>NW_026535782.1:27345000-32345000 GCF_028551555.1 Melozone crissalis | reverse complement strand
GAATTCCTGTGTAGGGATAACACACTCTCACAGACATGCTTGAGCCTCCTGCTGGGGGATAGAGAGATCAAAAGCTCAGAGATCACAAAAAACACATGGCATATTGGTAAACTGCTTGTGCGCGAGTGTTTTGACAAATTGGGGGAAACAAGAGGCCTGCCATGGGCTAGGATCAAGTACACTTAATAGTGCCTGCTGTTCCTGCTTGTGGCTCTGCCTGGGCTTTGCTCTAAGATCCTCCAGCCAGCCAGGTAATTAAATTAATGTACTGTGCATTTCAGCCATGGCTTTATGGTTGTCCTGACAACCTACTTGTTCCAATTTACACTGTCTTCTTTACACTGGAGTTTGCAAGAGAGCATCAAAATAGCTTGTTCTTAATAGGGACTATGTTGTGAACTATCCCTATTTCAACCCTCTTACAACAACTTTCATGAATAGTGTATCCTGTTTTTCTAACAACTACAATTCCTTATGTAAAAATTAACGTGCTAAAATTATGAATATTTATGAACCTGTATGTTTGGTCCTCCTTTTTGATGAACTGAAGAATATATCAGCGTTTTTTATATAAATGTATTCATTTTTATGTTGCAGAATTTTTTTTTTCTGTTGTAACACAGAAAGGAGAAACAATCATTTTAGAAATGTAGCTCTGTCACAGGATGCTCTTTAACACTTTCTAGCAATCATTTTTCAGAAATAATTGAGAGTCTTTTGCTAAGATGTGTTAAGAGGCTCTCATATTCGATGAACTGTAAACTTCTTCTTAAACAGTTACCTTAGTTTCCCTTTAATTCCTAAGTCTTTTATTTTGTACATACAATTGGGCTTTCACTTACTCAGAGGGAAGGAGACAGGAATTTGTATTTACAGAATTACAATACCATTTTAAAAAATGAAATGGAAACAATAAAGCTGAGTTGCTTTCTTTTTTTTAGTATATTAGTATTGGGCTTTGTATTTCCACAGAGAGGCTGTCCTAATCTAACCTTCATATCTAACCCTCATATTTTTCAATTACAAACTTCAAGCAATTCTTGTGTCAATAATACATTCAAATATTTCACTTTCTTGCCCATTATTATTTAAATAAGCTCAGCCTCTCATAACAGGAATGCAGATTGTGTCTTGTGATCTTTATATCTATCATAGGAGCAGGAAGCAGAATGGAAAGTGGTACCATGGCCTTATTCTGTCTTAAGAGTATAAGATCACTTCAGACATATGAAAAGTTTTTCCACCAGTAAAAGCCTAGGTGCAACAAAGCTCAGTAGTCTGAAGGTAGAGCTTCTAAAATGTGTGAATGGGATTGCCCGATATAGTTGCTGGTTGGGGCTGTGTTGAGATATCAAAGCAGAATTTGATATCCCAGGACTTGCCTTGTATTTGCAACCTTTTTCCCCTGTGTAACAGCCCTCAGTGTCAGTGATCAAAACCAATCAAGCTGAAATAATTTAATTTAAAAAGAAAGAGCATCTGCTAGTACAGAGGTCTCTTAACTCTGGAGTCACATTTGCTCAATTTGGTTTTGTAATGCAGGAGCAATGTGGATGTTGGGCTGTGTTGAGGAGAGCCATCTCCAGCCCAATGCTCCTACAAGCCCCAAGGAAGACCTCCCTACAGTAATCTCCCCTTTCCCACTTTGGCAGGCTCAAATTTTTCTTTTTAATTTCTGTGATACCATTCTAGGTTTGCAGTAACTTTCCTCCCTTGGCATTTTTGTGGGCTGAGTGTGCAAATGCTTATGTCTTTTGCTGCTCTCTCGAGCCATTACTGATTTGACTTATTCCCTCTTCAAGCACACAAACTAAGAAGACCATAAAAGTTCTCTGCAATCCCACAAAACATACTCTCCCTGGATTCAGCATGTCTTTCAACTTCTTAAGATGATCTCAGTTTATTAAAGTTATCTGTGATTGCAGTAATTGCAAAACTGATTCTGCTGTGCCGCTATTGGGAAAAGTTTTCTCTTAACTTATCATAAAACTTAGTCTGCCCTGTGTCGTGTCTGACTTGTATCTCTCCTCAGCTCATGCATCATCTGCATTTGATAATAAATATCATCTAATCACATGGATGAAACAATCACAGATAGGGAAATAAAAAAAGAAAAAAATACTAAAAAGATCAAGGAAAAATTCCCTAAAAGATTATGGAATTGTTTAAATGTCAGAGAGATGTATATGTTAGCAGTACATTGACCCATTCTTAAACCTGGCTCAGATAAAATTCCCCAAACACAGAGTAACTAATGTAATATGGACCAGATGTAGAAGGACACAGCCTTCCCCAGTCCACACATACTTGTTAATGCAATTTCATCACTCTCAGTACACCAGCACCATATATTGCTTGGATCATTATCCACAGTAGAACTTGATGCAGCAGCACCCTGAAGAACATCATGATCATACTTTTGCTGCAGGTGTTACAGACTTAATCACACAGGCCTTACACCCAGGCCAAAATGGAAAAAATATGTAAGGTTTAACATGACAGAATTTGGATACAAGAAGGACAACTACACAGATAAGAAAACCAGGAAAATGGAATTTCTTAGGATGAAAATATTAGAAGCTTTCCAGTAGAGTCTGCTTTAATAAAAGTTTCTTCGAAATACTCTTTAATTTGGAGCCAAAAATTGCCTTCTGGAAGAACATTGCATTTACCACTGATAATAAAGATGGACCAAATCCCTATCATAGGAACCTCTCTGAAGTTTCAAATTAAATGCAATGAACAGGGGTTTTTGTTTAATGAATTTCATATGTATTCTTGAGAGTAATTTTTTAGCAAGAAAAGGAACTGTCCATAACTTGGGTTGCTAGTGTTGCTTAGGAAAATCTCATATTTCTAAATGGTAAATCCTCAAAAGAGCAGAGGGAGAGAAAGAAGAATTTGATATCCTGGGACTTACCTTGTATTTGCAACCTCTGCTTCCTGTGCAATAGATTTCAGTCACAGTGATCAAAAGCAATCAAGCTGAAATTATTTAATTTAAGAAGAAAAAGGATCTGCTAATAGAGAGCTCTCTTAACTCTGGAGTCACATTTGCTCAATTTGGTTTTGTAAGGTAGGAGAGAGACTGGAAAGATCAAACTTTATATTATTTTTTAATGATGATAGGTGAATTTTTCCAAGAACATTGAAGCATATATTTTATTTATTTTGTGATTTATAATATCAGGTCAGTTAACATTTCAGGCGAGCAGCTGTTCTTTCTTCTCATTTTGAGTCACAGTTTTCTCAGGTATCTACTAAATAGTATTTTTGGGTGATACAAGATTGTATTTTTCATAAATTGAAAAAATGTAATTTTTAAAAATGCTCTGTGATTTGAGAAAGGGATTGATTTAGATGGAATTTTTTACCAATAAGTTTTAAAATATGACTCATGTTTTCACCAAACACTGCACATTCCAAGTTTTTATGCAGTAGATTTGATGCAAATACATACAATTTCTGAGGATGATGAGTCCTGTACTTAAACTAGAGGAGTACCAATTTTTCCTCAGCATTTTAGAGCCACATAGCATGTCTCATAGAAAAAAAAGTTGTTCCAAATGGAGTTACCAATTAAGGAGTGGTTTTGAGAAAGGATAATGACAATTTTATGTTTTAAATTCAGTTATGTTTGTGTTCCCATAATTTTAACCTGAAGGACAGACTTAAAGAACTATAAACACATTATACTGTCTAGAATATGCTCACATTTCAAATATGAAAAAAGTATTTAAAAATAAAGAATTAAGTATGAATGACTTGGTCAT
This sequence comes from Melozone crissalis, assembly GCF_028551555.1. Taxonomy (NCBI): domain Eukaryota; kingdom Metazoa; phylum Chordata; class Aves; order Passeriformes; family Passerellidae; genus Melozone; species Melozone crissalis. The sequence goes on along the minus strand of NW_026535782.1, from coordinate 32,341,227 downwards.
GAAAAAATTTTGCCCATATGATGTCCCACCACTGTTAGAGTGTAAGTGCAGGAGTTCATTCTTGTGGACCTGATTGTAGGGTAAGAAATGTAGTTGTCCAAGTCTTATTTTCAGGCCAGAAACTGGAAAATTAACACACGGTATCTCAAGAGAAGCTGTGAGAATCTTCATTTTTTCTTTGAATTTTGCAAGATAAATTGTTAATGGGGACACAATAACCTTAAAATCCAACATTAAACAGACCCTATCTTTTCCTTTTACTTACCTTATAGTCACACAGTCCTTACAGAGAGCTTTCTCTGGCCTTTCTGTTTGGGTAAGAAATTGAGACAAATGCAGTAGGAAACTATTATGCTTGGACCTTACCTGTGTAAAGCAGAATCGAAAGAAAAAGGTGAAAAAAAATGTAGATTTTTTTTTTTTTTTTTGTATGATATCTGGTGACTTAATTGAAGACTTCTACAGGAATTTCCAGAACACCACTATTTTGAATTCAAAACTGTGTTATGGTGAGGTAATGTAATGTTTCTAACCCAATTTTAATGCTGCCATTGGCTTGCACTTTCTCTTGCATTTGTGCATGTTGTTTAGAGCATTTATCTCAAGCTCCGTTTTAGGAAATCTTCATAGATCCCATATTTTCACAAGTAAGAAATAGTTGCTTAAGCAACCTGACGATCTAGGTTTAATTCTCTGGTAAAACAGAAATCTGAAATGATATATTAACTGCTATAGTAGCAAGTTTTAAATTTCATTTCTCCAAAACTACTGGATGATACTTTACTCACATATAGTTAAATTTCTGGTTTTAGTGTTGATCCATCATCTATGTATATTTTTTAAAGGATTTTAAATAAAAATTGTAATTCAGTTATTTAAAGCATTTGCAAATTCAAGACACTGGATATAGTAAATTATCTATATAAATGCTTGTGTGTGTATATATCTATATCCTGTGTGCATAGACTGACCACAGATAGAAATGATAGGTACATAAATCTCTACGCACTTGAGACATATATGATATGTACAGATAGACAGAAAGACACATGGATAAATGAAGGAAATTCTGTTCTAGTATTTTCTGCCATTACATATGTACACTGGGAGAAGTTGAAGCATTTCTTTCTAAGAGAGTCTGACATCCCTGCAGAGAAAAGCAGTCCCTGAGGACTGTGCTCTAACCATAATAGGAACAACCTTTGCATTTCTCCATTAATCCTAATTTTTTTTTTGATATTCTCAAGGTAACATTATGTCACTGTTACTAAGCAAAAAGCTCCTCTGAAGCATTTTAATATCATTATAGGCTTCAAAGGAGGAAGCAGCTTTCACATACCAATTTCATGCCTCTCAAAGCCCTGGAAAGCATATTCCTTTTATATTTTGGTTTGAGCTTTCCCTGGGTTTCTCCCCACTCTGTTATTCTCAACAAAATTCTGATTATTTTATTTCTTTCATACTTCCTAGGGTTTTCTGAAAATTTGCCAACACCAATGAGACTAAAAACTGCTACCCTTACCTGAACTTCTGACTCATCCCTGGAATTCAATGTATAGATTAATTCTCGTCTTCAAAACATTGTATTCTTTCCCAAAGCATTTCTCATAATACTTGTAAACCTGCAAAGATAAATCAGGTTAACAGAACAGAATAAAGAATTCTTTAGAATAGCAGAATAAGTACTGAAAAGAGATGGATTTTTTTTTTTAGATTTTCACTCTTTCCCCTTTTTGCAATAGAATAATTGAGGTAACACAAGGGTCTCCCTGTGACTCTCTCCTCTGTTGCATCAAAACCAATATTAATAGTATGCTATTCCAAAGCCCTTTGAACCTGAGCACTAACTAACAGGCAAAACGTGAACAGTATTTTCTTGAATCAGAGGAAAGAGAAAAGAGAAAAGAGAAAAGCTGAGGCCGTCCTGGACACAGTCACAGCCGCAAGTGAGGGACAAACATGGAAGAATCTTGATTCTCTGCTGCTGGAGGTTGCAGACCATGCTTTCCAGCAGGCAAACCTAATGCAATCAGAGTGGTTTTCTTCCTTCAAGTATGTGGAGAGAGCATCTGGATATCCATAGAGCCATAGAATTATAGAATGATTAGGGCTGAAAAGGAACTTACGCATCATCCAGCTCCAAACACCCTGCCACGGGCAGGAAACCTTCCACTAGACCTAGTTCCTTAGAGCCCCACCCAGCTTGGTCTTGAGCACTTTCCAGGATGGGTAGATCACAGCCTCTCTGGTCAATCTGTTTCAGTGCCTCACCACCCTCACAGAAAAGAATTTCTTACTAACATCCAACCCAAACCTACTCTCCTTCCCCCTTGTCCTGTTGCTGCATGCCTTTCTAAAATATCCCCCTCCATCTCTCTGTTGGGCTCCCTTTATGTACTGAAAGGTGCACTGAGGTCTCCCCAGAGCCTCCTCTTCCCCAGACTGAACAACAGCAATTCTCTCAGCCTGTCTTTATAGGAGAGGTGTCCCAGCTCAGTGATCAACTTAGCAGTTCTCCTACAGTGTTTCCAACGGCAGCATGTCTTTCTTGTGCTGGGAGGCCCAACTTAGAAAAGTACCCCAGGTGAGGTCTCACGAGGTCAGAGGTGAAGAATCATCTCCCTCGACCTGCTAGTCACTAATCTTTTGGTGCTGCCCAGGATGCAGTTGACTTTCTGGGCAAAATTAGGAATGAAGAAAAGTTCCTGTCTCCAAATAAATGCAGACAATACTTTATCATTTTCCAGCTAAAGATACATGTAAAATTTAATTCAGAAAAGATCCGCTCTGGAAGAATATAATGAAAAATTTTGTTGAGGCACTGCAAATATGTGCACATTAATGTCTTGCCAGTAATAGATTTTTTCCATGGTCACTAACAGAGCCATCTGGTTTAACAGTCTTACTCCATGTCTATTTAGAGACAGTTTCATTTCTAACCTTCTGGTGAACTTAAGGGAAAGACATAATTGGCTGGTTTTAATTTACATTCTCAACACACCACATGACAATTGAAGGAGGAGAAGTTATTTCAGTCTTGACTTATAACTAACATAAATATCTTCAAAATGTATGCATGTGTCTAATTTTCCAAGCATTTGACCCTGATAGATAAATACTTACACATAGAAAAGGTTGATGCATCTATTAAAAATAGATTATGTACATTTTTGAATATTTAAGAATAAAAACATTCTAGTTACATACAAAAGGCTCATGTCAAGGCATTTACATATCTCCATGGAATATTTTTTCTGTATTGTACCATGGCAATGAACCTTTAAGGAATTTTGTAAGTAAATGTGGCAAAAACATTGATTGTGAATTTATTTTTCTTACAATTCATGTATGTTTTCTTTCTCTTTAGAACTTATGCCCTTGTTAGGTGAGGGATTTGAACAATCCTTTTTTACAATGCCACAGATTCTGAGGTCAATCTGGGTAGAAATAGACAGGAAAGAACTACAAATATCAAAAAATATACAGAAATTTTCATGGCTGCACACAAGAGATGGTTAGGAGCACATGCAACTTAGCTGTAGGAGCCCTCAGAAGAATGTTCTGCTAAAACTTGATCAATAAATCCAACAGTATAATTATAGAGGCAATTAAGCCTGGGTTTTTAAAGAAACCTAACAGGGCTTTCACCACCCTTGTCGTAATATGCTAAGGCAGTAACTGCTACTTTGTCTTAGGAACAAATTGTTGCTTCTCCCTATAAAATTAAGATCAGCATTCTCACCCAATCTAATATGTTTATAAGTGTAGACTATGATCAAGACTGTGCCCTTTCTATGAACGGTAGGAGATAAGGCTAGCTTGTGAAAAAATCTGAAGGGCACGAATAACTGCATCTGATCTTTAAGACAGTCGAGATGATTCTCAGTTGTTACAACATTGGAACATTATATAGACATATTTAACTCTGACCATGTCAGACTGGTCTGGCATTGCTTTGCCAAGATATGTACTATGGGTTCATGAAGATTCATCATTTTGCCTCAAATCTCAGCTCCCCAGATTAAAAATAAAAACAATACCAGCAAGAACAAAGTGAAACTATACTCTTGGCTTGGTGTGGAAACCCATTTACAATTATCATGAAAACTCAAGAAAGAACAAAAAAGCTGTCTGACATTTTTTTCACTTGAAGTGTGTATCTCAGTCATAACAGTGGAGGTTAAGGGTAGCTGAATTTTTAATATCCTGCTTTTTTCCTGGGTAATAGCAAGAGCATTTGGCAATCAAGTAATCTGAACCAGGAAGTCAGGATTCATAAGGATCATTCACTCATTCAAGTTTCATAGCGCACACACATACACACACAGTCACAGAACATGCTGAGTTGGAAGGAACATCCAAGGACCATCAAGCCCAACTCCTGGCCCTGCACAGCACCGTCCTCAAAAGCCACACCATGTGCCTGAGAGCATTGTCTAAATGGTTTCCAAACTATATCAGCTTGGTTCTGTCACCACGTCCCTGGGAGCCTGCTCCAGTGCCCAATCACCCCCTGGGTGAAGAATCTTTTCCTCATATCCAACCTAAACCTCCCCTATGGCCCCTTCAGGCCATTCCCTCAGGTCCTGTCACTGAGCAGTGCCTGCCCCACCTCCTCCCCTACGGGCAATTTGTAGACTGCAGTGAGGTCTCCCCTCAGTCTCCTCCAGGCTGAGCAGAACAAGTGACCTCTGCTGCTCCTCATATGGATTCACTCAAGGCTCTTCATCATCTTTATGGTCTCTTTTGGATGGTTTCTAATAGTTTAAGATATTTCTTATATAATGGCACCCAAAACTGCTCCCAGTACTCAAGGTGAGGCCACCCCAGTGCAGAGCAGGGTGGGACAATCCCCTCCCTTGCCCTGTTGTGATGCTGGGCCTGATGCCCCCCAGGACAACCCAGGCCGGCCCTCCTGGCTGCCAGGGCACTGCTGACTCACATTCAACTTGCCAGGACCAGGACCACCAGTCGCCTTTCTGCAGTCCTTCTTTCCAGCATCTCATTCCCTTATCTGTCCATGCATCCAGGGTCATCACATCCCTGTTGAAGAACTTGACACATGCCCTTGTTGAACTTCATATGGTTGGTAGTTGCCACAGGTTCTTCACTCTTTAAAGAAGGCTTGCAGTTACGTTCAATGGAGTGCAGAACTGTGCAGTTCAGAAAGCAAATAAATAATACATAAAGATATAATATTTTCTCTAGGTATTGTAATAAGTTAGAAGGCTGGTAATGTTCATTATTCAACTTCAGGTTTACATTTGTAAAAACTACTAGTTTAAGCCGGTGTAGTTGTTCTTCCAGAAATTTTCTTGTTTTTCTTCCAGCAAATTCCACTGTGAATATTTTTTACATCAGTTAATAGCAACTGTCTTGCTTCTACAAGACTAAAACGTGTTAGAAAGCAAATATGATTTTAATGTTACCCTTTGAAGAGTACGTGAGGTCTGCATTCACTACACTTATCCCACAAGTACTATTAGGAGCAGTTGCTGCCAAGTGTTCCTTAAGTCCTTCAGCCCACTGTGAGAATAAATCTTTTGACTCTGGAGAAAAGAAATTTAAATAATGTGATTTTACTGAACTGTGCCCTAATTACACATAATATTAAATGGCAATTACAGAAGATGCAAAACAAGCTTCAAGTGATATTTAGGATTTGAAAAAGTTTTCTCTTTTTTCCCTGAAGTCTCTTTAACAAATCATGCCAACTAATGATTTGGGTTTCTTAATTTCTACAATTGATTCAAGAAAAAAAACCCTAAACAGATAAAAACAGATAACATCTTTTAACATGACATCTAATATCTGCCAACTGTGTAACCATGACAACACTAAATCCAGTTGTAAAACAGCATTTTTGCCACTAAACTGTCATTAAAAAGAAAGCTATTAGCTGATCTAAACTTATAAGTCCAGGGGAAGTGAGATGAAACAGAAAATTAACACAGATTCATGATGTTTCACTAAATGTTCTGCTCATATTAACCAGACTCTGGTATAAAGTGTAATGTCACTATAACACAAATATAATAGGTAGAAGATAATAGAGACTTCTTTCAAATCCAGCGATCCAGCCCTCCAGCATTTGCACAGATCAGAGGAAAGTGGAGTTATTAAAAGATAGATGTGACTGCATGGAGTGGGGACTGATTAAGAAGAATGTGTCTGGAAATATTTCTTGGGAAGAGTTTGGGAAGAGACTGCAGCTATTCCTAAATCCCAGGTCCCGCAGCTGGATCACAATGACCCCTGTGCAATACTACAGGGCTGGGGAAGAGGGGCTAGAAAGCTGCATGGGAAAAAAGGACCTGGGGATGCTAGCAGTGTGCCCAGGTGGCCAAGAGGGCCAACAGCATCCTGGGTGACATCAACAATAGTGTCTAGAACACTGCAGTGTGTAATAGTAAGGTAGGGATTATCCTGGTTTGCTTGGCCCTGGTGAGGCCCCACCTTGAGTCCTGTGCCCCTCACTGCAAGAAGAACATTGAGGGGCTGGAGTGTGCCCAGAGAAGGGCAATGGATCTGGTAAAGGGTCTGGAGCACAAGTCCTGTGAGGAGCAGCTGAGGGAACTGGGGTTGTCCAGCTCGGAGAAAAGGAGACCTTATTCCTCTCTTCAACTATGGAACGGAGCTCTTAGTCAGGTGGGGATCGGCCTCTTCTACCACGCAACTAGTGAAAGGACAAGAAGCAATGGCCTCAAGCTGTGCCAGGAGATGTATTATCAAAATGGGGTATTAGCAAAAATGTCCTCATCAAAAGAGTTGTCAAGCATTGCAACAGGCTGCCCAAGGAAGTGATGGAGTCGCCTAAATGATTCTATTATTTTACATTATCCTTAGTCTATGCCAAGTGTAATATATTGTGTTCTACTTCTCCTGAAATCCCTGTCTTTTTTTTTTTTTTTTTTGCCCTCTGGGCTCTTGAAACCAGCAGAAATAAAGTAGCATAAGAAAACTTAATGCCAATGGTTAAAGTACATATTGTGAAATCTTATTGTAAAGATAGTCTCTCAGAAGTGACTGGTCTCCTACTAAGAACAAAAAGCTACTGAGTATGAACTTAGGATAGATAGTTTGAACCCATGTGGATCTCAGCCTGTATTGAGGGCCTCAGCATCCTGACTGTATATAGAGTAAGTGAAAAGACCAAGTATCTTTTCTTAAACTTTCTTCATCCCAGAGTGGGAGATACATTCACTGTGAGAATAGCATTTACAGCTAATAAAATAAGAATTCATCTTTTAAGAGTTCTGAAGGAGACTTCTCTAATTTTTATCTAACTTTTCCTTTTGTATAAAGTATTATCCAAAACACCAATAGATGCTTTGCTTTGAGAAAGTCAGAAGCTAGTAAACACTTGTGAGACTGCATATTGCTTTGGTATAAATTTGCAAAAAGTGTTTAAGTTCTGTAATTTGACTGTAACTGGAATTTACTGCTAGCAAACACTTATAGTGTGAAGGCCAATCAAGGTCTTTCAAAACTCTGAAATACAATAACTCATATAATCCATGGCCATTTATACACCTATGGATCCTACTGAAAAATACTTGGAGTTTTGAATAGGGGCATATGAGAGAAGCTTTTAGAGCACAGTGGGAATAACATTCTTCAGTTCTGGAGAAACTAAACTTTAAAAATGTCAATTTACTTCTTTTAGATCAGTGTAATCAAATGCCTCATTGTTCTTGATGCACTGTGACATAGCATGTATAAAGAAGGACAATGTAAGTGGTGAAGGGTCTGGAGCACAAGTCTGATGAGGAGCAGCTGGGGGTGCTTGGCCTGGGGAAAAGGAATTTAAGTTTTTTATCACCCTCTACAACAGACTGAAAGGCAGTTGTAGCAAGGTGAGGTGACAAGAGATTGGATAAGAAGAAACAGCCTCAAATTGTACTAGAGAAGTTTATATTGGATATTAGAGAAAAAATCTTTACCAAAAGGGTTGTCTGAGCAGCAGAACTGACTGTCCAAGGAAGTGGTAGAATCACTATCCCTGGAAGTTCTCAAAAAAATGTGTAGATGTGGCACTTGGAGACATGGTTTATTTGTTGCCTTGGTATTGTTAGATTAATAGTCAGGCTTGATGATCTTATATGGTATTTCAAACCAAAAATTATATAACTCTATTGATATTAATGGATATAAATAGAAATATATAATTGCTAATATTAATATCAATATTAAAGTAGACCTCTATTATATATTACCAGTCTAAGCAACTTGTCCATGCAGTGATACTTCTTAGAAGACTCACTTATTCTAAGCCTGATTTTAGACTTTGAAGATTCTTGATAAGACTCTGTTGTCAGATTTAATTTGAAGTGGGATATATATTAAAATATGGAAAAACATGTACATATATATATACAAATATGTCCTGTGTCACAAAGCAAATTCCAATTTATTTTTTCTATTTAACGTGTTCCTCATCAATATTTCACTATTTTGGCAAGCATTTTGCCAATAAGCCTAAGAGTCTTGACAAAGCACAGCAAGGATGCTGACAGACTGGTTTGGTGCAGATCTAAGCTAATTTAAGTACTGGCAAGAGTCGGTGGCCAGGAACTTTAGACTTGCTTTTTTATGTCATCAAACTCTAATTCTAATTTCCATTATGTTTAGGAAAACCCAAAGAAAGAACTAATGTAGGTAGCAATGAATATACATAAGAATAAATTTGATTACGTCTTGACTATTTAAGGCAAACCTGCAGCAGGTGTAAATAAACATGGTCTCTTGGAATTCAAGAGAGCTATGCACATAAAGTCAAGATGTCAGACATCCATGCTTGTGGTATACTTGGGATTAAATCATAACATCTTACTATGCCTTTGCAGAGACAGATTCTGGATAGTTGTAGACTTTGACTCAGCAGCATAAAATCTTGCAGTGGATGAGAAAGAAATAAAGCCAGGAGGGAGGGAAAGATGGCTTAATATAAATACCCACCTGCAAAAAGGACATGTCAAGAAACCATGCCAAATGATTATCATGTTACCCTAATGAGGAATAATTAAGGCAAAGAAACCAATAAAAAACACCTGGCAAGATGTTTACATACTTCACCAGAGAATATCAAATTTGCCTGGAGGAAATGGCCAAGGCATGGCCAAATTCAAAGGAGAAAAGACAGTGGACATGACATTCAGGATTTTGAGGCCAATGCCCAGTGCACTCCTTCAAAACTTCTTAATCTGAAAATGTAGCACCTACTTCTGCACAGAAATTACTTTTATTTCAAGAATAGCTTTATACAAATAGCTGTGTATCACAGTAATGAAAAAGAGGTCTGTGTAATTGATTCCAGATGACTCTCACAAATATCAGCCATTGATTTATACTGTTCTACAGTCCCAGTGCTCCCATGTAGATACTTACGGAATTCCTTCTGGGAGTCAGTGAAAAAATCAGGAATTATAATGAAAGTGAGAATTCAGAGAATATACACTTAACCTCATTTATTTGGTATATTTTTCTTAGTTTTGGAAATATATCTGCAAATACTTCTAGCCTAATTATTGTTTCTTTTATATTCTCGTAGTTAAGAAAGCAGTAATATCAAATTTTATTAAAATTTAAACTAGCTCCTGTGTGGGATTTTATTTTTTAATCTCAGCATATATTTAACAATAATCATCTAGAGCAGAACTGAGTCACAAATTATTACTGTTTCCATTCTGTTATACTCCAAAATCCGCTTAAGCTAGATATGCCTATTGCTGTCATAAGGCATTGAATATCCCTGAATGGCACATCTTTTAAGAGACAAATCAAAACACAAGAGAGTGAAATATTTGCCACACACATGCTAGAATTGACAGTGAGTTAGCTGAGAATCATCATGAAGTTGCATACCTTCAGTGCTTTTACCTTGCAGTTCAGAGACTCAAGTGAACACGCTGAGATTAAAATTTACAGCATCCCATAAGTGATGATCAACACTGAAAAACAGTGAGAACGCTCTATTATTTACTTATAACAGACTGTATATGAAGAACATAATATAATCCAGCTTGCCTAAGGCTGTTGAATTTGGTTGACAGAATTTATAGAATTTATAGAATTTCTTCTGTCTCAGACCTGCTTTTCCTTGTCCCCAGTAGCAGTTAGTAGAGCAGCTGAGCTCTACACACGATAGTCAAAAATAGTATTTAATAAGTGTATAGAACATATTATGATGATGGAGCTGCAGACTCAGCCAGATACAGCTATTGAGCAACCAGCAGCTGCTTGTATGTGGCCACAGAATTCTATTGTTACTCCTTCCAATTTCACATAAGTCTTGCCTGAGTCATCATTTTCTCTGCCTTCAACCTGTCCCCTAAACATCCCATAGCAATCTCCTGGTTTTCACTGTCCCTCTGATCCCTGTCATATCTTTGTTCAATTTACTCAGCCTTCCTTCAATTAACATTACAAAACCTGAATTTAATTTACAAACCTAGCATTTATTAGCACTTATCTTCAATAACAGTTTCAAGCTAACATGCCTGAGATGATACAGTAGTACAAAAACAGCTAATGGAATTTTGATTACAAGTCTGGTATATCCATTTGGCACTTCAGAATCCTTACCAAGTCATGGGGTTTTTACTTCACCAGAAGACCTATTACTTTCCAGGAAACAGTACAAACTCGTATGAAAAACCCATATTAGTAAAGTATTATGTCTTGGACCTTTTTTGAAACATGAACAAAAATTAGGACTTATCTCTGTTTATTTTTGAAAGGAAAGATTGCCATATTTTCATTTGATTATAAGTCACTGACCTAATTGAAGCAGCAGTAACCTTAGGCATTCACAGGACTATTTAAGATTTTTCCTTACAGGGAAATTATAGGATATATATGAGAAATCATTAATTTAATTAAAACCATTATTGAAGGACAAGCCTTATGAAAGCCCTCACAGCCTTTTGCTGACAGCAAAATTCTCTCCATGTATTCTTGCCTTGGACACAGCCTTTGCAGTCCCACTCTGTCCACAGTTCTTTTTCCCTCAACCTAGCTCCAGGCTTAAATAAAGCCTAAGCCTTACACAAGGATCTCTATCCCCTCCTAATTTAGAACTTCTCACAACAAAGTTTCCCAAAATTTCTTTTGACAGCTACTTTCCAGTACTACTCCAGCTGCATCTTTCCCTTTCCTTTCCTTTTTCCTTTCCTTTTTCCTTTCCTTTCCTTTCCTTTCCTTTCCTTTCCTTTCCTTTCCTTTCCTTTCCTTTCCTTTCCTTTCCTTTCCTTTCCTTTCCTTTCCTGTTTGAGGATGTGAAGGTCCATCAGTGCATCTCGAGGGCACAAAGAGCAGCTGATGAAAAGGCAGAAATGAACATCCTATGACAAGGAGCTGAGGACTTTGGCTTTGCCTAGTTTGGAGAGCAGGAGGGATGACCTCATGGCTCTCTCCAGCTTCCCAAAGAGGGGAAGTGCAGAACAAGGTGTTGGTCTCTTCTCCTTGGTACCCAGTGATAGGACTCCCGAGAATGTACTCTATTGTAATTTTGTTTGAGCTTCATGGTCTAAGTAAACAACTTGACATTTGACTGCTCATTGCAGTGACACTGCATCAGATGCTGAGTTTTGGTTTTTTTCTTTCCACTTATACTGAACTAAAAATATTCGCTCACACTATTTTATTTTCTTCAGAAATTCAACCTCAGCATGCAACCAGAATAAGAAGTTTCTTTATGACTTGTTAAGCAGAGCAAAGTAAAAAGAAACTCAGAATCAGCTCTAAAAAAAGAAAGTTTTGAATAACTAACTGAAAAGCTTTCCATAAGCTTTACAACTGAAAAGCTTTCCATAAGCTTACACAAAGTACAAAACAGGGACAAGCAGCAATTTGGTTCTAGAACAACTCAGCCAGAATGCATCAGCCAACCAGTAAATTGAATAATCTGTGGGATCTCAGTCTCTCAGAACTGGGGTGCAGGGTGAACAAGACCCCCCCTGGGGGGCTCGGGAGTCCTGGAATGCTGCCAGAGATGTCTGGTGGCTGGACTTTGATCCCACATGGGAGATGACATCAGTATGAGGACGGGAGGATTTCACTGGGGTGAATGGTGAAGGGACAAGTTAATTGGAGTGTGAGATACAGGGCTTAAGATTTCTGTACAGGGGGGTCTAGAGAAGTAAGATGGAGGAATTGGGGCGTGCCCTTCTCCTTCTTCTTCTTCCTCTAGACCTCCATCTTCTGTGGTGATGTTGGCACTCCGGGATTGGACCTTACTAGGGGAACACTGGTTAATAAGGGTAGAGGGTATTGGAGAAAAATGATAAATATGGTATACGTAACTCCGGGTATAAAGATAGGTGACCGCCCCAGGGGCTTTCAGTGTGTGCCCATGGCTGACTGCTGAGCAGAACTCTGTCAGGCCAAGAGAAAATCTTTTAGATAAGCAATTAATAAACACCAAGACCAAGAACAAATCTGAAGCTTCCTCTCGTCCTTTCGAACCCGGGGGCCCAAGGCCATCTTTGGGCTTTTCCCCAGACCATCTGAACAGCCCAGAAATCCCACAATAATCTATTTTGCCTCTATAGGTACATGCTTTCTAATTAAAAGGATGAGAAATTCAAGTAGTAGTTGTTTTAAAGGTATGGAACAAAGGTGCATCTGGAGTTAGATTCACATTCCCAGAAAGAGTGAAATAAAATGTAAGCCAGTGGTAAATCCACACATTTTAAAGGAACTCCCTTCTTGTTTAGTCTGTTTCATAAATGCTTCCATTGCAGACAATATATTCATAGCATATTTACCTTTACATGTTACAGCAAGCTCCAGAAATCAGATCCAATCCTTACCTCTGCAAATTTTTAGTTTTTCAAGCCATCATGCAGCTACTCAAAGTTTCTCCAAGATTTTGTTCTACAATTATGCTTGAAAATTAACATAGGAATGACCAAGTGTTTATTTTATTTTTCATATTATGAATTCTCTCTTAGTCAAATACACAAGGTAAACCTTTATCAGAGCAAACTTATTCTTAAGAAATTCTTAAATACAGTCCCACAGATCTCACATTTTTGTCTTGTATTTGTCTAGACAAACAGGTTTCTTATTGCTTTATATCAGACTGCACTCATGAATATGTAGTATTGTCAACTCATCTGTTTTGTTTCTTCCCATGACTAGAATCAATTTTCCAATCAATTGTGACAATTTTTTTTTTCTTAGTGAATGTTAAGTCCCACCAGAGCTTCAGAGTAAGGATCAGGACTGAAACAAACTTCCCTTAGCTGCCTGCAGTTCATAGCTTTTAATATTACCATACTTGGATTTTTTCAAAATTCCTGGTAATTGCAGTTCTATATCTTCACATGTTAATTGTAGGAAACCCAATTTCACATTGACTCATGGTCCCTTAGTAACCTGGACATGAAACAATAATGGTAAGACAAGAGTTTCTCATTCTGCCACACATTCCTGGACATGCCTAACTCTGATCTCATTACTTCTGTTAATGACTATGAAAAGATGGAAAAATAAATAACACAACTGAATGTTTTAAGGCACTCAAAGTTGCATTTCATGATGCCATAGATTTAGATGTCTGCTTACAATGTTTTACAACAAAGCTTTTCTTTGGCCCTTTAATGGTGGATCTAAAATTCTTAACCCAGGTCTCTTACGAACATTATAAACAGTAATGGTATGAGTGAAGATTTTTTCTGAAGGATTAACAAACTGCTCTTTAACTTTTCAGCAAAAGATAGCATCTCACAATATGCAATTAAAAATTTCAGCACATAATAAAATATTTTAATTTCCTTCACTAGGCTCTTACATAAATTTTTAATTCTCAGTGATTCAGAGATGCCAGGAATTGTCCTTTCCAGAAGCACTTAAAATTTAAAGAGTTCAGCCTTGCAGAGCTAATATTTATTGAATCTTATCAAAGCCAGCAGCTCATATATTTCTTATTGAGTGACAGTCTTCACTGTATAATTTAAGGCTGGTAGATTCAATTGTTGAAAAACATCCTAATTTGCTTGGCTTGGAAAACTGATAATATGGTAATCCTTCAGCTCTGTTAGGTCTAGATTTTGGATGAGAACAAATTCACAGGGGCAAGAATCTCTGAGTACACATCACTTAGAATATCCAATTTGGACAGTCTTATCTGACATGGTTTTCAGTGGCTTATTGCACAACAAGTCTTGCGACTTCAACTGCTCAAAGAAGTCTCATGAAGGAGGACAAAAGTAAATAACAATCTTTCAAAATCCTGTGTGTGATCCTTTCATGTCAGAAAAAGATTAAATGTTTTCCTTGTGGGACACATGAGCAGCACTTTGATTTGTGTATAGTCACTTGGTTTCTGCCAGTCTTGAATCTTTTAGAAGCATTTGGATGGATAGATGATGGTATCATAGTGATCCAAAAACCATGATAACTATTGGCTCTCAAGACTGAGAATTTACTTCATGTTTTTAACAATATTTAGGGAAATTTAGTATCCATAATAACTCTTTAATATTCATTTGTGCTGTTTAAGTAAGCTTATAGCATTCGGGTATTTCTTTCACATCTGTAATATTTTGTCATTTATATAATTTGAACTTAAGTAAGAAAAGAATGCTTTTTCTGTTACATGAGGAAGAAATACACTATGAATTTTAAATGACTTTCAAAGAATATTATTGTGAAGGTATTTAAAATTTGTGTTAAATGCCTGTGCCATAAAATTTTGCTTGGCTTCTAAGAAGAAAAGAATAAAATTTACAGTAATTCAGATGATCAAATTCACCCCTGATTTGAACATATTACACACTGGAAAACACAGAGCCAAAAAGAGAAATGTGCTACAACCAGCAGATATTATGCAGACCTTGATGCATTCAAATACGTACTTTTTATAGATATGTACAGATGTATGTTCTCTTCCAGATTTTTCAATTTATCAAGATTCAAATGCAATATGCAATTCTTTTTCTGCACACTTTTTAGTTAATGAAAAATAGTTGCAGTATTATTCATAATGAATTATTATGAATAGTATTGTGTACTATTCATAACGAATTGTATCATTCATAACAAATAATAATGAAGCCTTTCTTGTCAGCTTACATTGATGATTTTTGTATCTGATGAACATACTTTTTTCTGCTCTAATTCTGATAAATTAGTAGGATTAGACATCATTTTAATTTCATATCATAGTTCAAAAAGATGTCCATGTAGTCAATTATGTACAAAAATCTGGAATACATCTTATGTAATTATACATCCTTACTCACAAACAGTAATAACATAAGAGCTAATAGCTAATATCTTTTAATCTTATCTCTTATCACAGATCCTTTATTTTAAGAATGACAAGGATACTAATGTTTTTCAGCAGGCAGTATTTCACTGCTGCATCAGCACACAGCTGGGAACCCTCAAATCAACTGAGCCAGTTGTACAAACATGCAATACAGCACAACTGCACCTGATGCCAGCTCATACCTTTTTGCTCAGTGCCATGGAGAAGGGATGTGTATGCCACCAGGTCTCTGGTCAGGCTGGCTATAACTTCTGCAAGGAAGTTGAATCACTAAATAGTGATTCCAGGACCAAAAACTGTCCAAAAGGCTCACAGCTGCCTTTGAATGGGAAGAATTCAAATAGAGTTAATAAGCTACAGTTCCACACACTTCCAAAAACAGAGATTTGAACTAAAGTGTTTACCAGATTATGAGATTTATAAGACTGGAAAGACAAGCCCCAATTTAGAGATGGAAAAATGGCAAATTTTTTTCTTGTGTAAGGAAAATGAACTCCCAGTGATTTTATAGGAGTACCAGTTCCCAAACCTATGTTAATTATTAAGTAATAGTGTAGGACTAGTGAGTCTTTTTCTTCAAGACTCAAACAGATATTTTATTACTAAAAGCAGAGTTCCATCCATCCATCCATGCATCCATCCATCCATCCATCCATCCAATCATCCCCAGAAGGATTAGGATATCAGAAACCATAATTAATAATAAAATTCAAAGAAGCAGCTTGCTAGGAAGAGACCTGTACATTGAAATATTCAATAAATTCTGCAAGTATTCAGGGATTTTATTCTGTGGGACTGAGGCTGCACATATAACTGAAGAAAATCAGCTGCTGAAATAGTGTAACCTGGAACAAAACTTCCAGTGTGGTGTCATCAAAAGAAAACCCAGTTCAGGTCCTCTGGTTTCCTTGGAGAATGTGTGAGAACAATAGACAGATTCACACCTAAAACAGTCCTCAACTAGTGTATATCATAACATTAGATACATTCTTAGGTAACATGATGAGGTTTAACAGTGATAGAGTGAAAAAAAAGGAGTCTATGGTAAGTCAATGATAACTATGAGAGTTTTCATTCTTGAAAAAAACTACACAATTCCAATATTCAGGGAAAGCATGGCTACTTTTGGTTTGAGTTTTGTTATCACTAAAGGCTAATAGCCTACTTCATATGAAATTAAAAGTCCTTTATTGTAAAACTCTGCTTTCATAACCTGTAACTTTGAGGACATCAGAAAAAAATTAGATTTAAATCTTAAAGCACGAGCACCAAAGGCATCTTTGTGGAGATAGCAATGTGTCCAGAAAGTTGTCCAGAAAGAAAGATAGAAATGACTGGCAGTAGCAGGAAGACTTGAGTATCTTATTATCTGAGTTCAGCAGAATGGATATATAAATTGCTGCAGCTCTTTATGGTCAGTGTCACAGTTAAGCAAGAAATTAATAAGTGTCAGCTGTCCTTTAATGAAAAACATGCAGTATCAGAGGGAACTTTGCTTGCTACCTAACTGAGGTCACATGTAGTACCAACACAAAGAACCACCACTGTTGTTGGCTAAATCCATTACATAGTGTGGAACTGCTGGGTATGGTGACTTTGGAAATGTTGAAGGAACCTGAAGAAGCTCCAGGTAAATTAACACCTGCTCTTCTGACTTTGCCATGAAACCTGATGAATTATTTCATTATGAGAATATACCTGGGAATTGCATTCCAAGGTGTTCAGGGGGAATAAAATGAAGCTATGAAGGATCATTTTTACATGAGTTAGCTGAGAGACTTGGAAATTTTTGGAGCTCAATCTCATGATTCAATAATAAAATCAAGGAGTTTTTCTTAATAAAGATAGTTTTCATATTGAAATTAAATCACTACAGAGAACCTATTAAAAGTTTTCCCTGTGAAAATTATGTGAATCTTCATTAACTCTGTTCCTACTACCAAACACATGATGTTCTGGGGATAGTCCTTCAGCACTCTGTATACAGTATAAGTGATTTTATGCGCACAGTATAAGTGATTTTATAGAAAAAAAAAAAAACAAGGAATGAAATCCTGAAAAATCTGTATAAATCAAAGTTTATTATGTGTGCTGCAGTAAGTGCTGCAAGTGTCCTACACTCGGTTAAGGGGAAATTACATGAAGTGATAGGGTAGGTAAAGCTGCTTGATAGACAGTAGATTATTGCAGCATAATTGATATCAGAATCTGTCCAAATTCACAAAATATGCAATCTCAGATGGGAAAGCTATCCACAACTTGACACCTCTTTTTGCCTCTTTCCATGGAACATTTCCTTCTGAACCATAAAGTGCACATTCCTGTTACAATTTTTTAAAATAACTTTTGGCATTTTCTGGGTTTTTTTACAATCCATTCAGCACAATATTTGATAGCATTGAGATTGCCTAAAGGAGTAACTCAATCAGTCACTGTAGATGAGTTATAAAAAACTGTCTATGAATTACTGATTCATACATTACTGTCACATCAGCTACCCAAAACTACACAGCCCACTTAAAGCCTAGGGAGCTGTGGTACCTCCCACCAGGTGGCAAAGACAATTGCCCATCCATCTACACTGGTAAGTGACCACAAGTGGATTTTCTCACTAATCTCCAAGTTTTCAGTTAGCTAACAAGCAGAAAAGCTTTGATTTAAGTACACAGTGTCAGAATGTGGTCTGTCCCTTGCTACTGTTTTAAGACACAGTTTGTTAATTAAAAAAAAAATAAATGGAACTCAGACTTTTCATTATCCAATTATCTAGTATTAATTAATAGGGTTAAAAATCAAGCTATTTTCCAGGAGATTATTTGTCAACATTATTTGACAAATTACAATCTTTTTTCCTGTTTATTCAAAGAAAATATATTTTAATATAAATATCCATATAATATGTCATTTCAACGAAATTATTGTACCAATGTACATTAAATATACTTTAGTTATAGAACAGCTTAAAAATTTTTTGTTACTCTCATCTTTATACAAACTTGTAAGGCTAATCTTCTATTTTTAAGGGAATTTCAGGGGACACTGCGAGAATTTCCGTATTACAAAAGGCAAATCTATCTCAAATTCTTAGCACAGAATTCTTTAGAATAAAATATATAAAGTTATTTATAATGAGGAGTGATAAAGATTTTTAAAGCATGTAATATTTTACTTGTGTGTTTAAAATATTCATTCCAAAATTGGTAAAATAGCCCTTTGCATCTCTGAATTCATAAAAACAAGAAAAGGTTTCCTTCAGGCTTATGCTGTGCTAAACCACCACAGAAACTCTGAGCGCTGCCCTCTAAATCAAGACTCGTATGCTTGCCTTTGATGGGTATTTTTTCCCTTTCCTCAAAAACTGCTCAGCTTCCAGATTTACAGCCCTGAGAAATAATGAAAGCTGCAAACATTTAGGGCAGGAATAAAACATAGATCAAGTTCAAGCGCACCAGTCAACTCAACGTAAAGCAGCCCTATCAGCTTAAAATAAAGCTGATATGGCCCTATCAGTCACATGAACTTTCAGCATAAATTTGATCACAGCTCACAGTGATTCAGATGCTTATATCAGATTACTTTCCCTGGTTTATAACACCTCAGCTGTGCTACGGATGTCTTCCTCATTTCAAAAGTCATGATCTGTTCCATCAGCATGGGGAAACTGCTGTCACTGCGTATTATTTTGACTGTGATATATCCTACTGACAACATCACCTCCTTTTGATTTACATTGACAGGACCTAAAATACGTAAGTGGAATATTCTCCAAGGCATATAATCAATTGCATCTGCTGCATTTCTGGTATTTCCTTTGCCCTGTTTATACCATTACCATCTCTGCTGAAGCTGTATTATTATTATAAATGTTTCCAGGAACACATGTTGGCATCAGCTCACAGCAGTTTTTCTATACCACTAACAATTTAAAACCTCAAAGGAATCTCAGACGTGTTACTACTTTGTTGTTCTAATACTCAACTTACTGTGGTAAATAAAGTGATGAAACATAAACACCAAAATCCTTTGTAGCATATTGTTGGTTAGTGCAATACAAGGTAATAATGACATTCCATTTTCAAGAATAATTTAAAAACTTGGAAATATGGTAATTAGACATTTTTTATAAGAGCAAAATAATTAGTACACAAATACTACAATCAGTTAACTTGAGCAAAAATGCTAGTGTAAAAATCAATATCCTCAAAAAATATTTGGGATCATATGAATAAGAAAAAATGAAAAAAATAGTTTTATTTTTGAGGAAATGTATGTATGTGCATTAAGTTGTCTATTTGCTGACATAAGTATTTACATGCTGTTAAATGTCCCAGGTAGGGACATTTAACAGCATGTAAATACTTATGTTTATCAGATTTTTTTAGCTCATTTTCTACCCTCCATCTTTAACATAATATTTCATTTTCAATGAAATATTATGTTAAAGATGGAGGGTAGAAAATGAGCTAAAAAAATCTGATAAACCACAGGGAGCTGAACAGTGGAGAGGAAAATCTACGCATAATTTAAATTAAACAGCATGGTCTGACATTGTTTTGATAAATGTAGCAGTCTGAGTATTGTAAAATACAATATTTTTTGTTAATGTGCTTATCTTAGACTCATAATTATTTACCAAGAACATCTGATATAAGTACCATCAAACTGTCTAACTATGGTATAGACTTGTAATTATCCCAAGCAGTTATAAACAAATAAAAACCCATTAACATCTAATGTGTTCAGGTGAAGAAAGAGAACAGTCAGTGCAACTATTTTCTTTTAGGCAGCTGAAGAAATGCTTTGCCAAATCAAGCTAAAATGTTCTTTCAAGGTGAAATTCTAAAAGAAAATTATCAAATTATAAAGACATCTAATGAGGAGCTTCTGGAAGTTTATCACTGGAAGTGGTATCAGAAGCAGCAAAAGCTAATGAAGAAGAAAAAGAATTATTGGAGATCATCTGTGAGCTGCCTACAACTCATGATAATACCAAACATGCCATAAACTCAGGTCTAAACCCCATATGTGTGTGGGCTTCAAAGTTCAACACATTAAACTTGTTTTACTGAACAGTGTACATAATTTGTACTTCTCACAAATCGCCTCACCTACCAAAATGACTGAGGATTTCTCACAAATAAAAACAACTCTGTATTAAACTTAATTCAAATTAAATTCCAGAAATTATTTAAATATCCCTTAATTGAAAATTTAAGTTTTATTTAAGAAAGAAAACTATTTAAAAATCCTATATTTGCTATCACTATATTAAAAAAGCAGAGATGTCAATATTTTCAAGTAAGAAGTACATATTTCTTGAGTAATAAAGGACATTAAGTAAATTTTTGATTTTGTGTCTAAATCTGGTACCTTTTCTTGAACTATTTTTGAGATTATGTCAAATATGTAAAAATTGTAATTTTGGGTTATTTTAAATCTCATTTCCATGTAAGAATGAAGGAATAGGGTGAACTGTCACACAGCAGTAACCATTCTGAAATCTGAAATTACGATGCCTGATCTACCATATACAGGAAATTAACATCAGAATATAATGGCTCCATGGACAGAAGAATTTATCTTAATCCAGGAAGAATTTTTGTGTAATTTAATTCCCTAATGACAACACATAACTCCCTCACCAAATCATTTAGCGCTTCTCAATGTTGAAGTTTAAAATGCCGCTGTAGGAGAGTGCCATTGTACTTAATAATGCTTATAAATAACAAAGGATTGCTTTATATATTCATTTTTGGAAAGCGACAAACTAGTCTCATTTATTCAATCACTTAAACTATACTTTTGAGTTATTACTATAAAAAGTACGTTGTATACAAGTGCTTGGGATTTTTTCCATTGCAGGTTTTAATAGTGCAAAATTCCAGCTGTTAAAAATTCATATTTTTATAGTCTAGGTATGTATATCAGGTAAATATTCTCTTACATACATTTTCTTTAACTCCTAGAAGATTACAGTTGCTTCCAAGAGGTGTCCACAGAGGTGGTGTCTGCCACTCACATTCTGGGGCTGTCTGAAATCCAAGCTTTCCAGATTTCAGGCAAATGTTACTGACATTAAAAAGCCTCCTCTAAGAGAATAAATGGAGTCAAGGATGAATCAATTATAAATGCATTATAGGATCCACAAAATAAAATCCCTGTGAGGAAATCATAGAATCACAGAATCACTGAATATCCTGAGTTGGAAGGGACCCATAAGACTCATCAGAGTTCAACTCCTGAAAAAACCCAACCATCCTTTGTAGAACTAGGCAGTGCTAGGCTAACAACTCACCCACATTGACAGGTGAAGTATCTTCTGAATCAGGCTTCTTGCATTTTTCCTTTGATTCCTTTTCTCATTGCTCTGAGGTCATGAAAATAGAGATTGATTTTAAAATCATATTTCAAATCGGAAACTTTATTTGTTTATAATTTTCTCTTTCAGAGTATCAACGCAGATTTCCTTTCAAATTGAGAAAACATCAAGTTAAAATTCTTACAGTGGATTTGCTAGCAGTCATGCACATTTTTGTATCTTGATTGGCAGGCCTATACTCAAAACAATTAACTAAAGATTGTGTTTTAAAGTGGTTATTAAACCTTCCATAAAAGTTGTCTAGTGTTCTGCAGGGTTTTTTTACATTATTAATTTTCAGAAAATTATTTCTTGCAGTTTCTGCAAAAAGTAGAATAGAATATAAATTACATACTACATTTAGTAATAAAAAGAGTATTAAGACCTGGAGTCAGACATCCATTATATATTATAGCTATAGTATTTGTGATAGTACACAATTGCAAATAAAGTATTTGGTTGGTGCACAACTGCTCCAGAAGCATTAACCTCCAATCTAGAGCAGAGAAATGGCCAGCAGCACCTTGTTTTGACAATTAAAGTGCACAGTTTCTCTGAAAGAACAAGTGGGAGACAAGTATCGAGCAGCTTTATTAGTCACTTGAAGGTAGTTGTAGAGAGTCTTAAATGAGAAATTGCAGCGGTTTTTTCTGCATATGAAGTCTTTAGTGGTCAAGCCTAAAAGGAATGTTTAGTGGTCTGAATTCTTCTGTGTGTGTGTATATATATATATATATATATATATATATATGTGTGTGTGTGTGTGTGTGTGTGTGTGTGTGTATACATACATACACATATATATATATACATATATATATATATACACACACGCATATATTTTTTTTACATATATATATATATATATATATATATATATATATATATATATATATGACAGCCATCACAGCACGTCCCGGATTGCTCTCCTTAAGGCTGCTGTTAAGCATTGAAGTAGTTTACCTTACCTTCACATAAGACATGCTAGGACATGTTAGTATACAGAAAAGATTTTAAATACTTGAAAAAGGATTTATGCCACTCAATGTCTGATGAACATACAAACTGCTGCAATCTATTGTAAAAGAGATCTCAGGAGCAATGCTAGTTCAGATGTAGATGCTTTATTATGATAAATCTGATTATAGAACTGAATTTTGTTTTCAAAATACAGTTTAACTTCACAGGTTTTCTGCCAGCTTATTTCTTCTTGAATATTTAAATGTCCAAAACCAGTTCTTCCAGAAACGTAGGGCTTCCAGATAGAGCATTAAAGTATAAGTAAATATATTTTAAATTGAAAACAAAGATGTTTAATTGAACTCGTTAAAGGTTACTGAGCCTAGAGGTAGATATAAAAAATAAGACAGAAAGTC
The DNA here is from genome assembly GCF_028551555.1 of Melozone crissalis. Lineage (NCBI taxonomy): Eukaryota > Metazoa > Chordata > Aves > Passeriformes > Passerellidae > Melozone > Melozone crissalis. The sequence goes on along the minus strand of NW_026535782.1, from coordinate 32,318,216 downwards.
AGCTCACCAGGCAGGTTCTTCTAATCTTGCAGGATATCAATCATGTCCCTTGCAATTAGAAAATTCTATTAGCCATTGCATTTAAAATGATGTGCAAAAACATTGAAAAGAGGCCATTTTAACAACTATATTATGTTCAAAGTTTTTAATGGAGCAATTGGATTCAATACAACATGACATAAAGCACATTTGCCATACATAAATAGGTATATAAAAGCTCTGTATTTGGGTGACTGGATATCCATTTGGACGTGTATTTGGGCAGTCAGGTTGTGTGTTTCTTTTCTTTCATGAAGTGACTGTGTCCCTCCACAACAGCTCTAATAATTGAGCAATAGTCACACAGTGAAAAGATTTTTATACACTGGAAACATCATTAGCTGTGAAAGAACCAAGATAAATAGCCAACCAGGATCATTTGTGTCTCAGCTCACCAAACTTACTGCAACTGAAACATTCCTGGATGGTATCTACACTGCTACATTTACCTTGCAGCCAAAACTGCAACCTAAATTAGAGTCCAGACACGCCATATTTTAAGTACTTCATTAAATGTTTGGATTCCATGTCCATAACAAAGCCAAACATCATTATTATTAGGCACTTTAGGCAATTGGGCTATATAATAATCTGTGTTAACCACCCAGATGATGTGAAGGTTTCAATTTCATTCAGGAGAGTGCAGGAGCTTTCTGCTCCTCACTTTACACAGGATTCAGAAGGATCCTGATTTTGGACATCATACAGCACACCAGTTTTATAGCAATTACTAACTAGTAATTTTTCCCACTGAAAAGTACTGAAAACAAAGGTGCAAGTACAGCAAGACAACACTCTCTGTACCCTTGCAACAATTTCAGACATATACATTTGATTTTAATGTCGCTGACAGCCCATTAGAGAAAGCTTTATGTGGAAATTTTATGTCTCCTTTTCCTTCTCAATACTGTACACTATTCAAATATCATAAAGTTTTTGGCAAAGTAATCTGGTAGGAAGGGATACTGTACTCCTGATGTTTTGTTTGAGTACATTACCCAGTCATTCTCTGCAATGCCGTTTCTCTTTTTTCCATAGATACAGAAACAAATTCAATGAACTGTCAGGCTCTGAATTGTGGCTCCTGCTCAAATGGTAAGAAATATTGTGTGCTTGTCTCACTGAGAATAATCTCTAAAATAAAGCAAAGCAATCTCATTCAATATATGTGTTTCAGTGACTTTCATATTTTTTACAATATACCTCTTGTATATATTGGACTTTTTATTTCTTTTTGTTTGTTTGCTTTTGCTAGGCTGTTGAGTAAGAGAGACTTTGAATGAGAAACTTACAATGAGAGTTCAAATTAAGTTTTCCAGTTATGAATTTAACCAGACAGCTATTGGACAGTACAACTGGTAAATACTAACTGATTGTTAAAAACTAATTCAGACATGATTAGCTGTGTAATATTACATACATATTGTATTGCTATAAAAGCTCTGTTTTATTGGGTTTTACTAACCAAGTGCTATTTCAAGTGCTTATAAAATCTAACTACACTATTAAATCTGGTTCTTTAGACTGAATGTGATGGATTATGTATTATTCAGTTACTATTTGTGACTGCTGTATGTTGACCTGGATGTTGGCATTGTTAGCATATGGCTGTGTTTGCTACTGGCAGAGTTGAATGGTCAGGGTCCTCCTGGCTGTGCATCAGTGAACTCATGCTGCACAAAAATCCAATAAGAGAAATACTCAGTGCACAACAGTCCTGTAAGTCCTCATCATACAGCAGAGGCAGTCTTTAATCTTCTGTAAAGAAGAAATCAATGCCTGAAGCTGACTGATAGCCCCACCTTCAAGGTGACAAATTTAAGTTTTGACTCATGAATTCAGAGGTTGGAAGGGACCTCTGAAGACTGTTCGGTTCAACCACTCAGAGAAGAGCCAGGATATAATGTCTTTTAACACCAGCTACATTAAGGAACTTAAACATGGAGGGCTGCTTCTTTGGATGAGATAACTAAAAAAACAAAAGGATACCCTTGCCATTAAAAAGTCTTGCCAAAAGAGACCATTAAAAGATGCTTTTCAGATAACCTGTTTTGTGCCCGACCCAATCTATTACATTCTGATAAAAAAGTAAAGCACTGTTGTCCTTGCATATCCTGTTTGAACTTCAAAACCCATCGATTTATTTAAGAGTCCCAAATTTCTATTTGAAAGGGCTCTTGCACATGATTGTATTATTATAGCTTTGAGATTTACTCTGCCTCAACTGAAAACAACAGGCTCAGGGAAAGAGGTTTCAGCTAACACGCTGTAGTTCAAGCTGGAGTATGTGCACAGTTAGCAACAAATACTCAGCTGATCAGTAGTATGTTCATATGCAGTTTTGGTTTATGTCTTAGCCATAACAGAGAGACAAAGGAAATCCACCACCCACTGCCATTGGAAACAGTGTCTAATGTGAATCTGTGCAGTTACTACCCCATGCAAAGTATTCCACATTGCCAAAATGAGTCCAGAGTTTCCAGGTGCATTTTTTTTCAGTAGAAAGCGTTCAATCTCAGTTTGTGGAACTAAGTCATCATGATGACTTGGGACCATTCATACAAGTGCTTTTACACAGTTAAAATTATCCCTAGGGAAAATGCCTGCATAACTACTTGCTAGATTTAAGCTTTGAGTGTGAGGAAAATGTATGAACAATAACTGAATCTCACACATTTCCATTTTTAGTCTGGAACTCCCCATCTCAGTCTATTCAGAGGGGTTTCAAATTTTATTGCCATGGTAGTAAAAACAATGACCCAATAGTAAGTCCCCATCCAGCCAGTGAAAATTCTGAAACCTAAAAGGCTGATCCAGTAAGATATTTAAACCCATGCGATTCCTTAGTAGAGAAGTAGTCCTATTGAAGCAAACTACAACTATTTCTTTACTTGAAATAACGCCTTCTCTTAGGTCCCAGTATTCTGCCAAACTGAGACCTGAGAGAAAGTGTCTCATAGAAAAGAAAACAGCTATAATTCCTATTTTCTGTTGGGGGCTATCAATTTCTTTCCCTAAGTTTTTACATCTGCACTCAGACTTGCTTGCTTAAGTAATTCAACTGGCATTAGGAACACATAGACTTTTTTTTTTTTAAGAAAGGCTAAGTTGGAGAACAAAAAACTTACAATGAAAATAAAACAGCACAGCTGAAGACCAAAAAGATTTTTTTCCCAAAAGAATTGTTTTTCCCAGAAAAACAATTCTGAGGCAATTCTCCAAATTATTTGTGTTCCAGTAATCCCCTACGTGCAACAGATCATTTCAGCAAAGTTAAGACTATTCAAAGAGCCAGTGAGCTCCAATTGCTCATAATAAATTAAATTAAAACCAAATTATTTACTGAAATTTTCTGTGAAAGCTTTCCCTGATGATACAGTGCATTCCCTGACTATACCTTCAGTATACATTTTCATTCAGAGAAGATGAGTTATTTTGCATGATCAGATGGCATCCTTGTTCAAACCTTGCTCTGTAATGCTAGATATCTTAGGCAAATGTAAACACTAACAACATAATATATTTCTAATTGTTTCTGAGCTTTTTCACCAGTAAAAAACAAGCCAGCATATAGAGATGAATACTGCTTGTAACTTCATATACGGCAGAAATTTATTTTTAATTCTTGCTAATGTGTTATGCTGTTAGGTGACATTGGACTAGACTTTGCCTTCTGCCCTGTTTGCAGCCTTCTGACAATACAAAAATGAATTATTGCTGGGTGTCTAATTAATGCCAGCTTTTGCAGAGGGAGTTTTATGACTCATCATGAGTATAAAATCATTGTTATTAGAAGTCTCACCCTATATTGTTTTGTCAGAGAATTCTTATTTACATGTAACCTACTGAAATTTAGTGAACCCAATCTGCTTCTAGTTTTAGCACAAACAGGAAAGTGCATCTTGTTTTCACATCCCACCCCTCTAATCACACTCTTCCAAGACAATAAACATCCATTACAACTTATACACAACCTGTCATAAATACAATAAAACTAAATAAGTGTGTTGATGATACCACAACATGTTTTTAACAAATAGATTTTGAAGACCTTCAATCCTGGGAAGGTAACTATATGTAATTTGATGGGGTCCACAAGTAGCTGTGATCTGATTAGAGAGCTCATATGGTTAGTGTTGACCATGAATTTGGGATACATTCTTTTTTACTCCAAGTGTTTGTTTTAGTACCGTTAGATTATACTGCTACTGTAATGTAAATGATTGCAATTTATAAACTAAATATTACTGTCACTAATATCTTAATTTTTGAAAAATTCTTGTTTTATTTATTGATTGTTTCAATTTGTTGATAACAAGAACCTGAAGGAGCCACCCATTGTATCAAATATAAGTTCTTCTTCTTGAAGTAAATCACACAACACAGTCCTCTTAAGCTTCCCCTTAAAATCATTTAGGCATTTTTGGCTCCCAGTGTTGCAAAGTAGTAGACTGGTCCAAACCTCACTCATCTAATAGTTAAAAACCTTTATACCCTAGACCTATACATGATCGCTTTGCTTACCTATGTTCACATGCCAAGTACTAGTTTTCAGCTAAAATAGTAGTTTTATTCCCTAGTGTTAAACTTTATGAGCTTTTTAGAGTGAAAAAATATTTTCCAACCTTTCATTTCCCTGCCAAAATTAAGACAATCCATTCTAGTCTCCTCTCATAAGATTAGCTCTCCAAACTGTGATCAGCCAATAGCCTTTTCCGATATTCACAAGAACCTGAACTTCTTCTAGACCATGGGGGAGCAGAACTGAACCCATGGTCCTCTGGACTGATTCCAGTGTCTTGCACTACTTTCTCCAATGGAAATGCCCCTCCTTGTGTGATCTGCTATGTCTGTTTTCAGAGCTGAATCACATTGATAGCTCACAGCAAACCCTCCATAAATTAAAATACACATATTCTTCTCATGCATAATCATGCATGGTATTATATGGAATGTTATATTGTTTAAATTATCATTAATTAGCTTACTCAGTTTTTCTTTATGGAATTGCATCTGATTATACATTTTATTTTTCTTTTATTGTCATTTTTCTACTTTTTGTGAAATGTTGAATCTAGTCAGTTCCCGAGACTCACCTTTGCAAAGATTTCCATAGCAGTACATGCATTCAGGCTGCTTATTTTTCAATGCCTTCACCCCACCCTTGTTCATCCTCTTCCATACATTTCTTCTGAAGTCCAGTTTAACTAAAAGATCTTCAAGTGAAATCATTACTGGAAAATACATGACAGTTCTGTTGCTTACAAAATGAATTACCAAAGAAGGTACTAGTTTTGTCAAATATAATCAACCTTTGTTGAACATCTTTCCATCTCCTCGAGTGTCTTGATTTGTTGTCTTAATATTATCTGAGAGTAATTTATTTAAACTAAACTACATTCATCTAGTCTTCTGAATTACTTCTTCCTTTCAACTTACAATAAACCAATGCTATTGAAGATATAAATACTGCTGTTGAGATGAAAGAAAAAGGCTGTTAATCTAATGGAACCTGTTACACACATGTTCAATTCCAACACTTCCCAAATATGTCATACTGTCTAACCTGATCTCTAAATCTCGATTTATTCCCAAAAAATAATGCAGGAAACTGCAAGCTTTATCCACAGCTACAATGCCTATGCCCTCAGCTTTATCCAAAAAGAAAAAAGTAATAAAAAGAAAATAGTATTATTTAATTTGAGGGTTTGTTAACCTAACCACTAAATTCCTTAAGAGCTGATTAACAAAAATGTTTCTTGGTGCTGGTTATGATAATTTGTATGCTGGTACAGAGCAAGCATTTATTAATACTGGGTCAGTAGGAGTGAACAAGAATCAACTGGTAGTGATTTCTCATTGTGCTTAAGCACTAAAATGGGAAAGGTTTCCTGAGCAAGTACAAATATATCAGGTAATTTTCAAATCAAATTAACCAAAAAATTTTTAAAAAAAGCAAGGTGTTTTTGAAGCCAGTCAAACTCAGTTTTTGTCAAACAATACTTTGAAGCAACTGAAAGCTGGACCCATTTAAGCCATGCTCTTAGAATTACAGTGAATTCCTACACTGAGAAAACCTCACATTGATTTTGGTATAAATTAAAAAAAAAAAAAAAAAAAGAGAGAGAAAATTAACCAGAAGCTTTGTGTATTCTTTGCCTAATACAAAAGAAGAGGAAGAAATATCAGATAAGGAAAGAAATTTTAAGGAAAGAAATGTTTCCTGAAAATTTTTGAGTCACATAATGTTATGTTTCCGGAAAATTTTTGAGTCACATAATGTTAGAAATTTTGGTGAATATGGCCAAATGACTAATATATATAATTTAAATTGGTGAAAAAATATTTCAGGCCAATATTTGGCAACTGTTATTTAACAGTTTATTTAAACTTCCTTCTTTCTTAATGATTAATTTAACCTGTAAGCTTTTTACAATGTTGTTCATGAATGATGTGAAAAACAGATTGGTTTATAGTTTGAAAAGTATGGATGGAACAGTAGCTAGTGAGCTATAGGAAATTGAATTTTTTTCAGTAAATGTAAATAGATAAAAACTAGGAAATAGAGAGCATTTAACTTTTCTATCTTATTCTATCTTTAGAATTATTTTATTATTTTTATTTGTTTAAAGAAAATAAAATATGAATGCAATTTAAATTATGTTTTAGTAACATATACCAACAAAATCTTTTAAAGTATCTGGTAAAAAAGAACATAAAAGGTATCTTATGTCAACATTTCTGTTTTGCTTAGAGCAAAAAAAAAACACCTCTGAAACTTCCCCTTTGGTAATATCACCTGTTAATTAACCACAAAAATTCCAGTGGTATGTCTGATGATGGAACATGGTTTAAATCTTTGTGACTTTCAGAGGCCTGTTAAAATTTGAGCATTTTAAAATAAACATCTCAAAGCCACATCCTAAGTTTAGGGATTGAATTTGCCTTCCAGGGACCTTGTTTCCTTCTGTTTTAACCATTTTGGGAGAGAAGGCCCATCCCTGGTCCCAGTGAGTTCTCTGGACCTGGAGTCCTGCTGGTTCTGGTCCCTGGAAGTGATTTTTGTCCCTGTCTCACTCAGCCTCTCTGCCCACCTGCCCCCCTCCCTGCCTTTCTCCTTCTCTGGCTTTTCCCTCTCCCAATATGTATTAATTCACTCTTTGTGCACCATATTCATGTGCAAACTGGATACATATTCATGGCCAGTTCTGGCTCTAAACACCCTACCACAACAAGAAATCTAATAAAATTATACTTAAATGGGTTTTTAAAAGAGAGGTATTTTATAGTAAGGCACCAGGTAGGCAATAAGATTCACCACCTTGAGACAGCAAAGCCATACTATTAAGCCAGATTCAAAGTCAAAAGTTACTTCTTTGTTCAAGGATACCTCATATATAATCTTATCTAAATTCAAAAGGTAACAAACCAGCTCAATCATCAAAACTTGAGTGAAAAGCTATGCAGTACATATCTTACTCTTGAAAGGAATCACTTTGGGGATGGGAGGGTCAGATTTTCTCTGATACTGCTTCCCAAGTCTCTTTTCCAGTGCAAAGTTTCCTTTGAAGCCTTACATAGCTCTCAAGCAACAAGCTACGAGCTTTTGGAAGATGTCAGTGGCCTGGTTGGAAAAGACAGAGTGGGAGAGGCTGAAGTCTCTGTCAATGCATTCTGTTTACAGAAATTTTGCCTCAGTGATCAATAACCATGTGGAACAGAAAGATGGTTTTATTCTCCCTTTGACAATGTGCCATCTCCATTGCCTAAGGACTTTTTTCACTGTCAGACATGTTTTGTTCAAGTATCTATATCCACTATAACAGCAACATAACGTTTTATACTCAGAGGTACCAGCTATGCTTTCACGTTTGATTTGCATTTATTCCATAAAACGTCAGTATTCTAAAATGCTGTAGCACTTGGCTTTAAATCACTGGCAGCAACATAAACCTGCTAAATAACAAGCTCAGACTAAAAGAGGAGATATCAGAATGTGGTTTCAATGCTGAGTTTCATCTTTTAGAACTCAATCTTCACAACAGAATCTCAAATACTGTGGCAAAGGTAATTATTATTCTCAAACTAATTAGTAAATACAGGTACTTGTGGAAGATTGAAGTGAAATAGGCAATACTGCTGAAAAGTACACATATCTTCCCTTCTCCACTGAGACTTAAAAAAGAAGGTGTAAATATGGATGGGGTATGGCATACAAAAAAGCCCACACGTATCTGGTTGTCACGCTGACATTCACTAACCTTTATGTCAGGAAAATCTGGTTTGGATTTAAGATTATTAAATTATTATTCTGTGTTTATTTCCCTTTTGTGAAAGCAGTTTTTCTTTCAGATTTTCATATGTTTCTGGACTCATGACTAAATGTTATCATCTCACCCTGATCAACAATTTGCACACTGACAGCTGAGCTGACACAGCTGACCTGCCCTGGCTGGGAGATAAAATCCATTAGCTCAGTGATGAGATGTGCTAAAAGTGTGATAGTGGTCAGGGAGACCTTCCACTGAAGGAATGAATGGAACTCAATTAGAGCCATTCAGTAGCTCTAGTTCAGTTCCACTTGCTATATGTCCCTACCTCTAAAATATGTCTCTGCCACAGACTGCCAGACATAGAGGTGGGGGTTTGGTAGTGTTAGGTTCCTGAAGAAAAAGCTAAGTAAGTGTGACTGTTTATGAAAAGGAATAATTCTAGAGAAACAGTAGGTTGTTTCACTGAAATGGAAATATAGATGAAATGTGAATTTCATGACTTAGATTTAACAGGAAGCCCTGGGTTGTTTTTCAGTTTTGGTTCATTAGGACAAAAGTCTTGGAACCTGATCTACTGATGTTTTTTCTAAGAAAACAGAGCTTTAAAAACTCTGTCAGAAGTGGTAATTATGTCTATACAGACAGGTCTTTAACTAAATGGGCTCAAAATTTTCCTTCATGTGGGATCACGTAACAAACAGTCCATTTATCACTGTCCAGATCCTAAAATTAAGTCCTTATTTCTTTTTATGTTTCTTTCCCTATTGCAAACTAATGGCATGTTTTTCTTAAATAAAGACTACATAGTATATATGAAAATTTTAAAGAACAAATCATTAAAAAGCAAGCATTTTGCAACACAGTTGTTTCCACTTGGAAGCCAGTAGTGTGAAACTGTGTCATTTCCAATTACTGTAACTTACTACCTGGACAAAGTGCACTTTGGAAGATAGGAACCAGAATTTCTAAGTGTTTTTACCAAGTTCATGGGCCAGCACTGGGTCAGTAGACCAGAGAGGATTATTATTTATATAAACTTCAATTTAGTCCCCAATGTTAAAGCAATGTTCTAGGGATGAACTCTAGTCAGACTGTAGCTCAACAATTAAAATAGATTAATTCCTAGTCCAGAACCAGCAGAAGACTGAACTGCTGTGAAAATGGCCATATCCTGCAACCTTTTTTGGTTCTTTTTTCAATTTCTTGATTCAGGCCTATCCACTTTTTTGGTCAAAAAGCCCAGAGGAGACACACCCCAAGTTTCAGTTTTAGTTACTTAAAAACATTTAAAATTTTGATAAGATTTTAATGTATGAATGTATGTGAAGATTTAGAGAAGTGAAAAACCATGGATGTTGCAATTTCTCAGGCTGTGAGAGATTTTTTTTCTTTTAGACAAGTACAAATCTCTTACTAATATTTTTGCAACATCATCCCTCATAGAAGGGATTCTGCTTTGGATATGACTCTGAAGAAATGTTAGAAAACAAAGTGGAATTTCTTTTGTTTGCCAGAGCTGCACAAAAATAAGGCAGTGAGGTGCATGGAAAGAAGCTGCTTTATGGCTTTGTTTTTTCCTCATGGAACACAACAGAAGGAAATGTCAGGGCATTCAGAAGGAAACAGTTGATAGGCAGGTGCTAAAATAATTCAGTGAAATTGAATTTGACTTGGGCAATTATAGTGTTGACAGTGCATGTAAGTGTGTGCATGTATGGGTTTTCATAAATTGTTTGGCACACTTAGTGATTAGAAAAAGGCATCCAAAGTTAATACAAGATTTAGTACAAAAGAAACAAAAACTGATAAAACTAGCAACAACAGAGCATATTTTTCTTTAAGAACCGTATTAGTTCACTGGTTGAATAAAATTATATTGCAGGGTGTTACACCTGGTGTATTTTCATTTTTATTCTGTTGACCAGGCAATGTTAATTTTGTGCTTAGTAAAACCAAGGACATATTTGCCAGGAAATAAAGTTTTGGTTTTTTGTTTTTATTTATTTTTTTTTTAAATTAATTGCTACAGAAAACAATCCCTGGAAACCACAGCAGCCTCATTTCTGCTTATAATTATTTAGGGCCTAAAAATGTCCTAGAGATCTTTAGGGACTTAAGAGATTCTACTCGCATTTTCTCAATATCAGTACAATTTTTGGGTTGGTTTTCTCAAGTATTGGAAAATCATCTTCATGCACTGAGAATAGACAGGATAAAATGGATCTTTTTACAGCTAGATATTTGAAGTTTCTGCAGTTTTACTTTGGTATTTTCTCTAGGGTACACAGAGAAATGTGAAAGGACCTGTGCTGAATATCCCAAATACTGGAACTTTCTGCAAAGGTGTCCTGGCAGTACCTTTAAACCATTTTGCTATTATTTTTGAAGGAACTGATTTCATAGAAGCATTCTAGCTGGAATAGGCTATCTGTTCAAAGTTTCTCATTATACAACAGAGTTACAGAGGGGATATCAAGGTCATTGAACCCATCCATCTATTTCTCCCTTACTGATATGACAGTTTTAGTCATCATGATTGCTTTTTTGCTTACCTTGGAAAATTGTTGGGGATTTTATTACAATTATAAATATGTAATATTAAATTTTGCATGAAAGTAATATTAAAATTGCGTACTGAAATAGGAAAAATATGCTAGAAATATGAAGGAAGTGAGAGTTAAAGGTCTCAACCTATACATAAAGAAATTACTTGAAAATCTTGTCCCACACCTAGACAGAAAGATGTGACCACTTTGATGAAAACAGGCCATGTGATGAGAAAATGTGCAGCACTTCCATTGGGGTGTGAATTCCTGAACACTGGAAAAAGGAAACAACCTTCCCAGTATCCAATAGCCTTAATCTTGATGGAAACCTTACCTTCCTGCCTTTTGTTGCTTTACTTCTCACTCTTCACACCAAATGTATAAAAGAACTAAAAGCAACTTCTTAAGAGAAGGAATTAAGTTTACATGCATAATTTTACTTTGGATATTTATTAACCTTTATATTTTAAAGTTTTCAGAACTGGTTGTCAACTTTTTTCATTAAACTAATTTTCTAGGTTGAGAATGGATTTTGCTTTCTTTTCTTTTTCTGCTGCACGTTACCTTGCATGACTGCTTGGAGGTAATTTGTGCAGCACAGGAATAACTCTTACCTTACTCTCTCTCTCTTTGACTGTAGAAATACTCACACAGGGGTGAAGGTGGGTGCCATTTCCTGAACAACAGAATGAGGTGGACTGGGCCCAAAAACATCCCTCAGCATTTATCAATTTGGCAAGATATGAAAATATGGAAGATGGAACATATCAGTCACTAACAGTCAATCTACACATTCATGAGACTCTACAGCTGGCGTCATTTAGATAAGCACAGTGCAATTAGCAGAGCTGGAATTTAGATAGAACAATGGAGCTATCCCTCTTTCTCTTGAAAATATCATCAGGAGATGGCAAGTAATGACAAGTAATTAACATCTTGATTAAACTCTTCCGTGAAAAGATTCAACTCCAACATCATGGACAATTATGCAGAAACATTAATTTAATTAATATTGGCAAAGAGGAAAGAATATCATCTATTAAAATATCACCATCTCTTTTTTCAGACTCTCAAAATATCCTATTTTTTCGAGGTATATTTTGTACAACTGATGTTCAAGGAGTAGATTCTGAAATGTCCTCATTTTTTTTATATGCTTGCAGATAATAGAAGCCTTTTGTTGAAAGATAATTTATGGTTTATATCCTAACACTCAGTTTTAAAGGGAGAAAAAAAAAAACATTTTAGAAGACCACATAAAATAAAAAGTATCTGATATGCAACCCTCAGTTTTCAGTAGGAACACTATCCTGTTACTTCCTTAAGCAATAAATGACCTTTTTGGTGGATTCACATCATTCAAAGCAGAATAGTTTCTAAAACAATTTATACCTTTCAAAGAAAAAAAAAAAGTCACTTTATACGTGCCCAATCACAGGAACACATCCTGGCAACTGCTCTGCAACAAGATCCAGCAGATAAATGGTGTGTGAAGAATACTAAACAGGGCTCTGTATAAACTAAGTGCGTCCTACGCTTCAGTTTCTAGAAGATTATTGTCCAAAGGTTTCACTAAAACAATAACTGCCCCTTTAAAAGTCCTTCTGCCTGGGGTAAAAGATAAGCTTGCAAGTTAACTTTCATGATGCAAGTACCAACTCTGTCGCTGCTATCAAGCAATTGCTTGATTTGTGCAACTTCAGTGATTTCACAGTGAGGTGGTTTAAGATTCTGCCCTTCTAACATTTTAGTAGGGGAGGTGATGGGTGCATGTGGGTGGTTGTGGGGAAGGAGAATCACTTCTGTGGTCAATGTTTTGGTATTTCAAACATTAAGGTAGAGCCCAATAAAAAAGTTAGAAGCAAGGGCTGCACACTTTCCTCTTGCTCATCTCATTTCTCTAAAGCATAGAACAAAGGATGCTGAGCACATTGATAGCACAGAGCACTCACTGAATTGTTGAATGCCTAATATCAAACCAGCACCAGCAAATGCAGTAAATTCCTCTGAGGCAGCACTTCAGAGCACAGATTCAGCAGCAGGAGGTCCAGTGTGTCCACTCTAAACTCTGAGCTCTCCAAGTCCCCAAGTCCGAGAAACATGAAGTCTAAGGCATACAAATTACAGGTCAAAGTAGCACTGTGAAATTTCAAGGCTTCTTGTTTAAATATTGACCTAGAGAAACAGACAGATGTTAAAGGGCGTTCAGTTCGTATTTCAACTTTTTAAGCTATAAATTAGAGTCCACAAAGGGAAAAAGGTTTCTGCAGAACAGTGTGAGGATGCTGTGTATCAGAAAGCAGAGAGAGGAATGTGAAAGGGCAAACAGTCCCAAATTCTCTGTCCACACAAACTAAATTCTGTATGAATTCCTGGTCAGGGAAGGATAAACCAGAAGACCTTCAAATCCCACAACCCTCCTGCAAGAGTTGATAAACCTGAACTTTCACCATCTCCCTAAACTTAGAATTTAATTCCAGATTTTGATCCTCTTGCTTGTTCTTTTTAGCAATACCCTAAAAAGAAGACTAGTAGGGAAGGAGAGAGGGTCTTCAGACAAGCTACTGTAAAAACATGGGGATTATCCTTTATCTTCTGTTCCAAATATTTTTCCTGTGAGCCCACTCCCAGTTCTTGCAAATGATCCAAGGCCCTGTCTCTTTTCTCCCTGTGGATGACCCCTTACCCCCTGAGTGGTTTGGAATGACATTAGAAATCTCCTTTGACATTACCACATCTTCAAAGCACTACAACACTGGATTCCTGCCATAGCAAAGATCATCATATCCTCATTCCTCCAAACATCCATTCTACCATCACTAATTACTGAGCTGAAAATACCTCACCTTGTCACAACATCCCTATTTTCTCTATCAGAAGCTCACTAAATAATCTTTGTCTCCTTTCCCATTTCTTCTTGAAGTTTCTTACATAAGTAATCTAAAAATAAGTGCCATCCTGAGCCTTCTGCTTCAAAACCATGCTCAAGCAGCCAGATGTTATTTCTTACCTGTTTGCTTAAATTTGTCTGTCACACCCCTGAACTTCTACTTACAGCTGCTGAGAATGCCAAACTCATCTGTGAACCACTGAACCTCCCATTTGGTTCAAAATGCTCTAAAGCCTCCTGAATCATCCTAAGAGAGATAAAAGTTCACTAAATCCCTATTCTGACACAGCCATTCATGTAGGATTAAATTTTCCAGCCTTATTTCTCCCAGGGAATTAAAAAATCCAGATATAAAAATCCTACAGGGTAGGAACCTATGAAAGGGAAGAGACTCTAAAGAACATACCTGGGAGGGAAAACAAAGCAAAACAAACCAAACCTCAAACTTACGTTGTTTGCTTAGTCTCTAAGGAAGAAATTGCATACTAGAATGTAAAGTGTATATGCTCAAGGTGTAGTTTTCCTTCTTTTCCAGTTTCCCTGCTCTTTCAGCAACATAAGAAACAGGCTCCAGGCAATGGCAGCTGTGAGAAGTCGTTCCCTTTGTGTCTCACCCATTAATTTGGTTTCCATCTCAGTTACCTGCTGTTCTCACCGCAGCTCACCAACTGGGCAGCTTTTCTCTCGCCAATCCCTTGCACACAGCCTGTGGACTCCAGCAGGAGAGAGGCCAGGGCACTGCCAGCCATGAGAAGCTCTGCCCCAGGTATGCCATGCACACTCAGCATGGAATCCACCTCAGACACCTGCAGCTTCTTGCCTGTGACCATGGGGAGGCCTGACCCAGGGCAGACTGTCTCCTGTGCTGGAAAAGAGGGAGGCTGGTAGGTGTCCACAAAACTGAGAGGTTTCATACCAAAAATAATACCGGCTCTCAAATAGCCCTGGACGTTTACAAGATCTGAGAACACTATCCAGCTGTTTGCCTCAGGGGAAAACACACGTACCCACCATTTTCTCCACACATTCTCTAATTGCCATGGCAGGAGACCCCACTATGGGTCAGGAATCCCACTCCAGCCCTGTTTTCCGGCAGCCCAGCCCAGGGACCACAGCCCCAGCTGCACGGCACAGAGCACTGCCTCAACACCAGGAGGTACCAGGACCATTTCTTGCTCAATTTCTCGCTGTCTGCCAAGTAGCATTGGGTAGGTATTTCCTGTGGAACTGTGTGGAACAATGTTTTATGCCAGTGAGGAGAAATAGGGAATTCAGGAGTCGAACTGATAGTGATTTCCTGCCTTGCAGGAAAGCCACCACTATAAGAAGATTGTTGGTCTTTTCTCCCTCAAGCTCCTGCATACAATTATTATGGGCTAAAACTCCATTTTCATATAAATCTCAGTAAGATTAACTGGACAAAATCATTAATTTCAAGTCTTTATGAACAATTTCTTCAGAATACTCCTTGTGCTTTAAATCCATGCCAGTCAATTCCACACCAGACAATTCCACAGTAACTTTCACATGGAGAAGGCCCCCACACCCCACTGAGGACCGTTGAAATGTTTTTCTTGCATCAACAATAAAAATCTGGAAAAAAATCTGTTTAAGGGTCCAGATATGTTGCACATGTGGTGATTTGATGCTAAATATCATTGGGTAAGACTTATTTTTAAATGGAAAGTAGATACTATTGAAAATATTTTTATACATCTACAAACTTAGCTCCCATTGATTTGATAAATAGTTTTCTGCAATGTGTTATTGGCCCAAAGGTTATGCAACTTCTTCATGCAGGCCTATGCATGGCAATACACATGCCAAGGTGGTAACACCTTGAATTAACAGAGATTTCAACAGCTCCTTTGGAAAGAGCTTTGGTTTTTTAAGTTTTATCAGAATTGTGATGCAAATAAACGCCTATAATGTCATTGACTTCATTATAGTATAACAGCTGGCAACATTTGCATTTTTCTCAAGTTTATCTCCACAGAACTGACAAGAAGTGCTTTCCCCACATCATAATGCTACTAGAAAATTAGTTTTAAATTATTAAGATTATGTCACAAGAATATTCACTAATATGGCAACATTTCTTTTAAAGTTGTCATACAGCCTCTTTCTTAGAAATTGAATGATAATACCTGCCAAATTCATCTTGTTTCAGCAGAACACCACTACTTAGGACAATATGCATGCAGACACTCTCAGGAGATCCTGTAGGCATCAGTTGGGTATTCATAAATTATTTCCTATGTGGTACTTTGAACACATAAGAATGGGACGTGTAAGAATGTTATCTCCTGCTTTGATTTTCCACACTTAGAAAAACCTTAACAAATGACCATGTTAGCCCAGCTAAAAAATTATATGCATTAAGGAAGAGTGTTTTCTAAATACAGCAGCTATTCAACTTTGAAATGCAATTCCCTTTCAACATAATTAACTTTGCAAATGGATTCTCACGTAGAATTATTCAGGAATAGCTAATTTCTGTGTTATCAAGCTCTAATGAAGCTTCATGTCTACTATAATATGCACAAAGTAGTATCACCTTTGTACAGACAACAAATTTGAAGCAAAATATCAAGTAAAAATAAAGTTGTTGACATGACTTGAATGAAGACCTCCAGATATTCTTATATACACACACTTAACTAACCCACTTCTCTCCCTTATAGATTTATAACCTATCACAGGTGTTGAAACAAGTAACAAAATTGTGTGATTAAAATGAAATATTTTCTATCTGTAGAAAATTATCATATGGCTAAATCAAAATAAATCCTACCAAATTTATTTATTGGTAATTCATAAGTAAAATGGTTTTCCATTTCAAATACTAATTTCTTTTAAGAAGAAAATTTGACAAAGCGTAAAGATTCTGATCTGGACAGGCAACCCCAGACGTACATTTCTGAGACACAAACCAATAATGCCTGCAAACATATGTTTTTACATATTCTTATTGTTTTAAAAAGTTATCATGTCAATCATGTTCCAAGGTTCGAAAAACTTCTCACTGTGTTTGTTTCTTTGAAACAATAGTTCATGTCTCCTTTTGGACAACTTATTGACATACAGTGAGTATTCATAAATGCTTAAAAAACATTTTGCTAATACTTTCCACATAGCAGGCTGCAGCAGTATTTAAATAAATAAAACTACACTTACATGTTAGAGTTTAACTTAAGTCAATGATTACAGGAATAAACTATTTACTTTAAACAATTAATGTCATTAGAATAAAACTGTATTGAATAATAATTTCTCACTAGAATTGACAAATTAATATTCATTTTCTTCTCATTACTGAAAAAATCCTTAATCAAATCCACTAAGTTACCACAAGTTGCTTAAACCTCACTGGCATTAAAATTGTTCTTCTGCTTTTAGGTACCATTAAATGTAGCTCTGTGTGTCCTCTTTCTTCAGATGACAATTATTCAGTGTATTTGATCAAGATCAACAACCTGATCACAGTGGACATTCTAGCAGTCTGATTGGCACCATGCAGAACTCCAGCTGCTAAACCTTAAATTCTTTAAAGCAGTGAATAAGAAACTCAATTTGCATAATACATTCTTTTGTGTTCATTGAGATTGCTCATATCATTATGGAATTTGATGGGTGAATAAGGAGTCAAAAATCTAGCCATGAGAAAAGAAGCCTCATTAAGGCTTATTTCTCCTTTCTGAAAAGAGAATGGATGTGAAAGTATAATGAAGTATCTCTGTAAATTGTGGAGAAGCAGCACATACACACAAACAAAGTGTAAATTGCCTATCTGTACAAACTGCAAGATACTTGCACATACTTGAGAAGGAATTCCTTGCAGTTCATTTTGCAGAGAAGATAGAAATGGTGCTCATTCTTGTCTAGAGATTGTATTATTACATAAATGGCAAACATTGCTTAAACTGTGACTGGAGTCGCTGATTATTATATCTTGTTTCTTTTGGCAACTGAAGCGTTGAAGGTACTCTTTGACACCAGCTATTTGTGGTTTAACCTTTCCACTCTGAAGACATGAATTCAAGTCATGCTAAGAGGAGGTTTTGTCCCTGTGCCCAAGGACACAATTTGGCATGCATATTTATAAAACTTGTTTAGAGCTGGACAAGGTATGCAAGCCTTGCTCTCAGGAAATCCACAACAGCCTTCCTTTTGGCTTCCACCAGTCAGGCTTTCCCCTAAGGCCAAGAATATAAAAGTGTCACAAGAGATCTGCCTAAACTTTAGCTTCCTCTTTGGCTCTTTCACTTCTTGGCAACACTTCAATTTTTCTTGGCCAGCTTTCCAAAATTCTGGCAAAGAGAATACAAAAAAAGAAACAAAGAAAAACCTCAAAACTTTGCCTTGCCTCTTGACTATTTCAGGATTCTGTTTTGCCTTTAAGTTGCATCTGATTTGATCTATTCTTTCTTGCACCAGCCAGAACAGTCCCTTTGGGCAATTCTCCTGACTCAAGAGCTCAGAAAATTTTGGACTCCTTTCCTTTCTGATCTGGCAAATCCTCTATACCAAAGGGCCAGCAGTAAGTGGCTTACATCCAGTAACACGATAGTTGTCGTATAAACAGTCATTTTTTCTTTTTAAAAATTTTCTCAAACTTCTGAAGACTTTACTTGATTTACTTATGTACGTGGGGTTTGTTGGTTTTTATTAGACCCCTCTTTTAACTGAATCTTTTATAGCATGTTTTCTGCTTGTGTCACCTGCTGTCCTATAGGTGTGTTGAACTTTATCATGGTGTTTTGTTACAGCTGTGATTTGAATGAGCTTTCTGGAGAATTACTTCAGACTAAGCAAGGATAGCTTCTGGTGCCATTTTCTGCAATTATCCATTTTAAAAAGCAACTACTTAAACTGTCAAGAAATAGTTTTCACAAGCACTGTACATTTGTATGCGCTACAAGTGAGTAGCATACAAGTAAGTCTCCTGTTAAGAGTCTTAGATTTTTGTAGGCTCTCTGATCATATTTACTGTTGAGCACCAAAATTCTTCCCCCAAACCCCTTTTTTTTACCTGGAGGCTGGTAGTAATGCCTCGTCGAGGGAGATTATTACATCTTGGTATTCTGTTCCCTCAGATTAAAATTTATAAGATAAGGGAAATAAAATGGAGGAAAAAGAAATCATTGAGGAAGGAGGTTCCAATGACTTGGATAAACTTAGCAATGTAACTAGATCTGTACTATCAGGAAGAGTAGCAGAGCATCAGGTACCAAACAGAGAGCAGTTAGAACTGACAGCACTCACTCGTGCTCACCCAGGGCTCAGGTGCTCTTTGCAGTGGGACGTAGCTGGAGAGAAGGAGACCAGAGCAGGGATTTGGCAACACAGGCTTGGAGAGAAACATTTACTCATTCTTAGACTTATTTTTATGATGTTTGTATCCTAAAATAGGTCCCACAGAAAGAAAGCGAGAACTTACACAATTATTTTTTTTTAAGAAGGTTATACCTTGTTCTGAGTGAAGAGGCAGAACACATTTTCAAAGAGACAGGACAAAAGAGGTGAGACTGCCATCAACCTATGCAAATTTAAGGGCTAATCTCAAATTAGTGATGTATAAAAACTAATTTTATGTCAGATCATGCATGAAAAATCAGACCAATCATGTAGGTCGATATTTTGCTTTGATTTGATAAAAAAAAAAACGAGCTAAAAATAATACAAATAGTTACTAACTGAAGACCCTAGCACACAAGGTGTGTAAAAAATATATAAAGAAGCTGTACTTTTGTGGGAGAAATTCTTATTTATGCATGGTTGGTGCAGGAAGAATTGTATTTAAGGCTTTGTGAAATAAACAGAATTGTAAGTGGATATGTATGAGGCTGCTGGAGTCACTGATCTACAGATGGCAGTGAATTTTCTCTTCTTGAAGTACTTAGCATGCCAAATCAACCATCCTGAAAAATGGAGTCTGTTTGTTGTTTGCTTACTTCCACAAGCATCAATTCTATTTAATTTGTTCTTAAATAGTGTCAGTGTTGTCGCTTTCTTCCTTTTTTTCATGGGAAACTAAAAAGATTCCTCTTCTCTTCCTCTCAAAAGCAGATTTATATTGACAGGCACACATCACTCTCTGGACTTGGTTTCATCCCCTGAAGGATTTGGTTCTATGGTCTACAAGAATTGCCAATGACTGATGGAAGGGGAATTCTCTGCTGCCGTAGATTCCCCGATCTCTGCACAAAGCTGATTCTGTTTCCAGCATCACTGAAAGGTGCAGTGCTGTGTGATCTCAACTTGTCTTCATCACAGTACACAGCCAGTGACAAGATAAAGATACCCTCCTGAAACAGAGCAGAGTTTCAGAGGGAAACTCCACCCTTTCAGAGCATGCGGTCAGCATGATTTGTAAGGAAGACGAGAACAGAATCCTTTGCATAAATAATTTAGATGCAGCAACTACTGTAGCAACCACACAGAATATAAATTGCTAATTTCAGAGAATAAACCCCCTGATTTCAATATCAAACCATTAAGAGGCTATATTTGTCAGACCACAGCCTGCGCTTGCATGGCACAGCTCAGAGAAACTAACAGCACTTCTGTATTCAAATGGTAATTGCAAGAAGTAGAAAACCATCCCCACCTTAAACCTTCGGTTACAAATGTTCACTTTCCTCACAAATGAATGAAACAGCAGCCTTTTCTAAAGAGCGCTTTTGAAGTGCCTGTCCAGTCAAACTGAACCATTTTGCATGCGTGCTTCAGAAAGTCCATCCGCGCTCTGCCAAATCCATTCCTTTGAGCAGACAGGTCATGGGGACTTACAAGAGTTCACTTCCCCTGGAGAGGCTATTCCTGCCTGCTCGCAGGCATTTCAGACCCTCACATGCATCTGATGAAGTAAGGAAAGCCATGATGTGAAAAAAACAACCCTACAGCAAAACCATTGAATACTGGAGGTGTAATGAAAATAAACTACACACATCTGGAAGTTCAAAGTTGTGCTAAGTAATCCTGAAAATTGCAGGTGCCACTGAAACTACCAGCCTCTTTCTTTTCTTATGTAAAATAGCTTTTGGGGTGTTTTTGAGATTAGTTCCTTTCAAAGCAAAACTTCTAAAACCAAACTGGGTCTCTCAGCTTTTTAGCCTCAGGTGAGAAATGCCATATAATGTTCAGCCAAATTCAGCAGAATAGGCTCAATTAGCTGCATTGCTCATAATCTCATTCATTCTGGTTTGTTTGAGAGTTTTTTAATAACAGTTAGGAAAACTCATAATGTTCCACAAAGACATCCTTTCAATACCAAGCCTTTTACATAACCAGATGATTGTATTTGGAAAAGATTTTTCATATGATTATTAGACCTACTTATGGTGGGCATGGCCTGTATGGAACAAAAAACATAGAAAAATTCCAGCTTTTTGCAATATTACTTCCACTTGACAACAACCCCCTTTTAAGGCTCTGGAAGAAGTGTTTTTGTCATTCATTCAGACACATGGGAATGCCAAGAAAGAAGAGATCTGGCATGATTGCATTAAATATGATTACCCAAGAAAACACCATTGATTGTGACACTCACATCTGACTGTTTTCTAAACAGAAAAGAAATATGCATTCACAAGAAATGTAGACTGAGGCATAAGCAAGTTACTTTATCATACTTTTGATAACCCTGATAAATCTAAACAAAAAGGTAGGAAGGCAAATTATATTTTCTATTTCACATAAAACACCCCAAACACCTCTGCTTAGAAAAGTATTAAAATGGAGTTGTGTAAAATGTGCAAAAAAGAGATCTTCAGTGTTTCAAACAAGTTTAACAAGTAAACAACACAAAAATTATCAAAGGAATGCTGGTTGCCAGCAAAATTCAGGGAAGCATAATTAGACAAAGTTTTCAGCATAATCTGGTCTCCAATATGGTTCAAATAACCTGAGAAGGATGGCAGCAACCAGACGCAGCAGCTGGCACAGCAAAAATATGGTTCTGTTGCCTATTTAAAGCATCTCTTTGTATTTTTCTGGACCAGGAATCAGCCCTTTCCAGCATGGAAACAGAAGGAAAGGAGCGATAAAAAATGAACATTATCTTGTTCTCTGTACAAGGGCCCCAACAGTGAAATTCTGATATCTGATATAAGAACTGAAAAGCAGAGTACTTCCCTGAAAAAGACTAGTTTCTCAATGGTCTTGGATTTGCTCACAAAGGAATTTCCTTCATTGGTCTGCTCTCCAAAATAAACTTATCTCACTTGAAGCACGTACCATATACCAAAGAGAGTAAACTGAGATCCCTGTGTGGTAAATAGAAGGCAATCATCCCACTACTTTGAGTAATGGAGAAACCTATAGCAGACTTTTAGTCTTCCAAATATCCTGTGGATAATGACTTTGTCTTACCCCCAACATTAATAGCACCAAAATCCCCCATTTTATTGATAGGAAAAATGTTTAGATGTTGATGTCCTCAGTGCAATTTTCCTTCCTGATGAGAAGCAAGCTCTATATCTCCTTATATTGCTTACCTTCAAATGAGTGTTAAAGTGCTTTTAACACTTTTCAAAAGATATTTACAGAAAGCAGTTTCTATGTGACAAATTTTGGCAGACCGCTATAATCTGCTACATTTCACATGAGTAATAGTAAAAAATCCGGATGCTGATGTAAGAACTTTCTAATTGTCAGGCTTGGTAGACCAAAGTGACAGTATATGTTTATCCCATCATTTCTTTGATTGACAGAAATGTAGATCTTTTGCAGATGAGCATACAGTGCACCTCCTGCACCTGGTTTGGTTTCAAAACCATAGGAAATAACTGATGAATATCAGAATGGCAGAATTTCACTTCTCATGAGATTTTCTAGAAATATTCATACTAATCATGCTTCAAACACTTTTTTTGGCACACAAACAAAATTTGGTCACTCAGATTCTTTCCATAATGTGGCCTCCAAATGTGAACAACAGAATTAACGTCTCCTCTTTGTAACTAAAATCTATACATTATTTTCCATAGTACCTTAGTTCAATTCAGTTAAAGGGTAAGAAAAATGTTAATAGAAAAACAGAGAGACACAAGGTATGAGTGACCAGAGTGTACGGGTCTCCTTGTGGTTTTTCTTGTTGCTTCTATCACGCAACTCTCCATGAGTTGCATGATAGAGTAATAAAATTAAGGTGATTAAGTTAAAAGTATGTAGTTGTGATGTGATCTGATGTAGAAGCCTTACATTAAAGGAAAATGAAGAGTACAAATGTCACTTCTGGAGTCACAATATTGGGTGTCTTAGCACTATTTCTTGCAATACAAATGCAGCAGGGCGTATCAAAAAAATGAAAGCAATCAGGGTTCTGAATAGAATTCATCAGGCCTGTGCACAGCGGTAAAATAACCAGCCAACAAAAAATCACCAACACACAGCATAACTTGTAGGCACAGTGTAAAAAGAGCCTATATAAGTAAAGACAAAACGTTGTCTCTAAGTGTCTCAAATGTTCTCCTTGGCCAAGACTACCAAGTCAAAGCAGGACAGTTTTTGGCTGTGTTGCCTACACAGGCTGTTTCATGCCAGGTTGATTTCCCCTGAATCAAAATGCTCTTCTTAACTGGTAAATTCTCACTAACAATGATGTTTTTCAGTGCTTTAACGTCACTCATCACAGCAAAGACTGACTGAGGAATTCCATTCAAACACCTGCCTGCTTTCTATACTGAGTGAAAAACTAAATTGGAGTTATTTACCCAGAATTTTTGTGGTAAGCTTGTAAGATCAGCCAGGAAAGATGATCAGTGTGCAGCTGAACACGTCCACTGTTGTCACCTCAGAGGCATGGAAGAATGTACTTCCTTCACTTCTCCCGGACTGCAGTACACACAGGGGTTGTTTTGACTGCTCCTGCTCTTGTTGCCTAAGAACATTTGTAGTGGCACCTTTTCTATTTACATTTAATTCTCATTTAATTCTTTTTTCACAAGCTATTTCTTACAAAAATAAACAAAAAATATTTTTCTATTATTATTTTAAACTTCACCACTACTATTCCAGGGCCATAAAGGAAGGTCTTATTTGTAGGACTTTTATAGCAACAGCTACTGTATCCAAAGTCTTCTCTCCCATGATATTCCTGGGTAATTCAGCTTCTCTCCTTCTGCTATTGTTATGTCTTCTGAGACTAACCTGAAATTGTGGTGATTACTGATATTTTTACTGTGCTTTTCAGTATTTTTCCACATATTTCAATATATTAAGCTCTTCTTGTTTCACTCTCCTTCTATCTCCCTGCCTCTCTTTAACACCCACCCCACCACCCACCACCCCTACCACTTTAGTATTTCATCAGGTAGAAGAAGGTATAATAAATGCAATACATAAATTGAATCCTTAGAGTCCCCACATGGGCATTCAAAGCACAAACAAATATTTTTTTCTACTCTGCTCAACTAAACTTCTCATAGTAGAAGTAGATAATTCATTTTCCCAGAGAAGTATTGATTTAAGCTGAAGAAAGTTACAGAAGTATTGGGAAAGAAAGGAGTACAATCTGGCTGCACTAATAGAGGTACTCTTTCACCAGCTGAAAGCTTATAAAAGTACATCTAACTCTTTGTCATCCACAATGTTTTGTGACTTATGAAGAAAAGCAATTTTGCAATAAATGACTAATGATCCTCTGTTTCCTTAAAATGTTCTTTCTGCCCTACTATATCCTATTTTTTGGATACTTTTAAAATATTTCAATCTAGCAATACTCTGAAAGCTCTGATTTAGATGTTTAGTCCAGCATAGTTCCACTCAGACCTGGACTTCAGACAGATGAAAACTAGAGTTGGATTTGCTTCTTACAAGAGCAAGATTTCAGAAATTCCTCATCTGGACTAAATCCCTACTTTTCTCCTCCTGTAAATAATAAACTGCCTTGTATGACATCCAGGCTCTGGTGATTGGTCGTAATTCAGTCACACAAATTAAGTTGTTTGAACTGTCCCACTTTCCATAAATCATTAAATCTTATTTGGACTGCAAAGAATAATACTAAAGAGAGATTTTAATCTAGGTCTCCCACATCCTGCCTAACCACAGAGCTTTTCAGGAATTTTTCCTTAAAAAGAAACTACAGACAGATTTTTTTCTTTCTTCAAACATACAAATCCAGTAAAAATATTAATTTTGACAACTTATCAATTTTTTGAGAGGAAGCAGTTGCTCCAAGATTCCTACCCAGTTTTTCTCAGGAAGGTAGCATCATTCAGCATCCAGCTGTTCTCAGTCCTGGGTGCTTCCTCCAGCTGTTCTGTGGGCACTGGCAGCAGCCCCAGCCTGAGAACACCTCACCTGTGGGGAAACCTCAGGGATTTAAACAAGCACATTGGTTTGGATTAAGCAAGAGTCTTTGTTTTACTCAAGAAGCAACTCATTTGAGTCTGGAAGTTTGCTTGCTTTTCCTTTTCACTATTAGTTTTTAAATAAATATAAGGTCATTAACTCTTGACACACTATTTTGAAGCAGCAATTGATTCTGAAGCAAACGCCAAAACAATTAATTTCTAAACTGACAAAATGAAACATTTTTCTTTATGATTTTTCAGGGGTTTTTCCTTTGTTTTTTGGTTTTTTTGTTTGTTTGGTTGGTTAGTTTTTTATGAATACTGTTCATCAGATTAAGAATAAATTCTCAAGGTTTTTCCTTTGACTGGTATCCACTTAGTCAGTCACAAATCTAGCAGAGCACCTGCATATGGGTAAATACAATAGCTGTTGTGTTTTATTGTCAAAAGTATTATGCAAGACTGTTGATAATATGAAAATAGTCTGGCTAATAGAAAGAAAATATGTGGCTACTTCTTTTTCACGTTCAAAATAAAACATCCCAAATGTGACAAGGCTATGGCTTTTAAATTTCCTTAAACTTAGCCATTTTCCACTGCTCTGTGAAGGACCTGACATTGACAATCTAGCCTTATTCCACTAAACCAACTCCCAGGAACCCTGAAACATCTTCTGTGGTGACCTCTGAGATATGCTAGGAGGTTTTTGTTTTATTTCACCTAAGCAATTTTTTGCTGAACTCTGTGTTTTTGAAGAACTCTAGTTTTACAGCACAATCCTGCAACTACAATAATTGTAAGTACCAATTAAATTTACTTATTTTCAATGCTCAGTTACACCTACAAATGCTGACATTTGCCCTAACAATGAGGTTGTGGAGACAAAACTGTAATCACAGAGCAGCACACTGGCTCTCACTCCCTTCAGCAACTGACACCACAGCATCTTTAAAAGGCCTTATTCCCAGCTAGAACCTCTCATTCTAACAAGCACAGGGAGGCAATTCACCCTCCTTTAGACTGCAAGGATTAGTACTTCCTAAGTGTTTGAATTGTTTCATCACATTGTACACTTCAAACAATAACTGAACTTATGCAACAATGTTCTTTGCCCTGCATTTGAGTTACAGATGTGGAACTAAGTAAACAGGGCCCATTTGGGATTAATCTCAACTGGCCTTGCTCCTTAAAATGCTTGTTCACTGAATGATTACTTGCTCAGTGAATATCCCTTCAGAAGCTGTAACTGCAGTTCTGCACATCTCCATTCTCCAAACACCTGAGCCACCCAATCTGACTGTGCCATTTTCAACATTCACTAATCAGTAATAAGCAACATTTCTGATAAAAGCAGAGCTGAAACTACAGGTTTATAAATATATTTATAGAGAGAGTCTTTAGTCATCCTGATACAAAGTGTATTAATTCCTCAATGTGAATCATAATTATATTAGGTACCCAGTAGAATTGAATTTAATGTGATTTAATTTAACTATTTAAAAATTTCAGGCCAGAGATTCTCTGGAAAGGGTTGTCTAATCCAGCAATTAGATTAGCTGTTTCACTCATTTTACTTTCATTAAAATGCACATTTATTATCAAAGAAATCAGAGTACAAAACTAAAAAAACATTTGACTTTTATTTGTGCTTTTATTAATTTGTGGTTTAATTGCATTTAGGACAGATAATTGTATATTTTCTAAATATGTGGTAGTTATGCTACAAGAAATAAAATGTGGCACCACCATTGTGTTCTCTTCTTCCTTTACCCAAAAACTATGAGCACCACCCAATTCCTTGAAAGACAGAGTCCAAGACCAAAATTCAGTCTGTGGTGAGGAATGAGAACAGGAGAGAATTTCCCCATGGCACCATGGAATGGACTCTAATTCACAAAGCCCCAGGTGCAGGTTGTTCTGTGCATTCCCTCCCACCACATTTCAATTATCTGGCAGCCTTCCAGGGGACATGGTGAGTGCTCTGCATGACTACATGCTGAAGAACTTGACTCCATCTATTGCTTTGATCAGTCTTTTTTTCCTTCTAGACAGTTTGGCCAGTGCTAGACCTCTGCCTACCTGCAAATACCGCAGATTGTACATGGATATGAAGAACAGGGGAAAAAAAAAATTGCCCTGGCTTTATAATGGGATCAAATAAGGCTGAGGTATAAACACATAAGTTACTGCATTACGTGCTTCAGATCTCTAAATTGGTAATATTCAGGGTAATATTAATTAATTAATTCATTTCACTGGAAATTTAATAAAAAGAAAAAGTCATCTAAGAAAGAAATGGTAACTCATTTCTGCAAAACCAAAATTCTATACAACAAAACTGTCCTAAAATAAGCAGAAAAGACATGCAAATATGAAACATTACTGAATTGTTCCATAATTAGGATACCTTCTCGGTTTCTAATATGAAAAAGAATCTTTGAAATGAGCAGACTAGAATGCAATTAAGAAGCATCAATATGAATGATGTGCCTCCAGTCTGTTTCACTGCCCGTTAAATCAAGCTTAGTATTGCAAGCTGATGGAAGAAGCAAGAGCAGCCTGAAAAGGAGTAACTGGGAACGCATGACTCATGAATGAGAAGTAGATTCCACCACAATGTTGTCAAATACAGCACTCTGTTGATAAATGGAGATGAATTCCTGGTTTCCTTTTTGTGCCTTTTCTTCAACCTTCTATTCTGTCTGTGGGGCATGGTTTGTTTTCCCTGACAGTTTGAGATTTCTGAGCTACTGCGTTATAGTGCCAGCACACACTGTGCACAGTAAGTGAACAAGAAACAATCTGGCTGTTGTTTCATGCTTTGCACATAGCAATTTTCTTCCCATGACTGTATTTTAGATCCTAGTACCAGATGCCTGCTTTTAGGAAGCTAAATGTTTCTGTCCCAATTTTAAGTGTCCAAGATTACAATTCTGATGAAAAATCAAAATTGTCATCCAATTAAAATAGCAAATTATGCAAATAATCAGAATGCGTCATAGTACTACTTCCATAAATTAGAATGAAAGCAATTGCTCTATTTATTACTGACCTTGGCTTTCTGTAGAATGGGCTTCCAATATTGAATGGGTTCATCAAGGTGAAGTTCATTCAACTAAATTTAAATCAAGGAGAAATTGAAAAGCAATTTTCATAAATTGTACTTCATTATTTTCTAGCATTAAAATAATAACACTTCAACAAATCTTTTATATTTAGCAGAGATTAGGTAACAAGAATAACAGATTTGCTTCTCCCACTTACTCTGTTTAGACATCCACCAGCTATGAATAACTGGAAGCCAAATTCCCAACAGCAGATTTCAGATCTTTTACCACATAGGAATGATATCATGTAAAGAAATGCTTAGACTGAACAGTGCTATAAATGATATGCCGTGTGCACTTAATGATACATTTCATTTCCTTTTAATAGGCTATTTACTGCATGATCTTCTTTTGTCATAAATTATCACAGCTCTATTGAAGTCAATGAAGCCTGTTTGTATCAGCTAAATCTCTTCTCCTTACTGCTGGATAATTAATATTGCTTTTTAATATTTAGTAAAAAAATATGCTGTGATATTGAGGGGCATGAAGAAAAGAACAGGCAAATAAACATTAGGACTGCTCTGGGACTTCTGCAAGAGATGTTGAATGCCAGCGTTTGTGCAGAAAAATAAAAGCAGAAATCTCATCATAATTGGTATACAAGATATTCTGGCTATTTCAGTTCAAGATCTTTAAATTAACTCCCAAGAAAAAAGGGGAGAAGGGAAAGAAATAGTAATGAAAATGAGCCTTGCATAAAAGTAGTCCTTGATCACACACGTGAGGCAAAATGACTAATTATCTAGTCTAGAGATTATGAAGATCAGCCTGATTTTGCAGTAATAACCATTCTTAAACACTGGATTACATAAATAATCCTGAATAATCCAATTTAATTACTCGTACTTTTGTCTCTTCAAGAATGTGACAATTTCATTTGTAAATACTTAATGAGGAACATCATCTGCTCACATACACCAGCATTCATTGCTCAGTGTTGTTACTGAAGTAACGTGCCTTCTCTCCTATCCTAGCAGACCATTCTGTTTAAATTGCTGAGAAAACCATAGTGACCTTTACACGATAATTAAACGCGATAATTCTGGATTATCTCTTAATTAAAACAGAGCTTTGAAACACCCTTTGTGAGTCTATCAACAACTGATTCCAGATAATCTGGGGATAAAGCAATTAATCTTTCCTTTTGATTGCTTTCCTGATCCGTTTTTTGAAAGCAGGTATTAACATTGTTTACCTTCATCATCATTTGTCTGAGCATTTGAACTTAGTTCTACCTATGGGAGTATTCTCATATTTTCCATTGATTGGGCACCTTTTCAAGCTCTTTCTGTCATTCAAGAAGGGTTTTCATACAAGCAGTAGCTCCACACTAGCCATGTGGGGTTTTTCTTGGTTAAACTCTTGGTTAGTTAGTTCCTGAGAACATTCACATTTTGATCTTGCAGTTTCAAAGGTCTGCTATATAGGCTCATTAGTCTCTGTATTCAGTGTCATAATATCTGAATAGCTACTGTCAATCATCAAAAAGTAGTGGTAGATTTTGGAAAGAACAGAACATGTTAAGGAAAATGGAGCTGAAGTGAAATTTTGTTTCACATTTTTATTTTAATTGACCTGTTTAATTAATGGAAAACCCCACAGAATGACTTTAAACCCCTGGAGATCAATATTCTCCCTTTTACATTCTATACTACCTCATTTTGGGAAACTGAAAGTCTGCCATAGAATTGGCCTTACTGGATGTAAAGGTTTTGTAACAGTATGGAAAACAGGATTTATTTAAAACCATTTCTGAAGAGGCTTACACATGTATTAGTGCTTTATTTCTCTTTCATCCCTATTAATCTCTATGAGGGTTGCTCATAAGGGCCAACATTACCCAACAAGGCCAATCTCTCCCTGTATATTCCATTCAAAAAGGTGGAGGACCCTGTAGAAGAGCTACGTCAGGTCTATCTTTCCCAATTAATTTGTAGCAAGAGTGTAGGGAGTTTTATATCACCCTCTGTGAATATCCTTCTCCAAAATTTTCCCATGTAAAAATAGCTATAACAATTTCAGGCTGTTTCCTGTAAACTATAAAATAATTACAACAGCCATTTGTCTTTCTTTTCATACATTTCATGTTATCCAGAAACATATTAACACTGAAACTGCAGTTAATTATTAACAGATATGTTGCAGGAACAGATAAAGTTTCATAATGAGCTGGAATGTACTGAGTTATAGCAAACCAAGGTCAAAACTACGAAAAAGGATTCATAGAAATTACTGTTCTATCAGCAATCATAGGTAGAAAGTATTTTGTATTACAACTTTTCATTAAAACAGGCTTGTCAAAATGGTGCATGAATTTTCTTGATGGCAAAAGGAAATGGAAATTTTGTTTACATTAATAAAGAATTTATAATACTTACACCTTGAAAGCTCCCATCTTTAAGGAATCGCTTGACTTTAACATAAATGTCTTTATTAAATCTTTTGTTAGGATGAGAGCAATATGTGGCCCAGTAAAAATCTGCTAAATAAGTCTGCATTTAGGTGCATTTCTGATGATTATCACCAGGACATAATGGAGAAATTATTATATTTCATATTGAATTTTTGCCCATGAAACACATGAAGAGTTTGTGGACTGCTAAGAATAACTGAAACACATGACAGCATTGTAGATTTTTGTGCATTAAAAGTGTTGCAGCACTACTGAAATCAGCCTATGATTTCAGTGCTATACTTACCACATTCCTGAACTCCTCTATCTTGGACATAAAAGAAGAGAAGATATTGTGCTTATCTCTCAACAGTTACATTTTCATGTGTGGCAAGAAATACTTTAAAGTTCAGTATTACATGGTCCTTCAATGAAATACTTATTACAGATCTGCAAACACTGCCAATGTTTGTTTAATAGTGATTTTGGTATGTGTATAACTAAAAACAATTTACTCCACCTACAAAAGTGAGGTTTTCCTTTTTTTTTCTCCTACTTTAGCAGGACTAGAATTTGCTATTGGTTCCAATTTTCCTTTGCAAGGAAATCCCATTGACCGTAATTTCTTCAGAATGACAAGGAGGCATTTGAACACTTCTCTCTCTTCTAATTAGTGTCTGCAAACTCCTGAGACAAGAGGTTGTATTTTCTGTGTGTGTGTGAGAAGAGTAACAAAATCTTGCTAAGGTGTGAAACAATGGCATTTCCCCTTCTGCCACTCTGCAGAACAATGGCCTTTTACTGCCCCTTCCTTGGGCTAGAGGAAGAAAGCCAATTGAATCAGGAAACTGAACCAGGGGTATCTAAAGAGTGATGAAATATGAACAATATGAAACTGTTACTCAGTTCAGATTGTCCCAAACTGATGGCTGATGGCTCCCTTCTCCTAAGAGGCCAGTACATGGGTTTGTAAGAGCACAGTCCAACACTACTGAAGTCAATGAGAACACCATAATTTACTCCGAAAGGATGGAAATTGAACTCAAAGAGAGAAAAGAGTTATCATGCTGCTTGACTGTTATTTTTCCTTCTCCCAAAGAAAATGTTTCTCCTTCAAGGATAAAGAACATGGGAGGATAGTGTAAGTCTAGTGTGTCTAGGAATTGTGAAGCCTTGAAAGAAAAGGAGACAAAATGAGCCACAGGAGATCCACAGCTCAAAGCAGATATCTGGAGATGTAATACTCTCAAAGCATTCATTCAGCAAGGCTCAGAAACTCTGCTGCATTTTCAGCTCAAAGTGTATGTACATGTATATGCTCATGATTAATGCTCTACTTGACATTTCTCATATTATAATCATACTGTGAAGTTCCTCTTGTCTCAACAGCCACAACAAAGGAAGTTGCTGAGCAGTACCCAGACTACCATTTGAAAAGAATTTGAAAAGAATGAGACAGTGAATGCAAAAAATGGCACTTGCTTTATTTTCTGACTTCAGATGGTAAGTAAAGTAGTCTGTGCCATCTGCTGAACAATTTGCCTCCACACTGTCTTGTCTGCCACTTGTTTAACATGTAATGTTATATGTCACTGTGACAGGAGTGCAACATTAACAGCCCCTAACAGGGGATGTCTCTCAATGGGATGACAGCTGACGCCGACTCTGCCTCTGAAACACCGCCAGTTTCACTTCTCTCCTCCAGACTCATTTCTCAAGATTATTAATGATAGTTTGAGACTGAATTTGCAGCACACTGAGTTTAGCTCCTGACAATTACTCCCTGTCCTTTCCAGAAGGGAGGCCTGTGGGTGTTATGACAATATCATTTTATTATTTTAGCTCACATCTTTTTTCCTTGCTGTTTTTTATCACACTCACTCTGTCATCTTCTCTGCCTTTTTATGGGATTTTTTTTTTAAACTTAACACTGCCTCCTTGTAAAAAAACCTCAAGAGTCTATGCTAAATATCTTCCTTCTCTGCCATCCCTACCTTTGACACATGGTCACACTGAGGAATCGCTGTAGCAGGGTACAGAATTTTTGGACAATAGGTGGCTGCTTCAAGTTATGCCTGCTATTTTTCCAGAGCACTAAATTTGAGGCTGAAGCTATGTCATACATACTTCAAACTGGAAGTATCCCCAGATACTTCAAACAGAAAACTATCTATGATCACTAGCTGTTTACTACAACAACTGTCATGGTTGCTAGCTTTATCTCACTTTTGTACGCTCCTGTTCAGACATGGGTCCTGTATTAAATTTTATGGGTTTTTTCACAAGTAGAGCCAGAAACAAATGAAAATTTTCAAGAAATAACTACTGATAAGTTTGCAGGTCCAGCAGCATTTGAAACATTTCATGCTTTCTCTCTTTGAAAATGTGATTTGCGGTCCTGTTAAAATAGAGTATTTTATATAGTTGGAACAAACCATGGGAGCAACTTCATTAAAAAAACAGTTATAGAGAGGTTATTGAAACAAAAGAAGTAGCCCTAGTACTGGTAAGGCTTATGAGCTCCAGCATGGCAATGCATTAACATGTCTTTATGGCTTCCAGGCCAGAGCTGGCTTCCATTCAGACAGCTCAGTGTGCAAGCAGATCAAACGCGTGACTGTCTGCACCCGTCTGCGCAGACAAAGCCTCAGCTGCTTTCTCTGGCTCATCCTGCTCAGGCTGGGTTTGATGCTCCCCAAAGAAAACACACTAAAGCCATTAAAATTATTTATGTGTGCTCTCCTAAGGCCCCAAAAGCTAAGTGCTGGTGGTCAGCAGGGCTTCCATCTCTTTTCTTGTGGAAAAGACTCTGCTAAGTAATCAGACCATAAGCTGAATGCTCATTCGATTACGTAGCACACACAAACAAGAAACTACCAGTGACTGATAAAGGCTCAATATTAGCTTTACTAAAGAATGTGCCATCTTGCTGAATTTCACTTACAAATGGAATTAGCTACACTTTTTAACTCACTGTAAGCACAGCTCAGGTTTGATCTGCAAGCAGTAGTCAGAACTGAGTGTAACACAAATCAGCTCCATGATGCTTCCTAATAGAAGCAGTGCATTTTCTTCATTTCCCAAATTGAAGGAAAAGTCAATGATCTTTATTTTATCAAGAAGGCTCATCACCACATGCTACTATCACACCATGTCTGAACAGCAACAAAATGCTCCTTTGTCCTCTTGCGGAATCACCATCCTTTATGGAAGTGTTTACTAATGCTAAACATGCTTCTCCATCTCAATCACAGAGACTGGCAAAATTTATCCTTGGCTTTCTTCAGTGGAAAGAGTCAAGTTTCAGGTCAAACTAGCCAATATTCATAAGTTTTCAGATATTTATATCTAGCATGTAAAATGTTTACAAAAACCCCTTGACAAAAATCACAATGTACAGTTTTGCTTTTCTGGCACAACAGAGCACTTCCAAGCAAGGATAAATCTTGCACAACCATTAGATAACATTTTTACATGGGCTGGTAATGCTTTCATAGATTTGAAAAGCTCTGAAATGCTTTCATAGATTTGAAAGCTCTGAAATGCTTTCATAGATTTTCATATAGTAAAGGTCCAAAGCCCTCACTGGCTTTCACACTAAGATGTTATTTTACATATTTGTGTCAAATATGCCCAGCATAAGCACAGAATATGACAGTTAATGGTAGCAAAAAAACCCCAACTATTAAAACAATAACTACAAAGCTGATTTCAATTATAAATTTAAGTAATTCACATACATTTGTACTCTCTTGCCCCCTGGGAAGAAAATAAAAATGAGCAACAGGTCAGTATTTCAGGTCAGTTTATGAAATTCCAGAACATACTCAGATACTATTGCAAAAAAAGTAATAAAAAAAGGGCACAGATAACACAGTAGTGTTGCCAATGCTTAAAGCTATATGTAATAAACATAATATTAAATTCCAATGGTCCGTGCTCCCATTGAGTTTATAATTTTGCACCTCCCAAGCAGCTGCATAAAATAAGGAGATCCCCATTTGTTATGATTCTAAATAATTTTGGATACATTAAGATGAAAGATACAAAGTCAAGATACTCTATTTCTGGGTGGCCAGTTTCTAGTTCACTGCTTTTGATGGTCTGTTCCTTGATGTCAGTTTCAAAATATGGTTTCGTTTATTGGAAGACTTTTGTTATAGTATTTTACACTGATCTCATGACCTCCCTTGATCTCCAGGAATCCCATATTGCAGCAGGAAGTGGGTAACTGAGCAAGCAACTACTGCACAGAACCTTGAACATAACACTTTAAAGCAGTAAACTTCACAGGGCTTCTCTCTTTCCAAGAAGAATTAAGACAGAGTGTCTTCTCAGCTGTGGTTTCTAAAAACTTTGTGATCTTTGGTACAAGAATAGGGGGCTAATCTCATTATCTTTCAAAATTCCTAGACACATAATTGCATCTTGCTGGCTTACATTTTTCTGGCAGATGCAATTGGATTTAGTACTGTTTCTCATTGACAAAGGCAAACGCCTTTGAGCTTCAGTTGCTCTGAAGTGTTAAATATTGCTTTGTTTTTCTTCTAAGGCATTTCTGCCATGGGAAAACTATCACTTTATGACCCTTCTGTATGTTGCAGGAGTGATGGGACATTAAAATATTCTGATAGCCTCAGGAAAAGGTTGAGGAATTGAGGAATACACCAGTATTAATAAAATAGCGAGTAGTGTTTTAAACCTTCCCGTATATCAAAGCTCCTAATGTGACATTGAAATCTATAGAATACACAGTGCATGAGGAGACTGTCAGTATTTCTTAGCTTACCATAGAAGGAATGGAAGTTTTAAAAATTCAAATACACAACAATTACACTACATGAAATTTTCCTTCACTGCTCAAAATCGGGTCCAAAATACCTTACGGCATAGACCCTAAAACCTCACATCCAGATTTCAAGTCTCAGAAGAAAAACCTGCTAGCAGAACTGAACCTCTGTACATTAGAAAAACAGGCCTGTGAAGTGCAGAACTAATGAGGCCTGGTTTCCTTTGGGTTGTGCCTCATGGAAACACCCCCTAATGTCCAAAAAGGTGCAAACTCATGTTTTGCAACACTAAAGTTCTTACTCTCCAATCTGGAATTGCTTTCAACATTTCTCTCCCCAAACAGACTGAGGGAGGAGGAGGATGGGAGAAAGCACAATAACAGATCTTTTTTTCCCCATATCCAGCTGCCTGTTTTCTGGCTACTAACAGTACAACTACATGTATGTCACTCTTTATAGAATTTGGCCAAGAAAGATCACCAGGTGATAAGAGCAGGATAGACAGACATCAGGTAAGCCTCATCTAACTAAAAGAGAAGTCAAAAGTCCATCCATATCCTTGTATTTCCAGCCAAATCTTTTCAAAGTCTTCTACTTGATGCTGGTCTTCCTTAACCACTGTTTCTGTTTGGAAAGCCATTCTCCATCTTACTGATCACAGCATCACACTCGATCCAAGAGTGTGCAAGGAAACCGCCTCCTCAAGAGGTAAACGTGTTTGCTTATGCAAAACTACTAGTGAGACAAGAAAGCTAAACTGCATGCATACCAGTTGATAAAAGGGTTTTTTTCTACCTGACTTTGGGTAAAAAACACCTTGTTAAGTTCAATTTATGGAGGGTTTTTCTGCTTTCTTTCAAACACTTCTGTATCAGGTTTTTTATTCTCCTCTCTCTTCCCCTTGCTTTACATTCCTGTCAGCATGTGATAGTCTTTGTTTAGGTAAATTCTCTTGTTCTGGGGAAATGCAATTCCTTCATTACTTTAAAAACAAGGCAGCAACAATGGAAGATGTCATCAAACTTTTAAATGTGGAAGCTCAAAAACAGGTTAATCACAAAGAAAATAAAATCTATTCTGTCAAAATAATGGTTTAGACTCTTCTGTTAGAGGCTTCTGAAGTAGAAGTACAAGTAAATTGTATTATTAAATGTTTGAAATTAATTAACGAAATCAAATGGAACAGCATAATTATTACTAATTTTGGTATTTTAAAGTAATAGAGCATAAACTTCTTAAGGAAACATATTTATTGAGCAATTTCAAATTGAGAATGTTTTCAAAACATAACAGCTTAGAAATGGATTGCCTCTCAACCAACTGAATAATTCTGTCAAAGTCAAGAGACTTGGGGAAAAATCTTTCAAGGGAGCAAGAACAGTTTAAAAATACACTAAACAGAAAGCATGACAAAATTTCTCAGTAATGTTAAAAGCTAAATGAAACATTAAAAATGAAGCATCAATATCTCATATGTGCCAAAACCCAACTAGACAACATCAGACAGCTGGAATTAGTTAAAATATAGACTATTTAACTCTTTAGAATGCAAGTCCTATCCATATTCAAGAACCCTGAGATGTTGCACTCTTTGTTATGGGGACAGGCATCTGTGAGTCATGTCAGCTCTCTTGATATTCAAAATGAACTGGCCTGGTGTCCTTGAAACAGGAGACAGAAGTGAGGCTGTTAAACATCAGTGCTAGAGTTATCACTGAGATAAAACCATGTCAGTATGAAAAAAATTCATCCTCAGCTCAGAATTAACCTTTGTAAATTACCCTCAAACCGAATTGATTATTTGGAAAGTTCTAAGCACAAAAAATTTAAAATATCATTATGAATTCTGAATTATGTGTAGTTGTGTGAAAACAGGTATCTTTAAGCCACACAACAGAAGGAGACCTGTAGGTGAAATCAGACCTGCTCTCACCATGAAACAAACCCTTTTCCTTAAGGTTAATTTTATCAGACTCACCTTTGTTGCAAAGCTACATCTTCAGAGCATATTTTTCTAGTACCAAAAATAATTAGAAGGCACTCCAGCTCTTTGAATGGCCAACTTTAGTCAGAACTATCTTGAGTCCAAGCATAAGAAAAACAGGAAACCTCTTTTGAAACCTTTAAGTGCTGCAAGGCACAGTGACAAGTAATATTAGTATCTCTAACCTATATAAAGGAAACATCTCTAACCTGTATAAAGGAAATTAAATCTAGTAATTTCCTTTCTCATCTCTTTACAGGATTAATGAAACAAGGATTAGAAAATATAGAATCAAACACAGGGCTGGTAGCTCTTCAGTTTGGCAAGTGTTTGTCATCACTGGTTCATCTGTAGTGAATAAAAGATAGTATTAAGTTTGTGTGGGTTTTTTCTTAAAGGGCTTACCTGGAAATAAATCTATGTCCTGTTTAACAACACTCATTCTTTAGCGTGCTTTCCATTTTAAGCTTACAGTAACAAAAAAAAATTTTTGCTCTTCATAATTGTTACCTGTTATAAGGAATAAATGTCATGATAAATAACAAGAAAAACCGGGGGTCTTTGGGTTCAGCTCTGTGCCTTAGTCAGTAGTGGGACCGTAAGATTTTTCTAGATATGGAAGTGTAATGTGTGGGCATTGTTATAGAATGCAACAAATGTGGGATTAATTTTTCATGTGATAGCTGGCTTTCAAAAAGCTTACACATCTAATCCTTATTACAGTACTGGATTGAAAACCAGATCTGATATAAAGGTCATTTCTGTTGTGTTTCTGAAAGACATTCTCATGTGATGTCCTCTGGCCCTGATGTATCCTTTTCCTCCTACTGTTGATGGATTGCATTAGATGCACCAGCTTTTCTTTGACCAGTTTCAAATGATCTGTGTATTTCAGTCAGTGTTCTGCTATGCTCGTGGTTTCCCAGACACACTACTCCTTGTCCTATTTCATCTCACTGGATTTCATTGAGTTCACCTAAAAGGGAGGTGATCATATTACAAGTTGGTTTTCCAAGTCCTCTTTTTTATACTTTTATGGTTTTGCTCCTAGGCATTATGTTTTTTAAAGGATTAGTGATTACCCATTCTGGAGTGAGTGCTGTGATAGATTACATTAAGGCAGGGCCTATCAATAGATCCAATCATTCTGGCTTCTCAGATGGAATAATTGTCCTCATTCATGTGCTGTAAGCATGAAAGACATCAACTGGTACAATTATAGAAGCAGCTTCAACAAAATGAACTTGTCAATTTGCTTTGTTAACAGCCTCAAATGTAATTCTAGGTCAGCCCAGGATCCAGCTGTATCACTTCCAGTCATGTTAACTTGTACTTCACCAAAAAGTAGATTTTTGTTTTCAGCATGGATAATATTACACGAGTTACTATAGATCAGCTGACATACAGTAAACATCCATGAAAAAAAAATGTTTAGACAAATCAAATGTGAGGTGACTAGCCTTAAATTCAGCTTCTTGCATGGTTTTTTAATTAAATTAAATTAGCCCATGCTTGCAGTGACTGTTGAGGGTGACTGAACCCCAGCTGGAAAATATCCTGTAATAGCCACAATAGTTTAAAGGCAAAGTTGAGAAGCTGAGGGGTAATCTACATACACAACAACAATCAACTCTTCCAACAGTTCTTTGAAAAGGTAGAGTCCATCAATACAAAATCAATATCAAAACTGAAGATTAGGTAAGATTAAAATATTGCATTTTAAATTCAAAAGAGAACCCTCTCCAATAAGCTGCATGATTAATTATTTTTAAAAAGCAAGTTTACTGCTTCAGTCAATTGGGTTTAAAATTTTTTGCCAGCCAGCTGAATGACCAGCACTGTGGCAGAAAATGAACACACCTGAACCTATTCAAGAGGTGGGAGGTGAGGCTATTAGAAAATTAAAGGAGGGAATGATGCTTTTAGAAAAATCAAGTGATCATGCAATAAAACTCAGCTGTGACAATGAAGGTAGAAAAGAACTAAACGTGAGAACCCAATCACTGGGGAAAAAAATGAAATTAGGACAGAAAAAGACATTCATTAGTGAAGTTATTTTTGGTAAATAAAGTGAGGAACACATTTTTTCACTAAAAGTTAACTCAAACTTTTCACTTTTTAACAACATAAAAGCATTTCAGAGGAAAAGCTTGTCCATGAGGTCTGTGATAAAAGAAAACTAATTATCAACATACAAGAGTTATTATAACTGCACTTTACAAAAGCAATGAGTAAGAAGGATTAAGGATAGATTTTACCCTGATCCTCATGAGATAGCATATTTAGATTCTTTGGTTTACACCAACTAGAACCTGCTGGTTTTAATATGAACTTCAGGCTGGACAAATCCACTTAACTTAAAGAGGCTCAGGATTTATTAGGGGTGATGTATTTGTGTATTTGTGATTTCTCTTTTTTGGTGTGTTAAAAACATCAGTAAAAGAACTCAGGTAACTTTCAGAAAATACAGCTTCTTGTTTCAGCTACATTTTGTGAGAGCAGAAGTATCAGTCTGTGAATCCTCCTCTTCCCCTTGATTACTTGGCTTCATCCTATCAATCATGATTATGTTCCTGGTACAATAATTACAGTTTTTAATCAATTTTCAAATATTGCTCAGTGGACTGTGAAGCGCATTTGAAGCCCATCATAAGAGAATTTATACTGAAAGCAACTAAAAACTAATGGTTTTTGCAGAATGGGAGGAGAAAGGGTTATATACAGGAATGACAGATCATCTTCTTATCAGGCTTTGCCATTAATTCAGTACAGCACTGAAATAATTACAAACGTGCACTTGACAAACTGAAAGGTAAATTAGTTCTTAGTTGATTACTCCAGTTGCATTAACAACAGAAGCTCCCCCAGCATTTGGAGGGAATATATCTTTAAATAAATTTTATTTTCCCAAACATGCAAGAAAAAGAATTTCTTTTGCAAAGCATCCTCGTTGTAATTTGGTAATGTGATCTAGCACAGTAAAACAACAACTCAGTGATTGTGTCCAGCCTTTCTCTGCTCCAGCACTGATGTTTTAAAGCAGCTTCTGTCTTGATGCTCTTAAATAACACAGCTTCACATTGCCTGAGTGAGGCAGTGGTCTCCAGCAGACAAACACAGTGTACCTAAGTGGTTTCTTGTGTAAAGATCACTTCATGTCTCTATTCCTGAACAAAGAATGTGTAAGAGTAATTTTTACCATGCTAGGAGATCAGAAAAATAAACAGCAGAATCAGCACAGAAATGTTAGCAACTCCGTATCACAAAGAGTTTTCTACAGTGAAATTTTAGCCACTTAAGTCAGTGACAAAAACATTATCATCTTCAACTGGGACAGAATTTCTTCCTTACAAGCCAAATGAAAACCAGCAGCACACTGAAAAGCAGCAGAAACAGTACAGCAACAATTTCTGTTATTTGGGAGCAGGCCCTCAAGCAGAAGGACCCTTGAGAAGTTTCCTGTTTGAAACAGCATGTTTATTTACTTTTTTCAGGTTTGTCACATATACTGGCTATGTCTTGTTCTCTTAGGATTTTGTTAGCAATCAAAACTTCTCTCCTCAAGAGATTTATTGCCCTCTCCCAGTTTCAAAGTACCACCAAGACAGAAATGTCTGGCAGGGGAAATTACTGCCAGAAAAGTGCCAACATATTAAAGCATTTATTTAAAAGATATAACTACCTGGACCTTTTCCAGCATTTCAGACACAAGATGTACTGTATCTAATATAGAAGGATTGGAGCAAACCTTTGACATTGAACTTTGCAGTGAGTGACACTCCACTGAAAACAGCCCACCCTTCAGCACTTCTAATTGGGTATCCAACCTTGTGAATCAATAGGCTCCAAGGGCTTAGGGATGTGCACAGAGTTAGCATCCCCCTGGTACTGGGTCTGCTCCACATGTTCTTAGTAATCATCAATGTTTAATTTAACAGATGGCTGGAACCTGTACAATTCCTCTTACGACGTAGAGAGTATGGTTATATCATTTCCAATGTTGAATTAAAAGTAGAAATCCAACACCAAGTGATGCTGCGTATTCAGAATAAGTTAATCTATCATTTCTACAGCTTTCTCAGTCTTTCTGATCTGAAATGTTTGAGGTAATGTTATGTTTTAGGTATTACTGTCTTTTCTTGTCATTTAAGAGGTAAAACCAGAGGTGTGTATTAAAAAACTATTAACCCTGTAATGAAGTAATTTATATAAAAAGTTAGATTTGTGTACCCTGTTATTCTTACTTATAGTCCCTTGAATGAAGCAGAAAAACTAATTACTTTTATTTATACAGTCCCACTATAGCACTTTCCAGCCAGCTGGAAGGAACAAATCGCTGCTCTCAGGACAGAACTGTCTGCAATGAATATAGCAGGGTAGGTAGGGACAGGAGCCAATGGTAGGAGTGGGGTTGTGGGAAGACCAAGGTTAAGGAAGTTTCAGAGATAATCTCTTCATCTTGCCACTTACTGAGATTCTAACCAGGGAACAGTCAAGATGAGTATGTCAGTTTGGGATTTGTCCAAAAATGTAGGCATGTAGTCCCTTTCAACCCAAATTTCTAGGAGCCCAAATATCAATTGGCATTTCTATAATAAGGACTGAAATGGAATTTCTTCCGTGCTTTTTCTTTAGATGTTAGTGAGTTGTTAGGCTACTTTACAATTTTGAAGGTAGAAAAAAAGCCAAACCAACAGACAACATGTTTTTGAACCCTCTAGCAAATGAGAACAGTAAGCTTACCATGGTGTCTGAGCTACTGTATAGCTTTGTAAGGTAATAATACTTGATTTTTTTAAAAAAATCCTTTTGCAGTTGTACACTTTGATTATAAATGCTTTCAGGAAGCTTTGGTCCAGTTTTGCTACAGTTCTGTATTTTGTATTTTGTATTACCACAGGTCTAATGAGGTTGCTGGAATTCCACCTCTACAAAGAAAAAAATTCATATAAGCTGTAGAGGTGGTCCTTTTCATATCATACTTTTTAATAAGATGGGTGAAATCATGCATGATTGCCAGCTTCTCTCTCCTGTCTCACTCCCTGGCCATTCTTTGGGGACCTACCAAGGTCCAGCCTGTTTCTCCCAGCCCAGCCTCTCCCTATGGTCAATGGACACTTGCTGACTTCTAGAGGTTATTTACAGTAGAAATTATGTACATCATTTGCAGTCCCTGTGTAATCTTCCTAAGCATACCTTGCTTAGAGAGCAACTCTTCACAAACATGCAACAAGTGATTGCTAAGGCAATCTGAGAACCCAAGAACACCCACCTGCACCGCATCTCCCTGCTTTGTGGGCCAGAAGGGTGCAACAGTGCAAAAGAAAATTTTCTGATGTAATTCTTGCCAGTAGCCATTTTTAAGACTTAGTGTATTATATTCTAGGTGTTCCAGGGATGACCACCATTTAGTTCATGCATTTCTTTCAGAAACAGACTTGATCTTGAGACTCAGATGGGCTCACCTGATTGCAGGATTAGCAAAATTATGGTACATGTAATGTCATGCACAGCTACAAGCTGTAGCCGGCATGATTGGAGAGTGAAGATCCTGCTTCATAATTTTGTGCCTCTTCCAGGGAGAAGTGAGATATGTTTCTTTATCTTCACTTGGGGTTACCTGGGCCCAGGTGCGTGCATCAGTTTTCTGTGGAATTCTGAGGGTTTTGTAGAACTAATTATTTATTTATATGGGAACAAAGCTAAGAAAGTAACTAAATGCAACCACAAGATTTCTCCTTTCTTATTCTTATTTCTAAGCTTCCCTCAGAAGATGAGAAATATTGATTTGATGACACCTTAATAAGTAATTTTTCAATAACTTTGAAAATCTTATACCTTAACTTACAAATTGTAAGTTTTAAATTATGATGAAAAAATCAAGCAAACAGAAAAGCACAACAGCACTCCAGTAAATATTATTACACTGATCAGTATAAAAAGTATTTGAGTAACAAATCTGTTCACAAGTCTTAGTAATCCTATTTGCAGGGGATTCCTTATCTTTTCAAAATCGTGGTCTTCATTGAGTTAAACAAAAATCTACTTTTTTTATGGTCCCCTTTAATTTACATTTATGTATCACTACTGAGAGTTCACAAAAATCCTAAACAGTACCCATCTCATTTCACATGGCTTTTTTTTTCTTCCTATGTCAGAGAGGAAGTTTTCATATCAATCAGAATAACCATTAGAGTAAATAACTGATTCAGAATAAATTGGATAAATATCTGCAGACCTGACAGAAGAATATCAAGCTGTGATGGTGCCAGTGGGACACACACTTGTTCACATGAATGCAAAGAGTGTCTTTAGCACAATGAAGTGCAAACCCATCAACTGGATGCCAAATTATTCTTAGACTGCTGGAGCCAATTGTAAGTAACCAAACCAAACTGAATCAAAACAAATTTTATTTCTTTTGGGCTTTGGCTAAAAGGCATAAAACTGGTGTAGAAGCTCAAGCAAAGGTCTTCTCTGCCTTTTGCTTCAGGGAAAGTTGTTCCTTTTCTGGTCTTTAAATAATTCATAAAACTAACAGAGGAGAAGGGGAAAAATTTTCTATGCAGGAATATCTAAAGACTCTTTCAATTAATGAGAACTATCAGGAGACATATTCCATTTTTTAAAAAATCAAGAAACAGAAATTTCCAGTTATATAGCTAAAAGATAATTGCCACTAAAAATTCATAGAGAAGTGGCATTTTGGAGGGAAGAACAGTAATTAAAATAATAGATTTTAATGACAGAGATACTACACTCTATCCACGAATTTGAAGGCCTAAGTGCCATTCATTGAGCTCTATTGCTATTAATAGTATGTTTAGTTTTTTTAAAAAATAATTTTAAAATTATTTCATTAAGGAAAAGGACTAAAAACTATGGGATAATGGTGACTGAAAAAAAGAAGAGTCCTACTCTACCATCTTACAGCTTCATGTTGTCATATCAAAATGTTCTCTATCACAATGCGA
Organism: Melozone crissalis; assembly: GCF_028551555.1. Classification (NCBI taxonomy): domain Eukaryota; kingdom Metazoa; phylum Chordata; class Aves; order Passeriformes; family Passerellidae; genus Melozone; species Melozone crissalis. The sequence goes on along the minus strand of NW_026535782.1, from coordinate 32,273,918 downwards.
AAAGCAATGCTGTATTCCAGAAACTGTGGGTGTGCAGAAATGAGTCACTTTGGCAATGATTTGCCTTGCATATCAGTATAAACCAGAAGAGGGAATTGATTTAATATAAGGAACAATACACTGAATTATACACTCATGTACTGCAGAGAAACTTATGGTTGTGGTTGCAAAAAACATGACCAAATAATAAAGAAATCCATTCTATGAAAAAATAATTTCTCATTGTAATAAAGAAAAATACTGGGCATGCAGGAACATCTGTTTTCAAGAAAATTAAGGGACAAAATAAAATATTTCTCCAGAATAGGATAAAAAATGTTTTGCTGACAGGAGGAAAAAAACCTAGAGAAGAATCAACAAAGACTCTCATACAACCACTGTTTTCCAGGATTGCCTGTTGCTGCAAAACCACTGTATTACTGGGTTGAAAAATCTGTTCACCTGGGTTAAATAATTACTGAAATCAAAACTGAACTCAAGTTTAGCCATCAAAGCTCCATTTCTACCTAGCTCTAAACAGAATCTGTAACTTAAACTATTGAAACTCTTCAAGAGAGAAAACCCAAAAATATTCATATAGAAATAGAATGTCATCAGCTACAGGACCAGTGATGCAAGAAAAGACAGGCTCACACACGGCTCTATCAAATGAAGAAAACCCCATATCTTCTCACAACATGGCTTCTGCACTTGTTTTTTCAAAAGGAAATCTCAGATGTTTTTAAAACATAAATCTGTGGTTAAATGCACATAAACAGATAGAGATTTGTATGTACAAACAATTTAATCTCCAGCCTTACACATAAACACTTTTAAGCTCAATAACTTTAGCAAGTAAAACTAGACTTTTTTACTCAAACTATAAAAAAAAAATAATTTGAGCGTACAGCAAGAGTGAATGATTTAATCTATTTCATCTTAAACCTTTCTAGAAGGTGCACTGTGGTGTTCCTGCTCTTCTGAAATGCTTCCTCATACATAACCTTCAAAGCTGTCCAGCTCTAGAACTGTGGTACCACTAAAGAGAGTCCCCAACAATGGGGTAAATAAGATAAAGAATTTCTTCAAGAGAAGGGAGAAACATTGACTTGAAATGTGAATTAAAGTGCAACTTTAAATGTCTTCCAATCAAGTGGCATAACTTGAGTCACACATTCAGCCTTTCTTGGGTGTCATGGTTTAAACCCTGCTAGCAACTAAGCACCTCAGAGCTCATTCACTCTTTCCTGGTGGAATGGAGGAGAGAATTGGAACGATAAATGTAAGAAAGATCATAGGCTGATTTAGGAAAGATTTAAAAATTAAAATTCAAATAAACATAATACCTGAAAGAAAATTAACAGTAATAATAATAATAATAATAATAATAATAATAATAATAATAATGGAATATTACAAAAACATGAGAAAAAAAAAGCCCAAGAAACACATGCGATACAAGTGAAAAACAATTGCTCACCACCAGACAACCGATACCCAGATGGTTCCCAAACAACAGCTGCCCCCTACCAAACTCCACCCCAGTTTCACTGCTGAGCAGGAAACCATAGGGTCTGGAATGTCCTGGCTGTGTCCCCTCCCAGCTCCTTGTGCACCCCCAGCCCCCTGGCTGGTGGGGAAGTGTGAGGGGCACAAAAGGCCTTGATGCTGTGACAGCAATAGCTAAAACATCCCTGTGACATCTCTGTGACATTTTATAGCTCAAATCAGAAACACAGCACTATTCTAGCTACTGTGAAGAGAATTAACTCTATCTCAGCCAAAACCTGCACAATGGGGAATGTATTTTTATGTCCTGAACTTTATAATACTACTTTCCAAGGCCAGCCTTTCCTGTTGGCAATGTTTGGTTTGAATTTATTATTTTAGCAGAAGAACTTACAACTTTTTACAAGTCTGTATAGCTTTAGGGCTTTGTTTTGTGGCATTTAAAAGAAAATTTACTGATGCATACACTTTTCCATGGTTTATCCTAGAATAATTTGATCTCAGGGTTCATTCTTTGCTCTTGGAATAAAGCTCATCCCTCTAAAGGTTTACTAATTTCCCCCAAAATGTTGGGAGGCTCTGCTCCTAGCCTCCTTCATAATATCCCCTCACAACATCAGATGCATTCCATTCCTCTAAGCACATTCTTTCAATGTCACACTGCTGAATCTCAGGGAGGTTAAATGTTCAGGATCTGTGTGAAACAAGGCAGGGACTTTTCAAATTGCAGGATCAGCCTACCTAAGGGAGCCTATCTGATCATAATTCAGCTGCTGGTGCCTATTATCAGATGTGAACTGAAGCAGTGTCTCTCCCATGCTACCAGCATTCACCTCTGTCAGGCAGAACTGCTACGGGAATGCCTACAACAGAGTGCCAAGCCAGATCCAAACGAGCTAGTATGCTTACACAGAATAATTCAGTGCCTTACCTTCATCCTAGCTGAAATCCCAGAAGTGATACAGCCATCCGTACCAGCTACCGTGTGCAAATTCAGATGAGTCTGTGAAAGCAGGACTAAAAAAATCACCTGAAAGTGTGATTCTTGGAAGAACAGAAACACTGGAAGCACAGCACAAGGCAGACAGAACAGGGTCTCATGCAGAAGGGTTCATGGCTAAGGTGCCAGAGCAGGAGCTCAAGCACATGCTTAGACTCTGCTTCCACAAGAAACAAGTGACACAGTTCAGATGATTCTTTGCATCCTCTGCCTTCATCATCTGCTGTTTATTAACACCTCCTCAGGCAAGGAAAGTCTGAAGGTGAGGTGTGACCTTCAATAAAAATAAGGCATGACAGGTGGATTTGCAACTTGGTGACCAAAAGACTGCTCTGCTCATGCCCATCCATGGTTTTCAATCATAGAGCAAGTCTATCAATGCTCAGGAGCCGAATGCAACAGAACTAGGCAGATATAAGAATATTAGTGCTGCACTGAGCTAAGAAGGCTCTGTCCATAGAAGATTAAAAGACAGCCAAAAGTCAAAAGAACCATGTCAATTCATAACATCTCTGCACAGGAAGGCAGAAGATTTGAAACTCACCATATGACTTCGCAGCATGAGGAAAAGGTGACCTCATGCATGCAAAAGACCTTGTACATAGGCAGAATCTTCTCTTCAGCTTTTGTAACCAATTACATTTTAACAACATTGTTACTGACATCATGTTTGTATGGTAATATAAAAGTATTTTGTAAATATATTAATCAGATTTTATTCCTACAGAGTTTAGATACAATAATCAAATATGATAGTTATCATATCCCTTTGGCCAGATTTAGTGAATATAAATATTAAAAAATGCTTTCAGGGAACCTTTTTGAAAATATCCACTGAAGTCTAATTCCAATAGAGTTTAGAAGAAAGCCAAATGTGACATGTTGTATTTTACTTACACTATCCAGTTCTCCCATACACAAAATAATCAAGATTACTAATTAGAACAATTAAAAAACTCAAACTGCTGTTACAGTAACACAAAGGAATACACAGAAAATTAGTTATCAATGCTTTATTATTGAAAACAAAATTGAAATTCTTTTATCTGGCACATAAACAATTATTTCTACAAAAAGGAAAGCCTACAAATCTGATAATTTATACAAATAACAGTTTTTCAAAAAATAAAATTTTAATTTAGTAAACTTGTCTTGTGCTCTTTTTTTTTCTTTTTCTTTTTTTAGCACTGTCTGCAATAATCCACCACAAATCCCTGAGCAGAGAGACATATTTTAAACAATGTTTTAAATTTATCCCAAAAGAAGAAAGTTATCAAGCCCAGACCTATATTAAAAAAAATGTATTCAGGGACATTCTTGGTAAATTTATGGTAGTCCTTTTTTCTTTTTCTTTTCTTTTGTTGTTTTTTTTTAAAGAAACAAACAAAACCAGTTATCAATGCAAGCATGACACCATATCACAGGAGTGCTCCCCTCTTCCCCCTTTTTGTGCAATGAATAAAAATTAACGAACAAGAAAAAGTACAAGTTGAAGGAGACAAATAACCTGGTGAATGATTAAGACCAAGAAGCCATCAAAGTTTGATGGCTGTTGAGCAAATAAAGCTGCAGGATACCACAGTTCTATACCAAGCTCAGTTACAGTTACTATCTATTTCTATATCTTTTCCCAGAAAGTCAGTAAAGCAGGAGAATAAGTTCAAGCTACCATTGTATTCTAACACTGGTTTCAACGATCAAGTAGAAATTCAACTTTTGATCCTTCAGTTTTGCTCTTCCAGCAAGAACATTATTTGAGAAAAACTTGACACACTCCACAAAACTAAACAATCTTGCCCCTCTGGCCTTTCTGGTGGGCCAGTTGTAAACTTAGCAACTTATGGTATTTTAGTGAGCAAGAGGAAAGAAAAGGAAATACACATAACTACAGTTTTTCTACTATACTGACTTTGAAACAGCTATTCCCCAATCTATTTCAATACAGATTTAAAATCCAAGTGTAAGGGTAGAATGACCAAGAAGGTAGAGTATAACTGAAGTGTTCCCTTTCCCATTCGGTACATACAATAATCACAAAACAAATGCAAGTAAAACCAAATAAAGGAAATAGCATCATTAGAGACTGTTATGTTAATGACAGGTAACATTGCTGCAGTCAAGTAATAAATAAATAAATACAGCAAGGTGTTCTTCTCTACATTTTTGTTGGAACGGTGCTCAACAGTTAAAAAGGAATACATAAACTAAAAATCCCAAACCCCTTTTCAGTAATAAAGAGTTTTTAGCAGAAGATCCTGAAGAAGCTTCAGTTCAAGGTGCTCTACCACTTTAACATTTTATCTATCTTTATGAAAGGAATACTGAAGCAGATACCAAAGGGCCATTAAATGAAATAGTAAATTTTCTTACAAACAATAATACTTATTCCAAAGAAAGAAAGCAGTTAACAAATGGCCTGGAAAAAAGAATTACTAAAGCTTCATATACTTCAATTTAAAATAAATTATTTTTATATTTAAGATTGAAGACTAAAACAGTAATGAGGCTAAATCATTCTGAAACAGAAATAAATTGAACCTCACCAAAAGCATATTTAGATATTTGACAGCTCTGCTGCTAGCATGTGTCAGAATACAAACAGAATGCTAATATTTGGTTAGAATCTGAAAGGATTTGTTTAAAACACTAACAAATATGAAAAGTAACTGGCAATCACCATTACTGATTCCTCTCAATCTACACTATTTGAAGCATGATCGAATCGAGTCTCTTCAGTTATTTGCTATTCTCATCAATGCATAACATTCCTTTTTCTCTGAGTTGCTCATGAAGTCTCATTTTACCTACCCACTAATATTTTCAAATCCCATTTTAAGTAGTAATTGCAAAAACATAATATGCAGAGACCAATTTAAAGTTGGATTTATCTCATAGCAAAGTAAAGAGAGTCAAACACATTATTCTATAATACCAATTATTTTTTTCTAAGATGACAGCCTGACCACACTGATTTGGTATCAGGGCCAACATCCATCTTGCTTGTATTACTAAATCACACCTCTGGTCCTTTTTTTACTAGCCTGCATACTACATCAGATGTAGAATGCAGACAGCTCCTTGGTCATTCTGTCTACCTCACAGAAATTTGACTGTGTATCTCAAGAAAACTGCACTATTAGTTAACAAGCTGAAGTAACAGGCATATTCTCAGTAAACATCTTGCAGTGCCGTCATCTAATCATGTGACAGGTTTGAAAAAAATGGGCCATAAGCTGTGAAATTGGCTAGCAAGTGGTTCAAAAGTGAGATACAGCAGCATTAAGACAAACTGCAAACACACTGGATTTAGTACACATTTTAATGAGTTACAGTACCAGCAAAATACTTTGACCTACTATTACCACTTTAACACCCATATGGCTTAGTGTATACTGTGTGATTTTCCCTTCATATTTGTATGACAGTATACATTTCAAGTGCCCACCCAAAAGTAAGCAATATGGGATTTGAAATTATTTATCAAATATACTGAAACAACTTCTCTCACGTGCCATTGTTCCAAATACATTTGCTGCGTAACAAGTTCTTCATGAATCCCTCAAAGTCTCCCTTTTTCTATTTCTCTAGCAGAATAGCTTCTCCTAGCAGCAATTAGGACCTCAGATTCTTGCAGTCAAGTCCAGCAAGTTCTCTGACCTGACAACTCTGTGGAAGTTCAAGTTCTTGGGTTTAATCACTCTTAAGGTAAAGTAGTTCAGAGTTTTCATCATCATGTTTTGGATGTTTTCAAACCTTGTTTCTCCATGATATTCCACAATTTGCGAAGATTGGACTGGGTGATGACATCATCAGGTTTGAGTTGAAGAGCAAGGAGGTAGTTTTCTTCAGCCTCTTTCAGTTTGCCATTCAGATGGAGAATGGCTCCAAGATTCATTAGGGCAGCTGGATACTGGTACCAATAAAAAAAAGAAGGAGGAATATTACAAATATTTTCAATTTTTCTTTTTAGACAATCTTCTTCCACTTAAATTACTCCCTTATGTTTGCTGATTTTTCATGGAACCAATTTAGTAATTTAAGCAAATACAGATAACAAGAAAAAGTTTCTTAACAGCTGCTGTGTAGTTTGTGCTTTAAACAGGTCAAGCTCTAGTGCCTACAGACACAAGACTTCTCTCTTTAATGAGAAAACACAGAACTCATAAAGCTTTAAATGTGGTAATGTTGGCATAACACAGATTCCAAGAGAAAATTAAAGTAATCCAAGAGTGAATTAGCAACAAGAATTTAATTTTAATCAAACCCCTTGCCAATAAAGAGTTTATAATCATTGGGAATAATTAACACAATAATAATTGGAACTTATCCCTTTCTTCTCTTTGTCTTAGTTCTAACTGTTAAGAAATACAGCCTGCTCTCAGATTCTAAGGATGTCCAGGGGTTCTAGGATATCCATTTAGATTCAGGTTGTGGCAATTATTTCTTAAGGAATGATTGAATAAAATTAACAGCAGTGGAAAAATGCTATTTTAATAACAAAAATATTAAAATTTTGTAACAAATCAATTTAAAATCTTATGCTACTAGAATTTTTTTCATGTTTAGCTAAGACAAAATGCTTAGCTTGTTTTTATTTTTTTCATCTCAAGGTTATTCCATTATGAAATAACAGGTTCTTCATGATACTAGCATGCCGGTCACTGGAATTAACAAATATTACAAGGGCAGAAAAGCAGATTTATGAAGCTGAAGAGTCTAACCTATCTTTTAGCAAGCACCAAGGTATTCACATCCTAGTGAGAGCACAGTAAAGGCATTTGTCAAACCAGTGCTCTGCATTTTAAAGAAAAATGGGAAAAAAATAGCACACCAAGTTCACTATGGTTCTCACCCTCAGGTCACCCTAAGTTTCAATGAGCTTTAGGAAAACTCACTTTCAAAGTCACATAGTTTTGCATCAGAGGGTAAGTGTTTCAAGCCACCACTCATCAACGTTCTGCTCAAAATAATATTCAAAATGTGAATGGCATATCAGTTTCAGATGACTGTGAGGGTGTGTTGGTGTGCTTTAGGAGCTCTCCAGTGACAATAACTTCAGGAAAGTGGTTAGACACTGGAACAGGTTGCCCGGAGAAGCTGTGGAAGTGTTCAAGGCCAGGTTTGATGGGGCTCTGAGCAGCCTGGTCTAGATGTCCCTGCTCATGGCAGGAAGGTTGGAATTGATGATTTTCAAGGTCCCTTCCAACCCAAACCATTTGATGATTGAAATGTATGATGTATGAAAATACATTAGGCAGAAGGTCAATAAAATATGTACTACAGTTGGTCTCCCAGACTGATGTGGCAATAGGAAATCATTACGATGAGGAAGACTTACCTTTGTTCCAAGGCTCTTCACTACAAAGTAAAACTCATTACTCTTATCCTTTTTAATCAAGCTCCAACAAAATCCCTATAATTCTTATGTCCAAAACCTAAATTTTGTGGTGGAAATGTTGTTCAGATAAGTCCAATGCTGTATATTCTCATACTATATATTAATATTTTCTCAGCTTTCTTCTTGCTTCTATTAACTTAGCAATACACACATCACAAAGTCTCATAAAGAACTGTGATGCATCAAATTTTCAGAACAAATGGCTTACAGAGTTTCAAAATTAAGCAAAACAAAACTAGTTCAGCTCTCCTTATTGTAAATATCCCAATGCTAATGAAGCGGAATCTGAAGATGCAATTTTTAGATTTACTTTTTCTTGCCTTACCCTGACAGATTTTTTCCACCTTCTGTAAGTCATTCTACTGTGAATCAAACAAACAAAAATCCCAGCTGGGTTTTCTATAGTTTTATCAGTTCAATACTCTTCAAAAGAAGGGAAAGTAGGCCCCTGAAATGTAATCTATGCTACAAGCAACTCATATTGGCAGCCATATTTTCATAGCTCTATCTTTGAAATGCCAGTCTTGCAGACTGTTTTGTTATGAAATAATATACTCCTTAATTGCAGATGTTCAGGGTGCTAACTGATGTTATTAAAGTGAAGAATGCTTGGAAATCAACTCCCATGTACATTGATGACTGTCTAAATACCCCCCACATCTAATTCATTATTAGACTTCAGCTTGTTTGAGAGAATTTTCTCAAATCATGAGTAGGAATGTCCATTCTCTCTAGTCATCCTATTTCTTTCTTTAATGATAGTTCATGAATGAAAAAGCTTTCCTGAAGTTATTGACACAGAGCTGTCATCTCACTTAATTATAACTATGTGCGTGTTTGCACCGAGACAAAGCTTACAACGGATAAGGACTAAAAATATCTTAAACCTAGAAAAACTCATAGAAATGAGACACATGTTTAAATGTGCTCAGGGCTAATTCTACAGCATTCACAAAACTTACTGTGCAGGAAATAACTCATATGGCTTCCAGAATTCCTCCCCATTTCCTCCATACCCTCCTGAAAATATGGTGTGTGTATGGGACTAATCAAGAACATCATATATGTAAGACCATATGCCTAGCTAAGAAACTCTCCTACCATCATGTCTTTAATTTGATACATAATTTCACAAGAGCAAGCAACAAAACCAAATAAAATCAACAAACTGCATGCCTTTTAACTGAAATTTTCCTACTTCTACACATAATTTTTGATTTCCTGCAGGCCTAACAAATTCTAGGATTCTAGGCCATTAATGTTCTACACAAAAGTATCCACGGAAAATGTGAACTGATAAATCATTTCAGGTATGAACTGAAACATTCTAACTCCTTTATATTTCAAATAAGGAAGTGCACAGGATTTTGGAAAGACTGCTCCCTAACTTTCTAGGATAACAGTGTCCCAACATTTATGGTTTATTCTAACAGTCACAAGAGTTTTGCACATCTGCAAGATTGTTCATCAGTGGCATTGCTCTCTGGCATTTAAAAAGGATGGTCAGAGGATAAGAGAGCAAGAGACATTTGCTGTAGTTTTGCTTCACATAGATTGTCTTTTATTAAAGACAGCTGATAAAACTTTTCAGTACGTTAACAAAGGCAGCAGCTACCACTGCAATAACACGGGACTTGTAGCACTGTATAACAAATGACACCACCTACTACTTCAGAGACTTGAAAGGAGAAACAGGCCTGCCTTCATTTCCTTCTGGAGACAGATGCTTTACATCAAAAATAGCTGACTGGCATTTCTATTGAGGTTATAAATGCTGCCTTTTATGGTCTATTTGGAATTATTCCCATTATTAGCATTTTACCATGGTGTGCTTGTTTCCTTAGTGGGTTTTGGGGGCAGTGGGGGAAGGTGCTCATGGGGAGGAGGGAAAAGGCATAACAGATTAGTTAATGAATAATGAAATAACACAAGGAAAGCATTTAGTTGCCTGAGGTGGTTTTGGTTTACACTGATGACAATTTTTTCAGATTTTCCCTTAAGTACCAAAATCAAAGGAGAGCACTGGGCCATGCAAAAATCTTATCAAAAAGTCCTCTCTAAAATTAGAGAACTATAGAATCTTCAAATGACTCAAAATAATTTTGAGTAGTAATTCAGGATTACACTACTGTAACCATATACAGTACTGGACCCCCAAACAGAATAAATCTTAATGACATAGAAGATGAACTGCCTTCTCGTTCATCATCTTGGCTACACATACAGCAAATGCCATAGCAGTACAGTCCCAAACACAAAAAGACAATTTTACTCCTACACAATCAAGTTACAGAGAGAGAAACTAATACACAAACACTTACTCTAGCACAAATGTATGTTTTGCATGGCAGAGGAGTATGAAAAAAAACCAGTCCAAACACAAGCAAGGAAATCAGAAATTGTTTTCCTCAAAGCTCTGCTTACAGATGACCTTCTCTGCTCAACACTACAGAGATCAGGGCAGTAGATTCTGAGATGAAAGAGCATTTTGTTGATGCTGGGGTACTTCTAAGGAAATTATGGCAATTTTTACCCCAGTAGAATCATAAGTGCAAGATGCTTCTCAAATACCCACTTTAAAGAGTCACTGAAAAGATGTTGCCAAAGTCCATCTTGGTCTTAAGGAATTACTGATGTGTCTGATACTGTAGATGCTCCAAAACAACCCCAGGACTGTTGAATAAATACTGTAATAAATGTGGCCAACCTACCAGAAACACAGAGGTTGTGTATTGTTTTTAAAAACTGCAATCAAGGACACTTTTTCTTTTAAGAATTTCTTTTGAGTTAAAGAAGGACACAAAACATCAATCACAAATGAATATTTCATGCCAGCACTTCAAGTTTAAAAGGGGTGAAGAATTCAGATATTTCTCTTTGATAACTGAAGACACATATGACACATAGGTACAATGACTGAGTAGTCAAATAGCAGAATATTAGGTCTAGAATGGCTCACTAGGCATGAGAAAATCATGCTGGACTGCTGCATCTGATCAGTGGCCACTAAGTAATCTGCTGTCATGCCCTTTTTTATCCTTCTGCAGTGATAGCAAGAATTTTCTCTTGAACTTTTACTATTGATAGAAGGAAAAGCAAGGGAGGAACATGCTGAGAGACAACTGCTGCCAACTGCATCTTATTATCCATTGACAACACACAAAATCTTCAGTGGCTCATGGAAACAGACATTTTTATCAGAGTGATCTGGTGTTCTCAGATAAACCAAGCAGCAGTTATGGAGAGAGACTCATGTTTCTACCTGGCTCTCTACACTATAAGGCTTCTAAAGAACTGAAGTTTGCACGTGCTGTGTCTGGTATTCTGTCACAAACAGTACATGAACCACAACTAAGACACTGATCTCCCAAAAGCTGGCTAAGACAACAAAAGTCAATTGTCTAGGTACTGATAATTTGGTGCAAAAAACATTCTGGATCAAGATGACAGGATATATTGCAAAGTAGTATGGATCAACAGAATAAAAAAAGCTAAAATAGCTGAAATTCAAAGTTAAAAGGGATTTCTGGTGTCATCAAACCAGAAAGCAAAACATTCACTTCCGCTGGAAAACAAATAAACAAAAAATCAGCATCTTTGAAGGCTCTTAAAATGGAAAAATGCCCTGCAACTTTTCCTCTACAAAAGTTAAGTACATCACTTAAATTTCAAATCTGCTTATGAACAATTCTAGTAAGTATGCTTTTGTGTCAACAACAGCTTTCAGTTTAAACAGTTAAGAGGGGAAATGGAGAAGAAAACATTCACCCTGCCAGTATTAATTTGAACACAGAGCACAGTTTCCACTGTTGTATTAGTCAGAAATGGACCTAAACATCTGTGCTGCAAAGGGAATCCGTGTCCCTATTTAATTACCTTAAGAATGAGCAACATAAATAGCTATATAAATTTAAAGAACAATAGACCAAGGATCTGGAGGGGAGTGGATCTGATCCTTGGATTCAGTCATCATTTTTAAGAGTAGTATGTTCTTAACACCAAATGGAGAATAACCTAACCTATTATTTACTAACATGTCATTAAACAGAAAGAGACCTCATTCATTGTTCACCAAATTAACAAATTTTTTATTTCCAGGGAAGATGCACACCCTGCAGAAAAGAGGACCTCCAAAGAAAGAATAAATAAATAACGGCATTTTAAAAAGCAAATAGGAATTAAATAGTTTCTGTTGAATGCTATCTATATATAGTCTCAGGTGAGGATAATATAATATTCTAATAAGCTGGAAGACCAGAATGATTTAATACCTGGTCACCTTAACAGCTGATGATACTACAAAAACATTAGGTGATGCATTTTTTTATTTAGTTTTTTTTTTTTTTCTTTTAGACTTGGATACTCTCATCTGGACACCTAAAGCAGGTGACACTTTAACCCACCTGGTGAAAGGAGGACATGTTTGGAAATTGTATGCATCTAACCTTGTGTATTTTGAAACACTGGAGACTTTCCTATCTCAAATTGCAAACTACATGATATGTACATTTAAAGCCAGAAATTAAAAAGAGAAGGAAGGGTTTCTCACCCTTTTTTTCCTATTTATTGGTGACAGATGTGGGAGTCTTCATCCACAAGTACACCATGAAATTACTCAGTTTGCTGCTGGATTGAGACATCAGTATCATTAAGGAAACCCACAGCTGTAAGTCAGAGAAGAGTTCTAGACTTGGCATAGGAAGGAAGCATCAAGTAGTCTACTTTATTTCTCAAATTACCACATCAATAGGGGACATTTTACTATCAATGTTCTCCAGCCAGTGGAGATATTTTCCCTTCAACATCTTGTTCATCTCAACCCTCCAAGACGGCTCAGCATTTTATAGATATAGTTATCCAAAACCAAACAACCATATATGGATACATGCTACATCTTGATGCTGAAAAACTAGCTACCATTGGCCTTTATGTAAGTTCAGGGCAGGCCAGTTTGCAGATCAGCAAGTTAACAAAAGCATGTATTACAACTGTTAGAGGCTGTTAGGATCCTAACAACAGCTGAAAACATCCCACAAAAATGTACTTACACTTGTAATTTCTGTGTATCTAGACAGTTTTTCCCAATGGTCATGCATCAACAGCTTTGGTTTGTGCTTAAGAAGCCTCCTAGTAATCACTCAGTTTATATGGAAACTGTGATGGACATTTTTAGATAACATATTTGTATTACCACAATAAAAGCTAAAGAGGAACATACGTTATGAGCATTTCATATTGTGGTTCTATTAAAAAAAAAAAAAAAAGGTAACATTTTCCAGACCTCAAAGTGTTTCTAATTAAACTTCTTTGCTTTCCAGCTTAAATGTTGTCATCAGTATAGGATAGGATAATCTTACTCCGTTTTCCTCACACCTTAGGATTCCATTTAAAACAAAAAACCCAAATCACTTAAATTTTGTTTATAGAAATCCAACTGTCTCTTCAATTTGATGATTTTAATTTATAGTTATGATTATGTTATAAAACACTTAACAACTTATTTACCTTGTCCAGCACAAATATGTGGCATACTAAGTAGGAAGTTTGTACTTTAGGCAAATGAAAAACCCGATGAACAGAAATGTCATCTGTACTGTCATAATGACAAATAGAAATTGCTCAAAATCTTTCACTAACAGAATTCTGTCCTATTAAAACAAAGTAAGTTTATTAAAATGAAAATCAATTTGTGAGTAAATATATTTTTACCTGCACTTTCTTTCTAAACCTTGGAAAACAGAAAAGCAAAGGGCTTTGTGTTGTTGCCTAAAGACAAAGCCCACTTTTAAATTAAAAGCAATGTAAAAAGTTAAAAAATTTATAATGTACTTCACCCCAGCAGCTCACATGCAGGGCTGATTAGAATAGCTGTCCACACAAACACAATCAAAACTGGCTAATCTTCAGAGAAAAGTCTAATACACAGATCATCAGAATTTTTAATCACAATTATTCTTACACTATTAGCATTAAAACATGTTTGTTTTTCCAATCAAATAAAGTGCCATTAGAAAATAAAAATGACTGCTGAAAATGAATGCATTATCCACTTATTTTTGCCCAGATACACATCAAATACATTGGTACACAGAGAAGGTTGTAAGCTTTTCCAAGATGCTTGTGACAGGCATATTACATTAAAGTTCTATTTTCGAGCAGAATAGACAACAACTGCAGTTTCAGAAAGAAGTAATGTTAATTTCTAGCCTTGAAAATTTAACGAGGTTCTAGTTAGGGGAATCTCAATGTAATGAGGTTTCTAATATTTCGACTCAAATGTTCAGTTTAACATTAAATTTTCAACAAGCCTTTGCACCTTTGGCTGACAACTGAATTAAATGCTTGAGAATTAGACTAATATTGGTATAAGTGTATGTTTTCCCAAACTATTTATGTACTTACAGTCAAAAGGCATTGCTTTTAGGCACATTGTATAAACCATTATGCAACTTGACATACATGCTCTGAGCACAAAGAACAATAATCTTGGTAATTTTTTTAAGGCTTTCATCATGCACAATTGTTATTAAGACAGTTCACAGACAAAATGTGGTCTTAGAGTATTACAGAAAAGAAAATGCTAGGACTTTTTGAGGCATTGCATCTTTTTCTTCTCTTTGTCCTTTTTCATCTGGCTCCTATCACTTCCATGCTTTTTACCTAATGCAATAAGCTTATGCCCAAACTTGTCTTGAGTTTGATTTTTACACACAGAATTATGAGAGCAGCTGAGAAAAAAGGCACATACTAGAGGTTCTTTGCAAAATGCTGAATTACACAGTGTTCTGTGTAATTCATAAAAATTCATGCCTTACCTTTTGGCAGCCAGTAACTTGCAGGTGTCCCCTGTACAGTATTAAGCAATTAAAAGCATAGTACATATAAAAATTATTAACTTCCACAGTAAGTGCACAGATTTAATTTTTATCCTTACATCTTAAAGATTTCAGGGCTGCAGTTTCTAAAATTTGGTCTTTTGATCATTAATAGTAAGACCACTAATTGCTCACTAGGCTTTTACAAGGTTGTGACTTCTAAAAACCAAAATTACTTGCAGCTAGGGTAGCCTTGTTTACCACATCTGAATAATGACACATGTGTTTACAGTAATTAATATCAATAATAGCAGGACATGATCAGTGGTAAGTTACACATTCTACTCTGAAAGACTGCACATGATGCAGCATATGCTGTTTATCAAACAGAAGTTTTCTGTATTTGTCAAACTAAAGTTTTAAGAAATGGACACATGAAGCAACAATTTAAGTAATATTTTCTTTTTGTAAAAGCATTAAATTAATTACTTCTAAAGGCACAAGAGGACAATTAATAGTTGCAAGACTAGCACCAATTCCTGCCTCTGAAATTCAGTGTTAGAAATTATTCAGTGAAACCAGATGCTTGCTCCAAACTGGACCAGAAAAAAAACCCTCTATGGTTGGGGCAAGGTATAATCCAGAGCCAGTAGAATTGCTAAGCAATTTTGTAGTTGGTGACTCAGATTATTTTGCCTCAATTTTACTACAACTATCACTCATTCTATTGAACACCACAGGATCCCACAGAAATTAACTTAGGGTTCTACCAGTGAACTTTCTGTTCAAGCTCATTTTTCCACCCAAACCAAAAAGTTTGTCTGCTGTGCAATTTCCATAATCTCTGCTCAGAGAGCACTTTCTTCCTCTATTATGGGTAAAACATTTGACTTGTGAACTAGTCAGCAAAAAATCTCTAGCAATGTAGCTATCTGATTAGAATTTTCCAAGCAGAATTAAGGAAGTATCATGGATCTTTCAAAAAGGACAGAACATGTCTGATAATTTTAAGTGCATTTAAATGCAGTCAGAATGTGAAAAAATGAAGTAGAAAACTTAATTGCAATAAAATTCCACCAAATAACTCCACTATAAATATATTAATCATTCCCCTCCATAGAATCTAAGAGACATACATCAAATCTTCCTATGGAATTTAATACAGGGGTTTTATCGTGGATTTTATTTACTGTTGCTGCTTTATTGGAAGAAGTTTATATTTTCTTTCATGCTGTAATTGTTTGCAATGAGCTTGAGGCAGCCAGATGTTGAGGCAACTGGCACTATTACAAACCATAATGCCAGATTAAAGTTATTTATTGTTAAGGAAGACAATCCTTACTGGAACACCTGAAGAATTAGTAAAACTTCCTCAGCCTAGTAATAAAGCTGTTCATTGTAGGGGAGACATTTCAAGAGGGTAGGTACAATGGATTGCACATTTGCTCTCCAGTAAAACTAACTGTGGTAAGCAGAATCATGTGAATGCAAAATGAAGAGGTAGCCAATAAACAGTGGGGTTCAGACAGTTTCAAAAAGGGACTGCTCCTTGGGGGAAACAAGCAACGCTCCATCTCCTCCCCACTGAACTTTCTCATCTGCAGGCATCTGATCTCTGAACTAACTTTCTGAAGCAAAAATGTGTTCAAACTGATACTGAAGTTAATTTCAAAACCAAATTCAAATCAAATTGCTTCACACAGACACCTGCCACCCATCCCCTTCCTAGCAGTCTGCAAAAGTACTGTTCTTCTCAGGCAGATCTCAGACCAAAACCAGCCTCACTGCAGGGCATTTCTCCTCTTTACACAAAATTACATTCAACCCAAAGGTGTGGGAGGGTGGGGGAGAAGACCTCTTGCAGCAAAACCATCTTGTGAGAAAGAAACTTTCTCCAGAACTTGTAGGGGAAAAAAAATCTAGTAGGATGTGTCAAGACACAACTAAAAACCATTCCTAGATTGAGAAATACATCAAAAATACAGATTAGGAAGAAAATTAAGAAGTTATTTATTGCAAAACATCCTATTGAGAATGTATAGTTGTTGGTTTATTTAATGGGCATTAAACTCACATTCTTATGAGTTCTAATTGCGTGATAAATCCCTTGCATTGTTTCTAGAATCAGCACTAGAACATTCTATTAGGAAAAGCCTGGCTGGAATCCCTTTTAATTGAGTTCAAACAGATGGTTTAATTTCTGAAATGCTAATCTGCTGGTGTGAGTTCTCTATTTCATGGCACTTTATTTCTGATTGACACCAAGGGCAAATTTTCCAGGCAAAGGCAATCTTGCTCTCTCCAGGAGCTGATGTAGGCAGCTCAGTATTCCCTGCCATATTACTACCAGAGTGTAAATCAAAGTTAAGTGCATAAATCTACCCATGAAACACCAATTCTTCAATTCCACAATTTCAGCATCTTCAAAAACTACTACCCCTCATCATCTCAAAGCATAATGATTTGTTTTATTGAACTCAATAGTACAAATCTAGACTATTTAGTTTCTTATTAATTAGTTTCAAAAACCTAATTTTCAAATTATTCAGTAAATTAACATCACAGCTGAGTACAAACACAAACATTGCGCAGTTCTTCTCATTCTTGAAGTGTAAGCACAGGAAAAAAAGAATATCTCCCTCCTAAGATGTGGAAGAAAAACACAAAAATGATCGTTGAAACAAATCTGCACTCGAAGGGACAGGCCTAGCAGACTTTACATCTTTTTTTTCTTTAGGCATTTTTGATGGTGGACTGAACATATCTATACATGAGATAAAGACTACATGAGATAAAGACTGGCATAATGAAAATACATATTAAAATAATGCAAGATTTCCATTTCAAGTTAACTGAGGTACAGTCCTACAAAATTTCTGAATCAAAGTCTTGATAATGAAATAACTCAAGTATTATTTGGCATAAGAATGCCTTCACTTTGGAGAATTTATGAACTATCCAAGGGTTACATCATCTAATGGTACTGGAAGAACATGGGTAGGTGCCCAGCGAGAAACCAGAATGTATAAAATTAATACTTCCCCGATTAACTTCTTGAGAAACATACAACACCAACAATAAACATGTATGATTTTTGTGAAAATATGGTCCTTTTTTTTTTCGGAGATTTAGTCACATAACATTTTGGACCTGCGGGCAACAGACCCTACAATGGAAAGTGGTTGCATTAACCAAAGAGCCCTGGGGTACTGGTTTTTTTTTTACTTTTATTTTTGTGTGAAGAAAAGACTTTATTAGCAAGCACACAAGGGATTGCCATCAGACATACTAAAAACCTGGTATGACCTGTGTGCTAAGTAAGTAGCATATGAATTATCAGTGTTTCCTTCTCCCAGACTACATGCTTAGCACAAAATTAGCGTTTGAACCATTCTTGGTAAGAGTAATTGACTATTTATTGGAATTCTAAAGGTTAAATAAATAAGAAAGGGGGAGTTAGTATATAGATGCCTATTTCCAACTTTTGTTTCCCCTTTAGTAAAAGCATGTCTATACATTTCCCTGTTCATGAAGTCGAAAGACTTGGAAAATACATTACGTCAATAATTAGACTTAGTAGAAGGACTAATATTTATGGGAATTTTGTAAACCTTTTTATAGCTAAGTATGAAATTTAAAACACTCTGAATTACCATAACAATGAGCTTCTGGCTTACTTTGCCAAGTGTTCCTGGGTATGCAGCTTACTGCTTGGAAAACTTTAAGCTAAGGCCAGCTCATAGGTGCTTGCATGCTTCCACATGAAGTCAGAACATACAGAGTTCAATTTATCTCACATATGCAGGAGAAACAGAAGCAATTCTAAACAAGTCAGTAGTGGCATTGCAATGCAATATCGGTATAAGCAAAAGAAACTTGAATTAATGTATTTTCATTTCAGTCATTTAGGACTTGCACAGACAAAATAGCTCTGTATTGATTAGAATATCAATGTACAACAAATTATTCTAGATGGGAAATAAACAGCAACTTAAACACATTTTAATTCAATTTCAAAGCTCACAAATTACACTGAGCAAACCAATTGATCTTAGACATTTGTGTGTTTAACTGCTTGTATAACCAGGAGAGTACAAATCAACTCCCTATAACCTAGCTCTCACAAAAGTGAAAATGAGAGCTGTAATGACAGGATTTCCTGCTAGTTCCTCTGCATCTTACACAAAGATGGATCACAATATTGAGAACTAGTTTTAAGTATTCTATAATTGCCCAAAAGCACATTCAATCTTTGCTTTTACAGAGCTGCTACAATGCAGGAGAAAACCACACGTACAATTTTCTGCGGTAAGGCAATAAATATTCTCATGTATTTCCCAAAGGAAATTCAGTGTTTTCAGCTGAGTAAATCAGTTTTCAAATTATATAACTCATTCTGATATTGCATTTCAGGTACAGGTAAATATCCCCATTCCAGTAGCCTGTATTCTTTTCTTTGTCCCTTGATGGAGGTCACAGGGATGGAAAACACTACATGAGGCTTTTTCTTTCTTCTGTTTTATTTTTTTAAGGTGGGAGACACTAATCTCTGCTGAAGCAGGAATACTTTAAGATTCAGAGCAACACATAAGCCTGTCTTGAAGCTGACAATTGTGCACAACAGCCACCCCAAATGTGTAATAAAAATATTTTGGAGGGCCGTGAACAAATATAATTGCAAATACAGAAAGAAATAGTTTTGTTCAAAAGAATAAACATTGTTTTTCCCAAATAGCTGGATGTAAATAATGTATCTGCCCTGGACTTAGTTTCAGACAAGAAGGATCTGAAAGGGGTGAAGCAAAACAAAAACACAAGAAAATTGAGTTGCAGACTAATAAGATTTTACAAAGCTCAAGAGGAGCAGAGAGACTTTGTGCATGGATAAACTCTTTACTTGGGGAAATATTGCCTTTTCTGTGCAAATACTGAAGAGTCTTCATACTTGAAATGTAGGGAATCTTGCATTCAGTTAGTTTTCTTGAATTTTTCTGTTCTGCACAACCTTTAAGCTAGGTCACCCTTGCACTACACACACTGAAAAATGTCACAGATATTCTGATATCAAATCTCAGAGTCATTTTTTCATGGTGTTTCAATAGGGACAGTCCAAGCAATTTACAGTAACCAAGAAAGGGCTCTCTTAACCTTTTGAGATCAGAGAGTGATGTCCTCTTTTCAATAAGGATGTTCCACTATCTCCTCTACCAGTGAAGCTAATCCATGCCTAAGCTGAATCTGTCTGAATTCAAACTAAAAAAAACCTAAAAACATGTCATCTGGAAATACAGTTCTCATCACTCATGCCTTTTCCTCTTATTA
The DNA here is from genome assembly GCF_028551555.1 of Melozone crissalis. NCBI lineage: Eukaryota > Metazoa > Chordata > Aves > Passeriformes > Passerellidae > Melozone > Melozone crissalis. Next base: position 32,253,895 of record NW_026535782.1, on the reverse strand, counting down.
GGAAACCATAGTACCTGTTTTAGTGCCTGAAAGTCCTATAACAATTGGTTCAGTCTTTAGCAGGAAGAGAGGAAGAACTGGATCCTAGGAAGTTTTCTTTTTCCTCACACCTTCAACAGGAGCAAAGAAAGGAGGCATTTTCAGGAAGCCAAGAGCACTGCTGGGCTGGAAGGAATCCACAGCCATTCACATTATTGAAGCAGAAAGTTTGGCACACTTGAGAGGAAGCCTTAAACAATGCCCAGCTTAGCAGCAACTGGTGCTGGTAGTAGGAAGATGTGCAGCCCTGACAAAGGGCAGGAGAAGCTGGGAGTATCTCAGAGGGCACATGGGCAGTCAACAGAAGCTCCTTCTGCTCCACTTTCAGTACAGGCAGACAACTAAACAGATGGATCAGCTGTACTTAAAAATACAGCTCTGTGGTCATCCTATAACACCAGGAGATAAAGCTAAAATATTATCATGTGTTCATTATTTTGAATGAAGAAGTAAACAGGCAGAACAACATTTTAAAACAAGGATTTGCAGCTGCAAATTGTCATGTTTTACTGACAATAATACATGGTGTTAAAACCATATATATATTGTTTCTCTAGGGAATTATGTCAGCTTTATCTGTACTATGGTCCAGAAGCCAGGAGTATGGATGGCAAGGGACCCTAGTTACATTTGAATAACAGGGACAAGGCAGACCTGCTCAAAACAGCTGCAGGAGCAACAGATACATTGCTGGTGAGGGATCTGCTGTATCCCTGGAGCAGTGTGGCTGTGATATTGGATCCAGCGTAGCCAGTTTTTCTGTCAGCTGAGGATCAGCAGCAGACAATGCAAGAATCACTGCTAAACCATCCATTACTGGCATCATCAGTAGATTTAACATAGCAGAAGCTCTTAAAAAAGTTTATGAAAATTCTCCCTGGCAACAAACGGGACATGTCCTTAACAAAGCTGGAAAAATGCATTTAAGCTTTTTCCCCTCACAATTACTCGAAATCCGGAAAAGCTACAAGAGGCAATTACTGAATGTTCATGAGAAAATCAAATAGGAAAATCTGGCACAGAAACATTGAAGGAAAAAAATATATAATAAAGTAGACCTTGATTACAGATGTTTCAAGACAAAAATGCTATATTTACTTTATTTTTTTTAAAGATGTATGTACTAGTGGAAGTATTTTCTTTTAGAAGTCCTGCCATGAATAAACCCCATGAATTATGAGCACTTTCCTTAAGAAGGCAGTGGAAGCATGTTATCTCTAAGGTGCCTATGAAATTACAGTCAATTATGTGGAAATCACTAGCATTCTTCTTTCACCAGTTAGACAGCTTGAGGTAGAGCTTATTGCAAGCCTGAAGCCTTTGGCATGAAATCTGTACTCCAGCATTGGGGAAAAAAATTAAAGAAGCACTTGTAGAAACTGCTTTTTAATATGATATTGTGTTAACTGATTACATAATCCCTTCAAGTCAAAAAATGGTTTAGTCCCCCACATCATGATTAAACCATCTAGTGGAAATTGTATTTATTTTGCTTATAGGTACATTTCTCCTTTCCCCCTCACTCTCTGTGTGTGTCTTTATGTATGTTGTTACAGTAAGACATTTAATCAAGCCCTTTTGAAGTGGTAGAGTGGAAACAGCTGTAGCTGACAATGTGCTGATGACACGGGGCTTAAAGCTGTCATGAGCTCCAGTCTGCAAGCAGCACTAATATGTGGTTGGGATGGTAGTGACTTACAGGTCACGACACCTCCTTGAGGAATGCTCCTAAGCCAATCAGCTCAAGGTGGTGGCTCAAAGTCTTAAGGCTCTGGTGAGCTCTCTTTCATTTAATACTCTTGAGGTCACACTTCAAAGTGCCCTTTCGTCTCAAAAGCCATTGGCCATATGTGGGGGTTCTAGAGCAACTTTTAATGACTGGCTTCAGTCTCAGACTTAAAAAATTAGAAACGCAGCTCTATTACACAAATGATATCTTAAAAGTTGAACAAAGGCTGAAGCTTAATTTGGTATCTCACATGCTTGTAAAGAATGGCAATTTAAAGCCAGTTTCTGGAGGCCTGAGTTTTCCACAACAAAGCAAGCTTAAAGCTCAGATTTTAGAGCCTAACAACTTGTTAAAACAATTTCCTGGTTTGTGAAGATTACAATATGTAGGGCACACAGAAATCATCTCTGAATACAGCTTTTCTTCAGCAATTCTCACTCTCAGAATAATTACTGTATAAATGTCCAAGAAATTTATGGTTTCATTTCTTCATGCAACTGAATTTACTAAAATTAGACTAACGTGATTAATGTACACTCAAGGTAACACTGCTAGAACAAACACATATGTTTCTCACTGAGAAAGCTCTAAAATGATTTTGTTTTGATCATGGTACAACACACGATGCAGTAACATGTTTTTTGGAAAGCATTCATAAAGATCAAGGGGCTAGGGAGGCTAATCTCTGTAGGTTACCTACATAGTTGAAGGAAGAAAAGACAGTCCTGTAAGAAATAACTGATTGCAAATAAAAGTATTTTTGTTTTCTGAACTGCTTCCTGGATTCCTCCCTAACTCTTGGCTGTCCAGGGGAAGTTGCCTCTCTGAAAGCTAAAATAGACATAACCTTGAGAATGCTTGCTTCTTTAGTAAAGTTAAAGACAAATTGATCCAATCTTCAAAGCAGCAGTGTGTTCTACAGAAAATATTGCTCTTCTGAAATTTGTCTGGAAATTACTTTCATGGAGGATAAATACCCACCTACTGCAAATAAAGCCAATTGTGAACATTATTAAGATAACAGCTAGGTCTATATCTTAAACACTAATACAGCCAGACTTGTTTTTAATTTGCATCCAAGCTCCTTTTCAGCTGGTGCAGCTATTGTATCAAAGTGTTTTAATTGTTTTACCATCTGCAGAGAGAATGTGTATCCAAAAGCAAGGATGGCATTCAAGATGTGGATATACATTTTAACACACCTTTGCTGTATGCAATTGTTCCTTTACTGAGTATACTTTTCTTGCAAATACTTCAGTCATTGCAATAGGGCTTGTAATGAAAAAAATAAACTGTATTCTCAGACCTCTCAGAATTAGTTCAGTGACGAATGAAGCATCCCCAGTATTGCAAAAATAAAATCTTTTTATGCTTGGTTTGTTAAAATCAAGAGCCTGCAAGTTTCAGAGAAGTTACATTTTCTGTAAGTGAATACTGTGTTTCTGGCAATGTTTTTAGCTGCCTTAGTCACAACTTTTCTAAAAATGGATTAGTTGAATGAGAATGTAACACAGACATGCAGGCATATTGGTGCTCACTGCTGGTCTCCCGTTTTGAGACACTGAAATAAAAGGGCTTGTCTAGGAGACAAATGCAAGAGTGGAGACTGCTGTCTGGAAAAAGCACTAAAATAGCCAATTAAGTATCTCTGAAAGTAGTAAATCAGATGGCCATTTAAACTGGACATGGGTGTAGAAAAGCTCAGCAGAGCAGTTTCTGGATCCAAAGGGCTTATAGATTAGGGAGCAGATGAGGAATCGTTGTGCACAGAGTATTGCTTCATTCCAAAAGCAACAAGAATGGTTGAGAAACCAAAGAAAGAGATGCAAAAGGAAGATAGAATGCTGAGAACAAAACTGTGTTCCAATACCTAAATGAGCATAAAAAATTCACTAACAATCAGTAAAAGACTTGTTTACAGTATTACTAAAATCTCTTACTGCTCTTAAGGACTGTATCCTATAGTAGCAATATTAGAGATATTATACAATATGTTATATTTGCAAAGGAACAGATGTGAGAGAGTGGAAATCTGAGTTTTGTTTCAGGCTGTGCTAGATGAAAATCAGGAGCTAGGCATTGGTCTAAAGTTATTCTAAAGAATAAGTGATAATTTAATTGTCTTGGTACAGTGAAAGAAAGAAGTTGATAACAAAGAAATGGATCTTCAACTTGGGATCTGGCCAAGTGGCTGGGGAACCAAAGGAAAAAAGTCATACTGAAAAAAGCAGAGTCCCAGTTTACTTGGGATGCTGTTCCATAATTCACTCATACCAAACAGTACTGTTTAAAGCACCAGAAGAAAGACCAGAAAGACTCTTTTAAGCAGACTCTTTGAGCACTTAATTGTTACTAGTAACAAGGCTGATTCACTGCATAGAATGAGACTTCAATGGTGTCACAGTATTCTCACTGAGAGGCTATTTGGGGACAGACCTACTAGCAGCTAAACAGATGCACACAAGTATACATATAGGTATGTGTTTACATACATGGTATGGTAGAAATCTGCATATTACATCACATTAATACATCTAGCAGTTTGAATTTTCAGTCAAGAAATGTTTCTAGACCATTAGTGATGGATTAAAAAAAAAAACCAAAACAAAACAAAGATCCTTCCAAGCACTGACTCTGTTTAAGAATATTTCATTATCATCTTGACTCAGATAATTTTGCTGATCCTTCATATTCATATGACAGGGAGAGGATACACAGGCCACATACAAAATACCAAAATCAACTGTGGGCATTTTCATGCTGTGAGTATGGTTTCCACACAGCTCTGGCCTGGATCTCTGCAGTCTCTAGGACAATACCTGGATGCACTCAAAGCTACTGGTTCAATCAGCACTAGAGAATAGTTCTAGGCACATTTAATTTATTGGCGCAGATGCAGCCATGAAGTACACAGTCCTTCAATTATTTTCATTCCATTTTCCTTTGGAAAGATTGGGAGCTTTTGTCTTACCATGTACACATTAAACTGCTTACTCCCAAGTAAGCCTCCTCAAGTGGCTTCTTTTCCTCCCAGTCTGAAACTGGTATGGCAAATCTGAGAGTTAATAACAACAAGCAAAATATGTATGACTACTTGTGGTTTTGTGCACATTTTTGAGACATATCCCTGTAAAGTCATCAGAAAGTTGATAATGGCTGTGAAAATGGATACAAGTTTCCCACTCTGCACCAATAAAATATTCTTAAAACATTATAAACCATATGCACACCATGCTTAGCTAGAACATTAAATTATCACCTAGAACATTAAAGTATAATCATCTTTGGAAGAAAGCTGAACACCAGTAGCTATTAGATTTTTACTTACACTAATCAAAGTTAGAAGAAATTTTCTACAATAAAGTGTTTTGATAATCTTATTCTTCAAAAATGATTCTTTGGTCATAACATGTAAAGCTTGTCATCAATAATCAGAAATACCTAACCTTTAGAGCACTGTTGCTATGAGCTTGCTGTCAGTCACTCCAAAGCTCTCTGAGAAACCTCAAATACATAACCATATTTATATAGGGTTATACACAATAAACTTATTTCTTAGTTTCTGAGAAGCATTTTGAGCATACAATGAAGCACAGAAAAGAAAAATTGTACCAATCTGCAGACAGCTGAGGGAATACTTTCAATTTTAAGGTATTCTCTCAGAAAAAAGGCAAAAGAGTCTTGCATTATGCAAGTGTTATGAATCACAGAGTCTTTATTATTATTTCACAAAGTATGAAGTAATGAAATAAGTAGTTTTTTGAGAGTTCTGAAGAGACAGTATGGAAATCTGTAATTTCATACAATAAGTTATTATGGGTTTTTTTTATTATATTTTGTTGTTGTTTTTGATTCTTAGCTCTGAAAACCCTTTTAAGTTTTTTTTTTCAAACTTGGGTTTTTCTTTTTTTTTTAACTGCATTTGCTGACTTGTATCCTGGAATTTGGCACTGTGGACTTCTGTGACAGAAATTTTCCTAGATTTGATTTATTGCATAAAGTGTTATGTATCTAAAATAAATTCTGCCCCATTCATATTCATGATTTTTTCCTCAAAATGGGAAGGTAATTGAAAAGAAATGTAATATTTCTTTTTAAAGTAAAAAAAAAAAGGTAAGTAAGAAGTATTTTATTTCTTTAATTCCTCATGCAATGAAAATTGGAAATGAGCTTCCCTTCTTAAAAGGCATGTCACTTCTCCTATATATATCTGCTCAAACAATAAGTATTTCTTTGCCAATATACAACTACATCAGAGATAAACATCTTTACGTTTGCCAGAAGTTCATGACAGAAGAAAATGCATAAACGTATTATTAAAAATTCCTTAAACTGTGGTTCACAGGATAGCCTTTCATTCTCTTTTACTAGTGAAGAGATGGAATTGGAAAAGCTTTCCAAACTCAACACATTTAAACACAGATAAATAAATCTAAATCTAGACGTCTTTTCCAAGTATGTTGGCCAAGACTTATGGCTAGACCACTCCATCGAGGCAACTTGAAAGTGCAGTGATTGGTTTGACAAAGGAACAGTTTCATCTGAATACCCAACAATTAACTACTAAAAGAGCATATGTAACAAAGGCTGAGAGATCAAATGCTCCAGCAAGAAGTTCTTCTCAACACAAAGGGTTCAGTACTGTAGCATGTTCATCAACTTATGTACTGGATATCATTAAGAAGGTACTTACATTAGGTCTTAATCCTGCTGCCATTTCATAATACTTCTCAGCCTCTTCATTAAGACTGGCTTGTCTATCAGGATGGAAAAGAACAACACAGTTACTCCTCATTTTTCTTGTGTTAAAATGAAACCATACCTAAAGAAGCATAGCTAAAAACTAAACACTGCCAGTTCTCCCTGCTGTTTAAGGATATTATCCTAACAAATGCACAAAATATGTAAATCTAGAAGTTTTCTTATAGTTCAGAATGTCCATTAGCACAAATCCTCTTTGATTACTTCATTTTCTTTTTAGTTCTGCAATGATATTAGTACATAATGGAAAGAAATACAGAAGGCTGAACACTCATCTCAGGCAAAAACAGAGACATACCAGTCTTCACCAGAAGAAAATGTGGCTCATTTTTTGTTATCAGACATACTTAAATTCTGGAACTGTATATTATAACACATGTAGTATCTCACTTTGTGCCCTTCCAAAACCATTATAATTCCAGTAAAAAAATGGAAAAAAGTTAGGGAACATAAAGTTTTCTAAAAACTAGGTTTCCATGATTGAGGAAATTAATTCAGAAAAGAGTTCTGATTTCAACATTTACTCACATAATCCTGAGCAGGCATTTAATGTAAATCTCACATTCCGAGAGAATGAGTTTCTGGGTACCTGAAGCAGTATTAGCTCAACATTTTTTCTTCTCCTTACTACTACAGTCAGCATCTACATGCTCCTCATAGTTTAGCTTCTTTACTTCCTCTGAGTTTTTAGTTCAAGGTCTTCAAACAAAAATGCAGTAGGTTGCCAAAGAAATCCAAACATGTTTGTGTCTCAACAGGCCCTTTTTATCACTTCTCTCAAATTCCTCTTTTCTCCTTTTATCTCCACCTTCTTAATTTCCTCTTGACTATCTATTTTGGCCACTAATCCAATGAATAACAGTTGATCATATGCATGTCAAAGGAAAGATGGCAAATCTGTAAGAACAGCCAAGCAGTACTCCCAGGTAGGCTACTTATCATCTGCTAAAGTTATTTGCTATTTTCCTATGAATCATAGTGTTAAGTCTTTTCACAGGAGATTTAGGACAGGAGATCTTCAGCATATTTGTGTTTGTTATGTGATTACAGCTACATTTCTGTGATACAAATTGAAACATTTGAAAACAAGGATAAGACTGTAGAGTGGGCCGTTTGATTTTTTTTTTTCCTTCTTTTCCTGCTTTTGCAAACAGCTACTAGTTCAAAAAGTATCAATCAACGGAGAACTTGTTTTACTTTGTTCATTACATGAGCCTTTACATGATCTGGAATCAGATTGTGTTCGAATTTTGTTTCTATCCACCCAGATTTTAAACATTAGCCACATAATATATGGATAGGGAATTAATCCCAAACATCTTTTTACAGCTATTGGTCTTGGGAGGAGAAAGGGAGAAAGGATAATCCCTTTGAAGTTTCTCATGTAATTCCTGTGCAAGCTGAAACCATTTCATGACTAACAATTTGCTAAAAAGAACCTGGTTTATACCTGTTAACTGTTTTAAATTACTTTGCACATGTATCATTGACTCAGTGGTTGCAGTGGTTAGAAATGATTGAATGTCTAAAAATATTCATTCAACCTGCTTCTGAATCAGTCCTGCTGGGCATCAGTAGCACTTGAAACGATTGCAAAAAAAAAATAATCTCATACGTAGGAATTTCAAGATTTACAGCAAAGCACTGTAAAATGAAACATGTTACAGAGCATTTTTTTTTTTCCCCTGTTTGTACAAAACTGTCAGGACACAAATCACTTCTGAAGTGGTGAAATAACATACAATAAACAAGGTGCCTTTCCCAGGAGGCAAATACAAATGCTATACTTCACCTCCAAAAAGAGTTGCTGGCATGTGAGTGTGGAACACGTTAAAATCCTGTCCCCCCTTTAGGCCAGTGGAAATACATGGCTTGCTCTCCTGCCACATGTACATGTTGGAACAGGGATCATTAATTGCCAAGTGGAATCAGTTTGAATATATAGTTCTCTGTTAAAAACAGTTTATAGAAATGAATGCACAACACAGTAACCTGGTCAGAAAAATTGCTAGGTCCATTTCTGAGGCATTCAGCAACTGTTCCTTTAGCTAAGATGCTGCAGAATTCTGGTTCCTATTTCCACTGCAAATCTAAGCTAGAAATTAATTATGTTAAGCCCTGAAACAGTTTTCCCTTGAGAAAAATTAAAGGCACAGAGGTAGGAAATTGCAGTAACCCTATGCCACTGAGCAGTAAAGAGCTTTGGATCAATGTCAAATAATGGAAGGACACTATTAAAAGTAACATAATTCACATTAGAGTAAAATATTAGATAAAATGTTGATAAAAAATCAGAGAGGAAGAAAAGGGAGCAAAGAGAGGTTCAGAAGAGAGTCTTTCTCATAGTTATGAACTATATTTTAACCTCTATCCTAAATCTTTTCATGAGAACTGCCCTTGAAAACATATCTGATTTTCCCCACTAACAACTAGCATACAGTCTGGTTTTAGGGGAAAAAATGTTTCCACTTTTTATTCTCTCATATCTTTTAACCTGAGCTTCCAGACCAAACAATTCCCCATACATAGCTCCAGCTGACTAACAGTGACACCTAAAAATGTGCTTGATGACACATCACTTCTAGACTGTCCTGACACCCAGCTATAATCAGTTAACATTCATTTTGATTTTTACACTGTTCACTGGAAAAAATACTGTCGTAAGAGAAAAACACCACCAATGATGAGTGATTTAGATACATGTGAGAGAGAAAAGGTTAGTTTTACCATGCCTGCTGCTTGGTATAAGGCTTCAGACTGTTGATTTTTAAAATCAACAGATGTCAGCACATCTACACAGAAATTTTCTTCAGCAATTCCTATTTTAAAATGCTGAATGGCTTTCTTAATGGACCTTTTTGTGTAACAACAAGATTATCAGGTTTTATAATCAGCTGCTCTGTTGCAATGAACTATTCATCTACAGTTGTTCTTTTTTGTTTTAAAAATCTATATAGCCTATATGCTTTGCCATACATATATATTTAAGCACATAGATAGTAAATATAGGATTAATATAATCTGTTCAGACAATAACATAGGGTTAAGGTGTGCCTATGATACTGTATGAGCAATTACACTCCATGTTTGGGCAGTGTATTCTGGACTGCTGAAATACTCTGAATATCACCAAAAAATAAAGACCATGTAATGTAGTACTGCTGTAATTTAGACTTCTGTTTTCAACAGCCAATAAACATCCTGTAACTTCATGTCACATGAGATTTTCCCAGAAGAAGAGATTTTCCCTGGAAAAATGAATTTTTCCTACAAAATGTGTTTTTAAGCAAAGAGGTATTTTTCCTAAATCTGTTTTCATGTGTAGGCAAGGTGAAATTCTTTTCCCGTTTCTAATTATTGTGGCGGTGCCACCACACTGCCACGCTTCATTCTAGAAATGATCATACCCTCACCCACATGGTGCCTTGCTGCCCATGAGCTGCCTTGCTCCTGGCAGCTCCCCTGGGCTAGGAGAGCAAAGTGAACCGTGGCCCTTGCTAACACAGCGTCACGCACACGCCTCGCTGCTCGGCTGCGAGACTGCAAACTCCTCTAAGCAGCAGCACTGCAAATACTACAAACATAAAACACATGACCAGATACTGCTTCAAGAACCACCCAAATGGCTGCATGACCCTTGAAGAAAGCTGTCTGGAAAACAAATTTGTTGAGAAAATGAATTTTACAGACAACTATTACACAAGTTAAAAGTTACCAGACTGTTGCAATGAAATTAATTGCATTCATTGCACATCTCAGCCCTCTCACGGATGACTTGAATCATCTTGCATTGCATTAATGGGTTGCTACAGAAGTCATTTAGGAAAAAAAATTAATAACTATAATGTAATTAGGAAAGGGGAGGTCTCTTAATAATGCACACAGAACTAAGTAATTATTTTTTTTACTTCAGATTCAGTCACAAATAGAGGAAATCAGCAACGTTGGAATATCTGATTGGAAGAGCAGACATTCTTCTTGTGACTGCTAAACTGAGAACAGGCTATCTATAAATACAGCTACTGCATTTGGATCCAGTTAACAATGCTGGTGCAAATTTAAGAAAAAGAAATTTAACTTGCAGCACTCCAGTTCTAAATTTTCAGAGGTTGTTAATTTTTATTTAGGTTGCATTTTAATTTTTTTTTCTCAGCAAGTAGGGAGATTTTAAAAAAAGAAAGATATTTAAGCACTAGATTAGAAAAATTAATTGTATTTTGAGAGAATAGTATGTTTATTTTCTATCCAAAACAGCTGTAAGCTAAGAAATGTCTTCATATTTCTCAGTCTTGTGACTCCTTAGGCTAATGGTGGAAACAGCAGTAGGAGAGGAGGGAAAGATGATTCCTTCCTAATTCAAAAATATATCACTGCGCAAAATATTTCGTCTGCAAAAGAAAATATCAGAATCTATATAAAAATCTAAGCTTCTGTTATTATCTTACAGTCATTTTGGAAACCTTGCATCATCCCCATTAATATCAATTTCTGTCTCTTATTCCACAACACGTCTTTAAAATTTATCCCGTGTCTCTCACAAGAGTCATTTCATTTTCATGCTCTGTGAACTTCTATAATGTATTTTCTATCTCACAGCTGTGCAGTTCATTCAAAATCCTTACTCACTTACCAGTCAGTTTTTATAGCTCTCTAGGGTATCTAAAGAGCAGTTGGTCACCTACTTGAAATTATGTCAGCCTTTCATTTATGACTGTCTTTAGCATTCCACTTCTAGCAGTGTCACTCTGTGCCAGTTGGAGTACTCCCTTCTTTCTGTCCTCCTTTGTGTCTTGGTATCTGTTCTCCTCTTGGAATCACCTCAGTCCTCCATTGTTCTAAAGCTCCTAAAAATCATCTGCTTCTGAAGAGCCAGACTCCAGGTGGATTTGTGGCTGCTCTGTTACAATGAATGAATATGCATTGCCCTTGTCCAACAAGTACCACAGAAGCAATTTATTTGAATTAATTGCTAAGTAAAGCAGTGAACGAGGATGGATAACAAAATCACAACCTTTAGGAAAACCCAGTCAGCTGCTAACACATGGGGTTTTGAGCAAAAACTTGTCAGCACTGAATTCAGCTTTGCCACCCTGGTTCTTTCTAAATCCTACAGACCACTTTAGACTCTCAGAGAGTATTAGGAAGACATTATGATCTTCCACAAAGAGAGCTGAGTATTAAGTGAAAAATTAGATCAACTGGGTATCCCAAAGGAGCACAAGGGATTCTAGCCAAACTAAAGCAGGCCTACTTTTTTTTAAAGTGTTTCAGTTTAGTGCATTTTCTTTGGTTTTGAAGGTTTTGGCTTTGCACTTACAGTAAAAATTGAGAATGCAGCTTAGAATCACTGAGATCATTGCTTGTCAAGGCCTCCCAAAAACAGTACACTCCCAACCAGATCAAGTAGAGTGACTGTGGCTGATGTACAGCACAGGGGCATAGCTATTACTTAGAAAGTGAAAAAATACTCATAACCAGATGTCAATATATGTGCTTCAAAGAGCTCAAATGCTACACTCAGTGCTCACAGAGAAAGTAGATTTATTAAAGCCATTTCCAGAATAGTATTGATTTACACCACCACATTTTATAATACACACAATGATGCCATGAAACCATCTTCTAAAACACACACAGTAAAATGAAGAATCTGACCCCTCCATACCTTTCTAAATTCAGCTGTCATGCCTAACTTGCTATTCTTCTGTCTGTGAAGTAGTAACAATAATCTGAATATTTCAAATTACTGAATTCTGTCTTGAGAGGTATCATTCACAAAATAATCCTGGGGAAGGGAAGGATCCTTAAAATAGCTCATACACCTCTGCCACGTCAAACTGTTGTTTACCAATGAGCCATTCGTCTTGGTTTCCTTTCTAATCTACAAGCAGTAAGTTATTTTTTAAAAATAACTTTTGATTCTACCTTCTCTTTTATAGTATTTTTTCTTTCATTTCTTATTTAAAATGCTAAAAAATAAAGAAGCCTAGTAAGATATCTTCAGAAGAGAAATTATCTAAAGAACTGCTTTGTGCTAACGAAGTATATTTTTTAAATTTCCTTTTTCATGCATTTTCTATGCTTAGATACCATCTAAATGAAATCAAGTATCCTTATAGCTGTTAAGTGGACAATAGACAATAATTATATAGTTATCCTAGAAATAAGCATGGAGGGTACCTATTACAGTAATGTGAGTTTAATGATAATGTTAAACCCACAGACAGAAGCTTAATGTTATGGAATGACCAGGCCTGACAGCTTTAAAAGCTAAAATAGAAGTCCAAAGCTTTGTTCTATTCAGACAGAAGATAATTAAATATAAGTCTACATTTTAAATCACAGATTCTGAAAATATCACTAAGTGCTCCTATGCATCTCAAAGTAATTATCAGCCTGGGAATATTTAGATTTCAAATTATCATAATGTTCTGATATTATCAGAAATTTTCAATATTCTCTATTTACATCCAGATGAGAAATATGGTCTCCTCTTCCTCTTTTCAGTTGATATGCACACTAAAATTTTAAAAGTCAGGTGAAAGGAAATGTTACAGAAGGTTCTTCACCAAAGAAACACTTGTTCTCATATGCAAGCAAAATACATTACCTGCTTGTGACAACAGAAGTTTTGAAGGTAGGAAATTATGATATAATAAACAGAATTTAAGAAATGCAAAGTGCTAAGTGCTGCAACAATTTAATTCCACTTCTTTGTATCTTATTAGCAATAATATTGAATTATTCAAAAGAGTTGCTGAGCTTTAAAAAGAATCCTGCATAAGCAAAGCCTATAAAGACTTTTTCCTCCAAAAGAAGAAGAAAATCAAGTGAGGCAGATGTACAAGCACTAACCTGAGCATATGGGCTGCATTGAAAACAACATCAAATTCCGTATTATCAAGTTCAGCTGCTTTTTTTGCCATTTCAGCTGCTTCTATCAGGCGAGATTCTTCTAGGAGGAACTGACCTGCAATGGAATGTGTGAACATTAGCCCGCAGGAAATAACTGATGTAATACACCTCAGACAGTATAGTCAGGAAAAGGATGCACAAAAAAACCCCAAACAAACAAACCCAAATCCCAAACTAATAAACCAAGCAACAAACCAATGTCTCAGATTCAATGTTTGGTTATTTGCTGATCTGTTCTGTATTTCAATCTCTTTAAAATACAATCAATGTAGAAAAATTGCAATAAACTTGAAAAGCAATAACAATATTTTTGGAATATATATTCAAGAAAATTGAGAATGATAGAGTAAAATTCAGACATCATGAAACAATACTCCCAAACGCCATTTGAGAACATGCCTTCCTGCCTACACAATTACCTTTTCTTCTTCTTTTCTTCCTCAAAACAAATTGAAATAAAATAGTATCCACAAATTAAACACATTCCTGAAGAATATCCCAAAAATTGTTTTAGAAGCATATCCCAAAATCACACAAAATTATAAATTCTGTATACATACATGATAATTTTTTCTGCTTTAGAATTCTACATTGTATTTGCTTTAAAACCATTACATATATATGTATACCTTAATGGACTGGTAATTTATAATGTATTTCACTACCACTAAAAGAATCCCAACAGGTAGCTTTTTAAAAGTTTCCTATATGATACTCTCACATTAAACAAATACAGAAGATGGCTAAAATCAAAGGATTCACATTTTAAAAATGAAGTTATCATTACTATTAAACCAAGTATAAATTGAAAAGAATGAATAATTTAGCATTAACCACCAAGCTTTAACTGAAGTACAGTAGTTTCAAAACAAAACATGTAACATACAGTAGAACTCTATAAAAATGAATTTTCCTTTGAAGAAAGTGAAGAAAAGAATTTGGAAGGTGCTCAGTCTTATTTTTCCTTGTTTTAATGCTTTTTCACACCTAATCTGTAAGATGTATCAATTTTTGCAAAAATATTTTTAAGGAATTCAACCATCTAGTCTCTGTGCATACATAACTTTATATTTGGAAAAACTCTCCTAAAGCCTAGTGATTATACATTTCAGCATCCCATCCTCCTCTTTTTGTCTTACTTTGTCAAGTAAGGCCTCTCAACCAAAACTCTGCCATGCCACCATTAACCACAGGCCTCATCAGGAACAATAAAATAATATTAATATGATAAATAAATAAACCAATAAATCAATAAAAACCTGAGCAAATGATATCCTGCCATGGTAAGAGATTTTCTCTTTTTTCTTTCCCCCTTTCCTCATTCATTACCTGCTGCTCACATACTTGCTGTGTGCTTATGTGAAAAATTCCCTTAACCAGAGCTAGCAAGGTCTGTACAAGCATTGTGAACCCAGTCATGCTTTGGCACAACAAAGACATTCACAGAAGGAATAATTTCAATACAAAAAGTGTTGAAAGACAGCTTTCTTAGCTTTTTGTTTTCTCTGTGGATACATTTCAGCTTGAGAGAGCTGGCAGATTATTTATTCAGTCTCCTATATCTTAATTATTCAGATCTGCAAAACTTGTAAAAACATTTTGGTACCTTCCTGCATTCACAGTATAAGGTTTGCTTGTTTTAGTTACATCCACACTCTAACGTGTACCACACTTTGATGCAGTACAATGCTTTGTGCTTATTGTGCCCAGAAACAGATGATTCACAAAAAAAGCCTTCCCCACACATGAAAATAAGTAAGTAAATAAATTAAAAGAGAGAAGAAAACAGAAGAAGAAAACATAGTTTGAGATCAATTTCGAAGAAATTGATTTGTCTTCAGAATTATAAATCAGTGGTTGAATTGTTAACGGAAGTCTCTTAATGGAAGTCTCTTCTAAAGGGAAAAACAACTGACATAAGCTAATAGCTTACATTTTTAAAAAATATTTTTATTTTTCTTTTGGCTACCACATCAGAGTATGCCTTATATGCAGCAGAAGAAACTCATATTTGAATCTGAAAATTCTCCAGGTAAATCTACCAAATAAAATAGTTCATATCTATTTGGGCTGAATTCCTATTTTCTTTAAAGAGTAATCTTTGAAATAAGTTTGACCAACTAGTATTCCAATTCTCCTCCAATGAATGAAGCAAAACAGTATCCCTAATCTTTAAGTCCATGTTAAAGCACACCAGCCATAAAATGTTAACAGTAAGGTTATGAAAGCCCTGGATTAGCAGAGTAGGTAGATATGCTACTGATACATTCAGGCAGGAGAATGAAGATATAAGTAAAACTTTCAGTTCTTCAAAAAAGAAAGTTCTAGGACTCTACATTACCATACAAATCTCTGCCCTGTACTGGAGGTGGCAATAACTCATGCTGAGTGGGTAAGTAGCAGATGATGCATATATGAAACCGACTGTGTTATCCTCTATATGCAAACCCTTACAGAACTCCAGTTGAGGGCCAGTTCTCTTCATAAATGACTTGGATGCAGGTCTTAAAGGCATACTAAGTAAGTTTGCCAACGATTTGAAACTCAGATGAACTGTCAGCTCCTGTGAGGGCAAGTGCTGGATTCTGCACCCTGGATGTACAAACAGACAGTGGAATAAGATGCTGGAAAACAGCAACATGGAAAGGGACCCAGGGGTCCTGGTAGATGGCAAGTTAAACATGATTCACAGTACCATGGCATTGTGAGCCAGTTGAGGGAGGTGATTTTCCCACTCTACTCTGCAGTGGTTTGATCTCACCTTGAATATTGTGTGCAGTTTTGGGCACCATAACATAAGAAGGTTATGAACCTATTAGAGAGCATCCAGAGGAGGACTGCTGATCAAAGATTTCCTTAATTGCATGGGCTACAAATAAAAGATGCTGCAACTTTTTCAGTCTAGTGAAAAAGTCAATACCTGAGATTACAGATGCATGGTGGGTTGCCCCCTGCCAGTATCCAAGCACTCACACAGGGTGAGGGGAGAAAATGGAAGAGCAAAACCAAGAAAATCTCTGCATCAAAATAAAGGCAGTTTAAAATGGGGAAGAAAAAAAACAAACCATACTAACACAGCAAACAGCAAAGTGAAGGACATTTCTCATCATTTCTCACAGGAAGAGTGATGCTTAGCCAGTTTCCAAACAAAGCCACCTCAGAAGCCAAAACCCTTCTTGTTTCTCTACCCCAGTTTTTATTGCTGAACATGATGTTATATGGACTGTTATATCTATCCCTTTGGCCAGCTCAGGTGAGCTGTCCAAGCTATGTTCCCTCCCAAAAAGAGAAAGCCTTGACACTGCTCAAATACTATTCAGCAGCAGCCAAAACATTGATGTGTGTTATCAAGGCTGCTTTAGTCACAAGGCATCATCCAGGCTACTATGAAGTTAACACTATCACAGCCAGAACCAGTACAACGTGGAAACTTTCAGCTGAAAATTGATTTGCCAAGTTCTCCTGAAAGGCAGACTAATTTTACTCACACATCTCAATTTAATTTAAAACACCTAAATAGAAAAATGCTGTTTTGAAAACATTAGCTGCCATTCCTTTTGATCTTATATACTAAATTCAAGAATGTTTGAAAACATTAGCTGTCATTCCTTTTAATCTTATATACAAGAGTGAGCTGGATTGGCAGTTTACTGCTGTGCTTTGTTCATTATAAAACAGACTTCTGAACCTTTCCTGTCAAAGCCATAAAGAGGTTTTCCCAAGAGAAGAGCACTAGCAGGGTGTAATATTGGCAAGGTGTTGAAGGTGGATCAGAAGGTATGATCTGCAAGCCCCTGCATCCAGGAACCACTTGTGTGGGTCTAAATTTATATGTGGGATTTTATTCTCTGACAAGCAGCTGGCAAACCTCATGATTTATGAGATACTGCCCAACAACACATAGAGAGCTTACTTATTGCAGGCGTCACGATTCCAGCCCTTGCCAACAACATAAATTATGGTAGCCTGACTGTTTTTTGGAATCACAACAGCTTTTGAGAAAACAGCTCCAAATACCACACTTTCCTATCTAGAGGAAAGAATATTTTTCATTACTCTTCTTCTAACCTGGAAGTGGGAAATCCATAGTCCAGGAAAAAAAGTGAGTTTCAGAAACACTGTTCTTCGCCTGGAATGCCGCAATTTAAAATAAATTTTTCCACATTTCTTGCTAGACAGCACAGGTGTGAGGGTAAATGTGTAGTCAAGAGTTGTTAAAGACCTTTGATAGTAGACAACTGATTCAATATTTCACAACCCTCTTTGTAATTTTTTCCTACACTATCTAAGAATCAGAAATAGCATTAAAGCTGCTGAAATCTGTAACTGCAGCCTTGACCAAATTTACTTTTCATTGCAAACCATCAACAGCGGTTCTGAGTCTTTATTTGACCAAAAGCTTTTGGGGCAATATATGCAATCTACTGAAAAGTGAGACATAAGTATGTATGTAATTCAAACAAGAACAAAATATTTCCAGTTCCCAGCAACTGAAAAGAATAGTTTATTTTCATCTTTTATCAATTTTTTAAAAGTATCCATCCACATAAATGAAAGCCCCTATAGCTTTCTGTCCTGAATAATTGTGTCTCTAAAACAATCCTAAACATTTGTAAAGAATTTGTTAAGATATGCACCATCAACAATTTAAAAGCTATACATCTAAACTGGTAGCTCTGCTGCTTTATTGTAACAAGAAAGGTATTAATTGGTTTGGATCTTCCTCTGTGTAAAAATCTTTTATGTTCAGAGCACAAAGGCATTAATGTGTTCCCCTAGAATGGGCTTAACTATTCCTTGCAGGCACCGTGATTCTTGATTTTACTAGATAAAAGTACAATTTGCTTAATTTACTAGATAAAAGTGCCATTTGCACCAATCTTTTAGTTGAAATGTTCCCTCTTTTACTCACTGGCAAACATACAAAGGTACTCTGTCCCAGAACACAGTAAATTTCTAAAATAGCTCATCCTGCTGGTGTTGCTTTTGAAATGCACTATCTTGAATGTTCTCAGAATGCTGCTGTTTCTGCATTGACTCAGGTTGCCATGAAAAGCTTGTGGGATGATAGCTTTAGTAATGTAATCAAAACTGAGTAAACTACCTTTTGAATAATAACGAAGAAACTTCCAATGCCATCCTAACTGGAATTTGCTTCTTTTAATACACATTTCTCACCAAGTCTTCTGCTTCTTATCCTCTTCAAAAGTTTTTTACTTCTACAACATGAAAAGTGGCTCTATCAAGATTCAACTGTAAAATCTGTTTGTAGTAAACTTCACTAGAAGCTCTTTCAGCACATTCAACATTGAGGATTGGAAGCTGAATATCTGCTGGTGCTTCCAAAGCATTTCAAGTGCCAACAGAAATCAGAAGAGTGAGTGGATTCTGGCTGACTCAATGCATTGTGTCTTGTCTGATGCAGACAATGTCTTGAGAGCAGAATTATATTTTCAGTAGCAGAACCATCACTGCAGTTACTATCAACTTCAGCTCAGCTGCAGCAATGCAGAGCTAAAGAGCTGATGCAACCAGAGATTTCAAAACGGAAAATTTAAATTGCATTCAGTGGAAGAAATGAAGAGGGATCTTGTCTCCAAGTTGATTTCCAAAGTATTTCAGGTGACAAATCAATGTCTCAAGGTGCAAA
Source organism: Melozone crissalis (assembly GCF_028551555.1). NCBI lineage: Eukaryota > Metazoa > Chordata > Aves > Passeriformes > Passerellidae > Melozone > Melozone crissalis. The sequence goes on along the minus strand of NW_026535782.1, from coordinate 32,234,801 downwards.
GTTGTCATTGTTGTCTTACTGTAAAACTTTAGTACCTTCTTTGTCAATTCTCATGGGTAGCTCCTCATGGCCAGCTGACTTCTCCCTCTTTGCCACAGCACCATCAGTTGACTCCAACACTCTCTCAACTAGCCAGCCCATGTTTTTATATAAAACACTCAGCCTCATTGGATATACCTATGGCCTACTAAGGGCAGGCCTGTTCCTAATCCTTGGTAATTAGTACAGCTGCAACTCTTCAGGGGTGAGATTGCCTTTAGCGCTATCTCTTACTCTTCTACAATCCATCCTCCCACAGAAAGTCAACAGACATGACCTAATGTAACTGCTTCCTTTAGGAATTTCAAAACAGATTCACTGGCTGTGAAGGAGCAGCTCCCAAAGCAAGGGTATGTTTGATTAAATATCCTGCTTTTCCAGGCCTGTTTAGACAATTTTTTGCTGAATGTGGAAGATGTGATAGGAGAAACAAAGGCAACTTATATCACAATCATGTAAATGGTAGCAGCATGTCAATTTTTGTTGCTCCTTGTATCCCATTCCATCTTAATCGAAAGGTGTACTCTTGATTTCTTGCTGAAGGACTTCTGGAGACTTTCTCCCTTTAATTAGTTCCCATAGAGAAAATTCTTCCATGCAAATAAAATATAATGAAACACTAAGCAAGTCAGCGGGTGCTGCAATGTCATTATATGCACTGGCTTGGAAAATACTTTTGTTATTAGTCCTTTCTTTGTCTGAAAAACCTATCTGTTGCAATTGTAGTAAATATACCACTGGATGTCATTCAGAGCATGATCACCGACAAGAGGGAAAAAATTAACTAGCAAACCTTTGGGACTTGATAACTGAACTGTGACCACATCTGGATCACTGGAAGCTCTCACTAAACCAAAAGACTAACGATGAAAATATATACCACACAGGATGTCATGATTTACAAATACTGAGGAAGATCCTGAACTCTGTATCATTTCACAGACACCTGATGATGTATAAGGTTTGGAAATGTAAAATTTGGCTGAAAAAGAACTATCCAGATGCACTTTCATAGCAGCTTCATGCTATCTCTACAAATATCCCCATGAGACAATACTCATAGGTCAAAACATATGACTATTAGCAAAGAAGCCCTCAGCATTGTTTGTGCCACAAAACCTCCAGCCACAAAGCCTCCAGCATTTTTGTGTCCATTTTTCAGTCCCTACACAAATGCGACATTTTGGCAATATGGAAGAAGCATACAGACACATCTCTAACCCTGTCTCTGATCTGCACTATCTATATCACATCTTTTGAGCAGTCTAGTATATTGTGCTGAGGAAGCAGAATAAACCATGTATTAGAGATGTCAGAATTATTAGATTTAAGGCTAAACCCAAGGGAAGAGCCAGGAGCATGGAAATTCCACAGCATTTCAGGTCAGTGATCTAGCTTGTTTAGAAATACTCCGCTGCATTCCACTTGAGTGATTGGTTCTAAAGGGTGTTTGGAAAAAATAGTTATTATAGTGGTCTGTAATAATCTTCTTTTAATGTTGTGTGATAACAGTAGCCTAGAGTGAAGAAAGGACCTAAATTTGGTTGATTGTCCTGAACAGCTCAGTTTTTGTCCTCAGTTTGGAAGTAAGAAATACTGTTGGTTAGTAGTAGCTACAGATTTTCTTAAAGTTTGTAGAGAGAGTTCTGGGAGCAGAAAGGTCAGCAGCTTAATGAAGTCTTTTTGGAAGACAGTTACATCTTCCTGCTACAGGTCTAGGAATCCTGTCTTCTTGGAATTATGTTCATTGATACTGCAGGAGCAGATATAAGCCACAGTCCAAAGTCAGGACAGAGACCCCCTTTCTCCAAAGAGCACATATGTTCTATGAACATGTACTATTTGAGTATCATAAACTAGTTTATAGTTTCCCTACAAAGTCACTGTATACCAATGATGGGATTTCCCAAAGATTTAAAATGGCAAAGCCTCTGTCATTGGCAGAAAGGTTCACAAGTGCATATTGGGAAGTGACTTGGTGATGGACATACTGTATCTGGTTCACTTTGACCCTGCCTGATTAAGGGATTTAATTTCTCAATACAGAATCACCATGTAGCATCTGGGGTTCCCAATGCAGCAGAACCATGCACTTTTATTTATCATTTGGTATATACTGCATTTAGCTAACCTGTTAGCCAGAAACAGGATAATCCATTCATCTGGATTTATGGCTTGTGAAGTTTTATTAATTTCATTGACAAAAGTGAACACTGACCTACCTGAGGACTAGTGTGACATTTCTACCATCCACATAAAACTCTTTTAAAGAAATTAGTAAGATTTCATTAGCAGGTCATGGTTGATGTTCCTCTTTCTTATAAATACAACATTGATAATCTATTTTTCATTAGTTCACTGCTTTCTTCATAGGAGCTTTTCCTTAAATATGTGGGGAAAATATATAAATTTTTCCTAGGCTGTTCTTCACTCAATGAAGACAAAAAGCACAAAGCTCAAGCACTGAGGAAATATTATAAATACAGCACAAAGAATAATTTAGGTTGGAAAAGACCTTAATGATCACTGAGTCCAACCTTTGACTGACCACCACCATGCTCATTGGTACTAAGTGCCATGACCTTCTTGAACATCAGCAGTGATAGTGACTTTACCAACTCCCTGGGCAGCCTGTTCCAATGCTTAACTATCCTTTCAGTGAAGAAACTCTTACCGATGTCCAACCTGAATCTACTCTGTCTCAGCTTGAGGCCTCTTCCTTTAATCCTGTCATTGGTTGCCTGGGAGATGAGACCAACTCCCATCTGTATCCAGCCTCCTTTCAGATGGGTAGAAACAGTGATAGGGGCTCCCCTGAGCCTCCTCTTCTCCAGACTGAACAACCTGAGTTTTCTCAGGCACTCCTCACAGGACTTGTGCTCCAGACCCTTCCCCAGCCTTGTTGCCCTTCTCTGGGCATTCTCCAGAACCTCAATGTCCTTCTTGCAGTGAAGGGCCCAGAACCAGAGACAGGACTCAAGGTGTGACACAATCCCTGCCCTGTCCTGCTGGCCACACCATTGCTGATCCAGGCCAGGATGCCATTGGCCTTCTCGGCCATGTGGGCACAGCTGGCTCACGTTCAGCTGCTGACAACCACCACCCCCAGTCCTTTTCCTCTGCCCAGCTTTCCAGCCACTCTGTACCCAGCTTGCAGTGCTGCAAGGGGTGGTGGTGACTGAAGTCCAAGAGCCGGGTATTCACCTTACTGAACCTCAATCTAAGCAGAAACATCTAAGAAAAAAAAAAAGTCACACCTGTAAATATATAAAAATTCTCCCACTCACTAATACATGTAAGCCTAAAACTTAAAGACTGAAAAAATGGTGCTTGAAAACTCGCTGCTATCATATTTCAGTGAAATATACTTTGATCCTTAAACCACAGCAATTCCAAACCATTTTCAGGCTGTGACACAGGAGTGGTAAAGCAGTCATCTTTGGAAGTAAGACAAATGCAAAGTGCTCATAAATTTAGGTATCAAAAAGGGCTAAGAGCCCTTTGCAGAAACAGTGATTAGAAAGATGATGATGAAATTTAAAAACAATAAAATAGGCAGTTAAGAAGTTAAACATGCTTAAAAAGAAACAGATAATGTAAGAAAATCTATAAAAACAACTCCTAAATAATCACAAATTCAAAAGTGAAAGACAATATTAAAACAAAAATGTATTTGGGAATACATTAATCTGTTCCTAGTTCAATGAGGACATAGCTAATACACTTCAGTTTTATGTAATCTGAAAGTCTCTTTTTGTTTTACACCTCTAACTGGGAATGCACTTAAAAAGGCAAATGATGAATGTGAACTGCCAAATTAATTGAATGCATAATTATTATAATGAGAATAATCCATTTTTATAATGAAAAAGGAATCTTTAAACAATTTAGGCTTATTAGAAACAATGTATTATTCAAAGGAAACTATTTTAAAAGGAGGTGTCAACAGCTATTAATAAAACAGAGTTAATTTGAAAATCCTGTTGGGTTCTAGACTTTTCTATTGCAATGAAGACATTACAAATATAAGGGAGAAGGGACCTCTACAAACATTTATCTTGAAATCTTACTCCTTCTTTTTCTCTTTGCTTTATTCCCCACTCCATTTTCATCATTTTGGAGAAAGGCCACTATATGCAAGTTAAGAGGCATATAGGCAAAACCTATTTTTAGCAGACAAGTAAAATGAAATCCACTTTAGTGGTTTTTGAGGGGTTTGTTGGTTTGGGGATTTTTTGGTGTTTTTTTTTTTTTGGTGGAGGTTTTTTGCTTGTTTTGTTGTTTTTTGCTTGGTGTGGTTTTTATGATTATTATTTTTTATTTTTGTTTTTAAACAGCAAATTATAAATGAAATCATACTCCTGGTGATAAACTCTTTATACAACAAATATCACTGTGGATTTATGGTGTTTTTCATTTAAGGAAAAGCTAGTACAGAAAGCTTCAACAATTTCAAACTCCTCAATTACACTGCATCCTACTTACTGAAGAATTTTTTTTTTTTTTTTTAGAAAAGATGAGCACATAAGTATGTCACTGTTTGAAATGCACCTCATCTCTGTGCACTGACAGATTTTATACATAATCTTTCTTCAGCTTCTCCTGAGATAGGCTCGGTGCAGACAGAAATAGAGACCTTCATCTCCTTTGTCATACATCCAAATACTATATCCAAAATTACATCATACATCCAAAATATCCAAAATTACATAAGTCTCTGAGCCTTAAGGGCACTTGTCTGACCTGACCGAACATTCCTATGTTGGGCACATCTGTTGACAAATTTGATGTACTGATTCTTTAGATGCCATTATGTTCTTAAAATATTTAGAAGACAGTTCCTTTTAACTTGTTTAGTTCATAGGTACCTCTTTGTGGTTTCTCAGACAGACACTTAGATTCATCCCTTTCATTTCATCGAGGCAAGTAGCTCAGGAAGAATCAACAGTCCATGGAGACCACTTCAATTATGTCATAAATCTGTTGATAAACAACATTACCAAGATCTTGCAGGATTCAAAATGGCCTACTTGAGTTAAATGTTCAAAATAGAGGGGGATGCATGACTGCCAATACCTTGAGTAGATGCGGGTATGTCAGTTTGAAGAAAACTTTCCCACAAAAAGAAATGGAAATTTAAAAACAAATAAATATTAAGTTTGACCTCTTTTAGTCATAAATGTTCATTCTAGGCAATCTTTAGAAAATGTGTATTAAAAATATCCAATTAAAAGCCTCAAATCTTACAGAAGCATACAAACTCAGTATCCAAAAAAATTTCTCTAGTTTTCTAGTTCAAAAATGTGTATATTGTGAAAAAAAAAGTATTGGCGCTTCATCACTCACTTTTTCTTCTTCCTGATTCATGAGAATTTTCTCTCTTCCATCTGTGAGGTGTAGCATACTGTGCACCTGAGCAGCTTGCAGCAAATCACTCATCAACCCTCATGTATTTGTAGGATGTAATGGTTTTGCACCAAGTTCAGATGTTCAGATAACTGACATATGAGAGGTAGAAAGCAAGAAGGGCAAAAGAAAGGTGGTCAGGTGAGCAGCAGCCTGCATTTCCATCTGAGAGAGGACTAAAAAGAAAGCCCTTCCCCTTATGTCCAATGAAGTGGCATCATGACAGCAGTCTACAGGGATTTATATATCTTCAGCTTTTGCACTATTTTTCCCTTCAGACATCTTCAAACATAATGAGTCTGGGAAACACTGCTTAAAACTTAAATCCCCTTAAACCCAAAGTCAGCCAAGTACCTATAGAAAACTAATTGTAATGCCAGCTTGAGCAGAGAAACATGCTGTGGTGGTATATTTCAAGGAGAAACCATGAAACTGTTCCACTCCCTCCAAATTTTCATGTGATTAAGTAAGCTGCCTCCTGCACCAAGTCACACCTAAAAATAGCTTTGGCTTACGGCTTGAATTAAAGCACATTATAATACAAAGGTAAGCCTCTTAAATGATACAGCATATTGACAGTTTTTCTCATAGCTCCAAGAAAAGTCCAGAAGGTTAGAAGTCAAAAAGAACATCTGCAGAACCTTGAAGCAAAAATTATAAGTGCATGCAATCCATGATCCAAGAAAATCTTCAGTCCATTTATTCCTGCTACTCCATCAACACCCTGTCATGTCCCAGCTGACCACTCTTTTCATTTGGCTGCTTTGTGAAGTATGTGTTTTTTTAGGACTGATGCCAACTACTTTATTCTCTCATCTCAACATCTTCTGCTGAGGAAAAAAAGTAATCTCTAAGATTTACATGCAAAATATGAATGTATTTCCCCAGGATGTAGAATGTACCTGTGACAAGGTGCTGGAACAAATTAATGAGATGGAGAGGTAAAGCTTGAAGTGTTCACTGAGATTCCAATGGATTATTTGGAATGCCCCTGGTAACACACAGTACACAGCCCTCATTATTACAGAAATAGGTGGAAAAGAGAAGAGAAATAAAGCAAGGAAGAAAAGAAAGAAAAAGCAAGGATAATTTAGTTTACATTTTATAAAGTTCTGTGCCAAAGCGACAAGGATTTGAGACCAGCTGTACTACACAGACACAAGAAACAAGCAGAAGTAGACCATACCTTCCTCATAGCTACTTTGATATAAATGTAGAATAACATCACTGAACCAGTGAGATGATCAGAAGTTATATTGTGAAAAGATTTCACACTCATTCAGAAGAGCTCGCTGGGTATAATGCTCCAAGACCTAGTGGCTGTTAAAGAGAATCTTCTTGTGTCTGCTGCCCTTCAGCATCCATTTCACTATGCTGTTATTCCAAACACTGACTGAATTTCACCCTTCTCTCCTAATCTGCTGAGTAGAACCTTGCTTATGTTGATTATCACCTCTGCACAATGACAGAACTCACTTTTTGAACCTGGTACACCATAAAGGAAAAATTTTCCCATGTTTTTAGGAAATAATCTTAATTAGGAAATAACACACCACGTTAATATTGTAATCTGGTAATGAAGAAGTCAATATGTCAGACATGAATGATGATTTGAATAACCATGCTTTTAGTTTATAGGATACTTGAAAATGGGACAGAGGGAATATTGCAGGAAAGGACAAGCAAGTTGATGAGTAATGAGTGAAAAAGAAAAAAAGTTCTAGACGTATAATAAAATACACTAAATCCTAACATCATTTGCTGAGATGGACTGTTGAGACCAGCCACTGAATTTGTATGCAAAGATTTCTTAATAATTGAGGGCAGCTTTCTTAGTAACAAAAGCTGGAAGGGGTTTGAGTAGGATTTCAAGAAACCATCAGCTGTAACTTTTACCAATTGTCTTGAGATAGACACGATACTCACATCCAATTGAAATAATAGGGTTTACATGCACAAATATCCCTATCATCTTTACTTGTACAGGCATAAAGAGAAGACAAGTCTTTGAACTGTAATGTTTCATAATGCAAAATAATGCAGCACTGAGCTACATTAATTTAAATACAATGACATGTTCTAAGTCCAAATGTTGATTCTAGGAATCTAATATACAGAATTTCATACTGCATAGGCCCAATGATACAATATATGAGCAGTTCAAAGATATCACAGAGTAAAAACATGGTTACTATGTGAGATTTATTTTCCCTCTTACCCACTCCTTTTTATTTACTTTACCAGTAAGAACAGAAGAGAAATGAAAATAATATACAAAGATATATATATATATATATATATATATATATATATATATATAGTGTGCTTTGTACTTCCCTACCTTCTTCCTAAACTAAGACAAAACTTACAAAGTGCTTTCTGTGTTCCAACTGGCACAACATAGCCTGCATTTTAAGATTTATCCATTACCAGCTTTAAAATATATTAAGAATTAGTCTATAAAGATAAATAATTTTGGTTCCCTGAGAACTAAACACATCTGGAAGTGTTTTTTGCACATCTAGCAAAAACAACCCAAAGTTACAAAGATACCTCAAATTAACTGTGTGCTGTATGCAACATGCATGGTGTAAAAGGAAAGATACAGCCAACTTGTCAAAACCTTTTGTAATACTTAGCCATTTCAAGCCAAGAAGGTGGTGGGAAGGAGGTAGATGTAAGGCCTGTAAGAGACTTCAATATACGGAACTCACACACACTAAAGTAAAATTTCTGATTGCCCACCCACTAACAATCAGTGAAGTCAGGCCAAAACTGTTAACAATAATATTCCAGGCCATGAAACTTTGACATATGGCAAGAGTCACCTTTGTTCTTTCCCAGAGAGGCAGCAATACAGAAATTCCTCTCATAGCAGGAAAGTGACGCAAAATACGAAAATCTTCACCTCCTCTTCTACAGTGATGGAAAAATGGTAATGAAGTAATATACGGTAGATTAGTTTCTTTCCTTTTAAAGAAGATGTTTTGCCAGAAGAACTTCTCAAATCTTTAATCACTTGGAGAGATTAACAGCAAGCCTGGAATACATGTTGAAATCCTATCTATCTGAAACATACCATAATGCATGTAGCAGTTTCCTTTGGTGGGATCCAGCTGAATAGCCTTCATGAAGTATTTCTCTGCCTCACTCTTGCGTCCCTAAAAAAAAAAAAACAGGGGTGAAATTATTTTAACAGTGTGTCACCCTGGACAATCCTGTCCTGCAAAAAATTTCAAAATTTCAGGCACTGCTGAAAAAAAACTACTATTATCACTAGGCTTTAAACCAAAAAAATACAAATGTTTAAGTGCTACAGTAAGTTTTGTGGTCAGCTACTTTATGGTGCAGATCTCCAGACTGAGGAAGAAATGTATCCAACCTCATCAATGTCCAAGAAGTAAGGAACTGGTAGAAACATATTGCAAAAAGTATTGCAAAGGGCTTTGGAGTGCATATCAGTTCCATGCTACTTTTCTGGACAAGCATCACACTTACCCAAGCTAAAGTCAGAGAGAAACTCGGAGAGAGCTTTAGTCATGCTTTTAAAAAAAAGTCAGTGCAGGGTGGGGGAGGGAAGGCATGTTATGGTTCTATGAAATTAAAGAATCCTAGAAGTTCTCATGTTGGAAAGGACCCATAAATATCATTCACTCCCACTCCCTGCTCCTCTCAGGACTACCTAAAACCACATGACCAAGTGTTTTCCAGATACTTCTTGAGCTCTGACAGGCTGGGTGCTGTAACCACTTCCCAGTGACCTTAGCAGTGAAAAACCTTTGCCTAATATCCATTCTAAATGTCCCCTGATGCAGCTCCATTTCTTTGCCTTGTATCCTAAATAACAGTATATACACAGCCAAAGGTAAAGTTACCACAAAGGAAAGTAAATAAATAGAAAGTAATTTAGGGTTTAATGTTGAAAGTTTAAAAAAAGTATTTCTGATTTTAATATGGGAAGTCGGATTTTATCAGAAATCAATTCTGAAAACCATAAAACAGCTGTAATAGAAACGGAAATTTTTAAAGACAATGGTTAAAGGTACGACAATTGGTCAGGGAAAAAAAAACCCAACACCAACCAAACTAAGCCTAACAGAACTGATAAAAAGAATAAACTGATAAAAAGAATAGACATCTTATGAGACAGAGATAATTCCTTATCACTAGAATCACCAATTCACTATACTCCCATTATGGTATAGAAGAGCCAGAGCAGATCCATTAGTGGCCATTATTCTTGAAAAAACAGTGATATTGGATTAGTCTAGTCTGATACTCAAACACAAATCACTTTCACATATTCAGTAAGACACCTGTGACCTGTTTATCCCTATCCCCACAAAATTAGCTGCTGTGGTTTGTGCTATAAAATAGGCAGCCTGCAGAATCAAGAACAGTTAAGCTTAACCCCTGTGCAAGAAAGGCATTGTGGTCTGCACCTCTCAAGTTGCCTTGAGTGTGATTTCACAGATACAACCATATAGGCCTTCTCAAGTTTTGTGGTCTGGAAACAGACATGGCACACATCCTGCACTATCCCACAAGTTAACATAGGAATAATAATGAGGTCTGTTCATGATTACAGCTGCCTTAGATTCTCAGTATTTCCCTCAGGGGTCTTAGAGACAATAAAATAGAGTGAAGGAAGTTGTACAGCACACCAAAAACCATATGAAGACCAGGTTCCACCAAAACCAACACAGAGGTCACATTTCAAGAGAGCATCGTGGCAGAGATACGAGCAGGCTTACCATTTACAGGACTCTAGTTTCACAGAATGAATGTTCATTGGGGTAAGAATTCAGCCTTATTTTTTAGTGACCTTTCTTTGGTAAACCCACATTCCTTAAAGCCAAATCCATATGGCACAAAGTTCCTATCAACCAAATGGTGCAATTACATGTTAGAGTACACTATCTTATACTGCAGTGGCCCATCCTGCTTTATAAAAATACCCAAACTACAAGCAACAAAACAAACCCATAAAGAAAAATCCCAAAGCAAAAACCCATATGACACATAACCCAGACTGATTTTTCCTCTTTTACTAGTGCAGTAGTGACATTTATTTTATATATATATATATATATATATATTACAGTTTTTTAAAATAGCATGTAACTATAGTTAAGAACAAAAAATGATGAAAAAAAATTATCAATTTAAGCAACTGGCAGGGTGTGGTGATAATCGAACACTCAATTTTTCACATTTAAGTCTAAGGCTGGCAATTTCTGGTCTGGTAAAAGTTACAATGGCTTATCTAAGTCTAGCTTTGAGGCTTCAAAATGAGAGGCACTAAGCATATGTATCATTAATACTGACAGAATGAACATCTACAGATTTTGCATAATTGCCTTTTTTAACAGACCAACATTAATTAGTTTTAGCCGGTTGCACTTTGTGGCTATTTCTAGAATATCAAAGCACAGTTCATTAAATACAGTCACAAAATTGTAGCTTCTACCTACAGAATTAGAAGGCCACAAACATTTGTCAAACATGATTAATTTTTATTTACTATAATCACCAAAAATACATGACTGCTCTACACTTTTTGGCACTTTCCAAATGGCATACTGCACTCAAGTTCAGGCTAGTCAGGAGACCTACAATACACAGTGATGACAGGTGCCAGCATACATAACATCAAAAGAACTGTGCTATTTACAGGCTCAAGTGGTCATTTCACAGATAAAGGAGAGAAAAAGCTTAAATTACATCCATCAAGACATAAAGTTATCTGATTAAAAACATCAACAACTCTGTTTGTTCATGCTGACCATCACTTTCATTTATCCACATTTGACAAAAATTATTTTAAAAAACGAATAAAAGTGTTTTCTTGCAGACTGGCATTGTGAGGAACCTTGCATCACACCAGCAATAATGTCCTCTTTAATGCAGTCCACTGCTAAAATGTCAATACCTCAGCATAGATTTAATACACATTACTTTTTGTGACAAAATATGTAAAATACAACCACTTGACAGAATCAGGCTATTTCACAATAAAAACTTAGTATTTATCAATTTGTTTCAATTATCCAATATACATCTTAACTACTCAACAGAATGCAGACACTGTGTAGTTTACTTGACAGTAATCCTGTCACTGTTCCTTTCCCACTGTATGTTCTCAGTGTTAAATAAAACAGATGGTGTAAGGGAATAAAATTATAACTTTTTAAGAAAATCCAAATAATTGTTTAAACAGCTGAAAGCTGAAAACTACTGATTTGGGACAGAAAGGCATTTGGTGTGCATGCTCACTGTTACATGTATTGACCCATACAAAGGCAAGAATTGAGAGCCACTGGTAACCTCCCAATTTCTAGCAGCAGGGTTTGTAGTCATATATGCATAATTACATGCTCTGGCAATTTTACAAAGCAAAAAACTAAGTTTACAACAGCATGATAGCAGACTTATTTGAAGGATAAAGAAGTTATTAATAAATTGTAATGAAAAAACTTGACAGCCCTGAGGATTAATAATGGGATAGAAAATACCTTTCTCCTCTTTGTCACTATTTACATTGAGTCCAGGTCAGGAGCTAATGAAAAGGTGCTCTATGACAGCTACTGGTCTGCTCTGGAGAAATGAGTGGGTGGTCCCAGCCCAAGCCCTAATGGAGATCCTCTGCACAGAGGTACTGGCATATTTATGGCTTTCCAGAGACTAACAGTGCAGAGACTAACAAGACAGAATCATAAAACAATCAATGCCAATCTCCTTGCTGAAGAAAAGAACTTGAACATGATGAAGACACTTTAATAATTGATTTGGAACACTGGCTGATATTTGCCTTACTGCATCTGGACCTAAAGCATATAATGAGGACAAGCTTCCTGGAGTTTTCCATTAATAAAGAAAACACCAGTCCCCCTCCCCCCTGTCTCATGCCCAAATATAGATGAATTGCCCCTGCTTACCATCTTCCAGCAATATCAAGAAATTAAAAATGAAAAAAAAAATTAAAATTGCAGGTTAGTAATACAGGGCTCTTATAACCTAACACATAAGTTGTCCTGGCTTTCAGAAATACCTCACTCTCCACAGATCACACAGACTCTAAATCAGAATGGCTGGGTGCTTGCAGTTTTGGAAAACAAACTGTTAATTGTTTAAATATCATTTCAGGAACATGATTTTTAAGACCAGTTCTTTGCAGTTGACTGCAAGAGATTTTTTATTTTATTGGTTGCTTCTTCCCTAGAGACCAAAACAATATATCTGTACTTGCTAATATGGTCAGACATTCAGCTTTCTTACAAATGAAATGTAAATTTTTGTTATGATTACCAAAACAAGTGAAAGAAAGCCAGCTAAGGGCAGTTCATTCATTAGTAGAAGACTGTATTTATTCCTAAAATATTAAAAAGCTGAGGACAAAACTAGCATTTTGATATCCACCCCAATTTTTTTTTTTCCTCACTTTTCTCATTAACTCTGCCAAATTCATGTTGAGGCAGCTGTTGTACTTCAGGCTGCTGGAGGCCCAGGGACCCTGCAATGGTAGTAAAACTGGGAAAGACTAATACAGCTGAGCAGCTCTGAATAACCCTCCTGTGGAAACTATGATGACACAGTGGCAACCAGTAAGGTGGTGCAACAAATTAGGTGGTCTCTGCAATTTGAACCAACTTTATATGACATAAATATTCATCATTCTTCAAAACTTAGGAGGGTTTCGCCAGTAGGACACAGACTTCATTCTTCAATATAGTTTTACCAACTTTAACTGGTAATAAGGTGATTGCATAAAGAACTTAATTTATGCTACAAATGCAGTTGACTGTCACCCTCCACATCTGTTTTGTTTGGGTTTTTTTGGCTAGCATTCACATTTTTAATAAAACAGATTGAATTATGAAAAGATTTATTAATGGAAGTTTGATTAAAATGTGCACATTGATAGAGAAAAACAAGTATTATGTTACATGCTTTTTTTCTTCCTCTCTAGGACATTTTAAAGTCACAGACTATTCAGTGATAGTAAAAAAGTTGGAACTGAACCGGTAACTTCCTTTCCATGTTTCTTTAAGTTATTGCAGACCTGCATATCCTCTTTCATAACCAGTTCCTTTTGCCTCACAAAAGTTGGGAGGCAAAACTCAAATGGTGTGATGCTGAGTAAATTAGTAATACATTCTTCAAATGTTTTTACTTAGCTGGACTAATGAAACAGGAACTATAGCATTGCACCTTACAATGATGTCATTGACATAGGCAAGCTTGCCACCCCAGGTTTAAATATCAGTAGTTCAAAAACAACTTTAATATTTAGCATTTAGTAGCTAAAGGGATCCTTTTTTTTCCCCTTCATTTTGCTGTTATTTCTAACTCTTCCCTCTTCACTCTGAATTACAACACAAATATCTTGTACCATAATTTGTATGTGAAATGCTAGACCAACTGAAATATACAGGACTTGGATTATTAACATCAAAAGTCTAAAATTTATCTCAGTTTCTATCCTTCCTGTGCAGTCAGGAGACAAATCCTGCCTTTTCATCTCATCTTTATTAAAATAAAATAGTAACAATCAAACATGGGAGAGAAGCCATCTCAGTGTATGGGAGCATGAACTGGACTGCTCTGGAGGAAATTACACTATAAATCTTTATCTACCAATTCAAAATAATTCACCGTTTATTAAATTTTATAATAAATGTGGAGCAACTTTCTTGTTGTTGTCCAGTGTGACACATAACGGTCATGACTAACCTTCTCCTCCCCAGTCTTTTCACTGGACCAGGGCCCTCACATGCACAATCCCGTACATTGTATACTGCATGCACAACCCAGTATATAACCTCGTTGCTTTTGGAAATAAGCCTTGGTAGAATCAAGACCATCCAACCTCTTGTAGTTTCATCTTCTATTTGCACCTTATGAGGTTCAATTACATCTTAATATATAACATTAGCCCTCCTTCAAACACATGCAGAATTTTTTTGAGTAAAAATCCATCTACTAGCTTCACTGAGATACTACCGAAGTCAGTATGATTCTTCTGTGAGCCAAGGTTAATTGAGAGAATAGTAACAAACTGTGTTCTTGAGTATACATCTGCAGTGATAATTAAGGGCATGAAAACCAGAGGGTTGAGATTGAAGCAGTGCCCATTGACTTTGGTGGGAATTTACTGGACCTTAAGCATTTTGGAATGTGACACGCCTGCATGGGAACTGACACACAGATCTAGAAATTAAAGCACAGCTCAAAACTTCACTGGCTTGGGACATGACTGAGACACACTATTAAGGTGGTATTTTTTCAAGTATTATGTATCAAATTAATCAATAATATATATTAAAGCTATTTCACATCCATTTTCTTGGTTTACGTGTCTCCTATCACCAAAATAATTCTTGTTCTATTAAAGTATTCAAACCAATACAGAAAAGAAATGTAGGCGTAAATTTTTTCCCCTTGGAGGATTTTTTATTTGGTTGTTCTGTTGTGGTGGGTTTTTTGTTTGGTGGTATTTTTAAATAGTGCATCTATTTTTAGTGTTTTCTTTTGGGGTAACTTTAGGTCTAGAAGGAATTTACTTCATTACATCACTGTTGGAACCAAGAAATATTCTGTAAAGTCTTAAGTAAACTTTTAATGAATGGATTTCATTCTATACCTCGTGATTTATTTACTGCCTAGACCCATATTGAAATACTCACTTCAGTCATTAAGCTTTGACCATTTTGCATTAAAAATATGTAATTAAATGTGAAATAAATTTCCAGGTTATCTGTTCAGTCTTAAACCACATTTTATATTTTCTGATAAAGAAATGTATTAATATCTACTCACATTTCACTGGCCAGTGAGTAGAATATAAATTCAGTATTTTCACATGCTGTCTTCACTGAGTCCTGTGAATTTCTCTAAGCTAAATTTGGCCTATTTTTTCACAATTCCTGACAAAATTACTACGCATAGCATAACTACAGCAGCTTTATTCAACCATGTAATAAAACAAAAAAGACCTCTCTTTTGGTGCATTAGAACTAGATGATTTTTAAGGTTGCTTCCAAACCCAAAGCAGGCTGTGATTCTTTCATGAAAGCAGTTCATTCTGTGTCAGTGATGTTCTCTGTAACAAGCTTTAAATTTATGTTGAGTAAAGTGAGAAGTTTAGGGCTCCCTCTTTCCTGTCTACAGGAAGTTAGAAACACGATACCAAAGATGAGATCCCTGAAGGAGGTTACTGAGGGGTTACATGCCTAAATACCTGTTCCAGAGTCATTTATGAACTAGACAGATATGGTATATTTAAATGAAAATATTCTGTTTTACAATTAATTCTATTACAGCTGGCATGCAGCCTAACACATGTCCTAAGGGGACTGGAAAGTATATCTATGGATGCAATACTTCTGGCACACCGCCAGCCTCTGAAGAAATACAAGCTCAATAGATGTCAGCTATTGAAATTTCTGTAGTTCGGAAATCCTGTCATTCAGACTGGATGTGTTAAAGCTCCAGATACACCAGATAACCAAACCTTTTTAAAAAGGGCCCACACTTCTGAAGTCAGTAAACCTGATTTTTCCCGCTGAAGAGGAAAACCCCTTCCTTCTAGCCGCTACAAGTGAATTGCTTGTAAGCTGGAAACAAAAATTAAAACAACTCACATTTTGCAAACTCAGAACTAAATACAAACTGTGCACATATCAATTTTAACCCCCAAGGGATTTCAAGTGTCCAGAAAGCTCATAGTGTCTATGCTAGGCTCCAAAGACAAACTGAACACAAGACAGAAAAACAGTAATGGCTATTGGTTGGCTTAACTTGATTTCTCAGGCAAGGCATTCTCATGGATTCAATGTCATTTTTATATTGTCATGCTGTGACTTTACCTGAAATATCCAATTTTCATTTAAAAAAAAAATCTTCCTAGAAGCAGTACTAATGGCCAAGGGATATGGTTTTCCAAAATGAAATACCAAGGAGTTTTCCTGATCTAATTAAATTGACCTGTTCAGAAAATGCCTTTTCACTAATTAAAGATTTCTCTATGTGTAGGCATTTATTGGCCCCCTAAGTATTACTGAAAATATTTTTGTTTGCTTTAAAGGAGTTGATTACTGAAAGAAGAAACTGTTCTGGAAGATCATGACTAGATTTAACAGAGCATTTCAATTTGCTATTTCTTACAGACAGTCATGATTCTTTTGACATCATAACTGTTCTCCCTCATTCCTGCATCCTTCCCATTTGTGTAAAGCTAGAGAGACAGAAAAAAAGTAGCAATGAACCAGTGACATTAAAGATGACAATATGACACATTTTTCCAACAGAAATGCAAATTTCCTTCCTGTGCTGAAACATCAGCAGCGAGTAATTACAGGAAATGTAAATGTTGAATCAATCTATTCATCTACACCATTCTTCTTTTCCCCTACTGTCCCATGCTTTTCTGTTTTTCCTATCTTCTATATATTTCCATGTTTTCATTTGTTTATATTTATTTTGAGATGACAGTCAAGCACTACACCAATTACTGAATACTGTAGGGTATTTGATAGCAGCACTATGAGTAATTTCACAACTAACCAAAAATGTCAGGATACCTCACTGGACTTCTGTTTGTCAGAAGCATAAGCAACAATCAACTGCAGGAAAAATATGGTCACTCACTGAGAAACAATTATTTCAAAACTTAAGAAAAGTACTAAACTTCAACATTGATACTTGAATGTCATAATCTGTTACTTTTATATTAATCCAAAACACTGCCTGTCTCTATCATGTCTATGACTGCCTTTTTCTAATCCCCTTTTGAAGAAAATATTTTAAAATAAAATATTTTATATTACAGGGAATCTTCTAGGATGATTATTGCTGAATTTAATACTTGGAGTTCTGTCAGCAAAATTTTACAAGGCAAAGTAAATTTTTCTTACAGCATTTTGGGTGGTTTTCCAATCCAGTAAAAAATAGGAGATTAACAGCACTGTGTGGAGCCATGTAAAATGCAAAAAAACACTGTGCAATTTCTTCCAGAGATATATAGCAAAGCCTGTAATTCCTAGAGGTGACACACTAAATGTTACAAGATGATGCTGACCCTAAGAATTTTAGCAATTAGAGCCACTACTGCAAACTATGCAGGGTCATTTGTGGGCTCAACTTCACTCAAAACAGACAGAACAAAACTTGAAAACATTTATTTGTAATTGAAATAAAGCATCTCAGACTAGCATGCTACTGTAATAATCAACCACTGACTGATGGCAGAGGCCAGACATTATGAGGGAGGGTTTCTCAGTCTTCTCTTTAGGACTACTAAAGTGAGAAGAAGAAAAAAAAATTAAAAGCCTTACTTGCAAATTATTTTTTTAGCAAGACAGCCAATGCCTTCTCTTCTAGAAGGTCTGCTCATATAATGGAAAACAAATTACAATACATGCTCAAGGCATCACCTAGCACTGTCATTTTTGACAGACTCATTTTTATCCTAAAGCTGAGAGCCATGCAATTTTAAAGTCTTTCAAAAAATTATGCTTTTCTTTGTAATATAGAAATAAAATACCTAAGCAAGGGATGAGGCTCAGATGCTGTGGTACGAAGCTACCAGAAGATTGGCTATGTTAACTAACATGTCACATTGAAAAATAAATTCCTCACTATTTAAGCATCTTAACAAGCTACAGGCATGAAAAGCACATAATGCTAAAGCACTACAGTTCTAAACACCTACATGTCGTTTCAAAAATATAAAAGAAGGACAAACCTAAGCCCCAGACAACTGGCTATTTTCCAATTATTCTAGTAACTGAGCTACTAATCATGATTTTCAACCACTATATTATGCTGTCCTAGCATATTTTCGAGAAAATTGTAGCTTAGTGAGCTGTAATTCTTAGATATAAACATATAACATGAACTAATATAGGAGCTAGGAAATTCTTGTAACTTATGATATTAGGTACCAAGACTGTAAATTCATTAGCTATTCCTCTGGAGCTCTTAAGCTGATCTGTTTTTCCTGCATATACAGCAGCATGCCCAAGTCCATTTGGGCATTACTTGTATCTTTTCCAGCCTAAATGATTCTCTGATTCCGTGTGATGCTGCTTTCAGTAAGATTAATACTGGCAACAGACTTGAGAAGGCAGAAAAGCTGAGGTTAAAATTAAGCCACTTCATTGGAATCAAAGTAAGGAAATAAAACATAGCTGAATTTGTGAACTTTACAGGTCTGACTTTACTAGGGGGTTTTATATTAGAATTGCCTTAGGCTGGAATTTAGGAACTTGTCTGGAAATTACCTCCTCTCCTCCCTTACACCCCCAATTTCACTGACAGAGAAATCTCCTATCTATATTAGCACCTACATCCACCTTTCACTACATCAGCAGTCTCACATTTCTCTCCTAGAAACGAGACACAGAGAAGTGTTATTAACAGTTTTGTCTCAGTACCTATATTCAGAAATGGGTTTGTAAAAAGTTCAAAAGTTTGATTCCAACAGAAGACAGCAAAGAAGCCTCTAACACATCTCTAACATCCAAAAACTACCTGAAGTAGGCTTTTCTCTTTCCTAAATTTACAGGCTGTGAGAAAATTATCATTAATCCAGGCAGGAAAATAGAAGAATAAATCACAGAGGTAGCTCATGTTGGGATTGGGCTGAAATAACTATACCAAAGGGAGCAGCTCTAATCTGAATCCCAAGGAAGTTTGTGAAGAATTCCAGGAAGCATGTCAGTTACAGCAATTATGAATTTGCGATGGGAACTAATACTAGGACAGTTCAGTATGCCAGAAACTGGACAAAATTCATTTTGTGAATTACTGAGCAGACAGTAACCTGCACAACTGATTAAGTGACCAAAATGGAGAGAAAAATCACATATTTTACTGCCAAATCTCTCCATCCATTTTTGTGTTGAATATTTTTTCAGAGCTGTAGTTTAAAGAACTTATTTGAATTAATGCAAATTTTCAGTAAATCAAAGATAAGGGAACTTTATTTTGCATTAATGAAGTAACCATCAGAAAAATATTGTGCCATCTGTAAATACTTTGTTATCTTAATGTTCCTTGCTATATGTTTATGAAATCCTGAAAGTCAATAGGACATCAGCACCAACTTTTCAGCTTACACTGCGGTCAATGGAAGGGACATCAGACCTATCTGTACATATTGCCATGAATATGAGAAGCAACAGTAATAAAGACAAAAGTGTCAAGAAATAATAACAAAGAAATGTGAGGAGAATGGACTACAATTATGGCACAGAGCAAGTATAGGAAAGCAAGTGTGTGTAGACAAAGGAAAGGTATTTCATTTCCTATCATAGTGCAGTATTCAGGGTTCAAAGCTGTATACAGTTCTTCTCCTTGCTCAGGCATGTTCTTCCACAGCTCAGATGCTCAAGGCACAATCCACACCACACATATCTTCCATTTATATCCCCAGAGAAATGCAAACAGTTCAATTCTACTATTAGGACTCATGCAGATTTTTCATTAATTCCTTCTAAAAGTTGGGATACTAACACCAAATTTTAATCCTATACCCACACTTTCACCATGAGGGAACAGAATTAAGAAAAAATAAAGTAGTGGCTCACAATGTTTGTACACTTCTGGGATTTGGGGATTTAGTTATTTTGAAGAAAACTGTGAGACCTTGTTTCCCAGAATCACTGCAAGACTTTCCCTAACAGAGCTCATATTTTACATACACAGCAGTCAAAAAAATTAACCAGAGAACTACTGGGGTAGGGGGGTGTGTGTACATAACAAAAAAACCAAACAAACAAAAAGAAATTTGGATTTTATTAAGAAAACTCTTTCCTTCCTCTCCTGGACAGGACAGGGTTAATTTTTGCAGTAGCCAGGAGGGGACATGGCCAGGACCCAGAGGTTATTCTAATAAACACCTCCCCATCCAGGAAAGGGGGAAAGGGGTCACTTCTGGATCGAGGAGCATGGGGGCACGGTCGGGTTTTGCCGCGGGTTGCTGAGTTGTGAGCATTCCCATGTGAATCGCTCGCCTCCCTCATACACTTTGTTATTAATATTGTTGCTCTTACTATTCGTTTTATTATTTTATTACTGTTTGCAATAAATTGTTCTTGTTTCAGCTCATGATCTTTATCTTTTGTGCCTCCAATTCTGCTCTCCACCCTGTGGCAGCAGGAGGGAGAGTGTGTGGTGAGAGAACAGTGTGTGGTTTGGAGCGTTACAGTGGGAACACTAAATTGAGAAATACTATTCCTAAACCACAACACCTCCCCACAGCAATTCCAATAAATTAGCACTTTTGTGTCAAAGATCTCCTAAGGAGAAGCCAATAACACTGACTTTCTGCTATTATTCTTAGGTCCAATATACAAAGATATCTGCTAGAAAAGCAAGATAAATAAGGAAATCTTCCTGTACAACCTATTTGTAGTTCTATTCTAGAAGAAGGCAAACAATGGGTGCATATATTTGTCAATATCCCAGCAATTTTAACTGGAAATTGCTCAAAAAACCAGCCTTTCCAGGACATGGAACTGACAGGCATAAACACTATCACCCTGACTTCCATTTTACGTTAAACCCTCCTTTCACATAGCTTTTAATAAAACTCTGCATTTAATATTACATAGTAACACAGACCAATTTTCAAGTCTTTCAAACCATGTTGTCACCTGTTACTCATACAGAAAATTTATCTCGTCATTCCTTCCCCTTTTCCAAATTCAGATACTTTTAAAACAGTAATGGATCTCCTGAAATTAATCATCTTGTGTTCCACAATAAGACATTTTTTGCTTGAAGACTGGACAGCACAAACAAGACCATAGAAAAAAGTTTATCACCAGGTGAATGGAAGGGACCTGTTAAGGAACTTTCAATGGAGGAACTTTCAATGGAGGAATATTCAGACTGAGGCACAGGGATTCAATAACCATGAAGAGGTGTATCAATAGAGCACAGGAAGCAAATATGAACCCACTAAGGTAAACAAGGAAACCAAACATAGAACAGATAAAAATGAAAGAAAAATGGGAATGAGAAACGAAAACCAAACGAAAGACAGTTTAAAAACAGAACTATTTGAATTAATAAAATAGAAATCCATTTCATCTTCAAAATGTGTGATCATCAAAGAGGGACTGGCACTTTACTGTAACTATCAAAGGGGCTTAGTTTAGCTGGAGCCGCAAGCACACTTGCAGCCAAAAGTTAAGTAAATTTTACAGAAATAAAGAAGTCCAACTCTTCTGATTTTTTAGAACTAGCTCTTCATAGTTGAGTACTTCCTTTCACATGCTCAAAGAGATACTCCTAAAGAAGTGCAAATTCGAAGTACAAGATGTTATTCAAAAAGTATAGGTGACACCCAGCCACAGGCTGCTCCAACAGCCCTGAGTCAAACACTGAATATCTCACAGAATAATTCCATTACTTGTCATCCAAAGAACTTACAAAGACTTTATCAAGAGAACTCCTTACTGTGCTTTACAAAGTTCCTGTGCCACTACAACGTTTTTTTTCCCAGCACAGAGTTGGTACTACCTCAAGAATCGAGGCTATGTCTCACAAAAAAACCCAAAAAACAATGCTGTCAAAGTCCTTAATTAAAAGGAGTAACTGAAACAGTGTGACAAACAGGCAACAAGCAATTTTCAGTACAAAGCTCTCCCATTCCTTTACCTAACCTACTGAAAGGAGGTGCTGATAAACTCACCGTCAGAGCCAGCAGTTTTCCATAAGTGAGGTGGGCTGGGATGTGGTCGCTCTTGGATCGCAGTGACTCCACGTACCAGTGCTCTGCTTCAGGCAGCCGGCTCATTCTCATATAGGCTTCTCCTGCAGGGTCGAGCAAATGCTAGTGAGAATGCCACAAATTTCTCAAGATTTCCATAATTTGTTTATCACATAATTTTCTATGTTTTAATTGTGCAGAGATCTAGAAAAAGGCAAAGTGATTTGAACACTTGCAACCACACCCACACACAAAAAACCTTGGAGAAACTTGAGCGAGGAGATTAAGTTAAGGCCTTATTAGGGCTGAAATAGCATAGCTGAGATGAAAACTATTGTTGGAAAAGAATTGCCAGAGAGAGCACCACTTGCTAAGCTTTAGTCAAAAGTCTCAAAGTAACGGAAATCTTACCTCATCTACTTTAGAAAAGCTACTTCTTTTCCATCGCTCTACATTGCAAAGCATGGAATAGCAGGGAGAGCATGGAAATGTTTGCATTTAATCATAATAACTCAAGAACCAAAAACTAGGGTAGTAGAAGACAATAGTCCTGAAAGTATATTGATGGGAGGGGCAGGTCATTAAAAAAACTAATCTCTGAATGCAGCTATATTTGGTCATCTACCACAACTTCTTTAAATTAAAGCATAGCATCTATTAGTTTAAAATTGCTAATCTTACGAAGTCACATACAAAATGACTGAAACTGGACATTTTTCAAGGTGAAATCCTTTACAATGAGAGGCTGAGGTGGGGAATGTTAAAAAGCAATATTTGAATGGGATGCTATATATTTTTATATATATTATATATTAGTGTTAGATAACTGTAGTCATGAAGTTTCTGAGAAAGAGTTTAGCATACACAGCAAGAAAGTCTCTTTCTTCAAGAAGCAAACAAATTCCTCAAAGGTAAGAAACAATCAATATGAAGCAAGTATGTAGTGGTGAGGAATAACAGCTTTCAGATTAACTCTGCACTTACACAGCTCTTTCATGAGAACGCTGGATATAAATGTGCCCCTTCCTGGGCCAATAACACCCTGAAAATGCCACTTGAAGATTCAGGACTTCATCATCCCAGCAGTTGGTCCATTTCTAATAAATTAATAAGTATCTTCCAAAAATTATGAAGTCAAGTTATCAAATGCTACTCCTGGAGGATCAAGAGACTACACCTGACCCAAGTAAAGATCAGCTTTGTCTCCAGGTGAGTTACAGCCTCCAGTTCTGCATTGCATGGAAATTAATAACTGTGACGGTACCAGGGAGACAAAGGAACCAAAGTTCTTTAATCAAGATTGAAGGCAATTACCACACCCCCAAAACTTGGAGAAAAAGATTCTCAAAGAGGAAAAATAACTCATAGCATGAGAGCTACTTTTATCTATTTATCTTGAATATTTACAGAGGCAATGGAAGATTTTCTTCATAAAAGAAAACGGGACAAGGCCAAGTCAGATTTATTTTTTTTAAGTCTTTGTCACCAGAGGAGAAGGATACCAGGCAAAACGTGGAACATCAGTTTCGGGTTTCAGGAGTTAGGGCATGGTGCATGCAAAATGACCAGACTTCAGACCACAGATAAATGAGCATGATGTAGAGACAGAAGTCATGCTAAGCCAAGGCTAAGGAAACCGACATGATTGTTAAGAATAAACAGACTTTTTTCAAACAAGCCTGCTGTATTTAGAGGCTTGCATCCCTGTCTGGGAATGCAGTCTACTTGTTCTCAATCAAAGTTCTACATAGCATTTTGTACTCATGCACCGGTCTGGATATCCAAAATCCAGAAGCACTTTGGTAATTCTGCTGCTGCTTAGGGCCAAAAAGACAGAACAATTCCCTGCAAAAAATCCCAGGCTAAATTAAAAAAAAAAAGTCCAAACAGGTAAGAAATCCCAAAAGAACATGAACATCACATCCAGTGACAGTAACATCATGTGATCTTTTCACTATGTCAGCAGTCATAAGTAAGTGACAAAACAATATATTTTATCTTCACAAAACAAAGTCATTAAGTGTAGAAAGGATGGAAGAAGCCAGAAGTCAAGCTTTATGCTTCCCTCAACTCCTCTCCCAAGCTGCATGCTTTAATGTAATATGTTTAATTGCCTGATTGCATACTATTTCTCCCAGAGGCCCCTGCTTCATTAGCATACAGGAAATGAGGAATCCATATTGTCCTTTTCTTAAAGTGGAAAATTCACCCCAACCTGTTACAGCTTGGCAGAGTTTCAAGTAATTAACAACAAGATGCTTTAAGAGTAATGTAAGCAGCCATAAGTGATGGAGCCATTATCTGTGGGTAGTAAAGGCTGAATGCACTGCCAAATACCAAATGGATCCAAGGTTCTTATCTATCTTTCATGATGGATTCTGATATAAGAAGAGATTTAAAACCTTGGAGTACTTGGAAATTCAATTCAAGAGCTCAATAAGTTCACAAACTAAACTCCTAAAACTGAGGATATTTCGGTGGGGGGGGGGGGGGGGGGGGAGGAAACCTAGAAACAAAGCTACAATATGTCAATCTTCAATCTAAACATCAAAGAAAGAAACTGTTCAGAACTGAAAAGAAAGAAACTGTATTTCCCTGAACCTCACAGATGAAAACTGGGAGGAGTTGTTGACGTCCCTGAAGGCAGGGAGGTTCTGCAGAGAGACCTCAACAAACCAGATAGGAGATCACCAACCATACAAAGCTGATAAAAGCCAAGCACCAGATTCTTCACCTGGGATGAGGCAGCCCTGGACATGCGGACAGATCGGGGAATGAAAGGCTGGAATACAGTGCTGCATAAAGGGTCCTGGCTGATGACAAGTTGAACATGATTCAGCAGTGCCCTGGCAGCCAGGAGGGCCAACCCTGTCCTGGGGACATCAGGCACAGCATCACAGCTGGGAAAGGGAGGGATTGTCCCACTCTGCTCTGCACTGGGGCAGCCTCACCTTGAGTGCTGGGGCAGGTTTCTGTGCCATGATATAAGAAGGATCTTTAGCTAATAGAGAGTGCCCAACAGAGGACAATCAGGATGGTGAAGGGCCTTGAGGGGAAGCTGTATGAGGAGCAGCTAAGGTCATCTGGACTGTTCAGACAGGACAAGACTGAGGGGAAACCTCATGGCAATCATGACTTCATTTGGAGGGCAAAAGGAGGGGCAGGCACTGATCTCTTCTCTGTGGTACCCAGTGACAGGACCTGAGGGAATGGCTTGAAGCTGTGTCAGGGGTGGTTTAGGTTGGATATTAGGAAAAGGTTCTTCAACCAGGAGGTGGCTGGGCACTGAAGCAGGCTCCCAGGGAAGTGGTCATAGCACCAACCCTGACAGAGTTCCAGAAGAGTCTGAACAATACTCTCAGGCACATGGTGTGACTTTTGGGGATAGTGCTGTGCAGCGCCAGGACTTAATGATCCTTGTGAGTGTCTTCCAACTCGGCTGATTGTGTGATTCTGTCACTCTTTGCAGGTAATTCTCTATAGCTGAACATTTTTTTCTGAAGAACCTGTATCAAGAATTCCTATATTATAAGTAACTAGAACATAGATTGCTACAGAAGGAAGCACTGTTAGGGGATCTGTTATAAATGCCATCTTGCAAATGAAGAAAAGAAAAAGTTGAAAATTGATAACAGCTCCTACAAGTAGCACAGAACAGAACAGAATAGAATAGAACAGAATAGAATAGAATAGAATTCTACGGTCTACCATAGAATAGAATTCTATGGTCTGGAATGATCTTATAGATCATTCTATTCTCTACCAAAATAGAATCAAGCAACAGGTAACTGAACAATTAATTCAATGAAGTGAATTTATGCATTAGGTTGATGCAATTTAGTAATACCTATGCCATCTTGAGATAATTTTCCATCAAAATGTCAGAGAAAACATGTATGGATTGATTGCTGTAATTCAGGATGCATTTGCCTGTCTGAGATTAAAATAAGAAAAATAATATTTGCCATTTACAATCATGCATTCTTATAAACTTGCAACACAAATGATTTAGGCATTAGAAAGATAACAAGAGTGTCCATTGGCGGAAAATATACAAACAAATGTGCAAGCAGATTTCTGTGTTTACTTTAGCAATTACTTCTTTTACTTTAGCAAAATCTTTCAAATCTCATGCTAAAAGTCTGAAAGATCACACACAGACACATTATTAATAAACCTTGTCAGATCTGTAAAGTTCAACAGAGGTAACAATGACAGAGAAAGAAATTCATGGCAGTGAAAACCTTAAGCTATAAATGGTCAGTTATTTCCAGTCCCTAATCTGTACAACACACAGACGTGCAGCATTGCCTGCACAATGAGTGGTGGCAATAAATTCAATAGATGACTGGAGTAAAATGAGACCAATCAGTATTTCAAAACTGTTTCCAGCTTCACAGAAGTTAGTTCAGTTAATATTTTCTGAGTTTTATGAACCCATTTCTTGTCTTATTCTACTAGAAAGCTCATAGATTATTAAACTGGAATTCTCATTTACTAATGTAGTGCAAGAAAAACATTAATATGCAACTGAAACATCATTTAAAGAAGTGCATACTAAGTTCATGGACATTTCTATTAATACTTTCAAAGAAATCAGAAATGGGATACCTTTTAGCTAGACTTTCACTACCAAAATTAAATCCCTATACTCAAATTGATTTTATTTGCCACAAAGATAGACTACTTGCCAAACTACCATTCACCAATAGTATTTTCCCATATTTCCTCAGAATCTTTGGAATCTAAAAATAATATTCTAAAATAAAATTAAATCCCACAAAAATCCCACAAAAATAATAAACTAGCAAAAAACTCACCACTAAAATCATGCCAGGATATTCATTGTAATTAAATATGTTTGATTAACATAGCCTTAACAATAATTAACATATAATTAAAAACAACTTAAACCCCGTAAAAATCATAATAAAAATTAAATATTTATATTAAATAATAATGCTAATAAAAGATTAGCTTGCTAGCAGCCATTTTCCCTAAAGACTTAGATTTTACTTGATAATTAAATGGAATTTGTAAGAAAAATAAATTTTAAAAAAGGACATAAGATTTTCTGACACATACCACATATTGTTAAAAAGCAAAATTAGGTAGCATTTCTATGAATGTATGTTACATGGTTCTAGCTAAACATCTCATCTGTTGATTTCATGATTTTTCTATTTCAGATGCAATTAGTCATGCCAAGGCTATATCCTGGTAGGGAGCATGCCAGATTTACTACTCAGAAAGTTCAACAGAACTGTGGATGTAAAAGCACTATACTTTCACAGGTGTAAGGTAACCATTCTTTCAGATTAAGATATGCCCCTCCAGTGCTCCTCCTTTTAGGACCCCAAAAGAGACTGCTGAAAAGACAACTGAAAAATTATCTCCATAAAGGAGACAATGTAGGGTAAATCTGCCTTGCATCATCCTTATTTAAGCTAGTTGTTGGCCCCTCCAATTTTGGGGTAGTAAAACTGTAATGTATGAAACATAAAATTTGACATGGACAAGACACTATGTATCAAAACAAAGGAAGATGGAGATGCCCTTTGAAAATAAAAATCTCTAACATCTACATTCCATCAGGATTTAAATTTAATTTTTCCATTATTTCTTTTAATTGGGAATATAAAAGAATTGGACAATGATGGGGAGGTCTGCATCCCTGTGTGTTACAATACCACAAGGAGTTTGTGCCTTTGATAATGTAACCGTGCAGCTTTCTTGTGCAAATTAAGGCTGCAGATATGCTTACCATAAAAATGCATCTCTCTAGATATATGACTTCCCTCTTTCTTCCCTCTGGTACCAGTGCATAAAATAACATAATAAATCTGGAAGCACAGTTTGATGTTATACTATATTGATGTATAAAATCTACTGCAACAGATTAACAGTTTTGGCTACAAATATGCAGCACATGCACATCTTCCCTGAAACAGCTGAACCATGTGAACATAGTGAACATCAAGTTTGGCATAGACCAAGCATATTGTGGCTCAAATTATTTTCCTTTTACAGAATAATCTCCTTTAAGATTTCAAGGAATGTATTGTATTTTATCAGGGTTTTATGATGGATGGGAGTCAATCCACATTTACTTTGCCTGAACAAATTCTTACAGGCCTTAATTAGCTGAAGCAAAGCCTTATCTTATTTAATTAGACCACTAAGCTACTTTTGAAGGAAAATACCTATAGTAGAAAACAGATATAAATAAAGGACATCAAAATAACATCAGTTGCAGCATGGAACAGCATGGACATTGCCCAGTTGTTTCCTTCTGTACAAAGGCTTCCAGTGAAAGAAGACAAAAATAGAGGCATGGAGCTCACACAAGATAGGTAATTTCATTTCATGCCACTTATAGGTTTCTTTAAAACTTTATTCATAGAAGCACTTTCCATTAGAATCATACCTAACTGGGATCCCTGTAGTGCATTTTCCATATTGGACTATATTTTTGGTCTGCAAATGTTATGTTTACACTTATTTTCATATTAAGCCCTGCCCGTTTAAAATTAAAAAGCACTTCATCCTTAGAATCACCTTTTTCAGATTCCTACCTGAGAAAACTCAAGCATTTCACATTAAAATATATATCAATAGTTCAAAGAGCTAAAACTAAGAAAATCTTGGAACCTGGGGAAAAAAAAACTCTCAAACATTGAATTAATTACCATCTCCAGCAATCCACTGCTGTAACCTTCCTACCCAGCTTGATTCTCTCAAAGTAAAGTCAAAAAACCAGGAGACACTGCAATCAGATTTAAGATTCATACTCAGAATCATAGAATCACAGAATCATTTAGGTTGAGAAAGACATCAATCA
This sequence comes from Melozone crissalis, assembly GCF_028551555.1. Lineage (NCBI taxonomy): Eukaryota > Metazoa > Chordata > Aves > Passeriformes > Passerellidae > Melozone > Melozone crissalis. The sequence continues at coordinate 32,205,795 of NW_026535782.1, read as the reverse complement.
TCAAAAGTCCAATCTTTGACTGAACATTCATCAACTAGATCATTGCACCAAGTATCACATCCAGTCACTTCCTGAACACTGCCATGGATGGTGACTCCACAACTTCCCTGGGTAGCCCATTCCAATTCTTGACAACCTTTTCAGTGAATAAATTCTTCCTGATGTCCAGCCTCCCCTGGAACAGCTCGTTCTTGTTTCCTCTTGTACTGCTGGTTGCTGGGCAGAAGAGACACGCCCCCAGCTGGCTACAACAGGCAGCTGAAGAGAGCAATAAAGGCTCTCCTGACTCTTCTCCAGGCTAAATATGCCCAGCTCTCTCAGCTGTTTCTTGTAGGACTTGGGCTCCAGACCGTTCATCAGCTCCACTGCCCTTCTCTGGACATTCTCCAGCGCCTCAATACCTTCCTTCTAGTGCTGGGCCCAGAACTGGACAGAGGATTCAAGGTGTGGCCTCACCAGTGCAGAGAACAGAGAGTCAATAACCTCCCTGGTCTGGCTGGCCACACTATTTCTGATATAAGCCAGTATGCTTGGGCACACACTGGCTCTTGCACAGCTGTTGGTGACCAACACTCCTAGGTCCCTTTCCTTGGGGCTCTTCCCCCCTGCCTGTAGTTGTTGTGACCCAAGTACAGGACCCAGCAATTCACCTTACTGAATCTCCTACAATTGGCCTTGAGCTATTACCAATCCAGCCTGTTCAGGTCCCTCTGCAAAGCCTTACTGCTCTGCAGCAGATCCATACCCCCAGCCCAACTTCATGTCATCTGTGAACCTACTGAGGGTGCACTCAATCCCCTCATCCGGATCATCAGTAAGGATATTAAACAGGACTGGCCCTAATACTGAGCCCTGTGGAACATCACCGGGGCCTGGCTGCCAGCTGGATGCAGCACTTAGCTACTTAGCTTTGGACACCAGATATAAACTACCACAGTCTGCAAAGTCTCAGAGGGGGAAGGGCTAAAGTATCAGAATGAGGGTGGGAAGGGGGAGAGAAGGAAGCCCAGCATTTTATTCCCATCACCATTGGAGAGGACACCATTCTTCTTTCCATGGACTATGTAATAAAATGTACATATGGAAGAAAAAAAATCCTTTTTCCATCCAAGCTAGTTTTAAAAGAAAAAAAAAAAAAACACTTGTAATGTACACTTAGTAAGAAATGACTAGTAAAACTTCATAAACTTCATGAGATGCATAAGAAGCACACTGATTACTAATGCTTAGATAAGTGCAGGAACCATACTCTGCATAAGTTATGATGTGGAGTATGTATTTTACAGCTTAATCATCTTTGGATCTTATAAATTAAGTGTTACACAGTAAAACTATACCAAAGGGTTTCCTGGAGTTCTAAATGCTATTTCAAAGTAATTCAATAAGAAAGCATCTAATGGGAGCAAGGGGCAAATGGGACAGGAGCCTTAACAATATTAACAGGTTTGTAGAAACAGCCACATCCACCCAAAAGCATAATCAAGTAAAGTGATAGCTATGTTATAATCATCAACACAGAAAGTCTCTCTGCATGCTAAGACTTTGTACTTATGATACAAAACTCTGCACCAGATGTAAAATCTGGCTCCCCTTTTCTGGACTGTACATTTGTGCATGATTTGTTTTCTGTCCATGTGCAATCCAGCAGATTCACAAGGAGAAATTTAAACTTGGTGCATCATTAACTGTGTTCACTCCTGCAATGTTATCTTTTTTGTGACTTGCATTTCTCAAAAAAAAAAAATTTTAAGGCTTTACCGGAAGTGCATTTCAAAATAGACACTGAGATGTTAGTTAGCAAGGGCAGATAAAGTACCACCAAGATATTTGTCTTTATGACAGTATCTTGCCAATCTAAACCTGAACAATGCCACCCCACCATCTTTCTTGTTACTGTTTGGTATTCAAATAAAGCCTCCATGGTCCACTTCACACCACTTAACTGTCAGGAGTATGAATTACTGTAGCAGGTGGGCTAGTGTGGTTTTAAAAGCAATGTAATACAATCAACTGTACAATATCAAATTTCAAGAAACGCAAAAGACATCTAGAGCAGAGGCTGATCCTTAAGCAATCCTAATATTGGCATTAAAGTGTTCAAGATCCCACAGGGACTTTGACCTCAGGCTTTAATTGAAACTTTAAACAAAATATATTACCTATTTAATACAGCTGAGCTGGACTCTGGCCTTTGTAGTGCAAGTTGCCATGCCAAGCAAATTAATCTGTGTAACCTGAGCATGTACTTTTTAATTTACATCAAAGCAATATGGTATACAGAAAATAAATACCAAGCCAACCTTATACAGCTAGTTGAATAATTATTTTGATTCTAGTTTTAAAGTTTCAATTTTTAGTTGTTTTGGGTTCTCCTAAGGAAAAAAAAATGCAAAGGTTTTGTTTTTTGGTATGAAGCCAGAGAAACATATGGTTTCTTTAGCTGAGTTGTTGCACACCTGGCAAAATAAATCACAGCAACAGGAGACCAAAATCTTCCCTGCAACTTTTTCATATGCACAAACTTAGAACATCTGATGCTAGTATTACAGTCCTGTCTTTTGTACCATGAAAAAAAAGCAAAGTCAAATGGATGCCTGCTTCTTGAGCCCCAATACTTCTTTTTCCCATTAAGAGGCAAGTTACAGAGTGTTTTAAAGGATGAGAGTCTGTCAAGAAGACTGACACACCACAGGAATGAGTCACTGGGCCTGTCAGAGTAAAAGGCCAATAGAAGCAAGCACAGGAAAAGAAGTGTAACACAAACAGGGAAAGCAGGTGGTGTAAAGGCTTAGCACTGCTGGAGTGTTAATGCTACTGCAGCCAGAGTGCTGGAGTTCAAACCTGATTCAGTTTGGACAGTTCATCTCCTGTTTATTCTCTTTCAAGTAGGTCATGTACATCACACAGGAGAAAAAAACCTTCCAAAAAATGTTCAATTGCACAAATGAGTACTTATTAAAAATCAGAGGAAGCACTGTTTCCTTACATGACATGCCAATATGTAGCAATATGTGTGGCACTCAACCAAGCAAAGAGATTGCCAGAGACTGGGAATACAGTCATCACAGTAACAACCATAGCAGGTAATCCTCAAACTGTGACTATGTTTTGATTTCATGATAAGCTGTGAAGACTTTTTCCACATTTAAGGACATGAGGAAGAAAACTTCCTTCTGCTACTTCCCAAGCAGATGGGGAGTGCTCCCCAGTTTCTCCCTTTTCCTCTCCAGCAATGAGAACACAAGGAGTGGGGACAGCTCAGTCAGGTTCATGCAGTTGCAAGCGCATAAAACAGGACTGGCCTATTTCAGTTCCTCTAGTCTCCCTTTTAAAGGCAAGAAGTGGGCAGACAAGTTTATGTAATGTTGTTTATCAAAGAAAGTGTTATAGGGAATGTGTTTATAATTTTGTCTTGAACATGGAAACAGAAATAAACACTCCAGGCAGCCCTCTGATACTCAGTGACACCATATGAGCTGCAAAGCGGATGCACTCCTGATAATGGATGCAGTTGCCTTGTTCTCCTGTCACACACAAAGCAAAGAGATGACTGAAAAGGTATTTAGGATTTATCTCACCCAAATCAAGCTACTAAGTCTAACTCAGTCATCTCAGCTCTTTTTAAAGGAGAAGTATGGTTGCAGGGATTATGTGTATGATCTTAAATAGATGTCTGAATCAGAAGGGGCTTCATTACTCCCCAGAGGTACAGTTTTCCTTCCACACTATAAAGAAGCATAGCTACCTAGCTCTGTCTTGTCATCTCAGGTAGGAGAGGCTAAATGCATCCATGTAGGCTTATGTAGACACATCCAGGACAGCTCTGAACAAGTCTGAGTCCTGTTAATACAGCTGCATTGCATTCTATTCAAGTCACTACCCAACTTTGTGTAGCCTTTGCTACACACTTGAATTGCCTTTGCAGCATAACCTACAAGCAACACTTCAGCAACCACTGTGAGGCAAGTTCTATCTTCCCTGCAAAAGCTGCCATCACAACAGCAACCAAAACACAAATATGAGCTATGTTAATGCTAATTTGAAATTCTCAGAGCTCCACAAGGAGCTAAGGTATACTCAGTTGACCATGTCTTGTTATCCCACCAGGACATCCATGAAGTGCTGGCAGCAGCCTAAAGGAAGCAGAAGCCAGAGTATGGGCTTGGGAGAGAAGGGAGGAAGTTTAGCAGGAGCCAGCCTGGGCAAAGGACTGAGCTAGTCTTTGTGGTTTTGTGAGTTAAAAAATGCAAACCTGAGGAACAGAGCGAACTTGGACATCACAGACTGTGCTTACAAAGGAAATTGAGAAAAGCCTCCTGAACCTAAAAAAACAACCAAAAAAAGAGGAAAAATCTGGAGAAACTTATAGTTCATAGTGGTTTTAAGGGTAGCTTCTATTCACTGGAAAAGAAAAAGGGCAGCACAAGCCTGCTTTGCAATAGGACAAGCATTACATGCTAGAAACAGCACTGATTTATGTGTTCCAATTTTGTATTCTGAGGAACACTTTTATCAGAATTATGAAAAACATATCTACACTAAAGAGGGCAGTCAAACTTCAGAGAATTTGCTGAAGCACTGTAGTATTTCAGCAGTCACTACAGGACACCAATAGTAAGCAGAGGTTTGATTCACACAGAGGTGACTGTTGATACCACCACCAAATTGATCAGCAAATGCTGATAAATAAAACTGATAAAACAATTCCACTAAGACTGACAAAGAACAAAAGTATATGTAATAATCAATTAGTGTAATTTATGGATTTTAGCCATTGGTACCAATCTGGTAAAGCTTAGTGTTCAGGGAGAAGTAACTCTCCATTGAACTGTATGAACTGCTAAGAAAGTGTTTAGACTGACATTAGATACTTTGTCACTATGGCAAGAGAACTACTTAATCTAGCATTTACATTTTTCAAACATACAGCATCAGTTACAACTACAATTTTACTTTTATCTGTGCCTCAGTAATTGTAAGGTATTAATCAAAGATGCCTTTCCTGAATAAGTAGTCAACAACTGTGTAAAAGCAATTGGTCTCAAGCAATACATTCCCTTGTATACGAGGCATTGATGGGGGGAACCACACCAAACCCCATATGCTTCCTGTTGATCCTAATTGTTTCCACAGATATTTTTAATTGCTCCACTTTCAACTACTTCAAAGTAAAGATTCTTACATTGTTTTCTATCCCAAACAAGAGAGTACTGGGCCAAACACTGAGGGTGCTTAGCAGAAACACATGAGCTTTGAGAGAGAATTCCACTTACAAGCATCTTGGGAACAATAAGAACCAGCCCTCTTGTTTTCAGATCTGAGTACTAGAAGTAATAATTCATATTATCTTCTTTCTTTTATCTGTTTAATGTATCCCACATAAAAATGCAATGAAGAATATGAGAAACTGAGGTTAAACAAGAAACACCTCACAGATAAATTGACAGTTTTTTGCAGTACTCAAAGGACTTCTAAAATTTTGAAGGACAGATAGTGATTCTGTAAGAAAAATAAGAAGAATTCTCTCATTGATGTAGGCATCTAAACTATAGTATATCAGCTGGAAATAACTTTTTGGCACAACCTAAAAGAAAACTACAACTATTTCTGTGGGTCTGTTTGAAGGCCTTGTTGGTTTACAAGTCATTTCAATATCTAAGACCCATACACAGGTGGGCACATGGGGCCTCCAAAGTAGTGTATGAGAGATTCTGGAGACCAAGAAAAATACTAAGCCAGGCATTCTAAATGTAGGACTGCTACACTGACACTCCTAAGGGCATCCAGTGTCTAACAGTCTCATCATTTACTGTACCTTATCCAGCACTGCAGTTGCTGGCATTTAAGCTCTGAACCTAGTTTGGCTTGTACTGAAGGTAATTATTTTTGGGTTTTATTAGCTCATTAATTTGAGCACCATTTACCTGGAAAAGGTATTTTGTTTCACCCTAACTCCTCAAATATCATTCTGAAGCACTAACAATCACTTACCCATCATGTTATATAGGCTCTGTGGTGCAAACTGCCTTGGCATTTTCTGTATTGCTTCTTTGTAAACTGTAAGGGCCTCCTGAAAAGAAACACACAGTGGGAAAACACCAACTTAAAAAGCATCCTTTCATATATAAAGTAAAACCAAACTATCTTCGCTCCCCAAATAAAAGATGCAGGGAAAACACATCAGCATCAAAAATGCCACAGAAAGTACAAAATTTCTCCTTTTTTTACCTGAATTTTACCAAATTCTGTGAGGCTTATAGACGAGAGATCAAGCTAGTTCCAATATTGCAACTTTTTTACAGGCAAAACTAAGAAGGACTTTTTTTTATACCTCTTAGTGACTGATGAGTTTATAAACATAAAAGTGACTGATGAGTTTATAAACATAAAATTCAATAGGCTGTGGAAGAATATGGGGTATTATTGATCTGCAGACAAAGGACATTCTGATGATTAACTACGCTAAGTGACCTAAAAATAATGAAATCATTGTCTACTGCCAAATAATAACAAAGCATAACCCTTACAACTGAAGCCTGCTCCGCAGAACGAATGAGATGCACTATGAAGTCAAGAAATCCAAAACTGGAATCCCTTTTCAAATATGCTGTTCCTTGAATTACCATTCCTTCCCCACTTTGGCTGGTCAGTCTGTTTGCTCTGCATCAAACAGTCACAGCTTACGAAGGCTGCAAGAAAGCAGCCAAGAAGAAATCTGAAGTTTTATATTCCTGAAAGCTCTTGTATCTTGCAGGTATTGAACTTCAACTCTACACTCTGTAAGCTGTGTAGACAACATGCTGCTGGTCTCTTCTCTGTATAGATGCATTAGCTGTCTGTATTTTAACCAATTAGTAACTCCATCTGACAGAGCTGGATGCAGCAGACAGACGACAGGGAATCTGTCCAGCTTCTGCATGCCTGATCTTACACAGCTGACATAACTGTCATGGTCAAGAACGCTTTACATGGATCAAAACCACTCACAACTCCTGTTCTGAAGTATGCCTGACAATGCCAAGAGAGAATTAACTTCTTTCAAATACTGCTAAAGGTCAAACCTCAAGTGAATGTCTAGTTTCAGTTAAGTTCATGAGGGAAAATGGAGAGGAATCACAACAGTCACAGTTGCATGTGTAAATGAGATGGTATGGCTTGGGTGCAGTTTATTGTTACATTAAAAATATCCAACCCACTTTAGCACTGAGGTCAAGTTATCTGAAAATAACACACAGTGGGATGTTTTTAATCACTGCTAAATTATTTCAACTGGGTCTTATTTTTAGAGACTTAAATGCAAGCATAATTGCACTTTGCCAGCTAAAGATGGACTTGCTGTGTTTTGAATTATAATGCCTCTACACTTTAGGTCAACTGGCCTTTAATCAGGTTTAATCAGGCTTTATCCTTGCATACCAGCTACGAGTACAAAGCCAAAACCAATGAACTAACACATATCAGATGTGACCACTGCTAACGTTGACTCTGATGTGAGAACATCACACTGCTAATTAATAGCATTACACCAGTGGCTGTAGAGAACAAATATTCTCTGTAGACCATGCTAATCTTGATCTGGTGAAATTCAACCAGTACATGTATGTGATATATTTTGAAAGACTGGGTGGAAGCAGTATGTATTATTTGTATATCAAAGTTTTATGAATATATTATATACAAATCTGGAGTCTTACCTCATAGTGTCCTTGTTCATGAAAAAGTTTTCCTAAGTTATAAAGACAGCTGGTAACAGAGCTTTTGTGAGCATGAGGATCTTTCAGATTTTCATCAGGGATCTCTGAACACTTCACAAAAGTCCTCCTGGCTTCCTCTGTCTTCCCTTGGTTCATCAGGATGATACCAGTATTTAGATAAGCAGCTGTGAAGAGGGAAAAATGCTTTATTTGAATGGAGTTCTATTATGCTTTATCTACTGTTTCAATTCTAAGTAGTATGTGGTAGAGATCCCATGGTTATCTAATTTGGTCTTTGAATAACACAGATGACTCATTGGTGTGAGTGTGAACATGTAACATATGTGAATATATAAAAAGTAGAAGCTCAGAGACAAGGAAAGAAGGAGGTGACTATAAAGTAAGGGGGGAAGGAATCACTGATTAGGCAGAGTGTTCCATTTAGTTCCTCTTTTTAGGACTGTATAAAGCATATAGCACCACTGTTTGAAGTGCTACCAAAAATATACATAAAAACATGTATATTTTGTACCTTAATACTGAAGGTACAAAATTCTCAGCCATCTCAAATAGCACCAGTTTAATTTGAAACATGTTACTGGCAACACTTGAATGATTATTTGCCATTTTTCCCAGGCAAGAAAGAAAAAAATATTTATATTATTCACTCATACCAATATCAGGGACTGGCTGTAAGAAACAGAAAACAGGAGCCTGAAAACTTGGGCAGTAGTATCTCTGACTCAACACTCCAGATCAGAAACATTTTAAGTTCTAGTAGGGCTGCTGAGTGTTAATATATCATCTGCTTCTTACTTGTACCACATTAAATATAGTTGTTTACTAATAAACACTTGCTATCAAGGGCACAATTTCACCTTTGGCTTTCTGACTTAAAAGCTTCTGAAAAAAAAAGAAAGCGTTATTAAAGAGGAGGAAAATTTTCTATGAAAGCTATAGGCAATATTATACAAGCTTGTAGAGTCAAAATACTTACAAGCTAGTGTGGGTCTGCTACCAATTGCCAGTTTATAGTAATGCAATGCCTCTGAAAACCTGCTGTTTTCCTGAAGTAGTAATCCTCTGTATAAGGGGAAAAAAAAGGAAAAAAAAAAAAAAGAAAAAGAAAAGAGAGAGTGAGGTGTGAGGTTACTACAAAGAGTAACTTGAAAACAAATACTGAAAACAAAACTTGGGTAACAAAGAAAAATATGCTTACTGAGATACAAGCACTCACTAACAGTTCCATGTGAGAGTTATTCCATATATAAAGATGAATTCATAGACACCAGATGCATCCATACGGCTTTAACAAAGCAGATGTTAAACAGAATAATTTTGGCTTTCTTGGAAGTCAGGAGACTCATTTACTCAGTTGAGAAAACGTTAGCCTGAAAGACTTTTTAAAGTGGGTAGAATATGGTGATGGTCTTTGTAAGTCATTAATGATTAGTCAGGCATCTTGTCTTGACCTGAAATAAGCAATTCTTTTCTAAATGCATGACAAAGTTAAGCACCTAGCCCTTCATTGCTATGTTAAGGACTCCCCTTGTTGAGCAATTTCACTAGATTATTCACTATACAGCTCAGCACCTGCAACAGTTCTGTTTTTTCCTGTCTTCTTTATACTCTGAACAAATTTACTAACTGAAGAAGTATTAAAAGTATTAAAAATTATACAGAATATTTCCAGTTTCATAATAGATAGGCTTTAATTTAACTTTTAAGATAAACATCCTTGTGAATTATGATTTATACCAGCTACCCACACATTTCTGAGAAGTTGTCTGGACATCAATGACAGCAATGTACACTGTATGCTTAAATGAAGGCCCAAAGCATTACAGTTTTCCAAAGTTTCAGAAGAATGAAAAAGACCATATACAAATATATTAAAACCAGAATTATTTAAAAAGTCCTTAAAAATCAGTCATTTCAGAATGGAGACTCAGACCTCAGTATCCAGGAGTAAACATCTCTTGTCATATAACTCAAAATATCCAGGAAAACACAGCTTAACACAGTTCTTCCTCTAAGGTGGAAGTGGCACCATATTTATTTGTAGTTTCCCTAACCTACATCAATTTTCTTTTCTTCCTCTATGCTTTTATCTGCTGATAGCTCTTTGAACTGCAAAGAGCTTGGAATTATTTTATCTCCAGTCTCAAATCAGAGATTTTATTTCCCTTTAACAGCTCAGGAAAACTTTTTTAATTAAACCAGTGAACTTCAAGGGATGAAAAGAGAAGGGAGCTTAAGTAGCCACCATCTGTTTTGTTTCCTTCTTGTCACTGGGTTAGGATTTAACAGAATTGAGAAATATATTCTCTTTTTCTTCTATACTTCCTTTTCTTCTCAACTGTCCTATCAGTATCACATGACCTCACTTTGAAACTGTTTCCCAATTAACTCCAGATTAGGTAGCAAATAATTTTTAATATTAACAGAAGTTACATGTAGTAGGTACTTGCAGTAAAGTAAGAAATGAAGGAATTCATTCAGGATATTTTTTTGAATGGTACCAATGTTTGTAACTACTGTTACAAACAGTAGTTTGCAAATGGCAAGAGGTATAATCATCAGGACAGAAAAAACATTTTCCGAATTTTCTAGAAGCTGAATTTTGTTTACTGTAAACATTTTTACACACTTACTTCAAGGAAGACTGATTATGGTATTTTCATCCTGTTTGCTACTGATAGCAGAAGAATTAACAGAAAAAAATGAGATGCATTGTCTGACATTTTAGCTGCTTCTTAATTTTTTAAAAAGCAAAAACATTCTCACATACAATTCTGAAACAATTTACCTAAGAAATTCCATTCTTATTTTAATTCTGGAATAAATAATGTAACATATTGAGAGAAGTAACACAGCAATTGGTTAACTTCACCAAAACAAATTACTTCGGTAAGTGTACAACACTTGTGGTTTTGTGATTAAAAGAACTTTTATTTGCAATTATTACAAATTAATCTTTTGAATTCACTACATGCTCTGATATTGACACTTTTGATTTGTGACTTGAAACTTTGAGGTGCATTTTTTTCTTAAGCTTCTCTTCCAGAAGATGTTTTTCTTTTAAAAGCTGGTCCATAAACTGTCAGTCTGTCAGCATGTGTCTCTCTCTCCTTCTCTCTCTCATATATATAACCCAAGCAGCTCAGATGAAGAACTGAGTGCTGAATTCCACCTAATTACTAAAAATTAGTGTTTTATTTGTATTTCTTAGGAGTTTGGGAGAAGAAAGAGAAGAATATAATCTTACCAAGGCGTGAAACTGCCTCTTCTCCTTGTGAAATTGGTCCTGACTGATCAATAGTTTTCATGTACCTTCTGGCTGTACAATCATTATTAGATTTATGGGTGTCCAGTTCTAGTTTGAGGTTAAACTAAGTCAGGAAAAAGCTGACTTCTCTAGATGCAGTGGAAGAACATCCCTGAGCTGCAGTTCACACCTTGCAGGCACTGCAGATTCCAGGGCACTTGGCTGTATAAGCAAGCGTCCACTCCAGCCAGGAGCAGATCTGTTCCTGACATGCCTTTTGCTTCTTTGCTTGAATGTCAAATGATAACTCCTCCTCAGAGATTTTTGGCAAAGGGGAGAAGGAGCAGAAAGACAACAAAGACATTAATACAGTGACAAGCATTGGACATAAGCCAGAGGTGGAGCAGAGCAACTAAGACACGTTGAGCATGTACCTAACTTTTGCGGTTACAAAGACAGAAAGCCTTCCTTTTTCCTTACTCAAGGATGAACAAAGAAAAGGACATCCTTGAAGTAAGCATGCTTGATTCAAAAGAATAAGTTCCAATGATAAACTTGGATGAAGGACCTTAAAGCCTTTCTGGCCCCTTTAACTTACTACAGTTACTAAAAGTGCCAAATTAACTGAATAAAAAAACCTAACCACCAAAATGCCCCCACAAAAAAAAAAAAAAAACAAAATGCAGGAACAGGGAACAGCTGCTTCAAGTTGATACTTCCAAAACTTTTTATTCTCTTCAGCTCACCTTCCCAGTTGTAAGGCAGACAAATGAAGATGTTAAATGAAATATGCAACTTCTGTGCAAAGACAGTTCACTGACAGAACTGGAAAAATGTGGCCTCTATAGCTCAGTAAGACAAGTACTGTGAAAGAATAAGTGAACATGAGGAAGGTGATCTTCACTGTGCAGGTGACCACACACTGCAACAGATTGTTCACAGAGGTTGTGGAGTCTCCCTCACTGGAGATATTAAGAAATTGTATATACACAATCCTGTGCCATATGCTCTGGGATGACCCTGCTTGAGCAGGGAGGTTGGACCAGACGACCCACTGTGGACCCTTCCAACATTACACACTCTTTGATTCTGCGAAATATATAAAAATAAAATTATTTGGAAAAGAAAAAGCTACTTAAAAAGTAGGACACACAGTGGACAGTTTTAAACTGTTCATGAATTAATTTAGAATTAATTAGGAAACAAGTTCTAACTATAATAAATAGCAAGATTCTGGAGCTTTACAACAGGTTTTTTTTTGCTTGCATTACTTCCAGATACTTTTACATGGAGTGTTAATCATTTATAAAATGGAGGATATGTGCTGACTGCTTGTAGGAGTAGCAAACTTCTCCAACTGACTTAGGAAGTGGCTCAGAATCCTGTTTTTTAAATAGGAGGAAAAATAAAAGAAAAAAAACTGAGGAGCACATTCTGACTATCTGGAAATGATGCACGTCATTTCTGCAGACAGAATTGCTCATTTAGTTCATGCAGGAAAACACCTCCCCCCAAATGAGTTGTTTGCAACCTTCCTGAATTCTTTAGCTGCCAACTTTTACCTATCTTGCTTCACCAACAGTGAAAAATCTTCCTGTCTTCCTACTCTGCTTTGGCTTTGACCAAAAGTCACTAAATATTAATGGCCCAAAAATGTTTTCAGAGACCAGAAGGCAGTCACAGAATATAAATAAGCAGTAGATGGCCTATGTTCTTTTACAAGTTTCATAAGAATTTCTTCCTGTTGGTAGTCCTACTCTAGTCAGCTGGTCTGCTTACAAAGCAAACTCCTCAGTGACTAAAACTGGCATAAATTGGCCAAGTACAATCCACAGAAACTGCAACTATAAAAGTAAACGTGTTAGTGAAATATTGATAACATTTTCAACTCAGGTACAACATTGAAACAGTTTAATCAATTTTGTTTACTGGTTTATAACAACTAATACAGGGCCTGTGTTAGCTATTACTTTGCCATGACTGCAGCTCTTCCGTGCCTCAAGCTACATTCATCCCATTGATTTCAGGTGGGATTATCTACAGAAGACTATATCTACCTAAATGCTGCACTGGCAAACAAAGAAAGGAATGAAAGAAAATCCTCTGTTATTCCCTACATAGATGTGTCTCCCGTCACACAGCAAGAGTGGATCTGCTTTGCCTAAGGCAACTCTTTCACTGTCATTTGCAAGACTAGTGGGTAGAAAGGTAGGTATGGATGCTACCACAAAACATAATTTTTAATCAATAAGAGCCCAAACATACAGAGAATAATCATTTCCTTTGCAGAACTCACTAAGTAATCTATCACTCCCCTAGTAAAAAAGCCCCCCCAAAGAAAACACTAAACAATCACCCCCAAAACAACTTCTAATCTTTCAGACAGCACAATAAAAGTGTTATGTTCTCCCAGGTCTGGGAAAGAGCTTCCCAATTGCAATGCAAATTGGTCAGCAAATATTGTCCCATTTTTTTTCTGTTACTGGTACAGTTTGGTTGGGAATACTACCCTTTCAGGACAACATCAACTTGCACAACCCCTACTACCTTGACAGAGAAAGGGCCACCATGATGATGAGGAATAGCACGGCTCCTGCCTTTCTCACTCCTCTGGATAATGGGCCATGCTGTGCTCTGTCTGCAGTCCTCAAACCAGATGCCCATTCCCTTTCATGTGCCCCAGCAGTCAATATAGACAGAGAGCTGGACAGAACTTCCTACAAGAGGGGTCTTTTTTGAAACTGAATGGCAGACACAAACCATTATTTTCCTAATTTTATGAAATGGTGGAATTTTATGTAAGGACTGTAAATGCCCACAATTTCAAATATTGAGACATGTAATTGAATAGCTAGGTCACTGAATGCCTTTCACCTCTCAATATAACTTTGAAAACTATCTGTGCTCCACATAGGCCCTACATTGCAGAGCAGGAAACCACCAGTCACCTAAGTGACCTTTGGGGGCTACCTCAAGAGCCAGTCTGATAAAACAGCAAGATTTTATCAAGACATCTTTGGTTACAGCAAGATGCAAATTTTAGCTGCTGTCTTTGACAGAGGAAGAAGTAGCTGGCAAAGCAGAAATTAATTCCAAACAGGTTTGCAACCAGTTTGCATTCATATCTGAGAAAAACAATAATCAAGTACTCAGATACCCGATGACACATCCTCTTTGCTTTTTAACTCAACATCCTGAATGATAAAAACTTCTGGTCTATCAAGGAAGAGGAACCATAACCTTGACCTGTTTCCTACTAGGTGGTTGCTGCAGGAACTTTGTCTTGGAAAGGTTCAACCACAGTTCAGCACAGGTTTGTATGTCAGCCTGCTTTTAGAGTTTTTTGCCTCTGATAAGGAGTTTTTTATGCCAGCACCCTTAAAAGTAAGGGAACACATTTTCCAACATATAAGGCCTAACACAACAGACAAGGAAGAATTTTGCTTATATTGATTTTTACCAAAGGATACAGAGTTAAACTTTTCCCGTAAAACACTGCAATCCTAGAATTTCTAGGATAGGTAGTCTGCAATAGCGGCTGAAATTTCTAAATGAGACATTAAAAAATTCAACATTTATTGATACAATACCCTAAGTTTTCTAATGGTAAGGTTATGGAAATTATTATTTCTAATTAAAAAGAAAATAAATTATTTGAATAATGAACGTATACACACAGTCCTCTATCAGTACAGGCAAAATGAGATACTTCAGGAGAGAAGCAAGAGGATAGCTGGTTGCTAGAAATTATTCTTGTATACTCCAAAAGCACTGTATACTCCAAAATTACAACATTTCAAGTAATCAGTATAATTTTAAAGGAATATCCAATATCTATGTCAGATTGAGAACATCCTTATAATCACATGAGAAACTCAAGGTAACATGGATGACAAAAGAATACTCAAAACAGAGCCAAGCCTAAAACCAAGTGAAATAATAAATACAAAATTGTCTTTTAATTGATAAAGAATTTTACTTTAGACACTAACTGTAAGCAATTTGAAACAATACAAAATATCCCACAAGCTTTAGCTAACAATCATAAAGTAACAAAGACTGAAAAACCAAAGCAAACTAAAACAGTTTGTTTTTAATCTACTGAACATTGCCTTGTTTGAAAGAATAAACTATAATTTCTCTACAGCTCTGTCCTTGATACTTCACAGTATTAAAATATATGGTTTTCTCAGTAAAGCAAAAAACAAACAAAGGTCATTTTTTGCTGATTTACTACCCTATGAAATTTAGTTGAAATCACCAGAACTACATAGCACTGAGAACACAAACATAAGATGCTCATACTCAGGCAAACCTTCAAATGTGGATTATGTAGTTATGTATTAATGCATTTTAAATTTTTTTAAATGGCAAAAGCAGCTGTAACTCAGAGCCATAAGGTATAAGCAAAAAACCAAAAATACAGCACTGAATTCAGCCATTCATCTAGTTTGTTAAATTCTTTGGATGGTAATGTACCAGTAGTCAACTTCTAAACTAACCTCACATTTCAATATGTTGAAAATAAGGAAAGAGATCAAGAGCTTCTGCTTATGCAGCTTCTCTTTTTGATTGTTATCCATTAAAATTGTGAGTTAAACCTTAATAATTTGTTCTTCAGCACAGAGCACTTGGATTGGTTACTGCTATGAGTGAACACTGAGATGCACATGCCAATTAATTTGCATCAAATACCAAGGCACAGGTGCTTAGAAACAATAATGAACATGTGAAACACATACAGTGCTTCTAAATAACTATAAAGATACTTTTTTCCTGAAGTTCTATGGAGTGATTATTTTAGTTTCAAAGGCACATACTGAAAACCAGAAACAGCAAAACTGACTGGCCTCTTGTAAGCACATATAAGACACATTTCCATTAGAGAGGACTTTTGTAAAAGGCTCCCACAGAACTACATGCCAAGGATGGGTTTGACTTCCAAAGGGGCTCTTGAGAGTTTGTGCTTAAAAGAATTGATTCATTTGTGTACTATCAAAGGACACTTCATTTACCATCTATTTTTCAGGTTGGATATTGAAGCATCCAACACTGACAAGGCCTACAAAAAGAAAAACATGATGCAAGCTTTTTTAACTACTGTTAAATAATTGAAGGTTTTGTAAAGCTTGTTTTAAGAATAAAGGATTCTATTATATTCAATGTAGTAGTAGAAAGGCTAAGAATTAAACTTCACTTCTTATGCCCTATATATTCCAACCAGCATTTTTGTTAAAATCCTTCCACAAAAATTCAGTAGAATTTCAAAAACTCCTCTGTTCAAAAACAGAGATGAAAGTTTATAGACATAAATTTTGTGGATCAATGGAAAACTGGAAGACTAGCAGCTTATTCTGAGAATAGTGAAAAGACTGAAGTCTGATTTCTTTTATGTGCCTGTCTTTATCATCCAGCCCCCTTTCCTCTTCTTACCCTGGTATTAACTTCAGCTTCTCTCTACAACACAGTAAGAGACAAAAGTACTGTACAGGCATACAAAAAATTTAATAGTTATAATTTTCACCATCAAAACAAATAGCATATAGGAAATATGCATGTATCAATCTTGTAACTTTCTTTCCTACAATCTTCCGCTGTGTTCAGAAGTTATTTTTAAATATGTGCAGAAGTTTTCTCTTAAAAATATGTTTATCATACTCCTCATTGCCTAACAGAGAGGGAAATGCTGCACGTACATGTATTTGTGTAACTAAATGATTAGTAAAAACACACATATTATAAAATACGGATTTCATTCTGGAAAATAAATTCTATCATTAAATTATTTTGAGTTTCATCAATTCATTTGCTGATCTGCAAGGCAAATTAATGAAATGGTCAACTTCTTCCTTTTTAAACATGGAAAAATTAGTCAAAAATACTATTATGATAAATTTCATTTTCACATATTGTAAGCACTCATTTTAAACTGTACTTACAGGGAGAACATTATTTTTTAATTGATTGATTTATCTGAAGAGACTTACTATTTGAAGGCAGCTTTTGCACATTTTGTGTATCCTACAGACACACTTTTCTGCTGCACGCAGGGTATTATCTTCCAACAGCTACCTGTGCAAGGCAGTCACTGGATTCTGTCCTCCACACACATCACGAAACAAGAGCGTATGGCTGGTGGAGGTGACCAGCCTGTGGTGCAGCAGAGCTCTGCTCCAGGGCTTGCGCTGGCTGGGTGATGGCAGGAGGGGCAGGAAGGACAAGCAGTGCTGAGCAGGATGCCCAGCTGGGACAGCCAGGAATCAGTCCCTCCCCATGGAACACACGGCACCATCCCACCTGAGCGCGAAGCTTGGCACGGTGCTCACTTCCATCTTCGTGATTTGGTACATTAATGAGATGGGAAATCTTTTTCCCTGATGAATAATTATTTTGATGCTCATGTTATTTATCCTCTTACTCACCTACAACAGGGTTCAAGTAATTAAACTTTATGTAACCTATGCTGCTCTGAAGTCAGTCACAGGAGAAAAGTAATTTGCTGTTTTAACATTTCAGACCTCTGGAGCTAACGGAAGGGTATTTGTCTATGCTTAGAAATGCTTACACCCACTCTGCTTACCAAGTGTTATTCAGACTTAAAGAAGAAGTCTAAATAACACCTCACTATTTAATTGAGTCTCAAACAGATGGAGGGCTACAGCTCACATCTCATCTATTGGTACTTGTTTAGTGTAGGGGGTTTTTTTCTTCTTTTAGAGCAAACAGATTTGTAAGTTTACCTTGCCCATACCCATTACATGAACACACGACAATGTCGACCAAGAAAAAATCTTGTCCACCCCACAGTTTAAGGAGCACAATTAATGAAATGACTACTAGAAAGCAACAAAAACCATCATCTCCATTTCCAGCAAGTAAATCAGTAGGTCTCTTCACAACAGGTTTCAAAGACAATTCAACCCCAGGAAAGCCACGCATACTTACAAATTATAAAGCATATCAGCCATGTTGCTGCGGTAGTACAAGGCATTTCTATAGGCGCTTTCAGCTTCAGAAATCTTGCTCTGGCTCTTGAGAACATTTCCAAGGTTACCCCATGCTGTCAAGAGGAGAAAACAGTATTCATAAAGAGCTACAATCCAATTACACATGACAGAGTATGCAAGTATCAGGAAGTTTCTTAGGGAGACAAACCCCACAAAGGAACTATTTTTATGGAACAGGAGGTGAGGTTGGTTATTTTTTTCCCCCAGCCCTCTGGTTCTCTGCATCTTACTGTGAGGCTCACATTTCATAGAGGTGATTTACATGCACTCTGAATACATACAGCTTTCAGTTGGGAAAAGGAAGTTTTTTACAAAAATATGTCTCTAGAAATTACTGTAACCAAGGGAAAGGACCATTTTATTTCATACCACCTATAAATAAATAAAAATCTTCAGGGTCAAATGTGGAACTGAGGCATCTTTCTAGTTTTAACTTTTTTTTTTAAACCTGCTGACTCTAAACAGCAAAAAAGTTTTGCAGAGTAGACATGGTCTTCACTTAAGTACTAAAATTTGACATATGACACAGGAATTGAAAGAACAGTTTGGTAAGTAACTAGGATTAAAAATATGTCATATGGATATAAACATACTACACAGATCACTAAAATCCATTTTATTTCTACTAGAAAAACATTTGGTCCCTTTCCATACCATTTATTATGTTACACAATGTACTTTTATAGCCCATCTATAAAGGACTTTAGGTAAAAAAAAATATTTAAAGCTCCACATGTGTTCCCTTTGCAGTTTTGTTGAGTGGCACAAAAGCTACTTAAAAAAAAGAACTGGAACTAACATTTTATGAAAAGACAACCTCTGCTACTCAGAATTTAGGAAGCTAATTTAACTGGCACTACAATTACAGTGTGTGTGAACATGAAAAAAAAAACACATTATGCTTATAAATGCAAAGCTGTTTCATAAAAAAAGTTTTACTTTCACCCCTTTTAAAATGAAAGAAACCAATGGAAAGATGATGTGTGTCCTTTCCACCAAACACAATATATCAGAATATTCTCCCCTCCAGATGCACTTAAACATCAGCTTAAGTAGCAACAAACTCTAATACATCAGTCGAGCCCTTTTCTTTTTTCAAGAATTTGCATCACGTCTGACTAATGCAAAACTTCAAGGTAGTGTTAATGTAACACTGCTATGTAGGTTGTTAATTGACATAGGCATTTTTTCCTTAGAAATTGCAGCACTTTCAAGCTGCTGTGGTTTGTTGCAGAATCATCCTAACACAGGGATGGAAACAGCAGCAAATACAGAATTTCCTCTGAGCAGAATAAACTAGTCATTGCTGAGAAAAAAAATTAATAAATCTATTTAGAATTCATAAAAAACATGTCATTCAACATTCTCTAAATCAAAGAAAATATGCAATATTTCCATAAGAAATGTGCAATATTTCCATAAGAAAATAAGCTATCACTTCTGTGAGTCAATTCTTTTTAGCCTAGTATTTAATGAGAAATAATTTATCAATATTTATTTATTAATAAATCAACAAAAGTCACAAAATGTTCCATCATTTTGAAATATAGCTGCTAAAACTACTCTCAGGTTCACTCAACTTTTACGCTTGGCTAGCAAATGTGCAGAATTCTGAAATTTTCTTGTTTCTCAGTTCTGAAACGCCGATGCAAATGAATGTGGGCTTATGGCCTGTTCTACTGCTGATACACCCCTTCATCCTCTATGTTACAGAAATTAACTCTTCCTCCTCAAAGGATGGCAGAGTGATTCTGACAGCTCAGTGAACCTGATAGATGAGACCAAGCAGCTGCTACTGTTCTTTGGCTTCACCATTACCTACCACCCTACAGCCAATCAAGTTTGTCACAGCCTCCCTCAGGCTAAACTGATTTTTGTGAAGAGTAGGGTACAAAGCAGACAACTAAACTGATCCAAGTTAGGGAGAACAATGAGAAAAGGATGACCACAGTACCTTTAACATCTGATCTAATCACTGCTCTGTTCACAGCGGAGCCCAATCTTGCCTTTGCACAGCTTTGTTAGCTAAGTGTGCATTGCAAGTGTTGAACATCATAAGACATTACTGCCACAAAGCTCCCATTCCATTTAACTTCACAATGTTTAAGAACAGAGCTGTGAACAGTGTTGATCTGAAACTCTCATTATATGAGGAACTGTATTTAATTGAGGCAATGGATATAAATCATGCAAGAAAATGAAAGGAGCAGAAAAACACAAGTGGAACAAGAGGACATGTCTGTGCAGCCCAGTCATCTCAGGATGAACCCTGAGGAGCTCTTCAAAGCTTCAGAGTGACTCAGGCAAAGAGGGGATCATGTACTAAATTTGTCAAATTATGTAACCTCCTTAACAGTAGGCTTTAAAAAAATTATCTATGATACATTCAAAATTATCACTTATGTCCCAAGTGATCAACTGCACCCCAGCTTCTTGCAGCAATGGCAGGATGCACTGAAATGTCAGTCCTGGTCCTCCAAGCTATGAGTAGATGCATCATTGTTGGCTTCCTTCCAGAAAAGGGAAACAGTGAGCACAGTGTCCTGGGAACATCCCAGAGGAGCCATGGCAAAAAGAAAATCAGCATTTGGGTTTGTCAAACCAAGAGAATCTTCACATGTGCTCAAATGACATATGTCAGACTTGGGAAATGCAAATTACTTCATATCCAGGTAGCAGGCTTTTTGTAACACTTCAAGTTGTCTGATTTTGTTTGTTTTGCTTTAAATCACTTAGAAAAGCAAGACAAGAACCTGTGAGGCTTTGCCAGCCAATAAATATCCCCATTGGTATGGCAATATTGGTGGCAAGAAGGAAGGTAGGTCATAAAATTACCTCCTTCATTTATCAGTGAAACTAATTAAAGACACTTACAACTATTGACTAGCATCTTTATTGGTCCATATTCAAAATACCTTCTGTATTTTAAGACCTCAAAGAAAAGTTCCATGAGCTAGAGCATTTAAGGATAGAGAAGAAAATGGCATTGAGAATTCAGTAATTCTATTTCATGATCTTTGCAATTTAAAACAAAACTATATGCAAGCCTCTTGTGCACACTGTAATGGCATCAGCCATCATTTACTTTTTGGATGCATGAGGATTGGCAATAATGATAGTTCTGGCTTAAGTAATAAAACCTCCAATTACAAAGGAGGGGTATTTGAAATCTTAAAATACTTGTATTTATCTATCTACACTAGGACTTTACCCTACCACACGTGGTATAAAAAGGCATATATGTAGATTACTGCACTGTCCATATTAAACTAATGTAAGTGAACCTAAATATGTACTGATACAAAATCCATGACAGGTAGGAAAATGATGACATGTAACTCACTACAAAACTTTTAAATAAGGAGGAATTTCTCCAAGTTGTCAAATTTTGAAAAGAATATAAAATAATGAAACAATTGGATTATTATCTAATGCACTTAAATAAACATGCTCTGCTTGAGAACCAATCCAGATAATCTCATTTTCCTCTAATTAGAAGTAACTCTTTCTCTGAAAAAAAACTAAGGCTAATTCTGCAGAATGCACAAATATGGACCAAAGGTCTCTCTTTTAATCAAACTGGAAAATAAAATCTATTATTTTCTGACCAAAAAAAAAATAAATATGCCATATTGCTTGATATGCTACAAAAATTCATCTTGCCTAAAGCTGATTCCTCCTTGACTGAGCCTGTTTGGGTTTTTTTCCCCCCACACTGTAGTTTTTAGCCCAGATGAGACTTTGCAGAGCATCTTGGGGAAGAAAGGGTGTCACCCTACTTTTTAAAGATTTTTCTAAGCCCCCTGATGTTGATATTCTTGTAGTGAACTTTCTCACACACTTTCTGTAAATAACTCATTGTTTTGCATTCTTTTATGGAGGAGGAGAGAGTTGATAGACTGTTAGTTTGACCAGTGTCATTGGATAGGTGTCACTGCCACCCTCCAATCCACTGTCACTTTTGGAAAACTATAAATGCTGGAGTCAGAAAATAAACTTCCCTTTTTCCTCACCTTGAGAACAGTGGTGTGTGTTTGTGTTCTTTCGTGTCCTACAGTGACAACAGGGGAAGATGTAACAGTCGGACTGGCCCATGCCTCAATGTCTCATGTTTGTTTCTTTAAAAAAGCCTAGCAATTAGTTAATAATACTTTTTTTCCTATCCCCCTACACTTTAAGATTCCCAGATCAGAGATGCTGTTGCAGTACACTCCAAGTAGAAAACAATAAATCCTTGTTTCCAGACCTCTACACACATATATATAAAGAAAGACTATCAGGCTTTCTCATATCCTGCTGAAGGAGAAGCACATCCCACACTGACTTGGGTTTCAGAGGAAATTACAGCACTACTAAAGAACTGGAAGAGAGAATACTGTCGCTGCAGAGTAAATTCAGAGTTTGAATTGAACTATAAACCACTTTCCTTCAGCTCTCCACCATATTTGGCATAACCAGACTGTTTTGCTGGGGGAGGGCTGCCTGTGGCATGCTCAAATGCCCTAAGTAGCTATGACTGTTTCCCAAACAACTTACAAATGCCCATTCCTTCTACACTATTTAATCATCCAGAGCAGCACAATCATCCATTTAGAGAGCCCCAAACTGTTTCCAGGGAGTAGGCTTTTTATTTAACTTTCAAACAATTCTATGTGGCTCATTTGAGCTAACTCTTTTAAAGATGTGTCCTAGTTCTGACCAGAACAGAGTTAATTTTTTTTTCAGGAGCCAGGCAAGGTGGTGCCTGTAGTCCCAGCTACCCTGACAGGCATAGCCAGACCCTAAGGTTATTCTCCCATCACCTGCAAGATGGAGAAAGCATTTGGGAGAGCCTGGGTGGGGACACTGATTTGGGGAGCAGTATTCCTAAACCAAAACAAGCTTTTAAGAGTTGCAGATAAAAACGTATCTCCATTTTATTTTAAGAACTTTGAAAAATCCTGTAGGACATTTATCCTTCAAATTCTGATGTTTGTGTTACGAACGGAGACCCCAGATTTATCACAGTATATCCTGCATAATTCCTGTATAACAGACTTATATAGCCATATAACATTATATATCATAAATTATACTTTTAATGGCAATTCTAACCTATGATTTTGTTACCTAAATAGGATCATTGTATATGCCATACAGTAGCTGTTACAAAGGTTCTTACTGGTGGCTGGGAACATTTTACACTATTGAAAAATTATATACCTTAAAGTAATTTCTTCTTTAAAAAGTCATTAAAGCTGAAAATTATTATAGAAGTAAAAGAAAATATCCATGCAAGACTTAGTCAAAAAAGACTTAAGGATCAGAAAGTTCTGGCAAAGATATTGGGAAAATGGATGATTACTTGTTATTATGTTTCTCTGTAAATTTCTAAAAACATTAACTAAAAATAATATCAAGAATCACCATGATGACTATACATTCTAATATATATTGGCTTAGGAGGGATACTATACTGCTATAAATGCAGAGAGGTTTTAAAACAACCATGAACCATCAAAAAAAAAAATTCTAGTCTTATGGTAATAGGTAATATGAGCTCCATTCCAGAGAGAAAAATTGAGATTAAAGTGGTTAGTTCAAAGACTAAAGAAGATTTAATTAGCAAAACTAATTCATGAATACCTAACTCCAGATGGTATGCTCATATCACTGGTATTTCTTAACAGTGATAATACACAAAACTTTTAAGTGTACTTATCAGCAGGTCTTATATGTTTAAAGTCTGATGTTTTATATGGCAATCTGTGCACTGAAATCACCTTCTCTCTCAAGCCTTTTTTCCCCAAACCCACATTTTCTATTCAGTGCAATGTTATATTAATCACACTGCTTATTTTATTATTGACATTAAATGAGCCTAAGGAAAAAGAAATAACTACTGTACAGAGCAATATTTTGGGCTATTGGGCTAAAAACTGGTTGGAGTTTTACTGACAAGCTGCATATAAAAAATTTGAATATACACACCAAAACACTGAAAGGCAAATTCCAAATGCTCAAACTGTTTTTAAATGCCCACTGTGATATTTATTAGGACACACACTGCTATACTTAGGAAGTACAAATATGTGTAGTGAACAACAAGCTGTATGTCACAGCAATAGCTATTGAAAGCTCTAAAGGTATTAGAGGTGATACTGTCAGCATAATGTAAGCTCTTAATAATAAGCATATCTGAAGAATGCTGTACCTTAAAATATTTCAATTCTTTTGGTTTCCAGTCACCAGTAGTGATTCAAAAACAATAATAATAATAATGGAAAATAATGTTTTATTGCATCTTTTTTGTCTGTGGGAAATACAGTTTCTCTACCCAGCTTAGTACAAAATATAGTAACTGTTTTTCCTCACTGAACTGCGGTGAAGTTTTAGTTAAGCATCCACTCTGTACAGCAGGTCAACTATTTCCTGGAAGGATCCTCAAAGCCTACTTGCAAATGTAATGGCACCAGGAGACTAAAATTTCATCAGTAAATATGACCAAGCAACTGATACCTCTGTGGCAGTCTAGCAGTTTAAGCTTCTCTATTTTCCACTTTAATCAATGTCTCTCCCAGGTATAGGAAATATATCATAATGATCTTCCATGTTCAGATGTGGACTGCAAGACCCAGAGAAAGATTATGCTTTTTGAAGCTTATTTTTGGTACCACAGGGAAAACTAGAGTTAATGAGACATAATAAGCACAATTATTTTGTGTGCCATTGCAATTTTATATTAAACACAAGGTAATCATCACCACAGAATGACCCTCAGTCTAACTGAAAAAGACGTGACAGCTACCACCCACTTTTAAATTTTTTATTTGTTTTTACACTTTGGGAGGCTTCCTTTGCTATAAAAGAACTTTCAGATAATGAGAATTGCTTCATGTCACTTGGGCTGCTCATTAAGTTGAAGGCAGAACAGAGAAACACTTGTGTCTTTCCCTCCCTACGGTCAAAATATGCATATACCCACTTCAGAATCCATAAACTAAATTAGTCAGTCCTGCATATTTCTCCCTCAAGTGCTGACAAACTGTAACAAGGTACTGCTTGGATCACTTTAAAGTTATTTGAAATACTAGTCATAACCAGAATAGTAGAATAAGACCAGTAAAGATGCAGCTAAGACATCCCAAGTCCTCACAAGGACTCCCTCAGCCAAGGGATGGCAGCTGCCTGCCACACAGTGAGGCAGCCAGCAAAGCTGGCACACACAGGGTAATTTGGAGACAGCTTCACCACCTTCTTCTCACTTGACTCTCCCACGGTGCATTTTCAGATTTTTTTAAGAGATAATCCATGCTCACGCTTTTGAGCATTTTTCCCACATTGTCAGTGATTGACAAAAACAGCCTGGAGAAATGTAAACTGCAGAAAGGCTGTGGCTGCCTGCAGGAGTAGAGGCTTTCTCACCTGCGGCAGAACACAACTCTGCCTGCACTGCCTGCAAGGTACCCCTGAAGGGACCAGAGGAAAGTACCAGTGAGGTGATTATCACCCATTTCTTCCCTGAGGATTGAAGATGGAGAAGCTGCTGAATATGTTTGCCTCCAAGTCCCACAGTAGCAGATAAGATGATAATCTTACACATATCACAACACAGAGGACCTGGCAATAAACCACCACCACAAGAGACAACTCCATTTCCAAAGCAGTTCAGCCACATTAGTACACAAATGCACCCACGCTAAAAGCCTGCCTCAACAAATGCCCTTACGACTACAGCACATCGTCTCAGTGTTGCACAGCAGTCAGCCATCAGTGGCATTCAGCCTGCTAGACAGAATACAGATGGATCTGGAACAAAACACTCATCTTTTTGCTTTAGTAAAGCTGGTCTTCACAGATTCCTATTTCTTTATCAGTTTCCACACTGCGAGTTTTTCGAGGGATGCCTCCATTGCTTTTTAGATTACGAAAGAAGCAGCTCTTGTTGAGAAGAAGCTCTTTGCAGGAGATGAGAGAAAAAGCAGAACTATCAGGGAAAATTATCCTGCTACTCCACAATTTTCAGAAGTAAGAAAATACTATTGAGGAGAAACTTGCTACAAGCTGAGGAAAGCAGAGAAATGAGGAGTGACAGCTTCTTCTTAGTAGCCTAAAAATAAGGAAAATACTTCTCCACTCTACTGTTTGACTGAGCAGACCATTGTCCCACTCTCTGAATAGCCTATTTATCACTAGAATTCATAAAACTAGAAAAAAGAGGCAAACAAAAAATAAATTGTTTTTCCTATGTCAACCTCATTTAATTAGTGAAGAGTAGTTTGAATTGTTGATCTCCCAATGCTTTGGCAGGATTGGCAGCCAGTCTACTCCAGTCAGGCTTGCCTGACTATATAAGAAATAGAAAATAAAATTAGCATAGTCAAAGCCAAGGATAATTTTAGAAATATTTACAAAAATGAACAGAGTTGGGTGACAGGTCGCATTAGCTAGGGGCGTCGTATACCCAGCCTTGTTGCAATGTATGTGGGCTATTAAATATTCAAAAGTTTAACAGGATATTTTAAGCAGATTTATTTAAGTCAACTCAGTCACGTCTGTATCACTGCTTGACATATTGTCTTTGCTTTTACACATCTTACAAGACACTTAATGTCAGCTTATATGGCAAGAAACCAGACGATCATGTACACACGAGCCTGTGCATACTGAGATGTGTAGATGAAAACAGCTCATCTTGTCTCCTGGGAGCATAATACCCAGTAGTCGAATTTCCAGACAATGCTGCAGCCAATACTACTACTGGGCAAAAAGAAGCATGTTGGGGTTGTTTTTCATCACAAAATCTGCTTCATTGCATGCAGAGAACTAATAATGTCTGGGCATCTCCAACGAGGACAAAAATTGAACATGCACTAACTAACCAAGTGCATACACACTTTCTTTCCAAGGAATTCCAGTGTTTTAATACAAGTTTTTACTGTCACTAAACTTGCACCTCTCAGAGCTTTATATAATCACTCTGGTGTGCTGGCCCACTGTTCAGTTACTTCATTTCTTGCTCTCCTGTGCTAGTTTTGAAAAAAAAAGCAAAACAAATGGGATGTGCTTGTTCACAATTTAAAAAACTCACTTACTGCAGCAACAAGTTCAGTAATTTTCCCAGGGTGAGAAAGTATATGAAGAAGAGTTACAAAATCAGACTGACAAACTACTAAAATGCTGCTTTGCTGGGCGTTTTATCTGCCAAATCTACTTTTTCACACTCTATCAGCTCACAGTAACCACCTGCATTTGCCTCTTACTATCACAGCTTTTAGACTATGGCATGATACAGCTGTCTAATCAAAATGCACAACTCTATCAGCAGATGACTTCACATCACATAAGGGGTTTCTGAGCAGAGCACTGAAAAAACTCAAGTACTCAAGCGCTGTCAAATTTTTCTTTCACAGACAGGCAAAGCAATCAACTAATCCCTTCTCACTTCTGATGAACTGTGAATAAGGAAGGCTTAGTCAATGTGTACATTGCACTCACAGGTGATATTTTGACCATTCTCATATAAACTTGCATTTGTGCCAAGAGCAGTACAGCCAGGCAGCATGGAGTTCAGGATCCAAGCTGGATCTGCCATACATGCTTGAAACCACAGAGCTGCAGCTAAACATTGTTACTGATACCTAAACTGGCAGGTTTACTGCCTGTTTGGATATGTTTACACTAGCTGTGGTCACATCTCATTACAGCATAGATATAACCTTTGAGACGTGGCTGGGCAATGTTACAAATAGCTGATATTTACACATGAGCAGGAAGGCATAAGTATTTGACAATAACTCTTTACAGTACTCGTAGGCAAGGGGAACTACAGTAATTTCCTAGGCTGAATTATACCTGACTTCATTTCCTCATTTTTATTATGTAGTATTGATATTATTTGCATCAGATGAAATAAAGGAACAGCACTTCCCTGACACTGTCCTTTACTACTTCTTATATTTTCTAATCAGAGAAAACAGAACATTTGGTAAACTCACAAAAAATGCTCATTAACTTGCTATATACCAAATTCCAAATGGAAAAACACCAGAGTGCGCTCTATAATACTAATAGCGCATCTTTAATTTCAAAACACAGAACTAATACCACTGAAAAAGAAAGTATCCCCTTACCTTAGGGTCTCCTTTTCTCCATGTCAATGCCAAACCTGTAACACCTAATCAAAACACATTCCTGCTTTTCCCCATCTTTTACTAACATACACACCACTGCAACTTGAAATGACATTTCCTAAAATATTCTCTTTAGATGTCGCTAGTAAAATCAGACAATTCAAAGGCAAAGAAAGACAGGAATAAGTAAAACATTCACCATAAAGAGCAAAAATTACCTTTAGCAGGGTTTACTTTTATCCCTGACCTATACAGCATCTCCTCATTCTGCCAGTCCCCGTTCCTGACAACAGTCTTGAGTCCATAGAAAACAATTAATGCAGCAGTGGAACAAAAAACCAAGTTCTTCAGAAAGCGCTTTTGGGCTTTGACATAAAGGGCCCTGACACCTACTGTAACCAGCAGGCAGAAGCCCATACTAGGAACATACAGCACACGCTCTGCTATTACAAAGCCAACATAGAAAAACAGGTTTGTGGCAGGAACGAAGGGCACTATTAACAAAGAGAGAGACAGAATGACAATGTTCTCGGTTGAAGGAAGCTGCAGTTTCTGAATTTCATGCTTTTTTAGGCCATTCTCTTCTTTTGATGCAAAGCTTGACTTCACCTCCAGTGTCTTGTACTCCATCTCTGGGTGACAGCTATGCCCATTAGCATTTTGCTTGCCATTCAGTACAGTTTTCCCATTGAATTCTCTCTCATTGCTGGAGCCCTTCAAGCTAAAGTAGGCAAGGAGGAGGAGTCCTGCATAGAAGGCCACAGTGTGTAGATTCCTCCAGTCGCTGACTGCTTTTAGAAGAGGCACAGCATCCATAGACCAGTCAAAGCTGAGAGTATCTGGGCACAGCAACAGCCAGAGGTTCTTGGTTGGCAAGTAAAAGAAGGTCAGGGTACGTGTGAGAAAACTGTCTGAGTCAGCTGCTGGATTGTCAGAGTTAGAAAAACTTGGGGGCCTGTTGCCCATCCAGTACAAGCGAACACCCAGCAGTGCAGTTCCCCAGGAGGTCAATAAGCCAATGCTGAAGAACAGGGTCAAATTCTTTCTCTGAAAGAAAAAGAAAAAGCATAAATCAACACTAGGTATTTATTTGTGTAAATTATACACAACAAAGAATCAAGAAAATATCTGATAGAACTCTTTTTCAGTAATGGAAACAAACACAATAGATCTCCATCTCTGACATTTGCATCGTGCCATGTTGGGGTACATTGTTGACTACAGACTAAAGGAAATTACTCTTTCATTTAAGCTCTATCAAGAATGCATCACAGTCAAGCCTTCATATTTTAGGGCTGTCAGTCGTTGCTCAATAGTTAGTTGTATAATGCTTTTGAAACTCTTATTTTAGAGGAGTTTATGGAATCTTACATTAGTTCCTACATAATCTTCTGGCTGTGACCAAAACACGAGTTTGCCTTAGCTAGATTTAAAGTCTGAAGGATGTTCCAGATCCATTTTCTTCAATCCAAGTCTCTCCCCGAGGCATTTCACTAGAGAACCAATTAAAATTGCCAAGAAAGCGAGAGAGGAAAACAGGTGCAGATTCCATATTTAGGTCTGCTAGCTCCTACCTATTAACTTGGAGCCTTCAGCTCTACCTACTCCGAAGTCCCACTTCATTTTCTATAAGACACAAAAAATTTCACCTCCATATGAGGAAGGGCTTCTTTACATTGAGAGTGGCAGAGCACTGGAACAGGCTGCCCAGGGATGTTGTGGATTCTTGTTCTCTGGAGACATTCAAAACCCACCTGGATTTGTTCCTGGACAGCCTGCTCTAGGTGACCCTGCCTTGGCAGGGGGATTTGAGCTGGACAATCTCCAGAGGTCCTTTCCAACCCTAACGATTCTGTGATCTCAGAGCCAAACAACACACTGGGGTTTTTTCCTCAAGCACACCATAATAAACAGTCCAAAACTTTTCACATCTTTATATGTATCTAAATAAAATTATGGGAAGCAAACAGCTCCCATAATTTTGTCATCATGCTAGCAACTTGAAGGATCTGCACTTATTTATGGAACAGCAGAACATTTTCCAGCAGAAGCTGCTTCTTGGGTAAGCTCTGCTCTCAATTACATGGGCACCCTAAATGAAAGCTGGTTTACATTACTCTCTCTCTATGTAAAAGCTAAAATATATGGGGTTTTTATATTTCAGTTTCTTAGATACCTTTTGTAAGGAAAGAAAAAAAACTATTTGCCAAATAGTTACAGATACAGATTAAGTGCTTTGATTATCTTTTCCCCATTATTAGAAAGAATTATTTGTCAATAATTTTTCATTTAATTAGGTTTGATTTTTCCATCTCACACTACTCATTTGTGGGACGATTATTCAATGTTTGCTTAGTTATTCAGAAGCAGAACCTAACAGTAGAATGCTTTATCTTATTTCTACAAAATAACTAATTTTTCTTCTTTGTGGGTGGGATCAATCCTTGATATCATAAATTACAGATGATTGCGTTGCTCCATTTTAGGTCAATTACTAACAGTTTTCTACAGTTTACTGATATTTTCCTAAGAAGACACATCCCAGTAATGATAATTTATAGTTTATCTTATAATGTATCAGGAAGAAATTTATACATTTTCGCATTTCTACAGAGTTCCTCCTTGTGAAGTTTAAAATATTAAACATCAGTTAGATTCATTAATTCAGTTATGCTACATTACGGAATTTAATGGAGGCATTAGTAGGGAACAAACAAATTTATAATGGGAACATTCATGCACTTGTATTGTGCTCATGTAAAAAATGCTGGCACTTTTTATACACAAAGTAAAGCCTGGGTCCAGATTTAATTTGCCATATTAATACCAGTTTGATTTACTAGCTTTTTTACATTCTGGATAATCCACAATGTTTTGGTAATATATCAGTCAAAGCCCTCATCTACACATCATGATAACTACATTCCCTGGAAAGCCTATTAGAACAACTTACTTTTATTTTTAAGCTGGGTAATACCTTACAACTCACTTCACATACAGTTTCATCCATGCCTGCCAAAACTACTGAAACGCTTATAATGTTATAAAGCTGTGTAATATAAAGCTGTTATCACTGTTATCACTGAAACTCTCAACTAAATTTACATTTGGAATAAAAAGATTATTCAGATTTCATGGATTTGCATGTATGTCCTCACAGTAAAATCTCGTATCCCAGGTTTAACTTGTCCTTTCATTCTCATCATAGTTTTCTACATGACATTTTTTTCTGTCCACCCTTGTGGCTCAATAATTTTCAAACTCATTTCCTTCAAACATACACATAAAACAACTCTCAAATGTTAAGCATGACCTATTTGCTCTCTCATACATCCTTCTTATGAATCTCTTATGAGGAGGCTGCTAAGACAGAAAGAAACTGGAAAGTGAAAGATAGTATTTTTTGTTCTTTGACTTAGAAATAGTCTTTTCTGCAAGGCTATGTACCACTTGAAAGACTAAGATATCGCAAATATTAAGGAAGTGAAACTTGATTAACAGATGAAAAGTGAGCTTCCATAGACTGATTAGGTCGCTTTGTTATTTTGTTAATACTTACTTAAAAAACTGGAAGGAAATCTCACTTTTCTGAAGTCCTAACCATTGAACTTTTCAATTAAATGCCAAGAAAGTTCACATTACAAAGTTCTCTGACAAAACCATGTGAGTGCAAATATGCTATTTCTCATGGATAACAGTGAAACCTACTAAAATTTTCAGGTCTTACTCATATGTTAACCAAATACTAACAATTAGAAGTTTGCCTCTTGCTTCTATCCCAAAAATGTTAACAATCTGTAGGCTCAGAGCTAATCAATCTTCACTACTGCAGTAACTATTTGCAGCCTCTCTTTTAAGCTTTACACTTAAGGTCTATAATATCTGGATCCTCACGCTTGTAGGTTTTACAAAGAACACAGATTATCCACATACAGGAATGTGTGTCATGCTGTAGCAAAACTTTTTTTTACTAATTTTTAACCATTTTACATGATTTTCAAATGAAATATCTAAGCACTCGCTCATAGAGCTCAGAGATATCTGAGTAGGTTTAGCACCCCAACATAATCATCATTATTCATCATGCTGTAAGGCACTAGCCAAGTGGAGACTGAGCTCTGGTAGATTCTCAAACTCAGTTAACTGACATCAGGAGTGAAGTGCAAATTTCCTGTTGCTGCCTCAGACAAAAATGGTTTGCATTCTTCCCCAGATTTCACAGATGGATCTTTTCAATAGTCAGTAGCTTTACAACCTTTTAAAATTACCTACAAGTTAAGTACAGTTAGCAATAACCTATGTAACACTGACACACCATTGTGAATTTTCAGATTTCAGAGGAGGCTTATTCTAGAGGCAAGAAAAATCTGTCCCTAACACTTAAACATCTGTCACAACAATTAAAAGTATGATGCCTTTTTCCTTTCTCTGTTATTTTTTTTAGTTTTCAGTTTTCCAATCTCACAGACAGCACTGGCCTAGAAGGGAAAGACAAATTCATTCCCCTTTTTTTTCTCTCTCAACATTCATGATTTTTGCATAGCTTTTATCCCTCTGTGCTAATATAGTCACAGATAATGAGAAAGGTTTAGCACATATTTTTGCTTTACTTTCTTTAAGGCTTTGGAAGAAAATCATTCCAGCAATTTATTAAAATTAAATAATACCCCAGTAGATTTTTGCCTGCAAAGGAAATGCTTTCAAAATGAACTCTGCCCAGACAAGCACTTTCACTAGTAACTCTTCTGAGCCTCCTGACAGCCTGTGCTACTCTGATCTGATTGTGTACATTCAGTGCAGTCCAGGAGCAGAAGAGATCCTCTGTAATGCTTGGCAGAAAGGATTTGGATTACTGTACTCATGAGTCCTAATCCAGCCCATCTGCCATATGTTTTGACACCCCCATAAATCCTCTAACCTTTCATAAGTAGCCATTTTCATCTGAGGAACAAAAGGAGCACTGATTTAGATCAGATTTAACATATCTCCTGCCTGCTAACAGGCAAGTACCACCACTGCAATTTTAGTCTGACTGTAGAAACCTTATTCATCACCCTACCAAAATCCATCTGCATGACCCACCCACATTGCACATTTCCCTTGCATTAAATCCTAATTCCTCACTTCATTATATTGCCCTTAAATAAGGCACTGCAGCAGATTTCTTAATTGGGCAGCCACTGCCAAAACTCAGTCATCACCTAAGTGGTATCCAAAGCATTTTCAAAAGACACTGTTCTTTTAATCTCACACTGTCCATTTCACAAACAGCATTAAATATGGCACATGATTGAGACAGTCCAGAAATCAAAATCATCACACAGAAAATGTTATTCTTAGAACTCAGGAGATACAGGGATGAAAGAAGATGTGTCATCAGGGATTACTCACAGGAATTTCTTTTCCAAATTAGAGTTCCTTAAATATATGTTGGCTTGAAAACTGGGACTTCCAAAAGTATACTAAAATGCTGCCAGATCACTAGACTTACAGCATCTTCTTCCCACCATAGGTAGAGGTTCCTGGATAACAGATCTGCCAAGCTGGAGCCAAACTACAATTCAAAAACCTCTCCCCACCAGGAATGAAGCTATTTGCTACAACTCCTGCTGGGTCACAGTACTGAGGTGGAAGTGGCCTTTAACGCTGCCTGACCACCTGCCCTGTTAATTCCTGCTTGCATGACCCACTAAATGAGGTTTACTCATATTCACTGGTGATGCAACAACTGACCTGAAGGTGAGTTTTACCTCAGAGTTGGAACTCTGTCAACAGCTTTTCCAATATTGGGATCAACTGTGCATATTTAATGACATTTAATTCTAGTGTTAAGACCCTACACAATTTTTCTCCAACGAGGAAGTGCATTCACAAAATAGCTAAAGATTATCTGTACATAGATTTATTGTAATTAGCCTGTAGCACAAGTTAAACAGTCATTATTACTACTGACTTGCCTTACATTAATTAGAGTTATAAATACTGGCATTTAAAATTGCCAAAGTCTCACTCTAAAATCCTTCATTCTTTATTATGAATTTTTAAGTACCAAAACAAAAATCCAAACCCACAATGACTCTAACCTCTCCATTGAGAAATGGTTATAAGGGCTACAGGGGAAAAGATAGGCTGTATTAAGATCAGAATCTGCATGAATGACTGGAGACAGTACAAGAGCAGGACTTGATACAGACAGGAGAACACAACAACAAAGGCTTGGAGAAGGAGATAAAAGATGTAACTTAGGCAAACAGAAGTCATGCAAAACCTAAGCAGGACACCAGCTCAACTCTGCAAGGCTGACAAAGCAAAACAATGATATCACACTTAAAAGTGGGGCTCAAGGAAAAGCCACCTGAATAGGACACCGGGCACTGAAGACCACTAAAGACCCCAAAGAACCATAAAAGGACTTCTGATAAGGGCTGTGACTTAATAAATAGTGTAATACATATGTATCAAGTAAGTGGAGACAGCTAATGATTAGTGTGTATGATAAGAATTCTGTTTACCCAATTATCAGGAAATGTTGATTAGTGGAAGGATCCTCCAAATTCCCAGCACTGCAATAAAGTATGCCTGCTTTGTAATACTCAAACTCATTTTAGAAAGTTTATATTTGGCCAATTACAGTATGAATATACAGCAGTTTGATAAATCAGTTTTCATGATCAGTGTGAGGAAAGGCTTTCTATAAGTCCACATAACTAAATGCTGTGTAACAATGGTGATGCTATGGACGTCTACTCAGAGTTATTCCATCTATCAGCAGCAGCAAGAACTTTATACAGGAAATTAGAAAGCCATTGGGACCAAAAGACATTCCTGGACTGCCAGATTGCTCAGGGATGCTGTCCAGCACCACTGATACCACTGCACAGGTAGGCAGCTGGTCATCACACCTGCATTTCCTTTAACAAGTACTGTCTCACTCAGAGGTTTTACAGCGAGGGAAGAGTGCTGCACTTTCCAGACTAGACAAAACACTGAGAGCTCACTGAACACACAAGTATGTTCAAAATTATTTTGAAATAACAGAGAAATGTTAAGAAAAATAAACTTGTATAAATGGCAGGGGCAACACTGTTTGCTTAAAGGTAAACAAGTAAGAGAAGTGGAGCAAGTAACTGGCTCATCTTCAGAGAAGCATAAGGGATCACCACAGATCACAAACAACTCTATTAAACCACTGCTAGAAAGGTAAACACTGTACTTGTACTGAGGCTACAAATGCACAAAAGCACATCCTCCAAGACACATGAAGTAAACCGACCACTTTTCTCAATACTAATAAATCCTAAAAGGATCTGGTTCCAACACAGATCTTTCAGAAATAAAAGGAGGAACTGGATAGAGCAACACAACAGAGTAATTTGTTTAAGTTCAAAGGGAACCAAAGGAAGATTCCAGTTGTGTAAAATGGAATCAGTTTCCTTCTACCACTGCCACACAGACTACAAGGAAGCAGGTCAATCTCACAGGTGAGTGGAACAGCTGAGGTGGGGAGCACAGTTCAACACGACACCTGAGCAAATGGATCAGGAGGCCTGCAGAGCCCCAAGGAGAAAGGAAGCCTTGCCCCAGTCTCACTGGAAACGCAAAAGCTGGCCCATCCTCTTGAGTAGCAAATACACATGAAAATGAGTAGCAACAGCTAAGGCTCATGATGTAATTTATATCTCCTAACACAAAAAATTGTAATGGCACATTTCATGTTTTCTAAATTAATGAGAGGGCAATAAAGGAAAATCAAAGCCTGTGAAGTGGTTTTAATATGTAGTGGGAGGAAAACACACACTGTTAGAATGTAAATAGACACATATTGACCAATGGATTTTATGACCAAGATGTCATTAAATTCCAGATTAAGCCTCTAGCAATGACTAAGCAACTTTACCACCAACTCGAAGAATGTCATCAATAACCAACTTCTGCACATGGGATAAATAACAAGTTTAGGTTTGACAGAACAACCTCTCTAGGTGTAACAGCTATCAGCTGGAAGCCCATCAAGTTTACAGCAGTCAGTTGCTACAGTGGATAAAAGGATTTTAGAGTGGATCATGGATAACAACCAGCATCTTATGTGCGGGTTTTTCCATTTTTCTGTTTGCCTACTGAAAAAAAAAATCAAGGTGTTTTGTTTTACTTGTACTTTTAAAATACGTCAAAAGAGCCAGCAGCAAAGTAGTCTTGAAACTATACTCCTAACAAAGAAAAACATTACAATTTTATTGTAATTCTTCTAGTAAAACTTTAAAACCTACACCATTTCAAAGAGAAACACAAGTAGTATTGAAAGTTCCACGCAAAACACAGAGCCTGCTTATTAACTCAAAAGGCATACTATTAAGGAAGATTAATTTAAGATCAAGTAGACTCTGATTTCCTTAAAAAATATTTAAAGTTGATTGTTGTGCAGTTATTTTATTTTCAGATCTAGCAGTTTAACAAGATAAGGAAAAATGGTTAA
The DNA here is from genome assembly GCF_028551555.1 of Melozone crissalis. Classification (NCBI taxonomy): domain Eukaryota; kingdom Metazoa; phylum Chordata; class Aves; order Passeriformes; family Passerellidae; genus Melozone; species Melozone crissalis. The sequence continues at coordinate 32,169,241 of NW_026535782.1, read as the reverse complement.
GTGACTCGGAACCTATCTGTGGGACAAACTGAGGCTAGGTTGTAACTAAAATGTTGTTTTAAAAAAAACTCACCTTCCTTCTACACTCACAAAATACATTTATTTATGAAAAGGCACCATAGGATGGCCAAAAGACACTCTAAAGTAGTTAAGTATTATGTTGGAACACAGTACCCTTTAGGAGTAGGAATAAACTTCACAGTATAAGCCACTTACTGGGCATTTATTTCAGATGCAGTGCGTATTATAAATAGCAGCCTGAAGGACATCTCCTGCAGTCTGGGTGCAATCTGTTTAACTAGTCCTTTTTCTATGCTCCACTAGGATCACAGTTTAAATACTGGGTAGCACCAAGACCTGGAGAAGCTAAAGGCAACACAGCAATGACTAACAGTCTTGGAAAGCCTTAACAAAAGTGAGAACGACACATCTCTGAGATTCAAAGTACCACCAACAGCACATGCAAGGTAATTCACAAATAATGGTGACAAATAGTAGGTCAGCACCATTGATGAAAAGCTTTGTTCCCAGGGGTATTGACAACAGCTTCTCCCAAACTCCTAGTCAAAACAAGCAGTCTGAAGCACACCTACATGCCTCCTTTCTCACCTAACCAAGTCTTGCCTCCATGTAGCTAACCAAGTAGTTATGAAGCACTAGCGGTTAAATTCTGGATATATGTGCTTGAAAGTTTGAAGAGTAATACACTGGAATAAAAAAACAAAAAACAACCCCAACCACTAAAAAAACCCCAAACCAAAGACGCAAACAAACAGCACCTCAAAAAAGAACTGCAATGAACAACCTTTGTAAGACCTGACCAGTAAGTACTGCAATCTTGAGGAGCAAGACTGAGAAAACTACCATTTTAATAAGAACTTAATTTGTTCCCCTTTTTCATTAGATTGCAGGCTTTTTAACAGAATTGGTTATGGTCAAAGACTAATTTAAAGAAGAGAGAGATTCATGTTTTCTATGTTAATTACTGTGGAAGCTTTTTGTATTCATTCCCTATGGAACACACTAAACAGAAATGGCAATGAAAACCGATCTGAAAATGAATAGAGAAAACAAATTAAACTTTTTGCAGCAAACACTCTTGGCTAACTACATAAGTAATTACTGCTCAATGATAGCGAAGAGTGTTGCAAAGATATCACAGGAGTAAAAATGCTCAAATATAACAACATTTAGCCAATAATTAAAACTACAAACACTTCAACGGAAAATTTTCTCAAAACTATTTTTGATAAAAGCACCAGAACACCTTCAATAGGATGCCCTCTACTTTAGTTCCCTATACATGAAATATGAAGAAAACAATATAAAAAACATTGGTGTTAATTTCTTTCTCCCCTTATTCTAGGGATCCTTTTATGGTGTATTTAAAAGGAAATTTAAGCATAGCCTTTTAAAAATACAAAGTGCATTACTACAGTTTGAATCAGAGACAGAGTAAAAGGTAAAGCATTTACTGACCTCCATATTACAAAACCAAATCTTCAATAATTCAAATAAAGAGAGATTAAAGATGGTGAAGCAGAATATGGATGAAAAAACTTACTTCATGATGTGGAATGTCATTACTCTCCATTAAGCTAATGTGAAGAAATGAAGCAGTTAGTAGTAACCTCCTGTGAACCAATACAAAGATACTTCTCAACTCTTAGGGGGTGAAGTACTTAAAATAGGTCAGTTACTGGTACTGTAAGAGGTGTGCTGAAACCCTTAACCAATTACACTAAACTTACTTGAAAGCCTGCACAGTTATCTTGTTTAGCTTAAAAAAAATAAATCTTTAATAATTCCAGTGAGGTAATGATCTGTGATCAAATAAGCCTAACTGTAAAACAATCCAGCTTCTCTGAAGCAAATGAAAACTTACATACTCTTTTAGAACAAAGGAAGAAAATTATTTTTTCTTAAATACATTCAGTACCATTCTCAAACCTTTGTTTTAAATATATTTCTCATTTTTTTAATAGACAAAATAGAAGAAGAGAAAGAAGTGGAAACAGAAATCACGTTGCCTGCATGCACTCATCCACATTTACACACACAAACACACAGAGCTACCCTTGGTAATTCCTGGTTTGTTCAGGTCCAGGGCATTACAAACATTTTTTGGGCATCAAGGACATAAAGGCAACAGTCTTTCCTTAGCACGGCTCTGGTGCAAACAGCCAGCTATTATTAAATTCATTCCAGTCTCACTAATGAGTGGAGTTTGGAAGTGCAGTATTTTTGAGCCATAAAAAGATGATTTATAATCAGAAGTCACTCAGTAGGAAGGCTAAAGTACAGCAGTCCTCTCTGCAAGTTATCATAACAGAAAGCTATTTAATGAGTATGGGTTTCTTCAAGAATTCAAAAAAGGAAAGATTTGGAATAGGATGTGTTACATTATGCAGACACACATCACTGAACATTGCTGCTACAGTAAAACCACCATGAAAGAAAAATCCTCAAAGTTGTTCCTATCTTGAGGTTTTGGCTCATTTTTTAATAAGTTCTTTCAAATGTAAAACATGGATCTGTAGGGATTAGCAGACAGACACAATCAAGTATAAAAAGATTTAGTAAAGTTTAATTAACTAAACTAAGTTGCCTAAGGTCAGCCACTCCATAGAGCAAACAAGGAAAAAATGTGACCTGAAGCAAGACATTGTTTGGCAAAGACACAATGAAAGAGCAGAGAGGTACCCTACCTCAGCAAGCTCAGGAGAGGCCTGAGTTACCCGCAGTTCCCTGCAGGGGAGCACTAAGGGTGCTGATGACTCAAATTCAGTAACACAAACCTGAAGCCTCCCCTTAATCCACCTCCAGATCAAAGCTACATACAGCCTCTAATAATGACTTAAAAATAAATACATTTTCCATAAACTATATGCCATAACCTTTATGTATGTGATGGGGACAAAACAGCTTTGCATGCTAGAAAACATGCACCTTGGCTTTCAGATTGAACTATTGAGTTTGCTAAGGAGGGTTGCCAGCAAGAAAGTGGGAAGAAGACAGTGGAGCACAGTATGCCAGAATTCTTAAGATCAAAATGAAGGCATAGCTGACTCAGGCTACATTTTTCTAATGAGTAAATTTAGATTGTGGCTTCTTGACAATAGAAGAATTTAAACAGTAATTGTGCCTTGGGAACTTTCTTGTTTCTTTTTTCCTGGTTTTCAGAGTGATCTGCTCCTTGTGCGAGTGACATTGTGTCAGCCCAGTGGAGGGAGCAGCATATAAAATAGGGAAGCTGAAGAAAGTTGTTAACTTTGTTAATCCATGACTGCTACCAAAGAGGCTGCTATCAAAATGTGACTTCCAAGAATATCACTAGGACAACTGCAATCTTCCATGCATGGTAAAAAAAACCACACCCATCCCTGCTTCTTCAGCAAACTGAGACTTATAACAGAAATATCTGAGAACAGTTATAACTGCTACACCTCAAGAAGTAATATTTCATTTTTCTAAGTCTTGAAAAATAGACAAGTCCTACTGAACAGAAGATATACAGTCTACGTTAAAACAAGAAGTCTTTGAGCTATCATGCACAAAGAAGGATTACATGGGTACAAAATTCCCTCCCACCTGACAGTCTTAAATATTCATCCTACACCAGCTGCTTGTTTTCAGGGTCACTACACAGGTTACCTAGATGTCAATGACATTAAAGGCCCAAATTTCTGAATCTTTCAGAAAGCTGTGACATATTTCCTCGTTCCTTGGAAGTATGCACATCTTCAGCTTCATGATAATCCTCAGACAGCAGGATGAACTTCACCGCTGTGTTTGTCAGCACTTCAAACCATCTGCCCAACCCACAGAACCTTCGTCAGCTCATCACTCTCCTGTCAAAAGCACCTTAAGTCTTCCTATGAAACCTCTTCATCTCTACCTCATAGATGGTAGTTGCACTCAAATCACTCCAGAAAATGAAAATTCTTCAAAGTTTTGCTGTAAGTACCATGACAAAATGCACCTGATAACAGATCAAGATGATGCTTCTGTCACCAGCTCTGACACAGATATGCTGAGTGATACTAAGCAGATTGCTTAGCCACCTTCTGTCTCCTTTTGCTCTAATCCTCCCATACTGCCTCTAAATTCAGATACTGTATTCCTAACAGTAATAGGAATTTGTAACTATGCTTTCTATGGAATTTAAGAAGGTTCTGCCCCTAAATAAGTATCTATTATATTTATTATATCTATATTATATCTATTATACAAATAATTAAGCACTACAGACAGCAGTGAACTCTTTTACTGTATGATCTGGAAATTATCATCCAGCATGCTTCTGTTGCATATTTATCCAGCCTATGTAGCAGCTGCCAATGACTTTATTTTCATCTTTCTTTGCCCCTCTCTCCTTTCTCTGTTCCCCTCTCTGCTTCTGCCAAACATTACCCTGAAATGCAACAGTGCTTTTCAAAATGGTGCTGCCCACCATTTTATACTCAGTGTGCTGTAAAATCTAACAGGATTGAACACGGCATTCTAGGAAGCCCATGTAAATATTCACAAACTCACAGAATAGTTTGAGTTGGAAGGAACCTTTAAAGACAATCTAATTCAACACTCCTGCAATAAGTAGGACCATCATCAACTAGATCAGGTTGCTTACAGCAGCAAAAAACTCAGAAGTTGTTAGTCATTCATATTCTTCTCAACTTTGCCAATCAATGAACAAAATACATTTCTTGACATTGCTTAGAGAAAAAAAAATGAGAATAACCTTAAAAGATTAGGGATAATCACAATTATGGTTTTACCTGGCTAGCAATATTCATTTTAGTGATGAAAAATCTGACTGAAAAGACTAATATTTTAAATTATGTACCTACAATTTTACATTAAAATTTCTTCTTGCCTACAAGAGTACATAAAAATCATTAACCAAAATACATTCCAGCACAGGAATGACAATTGCTAATTTTTTCAGGAGTCTCTATGAAGGGACCTTGAAGTTTTTCCAGTTATTAAAAACTACATCTTCCACAATTCATATATCTAAACAGAAACTAAACTCTAAAGAAAATCTTGTAGTAGAATTTGTAGTTCTTTGAACTAAATATTGTTGGGTTGTTTGTATGAGGTGATTTCTGAGATTAATGTTTTTAATACTAAAATGATGAAAACTATGAAAATTATATAAACATCACAATGATGAAAATCCATTTTTAATCACCTACCAGCTTAAAAGTATCAACATTTCAAACATTTGAAACTGAAATGCCTCTAAAGTAAAGAGGCTCCACAGAAACCACCACTTTGTCAAGGCTAGTCTCCAAGTTCCTAAGAAACCGTACTTGTCTTAATTTCACCAACAGAAGAAGTAACAAGACAATGTGTTTTCCTTCCTTTTGTTCAGTAATTTTCCAGAATTATGGAAAAACCCTCCTTTTTAAGAAGAAAACCAGAATATCCACCTTTCAGTCTCTATGCATTATCTGTGACAGATTCCAGACTATACAGACATTCTCTTCCACAGACTGCCACAAATGCACTTGATTTGAGTCCTTTGTTTTGGAGGAGACCTGAGCTATGCCATCTCACTGAATAAGTATTTTAGTATCTATTTGGGCATATTCTCATCACTCAAAGCTCACCATGCAGTAGAGCAGCCCTGGTGTGCTAGAGTACAAGAGGAATAAAACATCCTGATGACAAAGAAGGAAAGATGCATGGTTGGACAGGCTTTACAAACACTCTGCTCAGAAACTGGTTATTGTATACCTAAAAGGAGGTAAGGATGTTATGCAGGGATCCAGTTTAGCTGCACACAACAGATGAACAAGACCTTAAGACAACTTTTCAACTGGGTAATGCGACAGCATAGAATCAACTGTGTCCCTACTTCCTCCTTTGCATCCTGGCCAAGGTTTACATACTTTCCACATACTACACGTATAAACAAAGAGGAGTTTAAATCAAGAGTTAAATTATGAAGAACACCTCCCACTGCCTGCAACAGGCCTCCCTTGGACTAGAGCATGAACAGCTGGGGCTGACCTCACTCCAGTCAAACCCACAGTCAGCCTTTGAATCTTATCACAGAAATAAGTATAAGGCTAGAAAACCCACTTCATTTTAATTTTTGTTACTTGCTTTCTGAAATCCCAGATTAAAGAGGTTTACATTCCTAAGCACTGGCCAAAACCATGATGACTACATATATCAGTTTGGTTTGGGGTTTTTCCTGTGAAAGCTGAGATTCTCACTGGGACAGATGTTACGAGTGTGTAGCTCACCGCTCACAGTCCACCGTACGTGTATGTTTTGTTAAAGGGCTGTGGCTTGTCAAAAGAGCTCTGGGCTCCTTGTCTTACTGGCTGCTTGTCTTACCAGGCAATTATGCACTGGTTCAACAGGATGTTGGGAAGGAGGAGGGAGCTTGCTTTCAGAGAGCACCAAATGGGAAACACTGCTGCAGTGCAGGGCTCAACAGGGAAAGCTGGGGGAAGCAATGAGCCATGAGGATGGAAATAGGAGGCTTGAGAAAAGGAGGGAACTACATCTCAGAGACAACTGAAGACTTTTCTAGAGACCTACAGGAGACCACAAAAATCCAACAAGGGAAAAATAAGAGGCTTTTCCCTTTCAAGGATGACAGTAGACAAGGATTAAACCTGCTTTCAAACACAATTATTTGAATATATGCCACCCAGCAAATCTGCTGTATCTTTCATGAGTTTCTGCCTTATTTTAGTATTTATATTTAAAAAAATACAAGCACTAAAAAAGTTTTAAAGATTCTTGGTGCATTCTCCTTGATGGAAATATCCAGACAGGACATTGCTCAGAGCTCTGAGATGGCATTACCGGCCTAAGATCTAAAAGAGAAAATGCTAAGAAAACTGATACACAATTTGGAACTGTATGAAGTTCTTTCTCAAGATGCAAAGAGGTGCTTTCTTTTGTACTGTCAATAAATTATTCTTTCTACAGGGAGGTTCCCCTTTGTTCTAAAAATGACACTGACCCTGACAGAAAGAAACCTCATTAAATAAAAGGCCAACTTGTCTTTCTGAGGGACTTGATTTTTCAAGTAGAAAAGATCAATCAGCATACAGCATTTTGAAACTAACAGCAAAACCCTTCACTTTCTCTAAGGTCACAAGCAAAATCAACGCAGGAGGAAATTTAGCTCCACAGAGAGCAGAAATTAAAAAGCATGCCCAGAAAGCTGGACTGCAGTGCCTGGGATCTAAGCTAGGATACAGTCCTGGAAGGGTTTCCACCAGCCCAGGACAGCAGTGTCAGTGTGCAGATGCTGAGTATGCTTGTTCATGACCGGCCACTTCCCCACCAGATTAAATTATTGCTTTTCAATCAGTTTCTTAAAGGACAAGAACTTAATAACAAATTTTGACTATTTAAGAGTCCAACTTTACAGAAAAAAACAAAACCCCAAACAAACAAGCAAACAAAAACCCAAAAAAAAAAAAACCACAAAAAAACAAATAACAAAAAATGAAAGAAATGTAACCATAAAAGTCTTTCATCAAATGCCTGTTTGTTTACAAGTGGTTCAGGACATCAGCAGATTAGTTCTACAAACACAAGAGTGACAACAGGGGCAGCTTTATGAGGGGGAGGGTGCTGAGACAGCAGAAATGTGCATTCAGATTCTTTAAGTTACTGTGGATGTGTACAGAATAATGTAGGATGTCTAAAGATTTTGCAGGAATGAAGTTCTTTACTAGAAAGGAGCACAGATGAGTTGAAAGTGCTTGAGCTTTGTTTTTTGAATGCCCTAATTTGTTCATTTTTACCCTGAAGCTACCCGAAAGCTGCATTTTAGGCCAGTCTGTCTCTTGAATATTTCCCAATTACTTACAAAGCCAGACAGCAATGGATTCACAGAAGGGTAGTATCTAACCTTTTCTGATGATGCAGCTACTATTGCTAGAACAGTTGCTAACTTCTTAGAAGATAAATTTTCTTTTATCCCACAACTGCAATTCATGTAGAACTTACATTTTAAAATGTTATTAACGCTAAGCATGCTGTCCCTCCCATAGTTACAGCCTAGAAAAGTGATACAGAAAAGGTTTTCCTCTCTATGCTAAAATACAGACTTCCAAATTCTGAAAAGAAATAAAAATCAAAAAATGCAATAAGGCTAGTAAAAATTTCAGCATTGTTTGTCTTATGTTGTCTTTCTGTGACAACATACATAGTGAATAGGAAAAGGCTTGTGAAATTGAGAGCACACTTTAACAAAAAACACGTTCAGATGAAGACTTACGGATATATAAGTATGGTTAGAAAAGGAAAATGAGCAGCTAAGAGACACTTTATTCTTGAAATTTCATTTAACAAAGACTGTGTTCCAGGCAAGCCCCTTTGACACCTCTGCACGAGCATGTTTCAGTGCCATCTAGCTAATGCTTAAGTTATCCTTGTGCAGTGGTGCAAGTTCTTTGTTTTCCTGCAAATATCCTTCCTTCAATCAAAAAAAGAAAAAAAATTGAGCACTGGTATATTGGTTTTTCTTCAGATCCATCAGTGTGTTGAAGCATAAAGAATTTGGGTTGTTTTTGAAATACTTGAGCTTTGATGTATTTACGTGCGGAATGTTAAAAATGTAACCCCTAAAACCCTTTATGCTGTGACTGAGTTCTTGATCTAGACAGATCCACATGACTGAGTACTTTAAATACTGCTCTTTCAAGTATAAACATATTAGGTGTCATTATGCAACCCCTCTGTTCAACTGTTTTGTGCCAGACATTAATGGAAGAGTTGAGACAAAAAAAAAAAAAAAAAAGAAAGAAAAAAAGGAAGACCATTTCAGCTTGTTTCAATAAATACATAGAGTATTGATTTTTAAAACCAAGTGAGGAACATATTTTGAAGAATGGTATGCTTTAAATCCTCTGAAACTTCATTTTGCCCCTGCCACAGTAAAGGTTTCCACATAAGAAAAGACATTTGCAGTCCTGAACCTGTCATTGTGGCTGTGTTTACATCAACTAAAAATGTGCAAGCTCTTTCGAAATTTTAATCAAAATTCTTTAGATTAAAATAATTTGACAGGCTGACAATTCTCCCTCCATCCTAAAACAGATGGGAGGAAGAATTGTTTCCTTTGAGTCAGCAATGTGACTTTATATACTCTAAAAATCATAGTTAAATCATAAAGACCCAGTTTAAAATCCTTCTGGCTTGAAGGTGTATTTTTCAAATGTCTTTAGAACTACCAGACTAGCCAAGATATATCTGCTAAAATATCTGTTAAACCACTGAAAATCTCGGAAAATAATAAATCTATAACCAAAATATGCTTGTTTTTCTCTGCACAGTAACTGCATTTTGGATTGCAGACTGTGAGAGCATGCAAAATGAATATTCTCAGAAAAAAAAAATCAGCAATTCCAAAACTCTGCTAGTGAAGTGGAAAACAAACAAACAAAAAACCCACCAAGAAGTTGCAAAAGTATAGGTTTGTGGATCATTGTACCAAGATTAAATGCATGTACTAGATAATTCTGCAATAAAGTAACTCTTTTAAACCAATGTTCTTTTTTTTTTTTTATAACATTTAATTAATTTATCGTCACATACCTAGTAAAAATTTACCAGTAGCTTAACAGGTTTCTCAAAGGGCACTGCAAAACTTTTCAGGAAGGATATCCTGAAAAATACGAAACGTCACTGAACAAAACATGGGTGGGATTAGGACAAAGTACAGGAACTTGCTCCTGAGACCTGTTGTGTTTCCTCCAGTTGAGCAAAAGCAGGATCTAAAAGCTTGCTCCAGCAAACTGCTCTTTCCCCTCTCCCTGTCAGTCCCAGCTCTTCCCCTCATGCCCACCTTGACTGTCAGTGCAATTCAGACCCCTCTTTCTCTCCTCACCCTTCCCACCAGCTGTCCCAGCTCAAACTCCATCTTTAGCACCCAGCTGGGACAGCTCTTCTGTCTGAAGATTGGTAAGAAGTACAGGAAGAGCAGGACAGGGCAGCAGTAAACATGACAAGGCAGAAGGAACTTTGCAAGGCACGCGTGTGATAGTGAAACAACTCCCCCTGAAAAAATGGGCTGCTAAGTGGACTAAAGATGAGGTGTTCAGCACAGTGACATTTTTGGTAGATCACACTGTTTTAGACTGAAGAACAATTTCAGATACTGAAGGCGGAGAGAGCACAGATACAGTGAATTGGCAGGAATTTGGCTGGATGAGCTACTAGAATAACTGCTTAAGAGCTCTCCCATTCTGCTAGGCATACAATCTCACCAACATCTAAAGAGACTACTTTTTTTTTTTTTTTTCATTGATTTGGAGGTTTTTGGTGGTTTTGTTTGGCTTTTTTACTACTGCAATAGTAAATTTATCTGGTTGAATAAAGCAACTGTTCTTTAGCTGATCATGATAATTTCCAACTGACAAAAACTATCAGCTTACACAAACAGATCTCCTTTTGTAAATTAAAAACCTTCATTGTTTCATTAACATTACCTGCTTAGGGATAAGACTGAAAGCTTCCAGCAGGGTCCAAAGAGGGTTAAAACAGCTTTGAGAAATCCAAGCTTAGCTTTTGGGGTGGATAAACAAATGAAGAATGAAGGAAGCTACTTGGAGATATTTTTGGTTGGCTAATCGTCTTTATGTTATCCGAAGTCAAAAGTTTCCCCTAAGCCTTCACTGGTCTGTATATTTGAATTGTAAAGAGACTGAAATAAAAAGTATTACTGGATATGTCTAATTGATATTTACACAGTCATAACCATGCCTTTTCAGCAGTACTGCCCATAAAAAAAGAAGATATTACAAGGATGTGAGCAACTGAAAAATCAGAACAGTCCCAATCATTAACCCAACATAATTGATCTCAACGTTAACCCACATTCCTCCACTGCATCTAGAAAATAAAACACATGGTCAAGAACATGAGGTGAGAACATTTTGCACAGTTAACCTATGCTTGATATGAAAACACAAAGTTACTGAATGTCCACAAGAGTTGTACTTTGCAAAGTAGCATCTCTGCTGAGAGACTGACCAGCCAAGCCATCTGGGACAGTGCTGAGCCCACCTTTTTACCTAGACAGAGTTGTGCACATGGTCCTTGGCCAGAGAGCACTGTTCATAGATACTATGATAGACAATTCATACAATACTTTACCCTGGAAACAAAGCTAAAATAGGAATGTGAGCCTGGAAAATGTAACATATATATCTGGGAATGTATAGTTTATTTTAGGAATTAGCTTAGTTCTTTTTATCTTCTCATGTCCATTTTGGATCCTGCTTTGTACAGCCACGGGGCAACTAGAAAGAGCTTGTACAAAATATTGCTGTCTTCCAAAATTTTATTATAAGACCCTACTATCAAGGAAATACTTTCATGAATAATTTAAAGCAAAGGTAGACATGCTTTTTTCTACATCATATAACAAGAACTTTGTACACATTAAACATAGTCTTGCAAGAAAAACTAAAGAAGATTAACAAATTTCAGAAATTATTTAGAAAGTATCATCTGACCTCACAAAATTTTTCCACAACACCTGAAAACCATGAGTATGTGTTAGTTCCATTGCCAACACTGACATTCTTACAGACACCTTCTTCTCTGTTGACCTATGAGATTAGACAACTTGTCCAGTGGATTAAAGTAATTGTACTAATTCCTAGATAAATATGTCTAATGGGAATTCTGCCTGGTTTGGCCATCATGGCAGAGCCAAGGCACTTCCATCAAGTTGTCAATCATTTCCTGATAGGCTTTCAGGATTCATGACCCTGCTGGCAAATGCTGGGTGGTGCTTTATCAGGTGCAGCACTCATACAGAGAGCAGAAGGAGGGAAGCAGCAGGGGAGGCACTGGGCAAATTTGTGGAATCTGACCTTTTGCTTTGGGCACCTCCTTGGATTTTTGCCTTGTCCCAGGTGGCCAGCAGCCATGCTATTTCACAGAAATCTTTTGTTAAGTATGCGTGAAATGTGGCAGTGCAAATTCCTAATGGATTGCACATCTGGCATAACAGGCAAACATGGCCCACTGAGGCCCCAGAGCAGCAAGGACCTGTGCAGGTGGGAAACAACCACCACTTCAAGAGAAAACCTCCACAGTGCCCAACTAACACAGCTCCAGCAAAGACTGAACTGCTGATGAGTAACTGCAAGACCTCTTGACAGAAGTACGGAGATAGAACAGGTTTTCATAATACTAGAGTGGCCAGTGCAACAGATAAAACGTGAATGAAGAAACTTACCACTGAATAGCACAGAATTATAAATTTTTTATATATATATATATATATATATATATATATATATATATATATGCAAATCACTTTACTCTAAGGCACTAAGGTATTTCCAGTCTTTCTTCGTAGTTATAGTAAATTATACAATTTGACAAAACTGACTGGAGTCTGATACAGTTAACCTGCATAAAAGAAGGTCAAGATCTACCACTTAGTTTAACTGGCATTCCCCTTGGAGGAATGAAGGCTTAATGCAATCTCAAAGAGAGGCAAAAGAGAAAACTTACTAAACAACTCTTATAATGGAGTTTAATTTAGAGTGCAAAATTACAAATTGAAAAGTTTCAATTTTACCACTAGACAAAATTATCATATTCTGAAATTCTTCCAATACCAGGCCTTTTCTTAACACAAATTAGTCTTCAAAATTGTAAGACTGAATATTCCATATATCTTTTATTCTGATTAAGTCCTATTTGGAAAATTTCTCAGTAAGGGAATCTCATGGACAAAAGAGATATTTTCTAAAATTGCTGGTCTCTTATCAACTTTATAAAAGTTGAAACCTAAAACCAAATAGAGCACATCTTTCAAGAAAGAAGAATCTACACCATAAATGCCATTTACTTCCAAAAACATATAAATAAACGTATAGCAAACCAGCTTATAGAAATTAAGCTTTTTAGAGGATAGCTACTTGTGGAAATCATGGAAACATTCTACTATTATCATTCCTAATCCACAGAAAAATAATCTAGCCATAATAATGAATTTTTCCAGGGTAATAATGGGTCAATGGTAGAAGCTGACAGAACCTGACATTCTTAAAAATTCTTCTCATCTTGTCAAAGCAGTTTAATGCATGTTGGCACATGGTAAGTATTTTAACAGATACTAGAGCAGAGAGAGGGGAAAGGCAAATATTGTCAGATTCCTCAGGGGAAAATCTACACTGTGTAGCACTGCCCTGTGAGATAAACATTCATTTTTCTAGTAAATTTCTGTTATAACCAGCTACAAGAAGAGTAGTCACATTATTTTGCCCTTTCCTCATCATATTTTTAGAATTTAGACAAAAGCTTCTATAACTATTAAGAAAACAAAGCAAAATTAAATACATTATTCTAAAATATGAAAGCATTTAAAAACCTGCTTACCATTTTCAAGAAGCATTTCCTGCAACTACTGCCAATTATTTTATTTTCAAAGCAAAAAGAAACACATTTTACTTGAAAGCTCTGAAGTAGTTTTAGAAAACTTATAAAAAGGTTTGAGAACTTTGATCAAGTAGCCACAGAGAATATTCTGTCTTAAACATTACAAAGAAAAAAAGAGGGGGAAAAACAATTGCTAATTCTCATCTTGGTAACATTTTTAAGCAGACTTGCAAAACCAAAGGATTAAGTGATTCTGTGTCAAACAAAAGATTAAGTATCACTCCTTTATATAGTGATTCATAAATACTAGAAAACCTAAAGAACATTTTTAATAGCTCCTGTAAGTATTTAAAACTTTGGTCACAAACTGGAGAATCTTTCAGCTAAGTGATAGGTTTATCTCTTTGTAATGTATAAAATGAAATTTCATATACATGCATACGATTCAAACTTTCCCCAAAACTGTACACTGACTATTGTTTTGGAATTCCCATGCAAAAGCAAGAGAAAGGAAAATTATAAGAGAATATAATGTGACTTGGGTCATAGTGAGCACAGGTCCATATAGAGAGGACTAGTCAGTTTTGAGCATTGCCTTAAAAAAAACAAAACCAACAAAACCTAAAACAGTAAAACAAACAACAAAAACACACACAAAAAAACCAGACTGAAAACATACCTTCTGACAAATTTCTGACAAATCCTATTCAGTTATTTGTTTCTGAAAATTTTGAATGAGGAAGGCTTTCATTATCAGTGATGTGGACTGAAAGAAAAATTTGTTCTCAACTTAGACGTTTCAACAGAATACCTCTCTACTTTTGCCCTTGAGGAGTAGGACTGTGCATCAGCATAAAGCTTAGGTATTTCTGGAGGAGTGCAAAACAAACAAACTTGTAAGACACCTACACACAATTAGTTTGCAAACATTAGCATTAATGAAGCCTGCTTTGCCCTGAATGCACATACTGTGGCAAGAGGCTTCCTGCCTGATACAGAACTTAGAATGTGTTGCTGCTACTTGGACTTCCAGTATCTAAATAGGTGCTCCTGAATTATTTTTCTCTCAGGGAAGCTTGTCTCTTCTCTATTGCTATTACAATTTTAATGAACCTTTTAAGTGCTTCACCTTTGAGAACATTGTTCCCCTGTCAAATTGGCTTCTCCTTGACTGATGGACACTTAAGTAAGTAAGTAGAAAGGTGGACAGAAATTCCAAGCATATTAATGCAATCTTTATTCTTTTGAAATAAGTTTACACTAAAACTAATTCCTGAGACAACACCACCCAGAGATTGTTAACTTGCTAAAGATCTTCTGTGAGATAGAAAACTTGCAAATTTTATTTATAGCTCAGGAATTTCAAACCTATTTTCTGTCACTTTATGATCTGTGTTAAATTTTGGCCTAAACAACATTTACAGCTAGGCTATAAATTCTAGAAGTAAGTTTGGAACTAACATCCATTTGTCGAGGCCACTTTAGGAGAATACTGGGAAGAAAATACTAAAAATATTATTTTGTCAAATAGGTAGGGAGAAGTTAACACTGAGATGTCTAAAATTTCCAAGTTCAAAGTTTCATCAGGAAGAGTTTTGAAATTAAATTCCTTCTAGATACAAACCAGAAGAATTAAAAATGGAAGATACCCAGAAGGAAACACAATTATGCTAATCACCTGTAATTACCAGACATGGGGTTTCATATATTTCTGCTTCTCTGACTCATAGCAAATTACCTGCTTCCAGTACTTGGCATCCTAAATGTATTAGAAGAAAGCTCCTAAACGTTGCCCCCTGGCCCCTCCACACAAGGAATTCTGCTGCTGAACCATTCCCTTGATTCCTGGAGCCCCCAGTGACTGTGACAGACATGCTGGTACCCCTTACAGTGCTGGGCTGACAGGATGGCACTTTCCTGGTTCATGCCTGAAATGTGCTACCTGCAGTCATGTGTGCACTTACAGATTAGACACTACAACTGTCAGCTTATCTTTTCCCACTGAGTTTTTCTTAAGCTATGTCAGTGATGTAGATCTCAACAAGCTTTATACTTGCTTGCTAATTGAGAAGTGCCCTGGGGTCTCAAGACTGCATTACAAATATAGTGACAGATCGACTTTCATTAATGATGTTACCTTCAGACTCACAAGTTTGGGTTTGAAGCGGCATCATACAAAATTTAGTTCATAAAACAGAATGCAGGGGACTTCAGCCTTCTGTAAAAATATATCATAACATTTACTAATTTTGAAGGATGATATTTTCCCTTTTAGGATTGACAGGTGGAGGAAGTGACAATCTCCTGGTGCTTCATACATGTTTTTATGGTGATTTACTTGACAGTAGTACACAACAGCATAACTTTCTGAGAGGTTTGTTATATCCAGAGATAAACAATAAAATATTAAAATACATTGTAAGTTCTTCAGCTTATCCCCTGAACCCAAAAAAATCTGCTGTCATTCAATTGTCTAGGCATTCTAATCAGTTGTTAACATTTCCCTAAATAATAGTTCACAGTGTAAAGATTGGTCAAATACATATTTTTAAACTCTTCTTTCTAATAAGACACTCTAGTAGACCTAGAGAGCAATATACACACTGTTCAGTCTTACTGACAAAGTAACTCTTCACATGGTTCAGAGATATGTGGGCAATTAGCAGGTCTTTCAGGTTCAGCGATTTTTTCCTACTTCATTTCCTTGCTGGAATTCTAAAGATGATATATTTCGACAAGACTTTCAACTTTTTTGCTTTAGATTATCATTGACCACTCTAAAGAATAAAGAGTTGGGTCCTTGGGACAGTACAGAGCTAACATGAGAGTAATTGAGTTTTGTCTTTCCTAAAAGAAAGCCTTCTATGGGAAATTTACAGTCTTGGCACACATAATTTAATAATGTTTAGGTTTAGCCTGTATTGTTCTTCTAAAGCAAAGGGCTGTTTTGCAGAAACTAGTTAAATAAAAGTCTTGATCACATCTTGGCCTGATCTGTTGTGTGCTTATGACAGAGTCTGAACTGACATTTCTTCTAATAAGCTTCTACAGATGATGTGTATTTACACTTCTCTTTCCTTAAGATTTACATTTTCATAGGACATGTTCCTTCTAACAAAGCATGAAGGTAAAGACAAGATTTTAGGATATCAGACTATGAATTAGGAAAACATTCCACTTCCACAGTTTATCTACTTTTTTCCCTCCTGATGAAGAACCTTTCCAATCTGGCTCTGTTCACACCTTATAAAGGGCTTCCATCTTAATTTGAAGGAATATTCTGACAACCTGGTGTAAGAGGTTCATTCCTTGCTAGAGAACATGAAAGAAAGTCCCTTCAAGAATTATGTTTATGTTATTCAATTCTTTATAAATTAACGGTGAACTGTCATCATTATGCTAAACTTGAATTTTTTTTTCTGATTTCTCTTATTAAAAAAAATATAAAAGCATCTAGCCCACAATTTTATGCTGGTTTTGTCTGGTTTCTAACCTTTTTTACCCATACTTATCTCATGTGGAGAAAATTTTGAAAAAAGATTTGGTTTTTAAATATTAAAATGTTATATACCAAAAATAACTTCACTCTTGCATTATGGCAAAATGACACAGCTCACAAATCTATTTCAACGACAGTTTCTCTCCTGCCACAGCAAACAGATATATATTCAGGTTGAATTCACTGACCTTTATCTTCAGGAAGATATGGCAGGACATGCTTTTACAACGGGCATCTTCAAATTATTCCTCTGCTAACACCTGGCTTTTATTTTGGAACACCACCACCCAAACTTTCTTTACACAGTTGTCCTTTTTTCAAAAATATCCCCTGCATTACGTAGCACTTTCTTCAAACAATTTTTCATATCCATATTTCTAATAAATTTTTGGTAGTATTTCCTAAATGGTTGCATATATCCTCATAAAACACAGGACTATAAACCCACTTTAATGCAATCCCAAGGGCAGTCTTCTGAAGTAACAGCTAATAGCATAAGTTAGCAATACTTTGAAACATTAAGTGGAAGATAGGAATGGCAAAGCTGTATCCTGACTTTAGGTATGGTAATTATTTCTTATACCTGAGTGAACATCTGTGATCATTAGTTTTAGATTGCAATTTCTCAGAAGCAAAGCACTCTGATTTCTTAAAGCCACTTTGAAATTGCACATCATTAAAATTAGGTCCCCCTTCCAGTTCCAAATGTGTATTTGAGCTCAACAGAGCACCTGTTAAAGAAACATTTGGCATCATAAAAATTGCAGCAGATGGGCAAGGAGCAAGGAGGCACAGGGGTTGAATATAGCACATCAAACGCAAAAAAAAAAAAGCCCTACCCTTCTCAGATCCTCTGTTCTAGTAAAAGGACAACATACAGAACCACAGAATATGCTGTGGGGACCCACATATGAGAAGAGACCCATGAGCATCAATATCACCTCTTAGCCCTGCACAGAAACATCCTCAAGAGTCACACCGTGTGCCTGTTGTCCAAATGCTTCTTGAACTCTGTCAGGGTTGGTGCTGTCACCACTTCCCCAGGGAGCCTGCTCCAGTGCCCAGCCACCCTCTGGCTGAAGAACCTTCTCCTGATATCCAACCTAAACCACGCTTGTCATCAGGCCATTCCCTCGGGTCCTGTCACTGGGCAGCACAGAGAAGAGATCAGTGCCTGCCCCTCCTCTTCCTCTCATGAGGATGAGGAAGTTGTAACTGCAGTGAGGTCTCTCTTCAGTCTCCTCCAGGCTGAGCAGACCAAGTGACCTCTGCTGCTCCTCCTATGGTGTCACTCAAGGCTCTTCATCATCTCTGATGCTATCCTTTGGATGCTCTCTAATAGTTAAAAATCTTTCTTATACCATGGAATTCAAAACTGCTCCCAGCACTTGAGGTGAGGCCACCCCAGTGCAGAGCAGAGTGGGACAATCCCCTCCCTTTCCCAGCTGTGATGCTGTGCCTGATGTCCCCAGGACAGGGTTGGCCCTCCTGGCTGCCAGGGCACTTACACCTAAGGAGGCTTTCACAAGGAGTTTGCATTTCTGAAACTAAGAATTGGCTGTAGCAGCCAGCTACTGGCAGAATATATCATCTTACCAAAAAACTACATATAGAAAACATGACAGACTTAAATTTTCACAGCTACTGACAGTATCAACGGGGGGGGGGGGGGGGGGGGGGCGGGGGGGGGGGGAATGAGGAAAAATTACTTACTTCCTTTAATGCACGGAAAAATTAGTTTCCTTAAAAAAGACTTCAAGTATTTCTAACCAGAAAATTTTTGAGCCATTTTGCTGTATCTCTTCATGTTGACAGGCTCAGATGATGTCTGTTGATGTGAAGCAGTATGGCTTTGGGACTCACAAAAAGGTTAAGCCTGCATTTTCAGACACATACATTTGGGGTTCTTTAAAATACCTTTTTCCAGAAGAAATACTAGCATTTTAAATTATTTGTGTATCACAGTAATATAACATACAATCAAAATACTGTAACCATGCTGAGAGAATGAAACAGCAAAGGAGTGCACCTGACAGATTTATAAAGCTCTCCCTCAGGGTTTGAAGCTGTCTGCTGCACTACAAGCAAAACAAGTAACTGTATTAAAACATGAATTTATTACCCCATGGAGGCAGTACGTTGGTTGCTAACCACCAATGCCATGGAATGGAAGGTCACATATCAAAAAAGATCTTCTAAAATTTCACTTTTCATTACTCTGCCAAAATGTACAAGAAAAAGTACAAACACTGCATACAATAAGGACAAAGGAAAGGAGCTATATCATCTGATTGATAAGAGCAATTCTTCTGATTAATACAGATATTTGACCTGTACAGGTTCCCAAATTTTCATACACTCAACTTCCCAATCAATGCGGGTTTTTTCCACCTTTACTTTCTCCCTTTTTTCCTTATAATTTCAGCAAATAGTCCAAAGACTCAGACTTAATTCTTTCATTCTAAATATCACAGAGAGAAAACCAAACATTTTAATTAAGATTGGTATAGACCTGAAGCTAAAAACACTGAGCAATAAGGACTAAGTCAAAGAGTGCTGTCTTTATTAATAAATCTACTAATAAATTTCTGCTGCTTCAGAGTAAGGTTTTAGTCTCAGACTGAATTAATTTCCACTAGAAAACCAGGCTATAACTGAAGGAGATATCTATGCCAGGTAGCTCCTACAAAGACATACCACCTCCTTACCGGATGCAGATCTGCAGTCACAAATATGAGTCAGGCAGATTAACAGTGAAGAAGCTACACTGACACCCGTACCTTCAGAATTTCACCTAATGATGCCAGGGGTAATTATCAGAGCACAGAGGAGCCATCTGGGTATTTCAGAGCCTTGGAGACCAACCCGAGAGCACAAGGACACATCAACCCTTTTCGTTTCAGTGTGACCACAGACTGCACTGCACAGACCACACTGACAACGTGCCACACCATGAGCAGGGCAGTGCCAAGGCAGAAATGGTTATTTAATAGCATCTACAGCTAAGATAGTTCCAGATGTATCGTGGTCTATGCTGGAGTGCAAACAGTTTCCTAGTCTGAAAATTTTAAAAACCCACCTTTTTTAAATCCATCCAAGTTGTATTTAGAAACCACATCTTCAAAATACATCAACACAGACCTATCAAACCAATAGTTAAAATAGAAATAGATATTAATTGTCCTTCGTCTTCTTTTCTTGTTTTGTTTTTCTTTTTCAAAAAAAATTTGGGCTACATATAGTACCTAAAGTGTAACTGCAAGTAAGAAGTAGGATTATAGATATCAAGTAATCTGCCACAACTGCAGCCAGGACATAGTCTTATCTGAAAGTATCCTAACATCAAGTAAGAAGCACAGTTTTGAGCAAGTAAGGAATTTTTCTTTCCTTTTTTCAAACTTCTTTATTAGAGATGAACTCCTGATAAGATTTATTCTACATATTTGCAAAACACAAAGCAAATTAAAACTTTCCAAAGTTTACCTCTAGATTATTAACACTTCTTATTTTGAAAGGCCTGAGATGACAATAGTGGTAACTTATTTTGACTACAAGGTGTCCTGACAAAGAGAGGGTTCATAAAAACTTAGGTCAAATTGTAAAACTAGCAGATGTACCATCTGGCTAGCCTCAAATTTTGTGATACTATGTCTACAGTCTACTATGATGCAGCCAAGGACCCTACTCACTAACTTTGCCTTTAAATCCATTTTTGCAGTCTGTACCAAGGTCCCTAAAGTTGGCCAGCTTTTACAGAAGCTGACTAAAAAAATTAATTGTACTCTTCCAAGCGAAAATGTCACTACCAGAACAAAGATATATGGAGGGGATGTGGTTGGGGGTTTTTTGTTTGTTTTGAGGTAATTTTTAAATTTTGTTGTTTGGGGAGATTTTTTTTTCTTTTCTAGCTTGGTGTGGAGATGGTTGGTTTGGTACGGTATTGTATGTGTATGAATCAGTAGGAGATCAGAGGACATGCAAAGAGAGCAAGGTAAAAATATATATATAATGCAGGTACCTTCTAGCTGAAAGATGTTTTGAACTGGAATAAAGATACATAGTTAGATAATTTTTGTTCTGGAAGAAATCATCCTTGGGATTTTCTTTAAAACTAAACAGGATTGCATATTCACGGAACCTGGTATCTTTCAATCCATATTCTCAACCAGAATTACCCACGAACTGTCAGGTTCTTGGCTAACAGCTCAGATCAGAAGAGGTAAAAATTTAGTTGCTTAAACAAAGAAACAAAGAAAAATCACTCCTCAAGATCACTAATGCTGACTTTCCACAGATTTCAAATTACAAACAGCCAAGAATGCTATACATGAAATAGTCTAAAGAAGCAAGAATTAAAGTTATAAAATAGGCATTTCTTCTGCTTTAAAACTTGTGAGAGCTATTTTGTGATGTTTTGCTACTTTTAATAATGTTTTAAAGAGAAAAGTTTCCAAGTATAGAGATAGAGGTATAATAAACATATATTTTAAGAATAAACCAAAATCCCAAAATCCCTACTAAATGAACATTGCTATTGCTGCAATCTCCATTGTACTCTACAGCAATACAAGCTGCCCAGGATACTTTTAAAACATGCAGAATAAAACATGCAAAAAAATTTTTCCATAAGCCCCAAAGTCGTGTTTTCTGGGAGAGGAAGAATTTAGAGACTCAGTACAATTCTACCCTCTCTTTTCCCTTGCTCCCTTATTGCCTTTATTAATTCAGTATGTCACTACATTCACTTTAAAGACTTTGTTGCTATGGGAATTTATTTCCATATTTTATTGTCAATGAGAAAAACAAGATTTTGGTGATTAAATGTCACAGAAGCTCTGACTTTTCTACAACCTAATCAAATCTACAGCCTTAAAAAAAAAAATCTGTGTATGTGTTTGAAAGTCTTACAGTTCTGATCATAAAAAGGTACATATGTTCTACCTGGCATTTAAATGCCAAGTACAAAAATTCTCTCTCCCTTCCCCCAAAACCTTCTGGATAATTTTTAACATAATTTCCACATGCACACTTTCAATTAGTTTCCTAGAAACTCAAGAATAAAACATATTTTGTTTTCCCTTTCTCCCAATGAGGACTACACATAGTATCAAGAGATTCTTCCCTTTTCTAAGTGACATTCAAGGTTAGGGAGGCTGGAAATTCACCTTGCAGTAACTGACCCATAAAGACAGCTACAAAATTGCAAGCAAGGGTTCCTTCCCTCCCCATACTTAATCTATACTGCAGGTGGGAAGAAATACATGCAATAGGTACAAAATATTGTTCACTTCCTCCAGTAAATATGCCAAAAAGTGTTTGCTGTCTTCCATCACTGGCTATTTCCACTGTAAATCTCATACACTTGTACTTCCCCTCTTTTTAATATTGTAACTGTCTACATAAGTTAATGTTTGGAGCCACTCACTAAGAAAAAGCATGTATGTAATCATTAAATCATTACAATTTAAATAAAACTGAGCATAAGCCAGAAAGTTCAAAATTAAACCTAACATCAGAAAAATTCTCCCTTTGTGTATGGTTCTGTCCCTTCAAAAGAAGTTCTCTCAGGTTTGGAAGCAGAGCTCATGTTGATATACCAGGAATGGCTTTCTCTTGGGCAGGACTCTAGGAAGACAACTGAAAATGCAGCTCTGCAGAATAAAGTTGGGCAATGCAGTCAGAGGACTACAGTGCTGAAACTTAGATGACCACAGTTAAGATGCTCAAAGAGTCAGCAGCCTGACCTTCACACTCTCAGCAGCCTTATCCTTCCCCAGGGTGCTGTAACAAACTGGAAGTCAGAACTCAGAGCATCCAGAAGCTGCACCTACTCCCTAATCTATCTGATTCTGATTGAGGATATACTTCCAGGTTTTTCCTCTTTTGACACTATGACTGTATGCCCTGACTTCTGGGAGTAAGAGGTTTCACTTGCTATTTACTTGCGATTGACCAAGTGCAATGGGTTCATTAGGTAAAGTTCACCAGGAGCTACAAGCATTACACACTTCATCAAACCAGGATATTTAGGTGTCTAAACATGACATTAAGAGGCCAATCTAAAGTACTTTGTGATTGAACACACAGGTATGGGTATAAACTTTGTGTGTGGCATTTAACAAATACAGTCCATACCTGAAGAACACAACCATGAATGCATGCATTTTAACCATGGCACTAAACCAGGTTTAAGCAGAAAGGCAGAATTCCTGAGGCAAATCTGCACAAAAGGAATTACACCAGGAAATGTTTAACTCATTAAAACACCACTGAGCTTTAGCACTGTATGGTGTTTTTTCCATTCTGCGGCCAGTACCTGGTCAACTGACCCATGGGAGAAGTAGAGCCAGAGGGGAAAGGAACACAGCTTTCTAGCTAGTGAACAAATGGAAAACTGAAGATTGGCCAAAGCTACATATATTTCTTATCCCTCAAAGTTTGCAGAAACCCAAGTCCCCTTATCAGAGCATAAAATACATTTAAGTATTAAGCACTGACTAACCACAACAAAAAGCATGAAATTTAACTGTTCTTTAATGCTGCTGACTTAAACAGGAATGTTTTCAGCTTCTGGGGAAACAGCTTTACAGAGTTTCTTTAATTAAGGAGCTAACTAGTCACTAAGATGAAGAAAAACCTACATGTATAATAATGCCTGATATTCTGAAACTCAGTTGTTAGACAATATGATAAGCTTGGTGCTTTCAATTGATCGTTAAATATCATGAAAACATTAAAAGTTAGGAGAGTAACATTTTCCGATTTGTATTATTTGCAAAGATTTTGTAGAGTCGAAAGTAGTGAGCCCCCCAATACCCTGTAATTAAAAACCACCATGAAAAAGTCATGCTGTTGATGTCAGTAATTGGCATGTACCCTCAGAATGAAAAATAAGTGCTAACAAAAACTATGCAAAGCCTGTGGAAACTTTCTTACCTTGTCCCTCTTAATGAGATCCCTTTTAAGCCAGGGAGAATGTGCTGGTTTTGTCTGGGATAGAGTTAATTTTCTTCATAGTAGTTACAATGGGCCTTATTTTGGATTTGTGCTGGAAACAGTGTTGATGTCACAGGGATGTTTTAGCTATTGCTGAGCGGTGCTCACACAGCATCAAGGCTCTTTCTACCCCTCACACTGCCCCACCAGTGAGGAGCTGTGAGGGGGCACAGCCAGGACAGCTGACCACTGGGATGTTTCAGACATAAGGCATCATGCTCAGCATTTAAAGCTATGGGAAGAAGCAGGAAGGGGCAGATATTCTGAGTGATAGTGTCTGTCTTCCCAAGGGCAGTGCATGATAGAGCCCTGCCCTCCTGGATGTGGCTGACCACCTCCCTGTCCATGGGAACCAGTGAATGAATTCCTTGCTTTGTTTGCACACACAGCTTTGGTTTACCTGTCAAACTACCTTTATCTCAGTCTCTGAGTTTTCCCTTTCTCCAGCCTAAGGGGAGGGAGTGAGCAAGCAGCTGTGTGGGGCTGAGGTTAAACCACAACAGGGAAGAATGGAGCACCACAGCATACTTTGTATGCTACCATGCAGTATAATCTCATGCAGCACTGAAGATAGTAAAAAACTTTCTCTGGCAAACTAACCTCTCTGGTAAATTGAAGGTTCTCCACAGTTCCTGTAAATATAAAAGCCATCTCTCATTTTTTATTTACTTATTTATTAAAGAAGACTTTGCTTCTTTCATTCTTCTAGAGAAGCATTTTCAAATACAGGCTCCTAAATATTACTGTAGACTTCAAGTGGATAGATAAAAGTAATGGGGATTCCAATGAAGATCTTAAAGATTTAATATTAAAATATAATCTGTATTATGCCAGTGTCAGAGACTTCAGCAAGACATCTTATGATTTTTCATTTTTCACAAGATACAACTCTGATGAATTTGCCCTAAGATGCTGTATTTCTGTCATATGTGATCTGTTCCAGTGGTTTAAATCACCCCATGAAAATATTTTCAGGAAACAACAGCTATTTATACATATTGATGTCCAATTCAGTACCACTCCACTGACATCACAGGGACCTGCAGGAGATCAATATCTCTGAAAAGACAGTGGAGACCAATCTTGCTTTTCTTATTTCAGGATCAAATAGAAAAGCAGCAAGGAGCTGTGGGAACTACAGGAAACAGCAGTATTAGCTACTTGAAATTATCAAGGGAGAAGTAAACTGGAAAAAGCTTATTTTTTCTAGGAAATATCTGGTGGGGGAAGTGATGTTCAAGACCACACAGGCCTCATGCTGTTGCCATCCAGCAGAGTGAAGAGAAAAGCATCAGGCTGGCTCATCCCCAAATATGAGCAATGTATGCACAGGCACATTCGTCTCACCGTTTTCAGCATTTTGTACAGCCCTAAAGCTGACAGGAAAATTAACCCCCAGCTGACTACTACAGAATGAGAGATGCTAGGGATAAACAGGGCCCCAGCTGGTAATGGAGCCTCCAATCTCTTCAGAGTTCTTGAAATGCTAAGGGTTACCCAGCCCACAAATGCAATATGTGACAGCTCAGTGCACTTGAATATGTGACTCTTGTTAGGCAAAATGAACCCTGTGAAAGGTCAAGTCATGTTTTGAAGCTGTAAGCTATTTATTATTTTTAACTGGAATAAAAGCAGTCTCTATGAAAAGCATATTTACTAAATATCTCAGTCCAAGGATGAAGTCTGTCCTGCAAGGGAGTAGCTACTGCCCTAACAGTCTAAAAACTGTAAATACTATACTTCAAAGACATGGAGACAAGACTGGACTATGCCCACCCAAAAGAGAAATAACTTACAAAATAATAGGTTTCCAATCAGTTGTGCCAAAATATCAAGACCTCTGGGTAAGTTCAGCATAATAAATTCCTTAGATGTTGGAAAATGAGCGGAAAATAAACCACTGAGTCGGATTTTAAATAACAATGAAACATTACTGCAAAACAGCATAACTTGCAAATGGAGAAGAGATGAGCAATAAGCAACACTGACTACTACATTACGGAGGCTTCAGAGCTCCTCAGAAGAAAAGAATAAAACTGCAAATTTAAATCAAGAGCAGCATTTTGTTTTGACATTGCTTTTCAAAGCACAATAGTTCTAAAAGTAGCAACTTCAAAGACTAAAGAATGCAGAAAGTGGCCTGCTTGAAGTTTAGAGTGCTCTCAAAAATCAGTAGCTTTATCTAATGCCCAGCAGCATATCACCCACAACTAAGACCATTCCAAGACCATAAAAGAAAGCAGAGTTTTATAAAATATGGTTTGGTGGTTGACCACGTCATCCATGGAGGCCCCAGGTTTACATCATTACCTTAAATAAAATATAGACCTCCAATAAAATTGCCTTTTACAAAACCAATACTGTTATAATAGCATAGGAGGCTAGATAATGCATCCTTCAATCCAATTTGTGGTTCATGTTAAGCTACAGACACCAATAACTAATTCCACATGTGAGACAGACCTCTTGGAGGGAGATTTTAATCAAACATGTGATGGGAAAAGATACATTTCCTTATTTTGGTATAACAAATTCCCTGTACTAACAATATGTCGATCTGGTAAAGCATACATCAGCCACAGAGCAATAAATACTTTATCATTACCATTATATTAAAAATGAGCTTTTAATGCATTTGCCCATCTTTTTAACTGCTAATGTTATTCGGATCCACTCACGCTTTAAAAAAAACAACAAAACAACCAAGCAAACAAAAGAAAACCTAAAAATCCCACAAGATGAAAAAAGAGCAGCACAACAGGGTTTGTATTAGCTTTGTACTATTAATGGCACAGAAGACTGTTGATTAATGCTTCTGCACTCAAGCTGAATATTATAAGTACAAAACAATTAAGCCTCTGTATTTGCACATTTTCTGTAATAACAAACTTGATCACAGTTCTCTCCCATATTTAAGCTCCCCCTCCCAGTCCTGTGGTTTAACTTGCATAACTCCAGCTGCTGACAGGTACAATCTCTGATACCTATCACATCTGACAACTCAATCAATCTGCATACCTGCTGTGCAACTTACACTGGAAATTACTCAAGGTCTAGAATCCTGAAAAATGAAACAGAAGTTTAACTTACTTCCACAATGAATGCTTCACCCCAGTAGAACAACTCTCAATTACTCTTAATTTCAGACAACTCATTTATGATTACAATAAATACAATTCCATCAAAATCTTCTGACTCCAAGACAGTGAATACATTCTTGTCAGTCAATCAGAATAAAATAGAGCTAACCAAATGAAATGCAGTCCAGACTGACAACTTTTCCAGCCAGAGTGAGAGCATCACAGGCAGACAGGAATACAAGACCTGGCAGCAGAAAAAAAATCAGCAGCCAAGTACTACTGAAATAACCAATAAACAGATGACAGAGAAAAGAGCTGGATCGTTTAATAAGTGTCTACAATATAAATTTTTAAGGTGCCTCAAGAATAGCTTCTAAATAAGGGTTAGCATTAATCTGCTCAGCTGGTCCAGCTTTGCAGCTACCTTGTTTAGAAGCCTGCCAGTCTACTCAAATCACACTGGGATGTTTTCATGTTCTCAATATGATAAATCAGGATGCACATGATAACTGGCTTGTGTAGTAGCCATCATTTTTTACCATTGGATATCTGGCCCAAAGACAAGAACACAATGGAAAAAAATAGGCTGGTCACACAATACACCATATCCTACCATCTGCTGGGGCATTCTTCAAGTTGCTTGTACCAGTTCATACTTTACTGAGCATCATGAAGATGGTCAGTAGTTTCACTATTCCTTAAACATAAATAATTGTGTCTCAGTTTCCCCAGTGGTATATTCTAGAAAATGTCATAATTTTCAAAGTTGAAAGCCTAGTCTGGCATCACACAGTCCCAGGTCCTTAACCAGCCACTCCTCCAAATCTGTCTCTCTCCATCCCTTGTTTCTGTGCCCATGCTGCATCTGTCCTCTCACTGCTAGTCAGTACAGCTATTTGTAGGGCAATGACAAGGACTGAATATAACTGAACTGATCCAGCTTTAAAGTAACTCCTAAAAGAAGTATCTGGGATATTTGGGGTGAGGGGTATGGTGCTTAAAGGTTGTTTTTTTTTACCTGCATTCCTGCATTTCCTCTCAGTTCAGTTTGCAGCACAGCCTAGGAAACAGCTGCATCAGCTCAACTGGACAGGGCTGAGCTAAAGGTTAGGAACACTGAAAGGGACAGGAACCTTTCTACTGCTTCATTACAAAGCATTCAGTTACTGATCACTTAGGTAGTACAGGCTTGAGCTAACCAACTATTAAATTATTTTCTTTTCTTCCTTGGCTCCATTCTACACTTTTGCCCTCCATCACACTGGAAAAGACTACAACTTTTTCCTTGATTGACTTTTTTTTTCCCTTTCTACTGAAGTTGCCCTCTCCCAATATTACACTAGGGAAACATGAAGAACAAATTCCAGAACAGGCACGTGGACACAATTCTTTCTAATTTTTTCAGGCTGAGCAGCACTCAGCCTGAACATGTGTGCAAGAAACATGCAGCCTAGTAATAATTGAAATATTCATATTTTCATTCAATTTAGTCTCTCCCCTTAAAACTGTCTCCAGCAAAAATCCAATCTATGTAAAGGCTGTAATCTACAAAATTCAGAATTACTATTTCTAGCATTACAGATGAAAAAATAAATTCTTAAAGATAACAGCTTTCTGTCCAAGGCAACTCTGATACTGGGTGCAAAAAAGCCCCAAAAGCCAGGGGTCCAAATTTAGGGTTCCACACCTAGGAAGAGAGACCTTGTGTTCAAAAAGTTAGGATGTGGAAGCTTGGATTTCCCCTGCATCATTCAGAGTTAGGATGTGGAAGCTTCACCTGCATCATTCAGGTCTCTTCTGGACCAATTTTACTCTGGCCTTGGTATGGAAAAGGAGGAAAAACGTGAGAACAAGCTTTTCTCAATTAAAAGTCCATCAGAAACATCTGCAAAGATTTTGGATTTGAGCTATGAGTGTTTAACAATAAAAACTTTACAGATGTTCAGAATTTTCTGTCATATGAATGTTTTTATGACTGTTTAATTCCATAGGACAGGGTAACACTTGAGTTATTAACTGAACTCCTTGAAGCACTTGAAAAAGTCTCATCTTTGTGCTTTTCAGTATAAAGCCTGCTGCTGCAGATGTACTTTAAGGAAAAAATAAATGGAACAACTTAATCAGTTTCCTCTTAGTTTCTGCTCAGTGTTAGATGCACAATGTACCATACAGTATTTGGCTACTGACATTCAGAGGTCTTACATATGTCATTATACATGAGTAAAAAATCCCAAATTTGTGTGTATATATACATATATACAAAATTGTTCTTTTCCATTTTTTCAGAAAATAGCACAATAACTAAGTTAACACCTTAGAGCAGTTTAAGAGGAAACTACAATTGACTAAGTGTTTTACTACTTTCCTTTTATATTACAGCTATGTAGTCTGTACAAACAGAAATTATCACTGCTTTATCAAAAACTACAATTTCTTTTCAATTCACTTGGAAAAGAAAACAAAATTTTCAAATCAAGGTGTTTGAGATAAGCAAAGCAATGAAACAAAATACATTTTTGTAATCTACATCTCACTGAAAAATTTGACAACGCATGTCCAAATGGAATGCTGTTGTCCTTTTGTTAAGACAGTACTTTTCTGAAAGATGGTAATTTCACTGAAAAGAAAATTATGTATACTCAGCTTATTCATTTGTACAGCAAATGCTGTAAAGGACTCTTGATTTTAACTGGGATTTCTAGGTACCACTAAAATACACACAGTTTTTTGAGTGGGAAGCTAGGGGATTTGGTGAGTTTTTTTGTTTGCTTATTTGTTTGCAGAACTTGTTTGTTCTGGGGAAGAAGTTAAAAAATTGGAAATACCTATTTTATTAAGGCAATAATACTAGGTGAAGAAAAAAATACGTGTCAAAGGCATGCACCAAGTCCTATGCATCTCTGTTAAACTAGAACAATAAGAGTTTTATCTTTGCCTCAGGGAGCAAAGCTGATAATATCGGCTGCCGAACTTGCACGCCTGACCAAACTAAGCTGAGTTTGCAAGATACAAGAGGATAAGAGCACGAATGAATTCTTTGCAAAAGGCAGTCAGATATCCAGTGCTTGACTCAGATATCCAGTGCTTGACAGCAAACAGAATGAGGGAGCTGCTGGAAGTAAGGAAAGTAATTGAAAACACCCATCCTCAGCATCGAGTAATAGCAATGGCTAATAACATTGTTTAAACAAAATGTAAAAAGACCACACTAAAGCTCTTGAAATGTTCTTTCAGCATTAAACATCTGAGCTTATTTCTGGGAGTCGACTAAACTACTAAGAATTACTGCGTACTCAAAAAGACATTTAGCATCTGTTTAACAGTGAATGGTGCCTCACAAATAGCTTACTGCAAAGGAGACTCACCTTGTATAAAGCAGAAATGATCTGATGCATTTTCAGTCGATGAAATACAAAGATATCGTACACGGCTGAAATGGCCAGAACAGTCACTCCTTGCTCCTTCCACAGCATGCTGCATCCTGCACACAGCCCTGCTCCCAGGATCCAGCCCCAAGTACTTGGTGAGGAACCTCTGGTAGAGCAGTGCTTCACGTAACACATGAGGGAAAGCAGAAAGAAGAGGCAGGCTCCAATATCTGCCCTCCCTACAATCCCTGCTACGGCTTCCGTGTGGATGGGATGAGATGCAAACAGCAGGCCCGCTATCAAGGTCCAGTACCCATCGCCAAAGAGAATCCTGGAGAAGTTTGTGAAAAGGCCAGTGACTGCAGCATGTAAGAGGACATTTACAAGGTGGTAGCCCCATGGGTCCATTCCCCCAAGAGCATGGTTAATGCGGAAGGAAAGTGTGCAGAGAGGTCTGTAGGACTTGTGGCTCCCACTGTGAGTAAGCAGGGTCCCCCAAAAGTCATTGTAGAAGATATGGATCCACGGCGTCTCGGGTAAAAGGTCCTGGTTTGTCTTGATAGCTCGACTACAAAAGACAAACAAAAACTTCATTTTAACACTAGAAAATGGCTACAAATGAAAAGGCTGTGAAAATGCAATCACACTGCTACATGAAAAAAAATGACATTGCTTTGGTGCTGCTTCAATTCAAGTTTTGAATTTTAACAGGAGGTGTTAAAAACTACGTATCTATTGACTTCCTTCTAGAGCAAAATTTCCATATAAATTGGCTTTTAAAACATTAGAAACAGACATTACACTGTTTCTGTTAAATTAAAACACCCTTCAGTGACATTCTTCTGAGTCTAACCCAGGAGTAATCAGTTGAGATTTGATGAGTTATAATTAAAATGTAAAAGAAATATGAAAATCTTGCAAATGTTATTGTTGAGACAATGGATCTTCCAGTATATCAGAAAAAAATAACCCAACTGTCACTTTATACTGAAATTTTAATTTAGATTTTGGAATGGATTTTGCTAACATAGGTAAACAATAAATATAGAGTTGTTAAGAGTGAGCAATTTTCTGCATCTGGACGGGCCTTGTATAATTGTCTTGTGCATATTTTGACTTACAACATTTCCTGCAACACCTTGCTGAAGACAGCAGAATATTTCACATACAAAAATACACTTTCTTTTTAAATTTCCTGTATTTCCAATTGAGGGAGAAAACATTTTTACATTGTATTAGCTTATGAACTCAAGTCTGTCAGTTTGATTTAAAAAAACAATCGAACACTGCAGCTTTCAGCATTTATGCTTACAACCACACTGGCAAGAACTCATGCCAGCCATTAGCAGTCTCCAAGTCTAATTCGTTACTGTAAAAATCTGTCTCCCGTAGTGTTCGTACAAATCCAAAGATTTGCATTTAAATTTATGCAGTGGGAG
Organism: Melozone crissalis; assembly: GCF_028551555.1. Lineage (NCBI taxonomy): Eukaryota > Metazoa > Chordata > Aves > Passeriformes > Passerellidae > Melozone > Melozone crissalis. Next base: position 32,137,479 of record NW_026535782.1, on the reverse strand, counting down.
AAGGTGTGAGACCTGCTTAGTGCAAAGAGATGACTAGAATTTAATTAGTTACTTGTATTTAAGCAATTATTTAAAGATGCATTGTTGTTACTACCGAGCTTACCATATTTAACATTTATTTTATTATGGCAATTAAGAATCCAGCCAACTCAAGACTCTTCTATTCAAAAAACCAAACAAGAGATATGATTTTTATCTCGTTCTCTTTTCAAAACCCCTATCTGCCTTACCAATAAATACCCTTCTATAATTAATAACTTTTCAATTCAGACGAGGAAGGGAAAAAAGGTGTGAAACTCAAGCCCACATTTAAAATGCATGACTAATTCATATTCCAATACTCCTGCCACATTCTCCATTTCCTTAGAACCTGTGAGCAAATCCCCCCGCCCCCCCCCCCTCCCCCTTTTTTTTTTTGTGGTATTCATTTCAGGAATGTTGTCTTGTTCTGGGATGAAAAATGCTCAAAACTGATATACTGCACCACAGAACCTCCATGCAAATACTCCAAATACCACACAGCTCAGCATTTCCATTGTCCAGAGCATCCTGCTGTAATGCTTTCAGACACGCTTCCTCTCAGCATGTCCTTTTGTCTCTGAGCCCATAGAGGTCATAGAGAGGTCAGCTTAAATCCTTTAAAGATATGATGATGCTTTTTAGAATATTTTAAAATTTTCATTTTGATTTCTGCTTATGCAGTGTATCAGGTTGCCTGTATTTGTTTTCCCAACCCCACACACATTTTTCTCATTTTAGGAGAGTCACAAAAGAACACTGGAGTAAAACAAGATTGTTGTTCCCACATTATTTATCTTGTCCTTCTGTGTTGTCCTTTCTTGAAACCTAATTCCTCTGTTTGTGATTTCCATTTGTAGTATAACTCTCAGAACCACTATCAGAAAACTAGGAATTTGGCAAAAATAAAGCAGGTGTCAGGCAAGACAGAGTCCTTTCTTTGAGGAAAACATAATATATTAGACAACAGGCTCCCAAAGGCTAAGAATGGCTATCAGATGTCAGGATTTAGAGTTCAAACCCTGAACTGTAAAAGTGATTTTTCTTGGGGAAACAATAAAAAAAGTAAGTGGCAACAACATTGCCAGCACAACCAACCTCCGCCGAGGCAAAGCATTTTTCTACAAAGAGCCCAGACAGTCCCCAGGTTGTTCCCAGGAAATGGTAGCTTTTAGTATTTATTCGCCTTCTCTCTAAGGTGACAGTTTTCATGCAGCAGACACTCATATCGAACTCATCTCCACCAAAAGTAAACTGTTTGTATCATAAAGAAACCTAGTGTACATTCCAAAAGGATTAATTCAGTCAAATCTTATTCACAGCTTTAGCAACAAATTTCATGCATCCTTGATCCTTTCCCGTCTAGACCTGTCCATATTAAAAATTAAAACAAAGAAACATATAATGAAAGAAGTCCTGCGCACAACAAAAAGTCAAAAGGCAGCCCTGAAGATACAGTATTGATCAAACTGTATTTGGGTACAGATTTCAGCAAGCAGTTCTAGAATACTCCTAGTTTCTTGCACATGTAAATGCAACAGATTCTAGTACCTGCCCATCTGCATGAAGAATACAGAAGCCGATAGTTCCACCTTACTGAGTGTTTAGTCACATCAAATGCTGTATTTTCTATAGACCAAAATTTTAAATAAAGTTAGAATTTGTTTCTGTATGGTTTCCTTATGGTTCCAAGGGCATTAATGAGCCTTGACAGCCTGACCCCCTTCCCAAGGTTCCCACACCCTGCCCGCATTCCCAGGACCTCATGTCAGGTCTCCAAAGCCTTCCCCAATGCTGCCCGGGACCCCATGTGAGTCTCCCAAGGCCATCAGCCCCTGCCCCAGGGACACCTCAGCAGGGTCAGTCTCCAGCTCCTCAGGCCCTATCCTGACATGGGTCTGTCTTGCTGAGCTGAACCTGTATCCCAGCCTGTCCTTGTCCCCAGGGAAGTGCCCAATGCCCAGGGCTTGGGCTGCTCTGGCTCCTGGCTGTGGCAAGGCTCTGTTTTTTCTCTAGTTACTGAACCACCAAGCCGTTTACCCTGCTTGGTCTCCAGTTCCAGCAGAAATTCTGAAACCAACACCTCCTCACACTCTGGTAGCAGTGCCAGCTTGTCTCCAGTAAAGCCTCCTGTGCTAGCAGCCACCCTCACTCTCTGCAGATAGAAAATTAAATTAAGTGCTGGCTCTGGAAGAGACTCTGGGATAAAGGAAATTACAAAATGCTGTATTAGCCTTGCTTCCAGCTTCACTTACAGTTTACCTTGAGGTTATGTCCTACAAATTAGTCCAATTTCGCTAATGGGCATAAGCGAAGCAACTCATCATTCTTCCCCAGAGCTGCAAACTCTGGTCTCGCTAAAAGGCCGCAGGTCACCTCAGAAAGTCTTTTCTCAAAATTCCAACACAAGTGGCATTTTACTTCCAAGCAGCCTCTGAACAGGGTTGCACACTCAGGCAGGGAACTTGCTTTCTTCAATTTGCAATGCCTGCCCATTTCACACATCCCAGGAGAACGGGCTATCTTACTCAGTACACAACAAATGGACATGCTGGGGGCAGGGGAAAGGTAAGAATTAGATTCAGTTATCAGTTCTTCAGAAACAGCTGAAGAAAGAAAAAAATTGTCAAGACAAAATCATCATTTCTAATCCCTGAAGCAATGCTTCTGCCTCCTGCCATAAATCACATATTTGCCACAGGTCAGTACACACCTTGAGCACGACTCACTAAGCTTTTATTCATCAAACCTAAAAATGCCAGAGATACATTCACACGTGCACATATACATGCATTCACACACAAAAAAGTTCCAGATGTTTTCAAAATTATATATGTCCTAAACCTCTGTGCTGGTGTTAAACTGATCCAGGTGTTAACACTAGGGTAAAAAAACAGATGTGACATTCTAAAGTGATTTAACGAGTTAAGCCTTATATTCAGCTTCAATATTGCTAATGGTCCCCATATGCTGAAAATTACCATCAGCATTTGAAGTAGACAACATATTTTAAAGGAAAACGAAAATTCCCAACTGTGCATGCAGGAAGCCATTGACCAGACATCTCTCACATAAAATAGATAGTCAGTGATGGACTGGCAACATTGAACATGGAGGTTCATCATTGTTTTTCCTCAGTCATTTTTAAACAGTATTAATTTAGTGCTTTTTTCTTGAATAGCAATAGGAAAATACCCTAGGGTATTTTTACAGTGGATATTAATGAGACACCCTGAGGATGCTTTCAAGACTATATGTTACTTATATAGACAACAAGACTGAAAACACAGCCAAGAGCCTACTTGCTTGAGTACAAACAACTTCACATCCCCAAAACATTCAGCAGCCAAGTAAATCCTGCAGATTACTTACAGGCTGTTACGCAGGTGGTGGTCAGAAAGCAGGGAAGTAGAGCTTGTCATACTTTCCTGGAGACTACTATATATACATATACACACACATACATTGTCTGTATTGACAGGATAAAGTAAAAGTCAGAAAATATCACTTAACAGCAGAGACGTCTTAAGAAAGTAATAACCTTAAGTACATGAAAACACATTCATCTAAATGTTTAATTACAGACTCTAGGGAACTATTTGCCATTCTGGTAGAATTCTGGTGACAATTATATCTGACATGTTTTATATTAAAGTTCATCTTTCTCAGTTGTTAAAGTGGAATTTACCTTCAAATACAGCAGGTAGTAAAGTTTTACCCATGCCACCTCACAAAAAAATTAAAAAAAAAAGACCCACCACAAATGACAACAAAATAACACTACCCACTAAAAAAAGAACACCCAAAAACAAAACCCCAAACCACAAAACTTTATAGTGTATATCAACAAGGGACATCTGCAGGAGACCAAAATCTGTGCATCCTCTGAGTTTCAAGTTGCAGCTTTTGGTTTGTCTTAAGAAAAATTGTTCTTAGGTGAATCTGTAAGGAAAATGTAATAATTCAGGTGTTTTCAGAAAGCAACAACTAGCTAAGTGACATATAGGATCCTGAGGTGCTAGCTGGCTCGGAGCATGGGTCTGTACATAGAGATTGATGGAAACACCTAGGATCAAGTAGTATTTTAAACAAGTTAAAGGAAAACATAACATCACAAAGGGGAAATTAGCTTACTAGAACATTGTATCTAGTTTATTTCTGCCAATAATAATTTTCTAATTGTATAGAAAGAGCTCAACTCAGAGTTCAAACACTGAAGACAACGTATAGTTTTAAAATAATTTTCTTATCTTAGGTAATTACTAGTGAAAGCTATTAACTCTATACAGAGTTAGTGCAGGATCCCTGGAAAATATGTTAACATATGATTATATTAATTCTATATTTTGGACTGTAAAAGTAATTCTACAGCCAACTACAGTTTAGTACCAGAACAAACAGGAGCTACAAGTAACAGGTCTGTAAATAGTGTTTTATTTGTAAAACTTTATTGGATGAGACTTTCCTGAATTAGATATAAACAGAGTGGAAAGATGGATGAGTGAGACAACTGTAACTATACCCTTAGATGATTGCAGTCACTGCCAAAAAAAGACACAAAAATACTAAAGAAAACAAAACAGTAAAATCACAAGGAAAACCAGTAAGAACACAAAGGTTATAGTCTTATACCACAGTATAAAGACACACAAACTTTTAAAGATTTTTCTGTACTGCACTATGTCTTTTAAAAAAAATTGATCTTTTAAAATAAGCAATAACTTGTCCCTTGTTTATTTCCACCAATGACTTTATCTGCTGTGGTTTGACTTTGTCTGCCAGTGACTGGCTATGATCTAGCAGCCCCCCAGCTGCATACTTTTAAATTTCATAATTCTGCAACTAACGACGCAGAATGTTATTTAAAAGTAGGAAGTGGTGGCAATGCTTACATATAATACTGAATGCTATTAGGAATTGCTTTAACTACACTGAAGCATGCTGCATCTATTGATTTTCTCATTGACTAAGAGAGCTTTGAAATCTTAATGTAACTAGAAGTTCAAAAAATTTTGGTTACAAGAAGGTCGAGATGGCCTTAAAATTTTTGGCCTATAAATATTTTAAAAGCTAACTGTAAAGGTTTTGATCTCCTTCTCCATTGTATAAGACTTTCCATTTCTATGTATATCCTCCTATGGGAAAAGAATATGGCCTTAATATTAACCCTAAATGCACCTCACTCCCCTCAGTTTAAGATTTAGCTGACATAACAAACACTAAAAGATGGACTATGTGAAATTTGAAACCCTAATTAATTCTAACTGCCTGGTATTGTATTATTTGATTATTCATGCACAGATTAAAAAAAAAACACAATGGAGGGAAATGAAAGAAGTAATTAATACCTTCATATGCTGAACAATTGGACACCATCAGTGTCCTCTTCAGAGGAAGCTGATAAAAACATAAGGAGAAGAACAGCTCCTGTCTTTGCCTCTGCCCTCTGAGTTTCTTCACCACAGGATGTACCATAGGTCTGGGAAAAGATACTTTCATTCCCACATTGGAAATGCTTCCTGCTATTCTCACAGCTATTTTATAAGCTAGCTTCACTCCCAACTACACCCTACAACACAAAATTTCTAATTGTGTGCTTCTGAAACTTCAAGATACTTTGCTTTTACCTCATAAATATTCTTTCAAATATACATCTGAAGTTGTTCTGTAGAACATTCTTCTGTGCGAAACAACTGCCTAGCAATAATTCACAATTTGTTTATTTTATACATGTATGTAATGTCAGCTTCTGAAGCATGGTTAGAATTCATAGCTGGAACCCCTACTGCCCTTTTCAAATCTATTTTAGATTATAAAAGTGGGTCCAGCAGGCCTTATTGGATTTACTGTTCTGCAGTACAATATGGCACCACATTATTTCTCTTCCCCACTTCCCACTGAAAAAATTAAACATAAATAATTTTTGCCACTCACGACAGTAAAAGGATAGATATTTAAAGGCTTGAGATTTTAGCAATTAGAGTAAAAATGTTGATTTTCTTATCCTAATTAAGAGTATGGATATCAAAGTACTTTTTTGACAGGTCACCTTCTGAATATACATAAAGCCCTTCCAAGACACACACATTTTAAGCCATTATCTGAAAACAGAGACACACATACTGTAGTAGTATAAAAAAGAGTTCATCAGTCATAGAACAGCCCATGACTATTCACTTTTCTGGGTTTTTTTCAGTATGTGGCACACTGTGGAGAAAATTAAGTTAAATTGCTTAACTTCAGCAAAACTATTTTTTTCTGTATTTAATCTATTTTTGTTAGTGCATTTTCAGGAAGTTTGAGGAGATTGTACAGAATTGTGCCTAAGCCCATGACTCTTACGTACTCTAAATTTAAAGCCTGAAAAAATTTTTAGGTTCTAATTTTGATTTTTATTTTTAGGTAAGCAGCATTGAAGAGAATAACCAGGAAAATGTTCCCATCCAAATAAAGAAATAATAAGTTGAGGGAAAAACCACTGAACCACAACACAACATAGAGACACTCTCCTTTTCTTATTTTTTTTAAGGGATGAAGGATAAAAAAATGCAACAGGGTTTTAGTGCGTAAGTTTCATTCTTCAAGTCTTTTATTTTAGCAGTAAAACAACCCTTCATTAACAAGGGTTGATCTAAACTTAGTTTTACTGGTTTAACTGAAAAATATTATTCAAAATCTAATCAGTGAAAACAATTTGGTACATGCATATCCACAGAGGTCAATTTAACCTTCACGCTGTCTTTAGAACTCGTATTGAAAAAATATCCATATTGGTGGAGAGGGGAAAAAACCCAATCACAAAAAAAACCCAGCTATCCCTTGCCATGTTCATGTTATTCACTGCAAGAATCAAGTGATTCAGAGAACAGTCAGACCCACCTTGACTTAAATTATCCGCAGAATTGCAAGTTTGGACTGTGCCACACTAAAACTATCAGACATGTGCTCGTTCAAAATTATCACATCACCAAGAAGCATCCTCTTCCTTCCCTCCAGCCCCACTATAGGATACATAAAGGCATAAAACTAAAGTTCTGACACACATCAATTGTACACCCTGTATCACCTTTCCTACCCAAAGGGTATCATGTTAGCAAATTTGTGGCATGGATTGTTTGGGTTTGGGGTTTATTTTAATAATACTGTACAGAATAAGCATTTTCCATTTAGGTTATTCTGTTTTGGTATCTTGCAAATATTGATGCTGAAGCTTTAAAAGGCTATTTTGTATGGCAAGGAACTAGAACTCTTGCATATTTTTTCTTGCAGTACTGTCCATTTTTAGTATAACTGCCTTCACAAGCTACCCAATTATGTACATAAAAGATTGCCCACAAATATATTAGCACACTATAAAAGGCACCGATTTTAGACAGCAACTTCTGCTTAGAATCTTTTTTTCCTGAAATCAGTCTGATCTAAGAAACCAGACACCACTTGTCTTTCAAGTCACTACTATCTTCCGAGTCTAGTTTATCAACTTGCCTGATATGCAAGCAATGATGATTGTAGTCACAGTCCCATTTCAAAGGCAGATATTAAATAATAATAGGGGCAAGGGAATCCTCCCTGAGGATTACCAAAATTTATTCTGTGTCAGCTACAAAGTCCAGCTACACTATCATGAACCATGAGATGTACTGCCATTTCAGTGAAATAGTCTCAAGGAAACATAAAAAGCAAAGCAAGTTTAGCTTGATGGGAAAAGCAGCAAGAAATGTTAACATATAGCTGAGGCTTACATTTCTTTGTGATGATAGTTTACTCACCAGTGAATCAACCAAAATATTTCAAGTACCTTCTTAGAGGATTCCAAATTTAAAAAAAAAAGTACTTTTCCTTCCTATTCACGAAAATTCCTACATAATATATAGAGGGCCAGAAAGCATTTGTGATGGAGTTAGATTTTATCTTCAGCCTTTGCCACAGACACGTCAGACAAATTCCCATAAACATTTTTTTAATTTTATATTTTTAGCAGGGAAAAAAAGAACTTGCTAGAGACTTATGTCAAAATCAATTTCTATGAAAACCAAATTCTCACAGAAAAGTAAAACAACCCAGATAATTAAAACCAATATTTGTTCATGGGAAGATGTGTAATGACTTCTAGTGAATAGAGAGACTGTTCAGCATAGTCCTGACACAGGCTCCCCAGGAAAGTGGTGAAGTCACCATCCTTGGAAGTACTAAATAAATAAGTAGACGTGGTGGCAGTCTGTGAAAAGGTTTAGTAGGCATGGTGATATTTCACCAAAAGTTGAACTTGATGATCTTGGAGATCTTTTTAAACCTTAATGATTCTATGAATGAACTACATTTTTTTTTACTCTTCAGCATCTTTACAGAGGGCACTGTGGGATGGCCTTCAAAAATGTACTTTAACAGAGCAGTTGGCACCCACTCATTTGGAAAGTGTGAATCCTACTGAAAAAGGCTGAAATTACTTTTACTGACTTGTTTCACCTTTGTGCCTCAATAGTTTATAGAGATGCAGGGATTCACAAGAGTAAAACAAGTTTTGTGGCATGCCATAGAAACTGTGAAACACTAGAAATTGAAACCATAGCAATATTTAAAATAAATTCTATTTTCTCAGAATTGCTTGGTTAGAGCACCCAGATAGCAAGCAACAGTTTGGGAGTGACATCGAGATAACTAATCACAGTTATTTTGGAATAAAAATGTGCTTTACAGTTACCATTATATGCAAGCGTACTCTCGAGTATGCAGTCAAAGACTGAGGTAAAAAAGCAGAAAATGACAAATTAGTTGAAATATGTTATCAGAACACACAGGATTTCTGCTCTATTAGTTCACATTGGTATTGGAATAACCTGCACTTTATGTCACTGAAACCAGCAGGTTTTACAATCAACTGCAATTGGCATAAGCTTTTATAGCCTTTCTCTACATTTTTTTAACTTACAAGCATAAAAACAAAACAACCAAACCCCATTCCTTTCTATGTTTTAGAACAGCTATCAGGAGGCAGGCAGTTAGCAAGAAGGATCTCAGACAGCAATTCAGGTAAACTGAAGTCATTACCTGAATCACAAAACTGATCAACCTTTCTTGACAATAAAACTAGAGCTAAGTCAAGCTGAACCACAAAAGCAGGAAGCTTTTAACTGAAACATCCCAGATTTTCAAGTCTCTCTAGTTCTACACTAGCCAAGCACTTGCACTCCTCTCCACTAGTGATTTCTGTGCTTTACGGTTTGTTTTTTCCTCCAAGCAGCTTTATGTCACCAGCCATTCTATAAATGAAGGTCTGAAGATCTTCTGGAAGATCAAAACAATATTTAACTGCTAGGCTTAACTGCCCACTCTAACATTAAAGTACAACCACCCCTGACAGCAGCACAACAGAGGATTGCATTTTTTCCTGGCAGATGAGAGAAACCCAAGTGCCACAAAACATGATGGTATTTCATAACACTGGCCTGTAGACAATGACAGCTCTAAGTTCTGCCTAGAGAGACCCACAGAGGAAAGCTGATCACACACAAAGGTTTATGAAAGTTTTAAAAAGTAAGTGGTTTGTTTCTTTCAGTAGAATTTATTTAAAAAAAAATGGTCCATGAGACTAAAATTCATGCAGCATTTTATCACAAGAGAAATTGTATGTTATTCTTCAAAATCCCAGCACTGCCAAAGAACAGTAATAATTCTGCTCCTCTTGCCAAAGCAGGAAGATGCTTGAGACCACAATAAAAAGAAATTCCAAACATGGGGGGAAAACCCCAGGTAGATTAAGAGAAAAACATGCAACTCTGTGCAATGAAGTTGACCCAAATGAATCAAAGAACAGGCTGCCTTGGAAAGGTCAGCAGGCACTTTCAGGTTTCAAAAAGAAAAAAAGCCTAAAACGTCTTGCATTTGTTGACAAGGCAAATATATTCTCTTCAAGTATCTTCTATCCATATGTGAGAAGACAAGAAATGCAGAATTTCACCTTGGAGAGAAGTAGCTTCAAATTCACATGTCTGAGCTTGAAGTGAGATTCTTTTCTGTTAGGGCATGAAGACATATGATATGATATATAATGCTGTATGATATTATATGATATATGATGATATATAAAACACATGCTTTATGTACCATTTTAGAAAGAGCAATGGTCCATTTGAATCTTTACATAAACTAAGCAAGTACTATTTCCTACAAAGCTAGGGGAAGATTACCTCTTCAGAGTTCAGGAGCCCTATATACTGTCTTCCCTAGCACGGTAAGCCACTGAAAATTTCATGAAGAAAATTATAGTTTGCCAGGCCATATAAAACATCAGCATGTATTATTTCTGTATAATAAAATCAACCTCGAATAGTATAAGGAATAAGCAGTTTCTACTCTACCAGACATGCTTCTCTTTCTGGGGCTCTGCATTGATCTTGCTGCAAAATAATCAGGAATTTGTGATTTATTTCTTACCACAGGAAATTAGTTGTTTGGAATAATACAGTGCTGTGTATGCATCATAAATTTCCCAAGTTCCTCACATGCTGTGGTACACAAAGAAACTGAGAAATTAATTATGACATAGCCAATAAATAATTACAGCTATGCAACCCATTTGTACCATCCACTAAGACAAAGTGGCAGCAAAGGCCTATGAAGGTTTCAGTGTAGGCCGCCACTTTCTTTCAAGGAAATCTGAAGAAATACTGAGAGAGTAAGATATTGCTATCCAACTATTTTAGAAAAAATTACCTAGATGATGAACATAATCAGCCATAAACACCTTATTCAAATCAACTTCATTGCCCCTTATAGTTCCTTCTTCATCTCAGTGTTTTAGGACAAAAGCACGCAGAAATTGTTGTGGAACACAAGTAGCTTCTGGCTCCTAAGAGGCACTGGGAGTCCATAGGAAACCTGAAAGTTTCACCATCACGTTTTCCAACTCACTGGAAGATGGAAGTCCCACCCCTGCAGCAATCTAACTTGGAACTGCAGCAGCGCTGAATATGAGCCTTATTTCACTTATTTCAATTAAGACATTCAACTTAAATCCCAACCTTACAGTGAATGCTTAACATCAACTTTTAAGAAAGATAAAACAGTCTTTCTAGAGACACAAGCAGCTGTTAATTTAATATTACAGGGCAACAAAACAGGTGAAAGTTTTTAATTAAAACAGCCCTTCTGTAGGCTGATATTCTGGAATTTTATTTATAAATCAAGCCAGGTGACTTTTTTCGAGTAAGTCTGAAAATAATAAAATTGGTTTCAATGACCTCAGAGATACACATGCTTATTTGTGGTTATGGCCCCAGGCAACCCTGAAATCAGTCATTCCATTAAGTCAGAAGCATGGCACAAAGCCAAGCTCCTGTAAGAGTTAAAGGTCTTGTACATACTTTCTTTGTATGTTTATTTGAATAGAATGGTGACTTTGGGTTTTGGGCCACCCATCATTTATAGACCTCCCATAACATTTAAAGGAGCTGAATCAACTGGATCTTAGCATATACCAGTTATCCTTGGGACACTAGCTCTTTAACCATGATGCAAAATAATTGAAAGTTGAAGCAACAGGGAAAAACATGACAACAGAGTTTATCTGGAGATATTTTAATGTGTATATTCCTCTACAGATGAGTCAGGTAACATTTTGGGGATAGCTTAATTACAATAGTAGAATAAAGAACCTAAATGCCCTTACACAGCCAAAAGAAATACACAAATACAATAAAACAAGAAATAACAGTGATAATGATCACAAAACAAAGGAAGTATTCAGGTCACCATACTGGGTTTTTTTGGGGTCTTTTGGGTTAGTTCTTTTGTTGTTTGGGTTTTGGGGTTTTTTAATAAATAAAATAAACTCTTTTTTTCCCTTTCTTCTCTCAATTCATGAAAAGAAGCTGCAAGAGCTAACTCATATTATCAGGACCACCACAACGATGTGGGAAAATCAAAAACAAATTAACATTTGAACATTCACAAATAACAGTAGTCTTAAGGGCACCCTGCTAACTGAAGAAACATGCAATCATTTTCTCATTCTGGGCTCCAGAGCCCCCAAGGTAATCATGAATTACTTTTTCATTCAAACATTTTGGTAATTTTTAATTAAGGGAGTTTTCATAGTACAAGACAACATCAGAATATCTTATTTTACCCTTTACAGATGAGGTCTCTCAAGTAAGAGAAACTCACAAGGGAAAAAAGCTACGTCAAATGATGAGCAGGAAGAAAGATGCCTCACACCTGTAATCACACATAACAAAAGCTATACTTACTGCTCTGTTTTCTTGATGGTGATACTGCTATCTACCATAAAAAGTACCTATCAAAGACAACAAGTGTCACATTGACCCAAATAAAGAGAATGAAGTTTTTATTACTTCCTAACAGCAGTCATCCTTATCCATTCTAAAATACATGCCCCATGTCTATATTTCAGACTGTAAAGAAAAGTCATCTAACAAAAGAAAGCAGCAGGAAAAATGTAGTAAAATAGGACAAAATTGTGAGGATTTTTTTCTTTGAACAGGCAACATAATAAAGGTTGGCAGGTACCAATTCCAGCAGTACCAGTTCCAGCCAGGTCAACTACTACTTTGAACAGTGTGCAATAAATTATACAAGTGTGACATAAACAGCAGTTCCTCAATTACAGTGTCAGATAGTTCAGTGCCTGCATCTGAAGTTTCAATTTGACTTCTGCATGACTTCTCACTAAATGCAAGGAAGGGATTCAGTGCAACTTTCACTAATAATAAATATCAATTATTAAAACCAAATTATTATTATTATTATTATTATTATTACAATTATTAGAGTAACTTTTTTTAAGTGCTCCTTTCTTTATGGCCTTAAATAAAGAGAGGGAAGTACTGCCAAGAACAGCAGACACTCTGAGTTCCTGAAACTCCACCTTTCTTGGAATCCAAAAGACTCCTATAAAAAGATAATGGTTGTTCCAAACTGAATTCCACACAGTTCTAACATCAAATGGATTAACTCAGAAAGGAAAGTTGTTAATTCAATACAAGCTAAAGACAGTGCACCTAACCAGTTAGCATTTTTAATCAGAAAGACTGCATCTGACTTAATGCTGAAAACCAAAACAGGATAGAAACATAGATAAACATTTAGGTTGCATAGATAAGTAAATGTTTCAATAGCCAGCTCAGCTTAACTGTTCAAAAGGGAAGGAAAAAAAAAATCAAACCTGCAGTAGGGTATTCACCACATAAGGCATAGTTGTTAAGTACTGATTCTTGTAGCACACCTGCAGTGCATTATTCTCTTCATCAAAACAGCACAAAAAGTAGTTTGCAGATACTTCACTCTGATAAGACACCCCACTGGGCTTCCTTCCCACCAGGTATGTTTTGCCTTTGTGGAATTAACTTAAAGCCAGGAACAACAATCCACCTTTCCTCTCAGCATTTATTACATGGCCTCTTACTCTGTGAAGGACACTGATGTCTCTTAGAAATGTTTTTCTAATTTTTCAGAACTTAAATAGATGCTGTGTAATTGCTTTTAAAGGGAAGTTTCGTGCTCAACTGATTAAACTTGTTTAATAGATCTTGAAGAAAATATATTATTCACCTTAATAAGAATTTATGCAAATCACTGCCACCAGCTTTTACAGAAAACCTTTTCAATTAATTATAATTAGGCTTTTTAGTTGTAGATTTATGGGGTTTTTGCTACTAGAAAATTATCAGCATGGATTGTTGGAGGCTTTTTCAATTCTAGGAAATAAAACTTCATTGTTGTGATGTAAAAACTCCTATAAAAATCAACCTGTAAGTGCAGAGCCCTTTTTATCTCTGCCATTCAGATCAGGTCTAAATGCATACGCCCAGGTATCTGTGACTGGAAAGAAGACAAAGCAAATTTGTCTGTGATGTTGATATACACAAATTACTCCTTGGCTTCAGGAGAGTTATTTTATAAGAAAAATAAATAGAATTATTCAAATAAATAAGGCATTCAAATATTGTCATGTCTCCCCATCACTTCTGAAACCCTTACAAATACACAAAGATATCTCTCTAAATATAATATTATAAAAGTATTTTTGGGTACATATTTCAAGGCCATTTCAGTGCCTTAGCACTAATATAAAAAAAACCCTTGCTTAAGTGGATAACTGTTTTTTGAATGTAGCCAGAAATCCTCCAGTAGAGAAGGTGCAACAACTCAGAAACAACACACTAACCAGCAATAACATTTGAACCTTTTTCACAGGTACTCATGAGCCAGCCGTGCCACAGGGCTTTTGCCCACCGAGGGTGCGCGGGTGAGGGCAAACACCAGCCACGATCCCAGCTGAGGTGCATGCCCGCGACACTGATTTCCAGTGAGGAAGATGCAAACCCTCATATTGTAAAATTGTAGAGTTCATTATGATTAATTAAGAAGCTCCTCATAAAAAAGTGAAATCTTTATTGCATTGCAACTGATTTCCTAAACCCAGGTGCTTGTAGCTCTTCTGAATGGAGAGCTACTGAGCACCACTTTAGTTCTCATTTTATCAGCTCAGGAAAGGGAGGGAAACTGGGAGAAGATCTGTGTTACAATCTTTCCAGTGGAGCATCTTATTTTTAGAGAACAGCACACATGCAATGAGTCTTGAGAGTGTTCTCATGAGGCTGGAGTAGGGCAAAATCTTGCCACTGCTTCATTCCACCCTCTTTCTTGAGCAGTGAAATAACATCCCTGACAACAGAAATAATCACTCAAACTTCATCCACTCTCTTTATCAAACTCATGATTAATCTGAGAGAAGGAAAGACAATATGGGAAGCAACTGCAAGGCTTTTAGCTAGAACTAGATTTCAGAGAAGCCAGGTTCTGTCTGCTCCTATTTCTCTCTTGAAGTCATTGGCTTTCAGTCCTAAAACACCAGTATCAAAAGCAGTCTAACTCTGCTCTCTGTTCTTTTAATTCTTCAGGTTTTCCCATGCTGGAGAACAGGAGGGACAGAAATTAGGCAAAAAACAAATTACTGCCTTAAGCAATCCATGTCCTACAAACTCACAGCTACTCATCGATGACAATTCCCACCATTCCCCTTTTTCCAGTCTTCAGGCATGGCATGTTTTCTGCTACAAAATGGAATTTCTAATCCACACTGATGCCTGCAATCATAGCTCCCATTCATAAAACAGAAGAACTGCACATAGACACATTCCCTCATCTGTCACAATTCTTTAATTCTATGTCATTTAACCAGAAATGAAAGAGTACTTGCTCTTGAAAAAGCCACTGTGAAAATGACTGACTGGTTCTATGTTTATAGCCTTCCAATCCAGATCAATGTGCTCACAAAAAGAAGTTACTTATTGCCAGCTGGTAGCTGTACAAAATGAAGCAGCAAATCAAACTGTTCCCCTTTGAAGCCTATATGGCCTTTGATTTAGGACTCAAAGTTTGGTGGACTAATTACAACTGCAGTGACATTTATATAATGCAGTGTTAAACATCACAGATCACAACAAGACAAGCATAGGAGTACATCTACTGTGCTCAAAACAGTAACACTGAAAATTAACGTACAGGACAATCAGTTCGAGTTGAACATAAAAACAAGAGTAAAGCTTTGGAGGAACAAACAGACTCATTAGAAATTTAAAGGCAAAGCAGAACATTAAATGGCCACATAAACAAGGTGAAACTGTTCTATGCTTCTAATTTGCAGGCAGAATTTGGCAGGTGAAACTTCATTAGCAATTCTCTAGGTGATGTATGAACCAGCTCAGCCTCCCATGGCAGTACCTGTTCTGCAGGGCCAGTAGTAGTAAAACTGACATAATAGGTAGAATCATAAAGACAGAGAGCACCACTTTTCAACACCCTCAATAAAGCTGATGTGGTTTATTTTTAAGCAGCCACTTGGCCCTTTTGAAAGCATGGTTATGGTCAGATGACAGAAACCACTTTTTGAACTTCAAAATTCACTGCCAAAGGGATATTATGATGCAAAATTACATCTCCTTGTTTTGCCATTAACACTGTCTAAGCTTCCAACTTCTTTCTAAGATAAATCTGATCTTGTTTTACAGAAAAGTAACTTGCCAGGGATTATTTCTTTTTTAATCCAAACAGCTAAAATATTCACCAGTTTTCTAGATCCAATTTCCATGCAGATAGCATTTAGGGATATGATTTAGTGGTGATCTTGGACTCCATGATGTTAGAGATCTTTATCAACCTAAAAGATTCTGTAATTTCATGACTTCTAGGAAAAGGTAAAATAAATTAACAGCCCCTAGAAAATAGTGTTCAGGAGACAAGTCCAAATGATTAGGTATCTGTAAGCTCTTTAGCTCCTGGGGTAAAGCAGTTAGTATTAAAAAAAATTCAGGTGTTCCAAGGCAAATATTCCTATGAAGAATTATTTCTACATGACTGATGCATTATTGACTAATTTTCCTTGTGTAAGACTCATCTAGCCAAACAAAGGTAATCTAAAGGAAGAAATTACAGCAGCAGCAGGAACCAAATGTTCAGTAAGTTTTCTTCTTGTAAGTATGCCTTCATGCACAAAAACATTCAATACTATAATAGCAAACTGGCTTTACACACTATAATTTCAAGAACTATGGTTTCTGAGCATCAAGTATATTTTTGCCCTAAGACTTCTGACTTACTCTGCTCTGGCCAAATCTTTTAACATTTCTTCAGTTCCACATAAGATTAGAAGACATTTCCCTCCTCTCCAGCTTTTTTTCCCCCTTGTCATCTACATTCAACCATTTCCATTTAAGAATGTAGGATTACTAAACCACACGGGGGGAGTGGGGGGGGGGGGAATTGCTACATAATAAATAATATAATTACTCCCCCATGCTAAGGAAATGAAATTTCAATACTAACTCATTAAATTGTCCAAATATATGAGGGTCCTTGTCAGAAACAAAAACTCCATCCAATAAATGTTTGGGAGGTTTTTTTTTCCCCCCTAAATCACTTCCTTTTAAATGCCACAATATCTTAAAATTAATCAATTTACAGGAAATATTTTTTTTCTTTGTTGATAGTTGGACTGAGTGCTAGAGGCTCTTCCCTCTCTGACCAAGTGTTAATTTAAAATGCAGCAATCAGTCTTATGAACTGAAACACTCTATTAAGCAAGTGATCAAAATTTCAAACAATCTGCCTTTTTGGATTATGCCACTTCTTAATAGCCTGGCTAGAAATGTCTTCATAGCAAGTTCTAAAAATCTTGCTCCTAAAAGCAGTCAGAAAACATTTACATCTGGCTGTGAGCTGTTGTGAATACACACCCTCTCATTTTCCCCAATTACATCAACAGATTTATCATCAAGCACATTGTTGTTTTATGGTTTTTTAATGTATGTATAAACTTCTCACCTTAGAATGTCCCTCTCCAGGCACCACAAACACAATAAATATACTTACACAGAAACCAGTCAGCATAATTTAGAGGGGAGAAAGCAAAGAAACATGAGATTGTTTCTTGCATATTACTGTCCCATTATACTCAGGAGAGCCAAGAGTCTTAAAAGCAAGCACAGTCATCTACTGTTCTTTATGAACAAAAGTGAGAGTAAGCAAATTACATTAAACTAAATAAATCAGGTTTCTAATTGATAACATCTTTGTTTATAATTTTTTATAGCCTTGTGGGGACATTCTCAATTCTGCTGATGGGTATTTAGACACCAAGCTTTTCACCTAGAGTACAGTACAGACATGTTTTGAAAACTAATTAATGTTAGTATAGCACTTCAAAAGTGTAAAATGCTACATAAATACTACAGGCATCCAGTTAATAAGAACAGTTCAGTTAAATCCCATTCACCATACTGGATATAAGCATTTTATTGTTTTAAAGTTCACATACTGTCTATAAAAAGCCTGACAAATACATTAATAGGCACTGACAAGCAAACTAAAAGCATGGACAGCCTCAACTTGTTTCTGTAATCAATTTTGAATGAAGTCAACTCAGAGCAGTCACTTCATGGTAATAGGAAGCCCCCACCCCACAAAATCACAGATCCCAAATGAAAGGGTAAGGAATTAGTGCCTTTTTGGCCGCTGTAACCCAAAAAGTCATAGAGGACAATGAGACTGCTCTAGCTACTGTGAACTTTGAATCATGTTGTAGAGGTCAACACTTATTAGCTGAGTAACAAGAAGAAGCTAAGTATCTTCATTACCTGAAAAATTCATTGCAGTAGAAAAATAAGTTTCCTTAACAGCTCCATGGTACCTTCTCCTTCCTCCACACCAGCAGTTTCTGACATTAATATGATGTTGATTAGTCTGCACCTGTGCTGTAAAAATGTCCAGGTTTTAAAGCATCAAGGGCTACCTGAAATGAACACACATGTTATAGCATCTACCTGTTGTATAAAGCCTACATAACCATTTGGTAATGGTTATATAGGCTGTATACAACAGGTAGATGCTATAGTATGTGTGTTCATTTCACATAGAAATAAATTCCTTTATCTATCCAAGGAATCAAATCAAGAAGAATATTTATCAACCTTGCATTAAACTGTACAGTTGGAGAAAAACATCCCTTTTGGGCAGCACTGCCAATTCCTCAATAGAAAAAATGATTCTGCAAGAAAGGACCAACATTTTTATACACTGTGTCCCATCTTCTTGTTGGTCATCATCCACCTGGCTATGCTTCCCAACAGAGAGGTTAAACACTCCATTACGCCTTATTTACAAAAAACATTTTAACCCTCTAACAGCAGAATTTATTCTATTCCAATATTAAACAGTCTCTGATTGTTATGGTTTAACTATAACTGGCAATTCAATTAAAATTTGCATGGACTACTAAAACCAGGTGAACTTAAGTAAGGATAGATATACAAATGTAACTACTTCAAATTATAGAATATTCTGAGTTGGAAGAGACTCACAGAGTCCAGCTCCTGGCCCTGCACAACACAACCCCAAATACTACACCATGTTCCTGAGAGCATTGTCCACGTGTTTCTTGAAATCTGTCAGGCTTGGTGCTGTGCCTACCTCTCTGGAGAGTGCCCTTCAGTGCTTGACTAAGCCCTTGGGGAAAGAAACTTTTCGCAACATCAGGACTAAAGCTCTCTTGACAAAACTTTGTGTCATTCCCTCGGGTCCTGTAATGGTCACCACTGAGAAGGGAATCTGTAGACCACAATAAGCTCTCCTCCACAGGCTCCTCTTCTCCAGGCTGAATAAACCAAGTGACCTTAGCTGCTCCTCACACAACTTCCCTGCCAGATCTTTCACCATTCCCGTGTCCCGCCTTTGGATGCCCTCTAATAACTTTATATCCATCTTATACTGTAGTGCCCAAAACTGCACACAGAACCAGAGGTGAGCACCTGCAACTGAAACAAGAAATGAAAGATTTCTATTAACACTTGTGGAAACAAAAAGGACTGAAAACATGAAAATTGTTCTCTATAGGCATATAGAGGTATTACTGATCTTTTCCATCATGCCTCCAGCAAAGAAATCAGTAAATGCACTGAAAGTCTGTGCAGAAACATACCTAAATTTAAACTTTTCATAGCTGTATAACAAAGAGCTTCACTTAACAAGCTGATCTGAAGCTACACCAAAGAGTTCACATTTTCAAATTCACATTAAAAATAAAAATACCATACTTTGAATATGCACTCACAAAATCATTAGGAATTCAGCTCAATTCTCTTTGCTACTACTTCCAGATAACCCAAATAGGGCCTTCTATATTCTGCAGAAGTAAATACATTTCAGAGTTCAAATGTCTAGTCCTTCTACAGCAGTGACGAAGTTTGATGCAACATGAACAAGAAATGGGTTCCTGGCATTCACATTTCACTTAAAGCTCTAGTTCCAGATGCTTGGCTTCAATACTAACATTAAAGAGTCATGACTTCATTTCAGAACATCATTTCTGTTCTTAAGACTTTAGTAGCAACTTTCACCACCAGTGAGTTTTACATTCATAGAAGGCAATAGCAGTCAGTCAGATGTTTGTTTAGGGGCCCCTACCTGAAAAGACACCTAAACACATGCTGGCTCCTGCCATCACCACTCAGACAAGCCACGCACACCACTTCCTACTACTGTGCTATTTACGCACCCGATTTCTACAGCCTAAATCTGTCCACCACATCTGACAGCACCCATTTTATTGGCACCTTTGAGCCTCCAGGGTCTTCTCACATTCAGGTACAAATCATAGTCTGGCAGAAAGAACACTATTAACTACAGCCAGAATAGAGGGCCAAAATTGGGAAATAACAGCACTGAATATAACCCGTTGCATTTTCAGAGTAAGATTTCCCTTTAGGAAAAGATTAATAGATTGCTAATCTAAGCAACTGGAGAATAAAGAGTGATTATCATAGTCTAATGGCAATTAGACTACTCCTGGAATACTATAGCTAAAATACTACCCCCAATACTACATTACACTACTTTTCACAGTCATTCCACATGAAAATAAAGTATTTGAAAAACTGAATATATAAAAACCCCAAAAGCTAGTTGTTCTCTCATAGAGTTTTTCTGTTACTACGCTAAAAATAAATTCACTCCACAATGTTGACTTTAAAATAAAAATGTATTTTAAAATCTCAATGGAATCCCTGCCTTTTCATGCACTTTTTTTTTTTTAATTGAAGTTGATTGAATAATGCTACTATCCTGATAGTAGCAATGGTTTAGTACACTTGTCCCAGGCTTTTTGCAAGATCTGCCCCAAAGAGCCAAGTCAAAAATATTCAGACCCATTCATTGAAGCATCCCTCATTCAATTTTTACTTCACTCTCAGTTTCCTTTTAAAAATAAGGCATAGAATAAACCAGCAAGTAACCACAGGGGATAAATAGAAGCCCTGAGTTACAAACGGAAAAAAATGCAAGCAACACTTTATCACACAACAGTATAGTAATGCTTCCTTTCTCTAAGTTTTCAGATCTTCAGGATTCTTGAATGCAAGAATGAAAACCGAAGTCCAAAAATATAATAATTACAATAACAACATACGGGGGGAAAAAATATGATTCTTTAAACATCTAATTAGGATTCTGCCTAGGGGCAAAATTGCTCACTTGGAATCAGATTTTATTAATTCAGGTTCTGTCACAAACAGTAAAACTATTTAGTTTGCTGGCTGTCCACTCCTTAAATGATATGTGCTGTACATTTTGTTAGGGAGATGGGTAATAATGTTGTCCCTTAACATCAGCTGATTGCTGCAGCTTTAGGTCAGAGTGAGCCATCTAGAAGAGGAGGAAATTACATCTCCGTGTCCCAAAGACCAACATAAACCTCCCAGCCTGGAGCAGCTTTTGTAGCCGGCTTTGCCAAACATTTTACCTCTGTGGTCTAATGAAACACTCCTTAGAGGCCAAGTACCCATCATTACCATTTGCCACGCTCACATCAAGCAAAGGGGATGCAGTTCTAGGCTTGGTAGTGAACATAACTCGTATTGCCAGAATTTTAATGCCCAATGAAGTCATTGAAATACATAGAGAAACTCTTTAAGATGTAACTTTAAAAAATTTCTTGACCCATAATCACTTCTCTGTAGAAAAGCAATTAAAAAAAATATTTACTGTGCTCCAATGAAGAGCGCTAAAAAGACCGTGAGGAGCTCAAATGCTACAATGATGCAGGATGGAGAGCTCAATTTCAAATGCACAAAGTGAAGACAGAACAAGCACTAACTTGCTTGACAAATGAAAATAATTACAAATAGTCCTTCTTTTTCCTTCATGAATTTTTGTTGGAAGACATTAGTTTGATGGAATGCAGAGGGATTACATCAATAACGGGAAGAGTACAAGTAATAAGACATTACACGTTTTTCTGCTAAGACATTACACGTTTTTCTCCTGCTGAAAAGAAAAATAGTTTCTCAGTGTTTGAGCTTCCACTCATCCCTGTAGAGGATTTCATTTGGGAATTTTCTTTATTCTGTTGTGGATGGAGAGGAATGAAATGATTATGTAAGCAAACACAATAGCCCTGGAAGAAAAATATCAAGCGCTAATATTTCCGCTGAGCATTTCAGGGCAGACAAATTGAAAAGACACGTAAAAGACTTAAGATAACATGGAAGTGCATATCTGGATCTTACTTCACTGATGACAGTGGGATTTTGTCAATGAATTAGTTTCAGAAAGATCTGGATTTCTCTGAATAGCCTAGCATTATGAAAAATGGAAGTTCAGCATGAATGAATCAGCTGGATTTGCAAACAATCACGTTTCATACCAAATACTCCTTTCAAAGACTTCTTGTGTTCTAGTAGCAAATAAAGAAATGTATAGGCTTTAAAAATGCTATATATAGGGCAAGAGTTGCTGCTCTATGCTTATGCCTATGACCAGTACAATAACAAAATATCAGTCATGTTAGCCATGAATTTCTTTAAAATCTGGTACACTTGATAGAAGTTTGGAAGTGGTTGCTACTGAGCATATATACCCAGGGTCTGTCCTGTATGTACAGAATTCTTTATTCACATATATTTCATATAGTCACACTTTATTTTTAAATAATGGATTGTACATTACTTATAATACCAAAATATGACTTTTATTTTTAGGACAAAAAACCTTATTTGATCCTTTCCCTAACTACTATGTGAATTGCTCATGTTTCACCATGCACTTGAAATAACTTGAAGTCTGCAATTACCAAACCAGTAGCATTTTTATGGCATCCCAAGAGAGATGGCACATAAAAATCTTTTCAAGCACAAAAACAAGAGGCATGCATTTCTCATGACATTCAAAGACTGTCTGGAAAAAGCAGCAGGTGAGAGAAGGCAAAGGCTATCCAGTTAATAAAATTGCAAGTATAGAAAGCAATACAGAGTATTGCTCTCTGCTTACACAGATAACAGCATAATTTAACAATCCACAATTGTAAGCAAAAGCTATCAGTACTAGCACCGTTAATTTCACATCATTTTTTGGAATAATCATCTTGAACTATGCCTGTTACACTCCTGAAAATTCCTGCTTTGTTTTCTTAAACTTTCTATGAAGTTTATTCCCTACCTCTCTATTCAGACCACGGAAAAAGTGGCAGCTCAGTAATTTCTGAATAAGCAGCAAAGACATCTTTGTTCAATGTCTCACCAGATTAGCTCAAAAGGACTTTTACTCAAATGACTTTACACAAAAGCAAATGTCCCCAGTTCTTAGAAGTCTCATGCAAAAGTCTAACACATCATTCCATGGAAGCAGCATCCAGGGAAAAAGGCATCTATTCACACAAAAAGCACACACTTATGCATGGGCTCCCAACACAGCCCGTGCAGAGTTGTGAGGCTGCTGTGCCAAAGGCAAATTAGACCCTTTGAAAGGGAATGCCTACTTGATGAAGCTGGTACTGAAAGTGTGTTTCTTTTAGCACATTTTCCAAAGCGTAACAGAACCCCTCTGTCCCTCCCACATTTCTGGACTATACACCAGTAGATGAGTGAAAGGTCACAGATCTGTGCATCAGCTGTGTGTGACACGGGGCAGAAGCAAGGCTGGGCAGCCAGTGTCTGAAACACTTGGACCACAGCAGGAGAGCATGCAGCAAGGGCCAAAAGAGTAAGCTTATGCTGAGCACATAAGACATAACAGGTCTGTAAAGTAATGACTTCCAGCCTTCAAGAAATACTCTGCGGCATTCCAAATCAATATAGCAGCCAGCTCTTTGCCCGCCCTGACCTCTAAGATGTCATCCTCTAACAAATGACCAAGATGACTATTATGCTTTTTTTTTTTCATTATGAAAATACAGAATTACTTTTTGGCCAGAAAGGATGATTCAGGTGTGAATGAGCATATACTATTTGAGAGCTTCCAGCAGAAACAAAAAGAAACTAATTTTACAGCAACAGCAAGTGAGCAGCAAACAAGCACTGTACAGAAAACACGCCCATCCTGGAAGCTTTTAACAGCTGAACAAATGAAAGAAGCACTGTGCCACCCCCAGCACACACCTCTCCAATTCACATATGTCACCACTTGCTTGGAGCCACATATACCTAATTATCTTCCTTCAACAAGGACTGTCCAGACAATCACAAACACCTGCATGGCCACCTTTCCCAGCCACTACCAAACTATAAAAGCTGAGGGAGGAAAAAACCCAGCAACCATCAATCAAGCCTTAAATAAAGGAAAAAGGTGAGAGAAGCTGGTTTGTTTGTAATTCTGCTGACAAAAAACCAAGAATTAAAATCACTTCCACATCTCAAGCAGTGAGGGTGTGCGAATCCAGAATGACCTGGCAGCCCAGACTGATCATTCTCATGCTCAGCGTCTGCACGCCCACACAGTTTCTCAACTCTGCTTCTGGGCTCCAACCACAATGGGAAAGAAACAACTTGCACAACCCTTCTCTAGCTTTACACCCTGGGTCTTCTGAAGGAGCATTTGAAAGCACCAACACTTAACATCTTCATCTTCTATGCACACGTAGCTACCCGAACAACCACCCCTCAAGCATCAGCTCGCCCCTCAGGCAACCCCCATTCTTGACTGCACTCACAGGATGAAGATGGCAGTCTGTCACCTCTGAGTGCTGAAGAGCATAACATGCCAGGAAAAAGTAAGGCTTTTGGTTAGCACTAATCTGTCTCTATTTGAATGAATCTCTTCAACATAAGGTCTTTCTTTTCGGTGTGATCACATTAGATGTCATACAACAAAGTCTGTTCTTAACTGGAACCCCTCACAACTCCAGAGCAAGTACAAGTGACAGCAGACCTCTTTATTTTGCTCACAGTTATTGAGAAGGCTGGGTGCTTTCAGCTGGAATGTGGTACCTCAGCTGGGAGGAGGCAAAGGAGGATGACAAGGAACAACTTCAAGCTTTAACATATTTAAGACATGAATGTCCCTGTAAAAGAACAGCTATGTATCTCTGACCATCTCACTGCAAACAGCATATCAAGACAAAAAGCAGCAGCACACATTATCAATCAAAGCAATCTGCTATGAATTACTCTGTTACCTCAAACACTCTAAATAAATGGTATTACCTAAGTATTTCCCAAAGGAACAGACTCTACAAAGAATGAAGCAAATGAAGCTAAAGGACAAAGTCTACCCAGCAGCCTTCTGACATTAAAATTTATTACCAGGTTATAAATAGAACTAAACCCCTTCCACCCCTCAAAACTATTTTTCCCCATACTCTTCAGGGAGGAATCCATCATAACATTTAGTATAAAATCATTATTCTTCTGCTTTTAAAGTACTTTCCAAAAAAAAAAAAAAAAGCTTTAATTGATCCATGCCTTCATGCCTTTATATCCCCACATATACACATATATACACATGTAAATAATGCCACAATATATTTAAACAATGAAACACAAGGATACACCCATGTACAGCAGCACTTGATCTTCCAATTGAAGTTACCATCATCCATTCATCCATGTGATGTTTTCTCTTAAGTCAAAAATTTTATCATCTCAGTAACATCAGATGAGAAATCAAGTATGCAACACATCCACCATGCTTTAAAATGCCAATGGTCTACCCCAAAATAATCAAAATCTCTAAATCTTAAACTAGTAAGGGGTTTGCATATGGCAACATTTAGTTTACAGATGCATACAAATCCTGTGGTAGCAAAGCTCTTGTTCATGAACCACCGATATGGAAGTTGACATAACATTAGAACAGACTGAATACAGAATTTTGATGGTTCTGAAGAACCATGGTTCTGCCCCAACTGTTTTAAAGCAAGATAAACCCAGCTTTGCTTTCCTACACAGCAGCTATAGAACTTACTATGTCTATCCTTGCTGCTAAAGAGAAAAGTTTTTCTTTCCATAAACTGCAACTCAGCTAAAACAAGCAAACAGCTTACTTAGCTCTCACATTTGCGAGAATCAGGAGGAAGTGAGAAATGGGGCAATGAACTCAAAATAAAAAATAGCAACTATGTTAACAGCTGAAAGGAGTGAAAAGCTGAGACAATAAATTCAAAGCCAAATGGATAATATCATATAAGAGAAATACTACATGAAAGGAACACCACAATAACACCAAATTAATAAAATAAACTATTTTACAGTTTGTAATGTGCTAGATTAAATAAAGCATATAGGAAGACAGAGGCTTCTTTATTCCGGAAGTTTAAAATCCTGTAAGTTACTTTCAGGGTGCAATTTTCAGTAACAAAATGTATATACTTTACAAAACAGGATAACTGAAAAAAAAGCCTAAATCTATGTAGATGTAATTTCACTTTCTTTGCTAGTGGGCATCAGAATGAGAGGACACCAGTACTACAATGTCACTGGAAAATATCTAGCTGCATCATTCATTACCACACACCTGAACCCTCTTTCATTGAAGGGTAAGCTGTAGCACACTTAAAAGTGAAAAATATCTGGATGTTGAGGACTGTGAGGTTGAATCTACACGGAGAGATAAAGCATTTTGATGAGCATTACAGGGATGAAAGGAAGTACAGCCCTTATAAATGAAATATGGCCTCCCTCCACAGTTAGAACTCTTAAGGAGAGTTAAGAAAACAGTGGGCAAGGAAGCAGCCCTGGATGTAGGTTACATGTCCTACATCAGAGGCTGTTTA
This sequence comes from Melozone crissalis, assembly GCF_028551555.1. NCBI lineage: Eukaryota > Metazoa > Chordata > Aves > Passeriformes > Passerellidae > Melozone > Melozone crissalis. Next base: position 32,110,904 of record NW_026535782.1, on the reverse strand, counting down.
AAAAACAAACAAAACAAAACACAACCTTGGTAACCACAGAGTGAGTAGTAAAGTCCTGTCATGGCCTGAAAGCCAGCCAACAGGTAGGAAGCAAAGGAGAATTAATAAATGGCAGACTGTCAGCACAGAAAGAAGTTCACAGCAGTGTGCCCTGGGGAGCTGTACTGAGACTTACACTGTTCCATGTATTTATTAACGACCTAGAGGAGATGGAAAAAATGCTGATGGCAGGAAATTATGTAGGTTAGTCAAGATGAAACAGCACTGCACAAAGTTCCAAAGCAGCCTAGCAAAACCAAGCTGGAGGTAAATCTTCCTACATATTTAAATAAAGCCAGTGTACCTTCATGAAAGACAAACTGCATATACACTTCTAGGTTTACAGTTTATGTCTCAAAAATCTGTTCACTACCATGGCTAGTGCAAGTAAGATGGTGAGTCTTATTTTAATTTGCATAAAGTGGTAGTAACCATTTATGTTGATTAAAATTCTGATAAACTTCAACAACAGGAGAACCAGATATAATACTCTCAAATATACCTAAATGCAATAGAAGAAAGATTAAAATTAAAAATGCATGTATCATAATACTAATAAGTAAACTAAAGGCTTGGTATCCCCCTAACAAATTCACTTTTGGCGATTTCTTCCAAAAAGTCAGGGAATTTCCAGAACCACACACTGCTTTTGATAAAAAAAGTTCATGAGCAAAATGCTGACATGTAAGGATGTAATTAAAAGAAAATGCTTTTAAAACAAGACAGCTAGGAAAAAAGACAAACTTTATGACAACCTCAAAATATTTTTAACACTGATTGGAATGTCTTTAGAAATCCAAAAAGCCCCTCTGCTGTTCTCATTTTATTAAATTATTGAATAACAGGTATAAGAGCAAAAAGAAGTAACAGTGAAAATAAAAAAAGTTTGCTGGGTTAAATCCAATAGTAAGGATTATTGCCAGCTCTGAAGCATTGCAGAAAGCCCTCACAATATTTTGCAGGCAATTCATTACATGAAAATTATTAAATTAGTAAATCCTAGCATATTATATAGATGTACATTTAGTCAAGCAGAACATATCTGGAGTATACCTATTTAGAAAGTAATGGACTTGGACCTAGCTATTGCCCATGAAAAAATAAAAAAAATCTCAGGAGTTATTAGATATTCATAAGCTTGAGTTTAAATGCTGATTAATTACAAACTTCAAGTAGAATATAAGGATATTTAAAAAAAATAAAATGTCATGCTATACACTTGTGCACGCACCAAAATATTTATTTATTTTATTTAGAGTGCCCATGCTCTCTTTGTTTTTTCTCTTAGAAAGAAAACAAGAAATCATACAGATAGAAAAAAAGATAAACGTATTTCATACAAGGAGCAGCTCAAAAGACTGAGAACTTTCAAATTGGAAAAAAATACCACAAAAATGTAATGGAACAGCTACATGTAAACTTTTGGTGGTATGCAAGAAGTGAACTACAAAGAGAGGTTTTTGCTTTATTCTTTCTAACACTCACTAATAGTATAGGTATTCAGTGCAGATCCAAAACACAGATTCTTGGTATTAAGGTTCCAAGAAAGTATTACTGTGTTTCCCTCTGCTCTCATTCACATCTTTACTCACCTGCTGTTCACTCCTACGAGCATAATAACAAGATGGATAAGCAATTTGATCCAGTATGACCACTCATACATTCTTATTAGGGAGAAAACAGCTTATGGTCAAAGAATGCTGGGAAAATTATTAAAGAAATGACAACTTGGAGGTTAAAATTTGTACAAGATAGCACTAAAAAACAATAACTTGCCTCATACAATAGCCTTTCTGTGTTTTAAGTCCTGTAATGCAAAAGTCAAATGCTGCTGATAATTAGCATTACAGAACTTACTCTCCTTAACTTAAAAGGTTTACTAATAATTTTAAACATAGTCATACAGAAGGCATCACAACTGACAACTTGAAGGCACCAGCACTTCAGCAAAAGTTTCAGATTTAGAAATTTGGTATTAAAGAAAGGTTATGTTAGACATCAAATTTGACTCTTCTTTGCCTTGCATCATACAGTCATGTTTACCAACAGCAGTAGTGTTGGTAGAAAAGCCAAGAGAGAAAGTCTAAAATGCTGCCAAATTAGAGCACAGTGACTTATACCTACTCTGTAATAGTCTGAATAGCTGCAAAGTAATTGAGCATTAAGACCTGATTTACTGTGAGAAAAAGGGGCTAGAAAATGCCCAATTATTTACTGACCTTTTTTAACTCCACTCCACTGGAAAAAAATATATAAATAAATAAAACATTCAGGATGCAATAGGAATAATGAAACAATGCTCTTACACAAAACTAGTGCGGAAAGAGAGCTCTCTAATTTAGACGAAAATTAAAAAGAACAGATTTCACTGCAGAAACAAGTGAAGTACGTGGAATTTACTCTTTGAAGATATTGACTCCAACAGTTTGGTACGAGTAGCAACAGAGATAAATTAGAACAACATCCATAACTGTAGCAAAATAAAGTAGAATTACAAAGGGTATCAATACTCAAGTTCCAGGATTTTTTTAAACAACCCCTAGGCAATCTATACTTAGCTATAAAAATAGATTTTTACACCAGTCTTTATATAACTTTACTCGCTTTTAGAGAAGAAATATTCCAGTACATTTCCCACTTAAGTTTTAAGCAAACTTTTAAAGTAGCCCTTACATCAAATGGTAACAGCATATCCCTTTTGAGATCAACATTAAGAACTATCTTATGTTTTATCAAAATGCTCAGGTAATATTTCAAAGAGTCACAGATTCTAAGCAGAGAAGACTGCAAACGCTTTTTTCTTTAATAAAGTAAAAATGAAGCTGTTTGGAAGCGAAGTAACATTCAGGAAGGCATCTGCAAACCAGAGTGTGATGAACGGGTAAAAATCTTGATGCTGCTTTAGTAAGAGAAAAGCAGTCCTGTGATTAAAAACACCTGAAGAGGTCTTAAGTGTCATGACATTTTTCTTTATTACAATTCTTCCTCTTGTTCACTTAATAATAAGGTATCTTATAACTGTAGTAATAGACAAGGTGCATGCCAAATACATCAGCCAAAGCACTCTTTTTTAAAAATGACTGGACAAGATTTCCTGCTAAAGAGCAATTTGGGGCTGTGATAGAATCACAGAAAGCTCAGCAGTAATCACTCACAGCAAAAATACAGGAAATAAAACGCACATACATGAAATCCACATTCCTACATTACAAACCACAGATACTTGTGTTAAGAAGCTTTCACTCCTGCAATTTTTCTTCTGTGGAGTAATTTTTCAGTCTGATGAACAACCAAGATGACTCACAGCCATCCACTATTATAGAACTTCTCTAAATATTCAAGCACACCAACAAACACTGAACACAATAATGATGTTCACACACAAAACAGAGTAATAAATAGTTCTGGTAAAATCATGGAGAAGATTGTCCCAGAAGGTATTGAAAAAAAAACCTGAAGGACAACATAGTCATCTGTCACAGCCAGCACAGTTTCATGAGGGCCAAGCCCTACTTGTCAAAATTACTTCCTTGTACAACAAGGTGACGTATTCAGCTGCAGGAGGAAAGCAAGTCAACGTAATCTTTTTGGATTTCAGTAAAGCTTTCAATACTGTCCCTATTAGGATCCTGCTGAATAATATGTCCAACCCACAGCTGGATAAACACATCATATGATGAGTGAGCAACTGGATCATGGGTTAGGCACAAAGGGTTACAGTGAATGGGGTGACATCAAAGTGGTGTCCTGTCACTAGTGGGGTTCCACAGGGCTCCATCCTTGGCCCTGTGCTCAACATTTTCTTAAAGGACTTGGACATAGGACAGGAAGGGACACCAGGTTTGCAGAAGACACTAAATTGGGAAGAGCTGTTGACTCCCACGAAGGCAGGGAGGCCCTGCAGAAAAGACCATGACAAATTATGATGGTTAATGACCAACCATATGGAGTTCAACAAGGGCAAGTGCAGAATTCTGCACCTGGGATGGTGCAGATGTAGGGACAGACTGGAGAATGGGAGAATGAGATGCTGCAAAGAGGAGCTGTGGAAAGAGAGCTGGGGGTTATGGTCAATGGCAAGTTGAACATGAGTCAGCAGTGCCCTGACAGCCAGGAGGGCCAACCCTGTCCTGGGGGACATCAGGCACAGCATCACCAGCTGGGCAAGGGAGTGGGTCTCACTCTGCTCTGCACTGGGGCGGCCTCACCTTGAGTGCTGGGCAAGTTTTGGGTGTCACAATAAAAAAAAGATACAAAGCTACTAGCATTCAGAGAAGGGCTATCAAGATAGGGATGGGTCTGGGTCTGGAGAGGAAGCCTTATGAGGAGCAGCTAAGTTCACCTGGTCTGCTCAGCCTGAAGAAGAGGAAACTGGGGGAAGACCTCATCATGGCCTACAGATTCCTCAAAAGGGGAAGCACAGGGACAGACACTGATCTCTCCTCACTGGTGACCAGTGACAGGACCCAAGGGAATGGCCTGAAGCTGTGTCAGAAGATGCTTAGGTTGCATATTAGGAAAAGTTTGTTCACCCAGAATGTAGCCATACACTGGAATAGGCTCCCCAGGGAAGTGATTACAGAACCAAGCCAGACAGATTTCAAGCATGTGAACAATGTTGTTGGGTACACACACTGATTCTTGAGAGTCTTCTGTAGGGCCACAAGTTGGACTTCAATGATCCTTGTGGGTCCCTTCCAAATCCAGTTATTCTACAACACTATGAATAATCATCACCCTTAGCATACTGCACTCTATGTTTGAATTTGCAATTTTTAAACATAGTCAGCAGGAAAGTAAGTCTTCCATCTTAGCTGACTGAGTCTTTCAGCATTATCTAATCACTTCTAACTAACAAGGCCCACAGCTTCTAATTAAACAAGGATTGTGCACAGTCTTTTTTGCTCACAAACTTTACTCAAGAAAGCAATCAGATCTCACTAAGAAAATTTCTGAAACCAAAACTTGTCACATTTTTCAAGTCTTTGCAGACTGTCTACTTCCTTGACTAAGCAGGCTTTATCCACCTGTAAATATGCATTTGAAACTGTTTCAGCTTGCTTTGAGTAGGAATATTATATACACAAAATATTATATAATTTGATAAACACAAAGAAATCGAACAGAAATTAATTTTTGTGCCTTTGTTAATTCAAAATAGCTTGGATTTTGAAAATGGCTCTCAATTTATAATGGACTCATAAGCAAACTTATCATACCATACATAACACTACTCAAAAGAGAAAAAATCCAAAGCATCAGCAGTTTCTGAACCCCATCATCAACTTTTCTCAAAATGTGAAATCATGATGCAAAGAAAAAGACAGAAAATTATAAACAGAAATTTTAGTTTATATGCTTTCCAAGACATCCTAGCTATCCAAGGATATACCTGTGAAACTGATACTATCCTTACTGAAATGGACTTAAGCAACTCTGTATTCTATCAAAATACTTTATGATATATTTACAGGATATTCTAGTTGACTGGTGCAATATAACAACACTGTACTAATTATTCAAAAAACAAAAATTCTACAGGAGAGATTCATAGTTTTCACCAAGTCCTGCACAATAAAGGAATAACAGAAACAGATCATTCGAGGGTAATTTATATATAGTTTTTGGTTTTATTCGGGCAGCTGCTTCAGAACAGTCAGGTTATTTTTTGAAGCCCTGACACCAAATGCCTATTAGTTCCTCTGTGCTACTTTTACAAGGGCTGCAAAGGCAGCCCGGCATACAAAACATCTTGCACTATTTGAATCTTCAACATAATAGTCTTTTATATGGCACTCTCTGTGTTCTGAATCAACAGCTACATTTTAAAAAATTAAACCAGAATGTGAGCACAGACAGGCAGGACACCAGCATGCCCCTTGCCCAATGTGTTACCCAGCTAGTCAGAGAGCCAGCCAATGCTACAGTGTTTGAGCACTTGATACCTTAACCTCATTTCTTAATAACTACAGAATGCACCTCCTATGGTAACTGCTCACAGTGCAGGCAGGGAGGGCAACTGGGAAAATGCGTTGCATCAGTCGGTTTGGGACCACCAATGTGGTCTTTAGACAACATCCTGCTTTCAGGAGAACACGGCTGAAAACAGCTCTCTAATTAGCATCAGACAGGCACAAGCTTGAGCAGAAAGACAAGGGTCAAACAGACTGAAGAGCAGGTCAAGCCACCAAAACTCCACGGGACAATACAGAAGCTACAGGGCAGCAAAGCTTCTCATCTGTGTAGACAATAAGCTATGCTAAAACCTCTATAAAGTCTCCTCCTCCCTCTCACTGCCTTACCCTTCCTAAAGAGGAAAACAAAATTAAATGCCTCTGTTGTTAGTGTGACATGATCACTAATTTGCAGTCACAATTTCCTGAAAAAAATATAAATAAACAGAGGACAAGTCCACATCACTTCCAGCCAAAAATGTTTATGTTATATTTAAGGGCCCAATTAGCTGATCATTAAGAAAGTATTCCCTCAAAAATTTCACATTTCGCATCATACAGAGGATAGAAAACACAAAGAAACATTTCTGTAACGAATCAATCATACCTATTCAATGACACTGATTTATTTAATTAGAAGGACTGATGCTTTAATGATTTTTTTTTTAAGATAGCAATTTAAGTTCAGAAGGTTGTTTCTCAAAAGCAAAATTACTGCTGATTGTTGCTCCTAAGTAAACACTGCTCACCCTGAAGAGATTCTCCAGTGCGATAACAAACTTCAAACTTTAGATGTCTACCTTAGAGAAATCAGCACTCACCCAACTATTTTGAACAACAGCTTTAAACAAGTCATGCCCAGATTACCTATTTTTTCTGATGACTTTGAAGGGAGTCCAGAATCCTAGCTAAGATGATAACATATACACTGAAGCTCTGTTGCTGGTGGACTTCTTTTTCCTTTTCAAATTTCCTGGAAACTTGAGGTAAACACACCATTGTCTAGTTTTGCTAAACTGTCACAATTAGGACATTTCATAAACTTCACATCTTCCTTAGACTTTGATTAAATGCTTGTCCCTTTTCAAAATTTCCTGTGGAAAAAAATTAAAAGGGGAGGGAAAAAAGTGTTGCTCTCATCAGAGAACTAAATTTACCTGCAGCTGCTTTGCTCAGGAACAAGCTGTCATCAGCCAGCAAGACCATCACTTCCCATTGCTTCCCTGGCATCAAGTCAAACTTCTCTAAGCCCAAAGGGCCCAACCTCAATATAATGCACCGCAAAGGCAGGAAATGGCAATGGGAAATGAGTGTATGCTGGGGAGATGTGGAGGGCAAAAACCTCACACACAGGCGAGGAGAAGGGAGCTAAGGCAGTAGGAGAGCAAGAGCAGTGAAAGGCTCAGGAATGCAGGGCATCAAAAAAAACGTGAATGGGAAATGAAATGACATACCAAAGATGTTATGAGTCCTGTTGTATTTGGTTTTGTAGTGATTATTATAAAGTGTAGAATAAAAATTATCCATGTGTCAACTGGAGGGGGTAAAAAAAATCCAAAATAAAAAAAAAAAACCAAACAAAACAAACAAACAAACAAACAAAGCACTTCCACAAAGGACTCCAGTCTTCTCCTAATCAGTTAAGGAACTCTGATGAAATGTAGTGAATGAAAGGCAAGACATCATGAAATTATTTAATTTAAGAAGGTATACAATCCTGTAAGCCATATATCTATAAACAAATAGGAAAACATTCTTTTAGGTTAAAAGGAAATAAAAGAATGTGTTTTGCAAAATGCTTCCACATTTTGGGACACTTCAGTAATTATCACTACATTTTTAAAAATAATTAAGTGACCAAATGAGGAGATCACTAAAAATATGAGAGTTAGAGTGAACAGGTGGTCAGTGTTGCAAAGACAGTAGAAGGATACACATGAACGGAGCCAGAGCTCAATGACCAAGAGGAATTGACCAAAACACTAAGATTGTTCTAAAACTCAAAATTCAAAGAGGGAGGTGGGAAATGAAGCCTAGGGAAGATTAAAGGAAGGTTTGTTTTCAAGAGTCAAATCTGACATCATCACTCAAATAAAATTAACATTGAAGCCATAATTCAGAGAAAGTCAATACATGACCTGACTAAATATTGCAGGCCTCAGACTACTTCAAAACCTAAAAATTTAGGGCAACAGATGTTCCAGAATAATATAGGTCAGGAACAGCAGCTCAGCATGTTAAAATAAATCACTGCTTTCACATTTGAGTGTTGTTTACAGACAGATGAATTGGAAAGGGAATAACCTTCCTAAATAGAACAATGCAATGGGGCCACTTCTAAAATAACACCTGTATATTAACTGTTTACTACCTGGCATATTTTCTACATTATGCATTTTAACTACAGGAATGCTCTGGAGGTAACATTTAAATGCAGATCTATATTCCTATTGGTTTGAGCTGTGAATTTAAGAAACACCTCCTGCTAAGTTTTAGGAGTGATAACTAACATGGTGCCTGACCTTCAGGAAATTTTCTTCCATGGAGAAAAAAACCCAAATTATGTTTGTAGTACTAGATATGCCTAATACATGCCATATATATAATGTGATAAAGATGCATTCAGTTCTCATTTCAGTCATAGGAATTTTTTAAAAAGTCACTAACAGTTCAGATTTTAGAGTACCTTTTTGTCTCGAAAAACAAAGTTGTTTTTTTAAAAGCAAAATGTTTTTAATAGCTTTTCCTTAAAGAGCAGTTTTGAATGTAATGGGGCAAAAAATATTTTTTTTCTCCTTGCTTATATGTGCAGTGTCACACTATGCTGCTTCAAAGAATAGAGGAGAATTTAAACCTCAGGGAAAGCCCATCTAACCTCCCTTTTCAAGGAGTATTATTAAAGTGAAAAGACTAATTATTTTGAAGCTTCAGAAGACTTATTTTCATGAATCTTTAAACCAACAAGTTAAGCAAAGTTGAGGTGGAAGAAAAGACAGAGAATGGAGGTGGTAATTAACCACAGCATTATCTAAGATAAGCAAGTAGCAAGTTGCGTTAAATATTTCAATCAAAGAAATTAAAAAACAAATGTTGTAACAGCAGAATACCCTCTCTGGTTTAAGCAATTCATCAGCATTTAAAAACAGCAGTTTGGGTTAGGGCTGAAAAGGAAGACCACAGATTTTAAAATTAACTTCAGAAATTGTACTTTAATGACTGTAGCCCAGTAAGGAGGGATGGGATCCACCTGCCTAAAAAGGACAGAGTGGTGAGAGGAGCTTTAAACTGAAAGACTTGGAGGTTGGGGCTGACCTACTAGAGAATAGCTGCATAAAAAAGAACCTGGGAGTCCTGGTGGATGACAAGCTGGCCATGAGCCCACAGTGCCCTTGGTACCTGTCCTGGTACCATGGTACCTTTCATGGTACCTGTCCTGGAGGGCCCTGGTACCCTGGGGTGCATCAGAAGAGTGACACAAACAGGTCAAGGGAGGTAATCTTCCCCCTCTGCTCAGACCTAATCTGGAATATTGGAATATCTGGAAAATTGTGATCAATAATTCTGGTCTCCAAAATTCTGGTCTCTAGCAGTTCAAGGAGCTGCTAGAAAGGGTCCAACAGAGGCCACAAAGATGATTAGGGGTCTGTAGCATCTCTCCTGTCAGGAGAGACTGAGGGAGCTGGGTGTGTATAGCCCAGAGAACACTGAGACAGGATCTCATCAGTGCATTGAATTATTTCAAAGGCTGCCCAGAGGGTGGTGATGGACTCTTTGCAGTGGTGGGCAGCAACGGGACAATGGCCATTAACTAAAACATAGGAAGTCCCACCTCAACCTGAGGAAGACCTTCTTCACCCTGAGGGTGGCAGAGCACTGAACAGACCGCCCAGGCAGGTTGTGGAGTCTCCCTCTCTGAATACAAATCAACCCACCTGGATGAGTTTCTGTTTAACCTGCTCTAGGTGACCCTGTCTTGGCAGGGGGGTTAAACTAAATGATCTCCAGAGGTCCCTTTCAACCCTACCTATTCTGTGATTCTGTGAAATAGGCCTATCAAAAAAAAGGGAAACAAATTTTCTTCATTGTCTTTATAATTCCTTTTCCTATTTTCTACTCCTTGACACAAGAAGTGACCATATATTCTTAAGTGTAATTTGGAAATCTAAAAACTTGCTCTAATTTTGCTGGTGAATTCACTCACACTTCAACTAAAAATCATTACACTACAGTCACACTCTGATCTGCAGCTCCAGACATATTAGTTTTATGCTTTTGGAGGAATTAAAGCAAATGCATTATTTTATGCTGAGCTGAGGTTTTAGTACACAGGACTTCCATTTAACGTATGTAATAACCCCAAAATTCAATATTCTTTTTCTTAAAAAGCATTTATTGAAGAACAACTTTTGAAACAACATGCTCAAAACCTTAATGTAATTCAATTAGTTGAGAGGGATTCATTTAGGACAGGCCTTTTACTAAAGGATTGCTCATCTAATCACACAAAACAAAATGCAATCTTTCTGCTTTTTAAGTTACGTACAAAATCTTATTTGCAATATTATTCCACAGCTGGCAAAAGCACAGCTTGGACAAGAGTTCAGAATTTTGCTAATCCAGAATTGAATATTTTGGGTTTCATACAGAGAAAGCATAGGTAGCAACATACCCCAACTTCTCCAACAACAGCTTGATCCCGTAAGGCCATTCCTCACTGACTTCAGTACAGAAAAGCTCTGAGTACTAAGGAATAAGTGGCGAAAATTATTCCACACCTGTAGAGCTACAGGAATCCTGACTTAAGGAATTGCAGAATATGTATTTATTCATCTCCTTTTCCTTCCCCCTTTCCAAGAGAGACAGTTCAATATTACCTGGCACATCACAACTAGCTGGAATTTGATGCTATTCCCAGCACTGATCAATCAAGACCTTGACATTAGATGGATGCATTTAGGCCCAGAACATTTTAAAGTGTAGGCTTCAGCTCATATGGTGCTGGCAAAGGTTTCACTTCCCCCCTATTGTTCACCAATCCATAGAGAATCCTTACAGATGCTGAAAGTTATACTGCAGCGAAACAAAACCTTTAAAAGAGCAAAACCAGAATGGGAATGAATGAAGCTGCAAACCAGAGTGAAGACAGCCTTTAGCAAGATTCTCTAAAAAGGAAAAACAGGCTTAGTATTTTGCAATGACATAAAAAAACCCACCACAAACTTGAGACTTTTCTTCCAAAAGTCTTCACGAATCTGGACAGAAGCCTGCTTTGCACAAGCAGGCTGAATACCAGAATACTGATTGTAGCACTTCTTCACTCCTCACCTGCCAGTTTGCCGACTATCAGCGTAATTTCTTCTGAAACATAGCTCTGCTTGCAAAATACCATTCAAATGACTTCAAGGGTATTCTGTCTTTCAGAGAGGCCACAATATACTGTAATAAGAATCTCTTCTGTCCTCTACAAAACCATTTTATTAGCATGTTCGCTTATTAAGGTAAGGGGGAAATGGATGCCATTCATAAACTTAGTGAGAATATTTGTTGGACTGTGCTTTTTAAGTTCTCCTTACAGTGTCTTCATTAGGGCACTCAAATTGCACGTTGGCTGCTTAGAAATTAAACTCTGGAAGCCACTAGTGGAGTTTTGCAGCACCCTGAAAGAATGGCCTGATTCTTTCCTCCCTCATGTGAGGCAGACTGTTAATTTGGTTCCTGCACTGTTGTTATGACTAAGGGCCTGGGACACATCAAGACACAGTAAAGGTGTGCAGGTGCTGTGCAAGCATGAAAAAGCTTTGCCAGTGTGGCTCAGCCCCTACCTACAACTACCCATCGGTTCCAGCCCCGAGTCTCTGCAGAAGACAGGTTGCCAATGCTCTCACAGTGTGTGCTATTTCTCTGATGCAGACAAACGTCCCCAGAGCAAAGAGGATTAATCCCATAAACTCTACCTCACTTGGGAGTGATGCCAGAATATACATGTAAGAATAAATAAATAATAATAATTCAAAGAGCAGCTGTTCAATGTTAAAAACTATAATAACAAGAATTTTTCTTTCCTTTCTCTTCTGCATCACTCCAGGAACCACAGAGAAGTCAAACTGGAAAGAGCAGAAAGAACTTCCCTTTTCTCACCCTTTTTAAACTACACAAACAGCTCTAGCTGGCAAACCTACAAGAACCTAAACCACACATAACCTAAAGTAAAAATAAAAATATACCACAAAAAGTAAAAATAAAAAAAAATTTACATTTCTAAGAGAAGACAAGCTATTATTATAAAATAATAATAATAAAGCCCCCGTACTTCAGAGACAAGATTAGAGTTATATATGATTATGGATATTAAAAATTGTTTCTCATTGTATCATTAGGGGAACAAGCAGGCACTCCATCACATGTCAGCATTTCATATTTATTCCTCTAATAAAGAGATTGGCATTTGACAGAAAATTCTGCATCTCACCATTTTCAAAAGCTGGGGGAGATATACATTATTCCCTTCCTTTTCATTCCTGATCCCACAAGCCTTTCTACTTTAAGCTACTGAGCAGTTCCAACACAAGTACTGTCTTTAGGCACTTCAGTTGCTCAAAAACATCAGTTGGGTTTAAAGAGAAAATAAATACATAAGGTAAAACTCTTGTTAAGACTCTAGAGAATACGAAATTTTGTTTCGTTCTGACGAGGAATCATCAAAAATACAAGAATTTGACTTTAAATCTCAGATGCCATGGTATACCAGGGAGACTGATGCTCATCATCCTCATGACCAGATAAAAGATTTCCCTTCCTTCCTGCTCTACTTCTTGTGTCTCTCCAGGTGTGTCAGTTTGGGCTCTCAGTTTAACAAAATAAACAGAAACAATCTTCACCATCATGATTCTTCCAGGTTGTTATCCTAATGCCATCTGCTCTGGCCTGGTTAAGAACAGCTTCCAAAAGTAAAAGACAGTGAATGACACTCATCCATGCTCAAACATCAGCATTTCCTCAAACAAGTAGAACAGGGTTGGTGCTGGCTATTGCAATGGCAGATCAGTGGAAAATGTTGACACCAGCAGGGGACATTTTAGTGAATATATTACAAGGGGAAGTGAGATTTTCAGCTTTCATAGAGATCCATGCCTCAAAACTGGAAACAGGGATCCAGAGCTGTAATACTCAAAACTGCAGGGGCATTCCAATAAGCTTTTCTACTCCTGAGAAGTTCCTTCCTTCCCAGCCCCTCTTAGTGGGCTGACATGCACAACCACTACCTGAACCATTACACAGGTAGTTCCAGGAAGAACACTCTCCTATTTCACTCAAACTCTATCTTACTGCACAGACAGAACTGGTCATTTCCAATTTTTCCTTCTCTACATGATGGCATAGCTTCAGTAAACTTCAGCAAATATTGTTCTTCGCCTTGTTCTCATAAGCAAGTGGCACACAATACCAATGGCAGTGCAAAATGTAGCTATATGCTGGTTTTTATGCTTAGAACCACCATTTCTATGGATCCAATGAGGTAGAAAAAGCAGGAAGCATTCCAAAATTAAAACAGTCTCTACATAGTTTGGTAGCATCAATGATCCTTAGCTCACACTCCCCAAATACCTCTTCTGAACAAAAAGGACTGCAACATTGGTTGGTCATGACATCACCAAGCAACTATGATGTGGCAACTATCAAAACAGAATGATAAACGTCTTCAGGAGTTTGTCTGTCCATCACAGGACAGACACGTAATAAGAGTACAGTTGCTTTATTCCTGCAATATGGATTTCTTTATAAACTTTGGAGTTTGGATCATATTTTCCAAGCAAATTATTACATTGTTTATCACCTGAGCTAGGGAAAGTAAGCAAGCAGGCAGAAGACAGCAAGGAACATGTCCTGTGATACTGTGAAAGCTGGCAATATGGTAGGTAACTTAATACAGCTAAGAGACTATTGACCACACAGAACTAATATGCATGTGAAGTCCAGCCAAAACACAGTCAAAATTGCAAGTACTGAAGTGCCAGTGCTGGAAGAAAAAGCAAGAACAAGCTATCATTTAATTAAAAGTTAAAGTCATCGCTATATAAAACTACTCTGGAGCAAACACAAAGGCTCAGCTCTTGAGAACAGCTTGAAAAGCACTCCTAGGCTAAAGAAAATAACAATTAGACTTTGGAAACAATACCTCTCTATGGTTATCTGCAACTGGCAGATAGCAAGAAGGCATGTCAACCAAGGTAAGAAAGAAAGGTATTTAATTTGTATTAACATTTTTCTCTTAGTTAACTTAAATTTTCCCTAGAGGTCTACACAGGAAAAATATCACACAACATTGAGTCAATGAAGAGCACTCTAACTTATGAGAGGCAAACAAGCTTGAAGTGAACCACATTTTGAGTGCTTTTCTTGAAAATGTTTCCTCTAATTTTAACTAAGTAGTTAGTTCTCACCTTTCTTCTGTTCAGCAAGCACAAAGAACAAAAATGTGTCTACAGCAACAGCAGTGATGAACAAGAAAACAACATTATTAACTTTGAAGCTGCAGAGCTGCCTGGATCTGTTCTTGATGTCTGTCACAGTAACAGCGCTGGCATAAAGGTGCCAGGATTCATCCTCTGGGGTTATTGGTTGGAGTCAGGCTCTGGTTTAAGTTGAAGTGAATCTGCTGACCACTGCTTAGACTATAAAACAACACGTTTCACACCACAAAAGTACCAAACACTTCTGCAAAAGCCAGCAGCATAAGATACCAGTTCAGATTGCATGGACAACAAATGTTAAGCCACTGGAAGTAAATCAGTACAGCAAATAGCTGTAAATCAGACAGCTCTGCTGCTGGTACATGCACACAAACCTTACATGCAAGATTCCAGAGCACAACACACTGCAAACACATCTTGCAACACACTGAAGCCCCTTCAATAGTTTCTTAAATATGAAACAGTTCGTTCACTGTTAAAGGGAACAAGGCATTCCTGAATTTACTATTTGTTTCTATAGATATCACTACAATAAATATACACAATCAGATCCATCGCACATGGGGAAAAGAACCAGCAAATTCACTTCAAATGAAAAAAGGATTTTTGCATATGTCACCAGAAATACAATTTTACATGGTTTGAGAAGTTTAAACATTTCACTGCTTCCTAGACCTCAAGCTACAGCTAGACTTTTAGAGGGCAATTTTATTAACTGGTCAATTAACATGATATTGTAAAATTGCTTTCTATGTTTGAATTATTTTGTATATATTAACAAAATAATTTATATACTGATAGCTACAGATAGCAACTATTAGGCAATGCAATGTCTATCTCAGCCCTAAATTGCCCTTCATTAGGCATGATTATGCATTCACGCCAATCTGACAAGATTACTGCCTGGGATCTCAGATCATCATACTGCAGGAGGTATTTCCAGAGGTTCCGTCATGTCTCGCCTTTCCACAGTACAATTACCACATTAGTTCCACTCTGCTACGTAAGAGAAGATATACAATTTTTTTTTCCAGAGTCCAGGGCTAAGAGTTGTGATGGACAACTCATTGAATGGTGAGGGATTTCCCTCAGAGACAACACGACTCTGCTCTACTTCCACCTTACCTGCAAGCAAATCGTCCCCTCAACTTCTTTAAATGACAAGTGATTTTGCTTGTGGTTAGTACAGCTTTCTCAACACATTCCTTTCTTGAAGTGGTTTAAAAAAGAATGTCCATAAACAGAATTTAATAAACTTATTTAACAAATTTGACCTTGTGACTGCTCAAACCCTGCCCCCTTTTCACTGAACTTGTATTTTGCATATTATAGCCCAGAGACAGACGGAACAGAGGCCAGTGTTTCATTCACATTTTTTTTCTGGACAACAAAGAATCCAGTTTTGAAATCACAGCACTTCCTTAAAATGATAAGGCCTGATTTTGATTAAGCAAAATCAACCTCACTGAATGAGAGGTCTCTAGGGAGAAAGTAAATAGTTCCAATTTTTTGTCCTAGATTCAATTCAGACTAGGTGAATGTGATCACAAGGAAGTCTGAAGGACTGCAACCCTAAGAAGAAAAATTAATTGGCAAGTTTCTTATGCATGGAAGCAGACTAGGTCTATAATAAAGCTGTGAGATGAGAAATGTTTGTATGGCTGGATTACAGATTATATCCAGCATTCCCAAGACATCGTGAAAAACAGATTGCAGGAAGGTAAGGTAAGGTAAGATAAAATGAGGTTTAGGTCTGTTTGGGGTATTTTTGCAGGGGGAGAAGGGGTAAAGATTTTTTTTTTTTCCACTTTTTTGCAAGTAGGCAAGTAAAAATTTTATTCTATTTCCCTAACAACATTAATCTATTTGCAGCTGCTTGTATTTAATTACATGATCCTCAAAGAGGAAAAGCCCTGTTTATAACAGTATGTTCTGCATTATATCTTTTGATTTGCAGCTCCTTGGCACACAAGAAGTTTTGATTCTTATTGTTTCTGCAAGCCAGCTCCTCTGAATTTAGGCTGAGGACATAAAGATGCTAATTACTTTTATGTTGATTCCTCCTTATTAATTTAGTTATAGCAAGGAGTGTCACTTGCATTCAAAGTCTCAGATACTCTGTATATAGATCAAAAGACATCACTGTAACATGCAATATGCTTTGAAATTTAAATATCAGCATAAATTGGATTTATTTATCTAAATGAGAGAAGCTGTGACAACTTGCAGTGAATTCTACATCATCAACATAAGGCTTCAAAACTTTGATTTCCTCTACCATCACAATCATTGCTATAACTCTTACCCTTATCTCCTTTTCAAATTCTGACATTTCTTTTAACCTTGTGATCTCTAACAAGGTTGATCTGAGGAATTTACAAATCAGTGAAGTAACCTGGTGAATACATCCAGGTCACAATTCCTAATGGCACCTTTCTGTTTTCCTTTTTTTAACCAACAAAACAAAGAAAAGAGGATACCTCTCAGTCTAGAAATACTGACAGGACACTGAAACTCCCTCTCTCTGCTTTGCTTAAGCCATGAGGAGGTAACAATGTATATGAGAGTCTTTCAGGCAGCAAGGCTCAGACTGGCAACACCCACCTCTCACAAAGTCTGTTCAGTGCTCTCTGCAAACTGCACATGATGACTTAAATCTCTGGGGCTTGAACCCAAGATCAGATGAGATCCTCCAAAACAATATGATCCTGCTCTTCATTGCATCCTATTGTACAGACATAATTGTTCAGATTTAAAACCAGCTGAGAAGCAGCTGAGAAGCATTCCAGGTCATTACTGCAACAAGCCTAAACCTGGAGTAAGTGACCTCCACTGGTGCAATCTTTCGCCGGAATTCACTTGCTCCCACTGTTTACAATACTTGAACATCAGCTCTGAACCCAGCAAGACTGTTTCCCCTGAAGCAAGTTTAAGTTTAAGCCATTTTGTCTGAAATTTAGTATTACCCATTAAGTAAATAGGCATTTAACCTGTGTTTTGGACTTACATGAGACTTTCTGTTGAAATAAAGTACAAAATTGGTTAGTATTTCAGAAAAAAACAAACAACAAAGAAATGAAAACTTTTTCTCTGAGATTAAAAAACAGAAAAGTTAAAATACTTGAAGAAACTGTACCATTCTCTGAGGGAAACCACAGTCTTAACAGACTGGACACTCACTGCAAATATTATCTGTCCCATCATACCTTTTTTCTATTACAGTTCATTATGTATTCTTTTAAAACCTGCTGTACACAAGCACATCATTATAACATGTAAATTCTTTAGTTGCCTACTTCATTAATGTGGGTGAGCTGCACTAAATAATGCTGTTTTCCTTATTTGCTAAATGAAGAGCATTGAAATAATCCACAGAGAGAGAAAGAAGCAGGAATTGAAAACTAGACAGCTTAAGTCTCCTTTTGAATACATATATTTAGCATTAATAAGTGAGGAGGTAAGGCAGATATGTATATCTGGACATAATAACATTAAAATTGGTCCAAATACAACATCGGTTTTAATTGTCAATAGCCTTTCTCAAAAGCACACAAGGGAACAGTGAATGCATTGGCACTCACACATGTGCCCACGCATTTTAATGATTCTGTCCTAATTTGCACACACATAGTTTGGAGGGGGGAAAAAAGAACATAAAAGCTTTTTAAGGTTTGGAAAGATTGTACTTGAACCACACGTGTAAGAACTCAGAGAATGCCTGCTCCAGTGGAGTCCGCAGGAAGAATGAATTATTTCCTAGCCTCTTACTCCAGGATCCTAACATCCTCTTGGAGAGCCTGTTCCCACAATGCACACCAGAAGCTGACAAGTTTAAGACTCAAAAGTTCAAACCATGCATCTTGGCTATTTGCATAATAAATGTTCATATTGTTTTGACAGAACTATTTTTTCCACATCCTAAATATAAAGCTAAAGTTGCTACATGATTAAATGCAGACAGCTGATGGGAACAAGATTTGTACATTCAACATCAATTTTCAAGCTTAAATATATATTGAAATATGTACAGAAGATCATATTTTCATATTTTTCATTTGACATATCTTGCTTTCATTCTCAGATATGGCTAATATCATGGGAGAGGGGTTTTGTAGAGGGTCACAAGCATGCCTGAAGATCTTTCTTTAAAACAACAAGGAACAGTTTAATTTGTGGACTCTTGGCATTTGGAAGCCAACAGCTGTAGAAAGCTCATTTCATTTGAAACCCTACAGGCAAATGCTCTTGCAGTCTCCAAAACCTACATCAAATCATACAAAGTGTTAGCAAGATGTTGTAGTCAAAAAACTTGCTTATACTTAAAAAAGCTCAACACATGTAATTCAACTCTTGTGTCAAAGTGAAACAATCCAATACTCCATCCAATATTTTCAGGAAGAATTACTACACACAAAATTTTCAAGTAATTACTTAGCAAAGATGTTTGTGCAAATCATGCAAAATGGAGAGGAACTGTAGCAAGCTCACACCTCTGCTTACCTGTAAAGATTAGAATATATTGCACGATAGCAAACCAGAAATTTCTAAGATGTTACATACTGTAGTAATAAATTATTTGCTTCTATTTTCTGCATTATAAAACCAAAACTAGTGCACCTATATCACTGCAAGAAGTTGCTTTAAAATGTCACAGCAAAGCCTACTAGCTTCATCTGGAAGAAAAGTAGTTTTCAGTCCGTCAGGAGACACATCACGTTTACCTACATTTTAGAAGATGATTAAACAAATTCTGTGGCCTCTATAAACCAGAGATCAAGCATTTCATTTTTTAAACTTTAAGATTAGCTGTTAATCTGCTTACTTGAGTATATAAAAATGAAAAGTCGAACTGAACTAGGAAGAAATTCCTGTGAAGTTTTTACACCATAAGTTAGTTATTTGGGTACTAAATTACCTCAATGTGTAACCAAATCACCATCATCTTGCTGAAAAACATAACTGACATTTTATGGGAATGAGAGTGACAATTCTTTTAAACACTCTATGTCCCCAGAGGGGACATACAACAATATCCTTTAGTATTCTGAGACAAATAAAAAGAGGTATGTTCCCAAATTTCAGAAAACAAAGCCAAATAGAGGGCAGTATCTGTAAAACAGGAACAGATTGTCACAGAAGCAATGACAGCCTTGCTGCTTTGACAGACTGATACTTTCCATACTTATCCTCCTATAAGAATTTTATTTAGACATTTTTAACTGCAAAATGTCTAAATAAAATACACCTCTTACCAAACTAAACAGCAAATGATATTTTACCAACAAGTGCAGCTGATTAGTAAAGCTGCATTCATTGCCTCCCAAATGCTAGAAATCAAATTTAAAAACAGTGACTGCTTCTAGACAAGCTACAAATTTAGTGCTTGTGAGCTATGGGGGTACCTGGTTACACATACTAGCTACAATACTCTCAGATGTGATTTTAGTTCTTGAAATGTTTAAATTAAGCACCCACTAAATGAAATTTGGGGAGTCCAAGTATTTTATTGTTGTAATAATAAAATGTTTTCAGTTACTGTCTCAACCTTTCCTTTTAAGAACTATTTCCACATTAATTTGTTTTTAAAACTTCCAGCCCAAGGGAATACCACTGACTAGTATTCTCAAGGGCTACTGCTTTTCACTGTCAGCTTTTGGTCAAATACTTATTTTATTGCTCACCTACAGAATATCGTGAGCCAGCAGTGTTAGCTTGCTTCAAATATTGGATGGCAGCAATAAATACCTCTAATATTTGCCTTCTGCAGCCATTCCACTCAGAGTCATTTACAAACCTTGATGTTACAAGACCTTGACGATACTGACACAGCCTGATAATCACAATGGCATGTAAAATTACATTTTACATAGAAGCTGGAAGTCAGAAAGCAGGAATAGGTATTCCCACACAAACACAAAGATTATTCAGTCTTGGATCTGGATAACTAATAGTGTATACTGTGAGTATTCAATAAAGGGGGGAAAAAAAGAGAAAGAAGATAAATATTCTGGGTTTATACAGTAACAGGAAAAGCCTGATGGTCTACAAGAATTCTAACTATTCCAACTGGTCTTGTCCATTTCATTTTATCAACTTACGTATGGCAGTAAGCCTCTCCACTATAATGTTTAAAAACAACAAAAAAGGCCTCTAATCACTCTTCCTTCTGTCCATGCTGAGATCTGCAAAATTATAATATGCCCAAAAAAGTCTGGGCTAGGAACAGTAAGGTGCAACACTTGTGTAATTCAGGAATAGCTATTTCATCTACTACAAGGCAGACTATGGTGCTACGAAAACAAACTTTTCACTTCTCTTATCACTGGTCAATGCTTCAATTTCACCGTTTGCTTGTCTGACAGCTGACCTTGAGGTACAATTCTGTCTGCAAATTCTTTTTTTAAATCTCAAAATATGTAGATATTCTATCAGTTATCCAAGCATCTTTTTTCAGATTCTTGTGCACAATGCAGCACGTACCATGTACAGAAGTAAATTACCATAATAAAGAAATTGGTGCCAATTTAAGAACAGAACAATACTGTATATCCAAACATTACCTCTGAGCTAGATATCACATTCAAAAATATTTAAATAGGTATAGTCACATTTATTTTTACTTCTTCTATGCAGGCCAAGCTTCTCCACTGATCACCATGAAGACCATGGAACACAGGAGGAAAAATTCAGAGCATTTCCTCTAAAAGGCATCTCTTCTATACAGAGCCCTTCATGCTTCTCCTAAGTCATACAGGAAAGAAAAGTTCAACTTATCTGTCCTGAACTTATTAGTGGGTTTAGTAATGGGAACAGAGGAGGATTTTCAGTTATGCACTGCAATATGAGGGGCAAACCAGAATTTTTACCCAAGACATTAAAGGAAGATGACAACATGCAATGTTTCACTATTCCTCTTATTAACAAGCCAGAAAGATTAATTAATTTAGACTAATGAGGAGGGGAATGATTTCACCTTCTTCCAAAGCATGAGCAATCTATCACAACTATAGAGTGGATGTTTTATTGTTTCTAGTTACATTAAACTGACGTTCTTTGCTCAAGTTCTTAGTATCTTATCAAATCTCCACAGCTGAGTCATGATAAAACTCTTCCTCAGGTCAGATTGGCAGAGTGCCACTGAGATTTATAGGTACATATTTCTCCACATCCTTATTTACATAGTATATATGCTTACTAAGCAAAAGGCCCTGGTGAAACAGACCATTGCAGAGATATTTCCCCCACCTCAGACTCAATTTTTTGAGGCTAATGGCTTCTTCCCAACTCCTAAGAGCCATAAGAGATGTACTCAATAGCTAAGAACATATGGTTTGTGGTTACATACTGGCATACGAGGCAGATGAATCCCTCCAGACCAGCCATGTACCACACGCTCTCATAGCAGACATGATTCTAGCCAAATTTTTCCAACAAAAACACCCAGTCACAAATTGTGGAGGTCATTTCAGTTCAACTGCTAAGTGCACAGCTCAGCTTTTAAGACTCAGCTGGCTCTGGACTCTTTAGGTTTTACTCAGCTCTGCTTTTTCATCTTTTGGAGAACTCATTGTCCAGTTTGTATTGAATCAAATTCATGCCACATGAGACCCCCACAGCATAAACCAGCTTTGGGCCAAAAGTCACTGTCAAAACAAAAAATCCATTACTTAAGCATGGAAGTTGCTGTAGCCAGAAGATCCATATTGATCCATCTAACCAAGTTATACGGCAAAAAGAAAATCTGACAGCAGCTATTTACTTATTGTTATGGGGATGGAAAAACTAAATCACAGGATGAATTTGAGCACATTTTCTTAATTACAAATTTAAAACAAAAGTTATTTTAGAACTTCTTTTATTAGAGTGCTATTCAGAAACCTCACACTGTTTTCATTATAGTCTTCCAGTGTTCCTGGTGTCCAAAGACTGAGAAATTATGTGCTAGACTTTTTAGGACAGCAAAATTCTCAAAAAGCCTTCAGTTACACTGCTGATATTGAAAATTGTGCTTGACATTTGAACGACATCTTACCCAGCTGTCAGCAAAACGCACACTAAGCGGTAATCTATTCATCATTATGACTTAGAACAGTCTTTTGATTGTATTTGCATTACTTTGCACACCTCCCAAATGAAGTAAACTACAGAGAATTACGTTTTACTAAGATGCAGTTTGTTAGGAGTGTGAAATGTTCCCTATGCTTGTTTTCATTTCAGTCATTAAAGAACATTTCTGTACCCTGATAATAGTATCATGTTTAAGAGCAAAGAATCATGACCCCCAGGCTTTACATTGTCATTCTCTAAGGGCTACTCTCCAGAGGGCCACAGCTCCAAAGGCAAAAAACATCTACATCACACTTTAAAGAAAGCTCCTAAGCTAGCTCTGAGCAGACCTTCTCCACAATGACAAACATCAACCACACCAGCTGAAGATCACTGAAGGGTCAGCTCTAGAAAGATAAAAAGATCACACATGAAGGTAACCAGGAATTTCTGCCTAGCCTTGAAGTGACCACATACTTAAATATAATCTCTGAATACTACAAATATCTACAGTTTACATCCCACTTCTTCAGTTTTATGAAAGTAGATATTTGTAATACTCTGACCACTCTCTGAAACCGCTTGATTGATTCAGTCTCATCCACATCAAACACCTTCATGCCCTCCAGAGCAGCAGCACAATACCAATTTTTTATGGTCCCTGCAGTCACAGAATCCATGTCAGGGTTACAAGGGTACACAGAAAAGAAACTTGAAACCAGTAAGTCCCAGGAAGGAAACTCAGCAAGCACCATGAGTGCTTCAGGCAGGGCTGTTCTAAAATGAATCACTAAGGAACAGAAAAGCTCTCTGGCAGCTAAACTTCCTCTAAACACACCGGCTGGAGTCATCTGCTGCAATGAGCTGTATTTGCTGTTTCTTTTTTTCCCCATCTGTTTAAACAGTAGAATCTTGGAAAGGATATGATCAAATTGTGATTCCATGCTCATTTGAAAGAGGAAAGGCTTTCAGTGCTAGAGAATGAACTGAAAAAAAGGAGTACATTAAAGAGCTTATTCACTCTATTTTTTTTCTGTAAAATGACTACACACCAAAAGTTTTGTTCTGCTCGTATCATGTGAAATGCTGCAGAGGTACAAACCTGATGAACTAGGAGGCACCAAAGACATTCTTCATGAGATTGGATGGTCTCACAAGAAACCCATTTTTAAGTCTGTGCTTTTTCTTTTCTGTTTACAGAAATCTTTTTAGAGATCGATTACTATTAGCTATCTTGAATTCCTTTCTTGCTATATCTTGAATTCCTTTCTTGCTATATGCATTTTAATGAAATAATTTTTGTAATTTTCATTCAATTCTGTACTAAACTCAGACACATTGAGCAGCTGTAGGCTCCTTGACCAGCCAAAAGAGATGAAGAACTGGCTCTAAACAACTAACAATTAATCACTTCAACCATTTGCACCATTTCAATTAGTACCAGTGGAAATATACTTTAAATGTAGACAGTCTTCACTGTATTTTCATATCTTCTTCCCAGTGATCCAGCTTGGAGATGAAGAACACCATTTATATTTGCAAGCAGTGTGAGTAGCTTCTACTTCAAACGGGTACACTGGACTCCATGGAAAGGAACTTCATAACATGGTTTGAGATTAATTCTATGAAAGGCTAAATTTTAAACAATTCTCATGTCTTTACCATTCAGTTGTCTGAAGTAAACAAAAAAAATTCATTAAAAATTCTGATCTCACACCCTAGATATGTGGGTTGCAGTTTGGCTACTGAGAGCTTCCACTTCAGCAATGAATCAGAAGCATTTTCCTCCACAATGAATAGTGATGAAAAGGTATTGCTCTGAGGTAACTGGAGCTCTGATGCCAAGTAAAAAAAAAAAAAAATCTTAAATATTTTATTTATTTAAAATCCATTGTTACTGTAGGTGCTTTCATTCAGTGTCAGATACAGCCAATACTTGAGTGCATGTATGTGAGTTTTGCTATTTGGGTTTAAACTAAGAATAGATTTTCAAGATAAGAAATGCCAAAGCTAAAGATTTGTACTTGCTAAAATGCCAGAGCAAAAATAGCAGTCCGTCCTCACTTCTCCCACAAGAAGCTTTGCAAAAGCACTTTCAAACTGGATTCCTGAACTGTTATCCTGTCTACCTCTGAAAACATTAGTTACAAAAATTCTAGGTTGAACAATTGAATTTCCCTATGTCAGTCTTTCCCCTCCTCTATATCCTGAAGGATACTTCTTTCATATAAAAGCTATTCTCATCTCTTTCTAGTCTAAAGGCCTACCCTGTAGGAAAATTTCTTCTCACACCCTTTTTTTTCCAAATAGATGCAAAGACTCTGATAAGATATTTAGTAATGGTAGGTAGGCAGAGGGGAGCAGAATCCCTTTGGTACACTCTGAGATTAAAGGAAAGAAAATGCTGATTCAGACTAGATGAGCTGTCAAACAACTTTATGCACAGAAGTTTAACATTTGTAACATCATCTCACTACAATCATTACACTTTCTCTTATATGAGAAAGAATGTAGCTGTTGCTTTCAGTTATAATAATGGGAAATATAAATCCTTAATTCTCTTGGCCGATAATAAATTGGTATTTCCTCTGCAGTTCATCAAGCCCACCCTGTGAATGAGACAACTGAGCTCTGTAAGTATCACTCACAACATGGTATAGCTGAAATACATGCTTTTGCACAGATTTCTTAAAAGCCATCAATTAAATGTGAAGACCACCATAGATTTGTTGCACTCAATAATATTGGCCAACGTGTGACTGATGCAAACCGTCAAAAGGAGAAGCATTTCACTGCAGGGCACTTCAGCACCCTGCACCAATTCTTGGGCTATCACTCAATGCAGGTCTCACTTCTCCCTGTGCCAGGAGGAGGAGGAAAGAGCTGCAAATAGAGGACAGAAGATGCAGCCTGGCATCAAAGCCAGCCTCTACCTTTACTATTTCTACACACAGTACTTCCAAAAACTCCAACCTGAAGCACCTTGGAACTTCTACATAAAATGAGACTGGCTTGTCTTCCCCTGTACATAGTATTTAAAATAATTAATTGCATCTCAAATGTTTCTGCACAATGCCTACACATTTCTGTTCTGCAAGACTACAGCATTGTTTTTAACCTTTCAAGAGAGAAGTAATTTTATTTAAAGATTCCTTCTCACACTGGTTATTTTTCTTCCTGATAGAAACGAATATCAATTTTATTAACAAGGAGGAGAGAAGCACTATGCATGGTTAAAAATTGTCATCTTTTAACTTTTTTGCCAGTTTCGCACCATCTCCAAACCACAAAAACATTACTCCCATTTTACAGATGGGGCTGGAATGAAGCCAGATTTGCCATCCATTTCTGTTACAATATACAATGAAACCTACTTACCCTTCAGGGCTACACAACAGCAACACACATTGAAAAGTAATATATTATCACTATTTCAATTTCAGATGGAAGAGAAAACACTTCACCACCTTCACCCAAGAAGAATTTTGAACACCACACTATCAAAAGCAAGTGAATTAAAAGCAGCTTCTCAAAAATGTAGAATGGGATCCAAGTTGTACCAATCCTCAGTAACTTCTAACTAGTATTTCCAGTGTCAGCATGTAGGAAAAGAGAACACATGAGCTCTACTCTTACACAATTAACATGATTTCACGTATGTTCAAGGCTTCCCTAAGCATTTTAAGATAAACCAGCATGGCAGACTGTTTCAGTTTTATCCTTCTTTGCAAAAGGAAGTAATAGTATCCTTGGCTACAAACCTTCACTCCTGTATACTACGCAGATTTTCTACAACAGATATTATCTAACCTTGTTTTGATGTAGCCAGAAGAAATATGTCATCAGATGATGCACAGCATTTCTTATTTCTACTAATCCAAGGTTACGCAGTACACAGCTTAAGGGATCAAAGAGATGAAAAGGTCACATGTTAAAACAAAGGAAGAAAATGCTAAGTTTCTAAGACTGCTATCTATAGCCCTTCCTAGTGATTATATGTTACTGCA
Organism: Melozone crissalis; assembly: GCF_028551555.1. Lineage (NCBI taxonomy): Eukaryota > Metazoa > Chordata > Aves > Passeriformes > Passerellidae > Melozone > Melozone crissalis. Next base: position 32,084,387 of record NW_026535782.1, on the reverse strand, counting down.
TCCATCCTATTGTCCAGACTTAAACACCAAAATGAAAAATGAAGATTTTTTTTTTAAGTTTCCTCTCCCCTTGTACAAACAGTCATAAAGAACAGGGTAATTATGATGTGTGTGTTAATATGCAAATTCAAAATAATGATAATGAAAGGTATTGACAATCCTTCTATCTTATCATCAGCTTAGGACAAAAAAGCTCAGCAGTACTTATTAGGTAGGAAAATAGGACACCAGCAAAGATGATCAATACAAATCATCTCAAAACCACTACTCTGCATCTGGTGCCATCATTTTAGTCATTATGGGATAAAAATGCTTTTCAAATAAGCTAACAATTCCAGCAGATTGCATCTTTCTCAGTTGACCTTCAGCTACAACATCATCCCCACCCCCTCACCACTGCAGGAAGTTTACAGCAGAGCTGGAGACAAATCTCACAGCACCAAAGCTGTGCCTGCCACCACCGCTGAGCCCTAAAGCCAGGAGGAAGATCAATCAATCTAACATGATGCACAACCTAGAGACACCTGCAAAGGACAATAATACACACCTTGTTTCAGTCTAATGCCTTTTTTGCTACAGGATAGCATCTGCTTGGTTTCACTTGCAAAAAACATAAATTGGAGCCTCTGAAATATGTAATTGTGGTTGTGATGATTCCTATTTTGCCATGAAGCTATCAGATAGAACAATACTATTTGTAACACACTATATCAGTTATATTCTTTATAACCCAACTTTATTGTTTCTAAGTTTGTGGTCTGATCTGGCCCTGGAAATGCAGTTTTATTTTTCTGCACAAGAAAAAAAAAATGATACCATGAATATATTTCAGAAGCAGATAAAACAGAACTCCATTCCTAATTACTTTAAGAGGAAACAGAAAGGACAGTTTGTCTGAGACAAAAGAACACTGGGTACCATTTTGCTAAAGCAATGCTGGGTGAGATCACTGGTCTGTTTTCCCCTTAACATGTTTCATCCCCAGTTAAGCTTTACCTTTTAATAGTAAAGAACATCTACAACCAAGAGCATTGAGCAAATCATTGAACATGACCAGAGGGCAAAACGTGCTGCAGAAACACACATGCATGGCTGGCAGGTGTGACCTCACATCAATATATAGCCAAACTCCTCTTGCTATACACTCTTCTCCCCAGACTGAGCCCTCAGGACACTCACAATGCCACTACAAAGAAGTTTGGTGTCAGGCTTTCTGTCTGCAGTTTCTAGAGGGTTTGGTGGGATTGCTTTGTTTGTTTGCTTGAGGTTTTGTTTGGGTTTTTTTCCCTCTGAATCAAGCAGGATAGCTGAAGTGTGTATATATGGCAATAGCCTGAACATGAAAAAAATGAGATGAGGCTTTATGGTATTTCCCGGTGTTCTCAGCCCATGTTAAGATAGAAAGCAGGATTCTATCATTATTACACTTCTAGGTACACACCAGTGCTTTTAAAGACATCTCATAGTCCATGAGCAGAGGAAGCAGTGCTGTTTTCACCAGCACCTCCACACCCCCTGGAGGTGTCTATCCCTGAAACACGCATGGTGCAAACTGAATAAGGAAGAAACAGAAACCAATGAATACTCATTTCTATGGAACTATTTCTCCACCACACAATCTCCTAATTTAACCACCCACAGAAACTGCATGTAATGGAGAAAGGATATTTGAGCTATAATGTATAGTTTAAACTACACATATAGTCACACAATGACAGTGATTGAGGCCCAGGAGAAGGAGGAAGAACTTGGAAGATGGAAATGAAGGAACACAACCCCTGGTTTAGGTTAAAAGAACATAACCCCTGGTTTAGGTCAGTCAGAGAGACCGACAGGATTGACAGCTAAGACACAAAATAGGAAAAAAATGGGGAATGGAAAAGATACTAAAATAATTCATGAGCATTTTTCCCCCAATCCTATCACTTGCTCTACTCCACATAGACTCAAGAAAGTCCTTAACATTCTACAGTCCAGCCAGATAGTTGCTTTGAAAGGTAAGATCTGGGACACATGAAAACAATCCAAATCACAATTAATTTGAGCCCTATTGAAGGGGATGTACTGATGAACAGTGCTGTCCAATGAAGTTTCTTTCCCTACATTTAGTTCCCAGTCAACTGAAAAACAAAATTACTGTGTTGCTGAGGCACAACTTTGCTCACGCAAGTTTGGTCGCAGCACCAATTGAAAATTTTCCCTCTGTCTCAGCAAATAGTCAATTCAAGAGCAACGAGCAGCACAGAGGGAAAATGTAACAATAAAGTCCAGTAAAAGCCTAAGTTTAAAGGCTACACTATACCAGCTGCTATAAGTTTTCAAAACAAAATTCCTGTCTTTTTAAGATCCCTTTCCTCTAAAAGATCCTGTTCATATACATATTCTTTACACTTCTATTCCACATACATAATGCACCTGGTCTGCTTGGCAAAGAGAGATGACCAAGACAGATGAATTTTTATGCATGCAAAAATGTACTAAGACTTTCAAGAACAGTCTGACTGCATGACAACACAAGAATGAAAACTTTATGGTGAGCTTCTATTAAAAAACTCCACATAACATGTTTGTCTAAGCATGTGTAGTTTTTTAAAGAGAGAAACCAGCTTTGACAGCTATAGCATGTTTTATGAATACAGCAAGGCTCTACATTTTTTTCTTTTTATCTTGGCTCATACAAATAGCTCCATTCAGTTACCAGTTTATTCAAAACTGATTAACCTCCAGGGAGTTGCAAAAACAGGAGAGCTTATTTTCCAATCCATCAGTAAAATGAAAGTGTGATCTCTTAGTTCCACAAACAAATCTGGAGGGACAATGGTAAGCAAAATTAATTAGGTCTAGTCTCTTAAAAACAAATACCTCCCTTGGTAAGTAGACATTAAAGGGAGGGCTGCTATAATTTCTCTTAGTTATTCAGTGTATATAAGGCAACAAGAACTTAAAAAGAACCCACCATTCACAGGAATATTCACTGAATCAGCATATACTCTAGGTTGGGAGAGACCTTTGGAGGCCATCTTGTCGAAGCTGTCGCACCAGACAGGGCTAATTTGGAGAAAGATCAGTTTGCTCAGGTTGCAAAGATCAGTTTGATCAGTTTGCCATTACCTTGATCAGTCTCGGCTGCTTAAGGGCTCCAAGAGCAAAGGAACCTGAGACACCTCTTCCAGTGCTTAGCTACATACACTGTGGACACTTATTTGCCTTTTAGCTAATCAGAGTTTTCCTTCAACAACACGTGACTGCTGTCTGCCATTTCCACTAAATGTGTCCTATATTTATCGCCTCTAAATGCTCTCCTTTAGAGAGCTGAAGTCAGCAGTCAGATCCCCCTTAGTCCTCTCATCTTCAACTTGAGCCAATCCAATTTCCTCAGCCTCCCCTCCTACACTTACACCTTGACCCCCAAACCACCTCAAAATTCCTCTGTTGGACTTGCTCTTCTTCATAAACTTTTCTCTTGCACTGGGAAGCCCCATACTGGATGCAATTCCCTAGATGCAAGCTCCCAGGCACTGGCTAAAGGGGAGTCACTGCTTACCTTTACCTTCCTGCTGCACTTTTCCTCATATGGAACACTACCTGGTTGGCCTTAACTGTCTCAAGAATGCAACACAATAATATCCAAAATATTGCAACAAAATTTAATTTAAAGTAGCCTGATAAAAGCTTAAAAAAATACCCTAGGAAAAAAATGTAATTCAAAGTGTTTTATAATGAAAGAAAAATTATCACTGAACATATACACTGCAGAAAAAAATAAGTAATGAAAAAGCTAATTTTCATACTAAATAATAATACACATAGCTATCTAATATGCCATGATAGTTAGAGGTCAAAAAGAATTAAATACTCTTTAAACTTAATATTTCTTGATTTTTAAAAAAAATAATTATTTGGACAATCAAAATAGCATGTTAGAATCATTCTCTTTGGATTTATCTATTGTGTAGGAAAAACAAAAGAAAATGTCTTTTTTGTGCTATTTTTCTTCAGTTCCTATTAGCTGCACTAGATACATGCAGACCCTGCAAACAGACAGAGGATTAAGCTTTTGAAGAGCCTGCCTGAGCAGCCTAAGCAACGGCACGCACGGAACCAGCGTCCTGGCGGCCAAACAGGCTTTGCTCTGAAAGGCATCTGGCAACAGAATTGTGGTCTCCATTTATGAGTCCGAGGATCAGCAATGAAACCCTACTGATGAACTGCACAAAAAAAGCAGAATACGCTCTTACAAACCCTTAAATCACAGCTAACTTAAATATCATGAAACACAAAGTATTTATGGCAAGGCATTTCCTTATAGACTCTTAGAGAAGACTAAGCCATCTGCTTACTCAAAAATCAATCCTGATGAAATTAAATGAAACAGGATAGTATTGCATGAGATCACAAGACTAGTACTTAGGTGTTGCAGAGAAGTGATTTGCAAATGGTTGAGCTTAGGATAATGGGATTCAGTATGAAAATTACAAATTTATCACCATCAACAAGGACCTAAAATCATCAATTATGGTACCGGCCCAGGAAAAAATAAGATAAAAAGGAGAACTGGAAAAATCCTTTAAAAATGCTTTTTAGCAGGTGTCAGATAGCAATTCTGCCAGCTTTACAGAACACAACAATCTGGCAAGATAATAAAGCAGTCAGTTTACTTATGTGGAAATCACATGTGTACTTACCACTGGACTAACTTGGGATTTCATAGAGACAGTGCACTGCATCAGGGATTTTCTAGAATCTCAACACATCACAACAAACATGATTATTCACACTAGAAGTTAGATTTGCTCATAATGCTTAGAATATTAGCTTTGCAATATTGAAGTGTTCTGCTGCAGCAAAATTTATTCAGTAATCAGACAAAAAGGACTTACCATTTCTTTCTGAAACAAATGTTTCTAGCCATTTTTTGGTTCTGTTCACTGTACAAAAACAACATTTGTATCCCTTAGATGTAAATGATTTTGGACATTTGGGAGGATAAGATGTTGGACTATATGACAGTCATAAATGCTATTTCCACATTTTGAAAGATCTGTATTCTCTCATTCAATATTTTTTTCATGAAACATGAAGTATCAAGCACTGATTCTGCTCAGAGGCTGCTTCTGGCTGAAAGCCCTGCTAAAACAGATATTCTGATTCTCACCTAATATTGTAAGTGATTTTAACAGACTTGTTTCAGACTAGAGAGATGAGAGGCAGTATCAGCTGAGCATCTTTAACAACCTGCATTGTAAAGAGCTAAAAACCTACATTGTAATAAAAACCTTTACACATTTTATTATACTGTAAAACATTACAGGAGGCTATTTCATACACACCATGTTTTCAACAGTAGTTCTTTAGCTTTTCCTGATAGTGGAACCCTGGAAAAAGTTAAAGATAGAATCTAAAATGTTAGGCTTTGTGCTTTCCCAGATCAACTGCACCTGCGTAAGCAGTATGATAAATTATATAATTGTTAGATGTGATGATTGTTTAGTAATTAAATGTAATTATTATATAACCATAAGAAGAATAGTGAGAAACTATGTTGGAAATTCAGAGAGGGGCTAAATTTATGTATACAATAGAACAATATAAGTTTAATAATTAATATGAAAGTTATGTAACGATAGAGTATAAAACATGATCATTTCGGATGTATGGTTGGAGTCAGATTTGGGTTGAATATACCCCAATTCCCAGAGCTCTTAATAAAAAGCACCACATATAATCGCTCCGTGATTATGTGTTTTTGAACGCTAACATTCCCTTCCTAAGTTTTCTTTTGTATTCCAGTTTTTGACGTGCCTTTATTCATGTACAATTAAAAGTGAAAGCTAGTCAGCAACCAGAGAAATGTAGTTTACTCAAAAAAACAAGCAAAAAGCCCCTCAGAGCAGTGAGGGTGCTGCAGTGCCCACTTATGCAGCAATGCTGAATCTCATCACTAAGAGATTCTCTTTATTTTTTAAAGAAAGGCATACTGATCTTAAAAAACAGTTAAAAAAAAAAAAAGAAAAAATAAGATAGCAAATGGTTCAACTGATAACACAAGGCTTTGATTTGCTCCAATAGTCGGTGTATATCCACTGTTCCAGATCTTCAAACTCTTATTCCCAAGAATCATCCCAGTGAGGATGCTGACCAGAGGTCTCCTGACCAGCCTCACCCACATGCCCTGCCCCAGCCAGGGCACATCCTGAAGATTCCCAGAGTGTCCAGGGTGGGAGAGGATGCCCCCATCACACCGTCACTGCTCTGCCTCCAGCAGCAAAAGCTCACAAGGGCCCATGCAGGACAACCATGTAAGTGACTTGCTGGAGCCCACCTGGAAGCAACCCTCAGAGGAGCACTGATATTGGCCACTAAGCTATTGATATTGGCCACTAAGCTTCCCACTCTACTGCTGTAAGTTAACAGGAAAAAAAAAAAAAAAAAAAAAAAAGTAGTAAGTGAATAAAATACTACGTTTTTCCTTTTCAGGATTCAATAGGATTATTGCATTGTGCATCATCACAGAAATCTCGAAACAGTTTGAACTAAAAATAAATTTAAAAAATCAAAACATGCAGAAGCAACAACACTACACACATTAAGTGGAAGGGTTGCTTTTACAGCCTTAAACTTTTCTATAGAAAACAGATTTTATGGATTTATGTTTTGGCCATAAACAAACTGCAAATATCAGGCTTTTTAATAACCTGATGATGTGTGTGACTAGTTTGATATCTGATGTACTAGAGAGAGTCAGATTGTAAAATTTTGCCCTCTGATTGCATTGTTTGGCTTCATTTATTATTGTTATTTACTTGTGCTACAGATGCAGCAACTCAAATGTCAACTAAATAGAAACTCACTGTACTTATTAGGCAGTCTGATTCCCCTGCTCCCTCTCCCCTCAGAAAGCTGATGAAGTGAACACTGAGGAGCACTTCAAGAGAAGTGGAGGAAAGACAATTTGTCTTTTTTTCAACTTTTCTGATGGCACAAGATGGTCCTTTTCTCTAGACCAAAATTTCACCTTCCTCTGGATGAGAGAATGGCAGGAAGAGCCCTTATAAGAACAACTCACCTCTTAGACTCACTTCAAGCTCTTTTAAGACACCTCCTCCAAACTCCAATGTTTTTTAGTGAAGATGCAGAACTTGTGCAAAACCCAGAGACTATAGATTTTAACAGACAAATGTTCAAGAAACCAACTCACCTCTTTCTCACACTACACAAAGAAAGACAAAAAGGGAAGTGAATGGGAATGATCGCAACTGCAGAAATTATGCATTAGGCACGGAAGCAAATGTATCTGTCTTCAGCTGTCTAGGAGCCACAGATGCACAGACTGCAGGTCTTCATTAAAAAATACTGAAAAAATAACAAAGCACTTGAGCAGAAGTGTTGTATAGCCCTAGACTACATTTTTGTCCAGTAATTCAACACTTTTACAAAAGGAATAAATGATTGAAAGATAAAAGAATCTAGTATAATTGAGAGCACAGGATGTCATAACATTTCTTTGGTGCCTTACATTGTGAATTTATGTGAAAATATATTTTTTTAATGATTTTACTCAAAGTCCTTTTGGGCTTTGACAGTGCTTCAGCTTGATATTTTCTAGCAGAGCCTTCAGGTAACAGCATACTGGCCTCTTCTTTTTTTTTTTTTTTTTTTTTTTTACACTAAGTATACATAACATTTTTTGACATACAACCTTTTGCAGCAGATAGTCCAAGAACGACTGTCTTTCATCTGTATATTACCTTATTCCAGAAAATAGCATCTGGCAATTCAGAGAACAGAAGTTTTTCCCCCTGTGGGCTAGATTTTGGCATTAAAAAGCAAATACTGAGCCAGAAGTTTCCCTCACTAACAAAAGTGCTAATTCAACCCTGCCACACCTCAAAACACACCAGCAGAGCTCAAGGTCACAATCAGACCCTCTATCACTAACTAGCAACCCATTGTTTAAATGTACTCAGCATCCCTACACACTCAAATGCAGAAAGGTGACTCTTTCCATCTCAAAAATACAAATTTGTGGCCACTCCCACACTCCCATTTTCATGCGGCTCTGAACTGACAGCATGGTGAAAGCATAACCAGCCTTATACTCTCCTTTATTTGACTTGCACTGCTACAGAAGCATCTGCCTCTTACTCTCTGTGTAGGTTAGGAGGAGATTTTCGGTTTAATTTTAAGGAAATAATAGCATAGATACTTTTGTAGAGTGTGTGTATAGCTGCTACTTCAAAGTCATATAACTAAACATTCTTTCTCAGCATAGTTGACTTAATTGAGTGTGGGTTCAAATCAATTTCAAATCAGTGTTTCAAGAAAGACTTTAATTATTACTATTATTCTCATAAAAGTGTCACCTATCTGTAACAATGTACTTTAAGTGTCATGCCTACTGGAGCTATTGTGTTACCTGTGCAGGATTCCCTGCATACATAAATCAATGAGACCTCACTTATTGAGAGCTAGCACAGAAGAAACAGGAGACCCCACACATGCAAACAAACAAGATTATACTAAAACCAGGGTGGTAGTGGAATCACCTCAGGCACACCCTAAACGGACACGAACATTTTCTCAGTAAGAAGTCTTTGTTAGTAATTTTATTACAAAATATTTACCTAAGCTCTTTCCTCTTTTCATTCTGTGCAAGGGACTTCAAAAGAACTCAAGGATGAGACAGAGGCCCTATCATACATCAACCACAGAGCCATACTGAAAATTAAAAATAGGTTATTTTAGGTCAGTATAAACTATTGCTCCTCACTTTTAATAAATGTTAATTGGGGGCTAAATAAAATACTGTGTCTCACTCCTTTGGTTCATGCAAGAAGTACTCCTTTCAGAGAGTCAGCATCCTTCCAGTGGCTGCCTAGCATAAGTGATTTTAACAGACTAGAGAGATGAGAGGCATAAGTATGCTGAGAACATGAGGAAGGACACTGCACTGCACAGCTACCAGCACTCTCTTCCCAGATCCTAGCCAGACTCAAACTCTGCCCCCTCCCTTTTTTTTTTTTTAACCTCAAAATATGATCTCTTACTTTTCAGCAAAATATTGTAACTTCCAGCTTCGAAGGCTTTCCAGGGGTCAGCAGGGAACAGACCCTTTCCTTTTGGACCTATTGTCCAAACATACTAAACAAGTAGTCTGAGGAGAGATAAAAAAGGTGGGAAGAGAGCTGGAAGGGCAGACTGGGAGAAGCAGGATGCTCACTAACAGAATAGCAATCTTGACTCCAGCCTGATGCTTACTGAGCATATAAATAATTTTGCTAACCATTTTAGGCACTTTTATTTCCAAGTAGTACTGCAGGACTAAAATCTTTCCAGAGCTGCAAATCCCATTACTAAAATCATGGCACATTACAACAAACATTAAAAAGGCTAACTTCTGAAAATAAGTCACAGTAAATAAATTCCATTTCAAAAGTTCAAAGGATTATATAAGAAACATGCAGAGCCAAGACACAATCAACAGCATACATACATATCTTACTACCAGACTTTCCCACAGACCCAGAGAGTCACATCTGCACACAAAGGAAACAACATAAATGTCAACAGGCCACTTCAGGAAAGAAATAAGCAGCAGCACTGGATCCTAAATTCTTGCTACCTGAGTTACAAAGTACCATTATTTTTGCTCAATTTCACAGTGGATCAGATGCCTGGGGATGCTGAAGCCTATCCGACAGGCTCCAGCTTTCTCTGGTGTCTCCCAGGGCCAGTTATTCTCACATCCTTCACACTCCTTTGCCTAAAGCCTGGAGGCATTATTCCCTGTAAACAGTCATGCTGTTACCCGGCTTAGTAACCATTCCAAAGACAACAAAGTAATTCTGTCCTCCAAAACGCACTCTGGTTTCCTATCAGGTGTAAAGCCCTCCAAGATAATGCTCAGAGCCCTATTTCTGCCTGTTAGTACTAGAGTCCAGGGAAAAAAAAAAAAAAACCATCAAAGCCTTGTTTCATATTTCTTGTTCTTCTGCATGTTTGCTTTTAAGGGCACATCAAATTCTTTGATACTCTACTGTGAACGATTAAAAAAAAAAAAAAAAAAAAAGAATGATGCTGCTTCTACTTCCTGTACTGATGAGGAAAACAATCCCCAACCAAATGTTTAAGACCACTTTATCACTTCAGAGGACTTTACAAGAAATAGTATATTTCCAGAGAGTGACTTCCATCTCAGCACCATTGATTTCACACACAGCAGAAAGGTGGACATGAAGTAATTTTAGTCCCAAAATAGGGGGATGATTTTCAAAAAACACTCATCTGCTAAAAGCTGCCCTCAAAAAGAACAAACCAAACATGTCTGTAATGAACAACCGCAGGACTATTAAATATTTTCTAATAAACATCACATTAGAAGTTCAGAACCATAAATGCTGACCAAAAATGCTCAGAAACTTGCTTTCAAAGACACATTATTAAGTACATGAATTAACCTTTTTGTTGTTGTTGTTGTTACAATAGCAAGCTGAAAATGGTGAACTGTGTGAAATCATGAAAAAGCAGGGATAGGTTGGTTTTTCTTAGCTGAATAGGCTGCCAGGCCAATACCAAAGGCTTCTAGATGAGTAGAGCACCAGTAGACCAGCCACAATGTGATCACAGAAAAAAATGTATATTTCACTTATGTAGTCCTGTGTCACATGAATGATCTTCATAATGTTTACATGGGCATTGCTTACTTACTCAAGCAAGGCCACCACTTCAAAGCCCCCAAAATGTATACAGAAATAGCCTTTGATCTTCACCATAGCAAAACCAGGCAGATGTGCAGGTTCACATCACCCACAGCAAATCCTATAATCCCTCCCTCCACCTTCCAGGCACAGGCTGCAGATGACATTTCGCATAATCCCTCTGAACTCCTCAGTAAACCTTGCCTTCCCTTGTCAAAAACCCAACTGTTCTAATAAATACCACAGGACACTGTAATGTCTGCACCTAGCACTGACCCCAGAAGGAAGAACAGAGCTAGGTACAATGACTTAAAACAGAATCTGACAGGCCAGCTACTGATCACTGGGAATAAGGAGCTATTAGGGTGGAAGCACTGCATTTTAGGAGATTGGCCAGCTGACAGTTGCATATTAGCAATTTCTACTGGGGAAACATGTCTCCTCTTCTATGGTCTCTATTTCCTTCCTGCTGTAGTCACAGGTTCAAACAGGAAAAACATCCTCCCTAGGAGGAAAGGACCTTTTACAAGCATCCCTCCCCTCTTCCTCCTCCAGCTATAAAAACAATATAACAACAAAAACGTCACAGTTCCTGCTCAGCTGTCATCTCCGGTGTAGATGTGCTCTCCATAACCTTAAATGCCAGACAACTCCGGGAATAAAGGGCTCCTCTTCCAGAGCTCTTCTCGTTCTGCCTTCCTTAACCCACAGAAAGCCAACATCACCAGAGCTGGCCACAAGCTGCCATCTCTTACATATCAGAACAAAACCAGACTCACCTTTCGGTGATCACCAACCTCTCTCTTCTAGGACTGTCATAAGGCTGTGCTAGCTATTCATTGTGTTGGTTTTAAACAGTGACTATGATACTAATCCCTTCTTTAGGGCTGGGAAGGACCTCTTGGTTCTCAAGACATGGAATTTGCTCCCACCTTCCCTGAAGAAGTTTGAGGGCTGCTAGAGAAGTCTCAGGTTATACTGTACTAAAAATGTCAAGTGCTGAGTGCAAATAGCATTTCAAAGACAGTTTCCTGAATAGGGTGTGCCAGCCACCAAAAACAAATGCCCATAAGAGAATGTCTGGTATAGCAAAGATGTAAATGTCTCCCTCATCTTTTTTTGATCAGATTTGAATGGAAGCCAAATGGGACTCTGGACAAAATCTGGAGCCAGCACTTCAAAGAGACAGATACCAGGGAGGGGAGGGATAACAGAGTAACTGGCAAACATCTTCCTAGCTTGAGTTGCATCTCTATCTCCATCTGTCCCTTGATCCATCCATCCCCACCTGCAGCTGAGAAAGCTGCTTCTTTAGGAGCAGACCTTGGCTACACTAGGATAACCTTTGCTGTTAAGGAATCTGAGCTGCATAACCAGGAGGGAAGAACATGTCATGACTTTTTTTTTTTTGTTGTTTCATCATTATGAAAAGCTAAAAATCTAATTCAAATGCTTTCAGCTGTGCATTTCTCCTCTCTAGTCTCCTGACTCTCACCACTTCCTAATTCAACCATGGTTGTAGGCAGACCTTTATCATTGCTAGCTTCAAAGGAAATCACTTAACTCAGCCCAAAAAAACTGAAAGCACCACTGAATTAAAAAGTATTTGGGAAATCATATAAGGGGGAAAAGATAAAGTCTTTGTAAATTTTTTAGACACATTTTTACCAAACTTTTAGTCAGGTATGTTCTAGTTCCTTCTTTATTTACCGTGCTAATAAGATGCAAAGTAGAATTCCCAGATGTATACACAAAAAAAATAACAATTATCCTATTTTTAATTCAATGTTTTAAGTATAAATTTTGAATAGAAAGCTCTTTAAACCAAACCAAGCATTTTATTTTATTAGCTACATGGTAGCTACATACATAGCTAGTTTTAACTTACTCCTTCATGGAGTAAGACATTCTCATAAAAAAAAAAAAAGAGAGGAGATGAGTAAAATTTACTATGCATATTTTCTCACAAATTGTATTGTTTACTATACCTTTCAAACAAAATCAGCAAATGTCAGCACTCATATGTTTATGAAGAAATAAAATATTATACTCTCCTATTCCAGCTCTGAAAACATTTTATTAGCCCCAGACTTTTATTCCCAGTAGGAGAGAAGAAAAATGCAGCAAATGCTAATCAGATTGTAAGCACCTCCATATTACCAAAATATCAGCACAGTCAGAGATGTCTCTTAACTAAGTTTGCAATAGTTCAGAGGGAGTATTACGCTTGGATCAGTTCTCATTTTGTTTGTTTCACTGAAACGGAATCAAATGAAGGCACAAGAGTTAACAGTTGTGTCTTTATACAACCCACAGCCTCTAATGCTTAGATCTTAAAATCTGAGGCAGAAGGAAAGCACAGGAAGAATACTACTCCTTTTGATTAATTTTTAATATCAATTGAAAGTTTAAAGGTCTACATTCTTTCTGCTTCAATGTAATTCTCCTTCTATTATCATCAAAACCAGATTCAGTCAGTAGAAAAATTTTGCCCCCCTAGTAGTTTTCAGACATTACCCCAGGTAGCATAATGTACAGGGATTTATATTTATACATAGCCAAAAGCTCTCTTTTTCAGGGTTTCCTGAAAAAGGTTACCAGCTAAATAAATTATCTTCCATAAGGTGTGCTCCTTGCCAGAAAACCAGAGAATACACTGACTATGGATGAGAACAGAGTTTAAGGAGAGTAAAGTCAACATAACCTTCTCTTCCTAAAGTCTGGAAAAACAGAATGACTTCACAGCCCACTTTAGAGCTAATCCTAGCTTGGACTTTTTCACACCAGTCAGAGGTAAAAAGAAACTAAGTAAATTCCAAAGTGAAGAAAACCACAGAACCAAACAGCCCAGTCCCCTCCCAAGCAGCCTGAGTTTTGGTGCCTCTCCTGAAGACTGCTGCCTATTACATTCAATTCCTGTTACATTCAATCTAACAGGCAGCAGAAGATACCTGCTTCTGAGAGCCTATTTGGAGAATCTCTTGCAGACTTTGCAGACAAGTACAAGCTATATTTCTGCACTCATACACAGTGGTAGAGGCCACCTAGCAATGGCGAGGAATACCATTAACAAATAGCACACTCTCTTCTTGAAGCAACTTCATTCTTTCAAGAAATTTAAGGAATGATTTAGAACAGTAGTGCAGTAACACAGAAATCAAGACCAAGATCTAGATCTCGATTAAACTTCATGACCAAAACATTTATGTGCAGGTGAAAGGCCACCAGTCAAAACTCAAGGTGGTATCTCCCTAGTGTGAAGCAAAGGAGATGAAAATACATAACTCAACATAGCTACTTCTTTTCACTGTTCTCAATGTGTCATGGAAAACCAGGTAACCATCCATCAATACTGATAATATGCTTTCTTTTATTCCCAAACTCTACCAGAGAAGTTTCCTTTGTTCCAAGTATACACCAAACAAGTTGGTAAGATCCTTACTTATCCAGTACGAAATCAGAAGGAAAAAAAAAATTTTAAAAGGGCAGAGAGCAGAGAACAGAAAACAAAAGACACAGTACTGTACTACATTCTTCCTAATTACTTGTATGCACTCATCATTAACAGAGAAAACTTTACATTATTCTCATATAGTAACTTCAAATTCAGACAAAAATAAAATGTTATAAATAAACCAATATGATTTGAAGTTTGCAGATTCATGATGGGACCTATGCAAACCAAAGGGGTAGCTACATAACCACACAGGCAAAGTATGTTGTTATCCTTTGCAGATTAGCCACCAAGGAGTGCAGCATACTTCACTTCTGCTTTACATTCTGCTTATCCATATGATTTATACATATGATAGCTATTCATTCTTTTAATGCCTCTGATAAAAGCCTAACCTAAGAATGTTAAACCCTACATGAACCATGATGCAGTTATTCATTATGTACTTTAATGCAGTGCGTACCAGAGCAGTCAGATAAATGAGTCTACAATCGTTTTTGTACATTTTAAATACAGCCTTATCTCCTCATTTGCTGGCTTGATAGGAACATCTAACTATGACTAACACGTAGAGTACACAGTATCTTAAGTACCATATCCATGAGAGGTGAGAGCTTACATTCACCAGTTGAGAGTCAACAGCAACATCATTACTTTACAAAATGGGACAAAACATTTAACAATTTTTGAAAAGCCAGTGTTTCTCTTCCTTCTTGGAAGAAAAGAAAAATAAATATTCGGACCTTTACAGTCTTAAATGGAAACATTCCCAAATTTCTTGCCAAGAATTTGCTTCCCCCTACAATTAGTGTATGGTATGCTATACAGTTTTCTTTAGTTTTTTCCTGATAGCATGTTATTTCTCCTTACCAAGAACATTATAGTACTTAGCAAGCATAATCTCCAGCGGAGGGCAGAGACACTAATACCATACCAAACAATTCCTAGCAAAGCAGTTTCCAGTCCTCCCACACTGAACAATGGCAATGTGATACACCGCCAAGGATTTGACTTGGCTATCAAAGCAAAATGCTGCAAGGACTTATCCCCAAACATCAGAATTCAGCAATGTCAAGATTAAGCACATAAATCTTTGATGTACCTTCCTTAACTAAAACTTACCATTTCATTTACAAGCTACCTTTGAAGCAAATGTGAAACTGTCCATTTACTGAGCTGATTCTTGTGCTTGCAGCTCAGAACAATCCACGGAAGCCTAGCTTGATGAAGACTGTGATATAAATCTCTGCTCAAGAGCTATGCAAGGCTTCCAGTATCAAGGAGGTTAACACATTTGTTTCTAAATAAATCTCATAATTATTAAGTGGTGTTCATACAGCTCTGAAAGAAATTTTAAAGATAATTAACACTTTAGGATATCAGGCCTTCTTTTGGAAAAGGTTATATTTTCCCTGAGTTCAGAACACAAATGGATTAGTTCATGTGTAAATTGGATGCACTACTTACTGGCATAGTGGAGATTAAATTTCAAATCAATCTTACATTACTGGTGGTGACAACACTGTCAAAATAACAGAACTCTATAAAAACATAATATGCAACAGATATATGCCTATTTCACAAATCACAAATACATCAGTTAACAATCTTGCAAAACAAAACTGGAAGAAAATGCTGCTATCATGTATGAAGGACACCAAGTCCTAAGTGATACAGAAGAAATTATCTTCAGGTAACTAAGCTGGGAACATAGTCCCTCCAAAAATGTTCCCTCTGTGTTTGGCCTTTTAAGCACTCTTCCATACTGACGAGATTAAAAGCATACCTGGAAGTGACCTGGAAGCACAAATTAGTATTTACAGACAGGATATTCAATTAAGGAATATTCTTACTGACAAAGGAATGATGCTTTAATAGTAGAAATTGCTTTCACTGAGAAATCGGTTCTAATGTCAGGTAAAATAAAGGTTTTACTGCTAAAGTGCTAAGAGTACCCATGAGAGCATAGAAAATTGGGGATTTATGTAGAACAAGAAACACAGATGGAAATCACTTTTAACTTGTTTATCCATGAATCCAACTCAATTACACGCTCTAAAAAAATTCTTTCACTATCAAATATTAAACAAAATTTCATAGAATATTTAAAGCCAGCCTCTCTCACTGTGACTCAAGAAATACATTTCATTTACAAATGTTAATGTAATTATGCAAATGTCAAAACCTTCATCATGTCCTGCAAATAGTACCATCCTTTTGGGAGTTTCATCAAATCAGTTTATTTTAATAAATGTGCTTTTTCATCTCTTAATTGATTTTCTTCTGTCCCGCCTCACCTCCAGGAGGCAGCAAGTAGGAATTGGGCTGATAGCTTCCCTGCTAGCCAAGCTCACTTCTGACAGCAGAATGCAGCTGTAATAAAGGATGCTATCAGTCAGACCAAAAAAAAAAAAAAAAATTAAGAAAAAACCAAACAGAAAAAAAAAAAAAAAAAGGCAGGAGGAGAAGCCAGAAAGCCAGGCTGGCCTCCTAATCACTTGTTCAGATTCCTGATGCTCTGATGAAGATGCAGAGAGCAGAGTCACCAACATTTCTGACAACCTGGGCATCTACCCAACACACGTAACACAGATGCTAAAGACAAGATGAAGCCCTGCCACAAAGTTTGAGACAGACTGTATTTCTAAGAGCATTCTTCATGCTGTCACTCATTATCAGTGCTCAACAATAAATCAAGAATACAAGTCATAATTACATTCTCCGCTATGTAATGAAGCAGCCACATGCAGCTTCCTTCCGTTCCCACCAACTGTGAAATTTAAAGGTTCAAGAGAAAGATGCTTGCAAGGCTAAAAAGGTCATTTTTTGTCTTATTCTGCAACAACATGAGCATCATTAAGCTCAAGTGCACTCTTCATGCTACATGCTTCCTTCACTACAGAACACAAGCACTTAAGTGATTTTGCCCATCTCCATTTCTTCTGCACTGCATATCCTCATTGTCTTTCCACAGAGAAAAAGTGGAGGCCCCACCACAAAACCCATTCCCTCATTATATCTTTGCTCTGCAGAAGAGAATGGTGCTTTTGCCTAGTAAGAGATACAAGGCCACTACCTTCCCAAGAAACTGTTTTCATAAAAAAAAAAAAACACAAAGAACATATGGCCATGGGGTACCCTGTAAGAATTCTGTTATAGGTAACCATTTCATAGCACACTCAGAGAATGCTGGAGCAATTGTACATTCACCTTAGCTACTAAAACCACCCTGTTTCCATTTCACTGTCAACAATGACTTATGGTAAGACTTTTTATCTGAACAAATAATCAAATTGCTTTAGGAGCCTCAGTTTTACATTATCATACGCCATTATATAAGCACAATGGTGAAACAGATGACATCTAACTGGTAGAAGGATTCCCAAATCCTTTGAAGGGACATTGTCTGTTAAAAATTAAGTAGGCCGTGCAATTGCAGAGAAATGAAGTGAAAACAAAAAGAACACATTTATATAGGAGATTGGTCAAATTACTAACCAAGAATATTAGACATGGAGGCATGGCTTTAAAAACATTAGTGGAAGAAACAGCGTCACAATGCAGAAATGCATGCACATGGCATGGCAACACTTGAGAAGATCCCTGTGCTGCCAGCAGGATTCAGTTCATGGAGGGATCAGACCAGGCTACTGAAATTCAGGAAACCAATATACTGTAGGTAAAGTGTTATGACAGCTTAAAGTGAAACAGTGCTCAGATGTATTTATTCAAAGCATTTATGTTTCCTTTTTCTTTTAGCTTAGCCAACACACATTTTATATAACAATGATGATATCTTTAAAATTATTAAATTGTCTCTGAATTGTTAAAAAATTGCCACTAGGAGAACGTTAGTTAACACTACAGGCACACCAACAAAGTTAATCCCAGCTTTGATACCAAGCATCAAACCAAGTGATTACAAAAGCAACTGCAGACTAAGAACAGCATTAAACTTCTGAAGTCAATTTTCTATATGCGTGAACGCATGTGCAACAGCATACTGGAACTGCATCTGCACAGAACAGACCAGCCAGTTCAGTAACATCATTCTTCAAAATGGTCTGTGCCTTTTTAATTGTTTTTTCCTCAGGCCATCTATCTATGGTGCAGAATAAATTTTAAAAAAGCACACCCAAAAGGCAGTAAGTGCAAGCCACGCTGCATTTTAGATGGGTGTTAACTTGGATTTTATTTCTCTTTTGAATAGTAATTCAGTGACAATTCTTTCTTTCCCATGCAGCATTACTGAGACTTGTAGCTGTTGTGATAACATATGCTCAAGAAACAGCTGTATCTCAGGCAAAGAGACTTCCTAACATCTCACTTCACAATGTCTGATTGTTCTAATGCAATTCGATTTCTGCTGCTGTGGTGGAAGAGATATGCCAGGCTTATTAAACCGTTTAAAGAACACCAAGACAGAGGAGATCTAAGCATACAACTAAAAACTCTCAAGATGGGAACCTTGTCAATTAAGAACAAACTGTTACAGGCAATAAGCAGCTGCTAAGCACTTCCATCGGCTGGGAACAAGAATTACATTGTCTCACAGAGCTCCACACGCACTTTCCACCCTACCCCATCACCTTCAAAAATATCTGTGATGCTGTTTCAGATTTAATTTTTTTTTTTCCTGTCAGTCTTGAACTCTGTCATTAACAAATACTTGACTTTAAATGATACTGTGAGGCACAAATTCCTTTTTCATTGTAACTCAAGACGCAGCTTCCTACTCCACTACTTGAAATAAAGAGCAAAGCAAGACAACTTTAAAGCTTATTTGGCACTTCTTACTCTCTAATTTCCCTACCCTCTTTTTTTTCTCATCTGGCAAGCATTTCAAAATTTAGCATGCAAGTTACACGAGTTCAATTCAATTCCTAGATTAGACTGTTAACCCTGGATATTTAAAGAACTTTCAATCCAGGCTCCAGTATGAGGGGTGTGAGCAACTCACAAGATTTTTGTCCCTAAACCTTGCAGATTTCAAGAAATGCAGGGTCAAATCTCAAAAACCAGAATCTTATCCTTCTGGCAAAAGGCCAACATCCCTCCTCCATCCAACCCACTATCCTTGATGTATGTACCTTCTCTGGGTCAGTGCCAGTTTGTCTCAAAATGCCCCCAGGGCAGCTGAGAAAGGGACTGAAAAGGCCAGAAATGGTGAAAAAAAGCTTTGTAAGAAGCATACCCACTACCTCCAGCTGATTATATAGTGGTATCACTGAATAATTGCAGCAAAAGGTTTTCTGGGTCTGCTACAATCATGCAAATTCGCCTCAAAATGATTCACAAAGGAGTTACTAAATGAGCACTGACAGCCTTGTTTGCTAAATTTCATCCAAGCATCTTTCTCCCAATCTTAGAAGTATGATAATTGCTGAAGCCTCTGGTACTTCCCCATGAAAAACAAATTAGGCTTTAATGAAATATGCAATCTCATTCCAACATACTGAGGCAGATTCAACCCTGCTTAATATTCCACAGCTAGTACCAAGCAGCTTCTGGAATGCAGGGTAGCTCTGGCAGATGAAGCGTCCCCAGCAGTCCGTAGGCGTTTGCCTGCCTCCCGCTCCGTGCCAGGGATGCCAGGCGCGTGCGGAATGCGCGTGTTCCATCGCAGCACAGCCACCTGTGCAACACCAGCAGTGGGCTGCCAGCAGCCAATGGGACTGCACTTCCTATTGGATCCACAGTCCTGAGTCTCATTGCTGAGATTTTTTTAATTGCTGCATTCTCATTTTGAATTTTTGATTCCCAAGTCCATCAACAAACACAGCAAACTATTAATTAGGATACAGTACCATCATTTGAGAACAATTAAATAAGACTAAAATTACAACAGGTGTACACAAGCAGGCTGCAGTAAATCCTACACACTTACCTTGGAAATCCACATTTCAGTTGATTTCTGATGAAAGCTTATTCCATTTCACTTTTATGTGTCCCAGACTTTGAAGGCAGAAATCAGGCACACTTTTAAAGAGGCATAGATTACAAAAGGAGGGACTTTCCCATTCTAGCCTTCAGCTACTAAAACTGGACTGAATTTCTAAGCTGCATTAGATGTGATAAGTTGACTTCCACAGAGTGAGGGCTTGCATTAGAAGTCATTATGATTTTTTTCAAGATTGGTGGTGATTTCACTTCACATGCATGCCTGCTCCTTCTACTTCTTTTAGTGTTAGGCAAGGCTTCTTCTCCTTCCTAGCAGCTATATCTAGAGCATAATAAAGGACTCTCTATTTAATTTGTCTTCTAGTAAGGCACTGCATTCCCACACACCTTCTGGATACATTTTTTCAGAACAAAGAAGTCACAGCGCTTTAACAGGTAATGTAACGCTTCACATTTTTATATGGGACTTTAAAAGCATACCATGGTGATTGCAGTAGCAGCAACACAAAAATAAAAACACAAAAACACAGTCTCCCAAGTGAGACCACAGTGGGAAAGCATGTATCTCTGAAGGAGAATGCTGTTCTATCACATTTCCAAACAGCTTTGTAAAACAAAGCCAGGCAGAATTACCTATTATCCAAACACTGCTTACTTGCAGAGCACAGTGTATTTCTCATTCCGAGTGCTGCTCCAAGGGGCAGAGAGGTCCCTGGTCTGACAATAGCCTGCTACCAGGTGGAAACAATTAAGGAAGGAAGCTCTCCTCCACTCAGCAAATTATTTCCTAGCAATCCCTACTAAAGCTTGTGCCACGACCTAATTTAACCACTTCACTTGCATCATGTCTCTGTCTTCCTGCATGCCTAGGAAAAGACAACTCCGTGAACTCTCCTTGTTTCTACAGAGTATTTTGATTTCTTTCCTTTGTTGTAATTGTAGCTGGTTTTAAAAATCAGTCTGCCTTCTTCTTGCATCAGAAAGCTGAAATAAGGAATATCTTTTTTGTGGTGTATCAGCCTAATTCTGTTTACCATCTATGTATTAACTTACAGCAGCTCAGATATAACAGCAGAGTATTTTCTTGGATTTTTAAAATTTTTTTTAGACATAAAGAACAGGAGAAGGAAA
Source organism: Melozone crissalis (assembly GCF_028551555.1). Lineage (NCBI taxonomy): Eukaryota > Metazoa > Chordata > Aves > Passeriformes > Passerellidae > Melozone > Melozone crissalis. Next base: position 32,063,204 of record NW_026535782.1, on the reverse strand, counting down.
TGAGGATAAAAGATGATGCCACTGATTTTGTGATGATATTTTTCTAGTAATCCTGCTTAAAAAAGACCGATATTTGTTTGCACAGTAGATCAACAATAATGCTAGTCTCTCTCTACCTTATCCTCTTTTTATGTGATAGTGTTCTCATCCAGTATTACTGGCAAAGAAAGATTTTTAAAACAAAGGTTAATGTGATATATTCTGCATATTTTAGCAACACTATTTGGTCATCTCCAATATCTTTGTCCTCTAAAGCAAGAAACCAGTATCCACTCCTTATCAACCAAGATGATTATTTCTAAAGGTTATTAGTAAACAACCATACTCAAAAGAGAATCCTCTCATGCATGTAAGAGAAGTAAATGTTTGAAAACATTTGATTGAAATACTAAACTATTATGAATGGAGACAGGGAAGAAGTCTCTCTGGTAATGAAAATCATTGAGCCTGCACAAGCTGCACACTTTTGTCCCCTCTGAGCAATATTCTTACCCCCATAACAAATTTAAAATATACCTAAATATTTTAAGATGATGAATTTAGGCAAAATAAATCTTGCTTATACTGCTACAATGACATCAGGCTCAAGTTTTCAAATCAGAAATTCAGGGTTACACAGCAAGAGTATCCTATCAGTGTCAGCACTGCAAACCACTTACCCACACACACACAAGAACAGGCACAGCAGGAAAAAGTAGAATTCAAATTACTTCCAGTTATGTTTCCTCTTTATTCATTAAAAAAGGCATCACCATGTTTGCCAACATCAAAAGTAAGGAAGAATATCACTTCCTGTCTCTTTCTCAGCAACAGCTAAGGGAAGAGGATGAGGATGTAGCATCATGGTCTCACCTGCAGATTTGTCACTCCTGAGTCTTTCACTGATATCCTAAACTTGAAGAGGAAGGAAAAGTCATCAGTACCTGAGTTAACATCACTTTACCATGAGCACAGATACCCAGTGCATGTAGTAGAATTCTTAAGTCCAATGCCCTTAAACACACAAAGGTAACAGCAACAGAGAGAGCAACCACAGTCTCTGGATCTTATTTCCTAAGTGTGCAGACCAAAGGAAAAAAGAAAGGGATGAAAAAAACACCACCTCACTTTGAAGAGATGAAGTAGGAACAAGGCAGTTATGAATGGGACATGGGTAACAGCTCTTCCCCAGCAATGACTTAAAATACCAAAGGAGCTGTAAAAAGCAGCAGCAGGAAACACAGCAGGGAGAACTCCAACACACTTAATCCTCGGTGAAGGGAGCCCAGCTTAGAAAGTCTGTGGAGCTTTTTCCACCACCAGAGGGGCAGAGAGCACCTAGTTACTTGCTATAATTACCAAAATTCATTAAAAAGGGAGTCCATTCCTCTGTCACCTTGAGAAAAGAGTTTTGGAGGGTTTTTTTAGGGAGGGAGGAGGTGTCAAAATATATTTTAGTCCCATCAAAAAGATTAGTAAGAGTCCTTGAATTTTACATCATCCTCAACAACTGAACAGCCTTGTTCTGAAAATATGAAACATTAGCAAAACTGTCAGCCCCATAACATGATCATTGCTTTACTTCCTTGGCAACAAAGGAAACTTTTAATGGAAAGAGATTTAAAGTACAGCGTGCATATTCCTCTCCAGACTGCAACCTTTTCCAACAGACTCTAGTTACAATACATCTGCTGACTATCTCTTCTAGAAGGGATTTGTAAGGCCAAACAGGTCACACACAATTTAAAAGCTTACAACCCCACTCGATTAAAAGTACATTACTCTGAAAACAGGACTTCACCTCCTGGTTCTTCTTCATACATGTTCAGGAAAGAAACTCCAAAGAGGTCAAGAAAAAGTCCTTAAACAGAAGCAGAATTTGATGCAATCAAATTCTAAGCAAAAATTAAGCAAATATATCTACGACTTCTGCTTACACACATCTGTGCTGGGGAAAATCCTACCCTGAAGCAAAGGCACAAAGATTGGTGTTCTCCATCTGTGCATTGGACTGATGCTGGTTTAAAGCTGACAGTGTGCTTAGCCTGTTGTCTTCAATAAATAAATAAATGGAAGTGTTCTGAAAAAGGCTGCTCTTGCAAATATATCATCAGCTATTAACAGAAGTACTGCAATAACTAAGCATTACTGGCCTTGCACTGTCAGTAATACTGCTCAGCAATCCAAAATTAAAACCAGTACAAAGAAAAACTGGGTAAATATCAAAACAATAAAATACCTGTAAAAGAGGGAAAAAAATAAACATTTGCCTTGAAGCACCTGCCAGTAGGTCTGCCTCCATTACAGCCAGCAGTATCCAGCTATGTCAATGCAAAGACACAGGTAAAGCTGCCTCACCAAAAGCACTTTCGTGTCATTTTTTCCAAGCTCATTTTCAAAACTGTCATAAAATCCAGGGAATTAACAGCTAGTTCTTCCACAGTAAAGAAGAAAAAAATCTGAGGAAGGTTGAAATGCAGCACAATTGAAAAACCTAGAAAACTCAATACACACATCAGAACAAAAATACAAAACAAATACAAAAAACTAACAAAGACCCAAACAAAACAAAACAAACAAAAACAAAGAACCCTCAAAATCTGTGAAATAGACTGGAACCAGAAAATAAGGCTGTTGAGAAACTGCACTTTACAGAGGCTAAAAATACTCTCCCCCCTTGTACATTATCTCCTCAAACAGGAGGAACAGATGTGAATTTAGAAGTTTCAATATTTGGGCAATTCTTCAGGTAGCAAGAATGCCACAAACTGGAATTCCTGAAAATTGCCCTGGATAAAAGACTGTAAATCTGCAAGACCCAGAGATATTCACTGGACAGCCAAGTAAAGCTGCACTAGACTCAGTAAAGAATGGCTAAAGGAGGATTTGATTTAAGTCCCCTCCCAGCGTTCACAGAAGGACTGTGTGGCAAACTAGGAGTTAAAACAGCGCTTTTCAAAGCACAAACTACAGTCAATACATGAGAAAAGCCCTCTTCAAAATCAGGGTAAAGTTAATTCAAATATTGCATTTGTATTCCTTTCTTTCCTGCCACTTTTTTCAGTTGAAAAAGGAAAGGGATAAAAGATAGTCTCCCCTTTCCACTACATAAATGCTTATTTCTTGCTTTGAAAGAAAAAACAGAAGAGACACATTAGGTGTTGGTTTTTTTTAATTAGAAAGCCATGAGGCACACATAGGAACAATCAATCACAAAGGGCTCTGTTTCACTCTGGGTTTTTTAATGCTGACAGGATGGTATTCATAACACTTTGTGCAAAACGCACTCAGGTACTAATTCTTCCAAGATGCAGCAGCAGTTCAGGTACTGCTAAGCAGGTTCCTATGCTCATGCCTGGCTTTTAGCGCTCGGCAGCCAGAAGCAAGTGTGGCTCCTGAGGTCCCCAGACACACTGTGAGTGGGGACCTCAGGCTGCTGCTTCCAGCTTTTCAGATCAATACTGCCAGCAGCAGGACAAAGAGAAATGCTTCAAGACTAGCTGACTTTGGAGCTGAAAACATTTTCAGACAGGAATTTCTGATACCTCCCTGAAGGGTCAAAGCCAAGCCAACATCAGCTACCTAATATCAAAGCCACAACCTAGAAAAAAAAACTAAAGGGAGGAAGACATGTTTAATCTCATGACATCACAAGACTTTGCAAAAATACATTTCAATCTTGTACATGTACCATTCAACAGTGACACAGGGATTCATGCTGCACAGAGGGGCTGAAGGTACAAGGGTTATTAATCCCAGTTCCTCAAAGAAGAGTGTTTGTCGGTTGAAACAATAAGGCATAATCTTTGTATCATCCCTGTATTATTTCTAGATATTGAAAAAAGTTGCTATTAAACAAAGTGACATGGAAACTGTAGAAAAGGCAGTCTACAATGCCTACAACACTTGAAAAGGTCCCGGGTACCAGTGAAACTATTGAATTTGCCTAGCAGAGTGAAACATTATGTCAAAATGAAAAGAGAAAGTAGACTGCACTAATAGAAGTTAAACCTAGATTAATTTAAAATTAGAAGATTAACTTTTTGCCTGTAGGAAAACAAATTATTTAACAGAAAATTATGTACACAAAGTGGAGGCAGTTAATCTGAGCAGTATATGTTCAAAATGTCTCTCAGTATTCATGGGATGATTTAATCACCTATCCTTCTCACTGCCAGCCTCCTCACACTGCAGATTATACCCTAAACCATTTCCAAAACATTTCAGTGGGGATGCTTTGTAGGACAAGAACTGAATCCACAGCAGAGCACCCTTCCTGAGTACAGTTAGTTCACAAATGCATGCTGAAGCTGAAAATAATAGGAGCAAAACTTTTAAGAGAGATGTTTCCAGGGACAGTTAGGCATCATCTAAAATAAGGGATGTGCATTCCACTGTGCCTCACAAACAATACCAAATACAACAGGACCAACTCAGCAGCTCTGTACTTTCAATCTCTTGCTGCCTAGCACCCAGCTCCTCACCAGATATCCACTGACAACACTTTCTGCATTGGATCACAACAACAGACAGCAGGTCTCAATCAAATTTGAGTACAACCTCATCTACAAATACCCACTTTTTCCCTCTAGCTGTCACAAGCAGGGATGCCATCACAGGGAACTGCTGACACCACATCACTACTCCACACCCCACCCACAGGGGTACTGGGGACAGGGCACATGCAGCTGGCATCCCTGGGGGACTGGTGATGGGGGAGGACTGCCTGCCACTCATCCTTGGAAATCAAATCTGGGATTTGATTTTGATGATTCCCTTAGCTGAAATAGGGCAATGGTACATAGGTTCAATGAGGATGATGTTGCTCTTATCTCCACCAGCTCAGCAGGGGTCAGGGCCAGGTTTCCAGTGTCCCTGCAGCTTTGCTGAAGCCACAGGAATCAAAGGGGAACTCCGACAGCTGCTGTAGGATTATCCCAGCAAAGCAGGCAGGGCAGGACAAGCCGAAGGCTTTCAGCAAGGCTGGCACAGGAGTTGTGCAGCACACACCCTTGGAAAGCAGCACATCCTCTCAGGACTGCAAATGCTCCAGATCTAAAAGGGCTCCTGACCCTCAACAATAGGAAGACTCCCATAGATCTGCCTGGCTGGCAAAGGTGTCCTCGAGTATACTGCAGCTCATGAGCAAAACTGATGAGTAGAACACATTTTACATAAACACAATGGTTTCCTACTATTTTTCTATTTTATCATCTCATAGTGTTCAATAATTTCATGTAATATAGAAGGGACATCGTTACCTGTATTCACCAACACCAACCCTGACACTCATTCTGACCAAATACTTACAAAAGTGAGGGCAGCAGATTTCATAAATTATAAGAATCAATAAAAGCATCAGGTTTCGAGATGAGAGTAATGACAGTTAAAGAATCCAACCCATCACTGAAGATGTTTTCCTGTAAGACAAGACAAGTACAAGCTCCAAGCAGGTTTGTCCTTGGCCCATAGAAGGTGTGATGCAAGAGTGAGGTAGGAAAGAATAAGTGAACACAGACAAAACAAATGACAACAATAAAAAATATATATTAAAAAACAAGCACAGCATCACAAAAACTAGGAGACAGAAAAAAAATTAATATTGACTTGTGAGAAGATTAGTTGAGCTTGTATCACTTTCACAGTTCATGGTCTATGATGATATGAAATTGCTTTTCTTCCCAACATTTTTTCTGGTAGTGTTTGGGTTTTGTTTGATATTGAAAAAAAGCTATCCCTACATATAAGAAAAAAGGGAAAAAAAGACCAAAAAACCAACACACAGAAGAAAATACTGTTAAAACAATTAAAAGAGAAAAAGTTTGCAAACTATGACTGAAAAGCATGCATAGAATTATTTACCAAGAGAAAGCTATAGGCTTTGTGTTATATAGCTAGTGTTTGTTTAAGATGCAAATTTTATTCAGTTAATCAACGGATGAGTGCAACTTCAAATATAACACTCTGAAGGCTCACATCACCACCTCAGGCAAATTCACAGATTAGCTGGTGGCACCACTGATGATTCCAAGCTTAAAACCAAAGTAAATATTTATTAACATGAACCACTGCATTTTGATTCAGTGATTTAAGAAACATAACTACCTTCAGGAAATACTGAATCCCTTTTCTCCCTGAAAGAGGAAAACCGAATTTTCCAAAAGCTTTCTGAAACATGAAGGGAAAGTTACGAGCATGTGATTTATACACATTACCAAAAAAAAAAACCAAAAAAGCACAGCAATCTTTTATTAAGCACAATTAATTTTAATTGTAATAGTCAATCCTTTAATGATGGTTGATGAGAAACATTGCACACAATTTGCTTTCCCCACAACAATGCTGCAGATACAGATTTTCATTATTTCATCAATACCCATAGCATGAAGTAATCAGAAATAAATCATGAGCAAAATCTCTGAGATTTTTTTATGTCCTTGAAAAAATAAGACGGTCAACAATCTTTAGGCTTATACAAGCAATCCTACTAAATAAAACAAAAAATGGGTAGGGGCAGATATGGAGTATGTTGGTTTTGGGTGGGGGCTTTTGTTCCAGAATAGGGGCGTGAACAACAAGGTTTTAGGGCTGGGATAGCTTCAATTTCTATAGTCTCTCAAGGATGCAACTCTAGAAGGATCAGACTGCTTCAGAAGTCATGTTATGATAATAAATTAGAAATTATAGAGTTTATGCTTTTGAACCACCCATACTGCAGATAAGCCATTTTTGGACTAAGTCTGGTGCTGATGTCCCTCTCAGTTTTCTGGCTACATCTGCCCTGAAGACAGAGCAAAACCTCTAGCACATGCCAGAAATATAACTCAGATTAACATGGAAGCACAAAAACAATGCTCATTTAGCTCAGACTCTGAGTATATTTAAATCTTGGAGGAATTAAAGAGTACACACTGTCCATATGTCACCCTGGATGATTTCCTGCTTTCACTCCTTTCTTAGGTCAGACAGAGATTGCAGTTGTTCCTCATATTTACAGTCTCCAAAACTCCAACTTAATCACCTTTAAAATAGAACATTATTGCCACATGAATGTAAGACAGTTAACCAAAACAAGCAATACAATCATTATAAAATGAACTAGCATTCCTGAATGCTCACTAGAATTATTTTTTTTTATTTTACTTTTACATATAATAGGTCTTGTTATTGCCTTCTGAATTTTGCCATTATCTACCTACCACTTGAATTGTTTTCATAGCGTTACCTTGAGCTTTGGTGGGAGCAGCACTTCCAAGGTACAAGAAAACCTTCTCTGCAATTGCTACTGGCTCACCTGTGTCCCATATCACATGCAGACCAGTTCTGCCACTAAGTACAAGGCCAATCTCACCACGCACAGAGCACAGATGCATTAGAAGAAATGCTGTATCAGCTAAAGGTGAACACAGGCCATAGCCATTAACACTTCTAAAGCATTCCTCTTACCTAAGAAAATGGCATATTAAAAAAAATAGCAACAACACAAAAATCTCAGTATTTTCTTCCTGGTTTAAGATGAGAGAAGGAGATATACAAACAAGCTAATGGGGATGGGGAATACTATCGCCATTCAATTTTTCATGGTAAATTGATAGGTCTAATTATATAATGCATTTCTAGCAAAATCATGCCAACATTAAACATCAGGCAGTACACAGGGAACTACAAGAAAACTCATAAAGCTTCACTTACTGCTCTTGAGACCATTCACCAAACATTTCAGTAAAACTCCACACTAAGCTGGTCTCTGAATACATTAGTTGTGGCTACATTTCCAGTTTCAGACCACAAGTCTTGGAAGCCTGGGAGTATAATGTATCTTCACAAATAATTTCTTCTTTAATGTAAAAATTAGGTTTTCTTTTGTCCTTGAAGCTAAGACATGACAGGAAAGAAGAGTAAGTCCAAAAAGAGAGAGAAAAGCCTATCTACCTGGAATTAAAGATGTGTGTCTACTCTAACAATAACCTCAGCAAACAGGGAGAACTTGTTTAATTCATAAGTTTTAATCTTATAACAGGGTAATAAATGAATGCCACATGCTGTGCAGTGCCACATTTGACACTCAAAGTCATTTCTCATGTTGAGAGGGATTTGAAAACATCTTCAGTATGAAGTATACAAAGCGCAAGGCACAGGGCCACTTTTCGAGAGTTTTCCACAGCTTTATATCAACTATTTCTTCATACACATAGCCCTAAAAATAGCCTTGTCTCTGATGATAGCTCAGCTTGGACTTCCATCCAAACCCCTATTGCCAAGACGAGGTTAAAGCCTCACGCTTCATTAGCCACACAGCAGCCTTGGCAAGGGCCAGCTCAAAGCAGCAGTGCTCTGCATCATCACCGTCTGTCCCAAACTAGGAATTAGTGTGAGGAACAGCCAAAAAAGGCTGTCACAAAACTGTAGCTTCTGTAGCAATCAAGCTTTTGCACAGCATCAGTTAAGTCTCTGTCTTCAGTCACATGGTTTTATCCATTTTCCTTTCCCAAACAATTTATCCCTTTTTTAGGCCATATTGTGTCTTTCTTCTTGAATGGGCCTAAATCTATGAAGCAAGTCATTGCTCATTTCTCCTACTTTGGTTCCAGCATCTGTTTTCTGTATATATCTTAATAACTTTCTATTGTAGCAAACGAGAGGAGAAAACCACCCAGGGAGACAGAGAGAACAGGTTTGAAGAGCAAGATGAAAACACATGAAAGGCAGGAGTGAAATCCCCAGAGACCTCTCTGGCTTCCCTGGTACCCTCTGACCAGATTATCAGCACTGATTGCTTACCCTCACCCTACTAACAGTCATCCCTTCAGACCTGCTGACCATGCTGATGGCATGATCGATCTTAGCTTGTTTCCATCAAGCAAACAGGCTTAAGCAGTTTGACCCAGCCTGGCTTCCGACAACAGGAACAGCTGAGATTGTCAAAGCCTAGGGATAATGTCTCTCAGCAAAGGCAGCAGCACTCATACTCTGAGAGCAATTCTTCTCACAGCTTGTGTACTGGGTTTGGATCTTTTGCATCTCACACATCTAAGAGCCAACAAGGTCTGTATCTCCTTTCACCTTTTCTCTTGTCTTCTGTCTTACCTTTTCCTTTTGCCAGACCTGCCCTATTTGACACCATAATGTTTAGATGACTCTTGCACACTACTTGGTCTCTAGGACACAGGACCACTGCCCTTTTCCATGCATTACTCTTCTCTTACTTTTCAGTCCAAAACTCCTTGGGGCAGAAAATCTCTTCTCAAGAGCTTCTGAAAGTACCCTAAGGTATTGCTCCCTACACAGTTGGATAAAGCAACTGAAGTGAATGAAATTGCATCGGTATTTTATCAGACTGAAACAAAAATGCTTTAAACCTTAACAAAAAAAAAGAAAAAAAAAAAAAGCAAAAACAAAGACTGAGTAAGAGGTACAGAAATATTTGCCACAGTCAACTTCCATGCACACGACAGCCAAAGACTTTGGTACCAGCGCCATACGTTCTGCTGCCTTGCTGCTTTACCTCTTTGCCTTCTTGCCCACTACACCAAGTCTCCCCTCTCTATTCCCCAACAACAGCTGGACTGCACAATCAGCAGGACAGTCCTTCTCCATTCTCCAAACACATAGACACTATTAATATCCAACTTGGGGAAGAGACAAGGTTCTACACCTACCTGTGAGGAGAGAGAGAGCAAAGACAGAAGGAAACTTTGCAGCCTGGGTCTGACCTCGCCTTGGAGGTCATGTTCCTCCCATCACTGCATTCAATGCCATGCACATAGAGAAAAACAGCCTGAGCATGCCAAAATGAGGTCACTCACAACAATGAATGGTAATTATTCTTTTCTTAAGACCTCAACATTTCTCTCTTTATGCAAGTCCATTGTACAATAGAGCAGGTTGAGCTTAAATGAGAATTGGGCTGCAGCTCTTTAGTATGCCCCAGGTAAAAGAAGTGAGCATGCACAGAGGGCACCTGATAATATTATCTGCACGTGCACTATTGTGTAACCGTTTCCATAGGCACAAAGGACTGTCAAGCTGCCATAAGACTTCATGTTAATTGCTTTGTGAGTGTGATGAAATGTAAATTAGGACTCCCTCAAAAACCTGGAAAATTGCACTTACCTAAATCTCACAGGATTATAAGAGGGCAGTCATTCGATAATATTTCTCACCAAGAAATGTAAAATTAGGCTCTGCAAAGATGTTCTGCACAAAGAGACAGACCTGGTAGTGTATATAGCAGTTGCTTTGCTGCACATGCAGCTCCAAATCAAATTTGCAAACTGGTGAAACATCTGGAGGGGAGAGCCTCAGATGGTGAGAACGATCACAATTATGGTAATACCCACAGCATTTCTTTACCAAGTGTGATGTAAAATTAAGTAGTTAATACACATGATGATTAAAACACTTGACACAATTATCAAATGTTGCATGACTCTGACCACTGAAAGGACAATGAGGGATGGGGGGGGGGTCTGCCCTGTAATTTCTATTTTACCTTCCTTCTTCCAAAAGAAAGTCTCCAGCTACTAAGTTTTTCTGAATAATGAAGCATAATAATGATACTTATATGTATTTGTGCCAAAAAATATAAAATAAAAACATATTACAAGCACATCCCATAAACATTTTCACTGCTTCATTATTTAGGCCCAACCAAGCATTTTATGCAATGTAGTTATTTATGATGTTTTATATACTGCATTTGTTTATGCACAAAATAGTTCCCTACTTCCTCACTGTGGCTCTTCATTGTTCAGCAGCAAGACAGGTCAGACTTTAAACTGTGTCGCAAGGGTCTTACTCTCCTATCCTTGCAGGCCCTCTATCCTGCAAACACTCAGCCATGTGTTCAACTTTATGTATGCATGTAGTCTCACTGAACTCATTCACGAAATTCTAGCCTCATTTAAATTGCCACAGGTTTTACCATTGATTCCATTTAGACCCAGATTTCATCTAATGGGACTATTTACATCTGAAAAGCTGAACACATGTCCAAGTGTTTGTAAAACTGAAGTCACAACAGCAAAGAGAAGGCTTGCTCTGCCATTTTACCTCTTACTAGCATCTCAGACCTACAGAATTATTTGCTTTATTTTTGATTTTAATTAAGTTAGGACAAAATAAACACATCTTCACTAAAGCAGATTATTAAGTTATATTTATCCTTCTTTTTGACTATTACTAAGCTAGTTATCCTCTCCAATCCACAGGAAATAGATAATGCATAATTAACTATTTCCTGCAGAAAAGCATAATTAACTTATTTAAATTAAATAATTATTTTCCAATGCATAATTAACTATTTCTATGCAAAAACACTGACTTTGCTTAGCAGAAGAGTTCACTTGTTCATTTGTACTTCAAAAAAGAATAAATTTTGGCAGCTACATGAATAACAGCTAATAAGGTGTAGTTTTCTTTCTTTAATTAGAACAGTAGCAATATTCAAACAATCTAAATTGAATGCAATTACATCAAAGTTTAAGTTTCTGAAGCAAGACCTGAACTACAATCTCTGCATTTGCTTCCTCATTTAGTTTTATTTTAAAACATGGATAGTGTTAGCTGACCCAAGGTTTTTAGTTTTTCTGAACAGAAAATAAGGAAATCCGAATATTGCAAAGTCAGAAGCGATCCTTCACTACAGAAAGTAAAAATTTAGGAGTTCCTGATGCAATTCAGAACAATGACTAAAGAAATAAGAACTCTTTAAAAACAAAACAAGCATCTTGCTTTTTCTGATTACTTACTATATGTAGAAGTATGGTAAGTAATCAGAAAAAGCTTTTTCATACTACTTACTATATTTATAAGCTCAGAAACTCCCAAGGGCATAACTGGATAATAATTTAATCACTCTGTTGGAAAAGTCACTGATTGCAGGGCCCATCCCTTTACTTTATCCAAGACCAGTGCTTCTGGTGCTGACGTAAGATAGCATGCGAGTACAGATGGGATGAAAAATTATGTCTTTTTTTTTTGTGTGCGTGTGTCTGTGTGTGTATATATATACAGCTAGATGTACAATTAAGTATGCATATTAAATGCAACCATCCTGTTACGAAAAGGGTTCTTTTGCATTTTACAACACAAAATACACCACAACAAGAAGTATTCCTTGAGTACTTATTCTACAAGTGTGCTCACTTAGTCTTGGCAAAGCACTAACTGGTACAACTTCAGATTCATTCTTAGAATTATCACAGTATCTGTATTTCTTAACAGGATCAGTCTCTGCTACTGCACAGACTTTATACAGGATTTCAGTCCAAGAAAAACGCGGAGAGAAAACAAACACTCTCCACTAATACAGCATACAGGCGTATATAAAGCACAACACTGTACATTTCCATACTCTACATGCAGATGTTTCCCCATGATTTCTTATCTTGAAAGAAGTATGCAAACTAAAGTGCTCTCAGTGCCCTGTTCAAGCAAAAACCTTCAGCCATCACTCCCACTGTGCCACACAAAGAACAGCTGTCCTTAAATCTTTGACCACACTAAGATCCAGTGCAATCTGTATTTTGAAGCAGAATTGTTTCAGTTCCACTAGACAAGCAGGAAAAAAAATTGATAAATTATTTTAATCACTCTCATCACTGAAAATTCTCACCTGCATCACTTAGATTTTTTCCTTACAGAAATACTTACAGATAGACTGAGGCACAATTAATAAAACAGCTCTTTATTCTGGAACCTTGTAATCTTCCCCAAACTTTACATTTACCTGTGTCTTAGTTCTTTATTTTTATGCTTTAGAGTCATTTTACTTATTCAGAAAATAATAGCCTAAGATTAGGATTCAGTAGTAGGAAACTGAGGTTTAAATCGTTTTGCTGTAAAATAAACTCCTGTGCTTTTTCACATCATTAACATTTAGCGAGCATAGCGTCAACACAAACTGAAACCCTCTGCCTATAGTAAGCTACAACACAGAGAACAACAAAATCTACAAATTTCAGTCTGCAAGATGTTCAGAACAAGCCAACCAGAGAACTAAATTGATAGATTGAAATACCACCAACTGTGCCTAACAGGGTGGCACCTTGCTCCAAGCTACTGCATCCAAGCCTTTCAAGACACGTGTGCTACTTATCACCATGGTACCTGCAGATCTGTACTATTCCAAATTTCCTGCTTTGAGAAGCCTTCTTCTCCAACACTGTTGTCAAGTAGCACCAAGATCCAGAGCTGCAAAGACGAGCAAACCTTTTTTCCTGCAAAACTAGTTTATTTCTGTACACATCAAGCCAACAGCTCAGAATTACAATAGGGTTAACACTTATCTTAGCGATATATGGACAAAACACTAAAGAAGTATTCAGATACAGTTTGTATTTTCATCATTTTTCAAGAGTAAAATACCAAATATCGCTCATTATTAGTATGGCAAGCTAGCAGACTAGATAAATGCCACACAAATAGGTGAAAGTCAATATTCCTTAAGGCCCTTCTTCTTTATGGGGTTCTTTCCTCACCTCACACTTGCCCAGACCCTAGATGAAGTGGCCCTCAATGTTCTCGGACAGGATTGCTCATACTGATTGAAAACAGAACATTTAGGGAAAAAAATGGAAGAGCTGACTATCCCCTAGAGGAGAAGAGTTTGCTGAAAATTCTTACAGGTTTACTGATGTTAACATATAAACATCACCTTTTTCATTAATAAGCTATTTTCTTTTGTCATGTGCTACATGCAGGCTCTAAATTCCAGAGAACCAAGTAGCTTCCTTGCTCACTGGACATCCAATCCTTCCTTTTGCTTTAACCCTGTATTAGTCAGGCATGAAACTCCAGTTACTCAACTCCATCAGGGTAATCCCAGGTTCCACTCAGAACACATACAAACGTACCCATTCAACATTAAACAAAACTGCTTTAGTGAGACTTTCACAGAATTGCAACTTTTAGGAGGGACCTCTGGAGGTCATCTAGTCCAAGACCCACAACAATCCATTCAAATTAAGCAGGTTCACCTGGAGCAGGTTGCACAGGATTGTGTCCAGGTGGTTTTAAATACCTCTAGAGGAGGAGACTCCTCTTGTCTTTTAATTAAAACAAGTACAGTGCTACAGCAAAGCACACTCCAGAGAAACCAAAACTGCTCTGGCTAAACAGCATCTAGACATCTCATAGTTCTTGGTGAAAGGAAAATCATATAAAACAAGTTATTTTCTTAAAGCCCAAGCCATCATTTCAAAATAGCCAGACCCCTTATGAAGGCTTGAACCATCCAGCACAACAGACAGTCAAAGATGCGGCTTCAGCTGCCACAGGTTTGCCATGATACTGAGCAGGAACAGGGAGGGAAGGAGCCAAGCAGTGACGGACTAGTGACTTGCAGCATCACTCAGGGCCCATCCTGACACATAGCCCCAGGCTCACTCGGGTGCAGCAGGCACTCCTCTGAGGCTTCACCTGCCAGCCATACTCCATCAGCCACATCACCACAACCATCTCCACAGCAGGAGCTGCTTTCAACAGCCAGGCAGAGCAGGAATGTGCCTGGCAGCAAACAGCAGCACAGGCAGAACTCCAGGTGATCCAGCTTGGCTTTGTCTTTTTTACCATGAGTGCAACAACGTGAGGAACCATTTTCTTTGTGGCCTTTCCCCACTGTTAAGTCTTTCATCTTCTGGATAAAAGTATATTTTGAGAACTCTCCAGAAGCGTGATGTTTACTAAAGAGAAATACTAACATTTTTAACAAGCCAAGTGATTTACATGCAAGAGATGAGTAATGTACTGTGAAATGGAATAGAACATATAACTACCTCTTTTCACAAAAATAGAAAATTTATTCAAGTACACTGGTGTTACAAAGAAGCTACAAAGAACTGTGCTACAAAATAAGAGCTGCTAGACACAAAAATGTCATTTGATTAAATTTTTTCATTATGCTTAGTACATTTTCTTTCAGCAGGCTTTATTTATACAGCCATGCAGCATTTAAATTATTTTTTTGGCACTGGAACCTTAATTCAGATCAAAGTGATTTTAAAAGCCTAAGTTTTCTTCTCCTTTAATTGTAAAAATGTAAGACATCAGAAATTTAATTATAAATAATTGGTTAAAAACAGGAAACCTTTCTTCTGCGACTAATGTTAATTTTGCCAGAGCAACATTCTTTTCTTTCTTAAAAAAAAAAAAAACTCAAAACAAAACAGCCCCCACAGACAAAATGACCTTTAAAAGTTTCCTCAAGTACAATTGAAACTGTTTGAAGAAAATGAAACACATACACTGAAAATTCATGAAATTTATTACAAAGAAATTCTTGTTATAATTCAAGATTTTGCACTAAGGAAATACATAGACAGAAGCATACCATAGCAAGAAGTATCTTCCCAGGAGGTGTACAGTGCTTCTTTTTGGCATGAGAGCTGGAAGGAGGCCTGGAAAGCCAAAGAGAGGATAGCAGAATGGGAGCAACCTTGCTAGAGACGCAGAAACTAAACTTCCAAACCAGAAATTATTTCAGAGAGTTGCCCAGGATGAGTCACCAACTAAATACTGGCACCAAAAAGGTCAGATAGAGGGCCAATACAGAGAGGCTTAATCCAGGATATAAATATTCTTATCACTTTAGTGAGGCCTAGAGTGCTGATATAAAACACATAAAATAAGGCTTGTTAAGATCCTGCCTCATATGTGAGTCTAATTTCTTCATTTTCTTATTAAAATATTAGAACTATCAACATTGTTGCTACTACTAAGTAGTAATATCAAATAAATACAGTATCAAATACAAGAGAAGGTATGACAGCACCTTCAGTGTCACATAACTGTTGGAAATGAAAGGATAAAACAAGTCACAGTGTTCCTTCGATTTTTCTTTATTGAAAAGAAAAAAACCTAAAAAGCATATGAAGCATGATAAAAAGAGTATAGCACAGAAGGTTCATAACCTACAGAACAACAGCTGCAAGTTCCACCCACAGAGTCACACCCGACACAATATGGGCTCCTACTTCAGTAAGAGAAATCCACAGTGATATTTGGAGACAGGAAGCTTAGCAAAGTTACTATGATGGCCAGAATTGACTGCAGGCATCTCATCTGAATTTCCAACTGGATCTAATCCTCTTCTCAAAGTAGCCCAGTACAAGTCCCCTCCAACAAAGGAGCCAGCCAAGCATAACTGATTCTGACCCAGGAAAGCTAACAGGCTGTGAAATGAAACCAAGAAGATTCCAATGTTTCCAAAGTGCTACAATATCACAAAGACTAAAAATACCAACAGGATCAGTCTGCAGAGGAGAAACTACTAAACAAACTATAAAGGCACAGGCATTGTGTGCTTCAAAAGGAAGATTTTTTAAGTGTACTATTTAATGTGCTCCTTTGCACATTGGGCAGCAAGAACCTCCGATGTCTTTTCAAAGGCCCACCACTGAAAACAATATTAAATTATATACGCGTACAAAAGACTTGGAGAAACCAAAGTCATAGAAGTGGCAGACTTTTGAAATTATTCCCACTTCAAGATTTCATGTGACAGACTGAAACAAATCAATCATTTACAAAAAAACAAAAAAATTTTAAAAAATCAAATTATCCTGGATCCCAGATTAAGAATTCCAGTTCTTCCCAGTTTGCCTCCAAGATGTTGGTTATAATTTAATTAATAGCACGTTTCAATGCAAAGTGTCTACTAAAACCCTATTACATGTACAGGTATTAATAAAGAACTTCAACTCAACCACTCACAACCTCACTTAGAGCAGGCTGAACCTTAAGCACGCTACCTCTGGGAAACATCCTGGGGTAAAATGCAGGCACAGGAATTACCACAACGTCCATGGCTCCAAAACCAGCCATACACTGAATATTTACAATTGAAATGACACTGGGACAGACCTCCTCTGCCTGCCTTCTAGAGGTAATTTCAGCACACAGCAATCTTTTCTACACACAAGCTGGTTTCCTCTTGAAGTCTTTCATCTCCTATTGGAATCTGGATGAAGACATATCAAGGGGCTCTTTGAGCATAATAAATGCATACAGTTTTGTGCTGGTTGGCTGGATTTCAGGGCTTGGTTTTAACTGTGATGTTCCACAATAAAGGGCTTGGCTGACCCCTATCTACAGACAGGTTTTTATTGTCCTTAATTCTTAAAGATCTTTATAATGGACAACATCCAGTGACTCAGAGGTTTTTCCTCTTCCCCTCACTAAGTAATTACGTCACCTTAAAACTGCTTCAAACATCAAATTTAGGAAACTATTTTCAGTGGAAGAGTATTTCTGAATACTTTACTCATACACTGGAACTCCATGCTGGCTTTTTTAGTATCAAAGTAAACAGCCATCTCCAACTTCAATAGCTGCTGAGAAAACATAAAAGCTATTTTAAAAAGCATCAATTGAGAAATATTCCTGCATAGAAATTGGAGGCTGGATGCTCCTGATACATCATGACACTGGAAGCCCACATACTTAGCCGAACACACCACCTCCTAAATAAAAATACCTGATTCACAGAGAGCCATACCACTTGGAGATACATTCCCTTGTATCAGAGGGAGAGAAACATCTTAGACAAGCAGTTAACTCAAGTTACACTTCATGCAGGCAGCCAAGCAATTGGAAACACAGTGTACAGAAACGAAACGCTATCTCTAAGTTAGGGCTGCAGATAAAGACTTGTGGAATATCTTTTAGTTAGGTATTTGAGAGTGTTCAGAGACTGATTTCCCACTTAAGCACTGAGTGCAGGTGATTCAACAGCAATGATGTGGAAGTGGCACACTGGAGTCTGGTTCCTGGGCCCAGCTTCCAATTATTAACTGCTATATGTAAAAAGCCATAGAGGTGAGAAGACTGCACAGAAACCTAGGAAGGGCATTGGCTGCTGTTGAGTGGGTTTGTTTCCATGACAATTTTGGTCACTGAATAGTGACCCTGTTTCAAGAGTTCAAGTCTTTTTTAGGATTTAAGTATGCAAATTACCAAGCTGCATGAAAATAGCACACAGGCACTGGCAGGGACTTCACAGCAATAGTTCTGCTACCAATTACTGCGCTGTTCCCCTGAATGAGAATTGGCCTAGCCAATTGAAGCATGTAGGAGCTAAAAATCATACAATCCTCTCATTAGCAAAATAGCCTAGGGTAACAGTAAATTCAGGAACACCCATCCTGGACACAGGATGCTAAATTCAGAAAAACGTGTCCTCCCTTGAAACCCAGGTCAGAGGTCAGGGCAGGGCTTCTGGGGTCTACTGACAAGTTGGTGAATAATAAAAGATTCCACAGATCAGTCCAGTCATCTAGAAGCAATGGTTTGTACAATCATATAGAAAATCCTCATTCAATCATCTGTCAGTCTCTGGCTTGCTGGGCCAGCTGGGACAGGGAATGCTGCTGAGGCCAATGTGCTTAAATCCTGGACAGAAGGAAATGATCTGAGGCAGTCAACAGTGACCCCCGTGAATATATTAAGGAGCCTTTGTGGCAGACTAATAGCAAACCTGTCTAGCTCTGTTGGAAGAAAGATGCCATAAAAGGCAGGGTCTCAAATTTTAACAGAATTCTGCTATTTAATATAATGATAGTATATATACCCAAGGTGTTTTTACAGATTACATTGACTCTTAACAGTTTTTTAAGCATTAATATGGGCCACTTGAAGAAACTACTGGACAAAAAAAATCAGAATAAGATATAAAAGACAAAAAATCTTATGCTGAAAGCACAATATTTCCAATAAAACAAAAAGCAATTTAAAAGATGAAGAGATAAAGGAAATAAGGGACATGAAGACAGTAAACGAGTACTATTTACCTCCAACTGAAACCTGCCACTATTCTTGAAAAATTTCCTCACGAAGCCACTAGGACAATGAAGGCTAACAGAGTAATTCAGAGTGTCCTAGGAAATACAAGGATTAGTATTCAAGGAAGCCACTTTTACTTTTTCTCCCTCTGAAGCTTAACGAGGCAAGCTTAACGAGGCCAGGAATGGTCAGTGAAGCACCATCGAGGAACCTTCCCCAGTTACAGAGGCTGAGTGACAAAATTTTACTGGCTTTAAACAGTTTGATTTACCAATTTGCTTCTTCCTTGAAGTAAAACAGAGATTGAGAGATTACTTGATCCTTGGCTGCTGCCCCAGTGATCCAGCTTGTTTCTTTGTTTCACAATCAGCTGTCATACACAAACAGCAGCAACCCTGTGCTAGCCTGAAGCATCCTCTGAAGACAGAGCCAAGTGCATGTTGCTGCCTTTGGAGATGTCTGTCATAAGCCATTCACAGGTTCACAAAATATTTCAATTGTCCTAAAGTAACAAAGTCAGCAGCAGTGTTGACATGTTAAGTGATATTTAGGATGCCATTCCAAAGAAACACTTTCCTCTGACTCTTCAAGTTTCATTCACCAACAGGCTAGCCTTTGGGAAAAATGGTTTAGCATGGAGCTCTGCAGAGAGTGAATCTGGGAAAGAAATTGCAAAATTGACACCCTCCCACTAGGGAGGGACTGCCTGTACAAAAAGATAACACATCTTAACTCTGGATGACCATCCCGAGACAGGATAAGCACCTGATCTAGCAGATGTGAAATGAAATCCTACTGCCATCCTGACTTAACCTGCCCACAGAACAAGCTCCCACTCAAAAGGATCATAAGGAGAGTTTATACCATGAGTCACCCCAAGGAGAAAACCAGAAGGAGTCAAAGTTTGCCAAGGCATAAGGCAAACAATAGGCTTCCACAATCAGGAGAAATTTCAAAATTTATCTTAAAACTTTTAGCATAAGGTTCAGGTCTCCAAATAAAATGCTTCCACCTTTCAAACAATAATTTCAGACAAAAACTAGGGTCAAAAGAACAGAGAAGGAAATGGGCATTTACAAAAAGCTTCTTTTCCAAAAAGCAGACAGTTATCCCAAAATCTGAGTAAAAAGTATAAAATATCCAGAAACATATATATTTTTTTTAATCAAACATAAAACACTGGCCCAAAGAAGAGATTCACTTCTACATAAGTAACAATAACACTAAGCATCTCTGCCTTCAGATTTAGTCTGTTTCTCCAGCTTTTTTTTTTTGGAGCAACTCTCACCACAGGTTGCCAGCAGTCTTGCATCGGTTTCAGCATCAAATATTTCAGCTGAAGAAAGAAACTACATAAACAAACAGCAAAGTCTGATTCAGTCAACTTCACAGAAAAAATGAATAAAAGAAAGAAACGAACCTAGCAGCAAACAACAAGGGAAGGGCAAACTTCCAGATGAGGGAAGCAAAGGAGCTCTAATTCATCACTCTTGCAGCTATCAGATGGTTAACAAATTGAGATGAGATACTTCTGAGCCTTTCAGCAACTTTCGCTCTGGCAAACTTAAAGGATTCAGAAGTGCAGCTGGAATACATATGGGAGATGTTGGAGAAAGTTGAACACTTGAATTTGTAACTCCATTGTGTGCTGGAAGAACTTCCTGCAGATGAGGCGCATCCCGTCAGCGACTCAGGGAGACTCTCCGTCTGCTAACAGGCATGAGTTTATCCTCTGAACTAGCTACCAGAAGTGACATGCTTTATGTTAGTGCTACATATGCAACAAGAATCTTAAAATAAAGCCAGTGGGGACATAATTTCCTTTTTGCTTTCTGTAATCTCTATACTACAGCAACTCAAATGGAAAAAAACAAAAACCAAAACAAACCACCCACTGATATTTTGGATGAAACTAAGATTTCACATTTGGATCAAAGTGTTTCATTCAACACAATTTTTTATGCAGAAATCATTTTTAAATCAAAAGCCAAATACATATTTAGGTTATGCTCAACATTTAAAAAGAATTGGTATTAATAGAATATTATTGTGCCGGGTTCATCCCATTAGACAATCAGTTATCAGTTCACTTGCTTAATACTCAGCTACAACACAAACTCAACTACAAACCTTTACTACACTAAGTTACTCAAGCATCTTCTCCAAGTTATCTTTACTACTCTATGAATATGTTAAAGCTCCTGTTTCATATAAAAATTATCTTTATGGTGGTTTGAAATTAGCATGCAGAAGATGGAACAGAGGGGACAAAGGGAAAACACTACAGAAAAAGCACACGAGCCCCTGTCTCCCCATCACCCACCTCACTCCTGGAATTCAGAAGATTGCAGCTACCTGTAAACTGGAGCTACTAAAAGCTACTGGAGAGGTGCACTCAGAGCTGAGAAATTGAGAAGACAGCAAAAAAGGGCCATAAAAATCACAAATGTAAATTAATAATCAAATATACACACACAACAAGGAGACAGATGGCAAGTAATTTTCCCCAGTGCACTTACACTTGTTCTTCTAGTGCACGTATTTGGGTCACTTGCTAGATTAAATCTCATGTGGCAGACCCAACAGAGGTACTGTCAAATGTGTATGGGCTCAGCCTGTTTTAAAATGATGCAAGTCTGACACTACAGGGTGAAAACATTTAACAGGATTTTTGCAACACAGTCTGGAATATAGCCCAGTAACTTTGAAACAGGGCTGATGGATATTTTCTACGACCAGCAAGGCTGCCCCATTCAGGCCTGCTAAATAAAATGCAGTGTAAGCTAGAGAAAGTTGGTCTGTGCTACCAAATTTCATGGAAGAGCCCTACACAGACAGAGACAAATCTGTACTCATTTTCCAGAACACTGATTTTGACAATATGTCACTGAGACAATACATCACTCAAGGTTAAAGCTTCCTACCATACTCGCCCTAAAATATGCCTTTCTTCTGAGATTTAAAAGAAAGGACCTCCTCAACAGATGAGCTGCTTCTGCCACGTTTACTGTAACAATGCATGACCTCGGATACACAGAGCACTAAATCTTCCCCTCCCCAGCCATGCACTGGCAGTGACCTGTCAGCACAGGCCACGTGAAGGATGACAGCCTCTGTGTAAGGCACCCGCAGGTCAAACTGCCAGGTGGGCTGGTGGGGCTTGAATGGCAGGCAAAAATGGTCATGCCTATGTGCAAGCCTAATTGTAGCAATGGGCCTCCCTCCTGTAAGAGGGAGACACTGACATGAAACACAAACTGTGTGTGAAGAGATTAGCCCCCCCCAGCCTTTAATCTGGCAAGAAACTGGATTTAACATGGTGCAAGAAGCAATATCTTCCACACATCTGCAGGAATGGAAATTGCATTCCTCTCTACCCTGTTACCAGTTTCAAGATGATTTTGCTTAACAATAAATAAACCTTTATTAACAAGCAATGTGAGCTACAGTACCATCAAGTATTTCCCCCCCCCCCTCTTCTTCATTCATATCTTGTTTTGGGTTACTACATACCACATTCAGCTTAAAATAAATAAATAAAAAGAGAGGGAAAATATATCTATTTGCTTCAAGCTCTAGCTGAACAAGTAGATTTTGAGTTGGGGAGGTGAAACTCTAATAATCCACACACGTAACTAGGAAATATCATAGCTGTCGGTAAGAATTACAGTGGCAGGGACAAGGGTGGCAAAAGCTTGTGGTTTTTTTCTAGGTCTACATCTAGAGAACAAAAAAAAAACCCAAAACCAAAACATCCAACAACACTGGCCTTTGTGTTTAGAAACTGACTAGAAACTGACAAGTGACACTTTCATTCAAGGCAATCAATAAGTCAACTGCTCAAAAATACTGGGATTGCACTGACTATGTGCAATATATCTGCACAGCCCGAAAGAAATGAGTTAAGCAGATTAATGACAAAAAGTAAGAACGTGTACATTTGCTCACTCAACTTCCTCAGGCTGAAAATTCATGCTATTTCAGTTTAAGTGGATAAAGGGTGAGAAACAAAACATTGAGTCCTTTGGTACAGAGTCAAAGCCCAGACTACAAGCAAGTTTGTTATATCACTGTCCATAGAGTCTTTAGTTTGGTGCCATGCTGCTGCTAAAATATTACATCTTGCCATTGGAAAATTGATTTTGCTATAAGAAGTTTTATGATGCCACTTAATCTTGCCCAACCTACATAAAAAAATACAGAAAGCAATTACAGACACCCTTTATGTAGTAAGTTTGATCACTATATTAAAAAGAGAACAGTTGATGTAATTTCAATATAATAGCAAAGGAAGTAGAATAAAAACCATGGCAATATGCTGCCCTCCTGAAACAAGACATTGCTGGTTCCTAGCTTAAATGCACAATCTTGGTTCAGTTCAAGTTAGTAGCATGATCCATCTCCTGCATGTGTCTTGCAGCTCCAGCATCGACCTCCTTTTCTACTGTTACATTTCAAGCCAGCTCCTGCGGGGCAGCAAGATTCTGTGATTATGCTTAAAAGAATACTCTGGGTCTGAGCGTGCCTCTTTGAATAGATAACCCTTTCTAGTTCAACAATTACTAGCACGAAACAGCCCTTTCTACCTTGTCCCTTCCTGTGCTGCAATTGAAAAACATCCTAATTAGGTGACCTCACATACAGATATGCCATTAACTGGCTCTCACAGCACTCTATTCAATGCCTAAATCTTAGCTACAATGATGAGAAGTACTTTATTTAGTTAGGAGGTAAACACATTAACACAGCAATCTTTTAGAATACCTTTCAAACAGTGTGAGATTAGTACTAGCAAAATCTGTGTGTGATTATCTTTTCCACACTTTCAGAGATGACACTCAAATACCACTTTTTTCTAACTGTATTAAAGCACACTCAGGCAAGATCAAGAGTAACCTTGACCTCCACATCAACAGCCCCAGAAAGTACTTCATATTGTTTTCCATGCCTAGTCCATTTGAACTGGCCTGCAGGACAGGCTTTTAGGCTTGTGCTTAAACAATCCAGGTTTTGCCCAAACACTGCAATATATGCTCCGTAGGGTTATGTAAATATTCCACAACTCCTGCAGTTCTTAACTATAATAAGCAGGTTTAAAATAGCATCGCTTTATCGAAATATTCACTACTTCCTATTGATCCAACTCAGACCTCACATTTCAGGGAAACAGCAGACTTTTCTCTTTTATTGTTTATGAATGAAGCGTCAAAACTTTCAAACAAGTTTAAGAAAAATCACTTAGAAAATTGGAAGACTCACAGAAACCTAAAACCACTTAATTGCTCACACGGCTTCAAGTACACGTAAATGACCTGGAGGGCTGAAGCCTGAATTGCCACATTCTGCAGCCAACTCTGTTCCCAGCCAGAGACCTATACCAGGACTAACACTTGGCATTTGCTTCCAGTATAATGGGTTTAATAGTAGCAAGCCATGAAAACAGGGGGGAGTATTCTGGAAGCGGTGACAGATCTTAAACGCGGCAGGTGCACTGTAATACCGCTTAAGGGAGGAAAATTCCAAGTTTAGTAACTAATTAGTGCAGGACAGGCAGGTTATTTTCCAAGGCAAATGCCTAATCAAAGACGCATCTGACCCTTTCGCATCCCATCAGCGCACCGGGAAGTTCAACTCATCATCCTGATCAGGCACATCCCTCATCCCACCTCGCCGTGCTTCCTCCCGTTTCCTCCTCTCGCACCACAGGCTCCAAGGCACCAATCCTGCCTGACAGCGGCTCAGGGAGTTCGCTGGCGCCGTGAACCTGAGCGGTGCCGTAAGACCCTCCGCTCACACACCCAGCAGGGCACCCCTCGCTCGCTCCCGCACGGGCAGCCCCGCACGCGTGGCCAGCCGCCGGCTCCCGCAGGATTCCAGCCGCGCCGCCGCCATGGGACGAGGCCGGCAGAGCCGCGCCGGGCCGAGCCCCCCACCCATCCACCCACCCGGCCCCGGGGCAGACGGGCTCCGGCCTCAGAGGAGAGAGGCTGATGAAACGCTGTCAAAGTCAATCCCGGCTCACTTTTTGGATGGTTTAATTCCAATGGAGCATGAATCACCCCAGGACGGTTAATAAGTTTAGCCAGGCGTGCTGTTCTCCCTAACAATACATTATAATTATGCATCTGTTTTAAATGCGATCGGATTAAGTCACCGGAAAAGGCACAAATCGGAATTTCCCCCGACTAACAACAGCGCCTTTCCGCAGCTCCGGCGGGCAGGTATGGCCAGGAGAGGAGCAGGTGGGCAGCCCCAGCCAGCCCGGCGGCGCTCCGCTCCCCGCGGCCGCCCAGCGCAGCCCGGCAGCGAACGGCAACTTCCCGCGGGCGCTCGGTGCCGGCGGAGCGGGGAAACGGGACGGGAGGCGGCCGGGTACCCCGCTGACACCGAGCGTGAGGGACCAGCCCAGGACATGCCAACTTGCATCGCCGGGTCTCCTCCCGCTGCGTGGGGCCGGAGAGGACCGAGTCAAAGCCATCAAAGCTCCGGGACCCTCCGGCGCCGCCCCGGGCACCAGGAGCGGAGCGGCCGAAGCTCTGCTCCCGACAGGTGAGCAACCCCCGCCCGCCCAGCCCCGCCGCTCCCCGCCCTACCTGTCATCGTAGCAGAAGTCGGCGCTCAGGGTGTTGAGGTACAGGGCGAGCCCCAGGGCGCTGCTCAACAACTCCGCGATCATCTCTCCGCCTGCCTCCGCCGCCGCCTCTCTTACCGGGGCAGCCGCCTGCCCTGCCCGGCCTCCCGCTCCAGCCCCGCCGCGCCTGCCCCTCGCGCCCCCCGGCACCGCGGGGCGCCGCTCCGCGCTCCGCCGGCGGCCACAGCCTGACGGCGTCCCCCGCTCCGCCGCCCCTACCCCATGGCAGCGGGGCGATCGGCGGCGACAGCGCAGCTGGGCTCAGCGGAGCGGGGCTCAGCGGAACGGGACTGAGCTGAGCGGAGCGGGGCGCGGCTCCGGCTCCCGCCTTCCTCCCACGGCGCCCCGGCGCTGCCGCAGCTCCGTTCCCCGCCCGCGCCCCCCTCGCTACCGAGCCGGGCGCCACCGCCGAGGCTCTGGGAGCGCCCGCGTGGGGCGCCCCGGGCTCCCACCGCGCCTGCGTGCGGGCCCGCCCCGCGCCCCGCCCCGCCCCGCCCCGCGCGCCGGCGGCGGAGCCCGGCCCGCCCCCGCTCCCGCCCCGGGGCTCGGGCTGGGCCTGGGCCGGGCCGTGTCCCGCTGCCCGCTGGGCACAGCCAGGGCTTATTGCCTTTCCCCTTTGCTCCTTGTTCCATTTTCCGGTTCCAGTCTCTTTTCTCTTTGACTTTTTTCTCTTTCTTTTCCCTTTTTCTCTGTTCCCCTTTTCTTCCTTTTCCCGTCTTTATTTTCCTTGTGTTTCCCTTTCCCCCCTTTTTTTCTTTTTACTCACCCGTGCTGAATAGGTCAGATTAGTAGCAAAGAGAAGGGCTCTACCTCTATTGGGGATGGATTCCAGAGCAGGGGGCTCCGCACTTGCCCACAGCGTGCTGTTTATCAGTGTGAACATCCATAGGGAGCACTTAGCTTAGCTTATAGTTAAGCAAAATCACTGAAACTTGGCAGAGGGTTGGAAACAAACACACCCCAAGGCAAGGAGTGCTGCAAGCTGGTGTTCCCTTGCTCCCTCAGGACATCCCCACAACTGCAGCCCTCGAGAGGAGGGGTGGGTATAGCCAGAGATGCACACTTTAGACTGGAAAGGAAAGCCAGCTCTGGAAAATAATGCACTGAAGCAATCTTCCAGAATTCATGGGATATAGAGGCATGAAGTTATGGAAAGGATTTGGGTCCATCAAGCTGATTTTTTTTTTTATAGAAAGTTTTTAAAACATTGCCTCCTTTTGCTGCTAGCCAGCCCTTTTACGTAACTGTTTCCTCATGATTTCCATCAAGTGGCACATCATGCTGTCCCAGAAGAATGGGAGTCTGTTCATCAAGCTGTGTCTAATAAATTGGGGAACTTTTAACAAGTTTTCTTTCTCCCCTATGTGATTATTTAATGCTGTTCTTTGCAACCTCAAAATATACGAAATGCATTAAGACCTCTTTTCAAGCAATGCTCAAAGTGCTCCTGGGAAGTCTGCCCCAAGTGTCACAAACATCTCAGCTGCTTCTACTTAGATTCAGGGAGTGTGTTATCACCATCAGTGGCAGTAATTGCAGACATGGGGGGAGGGTGCATTTTTTTCAGAACATTAAAGCTTTGAGGGGCCTTATTGAACCCATTAGCAGATCACATTGATCTGGCATTAAACTTTTCAGCCTGAAGCACTGAATATAGTAACCTAGATTTTAAAGAGTTGGTAGTCTTTGTCAGAAGACCTGTGATCCTTTCTTTCAGACACCAATTCTCAATATGCTTCTGGAGCTACTGCCAAGATCTCAGTCATCACGACTTAGTCCTCCTTGCTGCAGTGGAATTGCTGAATTCACACACTTGTTTTGTACAGCTCCTTCTGTAGAACATCCTAATAAGTTCTGCATAAAAAGCAGTATAATTGCTGCTGAGTCATAGTGGCAGAGGCCTCTTGTTATCCATCAAAAGCATATGTATTTTTCCTTCAAAGAGGTAGGACTACAGACTGGGGTGGATGGGGTCTGGCAGAAAAGCTTTAGAAACAAAATAAATCCTCCAGGGAAAAAAGTTTAACAAAGGCAGGCACTGTCTAATAAAAGCAAGTGTCAAGAAAGGGTGGGATGAAATGTGTAACCATGTAGAGTGCTTGTTCCCCAGGACAGCCCAAGTGCTCCAGGGTGACTGGAACCAGCCTGTCCAAGGAGGTTTATCTACACTACAAGAATCCACGAAGTCTGTATCTTGCAGACACATTTCTTGTTTCTTGCAGAAAGAAAGGGCAGGCTTCCTCCCAATGGCAAGAGCTGTCTCCAGTGGAGATAACCTGCTTTGTAGAAAGATACAGATGGCAACATGTGCATGCAGCACCCCCCTGTCAGCTCTGGGACTCCACAAGCCAGGGACACGCCAGGGGCAGCAGCCAGAAAGAGCCAGCGCAGAAACCTGGAGACAAATTGAACATAAAAATTATTGATGCTGTTAAACAACACCACAAAAGAAAACAAGAGAGTAGAAATCAAATAATGATAAAAGAATCCCTTCTCTTCTTATTTAAAAGTATTAAGTGCATGTAGTTATGAACAACATGATATTTTACTTTATCATTGAGAGATACCAGACAACATTCTGACTCATAGCAGATTTACAATGTGATGTACAGGAACCACAAGGTGTCAGAAGAGCTAATTTAGAAGTTCAGATCTGTCACTAAGCAAATATTTTGAAAGCAGTCTTCACCTCCAGAAAGTCACAGGCTGTGGTGCCAGGGAAGAGGGAAGAGGTGCAGGATTGTAATAACACAAAATAATAACAGTAATTGTAAAGATAACTAGAGTTACTTGGTCTAACAGCTGATCTACTGTGTAGAGCCTAGTAGAAAAAATCACTTTGTTTTGCTTTATTGCAAATATGACAATCAAAGTTATCTGTTTTAATACCAGTTGGGAAATTTCTTCATTAAAGACATTATGGACTCTGAGTCACCGTGCTACAAGATATTCCACCTAAACGGTGCCTGAAAGATTAAGTTGTGGCGCAGCATGTAGAAATACATGTCTGTCACAGTGACAGATTTGGTTAACCGGTCACTGAGTATGAGACCTTAAATGTCAGGGTAATGCATGTGGTACAGATCCCTCAACAGATTAGATTAGACACCTCAATTTCTATACACTGGGTTCATTTGCTGGAGCTTGTAAAAAATATTTGTCCCAACTTCCTAAAAGCATCTGAGAAGAAAAAGGCTAACCCCTTGAAAACTGCTGGAGTTTTTGATTAGAATGAGGCAACTGGATATTAAATGTTACTATCGGAATAATTGGATAATAAGTGGATTTTTTTTTTGCCAGTTCTTACGCTCAGATACTATCAAAGAAATGTCACAACATACTGTGCCTAATCTTGAACAATCCAAATGACACCCAAAGATGTGGCTTAATGAACCTCAGAAATGTAAACTTTGGTCCATTTTGAAACACCCATGCAGACAAGAATAAACTGGTGTTATCTAAGGAAGGAAAAAATGTTTTATTTGATCAAAAATGCAGAAAAAGGAGTAGAGGAGAATGCTTTAGCCAAGTGCTGCTTTCACAATTAGTCACTAATCCATAGAGGTAATGTTGTTGGATTCTGTGGACTAGGATCCAAGCTGTTGTTTTCCTTTCATGCTAACAAGATCATGTTAATCTTCAAAGACACCAGTGTTTCTGCTTTCTCTAAGAAATTCCTCTTTGGTTTTTTTTTTTTTTGTTGTTTGTTTGTTTGTTTTTGGTTTGGTTTGGTTTGGTTTGGTTTGGTTTTTTTTTGCTAGTGTTATGGTAATAATAATATCAGCAATGACAGCCGAAGTAAAAATAAGTTGCAATTCCAGAACTGTAAAATTTCATGGAAATCTGTATGAAATATTGTAGATATGACAGTAAAAGTTAAATAGATGCAGGAAAAGCAAGCACACACAGGACTTTCATCAGTACTTGGAAGAGATTTTAACTGAACACATTTCTTAAGGATATACATTTCTGGGAGGCACCAGTTCCTACTTTAGATCAGTCAGTGGAGCTAGAGTATTGCTGCAGAGCTGGAGAGAGAGAGGGGAAGAGAAAGGGAGAGAGGAAAGTGATGCATTTTTAACTTGACCTAATCTAATTATGCAGACTCTCTCTACAGAGAAAAAAAGATACTTCAAGGGAAGTTTCTTGTATGCACAAAACATGCAGGAGCATTTGTATGACTCATAGGTGAGCATATCACAGTGGCAGAAAAAAGGTAATTTTTAGTCTTTTTTGAATTTTCAAGGATTATTTTCTTAATATTACTCCATTCTAGACTAATCCTAATCTGCTTTGCATATTTATCTCCCATGTCCTTTGAGATAGCTCAGAGAGAGATCAAAAAGTGTTTTTAATCCTTCTTGTTCAGAGTAAGTTGACAGTATAAACTTACTAAATGCAGATATGTCTATTTATCATCTCCCAGAACATGATGCTCTTACTGTTTTTCTCATGCTTTATAAAAATAGCAATATGCCAGTTTTGGTATTTGGAATTTGTTCGGTTTGATTTCGTTTTGGTTTTGTTAGGTTGGGCTTTTTTGTAGTTCTTCTTATCAAAATAGCTCAAAGAAATACAGATTCTTAAAAGATGGCTCTGGAAGTAAATTAGAATTAGACTCATTTTATACAGGTGGAAATCAGGGCAACTGGCATTTGTGTCAGTTTATCCAAATCATATGAGAACTCTACAGCAGAAGAGCAATCTATCCAAGATCCCAGCCATGATTCCAAGTCATTCATTTGCTTTCATCATGAGATCATCCTTCCATTCACAGTAATTGATATTTCCTTAGACAAAACACAATGGAATTATCTCAGGGATTAATTTGGCCTAGGACACTAATTCTGAGAAAAGTTCTACTTGACAGATGGATGCCTGCAACATAACCAAGAGATCTGTGGTGTGCAGCCTGGATTTTGTGCAGGTGGAGGATAGGGAATATGAGTTGTGTATCATATCCTGCCTCTCATCATTTCTTGGCAGCTGTATTGCTCAGTAGATGGAAAAGTTTCATCAGCAGCTGAAAATCTGTTCCTTGTCATCTTCCTTCCCATAGAAAGAAGCGAATCATTGTGCTGTCTGTAAGTCCTCTACTTCTCAGGCTATTGACACTTCCCTTGTGATGCAGATGTTGAAAGACAGTTTTTATTCCAGATCTGTCTACTTCTACTTTATTTGTCCTTCAAATGTACAAGCTGGGATATTGGCTGTGAAAATTGGACAAAAAATGATACATCTCTATGGCAGCAAGATCAGATCTTCATCCCACAGCAGAGCAAAATCAGCCAAAGATGCAAGTCTAATTTCCACCTCAATCCCTGCAGATTTTCTATGGAATAACCTAATTTACTTCTTTACCTCAGTACAATCCTGGCTTCCTGCTGTATAAGCATGAAGTAAAGCCAGGAAAACCATGATTACTCTTATTTCAGAGGGAATATGTCAACATTACCAAAACATATCTAACACCGGCACAAGCACAACTCTCGAGAGTTAAATAAACAAGCGGAAATTATTATAGGGAGTAAACCTTTGAACCCCTCTAAACAGAGTCAGTTTGATTTTTCATAATAGTATTGGAACTAAATGACATTTTTTACTACAATGTAGACAAGCCCAGAGAGGATAATTCAAGTAGTTCTAGGTTCTTAATTAACAATATAGCAGAAACAGCAACTAAATTAGCAGGAATTAATGTTTCTTCTCATGTGCTTGCTCAATTTGAGGAAACCTTCTCTGTATACATGAAATCCTGAATTAAAATCTCGGATGGCCTCTGTATCCATACTTCAAAATATAATTAACACATGCTAGCAATAAAGTCACATTAAATTTAATTTTTAATGAAATAAACACACTGCATTTTTAGTGGTTTCAGGACATTTCTATGTTAATTTGGAGATAAGGCAATTTCTTCTTTTATTTTCAAATACGGTAAAATACAAAATATGAAACCTGAGGGTTTTTTATACACAAGATTTGTAGCAGAAGTTTAATCAATCCTGTGGAGCATTTTCAGCTTTTAAGTGATGCAGTGACTCAGGAAATGCAGGTGACCCAGATTTCTCCCCTGCTGTGTCACACAAACAGATAAATACAGAATTGTATACTTTCTGTGAACAATGGGTTGATGGCTTGACTACTGGCTATTGCATATACATTCTGGATTCCATTTACAATGATGTGTGCCATAGGATGCAATGAAATGAAGGTTATAATCTCCAGTGTGTACACCAGAAATAAAATTCTTTGGAGACTCTATTCCAGTACTTTTCCCTCCCATGTACATTGGCAGACATTCCCTCCCTGTCTTTTGCAAAGTAGCAGCTTTCTAATTTATTTAATATCTTCTTATTTTTTTATTCTAGTAATGTTTGCTTACTTTGTTTGCTTGGGAAAGTACACCTTGGAAAATATACCTAGTGCTATCTCCCATGAAATTTACCATCACCAAACTGGCCTGTCTATACCACGGTGTTTCCACACTGGCAATAGCAAACTTGGACTTTGATCAGTCTCTAGCAACCTTGAGGAAAATTTACCATCAGATTATTTTTGTTATAATTTTTAGATAAAGTTGGTAAAAAGAATGTTATTCCTTTCTAATTCCATTAGGAAATTTTGGAAAACAACAATGTCCTACTGAATACATCTCATGACTTCCTGTGTTAAGTCTTTAATTTAATTTCCTCTATCTGCTAATGAGTAAGAGATGCAGCCTCCATGATCAATAAAAGGATTTTCCTATATGCTGGCTACCATGTGATTAAATCCTTATTTTGTAGGGCAGGTACATTGTCAGAGATTTTGGATCATGTTTGCAGCTGGTATAACTTGTCACATCTTCAACAGAACTGTTGCAGTTTCAATCATCTACTGTCTATTCCTTAATACAGAGTGCGGCATGGAATTAGATAAACAGGTCTAGAAAATGTTGACATTTTAAATTCCTTCCTATCATATTTTGCACAAGAAAGCACATTAAATTTGGCTATGTAAATAGAACCCAGATTTTAAAATAGCCAGGTTCTCTTATGCATCAAGGAGAAAGAAGGATATAAACCAGAATTATTGGCTTTCTGTGATATTTTATATTCAATTTTCTCTTGTTACATTCATGCCATGTAATTGCGTGCACATGTGTACATGCGTGGTCCTTATTGTGCAGGGTTACAGCTGGATTCTTGTCCACATGCCAGAGCTCTGCCGGGGGTTTGGGGCGCTGCTGCCTCACCCTCCTTTATTCTGTGAGCAACAATGAATGCTCCTTCCTATATCTGCCAAATGCATGGTTTGATCCCATTGATATCCATTTGGCATCAGGCTGTTACTCGCTAACCCTTTACCACAGCTATTAATCACACAAACATGCAAGGTAGGTCTGCTCAGTTGTCTTGTTGCTATTAAAGTCCATTGCTGAAATACATTCTCCCAGGTGATTCCTGCCTCTCCAGCCTATTCCCAGCACCCACTATATATAGACCCATCCAAACCGCCGGGCATGTTCCAACTGTTTTGAAGAAACTGTCTTTTCCATTACCTCAGAGTTACCCCTCTTTCCCCTGCACTCACCCTCGGCACTGCACTGATGTACATTGCAGCATATTTTAGCGAGGGACTTGGAAGAAACCCACACATTTTAGAATGCCATTTTGAAAATTAAACTGACTGCAAATTCTTCATTCTTCTTATAGTTTGATCTCAGAGACTTGCCTAATTTGGGCCGGTTTAGACAGCTTCCATTAGCAGCAGCAGATGGTATTTGGCTGAAAGGATCCTGTGACACAATCCTCTGTGTGTACAAATAACCCACAAACAACCCACAAAGTACTTTTTTCCCCTGGCCCTGGCTGAAATCAAATAAGAAAAAATGTTCCTTATTTGCAATTTCTACCCTCCTTCAATAAGAATTCAACCTTGAAAGGGTTCCGACAAGTTAGTCATGAATATTGCCAGATAAGCGTTGCCCCAGGGCCACCAAGCAGCACCAGCCAGGCAAAAGGACTACCAAACACTACTCCAAGCTGCTGCTGGTAAGCCAAGAGCTTTACCAGCAAGAAGGAACTGAGCCATGAGCCGATTTTGTGAAGGAGGAGCAAATCCTTAGCTAACTTACATCATCATTGCTTTGGTACAAAGACACCAAAACTGGTGTGGCCCACATAGGTTATCTGTAAATGTATTTCCATCTTTGCCATACAGTCTATGGGGAGAGTGCTATAATGTTATTTATACACACACCAAAAAAGAGAAATGTCCACTTTTTGCACATATTTGAACTCGGCTTCAGAGAAAACTTCTGATAGTCTCTATAACGTGCTTTCTAAAAGCAAACCTTCAGTGGCAAAACATATGGAATAACAAATTATTTTTCAGTAGAGAAAACAAACTCTTGTCACAGGGACACATTTATCTGATTCATATTCTCCAATGTTCACTTTTATTGCAGCTTTTTAAGCCAAATGGTTTAGTTTGAGTTTAAAAGTTTTCTGATGTTTAAAGTTTGGCAGTGGATAGACAAAAACACTCACATAGCAGAGGACGTGATGGAAAAAAGAGAGAACAGGGTTGCAATGCTGAGCTCAGGGTCCTGCTGCAGGCAGTTCTGGAGGCCAGTACCCATTATATGCAGTGCCCATTTTCCCAGTTGTATTCCTCAGGGTATTTCTTCTGGTGTTCCTATCACAGAATCTGGTGCCTTTGGATGCTTTTTTTGAGCATTTGGGAGAACAGAATTACAGAAACAGATGTCAAACATCCCTAATTCTCAGTGTAGCCATTAGAAATCATGTTTTCTTAATCCCGTTGTCAAAACGGAGACAGGACAATCTTTGCCACAATTAATGTGTAGCATTTTTCCCAGCCTATTTTCCTTATCAGGTGGAATGGTGAAATGTTTGGGAAGGCCTCCAAAACTGAACAGCAAGCTTAGTTCTACATCCTTTGACAGATATGCACTCATCACCAGCAGGGTTAAAAGTATGTACTTGGTGCTGTACTTTTAGCAGGTCTTAAATGCCCAGAGCACTGCAGCAAAAACTTTTTTCTCCTTTACATGAGGAATAAATATGTGTGGCTGCACAACTTCAGAAAGGAGGAAAACTTACCTAGGTTTGTCAAAAGAGTTTGAGGAACTTAGGAAAACAATAATTTAAAAAAAAATAGTATTGCTGTCAAAATTGACCTTTATTCTAAATGAAGAGAAGTGATTACACAGCAGTGAGGGCATGGATACCCACCCTTTCCATTAATCACTTCTGCTGGAAAGTACAGAGGGGAGCATACAGTGATTAATCCAAAAGCAGTGGGAGGATACGTTCTAGAAAGAATTTCCAGGTCCAGAAGTTCCTGGTATACACTAGAGGATGATATCACTTCAGCAGGCAGTTACAGTTCAATGCCACATTGTCAAATTTTACTCTGTAAGTATATAATATAACAGATCAAGAAAGAAGCATGTTATTCTTTCTAAATCACAGGGGTTGAAAGGTAATCATTTCCTCTGTCTGTCTTTCTTCCTTTCTGATTGCAGTATTCTCTCTCCTCAAATCCTAAATAAAGCTATAATAAAGCCAGTGGTTTAGAGTGTCTTCCAAAATGCCTTTGAAGAATTCATCATGAATTGATGAAGGAGTTTACTTTCAGGCAGTATTTTAAGTTAGAGACATTTCATAACAAAAAAAGAACTGTGTTTGTTAGCAGGTGGAGAGGATAACTGTCTCTTTTCACTTAGAGACACCCCATCTATTTTCAATCTGCTTTCAAGTTTGTTTGAGATTATTTTACCAGTGCAGAGACTTAGGAGACTTTAGAAAGTGTGTGTTCCTGCAGTTTAGAATATATACCCTTGGTTTTGGGTTTGAGTCCAGTGGAATTTGCAGTTGTATTTCTTCCCTTTCTCTGTTTCTCTTGTTCTTAATCTGCATTGATTTTCCCCCTATAACACAGAAAAAAAAAATCAATTTTCCATTATTTTTTTAATCAGTCATAGTATGATTTAAATGGTCCAGGACATTGCAGGTAAAAGAGCTGATAATCAGCTGGGGAGTTCTCTCATTTATTACTCTGACTTGACAGGGGGGTTAAATTCTCCCCGTAGTATCATGATGAGGCAAGTGGAGCAGGGGTGCCTTGCATCCAGGTACAGTGCTTGCCAGAGCCCTGCCAGGTGCTGTTACAGACAGTCTGCTGTCCTAGGGTAGCTCTCACTGATGGCTGAGGCAGCTAGAAGGAAAGAAGCAGCTAGAAAGAGGCAGCAGCCTGCTGGCAGAAGGCTTCAGGATGGGGAAGTGATTCTCCAGTCTCAGCATTTGTTAGTCACGGGCTGGGAGACCTTGATCTGCTGCTGTGTTACAGAGACAACACAAGAAGTGCTGCCCATGCAGTGACTCACCCAGGGCCTGAAGCCGCTTTCCTCAGAATCAATGGGAGCCTTTCAACTGGTTTTGCAGCAGGAGTTTGTTCCACAGCCACCCCTGTGTGCAGGGAATTATTTGTCCAGTGAAAAGTGTGATGAAAAAAACAAACATTCCCATATTCGTCATCCTTGATTGACAAGAAATGAAAGGACCCTGGTAAAATGATGCAGTTTCAACCAGAAAAAAAGACACTTGAGGAATCTGAAGACTGAGATAAGCAGATCTTTTTCTTTCTTGATTATTACAGTACAGGGTTAGGAGACTGCTCTATGCAGTAACTCTCTGTGGCCACAGCTTCAGTTTCACTAGTATGACTCACCCTGGATTGCTCTTAGGTAAGTGCCAGATGCCTTCTTATTGCTCTCAAGCTTCAGTTCAGCAAAACATACAAGCATACGCCTAAACACCTTTCTGAATAACAATGATCGTCACACATAATTAATATTCAAAGCACACTTAAATACATTGCTGAATCAGGGACTTCATGCTCAATATGAGTGATGAAAGGATCATAATCTAATTGTTTTTTCTGACAATGTGACACAGTTTTTCACTGTATCTCTTTAAAATTTGGATAGGAGCTCAAAAAGAAATTAAAGAACACCTTTAAACTAGCTAAACATTATGGTACTGAAAAAAAACCCCACCAAAATGAAGGTTCAGGTCTCTGCTGGAAGCAAGGAAATTTAATTGTTCCATTAATCACACATTTGCACTGCGTGACATTAAAGTGTAAAATATCGATCAAGGGTACATTCCACATGAGCCAGGGCATTTTACAAATCTTCTCCAGAAAGGCACTTTCCTGTTGACTGTCATTTACAGGCTCTCAAGGCCATTTTCACAACCACTCATTTATTTATTGATTTGTTTCAGATATCTGAATGGTGTCATAGGGATAGTAGTGCAGAAAAGCTTAGAAAAACTATTAAGAAAATGCTGCCTCTTGGTGGTCACTCCTTCCTTACCACTGCTGGATGGCAGACTGGCAAAGGACTGGATACTAGTCCCTGCTTCCACCCTGTTTTTTCAGGCAAATCCAGCCAACTTCCATCACTTCTCAGTGTCAGTCTCCTCTCTGACTCACACACAGACTTTGCTTTGCCTCCATGGTGCTCGGGGTACACTGCAGAGGTATGCATGAAACACAAAGGGAGTTGAATCCTTCAAGCAGTTTGGGTGAAACACCCGCTCCTTTTTGCTTTGGCAAAATACCAAATGCTTCTGCTGTGCATGGCTTCAGACAACACTAAGTTGCTAGCAGCAATCAAAAAAAGCAGTGCTTTTCTGTAGGGATGTTCTGGCAGATCCCACGCTGTAGCTTTCTGGCCACGCAGCCCTATCAGAGAAGTTAACCAGAAGTTATACCATTAGGTTAACCACATGTACTGAGAACAGCAGAGTTACCAAAGTCTTGTAAATCAAGGTTACATGTTTTGTGTTCTACTCTGTTTTGCAGTATGTTAGTTTTTACCAAAAAAGCATGCATCACTCACGTGTGCTGCAAGTTTATCCTGTTTTAGTCCACCTAGTGATTCTTTCTGTTCAGTCCTGTTGACACCTCAGTAAGTGTTACTCTTTGCCCAGATGCTGGGTCATCAGGCTCACCTGCACTCTTGTGCAGCTGGATCACTGCAGCTCTCAGCCAGTGTGACCCTTCGATTTTCTTCTGGGTGACGGTGATCCGGGGTGAGCATCTACAGACACCAATCACTTTCTGACATAATCCCAAAGACTTCTGTTTTCCTTAACTGACAGAGGGCCCTTAGCCAGCTGCTCTCCTTCATAAGGTCATTTGCAGGACAAACTGCTTTCAGACCCCAATTGATCTTACAGACCACTTTGTGTGATGGGTATCTGTGGAATGGGTATTTCTGTCTAGCTTCAACTATCCCTCCTGCTGCTCTGCTTTTCCCCCCTTGTATACACTCCCACAGGGATGCTGCTTTCACTGCTGGCATCTGTCCTGATCCATCCTTGAGAACACGGAGCCAGGGTCGCCCACATAATTCCTGGTGCTCTATGAGGAAGTGTCTGGGTCTCTCCTGGATATTGCTTGGCTATAACAGTGATTTTCCACTCTCAGGCACTTCTTCCTCTCTGCCAGCAAGCACACTTTGTGGTTTCCTGTATTTGGCCATTGGTCTAGACCACATGAACTCCTGCTATTGTTTTGTTGCCTGCTTTAAGACCTTCTGCTAGGACACACTTTTACCACACCCAGGTTTTGTTGACACTCTTTCAAGACTTCTCATATGATTCTAAACCATAACAAATCATCCCTGCAGGCTTTGTTTGTGGTTCTTACCTCATACTTCCTTGCTCTTGTATTGCTCTCCCTCTACCAGGAAGATAAAATGACCAACCACTCTTTAATTCCATTACTTGAATCTAGCTTTGTGACCCCTCAGCTCAGCACCTGCTTGGTAAGCTGAGGGTACCACAGGCACAGCCTGTCTCTGTGAGATAGCTGTCCAAACTGACAAAACTTCATTTTTCAGGCCAAAATTATTCCCACTTCTCATGGGTAGTTTTCCCAAGCAGAGCCATGTGATTTGTGGTTGCTCTCCAGCACAGTTCAGAAAATACCCATAATCTCCACCAGTCCAGTGAAACTAGGTCATTCTTAATTGACATGTCCTGTCTGCCTTGCAGGCTAAATGGCTTCTTCAGCTGCATTATACAGAGGGTCCTTATCTTCTTGAAGCCACTCTAAAAACTGATAGATTGAGGTATTCCAGCTTATAGTCTTACTTGTGGGATGGGTAAATCATGCAGGCTTCTTAATCCTGGGTCCTGTACAGCAGATTTTTCTGCAACACTCAGAATGTCCCCAAAAATAGACATATTAAAAATATATGGAAAAATAATAAAAATAGGCCTGGTAAAATGGTTAGGGGAAGTGGGGAAGAAGATGACTGTGATGAAAGCAGAGAAAACTGACATACCCCAGTGCCAGGACTAAACTGTCACAGGTCGGTACTTCCCCCAGGATATGCCTGGGCATCCATTTCTGCTCACCACAGTGCAGCATTGTTCACTTTTATCTCTTTCCAGGCCTTTTAGCTTATTCATCCAAATATCACTATCTCTTAAAGCAAGCTGGTCATGTAAGAGTTATAGCCACTCTAATAGTAATCTAGCCACAGCCACAAAAAATCCTCTGCCATCTTTCCTGGATTGCATTCCCTAAACACTCTTCATTCCCTTATAAGCAGTAATGCTGGGGAGAAAAAAACGTAGGTTTTTTAAAAATGCATTTTACTTGAGCTCAGCTTAAGGTGATTTTTTTTACAGCCAAAAAAAGCAAATACAAGCTCCCAGGTCTCCTGTTCAACAGGGAAGCCTGACAGACAGCAGCCTTTTTGAGTTTTAGATACTGTGTTCTTCAGCTGCCTGCTACAGGCAAGAAGTTTAACATGGATCTGCTTCTCTCAGTCTTCAGATTTCAACTG
Source organism: Melozone crissalis (assembly GCF_028551555.1). NCBI lineage: Eukaryota > Metazoa > Chordata > Aves > Passeriformes > Passerellidae > Melozone > Melozone crissalis. The sequence goes on along the minus strand of NW_026535782.1, from coordinate 32,023,938 downwards.
GAAAAGTGTAAATATGGAACAATGACTAAAGAAAAGTGGCTCTTGCAAGATACAGACATTGTGGAAGCTGAGTTCTTTTCATTTTGGGAAAGGACATTAATTATTTTTTTGTTTATATGGCATTTGTATTTGCCCCCTTACACCTAAAACATCACAGACCTAACATCTATGCATTTAATATTTAAGGATTGACAAAAAGCAACACAGACCAACTGTCTTGGATTGCGTTTTCCAAGATGATTATCAAGGCAAGAACCAAGAAAGAAGAAGTTAAATATTGAAGCACAGTTGTAGATGCTTTATGGTCTTCTGGAGCATAGCAGGAATATGTGCCATAGCAGTTCTACATTTCCTGGAGTTAGTCTGTATCTAACAAAACCTTACTGAGAAGTGTCCAGCCTGGCAACACACTTTTTCCATTAAAAAGCAAGTAGCTGGAGTATCTTCTCTTGTACACCCAGATCTACTGGCAGTAATGAAAGACACCAGGTTTTTAAAGGATTGTTTGCATTGCATTATTATTATTGGTTATTATAAACTATGATGTAGTGTCTACTACATGTTATATTTAGTACATATTTGACATAATAATTTATTCTTACTTATCAGTTTTTATCTAATATCATAAAGCTTTTTACAATTCCAATTCTATTTTACTTTATTGGTTCAAAGTCAGTTATCAGTAAAACACTGATAGCACAGTAACAAGCAGAGGAGCAGATAAGTTAAATGACCTGTGCAAAAATTCTTGGAATTCCTGGGTCTTTACTCTGATATTGATTTAATTTAACAGAACAAACCGCATGGTAAGCAGTTTTAAAAATATTTTAAAGTTTTTTGCACTGTGAGAGGGGAAGAAAAAATTTTCTAAAATTCTGCATCCTGTCTACTTTTCAGTACTTATTTCAATCAGAAATGCCCACATTTCCAAAGATAATAAAATGTACATCAAAGCTTCATCATCAATGTTTATAAGGGAACCCAGAGCTTTCTAATTTATACAAAAATAAATTATAATTTATTAAGATAGTAGATATCTGTAGTATCACTTATATTCTTGTATGATATATTTTACCTCAATTTTGATATTGAGGTAATTTGATATATCAATATGATATGTTTTCTCATGGGATGCATACATGGATAGAGGAAGTATAGCCTATTCTAAAAGAAGATTGAATGTAACTCTTGGAATGTCATTCTGAAAGTGGTGAGGAAATGTAAGAATATGGTGACTTACCAAATTTATGTAACATAAATTCCAGATGCTTGTCAAATGAATAATCATTTATGTCAAACACACACATATGACATTTTCCCTGATTCAGAGAGATTCCATTCTTGCATTTTTGTTTTAAAACTAAAGAAACAATTTGATGCAACCACAATTCTTTTGTATGTTGGCTCAAATTAATGCACCTGGTAAATAAGCAAATGTCTCAATAATAAATCTGCTGTACACAGACATATGTAATTTTCTCTGGTACTGTAAGAGTTATTTATGCTAAAAGATTTGACAACTGATTAAGTTCACACAAAAGAAAACTGCAGAAGAAGCTCTCTAATGTACATTTCCCAACAGAAAATTTCTCTTTCCTCTAGCCTTATCTGGTAGTTGTACTTTTCCACTAATCTGGTTCTGTGATAGGAAATCACATCTCCATCCACTGTGTTAGGAACAGCTCCATTCTTGTGCTACAGAATCCCATTTTTATGATCTTAACTTGGTGTTAATGGAAGTTTTGTCCAAGACCTCAGCGAGGCCAGGGCTTTGGATATGGCCCAGTTTCTTTTAGTAATTAATACAGTACTACAGCTACAGTCCATATTTACCAAAGAGTCAGCAGGCGTCAGGAGGCAGCTGTGTGGAAAAGACGATGGGGGAGAATCAGCGCTGGCAGTGCTCATTTTCCATCTCTCTGGCCCTGGTTCAGCAGAGCACTTAACCACATGTTTAATTTTAGGTGCATGAGTAATCCCATCTCTGCAGAGCAAAGTGTGTGTTTCGTTCTCATTGACTTTAATGGGCTTACATGAAGGCCCATCAAACCTTGTGTGCTGAGCGTGACACTTTCACCGCTGCTTCTACCTTGCCCGCCCCTGCAGCAGGGCCTCTGCTCTGAACCCGTGCAGAACACCAGAGCCCCCTTTGCTCTGCCACCCCATGAGCCTTATGGCCCTGCTCCAACCAACTGTGTCCTCACAGCTGGATCTGGCCTCTGGGAAAATGGACTGGGAGCAAGTGGAACTGGTATTTATTCAGAGTGTTCCTAGACCAACACCAACCAACGTCATCTTATTATTCAGTTTGTGCAGTCATGTTCACGTATTTTGCTGAGTCAGGCTCTACCATCCTAATCAGATGAGATTTCTAGGAAGGATATTCACAAAATAAGCTGAGTTGGAAGGCACCTACAAGGATCATTGAGTCCAACTCCTGGCCCTGCATAGGACATCCCTAAAAATCACACCATGTCCCTGAGAGTATTGTCCAGACAGTTTTTGAATTCTGTCAGGCTTGGTGCTGAGGCAACTGCCCTGGAAAGCCTGTTCCAGTGCCCAACAAGTGAAGAACATTTTTCTAACATCCAACCTAAAGACCCCCAGCAAAACTTCAGGCTGTCAATGATCACTACAGAGAAGAGATCCATTAGCTGTCCCAAGACTGGATAAATACATACCCCTGATGGACCTCTACACAGGACACATGCTTAGAGCAAAATAGGTGAATGACTAAAGCCCATCTCCACAGTTCTGCAAGTCCTATTTAGGAGTCTAATTCTGCAGTTATGGAAGTCAGTGGATGTTTCCAGTAAAAAGGTCCTCATTCAGTTTAAATATTTAAGCAGATGCTTACTTTAAGGACAAGATTAAGTCTTTTTGAACTCACTGGGAATGAAACACATGCTTAAGTACTTCAGTGAACCAGGGATATATTCCAGCTTTGGATCTACAGTACTGGAAGGTATCAACAGAGGCAGGCCAGCAATTTCCTGTTATTGCCTACATCTCTGGCTGCAGCTATGATATTATTATCATCTTATTTTGATAAATAAATACTCTTCCCATTTCAGTGTTTTTTCTTTAATATGCAGGATACTATAAGTATGTAATTGTTGCTGGATTAATCATTCTCTGAAGTGACTGCATGCATGGAACCTGATGCTGATTTATTCTACTTGAGCCTTTCTTTAGATTTTTGCTCTGGCCCATTGATTGAATCATGACAAATGATTTCTTGAGCATTTCTGACTGCATTCAGCCTTGATGACATGTTCAAAAGCCTGCTTGTGATGGCTGATTTCATTTTCAAAACATGCAGGGATTATTTATAGGAAAACAAAAGCCCTTTAACAAATACCTAACAATGGATTTGGCTAGTTAGTTCATTTACTGTGCAAAAGGGGGAAACAATCAGCAGCTCTTTCTGCCTATGTTCTCTTATGAAATACTACATTTAGTTTTGAGTCATCAGCTTATCAATCTTTCATGCCAAACTGGCTTTAGAGGTAAAAACTAAAATCTTTACTGCAGCTATTATTGCAGTGCCAGTCAGGAAAAGCCAGCATGGGATGCATAATTTGGCAGTCTGCAGCCATAGAAGGAAGCACTTTTCTCCCATTAGAATCAAAAATAGACTTTTTGACTAGAAATCCTGGGGGGCTCTGGAAATGTCCAGAATCAACAGACACAAAGCCATTCTCAGCTGGATCAAGCCCAGTGCACATTATTCTTATGTCAGATGTACAGGAGTACAAAACTGTACCACAGTACATTGAAGAACTTTTTCTTCACATATGCACAGTTGGAGAATAGTTTGACTTTGGAATTAGATCTCCTGATCAACATAAGAAATACTTAATATTTTGTTTGGAAACTCATTGTGCATGGCCATATACAAAAGGCAATAGCTTGTAGTAAATAGAAGTGACAAAGTCAATAAATAGTATTTTCAAGGCTGACAAGGACTCAAGTTTTATAAAAGTTAGGGATGGATGAGATCATACTATTTCCTTTCAAGTGTTGCATTTTTGGTTTGAAAGCTCCAGCCTTTATATGATTTCTCTTTCAGTTTATTAAAGTTTGTAAGATTAAAAGAAGAAGAGACTGGGAGAGATGAAGAAAATTACCAAAAAAAGTACACTGTGTACTGTATGTGCAGCCATACACCAGTTCATGGCAGCCTAGCCAGGGCACGTGGCCTCCTTCAAACAAAACACAAGTACATTTTCTATAAAGAAAGGGAGTGTTTCAGTAGAAACTTCTCTCTCCAACTGTTTCAGCCATGAGGGAAAATATTTATAAATGTAAACAAATTCTACAAGCCTAATAATCCATCTGTGAGATTAGTTACACTGAGGACAAACAAAACTATTCAAAGTACTTGAGCATTTAAAAAAAAAAACCAGCAACCAGTGGACAAACTTTTGGTAAAGACAAGCAGCCTGTAAATAAAAGTTCACAACAACAAAACCACAAACCAGTTTTCAGCGCTAATATGCATTTGAGACCTTTGAAAACAATTGCAAATATATTTGTATGCTTTATAGGCTCTGATGTTAAAGAGAATTAGGCAGGTTGTTTCTGAAACATTGTACAAGATTCAAACCATTAGTGATATTTTCATGGCATTTAAATTATATGGAGACTTCCAAATAAGAATTTCATGTTACTCTGTTATTCATTTAGGCATTTTTTAAAATTGTGTCTGATTAGTCATTTTTTCCAAGGTGTGTATTCTGACGTACATTTCAGTACATTTACTGACTCATATCAACAATAAATAGAGATTTTAGCCATGCTAAAGATATAAGAATACCACATTTCTCCTTATCAGGTTCAGGGCCAGCTTTGTGTATAAAAACTACAGCAGCTCTCTCCTTCATCAGAACCCCTACTGTACCTTTGCCAGAGGACATGCATTGTCTGTTCCAGAGGAAGATGCATCTCAAACCACCACCTCATGGAGAATAAATCTTTGCTCTTGCCTTCTCATCCCATTTCTCTGTGGCAGCTGCAGAAATAGGAAACCCTGCTGCCCAGGCATTCTGTTTCAGTGCTTTATTTGGGGTCTATGAAGGCTGATGGTCTGAGGGTGAAAGTGCATTATTGAAATGAATGAAAATGAAGGTCCCTGAAGGAATACCAGTGAGAGGTCCACAGTTCTCTCCAAAGTCTCCTAGGATATCCCAAATTACCCTAACTGCTCCCCTCCCATTGGTGTGTCCATGCCAATACATGTCATGCATATACTGAGCTCATTCTCAGCTCACAGGCTTTGTTTGGAGAAAGCTGGCAGGACTGGGAATATCTTATTTTAAATTGTCTTGTGGTGGAGGATGATATAGTGTGAATACACTGAGTTGAGAGACACAGACATTGACAAATGCAAAGTTTTTTACTGTCTCCTTACAAAAAAAGGGCGCTGTTTGCAATATGCAAGTCCTGAAAGCTGAACCAAAAATAACAATAATACACAGACCTTCTGGCCACAGAGGGAGTACTATGTGAAACATAGAGGATATAAACACTAGCACTCCTGGTTGGGCTAGGCAAATTGCAGAAAGATATGCAGGGAACATAAAGACAGCCCCTTTCATCTTACTATTTAAAGTAATATGACAAATAAAAAGTGTGCTTAAAGCTCTAAGATTTGTTTGGAAAGAAAAGAAGACTTAGTAAGTGGTGTTTCATCCTGCTTCAGAGCAGGAAGAAAAATTTAGGAATGAAGGATGCACACCCTCTAAAATTTAACTTTTAAATCCTAATAAAATCTAGGGCTTCAGCATGAGATTTTCAAGCAATGGATGCTTTCACACCCCATCAATGTGGTGTGGCCCTCCAGTTTGGACTGGCTCACAGCAAGGTGCTATATTCAGCTGCTCTTGTAGGGGCAGGATGGTGACAATCTAGGGAGACAAGCAGACAGCTGAGGTGTACTCCACCAGCACATGGAGGAGGTGTTGCAGGCACTGTAGGAAGGACAGAAAAAGGAGATTGTAAAGTACAAATATTTTCCATTTTAGTTGAACATTAACCTCTTGAGCTGGGAACACCTGATCCTTCTCAGTGAAATGTACAGTACATCAGCCTGGCCCTTTCATCAAAAAGAGAGATCATGTGCCACTGTGAAAGTTCTCCGATTTCTCCCTTATTGCAGAACTCAGTATTTTCTGTCCTTATTCATGGTCCTCTATCTGAGTCATGGAGATAGGTCCAGGGCAGGCAGGCCTAAGAGGCAATCCCATGTGGAACAGATCATAAACAACACAAATCTACATTTGTAGACTCTTTGAACCTCCTAGTCAATATAGAATTTAGTCGGCTTAACCACTTCACTTGAAGTCCATCCTCTGGACAAAATCTGTGAACTGATTTCCCTATTCTGAACATTTTCATCCAGGAAGCAGCACCTGAAAGAACCCTTTGTTTTCCATGCTGCTCTCTGCACATGTTGACTAAACAACAAAAGGAGAGTGATCAGTTCAGATAAGCAGGGGCATGGACTCAGATCTCAGTGAATGATTTGCAGACTTTATTGGTCACCTGCTGAAGGTGGTGGCAGTGGTTTGATGGAAGAGGGAGAATAAAGAAATATCAGGCTTTGTGCTTAAGAAGGAGACAGACAGCCAAGCTGTCTCATTGACATATTGCTGCCTACTTATGGCCTCCATCACACTTCTCTCTCTTCAGATTGTGCAGCCAAGAGGGACTTCAGAAGACATCTTAAATGTTGTAGTGCCAGAATGATTTTCCCAGTTTTCCAGACCAGGCTTGGTGTATCCTCTCACTTGCTGTAACACTAATCTGGTATTTTATGCCCTTACTTCAGCTCCCATGGTGTCAGAGCTGGGTGTGTTTTAATGAGCCTCAGCCTCATTAAAAGCCTTCAGGAATGTGCAGGAACTGCTAAACTTCCTGCTACATGACACATTTTCCTATGTCACTGCCCAGGAGTGGGCGAACATCTGGAGAGTGAGAGACAGTCTGTTCAGTGAGGGTATTTGGCTCCTGGGCCCTGTAACAGGGTGGAGAAAAAAGATCCTTCTGTCTTTGGTATGGAGCAGCGATGTGAACTGACATTTCAGGGTATTTATACATTCAATAAGGGCTCTCCTTATTTTTCCTATTAATTTATTATATTTCATTATATTTGAATGATACAACAATTGGTTGTCATTGGTGTGACTTCAGAAGGTTGCAAGTAAGAAATGCAAGCTAAAGACCGTAATGTGCAAACTAAGGTGTATAAAGAGTGCGTTCAAAATTCTAATCATAGGGCTTTGGGAGGCAGGGACAAAGAAGAAAAGACAAATGAAAATGAGATTGAATAATTCTCTGCAAATTTATGGTGTGCCCTAGAGACTAGTTATAAGAAATTAAAAAGCATCCAAGAGAGATCTATCAAGGGTAAGATGTACTGGCACTGTTTCACTGTACAGAAACAGTGACATGCTACAAATCATCTAGAAGAGAGCTATACAAAGTTATCTACCTTCCTAGAATGAAACTGGCTGAAACTGCTCCTCACTAAGCTGTGCAGGGTCTGCAGCAGTCACAGATGATCACATAATGATATTTTGTCAAAGCTGATTTTGAGCTGATTTTGGTGGCAGCACCTTAGTTGTCAGCCTGAAGGCATGGTCTGGTGCAGGCAGCTCCATTTGCCAGCTGCAGATTAACATGCAGGCTGAGCTCTGGGAGGAAGCCCAAGAGGCCATGAACTGCCAGCCCTTTGGTTACCAAATGGCACAAAGAAGCTGGTGCCAGCCAGGTGGATGGACGCTGGGAGACACAGCAGGAGCTGAGAACTCAGGGAAAAGAGCAAGACTTTTGCCTGGGTACACTGTGAAGGTAAAAGCCCAGGGGTTCCTTTGTTGGGGGTTCCTCCTCAGAGGCACCAGCCCAGGCTGCTTTTGTGTTACTGCTTTGTAGAATGAGACATCTCAGACTTTGCTATGGGAAACCTGGGGTTAAACTGCTCAGGAGACCTGTGGCCTGAGACCTTAGGTCTGACTATGAGTGGGGTGTGTGGGACACCTGTGGGCTCACCTGTGGGAACTGTGGAGGGGCTTTGATTCCAGACTGCCAGAGAGTCTTGTGAATGCTTAGACCGGGTAGTTTCCTTAACAGGTCTACAAATTCCTGTTAGGCTTTCAGCACACATTTGGTTTCCTGATGATCCTGTTCCTAATTGGGCCAAGTCAGTAGATTCACAAAACCACTGCTTAATAGCAGTGCAGTGAGACACCTATCCTCTCCTTTGCCCTGGCTAAAGATGTTAAAGTCACTGAAAAAGGAAGGAGGGCAAAGTGTCCCAAGGGCAAAGAGACTTTAAACTAGTGCATAAGCAGACAGCTACTAATATGGCTAGAAAACATGCAGGAAATGGATCTTGACATGCTTAAATCCATTCTCAAGGTTTCAGTAGATATAATTCTGAGCCTGTGTCCTTCCTGAACATCCTGGATAGGTATTCAGTGAGTAATTGGTAGGTTTCCTCACAGAGGTATTACTGTGACTTTGTAATACCCGGCTGAAGGGGAGTTTTGCAACACCTCTGTGAAACACTGACTTTCTGGTGTTCTCTGAGGTTACAGAGCTCTCCAATACCTCTCATTGTAATTCATTTCTCAATAGAATAGTATTATTCTGTACTGTGTGAATTGCCTGAGGCTATGCAGACTGAAAATACAAGACTGCCCTTTGTGCAAGAAAAAACAGAAATGAAAGAAGAAATTTTTAAGACAGTTCTTTCCCTGTGAATTCTCTTCTAACAATTTCTTGACAAACCATAACTGACCTGAATGTTGGAGATCTGAGGTGTATACATCTACACTGGCATCATGTACAGGACTGCAATACAATGTTGAGATAGGCAAGCTAACTTTAATTTAAATAGATCAATAGATACTAGAGTAGCATTGAGAGCAAAGTATCACCAGCTTATAAACAAATCCTTAGTCAGGAGCCACGAATCTCAGAGGAGGTTAGAATAACACTAACTAGGTAGTGGATCAGTTTTGCACCTCTGTTGATTTTCTTTATTTTTTTTTTCATGTTACAGCCTTACGTATCTAAAAAAAAACATGCTCACTCTTTTTCAAAAACTCCAAATAAATAAGAATACCAATTTGTGTTCCTTCAAGATGCGACTTAGTTTTACAACCTTTATTTTTCAGCAGTGTAGCTAAAGAACTGATTTTCAGGGAGTCCAATGAGTCTATCCTTTCTGCCTCCAAAGCCCCATTTTCTGATTCTTTGCTGTATCATTTTCACTGGACTCTTGAAATTGTTTTCTGTAGTCTTACAGAGTTACTATGTCAGTTACTGTGCCTCGTGAAATCTTGTGGTCTGCAGCTGGCATAATGCAGCCATGGCTGGTGCTGGCATGCCAGAGTCACTGCAGGATCAAGTTGTGCCACTCACATCAGACAGTCTGCACTGTTCAGGGTAGAGTCATAGAATCACAGACCCACAGAATCGTAGAATCATAGAACAGCTCAGGTTGGAAGCGATCTTAAAGATCATCTCATTCCAATCCTTCCACCATGGGCTCCATTCCACATGGCTTTGAGCACTTCCAGGGATGGGATATCCACAGCTTCTCTGGACAACCTGTTCTAGTGGCTCATCACCCTCACATTCAAGAATTTCTTCCTAACATCTAATCTAAAGCTACTGTCTTTCAGTTTGAAGCCATTTCCCCTTGTCCTGTCACTACAGGCTCATGTAAGAATTCTCTCTCCATATTTCCTGTAGGCTCCCTTCTGGTACTAGGAGGCTGCGATTAGGCCACCCCAAATCCTACTCTTCTCCAGCCTGAACAATCCCAGTTGTGTCAGCCTCCATCCCTCTAACCATCTTGGTAGACTCCTCTGGATCCACTCCAACAGCTCCATGTCCTTCCTGTGCTGGCACCCCCAAGCTGGATGCAGCCCTGCAGGTGGGGTCTCACCGGAGCAGGGCAGAGCAGAGCAGAGCAGAGGGGCAGAACCCTCTCCCTGGCCCTGCTGCCAGCACCATTTTGGATGCAGCCCGGGATATGTTTGATTTCTGTGTTGCCATTGCACACTGCTGGGTCATGTCCAACTTCTCATCCACCAGCACTCCCAAGTCCTTCTGGGCAGGGCTGTTCTCCATCTGCTCATCCCCCAGCCAGTGCTGACCCCAGGTCTGCCCTTGTCACTTCATAGTTACTCCCAAAACTAAGCATTTTAACTGAAAACACAGAACAAGCATCAACACTGAGAAAGAGCACATTTGTTTCATTATATGTAAATAGTGTCATCTGTAATAATCAGATAATGGGTGTAACAATAACATGAATATCATTTGAGAAACTAATTTTTCACCCCAGCTGCGCAATTTATACTAGCTCAGTTGCTTTACTTAATTTGGCCAGGATTATAATTAATTTGTAATGTCTTAAGATGTCTGCAATGACACTGGAGTGGATATCTAGGTCAGGGCCAGTTCAGAGGGAACTCATTCTCTAGGGACTATGAGAAAATCACTGCAGAGTCACACAGGGCAACTAATGCAGCCCATGGCTTTCACAGATTGCATATATATATATACTGTAACTTCACTGGGGAAGATGTGAATTAATGCCTCAGTCTACTCTCCACATGTTCAGAAAAGGACGATTCATGCAGTTTATTTAAGTTCAGCTTCTTGCTCTCAGGATCCCTACTGCATGTGAAAAGTGACATAAAAAGCAGTTCCACATATACTTTTCTGTGTTGCTCAAAATATCTGTGCTGTGTTGTTGTTCAAAATATCTGTGCTCCTCAGCTGGAAAGGCTTGCCTCGGGAAATGTCTGAATACAGCCACTTAGAAACCAAAATGGGGGTGGAAATAAGGTCTGTGTGTCAAGGAACGTTTCAATTATCATTCCTGTAGCTCATCATCCGCAACCAAAAATTTAGAAAAAGGACTAAGATAATCACAGAAACTTTGTAAGGTCTATTAACAGAGAAATTCAGCCAGATCTGCTGACGTGAAACAGCTGGAGATGCTGAAGCCCTTAATAAATGGCCTCTCCTGATGAGATTTACAAGAACTCTTGATCTGCCATCATGCTGGTTGCATCGGTCACTTGCACCTGGTATGAATATCTTAGTTAGACATCATATATCACTTTTATGTGGTCCAGCAGGACAGCTGGAATTACTTCACCTTTGTGTCAAGACCTTTAATAGTTAAATGTGTTTTATAAGATTCATCTGTGCCATTGCTAGCATCATTTAGTGTTGGATTCTCCTAAAACAACAGTAGGTCTGAAGCAGTCTCATCTGCTGGCGACGCTCAGCTCTCACAACTAGTATTGTAAAATTATCTGTGTTTTTTTCCTCCCTTTTACAGGCTGTCATGTACAGAGTTGGTTCGAGGAAGGAAGATCCTCTGGGGACCTATTTCAGCCATTATCTGAAGCTTGTATTTTGATTTAGGCATTTTATGTGCCTCTCTTTTTGGACCACCTGGATTTCAGAGAAGGTTATTCCTTTACAGATGTTAGGATAGATGAGCATATGACCTGAGGTTTCCATTATTTCTTTCTTTGTTCTGACACTATTGTCACTACAAATAGGGCTTTTATCATATGTCAGTACCCCAAAGCAACAAAATCTCTTTGTTTTAAAACCACAGCTCAGCCTGTGTCAGCTTGGTGCCCTTCCTCAGCAAAAGCTTTATCTCCTAATGGCTCTCCAGGTCCACATGGAAGTCAGGAGACTGATTAAGTGCCTCCACTCAGGTATGATCCAAAAGAGAGCTGAACAGACTGGAGCAGTTACATAACTTAACCAAGATGAGCAGTTACCACTACCAGGGCAACTTTCTGCAAATCAAACTGAACACAATTATCAACATGGCACAAGATTTGGACCTCTCTTTTACAGATGTTCTCCACAAACAGTCAGACTGTCCAACTTTTTATATGGAACTCCCCACTTTAATTTAAGCAGATTTAAAATGGAAGAGCTTTAATTTCCATGTGTGAAAGGTATACTAGAAAGGTATTTCTGGTTCCTACCAGAAAGGTATTCCTAGTTCCTCACTGAAGTTATTTGCTGCAAGGTGTGATACAACCGTTTTTTAGTACTCAATGCAGATACACAAAAAAGCAACTTTTAAAAGTATTTTGCAAGTCTCCCAGTCTGTGATTTTGGAAGTGTGTCATTACCATGATTCACTCCCTAGATTTATGAAGCACTTACTGTTTAATGTAACAAAATAATCAGGCATGTCACTTGCAATTGAGTAATCAATACAATTATCTATAAAGCAAAAACTGGATCTAAATCATCTGCCTATTTCTCTGCTTTCCTTTTAAAGTTATATTTCACCTATAATATTTACAATCCCTGCAAAAAATACTATTGAATTTCTTTATCTAGAATTATTATAAGATGAATAATTTTTTTTCTGTAATGCGCTACATATTAGGTCAGAGTCTAATAGCAAAATATTAAAGGCATTATTCTTCCAGGTGAATAATGACCTTATCATGTTCCCTTTTCCCATATTCATAGGCCCTTAATAATACTCCTTTAAATTTATGTTCCTTCAACGTAAATTCCTGATTCAGTCCTCTATGTAGTAATATAACCCAGTCTGTGACAATGAAATGCTGAATTTTTCCTCTCATATTAAGGTTCTTCTCCTATTGTTTCCCACTTTGAATTATTTCCATGTCTCCTTTTCCCTTGCACACTAGCTTAGTGAAGTCTGAAAAGGATTTAGTGGGTACCACTGTTTCTCTCAGGCCTTGTTGTAGCTTTCCTTGTTCTTTACTTTTTATCCTCTCACTGTCTCTCATGGACATGCATTCAGGTGTAATTTTTATTCTCTCAGTGAGTCCTTTATTTTGCCAGGGGAAACGTAAAGAAGAGTTTGTGTCAATGAGAATGCGATGCTGGGTGAAAATGCAGGGCAGGGCAAACAGAATGGGAGGAAGGGGAGGCTGAAGAAAGGCAGCTGGAAGCACAGGAGAGCAGTGGAGGGGTCAGTGCTCAGGGAGCTGATGGAGCACGATAGTGGGCCAAGGCAGAGCAAGCATGGCCAGAAGGGGCAAATGCAGATAAGGCTTGCTGGCTCCTGCTGCTCCAGAAAAAAAAGTGGCAGTGGTTGAAAAGAGCTCAAGGAAAACAAGCTGAAGGATAGCTGGAGGGAGTGGGGAGAGGGAAGAGTGATGACAGTGGGTGCGAAAATCTCTTAAAGCTCTTGGCTGGGGAAGGGCCTGACTAACCCCTTCCATCTTCCCACTCACATGGGCTGAACCTGGCTTTCTCTCCCAGCTGGCCTTTTCCATTGGCTACAACTTTTACTGAGATGAGCAGTTTGCAGCTTATGCATTTTCAGGAGTAATTTAAACCTAATTTTCAAGATGTCTCTCCCTCATTTCTCTCCAAAGAACATCCATGAAAGAGTGAACAAATTCTTTGATGTACATTTCCTTAGGAAATCTACTCATCTCACAGTCAACATCAAAGGAAAACTTCCATAAAGATACCAATGTCAGTGTAATGAGCCCCAACAAAAATGTATTGAATGAGATGTCTTGGGCTACAGGTGAACTGAAAGAGGAAAAAGAGAGGGAGATATGATAAAGCACTCAAGCATCATAGAAAATGTGTGCAGCTTTAGAACTCACATGAAATAAGTCTTCAAAAAAGGGATGTTGTTCAGCTTTACTGAGCACTTCCAGAGCATTTGGAAATGATACATGATGAAACAGCAAGGAGGAGAGGTATCCATGCACAGTACAGTTATAAACCTGACAGATTACTATGATGTTGAGAAAAGGAAAAGAAGTCAAAGAAAGAACAATTTTTTTTCAAAGATATACTCTTTTAAACTACCCATGCCAGGTTAGCAGCATTGGAAAAAAGTAATGTACTAAGGCTATTTTCATGTCCAGGATATTGTGGTAACCTGCAAGTTTATCTGGTGACTGACACAAGCTGCAGAAAAAGAGAAAATGCATGACCCCGGAAAACCTATTGAAGAAACATTAACAGTACATTAGCAAGGAAAATTAAAAGCAATTAGCATGACAACATGCTTCATTTGAATAAAATAAGAGATATTCACATACTGGAAAAGATAATAAAAGTGGGCCAACTGTGAAACTATTCTTTCCAGTCACCTGGCTTTCCAGCATGTCACTCAGAACTTCTTCAGAATGTTTTTATAGTAATTTTTACATCCTTCTATGAAAAGATGAAAAATTATTAACAGGGTAATTTCTGAAATGCAACTATATAACATCAGTTTGTGGGGATCAAACAAAGGAGACAGAAGCATGGTTACTGACAAATTGAAAATATTTCAAATAAGGATGTATTTGAAAAATATACAGAACCTGTTACATGAGCAAATTTTCCCTTAAATTGTATTGGGTGAATAAAGCAGTGTATCAGTCTCTTTTCCTTGATCACACCTCTTCTAGCTCTTCATCACTCAAACTACTGTAGGTATCTCAACTGACATAAGTTTTGCACACTATATATCTCAATAGTGTAAAAGTTCTCTATGTAGCCACTGTAAATAGTAGCCAAAACAAGCAAGAGTAATATTAATAATAATTATAAATAAATAAACCTTTTAAACTTGGATAGGATTTTGCATTTGACAGAGAAAAGATAAATGGAGAAATAATGACTTTACTGAGCTGAGTAGAAGTGATCACTTATTAAAGTAATACTTTCAACAGGTCTTGCTTAACTAGTAAGCCTGGCAAACTTGAAGAAATAGCATATTTTCCCAAACCCTCAGAAAATTGTTAAAAATGTTAAAAGTGCTTTCTACAAAACATATATAGTTCCTTATCAAAATCGTTTCAAAGTGATGCATTCTCTGAAGCTTTTCTCAATATTTAAGTAGAAAAATACTCATAGTCTAAGATATTCCAACTTAAACCCCTTTATCTGTGATTTCAACTAGAGGATAAGAGCTTTTCTGTATGCAGTTTTCCTGCCACAGAAACTCAATGATGAAAAGTGATGGCAGGGAAGGTAGCTCCGTTGTGTCAGAAAAGATTAAAATGTGAAAAGCATAACTATCCTGAAGTCTTTTGAAATCTGTGTCTCTCTTACATTTCTCTTTACTACTGCCAGGAGATAATTCCTCACTGAGTACCTGGTTTTGACATGAGATTCAAATTATACTTTGGTTCATGCTTTTTAGGGCTCATACTCAATGCAATGTGCCTTCTCTTAGAGTGATACTGATGGGAAATTTGTGTAAAAATCTGACTTCTGGAAAGGATTGTATTCCAGCATTAGAACATTTTTTGCAGGTTCATCCACTGCCTACAAGGAAAATGTATTTACTAAATGCTGGCTCTTTGGACAGTCAGGCTTCCTGGTGGTGGAGTCACCTTTTTTATAGGCACACCATATGGACTGCTAAGAGGGAAAAGGCTCCTTCCATGCCCAGTGAAAAGGGTTTTTCTTTTTTATGACCTGTCTCCAAAGTGCCATGAAGGGACTTAGATTCAGGACCAAAAAGAAAATTTCAGAATTATATAGACAAGTTTCCTTTGGATCTTAGACTTCATGTGCTTATTCCTGGCTCAAACCAAGAAACTGCAGCTTAAGAAAAGCATAGATCTCCATTTTCTCTTGTGTTTACTACTTCCATTTTCCTGTGACTTACTTCAGACCAAAAGAATCACAGAATAGCAGAAGATGTCCCTATGAATCTTGCCTCCCTTTTCTAGCTGGAAGAAAAGTAATAAAGAGACAGCTGCACTGAAAATGACAGAGGAAGAGATGATAATCTTTTAAGCATGGTTTAAGGAAGTATCTCTAATTCTGCTACAGACTTGACTAGCACTAGAGCTACCTATGTGAATCTGAATTAAAGCAAACTAAGTCCAGGGACTTCATGGAGCTCTTCCATAACACAAGGTATTTCTTTTCTATTTCATTTTGCAGAAGTGTTTTACGGTACTAATCAAAAAGTATGTTCCATAGAAATGGACATGGCCAAACCTCAGACAAAATCCAGATCCGTTGACAAGAAAGGTGCAATTTAAAGGTACAATCAAGAAGTACTTGAAAAAATAACCACTATTTAAAACTAATGAACACAGAGATTACTAAGCCCCTTTCTTGTCTAATGCACTTTAGTGTTGTCAATATTACATTTTTTCCCCCAATAACTAATGAACTGTAAGAGTTATTTTGTTTGCTCTAGGTTATTTTGCTTGCCTTGGGTATCTAGATCTTATAGTGACTTCTCTAGGATATTTGCACCAGGAAAACAAATTCATTCTGGATCCAGATATTTCTTTATAAGCTATAGCCACTAGCAAGGAACACACTATCACTCAGTTTTGCTCAGAAGGTGTTTTTCTCCCTTTTCTTGCAGTATTTCCTCTGAGCTCTGCATTTGTGACTATTTCATCTTGAGATGTGGCCTTTGACTGATTCTTTGGTATTTCTTATGCCTCTTTCTTCCCTTTTTCTCTCTCTCATCACAAAGACACAGGGAGACAAAATATGATAAACAGATACATAGAGTTCTCCTGTGTTTTCCCCTTCTTTCCCTTGCCTTGCCACACTTCTTCAATTCAGGCTTCTCTGGACCTGCCCAAAATAGTTTTCCATTGCTCCTTCTTTTGTTAGAAGAAAACAAAGGCAATTGTTAGGCCTCTCATTTACTCAGAAGAAGATGTGGTTTTTCCTTTTTGAAGGTCTCAGAACAGCAATGTGCTGCCCAGCACCCCTCAGTGCTGAATGTATTGCTTTACTTCCGCAAGTTAGCTGTAACTTCAGGAATCTTTACTGCATCATGAATTTTGTCTGATGCTAATTTATTAAAGTTATTAAGAAAATGGATTATTAAAATAAGCCTTGTTATGGATTTCAAAAAAATACATTTAATCCTGTGGTAAAAGCTGGTTTAAGATAGAAATCACGTGGTAATAGTAAGATGAAGGTATTTCAGTTAAAAAGAACTAGAAACCACCATGTCCTTATCTTATGTAAATGTTACATTGTGAAAATCCTCTCAGGCTTAGTATGACTTAGCCTGTGTAACATTTCAGCTGTTATATTTCAACTGCAATAACAAGAAAAGTGTAATCTTAACAGATCTTATCAAATAACCACAATCCTTCTACACTCAAGGACAAAATAACTCCTCATGAATGCTATGTACTCCGCATGTAAGGGCTCTTCTGGGGTTTGGGACTTTGTCTTCCCTTTTCTTCCCTTTCTGAAGGAACAACAAAAGTATTTGCTAAAAAATGCCCCAGTCTAAGTTCCTGGGAGCTTAAGAACGCTGTCTCCTTGTGGATTACAGCTGGCAGCTGTAAGGTGTAAAGTTTTACAATTTACAGTGCTGGAATTTCTTCTTTATTTTAATCTCCACCACTCAGACCCCTTTAGTTTTCTTGGCGAGCTGTAAGACTTTAGATTACTAGTTAAATAGAATGTTCTGCCTGCAAATATTATAATGTATATATGGACCAGAGGGAATGTATAGTAAATGAATGCAAAATGCATTAATAGTGTCTAGTTTGGGGAGAAAGGGTGAAACTACAGGAAACTTTAAGCAGTTACAAGAACTGCCATAAGGATGAAAAATCATTTTAAATGTGAATTAATCTTTTTCTGTCTTTACAGAGAAATCTTGCCACAGTCAGTGTAGAACTAGTATACACCTTTAATAGAATGGACATATTTCTCCATTAAGTTATCTAGACTGAATTTACATACCTTTGGAAATGAGTTCTATTTTACAATATTATTCTATTTTACAATACTAATTTTATCAGATTGAGTAATTTAATTTCTGTGGCATTCTACTGTATTTTCCCCATTGGATTAATTATCATTATGTTTTTTTAATTATTGTTTGCAACAGCTGGACCACATTGTCCACTTCAGTGCTACAATCCTCAAAAGAGTTTTAGAAGACACCTTGGTGAGGACTTATTTGGAGAGAGATGCAGGCTCCAGTTTTTTTCAGTCAAAAAAGATCCCCAGTTTTCTTCAGTCAGAAAAGGTACTGAACTATTAATTTTTTCAAATTGTTAAGCAGATGTCTATGTCTATTCCTGCTTGCTTTGGCCTCAGGGAAGACTTCTGGCTTATTGGCAAAGTTGCTGCATTGTACCTGCACTGTATGGGGTTTCCTCTGGCTCCACCTGACCCTAATAAAACTCCAAAGAGGCAGAGAAGAAATAATAATACCAGGACCCTAAAGCACTTGTGGCTAGAATGGATGTTTGCCATATCCCTAAGCCCCATCCCATTCACTTCTTCTTTAGCCAGTCTAGTCTTTAATTCCCATCTAGGAATTATGTCTCCTCCTGTCTATCCTGTGTAGTATGTACTACACAAATGAGTGTGTAGTACTATCAACCACCTAAAGAACACTGAGTGGAGATGCCACATGCATACAGTAGGTATCCAGTCAGGGTATTTCAGTGGAAAAACAAACACACATGTCCCCCTTCTTATTTTAGGAGACATACCACCAGCTATTTCTACAAGTCTAAACTGATGGTTAACAGACTGTGCTAATCCTTCATTTAAACCTTTACCTTCATTTAAAGGAATGTTCCAGTGAGGTACAATTTGGGGTTACTGAAATGGCCAAAAAAAGACCACTGAAAACAGACGTTCAGAGAGAGTGGAACAAAACTGTTATCAGTCATTAAGGTTTGCACCCCTCTGTTCTCAGACATAAAATAGATACAAAACAGCCACTGTCTTTGATAAAGCATTTCACTCACAAACTGTTTTAAAAATCTTTTGTAAATTAGCTGTGGCTTCACATCTCAAATTTAATCTGTGTCTCTGCAACTGCTCCCTCAAGGCTCCTCATTGACACATGCTTGGTCTCTCCCTCTTCTTCAGCCTGACTGCTGTGCTTCTTTACCAGTCTCAGAACACAACATAACCTATGGATAAAATTTCAGCTGCATTTGCAATTTTGTCATCTTTACGAGATGAAGCAACACCTTGACTTTGGCTTAAAACTCATTCTTCTTTCATCTTATGCTAATTTAAAAAACAAATGGAGGAGCCTCTTCAACCAAAAAATTGTGAGACTACATACAAAATGCTTCACTCCAATATTTTCAGAAAACTTAACATTTACTTAGACAACTTTGTGTTAGCAACATTTTCATGGCTATTGCATTTAACTATTGAGTTCCCCCTTTTAAACAAAATCAGTTTACCCTATGTTTTGTAGATATATTAAAGTCCTATGGATATTGGGGTCCTTAGTCTGAGAATATTCCTTCTACAGACTATCCATAAAAATACCCAATAGCAGCTGAGTACATTGTGGTATCAGCAAGAAGTTGTACACTGTTAGGAAGGCAAAATACATTAAGGTAAATCATACTTTTTAAACTTTGTAAGCATATGTGCTCGCAAACACAGCTTACCCTCTTTTTCACCAGCTGGACATCTGTAGTTAGCATCATGGTAGTTCATACATTATTTGTAATTGTGCTCAGCATGGAGCTTGAACTTTACTTCAGAGCTAAAATGAACACATTTGGATTTCACTTTATTATTAATGTCTTTTAAAGGGCACAGATCAGACATTTTGCAATTTCTCAGAGGCACTGGACAAATTACAGGGACTAGTATAGGATGATTTGTTAAGCAGGACAGTTTGCAAAAAGGTTTCCAATTCATGGCAAGCATCTTGAAATGGTTATTAATTACAAACACTTTAATGTTTGTATTCTTTTCCCAGAAGTCAATTATTGCTGCAGCATTTACAGTGTTCCTTCCACCATATGGGGCCATTTGCTGACTAGTACTCCTTCAGAAATTCAGATCAATTCGAGCCAGTGTTATGTGAATTGGTGCCCAGCCCACTTCCCAGCTGAAGTTTGGAGGCAGGTGGAGCTTGATGCGCGGTGACCTCTGCTTCCTGTGCACTGCTCTAGTCCTACAAGGTTTAACAAAAGCACAGCACTGCAACAAATGTAAGTATTTAGGGGAGAAAACATAGAATACTTTTTCTGCAATTTTAGCCTGGACTACTTTGGGAAGGTTTCAGATGACCAGCTGCACAATAAACCACTTGAGTCTAGAAAAACAGTGTCTATCAAAGAGGGTGTGCCTCTTTCATGGATTTATAATAATGTTGGAACATTTCAGCTGAAATGCTGTCCAGTGTAACTCCAGGTGTTTGGCCACATCTGTTGTTTACCCAGATGAAAATTGTGCATATTGAATAAAATATACTATTTGTAATTGATTTTGTGAAAAAAACCCTTCATTATTAATTTCTAAATTATAAATTCCAAGATTTAGCATGCAATAAGCATGCTACAAATTATTTTCTCTGTGCAAAATGCTATCAACAGCTTATCAGCAACCCATAGATTCTCCATACAACTCTCACTTCCCAATATTATCGCATAAAGAAAATTGTATCAGTACAAAATCATGACACCAAGGACAAGATCCATGACTTGCACTCAGATATGTTTTGTTGCAACTTTCAGACTCTTCAAAATCTGAAATGACACATGATTTAGAAGATGGGAATACCTTAGTGAATATAAACAGTGCTACCATTTCACTGTCTTTCTAGAACAGAAGACTTTTCCAGGCTACCTTTCTTTTTCCTTGTCCAGTTAGTAAGGTTATTTATATCCTTTCCCAGAAGGTATGACAGCATCCAGTGCTTAGTGAGAGTCAGTAGCTGGGACTATGATATTTGCATAGAATACCTCGACAGATTCAAGATTAAAACATCTGACATGCTGCATCTCTTCCAGGCACATTTTATGTCATGCAAGGCCTGAACAAATTACAGGGACTAGTATAGGATGGCATTTGGCATTACTAGAGCCCCACAAAATAAAAATAATTTAATAACATTCTGTTCAAGACAAAATATTTTAAAGAATTGATGTGGCCTTTACATTCCCATTTTGCAGCTTTATTCTTCTACATGTTCCTATTCCCTTTTTAAGTGATAAAAACAAAAATCATGGGACAGGAAAGAAGAGAGAAAAAACAAGTTTGTTTCTAAATCTTGAAACTCTCACATGGCTAAGAGATTACGGTTCATGAGTGATTCCACAGCTTAATTGCAGGTTAGTCCTTCATCTGTGCATTAATTCCAACCTGCTTCATCCAGTATAAAATAATCCTCAAAGATTACAACAAGGGCACTTGAAGATTTTTATAGGATGCCAAAGGAGATTTCAAATATGCAACACCTCTAGAGAGCTAGGACAGAACTGCATGCCCAAGATTATTCCATGCTGCACACAAAGTATGCTTGTGGATCTCTGAGTTTGTTTGGCTTGGTTTTGTTTTCTGAAAAAAGAAAATTATTTCAGCAGGGAAGAGGTCAGGAACATTTCCTTAAAGAACTTGTAAGGAGGCTGCAGTGGAAAAAGGAGCGTTTCTGCTGCACACTTTTCTGCCCACAGGCTAGGCACACACAGGGCATGTGAGAGGTACAGGGAAAGGAGGTAATAGCTTGTGACAGCCGCCATCCTGGGGTAGAGAGCTGGTGCCATTTTCCCTCTGCCTTTCAAGCCATGCAGGCAGCTATGGAGGCCACCATTTTGCGTGTAGGCCAGCCGCCATTTTGCGTGTAGGCCAGCCGCCATTTTGTGTGTATGCCAGCCGCCATTTTCCCTTTGTCTCCCTGCGTGCTGCCAGCAGCGGGAGCCACTGTCTTGGGAGGGGACAGTACCCCAACAATTTGGGTGTCACTTTGTTCTCAGGGAGTTCCTGAGGTTTAGCAATTTTGTATCTAGATATTGTTTACTGTCATTTTCAGTTTTGCTTCTTGGTCAACTGTTTTGTTGTGAGTTTTTTTTTTTCACTTTTATCTGCTGGTATCTATTCCTTATGGTGGAAGAGGATTGCTTAGAACTAAGGGGAGGAAACTCGTTTTAGAGTGCTCCCCTCTTTAAATCGTCTTAAACCAAGACAGATTGTTATTGCCTCTTTCTTTCAGGATATGAGTCAAGATCCTTCAGGGCTTTCCATGAAACATTGTAGAAGTTAGTGCAAAAACACTGATCTGAGACACTGCAGTTGCTTTAGATTGATAGTCTGCACTTAGATCAGGAAAAAATCCCAGTAATATCCAATAATAAAATACCCCATAATACAAGTGTTCATAGTTGTCAAAGATTTTTTAAAAGAGAATTTTAAGTCACATTTAAAATTAAATCACTTTAAAAATAATAAATAATAATAATAATAATAAGCAACACTGTTCCTATTAAGCTTCCCATTCAGATTTTCTCATGCCTGCTACTGTTTAGGCGATGAATATTCATGAATATAAACATGATTTGTAACATCTGTATACCAGTGGTAGAATGTTAGCAAGGCATTTACACTCCTTTGTTTGGGATATATATATTTATACAAAAAGAGAAACTTTCCCTTGTGATCTTCTCCAGAGATGATTTCACACTCCAAAGTCTGGCCTTCAAAATATTCTAACGTCTATCATACGACTCCGCAGGAGCAGAAATGCAAGCAGAGAGTTTCTCAGCCCACAGCCAAACCTTTCTACCTTCCCAGAAAACAAAAAATAAGTTTAATTTGTGAAACCATTTTACAGCCTATCTTCTGGAAAAAAAACCCAAAACACAAGTAGGCTGCATCTGGGTTTGTTCGTACATAAAAATTCCATCTTCTGAGTTAAAATTCCCCTACTCCATAGCTTTTTTTTACTGTCCCATTAGGTTAGATGAGGCAACACAGCTTAGCACATGAGAAAGTCACACTAATTTACTCAACCTTTAACAATCACTTGCAACCATGTGAAGACTGTTATTTCAGATTCTCATGCTTTGTTTTTGTTCTTTTTAAATTAACTCAAAATCGTGAACTTAAATGACCATTTAAAATTAATGTCTACCATTTTGGGCCAGGTCCCACAGGTTTTAATGTGCATTTTCGGTTAAATTAAGAATTTACCTAAGTGGAAAGTTCCTCAAGACAGAAATTTTAAATTATTGTTAACTAATCTAAACCAATTAGTTAACAATAGCTGGGAAAGGTGATATCACACTTCCTGGTGTGAGGTGTGCTCAGTGATGAACACTAATAAAGACTAAGAAAAAAACCATCTGTGACCTGATCACTCTATCTTTCCAGTCACAGCTAAACCTCTTACAAAGGTTTATTAGCTAGATAATATCATTACCAAACTTGGGTGTGCATGTACAAATCTGAACATCCCATCTGCTGATGAATTATCTACAGCTACCATTCTTGAAGAGCAGAACAGCATCTTGGTCAGTGGCTTCAACACAATTTCTTACCTTCTGGTCACCTTGTTTCTCAGCACTGTTTGCATGTAAGAGCATAAATGATTTTGATAATTATTTTCCTCCTACTTACCACTTCCAAATTTTTCTCTTCCTGAGTCTCAGGCTCCTACCCTGTACAGAATTCTTTACATGTAGGTCACTGTGCACTTAGAAAGAAGCTCTGATTTGTCTATTGACTTTTAGCAGTTCAATCACTAATGCAGAGTAGTAATTACATGTCATTCACAGCTGCCAGTCCTTCCTGACTCATAAGTGAGAGAGGACTCACAAATTCAGGATTCATGGAAACCGAAATGAACAAAGTTATAAAATACTCTTGACAGAAGGCACAGGATTGCAGAATAGTGAAACCATTTTTATCACTTGACAGTTTAGAATGAAATATAGTCTGTCATACACCAAAAGGCTTCTATGAGGGACTTTAAACTTTTACTGCAAATGCATGTCCAAATGAAAAGCAGTCTTCCTGTCATTGTTTTGTTTGATTTTTTTAACCAAACTGCTGTGTGTTATTGTGGTCCACTCTGTGATTCTGCAGTCAGCACATCTAATAGTGTATCCCGTTCCTTTGGAAAGAGAATTCTTTATTAAGCACTAATCTTTAATTGGATCTGAAGCATTTATCTTCTGGGATGAGAGCTGTTGCCAGTGTGCTGAAAAATGCCATTAAAAATTTCCTCTGTCATATTCCTAAATCTTAATCTGAGTAATTGTCACATTCAGACTTCTCAATCAGCAGGAAAACAGTCCATCTCAGCCTCTGTATAGATAAGATACAGGGTTGGCTTGAGTGGAATATTATATATCCTTTCCCAGTCCTTAAGTGTTGCTACATACAAAATACAGATTCCTTGCTAGAACTACATGGTATGAACAGTCAAATGGCTTCAGTTATCCTATTATGTCCACATTTCAGATTGACTCAAACCTTCTCTTCTGGAAAGCCTGTAAGAGAAAGATTAATGGCAAATAGGAAGCTTTAGAAAACACAGACATCTGGAAGTAAAGATATCATAGTGGTGTAAGCCACAGTGGAATAAAACATTTGTTTAATTCAACCTTTAGACTCTAAAGCCAGTCAATATGGAAGGAGAGCCAACAATTTAACAGCACACAGTTGTTTACGTAAGGTCTGCTGTGCAAAAGAGTCATCCAATTTTTTGCAAAACCAGCAGGTGCTGGGTGTGCTGAACTGTCAGAGCACCCAGTTCCAAGAGTAAATACATGTCATGACTCACGTAATTTCTGAACCCCTTCTGGCTGGCTGATGACCTTTGTCACCTCCATGAGCCCCTTCTTGCTCAGCTTCTTGCAGAGGTGCAGGGAGAAAACCAGCAGCAGTGACTTCATAGGGATGGTCCACATCTACTCCCTTCTGCTGCCCAACACAATTCCTAGGGCATGTCTCAGCTGGATGTGCAGCTGCAGCACTATGGGAACAGCTGGCACAAAAATTCAAGCGTGGATGTGCAAGAGTGTTATAAAAAGTTACTAGCTTTGAATATGATGAACTTTTTTGTTGGTGATTTTCACATTGTGCTGATTTTAATTTCCTACTCAGCTGGTTGAAATATTTTCTTCCAGACTGTCTTTCTCCTTAATTGCATAAGTCTGTTTCTAATTGAAACTGATATTAAAATTAAGAAATTATTTTTCCTAATGTAATTTCCTGTAGTGCATTAGAATGCCCAAACATCTTTTATTGTACAGTAGCACTGTCAATAGGTAACACAACAACTACAAGTACAGTATTTTTTAGCATAATGATTTGTAAGCAGTATTGCACCATGGATAAAATATCCAAACTAATTTGCACTGTGTGATCCTTCAGTGAAGAACAGAGGTTCAGTTTAGTATTTTATAGACTTTCTAAAAATGAAAAGACTTTATCTAGTAGATGGCCTGGTAATAGAAAGTACCTTAGAATGTCAATAAATTACACTGATGAACAGAATCTTGTCAGCTACTGAATTTAACACATTTAAATACAATTTAACTGTGTCTATAGGCAAGGTGTGAGGGACCAACAGTGATTTACCACATACTGGTCACAAGTCTGTAGTGCAGTGAGTCCCCTCCATTTTATTCAAGACAATATAAGTCAAGAGTATTTTGCTCTTTTGCAGAACTGAATGATAAGATCAAGGATAATTCTGAGAGGAAAGAAAATTAACTGTTCTACAAAAACCATATAGGAGTTTTTAAGAGGACTTGCATCTTCACTATAACCTCTTTGATTAGGACATGTTCCTAAAAGAACCAACCCTTTTTATTTATTTTTAGAGAAACCAAAACACCCCATTCCTAAACCCAAAGGGTGAGGAACAGAAACCCTT
Organism: Melozone crissalis; assembly: GCF_028551555.1. Lineage (NCBI taxonomy): Eukaryota > Metazoa > Chordata > Aves > Passeriformes > Passerellidae > Melozone > Melozone crissalis. The sequence goes on along the minus strand of NW_026535782.1, from coordinate 31,998,299 downwards.
TTAGCCATTGCTACTGAGCACTATAAAATTATGGATCAAATGACGATGGCCATTCTAACATCTTCATAAGAAAAAACAGACAGGAAGCTGTGGAGCAACTATGAAACATAGTTGATAAGGGAGTGCCTTTGCAAGGCAGCTTTATGTGTATGACGGAACTAGAGCAGAGTCTATTTCATTTTTAGATGAAGACTAGAACAACTAGAATTGTCCAAGCTTCCCTCTTGCAAAAGATATCTCTCACACAATAAATCATTTGTATTTGTATGAAATTCTACATCAGCTGGGGACTGTCAGGTCCAGTCTCATAAAGCCAATTGCAAGCTTATGATTAATTAAGCTAAACAGTATTCAGGGTGGAAAGAAGAAAAAGAGGGGAAAAAAAGAGGAAGGATGCAACAAAATTACATGAGGGAGGGAACACTGGATAGCCATCAATTTTCTAGTTTGAAATTTTGCAACAGAAGTTAGCAAATTTTCAATGTAAGTGTAAGAAAGCAATGTAGGCATAAAAGCTCATTTCCTTTGTTCAAAATCCTGCCAACTGATTTGACACTTTTTCTCTTATTAATTTAATTAGAAGGGCATAAAATTAACTATAATAGCAGTTAAGTAGTTTAGCATTCTAATGAACTTCTACTTTATCTGACAGAATCAGATTTTTCTTTGATAATCATGTTTCATTCCAGGATATAAAAGAAAAAGCAACTGGCAAAACAATAACAAGGTTCAAACTGTTTTAGGAAAGACTGCAAAAGATTTGTGATTTTACATTGAGCAAAAGCAGCTTTCTCAAAAGCATTGAAAATTCCCAGCAAATGAAACCCAGGTATCATGCACACTGAAAAGAATGTATCATAACTTACACCTCTTGGTCATTGCATGTTTCAGATCATATATGGACCCAATTTAGCAGACTATCTAAGAGACCAATGCAACTTATAGTTGCATTGTCTTCGTATATAGACTGCATATTTCTAGGGTGGGTAAATTATAAAATATTTCACTGTTACCCATTTCTTTGAGAAACAGTGCTAGAAAGAATGGGATACATTTCCATTTTAAAGGCTCAGGAGATTTCTTCGTTGTTACTCTGAAGAAAGGACAGTCCTTACCCTCACTGCCAGACTCTGAGACTCTCTTCTAGTGTTAAGCAGAAAAGTCTTATTTTGGAAGGCAGTCAAAAGTGCAGTTGGTAAATCAGATAATTTCGTGATATAAGCAAGATCTCAGCAGAAATGTTATTGCCCATCATCTCTGCTGAGTAAAAAGTCAGTTTTTATGTCCTTACACGGACATAGTAAGTAGATTCTCAGCCCCACAAATATGTTTCTCATAGAAGATCAGCTGAGACTGCTGTAAACTAGATAAAGTAGTGAATACATTTAGAATTTATTTTTAAACTTCCTCTTACTTCATTCCCTTTCTCTTTTGTAGCCTTTCTATCTGCATGAAAGTCTTCCACCTTTTTTCGAGAGCTATTCTTGAGCTTTGTCTTCTCAGAAGTGCTTATATCACATGCTAATTGGCTTAATTAACTACAAGTCATAGCTCCAACAAAAGCATTTCCTATCTAGTCAATGTGACCATTAAAAAGTGATTTGCATTACATTTGGAGCTGCAGATGCTTAGCTTGTGAAAGGGGCTAATGAAGCATGTGTTCTGGGCACACAAATCAGGTGCTAGAGGTATAGAAAGCAGTACACAATTCCTTTGCAGAAGCAATTTGAAAGACTTTAACTAGTGGTTTTCCAATAAAAACTGTCCTTTTTTTTTCAATGATAAAATAATTAAGAAAAATGAAGAACATAATCTCAAACAATTTAATACTTATAAGAAAAAGCAGTCTTTTTTGTCATCATTCACAAAAGTAATTCCACATATATTAGGTCAGAAACTTATTCTGTAAATTATAATTTGAAAATAGAATTTGGAAGGGAAAGTGCAGCGATCAAGTGTTGCTAATGACCTGCAGAGACAAACCTGCATAAACACAGGGCTGTGCTCTTACAACCAGAAACAATGTGGCATGCAGGCACCAGAAAAGGACACGGCTCCAGGTGAAATTTAGGTCAGGTGTAAGTGCCAAGGTACAAAAATATAATCCTGTGAATCTCTGTGCAGCTGCTAACAGAGCTTGGATTTGCTTAAACTCTGTAGGCACTCTTGTTTTCACCACAGACTTTCCATTGATATCTGTAGCTCCTATTCTTGGCATGTGCACACGTATTTCTTGTTGGCAGGGCTAAGCCGTGCTGTCTGCGCCTGGTGCTCCATCTACTTTAGGACTGGAGGGGTGGAATTGGGAGCCTCTGCCAGAGGCTGTTGCACTGGTCTGGGAGATGTTCTCAGAGCACATCTGAAATTCCTGCAGTCCACATAGCACACAGGTGAAGCAAGAAATCCCTTCAGAACATGGCCAGGAGAAACAGGTGTTTAATTGTCTCTCTTTTTCCTTCTCCTTTTGCTGCAGTTGTGATCTCAGCAGCCCAAGAGATGTCAGGATGGCTAGACTGCATCCCCACCACCTGCTGTGTTCTGGCTACTCTCATGACAAATGGAGACTGCTACATCTTCTTCATCTTAGCTTTTGGCTGACTTTGGAGTTAGCCCTGCTTTGGGGCTGACCCTCAGAGGTCCCTTCCAGCCTAAGTTGTTATGTGATTATAACACAATAACACCTGCTACCCATATTTTAAAAGCCAGCAGCAGTCCTTGCTAATTTTCTGCAAGAAAAACTGTAGACCTTTTTTTGGGGAATTGTACAATGAATAAGGGAGCAGGTATAAATAATATGAAAGACTAAGGAAAGTAAATCCTATCTGTGGAGTTTTTCACACTGGTGAGATGCAGATGGTTTACTATGCATATAGATGCTTGATTCTGCCATCCCTTAATGGTACTAATTAGTACCCAGATCTCCTGGGTGCCTAATATTTCAGTCCCTAAAATTCAGATGTGAGACCAACAGGATTGCCTCTGGGGAAAAGGAACTTCAACTCCAGCCACTCAGATACCAGCTAAAATGCATTTCAGTTTCTCAATGAGATCCTTTATTCGGCAACTCCTTTTCTGGTTTTGCACTAAAGAAGCCTGGCAGAGAGCTCTTTTCACTCCTGCACCATTTCAAGCTGAGCAGCAAGCCATGAACCAAGTTGTCATGCCGACAGATTGTGGCTCTGGTTATAAAAGTGCTTCTTGAAGTTTTAAGTCCTTACCACTATTTTTACCCAGTTGAAAATCAATAACTGAAAACCATATTAAAAAATTTCAAAATATTGTCCCACCATCTGCAAGACTCCAGCAGAGCACAACTAGACTAGAGGTCATGTCTCTATTCATAGGCAGAAATTAGAGGACACAGGTCCAAGATAAACTCCTGCTAAGCAGCCCTGGAGAGGGGCTGGGCTGTCTTATTTATCCTGGTTTTGGATGCTATTTGGTGTGCTGGGGTGCAGTGGGGCCAGGCTCCAGGGTGCAGCAGGGCACCAGCCCCATCCCATTGTCCCAGCCAAGGACAGCCTGTCCCAGGGCCCTGGGCCCTCCCTGGGGATGGGGCTGGGCTGAGCTATGGTCCTGCTGGCAGGACTGTGAGCTGCTGGGCAGTGATGCTGCTGGGGCATGTGCTGCTGGCTCGGGGCTCATGTGCTGTCACAGGCCATGGGCAGGGTGGAGCAGCGCTGGGAAGGGGACCAGGATCCTGAGGACCATGGTGCCATGGAACATTCCAAATGTTCCTGTTCCAAATAGGAAAGGAGGGATGAGGCCATGTTTTTTGAAGAGCTGTTAGTCATATGGCTACAAGCTCTGCAGACCTTCTCCCCAGGCCTGAGTTCTCCCTTTTCACTGGAATGGCCAACAAACAGACGTAGTTTGAGATATCCTGGAAACGTCCCATGACGACAGCTGTGGTAAGTTTCTGCTCTCATACATATGAATCATCTTCTCTTTAGTATCCATGGGCAATCCAAAAGGTTCTGCTCTCAGGATCCTGACACCTTAGGCCTGGGTCTTTATGTATTTCTAACTCAATTCTCAGATGTGCTCTTGCAGAGCCATCTCAAGCACCACGGGCTCTTGGGTGGTGGGGCAAAGGGGCACCCTCTGGCTGTGGCTGAGTGGGCATAGGCTCCTCCTCCGGTCTACAGATGCTTCTGGGAATTGCAGGAGACTGACATTCCCCTGCAAGGGGCTGACTACCCACGTGCTTTACCATGTTCATCCCTTGCTTCTGTTCCTTATGCTCAAATTAAACTGGGAGGTTTTAGATCTATATCTTTGGTAACGTCTGGCACAACACAAAGCTTCTGGTCTTGCTCGCAGGCTTATTTCTGCCAGCTAAGAGATGCTGTGGATCCCTAACAGTAAGCAGAACTTTGCTGGAAGTGTGAACTGTCAGTTCTGCCAGACCTGGCAGGTACTCCTTTGAGAAATGTGTTATCTACTGGAAAGCATCCTTAAACTTTTCCTCAGTATTTTGTTTCTTTCAACAATGATTCTTCTCAAGAAGATAATTTTAAAAAATGAATACTTTTTTTGGGGTTCAGAAATTGTGAAGCTTCCAAATAATTTTTACCCACATACTTTTTTCCTTTCTTAATAGGTCAAAGATCACACCTATTTAATCCTGACTCCAACTGTTACCTTCTACTAACTCTGGCCTTTTTTTCAGTGATAATATTGTGGTTTCTGGCTGCACAGGCTTGTGCACCTGTGCCCAACTTAAAACAGATAAATGTTTCATTTGTTTTGGACTGCTGGTTAATTCATCTTCTGATGCAATGACGTCTAAAAATTCCTGTTTCTTCATTCTCTCCTGGCACCAGTAAACTGTTACAATGTGGTGTAATTACTTACAGTGTCTGCATTCTCTTCTGAATGCCAGGAATTGTGTTGTTTATTGCAATGCACAGAACTGTTCCATGTATGCTGATTTTCATCTCCACACACTTTATTTCTTCCTTATTGCAGCAGTTAATCTTCTCTTGCATCTTCTGGGTCAAAATTGCCTTCACTTCTTCAAGGTAAAAATCCAAGTAAATTTTTAAAGATATGAAGCTGGATCCCCTATTAATTAGTGTCTTCTGTTTCAGATTTCCAATGTGATTTGCTATACAGAAACAGCCTCCATAATTTGAGGTGTTTCAACCCTCTGTAAGTCCGAAAGTCTTGTATCCTCTCTTTTCGTTCTGTGATTAACACCTCCCTACCATTTCATGTAACATAAAGCAGAGCATTCCTCCACTTCTGTGAGTTTCCGAGTGTGCCTTTTCTGCCTGTCCTGGTGTTTGTGTTTTTTAGCTTCCTTTCTGGCATCCTGCATCCATTAGGAAGCACAAGTATCAAAGTGCTTGACAAATGCCTGCTTTAGGTTGTAATCTCCCAGGCATTAACACTGAATCAGTGCATTTCCAGATCACTAGTAATATATTGATGGAGATCAGGTGTAGTCATACAAAAACTGTTCTATAAAACTAAGAGCACTCAACAGGGTGTTAATGCAGCCTTTGCACTGTGTGGTTCTTGATCTTGCACTGTAGACTCTAAACCTGACTCCAGTGTGCAGTCAGAGCATGACCTCAGTGCCTGAGTTGGAAGCTGGCAGCACACACAGAAAGTGAGCCCCAGCAGAGCACAATACATTCCCTGCAGCTTTTGAAGGGTTTGTGAAATCTGTAGCTCCCTGCTAGTTTAGCAACTCACAAAAAGGAGCCTCAGTCAAAGCTGAAGATGCGTAGCAGCGTATTTTTCTTGATACACAATGATATAAGTGTATACACAATCAAATATTCTTGATATTTAATATAAACTTCAATTTTTTTTTCATTTTCTAATAAGCTTGCCATTAATCTGTATTTTTTCCCCCTGCCTACATATTTCAGAGTCCAAAATCACATCATCACAATAGCTTTGGGTATGAATGCAAATTTAAATATACATTTCATGGATGTCAGTATATATTTAAAATGATTTTCAAACTCAAGTATTAAAGTGCTCTTTAAATACTACTGATTTTTTTATTCCTTTAACTTATATTGATATGCCTTTAACTTATATTGTAGTTTTATTCTATGAAGTCTCTAAAGTAGACAGGGAGAATGTTGCAGGTTAACCAACTTCACTTCAGAAGCCCAGTCATGAAAAGGTGAATGTAATTGTCCTAAAACTGAGCAAGTTGACATGTAGAAGGAAAGCATCTATTTCCACTTTGTTCTGCAGAACACAGTTTATTATATTTGTCTTCATTCTCTCATTTGCAAAATAGGCATGGAAAAGGATTTCAATATTCTTAGGATCAAATCTAGGAAGAAGCAGCTATGACCATATTCTTTATGCTGCTATCAGTGCCAGTACTAACCTTCTTTCATAACTCACAAAAGGCTTCAGTGGTTGACTGGAGGACTGGGAAGATTTGAAACCTGACATTGTGTAAATTGCTATTTCTATCTTTGATAAGGAAAGTAAAACACGTGGAAGATGATACACTGGGATAAAGATGTAAAGACATGGCTCTGGAAGGGGTCTCTAGGGATCATGTAGCTCTTTTAATTCTAGTGAGTGGAGGTCACCTATCAATTAGACTGGATATCAAGCTTTGCCAGAGCTGAGCTGGCTCTCTGCCAACTGAACATCTCCTGTGTCATCATTTTTACATAAAAACATCCTAATGCAGTGAAGCCTGAGTGCCCTTGGATGCATAAGCAATGGAGTCAGTGAGAGATGAGGATGCAGATGAGTGAATGTGAAGTGGCAAGCAGGATACAGACACAATGCTGAACTGGAAAGGCTGAAGTGAGCATTCATCCCATATTAATGCTCATCTTCCTGCCAGCTTTGTGCTTATCACTGTGTGCATTGAAAGGCTGTGAGTTACAGTGAACGGGGCTGGAAGATAACCTTGCAAAAGATGGGATGGGAGATGTGGAACCCTGTGCCTATAAGAGACATAGGAGGCCTGGGGTGATGGCAGAGAAAAACTGATTATCTGTGACAGTCAGTGATTTACAGCACACATCAGTATAAAAGTCATTTTTTTCATCCCTTGTTACATGGCCCTGTAGCATCTCTCTTATTCTCAGAAGAGAAATCTGCAGATTTTCTCTGAACCTTCACAGGTATTCTGCCTGTGTTTGGAGGAAAAACAATTTTGAACAGCAAACATTCAGTTGTGAGCTAAATCCACATGCAAATACTAAAATTTATATTCTGTGGGGAGCTAAATGGGTTTCTGAGGTCTGCAAGCTTAGAAGACTGAAAAATTGCCAGAAGCCTGGCAAGGTGACATCGTCATCCTTCTGCAATTACTATGGTACAACATAACCTGAGTTTTCTTGAGGAGAAAACAATCCAAACTGAGTTTGCACAATAAGCCTCTGTCAAGCACTTCCATTTTCAGGAATCTACAGCGTAGACAATGCTTTGGAGTAAGTCAAAGGTTAACAGAGGGGCTTATGGAACCCAAAACCATACATGAACCAATTCCAGTCAACCAAAAGTAACCTATAGTTCAACACTTGGAATTCAGTTTTCTTTTCCAGTAAGACTTTTAAAGTCCAGGTAGGACTTTAAAAATATAGAAGCATATGACCCATGTTTATGTCTACATAGACCCAAGAATGAAATCTGAAAGAAGGGAAACCTAGCAGACAAAATTTAAGCTTATTTTCTTGGCAAATCTAGGCATTTTACTGTTAAGATAACTATAACATTCCTTAGTTAATGTGGGGTGGTGGCTTTAAGAGTTCATGCCTTGAAGGCTTGATACAGACATTCAAAATTCAGTTTATACAGTAAAAAATATATTGTGCAAATTGGTTGATTTTCTCCTTTTTTCTTTTCTCCTGCTACAATAAAAAGAACATTTTTTAATTAAAAAAAAACCTTAATTTAACTTCCTGGGGAAAAAATGTATGAGGACTAGTCTGGATTGTTGATACTTGTTTTGTAAGAGAAAATGTATTGATGTCCTTGCTACATGCCATAAAAATGGTACAGAGATAATGAAAATTCCTTATATTTTTCACTGAGTAGAAGTAGTTATGATTATACAGGCCACACAGAGAATTGTCACCATCAATTCACTTTTTCTTAGGCTATACAAGAAATCCTGGACTGGTAGGAGTACAGGTAGGAATGCTGATTATTTGGCTGGTGATTAACTGTCATACTAATAAAGGAAAACCTAAAAACATTTCAAGAAAATGAATAAATTCTTGAAGAAGAGCATGCAGAGAACTACTGCCAATACCAAAGAACTACATATAATGAATCTCTTGCATAAGGTTCAAAAAAATCTCCTTTCAGTAGCCACATAACTGGAGGAAGGATATGATCTGAGGAATTTAACCATTTTTCTCTGTTTCCCAAAGAAAGAATAGCAATCTTTGCAACTGGTCAAATCCTGTATCCTTATGCATCCTTGGTAAAAGTAGTTATGAAATATTGCCACAGATGTCTTTATCCACAACTTGCTAATATGCAACACTTCATCTATAATCTTCAGAAGGTAAAGTTGACTTTCCTGGTACTTGGAAGTTACTTGTGAACTCCAACCCTTCCTTCCTCCTGCCAGTGTTTTTTGCATTAAGGTACAGCCCTAAGAAATCACATTTGGCAGCTTTCCTTGAAATGCTTGGAGTCAAGTGGCTACAAAGGATCTCTTCAATTTAACAAGTACTATCCCACTCAGACAGTGGGAAGTGCTGGAGGTGAACCATGCAGTTAAGAAAGCAGGAAATGCATTAAACAAATAAATAACACTTTTTGCTCTCACCACTAATAATACTGGCTTCCAAATGCCTGATAGGACACTATAAAGCAGTCTTTGTTCAGATCTGAGCAGAAACTGCTACTACTTAAGTATTTCACACTGTTAGTGCAGGAGAACAATGCAAAAAGACTCACCCATGCCAAATAAATACAAACCAGCATGCTCAGACACTAGATTTGTCACAGGAATGGTTAGGAAAAAAGCAGGCAGGAAATACATTCCAAGAAAAGCCAAGAAGGATTTTCAACACTGCTTCTTCCCTGAGCACTGCAGCATTAAAACAGGCTTGCATAAGGGAATGGGAAATGGGAATTTAAAAGCTCCTGGGGTTACTATGTAACACTTATATTTGTTTTAATGATTGACATAACAGATTGAAATTGGGAAGATATTTCTTTCATGACAGTATTACTTCATTTCATATTCAACAGACAGCAGTAAGAATACTTGCTAAAACAATACAAAAAGGTAAGGTGACTTTCTTGTCCAGAACTGAAAAAACAAAAGTGAAAATGAAATCAGAGAAACAAGATAAAACTTAATGGAAACGTGATTATGGCTTTGTCTAATTTGCAACTTTCATCAAATCCTGAAATATTTGTAAAAACAATGAAAGACAGATCTAGACAGAGTAAAATCAATTACAGAAATGCATCACTCTGTGCCATTTAAGCACAATGCTGCAAGGGGTTTATTTATACACCATGACTGTACACACATGATAATTTTGCTAAATCAAATTGTTACATTCAAGCATATTTGAGTCAAATGTGTAGCCTCACATCTTTAATGCTCACCAAGCTGGCTTTGAGTATTCCCATTAGAGATAATTATTTATAAAATTTTGTGTCTGTTGAGCATACAATGTATAAAAATAGATACACTAACTAGAAACAATTCTAATTTATATTCTGTTCAATTCTTTTGGTTTACATTTGCTGCGTTCCAAATGGCCAACATATTTCTTTTCATTAATTAATTCAATCACTCTTGCTTTTGTTTTCTGGTTTAGCTAAACAAAGTCTAAAAAGTTTCCATTGTTGCTGTTGCTGTGTTTCCAAAACATCCTGTGGTATGTCTGATTTGCTACATATTTGGCTATTTTTTGTGCACTTTCTGTCAGTGTTCGGTCTGCTGTCATGCACTGTTCTTTCTGGCATCAAATGTCTGAATTTCCTTCCTAGATTCTCTGGTATTTGTTCACAGCATACTTAATTTGATCATGATACAAACAGAAATATTAAATGTATATATTACACATACCATATTAAGCTTGCAGAAAAGGCTGGGGTAAATATGTTTCAGAAATGTTTACTTTCTTTAGCTACCTAATTTATTTTAAAAATGCATTTCTTTAGCTTTGTTTGTGCCTATTTGGTGTACATGTTCCATAAATACTTTTGTAAATGCTCTTCACTGAGTAGTAACAACCACTAATTTTGATCAGATACTCTTTTAGTAGCAGGAAATAGAGTTCATAATTCATATACCATTGTTAATCCACACTTAATTTGCCATTGTTGCTAGCTTATGATCCACTTATTTATACCACAATGCAGTGCCTCGTGACCTAGACTGGACTGAAGTTGTGAGAGAAAGTAGATGAACCAATGTCTGCACAAACAGATCTTGCTTTATGGCAAAAAGTATCCAGTCAGAAAGCAAAGCAGTGGAAAATAATTGTTACCTACCTTTTGTGAACCATTTGCAGGTGAAGTTATTCCCTGAAGAAATTAATGTATCATTCAAGACAACAATTATGAGAGATAAATAGGATCTGTTAGTACAATTCACATCAGGGAGGAATCACAGTGAACAAAGAGACAGAATCAGGTGGGAATCCTGCAGGCTGCTTTTTAGCTCTTCAAATGGGGTTTAAATTAGATATAGGTAGGTAATGTATTTTATATCTAGGATCAGAATTCACATAAACCCATGTTTATGAGTGAAAAATTAAATTAATCAGTCTGTTGAAATGTTTTCCTGTTCTTCTCTGCAGGAAACAGACACTTGATGTAAAAGATTCTTTTTACAAGCAAAAGTGACGTTTAGTTAAAAAATGAGAATGCTTTGTAGTATTCTTCTGAAAGGGTTTACTGAAGAATCCTTGTTTTTTATGGGAAGTAATTTATTACCTGTCTGCTTTTGAGGGCAACTTAGCAACAATTGCAGAGGTAAAAAACCCTGGCATTTTAAGCCAACAAATACACAATTTTTTCAGAAATTGAGTGTAAACACTTCTAAGGTCACTTTCAACAGAAGATACATTGGTTAGACACACAAAAAGAAAGGAAAAAAACCTAAAAATATTAATATGTCTGTAGCTGGCTTTCATAAGAAACATCAGGGATTTTTTGTTACATAAAACTGTCTGTCTAGAATAATTTCCTTAGGTTTTTGGGAATGCAGAGCACTGGAATTCATGTTGCTCAGCACATCACTGTTTTTGAAAGCCATACAAACTGCATATATTGACTCTGTATATTGACATTGTAACTTTCTAAATTTAATACTTTGCAGGGGGAACTGACCATTTCAGCATTTACCAAAAAAAAAAAAAAAAGATTTCTTATCTGTATGAAATCTTATTTCAGTTATTCCAAAATCTGTTACAAACTTTTACTTCAACTGGAAAGTGGTACTTCTCTCTAACACTGTTATCCCTCAACTGAAGGAAAAAAAAAAAAGAACAGGTAAGAAGTCCATGGAAATTAGAGATAAAAACTACATTTATAATAGAAATGATAGTTGCCCTGAGGAGATGTTTAGAGAGTGAAGGTCAGTTTTTGAAAAGCACTTTGAAGAGCATTTTGTTGTTAAGAGGATTGTCAGAATGCAAATGTAGTGATAAGGCATGTAATGTATACGCTCTTCTGCCAACAAAGGAGGATATTTATGATTTATCATACATAAAAATATTCACCTGCCTGAACAAAAAACTGGTTTTGTTTTTCTTTAATAATGTCCTCTAAGCAACCTGGGAATGATAAGATATATTGCAATGCTCAATGGCAAGCCTGTGATTCCACTGTTCAAGGGAAGAACTCCAGTTCAATAAAAAATGCTCAGAACAACCTGGAACAGCACACCCCACCACACTGCAAAGCACAGTGACACTTGCAAAAGAGAAAGTAAATCCTCAGCCAGGACTGGACATAACAGGTACAAATCAGGCTGGCTCCCATAAAGGGAATTATCCAGCCTTTGGTGGCAGCATGTACCAAGAACACAGAAGGGCTATGCTGGAGCAATGCTTGTCTCTCAAGAACTGTGTGAGCTGTTCACTGCTACCCTTACACAGCAAGGGAAAGCTCAGCCCAAAGTGCCTGAAGGCACATCATATCAGTGGGTGGGAGGAGTAATAAAACTTCTTCCTTCTTCCTTGTTTATCCTGTCAAAAAACCCAGATAATGCTCAGAGCATACACACTCTTCTCCCCTGGGCTATACAGGAGTAGAACCATATCAGGGCAGCACTGCAGCACAGACTGGTGACGCTGCAGAGCATAGAATGAATTTGGGGAATCCCAGACTAACAGGCACATGTGGCCTCTGGGACACAAGGTATGCAGCAGTTTACCTGGTGTAAAGTGAGTCTATCTTCCCTTTCCTGAGATGGAGAATCAAAATGTGAAGCTGGTCTCAAACCTTAACTAGCTAAAAAGCATTGAATTAAGCTGACATTAACTTCTCATGACCAACTGATAAAGAAACTAAATGCTTACTGTGAACTGTAATCTCTTGCGTATATTCGGATTTGTTTTAGCAGCTTTTTGTATGGAGAAATGTTGCAGACATCTTTTCATTAAAAATCCTTTCTTAGGATTTTTCTTCCTGAGAAGCTGAGAGGCTTCAGGAACAAATTGTAAACAATGGTATCTGCTGCTGTGGAATGCAACAGGTGCATCTCTGATTGGCCCACCTTGGATGTTTACAATTAATGGCCAATCACAGCCCAGTGAGCTTGGACTCTCTGTCCCAGACACAAACCTTTATTATTCATTCCTTCCTATTCTATTCTTAGCTAGCCTTCTTAGATGAAGCTTTTCCTTCTATTCTTTTTAGCATAGATTTAATGTAATACATATAATAAAATTATAAATCAAGCCTTCTGAACATGGAGTCAACATTCTCGTCTCTTCCCTCACCTGAAAACCCCTGTGAACACCGTCACAGAGAAACATGACATGGCTTACCATATCATACACTATCTCATTCAAGAGAACTGTAAAACACTAATGCATAAAAAAATGACTGTTCCCAGATTTACTCTTCCAAAATCTTAGGTGCAGTTTGCCCAAGACAAGTAAATTAGCGACATATGAAGCTGTAATATTTCAGTAAACCAGAAGTGAATAATTGTGATACCTTTTATACTTTATTAATTTCTGTTGTTGCTAAATCATAACAAACAGAATTTTTATTGCCTTTTCCCCACAGACAACCTGAAATAGTATTTTAATTCTCCACAGAGATTCTACTTCCAGTTACATAATTTTCAAGTCAATTATCCTGCAGTAAAATATTTTCATAAAATCACAATTAAAAATGTTTTCTATAGAAATCTATGCTTAAAACACATTCTAAATGGAATTATAAAAATCAATCAAAATTTTTGTCTGACAGTCAACATTTATTGGTTCGATTGAATTCTGGGCTGTGCAGAAAGAGTTATTAATTAACATTCCTATCTTTAACACAAGGTTCATGAATGAGGGATGTGCTGCCTACGAAGAGCTGGTAGAGGTGGCTAACTAGTGAAACATATCACTCAGATAAATTTGATTTCTTGTTTTGCAATACTTTATAAAATTTCTGCATAGAAGAAAGACTGAAGGGAAATACAGGGGAAAATGAAAAGTGAATACAAAGCAAAATCTTGCTATGAAAATATTCTGTTAAAGTACTGTGACAAGTGTTGCTTTTTTTTAAGAATTAAGGCTAAATCTTACTTTTCTTGTTCATAGAATCAGTTAAATGGTGTTCATGAGAATTATACCATTGGATTCAGCCAAAGTACAGGCTGTGACACTTCAGTTGTTCTTAGGAACAAAAAGTGCCATTTAACTCTGTTACTGTATCCAGTGCCCTCATTGTTAAGGACTAGTGAGAGAAGAGAAAATCCTGAGAGTTTTGATGTATTCAAACATATTATCTGGAAAAAAAAAAAAAAGAACAAAAAGCCATTTAAGCCTTCTCTCAGTATATGTCAGGAAGATTTCAATGATGAACCAGCATTCACAATAATTTCTATACTGTTCAACTTCAATATGTCTGGATAAAGGAAGTGTACACAATCTCTTCACCTTCAGAAATGTAAATTTGGAACTGTCCTTGTACAAAAGGTATTTGATCATCCACATTGTTTGTCTTCAGCACATGCTTTTGTATCCAAGCCTGCTCCCATGGTAATCAACAGAAATTAGCCAGTGACTCAAAAGACAATGCAGATCTTCACTACATTGTTGGACAGACATCTTTTACTTAAACCAAGAATTTGTCTAGACCTTAATCCTAATGATATGCATTTTTACTATGTGACTCTCTACCATTATTTATATTCTCAAATTAAAACTACAATTTCTGTGAAATGAAAGCATTTCTGTATTAGCTAATAACAGTCTGTCAATAAACACCAGAGAACTTAAAATTGATATAACATGTTTTATATGCTGCTCATTGAGTATTTTGTGAATTGTGTTCTTTGAATTGATGCCTATGCCTCAGAGTATAAAAAGCTTAGCAAATGGCACATTTATTCAAGCAATGTACAGCTCTTTTTGCAGTTTTTAACATGTGTGTGCCCTCTTGATGACTTTAGCCTTTCTAATACTAACAAGTGAATTTAGGATTTATAGTTGAGAAACAGCATGGTTGCTTCTGCTGTCAGTCTTTATTCATTACTCTAATAATAGGAGGTGTAATAAACAGCATGGATTTACAACTGTACATTTTAATTATTGTTTCTGAAGGTCTCCATAATCGAGAGAGGTGATCACTGCTCCTTTCTGCTTTGGCATTTTCTCCTCCAGTGCCAGACACTACCCAGTTATTCAGTAAGCAGACAGCTTTGCTCTTTTCATCACTGAGTCGTGAAAGAGTTGACAGTGTGTTAAGGCCATCTCAGCTTCAGTCTAACAATCTGATTTGTTGGCTCAGTAGATTTAGTGCATCTTGATTTTCCTGATAAATTCCATGTGAAACCAAATACCAGCTACCCTGACAACATCTTTATCTACATCAGTAAGCTCATACCGGTCAAGATGCAAAAAGAAATAGATGTATATAAATCTGAGAATTCTCTAATGAAAGCATAAGAGTTTCACAGGTTTCACATGCAGAATTTGTTAATCCACAGATAAAGTGCAGCTAAATTCAGAAGTGAAGTGATATTTTGCTTTTGGACAGTCTTTGTTAATCTTAAGCATATTAAATAATTATATTTTGTTAGCATGTGTTTGCTACAAGAACAAACAAAAAGTCCTTATAATGACTGTGAATGTAATTGCAAAACACTAAAAAGAGATAATTTAATAATCAACTACTACACAAAACAAACAAACAAAACAAGCACAGACTTGAATTACAGAACAGGTATAAAATAAGTGTTGTGTAGAAAACAACTTGATTTCCTGGGGCAAACAGTATATCAGATGGTTGCCCCCCAGAAAATTGTCACTTTTGCAGCAAGTTCCTAAATTGTAAGGCAATTTAAAATGTGACTCTCCTGTTTACTTACTCAAAATTCCAGTTTTCCTGTATTCCAGTTAAATGACATAATTACATTTCTTCCTATGGTTTATAAAGACCAGAAATACACTTTATGGTAACTGCAAATCTATGTAATCCCGTCTATGCATTTTGAATTTGTGAATTATCCAATTCTGGCCAACAGTGCACCTCATGATGTAACCTGTCATACACTGTGCTTTCCTACCCAAGAACACACACATTAGAATTTCAATTTCTTTTACATTTAATTGGTAACTAGAAACTATTTTCTGGAGTACTTCAAATGCACATTTCTGAGAAAACTATGGTATATAGCAGGATTCCACTTGGATAAAACAAATTTACTCTAAAATCCATAAATAAACCTAGGAATAGCTACCACTCCTAGTAATTAGTTGAAATACTTCACCATTTGGACAAGTGTATTCCTGGTCCAAGGTCCACCTGTGGAACAGAAACCACAGGACACTGCAGACCTGTTGATGATAGTCAGAAGTGACTGAAGTTACAGACCGAACTGACTGAAAACATCTGTTCAAAGGATTTCAATAATGGTATCAGAAGAAATCTTTGAATGTTTGGCGTACCTATTCTAAGGGTTCTGTGGCCTTTTAGCATAAAGCAGAGACTAGAATGTCATTCTCTTGTGATTTCATTAACAGCATCACTGTGAATGGGAGACAAGTGTCTATTTGTTTCCAGTTGGATACAGACATTGCAAACAGCCTTGAAGAGAATGTAGGTTTGTACTGGGAAGATTGGTGAACAGCAGCATGTTTTAGCAGTTGGAGGTCAATCTTCATTATGTTGGTGAGTTTCCTTAGATGTCTGAGTTTCATGATAATGTGCTCTGGAATTCCTGTGAAGAAAATGCTTTTGAGCTCTTGAATTGAGAAAGACTTGTGAAGATATTGTGCACAGTAATTTTTAATAGCCTATGCCTCTCAGGATGTCTGGTGCTTACTATCTTTCTGATCATCAGGAATTAATTTAAGGCAGAAAGCAACAAGAAGTCAAACTGGGGTGTAGCGTCTCTAAGGCATCCTAAATCTCAGAAGGATTTTAGCCTATCTCAAAGTACACTGAAATACAACATTGACAGAGATAACAAGCAGGGATAAGCAAATTCAAAGAAACCATCTTATTCAGCAGTTGTCTGGAGATACAGGATATAGACCCACCAATCTGAGTTGGTTATTTCAGATAGGGAGAGAACTGCAGCTGGATACCCAGAGAATTAGGCCATGCTCTCATCTGGCAGGATTTTGGAATTCAAATTTTGAATGGATTTCAGAAACTTAGGGAGCTAAAGTACAGTTCTAAAGGTTAGGTGGCTGGCTTAAGTGTCTGGACAACTGTACCTCAGTTCTGATTTGCTTACAGATACTGAAAATTCTTCATGGCCCACAGCCTAGCACGAATTCTCCTCTTTTCAGTGCACTAGGCTACACATCAGGAAGAAGGAGAAGAGATATCAGTGAGAATGCTAAAATGCATGGCATAAAGAGATTTAAAGATGCTAACAATGCTGGGTATTCAGTTACTTCCCTGGGAAAGTCTCAAGCACCACACCAAGTTGGCTAGTTCACACATAAGCAGGGAGGACTTCCTTGGTGCCAATCCTGTTTTACCACTTGCCCTTAGTACTAGTGATATTTGGCAATATAAAGACACACTCAGGATAGTTTTTAGGAAAGAAGTAAACATAAGCCAATAAGTACCCCAGTCATTTAAAAGACATATTGCTGCCACAAAGCTAAATATATTTAGCATGCTTCCCCTGTGCATATTTCATGCCATCACAGGACATAGAGTTCCAAGATTTTAAGCCCATCAAGACATAGCAAAAGCATGTTAACTCTGAACAGATATTAAGCACTTTAACAGTAATGAATAATGTCAATGAAGAAGATAACTTACCATAAAATATACCTAATATTTAATCAGAAAAAAAACCCTTGAAACTAAAATCCCAGGAACTAAAACAGCACAACATTTTTTGTGGTGTGATGTTACAAGTGAGAAATGAGACCTAGAATCACAGAATGGGGTGAGTTGGAAGGGACCATGAAGATCATCTAGTTCCAACCCCCTGACACAAGCAGGGACACCCTCTACTAGACCAGGTCTTAGAGTCCTGTCCATCTTGAGCTTGAACACTCCCTGGGATGAGGAGTCCATAACTTCTCTGGCACCCTGTTCCAGTGCCTCATCATTTTTTCCTAACATCTAATCTAAACCTATCCTCCTTCAGTTTGAGACCATTCCCCCTTGTCCTTCTCCTCAGGAGGGCTCATCTCAATCCATTCTCTGCCCAGCCTGTGTTTGTGCTCAGGATTGCCCCAAACCAGGTCCAGGACCTTCCACTCAGCCTTGCTGAACTTCATGTGGTTCTTGCAGGCCCATCTCTCACGCCTGTCCAGGTCCCTCTGGATGGCATCCCTTCCCTCCAGCACACTGACCACACCACACAGCTTGGTGTCACTGCAACTTTGCTGAGATGCATTCCATCCCACTGTCCATGTCTCCAGCAAGGATGTTAAACTGCACCAGCCCCTGAGGAACCCCATTCCACCTGCCCAATTACAGTTGTCACAAAAATAGGCTTGGAGATTTTAGGGCTGCACTGATCGCTAGAATATTAATGTTGCACACACACCCTGCATATACTCTTATTCCTCCATCTAAGAACAAGTTTCAACCCTAAGAAAGATGAATAAAACACTGAATCTGTTAGGAAATGCATTGCTGTGCCACAAACAGAATCAGGCAAACACCTGATGGAAAGCAGGTATCTCCTCTGTTCCTTAGGGAGCACAGCAAAATAATGGTCTGTCACACTGAAAGAAAATGGAGATTCTTTCCTATCAAAAGAATTCATCATATTTAGGATACAGTTTTCTTTATGGGAGAACTTCTGGCAATAACCATGAAGAAAAGTGGTTTTATTCATCTTGATTACTGTCAGGGATTTTTCCACTGTGTAAACAATAACTCATAGGTATTCAGGCACCCAGAGCTTTGAAACAGCTTTGAGAGCAGACAGCAACTGACTTTGCTTGAATCCGAACTCATCATATAAACCTCATGATAGTTATTATTCTAAGAAGCACATTGCCTGGTTTTGCCTGCACAGACTACAAAGTGCATTAAAAGTACTGATAGAGCTTGAGAAGCTGCAGGGGGAGGGAATGCAAATTTATTCAGACCCTTTTAAAACAGTAGACAAGCACTAGTGCTAATCTTGGAGATGTGCTTGTTTTTCTAAACTGTTGCAAATGTTCCCTTAAGATAGTAATAAAAATTCAACTTTTAATTTACCTAGCATTACACACATATCATGTACAATTAACAGTGCTCTGTACACCCTTTGCAACTTCAACTGTGTTCAGATTAAACCACACAGGGCTTGCTCAAATGAATATTTTTGGACCATAAAAAGGTACTTTCAAGCCCTTGTTTTCAGGGGAAAACTATGCTTGCTTTGTTTAAACATCATATATGCCCAGTTTTTAGAATTTGGTCTGAAAAAAAAGAACAGACTCATAACAGAAAAAAGGCAATTTCTTCCCCAAGTATACTTTTTCAACAGCACGTAAGATAGGGATGACAACGCTGTAACACTTCAGTAACAATTAGTCATCCTGTCTTAGCAGAACATAATATAATAAAATCCTATTTTTCTAGGATTTTTGTTCATCTTTTTTCTTTTCAACATCATGTACTTTACAGTGCCTTTTTATATCAGATATTATTGGTTTCTTCCTTCCAGATGCTTAAAGGTTAGGAAACGATTTTCTTTCTTTTGATTCCTCTCCTGGGAAAAAAATTCAGCAGCTTGTTATTTTCCTCAGCACTCTCTGTATAACAAAAGGTAGCATATATGGAAGCCCTTGTTTTCCTCTTAGCTCTACTGCTCCAGACCAGCAGCTTCGATTAATTTCCTTGGGCACTGAAGATGTTCAGCAGCTCTAGGGATTGACTATACTCAGACCAAACAAATACCAGAATCTCATACTGGAACCATGGACTTAAAGACTGGAGTTCTAAAACAGATAGCAGTGATTTTAGACAGACACAAAAACAAAATATTTCTTCCAAGTGAATGAATATATCAAGAAAGATGAGACTTGTTAGAAAATTACCTAACTTCTCTTTTCTTGAGTGGTCATGTCCACAAGCTCTCATAATATTTCACAAAATGCATCAGAGTAAAAGCCGTTCCACATCTCAGTCTCATTACTGTCATTATACAATTAATACAAAAATATTTTTTGTTATTCTCATCTTCCATGTGTATCCTCCTTTCTTCTTTCTCCCCTTTTTCTTTAATGCTGTATTTTATTATTTATTTGTTGTCCTTTTTTTTCTGTGCACTAGTAGTTAATTATATTTTACATATGCTAGAAAATTCTAATAAAAGCACTAGGACTTAGAAAACAAACTTTTTTCTTTTTTAATTGATGGAACATCTGCAAGTTTAATTAGGCAACCCATTGAGATAAATGCATCAACAAATAAATTTCCCACTCATGAACACAGCACAGCTAAAAAGAAACTGCCTGGGAAGTTTTAATTCATTTGGGCACCAAAGTATTTATACCCAACAGATTTGGGCCAGATAATAGCTTTCCAACACAACCCCAAGATTACAGACTGAACCCCAGCAGGGCAGCTGATTCTTAAGCACTGGGAAATCTCCCACAGGATTAGAGCACACATATTTTACTTTCAGAGTGACAGGCAAGCAAGTGCATGCCAGGAAAATGCCTGAATGAAGAAGGGGTTGATATAAAACTGTCCTCTGCAGGTGGCCACTACTTAGGCTCTTCTATAAATAAGCTGGTCCTGATGACCAGAAGAAGATGCAGTACAGAGATCCTATTAGCCTATGAGCCTCTGCCACAGCATATGGCACAGCACACACCACAGTTGAGATGGCCACAATACACAGAGTACCCTCATACAATTTCAGAGGCTTTAAGCATTCACCCCCACAGAGGAACACCATACCCCATCAGAAGGCTTCAGGCACATGCCCATGCAGACTGACATCACTTCAGAAGGCTGCAAGCATCTGCTCTTCTTGTCCTTTAGCCCAACCTTTTATCCCCTCCTGCTGATGCACTGCACCTGTGTGCCCTCTGCTCCCTTTGGTGTTTGCTCAGTGCCCCTGGGCACTCCAGGGCTCGTTGCTGTCAGTGCTGCTGCTCACCTGCTTCCCACAGCTGTGCCCATTGGGGATGAGGCTGGACACAGCCCCACTCCCAGATACCACAAACTGAGTGCCTACAAGCCTCTGGTTTACGGTGCAGGGTTTTTTTCTGTTTATACTCTGCACCATCTGAATCCAGAATAGAAAAATTGAGCCTAGTCTGAGACTGCTGATACCAGTCACAGGTAAAAATTGAGGTTGAGATTAGAAGTATCAAGAGAAAGGATATACAAGCATAATACCTTAAAAAGAAGAAATATAAATGCTATTTAAAATAATAATCACATTTATAATGTAACATTTATAACTAAGTCAGATGTTCAACATTAATAAATGACATAAGGAAGCAATCATACTTATAAAGGAGATATTTATTTCTGAAGATTCAAAGAAGGATTGCACTTTTTTCTTCTGCATCTGAAAAGCAAACATTTTACTTGAGGAATCAATAAAAAATAACAGAATAAAAGGGAGGAAACAGCACTATCAGTTCAGAACTTCCAATATCTTTGCAACTTGCTTCCACTTAAGAACAAGGCTGGTTCTTCAGGGCAATAACTGCATAGCATCTCGGGGACTTCACAGGATCAAATAACTTCACAAGTCCAGACCAGGCAATGTTTTCCTGCAAATGACACATGACTGAAGTGCATAAAAATTTGTTTGACTTATAAGCTAAAATATTGTAATAAGTCCACATTTTGAAATACAAAATTGAAAATAAATAGAATTATCCTAATGCAAAGCAGGAAAACCACTTATATAATAAGAAAATGGGGGAAAGTTTGTGGTGAAAAAAGGACGCCCATAACAGGATCAATTTTAAAATAATTTAATTCTTTCTGATGCTATCAAGTGATAGCTTCCCACCTGCTTCATCAATAAAGCTCTGCTTCTTGGTTGAACTAGAGCAAAGAAATTAAGGATCACATCATACTCATTTTATGTTGCACATTCTACTGCTGAATCTAATTAACTGACTTTTCAAATGAATCAGGCTGGCTGGATCTGGTCATCATGCTGCATTTGGCTTTTATAACTTTTATTTTTCTTCCTAAACACATTTTGTGAATCATTTAGTACAAGATTAAATCCATGCATAAATTACATTTAGAAAAGGTGAATTAGTGCTATATGCAGCACGTTTGATCTCCCACCTTGGAAATCATACATATTTCTATGCAATTTTTAACCAGTTGGCATTTGGGAAAATACATCATTATTTAACTATTTCAAATTGCCTCTCTGTAAAAATACCAGTTAGAACAAAGGCATACATTTACTACAATTCAGTTGTTCCAAGTGCACCGTGACAGAGAATAAAGTGAGTTTTCACTTATGATAAAATGGAGTTGTTAAAATGAAAGGTTTATAGGGGAAAACCACAGCTATTCATATGAATGAGTTTAAACTTTATTTTAAAATTTCACTTTGACCATGGCCCAGAACAGAAGCTGGAAGATGCTACCATTTCCTCTTAGGAAATTATTAGTTGTGTGAAAAATGTTTGCTGGTGCAGAAAAAGTATTACCAGTGCTTTCAAGTTAACCAGGCCAAGCTCCAAATCGGTGTTAGAAGAAGCAGTGTAATAAGGGAAGTCATTGTGGAGTAAATGTAGTAGCATTTGCTTATTATATCCCAGATCTATACTTGTAAAATATATCCAGGCTGTATGTTAGTCAAATGTACCTCAGCTGACCCATTCAGTTAGAAAAAGTGCACTCTCTCTCATTATTGATCTTAACTAAGAAACAGTAAAAGAAAATCATAAACATTTTGGATCTAATTCAAAATTTTTTTCTAATATGTTCCAAAGCACATTAATTGAAAGTTCGAGTATTAACAGCACAGTATTTGTTTAGCATTTCCAAAAATTTCAAATTATTAAATATCTCATTATGGTGTATAAAATGAGATTTGATGCATCTTTAATTAATTGATTTTTTACTATCTATTGACTAGTAATTACCATATAATTAAAAGAGCATAAACTTTACTGTTGCTGCTTTGTTGAAAATAAAAACATCTGCTAGGCATATGTTTATACTAAATGGAATGAATGCTTATACTTTTGCAAATATGATGAGAATAATAATTCTGCAACAGAGACTTTTTGTCTGCACAGTAATAAATTGTGAAATAGAAGAAATATATAGAAGAAATAGCCTTATTTCTGTGATGTAGCCTTTAGGTATCATAAAAGAGAATGCAAAAATACCTGCTCCTTGAGGTAGCAAAGACGATCCAGAAGTATCAAAACTTCTATGCAAGGAGCCAGAACAACCTTCAACTGAAAGAAAGATTAGATGCTATAATCCTTTTGGGAAAGACAGGCAATACACTTCCAAATGGCTACATTACCTCACAAGAATTCCAGGAAGGTCAATCATTTTTTAGGGGTTCTGTTGTCAACTTGCTAGTTCTCCCTATGGGATGGCCATCTTCAAAACAGTTTATATTAAAGATCAAAAATACATGGAATGCCATAAAGTCAGGGAACTATGTTATTTAGTTGTTTTTCAGACACTGTTCAACAAGAAAATAATATTAAATGTAGCAGAACAATTTTAAAGAGGGAAATAATGAATTTCAATAAAAAGAGTTTTTTATGAAATAACTGCATGGAGACCAGTCTAGATTTAAAAGGAGACTGACATTCCATTTTCCAGTGCAATAATCCCTCTTGAAAAAGAATCTACCATGTGTTCACTTTATTACTTTACTTACACCTAATATAGTTCTGGAATAGGATACGCTCCCAAGTATGGAAGGGGGAACTGCTTTGTTTTTTGAGATTGCATACCACAGTGCGAGACAGTCCACCTCCACATAAAACCTAACAGGGTTTTGTTCTAAACTAGAACATATATATGCAAGGTAGTAGTATTAATCCTACAACTTTTACCATATTAAATGCTTCAAGCTCATTCATTCTGTCCTTGTACTTTTCATAGTAATCCATTATACAGCTGTCTGGGAGCTGCAAGGGATTAAAAAAAGAGATATCAGAGTTATTGTCGTTACTTTTTCAAGGGAACTTCAGAATTAAATATTGTCACACTACAAAATGAAATCTGTGTTTCATTTTTTAAATTAGCACTTTGCTAATATTTATAATAATTTTCCAATAGCAGTTTCTCAGTTTTTATTTAGAGTAACTGTTCCTAACACAGCATTTTCCACTGACATGAAATACTGAGATATATCCATTATTCAGAAAACTCCAGTCATCCTTAAATGAGAATTACACAGTGAAGTGGAGAGTGGCCAGCACTGCTGCTATGACTGTAAATGCCACAATTTGGGGCTGAATTTCATACACAGACAGTCCAGGAACTTGACCAAGCCTTTTCAGCCCTTGCTGGCCAGTGCAGCAGAGCAGCTGCTGCAGCTGTGACCATGAGTGCTCTTCACAAAGCATGTTCTCTAAAGGGCAGCCAGACCACCACATCTCCTGGCTTTTGAAGGTCATGATGTGTCTGCTCTGCTGGCCACAGTCCTGGACACTGAACAACACACTTGAGCTGGCCAAAGAAGTGGGAGGTAGGATTGCAGCATTATTGCTGATGGAGGCTGCTGGGAAGAGCAGAGCTGGAAGAGCCTGATGCACTTCTGCAGTACTGGGATTTTTGCAGGATGGCTGTTCTGTCATGGCTATGGAATGAGGGAGTCCAAACTTATCAGGAAAGTAACAGCTCTGACAGACATGGAGATGTGACACTGAGGGACATGACTTAGTGGTGGACTTACAGCGCTGAGTTAACAGTTGGAATTGCTGCTCTTAAAAGTCTTTTTCAGCCTAAATGGTTCTATGGCAAAGGACTAGGAAAGCTGAAGTGATAATAAATTTTTGCACATTTTGTTAGAAGAATCAGATGATCTGAGAGCATGTAGCTAATACAGTTGTAAAGAAGTAAAATCTTTGTCTAAAATAGGGAAACAAACCAGGAAACATTTAAAAAATATATAAGTTTTCAAATTAGGTGAGTATTATAAACTTTATCCTGGGACAGCCAAGAAGGGATTGAAGTGACCTCAGAACTATTACTCATTGTCACTGAGAAGTTCTCAAAGAGAATATGTCAGACAAATAGCAGATATATATGTCAATTATAGAGCAGACACTTCAGATCCAATGCACTGATGAAAAAATGGAACAAATAGAGAATTAAACCAGTGAAAGATGAGCAAATGAGTAATAATCAACACAAATTCATCAAGAATAAATCACAAGTCAGTCTACTTCACTTGTAAGGAGGGTAAAAGGATTCATGACAGACAAAAACAACTGGTTCTCATATATTTTGACTTCAAAAAGATTTTTGATAACATTTCCCATATAATTTTATAAGCAAATTTGGGAAACAAACTTCAGTATTAAGTACAAAAAAGTCAGCAAGACTGTTTGAACGACCATAACCAGAGAGTGGTTCTTAATGAGTCTCTGAGCAACTAGAACGACCTGCTGACTGGAGGTCCATTAAGGAATGCAATATTTTCATTAAGAATTCAGACAATAGAACAGAAACCACATTAGCTAAGTCTGCAAATGTGCAACAGGAAGGCATTGCCAGAACTTAAAATAACTTTTGGAAACTGGAGCATTGCTTAGTGAAGAAGTTTGAAATGCTGTGCAGAAAAGCAGAAGGGACCAGGCTCAGGCAGAAATAATCAGCTGTTCAGGATGGGGAGCACCAAAGGACAGTCTGGAAGATAGAGCAGATCATAAGCTGAGTGCGAGTCACAGTTGTGCTACTGCAAAAAAAAATCCAAAAAAAACCAATCACCATTCTGTGACATGTATGGGAGAGCAGCCTGCAAAGTGCAGGAAGTAATCCTTCAACTCTGGCAGTGGAAAAGCTCTAGCTGGAACACTGCACCCATTTTTGGGCATCAGATTTCAAAGAAAGAAATGAACTGTCTGAAAAAGCCCTGAGAGGGAAAATAGATCGGAGATCTAGAAAACATGACCTATGAAAAAAGACTCAGAGAACTGGAACTGATGAGGCTAAATGAGACAAAATTGAGAACGGGGATAATAACAGTTCTTACAAGGCTATCACCAAGAAGTAGGGAACAGTTTGTTCACTGTGTCTGTAGTGGATAGGGCATGAACTAATGGGCTTGGATTGCAGCGAAAAAAACCGCAAACAAACCAGTCAGGCAAAAACATGAAGAAACATTTTCTCTTAGAGGTTAATTAAGGACTGGCAAGGTTGTCAGTCTCAATCACAAGAAGCTTTTAAAAGATCCGACAAATACTATTTTCAGGAATGATGCATAATTCTAACTCTGCTTTAAAACAAGAGATCAGAAAAAAACTTTTGTAGTATTTCAGTCTTATTTTTTTAATTTAGAAAGTACATTCTCCCAGTTGCAAAGGCAAGGCTGAGTAGCTTATCCAGCAGTACTAATGTGGACTAACAAGAATTTTTTTGGTCTTATTGCTATTTTATTTCCTGTGAAGCTGTGCAAATATTTTAGAGTTCTTTTTGTTTTTCTCTTCCCCTCTAAACAGTCAAACCAACTAAAATATACTGGTCATGAAATAAACAAAATAGTTTATTTAACCTCTGCCCTATAAGCTTTTCATTTCAACTGCGTATTAATAGGGTTTTAGTATAATGGATTTTTGAAATTACAGGCTATTTGGAATTAAAATACAAAGATCTATATTTGGAAAAATGTGATCTTGGAACCTTTCTGCTTTTGCTTCCTTTATGTTCTCCATTTTTCAAGATGAAGCATTCAAATTAAAAGAAAACAAGCTGTGAAATGTTTGGCAAATAAAAAGTGGGTCAAAAATGTCTCTTGCACACTGCTGTACTCAAGTATGTGCTTTTCCATTCCTTCCCTGCCTACCACACATTCTGACTGAACACATCCTGCTGTCATGGACATAGACTAGCTACTATTCCAAACTGTGCCTCACATAACAGTTTGGTGAGCAAACCAATTCAATGCAATAGCTCAGCTGAAAAAGAGAGAAAGCGTCCATTGGCTGAAACTGCAACAGCTTTCCACCTGCCTTCGGTAGCTAACACAAACTTCAGCTCTCCTTCTAAGGTGAAGTGGGAGTAGTTTACTCTTGGCATTTTTGAAGAGGAATTGTACTTCCACATGCAAAGCAAGCCCCATTCAGCCACTGAAGTTGTCCAAGCAACTGTTCTCTGTGTTGTCACTCATTTGTGTATCAAAAAAGTTTCTTCATATATATGCATTGAACTTTTTTCTTACACTTTGATGTTGATACTATAAACATGGAAAAACTCAAATATTGTCGTGGTTTGACCGGAAATGGGACATCTGGGATATTTTGTTTTGCTGTGATTACCAATGGGTAATTGGAATTTAAGATGGGCACAAATATATACATTTATCCTATCTGCACTCAAAGATCTAGCTTTTCTTACTGACACTGAAGTGACCTTCATTTCATTTTGGCCAGTATTTCCTCCCCGACACAGCTACAATGTCTCCTGGTCTTTATCAGGTTGTCAACAAATGGGCCTCGTCTCTTTGCATTGTGATGGTGGTGCAAGCTTTGTTTGGAACTGATTTCTTTGTGGATTGATGTGGTCACTTCAACAGCCAGAACAAGCAGGACAACCTGGCAAGGTCTCCAGTGACCTAGCTGTAACAATACCATATAGGTATACCATATATACCTTAAATACCATGTGGTGCAGATGGCACTAAGCATGAGCCATAGGGCTGACTGATCCTTTGTGAATGCAGTGATCTGTTGTGAAAGCAGCAGAGCTCTGAGAGCATGTGAGATACCACACACCTGAGCACAGCCACCTTGGACTGCAGTCCCACAGGCATGCTGATAGAGCACAGGCTGAAAAGATGATGTTCAGGCACAAGGTGTGGGGCAATTACTGATACCACACTTCATGTTTGTTCAGAGAGGATTTTTTCAGCTCTGTATCCTTTTCTAGACTAAGAGTATTTTCACTGAATCAAAGTCTCTTTTACTGCCCAATGCTGCACATGTCCTCCAGAGAAGCAACAGCCTAAGGATGCTATTCCACAGTCTGTTAGATGCAATTCCTCTTTGCTACCTCAAAGGGACTGCTTCTTCCTGCACTGACTGCACAATTTCATGTTTCCTCTCTCTACTTGCACCAGCACTATCAGGAACACTAATGAGAGAACAAGAGAGCTGTAAGGCAATCCTTCTAGCAGAGCAGTGACTTAGATCAATTCAAAACATTTGGGAGAACATACCTAACAGGAAATTTTATAACTTTTCCATGACTAAGGTAGTTAAAAATAACGTAATGTTATATATTGTAAAACAACGTAAAATGGCTAATGAAATTACTGAAAGACTTAAGTTTATTTAGAACTTTGTTTAAAATTCACTTCAAATTAATGGAATCTATATTATTTATCATTATACCTAATTGAGATACAAGTCACATCTCTTAAGACTCCTTGTCAGAGTAAAATGCTACAGTGCCATAACTGGGATAATATTTTGTCTATGTGAAAAACAGTTATGCTTAAAAACAGCATTACACTTTAAAGAGTGGTATGCAAGTGTTACCTGAGCCCTCATTTAGTACTTCCCTAACTAACAAAGGACACAGGAAGTCTGTGAGATGGAATTCCTTCTGTCCAAGAAAACAGTGAAGAAAGTCAACTCTTCAACAATTGTAAAATGCGTGTCAATCCATGTAGTACTTTTATTTTTTGACTGCTTTGACTGTCTCACTTAATTGCTGTTTCAGGATTCAGGGGAAAGTGGAGAGCATTGTTTTCGCTTTGGCTCCGTGTTTGCACAATGGCTGTACACAATAAAACATACCAAATTACAAATATTCTTAGCAAAGACCAACCAGTTTCAGATATTCACTGTCATTTCAAGATATCCACACTGATACTGGTTGTGGGGTAGACATTAAAATAGTAAGAAATCTTAAGTTAAAAGTCCCCATTTCTTGCAAAAATTCTTGTTAGTTCCCACTACAGCTGCATATATTCAGGTTAGCTCACGTCTTAATGTATTACACAATTCCACTACTGACAGTTTCCCAGTCTTAAGTGAGTGGCTTTCCAACACTTTTTAAAGCAAGAGAAAATTAAACCACACAGTAAGCTTCATGCTATCTCCCTTCACTTGAAAACTGCATTTCATGATATTCCATGAGTCACTGCTGAGGAGAATTTACAAGTCAAGGACAGTCTGTAGTAAGCTAAGAGTAACCAATCTCCACTTATCAAATGTAAAAAAAACCCAAACTTGTCTGATAAAAAGTAAGCAATTACTGGGAAAAAAAAGTATTTTTGCACAAATTCTTATTTCAGTATTGAGCTTTAACACTCAAAATTAAATAGTCTGGAGTTTGTAAAAGCACCAAGTCAATAGATTCCAAAGGCTGTCAGACACATATCCAGGCCTTAGCTTTGTAAGCACTTTCTCCATTTAATCACCTTAAGCTAATCCCCTTGAAAGATCTTTTCCTAATCTACCCCAGTAAGAACAGGACACCAGGAAACCTAAAGAATTTTGAGTTTTCTTCCTTAAAAACTCTAGAAGTACATAAATACTTATATGAGGACTTTTTGCCTTGGAAATGCTATTTGTAGCACTTATTGCCTTAAGTAGCAATCAGAGCTGTTAATAAAGAGGCTTCATTTTAAATGCATTTGCAAAGCAGCTCTAAACAGCTGAAACATGTTCTGAGCTGAAGAGGAAGGAATTGCTCTTGTTGCTTGAAAGCAAAAAGGCTAACAAGTACCAGAGGGGCCAGCTACTCTAGGAGAGAGGACAGGGATGAATGCTCCATTCTCCCAAAAGAGAGTTCTCCATTCACATTAATTAGGTAAAACAGTGAACAAAAGGAAAAAGAAATCTTGGGATAGAAAGAATGTCTCCAAAATCTATGTGACCCTTAATGCTCTGTCTGTACAACACAGAGTCTGTAGGAACAGAGTGAACTATGACAAAGAAAACAATCAGGAAAAAAATACTGCTTTGGTATGTATCCAATTACTGCAGCCCTGTGCAGACATCCCTAGATATGGCCCTCTACAAGCACAAAGGAGCAGCCTCACTTTCACAAGCCCTTGTCCTCATGGGGCACTTCAACCACACCAGTATCTGCTGGAGGGACAACACAGCAGGGCATAAGCAACCAGGAGGTTCCTGGAATGCATTGATGAGTACTTCCTTCCCATAGAAGGAATGGGGAGCCAATGCTCTCAATTATCACCAATAAGGAATGCCTGGTGGGGAATGTGAAGCTCAAGGGGAAGCCCTGACTGCAGTGACCATGAAATGGTGGAATTCCTTGGGGCAGCAAGAAGAGCACACAGTAAACTAAATATCCTGGACTTCAGGAGGCCAAACTTCTGGGATCAGCTTGACAGAGTACCATGGCATAAAGCCCTGGAGGGAAAAGAGATCCATTAAAGCTGGTTAATACTTCAAGCTTAAAGAGGAAGTAAGGCAAAAATACCATGAGGGCAGCAGGGAGGAACAATGATCTTCTAGCCAAACTAAACAGCAAAAGGGAAGGCTATCAAGAGTGGAAGCAACAGGAAGTAGCCGGGGAGGAACACAGAGATATTGTCCAAGCACCAAGGGATCAGGTTAGGAAAGACAAAGCTCTCATAGAATTAAACTTGACTGACATCAAGAGCAACAAGTAGAGCTTTTATAGGTACATGCGCACACTCTCCAGAACAGGAGACTGGTTACACGGCTTATGGAGAATGCTGCGATAACTTTTTTTTGACTGAGTCTTCACCAGCAAGAATTTCAGCCACACCCCCTCAGCTTCAGAATACAAAGGCAAGGACTGATGAAGAACTGCTCACTGTAGGAGAAGATGAGGCTCAAGAACATCTTAGGAGCCTGAAGATGCACAAGTCCATAGGACCTGATGAGATACATCTGTAGGCCCTCGAGGAACTGGCAGAAGTTGCTAAAACACTATCCAGCATATTTGAGAAGTCATGTCAGCCTAGTAAAGTTCCCATGGAAAAAGGGGAACATAATCCATAAGTCATTTTCAAAAAGGAAAAAACCGAAGGCCTGGGTAACTACAGGTCAGTCAGTCTCACCTTGATGCCTAAGATCATGCATCAGATCCTCCTGAAAACTGTGCTATGACACATAGAAAATAAAGAGGTGATTGGTGACACCAACAAGGTCATTGATAGCAAATTGTGCCTTCAAATCTGGTGGCCTTCTATGAAGGGGTTACAGCATTTGTAGATAAGGAAAGAGCAACTGACATCATTAGCTGGACTTGTGCAAAACATTTCCCATTGTGCCACATGACATCCTCGTCTCTAAACTGGAGAGCACTGGGTGGGTAAGGAATTTGCAGAATGGCTGCACTAAAAGAGTTGTGGCCAGCAGGCTAAGAGGGCTGGGGCTGTGCAGCCTGGAGAAATGAAGGCTCCAAGGAGACCTAAAAGCACCTAAAGGGGACCTACAAGACAGGTGGAGAGGCACTTTTCACAAAGGCATGTAGTGACAGGACAAGGAGAAATGCCTTTCAAATGAATGAGGATAGGTTTAGATTACATAAGGAAGAAATCCTTCACTATGGGGGTGCTGAGACATGGCACAGGTTGTGCAGAGAAGCTGTGGATGCCCCCATCTCTGGCAATGTGCAAAGCCAGGCTGGATGGGGCTTTCAGCAACCAGTGAAAGGTGTCCCTGCCCACAGCAGGGGGGTTGGAACTAGATGATCATTAACATCATTTTATGATCCATAGCTCAGAGAGCAATTCCATTAATTCTGAAGCTATAAGCAATATAACCATACCTGTGAAGCATCATGCTCACACTACAAGACCTTTCCCTGCCCTCACAGAATGAGAATGTTTTGTCAGAAATTCAGTAGTCATGGTTCAAACCTCATTTTTACTACTGAAGTGATATGTGAAGGGAATGGTCCTGTACCAAGACAGAAAAAAGGATTTCATTTGCATCTACGTGTTTAATTGACACACTCTCCCACACTAAAAAAGAAACACCATGGATGGAGGAAATTATTTTGGCTCACTTAATAGGAAACTTCAGCCCTTGAACAGTAATTCTTAACAGTGAATGGTACTAGGTTATTGATAAATGCCTTTTTTTTTTTGGTAGAGAAACTGTTATACTATGTTGTCTCACTCGAACTCATTTCTGACTGAGACTCTTTTTATAAAGAGTCTAATTCTTGCTTCACATAAGCAAAAACTTCATATCTATTTCACTTTCATAAAAGGAAAGACACAGAGGGGTTTCTTCACATGAATTATTGGCAGGATTCAAGAACTTACCTTTACTTAAAATCAACAGCCAAAAAAACCTTAGTATTTGGATAATTATGCCTGGTGAGTCTTTACCAGTGTAACATTTAGCAAAGGGCACACACTTACAAAAATGAGTATCAAGGCAGGTTAGGTGTTCTGTATACTTGCACTCTTTATCCTGCCTCCACAACTGTCCACACTGGAAAATTACTGGATTGCCCAGGGCTACCTTTTGATCAGAAACAGAGGTATTGGTGTGTATAAAGGAAGCAGCTGTGAGGCTTATCATGAACCATTAAGTTTAGAAGAGTGTTTACATCCCACAGTACAGATTCAGCTTCAGTGATAAAAACCATGCAAGATTTTACCATACATGACAAGCTACCAAACCCTGGCAGGGACTCCTAAAAACAGTGCCTCTACTCCTCCTATTTTCCTTTCCAGTACTTTTATTATCATACAGAGATTAAATTCTGTTTAATATTCTGATAAGCCTAGTAAAAGACTGGAGATTCACAGTTTCTTGACTTCTGTATTTTAGAAAACATCTTTGCACATGTGAAACAGAGACCCATATGGAAACAATTTTTTCTCATAGTTCTCTGGTTGTATTACACAATGTCACTAAGTTTTAGCTGCTTTTTAAATATAACCTAAATACATTTATGCATTAAGAAAATGATTGCCTCTCTTTTTTTTTGGTGAATGACAAGGACATTTTTGATTATTTTGGAAGTGTGCTTCATATATGCTTGCTCCCACCTTATATTCTTCCCAATGCATTGGTTTTTGTCCACTGCCAGAGACAAAGTACACATTTGGTCTGTGCAGTACAGCTGCTCCTTTGTTCATTTCTAAATAGAGCTAAAAACCCAAATTCCACATAAATTTCTCTTTGATTTTGTTGTCTTTCAGATCAAATGTTTAGGCTTCATCACATTTCTAGCTATGTAAGTATTTTTTTTTCAGAAGAGAGGCATTTAACACATTCTCCAATATTGTGTAGATACAGTGCTGACTCCACCATGAAAACTGCAGGGTCAGAACCAGTGTTAAGGGAGAAGTAACAACTTTCCTCTCAGTAGTACCAAAATAGCACTGGTTTTGTGCTGCTGCAGATTTCAATATAGCTGGGAAATAAAAAATAATATTGTTTACATCAGCATAAAATCCAGTCTTCAGTATGCAGCCAGCTGCACATAAAATGAGAAGAAACATGAGCAAAAGTAAGCATTTATTTGAATCAGGTCTTTAGCAACCACATAAATGAGTAGCTTGAAGTAGTGTTGA
Organism: Melozone crissalis; assembly: GCF_028551555.1. Lineage (NCBI taxonomy): Eukaryota > Metazoa > Chordata > Aves > Passeriformes > Passerellidae > Melozone > Melozone crissalis. The sequence continues at coordinate 31,965,028 of NW_026535782.1, read as the reverse complement.
CAGACATCTTTGTCTCAGGGCAACCTGCATTTGTCCAGACCCTTCTTAGAAAAAGGCAACATATCTAAAATCAGACCTCTTGACATAAACTTTCTATGCTTACTGGTTTTAAAGAAAACAGTGAACAAATCTGCATTAGCAGAGTTCAATCAATGCTCTTGTGAACTGATTATTACACAAACAGTCCACTATTGCTTTTGGGTGACTGTACACAGATGAAGAAAGACATAATTTTATTTCTAGCTGGGGTGAATGCATCTTGTTAGTACTATTCATACAGAAAAGCAAACAGGTAACTACATTCTCTAGTTGTGATTAGCTAACTACAGAATTAAATATAATCCTTTTAAAATACAGCACACTTCAGGCATAAGTCTTTTTCTTAATGCTGTCAGGATGATTCCAATGTCATTTGAATTTACTCGCTTATTTGGTTTTGCCTGTTTCTCCTAGCTCATGCTTTGATGTGCCTGGCAGATTTTAAGTGATTTGACATTTTGACTACAGGTTTTAAACATTACCAGAGACTGCAACAACATTTACCTTAAATATTTTACATGCTTGCCACTCCCACTTTTCCTTTGATTGTACTTAATTTGTTAACAATCTGTCTAGTACTCTCGAGTGTCTCCTTTGCACCACTTGTTCTCACAACATGGTTGTGATCTTCACACAGTCATATTCTGTGCCTAATGCTATGTTGCCATCTGTTGACCAATTGAGCAGTTGTAGGACTAAGACAAGATACTCAGGGACATAAATAAAATCTCAAAATTATTTTAAATCTCTACTTCATATTTACTTTTTTTTCTCTAACAAATTGATTTAAAATCTTCATCTGTTTCCTTAACATTTACTAATTTAAAGGTATTAAGTCTTCAAATATAATGTTCACACAGCAATATATGACATAAATCAACTCAATGGCTCAAACACTGCATTGTGGTGCTGACTTAAGAAATTATATGGATATAACAATTTCCTACAGTCACTAGTGACTCACCTTTGAATCATCCAGTTCCAGCTTTTTCAGAGAGCGTCTGACATAATCTATGAAGGAGGATGATTTGGAGAAGGTTTTTCCAACATGTCGATCACTGCAAACACAATACTGAGGTGTAGGCTTTTATACATCCAACAATAAAATTCAGATATTTTTAACAGGAGAAATGAATCAGTTGGATGGCTACTACTGCCAAGTTAGTAACAACTTTTTTTTTTCCTCCTTCCACTTAAAACAATCTAGCTAATACTTGAAGTAACTTCTAGACACAGCAACTGTGTAATTGTATAATGGTTATAATACAGTTATTATTTTACCTAAAACCCTGAGAGAGTTGAAGTTTCTTTTTAATTTCTTCACTAACATTTTTTATTTTCTTATATGAATGACAAAATTATTATTTCCAATGACACATTTCCTTCTATACTTCTAAATTACTTCCATAATCTACCATGATCCTGCTGTAATTTATTTAATAGCAACCACTGAACTGAAAAAATGTCACTTTTGCTTGTTACCTGGTGTTCTTATCCTTTCAATTTTTATTGCACTAAATGATGCCAGAACTCTGTCCTGTTCACAACTCAATAGCTTGCACTTCAAGCCAGACAAAAATGTGTGTTGTTTCAAAAAATACACTAAAATAATTCACAAAAACTTAAAAAAACATATAGGAAGAAGGAATCCTAGCAGACCATTCATATTTGCTCTCTTCTCTGTGCTTAAAATATCTTGGAGAAAAAACATACAAAGTTTTTTTTTTTTAAGTCTGAATTCACTTTCTTGACTGAGTCTAACATTTCTCTTCTAGAGTAGGGTATACTCAGGTACAGAATTTTCAGCTACTGAATAACTTAACAAGAAATACACTCTCCCCGCACCCTCTCAGTGAAAAACTGAACAGAAGTATCTTGGTATCTTACTTTTCTCCCTCTTTGTTCTTAGTAAAACCTATCTCCTTACCTAAAACCCAGAACTAATACCTGAAGCCAATTGAAAGATTTCAAAAGATTTCACTCAGTGGCAGTTCTAATGCTGTTTAGCTGTCAAGGACCCTCATTCATTGAAAAGAATTTTTGCTGTCATATTTAATATTCAAATGCACCTAAACATTTAGGCTGATGCAGACTGAGAATCAGTTAATAATTGTGTTGTTACATCATTCCTAGGAAGATGGGCATTAAACATCTTGCTCAGAAAAAAACCCAAAACATGGGAGTGAGACAGGTCTTTCCAAGGTAGCCATTGTGTTCATTACAGACATATAATCTTAATTATTTCCTCCAAATTATACTTCCTTCAAAAATTGAAAAATCTACCACACAGTTTTTCTTTTCTCTGCAATTAGCAGCCATGAATTTTTTTGTGATATTGTATGCAATTTTAAAATAAAGAAGCATTTCTTCTTTCAGGAATTTGACCTTCTGAAGGGTAAGCTGTCTGACTGACTCTACATCCAGCAAAAGTTTTAAGAGTATTTGCATTAGCACTTATTTTAGATCAGGAGTATACTTCTGAAGTGAATTTTCTGGTTTTTCCCACCTCTCATGCCTTGGCTCACACCGTGAAATAGTATCAGAGCTCAAAAAATGGGTTATTTTCAAACTAAATTAAACTGGAAGGTGTGCTTCTGGATGTACTCCAAGTGCTAACAGGCATACATCCCACCGAATAAGATAAAATCTAATCCAACTGCAACCACAGAAGAGTATAATATAGATGTCAGATCCTCAGCAGCAGCTCTCCAAATCCCATTCCTACAAGGAAGCAGCATTTGCCAGTGTAGGCACAGGCAGTGAGTAGCTCTTTAGAGCCATGATGGCCATCAAGCTGTCAGCAGTTTTACTCAGGACAAACAGAAATGCCTTTTTCCATCTGCACTATCAAAGCTGCCAGGACTTCCGGCATGACAGGGTAGCCCAGGACTGCGCTGACTTTTCAGTGCATTTGCTGAGTGTTCTCAGGTGAAGATGTGCTTTACCTGTGTACCAGTACCAAAGGGGGCCTATTTCAGCTACAGGTAAAGGAAGGGCAATACATTTGTGATGTGGATTGAGGATGAGCAAATCTATCTTGCATTTTAATACCAATGTGTATGTACAACCTGATGAGACTGATTCCTATGTCCCTCTGCTCTCCAAAACATACTTTCTATACAACACAGAGATGGAAGAGAATCAGATCAATCTTTGGTTAGTATTCTGTGAATTCAGAGCTTCCTACCTTTTGGTGACACCATAAATTTCTTCTATAATAACCTGAAGAACAGCTCGATAAAACAATGATTCTGTAGGCAGCTGCAAAAAGTTTTACAACAGCAAGGATTTAAAATTGGCACTGAAATTAGGATCAGAGTAACAAAATCAGTATTGGCTTCCCTAACTATTTATTGAGTTATATACTTTACAACTGGTCATACCAGATTTAAGAGGATAATTTACTAATGTTCTTGCATCCAGTTAAAATGATGTTTTTAAGTCAGATTCTAACATAACCATAAATGCAAGAAAGAAAAAAAAACAACAAATCCAAACTCTCTTGATGGAAAGAAAGACAACAGAGGAAAATGCACTGTTCATGATCTGAATTCTAATATGCAAAATAAACAACAATTATCTACGTTGTTTTGAAGACAAAAGAAGTAATTACCTAGCTGAATGATCTGCAATCAGACTGCAGTCTGAACCATGTAGAAAGTACTATGCTAAAAAAAATAATGCTAAGAATTTCATACATTTGTCTATGGAAAATATGTTTGCATAAAACCAGTTAAGGATTGCCAATTAAAAATACACAGAAAAAAACTGCTGGGGTCAGTGGGCTTACTGAATATGAAAAGAAGTCTTTCAGTCTGGCCTTTTACATACTTGCACAGTTGGTGCCCACCATCCCTTAAGGATAACTTGCACAACAATAAATCAAAATATTCACAGACAAAAAATATACAGGGATTAAAAATGAGAATGATGATGTTTCTAACAGGTTCAAGCTTTTGTCATAACATTGTCTATTTTTACTTTAGTTGATAAAACATTGGGATAGAGTGATCCAAACCAGGAATATAAGAAGGACATTTGCACTGAATTTATGCATTAGCTGAAAGATAGCAAAGGAAGTTAGGAAGGGTAGTTTGATGCCTTTTAATTTTAAACTGTGCTTTTTTTTTCTCTGACTCTTAATTGTAAAAAGAAAACAGATTCACTAAGTACAAGCACAGCAGTAAAAATGTGATTTTGTGATGACACATGCTATCTATCAGGATTTGACATAGTGTAGGCCAGTATTTCAGATTCCAGATATGCAGAAGTTCAATAAAAGGCCATGGACTAAGAACATTCAAGGGGGAAAAACACATTTTATCTTAGAATGGCTAAAATAAACAGTATTACTTACCATTTGGCCAACTGCAACTCTCTCCAAAGCCTTTAAGAGTCAAGGAATTAAATTGCTGATATGTTTATTCTTTATCATAACATTATATAAACACATTGTATAAAAGTCAGAGGAGATGACATTTAAAAAGATTAATGGTGTGACATAACATGAGCTTGCACACTTTAAAGTGTTAATACCTTTAGGCACTCATAAGCAGCTACTCCTGTTATTTTGGTTTATTTATAGGAGAAGCAATGACATCCAACTGTGTGGAAATATATACATGGAAAATTGGCTTGTTTTTCTTTCTATTGTACAAGAGTTTCAGAGGATTACTTTCTGTGAAAGTGTTAAAAGCAAATGCATTTTTCTTGAATATATTTCTACTGAAGTACAAATAATACATTTTGCATATTTAATTATTTAAAAGTAAATACTAGTTCAATGGATAATATTAGTTTTAATCACTACTACTCAGACTGCTGATATACAGGCAAATAAAGTAACTTCACAGAGACTGCAGTTTAAAATACTGTAAATTATTTTTCACTAGAGTCTTCATACTATAAATGCTGATGTAGATGTGAGACTACTTGATTTTTATCATGCATAGTGATAAAGAACAACAGATATTTAGAAGCATGTAATACTCCTTTACAGTTGAAAAGATAGTGTGCCCACAAAATTTTCAGCAGAGTTTTAAAGATCATAGCAGAAATGAAGACAAAACCTCAGTATTTGATTATCTGATGCTACATCAAAATAGGTAGCAAACCAAAAATGTCTCATCATTTACAGATTATTATCACCTTTATTCCCAAACTTCACTACAGTAAATAAGACTGCCTGTTACACAATCACCCATACTTCCTGCTCCTTGTGGTAGAACTGATCTGGTATTTCACACTGCTCTTCAAACAAAGTCCACATAGCTGCAGCTCCTCCATTCATGGCTTTGGCCAACTATCAGGTTTGCCTTCTGCTGCATAAGCTCTTACAGCAGCATCCATCTGCTGCTGCTGAGGAGATGGATATGGCTTCCAAGATATATTGTTGTAAGGCTCTGAAGCTGGAAACTCTTGCCCAACACCTCTGGCCCTTGGCAATTCAACCTGTTTGAACTCTGAACGTCATTGCTCAGCAGACTTTCTGCTAACCAGCCATTAGCCCAAGAAATGTGGGTGCTCAGTGGCTCTGTGCTGGCTCCCTTGTACATCCTACATGGCAAGGAAAATCCTAGTCATGAAAATGCATATGGACAACTACAAACATAACAGGAGAAGTATCTAGTTACACAGGAGAACTCTTTGCCTTTTGTGAATATTCAAACAAAAAGTTTTTAATCGCCAAATTTCTGTGATTTGTGAGAAATCTAAAATAGATATATACAGGAAGATCAGTACTCTCTTGGGGGCCATTTGCTTTTAAAATTTATCTTCCTACCACTGCCGAGAAACAGCCCAACCTTTTTATTTCCAAAAGAAATGGAATAGGAAACAACTAATGTGTCAGCTGAGGAAGGACTGGTATTGTATGACATTGACAAGAAAAAGAGAAAAGGCAAATCCCTTTGGAAAGCACTTCTGCTGAGTTTTACAGCTACATCTCTAAAATGAACAATTCTTTTCCTTTACTTTGCCAAGGGTAACACATTTAAGCCTTATGGATCCTTAACAACTGTCCTCCTATATTTTCTCCTGACAGCATTTAATTATCATGGTAGTTCAAGTTTACATAACCTCAATACATTAGTCCACACTGAGTCTTTAGTCTACACTCTTCTCTGTAATGGAAGTACAGACCTAGCAGCAGAGCTTAGCTAGAACCTGATGTGATTTATCTGGGTACCATAAATTAAAAATTAATAGAGGGAAGGAATAGTAGTCTTCTAACTGAAACAGTGGTGAAAATTTTCAGTACCTACCTGTTTTTTCAAATTAGACAACAGCTCATCATTCTATCTTGATGAGGCTAAGTCTTTAAAAAAGTACTTCTTCTCTTGGTGCAATGTTAAAAAGAAGTTTCCAGACTCTTAAACTACATGGATTTTTGGAGCTCCTCTAGTTTTTGGAATAGGCAGGGTTGTTCAGGTTTTAAACAGCTAGAACATTCAATATCATGAATCATGAAGGCATTGAGGGAGTTACTGATTGCAATCCTTCTAAAATTACCTTGTTTCTCCCTAAGTCCTTGGCCAAGAACTATAATCCTGAGGGGTTACCTTGTTTAGGTTTCAGCAAAGCTTTGGCCTTTCTGTCCACTCTTAAAATACATTTCTATCAATACTCATTTTTTCATGCCTCCAGCAAGTATAAAATTTATAAAGTTGGAAGGTCAATACTATATTTTTTTAGATATAATTCATCATGCTTACAACATTAATGATGTTGTCCTGTAGATTCTTGGATTAAAGTCATGGCTTCAGGATCAGAAGCCAAAAACAATGAATCCTGTAACATCTGGACAAAGCTCTCAGTAGAAAAAGAAAGGAGGGGGAATCATACCAAGCATGCTGACATCCGAGCATTGCGACCACAGCACCAGCCTTTGTCCTTCAAGTACTGACACATGGGAAATCCCCAGACTTGGTCGTGGCATTCTGCAATATGGAGGAAAAAAACAAAGGCACAGCTTTTCCTCTTACAGACTACACAATGGATTCAGCAAGATGAACAGTAGGTAATGTAGTAGAAACACTTAACTACTCTCATCCAGTACCAAAACTTGTGGTGGTGCTACAAAAAACATGTTTTCCCTGCAACAGATGTTTTTGGTTTATGCTGAATTGCTGATAATTTCACATTTTCCAAAACAATTTTAAGTGAGTGCCCTTTACAAAAATCCACTAAAAAAACAGTCAAAGGGACAAGAGAAAAGCCTGCAGATACTCATAGCAACCTACACCATGCCATGAATCACAAGATGTAGGCCAAGCAGTCATTCCATGCAGCAGGGCTTCCGTACCACTTCTCATTGTCTTCTTATTCTATCCCAAACGTCTTTCAAACATCACACAGAACAATATGTATTTGTTTATTCTAGTTCTGAAACAACATTCTGCTGTAAGGCAGAATGTTTGTTTTCCAGAAAAGAGCAGCTGCAAAGACTCTTGCTGTTTCTTCAAAACACCAAGAAGCATTTGCCTCACAATCTGTGCTCAGTTTCAGTATCATTTGTATTTTGAATAACAAGACAATTATTCATGTTTAACCCTAATGCAAATGTGGGAAAACTGGTACAGAGATTACTTTATAGATGTTCTTAATAGTCACGTCTAAATATACACAAGCTCTAAATGTTTAGAGTTTTCATTAACACATTGTCAGCTGATTTTTAGAATAGTGAATAAGATTTACTGCTTTCTTAAAAAAAAACCAACACAAATTGGCCGAGATCCTGGCTTTTTAGCACAGGAAGGGGACTGGGGCATATTTCAGAATAAATCATATAATGGGGTTAAAAAGAGGAGACAGCAGAAAATTTACCAACAGTCAGAGATATATAAGTAGAATTCACTCCATAAAAGTCAAGCAAAGAAAAAAAAAAACACAACTATAAAGAACCCACCCCACAACTCATGGGAAGGAGGGAAAGCCTTTGGCTTTCTGGCAGAAGTGCCCAGTCTCAGCTGACCATTAGAGAGTAACAGCAAGCAGGCAAGAAACCTCTGCAGGCAACCCCACACTTTGCTCTCCTTTTAACCCTGAGGGACGCCAGAGGCTCTGAGGGGCTGAATACTGGTTTGAGAACCATGATGTAGAATAGGGTTTTAATTATTAGCATGATTAGCAGAACGAGAAAGAAGACTTTTTAGAAATAAAGATGAAATTTGACCAAACAGATTGCAAGTGGTTTCAGCACTAGAAATGTAATAAGAATTTTTAAGTGCCTCAGGACAAGCTCTAAAATATTAATTAACTTCAAGTCTAATTATGGAGTACATGGAATACGTGGATATTTCTACTGCAGGGATGTCAGTAAGAACTTATTGAATGCAAGAAAACAATGACTGACATGGTTCCTATTGTATGTCTTTCCAATATCATTGTTAAAATATTTCAAAATAAAAATTTGCAAACTGAGTTAGAAAGATTAAATCCTTGATCTTTTCAAGCAAATCTCTTCCAATTTATACCCTGTCCTCCAGGCAAACTAATCATTCATTCAAGTTAAAGTTACTACCCTGTCAGCTACAATCTCAGTATCAGTGCACTGTTCATGCATAATTCAGATAACCTTTGGAAAAGATTATCAGTCAAAACATCATCTTCTTTTAAATTATTGAAACTGTAAAGTAGAAGGAAAAGAGAGGGAAACTAATGCTTCAAGTTACAAATAAATTTTTCACATATATCAAAAGCTGATCACACATCTACAATATTGCTTTAAGTTCTACTTATTTTTTCACATCCAGTCTGCTCTCAAGCACACTTTAAAAAATTTTAGGATTAACGTTTTGCTATAAAGTTCATATATTTACAAGCTACATTTTAAAAAACTGGAATTTGTTTTAATGCCTGCAATTATTTCAGATATACTTAATACTATATACCTCATATATATTGTGCTTATATCTATCACAACAGCAGTTCTAAAGTGTATAAATCTCAAAAAATATTCAAGAAACATTTTAGGTATATTTTAAGTATTCCATGGAACATTTCACAGGAAATAGCTCAAGTGTCCAACAATGCATGAGGCAACCACATTATAATTCACTACAGAGTAGCCAATCAGAATTCCTTCTATGAAAATCCTTTTTTCATAAAATCCTTTTCACATTTGCCAACTCTGTATGTGCATAAATGATAACAAGGAAGTTCAAGAGAATGGGACAAGCTTCTCCAATACCTTTAGTATTAGTCCATCCATCAATTTGCATTTCTAAGAATACTGCCATTTTTAGTGCGCTAATATTCAAATTTTACTTCACAGAGCTTTACAGTAAGATATGGTCATTATAAAACAACAGGACCAACAAGCTTTAATGTTACTGGCAAAAATAAGCCTGACTTAAGTTCCATGGGATGAGCCAGATCAGGAAGCTGTGGAGCCAGCAATGTTGGTGCAGCATCGTGCTCCCCTTGGCATGCCTTTTCCTGCCCTGGTGTCCCTGGAGCTGTAAGCTTTGTCAGAATCTCTGAATCCCAACCCTAAACCTAATTGCTGCTTTTGGCTGATTATGTAATTCAATGGATTGAAATGGCATTTTTTCTTCTGAGATTTTTCAGTGGAAATTAATCTTTATTACCCTCCTCAGTTTTTTTTCATATACACCCTACTTTGTGTGTTTGTATATATCTTGTGAACTTCATCAAAGTTGTACTAAAACACAAATAACCTTTTTCAGATCCTGCATAGCCTCTATCTTCCACAACATTGTAGATTTTCAGTCTACTTCTGTTATTCCCAAAAAAACAGATAACTACTAACTTGCCTTTTTCCTTCATGGAAAAGACTAAATCTTCCTTGGCCATGTAATTCACTGTTCCTTGAGTTTGTATTTTTCAAAAAAAGTCCCCTGACTAAGCAGGATTTTGCTGGGGGAAGCAGAGGACAGTGGGGAAGAAAAATGCTCTCTAATTCCAGGAAACAGAATCAGCTGTCACCAAAATAATTTCCAACACCCAAACCTAGAGTATGTTTTAATTATGTGCATTAAAACTTTGGCATTCTCGATTCTAACCTCATACTTTGTACACACTGAGAAAAGTACAAATATAAGATGGTTTCAGGTTTTAATATATTCTTGCTACACTAATTAATGAAAAATACCATAATAACTTCAATAGGTAATACTGCCATTTAACATCTGTAAAGCTTACTTTGTTAGTATTTTTTCAAGTTTCATATTTTTTTCAGAATCAATTTTTATAGAAAACATCTGGGGTTTAGTGACTAGTTAGCTGTGTCACAAATAAATGGAAAGGTTCCCTATGCAGCAATATCTAAAGATGCCTTAGGAAGGAAATTAAGCTTTTTGATCTGTTGCTTGGAAGTGTTTTCCTGTGTTGCCATGGTATCAGTGGTAGCTATTTTAAGACATTGGCTGTGGAATATCTTTGAAAATATACGTAGACTACACATAAATCATCTGTACTCTAATACCCTGAAACAGTGAGTAATCTTTTATATTTGAGTGGAACAGAGTGATACCAAGCCATTATATTTATGTAAGTAATCCTTTAGAAAATTCAGTTTCCTAGTATTTGTCCTCTGAATCCACCTTACTCAAGGCTTTCCCATGTTTCACAAGTCTAATAAAATTCTGTATGTGAATTTTGACTACACTTTGCAACCTTTTTGGTTCCCTTAATTATGTTCAATAGCTTTTAATAGTCAAAGTTTATTCTGCAAAAGCTTTGCTGACTTCTTTCAGAGTGCCTTATTAAGAAGCTACTTTCCACAGCTTCCTGGAGGGCTTTAGAACTCCTCTACCCAGCAGTGACCTGACTTTGGAAATCCTTACACAATCTGGAGTTTGTTTTGTCATACTTAAGCCAACCTCAAAAGAACTTCTATCAGACAGCTATCACTGAAAGCATCTATACAACTACACCTATCTCCTATTTCAAATTGCAGAATCAAGGAATATGCTGAGTTGGAAGGGACCCAAAGGATCATCAAGATGACCTCTTAGCCCTGCACAGCACCATCCCCAAGGATCACACCATGTGCCTGAGAGCACTGCCCAAACACTTTTTGAACTCTGTCAGGCTTGGTGCTGTGACCACACGTGCTGAGGAGTGCACATGATCCAAAGTGTGAAAACTTCCCCCCACAGGGGAGGTACCTGGGCATTTCCACCTGAACCTGAGCCTATATTAACCCTTGAAGTGTTTGTTTCATGGCTTGCCCCACCCCTGACAGATCAAAACTGTGACCATCACTTCAACCAATGGACATCTGAGGTGCAAAGTGCTCCTGAATGGCAAAAATGATGGGTGATGATATCTTTCCTCTCTGCTAGCTACTCTAATAATTTCTTTCTCTTCCTCGTAATTTTCTTCAGTGATATTTTCATGCTTTTATAATGTCATATTACCATAGATAACAACCAAAATGGCTACATTTCTATTGCAACCCAATTGTTCTAAAATATATATACCCACACACCCACACACACACATTTATATATATACCTGTCATTTGTTTCACTTTATTCCGCCCCAAGGGATATATTAAAAAAAATCTCAGTTACCCCATCTCTGTGGTGCGTCTTAACAGTAGCTCCAAAGCAAGAGCAACATTCATGTGTTTTTTCCTCAAAACAGACTGGTACTGATGTATTTGGTGGTATGGAGGATGGAAAGAAGAGAATCAGAACACAGAAACCCAAATTCCTTTTCAAGTAAAGTAAAATCTTTTCAAAAATATGTTAAATTTTCAGTTCTTCTCTGTATAGGGATAATCATAGACCAGCTGATGCATTGCTCCAAAAACATGTTAGCTGAATGTAAGATAAAAGCTCCCAAAAATCCTAAGACTATCTCCTGAACAGAGACAAAGAGTTTGTTTTAACCTAAAAATCATTAGCAAACTGATTTTTTTCCCAGAAAAACTGACATAATGGCTCACTATGTAAATAGGTTTATGTAAAATGTCTCTGATAAATAGTAAAATCTTTTCTACTCTGATGTAATTGACTACCCAATGCAGTAACAGAGAAGAAAACTCCCAAAGGAATCAATTATACTAATGGCTATGTATATTTTATCCATACAAGAATCTCTGTATAAACAGACAATTCTCCTTAGAGAGAGCCAAAGTAAAACTACTTAAAATTTTCCAAGAGCTGTCATATTATTCCTTATTAACTGAAACTTAGAATTTCATACTGCTTATAACAGCAGTGAAATTTAAAGACAGGTGTTAAAAGACATTGGCTTCAGCTTCTTAAAACTGAGTTGAAATTTGATGTTACACAACAGCTCTTGGTTGTTTTAGCTGCTAATAAATCAAAGCAAATACTTTCATGATCTTAACAGTTCAAAATTGTTCCCAGCACAATTGGAAATGTGGTCCCATTACAAAAATTTCCAGATGAATTCAGCTTATTTAGAGACACACAGAAGGACACTATATACTGATTGCATTATTATTCAAGATTGTGACTGCTGGCACCTACTTTCATCAGAAATGCTCACAAAGTATTCACAGCAGGTCCAACATCAAACTGAATCAGCCAATCTTGCAATATCTGTACTATTTTTAGAGTGTGTGAGAAATGTAATGCATTATTCCCTGAAGTCATCTCAGAAACAAAGAAAAAAAAAATCCCTAGCTTGTGATAAGCAAGGTAATTCAGTAGTCCAACAAAAACACCATAATAACATTTTGTTGATATTTTGTCAACTCAACACCTCAGACTTATAAACACTATGTTAGGCATCATAACAGGTAAATTTTATTCCTATGAATACCAGTTAATTCCAGTTAATATAAACTGTAATATGAACTGGAAAAGTAATTTTTCATTGGCCTCAAACAAGACTAATCTTGGTATTAAATCTTAAGTGCCAAAGAACATACTGTCCAGCCATACCAATTTATGGCAACCAGAAGTCCACTGCAGCTCCTCTGTGAGCTGGCTCCTCTGCTTCAACTGTGCTTACAAGCACAGCCCTCTGAGTTTACATTAAAGAAACAGCAAAGATGGAAAATGTGCTACTTTGGGGGCAAGAGCTTTGAGGTGGACTTGCCACAACCTTGACTTTAACGGTGCACACTTCAAGAAAAAAAAAGTTTTTAAAGAGAACAAATGACATTTTAAAAACAGATTTTGAAAAACTTCGAGGCTACTCAGTCAAGATAAAAGAAATGTAGAATGCTTTCTAACAGAACTTCCCACTGCATCCTTGCAGGCAAGCCCTTGCTTACTGGACTGATTTCCAATGAGTAAGTAAATTCCTGTATTGCATCAAGTTCTGCCCAATTCTCTGCTTCTTGGGAAGATCTGTCACTGCAGAGATGTAGCTCTAAACCTGCTTGCTAACATTCAAACTAGTCTCTCCACACAAAGCATCTGCGTGTCTCTGCCATCTCTGATTGATGGCCTGGAGTAGCCAGTAGCTTTCCTGAGTTCAGTGTCAGAACCTGGGCAAGCAAAGGACTATCTACAGCAGAGATCATACTGGCTGAGGTACCACACAGGCCAACCAGAAATACACAAAATCTGCATGTGGCCACATGGGATGCATTGCAGGACCACATAACTCACTGGTGCCCCATGAAGGCCATGATCTATAGTCTTTGACAGGTCATGCCCATCCTGATTACAGGAAACAGGTGAAAACCACACTCATCTTCCCCTAAATAAGCTCAGATAGTCTCAACAAGTTTATGGAGCACTTTTTCCTGGAAACCATGTCCAGGCCCACGAAGAGTAAGAAGAAGGTTGACACTAGCTGGCAGGAATTCACCAGGCACTGACAAACTACTGCCTTCTGTGAGGCAGTGGCTGGCTCCATGAACTAGGGGACAGCAGAGTCATAGTTTATCTTGATTTTATGAAGTCTTTCAGCAAAATTTCCTTAGTATCTTTATAGATAAAATTGAAAGATATGACTCAGACAGCTGCATTCAAAAATAGGTAGAAAATCAACAGTAATCTGAAGCTTGACAGTGAAGCCTGCAGATTAAGGGATGTGATTGTTCTCCCTTTTTAGCACTTGTGAGAGTATCTGGAGTGCTCCTCTGGGCTCTTCAGCCCAGTACAATGACTGAAATGAATTTACTGGTGGCAAAAGCACTAAAGGGCTGCAGCCAAGAAGGGATCTAACTGCTGTTTTCCTAAAGGAAAGACAACAAAAAGGATTAAGCTGGACTATTCTTGGCAGTGCAAAATGAAAAAGACAATAGATAATGCACAATAACTACAAAGTCTGAATGGATATGAAGGAAAGAAATTCATGGTGAGGGCAAACACTGAAATGGGCTACTGTATCACTGTCCTTGGAAATATTCAAAACATAACCCTAACTGAAACGATCTAAGCTGGCCCTGCTTTGTGCCATGATCTGGTCCAGATGACCTTCAGAAGTTACTTGCTACTTAAATGCTATTATTTGGCCCATTCTGGAAGCAGTATTAAAATCCACTTGCTTCTGCTAGCTACAAGAGGAGCTCTTTTACTGCTTGAATTGTTGGAACAATACCATCTGATAAGAGACAGAGTCCCCTCGCATCCTCCAGAATGCTTTGTCAGTTTGAAGTCCATGCACAGGAAATGCAGACACAAGATACAGTCTAAATTCTTTCCCATTTTCCATTTGAAGAAATCTTAAATCCTAGATATTGTCAGTCCTTGTTCTCTTAGCCCTCCACTGCACATTTAAGAACAAGCCATATGGTAGATGACTTAGTAGGGGAATACAACAGCATTATACGTTTTAGAATATGCCGTCTCATAGTAATAGTAAAAAAATAAATTATTTTTGAGCATTATTAAGACAATATATATATTCTTTCCCAAAAAAAGTATACTGTAATTTCCTTTTGTTCTGTCCAAATGTTCTCCTTTGAGAATAATTTTGTCCTTCAAGCAGAGTAAAATCAATTCAACATGCAATTTGACTTCATTTTCATATTGCTATGAAACTGTAGTATCTCTTCTAACCACGTACATATATCTGTTTATTTGAACTTTGAAAGGTTATCATGCCTGATCCTTTGGGGGTGTCTGAGTTTATGCACTGGTCTGCAAAAAGTAATCCTATATAGCTAGCACAGGAAGCCGTGTCCTCTTTGCAATAAGAAACAAGCAAATGTTTCAGACACTCAGACTTAATGAGAAGTACCTGAAAAGTTTTTAATGTCTTAAAACTCTGATGTAAAATAATTGTGTATTTTTTTCTCTAACTGCGTTTTTGTAGCATAGAAATTTCAATTGTATTTTCTTTTCCTTTGCTTTTGGAGTGAGCTGAAGTATTTTGAAATTACTAAGACTAATACACTGAAAAAAACTCTTAAAAGAGTTGCAGAGTTAATTAAAAACAACATGAAAAGATTATTAAAGCAAGAAAGAGCTAGCATGTGTCATGGTCAGTATGGAGCTGTGCTTGTGACTACTTAAGAAGCTAACTCCCTAAGAGCAATAGCTGAGAGCTGAGTCCCACGTGCCTCTGTGTCTGTGAAGCTCCCTGAAAGAGCTGAAGTACACCTTGCCAAGCCAAGCCTTTTTCAGATTTACTGATATGATGATCAGGTTGTAGCATGTCAGCAGATGGTCATTTAGACATATCAGCTATGTACCACTTGTCTCAAGAAAGCCAGTTCCTTAAATATTTTTCATTATACACAATTTCAAGTAAAAATACCAGCTATCTCTCAAAAATGAAACCCCCTCCTTCCCATTTGTAGGAAAATTTGCCTATATTCTGAATCCACAAATAATTTTCATGTTCTCTTCCCAAGAAAAACTCTTATATATGTACTGTTTTATGATGGGCAAAGACTGGCACAGTACCCAGATGACTGTTTTGTTGAGTATTACCTTACATTACAAAATCCCAACTCTGCTCATTGTTGTATATGTACAAATTAACATAACTGGATGTTGCACACATATAGCTGAGGACAAAATCTGGCAAAAAATATTTCAAAAGGATGGAAACATACTGGACTAAAACAGTCTCTACATTTATAATTGAGTTAATGAAATAAAACCAGCTGTAGTTATAACCATATAAAAACACTATGCACTTATGTCCCTAATCTCAGTAAAAATATTAGGAACATTGGCATAACGGAAAAGCAACAATGCATCTGGGAGTGAATGACCCTCATAAAACAAATAAAACCAGTACTAAATAAGCCACTGGAAAGGAACAAACACAAGGAGATTATTAATTGAAAAGTATAATATTCTTAACATGCAACCTGGCAGCCACATGTTAAGCTCAGAATTACCTTCTTGGTTTTCAAACTGTTCTGACAGCAGATGGTAGCAGCAGCCCACACTGCAAACGGCTTTGATTTCAGGCTTGGCAGTAAAAATTCGTAGAGTATTTGCAGCAAGATCTCCACATGTATGTAGACCCACCATCATACAGTCCTAAGAAGAAAAAGAAAAAAAAGGCAACAATAAATCATCTCCTTCATCAACTGATAGGGCACAAATAAAAACAAACTCCAAAACCCAAATGTGGTGCAAATAGTGAGCTGTAAGATGGAAATACTCAACTCCACCAAGACTCTTGCTGTTCTATTCTAGAATTTTTCAATGCTAATCAAAGCTCTTCAGTGCTAAGAAAATATATGAAAACTGGCCATGATGCAGAAGTTCAAGACTTTGAGTAACACAGATGCAGGGAAGGGAATATTTAAATGTTTACTGGGCAGAAACCATTTTCTCTAGTGCTTCCTAGGTTTCCTGTTCATGTTATTAGTACCACTGCTACTTTTCTTAGTAAAGATTCCTTGCTGTAAATATGGCTGGACCTATCTGCTAGTTTAAGTTGTTGAAATCAAAGCAACTTCCTAAATACTGGTTTAAGGTGAAGAGCAGCTTTGTCATTTTCCAAACACCATCACTGACAGTTTCTCAGTATGCCCAGTGCTATTCAACAACAAATGGGCATTCTCCTTCACGGCACAAAGTAAGAACTTCAGCTTCAGATGCTCTGCTCTTCTGCCCATTCTATTTCCTACTTTCCTTTTTTCTGCAATTCTTTTGCCGCCATTTCTCCATGAAAATTCTCTCTCTTCTAACCATTCATAACAAGATATTTCCCTTCTGACATTATCAGTTGGGAGCCACGTGGCAAGCATGGTGTTGCTTTGAATTACAGACATATTTATTACTCATAGAATCAAAAAATCATTAGGGTTGGAAAGGACCTTAGAGATCACCTAGTTCCAACCCCCCTGCCCCACAAGACCAGGTTGCTCAAAGCCTCATCCAACCTGGCCTTCAACACTTCTAGTGGCATACACAACTTTAGGCATTTTTTTCCAGGGTCTCATCACCCTTAGAGTAAAGAATTTCCTTTTAATATCTACCTAATCTAAATCTATCCTCCTTCATCTTAAGGCTTGTTATATCATTACATGCCCTATTAAAATTATCTCTCCAGCCTTCCTGTAAGGTCCCATTTAGGTACTATAATGGAATGTGCTATAAAGTCTACCCAGAGCCTTCACTTTTCCAGGATATCAACAAGAAATTAGGCCAGGGCCACTCAATTGAGATACCATCTATAATCATTCTGATTTTATCTGATTATCTCACCCAGCTGTATTACATTGTGCATTCATGTCTGAAACAGGAAAACTTCTGCTTTTCTCTTTTATGTTCCTTGACAGTATTTTTTTATATCAAAAAAGGCAGTGATATATTTCTTCCACCTTCAACATTTTACAAATTAGACACTAAGAGGATACAAAATCCAGCTGTGCAAATGTATAGGCATATGCTTCATCAACAAACCCTGCTGCTCAGGGTGTTTTTTGCAGACAGACATGAGTTTGCTCCACATGTTCTCAGATACTCAGCTCCATTTATAGCTCAAGTTATAGGGCTATCAGCACAAACTAATGGTCTCAAATCAGAGATTATTACACCCTGGAATAAAATAGTTTGGTTACTACTGAACACAGAGAAGTTTTTATCATTCAATAAAAGACTGAATGCATCTACTCAATCAATATATGTTAGTTCAGGCATAAAAACTAAACATACAACCTCAGAGTTTCTAGACTTGTGCCACTGGCAGCTGAGCTTGAGCTTGTTTGTGTAGACACAAACCCTGCCAGCTAGTAAATTACTAAATGAAATTAAAGTAATTCTGTAAAGTCAAAATATAATAATTCTTTACAAGATCTTCATCTTGAATACTATATACAATAAATTCTCCTATGCCTTCCCAGTGTGAATGAAGGTATAAAAATATGTAACTTGAAAAAGTAACTTTTAGGAGAATTGAAACTCCAATGCTTAATATATGCATCTACCTGGTAAATAATAACAAATTCATAATAATTAGACTTTATCTATAATGACAGTTGTAAAATAACTGAATAAGCTGTTAACTTTGCCAGCTGATTATTATCTACCACATAAATTCTAAAGACTGATTCAAGAACACCCCAACACATATAACAAAATATAAATACAATCTTTATATGGTAGACATACTTCTGCTATCTGGTTAAAAACCATTATTGGGCCAGAATATTCATTTACACCGGACATAGTACTCTATGTACACTCAGCAAACATGTACATATTAAAATGGCAATATAAAGACAACAGACAATCTAAATACAGTAAATATTTAGAGTAAAATAACCTCCAGATCTGTTATGATGTCACTGAGTTCTGTTTCTGCAGTGATGCAAGAGGTCAGTGGAAGATAGAGGTTCGATTCACTTGACTTTCTTGCTTTAGTCTTGAGAGATGTCATTTTTCTTTGTACTTTTTCCTCTTCACAGAGTTCCCCACAGTTACAATGAGATGAAGAAAAATCTTCTACAGCATCAACAGGAAGAACATTTAGAACAGCAAGAACCTCTTCAGAAAGTTTGGTCTCATGAGATTGTGTCCCACTGACTAAATCAGCTTCAGTTTCTGTGTTGGTTTCGAGTGCAGTCATTTCTGTGAAACCACAAGAAGGAACTGAATCTTGGATAATCACTTGGCCCTGATTTTGAAGACTATTGGCATTATTTAAGAGATCTTCATTGATTTTTTTACAATCAAGTTCATGTTCCACTGGCCTGTCATTTGCCATTTCCAAACTCTGGCTTTTGAGGCTTTCTTTTCCTCGACTCTGATATGCTCTCCAGTGTTTCTTCAATTTTCTATTTCTTTCATGAGCACCATTTGTGTTGGAGCTTGAGGAGTCAATGCCATAAACCTTTAAGTTATATTGCATGGACAGAAATGAACTCAGGTAGCCTTTCCCAGAACCTATATCAATCACCTAGATAATGGAGAAAAAATAAAGGAAAATAAAATTGCTATATTAATGAGCAACAAGGCACACTTTAAGTGCAAAATTATTCCCTAAAAATTTAAGCATGGATTGAATAGTTACCTTATTAGCAACATACTTCTCAATGCACTTAGTTCTTTTGCTTTCTTTGATTTTTTTTCCCTGACTTCAAAACACAGAATTAAGTCTTAACTGACGTGCTCCAGAAAATAGACATCGCAATGTTTATGCAATTCACATGCCCTGCTTCTTGTAAAGACTTTCAGTACATTTTTTGACAGAGACCTTTCTTCTGCCAAAATAAATAACCATAAACCACCAGCAATTCCACCTGCCCTTGCTGAACTGGGTCACAGTTAGCAAATATACAGTCCACAGTATTCAGCTTTAGGCACCTAATTCCCACACTCAGGAGCCTACAACCAGTGGGTGTACAGCAAAAAGCATCTTTAGTTTCAGTGCTTAATCTAATCCCTTCAGATCTGACCTAAAGATGGGTGATATTGATACTCTTTTATGCCAGAATGCTTGTTTATTCTGCTTTCCCATTCTGTGAAAACAACCCATACAGTTTTGTTTAACATAAGGATGCTTTTCTAATAAACAAAGGGGCTCATAATCCACATGTACTTTCCACTGCCCATTCTGGAGGAAGGAGTGATAGGTTTAATTTGTATTACAGCTGATATTGTGCTAGTTCAGTGACTGATGTTCAGGAGAGAAATACCCTTACAAACTGTTAGCAAAAACAAGAGTAACCTGAGACCTTTCAGTACGTAATCATAACTTTACATAATGTATGTTTTAATATTTAATAAATACATAACACAACATTTTATAAGAATTGGCAGAGTTACATTTCTCTAAGGAAAGAAAATTGTAACATTCACTTCTGTCCAGTTATCTACTAAAAAATAATATTGACTAGATATAATGACTTCTGTGTAGAAGTTCCTGGAAGTGTTTGATTCAAGAACATCTATGTTTTGTTCTTGATCCATCATACACTCATAAGAAATCTTACACTGCTACTGTTAAACCTAAATTGCAGCATACACTACATTGATGCATCTTAAGCTCGACTGCATAGTTTTTTTACCAGGTACAAATATTCAATACAGCAATATTCTTAGTCAATGAGAAAGAAAGATTTATTCATTATTGTAATAAAAAAGATTTGGACATCCATGGAATTAGAAAGAAAAATCTGAGACAATGTCACTAAGGACTATGGAAAACAGTGGAGAATACTATTAGGTACAAATTGTTTACTCAGTAGCACATGGCATTCTCATGGGTAGTCATCATGTGATACTGATGAACATTTGCAATATAGACAAGTTACAACCATAAAATTTTTTTAAATAAATCTGTACAGGAATGAATTAAATGAAATGGAATCTATATAACCTTATTTAGTATAAGGCATACTTTTTAAAATGTCATTTATTTCTCACATTCATCACCAATATTGAGCTCTACTGAGCCCCACTGAGGCCACACCTGGAGTGCTGTGCCCGGTTCTGGGCACCTCAGCACAGGAGAGACCTGGAGCTCCTGGAGCACGTCAAGCAGAGGGCAACAAAGATCATGAGGGGACTGGAGCACCTCTCTTGTGAGGAAAGGCTGAGGGCGCTGGGCCTGTTCAGTTTAGAAGGGAGACAACTGAGAGTATAAGTATGTGAACGGAGAGTGTCAGAGGAGGTTTCCAGGCTCTTCTCGGTGGTGCCAAGCAATAGGACAAGAGGCAACGGGTGGGAACAGATGCACAGGAAATTCCACCTGAATATGAGGAAGAATTTCTTTACTGTGCAGGTGACTGAGCACTGGAATATTAAGATATTAAGGAATAATCTGGGCACCATCCTGTGCCATGTGCTCTAGGATGACCCTGCTTGAGCAGGGAGGTTGGACCAGGTGACCCACTGTGGTCCCTTCCAACCTGACCCATTCTGTGTTTCTGTCATTTGAAATGAAAGAGAAGTGTTGAAGGAATAATTTTACCCACCCTTCTGTTTAACAGCTATTACAATTGTGTAGAATATGCACACCTCCACTTCAAGTTTTGAATTTTTTCTGTAAAAAGCAGCTTTTGGATCCAAGAAAGGGGTAGTGAATAATTCCTAAGCGTGACCCCTAGTGGCTGTAGAGACCAGCTGCAGGTCGGGAAAGTTTCTCAAGTAAATAGTAAATAGTAACACATTGTTAAACTAGCACTGGGATTTAGAAACAAAAGGAAAAGTTGACTAAAAATAGTAAGCAACGATCTTGCACTAAACAAATAAACTGAATAAATTAGTCCCTGCTTTACTTTCCATTGATTACATAGGGAAAGGTAATAAGCAATCCATAGCACATCTGTCAAGCATGAACCTTTAAAATGAAATTTCCATTATATAATAAACTCCAAAGGTCTTGTCCACAGTGAGTTGGGTCCTATGTTTAAACACAGTTTCTGGCACAATCAAGCATTCCAACATTTCCCAGCACAAAATCACAAATGTAATGGATGCTGAATGCAGAATTATATCATCCTTACATTATACACTCCAAGTCTTGCTGCACATGCTGCAATTTCCAAGGAAAACTTTGACCAATAAATTAAATAAAACAAATGTGTGCTTAAGCAAAGAGGAGTCAACACTGGCTTCTTTTCAGAGTTTAATCAAGAATTTCTTAAAAAAAACGTTCCACTTATATGATAGGAACAGTGCTTAAAAGGGTCAGCAAACTACTGGAAAAAAAAATGCTCTTTAGTTATTTTGCTTTAATGTTTAAATTAAAATCATAAACCTAGAAGTGATTAAAGTGGTAATAAAATTTTTGCTTTTATTCTTATTTTGCTATTCACTATTGTACATTATAAAATACCAACAGAGAGCAATATCCTCTACCACCCATTATACAACGTGGGTATGGAGGTGAAATGGAGGGCATTTTTCAAGCTGTCAGTGATCTGTAATATCTGAAAGACACACTCTGAGGACATGTGCTGTTGTAAAACATGTGGTGTGTTTTCATGGTTCTAGATTTTTTAATTAAATGATACATTATTTTGTTTTGCAAGAAGGACAGAAAAAAACCAATAAGGAAAAACTCCTAAAAATTTATAATTGCAACTTTTTTTTTTAAGTTGAAAGAAAACAAAACCAAAAGGAGCTGTTTTTTAAAGACTAAGAAGGAGGCTTTTCTTTATTTTCCAAAGTAACAGGAAAGCTCTTCTCATATATTAGAGATTTGTAACTTTGCACAAATAAATATTGTTATAGTGCACGACTAAAATGGAAAAAAGTTATTATAGAGCAGTCAGCATTTCATATTTAGTGATACACTGCAATAATATTTTTCATTTAATGTTATAATTTTTTTAAAAAGTAAACAGAAAATAACCCCATGTATAGAGATACTCCAAGCCACCTGATAAAAGTATTAATCCCTGGATGAAACTGCAGCATATTGACAAATAACTTAGTAAGGATTGGTTTGTGATTTTATTAGTAACCAGCTACATCGAAACTTTGGTTAAGTTATTAAGATGGCTTTACTTTTTTACTTTCTGAACAGGGTTTTTGCTTTCCTTTCATTCCTGAATCTCACAGGAACTATTTAAATCTGAATGAAAACGCTATATGAAACTCCACTTTCCAGCAAATGCAGAGACCACTTACTATTGCACTGTAAGCAAACTATACCCTCCTACAGCTTTTTCAGTACATGAAAGGACTGAACAACATTTGCCTGAAACAAAAGGTAAACAAGGCAAAACAACATGCTCATGAGAGAATACAAGACATTCACAAGTGTGCTGCTGGTGTATTTCTGTTCTCTACAGAGCACCCCCACTTTGGGGCTGTGGAGGGCACCTACCCTTGTCACTGTGGTGGCTCCTCAAGGGCTGCAGGACAGCCTGCCTTCCATCGCTGTAAGTGACTGCAGATGCTCACAAACTGATTGCGTCTCCCCACAAATGTTTGGCCTTAATTAAAGCTCTCTATTTACTTGACAATCCCAGTTGTAAGAACACTGCCTAAAACTTTGTCTCCATCAGCTGTTCCTCACAAAACAGATGGTCAGGACTGAGAATTTTGATCTCTGTTTCCAAGGATGCCACAAAGGCCTGACCCAAATCTAGCAAGAGTACAGCATCATTTACTTATCTAAATTAAATTCAGTCTGAGCCAAATAACCTCCTAACCAAAGTTCAGCTTCAGCAATTCAGAGCTGAATCCAAGTTTTGGGGTTTTCCCTGTGGTGGGAGCAACAGCAACCTGCAGGGCTGCTGCAGGTACATTCATTTAAAACTATACTCATACATATTTACTTACAAGAAAAGAATACTCAGAGAAAATACCCTCATCATAAAACCTGGGCAGGTACCTTATTAACCTTTGGTTTTAAACAAATATAGCTTGTTCTCCAAAAATCTTTGTGGGAATGAATATTAGCCTGGAGGAAATAAGTCTCCATTTACAGTTACAGCCCCTTGCATGGAAAGCTGCAAAGTGCAGCTCAGATGTAGAAAGGAATCAAATGTCTGTTGAGAGTCCCATGTCACCTCCAGTTTAAAGCAAGGATGAAGCTACATTGGCCAGTTACCAGCATTACAGAGATTAAAATGAATAAATGAACTCAGCTCACCTGAAAAATTTAGCCTTATCACAATGCAGGCCTAAAGTATGGAATTTAACAAAAGGCTTACCACTGAAAAAGCTTACAAAAAACCATATGCATGTAAACTGAGGAAATGGTATTGGTGCACTTTGTCTAACAAAATGTGAAACATACTACTCAAAAATGCCAAGTATTGCTGGGGTGCTCGTGTTTTGTCAACAGATACATAAATAAACCTCTACAAGGTTTTACTAAAACAGTGATCTAGTGCACTGTGCAGTCATAGTTACATGTATATTAAAAAAAGGTTTAAGTTACAATCAAATTTGAGAAAGGAATCATGCAATTCTTCACCACCCAAAGACAAACCTAGCATCTGATGTATGAAACAGCCAACTCAGGCAGTAATTGCTTGGTGATAATGGTGTTGGGTGTCCAGGCCTCATACATGTTCTACCAAACGTATTTCATACACACTCGCATAAATCTCTGCTTAATTTGGTCTCTCTTCAAACTAAAAACATCATAACTAGATTTCCAATTTATAGATCTCAATCCATGTTAAACAAAGGTGAACAGCATTAAACAACAGGAAATTATTTAAATCTTGTGTCAGAATAAGAGGAGCTTTCAAAATTGCTCAAGATATTCAGCCTTGTCTCTGTGTGACACTCTTGTGTGCATGACACAAGGCAGCTCTCCTACTGACACATGAGCAACACTGCCAGCAATATAATACTGACAAACAAGGCAGTACTGCTCCAAAAAGCAGAACAGTTTTTAGCTGCTCAACACATAGAGGATGATCTTAACTTTTTAAAATTACTCATGAGTGATTATGAGTCACTGAAAGGCAGTTCCTTTGGAACAGTACATTTGTAAACAAAATTGTCCTTCAGTTTGGTCCCAACAGCTCTCCTTTAGCTCCAGTTTGGTACAGGAAAAATAAGAACAGCAGTGACAGAATATCAAAGTGGTGTATTTGCACAAAAAAAGGAGAATAACTCAGAAGGTGCCTGGTAACACAAAGTAAGAAATGCTTTCTTACCTGCTTTATCCCACAATAATTTGCTATGCTGTCTACCAGCTCTGACATCACCTGCACTTCATGTGATTTCTTATTATTCATAAACTCATCTGGTTTGATACCTGCATCAGATTAGGAAAATAAATACACATTAACACAACTTGTAATAATAAGGATTCATGATCAATCAGGGAAAAAAAAAGCTAATATAGACTTCACTGTTTATATATTTTCAGGGTAGTAATTTTTAATTAAAAACTCACTAAATTATTACAAGAGTAAACTTCTGAACTATGGATGAATTAGCAACATTCAACACTGTGTAAAAGTCAGGTGTTTTTAAGATGTAGCATATTTAATACCTGACCAGGTATTAGACAATGGCTACAACTATAAAATGGTACTATTTCTTCCTTTTCATTGAAAAATATTTATTTTTGTCTCATTTATCACATTTACCTTTCCATAAATGAAATATAAGTGCAGGGACAATAAATAATCCCATTGTACAGCTTGTTAATGCTGCAGATTTGCTGACAGTATCAAGAGGGAGATATCTCTACTAAAAGCTATGAGCGATTCTAGGAAGATTCAGAGGAAGATGAACTTTCCTTTTCTTTATTTACCTTTCCTTTTATTTATTTATGGATTGGTTATAGAACTGTTACACCTTTATGGCAGAAAATCACTCATTTCAGTGTTGCAGGAGAATGTGCTAACGGGATGGAGTCAACCTCCATCACGGGTTAACAGCTTGTGGAGAACACCAAGCACTCCCTCGTGAACCTCTGTGCACGAGCTCAGAAGTCACTGCCCTGGGAAGAACCCACATGTTTCTCTTAGGGCTCCAATGCTGCAGTGCACTTGGATCTAGTGAAATTGATGGTAAGTCTGAGTGATGGCAGAAGAAACTGGATCATTACTGATGAGCATGCTGCTAGGAAACAGGACTTTTCTACATGACTAGGCAGATTAATATACTTTCCCATTTTCTGCTTCATGCACAGTATGTATCCATCTGTCCAGAAACTGATCATTAGGCAAAAACCATGCTCATTTCTTGATCAGATCATGCTGGGAGCAGAACCAAGTGTGTTACTTCTTTAAAGAGAGTGGGGAATTGAACTGAGCTCATAAGAAACCCAGTGCTTTCTCTATTTTTCCCAAACCCCAAGGGATCTGTCTATTTTTTAAACATCTGGGGTTTTTATAATAAACTGTTATGACAGTACTTAAAATCTAATATAGACTCTATGAACTGACAAAAGGAAAAATAGGCTAAAAGACTTAAACAATACAAATAGCAGAAACAAGTGTTTGTCATCTTACTGAAGAATTTCCTTAACTTTAAAATTGTTAAGGTCTATACAGCATCCTAAAAAGCTCTTAATTTGTAACATATCAGGTTAAAGAAAAACAGACAGGAAAAAAAATTTAAAAAGAAAAGAAGTATCTCTTTTTGTTTATGTTTGAATATTTTTGTGTCTGGATAGGTTCATCAGAAAAAGAAGCAGAATTGGGATGAGAAGAAACAGACATTTAACTTCTTGACAGAAATAAAAGTTGTTTTTTCTCCAAAGCAGCACCGTCACTTTGGACAATGACCACATACTGCACCTTTACTCTTTTCTCTATTATGAACTCAAAAGACTCAATGAGGTAATGCTAGCTGAAGTACTATGTCAGAGAGTACTTAATACAAATTAAGCATTTCAAACATGGTAGAAATCCAGAACAATTACCTAACTTACAAAAGCTGAGGTTCCAGATAGAAAAGGCATAATTTGTTTATATCTACATATATAGTTTATTTATCACCCTAGCTACAAAAGCTTCTTAAGCACTTTTTGACTTCTTTCCCTACTTCCTGCAGGATAACACACTGTTTATATTTCAGCTCAGGGAAAACTCTATCTTTTGGAGAAAATTATGGTTTTTAAAATAAATTTTTCCCTGCTTTTTATGCAAAATTCTGATAGGTTTTTACATTATTCTGAAAAACAAGCACATATTCCAAACTAATGCAAACAAATGTATCTAGGGACTGTTCTATATTGCCTAGACAACTGAAAATCTGAATTAAAAAAAATATTAGTTTGACTCAAACTGTGTAAATTCTTTCTGCTATCACAAAATTACACATGTACATTATACATGCACATTTCCTTATTATGAATAAAACTGATCCAGGCAGAATACTAATTTCAAAAAACATCAGAAATTTAGAGAACCATCTCCCTTTGTGATGAAAAAAATATAGTGTGGTTTCAAATGCTTTACAGAAGTAGCTTGGATATGATAGAGTAACAGAAAGCTTCATGCTACCAGTTTTGGTTGGTAATGAAATTCTGCTCATTTCCACTGGGAATCCCTAGCATGAGTACCTGTATTCCATTTGAAGAACTGCTTTAACTCTGTAGTGCTGTTTACAGCTGCACCTTGAGTTGTGAAGCTGAGCAAATTGAGGAGAGACTGTTTTTATATACAGCTAACACAGATGTTTTTAAGATCTCCTATGGCAGGGTACAGGGGTTTTACACCCCAGAGATGTGTGGAAATTCAGATACACCAGATACAGAAGTATAAATCCATAGTCCACACCACAAAACACCTTCTATACAGAAGTTTACTATGATGATCTAACTCCATGATCCAGAGTGAGGAACCGGACTAACCATATACCCAAAAAAACCTATTCTGAGGAGAGTGATATTCCAGTACATGGAATTTGAAGATGGATTCATTAGTATTCACTGCATGGCATGATTATTACCTTGGCCCTGAACACACTGCAAAGGTGGAGTACTCTCAATCCAGCCCTCTTTTGTGGGTGGTTATGAAGCAAAGGGAACACCCTTCAGACTCAGAACTCCATTCTGAGCAGCTGTGTCTACAACATGCTTAAAATGTTTGTGCTTCCCAGTCATTCCCAGGAAGGACAGGAATATATCTACATTAAGATTGCAAAGGAGCTAGAGAACTATGTAAGCATGCAAACTGTGGGAATAGGCTCAAAAGTCTGTTTGTCTTGGAGGAAGAAAACAAACTAAAAACATCTGAAACATAAACAGAATTATCCTGATGTATATTTTTCAGAATATAAACAACACCATCATAAAGTTGCCGGTTTTCTCAGATTTACATTTCTTTCAACTTGCAAACTTTAGCATGTCAGGGAACAAACATATCTTCTGAAATACAGAAATTAGTTCAAAATATCTAAAGTACCTCAATGATCTCAACCTTCATTTGGCAACTTCCACACAATGAATCCCTTAGTTGGTATTTTGCCTCTGCCAAATGATTACCAGGAACTTCAATTAAGTTAATTTAACTGATATTTACTGCCAATTCAGCACAAAGGTTCTGAATTATAATTCTATTGTACACATTTGGAACACATTTTATTTTTCCCAAGAAGTACAACTCAGAAGTACTGCAAAAATACAATCCCAGGCTCCAGTAACCCAACCAAGCCTCATTCCTGCAACACAGAAATCAAGATATTCAGCAACTCCTTTATTCCTGATGCTCCATTCTGCATGGCAAGAAAATGAAAGAATCCTCAAAGTTTTGGCTAAAAAAGGTAATCCAGGTATGAAATCAAGTACAAGAATGTAGAGATAGAGAATTACAGAAAATTAAGAGGAACATGGAGAATGAAATATAGTAAAAATGAAAATAATGAAAAAGCTAGTGGGAAAGAAAAGAAGCATACAGTTGTCAAGAAAGAAAAAATGGTTTCCAATGAACTAAGGGCATAAGGAAAGAAGCCAGAAAGGAAGAGGAGTGCACTACAAATCATTTGGAGTAGCTCAGCAATGGCATTCTAGTACTTCTAAAACAACCTTAGGAGCCAGCCATGAAAAATGGCAAAATTGGAAAGAGATCACTGTGGAAAATGGGAGAGATGCACAACATTTGTATAATGGTGCTATCACTTAGGATAAGAAATGTCAGGAGTTTTAATGCATCCCAGAGATAAAAGGCACTAGAAGGCAAAGGCAGAGAGCTGCTCAGTCTGTCTCTTGACAACTAATAAGAAATTTCAAAATATAGCAAGGCTGAGGATTCCATGAATAGCACATTTGCAGCAAAATGACAGCAGTCCAAGAAAGGATAAATGTTAGTTTATCATCTGATTCAAAAATTATAATCAGGTAAGATTCCCAGTGTCCAACTTGATGCTAATTTAAGAGTGTTTTAATTCAATTTCTTTAACTACAGAAAATGAAATTACTCTTCTTTTATCACATATAATTGGTGTTAGTCCCAAAATACAGAATTAGTAAAATCTCTTTTTTCCCTAAGATATCATATATTTGTCATATTTTAGGGTGATACTTCCAAGAAAGCCATGAGCAGCAACTATGATTCTTGCCACTTGGGGACAAGACAAAAAAAGAGAATAACAAGGTATCTCATATAGTGATATGCCCTCTTCTCTGTCCCATCCCCTTTAAAACTGAATCCCATGCTGGGTCTACAGACACCAAATGCTCAAATTTTAGAAAGAGAATGCATTTCGTAAACAAAGGCAATAAAGAAACTATCCAAGAACAAATTAAAATGAAGGTGAGGATCATGTAGGAAAAAATCCTCAAACAACAAACTACCCTCTGTCGCAGACATTTTTTCATAGAAATCCTTTCCTTCAGATTCGTGCATCTTCTGGGAAGCAAGGGCCCCAGAAGAGAATGTAAACAATTGTTATCAGCCGCTGTGAAATGCAATAGGATGCACCTGTGATTGGTTCTTGTTCCATGTGTACTGTTAAGGGCCAATCACAGGAGCAAGCTCAGGAAAGATTCCCGGGACACAGAACTTTGTTAGAGATTCTTTCTATTCTATTCTTAGCTTAGCAGCCTCTGCAACTTCTCTCTCTATTCTATTTAGTATAGTTATAATGTATAATATATCATATATCAATAAATCCAGCCTTCTGATCAAGAAACAAGATTCTCGTCCTTCTCTCACCACCCCAGCGACCCACTCAGGTCGCTGTAATAACTCTCCAAAAGCAAAACTCTTGTCTAGTCCTAGAGCGAATAAGTAAACTTTAAAATACAAATGTAAATATACCTGTTGCTCCTTCACTGTCTCCTTTCAGTGCTTCAAGCACATCTTCTAATGGGGTGCACACTCCAAGGTTGGACAAAGAATAATATTTAGCAGCCAGGGCAAACAAATGTACATTGATAAGCTTCTCAGAGTTCTCAGAAAATACACTGGAAAAGATGTCATCATCTGCACATAAAAGAAAAGGAAAAGATTTTTGTGAGCAGTGCTTAACAGCTCTCTGATACTGCTGACAGAGAACTACAGGTAATAAATACTTAGTATCACACACAACTGGCCATTTATCTTGCTTCCCCAAGTGGGGAAACTCATAATTTTTCATCAGCTGCATTCTCCCTCCAGAACCGAGGTCAAATTTTGCTCTTAGTTGAACCAGTGTAAATGTGACAAAATCTGTTGTTTCAGCAGCCCTATTTCAATATAACTGACAAGCTAATTCAGTCAACATTATCACTTCTCTTCTGTTTACAGACTTGCTCATTATACATGTCCTAGTCAGCCCAACGCGCCAATACATGCTGCTAGATTTTTTAAAGAAATGCAGCTGCTTAGTACATGAAATGTTTGGATTTACAATCACTCAATTTGCGTACTTTCCAAGCTGCTTTGTAACTGATGAATACTGGGAGAATTAAATTAATTTTTTATTTCCAACCAGATGTGGGCCAAAGTTAGATTCCAATGTGTATTTTGTCAGAGTCATGATGAAATACCTAATTTTGGAATTGCTTACTACTGAGTTTCAAAAATGTACATCTATTTTTAAGTGAAACATATTAGTATGAATAATTTATTAATTCTGAGATTGTTTTGAATTGTCTAATTCCTCTCTATTTTGCATGAAACTATTGTGAATTCTACATAGTTTTGCTAATAATTTTTACATACTTGAAATTCTTTTCAACATATAAAAGGCACCCAGTCCAGCAGTCAAACAATTACAAAAATTTGGAAAAAGTCTCCTGGTTTGTCTTGTGTGTCATAGGTAGATTATGAGGAAGTACATACCTAGCACAGTGGCTTCCCTGAATCTGGCATGACAATGGATACAGCTGTTTGGATTGACCTCAACTTGAATGTTCTTAATTTCCTTGCATGACTACAATGAAAGGCCATGCATATATTGCAGTCCACTGAAAACAGTCCCAAACCATGTTAATTTTCATTATGTGACACTACAAAGGCACAAGCACAGCAAACAAATTTTGTATCTAAGAAAGCATAAATATTAACATGGTTTCATTGTCTACACAGCACTTCTCACTCCTCTCTACTACAAAACCTAAAAAGAAAGCCACATTTCTCCATAAACAGCTTCCTTGTTTGAACAAATTTCAGTTAGTGTAGTCTTCATGAAGGGTAAGATTGTAACAGGTATTAGAGATGAGAAATAAAGACTGCAGCTTTCAGGAATAAGGGGCAACTTTGCTTTATAATGTGTCCTCTGTAAGATTTATTACAGAAAGATAAGAAAATAGATGTGATTTCACTTTTTGAGCAGCTGACATAAAATATAATTACTGTTCTTACAAATCTCACTTAACTGAAATCCAATGCAGCAATGTCCATGTTCTACAACACTCTTTAACTTGGTTAAGAACATGACAGAACTAGCAGACTCTCATATAAGATCACCCATAATAACACTCACCTAACTTAAATTGTTGTCCCGGCTTGATAACTAAAAAACAGGAACCAACTGCATTAAGGCATCTGAAGCCTAACTTCAAGCTGCAGAATGGCAGTTGCTGAACTTTGCATTATTTATGAATATTAAAAATGTTAGGTTTTTGGACACGTTTCTGCTCTGGATGCTCACAAGAGGAAATGCAGCTTGTCTTTTAACCAGTCAGTCTATACATTTGCAAACAAATCTTGAGAGGAAAGAAATACATGCCCCAAAGTTGGAATCACAGAACAAACAGTAATTTACAGTAAAATTTGAAAATACATAAACACAGATTTGTCTGTGCTTGTGTCCAATTTCCAGCAATGACGTGATAAACAAAATGCAATATGGCAAGTGTCAGCTTCTTGATGTATTCAAACCAGTTTCTGAACCTAAAAAGGGATCTTACATTTTTCTGCAGAGTGCAAGTGAAAACAAGGGTTCCATCCTTCACATGGTCATTAAAAGGAAATTACTTTGAACAAGGAAGAGTAATTTCTGTTTACATTGGTTTCTCTAATGGTCATTTTCTGACCCCTAATGTTATTGAGTTGCATTTATGCACTCAAGTGAGCTATGATGCTACATTTCTGTCTCTTCCTCCTAATTTTAATACAGGCTAGCAGTGCATTGATTTGAAAATGTAAGTAGACACTTGCAGGTATCTTCACTGAAAAACTCATATTCTACTACAAAGTATTTTCACCATATGACAGGATGGACAGATACCATGCAGTCAAATGAGTAAGGCATGAACCAACAAATCAGCAAGCATATCAGCCCACTCTGCTACAGTGCATTCTGTTAATTAGCATACTAGAATGTTAAAGTCAGAAAAAAGGGGCAATTCTTCCTTTTTTATTTTAATTAGAAGAAACAATTCCTGCAGAAACCAATGA
Organism: Melozone crissalis; assembly: GCF_028551555.1. Lineage (NCBI taxonomy): Eukaryota > Metazoa > Chordata > Aves > Passeriformes > Passerellidae > Melozone > Melozone crissalis. The sequence continues at coordinate 31,932,429 of NW_026535782.1, read as the reverse complement.
AAAAAATTCATATTTTAGTCACAGCATGAAAGCTTCATACTCTTCAAAAGACGTCCTTGTCTTTTTGTTACAGTAATCTCTGCAGCAGATTCTGTAACATGCATTTTTGAATGCAGATTATTAAATTATTATCCAGTTTTGAATTCTACAAAACAATACTCTGCCCTCCTGACTCTCATGCTACTCTACAGGCCACCACTTCGGTGTTTGAATCGTTCCATGGACTTTTCCATAGAAACAAGTTTCTTTACTGTTTTCTTTATGATGACCACATCTGATAATTAGCTTTGTTCCAGCCTCTATTTACATTCAATTTTATGTCCTATTGCTCTGAATCAGTTCTGACTCTGACATTACCTGTCAAGAACATTAAGCCTGCTTCCCAACACTTTTGCTGGCTGACCAGACCACTGTCTTGTTTCCATCTGGCTCTTCAAGGTCATTCATAACCCAGTGTCTTTCCCATACACAAATAAACTCTGTGGGATTTTTCCCAAATAACTCAACCCTTTAAAAATTAGTCTTACAGTTAATATTTTGAGAGGTCTTCAGATCCAACCGAGAAATGTTGCTAGTGATGTAGCAATTCACAGCTCTTCAATCTCTTTCTGAGTCCAAATCATTATCTTAGCTGGTGTGCTATGCCAAGAAGCACATGCTACTTTCTGTGGAGCCTCCTCTCACACTGCACACACTTTCCTGCCTCGAGTGCCATTTACCGCAGCATTTCAGAGCTAACGCAATGTGACAGCTATCTACACTCCATATGCTTTGGCACGACACTGGCTTTTCTCAGCTAAGTGCTTTGTCAGAGATTTCACCTTGGATTTGAAAGTGATCTCCCTGCTTGGGCTCAGTCCCCCCAAACACCACTGCTTTCAGATGCTTTATCTTCATTTTGTGCCCTGCCTGAAGCAGTATTACTGCCACGTTCCCCTCCTCCTTGCACTGCAGCACATCCAGCAACACAGCAGCCAAGCTGGCTTCCTCTTCAGTTTCGTGAAAATCACTAAAAATATGGAGTGCTTCTTAAACAGATCCCGTCAGAAATAAAGCAGCTGCCTTCCCGTGCCAGACACGACTATTACAGACACACAGGAAAGCGGCGTTCGAGCCTTTTCCAGCTGTCCTCCGCATCTCCAGTCCCAACACTCTCTTCACTTTTAATGTTACATCTTTGCACTCGTGGAGGTTTCTTGGATGTTTTGTTTGATTTGTTTTTTTTTTTTTTCATTTTAATTGAGTTCCTCAGGGCTCAGTCAGAGTGCAGGAATCTGACAGTTTGGAGTTTCGTTTCCAAACGAACAGGATGAAATTGACGGCACCGTCACGGGCGGCACTACCGCGAGCCCCGGCAGTGCAATTCCCGGGCCGGCTCCGACCGCGTCCCGTTCCCCGGCACGGCCGCGCCCCCCTCTCCCCCGGGCCCGGTCCCGGTCCCACTCACCGCACGGAGCCGCCGCGGTGCCCGAGCCCGCCGCCAGGGGGCGCGCCAGCGGCCCGGCCGCGCGCAGCGCCTCAAGCACGGCGTCGGGGGGCGGCGCCACGAAGCGCTGCCAGAGCCCGCGCGTGAAGAACTCCACGGTGTGCGCGCGGCACAGCGGCAGCGCGCGCCCCACGAACCGCGCCACGCGCCGCAGCGCCCGCGCCGCCGCCGCCGGGGGCAGCTGCGCCGGGAGCGCGCGCGACGGCCGCGACATGGCCCCGCGCGCGGCCCGTCCGCGCCACGACTGGGTGACGTCATCTCGTTGCGCGGCGCCGGAAGCGCGATGGCGGCGGCGAGGCGCGATGGGCCCGGGCCGGCGGCGGCGGCCAAAGCGGGCGCGGCGCCCCGCGGGCCCGGCCGAAAGCGGCGGTGGAGGCCTGTCCTGCTGAGCAGCGTTGTCGGCAGCGTACAGGAGGGTGAGTCGGGGCCGCCGGTGGGTATGAGGGGGCGCCGAAGGAGGCCCGAGTCCCTGGCCCAGCTGCGAGCTGGCTCGACCCGAGCCTCCCGGCTGGGGCCAGGCCTGGCGAGGGATTTGGGCTAGCGGAGCCCGCAGCTCCGCCTCGCCCCCGGTGCTCGTGGCCGTGGGCTCGGGGCTGAGAGCTGTAGGGCTCGCTGGGGCGGCCTGTGGCGGCCGGTGTGAGCTGGAGCTCCCAGGGCTCGGACTGCAGCCCCTGGGACGCTTGGCGAGTTTAGGGCTCGCTTTGAGTTTTTGCCATAGACAAGCGTACATTTAAAAAGAAGCATGTTTGAGAAGAGGTTCAGATTATTGGTAGGTAGTTATGCAGATGTAAAAATGAATAAGAAAGAGAGCATGGCCTTCAGCAGCACTTTGCTGAAGTGGCAGCTTTGGAGAAAGAATAAAAGGAGAAGTTGGGACTAATTTGACTTCCATTCCGAAACTGTTTTGTTGGTGAATATTACGAAAGTCAGTAGATCTTAAGACTAATACAATAAAAAATAAGGCATTAGGTATTTTCGTGTTGCTTTAGAAGCTGTCAGAAGCAGGAGTGAAGTGAAATCCACCTTTTCACTGGATCCAGAAGCATGGGCAGAGGTGCAGTGGTGGGTGGGCATTAACCCGCAGTGTTTGCAGGGCTCTCCCAGGGCTTTGGGCAGGCATTTTCAGTGAATCTGTGCAAGCTGCAATGCTGCAGTAGGGAACAACCTTATCATAGTGGTTTGTTCCTTGAGCTTATGACTGATCCTTATTGAAATTGTGGCTTTTTTCAGTGTGGGAAGAAGACAGATGGCAAGGGTCCTGAAACTGAAAGCTTTGGTGCTGTGTTAGTGCAGGAGTGTGTAACTGCCTTCTCCTTGTGCTTTCAGGACGAGGATTTGCATTTCGGAGGAAGCAAAAGATTGAACGGCAGTACAGGAAATTGCTGAAAAAGAGAAGGCAGGTGCATTCCCAGCAGGATGATCAGTTTGCAGATACCTACCCAGAGCACTTGAAGCATCTTTACCTTGCAGAGGAAGAAAGGCTTAAGAGGCGGCGCAGGACTCCAGAGGATTCGGTGTCATCAGAAGAAAAGCTTAATAAAGCAGCAGAGTAAGTTTTCAAAGCATGTCTCTAAACAAAGTAGTTTTTTCCATCGCTAAAGAAATATTTTAGATTTTAAAAGTTTGCATGGAACTTTTTGCATGGAATCACCCCTTTAGTGGGGTGATTTACTTTACTTAAAATGCTGTTGTGCCTTAAATATCTTTTCCTGCTTGTTAGAAAAATAAATGGACGGTTTTGTACTTGAGACAGTGAGGTGTCATGGCACAGTATTGCCAGCAGATGGAGGTGAGAATAAAGAAAAAAATTTTCATTGTTTTTCCATAAGAGAATGATATTTCTAAATGAATGTTCTCATGTCTCTACACTTGCTTCCATGTGTTGGAACTAGAAAGAGAGAATGCAGCTCTAAGCTAGTATGTTCAGGTTTCCTAGCTCTGAGGAGCTTGAATGATGGGGAAAACTGTTTTAGGCAGTCTTTGAGCTTAAGGAAACATCATCCATGTGAAGATACAGCAGATAAGGTGTCTGTATTACTAACAGTTGTGTGCACTCTGGTCTTTGGTACATTTGGCATTGAAGAAGTTCAGTTTGTTATGTTTTCTTGCTGACTACTCATGTATGGCCTGGCATGGTGTTGGTGTAATGTAAGAGTAGTGCAAAGAATCCATTCAGTGTAGAAAGATGAGTGTTCTGAAACCTGTATTTGTAGTTATCTTCCCTGAATATGCAAAAAGCAGTGGAAGACTGTGCTGTGATTCTGCTGTGGCTATGTCTGCTTGATGGTACTCAGTGTCTCAAGAATGTGTACTTTTTCCCCCAGGTCAGTTGGGACTCAAGAGAAGTTTAAAAATAAAACATCGAATCAGAAGGCAAAAGAAGAATACAAGAAGATAAAGGCTGAGCATGCTAGAAAGAAAGAGGTAAATCTTAAACAGAGTTCTTACTTGATGTTAAACAAAATCCAGATTAATACCATTCCCACCTCCCTGTCTTCCATTTGAACCCAGGGAAGACCACAGGAGGTATTGGAGCTCTTTCAGTCTTTTTCATCTTGACAGTGGTATTCAGGCACATGGGTGTTCAAAGGATCATTCTCTTTGTTCTTACTATTTTAACCTTACAGTTGCCTGTAGCAGGATTTTATTATGTCAGTTGGTACATGAAAAAAAGCTTAGAACTTGATCTGCATACCCCAGTGGATTATATTAGACCTCTTAAATTTTGTAGAAGGGGAAGTAATAGCAATACCATCATCTTATGATGAAAAATGAAATACCCATCCTGTTTCTTATGGCATTATCATAATGCAGTCTTCATTTTACTTTTTTATGAACTTTGACCAACAGTGAAAAAATTAAATTTAATAGTATTCACAGTTAAAATTTTTAGTCATTCCCTTCATTTGATTTTAATTGGAATTATTTAATTGGAATTATTACAGGACATATTGTAATATCATCATTGTCGATCAGCTCACTTGAATTATTTATTTGAGTGGTCCTTATTTAGTTTTTTTCTCTCCCAGGACACTGTTGGTTGTACTGTAAAATGGCACACCGTGTAACATTGTAGAAGTTGTGTAACTTCCTGATGACATACTAAATTTCAGTAGCTACTGTATAAATATTGAATATATCGCTGTATAAAAGATACTGCTTTTTCAGCTATATTTAGTGTTATGCAAGCTGATCTGTGATTCTGGGTGAGTTACATGATTATTCAGCTGATGGCCGCTTTTTTGTGTATTAGCTACAGATTGTGTCAAAAGAAATTAATTTTATGACTAACTTATTTAGAGAAGATGGGAACAAACATAACCCCAGCACATAGTAGTTGCCTGAGTGCAGATGTTGGCTTTTTTTTTTTTGTCAAAGATAGTTAGGCAAAACAAGAGCTAAGTGCCCGATAACAGTAATCATTTAGGGGGAGTACTTAGGTGGAACATGATGAAAAAAAAAAGCTAGTATTTAGTAAAGATCAGAAAAATTATGAATGTAAATACAACTGTCTAAGTATGATGAATATTCTTGCTTTGAAGTAAGCATTTGGTTGGTAGCTTGACTTGGGTGTTGTTTACAAGAATATGATTCTGAAGAGGTTATCTGTGAGAGAGGTTATCTATGCATATTTTTGCATGTGCATATTTATTTGAATGTTTGGAGGTTTTTTTTCTGAGGCTTCTTAGATTTCTGTTTAGAAATCTTTCCTTGAATTATATCCTGTAAATTTCATGTCAGAGAGCAATTCTTATTAGTTTTTGTACATCACTGAAGCCATCTATGCTGTGGAAAACAAAAATATGATCCATATATTATCATCTGTTCAGGCATTCTGCAGAAATGCTTTTCTATGTGATCAGCATGGCATTGCATTTCAAAGAATAAACTGTATGAGAAGAAATTATCCAAATGAACTGCAGCAGTCTTTCAGTCTGGTTTGTGATGTCTTGCATATTTTGGTAGTACATGAGATGAGTGAAGTAAGCTGTTTATCTGGCTTGTGGATGTTTGCCCAAATTACTGAGTAAAATTACAACTCTGGAAAAAGGGGTGTGAGATGTTGGTTAAAATCTGAATGTAACATTGTGGTGATTATCCATATGGTGTTAATAGTCCATCCATATATAATTAATGCTCCATTAGTAGTTTGGTTGCATGTGGGCTTTGTGAAAGGTTTTACAGGTAAAAATTTGATTAAGGTTTGTGTTTTCATTCCTTCTCTTTGAAAAGTAAAGACAGAGTCTGTGTTGCTTTAAAGAGAGCAGGTTACTAGTAGTTTGGTCTGGGTTAATTTCCCCTAGATAAAGCTGCCCTAGTATCACAAACCTGCCCAACACATGGTCCAGATAGGTCCCATATCCTATCAGCCTGTCCCATGCAGAGGTGTCCTGTATCCTAGCACATCTGGTTTGGCAGGATATTCACGAGGGAGCTGTTGCATCACTTTTTTCTTTCTTGCGCTGAAGAGGGGAAAGTGGGCAATTTTTTGCCAGTTTGTCATTTAAAGAGAGTAGTCAAGGAGCACATTTCACAGAAAGGAAGCAGTATACATTGCAGCAGCAAGCCTTATTGTAGGATGTTCTGCTAAAGAAAGCTTGGTTTTTCTCTTGAAGCTTGAAACTGTATAATTTGTTCTGATTGCAGTATGTGCTGCAAGAACATCCTGATTCAGCTTTAAAGAAATGGTGTTTCTATTGGCAGTACAATACCTAATTGCCAGTACCCATACAAAAATGAACTTTATTGCTTATAAATAGCTTCACAGTCACAGAGGGTTTGTAATTGTTTCATAATATTACATATTTTTTTAATTTCAGGAAGCAGAAAAAAGAAAACAACAAAGAGAAGAAGCTCAACGGTTGTACAAGAAAAAGAAAATGGAAGCTTTTAAAATACTGAGTAAGAAGACAAAAAAAGGACAGCCAAATCTAAATTTACAAGTAGAATTTCTTCTTCAGAAAATACAGCAAAATACATAACCCCTCATATATTTAAGTTAGCTGTGGACATTTTATTATTATTATATTTAATAAATAATGTCTTTTTGCTTCCATATTACTTTCGTTATTGCCTTTATTTATCTCATCAGTCCAGTAATGACATATTCATCCTGAAAATATGTATTCTATGCTGAGAGTGAAAGGGATTTGGTACCTTGAAAATAAATGGTCTGTATTTCTAAACTTAAATTTTATTAGCTGTGTGACATCTTGAATTCAAAATAATAGGCTGTAGTACCATCTGACCATGAATCAAATACTTCCTGCAATTGTGACTACTAAAATTGCACTCACTTGGGAGGATTAAAATGATGTATGTGACATGTTTGATATCTCAAGAACAGCCAGTTTTAGGAGCATGTTTTGTGTGCTCCTGGATAGGTTGGGCATATGAAAACAAAGTACATCTACTATACTTGGATGGCTAGTTTTATTTCTCTCTCTCCACAAAGAATAAAACTTGCTGAAGGTTAAGAAGTGGTTTAGATATAAAAATCTTGGTAAAATAATTGTTTTCCCATTCGTAAAGCTGCTTTGTAACTTGTAACATGTGAATTGCTCTACCTTTTGTGTACAGCTTTGTCATGAAATTTGTTTTCTTCTATGTAGCTTTTAATTAATAGCAATTTGGATTAATATTATCAAGACTGGATTTATGTATTTTCCTGAAAAGAGAGGTTTTCTCTACATTTGTGTCTTTTTTAATATCTTGCCATAAACCCAGTTGGGAAAACACAACATTTGTCAGTTGAGAAAGTGTAGTTGAGGATCCCACTTTGTGGATATAATTCACACACCCATATCTTCACGTACGTACCTGTAAACACTGGTCTGATTTTCAGGCAGTATGTTATGATCACTTCATATTTTAAAACGGTGTCTTGTAGTCCAGGTGGCAGTGATTACTGTTGTCAATGTTATTTTAAAACCAGTCTTTGCTATATAGATATCATTTTGTGGTAATTTCAGTTGCTGAATGTTGAAGTGTTTGAGCTGCTGCTCCTTGATCCATACAGTGATCTGCTCCGAAGGCATTGGAGGTACGCTGATAAATTGCCTTTGTACCAGGAGCAATAAATCATGCCAAAACTTACAAATGTTTTGTGTCTAACAAATATTTTCTTTGGGAATGCAGACAGAGTACTAAACACAGTTAACAACATACACAGGAACACCTTCCACTTCTGCATCATACTTTGGATTAGAGGAAGTTGTCCAATCTTCACTGCGTGAGTGGGGGCAGGGCAGCTCTTCCAGCCTACACCCTTACTGGCTGTATGTGTTCAGAAGAAGCACTCCTAGGAATGGGCTGCACTGTCAGTCAGTGGGGCGGGCTTAAGCACTTACTTTATGTGATTAACATCAAGAAAGAGAAACAAAAATGAAAAATAAAAAGCTACCTTATTGTTTCTCTGACGGCTTGTTAGTTTAGTTTTTTCCCTGAAGTTGCAGCCTAAGCCTTATTAATTTCTGGCAGAGTAGTTTTCTTTTTTCCTTTTTTTTTTTTTTTTTTTACAAGAAGAACCAGAAGAGGATCTGAGGAACTACAGGTCTCAGAGTTTGACCTCAGTGTCAGGGAAGGTCATGGAGCAGATCGCCCTGACTGCCATCACGCATCAGGTGCAGGACAAGCAGGAGATAAGGCCCAGCCAGCATGGGAGTATGAGAAGCAGGTGCTGCTTGACCAGCCTCATCTCACTCTGTGTTAAGGTGATGTGCTTAGTGGATAAGGGAAAGTGTGGATGTTAACTACCTCAACTTTAGCAAGACCTTGGACACTCTTTCAGGAGAGACCATATCCCTCTCCAAGACTGCCTGAGAGGAGGCTGGACCAGAGGGAGGTCAGCCTCTTCTCCCAGTGACAGGTACCAAGTGACAGGACAAGAGGAAATCATGCCTCAAGTTGCACCAGGCAGGTTTAGACTGGATATTAGGAAATAATTCTACACTGAAAGCAATTTTTCACACAAGTTTTAAATTCCAAGTAAATTCTGAATATTGTTCATACCTTCAGCCCTCACAACTGAAGAAAGCCTAAGGATTTTGATTCGAAGATGGACCTACATTTCATTCTCTGTATAAAATCCAAATGAATAGTGTTTTCCAAATTCCTTGATTCTGAAAGGCACAGGTATTCTACAAAAGTAAAATATAGTAATAATTTTGGCACTAAGACAATTTTAAAATATTTTTAACTTTCTGAAGATTCTTGGGTTGTATTGTAAACACTTTTAAAAAAGATAGTTACCTTCCTTGGATTTGGGTTCACAAACCAAAAACATGGGTATGGTGAAGTTTGGATATTTACTATTGAAGGAAAAGCTTGTAACTGAAAACCAAGGAAAGGGGAAAAAACAGATCAGAAGTGAACTTAACTTGAAACTGTAATGTGTAGATAGGACTCTTTCCATTTCCCTAGAATGTCATCTGGCAAATGTGAAATTAAGCTCTCTCAGACCTTTAGCAGCTGTAAAAAATCCACAACATTATGAAACAAAAAAAACAATACACTCCCCCCCCCCACCCCCCAAAAGCAGGAATAGCTCAAAGCATCTTTGTCTGTCAGTTTGTATTAGGTATCTCTCAAAACAGTGCAGTCTCCTAGAAAATGATGCACTTGATAGAGAAATGATTCTTTGACCTATGGTATGAGCAATGTAAGAGCAGAAGATTAGTGTATGACTTCTTTGCAGTTTGAATCATTATCTAATATGTTTGGGCTATTATGCCTACTCCACCAAAATCTAATTTGTACTGAAGATTGGAGATTTTCTTATCTGTTAACAGCTGCAGATTAATTACAGGCTGAAAAGCTTTTCATTATCTTTTAGTTTCATTGTCTTTTAGTTTCAGTTCTATGGTAGTGTTAGTAAATTGTAAACAGATCTTTGCAGAGAGTAGTAGAGCTATTGCATGGGAAAGAGGTTTATTCTGGAATGGATTTGGAATTAGAAGTAAGGAAGATGTCATTAAAGTGGTGGGGGATCATAAAAGTGTATTTTTTATTTCTCAGTCTGGAATGAAGGAAGGGATCTTGTTTTTCTTCATGGCTTGGCATAAAGGCGTTTCCCTAAACTGTGTTTTCTTCTTTGATATATTAAATGTGCACTTCCTCTTAAGTTTATATTTTTTAATGTATAGTAACACACCATAGTTTAGTAGGAGGCCTGACAGAAAAGAAAGGAATGGAAAGAAAAGACAATTGGAGTACTGGTAACGACCATGTGTTTCTTAGTGTAAACAATATTCAGTTTATATGAACCACAGTTTTACAAAACCAGTGCATATATCTGAAATACCATACGTAATTTAACCAAGAAGTTGACATACAGAACTAATTTTGTTATAAGCTCTTTAGGTTATTTATCCAGGATAGTTCTTCCAGTTTAAGGCAGAGGTTCCATTGCAAGTCAATAAATAATCTCATTTGGAAAGAAAAAAAATATAGAAAATACTTTTCCTTAGTTTACGTATGGAGAAGAAGTACTACAAAGTAAAGGCTTATTTATAATCACAAGCCAGTGTTGTAATCTGCTTCTCATTTATTTTAAAAATTAAAACTAATTTCAGATTTTTAGATTAAAAAAAAAAACCCCGCTCTGAGATTTAAGTTTTTGTCTAGTGACAATTGGATTTGGATGCTTCCCAATTACTGTTTCTATAGCAATGGCAAACATATGATAGAAGCAATATTAAAATGTCTTTAAAGATCTCACATTTGTGGTTATTTAGCTGCAGAAGGTAATATCAAATACCTGTCTACATTTCAGCTGATCCACTCTACAGAAAAGATGGAAAGAAATAATTCACATGACCAATGTTGCTGCTGGTGCTGCACAGTGTGTGCATGCACTTTTAGGGTCTCTTTTTGTTCATGGTTAAGAAAAGCCCACTGGGTGGAGGCATGGAGCTAAATTTCATCAGGAGACAGCAATTTGTAGATAAAAAAATGTAAAAAAAGAAAGGGACATTAAGAACAAAACCCAGCAGCCCTGCTTAATGAGGTCTTTAAAACTTGCTAACTATTTGAAGTTGTGCACATCTTCCTTAAAATTTTGTGATTATAATTTAGAATTGTGGAATTGTGCCTGCATTACAGAATCAATGGAAAACTTTCTTGAACTGCTCAGATGTATCCCTTAGTTTTAATTTTATGCTGTTTCTTAAAATTTTGGCCATATCCTGCCAGTTACACAAACAATATTGTAATAGTTGCATATGTATTTATCCTTCCTGAAATACTTAGATGGAACCCTGGAGTCTTGCAGTATAGAATCTGCTTCAGTAATTTTTTGACTCTTCTCAGAGCTAATTGCCAGTTTATCAACATTTTTCTCTTGATAGGGGCATGAAAGCTGAGCATTGTGCATTACACAACATCTTGTTTTCTACTACATTATACTCTTATCCAGTGCTAAGAGTCTTTGCCCCAATCCCTCATTTCCCACTTGCTGCCCTGGTAGTAGTATCAGCAAAAAACCCTTCTTACAGCAGAAACTAATCACAATTCCACAGCTTCCCTGGGCTCTCCTGTAGGTGCTGACAGCTGTGGCTGAGCCTTGTGGTGGCCCCAGTGTCACAGGCAGCTCAAATACTTTTAGCCACGTGAGCCTCTGCTTTAGGAGGCCAATCCAAAATGCCACAGGGGATGTGCCTGCATCCCCCTGCAGTGATTCTGCTGGAGGAGCTGCTTCTTGGGGGGTCTGTGACCTTGCAGACAGAACTGGGAGTAAAGGGGTATTGTAAATTCAGGCAACCCTGGCAAGGGGAGAGAATGATGAGGAGGACTCCATCTTATCAGAAAGCTAATTTATTACTTTATTATATTATATTAAAGAATACTATACTATACTATACTATACTATACTAAAGAATACAGAAAAGATACTGAATGCTAAAAAGATAATAATGGAAACTCATGACTCTTTCCAGAGTCCCGACACAGCTTGGCCCTAATTGGCCCATGAGTGAAAACAGCTCACACCAGAGTCCAGTCAAGAAATCACCTTGGGTAAAAAATCTCCAAACACATTCCACATGACCACAACACAGGAGAAGCAAATGAGATAAGAATTGTTTTTCTTGTCTCTGATGCCTCTCTCTGCCTTTCAGCTTTCCAGGAGAAAAAACCCTGGGCAAAGGACTCATGTTCAGAGAATGTGAATGCTACAAAGGGCCAAAAGCTGGTTATTGACATCCATTAGACAGGTACACAGGGATTGTTAATGGAGCACTGTGAGGTTCTGGAATTTGATAATCTCTGCCTAATCTGCTTTTCTGGGTCTTCGACACAGTTTCAGCCCAGGACTCTATCTGTCAGCCGTAATGGTGATGACATGTCCTTGACTGTTCTTCTGTTGATGTCTCTCAAAGCAACTTTGTATAAAGTCTTTTCTGCAGAACTATGTTGTGGGATCTCAGTCTCTCAGAACTGGGGGGCTCGGGAGTCCTGGAATGTTGCCAGAAATGTCTGGTGGCTGGACTTTGATCCCACATGGGAGATGACATCAGTATGAGGACGGGAGGATTTCACTGGGGTGAATGGTGAAGGGACAAGTTAATTGGAGTGTGAGATACAGGGTTTAAGATCCCTGTACAGGGGGGTCTAGAGAGGTAAGATGGAGGAATTGGGGCGTGCCCTTCTCCTTCTTCTTCTTCCTCTAGGCCTCCATCTTCTGTGGTGGAGTTGGCACTCCAGGATTGGACCTTACTAGAGGAACACTGGTTAATAAGGGTAGAGGGTATTGGAGAAAAATGATAAATATTGTATACGTAACTCCGGGTATAAAGATAGGTGGCCGCCCCAGGGGCTCTCAGTGTGTGCCCATGGCTGACTGCTGAGCAGAACTCTGTCAGGCCAAGAGAAAATCTTTTAGATAAGCAACTAATAAACACCGAGACCGAGAACAATTCTGAGGCTTCCTCTCGTCCTTTCGAACCCCGGGGGCCCAAGGCCATCTTTGGGCTTTTCCCAGACCATCTAGACAGCACCAAAATCCGACACTATGTGGGAAGGAAAAACAAAGTGAAATGAGATCTAGCTAGAGTTGTGACTAATATCCACATAGTCAGTTCTAGTTAGGGGAGGCGCAAGTACCACAAGGTCAGGCTTTGTAATTTTGTCTATAGATGCCTATTCTGTACTCCTTGTTCCTGGGAAATGCTTGTGGAGAGTCTCCAGAGGAATTGCAATTACTAAGCAGAGTTTTGGCAAATATTGACCCATCTGTGAGACAAGTCAGTGCCCCAAGGTCAACCCATGTGATGCTGTGCTGCTGCAATGCTGTTATACTCCCTTTTGGGCTGGTTCACTTGGGCATCTTCAGCCAGGCATGAAGACAGCCTGAAGGCAAGATAGGTGCACCTTTAAAGTAAAACAGCAAAAATTTATTATTTAACATAAAAGAGATGCTAGGAATGAGCTATTAGCCTAAAGAACAGTGTGCCCACCACCTCTGATGTGAAAAACCTTGGCAGACGGTCTGGAATCATTCAGAAGGAGGAAGGGTTGGACACCACCATGCATCCTCACCCCTTCAGTATGCTGTCTGCCAGCAGCATCAACACTGACAGCTCTGCCAGTTTGACCCAATGCTTCACAACTCATTCCAAACTAAAGAGACCATCCCAACTAACCTCCCTGTTTTCCCATCGGGCCTTTTCATGTTTTCGTCCTGGTATTTTCTCTCTTGTATCTTTGAGTTACTATTGATACTGTATCAATAATACTACCCCTTGATGAGACTTTGGTCTCTTCTGTCACTTTACAGACCTTCTCACAGCATTTAGTGGCAGTCTGAGCCCAGGTTACTCTACTGTGTCACATGAGACCTGAGTCTTGCATGACCAATCCACTGGGGAGAGTGAGGGCAGCCTTCAGGTGGGGTTACAGAATGAAGGTTTCAGCCTTTCACTGACCCAAGGAGAGATGGGCTAGAGTTCCTTCCTCTGCAGAATTGGGTTCCAGCATTACTGGTTCTGTTGCTTTTCACAACACAGTGTAAAGTACAGAAACACTTGATCATGGAAGCAGTGTTTTCACCCAGGCCAGGATGCCCTAAAGTTCAGGAGTGCATCGTGTGACGTGGTTCCAGGTCCTGCTAACCCAGGTCCAGGACTCCCATTTGTCCTTGCCCCTCTTTGCCTGTTCCTGTGGCCTGCCTAGGTCTGAATCCAAGTCCTGCCTTTGCCTTTGAGCATGGCAATTGGTATCCCCAGTTTTGTGCCCAGGTTGGTAATAAATAGGTCAGACAAGACAGGACAGACCCTTCTGTTATTCCACTTTTCACTGTCTCCAACCAGCAACCCATGACCCTCTGAGTGCAGTCATGCAGTAAGTTCTTAGCCACCTTGTAACCTGCTAAGTAATACTTTTTTAAATGGTAAATACACAATTTGTATCCCATTTTCCTTTTTCCCCAAGTAGCAAGTAGAAATATTTATTGAAAATTTAGGCCATTTATGATTTTTTAATCAGTTTTTGCCGAAATAGAATTGATAGGGTTCCTTGTGTCCTAAATAGAGCTTAAATTAGTTTTATTTTCCTTACTGTCAGCTATAGAGTTCCCTTGTTATCCTTTAATTTCCTCTATTGATTTTCTACAATTTCTTATTGATATTCATTTCACTATCCTTCTTTGTTTCTGCTCTGTTGAACATAAAAAGGATTTTTTATTAATCTGTGCAACCCTGTGATGTATATATGTAATAAAAATGAAAATGTAGAAGTACTAATTTATGTGCATAAATTCAGCTCATTTAGTATTATTCAAAAAATGAGCATCATAAAGAGGCAGAGATACTCCATATAAAAATAGCAATAGCTGTTATATTTGTAATGCCTAACAGTCCTGAAGTACAAGAATATTTTCACAAGTATTTTATCCTGTTTTCTAAAATAATCTATATCATCTTGTATGCATAGATTCTAAGGGGGAAAAAAGAAGCCTTTCACTGAAGATTTTAAAATCAATGTTATCAGCTGTACCAAGATTATTCTAAAAGTCTTACATAATTATTTTGAAAATAACTTCATCCAGATCAGTAATATTTGGTCTTATCCTTCACTCTGACAGATGATGAGTTATCTTACAGAATTATAAATTTTTGTAGCTCAGTTCCAGTAACCATGTCTCAATTATATTTCAATTATAGTTGTTATTTACAAATTACATACTGGGGAATAATACTTGAAAGAACTACTGACCCTGGCGTGCACTCCAATTCAGGCATCTCTTTATTCCAGCAAATAATACAATGTTATTACAATATAAGGTTGTAAAATAGCTAGACAGCTTCTTTATGATTTTGGATACTTTTGTCTTGTAGATTTATGAGGAACTAAGCCAATTCAAAAATTTACAAGAGAAAGTACCCTTGTACATTTATGCAGATTTTATCTTGACTGTTACTCTCCTGAGACTAAATGTATAATATATACAAGTTGTGGCAACTTACAAATTTGATTTTTCTTGTGAGTTTTATGGGTAAATGGATGTCTTCCAAGTGAAATAATCACCAAGAGCTTGTTTACATAATATGATTGACAAACACCTCAGTACAATTACTCACATACTGTGCAAAAATTCCTGGGGAAAAGCATAACTGAAGGGATTACTTTGTTTGCTGGAGCTCTAGCAGTATTCTAACAACAGCAGTGTATGTACAACAGGGAATGTTTTATGTAACGATAAGTGCTTGTTAAATGTTAGGTTTTGTTCCAGATGGCTTTTGGAAACACAGTCCTGACAGACCATTGAATTTGAATTCTACAGATTGAGATTTCTTTGATGCCTGCTCAGGAGAATTGTGCTGGGTAATAACTGTGGTTGGAATCTGTAGGCTAGAGTCACACCTGAGGCAGTAAAGCAGCAATTCACGCAGGGCTGGAGCGAGGCAGGGTGAGAAGGGCACACCCAGCCAGCCACTGTCGTGTCTGTCGTGTGGAGCTTCGAGGGTCGTGTCAGTCAGAACAGGGACAGGTAGCTGACTTCTCAGCTCCTTTCTGTAAATCACTCCCTGCTAAACATCTGCTAATATTAAGGTGTGAATGTAACAGGAATGATGCTGGCTTGGCACCGCTCTCTCCTGTGTGGTGCAGAGAATCCTTTTCTCTTTGAGCAGTACCCAGCGGAACCAGTGCACAAGTGGGCATCAGGAGAGAGTGGGGCAGAAAAGTGACTCTGCTCTTTTATATAATTTATTCATCACCATTTATCCAGGGCTTTATGGAAGCACAATTCAGCCTGCACATTATGCACATTTTCTTCCACTTATGGTGCAATAGGATCAGATACAATGTATTTACATTGTGATTCTTCTATCAAAACCTTTTAAATTGGAGGAGGATTGAGAAGTAGTAGGTAGTAATGATTTTTTTATTCTTCATTCTGTACCTTCATAAAAAGAATATGAATATTTTAGTATTATCTGTAGCATTATCTCTTCCACAGTCTTCAACATCTCTGCAGTTTTTACCTGCAGTGTGAGACTAATAAAAACACTGATTTTGTGTGCTCATGCCCACATTCATATGTGTGTATATACATACACATGCATGTACATGCTTAAAATGTCAAGATTTTACATACTCAGCATTGCTGCATACTTTCCACTGTCTGGTTTTTACCCTGGATCCATAAACCAGTTTGTTTTAAGAGTGATCAGTTCCAGGGAAGTAATCACATTCTTTACACAAAGGCATAAAATACAGTTTTAAAACAGATACTAAGAAACCATGGTACAGTTGGAGCCATACTTCAGAAGCACATGATCCTTCTTTGCCCATCTGTTTTGAAGGCTGTTGTTATTTTTCTTGCAGTACTTGATGCTAGTAATATCTAGGTACTTCTCCTCTACACTGGTTATATTATTTCAGCATCTGAAAACTGGAGTAAGATTTCTTCATTTGGATTTGTCAGAGCCTGCAACTGTTCTACTGCAAGTCAGGAAAACTGATGTTCAAGTCTGAAGATGCTACTTTTTTACACTCACCATCACATGAAGAGCTTTCCTTAGCCTCTCTCAGAGCAAAAGTAACTGTCAAATGAAGTCCCTGAGGAACAGAAAATGAATAATTCTGTGGGACGTTTCTGGTAGCTCTCTGGAGTCAATAGAGTATACATTCCCAGCCACTACCTCGATTATGCTTCTTGTTTTGGGGTTTTACTGTCTTCCAAAGTAAAAAAGAATGAACATGAACACTTTCTTCCCACCACTTTTCTTGTTAATAGCCCTTTGCCATAGAGCTTCACAACAGTATTTTCTCCAGAGAGCCTTAAAACAAAGCATCTCTTCTGAATTGGACAGCTTTCTTTTAGGTTCCTCTTCAAGTCAGCAAAGCTTGCTTTCTTGGCCTCTGTCTTTTTTCAATGTGGAGAAAATGAATGAAGCAGACACATTTGAAACTGATATATATTACAATTTTTGCTTTGCAATTTACCGGTGTGCAGACTGAGCCCTAAAAAAACCCCAAACCAACAAACCAACTAAACACAAATAATAAAAAAAAAAAACAAAAAAAACCATAAAACCAACCAACCAACCCAACCAACCAACCAAACAACCAACCAAACAAACAAACAAAACAAAAAACCAAAAAAACCCAAACAAACAAACAAAAAAAACCAACAAAAAAACCCACCCACATAAAACCTCCAACTCTCTTGATCCAATCTCTGCTGTTGGATCTTCTGCCAGAGTTCTTCCTTGCAGTTACATGAATCAAAAGAAGAGTCTGTAGGGCAAATCTCAGTGTAGGATGGGGCATGACTCATAACAGGTAGATCTCAAAGTTAAAGTCATACTGGGTAGCAATACCCTGTGGAGTCAGCATCTTGTTATGTTAACACATGTTAAGATTGTATGTTAACATATGTTAACATATCAAGATGCTGACACATTGTATCTTAACATACCATAGCAACTATATCTCCCAGAAAATAAAGCAGCAACAAATAATTCAATTGTTTTTAAACTCACCAGAGCTATTCTAATAAGAAAACATCAGATATTAAAAAAAGTGTTTCATTAAAAGAGAATCAAATTTGCGTCATAAAATCGTAGAAGTAATAGCTGTAACAGTGCTAGTAAAATTATCCAGATAATTTAATATTTAAAAAGGAGGCATGTATTTAAGTGTGATGATTAGTCACAAGTGAAGCAGCTTGTATTAACTTCATTTTATTTAATTGCTTCTTGAAATAAAATTTTGATCTTTTGAAGGCAATCAGATTTTCACCTTGTGTTTTCAACCTCTGTTTCTTTTGTTAACCTTTTTTGCTCCCATTCCAGTCTTTCATTTCTTGAAATGATGGAGTTCAAAGATCTGATTGCAACATTTGATAGATCTTGTGGACCACAGCCCTCTACTTGCTGTGTCAGTAATTTTTAAGCTATAAAAGCAAGCTCACTAGACCTTCAGATGAACATGTTTTATTTCTTTTTGCTAGTATATGAAGATGGTAACACAAACACAGTGCCTCAAGACCTGGCTGTCTCTGTAATAGGGAACACACAGATTTTTATGAACTCAAAGAAAAATGCAGTTAATTAATGGTGAACTGCTGATTTCTCATTACACCCCTGCTTTTAAAATAGTTACAGCTAGAGACTTCTGCTTGAAAACACCATGTAACAATGCACAGTGAGTATTTCATCTTATAACTAGCATAAGTCACCTTCCCTCTGGTGTTGAGAAACAAATGCATCACCTCAGATGTGCACCCAGGGTCATGTCTTTGAAAGGCAAAACTGTTTGGTGATTTGACAATGGTTCAGCAAAACATTCTGTAGAACCTGAAGCTTTCATGAAGCACAGAGAGGGCATTTCAGAAGCTCCTAGTTTTGATGCCCCCAGTTCACTTTAAAGGGAGATGAATGAAACTTTCTGTATCCTTCACAAAAGAAAAGGAACAATCTTAACAGAAATCGTATCATTCAAGATTTCCTTTGTGTATCCCAAACAACATTTTCTTGAGAGAAAGCCAAACTGTCATTTCAAAGCAGTGTTAACAAATGTGTAGTCTGAATAAACATGTGTTTCTCCATTCAACCACTAGGCCAATAAAACATTTACAAAACTCGGTTTTAAAAACAAACTGCACACTTCTACAAAGGAAGCTCAGTCCTTCTGCAGTAACTAATTTTACTTCATGGATTTAAATTCACCAGTGGATTTCATGCTAGTGTAAAATGAAGCGTAAGTTCAGTCAAAAATAATGATATGTCTAGGTTATTTATGCACTATAATGTAATCCATTTTTACTGCCCACAATCCTGCTACAGCCTACAGCTGCATTATGCTGGAGTGTGAGGTGTATGTCACTGTGTCCAGTTGTGGGGCACAAGAAATTTTCCGATGATAGCATTAAACACTTTGGAAAAAAATCCCCCAAAACAGTCAAACATGTTATAGGGCTTGCAAGGGTCTTTCAGGGTGAAGAGAGAGGAGAATGTTGACCTCATGTTCAGAAGGCTTGATTTATTATTTTATGCTATATATTACATTATAACTATACTAATAGTAATAGAGAGAAAGTTCTCAGAAGCTTGCTATGCTAAGAATAGAAAAAGAATGAATCAACAAAGTTCTGTGTCCAGGCAGAAAGCAAGAACAGCTCTGCTGTGAGCGGTCAGTAAATCCAAACATTCACCCAAGACCAATCACAGATGCACCCGTTGCATTCCACAGCAGCAGATAACCATTCCTTACATTTTGTTTCTGAGGCCACAGCTTCTCAGAAAGGGGAAAAATCCTAAAGAAAGGATTTTTCACAAAAGATGTCTGTGACACAAACAGATTGCTGCAGGACAATATATGGCCTTTGGGTTTCTTGAGAAATATTTTGTTAGCTCACTACATGTAGTTCATGGAACCTTATAAGCGTGTGGATCACAAGCTATAAAGCTTCCCTAACTGTTGGAAAATGCTATTTATTACTGAGGTCTGGATGCTAAAGTCAAACCAGAAACAGTGGAGCATTGAAAAGAGCAGCTACAGATCACATTGAGAAACAAGGGAAAATAAAGTTAGAGCAGTATATCAAATCTTTAGTTACATCTTTTGAACAGAAGTCTTTCTTCCTGATGGATCCCTTTTAAATTAATCTTTTCTTAAGATTAATTTCTTTTCTTAATCTAGTGATTTCATAGAAGCAGAACTGGAGTCCTTTGCCACATCAGAAAATCAGCTGGGAAGTTAGAGATTGCTTGCAGGTAAGCATCATCATTTTGGGACTTTTCTTGGTGAAGGGTAAGAGTCAGTTCCCTCATGCATTCCTTTGCTGCTGCTTTACTTATGACCCTTCTACCATTTGCATGCATCATTTCACTTTACTAAATTTTTGGAGTTTTTTTGTTAGTTTTGTTGGTTTGGTTCTGGTAGTTTGGTTCTTGTTGAAAGACTTAGCTGTGCCACTCTAGGATATTTGAGATACTTTCTCTGTGGTGAAGCTCTTGAATTCTTTTTTTCTGTTGTCTAGTTAAAACTTCTGGATTCCAAGAACCTTGTATAGTACCAGGAAACACAAGTTGTGGACGAATACTGGTTTGACAGACCTGAAATTCTATGCAGCTAATCTCGTTTGATGCTAAATTAGAAAATGCAGGCAACATTGCAAGCAACATGTTTACTGCTTAAAAACAGTGTCTGGCTTTCAGCATTTCTAAAGGTGTCAGAAGAAACCTAACTTCATGCCATAAAACACTGCTCAGTAATGATATGCTGAGACTGTGAAGAAAATCACAATTTCCTACAAGATCTGATTCCATCAGGACCAATGCTAGTGTGACCTTTTAAATAAAACCCATGGAAGAATTTGGACCCAAATACTGAAACTGGATAGTCATATATTATGGTATTGTACTTTAAATGGGGATAATAGCAAGAAATGCTTCTTCTTAAAGGATTTTCTGCTTACATTTCATGATTTAAATGTTCATGTTTGTTTATATTTCCTCTTGCCTTGCCTGCATGTGGAATATTTAGAGAACTAGTGAAAAATATGCATACCATATTCTTCCCTACACCAGTGCCCTTTCTAAAAGGTTGTTTTTCTAGTGACAGAGCTAGGTCATTGGTAAAGAAACCTTTTCATACTGCCTGTAAATTTATAGGAAGCCTGATTTGTGCCTTCTTCAGCAAATTGCTTTTCTATAGGTGGATTTCTCAAACATAACATATAAAAAACAAACAAGTCTTAAAAATTTAGTAGCAGAACATGGGATCTTTTTTAGTTGCATTTTCAAGAGGTATTTCCTAACATAGTGAGAGTTCATACATGGCTAAGATCAACAGTTCTTTCATCCACTTACTGGGGAACTGCAGAGTTCTGGATGCTCGGCTTAAGGGTGAAAAAAAAAGGAAAACAATCTCTTCCTCACCTTACAAGTATTTTTTTCTTAGTGAGAGTTCAAATTATGTCAAATTTTGTCTCAGAAAACCAAGATAGTTATATTGCTATATTGGTAACATAAGTCAGTGAGTTGGGAGTGGAGGAAGAACCAATATAAGTCTCAGTAAGTGTTCTTCACAAGATGCACCAGGTACCCAAAGAGAGGCTTCACTTCAATTACTTTTTCCTTCAGATTTCATCCACCGGATTATGAATTTCATACAAGAGACTTTACAAAATAAAAAAAAAAGTCTCTCCTCTCCAGAGAAAACATCAAACTGTCTCAAATAATGAGCTGCTGAATTTGAGGAATTGCCTCCCTTGTTGTCATGGAAACCAAAGTTATGAAAAATTGAATTAAAGAAGCTGATGATGCCTCCTGTAATTTTTCTGTAACTCCTGGAGTTGTTAATGTTCCTTAACACAGGTAATTATTTGTAAATACTTTGAAACAAATGATGGAACAATATAGAGTTTTATTGAAGAATATCTGAATATTTATGGGCATAGCTCCAGCATGCTAATGCTTGTTAATACCCAATGGATGAGTATTAAAATGTCAGTAAGTTAGTTAGGCCAACTTTACCAATAAAAGCAGTAGGAACAGAATTTGGTTCAAGTGACCTGGAATTATTGTCCTACATTCTTGGGAGTTTCCACCTTTGGGAATTAATGTCTTTCTAAAGGTTAATGACAGGTATTCTAGGACTAGAATATTCTTCAACTGTTATTTCCACAAGGTTAGTGTGCAAGAATCTTTAAGAAAACCCCACAACAAAAATAAAAAAACAAAACCAAAAACAAACCAAAAAATCCACTGTCTCCTACAACATTAATTGTCGCAGACATATTTTTGTGAAAATCCTTTCTTAGGATTTTTCCTGCTGAAGCTGAGAGGTTTCAGCAACAAAATGTAAACAATGTTTATCTGCTGCTGTAGAATGCAACAGGTCTATCTGTGATTGGCCCATCTTAGATGTTTATAATTAATGGCCAATCAAGGACTGAGCTATCTTGAACAGAGTCTGAGAGAGCTGCCTTTTGTTATCATTCTTTTCTATTCTATTCTTAGCTAGCTTCTGAAAAGAAACCTTTCCTTCTATTCTTTTTAGTATAGTTAAAATGTAATATATATATAAAAAAAATAATAAATCAAGCCTTCTGAACATAGAGTCAACATTCTCGTCCCTTGCCTTATCCAAGAATCCCTGTGAGCACTGTCACAATTAATTACCTGAACAAAATCAAGCAAGTGTTTTATTGAAAAGAACTATCTTGTGGGATCAGTCCTGTAAAAGCCTCTGGGTCAATATAAAGCCAGTTTATATGTATGGTCTTCATTATATTTATTACTGGCTTCTGAGAAAAATCCTGAGCCCTTAAGGTTCATTAATATGGGCATGTTGCTTCAGTAATCAACCAGATCAACCTCTCTTAAGAAGTTAATATTTTAGATCATCAGGGAAGCATCCAAATCAGAGCTACTTTGCAACTGAAATGCTGAGTATCAACTCAAATCCTAACTCTGGTTTATCTTTTCTTATTGATTCTGCAAGTAATTATTGTGTTTTATTGGTGACGGGAAACTTTGTGAACAAATACTGAACATCCCTGATCTGCTTCCCCTAAATCATGCCTTTTAAAGTCTTCTCATTTAATCACATTGCTTTTCCAGAATCATCCTCTGGATTTTTGTGGGTAAGTAAGAGCTTCAGATGCAAGTTTTCTGTTTGTCTTCTCTATTAAGCATTCTGTCTTTATAGAAATAGATAAAAACCAGAAAATAAGACTTTAAAAGCCTGTAAGGACACACATTCCAGAAAACAAAAATAACCTCACAGCGTTCTTTTTATAGCTGTTTTTGTAACCTAGTGTCTTTGAGGTTATATCTTCAGTGATACAGGATCAAAATTCCAAGACATTTGTAGCAAACAATGACATTTTCCAAGACATATAATTTTGTTTCAGTGAAAGGAAACAAAAGTATTCTCTAGTCTTGCATATGAATGTGGTTTTTTCATTATAAAAGCAAGGAAACAAGAAGAATGAAGACTGAGAAGTGCTGTCTTTGTTTACATCCTCTATATAATTTGCATTTTTCAGACTATTTATGAAAGTAGCAAATTTTAAAAGGTATTCTTTTACCTTAGGCAATCTGTCTATCCACAAACCAGAATGTGTTTGATATATCACTAGTTATAGATCTTTTTTACAGAATAGCAATATTGCCAATATCAATAATTTAATAGCCAAAAGTTGGATGGCATGGAAATCTTGTATTTTTTTTAGAGAAAAAAGGAGCAGAGGGGTTTTTAAACACTAACGTATTTGTTAGGACAATTTCATGCACTACATTAAAATATAATCCTCACAAGGGTAGGCTGCTTCTACTCTCCTGTGTTTCTTCTTTCATTGGCATAACTGCTTCCATTATTCTGGAATGAAATTAAATTAAACATATATACATAAATATATTTTGTAAATCTCAGCATATCTCAGCCATGACAAGGAAGCTAAATTTAATGACTGAAATGTTTTACAAAAGCTTGTTCTCCACCACTATAAGTTCCCAGGAGAACTGGTCACAGAATTTTAGCCCCTTATGCATATCTATCTTATATATATGTGATATATTTTTCAATACCTGTGATTCTGATTAATTGGTAATTAACATTTTGAATTCAAGGTTTGGTTTGTTTTTTTTAAATGTACACTCTCACCCCAGTACTAGTATGAGACATGAAGGGGTAAATAATTAATTTCTGTGGACTGTTGGTGCCATTTTGAAAATTGGAGAGGATTAATCTCACCCAACTTTGAATTTCTTAAGTTTATGCACCTTGTTTAAGTTAATTGTTTAGGAATCATCTATATCCCATAAAGAAAATCAGTAGTGCTAGGAATGGAGTCATCCTGCAGGAGAAACAGTGTGGTCATAGCTCGATGAGAAGCATGAAGCAGATGATGCCTAAATTTCTATTAGAAAAATGAAGGACAGTAAAACTCATTTTATGATGAAGTGCTCATCACCGTAGTTTTTCAACACCAGGAAATTCAGATTCTTGGCAGTCTCTCTGTGTGCTGTACCCCAGCACTAGCACCAACACTTTACTGAGCTCCACAGCTCCAGTCTGCTGCTGCTGCTCCCAGCTCCACCTTCGTGGTGGCTTTTGGGGCCACGCCTGCCTCTGCCTGGTGCCAAGACAGAAACTCACTGCACCAATACAGCAACTTGCTGCATAGAGGGGTGGGCTAAAAAATTCATCTTCTAAGCAGATCATTGTAGCCCCAAAGAGGGGAGGAGAAATTATGGAAAGGCCAAGAGAAAACTTGAAGGACAAAAGGATTGAAGGGGAGTAAAGAAACAGGAAAAGGATAGGTGTAGCAGAAGAAACAAAATGTGAGACTTATTTGTGTATGCTTAAAACCAAGGTAATAGATAAAGAACCACAAAGGAAGGGGCTGTTGAACAAATGAAGAAGCATAATTCAGATTTTATGATGGACTTGAGTTGTCTTTGAACAGCCTGGCTCATGAATAGTTAAACTGAATCTCTTGAATAACCTACAGAGTGACATTTGTTTCCATAAATAATTCACTGAATACCTACAAATAACAAACTCATTTGTTGTAACCGGCTTTCAAGCAAAAAAAGGGTGAATTTTTCAATACATTATTCAAACAGCTGGAGTTCAGATATGTTTTTATGTATGCCAGCCACAAATACACTTGAGGTGTTATTAGATGGCAAGTGTGATAAACTGGGCATTTCCTTTGCATCAAATGCTATTGATTGTGAGCTCAGAGAGCCATTGTCTGCTGGAAACGTGGAGTATTTGAGCTTCTGCCAGTTTCTTGTTGCTGAGCAACGGCATTTGTCCCTTCCAGTTTCTTGCGTGTCTATAGCTTGTACATATGGATTAAATGGGATGTGGAACAAAAACTACCTTAACTATTTAGTGACTCCATAAAATATCTCCTCCATTTTAAAAAGACCTGCCAAGCAGTAAATTTTCCTGGTTCTCCTGTGCAGTTTGGGTTAGAGGGAGGACACAGCTGCCAGGGAGCAGCCAGAGCAGGTGCAGGGATGGGGATCCCAGGGGACCCGGTGCCGGATGGGCAGGGCTCTGAGCCAGGGCTCAGCCCCCCAGGACCTGACAGTAGTGTTGGCTAACATCTCTAGTCAGACCCACATGTTCCCACTGCTGTGTCTGGGTTATTTCATAATACATCATTTCTGGAAAAAGGTGTAAAGACCTTTTACTGCATTTTATGCCATATCTGCACTTTTTTTTCATTGCATTATAACTGTGCAAACAAAAAAAAAAAGAGTAATCATTAGGAAAGAATGTGTTCTCCAAAGCTTGGACTGTCTGCAGCATCTCACCATCATGGAAAATGGGAGCATCTTAGTGAGATCCAAAGATAGGAAAAAGTGGGATTCACATAACAGTGCTAAAGATTACTTCGACCTTTTCATCAGTCACTTTGAAATGTCAGATATTTTCAACTGACTCCATGGAACGCCTTTAGATCCATTAGGCACCTGTTTTCTACCTGATATTTTAAATTTTAATAATGAGTTCAAATAGCTGCATGTTAATTAACCCAAATAAAGTGATTTCCATTGCATTTCCAAATAGAAAATGTATAGGTAAGTTTAAGTTCATTTATTTTCAAGTATGAAGTCATCACTGAACTCAGTTTCCAAATCCTTTAGCTCCTATGAGGTCAACAGTACTGAATTAGAGCTTTTTTGGACCCACTGATAAAGACCAACAGCAAATGTTAAGTATGGTAAGCAGCAGTAACACAGGATTGAGTTATTCATATCTGAAGGTGCTTAGGTCCTACTCTAACTCTTACCTTTTTTCTAGAAGTTCTAACTCCTGTCAGCAATGTAAGTTTTGCCTGTCAGCTGAAAAAGTAACCAGTAGTGGTAGAGCAGCTGGAGACTTTTATAGAAGGTATCTGATTTGATAACTACAGGGAAATATTCCCTTAAGCTGAAGTTCTGAAGAGCTATTACAGATTTCCACTAAGAGGTAAGGTCATCCCAGGAAGCCCTGGCCATCATTTTCTCTCTGCATTCAGGGCTCTCTACATCATTGCCAAACTGGTGTTTGCTGTCCCCTTCAAGAACAGTGTAATGTGTACAGGAGATGGAGTCTTACAGGACGACTCTCACAATAAGTTAAGTAAGAGGAGTTTAATGCGCTGCAAAGTTTTCTATGAAAATGCCTTTGCCTGTTTAAGCAAATCAAGAACCCTTATTTTTTAATTTCAGGAAACCTACAAGACTTCTGTTCTTCCATATTGCCTCCATACTGAGTAAATAAAAAAAAAAATATATATGAAAGGGTTTTTCATATGCAGTTCATGCATGAAAATGATTTCTATATGAAAGGTCACAGAAACTTCTAACAAATAATTATTCATTATGTACGTCTGAACTGCTCAGCCTCTCTTGACACAAACATATTTTATTCAGAGCACCCCAAATATTTGAATTGTTTCAGACTTTCATGCTTTTTGTAAAACTTCCTTCCCGCTCTTCAAGCCCAGAGCCAAGTACAGGCAAGATTTAGACCTGCATCTTTTATCATTTTCTCTGAGAGGAAGATAGCACAACCAGAGTAGCTTTTCAACGAGGCTGATAATTGAAGGTAGAGATTCCAAGTATGTTATAAAACAGATTAGGAAATTATGCTCTGGCTTTTTTTCTTATTTGCAGATGTATTCTATTACAAATTTACCTGTTGTGTTAGATCAAGGTTTTGTGTAGTTGAATTTGGATTTACCTAAAAAATTAATGGGATGTACATCTTCCCTCCAGTCCCTCATAGTCATCATTTTTTATTAAATTTCATATATGTCCTGGTCATATGACATAGAACCTCATTTAAAGCACCACAGGATTTGTATTAAAGGTGGTGTTTAACTTGTGAGGGCATCACCAATTATGCAAGTGGAACTGCAGTACCACTTACCTGACACAGTCCATACTTGGAACCAAAGTCATTTTAGTTTGCCTAAGCTGGTCCCCAGAATTTGTGCTAAAGAAATAGATTATGACATGGTCTAAGCTGTATGTTCAGAAAGGCATCCATTTAATGATCTTATGAAACAAATATTCAGATATTTGCAAAGCCAACTGTTTTGTGGCAGTATAAATAGGAGTAATGATCAGTGGTGAATATTTTGGTACAGTGCAGGCATAATTTTACTTAGGTTTTGGAGACAAAATAATAAAATTCTCTTTGTAAACAGAGAAGACTCCAAGTTTGAAAATCCTGAAGCTTCAAAACTCCAATTACAGCTGTAGAAAGGCTATTTCACAACTGTACTTCTGCTGAAAGGCCATCTAAATTGCAACCAAAATTTATTCATGGCCAGTTTGTTTCTACTTGTTTTTATGCCAACATCATCCCTTAGATTAAATAGTTCTTATTCCTCTCCCTTGTTTACCCTCCAAGTGTTTATAGAGAGTGACTATATCTCTCAGCTTTTGTTTTGCTAGGCTAAACAAGGCATGCTCTGTTGACAGATGGTTGGCCAGAACCCAGCCAGGCAAAGCTAACACACCAGCTTTGGAAAGCCAGGAGCAATCAGTCTTTGGAGGTTACCTCCAGACTCTAACGCAACTCATCAGAGATCTGAGAGCAAATAAACATTCTCTTGGGCTGTAGCTGTGCCACTTCTTTCCATTCCCCAGTTACTAATATCCCATGAACTAATTGCTTTTTTTTTAATATTTGTCAGTCAGAAGCTCAAATCTTTTCATAGAAATAGGAATTGTAGTTGTATCCTGAGCTGACATAACTGAACTGCTTTTGATCTAATTAATTTGTACACTGAAAGAAAAGAAAGATGAGGAGTCTGATGATAGAACAATAAAAAGCCATCATGGATTTTGAGTTCTTGCTTTACAACTTGAGATATGGTAAAGTCCTTGCTATCAGTGCTCTTGCTTCCTCTATTCAAAAGAAATTTTCCTATATATACCTGTGTGGCAGTCATACTGATGGCTGCTGTGTGTACACATTTTCGCCTAGGCCTGAAAAAGAGCTCTCTGAATGCTTTTGGAAACTGTAGGTGTTAAAATTATTGATAAATCCTGGATATTTCCCCCTCTCATGGTTTTAATATGGAGCTGGCAAAATGATTTATTCTCTTCCCCATCTTAAAGATGTTTTGCAGTCATGAAGTGGCTCCTTACCAACAGTGCTGGCTGCATATCAACATGGCTGAGGTAATCCCTACATATAGTGCTCAATCTTAGGAACTGGCTAATCTCCAAACTGTAAAAATGACTACGTTGGGCTGCTGAAATAGGCTTTGAAATCTTGTTTCTGTAAATCTTACACGGGAAAAATATGAACTCTGCCACCTATGGATAGTTCTACAATTAAAAATCTGGGCAGGAATTGCCCCGCGTACATGTTTTGCTTTTAAAGAAGACAAAACAAAAAGCAGTATTTATCAGCACCAGTGATCCATAATTGGCTGTTTCCCTCACTACCTGCTGTTGGTTCCTGCCATATTCTTTCTCCTCTCCTCTCCTCTCCTCTCCTCTCCTCTCCTCTCCTCTCCTCTCCTCTCCTCTCCTCTCCTCTCCTCTCCTCTCCTTCTTTCTGTTACTCAGGTTTCTCTATTTTATCACCCATTTCTGCTGCTTAGATGTTCAAATGAATCAGGGGCATAATTCTAGTGCCAAAATGAGCCCAGTAGCACATTTTTTTGATTTATTAGGATAAATACGACCTGATTATTTTATGCTAAAATTTTCTGAGTTTTATCAAACTTGTTCTTTTGCAACATATTTTTCCTTACTTCCTAATTCTTCCTATTTTTCTTTGTTATCTTGTTCAAACTGCATTTAAAGGAATTTGACAATTATGAGAATTGAGCAAATACATCCCATTTGACACTACTGACACTTTGCTTATATGTTGTGTCATTTTCCCATATTTCATCCTTTGTCTGAGTGGGCAAGATTAAATCCTTCAGCAGGAGCTGAAGGTTTGTTAATTGTGGATGGACTTTTGGCTTTTGGATGCCATTGTAATATAAATAATTTGTTTGCTCATTACACTGCCTTCAACAGAGAATGCTGATTCACAGGAAAAGAACTTTTACCTTCCATAGGTTCCTTATCTGCTAACTGGGATTTTTCAGCTGTATGATGTTCCATTGTAATAAAGATAGCTGCAAGGACTGTACCCAAACATATATCACATATTCTATCCCATATCTCCAATCTGACAGTATTAGCCATTCTTCAGTTTAAATGCTGCAGTTTTCATCAATAAAATTCATGTTCATGGTATTAAAACAACAGTCTTTGTGAAGATTTCAATATGTGCAGGTGTAATTTTAAAATAAACCAATTTTATTTGTACAGTGACTGCATAGAGAAGACCTGCAAAATATCTAACCAGTTCACTTTGAAAGATACAATTTTTAAAAGTATAACATTAAAGATATTGAGCATTATCACATGTACAATACATTCAATAAAACATGTTTGCTTGAAATGCTTCAAATCTTTAGTGCCTATGCGAGTGTGGGGGTAGGGACTAGATAAAGGGTATTACAGGAAAGGCAGCTGCTACTAGAGAAAAGAAAGCGAAGAAAAGGAAAAAATAAGATAGGAGGAAAGGAAGACAAAATATCCCCATCAAGCAACCTTCCATCAGTGTCTCCAGAGCAGTGATATTGAGTAGCCTGAGGTGAGTGCCACAAGAACCTGGGACTTGACAGATGTACAAAAAAAAAAAAAAAAAAGTCCATTAAATGTAAGAGCAGTGCTAAAACCTGTGTACTCGTTGGCATGGACAGCAAGAGACCCAAAATGACTCCTTACAGAGAGGTATTCATAGTGCCACTGTATCCTTATTATTCCTTCTCTAACGTTCCTCTTTGCCTGACTGGATTTCCATATGTTGTACTCCACCTTAGTGCCATATGGTGCAATGAAATGTAACAGCTTCTACATAAAGTTGTAATCAAAGCATTCCTTAACAGCTGAAGGATCACACTGCAGTCTTTTCGTTGGCATTAGTCCTGTCAGTTTCTGGATGATTGTCTCATATGATTTTTATTCCATTTACCTTGGTAGCAAACATTTATTGCACACTGACACTATTTTCTTCCCATTTGTATTTTGAGTGGTTCCTTGAAAATATTTAGCTCTCAAAAGGATTCTTCTGCTTTGATTTCCTTTCTTGGCTGTTGCTGCTGGTGACTGCTTTTTAGTTATAAGAAATTTTAATATTGGTTCTTCACAATAAAAAGGTTAACAGTTTACTAAAGTATTTCAGTATTTAATATTCTCCAGTGAAGATTTTTTAGAATTCTAGTTACTGATTCTTGATTATTAGCTTTTACACAAACATTTTTTTAAATGAATGAAATTCCGGGAAAATAATGAACAAGTTACTGATTAAATGGATCAATCTATGTTTTGGGGGGGTAGGGTGGGGGGTGTTGTATTTTTCTTGTTTTAAAGTTTGCTCACAGCTCTGTACACTTTTACTACACATTTTATCATGCATATATGTGTTATTTCTAAAACTTCCTCAAACAGGATGGTGAGCCATGCTGTGCCTGGAATGTACCTGCCATACAGGCAGGGGTGGATTACAGTCATTCTTGAACAGATAACTGCCAGAGGCAGCATTCTTTCCAGGGGCTACCTGAAGGGGATGTAAACCTGTTCAACAGTGGGTTAAGTGTATCTTTATGCAAGAATACAAACTCCTGTTCTTGTGCACTAAGCTGACTCTTGAATGTGGCCATAGACAAAAGTGACTTATTGGCAGAAAGACCTCACTGTCAGCTTAATACTGTTTTCATAGGTAAAAGCCCATGAATACATTTGTTACTGTATTAATTCAAGCAGCATTTACCATAGTAAAACAATTAGCTCCCTGTGTCACATGCAAGCTCATGTAACCACTGAAAGGTTGGAAATTCTGAAATGTTTATTTTAAATGCCAAACCCAAATGAATGATTTTCCTGTCAACAATGAGTTTTCAGCACATAGATAAGAATGTTTCTTTGGATTTCAGAACCAATTACAAACAAATCTGTCTTTTAATAGCAAGCACTGAAATCAGAACTCTTTTTGCTCCAATAAATCTGTTTATATCACAAAAAAGTCCCTTGAGGAAACTGGAATTAAGCAACTGGTGCACAGGAGAAAAAGACTGAGTTCTGAGGAGTAAATATATACTGAGCATTCAAGAAATGAGATGAACCAGCTATGTTTAAGGATGATAAAAGGGGAACATCCACTATTGCAACTGTGTTGAGGGCTGCTCAATATGAAAAAACCCTAAGTCAACTAAGATTAAATTAATTACACTGTTGGGGGATATATTTTTTTGTTCGTTGGTTTTAAGTCTGCTTTTCCATATTTTACAAGTTAAAGATATTTTCTAGGTACCAAAGACTTTTCACCAAGTTGTAAATACTTGGACATCCAATCTTGTATTTGTTAGTACTAGAACTTTTAAGAGGCATGGTTATCTGTAGTTGCAAAAATCTGCTAAAGTATGTACTTGCAAATAATAGAGAATTTATATTCAGTGCTGCCTCAATTTCTATTAAATGAGTGAGAGCATTGTACAAATTGCCTGCCAGTTACCTGTTTGCAGTTTTTAACTGTTTATTTTGTGTGTAACACTGAATGTGAATATGTTGGATTCATTTCCCAGAAGTGAACAAGTATATCTTGAGGAAGAGAGGAAAAATATGAAGAGAGCTTTGCAGCATATTCCTTAGCAGATGTTACTGTGTGATAGACATTGGTCCACAGGGAAAGCCCCCGAAATTTGTGCACCTAAACAATGCTTTATGAGAGACAGAAATGTTCCTGCTGAGCAATAGATACAATCCAAATTATATTGTCTGTGTGGAAACCTGGTTCTCACAGATAAATACATAATTAACAAGAAATAAATGGTTGTACTGATGAATTGAGAACATATTGCTCCTGAAATCGAAAATCAACATGCTCTCTAAGACACAAAGCCCTGTTACATTGCTACTAAGCACAAGTTCTCTGGAAGGAGCTGTTCTAATGATTGTATCTGGCATTTGGTTTAAAGCCTTCCATGCTTTTTGAATTATCTGGTCCATAAAGTACACACACTGGCTTTTAAAAGTTATACTGATAAAGACAGAAGCTGCTGAACCCCTTGAAATACTCAGCATTGATAATATTTGCTAAAACATCCTAAATGGAGAACTTGAAGTAGATATACTAAAATATTTTAGTGGAAGTTGTAAAAGGGAAGGAAAGGGCTTAGATTATTTTAGCTGCTTTCAAATAGGCAATTTTTGTGTGTGCATCCAAGCTGCAACATCTCAGAATTCACGATTAATTTTGAAAGCAATGCTGTCATTGAAAAGTCACAAAGCACATGCATTAAACAAGTTTTAATATTTGCTGCATTGTGATATTTTTATCACTAGTTCTTTGATAGCCATACTAGCCAGGACAGTCACAATCAATTTATTTGAGGTAACATTTCTTTGATTTAACAGTGAAAGAACCAGAAATTCCTGGGACCTTGTGCTGAGCACTCTCTTGTAGACAATAGCTACATTTAATATAGAATTTCATGTGGAAGTATTTTGAAGGAAGGAGAGAGCTGATTATCTTGAGAGCCTTGGTTTTTATTTTTCTAAACTCAGAAGGCACAAAATTAACTGTACACTTAGGTATATGTAAGCTGAAAAATTGCAAAGATACATATGTCTAAATTAAATATTCAAAATCATAAGGTTGAGGTTAAAGATTAATGTTTTTTATAATTCTTTAAATCTAGAGCAAGAACTGAAATGAAAATTGGCTCCTCAATAATAATTTGCATTCTATTGAGGGGGTTGTTTTTCTACAGCACTTAATATTCTTTTAAATTTTTTCTCTTTGTTATTGCTGTAAAATGTCTTTTGCTATGAACATGAAGTACAGCTAAAAGGTGTGGCTACTTCTGCTTTTGAGTACAGAGCACAGGTCTCAATTAATGCTTTATATTTTGACATTGAATTTAGCCCTTGGAACTCATTTGGTAGCTCCTTATCACTAACCCACCTGGGATCACTCATTCCAGCCAGTTTCACCTCTGAAGAGAGGGCAAACTGCTCTCTTCTTCCTAATGTAGCATTCTAAGCAAGCCACTAAGACCATTACATTGGAACACAGTCCTTCAAGTTTATACCCCAGGACTCAAAAAAAATTTTACAGCTGATGAAGAACAGCTCCAATGTGTTATTTTCATTCTGCTTGGATGCGTTCAATTCCCTGATTTAGTGTTTTTAGAGTTCTGTTTACTTTGCACTCTCTACTGCTCAGACACTTAATGCTATTAATTAGCAATAATGCATATAAACATGCACGTTAAAGCCAGATAAATGCCTTCTACCATTTTAATGAGACACAAAGGAAAGACAGACCTATTTATTTAACAGCTGAAAGACAAAACATTTGTCTGATGGCCATATATAACTTTTGTATCTGTTAATAGTAACAAATTACACAGTTAAAATAGGCTGTCAAAACCAAACGCCTATCATGAGATTTTTTTGTACTAAAAATTCAATGAATTGTATTTATTTGTTTTGATTTAGCTCATTAGTCACAAAGATTTTTCTCAATATGCAGCAAGTTCGATTTTTCTTAAGTAGTTTGCTTTACAGTGCTCCAATCAGAATAAAATGAGGAATGTTTAGATAGCTTTTTCTTTTTGTCAAATATTTCATAACTAGACAGAATGTAGTCTGTTTATCTCATTCTTAAATCTCAGTTTCCCAGGCTTAAAGAAATCTTTCACTTTGGGTTTGTTAAATTCCAAAATACAATACCTGTCATAATAAAGCTCAATACTAATTTAACCAGGGATTTTGCTTAAAATAACCTTTCGCTTCTGGATGATATATGAGCTACTTGTTATTTTAACTATTGCTTGGAAACATTAAAAATTCCTCAAGTCCCTTTTCAATTTTTTCTATCTAAATATGTGCCATAACTTGGCTTGTGTTCTGCTGATTAAGGACATGCTCAGGGGAGGAAGACTGAACGGTGGAGAAGATTTGGGACCCATGAGTCCTAAACACATACCCATATCTGAGCAGAGCAAGTGGAGCTGTGAATGAGCTGATTGCTGCCTGTCTTTGAGGCACTGCCACGTTACTGCTGTTTGAGAAACAGGAAAGCATCAGCACCATATCTTGAGAAGAGAATGGTTTGTTGGGAGGCTGAACTTACACAGCTCTTGTACGTTGTAGAGACACTCCTCAACATGCACAGCTTCAAGGAACTGAGTAAATTTAGATCATCTCAGCAAGAGTTTGAGTCTACCACAAACCTGATGGCAGTCACACTTGTGCCACCAAGGCATGGCATCACACAGAGGAGATGGAAACTTGGCAAAGAATGAGCACACTGGTCAGCCTGAAGGCACCAGTGTAGTTGTACTGCTTACTGCCCAACAACTAAGCTGCTTAACCCACAGGAAATTAATGAAAGCTAAGCAGAAGCTATTGCTCTGTCTGGGTTATATTCACTGGTAATGAACTTGTACAGAAAAAAAAAAAGGTTAAAACCCAGCACACTCATAATTACTTGACTGCTTTTGCCAGGAAAAGTTGCATCTATTAAGGCCGTTTTTCAAACCAGGATGCTTCTCAAGGGTTAAAAACAGTTGTTCCACATCCTCTGAAATTGAAATAATTTCAGTTTCAGCAAGTAGTGAGCGGTGGGTGGGGGGAGGACTGGTTAGCAGGACAATAATACTACTAATAGCAATGATAATCCTGAGATACCCAGCAAGATCATACTACAGAGACAATCAGGGCTTGTGCCAGCAGGCAGTGGAGCAGGTACCCACATCTCTGGAACAACTCATGGAGCTCAGAATGGCCTGAGAGTCTACCCCTACCAGTGGTTTAAAAAGAGAATAAGAGGAGCATGGTGGTGGTGGTTAGGCACCACAGCAGGAATGTCAGAGAGAGTACAAGAAGGCATGAGGCCCAGTGCTGGAGGAGATAGCTGTGCAAAGGGCAGCCAGCCAAACAAGGAACTATGCAGAACCAGTCCCTGCACCGTATCGCCCCTTACCTTATCCCTTTGATTCCAACCAGGCCATACTTCCCTGCAATACTTAACAACAGAAACCAGCAGCTGTAGTACTTGCTTTCCCAGGGGAAGAAGAGCATAATTTTTTACATAGCTATCTTTCAGGAGTTATAACCCTGCTTATCTACTTTTAATCGTGTTATGCCTGCAATACATGTTTAGTTTATTCTATGTAGTACAATCATACGTTCATAGGTAATCAGTATTTGAATATAGAAGTGGATGAGAACAAGGATTTACAGCCTAAAAAAATTATAGAAATTTCTATGAAATAAAAAGTTTAAAAAAAAAAAAACTTCTTACATATACTTTATTTGTGATTTTGAAATTTAGAAATATTTCAGTTAACTTATTTTAACTTTTGAAAGCCAATTTGGAAATAAAAACCTCCAAACTTTAAATTCAGGAATGGTCTGTGGTGGATTTATCCTGTCTGGACACTAGGTGCCCACCAAGCCACTCCATCACTTCACACCTCAGCTGGATAGTGGGGAAAAAAAATGAGCAGGGTTGCATGGCTCAAGATAAGGACAGGGAGAGAATACTCAACCACCACCATTATAGGCAAAACAGACATGACCTGGGGAAATTTGTGCAATTTATTGCCAAGCAATTCATAGTAGAGTAATAAGAAATAAAATAATTTTTAAAAAACACCTTCCACCCACTCTTCCTTTTTTCTCTGACTCAACTTCACTCCTGATTTTCCTTATGTCCCCTCTGTCAGCTCACAGGGGGACAGGGAATGGGGACTGTTAAGTTCACCATGTTTTTTTTTCTTTGTAATAGCTACTGAAGTCCTTAAAAAAGACAATATAATCTATAGTTAAGTAAACCAACCCAATTCAAAGTGTGAATTGATATGTGATGTTTCATATGCTAGGTTACAGAAGACATCAGAATAAGAATTTCATGGACCGATGTTTTCATCACTAATATTTATGTTACATACACCTCCTGTTACTAGTGCAGCTGATCATTAAAAATTGCAACAGATTAGGAAAAAATCAGGCTATTAAGTAGGCTAGACAATAATTCTGACCACATACTATTGTTAAAAGCTAAACAGAACATTTCACTCAATGGTTATTTATGCTTACTTTGAAAATATTTTTTGCACTATTAAAAACAGATGAAAATGACACCTTCTAGTTAGTAATTTTGTCTTTACTTGTTCATAAGGAGATAAAAAAAAATTAGTGAGCAGTGTATTAGTTTCAGAAGGATAATGCAATTTTGTGATCACTGGGGATTTTTGATTCTCTTACAAATCAACAGTATATTTTGGTATAGAAAAGTTGCTGCTGTCAGCTGCAGAAAATTGCTACAACCCATCAAAGTCAGTGGAAACATGGCCACATATACTAGCTGACAGCAGCATCAGAAGATTCAGCTTCAGAACAATTTGAAAGAATTGGAACTGCCTACATGAAATAGCTAGCAAAATAGAGCACAATGTAAACAATACTTTGCCATGAGATGTAACAACCTCAGACAAAAAAATACATAGAGATGTGTGGATATAATTAGAATCCTTTGAAAAATATCAAGAAATACAATGAGAAATGCAGTAGTTGAACCAAAATAGAATTTAAAGGTAAAAGTAAATTCTGGGTTAATCTCACAGCAACCAAACAGCAAATATGACAAGCAGCAAATAGGTCTGCACCATGAAGGCTCTAGCACTCAGAACAGTGACTAAGACAAGGGAGTCTCCTTCCTTTCACACAGGCACCAAATAATTTGCTCTGATACCTATCTTAACCATATCCATTATTTATCCTTCTGTATTGGTTTCCAAGAAACTTAAAGTAATAACTCTTATTTGAAACATTTGTACTTTCTAATTCTAATTTCTTAACTTAATCAATATATTAGTTGCAATGGGTTTTTTTAGTCTATCCTCTTCAGCCCTCATGCATTTTCTCTTGCAGGCCTTGCTGGCACTTGAAAATTAACTTATCTTTCCCACTTTTCCATTACTTGTGGAATTGCACTTTTGTGTGATAGATTTTCAATATTAATCTCTTAAAAAACTCCTTCTATTCTGCTTGCATAATTTTAGGCTTCTGGTTTTAACATATAACAAATACAGTTAGGCATCCCAACCCTCATTTGCTGGTTTCAGGTATTTTGACAAATGAAGAGTCTGGACGAAGTCCACTGAATCTATAAATATAAAATTTTACTTGATCCAATGCTGTTTAATTCTGAAGTATTGCAGGCTTAAATGACATTGGATGAAGTAATTCCTATCTCAATGGATTCCTGAGCTTGTGCTGAACCCTCTGAAGTGAATGTCTGGGATTTTTTTCCTTCAAATCCCCTGCTGTGTAGGTACTTTTCACAGCTGCATGTGCATTAGCTTCAGTACACTTTGGATTTATAACTTTGAACAGAAGGACCACATGTAATTTCAGCCATCTAAAGCATTAGGGTTTCATCCCACCTTGCCTATCTATGTTTTTTCTATTGCAAGTAAGACAAAAGTGCACTGTCACCTGATAACCATCAGTTAGTTTTTAAGGAATATGTCTTAGGATCTGGTGAATCTTAAGAATAAATTTGGTTTGCCTAAGCTGCTTTATTTTGTGTGGGGGAGTTTTTTTTTAAAATGTGATGGATGCTCCTCCTGTAGACATGTTGTATACAGCCACATTAAACTCCACCTGTGTAAGAGACATTGCTATGGCTAGACCAGAAGAGGTGGAATTCTCTTTTCTTCAAGAAGGAAAAAGGTACCTGAAATATATTAAGCTGCAAGTACAGAAGAGTAAGGTAATATTTGGTGATTGATAGATTAAAATTCAGATCTTCCTAGGTAAAAAAAAAACCTTGAAAATCCATCTCTATGGAGGAAGATTCTTCACTGAGAAGGTGGCTGAGCACTGCCACAGGCTTCCCTGGAAAATGGTTGCAGCACCAGGCCTGACAGAGTACAAAAAGCATTTGGACAATGCTCTAGGGCACATGTGTGACTCTCGAGGATGTCCTGGGCCAGGAGTGGACTTGATGCTCCTGAGGGGTCCTTCCTACTCTACTCTACTCTACTCTACTCTGCTCTACTCTACTCTGCTCTACTCTACTCTACTCTACCCTACTCTTGCACCTATTAGAGATGAACGCTAAAGAAATACAGTGACAAACACCCCAAACCAGTTTAGCCCTCTTGGGTGAGCAGATGCAGGTGAGACTAAAGATTTTGAAATTTTCTTTCTCCAAAGAAAAATAGAGAAGAAGGCACCACAGATAAGAAAGATTTTCAGACTAACCTGTCTGAAATGCTAATAAAACTTAGGCAGATATTCCAATTGCTGCCTATACATTTGGTTATTTCTGATTTTAATTGCTTTTGGGCCTTAGAAGAACTGCAAGGGTATGAAATACACAGCAGATAAAGAAAAGCTTATCAAGTTAGAAGGCTAGTTTTATCAATTATACTGATTGAAAAGAGGAAACAGTGAGAGGAAGTCTACATTGATTGAATATTGCAAAGACACAGTGCTGGCTCCAGCTAATGGAGTTATTTAGGAAACTTTGTGTTCTACTCCCAAAAGTTCTCATAATTAATTTATTGTATTGTATTCCTTCTGCAACCCATTAAGCAAGGACGTTATCACATGGAAACGTAAATGTTGTCTCTTAAACGATGACTACAATGCTATTCCTAACAACAAAGGAATTTGTTTGAAAATTATATGAGATCAGACCAATGATAAACATAAAATAATATTGTATAAACAATTTTAATATAAAAGTAGAGAGACAGGAAAATGCCCCTGAAAAGCTTTTCTGTATAATAGGTTTTGGGGGCGATAATGGAAATTTTTTATATCCATACATGACTGAACATGTAAAGGGGTTTGTGCGTACATTATATGCTGAAATATATAACTACTCTATATCAGGTCATATGCTAAACCAAACAGTGAGGCTGGAGGAAAGCACATCTATTCAAAGCACAAAGTACATTCAAATATTCAGAAAGAATAATGACTCTAAAAAATAATCTTTTTATTCCATGTATTCTATTATATTCTCAAATTCTGCTGAGTCAGAAATTCCCTAGCCAGTTGAATCAATAATTTTTTCCTTAAATATCTCCTAGCCCAGAATTCAAGATTTCAAGACATATATCTGGTATCTCACAACATTTGAAATGACTATGTAGATAAGTATGTGGACTAGGAGTTCTGAAAATGATCCAAACTCATAAACTTCATCACTGCAGAAATCAATTGACTTCTAGAAGATTAGGAAAATAATTTTTAATAGAACTGGATAAAGTATAACATAAGATTGACTCTGTTTAGTGTAGCACTATAAACAGAAATATTTTCTAATGGAGTACCAGCAGATAATTAACACAATTTGTATTACATGGGTGTTGATGAATTTGATGTTAGTTTATTGTATTTGTGAGGTCCCCCGTGGCAAGAAGAAATGATGAATCTGACTCCATGTTCTTAGAAAGCTAATTTATTATTTTATGATACTATATTATATTAAAGAATACTAAACAAAACTATACAAACGAATACAGAAAGGATACTTACAGAAGGCTAAAAAGTTAATAATGAAAACTCGTGACTCTCTCCAGAGCCCCAAGACAGCTTGGCTGTAACTAGCCAATAAGTCAAAACAATTCACATGAAACCAATGAAACAATCACCTGTTGGTAAACAATCTCCAGACACATTCCAAAGCAGCAAAACACAGGAGAAGCAAATCAGATAATTATTGTCTTCCTTTTTCCCTGAGGCTTCTTAGCTTCCCAGGAGAAGAATCCTGTGTGAAGGGATTTTTCCAGAAAATATGACTGCCCCATTAGTTTTCTTAACCAGAGAAACTAAGTAGTTCAAAGTTGTCAAATAGAAGAAGGGATTGTTTAACTTCAGGAATTCATTTTTGACATCAATAATGGACGACCACACAGAAATATATTTCATGATTAAACATTTCTGTCTAAACATAGGAGCCAGAATAATTTTTCTGACTAACAGTACAGTGCCTTTTCGATGTAGTTCAATTACTTATGTCAGTCAGGAGAGAACATGCTTTATTTCACACAGATTTATAATCCTCCACAGAAGACAGGCAAAATCTTATAGCTGTGATGATGGCAGACTTCTTTCTCTCAATCCCGTGGCACTTTGTAACTAATTGTGCCCAATCAGATCTGTTTGTCCCGTGCCTTCTGGAAGACTGCAGGGCTCTCCAGTGCTCCAGGAGCCATGTCTATGCATGAGCAGCAGACCAGAAGATCAACACTTCACTGGGTCCTTCACTGTCCCAGTGTGCTCTTGAGACTATGGATCACTCCTGTTTCTCTCCTGCTCTGCTCCAATCCCAGGTCAGGCATCAAACAATGCTGTGCTGCACCAGCCACTCAGAGAGGTGCCAGGGAATCTGGAGAGAGTCCCTGCTCATCACAGGGATGTGAGGATGTTGTGCATATCTGTAATTAGTGACCCAAGGGCTGACATCCTCCGTAATGACAGAGCAGCTGATGGAGGATGATGCAGTTTCTTGACACCGTGTAAATGTCAAGCTGGACACCATGTAAATGCCAGTGGGGCATAGGGGACACGTCACATAGATCTGTGCAGTAGGTATTCCTGAAAGATTACTCTCACAGAAACCTTCACATTGCATAGGAAGTGGCCAAAATGAGCACTGTAGATACAGGATGATCAGACTTTTCCCCAGTGTGTCCAGCAAAGTCAGCATGACAAGCAAAATCTCACCTCATCAGGTTCAAGCACAGCTTCACAGCTTTATGTCTAACGTGAAAAACCCAGCAGAACTCGTGTTTTTCTCTCTTCTGTTGATCTTGCTAAACTAAAAAATACTACACTTCCTACTTTAATTTCAAGCTGATCAAGATACTATGAGACTGCTTGATGTGTCCTTTCTTTAAATTCCAGATATCATGTTTAATATACTCAGTGCAAATGACAATATTTTATTAATTTTGCGCATCAGTAAACATATCCATGTTTGAAGGATTAGTGTAAAACTGTGTATTTCAAGCTTATTGCAAATACAATTTTGAAAGAAGGGCTTTGTTGCACAAATAGAGATATATTTTATATTCGCAATTTTTATTTTCATTGTAACTGAACAGTGAACTGAGCATGAATATAGGGAATATTCAATATGTATGCTATAATTTTAACAGAGACACAAATTCTCAGCACAAGTCTAACATATGCCAGCTTCTATGGAACAAAGGTTGACTCCATAATATGAGGGTAGAACTCCAAGCTAGCCATCAAAATCAAACT
This sequence comes from Melozone crissalis, assembly GCF_028551555.1. NCBI lineage: Eukaryota > Metazoa > Chordata > Aves > Passeriformes > Passerellidae > Melozone > Melozone crissalis. The sequence continues at coordinate 31,891,113 of NW_026535782.1, read as the reverse complement.
GCCAGGAAATGCAACGCGGATCTAACACCATCTGAAATGGACAGGAGATGTCTGACTACTTCTTGGTTTCACTAAGAATAAAATTCTTGAGTGTCACATACTTCCATTACCAAAAGCAGGCAGATTTTTGTAAAGGTATTTAATAACCTGAAAACATCAGTGGATTCCTAGTGGCATTTTGCAAAGTTTTGCTTCTAGCTGCCCAGATGTCCCTAAGGGTGGGTCCTTAGCTGTGCATGTCAGCTTTAGAGTACTGTAATGTAGTTCCACATGCAATTTTTCAGTGACAGCACTGTCTAAAATAATTTCAGTACTCCCCCTGCTTTCCAATAACTAATTTCCAAGGCCAAAATATAACCAAGGGACATTAGGATTTTTCTTTTTATAAGCTATAAAGTTTATAAATTGTCTGGTTTGATTTAAAGTTGAACATCACTTGGTTGAGAGCCCAGCCCCTTAAACTCTTGTGCTGGGGGCTCTGAGGGAGCAGCATCCTAAAACACACATGGCAGGTAGGGAGGGTCAACAATGCCTTAAAACTGTTGCCAAATATGAGCCTTTGTCTTTAGGCCTTATTCTCTTTTGTAGTTTCAAAAATATCTCTCTAAGCTCTCCTCATTGTTGCATAAAAGCTTTGTATTCATCTTGTGGCGTGAGGATATCTCTGTGCATGTGGAAAGAAAAATTTAGGACTGAGTAAGGAAATTTTCAGAGCTGTTTAATTCAGGGCAGAGGTAGTTTTTAATTTTTTTTTTATTATTACATGTTGCATTTTCTTTTTCAAAGCAGTGCTTCATGGCAGCATGGCTAATTTTCTAATACATGTTTTCTAATATACATAGAAGTGTGGATATTCAGTGTACATTAAGAGATTAATGTCAAACACATAATACAAGGCACTTTGTTTTTCAGTGAATCATTGTGTTATTCTGTAAATCATTATAATACTCTCTGTACAATTCTTATTTAAGCTTGGAAAGGTAAATTTTTATAACATTGGGTCTGAATGGGATTTTCCAGGACCCATTGCAAAATCTAGAATGTATGCAATAATTCTTCATTAAGGAGAGATAATCAATGATTGTTTAACCTATTATCACTGATACTAAGTATGTAATTCAACAGAAGTTGTTTTCTTGCTATTTAGAAAAATTTTGATTAAAGCTATAGATAAAATGATTAAAACTGTTATATTGCTTCTTGCAACCACTTCTGTTTACTTCCACAGGAAATTAGGGTGATGTTTGCACTAGTTTTGTATTTAGACTTCCCAGGCTCACTAGTCATTGCCCTGATAATTCTGCCTGGTCACATCAGTCAGTTTGTGCGAGGACATAACTGGGTGTGGTACATCACACAAAGGTAAAATGTCAGACTTCAGAGAATGAAAAATAACCCTGAGGGACTCTCAGATGTGATTTCAGATGAACTACATCCTGTAAAGAAAAATAAAAGAAAAATTTGAAGGCATTTGTTGAATCTGGTTTCTGCTTAGTGTACAACGGAGAGCTTAGTGTACAGGAAAATTTTTTGTCAGCTGCAGCCTGCATCGCATTTTTGAAAGCAAATGTAGCAACACCATGTTAGATTCCAATCAATCTTACTTCTTTTGATGTGCAAGGAAACTGGTGTGTGCTTGGAATAAAGAAATAGGTTGATTCTTTATACAGGAATTTTGGATTTTAAGGTCATTGAACTAGTTTGCACAAGGTCATTGAACTAGTTTGTTTTTAAATAGACTTAGTTTAAAACAATGCAATCCCCAGCTCAGACACTTTGAACAGGTTACACTGCATAATTCTAAGCACATAATTTGTCCCCAAGCAGGATAGTCAAAATAACACAATGTGAATCTTTGCTAAATCTTTAGATTTAGATTGCATCAATTTATAAAAACTTGTGTGCAGCTGTGATGAAAGCAAGGAGGACTATATTGTGTATATTGTTATAGTTAATCCAAGGTACCCTGTGTATATTATAATACTAAAAATTGTTATAATACTGAAACACAATGAGTAGGCAGCACAGTAAGGACTGTAAGAGATGCAGAACAACATAAACCCAACTGCTGGCAAACAGATGATGCTACTTCCTCCCTATAATAGACTTAGACAGTAACTCTTGGTCTACCTGACTGCATATTTGTACCTGAAACTCCTATATTCTATTTACTTTCCAGCATCAGACATTGTGGTTTTTTCAACAGACTGAAAATACTCATCCTTCACACCCCATCAGAAGCTCACAAAATAAATTGTCAATAAATGTACAGTCTCCTTAGCAGTTTTGCAGCTCAAACAGTATTACTGTGCTATCAATAAAATTCATATGCAATTGCACTGAATTCAGTACCTAAAGGCTTATCTTTGGCATATTTTTAGCTGAATATATGTCTCACTGCACAAATGTTGTAAAGCTTAAGATTTAGAAAATTTAGGAAGAGATTTTCAAAAGAAAAAGACTTTTTCCTGTATAGAAATTGACTTTGAAAATAAAATGTAGTTATAAAATACTAAACTAACTGTCTTTTATAAACTCTGAAAACAGTTTCTCATTATAATATTACATATATTTTCCTATTCATCTTATGTATAGTAACTCCAAAAATTATTAATGCAAGGAGCAAATATATATTCTGGGAAAAACAATGAAATCAGGCTTTTCATGGGACAAAAAAATCCATTAGAAGGCTGTCATGAGGGAAAGCAAATGATGATAAAAAATAGCGTGACAGACAGTTTGTTATTCTCTGGTTTTCACTGTAAGTTAGTTGTTTAAAAGGACAAATTCCCTGTCCTATGGCAGACATCTGCCGGTTCCTTGGCTGTCACAATGTACAGTTTAGGGTATCTTCCTACCAGCTTCTCTGTCAGTGCTTTGCAATCCTTCCTAGTAACTTTAGACTATTGTGGGGGTTTCCAAGTTCAGAAAATGATGGACATTTAGATCCTGCAGTGATTCATCTGAGGTTCCCTTTAAAAGATATTGCACATATTTGCTTGGTCTACAATTTCATTTACATGTGTATCATGCACATATGGGTGCACACGTACCCCATGCATGTATGACTTCAAAATTAGGAAGGAGTCATTATATGAATCATAGCAGAATGCAAGCTCAGAAGCATATCTAGAGATGTGTATTTGTAATTCCTTGTACTATTGATGGCATATTTAGCTTCCAAACACATCAGGTTAAAAGATTATTTCATGCCTTTTAATAATAAAAGGTTTCTTTTCATGTCAGTAGGGGCACTGATGGGCATACTTCAGAATAAAGGTGCTGTATAACTTACCAGTGTGTACTGTATATTTGCCAATGAATTGTGGTGTTATTTGTGCTTGTAAATACTTACAATAATCTACTTAATAAACGTACTGTTTTGCCCTACAGAATGTCTAAAAATAGAAACAACAAATATATGACTTTAAAAAATCTGTTGTTATTCCTTATAATAGGATATTACTTGGTTTATGTGTTGATATGTATTATAAAAAATAAGGAATTGTTGACTTTGGTTTCTGTATGTAAAAAGATTATTCCATGTGGAAAAAGACATTAAGTAAATGATCCTAAACACATTTAATTTTATCTGAATATTTTCCAAATCGTAAATAAAATAATCTAAATCAAAATAGGCCCTTAAAGCATGAAATGAAACTTATTATGTCTTACTGAAGATGGACTAGGTGAAGGATCTTACAGAAATCTGTAATTTTATTTTTGTAATAAGGATTTTTCATTTAAGTACAGTAAGATCAGAAAATTGGACCATTTTGAAAGAGGATTGTCATATCTGTCTCTGGGGAGCAATTATCTCTTTAACATACTGATAACATTTCCCTGAACTGAAAATCTTCTAGATGGGACAAGGCCAAAGTGCTAAAATGTGAATTGTAACCATCAGGTTTTTAAGGCTTCCACTTCTCAGTGGCACTGTGAAACTTCACACTTATATTTCCTATCCCTGCTGCTATGAAGTTCCCCCGGGTCTACCTGGAAATGCTGAGAAGGGTAAAGAACCCTATAATGCCTCTGTGAATTTTGCCACTAACCAAAGAAATCGCTTCCTGAGACTTCAAATATTTAATGATGTCTATTTCATGCAGGATTCATATTTAAGAATAATATTTCCTTTATTTTACTGAAATGTTTAATATGAAATCAATAATTAAACTTTATTCATGTGTCAAATTGTATAGTCTTTACATACATACCTACATACACCATGTATAATATGAAAATTGCATATACCTTGAAAAAAAATGAATGTATTGAAAAAAAAGAATCACGAAATTGTTTTAGAAGTTATGTAAAAAAGTATTAATGAGACGGTACCAGGAATGTAGCTCCATATTACTCTGTTTTCTATGTCAGTACTTAATGGAGTATTGTTGGGTTAATAGGAAGAAGGAATGGCTGGAACTGGTTAATTTTGGTAAGGCTTTATCTGCTCATGGCTTCTAGATAGCTCCAGTACCCTTTCAGAGAATGTTCCCCTGACACAGTAATAAGGTCCTGAATATTTCACCAATGTTAATTAAAAGTAAATCTGTACTTGAAAATGTCAATCACTATTGAACGTACAAGAAAATTACTTCAGATCTTTACAGATTAGAGGACTTCCATAATTTCCATTAGTATTTATTTCAGCTGTGTTGGAGCAGTCCCTTCAGCTATTTCTGCAGGCATGGTAAGAAAATTTTAGCATGAATAGGACTTAAACTGCTTTGAAATGAAATAACAGCTATATTGGAAGCTGTTAGTTGTGGTTTTCACTCTTATCAAATTTTCTGGGTTTTTAAAATTGTATAGAATTAAAATAAATTCCCATCACTACTGCCATTTTTATTGTAATATCAGAAGAGTTTGCAGCAGGAAGAATCATTTTTTTTTTTAAATCTTGACATAAGTTATGGAAAAAATTTACTTTGTGTGTAGATGATTGTAGCCAAAGAAGAGTTCATGGGATCCATGAATTGCAGTCTGGTGCTCTGCTCTCCCCCAAAAAATAGAAAAATGGCTGGTTTTCAAAGATGAGTATGGGGGGAATCCACACATTAACAGGCACACACAAACCTATTCACACCACTGGCAAGGTTTTTGCTGCAGTTTTTAAAGTACTGTGGGGACAGAACTTAGGTTGAAAATATTATTTCAAAGTTGCTAATGCTATTATTCCTCTGTTTTTAGAGCTTGTTCTTGATCTGTAAAGAAGGTAAATTTCCAGTCATTTAACCATCCCATCACCCAAAGACTATTTGCATTACTGACTCTTCCACTTTCACTCATGTGCCCATAAGCAATTTGATTCCTGAATTATGATTAGCTAAATGCATTCTCCATTGGACCATCTCCATTACTGTGATGAATCTTTCATTTTGTATGCTAATGTGACATACAGCAAAATGCAATCTTTTCAAGAATACTCTTCTGGGTCAGTCTCAAAGACATCACCAATGGATCTCTCAAGATGATTTCAAATTTTATTGCATTTAATACAAACAATAGGTATATGGCTATTAAAACAGGATTTCAAAACATGTTGGAGGATGCTCATGCTTCATCAAGCCAAAACTGCTTCAATTAGTTTTCCAGTAGTTTGTGAAATAGGAAAAAAATGTTGCAGTGAAGCAGAAAGACATAGGGTAATGCCTTACATATCTTAGGACAGGATGAATTGTTCCTGAAAAGTGCTTATTCCTCTCCATTTACTATGTAGAAAACTGGAAAACCTAGATACACCATGGTTTTTAATAATTATGCTTTCAGATTATTATCATTATGGAAGATTAATTCCATGTTAGCGTTTTATAAAGAAATTCAGAAGTCCAATAAGGTTAGATGGGATTAGATATCATCCAAAATTCAATGCTTACTCAGAAAGTTAGGACATTAAGTTAGAGTTATTATTTATTTTGTATTGCGTTCTGCATCTGAGTAGTTTTATTAGGGTACAGAACTGACATAAAAGTGTCAGCATTTGTTTTAAGTGACTGGATAGCTTTTGCTTGGTTTCCCTCTGACATGTATTTTTAATATTCTAAAAAATTGAGAAGATTATAACATTAGTTTCACTCTTTCAATTACCAGACAAAAAAAGAAGAGATCTTAGCCTTCAAACCAGAAAGCTCAGGGACAGGGGCTTTTTTTTTTTTACCCAGGACTTGCAGGATTCTGGTGTTTTAGGCAGATTTGCTGACAGACTGCTAAATGAGTGGGTATATCAAATGGCAACAGCTCAGGACAGGCTAAGAAAATTGTATGGCAGTTACACTCCTTCAGATATAGACTGTGTCTGGCCAAAAGCCTTCGCTCAGCTGTCGTCACCATGTCTTCCAAAGTGCCAGCTGACACAACTTAGAAAAACTGGTCACAAGCATTTGTTAAAGACAGTTATAGTTTACAGTCCTAGGCTAAGCTCTTCATGAATAAACAGTGTCTTTTCTGAGAGGTAGAGCTGACATTTTGAATTAAGATCCCTAAACACCTTCAGAAACTGAAATACATTTTGTGTCACTAAAGCAAAGTGTATTTGCAAAAAAAGATCTCATTATTTTTTCCCCCCAGACTGAAAACATACAGAATTTTATCCTATTTAATCATAACCATTCTGCTCTTAACCTTTACCTCAATGTGTTTGATTAAACTCTGTTTGCTTAAACATACTTCAAACTACTGGCAGCTATAAGGAATGATTAGTCATCCATTTGAATCAGAATATTGTCAATTCACACTTCAATTTGGGAAGCAAAAACTACAAATGGTTTCAAATAATTTATGAAATTAAAATTTTGTTCCTTGCTTTCAAGTATAAGTTGGGGGTGGAGGAGCTGGGCTACTTCTCAAGTGTTTCTTATTAACATAATGAGTAATTAGTAACCAAAATCAGAAGTTGCCCCATGTTTACATTAAATCTATTTTTATGATTTGCAAAAAGTACAAGAAAAGCATTGGATAATTGCTCAGTTTGGTTCACAGGGATTAAAGACATCAGCTTCTCACATTAAAAGATCACAGAAGTGAATGTATTATAGGATTAATGTTTTGAGTCACTTTTAGATATTTAAAATATTTAACTAATATGAGGCAATATTATAGTCACACTTCAAAGATATTTTTAAATTAGTTACCCAGCCAGGACTAATCCAGTTAAAAAGAGAAACAGAGTAAAGAAAGGCTTTTTTAACATCAAACTAACAGTGATATGAAATTTTTATTAGTATCAAGAATCCATGTTTTCTCTATCTTCCAGAAACGGGTAATGCAAGTTGAAAGGTTTGTAAATAGAGGATAGATTATTAAATGCTCCAGTGCCTGCTCTTGTTTTAATAATAAAAAATTAAAATCCAGCTTGAAGAAATAACATCTTAAAACATCCTTAACAGAAAACCTGGAGTTGAGCCAATTTTATTTAGAGAGGAGTCTAAAAGGGAACCTGGCTGATCTAAAGACAGGTAAGCGAAATGCAGATGCAGTACAGCTGTGCAGAAAATGAAAGGCCTGCTTATTCCTGTGTGATGCTCCTTGTTTGACAGGTTGCTTGCACTTGGCACAGCATTTGTGTAAAAGCAAATGCTGGAATACATTCAGAAGAACAAAACCTTGACCAGAATCTGATGTTGAATTTAGCATTTTCTGCAAAATAACAATGAGTATTGACCTTGAAAAAAGCATAATGGGATGTTTTAAAACTCTTAGCTGCACTTCAGCACAATGAATTGCTCTTCAGAATGTTTATTCCAATCATGTTTACATGTAAAATATAAAGGGGGTCCTATTTGTGGTAGAAAACCTGTTCCTCTCCCTGACAGAAATGAAGCATTTGTTAAATTCACGATGCTGAATTCTGCAAGGTATGTCTTGCAGATAAATGGCAAACATTAGTCTTCATGCTGCTTGCCTACATTCTTTCATATTTTTATACCACTGTAGAAATGTCTTGTGAAGCAGATTTTACAGTTAAAATGCCTTTCAGGGCTGTAGCCATTTCAGATATTCTGTGATGTGAAATTCTGTCAAAAATGGGTCAACCATGAACTGAAGGTTGGTTCAACGGAAGACAAAGGATGTCATCACACAGAAAATGAGAGATTCCTTTCACACTGTGGTTGTTTCACTGTAGTAACAGTGTTCACCCTCTTCCAGAGATAGATGTTTTTCTTCTTGCCATTAAAAGGGTTCTGTATAGTTAAATGCAAGAATGGACAATAATAACAGTTCATTATATCACTAAATCCATTACTTTCTCTTTTAGAATGACAGTTATATTTTTGCATGAATAGTACATGAACCTTATAACTCACAGAAAGCAAGAATGTATGCATGTACATATAAACATACATACATATTTGTATATATGCCTCTATGAATGTATATGCATGATCATAATCTGTATACTTGTATTCATATACTTGTATTGTATGTGGCATAATTCTCATTTCACTCCATTTACTGCCTTTTTTCCTGCATATATCAAGTCTTCTAATCAGTGGTTGAATGTTTAAGGTTTGTGGGGAATTTCCTCCAAGGTTATTCATTTTCCTGAGACCTACAGTCTTGATAACTATATGAAAATTACTATTGGTTGTATGGCAGAATTAAAAAGCTGGAAACCTATAAATAATCCAAGACAGATTTATGAAGGGAGCATGGTGACAACTGCACACAAGCAGTTTTTTAATGAAAACAATCACCTAGGTCTTTAAGTTAGAAATCTAATAGCGTGAGTATAAGTACTAAGGATACCCATGAGTGCTCCTTACATTAACAAGTTTATAACGTGTGCTTATACCTTCATATGTGCTTGAGACTTTAAATATCAAATTATATGTATAGTAATTATCAATTTACTTCCCTCCCAAAATGTCTGTGTTCTTGAATTACTGGGCTGTGGTTTGTAACCAATATGATGGTAATTCATATTTAGGACAAACGGGCTGAGAACCCACAATTTGTAATGGTGTACACTTCATGGTACTGTAAAACAGAATCTGGATATACTAATACACTCTTTCACAATTGTTTTTTTATACTTAATGATGCATATACTCTTATACAAATCTTTACTGATGTGATATTTAAAACACATTGTGGACTTTCTGAGTAAGTGGAAAGTAATAAGGAAGTCATAAAGGTGGCATTTGGAAGCTGGCACAGAATCATTTAAGATCCATACAGTCTCACAAGAATCCTCTTTAACTCCAAAGATAAATTTGTATAAAGGAGTAAGGCTCAGAGCTAAGGTCTAGTCTAAAGAATTTTACCAAAAATTATATGTGTGACATTTGATTAACTCTTCTTTACCAAAACTAAGTAAATTAATCTTTGTAATTTTCCAAATTAGGGCACTTTAGGTTTTGATGCCTCTGCTAATCGTACATGACAAATTTCCCACATCCCAGGAGATGTGCCTTTCCCTAGACTCCACACAAGGCAGTGCAAGTATAGCAACACAGCTGTGGGCACAAAAATATCCTGATATTAATGGGGTGAAAGGGAGGAGGGTGCTGAGCTTGCTTTCCTCCCTGTCCTTCTCTCCCCAGTTCTCACTGGGCACACAGCTGGGGCCGGGTTTTTCTGGGTGCAAGGTGGGCACTTCTCCTGGTGGGGGTCTTATGTGCCCTCTTCATCCCCCCTCTTCCCCTGCTACATTTTGGCCTCCATTTCCATCTCCAGAGCCCTTGTGCGGCTTTTCTCTGGCTCTGTTAATCTAGTAAATAAGGCCTGGGAGTCGGAGAAAAACTGCAGTTCTGCAAATATGAGTAGCACACGAGTCTCGTGGGAAGGACCTGCAAATGGGCTCATCTCATTCTTTTTACTTCTTGTCTGTAATTACTGTGCTCTAGAGGCTGCAGCAGCATGCACTAGAAGGAAGTTCGGATTTTATAACTTCTAAGCTTCAAAATTTGGATCCCTATTTTCCATTTCTGATAAAGTGCCATAACCAGCAGGTGAACCAGGCAGGGTAAGGTTGTTTGAGCCTCCTCATGCAAAAATGGTCTCACATCTAAAGAAAAATGCCGTGTTAAGCCAGAAGAAGAAGAGGAAGCATGACTCCTTCAATCCAAACAGGAAAGGAAAGTGCATTTGGCACCCAGGACTACTCTCCATTTTCACATTAAGGAGCTGCTAGCCATGAGTCCCTGCTAGCCATGAACACTGGGTGAAGTGCAGATAAACTCAAGCTGGGGGGCCTAAAGCTGGTTACATAAAGCAGATTATAAAAATCTTATATAAAACAAACTTGGAAAGTAAACAATGAGTCAGACTTACCAATATTTATGTTATTATTCTACATACATATTTTCAGTCAAAAGGCACCATTTTTCTCTCTGAGGTCAGATGAGGATTGTGTCAGTGATCCTGAGTTGTACTCTGGTATGGGGAAATAAAAATCCCAATCCTTCTTGTCTGTGTCCACTGTACTGGGCTGAGGAAATTTTGTCCTTTATGTTTTTAATTCAATATTTAAGCGTCAGTCAGTTAAAGGTCAAAACATACAGGCACACTTTAAATGAAAAAATACATTTAGCCGTGTTTCAAATGCTTGTATCTCAAGAGAGCTTTCCATTCTGTAGATTCTCAGGAAATTGTCTTTTATTTGTTAACTTGCAAGTGAAATTGTCATATCAGTAAGATGTAGACAGAGAATATGCAATGAACCATATAGTGAATTTGTAAATTAAAATTATTCTGATTTAAAAATAAATTTACAACACCTATTTGGTTGATGATATACAAGAATTATACTCTTATTTATTTTATACAGATTTCTTTTTTACAAGATGTCTCTTTAAAGATTGCTTATTTTTAAAGATGATGCAATGATTTTTAGACAATTTATTTCATATTTTTTTCTATTTCTAATTGTCTGAAGGAAAAGAAATTTTCTAGTGAAAAGTGGTACCTTCTCCACTGGTGCTTTATACACCACACTTATTCTACCCCAATGATTTTCACATTTTAGGATCTTCTTAACTCTCCTTACAATGATTTCATGGACAATTCCCACATATTCTTTCATCCAGCACTTAGTCAAGCCCAGGTACATCTTTAGACTGAAGGCAGAATGTTATCAGTTTTACTCCTCCATGGATTATTCTGTTTTGCATATTTTTTAAAGAAATGCAATCAAGTGGCTGGATGCTAAGGTGGCATTTGACTCTTAGCAGAGTACCCTTGGGTACCCTGCATATCTTCAGAGTGTAACAAAGACTGAAATTAATCAGCAGTCAGGTAATATGGGCAACTCAGGTATACCAGCTGTTGTGTAACAATAGGAAGAGCATAGAGGTTTTGGAAAGATGCCATCCTATAGTTCATAGAGCTGAAATACTCTGTTTATCCTTAATTCTTGCTGTGTTGTGTCCTAAATTAACATTGCAGGGGCAGGTAACCAGAACAATCCAATGTCACTAACACTACTTTAGATCAAACACTTAGATGCAATTACTTTTAATGCTTGTAAGACAAAATTTACATAAATAGCAGTATGGTACAAGACACCAAAGTGATATGAAAGAAAGGAGCATCTGCATAGCTCATCTGGGTTTTTGCTTTCTTGTTAATTGGTTTACTTAAGACTACAGGTGCAGTAGATGTCCTGAGCCTCAATTTATACAGAGAGCAGTGTCCTCTACATCATGTAAATAGATGCCAGAGAAGTCAGTTCCTGCAATATATGAAAATATAAATAATAAACCCATTGCTATTTTCTTCACATACGTTTTCACTCTGGTTTAAACGGTGGAATCTTTTTGACCCTTGCATCTAGAATTTCTCCATTACTGTTGTTATTTTTCCTTCTTTTAAAATTTCAATGGTTATTATTTCTGAGTTACAATGACCAGAACTGAACTGAATTATAAAAGTGACAGTTAGATTTACTGACTGGTTGAGGTTGGGAAAAAATCTCTGGAATGCATCTGATCCAATCCCCCTGCTCAGTTAGGGCCATCTAGGACCAGTTGCCCTGGACCATATTCAGATGGCTTTTGAATATCTCTAAGGCTTGAGACTGCACAACTTCTCTGGGCACCATGTGCCAGCTTTTCCTGATGTTTAGAGGGAACCTCTCATGTTTCCTGGTGTTTAGAGGGAACCTCTCATATTTCATCTTGTGCCCATGGCCTCTGGTTCTGGCACTGGGCACCACTCTCCATCATCTGTATTCTGTTAAAAGTTCTTAATAAATGTAATTCTAAACCGAAAACCAACATTTATGCAAGGAAGAAATTATATCAATGCTTGATAAAGCATCTGAGTTCCATAGATATTCCATGTAATGACAGCATATAATATCTTTAATCAATTATTCATGTCTGTTGTAGATAGTTACAAAATAGATTAAATTAATTTAATGAAAGAGTTTAGAAATATTTTCCCCATGCTGATGTTAATCCATGTCAGAGTAAGTAACAACTGTGCACTGAAGAGTAATTTTACTTCTGAGATTTGGGGTTTCCTAATGCTACCTTTCACGTAGTTACAACATATCTGTCATATTCTTTAACCTATTAATTACAAAAATGCACTTTCATTCTTAAATTAGTTTTAACTGAGAATATTCTCTGTGGTACACCGTATGATTTTCTGGTTTGTCTTCAAAAAATTTAAAGTTACAGACCCGAAACAGTGTTCTTAAAGAACATGGAGATTCCAGTTTAAAGGTTTTAGGTCTATGGAAAAAAAATTTGCTTTTATTTCACTAACATTTATAAACTGCATTTTAGAAAACAGCTGACAGTTTTTCTGCCAAAATCCCTTGGGTTTTTAGGAGCTCAAGGCAACAATGCTATAGGGTGGCATCCCAGTGCAGATGTCTATACAAATGTGCAATTGTAAAACCTTTCAGGAGCAGTCAGTGATAGAAGCAAGAACTGCATGCTTAATAGTACATTCTTCTGCAACCCAACAGAATTATTGCTGTGCTGTAGTACTGCAGTAGTCCCAAAATTGCTAACATGAATTCCTGTTGATGAATATAACTCTTACATGTGGAACCCTATCTTAAAAGAAGGTTATCAGGAGTAGAGAATAAAACACCTAAAAGTTCCAAAATGCCAGAGACATTTTGCAAAGGGGAAAAGCCATACCTATTATTAGCTTAGACAACTGGAATAAGCAGGCAAGGTTTCATGCACATAAGCCAGTGATTGAAAGACTAGCAGGCAACTTCAAAGTAAACAACGTGAGAATGTGTGCAGGAAAGAAGCTTTAGCTACTTAGGGTTAGGGTGAAAATAAATGAGGATCTATCATGCAACTTTCATGTCCCCTGGATTCATGGTGTTACACAGGTTTTGGCTTCCAGCCCTAGCTTTTGAAAAAAATTAGTAAAATTGAACCTTTTTTAAATTGAATAGTATGTCCTGGGGTTTGTCTTGTTTGTATGTCTGGTTCATAACTTACTTAGAAGTAAAACATAGAAGAAATGAAAGAAGTTTCATGGTCCATTCAGAACATGGAAACAGATATTCTATTTTCTCTAAAAGACTTTAAGATAAGAAAAATCTCAGCTCACATGAATCTATGGAAGTAAACATAATCGGCATGGGATGGAAATTTAGTAAATTAGACACAAGAAGCTCCAGATAGGGGATTTTTAATACACGCTTTGGATTTGGTTCCTGAGCCACCCTATTCTATTAAATATTTTGTCTGTTTTTTCACCTGAGTATAAGAAAAAGCTTCAGGATACTGTATGTGCTTTGTTTAATATAGGTTTTACAGACCTATTCTGAACCTCACCAGAGTACCAATTTAAAAAAAACATCTTAAAACCATACTTTTGTGCGAAGTTTGCCTTAATATTTCTGCTGGAGGAGAAATACTCTTGGTGTTAATGAAAAGCCTTACTTCCCATTGAATTTTGTTTTCCATTTTATCTTCTTTGCCTCAAGCTTATGCTTTTCTCAGCTGTCAGGAAGCAAGAATTTTCCTTGTTCCTAATCCATCTGTTTAGTTTATCTGGTTACCTTTTTCTTTTCATTTTGTGCATTTGGAGTAGTGTCATGTAAGCCAGCTCTTCATCCGATAGTGGATTTTTTAGAGCTCGCATCTGTTTCCAATGTTACTGGCTTGACAGATGTCTATGGCTCATATTAAAACTAAATTAGCTTCCCAAGGCAGTCTATACCTCATACAACTGTTATGGATTTTGCCACACTCTGCTGTACCACTTGTAGGCTGCTTTTTACTAAAGACAAAATGCAATTTTCCAATTTCACATGTGTTAGTTTTACATTGTCAACATACTGGCATCCATCCACTGGTTCCCATTCCCCTTAGGTTTGAACAGACGAAATTTGTAACAATGCAGCAGACTTTGCCCAGATAGCATATAAGCTTCAGTAAAGTCTCACCCACTTATTACCAAGACAGTGGTCCTGCCTGGGTGCTGAATATTGGCCCTAAGCCTGCTACTGATACTGCTTTATGGATCTCTTGTTTGTCCACATCAGGTCCTAATAATCAGTATTTCACTCACTGTGGTGTGGGATTACAGTACGGAAGAGACAGAGCTCATTTTTTGACTTTTTTTCATTTTTCATTTAAATGATGTTTGTTCTATTAAAGGAGACTTGTAAGAATCTGAATTCCCTTCAGCAAGACCAGATGTACTCTTTTGCAGATGTCTATAATAATGCCAGACAGCTGAGTAATTTTGTGGAGGAGCAGCATAATCCTAGCATTCTTTCCCTAGGGATGTGGTGTATTTACCCCATTACAGACCTGAAGAAGCTAGTTTGGGAAATCGTGATGACAGTTTATGCTATCTCTCACCAAACTGAAGGTGGGAAAAAAGAGGCCTCTTTTTAAGGGCTTGGTAAACCTAGTGAAACATCTAGAAAAAGCCATTCTTCATTTACTGCATTTTGTTTCGTTTTTACAGAAATTGGTTTCTGCATGTTTAATTTTTTTTTAGACATTTCGGCATCTGAGTATTTCTCTAGCTTAGAATTCTGGTATGTTCTTTATGAATACGCTTAGTTACTTCACAGATAGACTTCCAGTTCTGTGGAGAACCAGGAAAAATATGCAATTTCCTTTTAGGACAGATTGAGCTGGTGATACGTTTATTTCTACATTCAACTCTTAGCTATATATTTTTCTAGTTTATATACGTAACAGAAAGCATATTACAGGAACAATAGTTTAAAGATTAAATAGCAGGACTGGAAAGAAACATTTTTTTGCTTCCATTCTCCACTCCCATCCTCTGAATGAGGTAACTGAGATTCATTCTGCTGGACATGCAGTGCAATTTTCCTTCCCAATGTTTTGCAAATCCCATATTAAGAGCCATGCCATAATTTAGGAAGTTCTTACAAAAGGAGCTGCAAAACTACACCTGAGAGACCTGTCCAACACTGGATGGCCTCTCAGTGCTGTCCTGTAATAGCTCCTGGGCTCTTGACTTTGGGAGGGATCATGTCAACAAACAAAACAGTCTGGGGATAAGGGGATAAATGAAAACTGATATACATCTTTCTCAGTGTTGACAGTGAGATCTGTGATGTGTTCCTACCCAAGGCAACATGGAGCTCCACCTTGGCCTTGCTGCTGGGGTTTGGGCCATATGTAGGGCTGCTCGTCCAGTTTTCATGAGTGGAACTGAAAAACAATTGACACAGCTCTGAATGATGGACAAGTCTCTCACTGATTTTTCTTGATTGATGTCTAGTGAAGGATATCTTTAGTGAATATATGTAATTTTATGACTTGATAAATTATGGACAACTTATGACCCTCAAAAGAAACCTGTCCTCTGTGTATGACTGTGGTGCTTAGGGACATGATTTAGTGTGGACCTGGCGGTGCTGTGTTAATGGCTGGACTCAGTAATCTTAGAGGTCTTTTCCAATGCTAATGATTCTATAACTCCAAGCTATGCATGGAATATGGAGAGCTTGTAAGCAATTTTTTTTCCCAGCTCAAAACTTTTCTGGAAGAGTCTTGTCTCTATAGTGAAAGTGTTGGTATACACATACATATATATACACACACACTGATATATAAACATGGAGACCTTCTGTCTGTATGGAATTCTGTCTTATAACTGGTGGAAGAAAAACTCTGCAGGATTCCTCAGTGGCTGCATGTTTATAATACATCTGGCTCAGACATATGACAGATGCTCAAAACACACTTATTTGATCAACAAAGGTTTTCACATGTTGCAACTTGTATGTTTTACCTCTTATCTTACCACTATTCTATCTTTGAGAAGAATTTCACTCTGTCTGCTTTTCACCCTACCATCAAGCAACAAAAGACAGCAGTGAGGTCTCCTTCACCCTTCTCTTGCCGAGGATGAAAAGACCCAGCTCTGTAAGCATCTCTTTGTACTTCATCTGCTCTAGCCCTTTGTCGTTGTTCATTGTGAAATTAAGCCTTCCCAAACAGGGTACTGTGAACTGTGTGTTTTGATACCATGACAGAAAGACTTGTCATCTGTATACATCTGTATATAGTAAAAAAAAAATCAAAATAAATAAATAACAGCAGTCTCATCTAGCAGGTGAAAGCAACACAAGGTTTAAAGTATACTGGAGGAGATATGACTTCTTATCTTCTTTTGTTTTTAATACCATATCAGATGTCTTTCTATAGCATAGCCAAATATTAGCATTAGGTCCAATACAGGCTAAATAAGAGAAGTAGCAAGAGTAGCTCAAGTATGTAATTTTGGAGGTATGTCTGCACTATAGAGCCTGGAATATGTTATTTTCACTCTTTAGTGGCATTTCTGGAAGGTCTGTAAGCCTTGAGCACAAACCAGATTTGCATAAATCATCCAATAGTTCTTTCTGGCCTCTCTAAAGTTTTTATTTATATGAAAATCCTTACAGGTTTGAAACCACAGATATGCATCCAGTGTTTTCTGTAGCTGAAATTGAGCAGGGCAGCTCAGTTACCAGCCAGCTTTTGAGTGGGCAAATGTGGTACCAGCCACAGCTGGCACAGGGTGCAGCAGGAGAATCAATAGCCAAAGTGGAAGTCACTATTCCAGCTGATCCAGGGCCCAGCTTGTAATGCCTAAATCCGTGCATCCACAGACCCAGATCACAGCAACTGTGGAATAACAGGAGAAGAAAGAGAAGAAAGAATAGTTATGAGAAGTAACTTACTGAGACAGGAGATTCTATTACTGCAGTACTTCAGCAAAAAGAAAGGAAATTAATAAAACAGCAAAGGGAAACCATCTGAAGGAAATGGAAACTCTGCAATCAAGGTGATGGAAGGCAGTAGCAAGGAGTGGAAGAAGGCAAATAAGATTTTAATTATCTCAGAGCAGGGAGAAGAGTGAGTCTTTACTATGAAACATATTCCTAGCCAGGAATCCAGGCCAAAAAGCTACAGTGTGGGATGAGATGTAGAGCCAGGGGAGACAAGAGACAAAAAAGACTGATGGAAGAGATATAAAACATTGACTAGTACAAAAATCCATGGAAAACAGAGCAAGAGTGAAATGAAGCATCAATGAATGTGGGAAATGCAAGAGAAAAAGGATGCAAGTAAAGATGATGGGGACTGGATGTACTTCTGAAGTTGCTAATTTCTCTGCACTTGTAGATGACACAGGCTGTATAGAAGAAATATCAAGCTGTGCAATCTGACAAAAAATTAAATTAGTTAAAAAAATCAGATGGTATAACTGGAAATAATTTCTTGAGGGACTATTCTATTGTCAACACACATATTAGACTCAGTGGCTGCATACTAGCACAGGGTCCATGCTGGTGAATGGCTTGCAAACTGCCTGTGGCCAACTGAGAGTGGTCCCTGCCCCATTCCAGCTGCTGAGCTGCGGCAAGGGAAGACTTTGGATAGCACTGACTGGTTTTGGCAAATTCCTGCCCAAGAATTCTGTGGTTACTGCTCTAAATAGTCATCCTCAAGTGGGAAAAAATGTTTCCACGCTTACATGACTTTACAAAAATAGAAGTGAATTCAGAAAAATATATAAATAGAATGAGAAGTGGAGCTTCACTTCAACCATAAGAGCAAATCCAGCCATGGAGAAAGGGCAGTTGAAGATGCTCTAAGGGATGATTGTCTGATGGAGAGATGGAAGGTACCAAGGACAATCAAACCCTGGTACAGACCTCCTGCTACAATTTTAGATGAGTGACAATGAAACTGGCAGGGAATGGTCAAAGCAGGAAAGAAAGGTGGGATTGTAGATCAAGATCTCAGCTTTAGCAAAGAAGGAATTTGAAGTTTCCACACTCATCCACCAGCAGCATTCACACTGCACTGCTACACGCAGTTTAATAAGTGATAAGAAATGTTGCTATTAAAAATTAGACACCATTTCTCAAAACTGAACTACTGGCATGTTTTAAAAGGTCCCTTTTTTCTCTGCAGGAATCATCATTTCACTGGTATGTTAGCTTCAGGGTCCAAACCCTTTCAGGACATTCATGGCTTCTAAAGCAGAACACAAGTTGGTTCTACTCAGCAGCAGCATGAACATGGCCTTTATTTAATATTCTGTGGGCATATTCTTAAAACGTCAGTGCATATTTTAGACATTTCACTGCACTTCTGTGCGTCACTTCATGTTTTTAGTTTCTGTTATGAAGTGCAAATACATGAGGCACCACTGAAAAACCTTCAATTGCCATTGTACTGTCTGTGCAGCTCCTTTTGATCCATCATAATAGCTCATCATGGGAACTGTTTCCCAGTACACTTACGTGTGTACTGCTCAGGGAAAGTTCTTTGGCAAGAGATATATATCCCCTCAAGGGAAGGAAATACTTTGTTCATCTCTTGTCCCACAAGATCAGGTGTAAGCAAGGCCTGCATGGGAAATGATCCTGTGTGTTGGCAGTTGATCCCTCCAAAGTTGTTACTGCTAAGCTGGATAGCAGGCTGCCTATCCTGGTTGGTATTATATATTGAATAAAAAAATAAATTTCAGAATATTTATTTTTCCCATAAAATCATTAAAAGTCAACAGAAATGCTTTTGAAAAAGAGCTAAATAATACTGATTTAAAATGTTGATTCCTTTCAATGCAAGTGCAGTCTTTTGATGACAAGTAAATGCAATTTTGCATCTTATGAAATAGAAGATGTAGTCAAAGTTCTGTGATTTATTTTTTAAATCAGAAGTACCAAAAATAGTATTGAAAAAGCAACTTCCTGCAATGCCTTGAGCTGTGTGAGATTCTGTAGAAAAAGCAATGAACCTTGAGCTAAAATCCTGTAAGACAGATCTGCTTCTTTTTTCAAATACACAGTTTTATTTTCTTGAATTACAGGTGAACATTGATAGCAAGAATAGCTCAGGTATGTCATTTTGGAGGTATGCACATTTTTTTCAGGGTATATGTTTTTCATTCTGTGACAAACTGTTGTATTTTCTTCTGTAATACAGATTCTGTTTACAGAATTTTATGATCAGGTACATATGAAACATTGTGTTCATGCTCCAGATTTTATTAAGCCTCTTTGCAATAAAGGAAAATATTTGCTTATTTTTGATTTGTTGCCTTCCTTTTTGCTATACTGAAATAGGGAATAAAATTGTGAATTACACATATTACACACCACTTGGGCATGTCATTCATTTATTTTATTGGTAGGTGAATATTTGGAACACAACTTTAGAGCTATTATGGATTATTTAGCCTTTCATTTTTGTGGAAGAGTAGTTCTTCATCTGTGTGGGAGGCTACATGGACCAGAAGACCAGGGTTGGGACTGCAAGCAAGATTTCTGGGTGCTATTTCTGGTTCAGCCAGTGGCTTGCCAGATGACTACAGGCATTTGCTCCTGGCCTCAGTTTCCTAACAGATAAAGTAGAAGTGACAACACCAGATATCCTTTGCAAACTGTCTTGAAAACTAGGAAAGGAAAAAAAAGGGTAAGGATCATGAAAGATGTGTCATTATAAATTGCAAAAAAGGAATATAATTAGGGAGGGAGGTATATGCGTGCTAGACAGAAACTAGCAAGCCCAGGCACAGGAAAAGCAATGCTGCTACAGTACAGAGCTCAGCGCGAATTGCAAAACCAGCCCAGGACCTGAGTGAATATTCTGTTGGCTAACTTGTACAGAAGGTGAAGTCAGCACATCAATACCATGAAGAAGGATTAAAGGTGCATATCTGGGGTGAGCTGCAGATCCACGTCTGAATGTAAAAGAAGATTTCCATCAGGAAATTAAATACACAAGACTTAATAGAAAGTTATTAATGAGGAGTTGACAGTGGAATACATTTCAAGACTCTTAGGAGTGAAATCCTGAAAATCAGATGAGTCCTGAAATATTCAGAACAAATTTGAATGCAAGTCTGCCTGCATGTGAGATACCCAAAACAGCTCCTCTGGCACGTCCATATACATGTTCTACATCAAGATCTTCTAAATTCAAAGCACAGCACCCATCTCCAATTCCCTCCTTCCACGTGAGGTATTGCTGCTTGCCTTACCTGCCATCTGCTTGGCAACCAGCTTGTCACGGTGTATTGCAGAGAAAAGCAGCTGTAGCACTGCCCTGCCATGAAGTGATGGGCTTTGTACCAGTTTGTGATCAAGGAGAGCCCATACAGAGCTCCAGCCTGACACCCTGCCTTGCCCCCATTTATTGACTTTGTGTTAGAGCTCAGAAATATGTCAGGTTTCTTCCAGAGTAAAAAAACAGAGACTTGTTCAATACAGTGTGCTCAGAACTGAAGCTTTAAAGACAGGGTGTTTTTAACACTACTTGATAGGCCTTCAAATAATTAGGAGTGAGCATAAATCTGGGGAAAGGCTTGGCCTCATTTTCCAGCAACTGAATAGAAGATTCAGCCACAGCTACCCAGATGTAAAACACACAGTATAAAGGAGATTAAAATTGTCAAGTAGTTCCTGAATAAATGAGTGGCTGTGCATAAAGTGATTGGTAATGGATAATATTAGCATATAATCTTTGCCAAAGTATGGCACTGAATATCTGGTTATTACTACAGATCCTTAGCATTAATTCAGACATGATTTCTCTACAAAATTTCTACTTGGCTGTGTGACATAACAGCTTGTGGTCAACCAAAAAAAAAGAAAAATTAAAATCTAACTAGAAATATCTGTGGCTTGTGATGATGGATGTCATTATGAAACACAAGTTCAAGAAAAGCAAACAGAGATGATGCAGAACAGATTACATTGCAAAACTTTATGCAACTTCACATACATTTTCTTTCAGCTTCCGAAGGGTACAGATTCCCACGTGAACACAGTCAGACAGCTGACTGCCTGGAAAGCATGATAGCTGTCACGTTGCTCTTTTTATGGGTCTTTTTATATATCTTCTGTAATACAAATGCACTGCAAAAGCATTTCTCTGTATCTCTGCCTCATCAACACAATTTTCAAATTTCAGCTGAAAAATGTATCTTTTATTTCCCTGCCTACTCAACCACCCAAATTCTTTCTTCTCTGTACTTATATTTTTTTGCTTTTCCCTTGTTATTTATGACTAGAAATTATTTAGAGACCTGAAAGATGTTATATAAAATTAAACTGTAGTCAGTAATATCCATCCAGCAAAAAAAATAATGTATGGCCAAGCCCATACTGTGTTAGAACTACATTCATAAATGTTTGGATTAATACAGCAAACTGACATTGAGGTGCTTCTTCAAAACCTCTTCAGACACCTTTCATTATTTCATCCTTTCTTCTTGTCTCAGCCTTCTGCTGTCCCTGGTTGTCGGGAGGGGAGAGCCGTGCTGGTAGCTTCACGTTGAGGGGAGCTCAGCTCTGTGTGCAGCAGCAGCAGCAGGGAAGCCTGGGGAAGGCAGTGCAGAGTGATGGGGATGGCAGCAGAACACAGCTCAGCCAGCTGCCTTCTGCAGGGCCATGCCTGGCGCTGCTCAGGGCTCTGGCTGCCCCACAGGGGCTGGGAAGGAATGAAAGAGGGAAACCAGAGACCCTGCCTTGGAGCTGAAACGAAACATTGGCTCCCCTTTGTAACACAGAACTGTCTGGTGCAAACCTGCTTGAGAACAATCACTCTTGACCTTTTGAAATTTTGCTTTTAGAGATGACTCTCTTCAGTTTGTTTTTGGTTTGGTAGTAGTTGTTGTTTGTTTGTTTGTTTGTTTGTGCTTTTGTTTCTTCATTTTGTTTTCTATAGACAACAAGCTTTCATTGAACATAAAGGATAATCAGGTTTTCCCTTTGCTCTTATCTGACTAGTTTCATATTGGGTTAAATGCATTCTCCTGCACTTTATCAGGGGAAATATTTTCCAGAATCAAGGAGTCACCCAGTCCATACACTCCCTGAAGCACAGAACACCCTGGTTATGTACCTGACCCTCCTTCAGAAGAGCTCATGGTAAGACTTTTGGTGGCCTGGAGACTGGCTGAGCCTCTCTGTGTGCTCACAGTCTGGCTTCACCCAGTGGAGGTCTTCTCGATGGAGAAGGCATTGACAGTCGAAAGAGTCCCTAACAGGTCCTATCAAAACCTGCTGAGTTTTGTGTTCATTCCAATTTAATTGACTGTTGGGTTTTATTATTATCATCATTATTTTATGCATTTCCAAATGCTATTTCCCAATGGCAGTGCTACAGAGATGCCCTTTGCTGGGAACACTTTGGAACAAACCTGTGCATTACTCACAACCCAGCCCAGTGTTGCATTTCCTGCTGCAGGCTCCCCAGTCAGCTGTCTCTCTATTCCTTCCCGGAGCCACTGATCTTATCTAAAATTTCTCTGCTTCACATCCGGGTATGACACTTGTCTAGTCTGTCAGAGAGTAATTAAAGTGTCTCATTACAGTTGTGTTTCCTGCTTCTGTATCTCCTTCAGCAGATCCCAGTCGGCGCTGCTCTCCTAGCTGAGTCACTGGTAATACAGATACCATACAATATTTTTATTGTTTGAACTGAAACACCAATTCAGATGTAACCTTCTCTCTGGGTCACTTTCACTGGATTTTTACCTTGCACAGAGAGAAGCTGGCTATATGTAATTTAAGAGAAAGCCATTATTTATCAGCTATTGCATACACTAGGGAAACAAAGACTAACAAGCTACTAGGCTAAGCATTTATATATATTCACTCCCACTTCACTGAAGCAGTAGTAGAGCCTTTCCTCACCAGACTACTGCCAGAAAGAAGGAAAGGTTTATTTCTGGTTGCTCCTTGAGCTTCACCTCTCCTCTGTCCTGTTGCTTTCTAAAGATTCTCTGTTTTCTAATACCCTGTGTGTTTTCAGTTTTTCGTCTTTCATGATTTAGCTCACATACTTTCTTTTACCTTCGTAAGAGTTTCCTGAGCAGGAGAGAACAAATAATGTGTTGCAGCAGCCTAGACATTGGATCATATACAGCTGAGTCCTAGGGTTGAGAGCCATTTAAAGAGACTTCTGTAACTCACTGAGGTGTTTTGCTCATTAATATTTGATATTTAATCTTAATATTTGAGCCTTCTGTATGATCAGTGTTATTTCTGATAACACTGCATATTACCTTTCTTGCATATTATTTTTTTTTAGCATAGCCCACTAAACATAAAAAAAGCTAGTAAAATAATGTCTTATTTAGGGGTAGATCTCACTCTAGTTCTGTACCTTTGCTCCTTAGTTTGCTGACACTGGAGCAGAAGCTGCTGTTGCCGCTCTGGTTCCCTTTTGTGAGTTCCAATCTGATCTGCACTGTGTGTGTTGTTTGATTACCCCTGAGACAATATGCTAAACACTCACATTTTCAAATCTGAAAAATGGACATTTCTTTGACAAACGGGAAATTGAACCTGAAAAACACCTCCTGCTGCCTTTCCAACATCTTTCCTTGATTTCTCTTTTATCACTCCAGCCACCTCACCTGTGTTCCATGGTATGGCTGGGAGGAGGAACATCCATACCCTGTGTGCTATATATTACCCACAGATCAAGTACACTTCTCTTATTATGGAAAGTCTGCTCCTCTGTTCTTTTCCCTCTGTTTCATTTCTAATCTTGGTAACACTCCCTCAAAACTTGCTGTCTTCTCACTGTCCACCCCTCGCCAAGGGACCACATGCTGGTTACTCTTTGAGCAGGATATATGCCTGTTGAATCCCTCTCTAGGGTGACCTGCCCCATTCTCACTACACTACACTTAGCTCAAGCTGTCACTTTGGAAACTCTCTTTTGTAATAAATTCAAGGTTTTTGCTCTTTGTTTCCATATTACTACAAAATCAGCTCTGCCTCCAAATCAACTTGCAATTTTTAAAAAGAACTTTCCTCTTCATCTGCTTTTTGCAGCTGGCTTCCCCTCCCTTCCCTTCTGTGTTTTTCCCTGCACCTCTGCTGGGCTTCTCCATTTTTCCTCTATCATGAATGATGCCAGAGACCATCCATGGTGCGCTGGGAGAGCAGACACCCAGTTCTGCACCAACTCACAAAGCCACAGCCCCTGCTCATGCACAGGCTGTTGCCACCATGGGCACCTGCAGCACGCCCCAAGCATCTGTGACTCCACACACCTGCATGCTGCTCCTCTGGTTTTATAACTTGGCTGCTCCAACATCCAACTTGACTGACCAAGCCCAGCCTATGCCAGCTGCCATATTAACCCATTCCACTGGGACTTGAAGGAATTTCTCTGTCTTTACCTTGTGCATCTTTTGAAATGTCAGTTTCTTTTGGTTTTATTAAACGACTAGAACACTATAATCAACCTTTTGATAAGAGTTTTTAAAATTAAAACCACTTCACATATGTACATACTTCATGTGTACACAGACAAAAATACATGAAATAAAAACTTATGTGTAACCACCCTTTATACATGGAGATTCTGCAAAAGAAATTAGGGATTATTATCAAAAACAGTTGTCATTCCATTCCTGTGACATTGCTTAAGCAGTGAGCCATTACAGCATGAGAGTGTAAAGAATAACAACTAAAGAAAAGCAATGTCTTATATTTTTATTGATTTGTAAGAAGTATAATTTTTTTTTCCTTTGAGTGACTGTGGGATTGATACCAAATTATTATTGGTCATGTTTTAGCTACCAGTTTGAGCTCCTTGTCAGATTTTGTAATGAATTCTCAGTTCAGCACTTGTTTTTGGGTAATGGGATGTCTGCCAAGTTCTGGAATTTGATTTAAAGCTTTTAGCTAATTGTACTTATTTTCTATTAGTTTCATTTAACAAATTTGTTGCAGAGAAACTGCAGTTTATGACCTTTTTCTTCTTCTAAACCAGAATGAATTGCTATAACATTTCACAGCAGGGAAACAAAAATTTTGGCAGTAAAGCTTACACCCCTTCAAAATCTTAAATAAGGATTTTTTTTAAGATAAAAATTGCAGTGCACTGTCAGAACTAAACAAATATATAAACTGCTGAGATTTTTTCTTTTTTTTTACTGAAATTTAATTTCACAGGAAACGTGTCACAAGAGTTTTTTGGAAGTTCTAATAGTTTTAGGGAATAATGAACTTCAACACATAAGGATATCGGCACATCTTCCTTCTTTGCTTGGACTAATAAACTTTCCTGATTAATTCCTGCTGATCACTGACTTCATTCAAAACAATAATAATCCACCATGGAAAAGCTGACATTAAAGATGAGAAATCAAGGAAAAGTATGAGTAGAAATATGAGTAGGTCAGGATCAGCTCAGCCTCTTGGAAATTCCTGGAATCAAGTGGAATTTTACCAAGACACAGAGGACTCTCCACTGTGTGTGCAGTGAGTCTGATATTACTGGAGGAGTGCTGGAGAGTCCTCTCTGCACGCAAGGAAGGGCCAGTGTGATGGGTGCCTTGTCACTGGTGTGGTTTAATCTGACCCTTAGAATTAATTTTGGAAAAAAAGTCATACTTTCATATATTAATGTGCCTGGGAGCTATTTATAAGTAAAGGCAAGTGTTAATTAATCCATTAATACATTACATATTGCACACTACTTCTTTTTTCCTTCAGTGAAAGAAAATGGAATGTTTTATTGTTTTTTGTTTTTTACCAGGTAAAAGTTACAGAGCAGCTAGCCACCCACTTTTCCAACATTCCTTTATGCTTTCCACTTACTAGGGTTTAAACAAGTGGGAATTTGACAAATATGTTAAAGGCTTCCCACTGCAACTATCACACAAAGCACCAAATTCAAAGTGTCCTCTATCAGGTTGGTAACTTCTTGCTTTCATTTTTGCAAACTGTCCCCACCAGGCTGAAACCATACCAGACACACCCATCAGAAAAATATGGGCTTATCTTACAGAAATATGATCCAAGTAGAACATAGCTTTTATGGACAACAATAAACTATCTCAACTGTAACATTCCTTTACCAGTTTAAATCAATTGTAACTGCTGGCTCTTACCAATTACTTACTTGTCCATGTGAGATGTTAAAATATGCTCATATTCAGAGGGGCTAAACAGGATTGGAAGATGTAGCTTGCTTTTTGGATCCTTCTTCAAAAAATGCACCTTTGTATTATCATTCATATATTGTCAAACTCTGCATGTTCTCGTGTCAATGATTTCATTTCTTTTAGAGCAATTTTTTTGTCTCTGCTGTGCTAATTATGTTTTAACTGAATAAATACTTAAATCAGTCCATTGTACTGAATAGAAATGATTGAACAGATACTTAAATAATTTACATTATCAAACAGCAATCGGAAGGAAAATGTACGTCTTTGATAAGCAAAGACAGAACCATGAAAGGTTGGACTGGGGGCAGGACAGCACTGTTTGCTTTCATTTCGAGCAAACGTTTAGTCTAAGGTGTTTGCTCTTCTCCAACAATACCAAATGTGTGTTAAACCCACCCCAAATCTTCATGGTCAAAAATTACTATGCCTGCTATTAGGAGGTAAGACTTAGTCAACAGTTTTAATCACTTCATGAACAGAGATAACTCAGATAAGGAAAAAGAGTTGGCTCATTTATTTGAAGGAAGAAAACACCATTAAAAGCCATTTTAATCCATTTTAATAATTTTAACTGCCTACTTTGGCATCTTTTAAGCATACACAAATTTCATTTTAGTAATTCCTTTGGCTAAAAGCCTTTTTTCTTCCCCAGGGAAAACAAATTTTATTAAGACACCCCAGGAGTCACAAAGTGGTAACAATTCTGTAGTATTAAAATTTAATGCACAGTTAATATGCTGGTTTTATATAAGTATTACCATATAAAAGTTAAGAATAAATGGTATTTATTTAAATGCCATCGTCTTGTTCGAGTTTTGGTCTAACTTTTCAAGTGATGGAAATGGTGCGGGAGTTCATTAAAAGTTAAGGGTCCACTATCCCAAAGTGCTTCACTGTTGTCCGGTCTATCAAGAACAGGCAGTTACCAATTTGTATGCTTACGTCATGTCTGATTGTGTTGTCTGGTGGATACAGGTCAGTGAAACATTCCTCTCTGTTCCAAATCAGTGCCAGAGGCAAAAGTGAGGGATTTGGACTTCAAAGATTGGAAGAGGAAATTGTTTCTAACAGTTACAGTTATCAGGCAAAAAGGGAAGCAGGTACTGAAAAGAAATTAAACCCTAGGTATTCTTTTTGGAAGAAAAAGGAAAGTAGGATGAATGAGGGGAAAAAAGATATTTTTAATGTATCTACCGAGAGTCAATTAAAGATAGTGAATCTTGATAATTATGTGAATGCATTTGTCTTTGTTTTCATCTCTGCTCTTCTATACAACTGTGATAATACAGTATGTTCTGAATGCTAAAAATAGCCTGCATTTTATTTTGCTAATTTTGCTTGAGGTAGGTAATTTTAAGTAACAGGATTACCTCAAAATATTATTTATTCAAGATATGGTAGGGTTGCCTTGGAGAAATTCTCAGTTAGAAGTTTGGGTACACTAATTCTGTCAGTAAAAAAACCCAACTCTTTACTCCAAAAGCAAGCAATTTTAAGGACTAGATTTAAATAATGAAATGCAACTATAGGAAATTTTCATGTCTTTATTTAAAATATTTTAGTTTTGCTAAATTTGAGGCAATTCTACTTGAAAAAACTTTGAAACAGTGGAATTTTCATTGTCCAGGTGACAATCTTTTGTTTACAGATCAGCACCGAAAATTAGTGTAACCAGCTT
Organism: Melozone crissalis; assembly: GCF_028551555.1. Classification (NCBI taxonomy): domain Eukaryota; kingdom Metazoa; phylum Chordata; class Aves; order Passeriformes; family Passerellidae; genus Melozone; species Melozone crissalis. Next base: position 31,863,053 of record NW_026535782.1, on the reverse strand, counting down.
GCTGAGGGCTCTGTTTGAGAAAAAGCAATTTTGTCTCTTGTCCTTCTTGAAGAGGAAACAAATAACCCCGTGATAACCAACTGCATTATCATTTATTTTGTGCATATACTTCATTTAATTGTATACTTCAGAAAAACAAGATTTTAATCCAGGGCAGTTTATGTATCACCAAAGTTCAGGAAGAAGTCCCACAGACTCACTCTCACATTAGTTTTGTTGTGGAAGAAATTATCATGCAGCAGCTGGAGGTAACATTATTGTCCTTTGGTTTATTTAGAATTTAACTTTGAAGCAATCCCATAGTTTCACTGCTGGTGGGTAATCTACAGGAGTGAAATATCAAAATTTTAGTCTCCGAATCATTTCATATTCACATATGCAGCCAGGGAAAGGATATATGTTCCACAGCAATGCATTGTTTTTCCAGATTTGCAAAACTAACCTACCAGTAAAAGACCTAAAGGTGTGGTGGTCATGCTGGTAGCACAGTTGACATGTCATATAATCTAAAAATAGTGAATTTCAAATCAAGATGATCTAAATTTTCAAAAGTTGTGTTAACCTAGGAATTTGATAGGGATGAATGGAAGGAGTCTTGTGTGAGCTGTGCATGGCAGAGCAGCCAGGGGAAACAATTATCACTCAAATACACTTTAACATTCAACTTCAGTTTCTGCTCAAAATAAATCTTATAGGGTTCTAGATCTATGATTTAAGTAGGTACTATAGAAATGCACATTGCTGAAACAAACAGTCAAAAAGTGAGTAGGAGCTTGGGATCCTCCTGCTTCCATGGTGATGCTCCTTCCAACACAGTAAAGCTCCAGTCTATGACAACAGCTCCTAAATGAAACAGTAATATAAGCAACAGGAAAGGCATTGTATCTTGAATAAATGACCATAATATTTTTTATGCACTAGCAGCTTTTTCAAAATGATATGCTTTTCAAAGCTCCCAGGAAAATGATATTTTGGAAACACTGAATATAAAGCGTTGTTTGTGAGGAACACCCTCTGAAATTATTTACTTTTAATTGTCTAATTATTCAGAGGTGATTTAAGTTAGGCAAAAAAAAGTCATGATAGACTGATTTTTTTTTTTAAATTAAAGAATATATGTAGCCTTTCTTTCTTTACACTCATACATTTCACTGTGAAAGTTCATTGCCTCTGTTGTGCTTCATTCAGTCAATTACCAGATCATAATCACATTTTTGGTAGCATTGGTACAATTTGGTCCCTTTCAAGAGGAAAGTGTGAGCATCATGAATTGCTACAGCGTTACCAGAAAACACTCTCAGTTATTTTCTAATTTAAGGACTTTTTTCCTTGGTTCTTTCTTCTGTGCAGGACTTAGGCTATTCCAGCTGTTGCCTTGGCAACTTCTTGGTCATTTATGTTGATAACACTGTTTGTTAGCTAGAAAGAGGTTTTTGAGGAGAGAAAACTAATATTAAATAATAATTTTTTTTTAGCCTTTCTATTTCTGCAATCTTGCACTACTTCATGACAGTAAGCCTTGGGGACCCTACCAGAGCTTGAATTTCTGCTAGGAGATAGGAAGGGAAGGGGTAGGAGAGGGGCAGAGAAATGTCTGTGCAGATTATTTCTGTGGTATTAGCAAGCTGCTAAGAAAAAAGAAAAATAAAAGAATGCATACAACAAAGAAAAATATTGAATGCATACAACTTTGAAGCTCTTGTAAGAAAGGAACATCATCATTTAAAGAGTCCCTAAAAATCCCTAAACAAGAAATTAAAATGATAAAATAAGATAGTAATGACTGAAAGACAGTATTAGAACTCACAGAGAAGAGACCTACAATAGGGTACAGGCTGTTGCTTATTGTGAACTGCAGCCTGGTATAGAAATATGACTTTGAAATATAACTGAAATGTCACAGCTGTCCTCTGGCAGTTCTGCTCTGTTTTTTAGCAGGTTCACAGAGCCAGTGCTGGTCCCTCAGACCATGGCTAGACAATTTCCAACATCTCCCTCGTTCAGGGCAAACAGGATTCTCAGCCCATGCTGCCCTCAGCACTGCAGATACAACCACAGTCTGTGAATCAAACGGCAGTCAAAAAACTCCAAATAAGATTTTCAGAGTGTAGACTTGTAAACTAAAATTTCATTACAATCAGAATCATAATTGCTTATGAACCCCAGATAACAGAATTCTGCTCTTTGATACATGGTTAGAAAGCATGGTTTCTGTGGCCTTTTCTCTCACAGTACAGCACTGAAAAAGCACTAACTTCTGTTTCTTATCAGCGCACAACCAGCAGAACAGTATTCCCACAGACAAATATCTCTAATAATTTGGAAATCCTCAAAATACCTGGGAAAACCAGGTATTTTATGTTCAATTACCTGGGAAAAATAGACCTTTTATGTTCAGTTTCGAAGAATGTGCATACCCATTTCATAGAGTACAGAAGACCTGAAATATGAATTAGCATAAACTGTATGTGGTTCAACTGAAGATCAATTATAAAAAATCCACAAAAAAAGATTGATAGCAAAACTTACATGTAGGAATGCACAGTAATAATTTTGACTCCAATTGAAGAATACATGAAAGTTGTTTTCAAAATAAAAGATCAATATTAAACTGACCAATCTCTCCAACACAATAGCATCACAGATGCTGCAATAAGAGCAGCAGATTATCAGGGAACTGCACTGTTTAGGTGAAGATACATGGAATTATAGGAAAAACAACAAAAACAACCAATCAAACAAACAAAACCAAAACCAAACCAAACCAAACCAAACCAAAACAAACAAAAAAAACCCCACCAAAATCCCACACACCCCAAAATGAAAAAAATGTAACTAGGAAGCAAACAAAATGGATAACAGCAGGAAAAATCTGAAGAAAATACTGAAAGTAATGATAGTGAAATACTGCATCAATTCCCATTTCTAAGTACTTGGTTCACAAAAATAATAGTTTCTAGGAAGAATAAACAAAGAAAAACCCCTCTCTATAGTGATAATGAAAAGAAGAAAGAGTATAACAAAATGTTTCCAAGATCAATTTGTAGATTAACATCAAATAAACTATTAAGTTGTAATGGAAATTAAACATCTTATAAATGTTTCTCACACCACAAAGAAATGATACATGCAGAAAGAGACTGATATCATGCAAATCTGTAGGTAAATGTAAGTCAGTGGGGAATTTGTGATGATTAATTCCTCACTAAAATATTTAATCTTTTTAATGAAATAATAAAAGCTCTCAAAAATGCCATTATGGACTAAGTATCAAAGAAGAGTGATTAAAGTTACTTCAGTAGTTATTGAGATTTTTTTTTCTTTAACTGTTTACCACAGCACCACATTAATCAGCAAAAAGACAACAAGTGGTTGAAGGTAAGAAGCTGGGATTTTGGCCTGAAAGGTCACACATTTACCAGATTTTCAAAATTAGCATAGTTGTCAAAAAGGACAATAGATTTTAAAAATCCACTAAAATGCCTTTGATATGCAACTTTTGGATTTCAGTAGAGTATTTGACATTCCATACTACAATTTATGCTGGAAGATCTTGAAGTATAAGGTCTACCAACAGAAATAATTTTCTTTGAAAAGGTTTCCCAGTATGATTAAGGTCAAACTGCACAAGTCTATACTAACAGAAAATCATGTCAATGAGAATTTGCTCTCTTACAACTGCCTGTCTTGCTCTTGATTTCAGGATAATAAAAAGCAGAGACACATATCATATAGACAGTGCTTGATTCAAAAACAATTTTCTAGAGTCAGATTTTCTAAATGAAGCAATTCTTTGAAGAAGTGAAATTTAAAATGAAACCTATAAGAAGAAATTACATGAGTTTGTTCTTTTAAAGAGTGACAGGAAAACATGCCAGCAGAGAGTATTTCTTCCAGCATTGCACAAATAGGTTCAATAATTAATTGCATAAATCAAAACAGTTCTCAGTTCAGGCATTATGGTAGAAGGCAAGAAGATAAACAGCACTGGACCATTCATTTTCTTCACAGGTATGTGAATTCTGATAATAGCCAAAGGTCTGAATTGCCAAAGCAGTAGTTTCAGTTGATCATCCAAAATCTATGACTGAAAAAACTAAAAATAACTTATGAAGGTGACTGTAGTGAAATTGTTTTAACACAATAAAAGCTTAAGATACATAAAAATATGATAGAGCAGAAAACACTATGCAGTGTTAGTGTGAGATATTTAAAGATGCATCCATCATCGTTAAAATGCTGAATTTTTTTTCCTCTATTTTTTTCTGTAAGCTAGAAATAACTAGGTGTACCTTAAAAATGAATCAGTAGAATCTCTAGGACAGACATGTGCTAGAGGAGGAACACACAAAAATGGGCACACACAGTTTGGTGCAGAAGAATGACAAAGGCTGTCCTAGGATAGACAACAGCAGTGGAGCCTGCTTTGTGTTCTGTCTCATTGGATGGCACAGAAACAAACCACTCTCTACATAAAACAAGTCACTTGATCACCAGGGTATCAGACTACATGGCTTACTCTGAATCTGGAATTATGGTTCTTCATGTAGTGCCATATCAAGTTCAGAATTTACTATCAATGATTTGCAAAATTGCACCTCTCATTGATCATCTAAGTTTTTTATTGCACCTGTGTGCAAACAGCTTCATGTTTTCTTCACAGTACTTTTGATCATTCCTTGCACACCATGCACTTGCAATTTATAACTCCTTCCCAGATGATCAAGTTTTTTATTCATTAAAGGCATAAATTCAGCAAGCTTTTAAAGCAAATTCATATATTTAGACAAGTATTTAGTTCTATTAATCAATACTTCAAAGAGATCTTCAAATGAAGCTCATACCCTAAGGGGTATTTTTGAACCAGAGCTACAAATCCTGTCAGAAATCCATGTCTTGCATGCAGACTTTGTTCCATTGTGTTTCAAATTGAACCAAACTCATGTTATGTCTAAGCTGCACAGCATATGCCCAGCTGACAGAATTGCCTAGCATGCACACATGTCAGCTACACACTAGAAATCTGTGTGTGAAGAAAAGAGCAGTAAGTTTCTTAGGTCAGGAAGCTTACTTCCCTTCTGTTCAACTGCAGGAAATAAAATCATTCATTCATTCAGAAAGAAAAAATGTAAAGGGAAAAAAAGAAGGGAAAAATTTTCAATTTTCTGCCATGAAGGTAAAGGTCTGTGTAGTTTTAAAAGGGATGTACCTGCTAGAGACATTCAATTCCTCCTTGAAATCTAAGGAGTAACATGTGTTATGTCCCTTTTGAGGTTTAGGCAAAACTCATTGTCTGATCCAGAGTTTTAAACTGTGACTTGGGGAGGCAGGGCTACTGTTGGAAAAAATCAGGGATCTACTTTCTGTACTAATATTGATGATAAGACCTGAAAGTGATTTACCTTTTTGATGTTAGTACAATGTAAATTTGTCTCCACATTTTTTACTTGACTGATTAAGCTTTCACAAAAAAAAAAAAAAAAATAGGTAATGGGCACTGATTTGTCAGGATTAGGATTTCCTAGTGGAGCCACAGTACTGATTGTCCCTAGCACCAAAACTGCACAAATTCCTTATCTAAGGAGAGAATAAAACCAATTATGTTGAAATAACTTGAGATAGCTAGATTTGCAAAATTCTGTGAATATTTCAGCTGGCTGATGGGAGTAGACATCATATGATGAGCCACATTTTTTTCTGGGCTGACAGACAAAAAATAACTCTTTCTGGGTGTAGTTCACTGGAATTTAGAAATTCTATTTTTTCGTCTTAGGAAACCCAAATATAAAACCACGTTCCTAAGATTTCTACTTGTTTTTAGTAAATGAGAAAGAAATCCATAAAAATAAGCTGTGTCTAGTTGCAAAATAAACTTTCTGGTCAAAAGTGAATTTTTCTTTTTACCTAAAAGTCTCCTCAGCAATAGTTTTGGTGTGTCACAGAAATCCTCAGTGCAGTAAGAGTTGTTGGACAGTTGCTCCCTTAAACCCTCAGACTAATACCACCTAATGCACTGATACCTTCATTATTCTGCAGTGCTGAATTGGATATCCTAACAGAGCACCTCCTTCCCTTGCAGTTTTAACCTATGCCCTCTGTATTTGGGACCCACCTGAAAGAGGCAGTGACAACAAGACCATGAGCACTTGTATCTGAGGTGCATTTCTAGATTCCCAGAGAGAAATAAATTTTTAATGTCTCTCAACCCCATTTGGGAAGGATAGAGGACAGGTTTATATGGTTTCTTCTGCACTGGAAGCATTTATTATTGGAAGCTGGGATGGTGCCATGTTAATGTAATTATTTTGTGCTATTTCTGACCCACTCTTAAACTGTGAGGTCTAGTGACATCAGGAACAACCTTTTCCTTATGCATGTAGGCTGTGACCTCTACTATTTCAGACTTGCTTTCAGCTCAGCCAACAGCCTCCCATTTCATTAGCACATTATTTCAGACAAAGCAGCACCTGGAAACCAGGATTTTATAGATTAGCATCCCTCATCTCTGTACAGAATATCAGCAATTCACTGCTGATGGAAAATACTCTGACAGCTTGCCCGTGAGGATTTTATTTACTTGCTGCTGAAAAATTTGCTGCATGTCTGTTTGGTTTTCTGCTGCTTTACCCACAAGCCTGTCCAATACCTGCCCATTTCAACTTCATTTCCATCACAACTGCCTTCTCTATGCTTTGGGTAAAATTACATTTCAGAGGCTACCCATGCTTTCCCACTTTTTGTAAATTACTGCATTTTGCTTTTACCCTTTTTTTCCCAACAGCAGCACCTTTGGTGTTATTTCTTTGGCCTTGAACCAGTTTCTATCTCCTGCCAAGTGCCGTAGATCCGCAAAGTGCTTGTTCTGCAGTTGTAATTTTGCAGCTTCATATAAAACAGCAGTGCCTGCTCTGGAGCCCTTGCTATAAATAGAACAGAATTTTTCTTAGGTCTCCTACTGATTTGCCAGATTGATTGTATCTCTGCTAATCTGAATAATGCATTTGCATTCTCCTTTTCTCTTAAAATCATGCTGTATAAATATTTTGCTTGATACTTCCACAAGTTTTAAATAGAAGACTATCTTTATTATGCCTGGATGTCTTAACCCTTAATTTTCTGCCAAAACATCATTATATGTACAAGTCATTTGTATGAATATTGTAGACCTATTCTAAGGTTAATTTTGATAAGGTGACCTTAAACTAAATTTTTTACACTTTTCTCATCTTTTCCATCTTTGTAAAGGCCAGTCTTCAGAACAAGTCAATAAAACCAGGAAGTTATTTATCATGCACTTAAACATAAATCCTTTCTCTCTTCCCCTGCCACTCGCCTATGAATACCTTGAAAATGTTTAAATTATGGATTAATACCCTGAAAATTTTAAGCAATTAAAAAAAACAGATTAGGTATTGCAGAGTGGAAAGGAAGAGAAATTTGGTTAATAAGTCTTTTTAAAATATGTATTATTAAAATTCCAAGTCATTAAGAGAATAATAAGGAGTTGAGCATTCACATGGTAGTTTCACTGCTGGGAAAAGAGGAAATCAAAAGGTTTATTTCAAAAAGCGACTGTCAATATAGCCTTAAATACATGCATAGTTTACAAGTTCACATTTAAATAGAATGTAATCCAATGTCTTTTGGAAGAAAGTACCTGCAAATGCAAAGTTTGCTGTGGGAAAAAATGAAATATAGCTGAAGTTGGCTATCCACATAGGATCCAATTCAATTCAAAAGCAAGTGCCTTTACCTGTAATGAGCTATTTTAGTGTTCGGAGCAGATATATCAAATTTGAACCTTCGGGTAATTGTCCAACAGAGTACAATAATTAGGAAAATAGCCCATGAATAGGATACTGATTCCTCATTCCTGCCTCCATGCATTTAAGACGGCTTTTGAAATTCTTATGAACGTTTAAGAAATAGTACAGTCTCTTTGGAGAGCAAAGAGGAGAGTAAGTGTATTTTTGAGTGTGCAACAGGTACTTGCTGTTGTGCTGATGTCTCACAACAACCTGAAATGTTCCACCACAGTTCTGCCAGCACAGTCATAGCTGACTGTGACACACTCTGTGGGAAACCCAAGGAGTGCCCAAGCCTGGCACTGTTGCCAATACAAACAGAAAGCAAACACACCAATATAGCCTTGTATCTGGAATTTACATGCTATAAATAGAAATATTTCCCCCATTTTGGTCCAGCTGTCAGGTCCTCAGAAATTCCAAGAGTATTGAGCAGAAAACAAGAGGAGAACATGGGCAAGAAAAGGCATTTCACACGCTTTGACCAAAGCACTAACCCAATATTTATCTATACATGTATGTGTATTCAAAGATATTCCCTATGAATTACGAGGAGCAAAGGGCATCCTGAATAGCGAAAGAAAAAATACTTTTGTTGAACCAAGAAGGGAAGTTAATATTTCTCTTTCAGGTAAGCACCAAAAAGGTCAATCACAGGGTGAGTACATTGTTTGAGTCATTACAAAAAGGTCAGTCATTAAAAAAACATTCATCACCATGACCATCTTACTGCAATAATTTCAGTTATTTTCATGTGTTTAGAAAGTTTTACGTTTCTTTGCATTCACCCTGATTCGAGATGGGGATTCAGACAGATATCAATGTAGTGCTACCACTAAAAGTGAGACATGGAAAATATTTCTTCAGTTTTACACAGGCAGGCAAAACAGAAAGGATACAGATTTGCTAATTTTACAAAGTGTATCATTAATATAGAAAAGAGTAGGAACAAGAGGCAATGACACAGGGTTCTCTGTGTTAGTAGATTTGAAGTTCTGTCTTTCCCAATGCACTCAAAACCAGATGCAGATGAACTTTGTTTTATGAGAAACATTGTCCATACTGCAGCTTCTGTGAATTTGCCTGTGTAGCTGCCTATAAACACAAACAAGAAGAACTAAATATTAAGGCAGCATGCACTTAAGTTCCAAGGTAGGTTTTTGGAGGGACCAAGCTCTGGAGAACTTACTTTACATTGTTCAGAGAATTGTTGGATATTAGTCACATAAGATTTTACCTCCTGTGTGTTTACCAGCAAAATTAAATGTACATCTGGTACATGAAGCAGGTAATACTGCTTAAACCACTGTAATATGCAATCACTCAACTGCAAATTACAATGTGTCTTTTGTATGTCAAATAGGAGTTTACTGGAAAAAAGAGTCTTATGTAATGTAGATCTCACCTTATGCAAAAAATAAGTGAATATTAAATATATGCTTGAAGAAACACTGATGGTTTGAAATATAGTTACAGAGTTAAAGACACTTGTGGGACAATGTCATGTTTGAATACAATCTGAATATGCCCACTAGTATGTATAGAAGTAAAGAATGGTCTAGAATAGACACTTGCATCTGTACAAACAAGGCCTAGGATAAAGTCTTAGTTTAAAAGATGTTTCACTGAAGTTTAAGGATGTCAGCTTGAATAAAGGATTCAGAATCCATCCAATAGTAATTAACTCAGGAGCATATGAAAAGGATAACAACATACTATTTAATATGATTTTGTAAGTAAATAATCTTTATATAATCACAGAAATATGTATCCACAGAAAAATACAGTGTTTAATTACATTTTTAAGAGTGCGATTCTATTTTCCCTAGTTAAATTGTCACACTGTACCAATTATTATTTCTATCACAGTCAAAACCAGGTAAAATATTTCTTGAATTTATAGAAATTGCATAAATTCTGGAGATGACTAAGCTTGTGATGTTAATGTCCTACATCTAGATATGTCATTGAACATCCCAAGTGCAGTGCTGCCAAATGGTCAGGTACAAAACTGGCACTTACAAGTGACATTCTTAAGCTGACTTTGCTAGAAGGAAATGACTCATTAGCCACTTCCAGAATACAGCTTACATTGAGCTTTCTTACCCACTGCAGTGATGGCCATAAGGCAGGCACCTGAGAAAAAAAGTATTGTTGATTCTAACAAATAATTTCTGGGCTATAAGAAAACACAGGACAAGTATAGAAGGAATAAATTAGGAAGTGAGAACAGATAGTGATGTGGATGAAAAGAGACACAATATTTTGAAGGACAGCTCAAATTTCCAGCAGAGATATAAAGAAAAAATCAGAAATAGTCAAGAAATTGAGATAGCCTGGGTTGGGAGAAGTCTTAGACCAGACATTTAGATGATCATCTCTTGGAAATAGAAAGGAAGCAGGATTTTATACTTGCAGACTGAGTGGAATATTGAACACTCATTATATGGTTAGTGCAGCTGCTCTTAATATTTAGGGTGAGATGCAGAGCAGAGCAGCAACACACATGGAATGATTTTCTTGGGTAAAACCCCAGTCATTTTGCATATAATGGTACAGATTCTGTGACACTCATCAGGGCAACACCACTGGCAGAACCACAACTGCCTTTTCATGATCTATACTGCCTAGTCATATTTATTCAGGGGATTTTTGCAATTGGTACTGTCCAACAACATAGTGTGACTACACTGCCTCTGGAACTGCAAGATGACTTTCTCAGGGCTTTCTAATGAGCTCCATAGATTAAATCTTTTATTCCTACCTAATTTAGGAGCCATAAATGGAGTTATTTAGAGGTTCTGTCCCACAAAGCTTCTGATAGATACAGCATTGGTCATGCGCTTTCTCTTCTCCTTTGATCAGAATGCAGAATCCATATCTTATGCCAATTTACCAAATACATTTTGTTGGAGTTCAGTTTAGAAGAAAATACTCTTGCTGTATTAGGAAAAGTACTACTGGGAACTAAGGGGAAGGAATACATTTATGGAACAAATCAGGTGTTTGTTTCATCTCAGGTGCAAAGAATAAAGTGTTTGGATACACAGAAACGCTGAGATTAGAGCTGGAATAAGAGTTCATTTTCCATTAGTGGAACTGATGATGAATTTATTGATAGTTAGCTCCTAAGGACAGTCTGGATGATATGAGTAAAGGACCACGTCAGTGGTATTGCTATGGGAAAAAAAAAGATATTACTGTGGTTAAAAAAATCTTACAGCAGCTCTCAGTAGGATATTAAAAAAAAAAATTAGTGCAATGACTAGATTTGAAGAAAGCAATTCAGCCTGCCTAAAAATAGATGTCTGATTGTTGGTTGAATGATTCTTTTTACTCCATCTACGGTATCAAATACCCATACTGATCTCCCTTGCCTGAAACAACACATCTAGCTCATGCTTACTCTCAATCTGAGACTGAATCCCACTCATGAACTCTACACATCTGAAATTATGAAGAGGCCATCTGGTCTCCACTGGATTAGATATAGGTCTCCAGCCTGCTGAGACTGCTGTTGGAGCTCTCACTGGGAGGAGAAACCTCATAGCATGATAGGTGAAAAAGTAGCTTAAACTGTGTGTTGATAGGTGACAGATAACTGTGAGAAAGTACTGAATGTCCAGGTACTGAACTTTTGTGTGGAGAGGTTGCAAATTTTAATAATGCTCTGATCAGTCTTCCAATGTATAAAGTAACATCAGCCAGAAATACCAGTTAGGACACTGGTTGCTCATTGTTCTTCTGTGCACACACTATTTAGATTTGGAGAAAGGAGATTTGGGTTGCTGAGAAGAAAGGGTCAAAAAGAAATGTTCGTGCAAAGAAGAAAGGATTTCAGAAATAAGAAGGGAATCTGGAAAGAAAATCCTACCTGGAGGAAAGACCTTGGAAGTCAGGAGATGTCCTGATTCCAGAAGGCTGGAGATTAGGGAAATGTGCAGAGATAAGTGCTGGATGATACTCAGGGACCTTGGCCCAGTAACAGCTGAGACGGAACTGTGAGTAGTGGCACCACAGAAAACAGAATGGCGTTGTGCCCAGCCTTCCCAGACCAGCTGTGATCTCCCCACTGGAAAGCCAAGAACTAGTGAACCTGACACTATGAGGGAAACAAGTGAGTGTACAACATAAGAAAGCAGAGTATGGTTTTTAATGGTTTTGGTTCCTAGATAAAGTATCTGGTTCCACTACAGGCCATTGTTCAGTTTATCTCACTCTTATCAGCTGCTCTTATCATAGCCAAGCACAATTTCCCAGTTCTGCATGGCTTGAGTGACCTGCCACATCCTAATACAGCTGTAAATGATATTTGCTGTTAATGGATCCCAGTACAGGTCTCTAGGCTTTAATGAACTTTTTATCTGCACCTTGATGTTTCCTAATTAGAGGCTCATTCAAGACAGAGGATAAATACCCTCTTACCATCTTTTTCTGGGACCATCAGTACAGATGGACTGGGTTTGCATTAATACATGAATTGATTTACATCAACACCTGCTGTAATACATAGACCCAGAAAAATATTGCTCTTCGTTCTGCAGCAGATTTTTTTTTTTTGAAAATTATTTATTTCAGGCCAGAAGTGGATGTAAAACAGTTACAGTCAATATTAATAACGGGGCATCTTGGACCCAAGAGCAAATCAGGAGCACTGAAAATACACTACAACAGTGAATAAGCCCATTTAAAATGGTACTTTAGGAATCAGGGTCAGCAACTGTGGTCCCAGTACAGATACAGCGATTTTCTCAAGGTGCCAGCATTTGTGTGGCAGCACTTAGCCCTACTGTCCTGTGATTAGCCAGGAGCTACATGGAAAGAAAAGAGCTTAATACAAAGGTTTGGCCCCCATTTTTTTCAGAACTCCTCAGGCAGAGGAGTGCATTGTAGTAATCAAAAAGGAAGAAATTGTTTGAAGTGCAGCCTGCCAAAGCAGCAAAGGCAGTAGGAAGGGATTGAGACCTGCTTTGTAATAGGTACCAGAAACAGCAACAGCAGGAGTTGCACTGCCACCCACACAAGAGCAGCTTGCTGCCCTCCAGGCAGAGTGGTTCTCACCACAAGGTGCACACAGGACAGGGATCTTGGGGCTCTGAATGTGCTCACTGCGGGGTTTTGTTAACATTTGCGGTGTGCCAGGCCCTCAGCACCACTGTCTAGATCTGCTCTGGTTTGATCTCCTGTGGCTTGTGGGCTTTTTAAAGCTAAGTTCACACACTATCTCAGCAACATCCCTATTTTGTTTTTTTATACTTCCCTGAGTATTGCTATCCTAATCAGATGCTGGTGCCAGTGTGATCTTTTAACCAAGGTCAATTTGAACACTTATTAGTTTATTATGTATATGGACACATAAAGATGTTAAAAGTCTCATTTTCATTCTCCATTATACTGATTGTTCTACAAATATATCTGGCTGATATTTCAGCTTAGAGATAGCAACATTTCATTTAAAACAAACAAAAAAAAAGCTGTCTCAGGTATGTGTCTGCAAGCTAGGAGACACTTGAATATATCAAGCACACTCATTACAAGTGTTAAGTGAAAATCATTCACAAGGTAAGAGAAAATCATTGTGACCTGATAGTGCAAACATCCACACAATAAAAAAAATCTTGGATAAGATATCACTAAAGACTATCTCACAGAAACAAAAAACCTGGACATATTCACCTTCCAGCCTCAGTTTTTGCCACAGGGACCTAAAAAGAAGCAGTCACGCCAGTTTTTATTCTGTCACAGCTTTTCCTGGACAGTGCAGACTATCTCACACTGGTCCTTTTGCAGAGGTTTGCCAAGACACCCTGTTTGGAAGGAGCTGGATGAAAGTCTCTGGGGCAAAATGCCTCATCAGGTAGTGGTAAAATAAACAGCAGGAGAATAAGTTAGATTGTAGCTTAATATTTTCAACTTCATAATTTTATCTTGGAAAAAACCCTCAAAGTCTGAAGTCTTTAGATAACCGTTTCTTTAGATAAGGAAAGAAATCTCTTTCCAACTCTTTTGTCTGCTGTACTAATGAAACAAGGGTAGCTACAGCACAACTGCAAACCTTCTGAAGTACAGAATCTGAAACCTCATCACTGCTGCAGTCCTTCCCTGCTGCCTGTATTGTAATGAATTGTACTGAGCTGATATTTTTCTTAACAACCTAAATACAAGGACTGAGAGAATGTGACAGCAATTTGGTTTCAATATTTGAAAATTTCTCCTGTTTTTCCCATCATATCCTTCATTCCCAAAGGAAAAACCCAGTTTCATAAATTTAAATACCACTAAGTCAGATACAGAATGGATGTTAAACTGTGTAGCTGTCAGTCTTAAGTTTTGATTCCAAATTTTGTGCACTGGCATAGCAATGATCAAAGAGGCTGTGACATCTCCAGGTGCAATGAGAATGACTTCATCCTCACCTTTGTGCCAGAGTTGCTTATAGGAAAAGTAGCACTGAGCACTCTTTGGAATAATCCTGTTCAAATCTCTCTTCAGACTGGCTTTCAGGGCCTCTTGCACTCAGTTCCACCTCCAGATGTCCAACCTTTGCTCTTCTCCCTTGCGCAGGGAATGGCAGTGGGGAACAACCACACTAAGAACAACCAACTCAAATTCCAAGTGCTTTGTACCCTTTTTGTCTTTCATTGAACAGAACAAAATGCAGCCATATGTAAAACCTATATAAATCATAAGACTGCCTGAGGCTAGTTTTTTACTTTCCCTTTTTTTCCCGATTTATCTTGCTTTACAATGAACATGCACACTTCAAGGGATACCTCAGGAAAGAAAGAATAATTTTTTTCCCATTATTTCTTTGAACCACGCTGCACTATCTTCACTTCTCAGCTTTACTCTTTAGTGGGCAAAATGGATAAAGTCTAAATTTATGAGGAGAGCAGATTAATAGCAAAGATATTTGGTCTCCATAGTAATACTGTGTCTTTGTTACTAGAGATGAAAAATCACAGGTAAATAATGCAGAAAAGACAAAAGCTCAGACTCTTGTCAATAATAATTCTTAACTCCTTCCCCACCTCTTTGTTTGGTTTCTTTGAAAAGAAAATCCTGCACTGTTCAAACAATTAAATATTGCTAACACATTTGTGAGAGACTCTTGATATCTAATTAATGGGTTGGTCAATTACAATAAAATAGAGCCCTGTAGTCATATAGACTAATTTTTGAAAAATCATTCCCTGGCAGAACAGAACATTTGAGATGAAAATGTAAGTTTAACATATGTTATTTTGGGGGAAAAAAAAGGCAGCAACAATACCCACTCTGTTTTTTGATATTTATTATCTACGCATTACAATCTGCCCACTTATGCACATTTGCCACTGTTGCCCAAGTAGTATTTTATTTTAAAAAAAAGAGTCTGAAGGTAGCTTTTTATCTCATAGAGAAAAAAAAAAAAACAAACCCAAGAAAAAACCTGGAAGAATGAGCAGAATAAAAGGAATGAAATTCAATTATTCATTCACATTCACGTTTGTTGAAGATACGCTTTTCCGTGCCACAAGTAAAAAGAGAAAATTCACACAAAGGGAAAGTACATTTTCCTTAGATTTCTGAATTCCTTCCAGCCAGGTGCCACAGCCATGAGCACTTTCATAACACTACAATACACATAAGCATGTACGGGTTTGGTGAGAATATGTGAAATAATTATGCATTTCACCATGAAAGTACACTCAACAGCTCATCTCCTGAGGATTCGTCTCAGGCCATTGCTCAGTTTGCTCACAGAACAAAGAGTCAATGGCATCAACACCAGGCTACACATGTGAGGCCCTGACTTCACATTTTCTGGTAATGGATTTCAAGAAATCAACAACTGAAGCAGTTCCTACAGGTTTCCATTTTAAGAACACATAGGTTTCTGAAAGACTCTGCGTCTATTTGCTTTTTACCCTTTGGTTTAACACTAATATAAATGAGACGATATTAAATAAATATAAAAATTTTTAAAAAGACAGAAAAAAGGAAGTACGACATATAATGGTATCTCCTACATAAAAATTTCCCTTTTGATTTTTTAAAAATAGTCTCCTTTTAAAAAGCATGCATATTTTTCATCTTTCTGGGGCTTTATTTTTCTTTCCTGCAGTATTTTGTTGTGGGCTGAGGACTCCATTACAATAATAAACATTATGAAAGTTATCCCTCATTAAACAGCTGCATGTTGTGAAGCAAACAAATATTAAAGCAATTGATCATAAAATAAGTTGCTTATTTTGAAGCACAGAATAGTAAAACAATTTTTTGGCTGTTTCCTATTTTTATCCACATTCCTCTGATGATTTTAAAATACCTCCGTAAAGTTGTATTTTCTTATTGCTTTCTCCCATCCCTGGGAAATAAGTTCTTAGGTATAATGTCTTGTTTTTTTCTTTATTTCTTTTATTATCTGGCATTCTAAGCTGTTGTTTTCATTCCTCTTCAGCCTAGAGGCTGACATACACCTAAATACTCTCATTTCACATTAGGGATTATTTACCTTCTCTTAGGACAATATTGTTCCCAGTAAACGTTTGATGAGTTTGGGCTTAAAAGAAAAAATAAAGTGCCTACATTTTATACTACCAGTATTTAATCTTTATAGTAGGACACAAAATAAAATCCTACAATCAAGGTATTCTGGTAATAGTTGATTTATATGTAGTGTATTTTATAGTGTGCAGTGGCTATTTGCATGAAAATGCAAAATGAGAAAGGACTTGCTATGTTGTTACACTATTTCTAAATATTTTACTTTAAATTTGCTTGTGAGATACAGCTATTGCTTTCAAACTTTGATTCATGTACATAGCTATACAATCCCTAAACAAATAAAATAATTAATACTGATTTAGTGTTTAGAGGTCTCTTTGAAATGGCTATTCTCAGACAAAAAGAATGACAGTTTGCTACAAACTTTAGAGAAGAGAAATTTAATAATTTTTAATTTTATGGATACACATGCATGCAATTACCGCATATACATACAAATATATATTATCATATTGAGCAGGACTTTAAAACCTCAGCATGTCAATAATTGTGTCTTCTCTCAGATGGAAATAGGTTTCTCTTATGATACTACCTTCCATATTCTTTTGCCTTTATTTCTGAATTGTTATGAATTTTTATTGTTAATTGAATTAAACAGAAATTTTCTGATAAAGTATTTTTTTGCTTGAAAGAAGCAGTTAGAAATAAACCTTTTAATTAAAATTTTGTCAATTTCTTTGGGAAAAGTCTCTGACATCCAAAATCACATCTAGGCAAATGTATTGCCATGTGAGTGTGACAGACTGGTTACAAGGATTTGTTATTTAACCTTTAGCTATATGGCAGATAATT
Source organism: Melozone crissalis (assembly GCF_028551555.1). Classification (NCBI taxonomy): domain Eukaryota; kingdom Metazoa; phylum Chordata; class Aves; order Passeriformes; family Passerellidae; genus Melozone; species Melozone crissalis. Next base: position 31,845,906 of record NW_026535782.1, on the reverse strand, counting down.
TTCTATTTTTAGAGGAATCTACTGTAAGGTCATTCTGGACTATCTATGAAACCTGTTGGTGCTAAAAGGCCACTGAGTTTTTTTCAGTCAATATAGTCCACAAAATTTACTCATTCTTATTTGCCTTGTGAGGGCTCTTCAGTTACTTGAATTTGATGTGGAACTTGCCCAAATCTCATGATTAATAAACACAGCAGCTTTATATTAATAAAAAAATGACAGGATATTAAACTTTCTGGATAATATGAAATATTATTTATGTTCTTCTGAAGCAGCATTCGGTTTCCAAAATTATGATGCTAGGTAAGCTCAGTTTGTTCATCTGCTTAACTCAGATGAATTGCTTTCATGAATAATTAACCTTACAGGCATTTGTCAGCAATCGCCACTATTTTTCAGTCTATCTGATGTGATGGAATTTTCTGTTAAGTACTATTTTTCATTTCCTTCACCAACATTTCTGTATTGAACACAATTGAAAGCATTTAAGTTCAACAATCTATGTAAAATAGTTTTCCACAAATCCTCGTGTTGGAACACATTTGTTGTGCAAAAAGCTGGAAAGGAAGGCAGAGTTGGAGCATCATGCAGGGAAACCAAGGGGGCACCAAGCAGGTAGTGGGCCAAAACCAAAGGCTTGTAAGGCCTGACACTGCTAAATAGGGCTGAACATTTCTTCACCCCATCATCCAACATCCACGCAAAGGAGTAGCACATGGCAGCAGCCCAAGCCACGAGGGTGTCTGCAGGAACTCCAGCAAAGATCACAGCAAAGGCAGCAAGCGCACTGTCAGCAGGGCATGGGCACGTCTGCCAAGAGCTGATGGGCTTTGCATCACGAGAGCAGGCACAGAAACCTTTCTGTCTCACCACCTTCTCATTAGTACACTCTGACACTACCAAGTCAGAAAGTTCAGCATTTAAATTCCTGGAAAAAACACAGCATTTTACAAAGTAAGCCACCTGTACTGATCTTTTGCAGGGATGCACATGAGTCCCAACACTGAGTTTTTGCAGAAGGCACAAAATCTGTGCACCAACAGTAGGGAATCTGTCTAAAATTGGAGCCTGTCTATTACTAACCCAATTTGACAATCACATGCTAACTTTTGCAGATTTTTTTCCCCCCTGTGTATGTTGGTTATGAAGCTGTTTGAAGCAGCCTTTGTGATAAGGACTCAAGAGGGGAACACAAAGGAGCAGGTGACCCTGGGTGACATACCACCACAGACCCTTTCAGCATCTGGGCTCACATTTGGAACACAGGAAAGGAGGAACTGAAAGTTTGGAGAGCTATTTAGCATCTTGGTGGGAGGAAACAGTACCTGAATGACAGACAGGTTTATCTACCCCAGTTCTGGGCCAACAGGTCAATCAGACAGCTATGAAGAAGCTGTCATCTAGGAAAGACATGTCTGCTTGAGATAACACTATCACATAAGACTCAGCTATCTTGTATATGCTGATCATTTTTTATATATTGTCTTCTGGCTTCCAAAGGAATTATTATTCTGTACCTTATCCTGTAGTAGGTTTTACATATGGAAATAATATGTCAAAGTTTCACATGAAAACAAAATCAATGATATTGTGAAATGAATTTTCAGATTAATTGCTTGATGAGGTTATGCAGCATAAGTGAATTCATGACTTGTCAAGAAACTCCTACACAATACTGTCAATTATAAAAAATACAACTGCAATTTTCATCTATTGCTGTTGAATTAAATACTTCCTTTTTTCTGTAAACAAAATTCAAAAGATTTTTTAGCAATACTAAGTGCTTCTCCATCTTGTTGCATTTAGTCATGGGTATAGTCCTAAAGACCTAAAAAATGTCAGTACTATAGAATTATTCTGTACCTTAGCAGGATAGGATTTTATTGCAGATAATTGAATGTGTGCTTTCATACATTTTGAAAATAAATACCAGTCCTGGACATGCTCAACACTTTTACACATGCCATTTTTTGGGAATATCCTAAATATTTTTATAGATGTTTGAAAAGTCACTTCGCTTTTTTAAAAAAATTAATTGGCTTAGCTTCTCTAAATTACTTTTTTTTTCCTGTGGAGAAGTCAAATTCTTGTTGGATCATATTCACGGATTTTTGAATTAGTCAAGGTGAACCTATGATACAATTTTAAAAGTTGTCACTCTATGTGCATGAAGGATGCTTTGTTTTATTAAATTTTTCAACCACACTGCACACATCTTTAAATAGTACCACTTAGCAGTAGTGGCTTGCAAGGCTCATCTTGCAAAGGAAAAAGGGACATTAATGAAAAACAGATAGTAATGAAAAATAAAATGGCTGTAGAAACTGTGTATAAAATATAATACACTTTTATCGTCTTCATGTGTATCAATATAATGTACCTAAGTCTTAACACTTCCTATGAAAACAGAATAGTTTATGATCACATGTTTTGCTATATACACACACAGCCCGATGCTTTTAGGAAGAAGGACTAGTTCTCTCACACTAATCCCTGGGATTTATTCATGACACAGAGAGGCTAAGTCCCATATGCCTCCTGTCTTTTCCTGCCAGCTTGCTTTTTTCAAGCCAGTAGCATCTTGTGTCCGATAGCATCAAGAACTTGAAGTGAAAATCCTGTTCATGCATGCCCGTTCACCCTTTACCCAAAGGCAAAACACTCTGTATTCCAGAAGTGATAATAATTTTCATGAGTATAGGAACTCTCTTTTGAGAATGCTTGTGGATCTTTTTAAAGGTATTTAAGGCAAAATGTGGGCTGCTCAGCATAGTGATGAGAAAGCAGAATACTGTGGGGCTGCAGTCCTGGGTGCATTGCAGGTGGCAGCAGAACACAGCAGCTCATGGCTCAGGTCCTCCCTAGGAAGAGCTGCTCTGTCCCACCTCTTGTCCCAGCAAAAGCTACAGTAAAACATCTGGTACGATGGATTGGACTGGAAAAAGCGTGTAGGGACTTTTCCAAAGCAGGTATTCAAAGGTTGTATGATTTTAGGAACCTAAATCTGCTTAGAGCTTTGACATCCTCTAAAGGATCATGAGCCTCCCCTGAAATGTCTTTTCTGACAATGAATAAACTACTCAAAATAAACAATGTGCAATAACATTGTTTACACAGCAGATCAAAAGGATAGATTTTTGCTGTAGCAAATGAGAACATGGTATTAGGCAAAGACTTTTCACAGTGACATTTTCTAAGCTTTCACAGTCATTGTCATGAGTGGATGGCTTTGCCAGATGGAAAGGAAGCTATTTACATCATTTTCTTGGGCCTGTAGAAGTAATTTTGCCAGAGGTTTGGTTTATAATTTTATAAAACCCAGGTCAGTAATACTCCCCCCATGGACTTACTCTGCATATGGACTTAATGCTTTCAGAGGACTAAATCAAGAATGTTCTTTTTGTTTGACAGGTGATAGATCTTCTCTGAGATGAGCTATAAGACAATTTTCAAATGTCTAAGGAATAAAAGCTTGTCTTGGTATCATTCTTTCATGTATGAAAAAATGATTGATTAAATTTAAATATTAGTTCAGCATATAAAAATAGCAAGGCAGTATTTCATTATCATGTATAAGTCCTTTTTCTATACAAACTAACTATAGAAAAAAAAAGCTAGTAGGATTTTAAGAAAAGTATTACACAACTACATGGTGCTAACACAATAAGGCATCTAATGATTCCTATTCTAGGCTAAGTAAAGCCCAACTCTGAGTATACAAAGCAAAAGGAAGATTGATTAGTTGTAAATAAACCACCATATATAAACTGGTAGTGATTCAAATCCAGTTTTATATAATGCAGCTTTCAGAAGACAGTAATAAGCACTTGCCTGGGTAACTTGTAGATACCACTATGGTTTTTCCCAGTGACCATCAACCAGTGTTAAGTAATGTGCTCTGTTATCATTTGGAAGAAAGTGAAAAAATACCTTGTCTGCATCACTCCTACCTTTTGCTGTGATTAAAGACGGAATTCTTTCTAGAAAGATTGGATGTTTACATGCAGAATTTCTGTGGCAGATAATGCCATTAACCCATAACCTTTTACCAAAATCTCTGCAACTGTTCTGACGGCATAGTAAGAAGTCTTCAGAAAGGAGGGAAGTGGTGATGGAGCTGCCAGGAGGAGGCCACTTCAGCAATGTAAGTAAAGAGAAATAGAAAGTACTCTTGATTACAGTCCAGGAGGGCTGTAGTGGGATGACTGGGGGTGAAGTCAGAGAAAACTGGGAAGATATATTCACATTTTAAGAGATGCTACGACAGCAGCTGAGGAGAAATTTTTCTCTTTGGGTGAACTTGATCCTTATAATATAATTGCAATACTGACACACTTCCAGCCAGAATTACCCATCTCCCAAATAAGACCACTCCACTGGGCATGCACCCCAAATGAGAGTGAAGCAAGAGAATTTTATACCAATCATTAATAAAAGTATGTATGACCAGAGCCACTAAAGCTCCATCTAAATGTAAAGACATAGTGTAAAAGTGAGTTAGGAATAGGGAGAAGTTAGGGAGGACTCCACTAACTCTGGGGATCAGTTGATTGGTTGAACTTGCCTTCTTCTACATCAGGACACCTGTTGGGTAAGAACTATATTCTATGGGTGTTAAATTATTATCCTGATCTAGATTTCTGGAATGATTAGAGTTTGTCTGTATGTTGCTTTAAATTTGTCTTTGCAGTCCACCACTATTACTGTCAATCTTTAAACCTTAACCTGTCCCAATTTCATATTATCAGTGTGTTTATTAATAAATTGTGTAATTTTGTGAAGTGTTTAGTGTGAGTCCTTCCAGGGCACCAGCTCTAGGGCAGTGGAGAACACACCTGACTAAGAGTGGGGAGATGCAGGAGGGCTCTCTCTCTCTGAGTTGCAATGAAGGTTTCACCCCGATACGCTGCTGGTGCTGTCCTGAACAAGCCAAGCTGCTCTGGGGCACAGCGGGCTGGTCACTGGGGCCCCTGCAATGGGGCACTGACAGACTGCAGGGGCACAAGGTTTTCAGCCTTCCTGGGGCACTGACAGGCCAGCCAAAACCAAAGTGTTGGAGGAAACCCGCCTTTCATGTGACAAAGACTCTGCCATCCTTTCTCAACGTACACAATATAATAAATCCACTACTTCTCTGTTACCTTGGAGTCTAAACACCTAATATTGGGTGCATTCACTTAACTACATTCACTTGTTTCCTTGCTGTAAATTAGTGTCATCCTCCACTCTGGCGAGAACCTATCAGTTCAGGTCTGAGCTAGTTCCACAGCTTATTTTGAACTGTCCTAGGCAGTGGGGATTGTCCAGCATCCAGCAGAAGAATGTGATTTGTGACCAACAGCAATGTTGACACAGCACATGGCAATGCACCCGTAGGGGCAGCTATTCTTGGCAACTGTTCAAAGCAAAACTCGGGCATCTCCAGAGTCTGGAAAAACCTCCTGAATCCAGATTGCATTCATGCCACTTACATGTTGGTTGCTCTTCCTGCAGATATCCTCAGGGCACTGGGCTCCTGCAGGGAAAGCTCCAATCCCTCTGCCTGACATCATTGGTGACAAGCTAGATCTGGTAGCCAGAGGCTGCACAGAGACCAGGTGTGGTCATGGAGCAGATAAATATGCTTTGGAGGACACTGTAGACATTCTGTACCCAACATTTCCCTTCCCAAATTATTAGTTAGAGTGGTCTACATATAGTCCCAAGGGCCAGCTGGATGGTGTAGCCTCCAGCCTGCCTGTGATTCTGCCATCAATGTCATGTGGCTCTTAGCAAGGACTGTGTAAGTACAGACAGTGTAAGTCTTACAGAGTGAATTCCAGATTTAGCAACAAAGCCCCTGTGTGCTAAGTACAGAGCAAATTAATAAAGAAAACATCTTCCAACCAGCATAGAGGTCAATGAGGAGATGAAGGGAGGTTAACAAGAACAGAATTCCTGTCTGTCTTGCTGATTTTTTTTAAACAGACAATGCTATATGAATTCTGTGTGTTTATGAGCTGAGGGGATTAAGATGGTATGGCTAAAGACATGAAGCACTGTGCTACTGTTTAAACTCATCAGACTGCATATCTAGAGGGGGGGGAAAAGCTCACAACCCTAAATTACTTGCTTAAATGAACCTTTTAAAGAGATAGTGATGTACAAGAAGCCCTGCAGGATTTAGGAAGCTTATCAGCCTCAATGCAGGCTTGCTTGTTTCTGCTCTAAGTCTCAAACATCATTCTAAGGGTTTAAAATTAATTTTCTCCTGTTGCACTCTCTTTTAACCATATATTTTCAAAGCTGACAGGTTGAAAATACATTCCAGCCTTGAAAATACAATTTTATTTCAGAAACACTTTGATAAGTTGTAATTAATGACCCTGAAATAACTGCTTGAGGTGTTAAAACAGTCATGAAATGATACATCCTTGGGTGTGGGAAGACAAGAATTCAGCAAATCCAGGGTATGGCTTCATTGCAAGTGACCAAAAGAGCCTCAACCCTACCCTCATGGATTTTTAATTTGCTTTTTAAAAATTAGTACTGCTAATAAATAGGCAAATCAGAAACTGGAATTCTTGCCAGGTTAATTATTTTTTGATACACTAAAGTGCTGAGAAGCCCAGGCATGAATATTCATAATCTTGAAATCACACATTTTGGACAGAGAACATCTGGCCATCTCTTGCAAATCCCCTATGTGTTCAAAGACCTGTTTTAGAACAAATGAGACTCAAGAATATTGAAAATTATTCCAGCATCTTTGAAACTACATTGTAGTTCAGACAATGGAATTGCAGTAGAAGTCATGAGCTTGATGTGATAAGGAAGCAACGTGGAATGGAATTTCACAAGTGTAAAACCACTTCTGAGACGGTGCAACTTTTACGCCATGCTTTGACAGGGGTATGACAAAGGACATACCAAATCTTTAATGCTACAGAACAGCTTTCCCAGAGGTAAGCAGACATCAGATTAATGCAGAATGTGAATATAAAATGTGAGGAAATAAAAATATGAGAGGAAAAACAGAATGCTAATCAACAATTTATTGTGATCCAGGAATAATAGCTAACATCCTCATTGATTTATTCTGTCCATTGACCAAAAAGCTTGTTTTCTTTCTGCTATGTTACATATTTTATCTCTTTAATTTGGAGAGATATTTTTTTAATAGTCTTGCTCTTCTTTCCTGAGATAAATCAAACATTTATGGTTTTGATACATTTTCACTGAAACGTAATTGGATTGACATTAATATTTGTACATTCTACCAACTCCACTCTTGCAACTCTTAGTTTCTGCACTTCTTTCTGACTAGCAGAAGTGCCCAGCCCACCATCCTCAGTGGCAGTCTTTGGAAACAAAGAGCTCAACCGTAAGAATTAAGGTAGATTTCAGTTTGATTCAACAAGGAGGAACAAAGTGTTCCAAGTCAGAAATAGCTGAACAAAAAGATTTGTTTGCAACTATTCAAATAAAAAACAAATCATCAAAATGTCAAAGACTATTTCTGGAAAAAGGTTAATTATTAAATAAATTTGGGAATGCACTTCTATTTATGAAATTTTGAAATACGGAAAGGTTTTAGAGGTTCTGAGAAATTTTGAGAAAAGTAATGATTCTATCACATTCTCCTCATTGAAAACTTTAATCAGAAATTTCCCATGAAAAATGTCCTTATTGGCAATAGTGACTTCTATGGAGGTTAAAGGAATTTCTCTTACATAATTGTCCCAAATCTATTTTCTCTAAATATTTTAATTAATCTTAGCTATAATATTGGAAGGAAGAGAAATGTGATTACTGCTAATCTTTGAGTTTTAGTAAAAAGATTGGGTTCTAATCTTTTCTACTATAGAGGGAAATGCATATTCCCTATAGAAAATAGGAATAATAAACAACATACTATAAGTTACTGGAGTCAATGTTAAAAACAGGGTTTGCAAATATACATCATCATAATAATAATAATAATAATAATAATTTTAATTCAGGTGAATGGGCACCATAAACACAGTAAGGCTTTGATCCATTAGTCCTTTTTGGATCCTCTCTGTGCTTAGGATGCTCAATGGACAATTTTTCTAGTACTGGGGTCCCCCAGATGGGACCAAAGTGTCAGTGTCTAGACAGAGGAGGGAAAGGTCAATGCCCAACAGGTGTCTGTGCTCAAGCAGAGTGTATCTGCAAGGCTGACTGTCAACCATCCCTTGGCTCCTACCAATCATTTTTAGACAAAAAATGATAATACTGTAATTTTTTTTGTTTGTTTCATTATTTTGCTCTCTTTCATTATGTTGCATACTCCTATTAAGACTGTTTCTTCTTAATGTCTAGCAAAATGCAACAAAGGTTTTTGCATTTTTTTCTAGGATCTTCGCCCATAAATGTAATTTACGTTAATGCTGAGACTATTTAGAAAGCATTTCCCACTCTAATGCCAAAGCAGAGGCTCTTTTAATTTTCTCTAATTAGTTCTCTTCCAAACACAGAAATCAGTTTTCTACCTGCCCATTCTAATTATTAATCCTCTGATACACAAAACCATGTATTTTCCAGAAGAAATACTTGTTAGGAAATTTCAGCATCCTTGCATTCAGTGGGCTCATCACCACTCTTGAATCTTGAATACTTTTGCTCCTGGAACTGGTGAGCATTGCTGTCAACCTCTTGTGCTACTTTACATTATGCACACATACACAGTGTGGCAGGCTGCAAAGGTGGCAGCATTTGGGGCATTGGTGAAAATTCAGTGGCTGATTTTTCTCCCTTTTCTCCACAATGGCTGAATATCACAGACACAGAGCAGTCTGGGGCATACATCTTATGTGGAAACAGCAAAAATGGCTGGGAAATCTCTCATCCTACTGCAAAAGCTTAGATTTTCTGATGGAGGAAAGGGCTTCAAAAAATTGAAAAACAAAAAAGCTAACATGGTTCTTCAATTGATCTTCCAAGTGCAAAATGTGTTCTGTGTTTGTCCTTGACTCCATGTTTATGAATTGCTTTTAATACTTGAAGAAGACTAGTATCACCCATTTCTTGTTGCATATGCTGAGTGATAAAAACACTCAAACAAAATTCTTTTAGAAGTGTTGTTTTGAAACACCTCTTGGTGTAGGGTAGAATGCTGACATTTCAAATATGGATCAGTGGAGTTCTTTCAGAAATGTAAAAATATTATTCTCCCTCTTGAAAATGTAGCAGATATATTGTGTTGTTTTTGATTACTTCATACTCCTAGACAAGCAGTTTCAAAACCCTTTTCTTAATATATATGGCAGATGCAGTATTAAGGATCTTTCAACAAACCCAAAGAAAGGTATGGTTGTAGACAAAACCTGAAAACATTTGCATCTACATCATCTGTATTTTAAATGCATTTTCAAAAATCTTTCTTTAATAATCTTACAATGAAAGACACATTACAATATTATGCTAAATCACTTCAGACTATTAGAACAATGTTTTAAACTCAAGGCATCAAAATAAAATACCTGAAAATTGAATTGGGTAGTTATCAAAAGAAAATAAACAGTATGTTTAGATAATAAATGAAGAAATTTGTGATAAATTCTAGAGCCAAGTTCATAAATGAGAACTGCTTTCAAATTATTAAAATGTTTTGGTTTTAAACTTGGTTTTTATGTAAATATTACATCTTTTAGCATTTAAGCTCTGCTTTTCTGTTATTACTTGATATATAAAAGGTTTTGATTACAAAGAAACAATCACTTGACATTAAACTTTTGATCTGTTGCCAACAAAGTATGCAAAGAATCTTTTTAATGTCATCCTACAATTTAAGAATGGCATTTGTAATAACTTTGAGTGCCATGACAAAGTGAAATGATAATTCATATTATTATATTTGAATCCTAGGAAAAGAGGTTTGTTGTCATTATGGTTTGAGAGTTTTTCACTACCTTTCTCAGAGGGTGTGAGATCTATTATTTTGGTGGAGGTAAGAAAATGAGGATTGTAAATGTGTATTAAAAGAATTACTGATGGTAAACATTGGAGGTTTCTAGGAAAACTGTGGGTTAGGAGTGAGTGTATGAGGGTTTTGTTTATTTTGTGAGGGTTTTAATCCCCATGATCAAGACAAGTTTTGTCCATAAGACTTAATTTCCAGATGAATCGTAGAGGGAAATTAAGATGCAATAAAACTGTCCCATTTTTGGTCATTTGTGCAGTTTTGATAACTTATATAAGTCTTGCTATCTTATATAAATTATTCTTATATAAACTGATCTTGCATAACTTTTTTTACTTTTCACTATTTACATACTGAGTGAAAAAATTGGTCCTAACTCCTCCACAGCTTTTGGTACTCTCCCCACAATTCTTGGGACTTTTTTTTTCCTAGCCAAGGAACTGATCTTACTTTACTATTATTTTCTGGTAAATCAGTGGTTTTACATGCAAATATATATTCTATGTTATCTCCAGTAATAATTTCTCAAGTCATAGTTGTAGTTTTCTCGCATATTACAGTCCTGTGAAATCAGCAGAGAAGTAAGTTGGCCACAGCATTCTTTCCTACCAGCTTTCTCACAGGCAGAGAAATAGACTAAGATTACTGCAAAACTTCAATTCACATCATAACCATTTTAGCTGCTATTAAATTTCATTTGTTTCTGAAAGGATGTTCTGTTTAGATTCCTTTGTTGAGTGCCACTGCAGCTGATCTGCTAGGGCACTAGTGCATGTTCATCTGCAAACTGAAAAATTGTGGAAAACAGAGGCTGGAAATGTTTGGAAAACCTTTATACACTTTGAAGGAGGATACCCAACTCGTGGATAGATGTAAGTCCACCTTACTCAAGTTCAATGTGTATTCTTCTCAGTAATTTGAAAAACACAGTATTTGGAACTGTAATTTATATAAGAAGAGACCATCTTTCAAAAATATTCTGTGTATTTTCTCTGGCAAAAAATTTACAATTTGTTCCCACACACAAATTCTTGTATGGAATTTTGCCCTGTTGCTTAAAATTATCTAAATAATAAATATAAGTGATGGACCACTAAACTACAATGTAAAAAAACCAAAAAAGAATGTTTTTAGATAATTTTTACCTTAAAAAGACCATGTAAATAGAAATCTAGTTTGGACAGGCATGTCTTCTGTACATGGATACTGGCTCTCAGAGGGCACAAAGAAAATTTCTCTCCACCAATCTGTTGGGTTAAATTCAAACCAAGCACTAAAAATGTTCATTTCTTCATGTGAACCAACGATCAAACCACTGAACTGAAGAAAAACTGAGTGATGCAGAAAAGATGGAATTTGTCCTGGAGATGAAGGTTAAGACCAAGGTTTTAATATATATGCAGTATGTCTTCAAAGTATATAGCAAATTTATGTTATAACCCCCTTTCCAGTTCCAGTCTGGGGCAAGCTACATCAATTTCCCAAGCAGAATATAAAAACACTGGAAGTTTTCATCATTGTCTGCTGGAGATTCATGCAAGGCATGGATCAGCACCACATGAACATCACTGTGACAATGAGGGAGTGTGAGAAAGCAGTGGCAGGGGTGAGGATGTGACCTTCCCCTCTCTAAATACGCTGGCATCAGAGATTACGTCTGTGGTACAGAAAATGGCCAGAAAAAAGGTCCAAACGAAGGTCATAAAATCTCAAGGCTGCAAAGGCTTTCCTTACACAGAGTTGCCAGGGCGGCATCCCACTTGGAGGGCAAAACCAGCTGGGCAGAGCACCTCATTAATAAAAATATCATAATACTTTTAAATACATTAAAAGGAAATAAAAATGCCAGGGATGCCTATTATGGGCCCAGAAATAAATCAATCTTTTTGCCCCTTTGCTTCAGGCAGAAGCCTTAATGCAGAAACGTGATTAATCTCTGCTTAATGGCTACATAAGAGGTGTTTGCCAGAGCACAGGACATACCTTGTTTTAATGAGCCCATCTGGTGAAATGTCTGTAGGGTTACTTCAAATCAAAGCTTGCACTTTGACTTGGTATAGGTCATAGGTCGAGAAGGTATAACACACCTTCTTCCAGCACAAAGACAAATCCAGTATCACCTCAGCAGCCTGTGCCTTTAAGAAGGATTTTTTTCCTAACCATCTCTGTCTACTTAGTCAATAGTTCATGCGTCTCCTTTGGGATCCCCTTTCCTTTAAACATATCTCGCCAGGAGATAAACTCAATATGTCTTCATGAAAGCATAGGCACATTCTGTGTTCTTTCTAATTTCAGTATTTTTTTCCCTAAAAATTGATTAATGAAGCAACCAAAAAAAAAAAAAAGTAACACACTGACATGGTTTTCCTATTGCTAGGACATACAAAAAAAAAAAAAAAAAAGAGGCAAAATCTGAACTCAGCCGCTTGAGTGCCTCTCCTACATTAATCGTTTTTATTTGCATTACTATTTGAGAGGACAGTGCAGATAAATTCAAAGGAAATATAGGGCTGAAACTGACATTAGTCTTCTCTTTACTTGTTTTAATATCTGTAGTCATTGCTGTTGTGCACAGCTATCCATGACTCCTCTGAAACAATCCAAATCATCAATTCATCAAATGACTTTGATAATTCTTTTATTAGGAAAGAAATTCTTGATGAAAACCAAAGGGGCAATAATGTATGTCTACTGGCTGCAGTGCTGTCTGAAAATTTCTACCTGTGCATCCCATTGTTGCTTCAGCTGCGCAAGGTGGAGGCTGAACTGGTTCCTACACAGAGCTGAGCACCTCTGCCAGGTGCTGCATTACACCCCATGGATGTGCCAGCTCAGTGGCTCACTTGGTGTGTCATCACTTCACTCTGGTTTGTGATGGGGACATGTCCAGAGCAGTAACCAGCACACAGGCATTTTAGGACCCTGTATCAGTCAGAGAAAGGCTCTGAATCCCCTTCCCTCCTATCAGACACTGCCTATAGTGTGCAGCTTTATCTCCAACTAGCCATTAAAATAATTAATTTATTAAATACTTTATACTAAAATCACACTAAATGTAGTACTACAAAATATTTTACATGCTACTCTACTACGAACTGCTACTCTGTAGGAAAACAATTTGTATTCTATGAAGATTTCTTAAGTATACCCAAACACAGTTCTTACTTATGTTGTCCCATAAATTATAAAGAACATAATTCACAATATCTCTGCTACACATTTGATTACTGTGTTAAGCATATAGTAAAACTTCAGAAAACTATGAAAGCACCAGTAATCATGAAGTGCTAGCCCAAATGTTAGCTTAGCTTCTCTTATCAACACCAGTAAGCCAGCTTGATTCAGAAAGGAATGCAGCATTGTTTAAAATCTGAGGAGCCATTGGCTTAAAACAATGGCCATTTTAAAAACAAATTTGAGTTTGAAATATTAGTCACCTTCTTTATTGAGAATATTTCTTGCTTAAAGTGGAACAGTGGGTATATGCCCCTGAAAAAATATGCTTTCATTATTACACCAAAATGTTCTTTTTCTTGAGTCACGATCTTCACAGAGATCCCCCATCAGTTCTTGCCTCCCAATGACAGTGGAACTATTTAATTATCATCAAAGCTTTCCAAGGCCTGAAAAAGTAGTAGAATACTATACTTCATAGGTTTTTTAAATCCTCCAAATAACTTTATTTTCAGGAATACACAAATCTGTAATTTAACATTTTTTTAAACCCATGTCTATGTAGGTGTTTACCAGAAAAGATGCTGTTCGACACCTGCGACCAAATGAAAAGTTAACCTTTCATGAAATCAGAAATAGTTTGTAAAAACAAAGGAAAAACCCAGCCTGAACTAACCTGCAAAACCAGCACCTAAACCTAGCAGATTCATTGTATATCTGCATTATTCATTTCAGGGGAGTAAACACTAGCACAGGTTTAAGGCATTGACCCGTGCAATGCCAGCATGAGCAGAGAGATCCCTGAAAGGACCAATGCAGCTCTCATGCTCCAGAGACACATCTAGGGGATGTCACTTCTGGCTCTCCCTGAGCCTTCTGCAGGATTTAAGCAAAGAGCCACACAAGGCCACAACTGTCTGACTTTATCTCTATTAAAACACTGCAAGAACAGAAAGAATAAGTCAGTGACCCTTTACTTGGCAATGAATTAAAAAATTAATGAGTGACTGGGTATGTGTAGTGGCTTCATTCTGTTGGCTGCTGACTCCTTGATAAGAGACCAAATTCAAAAAGGAAGATTTTCTAATATCCTTGTCCCTTCTTCTGACAAAGAAGATGCAATACCTTTTCCAGTGTAAGAATCCAAGCTGCTGCATTCCTGCTGTCAGACTCCATGAAAGAATCTCTGCAAGTCAGCATAATGGCTGTGAATGGGAAAATGAGAAGACAGCAGTTTCAGAAAAATCTGCAGTTATTCAGTCAGGGTTTAAATGGTTGTACTGACCTAAACCAAAAAGACATTATGCAGTGTAGGACAGAATAAAGGACTAATTCTCCAGTTTTAGGGTTTTATATTTAAAACCAAAGCAAATTTAATTCATTTGAGAAATATCAAAGTCACAGCAGCCACTGTTAGGACCTTGAGGGATGGCTTCTACCTTCACTTCTCATAACATTTATAAACACCCCTTTTGTTTTTACAAACAATCCTGCCTCATTCTCATTTCCTTTCATTGCACTGGTATTGACTGCCATTGGTACTAATTATTCTTTCTAGTTCCTTTTATCATGTTGCTAATGTTTGCTGTAATGGAAGTTGGTTAAATGGGCTCCCTTCATAGATGGGAGAGAAAATAGCAAGATTTTTAGGGCAAGAATTATTCTTTTTCTATCTGAATTGTTCCCATGTGTAGCTAGCCTTTGTTTTTCTGACCAAAGACTTATAATCACTGCTGTAATAGAAACACAAAGCCTACATTCCATTGCCAATGCCTGATTTAATGCAGCTAACCTGGTGCAGAGGGAATTCTAAGTCCCAAACTGGAACTGCAAGAGATGCTGTGTTGCTACTGTAATAATTACAACAACAAATTTTATTGTGTATCCTTCCTCAGCAGTTGTGACTAAAATCTTAGGAAAAAAGTGTTATGTTTAGTTGGCTTTACTACTAGGAAATTTAATATAAGAATAATTTAGTTCATATTGCTGCTATGAGTTATGTTTTACAATATTAACCCATTCTCTCAACATTACAAAATAAATGCTTACATGTAAAATTGGTAAATGTATTATATTTTACATTTGGCCTCAGAGCACAGTAAACATGTCAAATCTAACAAATCCCAGTGCCTTCCTTGCTAAAAACCACATAACCTAAAAACCATATTTTATTTTGATGAATAGTTATGTTCAGATTTTTAAAAGTAAGCAGTGATAGAAATAATTCCCGAGGAGGCAAGATGACAAACAGGGTTAGAGGAACACCACATCAATCTTAATCACTGCACAGAAAAATTTATTTCATCTGACCTGTATAATAGTTATGGAAATAACAGACTCCCCATACTTTTATCTCCAGCCACTTATTAATGAATATAAGAAAACTGTGCTTGTATGCATACGTGCATATATCTCTCCATTGCCAATGCAGCCAGCATTTTACACACTGCACTGGAGAGAGGATTTCCATAAGTGCACTGCCCAGTGAACACAAACATAGAAATGATTTGCTGCAGGGGAAGAGGGGCGAGAGTGAAAGGAGGCACAGTGTGTAGATTTGAGCCTCCAGCTGGAAATTCAGGTATCACAGCTCTATCTGCAGTCATGTATCCCTCTCATTAGCAGGGAATAAATTGGGCCACATGTCACAGAGGATTAAGTACAGGCCGCGGCACAAAAGAGCAGCTGGAAAACAAAAGAAAACAGCTTGGTCCCCATTTGCTCTGACAGAAATAGCTTTTTTGGGGCACTATGCTTAACCTGGAGCCTTTGAAAAATATCGGTAGCCACTGGCAACTGGGGCGAAAGTCAGTTTTTCCTGAATTTCCATCTGCTGTCCCAGCAGGTCCCAGCAGGCGCACGAGGGGGCCAAGCTCTGGCTGGGGGAGGAAGGAGGTGTTCAAAAAAGGAGGCTAAAACACCCATGAACCATGGCTGCACCACTAGCATCAGTAGCTGGGTTGGAATTCAACATCTGGCTGCTCCTTAAGCAGAGGGTGCCCCGGGCCCTGCACCAAGCCCTCAGAGGGGACAGGATGGCCACAGCAGCAGTGGGTGCCCATCCCTGCCCCTCTCCTTGGCCACAGCCTGCAGCAGCTGGGGTTCTGAGAAAGGGCTGAAGGACTGGGAATGACCAAAATAATCCAGATACACACACTGAAGGAGATCTTTTCAGTCAATGCTACCTTTTAGAAAGGAGGATCATACCTCTATTGTCAGGCACTTTTTTCCCCACATAAATATTGCATATTTTACAAGAATGTCCACATGGAAAAGCATACAAATACTGTAAAAATTAAAAATTCTAAGGTATAAATTCTAACCATTAACTGACGTATTTTGTGCACACATAGGGTGATCCAGTTTTTACCTACATTTTGATTTGAATGGTTGCTTTTATCATTAGCTAAACAAGTAGCTATTTAGTATGTGCTTTTCTCATTTGATATATATTCCTATGGCCCATTTAGTGCACACCTCATATATAATTTTTTTTTTAAATGGCTTTGTTCACCTTTCTGGAGAACATCTTGACTTAATGTAAGCTTGAGTGTATGGAAAACAACCACATCCCTGAAACTGGGCCTCTGGGAACTAATATAAAAACTTCATAATTCAAGAGAAACTCAATTTTATGATTCCATGATTTGGCCACCCTTTAGAAGGAATGAATCTTGGGTTTCATCCTAGGTTCCTGACTATTGCTTGTATTTTATTCTATGACTAGCTGCTATAAAACACAAATACAGCATTTCCAGTACCTTTTATTCAAACTTTTAATTACTAATATTGAACTTGGTAAGTTATGCAGGAAGTTTTTTAGGTGTTTGAATATGTGACTTTGATTCCCATATTTTCTTTTCCACAAAATAAAATGTTACTTAAATTCTGCAGGGAGAACTTGGAATATTATATTGTGATGGCATGTCCAGTTAAGCATGGAAAATCCTCACTAAAAATTTACTGTGACTATATTTTTTTTAATCAGAACATAGGTCCCCTGTGGGGGACAACATGCTGATGGGACTGTTGAGGTTGTTATAATTTGTTTTTATCATTGTTGTTAGATGACTGTGACTATAGAAAGTGTGAGACTTGAAGCCCTAGGGGATGTTAAAAATGACAACTAATTTTAGCTGCATGCATGACCAATGGCTCTGTCTGTAGGATGGTACACCTAGGAGGATGACTATTTGTGTAGAGAAATAGAAATTTAAAAATAGCTGTTTATTAAGAAACAATAAATCCCGCATGAATAGAATTTGTATATAAATATTTGGATATATTTTTGATGCACCAAAAAACTAAATCTTTATGCATTGCATAATCTTTGCTAAAAAGCATCAACAGATAATTTCTGTGTGGGCTTGCAATCTGCATTGTATAGGGATGAGTGAAGTCCTGGTTAGTGTGGTTTACTGTATAACTATAGAGCAGAGCAAAGTGAGAAGGGAGACAAAGACCTCACAACAAACTGCAGAATATAGTAACAATTACTTCTTTTTTTCATGACACTTGAGTTACTACTTTTAGCTTTTCAAACATACGTAAAATTTGTTCCTCTGGAATGTATTTTCCTACAATATATGCATTTTCCAAATCAAATTTCTTGAGGCTGACATGTTTCCAGTACTTTTTGAATGACTGGTAGTGGAACAAACAGTAGAGGGGCTGCCTTTAATGGAAAGGACTGAGCAATAGCTATAAGAGCCACAAATTAGACTGACTGCAGGAAAATTACATTCAACAAAATCCAGTGATTGCACTGAAATGATTCTTCACAAGGCTAAATTTAAAACAGATTTTTTAAGACTCAGGAAATAACTACAGAAGGATAAGAACAAGTGCAGGAAAATTATTTCCAGCAATGTGCAATGATGACACTGAAAAGCAATTATTTGTGACAGTAAATTTTAAAGAACTTTTTTTTATGTTCAATTTGAGATTGAGGGGCCACTGAATGTCTCCTATACGATTCAATATTTGGTTCAAGATATTGTTTGGTGTTTCTGTCATTGCCATAAAAAGGATGAGAGCTTTCCTTCCAAGCCCAAATTTCCGTGTATAATCTATTTAGCATTCAGTGATACCTCATTATCATCACAGACTAAATGAAGCAGAATGGTGTGGTAGCTTGGTTTGCATTATTCTACTCCATGATTCCTGACCCTAAACTTAATTCAGTTAAACATAGCTGAATTGTTACTGTCTTTTGCAAATTGGGTTGATGTCCTTGCCTTTCTTCTACCAGTACTGTTTTAAAGCCATATTGTAAAACATTGTGTGGTGGGTTGACCCCAGCTGGGCACCAGGTGCTCACCAAAACTCCTCTATCCCTCCCCTCCTTAGCTGGGCAGGGGAGAAAAAACATAACAAAAGGTTCCTGGGCTGAGAAAAGGACAGGGTGACATCACTCACTGGTTACTACCACAGGCAAAACAGATTTGACTTGGGGAACATAGAATAATTTATTACTGAGCAAATGAGAGTAGGATAATGAGAAATAAAAACAAATCTTATAACCTGTCCCCTGATTTCCTGCACCCCCTCCTTTCCAGTGGCAGGGGATGGGGCTGCAGTCAGGTCATCTCACATTGTTTCTGATGGACACAGGGAAGCTCTCAGCTGCTTCTCACAGAACCCACCCCTGCAGCCCTCCCTCTACCAAAACAGTGTTAATCAATACCTCCAAACAGTGTTAATCAGTCCTCCCTCTACCTCTAAAACAGTGTTAACTAATAAATCCCTCATCCCCACAACCTGAAGATCGCAAATATACACAAAACAGATCTTTTTATGCTTTTCAACAACAAAAAATAGTCATAAATATGGTACAAGCCTTCAGAGGAAAAAAGAAACTGAATTTATGTAGGCTATTGTAAATGTTTGAAGTAGATGTAAATGTAGAAGTTAAATAATGACTTGGGAATTCCACGAAGAAAAATTGCTGGCACTTTTTTGTTTATTTGTTTCTTTGTTTATTTTTATTTCTGGAAAACTATAAAATTCTGAGACTTTAAAGTTACCATTCAGTCCTCAATGCACAATAGTAAAACACTACTGTGAAAAACATGTTAGCATATATTGTGTTTTGAATTTTCAAAGTACTCAATCTTCTCTTTTATCTTACATAGAAAATAATGGAAGATCCTATTAATATAAAAACGAATGCACAATATAAACTAGTCTTTTCCTATAAGTAAAAATTTTTAAAAAATCCTTAATTTGTGATATTTTAGTTTTACCATTTATCTTCAACTGTTTTAATTTAGAGGTTGCTAAACCTGTATGTGTTGTGTATCTGAACCACCCTTCAGAGAAGAAGGTCCCTGCTTTTTCTTCCCCTTCAGTGATATTAAAAGAAGGAAATTTCATTCATCCTTCTTAGACTCTAAATCCTCACAGCCAACTGAATAGAGCAAAAGCCAGCCTCCATTTTCTGTAAAAACAACATCCCAACAAAGATTCCTTTGCTGGTTTCTTTACTGAATAAAAAATAAGTAAGAACTGAGGGTAATTTTTTTCAGATCCCCCTTCACTCTTCTGGTAAGTGGCAGAAAATTGAGAAAGAGCCTGGAAGAACACGTTTCATGTACATAATCACTCTTAAAGGAAGCAGTCTCACTCTTTTGCTGAGCTGTTTTACCTTCAAGATCACACATAACTCAGGAGAATAATGTTTCTTGCACCACTCAATAATTTACTTCCAGATAACTTTTGTAGCCCCAACATGTTTATCTGCAAAATATTCTTTTTATTCATAAATGGAAAAGTTCTCTCTTAATTGTTTGCAGTCTGCTGCCTGTCTATTTAGAAACAAAAACAACACAAAATAAATGAAATGCATGAAAATACTGACTGTGGGAGGGAGATTACATCAATTTTCTTATTTGGCTCATTTTTAAAAAAATAGAAAATCAATTATCTGCCCAATTCCATAGAGAATCTTCAACAGAAATTTTAGAATTGGTACAGGCCCTGGATCCTTCATCATATGAAAGGAAGCAATGTGTGCTGCTCATTTTAGCTTTCAAGCCTGCCTACAAGTCAGTAGGCAGATAAGTATTTCAGAATCTATGATTGAGATCTGCCCTTATAGTGTGCTTTCAACAAATTACAGAATATAAAAATAAATTTCCTGTAAAAGCACTGATGATCTCTTCTGGGAGAATCTCAAAGAGAGCCTTTTGCTTTTTCTACAAGAAGTGTCTTCAATACTTTTGAAAACCACCACTCAAACTCCTTCAAAACAAGTCTGTGAGCAGAAAAAATGGAACTACTTAAAGCTTTTAAAAGGCTCCATTTCATTCAGATGCTGTGGTCTTTTATTACCAAAAAAAACAATGCAGGTGAATGGAAATAACATTGGATTTTCTAAATGACTGCATGCTTTTAAGAAAATCTGTCTTGGGTCCTTAGCCACTCAGTTTCAGATGGTTATAGTGGCAGAACTTTGCTTTCTTTTGCTTTGCTTTTAGCCAGCAAACACAGCAACACAGGATATAAAAACCTATGTCTTGCCTAATCACTCTGGGGAGTGGGGAACTATCTTCAAAGTAACTAACTATCCTCTGGTATGGATCAGAAAAGAACTGCTTAACAGTACAGACATTGGACAAGTATGAGGGGATATAGATGCATTCATCTGAGTGCCAAACCCATTTCTCTATTTCAAGCAAATGAATCTCGGGAAGTATGGCACATACGTAAGTGCTGAAATGGCAGAAAATCGGCACCATCAAGAGTAGCTGGGAATGTTTCCCAGGGAGAAGTCTTTTGGAGAAAGTCAGAATTTTTCTTCTCTTGAACAGCCTTAGAGCTGAGATGATGCAGTCCTGACCAACTAACCTCTCTTGGCATCACAGATTGCAAACTGGCTTATGTACTCTGCATTCAAATCCAGATGCAAAGGTGAAAGAGCTCTATTCCATGGTACATGTGAAAGCAAAGAATATTTCATAAACAGGCTAAATGCTTTACTCATATCTCTGTATATGACCAGAAGTAAAGTTTGTAAAAAAGGATTGTGAAGCAACAAGCCCCAGTGATTTCATTAGCAATTGCATTACCCTCAGGTCTTTGCCTTGGTTCTTGATTTCAATGGAACTGTAAACCCTCCCTAGCAACATATGTGTGAAACACTAGAATGGAAAGTAGTCCTGAAATCAGAACCCAGTGTTTGGGAAAGAGTGATAGCCGCTCACTCTAAATGAACAAGTGTATTCCCCTCTTCCCATGGGCAGGCAGATGTCCAGCCATCTCCAGGGGAGCAGGGCTCCATCGCACACAATGGCTGCCTGAGAAGGCAAACCCATCACTCTGAACTAACCCACTTTCTTCTTCTTCCCCTAGCTTTAAGTTCTGAGTGTGAAGCCATATGGTCTGGAATATCCCTTTGGTCAGATGGGGTTACCTGATCTGGCTGTGTCCCCTCCCAGCTCCCTGTGCACCCCCAGCCCCCTCGCTGGAGGGGAAGTGTGAGGGGCAGAAAACACCTTGATGCATTGTCTGCACTGCTCAGCAATGGCTAAAACATCCCTGTGGCATCAACACCACATTCACCACAAATCCAAAACACAGTCCCATACTATCTACTAGGAAAATCAGCTCTATCCCAGCCAAATCACTTTATACAAGGACAAAGTTTCATTTAAGGGATAGTGTGTTTGAAAAATTTACACATACAGTTATACATGTATCTCACTGACAACATTAAAGACAAGTGTATTTCTTTGTCATGCTAAGACTATGGATCTTAAGCCAAGGAGTGTGCAGCCTCAGTAACTTTTAATATTTTTCTCTGAGAATCACTGACTGCATTAAACATCCAGAAAAATTGCATTGAAAATTACAACATAATTATCTTTGAGAATTGTATGAGATCAAATTTCTAAGCAAACAAGCCACACCATAATTAGAAGAAGTAAGGGGAAATAAAATGAGGACACAGGCAGTTACCTCATGAACTTTTAAAATCAGCTATGAATTCATCCTCTCTCAGTAGCCCTTTAGGCTGTATTGTTCCCCCTCAGGTTTGTTCATGCAACCTAGTTTCCCAGAATGTGTATACCACAGCAGGGACCATTTTGTAATCATTGCTTCCAGTTGAAAATACTGTTGAATATTTTTGTTTTGTTGTTTCATGCGTTCCTGAGAATTGCACCACTCTGCTTTCAAGTTCTTCCTCCCTTTTCTTCCTGTAATTAATGGGCAAAACTAAGCAAAACTAAAATAAAAATAACATTTATTTATGTATCACTACTGAGCTTGTTATCCATCCTTGTCTACCTGAATCTTTGAAATAAATGTATAATTTGCATATAAGAAATTAAAAGTATATTAAAGTTAATTGCAAGTTATGTCATTTGAGACAAATGTATAAATCTAAACACCAAAAAAAAAAATTGCATATTTGTCCAATACTATCAGGGAGTAACAAATGAGCAATAGGTACTCATCCATGTCTCATCCTCACTACATTCCTTAAAAAAATCAACAGGTTTGTGGACAAGATTGTATACAGCTATGAGATAAGGCACAAGTGATTACAGAAACTTCCCTCCTGACATTCCCAGGCACTAGAGAAGCAGCATCCTCCCACCTCTGGTGCACCACCTCATGTGGAGCATGGAAGAAGACAGTGACCTAGTTGCTCTTCCCTAAAACTCAACTGAGTCAGTGAGCTCCTTCCTCCTTCTTTACCAATGCATGAAAATGCTCCTCCATGTTTTGCTAGGATGCCCCAAGAAGGCACAGGACATGGCAGAATTCTGCTTTATTGGTAATTCTGTTGTAAGGGCCAAAAACTTTGAGTAAAAAGGTCAAATAGTATTGAGATTATTGAAGAGGAAATTGCTGAAGCTAAAGCTAAATTCTTTGTCAAACAGTTTAGTCAGGAATTAAGAAACTATATCTAAGTATTTCATCTCTATATATCCATATGGTTAAGAAAAAAGTATAAATTGCAAACATTTATTGTAGTAGAATAATTCATTTCTTCCATGCAGTAATTTTGTGTTGCTTTGAGTGTTGGACTAACAGTTGCTCTGTAAAAAAATACAGATCTCAGTAGGCGTTTTGGATAAATAGTCTATCCTGCAAAAATTTCCTTCCAGTATTGAACATCTATTGCAAAGCTTTATTAACTTCCTTTGTTGAGGAAAGCTTCAAATGTTTTGCATTTACTGAAAATTTAGGCATTTTGACTGTATCACAGTCCTCTGCTCTCTTCAATTCTCTTCAAAAAAGGCATCTTTTATCTGGTCTTTAACCTCAATTTCTTTTGTTGGTAACAAGTGTCTTCCATAGTACTGTGGAGTCAGTGTGAAGAGGTCTCAGTGACTTAATAAGAACTGAATGGAGCTTAAAAAGGCCCATTTCTGATTTTTTCCCTCAGTCTTTGGTCTTAGCGTTTCATCTTCCTTTCTCCAGATAATCAATGGTTCTAAATTTTTTTTTAGTGTTAGATGCTACCATACAAAATCCATTGCTGTAGTAATTCAAAGTTAATTTACTACTAAGACTTAAATTTGGGTTATTGTAACCTCAAAATCTAAAAATAACATATGTGCTAAAATTACACATTTATCCTAATTCTTAGATGAGACCCAAACTTTCTTATTAATTTTTTTCCAAAAATCCTAGAGGAAGACCTGAAGGGACAAGAATATTAGCTTTATCACAGTCTTTTCTTCTGTCTTTATCTGCAAATTGCAACACTTTTAATAATATAAATGTGTAAAAAAATGGACACTTTTGAAAGTGTTGTGGAATCCAGGAGACATGCCAGGAAAGACTATTTTATTTTTTAATTGAATTTTAACGTAATAAAAATGATTGATACTGCTTACTCATAATACCACATATAAAAAAAACATATTGTCTTCCCTGTACATGATGGCTTAATTTTTTCAAGTAAAGTAAATTAGAAACTAAATCTGTGGTGTTTCAGACATGGAAATCTGGGAAATTTCCTTACTCTCTACTCTACAAGAAATTTCTACTCTACAAGAAATACTGTCCCTCAACTCACTGAGTGCTTTATTTTGGAATTTTGGAATTTTCATGACTGTTGAAATTTTTTTTTTACACAATAATGGCACTCACATTTTTCTTTCATAAAGATGAAAACAGATTTTTGCTTAAGTTGTCAAACTATCATTATTACTTGACTTGTTATAAGCCCAGCCAGTAAGTAAGCACCAGACAGCTGCTTGCTCACCCCATCAAGATGGGTAGGAATAATCAGAAGGGTGAAAGTGAGAAAATTAATGAGTTAAGATAAAGGAAGTTTAGTAATTTAAATAAACTAAAATGAAATAAAATTAAATAAGCCAAAGTGAAATAAAATAAAAACTGCAATAAAGAGGAATAGTTGCTCTGTTTTAAAAAATGCAAAAGATAACAGTGATACCACAGTGATTTTGCAGATATATATGTCCTGAAGTAAATAAGAGTTTAAAACCACCTACTCTTGGCTGATCTAGCAAGGTAGCCTGACCTAGTGAGATGGCTCTGTGTTGCAGTTTAAAGATTTCTGAGCTGATATGTCCTTAACAACTGGGATTTCTTTAATATTAGTATTGTAAACTTAATTTAAAAAAAATTAAGTTGAGATTTTCAACAGATGTGAATCTAGGCCTTGGCACAAATGAGCATTTTATACTGAGGATATGGCCTTAGTAGACACCATACATAAATTTAAAAAAAAAGGTGCCTTCACTATAATTTTTGCCATAGCAGCACATTTCCTAAAAAGTAAGAGAAATAGAACACTGTAATTACTTAAAATCTTCTAGTCACTGGGATGGCACTTGACAAAGTCAGAAGAACATTTTCCATTACATATTCTCCTCTTCTAGCGGGAGCAACTCTTTTTTTAACAAGTCTTATCTAAAAAATGCCATTAAAATAACTTTTTTGGACAAGATTTAAAAGCAGCCTTTTTCAATGATATAGAGTGGGAAGTAAGGGGAGTACAGAGAAAAGAGAACTATTATTAATAGGATTTAGTCATCCTGGCATATCTGTTTTATATTTGCGCTTTTAATAAACAAGGCATGATTTTTAAGATTTATCAGTACTGTTGCTAATAGAAAGGCCTTTTTTTCTCCATTTCTCACTGCAACATGATCTGATGAAAAGGAATTCCAACCATCACCTTTCTATAGTGACATTATCTTCATAAAATTTTTGAAAGTTTTATGAAAATAAATGATGTGTAAAGGAAATTTAAGCTTGTTAAATTCAGGTTAGGTTGCAGTGGGTTGACTCTGGCTGCTAGCTGAGTTTACCTCCAGATGCTCTCTCACTCCACCTCCTCTAGAGAAATGGGAATAGGATGACAAGAGTGAGAAAATGAAGTGGTCAACATAAAGGCACTTCAATAGGTGAAGGAAAGAAAAGGAAAAAGTACCCAAGCAGAGATTTAGCTGCTGAGTTATCACTCCATGCGCTGCTGGAAAATCCCTTTGGCCAAATGTCGTAGCTTGAGACATTGACAGGAAGTAGGTTTTTTTGTTTTTGGATATGCTGTGGCCACCAATAGGTGTTCAGATTTTAAAATTGGCACCTGGTGTAGCCACTGAGGTTCGGACACACCTCTGAGAACTCACAGGGGTTAAAAGCAGAGCTGCGCCCCTGGGAAGCTCTCTTGGGACTTCGAGGCAAAGAGGTTGGATCTCCCCTCCCATCCAGCTGCTGCTGTTGGGCCGGGGAGGGGCTCCCTGCGGTAGGCCTGGGCCTGGACAGAGATGGGAGGTGAAGAGGCCCTTGAGGATGGAAGGGTGGAGGAGCACCAAGAGACATCGGGCAGCCAGCCCCCCACCCAGGGGAGAGAGAGAGGGAGAGCCGGCGTCTGAACTTGATAGCAGCCGGCCCAGGAGGAGAAGGGGGGAGTGTGGCGAGAGGGTGCCTGGCAGGGCAGCGTGGGAGTGCCGGGGCTCTGGGACAAGCAGCGGCTGAAACTTTTAACCCTTTTCTTGCATGATTGAAACCTTGCAAATGCTGATCCTCCTGGAGCTGAATGAGAAGAGAGATAAGAGATGAGATAAGAAGGGATGGGCCACAAGGGAAGTGCAGAAGACTCTTGAGTGGGGGGAGAGATGACGGAGTGGCCTTTTGGCTGGACTTTCCTTGTGTGGCCATAGACGGAACCATTTTTTTTTCCCGTGACACAGAGACTGCATTTAGGGGGAGGCAGTGCCTCAGAACCAGGAGGGTTCAGTGTGGGTACCCCTCAGCCCCAAGGGGTGCAAAAATTTGAGGGGGACAGATGTCCTGAAAGAGAGACTGTGCCTTTTTTAGAGTGAAACAAAGCATCCTTGAAAGACAACCCTAGAAGCAGCTCTGGTCCATGCACAGTGGTGAGAGCACTGGGCATGGAAGGAAGATGTCACGATGACAAAGGATTTTCCGGGCGGTGCTGAGTGACATGGAAGCACACACGGTTTCAGTGTGTTTCCAGGGGAAGCCTATGGTGCAAGAAGGACTCCTCTCCTCTCATGAACTGAAGATTGGGTATTCTAAAGGATGGTGCCGGACTGAGAGTTGGTGATTTAAGAGAATGCATTGCATTGAGAAATTTAGTGGCGGGGAGGAAGAAAATGCTTTTGTAAATTTTTCATTTTCCTTGTAGTTTAGTTAATAAAGTTTTCTTTATTTCTAAGTAAGAGCCTGCTTTGCTTATTCCTAGTCACATCTCACAGCAGACACCAGAGAAAGAGTATTCTCATGAGAGCACTGGCAATGTGCCAGTGTCAAACCATGACACCAATGTGAGCCAGCTGTCCCAGCTGTGTTTTCCAACCTCTTGCCATCTTTCAGCCGAGTCACTGGGGTAGTGACAGGCTGGGAAAACGGAAAGGTTTTGCTGCTGTGCAATCACTGTTTAGCAATAGTTATCAGCACTGTCTTAGTCACAGACCCAAAACTGCCCAACAGGGACTTTTGTGAAGAAAATCAACAGCTGCTGGACTACCCTGGAGTTCATTCTGCTGTGTGCATTGCTCTTCACCCTGTTTACATATCAAACTTTACTGAGCCAACCAGCGGAGAAAACAGGTCTACACAAGACTTTCTGATGCTTTGAAAAAAAATACTGTTAAAGTCACTGGCCAAATTTCAAGTTCTTTAGGAATAAAGCTAGAAAGAAAGAGGCTGTGGAGATGGTTAAATGCCAACAGATTGTCAATGGCTAATATTCCCATAAGCTTTATGAGTAGCTGATTATATTGCACACAATTGTACATTCGTTAAACAATATAGTTGTTCAAGTAAATTTTGCTGTTTAGGCTACCGATGTTTCATTCAGTGTATAATCAAGGCTAATAAAACATAATAATATTGAATAATTGGTCATGCCTTAATTAGATTTGACTCAGCATACTTGTGTGTTCATAAAGGCTCTAGATACAGATTAAGCTTTATTTTCTTGAAACAAATAACTCAAATGATGAGGTAGGTGCTTTCTCTGGTTTCATTACAATTCCTGTATTTGCTGATATACATTGTTTTTAAATTATTTTTTTTCATTTGAGGATAGATGAAAGCCTTTTAAAAGACAGAGGAGAAAGCAGCCAGAACTCATTCTTCTAGTCTGAAACTGAAGAACCTAGACTATTTCTCTGTAGCATTTTGTATTTTCAAGCATCTTAGTGTCAATAAACAGTATTAAAAAAACGTTGTCTATTACAGAATGAGAATGGCCACCAACCAACTCAGAAAATTGAATGTCCTTCAGATCAGGTGCTAATGCAAATCCCTCTGAGATCTCTAACTGCAGTGACATGTTAAGAGTAAAGTGTCCAGACCTCCTGAAAGGAATATTAGTGAAAAGATTAAAAATCAACAAGAACAACTTCTAATAAACAATGTTTAAGTTCTCTGAAATTATCCACTGTCTTATTGAAGGACATAACTATTTTCCATTTTAATAACTAAGCTGATGGCCATGATAAAAATATGGACCATATGGAAGATTTACTGTAGGGCAGAGTAGCTAAGTATAACCCCATTCTGAAATCCCCAAATCAAAAGAATTCAAAATGCATAGAAGGATGTATTTTTATGCATGTATTTTTTATGGATACTAAAAGAGAGTACTGTGTTTCTGCTCTAGAGACATCACTAGAAAACATGTGCAGTGCTACCTGCTAAGCTAAACCTTGGGGTTTTTTCAGGTTTTGCCAAATAAGCATGTCCTTGGGGGCTGAGATCTGTCTGTATTGACAGAGTGTTTCTACTCCTCCCTGCCACTTCCCCCCTCACAGTTTTAGAATATCTGTATTCCCTATTTGTTTTGCAACCCAAATATCTGGTGAACTTGAAAATCAGAAATCCCTTTGGGTTTTTTTAAGAGTTGATTCATTCTCTGACCTCCAGATATCGAAAGTAGGAGTACAGTGTTGTACATCCCCCTCACTACATGCCTACTTAAAATCAGCTCACAGAAGATACTGCCTAGAGAGACTCTAAATGGTTGAGTCCTGGTGTTAAATATTTATAATCCAAATACAGTTTGTATGAATATAAAATGAGTGCCACAAACTGAAGCATTCTCATTTTGAAAAGCTATTACAATTTATAATTAACTTGAGAAAATTACGTAAGACCTACTATCTGTTTTTCCCCTGGCATTAGTGTTCCAGGGAAGGTTTTATAATTTTCTGTGAGCTGTAAGGCTTGTGATATGGTTTAAAGTGAAAAATCATTATTGTGATTATTATGAATACTTTGAGATTGGGTTTGGGTTTTTCTGTTTGCCTTATTTTTTTTTGTTTTGCTTATTTTTTGGGGTTTTTTTTGTTTGTTTGTTTTGTTTTGTTTTAATTTGGACTACTCTGTTGTTCCCAATACGGGATATTTAAAAAGATGCTAATGTGTACTCCAACCAAATATTCCACAAAAATACACTTTCTTTGAATGGAGAATGTTTTATGTTCATATGATAAAAATCAATGTGTCCACTCTTCTTTCATACCAGAGGTCATTACTGAAGGTACACTGTTTATGATACATATTAACAATAAAGAGTATTTTTCTAAAGAGCATTTTAGTAGAAAAAAATGCACTATGCAATAGAGTTCTGCATGTGACAATGCAATAACCCCTTATTAGCCTGGGTGTTTCATTTCAAGTTAAACTTCTAAAAATATCATTATGTAGGCACATTTAGAGAAGAAAATTGATTGGATCCATTTTTCTTTCTGTTGTTAAGTATGAAACAAGGAGGATGATAGCTATGCTTTTCTAGAGATGAAGAAGCAAGAAAGTTCAAAAGAAGAGAAGAGAAGAGAAGAGAAGAGAAGAGAAGAGAAGAGAGGAAAAGAAAAGAAAAGAAAAGAAAAGAAAAGAAAAGAAAAGAAAAGAAAAGAAAAGAAAAGAAAAGAGAAAAGAAAAAAAGAAAAGAAGAAAAGAAAAGAAAAGAAAAGAAAAGAGAAAAGAAAAGAAAAGAGAAAAGAAAAAAAGGAAAAGAAAAGAAAAGAAAAGAAAAAGAAAAGTAAAAAAGAGCCTCTTAGCCTCTTTTGATTGTTGTTTTAAGATACATTTTAATACAGCTAATGTTCAAGATACACAAGACACATTATGTCTTTCAAAATTCAAATTTGCTGGCAATGGCAGCTATGTAGGATCTATAACTGATTTGTGCTCATGTACCTGAGTTTTTTTAAGGACTTCCATTAATTTACACCACTCCAAGTCAAATAATTTCTATGACATACAAGTACCAGGTACCTTGGAGGTCTTAATGAGTGTTTCTTTATCAATTCCACTTAGGACATCTGCCGAAACAAGTGGCATTTAGATGTTCTAAGCTGAGACCGGATACAGACTCCTGAAATGTTAACGCCATGGGATTCTTTGCCACAGCAAGGAATGTTAATGCAAATAATTTTCACACTTTGGAAAGCAAAACAAGTTTAAAACACAGACTCCAGTAATAAACAGAATTAAGAAATTATTTTGAAAATACTACATTCAAAGTATTTGCTTTTATCTTAAGTATCTATGCCAGTTTGTTAGATTAGAATGATAATATTTAATATAATAATATTAAAAGTTAGATTAAATGTACATTTAGTGTTAAATTTGATTTTTTAGAAAGCAAAGGTAGGTATGTTGAAAAAATCTTGACATGATTTTGGTCTCAGAACATTTTCTGAACACATTATACATTTTATCATTAAGTAAAGGAAATTTATGATTAGAATAGAGGCTAACAGCTCTCTTAGCTACATGAGCACAAATCAGAGCTACAGATCATAAATATCTGCTCTGGCTGGGAAATTTAAATTTTGAAAGTCATGATGTATCTTGTGCATCTTGAACATTACCTTTATTTAAATGTATCCTAAAAAAATAAGAAATCATTAAAAAGTATATTTCTATAACAAAAAGAAAATAAAAATTCCAGTTTGCTTTAAAGAAGACCAGACAAAACAAACAACAGCTGTTTATAACAATTTCAGGTGTGAGATGATACAAACAAATGTCCCTTCCACGCAAATCACCGTTTGTTTGTTTGTTTTTTTTCTGAAGCCTTCATTATGTTGCCTTAGTGCTAAGTTTTTCTATATCTTAGGAAACTCATCCCATCATGGTATGGCTCTGAAAATGAGGCGCTCCTGATTTTCAAAACTGGAAGCAAAGCTCTCAAGAGTCATAAGTGTTGCCTTATACTTTTCCCAGTTACTTATAGTTTTGGGAAATGTTCCTGTTAGTTAATCAAGGCATCCTGTTAAATCCTTATCAAGGGTTTTCATTGATAAGAATCTATCCCTGACTGACTAGCATGCATACACATTCATATAAACACATACATTTATGTATGTATATATAAATTGCAGCCAAAATATTCATCACTTCAGAGAAGGTAGAAAAGACAAAGCTTTGTTTGTCTTAAAAATCTGAGTCTCATATTGTTCGTAGAATGCTATTTCTTTGCACTTTGAAGCAAGTCAAAATTTGGCAAAGAATTCATCCAAGTGTAAAAAAGAAGATTTTATTGTCCTTCTGCAAAATATCCTGGATTTGCTTTTTTTCTGAGTTCATAAAAGATCTCTCAGAATTTCACACAGTTGAGCTGCCTAAAAGTCCCACTTCTCCTAACTCCAGTCTTCGCAAAAGGGCAGAGACTGAGTTTGAGCTTCCCTGAAATTTTTCTTCTCTGCTTTGGGAGGCATTATGCTACAAGACACCAGAACTGAGAGCCTGATCTGCCCTGTCAGGTAAGGTAGCATGCAAGAAAAAACGTGTTCTACATGTAAATAAGGATGATGCTGAATTCAGGACAACAGAATTAAATGTCTCCACAGACAAAGTGCACATTGCTGCAGTTTCAAGAAGTAACTGTCCTGTCCTCTTCATTTTCCATACCACAAGTGGAAGTTCTCTTGAACTGCTTTGCAAATACACTCAGGACAGAAAATGCAACTCTTGGGAGATCTATTTGGAACTTAAGAATGTATCCCATGGTCCCAAATCATCTGAAAAAAAAAAAAAAATATTTTATTGGTCCTTGGAGCTCTGTAATTAGCATTCTAAATTAATTATTTCATGGAAATTTGCACATTACCACTGCACTTCAGTCCAGGTGTGCAAGTAGGTATAAAAATTTAACTTTTTTTTACACAGGGGATACTAAATTATATGCATTAGATTCTGCTTTATGTTTTGTACATAGTGGAAACAGAAATCCTTAAAAAACAAGCAGTGATTTTTTTCTTTTCAAAATATTGTGGATATTTTAGCAAAAAAGAACATTTTGCCGAGAACTGACTGATGTTTATGAAAAGTAATACCGAGTAACGATGCATTCAGTGAAGGAAATGGAGAGAGACACTGTGACAAAAGAATAGAAAGGGAGCTTGCAGTCGAAATCTGGTTCCCATAACCACAGAGGATTCAATTCAATGTTACATTGACAGGAACAAAAATTATGTGCTTCTTAAAATTTGGCTGCTTGATCCAGTACTGAAACACCAGAGTCCTTTCAGAATAGGTAATCTTTTGTGTAATATTCATATACTTTAGGGAGCAATTATTCCCACTTATATTGAGTAAGTTGCTGCTGGGTGGCAATAAATCTCATTGCAGCACAATTTCTACAAGCTGTGCTCTGCTCCCTAGGTTGTCTGAAAAGTTAAAAATGTAGAAAATTTGAATTTTGCCTGGCTGTAAAAGGACATGCTGCCTACCAGTCAGTCAGGAGACAACATCTGACAGCCTCACCAAGATTCAGGCATTCAAAAAAAGCCAAAGTTATTTCAAAGGTTCTGTAAAATACTGACAGGATTTGAAAAAAATTGTGATAGCATAAATCAACAATTTATTAATTAGCTATGAGAATCTGCAAATATTAATTTAGTACTATCTCTACATAATTCCTCCAGGAATTACTGTATGGAGTTGCTCATTCATTTGTAATCACAGGCTACCTTTGGGAAGATAAAATACTTCTGAATATGAGACAAAGATGGATGAATATTTCTGCATGAGTTCCTGCTAAAATTTCTCTGATAAACATGGCTTTATTCTATTCCAGTCATCCTTCAAAGGTGAGATCAGCTTACGTGTAGGAAGAGCCAGTTTAATCTATTTCACAGACAAGGGTCATTTACTTCCAGAAATTCCCAATGCACTGACGAGTGACAAACTTCTCTATCTCACACCCTATGAAATGTATTCTTCAAATCAATCACAAGGTTCAGCAAAATGTGTGTGATTCAAAGAAGTTTCAGAATTAGTAGAGATTGAAGGAAAGATGACATTTGAGCTGTATAGGTAGGAAATTGCAGTCCCTTTTGTGCTTGTATGGGAGAGCAGAAGTGCTGTACCAAATGAACTCTTTGCTCTGACTGGCCCGGAAAGTGCTAATGGCTCTACTTCACTTATTTTGTTCTGAGTAGAAGTACAGTTTTGAAGCTAATCCCCTGCTTGTTCCCATTTACCATGTGCTGCTTCACTGCTGAGAGCAGATTTGGTATTCATTAAATATATTTTTGTCAAAGGCAACTAAATCAGAAGCTTTTCTCTCTAAGTGCTTCAGTGCTAATGGAGGCTTTATGCTCTGAACTGTTGTGTGGGTTCTACCATGGCAAGATCTTCCACCATGTACTTAAAATTCTTCCTTAAAAAAAGAGTCCAACCTGACGAGTAGCTATAACACTCAACCCAAAGAATGAGTTGAATAACTCAATCCAGATTGAATTTAAACCAAAATAAGCCCCATACTATCATATGGAGGGAGTGGGAGTAGCCAGTTTCAGTCACTTCTGTTTACATATCCCATTGTGATGCACTGCCTCCAGACTGAGGCATAGAGATATACTAAGTTTAATGTTTTATCACTTAAATTAACTTTCATGATTTTAGAAACTCACAAGTTGAAAACCCTATGGCTTTATTTTTTTAGCCGTGGCAAGAATTATGACAGGAAACTCAGCAGTTTCTCTCTTCACTCCATCTTGAAATAGAAGTCAAAACAAGTCCTATACTTGCTGTTACAGTCAAATAGTGTGTTGCAAAAAAAAACTGGAAAGAAAATTGAGTAAATTATTAACACTTTTTCTCAGACATATTTCAAATGTTTCTGATTTCTGATGATCAGAAATAAAGTTTTTTCAGTGTCTCTGACTTATGAAATAAAGATGAGGAAGTAAAGATTGCTGTGTACTGTGGCACAGAGAGTGCTTCAATAGTGCTTTAAGAAATCATTCTAAGAGTAGATATTTGGAAAATAATGGTATCACTTATGCAGGAATCTGATTGCAGGATACTGGATTTATAGAAACATTGATCTGCAAAGAGCCTCAAAAAAGCCAATATCTTTCTATTGATGTAACAGTAAGATCCTACACTGGTAAATGATAGAAATAATGGAATATACACATAAAAGCAACTCCTACAAGGTCACTGCGTAGCACTTGCTGTAAGTTCAGGCATATGTTTACACAACATTACCTAAAATGTAAAGCAGTTATTAGCTTCAGATCTTGAAAAGTGCTGGTGTTAGTAATGACAGTGACAATTTATATTTAATTTAGAAAAAAAAATAATTCCTGTAAAAATTTTAAAATGAGGAAAAAGATTAATTAATTTAATATTGTTGAATTGATATAATTTTGTTTGCTATGAATTTGCCTGTTATTTATTATAGCTTATCAAATTTTATTTTCCCTCAGAATGAAAGGGCAAAAATCCTTTTTAAAAGGCTAGTCTTTTGCTATGAAAAATATTTCAAATATATAATGTATCCTGCATGTTACAAAATGTCTATATTCAGCGTATGAAAAGATAAAGGTGGAAAGAGGACTGAAAGAGTTTTCAGCTGACAACCCTTAAAAATTAAAGAAGAGACAATTTTATGACCAGAAGCTAAATCTTCTCTTCTGCTAGTCCAGACAATGATTAGATAGGGATTGCCTATGTTTGCAGTCTCATTAAAGTCACTAGGAATTAGCAGTTGAAGTTGATTAGCCAAGCGCAAGTCATTGGCCCCTCGAAGCAGCAAATCTGCCTGGCAGAGGTCTGCAGCCACAGGGAGCAACCTTGCATGGCTGGGGAGGGAGGTGGTCTGGGGTGGTGTTGCCTGGCATGCCTTGAACACCCTCTCTTCTGTCACGGCAGGTATGACAGAGACCTAAAGAAGGCAGCAGAGTTCTCTCACATGGGCACACCGAGCCCACCCAGAGCTGAGAGACTGAAGGCTGAGCTTGCAAGGATTGGCTCACAACTCCTGTGAATCATGAAATACCTTTGTTTATCTATTCACTGGCATTGCACACCAATAGGTGCACTGTAAAGGGATTTATTGTCCTCTGGAACATCTGATGATCATTTCCACAGTTAAGACCTAGTTTTAGTCAGTTTTCAATTATAAGCCTAAATCCTTCATGAACGAGGCCTCATCATCTCCATTTTATAAACAGAGAAATGGATGCACAAAAATTATTTGATCATGTCATCACTGTTGAACTGGAAAGGGGCACAAACCAGGAAATTTTCCACTTTTGTCCTGTTCAGAAGAATGGCTACATAATATTTGCAATACATGCATATCAGGGCTGAGACAGCAAAGCAATTGTCGGTGGATTTTGCCTTAAATATCATGAGAAGAATGGGCTTTCCCTTCCTTGTGTTATGCTTGTTCACAAGTGAGTGTTTAGCAGCAGTAGGGAATGAAGATTTTGTTGAAGAAATAATAGCAGGCTGATGGTAGGCACAGTATGGTACTTCTCTGGTCTGCATTCAGCCCAGCAGGAGCACCAGAACAGCAGTGTTTGCTCACTCATAGCTGTGTGTTAAAACACCAGTTAAACACTTTTAAATGGTTCTTTTTAAATATTATTATTTTCAATTGATTTTCAGTTGAATTTTCAATGTATGGAACTGTCAGCAGCATGAAAACTCAGTCCTCTTCTCATCTCTCTCTCTTTATCCACTTACTTAAATTTTGTAAATGCAGGATATATCTTCTCAACTTGTAAAAGAAGTGTCCTCTTTTGATGCATTTGTGTGCCATCATTATAACATTCAAATGATGTTCAGCAAATCAAAAGGTTGCATGGTAATGTGTGTTTATTGTACATTTGCTCTGTTATGTATATGCTTTTTCATTTCCTTTTGAGTTGTCACTACAAGTACTTCACTACTTCAAATTTAAACCCCAATGCATGTGCAAAACTAAAGTACTTGACAAAGGACAGAGGGCTTTGCTATTTGTAGCCTCAGTGCCCAAGATATTGCAGCAATCTTTCCAAATACTAATCACTTTGTAGCTGTCAGTACTCAAAAATGCTTATTTATTAATAATGAGAATTTTATTAGGTATGTGTCTTTATTCTGGAAGCTGTCATGCTTCAAGTCTAATATGCTCCTCCATGGTTTTGGAGTTTATAGACCTTGTTGTTTATGTATTAGGAGAAAATAGCAGTAACTCTTATCTTATGGCATTTGCTTTACAGTCATCTCCATTCACTACTGTTCCAAAATATCTGAAAAGACATGTTAATGGCTGTGTCTGCCTCTTTCTTATTTAGGTCTGTGACTTTCTTTTCATTCTATGGCCCTCTCAGTCTTTCAGACTGAATTTTAAGGAATATTTACTTGCACCTGACAGCCTTAAATTTCCTTTTAGAAATGTTCAGATTCTGGCTTTTGTAGCTTAAATGAACCTGTTAATTCAAATGGTAAACCTAGTGAAACACTGACACAGCTAAATATCGCTGCTGCTAACATCATCAGAAAATGTCTCTGGAGTACTTATTCAAAAAAAGAAATGTCTGGCAGAGAACAAGGGACATACAGGCATTAATCAATGTGACATTTTTTGCCCTGTTACAAATATTGGAGGCAGCAAACAACTGGAAGTTATAGCACTCCAAATTAAGAAGAAAGCCCTTATTCTAGAAAATATGTACTGGGTGTTTAAAGTCTTGTAGGATACTTAAAGTATAAAGCCACTCAGATACACAGAAGATGTAATCTTTTGTTGGAACTGAGCACACAGTGAATTATACGATTCATTTTGATAACTGAGTGGAGTATCTGTAAAATGCTTTAGGGAAATTTAACCAAAGGAAATATTTCAAAGATAAAATATTATCTTGCTTATTTATAGACTCAAACTTTGTAGGTCTAATAGTATCAGTTGGTTTAACTTTAATTCTAATAAAGAGTATTGCTGATTGTAGCAAAGAAATATTAGAAACTGTGAAATAATGTTACTAGATTGATTTCTACAAGTGTTGGCTCTCAGCCAGTCAAAACACATATGTTGGGATAACATTTAATACAATAACTTAAGGCAGAACTCCATCAGAAATCATAATGCATATTGCCTAATTAAAGAATTTCAAAGTATGTAATCTTGAACACAATGATTCAATGTTAGGATAATAAACATGCTATTGGTGTTAATATTGCTTGATTTATGCCACTGCACTTTTAAGAAACAATAATAAATAGAAGGATTTTCAAGCAGAAATTTCATGGCATGCCTAAATGCAAATAGCCATACCTGATGAGACCAGTGAGCTTCTGATCAATGCCAGCGCTCCAGGAGTTGTGTGACCCACCTGGAGAGCAGGGCTGTGCTCCAGAACAGAGGCTTTCTGAACAACGCACACCTTCCCCACACAGCACTCCAAGGCTGGAAAATGCCACAACACATGACTCTGCATCTCTTCTGACTTTTCACTAATGTCTTTGGACACTAAACTTGATGTCCTTACAAATTCAATATCCTGCCTTATCAGTTTTACTAACCTCAGTGCTTTTGGATGGCCATCACTTTACAGTCTTTTCTTTTCCCTGTGACTGAGGCTACATAATCACTGTGATTCCAAACCCTCCTTTTGTTAATAAATTTCAAAACTACAAGGCCAATTATTTGATGATTTTTTATGCCATTTTAGAGAGCTAAACTTTCTGAAAGGCACAGAGGCCCCAAAGTCTCTTTCCCACTGTGTGTCAGGTTGGAAGTTGTGCAGATCAGAAGAGTACTTTCACAAGTGGGGACGTCAAAGGTAAATTCACCAGTAAAGACCTAATGCAGTATCAGTGCTATATGCTATTAGTGAACATTTTAAATGGATTTTGTTTCAAGCCACACATTTTGTCTATTTAGTGAAAATTGCTAATGAAAATAGAGGATGCAGGGACAAAATCCTCACACTTGGAGCAAGTTTCTTTAGTCTTCTAAAGCAATTGTCTTCATTGTCTTCACAACAACAATAGTTATTGTACAAAGGAAATTACTTGTGGAAAAAATACAAACACACACACACATATATATCTTTTTATATATATATACACACATATAAGGGATCATTAAGTCCCTTTCTTGACAAAGTGTTAGGAAGCACCCTTCTAATATGACTTAAGTCCTTTTGTACACCTTTCTCTTTCCTCTTTCCCTCTTTTAAAGATCTGGCTGTGTTCTGCAGTTCTCAGAGTACATGTTGATGCTACTTGTGAGTCCTGGTAATCTGACCTTGTAATGTTTAGCCTTTTTGGAAAATTCCAGGAATTTGGAGGACTACAAGTAAGAAAAATAAACTGTATGCTCTGTGTCATTTTTAAGTGATAATTGAACTGAGACAAATCTGTGAGTAAATTTATTTTATAAGTTTTAATAACTATGCTCACCAGTTGCTCACCAGTAACTACTAGTTAGTGTAAAAACAAATGGTGTCTGCTTACACTGGAAAGAGGAACTAGTAAAATGGAAATTGTTAGGGGTTGTAGGTTATTAGCCTCTCTTTTAATACCTAATAATACTCAACTCTACATGTTATGCAGTTATCTGAAACATACAGTGCATATTATGCATTTTAGGTGAAATGGCCAGCATGTCAGTCATTTAACTGAATTTTGACTACATGGCAAACATAGAAGCATCTATAAACACTTGACCTTAAAAATCTTGTTATTGGGGGTGGAGGAAATGTGCAGGTGGCTCAAAGACTGTAAAAAATGCAGTAGTACTGTAAAATACAACAGCAAAAATTAAAACAGATGAATAAAAAATTTCCAAATACAGGTGTTTTTTCTTGTGAGTACACAGTATCTAACTCCCAAAGCAGTGAGCTGTGTTCTCAAACTGAAGCCATGTTCCAATGCTACTGGAATCACAGCCTCAAAAGACACATGGAACAGAAGTAATAAAAAAACCAAAAAAACAAAAAACAACAACAAAAAACAAACAAAACCAACAACAAACAGAACAAAACCAAATAAAACAAAACAAAACAAAAATAACCCCACCAATAAATAATTGCAGTGCATAAGTGTATATTTATGATTGAATTGTAAGAAATGATTAGGGGCTGTCACAACAGAAGAACAGACACTTTTTGAAAATAAATGTTTCAGCAGTAAATTGGACCCCCTGAATTTGCAAAGCTCATTTCCTAGTTATTTGCTTTGAAAATGTGATTCATAGTGGTTTCCTGTAATGAAAGGAACGATCCCTGAAGAAGAGAAGCTGATTTAACCTTAAACCATAAATATCTTATATTGCAGCTCCCATTTTATTAGCTATGGCTGCTGTTAGTTTTATTATGGCATCTGTATTCCTTTTAAACAATAGCAAACTTGTTCCATGTGAATGATGGCTATGAAACACACTGTAAAAATTTCCTTTTTCAGTAGGATAGTTTTATTTTGAGCATTTCTTCTTTATCTCTAAGACCAGTGACATGATATTCAGCCAGTGGAAATCAGCAAAAATTATGTGATCTTTCTCCAGAGTTGTAAATTAAAGCTGTCAGAACAAGTAATAAAACTCACTGCTTTTGCAGTTCAGTATCTACAAGGTTTGTTACTTCACTAGTAAACAATTTCTGCTTGAAGATGTTTGAAATACTTCTGTGAAGAAACAATTAAAAGAACTGTGAACTTTAAGACAGAAACACACTGAGGGCTTCCTTCCACGGCTTCATACTGTTCACTAAAACATACTTTCTTACTGTTTCTTGTGTGCACTTCTCCTAGAATCTCTGCAGAATAGTGATGTTGTCCTGTATAGGTCAGCTGTCAGTATGGATGGGAGCAACTCCTGCACTGATGTTCATGAGAAGTGAATTGGCAGAGGGTAGATGAATGAAAACACTGGAACAAGTGTTTGTGCTGTAATCTATTTTGTCACTGCTTGTTGACCTACTCTGCTCCTTTCTGGGGCAAAATCTAATAAACTGGTGTCAGTCAGTGCTTCCTGTTTTTCTTAAAACATGCCAAGTATACTGTGGAAATGAACAGTAAACCAGGGGAAAAAATAAACTGTGCATCACTTGGATTTCAAACTGGTGTTACATCAGTGTATCACCAAGAGATGCAAGAGAAGAGGACCTTGTTGAGCACTGAACTATGACTCAGAAAAGATGGGTGAAATTTCCAGTTTCTCAGATTTTCTGAGATTGTCAGAAGATATTGCAATCTTAATGCATCTTAAATTCTTCAATCCATCACAGAAACAATACTGTAAATTGGTAAAAAAAGGCTGTGTAGAAATAAACTTACTGCCTTTTCAAGAGTTTCTGTAAAACAGCTTAGGAGTGTACAAAGTGTCCTACAACTCAGAAGACCTTTTTTCTGTAACAAATGTGGCTCTTTATCTGATGTTTCACTGTTTTCAGATTAAGAACTGGAAAAATTCCAAGCATGCTTTTTTTGTCTTAGATTACCCTCACTGAAGAGTGTATCTTTATCTAAACATGCGATATCTGTATTTATAAATAGATTCTTTCAAAATAGAAAATTAAAAATCATCATTCTAAGATGAGTCTTACCAGATATCCTCGGTATTTATTCAATAATTTTTGGAAAGGGAAAAATATTTAATTTTCCTCTTGTGTCTCTGTCTGTAGATTAGCTTTTAAATAAAAAACAATATGAATTTGCTTTCTCTTGTGAAAAGACTTCATTGGTATGATGAATGGGAATCTCCAGTATTAAACAATTTAGGTGAGACTACAAAAATTTTCTCAAATGCATATAAAATTTTCTTAGGTATTTAGTGTTATTTGAGGTTATGATGATACAGGGAAAAAAAGGTGGAGAAGAAGAAAGAATCTCTAGGCTATATCCCTGGAAATACCTGAAATTTGAACTTTTCTGTGTTTGACAACTCACATAAATTATTTCTGTTCATCAATTAGATGCATGTGATTACATTCTGTTGGGTTTTTTCCGACTGACAAGTAGTGGCTCCTAAGAGAATTGCAGATGATGTGCTTGATAGAAAATCTAGCAGGGCAGAAAGATGAAAAGCCTAAAAATTATAAACATTCCTTTCAAATAGAAAGAAATATCTACTGTTCTGCAAGATGAAGAATTTCAGAATAATTTTAATAATGATACTTCAGCATTTACTCTGTAGTGCTTTTTCATTTTCTTAGAAAAACTACATTACATCAAATTTTTATCAAGGCATGGTGAATAAAAGTTAGGCTTTTACATGGGGCAACACAAAGATTTTCCCCAAAAGGCTGATATTACAGTTGAGCTGGTAGTCTTCTCTTTGACATAAACGAAGACTACAACACAAACCATGGAAGAGCAAGATTTCCTCAGGACTGCTAGATTGCATGGGTTTTTCTTCCCCTTAGACTTAGCTCCACAGCATACAATTCCTTGCTACTGTTTCAGACTTCCCCCATTTCTCTCTGTCTCTTTAATGCAATAAGCTATGAGGGCCTTCCCTTGATGTCATGGAGTCCCATGCAAGTCCTGGACCTCTTTTCTGTGGCAAAAGCACTGTGCTCTCTTTGCTATTTGCCCTTTCAATAAGACTATGTGTTTTTCATGCTACCAAAATAAATAGAAAAGTCTTACCATTGATAACAATGGGGACTGTAAGTGATACAGCAGAGCATATGAGGTTTTTTTCCAGTTGTGATGAGGAAATAAGATGACAATTATAAAACAAACAAAAAGTCATGCAGTACCAAAAGGAAGAAAAATCTAGAAAGGAATATTTCAGCAAATAAAAAAATATTTTAAGGTTTGTATTGAAGCACCTGTATATAAAAGTAAAAGCAAAACTCCTAAGTTCTCCTTTAGGACAGAAGTCCCATTTGAGACTCAGCAGAAAGTTCTACATTCTGTTTTTTCCATGTGCTCTGTATCTATGATCATTCCTGTTGAGAAGTATATAATTAACTGCAATACAGCTCTTTCCCCTTGCTTATGAAGGTTAAATCTTAGATTATCACTTTGCAGCTTCTTCTTTGACATTTAAACCTACCAGGGTTAAATGTCACTTTTTGAAGAAAGAATTGTTTCCATTAGAGAAGAGGTGCAGTGTCAATAATGCATTTTATTGGAAAAGCATTGAATATTTTATCTGTTCCCAGATGTTTATGTCCTTTTGTTTGGATGCAAATATGAAACATAAGTACAGTTTATTACCCAGAGCTACTTACATAGGAATGTGTTTGGAACAAGGACAGTAAATGGACTGAGAGAAATTTTTAACAAACAGATTGCTCATTGTGCAGCTGTTGTCAGGTAACAGACCAAGGTGGATGTTTTCAGCATCATAAATTCATCATAAATCAACATTTAAAGATAAATCGGGCAAGCAATTAACACTCATGTGATTTTTACACCACTCTAGAATGCATCTATTGGTTCCTAATTCATTTCAGGTGTTT
This sequence comes from Melozone crissalis, assembly GCF_028551555.1. Lineage (NCBI taxonomy): Eukaryota > Metazoa > Chordata > Aves > Passeriformes > Passerellidae > Melozone > Melozone crissalis. The sequence continues at coordinate 31,803,651 of NW_026535782.1, read as the reverse complement.
ACAGTCTTGCTTAACTGTAAACTTCAGGGAGAGTAAAAGCACTCAGTGCTTTTTGAGCCAAGTTATTTCTCAACTGGAATTGAACAAGACAAAATGCAAGTTCCTGTTTCTGGAAAACAAAAGCTGTAATTTTTTTTAATGTCAAGAGCTCAACCGGATTTAGTCAGAAACACAGCGAAGAAACATCAGCTGATTGCAAGATGATTTGAGGCCATGAAAGTAACAACATCCTCCCAAGATCTGAATTCTATGTACAATTCTGCTGAAGAAAGATGTTAGAATTGCAGAGGGATACAAAAAGTTTGCTATGCTGGTAAGAAGATTGAAGTGCTTTGTACATGACTAAATAAAAGCTGAAGTTCTTTGCTTTATCAAATTCAGGTTGAAAGGAGGTATCACCATTGCACAAAATATGTGAGAACAAAAATAATGGGAACAGAAGAAAATCTTAGCACCGAGACCTCAGACTAGCGCACTGAAAAATAGCAACAAATTAACAAAGGAAGAACTGCTACACAAACTAGAAAAAGTTTTGGAACATATCTAAAATGGAAATCATGGGGCTCCAAAATCACTATTGTCCCATCAAAGAAGATCAGATATCTGCACTCTGTGTCTCCAGAGGGACATTCTTCTTTCCAGCCTCATCACAATGCTAAAGTAAATTAACTTTAATGTTGTTTCCCCCTCTAAGTCTTTCAAGATCTATATATCTGAAAATGATAACAACTTTCAATCCTAGGTTTTTAGTGAATCAGAACAAAATTTAAACATGGAGTTTATATGTTTATTTACTTGCAACCAGATTAATTCTCATGTGTGAAGAGGACAGGTGGTAATAAAGAAAAAAAATTGCAACCGTGTGCATGCGTGTACATGCATACACACACACACACACACACACACACACACACACACGCATGCACACACACAAACACTTTTCCTGCACAGTTGTATAGCTTAATATAGAATAATTCTCCAGCTGATTTTCAGTATCTGTAAGCTATTTAAATATATATAATTGAACTGAAAAATTATGGTAGCATCTGTCCCCAGAGATGTCTAAAAGGAAGCAGACTCTGTTATTAAATCACAGATATGTCTCCTAATTGTCTTGTTTCAAAATAAAGATAATTATTAGTAAACCAATTGAGGGCTCTGAATAATAACTGTAAATGTACTTGTCAGTCATTTACAATGAAAGAAAATGCATAATTATATCTATCATACATAAATGAATTCACTAAAATTTTCTTAGTTATCAGAAATTAATTCAGGTTTCACTCTAGGAACATTTATTCTTATTCAAACAGAAAAGCCCCACCACCCCAGTTAGAATTTTCCCATCCAGAGTAAGCATGCACAAGTCTTTGTGTATTAACACTCTCTAATTTACACTTCCATTTTGAAAAACAGCAGAAGCCACTGGACCGTGGAATAAATTATCAAGGGAAGTGGTCATGGCAACATCACTTCAGAGAGTGAAGTCTGTGACATTAACAAGTGTGGCTTAATGAACTGCTGTGCCAAATGTAGGTCGAGCTCTACCATACAGATAGCTGGATTAGCTGACCCTGAAAACAGAGACTTCAGTTTCTGCCACCATCAGTCTGTGCTTTTCCTTCCCCTGCAGCCTTCCTGTCTCATTCTCAGGCTTTTTGTAGCTGAAGATGACTGCCAATGGTGAGGGATGGCTGGGTCTATGCCCAGCCAGGGGTACCAGCTGTTTGGGTTCCTGACTGCCTCCACTGCCTTCCATGTCCCTGGAGAATGCTCACTTCTTGTTTTGCCCCAATGAAGGAGCCATGCACAAGCCTCATGAGAGCACCAGTCTGACAGCTTGCATTTGCTGGTTCAGTAAAGTAAATGAAACAAGTGGCATAAGACAGCTCTGCTTCCCAAGTTCAAAAAAAAAAAAAAAAAAAGGAGCTGGAATGTTTGAAAAGTGTTTGCACCTGTAACACAGCCCATTTTGTTAGTGTAGGTATATGCCAGGAGTTAGCCTAGCAGGTAGGTGTACTCTTCTGGTTTTGTCACCACTATCTCACAATTTTTTTTCTTTCTTTGGTTTTGTGGTGTTGTCCCCATTGTCAAAGTGATTGATGGCCTTTTTTAACCTTTGTGGATTTCTGCAGGTTTGAACATGCAGAGACAAGTGCAACCTCAGTGTCTGGATGCAGCACATTACATGACATGCATGAATACATTCTCTTTGAATATAATAATTCCCTTGGCCTCCTTTCTAAAACCTTTCTTTGGACCAGGAAGATCCTCAAAGGAGAAAGCTCCTCTACAAGTATTTCTTTTTTCTCCCTTTCTCTGAGCTTCCATTACTGGCTAGAGCTGAAAACAAAATAGATGTTGAGTCAAATTTTAGATCCTGAGCCAGTGTTGTCACTTTTTTCATGCTCTACTCATACCATAGGATTATACTATAGGTTTCATGCAGAATTTAGTTGCTTCGTATTTTTTTTAATTGATGAAAATTTAAATACAAATTATAGCATTCCTGAAGCTACAAAAGGGTAATTTTACTGAACTATAGCCTTGAAAAGAAAGCCTTTGCATGATTATAATGTATAATCATAATGTACATAAATAATAATGTATTTTCTAGCTGAAGACTATAATTACTGTGTCCCTTGTAGATTCTTAATAAAAACAATAACAAAAAACCAACAACAAAACACATGTCCATAAAAACACTGAAATGAAAAACTACCTTGAATATTTTCCTTCCAGACTGTCTTCTAGGCTTAGTAAGCTCATTCCCAAGCTGTATCTATGAAATGTGAACATGAAATGCCAGAGACACCAAAACTTTCAATAAAAATGGCATATTTGTAACAATAAAAGACACATTCCATATAAAAGTGAAAAATGTAGTCCATGCTTGTGCATGCTGTGATAGGTTCTGCTCTGAATGACATGCTATGTGAGAGGGACTGAGTGGACTTGGACTATGTGATTATATATGAGTGCGTGCCTGCTGCTTTTGTTAAAAAAATAAATAAACCAAGCTTTTATATCCTTCAGTTACCTGGAATGCAGTCATAATTTCAGAATGCAATTAACCTCAGAAATAGCCACAAAGTAATATTCAGTCACTGGTTCTGATGATGGCAGGCTCTGATGATGGCAGGTGTTCAGCCGTCTCCAGGAGAGAAGGACTCCATCAGATATAACAGTGTTTTGGGAAAACAAACACCACATCACTCCAAATGCTCTCTGTTCTTTCTTCTTCCTGCAGCTTTAAATGCTGAGCATGAAGCCATATGGTCTGGAATATCCCTTTGGTCAGTTGGTGTCAGCTGTCCTGGCTGTGCCCTGTCCCGGCTCCTTGTGCACCCCAGCCTCCTCACTGGTAGGGCGGTGTGAGAGGCAGAAAAAGCTTTGATGCTCTCTGAGTACTGCTCAGCAAAAATTAAACCAGGAGGCATATAGCCAAGATGGAGAGGGATTTTTAACCAGAGCCTGCAGTGACAGCACAAGGTACAATGGCTTTAAACTAAAAGAGGGCGAATTTAGACTGAATGTAAGGAAGACATTTTTCACAGTAAAGGTGGTGAGGTTCTTAAAAGATTTTCAAGACAATTTTTGTGTGCCCCATTTCTGGAAGAGTTCAGGACCCTGTTGGATGGTGCTTTGAGCAACCTGGTCTAGTGGAAGGTGTTCCTGCCCATGGCAGAGGTTTGGAACCAGATGATCTTTAAGGTTTCTTCCAAACAAAACCTTTCCATAATTGTGTCTATCCATTCATTTGTATATCCAAACCAGTTCAAAACATAATGGCATAATTATTTGTCCTATAGTTTTCTGTTGCCCCTAAAGAGAACACTGGCAGACAGAAAAAATGTAAAAGATCACAGTTCAATTATATTTGCTTATGGCACATAAATATTTTATTGAATTGAGGCAATTGAATAGGTCTTCACTTTCCAGTCTAAAAGTATTTTCTTCATCTTCATTCTCATTCACTGGAGAAAATAAAACGGGAGGCTCCAACACTCCAGTGCAAGTAAAATAAATATTTGTCTCTATTTTGAATGTGTATGAGCTAACATCTCTTTATTCCTGTTTTTAACAAAGCTGTACTAGTGTAGATTGTATGATGACATTATTATTTGCTTTCTCATTTTCTTTTAAGATTGTTTCCTTATTATATTGAATTCTATGAATTTGAATTTTTTAAGAGAATAAAGGAGGACTAGAATTCTATGCATGCTTGCATTTCCTGTGTTCACTTATACCATCACTGAAAAATGGTTGCAAAGCAATAACTAATACTTGCTAACAGAACTTTATACTCACATATTTTACTGCAAATGAAAACAGAAACAGAAGTAAAGTGTAAAAAAACCATTTATGAGCAGTGACTATGTGTGAGAGCCATGTGCTGATAAAGACCTGTAAGCAAAGAGATGACTCCAGGGAGATCTCTCTCTCAAAAGCATTTCATGTTTTTTGGAAGCAATTTTAGGAAGTTTGAGACAGTTGTGAACTCTGGCCACTGAGCTTAGAAATGCTTTCCAGCCTCTCAAGTCTTCAAGTCACCTCAGGGAAAGACATGCCCAGTCATTCCTACTAGGATCTGAATTTTTGGTTTGAGACAATTTTACAACTTTTTACTCATATGTTACCATTTCATGTTTGTTTAAGTAAGTCAGCTAATTATACCAAAGCCATTCCCACCTTGTTGTTGGAGCAGTCAACATCTTCTGGTACTGATACACTGCTTGTGTAGGATTTTGACTTCCTTTCACAAAAGCAAACAACAAACTGACTTCACCTACATTCTTCTCACTACAAGAGGTGGTTTTGTACCCTGTAATAATTGAATAGTGTGTGTCTCAGCATTGTGTAGATAACAGCTGCAGTATTATTAGTGGGAAACAGCTCTATTAGTACTTACTGACAAGCTGTTTCTCTTTGTGTGAGCTCTTTTCTTAAAAAGCATGCAAATAGACTAGGAGAACATTTCTCTTGCTTTTTCCCATTTATTGTTAAAGAACATGTACTTTATAATTAAAAACCCCTGTTCCTAATACTAACATAAAAACCATTGCTTTAAAGAGGTTTTAAACAGGTTTACATAGAATCTTATATGTTAATGATGTATTAGAAAAACCTGAAAGACCAAAGTGTTCTTGTGGTACAATTGAGCAACAGATTTGAGTTTTATGCTTATTCAATAAAATTTTTGTTACAGGTGGTGTAAGTAGTGAAGCCTGTACTTAAGGATGCCTACTGGTTTCCATTGGAAGATTCGGTTTTTAATTACTTTTAGTCTTTTCAGACTTAATGTACTGTTTAGATTGAATTTTTTTCATATTATGCCAATTAAAGAGAGGAATTGCAGAGAAAATAGAATTTTTAAAAACTTCAGTTTTTGCCCAGAAAGATAATTGGGAAAATATCTTGATTTCTTATATTAATAAGTCTGTAAAGCAGAGACATTTTTCTTTCTTATGAAATATGCAATGTTTCGTAATTTTATTAAATATAATAAGGTAACCATAATTAAAAACAATATTTCTGTTAATATTCTCTCAAACTTGGCCACCAGATAAACTTAAAAAAATTACTATATAAAAATGTCAATTTATGTCCTGCTCTGCCCAGTGTGACCCATCCACCCTCAGCTGATTCATGAAAATCTCTTGGACTGGGAATGTAGGCTGTTGGCATAATAATTGGTAGCTACAGTGGAAATGACAAAGAACAAATACAAGTAAGGGCAGTAGCAAGGCAGCAGCAATAATAATAATAATAATAATAATAATAATAATAATAATAATAATAATAATAATATTGAATTTGTTATCTGAGTATCTCTGTTGCATCTATTCAGAAGCACAGAGGACAAGGTGAGAGCTGACCAAAAAAAGTGATGTCCTAGAGGAGAGCAGGATGTGCTTGCTTCTGCCACTGAGTACCTTTGTGAGAGGCTGCACAGTTCACTTAAACAAGACTGTCAGCATGTGGGCTTGGGTATGCCAAAGTACTCACCTTAGATCTTTTTAGCAGGAAAGAATGAGGAGCTCTGCTCTCATCAATCAGAGAGGTAAAATGCATATAAATGCTATCAAAGTACAAAGTATTCTGAAAAAATCACCTCTGTGGGTTTCAAATTAGCACTGTGAAAAATGGATACTTTGGATAATTTTGGCCTTAAGCTATTTTTGATAATTCTCCATGTATGAAATGGAGTTACCTCACACAAGGACTGTGCACACAATTTCATTTGCATCTTTTAAAAATGCATCAGATGCACTGGCAAGCATTTAGAAAAGCTCATGAGAGAATGAACAATTAATTCTGTGTGTCTCAGTAAACAATGGATGGATCCATGCACCTAGAATAATGAAGAAGAAGCAAACAAAATAACATCAAGATACCCTGTCAACAGATACTCTTAATTCTTGCACTACAGCAGAGAGTGTTCTGAAGAAAAAATTATATATATATCTTTCAATCAAATCTGTATTGAGATGTAGGAAGCCTAGTTAATATAGCCTCAGCCAATTTTGCAATTGCAATATGCATTTCAGGAGTGGAAGAAAATGCATTATTATGTGACACTAGAGATTTCCATCACTATTTAATTCTTTGGTGTGAACACAGCAAGTATTCCTGAATTTATTATTAAATTAATTTAATTTAATTAATTTAATTAATTTAAATTATTTAAACTTTTCCTGAATACAGGAAAATTTTCCTTGGCACATAGTTTCATTAAAAGAAAATGCTTTCTTTTGGGCCTTCCCTGAGTTGGAGGTAAAGATCTCATTTAGTTTCAGAAACAGGAAAAATGAAGCTTTTTACTATGCTCGATATACACTACTTTATTAAATTTTCTATTAGTATTATGAGTATTTAAAAAAAGTCAGAACTTACAACTATACTGTTTTGTAAACATTTTCTGTTGTTTTTAAATGAATAATATGTTCTGTGTGTATCTTTGGCACACTTTTCCTTTTTTCTCTTTTAAAAAGCACTGGTTTTAATTATTCTATCTCAAATAATAATCATATCTTGGAATATATTGCTGTTCTAGCATGAGGAGAGTAAGATAAATGTGAGCATGTTTTTCTAAAATTCCTCTGCACATCCCACAAACAACTTCTGGTAATACCAATTTGACAGCACTTATATGTTTTTTAAAGATTTCAGTGAAAATAATAAATCCCTGTGCTTAGCTTCTCTACTTGGCAGTTTCACCATGATCCCTTGTTACAAACAAAAGTTTATGCTCTAATCTTTAAGGACAGCTTATGTAAAAGCAAACAATCCTGAAGCAAAATACTGACGTAGTTAGCTGTGTCATTAAAACCTTCCCCAACATAATGATCACTGCCAGGCACGCAGCATTACTGGGCTCCTTTCAGCTTTAAATGAAAGGAAGGTTCAGACTGTGTCCTCTCAAAGCCACTGCATGGAGTTAGCAGTGACCTCCCATTCCATGGAAAGGTCATCAGTTTGTAATAATTCAAAGTGGTGTCAAGCTGATGGCTCATAGGAAAGAGTGAAAATTTTTAATATATGAAGGCAAATTTATTATTTGCTTTCCATATCCTAATTTATTGTTAGTATGGTTGAGGAAGAGCTCAGAAAATGAAGACAGACTTGTGTACCTTGGCTCAAGTGTCTGTTCAGTTCAGCCATGAGAGGATTTAGGAAAGTTTACCACTTAGTACTGACTTTTGGTTACTTATTCAGAGAGATTATGTAAACTCAACTTTGTGTTTTGAAGAGTGTCATGCATATGTTTTCAGGGAGCACAATCTGTACTTGTATACACTGCTTTATGTTATGTTGCTTTTTTGAGAGTTTGAAACAGAATTCATGATTTGAGAAATGAATTAAGCCACCTAATACCTTATCCTCAAAAAACCCAGTGGCTTCAACTACATAAGAAGCAATTTCATAGCATGCAAATATCTGTGGCATGTCCCTCACAGCCCAAATTATTCTATGATTTTATAAAAATATCAATGGAAGACCATTTGCAGAAACATCAATGTTCTACATAGCGTTGATTATTATCATCTTTGGAGCACATTCTTCTTTAGTGTAATCAGACTTCTGCCTTCTGTTTTTAAAAGTGGTTCACTTCAATGTGAGATTCTGAAATCAACAAATATGTTCTGCATAGTTCCTTGTCTATTGGGAGTCTCTGTTTCCTACTCTGAGAACAGTTGTCTCACTGAAGAAATACTCAGAGATACAGCGACATGAATGAGATTGCTTATGGTCTTGTAGCACTGTTTCCTTGTTTCAAATAATAAAATAGTGATTGAGGCCCCAAGAATAAATAAGAGCAATAAACCATCACCTAAAATGCATATATGAGACAAAAGCAGATTTTCTGAAATTAAACATATTTACATTATAGTATGTTTTATAATTCATATACACAACCTAAAGGGAAGAAGATAAATGTGGTTAGATTCATTGCAGTCCTGAACTGATTAATGTGATGCTCATTATTCTTGCATTTAGAAAAAAATTTGCATGAGGGCAAGTATGGGGGGGTTTCCTGAGCAGTGTAATGCGGCAACAACACTGCATGAATATTTGACAACACAGTTTTATTAGTACTATACCAATTCATACTAGGAGATAGGTCACCTACATCATGTCCTAAATACTTTATAGGCTTATGTAAGCAACAAATATTTGAAGAGGAAAAATATTAATCTCTCTGAAGAACAGAGAGCTCACCTAACAATCTTGTTCTCTTGTTGTTTAGTTTTGCTTGAAATAAGCCAAAATCTGAAAAAAAATCCATAATACATTGCATTTGAAATTAAATATTATTCAGTGGTAAAGTTTCATATCATCAATTACCTTTCAGGCACAGGACTTTCCAACTTCCATATTCTAACAAAAGCAGAATTCCCCTGCCCTTGGAACTGAGTGAGTGCTACAGTTGAAATATGAATGGGAATCCTGAGGAAAAGCAGAAGCTGCCTTAACCACAATGCAAAGCATGAAAACATGGAGTATATAGGATGTCTAAAGATGGGGGTAATCTAGTCAAGATACCCATGGACACAGCAATGAGCAGATTTTGAGTGATCATCTTTAGAATAACACTGTTTTCACTGTCTTTGAAAGTCATGGCTTGAAGATGTGACAAGCATTCTTTATTAGTCCTTTTAATCTACTTAATATCTTACTCTCCTTGTTATTTGTGCATCTCTAAAATGTGGGATGCAGGCCTGCTTCTGACTCTGAAGCTGTGGTGTGTTTCCTGTCTGTACCCTTCCACCATGCTGGGTGCAGCTGAGCACTGCACTGATCTGCTCCTTGCTTTGCTTTCCAGAGAAAGACAACTTTTTTTTTTTACTTAGACTAAAATACACACTGTACCTGAAGTTGAGATCAATCAATAGTGTCATCTAGCAGAAAAAAAAAAATTCTAAAGGACCTAACTTTTCAAATGTTCTTGATGTGTAAAATTAACATTTGCTGTTTTCCAGTACTGACATATTACAAACACAAATAACAGATGTTTTCAAAATTAGGTTAGAGACAAACCACTCTGCCAACCTCCAGCAATGACAAAATCTGGCAATACAGAGGGTGCTAAACTGAGGTGTCTTATGCCAGCAAGACTCTCTGTGTACCTGAAGCACTCACCTAAGGGGTTCCCATAGCCTGGATTGGTAAAACTCAAGAATACCACAAATGGCACTAAATTCTCTGTGTTTATGATGGAAACTCATGGGATTGCACAGAGATCAGCATCTGCTCTGTGATTTATGGAACAGTATTAACTAAAAAGGAGTTGAAACTTCCTCTCACAGAAACAAAGGAAACTAGACTAAATGAATTTCTCTAATCAAGGAACATAACAAGATACAAGTTTCTGTCTGAAGCCACATACCTCTGAGTAAACCACACATGCTTTTGAAGGCATCAATTTACTTTGCCTGCATTGTGGTGATTCTGGAAGAATTATAGCATTGAATCATAGAATGGTTTGGGTTGGAAGGGACTTTAAAGGTCATCTACTTCTAAATCTCCATCACAGGCAGGATCACCTTCCACTAGACCAGTTTACTCAAAGTCCTGCCCAACCTGGCCTTTAAGACTTCCAGGGATGGGGCATTCACAGATTCTCTGGGCAACCTGTTCCAGTGTTTCATCATCCTCACAGGAAAGGATTTCTTTCTAATAATGAATCTAAATCTACCTTTCCTCACCTTAAGATGATTTCCTGTTGTCTTATCACTGCATGTCCTTGGAAAAAACCCTCTCCAGCCCTCTTGTAGTCCCCTTCAGCTCCTGGAAGTGCTACAAGGTCACCCCAGAACCTTCTCTTCTCCAAGCTGAACAACCCCAACTTTCTGAGTTTTTTCTCATAAGAGAGAAGTTTCATCCCTCTAATCCTCTTGGTGGCCCTCCTCCAGTCAGTCCTTCTTGTGCTGAGGACCCTAGTCCTGGCTGCAGATATATTTGATTGTATGCCAAACGTATTTGTTCTGTCAGTATGCCCTGGTGTGCGGTTGGCAAAATCACCAGATCACAGAATATTCTTATTTGCAAGGGACTCACAAGGATCACCAAGTGCAGCTCTCAAGTGAATGGCCCACATGGGGATTGAAGCCACAGCCTTGGTGCTGTTAGCACCATGCTCCTACTGAGCTAATCTCAGTGATGGACTCCATAGACAAGGAGAGAAGGGCACTCAAACCTGTCCTAACAGGAACATGCTTGTGCATGTGTAAATGGACTGAAAAATAGAACTTGAACAGGAGCAGAGGTTGAAAAGGCCAAATAGTTTTTATTTTCAAAGGAATGCTTCCAGTTTGTGTGAAATAATCAAGCATCTGTCATTCTTTAAGCTCTTGAGATTTCAAAGAGATTTTTGCCAACTAATCTGCAAAGGAGCAAATACTTTGTAGAATGCCTTCTGTGCATGTCTGCTTTTTCTCTTTCTTTGTCAGGACTTCCTTTGGTGTAAATTCAATACCAAATAAATTTGTAGGGGACAACAGGACTGAAGAGGTAAACCCATGCAAAGTTTTAAAGAGGCTTTAATAAATTGAGATATGAAAAGACATTTTTCGTATACTAGCTACATTCAAATCAGCAATGGCACAGACACACCATAGAAGCAAATAACCAAGCAACTACATTTATCTTTCTGTTGATTGAGAATTTATTCCATTAAAATACATGCTAGCTTAATTGAGAGCTTTAGTCTTTTAATTTCTCTTAAGAGAATGCTTTGATGCCAGTTTATCTGACAAGGCAAGGCTTCAATAAATGAAGGAAAGAGCTTAGCAGACAGAAGTGTAATCTACTGACTGCAATTATTCAAAGCTCTGCATCTGCTCAAAAGAACAACTCATAACAATGCAAGAAATAATAATTTTCTCTTCTGTTTTATGCAACTCAAGAGAAAAGACCCCATTTTTCCCTACAGAAAAAAACCACCAAGTTTGACGTTCAGGTTCCCATCTAGATCACATTTACTGAAGGATGGACAGTGTTGTTAAATTGTACATACATGTATATTTAAAAGATAGCTCTAAGACAGTATTAGACAGTAAGGATTTGATCCACTTTAGGAAATAAGAAGAGATAGAAGAGATTATTTTTCTCATTCAAACCTACTTTGGAATTGGATATAAAAGGGACTTATCTGGAGAGTGATTTTATAGACCTCCAAGGACTGAATATGAATATCACAAATATTATTAATCAAAAATGACAAAAATACTTTGATATGAGAAAATGTGGCTTCTGATAATACAAAGCCAATGTTGGGCTATTCTGCAGTATGTATAGTAATAGGTATGATAGCCTACAGATTTTTCTACCATAGTCACTGAAAACAGACTACCTTGTTTTTAAATGGGAGTTTTTAAAATAATGAGGTCATTTAAAAAGAGCTGTAAGTAAAGAGCAAACAAAAAATCTTGGATTGAGTGACCATAGATGTATTTTACTAAATAAAAGTATATCTATAATGAAAGTTCTTCAGCCTGACTTAGTTCCCATCAGACTTCTCTTCTTTTGGGAGAATGTCATTTTTCATTAGGAGTTAAATGAGGATAGCTATTGGTAAGCAAATGGGAAGGCAACAAAATGACTCAGAATAGCATCCCACAGCTAACACTTGAGAGTAGTTTGAAAATGAGTCACTGAAAAGGCTAGTTCCACCTCCTGAATTCATTAAAGTGTTTTTCAATGGCCTTAGTAAAAAACAAATAAAAAGATCCCAAAACACCAATGAACCATAAAATAATTCCCCCAGCTTCCCACCCAGCTTCCCCCCCAGAAAAACCCCAGAAGCCCAAAGGCAAGTTAGGAAACAGAAACTTAGGCATTAGTGAAACTCAAAATGGAAAAGGAATGTAAGGACTGTTCGGATGACTGATAAAGAAGTAGAGAGGCCAGGTGGCTTTGCCAAACAGTGGCGTTCAGCTGTAATTGGCATTTGTGTAGGCAGTCTGTTGTTTTAAATACCTTTCCTTCAATAGAGCGCTTGTACTTGATGTGATGATCAAGTACAATGATGATGACAATGACGAACTTCCTGTTTAGTCTGCTCATCACTGATCACAGCCTCCCAAAAAGAAGAACACACCTGTTGGCTAAGAGTAATTCATCTGGAAGGTATTTCTAACCAAGGTTCTGTCTGAAAACAAGTAGACTGGGTAGCACAAGAGATGGAGGATGGCAGCCAAAAAGTTGTCTTCAAGTTCATAAAAATGATGCTGTCGTGCAAAAAGGCCTAGGGACTGGTTTTGACAGAGTCCGGAGAGCACTTGAGTGGTTGAGTGTCCACATTTCATAATATTTGGCTCAAGGTAATTCCCACTCAACCCTTTCCTCTCTGAGCTCTAGACAAGCATTTTTTATTTTATTCCAGTTTATTTTGAGTGCAACAATACATGTAAATATATGTCAATGTATGTCCTGTAGTCCATCAGAATGGTGCTATTTCATATAATGAAACTGAATGCATTTATCAGCTGTGCCATGGTGAGGGCACAAGAGTGTTTAGAGGTTGCAAAACCTGGTGGGAGAATAATGTTGGAAGATGACCCAGAGCTGAAGAAGTTCCTCCTGGTGAAGTTTTGTCAATGATGCCTATTGGGAACCATCTCTGGAACGAGCTATCTTCTGGCTTCTTCTGGCCTGATATTGTCTTGGGGGATGCCCATTGGAAAGGAGAAGACAAGCTGGGGTTGAACAGAAGACTGGATTTCATTCACTGGGCAGGTGTTCCAGGGGAGGCAGAGTTGTCACCATCACATCATCAGTTTCTGCCCTATCCCCAGAATCACAGAAAAACTATCCTGGGTTTTCTTGCAGCCCTATGGAATGTATACTCAATTTTTGCTGTGAATAGTGGATATACAATTCAGATTGAGAAGCACTCTTCTACTTTGCTAGTACTTTGTCAAACTTGGATGGTAAGAAGCTGTGTCCCTTATTTTTAAATTTCCACACAGAAAGCATTTTACTAGGTTTTGGAAGCATTGTGCAAGATAAAAAAGCTCAATGAATAGAATAAAATAGGTAAGAGAAAATTTAATGAAATATTTTTTTCAGATGTTTTCAAAAACAGGTAAAAGAGAAACTACAATATCTTCAGGGAAAAAAAAAAAAAAGATAGCCAAAGCATGCTGCTGTGAGAAATCATAGAATCACAGAATATGCTGACTTGGAAAGGACTCATCAGGCTCATTGAGCCCAACTCCAGGACACCCCAAGAACTGCACTATATGCCTGAGAGCATGGCCCTAACACTGGAACTCTGACTGCCAGTGTATGTGCTATGATGCAAATTGCCATTCTATTGAGAAAAAATACAAATAAAATTTATATAATCCATAAAAATGTTTGCTATCATTATGTGCATTTAATTATTCTGATTTTTTTTTTTACTTTTTCAAAATAAAATAATGTTCTTAATGAATGATCTTATACATAACTACTTCAACATTATACATAGTAATGACAGTAATGAATCACATGTGAAGGACATTAAGGCTGAACAAACAGAAAACTGGTTGCCCTAATCTAAGGCACTGGAATCCTGCTATAAATTCTCATATGCAATTTACATTTCTACTGACAACTAGGAAAAAAATCATAAAAATAGCTAATTACAGAAGTAAAATTTCTTGATTATTCTTTTGTTGAATGTGCTACCCCGGGGGAAAAGGACTTGATGCTGACAAGTCATGCTGGTTCTCAGAAAGGATCTGTGTTGGATAGCTTCTCTCTGTTGTCCAGGTAGAGACTGAAATGAGACTTAGGAAATTATGAACCATGAAGCTGTAAGTTGAGTACACAGTAAAACAAGGAAGAGGGGAAAAATTAAAAATGGACAAACCAACTGAATATGGAGTGGAAATCTATCATTAATGCCCTGCATATGTGGCACAGTATGCTGCATGTATGTGATATAAGGGGGAAAGCAGAAATTGTAACCAAACCTCTGCAATGAGTCAGGCTCAGCTTGTTTCTCACTAGCAGCTTTTGTTTCCTATACAGCTGTTTTCATACAACTTGTAGAAACTTAATAAATTTGATATAACTTCCCTCCAGGGAAAACAAACAGACATGCCACAGACACTGTGTAATCATGGAATGTATTATATTTAAAATTAAATAAATTTCAATATCTCACCAGCGAAATCTTGTTGATGCAGTTAAAACAATGAATTATGCTGAAGTTTTTGACTAAAACAATTAAGTTTTCTAGGAATGATGGTTGTTCTATAGTAGTTAGGATAGAAATCACAGAATCATGGAATATGCTGAATGGAAAGGAGTGTATAAAATCCAGTTAGGATTTACAGAATTATTTAGTTTTTTTTCCTTTTTAAAATAAAATAATATTCTAAATAAGCAACCTTATACATAACTACTTCAACTTTATAGACAGTAAAGGCAGTTAAAATTACAACTGTGCAACTTTTTAGTTTAGAAAAGTCAAAAGATTTTAAAAAATGGAAAATCATGCTTGGCAGAATTGGAAGTAACTGGATTCAGACAAGATGTATGGAAGTAAGTGATTTGAGCAACCTCATTTCATAAACACTTCTATTACTGAATTTGCCTGAATCACTTGGCAATTCATGAGAAAATCAGCTGGTAGCTCTGTTCACATAATGATCAAAATTCATTTGAAGTCCACAGATGTCATGAAAAATCAAAGAAAAGATAACCTTCAGAGTAACTTTAGTTTTAGTATTGCCTTCTGGAAGAGATTGTAATATTCATATGTCTTTATTTCCAAACAAATATTTTATTGAATTCCCTTATTTATACTAAGAGATCATATCAGCATGTTTCTCCATGGGAACACTAATAGGATTTCTTGCCTCTATACAACTATCTATTTTCAGAAAGATTTAAATATTATTTAAATATTCTGAAGTAACAAATTTGGTCAAAACTGGCCAGTGGCATCAGAAAATATTGGGTAAAGGCAGAGGAGGTATCTCACAATACTCAAGCATACATGAATCTATGAAAAAAACAATTTGTGTGCAGTGTCTTCACTTGCCTATGCATTATGGATTCTGCCCTTGCATCCTGCTGTTTTCAAGACCATGCAATCAAAATCTGAGTAAAACAAAATACACTATTGTTGCAGACATTTTTTCATAGAAATCCTTTCTTTGGGATTTGTTCATCTTCTGGGAAGCTGAGGCCCCAGAAGAAGAATGTAAACAATTGTTATTGGCTGCTGTGAAACGTAGCAGGTGCCCCTGTGATTGGCTCATGTCCTGTGTTTATAATTAAGGGCCAATCACAGGAGCAAGCTCGGGGACAGATTCCCTGGACACTTTGTTATTCATTCTTTTCTATGCTATTCTTAGCTTAGCAGCCTCTGCAACTTCTCTCCTTATTCTTTTTAGTATAGTTATAATGTATTATATATCATATATCAATAAATCCAGCCTTCTGATCATCAAACAAGATTCTCGTCCTTCTCTCACCCTGGAGACCTTCATCAGGTCGCTGTAATACACTATAAAATGTCACAACTTTCAATGCCTCAATGGCATGCAGAGGAAAGAACTGAAGTTTAAAAAAGATAGAAATTAGGGAATGATAAAAAACCAGTGATGGACAAATATTCCAGGAGAGCTTACAAAGTTAATTTAGCAGTCAGAAAATTGCACATTTTAAAAATAAAATAATTTCATCACAGTTTGTCCAAGCATATTGCATCAAGGTAGGCACACTTGTGTAAAAAAGTGCAGTTATATTGGGGCTGAAGGTTTTTGCTATATATTCAAAAGCCTGAGTTTAACTCATTTCAAAACTGACCTTTATTGGTTCAGCTCGAAGTGATGCAGGTTATTTGGAGGAGAAAAAAAGCTGATTGGAATGTTTCTCATCCATCTCTGGCTATAAAAACTCATAATTTTCTTATTCTTGCTCAAAAAACCACCTAAGTTTAACACAGATTATTTGTCTGTATGTTAGGAATGCCAGTGATGTAATTTAAGCAATTTTTGCAGAAATTTCTGACTGTTAAGATAATGGCTCACAACATATTTATGAAATGATTCATGCTGCCGTCATGGTGCCCTTCCAAGCCTTCTGTTATTTTTGTAGCACACAGAGCACACAGTACACAGAGATCTCAGCCATACATCAATGCCTTAACATGCCCTCTGTATTTCAATATAGAAGATTTCACAAGACAACACAAAAAAGAGGTGCCCTGCCTCAACAGATCTTGCAGTTGACTTTGATATGGGCCAGTCTTGCCCTTGGAGCAGCTTGTAGCACTTTTTGTGCTTTTTTGCGCTTTTTTGCAATATTGCATGTGAGAAAATACCGAATACTCATTTGGAACTGCATTGAAGGCAGTGTTCCATGTTAGAGAATATGTGAACATCTGCTACTAACACCAGTGAAGTTGTCCATTTAATTAATCAATGTTTAAACTACCTTAAAAATTAAAAGAGTTATGTGCTATTATCACTTGTTGCTGTCTTATGATGATTGTATTAAATGAAAATATTTGAGCTAATTCATGAAAGATCAGAATTAATCTTTTGCTGAATGATTATGATATGGGAACATTGATTCTATGGGTAAACAGAAAAGGAAATCAGGTTATTTGTTTCCAGTACATCATCCTCAAGATGAATGGATGTTTTCTTTAAATTAAGCAGAGGGAACATGGGTAAAAATAAAATCAAATGCTGAGAAGTGTTAATTATTGTGTGATATATCTTTTAAATTGTTTTTTTACTTCTAACAAATGTCTTCCACACCCAAATAGTGAATCACTTTTCATTGATAACTAAATACATTGTTGACAGTTTTCAGTTGAATTAATTAGTACAAGGATCAAATACTCTGTGACTCTCAGCTAATGGCATGGGCAACAAAATGCTGAGTGCTTTATGACCCAGAATACACAGAGCAAGCCAGTAATCTCAAGAGCTGGTGCAATTATTTCCTAGATTTCAACAGCTAATAATAAATTGACTATCAGAGCAAAGGTTTATTGCAAAGTGTTCTGCTTCTAAAAAAATGTGAGAATTTTTACACACATACAAAGAGATGCAAAATAATTTGGATCATTTAAAAGCTTTTTTTTCAGGAAGGGGTAAAATGGGCTTAATTTCACAACCTCACCATTAGTAATATCAGAAAGGGGAAGCAGGAAGACAACTATTTTTTCTATTTGAGGACAGGCCTGAGCATTAATTTCCCCAAGGAAGCTCCTCAGAAGCAATTCATACAATTTATAGGATCAGTTTTAACAACTGCTCTCATTTCAGAGTGTGTTAGCTACATTCATTCATATGGTTGGGTATTGTCTTACTAAGGTTGTTGATGAAGATCTTTAAAAATTTTCCAGCTTTTAAAAACTTTTGTCTTTTAAAAATTCCAATTTTTCAAAATTCCTCCAATTCCTTTGCACAGAAACATCCAAGTCCTAATTCTCAACATACATAGGAAGAAAAACACATGCCTATTTTCAAATCAGTACATCTTTGTCTTTCCAGCAGAAGTTTTGTGAGTATATCTGAATTTCATACCTACAAATGTGGGGCATTTGAGTGTGGAGTAGAGTTTGGATCCTGCTTGCCTGTAGCAATGTCTTTTGCTCTGACACATTTTTATTGTGTTTACCAAGCAGATCCAGCAGCCTGGTAAAGCCTGTTCCCCCATCGACGTGCAGTCTCTGTGGCTGGAGCCACGCTCCCAAAAGGTGCGGGCAAGCAGCGACTGCACGGTGCCGCAATGCCCTCATGCCAACCTGAGCAAGAACACACCTGCAGAGGGCATGAACCTGCTAATGGCGATGTGATGGGAGGTTCTGGCTCCTTCTCTAATGACAGCAATAGCTTGGGAGCAAAGGGAGGTCATGAGGCAGCTGGGAAGACGTTTGGAAAGAAGGTGGTCAGAAATGGGGAGCCGGGGGGTTGTGTAACACGGACCTGGGGTGGGCAGTGGCTGAGTGCTCTGTGGCACCTCAGCAGCAGGCAGGGACAGCAGCTTAACTGGTGCCTAAGCAGTGATGTGCATGCCACCACCGAAATTCCTGCACATGGTGCAGCAAGTCACTCGGTACCCACATAAACTGAGCTGATGGTAACAATTATGAAAAGGAAGTTCTCAACCACTTCCTAATTCCTCGCATTAGGAAGTGGTTGAGAATTTTTCCACAGAACTTCCTACCAACAGAAAACTCAATTTTCTTACCTAATTAACAACTTCTTATCTCAAAAGCATTTTACTTGTCCTAGACTGTCACAGACATCTTTTGTGAAAAATCCTCTCTTTAGGATTTTTCCCTCTTCTGGGAAGCTGAGGCCCCAGGGAGAGAATGTAAACAATGGTTATCTGCTGCTGTGAAATGCAACAGGTGCACCTGTGATTGGCCCATGTTGCATGTGTACAATTAAGGGCCAATCAAAGACCGAGTTCTCTCTGGGACAGAATCAGGGAGAGCTCCTTTGTCTATTCATTCCTTTCCTATTCTTAGCATAGCAGCTTCTGAACTTTTCTCTCTATTCCTATTAGCATAGTCTTAATGTATTATATATCATAAATGAATAAATCCAGCCTGCTGATCATGGAGTCAAGATTCTTGTTTCTCTCTTCACCCCTGAGGAACCCTTGCAAACCTGGTAACAATATATGAGAATCTTTTAAATAAATTGATACTTCTAAAATTATGAATATGCAGTGAAATTATGATGCCACTTCTTACAATATTTTAACAAGTGGAAATACAAAAATTCACCTGGTTGTAGGGATTTCATTTTAAACAAAAATAAAATTATTAATAGCAGGAGAACTAAGAATTAAATAACTAACACTTCTCTATAAAGCTATTGATAATTTTCTCTACATTATACTGACAGAATTGTAGATTGATGTGTTACTGTGATAACTAATTGTAGTTTAAATAACAGAATAAGGCTCCAAAGGACTCTTTTAAAGAAGACAAGTGGAGGTACCAGGAGTAGAAAGCATCCCAAATGACTATTTTAAAAGAACACTACTTGAATGTAAAAGAATTATTTCATAAATATATTTAAAAATAATTAAGGGAAAAGCCTTACTGACATTAATGGGAGAAAGTTGGGAAGTATTTTGAAGATCTTTCCCTATTAGATTAATCACTGAGATGAAAAATCTGGTGCTTTCAAATATACTATTCTTATGAAGGGAATGCCAATGGTAATGGGACATCAGGTGTTCATTTTTAAAAACATCACGGTTTTCAAAAATAATACCTTTCAATTCCAACCTCCCTGTTTACTATTAAATTTAACTATTTAAATCCTATTAAATTTTGAAAAAAGAAAAAAAATCATGTGATTAATGGTAAAAGCAGTAAAATAATCTGGGTTAGGTCCTGACAGGGACAATTAAATTATTACTGATGAAGAAATTGAATGTCTTAAAAGTCATTGCTTTAAGAACATTCATCATAATATATTAACGTATCATTGACGCAGTATATGAATATAACTCTTATATTATGCAACATCTTACTAAGTGTCTTCAGCAGAGAAAATAACCATATACATAACCGTATGCCATTCTTCTTACCAGTTATACCACAGAGTAATGCTAGAACCTGACTGGAAATTAAAAAGTCATCACCTCCTCAAATGATCTTTCAAGACGACTCCCCCAACACCCTTTCTCTGGTTTGAAAAAAAAATGCCTTTGCTGAAGCATGCCTTCCTACAGTATGATTGTTATAATATCAGTGACACAGATCAAAGTTTTTTTGAAGTGTGAGCCTCTTTTTTCAAAAATTGAAAAAAAAATCTCTCTTACCCATTCTGCTTCCATTCTGATTGCAATAAACATGAAATACTATGTCTATAAAATAATAATTTTTAAAAAAACCTTTTATCTAGTATTCTTGGACTCTGTCTAGAATCATGCTATCATGCTTCAAATGAGATACATGACCACAACCTAAAAAGATATATTAAATATAGATTAAATTTAGCAGAGGAAAGCAACCAAAAGCAATCAGCTCAGGCTTCCTTGTGGGCCTATGAGAACACACTTTCAGAAACTTAACTACAGGTATAACTTTTGCAATGATTGCTTAAGCTAGCTGGATGCAAGCAAGTTTAAGTATAGTTGTAGTTGCTGCAATCATGCCTCTAGTTGCAATGTAGACATAAGATAAAATCTCCTGCAGAGACATAAATCAAATGCTGAGAGTCAAACACATTTGGTTTCTCAGGTATGGTTCAGGTAATTTGCAATTACTAAATTTGCACAGTAGGATTGCTGGTTCAACATGATATAAAGTCTTGGTTGTGCTACACCAGATATTTTAAATTAGAAAAAGAGATTCTAAAACAAGAAACTCAACTAAAACAACAATTTCAGGCAACTACAGATGAAATCATCTGTGCAATTTTAAACTTCATCTTGAAAACATATCTTTGAAAGAAAGCCAGGGAAAAGTGCCCTTTTCTTTCCTTGATTTTTGTCCTGAATAAATCTGAATGAGTTGACTTAATGATTGTTCATGCCACAAAATGCATAAACATATTTGACACTAGAATTAGGTTTTAATCACAATAATTTGTACATTTATATAATTAAATGTACTAATGCAGTATTTTCAACATCTCCCTCTTCTAATTATGTGGAGAGCAGTACAATACATGCAGAAAATCCTTTTGCAATAAATATAAGAACTTACAATGGAAGATAATGGATTCCTTCTCTGCTTTCAATGACAGTTTAGAAAAACACATTGGTTTCTTTTTTCATGCATTTTTATCATACCTATTATACAGAAAAATGTGAGGCTAATAAAAGATACTTATCATAGGATATAGTCATAGAATCATAAGGGTTGGCAAAGACCGCCAAGACCATCAAGTCCAGCCTTTGACCGAATTCCAGGATGGACATTAAACCATATCCCAAAGAGCCACACCTACTCCCTTTCTGAACATTTTCAGAGATGGTGTTTCCACCACTTCACTGGAGACCCTGTTCCAATGTGAAACCACTCTTACAGTAATTTTTCTTAAGATCCAACCTGAGCCTCCCTTGGGCAGGCTGAGGCCATCTCCTCTTGCCCTGTCACTGGCTGCCTGGGTAAAGAGGCAGATACCTGGCTACAGCCTCCTTCCAGGCAGGTGTGAGGACTGATAAGGTCCCTCCTGAGGCTTCTTTTCCCCAGCTCCCTCAGCCACTCCTCACAGGACATATGCTGTAGACCCTTCACCAGTTGGTTGCCTGTCTCTGAACATACTTCAGCACCTGAAGGCTTTTCTTCAAAGAACAAAAACTAAGCTGATAACAGTCTATTTCTAATTACTACATAGTATTTATACAACTTCATGCCAGATGTGCAAGGTGCATGTTGCCTCTTTGACAGATTAAGCTAGAACACACTTTATTTTAATTCAAAAGCATAGGGTATAAAAGCCTTTTGACCTCTATTGTGAAACAGGACTTCAGGCTAAAGTTAGTCTAAAGCATTCATTCATCCAGCTTAAAACCTAAAATACACTCTGTGTGACAAATTTCTCCCCAACTGCAGATGTTGAGAGTTATTAGGCATCTAGAACCACTAAAATGAGCTATGTTTTAACACACACTAATTTATACAGGGTGATAAGCTGATAAGAAATAATGAACAACCTAAACAAGACAGTAATATTACATGCACATGTGACAGATGTTGGTGTCGTGTTTAGCAGGAGTTTGATTCATTATCTTCTGAAGCCAGTGGAAATTATCTGGCTTTATGGAGACTGAATGAGACTCACAGAGCTTTGTGGACTTTTTAATATCTTATTAGGTTCCCTTGTCTAATATTTAAATTCATAAAGGCTCCTCTCACTAGAGAAAAAAACTGAATTAGTAAGAAACACTGTGGTCTCTGAAAGAAATTAGGTCCTTACAGATATTCAAAAGTATTTATGAGCACTTTTGTATAGTTTCATGTACTTTCAAACACTAGTTTGTGTGTGTGTTTCTATCACCACCTTGCAGTGGTAAAATATTGTTCTTCACTGTCAATTCTTTTAGAAATTAATTTCATTTAAAACTAGTCCTTAATCTAAGTACCAGTAGGAAACACAATATCCCTGGAAAATGGATATGAACAGGAGTTGTAAAAATTTTAACATTGATACCAAAGTATCACTGGGGGCTTCTTGAAGATCACCTGGATGTCTTGTGAAGAAACCAAATTTCTACCTATGACATGACTTGGTCCTCTGTGAAATTAACACAATGTAGTAAAAGAAAGGACTTAGAGGAAATGAACAGCACAGATATTCTGTGTTGGTGCCAGTTTAAGGGGATGTTTCTATGCAGGTAGATGTAGAACATGACGGGCTCATTGCACACATGCTCTGAGCCAGCTGGCCTGTACCAGCAAGTCTGGAAGCCATGGAGATCCAAGAGGACACACCCATGCCTGAGTCAAGGAGCTCATTCTAAGAAATGAAAGAGAAGATTAAGTGTGAAAGGAATTTGCAATGTTGACAGGAGGACAGTATCAATATCTTCACCCACAGATCCCACGCAGGGCCTGCAGTAGCTTCTGGTACTTCCAGTCTCCGGGGCCTTTATCTCTCCCAGAACTTCAGACCTTCTGCTCCAGAGATGAACCCCAAGCCCTTCCTTCCTAGAACTTTCAAACTCCTCTATGCTCACACTTCTCTCATTCAATTTAATGCACTTAGTTCCCTACTACTTTTCTCCAAGAGCACTTAAGCTTATTCAGTGTGTTTGAGAGCTACTCAGTGGTTGTCAACCCACTTATAAAGCATCCTCACAATGAACCATTCTGTGAAAGGCTTCTCTCCATATTTGCCTGATCCAAGACCTTCCATTGAGAAACTCATGTATCTTCCATTTGTATCTGTGATCTGAGCTAATTCAGAGAATTACATCAAAAACTACCATGAATTCTTTGTACTAAGTAGAGAATTGTGTGTCCTAATAATTGTGTGTCCTTACAATTCTAAAGAATTGTAAGTAATCAGTGACTTACCAAAATGTATGGGTCGCAAAATGTACTTGATGATCTGGGTTTCAGTGATTTCCAAAGGTGACAGAGGAAGTTAATAGTGGAAAGAGGAATTACAGAAGAATGCAAACTGCAAAATAATCCTTGTTTTTGTAAAAAGTGCCCTATCTTTAATAAAACATTGCAGAAAAATTCTTGTATTTCTGGATATACTGCACGGAATTGTTCCAGTTCTTCAGATGTTTCCTTTCTTCCAGGCCATGTCTTCTCATTTATTCACAGTCTCTCTGACTGAATGTCCATGTTCTATTTAGTCACTCACGAAACTACAGTCCTTAGCCCTGCAAAAAATTGCTTTTATGACCTGTGAACACTAATATGGCTCAATGCTACAGATTGTCCTTCAAACAGCCTCTGATTTAAAGCACTCAAAGGAATTAAAAGTAACAGATCTCTATGTGTATGGCCTCTTTCTGTTGGCTTTCTCTCAATCCCTTAGATAGAATTTAATTTTAGAATTTCCAGTTGTCTTGAGTTGCTTCAGTCTAAAAATCATACTGGGGCATCTCTAGTTCCTCTTCCTTTGTTTGAAGTTTGAATCTTTTTCCCATTGACTCTTTTGGTCTTCAAGTGTTTATTTTGAGTGAATGATAATGGAACGTTGGGGTTCTACTGCTTATCAAACCCCTTCTTTGACTTTTCCTGCTCACAGCCTTCCATGATCTCAACAGCACAAAGTAACTGTTGTAACTGTTCAAAGTAGTATGTACTTTTCCTTCTACTCACAATGTTCTTCTTATTGTTTTTAAGCAATGTTTCTAAATCGGAGGTTAAACTAAGAATAGAATAAACCTACCAATCACAAAGTATCATGCTTGCACTTTATTTTTATTTTATGATTAATACAATGACCAAAATGTCCTGTCTTCTTTTAGGTTGTCATTTCATCTTTTCTAGTTATGACTCATACATTAAAAATAGATGATCAATATTTATGTGTATTGAGTGTGTATATGAGTACTGAGTATGCTCTTATAAGGAGAGACAAAGATGTTCCTTCAGAAGACCTAACCTGTTTTGTAGGCAAGTTATTTTTTAAAAATGACATATTTCTGAGTAAGTGGAGATTCTGCCACTGTGGCAATATTTGATGCATACAGTGTTGGCATTGATTCCATCCACTTCAGGCAGAATTACTGATTATAATGTTTATAGGAGCACTATACCTAGTTGAAGGCATGGTTTCCTTTTCTTGCTTAAGGCAGTAGAAACCTTTGCACCTTCATTTCTGTTTTAATTTAGCTATCATAATATTAAAGAGACTATGCTTCACTTCTAGAAGCTATAGAAGTACGTGGATAGATTTTTGATGTAGATTCCAAACAAAGTACTTTGTTTCCTGGCCATGAGCACTCTAAACTCAACTGGAACACAATAATAATTGTTAAGTATATGAAAAAAATATAGTAGGCAATGAGTCATCTTTCAAACTGATTAAAAAAACATATATATTTATAGGCAACATTTTTTTCTAGCTGTGGATCTATATGCTGCTTATTTTAACTTGTGGCTAGCAAGCCAGAAAACATAAAATGGTGGTTTTGATGCTATGTTTTTTGCCCTGTGTGTTGGTGGGGACATGCCCACGTAGTTTGGCTCATTACCTCTAAGCATGACTGATTCATTTTTGATGTAAAAAATGGCACAACACAGCAAATGACTCAACTGAACCTATAATTGAAAGTAGAGCACATGAAAGAATTATTTTGAATGCCCAGATAAATCCACTTGACATTCACTACTCACACCTGACAAAGCTGGCAAATACTCTGGTGCTATAAAAACCTAAGACATGCAAAAGCCTTTGACACCCTATTTGCTGGAACAAGCAGTGGAAAATACTGCTTCAGAGTGGGAAGGTGAATGGTATGGGATGTGATAAGTTTGGTTTGCTAGTGTTATATCTGTGTTTTATTTAGTGAATTATAGTAAATACAAGCTCCAGAAATTTTTCTTTTCTACCACAACCCTTTCTGCCTATTTCCAGCATCCTGGAAAACAACTTGAAGTTTGCCCTGACTGTTTTAATTAAGCAACCTCTTAGAATTTACTATGGTTCTTTATTTTTTCACTCAGCATTACAACAGGAAGGTTACTGAGACCTGAGTCACACAAAAGCTTAGGAAATAGAATGAATTTTGGTACAGAATCGTGACAACACAAAAGCACAGTAACACTTAACAGAAGATAAGAATCGATATAAATTACCAGTAGCTGTAGATTCACAACAATCTTCTCATCTCAGCTGGGAACTAATGGAGGTGCTGTCTCAGCAGAAATGCAGATGCCTGCTCCAGGAAGGTATTGATCCAGCTTGTCCGAATTCCCAGTCCATGGAGAAAGTGCCTCCGATCACCTGCTGAGGCAGATACAATTGTTATGGGTTGACCCTGGCTGGACACCAAGTGCCCACCCAAGCTGCTCTATTCCTGCCCTCCACAGCTGGGCCAGGGAGCAAAAATACAACAAAAGACTTCTGGGTTGAGATGAGGGTAGGCAGAGGCCACTCACCCAATACTACCACGGGCAAAACACACCTGATTTGGTGAAATTAATTTATTACCAATCTAAACAGAGTACAATGAGACATGAAACAAAATCTTTAAACAGCTTCTAGCTCTCCCTTCTTCCCAGCCTTAACTTGAATCCCAATTTTCTTCACCTCTTCCTCACAAGAGGTGTAGGGGGATGGAGAAGAAGGGCTGTGGTTGGCTCATCACACTTCTCTGTTCCTCTTTCTTCAGGGGCAAGACTCCTCACACTCTTCTCCTACTCCACTGAGGGGTCCCTCCCAAGGGACACAGTTCTCCCTGAACATCTCCAGCGTGGGTCCCTCACACAGAGTGCAGTCCTTCAGGACCACACTGCTCCAGCACTGACTCCCCACACAATCCCTGGTCCTGCCAGCAAACCTGCTGCACCACAGGCACATTCTCCATGGTCTGCAGGTGGATCTCTCCTGCACTGAGTATCTCTGTGGGCTGCAGGATGACAGCCTGCTTTACCGTGGTCTTCAGCACAGGCTGCAGAGAAATCTCTGCTCCATGTCTGGAGCATCTCCTTCCTCACTGCTGTTTTCACTGACCTTTGTGCCCACAGTGTTACTGATCTTGCATATTCTCGCTCCTCTTTCTGGCTGCTGTTGCCCAATTTTTCCCTCTCCTTAAATCTGTTATCCCAGAGGCACTACCACCATTGCTGATGGGCCTTGGCCGGGGTGGGGCTATCCCAGAGCTGGCTGGAATTGGCTCTGTTGGACATGGGGGAAGCTTCTGTCAGCTTCTCACAGAAGCCACTCCTGTTTCCATGCAAACCCAACTCACCAATCCACCTAACATAGCTTCATTATTTTTTAAAATCTCTACAGTGCAGATGCAGTCAATATTGTTTTTTAATCAAATCTCAATATCTGCAGAGCCCTACTTGTGAGGCAGGTGATCACTCTGACCAAAGATGCCTCCTTTAATTATTAACAACTAATGTTAAATACCAAGGGAACTATCAAAAAATAGGGAGAGTCCTGATAAGCTGATGAACTTGCTACATAAGCAATTTTGAAATGGACCAAATTCCTTATTAAGCAGAATTCAGCACATGACTAAATCCAAATGCACACTACTTAGACAATCCTTATGGGAGTCATGAGAGAGGTGGCATGGTGGCAAAAAGCATTATGAAGAATTTTCCTCCCAATTACACTTCATCGAAACATTCCCATTACAGAGTTACTTCTATCTGTACTCCTTTTTTCATTGTGAATTTCAGAGGCATTATATTTTATTAGATGTACTTATATCCATGCTAACTTTATATGTTAATTATGCAAATAAAATGTAAAATTGTATTACATAAATCTATGATGTTACTGAGAGGGTTTTTTACTGTGATTTACATTTCTTCCATTAGCAGTTCATTATTTTTCACAATGTCTTAATGAGTAGTCTAAATTATTCAGCATTGCAGTAATAATACTAATTTGAATAATACAGCATCATTGTTAGTTATCTTGCAAACTGGCATTTAACTTCTACCTCATACAGGTTTTCAGACCTGTTCGTGTCCTTTAACATTCAGCCTGGCTATAAGCCTGTGGAAAAGATTTAAAATCTCTGGAAATCAGCAAAAGCAGATCAAAATTCAGGTTTTTTAATAAAATTGTAGGAAGGTTTGACTGGAAAACGTTTGCTATTAAAGAAACGTATGGATTATACTTAAGCAATGGAACAAATGCAATTATTGCAATAGTGAGTACCATGACCTCACACCTCCTGTCATCTGACAAAACAGCCATTTCTGATTTGAGTGTGCAGCTTCTCAAATTATGCAACAACTTGCCTAAAGGGAAAATCTGAAAGTAATAATTTATCCCTTTAAGCCAATCATGAACTGGAATGAGAAAACTGAGAAAACCTAAGCATCTACTCTTTATTTATGATCAATGTTTAAATCTAGCCAGATAGGCGATTCTTTCTGACTGAAATACCTTGATGGAAATCCTCTCCTATTAATTGTCCAGAAATTAGTACTCTATTATGAAGAAAATACCATTATGTATAACAGAATAGCAAATACCTTAGCAGTTAAAGTTCCTCAGGCATGTTAAAGTTTAAAAGTCCTATTTGAAGCAAAGGCTTCATCACCGAAGTCAGTGTGAAAATCACACTGGAGATCGGAACAGGACAGCCCTCTTTCAGAGCTCATTCTACCTGTACTCCTTTAGTGTTTTACATCCAGAAGAGGCAAGGAGGTATTTTGGTCTCAGTGCACCACAGGTGAGGACTCTAGGCTCTATGTTACAGTTCTGGCCCAAAGAACCCTCAGTTGGTTGCAGAAAAATTAATCATTTGAACATGTAGGACTGAGATTTTACACTTTTCCAATTATGAACTTAGGACATTTATCCAAAAAACTTAGGACATTTACCCAAAATTACCCAAATCAAGCAGACTAGGAATATGATCCAAAACCTCTCATCTCAAATGGACTCATAATTGATGCAGACTTTTGCCCAGGAGCTTTCTCTCCTATGTGCTACATTTGGTGAATAAGACATCTGACATGAAGTCCTGGTAGGACCAGGCTCTGGTTCTCAGAAATTAATGAGCTGTGCCATCAATTTTATTTAACTGGCTGTGGGACAGCATCAGTGTTTGGGTAATCTTTTCATCTGCTCACTGACATACAGCCACTGGTGCATAAATCCAAAGTGGAGCTAGGGAATTGGAAAGATAAATTAGATCTTAAGTACTTTGTAAATCTTGTCCATTAATTGAAATTATTCCTGGGCTTGCAGAGGACAGGGATTTCAAAGTACTTTTTGCCATCTCTTCACCTCTCTTTAGATTTTGACAAAAACAATATGAAATCCAATTTTAATCAATGTGAATGTGGTTCCTCCACCAGAATATATTAGAACATAATCTAGAACACAATAATTTCTATTAAGTTAATATATAGAGGACATATTAAGGCCTTACACTTAATGGACATTTTCATTTTGGATCCTTAAATTATCCAAAGGCAGATATAGCCTTGCATACTTAATTCTATTTAAGTAATGCAATATAAATTTAGAAAAATGAATTTTTTGAAGTTATATGCCTTTTTGTAGGGGTAAGTTGCAAAAAATAATTTAATCAGAAGTGGGTTTCTTTATTTCTGTTGATAAAGTTGACTTTGAGGTGCTTAGGGACATGGTTTAGGGATGGACATGGAACTGCTATGTCAGTGGCTGGACTCAACGACCTTAGAGGCCTTTTCCAACCATAGCAATCCTGTGATTATGTAGTTTACCACAGTCCCCCAATACAATGAATTCACAACAACAACAACAACAACAACAATAATAATAATAATGGGAAATTTCTTAAAGCCTCTGCAGATTACAAAAGGAGGTTTGTTTCAGCCTATCATCCATTGCTCACATTCCAAGCATCAGAAATGACAACCAAATACATCCAAATAAACCCATTTGTACAATTCATAAAACACTGCAGAAAGGAACTCGATCTTGAAATAAGTAACAGTTTTTCTGTGATTAAAACACCTACTGAACCACTCTGAGTTCTATTCCAAATCATTCTCACATCCTGCAAGGAGCTGCTTGGATTTTTTGAACTGCAAATTATAATAAGATTTATATTTCTTTCAGCTGCATATGAGCATAAACCACATGGAGCCAAATTCCTTTTTATTTCAACTCTTGCTACTGTGATCAACCTACTGAATAAGATATCCATTCCTGGATATAATTCTGAAGTATACCAACATGAGAGAATAATTTATTTCAACAGATTTAGTAACAGAACTTAAACATAAAATTCATCTCATAACCCACAAATTTAATCTATAGATTTTTAAGTCATGAAAAAATTCTGCATTGTAGAGTTTAAACGTGAAAATATTTTCCTGCTTTGTTCCAGGTATAGCTCCTTCTTTGTTTAAGACTGCTTTTAAGATTTATTCTTAGATCCAGTCTTGTTACAGCCACAAGTATTAAGAGTCCTTCATATAATCTAATTTTCCATACTGTTCAGCTAAAGATATAAGATAAAATTTCAATTAAAACAGTGAAAATGTTGTATCTAGACAAGGCCAACTTGCTAAATTCCAACTGTTAAATATTTATTATTGGTAGTAGCATGACTCAAGGAGATGCTGCTTGCTTACAATTCCAACTGAGAACATTCATGCTTTCTTCATTCTCCTTCCAGCCATATCTAACACTGTCCAGTTTCCCAGCAGTACTCATTTGATAAGGGATATTAACCAGTGACAAGAAATGCAATATCCACAATGTTATTTTCACAGTTGTATTTGCATGACTATTGGTCATTTCTTAACAGGTCACAAAATTTGCCTGAATTACAAGTTATTAGTTCACTTATTTATTTCTAAAACTTTCACTTGCTTTTACATTTACTTCTATTGTTCTTGCTGGAATAATATTATTTTTGATAATTTTCTTTAAATGAAAATATTTTAGTTTTATTGTAATTTGTGTTTCCTGTTCTGAAAGCAATTTTTTTTTCAGCTTTCCCAGCTTAAATTCAATTTTTCCTCAAGGAAATTACAGACAGGAAATATTTACATAGGTATTCCAAAGATTAAACCTTTTCCTTAGCACTCTTTCCAAATTTTCTTCAGAACTTGAGATCCAATATTTCCATGTGTGTACAGGGTAGAAAAAGAAATAAAGAACTCTGTGGATATTTGACTGACACTGGGTTTAAAGATGAACAGCATTTTTCATACCTAGGGTTCTATCTTCCGAAGAGAATAAAACATTACAGATGAACAAAGGTTGCATTGTTCTATGACCACAGCATAACTAAAAGCTTTTATTTGGTGCATAGGGGAAAAAAATCTCACTTTGAGATGTAAATACTTCCTTCATATTAGACTACAGAAAATAAATAATACTAAAACTTCCCAGACAAAAATGAAAATGCATGAAACTGCTTTCACCTTTGCCATGTATAACCAAATTATCTTGTCTAAAGATATATGATTTCAAAATAATGAAGTGATAATTTCATGAAGCAAAATATCTTAGCTCAAAGCTCACAACATTTTTATTGCTGGATTGGGAAACAGGCCTTCCTATGTTGTCACACTAACTTGTATCTTCTTTCATTTGCTAGAGTTTCTTCTATTTTTCTTTCTTTTATCCATTTTTATTTCATGTTTTTTTCAATTGGGCAAATATATTCTCTATTTTTCATATTCAGACAATTAATCTTCTTTTGCGTCCTGCTTTTAACCTTGATTTTTTGTTGCCAGTCCATCCTTTAGTCATCCCCACAGATGTTGACTCGTGAAGTTGGTGTCATCCAAGCTGAATCCTGCAGATGTAGCACCAAGAAAGGTGACACTGCTGTCACCTCAGCTCAAGTGAGTACTTGTACAATTCCCTATGTATCAGCACGAAACAGGAGATTTTAAAAAAGTTAGGAATATTCACAACGGACAGAAAGCCTGTTTGCATTTTTGCAGACATGGTAAGGATGGATTTGGATTGTTTATGATTATTAAAAATCAGATTTCCTGATCCATTCTAAAAAGTTTCTATTAGTTATGTAACCTTTTCTTCCAAAAGAGACGACATCATTCTGAAAATTGCTGAATCTCCTTGTAAGTATACAAGTTTGCTTTACTGATTTGGTGGTTTTGGTGGAGACCAAAATGCCTTCAATGCTATGCTCTAGCATAGTGCATACCACCACTCATTAAGGAATAATGAATAAAGATATGTAATTAAAAATGCAATGGCAGTTTAGAAAAACATAAAGGAATTATTTTATAATAGAAAAATAAAATAGGAATACCGCACAAACAGGTACAGCAGAATTCCTCAACTGTCCAAAACAAGGTTGAACTCAATCTTTTGAGGGGCCTGTTCATTTAGGTTTTTTAGCTGAAGAAACTTCTTCCTGCACATCTGTGTTCGGAACTGGTTGGTGGCTCATTTTGGTTTCGCTGTAATTTAGAGGTGGGAGAAGTGGTTTTTTGTGTTTTATTTTCCTACTGTACTGCATGACTACTCCACAGAGAAAAATACAGTTACTATCATGTAAAAATTAGAAGTGATAATGAATATTCTGTTTTCCTCTGCATAGAAACTCCTAAGCAGACCAACCAACCCAAGATTCACACAACTAAATCAAGTTGCCTCTAAATGAATGAATTCTAAAGATGTCATTAATCCACAATGGGATTCACTGTCTTCAAGCTGGGTGCCAAAGTAGTTATCCAAAAAGGATGTCCAAGCATGGTGCAAAGAAAAGGCAGATGTGATATAACAGCATATGCAAATGAAATTCAAGCCCTGTAGCTGTAAATGTCATCCTGTGTTGAGAAAAAATTTAACATGAAAGATTTTGTTTTCTGCTCTATTTGCTGTTTTGGTGTAGAAGATATAAATATAAGGGGGAAGAGATGATTAATTTGTTTTGAAAAGCAATATATTCACTGCTTTATTTGCTGACCATCTAGAATCCTATTCCACATTTAAACTTCTGCTGACCAGTCGTTTACTTTGAGAACAGCTTTGCTGATTTTTAGTCTGGCCCTGATTCTGGGGAGAAAAGTGCCAAGTGCTAGTATTGGACTTGGTTTTGCTTTACATCAATGAGGCAGAAGGAAGGACAACTGACCTGTCATTTGAAAAAGAGTGATGTAATGTCAGCATGTTTCTTCCTGCTCTTCTTCCACTTGTTGAAGGATCACAAGGGTATTTAGAATTTTGAAAACTGAGAATTTTTTTGTGAATTCCTTTTCCTGAAGAAAGACCATAGCTAGGATCTCTCTCTGCTCCTGCTGGCCCCTCTCTCTCTGTTTTTCTAAATACCAGAGCAACTGCTACTAATGAAGACTCTGCATATGTCTACAATGAAGGACACAGCAAAAATGAAAAGGACTTCACAGTGATGCAGATATAACTTAGTCCCACTGTAACCATGGTTTCTTCAGTGAGTACTTCTATTGTTAGTACCTAATTTTAAAGGCAAAGAGGAAAACAGAGGTCTTTCTGATACTAAGACAGATTTGAATCCAACATGACAGAATGTCTCACATAAGGAAGACACAAGACTTATGGGAGATCTATCACATTTCTCCCTACTGCTAGGACATTCCTGAATTACTAAAAAAACCTCAAATGCTTGAAAACATTATATGTCTTTACTGACTTCTTGATACTTTGTAGAATACTCTGAAATTATGAAGACTGGTTCATGCAGTAAAAAGATAAAATAGAACAAAATACACAGATAGTTTGTGGTATGTTAATTAGTATAATATATGCTCATCCAATGTTTTCTTTAAAAAGTAGTTTTGCTTATTAGGGAATTTTAACTACATTTAATCCCAAATAAACATTTAATAGCAAGTCATATTAATCACATTTGGAAGATACTTCTTTTCCTCTTGAAATTTTATCTGAGATTTGGAATACTCCATCTTTAATCCCCATAGAAAATATGTACTTCAGATATAATGACAAGGATTAATTCAATACAGAATTAAAAGTAAAAATCAGTAGAGGAAGTTGTCAGAAGAAAAATAAACAGATATAAATACATCTCTATTTCCTAGTGATATTGACTACAAGATAATCAAACCTAATATAGTAAGAATGCTGAAAATTCAAGCACATGGCAAGAAAGAAATTTCAGATATAACGACTCATAAGCCATGGAGCATGAATGTACATGCATGTGTGTGTGTGTGTGTGTGTGTATTTATTTATATTTATATATGTGCAATATTTAAGAATCTGTATTTTTAAAATCCCTATCATAAGTTATATATACATTTCATGATTTATGAGTCGACTCTCTGAAACGTAGTCAGGGTAGTAACTCAGTAAGAAAGTTTTCTCTCTTTATATACATACCAATAAAAGTCATGACAGACTCTACCAAAGTAATGTAAGCATTTGGAAATTCTGTCACAGGAGTTTCTCTTTATCATCTGGAAAACACATCTGGGCTATGGGACAAACAGCTTATATGAGTTCAGAAAAGCTGAAAGACAGATGGACAGACATAATTATCTCTCTTAATTTTTTATCACTTTCATTTTGAAAGTAATGTTAAACAACACAAAGATGATGTATCTTCAGTCTACCTCCTCTGGAGTTTACTGTTCATGTGGAGAAGTCAGGACAAAGGATTAAAGATTTCTCATGCTATTTTTACATTCTTCCCTAATTCTCCCAGGCTGAGCTCACAATTTCAGTCTCATTGGAACTGTTTCCTCCAGGTTCAGAAGCACTAATCCACATGTAAGAGGAAAACAAAACAATATGAAAGAAGATACTTATGTACTCAATGATTTTTTTTTCACAAACATCACTCTAGTTGTCCTTATTCTGTCTCTTTCATCCTCTCTACTCAGAAGGCCTAGTTAAGCTAAAGGTTTGACATGCCTATCACTTCAAATCCCAGAGTCATAAGATTGCATGAGAACAAGTTTATTTTTAAACAAAATATGAAACTCTCAGGTTCCATTATGCCACAAAAGAAGTCTTGAAAATGTGGCTAAATGTAACAAATACAGCCATATGTGCAGAAAACCTGAAACTCAAGTTCTGAAATCTGTCACAGTGAGATACAGCTGGAGAGGAGGGTGCAGACCTCACAGCCCTGTGTTCTCTGCCACACTGTGCCTCTGACAGTGCTCATGCACAGATGGGCATCCCTGCAGCTCAGTACGCTGCCAGCACTGGCTGCTCCGGGGACCCAGCGACACCGTGGCAGCAGCGACAGGAGAAGACAGGATGCATCTCCGGAGGTGGAAAGGAGAGAAATGTCCTCGAGCAAATGCGTGTCTTGTCCTGAGAGTGGTCCTTCAGGAGGCAAGGCTTGTGCCAAGGCAACAGAGGGCAGCTGCAGTGCCGTGCTGGCCTCGCAGGCTGACGGGCACAGCGCTGACACCACGCTCGCCGCGCACACCCTACGCTTCTCCCCAACAAAGCTCTGTCACCTCACATGAACCCTCCCTTGGAACAACAACAAACCAGAAAGGCAATCAAGCTGCATGCACTTCAGTCTCCTATTCTTTAACTTGTTCCCCATCTATGTGGCTCACTATTTAAAGGACTCAGTCTTTGTGTACAGTCAGTATGAAGTTATTTGTAAAAATAATGTGTGGTAAATTGGCAGACATGCACAATTTAAAATACAGGCAATCTGTTGAGTGATTTAGGAGAGCTGCCATAAAATTTCATTTCTTATATTATCATATGTTTAGCATTTTATGCAACATAGTACTTCAAGAAAAATGATAAACAGTAGAGATTCATTGAAAATGCCTTGTAGGGAAGAACACATAAGGCGACTGTCAGGGTGGAGCGGGGGCCAAGGGACAGTCTGGTGCCAGGCCCATCCCACCTCCAGCCAGAAGTGGGCAGTTGGGGGACAGCAGTGCAGCCCCAGCCCTGGGCACTGGGCTACAGCGAGGGGCCACAGCCAGGCAGGGCAGGGCTGTGAGGAGCTGGAGAGCTGTGATGGCCATCACTGGGCAGGGGTGATGGCCCCTGCAGGCTAACACTGGGCTCTGTGCCCCAGGCAGGGTGGGGGGCACTCAGGGAGGGGAGAGGGACAGTCAGGAGAGATGGTGCCTTGGGGCGCATTGAACTCTCAAGGGATAGACAAATATCTGCAAATAGTCCCATTTTAGCTTTAAGGAAGTGAAACCTGTAACTTATGTTCTATAATCCACAGAAAGAAAACTTCATCATATTTGTCCAGGGTGGAGCTGATAGTACTGCGATATGGTGAGTTTATGAAATAACAGGATTCCACTTCTTCCACTGTGTTACAGAAGTTTGCAAATACCTTGTAATATATTTAGAGCTTGAGGGCCCTGGGACCTATTAACAAATGCTGACAACTTTCTACTTAGATTCCCCACTTGTTCAAATTCCATAAACTCTCAGAAAACAATAATCATTTTCTACGCTCAGGTATGGGAGCAAACATATGAAGTTTAAAAAAACACAAACAAAAAAGAATATGAATCTTTGTTTTTGTAATTTTAATTAAAAATTAAACAGACATAATGAATGATACTTTTGAACACCTAACCGCTACGAAATCCCAAGTCTGCTGAAGCTAATATCCAGGACTATGTATACCAAAATTTAATCTCAGTTCTTTACACCAGTATCTAGCACACAACACAATCACTTTGTAGTGCTGTCCTTCTCTATTAAAAACTATCTCAAGAAAAGTAGCAGGTCTAGAAACAGTCTTATTTTATTTACTTAAACTCAACAGGTTTGATTTGCACAGAAAGTAGAGAGACTTTTTTATGTCCACATGCTTATTAATATATTTTTAAGTTCAAGATCTGCAGAACATTTCTCCGTGTTTAAGTATATAATTTACTTTTGGCTGGCATTAAGACTCCATTCTTCTGTGTGTGTTCCATGTTTTCCTTCATCAGTAAAACATTTTCTATGCTAAATTAAATTTTTTTTCAATAATTTTGTTGACAAGAGTGTACTTCAATGTTTTTTACTCCATTTGCATCTGTAGCACTGAAGTTCGATAGCAAGGAATTTCTCAGCTTTTTAAGATCTAAATATACCCACCCTACTCTTTAGGCTTGAATTAAGTGTTAGATGAAGATGTATCCTACTGTTTTTGAGAGGAGTCACACAATAAAATGAGCTATGCATGGAAAGGAAGCTGTGGAGGGAAACAGGGTTTATTCTAGTATTCTAAGAGGGCCATGCTGAATCATGGGATGATGACTGCCAGTAAATATTTATTAAATCATGGATGGGAAAACAGCATTCTATACTTTGTGGGTGCTTTGGCCTCTGAACTCTGCTGCTAGTGGTAGTCACAGTCTTTATTCTTCTTTCTCCTTAACAGAATGAATAGTATGATACTCATCTTCTGAACACAGCTTCAATTTAATTTGAAAATAACTGACTAATTGTATTAATCACCCCATGATGATAAAAGTTGGTTTTTTCTTCTTAAGAATGGCAGGTAAATGTAGTTGCTGTTTAGCTACATCTCTGTCTTACCATCCTGTCTGGTGTTTCAACTAATTCCCAGTACAGAGATTATTTTCTACTTTTAAATACATATTGTTCTTCTTTGCTAATTTCTTTAGATAGTCTTTTTCCTATTGCTTGACAGATTTTTCATATTTTATAATAGTTATCTAGATGTATTAGATTTTATTTGCTTTTATCTCAACAAATGAAGACAAAGAGAAATTGACTATCTAGAAGTAAAAGGTAGAGTAGCTCTTTAAGAAGATGATTAGTAATCAATAATAGCTGTTAATAGTCATCTTCAGCTTTCCCATAACAAACTGGAAAAATATTCTTGCCAAAATCAAACAAATGCTGAAAAAGTAGGAAGAAGAAAATCTACAGGAGACAAAGCAGACATGGAGAAGAAGAATTTAAACAACAAAAGATCATTTCCTAGGTGTGTGTGAAAATTTAATTCCAAAATGGAACTTCTACTGGTCACATTTTACAGTAAGATTGACTCATTTTGAATACTTTAATAATATTTGTGATTTTGACAAATTTATCTGGTAATTTTCTGGAGATTTTTTATTGCACTGAGATTTTCTAGGCTTTTTTTTTTTCTTTTAACTCTTTTGGGGATCTGTTGCTGGGTGTGTACACAAGTATGTGCATGTGCATGAAATGGGTCGAGTCTTCAGCTGGGATCTGGAATACTGCAAACAAGGAGTTTTTATTCACCTCTGCTCTTCTGCTTGTCTTTCCTCCCTTTCTGTTAGCTAATGGTAGGAGAAGTGTGAAGTTCGCCCATGCACGTACAGATGTTAAGAAATCTTTGCCACGACAGAAAATAATTTGAAAGTAACAAGATAAATTGCTAGCAGCAATGCATATAATTAGCAGAAAATATGACTCATTTGAAGGGTAAAACTTTAAAATATTGCGAATACATACATTTCTCCCTACTACTGAATTTCTAGACCATTAATATTTTTTTCTGCAGACACTTGAAAAATGTATAATTAGAATTTTTATATTTTTCATTAAATATAACAAGCATTAACTAGCACAAGAACCCATAAGCAAAAGTAACATATTTGACAATAATATATAGTGCAACATATGCTGTAGAATACCTTCCTTTTGTGTAATGTAATCTGTAACAATCTAACTTATAGACATCAAAGTAAGGAGTGGCCTCAACACAGCTGAGTTTTGTGTAAATTTAAATTTGTAATGCTACATATTCAATGGCACCACAAGCAGTCACAGATCTTCTTCAGGGATGGCTGAGTGTCCATGTCACTGTATGCAGGTACAGAAAAGAGCAAAGCCAAGAGCGTTGCCTGGTGTGCAATGTGACAAGGGGACAGGCTGAAAACCAACAACCCCCTTGCAATGCAGTTAATGCTGCTTGGAGCACTCTGTTAAATAAACTTCTGGTTGAAAGAACAGTTGCATGCCAGTCACTTCAATTTCTCTCTATCTCTCTCTTCCCCTCTTTTTTTGTTTTGTTTTGTTCTTGTTAGTAATTTTTTTTTACTGTTTGAGATTGTCTGTCAGGTATATTTTGAGGGCAGAAAACTCAGCAGGTACATAAAATGGTTTGGCTATGAAAACACCTATGAAAGCACATGATCTACCAAAACAAGGAACTAATAGTGACTTTCTGTACTCCTACACCTTCCACTGATTTTCTCTTACTGATGACTGCAAATCTAAGGCAGTGCAACAAAGAGGTATGGTCCATATATTGACTTTTCTTCCTCAGTTTTGCATCAATTAAGAAAATATTTCATGCAGATATAACTCCCAAAGTCAGTCCCCTTTCTCTAGAAAATAAACTGAAAATCTCTCCAAAGTACTTGATATTGCCAGGTCTAACAGGACTGTCAGACACCACAGTAAATAAATGATTCCATTTCTTTTTCCCATTCTCTCCTTTTTTAAAGGTCTCATTTTGTAACTGGCCCTATCTACTCAACAGAATTAATTTACATTGTACAGAGATAAGAAAACTACTTTCTTTTGCTTAAGTGTAATGTCATTAACAATTTGCACAAAAAATCAAGTAAAAAACCAAATAAACAAAAAAGAAACCAAAAATCCGCTCCAAACAAAACCAAAGAAAATCTACAATGCAAACCGTAAAAAAATCGGA
This sequence comes from Melozone crissalis, assembly GCF_028551555.1. Lineage (NCBI taxonomy): Eukaryota > Metazoa > Chordata > Aves > Passeriformes > Passerellidae > Melozone > Melozone crissalis. Next base: position 31,764,447 of record NW_026535782.1, on the reverse strand, counting down.
TAGAGCCAGTACATGCATATGGTACAGCTAAAAAAATACCTTGGTGGAGAAAGATTAACAATTGTATTGTTACTTTTTTTGTTCTGTAAGCACGTGAGTATTTTATTTTAAAAAATTTATAAATGTTACTTTGCATACCTATGAGGAAGATTTCCCAGATGCAACACAGCCCCACAAACAACTCAGCATTCTTTAAAGCTTTTTACACCCAGTAGGAATGAATAACAGCAGATATTGGATTGTAGGGCTGGAATCCCCAGAACAATTGACTTTGTGTATTGACAAAGAAAGGCTTTATTCTGTTAGCAACCAACTATTTTATGAAATTCTTTCCTAGCACCAAAAGTTATCATTCTCTTAACTGAACCAAAGTGGAAGGGGACACGCTTTGGCTACATGTGAATGGTTAAAAGATGCATAGAGATTTTTAAAGTAAAGATAAAAAGATAATTTTTTAATGAAAATTTGTTTAACTTTCCAGATAATGCATTTAACCTATGGTTCCTTATATCCTATTCTCTCTGATAGTATTGATACTACTTTCAAGTAATTCACAAAGAATTTCCACTAAGGTCTGCTTTAACTAGCACCTCTTGTGCATTTTTTACTTTATCTGGTCCCAGGCAGGTGCTGTACAATGAATTGTCTTACTTCAGCATGTCTTCTTGTGTGTCTTTGTTTTGGCATCTTTATACACTGCTGCATTCAGCCCAGAAGCTAAGAAAATCCTATGAGAGTCCTTCATTTTATTATTTTTGCTGAGCAGATGAGATTTTTTCAATAATGAAGCATTCTTTTATAATAAAAGAACATAAGTGTCAACTTCTAAACTTTAATTAATTCAAACTACAGACATGGAATATTTGAAAACATTGAGAATCAGGACTGGTTTTAAAATTCTCTGTCTTTGCACAAAATCTGGAATAAGAAGTGGAGTGTGCATTTTGGCTTTCTCTGGCTAACCTGCCTGGCTGAGGAGCAATATTGCACCACAATGCAGTAATGCAGTTCCCTGGTCACTGAAGGATTTTCATCCAGATGGACTTTAGCAGCAGAGCTGAAAGATGATGAAATCTAGCTAGCTCAAGCTATCTCCCTGAGATAGAGTTACCTGGTAACCCAGTGTGGAAATTCTGATTTGAATAAGGCTGTATCTGGGTTTAGTGCCAGCAAGTTTTATTTATTTATATGTGAAGGAGCCAGGCATGACCTGACACACCTGTGCAATGCCTCAACATCTTGACTTTTTAAGATGGGCAGGTTATTGGTCTTTACCTTCTAAACTTTTTCATATGTGATGGAGCAAGAATGTAGGGGTGGACAGACAGTGGTGTCAGTTTGTTGTGATGCTGGCTGTGATGGCTGTTTTACTACCATTGGTGTTATAGATTGCATTGTTTCTTAATGACAAGACCTTGCAGCAGCAGCAGTTATGTTTCATGTTATTCTTTGCTGATTCCTCTGGTCAACATCTACTTTGTGGTCCCTGAGCTTTGCTTTGTAATTAGCTCCTCCCTTAACTCACACTATGTAATGAAGTGGATTATGAATTAAATGACCTTTAACAAAGGCATTATGATCACAAACTTGAAAATGCTTAAAATATTTTTAACATCATGATGCACTGTTTATTGATTAGATAGACTTGCTGTTTTGATAGTCTGCATGTTTTACATTTTCATGGATTAAAAGGAAGATACATAGCTTAACAGTGTGCGTATAACACAAATTTCTCTTTCACATCTTCATTTTAGCAGCCTTTAAAAACATCACTGTTACCCATTCAGATCTGTTCCATACCATTGCCAAAGCCTAATCTAGGGCACTTGTAAAAAACATGAAGCTAGACAAAAATTCTGCCAGAAACATAAGCAGTTTCATGCCTTCCTGCACTTTTTGCTTGCACTTACATGTTGAAGAAAATTAAAATAATAAATAAATTGCATTCTGAGAATCTGATAGCACTGCTTGCTACTCTCAATACAGCTGAATAATAGTCTCAATTTTTTTCAATTGAAACTGACAAGTTTCAATTTTTATGGTAATTAGGTAAAGTAAAATTTTCTATTACAGTGTAAGTATTTCAATAGCAGACTGAATAAAAATGTTGACTCGTATCTTATGCCAATTTCATTGCAAGTGACACTTGGGCTGACCAACATCAGAGTGGAAAAAGAACAAAAGTATTGTTCTTGAACCCACTCTTTGATCACAAAAAAAACCCTTTCCCCTTCAGTTTCAGGTTCTCAGTATGGGATACTTAAGCAGCCCTTAAATCATGTCACCAGAAAAATCACACCAAAGGAGAGCAATAAGGCCAAAAAATTCCCATGGCCCAACCAGCCACCCTGTAGCTGCAAACCAGAGCCTGCCCTGCAGATCAGACTGAGACAGAAATAAAAACTGTCCTTTCCCAGCTAAGGACTTTCCTTTGTACCAAAAGATGCTAACTATGCTATAAAACTCTCATACTTGTATTTTATTGACTTTTAATTGGCTTTGAACAAATCACATCTAAGGTAATGGTATATTCCTCCTTTGAACTTTCTCCCTCACCATCAAATGTCTGCAATGAGACTTTTAATGTTACCACGTTGATTTTTGAAACCACATATGAATTGTGTGTGTGTGTGTGTGGGTGTGAGAGTGAGAGAGAGACGGAGAGACACAGAGAGAAAACAGGGTTTATGGCAGTCTTCTAGTAAAACGCGGCAATCAAGTTCACACCTGAAATAGGTAAGCAATTTAAAGAGAGGAACTACAGAGGAACCTTTAAAGCCATGACAATATGCAGAGAACCTCTGGGAAATAAGCATGAATGTAATCATAAAGTGCAACTGGAATTCCAACACAAATCACATTGGAATGTAATTCATTTTCACAATATTACATTTTTCCTAGTCTTAGCCAAAATCTCCTGAACTTTATTTTTGTGCTTCTCTCTTAGTCTTTAATGGCTTCTTTATCAAGGGAAAACTAGCTCTAAACATTGCTGTCTTTTTTGGTTTGGTTTTTCTTTTCTTCCTAAATAACATTTCTAAGACATATCTTCCTTTCTCCATTTAAATCTAGAAACGTTATTCAGGCCTTCAACAGGCTGTAGTACCTATTAAAAGACTTTAAAATTGAAATGGTGCATCATGAGCTTATTCAGGTATGATTCAGGAATCCCTTTCCACTTACTGTTGATTTGAATCACGTAAGTTTGCCACCATTACTTGCTCCTCAGTTTGCACTGTGTTTTCAAAGTAACAGCAAATCTTTTCCAAGTTGGTTTTCATCTCCCTGTATGATCAGTTATTTCTTGAGAGCATGGTGGTGTCCTCTTTTACCCTGTTCATAGCAAAGGGTTTCATTATTCTCCACTTTGTTGGAGACAGCAAACGAGAAAGCCCCATGGCAACACTGACAGAGGGAAGGAAGACAGCTTTCAGATGTGTCTTTCTGACATAAGATTATATATTTTTTAAAAAGTAGCCTGGCAAATGGTAAGGAGGACTTCCTAAGGTAACAAAGAATACAGTCTCACTGTACTCTTCCCACCTGTGTTCACCCACTTGCTTTATCAGCTGTAAGTCCCAGTTACTCAAACACCTGATGCCAGTACATATATACACAAATACAGAACCTCCCAGAGCAACAGGGCTTTTCATACTTCTGGGGTAATTAATTGAATGATTAGAATTAATATAATAGAATAGATAGAGATAATAGGTAATAGAATTAATAAAATGCTTGCAGCTTAGGTAAGCAAACCTATGTTTTGGAGATCTAATGGTCAAATTCCATTCAAGGGGGTTTTAAGCTCATAATTAAATAGTAAACTAAATACCTTTCACTACTAAAGTTTCCATGGAATATATTATTATGCTCATATGCTCTTGATCAAAACCATCCACTTAGGTTTTGCCAAAAGATGTCCCTTATGGAGAATTCCTTTATCATTACCAAGCCCAAATATCTTTCTCCATCCCAGTTTTTGTGGCTTTTTCACAGTTCTTCACTTCCTATTCTTTAGTTTTCCCTTCTTCTTCCATCTTATTGACCTCAAACCCCTACATGCTTGAAGAGAAGGAGGCTCCTGCTTAAATTGGTGCCACAAAGCACAGGTGGTAATTGGCAGCTCCTGCACTCTGCAGTAACCTCAGTGCTGTGACACACAGCACTGCAGCCACTTACTCATCTGTGAATCTGCAACGGAGGAGATAAGGGCAGCAGGTCAACTAGTACAGGTAGCAATGCCAATGCCTTGAATAACAATCATAATCTTTCTGTGCTGGGTTTTTGCTTTAATGATTGAAAGTCAGTAGGGAGGATGGGCATGAGGAGCTGAGGGGCCAATAGACTTCCAAAACTATTCTACACATATTTGTAAATCAAATAGCTGTGAAGGAAGTTTGTCTGCTATACAGCTTGCAAATAATTGCCCCCTCCAGTACAGGGAACAGGGACTGGAATATTTTCCAAGGTGAGTACTGAAAACAGTCACCTTAGGTGAACATGGACAGACCTCTCACATGTCTGGCAAACCCTTCATGCAGGAAAAGGCTGTTTGAAAGGGGAAAAAGGCAGGATGTCATCAGTAACATCCATCTTTATCAATATTTAGAAAAGAGTGATACTGCCCTGCATACAGATGTGTTATAAAAAGTAACAGTGGTTATTGGTTTCTCTGGATCTGGATTGAAGGCACTTGAGACAGTAGTTCGTGTTCAGACTCTGGTGTTTATTATTTCTTATCAGTAAAATAGTCCCACTATTGTGAGTTCATCAGCTTTTCATTAGAAGGTACAAAATGGCCAACAATCTTCTTTAACAAGGTCTTTTAAGACTAAACTATCCAAATAAGAACTGACACCTAGATTATTTTCCCTTTTAACCCAATGACTGATCCCACAGAGCCTGCAATGCAGACTTTTCTGCCCAATCACAAAATGCCACCCAAACCCATGAAGAAGAAGGAAGAAGAAACCCAGGATGACACCCTGTGGCCTCCCCATCTTGCTTCCATCCACAACATACTAAAAATCCCAAACCCTAAATTTCTCACCAAGTGACACACCTACACTACTCTCTATAATCCATTTCACACTTTTGTGGATTCTAGTCTACCTTGAAGTCTACGAAACTTTCTCCATGAATGAGGGTCCAAGTCAGTGCTCCCCTGGGGCTCAGGGCACCCCAGAGCAGACAGAGTAATATTCCCAGCGCCCTGGGTTTCCACAAATGGTGAGTTCTAGAGAGTTTGAAGCTGGAAACCCTAATCTTTAATTTCAAAGAAAGGGGAAGAAAACCCTTAAACAAATAACGTAAAAAACTCCCTCAGATATGTCCTTTGAGTCAGTTCATGCCAGCCAGCCTGGGTGATACCTACTGAGAATGAATGCTCTCAATGACTGGTTTTTGAGTCTCTTACTTTCTCCTTACTTGCCTAACTCAAAGCTCAGATTTGTGATAGTCATGCAGTAAAAGAATCTCAGAGATGACAGCTCTTGCCCTCAGCTACAGCGGGATTATCAGGCAACTGCTGTAATGGTTTGTATGCTGATAATTAAGTCAAGATAATAATCTGAAATGACCAAGTAAAATGACAAAAAGCCACGTGGAATAGTGGCACAGGTGAGAGGAAGAGCTATCTTATTTTTTTCTCTTTTCACCTATGCATTGCACTGAAAGCTCTGGCAACACACTGTGGCATGGCACCAGTAATTTCTTTGCACTTGAATTTGAAATGTCCATATTGACAACTCTTCTCAGCTATTTTCCTTACAGTGCACCCTCTGTGCATTTATATTTCCATTCATATTTCCTATTTCAATATGGTGTCACACCTCCTGTGAAGCCAGTTCAGCAGCAAGCATCCCTGAGTCTCAGCATGGTGCTGGCTGTGGCTCTCTCCTCTCTTCAGCACATTCCCACAGCACATGAAGAGACTTGGGGCTTTTGAAGCAACACAGTCAATCCTTCATGGATAAAATTCTTCTTCTATGCAGAAGAAATGCAAACAAATACTGAAATATTTTTTGCAAGAACAAAGTTTGAGCAGTTGATACTTGCACATCCTCAAACCGGGCTGAACAAGCATCCTCAAGCCGGCTCTGAAAACGGCGGCTGGTACTCGTTCATTCATTCACAACGCCCGGTTCCCCGGACACTCGCCCCTGTCCCACCTCCCCATCCCTGTTTTCCCGCCCCGTGCGGGCGCTGCGGGCTGTGCGGGGAGCCCCGGAGGCGGCGGCGGCTCCCGGGGGGCTCGGATGCTGCAGCCCCTCCGGCCCCTCCGAGCCGCCCGGGGGCCGCATGGCCGTGGGCAGGGGAATTGTACGGGCCGGAGGCAGCGCCGCGGAACATCCAGGTCACGCCCTGGTGTCCCCTTTTTATTTTCTTTTTTCTTTTCCTTAGGAGTGGGCGTGAGGGAATTAACGCCGAGCGAGCCGCGAAGCAGCGGCAGCAGCATCTGCGTGCGTGAGGCAGAGGAGGCAGATGCGATTACTTCAGAATTTATTTAAGGACTGGTGAAAACCACTGCAGCGGCTCCAGGGGAAGTCCCCGCGCCGGGGAGCGCGCCCAGCCCAGCGCTGCCCAGCCCAGCCCGGCCCGGCCCGGCCCGGCCCGGCACTGCCGCGCCGCTCCCTCCGCCTCCGCCTCCACCCTCCGGCCCCGGCCCCGGGCTCCGGCCCCGGGCACAGGGCTCCTGCCGCGCCCGCCGTTCCCCAGTGTCTGATAATAATTACACGCCCGGACTATTGAGATCATGGCAGGTTTTATCCCTGCTTTCTCACGGTCGGATTACCGCAGATGATACGCTTTATTACGCTCTACGGTTAGAAGAGATGTCGTGGCGTTTGCCTGAGCTCCTTGAATTACAGGGTGTAGTAGCGTAGCGCTGCCGTGCCAGTGTCGCTGCCGGTGTCCCCGGGCGACGCGGGGCTGGCAGCGGTGCCCGGGGCGCGGCCACGTGCCGTGGGTGACCCCCGCCCGGGGCGCTCCCGCTCCCCGCTCCGGCTCCGTGCACGGTGCCAGCCGGGCAGCGATGTGCCAGCCGGGCAGCGGCGAGCCGTGGGCACAGGATTTCTCTCTGTAAAGCAGAAAGCCGCGTTTGCTTTTTGATCATGCAGGCAGTCGTGCGTGCGTGTGGACTTCTGTCACGCACAGAGGCATAATTAGCCTGGGAGGTATCGAAGAGCCGGGGAAGCCAGATACCGCTCATTTAAGTTTAGCAAAAGATAATAAATAAAAGAAAGATGCTTTCGCCCTGCCCCCTCCTCCTGTGATGGTTTGCCTCCAGCTGCAAAGATGCTGTTGCTCGAAAGGGGCTGCTGGAGCTTTAAGAGCCACTCCCCCCCCTCCTCCTCCCGACAATGGTCTGAACCGAGCTCTGCTTCCCAAAGCAAAATTTGTAATATGCCATTTTTCCCATGGATGCTTCTCCTCTTGGCTGCTGACGAAGTGACCGAAGAAAATGTTGAGGTGCCAAGCAGCGAGACTTGCCGGAGGACGGGTGCGGGGGCTTGGGGTTCCTCGGAGCAACGCCTGTGTCACCATTTCTAGGAAGATGGTCCAGGAGTGCTCGGCTGTGTGAGTCCCCGCTCGAAGCCGGTGGAGACTGCGGTTGTTATTGATCAAGTGAAATAGCAGACGCCGAAATAAAAGATACTAGGTACTGAACCTTCTATTTCTGAGTTAGATATTTCTTCCTTAGCCCCGATATCCCCAGGGGATGAGATGCAAATGCAAAATCTAGGTGTCTCCCTCTTGCTGTAGCACTTGTGTGGTATTTAAATGCATTTCTGTAATGGGAGTTGGGGGGTTTCAGACTGAAAAATGTGAAATCAACTTATTTTTTTGGTTGTGGTTAAGGGAGGTAGGAGGTGAGAGGGATGACATAAAGAACAGATACTTGGAATGAGTCCTTTTTCTAAGGTACTGTGCTGACCACCCCTCCTGTGTGGAAGGAGTGCAGGATGCTTCTGTTAAAGGTGATATCATAGTTTAGTGGAGGCTGGCAGGTAAGGAGTTAACTAGGAGGAGGAATATGCATGTAATGCAACTCAGACAATAGGAAGGATTTTCCTTATTGGAATTACACTGTGCTGCCTAAGAGCGATCCTGCTGAGGACATCTGAAGCGACATAATTGCAGTAAGATCTGGTTTTATCAGTCACTATATCTATTTAACGATTTGGAAAAAAATAGCTTGTAAATGCAAAATACCCAGAACGATCCAATGAAATGAGTTTTCAAGCTGATGTCACTGTGGACAGGCTAGAATGTATGGTAGGTAGATTTCTACTTCTTTTTCCTGCAGCAAAATTATAAGTAACTTGAAATGACTCCTCAGCTGTGGTGTGCAAATCAAACACAAGAGCAAACAGAAAACAAGCTTTTAAAGCCAGTTATGGAGAGAAAGGTGAGGGACTAAAATTAGATTCACATCTAAGGTGGTGGCCTTCAAGGTGAGCAAAATGAATGCTTGTCTAAGAGCCTTTGTCAGGCAGAAGCCAAGTAGCTTTGTGTCTTCTTATTCTCAGAGCTTCCCAAGTGAAAGAACTCCATCTGGTAAATAATTTCCAGGCTAAATGAGATTGCAGAAGTGTTTGTAACAATATTCACTTGAATAAATAATTCTAAGACTCTTGGACAATTGAGATAACAAAAAATGCCAAATAGGGTGGGGTCCAGTTAGAAGAAGGAAGACAAGTTTTTCATTTTCCACCTCTACAGGATACATACCACAGAAATGTCAAGTAGTTTTAGAGAAAGTCAGTATTGAGGACATACTTTGACACCTGGTCCATACATGATCATAATCAGAGAGAAGTTAATATAAGAGAGTTGCTATCAATTAATTTGTTAATGGAGTCCCTCCCGAAAAGAAGCTTTATGTAACTCTTAACCAAGGATGGCCATATCCTGTGCTCTGTGCTGGAATTTTTGTCCATTCCCCTTGTCTGGATGTTTAAACTGAGCTGCAGAATTCCTAATTTGAGCTAATACAGAGTTCACTCTTGATGGAGACATAATGCAGCTAATGCTACAGATTTGCTATGACATTTTTGCATACAGCCTGAAAAATCTTAATCACAGTGAACCACATTCTTTCTCCCTCTAGTAAGACAGATTACTTTTTACCAGTTGGATGTTGTGCGTTTAGAGGGGAAACCTGTTCATGATTTCTGGTAATGTAGTAGGCAGTGGTCACATAACATTCATCATGCTCCCTGGTATCACAAAACAGACATTTGTGATCTTTATGCCTTTGTTTGGAGGGAGTAAAATGACAGAAGATTGATGGCTTGTCTATGTTAGTGACTTTTTCAGCCATCTGTACTGATCCAAACTCATTGAAGTCTATGATAGAATTTCCATGAATTCAAGTATTTTCTGGGTTTGATTCCATGCAAATAACTGGAGAAAACACTGAACTAGGGATCAGTCAACCTGGAAAAGGCTTTGTAGTAGATGGTGCAGTAGATACACGATGGACAAGAAAGATAATGTGTTTTGAGAGCTTCAGTGTCCTGCTTCTCAAGCTGCCATTGGGTATGGCTGTGATGCCTGAGCACACAGGTGCAAAACTACTACTAAATGAGAGTCTAGGTTTTGTTTCGAATTAGAAGAGTTCTAAAGTTATTCATTACCTAAAAGTCTATTTCCAGGGAGTGTTTATGTGCTACATGGATTTCAAGGGAAGCAGGAATTTGCCAGTATTCTGCTCCCCCTTCAGAACCTCTCCAGGGGTTTGAGATAGTTGCAGGTGCTACACAAGTTCACTGTATGTTGCAGTCCTTGCAAGTTTTGGATGCTGTGGGGGCACCCTGCCCAAGGGAATTGTAATATCTGCTTTGTGGCTCAGGATGGATCTTATATATTAACAGTAAAATGCTGGTGACTTAATGCATCTTTCATTGAGGGATTGCTTTACTTGCATTCAGATACTGGGTAAAGTGATAAGCTTTGTACTATAGAAGTAGTAAGTTCAGTATCAATGGAGCTTTTATTTTTCTATTTAAAGAAAGAGAAACACATTTGAAAAGTCTTACTTTTGTTGGCTTAGATCACTCAAGCATAACTTTAGTTAAGTTGTATTACTACAGGGCAAGTCAGCCTTTTTCTGGCAAAGAACACAAGCTTTCCTTCTTTTCTTTTGAATGAAGAGGTATATAGTGCCCATTCAGCTATTAATGTCAGCTCTTTCAGTTGAAGAATATGCCATCTTGTTTATTCCTTTCTCTCCTCTCCTTCCTCTTCTTTGCAATCCTGGCTGCATGGGAACTGTTGCACAGAGTGATGTACAGGAGAGCCTATTTCGTTATCATGGACTTCTGTGGTCTTGAAAATATGGGACAGAGATGTTTAATCCACCACTTGCAGTTCTTAACACCCACTGGAAAGAAATTCCAGCTCCCTCAGTGATCATTCCTCGCTGCCTGTGTTCCACTTAACATGCCTTCAGGTTGGAGTAGATGATCTCCAGAGGTTCCTTGCCACCCTGAGTATTCAATGATTCTCTCATATCCTCAGAGAGCAAGGTGGCTGTCCACTCCCTAGTGGGTTGCTGTAGTTACCTGGCCTGTACCTCACTTTCTCCTGATGAATAATTGGTCAGTTCAGGTCTTATTTACCTACTCACCTTCTACTTCCATTTTACCCCCAGCTTCTTCTCTGCTGTTTTCTGGGGCAAAAGCCTGCAGTTCTCTGGTGGCACAATGAGCTGCAGTGGCTTGCCAGATGCATGGTTAGACACCAAGTAGGATTTGAGGTATCAAGTCTCGGTAAAGAAATCCTTAGTAAAGTTCTTCAGTGGGAATTTACTCACTCTCTGCAAAGGTGCCTCCTTACGGCTGGGTACAGGTACATGAGTTTACTCAATTCAACATCATTCATCATTCCTTTGAAAAGAAGCAAATCTGTGGGTTTGGGTTCTTGGATTTGTTTGGTGGTTGATTTGTTTGGGTCCTATCCCATGGAATTATTCCATGTGGAAAGGACGTTTGGAAGTCATCTGTGACAACCTCTTGCTCAGTGCGGGGCCAAGTGCAAAACAAGATGAGTCTGCTCACTGCAGGTTTGGAAAATAAAAGAAAATTCAGTGTTAACTGTAATTTTCAGAAATTTAAGGCAGATATTTATGCACTCCAAATATGTGTCATTTAGATTTTGTCACATTACCTGAAACTTTTAAGAGAAGTTAGTTTGCAATTTAGAGTTGTGACAATACAATTCAAGGTTTCTGTTTTAAACTTCAGAGACAGGATTCTAATGCTTCGTGTGCATTGTTGATTGTCTTTGTTTATTCTCCCTTTTTTGTCGCTGTCAGCTCTGAATTCTTTTTCACTAGCAGGACTCATCAAAGAAATGTAACTGTAATTGCCTTGTGGGAGTTGATAGGAATGTATAGATTAGGGAAAGGGATACTATGCTGGGATAACAAATATCTGAACATAGGAGCTGGCATGTGCAGATGAGGTGGAGAGATTAAAATATATGCACAGACTTGAACATGTTTATGCATCTGATTTTCAGTGCATTCAGAGCTGAATGAGAAACTAACAGCCTATTAAGCTGTATAAAACCAATTCAAAAGAGTGGAGGGCTGGGAGTCTTCATTCCAGTCTTTGATCTTTTGGGGTCATTCCTGGGTGTATGATTATATTCCATCAATCATATGACAAGCTGATAAGCACAGGTAGAAAACATGGAATATCCAGATGTCAGTTTGGATATGCTTGGTCTACCTAGCAGCTGTGGTTTAGAAAATCGAGTTCTCTGAGCCTAGCCAGTTTTTGGAGCAGTAAGAATGGAGAACAAAAAGGAAGCTTAATGGCAGTCCTTTATTAATCTTGTTCAGTTCAATTCTGAGTGGAATTGATATCTACATGTTTAGTAAGAACTGAGTACCTGAGACAAATACCTGCTATGTATGCATGGATCTGTACATATATCATTAAGTCCAGGATGCAGCTGTCTTGTGCATATGAAATTTGATTCATGCATATATAGGAAAAGATATCTGAGTTTTTTCAAAAGTTATGTAAATGCAGAGATCAGCTGCAAAAGTATGTGTGGCATGGTAGTTCTGAAGTGTAATAGAAGTGGCCCTGGAAATAGCCTTATTTTGAGCCTTTTAGAACTGCAGCATTGAATGTGGCTGTGTCTCCCCTATAAATACAACTGAAAAAGGAATATATTTTTTGCAAAAAGAATGGCTTATTCTGGCTGATTTATTAGAGATATCACTTTCAGTGTTTAATGATTGAAATTCTTCCTGTATAAAATATACTTGAGCTTAACACAGATTTATGGTCTGTGGTAAGTGGGGAAGAGTAGGTAGGTAGAGTGATTCGTTCTAATTTCATTGTATGAAATATTTCAGCTGATTATATTATGAACCCAGACTAAAAATTGTTAGGGTGATGGAGGTATTTAATCACCAAATTTAGGTTTAAAATTCAAATTAAATAGAAGGAAAATCAGAAATGGCCCTCTTTCCCTACTGGAACTTTAAAAAATATAATCCAGGTTACTCAAGATATCACCACATTAGCAATCAGACCAAACTGATCATAGCTGTACTATTTTTATGTTATGCTTTAGCATGAATCCCTCAGTTGTTTCTGTCTGTATGTGTTGTCTTGGTCATCTATGTCCTTCTGGTGTATGCAAACTAAATTCCTTTCAGGGATAACTAAGCTGGGAGCTGACTCTTACATTTAAATCTCCTGACCCTATGTGTGAACCACATAAACCTGTGGTTAGCCAAAGGTTATGCATTGACTAATGCATGCAAACGCCATCAGGAAATGTCAAGAACTCTTGTAGCTCTGCGACATATTTCATTTCCTGTATAAAGATCCAAATGCATATGTGACCTTCCATTTGTCCTCAGCTTCCTATCTTACACTACTAGGCTGTGATCGATCTGTTTGCTGACACTCCTCCTCTGTTCCTGTGAAGTTTTTCCTCTGCTTTACCTGCCCTAGCTTTTGTTGCAGTCCCTCTTGATAAGCCTTCTTTCCTTTTTTTTTCTTCATTTAAAAATTCTTCAAATATTCTCAGTATTTTGATTCCTACCTGCTATCAAGCAGGAAATTTGTAACAGGTGTGTAATAAGGTCCTGGGGAAGTAGCTCTATTCTTCAGCACGTGCTTGGGAACAGTGTTGAATGGTGGCTGCCTCAGGACACTGAAAGCATCCCATGTGTTGGCACATATAAGAGTGATAAATGCCAAGAAAGTTTTAAAAAAGGAAAACAAAAATGCTTTTCTGAAGGCAAGAAGACACAAATCATAGTAAATGGAACACCATGGCATACTAGGTCTTTCATGAAAGGCTGTAAGAAATTTTTCTTTGGAAGCCCCACAGCAAACCTGCAGTTGCTTGAGATTTTGTTACTTGTTTTGTGGCTTGGTGACCCAGAGACACTTTGAGAAGCCAGGTTTCCTTCCGAGTTGTTTGGGGTCCTCATGGACCCCCAATCAAACAATCTGTGTGAGGTCATGATCCAGGATTCCCTCCCATATCTCCTGCTCCTTGCTCTTACAAGAGTCCAAATGTCCCTTTCTGTCACACCCTCCCAGCCTTTCTGTCTGGCTCAGGTTAACAGACTGCTTTGCTGCATTTCTCTTCACTCTCAGGGTGGGGGAGGGAGAGGACGCAAGTGGTTCCAATGGAATAATGGCATTGATCTCCGGACTCCCAGAAAGCGATGTACATCACCAGGCTCACTGCAAGAACTGCTGTACCTTTTAAAGATTCTCCAGGGGCTGTGAGCTGTGGGAGAAAACATCCAAATAGCAACTGCCTACACCAGGAACTGCCCACCCATTCCCTGCCTTCTCTGCTGTCTTAGTCATAGCCCAAGTTTGTTACTTGTGCTGTCAGAACAATGCAGTCCAGGGATTCAAAATAAGAACAATGCATGGCCCCTGCCTTCCCTGAATGCAACAGCTGAGAGGGACAAGATGTGATAACAGTGCCATGAGCATTCATGGATTCTCTTATAACCCCACAACCACTTATATGGCTTCCCACATCCACATAATGACTTGAAGAGATTTCCCATCTAGTGTGAATGCAAGGTGCTGAGACAGCAACAGCTGTCCACACAGAGCTTTCCCTACCTGTTCTCACACACTCACCAGCATTCCCGCAAAATTGTACCACTCTCACTCTGCCACAGCCTGTGGTAGCTGGGGTAGCTACCACAGGGGTAGCAAATGCTGTGCCCTTCACACCAGAAACCATGTGTAGCACATTGGAAGCAATTTCTTGAATGATGAAGCTTCACTGATGAGAATCCCCTAGGACAAGAAGTGTGACCCATGAGATGTTGATGATTGTGAGGCAGAAAGGGTGCAGTGACAATCCAGATTGTTAACTTTGATGTTGGAGAATGGGCGTGCAGAGACCATGGTCTCTGGCCACCTGGTGCATACTGAAAAGTTATCATTGAACTGAGCAAGTAGCAGATGGCCTTGGAATTTTTTTAGGTATCCCTTTGCTCACTGTGAACATGACCATCCCAAACTGGTCAGCCACAGGTGGAAGCTGAGTGGAGACTGGTGACGGCCCCTTGCTGAGTGCACTGTACTTAGACGATGTTGTGAGAGGTTCCTGGAGGCAAGACAGGCTCCCCTGGCTGGCATCCCACATCCCAAGGTCCCTGGGGACAGTGGACAAAGCAGTCAACATCAGCAAGCTCTCCCAAAGATGCCTAAAGCTCCTCACTGTACATGAAGTGGGGGTTTGAGATTTATGTAAAAAGCTTTGGAGCGGAAGGATGGGACTAGGTGATGTTATTTGCTCTGCTCAGGACAGATTTAAGAAACAAACAACAGTGATTCTGTTCCTGGTAATTCAATTTTCACAAGATATCATAGGGATGTAATTAGCAGAGTTTCTAGTTCTTGACCTCTTACTGAACAAGCTCACCGGAGAATAACTTCCCCTGAGGATGGGAATAACTAGATAGAAAAATAGATTAACCTGGCATTGTTAAGGCAGCATGATACTGGATCAATGGTTAGCCTGAGCTGTACTGTAGAATTGCCTAGAGGAAGACAAAATCTGGCAATTAGTGGCAGCTATTGACATCAATACCAACAATTCAACAATGAAATTAAGTAAGAGAAGGGAGGGAGAAAAGCCACAATAAGGGAGACTACAATTGCAGAGGAAATATTTTCTGTTATTTTAAGAGAGTATTATTTCCAAAACGATTAATTTAAATATTCTGTAACCCTCCATCTCCTTCCAGTCAGTCTTCCTTAGTTTTGGGAAGCACATTCAAAGTCTTTGCTCTATGGAATTAGTCACTGTATTTAATCCCTCTCTATTGATCAACTGATTAACATTGCATGCAAGTTTAAAAGTGGGAACAATGCAATAATCTACTAACTGTGTCCATGTACAGAGTTTATTCTTCTTCTTATGAAACATCCTCAAATGTTTTCGCTACTGAAGAGCTGTTCCTTGATTTGTGTTTGTTTTAAAGAAATGATGTGTGAAGTGATGCCAACGATAAACGAGGACACCCCGATGAGTCAACGGGGGTCCCAAAGCAGTGGCTCGGACTCGGATTCTCATTTTGAGCAGCTGATGGTGAACATGCTGGATGAAAGGGACCGTCTCCTGGATACCCTTCGGGAGACACAGGAAAGCTTGTCACTTGCACAGCAACGCCTACAGGATGTCATCTACGACAGAGATTCCCTCCAGCGACAGCTGAACTCAGCACTGCCTCAGGTATGTTGTTAACAAAGATTCTTTTTCTTTTTGTTTAGGTTCACTAATTTTTGAGTTAACACCAATTACTTTAACCCTAATCAGTATGCATTCCTTGAGGTCCAAATTTTGCTCCCATTGATGTCAGCTGTAGAACTCCTATTGAATTAATAGAACCTGGTTTGACCTCTATGGGACCTTTTTTCATATTTAAGAATAGGAGTAATGCTGTTGACTTGAAGGAGAGCAAGATGAAGGCCTGTAGCTACTGGTTCTTTTGGCTGTTGCTCTAGCATTTACAACAGGTGAAGGATCATTTAAATAAAAGATCTAGAGGTAGAAATAAAGAAAGAAGAATGAGAATGTTTTCTAGAGACTTCTAATAAACAATAAAACCAACTAATGTAGTTAATAAGGTACGACACAACCCCCAAAAAATAACTGATACCTTAATATTTTAATTCAATTAAGTTTAAATATTTATATAAATCTCACTATCTGAAGTTACCCTAGTCTTTTTTAGGAACTTCAAAACTGAATTACTTCAGTTAAAATACTGTGATATATGTCAATAATATGTGTCAATATAATTGTTTTTAATATACTGGAATTAAAAGCAAAGAAAGATTTTACTTCAGTCTGCGTATGTGGCCAGAGGTTGGAAAGATACCATGATTCAAAATTCAGATTTACTCCGTGTTTTTTGCTTTGTGTCTCTGAGCTGTCATGTATTAGAGCATGTGACCATGAGGGCCTAGGGAGGAATTAGGGAAGTGTGTAGTTGGAGTAAAGAGGCAATAAGGATGAATGAAATAGTAACAAAATTTTTAAGGGTAGAAGAGGAAAGTGGCACCCTCTGGAATAGGGAAAAGCAGTTCCCTATTCAAGGGCTAACCTCAGTAGGTTTTTGAAATATCTTGGGATGGGACAAAATCAGAGAGAGAGAGAGAGAGAGACAGAGAAAAAGAGAAAGAGAAAGAGAGATAGAGAAAGAGCTCCAGACAGTGAGAATGCCTGCAGCTGGTTTGGGACAAACAAAAAGGAGTAGCAATGATCTTGATAAACTGTAAAATCAAGGTTGTTTTTTTTTTCTTTTTTTCTCTTTATTTGTGGGCAGTTGAGCTTCTTTTTACAGGTATCTCTACACAGAAGAGTAGAAAAGAGTAAGTGAAAGACAGCATAAATCCTTTATTCAAAGATTTACTGCTGGAAATCCAAAGAAGAGAGGACACTCAGCATCTGTTAAGTCCCTTTCAGTGTGCTGATGCACTCTCCACTGGGCCCATAGTGAGGTATTTTTGTTGAGCACTAGCAGGTGTCTAAGCCCTAACAAGTCCTGCATATGCAGAATGCCTGCTAAAATACTGGAGACTAGCTAAGGAAAATAATATTCAGTATAAATGCCATACAGAGCCTAAACAAAATGAATTCTAAGGAAATGTATCACGATAGTATTTTATTCTTTATTTCTTCTAGTAAGAAATAAAGATTAAAATTATATTTTGTTACATAGTTTTGAATGATAGCTATACAACTGCTAAAAGCAATAGATTTGTCAGGTGAATGCTTTGGTCTACCATGTACCATTAGGAATGTGTTTCAGGTAGCATTCATCCTTATATCTAAGAGAGATGCAGGTTTCCCATATGAGAAACTGTGTGACACATGGTTACACCTTAAAGCAGAATCAGGTTTTAAGTCCATCAAATATGTTATCTAGATCTTCATGTAATAACGAAATTCTTATAAGTACAGAACACTGGCTTAGTAATATAGTATTTGAGTAGTAGAGTCTTTCAAGAATGTAATTTTCATATCACTGCCATACTATTTAGTTTCAGTTCTGGACTTGAGATATTCTATACAGTACTTTCACAGTTTTTTGGTTTATGGTTTTATGAATGGCAATTGCCTTGCTAACTGCCTGTTGTAGCCTTCTAACAAAATATTACCTAGGACGACTTACCTAGTGGAGAGGAAGAATTCTCTCTTTACTCAGTTTAGGGGGAAAATATATAAATATACGATATCTATGTGATAATTATCATGTAGTTCTGGCATCTAATGAGTCTTGCTTTATCAGAATTTATTCTTTTAGTTCTTGATCCCTCGTGTGGTTTTCAAAATTCAGTTATTTCTCAGTATTTACACTGTGCTTTATGAGTAGAAACTGTGTATTGACACAGTTTTATTCCAAAGCATTTTTGTTAGGACACTGTTTTTGCTTATTGTCTAAGTGTTTACAGTGAAAAATATGTTCTGGAAAAATCATTACACTTGTAATAAATAGAACCTGCACAAAAAGAGCTTGCATGAAAACTCAGCCATTGAAAAATCTTGTCTGATGGGAAATAGGAAATCATAAATAACATTAAAGAGGAAGCTTGTGTTATTAGTTAATGCTGTTACAGCTGTTAGGGCTACAGCCAATGACTGTAAATGTCTTTAAGTTTTTATACTGGTCTGCACTGCAACAGAACAATGTACAATTAACCATGTCTTTCAAATCTGAGTTACGGAAATATAGTTGTCATGCTAAGTGCTACCATTGAAATAAATTTTATTTCCATTAGATTGGCAGTTTTTACTTTATGAACATCTGTCTGTAACTGAACAGCTATGTTTGAGGGAGGAGGGAAAAAGTGAGCGAAAATTACAGATCAGCTGGTCTAAATAAAATAACAGGGAAGACTTTAATCTTGTTTTGGAGGAAAATCTAATGATATGTCAAAAAGCTAACTTAAAAATATAACAATGGTTTATCAAAATTATCTTTATGCAAAGTAACTCAACATGACTCTTTGGTACCAGACTTTTTAGATTGGGGAACTACAGAATCCCTAAAATTACATTTTTTGAAGTCAACTCATTTAAATTACTGATAGATGGGAGGTGTCTAAGGAAAAGCAATATAATAATTAATAAGGTCAGTAATAAAGGAGAGAGAGAAAAAATTTTCACTTACAGTAGACTGACAGGATAAAAGGAGAATAGTAGTAGTTAATGTATTTTGAAGCTTTTATTTATTTGAGCATAAGAAGCAGCATGCTAGTGGAAATTTCAGATGACACAAAATTGAGTTGAATTTTGAACTAAGGGAGTTTATAGTACACAAGAACAAGAGTAACAGAGGTGGGATGGCAGTGCATGGTAAAAGGGTGAATGCCTTATATCTAGCAGGTAATAAAAAAAATCATGACCTTTTAGGTAGCTGTAGTAAAGAGGGATAATATATGGTTTACAGTGGTGATAGGCAGCCAGTGGGAGGTTAAAAAAGGAAAGCATCATTTTGAAATGTGTTACATAAGAGACTTCTGTTGGAAGTAGGTAAATATTAATGCAGTTAGACCAAGGGGTGGTTTGGACCTTATTTATCTGAGTTTTGGCTCAGTAGTGATTGAGAGTCGACCTCAAATTGGAAGAGATTGAGAAAAACATTGCTAGAGGAAAGAGTAAGTAACATTTTCTGTCTGAAAAGACTAATTGAAGATTTCTTATTTCTGGGGGAAACTGACTGCAGAGGGACAATGAGTGATTTCATAGATTTTCTTGGAGAGACAGGAAGATGGAATGAACAGGTAAAGATGAAAAATATTTTAAGCCAAAAATAATGTTCATGAAGGAATAAATGATTATAGGGTACCATGAATAAAGATAGATCATTCATCAAAAAAAGGTCTTGCATTATGAAGGAATGGCATCTTTCTTAGACCAAGACACAGCGAAAACCCATAACTGGTATAAAAGAAGTTGGTATAAAAGATATTGTATTTCAAAATATGTTTGCTTAACCTGTGAACGGGACCCAAAACACCTCTTCCATATTCTTTATTTCAAACTTTATTCTGGATATACTTGGAATCTAGTTCACAAGTGGTCTTGTTTATTCTTCTCAAAGCTGCCTATTGATAGTGGAAGCTTCTAAGGAAAGTGTGTCTGGGTCTGCACTGTATGATCCCCAACAACAGGAATTTATTGCATTTAGGTCATGACTCTTAAATCCAGAAAAAAAAATAAGCCAAGTACAATGAAATATGCTGTAATGAGGAAGCATACAATCTAAATACTTAATATTGTGTTTTTGTTTTATTGGAGTAAAATAAGGTCTTTTACTGCAGCATAAGAAAGTGTTCTACCAAAAAGGTTAGGAACTCTAACTCTGTTTTTGAGTGCTAAAAAGAGGAAAATGTTTAGTTACAACTTTCTCAAGCAAATTTAACCATAATCTTCTCTAAGCTAAATAGTCTAGAAAATATCACCTTGATTAGTTACCTTGTAAACAAACTGAAAAAATACAGCATATGTCATTGTAAGACTTTGAATGACTTCTCTTATGATAGAATCATAAGATTTGTAATTGTATTCTGATAAACAGTACTGAATGAGTGTTGGTTTTTGGTTACTTTATTGCTGTTTTTAGCCTTTCAAGAATAAGTTTCAAGGTATGAAATGTATTAATTTATATAAAGATGTTCATAACTTGCCACTCTCTAGTCAAGTTTATTTTGTTAATTAATAATATACTTGCTCAGTGATTTACTTAGAAATTATTATTCACGGAATAGTTGAGGTAGGGAAGGACCTCAGGAGGTCACCTTGTCTAGCTTTTCTGTTGCAGCAGGGTTACTAAGAACAGGCTGCCCAGGACTGTGTCCAGATGGCTTTTAAATATCTCTGAAGGTAGACTCCACAGCCTCTCTGGGCAACCTGTGCCAGTGCTCAGTCACCCTTACTGTAAAACGTAAAAAAGGTTTCCTGATGTTCAGGAGGAACCTTCTGCCTTTCCATTTGTGTTCATTTCTCTTCAATATTACATTACCAGAAAGTCCTGATTTTACTGATCCTTTATGGTAGCAGATTTTATTTTTTAGTGGCTGTAAGTCTTTTCATGTGTTGATTATTGGAATCTGCCCATATGATACATCTTTTTTAGTACTATTGGCTGTCAACTCATTATTTTCCATATGCCTTAGCATAGTTTCCAGGAGGATCTGCTCCATGGTCTTGCTGGTCACTGAGGTGAAACTGACTGGCTTTCAGTTGCCTACATCTTCCTTTTTACCCTTCTTAAAAATTAGGGTTACCTTTCTCCTTTTCCAGTCAGTGGAAACTTCACAGGGCTGACACGGCTTCTCAAATATGATGGATAATGGCTTAGACGCTTCATCAGTTCCCTCAGGACATGTGGATGCATCTCATCAGCTGCTATGGACTTGCACTCCCTGTACATAATCTCAAACTTGCTCTCCAGTGGGTGGTTCTGCATTCTCCCAGTCCATGCCTTTGCCTTCTGCAAGTCGGGGTGCTGTGGCTGGAGCACAGTGTGTAGTTTGCGTGGCTTTAAACGGCTTAACTTATATGAGTTGAATTCTTCTATGCATGGGTATAAAACCTCCTGTCTTTAAAATAGACATTTTAAAACTAAAGCAGTCTAGATATGCTATTCTTTGGTAGAGATCATTGAATAATTTATACTGAAAGAGACCATTGGAAGTCTATTTTCTTTCTTTTTTTAAACTTTTTTTGTTTATTTCCAGCAAGTCTGAGTATGTTGTGATTCGAGTGAATCTCTGGTGGAGATGTAAACACCTAGTTCTAGTTGAGTATAAATTCTTTTGAATGCTGCAAAAATATTTTTTTTTCTCTGCAATAGATATTATTGTCAGCACTGTTTGCAAATCTTACTGGATATCGATGGTAAGATTGTTTGGAGTGTGGAACTCCAATACTAAAAGGAATCTTTTTATGTCCTCTGGTACCCCATAGATTTCAACTAAATTGTAATTGTTAGCTACAATAATTCAGTAATAAAATCAGTTATAGAAATATAGTAGTAATCATTAAGGTTTTATTTGATCTAATAAGATACCACTCATTTAGAAATGCTTACTGGAGGCATGATAGAAGGGAAAATCCAAAGAGGGAAATGTAATGACCTTGTTTTATTGAACCAGTTTATGTAATTTGATCAATGTTAACCTTTAATAGAATTGTGATTAGAGAATTTTGTTGATAGACTTGCATTTTCTTCCAATGCAGTGAGCAATGAGTTTTTTACTGCCAGAGACAAGAAAGGTATAGGGAGACAACCGGAAATCAGTAGGGCCTTATTGTGAGGTTGTGTTTTCTGTTTTAGATGTGTGTGCGTATAGTACATGGGTACAAAATACTGGCATTGCACAGATACATGTATAGATACAAAAATAAAATAGTCTGACAGAAATAAATACACAGATTTAAACAGAATTAATTAAAATAGACTGCTTGGGTGAAAATAATAGCTTGACCCACAGTATTGTTCTCAAAACAGCTCTTGTTCCTATGATGAAGATGGAATGATGGGGTTTTTTCACTCTTTATTTCTTTCTGGCTGTGCTGAAGAACATAGAGTACCAATGGCATCCTGTATATTTGAATGAATAATCAGTACTTTTTCTGAGGTTCTAAAAACATCCTCTTGTGTGAAGGACTTCTGTAAGTTCTCCATATTTTTTTTTAAATCTTGCAAAAGTATGCATTTTTCTCAAATTTCCAGGGAATAACTTAAGAAAAATTCCAAGTAGTGAAATGGAGATCTGAGTGAAATGTGTCTGAGGGGAAAGTTCCAAGTTTTCTGTTTCAAAAATCTAGTGATATGCTCTGTATTCATGTGTAAAAACTAAAGCTTGAGCCAGTGCTTGTTTCTATCTCTGAATTTCCTGTGTTTTATAGTTTTGCTGGCTACTAAATAGAAACATGTTAATTTTCAGGTGTTCTGAATCCATGCTGTTCGCACAAAAACCAATGCAAGTAGCAAGTGTTTGTGACTGCCAAAATCAGTTTAGAGTCCTAAATAACAGAAATATTTTCTTAAAGAAATTGGAATGATGCATTTTTGCTAATTATTTTAGCTGTTTGTCTCAAGATGTTAACATTGGGGGAAGCATATTGAGATGTATGCAAAAAATCAGATACTAACCATAACTATTAGTTCTAATAGAGTAAATATGGAAATACATGTTTTTACAGGATTTACATGTAGAGGGGAGACAGAGCATCTGGAAATCAAAGAAAACTTGGC
The DNA here is from genome assembly GCF_028551555.1 of Melozone crissalis. Lineage (NCBI taxonomy): Eukaryota > Metazoa > Chordata > Aves > Passeriformes > Passerellidae > Melozone > Melozone crissalis. The sequence goes on along the minus strand of NW_026535782.1, from coordinate 31,741,661 downwards.
ATTACAAAGTTGCAATAGTTTAAGTGCAACACAATGCTGAAGTATTAGTTGTGTCCAACCTAACAAATACTTAGGAAAAATTTAAGGTTTTTCTTCCTTGGTAACAGAGCATGTAACATAACAGCACATGGCAGTTCTTTTTTCCACATAAAATTGAATGAAAGTTGTTTTCATAGTGTTAAATACCAATTTTATTCTATTGGATGACTCCTAACTACTATTATATGATAAAAGATTGAGATATCTGTGATGTAGGTAAGACACTGCTTTAGCTGGGTCCTCTCTGGACTATCTTTTTTTTTTTTTTTCTAAACCACCATCATATTCCAAACAGAGCTGTAGGGGGATATAAGGGAATATAAGAAAATAAAGATAGAAAGTAATCTTGCCCTGAAGGACTTGCAGCTGGGCCAATTATCAAAAATTGGGAGCAGGCCTGACTTTTAACAGGCCACAGCTGTAAGCAATGAGAAGAAGAGTGCTATAAAAGAGTGGGGTGGCTGCTTGAGAAGGGACCTGGAGTCAGTTGGCTGCTTTGTGAAGAAAGAGGCAGTGCTCAGAGGAGGTGTCCATGAGAAAACACCAAGAAGGTAGGAAACTTTTGTGCTAAGGAGGCAGCAGTATGGAACCCCTGCAATAAGATGACAACAGAGAGCACAGTTAAAGGTATAATTACACTTACAAGTAACAACTTGAATTCTTTTCAAGTATGAGTTTATTTCCTTGCTGTTGTGAAGTTCTGTGTATACAGTATCTATATAATTATCACAAATAATTATAAGCAGGAGGTTTTATCTTAAAAGCTTTGGGCTTCTTAATAAATACTTGATGATGGAAGAAGACTGATGTGACAATCCAGTGAGGAATAAAATAGGATATGTGGAAAAAAGACAGAAACTTAAATATTTAGAGGGGGAAGAACATGTGGTGAATGCCTGAAGCAATCGGCAAGACTATGTACTCCCATTTCACTCTGTATCTGCTTCATAAACATTGATATCAATTATATTAGCTTGAGCCAGGTACATCAACTGCTACATTAACTATTGATGGCTCATTATCTGAAGGCTTAGAAAGACACACAAATGAATATGAGGAAAAAATATAATGGTTCTGGTCAACAGAATAGACACAGATGGTTATCTAAGTCTCCATATATTAAACTGTTGCCATTAAAATTATAGACGCTGTAGTTTTAATAACAGCCATAGTCTTGGGTTTTTTCCCCTAGTTTTCATAACAGCTGTAGTCATGCCTCTCTGTGTTTAAGAAGCATTTGGACAGTGGTTTCAACAATGTGGTTTAACTTTGTCAGCTGTGAAGTGGTCAGGCATTAGAGCTAGATGATTATTGTAGGTCCCTTCCAAGTGAACTATTCTATGCTGTTACACAGTGAGGAAAAGCTGGAAAAAATAGTGCAATTTTATAAAGCTTAAATGTGATAGTTTACTTTTAGCTCATGTCCTTCAAAGTGGATGGTAGAGGCTGACACATGATCCAAGAACATTGTGAAAACGTATTCCCTTCTTTTTAAGTTCTCTATTAAAAGCAAAGGAAATGCAGAATATTTAAGAATCAGCTTTTAGAAGTGCCTTATTCAGGCTCTCTTTATCTTAATGAATAATTTCCCATAATGTGTATTCACTCAAAACCACAAAGTCATGTTAGGGGCATGTTTTATTAATTTTAAAAGTAGGGATAATTTATTTCTTATTGAAGTGTGTAGAGTTTTCATGTTGACTCTGAAGAAATAGGTTTATTTTTATTGATGAATATGTATTTTTCATATGATCCCCAGGAATCTGAACTTCTACATATAGAAGTTAAGGGCCAGTAACTTTATTTAGTGTAATGTAACATTTCTGTAGTGTGCTCAAGAATCTGCTCCAAATAATCATTTGCTGAGTATATCTTCTTATCCTTTAAGATTTTTTTCTATTTAGGATCAGATTATAGGCCTTTTTCTTTTAATTATTGTTGGTGAACTGCATTCTTTTCCATGTATGAGTTCTAAAAAAATCCCCATTATACTGTGACAGTTGATTTGTTATGACAGTCAGTCATCTGTCACAACAGAAAATATTAAATAAATCTTGGAGACTTACAGTAATGTTTTTTTGTTGTAGGTTGGTTTATTTGAAATTATGAAGTAACCAAAATTGCAGATTTGCTTTTTTCTTGCAGTGGATTTTTTTTTAATGATAGTCTAAGCAGAAGGGAGCATAGAGATAAGTAAAGGGAAGGAGCAATAGGAAATGGTAGATAAAATAGATAAACTATACTTCTGTATCAAAGGGACAGAATTCTCTAAGCAGGGATAGAGCCAAAGTCAGTCTGCACAGGAAGTCAAGCCCTAGGCCAGAGGGCTAGGACAATCAGTGTGGAGGGTTTCCCACTTATTTCAATCAATGATAGAACTAGTCTTTAAAGAGCAAGTTGAGCAAGGGGACAGAAGGAGATCTGGGAATGCTGGTGGCAGTGGCTGAACATGAGCCAGCTGTGCCCACATGGCCGAGAAGGCCAATGGCATCCTGGCCTGGATCAGCAATACTGTGGCCAGCAGGATGTGGGCAGGGATTGTGTCCCTGTACTTGGCACTGATGAGGCCACACCTTGAGTCCTGTGTCTGGTTCTGGGCCCTTCACTGCAAGAAGGACATTGAGGTGCTGGAGAATGCCCAGAGAAGGGCAACAAGGCTGGGGAAGGGTCTGGAGCACAAGTCCTGTGAGGAGTGGCTGAGGGAGCTGGGGCTGTTCAGCCTGGAGGAGAGGAACCTTAGGGGAGGCTTAATTGCTCCGCACAATGGCCTGAAAGGAGGCTGTAGCCAGGTGGGGGTTGGTCTCTTCTCCCAGGCAACAGGGACTGGACAAAAGGAAACGGCTTGAAGCTGCAATGGAGAAGGTTCAGGTTGGACATCAGGAGGAATTTCCTCGCTCAAAGGGTGATTAGACATTGGGATGGTGTGCCTAGAAAGGTTATGGAGTCACTGTCCCTGAAGATGTTTAAGAAGAGACTGGACCTGACACTGTGCCGTGGTCTAGTTGACAAGGTGGTGTTTGGTCATAAGTTGGATTTGATGATCTCAGCAGTCTTTTCCAACCTAATTGATTCTGTGATCAAAAGTGCTCCTGGACATTCTCACTAGCAAAGTAAGACTCATGAGAGTATCTGAAGTGCAAAATTCTGATTTTTGTATTTTTTCCTGTCATAATGACAAATACATTGCAGAGTATTGAATGCTGAGACAATTACTACATTACCACATTAAAAAAAAGAAAACAAAAACCAGATTTTTCGTCTCCTGGAGGAAAAACAAAAACCGCTTTCTTTAGCACTATGAGTTCAAGTGCTGTTTGGGGCAATGTGTTTTGGAGATAGACACTAAACTTGGGGATTATACACTAAGTTTGTATTTTTCTACTTCCTCTGCTTAATAACATCAGGCTGACATTGGAAATAATGAATATCCAAAATGTTAAGATATGCTGAACACATTTGAATTGTTTTCTTGTCTCAAAGGTCAAGGATTAATATTATCACATTTAATTGGTGAATAAGCCCTTTGTTGTATATCTTTGGTAAAAGCATGTAAAGACAATACCTCTGAATTTGTGAAGACTAAGTTCATGAATAATGGTCCCCATTAAATTAATTCTTCATTAGCAGTAAAAGCTTGATATTCTAAATATTCCAGAAAAGAGTAGGGTATTTTAAGATAGAGAATTTCTTCTTCAGTAATTGATACACATTCATATCAGATTCAGGTGCTCTGCTGTAATTTGGTTTGCTCTTTGTATCTGCTGTAAACTAGCATAAACTTTGTCAGCCAAAACACCTTTAAATTTCTAACCCTGTATAGGTGAAGAAGAAATCAACTGACTGTCCCCATTTTTTTATTCTGTTTATTGAATGTTCAGCTACCTTCAGTAGCTCATTTTCCTTTCCATGTAACTCTACTTAGGCTCTTAAGCTGTAATACAAATTTAAAAGTCTAGTGTATTAAGAAAGAAATAAGTATTTATTGTTCTGTAATTCTCATGATTTTCAGGGTGATCTACTACTAATTCTTGCCACAACTGTGGCATGCTGTTATGAGCATACAGTCAACAATCTAATGGTAACTCACATATGTTGTATGTATTCCCTACAGAAGCTTAATATTTGGATTGTATGGGCAGATCTGAGGAGGTATTGTTTACTGAAAATTGTAACTTCAAAAAATGCTTTCAAGAAGCAGCACAGCTTTCACAAATTGACTGACTGTGCCTTTATAAATTCTCAGATTAAGTCTTGAGAAATAATACTCTGCATGGGCAGTATTTTCGTGCAAAACAGAAACCTCTGCTTACTTTCTAAGTATCAGTGAAGATTACATGGGAATCTTACATTTTAAGTATGAAAATTGATAACTACTTTCAAACCAAGTGGTTACACAAGCTCTCAACCTAAATCAGACTTGAAAAAATGTGTACATTTGTCATAAAATTTCTGATTCCACTATTACAGCTGGGTGCAATTCTTCTTAATATAGTCATGCTTGAATCTGAACCATACACTGATAGTTATTTTCTGGTTTTATGTGTCCATAATAATTTGGTTTCTTACTTCCATATTACAATGCTATGACAGCAAGCATTACAAGATCAGTTGCAATTTAAGGTAATAAAAAAAATCAGTGTTCTGATTTATGTTTGAAGATACAGAAAAAAGAAATTCTTTATTGCTGATCGTTATTTGTATTCTCAAACCTTATAGAGATAAATACTTTCTGGTTTATTCTGTCCAGGGCAAAAGTGATTCTATCTCCTAGAATACTAGCAGACAGATATGAAACGCTTGAAATGCTGCTTGTCCTAATCCAGTACTGCATTTTTGAGTCCTAGACCATGAGATCTCTTTGCTTTTCAAAGTAACCTTGCTACCTAATTGGCATGGTGTTAATGATGTGCTAGGACACCCTTTAAAATAGTCGCAAAAGAGTTTCTTCTACTCATAGTTTAGAAAAAAAGAGAACCAAAACCATCTGTAAGTGTAAAATCTATTTTAAAGATGACATCCAGATGAGAATAAAATCTGTCTTTCTTGCTGGTTGTTTAAATAAACAGAAAGTATTCATATGGTGCTGAACTGAATGTAAAGCAGAAATTTTCTAGGCCTATACATTACAAACTGGTACATCTTTGCAATTCCTCATTTGAATTTCCAGAGATGGGAGAATGACCTCAGGCATAACATATTGGCAAGTGTTTCAGAGTTCATAACCCCATAAATTAGTTTCCAGAATGTACACATACCAGCTGCTCACAAAGAATTATTAAAGCAAAGGCTTAATAAAAGGAGGTAGGAAAGGACAAGGCCTATACTGATCTCCAGAATGCTTTCTCAGATTTGTCATTTGCAGCTGAGGGCAAGTTTTAAACTTCAGTTTATGTGCTAATCCTAAAATAGAAGTGTTTGTGTTCCAAAACTGATTTAGTCACTTTTGAGCCTCTTCAGTATACTTTGGTTTTTTTGGGTTTTTTAAAAAATTATCACCTAGGACATAACCAGCTGACATCCTTACCTCCACGAAGGCATACCACATATGAAAAATCAGCCACAAGAAAAAAAGGATTTAGATATTTGTGTGCCAGTCTTGTAGGTGAATGACTTGTTTCAATGCAAGAAATGAAATAAATTTAAGAAAACGTACATTATATTAATTAATTACAAGCTACTGATACAGATGCACTTAAAAATCTGAAAAGAGATGTGGCAACGTTCAGTATTAAGTTACATTTAGTGGACTTAGAAATGCAAGTAAGGAGGAAGAATTAAAAGGTGATGATATTAATGAATGAAAAATGCTTTTGGGGTTCTCTTAACAGCCCTGCTTCTGAGAGGAGTAGGAGCACATTGTAGATTGTCCTTGCGAAATTCTTCTGTTGTCACTTTTGCACAGAGCATATCCTTGAGTAAGAAAGTAAGCTGCCTACCTTGTCTTTTTCCATGAGTCACTTGTGACTCATGATTATTGTACATTGTCCTCCAGAAATGAGTTGTTTTGTGAGTATAAAGTGTGCTATGTATGAAGAACTTTGACATAAGTCAAAGACACAGTACATGTTATGAGAACATTCTCATGGAAGGTTACACAGTAGGAGAATTTTAAATGGCTTGTGACATCATCTGTTTTGAAAAGGATAATGCTCTACATGCTGAAGTAATACATTTTGTTTTCTGACAGGGTGGTAATTTTGTAATGTAGTAATACAAGCTGTATCTTTTGTGTTTGTCATAGTGCCCCTCAGGATCCTTCTTTTAGTTTTTATTAATAAAATCCATATTTGTCTCTATTGGGGACTTGAGGTTCTTTTCCCATATCAGACCTTTTTCCCAAGAAAACTTCTGCAGCTTGTGCCTTCTGAAAGGAGTTTATTTTTCATAACATACACACTGGTTGGGAAGAGTTTTAATCACTTTTAAGAATGAGTTTACAAGGAACATGGATAAAGCGCTAATGGCTGAGCATGCCCAGTCTTGGATGAACTGCCATTACTGGAGGAGTTTGTGTGGTAATAACAAATCTTCTGATAATCAAGAATTTCTATTAAAATTCAAGTGCTTCTCCAGAAAATCTTCTATTGATTTTTATTTTTAAAAAAATACAGGATTAATGTAATTGCATAATCAAGCTGTGAAATGTTCATAGTTATCTAAAACATTTTTTTTTAAATCATACATTGCGTTTTCCTTGGAAAAGAAGCTCTTTAAAATATTTTCAGCTTTTCATGCCACAGTTTTAGAGAAATACTTTGGAAACATTCAATACAAATGCACCTTTGAAAAAAATTTTTTAAAAACATAGAATTCAGCATCAGCCTCATCCGAGGATTCATTTTGTGAAGAAAGAAATTATCTAAAGTCTACTTTTTTGACAGGTAGACCTATCTTTAGAGCTTGTCATGACTAGGTTATTGTTTTTGTTAAGGAAAAAAAAAACTAGAAAAATTAAAGTCATTTCTTTACACACTGAAACATTTTTTAACATCTTAATGAAATGCTTATACTTTTCATTTATAAGTAGTCTTCTGCCTTGATTCTACCTATTTAAAAAGAAAAAAAATCACCTTCAGCTAGAATAAAACATTACAGCTGAAATAAAAAGAAAGTTTTGGGTTTTTTCTGTTTTTTGGTTGTCAAAGGAATCAGAAAAAAAATTGCTCTGTAGTGTAGAAGGTAAAAACAATCTATTAAAAATTAAAACAGTTAATTGCTAAACACTCAGAACAGCAAAATCGGTGTGACTATGGTTTGTTACTTTTGTCTGTTTCACTGACTTCTTCCTTATGTAAATGTGGTGATTTAGAAAGACGAGCAGCTAGGACTCTGGCTAGCCATTCATACTCCACTTTTGGTAGTGATTACTTTAGGACAATGTCCACATATGTGGGGTTTTTGTCTTTTTTTTATGAGATATAAAATTCATCAGTATTTCATGTAGGTGTTAAATTTTATGTGCCCATTTCTCTTCTGTTTTAGTAAAAGGACACATGGCAATTATTCTGCCTTCCAGAAACCTTCTAGTTCCAGCTTTCTGTTTCTCTCTGTTCATAGCTTGAGAGAAAAAAAGATGAGAAAATACTGTGGTGTGGCTTGATCTCATTAATTCTTTTTTTAAAGGCAAAGTATTTAGTAAAAATGAGCCCATGCTTCTATTTAATTAGTTCTTGTTCTGTAGTTTAAAATCAAATGTTTTCTCTTTTTAAAATAAAAAAGTTAGCTCAGCCTATATGCCCATATAAATTGCCAATATTTAGATACTTTGCACCTGATTTATATAGGAAACTTCCAGTGAATTATTTAGGGAGCTTTCTGTGCTCACTCTCATCTAAGCAGCTTGGTCTCCTAACCCCTTGTCTCCAAAAGTAATTAATACACTGCATTTGACATTAGTGGCTTTATTTTTGAGCCAAAGTCTAATGTCTTTTTTACTACTACCATGGCACATACAAACTTCTTGGCTGGGAAATCTATTTAATGTTCTGTTTGGGATTTCAGTGATAATTGGCCTTTAGGACGTCCAGGAGCTGCATAAGGCCATTTCTTACTAAGCTTTGTATAGAGATCTTTGAAAGCTTGTCCTATCACGTTTGGCTAATGTGGAGTTCAGGGAACTAGAGCAGTACCTCAGTACCTTACGGTTCTTTCCACATTTTGGGCATAGTAGGAACTGACAACCTTATTTGTCCTTTAGGAGCTATGAGGTGTTCAGTGTTCCTGAGCACACGGAGGGAAAAGAGAGTGACCAGAAATGTTCACTGCAGTTGAAAGGTTTGCAGCTTCAGCAAAGTGGTTGGATTACATTGAGAATAACACACAGGATGGTCTCTAAATTCTTGCCTTAGTGCATTTGGGTGGAGTTTAGTTGCAACTGATTGAAGCAAGCTGTCACTTTACATTGCAAAATATAACAGGAAGTTTAATTTAATGAAGTTTCATACTTCTACAGTGTTATTCAGCAGGTTAAAAAGTGATGGAAATTTCTACAGAGTAATTTAGACTTTTTTCTTTAAACGCAGTTTAAAAAACTGTGAGTAAACAGAGAAGTTTACTTTTTTTTTAACAGTTTTGTTGGTAGGAATGGTCCTGAATGATGAAATTCTTCATTTGTCTATCTGTCCTCTATAGAAGATGTCTCTTTTTGTTCATGATTTACTGTCTCCTCTGAAAAACTGAGAAACATGGTTTTTTTCCCTATCTTGAACAGATAGAGGTTGTTTCCATGCTTATTTTCAATAAAAAACTTGAAAATTATTTGCAGAAGTTAAGCTTCATTTCTTAGGACTAAGGAGCAATTGCATCAAGGAGTGAGGAGATAGCCTGCTGTAGATAATTTTTTTACTTTCTTTGTTCAGGGTCACTCATCTGATGGAAACATTGCAGGAAAATTGAGAGTAATCTTTCAACTGCATTCAGTCAATGATGAACAAATTGCCTTTGTGGATTGCACATGTGCTGTTCTTGTCCTAAGCTGTCTCCTGTCTCCCTCAAATTGAAGCTGAAGACAGTGATGCAGTTCTTTTTTTTTTTTTTTTTCTTTTGATGGAGAAAGGTCTTAGCCTGAAGCCTACATCTCATGTGTAAATTCCCACCTCTCCCAATGTCGACAATTGTTGTATTATTTTTATTTTGTTTTTAAATTATATTAATTTTTAAAGTGATTGTAACAAGATAGGAACCTAATTAAAAACTTTTTAAAAAATTAGAAATAATAGCCATGTTTTGAAAAAACAGCCTTCTTTCAGAGGTAAACCTGTGCTTGTGGGATAATAGTGCATGTAGAATTTTAGTAAGTTACAGATAATGTAACGTTGTGCTTCAAACTACCTACTTAGGAATTTGAATAGAGCAGTGAGGAATAATATTCACATTTGTTTCTATTAATTCAGTCTGCAGAAGTAATTTGAATAAAAAATTAAGAAATTGAGTACAAAATAAGAAACTTGAGATTGTATGCTTGGGAATCTGTAAATGGGATTTAAGTGTGCAGGGAGGAAATGAGTCATGTAAAAAACTACACTTGTCTGTGATTAGGGAAAGCTCAGGAGTACTTAGGTTTGCCTCTGATGCCCTATTAAGGCAGAGGTCAGTCACTTAAATTTGCTGTTTATCAAATTATTTCCTTTTCATTTCTTTACATTTTAAAAGTTTCTCAGATGTAGCCCATACTTTAATCTATCTGGTCATTCATTCATTTCCACTGTCACTAAAGAGAACACAAACTGTCCAGACACCATGGTGCACATTATTCTAATTTCTTGATGTTCAACTCTGTTCAGGACTATGTTAGTCTTTGAAAAAGAACAGCGGAGTTTTTTGATACTAGGCTGAAAAAGTGTTTCAGTTAATACTTTGGGATGGCTTTTGCAGTAGATTATGTAGACATTCTCATATGAGATTTCAGTATCTTTTCTTGTTCAAACATAGGAACACAGATTCATCAAGAAGCTTGTTTTAATAAAGCTTTTCAGCAACTTTGGAAATTAGTGTTAACAAATAAGAGAAGGATAACTTGTGTGCCAGTCAGGCAGGTTTAATGCCAAGTCTGTGTGACATTAAGTGAAGCTGAAACTTCTGATTTATGCTGCAGGCGAATAAGCACTGTAAGTTTTATGGTGTGGCAACTATTCGTGAGATAGCTAGGGAAGCAGGATACTTTAAAATTTTTCCTCTTTTCACCAAGCTTTCTCAGAAAAAATGTTTGTATTGTAGTCTTTTTGCAAAAGTATTTTCTTTTTGTATCTGTTCCATTTAGGTCTTTAAAGTTTTTAGCTTAATATTGCACTAGAGTGTCAAAAAAGGGGGGGCTGCTTGCTGTGTTTTTTGAACATCACTTAGTTTAGGTGTGCAAAACTTCTAGCTGTCTTAAAGCAATAAAAAGAATCATATAAAGGGTATACTGAAACAGCAGAATAACTATAGTGCTTTAGCAGCATTGGTAATAGCAGTCTGCATGGGAGAGTGGCTTGCATTGCTATTAAATGGGTGTATTTAGTATAGAAATTAATTGCACTGATGCACAATCCTGCCAGATTTTTCAGGTGTTTTGCTTAATATGCAAGAATAATGCAAAAAAAAAAGTGAGCTTTGAGTTATATACTTGTACATTTATACCACGTATTGCATATTTTAAATATTAGCAGTCAATGTGCACTGTAGATATTTACTACCTTGTGATTTTTTTAAAATTATAAATAAAAATAGATCTAAAAATAGTAGATGCTTTTTTATCATATGGGTATATAGTGCCAAGGTGCAGCAAGAGCTCTGGGTGCCTGGGGATACAGGCAGGACCTGGCACCAGAGCCCATCCCACTTCCAGCCAGTGGGACAGGTAGCACCAGGGGCTGCTGTCCCTGGGGTCCCACAGGGACCCCAGGGCTGGGCTGGGACAGGAGCCCTCAGCTCATGGGGTGGCTCTGTGGGGGCTGGGACAGGAGCCCTCAGCTCATGGGGCAGCTCTGTGGGGGCTGGGACAGGAGCCCTCAGCTCATGGGGCAGCTCTGTGGGGGCTGGGACAGGAGCCCTCAGCTCATGGGGCAGCTCTGTGGGGGCCAGGGCAGAGCTGGGACAGGAGCCCTCAGCTCATGGGGCAGCTCTGTGGGGGCCAGGGCAGAGCTGGGACAGGAGCCCTCAGCTCATGGGGCGGCTCTGTGGGGGCCAGGGCAGAGCTGGGACAGGAGCCCTCAGCTCATGGGGCGGCTCTGTGGGGGCCAGGGCAGAGCTGGGACAGGAGCCCTCAGCTCATGGGGCGGCTCTGTGGGGGCCAGGGCAGAGCTGGGACAGGAGCCCTCAGCTCATGGAGCAGCTCTGTGGCAGCCAGGGCAGCACTGTGGGAGCTGGAGACCACTGGAGCTGTGACAGCGCTGGGGACAAGTGCTGGCTGCAGGTGGGAGGGTCAGGACAATCGGGGCTGGGCGTGACCCAGGGGCCCTGATTTACCGAGTTCCCTCCCAAGGGAAAGAGGAAAACTCTACATATGCTGCCTTTTTAACCTGTAACAAAAATTGTATTCAACAGGTACTGTCATTCATAGAAATAAAGCTTAATTGCATTTTTCCAGGGTGGGGTTACATAGTACTGGAATCTGGTGGGTTTATGAAATAGGATTCCAGTGCTTGCATGGGGCTGTGAAAGATTACAAATATACTGTGAACTGTGAAAAGATTTTTCTTGCATATGTTGCTTGTTCATGCTTTTTTTTTTTTTGTGCATTTATTATTTGAAATAGGTAATTCAGAAAGAATTTCCCAATCCAAGTTTTACACTGAGAGTTACATTCAAAAACTATGATCTTAGAGGTTGTAGAAAGTGGTATTCAGCCCATTTGATTTCAGCAGGTTCAAATACCTGCAGAGTTCTTTTGAGGAAGAAGGGAACCTTGAAGATCTCAGACAAGTAACATTCATTGAAGTTTATGGAAACTTGAATTCTGTCCCACCGAGATTTAACAGTCATTTAGCTATCTTTTTAAACTCTGCTAGCACCAATGTGATGAGCCTGATTATGTATGTCAGAATGACAAAACAGTATGAATTTAGTGGATTTTGTTATCAATACCTAATTAGGTTTACAACTGAGGTTTGTTAGGGATGACAAAGGATGAGTTAGGATGAGTTGTTATTGAGATTTTACAACAAAATCCCTTCTCAAGTAAAATTTCTTGAGGTTCCTTCACATAGGAAATAAATTAGTCATTAATATACTATTAAACTTTATCACAGATGATGTTACCTAGTGGTTTAGGGCTTAATGATCTGGACATGTTCCTTCATTATAGCAGAGATACTTCATGTAATTGACTGAAGAGATACAGTCAATTATAAACTATCTATGATTTTTACAGTTATTGTTACATCAGGGTTTTAGTAATTGTCAAATGTGCAGAAAAAAGGGCACTTCATTTCATAACAAAAAACCAAAATCCTCATGAGGCAAAATAGTCTCATCCCTACAAATGTTTGATGTGTACTTCATTCTTTTAGAATGACTGCCCTTCCTTTTAAAGGGCTTCAGACTGGGAGGATACTCCCCTAAAGTGACAGCCATAATTAGAAAGGTATCCCTTTTGGAAAGGAATAGAAAATTCTCTTTTGGGTTCAGTGAAGACTTGTCTAGATAATTTAAATTTGCAAAGGTACAGGGTGCTATGAAGTAGCAGTCTCGTGCATTTTGATAGTTGTGTAATTCTGGATCATTTCTAGGAGGTTGTTAAAACAGATTCTGTGATACTGTCCAAGATGCTTTTAATACAGTAGATTGTTGATAGTCCATTCATTGTCAGCTTCCAGGTATAAATGGGAAAACAGGTATAGTTAAATCACTTGAGAGGCTGGGTGATGAACCCAGTCAGCAGGCTCACACAGTCACTGCTGCTCCACCTCACAGAGTCAGATGGGCATACAACACTAGGGCAACTCTGTGTCCTGGTGGGACAGATTGCCTTTTTTCTTTGGGGCATCTGGAGCATCCCTGTTACTTTTCCTGACTTAAGGAAAAATGGCTCAGATCCTTAAAAGTATATTTTGCCTAAATGCCTATGATTCCTCAAACACATTAAGGTTCATAGTTACTGGTAAGCATAACCCAAGTTGTTGTCCAAACCTCCAGTCTTCCTCTGTGAGCCCTCTGCCTCAAATTTCCCCTGCTTTAGGTAAGTGCTTCTCTGTGTGCCAGTAATTAGCTCAGAATGTCCAGCAGCTGCAGTTTCTACAGCCAGCAACCTGCACTGCTGCAAGTTCTCAGTAAAGGAACCTTGATTTTATCTAATCATCATCTGTTTTAGAGAAATTAAAAAAACTATAATTTTCTTCCTTGCTTTATTGCTGAAAAATAAAAACCTGGTATAAAATATAGGTTTCTAGAGTACCAGATGTTGTTTTTTTTTATTGCCTACAGGCTGGCCAGCCAAGTATAATTGGCTGCGAATGTATTTATTTTTTGGCTTCTTAGTCTGCTCAAAACTGAGCACTGAATTGTGTATGAGAGGTCATAGAAGGAGCACAGTATATTATGCTGTTCATCTCCTCTAGGCAGAGCTATGCAAATACATGTAACTTTGCACTCTGTCATCTTTCTTCTGAGTGGATTTATTTCAAAAGAAAGTTGGTCTTTTCTGTTCTTTCATAACTGCTTGTAGTTTAGGTCACTTATCCTATGACCGCTCTCACTAAAGGAATGCAGTTTCCTGTAATGTAAAGCTAATTATGGGGATTGGTTTCAGCTGAATTTGTTATCCTTTCTTGTCTTGTAATAATAGTCACATGATACAGAACCAACTAAAAAGAATAAACAAAGCAACCAAAAAACTTAATATACTTCAGCACTGATGAAAAAGTCTTCAGGAAGTCTTCCTTCCTAGAGAGAGAAGTCTGTATCAGGAATATGTAAGTAAAGCTGTTATATATATGTGCCGAGCTGTCACAGAAACACTCTGACTGAACTGTTACCATTGTAGAGCTCTGGTGAAAGAATGTTTCTCTAAAAAGCTCTTGAAGTATAGACTTAGGATTACAGTAGCTATGAGTTGAGTGTTGTAGTACAGAACAGATAATGTAATTTATGAAACACATGACCAGCTTCTTAAAGGCTGCATATGACTAGAGTCAACCAGAGAACAGGACAACAAAATCCTAAAATTTAATCCCTAGTAAATATTTTTCCTAGACTGGAATGAAAAACTGAAGTCAAATGTAGAACCATGCTGATGCAGAATGTGTCAAAAAATATTCTGAGATTTTCTGGAATTCTTTAATTTCAAAATTGCTAGTCTGCTAGTAAGCTCTCAGTTTCAAACCTAGTGAAATTATCTGCATTTTAGGTCTAAAAATGGTATTTCAGAAGTAAAAAAATAATTTATTGGATAAATTAAGATTAACAGTAGTCTGAAAAAAAAGTTACAGGGATAACATTTCTACCTTCTAACGGACTCATTAATTTTGTAGCAAAACATGCAAGGTGATGTAAGATACTAAGGAGACTTTACAAGGAATTTGGTAAATTACCTTTTTTTTTTTTTTAAGTTAAGCTGCTCCTTGTTAAAACTGAAGATTTCAGCCTTTTCCAGTGGTTTCTCAGTAAAAGTTTACATTGCAGCTTAAAGCATATTGCTTCAAAATATGAGGAAAGTAGGAGGAAGATGCAATAATTCAAAGATATGTCAAATGAAGTTGTAAACTGGACATGTAGGTAAGAAATCCTTAATGAAGACAGTTTACTTAATGAAAGATCAGGCATTCTCAGGTACTGAAAATAGGAATGTGGAAGACTACAACTGAAAAGAGACTGTTTGAAGTAACAAATTATTTTTGCAGCTAATGGTGAAATACCATAATTTTTCTTCTTAAGAAGCTCTAAATCTAGGAGGGATTCTATGTTATGGTAGTGCTGATAACACTGGGAAAAGTAAAGAAAAAGTGTATTAACCATAAAATTTAGAACGCCTGTGAATACTGTGTGGTCGTGAAAAAGATGATTATTTTGTGTGTAATTAGTCTGTATGTGAATAAAAGCAATTTATTCAGTCTTGAAAGTAATAGAAAAAACTGCTGTAATACCAATATTCTGGTGAAAGGGATTTCATAGAAAATCATGTGTAATAATAAAATGCACTTAGTATCTTAGCAACTATGTGAGTGAAAATCAGAATAAGCTTGCAACTGTTTCTTTGTTTATGATGATATATTGTGGGTTGGAAAATGAACGTCTTTCCAAAAGGTGTTGCATTCCTTATCTGCTTAAAATCATACCAATGCAAACTCTGAAGTTCTGAGTAAAGATGGTGTGGCTAGTTCTAAAGGGCTTGGTAAGCTTCTGTGAAAAGAGAGATTTTACAAAAGTCTGGTCCATCAGTAATAGTTCTTGGCACCCAATCAAACATTCAGGTGACATGCTGTGAAGTGGAAGAGCTCTGACAAAGGCCCACAGGGGAAGGACATAAAAGTATCAAGCCAGCTGAAAGGAAGTCACACTGATACTTAAAGGCACAACCTAGAGCATTACAAAATAAAAACAATAAAAAACTCTTATGAGAAAAATGGTTCCTTTGTGGATCAGTGATTCTTTCTGCTGTTGCTTTGTAACCAGTTTGGTTTCAGGGCCCTGAATTTATTAATATGTTATAACAGTAATCTGTGTGCAAGTTTCCCTGTTCTGCTGCTTTTGTTTCTCTATTATAAATTATGTATCAGTATTAATAAAATAATGCTTTTCTTTCAAGAGCATGTTTTTAGCATGGTGTGGGGGACAGTAGAATGTGCCTTGCACACAAACCCTGCTCCTGCCATCCCATTGTAGTTCATGTATGCTTGAAGCAAATCCCATGGGCCTGTGTATAAATAGAAACAGCAGCCTCGCAAAGTGTTCAGCCTCATGTTGTTTGTTTGTGGAATGAGAACATGACCTATTCCAGAGACACAAAATTGCCTAGAAGGTTTCTGGCAATTAAGTAATCTTTGATAGTTTTGTTGTTTTTTTTTTTTTTTGATTTTACATTATTATCTTGGATCTTTTGAGAAGTAGGAGTGTTTCTGATCTGATGATTTTTTACTCATTTTAAAACTGAGTAGAAGTAGCTGACAAGGAAGAAGTGAGCAGAGGTGTTTTTGACATTACTGGTTTGTATCTCAACCTCAATGGGTGCTTTTCTTCCTCAGATTGTTGATTTAGTGTTTTAAGCGCATATCAACTGCTGTATGACACACTTATCTGCAGATCACTTACATTATACATTTCCAAGTGTTCTTTTTCTCTTAGTCAAACTGCTTCTGGCACATAAGATACGCTCCAGTGCAGATGAAAATTTTGATATGTTTTGCTTTGCAAGTTCTTTTGCATAAGAAAAGCAGTATCTGAAAATGTCATGGACTAATTACTAGTGGAAGACAAAAACATGGCTGGTGATGGAATAAAGAACCAATGTTAGAACTGAGATGGAATAAAATCACAAGTGCTTTCCTATTTTATTTTTTTAAGTTTGAGGAAACAGATTTCTTGCATCTGACAAAAGTTGCTTGGCATGTTCTGGAAAGGTGAAGTACAGGGCTGGCTAGCCACACCTGAGTGAGTTCCATGTCTCTGAGACATCAAACAGAAGACAATGGCAGAGTGGTTGCCAGAGGCAGCAAACAGGTGGCAAGGGGAAGGCAAGGCACAGGGCTGTGTGCAGGAAGAGCCCTTGGTGGGCTGACTTACAGGCTGTGGCCATGTGTTGGAAGGAGCTGACCCCACCGAGTTACTGCTGGGGAAAGAGCCTCTTCTCAGATCGTTGTCACTGTCAGCAGGATGGTTTTGCCCTCAGTCTACTTGCAGGTAAAGGAGATTCAAAGTGGGATTCTGCAGCACTTGAAATGCTTAATTTTTCTTGAAGTCATGTGCAAGTATCAGAAGAACAACACGGAGTGGTGGAGAATGGTTGTAGCTGCTCTAATCTCCCTAGTGGAGTAAAAGGCCCTGCTGACTCCCATGGCACTGGTTACTCAAGTCTGCATAATACATCAGAAGTGGTGTTGCTGTGAGTTTCTTGTAATCTACTGGATGGTGAAGCAGTGAGATGGGTGTCCTGTTGCAGCACTGTCACACTTTTGCCTCAACAGTGAAAAACACTGACTTTTTCCTTGGTACTTCCCTGCATTAATGCTCTCTGCTTCATCTCTTGCTTTCTTGTGGCAGTGCTCATGTTTCCATTAGCTCAGATTAATTTTACAGTGCTCCATGCTAATCTAACTACAGTTACTCTATTTTTTTTAATAAAAGCTCTCAGGTGTGATTTTCAGCTGTAAATTCACACCATTGTGTTTTAAGAGTGAATATTTTTATTTTGATCTTACTAACTTGAAGCCAGGAGGAATCTTTATCAGCGTTCTGTCAAGCTTTTATAAATGACCTTACAGAAAGAACTTATCTCCTTCCCCAGGGAAGCCAAATTACCTATAAGTAAATTTCACCTCCCTTTGTGCATGATTTATTGATCATACCAATGTCTTCCTATTGTTTGTGCTAAGCTTGTGATTCAAAATCTTGATGAAGTGTTGTTTCTGTTCAGAACCACTAGTCAGAAAAGTTTCTGTAGGACAGTCTCACTCCATGGTGTTGGTCTAGAACATGTATGATTCCAATACCATGCTATCTACTGGTGGCAGTAAAATCAAAAGTATATTACTTTCTTCTACACATGAAAAGAATTTCATTAGAAAAAGAAAAGTGGTATCAGGATGGGCCTGTTTCTTTTCCTGTTCTGTTGTAGAACTTTTGGTAGCCTTGCTCTAATAACAACACACTGGATGCACTCTTGAATTTATATTACTTTCAAAATCTGTTACTCTCCTTTAAATTTTCATTTCTTTAATTCTTTTTAGTCTGGGCATAATGTATTTAGGTTGTGTCTTGTTTTAGTCAAGCAGTGACAGCTGTCTGCTACCAATAGCCTGTAGAAATACATGTGGTTTTTTTTTCTAGTATCACCACTTTTCCTATTTCAAAGAAATAATATCAAATGAAGAAGTTAAAGCCTTTTAGTTACATATTTATGCTAAGATTAAATTTCTGCAAAGAATAAAATACTGGGGGTTTTGCACACTGATGCATAGTTAAAAATGCCTTTTTAGGAAAAAAACCCCATTTTTCCTATGCTCAGTATGTAGTTTGCTGGAAATAATTCAGTGAGCACTCAAATGTCCTTGTGGAGCTGATGCAGATTCTATAGTTTTGGGCTGTGTTCTCTTTAAATGTATCTTATGACTTCTGAAGTTGTTAATTGTATTTTGTATCATCATAAAGTTATTCAATCCCATTAATTAACTTTATTTTGATAAGAGCTTTATGTGAAGTAACTACTTTGTATGTTGATATGGTAAATGCCGAGTACAAATGGAAGGGAAAGAAATTTTGTATTTTAAGCTGCTAATTATGTTTGAGATCACTACCGATTATTGCTTGAACTTATTCTTTAAAAAAATCTAATATTAGTATATTCAGTAATGTAAGAAACATGATTAATCTTAGATGAAGACCAAGAACTATGAACTTTAATTCTGGTCATTGTGTAACATTTTATCTGTTGTAGAAATTTGTATTCAGTTACATGTACCACCAGAACAACTTTTTGTCATTGTTTTCTGAGAAGTGTTTTCATTACTGTTAAGGCTATACAAAACTTTAGGTGGTGAAGTTAGGATGGTATTTCTACTAAACAAGTAAATCACTGTTAGTTTTCCTTTAGTTCATTGTGGTAATATGGGATGCTGTGAGGGACTGAAATGTTAATGGTTAATGTCTTAAGGAATTGTCCATCTCAAAAGCAGCAGCAAAGTACTTTTTGGGGCCAGCTTTGCACCCCCAGCTGAAGGGGAGGAGGAGAGATCTCTGTGTATGGTAGTGAAACTGTAGGACAGAGGAACTATGCACCCACCACCAGGGAATGACCACAACAAACCAGCCTTTCTCAGAATCACAGAATCATAGAATAAGCTGGGTCAGAACGGGCCCCCCAAGGATCATCAAGTCCAGCTCCTGGCCCTGCACAGGAGTCACTTCCCAAGGGTCACATCTTGTGCCTGAGAGCATTGTCCAACTGTTTCTTGAACTCTGTCAGGCTGGATGCTGTGCCCCAAGTCCCTGGGGCACTTGTCCCAGTGCCCAACCACCCTCTGGGTGATTAACCCTGTTTGCCCTCCGTTCCTCCCCTCTTCTCCCCTCTTTCTTTGAAGTAATGAATTATTTTTTCCCCTTTATCTTAGTGCACACATTAGGTACATTTGCACAACAGCAGAAAATGTCTGATCTGCATGATCAGGAGAATGCAAATTGTCTGTTTCAGTGACAAACTCCTTCATTCTTTCCCTCTTGTGTATTACATTAAAGCAATGGGATGTCTAGTTTGCTGAGCTATTCTTGTTTTAGTGATGTACTAGCCACAAAATTACTAAGAGGAAGAAAGTGAGCTGTTTTGTCTCCAACTGTCTGCCTTTCTTATTTTAACAAGTTAATATAAAAAAGAAATGACAAAAGCCCATATTGGACTTACAGGTATGGTAATGTGTTCCTCAGATCCTTTGAGGTAGCTTTACTAGCATAGCTAGTCTTATATAAATCAGTGATCTGAGAACACTTAATAGCATTCAAAATCAAAACGAGTAACATTTTACCTAAGGCTCTTTACTAGTCTGGATCCTCTTGTTTTCTCTTGTTTGTTCTTTAACTATGTGAGAATTTTTTCAAGGATCTTGTATATTTAAGTATGTTACCTGTATGCACACCAATATCATAAAAAATGTCCTTGATGAGAGTTACTGTGGTCACAGCTGGTTAGCTGCGAACATATTTAATTACTGTCTGGTTTTGTCTGATTTTTTTCACTTGGATCAGGAAATGTACACTGTGTTCTTCCTCAAACAGTAGTATTTTAGTAGTCTGCTCATTCCCACTAGCAAAACAGACTTGTTTCCATAGGAGAATCTTTGGCTGCAGGAAAGGAAAATGGTCAGTAGATTGTGTTGTGTATGCCATTGCTGTCAACATTAAATCAAAACCTCAGTTTAATAAAAGCAAATGAGATTGGCCATTGTTAGTCTGATACTTTTGGTCTGAACTTAAAAGATCTAAAATTTATTTTGAGTGATTGATAATGCATTCTCAACAACTAAAAAAAAGTCTTAAATTGCTGACGCCACTGGATAAAGATAGAATATTGAATCGTAAAGCTATAGAATAATTTAGATTGGAAAAGACTTTTTAGGTCATCCAGTCCAACTGCTAACCCAGCACTGCCAGCTCCTCCACTAGCCATGTCCCTAAGTGTCACATCTATGTGATTTTTAAGTACCTTCAGGGATGGTGACTTGACTACTTCCGTGGAAAGCCCCTTCAAGTGCCTCACAACCTTTTTGGTGAGGAATTTTTTTTTTATATCCAACCTAAACCTCCCAATGGCATAACTTGGGGCCATTTCATTTTTTTGTATTGGTGGTTACTTGGGGAAGAGACCAACCCCCACCTGGCTATAGCCCCCTTTCAGGGAGCTGTAGAGAGTGGTAAGGTCTCCCCCTGAGCCTCCTATTCTCCAGGCTGAACATCCCCAGCTCCCTCAGCTGCTTCTCATGGAACTTGTGCTCCACACCCTTCATCAGCTCCTTTGCCCTTCTCTGGACACATTCCAGCACCTCAATGTCTCTTTTGTTGTTGGGGGCCCAGAACTACTCAGACACAGGATTTGGTACCTTGTTAAAGGTGGAGTGGGTGGTAGTATATGTTGTTGAGATTGCCTGATAGTTTTGATTCCCTAAGGCATGCTAGTTTTGATAAGTTTTTAGACACTGGCGTGCAGCTTAAATTTATTTCTCTAATACTGAAATAATTCTGGTTATCATTCTATTTGGCACGAGATATAGAGTGTTCTGTTTCCCTTCTCCCTGTACATTT
This sequence comes from Melozone crissalis, assembly GCF_028551555.1. Lineage (NCBI taxonomy): Eukaryota > Metazoa > Chordata > Aves > Passeriformes > Passerellidae > Melozone > Melozone crissalis. The sequence goes on along the minus strand of NW_026535782.1, from coordinate 31,720,703 downwards.
AAATATAGCTTGGTTTTCACTGTAGTTTAGAAGCACAAAATCTATCTGTCAACAGTGAAACATAGGTTATCATTAGCAGAACTTGTCTAAACAGATGACACAGAAGTTCACTTCTTTTTTGTTGAAGCAACTGGGGTTATTACATGAGAGAAGAGTTCTAGCTTCCTTGTAACACTGAAATGTCACAAATTACAACATGGTTCTTTTGTTACCTTCTGAAATTAATACTTTTTGACATAATATTTGCATAGATTCTGAAGTCTTATGTAGCAAAAATACTAAATATTTAATCATATTCAAGTTATGCTGTGCTGTCTGGAAGCAAAAAGCTACATGGGAAATGCTCTGCAATATGCAAGTTCGTGGTACTCAGTGCTGAGCAGTTTCTCACAGGTGCATGAGCTTTCCTCACTTCCTACGACATTCTTTAACACATTCCAACTGTATCACAGATTACCATTCATGTTGTTGCTCTGTTTAGTATTTCTTCCTATCACTAAATGGTTTTGTCTTGAAGATGCAATGACCGTTGAAATCTAATTTTCTGTGTAAAAATTTTAAAGAGTGACCTATGCTGACATGCAGAAAAGCATATCATGGAGGTCTCACAGACTAAGGACACTTGTTTTCTTACTCTCCAAGCCCTGTAAGAGGGATACAGCTTATAACTGCCTGTGTATTCCATACACATCATACTTCCCCCTCCCCTGTTTACATGCCAACCATGCCCACTTTGGTGACTTACTAGAGAAGGTTGTGTGTATGTGAAAGTCAAAGCAAAGTTAAATATAATTGGGAACTATGACATAGATCTATTTAGATCAGAGCTACCAAACTATAGTACTAAAGATAAATTATTGTATCTCTTTAATCTGAAAGAAGACAATGTGTTTTAACCATAGGAACAGTATTAGTATGGTGATAATAGAACCAGACCTTAGAAATTCAGTCTTTAGGAGGCAGGAGGTCCTGGTGGTGATCAGAAGAGGCTGTCTAGTACAATGCCTCCCACTCTTCACTGTTCACATTTGATTTCATTTAATCCAGAACTTTTTCATGCTTCATTGCTACACTTCCCTCCTGGTGAATTAGAAACAGATTTGGACTATGAGAAGCTTTGTCTGTTTCTAATGCCATTGAGAATCTCTGACCCTGCAGTCCATTCCAGTCTAGTCACACTAACTCTGAACTAATGTGTGGATCCTTTCAGTCTTAAAGAGTGTAGATTAACAGTGAAACTGCGGAATGAGCAGTGGTGCTTCCTGGCTACTGTAAGATAAAAACAGTGCAAAGATGGAATAGTTAACACAGCCATGTCATGGCTTTGCATTGTTCTTCCCTTACCCATCTGACTATAAATTGCAGTAACTGACTCAGAGGTGGACATCCAAGTGGTCTATGTGCTTCCTGGTAGGAATTCAGTTTGATCCAGTGTTCTGCCTTCTAAACAGGATGTGGGGGATGATCGTACACGTATGAGAGCAAGATGTGCCACTCCTCTGGCTTGTGCTGATTTAAGGTGGATTTTAAGAGAAATAACTGTCCCCCTCTGCAGTCACAGATTACAGTTATGCAAAAATTCCTGATCTAGATCTTATTTTTCAAGGAGTGTGTTTAATTAATAAATGGAAACTGCATTGATCCCTTTTATCCTATCAATGCTCACTAGATCCATAATTTTATCAGATGTGACTTTCTCTCCTCCCTCTCCCCCTGTTTGAATTGTGCTGTGTCTTATGTTAGAATGAGGTACTGTTTATAGTATAAAACAGGATTTCATACAGCAGTGGTAAATAAGCCTGAGAATTTGTGTCTACAGAGAAGATTAACTAAACAATGGAAGATGCTTAAGACTTTTTCCTGGTTATGAAAAGTTTGATATTTTGGGATTTGTTTTCGTTTGCTTTTTTCATAGAAATTAAACTTACTTTATGCCTTCCTTTTATAATTCTAAATAATACTTGTCAGTTAAAATTTTCTGGATCAACTAACTCAGCTTTAAATGCTTCAGTCTCAGGTGTTACCCTTCTTTCTCATATTTTCCAGTGAGTGAATGGCAGTATATTGGCTTTGAGTAACTCCTTTTTATTCTCCAGGTTGATGTCTTTCCAGTAGATCTGTTCTAACATTTATCCCCTAATCATGGTGGTTGGGAACTAAGATATCTAAGTTGGGAACTGGAAATAATGTATGTTCTTTGGTTCTTCTGTGCCCCCTTTAAGAATTCTTATTAGGAATCTACTCTTTATTTGAAATTAGCTTAAGAAGATTTCAACTCCTTATTTGAAATTAACTTTCCCGATTTGCATAATTTTTCTTTAGTTGTCATTTTCTGGAAACAGCATTAAAACATTATTTCTTGTGGTATAGATTTAATATTTTCTATATCATTATGTTAGCTATTTTTTCTGTGACGTTTTCTGTAAATGTGAGTTTGAGACTGCTTCATTTGAGTCAGGGAATTTCAGTAGCACTCTACTGCTCCAAAAGCCACTTATATCTTTCTTCTATATTTCATTTATGATGGGATTTTAAAAAAATTTCCCTTAGGCCCCTCTCATCCCACTAGGAAAAGAAAGGCACTAAAGCAAAGGCAGCCATGTCAAATGCCACACAAAATGGAAGTGTATCAGTAGATAGTGGTATTCCTGTCAGTTCATTTTTGTGGTATGAGGAGTTTATGTGACAGTGTTCATTATTAATGAATACTAAAATATAGAAAATTTGAGTTTGGGCAGGGGAAGAAGAAGATGGAGGCTCACACTATATCTGACCTTGTTCATTAATATTGTCTGTAAATGTAACCAAGTTTCTTCCATGGAAAATGTTTCATAATGCCACTTTTTAAAAACATGTCTATATGAGGTGAATGATTTTTATATTTCTTGGGTTTTAACCGACATTTCCTGGTGCATCAGTTTTGCACATAAATCAACCTCTTAGTCAGGAAAATGCATATTTGTAATATATATGCATATATATGCATACTTTTACATTTTAAGAATATATTGATGTTATTGTCAGTTTTGCCTGACCATATGTTTGGACTGTAACAGTCTGATGTCATTCTTCTTAAAGTGTTAGATATAAAAGTTTTAATGTGGAATAGACTACAGACTGGGCAGGAAAAATCCTGAGAATTTCTTTTGAGACCATCTAAAATACAAAAGGATTGTTGAAGTCAGTCTCAGTTCATGTAAGCAGCTTGTAAGGGAGAAGCATTTGGAATGGCTGCACTATTCTAATGTCTTAAATGTGCCCATCTAATTTAAAAACAAGGGGGGAAAAAAAGGCAGCATGCAGCCTGTTACTGAGAGACTGTTCAGGAAGATTTCAATTTTTGGGATAGTCACAGCTGCAACACTGAAACATGACGTTAGAATTTTTCTAAGCCAGTGCTGATTTTGTCCGCCACTAGCAGACCTAGAAGTGTTTTATATATTCATCCTTTCCTGTGATGAGCCATTCAGCATTGTCAATTGTTTCACTTTATGGGAGAACAGAATGTCAATTTTGTCAGTTGTTGGCTCCATTATGGTTTGAGTATTTTGAGTGTATTGGTGTATATTCCTCCCACTGATAAATGAAATGGGTATGCTTCAGTAATTCTTTCACACTTAAAGTAGCTAATAACATTCAAAGGTAAATTTTATTCTCTTCTGTATAAAATTCTTTATTTCCTTATAGTGTATCTGTTTCACTACAAAAAGGGCTATAGAAAACCACAGCATCTATAAAAGCAATGATTTTTTATTTTCTGTAAATTTTGGTAGTTGATTTTTGAAGGCGGGTATTTTTGAACTCTAGTTCAAAATTTTGTGATTACCTGTGTTTGTTTCTTAGAAATTATTTTTCTTTTTCATGAAATTAAGGACTCATTAGGGTAAAAAAAGATTCACTTTTTACTTGATATCAAAAAGTGTGGAATGGTCAAGGATAAAGGGACCTCTGATGACAATGTACTCCAGTCACTCTGGGTTGCTCAGGGCCATGTCCAGTTGAGTTTTGACTATCAGGGTCAGACACTCCTTAACTGCTCTTAACAAATTGTTCCAGTGTTTGGTCATGATTGCAGTAGAAAAAAACTTCTTTTTATGCTTTTACAGAATATTTTGAGTTCCACCTTGTGCCCCTTGTCCGTTGACTGTGCATTGCAGAGAGCAGTCTGGTTCCATCTCCTTTTCACATTCTCCTTCAGTGTATTTGCACTTTGGTAAGAGCCCCCCAGAGCCTTCTCAAGTCTAAACAGTCACTTTGAACAATTGAGAGGGTACTGTTCATGTGTGTACTTAGAATTTGCTGGTAAGTAACAATTTCAGTGAAGACATATGTTTTCACCTGTTTGGTAGCTTTCTGTTTGGCATCATGCCTGTACCTTGTGGCTGATGTTTGCACTGCTGTTGGGGTTTGCTCACAAAGAGACTTGCAGTAGGGAATCCCGCTCATAGTACTACGTACAGTAAAATTACAACTTTTTAATCAAAAATATAAAAAGAAAATATATTTAAAGCATTTTAAAACTCATCATTAGTAATGTTAATTCATTGTGCTATGTGAAATTTTAAAAAAATACATGTTTGCTGTATTCCAAATTTAGGGATGCTACCGATATCTACTAGTGCTTTGCAGTGAACATGGAAATGATTTCTTCAACAAAGATGTGCTATTAAGGTGCAGTTGGTCAAGATAGCAAGAGGAATTTAGCTTGGCAGTATTGATTAGAGAAGACAGTATTGATCACGACAGTAGTTTACATGTTTCTGCATCAAGACTTGGGTAAATTTTTACTCTTGCAGCAACAAAAAATAATTTTATTAGTAGATTTGAAGGGAAGTAGTAAAATCACGGAAGTTCATGGAGAATTCCTTTCAAAATTGAAAAATAATTTTAGATGAAACTACAAGATGTCAAATGTCACAAGGGGCATTTTGTATCATGGTATGCTCAAATGCCAGCTCCACTGACTCCCCCATAGAATTCTATTTGGTAATTCAGATAGCTGTCTTTCTAATTCTGCAGTTTGAGAGAGAAGGAGGTCAAGATAGATCATTCCTTATGGAAGATAAATGCATTACGAATCAAGCAACTACTTTCACAGTGAGATACACAAGAGAAATTAGGAGGGAGATTGTTTGGTTTTTCCCCTTCTGGTTACATAGTCTGTGTTATGTTGCTGCATCTCACCTTAAGGGTTTGTTTTCTGTTGCATTCAATCTGCATCTAAATATCTGGTATGATCAGGTTGCAACTTGATTTACTGGTGGATAATTTCACTATGTGTTTAAGACACCTCTCACCAATATTTTCAAGAGTAAGTGTGGGTGGGAAGGCTTAACTAAAAACTGTCGCAGTTTGTACAAGAAATGCTTAGAGAGTTTCAGGAAGAAATGGTTTTTCTGATTCTGGGACATGACTATATTTTCTGCTTTGGTAGCAGAATCATTTTCAACCAAATGCTGAAGGCTTCCTTCCACCTTTGTTTCTTGATATCTTCTCACAGAGATTCTGAACAGGAAGGGAAATTTGAACATAGTAGTTTCTTTCTTGACAGAGAGCTCAAAGCAGACATGGAAGTAAGTTCCTAGTTCTCCACCCTGATGGAAATGTATGATTGTACCTGATATATCCTTAAATTAGCATTTAAAGTGAAGGAAAAATCCATGTGAGTACAATCCATAAGCTGGGGTGTTTGTTTGGTTTTTTTTAGTTGCAGATATCAGTGTTTATTTCTACAGAAGGAAGAAGAATTTCTGTTCATAAACCAGTTTATGGTGCTATTATGTGGTTGTGAGAAATACATGATTAAGCAAAGCAAGAAAAAGCACCCAGCAGCCTGTAATGTTTATTTCTCTGTTTCTTTAAACACTTCTGTATTCTGAGTTCAATAAATAGCAGGCTGCTTTTTGAAGCCAAAGTGTTCCAACTTCTGGTCCAGGTAGTGATGAAATTTACTGAGGTTTTGATGTCATATTTGATATAAAGTTTCTTTGTATTGCATGTTTAATGTTCTGGTTTAGGGTCTGATCCAAGATCTCTTTCAGCAACCTGTCACACTTCTGAGATGCCCTGGCAAGAACAGCCAGATTGAATGAGCACAGATTACAGTCTATTGGAGAACTTTGTAATTAGCATTTCTGCCATTGGGCCAAAGGTTTGAATTAAGACCGCATTATGTTTCTGTTATTTTTAGTTCCACACTTATCTTTTCTCTGTCCTTTGGACTTGTAAAAAGCTTTTAACCACAGAGGGGGTTTAGTGGAAGATTCTTTTGCCTTTGCAGCTTTGATAATGTAGGGAACTGCATCAGGAGCAGCAAAAATGGAGTTGCAGAGTCTTGCACATCCGCTCTGGACAGCCATGCTGCCTAGGGGAGTCCGGTATTCCTGCTGTACCTTAGATGTGCCAAGAGCCATTATGAGCACTTGGGCAGCACAAACTTAGGAACATGCAATGACCTTGGCTCTCACCTCCCTCAGGCCTCTCATTAACAGTACCATACAGTGAGATTGCCTTGTATTTCTTGAGCCCACACAGGTACCAGCTGTCTCCAGTAAGGGCTGCTGTTGCTCAGGATGCAGATCTGAGGCTGGAAATTAAATGCCCTAGACTTGTTTTCTTTCCATTCTCATTGATAATGACTTAATCTGTCCAAATCCTGTCAAACATAAAAATTGACATATATACCAAACTTCTTAGTTCTGCTGCTGTTCATTTGAATAAAGGAAAAGGGTCTAAACACAAAAAATATGAAAGCAACGTGGTAAAAATAAAGAGATGCTGCTTGCCACTGTAGGGAGAACATTCTTGTTGTCAAAGCTCAGTGGGAATTTAAAATAGCCAGAACTGTGGGGGACAATAAAAAGAGGTTTTTTTCAATTATAATAATGCAATAGACAGTGTAAAAATAACACCATCATGTTACAGGATGAGGATAGTTACCTCATAAACAGGGACAAGGCAGAGGTGTTTCATGCATTCCTCGCCTCTCTCTTCGAGACAGATGTTCGGTCAAGGGGGTCTCCGTGCCCTGAACTGGAGAACCATGACTGTGATAAGGATAAACTCCCAGTTGACTCTGAAATTGTGTGGGATCTGTTGCTTAAATTGGATCTCCACAAATGTATTGGGTCTGATGGGATTCGTCCAAGGATCCGCAAAGAGGGCAAGCAGAGGTCGCTTGGTCTGTTCAGCCTGGAGGAGACTGAGGGGGGATCTCCCTGCAGTTACAACTTCCTCATGAGGGGAAGAGGAGGGGCAGGCACTGATCTCTTCTCTGTGCTGACCAGTGACAGGACCTGAGAGAATGGTCTGAAGTTGTGTCAGGGGAGGTTTAGCTTGGATATCAGGAAAAGGCTTTTGTCCTTTTGTTTGGGATGTTTGGGCGCTGGAAGAGGCTTCCTAGGAAAAGTGGTCACAGCACCAAGCCTGACAAGAGCTCAAGAAGTGCTTGGACAATGCTCTCGGGCACATGGTGTGACTTGGGAACGGTGCTGTGCAGGGGGCCAACAGCTGGAGTTGATGATGCTTTTGGGTCCTTCTGACTCTGTGTATTCGTGATTGTGTGAATATTCTGGAAACTTCCTCATTGGTGTTCCATTGTCCAGAGGAGAGAAAGTTCAGATACATTCCAAAGAGCAGTTATGAAATGGTGTCTTAAAAAAGGCAATAGGACTTGTGTGTTTTGCTTGCAAACAGATAAAAAATATAAAAAGAACAAGGAAAACATCTCTACCTTCAAGTTTAATTAGTGTGTAAATAATTACAGTATGTGAATTATCACTCATCTGCATTTTGTAATTTTTTCAGATTTCTTTGGGTTTTTTACATCAAATCAGAATAGATTGCCTCCAGTTTTACTTGTCCAAACATGTGAGTAATAAAAATTGGATAGGTATAGTGTGCTCAAGTATCTCAGCATAGATGTTCATACCCACTGAAAAAGAAAGGACTTTATATTAGAAACGCAAACAACCATGAATAATCAAACAAAATTCTCCCTGTAAATTGGGACTTAAGCATAGAAGGAGGAAGAAAAAAAGAATCATTAGTGAAAGAACAGCTGGCAGAAACAGATGTTTATTCTTTGTGTGTCACATGAGATATACAGATATCTTCTCTTACTGGAATATTCAAATTGATACTGTCCTTTGTAATAGAAACAGTTCATGTAGCTTGACAGCAAGATAGTAAATTATTTTCAATTTTTCAGTATAGTTATATCTGTTAATAACAATGAACACTTACTAAAAGCCACATAGTGACTATTACATACCAGATCTTGTAGGTATTTTATTTAAAAGGAAAATCTGGAATAAACATAATTCTGGACCTATCTGAAGCAAGATGCTGTGGGGCAGAAATAGTTTTTCCTCACAGCTTACTGATATAACCCTAGTCATAGTTTCTTTAAGCTATTCCACTTTAGTTCTAGTTCTTCCTTGAAGCAAAACACCAAAATAATACTGACTGTGATTTTGTTCTATTTCTAAATATCTGTGAATCTTCTTTTGTAAATGGTCTTGAATAGAGAATCAATTGGTCATTGAACTGAAGAATCATTAGTAACAGATATTCTGTCCAGTATCTGAAGGATGTAATATTTACCATTAAACAATTAATAGGATGGATCCTCTCACTTCTGTCTTTCATTGTCTTTTAGTAGATACATAAAATATGATAAAAGATGCTACTAAATGAGAGGCTTACTTGATGTCACTTCTGTCGTGTTCTGCTGAGACTGAAAAGCATGCCTGTATGGATATGGATCTGGAGGGTGTAACTTACTCAGCTAGTGGTCAACAAGGGTCAGTTTGACATAAGATAATTTCCCCCAAGTCCTGCTTGGCTGAAGAGAATACAGACTGTTGCTGTACAAAGTCTGTGTTGTGCATACTTTCCTTTAGTATTTAAAATCACATGACTGAAATACTGGTGTGTGTCTGGGCAAAACTTAACTTGGTCTTTTTATTTTTTAAGAAATATAGAGACAAATTTGAAATGCCTGTTTTTAATTCATTATGCCTCCTTAATATAAAATATGTTTATGACTAGAAGAAAATAATACTTAGAGATGGTTGAATATTGTTTTTCAAATATGTGGTTCAACAAATCGTTACAGAATAATTTGGGGAAAAAAAAAAAGGAAAAAGCTTTAGATTCCTGTATATCAGATGCTGCTAGGGCTCACTTGAAATACATTAAACTAAAAATGCTTTATATCTCCAAACCATGTTGTGAGTGAAGACTAATAAAGACTGATTTGGTAGTGGCAAACATTTAGTTATTCTGGTGGTTAAAACAGAAGAAATGGTTGGTTTTTTGGAAGACAGCTAGGATAACTGAACACTTACATCCATGCACTAATTGTTGCTTTAAAAGAGATCTTTGTAATGAAAGGCAGTTTTATCAAATGCAACTTTTATTTGGAAATTTCTGCCTAAGGCAGAAATTAACATAGAGGCACTGTGCTAATGCCTCTGCTTTCACTTGTTGTACAGATACTAGGTGATTCACAAGTATTTTCATACAATATGGATGAAAAGTAAGTAGGCTGGAATGGGATGGATGCATTTGAAACACTGCATATGAATCACTTTAAATGATTGTTCCTGTAAGTAAAGACTTCAGCAAGATTTCTGTGTTGCAGTCCATTCTTCATCTGTCTTTTCAAGTTGCCTTGTGACTGTGACCTCACTTCAGTCTTCTGACCTCAGTCTCTTCCTGTGCAGACTTTATCCTGTGCTGGATGGTTTATTTATTATTTCTGTTGAGGAAAGTAATTTTTGGCGCTTGATGGAAAGTTCTCCTGGTTGAATGGACAGTCCTTTACTGGAAAATCCTGGTTTCCACATTTCCCACACAGGTTTCCATCAAACAGCTCTTGGTCATTTGTAGTTAGGCTGCACCAGGAGCTGCAGGCAGGAGAACCTGTCTGGTTACTCTGCTGCCTAAGTTCTCAGGTGATCCTTTAGGAAAGATACTGGGTCCTTCCATGGTAGTTACCAGGAACTTCTATGTTTCTTCTCCAACCTGTCTTGGTCATAGCTGGGAAGTCCCTTCACTGAAAGAAGAACATAATCTTCAGTAGTTCAGATCTGTTGGAGATATAGACAGCTCCAGGGTTTTAGAGCTTGCTTGTTGGAGTTATTGAAGCCAGGGTTTTAGAGCTTGCCATGAGTATGTTAAGTGTACTAGTCAAGCCAGTGTACTAGTCAAGCATTTCTGTGGATTGTGTGAAACACTTGGAATGAGTGCCATGATTTTCAGCAGTAGGGTGGCACTCATGTATTGTGATTTAGATACATCTCTTTTCAGTGTTTTGTTGTCAGCAGCTGCTCCTGCAATGCTGTGAGTTACTGCCTAGGGATACCCACAGCAGGATTGCTGGCTTTCCATCACAAATGATTAGGCAGGAACTGCTGCCAGTGAACTGCAGCTTTCCTTCAGATCTACCCCCATGGAGTGGAAGGAAATGATTCTTGTAGTGTAGCTGGAGAGGTTCCTTCTAAAGATCAATTTTCCTTCCTAGCAGGCTAGGTGAAATGTGTGGCTGTGCCAAAACAGCATTGCTTTCTCTTAATCCAGGGCTTGCCAAGACAGTATGCTCAAGGGGATTTCATTGCAGGTAATGTTTTGGTTTTGTTTCCAGACTGAGATGAATTTCTATTTAAAGTTCTGCTTCTGGTGGTGTTTGTTTATTAACATGTAATATTTAGACTACCCTGAAAACCATTAATATTTAGGGCCTTACTGAATCATGCATATTTACATGAGCTATATCTGTAGCCATGTTTCTTTTGTCTGTTAAAGAAGATACTGCAGCATAGTACTATAGTGGCTGAACTTCAAGGATTATTAAAATAGTTATAAACCCTGGGTTTTTTTCTGTAGTTTCTTTTGTGATTTCCTGTGAATGTGTCATATCAAATCAGTATTACAAATGGCCTTCCCTTGTGTTTTGTTTTAGCAGAATTCCTTGTCTGGTGTAAAAGCATTGAAATAGCTTTGAGAGTTTTGCTATTCAGACAAGCTCTTTTTTGCCTTGTGCTTAGAAAATTGGTTTTCCCTTTTTCCCTCCAAAAAATCTTAGCATCTCTACAGCTCTTCTTAATTATCCATTCCTGTTGAATATGAAATCTTAGCTTGTAATATTGAGAGACCAATTTTGAAGTATGAACATTGTAATAAGACACTTGTTGTCCCAATACATATGTTTAGTATTAAAAATGCATGTGTAAATGGCTAAACTGAAAAACAGCATTCATACTAATAACATTACAAAACTAATGTAAGACCATTTACATTGAGTGCCTGCTTTTTTTGTGATTGATACTTCTCCCACATAAGTGAGAGATGTTGGTCAGTACTGATAAATATTTGTCAGTAAGGCTTTGTTCTTTTTTGTAAGAAATTATATTATAAAAAATAATAATTAAAGATTATAATTTTCATTCGCCAGTCTTTCATTTGCATTACATTTCAGAATTTGTGAGTCTAAATGTTTTAATTAATGCAAAAATGCTGTCTAATACTGGTAGAAAACAAAAGGTGGAGTCCATAAAGGTATTAATTGTGAAAGTTGGTTTTTTTGTGACAGCTAGAAAGTATGTGATTTTCCCAAAATTCATGTACCTAATACATTGATCCATAAACTATAAGAGCTCATTAAATGTTGAATTTCCATTTTGTTTCTACACAGTGAAATCATGGATGAGAGGATATTTGATTCAGACTATTTTGAAACTAATCTGTAAGGATTTTCATCCAAAAATTCAAATTTTGATACTCGATCTGAAAAAGAAGCATGTTGCAGGAAAAAAAAAAAATCCCATTTAAGACTTTTTGGGGGTAATGCTGATTAGAAATTGGCAGGTTTTTTTAAGAATTACTGTATCTCTCCTCTATTTAATGGGCGTACTTAGAAGAAAAAATGTTATCTGTGATTCCAACTTCAATTTTGTTCTGTTGCCATTTTGGAAAAGCGTGTACTCACCATACCTCATTAGAATGCAAATGTGTGATAATGCTAATTAATGCTTCTGGAGTTAAGATATCAAATTGGTATTTTGGAGGAGTTAATTTTAAAGCTTCTCACGTGGTCTTAATGAAACCAACTGGACTGGCTTGTCCGCTCTGATTGGTGCTCATTACTCTGCACAAGTACACCTTGAGCTCCCCTCACACCAGTGTGAGATAAAGCTGGGCAGAGCAAATGTGGATTGTTTTAGCAGGAAAGAAAGCACAAGATGAGGCTTGAGCTGCTAATTAAGCTTAATTAGGAGCAATTTGTTACTATCAGTTTTAAAGCCTACTCTAAAGTAGTACATTCCTCTCTGTAGCAGCTCTTTTCAGGAATTCCAGTAGATGAACCGTGCGTAAATGCTTTGAATGCAGGTTGTACCTGAATATCTGTGGAATCTTGACCTGTACAAAGAACCTAAATCTTTACACAACTGTAAGACAATTGTATTTTTTGGTAGTAGTAACTGCTGCTACACTGCATTTTTATTGTGCTCTGTTGCAAAGATGACATCAGTGCACTGAACACATGTTTGAGAGGTGGAACTGAAGTTGGTCCACACTGGTGTTTGCCAGTAAAAAATATTCTAGTTAGTTTAGAAGAGGTACAAGGAAGTCTACCCCTGAATAAATATTTGGGTAAGGTTTCCTGTGGTTCTACAAGGTCTGAGGTCTAGGCTGCAATATTTTGCATTGTATCAGGGACATAAGATCTGCTGCATTTAAAAGATCATTCTTTATTTTCATCAATATCTTTGTTATTATCCTGTTAATCCACATAAAGAATAGGGGAATAGATGAGATATTCTTGATTATATCTTGATTTCTGAAATGAGACAATGGAACCTAAGGAACAATTTACATAAATTTAATTGGAAGGAAAGCCAGTAACAGCTTTATAGCACTTAGTTACATATTAAATTCAAAAATTAATTGTGAAAGTAAGACTCTTAATATACTTTTTATGATGAAAGCAGACATGGTCACAAAACTGTATTTCCTTTCATCTTACAAGTGTTTTCAATTGAGATGGCAGTATGTAGTGGTTGTATCTAATGTACAGTAAAAAAGCCTGACACATTTCACAAAAAAAACCCCAAACATTAGTTGAGGTTGAGGACTGGAAAAAGTTGCACTGCTGTTCATATTGCTACTTCCTTTTTTAAATTTTCCTAATTAACCTGCTTTAAGATCATGAGTTTTCATCATAGTCTTTTTCTCTCTGAAAGTGAAGGAAAAGGAGTTAAGGCTTCAGGAGTTGAGACTTGTGAGAGCAGATTGGAGCTTGTTCACCCTGTGCAAGCTGGAACAATCCCAGCTGGTGGAGAGTTCATGCACTGTGAATCCAGGCAAAGGAGCTGAACTGTAAGCTGCTGGCCTGGATGTCATTGTCCTTTGCAGAAAGGATTATTCTAGTGCCTTCATCAAGACACCAAATTGCAGCAGTCAGTGAGCACAAGCGAGAGCCCTGTACTGGGAGTAGGAGGCACAACCTCTCCCACAGGATGGTTTGGAAATCCAGTGTCTGGCTTGGTGAGCCTTGGAACAGACACATTGCTTGGGGTGGAGCAGTCCTTTATCCCTTCTTAATCACACTTGTAGGAGCAACTAGGAGAGGGAACAGCTTTCAAGCAGGTAATGTTTCTGTTACAGGACTTACAGACAGTGGGATGAACAGTGTCCAGTCTCAGATCTCCTCACAGTGGAGAATGTCACCTCTGCCTTCAAACTGACTGACCCTCCCATAGCCGTGTTCATATGGATTGTTGGCTCTTCACTTAAAATTAAGTCAAGGAACGGGAAGGAGCTAGAACAGCCACAAGTCAAGGGGAAAAGTACTAAGGGGCATGTGAACCAGCAAGTTGATACTAACGGGAGGATAATTTTCCATTACAGGCTTTCAAGGCAGACAAATAAAACAAGATGGCTATAAGGCATTTCCTCATCCTGTTGTGCTCTCAAACCCTCCAAGTGCTCTTTATGTTATTGAGAATTCAATTTATTTCACAGCATGGTTAGGGCCCCTCTGTTTCTTTTAAACAGGATACAATATTATATTGACATAAAGACTGTAACATACTGCAATTCTTTAGGTGATCCATTGTGTCAGTGTAGTGCACAGTAGTGAGATGAAGCGTAGCAGTTTTCCTGCTGCACATTCAAGGGAATTGCTTGCTAAATTTTTTAGTCACTAATACAACTAAGTTGTAAAAAATAACTTCTTAAAAGGACAAAATTAAGACAATGCCAAAATTGATCTTTTACCTATTTTTACTCTTCTATGTCTGTATTTTCTAGTTTTCTGTGGTAGTAAATTAGCAAAATAGTTTCCTTTCAAATCTCTGTTTACTTTTGGCAAGAGTTGGGGGTACTTAAAGAGATTAAACAGGGTAAGTACTAAGTAAAGTCTCTCAACACACTGTCTTTTGCTAATGTGAGAAAACACATGCATACTTCAGTTTGATTAAGAAATGGGAAAGACAAGTGTTTAATAGACATAGTACCGTAGCCTATGATGTAAATAAGTTGGAGCAGTATGATGGTATAATTTATAATAATTCATATATTTGACATATGTATGTCATAAATGCATATTTCCATCAGAACCATACCCATTTTCATTGCCATCCATAATCTCTGTGCATCTCTCTAAATATGTACTAGGGTTTGAAATGTGCCCTCCCTAAGTAAATACAGTCTATTTTACAAAGTCACCACTGCTTTGAAATCATCTGAATCAGGTGTAAAAGTTATACACAGAAGACAAACCTTTTAAAGAAAATACTTGTGCCTTGTGTAGCAGGTGATGTTTACATGTTTACTGTGACACAAAAGTGACAGATTTTGTTACTTTTTGCATGTATTTTTCTCTTTTCTAGAAGTATTGCAATTATTACTACATCAGAAATCATTCTTGTTAGACTCACTACCACATGGAAAACATTTTGTCCTCTTGAACACATTGCTATTCAGGAAATGCGACAAACTTCTGAAACTGCTCCTTGCTGTGTGCAGGCCACATTTTCTAGATAATAAATGCACTAATTATTTTAAGATTCAGAAAGCAAGTAAATGCAATTTAATGTATTAAATATCCTTGAAGCTGATGTAAAGAGTATTAATTTCAGCTATTTTATGATTAGTTGATTTTTCAGGTTGTTTCTGATTTCTAGGGGAAACAAGAAATATTATTTCTGACTTTACAATCCTTTTTGAGACATATCCAGCAAAATTAGAGCAGCTGAGGGCTGCATTTTATTTCTCCTTTTATGCTCTTGGCAGAGCCCTTTTGCTGTGCCTCAGATTTTCCTTAATCATATTCACTTATCTGTGCACCTGAGCATGAATTCTGTAAGCTCTGTCAAAATTTCTTCTAATGTGTTAATGCCTTTTTTATTTTAAAATACAGGGGAAATTACTGAAGATGGTAATACTTTCCTGCTTGAACTTGCAGGCAATACTTTCTCAGTTTTTTACTACAGTTTAGAAGAGGATAATGGGGAGCAATACGTCTCTCTCATTTTTTTCCAGTGGGTACTACAATTTATGAAGAAACAAGTAATATGCTGCAGTTGAAGTTCTGACTTTTACTTTATTTTTCCAAACGTGGTGCTTAATTCCTTAAAAGTGTGATGTCCTTGAGATTATGACAAAAATATACATTTTGCATACCTGAACAAACACCCTTACTCCTCCATCTGAACTATCTGGCACTTATTTGAAGAATTTATTTTAGTGATTTTGTCAAAGGGCAAAAAGTTTATTTTGTTGTAAACAAATAAGCTTCTGCAAAAAAAGCTATAAAAGTGTAATTTTAAAAATTATGTAGTTGTGATGATAGCATGTTACTTATCCTCAACGAGGGAAATGTGATTTTGCGGACAATTATTGAGGAGTAGATTGGATCCCTAATTTTTTGGGCAATATCTTTGTTGGTTCAAAAGCAGTGTCACTGACTAGTCCCTGTAAAGAAGGTTTAACAACCTTCTTTAGAAGTTCTTCCAGTTTTATTCAAGGTTCTGGGCTTCCATCCAATGAACTTTTCTGGATTTGAAAAAAAAGTGCTAGTCTAGACTTAACTGCAGTTACTGACTAGTTATAGAGGAAATTGCTACTGTAAAAGGATAGAATTTTACAGTCAGTCCAATTCATATATAAGTTAAGCTGCAGAAAACCTCTCCTTTGCACTGAAGGGCTTTTAAGCACAGTTTTGAAGTAGACATTTGTATCCATATTGGTACTTTCTGACATAACTTGTTTTAGAGAAAATGAGGTGCTGTTGCTTTTTTTGACTTGATATCTAAATATTACATGGTCTCCTCACAGCTGGGATTTTATTTGACCCTCTGAAATATATCATGCAGGTAAATAAAAAAATCTGGGGGATTTTCTGGGCAGAGAAAGATATCACATTGGTTATGACATAGAGCTAACCATACACATTTATAGGGTTTTCAGAAGTAATTTTGACGGAAGTGCTGTTAAGCAGCTTCTACTGAAATTGAATTTATGATCCTCTGCTTGAAAGCCATCTGTTTCCAAAATACAACAAAATTAGGATCCAGTAAGTGAGAGACAGTATTTTATTCCAAGCACTTGAAAAATTAAAGTAAATCATTAAAAATTGATTATAAATGCAAATATTATGCATGTATATATACACACAAAATTCATAAATGCCTACTAGGAAAACCAGATACTCCCTACTTGGTAACCTGATGGACATGAGATGCTGTTTGTAGGCGGTCGCAAAACTCAGGTCTTGCTTCATTCCACTTGCTTTCATTCAGGAGAAGTTCAGATAATTCAAATTCACTCCTACAAAGTCCAGTTAGTGGGTGGTGAAGTTGGGATTTATGTTTGGTCAGTAGCTCAAGTCTGTTGGTGAAACCTGAAAAGTGTGAACAGAGCTAATGAATTTGAAACTTCCAAACCCATGGCAGCTCCAAGAGGTTGTCATCCCACTGGCATGAGGCTGCACAGGGAGAATGCCTGCAACCTTTGGTGTGTATTGTTAATTTTAACTATGCTTATATTTAATCTTTTTGCCCTTTTTATAAAGACAATCTGAGGAAACAGTGCTTCTTTGGAAACTGCAAAGATGTGACAGGCATGAGTGAAAACAAGGATGATTTTATCTCCAAATATTGTATGATTTAAGCATTCAGTGAAAAAGACTGTCAGAGAAAATTTTGTCCTCTCTCCCTCCTCTTTTGTGTCTATAATTAAGAAGCAATGATGAAATGCAAGCAATGAGTTCACAGGAGATATATTATGCCAGCTATAGCATGTCTTAAAATCCACTAGCAGTTCACTACTTGTTCATTGCCTCAGTTAAATCTCTTATCAATACAGTACTTGTAGTAAGTATAAGGATGGATGAAAAGCAGGTGCTAACTTTATAAGACATACAAGAATGATCAAACCATGTGTTCCCCCAAAAGCCTAAAAACTTACTTGAATTTGTATTTTAAGAAGCATAGAAGTAAGAATACCATCTTTAAATTTGCCATACTGTGTAAAGATAAATCATATATTCCTTCTGTGTTGACAAGTAATGCAACACATCTAGTTTAGCTTTACAATTTCCAAGATCTTCATCAGGTTTCTTCTTATTATTAACAATTAAAATACTAATGCTAATTTTAGGCAGAGTTGTCTGGAAAAAAAATTAATTTTCACTCACTGCTGTAATATGTATGGATGTGTATAACTCGTGCATCTACATAGTTTTATAAATATTCTGCTGTACTAATGGGCATTGTGATGGGATGGAAAAATTCTCTGTCTTGGAACCATGTGTGCCCACTCTGTGCAGTGTGAGTGGTAGAGTTACTTATAAACTGAACTTCCTAGGAATCACAGCTGTCTTTTGAAACACAAAAATTAACTTGGGCATTTGCTGGAGGAGAAAGATTAGTGGCAATCCATTGGTGTATCTCTCCTTTAAGCTTGTATGAAATAATCTGTCCCAAATAATCACAACATTCTGAAACTACGTGAAATCCATCAGTTGCCAGTTAAATCTGCTGCAAGTTAAAGGAACTATTAAGGTTATTTTAAATTCTACTGGTGGTGCTGCTGTTACTGCTACCCGGAGTTTCCATCAGAGATGCACGGAGTATAACCACTGGATGTTCACTCTAAAAGGAGTCTTGAAAAGTATTAGGATGTATCTCTGACTAGCCAACTTGAAGAGGGTGTGCAAAGAAAACAGTCTGCAGCCAAAGAGGAACAATGGATTTTTCACTGTGATACTAACACAAGAAGCTGATGAGCTGCTCTGGGCTCATCACTCTATTCCCTTACGTGAACCCATGTCCAAAGGGATAATAGTAATTTCTGCCTTGTCAAATTCTCCCATTTTTCCTGATTATCCTTGCACCACTGATTCAATCATCTGACATTCTGTTGCAGATTAATTCCCCCCTTGTGGGTTTTTTTACATTGTTATTTTTATGGAGACTGGGTATGGCTTCAGTACAGAAATGCATGTTGGAATTTTAGGAGGTTCATTTACAGCCAAATGCTTTTGTATCAGTAAAAGGGAAAGATAAATAGGATGGAGACAAATGAAAGGAGGTGAATGGGAGAAAGAATGTAATAGAGAAAATATTTTCTAGATAAAATGTCCATAGGACATGAATGTGGAAAGTTCCCCTGATTGTGTCACTCCCAGGGGACTCTATGAAAGAATTAAGTCACCTGCAAATAACAGATGGGTGACCTGTCCCTGTGAAAGGAGCACACAAAAATGTTGAACTTTTTTCAGGTTTATGTATGATTTCTCATTTCCTCTTATCAGCCAAAGGGGAGCAATATGAATTACAAAATTAAACCGCCTGTAGGCATTATACATCTTAAAAACTCCCAGCAATCACTGTGTTGGTAACTAATCATGGAGAAGTGTAAGGCACAAAGAAGAAGCTGAAGCATGGATTTTTATGTTCCTCTCTCCAGTAGTATCCAAAAAGCCCAAAGAGAGGGATATACGATCTGTGTAAGAACTGAAGAGGGCCAAAAAACTGAATAACCTCATAGATTACTGAGAGAAGTGGGGTTTTTGAGCCCTGAAGAAAGCTCCAGGGAGATCTTATTGCAGTCTTTCAATATGTAAGTAGATATTATAAGAATGGTGGAGACTTTTTACCTGGCCTGTAATGACAGGACAAGGGTTTTGAACATTAAGAGGGTAGATTTAGATTGAATAGATGAAAGAATTCTTTTATGGTGAGAGTGGTAAGACACTGGAGCAGGTTGTCCAGAGTGAAGTACCTCATCACTGTAGCTGGTTAAGGTGAATTGGCAGGGGAAATTGAGTCCTGCCTTTCTGATTCTGTTATTCTGTGGTTCTTTGAAGATTCAAATGCTGTACAGTACCATATTTGACTATGACAATACAGCTAAACTGTTCTGGTGTGTGTAGCATTCATAATAATCACAGAATCATAAAACAGTTTGGGTTGGAAGGGGCCTTTAAAGATCACCTAGTCCAACTCCTAGTAAGCAGAGATATCTTCAGCCGGGTCAGTTTGCTCGGAGCCCCAGCGAATCAGATCTTGAATGTTTCCAAATTTCCAGGATAGGCGATGCAACCAATGTTTCAGGACTTTGAGCGCAGCAGAAATCAAATGAAAGATGAGATGCCCTTTGAAGGCATTAGCTGTAGTAGGAACTTTTTGCACATTTTTCTTTCATGTTGATAGTGTCCAAGAAGAAAAATACAAGATATGTAAGTGTGCTCTGTCTCCTATCCTGTATTTTTAAAACTTCATTGTGTAAAATCTTTACCATATGTAACAAACTTATTCACCTCTTAGAGGAATCCAAGTGTAGATACCAGAGAAGACATTTAAGGATCACCAAGTGGTTTGTCTCATAAACACCAGACCGAAACTGAGCCTGCAGCCCATCGTTTGAACTTTGAATCTTCTTTTGTAGTGAAGTAGTTGAGTTCCAAAAAGAACTTTTTTAAACAATTACATATCTTAGTCTTTCTTAGGACATGTTATTTAGATACAGTAGAGGAAAAAGAGCTGTTCACTTTACAGTCTTTGGTGAAGATACCATTTTGTATATTATCAAAAGGCGGAGTTGATTTTATTTAAAAGTTTAACACCACAAGTTATCATCTCACTAAAACACAGTTTTTACAACCATGTTGGATAAAGCTTTCATCTGAAAATAATTAACAAGAATAAACAACTGCACCCAAAAGTGATAGGATTGTTTACTTGAAACATACAGTAGATAAGAAGATTAAGATAGTGAATGTATTTGTATGAAAATGTAGAATTAACAGCCAAGTTTAATGTCTCACATAGGAAACTTTAACAATTATGAGGATCTTGAGGTTGTCCTTGGCTCCCCATATTTTGGAATCCTTCTATAACTCTAATACTTTTCTGTAATCATCCCAGGCCAACTACATGCATCATGGCATCTCAGCTAAGTCATGCACAGTATTGGGAGTGGAAATATTTAAGTTATTAAACTGCCTGGGATAAAATATTCCATATATTGGGAACAGTGTGCTTTCTCAGTGAAACACAGTGAAACAGTTCAGTCCTGAAGTGAATGCAAGAGGGCAGTGTGAGGTGTTCATTGTGAGAGATCTTCTAAGGACATGGGCTATAATAATTCCTGCAGTGAGTCCGGGATGTCAGCTCCTGTCAGCAACAGCCATGTGTTGGCATTTTTAGAAAATCTCTAAGGCAGTGTAATGTATTGGCCCCAGAGAAGATGATAGTGGAGGAACCCTTTGCAGCTTTTTGGGGTGTGCTGTAACTTCATGCCTTTTTCAGTTAACATGGAAGGTTGACTTAATGTTCTTCAGCTATGATTCTGAATTGTTAAAATATAATTATGGCTTTATTATTATGGTGCTGTTTCATTTCTTAGAGAGAGATTTTTTCCTCAAAATTGATGAGCCAAAGCCATGCTTCCTATGAAGGTGTTAATGATGCCTGATAAAAGTGACGTGCTTGCTTCAAGCTAGTGATTTGACTGACATTTCCCTTAGAAATAAAATAAGTTAATTTTAATGTGTATTTAGAAAGGAATGTAAATACTGTATATGTTATGCATGAAAAACAGTCTCAATAATTTCTACTTTTCCAGTTATCCCACTTCCCAATGGGAGCTGGGTAAGTATTTCTCTTTGAACAGAAATGAAAAATATTTCTACTCATATATGATCTTCCTGAATCTGAATATGTTTAAAAATACATACTTATAAGGGAAATTTATACAGTACTCACAGAGGCACATCATTTATTAAAAGCTATTTAATATTATTTATGAAGTTTAGGAACAGCATGAAGCCGCCTGTCATTATTAAAGTAATTGCAATACTTAAGTACATAATAAGGCAATATTTCAATGTTAGAAACAATAATCAAAAGATAAAATATGCCCAAGGAAATTTTGAGTACATCCATTACATGCTCATGGCTCTTGCTTTTCTTCTTGCAAAGGACTCACATTGTTTCTGTATTACTTTCTGATACAAAATCGTATTTTTATAACTGATCCTCTCAGGAGAATTCATTTATATTTGCATTCATCCTACTTAATTGCACATAGGTATAAAGATGTGCCTGTAGGACACAGACCCAAACAGTGAGAAGCACAGACCTCAAGGAAATGCAGAGGGGCATTTTGTGCCTCAAGGAGGGAGAGGCAAAAAACCAGCTCATTCAATGAGAAATGTGCTTACAGCAACACTCTGAGAAAGATGTCATCCATTGCTGAAGGTGATGTGAGATAGGAATAATTTGCTGCCCTAATGGCTTCCATTATTTGCAAGGCACCATTCCTATTTGTGCTACAACTGAGTGATCTGAGAGCTCCAATTGTTGCAGCTCTGCCTCTCCCTGCGTACCTGGCTTTTATGATGCCCTGAGAATGACTCCTGACTATATATTACACAGAAAAGATCATGGCATGCCCTCCATATTGGACTTACTCTGTCATCAACAGTGAAATATAAGAGTATGACAGCAGTAGTTGTTATGTGGGGGAAATTCACAGTATGACTGATTAGATTTTCTTTTGACATTTTAATCATCATAAAGGCTCATTGCTGCTTTGTTGCACTGGAACCTTTGTGAATTGGATAATAAATACATGTCATGTATTTGAAGGATGACTCCTTTCCCTGAAATGAGTTAAGCTTGACTAAATGTTGAAAATGCTACAACGCTATCAGTTGGCAAATAAGTTGCCAAGATTTCTTAGAATTGGTTTTAGAGTGTATGGCACATTTCTTTTAAAATATCCTACAGCACTTACAGTAAAACTAAGACTGTATATTTTCTAGAAATCTAACTACTACTGGAAAGTTTATTTGAACAGGTTAATAAATTACTATGACAATTAATTTAAGATATTGTAGTTTTTCTGATAAATGCTTTTGGATATTGACTTTATCCCAGTACAGTTTAAATGTATTTCAGAACAGCTTGCAGTAGATTTGGATAATATCCATTCAATCAGCATCTAATTGGCAGGAAAAAAAGATTTTAGTATATTAGTAGTTCTTAAAAAAATTTATTGCTTGTAATTGTGCTAAAATACCTGAATAACTCTGCAAAACATTATGCAATGTAAATAGTCCGCTTCAAGCTACTAACTCTCATGAGCTGAGTGGATGTAACTTTCAGACATTGCTAACAAACTACTTTATGAAAGTCACATAGCAAAGGGTTCTCAGTCCTCTATCACTAAATACTTTTTTGAGATTCAGGCTTAGGTCTTACTCCGTAGATAGCCTTGACTTATGAATTACTTGTTTACAAGCACTGTTAAATAAATTTGGACTCTATGTCCTAGTAATAACCTGGACATTATTTCTAAAAGTTCATATTTGCTGTGAGCAATTTTATTATACCTAGTTGTTTCTGTATAGTACTTACCTTTTTCCATATCCAGCTTAATATGTGTCTAGTTTGCAAAAATATGTACATAACATATGTCTTTGCTATCTGGTCATCTGAAATAGTTTTAGTACTAATTAATATATAAATAGTGATTATTATTAATGTTGGCATTAGTCTGGAATAATTTGTTATACCCACTCATCTTTATTTCACATACTGATTGTGTTGAAAATCAGTGAAGCAAGTGAAATTGCAAATGACAAAATGGAAGCATTTGCAATTCTGTCCACTTCTGCTTGCAAATTAACTTTTTTAATCATCAAAAAATAAAGTCCACATGATATTGAAGCCAACAATAGTCTAGCCGTGAGAAATTTGTCATCTCAGCAAATGGAGAATTGTACCTGTTGTACCAAAATTTCATGTAAGGAGGTCAAAGGATATAGCAGCTATAGGGATGTGTATTCATTTCTGTTGTAGCTGTTTTGCACACGTTGATTTGCTCACATAATGTTGTTCTTATGTGAGTTGTAAGTTGATGTTGGTAAAACAAAAGAAGCAGCTGCAAAGAGTGTAGCTGATTTTGCTCAAGGTCGTTTATGAAGTTAGTAGCAGAGGTGGGACTAGAAGTCAAACGTTTTCATAATTGTGCTCCAGACCTATCAGTCCCAAAATCCTATCTATGTGATAATATCCACCTTACATTGCGATGCCTTTCCTAAAGGGCACTAAACTCCAAGCTTGATTAATGGTGACGCATTACTTTTTGTGACAGTAGCATAAGCTCTGAATGAACAATTATTTAAATGTTCTCAGCTGAGAATCATGCCCTCATCATCCATGCTTGATGTACAAACATGGTCTCCTGACTGTCTGCGCTTTTGCCCATCTGTTTGGATGGCATAATGCCTGTTCTCAACTAGGTCAAAACCTTGCCGTAGGGCATGTATGCCAGGCAACAATGGCTTTCAGTGGAAGACTGCATAACCCTGAAAGTCTTCACTTTTAGTGAAGTTAGTCCTTCCTTTGGTAGGATTCCATTGTTAGCTCCTCAGATATATACTCATCCTCAGATATCTGAACAGTAGCAGGGAATAGGAGGGAATGGACTAATAGGATGGAAATAAGGCAATAAAGAATCTTTAGTTTTGTCTCCTATGAACTTTGAGAAAAACAGTATAATTTTAGTGTTTTAAAGGGTGGAACCCACCACTCCAAGGGGAGAATGTGTTGTGGTCTCTGTTGTATTAGGCTTCTCAGTTGATTTCTACTCCATATATTCAGTCTCCTGAGGCTAAAAACCAGGCGACATTGGTCAATGCACAGACCTCAGATTTTTCAAGAAGGCCACTTCCTGTACAAAGTATCACATGGGGAGCAGACTGTCTTAAAATAATTCTCATTGAAGAAATGTGTGAGTATATATACATAGTTTTAATTTCTCTGACCTAAATACTTGCCTTGTTTATATCTGGTGCCTAAAAATGGAGCATATAAAATGTAGCAATGGAATTGTTATGACTTGCTCATTTGAACACTTATTTATAGACAGCAACACACATAGCTCTTTTCAGGAGATAGTAAAATATCTTATATATGTGTCAGGGTTGGTCTTCTCTCAGCAGAGCAACAGGAGTCAGATAATCTGAGCCTGATGGCCACTGTATTCTGCAAATTATAAGCTAAGCTTTTTTTACGTTATATTAAATAATGATTAAAATTTTCCATTCCAAAATACTTCAGAAGCTATCATGTGTATTTTATTTTTAGCCAGTGTATACTAGCATAGCAATATAAGCAAAAAATAGTTAAAGCTGTGGTTCAATTTCAATGGCTTCAGTGCTCTGAAAGTCATTAGAAGGATTTAAACTGGGCATCATCCAATTTTTCCCCCTACAATTTAAGATCTTGAAGGTTATCTTGAATTGATATTGCCTGAAGTTGATACTTATATTCATGTATTTGTTGAAAAAAAAAAAACCCAAACCAACTGACACATTAAAAGCTTCTGCAATTCAAATACTGCAGAGAACTCCATACAGGTTACAATGCACTAATTCAATGAAATATAAGAGAATAAGCAAGGTGCCCTCTAGTGTAAAAATCTTAGCAGTGCCTATTTATAGAGTATATTTCATATAGATTTATATATAATAATCCACTCTGTTTTTGAACTAGTAAGGGCAGGGGTAAATCTGAACTTTCAAAATTCTGTTGATAATTCATAGCTGATTTTTTCACTAGCACATTAGTGTGGTTTATTGATGGTAAAAGCAAGTTCAGGCCCACCACCAGGACAAATCAAACAAAATAGTAAATAGCTCAAGAGTAGTTTTAGGCATATACTGTCCTAAATAAACATTGGTTTCCATTATGGAATACTGCTGGTCAAATTTTGAACAGTGTCAGTCCTGGTAGCCTCTGACAATTTGTTGTGTTTCTTCTTCTCCACGCTTGCTCCTGAAGATGGAGCTGAAGTGACTACTCATCTAGAATCAACAGAAAAAGGGCCAACATCACCAAGGTTTCTGCTTAAGGTTCTTCATATATACCTTGTGATTGGTCAGCTGTTCCGTTCTGGATATAATCCAGTGCACTCTTTTATTTAAATTGTCCCAGTTCTCAATATGAGCTATGTTTTTATACATACATATTTGTATGTATCTTCAGGTGGGCAGTCCAGGGTGCATAAACCAGGAGCCAAAGTCTCAAGATTAGTTTCACAAGTCATCTTGCTGTGTGAAGTGATTCAGTACATCTGCATGCTGGCCTGGAAGTCTGAAGGCAGCTGGTAGGAAATGTTAGCAACTCAGATATTTCTGTGCACACTTGTGACTCAGTGCTTCTGAGAATTATTCAGGACATAGTTATCTTCTGAGATGATGGGCTCTTGTTCAGTAGTCTAAAAGTTAGAGCAGGAGATTTGGGGTACTAGTTCTTCTTGGCTTGGCTCTGTAACTGTGTCACCCTAAATGAACGTCCTAGCTGCCAGTCTGACAGCAGCTGTTGGAGGGGCCCTCAGCATCCTGCCCACATGGAAGCTGTGCTATTCTGCAAACACAAGTGCAAGAACCTCTCAGGCAGAACTGGTGAAGGGTGAGCTAGAATCCAGCAATATTGTGGTGAGACCAACGAGCTGGGAAGGGCAAGGTGGCAGGTACAGCACCTGGTGCTTGGGCCACTGGAACCACATAGAAAAACACTGAACCAACCTTCCTCCAACCAAGTGCCCCTAGTTCTCACAGGGGTTGTGTAGCAAGGTTCATCTTGCCTTGTTTCTGTACTCTTGTAATGTTTTGCAAGTCCTAGCATCAGCAAGAGCCTTGGCAGGAGATCTCATGCAGAATAGGCTTTTGCCTGGAATTTAAGGCAGTCTTCTTGAACTGGGAGCTCTGTGTTCACAACCTTCTGTGTTTTTTTACTTCATATTGGGTGGGAAGAGACCCTAAAGACCATCTAGTCTACCCCGCTTGGCATGGGCAGGGAACCTTCCACTGGACTTGAACCTGATTTTGAACATTTCCAGGAATGGGGAGACCACAACTTCTCTGGCCAGCCTGTTGCAATGTCTCACCATCCTCACCATAAAGAATTTCTTCCTAATAACTAATCCAAACTTACCTACCTTCTATTTAAGGCCTTCTCCTTTGTCCTGTCACTACATACCCTTGTGAAAAGCCCTTCTCCAGCTCTTTTCCAGGTCCCATTAGGTACTGGAAGTCTGTTATAAGACCTCCCAGAGGCTTCTCTTCCCGAGACTGAGCAGCGTGATCTCATT
This sequence comes from Melozone crissalis, assembly GCF_028551555.1. Lineage (NCBI taxonomy): Eukaryota > Metazoa > Chordata > Aves > Passeriformes > Passerellidae > Melozone > Melozone crissalis. The sequence continues at coordinate 31,694,027 of NW_026535782.1, read as the reverse complement.
CAGCCTGTCTTCTTTAGAGAGGTGTCCCAGCTCTGTGTTTGACTTAGTGGCCTCTTCTGGAATTGTTCAACAGGATGTAGCCTTTTACCTATAATGTACCTAAAGGATCTTTTTCTCCTTGGTCACAGATTTACTTCTGCCAGTGCTCTAGGTTTCCTGAGCAGCTCTCTGGCTCTTTAGAGAATTTTTCTGTATTCCTTCCAGGATACCTTCTGTAAGCTCTGTTCCTGGTTAAGTTTTTCCAGGAGCTCCAGGTCTCCTCGTGTTTCTTCCCTGTGATCCATTTTGTAGGGATGTATTGCTCTTGAGCCTGGAGGAGACAATCTTTGAGTATTATCATTGTTTTAGTGTATTTTTCCACATACTTCAGATACATCTAAACATTCTTGAGGGACCTGCCTTCCGATAATGGAAAGAAAGGACTAGGAAATGCTGAGTCTTTGGAATGTATCACAGTATACCTCCATAAAACAGCAGACTGTCAGAGAATCAAAACCAATTCAGAGTTATATAAGCAATTTCCCTAGTGGTTTTATAGAGCTGCTTCAAAACCACTTGTCAAGCTTGAAGGTACATGCAGGGGTTTGGATAATATTCTTAGAGCAGTTTAGAAGGACTTCATAAAATACACTTTTGTCTGCTTTCTCTTGCCATATCCCAGAAATAATAGACAGGCTCCAAAGAAGCTTGAACAGTTGTGCTCAAAACATTAGACCAAATCTTTCTTAATAAAATTCATGAATGTGCACTGCTGATGTCTCAGAGTACATTAGCAGTGATGGTCTTTTCCAGCCAGAGAATTGTTATTATAGACCATAGGAAATGAAGCATCCTCCTTTGAAGCACTAAGGGAGAGTTGTCTCCCTCTGCTGACCTAATAAATAATAGTGTACAATAGAGTTTCCAGTTTCATCAGAACTTTCTGTAGGCTTACCTCTCCTACAGCTTTAGACCACCCCCTTAAGCATATAATTAAGTTAAATTGCATAGATTGGAGGTCAGTCTGCAGAGGAAGAACTGTAGAGGAAGCTCTAGGAAAACTATCTGGATAAATGTTATGGTTAGGGACTATGAATAATCCCCTATTATTTGCTTCCTAGCTTTAATCCTTCCAGTGGTAGCATTATAATAAGGGTCACTATGGTTTGCCTTGCACTCGTGTTATTAATACTAGGAAGGAGAGAGTCATTTTACAGATCTTACAACTTCCCAGTCAGCAGGTCTGTATTTAGGGTTGCTATTCTAAGATACCTAATTTCCTGTGCGCTCTGTGAAGCCTTTGGTGCCTTAGCACAGGGTTTTGGATTCCACCCCAGTGACCAGATGCCTCCAAGTTTCTTATAAAAGCTCCTGACACTTTTTTCATGTCTAGCCATTAAACCGGAGAGTCAGTGATGGTTGAATCCTAAAGGTCTTCTGTCTAGTCACATGAGGTAACTGGATGTTGGGAAACAACATGGTGAAGAAGTCCCTGATCAGAAAAAATAGAAAATGTTTACATGAGGATGCAAAAAACCTGTAAGAGGATTTATTTTCGTAATCATAAAAATTTGTAGTCATAAAAATAGAATTGGTTTAGGTTCAAACCCACACAACTATATAAATGTCAATGTTCATTTAAATGTATTATTAAAGAAATTTAATAGGATTAACATAGCAGAAACTTGAATTCAAGAGCAACTGCCTTTGAATTAAAAGTAGTTCACAGAATGTCAAAACTTGTATAAAAATCTGAAGATACCTGGTGCAGGTTTTGTTAACACCATATGAAACATCTGAAATTAAGAACTATTAATAATAATTATATTTGTAGATAGTAAAGGAACCACTGCTTATATCACAGGAACATCAGTCAGGCTCCTGAGGTGTGTATGACTGTCAGGCTTAATCATTCCTGGATTCACTGGGTATGTGATAGATCTGATAAAATGTGATTTAGTCTCATGAAGTTCTTTCTGGCCAGGCTGCTGGTACTGAAAATCGAAAATATTTGATCTGTGGCAAAAGAAGCTCTCTGCAGTAAAGGTCAAGTATTAGTTGTTCTGAAAACTCTCCTACCAAGTGAAACAACTCTTTTTGTTGGTATTCAGTAGCTCTATAAAGTGGGGTGTTGGGAGAATGATGCTGTGGTTATCAATAGGCAGCAACACAGACAAAAGCATCTTAAAAAATGTAGGTTAAATAAAAACTCAGAGGGAGGAAGTGGTCTATGGTCTTCCTGCTACCATCCCTGCTACTTCTGCTGCCTTTCGCCTTCTGTGCTAGAAGTGGTAAACGTTATAAGGTGAATCCCCATGTGATGCATTTTTGATTGCTATTTTATTATGCGCATCCCATTTTCAGCACATCTTTCCCTTGCTGTTTATCTCTCAGCTAAATTTGGAAAGCTCTCTGCAGGCTGGTGTTCTGTTGAATAAGCTGACTGCCTGAACAGACGAGTGACGTGATTCTGCACCGGTTAGGAGGGACTGTAGAGTAAGAGTACTGCTCTCTGTTTTGCCAAGGCACACTCTGCCAATATTAAATCTTATTTCCTCTTGTCATGTGAGAAGGTAAAACATAACCAATCATCCATTCTCTGATTAATTCTTAGATTTAGCAGATAAATCATTTGTAATAAGGGAGGAAGGGGAGATGCAACCATGCTCCAAAATCACATAATCAGGACATTGTTAACAAGTAAGACTAGAAGGGGACTGGGAAGATCATCTGCCCATGGAGCTCCTCTTAGGTACTCTGTTATGTCTCAAGTGGCTGAAACTGCTTCATTTTAGACACTTGGATTGAATGTGTCAGATTTTGTGATAAATTACTCTGGATTTTAATTTCCAAACAGAGAGATGTTCTTGCATCGTAATTCTAGTCTCAGATGTATACACTAACTGTGCCAGATCAAGAGTGAAGCGAATGTGTATCTCATATCCAAAATCTTGAGATTTTGCCTTTTTTTTCTCTCAACCAAAATAAATCAAATGCTTATTTAAATTTTATGTACATTTTCAAAGTTGTCCAGGCTTGAGTTCACAAAGTCATGATTTCCCAAACTTTTGGCACAAAGCTGTTTATGCATTAAAAAACAAAACCAAATAAAACACAGTGCTAGAGAGGAGATGATGAACAGGAGAAGATGACAGAGGAGACAGAAGCAGGACAGAGCTCTGAGGCACTTCAGTTGTGAGGACCTTGCCTGTGATACAAAAGGGAATCTGAGATGTCTTTGCCTGCCTCTCTGGCTAAGTTTAAAGAGCTGTGCTTTGAAGTCTATACCTGACTGTAATGGAGGTCCTTTGGGAATCCTCTAATCTTTTCCCTTTCGGTCATATATTAACCTCCTTGCGAGAACACTCTCATTTCTAGTCATCACATTTTGAGAAATACATAATATACTGCTTTTCCAGTATCTCACTTTAGATATTACTCCTATAATGTTTCCTTTATTAAGTGAAGAATTTACCATATAAATGTCAGAATTTTATATAAAATTGATGCAAATCTGTAGTACAATGGAAAAGAAATGAAAACACAACTTTCTAAAGGCACCTATTGTGACTACCACTGGCAAGTATCCAAAAATCCTATAAAAGAAACTGCTACATGCTGCTAGCAGCTCATAACAAGCACACTCAAATCTTTGCATAATATGTCTGCTTTGAATATGTGGCTTTTAAATCCGAAAGTAGTGCTGAAATTATGTCTCCCTGATTTTTTTCTGGAGAATATATATACATTTCCTAGGCCCTTCTTGCTTTTAATAGATGAATTTGCTAACAGGAATGTTCAGTGATAAGAGGCATTTTATTAGATATAAAAAAGTGAATTTTGTAATTATAATTGTGAATTATGACATCAGAAATTTCTTTATGTTACGTAAAGATGTAAATGAGTCCAGTTAAGGGACCAGGGATGTCAGATGAGAGTACTCATGCATTTCCAGAAAAAGAACAACCAAGAGTTGTTAGTAAAATAATTAGGACCTCCACAACACTAAATAAATACTGAAAAAAACTCCACTTTTCACAGATTTAAAAACAGCAGTAGAGATACAGTGAGTGAATAATGGTTCATTTTGTAATTAGTCACCCTGCTGCAGTAATTTTTATTACTAATAATAGCTGTTTGGACCCAAAATTTCGATAAACTTTTCCATCCACTCATCAAATAAAAGTCCTCAATTATGCAGAGACTTGGAAAGAATTATTAGGAATTGTTGACTAAACACAGCTAGGACTTTGTGGAGACGTGAGCTGTATCTTTCACTGTCTCTTCCGGAGCAAGGGCCATCCCAAAATCACAGGAGATGTTTTATCATTTTCTCTGTATGGTAATTGTAGGATTTCCATTGTCTTCTCTGGCCTTTGTCTATCAGAGGTGTTCACAAGAGCTCACAGGATAAAATTGATACTGGGAGTCTGAGACTTGAAAAGATCCAGCTCTGCATCACCCTGATCTTCACCATCATGGTGAGGACCAGTATAACTTCTCATTGCATCATATTCAAACCAGCATCTGAGGTGATGTTTAAGGGTTGAGATTTTCCTGTGCATCATGACACACAATCCATGCACACTGTGCCAGGAGTAGTTCTTTCCAATTTCCTGGATACTTTATCCTTGTAATATGCGATTGCAGACTGAGAGGAATGAAAGTGAGAGATATGAATGAAGGAGAATGGTTCATGGAAGTTTTACTTTCAGCAGTAGAAAAATAGCTTCCTTTTTTTTTTTTTTTTTTTTTACTTGCTTGCTTGTTTTTCAAGGCTACAGAAAAAATATATAAAATTAGAAACTTAGTTTTAAATATGGGCCTGCATTTGATTTCGAGAATGTGGTTTGGTGATGAAAAAGGTTTGTATTTTGTGGTACAGTTTCAGACTATTCTGTATTTCTGCAATTTTAAAAAACGCACTTGTTTGGTTTCCACTGTTCATCAAAAATACAAGAGAAAACATAATGGGTTTTGCTAGCATGGAGCTTCCTGCTCCTCTTTGCTCCCTGTTTAATTGGTTGCCTCTTCTCCCCAGCTGCTTAAGAGATTGTTCTGTCCCTGTGGCTTTGCTCTCTGAGGCTTCATGCTCCTGACTTGCTCTCTGCAGTTGTCTCCTCTGCTGCTTCGCTCTGCGTGTGAGCCACAGCAAACTGCCATTGACAAATCTCTTGAACATTAGGAGCTGGGAGTTCTGTCTTTTCCTCTTGCTGTGCCTACATGTGGAAAAGCAAGAAAACAAGGATGGGGGAGCATATCTGGTTGGTGTTTATTCTGTTTCCCTCTCTATCTTGTCTAAATGATGATACATATTGCGCTTATATGTGCCTAAAGCATAGCATAATCAGGATACAGACAGTAGCATTGTGCTGAAACTAAATAAATGAGACAAGAGCTTCTCTCAAAACCTTTTCAGTGACTTCTATTAAAAGATTTCCATAAATCCCTATTTGCTTCATAAAAACAACTGCTGCTGCATATCTGCAGCAAAGTTGCAGAAAGACTGTCTTAACACATTACCAGATCATTTTTCTGGCCGAGCCAAACCACATTCCTAGAGGAAAATTAAAATTAAATCATATTGGGAGATTCTGTGATCCATGCTAAAAGAAATTACATTTAAAACTTAGCATCTATTCAAGAAAAAGCAATTTCCACTATTGGTATTTTTATTGATAGTATATTTCAAGAGAAATGCATTTAACTTAATTTCATAGAATGTGGTTGCCTGAATTTTTTGCAAAAAGGGTCCTGTGTGCTTGTGTAAAGCTACCTTATTGCTAATATATTTAATTTAAATTGAAAAATTACCCCAAATGTGCCTATAAAATAGAATTCCTGCTTCAAGTTTTTGCTAATCAATAAACATATTTCTCAGACATCAGCAGTCATAATCTTAGGAGAAGACTGGTTACCAGCATACTAGGAAAATTGAACTGTATAAACCGTCATAAATTAAGGCAGGAAATGACAGCTAATTATTATTTCTGGGAGTAATCTTTGTATTTCAGTAGTGCAAAACATCTCCACTGTGCTGCTATGTACATACCCCAAGTGGTGTTGCCCAGGGCTCAGTATTGAGGCCAGTCCTGTTTAATATCTTTATTGGTGATTGGGGTGAGGGGATCGAGTGCACCCTCAAGTAAATTTGCAGACAACAGTAACTTGGGTACATGAAGACAGGGGACTCAGTTTTAAGTCTGAATCTCTCCATTTCAGACTGTAACTTTGAATTCTTACTTGGAAGATTTAATAATTTATCCATTGGGGAATTCCCATTTTATTGATTTTACCTACTACTGAATCAGAATTAGTTGGAATTACAATCTCAGTGGGTATTTAGATGCTGAACATCTATAGATGGTCTTGGACACATCTCTGTTGTGAATGGGGAGAAAGCTTAAATCTTGGGGTGAGGGTGGCCCCTCAGTGTGAGGCTTCAACTTGACTTGAATTCCTGATTCCTGTGACATGGTCTCGCTGAGTTGGCAGCACTCAAGTCTACAAAAGCGTTGTATGATTTCTAACTTGGTGAATCTGGAACCCAGGGTGAAGCAGCTGGAGAGACCTGCAGGATTTGTGCAGCATCAGGTTCATGGGGCTGGTGGGGATGTGAAGCCCCATTTCTCTTCCCCAGTATTATTGCACACTGTGGCTACAGTGTTGGAAAGTCTCCTGCCAATTGAGCTCTCTTGATACTAGAATTGAGAGCTAAAGGAAACCAGACACCTGCAGCATTAATTACTGAGACATTTAAAGAAACTCAGAAAACTTCCTTGGCCTTCCTGGCCCACATCAGTGCTATAACTACAAATAATTGTTGTGTCATTCTGTTCACTGACCGAGCCCCCTTAGAACGTACAAAGAATTTAAGTTGTCTGAAATTTAAGTCACTGCAACTCATTAGTCATCCTGAACATTATTGATGAGAAAAGGATGTTGCAGCAAGCTTACCTGACACCTGATTTCAGAAAGGCAGGGCCACCTAAGGCCAGTGCCTTCCCTCACAGGAGGGAGAGTAAAGTTGCCATAGCAGCTCCCTGTGGCAGCAGAGGCAGATCCCAGCTCTTGGGAGCTGGCACATGCTTGGGGCTGAACTGCTTTCCTGAGGCCATGGAGATGCTGGTGGTGCTTTGTGTTCAAGTGGGCATTTGTAAGGCTGTCACAGGTGATAATCCTTTCATATGCTGGCATCTCTTGGATGGAGAGAGGGGGACAGCTAAAAAAAGAGTGTGCACAAGGGAACAAAGGAGAGATTATCCTGGAGCAGTTTCCTGCAAAATTAATATGTGTTTTCCCTTAGGCTGGGTCCGCTGATGTAAAGATCAGATTGTGCATTTTCTGTGAGCTGATGCAAGTTACAAGCATCACAATACAAAAAACAAAGAAGGAGGCTTTCCTCTGTTTTATTTTTGCTCTTGACTACATAGCTCAGGTGTGCAAATGAATCTCTGTCAATTTACTTTTTATGAGAGGACCAAAGAGAATGGTACAAATCTGGTTTGAGGGAACTGTTTCTTCAGCTTGTGCCCAGGGAGAGAGTTACAACTCTGCTTTTTTTTAGCAGGCCGCACATATTCCTGCTGCTCTTGGCACTGGTGATGCCATGATGCCAATTGTAGGTGATTCTTGGCAGCATTAGAGGGGAAGGCTTCGGTCTCTGGGCGTCTGACTCCCAATCTCTGTCCTTGCAACTGCTTGTAAGCCCTGGGAGAAGGAGACGGTCCTGTGATGACCCCTTCCTGCCCGCTCAAGGGGAGAAGCTGGGTGTCAGTAAGGAAAGGTGATTACATGGGGGAAGGCAGATGAAGGACAAGAGCGTTTTTTAAATGGAAATTACTCATGCAAGCGCCCTTATCTCCCTTATCTCTAGCTTCCCCACTACCTATCTAGAGTACTTCTACTTCTCACTCCTAAGGCAGTATTTTATCCATGTCTTTGACCTTTTAATTCTGCCCAGTACCTACTTCCCATGTCATGCATATTATTTTTTGTTTAGCCTGCATTTTCATAGCACTTTAGCAAAATGAAGACTTTCTGCTGTGAAGATATGATTGCTACAGTATCTGCTACAAATTACAGTTTGAGTTTATTTGTTGATAAAAGAATTTTTCATATGACTGAGGGCAGTTCAGGTCACAAGTAGAAATTTTTTTCAAGGAAAACAAATGTCAACATCTGCAAATGTTGTCAAGTTAATGAAAATTGTCTAAGATCAATAAATATGACATATCCCTCGTTGCACCAGAGGTTCAGATTTCAGAGAGGTTTGCACAATCCCCACCGAAGCCTGTCCTTTTCATCAAGAGCAGAATATTACCGGCCTATTAATATTTTACTATGTGTGTTTTTGTTATTTATCTGTCCCTATGAATAACACACAACTTTATTGGACTTGTGCTAACCTCATTCCCACAGGACTCTGACATGTAATCGTCTTACATTTCCCAAGTGAGGAAACAAAATGAAGAGAAATCAAAAACCTGGGTTTGACATTTCTGCTTACCCTGTAGAATTCCTGAACTCTGGGAATGACCCTGTTGCTGCCAGTGAAGGTTTTACATGGAGCAGATTGCAGCTGTTACAGACAAAGAGTGTGGCTAAATCTGTCTGGAGCCCATCTGAGCCAGCTCCTCAGTGATGGGCTCAAAAAGAGCAGAGGAAGTTAACTCCAGGCTTCCCACACCCAGTCTGGCTCTCTGGAAGCAGGAGTTCTGTTTCCATCATGCAGTTGTGTAGGCAACCCTTGCAGCTCATGGAAGGAGTAGGGTGAAGCTCCCCAGAACACACCAGAGCTCTGGAGCCGTGTCTCCTCATGGGGCAGGCAGCAGCAGCTCCACGCACCCAGCACCCTGACACCCACTGCCACTGCTGCAGAACTGCTGTCAGGCTCCCTTGGCTTCCCAGAACTTTGCCGTGGTGAGCATCATCTTGGCAATCAAGGCACAAAACACCTTTTATGTGACCTTGGCTGGATAGTCACTGGCCAGAGACTAGTGTTTAAATAAGATGTTCCCAAGCAAATTTGTTCCTTTAGGGTGTTTTTCTTCATTGTTTAATAGTCAAAACGTTTCATAGTCAAAAGGTTTTGGCATCGTATCATTGAAAATATTTGCACAGGTAAAATGGAGTTGAACCTTAACAGTTTCTTGGCATTTTCTCATAAAGTTGGATTTTTAAAGAAAGAGCACCATCTTGTGGAGATCCATGTTCCACCGTGCAGAACGGCCAAAATCCTGTTGAAAGCCGCACAGCTCAGCTTGGGCACTGCATCTTTCAGCAGTTGTAGTCTCTATAGTTTTACCACTGAGAATTAAAGAAATCAGGAAAAGAAAAAGGTAACATATTCATTTTGTAATATCATAAGAATTAATGAGAACTGATTTGGAGGCACAAAATTGACTTCAGAGCTGATGGAAGTAGATAAATTATAAGATTAAATAAGGTGATGCTTTTCTACATACTCCAGAATGACAAAGTGACAAAACTAGATTTGAGGTTAATTCATGAGGTTTGCGATTCCTGCAGAAACTATTTTAGACTGTAAGTTTAGCCATAGAATTTCATATAATTGTTCTCTAGATCGAAGCCATGGCTTTTAAAGGGAAGACACAGAATTGTCCTTTGCAGAGAGAGAGCTGTTACAGCCTGGATTTAAGCCTATAGTGCATTTGTTGTGCAGCAGTCACTTCTATACTAGCTGTTGTTATGATGTAGGCGAATTGCAGTTTTTGTAGACCTTCTGTTATGTTTGATATTTGTGTGTATCTTTCTGTGCCGGCTCTGTTTCATGCTTTGTTTTCCAGAGTCATTAAGCCATAAATGTCAACTTTAAGTCATAAAAATGTCAGATAGAACTGCTTCATTAAATGGAAATGAGGTGATAAATTTATGTGAACTGATCAGTTTACTCAAGGCATCACTTGTTTACATAAAATCAACATAAATCAGTACTAAAAATTCACTTTCTTTACTGTACTTCATTTTCAAGTGTATGTGGCATGCTCACACCCTTCAGTGTAGCTGCTATGGCTCAGAACAACACAGAGCAGCTGTTGAAATCAGGCCTGGTATTGCATGTCCATGCTCAAGAGTGCACAACTGTCCCAACAAGAATACCAGCATCCATCAGGCAGCTGCATCACACTGACTTTGAGCATTTAGTATGCCATAAATAAATCCTTTTTATAGAAGCAAAAATGTATCTTGCTTTGAAACTAAATACAAGATTTCTTTTTTTCTTCACTTAATAGCAGGAGAGATTACCCAATGACAAACACTCTGTTGCACTGATACTATTTTAACATTTTCTATATATGTATATGTGCATGCAAAATATATATATATAATACAGATGCATATTTTCAATTATGTAGATATGTATGTGCAGAAAAAATTCCAAAAGTTGATTCAATGAGTAAGTGATCAGATCTATATTTTTTTTCTCTTTCTAATATATTAAACTTTGCAATAACTGGGTTTTTTGGCAGTTCAAAATGAATAGCTTGATGATTTACCAAAGTACTTAGAAATACCTTGTATTACCAGAGTGAAATTCATAACTATGAATCTAAATTTTACATTCCCATTATGTGTCCCAGTCATCCCATATAGCCATTGATCGGCACTATTATTTCACGTCAAATGGTGTATGTTTAAAGTAAGCACTGAATCAGACTGAAACACATGCTTTGATATGTGAATCACTCTTTAAAAGAAAGTTTCCTGAAAGGTTCCCTTTAGGCTTTTGAAGGAGTCAGACTATTTCTGATGGCTTCCTGAAGCCCTTCAAACTGTAGCTTTCTTTGTAGAAAGTAGCTTGTTCTTACTATTGCTGAGGGAAGGCTGCAATGACAGATCACAGTGGTACCTTTGCTCCTACCCTGGTAAGTGGATTTTGTCTGTGCTCTGCTAATGTCTGTGTATTTAAGCTAAAAGCATATATTAAAGTCCTAAAGTTTTAGCTCCAGTGAAAGCAGATCAAAATAAGTGCACACTGCATATTAGTCTCCTCTGAAAGATCAGTAAGGGAGACCTTTTGACCAAATGTAACAGAAAATTACAAGTGCTGGCAAGAAGAGAAGACTGGACATCTAACATGGTATGCTCTTTAACCATGATTACACACACATACCTGCTTCCACAGAAAACACAAGAAACGTTGAATGACGGTTTGACTATCCAGTTACAGTAGAAATTTCCTTTTTGTTCGTGGTGCTTTATTTGCAGGGATATTGTTCTGTTTTAAAACTTGAAAGTAAAGATAGAAATTAGCACTTGGGTAAGCTCTGATTTTCTTTCCAGTACTTTTTCAAATTCATTTTATCTTGCAATGCTGAGTGTTCTGTGCATGAAGGTAGATGACCATTCTTTAACTTGAAACTTACCAAGTGCTGGAAGTGAATACTCACAGAAATAGGCTTTGCTTATTCTGAATTCTGTGGCTTTGAATGATTATTCTAGTGAAATTGGCATTTGTTGCCTTTCCCTATTTAGCTGCTGCTGCTTTGCAGTTTTGAGAAGCATGTTTTCTCTCTTACGCCATTCAAAAAGCTACCACGTGATGTTCTGAAACAAACGCTTGCAGCAGCTTCAGATAGTGTCACCTTTCTAATGGGTAAGAGATGCCTACTCTTGGTCTGGGTCACCTCATGGTTTGACAGAAACAAAGATATTTTCATCTCAGCCACTGGAAATCAGAATCCACTGCAACAGTGAAAATAATTTTGAATAATTGATTGAACTAGTATTGGAGAACTGTAATGTGCAACAGTGAATCTCTGTGCAAAAGGCAGAATACTACAAATATGTGTACACACCACTTTGTCTAGTTTGAGAAAGTCATTGCCTTTAGTCAACGTCTGTTCATGTTTAAGATGTGTGAAAAGTTTCTTAGTGCTAGGAACAGCTTTTCCTCTTTTGGTATGTGTGATGGGTGCCTCCTTCTGAAATCACACATAGTAATACATCTGCCTGGAATTTAAGAGCCACAGCTTTACTGGAGTTTTAAGGGAGATGGTGTAGTTTTATGTCTGTTTTGTCTGAGGACTTTTTCTCCTGTGCTTAATTATTTCTTATTTAGAACACTGCTTGAAGTTTTGTTTTATTGTGTTTTATCTTACCTTATAGATACTGCTATCGCAGCATAATATTCAGATTTGAATGATCCCAGCTTTGTAGAGTTACTCAGAACTGTAAAAGGCTGTAGGATATGTATTCCTACCAGGAGTAGTTATTTTTTATTATGTGGATCAAAATAATTTTAAGAATTTGGCCCTGTGTTATGTAATGTGAGGATTGATACTCATCCAAAGAGTTTGTTAAAACATGCAAGCTGACACAGGAAAATGGTTAAACACAGGAAAGCTGTTTTTAAACATTCTACACTTTAAAAGCACCTAATTTTAAAAATGTTCATAAGGAAATATTTCCTGGCCGAAAGTGGGTTGAAGCTTTCCATTGTGGTTTGCTGAGGTGAATGTTAAAATGTTGTCTGTTATCTGGTGAACCAAAAGAATGCAGCCATCAACTACTTAAATTTAAGTCATAGTCCTTGTGTGACCAAGAAAGCACAATTCCCCTGCTGTACTGTGTGTTATAAATTTCTGTAGATTTGTCACAGCCATTGCAAACATAGTCACTGGTGCTGCTGCCTACTGCTTTTACTTCTTAAAACCCCGAGTCAGTAATCTTCAGTTTACCTGAGTTGTTTTGGTAAAGGGCAATCTTTTGCCGAATTTTTAAAAACTACAGTTGCTTCTGAGATCCATTGGCTTTTCAATCATGCCCGCAAGTTCTTTTCCTTGATTCCACTCCTACAGGCAGGCTGTGTTTGCAGGTGGGCATTTGGAAGGTTGAAGCATACGTGTAGAATACAATACCTCAATACAGGTGTCATGCGTAAGCTGATAATTTCTGACACAGAAGTCTAGAGAAACTCTGCACTGCCACAAATTTCCCAGTTTCAGAGATCATATTCCTTCTTTTTTTAAAAAATCATTCTTGACTGGGGACTTTGGGGGTTCTGTCTGGTTGCTGCAGGTTTCTCTGTTCCATTTGGCCTGGTGGGGTGCTGTGACAGATCCCCTGCCTGTGCTGAGCTGCTGGTGCTCTGTGTGGTCCCATGACTCAAGAGAAGAGGTGACTCCCACCAAAGCTTGCTTTCCTTGTCATGCGCTTGCTTCTCTTTCCATTTTTCCACCCACTTGCAGAGAAGGAGAAAACATGTTCTCCCAGATCACTAGTGCATAATTTTGTGTGTCATGAATCAAGAATGCTGGTAACAAATGGCAGAATTTGCATATTTTGATACTCTATGATTGATGAATTTCACATTAATAAATTCAAAAGAAAATGTTAGTGCTGACTTTTCCTGCAAAGAGCTAGAAAATTCTAAAAAATATCTCCTGTACCCTAATGCAGTGACAATTCAGATAAAATTTTAGCCTATTTCATTTTACAGCAGTGTTTTTACAAATGTCATGTACACACTAATGCCTCTAGAGAACAGACGTTACCATGTCTTTTGTGCAGTTCTTGCATGAAACAGAAGGACACACAGTTCTGGGCAAATTTTTCACAAGGGATATGAATACTTGTCCCACTTGTGTGCTTTAAAGTCGAGTTCAGAAGACAATATATTTGCTATTTTATTGAGTTCAGTAGTCTAAAAACAAATTGAAAAAAAATTTTATGAGAAGTACTTGGTATTCCTATCTATTAGTGATTTTGAAGGCTTGTCTTAAACCTTTATCTAATGTTGTTTAGGTGCAAATATTTTTGAAAGACTGGACCTCTAGAGACATTTTGTGAGTTAATGCCTGGCCATTTTGCTGAGCTTTAAAAAATCCAGAAACTAAGAAAACAGTAATTCAAAATTATTTTTCCACGTTTTTCCAGATGCAACATTTTATGTATATATTAAAAATACCTAACAATTTACCTTACTGCCTTTTCTCTTGAATGAGGCAATAAATTTATTTAAGTTTGTTAACAGCCATAATAACACTTCAAAGGACCCCTGATTTACTTCCTCTGTAATTGTCTTCCATTAAAACTGTTTATCACTAATTTTAAGAAATACATAACACAAAGGATTTCTAAAATTATATCTGTGTGCATTAGCTATAGAAGGACTATACATGTGAATTAGGTAAACTTTGTTGTGTCTTTTCTGACAGGAAGAAGTTTGGCTTACAGCAAAGTTTGATTTTCTATGTAATTTATATTTATTGCCTCAATGTAATCATGAAACAGTAATGGACCACTGACCAAAAAAAAACCCTTTAATAATTCAATAGTCTGATTTCAAAATTTAATATTGAATATTTTTAATAGTTTTAGGGGTTTTTTAATATAAAGCTGGCACGCTGATGCTGGCAAGCCAGGGCGATTTTATTCCAAACTCCTTCCTGGTTTTCTTTGATCTGCACCAGCAGTTGTGGATTGGGCATTGTACAGCAAGCACCCATCTCTCATGGGTGGGAATCGTATTCCCAGAAGCAACATAATGTGTCACGGACATCTTTTCATAAAAATCCTTTCTTTAGGATTTTTCTGTCTTCTGAGAAGCTGTGGCCTCAGCAATGAAGTGTAAACAATGGTTATCTGCTGCTGTGGAATGCAACAGGTGCATCCGTGATTGGTCTTCTGTGGATGTTTGGATTTACTGACCACTCATGGCAGAGCTGCTCTCACTGTCTGCCAGGACACAGATCTTTGTTATTCATTTTTTTCTATTCTTAGCTTAGCTAGCCTTCTGAGAATTTTTCCTTCTATTTCTTTTTAGTATAGTTATAATGTAGTATATATATCATAAAGTAATAAATCAAGCCTTCTGAACATGAGGTCGACATTCTCGCCTCTCTCTCACGCTGAAGACCCTTTGGACAGCGCTGACACAAGAATGGCCACCAGGGGAGAGGCCCTGACAGGCATCATGTTTGCCAGCATTGTCCTTGTTCCAGTGAAAGGGTCTCCCCGGAATTATTGCCTGTCTCCAGCTGTGGCACGCCCCTGTTCCCCTCCCAACGGAGGGCATCCTCGGTGGTGGCTGCAGGAGGGATGGCAGGTGGCGGGCCGGGCCCGAGCGCTCGCCTTCGGCACGGCGCTGTCTGTGCCCAGGCCCGGCCGCGCACTGAGGGCAGCTTCGGGCTCACGGCTGCGGCAGGTGTCACGGTTCCCTGGCAGCATGCCTGGTCTTCTCATGTCATTTAGCTAGTGACTCTTGCTCGGCATGAAAGGAGCTGTGCACATAAATCTTCCCTTCCGTGTCCATTAAAATGAAAATAGGCCTCTAAGGCATCTGTGTCAACTTGGCTGTTCTCTAAAGATTTAGTGCCTGAGTGCTTGTTGAGTTTGGGACATAGATCACTGTACCTCTGGGAAACCATCAGGTTCCCGTGGGTTGCTGAATGTTGGTAGGTGTGCACTCACTGCTTAGCAGAGATTAGAAAGTGGGCTCTTATGTTTTAAAAAGGATATGCATATGCTTAAAGAAAAGCCTGCTTAGTGGCTGAGGGGCCACTTTCTAAGCTCAGATACAGAGCGTGCTATGCCTGACTATGGTATGTGGGGAACCATGATACTGGGCAGAGATTAGTGTGGAATTAAACCTACTCTTTCTGACATAAGTTACTTGTAAGTTGACAAATATTTTAAAATAATTTCTTAAACCATAGAGGTCAGGTGTCTTAGTAAGTATATCAGCGGCTTTCCTAAGCATTTTTCTAAAGCCTCTATTTAAAAGCCAATATGCAACTCTGATGTGACCTTTGGTAGGATGATTCACAAGTTATTTTGGCATGAATAGTTTGATACCCACATTTTTCTTCTTTGTATTTGTGATTGCAAGTCATATGGGGATAATTGGTTTTGTTTAAGAAGCAGACACAATTCAGTGAGAATGCTACATCTTTCATATAGGGCGAATTCCTTTAAAGTATCTTCCTATTTACTTGGTTTTGGCTTTATTTTCCTATCTTTCTTCCTGCAGAAACACCCTCCTCTTTCTGAAGATGAAACTTTGTTTTCTTAGAACTTTATTATCATCATAGAAGGCTGACTTTTAAAATGTCTTAATTGACAGGAACCCAGTGCAAGACAGAGTGGAAAAAGTAATATTGAAATATTTTTAAGTCTCTTCCAGTTATGTAATCTTTCAGCAGCAGAAAGTCAAAAAGCATTTTCATTTCTCACAGTGCTGTTGCGCTCACGTGCTGCTCACAGAATGCTCCCTCTGGTCATTAGATAGAATAGAAAAAGACTAGCTCCAGCTTTTTGATAGCTGGAATAGAAAAATGTAAAGCGTCTTAGTATTCATTGGGCTAGACAATTCTTTTGAACACTTACATGTACACTAAGATGCTTGTATGCTGAATTACAGGGAATACCCAATTCAAGAGGGTTAACTTCTCACTTGGATGGTAGATTAAGTCTTCTTTTGATGTCTGTCATGTAAACAGTTTGCTGTTGTTACCTCATCCTTTTATTTATGTAGCCTAGTTTCTGGGGGAGAGTTCCTTATCTTCCAATCTAAGCCATTTTTCCATTATGTCATCTTTGCAATATCTCTGCAGTAAATACTCTCTGTGAGGAGAAGCACTGTTCCACCAGGCAGCCTTTGCTTTGGAACAGTTTTGAAACCTACTCATAATATATAACATTTGTTTGAAATAGCCTATTTGCTTATTGTAAGTTATTAGGAGATGCACTTCAAAGTTGCAGTGTCCATGGTGTGCGTGTTTGTTTCAGGGTGTAGGTCACTGGTGTTTTCTGTGTCATCTGGAGGAAAGGAGTAAAATTATTTTCTTCTCTGTGTGTGTGTTTCCAGGGCTGATGCATCACAGTCAATAGAGCAAAAAGGGCTGCACAGAGCTGTACCATTTTGGATTCTACTGTAGATAGGAACCCATCTGAATAGCCTCAGACACAACTATGTTTTGCCATCTTAACAACAAAACATCGAAAGATCTAAGCCAACTAGACTTTAATGAAAGCAACATTTTCTTAATAGTTTCTATAAAACTAGCTTACCAAATTCTTGAAGAAGCCAATATAAAGAGAAACAAGCCAGTAAACAAGATAATCCTCGTGTTTATCAATGCCTAAACTGAAACATGTTCATTGTATAGCCTACCAAATCCATAGAACAGAAATATTTATATTAACTGTTATGATAGAAAAGGTCTGGTGTAGTTTTGACAGCAGCATTTGATAAGCATTGTAATTAATCACTCTTTTCTTAAAGGAATGAATGAGGAAAAACATTCAGTGCTCTCAATTTAGCCACATGATCCTAGCCCCAGCTTAGGTAATACATCCCCAGTCATCAAGTAAATTATCATGAAAGCATAAATATAACGCTGTCAAGATTTGATCTAGGAAACACTGAAAATTGTGAAATAATGAAAATTTTGTCAAAAGTTATTTACTCCTATAATTGACAGAGTAATTTCCATTCTGTACTTCTGGAATTTAGGGCAGTTTTATTCGCTACTGGAAGTAACTTCTTTTAATGAAGAACTAATTAAAAAATAAAGACTTACTAGTGGAAACTTTTCACTTAGCACAGCTCAGCTGCCAGAGGAATATCCATGTCCTCCCACTTACCACAGATGCTGAGCACCCATCTTTTCTGTAGAAGGTGATAGGATATGACTATGCTCAGAATGTATTGAAAAGGGCCTGTGGTTAGCAACCCCTCCTGGCAATCATTAACTGAAACAAAAAGGGGGAGAAACAGATTTTAATTAAAAATTGCTTCTCCAGAGTCAGCTGCTTGTTGCTGGGTATTGCTGAAGGGTGAAATAATTTGTGAAACAAGCAGACTGAAAAAAATAAATCAAGTTTATAAAACCTCAGTTTTTTCAAGTAGAGGCACCTACAGTTTTATGCAGTACTTCTGTCTACAAGATTGAGTATGGTCTGTATTTTGGTAATTATGTCAGGAACACTTCCTGAATGTGGTTATCTCTTGAACTCTGCTGTGCCACTGATTATAGCTGTTAAGATACTGGAGTGTGGCAAGGGAGCAGGATAAGAAAAACCCTGCATTCTGTCTGTAGCAGTTGGATGCTTCTCTGGAGCATGTCATGCTGCCTCTGCAAGACTACTTGTATGTTTTGATCAAGTCATAATTGTAAATCTTAATTTTCAGATAATCAAGAGCTGGTCTTGACACATGGTCTCCATTCTTTACACTTGAGACCGTCTAAGGTTTACAGTTGACAAGAATTCTCAGTAAGAATGACAAGATTTCTTCAGTCATGTAATATCATGCTGGATGTAAAATGAGTAGTTTTGGCCATAATTTTCCAGTGTCAATCTGAATTACTGATATATAATAAAAAGTAAGAAACAACCTCATCTCAGGTTGCACAGAAGAAAAGAGACTGAATCACTGGGATGTCATTGCAATATAGAGAACTACAGATTTTTCTGTATGGGTGTAAGCAACATTAAGTTATTTTTAAGACCTAAGAATTCAGTACTTTCTTATTTAAAGAGCAATATCAAAATGTCAATAATTTTAAATCCCTTTCAGGAGAAAATGTTTCAGGTCACAAAGAGTGTCATCATCCAGAGTAATTCATTATGGTACATTTTAGGAAATGTGAAGTAAGTCTTGTAATATTTTAATCTAGAAAATGTTCATGATGAGCTGATCTGACAAATCAAGAAAATGAGCCAACCCAAAAGTGCTGTGAAACTACCCCTTTCTATTTCCATGAGATAAGAACCACAGCCACACCACACAGTTTTAATGATTGGAATAGAATAAAAGGAAAGGATGGACAGGCTGTATCAATGGGTCAAGGCCAGTTGCATGAGTTTCAACAAAGCTGAGTGCTAGGTCCTGCTCTGGGGTCACAACAACCCCAGACAGTGCTACAAGCTGGAGCAGAGTGGCTGGGAAGGGCCCAGGGATAAAGTAGCTGGGGGTGCTGATTGTCAGGAGCTGAATGTGAGCCAGGGTGTGCCCAGGTGGCCAAGAAAACCCATGGCATCCTGGCCTGGATCAGCCATAGTGTGGCCAGCAGGACTAGGGAAGTGCATCCCCCTGTACCCAGCCCTGGAGAGGCTTCACCATGAATTCTGTGCTCAGTTTTGGGCTCCTCACTAAAGAATGACATTGAGGGGCTGAGTGTGTTGAGAGAATGACTGACAACAGAGCCGGTGAAGAGTCTGGAGCACAAGACTTACGAGAAGTGGCTGAGGGAGCTGGGGTGGTTCAGCCAGGCTCAGGAGTGACCTTATCCCTCTCTCCAGCCACTCGCAGGTGGTTGTGGACAGGTGGGGGCAGCCCCTTCTCCCAGGCAAACAGCAGAAGGGCAAAAGGCAGTGGCCTTCAACATCAACAGCTAGAGGTACCCGAGTGAAATGAAAAGTAACCATTATCCATGGTACCAATCTCTATTCTCTTCCCAAATAAAATGTTATGTTATTCAGCCAAAAATGCAACTATGACGCTGCATCCAGTCTGATTTATCTTGACTGAAATTTTAGAAATGGTTGATATTGATCATTCATATCCTATCTCTAATTTCCCTAAACACCAAATGATTTTCAACACCAAGACTGGAAATGCATAAAATCTTTTACTGTGTTCCATAACTTTAAACCTTCTGGAAAGGCTTACCATGTTTATATGCAAGTAAATCAGATAGTGCTGGGAAATGTTCCTGGATGGTCAAACACAATCATCTGTAATAATCTGTTGGCCCAGACTCTGGCACACTTTTCATTCACACTAATTTATACTTTTTCCAGGCAGTTACTAATTATGGTGTGGCAATGGGACTGTTGCAGGGACCATTCCCAATAAGCAATTTGCATGCAGGCTCTTTGGACATTTCAGTGTTGACTAACATATTTGTGTACTCTACTGTGCCAGTTGGCCACAGCAATTGGGAACTTTCCCAAGCACATTTAGTTTACTCCTATAAATATAGCTCTCCATTTCCCTCTAACGGTGTCACAGCCTCCATGCCAACTCTGTTACCTCGTCTGTTTTAGCTTTGACACATTATGCCTGCCTCTTTCTTGCTCCATTAATTGCAACTCTAGAAATGGGCAGTAACAGTGAAACACAGTAATATTTGGGATGGGATTGCTTGAGAGGATGATCTTTGTCTAAACTAAAGCAATAAAGAACTGAACTAAAAAAAAGTATTTGAAAGGGTATCCAGTAAAGAGTTTTATGTGTGTTTTAAGTTGCTGGTGCATAAAAGCTAATTTTTGGCCTTCATGAAAAGGGATGTTTTTCAAATATGGAACTTGATCAAATGTGTCATTTTAAATTTAAGTATAGCACTCTGTTACAAAGTGAAAATTTTGTTCTATTAACCTTTTCTTCATTTTGTTCTACTAACCTTTTACTGTATTACCTTTCATGTGCATTAAGCGCAAAAGTAAAATTTCAGAAATTAGGAAGAATTTTGAAGGTTCTTGTAAAGCAAATTAAGAGTTCGCTGGTTATTTTAATATGTGAACAGTTCAAAGACACATGAAGCAATAAAATATCTTGGTTAATTTGCAAATAAACCAAAGTTCATCTGTTCAGATATTACAAGGCAGAGTGTATATAATGGAGGCTTGTGGGGAGATAATTGCGAATGAGTCATCAGAAATTTTTTAAAAATAAATTCACAAGTTTTATTTTAATTGTTGACTCATCTGCAATTTATTTTCCCAACTGTTCTATCTTGCATGTCTGTCAAACCATGTCTATGGTCATCTCAATCTTTTCACTTAAACAGACTGTGCAAATATTGAAAACCGTTCTGCCATTTAATAAAATATCTTTCTTGATCGGTGTCTGTAAACTTTGAGTTAGAATTGTATTTGTGCTGGTCCATTTTGCTTTATATGCTACCTGTTTATTCTGAGGTGCAATGTTGTTTAATCTTAGGAAACCACACTTAACTGCAGTTCCAGTGCCGCTTTCCATGCGCCAACTAGGAGGTTAGGCGTGTTGGTAAATGGACGGGAGTAGGAGTAAGATAAAATGTTGCCTTTTGATTTCCATCTGGCTGTGCAGAGAAGGAACAAGATATATTCCATCATGGTAAGCTGATATCTGGAGATGTAGACACAGTGATAGTGAAAATAATCAGGGCTAAGAAGGAAATTTTAACTAAAGAGAGGCCTTCAGGATTAGCACTGTTTAGTTAAAGATGAAAGAAACCAGGATGTATTTATGTGAAATGTACCTTCTCTAGAGGAGCTACACTAAAAATGTATCTATTTATTTTCTTTAGAGAAGAGAGGCCAGTGGGTGAAGATGAAAGATGATGTATAATTTTTCCTATCACCATTTTTCCCATAAGATATTGCTGAGAATAAGACCTACATCAGACTCAGGAAAGGACTAAATCTTTATGTGGACAATGCAGGGTAAATCTGTAGTTGGCTCTTTTTTGGTACCTTTTCTTTCCTTCAAAAGAAAATTCTTAGTGCACTAATGTTAGGAGAATTTTCTACACATGACAAATATGATTTTACTATTCCATTTACCACAGGTGCATATATTTTGTATACATTTTAAGTTCACTATATAGTGATCTGCAGTTGTTTTAAGATTTTCTGTGCCACTTTAAGAACATACTAATTAACATCACCGCTACTTGACACTAATCAAAATTTAAAGCTGCTGCATGAAATTGCATGAAATATTATATGTGAAACTCTGTGAAGTTCTAAAAAAATTATGAGCTTTGAATTGTAATAAATGTCTGTAATATCTGTTTAATGTTCATAAGAAACCTTTCCATGCTGGAAATATGAAATAAGCATATATATATATATTACTAGGAATTAGGAATTGCCTGGCCTGAGATTGCTTTATTATTTAACATTGTAGATGTGATTTAACTTGTTTGTGTCCCACTATATTCTTTAATAAAACATAAATAGTTTTGCAGTTAATTTTGCCATGCTCCACAGTCTTTTGTATCTTAGTCTGGGATGTTAATCTTCTGTGTGATTATAGCAGCAGACTCAATCTGGACGTGACTGTGAATTTGTTGCTGCAGATGTTGCTTTTCACATAATTTGTTTCAGGAAAATAGGAAAAGCCATTTTGGGGGTTTGTGTGGTTTTAGTTTTGCCTCATGTAGTTATACAAAAATTATTTCTGATAGTAATTTTCCCTTGGGTGTACTTAATCAGTGGTGGGGGTTTTGTCACTGATCATAATATCTTCTTGCCATGTTTTGTTAACTTGTTTAACATTCAGTTCAGGCTCCCAGGGTAGGATTCACTGCACCTAACTTCAGATATCTAGAGCGTAGGCATTTCTGTCTTTACTGCCTCCCACCTCTGTAGTGTGATTCATCTCAAACTAAAATAGACATCTAAAATAGGTCAGAAACAGTGCCCCTTGAAAGTGCCTGTCTTTATTGGCTGTAAAGGGAGCCTGTGGGAACACACAAGAGGCACGGTCTCTTCCACTGCAAATAAAGCCTAGCAGAAGATGCCAGGGTTCACTTTTGCCATTGCTTCCATGAAAGAAAGAAATGTAAAGGCTACCTTCCCTTGGCAAGGAGATTTCAACGTGTCCTGGCTCAATAGCAGCCATATAATTCCCAGCTTTCCATCTGCTCTCGTTCCACCGGAGATTCTCTGTCCATGAATAATTTTCTTCTTTTGATCTAAAAACTTTATAATCATACCACTAAGCTTTAAGCATTTTCAAAATGAGCTGTGAGTGCAGAACACCAGGCAATAGTCATCTTCTCCCATATAGAAGGGACAAGGTCCTGTTAGATGAGAGCAGTACCCTGTCAGTATCACAGCGTTTAATTTAGGTTTCACTACATTTTTATGCTTTTATCAAGTAGCTATTTTTCCTGTCCAAGGGTAGGTTTTTAGACTGTGATCCATAATAATAGCATTTCTATCTTCATTTAATATTGGCACAAATGTTTGTTGATTAGCAGTTCATCTTCATCTCAGTTTTCTACCTTGAGATACAGGTTAATGTTAAGAACATATACATTCCATTGCTTATAGCCCTTTTTAGATGCATGGCAAGATGAATTGTGAATAATGCTGCTTAGTCATTTATATGATAAATTTTGAAGTCATCCTGACTCAATGCAGAAAGGAAATAGATAATAATTTTACTTTTCTTATGTTTTAGAAATATTTAATATCCTATCCTCCTTTTTTTTTTCCAAAGCATGTTTACAAAAAGGTGACTATTATGAAGATTAAGACTTAGAAAGTCCTTTTTTGGGATTTAGCAAGTTTTGAAACTATTCAGCCTAAAGATTGGGAAAATGGTGGTTTTATACTATGAAGGTTTTATTCTGAGAAATCTTTCAGCTGTATTTGTATGTCATGATTTTTGCACAGAAAAATGCAACATTTCCTTCTACTTAATATAGCTATGCAGTTGCTGGATCATTCTATATTTTTATAACAGTTTTTAAGGGGAAATGAAAGTGTGCTGAGTCAAGATCTGGAGCAGCCATTTGCCCTCAGGTTGGATTGACAGTTTTGTTTTATAGTCCCCAATGTTTTCTCTGCTGGAAAGATGATTTTAGACAGTATCAGCACACAAACACTGCAACTGCACTTTTAGAAGGGAAAATGGCATCAAGTGGTTAAGGACAAGCACAGATGGAATACATTTTTAGAAGAGACTCTACCGTGACCACTTACAAAGCCATATGGATGACAATGAGGAAATATGCACCATAGCAAAATCTTGAGGTCTTTTCAAGCTAATATATTATTACTCATTTGTGCCATGTACTTAAAGAAAGAAAAGGCAATAAAATGTTTTATTGCTTGTATCTAGCTATAAAAGGGAATTTTACATTTTCTTTAGGAGACTGCATTTTGTGAATAAAGTTGCAGCAACGGGTCTGACATTTTCAAAGTTACTCAGTCACTCCAAGTGCTTTGCCTATTAAATGTGCAACAGTGAGACCTAAATGCTCAAAATGGCATTTTGAGACTAAGCATCCTTGAAAATTAGATGAAAGATGTCATTGATTAAACAATTCAATTAGTTATTGCTTTTGGGGGTATGACTGTCAATATTAACACTTCTTCAACAAATTCCAACTCCAAAGGTTGTGATCACATTCAGGATTGTTGCTCTTTTACCTTCAGGCCAGAAAAGCTACCAGGGTAAATCTACTTAAGGGACTTCCATTACCCAATCAGTACGATTTCAATTTTTTCACAATGTGAAAGAAGGCATGATTATGTAGTTTTATGGGTTTGTTTTTGTTATTCTTACTTTTCAAGTTTGTGTTCATTTCATTCAGAAATATATTCACTGACAGTATAGAAAAATTATGAAATTTTAATGGAGAAAGTCAACAAACAGTCCTCCTTTGGCAAAGGCCTGCTGATGTCCACAATCCTTATTCAAGATAGTATTTCCAGTTCCCATGCAAAGTATGGGACTAATCAGTCATGACTTTTAGCTTTTGATTCATTTCTGTAAGTCCTTACTCAAAGGACCAGTTTTGCAACTCGCATCACTCATTATGACAAAAGATACTTTCCAGATGGAGTAGAAATAGAAATAAATAACAAAAACAATTGCCTTGGCACAAGCTTTCCTGACAGCCTTTATCATCTAGATAAAATTCTATTACTCATTTTCATTAGTAGTTTACTCTCTGAACACTTTTTATACTTCCAGAACAGGATACATCTCTATGTAAAGATTGCATAACAATTGCAGTATAAAATAAGTTATTACAATGAAAATAAATAAAATAATACTGTTAAGAAGAAAAATAATTTTCCAAAGGGAGGATAGGAAGGTTAGAGAGGATATCTATTCACAGTAAGGGTTGTAGTGCCTGAACACATTATCTCAAACTTGTATCTTCTTCTTCTGTTTTTCCCTCATAGGCTTTCATCCTATTTTTATCCTCAGCATGAGACACATAATTTAAGATGTTCACTTAAAAAGAAAAGGCCACTCTGCTGATGATGATACATAGGCAACGATTATCATCTTACGTTCTTTCCTAATTTCACTCATCCTTAATGTGCTGTGATCCTTCGCAGTAATGCACATGATTTAGATTCTACATTTGTTGATAAGAAACTACTTGTATTTTGCCAAGTGCTGTGATACCACTGTGTATAATGTTGCAATATAATCAACTTAAAGCATGAATAGCAAAACTGACACCCAAGTGATTTGACACATAGTGAAATAACAAGTTAGTTGTTTGCATTATATCTTTTCTACTGTCTGGGATCACATTACTTTGGAGGTTTTGGTCTTGATTCATCTAGAGTTGATGTTAAATTTGACCAAAATGTTAAAAATGTTCATAAAGGCAGTCACTTCTTTGATTCTACATTAAAAAATTGTCTTTGATTCCATGGAGCATCAAGACTTTGTCATGAAATGTGTAGTCATGTCAGAAAACAGAAATGTAGTCCTGGCATCAAAAGTGAGTGGCAGAGGACCACTATACATAGCAAATATAGCTTAATATCTGTGCTATTGGCACTTGAAACCCAAGAGTTGTGGAGAAGAGAAAATTAATACCTTTTTTAAATCAGGTATTAATTAATTTTCAGAGATAAACCTCTCAATTTTTTTTGGTTTGGTTCACTACACTTTCTCACAACTCTAGCATCCTCTCCTCCTTCAACTCTCACATTATGCCTAAAGTCCAGCATACTTCTCTATATATAAGCATTAAGTTTTCATTCTATTTCCTTTTTAGATTCAGTCAGTAACTGTCATCAACACATAACTTAAAAATAGATAAAACCAGTGTTTATATCATGTTCATTTCAATTACCTAATAAGCCTCAAGTGTAATCTTGATTTACTCATAGTTGAGTTATACAGAGGAAGCATAGATCCAGTGCTGGGAACTTGAGTTGTTTCAAGAAAAATGGAATGGTGCTTTGAATATTCCATCCTGGCTTTGTTGAACCTTGTGGAAAGGGATTCAGATATAGAACTATTTAATTGTTAAGCCTTCAGAGTGGAAGAAATAATTCTTACACCTGTGATGACCAGAATATTGTAGAGCAGTGTTGCACAGGCGTCCTAGCTGTGGTCAAAAATTGCTTGTCCAGAATACAAAATAAAGGGAAATTTTGCTCCTGCACAAGCAATCAAATGGTATCTTTTGGACTTAGTGTCATTATGATTGCCTTCTATATGGTTGCCTTTGTTGATTATGGAATGCATACTTGATAGGTTGTACAAAATATGTTCTGTATTCATAAACTAGCTTAGATATTGAATGAACAATTTTAACTGTATTGACCTTTCATAGCTAGAGATACTTAATGTTAGTTAAATTAATTCTCAAGTTTGCCATTTAAAGGAAAAATGGTAACAAGAGTTTGAAGTTGATTCATTGATGCTGACTGTTTTTTTCAAAGCAAATGCAATACATTAAAATATTTCACTATATGCAACAAAGTCAGATTACTTTAAAAATTAGTTGTGTTCATACTTGCAGTTCCTGTGAAAGTTTTCTCATTGTTCTCATGCTTGAAAGGGAAGCCATCATACAGAATAAACCTGCTGGGACACGTTTTATCCTTTAGTATTTCTGATATGCTAAACTGTATAGTTTTTACTTCTAAGGGAAGATCTGTTTGCCCTGCAGTGTACTTGTCGTCAAGGGTTACACAAATCCTCATGTTCAGAGTTAAAATAGGGCTCATAGGTTCATACTGCCTTGGTACCAGCACTTGTTCTTGTGAGACACTTCCTGGTACATGCTGGTATTTGCATACTCAGAAACAGCAAAGACCAATGATGGAAATTTTCTGTTAGTACTAGGAGCCTGAAAGGGAGCAAGAATTTCCTTGTTCCATGTCTCGTTGTCTTTAATTCTCCCACTTTGCTTTCTGGGAGCTATACCAGCTGGAAATGGTTACTTTCTGAAGCTTCATATGTGTGGGTTTTATACATTCTTTAAAGTATATTCATCAGGTTTTGGGTTTGTGTTGCTTTGTTGATGGGGGAAAGAAGAAATATTTTTGGCATAGAACTTCATTAAATAAGCTGAAAAGAACTGTAAATAAATTTGGATATAAAAAACAATTTGATTTCATGTGTGACTTCATGAAGATAGTCGTTAAAATTTGATATGAAATTGACTATCTTTTATTCTGAACTGTGGTAAAGGTTTACCATAATTTCCAGCCATTAATTGTTGGAAAACAGAACTCTTTAAACATTAACATTTTTCAATTTAAAGCAAAATCAGGATATTTTAAGCCAGATGAGTAACATATCATCTGATACTCCCTCTATTTTGGTGTCTACAACAGAAGATAATACAGAATCATCAATGCAACTACAGTGTTGGCAATACTGGAAGATTAGTTGGGTTTTTCTGAGTCTGTGAAGTAGGTCTAGTGGTTTAATGTGAAAGCTCTCTAATGTTCTGAAAATCACATACTCACACTGCTCTTGGAGGAAGACATGTTTCTTTAACATGGCTTTCCCTGACAGAGACAGAAAGAGAGACAGAAATAAGAGTAATATGTGATAAAAGTCCTTGTTTCTGGATAATTACTCACCTAATTCAATAAGAGCTGGTGATTTAAATCTTAACTCAAAACATCTGCTTTATATTGCACTACATAGTCTGAAGAGAAACTATATATCACAAGCACTAGCACATTAAGAAGCTAAGTGTGTTCATCAATTTTAAAAAGTGCATCTTGTCTCTGCAGTCAGAAATAGAAGGGTTTGTATTAGTGTCCCTGAATTTTCAAAGGACTTTACATAATCATCTGATATATACATATATATGCCTTCCTTTTGGATGTGTAACTTACTGGGTTTTTTTTATATTATATATGTATGTAAATAAAAACAAATAAATAAATATTATATATATAAAAATATCTTGTGTTTTGTATGAACTATCAAAAATCAGAGGCTACACATAAAAAAATGAACTTAAAAAATTGAGTAATCCCACTGAACATTTTGGAGAGTAGTAGATAACTAAAATGTATAGTTCAAAATAATTCATATGATACATATTCAGTGCTTGATAACTCATACATTCAAAAGTAACTGAAACTAAAGCCATCTCAGAAGCATTGCCATATCTCATATTTTTAAGCATGTAGAACTTTTTCTTTTCCTGCAGGAGATTTTTTTTTTCCTTCGCTACAAGTCTCAGTTTATGGAATAATTAAATCATTAATTGGAAGATTCATGGGAGCAAATATTTGAATGGGGATTGCATCCACTGAGCTGTAGTCATGGTCTTTCTCTGTTAGTCCTGTTGGGTCTCTTCAGTTTCCTTCCATTCCATTTTCTGCTCTTTTTCAGTACATGTTGCTTGATACCCTCCTTAGTCATTGTTGCATTCAATTTGACGTGGGAGACCTGGCTCCAGCTCCTTGTTCTGAGGAGATTGCTGAATCCCAGCTTTGGGGGCACTGGCTTTTCTGAAATATGACTCTTTCTGTAATTGTGAACACTCATTCTGCCGTGCATCACTTCATGCTTTACTGAATTTACTGGTGCTCTAACCGCTTCCTGACAGGAGGCTTGTTTCATATTTTTCAGAAAAAAACTGCTGTAAACAAACATTTTCAATCTGTTTTGAGGGTTACACCAAAATGACATTCTGATTCCATGAGGACACTACAAGAATGTGATGTTGTCTCTATTGTAGTTAGAAGAAAATTCATAGTCTTTACCTTTCCTCACAGGTGGAAGTTAGTGAGTTAGTGGAGAGTTAGAACAACTGCTATGCCTTTTCTCCAGATTTATACTGATTAGATAAGGAAATATGTTTATTGGAACTGAAATGCAAGCATGGGGAGCCGTCGCTTTTTTTTTTTTTTTTTTTTTTTTTTTTTTTTTTTTTTTTTTTTTTTTTTTGTGGTGGCATTGGTGGCAGGTTTTTTAACTGCAAATTTCTTCACCTAGGCAGGAATGCCAAAACAACAGATAAAGGACCAGGAACAGTATTTTGAATAGCATTTTTCAAGTAACAGGCAGCCAAGACACGGTGAACAGTGATCCCAGTAAGAGCTCCCAGTGGAAGGTGAATCTAAAAAAAGGTGTGCTGTCCTAGAGGAACAAATAGGGACAAACAGGGCACTAGCAAGTCTAAATACAGCAACAGTGTTATGGTCATGAAAGGCATTATTGTAACTGTGACTAAAGTAGTTGGGTTTAACTGTGAATTAACTACCTTAAGGTTTAGCACATGCCAGTATGAGAAAATGAACTGAGTTTTCTATATCCCTGGTAGAAACAAGGATTAAAAGTTATGAAAGTTGAAGCAAAAGAAGTTCAAGGTAATAGGTGCAGTTACTGAGTAGTGAAAGTGGTTGTCTAATGAAGGAATGTACATGGGAATTTGCACATGAATTCTTCAAATTATGCATTTGGTGATGAAACTCTGATGTAAACTTCTGTCCTCTTCCAGGGCAAGCCATTTTAAATGTCCATAAAAGAAACTTTCTTCATTGCACTGTGGAGAAATATCACGTGTTTGGTAGGGATATTATAAAGAAGAAACTATCAGCTCATAATAAAAGATACTCTACTCAGATTATAAACAAACTGGTATCTTTCATTTGACCAGCTGAGGGGCCTCTTTGCTAATACAAGCATCTAGATCCTCTGCAAGAGGAATCAAAGACGGGAGAATACACTGTAATCTGAAATCTAGGTCTTAAGAAAATGTTCCAGACAGTAGTTTTGCCTTGATTCTGGAAATGTTATAGAAGCCATAACATGGTAATTATAAGAAATTGTTATGAATAGGTATAAATAGGATCTGAGAAGATTTTTTTCTTTTTGACTTACAAAACATTATTGCAGTATGCACCACTCTGACACATTTAAACAGACAGACATCTCTGCATCTTTTCCAACTCCTTTCATAGTCATTTTACTTTAGAAGCTGCATTATCTCCTATTGCTAAAAGCATTAGGATAAAACAGAATAAAAAACATAGGCAGCCTGGCAACTCAGAAGGCTTTTAGAATTTTGACAAGCTCCTTTTGAAAGTACCATTTATTAAGTGTTTTTTCTCTCTCTTTTAAACCTTCTGAATAAAATACAAAGTACTTGACAGAACATGCAAAGTTAGTTCTGCAACCACTTTACAATTTTGCTCCTTTCTGTAACCCTGCTTCTCAATTTTTTGTATATTGAACACTTATTTTTTGTTGCTGAAAGGTGCCAAGTTCTTTGGATATTACTTTCTTTATCATCTTCATGTAGTTCAAACGATCTGTGTTTGAAGAAAAGATGTGATGAATGATTTTTGAATGTTCAGTGCAGGTGTTCACAAGTATTATCAGCTTTAAAAAAATAACTTCTTTAAAACATCTTGTGTATAGCTAATGAATTAACCTGCAGGTCTATAGCTTTACTAAGCACAGTAAGGCTCAGAATAAAATTCCAACCTTATACTTAGCAGTTAGGTAAACCTTTCTTCAAGAGACATTCAGACAGAAGAGGAGAAAAAATAATTAGGAAAAAAAAAGACAAAAGAGAAGCTTATAATGTGTATTATATTTAAACTGACTATAGCTCTGTAAACAGTCTCACAAATATGTATTTCTCTCCGGTAGTAGCACCAAAAATTAAGAAATGTAAAAAATACTAATTTGGAGAGCAATACACAATTTATTTTTTTTTCTAGGCAAGACAGTTAAAACAACAAAAAAGCCACCTTTGTGTTATTTAAAGCAAGCTGTATGTGTTAACATAGCTGTCAGCAACTGAAGTGATAAAATTATCGTTGTTATCAAATACAGCTAGAAACTGAACACGAGGCATGCTTCAGGTTAGTCAGAAGAGGTCCTCTGTTTTTCACTGTGCACGCTTGCTTGAAATGAAACTGTGTTTTATTGGTTAACTGGGATGCTTAGCATAATCACTTTGCAAGGCTGTGGTGGAGGGAGGTGATTATCACTGAGAACAGATGGGCAGGTCCAAAGCGTTGCCAGATTCTGCACAAGCTCCATGTACTGTAGGTTCTGGCTCTCTTTTCTCTGGCATTTCTAATTTTTATTCACCGTGCGTATTACGAGGGGCTAGCTGAGCTGGAGGTCAGGGAGCAATGACCTCACAGTTTGGCTCACAGATGCAGGAGTGAGGAATTCAAAGCGCTGTCACCGTACGTCTGAACGGATGGGGCAGACGGAATTTTGTCCAACTGCCTCCCTAAATGTATAAAAGGATTTGTCTCCGAGCTTAGCACTCTGCTCTGCATCTGTAGCTCTCTGTGGATTGTATTGTGTGTGATCAGAAATGATATTCTCGGATATGAACACTGTCTCTGCCTCTCCTAAAGTGCATCCTCCTAATGGGACCCGGTTTTATACTTTTCAGGTAAGTGAACTTGAATAAAACTGAAAGGATTTAAAGCGATGGGTAAACTTTGAATAAGAGTAGCTAATATGTTAAGAAGCTTATGTATTCATTAGTTTTGTATAGGTAGGAGAAAAAAATGTAAAAAATCAGTATCATCACAATCAGTTTGCTGCTTTAAAAAAATCAGCATGTAATTGCTCCTATACTAACACAAAATTACATTTATTGTGATTTTGCTATTGTTTGTGCTTTCCAATAATAATATCATCTAGCAATTAATTAGATTTATAGTTCCTTACATGGACCCACACTGTCTTTCTGTTTCGTTTAGATAAGCACTCTGTTGAAATTACCAGAAATTCCAAAGTCATGTTATACAAAATATATTTTAAAAACTTTGAATTTTGTACCTGTCTAGATTTCTTTAATATTAATCCTGAATGTAATTTCATGCTAGCTGATGCCTAATTTGATTCCCATGAATAGTAATACATGTGCAATTGATAAAACAGCAGAATCTATTAGTAGGATTATTAAGGGTCTCAATTTTAAGCCAAGATTTGCCTCATCCAGGTAAATAAGGCTGTGTGCTTAGCTAAAGGTAAAAAATGTATTTTATGCTCTGTATTTTAATTGCAAACCAGTCTAATTACAACCATCTTCCAGTAGCAGTTCATTATAAGTAATCTTCAGTATCTTGGCTCTGAGAAACTATGTAATCCTACACTAAGATTAAACAAGAATAAAAAAACCCTCACACACACCCCTGCCCCAGATGGTCCTTAGAGCATTTTGGCCCTGCAGGGCAAATCAAACACTCCCTTAACTTAAAGTGGCAACAGCTTTTTCAGCTCAGCCTCTGAGACAGTTAGGATTTAAATATCCTTCCTTCTCCTGATTGCCTAGTAGGTTTGTCTTTTTCAGTACTTATGCTGTTATAGAGGGATTCTTTTACATGTAATAAACCTTGTGCATATGACCAGAACAAACAATCTGAAGCAAAGATGATCATAAAAGTTGATTATAAAATGAATAGCAAACTTCTGTTACAAAATCCAGGTACAGCATTCTTTAGGCCCAATAACTGCATTTCATTCTTGTCTCCTTTGTTTTTAATTGTGCTGTCTTGCCCTTCTTACAGTGGTGTCAAATGATAGTTGAGGGCTGTACAGAAAGAACGGCCTCCTCCTAACAGTGACGATCTGCTGATCCTGGCAGTGATTCAGAGACATGAGTGCCCCAGGCCTGTTCCTCTACAGCATGACTACTTTTCCCACACATTGACATCTAAATATTCTGTACAGCCTCCTGTAGCAATGCTCTTAAACACAGTTCCTGACCTCAGGTATTCTTTCTGAGTATGTCGAGTTGAAAAAGTCACAAAAATTAGGATGCTTGGTTGTGAGACTAAACTGAGTATCTTGTTTTGTGATACTTTATGGAAGTAAGTACTAAAGTATATATATTTTTGACAATATGTATTATTGCTACTAGCAGTCCCTGTGATTACTGTAGACATTATCCCACATGCAAAAAATTCTCTTTACAAAATTATTTCTTTGGCAGATTTTTGAGCTAAGGGGTCACTAAATAAAAGGAAAGTAGAACTAAATTTCCTGTTGCATCCTGGATACTTTAATGAACAATGTAGAGTTAAATTATCTTGGAACGTAAAGCTGTTAATTCTGGACAGTACGTGTTTGTGTTCTAGAACAGCTTGGTGTTGTCGGTGCTGAAAGAACCCCTGAAAAGTAAAAGAAAAATAAAAAAAATAAAAATCAACCAAAGAGAGTCTGTATTGTCCTGTGATGTCCTTTTCAAATCTTTTCCCCATTTATTTATTTATATATGTGCAATATAAAGTGATGTGAAGCAACTTTGCAGTTCTTGCTTTGGCTTCATTCCTTGTCTTGTAGCTTTAGACCACCATGTTTGCGCTGCCTTCTCTTTCCCCCCTGAGTTGCTCCAGTTTTTGCTTACAAATGTAATTATTGCTGAGAAGGACTTTATATGATTCTTGTTACTTATTTTGATTTGTTTTAGAGTACTTTCGACTTTTTTTTTTCCTACCTATTTTATTGTTTCTATATGTTACATTGAATCTCTTTGAGACAGAGGATCTGTTTCGTTTAAATAGCTTTCAAAGTTTTAGGACAGGTTAATGGTTCTTAATTTGAAATATGTACACTAGTATTTAACCTAAATATGTGAAAATAATCTTAGTGAAAGCAATGTCTAGCATGTTCAAAACTGAACAAATACAAAAATTGTGAGATGAGGGCCTGAACATGGATTGATGGATGGCAATGAGTGATTAAGCTACTGATTTCCTTGTACATTGATGTAATGATTAAACAGTTAATTGTGTGTTGATTCAATAACACAAAATATTAATTCTTTCAGCAATGAAAATGGTACTGAAAGAAGCAAAAAAAGCAGGGGTGCAAGTTGTAACTTTATTATCAGCATTTCACTGATGTTCTCAGGAAAAAAAGACCAAGTTGAATTCTGGTGGCCAAGGAGTCAGACTGGCCCATACAGCCCAGTCTGCATCTAGCCAAGAACTTGGGCTAGAAATAATCAGAGTTAGTGTTTGAAAGACTGTCTGAAGGTTCTTGATGCTCCATTGTCTGTCCCTAATTACATCAATATCTTCTATCTAGAAGCCATGATATTCCTACTGTAGGAATAGGTTCTGCTCAGGAAATTTATCTTGAAACTCTGCAAATGTTCAAAACATGATTTGGTTCAATGTATTTCCTGAACCACCTGCTATAATGCAAAGAAACTTAGGCTTTGATCCTTAGAGTATATTTTGTTAAAGCAATTAAAATAGAAAAAAAATATATATGAGAGGGGCTTATATAAAGAAGTTATATATTTTACAAAACAAAGGAGTTGTAATGCTGTTATGAACAAGATTTAACTTTATAATAACCAGGGCAATACCAAAATTTAGTGCTTTGTATTTCAATATCTCTGTGTTTCATCTCAATTTTTGTGTGCCAACCTTGACAGACTTCTGCAGCTGTATAAAAGAAACCAGTGATTTTCTTTATTTTTGCATTCAAGCTTCTTAATAGAAAGATAGTGTTTCTGCTACTTGAGGTGGATAAATTAGCTTCCAGGAGTCCCACAGTGAGCATCTCTCATGAACATTGTAAACAGCAAAATTAAAATAGTAACATTGCCTTGCTCTTTGCTTGGTCATGTATTTTGCTGTATTCAATGGTTATATGCATCTAGTAATGATGCAGGTGGAAAAGTTTGGATTGGAAAGGAGATATTTTTAACTTGATTATTGGTTGTGAAATTGGGAACATTAATTCACTGAAAAAATATTTTTATTCTATCTGTTTTTATTGGGGCCTTGAGGGTTGTTCCTTTATTTATGAAAACACAGCACAAAGGAACTTAATTTTAAAAGTTGATATTTTGCTTCTGAAGGTTTTTTAATACTGCTTTGGTAATTTGAAAGCAACTTAACTTTCTGTTGGTCTTTGTCAAATCCAATATTTTTTTTTCTTTTCTTAAATCGCTTGTATACAGTAACACATGTGAATACTACCATGCACAACTTCTGAACATACCAAGTATCTTCACATTGTACATGATGTTGATTTCAACAGAATTCAAATTCAAAAAGACTGTTTTTCTATGATTTGTTTTTCTACAAATATGAGTATTTGTAGCTCTTGCAAATTTCAGTTACGAAGCAAAGCACACATCCAAAGCCCAGAGCTAGGCACAGACCTAAATGGAAAGTAAAAGGAGTTGCCAGGAGGTTCCTTCTTAGGAACCAGGCATGTGCAGTAGAGAAGGAAAAAACATCCTCAGACTGCTGCAGTGCATGGTGTCATGGTTCCGGCTGAATCTTTAGCTTTGAAATCAGCACTTTGTCATAACAGTTTCCATAAATGTTAACCAAAAACTTTTAAAGAGTTGGAAGCAATACTAGGCTATTTTATAGTCAGATGAGATGTGGGTTTTATAAATGCACTCCTAGGACAGCTAGAGTGAGTTCCTTTTTGCTAAGAGGTAGCAAAGTGAGGGCTGGTCTTTTCTGAAACCAGGGAAGATTAAAGCAGTTTTTTAAAGTTATCTGACTATCAGAAGGTCAGTAAAGAAATAAAATTACCTTCTAAAAAACCTGCAGAGAAATCCTAAAATATTCATGGGACATAAAATTGTAAATATACTATGAAGTCCTGTAAAAGTGCATTGCTGATCAAAAGTGTGAAACTGGGTTACTGGGAAACTGGGAAACATTTCTATACATAAAACATATCTATCACCACTGTAAGGATTTCTGCAGGCTGTTACTTCTTAGCAACTAAAAGTTACTAAAAGACAGTGATTTAACAGAATGCAAGTAAAAATGTTACTTTTTGGAACCCAATTTGCTTTGAGCCCTGTGGAAAACACCCCAGATTCTATAAGAAATTCTAGATACACTCATTAGTTATGCTGTTAATATCTATACTAGTAATTTAAATTATCTATATACCTAACCAGAACTTCTGTTTTATGCTGTTTCATTAATTCTATTTTCTTTCATTTATCTTATATGAAAATAGTAAATGAAACAAAAAGCCACTTCTATAAGAGAAAGTATCTTGTTATAATTCTTATTGTATTTATTAGCATACAGTTAGTAGGTATGCCATGGTACACTTGTTTAGTAGGCCATGACTTTTCAACTATTTTGTTGGTTCACATATTTCAGTACAATACAATTTAGTATCAAAGAAATCAGATTTTAAGTTTCTTTGCAGAAATAACCTAGTGCTATGAAAAAAAAATTTTAAAATTCCAGGTGATGGAGATGTTATTAGTCACCTTGCATCTCACCATTCATACCACAACAAAATTCTTGTAAAATTGGGTGACTCTGTTCCTACTCTATGCAGACTTACTTGCACATGTAGAAAATATGCCACATTCAGAAGAGAGCCAAAAAATTGTGTATGCTTTCAGGCCTGTGTCACCTCATCCATAGGAGAGCTGTGGAATCTGGTCTTACCTTGAGCTTCAGCTGGCTGAGCATGTGGGCAGCTCCTTCCAGCAGCCTCTGCCAGGCGTGAGATTCCTCCCTTAGTTTTGTCTAAATAAAGATTCTTCTGTTCTTATTTATGGCACTGGCACAGTACACATTTTTCAGAAACATCATGTAGAAGTGCTAGGGGCATGATCTTTGTGAAAGCTTCAAGTTCAAGCCAAGTGGTGGCTTGTGGCAGTAAGGATGGTGAGCATCACTGAAAGGCCGGCCAGCTTTAACAGGAGAGCAGCTGGGTTGGTGTGGCAGACATTGTGGTGCACATCATGTAGGTTGCTGTGGCCTTCAGAAGCTTTGAATCCTGTGTTAGAGAATATAAATAACAGTGGCAGAAAGGCTGACAGTGAAGTGGTTTTTAAAGACTTCTGACATGTTAACAGTGGCAGAAAATAGTAGTGCTGGACCAGTACTTTACTGTGTAGTCTTTGAAAAATCTGGGCAGTTGCAAAGGCAGGAGACAATAATAAAGTGATTTGCATTGCAAATACCTTGGAAATATTTATAGCTGTACAAGTGGGTTTTATATCATTTTGGAATTTAAGGATTTCAGAGGGGTGTTGTGAGAAATATGCTTACAGGCTCTTTTATTCAGAAATAAATTACAAATGTTCTCACATTCAAGGTTAGTGTTATTTACTGTTATTTCTTTTATTATTCTGTGATATGTACTTTTATTGGAAGTTTGGTGAGAACAAACCTAGAGCTTTTCTGCTCAAATACAGACCTGGTAATGCAGTGTTATTCTGACAGTAATCGAAAACATTAATATTATTCTCAGTACACAGCTATAAAATTTTGAAGGATAAATATTTGAAAATTTTATGAATTAAAACATGCTATGCCTAATAAACCTACAATAATTTTAATCTGGTGGAATTCTTTCTAGAATGGAGAATGTGCATTTGTTAATCAGTTCAGCTATATTGACAATTAATAGGTTTAATCATTTTACTAAGTTTGTGAGATTGTGTCAGTTGGAGTCCAAAAGTGGAACAGAATTATTCAGTCTGACAGGAAAATAAGAACACTGTTGAAGTGTTCAGCTAAAACACATTAAAAATGTGTTACTGTGAAGTATTTAATGTGCCTTGAGTTGAGTATCTAGAGAAATGATTTCGTTTGCACAAGAGTCAGGTTTTTTCTTTTTGCATAATTCTGTTGTGCCAGAGAACTGTATTTTGTGGCCATCAGAGCTCGTAAAGACAGTGTTTTAACCCCAATCCACACCAATGCTCCACAGACTATCTCTGAAAAGGTACTTGTATTCTGGTTGGCTTCTGAGTTTCAGCTGGAATTGGGCTGAGAGCTGCCCCAGCTGTGGGGCTGCCCCAGCATTTACCCTCCGCCTGCTTGGAAATCAGGAGTGTGCATGGCCCAATATTTTCCATAGTTTGTTTTTCCAGCCAGTCAATAAAATGGTCTGATAGTTTTTATGAATCTGCTCTGCATGCAGTGAACTGGGAAGGGTGACTTTACTGAATATTAACTGGCTGTTTTGATCTAAAGGTAACATCTGCATCCTCCTCTAGGAAGAAACACAAGATAAAACTGAGAACCATTATGGTTCTTAGATAAACCTAATTATCATGATTTCAGTAGTAGAAATCAGGAAAACTAATTTTTCTTGCCAAAAGCCACAAGCCAAAACTAACTGTGTGCACATATATAACACATGCTTTCAAAAAAAACCCCAAATCAATTTAAAAAGTAATTGAGCACAGAACTGTCTGTGGTATTTTTCAGTTGTAGAGAAGTGTGAAGTGTGTTGCTTGCTCAAAAAATACAATAATTAGAGTAAGTGAAGAATATAGGATTTTTAAATACATAGATACAACAAAATAGAAAGATAGAGCTTAAAGTCTTTGTCCCAATTAAATTTTCATGTAGCCTTTGCTTTTCATAAAAACATTTTTTTCTACATAATACCATTATTTTATTTGTTGAAACTAAACAGTAACCAAGCAGAGCAGTCAATGCAACTTTGCTATGTGGAATTCCTGTTGTATAGAGTGTGGCCACTTCTACTTTGCAATGTAATGAGATAAAGTCAGAAACTACCTTTTCTTTTTCTTCCAGAAGCAGTGGAGCAAAACCAGAGCTGCTATTTCTTTTGCAGCTGAGTGGATGTGACCAATAAAAGCAGGGGACCAGTAGGAGGAATAGCAATGGGAGTGCTTTCCTCCTATTCCAGAAATAGGATCGTGGTACAGTTTCTGAATCATAGCTAGAAAACCATGTTTCTGCCTCAATTTCGGAAGAGCTTTCAGTGATAAATTATTTTACCATAATTTGCATGGAAAATAAAGAAATGTACTGGTGCTTTCCAGACAATTAAGGATACTAAGGATTATTATACATTAATGTGTGTTGGTTTGGTATTGGTTGGTCCAACTGAATCCAAGCTGTATAGAGTTTCAGATAATAAGCATTCTTTATAGGGAAGACCAAAACAATATAGGCATACCCTGTTCTGAGAGAGCACAGACTGTTTATTTCTCTGTGGAGGAATATTCTCATCATCTTATAAATTGAGATGACAATCTGTTGGAAATGACAAGGTTTTTCCCCTGATGAATATTACCAGTCTTGCTATACAGCACTGATGAAACTTCCCCATCCCTGTCTGAGAGGAGAGTGTAAGTAATTGGCTGATTTCATTGCACATTTCAAATAAATTCCCAGTAGTTGTCTCATATCTAGATCCTACTGCCACTGCCTTCTTGATTTCTATACATTGGACCAAGCAGGGGACACTACCATCCTAGAGCTGTATTAATTTATTTTATATAATGCACTTTTTCCTCAAGGTCTTTTTATGCATTGTTGAGAAATTTGTAGGGTGAGAAAATCTGTTGCCTGCCTGATACTCATAATTTATTCACTATGAACAGTATCAGGTGATGATGGTGAAAGGTGGGTGATCTAACTGAAAATTTCTTCTTTTTCTTACATCTGTCTTAAAGCAGGGAAAGAAAGCAGATGAAGGCAGAAAACACAAAATAGTTGGCATATTGAACTATCCTATTATTTAAAGCAAGAAACAAAGTGCTTAAGTGATTTTAATGGTTTTAAATACTTTGAGAGGTGAATTAAATTTTTGCTGAGGAACTTATGAGGAACTATGCCTATAGATATGTCTTTTTGTAGGAAATTATTGTGATAGAAGCATTAAAGTAATAATTTTACCTTTATTTATAGGTTGTATTTTCAGTTTGAATGCAGTAGTGTTAGTATACATCACAGTATTTTTAATCCTAAATTTCTTACTACTGATTTTAGTAAATAAATTTTATTTTGCCTCATCTATTCCTGTATAGTTCAATATTCAATTGGCAGTTATACTTAGCAGAACATTTAGGGAGGACTGTGAGGCTAGGATTGTTTTAAAGTGACAGCTGGCAAAATTCAGTTGAACTGTGATTCACTCAAAGGTGTAAACTAATGAGAAGAATATGGATTCAGTATTTTCACTGGAAGAATTAAAATTAATGATTCATGGAAACTTAAGCGTTCTGTGTTATTTTTACACTAAGAGGAATTTTACAGTTCTGCATGACTAAGAGTGCTTATTCCTGTGAAATGTGTTACTCCTACTGATGGGTCTAACAAAGTATAAATTAATTTGTATTTATATTTTTGATTAAGTATTCTGCATGCATCGTGATGGCACAGTGTGAGGAATGACTTTGTCTACACCATCAGCCTCAACATTGCTGGCACTGAGCAAAGCTTTGAGAAGGGCAGTGAGGAGATGTCAGTAGCTCTGGAAATGCATTGAAGGTGTGGGTATCTGTAGGGATATGCAGGTGCTCTGAGCCTAACCAAGGAGCAAGGGAAGGTACTTGTTCTGGATTCTTGTATTCATGTCTCCATTAGTATGTACTGCACTCTGAAATCACATTGCAAACCAAAGTGAGTTGAGACAACAGGGATTTTGCTTCAGATTGCCTGATAGGTAACAAAACACTCATGTAGGCTTGATTTGTTGAATGGCAGGACCTGATAAACAGCATTTCAGAGTAAGGACCAAGATTTGTCAGTCCCAAATCAGGTTCTAGGAGAGCATATTTCTTTGAAGGAGTCCAGGAAGATAAGCTGCCCTCTGTGAGCTAACCTCTGTCAATACAACTATATTGATAAAGACTATGTTCACTCTCTAATGTCATACAGTGGGTTCAGATGAATCTCTTCCATGCATGTTATTTGCAATGTGTTTTATTGCTTTCTTTTGACTCTATTATAAAATAAATAATATGTGGAGAAAATTATTAATAACATCTGACATTTCTGAGCAAATAAAAAACTATTAATGTATGGTTTTGATAAAGAAAAAGATTTCTGTTGCGTTGTTATGGGAACTGCTTTTCTTTACCATACTTTTATATTAGTAATGGACACAGAAAATTATTTAAGGTTAGTAATTGAACCTCTATTTCCTGTGGTTGGGAACACGAGTTCCAGATGAACTCAGTGAATAGCTTTGATGTATCATCTTAAGTGTGATCACACTCAAGGGAACATCCAGGGGATCAGACCCAGCCAGAATAGATTTAGGAGGGTCAGGTCCTGCCTGACCAGCCTGATCTCCTTTTATGATGAGGTAGCCCATCTGGTGGATGAGAGGAAGGCTGTTGGTGTTGTGTACCTAGACTTCAGCAAAGCCTTTGACACCATCTCCCACAGCACACTGGAAAAGCTGGCAGCCCATGGCTTGGACAGTGCACCCTTTACTGGGGTCAGAGCTGGCTGGATGGCTGGGCCCAAGGAGTGGTGGTGAATGGTGCTGCACCCAGCTGCTGGATGGTCCCTGGGGGCATCCCCCATGAGCAGCTTTGGGCACAGCCCTGTTTAGTGTCTTTACTGAGGATGGGGATGAGGGAATTGAGTCTGCCATTAGGAAATTCACAGACAACACCAAGCTGGGGGTGTGTGTTGATCTGCTGCAGGGTAGGAGGGCTCTGCAGAAGCCCCAGGCAGGCTGGATCCATGGAACGAATCCAATGAAACGAGGTTCAGCAAGACCAAGTGCCATGTCCTGTACTTTGGCCACAGCAATCCCAGGTGGCACTGCAGGCTGGGGACAGGGTGGCTGGACAGTGCCCAGGCAGGAGGGGACCTGGGGGTGCTGATTAACAGCAGCTGAGCAGCAGCCAGCAGCGTGCCCAGGTGGCCATGGCACCCTGGCCTGTGTCAGGAACAGTGTGGCCAGCAGGACCAGGGCAGTGACCGTCCCTGGTACTCTGCATGGTGAGGCTGCACCTCGAGTGCCGTGCCCAGGGCTGGACTCCTCACTTTAGGAGGATGCTGAGATGCTGGAACGTGTCCAGAGAAGGGCAGTGAGGCTGGTGAAGGGTGAGGAACGCCAGCCCAGGGAGGAGCAGCTGCAGGAGCTGGGGATGTTCAGCCTGGAGAAAAGGCTCAGGGGAGACCCAGCCACTCTCTGCATCCCCTGAAAGGAGGCTGCAGCCAGGTGGGGGTCGGTCTCTTCTCACAGACAGGAGCTACAGGAGAAGAGCACACAGACTCAAGCTGCACCAGCTGAGGTTCAGGTTGGACATTAAGAAGAAATTGCTCATGGAAAGGGTCACTGGGCATTGGAATGGGCTGTCCAGGGAGGTGGTGGAGTCACCATCTCTGGAGGTATTTAAGAAACAACTGGATGTGGCACTTTGTGCCATGGTCTGGTTGACAAGGTAATGGGTTGTACTTGGTGATCTCAGAGGTCTTTTCCAACCTAGTTGATTCTGTGATTCTGTATCTCACAGGGTTTGAAAACATAATATGGCCTCTTGTTGGCCTGAAACCTTGGATAGATTGGCTAGCACTGTGATGAACGGTGAAGCCTAAAGCAAAATATCTGCTAAACTGTGCTCAGCAAAATAATGAAATTAGTAACTTACACTAAATACACATATACAGACGTGTTGCTTGAAGTAAAACTGTCAACATCAACATTTGTGTCTCAAATAAATCACATCAGCACATCTGATGACAGTAGAGTGTATGTTCATCTCCTGAGACTGGGAACACGGTAGATTTCCCTTTTTCGAGCTGCCCAGCTCCACTGCATGTTTGTGATTTGGGTTTCATCCTCTCTCTCACTTATGGCTTGTGAGGAGATTTATGAGATCTCTGAAACCAACTATCCTTCCATTACTTACAATTTTTTTATCATTCAAAGGCAATTTTTAGAGGGAAGCTTAAACCTCTGGAAGCATAAAACTATCAGTAATGTTTTTATGTCAAATTTAATCTCTAATCTTTGTAAAATAGCAATCTTTTTTATTCAGCCAGTGGTAGAGTTCATTGAATTATCTAGTTTTAAATGCCCTTCCCTCTTCATATAGGCACTTTCTACCTAAATCCAATGTTTATCTGTAAGAATTTTTGCATGTTATTACTAAAAATAGAGGAAAAGGGAAAATATATGTTCCCCCCAATAGTCTGTCTTTTGCTGCAATTTGCATCAGCTCTTTGCTTTCCTTTATAAAGAGGGGAATCTGAGGTACATTATAGCCTTTAACATCAGCTCCTGACCCTGTTTGCATTTATGTTTGGTGGGCTGTACCAAGAATT
This sequence comes from Melozone crissalis, assembly GCF_028551555.1. Lineage (NCBI taxonomy): Eukaryota > Metazoa > Chordata > Aves > Passeriformes > Passerellidae > Melozone > Melozone crissalis. The sequence continues at coordinate 31,651,097 of NW_026535782.1, read as the reverse complement.
TATCTCTTCAGACAACCTTCTGGAGAAAGCAGTTTGCACTCTTTCAGTCAATCAGAATTACTAAATCAAATCATCATGACTCCAGCATGGTCTGTGACTCTGTCTCTAGAACAATTGTGAAGGGATTTAGTAGAGCAATATTAAACTTAGTGTATTTTAAGCAGGAGAAAAGGCAATTCAGAACTTCAAAGAAAATGCTTATGGAAAAATCCATGTTCTTATTTATCACTTTTAAATGAGCTATCTTGAAAAAAATCCTCATGCTAAAAAAAAATTTAAAAATCCCCCATCTCTATGACAGACTATTGATTTCCAGGTCCTTTACTATAAGCTTCCATGTGTCTTCACAGGACTAAAGTCTGATTGCAAATTTGCTATCTATTCAGTTCATTAAAAAAAAAATAGGCAAATTAAGTGAAATCAGTAAAGGTGTTTATGCCACCAATTGTCAGATACTCTTTTAGATAAGATCTTGCAGGTGCACCTGTAGCTCAGTTTGCATGGTCACTAGGCTCAGTAGCATAGAACATTGCTGCTCTCAAATATTTTCTGCCTTCACTGCAAGACTTGTGCATTTTAGTTGCTTGATTGGTTTGGGGCTTTTTTTCATGAAGTGCCATAATGAGGTTGTGACACTTAAACTGAAGTGTTTTGGAGCAGTTTCTGGGTCAATGGTAAATAAATCCATTTATGCCTTCGAGAGCTGTGACTTTTTAAAAATAATACATATTTTGTACTTTATGGTAAACCACATGAAATAGGGCATCACTTCAGCATGTTTGTGAGATGATACTGTAGAAGATTAATTTTTCCTGACATTCATTTTGAGATGTCTTGATTAGGCTTCATCCTGAAAAATTTGAAAAATTCACTTGAGAAATCTTTCTCACAGTACCTATGCAGTCACTTTTTCACTGGATTATTTTTTTCCCTGTAAATATATATAAATCAAGTATATATACATGAATTTGAATATGTGCTTTTGTGCATATACATATATTTGACTATGAAAAAATGGCACTTTGGAATCTGTTTTAAATGCCAGGGCATCCGATATCTTTGGAGCACTGAAATAATTTTTAAGAATAGGAAGGTTTTTTTGTAATTTTGAGGGATTTCAGCAGCCAGAGTTTAAAAATATCTCTGAGAATGCATGAGCTCTTACAGCTATGCAGCTGTCATTAGCTGTCACAGACTGCTTAAATATGGTGTTGAGTATTATTTAATTACTGACACTATTCATAAAATATTTTGTGCTTTTCCAGACAAATTCGTGGGTATGGCAATCTAGTCTGGCTTTGATATGTACAATCAGCCAAAGGCTGATTATTTTGTGGCATCTGAGTAAAATAATAAACTAATGAAATTCTAATGTCAGGGTGGAACTACACCTGAAGCACTTGGTATGTCATTGAAATAGAGTCCAGGAGGGAGTCTGGCCTTGTGTGCTGGTCTTTTATCACACCTCTACTCCTGTAGGTAGGAATATGATTTATGTGAAATCCTTGCATATTTCAGGATCTGTTTTCCATGATATCTAACTAGTTGGGAGCTCTATAAATAGATTTTTTTATTCCTCAGCGTTTTTACTGCTTTTAGAATATCATTGGGTAAGGCTGTATAGAAATCTTATCTGAGAGAGAGCTTACCTTCGTTTTCTCCAAAACAAAATGGACTGTCCAGGCAATTCTTTCTCATCATTCTCATTTATTTACCTAAGTGAAGCAAACTTCACTTAAGGGCTTTTACCTCTTGGAGACCTCTGACCTTAAACAAGATGGGGAAAGTCAGCATATGGTAGGAGCTGAGAGGTTTGCTAGCATGTTTCCTCTCTGTGATTCATTCTGAGAATGCCAGATTTCAGAAGTCTGCTTTTGAATACTTGATTTCAGCTTCAAGAAAAAAATCTGTTAGCTGACCACCCATCATTGAAGAAGGATTTCAGAGCTGTAAGGCGAAAATCCAAGAGCCAGATGCACAAGGAGATACTGTCATGATTTTTATTTTGGGTCACAGCTTGCACTAGAGAAGCAAGAATGCCTCTGTATGTAAGTCTAAATCTGCAATAATAAGCAACTGAGAGGAAATTTGAATTAGTGTGCAATTAAGCATCTGTAACACTTGAAAATCGCATCTAGTCTGTTTATTTTTTTCCCCAGAGGTAGCCAGAACAAGGGAATGAGGTGTGTTGACCAATAATTCAAGACCAAATGTGTTTGCTTTTGGCAAGTCAACACCTATGAAAGAATTTCTGGTAATTGCCTCTTCTCCAAACAAAAATGTAACAAATCTAGATCTCTGCAATTGGGCAAAGGGCTGAAGTTAGCTTCTTTGAAGATCCCTGTCTTGTTAAAGGAAGAACTTAGAGAAAGGAATTGTTTTTATTAAAAAGAGGATTTTATGAAGAAGATAATTAGCATTCATTTCAATCTTGAGAAGCTAAACTGCAGAGTAGTGTGGTTGAAGAATATGCTGGAAGCTTTCCTATGGCAGCTGCAGCATCAGGAGATCCAAATCACAAATTGGATTACATTTCTCTCACACACAAAAAAGGATATGGATATTTTCAAATTTAAGTCCCACTCATTTTGTATACCAGCTGCTTTATCACCATTTAGTCTGCTGTTATTCCACTTACAGTTCTGATATAGTTACAGTACTTTCATAATCTCATAGAACATGGCAAAAATATATATTCAGATAGCAGCTATGGTATGACTGTATCATACAGTATGGTATGACTGGATCATATAATCTTCTGAAAAAATAATAATAACTTTTTCATTCCATATGTTCTGCATATTTGGGAAAACCAGACATGTTAGCTAAGATTTTCACCTCACATGTGCACAAAACCAGTGTAAGAATGGAGAGTCAAACCCATTATTTTCTTCCACCTAATTTCTTCCAAATAACAGTGTTAGATTACTTCCTGACAGGGTTTAATTATGGCTTTGAAGATTCTACATAAACTAAGGTTTGAGATTCTTCAGAAAATTCAGCAGTGAGTTTTTCTGGCCATGAGAAACCTAACAGGCTTGTTGACATTATTATTTTATTTATTGTGCATAAATGTCTATGTGCATGATGTGTGAGAGTTAAAATAATTTCAATTATATAAATTTTATAAATGGTGAGCACAGCTAAGACACATTTTTTGTGAAGCGAAGGTGCAGCTCTATTTTTTTCTCTTTTCAAAAATAATTTTGAATAAAAGATCAAAGGAAATACAGATTCCCTTCTTTTTTCAGTGTTTTGGGATCCTCTGAGCACTCATCCCTCCAATATAAATGTTTTACCTTCACTTTCCGGGCAACTTTCAGCTCACTTAATATTCTATATCTGTACCGTGAAGCTCTGCCCAGACTTCTAAACCTGCTTACAGATACACCAACCCTTTTTTGTGAACTGTTACACGATGTAAACTACTGTAAAAGTACCTGTTTCAAAGATTATATGAGCAGCTGATGATGTTTATCTTCCATTTTTTATGTGCTGATTTTTGGTCAAATCAGATTTACTTGCAGTAATTATTTGGTTTGTTTTTCAACTTAGCTTGTATTTTTACATAAGGAAAATTTAAGGAGGAATAGGTTATTCTTTATGAAAATTTTGTTTAGCAAGGTTTGATGTGTGTATGATCTCTTCTTGCATAATGTTATTTTAGAGAGTATGATATAGACATGGTAAAATTACTCTTTTATATTGAAATACCATTCACTTATTTTTATATGAAATGTTGTGCATATAAGCATAGTGAGACTGGCATTTCCAATGAAGAACAGATGTAGTTTTGGCTTTTATATCCACCTTCCATTAATGAATACATCTAAAAATACAGTTCATTTATATTTGAAGCAGAATTGCTTTCAAATTTGAGTACTGTCTCTATGATATGTTTACTTTACTTACATTGCTGAAGGAAACTTATGTCTGCTTAATTTTCAAAATAGCTTTGATGTAATCCTATCTGTCAAGAATTGAGAGAGCAAAACAAAATTATTATGTCAAAGTTTACATATCAAGAGCTCAGTCTTGACTTAATAAATAATGGTATGGTAAGCTTGAAAAACTACATTTTCAGTCCTATAACTGTTTTATTGTCCCCTTTTTGATAAAAAGAAGTGCTATAGGGGTCAATTTGAAGAAGACATTTTACAGGAAAACTTCAATTTTTGCGCATTTTTTCTAGTCTTGAGAGATACGAAATTTAAAGACTTCTGCTTTGTTAAAGGAATTCGCTCAGGTTTGTAAGAATGAAAATTGGACATATTAATTCTGAAATTCAATGTAATTTTTCACTTTTATAAAGTGATAAGGAGAGAAAGATCTGCAGATTTCATGTAACAATATATTGAACAAACAATATATAAGGAGCAGTTTAGTTATGGAAAATGAACATTACCTCTCTTATTAAAGCCTTGTTGTTGCAATAGTTCTAGATTTCACCCTACAGTACTGAAAGTTAAAATCCATCCCAATATTCTCTCTTCTGCCATGCCATTTGATTCCATACTGAAGAAGATGGTAAATTTTGCAAGTGCAGCCATAGAATAAAAATACGATTAAATAATACAACTAAATATACAACTCAACTAGTAGTATATATCAGGTGGAACACATTGAGAGGCAACTTACCTTTTGTTCTCTGAGTCTGAAAAGTAAGCTTTCCCTCAAGTGGAACTAGAAAGAGCAGTTAACTGAAGCTTTTTCACTATATTAAACCATCTGTGATGGTTATGGTACTGATCTACAGCAGCTCACAAATGCTATGACCTGGACAGTGAGGTAATATAGGTATGGATCTTCTAGGTTCTTAAACTCTTTCATGATTTGGTTCTCGGACAGTGGATTGGGCAGTTCGTAGCAAACAAATGCAATGAATTTAGATAAGCAGCTGTCTGGAAAATATTTCACCAAGTCTGAGAAACAATGACTGTTTTTTTCTAAAGAAACCAAGTGTGTGTAACTGCAGGATCCAAGGACTTCTTTACTCGAAGTTAGAGAGTTACTGTCCAGAAAGAAAAGAACTGGTTAATGTCTGTTACAGAGTAGAAAACTACACTGAACCCATATTTTTAAAATCTGGGCTTATACTGGCCTACTAATATTTTAATAAGAAAAAACCCTCCTACAAATATAATTTTGAACCTTTTCTGAATATCTCAGAAATTTCAAAAGTCCTGTTTTTGAAATGAGCTGCTTGGACTAGAATTCTTTAGGATCTCTTGCTTTACTCTTTGATACAGAAGGTGCCACAGTCTGTTAGCCAAGGATGACTTACAGAGGGCAGAAAATGCAACTCATTGTCAAAGGGCTTGTGTGGGTTTTATCTTTCCAAATATCAGCTGGCTCCAAACTTCCCTTGCTTAAAGCAAAAACTGTCTGAGACCCATATAAGACAGTAGGATGTGCAGGGTTTTTTCTAGGTCAAAATACAGTCTTTGGCATTTGGTGGGTAGAGCAGTAGAATGAGTGAATTTGTTTGTAGACCCACAATTCCAGGAAGTAGTATTTACTGCAGCCCCTAGCAAAACAGATGGAACTCCATGCTTCTCAACTTGCTAATTAAACAGAAATTAAAGCTTGCTTCATATAAACTATTGCTTGTCTTTCCTTGTTCAGAGCAGTGACAAGAAGGCATATAGTTCTCTTTATGTCTCTCTCCTTTCTTGCTTCTGCCTGCTTTAAGAAAAGATTAAATTTTGTGCACAATCCTGGGTTTTTAAGAGATAGAAGGGTAAAATACTTCATGAAATTTAAGCTTCCTTCACAGCCTGAAAATTTACATTCTTGGGCTTTGTGGGGTACAGAGGACACTTCCATTTTAAGTCCTGCTGTGGTAATAATAATAACAAGAGTTTTACCATTTACAACGTAAGATTAGAATTATTTCAAGTATTCAGAATAAACAGCTGGTGAAGCAACCTTTCCATGTCTTAAAGGAAGTATTAATGATAAAGGCTTACACGTATTTTACAGATTATCAGTGTTTTTAAAGGCTGTGAGCCTCCAAAGCTTTGCCACTGTGTAAATGATACACTACACAAAAAATACTGCTGCATAGGGAACTGGTGGAAATATATAGGATAAATTCTTTACAACTGTTTCTGAAAATTTTGAATATAAAATTTCATATTAAATCATATCAATATATATTCCAAGATTTAGTAACCCATGAATTATTTTTTGCTGGATTTTAATCAAATACACATTAAATTAAAAAGCATCACCATGCTTTTTTATGAAAAATGTTGTATTTTTGTGTCACTATCTTTCTGATTTAAAATTATGAGGCTTTAAGGTTTAACTCTATCAGTCTTAAAAATGCTGGAATTTGATTATTTGACGGCAGTATTGTATCTAAATTATAAAGTATATGAGATGCCTTGGCCAGCATTGACCATAGCTACATAGGTCCACAAATACATTATTCTGTAAATAATTTCTATGATACTTTAAAAAATCTCTGTTGTCCTGCTGTTTGTAGTTCTTGGAAATTAGCAATACTAAAGGTATGATATTAAAAACAGATAGTGTTTTTTTTTAACTTCCCCACAATTGTGCAGAACTTCTATTTCCAATATTCTTCCAGCACTAAACACATAATTGGAAGTATTAGAATTTATTTGCTCCTATTATTTGTACTTGCTATGATGCATTTTTTTTTTAGTATCAGATTAAATATCTGATATCCATATTTCCAGGTGAAAAAATTTCAGCTGACTTTCAGTGGGTCTTGAAGAGCTGCAGAAGATAGGAAGGATAATAAACTTTATTGCCAAGGAGCAAGGCCACAACAATGAACAGGCTGCTATGACCTGTGCCTTATTTTCAGTGTTGTTGGGAACTTACTGGTAATTAAAAAGTGCTGGAAAGACTGCTAAGAAAAATAGCTAGTTTTCTTTTTCCAGGAGACGGAGAATAATTGCAGGAGAGTGTCAGAAAAAAAGGCAGAAAAAATAGTCAGCATGGATCTGTGATTTATTGATTTTCTTGTCTACCTCTTCTGTCTTGCAGTTTCACTCTGCCAAAGGGTATCTGTGTCCAGAAAAAGAAGTAAATAATAAGACTCATATGTACTGCCACAAATAACATTGTCTAAAGAACAGTACACACAGCAAGATTAAGAATTTGCAAATCTCTATCATCCTTTCTTAGGAATTACAAACATCTTCAAGTGATTTCAACTACTATTTTTTCCCCTTCTTAGAAACTTGTCTTAAGAATGGACTTGTTCAGTTATGTTGCTTCTCCTTAGAGGGCCTTTGTGATTCAGGAACAAGGAGAGAGTTTTGTTGCTTTGTATGCCATAAATACAAACCAAAATATTAAATGATAGGCTATGGGCTTTTTTTATCTCTCCTGAATCAAAAAAAAAAAAAAGAAAAAAAAAAGTCTAAGGTCTCAATATCTTTTTTAATGCTATTAGTAACAATATAGGACTGCAGAAGAAATCCATGAAATTTTTCAGGTTGCTGAATATCTCTCTTGCTATTTTTTTCCTTCTCAGAACTTATGTCCACTTTCTTTCAGCACTTATGGAAAGTATTTTAGATGAATTACCTAGAAAGACCAAATATTTTTCCCCTCTCTGTCTGCAAATAGCTTGTACAAGCTGTGTTTGTATACCATATTTTCCTTATTTTAGTGTGCTTTCAAAATATATGTCTTAAACTGTAGAGTTCAGAAACTTTTTTTCTTTGTATTAAATATACAGTTGAAATTGCACACAGACTTTAGGTCTTAGTCATGGCCTAATATGCCTGCCTTTAAGAACAGGACCAGTTTTTTAAAATGTAGCATGAATAGATAAATGAAACTGCATAAATTTTTTTTCAGTAGATGGCTTTTATATTCTACACTGTGTGAACAGGCAGTTTTATTTAAACAGTAAAAAGCTTTCCAACATCTAAATGGGAAGTTTGCTAGCACTGTTCCAAGCGTGTTTTTTCACATAATAAAGTGCATGCAACAAAACTGCCCAGAATAATAAGTAAAGATTTTTATCGCACTTTTGATCACTCTCATGTATTTTAATTTAGGACTGAAAATTCTAATTCATTGCATATTATCAGACTAGAAATTCAAAAGTAATAAAATCTTTTAGAAAAATAAGCACTTTGATCTGTGAGAGCACTTCAAATCTTTTTGGAAGAAAAATAATCCACCAGTTGCTCTTGGTCTAAACCTATTTGCTATGTTATTATCAATAAAGTTTGTGCTGATGGAATAGTACAAACCCATAGAGATCACCTCCAACTTTCTTTGTTCATCTTAACCAATTTTTCCCCCTACACTCCTTACATGCTGTCCTGAGAACAGATATTTTGGAAAGGATATTATCTTTACACTTATTTAATGAACCTTTTTCCACCCCAGCATGAAAGGGCATGGAAATGTTAGAATTTTTTAGACTTGGAATATTGTGGCACCATATGCTTAACAGGACATTTTATTGCCAGGCACTGAAGCTACAGCTAAATTAGAGGGAAGCGGCCGTGAGACTGTTGAGACAAAGCTTATAGTTTGAATAAACTGAAGTTATTACATATTTAAAGCCTTTCTCTAGGTAGAAAGCATTTTCTTGTATTAGATAAGAAATACAGAAGCAGGTTGTTTTTTTAAAAAAAAGAATTCCCACATTTCAATCCCTTTGCCATTTTCTTAATTTAGATCACAATGCAATTTTGGTTGTATTTCTTTTCTAAATTTTAACAATACAACCTTTTCCAGAAGAAAGCAATACACATCAGATGCACAGTTCTGCTCTTTCCCATCTTTTCCTCCCTACTCTAGACTTCTTCTAGAAGCAGATACCTGCTATAGACAAACTGATACTTTTGTGATTCTCTCATGTGCGTGGGCTGGTCTGTCTGTGTCACCAGAAGCTTCTCTGCCCTTCTTCTGCATTGTTCAATGGTTTGAATAAGGGACATGCAGAAAACAGGGGAGACATTTCAGAAAAGTGTGCAATGCCATGTGCTCCTCTGTTGGATGCACTGTTATTGATATTCAAGACCTTCAGGAAGGAAGCTCCATGGAGTAGGAAATAGAGGGCTTCTGTATGCTGGGCAAATTACAGAGCTGTGCATGACATCCCACTGAACTCTGGCTATGGAGATCTCCTTTCTCACTGTTTTGTATTGTGAGACCTGAAGAATGTCCTACAAGACAAGATAGCTGTGTTACCTTGGAAACATCCAGCTACCCATGGATAATCTGCCCAGCACTTCTGCCATTTTTTGGAGCTTTTAGCCACTCTGGATTTTTTATTCCACTTCAGCAGCCTAAATGGAAAATACAGATTTCTCATGCAAGAGCAGGTCTTGCTGTCTGTCCAAAACCTGAATTTTTCTCATTTACTCCTTCTTCCATATCACTGTTCACCCCCAGAAACTGCCATTATTGCAATAGTTGGAGAAAATATCCTTTCCTACTTCTGGAGGGTGGCCTCAAAGTTGGGCACTATTTTGCTGGGACCAGGAACAGGCATTAATTATTATTTTAGGTGATTAAAGGAACAGGCACTAATTATTATTTAAGGTGATTCTAAACTTACTGTTAAGATCTAGAGTCATGTGTCTCTAACACAATAAAGAACACAAAGATTCTGGCTGCTGCTGCTAGTCTCAGTTATAATATGCACACAAACTAAATTGAGGGATGTCAGACAGTTCATTGCTCTGTATTTTTGAGATTGTGTCAGACGTATCTGAGGTAAAGGGTTGAAGTTCATGTTTTTCTTGAACAGAGTGGCTTCTTGAGTCAGTTAAATTGAGCCACTGAGCTGTGATCCTTAAAAACTGTTACAAACTTCTCGTACAGACTCAGCCAATTTACTTGACCTTCTTTTCCATCATTCTTCAGAAGTAAAATGAGATTAAAATGCCCTTTTCCCTATCCTTTAATATTCTGATGTGTTTAGATTGAGAATGTGAAGGGAAGGGAGTAGGGCCATTGACTACATGACTTTCTCTACTGCTTTAAATGTCACTATTTTCATTTATAAATTACTTGTTATTAGCCTTCCTGAGACCTTTTCCCCCCATATAGTAGTACCAGAGGTGCAGTTAGCAGCATTGCTGCACCTAGATGTCCATCAGCATGAGGGAAAGGGAGAGGCAGTTGCTGAGGACAGGGCTGTGCTGCTTCAGAAAGAGCAGTGAGAGCAGTGCTCCCTCTGAAACTCAAGTAGCACTTGGGTGGTTACAACATAGTGCTATTATCAATGGACTGCCTGTAAAGCCAGGGATATAAATAATCCAGTGTAATTAGGACTGTCTAAAGGACAGTCAATTCTTTAAGTCTGTGAAACCATTTCATAAAATGTGGTCCTCATTCTGTGTCACATTTAAAACTGATAACCTTGTTTTCCTTTTCAAGTTTTATGCAAAACTCTCTCAGTAAAAGAGACTGCCTTTACCCACATTGTGCTGCGACAAATTCCTTAGGAAACATCGCCAGGAATGTTTATTTCATTTGTGACTTCTTAGTAAGAGGCAAGGCATTTTCCTTTCCTTCCTACAAAAACTCAAAGGAAAACTGGAAAAAAATTCTCCTTCATAAAGCCTTTTTAGGGGACGTGAGACAGATTGGCAAAGCCCAGTACAGAACAAGAACTGCAGCAGTCTTATTTTTAAAGTGACTTTCCAGCTTTGTGGAAAGAGGAGACATTTTTGTAGTTGGTTTTCAGATTGAAGTTCACAAAGACTTAGCTAATAAATGTTCTCATTCTCTGGATGGACTTGAAGAAATGTTTCATATTGCTCTCAGTATCAATAGATGCTGGGGAAAGCACACTAGCCTTCAGAGCCTGTGCTTTAGAAATGCAATAAAAGAGACAAATATCTAGGGAACAGACAATTCTAAGGCACATTTGAGAGATGGTAAAGGCATCAAAATACAGAGAAACAGTGAGACACAATGATGTGGGATAGTCTGGCATCGTGGAGTGATACCTTGTATGTAATACCTAATTGTTATTGAAAAACATGTTAACAAAAATGAGAGGAAATTTGACTGTAATGAGGTAAACCTGGACTGAATCCTGTGCATATCAATAATGTGCCTATTTCCAAAGCTGTTGGAGCAGATTGCTGATACAATTGCTGTCTTCAAAATTTCTTTGCCATGTTTTAGACTATAATTAGTTTTTTTAAAATCTGGAAAAGATAAATTCAAAGACTTTTTCCTTTGTGTGATTATATTGAGATGATTTTTTCAGAGATCTACATCCTCTGATTAAAAAAAATCACAGAATCATGCATAGAATATCCTGAGTTGGAAGGGACTCACTAGGATCATTGAAATCTGACTCCTGACCCTGCACAGGACACCCCAAGAGTCACACCATGTGTCTGAGAGCATTTTCTAGTGCTCAACCATGCTCTGAGTGAAAAATCTTTTCCTCATGTCTCACCTAAACCTCCCCTGACACAGCTTCATGACATTCCCTCAGGTCCTGTCACTGGTCTCTATAGCATATGATCAACAGCTCATTAAAAAAAAATTCTAAATGAAAAGTTTAATTGATCAGATTTTGAAATATGATGAACTGTGTTTTCAGCATATAAAAAGAGGTCTCAGAGCATCATGGTCATGTGCATGCATATAATCCAATAGCTAAGTAGATCAAGGAGTGTCAGGCTTGTGTGCACAGTGATCAGACCTTGCAAATTTGTTATAATTAAGGTGTGTGATTCTTTGGAATGGTAGAGCTACATGAGTAAATCTAATTGTGTTTCTTTCACAAGAATTAAATTCAAAATCCACTGTAGGCCAAAGGGAATTAAATGCAAAGCATGTCTAATATTAAGTGGCTAACAGGAACATAATTGCCATGGACAATGAGAAATAACCGGATTAGAAATTAAAAATTGCACATTGTAATTCTGATTCTTGATTTATTGTGCCTTGATTCAGTTGTGAATCCATGCATGGCAAACACCAGGACTGTGAGTTAAACCATGAGGAATGGATCAACTTTCATTGTCATCTTTTGTGGAAGTGGGAAAATACAGGACTAGAAGGAACATACGAATTTACCCTCCTTCTAATACTTAGACCAACACAGTCCCATACTTTAATATGATCTAATTCATAGATATGTTTTTGCTGACAGCTGCAGCTGTGGGAAATATTTTTATTTCTCTGTAGAAATCTTAGAGAGTGTTATCAAGTGTATTATGAAACTGCTTCTCATACAAAACAAGGACTGTGTCAACAAAAAACTAGTTGAAAAGGAACTATAAAATATGTTTTAAGTTGAACTAAATATTTCATTAGACACATACTTTATTTCACTTCCCAGTGTGAAATATGGTTCTATAGAAGTTAAATATGTAGATTTTTTTCAGCATTTTGATACAAAAGGTCAGTTATTTTTGAAGGCATCAAAATTTAGTAAAAATATTAGTTAACTCTATCATCTAATGAAAGTTAACTAGTAAATTGTTTTATTGACCTGAATTTCTGACTTTTTTTTGTTACTGTTAGAATGACAAAACAATTTGGTTCCCTCCATTATTTTTCCCTTGACATGGTGGTAAAATTATTTTTATTGGAAGTTGTCACAAGTTTATGTCTTTAAAAGTTACTTAATTGAAATATTAGCATGATACTATGTGAAAGAGTAAGCAATAAACTGTAATATTGACCAATAAAGTATAGATATTTACATTAGAAAAATGTTTGTGTATTTTGTATCATACAGGGTAGTTTTTAATCACTCAGCTAAGCACTTTAATTTTTGCCCATCTCTATTTTTCCCATCTGCATATCTTCTCTCTGACTTGAATCTGGTTCAGAAAAAACACTCTAACCTGTACATAAGTGCTTGCCATATCTGATAAAAGATTAATCGAGTTGTCTTTCTTAGCTGAAGTCCCTGTGCTCATCTGTTCACAAGTAGTATATTTCAGCTTTTGGGCCATACTGGGGCCTTTTCAGGAAAGAAAGTATCAGAAACTTTCACCTTGCAATCCATTGGACCCATCTTTCCTTTCTGCATGTGGTTCGTGCCTTTTGTGCACCCATACTAGAACCTTAGTATCTGATTTTTTTAATTTGTTCTTATCCTTTTAGTAAAAGAGTTAACAGCTGTGTCTGAAAGCTTGCAGGCTTATAGGAATCCAAGGGGCACCATCCCTGGCATCCAGTAAGGTCACTTCCCTGAATTAGTACCACTTGTTCTGGTTTTTTTGTTTGTTTGTTTATGGTGGTGTTTGTACTTCAGGTCAGGACATCTATTCTGATTTATTTTCAAATGTAACAAAGTGACTTTCATTTAAAAGGCAGTTATAGTGAATGCTACTACCAGAAGCTTTATGTCTGGGCAAGCTCTCTGAAATCTGTGTAATATACTCTTCCAACTCACAGTACTCCTTTGACTGTAGAAGCTAAAAAACCCCAAAGAATGTAGGCACACAGTTTGTGGTAGTTGGGGTAGATGGGCTAGAGCTGTGGAAAGCAGGTGAGCAGCATTGAAGGTAATGAGCCCTGGAGTGCCCAGGGGCACTGACCAACCACCAAAGGGAGCAGAGGGCACACAGGTGCAGTGCATCAGCAGGAGGGGATAAAAGGTTGGGTTAAAGAACAAGAAAGGTGGATGTCTGCAGCCTTCTGAAGTGATGTCAGTCTGCATGGGCATGTGCCTGAAGCCTTCTGATGGGGTATGGTGCTGCTCTGTATGGGTGAGTGCTTAAAGCTTTCAGCGACAAAATACTGTAAAACCTGACTAGATGTCTAGAAATCCTTTGGTTTGGTTTGGATTTTTCTAGAAATCCTTTGGTGTTTTGGTTTGGTGCTTTTCTTTCCCTTTTTTTTTTTTTTTTTTGTTGTTTTGTTTTGTTTTGTTGTTTGGTTATTATCACTGGTGTTAAAACACTAGAGAGCCTTGTATTGCTCCAACCATGTTGTAGCCTCCAGGGCAAGCTATTTGATGTATCAAAAGCTCCCAACCTCTTGTGCATTCACATGAAAAAATATCAGGAGATAAAGGTCTAAGTCGGCTGATGGACCATCAGCTTAGGAAACAAGGTTAAGGAGGTCCAATAAGTGAGATGCCTTACAGTCAGTGTGATCCCTGAGGGAATAAATGTTGCTTTGCTCACATGTTTATCCAATAAAAGTGGTGCTTTTATTACCAGAATCTGGGTAAGCACACCTTCTGCCAGGTTATTGTTTCATGTGTGTCCAGAGAGCTGTGTTTGGTCATTTAAACCTCACTCTGTTTTTGTGTCATGCTGCTTTTGTGGGTCTAGGCCAGTTTGGCATTTTGAGAGTCCTTATGCATTCAGCTGAAATCTGAGTGAAGCCCTCTGGGGCTGTTATTTATGGGTTTGCTTTGGTATTCTGTCATTGTTCTGTGCATGTTTGTTTAGTTGTATGAAATGCAAAACTCTTTGTTTACTTTCTGAGATGGGATTAGTTTCACCTAGAGTAAAAGAATGCTTTGAATGAGCTTCTGCTGCCAACAGTGAGGAGGATCCTGAGCTCACTTTTATGTTAAGAGATCAGTGGGAACTGTTAAGTTGACTAAACTGATTGAGGTTATTGTACTGAACAACCCTCACACAGCTGAAAAGGTTGGACATATGTTTCAGACAAATGTACTTCACCAGAGTAATTGGAAACCAATGCAGTGTCAAAAAGCTATGTAATATGATGAAGAAAATTACAGAAAAAATCTTTAGGGGTTTTTGCATAGAATTTACACAGAATGTATTGTGCTAAATATAATGCAGATGTTATATATGTAAACAACATTTTTCTTAATGTCTGTGGAATGACTGCTTAATTATAAATAATACAGAGATGTTACCCATTAGATAATTGGATTAAGTGGTACTTAAAAGAAATCCTAAATTATCTAGGCATCTAAAAAGAAGATAATCTTATGTGTTCATATAGTAAAACCAATCTCAGACTGCTTTAACAAAGATTGTTACTATGGAATCTCAATTTACCTATTTTTGTACTATATTTACATGGAAGTTACTGTGACTACTTCTGTACTATTGCAGGACTGACTTAACTGCCAGTGATAATTTACTCAGACTTTAAGGTGAAAATGACCAATAGAAATTCTCAATAATAACAAGATTACTTTTACATTATTAAAGTTACTTAAAAACCTTCGAAAATTATAATCTACTCCTACCTATGCACTACAAATATGCTCAACCCATAATATGCTTTTTTTTTTTTTATTCAAAGAGTGCAAAGTATATACTGTAAATTTTTTCTTGTACTTTAAGAAGCTGAAATGCATTTTTCTACGTACCATCAGAGATCCTAGAACTACTGGGACACATGTTGGTGTACAGACTCCCACCCAGGGGAAACCCAAGGCTGCTCTCTAATGACACCTTCTCCTGTAATCTTCTGTAGCACAGCCTCCAAAACTGCCCCCTAGAACAGCTGACCAGAGCACAGGTCATCACCCTGCTCTGGGTTGCACCAACCAGTTGCAGTAATTAGAGCTCCACTTTATTTCTGCAGAACACATGGATGTGCTTTTCCTCAGATAAGGAAGTTGCAAATGTATGGGGCAATTTCAGGGTTAGAAAGTTCAAACAGGGGAGGGTGGTTTTCAGGCTTCATAAAGCACTTCTGTTGGAAAACACAGAAAAAGACAATGGTGCCTAATTTATAAAGCAGTAGGCTCTGCTCTTTGCTGAAAGGAATTTCATTTTGTCAGTGCACCACAATTAGAGATTATTAGGAGAATGATTACGACTGTGCTTTTTTATGTGTCTTGATGCATGTTAGAGCTTCACTTCTATCAGCTGGATATCATGCCAAATGAAGAAAAAAGCATATTCTGCCAGGACTCCAGCTGGTCCACCTGTGTGCTGGTGTGAGCTTTACAAAGGGCCTAGAAAGCAAATGACAATCTAATGCAGTGTAATTGTGGGGTTTTGGTTGTTTTTGTTTTTTTTTTTTTTTGAGTCTTGGTTGGGTTTTGGAGTTTTATTTTGAGCCCTGTGAGAAACAAAATGCCTTTTGATGGGAAATGTACCTGTGATATGAAATAAGAGGGCTGTGTTCTGCCTCAAAATGAGAAAAACAGGTGCTTTTTTGGCATTATTGCTCAAAGTAAAAAGGGGAGGAATTGGAGAGAAGGGATTATAGAGAGCATTCTCACTGCTTTTGAGCACTTAAATAATGGATTTTATACACACTTTTTTCAGTCCTGTTGTTTGAAAAGTAATTGCTATTCATACACAAACATGTTCCTGTGCTTTTAAACAGCTGTGGTCTGTTCAGACTACATTTAGATCAAATATGTTCCTAAAGAATCATAGTGGTGCTGAGAAATAACACAGGTTTTTTCACTTTGTAGACCTTCCAGTGTTACCTAAGAAAAGTTTCAGGTGTATTACTCTCAGCAAGTCTGTCTGCTGGTCTGGAGGTGACATGTGAGCCTGAGCTGAAGCTGAAACACAAATTCAGGAGCATCTCTAAAATGTCATGTGGTTCCTCAGAGTTGGCAGCATATCAAATGAAAAACTGCACTAGAATCTTGGTAATTCACTTTATCATTCTTCCAGGAGATCCAGGGGTGCACAGTAATGGAGTGGCAAGAGCTGTGTTTACACCTATGCCTACTCTAGCAGCAGTGAGATGACACAAAGTATATAGCTCAGAATTGCAGAGCCTCTCAGGAGCAACCCTATAATTTTGGAGGTTTAAGAGAACCTTTCCTATAAGCACTTAATCCTATGTGGTGTTTTCATGCTTTTTCTAAGCAGCCTCTGGAAGATTATAAACCTTGTAATTATTAGGCGAGTGAAAACTGCCAACTCCCTAAACTCAAAACCAGGATTTGTGAGTAATTCTCAAAACTTTACCTGTGGGAGCATGTGACCTAAGTGTTGAAAACAGGCAAGAGGATGGGGAGCAGGGAGATAGATACATAGAGAAGAAAATTGAGTGTTGATTTGTACTGAGGTTGTAGGAACTACATTGGATCTCTGTTTTCCTATATTCTTCTCCAGTCCATTTTAAAAGGGAAAATTATTAAATAGGTTGTTTCATGTACAACCCTCTTTCAAATTAATATTTCCTAAAAAGTAAAACTATGTCTAATTTGTGTCCCACCAGGTAGACACATGGGATAGTAGAAGTTTAGAAGAAACTTCCAATTATGTCTAAAATTATTTATGTTTAAATAGAAGCAAAAAAGAATTTACTGAGACAATGGCATACAGTGAGAACCTTGCAAGATCATAATATATCTATCACTGGAAAAAAACAGTTTTACAGAATATTGTCAGAATAGGGGTTTATCCTGAGTTCCTGAGGGCATGGTCTGACCATGGGTCTGCCAAGGGCATTAGAGCTGAGAAGGGAAATTTTAATGTGAAACCTGGTAAAATGAGGTGCCAAGTTGATGTAAGCTTGATTTCTATAGCTTCTAGGCAGCTTTGAGCTTCTCCACTTTTGGTGGAGAGGGAGTTTTTGTTGGATTCACTCAATGCTTCATGCTGATAGTCTTTCAGTGCAAGTGGGGAAGGAATTTACTCTGCTTATGCTGGGTATTTAAAGTAGCTTTCCAGGTCAGGGAGAGAGAGAGAGATAGGGAGGGTCTTCCACAAGATCATACTTCTGGATGGCTTCCCTACCCTCAGACTGTGATTCCAGCATTAGTATTCCCACCCCTCCCCCCCAAAAAAAACAGTAAACAAGTTGCTTTGATTTTCTGTTTGACAGAATTGCACTCTGTCACTCTCTGGAGTTGATGGCCTCTTTCTAGTCTATATAAAGTCTTGAATTGCTAAACTTGTGTAATTTATCATGTCATTGCAGCTGCCCTCTGGGATGTTGTACAGCAATTTTGATTATTTTAATCACATCACTTTAATTGGCTTTATGAATGATGTTCTTTAAAAGTAGAAAATAATTACAGAGTCTAATTTACATTTAGAAGGAGCACATAGCTCATAATAGTGTATGAATAATACATTTAGTTGACCTTAAGCTTCCTCAGTGATGGTGCACTGATGTGGACAGTTTCTATCATGTTTTAGCCTTTTAATTCTTAAAACAGTGGGTTTGGAATTTTTTTTTCCAAATGCCAACTCTCCCTAGAAAATAAAGATTAAAAAAGAAGACTCTTTGGGGCATGTCTGTGTAAAATAATGAAGTTATCTCCTTGCCTAATGCATGCACTCAGGTCTGCAATTAACATGATCATAAAACTATTGTTGGCCTTTCCCACATAGGAGTTAATTTTTTGTTCCCACCTGTTTACCAGTATTTAGTACAAGATGAGCTGTTGAGACTTTTTTAGTTTGCAACTTCACTTGAATAGGTGTGTTTTAGTGTCAGCCAAATTATTAATGCTGCCTCCTGTATTAAAAATGTGATTGGAAATTGGCAATTGTAGAGAAGAGGAAGTCTAAGGAAGGCTTCCTCCAACTAAATACTACGCTTTTCTGTTGACGTTCCATAAGCACCAAGACCAAAGAAATTCAGAAACTTCTCTTCCCAAATCAAAACACCCTCAAATCTGCATGAGGTCATTGTACAAGGTAAAGCCTGGGGGCTCTGTTTCTCATTTTTAGTATTTAAATAGTAGAATATTGTTCTCATACTTAGTCTGCTAGGGGTGAGTTACACCTATGTACAGGAGCTAATAAATTATTCATAACTATGAATTAATTTTATGCCCAGAATGTGGTAAATAATGGTTATGGTGATACTTATGGGACACAGGGAAGCGTTAAATTAATCCTAGAATTGTTTTTACATGTCAAAGTAATTTTTAATGTAATTTTTTTAATTGAATGAAGATTTAGCATTTTGGGCAGTTCTCTTAGTTTTGTTTCGGAATAATTGGTTCCGCTGCAGTGGTTTTAAGGGAAACTTAAAATTAGTGAGCACAAAGTCAGAATTTGTTTTCTCTTGCAGAGTAAATTCTGTCCTAAACTATGATTATATGTAGTATTTATACAGTTCCATAATAATCTGCCCCTTTTACAAATACATATATTCTGAGGTAAGGACACAGCTCTAGGAATTTTAAGTTTTAGGTCAAAGGATATTTCAGGAGAAAGCTGAGGGGCAGGTCTTTCTCTGCCCATCACTTCATAAAAGTGGTAACTCTGTTGGTTATTTTCTGGATGCCAGGAGAGTTTCTCTCAGAAACAGAGCATGCCCACTGTACCCACATGGTGCATTGGCCCAGCTGCACTGAGCTCCTGCTGCTCGGAGACTGCGTGGCACTCTGTGATCAAGCACAAGCTGATCTCCAGCAAGCTTCCTTGTGTTTCTAAGTCACAGTATTTTTGACTAAAAAAAATAGCTTATTTATCTCTGACAAAGCTGGCCTGTGCAACTGTATTCAAAAATGAAAGCTGACTTTTGATATACTAACTTGATTTATGTGATGAGGTGACACTCTTGGATATCCCGCTCTGCAACAGTGCAGCACTTTCATACTAAGCAACTAGTGTTCAGTTTTCATTACTCTGATTCCATTTTCTCCTTATATTGGGTATGTTTTTAGTTCATAATCATTAGATACAGCCTCCTGTCCCAATAATATCTCCCTCTAAGCCTCTTCATATTCTGAGGTTTCTTTTTTTTTTGATGTTTTGGTAAAATTAACTGATAGGAAGTAGGTGTTGCTGCAGATTAACTGTCAAGATAATGGGAGGACAGGCAAAAATTTATATAATATCTCTTGATGCTATTCTGTAGCTAGTTAGGCTAATCTGGCATTTCCACCGTTTCAGTGTCTCTAGCATTAATATGCTATTGGCCTTTCTATGAATTATGTATGCTCTAATAAGAAAATAGGTAGGAGCAAGTGTGTATGAAAATTGTTTATGAAACAACATATGAAAGCAAATAAATTGAATTTTTAAATTAAAAATTGCCTCAGCATTATTTCATTTTATTTGTGGATAGAGAACAAACTGATGGTATGCATTACTTCTTCATAAAAGATCTAAGGTTGACTGTATTCATTATTAAGTTTAAGAGGCATAATTTGGCCATCCTGTTCTCTCTGTCATTATCACCACCTTGTTCAAGTCTACAAGAATTAAAATTTGTTTATATTACACTCTGACAGCATGTAGGAATGGAATAGGACTTGGCCATTGAGACTAAACTAGACCAGTGTACCTATCAGAACATTAATATGTCTGTTATGACACTTTTCCTGTTAGAGTGGTGTTGTCTGTTTATAGATTATACCTCCCAAATGGATATATCTGTTGGGAGACAGATGGGAGAGTGGGAGCTCTGTATCAGCTGTAGGGAGACAGACATTCAGCAGTCTCAGCTTGGCTCCACTGTTATTTGCACATCTTGCCTTCTTCTAGAAGTTGCCTTTGTTAACACCGTATTTACATTTGCTCTCTGTGCAATATGGTTTTTTTCCTAAAAGTCAGTTTTAAACTTCTATTGTTAAGCATTTCTTGGAGAAGACAATTGTTCACATTCAGAGCAATAGGATTTACTAGATATTAAAAATAATATATTGAATGACGCCAGAAGTCCCATACAGAATTCAGTAATGCATGTGTAAAAAGCCACAGCAAAACACAGGATAATCACACAGCTTAATATAACAATTAATAAATGCCATTCAAACGATGCATGAAGTGCTAATTCTTCTAATTAGGTGTAGATACTGTTGTTAATATCTTTACATTATGTGCATGTTCAGTATCAACAGGGTTCCTTGAATACTGCATTGTGCTACGGCAGTGACTTCTGTGCAAAGACCTTTTTTTTTACTTTCAGCTAGGAAGGTGGAAGTAGCACAAATAGTGTGAGTCTACCGAAATATCCCCTTGCAATTCCAGGAGTGTGAGCATGCTTTAAATTAAATACTGTCTCTCCAAGATACACATCCATCTGCTTGGTCAGGTGGCCTTCAAAATGTTCTGCTAAATCCACTATTGTAATATGTTACATATATTCCACTACTTCCTCAGGAAGCAAGTAAACTGTGCTTAGGGAAGGTGTGTGTATATATATGAATTCAAGGTGTACACATTAAGTCAGTGATCCATTCTATTTCACTTGCAGTATTTGTTTTACTGCAAGGGAAACTTCTGAGTATTGCTGTGTCCTTGGACTTAGGAATTTTACCACTCTTACAGTATTTTGTTTCTTAACACATTTCTTAAATGAGGCATCCCAAAATTTCCTGCCCAAACACATCCTATTTCCTGCACAGCATGTACTTAAGGCTAAATTTAGGAAATTGGTGTTCAGTATAACTATCAGCTTTTCTACTGTGAATTTGAGTGTCATCTGCTGAAAGTGGCCTCTGCTAAACACAATGCAGGAATGTGTTTAGGACTCAGGGTGTCAAAGTCTCCTGACGAGTACAGATGCCAACCTCTTTTGTAGGGAAAAACCTGTTTCAGTTTTAGTAATTACAACGAGTGCTTTAAAGTGCAAGAATGTTTGCAGAAAGCAAGAAGTGATAACTGAGGGCAGGAATGGTTCCATTAATCCAGCTATGTCCTAAATTTCATGGGAAGACCTTTGCCAATGGTATTTGTGTCCTCATCACTGTCAGCAGCAATTTGCAGCTTCAGTCAAAGTATTTCTTTGATAAGGGAACTGGAGCATGAGTCATCTTCATTTTGAAATGGACTTTAACTGGTCTTGTGGTGCAGTGAAAGTCAAGAACAGATTAAAAAGCCTTGGGACTTTTTTGGGAAGATTTTTTCATATATTTCTGAAAATTGGTTAAAAATATCACTTGCTGTGGATGCTGCTGTAGTTAATGGAACCTTTCTGTGATGAGGCACTTGCTCTTGAACAAAGTTGGTTTCCTTCTTGCTAGAGAAAATCCAATAGCTAGAAGCAGGTGAAAAACAGCCTTAGGGGAGCTCACTTGCAACAATAAAAGAGCAACAGTGGTAAGGAAGCAAGCAGCAGGTAAAAAAAAAACCAAACAACCAAGTGCTGATCTACAGCTCCTAATAATACCTCCATCATGTATTATCTACTTAGTTGCCACCCTAGTAACCTCCAACATTCCTACTAACTTTAGGATTCCTCTGTGACTGCAGAAACTTGACCAGTTCTTCATTCTTACTTGAGCTGGAAAGTTCTACCCAACTTTGCATACAATGATAGGAGAATGAAATAAATTCTATACTGCATATGCTTACTGTATATTTAAATGAAACAAGCGAACTCGGAGCATCTTGGATGCATTGAAGAACAGTGTTCTGCCCACCCTGTAGCCTGTGAGATTTTTTACTGTTGTAGGCTGACCTGGGATTGCAGAACAAGGGGATAATAAATGTGCAGCCTTCCTCTGATTGTATTACCTTCATCTGTGTGAATAGAAAGGAACAAGTTTCTGGTTTTGCTTCTCCAAGATGTGTTTGTGCATGTATTTTGAAGAAAATTCTGCATAAATATTGCAGACTTTCTGTGTGTGCCAGCTATGACCCTTTTACACTAGCACAACAGCCTGGCCTCCTCTGCTGCAATATCTCTTACTACAGTAGTTGACTCTCCATGGTGCTAAAATTCTGCAGATAGAATATGAAGTTTAGAACTGGATCCTACTGTAGAGTACAGCTAATGGAAAAACTGGTACAAATTACATCTGTTTCAAGAGCTGGTGATGGGTGCTCTGGCAATGCCCAGCATGTCATGGGTAAGCACTCCAAAGGGAAAACTACACTGTCTGAAATTTGATCTGATGTTGAGTATATCAAGTCAGATGTTCTTCAGTGCTCAGACTCTTGTATTTGCCACCGGTCAGATGATAAAAAATTGTAAATTGATAAAGGCAGATAATACCTATGAGGAAAATCATATAACTTCAGATTTGCAATAGCAAAAAAAGCCCATTCAGCTTCACAATTTATACATAGCAGAGTTCCATGTGCATCAGCAGTATGTCCTAATGAATACTTCTGAAATAAAATCATTTTTTATTAATTCAGGAAACTGATTATAATCTGCTATTAAATAAAAATTGCTAACTTAACAGCTTTTTGAACACTATTTTATGGTGATTATTTTCTTTTTGTTTTTGTCTGTTGGTACTTCTAACTACCTATATCTTCCAGTTGATAGAATGGAGTGCATCTAAAACCAATTACTGATTTAAAGAATAACTTATGTTCTTGTTGAAACACAAGAAAACATTAAGCCTGGAAGAAATTCTGCAAATAATGCGAAAATGCAATTAGCTTTTTTTGCAGCATTATTTCCTCAGGTTCTCCAAGTTATAGGTTTCAGGGGTCTTCCATGTGGAAGTGGGAGCAAGAAAAATGCAGTACAGCTCCTCAAGGAAAAATACTATGTGCCAGCTAATGTAGAGGGAATGACGGACTTCTAGAAATAGACTCAGCCTTAAATTCCCTGTTACCATAATAGTTTCCAACTATGCTGTCAGGCACCTGACACGGAGAGACCAAGAGATGACACCAAGAGCTTTGTGGTTAAAACCACACTGAAAATTGCACTGAATGCTTGCACATTTGTAACTGGGGAGTATTATGCATGTTTCTGAGGGAGGAAGCTCAAATGAAATACACACCTACTTAAATGGGAAGGTAAATGCAAATTTTTCATTTGTAGCTTGAGGAAATGAAAGGGAAAATTAAAACCAAAATCATTTGCTAAATCTGGCCTCTTTTTCTCACAGCATTACAGTCATCTTATTTTTATGTTATATATATAGTAATATATATTTGAAAATAATCATGGAGCATCTGTTCTCTGTGAAGAAGCTGGGTGTAAACAGCACGTTCACACTTCAGTGGTCTGTCTCTTGCACACGTTGTGAGTCACACGCATGCACTTCAGGGACAACTATTTTTTCTGTTTTTTTCCTCCTCTGTAGAACTGTAATATCAACAGCACAGGTGCAATATATTGCACCCAACATATCATCCCCATTAACACTGACTTCATTTTGATTCCAAAATGTTAATTATTCTCAGAGAGCAAGATAAATATATATTCTCTGAATTCAGATTATGATGTCAACCAGCATGTAGTGGATTTCTCTATGCCTTTACACTGAAGTATATTTTTCATATTAGAATTACTTTTTCAGTAATTTTTAAGAGTAGTCATATCTACTGTAGTATCTGTAGGAAAAATATTTTTTGTTACTTTTATTTATAGATTGCTTCTCAGAAACCAATGCAGAGAAAAGCCCTAATCCAACATTTAAGAGATTTTGGGTATCTTTCGTCGACAATATTTTTCCTTTATTTGTCAAAGTAATTATTGATCATTTGTTCTTTCTGCTGTTTTCATATGTACATATTCCTTCAAGTTTAATTGATATGAGCAATTTTGGGTATTTATGAACTTTCACACAAGGTTTGAAGTATTTTTTGTGATGTTGATACAGTTTCATTCTAAAGAAATATTTAAAAGAGTAATACTGAAGAAGTTTCATATTCAACCACAAAAATTCAAAAGCACTCACCAAACTGAAAATATTTCCTGTTTACTTTTCAGGCTGTGTGCTGCTTTACTAGAATACCTGAATTGAATATGCAGCTTGTTTCTTATTTTGATGCTATCTGCATTAATCCCAAAATAAAAATGGATTAGAAGTTAAACCCCAGCAATATTTTCCTGGGGAATTCCTGTAACTATATTCCTAGTTACTTATTTCTGTGTTTAAATTAAATAGATATAAAACTGCATTTATTAGTAGCTTATCCTTTCAAAATCTCGTGGAATTGAAAGACTTAAAAGGTTACAAAAGGAGGGTGTCTGGGAAATAAATTGTTATTAAATGCAAAATCTAAATCTGTCATTTTGTTCTAAACATAAGAGGGTTAAGTATGCTGCCAGTAGCAATGTTCAATTAGAAATGGCTTATATCCCATGGTTCTGTTATTATGGTCTGTTTGACTTAGTTCCATAATAAAATTGTTCTGTTAAAAATTCTTATAACAACATGTGGACAGGTTTTTATGTTAGTCAAGCAGATGCACACAGAATTCTGATATGTACTTAAGGAGATACCCTTTTAACAATAGAAAGACTTATCCTATATTTACAGCTGGGATTTGCATGAGTGTTTTATTCTGTGAGGTATTAGTGGCCACTGTCATGCTACATGTGCAAGGTTTTTTGATGGTATATTCAAATAAAAGCTGAAATCCCAGTACTACACTAACAAAAAAATTAAATAAGGAGTGGTGTAGTTTTTAAATGTGTCTGAGATGCCCAAACATCTGGTAGCATAAAGTTGTAAAACAGTGACTTTCCTGAAGCTTTTGAGAGGGGGACACAAAGGTGGTCGCAGAACATGTGACATCTGTGTGTTACCTGTCCTTGACTTGATCCTGAAATGTCCCTGTGGGTCCCAGCCAAGTACTTGCTTGTGCTTGTGCTGGACACAGAGTGTGCAAGGCAAAAGTGTGAGCAAGCCAGGCTGAGCAGTTTATTGTGGGTTAGCTGACACCAAGGCCTCAGGAAAGGCAGGAGGCCATAAGAGCAGCATAATGGGAAGTGGGCAGGGAATGCTTCCTGTCAGGCCATTGGTAAATGACTTTCAAGGCTGCAAGAGAATACAGAGTGGAAGCAGAACCAATTCATAAGGGCTGTGAATGTAAGTGGGAGACTTCTCAGGTGTTAGAATTATCCCAGTGCACAATTATTTAGGGTATTTGAGGAAAAGGAAAATCACCGTTATGATAATTGCTCTCTGTTCCTATAGATAAATCTGGTGCGGAGAAATTCTGAACATAATATTTTAGCTTTAATTTATAAAATAAAGTAGAATGCAAGCTTTATTTTCACATTGTTTATGACTTTATTTTAGATTGAGTTCCTCTGAGCTTTATGTGAGCCCAGAGAAGGCGCAGGCTATGATGGATATAGTAGAGGCCTAAGTTATGTAATGAAGTGGATATTTTTATTCAGGTACTTCATGAGAAATTGAGAAACACTTCTAGAACCATTGCCTCTCAGAATATTTGGTTTTGTTTGGTTTCTCGGGCTTTTTGATTTTGTTAAAAGTGTGGTTAGTGCTGTGAAGTAAAATGAAACCATCCAGTCTATATCTTCAGCTTACCCTAACTGTGCAAAGGCTGCTATTCAATACATTTTAATTTTCAGTGTCTGAAACAATTATCTCCAAGCTGAACACCTATGCAAAAGACATTTCCTCTTTTTCCATGTGTCCCAACTCAATATCCAACATTGCAGTTGTTTAACTCCTTCAGAAACACAGAAGTGAAGCTCTCTGTGGTGGGTGGCTGCCCAGCAGTAATCAGCCCAGAAATGCTGCCTGCTGCTCTGCTTCTGCCTCATGATTTTACAGATCCCTAATCTGCAGGATTCCTCTTAATCCCTCCCTGTTGGCTTTAATTTTTAAGGTTTTATTATAAGGTTATACCTCATGTAAAGGCCTTGAACTAACTAATATTTACAAAGAATATTTTCATACTTTCCTCATTGTGACCTATGCTTGTTCTCTTCAGAAATATTGCACCTCTTGTTAACATTGGGACTGTTTGGGGCTCTCTGTAATGTATACACTCTTCAGTATTTGTGATAATACTAATTAAGCATGAAGTCCCACTGTTCCAGGCAAGGTGGGAATGTAATCCTGACTACAAAGAGTGCATGGTGTAAAAACTTGGCAAATTAAGGGAAGGATGGAACAGAGGTGGAAACACAGAAGTGAGTATTTACATTGCTTACAATACTGTGTAAGACATATAATGCTTATTGTACTTGGAAAAATGGTTGGAACTTCCAGATTTTTAAGTCATTTTACACAATTAAGTTTATCTTCAGTGGATATCTCTTGTTTTTAGAACTATAGTTTATACTCTAAAATCTCAATACTCAAAATTAATTTAGGGAAGACAAGATCGTATTAGACAGCAGTGACAGCAGCATGTCATTCAGAAGATAAAGAACAATGAAAGATTTAAGTATTCAAAACCATAATAAAACATGAGCAGGTGAAGATATGACACTTTCAAAGTGTAAATAGATTTTTCATGCAAGTTTTGTTCATATGATGTCAGGAAGTAACATGGAAAGAAGTACAAATACAAATTCCTGAATATCACAAGGGGCTAATTGAATTTTTTATTACTAGTAGCAGTATTAGTATGAGTATTCCACTTTTAAGGAAATGATTTAGTTGTTTTAAACCAGCCCTTCCTTCTAAGTGTGGTTTTAGAATCCTGGTCCACCAAGTACAGCAAAGTATTCTTGTGTGTTTGGGAAATTGTCAGATCCAAATGTAACGTGGTTTTTGTTTTATCACCACCACATGCTTTGGTACTTTTGGAGGTCTATAAATGATTCTGTATTAACTCCACAGAATGTATCTATTGATTACAGTTCTTGGGGTGACAGAACTGTATTTTTTCCTCTCCTAAAAATAATGAGGTCAGTTGACAGTAGTGCTACTTGTTCTGACAAGATATTTATCTGTTGAATAATCTTGAAAAGACAATGAAATCAACCATTTGGAAGGTGTTTGTTAATAGCTTTTCCTGAAAGCAGCAACACTGTATATACGTATTCTATATCTATTTGATGTCAATAATTTGTTGAGCAAAAGTGATTCTTTTCATCATCAGGATACCTCGGATATTTCACAAGGCTCTATTTTGGAAATTTTAGAGAGAAAAAAAAATAAATTTAACCTATCTGGAATTAACTTAAAATTATGCCCAACCACTGAAAGATTTTAAGGACATCTCTTGTGGTTTATGTGGCCCTAAAACTGGAAATCAGGGTTCAGAAAGCATTTATAAGTAACCTAAAATGATACTAATCAAGAAGTAAAAGTTGCAGTTTGTTTGTGACTTACATGATTGCAAATAAGTAAATATGTGAGGCAGGAGCTCTCTTAATTAATGAATTCATTAATAATATTCTTGGTGTTAGTTAAGAGTTTCTTGTTTCACTTCTCCAGAACAGATGAACCTGCTTCTGCTCATCTTGATAGTGAAAAATGAGTGAGGTTCATTCATGTTTTTCCATTATTTTGCACTTCTGTTGACACAGCAGACAAATTTGAAGAGAATTCTTCAGCCATAAGCAACATGGCTTTGAGGAGTTGCAATCTGCATCTTCTTTACTGAAGATCAAGTACTCAGATCACAGACTTTGAATGAGTTTGATTGTCTTAGCTGCCTTTTGAATTTAGGACTTCTAGAGAGGTTTTCTCATGTGGGTGGCATGGTTTTATTCTACACAGCATGCAAGGGTTTAGTGTTTGTGTTAGATATCACTTAAAATTCAGCAGAACTGCCTCAGAGCAGTAGATTCTTATACTCTTCTTCAGTTGTAGGGATTATTTCTTATCTGCATCATTATATGCAAACAGAACATTAATTTGCACCATGTTTATTGTGAATTATTGATATTATTATTGAAATTACATCTTTTTAGACAAGCTTTACTGAAGAATCTCTGTCTACATTTTTTAAAACGCAAGTTTTAGATTTTTTTTTTTTAACTTTGAAGGTTGTAATAAGAGTCAATTGAGTCATCCAAGATCTGGGAAACAACTAAGAGTTATGAGATGTGAATAATTTCATCTTTTCTGTTGGAGCGCCATGAATTTATACAGCTGACTGCAGTCTCAGGGAAGCTAGCACTTCAGCATAGCATGGCACAGAGCAATGTAGAAATCCCTGCTATGTATCCAAAATCAGGTTATTCTGTGGTCGTTCCTGGGTTAGTGAGTGCTCCCTCTTTGCAGGCATCATACACCAGTGATGCAGCTGTGCTGCTTTCCCTTCTGCAGCCAAGTAATCCAGGATAAATTCAGGGGTCTTCTGTGGCACAACACAGCCATTCTCATGGCTGGCATATTTTGTTCCACTTCTGTGTCTGGTTGCTGCAGTCACTGTGGGGCTTCTTTTTAACTCTTAATCTTAGCCTGCTTTTATATAGATTAGGAATAAGTTATAAAATGTACTTTTTGTTCTGTGTGCGGTTGGCACATGCACTGAGGGTGCAGGAGGCTCTAGATGAACACACCTGAAGTGAGTTCAGCCTGGACACCTGAGCAGCCCCTGAAGCTTGAGGACTGCTGGCATGGACTGTGGACTCATACCTTTACTCGTACATTCTATTGCCAGGCTACCTAATGATAAAATTGGATCAGAACTTAGTATTTTCCTGTCTAAAGCCTGCTGAGGAATACTGCTATGTGTGAGTGGGGTATTCTTGTTTTTCTGCTCTGAGAGTTAAAAAAAATTCATCATTGTGTAAACACTGTGAAAGAAAAATTAGCTATCCCATCTGCTTTCCTCTGACTAACATTTCTTCCATCACATGTTTAACACTAAGCCTCTCTGATGGAATTAAAAATAGATGGCTACAGAGGAGCCCACATCTATTAATTGACATTCAGTCTTTGAAACTTACAACCATAAAATCACTGGAGTAACAGACCCAACCAGGCTTTCATGAGAGTGAGATTTTTGATAAAGGCACCAGTTGCACTCTTTCAGTATTTTACCATTTTGGCAAAATTCTATTGGGAAGTTCAAATGTAAAGAGAAATTGATGAGTCTTAGAAAAACTGGAAAAGAGAAAAGGGTTCATTTTAATCCCTCAGGAAAGTGATAAGATGAAGGTTTCATTTTTTTCTGAGGCTCATACCAGCCCATCATTGCAGTATCTGATCACCTTGGAGTCACTGTTACAGTGACAGTGAATAATTGATCTGTTTGTTTGACAGCATGATACAAAAGTGGAAAAAGAAAACCATTCCACTCTGACCTTGTCACAGCCTAAAGGGTTGTCTAGCTTGTGGGATCACAGCTGTGGGTCTGTAGGACATGGTGTGGAGGCTTTATCCTTTAAATCTTGACTTGTAGTCTTGTAGTGGAAATTTTTTTAGTAATTAAGACAGAAATAAAAGAGAGATGATCTTTCAGGGTCACAGTGGGGGACAGGACACAGACAGCTTTAATGCTTGAGTGATAACTAGACTTGCACTGGAATGTCATGCATATAATTTATTTTTTTTAATAAAAATTCAATCGTTTCTAGCAGGATTTCAAATGCATGCAAACTCTTGAACAGCAAACCCAAACTGTGGCATAGTTTTATGATTCTAGGGAACTGAAGAAACTCCATAACCACATAAACTCACTTAAGCAAATTTGCATTTAAAATGTTCTCTTTTCAGTTTTACTGAGATGATGGTTGAAACAGAATATGTTTGCAAAACAAATCAACATGAGATCATAACTATGATTCCTTAAAATTTTAAAATTCCTGTCTTATTGTAGAAGCACTGGGGCATTTCTCTCACTATAAACTCATGAACTACTCAGTATCACATAGGGTTGCAAAATGTATTGGATTTCTTTTTTCTTATAGATGCTTATCATTAAGCCCAGTATTTTATTTGAGACTGATGAATGAGTAAAACAATAAAGCTGTGAAAATTGCATCAAAAGAGAGAGAACTGTTGACAAAAAGAGTGTGATTCTGAGCTGAAAAGGCCAATTCTTCTGTTAAGTATGGTTACATGACAGTCAGAGCTGAGGCTATCAAAGGAATGCATGTATTGATATAATGATGTGTCTTTGTTCTACAACTAATGTCGTGTTAATGATAAAAACCACTGCCCTTCTGACTCCTGTGTTATTAACCATGTCTTCTGCCAGTGTTCCTTTGATGCACACAAGTACAGAAGCCAAGCCATTGTCTGGAGAGTGTTAGTTAATACACATATGGTGAAAAATATAGTGTGTGTTCAGAACACAACTTATTCCATTGTAACATTAAGTTGAAATATAAAGTGTTGACTAAATGTCATCGTTTTGGTAACCAACTCTTCCCGAGCTAATTTCCTGTGAATACTGCTACAATTTTAAGCAATGTTTCAACTCAAAAAATTGTAATCCCATTTTAATTAATGTCATGAACACTCATGAACAAAAATGAAAGCAACAAATAAATGAAAAAAAGTCAGGAATTAATCATACTTTGAAGTTACATGGGAGGAAGGAAAAAATCACAGCACATCCTAACGAAGCACCTCTTCCATATCTATAAAAATGATGATTAGAGAAATACACCTCAGAATCAATGAAGTAACTGCTAACTCAAGATAGTTTTTAGTTACAAGAGATACTTCATTGCACTGTGCCTTTCCTGTTCATATCAGTAGGATTAGTTTCAAAAGTCAGGTCTTCAGGCCTATGGAGAACTGTCACCCCTGGTTATATTTTCTCACAATTGGAGGCAACATGCCAGGGAAACACTTGCATTTGCATATTCAGATTTAGAATGTGACTATCCCTTTGGCACTTCTGGCTTTCTACTTTTGGGAACATCATGTTATGGGTTTCCCAAGATATGGGCTTGGCAGCTGTGCATCCAAACTGGAAGAGAGTTGTCTCCATTTCCCTTCCTCCTTCCCCTTACCAAGTGCAAGAGCTGTTTTCACTGCTTATAAGATACTCCTTTTAAGATATTCCTGTGAGTTGCTTAACCAGGGTGACACTGTTAATTGCTGGTATGTGCAAGCTGATGCAACCTAGTTTAGATCACAATGAAATGAAAACATTATTGAATCATTTCAAGTTGTATGAGTTTGAATTACTTTTTTTTCCAGAGGCTGGTAGCTGGCAGTCAATCTGCAATATCTCTTTTAGTGAGTTTATTGTCATCTGCATATTTGCAATTGTAACTGCTTTTTGCACTTCCTTAATACCTACGAGACATAATTTCTTTTGTGCTTTCTGTGCAATTGCGATATTACAGGTTACATAAAATTGGCTTTTTAATTTCATTTGCGTCTGCAATGCAGAAAATCATGGTGGAAGGATTTATTATTGAGAGGAGTTGGGGGGGTGGGGGGTGGTTGAGGGTTTCCAAGATTGGAATAAATTTGCTATAGTTAAAAACTATAGCATACTCCTTATACACTGTAAGAAAAATATTGCTGTCACTGGTGCTTTGTAGAGTGTCCAGATGTTCTCTTGGTATCTGAATGTATCCTTTATGAATAGTTAGCAACTCATTTTTATTTTGAGATGGAAACTCAGCTAAGCCTCCCTCTGTCAGAGATGTGGTGGGTCTCCAGCACAGGAAGGACATTGACTCGTTGGAGTGAGTTTGGAGGAGGCCAGCAGGATGATTAGGGGGTGCAGCACCTCTCCTATGCAGAAAGACTGAAAGAATTGGGATTGTTCAGGCTGGAGAAGAGAAGGCTTTGGGGTGGCCTACTTGTGACCTTCCAGTACCCGAAAGGAGCCTACAGGAAGGATGGAGATAGACTTTACAAGAGCACATTCAGGAAAAAAACAAGGGGGAATGGCTTCAAGCAAAGAGAGTAGATTTAGATTGGATGTTAGGAAGAAATTCTTTATTGTGAGGTTGGTGAGGCACTTGAACAGATTGCACAGAGAATTTGTAGATACCTCCTTCCTGGAAGTGTTGAAGGCCAGATTAGATGGAGTTCTGAGCAACATGGTCCAGTGGAAGGTGTTGAAACTAGAAGGACTTTGAAGTTCCTTCCAACGCAAGCCATTACATGGGTCTATGATCTTCAGCACCAACCAGAAAGTCCATTGTATTTAGCACCTGCTGAAGTTTTCCTTCCCCGTGCTGGCCAGTGAGCAGTGAGATGATGCTGCATTGTTGAGGAAACAACTTTTTCAAAGCAAAGTGTTCTGTTTTGCCAAGAAAAGATGCAATTAAATAACAAAATGCCTTGTCTGTACTTGTCGTTTCTTAGTAAGCAAGGCTGGTGATTTTTTGGTTGAGAGAGGGCAATGCTACGTTCAAACCATTTAATTTTAGTTAATCAGCTCAGCTATTGAGTTGCCTTTGAAGCAACCTGTTTTTCTCCCTCAAGGGTCAGGAATCTTGAGCTCTTAACTTCACGTACTCTGAATTACATTTAAATTAGATAAGGTGTGCAAGTCATTCAATTTCATCTTTTTTTGTACAGATTCTCTGTCATAAGCAGGTAGCTATTAATCTGTGCTCTTTGTAGATCTGGTCTTTTAGCTGATCAGGGTTCTTTGATCTGCCCTTTCTCAACTGTTAGCTTTGTTAGTACAGCAGATTTCCTTAGGTCTTCATTACATCCTGATGGCTGGCTGTGTGCTTTATGGGGATTCTTCTGGGCCCTACTAGCTCATATCTATCTTCTCCCTTTCTCGCTATGTTTTGTGAACGCTTTAGAGATTATGAAAGTAATACTTGAAGGACAGACACAATGTACAGGTGAAATCACACGGTTGTTACACTTGCTGACTTTTCAGTGATGATAAGATATAAAATTTTGATTTTTAAAAAATAAACATTAGAAAGATGTATTTTTAAGGCCCTAGATAATGTTAAGCAATTCTAATTTTTATTAGAAATAAAAAATTGTATTAGTAGTGTTGTCAGATCCTCATGGTTTAAATTTGGATTTTTTACACTAATCAACAAAATACCTCTGTTTTGGAAAGGAGATCCTATGTTTTTTATATATGCGTTTGTCTGTATTTGCAGTTCAGTGTACTCAAAAAGGTTGCTTTTGTCTGGATCTGGAGTCTTTCATGTTATTGTAGAGGTGAGACAGGAAAAATATAGGCAATATCTCTCCAATGATGCTTTGATATTAATTCTTTGGCTGTTTGAATAATTGTTGCCAGAGTAGTATTTCTCTTTTTACT
Source organism: Melozone crissalis (assembly GCF_028551555.1). Lineage (NCBI taxonomy): Eukaryota > Metazoa > Chordata > Aves > Passeriformes > Passerellidae > Melozone > Melozone crissalis. Next base: position 31,617,462 of record NW_026535782.1, on the reverse strand, counting down.
ACATTCTTTTCGTTGTAGTCTGTGAAGTCTGTGCTCCTGAATTTAGTGTTTTAAGCTGTGTTGTTGTCTCACTTTTATGAGCATGATAATTATTGTTACACTTGAAGATCGTGTTCTTGGCTATTTAAAATATCTGTGTGCAAAGAAGCATGATCATAGGTGTCAGGAAACCCTTTCTTTCCTGGACCATTCCGTGGTCCCTGCTGCAGCATAGCAAAGAAAACAGAAGTCATGGATGAACCCAGCTGTCTCATTTTCCTCAAATTATCTGGTATACACAACTTCAAGCACCTTTGTCATTATCTTAATCAGATTTTCAACATCAATTTCTGTTTATTTTCATTAAAGAGACCTAGCTCTTCCAACATACTCTGTGGTCTGATTTATGCTTCAAGTACCTGAAGGAAATGTTGCATATGGAGAAAATAAACAAAAAAATTAGTTATCAAAGCTTATTTTCTTCTTGGAGCATTTTAAATTCAGGCTTTCAGTCAGTCCAGTGTAGTGTTTTAAACCAGTGTCCAAAGTGACAGTTTAAAACAGTTTAAAAAAGTTTTTGTGGATAAACATGCTGGTTTAATACATAAAGACAAATAGTCCTGTGTACTTTCTTCACTTGCTAAGTTTTATGTTTATTTACATATTTTCTTTAAAATTAGAATTTCATTTCATTTTCTAATTATTCTTCTTAATACTGCTTCTCATGGAAGTTTTTGTGGAAAGACTGGTTTGTCTACCTCTTGAACTTAGGCAAGTGGTCAAATGTAGAAATCTACATTTGAACTATTTACTGGAGTGGAATAACCAGTTTTATGTGCATTTCATCCTAAAATAGTGTTGAGGACTACATTCAGAGCAGGTAGCTCTGTGTGCAGGTTCAGTGTCTGGGGATAGAAACTCAGAGGCAAGGCAGGAACCCACAGCCCCCAGACTGCTCCTCTTGGACTGTGAGGATATAAAATCACAGGGCATCCTTTGCTCAGGGTCCCTCCTCAGAGGTACCAGGTCAAAAAGCTTCTTTTTTTTTTTTTTTAATGCACCAAGTTTAAATTATTTAAAGGAATCCAGGATGGACAGGGATCCAGGGCAGAGATGATTTCCATGCCCTGTTGCAATACAAAAAGGTGGAACTCTATCTAATGTCTAATGCAAATAATAGTTTTCAATCCCATAGATACTCTAATTTTCAGATTCTTTCAGGAGGCAATAAACAAAGAGGCTTCTGGTTCAGGCTCTTCCTCACCTACAGCTTCTTGTTTATTTTGTCTGTAAATGCTTCCACTCATCTCCACTGATAGGTCTCATCTCCACCTTAGGTCTGTCTTTCCACGGTGTAGTTTCATTGCCTGCATCTGCCACCACTCATTTTTCAAATGGTGTTAATGTGAAGCTGACCTGATTTCTGACATCTGGCTGTTGCCCAAAACATTATGAACAACCAGGAAAAAGACCAAAATCTTGTTAATTTGTGCTTTATGCTGCTTGGCAGCATCATAATCACACTCAATTCTTGAAATTGTGTGTAAATTCTGAATGTATCATTGCACACTGTATGTTTGTTTGGTATTGGGGTGCCTCTTGGTATATCAAAAAACTGGGAAGGAGATATTTAAATGGAAGAAAAATACTGTACCTGAAATCTGTGTTAGGCTTCTATACTCACATGAAAAAGTAAATGAAGCAAAAGCAGCAGAATGCTTGGAAACATTGCACATGTATCTCAGTTTGTTCATAAAAGAAATATTCTCAGAGCTATACTTGTAAAGTGCCTGGAAAAGCTAGTGGGAATTTATAATATAGATTATTTTAAATAATAATTTCTTTAAGTCAGCAGGATTTTATGTGATAGCCCTGACCTGTTCAGGACCTCAAAAGTGCTGTACAGTGAGAGGGATTGCTTAGAAGCTGATCCAACAGAGTAGCATTAAATCCCCAAGGAATTACCACTATCTATGCCTGTTCCATTGATATCTTCAAGAGCAAGCTGTATTTTTTAAGCACTATCTTATCTAGAAGGATAAACACTTAAAAGAAAAAATCAAGCTAAGAACAGTTCAACCGAAATGCTTCCAGACTTCAGATATCAATATATCTGTACACATATTTTCTCTTGAGGGGACAGACTATGAAAAAATTGTGTTAGCAGTGTTAGCCATATTTCCTGGGCTTGTAGAATGAGGCTATAGTTATAAATGAGGTACCAGTTGCTCCTTTTTGTTTTCTTCCAGTCATACAAAATACTTGTGTTCTAGAGGCCAGGCAGAACAGAATGGTGCCCAGGGGCTGCATTCTGCACTCACCCAAGGGCACATTTCCTTCTCCTTACCCTGCTTCCAGGTGATCAGAGGGCAAGCTGGCCCTCTGGAGGAAAATGGATGTGCTGGTGCATACCTTCAGGGAAATGAGGGAAATATGCATTACTGCAAAATAAGTGATTCACTGTCTTGTTGTTTTTGGGGTTTTTTTTGTTTTTTTTTTTTTTTCCTATGCAGAAATCTGAGGAGTGAAAGAGGAACAGATTTTGAATAGGTGTCACCTGGCCTTTATGGGGCAATCAAAGTTGTATGAGGCTGTAGAGAGTTATTTAGGCATGGCTTTGGCTTTGCAGTCTGCTGTAGTCATACAGTAAGAATGAGACTAGAGGACACAAAGATTTTAAATTCTAGCAAGTATGATTCACTGTGTTTTGAATGTGTTTCTTAGTTTTGTCTTTAACAGAACTCTGATAGTCTCTGTGATCCTTGTGAGATTTCTCTTCCACAAGATCTGTGAGATTTCTGAGACCTGTATAGGCTCCTCAGATGTGCTCGAGTTCCGTCTGACCTGGATCTCTCAGGTCGTCTCTTCTCCAAGCACCGTGTGCACAGTTTAGCATCAGTCTAAACACACCTTCCTAAACCATACTTGTCTTTTTGCAGGGCAGTGTGTACATGTGTGTGAACTGCTGTCTCTTCCTTCCTCGCAGCCTGGAGAAGAGAGATTAGCGCTCTAGCTGGGGACAGGTCTGGTAACTGGTTCATTATAGGAGCAGGATTTCAGGGAGCACAGGAAAACACTGTTGGTGTCTTTGGTTATTAATTTATTCTTTCTTTTATTTTTCTCCTTCACTCCCTCACCCCTCCCCTCCCTTCTCCTTTCCCATGCCAGTCATCAATAAAATGACTTGGAATTGAACCTGGAACATAAGTAACAGAGTTCACACTTCATTAGACAGAACAAAAGAGTAGCCAGCATGATTTCCTCAGACCTAGTTTGAAAACCAATCAATATAACGCTGTCCAGGGTAACCCAAAAAAATGTGTCTTGGATTCCATATTTGTGCAATGATCTTATAGTTTCATATTTTTATACAATATGGAATTTCAAAAAAGAACAATTAGGTGCTGGAGCATTTTCAAAGAAGGAAAATAAAGCTGGCAAAGAATCTGAAGAACAAGTCCAATGACGGAGCTGTAGTTGTTTAGCTTAGGTATTTGAAGGGAGGTTATAGCCAGGTGGGATACAGCTCTTGTGCCATGTCTCAAGTGAAAGGATGTGAGGAAATGACCTGAAGTTGCCACTCCTGAGGAGGTCCAGATTAGATATTAGTAGAATTAGAAGTTAGTAGAATTCTTTTCGCTGAAAGAATGGTTAGGCATTGGAATGAGTTGCCCAGGAAGGTGGTGGAGTTGCTGTCTGGGGAGGCGCTCAAGAAGAGGTGTCTGGCTTTGGCATTTCAGGATATGGCTGAGGGGTGCTTGTGGTGGTCACAGGTTGCTGATGGCCAGACTAGATGATTTTGAAGGTGTCTTTTAACCTTGATGATTCCGTGCTTCTGTGAAACGAGCAGTTTCTCTGTTTTCTGCACTTGGAATAAAAGTAAAACCAAAAAACAAATAACAAACTTCTTGTCTGAGAAGACTTTACATGGAGGAAAGTCTGACAATTAGGAAGAAAAGGAAAGGTAATATTTTTTTCTTTCTTGAATAGGAACAATTCAGACAGTTCCTTTTTAGAGTCTTTTTATTAAGTAAATTTTTAATCATGCAATGCATGTCTGAATTATTTCTGTGCCTTGGTAAAGCAGAAAGGCTCGATCTCGAGATTTTTTAATGGATATGTGAACTCAAACTCTGCTTCTGTGATCACTGTTCTGAATCTTCATTCCTTATAATAAGCATCTCCTACAAGAATATTGTAGGTATTTTATAGTGTAAATGTAAGATTTTATTTTAACTGTGGTGATTTTATTGAAATATTTGTAAAGGGATTAATCAAAGAATAATTAGGAAGTTCAGTTAGTTTGATACAGGTAAATAAATATTTTTGAATCTTATTTTCTCTTTAAAATGCTCACTTAATAAGGTATATTAATACCTATGTTAATAGGTATAAGCTTACCTTGTTATGTCATGTAACAATACTATGCAGACTGCAAGGTCTGTCTTTCTACGTATTAGGTTTTAAGGAATAGATCCTTGCAGGTTTTGCATGTAGATTTCACTGTGCAGTGTTAGGAAGTTCCCAATAGCTCAGAAGAAGTGCTCCCATGGATGAATTTTGTACAGGTCAACAGAAATACCAGGGAGCTATGTTAATATAGATTGCTTATAAGTGGTTTTTGTTACTTCTTTATACTTTTTTTTTTGTTTTGGCCTGGAGACTCTCATCATCAAACATATAATATTTATGCGTAGTGTGTGTACATACATCTGTACAAATATTGCTCAAAGGGAGATTTTTTTTTTTATTTCTGAGAGCAGGATTGTCATCATTTTCTAGTAAGTAAGTTTCACCTGTCTGAAATCTTCATCATAGAATCAAAAAAACCTGGGAAAGGTTCTGCCCTGGTTTATTCAATGTTTTAACAAATTAAGTTTGTTCAGTGAGTATCTTTGATTTTTTTTCCAGCAGCTTTCCATACCATTTTTTATAAAATCTGACTTTCTTCTATGTTCCCTGTCCTTATTTTGGATGTGGCCTTGAAATTAGAGTTGTACTGCTCATATCATAACTGGGTGCACGATTTCCTGCTTTACCAGAGCTTTGACTGGGGACTAGCTAAGGAGGTTTGGATTTTTGTGATGTTGGTGCTTAGGAAAATATGTTCTTTCTCCTATGACCTGGATAGCAAGATTGCTTGTCCAGTGTAAGTAACTAGTTGAAAATGCAGTTGCTTCATGTTTGAAGGTTAGGAATACCAGTGTTGGGATTAATGAATTTTGATCTAATTCTTATAGGTAATTTAGAGAATTAGGTAAAATTCCATTTAATTTTATTGCTTCCACAGAAACTTGAAATTATAGTCTCATAAATCCTTTGTCACTATTTCCATCTGGTTGTGAAAGGCAGGTCAGTTTGCTGCATGTGTGCCATTATTTGTGATTATTGTCACATGTAGTCTTGGGAACTCCCGGAGGTGTAGCTTGGCTGAGTATGTCCTAGAAAGAGGGCGTTTCATAGGTAATGTATTTTCTGAAAATGTTTTCAGAAGCGTCACAGCCTCAGAAAAGGCTTTTCTATGTGGAAATCCAAAAGAAAGATGAAAAGGAGACTGGAAGCATAGTTTTAAGTCCATCAGTAGGATGCAGCTGGAGGATCTCTCCCCCTGCATGTGGTTTACAGCAGATAGTAACCAAAGTGCTCCTCCCAAGCAAGAATATATGCATGTTCTAGAGATTAATATTCAGAATTTTCTCTCTCTTTTAACCCTGTTTTCTCCTCTGCTAAACTTTAATTTTCTCCTCCGTTAAACATTTTCCAAAGGAGAAAGCCCAAACTGTAATAGGAAGTGTCATAAATATTAATTCAAATATGTTGTAGTTACTAAGGTACGAAATACTAAGCTGATTCTATACCATTAGATGCATTCCTGACTAGAATAAATATTTAATCAACATGCATGAATGGGAATTGCTGCACTACTTACAATGCAAAAACTCTTTCATAGATTTTTTTGTACCTGCAATGATTGCCAGTAATATCCTCATGACAATGTGATGCATTTGACTCAACATACATTGTTTGAAGAAATACTATTTTAGAATCCATGCACCCATTTGATATTTTTAATTGAATATTTTTATTACTTTTCTTACACTTGGCATTGTGGATAGGAAATTACTATGGCTATAAGGAAATAGCCTTACAGTACTGAAGTATCAGGGGGTCACTCATTCCCAACTATGTTAAGTTTCCCAGGGGTCAAAATACTGGACTTAAACCCCATCAGCTGCTAGAATTGAATTCAACAGAATTAATTTTATACTTTTTGTCACTATGTCTTTTGTGGGTCTTCCTCAGTTTTACAAGGGGAAAGAGGGGGAAAATTGTTTACAATTTTGAAAAATTATGATAAAGTTACTCAGAGAATATTGCTGTTAACAGTGAACAGCAAGAATAAATTAGTTAATAGAGCTCAGATGCAGCAGTCAAAAGTATACAGTAGATCTACCCTTTTAAACATAACTGCAAAATTTTCAGAAAAATCATATATCAGACATATGCAAATTAAATGTGAAAAAAATTATTCCAAAAGCATTTGTTTCAACATTTTTTAGTAGTTGTATGTGTGTGTATAGATATATATACACACATACACACAGAGGTGTAATTTATGAACCACTGAACCATGATTAAATAAAGATGCTGAATGGGTAAAATTTATAATGTGTGTGTTTACTTGTGCTGAAGTATTGTTCATTTAAAACATAGCCATGCTGAAATAATATGTATTGTGTTTTCCTTAAAAAATTCTGGAACAGTTCTGGTATAAATACATCTGAACATGATACATGAATTAACATCAAGTTGCTTTGCATGGAAATTATCTTTTCCAAAGTAGCTGCTCTGTATGAAGTGAAATACCTTTTAAGTAAAGAGAATAGTATTATAAAAATGTTTTCCAATATTTAAGGCTGTAAATCTAAAGGGAAATCTGACAGAAACAAGTTAAGAACTTGTCAGCATACAGGGAGTTTTTCTTAAAATTCAAGATTTTTTTTATATGACTACATAATTTGCCTTTAAAAGACTGAAAGTTTAAAAGTATATCCAGTATTTAAAACTGTCACAAATAAAAATGTGAGGATCATTGCAAATATGTGATTTGAAGATAAATGGACATGAAGACCTGCCTGAGGCTGTTGTTAAATATATTGATAATGTGTGCATTTTTTTTTACTGCAAAAGTAAGCTGTAATACCCAGTCAGGCTTAACTTCCTCAAATTATAGTAGTAAATTCATTGTAAAACACATCTCGCAGTAAGTTGTGTTTTCCATATCTTAAAAATGCTTGAATCCAGGTATTTTATGCTGTATTTTTGCCTGCTTTAAATACCAGGTTTACTCTATTGAATTGGTAAATAATCACAGAAAAAAATCCTAGGTCAGTATTTACTTTGAGAAATTATTAAGCTCAACTATAATTAGCATGAACATTGTATGTATTGTTACATATGCTCTCAGCAGTGGAAAGAAATTGCTTAAAGGTTTAGTCTAGAAATACTGGGTCTTTTACATCCAGAATTTTCAAAAATGACTGCTGTTAATTTCTTCTGAAGTAAATTTTGAAATCTGAAGAAATACTGCCTGGTCAGATTGCCTACTAATCAGTGTCTGTCTAAAGAAAATTACTGTTTATTTGGCTCTGCAGAAATAAATCTGAAAGTAATAAAAAGGAGGAAAAATAGCATTCAGTGCTGAAATACATTCTTCAGAAGCTGAAGGGACTTCCAGATTTTTTAAAGGCAGATATCTTCTTTCCTGCTATTTTTATACCCTTATGATTGTTTGATGCAAGAAGGAAGTCTGAGCATGAAAAAATTATCAATTTAACAGGTAAATTGTGCCTAATAATTTAATAGGTTTGTTTATGTTGATGTTTTTCCATAAGACATTTAATATGAGGGAGAAGGTCCTAATTTCTTCAAACCTCACAAAGAGATAAAATTCTTGGTTTGTGTAGAGACCTCAGGTAGAAGTCAGCCATGGAGCTGGGTTTATTTCTCCCTGGGTATTGGGCTGTCCAGTGCTTGAGAGACCATTTCTGTGAACACAGTGCAGAACACCAAAGTGATCTATCTACCACTTGCTTGTTCTCAGTACCTCATGAGCCAGGAGATGTAACAATACCTTCAATTTCATTATGTGAATTTCAGTTGAGCCGCATCAGTGTTCTCTTGGATAAGCTTGTTTGAATGATCACGTTCATCTGTCAGTATGGTGTAATTTAAATAAACTGTAGTGCTGTACAAAATTCTGTTCCATTCAGCAGAATCTCTGTTGCCCCCTTTTGCAGATGACGGTTGCTGCTGGTACGAGCATTGAGAATAACATTCAAAGGACCATATCCTGCCCTAATGTATGTTCAAAATATCTTGGTTTTTTGCATAATTTAAATGTGAAGCCTCCTTATGTGAATTTGATATTTTGTTGCCCATATTTTTGTGCATTTCGAGGTTACTTCACATTATGTATTTTGGGGTCAATGAATATTGTACTACAAGTGAGGTCTCAGCCTGTCAAAATTCCCAAATTGCTGTAATTTCTTTCTATATAGTTTGATGGTGTAGCTAAATAAAGATGATAATAATATATTCATAGTACCTTCTGCATTTACCTTGCTTCCCAGCCAGCTCAATGCTCCTGTCAGTTGAAATCAGTAGAACAGCAATAGACAAAATGAGGAAAGCAATGAGAGGCTATATTTATTCTACTTAACCTTGTCCTAAATTGCATTTTGATATGAAGATGTGTAATAATAAATGTGGAAGGAAGGTAATTTCATTTCCATTACTTAGGCAAATGTATACTATGACTTAAAATAGAAGGAGGGAGGAGTTACTGCTTATGAAAGGTAGAATTAGTGATATATCTGGTTAAGAAAAGAAGCAAATTATTCACTTGTAGTATAATAAGTCATTTGTCTTTTTAGATCAAAAATATTTAGATAATGGAAATTCATTGGGACAAAATTGAACTCTTATACATTATTGGGGAAAGATTAATGAAAATTGAGATGAACTCTTGAGAAAAGACTGTGGCTCTGACTGTTATAGAAGCTATTTTTTATTATGTAATGTGTTTACTAATTTATTTTTCAACTAAAGATTCACATATTTATAGGGGAACTGGCAGATGGAATTCTGAATAAATACTTCCATCCCGTTAAGTTCTTTGAAGATATAGAAAATAATCAAAGAGCAAGCACAACCTAGTTGAAGTAACTAATATATAAAAGCGAATATGCTCTGATTTAGTATTGGTAAGTGAATTTGTCCACCCTGTCTGGGAAAATAATCTCAAACCAGTCTTTTTTCTGGCTAGCTTATGCTTTTAAGGGAACAAAGAGAAAATCTTTACACTGCATTCTTAGAAGATACTGCATCTGACCATCTGAATCATTATGGATTTGGGCATACATTTGTTGAATAGATCACTATTATAAATTCTTGTCTATATTTTTGCACTGTTTGATTCCGTTTTTGTACTTGCTTCTGTGCAAAGGAAAAACTCTTCCTCAATACATAGTGTATGATTAATCTCCAATCTCTTCTGGATTTTCAACATGACTTTTAACTTCTCCAGTGCAATTTTAGTATCCCAGTGTGTAAATGGTATAATTTGTAATGGCAGCTAGTGATCTAGACAGACAATAGCTAGTAATATAAAAAGACAATAATATGGCAGAAATTATGAGCATGGAAAAATGCACTATTTCCAATTTAGTTATAGAAGTCCATGCTATTACTTCAAAATGGTTTGTGATCTTTTAATTTTCTTTGAGCAGCATGCTCTAGTGGAAGGTACCCGTGCCTGTGGCAGGGGGTTGATAGATGATCTTTAAGGTCCTTTCCAACCCCAAACATTTTATTATTCTATGATTTTTGAATTTGTAATTAATGAAGAGCAAAATTTCTGTTAGTTAAAAAATAATCCTGTTTAGAGATCAAATATAATCCCTATCAACATCTGCATGTATCCAAATGCACTTGAGCAAGAGCAAAAGGTGGAAATCTGCATTCAGCCTTTCACTCAGCATCTTGCAGGGAGGACAGGAAGGCAAGTCCATTCTACTTTATGGGTACAAAATTAAGTAAATAATTTATTTTATTCCATTCAATGCCAACCCTCCAGTTACCTGTGTGAACCATAGTTTTAATGGTGGGCATTAAGATTGTCAAATCTGCAGCTGAAATTGTTTGAATGAATGGTAAACTTTCAATTATTGGGCTACATTATTGTGAAATGTTTCATGTAATTACTGTGAATAGCACAGCTTTGTATTTCTGTCTATTTAAAAGGGATAACTACAGAGAATAGCCTCAAAACGATAAAATTTTCAGTCAGTATATGTTGCACTGGGTCAACCTTTTAATTACATGGCATTAATAATAAGTTTTAATTAATTATAAACCTCAGTTACTTAGTCAGAAAGGCACAATATAGTTGGTTTGGCTTTTCTGGCTCCTAATCTCAGACCCAAAATATATTTCTAGAACTACTCACATAGAAGCACTGTTTGAAATGCTAAAACCATAAAGAAAACATAGAATAGATGTTTCATGAGACAAATATGCTAAAATATTAAAAAGGCTTTCTTAGGCCTGAGTAACATTTCTTAATGTTGTTAATAACAAATGTAAACAGGTTTTTTAAATATCAAGGGTTTGCAGTATGTCATTTTGCTTAATGGAAACACGCTGCAAGGCTTGCAATAAAGCTAAAGCTCAGGGAGAAGCTGCAATATATTCAAAATTGAGAATTACACTATTATGGTGGTTTTCAAAGTACAACTTTGTGGACAGGTTCCCATATATTACAAGTTCTAATCTGTGTGCTGTTGCTCTGTGAAGCTTACACCTTCATAATTATAGACTTCAATTTACCTTTATTCCCACATGAACTGTCTGGTTTTTATTTTTCATTATTATCCACTGTTCATGCAGCAGAAGCTGAGGAAAGAAATGGATATTATATACAATTATAAAATTCTTTTTAGATTATTCTCCTCTCTATTGTTTAGTAGGATATTAACTGCTAGGGTTGCTGTCTTTCATGCAAGATATCCCAAATCATTATTTTATCTGTCTGTCTATCTGTGGTTTTGAATAGATTGGCCTTTAAACAACCACTCCAATTGCTGTATAGTTCATAAGCATCATTGCTTGATAAGAATATCAGCAGATATAAGCTTAAAGTACACATACATTATAAAATGGCTGGATGAATATTAATGCTGGATGTAGAGTCACTTAGGACAGTCTGTCATACTGAGATATCTCAGTGTCGTTGCATGATGACAGGAAGCAGAGCACAGACAAAGACAGGACACTTTGTGTGCAGACCCAGTTGATGTGGCTGCCTGACCCTGAGCTTCTGCAAAATTGCAGCACTAATGCTCCTTTTCTTTACAGCTCTTTAAGGTCCACAGTGAAAATGTAAACAGCAAAATACAAAACAATATGGTGACAGATAGTAAGCATGCTGTGTCTCTTTATTCAGAACAGAACTTGAACCTGTGTTTTTGTAAAACAAAATTGAGCTATATAGTAAATGAAGACATGCTTTGCTGTATATAATTGGAAAGAAAATGATTGAATTTTAATCAAGTGCAAACACAATGCATCTTGTTCTTGAACCATCCACTGTAACACTCCTCTTTCATGGAAAAGCCACATTTGTTTTGTCTAAACAAGATGCAAGCCTTCAGAAATTCTTTGAGCTAGTCAGAACTTTCAGAGTGTAAGTACTCTGAAATGCTGTGTCTTTTGAATTCCAGTATATGTGATTCAGACTGGGTTTTTTGGGTAGACACTTTTATCCATTACAAAGCTTAATGTGCTTAAATTTTTAACATCAATTTCTTAATTTTATTTTATGGCTTTAGTCACCATGTAGAGCAAATCTATAGACATTTTATACAGAAGCTCTGTAGGAAAACAGCAATTTGTTTATATTTTTTCAAATTCAGCAGTTATGCAGCATCTTATAAAATTGCTGGTTTTCATCCATCAGCAATCTTAGTTCTTTACACTATTTCAAAAGGGTTTTTGAGAGGGTTGCAGTAAGGAGGGGGCTGAGGGTGAAAGTCTTGGTAATATACAGATGCCTTAAAATATCAGCATATTTTTTTTCCTCCTATACAAAAATAAAACTGTACTTCCAAGGTTTTTTTAATCAAGGATTAAACTTTGGGGTTTTTTCCAAAAGTTTGTTCATTTGAATAAGCTGAGCATGTCTTTTCCTTAAATTGAAGCCCAATGCCTTTATTCTGAAGCAGAAATGGGTTTTTTCCTATGTCGGGAACATTTCTGAGATCAAGAGGAAAAGGTACTCCAGAACTGCTACAGATAGGAAGAAAAAAAGTCAGAAGCCAAAATATAATTACAGGCCTCCAAATTTTCTCAGATTGTTATGAAAGCACCCTGAGCTTTCAGCTCATTTTCCAGCTTTATAGAAATCAGGGATTTACCCGTGACCTACCACTTGAAGCTAGAAACCCATTTTATGTGATTACCTGACACTTTCAAGCCTCAGACCCTCTTGACACATAGGTGTCTTAGTTTTGTCCATGGAAGGAAAAAAAAAAATGCAGGGAGATTTCTTTTCTCGAGTTTTTCACGAACTCCATAGTTTAGTCTTCAGGAGTTACTTCATTCACAGATAAACTTGCAAGAAGAGAAGCAGTTTTGATTTCTTCTCAGTGACAGTGATTGTGCAGCTCTATATTTTCAGCATGGCACTAATCTTTGGCCCTCACCTCTCACTTCCCTGCCACAGGGCCAACAAATCTGACTGTGCAGCCAAATATTTCTGCTTCAGATCTCGTGACAGGCAACCAACTGGAGGGTCTGCTGCTGGGCCAGCTGTGCCAGGTGTGTTAAATCAGGGCCTAGAAAGAGACGGCAGCAATGCTTTTCAGCTGGGGAGATGTATTGCTGGCAAGTGTGTGCCTTGGCAGCAGTGGGGTGTCCTCATCCTCAAGTATGTGGCAGCACCCTCCCGGTAAATGCTCTTACATGCACAGCTTCGTGTCCTGGCATTGCTTTGCAAGCATTCCAACACTTCCCCATGGCGCTCGGCCTGACTCAGGGCCAATGCATTGATTTGAGGGATTGAAAAGTGCAAAATGGAAGTCAGGAATTCAGAATTGAAGCAGGATTTGCAAGAAACAGTTCTCAGATGATATCTGAGTTATTCCACACCACAGGCTGTAGCTCCTTAGAGCCACAGAAGGAAGATCTAGATTTGGAAATAACTATGCTTTGGGGAGAAGAGTGGGTTTTCATTGGTTTGGTAACATTTTTCCTTTTGATTCTTACTGAAAAAAATCTTAGCCCTATCACCAGAAAACAGGTGGGAAAAAATCTTTTCATGGCAGATATCTAATGCACAGGAAATAATTTTCTAGATAACCATGGTGCTTCTAGATACTTTTCTTTACTACTCTCCTGTACTTTGCATTTGTCTTGCAGAAGAGGGATACAGAAGAGCTATCACCTGTTAATGGCAGGGAAATAACTCATTTGGCAAAAGGTAGTTGGCAGATGACTTTGAAAGAATAAAACAATGTCATCCATATCAGGATGTGTGAAAAATAAATCAGCTCAGATTGAGATTATTTCTGTGCTTAGCAATACCCAATGTTTATGGTGTACAGCTTTTGCTTAGTGGAGCTGGGAACTTTTCTTGCTGCTATGATGCTGTTGCTGAAACCAAGGGGAGGCAGAGGAGGAAGGTCTCCTAGGGGAAAAGTTCCTGGACCAGAAAAAAACAAATAATTGAATTGAAAAGGGCAGTCATGGACAGGAAGTGGGAAAATAATTACGAATTATTAAGCATGGAGTGTGGAAGCTAGTGGGGGATCAGGGATACAGTGGGGGTAGAACAGATCTGAGATGAAGGAGAAAGTAAGGGAAGGAAGGAACTGTTTCAATGGCACAGTTCTCCTAACTGAAAAGGCAGACATTTTCATGTGAATGTGAAGTTTTATTGGAAAGATGTCTCAGAGAGGTTTAAAGTGGGAGAGAGGTGCCCCCTCCTAAAGTATCTTGAGTTCCAGCAGTGGAAACCCTGAATGATGGTATAACAGGTGGCACTTGTCATGTGGTCTGGACATTTCTGCTGCTAGTTCTCTGTTCAGCCCAGATTTGATGCTGTATATCAGGCATATTGTGACGGTGTTCACAGGGGTTCTGGGATGAGGGAAGAGATGAGGATCTGACTCCATGTTTCAGAAGGCTTGGTTTATTATTTTATGATATATATTACATTAAAACTATACTAAAAGGATAGAAGAAAAGGTTTCATCAGAAGGCTAGCTAAGAATAGAATAGGAAGGAATGATAACAAAGGCTTCTGTCTTGGACAGAGAGTCCAAGCCAGCTGACTATGATTGGCCATTAACTAGAAACAATCTATGAGACCAATGACAGATCCACCTGTTGCATTCCACAGCAGCAGATAACCATTGTTTACATTTTGTTCCTGAGGCCTCTCAACTTCTCAGGAGGAAAAATCCTAAGGAAAGGATTTTTCATAAAACATGTCTGTGACAGCCCATCTAATGTGTTTATGAGAAAATTATTCACTCCACTTTGGGAATTTATAGAGGTTGTATTATCAAATATACTTGTGAACTTCTTAGACTTATGCATTAGTTCCAAGTCAGTGAAATAATCCATGTCATTCCAAGCTATATGTTGCACTTAATTAAATATTTTAAGGGAAAGGCCCTAACTGCTAGTTCAACCACTCAACTTGGTAAGAGCTCAGCTTCTAGACAGCAATAATCCTGCTACTGGCACTTAAATAACACTCTTACACTCTTCCAGTATAACCCTTTTACTGTAATTATATATGGCAATATATTACTTTTTGAGTGGTGAGATGGAAATTTTGTTGTAATTGTTTTCCCAGCCAATAGTTCTGGTTTATTAAATTGCTAATAGTTGTCCTCTAGAAGGAGAAACAAACATGCCCCAAGAAAAAAAAGGAATTATTTCAAAGGTCAGTATTACTTAAGCCTTGTTTCATGCTTAGAGCAGACTGGAGTTAGAAGTAATTGGAAAATGTACTGATATTGCAAGTGACAGACCAGAGGAAAAAGCTTGCACCAAAGATTGTGTCCTGAGGTTTCCTTGATGCCTCAAGGAAGTGACTGGCTTGAAAATGCACAAATGCTTCATACAATAACGATGGAATATAATATTAAGGCAAGGATTAAACTTGATTTCAGTTTCCCAAAGGAAATGCCCAGGAAAAATCTATACCGTGAGAACTCTAGAGTCTATCTAAAGTACAACATATTTATTTTCTTGAGCATTAATGGCAGCCCATTAAAAGAAATTTAGAGAAACTCTCCTTTCAATGGTACATTTATATTCTCATGCTGCTGCAATGTGAAGTAGTTTATGTTTGCAAAAAAACAGAAATGGCAGTATGATCCTTCTGTAGATTTTGAATTTCCCCTGACCTTTGAATTGCACCATTTTTATTTCATTCATATGTAGTAAGCCTAGTAAAAGTTACCTATGTAGTGATAAAATGAATTTTGTAACTCTTATTTTCTGATTAAATTGTAGATACTTTTTAATCAAAGTAAATAAAACAAGCCCAAAAGGAAAAAAAAGAAAAAACTTAAAAACAAACAAAAAAATTCCCCAAAAAAACTTCATGAAAGTTTATCATCCATCGGTTATTTTTGTCTTATCTTTCTTATATCTAATCATTCTATATCAAAAATATTTATTTTTATATAGATTGCTCTATTCCCCAGATTACACGTTTTAGACACCAAACAATATCAAATTATTAGCATGAATTGGCTTATTTTACTACTCTCTCTCTTGTATTTTATGTAGGAAAAGGCATAGTTCTAGAGTAAGAGAGAAATGTGAAGAGGCAGATGACTTGAAATAAGATATTTAATGGTGAAACAGAAAGAAAAACCAAGAAACACATTTTGGGACAAGCAAGCAGAAAGAAAGCTAGTGAAGATACTTCTTGTAAGGCATCCTGTGATCTACTAAACTTTCTCTCTCTTGATATATATTTTTGTATGTGAATAGATTATTCCTGGGATAAATAAGGCATTCATTTTACTAGCATGACTTCTTAATTTTGATTCATATTCAGGTATCTCTTGGCTTTATTATTTTTGCAATTGGACATATTGCAGATTTTATTCAAAAGGAAAATTCTTTTCAGATCTTAGTTTTAAAAACTTCTTAGCATTAGTTTGCCTCTGCCTAAATTTCTGGTTTCCAAGTAGTATTAATATAATTCTGAAAATTGGATAGTAAGAAATCATAAGAAATTTTACATAACGCAATTAGCGTGTTCATTTTTAAATCCTAATTTGAAAAATATCTTTGAAGAAATAGCCTTGTTTAATTTCTTTTGTCCTCTCCATGACCACATTCTCCAGGTGAGGATCACAACCAATTTTTAAATTTTGCCATGGTTTATAGATTCAGCTAATACTGCACTTGAGGAGTAGATAGATCAATTTGGAAGAATTGAATCAGTTAAGATATGGATGTCAGCTCAGATTTAGATGCAGAACATGTGCTGGGAGGCTGGTTTTCTCTCATAAGTCCTTGATATCTTCTTGTCATGAGATCATTCTGTGCCTCCCCTTGAAGGGCATGATCCCTGCTAGGGAGAGGGGGAAGGGAAGCAAAAATGTGACAAGATTATAAGCACAGAAGCATAACTGTTTTCACTTTGCAAAATTATCAAAGAAATAAAAATAGCTTGTGTGCATCACCAAAAACTCTTGCTGGGTTTCGAAAGAGAGAGAAGTAGCTCTAAAATGGTCTAATGTTTCTGGTGAATTATGTAAGCATTTGAGTATTGATTTCCATATATTTTGCTCATTTTCATCAGATGAAAATTTGGACCTGGTCTCTTTGACATGCTATTTTGATAGAGAAAAATAATTAGAAAATTAATTAAATGTTATTAGCCTAAACTTACACTGGTCTTATTCTTCTTGCAGTCATGCAAAAGGAGTTTTGCATTTATTATTTAGTTTCAGAAGGATTTTTTTTTCTCAAAAATATCATTACCAAAGCTTTATTAGTAAATCTTTGAAATAATTTTCTTCTTAAAATTTCATCCTCCAATTTCATAATGCATTTTGATTTGTTCCATAAACAGTGACTTTGATATTTCTCTTAGAGCAGATCATGATAGATAGAGAACTAACTACTTCAACTCAATTGATTTTAAAATATTGGCTAAACATCAGTATTCATCTTGGGAAAGAATCAGTTTTGATTGATGGCTGTATTTCAGAAGATGCAGCTTTTCAATATGTATTTTTTTCAATTAGACCCAGTTAATCTATATGTGAATTACCTGCCTGGCTGTTTAAAAGAACAAGAGTTTGTCATAAATAACATGGGCTGTAGCTGGAAAGTCTGTCATGAGTTTGGGCGCTCACCTGGTAATCTTTCCTCATTTTTCTTTTTTCACACATTTAGATCTGTTTTGACTCAGAACACAAATGAGGCTGATAAAAGCAGGACGAAGGGTAACATTTTAGTATTTCTGAATTGAGATTTAAATGTGATCTCTGTGACGTAGTCTGTCAGTCTGGTCTCATGACCTCCAAAAGTAGTGTAGCATCCCTGTTAATTTTCCTACTCTGACATCCCTTTGAGGACAAGACCAAGCTGTTAAAATTGTAGAGTTTCAAGATTTCATTTAACTCCAACTCCAGGACCAGCTGTCCAGGTGACATACATCTAGGGGTGGTTTCATCATTCAATAGATTTAGTTACTTCTGCAAAGAAAATATGCCGTAAGGTGATAGTTCCTTTCAGGAACTATCTTGTGGCATAATTCCTTTTTAGTAACTGTGGATGTGTGAACTGTATTTGTATTTTTTATCTAGTCCAAAATACTCCAAAGGTATCCCTGAACACATGGGATTCTCTTCTTTTCATGGCCTCGCCTTGAAAATTTCTATTCCCACATGACAAATATTGTGATATTTTTGTGGTTATTCATTTATTAGTATGTCTGAGGAACTGAAAAGGTTTATACAGAGTTCTGTGGAAAATTAAATTTTTATGAAGAACTGGCCTCTAGCAAACTGTGCTTTCATTCTTTACTCTAGAGAGGAAGCTAAGGATGAGGTCTTGTTTATACTATCCCTGCCACAGCTCGTGTTGCCATGCACCCTCCAGCTGTAAACAGAGCAGATGGAGTGTTCTGATTGTATAAATGAACTTATTTGGCCTGAACAGAAGCATTTGCCCAAGATCAGGACAAGGAAGGCAAAGTAAGGGTCAATGCTGTGGCAAAAAACTTGGAGATTGCTAGCACAGTGAGGGAGCCAGGGACTAGAAGGCCCTGCAGGACTACTTGAGTCTTAAATATCAACCAGATGATACAACAGCCATCTGCAGAGTAGTTTTTTGATTCTGCCACTTGTATGAACAGCTCCTACTGCAACTTGGGAATTACAGTCTGTTGCTGCTTGAATATTTTAGTTTTATTCCCATTGGTTTCAGTTACTGTTCATATCTCTGCCATTATTTTGTTTGCTTGCTTTCCTGCTTGCAGCTCAATGCACTCTTAAGAGCTGCTTCATTTTGCTGGAAAGAAGACCTTACTGTTAGTCAGAAGGAGGAATGCATTTCCTGTGTTTATAGTCACAATGTTATTTTGACATAAAGGTGAGCATGGCCCATGTTGATGGTCCAAAACTCTGTAAAGGAGGTGGCAGCAATCAAAGCACTCAAGGAGAGCGCACACACCACAGAATACAGACCCAGCAAACTCTAGATTTACTGTATGAAAGTGTAGCATGCAGCTCTCCACAGGGATTGCTGTTTGTTTGTCAACCCAGGTGGCTGTGATGTCTGTCTTTTCCCATTCCAGTTGATTTACCAGGAAAATTGATTATGCATTATGTGGCTGAAGCCAATTATCTGTCATGTTGTCTCTGCTTTGTCCCTCTCAATTTACTGCTTCGTTTTTAAACTTAGTTTGTAACTTCCTTTGGAAAGAAGGCATATCTTTTTGTGCTTTCACACAGTAGGATAAAATAGGTCTTGAGGTAGGGTTTCAGTTGCAAATTTATAAAAATTACTTAATACAAAATTATTTTTTTCTTTGCATGAAGTATTATAGCATAAGAACTGAAGGGAAATTTTTTATTGTTTTCACTTGTATCAGCCAAACACAATATTCAGTATATTTGACCTCAATGAGAAAGCATTTCCAAGTATTGTACTGCTGAGGGCAAAACTTTACAAACCTCTGTAGGCATGGAATGATATATAACGGTTTATTAATATTTTAAACCTACATGAAAGTATCAACTTTCTGTGTCAAGTTTTGATAGTTTAGTTATTTCCCCTTCAAAAGAGGTTTACTAGTGGACTTCTAGGCCTGACTGACTTTTGAAAGAGATGTCTGAAATCATTACACTGGGCAATTCTGGTTGCTGGAAGGGAATGCATATGTTGAATTCAGCTTAAACCTGTTGCTCTCTTTAAAGTCCCTTTTGCTATTTGCTCAGTATTTATATTTTTTGGGTTGAGCCATAAATACAGCTCCCCCATGCTGATCTGTCTGGCTCAGGAAAATAAGGTTTTCTGTTATTTTAGAGAAGTCCATGTGCACAGTGAGGTGACCCTCAACTGACACAGCCATTTATCTGCAATAAAGGCCACCCACTGGTCCTCTTGATGTTGAGGTAAATTCCTATGATAGCTGTGGCTACTTCCAGAATTCTTTTTTAAGCTTCATGCATTTATCATCCTTGTCTGTCTTCTCCAAGCTACATTTCATTGTAGAGGTTCAGTGAGTAATCACACAGAATCAGCAATATTGCAAATTACAGCAAATATTCTTGGAAGAACAAAAAACCAGAAATTTGTATGTGCATTTCTCCCTTTTTCCTTAATAAGTCCAGTTAACCATATGCAGATAATAAAGGTGAATTTTCTAAAATTCATGGTTTTTGTCAAGTCTTCTGAAATACAGAAGTCCTAATAAGAAAATGTCATCAGCAGATAAAAAAAAAAATTATGATACTGCACAGTAAGGGTGAGGAAGGCATCAGTCATATGAATGATTCTGTCCATTACCTCATTATCTCTCTGATAACCAAAACAAAGATTTGTTTTTTAAATGTTTTATAAAGATACCCATGAAATACTATTCACTTATTACAGAGGAGGTTGAGAATAATTTAAAGGAAATTTCATTAACTTTTTACTTAAAAATTAGGATATATCTAATTTCCTAGGCATAACATTATTTGAAGGTCTAGTGAATGGTGCACGCACGTATATTCATACAGTTTTACATAAGCTATGCAATAAAAGACAAAATTTTTTAAATCTCCACATGATTTTTAGAAAAAATTAAAATCAAGTTGATTAGTACCCTGAGGCAAAAGAGAAAATAAATCTTTATGCAAAGCTCAACATGATCTGAGGGCAAGCATGTTTTCAAGTATTTTATTTCCATAGTTATGGGCTTGCTTGTCTGTGTATCTCAAGTGCAAAGATGGATAGCTTCTTTATGCCCTCTGTTTTTGCAAAATTTCCTCCTTCTGTTCTCATGCCTGATGAAGTGGGGTTTTTTGAGCTGAGAAAGAGTTTTGATATGATTGCAATGCTGTGGGATTTGGTTTATTTAGAGTTTGGGGAGTGGAGGGGGTTGGGGTTTTTTCCATAAAGGTCTAAGGGGGTAATGAACATTGAAATGCTGTCACTGCATTTTAATTATTTTAGTCTTTTATTTTGCTTTTCTTTCTTTTTTTTCCCCACTGAATGCAGCTGAAAAATAACTCCAAAATGTAAAGAATTTAAGTACATAGAATACATTTCTTTCTTAGTGCATAAGACATATATATTTCACTTTAAATAAAAATTACTTTCTCATAACATTGCTAATAAAATTTTTGATAATAAAGGCTGGAAATGGAAATTTTAGCCAAGACACAGCTTTACAGAATATTGAAAACCAATTGATTCAAAAAAAGATGAGAAGGAAAAGAGGTGCTGGAAGGTGTTATCTCCAGTTCTGTAATATGAACTGATTTTCTTGCATGCCAGTAGTGCTAAAATAGATGGCTACCTACATAAATATCTTTAGGACTTTTAGTAATGTGATGGTTACATGCTAAATATAGCGCAGGCAGAAGGCATTTTGGCACACCAAGTCAGATTTCCAGTTCATCAAGCAGTCGAGACGCCACAGAGGTCTCTGCCCAAGTTTACTGAAGCATTCATTACCTTTCCAAACTGGTTTGGCACCCAGGGAGGGATGTTTCGTGCCAGATTACCCACAGAGGGTTTAGAGACAAGCTGTGGGAGAGCTGTGGTGTGTATGAGAGCGCTGAAGCTGGGCTTAGTTGTGGGGGCATGGCTTCAATTGGGACAATGTTGTATGGGCAGTGTTTTATGGGATGTAGACATCAGATGGAAACAAGACACTCTGGAGTCTTCTCCAGAGACCACTTTGCTTCTTATTCCTGGGATTCTTTCATTTCTCCTTGTCACAGCCCTTGTCAAACAATATAAATTTACAAGTACTGAGCTAGGTGTCTGCCTGAAACAGATATAGCCCACATATTTTGGCTGTATGCTAAATAGTTTCTAGACTATTATCTTCTTGTGATGACACAGATTTTAGGGCTTCAGACTGAGAGGATTATGTCTCTAAATCAAAGTTTGTGAAGTATGACATGACTGATGTAATTAGCTGTTTTCTTCACTACACTTGACTAAGTCCCAGTAGTTGTTTTCTCACCAGTGGGAAAGCACATACATTCCCTAGAGAATGGAGAACTGGTGAGGTATCATTTTCTGCAGGATTTATGTGAATATTATAGTCTAAGTTTAGCTTTTTATGAGATTTAGACATATCTGCTGGGCGTATTTAATAGTCTGTGTGTACCCATTTGTGATGGTGCACAATTTCACTAACATATTACCTTAGAAAGATAATTTTTACTTTCCATCTCCTTCATATGACTCCATCGTGTTTTGTGGTGGTAGCTGTAATCTTAAACAGAGCTCTTCTGAGCAGAAGAGCTCAAAGTTGTCACATATACTCTGTCCTGAGCATTATCATGTTTATTGTTACTATCTTGTTTATTTAGTTATCAGTAAACACAATGTAGTAAAAAGGGACAGATGTAACATTGAATTGGTGGTAATGTGGTGGGATAATGCACTTCAAACAGAAACAGGAGCTCTGCAGCACCTCAAAGGAAACTAGAGTTGTTTGAAGTGTAGCTTTTGTTTACAGCTCTAGACCTGGATCAGCAAATATAATTTAGTTTTGAAAGTGATAGTCACACTTCAAACAAGCCCAACTGTTTCTGAAGTATGTGTGTGAAGACTAGGTCTAGCACAAGTTCCTCTGACACAATCTTGCAGTGAATATTTTAAATAGAACTTTTAAAAATTAATAAATTTCTGTATTTGTCAATTTATGATTTTTCCTTTTTCTGGAGAAACATGGATAGTGTTAGGTGGAGTCATCTAAATTATATGAAAAATGAACAAAACTTAACTTGTAGTTACATATGATGTAGTTTTGATCTGAGGTGATCATACACCTGCTTGGGTAGGTCTGGCAAATCATGCAACAAAACTCAGAGATGTGCATGCATTTGTCATCAGAACAGATAAGTCACCACTTAGAAGTCATGAGCTGTATCCCAACTTTGGGTTACTGTTCTTCTGAAGTCATGCTGTTCTCCTGCATTGCACAGGCCCTGTCAATGCCTGAAGGACCAAGTAACAAGATGTGGACAAAGATGCATGAATTGCTTGGACTCTGAGCAGAATCTGCCTCTGGACCACCTGCCTGCCCAGTGGGCAGCTAAAGAATGTATTGTTGATGAGGCTGTATTTGGATGTAAATGTCCTATTTATTGAACACAGTCACTGGAGTCCCACAGAGATCTTGATTAGCAGAATTTTTTCTCATGTGTTGAACTACTGCTCTGTTCTGATCTGGTTATTGAGAGATACCCCTGCTCAAATTAAAGTGTAAACAAGATCGTGTGACAAACTCAATAATGAAGATTTTATTAAACAGTAAATGCGAGTGAAAGAGATAGAAATAGGAGGGGGAGAGGGGGAGAACAGAGAAAGAGACTTTGAAAACCTCCAGGTGTTTTATATGAACTACCCTGTAGTCTTAAAAAAAAAATAGATGCCAGTGTATGAATGTTAACATTTTAAGATGGTTTTTTATTCCTTTATTTCCATCAAAGGCACAGAGATTAATAGGATCTTTGTTGCTTATGCAATTTCTAATACAGAATACACCATTTCTTAATTTGATTTTCTTGACATCTGTAAATACATTGTGTATTTTTCCTTAGGAAAAAGTCTATGCTAGTAATTACCAGTTCATCAGATTTCCTGATGAAGAACATCTGTGACTAATTGCCTTGCTTTCACCACTGAAGTTTTTAAATTTTATTGCAGTAGTACGACAGAATGAAAGATTGCTGTTAAAAACATCCGTGTATGAAACAAGATTCAGTGCATATCCCAAGCAAAATTGGGATTCCTTCATGAGATACATATTTGTAATTTGTGATTAGCTAAGTCTTAGCTGGACTAACTTGAAAGAGAGCAAGTCAATATATGAAGGAAAAGTCATGTTTTCAGTTACCAAACAGAAAGCAGATCAGTGAAATCCACGGCTTAAATTATCTCCAACACACACATCAAGAAACTACTATCTGTAAATGCAGTGTGTGTATATATATATATATATATATGTATACATGTACACTATGTATATGTATACAATATACATTGTAGTCATCTAAGTTAAAGGATCTGCAAATAAAGTGGAATTCACTGCTGTGAAACCATATATAGGGGTTCATTTTCATGGACTCAAAAAATGAAAATATCTTCCAAATGTCATTTATGCCCCCTTTGTCCATTGCAACAAGACCCTAAGCCCTCCCAGACATTTGCCTCAGTTGTCAGTGAAAGTGTGTCACCACACCATTCCTGCATGGCCAGCCTTGTTGCTGAATTATTCTTACAGAGGGTTTTCCTAACACTGCACTGAACTGCTTTGGCAGCAGTTTAACCTTGTTGTGTCTTGGGACACTTGTCTTGTGGTCTTCCCGAAGAACCAAACCCCCATAAGGCTCCAGGTGAGCACTAGCACCTAGAAGAATGGGATAATTATTACCAATTTATATTTTTCATTTTCAACATGATTTTTTTGGAGGGGCAAGGGGGATGGCAATATTATTGCCCCCAGGGTTACAATTATGAAGTGATCCCTGATCACCAGTTGTATTTGGGAGCTTTATTTACTTCTCACAGTGAAGCTTTAGTTCTGCTGGGACAGCTCAGACCAGAAGAAGCCATCTAGAATGCAGAAGAGGTATTTTTTTCCAATTGTATTTATGGAAACCCTACAGAGGGAAAAATAAAAGGAATTCAAAGGTGCAGTTCCTTTCAACCCAAAAGATATAAATGGATATAAAAGTTATAAATGACAGATCAATCACATCCTGAAAGTGCATTTATTCACTTTTGCTGCTCTTGGGTGACCAGCTTGCATACAGAACATCTAATATTTGCATCCTTAAGGATCCATTAGCAATTATTCTTGCCAGGAAAAGATCAAATATAGTTTATACAAAAAGATCAGTTGGTGGATAAAGTAATTTAGTAGATTCTGTAAAAATCTTTCTCTGAAAAAAAAAAACCAAAAAACCATTCCAACTTTTAAACTTTTTTTTTTGTTAGAATCTTGTATGATTAACACTCTGAAGTTTGAAAGTTATTAAAAATAATAGAATTAAGCATTAAAATTTGCACTTCTTCATCCTCTTTTTCTGTAGTTTTACACTTATTAAATTCATGAAAAAATTGGAAACTGGAAAACCAGCAAATTTCCGGAAGGAAAATTAAATAAATTTAAAGTATTAAATTATTTAACATTAACTATTTGGTATAAATTCTGAAAGGGTAAAAAGTATTATTTTACTTTGTAAAATCCCTACTGTGTAGGGAAGGTTGGGTTCTGAATCAGAACAGGGGACTTGCTGACCTATTAATAATAACTGAATGTGTGATCATGGATAAAATTTACCCAGAGACAATGCTGAGAAAGCAGAGAATGAGACAAGTGTCAGGACAGTTACAGAAAATTAGAGAGAAGAAAAGGTCATGCTGTGCTTTGTCAGGTTTGCCTGGAAGAAAACAACAAGTTGCTCTGGGGAGAAGCAAATTGAAGCTAGGAAAGTAAAGTTTGGAAAGTGAGTCAGGGATGCTAAAAAACAACTAGACTGGGAATCTGGAATTGATACCAAAAAAAGCTGCACATTCCTTATCCAATATCATAATAGAAGACATATTCTGTTTATTGGTAGGTCTGTGTTGCTTCTTATAGTCACCCTTCATATATCCTCTCTGTCAGGATTTATTTTAAGTTATTTCTTAGGGCCATGTACTGACCTCAATCTGCCTTATAATGAG
Organism: Melozone crissalis; assembly: GCF_028551555.1. Lineage (NCBI taxonomy): Eukaryota > Metazoa > Chordata > Aves > Passeriformes > Passerellidae > Melozone > Melozone crissalis. Next base: position 31,591,980 of record NW_026535782.1, on the reverse strand, counting down.
GGTTGTATGTGTGCATTGATGTGCTGAAGCCAGTGTACAGTCTGTAAAGCACTTCAATAATTTGCATATTGTCCAGGCTTGTTCTTTTTATAATTTTGTGTTTATTTTAAATTTGGGGGGGAAAAAAATGAAAAAAGTAGGATGGTAAGTATAAAATCAGACTGTGCTGGCAGTGGGAGGTTTTAGTCTTGTATTTCAATGCAGCAATTTATCGTGTGCTTATGCTACTGCTCTGTGACCATTTCACATTTTCAATAATTATATATCTGGAAAAATAAATAACTGATCAATTGGAATAAAATCAATCCCACTTTCCATAAACTTATTTTTAAAAATAGTCATAGTCTGTCATTTTAAAACATATTTTGCTCTTTTTATTTTTTGATAGATGAGAATTTTCCAACTGTAGAGGAGTAAATTTTCATCTGTATTTATGCAATATAATGTTTAATCAATAAAGGCATATTGGTATAAATATCTTTTATGCAAAAAGACATCACTTGAAAATGATGATAGGCTGTAGTCTGCAACATAGCTATATCTGGAAATAATTTATTTACTTTTAGAAAAAGTGAATATGAATATTTGTAAAGCAAAGGCATTAATTATTAAAGGAAAAAAAGTTAATGGTATAATTCCCCTTATTACATAGCTGACTCACTTCCATGCTGCAGTAGTATGATTTAAGCAAAAAATCCCTGCAAACTAATGAGGCTTTCATCCCACTTCTGGAAAGTGTGCTGCCATCATGTTGCACATGAGTGGTACTTCCACAGAAACCAGTCCAGTGTGTATAGTAAAACATTCTGAATACACATTGTAAGCCAGAATGCAGTTTCATCATACACTGTGTATAAGATTATGAGCTTTTTAAAAGTCACACACTTGAATTACACATTCAGCTTTATTATGTTTGCAGATGTTTGCATGACTGATGGTTTATCCCATCCCTTTTCAGTACTAGTCTGACAGATGTTTAACTTGCTTAGGACCCTCTGTGTCCCCATCAGTTAGGAACAAAGCACTAAAGACACACACAATTGGTGTTATTTGAAAGTTGCAGGGTGTGTCATTCACTGTGATATCTCTTCCAAACCAAACCAATCTCGTTTACACGATCTGCAAGACAAGAGATCTTTAAATTTTCAATCTGCCTTTCTTACAGGGAAAGAAAAAAGCCTTTAAGTTCATTGTTGTTCATAAATATGGGAGAATGGTATAATTGGATTGGCTATGTTATAATAATATATTTGAAAGTTTTAAAAAGCTGTATTTTTATAATTATTAATGTATCTGCTTTTTTTGAGGGGTGGAGGCTGTCAAGTCCTTTGAAGCCTCAAGCTTTTATCAGGCTTTAGCCTGATACTAGGGATTACAAATAAATAAGGTGAATTTTTGTCATCTTCTGTCTTGTGCTTGAGACAGTTTCTTAAGCTTTTTTCAACTTACATCTCTTATAATCTGAAGAGTCTTATAGAAAACAGGAAGTTCTAGATTAAAAAAGAAAAAAATCTGATTTATGCCTTTTTTCCCCCCTTTTTCTTATGTTTTATTGTTACTGTAACTATTTTAACAGATCAAAATAATAGATATTCCTTGATTCTAAAATATGTTTAGCTGGTGTCATGCAAAATTGTAAATTTTAAAATTTACAATTTTACATGACAAATTTGGGAAATAATGGAAAATAGTTTTGTGTTTGACTGTGTGGTACTGATTAGAGAGTAATACATGGATCACTCTTTGTGTTTATATTGCTAAAACCATATTAATTTTATTCATATTATTATTGTCTTAGATTCAAGTGAAAACTACCATGGCATATTTGTGCCCATATCTTCTGTCTCCAGTGTCATATTTCTTCCTGAAGTAATCCTGTGTGGGAAAATCATTGCCAGAATCTGAGCCATTGCCATAATATTCATGTTGTTGTGGAGATTCCCTTAGACTTCAAAAATCTGGTGGAATTATTCATTATGTGATGTACTAGCAAAAATTAGGCAGATTACATCAGAAGTCCTGACAGGGGTATGTTCTTCCCATTACCTTTGAATTTCCCATTATCTAGAATGGCTGTCACTTCAACTAACATGTAAGCAGATGCATTTTAAAGCTTCTTTCTGATTGAATTTTGAAATATAATTTTGAGTACTGTGGTACTCTTGTTCTAAAAAATCATGAAATAAAATGATGCAGCTTATGGATTTAGGTGACATTTCTATAAAAATCATGTTACATAGGTCACAAAGCAACACTGAAATGTTTATATCCATATCAATAAGTTTGAATTATCTTAATCAAATACGTAAATTTACTTGGCATAATCCTCAGTTCTCTATTATTATTTTGAGTTCTTTTCTAGAAATAAGTTTTTGGGGCTTTTTTTGTGTGGTTTTTTTTTTTCAGGTACTGAAAAGGTATCTGAGTGTTTTTCTGTTTACTCAAAAAAGCATTTCTATCTCTCTTACTCTGGGAACACAGTCATCATAGTAAATTACTTATTCACAGTAGCAGGCCATGCACAGAGAGACTACTAGCTTGAGATGATTTCTTCTACCCAGAAGGGGATGGCTGAATAAGTAAATATTTGCAAGACTTAGTTCAGAATCTGATGTAGATTCAACTGACTATTTAAGGAAGGAATTCTTCTTGAAGAAAAGCTAATGTAACAGTTCTGCATTTGCCCAATTTTATGTTCAGTGAATGTATCGGAATTACTAATTTTTATAGATGTTTACATGGGCTCTGAGCCTCTGAAATGTTTCACTTTCTTCCAAGAGCATTGACTGTGTGCTTCTGTGTGGGTAAATGGCTACACATTTCAAACCTTCAGTCACTGCCCACATTTCTGAAAACAAAAAAACATTAAAAATGGGGTCTCAAGTCCACAGTGTTACTGAATGTCATGGTTTTCAGCCCAGCTGGAGGTGAAACACCACAGATCCACTCACTCAACCTCCCCTCTGTCATCCCTCCACCCTGGTGGAATGGGGAGAATTGAAGTAAAAAATATTTGTTGACCAAGAACAGTTTAATAAGTGAAAATAAAGTGCAATACTAATGGTGAATGAGAATAAGAAAAGGAGTAAGAATAAGAATGAGAGTAAGAATAAGAATGTGAAGAAAACAAGTGATGCACGATGCAGGTGCTCACCTCCCGCTGATGAGTGCCAGGCTCCCCTTCCTGAACCCAGATCAGGATCAGGCATCCTTTCAGCAGCTCCCCCCAGTTTGTATACTGGGCATGACATTCTGTGGTGTCTCTTTGGTCAGTTCAGGTCACCTGTCCCAGCTGTGCTCCTCCCCAGTTTCTTTGGTATACCTCCTCACTGGCAGAGCATGAGAAAAGGAAAAATATGGGTCCTTGACTTACGATTAACACAATTTAGCCAAAAATTAAAACATCAGCATGTTATCAACACCATCCTCATTCCAAATCCCAAACACAGCACTGTAACAGCTCCTGGGAAGAAATTAATTCTACCCCAGCTGAAAAAGAGGAGACTCAGTTCTCTCTCTCACCTAACAGAAATCTTGTTGTCATCTTAGAATAATCAAGAAGTGGTTGGAAAAGACTCTAAAATCATTGAGTCCGATTGTTAACCCTACACTGCCAGGTCCACCACTAAATCATGTCCCTAAGTGCCACATTCACATGTTTTTTGAACTCTTGCAGCGACGTTGATTGCACCCCTTCCCTGCTTGGCTTTTTCCTAACATCCCCTGTATGCCTCCTCAGGTGCCACTCTTTGTCTTCCTTTGTCAATTCAGGGAACTCTCAGGTTGTGACACTTAAGCCTACTTCCCACAGTTTAGATTGCAGACCCCCTAAGCAACCCAAACCAGTGCTGGTAAATCCTTGATAGCTTGAAGCACAATTAATGTCTCTGTAAGAACCACTGGAAGAGCCACTGTCTGTGAGGAAGAATTACTCCTTATCTGTGTAAGCGAGGTCTGAGTCACAGTAACACTCAGCTCATATTAAAGCCAAAGAAATTCAATGCGGTGTGGCCAACCCACATCATATGGCAGCTAATTTTTTTGATGGGGTGGTAAAAAAATAATTCCAGTGCCTAAAAATATGAAAAACAGAGACTAAATCAGTTTTTCTTACATTTATTTGTGGAGAAGTACAGAAAACACTACACAAACATCACAGTGTAAACGACTCTGATATTTTTAAGAGATTAATTCAGAGACTATTCTACAGTTTTGAAAGTTTTGCTTTTTTGTATTAATAGATCAAACTTTTAGTCCTGAGATCTAAACAGATTTCCATTTTTTTTACCCAGGTCCTGGTATAATACAGTATTTCAGGGTACATGTCCAACCTAAAATTTATGTGCAAATGAACTCTCATTTTGAGCAGTAATGTAACAATGAGCATTTTAGACAACTGACTCCAAACCCTCATGTTTAAATCATAGAATCATGGAATCATTGAGTGACCTGAATTGGAAGAGACCTTAAAGATCATTTAGTTCCACCCCCCCTACCATGGGCAGGTTTCTGTAGCCCAGGTTTCTGTAAGCCCCATCCAGCCTGGCCTTGAACACTATCAGGGAAATTCCTATTTTAGAATCAAGGAATATTTATTATTACTTCTCTGTAGCAAGAAGATAAATAGTGAATTATGTTCAGATTTTTTTTTTGTATTTTGCTCTGTTAATAAGAGTCAGCAAGTATGAAGTCTGTGTTCTGCCAAAATAAATCCTTGGTCATTTAAAAGCCATGGAGAATTTTCAAGAACATATCCAGTGACAGAATATTAAGAAAAGATATCTTCCCTCCCCCCCCCCCCCCCCAACAGATTGGATGAAAACTTAATATATGAAAGGTTAAAAGAGGTAATTGTTGTAGATTGTGATTTCTGCTCAATGAATTGCATCTAAATATTTAGGAAAGCAAATTGGTTGACATAGCTTGTGTTGAATGTAAAATAGAAATTATAAACCTCTACCATTCTTTTTCCGTGCAGATATTAGTTCACTCATTCATCCCTGAAATGAGCTGTGATTTAATGATGAAAAATCCAGAGGAGGAGATTTTAAGCTGAATCTCCTCACTGTCTCCAAAACTGAATTTTATGTGTTTTTAATTTAGGGGGTTTTTTTTAAGTTACTGTCACAAAATTTCAATTTTATTTCAGTATTTTTTGTGGGGATGATGAGAGACTATGTTTTCATTTCAGCTCAATTTGGACTGGATCATATTCTGAACAGTTAAGCATCAGAGATACAAGTTCTCATAATTTCTGTGGCATACCCTCAACTTGGAGACAAGTTATGTATGTTTGTGTGTATTTGGTCATAGAAAATAAACCTTGCAGGCTTTTCCTGGCAACAACAAGCAATGAGAGCAGGATTTCTTGAACCAGCCCCTAGAGGCAGAAATTTAATGGAAAGAGACCTGTAGGATGCCTCCCCTGCCCAGTCCTGCTGCCAGCACATCTGGCAGTGCTGCCAGCCTTCCTGTCCTGATGGTATCCTGCTCTCTCAGGCACCCTCCAGCCTCTGCTCAAACTGTATTTCAGCTGCTTCACCAGGGAAGTCCTTGAGTTTTGCTTATTGGTAACTCTTAGTGGTCCTTTTCATGGCTACATGATTTCTGTTGAATTGGTTTTCAAGGCTTAATTTCATAGGGCAAGTGTTAAGGAAAAAAGACAAGCAGCAGTTAAGACAGGCTCTGAGATTATGTTTATTCAGATGAGGAAAACAATGCTCATTCTCAGGTTATTTATGTTGAGAAAATTGCAAACATCTTGATGTCATGGTACACTATAAAGCCAGTGCTATCAACTGAATAATTTTCATAGAATTTTAATTCAGTTCAGTTCTTAATTAGCTTTACTGCCATACAGCTTCTATATGAGCTTTAAGAGTGCAGTTGTGCCTGTCAACTCCTATTAGTTATGCAACAGATATTACCTTCAGGGCTCCCAAAGTATGACTGACTGTCGTGGTCACTGACCATGCAAGATTTCTGCTGCAAACAGTAATTCCAGATGACAGTATTCCCTTGATCCCTGTATATTTATATGAGGGAATTGCATGAGCAGAGGTCATTATCATCACATGTCATTTATTACATAACAGGGTGTTATGTTAAAACAAAAATATGCTTTGCTTGGCATAGAACCTCTGGGGGGAAAAAATGTTTCCTGGAGCATTGCCTGTTGGGATATCTTGGATAAATAGGTTATTTTAAAAATAAGTTTTACATATCGTTTTGGAAGTATTATTTGAAAGTTGTGAGGTGTTATCCTAGTTATTAATTTATGAAAACAGATGTGAGAGAAATAATAACTTGTAAAGCTCTGGGGAAATCTCCATTTACTTTGAGACTTTCCCTGTAAAAGGCTTATGATATAAACAGAAGGAATAAGGCCTCTTTCTGCCATCATTCAACTCAGAGAATTCCAAGCTCTTGATGAATGAACAGTCTCTAGTATTTCAGATGAAGTTGGCCACTTGAGTTCCAGACGCATAAATAGGTGACTGCTTGTTGTAAGCGCTTGCACTGCAGGTATGTCAAAAGCACAGAGAAATTTCAGAGAGCAGCAGCAACAACTGAATAATTATAGGCTTGAAAGGACAAGGTTGACCATTCAAGTAGCAAAGTCTAAAACAGTGGACACAGGTAGCCCAGCTATAGTAAATGCTAATAGATGTTATGAATATCAACTGAAGGTATTTGGAGGCTGAAACCACATTATATTAGGTATGAGACTCTCTGGGAGCAGAATTTTGAGTAATGATTTGATTAAAAGCAAGGAAAACTTACCCTGATGACCGGACAAAATTACCCTAAGAATAAACTCCATGCTGCTCAGCAAACTAGTAGGAATTTCATTCCTTTCTTATTTGAGATTATATTAACCAAAGCATTAGAGATTGTACTGGAAACAGGCTCACCTTGGCACAACAAAGATGTGCAATTTGATAAACATGGTTTTTTTTTACTCACAAGAAAGCAGCAAATGCATGTTACCAGACTGGTTTGCCTTACTGTAGTTCAGAACTCAAACTGTAAGTCACAGATGACATTTGTTATCCTTTCCACCACCTGTCACCCATCCGGATGCCCAAGCATATGCCAAAGTGTCTATTTTAATTCCAGCTGAAACAATACCAAGAAATGAGAAAACATACACACAACAACGTACTCTATAGATTACACTGAAAGTTTATTCTGTGAGACTCTGAAAGTATTATAGACACTAATCCATGTAAATTAGCAACAAGAGCTCCACCCTGTAGGGCTGTAGAGAAGAGTTTGTGTGTGTGGTTTTGTGCTTCAGAATTCTCATTCAATGTGAGTTGAGATCATTAGCTTTTTATTAACTATGATTTTTTTTTTGTTCAGTTCATTACTTGCAACCTTAAGTACAGGAGATTTTCTAAAAAATCTGTACAGAATAACACTGCTGGACTGGTAGTTTCTGAATCCTGGTTCAAGACCTACAGGCAGAAGTTTTAATGATACTTTTGAAAAGGAAGGGAAGAGTGTTACAATATAAATCTCATTTTTAAAGCTAAGCTAACGGTTTTGACATCAAAATGTACTGTGTAACCTTAAATGTACCTGACCACTAGGATGTAAAAAGCAAATACTGATTAGAAGGTAGGACACAAAACATCATTATATAGTTCATGTAATCTATAGCCAGTGTCTAAAACAAAATCCATTGAGGGTATCAGAACAACATTCTCCTTCTCATCATGCAATTTGCATGGAGGTCTACTGTGCTTGCAGTTCTGGCTGCTGAAAAATAGGGAAAAAAAGCACTCTTAGTTACATGTTTTCAGACTAGAACTTGAAATTTATTTGAATAACTTTTAACATATATTACCATATCCTGTTAACTATTTAAAATCTTGACTGTAACAGAATGAGACTAGGAATACCCATGAAAGTTCTGTCAAAAACCTATTTATTTCAGATAAAAGCTGCTTTCTGTAGCTTGAGGAGAAGCAGCAAACTAAGCCCTTTTGATATCATCACTAGCTTTTGTCTTAAATAAGTAGATTTAGTCTCAGCTTCATCCTACTGGCTCAGAAGATAAACCACCTGGACATGTTTGTTTGGTTTTTTTTAACTGCTTTCTCTTGGAGTGCAGTTTAACTGCTTCCTTGTGGGCTGGTGGGCTGTTCTGGTAAAATAAAAATTAACTTAATATTTAAAAATATGTATGCATCTTTGTTAAACAGCAGTGCTGTTCAAGACATTTTTTTTCTCAAAACATGATCACAAATTTTAAAGGCTTTTCATCCTTTACCTTACTGTATCTGTGAGATATGTAGCATCTTTTTACTATAAAGGATAAAATTTGCCCCTAGAGCTTAGTATATCTTATGTCTGTCAAAATAAACAATATGGAGTAAAACCTTTTCCCCATTAAAATTAATGACAACTCTACAACTCTACTCTCTCTTTGTATAGAGAAAAATTTATGTATATTGTTGAAGAGTTACAGCAATTCAAGACATTTTAATAGTAGTTTTGACAAGTGAAAGATGTTTTTCAGAATACCTAATATTTTCATTCATAAAACTTAACATCAGGAGCAGCTTAAAATTCAGTTTCATTTTATGTTGTGAATTCATAGAAAATTCATTCCAACCAAAAACTATTGTTCTGTCTTCACAGCCTTTCACTATAACAGCGAATGCATTATAATGGTTAACTTCAATATCAAGAGTATTTTTTTCACAACTCATATAGTACTTATATTAATCTGATATTAGGTAGATTTTGATTAGTGAATACCTTAACTTTCTTCTCATATGCCATGTTGGAAAGGCTGCCCTATGGAGTGGCAGGAATGATCCTCAGTGGGTATGTTGAGTTGAACTTCCTTATGGGTGAAGTGTGGTGTCTCTGTTGGGATGAAATTGGCCAGTTCTGTTTTTCTTCTGGTGTGATAGCTTCTGATAGCTTAGGTGTGGGAGATGTTGCCATCATTTTGAATCTTCTTTTGTTTCGAAACTTAAATTAGTAGTTACCTTTTATTAGCTATGTCTAGACTTGAAATTATTTTAGTAGATGCTGAAGCTTACATATGCTATTTTAGATTGTGTTGATGATGTCTAAATATTATTTAAATCCTCAAACTCTAGAATGCACATGGATTTGATTATCCTAGTGTTTACATCTTGAGTAACTTCCTATATAATTTTATTCTACAGGAATTTGCTGCATTGACTAAAGAATTAAATGCATGCAGGGAACAACTGCTTGAAAAAGAGGAAGAGATTTCAGAACTAAAAGCTGAAAGAAACAACACAAGAGTAAGTACCTAGCAGACCTTTTCTGGATATCATGAGTGTTTAAACTTACATATAAATCTAGAACTTAATTTCTATGAATAAGAAGACAAAAAATCCAGCATTTTCATGAGTAAAGGACATTCTAAGTTGCAGGACATATCTACCATGCTACAGTCCTGAAGGAAATGAGTGTGTTAGCTAGATATATTGCAAACAGTTACAATTACAGGAGATTTAGTATGTAACATGGTAAGATCATTCAGTTTAAATGTCTTTTAAAGCAGGGGACTCATGCAACCTTCCAAGCCTGACTAGCCTGCACATATCCTCATCTCTTAGCAAGGCAAAAGGCAAGGTTACAACAGCCAGTTTTGCCTTGTGCCTTGGATTTAATCTGAATAAGGATAAGATGAAGGCTGCCACACCTACCACAGGCAGTCTGTTGTTTATTGTACATGCAGCCTTGTGACCCTTGAAGAAAATGTCAACTGAGGGGGAACAAGATTCAATCCTGAAATTTATCATGTTCTGCTTCAATCAGAAATACTATTCTGTCTGGGAACAAGAATATATGATACACTGCACCGCCTTCTGAAAATTCTCAAATGATGGACAGAATTGTTTTCAGAATGAATAAATTGCATGTAAAATTGTCTGGGCAAAGGCAGCATTTGTCTACAGGGTAGCAGAGGAGACTTTATGGTGTTTGTGGAAAGGTGTGAGAAAAGAGATGGAGTAATCCCAGATCAGATGGGAGTCAGACTGGCAGTGGACATGCAAAATAGATCTCAGAGGTTGAACACCAAGGATGACTTCTAATATCCATAGTTTGTTCTGTGATCTGTGTAACTTTTCCTGTTTTCTTATTCTTAATAAGCTAATAATACTTTGGGTGCTCAGCTAATATCTCTTCTTTGTCATCTAGTTTGCATTTTGAAGAGAATCTAACAATATATATGCCAAAAGACCTGAGAGAGGGCCTTTCTCCCTGCTTTCTTCTTCCCATCTGTAGCACCATAGAGTGCCATAGAGTTCAGAAATTCAAGGGAGGACAGATGAAACAGATGCCTACAAAGAGGCAAAGTTGACCCATCTACCTCTGTGCACAAAGTTCTTAGAGGTGATGGTTTGGAAAATCTTATAGGAGGTATAGGTGAGATTTATGTTTTCTCCCATTAATTAATTAATTAATTTTGAGAAACATGTAGGAATTGCACTGCATTTTCCAGGTTTGGCAAATCATGTCAGCTGAAGAAAAGTCTGAAGACTTTCTGTAGCTGTTTAAATTATCAGTAGCTCCTACATGTATATTATTTTTGTATTTAATTAAAAAAATGCTTTATCCCTTTCACTCCAAAGTCCACTGAACACCAGCTTAATTTGTTAAAACTGCAGTGCACCAAAATCTGTGGGTCTGATATAGGCAGTGCAGACTAGCAAAAATTCCAAAACAGCCTAGTAGCCTAAGATAGTCTTGTCAGAGAACTGTGAGAGAAAAGAAAGATGACTCAACTGCAAGTCATCTCCTAAATCAGACTGATCTCTGTCATAGGCAGTTTTTTTTCTAGAGCAAGAAGCTTAAAGATCATCAATTCCAATTTTTCTTGTGCTATGTAAAGGAAAAATCCGTAAGAAGTTTTCCAGGAGAACTAATATCAACAAATGGGAGTTACAGTGTTATAATCCTTGCAAGTCCTTGCAGTTAAAATTAGTAAATGCCAACAGTGTGTTTTCAAAATGAGGATGAAGCTAGAGATCAAAATGTTTAGGCTGTGAAAATATACAGGGAATGCAGATGTTACAGCAAACCAGGGCAAGACAGAGTCCAAATATTAATGGGGAAGGAGATAGAAAAAATGCAGAGACATGCTTTGCCCTGACCACTAGCATTTTCATTAATGAGTTATTACCCTGTCATTCATATTTATGTTCTTGCCAGGCGTTAAGCTACCATATACTACAGCATATCCCTGAGCTAGCTGTAATACTCATGCTGTCTTCTATAGGGACACTCCTTTGGTAGGGAAAGATGAGTATTTTAGATGCAAAACTGTTGTTTCCAACACAGTCTCAATGATGTGCTAGTGATGAGATTTCCAGCAGCACTCATTGGGAAGGCATTGCCTATAAAGAGGCACTTAAGCAAACTGAAATTTATGGTGTTATTAGTGCAAAACAGCATTAATATTTTGTGGGGAAAAAAAATTGCTCCATATTTTTTCTGTTGGTTTAGCAAGGATTCTAATAAAATAATAATATTTGGAGGACCACTGATAGAGTTTCACAGTGAGAAAGTTAAATGTCTTCTTTCATATATAGATAATACATCTTTTACATTGATCTAGTGGTCACACTTGAGCCAGCCCTAGCTTGGCTGCATTAGTGAGGTTCACCTGACCCCTCAGGACACACTCATGCATAGTGGAACTACTCATGACAACCACTTTGTTCCAAGTAGCACTTGCTGCTGCTTTTATGGGAAGATGCTTAGTTACAAATTGAAGCTTTTGGGGTTTTTTTTAATCCAACCTTTTATCTCCTTGAGGTAACAGCAAAATGATACTGTCTGATTTGTCCTGCTTCAAACTGAATATCAGCAGAAAGGAATGAAAGTGACAATTCTGTCAGGTCCTGAGTGCACACCAGCCCTCCACATCCCCTTTACATTTTCAATTTTGTCTAACTGGCAGTATTTTATTTACTCTAGACCCCCACCTATGTGTTTCTTTATTTTCTGGCAACAGCCTCACACAGTTCTTGCTCATCACATAAACAAAACACAAAATTGATTTCACATCCTGATTTCCTACTCTGTAGTAGTGGGAAATCACTTTCCCAAGCTGTAGTAGTAGACCTTGATGGTAACATGTATTAGAGAGAGATCATGGTGGAATTACATTCTTTGGGACACATACACTTCAGATCTCAGCCAAAATACCAGAAACTAAACCTTACCCCAGTATTTAATCAAGTTTCTACTCAGTCCTTCTAGCAGCATTCTTAGGCATTTGCTGTTGAATGTATATTTTTGCTGCCTATGATAATTAACTTTTTCTGACATATTACAGTAGAAATATTTTCATGTTAAGAACGAAGCTGGCAACTCAATTTATCAATACACGAGGCAGGGTAGAAAGTGTAGGAGCGCTGATTGTGTGGCGTTGCTGACGGGAAGCCAGGCAGGTTCTCTCTGGAAGACCTTTCTATGGGACTTGGAAAACAGATACAAGTGTACCTCAATTGAAATTCTTACACTTATTTATCTGGATATTCTCTAGATAGAATGATCACATATAGCATGTAGACGGATGGCCTCTTTTCTGAAGCTGGAGGATAAGTCAGTGTGATCTCATATGTTATTTAATGGAAATTATAAAATAACACTACTTTGGCTGTTTAAATTAAAATGAAAATATTTTTTGTCTCAGTTTGTATTCTTTAAAAGTAGAAAAAATGCATGGGATTGCCTTGTTAGATCAGAGTACTATTATGAGAAAATTTGGGCGTTGGTTTGGTAGCTGAAAAAAATATGATATGCTACTGCTATTGATTAATTTCATTATGGATTTTTCCCTACGACAACAAAAAATTGCCAGACGCATACATGTGCTTTTTACATAAAGCATACATTTTTTACTCAAATTGGTCTGAAATACTTCTAACAGCTTCGAAACAAAAAGAATTATACCTGTGTACATAAATGAAACAGCATTAACAGAGAGTGTCATTAACTCTCTTTTGCTTCATGCCTTAGGAGATGAAATACTTATTAAAGTGAACAACACTGATTTATATCTAATTTTATTCATATTTTATTGTCCCTATTCCTTATTGAATAGTTTATGAAACATCTTCAGTAATGCACTGCAGTCTCATTATAGCTGTAGATCAGGACTTAACCCTATATTCTATGATTCAAATTCCCTTCTTATTGAGGAACTCAATAGAGTATTGAGAAACTCTAAGAATATATTTTATAGTGTGGTTTTACCTATTTTAGCTTGTTTTCTCATAGGTCCTTTTAATTAAACCAGTTCCATAGGTGCTGAAAATTATTCAAGTATTCTATTTCTTTTTTAAACATGAGGAATTCTTACAGTCTAAAACTGTACACGTGAAAATAAGAATGTCTCCTAAAGTTCTTCAAATAGCAAAACATTAATTCAATAATATGAGTAACAGTATATATCATCGGCTCAACATTGTTCACAATCTTGTAGATTCATGTGTCTCTTCTTTAAAAAAAAAGAATTTCTGTCAGAAAGTAGTGTAACAACAGATAGTAAATGTAATATATAGTTATTCAATAACTATATGGTTTTTTATATCTATATGTTCTTAAGTAATCTGTGTAGCATAATAGTTATTATATTTCTACTAATTCTTCTTATAAAACCCCTTTTCTTCCTATTACTTTATCATTATTCAATCATTACATTTTCTTTGGTGAAATCTTGGTTTCACATATGTGTGATTTCTTAAGGTTTTGGGTTGCTTGCATTTTGGTTTCTGTGCAGAAGGACAGACATGGGACACACTGCAGTAGTTGGGCTGCAACTTTATTTTTTCACAGAAAAATTTTCACTGTTGATTAACCAGTGTAGCTGTTGGAGGTCACACTGCCTGACCACAGGTGAAAAGTGGTTTCCATCACTGTGGAACAATGCTGAAGAAAATCATTGATTTTGTGACTGATTTTAGAGGTAGTCTTCAACACCATGTCTGCTTATTTTACTTGTCTTCTCTGCTCACACCAGAGATGGAGATTCACTGAACAATATGAATTCTAAATATAGACTGAAAGAAAATTTGGTTTTTCCTGTACTGGTGATAAATTCTAAGCTGAACCTCAATAGAGAATTGTCTAAGGAATGACTTAAGCTAAGTCTGTCTCATTTCAGTAAAAGTCTATTCTTTTATGTTTTCTTCAGTGTATTTAATTATTCATGACTCTCCTTTTCTCCCCATTACCATCTGCTGATTCTTTAATGTCTCCATTTGTTATCCTGCTATGAACTTTTTCTAAAAACAAGTGTTTCAAAAATAATGAAAGTTAAGATAAAATATTTTATATTGATTAAAATCCAGGTCCTGTAATAGCAAACTCTACTGAGTCACTGTAATTTCAACTTATTGAGACATCATTTCTTAAAATGAGTGTTTAAAATGAGTGTTCTTTCATTTTCTATAGATAAATCAGTGTCCATGTAGTCATGATGGTATGGTGTAGTAGAGCAGAGCAAGTGATAATCTACACCAATGTAGTTTGTACCATTGATTCTAACCATGCATTTCTGTTTAACAGAAATTAACCACTTTCATGATTGCTTTATAGGTGATTTGAGAAATACAGGATGCTGGGTATATTCTAGAAATTTTTTCCTTTCATGTTCATTTAGTTCTAATGAACACTTTAAAGATGCTAAATTCATTCAAAAAATATGCACTAGAGCACTTTGCAGTCTTTAAATTATTATTTTTGTATTTTTTTATGCTTATAAAAAGTCCAGAGTTCCAGAAATTATCCTATTTACATAAGATAAAATTATCATCACAGCATCTTGAGCATCCTAAAATTTGCCCAGCATAAAACTCACTTGTCAGATTATTTCATAATTCCTTGTCAAGCTTATGCTTTCCAGTAGGAGAAGCATGGCAATGATGCGTGGGTGATTCTGTCCTACCTGCTGCTCTTGATCTTCATCTTCTTTTCTCTGCAAGCTGCCTGTCCCTCTGAGTGCTTGACAACTGTAACAGTTTGACAGTGTGAGGGAGCAGAAAATGCTCAGCAGCCCATGATCACTATTAATGCCAGAGTTTAGCTGCAACTTACTGAAAACCCTAAAGCTGTTTCTAACAATTCTTTTGTAGTTTAAATGAATTACCATTGTTGTTACAATGTTATTTCAATGAGAATATCTTGTGCTGTTCTCACAAGTATTCGGAATATTAATTCTTGAACTACATATGTGGAGGAAAGTCCTCAGCATGCCCACAAGTTATTGTGATTTCCTTCAGATGTTAATCATTGGTTGGACACACCATCATCTTCAATGTCAATCTTTTATGTTTACATTCCCTTCCCCCATCATTGTAGCCCTGAGACACATCATTATTCTGTCAGCGTTGTTGACATTTCCACTTGCCAGGGAAGCAGGGAAGATCTTTTTTAATATAACTACCCCTTTTTTAGTATAATTTTATTGGGTAAAAGTTAAATAAAACTGCAGGTATTGTTATATGTCCAAAGTAGGGCAACAAAACTGGTGAAGGGTCTGAAGCACAAAGCTTACAAGGAGCAGGTGAGGGAGCTGGGGGTGTTTAGCCTGGCGAGAAGGAGGCTCGGGGGAGACCTTATCACTCTCTACAGCTGTAGGTCAGGTGGGGTCAGGCCCTTCTGCCTTGTCAGGTAACAAATGATAGCACAAAAAGAAATGTCCTCAAGTTACACCAAGGGAAGTTTAGGTTAGGTGTTAAGGAAAATTTCTTTACTAAGAAGATTATCTTGGTGACTGGATCCAGCATTGGAACAGGCTGCCCTGCTGCTCCAGGGAAATGGTAGGGTTGCCATCTCTGGAGGTATTTAAAAGATGTGTAGATGTGGCACTTGGGTACTTTGTTTAGTGGAGGACTTGGAAGTGCTGGGTTAATGTTTGGACTTGATGATCTTAGTTTTTTCTAGCCTAAACAATTCTATTATTCTGTGAATCCAGCATTTCATCAGAGCAGGGGGCAAGTGTTTGCTATCAGGTTCTCAGTCACTATCAGATGTCTTACCCCCTTAGGTTTTTTCCCTTTCAGCAGAACTGAGAGTGATGTTTCACTAAGAGACCTGGTTAATAGTATTCTCTGCTCAGCTAGTTTTGCAGTTAACAGTGCTCACAGAATTTATGAAGAAATCAAGATTATTTTTGTTGAAAAGCAAAAATAAGAAATTTTTACAAATGAGAAACCTATGTTAGCATGCCTTCTGAGCATTCCTAGAGCTGATGGTAAGGAAGATTCCACTGTTCAGAAGTAGCTTCCAGAAGAATGAGTGACTGCAAATGCTTGAGTAAATAGGAACAGAAAGAAAAGGTATGAAATGTTCAGAAGCACTGCTTTCGTTCTCTATGGGACTTTTGACACAGCTGTGACAGTCTGTATACAGCAAAATGGGCAACAGCATTTTGCACTTGATTTATGTAACAACTATGAAATGTATGCAGACATTGGAATATGTCTTTATCGAGTCTGAAATGATACTTCTCGGCTAAAAACAAGCTTGGCTGTTGTGTATGTTAAATGGGTGATTGTCACTGGTTTAGTATTATGTATTATGCATGTTTCTGACATGGCAGTAAGGTAACCTAAATATGTTATTGGTAGCTCTGCAAAAGGCTAGTCCTGTACTGTTCATCTCAAACAGCAAACTCCTCCACAGTCACCCCATTAGAAATTCTGAGTTCCCACCACTCTGCTCAATTCTTATACTTGAAAACATTGTTTGACTTGTTTTGTCTCTTCATCACTCTCTTTGATCCCCTTTGCTTTGCAAGTTTCTTGTCTTCTGTCCATGCTGACTTCACATTCCCTGTTGGGATTGTCAGTGTTTCAACCTTTTCAACTAAGTCTTGCATACAGGCTCTCAGACATCGCTGATCATCACAGCATTTGTCTGCAAGATAAGTCTTTTAGGGTAGTGTGACACCATATATGATAAATTTGCTCAGTTAGGACAGAAAAGAGGTTTTTTTAGCTTTTAAGGTTTTGTTACGCTGAACTGGTTTAGTGGATGTCAGTTTGAGCATTAGACAACTACAGACCTATGGAAGGAATGGCCATACTAAAAAGTCAACTGTGGATCAATGTCTTCCCTTTCTTCCCAATTTCTTCAGAAATCTGTAGCCTTTTGGCTGGATTTAGACTCCTCCAGATGTAGCTATGATGCAGTGAAGCTTTCTGCATAAAGAGAACTGATCAGGATGACCCAGGCTATAACAGAATCAGCCAGGAGGTGGAAATGACTGTGGGGAAATCTAAGTGCACAGAGTGGATTAGAGTCAGATTCTGGCTACCCCAGGGCTATGGAGTGGGTCAGAGTTAGGCTGCACAGAGAAGGAAATATTGCTCCTTCACAGACTCTTTCAAGAGACAGGGTAGAGAGTAGGCTGAAGAAATAGAAATCAGCTATTGACTTACTTTCCTCCAGCTTTCCCCCAAGATAAACTAGATGGCCTAGAAAAGCCATGACAATACAAGAATTTAGACCAAAATTCAGTAATTCAGTTCTATCTATAGATAGCAGTTAATTGTTTAAGTACTACTATGAGCAGAAATATTCTGTAAATATTTGGAAAATTTCCTGATCTCTTTTAATTTGCAAACTTCCCACAGCCCCACACTGAATTCTTGATTGCTCTATCATTAAGAGGTCTCCTCAAATTTGTGTGCTACTTTGGACTTCCTCAAATAATTAAAAATCCACCTATATCTGCTGTTAGCCCTTCAGGGATGAGAAAGTTTCTGAATTTCTTGTTCATTTGCATTTGATAAATACAGGGCATGAGTTGGATTCAGAAATTATGCTCCTTTCTTGAATTGCAGGGAGTCATTATAACTCTCATAGTATTAACGTTGTTCACATACTCATTCACTACTTTTTGTGAAGAATATATTGTAGCATAATAACCAGACACGAGAACCATGTTTTAAACAAAGATGACACCAAACCATAATCATTCTTAATCTGACTTATTATCAGCATACTACTATGTCTAGAAATTCCTGTAAGAGTAAAAACATTATGTAACTGAGAATAACTATGGTTTACAGATAAATAAATGTATTTACTAATAGTATCTATATTAAGACCCACATCAAAGGAGAAATATTAAACAATTGTCCATGTAACTTTCAGATTTCCAGTTCAATGAGTTGGATATAATTGTTTATTGTAATTACAATGCATTTAACATGCATTCTGATTCATGAATTTAGCTACCCTGATTTAACCTTACAGCTAACCAAGTCTCTTTAATGTTCAGGTACTAAAAACGGCAATGGTAGCCCTATGAAAATAGACAAATAAGGAATTTTCTATACAATATCAACATATTTGAATTTTTCCTTTAACCTCAGAATAACAATGGAAACTAAATATAAAATGCGTTTACAAAATGTTATTTATTGTCTATTTCACAGATTTTTATGGACTTCTCTGATTTTTATTGTTGATTTTTCAATACAACAGAGACAATATTTTAAAGGATGTGCTAGTGACAAGCACCATTAGCTGTGACAGTTCTAATGAATTGTTTAAAAATCTAGTAGAATATACTGTTCACTACTACATATCTTGTGAAGCTCCTTTCAAGATAAATTGAAAATATATTACAGTTAGGCTGAATTAATTGTAAATTTACTTAATATTTTTGCATGATTCTTTAGACTGTTTTTGCTTATTTGGCTGTCAATAATCATCAATTACTATCACAAATGATATGTAAATATCTAATTAATTTGGTAAAATAGGGACCCTATGCTTAATGATTTGTTGTTCTTGCTTTTCATAGCAGAGTTTTAGGTGAAATCATGAGTGGGTATTCTATTTTTCCACCTATTCCATCTACTTTAGAAACATGAAATATTGCTAATAGTTCCAGCAATCTCTCCTACAATGAAGTTGCCAGGAAGACTGCTGTTTGGTATCATGCACTTTGTAGTTAGAGTTTCTGTGGCATTTAGGGGCCCAGAAATTAGTAACTTTTTATTTCAAATCCCACAGCTGTTACTGGAGCATTTGGAGTGCCTTGTCTCAAGACACGAAAGATCCCTGAGGATGACAGTGGTGAAACGGCAAGCACAGTCTCCCTCAGGAGTTTCCAGTGAAGTTGAGGTCCTCAAAGCTCTGAAATCTCTGTTTGAGCACCACAAGGCTTTGGATGAAAAGGTACAGTATGGTAAAAGAACTTACTGTATACACTCTTTAACTTGCCTAGTTGTGCATTATGATGCAGCACAGCAACAGTATAGTTTGTTGCTCCTTGGAATAAATCCTGTACTTAGAGTGTTTACAGGTGTCCAGAGAAATATGGATGGTAAGAAGGTATGGCCAATGGCTGTAATGCACTCGAGGTCACTTCAGCTATCTTTTGTAGACAATAGAAATTACTTTTCAAAATAAGCAAATCTCACCCCACCAGACATGCTTCTTTTATTTACACTAAATAAAGATGACCCTGTGGGATATATTTTCTGTAAAATGTGCTTTTAAGTCATGGCCATGAAAATGTATGTATATCTCAAATTTTAAAAACACATAGAGACATAGAATCAGATGTTCCTAGCTACATAAGGGAACTTGGCTCTTAGATACTTTTAGGAGGAAAACCTCCTAAATTTCAAAGATCTTTTTAGTCTTTGCTATGTAAGGAGAGTGATCCCTTTTCAAGTGGCGTAACCTAAAGTAAGTAGTACATTCTTCATTATCAGAGGTGATGAAGGGCCTGCAGAATCAAGGTAAAAACCAATGATAACTGCATCAAGTCATACTAATGAAGAGGATCTTTCCTGTGCTGGAAAGACTATATTCAAAATGAATGAAACTTTGTACAACTGTGAATTATCACCTTGAGTATTGTGTACATAAATTCAGAAATCCAATTCAAGTCTAGAAACAGCATGCTCAGAAGGTGATGTATCTGAATTGGTAGGTGCCTCAAAACTCCACGTGCAGGGAGCTCACAAAACTCCACGTGAGAAACGGGGCTCATGAGCAAAGAACCTCATTCCTTATGGGGTCTCTTTTGGCTGATTTGCTCATTGCTGCTGTTGAGTTGCTTCTCTGTTTGAGATGGTTGGGTAAGCAGGGACGACATTGTGCAGAGCAGCATCTGAAACCATTGACTTGCACAGATGAGTTGTATTGTACAGGACCAGTTTAATGGTCTCACAGTAACAAATTTAACTTCAACTTTCAGAAATATACTCAGAAAGTTGACTTTACTTAATGAATGAGGCAGCTGTAGATATATAACTATATATATATATATCTCATTGGTAATGAAAGGATGAGATAGTGTGGGTTATGAGTCATACTAGGTTAACTATCAGGTTTTCAAAGTTGAATAAATCTAAAGAACTTAGACCAAACAAAAACTTTAGATATATCTTTTGGGTTATATGTTCTACTCAGATATCATGAAAGCATCTATAAAGAAAATCTAGAAAAGGAAATAAAATGACTTCTAGCCATTGTAATAATCTTTTGGATGTCATTAAGACTTTAAAAATCCTGTATTATTAAAAAGATCTTTTGAGGATTGATGGAGTTTATGCTCAGAGCTTTGAACTTTTATCCAGCACTTTAAATATCGATAAAACTAGGGTAGGGAACTCTTCAGCTTTTATACTTTTTGACATTGTGTTGGATAAGTAGGAGAAAGTGTAAGAACTAAACTTGAAATTGATTCTGATTATTCAACAGTTGTGTACCTCTTGCACATTGTCTTTCGTTAATGTTTTAGTATTTTGGTAGTATGCAGTTTATTTTACATCCCATTTTGAAAACTATTGTACAGAATTAGATTCAAGCTACATGTAATGTTTTGACTTGCATTATTGAAAAATTTGACCGAGATTGTTGAAAATTCTATTCTTACATTATTTTAAATATTACAGATTAAAATCAGTATTCAGCATGTTAAAAAATTTTGGAATTACAAATGTAGGTATCTTATGTATCTAATTGATTCCTGTCCCAGTGGTAATCACAATTTTCAGGATAGAAAAGTTAACCATCTGCAATCATATTAACAGAAGATTTGTTCCATTATAAAACAAGTTTTAAAATTGGTTGGTCAAAATTATTTTTTCCGACATACTGTTTACCTTGTGTGGAACCTTTTTTATTTTGATGCAATAAATCATATTTTTACTATAAAAAAATAAACTATACTATTTATATGTTATTATAAAACAATCTGAGATAAGTCCAGTAAAGTTTAATAAATTATTTTTAAATAATTTGTTATAAAACCAGCACACATTATTTTCAAGGACAAATCCTACATAAAAATGCCTGGTTTTGTTACTGTGTCTCTGGAAGGATTGGATCAAAGATGTTGCATATATCACCCAGATACTTGATAATATAATGCTTTCACAAATTGTCAGTATTATGGTGATTTTTATTTAAAAATAATGAAATTAAAAATTACTGCATGCACCCAAATGTGCTAAAAATTTTTTATGGCATGTGAGTCATACATTCGGCATGGTGACAGAAAAATTATGTAAGTTAGATTTGTTTCAGACCCTTCAGAAATAAGATATCAATATTGCATTGAAGGTTTTCAGGGATCAGTAGAGCAATGTGGGTTGGAGCTCCTCAGAGACATCTGGCCCAACCTCCTGCTCAAAGCAGGGCCAACTTTTTCAGGTTACTTAGGGTCCTGTCCAATAACTTGTCAATATTTGTAGGCAGAAAACCTATTCTGGTGTTTCACCACCCTCACTGTAATTTTTTACCATAATACCTATCTGGAGTTTCTGTTGAGTGTTGTACTGGTTCCCTCTTGTCCTGCAAGGTCTTCCCTTCCTGCATCTGCAAGAAGAATCTGGCTTTATTTCCTCCACATCTTCTGGTTAGCTGGTTGTAGACAGCAATTAGATCTCCCACAAACCTTCCCTTCACTTTGAGCAGACCCAGCTCTCTTAGCCTGCCCTGTATGCTGTGTGCTCCAGCTCATGGCCAGCTTGGTGGGCCTTCATTGAAATCTGCCAATGTATTCTACCAGAAAGCCCAAAACCAAATGCAGCCTCAAAAGTCTGGAGGGAAATAATCATTTTGTCCAACCTACTGGCCAAACTGTGTGCTGGCCTTTTTCACTACTAGGTCTTTTCTGCAAAACTGCTTTCTTTTCCTAAAGCCTGTCTTATTCCCTCATGGGTTATGCATTTTGTGGCAATGGGACACCACACAGGCTTTGTCTCATTGATCACAAATCTCTGAACCTCACAGTCCAGTCCGTTTCTGATGCACCATGGAATCTATTTCACCAATTCACATCTCACCAGTTTCTCTAGGGATAAATTGAAGATCTTGCAGAAAACCTCAGTAAATACAAAAAACATTGTCTGTTCTCCCCTCATCCAGGGAGCCAGTCCTCTCATCACACAAGGCAGCAAGGTTGGCCAGATATCATTTCGCCTTGGCAAGTCCATACTGGCTCTCCCCAATCACCATCTTGTCCTTTGTGTGCCTGAAAATGCTTCCTGGATGATTTGCTCTATAACCTTCCCTACATTTCCTGGGTCATTCCAGGATAGCTCCTGTATTTCATGAAGAAGGACAAAACATTTGTGAGTTTTCTACTCATCAGGAATCTCCCTCACTTGTGATACTTGCAAAGCTGAGAAAGGCATGACAAAGTAATCAAGTAATCTTGGCATTTGTGCACGGAGTTAATCTACTGCCTTTGACTTATGTATGTTTTGTCTTCCTGTATTTGGGTAATGCTTCACTTGCACAGACTCTGCTGCTGTGCTCAGAGGAGACCTGCAGTCAGACTCTCACAGTAAAACTGAGGCAAAAAAAACATGATTTATGATACTGATGTAACAGCAAAGTATAACAGTGCCCCATCAGAAAATGCTCACAAAGCCAAAGTAGGTTAATGGATAAAGAGTACTAAAAACTGTCAAAAGGGCACAGGAAATATATCATGATCCTTTGCAAATGAATAATGCACATTTTTCTTTAATTTTTTCTTCACAAAAAGAAACTGTTGACACTAAAACTATTAATGTAGTTGCTATATTCTTGGAAAAGCATAACAAAATATTTTCATGAGAAGTTTTGCCCTTTAAACTTACAAAAGTATGAAGAAAATCTTAAAATTCTTCCTAAATGCAAATTTTCTTTCATGTTTTCACTTCCTACACTAAAACATCTTGATGTGTTGTTACAAGCTCTGCCACAAAACTTGACTGATCATGAAAGGATTGCTACATGAACAGTACAAGAACTACAAAACCCTCCTCATTACTATAAGAAAATGCAATGAAGCCTACTAAGAGATTGGAAAGTTAAAAATAAAATATATCAGTTTCTAGGCAGGTATGCTTAAGTATAAAAAGTATCAGGAGTGATATCTTAACCTATTTCAAAGTCTATTGACTTTCTATCTATTACATGAAGTCTGGACTCTGCCTTTACCATTTGTCCAAAAGACAGATCACCACAGAGAGATCACAGCTGTGAATGCATTATTCTGAGAAAACATGCCTGTCACTGTAGTATTTTCAGAGTCTGACAGCTCCTTCAGCATCCCTCTTGTTATCCACATGCCACAAGGCTGGAGAATGAAAGCTTGCCATGATCTTCCCACAAGAGAGAGCCAGTCCTGTTTGGCTGAACCCAGCAGGTACCTTGTAGTGAGTAGGGAATGGTGAGAGTAGGGCTTTTAATCTTACCCCATTATCTTCTAGTAGAGATCTTAGTAGTGCCAAAAAAAGAGTCTACACAGACTGTTTTTGCACTTTTAATGAATTTTGTGAGAATTTTTACTTTAGAGCATGGGGATAATGACAGATTTAATTTACTTTAGAAATTTCTACCATTATATGTGTCCCTCAGAAAAATCTCATTGTGTCACAGCAAATGAAATTGATAGCACACTAACTGTATTCTTTATTATTACTATTATTATTGTTGTTATTATTATTTAAAAATTTATTTTGACAGAAGCTATATATATTTTCAAAAATATTTGTATATCTAATTATTCTAACATTTTTATAAATAAAAAACGAAAACACAGGGGCAGTTCTGCTTGCAATTTTAAATTTTCATTATGTGAGAAGTTAAATTCAGTGACTGTTTTACCTAAGTGTAAGGTTAAGTTATATCTCAAAGACAACAAGAATTGTTTAAAAAGTG
Organism: Melozone crissalis; assembly: GCF_028551555.1. NCBI lineage: Eukaryota > Metazoa > Chordata > Aves > Passeriformes > Passerellidae > Melozone > Melozone crissalis. The sequence goes on along the minus strand of NW_026535782.1, from coordinate 31,567,788 downwards.
TGAAGTTTTATACACTAGAACTTATGAGTGATTTGGGCTAGGACCAATATGAAATTTCGACTCAACATTTCTTATAACTTTTGTTATTGTATAAGTCAGGTGAAATTTGCAGCAGTATTCATAGTCATGCATAACTCCCTTCAATTATTCACCCTGTCCTTCTTAATGCTACAGATTTCAAACACTTCTCTCACTGCTGCTAAGTAGCTCATACCTTTGTTGAGGGTTTTTTCCATGCAATGAATAGTTGTGGAACTAATGTAAGACAGCACTACAAAATATTTTGTGATATTATATACAAATAGGCATGGAATTGTTAATAAAAGAGCAAGTGAAGACAATATTTCCTAGAAATCATTAGAGCTGAATGAAAAATAGAAGCTCATGTTAACTTCATGGTTAGAATAGACATTTAGTAGGTCAGGAAATACATAGTCCTTGTATGCAATTCAGGAAAAGCAAAAGGTAGAAAAAATATTGTGTTACTTGTGCCTTTCTGTAGTTCTATTTGGCTTCTAATATCTATCTGAACATGTTTGTTGTCCTGCAGACATTTTTCCTATTTTGCTTTAAACTTTGGGTTCAACTTTTAAAATATGCATTTAGAAAGAAGAAAGAAGCAACTTCTCCAAACCCAGTTTTTGGTCAGTGTTGTAAGAAAAGTGATTTTCACAGTGGAAAGCAGCTACCAGATGATACTGTCTTAGCTAAGAAGCAAAAGCCCATTGGTTCTCTTGAGATTAATGGCAGAAAAGTATATCTAATATTCTTGCAAACAAAGTTAGCCTATTTGTGTCAGCATGGTCACTATCTTTGTATTCATTAGCAGGTAACTAGAAGAACTTTTATTCAATAGACTGTTCATGGGGGAAAGTGATTCAATGCCAGTGTGCAAATGTTTTTTAAAAAGCTCTGTATGGGCTGCAGGTCTGAAGGGAATGAACAAAGAATTTGACAGCAAGCAAAAAAGTGGGAAGCAGTTGCTAGGAGACAGAGAAAGATGGGTGATATTTTGCACTGACAGCAGTGCTAACATGACATTGACTATGCTACATTTAAAGATAATATGGTTGCATTTAAAAGCCAGAAGAATACCCAGTCATCTGGGCATATGTTGGATACACCCTCTAACATGGAGAGAGCAACTCTTTTCTGCTGTGTCTGTGACATTACAATCATAAAATCACAAGATAGTTTTGGTTAAAAAGAAATAATTAAAAATCACCCAGTTTGCACCCTCTGCCTTGTTAGGGATATTGTTCACTGGACCATGTTGCCCTAGGCCCCATCCAAACTGGCCTTGAACACTTCCAGGGATGGGGCATCCACAGCTTCTCTGGGCAACCTGTTCCAGTTTCTCACCACCTTCATAGTAAAAAGTGTCTTCCGAATATAAAATTTTAATCTGTCCTCTGTCAGTTTAAATCCCTTCCACCTTGTCCTGTCATTACCTACCTTTGTAAAAAGTCCTTCTCCAGCTCTCTTGTAAGCCCCTTTAGAAACTGGAAAGTGCTGCAAGTTCTCCCTAGAGCCTCCTATCCTCCAGGTATTTGTCCTTTAAAAATGTTTATGGTAGCATTTCTGTTAGATCACTTGAGATCTGATTAGTCTTACTTTGGGAAACCTTTTTAATAAAGCTCTATCATGTGCCCAAGAAAATAGAAATATGTTGGAGAATCATGTGAAATTTAAGCAGTGTAACTTCTGAAGTGATACACATGATCTCACTAAGATAATTCTTATTAGCTATAGTTACTCACTTACTGTCACTTCCAGAAAACAGAAAACAGTATGCCAATCACTAATTGGCATTCAGCATATGAAAAAAAAAACCCAAACAAAAATGGTCAGATAAAAATAGTTTGCATTTGTTCCAGTTCCTTTTTCTTTAACAAGATAGTGACCCAGAACAGCAACCTTTCCTGCGTCTCTCAGAAATGAGGATAGTTCTGTTTGGGATTTTTTTTTTTTTTTTGCTGTAAACATAAATTTGAATATGGAATCCAATAAAAAATGCTTTGCAATACATTTTTGTATGACTGAGAAAGAAATGTAAAATGAGAAATAATGTTACAGCTTTTGGGTTATAAACCAGAGCAGATTTCCCCTTCAGATCAGAGTGCTGATGTAGCTCTATTTTTTTACTAATAGAATCAAAGATTTCCCTCAATTTTAACAGCTGTTATTTATGTTTGAAAATGAAGAATTAGTTGCCTTTCCAATGTCACTATGGCAAATGTGAATCTGAATTTGTTGTTCACTGGTCAGATGAAAGGGAAAAAGGCTTTCTGTGCCAAGGCAGAGTTGTTTTCAGTTCCTTTAGCAACTGTTCGATTCAGAGAACAAGTAGGAGCCATCAGACTGCAATTTTGGTTAGGTCATTATAACAAAAAAGCAGTGTATTAACTGTACCTGGGAGGAAGGCGAGGTAAGATAAGGTGAGGCAGGACAAAGGGAACAACTTCCAGCTGTTGCTCTGTCTTACACTGGTAATGTTCAGTGTTGTTGATAATAGGCCAAGAATGAAATGTATTTGAATATAATAGCTTGACAGCCAGAATAGAAACACTAATTATCTACCTAGTTTTGCTGGAAGTGCCATGTAGAAATTGTGTCTCCAGAGTTGTCTGTTGTTTAGAGGCAGTGTTCTTACAGGCTTTAAAATGGCTGTATAAAACCCACTAGGATTCATTTCCACAGTGCCACAGGATGTAAAGTTTAAGGATAATTCTGATTCCAGCTCCTTGTAGAGCTGTGACATCCTCATTAATCTGGCCTAGCTGGTTTGCAAATTCTAGCACCATTCAAAGTGAATGTTAGTGTTAGACATATTATAATGTATTTTTTTAAACTACATTCTCCATTATAAAACACTTGGGCTTGAATACATGGAGGTTTCATAATAAAATTCAATTAAAGTTGCCAACTTATTGTATTTCCTTTTGGCTTTTAACAACTGCCTGCTTGTGAATTTTCTCTCAATCATTTTGTCCCAATGCAGCACTTACAGCCAAAGGGATTGAAGCCAGAAATATGATTGTAATTTTTCCATGTTTTTTTTTTTTTAACTTGTCTGGCTTTTTTGTTAAGAAGTTCCTATATACCGTCTCCCATTGTGGAGAAGTTGAAATCAGGCCTCTTGAAGACAGGTCTACACCTCTCACTAGTTGTTTCAATAAGCTATGTAAAGAGGAACAAAAGCCTCAAAGTACTGCATAAAAACTACATTTGCATTTTTTAGAAAGGTGAATAGTTTTATTTTTAAGTGTTCATTTCCTGAATATGTATTTCAACTTTAGATTTAGTTTTAAAGTCAAGTGAATGTGCTGTGTTAGTCTTGCTGACTACTTTTCATCTATTAAGTCTAATCCATTCTTGAAATATAGGGATCTGTTTGCAAAATCTTATTTCTGTCTGTAGTAAATGAAAATGAAGTGTGTAAGGAAAGGTAATATTTATTAGACTAAGAGCTATCGCTGGAAAAAATATGAAAGGTTTAGGACATATAGAACTCTTAGGGATCTCCTGTATTTGTCAAGGATGAAAATCTGTCATGTTTCTTTGTAAATGGAAGACAGATTTTGTTTTGCTTTATTTTCCAGCTACATCTCTTGGTCTAATAGAGTATGCTACCTTGCCCAGCAAACATTGCTGATGGCCTTAAACATCTGTGCATCAGCAGCTGGAGCAGCATTGCTGCGGGGTAGCTGGAACATGTAAAGAAGTATACCTTGGGTGTTGACTGGTTAGCCAGGTTACAAACTCATTTACTGTGAGGTGCCTAACGAAGTTCTGTAGATTAGGATTGTCACAGGGTCCCTTAACAGTCAGGAGAGAGAGTCACACACAGCACTGGAGGTCACTTCAGGTCAGATTTGCCTTTGGTTGTAGTGGGAGACTGCAGCTACATTGCTGGCTTAGGTTATGTGAGCTACACCAGCTGACCTCAAATCAGCTGTGATTGTGTCTTCAGACACATTTGCTATTAATTTAATATTATCTATTAATAATCAATAATGAGCAATAATTAAAATACTGGTAATAATAAAAATTGAGATCATAATCATCCTTGGAACAGAATAGGTTATTTATGAAACTGGTGCAAACACAGAGGAATTTCCTGCTTATGAGAGTGTACATTGTTTATGACTTTTTGCAAAACTGAAACAAATGCATGATGATATGAAAGATCTCTAGTATATGGGCCTGAAGGCAATGCTACAAGTTATTTTTCAATGAATTTATTACATTCAGTTACTATAAACAGATTACTTATCTTCCATGGAGTGAACTTAAAACATCTGAAAATGGTTTTTTTCTTTATCCTTTGTAAAAGATGTTTGTGAAAGTTTTATTTTTATGCCTAATGTGATCTTAAAATATTTTCCTTTGCTGTGTATTCCATAAAATTACAGGCAGACTGTGGAACAGCAGTGTGGCATTTAAAGTTTGACACCTATTTTAATGGGTTAAGTTTTCCTGTAGTTAGGTTTAAATGTTTACTACACAGTATGTCTCATGAAAGGGTGCAACACACATGCCTGCAAATGGAGTGGCAGGGCATACAGTAGAGCATATGGCAGATTATATAATCTTTAAAGACTAATAGAAATTATGTTACTGCACATATTTTGATTTTTCTTCTAGGTAAGGGAACGACTGAGGGTTTCTTTAGAAAGAGTCTCTGCACTGGAAGAAGAACTAGCTGCTGCTAACCAGGAGGTAACATAAAACACTTTCTCCCCTTTTGAGATCAAATTTCTAATACTCTGTCCCATGTGTTCCCTGTCACTTCCTTCAAAACTGTTAGAAAAAACCCACAATAATACAAACAAACAGAACCAAAATGAAACAAAGCTAAAGAAAAATTACATTGTGAGTAATCTTCTCAGTGAGGCTTGTTTAAGGTGGTTGTAAGATTAATACAACCTTCTGTTTACTGATTTATTTCCTCCTCCTCTTCCCTTGTGAGCAAGCCAAAATCCAAGCGCTAGTAACAGATTCCCAAATTTCTTATTGGACGTGAAAAAGGCGTGAACCAACAAAAATGTCAGATACTATAAAGAATTCAATAACCTGAATTTCCATTTCACTATAAAATTAAGTAAAACACACACACATGTATATATACTCATTATATAAATGTTAACATTGAAGTATTAAGGGAGGATTATGGATGACTGTGAAATGTAGCTTTGTCTCTTCCCTTTTAACTGCAGTGTATCATGGTGTGCTCTGGTGCCATGTAACTGTTGTGAACTTGGACAATAGGTGAAGACTGTTCTCTTTTGTTTGAAAGGGTGAACAGCAAAACCTGTTTGTATTGAACAGCTGTATACTACACACACAGAGAAAGTTTTCACCCTAGAGAGATGATTTTGAGGCCAGATAATATAAAAAATGGAGTCTTCTGGTGACTTTACCATTCCCCTCATGTTCTGAACCCGCCTGACATGTCCTTTTAACACTGTTAAAAATGACCCAGATAAGCAAGTGAAATTAAAACTATTTTAGGTTATGGCCATTTTATGGTGTCATTTTATTCAGGATTAAGACAGAAACTGAAAGAAGCCACAGACAAACTCAAATGCTGCCTAACAGTTCTTGAAAAGTGGAACACTCATAATTCAGAATAATGTGTGATAGAGACTCCTAAAGGATTTTTTAACTAATTTAAACTGGATAAGGTAGTTTCTTAAAGTTACTTCTTAAAAGCAGGATCTTCAATTAAGATATTAGTACTTCTTTTTTATAAAGTATGATAAACTATAAACCTATTAATATGATATTTTGATTCATCCCTTTTCTCTCTAAAGTAACTGCACTTTATCTGTTAAAAATTAAGATTCTTGTTTCAGAAGGATCCAGAAAAGTTGTGTTCAAATAATATAGTTACCATGTTGTGTATTCTGTTACTTTCACTAGCATTTATTAAATATGAAGCAGTCCCTTTGGTCAGTCAAGCCAACTGAGATGCATCTCACTCCTCCAATCCCTCCTGCTCATCATCCAATTAAATCCAAGTTCACTTCACTGGGCATAGGACCTGGTCTTTAGAGAATTGCCTGGCTATTTGGAATTTTTAAAATTTAATGAAACTTTTTAACAGTAAGGAATAAAAGCATGCACAATGAAATTACATTGAAATAGGACTTCTATGGCTTTTCCTGCCCCAAATCCTTAGAAATGTTGAACAATGTTTGTGTCTTCCTGCCACTGAAGACATTTAGAAGGACACTGAATCAGTCAAGCATAACATGACCACTAACACAATCTGAATATTGTTATTCCAGTTTGCTATGAGGGACTGTTAAAGCTGACATTCAATTAAAAAATAATGAAAAAAGAGTGAGATGGGAAGAGATGTAGAAGAGAACAAGTAGATTATTTTCAAACAGTTATGTATTTAAACAAGAGTTCAGATCATTTTCTCACAATTAGTTATTTGAGTAAGACAAAATTAATTGGAGCACTGCAGTATTTAAGTCTAGTTTTATGCTAAATTCCACAGTGAATACACAGGCAATAAAACACTTTAAAAATTTACTGTACTATATATGAAAATAAGTGGGCTGAGTTTCCAGGGGAATTGAATATATGGTTTTCAGTTATTTCTGTAGTCCTGTCTTGGTGTCTGTTTTCCCAGGAGAATTAGTATTTTCTTCCCTATCCATTTTCTCATACTTATTCTGAGAGTATTCAGGACTGTATCTAAACATGAAATGATGACAATAAATTGGTTCCCTGACTTAACAAATTATGTTTAGGTATATGACAAGTAGCAGATAAAAAGTAGCAGAAATGTATATGTTAAATCTATTTCCTCTTCTTGAAAGCTTGTGGTTGTGGTTCTGATGTAGCAACGGTGAGAAACTGCAGACGGTCCTGAGTGCTTATTGAAAATGTCTTTAATTAACATAGCCCCAAAACTGGGAGAGAACAACTGCAGTTCTCTGTCATTGGGTGGTAACTAAGCTCTCATTTAACAGCCTTTGTGGCATATTACATACATAACAAAGGGAGTGAAGTCGTCTGTAACTGGCAAAGCTGATTTCAGCTCTAGTTGCTAACAGTCTTGCAAAGCACTTAATATTGGATAGGCAATTGTAACACACCTTGAACTCTAAACCCCAGAGAAGTTGGGGTGGGCATTGGACCTGTAGGGGAACTCAGTTTATGTAGCTAATGTTTACATGTAGTTACACAAGGGGAATAGAGAAGGGTTTTCATCTTATGAGCTTATATTTTATTAAAGCTTATATTTTATTAAGGAATGGATTTAAAATTCTTTGAATATATGTTTTCCTGGGGGAAGAGGTTATTTGACTATATATTTTACTTTGCTGCAGCTGGTTAGTGATTGTGGAGGGGGCCATTGTACATAGCAGCAAACTGAATTGCTGTTAGTGAGTTTTTGTGCAGACAGGGGCAAGATAACTGCAGTAATAAAATTCCATGTTCGTCCTGCTTTTTTTTTTTTTCATTTCTGCTTACACTCAAAGCCATTCCTAGTTCACAACTGGACACGTCCTGATCATTATCTGTTTTAGACAAGTTGAATAGAAGATACTGTTGACATTTTTTTGGATAAATTTCCCTTCTGTTTTTAAATAAAATTACTGTTAAGCATAGCTACATATTCTTACCCCTTAGTGCTTTTAAAATTATGCTGGTTCTCATCTTCTTCCATATAACCTATGATCTCTCCAAATAGGTATATTGCTGAGGGTTATAATTTGCAGTTAGATATTAGACAAGATACAAGTGGGACATCCAATAACAAAGTTCAGTGGTATAATAGTGTTCTTCTGTGAATATTTTTCAAGAGAAATGTGAAGTTTTTCAGTGAAGGTATGAATATTTGCAAAATTGAACAATGATCTGCTAACCAGCTTCCTTTTTACACACTAATTTGAAAAGAATGAGTCTCATTGGCAAGAGAAGTGAATTTATCTTCACAATTTTGTCATTCATGATCTTAATGAGAATTAACTTCAATGTTGAAAATACTGACAAGATAACTACTATTGTTCTTCAGCTTTAGAGATACTCCTATTATCATTACAAATGTGAATCTTTTTAAAAGTATGCTAAACTACACACATGCAAACAACACACCAAGGTTAGCCATTAGTGCCATATATTCCCAGGAACCCAAGTGCTAGCAGCTTCCACAGCTCAAGACTTCTTAGATTATAGACCATGACCCATAGTGACACTTTTGAATCCATTTCTGCAGCAATGTGCAGTGTTAAATGACAACTGTTGCCATTTCCATTAACAGATCTCCCTGTTTCCCTGAGCCTTCAACAAATAGTTAAAAAAAACCCAGAACAACCTTTAAAGCTTTTTTCCAAGGCTTTTTTGTAAAATCAAGCATTATACATAATTAATACAATACTGGAATTTTTTTTTAATGTCTGTGCTTCCTTTGCCCATAAATTTTCTCCTGTTAATTTTAAACAATAATTCATCCCTTGCAACATCTTTATGTGCTAATAAGAATCTTATGATAGGTGGCATTTCAAACCCCTGTTTTGTTTCCAGTTAGTATGCTGGCTTTTCCATCTCTCCTCATTAGTAGAAACCATGGCATGAAAAAGAAAGCTTTACTTACATTCATTACCTCAAAGGAATAAATGGAACTTTAGGAACCCAGAAAACGTTGGGACTGTAAAATATAAAATTGCAGAAACTACTGATTTTACTGTATATATATCACTGTACTACCATATGCTTTTCCTCAGCATTTGTTCCAATTTCCAATGATATTTCCAAATGCCAAATAACATTATACTGCCTCTGTCAACTGACACATAGATTATATTTTAAAACACTAAGGCTTCATTTTAAAGCCTTATTGTTACAATTGCTTCTACAAAAAGTTCCTTGAGTTTGAGGCTAAATTTAACTCCTGGAGCTCTCAGAGATCTTGTAGGTGTTTTGGATCATAGTTCACTGCTTCATGTAACTGCATACATTCTCCTGTTTAGGCAATGGGTTTCTTCCTGACAATGGGTCAGTTTATTCATTAGGGTACCCCAATGCTAATTTTTCAGCATTTATGAAAGCATTCATAAATTATTTACATGATTGAAAAGAGAGGATGGTTTGAAATTTCTGATTCTTTATGTTCCATACCAGAGACAGCAGAAAATATCCACTTATTCATGAAAGAACTTCCAAATACCATGCTAATTGCCAGACTTCTGCTCTTCAGGGTAAATCAAGAACACAGTAAAAAATGCAGTAAAACTGTTACAGCTGAGAACAGCTTTGGTTCTGACTATGAGGGATGCTGCAGACATGACTATGGTATTGCTACTGCTAATGAAATATTCTGTACTAGTTAATATGTATATGCATTTCAAAGTGAAGTCTTAGCTAAATGTGGCTTGTCCTTTTACCCTTGGTTGCATATGAAAACATATTTCTATGAAATCATATTTCTAGATTTTTCATTTCCAGTTAGGTTAAGGCAGTTTTTACAGGGGTTTCTTGGCAGCCTTAGGCTTTCTGTGTAATTACATTTCAAAGTGATTTTTGGAGTAAAAGTGTTGTAAAAGGAATAGTTTCCCAGGAAAAATAGATGTGCATTTCTTGAACATACGATTTATATAACACTTCATCAATCCACAATTTAGAAATTATTGCTATCAAAACTTTGGATGAAATTGGGTGGAAATCAGGGACTTTTTTTTTTTCCTGAAGGCCTGGCTGATGACTTATATCTGTTTCTGGTGACTTGAGGCATACATTTCCTTGCGAAGAATCTGAAACACCATTTCTCTAGAATACCTTCTTTCATAGCACCATACTTTCTCAGAATGGTGCAACTGCAAGCTTGCAACTGCTTTCTGAACTCTCTTCGACATGTTATTTTTTTATTTCTTTATAAGCTATAGATTTGCAGAGGTCTGACTCTGAAAAGATATTCTTTGTGCTCTGAACTTTAAATGTCTATGTAAATGTAGCAAAATATATATTTTCTGCAAAGTTGCACGTAATTAAAAATCTTGATTTGAAATGTAACTTTAAATGCTATATATAATTGCTTTTTAATGTGCCCTTAACCTTAGCCATCTCATTAAATGTTACCTCTGCAGAAAGTTATTGTTGCCCTTAAGTTTTAAATGTGGCAATGATGCAAAATGATGATTTTTTTGGTGATTATTTCTTATATATGCTTTACAGCATTAATATATTTCTCTACACATTTCAATTAGTATGTGTAGCATGGCAATTGAAGAGGTTGAAAATTAATACAGCAGCACTACAGCCTTCATTGCCTAATTTTTTTACAAAGTGGAAGAGAACTAAGCACAAGAAATAGTCAGCTAAGTTGCCGTAAGTATTTCGTTTTATGTCCTCAATTAATTCTAGTCTGAGTTCTCAGAGGCAAAAAAAAGCACCAAAATCCTTTGTGAATACTGAGAGCAGCAGGATTGATTTTGCATTGCCATAACCTTTTTTCACTAATTTCGTGTTTCACTAAAATATAGAGCAGAATAGGTCTAAAATGCAATGCATTTTCCAGGTAGCAACTGAAGAACAGTAATTTCTATCGACATATTTGAGGTGAAGCTCACTACTGCGTTTGCAAGAGTGGTTTCTTAGTACAACTTCCATAAACTTCTGCCACAGAGAAAAGTTTTCGGATTTTGGCTACTAAAAGAACATACATTTTCTACCATGACAGTGGATAATGATTTTGCAGATATTAGTATTTTTGGTATTTTTACAAAAATCTTAGTGAATTAAGGCTGTTTATGAGTTTACCACAGTGTAGTGTGTGCAATGCAGAAATTATATATTAAATATGTTCTCCTAATTTGGTCTTCTTCACTGAAATGGTTTTGCAGAGCAGAAATGTGCTGCTGCCCAAATGTCTTAGGGTGTTTTCAAAAGCCATCCTGAAGTGCTGTGTTCTCTTTCCTCTCCATTTAGCATGTGGCCACCTGTAAACAAATCCTAAAATACCAATGTCATGTTCTCACTTTGCACTATCATTTTGTCTAAGTTGAATGTCTCCTGTGTGTTCTTTAGAAGATACCAGTTTGTAAGAAGGGATTTGTGGTCTGTGCTCACATGTTTATGAAGCACTTAAGGAAATATGTAGCTGAAGACTGAAGGCTTTATTCCTTCACAAAGACAGTGTGATTAATAGTTTTAACAAAATATTTGATATTGAATGTTTGCTTGCTTGTATATATTTCTTTCTGTATGTTTTTATATTCTTTAGAATCTTGTGTCATAAAGACACTTGTTTTTTCTGGTTCTATTTTCTAAATATTCTAAGATCCCAAGTATAAATGTATTCAGCTGCTTCAGTTTTACTGCTGCTAAGGAAGGATTCAGAGCCTTGCACTGAAATGAAAAATTCTGGCTACTAAAGATCTCCACTGCAATTTTGATTTTTTTTTTCTCAAAACTTTCTGTCGTGGCTAACTAGTTCTTCTTCATTTTATTTACTTGTAAAATTCTTTGTGGGATTTTTTATATAAAGATTTGTGACTACAGTAAATCCCAGTGTCCCAGATTTATCATTGAAGGGTAGAGTTTTGTTCTGCTTATTTTAAAATACTCTGAGATTGCTTGCAGCCTCTCAGTGTTTTGCTATGACACATCCCTGTGTAGCAACAAGAGCGTACAGACTTTGCTCTTTAACTATTGTAAGCTGTTATTTGCATTAAAGGAAAAGAGAAATTTAAGTTGAGTAAAATAATGCTTAAGGGAGCATGGCAAAAGGTAAAAAAGCAATGTCAGGCTGTGACTTGCTACTTCCTAATTCTTTACTCTTCTCCCAAAACCTGCTGTGCAGCTATGCAGCAATTGTTTAAATATACATTAAAAGAACAGTGAGATCAATGTTTGAAATATTTTTTTGCAAATCTCTTCAAATCTACTTCATTTTTATGTCTGACAGAAATATTTGATATAATGAAACCTTGGTCCCCCTTGATTAGAAACTTGGGTGATTTAATGCCTTGTTTTACTGAATAAATGATGACTGGAGATTAAAAATTCCCCATTTCCTTTAGACCTTGAAGCACAAATTTTCCATAAAATTAGCATCTTTGTCAAAATGAGCATAAACCTAATCCAGTATATTATTTCGTCTGTCTGTATTTTAAAAGCATTTGTTTTATAGATTGCTCATTGTGAGAACAAATTAGGTACTACTACTGGAATGAAAAAATAAGAAATCTAACTACAAATTCTATTACAAATACTCATAGTATTCTTCTGTTTAAATTTTATATTCTCGTTTTTTTAATACTTGTGGCCTAAGTCTTCAGACTTGTGCCTCTGAGGAGATTGTCTTTTTCTATGCATTAAATCTATGGCCAAATCTTAATTGCAAGTTAGATTGCTGCAGAAATATAAATATACAGTCGTTTATTTAGTAGCAATATATTCAGTCTTCCATACTGAAGTGCTTGTATTGCATGTTTTTACTGTGATTATTACTGCATTACAATACTCCCAACAGAGCTCCAGTAAAGGAACAGGATGCCATTTTGTGGGGAAAAAAAAATACTGAAACATGGTTCCTGTTCCATAGCACTTAACAGCATAAATTTGTCCCATGGTGTCCATGGCTCCTCCAGCTGTTGACTGGACAGCATTACTGTAAAGCTCAGGTACACAGTGACCTGTGCAATAGATGTGGCAAGCAACAATTACTCTTTTTACTACCATAGGAGCTCAGTAAAGCATCTCAGAGGATTCAGGCTCATCTGATGCTCTGAATATTCTTGCTCCTCAAAGCATAGAGTTTAGTTTGGCTGGGATAAACTGGTTAGTTGTTTCTACAGCAGAAGAAGTAGGGTTCAATACAGAAGTTAATAGGTTCATAAGTATTGATAGATGTACTTGGCTAAATTGCATAACTGGATTTTTGACAGGTTATGGCTGTAGTGGCATCTGTTCAGGTGCACATTCTGTCGCACAATCGTTGTTCTGAGACCCTGCACAAATCCTGGTACACTGTCTGAATCCTGTCCCACTCCCTGTGCTGTACCCCATGCTTGGGAGTTAAATGCTGGGTACCTGTCCCCTCAGCCCAGCTGCATGCCTGGTTTCCTAATGGAGGAGAGGCTGGGGCTGCAGGCAGGAAGGAGGTGACTGTGCTCTCCATGAGGTCCTGCAGCTAAATAACCACAGGACAGTATTCATCATCAAATAACACAACCACTCTGCAATAAATCTGCAGGTATGGGCAGTTTTCTGGATCTCATGAGGTTGAGTTATTTGAGTTATTTTGGGGGTCTGTACAGTGTTTCATATTAATCAGTAAAGAGGGATCACAGAGCACACTTGACATTTTTGCACAACAGCAAACAAATATATCAATATATGACAAAGCTCTGTGAAGCTGAAGAAGATGCCTCAGAGATTGATAAATAGATCTCCTCTACTTTATTTTAGGGAACTACAAAATACAAAAGCTCTGAGTTTGCAGTACAGATTTTGTGGATTTCTAATTTATCACACATTCCTCACCCAAAGCAGAACAAAGGTGGAAAGGGGGAATGGCATGGCAGCCAAAGAAACACAAGCTGAGAGAACACAGGGATCACACAAGCCAGATGTGTGGTTCAGCATATTTCCCAATCATTTGCCAACACACCTGAAAACTCCAGGAGATTAATGAAATTGGAAGGTTACTTGTATATGGTTAGTTTAGGATTGTTCATAGTCAGCATGAGATTAGGCACCAGGATAATTTCAGTTTGGATTTAATGTCATCTGTTTGGCAATCTGTTTAGGGAGTTTAACAAATCAATGGAATGCAACTCTCAGGAGAGCTGATTTCATAAGGTCTAGTTAGCAAATGCCTTATTTTCAACCTATCAAATTCCTAAAGCAAAGAACATAGTGCCTGGGTAAAGGGGTGCTCACCTGACATGCTTTGTAGGGGTCACTATTACAGGTTCAAAGTATATCCATGAAAATTTTAATGTCTAATGTTTAATTTGCTCACAGTATTCACAGAGTGCCTTTCAGGAGACATCAGAAAGAATATATCATTTCTCTTTGATCTGTTATTTTGAGAATCATAAACTTTGAAATGGATGCTATTTTATCCTGCACTGGTGGTATGAATTCAGGTTTCAGAACATAGCTGGTCAGCTTTTTGTCTGTGTCAGCTTTGGGGTCATTTGACATTTTTTGTATGACATTTGTCAAACGAGACGTTCAAGCAGACGAAGATAGTTTCATTGCAAGAATTAGACTTGCAATATAGGACTGCAAGATAAAATGATTCTTTACTGTTAAATATCTTTTTGCAGATCCACCTTGATGAAAATTCAAAACACATATCCATTATCCTTTGTTTTTAATCTGCTGGAATAATGTAGTGTTTTCAACACTTGCTCAATGTGCTTCTTTGGCATGATTATTCAATTTTCTGTAAATTTGTTAAATATTAGATGATTTGTTAAGATCATCTACTAACTCTCAAACCAGGTTTTAAATATTATAACAAGATCATAGTATCTTTTATGCTTATTATTCTCCATAATAATTTTTAATGTATGGATAGGCCTCACATGCTGAATTTGTATAAAATATTCAAATTGATGACATGAGTCAATAAATAAAATAAACTTTAGGCTTCACTAGGTTCATATTTATTAATCAATATTCCCATTAACATATGAACCAGAAAATGTATCATTTGTGTTTTCCTATTGAATCATCTCAACCTACAGTGTGCCTGCAGCTCTAAGGGTATTCTGCAGAGCCATAACTTGATTAACTAGAAAGACTTTCAAACAAGGAGCCAACCTGTAAAAGAAATAAATATAGAAATAATTTTACTTGGAATTCAAAAATGTAAAAAATTTGGTTTGATTAGGAAATGTCAACATTAGTAAATGATAAATAATCTTCATTAATACTAATGCGGACCATCAGTGTAGAGGTGAAATTATTATAAGAGGAGCTGTAGAGGATTTGACTTGGTTCAATCCATAGAAAATGAACCTGCTTGCTTAACTTGGCACCTGGAGAGTGTGATTTACGATTAAAAATTTGTACCCCTTTAAACATGTAGAATATGTGGTTACGTACAAAAAGAAGTAAAAAACAAGAAAACATATGTATCATTCCTCTGCATTAGAAAAGGCTGTCATATTAGATTACATTCTGCAATAATTCTAGGATAAAAACATTGTTTTAGAAATTCCAGATACTAGGAATTTCCTTTGTAATTAAAAAATAGATGAAATTTGTATCAGAGGAGCCCATATCCTGATCTTCTCTGGAAGAACCTGGGGAAAAAATTACTATCAGTAGGAATGTTATTGAAATGTATTGAGATGTTGACTAAAATTAAATGGGTACATTTGGTTTTAACACTTGAAATACAGATTGTTACTCTACTGAGATTCAATTTCAACAGAATGGGAATGAAACTTAAGTTGGGATTTCTTCAGTTTGTACAGGCAGATCATGGCTTTGATATTGTTTAATTGTAGTTCTAGGATAAGGTTCATTTCCTTTCTGGGTATTTCTCATATCCTATTTATCTGTTGTATATTTTCATGTTTTCTACAATCAGTAGCAGAGATTGTGATTTTAATACAGATATACTGTATAGGAAAATGTGATAAAACTGGATACACATGCAGAATAGTGGTTTTCATAACAGACATGTCCAGTCAAAATAAACCTAAACAATCTCAAATCTCTAGGTGACAACATGCAGACAAAGAATACAAAAATTTAATTTGGGGAAGACTGGTTTTACTCATAGGGACATATATTAGTGTAACCAAAAGAGGAGAACAGATTGCAGTGCAAATAGCTAAACACACTCTTTTTTAAACTGAGCAGTGTTTTTCAGACTGAATAATATACATTAAACAGGGGTTTTATTTTATTTCAAATTAATGTTAATGTTATTTTAAATTAATTTTATTTTAAATTAAATACTATATGTACTAAGAGCAACTACATAAAGTCTAAGAGGTACAAATATCTGTGTACATATTTACATAAATATTAAATATATACATGCATATTACATATACATGTTTCAATAACTTGTATATTTTTGAAAAGAATAAACATTATAGCGTCTCTCCCAAATCCATCCTTAGCTCTGACAAGCTGGAAATTAAACCCTACCAATGAACTCTGGAGATTTTGAATACTAGTCTTTGTTAGAGTAATAATGAAAGAATAAGGGTTTTGCTAGTGTTTTGTTGAGTTTGGTAAGAAGAAAAAGAAAAGCAAGAGAAATTAGTCAGCAGGTGTGAAATACACAATATAATTCAACCATGTAATTGATATTTGTTACTGTTTTCCTGTTGTGCTAGTCTCTGTAACAGACATTTCTTTCTCTGCGTTGTATTTCGTACAAATTTTGTGACAAATTAAAAGTAGTACATTTTTGTTTACTTCGATAAGGGTTTCTACAGAAAACATACTTAAATGCACTTGGTAATCTGTGAAAAATCTGACAGGTACTCTTCCTCACAATAGCACCTGCACCATTGCTTTAAATTGCTCCTGTTCTGTTTTCCAAGTGCTGCCACCGAAATAAATGGTGCCTGCTCTGGAGTAGGTGTAACAGCACCAGACAGGTATTTACACAGGAACAATTTTGTCCAGAATTGTTAATGAAGCAAAGGAGACTAACAAACCCTACTGCCTATTACCAGCCTCAAATGTTATTGTATTACTACTTTCAAAGCACAAAAATGCCTGCTGACCCAGACATTTCGAGTTCAGATGCAGTCAGAGCTCAGTGATGGTGCAGGAGCTGCTGCAGTGGGTCAGTGCCCTGCTGCAGCCAGCTGAGTGCCACAGCTGTGCAGTGCCCCAGGGCTATCACCAGTGCAGCACCCCTGCCACCAACACCAGTTTCATTGCAAGAATTTGACTTGTAATATACGTTTGCGAGACAAAATGATTCTTTACTGTTAATTATTTACTGTGGCTATCAAAAAATTGATAGCCAGGATCTTGTCAATACTCACCACAAGCACAGGCCATCAGCAGTACAGGGCCATGGGGTTAGCATTTCCATGTTTTCCATTTAAAATCAGCAATCTGCAGCAGACTCAGAGCATTTGCATTAATTTTTGCATGTTGTCATTCATTATGTGTGCTTCAGCAACATGAAAGCAGGGTCTGAAAGTGCTCTCCACCATACAAGCGGGATTGCAGAGAGCAATGCCAACATCAAGATTGTGAGAATAAAATAACCAAGACATGCCAGAAGCTGCAGAAGCAAGAGGTTTTAGCTGTCTTTGACAGAATTTGGAGCATAGGAGATAAAGACTTAAGCTGTAAAAGATGTGTAACTAAAGACTGGAGTTCAGTGTGCTACCTACCCACAAACATACAAGATTTGTTTTCATTACTGTCCAACTTTCTACTATTTTCTGATCTCCAAGGCTCCCTCATAAGGATGATTTCACCATAATTAATATTTCTCCATAACAATGAAAGCTAAACAGCAATATTAATAAAAGATCAGAAATCTCAAAAAGGGAAAATTAATTATGTAAATATGTTGAAGATGTGTATTACTCATAACTCACAAAGTTTTTATTTTAATAAAGGAGTATTTTTCTTGATATGTCAGGACAGGTATTAAAATACTCAATTGTGTATAGTTTCTAGAAAGTTCACCCCTAAATAGCAATAAAATACACTGAAATTCCAGGCAAATAGAAAATAAACCTAGCTGAGAGGTTGTCAGTCTTTAGTTTGAAAGTGTTTTATTTAAAAGGGTTTTCCGTGCTAAAAAAGCACCAAAAAAAGCTTGAAAAATTGACTGGTTCTTTTTGGTTTGTGTCATTGAATGGAGGAGAAGACAAAGTGCTAAATTTAAAGAAAATAAATAATTATTTTTTTCCCTAAAGTGAGCCCAAAGTGCATTGTTAGGGCTGATGATTTCATTCCCTGCCTCCCAAACTTATTTTTTTTCAGTTTGAAAATAATTTTTTCTTTTATTTTGTTCCCTTGAAGTATAGCTAATGTTGATTACAATGCTGTATGTTCCATAGTTATATTAACTCCTAGCTATTGTGAAAATAGACCCCAAATTCTCTATTTGCCCTTTTAAACATACCTGGTTGTAAAGCTCAGAATCTGCATTTCTGAATGGAAAAACTAAAGCATTTCAAAACTAAAGTAATCTTTATGGACATTCCTTTTTGTTTGCTGTTTCCAAGGACTTTGTGTGGATCTATGAGTTTTGTTCATGAAATCAGAATGTCCTATTTATGATACGCTGAGGAGCATCTTGTGTTCTCTCTCTCTGAAATGCTGTACATGTAGCCAATCTTCAGTCCTGTGCAGTTCATTTGACCACAATACTGAACCATACTGAGATTTGTTTCAATGTTGGAAGATGACATAAACAAACTCAGTGGTTTAAGGTGGGAAAAGTTTATGGAAAAACAGCTTTTCAAAAGCTTAAAATAATTTCATTGCTTTTATAGAATCTCAGAATCATAGAAAGGTTTGAGTTGGAAGAGACCCTAAAGTTCCAAGTCCCCTGCCACCGGCAGGAATGCCTTCTACTGCACCAGGTCACTCAGAGCCTCATCCAGCCTGGTCTTGGACACCTCCAGGGATGGAGAGGCCACAGTCTCTCTGGGCAAACTGTTCATAAAGTGATGAGGCACCAGTACCTTACAAGAAGTAAAGAATTTCTGCCTAAGATCTAAGCTAAACCTGCTCTCCTTCAGTTTAAGGGCATCCTGCTTTGTCTTATCACTGTGTAGAAAAGTATATTAAGTATTCCTAGAACACGTAATTGCCTGAAGACTGAATCTGTAATGAGGTAAAAAATGGCCATTCAAACAAATTTTAGCAGCAGAGGTACCTGGTCATTTAGGATTTTGTATGTTTAGAAATGGTTTCTGATCTCACACCTATCAAATAATTTTAAATTAATTAATTTGCAATATATCCAAAGTAAACATGTGGAGTAGTGCTTTTCCTGCCTCATTTTGTGTCTGATGAGGGACTTCTGCAGATCAGTACTGGCTTATGTGTTCATCTTCTGTTCTATGCTGTATTTTATTATTTGAAATCAATATTCCCTTAACATGCTATTAAATGTACAGGCATGATATGTAGATTTGGCCATTTATGGAAATGAAGATGAGTTCAAGTCTTGAGTCTGAATTGATGAATCCTAACTTCATTTAATAAAAACATGATTCAATGGTGTCTGTAGATAGTGGACACAAATTCTGCTAATTTAGAGGGAATTTATATGGATATTATAGTGGAGATATTTACCAAAATTTAAGAATCAAAAAGCTGGGCTTTAGGATCATTGAAATTATTTATTAGTTGAGACAGAAAGGCAGAAATTTGTGTAAGCTTATGTTCAGAATTGTTATGACAGAGTAGGGCTTTGGAAACTGTGCCATTTGTTCTGTAGTACCTTTGACATCTGGAAGATAGAATCAAAATCAATAGAAATTCTTTAAGGTTTTGATGTGCCTTGTGAGTCATAAAACCAACATGCAAAAGCAAGAAGAATGTTGAAGATCAATATGCCTGTCACAAGAGAACAAGCTGAAGGAATATTTTTAGATTAGGGGGTGTTTTCATGGACTTAAGCTACAAAAGTTAGAAAGGTCCAGAAAAGTAGAAAACTAGAAAACTAGAAAAGTAACACTCTACATTTTGTTCTTAAACTGACAATGATTGCTTCATTTTTCCTCAATCGAAAAAAAAAAAAAAAAAGAACTTTTCAGTTCTGCTGAATAAGCTTGGCAAGGAAAGCAGAGAGCCAAATGTAGACTTTCTTTAGACTCCACTGGGGAAAAACTTGAAATTTTGCTCTTGATTAGAGTCACAATGAAAGGTGCTACTGTGGTCCAGATCAAGTGTGCTAAATAGGAAAATATTGTTTGTGATTGTAGAAATAGAATATAATCATTTGAGATCCACAAGCAGAAGCTGATAAGGACAAAAATGTGATGTATTTGATCGTATTTTATTCCCTTGGAATTTGGACTTCAGTGTTGATTGTTCCATTTTGGGTACAACAATCCTAAATAGATTAATGGTATTTATGCACATTTATTTTCTATTAATCTGTCTTGGGGAATGGGAGTGGGAGGGAGGTATTTTGATATGTTTTCAGCAGCTATGATGCCGTCCTAAAGAATCCTTTTACTTTCTAAAACCAAGAGCATAGCATGGAAACCATTAGGAATTTGACATTAGAGGTCAGACAGTGTGGAGGCACTTGGAAAGCTTTCTATGGACATGTTTTGTCCTAGATATTTTTAGTTGGATGTCATAAACATAAAAACATCAGCAGAGCAGACAGGCATTTCTCAGAAATAATATTACAAAATTTTACCTGCATTGAAAAATCATTTGCTTACCTAGGTCTCTGCTATTATTGCTGTGTGCTATTGTAAAGATCATTAGAATATAAGAGGTTTTGGAGTCTATCTAGGAAAAATTTAGTCATCTGTGTCTTCACTCAGATCATCAACCTGTCTTTCATGTTTTGGCAACCTGTTTAAAAGGTTACACAAATGGTTCACTGATTAAATGAGCACATTTGCAAAAAAATTGCACATTTTTGAGAGTTAAATCAGTAAAAAGTAATAAAAAGGACTATGATAGCAATTAAAACTTTTTCTTCAACAAAGTAAAAAGCAAAAATTTATCTTTGTTTGTAAGACACTGAAGAATTTCCATGCTTCCTTAGGAGCATTTATTTTGCCCTAATATATTCATTAAATCAAGAATAGAACAAGTATGAAAACAATTTAGCTGTGTGGTTCTTCACAGTTTAGATCTGTTATCTGACTATGCAAGAGCTGAAACTTCTGCAATGTGCCAGACTTCAAACTCTTTGTTGTTCCTGTAAATATTTGCTGTGCATTCGTTACAGTAATAAAATCATTGAAACCGTAATATTTAACAATGATGGATTTTTGGCAAAGTGTTTGTTCCCAAGCATTGAAAAATCAAGAAAATCCCTCCAAATAATGATACACAATATTGTATTACTTTATTTGCCTGTCATCTAAAAGGGACAATTTATTTTTTTCTTATGTATTTACTTACTTTGAAAGTGGTGGTACCTAAAGACCCATGGAGGCTAAGAAAAATTAAGCTCTTTCAAATACATTATAAAATTGCAATGTTTTGCACTAGTGTTTAAAGAGTATTCTAATTCAGCTAAAGGGCTGTTATGGATTTGTGTAGATACAGGTGATAATTCAAAATGAGGGCATAGTGATGGCTGCTTTTTAATGGATCAACAAAAGATTATCATATTAAAAAGCCAGCTATATTGATGCCTGTCAGTTAATATATCCTATGATTTTACACTTTTTAATATTATGCGTACTTGCTCTACATCAATCAGAATTTTTACAATATGTCCGTTGAAGTATCTCACTTAGTCTACCTGGAAGTATCTTTTAGCACTAATTGATGGCTAACTTTGTTTGGTGGAAGCCACAGTTTTAGTAGTTTTGATTTGAGAACTATTTGAACCATAAAGGAAAATAAGCGAGTGAAGCTATTCAAAAGACAAACCACAAATATTGAATTACTGATTGTGTAAAAAGCAAGACTATGCTAATGAGATTACACCAGTCCTTTTTCTGTTACTTGAGACAGATCTAATTCTCTTATTTAAGCAAAGTGTTTTAAAGTTCAGTGTATTTGTACAACCCCCAAAGACACAGATTGTCTCAGACAGTTTTAATTCCCATTTTTGTAGTTTCCTATAATTGCTTGGATTAAATGTTGCCTTCAAGTCTTGGTCTTGGCAGCGAAATCAGGGGGAGTATATGACTTCTACAGGGGCTGTAACTTGGAATTTTTAGTGAGCGGTGAATCAGCCTGCTCATCAGAATCTCATATTACAGCAATTTTCAACATTTATATTAAGGAAGACTTGTTTAAAGTGGTGCTCTTACATCTCAAATTTTGGTCAGAGTGATTCAAATAGTCTTTTAAATAAGCACTTAAATATAACTTAAACGGATTTAAAAAAAAAAGTTTCAAATTGAAATTAAATTATTCACATCAAAGTAAGTTTATCTTTATGTCAATTAGAACTAAATTTAACTTAATTTGATTTAATAAATGTTGCACGAAATCTTGGCTGCTGCACGTGGTTACCAGGTGGTACTACCTAAAATTCTCCCTCCTACCCCATGCCTTTGTATTCTAGGACAGAACAGTCTTTTAGGGTGTTTCTGACTCAGGACCTATGCAGACAAAATATAGTGGCAGAAGCCTTTAAACTTACACCAGCTTTCCAGAACTGGCATCCTAACAGTGTTCTATTGTGTTTATTACATAATGTAATAAACATCAAGTAAACCATTTACTGTATGTGCTCATAAAAGCAGAACAATACCTAACTGTGCTCATAAAAGCAGAGATACCTAACTGTGCAATTTAACAAAATTAATTGTTCATATTAGCCAGATCTTCCAGCTTATTGTAGTATACAATGTAAAAATAATTAGGACCTAAATCTTTCTATATTGCCTGAGAGTAAGCTACAAAGCCAGAGAGAAAACATTTTCCAGTAGCTGCATGGGAATTCTAGTAGCATTACCAATAAATAATAAATACTTAAAATACAATAAAACCTACTTTTATATGTGCCAAAAGAGTCAATGAGTAGTAGAGGGTGTTAACGTACATGCTTTTCTTGACAAAAACCACGTAAAATGTATGTTGCTGTTTTGAACAGATGGCAGGCCGACAGAAAACTAACACTTTATTTTACACCACCTGGGTTTGATTCATAGCCCTTGGTACTGTTTTCCTGTAGCACAAGTTTGGCATTCATTGAATTCTATATAAAAGAGTAAGTCTTGTTCTCACAGTGTTAAAAAAAATCAATGGCTAACTGCTGTTTCATCTTTCAAGCTAAAAAATAGTGTCCTACCACAAAAGCAGGATAGAAGATAAGAGTGTTGACTGTCATGTCATTTGTTCCTTTGTATCCTTAATGGCCTTAAGATATCATTAGTATGTTTGGGTTTTAAGCCCCTCTGCATATAATGACCTAATTTTGCAAATACTACGAATGGCCAGCATAGGATTGAATTGTTAATAGACTTTTAAAATTGCCTGCTCAGTGTTTTTCTGGTTTCTTATGTATATTTACCACTTATTTTCTTTCTTTTGCAGATTGTAGCTTTGCGTGAACAAAATGCACACATTCAAAGGAAAATGGCAGCTGGGGAAGGGTCTGCTGAGTCAGAGCATATTGAAGGAATGGAGCCAGGGCAAAAGGTGCATGAAAAGGTATAAAAAATGTTAGTTGTCATTAAATCTAACAATCCATATGATAAATAATCAGGCTTTAGATTTTAGTAATGTGAATATTTTATGGGATGTCCATTTAGAGTATTGTCTGCCTACTGAAACCAAAATGAAAAAAATGAGCTTGTTTAAATGGAAAACAAATGCAAATTGACAAGTCCTTGCTCTTTGATAGGGTATTGAGTTAGATCCATAGCTTATAACTAACTTTTCTTGGAATTTTTTGCATTATGCTACAATTATGAGTACTATATGCTGCTGAGTGATCCTTTGTATGCTAGATAGAGAATAGCAAGGTGTACTGGCATGTATACGTGAAAGGCTGTGTATGCAAACATTCCTGAAAAAAGAAAGACCCTAAGGGGGTAACAGAGACACAAAAACTAGAAAAAGTAATTTTGCTCTGTGCTGTTATAGATATTCTTCCAATTTCTGCCCATGCTCGTATAGAGAGAAGTTACTTAGGACTCATTCAGTAGGAAATAGGTATGTGGAATTCAGGCCAAGTATTTGCTGCTAAATGCTGAGAGACAACAAAATGTAGACGCTGATTTAGTAAGAAAGGTTTTCTCCTTAGCCTTAGATTTCCACATTGATAAAAACCAAATTGAGCATCTTCCTCTCTTGCTTCAGAATTAATAAATTAAAATGATAGCGTAACATAACATTTGGCAGACAGCTGAAATCAGTAGAGCTGCTGCTTGGATCTCTAATTGTGCATTTTTGTGTAACGCCATATGATGAACAGTGGCATAAATCATACTCAAAAAAAATAGCTGTCATCATTACTTATTTTGTAGTCAATCCAGTTTACAATGGAGCACTCACAGTGCAGGCATTAATTTTACACATTTTGCAGTTTATGTGTTTTTCCTTTGATTAATATATATGGTTGAGAAACACACAGTAAACAAATGCTGTTCAGCTACACTTCCCTTTCTGCAAAATCTTATTTACAGACACATCTGTGAAATTTTGATAAACAGTGTTCACCCCTCTCAGTTGTGCTTTTAAATCCAACTACACTGTTGAAAAATCTCTGATTTCCCACTTTCTTTGCAAGCCATGTCTTCTGATTTGAGCCACTGGGTTCACTGCTTACAAGCAGAAGTAGGAATAAGACTATCCATCCTTAAGAAATCTGCATATTTCAACACTCATGAGAGGAATGAAATCCAACATAACATATCATTATCATCATTTTTTTAATTGAATGTTTCTAGAATATTATGTGCAGAAAACATCTGTGCTTCCTAATAAAAACAATTTAGGTTGGTTGGGTTAAGCTGAAATAAAGGCTTTTGCTCCTTATGGTAATGAAAGCCTACTGTGTAGGGAGTTATGAGGAGTCTGTATTGACACCAGATCAACCAGTGCACTCTAATTCACATCCTCTGCACTAGCTGCTCTCTACCTTTCTGCATTTACATTGGTCGCCATCATCAATTCCTTATTATTTAGGAAGGAGAAACTTAAAAGCTAGAAAATATAGAAATTGCAAAGAGGCCAACTTGCACAAAGAGCTTTAAAGGACTTTGAAAAATTGTTTCAAAGAACACCTGGAAAAGATCACCTGCTGTGGGAATTAAGATGCAACCATTTCTGTTATCAGATATTCTCCTACTTAGATCTGGCTTGCTGCCACCCAGATCCTTCACTGAATCTCTAAGGACAATTGCCTGATTTCCCCAAAGGCAAAAGCCAGGAAAGAGAGAGTTCCCAATGAATAAGGTGCCCAGTGGGAAATTTAGGGAAGCAACTAGGGATGCTGCAGTGGTGGGACTGTACAGCCAAAAATAAGATACTGTGAATAAGGAGCTTTTTTTCACATAAGTTCATTATTTCCTACTGATATTTATTTCAGCTTCCTCAAGAACCATGAAAGTTGAATTATTCAGTAAAAGTGTTTTTAGAAAGGATCATTTGCAAATTAAGAAGCATTAAAGTTGTTTTGAAAAAGAGGAGATCTTCTGAAGTTGTACACCTTAAATGTCCACCATTACAGTATCCCTTTCAGCTGTAATTGTATTTTGCTTGTTTCCCTCTCATAATGGAGAATATTCCTAAATTAGGTTCCACATATTATAATTCAAATATTAAAAAAATTGCAATAATTCTTTTTATTTCAGTGGAGTTTTATCAGAGATTAATTAGCCTGAGAAATTACTATTTGTATCCTCAAAGATGCCATGGATGTATATAAAAGTTTCCTGCTTGAGAAATCCAGTTCAGCATGGATTTCTGTTACACACAATCCTTAGCACAGTAGCTAAGTATTTAAGTGAAGTGTAAATCAGAGTGTTTGTCCTTGGAAGCACACTGGTCCTGCCTATAGTAAGGGCAGTTTTACCAACAGGTAATTCCCTTCAAAACAATACCAGATACAAAAGGAAGCAGATACATATACCAGGAGAGGTGAAACAGCCTGATATTTCTGGTGCCATGAAGATCAGATGCTGCATTTTATGAAGAATTCAGAGCCTTATATACTTACTTTTTGCAAGAGCTAAAGAGCTGGGTCTATTTTGCTTTATAAAAAACCTCTGGCTGTCACATTGAGCTTATTTAAGAATCATAGTTTTTTCTTCTTACTCATAACACTAACATATTACAATAATTAAATCAAATGTTCAAAATTAAATCAGTAAATTATGAATTAAAAATCTGTGGAAACATTGACAAAAAATTGTAAGCATTGTATTCTGTAGGAGTAAAAGGTGTTTTGCCAAGGCAAACACAGTGAGCTAAAATGTTCAGAGTGCAAATCTAAATACTATTTATAAAAGTAGCAAATGTCTTTCAGAATAATCATCAGAATCTGTTCTGGGTTTTGGACTTGATTATTTTTGAATTTTCAGTTGCATGTTTTTGTATGATTAATAGAAATCTGCAGAAAATTTCCAGTTTCAGCTTTTACTGAAAAAAGTTTATATCACATACACACCTTTGTTTTGGATGAATAAATAAAAAAATCTTTCAACTGACAGCACAGTGAAATGGCAGAGAAAGGAGTGAAGGAAGGACTTATGTATAAATGTGATGTATAACAATTATTGGGAGCTGTGATTCTTGTCCCAAAGCCTTTACTTTCTACATTAGAGAAATAATACAAAATACATTTGATTAGCAGATGATGAGTTTATTTACAATAAGTGTGGATATCTTTCTGTTTTTTAAATTATATCTTTCTGGATTAATATTGATAAAGCTAATTAAAGAATCATGTGCTGAGGGAGACTTAATGAATGTTGATGGCTTGACACACCTGGGGAGGTGAGGAGTATTGGGTGAAAGGAAACATGGATAGAAGTTGCAGCTGGGATTGGAAGCCTTCATGAATCTAAGGACAGTATGCAGTGTTCTTTCAGAAAGAGTCTAGGCAAGTGTTTTGTAAGTACTGTTCTGCTCAATAGTTTAGTTTGGCTGCATGACTATGAATACTTAGTGCCCCACACTGTAGCATACAGAACTGTGTTACTTATGCATAGTTTAAATGATAATCACTAGACTTATCAGGTCTTTGTCAAGAAAGCAGTTCTTTGATTGTTTCCTATATATTAGTGTCCCTTGCATTCATACAAGTTTCTTTTCCTTTTTACCTAGTAGAAACTCCTATATGCTACATGTTAAGTCTGTTAAAACGCATCCTTAAAGGGGGAATTTCACATTTCATGTCCTGTGATAGCTGTAAGCAAGGCTGACTGACCTTTGCTGGCTGATTTATTGCAAGGAGTTGCCAGGAGATAATTTCTAATAGTAGAATGGGGAGGCTACTAAGAAAAAAGATGCTAGTCAAAGCAAATGAGAATTGATTTTGTGTGTGTAGTTTGGTTGGAACAGCTAGATAGCCCTCAAAATAAAGGAGCAGTAACTGATTTCTGTCTTTGAGAGCTGAGAAAGTCTGCTAATACTGTAAAAGAGAAACACGCAGGCATTTTGGAAAGGACCAGCAACAAGAAGAAAAAATGCCCACCCATCAAGTGAACACCCTCCCTCCCATCCCTTATTTTGCAAAAGAACTAAAGTGGGACAGATGATCACAGGCATCAGAAAGATGAATAAGAGCTGAAAGCTGATCAGGAAACAGACATTCTAGATCTTTATATTAGTAACAAAACTAGGAGTCTTTTGATGGCTAAGTAGAAAGATCACTAAAGTGAGGATGTTTAGAGAGGAAAGTGCTAGAGAAGGTAGCTGTTTTTACACCAGTAGTGGGGTAGGGAAGAAAAATTTCAGTTGAGAGAATATTGTAATTGATAGCTAATTAGAGGTTGGAGACAATTCAGAGTAATTGAAGAGGAGACCTCTAATGATCAGATTACTGCCTGGCACAGACCAAAATGTGTGAAACAACCTAGAGAAGTAGAATGACTTTTAAGTACAGAGGCAATCAACCACTTAGAAATGACTATGACAGCTTAGGTTTGATGCTACTGGTTTTGGCATAGCTTTACACACTCTGGTTTGTGTGCTGGTTACATGGATGATGATCATGCTTGTTTAGTTTTCCTTTGGTTTTGGTCTATTGCATAACAAGGTGTCTCTATTAGTATCAGTTTCTTTGAATGTTTTGCATGAGGCATTTGAATGGAATGGCGTGGAAGAACTCTATACTATAGTAAAAAGCATCCTCTTATTATTCTGGTTATTTATTCTTACATCTCAAACAGCATCAGTAAGTCTTACTGTTTGCAGCATTGATTTTTACCCTTGCTTTCATAAAAGTAAATGACCTGTATTATTTAACTTGGTTGTTACTTTACTTACTGTTTTATATTCCTATGCTATAGAATTCAGAGAAGTTTATTTGACTTGTGAAGTAAACTGTATTTTTGTCTCTTCCTTGATGATGTGGCCTTCATGACTGGCTTTTCTAAGCTGAAAGGAGCATCTCCATCAATACAAAGCTAAAAATAAAAAAAAAAAATCTTCTTTTCTCTCAGGAGTTAGGACAAAATTTTCCAGATTTCCATGTGAGGACTATTTTAGGGTTTAAATAATCAAAATCACAAATAAAAAGGGAGAATACACATACAAACAAAACCCCAAAGTTTACACCATAAAAATACTTGTTCTAGGAGTTCTGAGACCAGAATTCTAAATTTTTAGATTACTTTCAATTATCAAAGGTACCTTATGGTTAGACAGAATTTAATTTAGTTCTCTGACATGGAAATGCTTGTGCATATGGACATCCTGTGAATCACCTGTGCTTGTACAACCAAAACTAAGAGACACAAATGAGGAGTTCTGTCACATTAATTTCTCTGCTGCAGGTTGTTCACAAATAACCTCATGAGATCTTATTGGTTTCCTCCTCACCACTCTCTGAGGTTAAAGTCTAGCACAAAATATGTAAGTAATTACTCGTGGATAGTATTTAGACCAAATATTTTGTGTCAGATGTTTTACAGCTGGAGAGGAAAGATCACCTGGAGATGCTTTTTTACTGTTCTTGGGATTTCCTTTTTAAAAATTAGGTTTTCATGTACATTTCACCACGTACTTAGTTGAACATAAGTTCTTTCTACAGAATAAAATGGAAAAGAACTTTGCTGTATAACTTGGGACAATTTCACCATTTCTTTTGCAAACTTCTGTAAACTGGTGTCCCTACTGGTCCTTTGGGTTTTTTAATTATTTTACCTTATGTGTAACTCCAGTTAGTTTGCCTCCAGTGTTATTTTGCTACTGTTTAATTGAAATGGCAGTAAGATTTAGATTAACAAAGACTAAAGTATTCCAGATTAGCCTTAATTTACAATTTCTCATGGTGTTCCTTTTACACTTTGTTCCTTTTCTTCTTGTTTTTTTCTAGTAACCTAGTCTGCAGCTGCTTTCCCTTTTATTATCTCATGTAGAGACCAGCAGCAATATAGGGGGGATTTATGGTTATTTGTAATGCTCCAATTTGCAGTCCTTCTCCCTGCTGACACTCCTATGTGAACAGCAGATTGTCTTACTGCTGTGCTTTTTGGATCTTGAAAGAAAGAAAATAATGTTCCAGCAATGTTATTTTCCTTTTTCATTCTTTTCAGTGCTAGGGAACATTTATTTTTCTCCTCCTTTTCCACAGACCTTAAGAAATTAAAATTTTACTTCTCCCCCCAGATATTTCTTGTTTAATCCCTATTATCCCCTCATCCCTGTCTATGCAGTGTTATATCTGTTATAGTTAGTACCATCATTGTCATCAGACTTACTTGATGATTATTCCATTCTTTTTGTTTCTCCTCCTATCTTGTTTGACTATATTTGAGTGAGTGTAAAGGCTTTCTTTGTGAAGGAAGAGTATATTTAAAACCCATAGTAATAACCATGTTTTTTTATGCAATATCAGTTACTTATCTAGTGTGGTGATATGCTGATGTAACAGAAAAAAAAAGCAAAAAAAAATCCTAGTTAACAAAAACCCACAACAGGCATCCTCTTGCTGTTGCTCTTTCCCTCATTCTTCCCATGAGAGGAGGGGTACAAGTGCTGCATTGCTGGTAGAGATGTCATTGCTCATAAACCTTTGTTTGCTCTTACCTAGCACAAGGAAAGATGTCTTACGCTTCTCTTGATCCTTTCAGTCCAATGCCATCCAGATTTCTCGTGTGGCTGAGAAAGCTGTGGAAAGGGGCAGGAGCAGAGGCCAGAGGCCTCCCAGTGTGTGCAGCAGTGAGCACACACTGCAGCTGTGTGCACCTGCCACGTCTGTAGAAGGCAGGAAAGATGAGGGGGGAATTTTGTGATGATGCCACTTCTGCAGCATTGAAGTCTCAATAAGTAAATGTGATAGGAACAGATGGACTATTTATGTTGGGTAAACCAGTTAGCAAAAAACCCTCAAAGCATTGAAGCATGTGAGCTGCTTGTCACATTTCTTTTTGCGAGAAAAAGTAGCCATTGGTCTTAGATTCTTTCCTGAGAACTAATTGAACTTAAGGAGTGTGTCCATGTATAGCTTTTTCATGACCACTTTTGATAAACAGCATCCTAAAATTTGTTGAAGACTTCATCTGGATGATTAACTTCTAAGATAGATCTAGGCACCATGTATATTTTTTTTTTCTCTGCTAGAATGTTTTGACCAGTTATAAAGTGTTTTTTATCATTCGTTCTTTAAAGATTTCCTCATTGATTCAGATTACTTCCAGTACTTTCTTTTCCACCACCCCAACTAATTTGACACTATTTCTTTCATTTTTGGCCATTTGGGGTAGTATAGGGATATGATAGTTAAGAATGTCTATTTTTAAACTTTTTTTTTGAGTATGCTTTTCTGAAAAGTTCTCCTGTAGTGCTTCAGGTAATAATTAGCAGAGATCCATTCGATTTCATTGTTTCAAACATTCAACTAATAGTTTATTTACAAAAGATTGTAATTATTATAAAGCAACAACATTGTAATTGATTTATTAATTGCAAGGTGTTGAAATTGATGGACAGCATCCACAACTAGAAGCTCCTAAATACCACGAAACAAAAAATTTCAACCAGATTAAAAAAATTCAGCAAGAGAACGAACAAGAAAAACAATCAAACATGGACATTACTCATAAAACTGATGATAGAGAAGATGCTGCAGTTCTGTCCTTCCAGCTTATTCCATAGGAAACTTCTCAGGAGAAGGGGAGGTTCCTGCTCCTTTCACTCATTCAGAAAGTGAATTGGAATAACCATCTACAGAATGCCTTTTCCTTCTACTGACACAGTATATTTTCACATTCTTGTTCAAGCTATTTTTGTGGGGGAGAGAAGGGGAATTATTACCATAACTGTTGATAAAAGCCCTCCTTAAAAAACTGAGGAATGTTATATCAGGTATTTCTTGAATTAGGTCTTTCAAAGTGATTGCTGTATGTAACGTACCTATATAATGGATATATCATAAAATAATAGCAAGGCATAAAAGTGACAAAATGTCAGTTAAAATCCCTTGGTAAACTTCTAAAGTATGCTTCAAAATTCAAAATACACCAGATTTTAAACTGAGTTTTTAAAATTTTATTTATGTCTTTACAAAAGCTTTTTAAAAATTCTGATCTTACTAAGGAAAACTAAAATGTTGATGTTTTTAGTAAGTTGGAAATTTTAAATGCCAACCAGCTCTATATATGAATACAGGAAAAATTTAAAGCAAAGCTGAATGATGATTAGAATTAAAGCACTTGGTGAAAAGAGTTCATCAAAGAACTAAGAGGGAAGTTAATGTGCATAGATCAAAGTACATGCAAACATAATTGTCAATCACAGCATTGGTTTAGTGGTGAGAGACAAATTGTAACTGCAATATCACTTGTCTTTCCAGAAATGTCAAATATCAAGTAAATTTGTAGAAAAAAATTGTTCTTCAGACTTACTTTCTATGAGGTTTAGTTATTCATATCTTAAGGAAAAAAGTTTCATTAATGAAAGGAGAATACTTCTCTTGCAGTGAATGTACTCCCAGATCCCACGGGTTGCCATTTCATAATTAACAGGATTTATGTCACATAAGGTACATGAACATATGCCACTTATTGCATTTGAGATTTGGTTTTTGGCTTATTATAACTTTGCAGAATTTCTGGACTGCTCTTCGGAGAACTGCAGGGCAAATTCCTTGCAAGATAAAATTTTCTAACCCGTGGAAACTGCTAAAATTGCTGTATGAGATTATAACTGTAAAAGAGATTATAATTGTCATAGATAAATCTTCATCTTAAATTTTCAAAATTTTCAAAGTATGATGGTTTAGTTGTCTTATCCTGTTTGAGAATTTGAGTACTGTTCAGTTTGTGACTGCTACATATTAATAGCATTTTGATTCAAGCACAATAATTGAACACGTTCAAAATACCAAAATAAGTGTAAATAAGTTTTTAATTTGCTATGGTCATCTTGCCATGGTGTCCTGAAAGTAAATCAACAATGGTTCAGAAGCTAATATAAAATATCTAAAATATAATTAGATAGTATAAAGAATACAACTTTTGAGCTGAGTTACTTGATGTAGTGAATTTTTAAAGTAATTTTGTTCAGTCATGAACAGTGGGGCAGGTGATCTTGATCTGGGTTCATTTTATGGCTGATTGAGAAAAGAATGCTGTTGAAGCCATTATTTAATATTCTTAGAATGTGCCAGAGGATTTCTGTATAAATATATTTAGACAATAATAGTACAAAGTGCTAATGAAAGCTGGTTTCCCCTCAGATGCTGCTAAGAATTTTTCATATCTACATTGATGTACACGTTATCACCTGAGAACAATAAGGACCTTTAAGGACCAATATTTCTCTGTGATGTTTAAAACTATAGTTACAGCAAAATACTTTGCTCCTGTGCTTCATAATACAAATTTTGCTGATAAAATTGTACATAATCAAGAAAGTTAATGCCAGGTTAGGCACTTCGGCTTTATTTTTTCATGTTGCAGATCAAATCAAATATTTCTGATATTTTTTTGTTCATTATGCCTGGTTTTTTTTCACATGAGAGTATTAAATTCGTTTGAAACCATAAGCTTAGCCTATGCTGGAAAATGTTAATGTTAATATCTGTTGAAATGAGGCAATACCAGCAAGTCCTGCTGGTGAATGCACTTCTATCCTGAAATCATTCATTTGGAATATAAATCATATTGCTGAGATCATATCGCAAATGCAGCATGTGTTATGGAATTTTGATTTTTTTTTTCTTTGTAGCTATATTCACACCAAGGCTTTTAGCAGCACATAAATTACTTCAGCAGAACTTGTTTCTAATGTAAATCTCACCAGTATGTTGTCCAGACTGAAAGCACTTTCTGGTACACTGAGTTTGTGATTTATTAATGTTGTTTCCTGTCTGCAGCATGGTATATTTTGCAAATGATATAAACTTTATTTACACTAAAGTGCTATGTAAGTTTAATTAAGACCAATGAAAGCAATTTGGTGATTTTTAGAAGTATTGTTGTAATCTGTACTCAAATAGTCGTAATGCCAAACTAAACCTTTTTATGTGTAGTATTCTGCTCTTAATGCAAGCATTTACATCTCTCTGTGATGCTACTTTCTGGAATTCAATTATATGAATTAATGTTCTGTGATTTTTTTGTAGCTGTACCTATCTTATCTACTGTGAAAATGTTTTTTTCCCTTCCTAGTTTCTTTGATAATTTCTAAAATTGTCTTTTCTTTAGAAATTTTTTAGCTAGAGCCCACATTAAAAGATAATTAATAAATGTTTCTTCTCCATTACCAGCGCCTATCCAATGGCTCAATAGACTCAAATGATGAAGCCAGTCAAGTTGTTGAGCTTCAGGAGCTGTTGGAAAAGCAAAACTATGAAATGGCACAGATGAAGGAGCGTTTGGCTGCACTGTCTTCTCGGGTGGGAGAGGTAGAGCAAGAAGCAGAGACTACAAGAAAGGAGCTCATTAAAACAGAGGAAATGAACAGTAAATACCAGAGAGACATTAGAGAGGTAAGGAATTCACCATGTTCACCTCATATTTCCTGATTGTTGTTCCTTTGATATCCACTGCAAACTGATAGAGGCCAATGTATATGAGCAGCAAAAGTTGAGCACTGATGAAAGCCCTTAAACATAGGAGACAGAAAATTTAAGTTGAGTAATGGTACTAGAAATGTATTCCTTTCTCTTAATAAATGAAAGTAAAATTTAAATTTCCATCTCTTTCCTCCTCTTAAATTTTGATGTTTCTCAGTATATCATCTCTTAGGCAGATTTTCTCACTATGTGTGGATGGTTGCCGTCTGGAGTCAATTTTAGTATTCATTAGTTATCTTCCTGTTACGCTGTTCCTTTTCAACAAAAGACTGGGTATAGTATCAGTGCCACAGTTTAATTGACAAGGTGGAGTTGTGTCATAGGTTGGACCTGAAGATCTCAAAGGTCTTTTCCAACGTAGCTGATCCTGTGATTCTGTTTCATAGCTACAAGAAATCCCAAAGAACTCTCTTTAAAACTGGAGATAAACTACTAAGCCTACCTTACAACCCTGTCTACTGCTAGCATGAAAATTAAACTGGTATAAAATTATGCAGCATTTTAATTGCATGGTTCCTGATGGGGGTTTTTCTGTCACATTAGGCAATGGCACAAAAGGAGGATATGGAAGAAAGAATAACTACGCTGGAGAAGCGCTACCTCAGTGCTCAGAGAGAATCCACCTCCATACACGACATGAACGACAAGCTGGAAAACGAGCTGGCCAACAAGGAAGCCATCCTGCGCCAGGTGCGGCACCTGCATCAGCCACTTGTATTCTTCATGCACAATGAAAACTGATGGCAATTTACTACAAGAGGTTTCTGTTAGGTTAATCTGTTCAGTTTTAGTCCACACATCACTTAATCTAAAAAATCCTAAATTGTTCAGCATCTCTAAATTTCACATCAGCTTCTACAGCTGTGAACAATAATTTCAATGTGTACATTCAATGTTGGAAAATAACTGTGTTTTCTGATAGTCTTGCATAAGTGCACACAGTCTTATTCTCTAGGTAGTGGAATATCTTGGCTTCTTATGTGGCAATTTTGGAATTTTATTTTCTAAAAAACGGCTTGAGCTGAAAAAATTCCTTTCTGCAGAAAAGATCAGAATTTGCATACAATATATTCTAATGATTTTACAAATGAGTAGAGTACAAATACAATTTTAAAAAGCTAAATTAACTGAGAATATGTTTTAAGAAAGCTTATAACATGACTGTGCAGCTTTCTCTCATGGTACTTTGTTTCCATGGTGATTCCAAATCTGGAATGTAAACTGAGCATAGAACACTGGTTTGTAATTTGAAGAATATGATATAAACTGAAAGCAAACATGAAGTGAATATAAATCATACTGTATCATTCAAACCCAGCCTCAGCATCAGACTTTTTTTTTTTCCTAGCATGTCTTTAAACAATTTAAAGTGCTATATGGGAAATTAGCCTGTGTGATGTGATAATCTCTGCTTCTATAGTTGTATGCAGCTATATTTGCACACACAAGCGCACATCTCCCTGTATCTGTGTGTGTATATATGTATTTGATACTTCTTCAGGGAAACTAAACCATCAGAACTCAAACTCTCCAGCTTTTGCCAGCTTCCTTAGACTATTTTAAGAGGTATCTTCAATTGTCACGGGAAAAGCCACCCAACGATGGAAAAAGTAAGATACTTGTATCTGAGTTCTTATTGTTGCCCAAGTCATGCTGTGCTGCAGAGTTCTGCCTGCTCAAAGCAGGAATCAAAGCAGCTAGGCTTAGAGTATACATAGTCAAACTTAAAGTTGATTTGCAGCATGGAGATGAGAAAAGCCTGGCTTTCCATGCTTTTAGAAGGATTAAAAAAGAATCTAAAATCACACTCCTTTTTCACTTTTGCCTTGTGTTATCTGGATTGAACAAGAAAGCAGCCACCATAAAAAAAATCTTAATTGTGTGCTGCATCTCAGTAGGCCAGAAGATGCTGCAATTATAAAAAGTCCTCCTGTTTCTCTCTAATAGTTATCACAGCTCACTCAATTTCACCTTTGTTAAAAGAGATTTATTGTAATGAACGAAATGTCAATTTTAACTTTTCGTAATATGTGATTGCCATTCATTCAGAAAATTATGTTTGGCAATTTATTCAGGGAATTCTATCCTTTCAGAATTGTATTTCTTTCCCATTTTAGCTCATATGTAAATTTTTTCTGTAAGATGGGCTGTATTTCCATTTAGAAAATCCTCATTTTACTGGTGCCAGTACTATTATTTTGCCAGATAAATACCCCATCTATCAGTGGAGCTTTTTCATCTTAATTAGTGCCATCTTACAAGTCCTTTTATTCACCTTTGTGAGATTCTTGAGCCTCAAATGAGTAATAAGACAGGCAGCCTACATTGTTCCATGCTTGAGTTAATACCTCTCCAGTAACCTCTCCCACACTAAAGGTTGTCTTGCTGTTAGCGAGTTTTGCTATCATTGCACTTATACTTTAGAAAGAGAAGGGAAATCCTTAATATTTATTTTTTTAATACTTGTTTATCTATCTTTGGCTTTCAGTTGGAAGACAAAAACAGGCAGCTGCAGGAGCGTCTCGAGCTGGCTGAGCAGAAGCTGCAGCAGACGATGAGGAAAGCTGAAACCTTACCTGAAGTGGAGGCTGAACTGGCTCAGAGAATTGCAGCTTTGACTAAGGTACTGAGAAATAGGCTCACTTCAGAAGCCCCATTGTTTAACACTGATTTGCAGCCTGATTCCTCACCTTAAGGACAAAACAAAGGTAACATTGTGCCAATTTGAAGGAAGAAAATGCTTCTTGATAAACATGTGAATGGGAATGGTTTCAATGCCGTGTTTGTAATTCTTAGCATTTTTATGACATGAAAAGTAGTTATTTGTAAGTTAGCCTAGGCTGTGCTTACAAGGGAGTCATGTATTTCCAGTACAATTGAGCATTACTTACTCTAGGAGGACTCATTTTACTGTGCAGCAGTTTCTAATTTAAGGGTAGGCAGTGAGGGAAGTCCCTTTCCTACAGGTACTTAGTTCTTCTGGATGTTTTCCTATACTATGTATATAAAAAACACCTAGTTTTATTGCAGTAAGTGCTATAAAATCAAATCCTTGTGGCACGTGGGATCATTTGGGCAACACAAATGAAGGCAACTTGCAGTACATGCTTACAAGGTTTGCTTTGAATAATTCTTTGTATCATATATCTGCAAAGAAAAATGTGAAACGGAGTGATTTTTATTTTTTTTCTTATAAATTTGTTATATGGCTGCTATCTTACAGAGAAAAAAGAAGATAAATTTTCAATAATGCTTTTTATATTTAGACTCTAATGCTTTCAGGTGTGCATGTAGTTAATAATATAGCTCACGTATTATCACCTTCCTAAAGATATATAATGTGGTTTATGCTTTGTCTCTTGAAATCAGACAAAGAAAAATGCATTTAAGTAACTGTATAATATATAATTCTGATTTATCTAAGCTTTCCTTTCTCTATTGCCAAGGAATGCTTCTATTTATGTGCTGAGCTGTTTTTAAATTTGATGGACCTTTTGCAGGTCCTTTGTTTTCCATATTTAGTGAAGCCTTAAATGCTGAGCAGCTCATTAATAAAATCTGACTTTTAAGTAATTTAGTTAAGCAGAAGAAACAAAGAAAGGAAGGCTTTCAGTAATCAAGGGTTTGTGCTGTCACTTTAGGTTTGTATGAATGGGTGTCAATCTGAAACAAAGACTGAAAATTGGGGGAGGTGGTGGGGGGAGGAAGGCAAGAAGAATCAGCAAAAAGAGCTACATGAAATACCAAATAAATTTAATTGGATTTTAATAAAAACTCAGGTGCACAGAAGAGCAATCCCTTGGCATTTTAACTTTTTTTCTTCCAATTGTTTCTGATTCAGCAAATAATCATATATTCTAATGCCCTCAGTAGCTTAAAAATACTGTTTTCTATTTTAAGAGGATTTTTCCTGAATAAGTTCTCCAGCAATTAGCCACCAGTAAGTATTTGGCAGTCTCAAGCATGTCTTTTCTTGCAACTGCATTTTTCCTTGAACATATATTAATGACAAAAATCGTAAGAAGAAATCCCATTTCAACCATGCAGAACACTCAGGGACTTCCATGAGATACTGTTGTTATTGTGACCATAAAGCTGCAATATACATCTCCGTTTGTCTTCTTACATTATTTCATGGGATGTGGTTAGAGAACTGTCAACAGAGCTGATGATCCACCCCATTTCACTTTGATATACTTGATCAAAGTTTTTGCCAAGCAAGAAACTCTGAGAAATAGATTGTAATGCTGGTTCTGCTCATTTCTCAGTGATTACATAAAAAACTGAAG
Organism: Melozone crissalis; assembly: GCF_028551555.1. NCBI lineage: Eukaryota > Metazoa > Chordata > Aves > Passeriformes > Passerellidae > Melozone > Melozone crissalis. The sequence goes on along the minus strand of NW_026535782.1, from coordinate 31,529,676 downwards.
ATAAGTATTTCATTTAAAATTGTGCTGCCTTGGAATATATGACGTGAAGAAGAATGCCATAATTTGGCCAATAGGCTAAATCAGCCTGTGACCTATGTGTTTATTTTTGTGTACAATTTCTTTGCAAACTGCAGAGCTTATTAAAGTGCTGCTTTGAGAGCTCTGGAGTTTAAAGTCCATTACTTTTCATGGATCACATAAATGAGGCTCTGAACCAAGGATGCTGTAATCACTGCAGCTTACTTAAGCAGTTTTAAGTTAGCTAGCTGGTGTGCTCTTACACGTGGTCAGCTATTCACTGACAACTGCAAGTCCTGCCTGAGGGGCTGGATAATGCTTAATTAATTTTGCCTTGGTTGGACTTTGTGCCAGCGTACCTGCTGTCTGTAGCACTCAAATTATCTGGCTGCAGAATCCCCAAAGCCTGTCTGCCTGAGCTATGTGATCACTGCAGTGTCTATGTATACCAAGTAAAAGAGGAGCCACCAAATCAGCTACTGTTTCTGCACTAAAAAAAAAATAAAAAAAAGTCAAAACTGATTCTCCTTCCTTTAGTACTATCTCAATGAAAGTGGCTTCTCTGAGATTAATGGGGTTGCAATCATATGGAAGAGGTGAGTTAAGCCAAACATGCTTTATGTGTATTTTAAAGTAAAGTAATGTAGGTTATCTGCTATGCTGTGGGTAAAATATAAGAACAATTACTTACATGTGGAGATAAACCAGAAAAAATATGTTCTGGATTTGTCTGTGATTATTTCCCACCTCCACACCAACCCTCATAGATTTAAAAGTTGCATGTTGCAGTTCTGCATTCAATTTTTTTAATACTCTTGCTCATAATAAATCCAGGTTGGGATTCTGCAAATGAAGGATATAAATTGCCATCCTTCTATTGTGTCAGTTTTTAAAATTAGTTGGTTTTCCTTTTTTTAGGTATATAAGCTAGTGATATGTCTTTCTGCTACTTTTCCATGCCCAAATTAGTTCATAAGGAGTGAACTTCCAAAAATTTGGACTATACAGTGAACTTGGATAAGTACCCATAAATTTAACTGAGTCATTTGAACTTTTCTTTGGCTTTGTTTTCACTGTTCTGCCCATTGGGTGACACCTGGAGGGTTAGTCAGCCCCTGGCAGACTAACCTGGAACAGCATGATCCCATATCCTGTACTGTCCCGCCTGGCCATCACACTGGTACCTGTCTGGTCATGACAAGTGGCACAGCTCTCAGCATGTATCCCAAGATTTAGATTCCCATGACTCATTGAGCCACCTTCTACTCACTCTCACAGTATTGGTCTGTTTGCCTACTCTGGAGAAGAGGCATTTCCTAGTAGAAAGAACCTTCCTCCTGTATTAACCTTTCTTTATTCCACAAAATGTTTATTTTCCCCAGAAGGGACAGACATTGGAGCATCCAGAATCTTCAGATGGTTAGTCTATCAAACACAGTTTCTCCTTGCATGTGTTCAAGGAAGGGGTCTATTAGGGCTGGCCAGCATCCACCTACTTCCATTCACTCACCCCCAGTAGCAGTCCTTCACCCCCTGGGTGCTTGTGCAGCAGAGGTACCAAGGCACTTCTCTGATCACAGGACAGCAGTCAGCATTTGACACCATCATTCCTGTATGCAGGTCACCAAAATACCAGCCACACTTTTCAGCTGCTCTAGAGAAGCACTGAGATGGAGAAGAGGAAACCATACCATAATAAACCACATTTAGCATAGTAACACCTTCAGTTAATTTTAAAGGTGATAAAAAATGACTTGAGAGTTGGAGGCAAGTGGGACATAATGCTTGTTTTGTGTCAGTGTGGGGATGTGGTTTGCTTTAAGCAGGGAAGAAGTTGCAAAACAAGTAAAAGGAGTATGTCTGCCATGAAGAGGATGGAAAGGGGGGAAAGAAGTTCCCCTGCAAGGAGTGGATATAGTTAATACAGAAATCTCTCTGAGAACAAGAGAGAGAAAATATGATGTGTTGACAGGAGAAGTTGATAAATCCTCTTAGAGGCGAAAAAAAAAAAACCAAAATCTTTGAAAGGGAGGGAAGCCAAAGAAATTTTCACATTTACAATATCTTCTGTCTTCTCAAAAACACCCCTCTTACTTTGCTTCCCTTTTCTTGGGAGACTTTGCCCTGATAGGAGGAGGAAATGAAAGAAGCAACTTTGACAAAGCTAAATTGAAGGAGCTGCTTACTGAAAAATTAGGAGGTACAGAAAGTAGTGGGAAAACAAAGGAGGGGAAAGAAGATGTGACTATCTAGTGACTGAAAGGTTGGGGTTTAGAAAAAGGGGACACCTGAGCCAATTCATTTTCTCACATTGTTAACAGGTTAGATGTGAGCAAGGAGCTGATAACTTTGTGAGCTGTTGCAACTCTCTCACCTTGATCACCTATTTTCACCTTCAATTTCATAGCTCAGTTCAATAATGCATTCTTTCTTTGTGAGTAACGCCTTTATTCCAAGGATAGACTAAAGCATAGGATGCCAGTAGAAAAACTGGAGAGTGCAAGTGTTAAGAAAGTCAAGGTCTCAAAACTGGAGGGATTGATTGTACCATTAGAGAAGTTTAGATTTGTTCCTGCAACTCAGCACAAAAAAAAATAAATATGGCACCTATATTATACAAGTGATTTCTGCATCTGAATATGGATTTCTTTCTTTTCAACTAAGATACAAAGACCTAGAAAATGTGCGGTGCCATCAGTAGCAGGTGATGTGAAAGCAACATCTTTTTTGTGAGCGCATTAGCAGCAGGAGCACCAGCAGAGTTTTAACAGGGCTAGAGATCACACAAGCTGCTTTGGTATTCCCTCAATGCAGAGTTTTCCTGGCTGTTACTACCTTGTGCTGGCTACTCCATGGCCTAGAGAGTGCAAAGTCAATTTTAAGACTCATGCTGGTTTCTCCTAGGGGTCAGATATCATTAGCTTTTGTCCATATATTTTTAGTTCAGTTTAAGGTGCATGATTTCCCAAATCTATTTTTAACTGAATGTTCTGGCTAAGTGCTTTAAATGCTAGTTGCTGAATATCCTGCAATGTGTCTTATTAATCCTTCTGTACAGAGTAGGAGCAAACAGGCATGCAAGGCTTACATTGAAGAAAGAATGTAGGGTAAGGCCTACCAAGCAAGTAGTCATGTAAGCCCTACTTTATGGTTTTTAACTCAATTAATTCCTAGTAAAAGTAGTTGGAAGAAATCCAGCTTTTCTTTAGGAATCTCAGAGTCCACAGTTGTCTGTGCTGTCTCATGTGTGCCTAAAATTCCGCTGCGAAAGCATGACAAGCACTGGTGTCTCAGTCTCTGCCTTGTGCCTCAAACTACAAAGCTGAGATGGACGCATTCAGTACTTTATAGGATGCTGAGTCTCTCAAAGAGTTTATTCTTTACAATCTCTGGGTCTCACTAAGGTAAATGAGCAACAAAAGAGTGTAACGGCCACAGGTATGTCAATCCTAACTGGATGGGCTGGGGAAGTCCTTAGGGAAGGATTTGCAAATCCCTTATCTAACAACTGACTTGCTACAGGGGATTTTTTGTTTGGAAGGGTCTCGTTGAGACCTGGTTGGGGGCCTTCCTCAATGTAAAGGGTGGTGGGAGGTGTTGCAATCCTCATTTTGGGAGTGTGTTCCAGCTGGGGACACTGGCTCCTGGAGGTCTTTGTCTGCAGGTGGGTTCCTGCAGGCCAGAGAAGATGGGAGTAGGTACATGTGCTTCTGTCTGCCCTTTTGATTCCCATCCCTGCTGCAGGGAGCTGTGCCTGCAGTTGGCACATAATAACCAGTGGTTAAAATCACTAAGCAGCTTTAGAGCCCAGAGTAGATACTAAGTCTGTGCACCTGTGCATGCTCTCTGCCAGACAAGCACTTGAGCCTGATTATTGAGTATTTTGTCTATAAAATAATTCAGTCCTTTTAGAGTGATACAGAATAACACTTTCAGAACAAATGGTACATAAAGGAAACATAAAATATTCTAATACATTTGCAGTGTTTAGAATAGTGACATTTGATTTGGTTCTAAGGCATCTTGAATTTTAATTAATTTTCAAGTTTCTCTGTTCTACCAAAGAGATGAAAATACCTTGCTGAATTATTAAAGCAGGAAAAACTTATGAAATAATAGGTAGCTATAAGAATCTTAAGGGAACATCATGTTCTTTCAAGAAAACTGTCTATATAAGAATTCAGATAACGTACATAATTCTGACAATAATTTCATTCCTTCTCTTTTTCCCAAAAATTGTTAGACCTAATATCACAATTATTTTCTGCATTGAGAAGATCCGCTAGACAGATAAGCTATTATGGCATGGTTTGGACTGAAAAAATTACATTTTATTTTGAAAAAAAAGATAAATTATACAGCCAACTAGACAGACTTTCTTTTCAAGGACAGGTTAGCACCACATTTCAGAGGATGTGAATGAGATCCCTTTGAACTTAGTGGTTTTACTTTAGTTTTCTTCATATTTTGCATTAAGCTGCACTAAAGTGTATTGAAGTGATGCCTTAAGCTTTAGCTTTCAGTTTTCCAGGCTCTGTACTGCAGTAGTACGTAACTCTGACCTTCATATAAAATGTTAGCACGTTCTCCTCATGGTTCAGTTAGGCAAAACAATCCTTTTCCAGGCCGAGAACCAAGAACACCGTTGCAGCTTCAGGCCCAAAAGTTATAAACAGCGAACTGAGAAGAGCAGCCTGGGAGGACGTGACTTCATAACCTGAAGCTGTAATTGGACATTTAACCCTAATACGTAAATGGACCAAAAGTTATAAAAGTCTAAAAACTCATCACTTGTTGTCCATCTTGGGTGTAGCCTTGGCCAGGCTCTTGTACTGCCCAAGGTGTATCCTTTGAAGGCCTTTTAATAAGTACCTACTTTATTCCTTTAACTCTCTAGCCTCTGTTCTAGGTGGCCTCTTAAGGCATCAGAAGCAGTGAAGTTTAAGTAACTTGCTTTTAAGTTTCGCAGTCTGCTTATGAAGCTTATAATGTAGGAAGGTGTCCCCAGTGGGTTCTGCTTCTGCCTCTATGGAATTGGCTTCAAAAGATGCATAATGACTTAAGTCTTCTCAGAGCTTTGGTGATTTCAGTTCATCTCATGACCCTTGCAAATGCATTAAGGGGTGGCCTTGAACTAATGCTGCAGCCAGATCTCGAAAGGGGAAAATTCTGTTCTCTGCGGAGCAGGATAAAACTTGGTCACTGTAGAAAGACATCTGTTCTGCGGTCACAGAGACTTAACTTTTTCAACCCTATATCTCTAACTACCCCACTGGGAGAGGAAGGAGTGCATTAGCACTGGTGTGCTGAAACCAGCTAATAAGCAAAATGGAGAGATAAGTTGAAGAAGACCATAGAAGTATTGTTGGTGGTCCAAATTGTAATAAACAGAAAAAATATTTTAGCTACTAAATAAATTCAAGTACATCGCAATATGCCTGCTTCATGATCAGAAACAAGAACTGCACTTCTAAATTAGTTTAATTACAAAGACTTTCCCTTAAATTTTGCAAGAATATGAGTTTTATGAATATACTATGAAAATAATACTAGTGGTCTTCAAGGTTAAGCACTACTCATGTATTTATACAAAGCAGAATTTTCTTATGTGGATGTTTTCATATAAAAAGCTGCAGTATATGTTTATAAATTACTAGATCACAGGATTGCTTTCTGTATGAATTTTTGGTACCGATAATACTACTGAATTAAAGTTATTGTTAATTTTAAGTTATTATGAACATCTGGCATTACTTTGATACCTATTCCTATTTAATCTGATGAATCATTAGTAGATAAGCATATGAAAAGTAGTCTCACAAAAATACAGCTGTAAAATTAGTATATCTTGTGCATATTAAAGTTTGCTCATCTAAAGATGGAGTTCAGATCTCTTTTTGAGAGGGTGAATCTGACAGAGTGAAATAGCATTTGACAGGCGCGAGCTCACAACTCAGGCATCAGTAGCACTCTGTATGCCTTATGCACATTCCTGTTTCCATAGCAACAAAACTAATATAGCATTTCCCTTCTTTAAAAGGGCTTTTTTAGTTTTTGAATAATAACATAGACTTGTTTGATATGACAATAACATGAATATTCATGTTTTGCCACAAATGACCCAAATAAGGTCAGATTCTGTCAGAAATAGTAATGAATCTTTGGTTGGATTACCATCTCTATACTCAGTAATAACTTTTCATTATTATTAATGAATTTTTATTTATAGGTTCTTCTTTTATCTGATTACCTTGATCTTCTAAAGAGATCCACCAGGGTGGATCTTTTCAAAGGGATGAAAACTATATTGTTTGTTTGGATGAAAGGCCTTATATAGTGTATTCCAAAATGGCATATGAAAGCTTGAGTCTTGTCTCTTTTGGCATTCTTTCTGTTTTCTAGAAATTAGGGAATGTACCATGACATTTCATAGTGGTGTAACTGACTGATCCATTATGTAGTATTTATGCATTGTAATCATTCCTAGAGAATGGTAGAAGAATTATACAGGAATTTCTGATGTTGGCCTCTGAGAGTCTGGTTCTGGTGTTCAGTTTACCAAAATTAAAAAAAAAAAAAAAAAAAGAAAAAAAAAAGAGAGAGAGAAACAACATTAGATTAGACAGTATCGCTTTGAATCCACTCTGTAGTCGTGTGTCATCAGCCAGCCATCACTAACCTTGTAATTCCATGTGTAGGTTGATAGCTTCTTTAGCATTCCATTATTTTCAGTTTCTCCACATCAACTGCATCTTTTTCACCAAGTATCAGTGTAGTTTATTTCATGTAAAAATCTGTCAGCTAAAAGTATTAAATTTTCAGTCACACTTTTCTTTTAAGCATTCTGTGCTGTGTTCTGTTCAGTGTCAGTGTCTTTAGTTCTGATTTTTCAATTTTGTCCCTCTCCTTTTCCTTGACTTGTTAGTCTGATCCAACCTCTTCTACCTCATCTGATGATTATCAATATGTTATGGAAGCTAAACTACAAGAAATGATCTCCATACGTAGGAAGGTAGTCCTACTGGACTTTACTTTCTATTGCTGAATAGAATCCATCTGATTTGTTTTCATTTTAAAATTTTTTTTTAAATTGATAATCAACCATCGTGCAGTTCAGTGCTTCAGGAGCTTACAATTTTACGATGGCAGGTTTGTGTTCAAACCATGCACAATCTGCATGTTACATTTGGCTGATTTCATTGCTCATAAATAACTCCAATGTTTTGCTGATGCTTGGATGTAACAGGCCTTTGTAGCTGACACATTTCAAGCAATGCTGTTCAGCTGCCTGTTTAAATAAAGTTTATTTTCTGAAAACTAAGTTTGCAGTTAGTAGTAGCTTGCTTTATGTTTTGTTTAAACTTAAGTGAAATAAAAACTTCCAAAGACACCTAAATTACAGAAAGAGTTTTTCTATTTTTTTACAGGCAGAAGAAAGGCATGGAAACATTGAGGAACGTATGAGACACTTAGAAGCTCAACTTGAAGAGAAGAATCAGGAACTTCAAAGAGTATGTGCATTGCAAACAGCTTCTGTGCACTTTTCATTTGCCAGTATAGCGCTACATTATGTACTCCAGTAACTACAGTGTGTACCCAGTGCTACATTATGTACCCCTGACTACCTATTTGTAAATATTCTGTTTGTAGCACTGCTGGCAGCATCTTTCTACTTTACTTCACCATCTTAATACATTAATTTATGTCCAGTTGAAGAGTTGGAAGCATTCTGCTGTTACAAAAATGGATGTGCATTAATCAGTAACTGTAGCTACATTTCCTGTCAAATTCTTTTAGATGGTTACAGTTAGTTGTTTTATTTTTAATTATACATATCTGTACTGGTTAATTTTGGACCCTACCAATCTGTCTCATCTATTCTACATTAAAGGCAAGGCAAAGAGAAAAAATGAATGAGGAGCACAACAAAAGATTATCGGATACTGTAGACAGACTTTTGACAGAATCCAATGAGCGTCTGCAACTACACTTGAAAGAGAGAATGGCAGCACTGGAAGAAAAGGTACAGTACAAAAAGCAGCATAAAGTTTAGCTTAATAAATATTTCCCATATGTTCTGCTTTTATCAGGATGGAGGCATCATGCTGATTTTGTATTACCAGTATTACCACAAATGTGGTCAACTTACACATTTGACTCTTAACTCAAGAGTGGGCTCAAGTGTCTTCCCAGACGAGCTGCGAGAATGCTGAATATTTTGAGTCACGTGTTTATCAGCCAAGAACCTGATGAAGAACTTGGAAAGGACCAATGTGGGACAGGCTGCATGAGGCAGTGAGAGAAGGTGGATGAGAGCAGAGGAATGGCCATTTTAGATGTGCCATCATTTCAGTGTTTTAACATGCTGATTTCACCTCACCTCCTCTGGGAAGAATTAAATGCTGTCACCACAGGAGAAGGAGCATCTAGCCTTGGAGAGGGAATGTTATTCACAGATTGTCCACTATATGAGACAATGTTGTCCTGCAAAACTCTAAGCTGCTGACCTTTGTATTTGCCCTCTTTAATCCCTCCTTCTTCTAATTATTCACCTTCTGTATGGTTTGAGGGGAATCTTTCAGTGTTTTTCAGAAGGGTATTTCAGAATTTCTCAGAGGATATACTTCTGGTTTATATCATTGAAACAAAATGTGGTGTGGAATGAGAAATAGGCTTGCCAAAAGAAGTTGTTGGGAGAATTGGTTGTATAAGATGAGGCATTTGGTCAGTTGAACCAAGATGCAAAGTTTTTGCTGATCTAGAAGACACATGTTCCTACATGTTTGAATTCTTGCAGAATTTAAGCTTTAGTATAATATAATAATATGATCCAGCTGAAGCATTAAAGAATTTAAATTTTGAAGTCTAACATATATGAACTTTGTAAACTTGTACATGAACGTAGTGATATCTGATACATTAACATATCTCTGATTTCCTTCTTGCTTATTTTTTTATCTTATTTTTATTTGTAGAATGTTTTGATTCAAGAATCTGAGAGTTTCAGGAAAAATCTGGAAGAGTCCTTACATGATAAGGTACTGTAAAATACTGTGATTTTATCTGGTTTTATCAAAATATGTAATATTATTATTTGGAAATATGTATTATTTGGAAATACATATATGGAATATTAATTATCCAGCTATCATGAAAAATCTTACATAAATAAGGATTTATTTAATCACCTAGATGCAATAAATAGCCTTAGAACGTCTCTGACAGTTGTTCTGAGCTAAGTTCATGGTTGATATCCTAGCCTCAGGAAGTCAATACCAAAATTCATGTTGATTTTACTGGCTTTGGGGTTTCTCTCTATCAGTTTTAATTCTGAAAAAGTCTAATTTAACAGAGATACATGCATAACTGGTTGCACTTTCATAGTGAAGAATGTAATTTTTGGGTTTTATGCAATTCTTTTTATCAAGTCCAGTGGCATTATGCTAAATATAGCTGAAAGTGACCTTTTTTCATTCTTTGCAAATGAACCTCTAATGCTGTTTAGTGAATCAGTCAAATTGACTATAAATATTTCTTCCAATCCCAGATACAGGATTTTTTTTTTGAGTTATTCCTGGCAGTAGGGTGCACAAATGTGTTTGCATTCAGATTGACAGAAGTGTTTTTGCAAAGTATTAAATCCCTCTAAAAGCAATTGTACCGAATTTTAAAAATATAGCTCTATTTTATACTAATATAAAAATATTATATGACATCAAAAATCATGGCCTTAAAGGAAAATAAAAAGAGGAGGTATCTGTTAAAAAAATGTTTACTTTCATCTACGTTTAGGTAACCTGTAGAGAAAGGCAGTAAGATTAAAGTACCCAAAAGGACAACCTGTTTCAGTGCCCCACCACCCTCACCATAAAAAATTTCTTCCTGCTGTCTAAAACCTACCCTCTTTCCTTTTAAAGCCCTTTTCCTGTCGCTGCATGCTCTGACCCCAGAGCTTCTAAGTGTCCCCCATTGAAGGGATTCTTTGTTCCACTTTGATGAAGAAACTGATGAAACAATTTCAGATAGATGAACATAGCATCAGATGTTAATAATCTCTAAGTAACTAGCAAGTGTTACCAGTAGAGTATCAATCATCTCAGTAGTTCTGTTCAATCAAGAAATATTTTTAAAATACTCTAATACGATATCAGTAATTATGTACTAATAATTCAGTAATAATACTCATGGAAACAGATATTATTTCTAGATAGTATTATTTATAGATATATTATTTATAGATATTACTTATAGATATAGAAGATTCTTATTCCTAGCCTTTTGCTATACTGAGCATTTTAAACTCTAGGAAGAGCAGTGTTATATTTTGATCCCATGCTTGTTCTTAATTTGTTTTAAAATTCTTTCCTTTTACTTCTTTTAGATAACAGTTATTTGTAGAATTTGGGAACAGTGCTGTTTTCCCTATTGGTAGCTGGAAATAGTGGGGGTTTTTTAGTTAGTTCCAAAAATCCAATTTTATGGCAAATAGTAATTTTTTGTCAGCAGCACCTCGTACTAGAGTCACATCAACTCAATAAGACCAAGACATACAGCTGCAGTTCAAGTCATCTGAAATGCAGTTTTCTCTAAGTCTGGGTCCCTGTCAGTAAATAGAAAGGCCAGTATGCAATTCCATGGTGTCATAAAATCATGTGGGGTGGAAAAGATGATCTCAGAGATCATTGAGTGCAACTGTTAATCTTGGTCTCTATAGGGCAAGTGATGAGTCACACAATGACCTGGCTTTATGGTAGGAAAAAAAAAGTAAATTTCAAGTACAAACTTGTCCTTCCGACACATCCAGGCAGTGGTAAAACAGCAGAGTGCTATATCACCTCCTTTTGATGTGTATGTCTCGTTAGTAGTAGTGAGACTTAAATGAGCTTCCTTTTCTTATTATAGCCAGTGTTCCATTCAGTATATCTTTGCTTGCTTGTTTAACTGTGCAAGAGCAATAGCTCATAAAATAAATGTGTTTTGTATCACAAGTAAGCATATCTTACTCTCTTATTTCCAGGAAAGACTTGCTGAAGAAATTGAGAAACTGAGGTCTGAACTGGATCAAATGAAAATGAGGGCTGGTTCTTTAATCGAACCCACCTTGTCAAGGTGATATTTTGTGGCAAAGGTTTTCTCATTTTAAGTTGAAATAGATATAAATATAAATGGCAAGCATTTACAGCAGGGATGTGTTCAAGCCACGCATAAAGGTGGCCATGTATTTGTTTTAAAATGTAAAATCCTTGCAGTTATTTTTACTGTTGCTTTTCACTTTTTTCATCAGTACACAGGGCCTTATATCAGTGAGGATACACTGAAATATTATGGAGATTAGCGAAAGTCTTTTAAATTATGAAATGTTTTTAAAAGTATATCCAAATACACAACTTTTTTCCCAGACCTTAAATATAAATTAGAAACAATCCTCTTTAATGCTGAAACTGATCAGCATATTTATGATCATGTTTGTTCTATAAATATTTTCTTTTTCTTTATTAGCAAGGCATAACTCAGCTGTACTTAGTGTCTAGCAAAAGACCACAGAACTTAAGCTGAATGTGAAGATATTATTCAGAGAGATCTGAAAACATCATAATCAGACATTAAACGTTTTGTCTCTTTTTGATGGAAAATCAATATGGGAAGAATAGTGAGACAAATGCCATAAAAATAACCACTAACAGCTGCAAAGAATGTATCATTCTAGAAATTCCTTCTTGCTTAAAAGTGTCCCTTGAGATTAAATTGTTGCTTTATTGATAACTCTGTGCCATGTGCTGTTTTCATAACAAGCAGCATGTCAGTTTTTAAAACCTGCCAGCACACCTGCCAGACAAAGCTCATGGACCAAGACTGAATTGGGAGCACTCTATTCATCTAAACATTACTCTTGTTCAATGGATTGGTTTTTTCCATCAGCTGTTGCCTGCCCACTGATGTCCTCAGACACCTTGCTCAGTACCTGGACATGGTTTCTACCTCAACCTTTTATTATTTCTTGTAATAATATTTTTCTATATGTGGAGAAATGTAAGCTGATGAAATTCAGAATGTGATGCTTTTAACTTTTTGAATTTTTGTTCCCTTGGGAATGTGACTACAGGCACACAACACATTTTTCTTGAAAGTGCTTGCAGGGACAGAGGCTACTGAGCTGCTGCAACAGCAGCTTTGGTTTTTGGAGCATCCTTGGAGAACAGCAGCTTTCCTTGCTAGGTAGATGAATATCATTAGCTTGTGCTCCGTAAACAGGAGCTGATTAGCCCTTGTCAAAGGACTGTTTGAACTTGATAAGCTATCTAAATATCTTGGAAATTCAGCAGGTTCCACTAAACAGTGTGCTTTCCCTGACCTCATGAAGATCCCAACTCTCTGAGGCACAGCAAGCTCTGAGCATTAAATACTTCCTATTCTCAGCCTGTATTCAATTCTGTATTGGCTGGAGTTTGTGCTTTCAGGAAAATAATGAAGCTGATCAGCAGATGAATATCTACAGCTAGAGACTGCAGCCTGGACTGTTCCTTTTTTCCTGCCAACTTGCTTCACAACTGCCAAATAGTATGGATTATGAGAACAAAGTTCTGTTGAGAAAATTACTGTACACAGAAGATAAAAACTGTCACTTCCCTATGTGGGTTTTTTGTTACATTTCAATTTTTACTGTAATCATGCTATTCATATATTTTTATGTGGAAATTGCAGGTGTGTTGAGAAACAGAAATTGTTCAGGTGTCTACTATTGTGGTTGAATTCTCAAATGGTGCATGGAGCCTTTGCTCTTCCACCTTGGTTCCACAGCCCATGGTTAGGATGCTTTTGCTGCACTAAGCAGTGCACTTTTGGTGCTGCTGTTTGATTAAGGACAAAGAGGGGACCACTGTTTGTAAACAAGAAAAGAGGTGCTGAAGTCATCCTGTATAAGCCTTACAGCAATATCCCTAGACTTACCAGGGCTACAGGGAAAAATGGGAATTAAAGCACTGAAAGTGTTGACAAGTAAAGATTAGTAATTCCTAAACAAGGTTAAATATCACAGGTCAGTTCGCTGATATTTTCATTTAATCAATATGTTCACTCATGAACATGTAACATGCTTAGAGTAACCTCAGGCATATTTATGAATATACAGGAAAATACATTTAGCTGCCAGTTCTAATTATCCTGAAATGTGCTTTTTCCTGTTAAAGTTTTGGACAATAAGTTTTTCTATGCACAGCTTTCATTTAAAAAAAACCAGAGGTTTTATTGTTTGGTTTCTCCCTAAATTTTCTCATAAAATTATTTCAATTTTTCATTTTTAAATTATGTTTTTCTCATTTATTATGCAATACATGAAAGTTTGCTTGAAAAAAGAAATCTGTGTTGCTAGACTGAAGGTCATTGTATTGTTGTTGTTATTCCTATTACTCTCTCAGTCCACTTATGTAATTCTGTTTTTAGACCTCATCTTGACACATCAACAGAGCTGAGGTACTCAGTGGGCTCACTGGTTGATAGCCAGTCTGACTATCGGTCAACTAAAGTGATAAGGCGACCTAGAAGAGGCCGGATGGGAGTACGCAGAGATGAACCAAAGGTTAATCCCCAATTCCTTCTCGTACATTCCCTGATAAGAGAATGTGTTTGAGGCTGTTAGGCTTACAGTTTGTGGAGTTTTCTTCCAGGAAGAAAACAAAAAAACAAAGCGACCAAACAAGAAAACCCAACCCAGAGTTCGGGTTTTTTTCTATACCCACTCAGAGAACTGTTGTACAATATGACAGCAGAAAAAGTTGAAGTTTGGACATCAGAGTTCAAGCATACTTGATTATTTGTCTTTCCAGAGTATCTTTTTGTATAAATTTTCCTTACAGTAATTTGATACCTAAATTACAATTATGTGAATATATGCCATTTGCAGTAATACTGTGAGCATTAATGGAGCACTTCTAATTGAATAAGTATTTTGAAGTGTTAGTTGCTTTCCTTTCCCATTTATTTTGAAGTTCAACTTTGCAGTTTTCCCTGACATAAGCCATGCATGTTTTAATTGCTGCTCAGGTAAAATCCCTTGGTGATCACGAGTGGAACAGGTCGCAGCAGATCGGTGTCCTGAGCAGCCATCCATTCGAAAGCGACACCGAGATGTCGGACATCGATGATGACGACAGAGAAACGCTGTTCAGCTCCATGGACCTGCTGTCACCAAGTGGCCATTCTGATGCCCAGACCCTGGCCATGATGCTCCAGGAGCAGCTAGATGCAATCAATAAAGAAATCAGGTGTGTAGTCTGAACCAGCTGGGGTGCACTTAGGGTTACAGCTTCCAGCTTCCTTTAGTGCTTGAGTTCAGGTACCATTCATGGCAGTTAGGAAACAGCTAGTTCATTTAGAGGATTGATAATGTGTCTGCTTTCCAGAGGAGAGTCCTGTGTGAAGATAACAACTGAGTCTTTCTTTCCTAACCATAGAAATTTCTTTCAAAAAACATTCCAAGTGAAGAACTGTTGGCCAGTTGAAGAAAAGTAAGTTAGAAGAGGCTAACATATGGCAGATTTCACGAATTATTGTTCACAGTCCTTTTTTCAAGGTCTTTTTCACTGTTATACATGACTCCACTTGCTCAGTAACAGCCTCCTATTGGAAATATTTCATTTCTGTGCTCTTCATGCTGTCTTCTGGCAATTTTCCCTATGTTAAATCTAATCTAAGCCATGAATTCTAAGACACAGTTTTGATTTTCTCTGTAGACACAGAATATGATTTTTCATGCTCCAAGTTGGATTATAGAGCTTGGATATAGGTAATGAATAGAATATATATTAACAGTATTTGTGCAAATTTAATTGAGTGGTAGAAACATGGTTTCATTTATAACAATCACCTAATTAAAACATGTCAAATGACATGTTTTAATTAAGTGATTGTTATAAGGGAAACCATATTTCAAGACTAAAACATTCTTACATGTTTTCAGTAAGGGCAACTTTAAAAAAACTTGGTGTATGAAAAACATCCCTTCATTACTGACTGTTCTTGTAGAAGGAGATGAAGGAAATTATAGTAAATGTGTTAGGGACCTTCTGGTAATACTATAGACAGAAATACTGTGGCTAGAAATATAATCAAGATAGATTGATTTGCCAAAAGATAATCAAGGTAACTTTCTCTGATCAAGGTAACTTTAAAGGAAGAACTCTGTTGGAATATATTGAATTTGAGTAATTTTTCTGTTCAGGGAAAAACATTTTATTATAAATCTAGAGCTTTGCGTTTTTTACTCTCCCAGAATGTGTTTGTTCAGATAGGATTACACTGCTTTATCAAGCCTTTTCCTACACCTGTCAAGATACAGAATCAAAGACATATTTTGGTGTTGGGAAGGTAAATCTCCTTAAAACAGTGTACATAAAAGAAAGAACCTTATCCATATTTTCTGTTATTAAAAGGAAGTCAGCACTGTGGCCAGCTCAGGAAGCTGTAGATGTAACATTTATATTTTTTTTTAAACAATACTAGTCTTTTGTTGGTTTAACAATACAGTAAAGCGCTTTCACAAGGAGCAGTACTTCCAGGTGGGATATTATTTGTGCCACCCTGAATCAGATCACTGTTGTACTTAACCCAGGGTCCTGACTCAGATATTAGGTACAGTTTTACCTCAAAAGGGAAGCAAGTGTGCACTTTTTATACAGCCATTTTTACAGGAAGTCTACTGAGAGTAGTTTATTTTCTCAACTGCTAATCTTGTACTGAAATATAGGTTTTTATTATCATAGCAACTAGTATTAAAGGACTAGATATGTCATTTTGTAAATTTTTTTATGTGGTTCAGGAAAATCATTCTACAAGTATTGTCGTATAAGCTGTACTGCATTTCATGTTTTCTTGGTTTGTTTTTTTTGAATTGACAAACACGATAAGGGCTTATCAAATTTTTTGAGATATCAAAATTGATTAAAAATTTATTTTGCCTTAGATTTGTTTTATCATACAAGATGATTCAGGATTTAGATTACTAAAATGAAAAACACTGTTATAATTCCCTTGCAAAATATTATTGGCCTTTAAGTTTTTTCCCTGCATTATTTCAAGAAGAGCTGCATGTGTTTTATACAAATTCTGAAATTGATGTTAGGGAAGAAGATTCATCACAGCACAGGAGGGTTTTATTTTCAATATATTATGGCTTAATTATTGTACTTGCTTAATTTCACTCAGAAAAGTCTGGTTCACAATTTCAGCCTCCCTAGAATTCGTATTCTCTCATTTAACGTTGATCTCTCATAATTTTTCCTCCTCTGCAAAAAAGGCTACTCCTAGCACAGGTTTATGGGCAAAGGACTTATAAACAAATATTTTACTTTGAAGACATTTTTCCATTTGAGGTACAATCACAATTAAAAAACAAAATGAAAGAACCCAATGGAAGTGTCCTGTTGAGGTGATAGACACTTAAGAAGCTTGTATTGCTTGCTAACAAGAAAGTGATTTTAATGAAATTCATTTAAAAACACAGGGTTTTAGAAACAGCTATCATTTTTTCATCAAACTGTAGGGGTAAAACAGACAATTTGTTTTACATGTTCTCTTGTTTTATTAATAAGGATTATTTTAGCAATTCCCTTCTTAAAGGCCCAATTTCATTTGACTCTTAACTTTGTGATTTAGCAAAAGATAAGCAGATGAAGCCAACGTAAGCTTGGAATTAGTTATCTGTGGTAAATCGGATTGTTAACCCCCCTGCCCTAGCTTCTTTGCAAAGGAACCAATATTCCTGAAATGTCATACATCAAGTCTTGCTGTTGGACACATTCATCAAACAGGTTTTGAGGATGGAGGACTTGAGAAAAATAATTTTATAACTGGTGATTAGGAAAATAATGTTGGAAAAGAGTCTTTTTTAGTTATCTGTGATATTCATCTTTGTTTGCTCTTACTTTCAAATCTCATATGGGGATATGAAGAGACAAATACAACAAGAGCATTCTTCTTTTACTTAATAAGGTTAATCCAAGAAGAGAAAGAGTCGACAGAATTGCGTGCTGAAGAGATAGAGAACAGAGTGGCCAGTGTGAGTCTGGAAGGGTTGAACCTAGCCAGAGTGCACCAAGGCACCTCCATTACTGGCTCGGTGACAGCGTCGTCCCTTGCGAGCTCATCTCCTCCCAGCGGACACTCAACTCCCAAACTCACCCCTCGCAGTCCAGCCAGGGAGATGGACAGAATGGGGGTTATGACACTGGTAAGAAACCTTATGACAGTATTTGATGTGATATTTCTTGTATTAAGTACTTCATCTTCTCATTCTATGACTGGCTCATCCCTATAATTCTTCATTCACGTCTTCATCATCCATACAGATAGCAAATTCTCTTGAATGTGGGCATTTGGTGTCTTTGGGCTTTGTTATAGTGGTTTTGAGCATTGCATGATTCACTAGGGGCATAGTGACAGGATTACTGAGGGCCTTTAGCACACAGACTGTGGAATTAATAAGAGACAGAACTGCTCACTGGAATTACTTGTTTGTAAAAAATGTTTACTAATGGAAAGTTCTTAAGTGATGCAGTTATTACACAATAGTCTGTGGAACTATTGCTGACTTTAAACTTCCAGGAAATATCTAGAAGACATTCAGACATTCCACCACTTCTTATATGTGATCATTTTGATATACTTTTATATTTGGTATACTCTTTTCTACTTGCAGTGCTTTTATACATTCTTCATGACCATATATCATGCACAATGAAATGAGTTCTTTGGTTTCCAGTAATTCATTTAGCTGATATATTTCAATATTACAGGTGGTTCGCACATAGACATCAAGTCACCATGAAATTACTATGCAAATAATTTATAACATTGCTGTATCTTTGAGGACACATTCAAAAATTTCTGGTTCAATTTGAAAAGGGATTTACAAGGAATTTAATTTTGATCCTAGACAAAAAGAAATAGTACATCTGTCAAATATTTGAAGATAGTATGTGTCAACATATTTAAGATGAACACCTCTGATACTGATCTGAGTACAGATGCAGGGTTCAGTGTGAGATACAAACCAGTTTGGAGCCAGAGTGAATTAATCCCTTTAAGTGCCAGGAGAGAATCAAAGCAGACCACTCTGCTGATCTCATAAAGGGAATAGAAGAGGGTATGTGTAAACCAAATTTTTACTTGCTTTTTCTCTGATAATCATGTCACCAATGTCCCCTTGTGGTCTATTCCTGGGAAGCAATAGCAATGATTCCCTCTGGAGCCTTTCCTAACAAAAAAGGTTGTTAAGAGCAGCTGGAAATGGGGCTTGGCTGTTCATTCTTCTCAGCTGGGAGTAGGGACTTTTGTGGATGATCACCTAGCCAAGTATTCCCTTTTCCTGGGAACTGACAACCACTCATGCCCACCTCTGCTCTTCCCAGTTTAGTAAGGTGTTTGCTGCCACTTGGGATGTGAGGTCAGCAGGGGGAAGGTCCTGGCAGGCAGTTGTAACTTGTTCTTTGCTGCTCCCAGTTCCCACTGCTGAACAGCAGAAACAAAGATACTGGTTGCAGAGGTCCTTGGGGAGGAGGTGAGTGTGCAGGCTGCTGTCCTGCCACCTACTTCACCAAAGCAGCACCTTCCCAAATGCACAGTGTGTTCCCTTTCCCCAGCCATTCAAAGAAAGCAGTCTGGCTGTCAGTAAATGGCAATGGTTGAACTGCCCCACCAGCAGACATGTGCACTACCTGGTGGCCTGGATTTGAAATTTGTACCTTTGGGTCAGTAGGTCCATCAGATTCGAACACAAAATGACAGCATAGCCTCTGCATTTCAGGTTGCCATGATCTGGCTGACATCCAGCTCTACCTGTGCTAAAACTCAGTTGGAATTGTCTGTCTGACTTGCAGTTGAACTCTTGACTTGCCATAAGCAGTAGAAGCATCCCCCCATAGTGTGGTAATCCACACAGCCCACAGCTTTGCTCACCTTCATCAGCCAGTTGCAGCAGGAGTTCAGTATTCAATATCACTTCCTATTGACACAAGTCTGTCAGACATCCTTTAAGTGAAACTTGGAGTTGGGAAGAGATTGAAGTCCAATCTCTAGAGCTCAATTTGCCAAATAGCCCTGTGTTGGTTGGCTGGAGAAGGAGGACTGCATGAGTTTCCACAGCCCAGGTGCATGTAGTAAATAAATTCTGCAGATTATCTTCAGCTTTCCTTAAATGAAAGAGACATCTACCAAAAATGAAAATGCAAAGGGGGTTGAAAAAGACCGATTCTAGTAGTCTGCTACTGCCAAGTAATGCTGAAGAAGATAGGTGAATATGTACTCATTTCCTGAAAATGCCAGTCTTTTTTTCAGTTATGGTATTTGGTGATGATATTTTGTGATTTTACTTGGTGGGACACCAATATATTTGTATTTGATAAAATTTCTAAAAAAAAGTCTCCGTTGAGGATAACCTAAGTACTTATATGAAAACTCAAAAATGGAAAGTGCTGCTATAGGCTTGAAATTCTTTGCTAAGTTATGAAATCGAAGGAGAGTGTAGTTTTAGGAAAAATACCCAAACCAACTTTCCCAGAATGACATATTTTTCAGGGGTTATATTACATTAATGGGGTAAGCGTATACTTAGTATATAATATGGAGAGTGATTAGTCTTTTCTTCCCACTTCATGAATGTGAGAACAACAAATGTGAGGGGCTTTTTATGCTTCAATAATATTTATTAATTGTTATTTTTTGTTGTTTCCACTTTTGTTACCAATCGAAGCCAAGCGACCTAAGGAAACATCGAAGAAAGGTATGATACTGGGGCTTTTTAAAGTTTGGGAGAGCCCATTTATCATATTCCTCTGCTATTTAGATAACTAAATCTTTGCTGGGGTCCATTGCCAGCAACTGCATCCCCTTCTCTCATTTTCATTCTGTGCCTGAACATAATCATTACTCCTACCTGGAATGGCTTCCAGGGGTCACAGCTAAGCCACAGAAGCAAGGCCCACTGAGTGATATCTTGCAGTAGCAGCCTCAACAACACAAACTTAAAGGAATATTTATTTTTAAAGAAGTATGGACGCAAAAGCATAACCTTCAAATGTATTTCAGCCACTCTTCTTGCTGGAGGAACGACAGAGAGATTCCTTGAAATCTTCTGGAGCAATGTAAATTTGTTTATGGAACTGGCACTGATGATGAAACTCCATGACATTATTTAAGATGAATCATTATAATGGTCTGGCAAAATCCCTGTTTGTCCATGCTTGCTGTTAAGCATAGTGACCATTCTGGTAACGCACTGTGAAGAGAGTGGTCATGTTTATGCCTGTATTCACCTTCTCTCTTACATCCCTGAGAAACTTAGTAAACCTTAATAATCCTGTTTAATGCAAGGGACCCACTTACAACTAAGATTGTCTTCATGTTTAGACCTTCACCGAACATTTTTAGCATAAAAGGGATGAACTTCTTCCAAAAGCATAGTCTCATTTCTTTTAAATATCCGTTTTAATCTGCCATATTTAAAAAAAAAGAACCCTTACAATTTGCTAGAAACATTGCATTTGAAATCTTATGTGTTTCAGTCCACTTGACAATTTCATGAGGTGTGTATTGAAACATTCTTGAAAAGCTAGTATGTTCTCATTGGAGTCTCTCTCCCCCAGATTGCAGTAGTTGAAGAAGATGGGCGTGAAGATAAAGCCACAATCAAATGTGAAACTTCTCCTCCTCCAACACCCAGAGCCATCAGGATGACTCACACCCTTCCTTCTTCGTACCACAATGATGCCAGAAGGTAAGATGTTTGTAACATGGATTGGTACTTCACAGTATTGTTGTTTTCAAGTCATGTTGTTTAACTACTCCAAAATAACTTGATTTCTTCCCTGTTTCTCGTATAATGACAGAAAAAACCCTACCCATTGTCTGTTGCAATGACCCTGAAAATGTTTATCAGTGCTAAGGGTATTTCTGTTTTGAGGTACAGTTTTGATGACTAATGGAAGTAGCAGTGCTACAAATCCCAGAAATAAAATCAGAATGCTGACTACTGTATTTTTCATAAATTGTTCTTAGCAAAGTAAAAATATTTATTTTCAGCCTTGCCTGACAGAGAAAGTGTGGTCTTCTGTTGCTCTCTATGTTGCTAAATAATTTAAAGATGTGATTGTTTCACTTGTTTGGAGATCATTACTAAATTATTACCAAATAATTTATTTGCAGAGCTGCTTAGAAGAAAATAAAGATGTTGACATGTTATCTATTCTATTTCTTTATTATAATTTTGCAGTAGTTTGCCTGCTTCACTGGAGCCAGAAAGCATTGGTCTGGGCAGTGTCAGCAGCAGCCAGGACTCCCTGCACAAAGCTCCCAAGAAGAAAGGAATCAAGTCTTCAATTGGGCGATTGTTCGGTAAAAAAGAGAAGGCTCGACTTGGACAGCTCAGTAAGGAATTAGTGGTAACAAGCTAAGGTCACCATTTCACTGCCATTTTTCCATTTTTAATTTTGCTCTTTTTTTTTAGTTTCCAATTCACTCATGTTTCTGTTTTGTCTGGCACAACTTTCCCATTAAATTTCACTGTTATCAGCAGTTGTATTTGTCAAGAGTTTGCCATGACTGTAATGTAAATGAAAGGAGAGTTTGGGCACAAATTACTGGAGTCATCTTCTTCACTGAACCTGGTGCTTCAATAGTCTGTGGAATTAGGGTAGCAATGGTAACACTGTATTCTTCAATAACCACATAAAGAGGAGGTGAGAAGTTAATTAGCAATAAATGGCTATAATGGTGGTGTACCTATGTGATACAGAATGTCCTTGCAATCAAGTGTAGCTGCTTTTCAGATTTCAGTGTGTTGATAGATGCTCTCTATTGCCTATAGCTGAATGTCCTCAGGATAACTCTTACTTTTACAATTATGCTGCTCACAGTAGTGCTTAGCTTTCTCCCTACTTCTTCTGTCCTTTCCCTTGCCGAGACTATTTCATTCTACTTCATTCATGGCAAAAATTTTCCAACACAAATATCAAATTGTAGTAAATGTGTCAATAAAATTGAAATACTGGCTCTTGCCTAGTCATACAGATGTCAAATAATACAAATTTGTGAGGCATTAAATTTTACTGCCGTGGTGACCATGTGACCCTTGTAAAAAGAATTTTAAGGCCTTGCAGTAAACACTTAGGCAGCAAGCATAAGCCTGAAATTAAAAACCTATGTTTTTCTTGCACATGTCCTTAGCAGAACTAACAAACCCATTGCTAAAATAGTACACAATAAAGAAAGATAGTCCTATGGTCAAAGTATCAGAGTAAAATTGAAAAACTAAGTATTCTTCATTTATACTCCAACTTCTCTCCTCTCTGCCTGTGAAAACTATATGTTCTTGAAAAAACCTAATTTCTAATTGCAATCTGAATTCCCCCCCTTTTTTCACTATAAAACTGATTTATTCAGTCTTTCAAATGAGACTCTATAAATGAGTCTTTCGAATACACCTGTAGGCCACCATCTGCATTTATGGCTAATTTTAAAATTTTAGACTGCATCCAAATTTAGACTTTATTAATTCACATTTACATTCCATATAATATTTCTTATTGACACTGATGGTTTATGGATAATAATCTACAATTTCTCAGTAAGTCAGGAACATAGAGGACAAAGATGCAATAAATGTGTGGGTCTTCCCTGCAGTTCTTTGGAATGTGGAAAAAAAATGAAATAACAGTTTCAAAGAGTATCTCAGGAGCAATGAAATCTGGCAATAGATTAATTTCCTAATACCCACCGTGATTAATAATACATACATAGAATTTGATAAAGCCCATCTGTAATTCCCCATACTAGGTCATGAAATTGCTAAAATATATTAGTGATTTGCAATAATATGAATTTTTTGTGACTTCCATTCTTTAATTCAAGAGCAAAATTTCAATATAATGCACATTTTAATTAAGGAAACGAGGTTTACTAGCATGTATAAAATGAACAGTAAGACTGTTACTTAATCAGAAGGTAGGAGAAAAATATTTTTCAGAAATTAAAAAGACATTGAGCAGCTGAATTACTGGTAATTTTTCTCATCTTAATTTTTAACATATCAAAAGAAAAGCATTTATTGAGTGGTCATTTCCACTCAATGACATATAGAATCATGGAATATCCTGAGTTGCAAGGGACAATGAAATTTTAAAAAAAGCAGTCATGGGAGTAGTTGACTCAGTTTCACAACAGATGTGTTATCTGTGCAGCTATATAATTAGGAGTTCTATTTGTGGTAAGATACTACATCACAGAAATTTACATAGAAAGTCCTATCACTACAGCACTGCAAAATATTTGAATGGTTTTTATAACCTAAAATAATATTGCAAAATCAATAAAAGAAGGCAGTTTATTTCCTTGCTTAAATTAAACACTCTAATTTAATATAGACACATGCTTCTTACATTTTTTAATATGAAAAAGAAATTTTCTTTAAAAGCACACATTTATATACTCTTATTTAAGAAACAGTATTGAAACCTCCAGGCTTGTATTACTAAGATCAACAGAGCCGTGCTATTACACAAAATATTTCCTTGCGCTGTATTCCTTGCAAACCCCTGAAATTATTTCTTTTCAATTCCTAAACTTGCCAGAATTTTGTTCTTTTATTATTTGATCATTTTACATTCTCTGCTAGACCATTAGCTTTATTGTTTCAAGCCACATTCATGCTTTAGGAGATCTTTCTTGGAATTGAGATTCAAGATTTCTAGATTCCTTAAGTTTTGTCTAAGTTTTTGGAGAAGAAAAAAGGAATGCTACAGGGAGAACAAGTGCGCTTTCTTTCATTCTTTCCTGCTTTTTTTCTTTCCTTCTTTTCCAGTCTTCTCTCTCTTGGCAAGCATCACTTTTGTATTTTTCTCATGTTACATTTTAAATATTCTAGACCCTAAAACAAACAATACATTCCTGGCATTTTTAGAATTGCCCAAGCAAGCTGATCTGCATGGCAAATGGAAAGGTCGGCTTGTTAGGAAACATTTATTGTGGCCACATCCGATAGGAGGAGTACCCTCAGTTATTTGAAGGCCAAATGTATTTGGAGAATGGAGAAATGCATTATGCCCCAACTACTCTCCAACCTGTAATAAACCCTCACTGCACTGCACTCGTCCCATCCCTGTCCAACATACTGAGAGCTGCTCTCTCAAGAAAGATGTGGTATGTTTATGACTATTTGCTGAATGAAAAATGTAATCCAGAGCCAGCAAGAAGCATTTAATGAGATTCTATCAGACTTTGACAGGCAGATGAAGTGAAAAAAAAGTGTGCATTCCTATTTTCTGCATTTGTGAGATGCATTTGCATCATTCTCATTGTGAGACTTGCAGTAGTGTCCTCTTTCAATAAATTAAAAATCTATCTGGACAAATAGGAGTGCTAAAATGGCACCTGCTTTGAAAGAACAGCTTAAACCCAAGCTTTTCTAAGTTTTTGTCATAGACATGATGCAGTAGTAGCTTTTGTTCTCACTTGATTGAGGTGCATGTAAATCTAGCTTGCAAAAGGCTGTGGTGCTATTTCACTTCATAACATTCATGAATTATTTTATTATTAAAATCAACATATCAGGACAGAAATATTTTAATTTACTTTGTGTTTTTTTTATTATGCCTGCATCCACTATACAATTGTTCACTATCCACTAGCTGTAAATAGGAAATTGCTATGTTCAAATGGAGTCAAGCATCAACATTTTACCATACTGTGGTCTTCTTTCTTGTGCCAGTTGCACACCTTCCTTCCAAGGTGGAGCACAGGAGGAAGGCAGCCTTCAAAGGAGTGCTGCAGGGCCTCTGTCTGCACACACACGAGTGGGAGTGAGAGGACAGTGTGAACCAGAGCCTGGAGACTGTTCTGAGCTCCATGAGCAGGTCCCCTCTTCTTGAACCAGGGCAGCGATAAAAATGTCAGACCATTTTCCATTTCTGTGCTAGGAAAGTCATGTCAGTGGCCATGTGGACCAGTCATGCCCTTAGTTTCTAAAATTATTTTATTTTGGTCCACATGTCTTACTACAAGCTTCCTTTGTCACTTTGTGTGAGTTATTCAAGTTCCCTTGACTTTGACCACATTTAGGTGCCTACAAGACACATCCAGGGAGATGTAGGAGGCTTTTTACTTATCTCTGACAGATTCTTTTCTCATGTTTGGGAGTTTTCACGGAAAATGACATCCAAGACCCTCTATGAAAGCAAAATGAAGACTTTAGCACTACTGCCTTAGGTGATGCTGCATGATGGCAATAGTAGAGAGACAATTTGAGAGAATGCAATTTCATTTGTACATTTCTCAACTAAGATTAAAACTGAGAGCATTGCTTACTTAGCACCACGAGACTGAGCCTTGGGAGGCAAATAAAAATAGGTAAAGGAGATAAGGATGCTTGTGTCATACGTTTCCGCTAAACACGAGGAGGAGAAAACATTTTTTTTTCCTCTACTACATTTTCCAATGTGGTAAATGCTCATCAGAATTTACTTCTGCAGGTGATAGATGTTGTCCACATACACCAGATGTCACAGTTTAAGAAAACAAATATAGATGAAGGTGGGTGGGAGGGGAATTGAAGGGTTAAGGAGGGGAACAACAGAAGAGAGAGAAGGAAAAATATGGTGGCGTTTTTGTTTGTTTTATTTTCCAGGAGGTTACATGGAAACAGAGGCAGCAGCTCAGGAATCTCTGGGATTAGGCAAACTTGGAACACAAGCAGAAAAGGACAGAAGACTAAAGAAAAAGTGAGTACTGTTTTTATGTGACTTTTTGGCTTAAAGTTGATTCAAATATCAGGATTTTTATTGTTTTACCCAAATGTGGAATGAGAAGCAAGACCATCTGCTATGGCATTTTAGTAGTGATGTTTCTTTGCAGTGTAGAAGTTTTTAGAGCTGCATATAAAATATAGGGGGAAATATTCAGAGTCTGTCAATTGTACAATATTATTTCAATTGTGAAAGAACATAGGTTTATGAGAGACATTTTTCCGTTTCACATTGTCATTAATCCTGTGCTTTTGCCTTCAGTGCAATTCTGAAAAAATAGATACGTATTTAGTGACTCACTATGTAGATTTTCTTTTCCAAAAGGGTGAAAAATCTCTTTAGTATTATCTATTGAACAGTGTTACTTCTGTTTCTAGATGTCAAAGGTTCCCCATAAACCCTAGCAGCTTCAGTTTATTTGCCTGTCAGCAAATACAGACAAAAAGCAGCCTAGCTTTTTATTTGCATCAATTATATAATAATTTAATGCTGTCTTTCACGCACCTCCTTGTAAAAGCAGTACACTGACTCATAGCAGCTGCCAAGAGCTATGAAGAACTAATAAAACAAGGCTGCAAACACAAAAGAAACCTCTTGGCAGCACTGCGCTTACAGTGTAATTAGAGGGTGTCAGAGAAAAAGACTGTACTTGAAACTGACTTTGCAAATTCATTCTGTAAACAAATAGGTTTATTTTCATCCGTAACCATTCACTTTAATGCTATTATTTGGATTCTGAAAGCCTCATTTTAAAAAATTTCTGGGTTTTCCGGTTTATTTCCCTCTTTTAAGATTCTTTGCCTGAATTTCAAGAGAATTTTCAGTTCTAGTCCAAAGAATCGAGGGATAATATTTGAGGTTCTCTTTAAATTTTTATGTTGAATATTTTTAATCACTACTTTTCTGTCAAGTGCTTGATGAAATATAACTTCAAATGTACACATTCATGTAATGTACAAATGCAAACATTCTGTTTAAATCAGCCTCAATTTAGCAATTAGAGAAGCAGTCACTGTGCTAGCTGGAAGAGAAGAAACGTTTTCAATTCAATTAAGAAACTCAAAATAGCATTCACAGGGATGTTACAGTTGATGAGTCTTGTCCCTGTATTTCTTATCTATACATAGTAAGTAATTTTAGGAATATATGGATGTAGATTATGTTATCATAGTTTTTTTTTTTTTTTTACTAAATCTAGAAGGCATCTTTGAAGCCATCATTACCTTTCATAATGAATATAACATTATTTTCAGCAGCCTTTTTTTCTGAAGTCCCAATGTACCTTCCAGTTCTGAGGGCTGAATGTATCACAGTATTGAAAAAGTTTTGAAGGGAATAATACATTCATTTTGTTCACTTTCTTATCTGTTAGTTCATTAAACTGGGTAAAATAACAAGACTTGGCACATACAACTGCAAACATGACATGACTATTTCATCTATAGATTGCCTACCAGCTTTTGGGTCTGTACATAAGGGGTGTGCAGATAATCTGTTATTAAATTTCTGTCCAATTTCACACAATCCCATGCTTTCTGCTTTTCAAGTCTTTCCTTTTTTTCTCCTGTGTCTGTCTGTCCTTGGTTCTTTATGGATAAGATGTAATCAAAGTGTCCTCTGCTGGAAGGAAAGGAATCTTTCCTTTGTGACTATGACTATTCTATTAGCCTGAACTGTATATTATTTATCCAAAGTATATGTTCTACAACTATCTCATGAAGAAATTTAATTTTCCCCCTGTGCCTTTTAGGGTTACCTGTCTTCATAGTTTCTCACCTCAGAACTGCAGAAAGGTTAACATACATTATTGCTAGATTATGTATGTATGTATATATATGTTACATCGTTTTAGAGGAACCATAACATAGGAAAAAATGTAACCCATTGTGTCAGAGATACACAGGAGATTCTGCTGAATTATGGCAATTGTTAGGGTGCCAAGCTCTCAGTAGAGTGTAAGAGAATTAACACCTCCTTGTAAGAAATGCAGTCACAGCATCACAGAATGGGTCAGGTTGGAAGGGACCACAGTGGGTCCTGGTCCACACTCCCTGCTCAAGCAGGGTCATCCCAGAGCACATGGCACAGGATTCTGTCCACATGGGTCTTGAATATCAGTCATTTATTTGCATGTCTTACCTCAGAAAATATTAAATTGAGAAAGTCCACAAAGTAATTTAAGTGAAAAGTTTGTTGCAGTAGGTCACATTCCTTTGTACCAATTCCTAACAATGCCAAGTTCCCTCTGGAAGTAGCCTTGCCATGCACACAGTAGGTGCAAGATTACTGAACTGTGTGGTGCAAATGAGGAAACTATGCTATGTAACATTAATGGTGTGGGGATGTGTGGGAGGTCCTTCTAAGACATAATAAGAGAAGTCTGAGAGTAATTTCCTGGCTCATGATGTAGCAGTAGGATCTTTGGCAGTATCATTTAAGTCCCAGTGATTGATTGCTCCTTTACTGCTGAACAAAACTGCTCTGCAAACCCTGCAGAGACAGTGAGCAGTCACTGCAACACAGAGCAGAGCACCTTGTAAGCATTTCTAACTGGCTTGGATTAGGATGTAAAAGCCCAAGAGAGCCAAACCCACCAACAGGATAGGTAAAGGATAGCCTAAAGCTGGGAAGTGCTACTTGGTATTGCATTTCAGGTCTGAGACAGCTTTACTTATGCTGGCTTTGCCACTCCCTTTAAACAAATAAAAACCAAATCCAAAGCATAAAAAATCAAAAACTACCTCCAAAAAAAACCCCGCAAAGAAACACCCCAACAACACAAAAAGCCTTGAAATAGTGATGCCAGAGCCAATTCTCTTTTCTATAAAACAAGTATAATACCCCATACTGAAATTGTGTTTCCCTTTGAGATGTGCAAATAAGGTGAAGTAGCTTTCAGCCCTGTTAACAGCTCAGCAAACAGTTCAGTGGTGCTTCTGGTGCAGGAAAACAGAGATTCTCCCCTTGCTGTGAAACAGAAGTTGGGTTCATCAGTGTGATCAACATATGACTACTGTGCTAGTAGTCATGATCTTCACCCACCTCTGCTATTAGCTTTGATTTAGTTTGGATGAAAGTCATTATAAAAGGATAGATTCATGTTAAAATTATATCCATGGTATCTCTTAACTGAGAAATACTTAAAATGCTAAATTTCTAATTTTGCATTTTTGAATGTATTTAATTTCATCGGTAATTCCAGAAGGATGCCCTTATCTCAGGGATAAAGATGCATGATGTTTCAAATTGCCAGGTACTGCAGCAGCAGGTTCTAATGGTCCATCAGGTGTCCTGAGCACTTGCTCCCTCAAGTAAATGTTGCATTGACTTTGGCCCCCATGGAGTCAGGAGCACACTGCAGTGTGTTAGAGTGCTTTAGTCCCATTTATTTGCATGGAGCCAGGTACTGAATAATAGTTTTCACTCTGAAAAGTTTAATGAGAGAGTGTGGTAATTTTGGAGACCAGTTCCCTCTCTGGTGATTATAGTGTCATTAACATAAATTTCAAGGTTTCCCTACTTCCTTTTTAGAAGATGCTATTTAGATGTAAAATTTCTTTCAGTTTCAATTGACTGCTTAGACATCATTAAAATGTAATTAACAGTTTGTCTCAATAATATGATAGACATTTATAAACCTCCAAGGGTCTCTATTCATCCAAAATTTGCTTATTACAGTTGATCTATTAGGAATAAGCCTTACTCCTAAGGCATCAAAGAGAAATCAAGGAGGTTTTGTAGAATTTTTAAATTATACACAACATCTCTTACAAGCTGAGAAGATGAATTTATGTTGCCTGACGCATCCATAGATGTTTACTCTCAACATTAAATAAATGACAGTTCTGGTTAATACTGAAACTTTTTAGGTCTTACTATTTGTAAATTCAGCATGCTGTTCTAGGAAACAAAAGATGAGGGTAAGGGGTATTTAAAGTGTTTAAGGTGTTACTCATTTTTTGTGAAATTAAGTGATGTTGGGGTGTGTATACGTGCTTGATTTTTATCATTTTAACTGGACTTTGTATTTCACTTCACTTGTTCTATATAAAATGTGGTGATGTTTTGTATATAGAATCTTCTGCCTTTTGCCTGAACTTTCAGAGTCTGTTTGCCTAAAGAACCCTTGTTAATGAAACCTCAGTGTTTAGGACTAGAATTATTAATGGCACAGATACCATCTGTCACAGTTACATTCAGTTGAATGCCCCCAATGATTTAAAGTTTTCTCTCCTCTAAACCATACCTTTTGATTAAGATAAACTCTCCAGAAGGTGAAAATGAAGAATGGGCCTTTTCTTTTAATCTTTTTTTTCCTAGGGATTAACCAGTCTCCCTCTGGAAAACACTTACCTAATTTCCAATTCTGAATTTTGTAGTTGACTCCAGCTACCAATCTCTGTGACTATGTACAGACTGTCTCCTGTGTTCATGACATCATCCTTTGGGGGTGTTGTGCAAACTGTGCATGCACAATGACTTGGCCTTGGCATTCACACAGGGCTGTCATGGTAGCCCAGGCCAGGACCCAGCTGAGGAAGTTCAGGTCAGTCCAGTTTCTGTTGCAATGTGTGAAAGCTCCTGAAAGGTTCAGGTAGAGTCACAGTGTCCTCTGGAACAGGAGAAGTTGGTCAGTGTGTGTCCCACAAAACGATTCATTCATCAAAAAATGAGTAGATAAACTGTGGCTAAAATGAACTGTATTCCCCTTAAAAATCCCTGTCTCCACTGACCTCATCTCAGGTCAAGTTAAGGCTCTTCAGAGAAGCTGTATAAACGTTTTACTGTCTTTTACACTAAAGTACCATACCTTGAGCTGTTTATGAAAATATTCTTTAACAATGAACTCACCCAAACTTGAAATATTAGCAACAAATAGAGTTGTGTTTGCTTCCCTTTTTGTTGTAACTATCCAAGTGAGCATCAATTGTTTTCTCCTTATCCACAATTTTGCTCAGGAATGATGTCACCTTGCCGATACCTAGAAGCTTCACTGGTGGCAAATACAGCTCTAGAGAGTCTTGCTTTGTACAGTGTAGTATAGCTCCAAAGGCCAGGAACCCTTTTCAAATGCAATGTTTGATTTGATCTGCAAAAATATGCAAAGTAGCAGCAAAAATATGCAAAGTAGCAGCAAACTCTAGAGAAATATAGATGTATATCTATCATATGTTGTGTGAAAAGTGTGTAAGAATTGGTCATAGTCACTGCCATTTCACAGGAGGTGCTGAGGCACCAGCATAAGGCAAGGTTTGAGAAATTTAAGTGCTCTGTAGTCCTGGATTGCCACTCAGAGGTGGGTTTGACCTTGTCCATGCTGCTAGTACAGTGGGAGATTGGCTTGTGCCATCCTTTCTGCAGCAATCCCAGAGACAAATTATTTTATAATTGTATATTTTGTACAAATTATTACAAAAATCCCTGAAAAAGAATTCACATGCAAGCCAGCTATTCTGGATCATGATGGCAGGACCTGAGTCCAGAAGCTGATAAATCCCCCAGTTTACTAATGTGAGTCAAGAGCAGCGCTTTACCCTCACTTTTTTCTTCAGTTTTGTTTGATTTGACTCTGGACAAGAATCTTAATTCCATATTTCCAAATCACGCTTAAGATGTGAGGTTTATGTTTTCCAAGGAAAATCAAAGTAAACCATTCTTTCCCAAGAACCTGTTTTTTGGGGAGATTTACTCCACAGCTACAGGTTTTTGTTTGCCAGATTCAGCTTCCTGGCTTCAAGTGCATTGCAGAAGAGCATTGATGCGCCAGGACACATACAAGTGCTTACATACATGAAAAAACCCTTCTAAAATCAAGACCTAAGCAATTCTCATATGTAAAAAATAAATTCTTAGTATCCATAGCCTTATAATTAACTTTGCAGAGAGAATTGCAATGCTGTTAAGTCTCAGCTGATTACTGTGATGTACATGTTAAGCAGCAGGAACATCATGTGAACAGAACAGCATGTTGGATTGACTCTCTTTCTACTTAGGGGAAAAAAAAGAATGATAAATTTTGATAAGTTAACTTGATAAACATTTTTTTAATGGGCAAATCCAAGTTTTAGATCTCTGTCAACAAGCAACTTGAAAAAATATTTAGAGTAGACTGTTTTGTGGAATACTGTGGACTCTTTTGTTTGAAACACTGCAGTTATTGTGTAATTGCTTTTGAATCGACAGGATGCCCCTTTAATTCGGTTAATTAATTAGGTTTCATGTGTGCAAGTGCAATTAGAATTTGATGTAGTGTATTTGTGACTACAAATAATTTCTGTCCTCTGCAGTATGCAAATAGCTGTTTCTAATGATTTTTTTAATTGCACACATTTTAGAAAATGAATCCAATTGGATTAATTAGGGTGTTTTCTGTGCCATCCACCTTATTAAGCACCATTGTATCCTAAACATATGCAATTTATTTTTTGATGTAGCTCTTAAGAATACAATGTTTTTTCACCCCCAATCTTTTATTTTCTGAATCTTCAGGAAAATTCAAGTTTTGCATTTAATTTCTTTCCTTCCTACCTTATCTATGAAACGCTCAGATATGTTGTTAGTAGTTTTTAGCCTGATCTTTAGTTTTTCCTCACTGTCTAGCAAAATGTGTTTGTTTTCCCATTCTGTTGAAAGAAGGGGAGGTGTTCAGTGTTCTGATATGCAGCTTAGGATTGTCTGCTGTGTGCAGTGTGGTATTCTCTTGGCTGGATCAGTCTTGGAGACACATAAAGATGAAATTTATTTTTAAACTTAATTCCTTTAGTAAATATTTTAACTGGAACAGTTTCAAATCATTAGTCAGTCAAGGCTTTTGCAGTATTAAAAATGTGTCTTGTTCTTACATTGATACTTGGAGGCTTTTTAGCATTACAAATGTAAAGATAAATGGGTATTTATTTTGCAGAGGATTATTAAACCTTATTTAGATTATTCTGATGATGGAAAAGATGATATAACGTGTTTTGTCTATATCTAACTCATATTTTAAAAACATTTTCTTTTTTTTAATGGTATTTTTTAAAATAGTATGTTTTATCCTTTGCCAAGTTTTTAAAATTATCTTCCTCATAAAAGATAAGAATATTTGTATAAGAAAATTGCAACTTTTTAATCAAACATAAACCCCCAAGGGTCTAGTCCCTATCTTATCTACATGTATAAGTCTATCCATTGCAATTTGGAACTTCTGGATAAATATAAGCTTATACCCTGGTGCATACAGCTGGCTTTCTAAACAAGTCTTTCCAGCAGATGTAAGTATCCCATCAGATTAACTGTAGAATTAGGATTTAAAGGAAAAATGGGTAAAACATAACAGAGTAAAAATATTCTACACAACTTTTATATTCATATATATCTAAGGAAAATGTAATAAAATGGCAATAAATTTGTTGCCTTACGACAAAATAAAACCCCAAACCATAAAAATACCCAAAAGGTAAAACCTAGAATTAAAAGTCCATTTTTCCCTGCTGTATTTTATTATTCTCCAACAAGATGCTCAGGAAGTGACAAGCCCCTTGGTGAGACCTACTCCTATCTACTCCCATCCTGGCCTTCAGGTCCCATAAATTGTCCCCAAGTGACGGCAAACTGCCAGCTCATTAAAACTACAAGAAAATTTCTTGCATTCCAGTCAATCCCCCTGTTTCTCTCTACACACAGCCAAAGGAGTACTCAGTGGAAAATGTAACAAACAGCAGTTCTGTTTGTTACTTCAGAAGGCTCAAAATTAAAAGCTTTTTCAGCAAAGGTGATCACATCAGTCCTTGCAATTAGCTCAGTAGAAAATGAGAATGAATCATGAATGCATATTCAATTCTAGTGCTACTTTCATCAGATTTGGTAATTTTTTTATTAACTCCTGGTACTTATATTACATGCCTTTGTTGTCCTTCCCTTCCTTAATCTTCCTGTCTTAATCTTCTTGTGTATAAATTTGTCATTTGTTTCCATCTCCTTTTCTGTGTTGCACTTTCTCTGCTCTCTCCCAGCTGTTTTGCTGATCTTGCACACATGAAAGCAAAATTAAAGTCCTCAAAAACAATGCCCTTCTGAACTGACTGAATGTCTGCAACCTCTTCTTAGTTAAACACAGAAAAGGTTTTTCATCTCAGATTTGTTACAAATATATCTACCAAGCATTTCTAGATCTCTGTAAATAATTTGTCAATAGAAGTGTAATATTTTGTGATGTCTGGGTTTCATTCAGGTCTATAATTTTCTTTTTTATGATGGCAACTACTGGATGATGTAGAAAGTTTATTATCAGCAATGACTACAGCAATCCTACTTTCTCCTCCATATACTGTACCTGTTATATTGGCAATAATAGGTTACCTAGAGGGCAAATCATTCATACTACTGGTGCTACTGATACAGTGTTAGAATGACTGCTGAAATTAAAACATACCTCATTCACATTAAAACTGCAAATATAAAATTTCACAATCAATTCTAGGTCATTTTTGACTACTTTGAGATATTTTGCGAAGATATTATTAAAGTGCACATAGAAAAATAAACCTTGGTATGTAATCCACTCAATTTTACTCTGTATCTGTGGTAATTTGGTTTGGGATTTTCAAGATTTTTAGGGTTACACAAAAACCCTTGTGAAATTATTCAAAGCTAAGCAAAAAGCTTTGATTTGAAAACCTTCTCCACATCTGCTGTGTTTACAGATCTTTGGCATGAATGTGTATTGTTGATGGAAGATGTGCTGTGCTGAGTGGTTCCTAATAAATAGCCACCATGAGTTTAATGAAAATCTCATTTTAACAATTTCATTGCTCCTCACAAGACCACTTAAGTTTTCTAAAGCATTGAAATATCAATTACAAAGGTTTCTGTAGTTATAATGGTGATATTATTTTATCTATCATACTATTTAATTTTTTTATGGACTAATATATGTTCATTAACATTTATGTGCTTTTTTTTTTCCATTCATCTCTCTTCATCTCATGAAAAGCATATCTGGGTAAGTTAAAATGCCATGGTTGCTGAACATATTAATCTTCAGCACCATGTTTATTTTCTGTGTTTTATTCCTACTTTTTTTTTGTTTTTCCGTGAATCTTATGTAACAAATCCATTCAGAAAACTGAAACTGAATCCATGCAAAAAATGAAAGCTTTCAAAGTACTCAGAATAACTGAAAACCTTGAAATCATTCACAAATTTAGGTCAGGACTTGTTCCTGAAGTGCTTGACAGAATGAGTTAACTACTTGGAGATAACTTCTGTATTTTTTTTTTTTAATAAACACATTTTGGGAGTTCTAAAGTCCAGAATCACAGACATTTGAGAGTTAAAGACAGTGGAAAAATTATGAGTTTAAAAAATGCTGTTAAGGCATGAATTCTGTTTAATTGAATCACAAAAGACTCACAGAGTATACAAACTTTTTTTTCTGTTTGAACACTCATGTTGTTTCAAAGCAAACATATATGCAAAAATATTTTATTTGTGCATATAATTTTACTGTTTTCTCTTTCACCAGTTCATTTTCTTCTTTGTTTTGGTTTTAGTAATTAACCTGATATCAAGTTTAAAATCTTCATGTCTTCTTTGATCTATTGTAGAAATTTTATTTCTTCTTGAATAAGAATTTGCAGACTTAAGGAGGAAATTTCAGAAGGTGAAAGGATACAAAACTTAGTTTTGAACAAGGGTTACCACAATACATTATAATATTTGATTATGAAATTGCTTTATAAAAAGAGATTTGATAACATTTGACCATCCTGGGACCACTGAGGGTCTCTGATGTAGTACAATACACACAAGATGGCAAGACTGTGTATTATGCAAGTCTGCTTATTTCACAACTGTTTTATTTGGTTTTAATACTAGCCCTCTGAAGATCTATTTGCCAGGGTTTGTCTTATCCATTCCTGAATGTCCTTCACTTAGCCAAATAAATATCTTCAGAAAAGAAGAACGCTGCCCTTCAGTTTGCCTACAGCTTAAATGTACACCTAACAGGCAATATCCACAGCACTGTTATCCTTGAATCTGGAATACTGTGGAAATTATACTTCCTTATTTTATAGATTTAAAAACATTCTGTTTATTACTTACATCTTGATTTCTGTATTTCAGTCATCTTTTTCTGAAAACTCCTTTAAGTTGAATACAAAACATTTTGTAAAATATTGGAGATTGAATTTTGTCCATTGTTTCCAGTCTGACCTGATATTTGATATCAGAAAGGAGAACAAGGGTTTCTAATAATTTAAAATCCAGATCACTTAAGTGTCAAAGTTCAAACAGGATCTGGCATAGTTTTTAATTAGTGCAGTCTTTAAATCAGTTGGATCCTTCCAGATTAAATTAAATCTGCATTGTGGGGCAATAAGAACTGTTGAGTCTCTCCCCAACCTCCCACTCCACTTCCTACTTTAAATCCATTTATAGTCTTGCAGAAAGTACATATGTAGAAAATGTGTCTTGAAAATGTTTCTATAGAAAATGTTTCTATATATAGAAAATGTAAGTTGATATTTTTATTAGATATTACTAACTTATACAAATTCAACTTTTATTTTTTCATGCAATGTCCTGAGTTACAGATTCTGGCATGTCTTAAATAGTTGGCAAATGACAATAGAAAGGATAAAATCTAATTCCAGTTTAATTCATTAGAAATCCTGTCTCCTCTTTTTTTTCAGACTTTGAATGTATGTTAGATTTCAAACGGCAGATGTGTTTAATCTTACCTTGAAATCATAGGATTACTCAGATAAATACAAGATATTTGGTCTGTCTTTTTTGTCTGGTTGTCTTCTAGAAGTCTATAATATGCAGTACTTTGTTATAAATGAAACATTTTAATATTGGTGATAACAATAACCATAATAATGTCAGTTCATAGTCAGAGGACCTGCTAGGTAAAAACCTCAATCTGTTTTGTATTTGAGAAAATGTCTGTGACTAAAGGCCATTTCACAATTTTCGTTACCCATTAGCCAAATTTTTAAATGAATTCTGCTTGTGTTTTAGAAACATGATCTGGCTCTTGACTTCACTGTGACTCCTTGTCAGTTTATCTCACATTTATGATTATGTTTTAATTAAGAGACGTTATATATTTTATGCAGTATAATATCCCTGAGGTCTTTTCACATGAACCCTATTAGATATCAGAGTAAATGCTATTACTTGCAGAAATATTGAGATCTGTGTTGAAGTATTGTTTACATTTCATCAAGACAATGTCTGGGTGTCGTGTATTGCACAGAGTGTTTGCATTCCGTGTGTTAGAAATCCTGAGCTGTCTTTGCTTGTTTGCTTCATGGGGGGCAGCCTTGTCTTCATGAAGAAAATTGAATGCCACTGAATGACACACTTTAAGTCAAGATAGCATTAACATCCTACACAAGTTCTATTTAAAGATTATTAATGTTTTTAATAAAGTTCATTGGGCTTTATGCAATAAATTGATGACAGCTGCTGATACAGAGTTAGAATTTCCTTGGTATGAGAGAATACATATGAAATAGACTTGCAGGATAGTAACATAATTTCACTCACTTTTTCTGCCTTCCTATTGCTTCCATGTACTTCTCCTGTCCAAGGGGTTATTGAAGCATTCAGAAGTCCCCATGCTATGGGACAGTTGTGCTCTCAGGTTTTTAGGTTGATCTGGGCAGTGTGTTGTACCTGGCTCATGGATGAGTGGTGCTGAGGCAAATGGCCCAGTGTTAACAGTGTCCTTAGCAAGTTATTTTGGGGAGGATTAAACATCAGAAGTCAGTGCTAGGACAGCAACTCTGCTTCTCCAACACACAGCTTCACAACACAACTTGACATTATGTGACTTTTCTTTACTGTCTTTAATAAAAATGTGAAAGCAGCCCACTTTACATGGCGCTCCCTAAAGCACACAAAGTATTTCTCAATGTTGGATTGATGTTAAACAGTTGATGTTCATGGAATTTCCAGACTTTACAAAACCAGGCCCAGAGTAATGATATATTTTAAATAGCATATTCCAGGTACTCCCATAATATCTCCAGGAAGAAGATTTTGTTCTTCAGCAGTAATAATATTATCTTTAAAAATATGACTTTAATTTGGAATTCATTCCAGTGGTAGTAAGTGGTTTAAACCCCCATCTGCAAAATAATGTCATTTCTAGTAATGCCTAATTAATGTCAGTCTTTCCTTATCAGCTTGTTTTCATATGCTGCCAAAAACCTAAGCAAGCATGGAAATAATTGTATTTCAATCCCCTTCCTCCTTGCCAATGCAACATGGACACATTGTAACATGGAGTACTCTTCTGACAAAGTCTGAGGAGGGGAAAATCCCCAGTTCCC
This sequence comes from Melozone crissalis, assembly GCF_028551555.1. NCBI lineage: Eukaryota > Metazoa > Chordata > Aves > Passeriformes > Passerellidae > Melozone > Melozone crissalis. Next base: position 31,491,545 of record NW_026535782.1, on the reverse strand, counting down.
CTGCCAGGAACCTTCTAAGTTAGATTGTCTGTATAATGCTTTCCATGATCCCCCAAACCCTGTATTTGTAATGAAGGGAAGAGGGAGTGGTAAGCTCTAGGGCATTTGTCCCTTCTTCCTCCTGTCATCAGCTGTATATGTTTGCAAGGAAAACTGAACTGCAGTTACCAATATTTTGCTTTGGGGTTCTTCTGTTTTCAGGAAGCCAGTGACTATCCCGTAATGACAATTGTAGACAACATCCTGTCCATTCTAAAATATTGTTTTCTATTCCAAAACAGGCAGGTCACTGGATTAATTTTTCAGCTGATTTGCACAATTGGTAAAAACAGTGCATATTTTTTCCTACATGATACTTTTAATTTATTGAAAGAGTAGATTTTTTTTTTTCTATAGTGCTAGTTCATATGACCAAAAAAAAAACGTGGCCACACCATTCATTAGGGTTTTCACTGACTGTAAACTTAAGAATGTATCTCTTAGTCAAAAAATAGAAATTCTGAGTTTAGGTTTGGCTCATAAAGGTTCAGGTTTGAAGGCTTGAAGGTTCAGGTTTCACAGATCTCCTAGTTTGTATTAAGAAGTAGTCAAAAACTAATATTCCAAAAGTAAATTATAATTTCCATGAACTTTACTATTGCAGTGCTGTTTATAAGAATCATCTGAGGAAGAAATCATAAGTTTTTAAGCATTAAATTCTTTTTAAGGCAAGAAAATATTATAAAAGTCCTTTTACTATCCTTCTGCATCGATGAGGGAGGCACAATGCTTATGATGGCTATAATTCATGTGCATGTCTGAGGATTTTTGTCTTTATGCTAAAAGTATTTTCAATTCAGAGCAATTTCCTTCTGCATGCAAAGGCCATTTGGGTTACGTTTATCAAACTAAAGGCTTTGGCTATAGCACATATATATATATATATATATATATTTATATAAATATATTTATATATATATATATATGTATATATACACTCACACATATACTTATGGCATCTCATTTCTGGCCTGTCCCCATTTTATTGAGCTGAAATCAGTAACCACAGCTCTATTTTCCTTTAGTTCTGTGAGCCAGACTGCCTCTGAAGTAAGAGAAGTGCTTTCCCACTCTGGGAGAATGTATTGGTTTGAGAATCACTGGAATGACTGTAAGCCTCCACACCAAGCCTCGGGCTGGTACAGATGTTGCAAAGTCACAGAAGACTCCCTAGAAATATGTGCTCTGTAATTCCAGTATAAAGGAACTGAGTTTTTCATGGAAGTGAGACCTTGAATTGCCAATGCCTCTTCTTCAGGCATCTCATTTTGTAGTTCCTGAAGTCATGCAGAGGTTTAACACCAAATCCAAGAGGCCCAGACTTCCTTCCCACCTCCTTGTAGTCCAGGTGCTGCTGCTTTCTTGCTTGGAGCAGGAAACCAACACAAGCAAGGAAGGCCAGTGACCCTCAAAGGCATGATCTCATTTTCTACTTAACATGTTAACCAGTCCACCTCTTTCAGCTGAGATGATTGAAGAGAATAGCTCAGATAAAAGAAACTCTGTGATCAGGTTCCTCCAGGGATGGACTTCCAGCTGCAGAGGGGGCTGCTCCCCAGGATTGGGCTGGTTGTAGGGAAGGAGCACATTGTACAGGGTTTTGTGCAGCCCATGCTGTGCCATGGGATGCCAAAAGTGGCCAGGTGAGGCAGAGACATTCCTGAAAGCTTGTGTCTCCCTAAGGATGGCCATGCCAGCTCTCGGACCTGGTAGCAGCAGGAGACCTGCAGTCCTGTTGTAGCATCTGTGGGAGGGACAGCACCACTGTACCACCTGCAGAACCAACCCTGAGGGAAGGCTGCAACCTAAATACCTCATCCACAGGGAGCTGGGATGTGGCCAAGTCTGGCCATACCTTAATTCTGCTCTCCTAAGCAGGCAGGTGAATACCTTTCATAGGCATTCACTACTTGTCTCCCTGGGAATATGGCTTTCCTGCATCCCCATTGCCTGCTGAAGGTGACAGGGTGTTCATGTACTCAGAGAGCAACTTCTTGTTTTACTGAGGGTTTTGCTTTTACAGAAACCAAGGATAGCTCCACAGTGGCTTGGGATATCCCAGTGACAAAGGAAAGGTCTGCTGCAAAGGCTGTGTGGGAGGAGAAGCTGTATCAATTTCAGTAATGCTGTCAAGTATTTGTAATGTTAAGTATTACTACAGCATAAGCTCAGAAAATAAAGCAGCTTGCTTTCCATAAATATTCAGAGCCAGGGATTTAAACCTGTATGCAAAATCTATTATTTGAGTTCTGTTTTCTGCTAAAGCCGAATTCACTCAGTGTGGCCCCTTGGCAATGCAAAAATCCCCAAAGGACTACTCCTTACAAATAAGACCACTCCATTGCTTTTATCTGCTGTGATTTTATAGTACATATATTTGAAAGGCTGCTGAGGCAGTGACAAATTGTCAAGGGATAACTGAACCACAAAGGCTGTAGTAATAAAGGAGGACAGAAAAAAATCGAAGCCATAATTCCAAGATTTTCTTGTTATTTGGGAATGTAAGCAAATTTGAATACTACATTAGCATAGTCCCTGTCTAATTTGTTTTTCACTACAGCTTGTTGCAGAGAGCATTCTTTTGTGGTTTGCTCAGTGGGAGGCAGCTGAAAGCATGTTGTTAAAAACCAGAAAAAAAAGACACTTGAAGGACTGCTTTTTCTACACCATCACCACAGTGGAAATGTCTGGTGAAATAGCAGAATGTTTTTAATATAGAGCATTTTCCTGGTAGTCTAGCTGACTAGTTTATATGTAACTATACCAAATATTTAGTACAGCCATATTAAAAGTATCAATTAAGCTTTGAGAATGATGTTTTACATATATACCAGTTTTAATCCAGAAAAACTGCAGATACAGAGATACAGGAGCTGGATTGGTATTTGATCAACTCAATAGACAGACAGACATATATATATATATATATATAAAATTGAGAAATCACATCAATTCTATAATTATAAAAATACATCAGTAAACCATACAGAATTCTTTTATATATAATAAATAATTAAAAAGATCCAAACATGGAACTACCAAAGATACAATCAACTCTTAAATAGCCAGAGATGGCACATTTAAGGTACAGAATAGCCGTACTGCACTGTGCGTAGCTGGTACAGCTGGCTTAGTGTTTCAAACACAAACACCTCTCACATCCAGCTGCATTACATCCATGCTTAGTTCATGTCTGGAAGTTGCCACTTCTGGGCCTTACTGAGTCACTACCAGATCAGAGATAAGTTAGTCTCAGGAGTCCCTCAGTTTTCTCTTCAGCAATGTCTGTTTTGATACCCCTTTATTATAGGGTATACCGATTTTTTATTGCTTTGGCTAAAGAAGAGAGAGAAACCTTGCCTTTTCTATGTTAGATGTTTCAAAGGATATCAGAAAAAACGAAGAATTGGGAATAGATTGAGAGTACATTCAACAGGAGAAAGAGCTGTATTGTTAACTGGTGTGTTCTGTGCTTTTTCTATGCCTGTCATTGTGCTTCACTGTTATTGCCCTTCACAAAAAGGCAGAGTTGCATCTTTTTGTCCCAGCACATAACTGCACATATTTACCGTTTCTTGATCCATTTTTAGACATGAACTTCTGGAAGAGGCTCGGAGGAAAGGTTTGCCTTTTGCACAGTGGGATGGGCCGACGGTGGTTGCCTGGCTAGAGGTAGGTGTTGGCCATAACTTGAAAATGTGAGTCACATTTGTGGATTGCTTCTGTGTCCTTACAAATCTTAAAAGAGACTGTTACAGCCTCTTCCTCTCCTGCTATGCGCTGTGCCATCAGCACTACGTGGGCTTTGACACTGGATGGTGTAAATTAGAGCCTAGAGCTGAAAAAAGTAAGTCAGAATTGCACAGTGGGATGAGGACCAGAAATGCGCTTGAATCCCAAAGTTTTTAAATCATTGAATTACTCAGCCTCTAAATGTCTAGGAACTCCACAGATATTTTTTGTAGAATGATTTGCTAATTTTAAATAAATGTGAAGAATTTGTAGCTTTCTGCATTTTAAAAACACAATGGGGAAAAAAGAGTTCCCCTCACCATTTTCACTTGCAGTGTGGGAGACCCAGGTTGAAATCTCCGATTTGATAGGCAGTGCCCTCCTATCTGAACTCCAATGCGCAGAGAGCTGTCCTTTAGGTACTTTGGAGGACCTAAACGAGTGGGGGGTTTTGGAAATCAAGAAGAAAAAAACATTCAGCAGAGCTGTCATCAATTTTGACAAAGTAATCAATGAATGTTTTAGGTGAAGGAACTACTCAAAAAAAACCGTACACAGATGCTGAGGGGAGAAGGCTGCAGAAAGAATGATCCTATACAAATCCACAGTCACTTTTATTTAGCAAGGCTGAAACACTTCAGTGCAGATACAAACTCTTTGTTGGCTCAAAGAACAAGTCTATTCCTTACTATACCATGCATCTCTACCTATTCACAACTTTCTCCTGCCTGCTCTAGCTATCATCCATTGATCATCAGTTAGACTTTGTGAAGTTTTCCTCTGCAATAGAAGAAGGAGATCACTCTCCAAACCTTTGACAGAAATAAGCCAGTGAATAAATTAAAGATGAGAAAAGAAAGCAGCTAGTGTGCACAAAATTTCAGCTTCACATTGGAATTGCTGAGGGTACCTAATGAAAAATACCAAATGAAAACTGCCAAAAGTCAATGCAAGCATTTGTATATGATCTTTGAAAATAGGATTATATCCTCATTCCCAAAAAATCTCTGTTAATATGGAACAATCCTTTATTTGGCCACTACTTTGCTTTGTCATACGACTTTAGGAGTTCTGTAACCAGATTTATATCAGTCAGAAATACTTAGAATTACAGTAAAGGCTGATTTGCTGGAGACATGGACATACAAAAGTCTGTAATTTCTGCATACCAATACCCTCATATTTCAAGGAGATCTGCAGTTTCAAGCAGTTTTTGACAAGTTAAGCCTTACTTTTTTTTCCCCTTGATTCTTCCCTGAAAAATAGGATATGCTTCCCACTGCCTAAGAGAGGGGCTGTAAAGAGAAATCAGGATCTGTGAAGTTCTTGGAGAATATGATGACAGTAGCACAGGAGAGCTCAACAGGAAGTTTAGGTCACAGTAGTAAGTGCAGATCGAAAACTGATGGCAAAAATATATAAGGATAGGACTAGTGTGTTTATTCTGTAAGCATCAGTACATTTCGTATTCTCCTAAAGAAAAATACGTGTCACTTCAACTACAGAATAAAGCAAATATTAAAGGAGAAAAATACTCACAATTTAGAAGTATATTATGAAATTTTCAAACTTCATAGGGCTTTTCAGCCTTAGCATTTATTCTTGTCGTTTGTAAGTAGCACAGACATAGTTGAGAAATAATTTAAGAATTTTGTGTTTTCTTAATTCTGGAAACGTATGTTGCTCTCAATATCTGAGTTCTCTGTCTAGAATTATTTCTGTCTTCTCTTTTTAGAGACTGTTCATGTAACATCGTTTTCTGCTAGACAGCTATTTTGTTAAAGAATTTACTTATTTTGTTAAAGAAATAATTTACCTAATGAGCAGCAAACAGTTTATTTCTGCAGGGTGAATAATTCCCGGTGTTTGTGCTTTTCTACTTTCCAAGTGTATGTGTGAAAAAAATTAATGTTAAAGTAAATGAGGTGATGAAATACATTTTAAAGCTATGCATTGTTTTTTCATGGCCGTTTAAGTGCAGCTGGGTGTTATCTACATTATTTTTGAGTTTTGTTTTTTGGTTTTTTTCTTTCATGAAACTTTGTATTTTGTAACAGTTTGTTGGAATCAGATCATGTTTTCAGGTTCAGACTAGCAATGGATGGATGGTAGTGTCTAATCCCATCTGTGGGAAGGACTCAAACAATGCAGTCATGTCTCAACCTCTGTGGTACTTCAGGACTCAAAGCCTGACTGAGCCTTCTGCAACTTGACAGTCAAGTCTGTTTTCCCTGTGACAGGGAAAGTGATCTAACAGCTGTCTTTTATGGAAATATTTCCCAGATAAAGTATAAACCTCCTAAGAACCACACACTTCTTCCCCCTATTGTGTCAAATGAAATGAAAATCCTTTCAATTCATCAATGCTTTCCACATTTTTTGGTGAATTTCTTCATTTCCTGGACCTTGTGTCCTCTTTTAGTAAGCCTTTATTAAGAGAAAAAACAAAAGACAGCCAATGGAATCAGCTAATTCTGATGGCCTATTTGATATGCACATAGCTAAGTGAATTTGTTTTCCATTATGTTATCCCTAAAATCTCAGGGATTATGGCATTCCCTGCTTATGTTCTCCTCACAGTCTTTGCTAAGCATAATGTACTTCACACCATGATTAAAAACCTCACATGTGTGATATGAAATTACCTCCTTTGGGAAAAAAGAGCTGTAGACACTGATATTCATGTTAATGAGGCAGCATAAAATGAGAAAGCTGAGAAAAACAAGAGTAATTCACACTCAGTAGGTCCAAATTTACTGTAAAGTCTGTCTCTGATTATTTGAACTGGACTTGGTTAATTTCTACTCAGAAGATAAAAGCTAAGAAATGTAAGATTGTGTGTCTTGGGTACACCATGTTAAAAAAGAAAAAGTCAAATTTTAGTACAAAAGTGCAAAAATTACTTAATTCCTCTTAGATGATTTTCTGTACATAATCTTACCAGATAGGCGGTAACATTGACTTGTGCCAGTACTTGGTCATTAAAACCTGGGAAAGGAGTAGTCCAGGCAATGGAGGCAGCTCTAAAAATAATTCAAAGCATGCCTTGCTTTAAAGTTCTGATTACAGTAAAAGCAAAAAAGAATTCACATGAAATCATGGCAGTTTCAAAGGTTCTGAAACAATTTTGTTCTGTTAGAGATTATGATATTCATACTTATTTGTGTGTGTTATCATGCTTATTCGGACTGATAGGTGTCCTGACAAATTAATTGTTTGTTATTGGTCATTAATTAATTGGTTATTAGTGGTCATGACACCAAGTCTGACAGTCTAAGAAGCTTTTGGACAACGCTCTTGGCACATGATGTGATCCTTGAGGCTGTTCTGTGCAGAGCCAAGAGTTGGACTTGACTGTGCCAGTGGGTCCCTTCCAGCTGAGGATATTCTATGATTGTAATTTCATTTGGGAGATGAAGCAGTGCTTTGGATGAAATGTCCTTTCTCTTGGCAGCTCTGGCTGGGGATGCCAGCCTGGTACGTCGCCGCCTGCCGTGCCAACGTGAAGAGCGGAGCTATCATGTCTGCTTTGTCTGACACTGAGATTCAGAGAGAAATTGGAATCAGCAATCCTCTCCATCGCCTAAAACTCCGATTAGCAATCCAGGAGATGGTGTCATTGACAAGTCCATCAGCACCTCCAACATCCAGAACAGTGAGTCGTGTTCAGCTAACTTTTTCTTCCCACTTCACCCTACAGGTGTCTGCAGAAAAACTTGTGTAGTACCAGAGTGGCTCTGTGATAACACACACTTTACAATCAGAGAAAACTGTCTAATAGAGACTCAGAACTACCTGTTCATCATTTCCTTGATTGTTGATTGCTGATGTTTTTCTTTTATCAGATATTCTTTTTTTTTTAAGTCATTGTTTTGATTATCCTTGATGTTATACAAATTGGTATCAAGCATCTTATTTGTAATTTTGCCCTTATTTTTGCCTTTCTCTTTCTTCAAATCATTTACCAGCCTAATCAGATTGCGTTTCTCTTTTTTGTTTGTTTGTTCTCTTTCTTTATTTCTTTTTTTAGGGTGGAGGGGAGGCAGGTGTTGGGAGAGGTCATGCAGGAACACAGCTCTTTTGAGTCTTTTTCCCATTCCCTCTTTTTGCACCCTTTCAAATGTTATCTAATACAAATGAGCTGGCTTTAGGTTCTTCATGCTTTTAAGAGAAGCAGTGATTGGAAGTGTGAGGGGAGCATCTGGAAAGTGGAAGTGGAGCCTGTACATTGAGTGAGGAAGAGAAAGTGGTGGCAGAAAGGAGGGAAGCAAGTAAAGATACTCAGAGATACAAGTCTGAAAGGAAAGGGGAATATATCAAAAAGAGCAAGGAAATAGATCAGGGGAGAGTAAGAATGAATGTGCTATATATAAAAAGCAGGAAAAAATAGGCTAAACTGATGAGGACAAAAAGAAACAAGATAACAAAAGGGAAGTTTTTAATGCTGAGATATGCTGATGGCAATGGAGATGCAAGAAGCAATGGAGACTAACAAAAACGGGGATCAGATGGTAAACATGGCACAGAAGTGAAGGACAAAGACTACTACTCAACTGGTGTAAGTCAGATTTCTACTAGAAAGGCCATAATAATGATTATGTTAATAATATTTCTATTTTGTAATATCTTGTCTTCATTGGAATTATGGAGAATTTTTTGTGGAAATTAGAATTCAGATACCTTTGTGACCTACATAAGTAACTGGGAAGCAGCACTAATGTTGCCATTGATTGCCCTTTTATCTTCATGTTGCTCATGTTCTTTAAATATTGTAGTTTGCTGTCTGATACTTTCTTCCCTGAAAACAGTTTTGTGTGTTGTCATGGTAATATTATGAATTGTAGTGGATTTCACCAAAGTAAAACAGTAAAGATTTAATATGATGTTTGAATTACTACACAAAATTAATTTTGATTTTAAGAGCATAAGAGGACATTTTAAAGCATAAAAGCATTTACACTTATGAAGTGAGGGAATTTTATGTTCAAGCTAAAAACATTGGGAATAGTTTTGCCTTGTTTTTTTAATTCTTCCTGCGTAACTGTGTGCACACAAAGCTGCCCTGCTCTGGAATGTTAATTTCTGAGTCTCCAGTCGTTCTGCTTCCCCTTTTTCTCAGGAAAGGAGTTAATTTATCTCAGGTCTCCAGAAAACACAGCACACATCCTTGCTCCCTCCCTGACTCTCCTCAGTGTCGTAGCAATCATTTTATGAAAAACAATAGGATGAGGATGAATAGTTTTAGAAGTGAATTTTCTTGACATTTTGATTTACAGAAACATGGGAGAAGTATTCATTATTTAGATTACAATATGAGCTTGTGACTTGTGCAGAACATTTAGGCTGGAAAATCTTTGGGAGCTGAAGCTTACCTGTGCACAGAGCTGTGAGCTAAAGGTTGCATTTGCCAGTTGTTTATGAAATGCAGCTTTAACTATGATTCTTTCCTTTGTGGCAGTGCTCTGCCGGATTTCATCCATCAGTTCTAGTTGTAATACTCCACCACATCTGTTCAGAAGCCGCTAATGAAAGATACAAACCAAGTTGTCTAAAGTTGTCTCTAGTTGCAGCTCGGTAGAGGCAAGAACGTGCTTGTGCTGATGGTGATGCGCTGTTAACTTACAGTGGTGCTGCCTTTCTTCTTTACCACTGCTTACCTAATGTGGATCCCACCTGCCCTCCTGCGGGCCTTGTCTGTAGCCCTCAGGCAATGTCTGGGTGACCCACGAAGAAATGGAAAATCTTGCTGCTCCAGCTAAAACGGTTAGTCATTCCACTTCCACTTCTAATGGTTTCAGTGCTCCAAAGAGAATAGGCCTGTTCCTGCTTCAACACAGGTGCCATATCTTCTGTAGGATGCGTCCCAAAGCATGCCATTAGAAAGTTGCAGGGAGTAATGAAATTGAATTTAAAGAACAGTTATATAATTTTTCAGCAAATGGTATTGCCTTCACAAAAATTGCACGACCCTAAAACCAGTATTGGACTTCCAAGAGTATATAATAGTTTCAGAGCCACTGTCAAACCTCATTTAATGAAATGAAATTGTTATGGTTACAGGTACAACATTTCTCCTGTAATCTTCTCCCTCCTCTTCTAAATGGTGTTTTGTATTTGCTGACATAGAAATAAGAAAAGGCTTGAGAATGGTGCATTAAACAACTTCATGTTTTCATTAATGCTGAGTCTTTTTTGTCCATACTTGGGTATTAATGATCTTTGATTTCAGACACACATGGAGAGTGTCATTTATTTATTGATTTTTGTCAAACCTCTCCCTTAACACTAAAGTAAGACTTTTTTTCAATTTGGAATATATGTAATTTTGATTTTGATTGTTAACATTATATCATAACTCTATAAATGTGCTTATGAAAGATGATGCCATGTTCCAGTGAGGTCTCTAAAAAATTATCTTCAGTTTGGCAAACTTTATAGTCATCCCAATCCATAAATGGTGGGAGAGGTTCTGGAGCTAAATTTTGATGCAATAAGGAATTGTTTCTTCAAAGTTTATGCTTTTTATAGTATTTAAAGTTTTTTCATAAGCAGTAAGGAAGCCAATTCTCATAATTGTTTTTTTTTTAGACTGAGCTCATTTCTACTTTTATTATTGTTAATAAAGATAAATGCAAATGTAACAGCACTGAACTGACAAGAAGTAGAGTTGATCCTCTTTAACTGGCCAGCCAGAAAAATAGTTTTTCCATAAAAAATGTTATGTAAAAAGCTCCTTTACAATACCTTCTCAAGAAGACATCTTTTTATTGTTAATGTTTTAAAGTCAAACTAGAAACAAAAAACTACATCCCTAATGCCCAAATTTTTAGGCAAGTGTTTGTGTTTTAATTGTGAAACTGTGAAGAGTGTTTAAATAATGCTGTAAAATTTCACCAAGATATAGTGATTTTGTATCTATTTTATGGTCTTGGTCTTACAATTTTCCAGATAGTTTAGCCCAGGACATTGCCACTGGCCAGTTATTTTATTTGTGCACTTTATGTGAATATTTTCATTTTCATTAACATGCATATGAAAATCACATCTTTTTATGACTAATTTTTATTGTCTTTTTATCTGCTTTACTAATTGCTTCCTGCTGATAATACAGAAGGAGTCTGAAGAAGGCAGTTGGGCTCAGGTATGATCTTTCATGTGACTTTTTAAAATTGAATGTTGATAATAATGTAATCGGCTGCATCAATATGCATAGTGGAATATAATATTGTGACAGTATTTCAGTGACTGAACTATGATTTACATATTTTAGAGTTCATATCTTAGAGAATATATTCTCTGGACAGTTTTTTTAGGTAAAGCAAAAATAGGTACATATATCGTGAATATTTTTCACAAAAGATATTACTACATTCCAGGGACATATTCTATCTCCCATCTAAAGCTGTGTTAAGAATTTTAGAGAGTAAGCATTTTCCTCATTTTTCAGAATAGGACAGTAAAATATGCCATGAATTTGAGAGCTAACTTTTCTAAAATCACACCAAATTTTTTTTAGAACAATTGTATAAATCACACCCAAGTTATCAGCCTACAAATACTGTCATATATTTTATTTAAAACTGCCAATTAGCTATATTTTTTAACTTTTTCTCTCTAATATATGCACACTTACACGATCTTGCTGTCTTTACTGATGACATTCCTTTTCTCTTCAAAATCTAACAAGAATGAGTTGTAAGGGGAGTATATTTTCCCTCATAGATAATATATCCATCCAGCATTTATTGTGTTATTCATTTATTTATGACATTAAAAACAAAATCAAAGATGTAGTTAGGCTTGAAAATGATTCTGAGCATGATCCTGTTTAGTTAGTATAAATTTTGCAATTTGTTAGTTTTCTATTTTGTCATACAAAATAATTTAAAAAAGTGAGATGTAAAAATCTATTTTGCATCTTAATAGGGAAGCTCATATAAAAATAGCTCCATATGCATGGCTCTTTCCCTTCCTCACCCTAGTGAAATTTTAGCTGAACAATGAAGCCTGGGTACAAGTTTCTAGGAGGAGCCTGGTTTGCTTCTATCTCGATTAATTTCTTGAGCTCTACATTTGATGGATTTAGGTTTAAACTGTTCACAGCTGAAAATATCTCATTTAAATGTAAGCCTGAGTGCCAAACAACTTAAATTAACTTTTACTCTCTAAAGGATTTCAGGTGTGTATCTATGAAGTGTCATTGGCTATTTATGAAATTCTTCTCCCCACAACCAGAAACAAGCCTTAGTGGATTACCTGGAGCCATGTTTGTATTACCAGTTACCAGTTCAGTTCTGGCATAAATATTCCAGAAGGTCAATTGAAAACAAGTAGGATTATGAAACACACATATTTTGATTGTGTAACAAGTCTGCTTGCATTTAAAACTCAAAATTGAAAAAAATTCCTTAAAACTTACATAATAAAACAAGATATAACAGGCAAAACTGCTATCTGTAACAAATATCTCACAGTGGTTTTTCCCTCTTCCAGTGTTAAAGCAAAGCAAAACCAGAATTGCTAATTTTTTTAGACGTAATTTTTTTTCCAACATAATTTTTTTCTTTGAGACATATTTTGTTTTCAGTCTGTGGTGCAGTCTTGAACAAACTCAGGAATTTTTCCCCCTCTCCGTTTTCCTCTCTCTGTAGACCCTGGCTTATGGTGACATGAACCATGAGTGGATAGGTAATGAATGGCTGCCCAGCCTGGGCTTACCTCAGTACCGGAGTTATTTCATGGAATGCCTGGTAGATGCGAGGATGTTGGACCACCTGACAAAGAAAGATCTGCGCGTGCACCTCAAAATGGTGGACAGTTTCCATCGGTACGTGGGCCTAAAAACTACATCCGTAAAAACGCTTTTGAGTCTGTTCTAGTGCTCAGTGCTGCTCAGAATAAAACCACTTTCTGTTGTTTTAGTGAGGAAAAACATACAGAAAAGAGTGGGCTGACTGTCAGAAATCTGAATTCAGAGAGATTCCTTTAGTAATAGCAACCACATTGCAATTATGTCTCTAAAAACCAAGATACTGGTACAGATAAATTTTGTAACGAGCAGGGAACCATTAATATGTCAATAGACTCTAGACAATACAGAAACAGTAATAATTTGAGTGGTGTGAAGTATCAGAAAGTGCTAGGCTAAGCTTCAAAGCCCTGAGATCTCATAATAATGAAAAGCTATTGTGTGTAGCACATAAAAGCTGTTAACAATACAAGCAATTTGACAGTTGTTGGGTTACCTAGGGATATAGCTAGGAAGTTAAATTGGAAATATGGAAATAAAGGCATTTAAACTTTAGGGAGAATGAGGTTTATGTGACAGGAAGTGGATTTCTTTTTAATATAATGTCTGATTTGTCACTTTTTAAAAGCCTGATTTGACAAAACATTTCACAGCTCACAAGGGCTGGCCTTTTCAGATCTTTTACCTCTTTCAATGCTTTGGGTTTCTTATGCTAAAACAGTTACTCAAACATACTCATTTTGTTTTTTCCCATTTCATTCCTGAAGTCTGTGGAATTTTTGTACCCTCTGTTTTCAAGATTTCGTACATGGGTACTATGAAACACCTCATGTGAATTTCAGGAAATACATCCTACATATGTTCCCATCTTCAAAATTATCTTTATTAACTCTGTAAATGTTTCTCTTTAAATAACAGAACAAGCTTGCAATATGGAATCATGTGTTTAAAGAGGTTGAATTATGATAGAAAAGAACTGGAAAAGCGAAGAGAAATGAGTCAGCATGAAATAAAAGGTGATAGTTCCTGGGAATGAATACTGGGAATGTTTCTTCTTTTGAAGCTTGACACTGTTAATCCACTGTCATGCCATTTAAGCAAAACATTTAAGCATGTGCTTTAAGCAAAACTAACATAAGTCCATTTTTTTTCAGAACAAATCCTAAATTAAATTGGGCACAGTTAAGTACTTTGCTGAATCGGGGCTGCAATTCTGAATGGTGGTTTCACACATACATTTTGCTAAATGGAGTTTTGGATATGGATCTTATCTGAACCTTTTTCAGGCTCAGAAGCACAAGGCCAAACGGTGTGCAGCTCAGTGGGATGTGCTGGGGGCAACGCTAAAAAATGGGAGCACTCAGGACCCTATGCCCCAGCTTTTGAAAACCTTTGCCTTTAATTTCTTATGTCAAAATGTATCATAGAAAATGCTGCTTGGAGGGTTGACCACTGAGGCAATTGATTGGTGCATAAGAATAGTTCCTAACAAAACTGGCCTTATTAGAAGATTTCACAGCTGATTCTGAAGATTTTTTTTTTCTGTGTAAAGCTCTCTAGAGCAGTTGCAGCTCACTGCATGGTTCTTTTTATATATAACAATTAGGCTGGCTGGGTTTTTTTCAACTATCAGAAATGAATCCTTTGATTCCTTTGAGCTTTTCCAGCTCTAGTGACTACAGCAGTTAGCAGTTCTCAAGGACAATGCTGATCAGAAGAGCTAAAAAAAAAAAGTTGTGCATTTGTTCCAGGCACATCATGGCATGCACTAATGCAAAGACTTTGCCTTGGACATGCAGGGTCAGTGCCAGTCAGCCCAAGTGGGTCTAGCTGGAGAGAGACATAGGGGAATTGGGCGTTGGTCTCAAATTCTAGTGTGGCTTCAGTGCTAGTGGCTTCAGTTCCTTCTAGGACAAGGGTAATAATGACCGTCATGCATTGGTCAGTTATTCATGGTCCCAGGTGGGATTTGGTCTCTGCCTGCCACTGTGTTTCAGCTGATCCTGACCCCAAAAAGCGAGATGCTCTCAGCCAGGCAATGGAGAAATCCTGCTCCCAGAACAGCCACAGCAGCTGGACTTGTAAAGGTTCAGGAATAAGCTCATCACTTAGTAAAGAAAACTCAGTACTATGTTTCCCACTTATAACTCTGAAGATTAGTATAAGTAACTTTTTCCTTCACTTTACAGGTAGGGCAGGATACTTTTTCAGAATAGCTAAATCCTCAAAAATGGTTTCCTAGCTGGTTTTGTTGCCTTAGCTTTATAATTGGTATGGACTTTAAAAAATCTAGCAGCTTTCTATACTAAAAATAGTTTGTCTCTGAAATAGTGAACTAATCTTTTACTTTATGTTAGTATGTGATAGGCATGTTAGTATGTGATAGGTGCTGACCCAACTCCCAAAATATTTAATACTCAACTCACATGTGAAGCCTTGAGGAATGGCTACTTCTTCAGTGCCTTTGCACTGTAAAGTCTTGCCTGCAAATTGAAAATGTGTATGTAGGAAGTGGGAAGAATTGCATTATAGAGATCCTTTCCCTCTGAAAGCACATTTCTCCTTTGGAAACATTATTACTTGAAGATAATTAATCACATAGAGTTTTTCAATAGAGCACACTAAAGCTCCATGAATAGTGCTGGCATTTCTCATGAATGAAATAAAGCAGTAAGACATCCACAGTGCATGCACAGCTACACACATGCACCTCTACAATCTGGAAGTTCTCAAGGTATCAGGAGACTGACCTGGTGTTATGTCCTTACAGATGTGCTGGTATGGAGCAATGATCGAGTCATACGCTGGATACAAGCCATTGGCCTCCGAGAATATGCAAATAATATTCTAGAAAGTGGTGTACATGGTTCACTTATAGCACTGGATGAAAATTTTGACTACAGCAGTTTAGCTTTATTATTACAGATTCCAACACAAAACACACAGGTAAATTTGCTTATGCTACTTCTGGTTAATCTGTACCCATTATTACCTTTTATTCATCTTCAACCATTTTAATTGTTTACTTTGGTATCTCTAGGCACGGCAGATCCTTGAGAGGGAATACAACAACCTTTTAGCACTAGGAACTGAAAGACGACTTGAGGAAGTAATTAATTTTATTTTCAGTATTTATAAAATATCATAGTAAAACATTAACATTAAATTGAATGCATGAAGACATGTTAATTTTCACATTGTTAAAGAGAGTCAGTTACAGCTTTAAAAAATTAGAAATACCCATCAAGGTTTTTAAAGTAACTTCAGCTTGGCTACATATTTGTATCATCTTGGATGCTAAATCTGACACTGCACTCTTACCTTAAGATGAAAATTTTCCAGAAAGGAAACATGCAAAATGGAGTGGAAGTTTTGCTGGCCAGAGCAGGTGGTGGGGGATGGGTGTGGGTGGGATGCCTGTGCAGTCTATTCTTTAGGACACTTACACCTTTTTTAAAAATAAAGAAAAGAAGTAGAATTTTCAGTTTGTTCTTTATTGCTTTTTTTCTTCAAAGTTCTTCAAAGTTGATCAATATTAATAGAGTGCGATTTGGGGCAGTTATCTGGGAAGAGGAATCTCAAATCCAACTATGGAAATTATTTATCTTAACATAAGAGTCCAGTGCAAAAATGTTTAAGTCTTGGACTTCGGCACATAAAGAGAAATAAAACTTTTAAGGATTTGCTGAAAATGTCAGATGCCTATGAATTCTGTGCATGCACATGAGTGTTTAATCGTTTTTTAATACTTTATATAAGCTTCCTAATGCAGTAATAAATCAGTTTCTGTCACTGTGTAAGAAAGTTCTATAGAGGTGACACTAAACCCCTTGACTATATCGAGCCAAAGATTTAAGAAGAGTTTTCCACCCCAGCATTTAATATTTCTCAAGCTTTTACTTTTACCAGCACGTCTCAAACACATTACAGTGACTGGATGCAGTGCAACAGGGCAGGGTAGTTGTTATGGAACACATTTGGCAGTGGCAGAGGTAGCACACAGCAGGATGGTAAATCACAAAGCTTTGTTTTGCTTTATCAAACACAACTCTGTTGACAGAGCGATGACAAGAACTTCAGGCGCGGCCCCTCCTGGCGACGGCAGTTCCCACCGCGCGAGGTCCATGGGATCAGCATGATGCCGGGCGCGTCGGAAACGCTGCCCGCCGGATTCCGGCTCACCACCACATCCGGCCAGTCGCGGAAGATGGCCAGTGACGGTATGAACTCATTCCTGCACTTCCTCTTGGAAAGCACCAGGCTTGTCCCAGCATGCCAGGTTTACTTTTAAAGCATGTCTGTCTCGCACCACAACGATTGCGTTCGTTTAACTAGGGTGAACTGAGTCTGGGAGAGTTGAATTAGGGAATGGAAAAGCACTGACTTGGCATATTATTGATTTTTTCAGGTTTGCTTCAGACAAACAGTGTTTATTTAAAACACAAAAAAATTCTGATCTCACTATCCTACAGCTGTAAAGGAAACAATCAGAAAGACTGGAATTAATTTACTAACTTTCAACTAGACTGAATATAATATCTAAGCAAATTTTTCATCCTATTAGCCTCTCTCGCAGGTGGAGTGTTTTAGAGAATGCAATTAGAAAGGGCTATTACCTTTATTTTCCTATCTTACTTTCAAATTAAATAGCTTACCCTTGACCATCAAATAACTGAAGTTGCTAACAGTCACCAGCAGATGACTAGTTAGCAAATGCTGAAATTCAGGCACTAATTGAGTTACTATATACCAGTCCTAATTTTCTCTGGAAATCTTTTGATTTCCAAAAGATGCACAAACTCAGAAATTAGTGGAAAATTAGCAAGCAGATCATAATTAAAAAGTAAATAAAATTTAAAAATCATTGTAAGAGAGCAGGAAGAGGAAATAAATCCCATCACAGCTATTTCTTCAGGTTTATGGAAGATAAAGCCAAGTATACCTGCCTGAAGTTCTGAGAAATATTAGTACAAAAACTGCCCCATTTAAAATACCGCCATTTATTTAATCATGACAGGATTCAGTCTACAAATAGACTTATCTCAAACTTGTAGAGACCTGTAGAGATCACATCCTGTAACTTGATACTGAACTTGGTATGATAGTATTGCCACCTAAATTCCATTAAAGCCATCTAAATTCCATTAGAGTTTCTCACCCTTAAAAACAGTGCTTTATGGTTGCAGTTACACATGGAATAATTTACTGGTAGCATCACTGAATGCCATTGACTCCTAGCTTCCATGGCATTTCCATTGCCCACATTACTGTAATATACAAGAACCCTATAAACATTAAGGGATTTCATATTCTAGTCGTGGTATGACGTAGAAGATGATATTCTGCATTTTACAGATGTGGAACAAAAAGGCAAATCTGCAAAAGGCAATCTGCAAAAGGCAGATTTAGTGATTTACTTGAGGCCTTCCAGACAGTTAATTCTTGAGTCATGTATACTGAACTCAGTAGACTTAAAGGGAAGTAATTTTGAAGACCTGTATCTTCATCCAGGATTTGGCTTCCTATCTCTCAGTAAGAATGCAATAGTATTTAAACAGCATGATAGGTAAGAGCATTAGGAATTACAACAAAATAAAGACAAAATTGAGTTTTAAACTGTATTCCCTTTAGACAGATTCCAGCAGTACATCAGCCATGAAGAAGTGCTGAGTTTTGAACTAGACCATGCTCAGATCACGTTAGAGAAAGCCACAGAGCAATTTAACAGCCACCCTTCCAGTGATAAACAGATTGATATATTTTACTGATGATTCTAAAGAGGCTCTGGTTTGTTTCCTTTTTTTTTTCCTTCCCAATTTGCAGTTGCTTCATCACGACTGCAGAGGTTAGACAGCTCAACAGTTCGCACATACTCATGCTGACAAGGCCTAGCAAAGAAGCCAGCACTGAATTGTTGTGAGTATTCTGTAGGGGCCATCATGAAAGCTCTTTGTGACGGCACTACACCCCACATTATCCAAGCACAGACCAACATGGAGCAGAGGACGTAACTAAGGACTCCCTAGGGCGGTCATTTGGTCATATCAACAGACTGAAGCTCAGGACACTACCAACCATATTTTGGGAAGAAGGCAGAGGGAATGAACTTACTTTATGAGAACTTGGAAGAGTTCTCCTAGGAGCTGGAATGTGGGGCAACACTACTAAAGCAGAAGAGATTTACTTTTTTTTTTTTTTTAAATTAAAGCTACAGCTCAATTTAGAACATCAGGTAGCTGCACAGACTTACCCATACAGAAAATCTTGAAAATTTATCTATCACAGAGATTCCTGCACTTCTCAAATCATTCAGAACTGACAAAGAAAGGATTATTTGAACTGGATGCAACTTTGGATCAAATTTAATAGTAGAATTCATGTTAAATTTTTCACCATATATCTTTTGAGTGGGGTTATGAATATCACAGAGTCACTTTTCCACAGTTCTGTGGAAATACAGTTGTCTATTTTATCCCAGCTTTTGGAAAAAAATACACACACGATGAGTAGTTACATCAATATGGCACCATTTTATGCTAATATTTTCTCACTAAAACAATTTCCATTTAGTTACTTGGGGAATTGCAAGGCAGCTAGAAAAAAATATTTGAATATCACCAAAATCTCATCAGACATCAAATATGCTTCAGTAGCTGTTGGATATTGTAGGCAAGACATGCAAGGATCTGCAAGCAAGTTGCTGGTTTTTTGTTTTGATTCCCAAGACTTGG
The DNA here is from genome assembly GCF_028551555.1 of Melozone crissalis. NCBI lineage: Eukaryota > Metazoa > Chordata > Aves > Passeriformes > Passerellidae > Melozone > Melozone crissalis. Next base: position 31,472,294 of record NW_026535782.1, on the reverse strand, counting down.
GGCCATCAAGATTTTACTAATTTTGTGTAGGTTCAAAAAATACTTAGCAATAGTAAACATTAACAGTGGGAAAAGTGGATTGCGCAGGATCCTCCTGATGACGTGAGCCTTACTTCGAAAGATTGCAAGAGTATAAAATCTTCCTCTTAGTAGAAATGGGACCTTTTGAGCCGCCCATGAAGAATAAACTTGCGGGCGGGGTGTGGTTATTTGTTGGTTTTGGTTTGGTTTGGTTTTTCTGAAAAAGCAAAGTTTAGTAGCTGAATCTACAAAGATGATGATGAAGCACATAAACTATAGAAATGTTTTTATGTGTATGCATATATAGATTCGAGCATGGTATTGCATCAGTAAGTCAGTGACAGGACTCTCACAGGGTTCAGTGGTGACAGAAATGGAAGGCAGAGATATGAACCTTTTCTCCTGTGAGCTTCAGAATCACAATGTTGGAACCAATTAAGCATGACCAAGAAGTTCTCTTAGGCCAACAGTAATGGGCCAGGCACTTGAGGTGAGGTTTGAAGAGTGCAGTAAAAGCAGAAATGGAAAACTGACACACTAACAAAAAATAATTTAAGATTATCCAAAGCGTTTATTCCCACTATATGAAAAAATTATCTAAAAAGTAGTAAAGCACAAACAAAAGTAAAGTAGCAGATTTTCTAGCACTATAATGTATGGAAGGTATATATTTTGAGCAAAAAGGTGTGTATATAAAGTTATACAAGCTATACAAGTTAACTTCAATTTCTATTGGGGTATTAGTAGTGTTTCAAGTATCAGTAGTATGTATCACATCAGTACTTGCTGCTTGTCCACTATTCTACTACTTAAATGCTTGAGTGGTCTATAAGGATATCAAATTTACATCTACATGCAAATTTACACCTACATGTAAAGTCTAATACATTAGGTTAACTGACAATAATATTGTAGTATTTCTCTTCTCACTTACCATGTACTCCTTTTAGAGAAGGAACAAGATGATGTGAACTAGAACTTTTTTATATGCACTTACTATAAAGGCAACTTCAAAATGCTATGCAGGTAATAAACCAAAAAGCAAGTTCAAGTGATTTTGATTCTAGTACATTATATTGAAAATCAAACCAACATCCCACCCCTCTACCTCCCCCCAAAAAACAACCATGCAGGGAAAATATTTCCTTCACTATTATATCAAACTTGAAAATTTAAACAAATTGCCTGCAGCTCAAGAATGACAGAAACATATTTCTCATAAACGGAAACTGCCCATAGAGGGAGATATCAGATTGAAGGGCAACAGAGGAGGTTTCAGAATTTTGTCAGAACAGTTCCCGACTAACAGTTTCTTCATGGAAGGAGCTGATTGATACTTGGACAAAAGGGAAGATTATTCATTACAACATACCTCCTGAAATTTTCCAGATCCATCTTAGACAGACACCCAGGCTTTTGTAACACCTCGCCTAGACTACATCAGCAGGTGTATTATCTGCTGTATTATCTCTGGTGAATTATCTGCATGAACAGAAGCAGGAACTAAGCAGCAGAGAGGAGGGATAGCTGGATGAGTTACCACACAATAGCGAGATAAGGGAGTTTTCCATGTAGTAAAGGAGAACATGCCTAGAAAAAGCAGGCCTAAAAGAAAGCAGCAAACAGACTGCACATGGAACAAATGCAGATGGCCTGTGATTACAGCAGGCTGCAGATTCTTGCATTCTGCTACTCTCATGAGAGTAAGAGACATTCACTTACAGAGACTGTCAAAGGCTTGTCCACACAGTTTATGCCAACATCAGTTTGGTACAACTTTCCAGTGTCTGTACTGTGTATGTTCACAGCAGCTGTGTCCTGTTCATATGCTTTCAAACTGCATTTCAGGTGGGTTTTTTTGAATATTTGTTGAAACCATAATGAGCTGCCAGAAACCATGTGCAGACATTCTCAGAACAGTTATATGAGCTTACTCTGCACAGGCCTGTTTTAGCGCACTTGGTATCAGAAATTTAAGAACAATTAAGGCTGCTGGTGCTGGCCATTTAATGTTGCAAAGAAATATACTACAGAGCACATGGGACCCATCAAGCTTTCTGCTGTGGTGGCTAGGATGTGGTGGCCCAGCTGAGCAGCTGCAATGTCTTTACACAGGCAGTGGACTTGGCACTCACATTATCCAAGCTTTCCCAACACTTTTAACTTCTAAAACACTTGTCATTGCCAAGTCAGAAGGGTCATTCAGGAGAGGTTTCTTGCCACAGGCTGGAACAATAGAACATATTACTTCCACTTTTATTCTAATGAAATACTAAAGGAGACTTGGCAAAATCAGTTACGTACTTTACCAATGAAGGGTCTGAAAGACGATTTGTAAAGACAAATGGAGACACAGCATTCCAAATAGATGTAAATGATAACTGGAAGCAGCTAGTCCATAGCAGAGAAACCATCAGGGTGAAAAAGGTAAATGCTGTCAAGCTGCAGTGAACTAGGAAGAAGAGCCACAAAGGACATCAGCAATGTCTGTACACTGAAAATGTGCTTCACATTGTGTCAAACAGGCAAAGGTCTCCAGATGCAGGAAACTAATCCCAGTGCTGCACCAAAACAGCAGGAAAACAACTGTAAAATGAACATAAGCAGCAGACTGTGTTGACTGAGGACAATTACTAAAAGATTAAAATAAATTATTAGTAATTTTATGTAGCAGATCTAAAATTAAACAAACGCATGCCTCCCACAAATACTTGAAATCCATATTTTAGTAACTTAGTTACTAAACTACTTATGGTATATTTTCTGTTGTCATTGAACTTTAGACTGAAATAGAATCATAAAATCTTGCTAATTAATATTTGTTTGGTTTTTTTTCGTAGATGTCATCTCTTTCTTCTACTTTACCTGAAGTGCACTACCAGTACTTAGGAAAAGAGCATTAAAACTCTCTGCAAGAACAGGTTAATAAGGAAGAGAACACATAATGTTTATCATCCAAACAGATATGATGTTCCTTTCATATATTGATTAGTTTAAAACATGAATGAAAAATACCTAAATTACTGAAACAAAAAAAAGAAAAAACAATCTCCCCCTTTTCTCTCAGCATCTCTGTCATCAAAAATTTGACAGTAGTGCACATCCAAAGCTTTTATCAAATGAAGCCACTCATCTTTACATTGTTACATCTGTTTTATTGTAAAATATTAGAAATTTACGTATTTACTGTGTATGTATTTCTTTTAAAATGTGTAAGTCTTATGTAAATGGATATAAATATGATTTTTTAAAAATGAAATCTATGGTACATGGGGTCTCAGTGCAAACATTTGACAATACAGTGTCAATAATACTGTTTGTATCTTTCCATTCCACCATTTTTACAGTTTTTGGATTGTAACAGTCAAATTAATATGTTTAGCAGAGTTAGAAGCTTCAACATGTTCCTACTGAGAAAAATCTGTCAATATTTAAAGCTGAACACCTGCCTCTGATGATGTATAATAGAATGACATAGCCTGGAACTGAAGCCAAAATGGACCTCTAAAGACAAAATGGAAATGTTAGATACCTACAGAGAAGCACCATGATGGCTCACCTCTTAAAAACAAACACATAAATCCAGAAGAACTATTTATAAAAAAATAAAAAGCAATTTAATAAAACATGATTTGTACAAAAAAACCAAAAACTTTCTTCTACGTTACCTGCGGACCAAGAAGAATCTTGCTTTACCAAGAGCCACCTTTTTGTTCCAGGATCTTCAAACACCAGCCAGCATTGGAAAAGTAAATCTAGTATTTGCATAGAGTCAGATTCTTCTTTCCAGATATATTCAGCAAAGAAAAAGAAAGAAAAAAGAAGCCAACCCCCACCATTTCTTCATTCTAACAGGGCATTAGACAGACTCCTGTCTAATGTTATGCTTTTAGCCAAGATGGCCTTGCTGAGACTTCACAAAAGTCAGTTTTATCAGAGGAAATAACTGAAAGACAGAGTGATTAATATATAGTGTATAAAAGTTTAGAAGAGCAACTATTACCTGCTGTGGCTTTATTTGGTGGTGTTATTGTTGTTTATTCTTTGTTTAAATGGGAAGTTTCAAAGTAAGACCTACTTAATAGTCATTTACCTATTTGCTATTTTTCAGCTGCTTGATCTTAGCTCAAGACCTGTCTTTTAGTTATTTCTTTTAGCAGTTTGATCTGCAATGTTTGCACGTACATTAACATTTGTTTTGTCTATTTTTATTTGGCAAACTTCGGTCAATCAGATGGTGAAAGATTTTTCTCCCCCAATGTCAATAAAAAAGAGAATTCAGTGCTATTTGTGTTCATTAGTCTGTTACGTTTGGCATGCAGTAACATTAAGTTCGGAAACCAGATGCTTCTCACAGCTAAGCATAAGAACATTTTGGCACTAACAAGGATGAGTTAGGATGAGAATCTGCCACGAGAGGGAGCACAGATCTTGCTGATGGGTGCAAAGTGCTGGCAGGGGTATAGCACACAACTGCAGAAATTTGGGGCTCTTGTACACACAGTTCCTTGGGCTTGACCAACATTCTTCTCCTCCCTCAGCCTCCTTCTGGATTATTTTAGGGCAGAATATCACAAATTAAAGCAATGCAAACACTGTCACTGTCACTATCAGTGGCAGCAATATCATGTAAATTCACATTACCTCAAACACCAGCTCTTGTTTTACAAAATACCTTTTGCAGCCAACACTAAAACTTAGGGGGCAAAGGGGAATGAAATGTGTTGGGGAAAAGAATGAGCCAGATTTTATGACCAGAGTGGAAGTTGTCTGTCCCAGAAATTATATATTTCACAGTGGAAGAAAACAGACTAGAAGAATTTAAAATAGTATTATTGTGACTTCAGTTTTGATTTAGGATAACACATCAAGCCTCCTAATTCATCACTGTCTCCCTCACACAAGCTGAAGCTCTACCCTCTACAGCTAGAAACAGCAGTTATGCTAACTGTTGCCTTCTTGGCTCCAACCCTTTCAGTACACTGAGAATAACTACTACATGTGCCTCTTCCAGCCAAAACTCAGCAACTCAGTGACCCTTCAAATCTACCCTCTTGCTGCTTCTCTCTGAAAACAAAATTTGGAAAATCACTGCTGTCCTACCACTCATTAAATAGGCTTGTTTTTCTTGATGGTTTATCCAGGTTGCTGGGCAGCAGCAGAGCCATGTATAACAGTAACTACTCCTTCTCCCTTTCTTGAGCTGGGCTAAGACAAAGCATTCTGCAATTGCAGCTCCTCAGCAAAAAGCTCTTTTGGAAAACAAAAGTAATGGCCATTAAACAATGATTTCTCCATACTGTATTGCTGCAATAAGGTGCCTTTCTTTGTCTAGGTTTTCTGAATATTGATGTAGGAGACATTTGACATTTCTGGAATTCTCCACATTACCAGCATGTCAGTATAGTGAGCACACCTGAATGCACTGTCCTCTTTTAAAATACAAGTCTTGATCTGAAATCACTTCTACCAAAATAGAGAGAAAGAAAACAGGCTTCCTCAGAAAACAGAAATTTTTACAAATATTTTTGTCATGGAGACACCTTAAGAATGTTACCTATCGAAGCTCTTTATGAAGAATTCTGAGGAAAGATAATTGTTTCTTACTAATATTAATGTAAGCACACAGCCCTTCAGAAAGGTAAGTGTATGCCTGAATATTACTAATGCTGTTGGGGATTTTGTGGGTTTTTTTCACCTCCTTAAAAGAAGAGACCCAAACTAGAAAACAGTTTACTTTTCCTTACAAAAGGAGAAACTGATGTAGCAGCATGAGTAATCATTGAGAAAATTATGCAAGATCTAGGAAATTAATTCTCTTCCCTTACATGCATTGCAAGATCTCTTGTAGAGATTTTCTGCTCTCACTAATTAGTTCCCCTCCCCTGCTCTTGCAATTATATGATGGCTGCAGCCGAGGTAAAGATAACAAACATACACAGCAATGTCTCACCTTCAATTATAAAAGTAGTGGCCATACACCTTGTGAATGTGCTACAGTTTCTCTGTGATGACTCTTATAGTGTCTCACTGATTTAAAAAAAACTCACCACTGACAAATCTCAAGAATTCTCTCTCGCTCTGTAACTCTTCAGTACAGGTTGCTAAGTTGTAGCATTGTGAAAAAGCAAAAAGTCTCTGCAAGTCCAGTCCAGTATATCCATGGGCGTCCTGTTAAAGCCTTTGTACTTGAATAATTAATCCAGAAGAAAATAATATCTTAAACTAACTGCCACTTCTATAAGAATTACTTCACAAAACTTTAAGGACATCTCTGAAGAGCAAAATTATTCCCAGTTTTAAATCTCCAACCTGTATATGTAGCATATCTACCATAAAGCATCATTAGCCTTTATTCAGTGTTTGCATGTTTTATTCCCTGTTCAGATTGTGATTTTCAACGGAAGAGAACAGCTGAGAGGGAGGAGGGTATCTTATGCAATGACTGGCAGGAAACAAGGACAGCACAGGCTCAAAGTGGGCTGTTCCAACATGACTGTGTGACCTGGTTCAACATGACTGGCCCAGCTGTCTGCAGTCCCTAGTGAAAAACACATGGACATTTTATTCAGTTCTTATGTAACTGGTAGAGCTCACCAACACCAAAAAAGGGTCACAAGCACAAGGCACCACCAGGGCATGGCTCATGTTAAGTGGAACCTATTACCTTTTGGCTCCTACATCAATCTCTTGGTTTATTTCATCACTTTACAGGGATATCATCCATACCTCTATCCTCCACTACATAACACTATTTCTGGAACCTTTTGGGGACCTCTCTTACACAACAACATCATCTGAATTTGTCTATTACTTACTGATTTTTTCTCTGGTAAGCTGAGTTTGAGCAACTTCTCTGCTTGTATACTTTCCACATATCTATATATATAAGATCTATATATATAAGATGCTTCTATATATAAAAGCACCTACTCTTATAAGGACCTTCACATTTATTGTTCAATTAAATACCTGCAGTTTGAGAAGTAATGTATGTCAAAAGTGTATCCTCCATCCCCTGTACCTGTCTGGAATGGCCTATAAAGTCCAGAATGAGCTGCTTAGTATCCATATTTGCTAAATTTCTTGGTTATGTTTATCTCAGCCTAAAATGCTTAATTATGGCAGCAAAAGCACATTCTGGTGGTCCTCATCATAAGAGATAAAAACCACAAAAAAAACCCCCAGAAAATGCAAAGGATAAATGCCTGCCTTTATTTAATATACATGGGGTTTTCTGAATATTACTGTGGACCAATCAGGATTTTCTCTGTGGACAAATCAAGATTTGAAAGCCAGGAATTACTTATCATTTTACAAAAAAGACTCTTCAGAAAGTTATTGAGTAAAAAATGTACAGAAATTTAATTTATGGCAGAAAGACTTTGGAAAAAAGAAAGAAAATTGAATCAAAAGAACTAATCTTAAAATTTTTAATTTTAGATAAAATCAAAAAGACAAGAACTTAAAATTTACAAGTAAGAACAAGTTATGTCTGCAACAATTTTCACAATCAAATTCCTTTTTTACTTTCGTTTGTTCATGGTTTACCCTTTGTTAACTGCTTTAGGCAAACAAAAGTTACTGGTCACATTATAAAATAACAGATTGAAATGTAAGGTTACATGACACCAGATAAGATGGATAATCCAATGACTCCTTCCCTTTAAGTCTACAGCAATGAATTAATTCTATTTGCAATTCTTAGCCATCTTAATAACCAGAATATATTGACAGCATGTAGAGACTTCACTATGTGCCAGTGGCTGTGGTAAGATGGTAAAGAACACAGTAATGTTTCTGTAGTAAAAACATTTAGTCCCAAATCATTACTTGTTATTAAAATGTGTTATTAACAAAAAAAATGCTTCTTTTTATACTTGAATACCTGAAATGCTCGTTATTATGTATTATCCCATTTAATTTTTCTTTAGCAATTCTTCAATGTGTTTAAACACACTAGCATCTTCAATGGTTGGTGTTATCTGAAAAGTAAGAATACAGTAGCATGTAATAGTAGATAAGAATTTCACTCAGAGATTCTTCTAAATTTATACTTCGAAAGCAATCAAGAAAAAAGCATTTGTAAAGCTGTGAAACATGAAAATCTTTTGCATAATCTCCAATAGAAATAAAACAAAGTACTACCTAAAGTCATGGACCAGTTGCAGAACATTCAAGAGAATCAAAACCACCATGTTGTGCTTTGGATGTGCATGTGTGTCTAATTCATAAAAGCAAACATCTCTAACTTACCTTGTATGGCTTTCCACTGACAAGTGCAGAAAGAGCAGAACGTGGGATCTTGCCAGAACGTGTTTTTGGCAGCTGTGTCACAAACATCCCCTTCTGGAAAGCTGCTACTGGACCAATGTTGGTCCGAACTAGCTCAACAATCTCTTTCAAAATCTTACTCTCTTGTGTCTTTACACCTAGTGAAGAAGGTAAAATCCTTTACCTTTTCTGAGACTTTTGCAACTGTTAATGACATCAGTTATCAGTGAGTTCTCACCTTGTTTCAGTACACACAGTGCAAATGGAACATGTCCTTTTAAAGGATCCTCCTGGCCCACAACAGCACAGTCTGCCACAGCGGGATGGAAGAGAATACACTGAGGGATGGAAAAGAAAACAAAACTGAACCAATAATAGACAACATTTCAGTGAAAATAATTATATAGTATGAAGAAATACCATAGACTTTTTCTTACATTTTGACAGCAAAAGGTCAGTACACCTTAGGATTCCAATTACATGTGTTGAAGATGTACATGTGTATATATATTATTGTATATACTCACGCATGCTTTTCAAACAAACAGAAGAAATAAAAACTTTAGCAGCACAAAATAGAAATATTGAACAAACCTCAGGTAATTTCCTTACAGCTTTGTGAGAGTATCACACCTTTGGTTTTGTTATTGAGATCTCTGCTGGAACAAATAACATTTGTCTAACATTATGAGTAATATGGAACTTAATGCAGGGAGTAAGGATGAAAACCACAGAGCACTCCTACTACAGACTTATAAAGTTTCATTTTCTCTGACTCTTTTTTTTTTCATTCTTTGTTCCTGTAAAAGCATAGTTTCAACCAAGGCCAAATACATGCCCAGCCTTGGCTTGCAGCCAGCTTAGCTTAGCTCACTCTCTTGAAAACATTAGATCTCAGCTTCCTGAGACAAAGAAGGGAATTAAACCAGACCTTCCTTCCTTCCTACTACATGTTTACACAACATCACATTGATAAAATATATCAAACTCTTTTTTAGGTAAAAAATGTAAGTTTCCAATTAGCCAGTTGAGGTACTCACTTTCAGGAGAACAGCCACCAAGATGTCACAGTACATACCAAGATGTATGTCACCAAGTCTGGGACAAAGCTGGCCTTAAGATGCCAGCAGTTGTGAATCCTCTTCCAAAGAAACTGGCTCTTTTTGCCTTACTCCCTCACCTTGGGGTGTTTTGCTGTCATCAGTGCTTTCAGCACTTTTCAGTCCTCTGGACTCAACCACAAGGAGGACCTAATGTGACCTGACACAGAAGCCACATAATGTGATTGTGCTTGTTAATTTATCTGTGCATACAAGGACTATCTGCTTGCTAATAACTGAACTTCACATACTGTGTTGCCAAAATCAAAGGTTATAGGAACAAAGACACTTTTTGATTGTTTTTATTAAGTAGGAATACCATATTTGCATTGGCTACTCATACAATGGTGTGAGAATGTGAAAGACAGGAAAAGTACAGAGAAGACAGGAAGAAAAAAACTGAAAGACTGGAAAGCTGAAACACTCTTGCTCCAATTAAAAAAGGGAAGTTGTTGTATGACCTGTTTATGAAACTGATGGGGAAAGGAATAATTCAAAGGGTCTATGATAACCCATCTTCAAAACAGATTTCACCATCCTTAGGCTTTATAGTCAAAACAGGAAGGAGAAACTGACTCCATGTGTCATGGTCAATACAGCACACACCAAGTAGTCTTTAGCAAAATAAATCCACTCAATGTGTTTCTAGCACACTTTGTCAGAAGCTATACTCATTTCACAAACTTTGATCCTAGACATATCCCATGCCAAAAAAAAGGCAAATGGAAAACACTGACCTGACAGTAGATGCATGCCCTATCGAAGTACAGAAGCATGACCATTTATGTACAGCTTTTGAAACTGGATTATTTTTCACAGGAATTAGATACTATATGCACAAACTAAATACAGAAGAGTGCACTGGGCTTATACCAGAACCTGATAGGCTTATATATATTAAAAAAAAAAAAAAACAACAAAAAACCAAAAAATCCAAAAAACCAAAAACAGGAAAGAAAAAGACAATGAATTATGGAAAAGTAGACTATTAAGTCTATAACCACAGTAAATCAGTAAATACTGTTTTCCACAGGAACACAGAAAAAAGATCTACACTAAACTGGCATTACCATCAAATATCATAATTACCTACCAGGCATCAACAGGACTATCTAAGGTGGAGACCTGAATGTTGCCAGATTGTTTTGTTGTACCTTGTTTTTGTACTTCTAGTCTGTCATTTATATGTATTACGGTTAGCTGGAATAGTGTAGTTATTGTAATATTTTTCTATAGTCTATCCAAAGTTCTATCAACATGCCTCTGACTTTTCAAATGCTAACTTCAAATTACTGAAACCAGTAATTAGTAAATACCAATTTTAAAATTATCAAACTTCATAAAACAACTGAAAAGAAGAACAGAAACAGCACTAGACATTTAAAAATTGTTTAAAAGTAATAAAAAACTTCAGGAAGTGGAAATGGTTTTCCCAGTATGGCACAAGGCAGAAGGATGGACGGCAAATGCAACGACAGACAGAAACATTGTGATCAGGGGTAAGGGATTTCTCATGAAAAATTCCTCAGTTCTCAAGTCTGTTGCCTCAGATAGACTAGATTTGATTAAGCTTTTTTTTTATTTTTCAGGAAGGGGCAAGAAGGGACACCAAAGAAGATGAGGGGATCAACATGCAAGATGAGGTTCCGATAATGGCCACCATTGACAACTGGCCAGGTAAACTGTAAGATCTACTGCACTGCAGTAAACATGGAGCTCCAATAGTATTAACAGATACATCAGACAAAGGAAAAATTGTGTGGAACATAACAGAGATAAAACACTTAGTCAAAGCACTAAGGAAAAACTAGTTAAACTTATAATGCAGCTAAAATGTAAATGTAGATAACATACTTGCTCAACAAGGTGTTTGTCAATTACATGGTGATCCAACGGACCTCTAATTCTGTATTTACTGATCTTACTGAGGAGGGAATTGTGGTCTTCTTAACACTTTCCCATGTAACTAGCAATTTGCTGTGCATGCATTAACATCACTCTTGGTTTTTAGCTTTGTCCAAAAGGTGGAGAGAAAAGCTTCTAAAATGTTAGTGTGATGAAACATTATATTTCTAGGGGTAAGATCTAACTAGAAGGGAGAAAAACAGAGATACTGAGCTCAGTATAATGGATCCAAAGGTAATACAGCAGGTGAGGTGATTCAATTCATCACTTGTTACAGCAGCTTCAGATCCAGGCTGAAGCAAAGAAAATGCCCCCTCGGCCCATGAGTAGTACAGCAGTAAGGGGTGGGGATGAGATTCCTGCTGTGCTTCAGTAAGGGAGCAAAAAACTACTTCCAAGGGAAAGAGGTTTAAGCAGACTGAAAGCATCATTATATCTCCAAAAACCTCAGTCAGGGCAGCAGCTGCTTCAGCTCCCTGGCTGATCAGTCCTTGATGGATTAATGTTTATGTGAACTTGTTCACTTCTGTGTAATTAGAATTTCTACCATTCTAAGTTTTCTAGTCTTCAAAATAAAGTAGTCACTAGACTAACAGACATTATAAACCAAAAAACAACTTGCAGATTAGTTTCTAATTCAGTGAACAGTTAAATTCAGAGTTCTTAAATGCATATTTTTCTCTTGTACATGCCCAGCACACCTTTCCCTATACTCCCTGAATAAGCAATTGATATGTCATCAGGGAAATTTGTAACTAGCAATCAATCACAGGGACTCCAGAAGGGTGAGAACAATGATATGAAATTCAGACACTATTATGAACTTCATTATTTTCTACTTTTTTGAGTTGCATGGGTATTACATTAATGACTTTCAATTTAACAGCAGGGTTTTTTACTGTAATTTTCATTGTTCATTTAGCACTGCTCATACAATAAGAGACAAAACAGCTGTCAAAAAACTCTGAAGTCTTCTAACCAAGAAAAGGCACTGAATATTAATCTCTGAAAAAAAAAAAATCAGCCAACACTGATCATTGCATTTTAGGAAAAAATTTTCTACTCCTAAGTAACTACAGTAGTTGGTGAAACTACCTGTCACACTGATACTACACTATCCTACTGTATTCCCAAATAAATACATTATTTGAGCTAAAAGGTATGCTTCCCACCCTACCACACTGCTCCTTATCTCCACCTTCAAATATCAAATTATGCCTGCCTTACCAATCCCACGGTATTTATTGACCCTGCTTATTATTGACTAAATTTGGTTTTTTTTCTGGAAAGCATCTTAATAGGAAGAACCTGAAACAGGAAATACTTTGGGTAAAAGTACCAATGGAAATGCAAACAAAACAAGTAGAAAACAAATGAAAGATCTTCCTGTGAGAGATTTTGAGATGTGAGATGTGATGAAACGTGGGATTTTTAGTCTCAGCTTCCTTCATTCATCTTTCACTCTTCTATTTTGCTGTCAGGCAATGCTCACCTCTTCAATGGCACCTGCAGAAATTCTGTGTCCAGCAACATTGATCACGTCATCAGCTCGAGACAGGACATACAGATAGCCATCTTCATCCATATAACCAGCATCCATAGTATCATAATATCCCTAAATACAACACAATGAAAAATAAATTCAGAAAGACTACTAGGAATATTCATTAATTTACCAGGAAACACAAAAATTAAAAAAAACCAAATAGACCTGTTTCACATTTTAAATGCTTTTGGTGCTTGAAATATTTAATTCTGTAATATTTGTCACCATTTCTATACAATATTATCCTGTGCAGCTCCCTTTAGAGAAAGGTTTTGTTGTCTTTATTAATACAGAACAGAAAAAAAATAGATAAACCCTGACTTTTTTCCAACTCTTCTTACTTTGATCCCTGACAGCTTGGAGAAGGATGTTGCCTGGATCTACACAAGGAAAATGGAATTATTGCAATATAAATGACAGTTGTCAAATTCCTCCTAAAGACACTCCTGTTTGCTGTATCCAAACATACACTGTCATCATGATGCAATTGCACACTAAAAATAATTTGTATGACCAATTCACTCATTTACTTTCATTGAGCCAAATCTTCCACTTTGGGCATTTGTATAGGGCCAATCTACCTATTTCTACAAGGAAAGAAGTAAGCCTGTCCTTGGATAGCTCATCTGAGAAGGAAAAATAACTAATGCAGCAAAGAGCCTCCAGTGTACTCAGATGTACAGTGGACAAGTGTTATTTTGGAGTGATACGAAGTTAGCGTGGCTGCATGCCAACAGGAGGAGTGTATCTGAAGCTGTGCTAGTGTAAGGTTGCAGGTTTATATCTTAGATTAAATGACATGAAATGACTTTTTGGCTCAGAAGCTTATGGTTTACTTCTCTTTCAGATCTTAAAAAACCAACAGCATACCCAAGAGCTGAAATTACAGGTGAAAAAGGATTTATCTTGAAATGGTTTTACTTATATATACATATATATAAGGAAATTGTGAAAACTTATGATGAACTGTTTCCCAGTTTAAATCTATTATCATTCACTTCTGAAGCATTACCAGAAGTTTAAATAATTGATTTCATAATTCTTACTGGAAACTTTTGGAAATACAACTTCTGAAATGTTTCTTCATTTTCCCAAAGACCTGAGAATGCTCCAGGAGGCAAAGGTAACCTCAAATAGAAAAGAACAGAAGGAAGTAGTAAGAAAAACAGATATAACAAATACAACTCATGTTCTCCATTCATACTCTGTTTTCAGACAAATAATAATTGTCTTTAAAATTAGAAAACAGTTCAGTTTAATTACATGCTGATAACTAATAAAAAAGGCTATGTATTATTGTCATCAAATGTATATAGCTCTGCAAGATATCCAAGACCTTACCTTTTACATAATACAAGCACCTCAGTAAAATAATATTTGGTCTAGTAAACACTATATACTGTATTATAAATATGTTAACAGCATTTAGCTTTTAACACTTCTAAGGATTAAGTATCTGTTTGAAATTTGTGCATACACTATGATACAGGCAACTGCATTATTACAGGTCTCTCTTTCTCTAATGCCCATACACACCCACACATGCATAGACAGATAAATTATCAGACACACAGATCTTCAGTTTCTGTAAAAAGATAAAACTCAAAGGACTTCAATCACATGAATCAGAATAAAAATGCTTTTCTGTTTAAACTGTGCATAATACTATTGGAAATACTGGAGAAGTTCTGTGAAAGTATACTGATACAAGTCACTAATAGAACTTTCTAAAATAATTGTACTTAAAGCTGCAAAATTCTGGATTGCTTTATTATTATTTGAGTTTTGAATACATACTAAAACCCTTCTTTAGTCAATGATATGGGCATGAGAAAATATGGGACGCTTCACATACATATCTGTCAGCGGAGAAGCTGCAGAAGCCTCAGCTAAAAACGTGCTAGTTTCTTTCTTTGAAGCTCCGACAGGGTCAAACACAGATTTATTTAACTGCCTGAGAGATACATATTCAGGCACACCAACACAAGTTTTATGAAGCTTACCCCTAATAACAGAGATCATGTAAACAAACATATTTATTTACATAAAGTCATAAATGCACCATACAGATTTTGCTAGCACATGCCTGTCTTGCTAACTAGCAAGTATTTAGCCAGAGGTATTTTATTTTCTGTGATAGTATCCCTGTGACACCAGAAGGCAACATCTCTAGCAAAGAAACAGTTCTCTGTAGCATAGCAATTCTGGTGTCAGTACATGTCTATGATGGTCAATCACAAGAACAGGTGCCAACAGCCCTGTGACATGTACTTTTCTAACATTACATTTACAAATAGAATAGTTCTATATATATATATATATAGAGAGAGAGAGAGAGAGAGAGAGTGAGAGAGAGAGGGAGAAAAAGAGAGAGAGAGAGGGGGAGAAACACACTTCAAAAAAATCCTAGCTATGGTAAAACCAGTACAAACTACATTGGAAAGGTCATATAATCCAGCAATTATTTGAATGCCTGATTTTCTACAATCCTAGTTTTTTCAGCTTAATTCAGGTCAGCTAGCATAACAGAATATACTACTATAAATACTACTGCTTTTTCTCTGAGGGTTCTGGCTCAACACATCCCAAACATCACATTCCTTGAAAGTACTGGTAAGGTAAGGCCAGAAATGCCAAGACACTTCCCACATAGCTACCCAGGGCTCAGGAGGGCAGGTTGGCTTCTGCCCATCTGGAAGAAATTCACTGCCTTATTTTAAGCGTTTCAAGCTTAGTAAGCATCTCTGTGATATAAAAACATGACCCATGGAGAGCTTGCCTTGGAAAAAAATATTAGAAAAACAATTTATTGATCCTGGTGTTTGTGTATGCATGCATTTAAAAGGGAAGAAAAAAATCTCTTGTTTAGATTCAAGAAAAGTCACCAGAGAGTGGCAGTTACTATGGTTGTTTTCTGGTTGCTAATAGTACAGCAATTCATAACAGCCTCAGTCATTGCAAATTTCGCACTTTACATTTATTTAGCAGTCTAACATCTTTGTGATGGGAAAGTACAATTCATATTGACAAAGGCCTTAATTTCCCCACAGCTCTATTCAATACTTTGCAGTTAGTCACTGAATATAAAAAACCAGTTTTATTGCTGAAATTAGAAAAGCATTTTCTTTTCTGTCATTGTTTAAAAATCTAAACAGAGAAGTGTGGAACATATCACCAAAAATAAAAGCCTCACTTTCACTATTTGGTTTCCTTGTCCTTTTTGGGATATTTTTTTCAAATGGGGAGACTGGGGGTGTCTCATGTTCCAGTTTGGTGGGGGTTTTTGCTTGTTTGTTGGGGTTTTTTTAGGAAAATTGTATTGATAAACATATCCACAGAGTATATTTTCTGTGTGTCTGTGGAAGCCAGACTGCTGAATTAGTGGCTACCACAGGTATCTCTGTAAACCACATCATAACAGAATACAGATATCTGAAAATCTTCCATGGCTTTCTGTGAAAGATTGCTTGCAATTAAGACCCCATTCATCCACTAAGCAAAAAGTGAATGCCCTCTTCCATGCGTCAGTCTTTCAGCACAATAATTCCAGAGCAATAGCCACATACAATTCTTTGATGAGAGCAGAGTTCTTGGCATCATGATTTAGTAGAATTTCTAGGTTCTGTGCAAACTCAAATTAATAAAGGTAGAATAATTCAGCTTGCCAGAACATCATTATGCGTATTGAAATTTTGTCAGGACATCAGAATTAAAATGTCCACAGCCAAATATACCTCAAAACCACTGCTGTCAGTGGGAATGCTGCCATAAATTCCAAAGGGAGCAGAACTGGATCATAATTACATGCAAGGAGCCAGAAGAGAGAAAATGAGACTGTCCAAAAATAAGAGCAACCTGAAAACCGACATCTCTTGTTTTTATCAACCCCTCTATAAAAAGGAACATTTTGAGATGTTTGATTTGGGTCTTTTTTGCTCTAGAAAATGTAACACACACCCACAATAACTCAGCATTTAAGAACTGTTTCCTCTTTGTCTAAAAACTGAATTGATACACAAGACCTTTTGGCAATATTTTTACAAAGAGATATATTGACCAAAAATGCTAGGAATGCATATGTAAGCATGACTGCTTTCCTTTCACAAGGGACAAGACCACAGAAGGCCAAGACAGGAGTAGGTAGGTTCCTTCATTATTATTTTCAAAATATACAAAGAAGTTTGCTTTGCTTGGTTTCCCCTTGGGACATATTTACTGTATTTCTGTAGCTGTCTGTTACCAGCACTGTAACAGCAGTACAAATTATGCTATTCTACATTTACTCCAGTCAAAGAAAGATTAAAATTGTTGAATCACAAGAATAGAGATCCAGGCCTATTTCTCATTTAAAGGTTGAATACATTCAAAACAGCATCAGGGAAACAAGACAAACTGCATAAATTAATGATTTAAATCATATGGGTTCATTTAACAAAGATTCATTCTGGTTACATTTTACAAAGATAAGCAGGTACTTTCATTATAAATTGGAGAGAGACTAAGACAGCATCACAAAAAAACTCTGAAGTATTTTAAATTACAATTTTTTTTTTTTTTTTAAAGCATTGTTTCACAGTTAATTTATTTTTCATACAACAGTGGTAGACCTTCCAAAGAACAGTCTACCTTTATCTTAGCCCAAGAAATCTGACTCCCACGTAGCACATCCTTACAAATGCCACTCATCAAAATGGTGTAAGATTCCCTGTAAATGGAACCAAGCAATTACAGACAGAGAACTCAAAAGAGAATTTGCATAGAAAAGCAGATTTCTGAAATGAAATAATAAATTACTGGAGATGTTACCTTGCTGGAATTCAGAAAAGACATTCTTTTGTTTTACGGTAGGCAATGATACTCAGAGGCTATTCATTACAGCCAGTCAAAGTAAATACAAGCCACTGTTAAATGAGTTTGGACTTCTGAATGGAACAAAATAATCTCAACTGGCAGCTATAATTATTACTCAGCATTTATGTAGGGTTGTGCATAAACATCACTCTTATAAAAATATTTGATTGAAAATTTGAAAAGCATCTGGAAGCTTTTTCAAACTCTAGGAACAACAACACAGAAAAAAAGGGTGAAGAGTACAGGATCTTGAACATTCATCAGTCTGCATGAAATATGACTTTAGTTAGCTGAAAGGAGTTACAAAAGTAGTTGATCTCAGTGTGGATTTTGCTTGAGTGGGAAAAGAGAAAAAGCCATCAAAAACTAGTGAAAGTGCTTGGAAAAATTTCAAAGCAAAGAAAGTTCAAATAGTATTTACATGTACTCAGCCAGAGATCTGCTAGAAAAACTATCTTTGGACAAACTGCTCTCCCATTGGAAGACCTACTTATTGTTCTTTCTGTAAAGGGAAAAGTCAAAGCTGATAAACATATAGAAGGCTGTTAGGAAGAGGGCTCTTTTGCACAGGTATTTAAACTGACCTTCCATATAACACAGGCTGAAAGATGCCATCTACAAAATCCTGCCTCAGTCCTATAACTTTTGGTTAAAATAGGTATCTAGGTTAGGCCTAAAAACATCAAAGTAAACCGCCATACTCCCAAGAATTTATTCCAACGTCTTAATACTTTCACTGCTAAAACAGTGCTTTATTTGTCATCTGAATGCATCTAGCTTCAGCTTCCAATTTATTTATGCTAGATTAAACAGCCATCTCTCAGGGATTTTTTTTTACTCCTGGCCCTTGAAAGGTTACTATTCTACTGATCTTGGGTGAATTACATACCACAGGTTTTTTCATACCATGCAGATTCTAGCCCTCAGGTCACTCTCATTCACATTTTCCTCAAAATGCAGTCACTCTCTCAATAGTCTTGAAATACAGTCATGAGAACCAAGCATAATGCAGCAATGGACATACTAACATCACATCCACAGACAGTAATGTTGGCTTCTCTTCAGTTTCCCTACTGAATAACAAGGGATCATAGAGCCTGCAGTTACACTAGCAGCTACATATACAAGTGTATTTTCAAGTGTGCATTAATTACAGGCTGTAAGAATAGATATTTTAAATACTGTACTTAAAAAAACTGCAGGCCTCAAGCAGTCCCAAATAGTCTTTACCAGGAGTTAGTCTGGGATAAAAACAACCAAAAGCTGCAGTTTACCACTTCTGCACAGCTGTCATTGTAAGCAGTGCATGGCCACTCTCCTCTCCAAGAAATACTGAAGTATATTTCTCAACTCACCTATGCCACAGGTGAAGCAAATCCCTGTGTTTTTTTCATATTTTAATAGGCTGTATGACACAATAATAGTCAGAACTATCCTGAGTCCCCCATTTTCCTCCAGCTGCAGGGGACTCTGGGCTGACAAACAAACACTGCTAACAACAAGGATCATCTCCATTAATTTAAAGGGTCTGTACATGTAGAAGACTGCTGAAGAGAGAAATGCCTCCTTTGAAGGAGGACTTCATGAAACCTTGCTTTAATCAAAAAAATAAAATAAACAACAAAATAAAAACAGACATGGTCGAATAATAGTATCCCTGTGGGATTACACTTTCTTGTGTGATACACTGAAAAAAACAAACAAAAAAATCCCTCTTTTCATTATTAATTCATTTGATTGCAGCAAAAGTCATGCTAAGCAAGATAAAACAAAACAAATGAAACAACAACAAATCAATATATTAACACATTTGTAATCCATTGAGAAAACATCTAAATGTGGAGCAACATTAGGGAAGTCTGTCTTTCAACTTGTTTAGCAGAGTTGCTAAACATGGAGTTCATTCCACTCCTCTTTTGGTAGATAAGGCTAAGTACCTACCCTATGCCAACTGTACCACTCTTGCAGGCACTGGAAAGCCATGAACACATCTGAAGGTGATTTATTCCATCCTAGTTGAATAACTAGGCATGAATAATATAATGAATAACAATAACTAATCTGAATATCTAAGCAGTTAGCTTACAAAATACCTTTTCTCTCTCCACTGATTACAATCCTGTGTTTTATTATGGCTTCAGGCACTACAGAGGTGAGAGCTTTGAAAAACAGTTTGCCACCCTGAGCTGGGTTATTGATACTGCAAACCAAAGTCTACAAAAGGTTGGAGCAATTTTAAATACTTGTGCTTGGTATCAATGTACATACTCAACAATGGAGTGAATGCACAATCTTACACGTGTCTCAAGAAAACTGCACCTAAATATGAGTCTGCTGACTCGGGGGAGCTAAACCTAGGCCTCTGTGTCCTGCTGGCTTAGCTGAAGATGCTGAGAATGAGGCAGGGTAAAGACTTCATCCTGAAAACACACATCTGCATCAGACAGTACAATAAGTCCATGTGATACTACTTCAGGCTCCACAGGGCTCTAGTTACATAAGGCCAGTGGTACAGCTGAGTAAAAAGCCTCCCCACCTCGGCAGCTCCACCTCCCACGCGAGCACTGCGCCAGCCCACCCACACTGCTGGCACTGCACATCTGCAGCGCCAGCGCCTGCAGCTCCTGTCTCTCACCGCCAGCTCGTGTGCCTCAGCCAACTGCAACCTCAGACAACTGTGCTAACAATTCAACAAAATTGGTACATCCGTCCCAATGCTTCAGCTTTTGACAGGTTTTCAGTTCACTGAAGGTTAATACTAATCTTTGTGTTTCCTTTCATTTGTCTAAGCAAGCAGTGAAGACTGAGCTACCACAACTCTCCAAAAATCTACCACAGAAGAAATGGATGAATACATTTCCTTAGGGACTTGTATTATCTCACAGTTAAAAAGTGTTCAGAGTTGAAGTTATTTTCTGTGACTGAAAAAAAAAGGTGGGCACAGATACCACATTCATCACAAAGCAGGTGTCTCTCTCTGAGGAAAAAAAAATGTTTGAGGAAAATGCCATTAGTCTGAAAGCCAGTAAAACATCCAGAATAGAGAGCTGGTATGGGCTGTAAAGAGCACTAGCCCATAGAATGCTACGGGAGTAAGGAAAGATCCTGGCAGCAGTGAGAAGGCAGCAGGCAAGATAAATGTAACTGATGTTCACAGGGTGATCTACACAGAGTCCTTTTCATCTAAGGAAATGTTCCTTAGAAAGGTGTACTTTCAAAAAGAATATTAGAGTTTATGGAACTCATCTATCAGAAGTCTGGTAAATGGTACTAAATATCACCTACATGATGCACAGCAGCGTTTTGTTGGTTTTTTTTTTTTTTTTTTCCTGAAGTCCTTTCCTGCATGTATTTTGTCCAAGTACTGGTCCAAATGAACACTCTTTCATGCAAAGTACACACAGGAACATCTTGGTTTTTTCTTTATACAGAACAGAAAATACATGTTCTCCCTCTAAGAAGGTGCATCAGCTGGGATTAGGAGATCGTGAAAGAAGAAGCAGCATCACACCTGTAAGGTGAAGCATGCCAATCTGTACTGCTGTACTATTTCACTAAATGGAAAAACAAAATAATGAAGGGAATGATTCAGGATCTTGCTCATACAGTACAGAGAAAGGCATCATTCTGTGCCAACACTCTGATAATTAAGAAAATGGTAAACTTTGCTGTAGTCTAAGAAAAACTCATTCATTCACACAACTTTGTCTGCAATTTTTCAACATTAATGAGCATAAAACATTCAGGGAGTTTGGTATCAGTATCAGAGAAAGACAGACATGCTTTTCAATCCTCATTACTTCAATTATTCTTATTTTTATATAAACTTTAGTCAAAAGATAATCAACCCATGTAGGAAGTTGCTTTTAACTGTATGATATTGATTTTTCTTACTTTACCACAATATTTCCCAAAGTCTTTGCCTTCACTGGTTTCTTATTTTCATCCAGAATCATGACTGTAAAAAAATAATATAGATGGGAAACTCAAGTTTAGTAGTGTATTTTTAGGTGAAGGTAAATGTCTTTCTTTATGGATATCAACTTATGTCACACTTCAGAATGGCAATACACCAAGCAACAGAAGGAATTAAGTAATTTGGGAGTGCCAAACTGGATAATCTTATGACTTTATTAACATTTAGCCTTAAGTACAAAAAGTCTTAAATAATACTTGTGCTTTGGAAGTAGAAATAGCACAAAGTCCCAAAAGGGAAAAACAGAACTAAAAAGTAAAAGAAGCTTTCATACTGGAAAATCTGAACTTCTATGCAGCAAAGAACCATTAAGATATGTGACAAATATAAATTAAAAATATGTGGGTGACATGAGCAAGACATAACAACCAAGATGACTGAAGCCTAACCCAGTTCACGTGAGAAATACTATTAGCAGTAAATAAGTACATCTGGTTTTCAAAGGCTCTCAGGAATCTCAGAAAAATGCCTTCAGCTAACAAGGTTCATTGTAGTCTAGCATAAAGAGATCAAGTAATTCTTGAAGTACCCAAAGCTGCACAACAGGGTAATGCTCAAAGTACAGGATAGAATCCAGACTTGCCAAATGAAGCCTTTTCCCTGGATGGCAGGGCTTCAGGGAAAGCATCCATATCCTGATAGTGAGATTTCTGAGGAAATCATCTGAAATAGCCTCTTTTGTGCAGTTATCTGGGAAATGAAGCTACTAAAACCATCCATTCCATCTCAAGGTGAGGGCATAAGAAAGGAATGACAGATACCACCTTGGCCTATGATAATGAAATTACATAAGGTGAAGCAACTAAACCATAGAAAAACAGGGAGGGAAGATTCCGACAGACTGGACTGATAAGAACTACATGCTTTTTGAAGGCTGCCCAAGCAATGAAAGCAATGTTCAGCTGTATCTAAATATCTACAAATGATCTTACATTCTGGATGACAAAGTTCCAGAGGAAATGGGGAAAAGTGGATGACAGACTTCTGACAAAAACTGTGCTAAGACCTATATGAGTAATATCATATCCTATCTCTCCAAAGAGCACCAACATCTGTAATTTATTCCTTCTGGCTGAAGCTATTCCTTCGAAGATGATGGTAATTCTAAAGTAACTGAAGAGCCTGCTGGAAGCAATGGCTCCGTACACAGACACAAGCAAGTACACAAGGTCAGTTTTACACAGACCACTTGTGTAGCTGTCAGTGTTTTCTCTCCTATTTTTATGATACTTAGTAAAATCTAATCAGTTTACTGTAACTGTTTGATCAAGGTACAAATCCTAGTATATATCCTTGCAAGCTACATACTTCAATGTAGAAAAACTTGGGGAAGTGACATACTGTGCTGCTCGCTCCTGAATTACTGACTTGTTTCTTCAAAATGTGGGACCTGTTTCAGTCTGAAAATGCACTGCAATTACCTGCAAAGGTTCAAGCAGATCAAGGGAAAAGCACAGTATAATGTCTAATTAAAGGCAACAGAAATTAATATTTTATCTTGACTCACTTTTAAATGCAATTTGTGCCCCTACACTTTGATATCATAACTTTTATTCCCTTTATCCCTAAAAATCACCAACAAATCAGTTTCTTTTTAGCAATATGTAATAGGAAAGAATTTTTACATGTTAAAAAAAAAAGTAGATCTTGCAACTTCCTAATATTGCAGCATGTCTTTTACCAGCCATTTAGAGTTGCATGTATAAACTAAAACCACTTTTAACTGGCATAAGGATTTCCTCTAATAAGTACAGTAACAGCACCAAAGAGAAGTGGATGACAGCAAGACAGAAGCCAAAATGGAGTAATTTTTAAAAATCACTAGTTTGTGAATAGCTGCATTACAGGACATATTTGGTCAAAGACTGAAAGAAGTAAAATTATTCTGTAAATCTTTAGTGAATTTCAGTGCTCAGTTTTTGTTTCCTTTATATGGTATGCTAAAGACATTTCCATCATTCTCTTTGAAGAAAATTTTTACTTACACTAGTTCCAATGTTCCAAAATATTCACCAGAAATTTTTATATTTTAGTTACTCATATTTCTTCTTAGTCCTGACTATCATCTGATAACATGTGTGATGCATTTACATTCTTTCACTCTTTCCTACTTACTAGAACTCTGGAGAAACTTCATGGCCTTTGTTTTACGCTATTGTTCATCTTCACGCCATAACTATAAGTGCAGAAACCAAGAGCTACTA
Source organism: Melozone crissalis (assembly GCF_028551555.1). Taxonomy (NCBI): domain Eukaryota; kingdom Metazoa; phylum Chordata; class Aves; order Passeriformes; family Passerellidae; genus Melozone; species Melozone crissalis. The sequence goes on along the minus strand of NW_026535782.1, from coordinate 31,448,417 downwards.
AAAATATTTGAGTTTTTTTTAATGTTGACCACCATTTTCACGTATTAAAAGAAAATAACATCTTAGATCTTTCTGACCAATGATGTGAGAACTTTTTCTGAACTGCTTGATCTTTAATGCAATTATTTTTCAGATTTCAAGAAACTCTTTAAAATTGTGTTAAAATCAGGGCTCACAGGTATTAAAATGCATTCTTAATCCTGTAGCTGCACCCCTACATGCAAATACCTTCCAGACAATGAGTTCTCATCCTTTTTGTGCTGGTCCATAGCCTACAATTTCTCCTGGCTAGAAATAAAAATGCTGAAAGAGTTTCCTTAACAACTCTCTCAAGTTGTGCAGAAGTGCAGAAATGCATATAGAAGTACAGATGAGCAATGTGCCAAAGTATATGCTAGCCTTTTCATATAATAAAGGCAGAAGTAGTTGATCAATTTTCTTGAAGATGACTCTGAATTTTTTATTCACAATCACATTCTACAACACACAAGAAAGCAGGGAGGAGGAAAATATCTTAATAGGACTGTAATTTTCTTTTACTACAAGATATGACAATCAAGGAGCACTTACTCAGGAATATAAGCAATGTCCCTTCTTAGAAACATTTTTAGCAGTCTTACCATTATATCCTGGCACTGGTTTTCCTGCCTGTCCAGGTGGAGGTGTTGTAGAGTTCCCCAAACCAATGCAGGAAGCCGTAATTGCAGAACCAGATTCTATTAAGAGAACACACATACCGTCAGTTAAGGCTGGGTTTAGTTCCATTCAGTATTTACTAGTTCTAAGTTTTTTGATGCTCAGCACATTTAAATTTTTTAAAAAAATTCCTAGAAAAACAACAGAAGATTTAGAATTCCCAGAATCATAGAATATGCTGAGTTGGAAGGGACTCCCAGATATCACTGAAGTCCAACTCCTGGTCCTGCACAGGACACCCCCAGGAATCAAAACATGTGCTTGAGAGCCTTGTCTAAACACTTCTTGAACTCTGTCATGGTGCTGTGATCACTGCCCTGGGGAGCCTGTTCCAGTGCCCAACCATCCTCTGGGTGAAGAGCCTTCTCCTAATACCCCAGCTAAACCTCCCTTGGCTCAGCTTCATGCCATTCCCTTGAATTCTGTCACTGGTCACAAGAGGGAAGAGACTGGTACCTGCCCCTCCACTTTCTCTTGTGAGGAAGTCGAAGGCCACAGTGACGCCTCACTTCAGTCACCTCCAAGCTGAACAGACCAAGTGACCTCAGCTGCTCCTCATACAGCTCCCCCTCAAGGCCACTCACCATCTTTGTAGCCCTTTTTGGGACACTTTCCAATAGCTTTATCATATTTATATTATGGCACTCAAACCTGTCCCCAGCATTCGAGGTGAGGCTGCCCCAGTGCAGAGCAGAGCAGGACAATCTCCTCCCTTGCCCAGCTGGTGATGCTGTGCCTGATGCACCCCAGGACAGGGTTGGCCCTCCTGGGTGTCAGGGCACTGCTGACCCATGTTCAACTTGCCATTGACCAGGATCCCCAGGTCTCTTTCCATGGCACAGCTTTCCATCCTCTTATTCCTCAGCCTGTACATCCAGGGTTGTGCCATCCCAGGTGCAGAATCCAGCACTTGTCTTTGTTTAACTTTCTTGTCTCATTTCTCCTTACTCTGACAACCTCTCTATAATCATTCCAATTGGCCTGATCCGGCTTCCATCTCCTGTGTATTGCCTAGTCACACTTAAGTAATGACAGGAGTTCTTAACTCATCCACATAGATCTCTTCCCCCTTTGCCTGATTTCTCGCCCATCAGGATGCATCATTCTTGAATCTGGAGAAGTGATCTTGAATATCAACCAACTCCCTTGGAACCCTCATCACTGCAGGATCTGTTCCGACAGGATTCTTCCAAGAAGACCTTTCGAGGTTGAAGTTAGATCTCCTGAAGTCCATGATTACAGTCTCGCTGTCCTGTTTCCTCCTTGCCCACTACTGAATTCCACAACAGTCATTACATCCAAGGCTGCCCTCAACTTTCACATCTTCAACAAGGCATTCATTACCTGTTAGTTAGTATAAGGATGAGGAGCACACCACGCCTCAAGGGATCCTCCACTACTTGTGCCAGAAACTTGTCATCAATGCTTTCCAGTAATGCTGGCACCTTCCTAATCATCTCCACAGTTAAGTAGCTGAAATCCTTCCCTCCTCACCTTCCTCTCTTCATGTAACATTTTTATACTACCAGAGTTGTTATCACAGAAGAAGAATAAATACTATCAAATCATAAAAAAGAGAGTCTAAGACTGAAAAAATCCCAGTTGCTCTTCACTCTTCACCTCTAAGGAAGCAATCTACAGAAATTACTTTGAAATGCTGCTATAACTCTAAGCCACAGAAAACAAAGTGTAGGAGAAACACAGGATGAGACTTTACTTTAAAAACATGACTATATCATTCTGATGATGTCTCAGGTCACTTGGCCTGGAATGCATAGTCCATGCCTAGCAAAAAAAGTAGGTTTGTCTCCAGCTGTATATGCATATGTATATCTAATCAGTATATTCAATTCTATTTTCAGTATGCTTGCACCAGGAAATTAAAGTAATTTTTGCTGTGAATTTTTTCAACCTCCATAGCATTCATCTTCCACTTCAAAAGTTATGTGACTATTCAAGTGCTTAAAAAGGAAAAACAAAAACAAACTTACAGACTCTTGTAGTGTTTTTACAATAGGTGTTAGTAAGTAGCTGAAAGCTTAGCAATTACAGCACAGCTGAACTAGGGCCTAAATACAACTGTGTGACACAGAATAAAAATTATCAACCCTCTATGCTAAAAAAGACAGGCTAAAAAGTTGGCTTTGTTGTTTCCTAATCTTTCCCCATTCCATCCTCTACTCCAGCTAGTGCAAATTCCCTGCACAGTCATGGGGGAATCTTTTCTTCTAACACACAAAACACCCAGGCTACAGTTATAGTGGTGACACAATATCAAAATAATCTACCATACCCCATCTGTGATCACACTGAGAAGTTGTAGAAAAACAAAATGTTTTCAACAGTATTTTCTGTGCAGTATGTATACTGAAGAATTTTCCTCTTTTACTTGGAACAGAAGGAACAGTGAATTGGAAAAGACAGTAGAACTGAGAGTTTCCTTTTTGACTGTGCAAGGAGAAGAAGTGGAAGCACGGTGTACATGTTGCTTTACATACTGCACAGCAAGAGCTACAAAACAAACTGCAGCAGATCAGGCAAGAACAATAGTCCCCTATCACCAAAACACAGGAATTAGGTTTGCTACTGAGAGACAGGGAACACAGCACCACTGTAAGCCTGATGTACCAGTAACATTGGTGTGGACTGGGAATTAACAAGCATTTCTCATCAAGAGTCTCAGTCCAAAGACCCTAAGGGGAGTGGAAGAATTACTGAAAATTCATTTGGGTTTGCCTGACTCTCTAGTACACTGCTAATGAAATCAACAGAAATTTGAAAGGAAACTTCATTGTACTAACTTGTCTTGTTTCTTACCCGCTTTTTGGACAACAGTGACTAAGGCTGAATGAAAGTCCATTTATTCTTGAGAATCACAAGGTCTAAAACTTTGTGAAAAGGTCTTTAAAACTGTTGCTCTTTCTTCTATTGTCTTTTCAATTATCAATGGATATATAATTTTCATATTTACCCAGTGCTCTAATCTCTAAGCCATGCATTCAGTTCCCACAGGGCAGTAAGACTTTTTATATACAACGAAAAAAATATGGGGGTTTTGGTACTTGGATCAGATAATAATTAAGAGAGGGAGTCCCAAAAGCATCTGCTCTTTAGGTTAGGTTAGCTGTTCCTGAATGCTAAGGACTCTCCTTCAGTACAGAATCACAAAAGGAGTACTGTCAGAGGACAGCATGAACCTTTGCGCTGCACATTTCTTGGGAAATCAACAATTATCTTTCAAAGAGGATGCTGGATTGAAATATCAATTTCCCAAAACTATTAGGAAACAACAGCCTCTTTCTAGGACAGTTTTTTCTATCACCAAGAAAACAGTCTGAGTTTAAAGGAGAATTGAATTCAAAATCCTCCTGAAAAGAAATCATCACTGCTCAGAAGAACACAGAATTTTAAGTGTTATTTAAAAGAGATATTTTCCTTAACAATTATGTGTAATACAAATACTGTGTGGCCTTTATTACAGATTTCCAATAAATAAAGTTGCTTATGAATCTTTGGTTTCAATTAAGGTTGGTTTCTTTACAATTCAATTCAGGATCTATGTTCAGGTTACAAGATTCAGGTCTGAAAATTTGAAACAGTAACAGTCTGAAGAAGGATAACACTTGTCAAGTGTACATTATATTCCACCTATCCCTTAAATCAAGTTTCTGCATATACGAACAGATGTCCCTTACCTGACACTCATTTGTTTATAGTTGAAGATTCTCTGAAATTAGCATAGCACCTAGAAAGATTTGCAACTTGAACTTCCATATTTTTAATTCAAGGAACAGAACAGTAGGTCTGTCTTACAGTCTCTTTTGCAAACATTTTGCACATTACCTTTCCACTCACTAAGCTACCAAGTTAGCTTCCCCTCCAGCTGTGGAAGGCTTTTCAGGGGCAACCAGATCATAAAACCAAATTCCTTTCTGTGTAACGCCTTAAGATGTGACAATGAAACAGCTATTTAGAAGAGCAATGTCTTATACTGGGAGAACAATGTTTCACAACTAGTCTGGTAAAGGTATTCAACATCTGCTCTGAGTTATAATGAAAACAATATGGTGTACCTCTGAGAATAATGAAAAGCACTTCATTGAGACAAAAAAGAGAGAGTTACTGAGAGATGGCCTTAAAATCAAGGCTGTTCAAGTATCCCAACTGCCTCCTTATGCTTCTTCTTTTCAGAATAAGGGCTAATGTAAAGAAATAGTCCTCAATAATCACAGATGTGACCTTCTTTGTTTTGTCCCACTCTACCAGTAAGTGAGTAATACTATTATAAAGCTATTTCAATATTATTTAAATATCCAGTATAAACTGGACAGCTAACGAGTAGTCTGATACAGGAACTTTTTTGCATTTGCGCCGTGGAAAACAATTCTTATGCCAAAGAAGGTGCTGCTGATCCAGAAGCAAAAAGTGCACCCTCCTACAAGTAGCTAGGGTGCATAAAGTCTGTGACTTTATTAATCAGAAAGTTTCCACCTACCCACGTGCCTGATTTGCAGAAGCTGCGTTCTGCCAAATTATGCAGAGCAACAGCTAGTGGGCTTTGTGCTCAAAACTCTCTTTCTCATTCACAGTCAACAGTCAAGTTCAATCAAAATAAACAGTTTTGAAATAACTCAGAACTTTCAAGATGAAAATCTACCACTTACTTACTCTGTGCCACTCATATTCCTGATACATTATAATTTCTGCACCAGGTCTGATATTTCTCAACATAGTAGACTGCCATGCTGCTGAAGTACTGGCTTTTTTGGTAGGAAATACTTAGGCAAAATACACTGCATTTTGGAATGAATATTTGAGCTTGGGCTGTGCTAAGTTAGTAAAGTTACCTGCTTTGAATTTCTCAGAATGCAATGGAGAGCCACTAAAAGCATACAAAAGAGGTAGGAAGTTGTTATGTAGCAGGAGAAGGAAAGAAGAAAAAGGAGAAACTGTCATACATTAACATATTAATGAATGCAATAAATAAAATACGCAAAATTCTCACTGTGGCTATGCTGTTTTGAGCTATTCTTCTGGCAAGGCTGTCACTTTTGTTGTGGGGAATTAAAGGAATTACTACAGCAGCAGACTGCACTGATAAAATGGAAAGGAGAGTCTGTGAACCAGGAAAAGCTTAGGCAGCAACTCATTACAAATCCACTCACACCACAAGAATGTACCTCTGAAGAGACTCCCTCCATATGCTCCCTGCACACAGTGGTCATTTTCATTATGCCAGAAAGGGTGAATGAAGAATTCAATAAAGTTACAGCAAAATGCCTTCTAGTAAGGCAACAACTATTGGGCATTCTGGAACAGAAAACCACAGTACCTGATGAATTACAGGACACAAAATCTGCATCACAATATACCATACTGCTTCCTTAAAATAAAACTGAATCTAACACATCACAGAAATAGTATGCACTCCCAGTGTCCTGAAGATTCAGGGGCCAGATCATCAAGTATTCACACAGACCTCAGTTCCTTCATCCTTTAACATACAACTGCACAGAGCAAAGAAGTCAGGTTCCGTCAGTCCTTTATCACTAAAAGCCAAGCAAGCTTCTAACTGCAGCAGCAGAAAGCTGCCTCACTCACAGCTTGGATTTAGCACTGTTAACCCTGACAAATTGTGTCGAGATAGTCATGCTGCAGGTTGGTAGCCCAAGCACCAGCTCAGTCTTATGCTTACTGATATTGGAAGAAAATTTCTGATAATTGCTTTAGCCTCTGTACAGTACAACTCAACCATGCCTTCAGCAAGGCCTCAGAAGTATCTCGTGTAAATTGTGTAACTTTGGCAAGCTACTTTCTTTGCTGCTTCCCTGGAAGAGATCTACACCAGGATGGCACACGACATGTTATATTATTAATGTGTAAAAAGACTAAGTACACATGGCTGATGCTGGATACTAAAGTACAAACAATCTGATGCTCATTATCCATCCACACTAAAACAAGGACATGACACCTGGCCACTATTATCCCAGAGCACCAAAGGGCACAGATAAGGACAGTTTGGATAATCCAAATACAATATGATGCTTGATGCTGCTACAAAAATCCACAGCACTGCTCCACCCACATTGTTAGTATATATAGCTATGCTATGATTTTTACCCCATTCTAAGAGTAAAAGCTAGTGAAAACTATTTTCAGAGCTATGATAATTATACTCTGAACCTCCCCATCCATTTTACTCACTTCTTCTTCATTTTATTTAAGCTTGTCATCAAATGAAGTAAAATTTAATGAAAGAGCTTACATTTACTGAAATTCTATCTAGCAATATATTTAGCATGGTACTACAGCAAATTATAACAAAAAACTGAGAGGAACCACAAGAAGACAGCAAGGACTGAAGAATCTGAAGAACTGTAAATTCTGAAGGATACTCTGATTCATTTTTATCAAGTGTCAGAAAGAAGTATGAAATTAAATCCAGTTCACACATAATACACCATTAGATTAGATTAAAGACAGTCTGTCATCCTAAATTATAAAAGGTTTTGCTGGCTCGTAACGAAACTTCAAAAACTTTTTCATTCATTGTTTAGTATTTTATTTCACTCCTTGCTTCTGAGGACTATGACACGCAGCAAAAAAATTCTTAAACACTCACTGTAATTATAATTTATTTTTTCTCCATCTGGCTGCACTCTTAATTATTCCTCTTGTGAATTAAGCACATGCAGCATCAACACAATAAATATCAGATGTGTAGAGAATAACAAAATATGGTAAGTGAGGAGGAGGGGTCTACTTTAGCAAAAACCTCCAGAAGTATCAGCTTTAAGGTGAGCTATGCAAGTTTGGTGATTTGTAATCAAGGTTTTCACACTTGTCTTGTAAGGAGTTGAAAAACTCCTTGTAAACTTAAATAAAGCTAGGGTAAAGAATAAGCAGTAAATAACTGGAAAGATTTTCAGTCAAGACTTTCTTGCTCTAATGTTATTTAGAGAGACTCTCACATCTAAAGCATGACCTTGTCCATCAGGCTGTTTACAATTTAGGTAACATTCATTTGGCAGAAGATCAGAAGAATTTGTTATCTTGAACTGGCTTCAAAATATGTTTTTTCATCCCACTAGCACTCTATAAAACAGAACATAAAACCTCTACAAGCTAACTGTATGCCTCATGGAAAAACAACAGTGTTTTTCACCTATTCTTCACACCCAAGTAAAATTAAATTTTACCTTTCTCACTTGGTAAAATTGTACACAGAACCTAAAAAAAGCTCTTTTTAACTGTCTAACTTCTCTACTCAGAAACTGCAAAGAAGGAACTGTAAAGCAGAAACTTCATTCAAAAAACATGGAAAAGAGATATAAATAGAAAATGAAGCAATAATTTTTTAAAGTGTGACTAAGATTCATGGACTTATGAGAAAAAAAAAAGTGACAAAGTGAGCTAAAAGTTTTGAAAACCTGAAGTTCCATTTCTCCAGAAATCCATTTTATTTATAAAGTTATGTATTTTCTGAAAGTGCCTGCATTTCCATGCTTATTCTTAGAATTGAAGGTCAGAAGAGAAACCAGCATTTTTTAAAATGTTTTCTAAATGCTTTAAACCACGTGGAGTCATAATTTACTATGAACATAATTTACCAAGCATCTATTACCATGAACATGTATCACACTTGTGAAGGGCAAATACTTCCAATATAACAGTTCTATTCCTGTATTCAATTCACTTGTTTGAAAATAAAATCAATGCCCAAATCCATTAAAATTCATCCAAGGCTCACTTTCACAATTATCCAATCACAGAATATACTTACAAACTATGGGGGTTGGTATTATACAAATACACAAAGTCTCTGAAGATTTCAAAGCACATTTAAATGAAATCTCCTAAATACATATACAAAATATAACTGCAAGGAAGGTCCAACTAGTTTAGTTAAGGTTTGTGAGCCATGACAAATATTAAAACCAAAGCAGAAAATAATTGGTTATCACTAACTGGCAAGCCAGTAACAAAGCACCAGAAGTTTATGTATTCATTTTGTATGTACACTAGGTCCTTTGCCTCCAAATATTATATATGCTATTATAATGTACATCTTATAAATTGCCTGTAGCAAAATGACAGCCAAGACTAGAGAATGGAACGTTTTTTGGTTGTATTTGGAAGATGTCAGATGAATGATTAAAAATACATTAAGTCAGGCAATGCATCAAATTATATTTTCAGACAAAATAAATTTCAAATTGTTTTCATCCTACTGTGACATCATATTTGATATATGATGAAATACTAAGAGATAAATGGAAAATTTAAAAGTAATTACACATCTCAGTGCTAACTGTTTGCTGTTTAATTGTTTTGAGGAATCTTAATACATTGCATGCATAGTAACACTGACAAGATGGAAAAGACAGGTAAAATTACTACTGTGCAATTCAAGTATCTTTATCAGGATCTAATATCTTAGATACACTCTCTTCCTACCCTCACTTTGAGCAACATAAAAAAGCAGTTGCCATATGACAAGAAAGAGATCAACAAGCTGTAACATCTTCACACTCATACAAACTGGAGGCACTGTCATAGCTCATCTCCTTCAGAGAGATGAGACTGCACTATTCTATTTTAACATATCCATTCCTAAACATGTCCCCTCATCTTCTTCATTTGCCTAAATGCAACCCAAATATTCAGTGCACACTTAATATTGCCCATGGCTCAACTTCATAACTTAAGACTGCTTTACAGTTCTTTTATTTTCAATCATCTAAACTATATCAATGAAATTTTAAGGATGAAAACATTTACACTTCATCCATATTAATTTTGTCCCTGACTGCATGTGGAAAGACAATCAGAAAATAGTAAGATTAATAAGCACTGAGAAACTGAAGCCAAATGGGAACAGAAAAGCTTAATACACACTTTTTATCAATTCTAAGTTGGAAAATGTCAGCACAAATGAGGCAGACTAGCAGTGGCACAGCTAATAATGAATTTTTATCAACACAGGAGGAGCTGACGAGTGGGGAAACCCAGAGTATAGCCATGAGGAAAAGAGAATCTTCACAGAAATGTGAAGTACAGAGATGCATGCTTTTTGTTTTTTTAACTAGAAGGACGTAGTACATTTACTGACTTAACCATGTTCCAATTGCAATAAATTCCACAAATAAAAATAAAGAAACTTTTTTTTTCAAGCCTCAACACTCCAGATCTAGCATCTGGGTACACTTCCCAAAACACACTGAACAACTGAAAGCCATGTGAAATGCACATTTGAAACAACCCTCAAATGAAAAATATTTTTGGAGAAAAGACAATTTGTGAAATATGAAAGACACTGAACAGCATTAAATGCCACAATAAACCTATGAAGCTGTAATGATTCATGCAAAACAAAACCACCCTAGAGAATAAGCATATAATCCAGACATACTTTCTTTGATGTCCAAGAATGGGAAAACCACACAGAACTGAAAGGTCAGTCTCTGCTTTGGCAATGCCTATGGCCACTAAAAAAACCTTTTCCTCTCTCTCCTTCAATAAGGGCAACCAAAAATCTGTTTGAATTGTGTGTTGTAAGATGACATTGAAGGAATGATGAGATACTGCTACTAAGGATACACAGTCCACATGCAATTACTAAACAGTAAACAATGGCTGAAACAATCTATATTTTTCATACCCTTAAAGGACAGAATGCAAGTCTCCGGGGGGAGACATGAAAAATGTCATGAATGCCTGTTATGAATTCAGTTATCCAGTAAATAATGATCAGGGGACTCAATAAATCAGGGCTGCAGAGCAGCAGAACTTTCTGCCAAGTAGTTCCCACTTCTGTAGAACTGTTCGCAGGTGATCAGCTTTCACTAAAAAAATAGTATCTGAGTCTTGACAGGATGCACACATCTTTAAAAAGCATGAAAGTAGTTGTGTCTACACTGAGACACCTGATAACCGAAACCGGTTGCCTGGACTTTGGAATAAATTTGTTTCATCTCTTTCATTTCAACTCCAGATTCCTGGTCCCTGTAACTCCAGAACTGATTTTCTGTCACTCCAAAAAAAAGTCAAGAATTGACTATTTGTTGCAAATCAAACAGCCATTCTTTCTTCAGTTTACCTTTCCCACTGGCTTTGGGTCTGAGAATTTCATGATATTGAACAAAATCACTGGACTGATCTGCAGTTTTGAATAGGGCAAAGAGGAAGGTAACTGAAGAACAGAATGTGGAATCCAGCTGACAAAAGGGAGACGGAGGTCTTCCCTGACAAGGTAATTCACTTAACAGTTCTTCAGTGCAAACCTGAAAAGGTTAGCTAACAATTTAGTTGCAAAATCCATCTTTCCAGATACTCATACAAAGGAGATTGTGCACAATGTTGCCAAGGCAACACAATGGAAACGGAAGTCTGGGGATCACATCATGCTGCTTGGAGATCACATTAATAAACTCTTTGATTGCCTCAGAAGTAGTCCACTGAAATATATTCATCTGAGTACACTTATCCATGATTCATATTTTTTACCCTGAATTCAATGACACATTTGTATCAGTCCTCATAAAAACTCTGTGTAACCATTATTAAACCACTACATATAATTACCTAACAGCAGTCTGTCCTAATAAAAATATTACCAACATAGCACTTGCATGTTCTAGAGGTAGGACACAGAAAAAGAATAATTTTAAAAGTGATAGAGTACATTATTAATTGTATAACAGAACTTGGAGAATTCCTACCAGAAAATTTTATCCCACTGTCTCAGAATATCCAATACAATATGCACTATAATACAATGTGCAATATAATCTTCCTTGTCAGCAGCCACAATGTATCAAGCATCATTTGATTTTTGTCCTAATGCCTGCTGCAGAAACCTACTCCTTACTGGATAAAGCAGCCTATTTGCATGAAAACACAAAATGTACACAATTGTTTCATAGTTATGCCTGCTGGTGAGCTGATACTCAGGAAATAGTAGATAACTCCAATCTGAATCTACTACACTTGCACACTCTGTAACTTTCATTTCCATAGTACTCAACTAAAGTTCTATGGAAACATGTCTCTTGACTGAGATTTTATGCAGGCCATATTTTATCACTGAATTTTCAGTTTCAGTTCTATTTCATCTGAATTTTCCTGTACATCCTCAAAGGCAGAATCTCAAAACGTTTTTATTTAAAAACATCAAGAGAAAAAAACCTCTTTATATCCTATACTTACTATGAATAAATGGAAATCTGACTTACCATTTTCTCAAAATGTCAAAAGTGGTATGGCAGAATTTCATTTTTTTAGCTAACATGAAAGCAGCTGAAGATGTTTAATACAAACTTTCAGAGCCTTTTGCTTCCACAGCTCAACCTCCTGGCTGTTTCCCTTTTTTTTCCCTGGAACTCAAAGCTAGCTCCAAAATCAAGGTAAGCCATACTCATATTTCTTTGTTTATTGAGGCCCCTCCCTCAGAATGAGGGTAGTCACACAGCAGATACAACCCAAACACTGTTTAGGCTACTTCAAATAAATTTGGAAAGGCTCCTTGTAATTGAACTAACTGCAATACTAAAACAGAGCAACTATATCATTGCCTTAAAATACAACTACAGAGAGAGAGAGAACAAGATCCAAAATGTGCATTCCACTTCCCATTAAAAAAAAAATCACAAAATATAGGTAAATAAGACCAAAAAATTATATCTCTCAAAAAAAAAATCTTTTTTTTGACAATGAACTTAAGGCTTACAGGATATCTTGGAGCAGAATAGCCTTCTTTCCCTATTTAGTGTCTGCAAGACTGGAATAGCTTTACTTACTTCACAGGAGTGTCAAAAGTATTAACTGCTTGTGTTTGCACAACTTTGAAGATGAAAATTGCTATTGAAGTGCTAAGTGTCAATTTGTATAAATAAGCAAAAACTTAAAACTGCACCAACCCAAACAAAATTCTCCTCTCGCCAGGTACAGCTGAGCATAGGATCAGAAGATCAGAAAATAACATTCTTTCATCCATTGCCATATCTTAAAAGAAAACAGCAAGTTCTTCCCAGTCCTTACTGCCTGAAATCTTCCTTGCCACTCACTGATCCTGGGACTTATATTTTTCCAGTTTGTAAGATGTGCTTACTATACTTGTAACACAAACATTAGCATTTAAAATGAGTGTTATTGCTGAAGGCGTACTGACACAAATCAGTTTTAAGCAATCAGCTTTTCCAGGTGTAGCTGCTTTGAAGTCCCTTAATGAAAGATTACTTCTGTTTCAAAGTATTGTTTCAATTCACAGTGATTTCAAATACACACCATAAATCGAAATTTCAAGAACAAATGAAAGAAATCCACGTTTCCTTGTCCATACTAATTTATTTCTAGTTATATATATGGCAAAGGGGCCAAATGCTTTAAAGACATCTTACTAAACCTGAAGAAGGAAGTGGTTAACACTCCTATTTTATAATACTTTTGTCAGCCTTTTGTTTCCCCCACACTCATTTCCATCTCCAAATGATGACAGTCACTTCTCATCTCTACAAAACTCATCCTTTCCTTACCTTTCTCAGTCATTAACAAAGGAATAGAAATTACCCCATTATGCAAGAAACGCTATTTACCCAGATACTTCTCCTCCTCCTCCATCTTCTGCTTTAGCCTCAGCTCAAAGAGCCAACATAACTGCTGAAGATCTACAGTTTTCAAGCAAAATTAAGATGTCAGAATTTCTCAGCGTTTTACAATGCTCTCGTTTTGGAAGAATGCAGATAAGTATCAGCTTTGGGAATAAGCACCAATTTGTCAGACTAGCAAAGGTCAAAAGCATTTTCATATGTAGAAGTAAGACAGAAACTTTCAATCTGATGTATAACAAAATAGCAATTTCCAACTTCAGCTGCAATTAAATGGCAAAAAAAGACCATTCATTTTGTTATAAAAATGCATTTTAAAAACTTATTAGTTCTACATAACACAGCTAATAGTTTCAACTTCCTTCTGACAGAAGTGTTTAGGGGTTTTTATTGTGTTTTTAGCACGCCGCTTTTTATTTTGGAGATAGTTCAGAAAATTGTTATTTCTGAATCTGTGGGTTCTTATTCTGTCATCAGTCACTAACCTTGCCTATTTCTAATGAATTAAACAGCCAGTTATCTATTCTGTAAAATATTTCACATTCAGTACATAAACCTTTAACCTCATGTACTGAAATCCAATACTGTTGGTTGAAATGGCTTTTCCAGCACAGAAATCTATTTTCAGCATTTTGACAAGTGACAGATAAGGATGAATGTGACAGAACTGCTTGTTTTTTCACAATTAATGGCCTTTATTTTGTATTCTGCTAAAGCAGAGGTGAGTGAAGAGCAGAAGGGAAGACTGCTTTCACCAGCAGCAATGGCTGCTGTGCTGCAGGACCCGGGAGTCCCCTGGATGACAAGGTGACCATGAGCCCGCAGTGCCCTCATGGCCAGGATGCCCAGTGGCACCCTAGGGTGCATAGGGAACAATGTGACCAGAAGGTTGAGCAAGGTGATCTTCTCTCTCAGCTCAGCCCTAGTGAGGCCACATCCAGAGTCTTGTGTTGAACTCTCCACAGCTCAAGAAAGACAAGGAAAGGGTACAAGTAGCAAGTCCTGCCAGGAAACCTGCTCCAGCATTGGCTCCTCTCTCCAAGGATCTACAGGTCCCTGCCAGGAACCTGATCCAGCATGGGCCTCCACAGGGTCAAAACTTCCTCTCAGACATCCACCTACTATGGTGTGGGTCTCCTTCATGGGCTGCAGGCAGATCTCTGCCTCCTGTGGACTTCCATGGCTTGCAGGGGCCAGCTGATTCACCATTGTCTGCACCATGGGCTGCAGAGGAATCTCAGCTCCAGCATCTGAAGCACCTCCTGCCCCTCCTTCTCCACTGACTTTGGCGTCTGCAGAGCTGTTTCTCTCACATGTTCTCATACCACTCTTCTCTGGCTGCAATTACAGCTTCGCAATAACATTTTTTCCCCTCACTTTTGAATATGTTACCACCATTTCTAATTGGCCCAGGCATGACCGGCAGCACATCCATCTTTGGAGATGTCAGGGATTGACTCTGCCAGACATGAAGGAAACTTCTGGCAGCTTCTCACAGAAAGCACCCCTGTAGGCCTTCTTGGGAGGCATCCAGTAATTACGCACATTAAAGAATGTTAGCCAGACTTCTCAGTGATGCCCACTAACACAACAAGAGGCCACAGGCACAGACTAAAACCAGGACATTCCATCTGAGCCAAAAAAATATCGGTTTACTGTGAGGGCAGTCACACATTGGCACAGGCTAGCCAGAGTGGCCAGAGAATCCCCATCCATGGAGATACTCAAAACTAAACAGGATCCAGAGCAACACTCTGATCCTGCTTGAGAAGGAGGACTGAATTAAATGAGCTCAGGAGGTCCTCATTAACCAAATGAATCTGTGATTCTTGTTTCCTTATCCCTTGAAGTTCAGTTCTTTGATAGAAACTGAATTAGTACATTTTTTCCTTCAGACTGAAAGCCGCTTTCCTTCAACAGCTCACATTTCCACACAAATCACTTTGGTCTTCACTCTAATCAAATTATTAAATGCTCTCAAACAATATATTTAAAATGGCCTTAGTTCACTAAGTCATGGTACAATTTAATTTAAGAGCGTGCCCTGAATATACAAATCAAGAAACACACTGTAGTCTGAGCTGAGTCTTGGTCTTTGAAAAATGTCTAAAGCACAGTGTAAGTTCCATTATATCCATATGCCTAAAATCTCTCATTGATGTTTACATACTTGAGATACATCTGAAAGAACACCGTAACATGAAACTTCTGCACTAAATACATGCAAAAGCTATGGCAATTTTGTATGTAATATATCTTTATATCTGCAAACACAGACAAAAATACATACAAAGCTACACAAAATTACATACAGTAACATTGATTATTGACAGTTCAGTGATTTATCAAAGACATTATTTGATCTTTTAGCCCTTTTCAGTTAATTTCTCATTCTGCATCATTCAAGCCTGCCTACAGACATTAGGATCATAGTGAACTGAATGAAACAGAGGTCTTTTGCCCTGTATTAATCAGCTAATCAGCAGATTAAACCCAGGTTAAATTAAAAATTACACTACTGTCTTCCAGAACTTTTTCAGAATTTACCTAAGATTGTGTTTTGGGTTTTTTAAATAAAAACAATGCATTTTAAGCCTCCTCAACTGATCTAATTGGATAACATATAGATGAAATACCAGTTTCTCACTTTCTCTCTAATCTTCTATAGTTTCTATCATGGGAGAACCTCAGAAGGTTTTTCTTTATAGAGAAAGAGACCACACATCTTAAATCAGTGATCCACAGAAAACACAAGAGGTACTCTTGGAAGGGAAGGAGGCAGGCAGGCAGGAAGGAGCTTTTGTAATACATTGCCACTGTTTAATCAGCAATGTGTGTAAGAAGCAAAATGCAAACTTCATCTTCTAATAGTGAAATTTAAAGATACATGAATCCACAGTTAAAAGGAAATACATTTGATCAAGTCTTAATCCAGGATTCAACTAGGATTTTTGCAGAGTTACCCACAGACTGGTACTCTGATTCCTTCATTGCAGTGAAACAAATAGGAAACACTCTAAAATAATCACTAGAAGTTGGATGACATCCATACAGAACAGTATTAAAGACCAATGAGTCTACTCTATGCAGCAGATTGTTTGTTTTTAATTAAACAAATTATACATGCAAAAAACCGAGGTTTAAGCCTTAAATAGCAAACAGTCTGTCACATAACGATCACACACGCAAGCAACATAAAACACACCTGGAAAAATACTAATACAAACTTATTTTTTTAAACATGGGTAGCAGAAAATACCTTCTTTATATAGCTTTTACAGATGTCACATTTTTCTAAAAGTACCCTGAAGTCACTTTTCAGACCACTTCCAAAAAACATTCTTCCTGCTTGAATTTTTTTTTACATTTATTTACATGTTCATGGCAAGAAAAAACTATTTTACCTTCATACTCTCCTCACTGTATTTTACAAAGGGTATTTTAAACCACTCACCAGTTTGCCACCAGTGGTCCAAGACAGGTACCTTGAAGACTCTTTTTGACCATTCTAACGTGTCCACATCACAGTGCTCGCCAGCTACAAACATCGTTCTGAACCTTTAAATAAAAAAAAGTCTGTATCTTGATCTGGATGTGGAAAGGAAAACAAGATAATGAATACAATAAACGTCTCCGGCCACTGTCCCAGAAAAGGGAAAAGACAAAGGAGCACTTTTACTTTTTGTTTTCTCCTTCCTACTAAGTAACAACTAGAATATTTGCAGCAATAATTTAAGCTACTTAAAACTTCATCGTGCAAAAGAAGCTTTATTTGCTGAATGCATATAGCTTGGGAGACCAGAGGCAAGCAACTGTCAGTTGTAGTAAAAATAATTAAATGCTCTGTACACAAAAACTAGGTAGATATCTTCATTAGCATTGCAGTACAATCTCCCACAGTCATATGCATGTCATTGACATTTTGTTTCTCTTTAAGTCCTTCCTCAGTGCATTTTGAATGAAGACAACTGCTGAACACAGGACTTCACTCTTGTCCTTCGAAAGTGGACAGAAACTGTACTGATTTTGTAAAGCCAGCAGACTTGTAGCCACAAAAAGAGAGAATTCTTAGATCTGGTCGGTATGACACAAATTTCACTTCAGAGGGATATAATTTAGAAACACTATGAGTCTCATCTTTCCATGGAAATGAAATCCAGAAAGCAAATTAGACAAACACCAAGAACATATAAAACTTAGGGAAAATTTAAGATATCTTGTTATCCCTTGAGCCAAAAGCAAAATTCGTCTCTTGTGAATTTCCAGCTTTAATTAGATTCAATAATCTGCAGGCTAAAGATCAGGTTTATATTATGAGAAGGAGAAAAATTTGCTCTTTGGCAAACTTAAAGCACAAAACCACCAAAAAGAGTATCAGAGCAAAGTGCCAGAAATCTAAGCATAAGAACCATGGAATTATTTTCTCCTCTCAAACAGTATAGCAAAATAAGGGATGCCAATGGCTATGAAATGCTCC
Organism: Melozone crissalis; assembly: GCF_028551555.1. Lineage (NCBI taxonomy): Eukaryota > Metazoa > Chordata > Aves > Passeriformes > Passerellidae > Melozone > Melozone crissalis. The sequence continues at coordinate 31,430,636 of NW_026535782.1, read as the reverse complement.
ACTGAGCAATTTTTTTAAAAGCCCACTTAAAACTTCAAAGCATGTCAGTCCACCTGCTACTGCAATCATCTATCCCTGCCATGCAGTTAATTGAGAAGAAAGGTCCTACAGCCTCTCTGTTAAATAAACATCCTCAGCTGTTCTGAAAACCTACATTCCTAATATGAAATTCAGCACAATCAAGCTTTTAGGCCCTATACAGGAGTTCAACAGAATGGACTTCAAATTTCACCTGATACATAGGGGACAGATCAATGTTCCTAATGATCCTGAAGCAATAAATATTGTTCAACATAGCACATACATTTTGGTGTCACTCCAAGCACAGAAGAAACAGCATCTCCAAACTATTGACCAAAAGCTTAAATTTTCATACGGATAATAATGTATGAAGGATGAATAATGTATGACATGAGCTTCACTTTTACAAATTAAAATATTTTGGAATAATTTTTTTTTTAAATTCTGGAATGCACATACCAGTTGGGGGGGGGTATTCTGGCAAAGAAAAGCTCTATCTGCATGATACTACATAAGCTTTTTTTCCTAAAAATACAGCAATGAAGGTTCATTTGCACCTCTAAACATTAACTGGAAATAAAGAATTCTTACTAATTTTTAATGCACATGGAGACAACAAACATACATATATATATATATATATATACACACACACACATATATATAAATATATATATATGTTTCTTTGTTTAATTATTTATTTAATCATGCAAAATTTAACACAATGTTTTCACATCTTCTGATTTTTCTCCATGGATGTGCTTGTTCATTTCCTTCCCTAAACAGATTTTACCTTGAATACGAGAATCCAAGCATTAGACGTTTGGGTGACAGTCACAGAGAAAGACACAGAACACAACTGCATCTCCTCAAGGCTGTTCATGAGCGCAGTTCAGGATTCCACCAGGACAGGTCATGTATGATCAACAGCAGCACAGAGTAGGGGGCAGCAGGCAGAAGTACATTACGTACTTCGATTGTTACAAGTGCTGGGTCTTAATCACATATCCGCCTAGCACCACATTTGAAATGTCAAATCTATGAGAAAATATTTCCTTCTAATAGTTTTGAATTTGCTACTTTAATTTCACTTCCTCTTGTTCCTGCATTACGAGACAGATAATGGAAGTTTCTTATCTACTTTATATTCATTATTTCTGCACAGTTTTTATGCAGTCTCATATTTCTTTTTAAAGTCCATTATTATCTGGCATCAGATGAACAGAACCTAGAATCTTTAAATGCTCTTGATATAAAATTGCAGAACATTCTCAACTGATCAAAAGTCAAGCAAGCAGAGTAGACTACAGGACACAAATGGCAAATTACTTGTACATTAATCCAAACTGCTGATTGTTGCCACATTTCATGTAAAATCATCACTTGTCAATTGTTTGGAAATTAGAACAATCCAGCTCACAACAATTATGTCAATTGTAGGATGAAGTGTGATTCAAGTATAGGAAGAGTTAATGGCTTGGTCTTATGGAGCTACCTTCTGAAGAGGAGAATGGATTCAAAGAGCTGAACAGAATATGCTTACGTAGACAAAGCTCATGGAATTTGGATGTTACTTGCTTTTCCAACAGGAAAGGCAGCAATGCTCAGCAGCACTGGATATTATGGAAAGCTATGTCTTCAGATCTCCATAAATAGGTGGTTGAACAGGGCTTTTGACCTACAGTACTAAAAACTAAACATCTGTTTTACTGTTAACCATGAGCTGTGTTTTAGACATACGTGGCATTTTGTGCCAAAAGTAAAAAAATTTCAAGATTTGGCTCCAATAAACACAAGAAATTTAAAGCACACTAGAACCTTTGGAAAACTCATATATATAATTTTGTGCAGAGGCCAGTGATGCCACAAACATCGGTTCTTAACTGAAATTTATTTCACTTACATAATTTCAAAAGAACACAAGTTTGTTTATAATGCAGTTTACTGATGTAAATCAAATGCTCCCTTATGTATGGAAGCTGGCATTGCCTACCACCTCTTTTCTTCGTCAGTAACTGTTCTTTTTTTTAACATTTTTTTTTTTAAGCAGCATTGACCTTTACCATTTATTTAACAGAACTTTTCAGAAATAAAATGTACCATGGCAGAAACCTCTTTCAGGACTGCATTCCTGGATGCAGTCCCTAAAGTAAGGATTCATTTTAGTGCATGTAGCAGAAAGACGTTTCAAAGATTCTTCACCATGTAACAAAGAAGAAAGCATCATAGATCAAGTAAATGAACTAAAAGTAAGACTGCTTTCAAACTGAATCAGATATAATTCACTTGACCTTGAATAGAAAAGTCTATCCAAGTAACACCCAAACCCAAGTATTTCCCTAGAATGGAAATTTTAATCACTTGATAGACTTTCTTAGCAACTGTACCTACTAGATATTAAATGATGCATTAGAGGGTTTGGTAAAGAGACCTCACATCCCAGTGAACTACATGGTCCAAAGCTGAGTGAATTATGAGACAATTAAAGCTGCAGACAAGTGGAGAAGCTCATTTGATATGACTGAATAGGAATGATGAAATACCTCTTTACATCTGTGGCAATGGATACTGCAAGGAGACTCTTATCTAGAATTCCCATCTGGCCAGAGAATGCGACAACTTACAAAGCAGTTAAGCAGATTTCCCATTAAATGAATACTCTAAAGACCAAGTAATTGTCTAAGAAATGCCAAGGAACAGCAATTAAATTTTCTAGAATCTGAATCACTTTCTTGTCAATTAACGTCATAGGACAATAATGCATTAGTGTCTCAAATGAGCTTCTTTCTTATTTCAGGGAGGAGTAAGGGCTGATGATAGCAGTCAAAACAGATGGAAGAAAGTAATGATAAGCTTGTAATGAATACCTCAGGAAAAAATCCAGCTCACTAATAATAAACTTTCCTGAGCAATTAAGAATGTGGAGGTCTAACGAAGCTTCCCTTCTCTTTGAACAAGTGTGGTAATAGATGTTCTTGTGACTGAACACTGCCTATACAGTCTGACACAGTCCCTGTTTGATGCTGAGCAAATCATTCAACTTCAAGATTAGATGTGGTCCAAACCCACATATTTTTCATTTTTAGAATGTTTACCATAAGATACAGAAACTTTGTCTGTAGAAGTATTGAACACTCACAAATCCAAGTTACTATGAGAAACACTTCATAAATATAATGCTAACACCACATTTTAAGCATATAATACTACAATCTTTGAAACAGTGGCTCAGACAACATATTCAAAACTAACAGAAGACTTTGACCTTAATCTCTTTGACTCAGCTTCCCATCTGCAAAATACAGATAATACCACTCTCTCACCTCACAGGGGATTTATGAGGATGAACTCGGCCAAGACTTTGAAGCATGCTGATAGTAGAGTGATAAGCACCTTAAAAACAGTACAAGACATAAAATAGCCCTTTGGATAGATAATCATAAACAATAATGAAGTTTTGGGGCAACAACCAAAATATTGACTAGCTTCTGATTAAACAAACACTAAAGATCCTGTGCATCCTTAACAAAATGAGAGGTCATGCAGAAAAAGCAGTATGGGATGACATAATCCAAGACTATATAAAGAGTATAAGCACAGGGGAATAAAGTAAAAGATGGGAGAGGAATCTTAACTCAGTAAAAGCTCTTAACATTAGAGTCATAGACTCTTTAACAGCTTTCATCTCCTCAAAACTATCAGTAGAAATTTGCAAGCAAATATGTGTACACCTAAATTTTCAAGAATAGATTAAAATAGCACTCTACAGAGGTGGGCAAAACTCCAGATTCTCTGTTACTCTTAGCTCATGCAGCTTGCTTCTGCAAAAAACTGCTTCTAGTGTATCCTTACTTCACCTTTTCAGCGAGTACTGCTTTCCCAAGGCTGCCTCAGGGTCCTGCTGACGGATTGCTCTAATTGCACTTGGTGAAGTAAAGAAGGCAGCTACTTCATGCTCTGCTAGGACACGGAAATAGGCACCAGCATCTGGCGTTCCCACAGGCTTCCCCTATGGAGAGAATAATTTAAAATGTCACAGGATAAAAATACCTCATAATTCCTTGACAGTTCAAGCCTTGAGCACGTAACAGTAGTGGTGGCACAGCAACAGAAGTAATTTCAAGTAAGACTTCAAAGGAAGCTTTGTTAAAAATAATAATACTGTGAATGTATTCACTGGTAGAAATAAATTCATGAGCTATGGGAACCATGCCTTACATGAACACAGCACATACTAGTTACTACTTAGAAAATTAGGACAAATGGACATGCAAATGAAAAGACAGAGACAAAGATATGTTATTGCACTGGCAGCAGAGAGAGTCATGTCCATATCTACCCTGAGATGCAGTTTAGAAAACCCCCATACTCTCTTCGAACAAGGAGCCTCTGGACACACTGGCAGTGCAGCTATATTCCCATGCACAGATAGCTTCTTCTTACCTAGAAATTTTTCTCAAATCTGGAAAGATTGCCACTTAGCTGCTTACAACTGACTTTTTGGAACCATGCTATCCCATATGTAGCCTGGAGAGATCCTGAAGGGCCCCTATTCTGCTTTAGCGTGCTACCAGACTGTGGTCTGGTTTTGGGGTTGGGGTTTTCTTGAGCTTAGTCAAGGGGCATACGCAAGGAAATTGTAAAGAGAAGTAATCGTTTATGACAAATTGTTCAATGGAAAGCAATCCTAATAAAAAATAATCAAGAATACCTTTTTGTGGAGTTGAAAATATGATAAGCAGTCAGCACAGAATCATATAGTCACAATCTCACTGTAAGTGTAATTACCACAGTGCATGAACTGCTCCATACATATTCTGAAATTGGAAGGTGATGCTAATGTAGAATGAGTTTTAGCTCCACAGGTATCACCATAACCTTTTCACTGGGAAGGCCACGCTGAGAGGATGAACTTTGACAGAGCACGCAAGTCGAGAGACACACACTTCCTCTGCATCCAGCTGGGCCTGAACACTGGCAAGAGCACTAGTGAACCATTAATCAGATTCAAAGAACACAGGACAGCCAAGGCTGGATATGTACCAGTGGTTTTGCAGCTTTATGGTGAGATACTGCTCCTGGTGAGAGGTGTTCTCAAAAAAGAGGAGCACCACAAAAGATTTTAAAAATAAAACAAAACAGGATGCACAATTAAAAAGCCGTTTTTTAAAAAGGATTAAGCAGGCAGTAAGAAACAAATGGAGAGAAAATAAATTTCCAGCCAAAGTAGAAGAGTAGTACAATCCACACTAAAAGCCCTCTTTCTGCAATTAGCCTATCATTAATTACAAAAAAGAAATGCAAAATGATGCTTGCTTAAAAAGTGAGTTATGTCCTTTTTCCTGTCAGATAACAAACAGTACCTGTAAGATAATACACAGCAATAGAAAAATCTTTTACCAGACTGTCTTGAAACATCTCCCTAGCAGACCACTTCATCACAACTTTCATGTGTTCATCAGTGGTGGTTCATGAACCTAACTCACTTTTTGTTCAAGTTGACCCTCTCTCCCTGTAATATTCACTATACCTGCAGATCTGTAGGCACCTGCTTAAGAGTTCAAGCCCACATCACTAGAGCTAAACAAACAGCCTCAGACTCTGAAAAACACCAAATTGCCACAAGCTTCTCATTAAGTAATTATGTACTTGAGTTAGTATCAATCATCTTGGACACCAAAACACGTAGCTGTGGAGCAAGGTGAACTTGGTTAGTCAGCCAGTAATAAATTAGGCAGTTACTTTTAACCAAATGTAAATATCCAGAGCCCATAAAAGGGCTATGTGGTCCTGAGCACACCCACTCCCTCCTAGATCCTGCTTCACACCTGATCTCTGCCTGAGCTATGTCACAGACATGCCTGTGCCTCAAACTTTCAGCAAGCCTGAGCCTGACAGCATCTTCTACACAAATTGTTAAATCTTCAGGAGTGCTTGGGTAAACATGCAGGACTCTGACATGTGGATATTTAAGTCACAGGTAAGCTAAAGCAGTTTAGGTTTGGAGTTAGCAGATATAGGAGAAAACCAAATAAAACACAAACAGTAGAAAGAGGAGAAAATTCACCTGCCAGCTGATGGGAAATATAACACAGAGAATTAGATATTCATTTAGGGAGAAAAAAAATCTGGCACAGGTATAAAATATTCTTACAGATTCTGCAGATAAACTTCCCAACGGGAAGAAACAGACTGAAATGGTTAATGGCTCAAACATTTTTAAGATCACTGAAGGACTTTGCCCACTGTAGCAAAGTGTGCAAAGAAGCTTATCTGCAACCAAAGTCCATCCCTCCAAATACGCCTCCTCATGGGAATTCTGACTGTGAGTTAAGCCACCTAAGGGAACTTGAGATAAGATAAAGGTGGCACTACTGTCCAACCGCCCCAGGTCTAAGGAGAAATAAACAGGGCTGGGAAAGAAGAATGCATTCAAGAGGGAGGGGGTGAGTTTTTGGGAGTGTGATGGCAAAACCTCTGGTCCACACAGGATAGAGGTGTCCCACCCACCACCAGGGGATAACCATGTGAGAGATGACTCATGTCTTAGAAGGGGTCATAAACCATCAGAGATCCCCAAAGGTCCCCAGACTCTTTCCTTAGGCCTTATACCATAGTTACTGCAACGGATTCCGATTCTGCTGCATAAGACAGTGTAAAACTCCCTCAGAGGGGAGGTGCTTGGGCATTCCCATGTACGTGTACATACAATGTGTCACAGACATCTTTTCATGAAAATCCTTTCCTCAGGATTTTTTCCTCCTGAGAAGATGAGAGGCCTCAGGAACAAAACGTAAACAATGGCTATCTGCTGCTGTGGAATGCAACAGGTGGATCTTTGATTGGCTCATCTTGGATGTTTATAATTAATGGCCAATCACAGCCCAGCTGGCTCAGACAGAGAGTCTGGGACAGCTGCCTTTGTTATCATTCTTTCCTTTCTATTCCTAGCCTAGCTTTCTGATGAGAACCTTTTCTTCTTTTAGTATAGTTTTAATGTAATATATATCATAAAATAATAAATCAAGCCTTCTGAAAAATGGAGTCAGATCCTAGTCTCTTCCCTCAACATCAGAACCCTGTGAACACCGTCACATCCAATGTATATTACAATGTCTATATTATGTACAATGTATACAATGTATATATATACAATGTATAATAATACACATTGAATTCTATGTTTCATGGGACACCCATCACAGAGAAGACCAAAAGAGGATGAACAGGATGCCCTGGATCCACAGGGGTGGTAACTAACTTTCCCCTAATTTGTCTCCCTTTCTTTCCCCTCCTCTTTTTTATATTTCTTTCTATCTCTCTACCTCACATTTACTGATAAATAAAATCCATGCTATTGACTATGGCATATGGTCTTGTTTGCACCTTAATTAATCTCCCTAATAATCAGATTGCAACACATATCTGAGACAGTGAAAATTAATTTCAGAGCTCAAAGTCTACAAATAAAATTGCCAGAGAGAGTAGTCATTTGTTATACGAAAATTTGAAGAAGTACTACCACGTTCCATGAAGGCTTATTACCACATGCGATTTTTATTTTTAAAAGTTAGCAATATAAACAGTAAACCACTGGGTAATTGAATTCAGAATATGCTGACAGACTGCTGAGTCAACTGGGGACTGAGCAAATGAGATACTTCCACTGGATTTCTGCAGGGATCAGTTCAAGACCAGTATTTGCATCAATACTGGAGATGAAAATTGATTTTTAAAAGTTACTGGCAATAATATCTATGGTTGACAGGAAATGAGAGCACAGTAAACAAGAAAAAGGCAGTCAGAAAGAGAGTGATCTGTCTCATCTAATTTAAAAAAGAAAAGTAAGAACAGATACTTCTTGTATGAACTAGGAAGATTCCCACAGAAAAGACCTACCAAGAGACTGAGACAGACAGGAAAATCTTTCTGGAAGCACATCGATTTAGCATGCAATTTATGAGATGTCAAACAGCTAAGCAGACATCCTGAGACAATGTGCTAATGATTTATGATTTCATACGTGATTATCAAAAAAGATTCACAGTCACCAAGAATTACCAAGGGAATAGGAAAGTTCTTGTATGGAGAAAGTGAGAAGCCACCAGCATAGATTACTTGAGGGAAGAGACACAGAAGAAGAGCTATAATAAAATATCCAACAATTCAGGAGTAAGAATGCATCAATTCCCTTTACGCCTGACCCCTAAGAACAATGGGTTCTTCAATTACCACTTAATCCAAAATTATGAGGAAATTTTCTCTGTATAGAAAATTTACTGCATGCCACTAAAACCTGCCGATGCCAAAGCACACACAAAATCCTGACATATCAGGACTCAAAAGAATATGCTCACAGAGGCATTCAGCCTTCTGATAGTGACCCTGCTGCCAAAGTTCCACTGAAGACTTGAGACAACATGTCCTACTGAATTTGCTCCACAATCAGTATGTATGATGGCAGAGTGATCCCTGCCAGACCTCAGAGACAGTGTTTGCTTTGTAAGCTGATGATACTGGCTTACAAAACAACAGGAAAAGCTGGATATCTACAAGAACTGTGCCAAAGAAGAGTAGTTTCAAACCTGTTGCTCTTATGTACCCTGCAAATCTGCTGCAACTACAGGACTCCAGAGAGCCTTGTGAGAGACTCCAGGCACACAAGATGCTACAGCTCTGTGCGGAGCAGTAGGTCCTCCTCTGACCTAGACCACTCAAATGAAGTCCTTAATGCCTGGTCCTTGACAAGTGTGGGTATCCTCTTCCTTACCCTAGTTCAAAGTCCCAAACACTGGAACTACAATGCTGGCTTTTTCCTGGTATCACAGGACCACAAATAGTAACTAGACTTTCTCTTAATACTGCCCTGTTGCTTACAGCTTGAAACCCTATTAGCAAGAGCAACCCAGAGTGGGCTGTGAGACTTCAGCTGACTTATTTGTTGTTGTTTTGGAGAAAAAAAACACAGGACAGATTATTTAAACCAAACAAACCAAAACAAAAAATACACTTGCTTTTGAATTCAAAAGAATTCACCACCATTTTTGCATTCTTGAAAAGAGTGCAACAAGTGAAAACTGAAGGCATAATTTCCATAGTAATTTTTTAAATGACAAGTTGTCACCTAAGTAATTTAAAAATAAACAAAACACTTGAAGTAATGAGGGTATGAAGTCAGCACACTTTACATTCAATAGTGGTTGTCCACATGCAAAAGGAATGTGATGTTCTTCTCCCATGGCTAAACAGTGATACTCCCTAAACTAAAATATTTAATTAGGCAACTGTTTAGGAGACTTGACTAAAAATTTCAGAATATTTACTATGAATACATTCTTCTGAGAAGAGGAAAAATAATGCGCTATTCTCTTTATAAATATTACTTTTATTCCTGTGTGTACAGACACTTTCCTCTTCTTCCCATTATTAACCCTCAAAAAGATGACACTTATGTCATGAACACTGTCTGAAGCCCTGATTAGTGGCATCTTGGAGAAGAAAATTGGAAAATGTACTATTTGTTTTTAATAAGATCTCACCAAGAGCAAATAATGACAAAGCAGATATGTACGTCAACTTGATCCTAACTCTAATTTTTCTTTATGTTCACTGTTAAAAAAATAAGATTTATACTCCTTTTTTTAACAACAGTTTAAATTCAGAGGTACCTTTACAATTACAATAATCATGTTGGTCCCCATGCATTCACATGGAGATAAAACTTCACTGTAAGATGACAATGCAACAGAAAATGCTGAAGGACTCCTTATTTCACTTCCTTCTTGGCTTACTCTACACCTGCAAGAATGAAAACCTCTTCATTGCAGTGATTCTCTTCTGACAATTCATGCAACAATTTTAATGTGGCCTAGCACATCATCAGTATTCAAAAACAGTCACTATAAAACTACCAAAGTCTTTTTATTCTCTGCAAGCACCTGCCAATTTTCTTACACTGCTTTCCTCTTCTGCTTAATTACTGTGGTAGTGCTGAGTTAATCCCCTTAGAATGAAGAATCTAATTAACATCTATTAGGCATTTAAACATTAATTAGACTATAGTAATTATTACGCAAGCTAATACAATATTTAAGTCTACGATGTGCATTTCTGCTGCTGGGTGAAGTTTTTGCTCTTTGTTACTCAGAACCATCAGCAATAAATTCTGTAAAAATAACAATGTAAGGCAGCATGATTACTTTTTTGAGCAGCAAAGTAAGGATGCCCCAGGCCACTCTAACTGGACTAGTCTCCTCTCCCCCTGCCACTAGTTTTCATCCCCTGAAGGGAAGGACTAAGTCCCAAATGTCATCTGTGTCTTGGGTTCAGTTTCCTTGAGTGGTAAAGAGGAAAGAAGAGACAACTCTCATTAGAAGTTCTGGTTCCAAGCATACAGTTCTCAGTTGCATCCAGCTAAGCTCCACTAAGTATTTTTCATCACAAGAAATGCAAAACACAATGCCCTCTCCTAATTTCCAAATAAAAGTAGTTTAATCAATAACACAGCTACACTCCACCATCTGTCATTTCTAGTTCTGTTGTTCCAGGGTTCCTTATGCCTCTAACCATCACCCTTCAAACAAATGTAGACAAGCTTCAAGGACAGTGAAGTAAGTTTTCTTTAAAAATTACTGTAATAGGTGGGAGAGTATACACACTGAAGATACACACACAATTTAAATATCTGTGGCATGAAGAATAGACAGGCATAAACAGGATCATCTGGATCATCAGTTGAAGGAGATGCTGCCATTTCCAAGGAAGGTTTTTTAGACTGAATCATACCTCATACAAAACTGTAGTATTACCATGAAGGAGAGGTCCATAGCAAATGTAGGAATGACCAACAACCCAGCCTAAATCAGAAGCTGCCCACCATACCTAAAATGAAATATAAATAAAATTATAGTTAGGAGTAATAAAAGGCATTAAAAAAATTTACATGACATTTAAATAGAATTACCTCACCAGGTTTGAGGCCATATACAGCAGACATGGTCCAGTTTAGCATAACTGCATAGCCACCAGTTGGTCTCACAACACCCTAAATGAGAAAATTTGAGTATTTAAGATCAATATTTGAAGGATACAATTATATTGCTGTGTTCAATTAAATGCTAAGGAATTAGCAGCAATGGAATTAAAGTTGTCCAACTTCAATACTTCTTACTCAAGAAAAGGATCTATTCCAACAAGAACATATGAGCACCTCCACTAAAGTAATTTTTGAAAACAAAAACCAAACATACAATAAAGCAAACATTCAGAAATAACTAACAAAGCTAAAATTCTCTCATAAAAGTTGGATATACAAATATTCAGTCAATATATACTGACAAAAAATAAGAGTTTAAGTGTTTACCTCACTTAAACTGTACCATCCCAATGCTAGGCATATTTTAAACTCATTGCCTACTTTATCTATATCATCTTCACACCTGCAAAGTAGATGATCCCTGAAAAAAATGGGGTGAATTACTCCCTCAAATGTCCCTTTCTGCCCTGACTCTTTTTAAAGATATCAGAGTATATTCTTGAAAGTTTACTATCTAGCACGCATGAATGCTAAATGAATACCACCCCAGTCTTGAGCTAAAAGGGGGATCTGAAAATTAGAATGAGAGGTCATCAACAGCATCGTGCGCCTTGCTAAACCAAAAAGCAGCTCTGGAACATCATTAACAGGAAACTTTTAGACATATTTTGCAATACTAGTATGGTCAATATATATTCATTATTCCTAGAAGAAAGAATTAAGTAAACTACGTCCTGGTGTCCTGAACTAAAACTCAGATGAAACCCACTGGACCAAACAAATATGCAGTGTGCAGACATTACAATGCAGCTGTCTGTGCTAGGCATGATATATTCTCTTGATGTACTGAATAGAATGAAATAGGCACTTTCAGGCCTCATCCAAGAAATGAGGGACTGCAGAGATACATTAAATCATAATGGAGATTGCTAAGGCAGAGAATGGTTTACAAACGCTTCACCAATTTCAGACAGGAGACTGCCTTTGTTCAACTCAGCTTCTAACTTAGCCTCTGTTCTGAGATCAACAAAATTTTTAGGATGGTCATAACCAATCCTAAAAAAATTCATGTAGTTTTACCTGCATGACCATTTAAATTAAATTACTTAAATGAATAAAAAAGCAATTTTATTCACTGAGAGTTACTTTTTGTAGCTTATTGCTAGTTGAAAATCTCTCTCTTGGAAGGGTGATTGATTCAAGGTATCTTTATTTTTCTCTGCAGAGACAACACAGTGAAGTAAACTTCTGAGACCTATTACCACGGAGATACTCTATTGATACCCAGTCAAGGAAAATATCTGTTGCAACGAAGGATCTTATATTGGTTTTTTTTGACAATACAACTATGATTTAGGATATATATGTTGCTTTCAAGGGCCCACATTGAAGGTAAAAGCAGAAGACATTTTTCTCAGCAAAGCTGATGTTTTGCTGAGATGTCTGAACTTTAGGCAACTTAGGCAACACCATTAAATATTTTTAGCAGTATAATTGTTCTCTCCAGGATGTGTGATACTGTCTGAATCAGTGGTGGCAAGACTATTGCCAGAAAATTATATTCAGCTTGTCTTCCACATTGTAAAAGAGCATCTTAAGTAACAGGCAAACACTCAGAGTTTAAAAATACATGGTTAAAACTAATCTACATTCAAAACAAACACTTTCAAAGAATATCCTTTGTTAATTTTCACTTTATCTAAACTTCCATTTTCAGGGTATTATGTACTCAGAGCTGTGCAGCAACAGAAGCGTTCAGAACACGCTTTATTTCATTTAATCTGTAGTGTCATTCAGCATATCTTATCTACAAGAAAATTAGCTAATATGTAAATAATGAACAAGATTAGTCAGCAATAAATGCAATCACACAAGTGATATATTAACTGGTCTTGTCATTAAGTAACTATACTATGCTTATCTAAGAAGGCTAAAACACAGAAGGTAGTACTGAATAAGACATTCTGCTATCATCAGAGGTTTATTTTGTACAAACAATTGAAGAAAATGCATTTTATCTTTATATTACTACTATTTAAATTTAAAAACATTATTTATTCCTAGACACTGCCTTTAAAATAGTGAAATGTGAATAAATGAGATTAAATCATTTGTAGAATGCATACCATTTATAACATTGTGCTCTGGCAAACATTTTCAACCTTTTCAATTAAATATTTTTTCACAGGGAACTGCAAATAGTTGGTCAAAGCAACTTAGACTACTGATAGTCCTTTACCTTGGGCAAACCTGTTGTTCCAGATGTATACAGAATATAAAGCGGATGGTCTGAGGGAACAGAGACACATTTTGAACACTGGGCTTTTGCAAGCTCTTCTTCCCAGTCAAGATCACGACCTTTGGTAAGAGGAACATGGCCCTGCCCATTGAAAAATAAGAAAATTGTTAAAAGAAAACCACATGATCTAAATGTAATTCGTTAAAAAAACATGTGCTATTCAAATTTTTTATACAGCACTATTCAATTTTCTGTAATCTCTCTACTGCATTAGTTCTATTTTGTAAGTCTTATTAATATAATGTTCGCCCTTAAAATTAAATATATATTAAACATTAAATATATTAAACATTCTATTTAATGTTATTTATATTAAATATATAAATAACATTAAAGATAATGCTTATTTAAATCTTATTAATATAATGCTCACCCTTACAATTAAAAAAACAAACTACAATAGATACAGTAAAATATTTCTTGGAAAAAAGTGCACTACGCAAATAAGTGAAGGTTAATATAAAGACAGTACAACTGTACACCCACCAAATTAGGTCGCTGGTAAACGAGAACTTTATCAGGTTTGCTCTGTACCCTTGCCAGTGCTGCTTCCAGAAGAGATATGTATTCCACTTTCCTTTTCGGTTCTACACCAAAACTTGCTGTTACAATAAGTTTGGGCTGAAAAAAGAAAAGCTAATATGTACATTTGCAATGTACTTTACATATGTAACCTAATGATATTTTTTATTTAATTCAACATATACAATTTATTTTTACATAATTAGACACAGGGATTAGATCTGTTTTCTAGAGTAAATCAAGCTTGTGAGATCTCCCTGTCCATGTATCTGCTTTTTGTTTGGAAGAACATTAATACCTTCTGACACTTCACTATTTTCAAACACATTTGAGTAAGAAATCAACAGTATTAACTTCTTATTAGCAGTATAAATACTAATGAATACAGAGAGAAACTCTTGTCCATCTCCTCCACTAAGGAAGAGTGGTGCAGTGATGTCAACAGTTAACTGTACGGTTTTGCCTTCTACCTAATGCTTCCAACTTCACATTTCAATTCTAGCTGAAGAACTTTGCCGGCTTTTTCATAGCCTGCAATGAAAGTCACGGGACAGAAAAGAGAAGAAAGATGGAAAACAAGGCAAACAAGAGATGGCAGGAAACTAGAAATACAGGAAGAGAATAAGCGAAAGTCATAAGGCACATGAGGGAAGTAAGGCTAGAGTTTTTCAAGAGACGATTGAAGGACTGAGGGTTCAAAATTACTAAAAGACAGATTTGGGGCTGTATAGATCTGGGGCTTTTTAGACTAATGTCTGCTTACAAATGTAGATTCCACATCTTTTTCAAGAAATTAACCACAGCTTTTATGCAAGACTGCCTAAGTGAAGAAATCTGCATAGAAGCTATTTCAGCTTCAGTCCAAAGCTTGGGATTTTTATTTTTCGTTTTTTTAGGAGAGAAAAGTTAGCAGCAAAGAAACTACGTGTTAGAACATATTTTACTTTGAAAAGAATGAGTCTTCAATCTCCGTTGTTTTGAAGTTTTAGAAATGTATTTATCATATGGTACTCAGTTTGATCAAGCTAGTTTACTAATTGTATGCATTAGCATAAATCCCATTAAGTAGGCATAAACCACAGTGTCACAGTTAAGGCGAAATTAAATTCAGCAGAGAAAGCACAGATTAAATAGTTTTCTTGTGCAATAATAAAATGTTTCCTGTCCAAATCTGTCATTCAGGAAAGATCCCTAATTGGCAGGTATTCAAAATAAAGATTCTGGATGAGCTTTAAAAGTTCAGCATTCATTGATTTTCCTTTTTGGAATGCACTGATTTAACAGAAGATGATACAATACACTGCAGTTAAGCTGCAAATTCATTGGGAGGCCACCCTTAAGTCAGACTGTAATAAATAAAAGATTACAGTCCTACTCAAGTGTTTAGATGAAAGACTTTTGTTATCACTAGCTTTATAGTAATTTGTAGATGATCCCACCTGTGCTCATCAACTGCCTTGTATGTAGTAAGGACATCTAAAACTAAGCTATACTAAATTAGCAAAGGTGATGTACTACCAAAATGAATAAGCACCATGGATCACTCCAGGCAAATCAAAGGACCACTACTGGTTTTAACTGCTCTTTTCTTCCCTCTGCCTAATGACATTATTTCTCCTGCACCTCTGCTTCCATATTGCTTTCATACACCCATTTCCCACCTCTTCTGTGGCTCCATGTAATGATATACGTTAAGATTAGATAGAAATATAACAAGTTTGAAGAAAAAACAGCAAGAGTTCAAGGTTCTGCTGGAGAAGAAATTACAAAGATAGTGAGCTGTAGGAAAAAAACCCAGCAATGTTATGAAGTAGAAATGAGATAAAGCAAGGCCCAATAGTAAAAGATGTTGGTACAAGACCAACATTTTGTTCTGTTGTAAAGACTCCTACAAATTCTTCTATACTCTCTAATACTCCTCAAGTGATGCAGCTGACACTCCTGAAGGGAGGCCATCCAGAGGGACATGGACAAGCTCAAGGAGAGGAGTAGTCTGATGATAACTTAATGAGCTTCAACAGGGGACAAGAGCAAGGCCTGCACCTGTGCCAGGCTAAGCCCTCCAAAAATCAATGCACTCTGGGGAATGAAGGGATTGAGAGTAGCCCTGCCAAGAAGGACGTGGAATACTGGTGGATACTGGGAGTCTGGTGGATGAAAAGCTACACATGAGCAACGTCGGCTGCAATGGGACAAAGACGTAATGGTATTAAACTATAAGAGGGTTATTTAAACTACATATAAGGATGACATTTTTTGCAATGAGGTTGGTGAAATACTGGCACAGGTTGCTTAAAGAGATGATACATGCTCCACCCCTGGGAACATTCATTGTCAGGTTTGACAGGGCTCTGAGCAACCTGATCTCTCTGAACAAGCCCTGCTCATTGCAGGGACTAGATGACCTTTAAAGGTCCCTTCCAACTGTTCCATGATTGTATGAACCTACCTATTGCTTTAACATTACAAATTATATATTCCCAGACTCAAGTAAAAGGAAAGATGACAAAAATCCTGTTTTCATGCTCTGTATCACTTCATCACAATTCACTGCAGAATGCCTGTAACTGCCAATACCTGACAAGTAGAAATTACCAGCTGCAGGACTTTGCAGCATTCCCAGACCTATTTAAAATTCAAGATAAATTAAGCTAAGCTGGCCAAGTGTACCTTTTCATAGTCGTCAGAAAGTGCTTGTTATTTCTTTCACTCAGGCTTTCCAACAGAGTATGGAGTTTGATCTTTCTTCTACAAGAGCATCTTACAGCCAGCTTTCCACTGCACATCTTTAACACTTTCTAATTAATTTTACCAATATCAGGTCCTGTACTGCAGCATCTAAACCAATTCACATAAAAGCCTAATAAAAATGTTAGGTCATTGTGCAACTGCTTTATTTATTCAGCATCTTTACTGGCTATTACAGGTACTTACAGGCAGCCTCCAGAGTGTGCAATTCACTTATCATGAAAGCTTTATCACACTGAAAATTGGGGCATGTTTTGAAACTTAGATTGAAGGTATGCCTCCCTTATCCACATTTTAATTATACATCAGATGGACCAAAAATCATCCATAATACTGCCTTTTAAAGAAACCAAAAGGCAATGTAAATTAGGACTTAGTTCATGGTTTGCAGCTAATAATTATATAGCTAACCCTTCAAAAGAGTTGCTATGTGACCTTGGGTAGAAAATTTTAACTTCCCCTCTTTTCATTTTAATGCATGAAGCAAGGATTATGATTATTGTGCTGTCTCCCTTTTATCCCGAGGAAAAACCGTTGGGATTAATTAGTCAATAACTACAAAATACTCTAAAAGTAAACATGCTATATAATTTGTATTTATAGCAACTTTCATTTTTAAAGCTTATAATTTTTTTCTTATATATTATTTTACAGCTTGTTAGAATGGGTAAGTGGGAAGACAGGGAAAACTAGAGAGCTGTTGTTAGCCTTTTTTTCATCATTCCAACAAACCATTTCAGCCGTTTTATTAACATCTTTGTTAAAGCATCAAGGAGAGAGGGGAAATGCATTCAACTCTCTATTTATAGATATTTATAAAACTGAAACTTCAGTCATCTAAAAAGCACTTCTGCACACAGAAATCTACATGAAAGTTCCACGAATCCTGGAGAGTTAACCCTACACAAAATCCTCTTCTGGTTTATACATCTAAGCAACATTATGCAATGATAAGACGACTATGAATGCTTCAGGTGACTGATCAAGGTGACAAAAGACTTGACCTTGTTCACTAGTGGAAAACAAGAATAGGCCATTCCATTGTTAGCTGGTTTGAAACTAATGCATACTAAGCAAGCTACTCATATGCCTATAAAAGGTACGAAGAATAGTCAACTACTATTTTCATTTCAGTAACACAGACATCATAACACTTTATAAACAAGCTCAACTTACGCTGATCACAGGAGCCTTTAAAGCATTCATCTGTATTAATTATGTAATCAGCACAGTCACTTATTTAGGGCAACTGTTTCCATAGCTGTCAAGAGGGATGGGTCCTTTCTGGAGGGTGTGGTGGGGTAGTGTGAGTTCAGTGTGGCGTGAATCATTTGCCTCTCTTGTACACTCTGCTATGAATATTGTTGCTGTTACTGTTCATTTATTTCATTGCTGTTTCTAGCACATTGTTCTTACCTCAACCTGATCTTTACCTTTTAGGCCTCCAATTTTCCTCTTCATCCCACCACAGGGAGGAAGAGGGAGAGGGGGGAGTGAGCAAGCAACATAAGATTTGGAATGTTTAAATGAGAACAATAAATTGGGGAATACCATTCCTAAATCATAAACATTGCTGAAAAAATGAACTACCTAATATGCCTAACATCAGACAAGCCAGTGAAACCACTTAGGTTTGGCAGAATTTTCCTCATACACTTGATGAAAATGCTGAACCAAAAGCCAATATTAAGGAGATGCTTAGTAGAAAAAGATTGACAAACATGAGAAGAAAGTACAGTCTATGCAAACAACAGTGTGTTAAACTCCTGCTTTTGTAGAAGGGCTCAAAATTGCTCCCTTGGTGTCTGCTACACAAGTATCAACCTCCACACAGACATAGTACTTTGCTCATATTGCAACAATAGGTATTATAAACAAACTGTGTGCCACACAAAGACAAATGTTATCCTGTCTGGGAAAAATTCCAAAGAACAGGTTTTTGACATTGACTAACAGAAGTAACTAATGCAATGGTGTTTATTGCTTCAAACAGGTTATTACCTTTGCATGATCAATGCGAACCGAAAGCTCTTTAGACGCAAACCCACCAAAAATCAGGCTATGGATGGCTCCTATTCTTGCACAAGCCAGCATACAGTACACGGTCTGTGGAATCATGGGCATGTAGATGACCACACGATCGCCTTTCTTCACACCATGTTTGATCATGACATCAGCTAAGCTGGAGACCTGTACTGACAAAACATTCAAATTTAAAGTTCCTCCAGATCTGCTGCTGCCCCATTAGAAAAACTTTCATACAGTCAACAGATTCGTGACATCAAAGAGACAAGCCAGTATAATAAAGAAAGCTGATGTAATGTAATCAAGGTTCAGTAAATTTAAGACAATTTCTTCCTTGCAAAAAACCTACTAATATATTTTTCTTTTGTAAAATAAATATGGAAGGAGACCAATTATTGTAGTTAGTATAACCACAAAAAAATCAATAGCAATGTCTAACAAATTTTTAAATGGGAGTCTACCAGTCATTCTTTTATTCAGGTAACAGTTTATACTTCTAAACTTTAGTTCTTAAGAATGAATGTAAACATGTCATTTCATAATGTAAGTTCTGTCCTATCTAGCTAACTTTGAAACACAAATCAATATGTAGTAGTATTTTCTTTATTTTATTTTGCAGAATTTTCTACTGCAACGGCATAACTTCTCAATCTAAGACAAGAGACCTTATACTCTGAACCAAAGGGAAACACAAATTCAGAATGTTATCTAGGTTTAAATATCTAGGTTTAAAATCAGTTCTTGCTCTCATTGTAACACTTTCCTTTTTGCTATGCAGAAACCTAAGAGAGACTATGTACAGCAGCAAAGGACTGGAACTCACGAAATGCAATAGACTGGTCAGCAGCAATGCCCCTCTAACACCATGAGAAAATATTTATTATATTGACAGTACACAATATTTCATCACAAAAGTAGTAGTACTGAATATTTCATTAGTATTTACCACATAGTAAGTTGGATTATAGTGAGCATGGGAGCCTATGACAAGCACAGTGAAGTTGTCCCAACCTGCTTGCTATGGCATGGCAATGTGGCATCTTCTGAAAGAAATGCTTTCTTTTATAGTATTTAAAAATTTGAGTTTTCTCTTTTCAAAGAGTCACTACATTCAGTCCTAGAATCCTCATAAATATATTGAAAAGGGACATAAACTGCTTTGTATGCAGTAAACACATCTAAAAATAACCAATACTAAATCAGCTATGGTGATGGAAGTGAAGAAGCATCATGGATCACTCTGTGCATATTAAAGGCTTTAACTGCTCTTTTCTACTGTTGTACCTCTCTGCCTAATGACACTATTTCCTGCACCTCTGCTCTCACATTACTCTTATATATCCACCTCCAACCTCACTGTTTCTCTCTTCAGTGGAAATACATGTTCAGATTTTCAGTCACCTGAGACAGTAACATTCAGAAGCACCAGGAGCATCTGCTCTGTCTTTGCATTAAATTCACAGGTCATCCACAATCAAACAGCACATTTCTACATTCTCCCCGAGGATTTAAGAAAATGGAAACACAGAAGCCCCAAGCAGGCACTCTTGCATCAGAAGATACTGCGTAAATTCCATTTTCTGTAAGCATTGCATAAATCTGTGCTGTTATTTTCAACCACAAGAAAGAACATGTTTGTAAGGCAAAGTGATCACCACACCAAGCTGAAAACTCACACAAACTTAGGTATCCATAGGATTTGTATGGAACAGATATCTTAAATATTACTGATTTTCAAGAGAAAATATATTTAATGCTAGACTCAGCAATAAATTAATATAAATTAATATAAAACTGATATAAACTATCAAAACTCAAAAACCAAAGACTGGACATGTAAAAAGCTAGAATTTATTGCCATACACCCAGCATTTACAGTCATTTCTAGGTATAATTAGTGAAAGTAATTGTAAATAAAGATAACAATTCTACTTCCAAAGGTAAATTACTTTTCTGTAACTCCTAGTGTGAAAATATTAAAATTTTTGAACACATCACCCTCTCACAAAGAAACAAAAAAGCTAATGATTATCTTCTCTGCTTGTGACTCTCAAGCAGAATGTTGACAAAAAGGCCAGAGGCAATGAAAATAACATTTAATGGGTATTTTTATAGTCACTGTAAGTGTGGGCAATAAATAGTTAAACACAATGGACAAGTATTATTATTATTATTCATTATCATTATTTCATAAATAATTATTAATAATTATGAAAAAGACAATATTTATTGTCATTATTTAATGATCATAATTATTAATTTTTAAATAGAACACTCCCAGTGCCTGTAAACAAGCCATATAACTGGTTCCTGGGTATAGAAGGGAGACAGGAAAGAGATCTGCATGTACTTACATGATCTTTATTGAAATCAATCATACCTAAATTGCATTTAAAGCAGAACCTGTGTACAGCATACTGCAGACAGGAACTACATGTCACCTGTGCAAACCCAGTAATCACTTGTCTGCACCTCATTTCCCCACCCTAACGACTGCAATGCCACTGAAGACAACAATCCAATATAATACATGGCTATCTATGATTTTCCTTGTGCCCTCTCCCTCATCCTTCTGACAGACAGAAACATTGGGACTGTACAATAAAACACTGTCTCTATGTGCAACTATTTGGAAGACAGGGGAACATTGTAAAGCAGGTTTACATTGCCCTTCAGATTGATGTGGGAAGCCTGAACCATGCAAGCAATCACTCTTTCTAAAAAAAAGGGGAAGGTGGAAGAGTACTGACATTTCATCAAACTGTTAAAAGTCATGAAACCTTCCACTTTGTTACAATGTGTTGTCATTTATGATTTATATTAATACAGTGCAGTGTACTTTATCACTCAAAAACTAACATGCTATTTCTCCTCTTTTCGTCAAGTTTAAGACTGCTCACTCACTTTAATATATTAGACATTCCAGTAATAAAATCACTAGAGACCAAGTTATATAATAAGAAACTCAAGCAGGCTTTCAGCTTGGAAGACCAGAGCATAAATTGCACTTCTATGAAAGGCATGGACCCAGTGAGCACAGTTTTACTTATACCCAGCAGTCAAATCCTACAGCTGTATTAGCAGCTAAGGTTTCTAAGTCATTCAGTTCTGAACTCCTAGCAGTTACCAAAAGCAGTTTTGGTCCATGCCAAAAGAATTCACCTTAAAAGATGCAAAACCAGAAATCCCATTTAAAATGCTCAAAAGAGGAATTTCAAACCTTCCTGGGTTGAACAGTGACTGGGACACACAAGCATAGAATCCATCAATGCAAGCTAAACTGTCCTAGACATATAAGATCCATGAAAAAAATACTACAGCCTACGTCCCTCCCATTTTTAGCAGATCTCTCTCTTTGTTACTTTTGTTTTCAGGAGTCTGGTAGCTAGCAGATAAACCAAATTAAACTTACTGTACTAAAGTGCACCAGAAAGCTTCAACAGACAAGCTATTAGTATCAAATACTGCCTTTCACATTTATTTTCTTTTCATTAAGAGTAAACTGTAGAGAATTCAGAAATAGTATTTAGATAGGACTCAGCCTCCAGCAAGATTATAATGAACTTCTAAGTGAACTTCTGCTACATACCCCAGAAAACTTAAACCAGTTCTTCCACTTGGTTTTGCAATGCTCTGTAAGAAGAAATGTAGATGAAAGGATGTGTACGTCAACTAGCAAAATTTTCTCACTTTGCACAAATTTGCCATGTCTTAAGACTATTAATACACTTAAAGAGACATAAAGTTGGGAGACTTAATATAATCAAGTTTAAAAAGCAGAAGAAAGGCTACTTTTCAAGTTCTTTCCAGAGGAAATTTCAACCAAGCAAGTTCACTTAATATAACTTACATTAAAATGTTGTATTTCTGCATTAAAGTTAACCAAATATTATATGCAACATATATATAGATTGATTTTATGCATACACATATATTTGCATACATATTGTGTACATATCATAATTATTGAGGGCAAAAGACTCAAAAATTGTGTATATAAAGTTTTAATGAATTTATATATATTAGTGTAAATAAGATTAGATAAGGAGCTGGATACTTTCAAAGTCTTCTGACTACTTAAAACAACAAAGCTAGTTGTTCCAGCTCCAGCATACCATATGTCATGTTGTTTTTTGGACTTGTGTCCTAATAAATAGAAAACTGGTAAGGAATACATGTTTTCTATATTTTCCTTAAAAGGTAGAGTGCATAACAGGTTTATCATTTCTTTGTAGCTGTATGACTTCTCTTTTCTTGCAACAGTGGAATAAATCTCTCACAAACGGAATTACTGTATTCTGACCTCATTTCACATTCTAAACCACAAGCTTACATTACTCCAGATGCTACATGCATACCTTAAGTACACTGTGCATTACATTCAAAGTAATCCACCTTGCACATTGAAACACATTAAGGAGGAATACAAGTCCAACTCCAACATTTCTTTGTGCTCAATTTTAAGTTCAACTGCTACATGTAACTGGAAGAAAAAAAGCTAAACAAGAGTAGCAGCATGACAACAAACCTCCAGCAAACAGCCCTGAGAGCCAAGAACTTTCAACGGGGCAGACTGCAAACACCCATGGTGGCAACAATCCATGGTGAGGCACAGAGTAAACCTGAACGGGCTGATGCAGAACTGGATGTTCACAACCTCATCAGGAGTAAGCTACCTCAGCCAACAGGGAAGTCAAAATCCTCACACCTTCCAGACAGAAGCACCCTCATGCCAGCCTACATAGGGGCAGGTGACTCAGCTTTCTTTGGAGTTCCCCCAGTTAAATTTCATTTAGGCTTACACTCAGCTATGCACAGCAAGAGCCAAGGTACACATTTCATTTCTATGGAACTGTACCTTTGCTCATCACAGCAACTGTCAAGAGACTTAACTAATACTATGATTAACCTTTTAATTAAGATCTGTTAGGGGAAAAGAAAAGGAAATCAAATACAGACAACTTAAAAATTTAACCAGCCAGGGGAAAAAGTTATTAAACTGCAGATGACAAAGAGGAAATAGAGGAAATACTGCATCAAAACCAATTGGATGCAGTATAGTTTGGCAGAGGTAGTAAAGCTTATAAGTCAATACTGAGCACAGCAAAAGAAGTAAAAATAGTGAGGTAGATCATTTCTACCTCTCTGGTATTTACCTACTGTGAAATATTTTTTGCCTCTTCTAATCAACAAGGTTATTCTGAAACATACCTGTTCCAAAAGTTCCTTGTACGTTATTCTGTCTTTGGTATTTGTTACAGGGCTGTCATAAATAATGGCAGTTTGGTCTCCTCGTCCATTCTCAACATGACGATCTACAGCGTTGTAACACATATTCAACTCTCCACCTACGAACCTACAAAAGAAGTATGAAGTATGTGATAGCTAGCCTTCCAAACTAAGACAACTTTATTTTTTTTTCTGGTCATTTGGTCGTTTTAAGGAGTGAGAGCATTCAATTAAAACATAGCTCTCAAAACATTATACTCACTTCAGGAAGGTCTTTTTTATTCTGTAACCTCAGGATTTACTCAACAAGCTAAATACAACTATTAGTGAAAACAGAAACATTTAAGAACTGTATTTTAACTGACTTAACTAAGAATCTGCTGAACTTGGTCCTGGTTGAACTTACTTTGTATTAATCACACTGATTTTATATGTATAGTATCACAGAAAAAGCATAAATTCACATAAATTAATCTGACATTATGAAAACATGCTATTATCCTACTTTGTACTGGCACACACACAAACCCTTTTCAAAAAGAACAGGTTCAGGACCCAAAATAGTCTTATTCATCTCTTGGCAATTCATCTCTGTAGCTAAATGAAAGGGATCCCAAGTTATAAGATCGTATGATTATAATGCATTTGACAACACTCTTTTATATCAGTGACTCAAAATTTTCTGTAAAGTGATATGAGTCATAGCCTCTTCAATAGTTAGACATTTACAGAAGACTCTTATCTTCCAATTAAAGAAAAAACATTTCACAAACTTAGGTTTCACTTTTCTAGTCTTTTTATATAGAGAAAAATTCAAGTGCAACATAACCCTCAAAGTACAGAAATATGGAAGGTACCAGATACAAAGACAATTCTAGTTACTGGAAGATGACACAGCACCTAAAAGTTAAAGTTCACACTAAATCATGCTCTTTTTGTTTGTTTTTCTATCTCCATGTATATCTGTGAAGCAAAAATAGCAATTTACAAAAAGCACACAGTTGAGAGTTTCCAAAATGTTCTATGGGGACAACTGTACAGTGGCAACATTTTAATATAGTGCAATTAGAAATAACAGATGGCCTAAAGTAACCTGCTACTAGTTAAAAAGAATTATTTCCTTCTTCACTTCTCATGTTTAGTAAAGGACTGCTTTATAATACAAAATCATGATATTTTATATATTACTTTTATATCCATACACAGATGCTATGGGATAATCTTTATTGTCTAAAAATGGCAATTATGAAATTAAAACCAGTTAGCATGTTTAGGATGCAGTTATCTTACTGCAACTCCTTTACAATACCATTAATAAGGATAAAGTGGGGGACCATCAAAGTCACAAACCATCCTGTACAAAAATCTACAAAACCCTTCCCCTAAAAGGAAAACAATACGAACAATTAAGGATCTGGAATTGTTTCACATAATACAGAGAAACTCTGCATTGATGTCATAAAAGTTGTGTAAGATTCAGATTTTTCTACCAAATTACTGTAGGATGATATTAACAAGAGAACACGTTACCTGGGCTATGCATATTCACTTAAAATGATCAAAACATGAGCAGGCATGAGAGCTTTGGTTTTCTAAAGATACATGGCAACATCAACATGAATTTTTAGCAATCACTTTCAAACAAGTGTGTGAAAGAGATATAACTGTAGGTTTAATCCAAAACCAAGACTATCTGGAAGGTGTGATGAGAGCTTTGTTACCCTGTTGAGAAGGAGTGAGGTTCTGATAGGACCAGAAAAGCAGACATGCACTTTTTCACATTAAATGAGAGTAGAAGCTGAATAAAATGTTAGACAGTATCAGATAATTTGAGGTATTATTATGTAAATTGACCCTGACACAGTTTTGAAAATGTAAGCGACATTTGAATAGCAATCTGGGCAACACTTCCAAAAATTTAAAGGGGATTAAATATTGCACATATGTCTTAGCACCAGAGGAAAAAGATATGTTGCAAAATTGCCCTCTGCCTGCACATGTTAGAGAAACCTGTTTCCACATTCCTAAATAAACACTTGTTTTAATCCTTTTAACTGGCATTCCACAAGATTCCAAAATAATCTGTTCATGTGTTTCACCAACTTCAGCATTAAACAGATTTTTCTCTCTAACATCTAAAGACTATGTTTCCCATGTTGCAACTGAAGATAGTTTTGACCTGTTCAAAGCCAGCTCAAGGAAGTTTTTCCTTCAACTTCTTGGCCAAATTCTATGTGGTTTAAAACCCAGGTCTCCATTTTGTCTTTTAGATCAAACAATTTCAATTCCTTCATCCTTTTCTTGAGCAACCATGCTTCATAGCTCTTATTAGTTTTCATGTAGGCAAAACCAGATGTTTTGTGCTGTATTAGCCCCTGATGCAGTTCAGAACAGTACCTGGGATTACTGCTTCAAAAAAACAAGTCAGGGGATGGTGACACGGATCACTTATCTTCTGGAAATCATTTTGCATTCCACTGACATACTACTGGTATTTCCAGAGGCAGAGAGTGAAGAAAACACACTGTGTTGCAAGTTTAAGTTTCTTTCATGCTCTTACAGTATTTAGAGAGGAAGAATTGCCTTATGCCTACATTCTAAATAGAGTAACAGCCTCCTTCAACTGCTTCAATAGAAGTAGATTACACTGGAAAATATATGAAAAGCATCTGCTTCTGTACATCTCAGGTTTTGCAACCAAAAGCAAAGCTATTAAAAAAAATTGGTATTTCCAATTGATCTAATAAAAGAGGAAACAAATTCTAACTCAAGACACACATACATGAACTTGTTAATAGTATTTTTCAGGTCCCCATAAGCAGCTTTCAAGGTAAACCTCTGACCCAGAACTCCCTTTTTACCCTGTTAAGCCAGCAAGCTTTGTTTTTCCTTGGACACCTGGCCTCTTTCTCAGCTGAGTTCCACTGTCTGTTTTCTCTTCAGCCTGTCCTCTGAAAGACCCTCTTCTATGTTCTCTCTCTCTTATATTCAACGAACTTCCCCATCTGTCACTCTGCTGAGCACACTGACTGCTAGTAACCATTTGGGATTTCAGAGGCATTAAAGTACAAGCTCTATCACGTACAGCCTGCTATCATTTAAAGTGAACTTAAGAAATAAAATTGCATGTTGCACATTAAGACATTTGTTTATACAAATTTGAATTGCTTAAAATTTTTATTATCCACAGAACAACGGGTACCTGGCATACAAACAATTACAGCCTGATGTTGAATCCTCAGACTTGCATCTTTGTATGATGCCACAGAATCACAAACTGGCTTGAGGTTGGAATGGACCTCTGGAGGGCACCTGCTCAGACAGGTCTGTGGCATCCCACCCTTAAGGGGAAGGCAGAACCTAAGATTCAAAAATACTCTTGGTCAAAAAGAATTACAAAAGTCAGTGGGCCTGTAAAAACTTACAAAGTTTTTATTAGTAAATTCCATACACTTTATATGGAAATCTGTATAAGTTAGTCGCTGATACCTCAGTATAAGAATATGGCAGTGGGATTTGGATAAAGGTAGGACGCAAGGCAAAAGAGATGAAATAAAGAGGGGGAAATGAAGATCATCTGCTCCATGACCAGAGTCCTCTTGATCCAGCTCATCAGCTGGGTGATCTATCCAGAGACCTGAGGCACACAGGCACCTGAGCTTTGTGGGGGTACCACTCCATAGCAAGTTTCTTGCTTTCTATGCAAATTAGTTCACATGCACGATCCATTCTTCTAGCCCTTTCTGAAAATGGGTCAGAGGGCTTCAGCAGTCCTCAGTGGTCCTGATACCTCTACAGACTATGCCCATTTCCCAACCTTCTTCCTGCCCTGTACCATGTTTTTCTTATCTCCAGGAGCTGGAACAAGGACAGTCATCCCAGAAAAGTGCTGCCCTACCCCTCTAGGGCCCCCCTTCTCCAGCCACAGCCTGTTCTTTCTCAGTATTATTATTACAAACAATCCTTGGGTGGCTCCACGGCTATCTATGGGTGCTTGAGACATACACATTACCCCACTTATCTTGTAGGCTTCTACAAGGTCAGCCTGGAGACAGTAGACCAGGACCATGTCCAGATGACATTTTAACATCACCAAGGATAGAGGTTCTACAACCAGCTCTGTCCCAGTGCTCAGTCACTCTCACATTAAAAAAAGGAACATGACTGCTTTAGTTTGTGCTCATTGCTTCTGGTCCTGTTATTGGACATCACTGAAAAGAGTCTAGTTCTGTCTTCTGTAAAACCTCCCTTCGGGTATTTGCCCACATTAACATGATAATTTCAGTTTCTGCATCCACAGAGGAGGAAAAGATGCAAGTTAGAAAGTGAGGCTAGAAAAGAGCTTGGAAGACAAATCAGACTTCAGACAATGAAAGGTCCATTTTTCCCTCTTGTAAGGTGAAATAACTTCCACCTGAGAAAAAAAGCTTTACAAATGCCTCTGTCAATTTAAACAAACAAGCTTATCCTGCTCAGCAAATCAAACCACACTTGTTTGACAGAATCTGATAGCAAAACTATGTTCATTTGCATGTATAATACTCTCATTCCTTAGTCCTCCAAAAGTAACCACTGTACTGATTTCATTATATTGGTTGGGAATGCTGCAGTCAATGAGCTTTACTCATTGACTGCAATCACATGATCACAGAACCAATTAGGTTGGAAAAGACCTTAAGATCATCAGGTCCAACCATTAAATACAGCACTGCCAAGTCAACCACTACACCTTGTAAGTGTCACATCCACACAACTTCTAAATACCTCCAGGTTTAGTAGTTCCTCCACTTCCGAGGGCAGTCTGTTCTACTGCTTGAGAACATTTGCAGTGAGAAGTTCTTCCTGATATGCAATATTCCTAATATCCAATATTCCTAATATCTAAACCTCCCCTGGTGCAACTTGAGGCCATTCCCTCTTAAGGTCCTATCACTTGTTACTTGGGAGAAGAGGCTGACCTCCATCTGGCTACAATCTCCTTTTACTTAGTTACAGAGAGCAATAAGGTCTCCCCTGAGCTTCCTTTTCTCCAGGCTAAACAACCTCAGCTCCCTCAGCAGCTCCTCATAGGACATGTTCTCTACATTCTTGTCTAGACCCTAATTATACAGGCAATCCTATCTGGACTTTCTGAATAGTGCCATGACCTTGAGATCAAAGTCTCAAGGATCCTATCTATCTCCTGTTACACAGCCCATCATGGCTGGGTGTTACTGATAATTTAGCTGAAGACATATAAATTTTTACTACTAGAGGTGTCAAGCAATGATATCAGACACCAATAGGAAATCCAGCTCCACTCCACTGGCTCTTTATCTTTTAATTTGCACAGATTTGAGAATTATTAATTTTTTTAACTAAATATTTTGAATTACTAGCATTTTTGATCAAAAAAAACCCCAGAAAAATACAAAAAGGGCAAAGAACATTGCTGTACCAAATAAAAATGACCTTTATCCTACATTGCATTTATATTCTGCATCAGCTTCTTCTTGAGAAAAGACCCAAGAGCATGATGTAAACTTGCTTAAAAAGAGGCAAAGGTGCCTCTTGAGCTCAAAGAATTTTAACATTATCTTTGAGAAAGTATTGAAAATCCTATCTAGCAATTTATAAGAATGATATCATATTCTATCTTAGGATAGTTCATCATTCACTGAGGAAGATACATATTACAAACGCCAATGCCTTTGCCAAACATTAACCACAACATCTAAATTATAACCTACTTAGACAGTATCTGAGATTAAGCAATCCCAAAAGCCATAGCTTTTTATACACCGGTGTGTTTGCATGCCTGACTTCCCTGGCATTTGAAGCCGGCTTTCCCATGTTCACGGCAGCCTGTTGCCAATTCAGACCCAAAAAGGGGTGGCATATGGAGCATCAGATGCACTCATCCACACCGTTCAGCCATACACGGACATACACAGGCACGTCACACCTGCCAGAGTGCATGCTAACATACCTTCACCACAACACGCTTATGCATGCTGCTTTTAATCATGAACTTTAACCAAATGTAATAATTTAACTTCTTCAAACTCCGCAGCCGTCTCCTCCAACGGCACACCGACAATCCCAGAAAGATGCTGGGATAGTTTTGTGGTGAGCACACGACTCCCAGCCCAGCACAGCCACAGCCCCAGGGCAGGCAGTCCTCTCTCCCCGCTACAGCCGAGCTGAGCCCCCCGACCCGACACGGAGCACTCGGGCACTCACCAGGAGGCGCTCCCCAGGCTGCCGCTCTCCAGGGTGCGGACCCAGGGCTTGTACCACTGGATCTGCTCGGCGACATCCCCCCAGACCTTCTCGGGCTCCGCCAGGCATGACCGAAAAACTTCCTCGTACTTGCCCAGCGCCCGGGAGGAGGCGGAGGAGGCGGCGCGGCCGCCGGGCGGCGGGCGGGGGGCGGCCGTGGCCCGGGTCGGCAGCGGGAGCGGGACGCCCGCACAAGGCCGGCCCGGCCGCCGCCAGGCACCACCGCCCCGGCCCGCCACCGCCCCGCTAAGCTTTGGCAGCGCCGCCAGCTTGCCCAGGAAACCCATCGTCCACGGCCTTCCAGGGAGAGGGGACACACTGGCTTCTCTAGGGCTCCAAAACGCCCTCGGGCGGGACGGGACGGCAACGGCTCCCGGGGGCCGGCGGGGCACGGCGGGACAGCCCCCGCAGCCGGCCGGGCCGGGCTCAACTGCCCCGCCCGCGCCCCGGCCCTGCCCCCGCGGGCCGCCATCCCTCGGAGCTTCCGGGAAGCGGCCGGAGCGGGGCACGGAGGGCTGGGGCCGGGGCCGGGGCTGGGGCACGGAGGGTCGGCGCACGGAGGGCCGGGGCCGGGGCACGGAGGGTCGGGGCCGGGGCCGGAGTCGGGGACGGGGCGTCCGGACCCGCCAGCGCTTGGCAGCGACCGAAGGCAGCGGAGAGACTGAAAAAGGAGACCGACACCTCAAAGTGTTTCTGACTTACCGGTCTGCGGGACGCGTAGCCAGAGTACTTTTCCAAGTATTTATTTTGAAAGATACTCTTGCTTTGTGAAACTTACCCATGATAAGGAGGCATACTGCTTGTGCCAGCAGAAAAAAAAAAAAAAAGTTCATTCTGCTTTTCAGAAGGTCGCTATCATCTCTAGTGGGTCTTCTGTTTTGCTCATTATGGTGTATATTTAGAAATCCTTCTTGAGTTTCAGTGTGCGTGATTCAGAGTATTATAATGCTCAAGTCAGTTAAGACATACACCAGCTTCAAATGTTATTTTATCATTTAAGAAATTATTTTACTGCTTTAATAGCCCTATCCATTACAGGTTACTCAGGATATTCTTCCATAATCACTTTATAAGAATGTCATATAGCAAAGAGGAACTCTATAATATGTTTTATATTCATTATTAATTTAGGAACCTGTTTCTTGATTGCTGTTGAATTAGTGCAATTGCTGTTGAATTAGTGTTATGTTCTTATAGAAGAAGAGGAACATCACAATTTATCACACAAAGGAATAAGGGATGAGAAGAAACAGACTGTTTACCCACTACAGTAGGTTTAATACATTAAATCAGTGTATTATCCTGGCTCAAAATACATGAGGGGTGGAGTTCAAGTTCATCAGAAGTTTTAGGTCATCTTGAATATCCCTAATGGTCTTCAGCATAAAGACTAGTTGCTGCTTCTGTTTCTGAGGCCTATATAATTATGTCATAGAGTTCCTCCTGATCAGTGCTGTGTGAAATACCTCACCTCACTCTCCTCCCTATCTGTGTTACAATAGCATAAAGTAAGTAAGTACTAAGTAGCATAATGGCATTTCCAAAAATGCTCAAGTTACAAATAGAGACTTATTTCTTAAAAAGAAGTTAAAACCCAAAAAACCTCAAGCACCTGAAGCACTAAGTGGACATTTTATTTAGCAAAGTTCCTTACTGCTACAGCATGCCAACAAATCAAGAAAATTAAAAATACATTAAAAAGAAAATGTTTCAAATTTAACAATTTTATTATTTTGCCCATATTTTCATCACTTTGACAGGACTTTTGCTGCCAACAGAGTTCAGTAGTCAAAGTTCTAAAATAAATAAAGGAAAATAAAGAGAAGCTTGCAGGTACTGTAAACAGTGTTGACACCATGACAGCCCTGAAATCAGATATTGCTTCTGGATTGTACAAATATGCCTGAAGAACACAACCTCCCAGTCAGGACACACATAGTTGATCTTAGCATTTAAAAAATAACCCCAGGATTATATTTTACATTTCCTACCTCTATAATGGGTAGGCTAATTTTGACTTAAAAGAAAAATTCTGATTTAAAATTATTACAGAATCACAATTAATTTTTGTGTGTGTGTGTTCCTGCTCAGAAATCATCACACCCAGATGTGTGATGTTCACAATCCCACTCTGGCTGAGTACAGTGCATTGACGGTGTACCAGAGCTCTGCAGTTTTACAAGAGGTATCTCTTGTTAATCCCACTTCCCCAATTCAAATCCCTGGAGGTACATTATGCACTCCCAATGAGTAACCCTTCATACTGTTTGCCTTACAAGCTCCCTTCTTTTGATCACCAGCACTGCCATCGATGCCCATCTAATTAGGAGAAGCCCTATAGCCATTGCTATAACCAGCAGCCAGCCTCTGGGTGGTGATAGCAATCTGTTTCTGAGCTGGAACAACACCTCCCTTTTCCCTAAAGGGGAGAAAACTCTGGAGGGCAGGCCAGCTAAAATATTTAAGTGTATGTAACAGGCTAGTTGTACACACTAACACTGAACAAGGTAGCCTGAACTATAAACATGTAATGTGTCTGGAAATACCTAATATTTCTTGTGGTTTTGAAGAGTGGTACTAACCATTTTTCCACTCTGTCCATAGTGTGTTTAATGTGAAGTTGTAAGTATTAAGCAAAGGAATGTGCACTGGAACAGTAAACAATGGTATTAATTTTGAATATAGTCTTACTAGAAATGCTATGCTAGAGGTGTAGGGGATACAAGTGAACTTAATAGGAACAAGAAGTGCATTAAATTCTTATTTAAGCTAGCATCCTACTGATGGAATGTCACCTGAAGGAATGTTTCAAATGAATATCTGTGGAATGTACTTCATTAATTAAACTCATCACACCTCATACAGATAGCTAAGAAGGTAAAGAAGGAATTGCTGTTCTCCCAACTGCACACTATTGATTTAAGCTTCACTTACAAACACCATTATAGCAGATTTCTGAACTGATTAATTTTCCCTCTAATACTTTTTTTTTTTTGCAAAATGTGATGTTCCTGAAATTCACACTCTACAAAGAATTCTGAAGTAATGTCAAGCGATGTGTGTAGCAATTACCCTTGTAGCTGTAGACTTTCGTCTCTATGCATACATCTAGCAAAGAACAAACTATGAAACATGGCCTGATACTTCTGCAAGTGAAAAGTCTTATCTGAAGCCTTTGTCTTGTTCAATTTTTTTTTTCACAGAGCTGCATCCTCTAGTGTAAGCTATGCATGTTTGAAGATACATGTTTCTTGAAAACAGATCAGCAGAAAAGTATTAAAAGTATCATCTCCTATATATTAAATGCGTTGATTGTCCTAGTACACAGAACTTTGGTAATTCAAATTTCAGTTAGAGACCTTTTATAAGCACAAAGTTAAACTGTCGCTAAAGAATTTGTATGTATGTTAAATTACTTTGCTTTGGTTCTGTACCACCTTTTGTCCAACTTTTAGACTGCATCTGTCTCAAAAACACTGCTAGTCCTGTATGAATAAGTTTCACTTACAGCACTTACATCCAAAATTAAAGGCAGTCACAGTTTTCTAAAATATGCAGTGGTGTGCAGAGTTGAGCTCAAGCCAAAATAAACTTTTCTGTTTCCATGAAAGGTGATGGAAATATTATCAGTAACCACCATTTTCTAAGGCACATAAGTAGAGGTAGTTATTATTCCAGTTTAATGTCCAGTCTTAGAATATTAAATATATCACAGTGGTTTTGAAATCTATTAAAACTTTTGTAAAAAATTCTAAATAATTAAATTATTGCTTGAAAAAAAGTCAATGTTCAATTGCCTCTCTGCCCACCAAGGAGCTGGGAATTCATGTCCTTCTGTTTATTTCTGTCTCTGGCCATGAGGGTTTGGTGTGCTGGGAGATAAATGATGAGGACTTAGAAAAACAAGAGAACATCTGTCTCGGCAGACAGAAGCACTTTTTACATACTTCTGGAAAGTGCTGAAATCAAAGTCTGACTCAATCCTTGTGAAAATGGGTTAGAAATCCTCTGGGGTGAAAATGTGATTCTAGTTTCAGTTATTACTGATGTTATCATTTGGTTACTTGAGGAGGTCTTACAGTTCAGGACAGTCTGTATTTCATTCTTTTTTCCCCCCCCCCCAGATCTAAATTCTTCTTCTGAACATATTTTGGGCTTTGAAAATATGAGAAACAAAACCAGATAGATAATTTAAAGATTCCTTAATTTAAAAACAAACCAAAACCAAACTATCTAAAATCAAACTAAAACCAAAATCAAACAAACCAGCTAAAAAAACAACTCCACATTATGTCACCTAACAAATCAAGACCATGAAAGCAAAATATTTCATGCAAAAGCAAAATTTATGATATGTTCTTCAGTATTTAGGCATGCTAGAGGAAAGAGTCCATGGTAAATTCCTTGTAGAATTTTGCCTTCTGTGTTGCATTTCTGCTATTGGGGATTTAAATTGTAAACCTGATGCAATTTTTATGAAGACTGTTGTTGAACTTTGATTTTTAAGTAATCCATGTCCCTGAGCTGCCCAGATTCCTGAAAGTGCTAATTATTGATTATTTGTCTCTACAAGAGTAAAATATGCTGTTTTATCCAGTGCTGTTCCCATTTCTTTCATATGCCTCTTCCACTGTTTTCCAGATGACTACACCAGAACCATCATAGGCAAAAGGACTGTTATTACAAAAATTTCAAATTTAAATATATGTTCTTTGAAGGGGACTGAAGGACTTCAGGCACTGACCTTCTTATTGATGTTTCTTTTGAACTTGATAACAAAAATAACCATGGATTTCACAATTCATTTTTTTTACCCAGAAAATTGTCTTTTTCACAGAATTATGATAAATTCCATTAACCCTCAGTCTAAGCGTTAGTGTTAATGTCAGCATTGTCATAAAAATAATTTTAAAATTACCTTTTATAGAAATATTTCTTATCAGCAACACTTTCTGAAATAGAGAATACAGCCCAAGGAGTAAGAAGAAGTTAGGCAGTGCTGGAAGAACTCCATGATTAAAAATTACAAGAAGTCCTATTTGCAACCTTCAATGACTAAGATAAAACAAAAAAGCTGATTTTTTTTCCAGAATATCCAGGCTTGACTAGACCAAAGGTACACTGATTCTGTTTTCTGTCTAGGAGGGATGAGGAGGGTGAGGGGAGATATAGTTTGTATGCAGGTAAAGATGAAAATTAAAAACCACAAAACTACATATGCTAAAGATTTTCAAAACAATACCTAAAATGTAGTACTGAGCTGCTTTCACACTCAAAGCTCTGAATTTCGCATCAGAGCTCTGGGTGCACAAAGAGTGCAGAAATTGCATTGTTGCCTGGGCTAAAGACTCATTGGACACCCTGAGGAGCACAGAGTGAGGCTGGCACAGCTTTAGTATTTATCTCCTTTTTTGTCACATCCCTTTGCAAGAAGCTTGGCTAGGAGCCTGGCCCATGGTCAATTATCATATCAGCATGTACTGAAAGGCCTCTTTTTCTAAAATCAACTTCAACTTAATCTGCTCCATTTCTGGTCGTGTCCCAAAGTTTCATTCTTGCAATCCCATTCTCAACAGTTGCTGGATTTTGTTCTTGTGACATATTTCATTATCCTTATTCCACTACATGACTGTTCACTGCATGACAAGAAGAGTTAATGTTCAAACACCGTGGTGATGTGCTGCTTTAGTTGATCTGCAGAATTGTCTTGCAAACAAACAAGAAACTGACACCTAAACTGACTAAGTGTTATTTTAATAACATATTTCATTGCAACTGTCTTCTATTACTGTGCTAAATTTTAAGCATGCAGGATCATCCAGAGCTGTACAACAACTAATTCTGTGAATTTTTTGAATGATCCCACTTTTGAGTGGCTCCGACTGGTAAAGAACAGACGAAATTTCACAGCAGCTTAGGGAAGAAATAGTATCTGTCAGTCAGTTTGCCCCAAATAACATCAGTAATAATCTCTGAAAATAGCTTTTTCTATAGCTCATCTTGCAAATTAGCATGTCACAGGATTCCTGAAGAATCTAAATAAGAAAAATAGGCATGAATTCAGGCCCAAGAATATTGTATAAAGCAGAAAAACTTATTGGTAAGCCAAGAGCAAAACTGTGTGCCCAAATCCATTTAGTTAAACATTCAAGTCCACATTTTCTCATGGCCTCATGCTTTTATGGTGCTGAAATGGGCTGCCAGATGTTCACATTTGTACCCTCAGGAATCCAACTCCAGAATTAAATTCCTATAGTAATTTTAGATTGCAAGGTAAAATTTTAGACTCACTAAATTTAGGCCAAAAGTCATTAATTATAAAAGAGCAGAGGCTACATGCCCACCCCCAAGATACTATTTTTTTATTAATGTCTCAATAGTTATTTTTACCAGTGTAAGAATGAGTACAGCAGATTCATGGAACTAACCCAACTTTTCACAAATCAAGGAGAAATTCAATGTCAAAGACAGTGAAGAACCTTCTGCCATCATGATAATTTCTGGAAGCTCTATGGAACTGGAAAAAAGACAGGAAAACCAATTTCTCTGTTAAAGCAATGTCAATGAAGTGGATGTCAATGAGGCAGACATAGCAAATTGAAATCTGGTCATTTGCCTTACCATTGCTGTCCTATTTTTCTTCTCCAAGCACCCTGAAATTTACTCAAAGTAGATATGTGGTTCTGATTTTAAGGGTCAAAGGAAAGAATTTCAACATGCATACTGCATGTTCAAATGTTTGCTCACTTCTATTATGGGAAAGCAGTGAATGACTTCTGTGTATGTGTTTTAGGTAGTGTACAAAATTGAATCTTCAGGATTTGTTTTTCCATAATAGATGTAGGGGGCTTATGCTCAGTATTTCTGCTCACTAGAGTAGCTGGCTTACTTGTAAACCTACAGAACATTCATCTGGTTCTTCCTGAGTTATCCAGAGTGTTTATTTAGAATTATCTAACAAATTATATTTTATTGTGTAATTTAATAGCAGAAGTTAAATTTCCTATTTATTTTGAATATATATCTCTCTAGTTAGAGAGCCATGTTGTTGTTACCACAGCCTTACAGAAGACTGAATTAATGAATATTTGTGTGAAATGTTTAGAAATTCATTACAGAGGACAGCTTAATCATCCAATACGAGCCTGGGAATTTGTGATAATTTTAGAGCCAAGTCTTTTGGGCTACACCCAAACATTGTTTTATTGGGTGTCAAACCCCAAAGAGCCCATTTAAATTGTTGTGTCTATATATAATGGTCTCTAGAAACTAGACTCCAAAGTCTGATTTCTTGGCCTCTGGGAATATTATGCTAGCAAAACCAATGTCCAGGCTCTACATCTCGTGGTGAATATAAACAAATTCTCAGGAAAAAGCTGAGTCTTTACTTTTCAAATAGACTTGGGTTTCATCTCATAAAAATTTTATATGCCCTCATTAACAGCTGAAAATTATTTTTATATGAAGTAAATGCTTTGATATTTTAAAAAAGTCTCTTGTAAAAAGCCACCCTGAAGGATGCCTCTCCCTCTGTGGAACGCTATGGTATTTCATATGAAATAAAAAGCATCCTTTCTTGTAACAATTGGAAAAGCCAGACGGAATTTTCTGTAAAATTCAATTCCCAAAAAGCTGACCTATTTTTTTCACAGATAATATATTTAATGAAAGAAATAAATTCTCAGCATTCTGTTTTTCCCATAACATTATTTGTCACTCTTTACACCATTTATGGATTGCTCTTTGTCTTCTTTCCTTTTACTTAGGTAATAGGTAAACTTAGAAATCAAAAGCTAAAACCCTCTCACTCTGGCACTAACAAACCAAACAATAGCTAAAACACCATAAATAAAATAGAAAAATTTGCTGTTTCTGCTTATTAATTGCACCATAGCCAAATATCACAAGGTTCATTATTAATAATTATACAAATCTAGACCCTGTGAGCTACACAATCACTGACCAACCCAAACTACCTCATAAATTGTACGGAAGATCTTGCTATAAAGAGTATGAAACTATTGTGGATATTTTCGCATGGCTTATCAGATTGGCCATTAGCTTCTATTTCTGGTGATCAAGAATTCTGAACACTAGAAAATATGATGAATTACCAATTCAAGTCTCCTTCCAAAGCTAACAGCATGGCTCAAATAGGTTAAGTTTTTTAGAAAAACTATCATAAGATTTTCTGTTCCATCACTACCTAGTTTATTATGAGGTATTACCAATCTTAAAAATCTTCACATCCAAGAATCCTCATCTATAGGAAAACATTGCAATCATATATGTTTCTTTACATTCTAGTAAAACAACAGCCTGACTAAACACAAAGAATAGTAAAAGATACGGATAAATTTAAAGACCTAAATTAATTTCAAATAAATTAATTAGAGAAACAAATACTTCTCCAAAAAGTTTTTCTGGTATTTTTTGGCATTAACAGTCTCATTTTCTTAGGAACTCCAAAAATAAGAACAGAATGTCTCAATATCAACCAGTAGATTTATTTTCAGCTGTCTGATCAGGATGTGTTAGGATCAAGACCAATTCCCTCTGATTTCTGTTTCAATACCTGCAGTGCTAGTTCAAGCAACAGGGCTGTATAGATCTAACAGCTGAATAACAATCATTATCCTCAGCCTTAGTACTCAGTGAAAAGGGTAATGATAATTCCATTGTAATTTCAATGATGATTTTCATCTTCATATGCTGAATATATTCTGCATACATTCTTAAGGCTTTTAGAATTTTTTCAAGGTTACCTCTAGAACTATAAACATTTTGCAAATGCATGTTTTAATAAGAAAAATAAAGATGGTGTAATATAGAGAGTAAAAACAAGTAGCAAAATCACAAGTACTAATTTTCTTACTAACTTGATTGCCGCTTACCAAAGGAAGAATTCCTTCATTATGGCATGTCTTCACAAATATTTTAAATCTAATTTTGGTTTCTTTCTGTACATTTATAGTAAAAGGATCAGGAAGTGTAACTTAAAAAAAAAAATAAAAATAAAAGTGAACTCTAGTATAACTTCAAGCTATCCTAACTCAAATTTTCATCCTTTGTCATGAACTTTAGAAAGAAGCTGTCCTTTGTCAGCCTCAAGCAGCTCCAACTCACACTTCCTCTCTCCTAGTTGCCATTGCCAACCTGTGCAGTACAAAGGGGAGTCAGGACAGGAGTAAGAAGAAGCCTCATTTTGTTGTCCAGAGATAGGACAATGACTTGGAGATAGGAGCTGGATTTGCACTCCAGGCTTAACTCTCAGGATTATTTCACAGAATTGGAAAATTACTGAGTTTGGAAGGCACCTCTGTAGGGGAACTATCCTAAACCTCCTGCACAAGCTAGGCCACCTGGAGTCCAGATTACTTTTGAATATCTCCAATTATGTGCTAGTGCTGAGTCACCTTCACAGTAAAGAAATGTTTCATGGTGTTTGAAACAACCTGTGTTACAGTTTGTGCCCGTTGCCCCTGGGCACCACTGAAAAGAAAATGGCTGCATCCTTCCCTGAGGTGGAGGTGAGACTGACCAGCCCGTAGTTCCCTGGGTACTCTTCCTTACACTCTATGAAGATACAAGTGACATTTTCTTTCTGGCAGTCCTTGGCCATTTCTCCCAATTGCCAGGACTGATCAAAGACTATCAAGAGTGGCCTCAGGATGACATAAGCAGTCTCCCTCAGCACTTTGGGTGCATCCCATCAGGTCCCATTCATTTATGTCATGTCCAGTTTGTTTAAGGATTCTCTGACCTGATCCTCTTCCACTAAGGCTGCATCTTCCTTGCACCAGACTTTTTCCATGGTGTCTGAAACCTGGGATTGCTGATGGACAGTCTTGCTAGTAAAGACTGAGACAAATACTACATTTAGTACCTTTGCCTTTCCATGTCCTGTGTAACCAAGTCCCCTGTCTCTTTGAGCAATAGCTCCATACTTTCCCTATTCTTCCTTTTCTTGAAGCCCTTTTGTTGTTTTTGACACCCCTATCCAGATTCAATTACATTTGGGCTTTAGCTTTCCAAACTTCATCCCTTGGATGCTTGGACAATGTTTCTGTATTCCCCCCATGTTACCTGTCCTTCGTTCTACGTTCTCTATGCTTCCTTTTTGTTCTTTGAGTTTGGCTTTGTTCATCCACAGAGGATTAATGGTATTTTTGTGTGCCTTGACAGTCTTTGGGATAGAACTCTTTTGAGCTTGAGACATGAGGTTTTTGATTTTCCTTAATGGAAAATTCAGAAAAGAGAAAAGGGGAAAAGCCATTCCTCACCTACTGACTTTTTGCCTACAAAAAACACATTCATGTGTGTGAGACACAGTCCTAGAGGTACTTTCCTCACTTTGTGAATTACACCAACTTCAGTGTTCCCTCAGCCTTTTATTTGCCTACAAAAAACACATTCATGTGTGTGAGACACAGTCCTAGAGGTACTTTCCTCACTTTGAATTACACCAACTTCAGTGTTCCCTCAGCCTTTTAAAAGACAAAGTTCAGAATGCAGGCTTAAAGTTAATTGCCTCATCTGCCTAAAAATTGATTCAGACAACTTTAAATATTTTAAAATATTTTTTAAATCCCTATATCCCTTAGGTTAGGTGCCCTATAGCACTTCAGTCAGTTAAACTTGAGGACTTTTAAATAGAGGGATGTATGTTTAGATATTCTATTGAAAGGAACTCTCAAAAAGCTTGTAAAAAGGTGAAAAACACCTGTTAGATTTTGTTCTCATTTATAGAGAGTACAGAATTTTTACACTTGTTTTGCATGGCCTCATGCATTTTGAGCCTCATAATTAAATAAGGCACAAAGCAATAAGAAATGCTCTTCTTTGTTTTTGAACTTGTGATCTAGAAATGATTTGTGGTAGCTCATTATTCAGGCTGAGTTAGTTATTTCACTCATTTCTAAGACTCATGTTGTAATGAATCCTTCACAAGAAAAACACACACTGCTTATGTTAGAGCTGTATGTGCATAAGAGGGTGTTTCTGCTTTGCTGTTGCTTTTTAATCATCTTTAAATTTACTACTTCTTGTAATGGACACTTGTGTATTTATAATAGTATTCTGTTTACTCCTTAGATTATTCATGCCTGAGTGCCCTTACTGCAGAAAAATATTTAATGAGCTTCAAAAGGGTAGCACTGTAAAAACAGGGAAAATATAAAACAAGCGCCTGCATACTAATGTAAGCCTCTAGCTAAAACACATTATCCAAACCTGTCATGACAGTCTTCCCATGATGTGCTTCATTTTTAATAGGATACATTTACTCTTAATTGTAGAGTATCTCTTTACCTGATGTCTTTCTAAATGAACCAACACTGTAGCTAAGCATTTCAACAAAGCACACTCTAAACTGAATCTTTTATATGTAAAACTCCATGTATTAGCAGGCTCTTCTATTTCACATTCTGGCTTTCAGAAAATTCAGCTGTTTTGTCATGGTGACAATGGACAACTGCCACAATGAAATTCAATCTTGCCATATTCATGTTTGAATTGGATGCACAGTCCTATAATTTGCTTCAATTGCTTTTATTCAGGAAAACAGAGATTTCACTAAGTTGTGTCTTTTTGGTAAAATACTTTATTGTTCCTACCCATGCTAACTTTACAATTAATCTTCACAAAATTTTCTCTAATTGTGTTGTCACAGAACTCAATTACTTTTTTTGCTAAAAAAAGAGGGAAATCAGAATGTCCAATTTGCAACAAAACTGAAATCTACTTATTTACACACATGTTTTATATTTCCTATTTAATTCCTTCTATCTCTCTCACCTGCAAGGATTTTGAAATTTCTTGGAATTTTTTCTATTTTCTATTTCTGATCTGTAAGATTCCTGAAGTCTTCTCTGCTCTCAGTAGTGCCACATACAGTATCCTGCAATTGGCTTCTAAAGTACACTAAATATGTTATCACAGCAAATCCTTTGATCCTTCATTATTGAAGTCTCAAAAATATTTTTTCACTTTCTGCTCTATTAGTCAGGCCTCTCATCCTGCTGTCTTTGAAATGTAAAGTTTGTCTCCACTGACTGCTAAACAAAAAGCTTCAGAGTGCATGCTGTATGTTCACCTATTCTTAAATTCCCTTCACTTTCTCCTATTTCCTTTTGACTCAAAACATTTCAAATAAACAAAAATCAACAGAATTAAATCACATTTACAGTATTCTCATCCGCCATCTGTTGATGTCATTGCCTGATTCTTCTTATTTCCAAAGGCTCTTTTTAATTGTCTAATCTTGTGGTAAAACAGGTTGAGACTGAGGCTGCCCCATCCCTTGCCCTGGTTACCAAATACTTCCTCCCTTGCACAGATAGGCTGGCATTGTGCATCTCAAAAAACAATGCCATGAAATGCCTGGAAATAAAAATGGGAGTTTTGGCTATGACTTGAGTCTGATACAAGATATAGTGTGCTACTTTTCACCTTTAAAGATTTGTGTATTTATTTGTCTAGAGGGTGCAGAGAAAGGCCTTTACTCCACATCATCATTATACTGATCCAACAACAATAACTTACATTTATGAATATAGAGATAATCAGTTTAAGTAATGACATTATGTCTTGTATAATCCTTCACCTTCCATTTTAAATAAATCTGGAACAGCTCATGTTGGTGCATGGGTAAAAATTTCCCAGAGATGCCAAAACCAAAGTTCAGCTACAGAAAAGCACAACATTTAGGGTTTTATTCTCTACCCTATGTGCTGGAGACCTTGTCAGGGTTTTGTGTAATTTACAGCCTGAAGGTAAGCATTTGTATAGTGATCCATTCATGATCCTCTGAAAATGCTTAGTACCTC
Source organism: Melozone crissalis (assembly GCF_028551555.1). NCBI lineage: Eukaryota > Metazoa > Chordata > Aves > Passeriformes > Passerellidae > Melozone > Melozone crissalis. The sequence goes on along the minus strand of NW_026535782.1, from coordinate 31,387,669 downwards.
TTTGAAGAGATATTTTCAGAAGAGAATGCCAGTTTTCTAGGAGGAAAGCTGACAGTGTGGGGTGCTGCTTCCATGTAATGATACTGCAGGATTGCTTTTTATGGGCACACAAAATTAGCCCAGAGAATCCACAAGTTGAAATAGTCTCATGACGTTGCTCTCAAGCCTGTAACCATTGACAGAGGAATGTCATGCAACTACCTTACTTTTGAGTTTCTGATACTTCCCCTCCATAGGCAGAAAAGAGTTTGATTCCCAGGGTCCCTTAGCATCGTTGAAAGTGGTTATGAAAAGAACTGTGTGAGATGAACACCTGAAAAGGGTTTTTCTTTATCAGGCTTATATATAATGACTTTTTCATGGATTCCTATACTATGCTAAGCCTCTGGAGAACTCTAGAAGAGACATGACAATATCAGCAATATAATGAACAGGCAATTGATGGGACTCAAGAGACCAAGGTTTGCTGTTGACCTCCTAGCAAGAAATTTAAACTCTGTGCTTTAGCCTCTTCCTCTATAAAATGCAGTCTTGACAGTTATCTCCCCTGGAAGTGTTTTCAGATCAATCGGTAAAATCTGAGTTATTAACTGTTGCTTCTGTGCAGCAGCATGGGGATCAATGTGCCCTGGACGTGCAGGTTTCAGCATCCTGAATTTTTTTGCCACTTCCATTAGTCACCATGGGCCATTGACATCAAGACTGTTTGAAAAAAATTCTGCTAAAAGTAAAGACACCCCAGGTTGCTTTGCTTGCTATGTTTGTGCTTTCTGATATACAATTTTCCTCTTTCCGCACTACTCACAACAATGCATCCAGACTTGGAGATAACTGAAATGAAAAATGACTTTTCAGTTTTCATTTTAACTGGTTTTTGCTTCTATATACATTTAATGCATTCAACAAAAAATATGAGTAAGAAGATTAAATCGCAAGCTACATGGCAAATTGCTTTCCTCAGAAACAGCTGTATTAACAGCAAGGACAAAACAGTCAGAATATGGTGGGTGTCACAAGAACACAGCCTTCTCCTTCACTTCAAAGCTTAACTCCAAAATTCTTTCCTATTTCTCATCTGGGTATCGGGGATTTTAACAGATGAGGAATGGTTATTTATATGTCGCATAATAAATTATAAACATAACCTACTACAGTCATAAGTGCTTTAATTATAGGAGAAACCAGCCATAAGATGTGTGCAGGGCTATACTTATAGATATTCCAAAGAGAAATGCATTATTGCAATAGTTTCTAGGACAACCTGTCTTGGGCAATAAACAGTATATTTAAATTATTAAATCATGGGGCACAATGGGAATAGATATATAGAATGAAAAAGTTGGTGCTGAGACCCTTAATGGCTAAATTACACTTTCTTTTTTTACGAAAAAAAATCAGTTGGGGTTCTTTTTAATGTGATCCCAAACATTACATTGGTAGCATCTTAAAAGCATTGAGTGCATCTTGGAGCATTTCTTCTGCTTTATCATTATCTGAAGGGAATTCCAACTGTCTGCCCAACATCTGCTCTGTCATGTGAAATTCCAGAAATTACAAAACACGCCATATTCAATTTCTCTGTGAACATGTTACAAAAGTTTTAAACTTCAGATAGTGGCTTAGCATAAAGTTGTAAAATAAAATCTGTAAAGTCTGGTTTTGTGGTACTAACCTCTCTTCCCTCTCTAACACAACAGAAATTCTGCCCAAGGCCATGAAGCACAGCTAAATGCATCCCTGGGCAACTGGTGCTCAGTCACTGCTCAAAAGCACAACATAAGAGGGCACACTGCACTGAGTTGCTTTCTGATTGCTTAAGCAATACCTTTCTGGTTAACAAACAAAATAAAACCAGCTGTTAATTTTAGAGTGTGCATTTTCTCCTGGTTTGTTTTTTTTTTAACATGAGTAACAGTACCGGTAAATGTCATATTTCAGTGAAGTTCTTTAAAATAATTTTTATTAAAAAAGTCAGTTTCTTCCTGTAATTTTAATTTATGACCTACATTCCTCTTGCTTACTATTGCTAGTCTGCTTTTACATCAACCAGTGTTCTTTCCAGTATCAGAGCATTTGATAGTTGCCCTAGTGTTGACAATGATGTAACAACCAGGTATGTTGATACCTTCTAGTTCTGATGGAAGAACAAAAGAAAGTGTCAAAGAAGTGAGAAACAGATTTTTTTTTCTGAAAAATCAGGCAGCTAAAGCTAAAGAAATCAGTAATTAAAAGAACAGATAATTGAATATTTAGAGTTGGACTGGTACAGAAGAGAAACCCAGTGAATTTCTCTGGGTGAATCCTGTGCAGAAATTAATAAAAAGCAGTTGCATTGCATCTAACCCTCCTTCCTATGTGCAGAGAACACAGAGGAAATTCAGTCATTCTTCAGCATGTATCACAAAAATGTGTCCAACCACAATGAAAATTACCACAATCAGAAATATCTTTTTACCGAAACACATTTTGAAATAGAAAGAAAACTTCAAAAAGCTCTTTTGTAGAAAAATTTTTTGTTGCAATCTATGATTTTAGAACCTAAACTGTGCAATTTGATTTCTATTTGTGAAGAAAATGCTTAGCTGCAAAATTGAATGTTACATTAAGATAATTTTATAGCCAATCATGGCAATAATTCCACTTACATTAAATCATCTGCTGCTAAGGTTTTTTTCCACATAACATTTTTGTAGGCTATCTTTGAAACATTTATTATTCCTAAAAAGAAAGCTGATGAAGTGATATGGCCAGGAGAATATTTTTGTAATCAAGCTTCCTTTTGGCTAGTATCTGCAAGATTTCATTCAATCCAAGTAGAAGAAATGCAAAACCCATCTACAAAAATAATATATTTTTCTACTTTGGACATGATACATAAATATAAGGTGAATCCTAGTAATAAGCACAGAACTTCTGTGGAGCCCATAGCGGCAAAAATCTTTTGCTGTAACATGAGGAGCCAGAGGTCATAATCTTTTGATTTCAGACCTAAGTGAGAGGCAGAGTACTTTTTAAAGCACTAAATCACTTCCCCAACAATTCTAAGAGTATGCTGTGCTAACCATGAGAGCTCCACTTTCTACCTCCTATTACTAATGGTGGAAACTGTTAATGCATTCCCACTGGATCACTTTTATGGCCAAAGCACTGTCAGTATAAAGGATACTGCTTCATAGACTTCTGCCAGTGTGGAAGTGAGTTATTACCGTGCGTTTCTCACCAAATTAGATCTTCTCTTGTTTTTTCCTTTGAGCATCCTGCATCATTTCAGAGCAACACACTGCATTGTCTCAGTTAAAAATCACCAATTCCCATGATGATTTTAATATGAGCACTTCTAATGAATGTTTGACCTTTTCTGAATCACAAACCAAAGAAATTGTGTTCAATTAAGCTTTATATGCATATTTCATGTCTTGGAGATGTGAGGAGAGCTTAGTTGCACATGGGTGAGTACCACAGAGCTCATCACTCTACCAAAGGCTGGGACAGAACTGAGCAGTGGGATTTTAGGGCAACCACTATCAGCTGTTGGATGCTCAACTGGGAGCTCAAAGTGTTCAGCAGTTTCCCAGTTACTACAGTGCCACTGCCAATTATAGGAGCTGCACTTGATCTGCTTGCAAATGCATGTAGGACACACAGGTGGGTCACTTGTAATTTTGGTCTTGCTCATTGGTGTCTTTTTCTTGCCTACAAAAGACATATAGGATCATCCTACACCAGTAATGATCCATGGAGTTTATTTTCAAATCTATGAAATAAGTATGTTCAATTTGGCCAAGCCCAAGAATAGGATATATGCTCAGTGGACAGAGGGGAATGGAAGCTCTATGACATCCTTCCTGGCAGAAGCTCTTTAAATCCTAACAGCCCTTGCTATGCAGGGTAATCAGGATACGGGGAGGGATCTGCAGTAGCTCCTTTTAAAAGTAAATGTTGTGAGGGTGTAGATAATTTTATTTTAAATTGTCATACACAAGCTTCTGTGAAAATTAGTTGACAGCATTTTACCTATATAAACAATGCACCATTCCATTCCAATTTCAAACTTTCACATATTTTATACTAGCATTATATATACCAAATCAGTACAAGTGTAATCAGCATTCCCCTTATTAAAAAATGAAGTTATCGCTAAGACTACACTTTATTTAAGATTTTCATTTAGATACCATAAACCCTAATCTTTAAATAAGAAGTGTCAACAAACTACACATCTTTAATTATATTTTAATTTATTTGAATTTATAAATATTTTAAAAATAATGAAAACTTTGAGACACGGTTTATCTCATATGGAATTCTTGAAGTATTTCTAATGATGGAGTGGTTGGCTGTTTTGATATTGCTGCCACTTATACACAGAATTATCAAAACTCAAGCCTTAAAAATGTTGCTACTTTTCTCAAAAGTAAACAGTATAATCACTTTTTTTTAAAATACTGCCATTTCTATGTAATGCAGTGTATGTTTTTAATATAATGCACCATTAAAGAAGAAACCAAATAAAAATTTTTAAAATAGCCTTTGCTTATTTCTAAAATATACCCCTTTATCCCGAAAGACTTAGAAGAAAAGTTGTATTGAAATTAGATTATAATATTTTCTCAAATAACTTAAAAAAAGGAAAAGCAATTCAAATTGACTTCATAATACTGTACTTCATTTCTATTCAGTCATATACATTATTCTTTAGTTTTCTAATTCTTGTGTATTATGTTCTATTAGTGACTTATTTGTTACAATTATAAGCTCCTGTGCAGCACTCTGTCCCTGTTCTTTCTTGTAGAAATGAGTGTTTGAAAAGTTTTATTTAAGGTCATCAGAAAAAAACCAGTGAGATGCCCTGAGTTTCTCATTTTCTAGTTATTTATGCTTTTTGCCTTATTTTATGAGAACAGCATAGCAGAAATATTTTTCAGGTTTAAACAATAGCTTCTAAAAATTCCTCTGGAATAGAACTGCAGTGGTTCATTTCTTCTGAGTCACTCAACACTTCTAAACACTCATTGGCAAAATTTACCCCCTTGATTTTTGTTAGTCTCATTTTCAAGTTTCCTAACAATTCCACTGCACTGAAATATAGGTGATGGTGGTGCGTTTTGGCAGGGGAAAAAGGGAGTTGGAGTTTATTCTGCTTTGCTTGGTTGCATTTTTTTCACAAAATATTTGATGGCCTTTCTATGAATAGGTAACTACTGCCTTGTACCAAACACCACCAAATACTTATCATCAGTGTCTTTTTTTCACCTCCTCTGAATCAGTGACATACAGTAATTCATAGCCTGATTCTTTTGTACGTTCCCCTTTTTAAAGCAGAATTTCATTTTAGAGAATTCATACTTTACAAATGTGAATGTTCTGCACCACAAGTGTGGAAGGCAGAGAGAGTGAAGGGGTTTTTGGTGGATCTCAGTAAAAAAGGCCCAAAATCTCAGTAAAAAAGACCCCATACTAACATAGGTGGTTTAATAAGATTGAATACAAAGATTAATATAGATAGCAAGCAAATCTTGCATCCCATCAGGTACTGGGAAGCACAGTTTCATACAGCCTCAAAGAGACCACAGAAGGATTGTCCCCCAGCACACTCTGCAGATCCCATCTGTGGATATGTTCATTCCCTGTTCTGTGCTGTAATGCCTTACATTTTGTCTAACAAGTAAAGCCATGCATCTTCTCCTGTCAGGCTGGACTGTTATCTCTGCCATAACATCCCCAGCATGCAGAACAGACCCATATGGGCCACTCCAGCAGATTTCCTTACAGCAGCTGCTCATGCTTAAACACAGGACCCCACACAGCAAACATGGCCTGGCTAAGATCTAACTCCCCAAATACAAGGCCTTCTGCAAGACTCCAGATATAATGAAAGACAATGAGTTTTCCCCCATTTTTATTAAAATAATAGTCCATGAGAACACCCAAGCCAACTATTCAAAACCTGTCATGGCCTTCTATTCATAATGCTCTCATTCATGAACCTAGGCAAGTAAGCATCATCTAGGAAAGAGAGACATCACCTTTTCCTACACTGCCTTTAGATCAACAGAAACATATATAGGATGGTCTTCCCTGTCTGTAGAGAAAAATCAGAAATTCCATTTTTCTGTTTATCACTTTTGCCTGGCATTTTTATTGCGATAGGGTAAAGGATCCAGAAATGTGTTTATTTTTTCTTTTTGCTTTGCAGTGACAAAAAAGGAAATCAAAATAAGTATTCAACTGGACTAAGAAAGAATTCACTTGCTTTCTTAACATCTCAAGCTTCATTAACTTTCCATCTCTTCAGGAGTCTAAGAATGGATACAGATGCACATAAAAGCAATCAATTCTGGTTGCAGAATTGCAGACAGACATTGCAGAATTTCAAATGTTATTCTTTTTTTCAGGTTCAGAATACAGGTTCTCTGCTTAGCACTCAAGAGACTCTTAGGTGCCGCAATAAATAAATTCATAAGAAATGACATCTCTGTAATTTTGAAAAATACAAGGCAAATCTTTATGTCAAACAGAGAAAATGTGGATTTGTACAGCAAATTCTGTAGTTCTGCTGAGAGAATAAATAATACAGGAACAGGTTTAAAGTTTGTTCTTATTGGGTGTAAATGTGTGTATTAAATTCTGCTGCTGAAAAAGATGTCAAAAAGCAAACATAAAATGGAAAAGTAGCACGTGTATTTCTACAACCCACTGCGATGTGAAATAAGGAATGGAATAGCTGTTTGTTTGTTTAGTTCCTTTAGTCTAGTGGTAAAGGTCCTGCAACATATCTTCAGTACTAGAAGAATCAGAAAAAAGGCCAGCATCTATTGTATGCACGTGTAAAAAAACATACAGAAAATAATTTTAAAAACCCTAGGAATGAAACAGCATTGAGTTAAATCATACACCTTCACCTGCAATATCAACAGCATCGAAAGATAATGGGAATTAATGCAGAGTGCCATATAAAGAACTATTAAAAAGATGTGGATTGTATAATTTAAAGAGAGAGAAAAGAAAGTTGTTCGAACTGTAGAAGAGAATGGGTAGTGTAAGTCAGTTATTTAGATGCTTCCACATGCACTCTCAAGAGCATAAAGATACATAACAGGTGTGAAAATTAAAGAAAACATATATCCTAATAAGGATCCATTTTATTCTCTCCCCTTCATAGGAACAATTTTTTTCCAGGACAGGAACAATTTTTTTCCAGGACAGGAACAGTCCTATGATATTTTATGTGCTCTTTCCGAGCCAGTTTTTTGATACTTCATTTCAGTTCTGCCCATCCACACACCTACACATCACTATTAGTTCCATGACTAATGAAAAATTTAGCAATAAAAGGGCTGCCTACTGCTTGTGATCTGAAACCTCTTTCTATTACATGCAATAGTAACAACACAAGGAACGCTCTCATCCAGCTCTGTAGAGCAGCATGATGAAATTAGAGTTAGCTGCAGACCAGCTATTTCATTGTTCACCTTGCTTCACATACCTCTCAGCTGTAATACTCCTTAGGTGGGTATGTCCAGTTTTGTTAAAGAACCCCAAAAGAAAGTTTATGTGTGTATTTTAAACAGTCTTATACACTTGTCATATTCACACTGTGATAGGACATTAGTTTCCCCCCAGCAGCATCTGTTGAAGCACTTTTATATTTTGGGACAGTATTATACGTGGTCTTCACTCAAAAATAAGTGACAAGATTCTTCTTTGCTTAGAAACCATAAATAGAAAATTACAACTCAAGAGCTAATGAGTCACAAAATCATTACGTGAAATCAGGCTTCAAAGCAGAAAACATTTTGCATCCTCAGTATCATTGTTGCCCATGCAGGAGTACAAGTTAGTAAAAACAAAATTATAAGGCAGAAAAGCAGGAAAAGCAAGATAGGCTGCTTTGAACCTAGACATCTATAACAGCACCAACAAGTATTGCTTGTAGATTTTCTCAGTTGGAAAAAGAAAAAATGGAACTGCAACAGTTCCTTCAAAATTTATTCATGTTTCATTGTGGAGGCTTTCCATGAACAGCTTTAGTTTGCTTCAGCATGAAGGTATCAAGTACAGAGTGAATGTTTAGACAGAAGCAGCAGCACAAACTCAAAATAGAATTTTGGTAGCTAATGTGGGGTGGAAGCTGAAATGCAAGTCTAATGCATTTATTATTATCACCATTCTGTGGGATTTATTCAAAAGTGGCAAACTCATACACATGGGGTACTTTTAATCATAAAATTCAAGGCCAGAATAGTATCTTTCACTCAAAAACACAGTAGGCTGAGTTACTTCATTCTGCTGTTTCTATATTCTGTCAGTTTGTTTTACCAATACTCAAACAACGGAATATGTTTCCAGTGGTAAGATAACTCTTTGGTGATCTCTGGCATCATGATAGAAGATTATCAGGAAAGCAAATTTCTGCAAAACAAACAAACAAGAACACACTGAATTTTCAGTCCCTGCCTGAAAGAAAGAATTTCAAACATGAAAATACAAATGAAAAAGAGTCTCAGTCTTTTCACAGATTATAAGATGTAGTAATGATATAAGGAGTGTTGAAAGGGAACTGACTAAATTACATTCATTTATTTTGAAGCTAAAAGAAAATGAAACAATTGGTATTTCCACTTCAGGCACTTAAAGCTAACATTATATTTTAAAGCCCTCAAGCCCTGCCACACAGATGTAGAGCTGCAAGGTTTTATAACTCAATCAAGACCCTTCTGTTCTCTCATTGAAAGAAGAAAGGAAAGTGGAACTCCGTAGGTGATGCAGAGATGAGAAGTTCAAGAAGGCCATCAGCAAAGTGCCTGCTAGTTCCTAAAATTTCCCTTACACACTTATTTTCAGCTTGCAGGGTGTACTCATAGAAAGACTCTCATTAAACTCAATTGTACCTGCTCCTCAGCCTGCATGGGAAAGAGAAACACTTTAAGCAGTGCCCACTCAGGGCAGCAAACCTCCCTTTCTTATGTTGTTCAGGGAATATTTTCAATATAAGGTCTAGATAGGAAGTACAACCATGAGGAACAAAACATAATATTCCTTATTAATGTATTAAAGGGAGAAGCTGCACTGCTCCTAAGTGTTAGATAACCCACTACCTCCCAAAAATGTTTATTCACCCATTTTTCTAGACAAATCTACAATGATACAGGAGCATTTTTTTCAGCTTCCAAAAGGTTGGGTGCTGCTATCCCAACCAAAAGTCCTTTTAATGACCTGGAGCCATCAAGTTATTTAATATCAAGGACTTCTGAAGATTGTTTCAGAGTGAAAAGCTCCAAAAGAATGATAATGTTACATAGATTCCTAAAATAATAAAAGTTGCTTTGTTTAGAGATAGTATTTCATCACTTCTGGGTCTGGTAGTTCCTAAGAAAGGAACACCACGGATCATAAATTCCATATAAGTCTATAAAAATATATAAATGAAGGAAATTTAAAATTTTTGCATGAAATTTCTTATTCCACTGCAATAACTTTCATGACTTTATTTAAAATTATAAGACTCTTTAATCATACAGGTTAAAGGGCACAAAGGGTGTCATATGCCAGGACTGGCCTCACATAGTAAAAATATATCTTTCTTTTGTGCTTCAAATATCTGACTGTTTTGCATCATTTTCAAGCACAGCACTTACCACTTTAATTCAGTTACTACTAGTAATACTGTGAGTTCAGAAGGGCCCAAATTACTATCAGAAAATACCCTCCACCTTACTTTTGACTACTTCTGACAACTGGATTTAATGATTTTCACTTTATTTCTATATCTGCAAATATGGAGCTCATTAAAAAATTTTATCTCATTGAAAAGTTATCTCCATGTCAACCTATCAGTCTTCCAGACTATTTAATGAATTCTGTTGCAGAGATGTCCAGTAAGCACAAAATTGCTGCATTCCTTTAGTGAAAACAGAAATTTCTCAGATAAAGGATTTCTTCTCTGGTTTTAGATCTTAGATTGAACTTCAAAAAGAATTTTGTTTCACAGATTTCCCCAGTTTGCATTGTCACAAATCAGACCCATTAGTCACCTCTTAGTAACCTCTAATCCGTTTTGCTTTTTATCTTTGTGCTTTTCTATTTAACTGAGTTGCTTTGAATCTCATAACGTAAGGTCTTGGGTGCAACATGTCTACAGCAGTTTCAGATGATGCAGCCAGTACTATGTGAGTGATCACACACATTACAAGGGGAGTATCTCTATTCATTAAGAAACCCATGTAAGCCAGACTTGTTACATTTATATTCAAGAAGCACCAGCACCAAAATGACTACAGCAGAATAGCAAATGATGAAAACACCTTCTTTACCTCAGGACCAGCTCTTCACTGAGATGAGATATTCCCTTTACTTTCACAATTTTAAGGAGTTGAGCTCTAGTCTAGGCATAGCATATGAAGAGAACACTGCCTGTCACAAAAGGTCAACTTTACCTACTCTCAGCATCATACTCACCACCTGTCCTCTCTTGGTCTTTCTCATGAGCTTCTGTGGACCAAGAAAGGTCACCATAGTATCTGGGAAAACAACACTTATAAATTTAGTACAAATAGCATAGTAGCGCTACGTCTGACTACTGCATGGACTACGGTTATGTCTAAGCATCACCAGGATGCACTTCTAGTAGGGGAACAGAAGCCTTTGCTCTCCCATTAACTGAGGATGTAAAGGACAGAGAGAAAGGTTTAAGGAAACAGCATGAACAGAAATTCTGCCATTCTCACCTGTTCAATGCTGATATGAACACAGTTAGATCTTGAAAGCAGTGAACAATAAATAGGCTTGAGAAAATATAAAGAAAAAGCATAAGGCATACTCTGAAAAAAAAAAAGAAGAGATGAGAAATATATTATGGCTGTTGAGTTTAAAGAAAAAATAAAAATTAAAATTATTTAGTTTGGATTTTTTTTCTATGGTGAAGATTTTAAAATCAACAGCTGTATTTTAAAGATATTGTGATTGTGAAGTAGGAACCCATAAAAAGAAAGGAACACAAGCAATATGGGAAATGAAGACCAGAAGAAACTCTGAATAAGTTGTGGGAAACTCCTCTGTCTCTCCTGGAGGACTAGAAGACAAGGCTGCTTTCTTGTTTCTTTTTATTTAGTTTGGCAGCACAAAAGTATGTCCAGCATGAATGGGATGGTCTACGGTTTTATTATTAGCATCTGTCCATCTGACATATCCACTATTAAAAGGTCATTCCAGCCTCTCAAATAGGAAGATTAAGGTGCTCCAAGTGGGGGTATATGTCATTCTTGCCTGTCTGTTGCATTTTTTCCTTCTCCTTTGGCTACCAACCTGGGCTGCCATTTTCCTATTGCAGTCACCCAACATGAATGCATACCATGATGGCTCACATCACTGCTCATGACAGACCACAACCCCACATTCCTGACCACACAGGTCAACAAAGACAATTTGCATAAAGAGTTACAGCCTCAAAAGCAGCTAACCTGTACTGGACTACCTCCATCATGTGATTTTTATCTAGTTTTTGCTTTAGAACAAGTCATTCACTACATAAGAAAACTTAGCTATCCTGAATTCAAAGGCATTGTGTGTCAAAACAGCACATTTAGTGAACTCTTGCTTGCTATCAAATTCTTCTGCAGTGTACAATTGAAATTTCCACAGCTCTAAGGGTCTCAGTTGAATTGTATCATCTACTCATCTTAAGAGCCACCCACTCATGAGTAAAAATGACTACTATAAAAATAAAATCCTGACAGAAAATTTATTACATTCATAACTCCCAGCCCAAAACCAGTGCTTTATTTTCAAGAGTAGTTTTTTTTTTCATTTACTACTTTACTCTTCCTCTACTAAATAAATATTAAATATGCTGTTTATCTATAGAACTGTTTCATTCTCTGTTACCCAGAACTTGCAGTTGTCCTTGGATTTGCAATGAAGAGGAGTGTTTTTAAGCAGAAATGTTTTTCCATACAATTAAAAAGTTGCATAGAAAGTAATGAAGCAGACAGGAATCTGAATTTAATTATGTATGCCAATCTTTCAGTCATACAGCATTCACCTTTAATTGTGTTTACTATATTATTTTATTGTGTTTGATGCTGTTAGGTTTCTAAACACTATGAGCCATAAATAGTGTTGCCCATAGCACAAGTCTGCTGTGCAGTATTCAGGTCTCCAAGCACTAATCAGGCCAGCAGATTTGAAGTTGTCCTGTACCACAGATTGAAAAAAAACAGACATTGAAAACTAACCTTTCTAGTGCTGACCAGATATAACAAAATAGTTGAGTCCTATAAGAAACCATCTCCATCAAACAATGGATTCTGTGTACAAAATGTCTTGCTATGCTAAATTCTTATTGGGATAAAAAAATGCTACCAAAAAAAACTGAAGGAAGGATTTATTCCAAAGCTTGCTAGTGATACTTGCAAAAACACTTTATGAGTCAGAATGCAAAGTTTGCTCTATGATGTCTTAATTTGCCAGCCAAGAGGTGCTCTCAAGCTCTACTAATCAAAAGATTGAAATGGAGCTTTTGGGATCAGGCTGAGCCTATTTCTCAGAAGCTGAGGGAATATAATTGAGTTATCAGACCAACTTTAAAACCTTTCTTCCAAAATACAGTTAGTTTTGACCCTTTGCCACTCCAGCAGAGTGAAATCTCAGCACAATCCAAGACAAATTAGACATGCAAATGCCTGTTAATACAGCAGACACGTAGGTGTGTCTCTTTCAGAGTTCAGGAAAATTACCATGGTTTCCGAGGGCCTTATGGACTTCAGAAGCCTATTGCTGAAAATATCATTTACTAGTTATTTAAAGGTTAGATGACAAATCTGTGAGACACTTGGCTGTATGAAGAATATTTTTTCCAAACAGATGTCTTCTAACGCAATGATTTTATTATTGTCTAATATAATTTTTTTATTTGCCTTGTTTAGAAAGTTAAAAATATCACACATCCCTTCTCTTACTTGTTCTCTCATGTAATCACATATAAATGTCCTTCAAAACACTCCTAGTGTATGCATTAAATTACACTTCATCCTCTTCATAATTCATGACTACCAGTTGTGATGTCTTCCCTAGAGTGCCCTTTGTGTCCTCAGCAGTGCAAAACTAGTCAGATTGGCACAGATTGGCACTAGCAGTTCTAATAACTCAGCCTACAGGGGAATATATGCAAAACAGATATGCACCTATGTCTATGCTTAACTGGTAGAATCAGAGGCTGGTTGAAGTTGGAGGGGACACGTGGGGGGCATCTGATCCAGCATCTGCTCAGTCAGGGCCACCTAGAGCTGGTTGCCCAGGACCATCTCCAGATGGCTTTTGAATATCTCCAAGGATGGAGACTACACAACCCTGCCCCGGGCAGCCTGTGCCATTGCTCAGTCATGCCCACAGTAAAGAACTGTTCCCTGATGCTCAGAGCAAGCCTCCTGTGTTTCAGTTTGCCTCTGATCTTGTCACCAAAAATCAGTGAAAAAAACCCTGCTTTCACTTCTTTACATCCTTCCATTGTGAACAGTTTCCTCTGAACTGCCTTTTCTTCAGACTGAACAGCCTCAGCCCTTCCCTTGTAGAAGAGATGCTCCAGTCCTTTGATTGTAGTGACCCTTCACTGGACTCTCTCCAGTACATGCATATCTCTTTCCTGCTGGGAAGTCCACAACTGGACTCAACACTCCAATCTGTGTCCTCACCATTGCTGAGTAGAGGAGAACACAAACATATACCATCAAACACACACCATCATTTTCAGAAGGTGTTTTGCTACTTCTCCATCTCAGGACCAGCATTTCCAAATTTCTTTTTCAATTACAGTACTAAATATAGTAGCAGCAATTAATTTAATAAAACAGGCTGTATATTCAGCTATTCCATGCAACTGTGTGTATGTACACATCTTTTTTTCCTACCAGAAAGAGATATTCAGAAGGCCACAGTTATGTTACCTTTAGTATTGTTTCATGCGGAGTCTCAGCTTGCTCTGTGTTACCATAGTTTTTGTTAAATAATTCAACGCTGTACTTTTCACTGTTTGAACTTTCATTTATGCTATTAGGTTTTCATCTGACAGACAGCTATGGTCCTTGTAAATCTCTTCCTATCTGGAGAAGTAATTTTATTTTCTTACCCAGTGGTCCATGCCAACCATGCATATAATTTCCCTTGCCTCCTCTCTTCTTCCCTAAAGACATTTTTCCTGACACACACCTCTTGGATTTCCTAATTTCAGAGAAGATTCATGCCAGTAAATCATCTGCAGATACATCCATTCTGCAGCACCTGTTTCTATTTAACCATGCCTCTTGAACTTCAAGGAATGATCTTCAAGAGACCTGCAAGTTTGGTTTTTGAATATCTTTTCTTTTTCAATTCCATTACTCTTAGTAATTCTTGGACTCAATTTTTAAAAGATAGCAAGATTAACATGTAAAAAAATAAGTAAAATAATATATATCTCGTATAAAAGGAAAACTTAACACTGCCCACAACCAACTACCAAACCTGTCAGCTTTATGCAATTCTCAGGAAGAAAGTGATTGGGAAAAAAACAACACTGAGGCTTTTTTTCTTTGAGGACCATTGTAAGGCATCTATGTCATTTAATCAATGCCCAGGAAAATGGTCATATGTACTTGAATGTAACCATCCTCAAATGATGAGTCAGGGTTTCAAGATCTTCCCGCCATCTGCACACATCTAAGCTGAGAGGTACCTTCAAAACCCTCAAAAATGGTACTGGCTCTTATCACATTTAGATCAATAAGATAAAATTTCATTGGCAATGTGTCAGTAAATATAGCAATGGGCTAAACTGGATTTTTATGTATTTCAGAATACAGCTGTTAATATTTTCTTTTTAAATACATACTGCTTCAACTTCTCAGTGATGAACTGATGTTCTTTATAACATTAGTTTTGTAAGTGATAAATGTCTGATGGAACACAAAATTTGGATGTATTCAAGAGAAGACAATCTTACTCGCAATTTATTCAGGGCCTTGCAAGTATACATAGCACTGATCCTCTTATCAGAAAATTCCCCACTATCAGAATGTTTATATTCATATGTTTGTTACTTTCCTTTGATTCTATTAATAAAATAACTTCAAAAAAGCCACTTACTTTTACTATTATAATAAATTCTGCCAGGAAATGATCAGGCAGTATCTAAATGTTAAATAGAGGCAGCATACAGATGTTTTATATTACTATTTCCTTTACTTTTAAAAATTAAAAACTTTGGTAATGGAATAGTTCAATGAAGCATTCATTTGAAATACAAAATATTAAAACCACTAGAATAATTAATACAGCTACTTGTTATGAGGAAATAATGGAAATAGGACCAATGAGGAGATGATGTTTTGCTCCTTCATAACAAGAACTAAATTGCCAGTCAGGACTCTAGAAGCATAATGAATACAGAAAAGGTATAGCTGCCAAACTTCCAGAACTGACTAAAAAAGGAAAAGCAGTAACATTGATCCTAAAAGCAAGCCATATTGAAAGCTAAGGAAAAGTTAGCAAGCAGTAAAAATGAAATACAATATTGGTTTTAATAAATTAAATGTGTGATAAAATATTCTCATATATTTTTCATATATTTCTGTAACTAATAGATGATAGCAACAAATAGTTACTGTAGGGAATAAACTGCTTTGTATATTAAAATAATGTAGAGTGTAGGAGTACAAGCATGAGGTGACAGCAGGGGCATTGAGAGTTCGGGCAGAGGATGATGCTGGTGGCTCCAGGGTTATAAAAACTCTCCAGCAGTCAACTAGTGGTTATTGAATGAATGTAACCTTGGGAGCTGTACAAAACATGCATAAAGCTTCACAAAACTCAGGTATATCCAGCATATGTAGACCACAACATACATTGCAAATCCAGATGTGATGCCACATTGCAGATTAATGAAGAAGAAGCAAGGTGTAGCCAACACATGAAAATGAGCCCTGGAGTGAGAAAAAAGCCATTGACATCAGTATCATGGTCATTCTATGAAAAGACCTGGGATGCTGAAACCTTGCTGAACACTGTTAAGACTTCAATTGTATGAACATTAAAGTTCTTCTTGACTTCACCTATCAGGTCCTCCCCTTTTTTTCCACAAAAAGATCAGGAGTGTAATAATTTGGGGGGACTTTCAGCCCACCAAATTACTGATTCAGTACATCAGATGCAATGAATTGGGATCAGATTCAGACAGTTTGAAGTTGTTAAGGGGTGAATGACTGGAAGAAAGAAAAATTGCAGCAATACATCATCACATGTTAAAAGAAAGAAAAGTAATAACTTTTTCAATAAATCAGTTTTATTGCTTATATAAAAATATATTTCAAATAATTTTTATAATTTCCCTGTATTAAGGGAGAAAACATTGTTATATAGTGTGTCAAAGTAAAAAATACCATTTTCTTCAAGATTTAGAGAACAGAAGAACATCAGGCCTAATAACAACATTCATAACTAAGATACAAATGATGGAGCAGTCTATAAAAAAGGGAGAGGTGATAATACAATTCATGTCATTTTGCTGACAGTCAGCCTCACAGACTGCTCTGCCAATCACCAAGAATAGCAACAGTCACCTAGCAAGGAGAAATGATTACAGGCAGTGAAAGATAAGGACAAAGAGTTTGTTCCTTTGCTGGGATTCCTGACTCAAATGCTGAATATTTATGTTAACTCATCACTGAAGTTCACATACTTCAAATGCAATGTATAAATTATGTTGTGTGCTACTGAAAAATAAATGGTGTTTTCTTTGAAGTTAGTTATTCTGGACACAATATGGTAAATTATGGTTTAATAATTGATGTCTTTGTTGCTGTCTTCTCTAATCCTGTAAGCGGTTAGAGGGAGCAATGACTTACATTTCTGATTTTGATTAATCTCTCTTGCCTGTGGAAAAAAACCATTATAGCATGAGAGCAAACACACCAATTCAGGTAGCTGCTATCACAAGCTGCATGTTAGAAGATGTCATCCAGTGCTAAAAGGCTACAAACACCAAATATGCTTTAAAGGTGCATGTCAGTCTGCTACTGCTCCAGATTGTGAATACCTGTAAGGTTAACAGGCACTCCCAAGATAATTAGAGAAAGACCCACAATCATTTCCTTGCAGCTTTTGCTGTAACAGGTCATAAGATACTTCTCTTTTTTACTCTGGGAGGTATCAGAAATTACTCACATACTTTCAGAATAAACCTCAACTGATCCCTTTACTTCCAAAGATTCTTAAGTCTTTGCTCAACTTTTCCCCAAGCAATCCCACATTTGCAGAACCTTGTCAGAGTGCTGACAGGATGAAACGCATAGCAGTTCACATAGGTATTCCTTGTTTCCCATAAGCTATGTGAAGACAGAAGAATAATTCATGTTTTTTGATATATCCCAAAGTCTGACAGCCTGAAATGTTGCAGCAGTTGTCTAAGCTGAAGCTCCACTGTGTCTGGAAAGGATTAAAAGGAAAAGAAATAGTTCTGAAGAATTTGCTTCGATTGAAATGTCCTCCACTATTGATCTCTTCTGCCATATTTTAAGTCTGTCTGCACTAAAAATTTACAAAAACCCTTTTGGATTAATTCAGTGTTTCTTGATCCTTAAATATTTTTCAGGGGAAAATAAAAAAGAGTAACCAGAAGGTTGTAATCAAGCACGATCCATCATTGACCCAGTGATGCTGACAGTCAAGATAACCAATAGAAACAAAGGCCCAAAGTAAACAAAATACATCTGGGTACAGCTGTCTCATTCCTTTGCTAGCCATGTGCTGGAGCCCTGTAGTGCTTTCCAGTGGTTCCCCATTGGATTGCTCAGTGACCAAGGTTGGATCCTTACAGGACGCCCTGAGAGGCTGAAGAATCCTGCTACATGCAGGAAAACCCAGAGCAGCCTGAATGTGACCCCTAGGCCTAACGCCACCAGTCCAAAGCAGAAAGCTGGTATTTACCAATTCTGAAATCTCTGGCCATCTGTTCTCTAAAGCTTTACAATAATTATATTCTGCCCAAATCTAAGAAACAAGGCCAGTTTTCTAGCTGCCTTATAATCCTACTCCCTGAAATTACTACACTATATTAGGGAAGTTGTCTTCATAAAAAGGGGGGTGGGAACACTTTCTCTTTTAAATCTCTACATCTAAAATCTGGAATGTGACCATCTTTGTTTATGTTTTTTGATATGAATGAAACCAAATCCCTAATGAATACCATTTAATGCCCGAAATTTCCTGATATTGTACTGGTATAAATATTTAAATTCCAATTTTTTTGATAATTGAAGCTGGTCTTAAACACACTCCACAACATTCATTTTGGTCTGAAGAAAACAATAATTTTTCTCTTTTTTGAAATCTCAGTGATGCAAAGCCAGAATGCCTTCCTGTGCCAGCCACAATTTGTTTTGTGGTTAGTGGAAAATGAAGTAATGCCTTTTAAATGCCTAGCAGCTGGTGATGGAAGCTTTATTCAGAAAATTTTCAACACTTGCAGTTTTGCTTTGCCCTAGAGTATTGACCATTTCTGTATTGAAATATTTATCAACCCACTGATGGGCAAAACACATCTTTGCTTTGCCTAGCCTCTTGGATTTCTTCAGTTCTTCTGTCCTTGTGGATGATAATTTAATCCATGAATAATAACATTAACCCTGAAAACTAATTAATGCAATTGATAAATTATGTCTCAACTAGTTCTTGCTATGCTCAGTATAAAGGCTGACTGTTCCTCTTCACTTGTCCACAATGCTGTTTTGTTTAGCAAGCCTGGAAAATAATGCCTGCTGTATTTTCTTTTGCTGCACTCCATGTAATTTGTATTTTTATGTGGGAACAGGAGAAGTAGCTTTGAACAATGCAAATTCAAAAGCCCTGGAGTTCTCCACAGAGGCATTCCCCTACTCAACTTTCCAGAGAATTAGCACAACTCAGTATCTGGCAGCACTGGATCCTAAAATATCCTTCATGGCTCACTGCAATTCATTTGTTGTACATGAAGATTCACTTCTGGCATGTATCACTGAAAGCAGTTTTAATTTTTCAGGGGTTGAATTCCATAGATACACAGTCAAAAAGCATTTTCTGCACTTAAGAAAGTGCCTTAGCAGGCCAGTCTCACAGCATAAAATTCACTTAGATACTCAATTGAATATGCAGTAGTGCATTTATGGATCTCAACAGCCTTTAGCTTTTATCAGAAACACCAACACAGGCATTAAGGACTGTAGCATTCAGTCCTCTAGGTGTATCAAACATGATATTTTAACAGAAGCGCAGAAATCAAGGAATAATAGCATGACCATGAGAGAAACTAGAGGGAGGGAATCAAACTTTCCCATCGGTCTCTAGAGAGACCATCTTAGAGGGTCAAGAGTCATTCAGGTTGAAAAAGACCTTTAAGATTATTGAGTCCCACCATAAATCTGTAGTGTTTATATGGGACTTGGCTGAGCCATTTGGATCCTGGGGTCTTGACTAGCTTTATCATTCTCCCCTGACTTAACTTGCTCCATCTGTCAAATCAGCACAGACACATGAAATTGCGCCATCAGGAAACAAGAACACACTGTCTTCTGAAAATTTGTCTGGTCTTCACCTGACTTGGCTGCTCACATGTAAATGGAAGAAATGGCACTAATCCAAACCCTGCACCCAGCAAAGTTCCAGTCAGCTTTCCAGCAAAGCAAATACTGAAGGATCTGGCCTGCCAGCAGACAGCATTTTGCCATACAGCACAGTTAGAAGGTGTCGGAGCGCTGTCAGGACTGCTGGCTCCCATTGCATGGCAGTGTTCCCTGCAGGCAGCAACATTCACCTTCAGCATGACCACTGAGTTCAGGCAGCCATACTATGTTCTCCTTTCTCTATTTTTTTGCCTAAGTTGGCTGAGCTTAGAGCCAGCTCTGCTTCTACATTGTTGGCCTGGAAGATGAGCAGTGTGTTTGGGGAAAAGCTTCTCCTCCAACATCTACACAGAGGGAAAGTGTAAAGCACACATAATTGATGGGGGATGGTGTTTCAAGGTCTGCATATAGAGGGGAAGATCTTTTTAGCTCCACACCTTATTTCTAATCCTGCACCAGTAGAACAATGTGAATCAAGATCCTGAAATCCTCTCTGCTTATATAAGGTCATTCATAGTAGTCCTGTTCTCTTGGAAATATCCTGGAGTACAGGCAAGTTCAGTAGCTTTACATAAAGACAGTTTTGAAATTCTTCACAGCCTAGGAAAACAGACCCAGATTTTCTTTTGCATGGATACTAAGAACACAGAGGTATCTCTGGAGTGGAAAAAAGAAAATGGATTTTAAAACCTTCACTGGCCCTTCTATGATATAAAGAGTTTCCCTTCCTGCTGCCAGAGAACTCAAGTTCAAAATAGTCTGTTTAGTTTCACTTCAGAAGGAAAATAAAAATTAGTTTATTGCAAAATTGAGACTTTTTTCAGGGAGAGAGCAAAAGAAAAAATGGCAAGTCAAGCAAATTCCTATCCCACAGTCTGCTGGTATCAGTGCCCTTCTCTTGCTATTGTCCTTGCTGAGTTTCTGAGCTGTTCAGTGTTCCAATACCCAGTTCTCCCCATCTGAAATCCATTGACATTGTCTTAGTGATGCATAATCAGGCCAAAGCCTGACTGCCCACAAGGTTGCACATACAGCACTGAAGAATGTGACACAAAAATTTTCAACCTTATGGAGTCCTCTTGCCTTCAGCAAAGCTAATTTAGTTCAGTCTTTATAATGGCAGACATTGTACAGGTCTCATGCTCCATTCTGGTTAGTAACTCAGAGCAGTGGGGAAAATCAGGGGACATTCCCTAGCTGGCATGGCCAAACTGGATCTGGAGACAAGAGGTAAAGTTGCTGGACCCAAACTTATTCTGATCACTCAAACTTATCAAGTCCTTCTATCTCTCCTAGCACATAAGATATCATCAGGTGATAAAATGAGCAGCTAGCAATACAATAGGAGGAACTGTAGTGATAGCATTAATGCCTTAGCATTAATACTGATAATAATAGTATTAGGCTGGTCCAGGATTCTTGTAGCTGCATGTCATTGTATATGGGAACTAATCCTGACATTATTTCAACAGTGCACTCACTGGCAGTTATCAGAAAATTCAGCAGGTACATCTAGTGAGAGGATCCTGGATAGGAAAAGTAAATGTATTACACTGGTGAAGCTGAGTGAAATTCAGGTGTAACTGCAGGAAAGGTGCTGGACAAGAGCAGGATTTGAAAGGCTTGCTCTCAGTGTATGAAATTTTCTCTGTAAAGAAAGGTGACAATAAAGATCAGCAGTTCTGCCTTTCCTCAGATTAATCCTTTTGAGGATTGTGAGGATCCATTCCCCTACCATAAAATCAGTGCTGTATCTTCACTGATTTTTTAGCTAATTTTATTACCTTCATGGCTGGACCTGCAGAGGTAGACTCAGTAACCTAAGCATAGTATAATGTGCAATCAACCCCTTAGTGCAGATCCTCAATGCATCTAGGGCAATTTGGTACATGGAGTACATATACTGGCCAGGGTACACGTGGGCATTGTATAAAAAATGAACAGAAAAGTATTACTCAAATCAAAGGACAAAGCTGGACTCAGAAAAACTAAGCTGAGTAGAATCAAGCCAGGACTTGTTTTTTCTCTGATGATTTCTCCTCCTCACCCTACCCCCTCAATCTCTGGTAAAGCAGAAGGCCTTGGCTGGGGATACTCTTACATTGCTGCACCTCTGCAGGGACCAGATCACAAGGTAAAAACCTGAGCTGGTCACTATGTCCACACCCTCACACCAATTGTCAGGAGCAAGCTGGCAAGTACCCAGCAGTCACTATGCTCAGAGGCACTGCCTCCAAGGGCTGCCTGTCAAGCATGATTAACTATATGTCCTTGAAGGGAATTTGCTTGGCTAGGCAAAGCCATGCAACAAAAGGTGGTTTCTGCAAGTGCAGAGAGTTGGGACCATCAAACAGAGCTTCAGTCTGAAGCACTTACAGGCTCATTGCAGCACTGCCTAGCTGAGATAGTCTAGACCATCAGGGCAGGCACTAAAACAGACCTGGAGAAAAACTGAAAGCTCATTGTTTGATGACAGCTGCTGATGTGACAACAGTGCTGCTAAGATGAGCCTTGTTCATAATCAGTGGCTGTGGTGAGACCAGGGCAGAAGATCCCTATGACCTGCTGTTAATCCCAACAGTAAACATTTGACATGCTGCAATCATTACAATTATAAAAATTGAGAATTTGGTCTCTGGCGTAGAAAATAACATGGGTCAGTTTGAAAGTGAAGCTGATGGCTTTGAATGTGAATGAAGAGCAAATTTACCCGAATGGTGTCATCTGAGGGCTATGAGTAGATGAACAACAGCATGTGTTGGATATTATTGTCAGTTGGTATACAATCATACAATTTTGGAATGGCATGGGTTGGAAGGGACCTTTATCTCATCTGGTTCCATGCCCTGGCATGGGTAGGGACACCTCCTACTTGATCAGGTTGCTCAAAGCCCCATCCAGCCTGGACTTGAACACTCCCAGGGATGGGGCAGCCACAGCTTTTCTGGGCAACCAGTGCCAGTGGCTCTCCACCTTCACAGTAAAGAAATTCTTCCTTATATCTACTCTAAATCTGCCCTCTGTTGGGTTGAAGCTGTTTTCTCTTGTACTATCATGACATGCCCTTGTGAAAAATCCCTCTCTAATGCTGTAGTATCTGGTCAAGAGGAAGCGTTCTTCCAAATATTAAAAGAAAGTTCTCAAAAAAATTAATCAAGAACCTTAAATCTGTATAGGCTTTCCTGAAGGCCTTCCAGGAAGAAAATATTGCATATGCCATTTAATTAGATTCTGAACTGACTCAGGCACATGTTCTCACACTAATTAACTGTAATGACAGCAAAGATAGAGTACACCCAGATGTTTGCCAGACTAGTCTTGCAGACTCTCCAGCTCAGGAACTAAGACTTCAAACTGCCTCTAGACAAACAAGTTTACTGGAACTGCACACAGTCATATCAGCATCTGTATGCATCTAAAACCCACACAGGTCCTAAAGCTGTTTTTGCCTCTGGGACACAGAGGAAGGAAACAGAGTAACTTGGCAAGTGAGCACCACTGCATTGCAGTGAGCACAGAGATCACAACGTCACACAGATCAGCTCTGAAGTGATGCTGATTGGATGTGCGGAGATGTCCATGAAATTACTTTTCAGAACAAGGCAATTTAACCATATTTCCCCTTGTTTCTCTTTCCTTCTGAAGAAAAAGTTATATTCTCAACCAGAATAATCAGTCATCCTGACATTCTGGTCCCCAGATGTATTTAAGCAGAATCACAGAATCATAGAATTTGCTGAGTTGGAAGGGACCTCTCAGGACTGTCGAGTCCAACCCCTGGCCCTACACATGATGCCCCAAGAGTCACACATGTACCCCAGGGTGTGGTCCAAACACTTCTTGAACTCTGTCAGGCTTGATTCTGTGACCACTGCCCTGGAAAGCCTGTTCCAGTGCCCAACCACTGTCTGGGTGAAAATCTATTTCCTGATATCCAACCTAAACCTCTCCTGATTCATACAGCTGTACACACATCATCTTTAGAAGCAGCTTGCTTTTCCACACATCCCAATTAAAATGTGAAAATGCACTCTAGATCCCAAAAGGGCTTCTTAATAATATTTTAATTTTTATGACTTCAAAAAGGTACTTACAGAGTATACTGAAATCAGTGTTAATTACAATAACTCCTTGCAATCAAGGTCCCACCCATTTTCATATGCATATCATAATGTCACTGATCTCCCATGAAAATTAACACAGGACTAAGTTTCAGGAAATAGAAGACAGATGTGATATATGATAGATAATATCTGATACATAATGTTATCTGTTGCACTGTTCATGCTCCCAAATTAATTAGCTGTGGCAATTATATGCAAGTGTGCCTTGTCCCTGCACTTCTTTTTTTTTTTCCTTATGCCTCCATAGTTAACTATGCACCTTCTGGTAACTATCACTGTTAGCTCACCATTGATAATTCTGTAACTTTTTAAAATTTAATGTTCTGCAGTTTTACATTTTTGAAGTATCTATTTCACAATGACATATTCCTTCTCTGTCATTCCATGTATAGGGAGATTTTGAGGGAAACACTGAGAAACTCAGTGAAGCATAACCAGTAAACATATTCCTTTGGACAAGTCTACTTATTTGTTGGGTTGGGGATTTTCCCATTCAAAAGCCTATTGTTAAAAAATCACATTGATCCAAAAATTCTATCCAAAATGTATATTAATAGACTGGACACGAGCATCGATGGATAATTCATTATGCTGCTGGTCTCTGAGGAGAGCAAATCAATATTTTTGTTCTGTTGTTCAAATTACTCAAAACCCTATGTGAATTCATTCATTATGGGCGTGTTTTCAGTACAGGTTCAGCGCTTGCAGGTGAAGCTTTTACTGGCATTAGACTGACTAACTGAAGGTATCTGTGGTTACACAAAGGGTAATTTGCACTTTTCTCAAAGGTCCTCAGTACTGACAAAGTAAGAATCTCATTCTTAAAACAGACAAAATAAGTCTGTTTTAAGAATGAGATTATTACTGTTTTAAGAATGAGATTAAAGTCAGAGTAAAAAAGGGATTCAGGTTTCAGATTTCATGTGTATCCAAAGGTAATAACAGATTAAAGGTTTGATTTATAACTGCTTTTAAACTGCTTCCCTGCCTAAAAGAAAGGGGGGGACCGTGCCCACCAAGGCTCAACCCACTTTCCCCAACAGCAAACGTAGGCCTACCAGCAACAGGTTTGCTTTTCTTAGCTTTTGCAATAATTCTTTTTAAGAGGCTACATCAACTTAGAGGATTCTGTAGATTATAGGTGGAAACTCGCCAGGCAGAGCAGATCCCCCACCTGAAATTCAATGTAGCCCAAGGCGAATTTTGGCAAAGCTTGACCCTGTTCTCCCTAATGTCAACTTCAATTAAATCTTTAGCAAAATAGGGGGGAAAAACGGCCAAATTGATTTCAGTGTTTGGGAAAAAGCAGTAATTGCACAATCTACAAAAAGTAATCCATTACACAATATTAGAATCTAAAATGAGTCCTGTAGTGAAGTGCAGTTCTGGGGTAGAGGGTAGCACAGTGGAAAAATACTGAACTATACACAGCTGTGCACCCACGGTAGCTGTGCATCCAGCTCACCTGAAATATTATTTGAGATGACATGGCTCTCCTGGGACAAAATGAACTGTACTTGTGAGAAACACATATAGTTCACAGAAAGCACTAAATCACATTTCTTATGAGTAACCAATGCAGCTCTTTGCCCAATAAACAAGCTGCTGTTAAACCATCAAATTCCTCAAATAGCAAGTTCTGCCATGGAAACTGCATGGGAAATAACCTTTGGAATTTTTTTTTTTAATGGAAGCTTTCGTTCCCTTTTAGATGCAAAATGCTACTCCAAAAGCAAATCTGGATGATGACAAAAATCTTCAGTCTTCTGAGAATTCACAAGACATTACAACACTTGCAATCTTTGCTTTTAGTTGTGCTGAAGTGCAAGGCACAAACTCAGAGAGGAAAGGTTTAGATTAGAGGATATGAGGATAGTCAAACACTAGAAGAAGTTGCCCAGAAATGGGGATCCTCCATCCCTGGAAGTGTTCAAGTCTAGGGTGGATGGGGTTTTAAGCAACCTGTTTTACTGGAAGATGACCCTCACCATGGCAAGGGGGTGGAACTAGATTATTTTTAATGTTCTTTACAACACAAAATCATCGCATGATTCTATGAATTATCCCATTCAAAACTTAGGTGTGCTACTCTGGCAGCCCCTGGGTGCATTTAGAGTGGTGCTGGACCTTTCCATATTGCATTGCACTGTGCTGCATAGAAATAATTCTCTGGCCCATGTAGCACCAGTTCTTGAGGGAAGACAAAGGGTCATAAAAGTCATGAGAGTAACAGATCATATTCATTATCTCATCTAACTTCCTGAATACCAGCACCATTGTATTTTCTTTAGACGTTAGATCAAAGCAAGCCATTTACAAAGACCTCTGATTTTTGTTAAGATTTCAGGCAATCACAAGTGATTAATCCCTATATTACCCTAATAGCTAGAACAGCACAGCTTACTCAAGATTGTGTTTGTTAAACTTCCAGTCATGGGATCACCTTATGTCATAAGAGTATAAATTTAAAGACTAAATCCCTCCAACATTATGCCTCTTCCTACATATAGTGATTCATTCTCTTATCTCTTTTCTTTGATAAACTTTGTTTAAAGTCCTTCAGCCTCATGTCAAAACTGATTTTCTATCTTAAAAGGCAAACATCACATCTGGATACAATATTCCAGTCAGTTGCTCCAGTGATGTTACATACAGAAGAAAGATAATTTCCCTATTTGTGTTTGCCATTCTTCATTTATATGTTCGAATATTGCATTGTCCTTTTGGTGACATCCCAGAAAGAACTTACACTGAGTGAGAAGAACATCCCTACCAAAAATAGTCCTGAAGTAACCATTGCATTCTTCATTGCTTGCTTGCAGCAGCATTAAAACATATTGCTTTTTAAAATCTAGCAATTGAATCCAGCTATTCAGATAATTCTTACTAGTAATTCAGACAGTTTACTACAGAACCATCAAATCATTTATGTTGAAAAGGATCTGAAAAATATCCAGTCTGACCTCTTGCTTAAAGCCTAGTGTCACAGTAACAACAGGTAGTCCAAGTCCTTTCTCAGCCTCTCTGGACACCATCTTCCATGGTTTACTCACTTTCAGGGATTTTTTTTTATTTTATATAATAAAATATGTATTATCTAAAAGCATAGCCATGGAGGACTTTATGACCACATTTTAAGTATTTGACAAAAACCCACTAAACTTTGTTTAAAAATTTAGCCACGAAAAGTATGCACCTAACCAGCAACAACCTTGTTCACTGGCAGCTGACCAATGACTGTTATAGAAGTGTTAGTTTACAGTCCACATCGCAGATATAAAATCTGTTAATTCAGTCTAATTTCACTGATTCAGTAAACAGCATGGGATATTGAACTAAAAGCTCCAACACAGCCCAAGGAAACAAGAAGACTGAGAGTCAGATGAGTTGTTTCTGTCAAAAAAAGATTTACCTTCTAAGATGGCAGGCTGGCTGGTACTTTCTTTGACTGCCAACTTTAACTATCAGTGCCCTCCATTGCTCCTGGGAGTTAGCAAAGCAAGAGTTACTGCCTCATTCACCTCCTTTCTCCAGTTGCTAATTTCAGCTGCACAACTTCTGCAATTTTCTGCAAAAGTTCAGCTGCTTGAAGTATTCCTCATCTAGGAATGATGGTCTTTAACATTCTTGGGAACTAACCATAGTTTAATTTCAGCAAATGCTGCTTTACATCCTCCTTGAGTGCACTTCAAGTCTCTAATCTAAGTGCCAATGAGTCCTTGAAGCACACAAAATCTGACCAGCAGCAGATAAAAGATAAACCCAGAAGGATTTATCCACAGGGACTCTGCTCTTGGCATTAATGCTACATATTTATTGGTAGAGATGTTATTGTTATGACAGCATTTTGCTTCAAAATGTCTGTTCCCAAGACAGCACTCTAAGAAAGCAAGTCTGAGGGTTATGAAGTCCTATATGGAAAGCAACTTGGTTTCCATATTTACTTGGCTAATTTACTTGCCATCTTGCTCGTAATTTTATTTGAACACACTTCTATATCTTTAATCAAAGGGGTTTTTTTAATGTCATAACTGTTTGAGTGCTGTCACATTGGGTTATTAGAGCTCCAAATGTTTACTTCTTCTCCATTTGGGACTATGAATCTAATATACAGTAATGTGACTACTTAAGAGGAGCTATTACACTTTATGTCAACCCAGCTGCGATATAAGTACATAAAATTTGCATAATAACAATCCTGATGTTAATTTTGATTTTAAAAACTGTTCGCCAGGAACTATTTCTCAACTTTTGGTATTTAACTGAAACATCTTCTTGCCAAGATAACCAAATATGCTAATGTTTATTGTTAATTACATAAATTTGTGCTGAATTCAGTTTATCAGAAGTGGGTAGTTTATATATACATTAAACTCCTCTAATTTTAAAACAGCAAAATGTATTTTTAATCTGCTCAGAAAACTTTAAGTGGCAGTTTTTCCACATCTTCCATGATTCTCTATACTAGTGCTTAAATACCCTTGTAGTAGAAAGCTTTTATTTATCCGCAACTTTGAACTGCTGTACTTTCAAGTTCTCTGTGGTATGTGAAAACATAGTGGGTAAGGAGAAGAATGCTACCTTTCCCTTTATCCCAGCATTCCAAACAAGCCTAAAGGTGCACAGACACTACACAGGGAAATAGTTAAAAAGCACACCATTCTTCACTCCATCATTTATTTCTCTACACTATCATCCACCAAAGAGAAGGCAGCAGAAACTCAGTAGCTAACTCTACCACTCTGTGACACCTTTCTAGGATGGCAGCTGACCACACTCCTTTCCCTTCTTATGGACAAGGGTAGGAAAACCTAGGCTGCCGACAAACCTCGCAGAACTCCAGTGAAATTCCACCTTCGTGGATGGCTTTTATCAGGGGCCTCCATGTTCTCACGAGCTGCAGCTGACCTACAGGAGGCGGCCGCCACGTGTCAGTGTGCAACCCCTGGAGCTGGAGAGCCGGTGTGTATGCGGGATTGCTGAACGATGGCCGGCCACACACAGCACGTAGAAAAGAGGGATGGCTGGACTGATGAGGCCGCCGCCTTGGTCCATCCAAAAGGGTGGCTACATGCTATGTCTCTTAATCCAGAGCCCTGCACAACGGCAGGAACCGCCGCTCCCGGCTCCGTTCTCGGATCTCCCTTCCCCGCAGGCAGTCTTGGGAGCAGGGCCTCACCCAGGCACATCACTCCCCGTGCCGCTGCCGGGCCCGGCCCGGCCCGGCCCACCGCCCCCGGCCCAAGCGAGGCCGGGCCGCTGGATCCGGCCCCGCCGCTCCTCCCCGCCCCGCGGCGCTGCGGAGCTCCCGCCCTCGCCCCTCTCTCTTCCTCCGCCGGCAGCTGCGGCATTCCCGGGGCGGCGGGACCGGCAGCGATCCGCCCCCCGCGCACGGCCCGGGCTGCTGCGATCTCCGCGGTCCCCGGTCTTTGCCCAAGGCGAGCGCGGCGAGGCGGGGGCCGCTCGTCAGGCCCAGCTCCCCAGCACAGCAGCGATGCCGGCAGCCCGCGCTGGGCCGCGCCGGGCCGCCCTGCGACCGCAGCATCGCGGCGGCCCGTGTGCGATGAGCCGCCCACCCTTGGGCACCTTCTCCGCCCCGCTCGCCTCCTCCTCCCACGGAGCCACCCTCCTCCTCCGCCCCCTCTCCCTGCCAGCCTCCTCCCCGCCCTTCCCCGCACTCCACGCCGGTGCCGGAGCCGCGCGTCACTCGGGCTCCAGCCCCGCCGCAGACATGGCGACACTGACAGCGGTCCAGCCGCTCACGCTGGACAGAGGTAAGCGCGGCTGCCGCCGCTCCCCGGCCGCGCCTCCCCGGCCGCCCTGCCCGGGGGCCACCGCGGCAAGCGCCGGCTCTGCCCCCGCAGCTCCAGCGCGGCAGCGCTCCGGCTCCGCAGTGCCCGCGGCCGGCGGTGGCGGCGGGCAGCGGGGACGCGCCTCCCCGCGGGGCTCAGGTGGGCTGCGGGAGAAGGTCTGAAACGGAGGAGATAAAACTTTGTGCGGTCAGGGGCCGGCATGGGGCAGGCATCCCGCCGCCGGCAGCGCGGCGGTGCCGCAAGCGCTGGACGCGGCTCCGCGGTCGGCGCTCCGCTCCGGAGGCGCTCCTCGGTGCCGCTCCGCCGCCGCCGCCCTGCCGGGCTCCCCCGTGGGCGCTCCCCGCCGAGGTTCCGCGCTGAGGCCCCGCGTCGCCGCCCCCGCAGGTGGCTCGGCGGGGGATGCTCGGTGGCGGGGCAGCGCCGCTCCGGCTGCGGGTCGGGAGCCGGAGCCTCTCGACGAGAGCGGCATTTGCCGGCAAAATGCGGCTTTTTGGGGGCTTGCGCGGGGGTGTGCGGGGAAGGGATCCGTGACTGCAAGTTGTCCGTTCACTGCAGAAGAGCGGTTCTGCGTATTCCCGTAGACAGCTGCTCGGTCCGGCAGGGAGAGCGTGGTGTTCGGGTAGCCCTGAGGCTGTGTCAGCAGTAACCTTATACAGGTAGCGTAAGAGGGTGCTGAAATCTAGAAGTTTACACTTGAAGTTTTGCCTTCAGGCTGTAAAAATTGAACCTCGTTCCCTTGCAGTGCAATTGTTCCCATAACAAGGCTCACTAGAAACCTCATTCGATTTCTGTGGGTTACAGAAGGGAGAGCAACTTTGCTCCTACTGTTCCCAGTACGGCATTCTGAATTGCCGAGGTGTCCTCCTTCCTCACTTGCATCCAAGAGGCTCCAAGAGGCTCCCAGTCCCTATGAGTCTTGTGCTCTTGAAAGAATATTTAAGGCCAGTGCCTTGCTGTTTTAAATGTTAGGGTTTTTTTTCCAAAGGATTAAGATGGATTGTTGAACTAAGATGGAGATTTTTTTTTTTCTGTGAATCGTTTGCAAATGAATTGTATGCAGACTCAGTTTCAGAATTGTAAAGGACAGGTAGGCATCTTTACTAGAATCCGATTGAGAGCAAAACAGCCCACAAAGTACTCCAAATACAGTTTGCTGGGCTTAGATTCCAGCATTAGTAGAAAGAGAGAAGCTAAAGTTATTTTTACTGAAATAGCAAAGTGTTAGCCTGCACTTTAAATTAAACTGCTCAGAAATCCACAGTGTAATCTACAGTTTCACCCTAATACTGTTTTCAGTAAGCAGGACAAATCTACTTTCTGGCAAAGGGTTGAACAGATGGCAATCCATTAGCAAACCTGACTTTTCAAAGGAAATATTACTATTTCAGAATTATACATCCCTTTTTGCAAAACTATGCTTTAAAAATTCCACAATACACAAAAATGCAAATTAGTCCTAATTTAAATATAAGCATCTGTTGTCTGTGTCCAGGATATGCCTAACCCTTTGGCAGGCGTGCCAGTGTTACAGCCTTCCTGGTTGTCAGCCACAGCTGGCATTAGTGTGAGTGAGATAAAACATCTCAGAATGATAGGATGTGATGTGCAAAACAAAAACACAGGCAAGAGGAAATAGATTTAAATAGTGTGCCTGGCCTGCAGAAGGCCATTTCGTCAGAGGGATACACTTCATCACTTGTAACATGCTGCTGCATCAACTGTAGAGGATGGGCTGAAGCAACTCCAGAGGCAGCTAGACCACACCACTACTTCCAAATATTTCCTCTGTAGTCTTCCTTTCACAGTCATGAGAGAGGGGAAGTTCTGCATGACTTTCTAGATTCCTGTTACTTTGATTAAAGCAGATGAGCCTTGTTTACTGTCACTATGCCTTGCACTTCTCTGCTGTGATCTAAGCTTAGCCCTTAAAAGTCTTGTACCCTCGTATCCATTTCACCATGTCCCACAGGGAGCTCAGCACAGCAAGAATACAGGGAGCGTTTCAGAGGTGGTATTGTTAGTCTTGTTCTTCTGAGGGAATTGCTGCTTGATCTCTGTCCAGGAAGTGTTCTGCATTCCCCCTTGCTATGGGGCACTGACACTGGTAAAACACCATAAGGACATATACGTTAGAAATGTGAATTACACTCTGACGTGGTCTCCACCTGTACAAAATATATTGACTGTATTCTAGTACATAGATGGGAGCTTTCTTAAAGCCTGATGTAAATGGCATTGGAAACCTGTATGGTAAAATGAATTACCATTTAAAGGTGAAGGGCATGGTGTGTGTGAATGATTGAAAGCCAATTATATTCTGGAAGATTACTTCAGTCCAAAGCACAGGAATTAATTTCCTTAATTCCTATCATCATGTGCCTTTCTACCTGCACAAATGTGTGCAAGTTCCATTAGGGCTCTTTAATATGTAGAACAAGTTCACAAAATAATGGAAATTTTAATCACTGACAATTTAATCTCTAAGGCTTTTGCCTGACCTTTGCATGGTGCTCTGTTGGGAGGAGGGAAAGAAATCAGCAACTGTTTCAGGAGGGAAACGTAGGGCATTGTAGTGAGGAGGTACCACTTAGGGGAAAGTGGCCTCAGCATCTGGGAGCTTTGGGAGAGGAAAGTGCCTGCTGGGTGTCTTCCAACAGCCAAGTGAGTCGTCTCTTGGAGAAAGTGCTCCCTTCCTACCTTTATTGCAAATGTCTTACACCCTGAATCAATAGCACCCCCCCAGTAATCTCCAGTGTCCATGAGAGCTAACTGGTGGAATTTTCCAGGCAAATTCAAAGCTCAAACCTTCAAGGTGTAGGGAGGTATACCTTGTTTCAGGTTGAGACAAAGTTACAGTAATGTCTTCAATAAAATGACAAGTAAAAGAAAGCAAACTTGGGATTTTTCTTTTTATTTTATGTTCAAGGTTATGGATTTTTTAAAAACCCCTCCTCTCAGTGTTCTTTGTCTTCCAGAGAGCCATTGCTTCACCCTACCCCATGACCAACAGGAGCTGCCTTTCCCTTTATTATCCAGAGCCCCAGGTCTCTGTTGCATGCTGCCTTCTGTTGCCTTGCTCTTCTCAAAGCCCTGGTGTAGTTAACTCCATTGCTCTGTGCCTTGTCCTTAATCTTAATCCATTTTCACTGTTCAGCAACCCAGTTTCCTGCCCTAACCCTGGGTTCTGTTGTCCAGTGACTCTCGGCACCTCACCAGCCTGACCTTGTCTCAAATGCTGCACACAGATCCAGCAGCAATGTTCTGCTTGTCTCCAAGTGGGGGAGTGTCATCTTCCCCAGCCACTTTAGCCTCCTCATGGTTATAGGAAGACCTCCTGTGAGTTCCTGCATGCTGCAGGTACATCTTCCAAGCAATGAGGAATTAAAGCAAGCTTGTTGTGGGTGGGATCACTTAGACTGTTTTAGCACAGCCTTATGAAAGCATTTTCTAGGAGTACCATTGCCCTCTTGGAAATATGTTGGAAGGGAATAGATTTCTGTGCTTCCCTTGGCACACATTTAAGGAGTGGTCATAAGGAAGCCTGCAAATGGAAGGAGATCTCTTTCTAGCTATGCATTATAGATGTTCCTCTCTATCTGAACTTTTTTGACTAAATTTCTGACATATTTTTCATAAACCTTAATTCAAATTTTGCTTGTATTCTCCCTTACAAGATGAAAATCTGCTTCAAAATATAACTGACCAGACTGCTCAGTTTTCTCAAACTGCTGCAAAATCTCAGTCCCAGTTCCTCTGAACAGGATCATGAAAACGGCAGCTTTAAAAGGGTGCATTCTTGTTTTTGAAAATACACAACTAGTCTATACAAAGACTACCTCCTGATTAAGAACAAGGAAATATCTTTTCATATGAAGGGAGACGTTCAACTGCCTTTTTAAAATAATCCATATCCTACTATGTTTTTCCCTAAATAGTTACTATTCATGTCACTGATGGTTTCACTTCTTAATGTGACTGAGGGTAAAAGAAGAAATTTGAATAGACTGAATATACAGTACTGCTACCTTAATCCCTGTGAAGTTTCATAGCAGGTCATAGCTATTGGCTCTTGATTAGCAAATTTCTCTTGATTTCAAATACATCCTTGGAAATGGAAAGACTTCTTGTTGTTTGACTGTAATGCATAACTGAGTTCTGTTTCTTTTTACAAATTCAAGCAAATACTTTTCCAGTGGAGTGGGTGTCCCAAAACTTCCCGAAAATCCGTTACAAAGCACCATGTTCAGCGACAAGAAATAAGAATATGAATGAGCTTGGAATTGTCATCAGCTGTTAGACAAATTTCAGATGTGGTAGTAGGTGGTACCTGGCCATTAATGTACATAGATGCTTGCTAGAGTACTCCTCCTTCCTTTCTCTTCATCTCTTCTTGTCATTTTTCTTCTCACTACATCCTCATAACCTACATAATTGGGGATTTCTTCCCCATCTGTGCCCATATACAACAGAAATTGTATCGAACATAAGTGGCATCAGGCTCTGCATATATTATTATAATGTATATTATCTTGGAAAAAAGATAAAACATACTCATCAGGAAGAGAAAATTAGATTCATCAAGTGTGAAATACAGTCCTTGACAGGGGAGCAGCATAAAGCCAGATCTCTTTTGCACAGGGTGAAGCCCTGTGGAGCAGTGCTAAGTGATGTGCTGTTCCCCGCCTGCCTGCCTGTCTGTCATGGGGATGTCTTCTCTTGCTCATCAGCCTAGCATGCTAAAATTGAAAAATCCTTCTGCAAGTGCCACACACTTCAAGTCTAACATTCCTCCTCTTGATGTGCCAACTGAGGACATTTAAATAACCAAATTCATTCTTCCAAGAAAAAAAAAAGTCTATTGTTTATAGGGACAGAAAAAAAAGTGACAACTCTAGTTTCAGGCTAAAATGCTTAGTTTTTTTACATCAACGTTACCATTTATTTGATTTTTTTTTGAATGCATTTTTCTGAAAGGATGGATTAAGGTAAGTGGATTGAGACAGTGGTTTGTGGGTGTTGACTGGGACACTTTATGAGAATCTGTACAGTTAAAGCATTGGATAGTTAGGTGTGTAGTTCAGCTGTGCCACTCGGAGCTCTAGAGCTGGAGTGGAAGCAAATACCCTCTGTTATGTCATGGAAACAAATACATGTCACCTCTGATGTTCACAAGTAGTTTAAAATGTAATTCACATGTGCAGCTTAAATGTCTCTGCAGAGTCCTCACCTGAAGAGGTGCTGGGGCACGTGGGAGCTCTTTGCAAGATGGGATATGCCTGAGGCACTGGGCATCCACAGGAGCACATCTTTTAGGCTGGACTTCCCCTAGGTACAACCATGTCCTTCATCCCAGAGTGATGCACAGTGACATGGAAATTGGGAGCTGCGCCTGTATGCAGAGAGGTGGAAACATCTGCTGCAGAACTCATGGCAGCTTTTAACATTAAGTCACCTTTGTGAATTGTAGAGGGGGAAAAACCCCTGAATTCTCAGTCATGTTTCCTTCAGAAACACCTAACTGATAAGGAGGCAGAACCTGCAGAAGATGGATGTGCTGTCAGGACAGGTTTGTGAGGCACCTTCAAAAACAATGGCACTGCAGGAACCTTGAATTCTTCCTGCTCTCCCCAGATGAAAATGTTCTTTAGACATGGTAGCAGTGAATGAATCATTTTAGTCCATCTGAATTTATCCTCCATAGAGAAAAATGGTACGGTGGACTCGTGTGTATCCTGCTTTTGACCCCTCTAAGAGCATCTGCTATGACGAGAACCTGCAGAATTCACCATTAGCAACAGGCTGCAAGAGTATTAGTGATGAGAAGGCATGAGGGATACTATTTTCTGTGTTGTAAATGTATACTCTCTATTTACAGATAATGTTGGAAAAGAGAATTTATTTTCTAGATAACATCCCTGTGCTAGGTCATACACACCGATGTCTGAGAGACATTTTTATAACTTCAGAAAAATGTATTAATTTTTTGATGTAATTGTAAATAAACAATTTTCTTAATTCTGTCTTATTGCTTGAGTTGGACTTCTCTGATGATGTTACCAAAAAGAAAGCTTTTGAAAAATGTAACAGGTGAAGTCATCAGCTTTTTGCAGAGGATTATTTGTCCTTTGAGTTTGCTGTTTCAGGATATGTACATCCCCATTTCTCCTTAACATAGATGACCCTCATGCAAGTGCAAAATAGTTTTTGTCTGACCTGTGTTATTTGGATACAAAATACTGTTCTTGAAGTTAATGCAATAGAATTTGGAATATGAAGTAAGTAAAATTATTAATTCCGGTTACTCGTTAGAAGCACAAATAATGAGAAGGCAGGATTGAAGAGCAGACCAAGCTAGGTCAGATAGTGTTTTGAAGCACATAGTTCTAAATTTGTTATAAAAACAATTATAAACAAACAAAATACTTGTTCTACATTATGCATTTTTGACATTTTTAAAAGTAATATTTACTAATGTGCTATGAATTACATAAACAAAAATAAAAATAAATCATAAAAATATTAATTATACACATATGTGTAAATCCAGGCGTTTTCAAAGTTAATCTTAGTTTAATCTGCTTTTGTGACATTGCTGAAGAGTCAGCCTCTGAATTAGAAACTTTGAACTGTTAATTCCCTATTCAGATGAGATTTGATTGATAAGTTTTACACATACACACATTTACATATAATAAAAATGTTTTCTTGAGTATATAAACCACAAGCTTGGATCTTAGAGATGTTAAATAAAGAGGGAGATGTATGTATATATTTGAGAACTTGTTTTACCAGGGTCCAAAAGGGAGTGGTTAACTAAACCTCAAATTTCTCAAATGGAACTTAGCTAAGATACCAGGAAATGCACACAGCTTCTCATGATGTGTTGTTACCCTACTGCTACTTTACTAATAATTATAAGAAAAAAGAGATTAAAAAATCTTGATTACAAAAAAAGAGATTAAAAATATCTTTATTAGAATACCATATATCAAGAAGAGCTCAGAGGATGATTGTTCTTTATTTTTTAAAAAATGGAACAATGAAGTATCCATGAATACACAGAGCATCAAAGCATTGATTTTGTTTCTGTTCACATGGGAATAATTGTAGAAGAAAGAGTTTTGCTGAAAATAGGCTCTTAATTTATTTCTCCTGAGCCAAAGTTACATTTTACTAGTTCTTTTTGATAAAAGCCCACGTTTAATCACTAATCCTTCACATCCACTAACTCTTTAATTTTTCTATTTCAAGCATGTCTTCTGAAAAAGTAAATCTCCTAGACCTTAAGGAGTCAATTCCTCTACAATCAGTGGAGCATTAGGGAAGAATGTACTTGAAACAGATTAGGTGGATAACTGTGGCCATCAGCAGCAATCCTAGCCCTCAGAAATGGGTATATCATCATCTCTTCACTTTTCAATAGACTTGGCAACTGTGTTTTTGTGAGACAGTACTTACTGAATCAGCACAGTAGCAAAAAGATAATATAGCTGTTCTTTGTTACACAGAGACAGACCAGAGAAACTTGAGAGGGCCTGGTGGCTTTCAAATCTATGAAGCAGTCATTGGAAAAATAGGTGGTTGTGTGTCTGATCTCCTCTGTAGCCTGACAGTCTTGTAACGTGATAGTACTAGCTATGGAGTTCCTAGATATCACCTTCTGCATCCTACTGCAGAATTACACGTGCCCCTCATACCTTGGGTAGATACCTTGGAAAATCAAGCTGCAACCTGAGAGGAGTTCTAGTACTCCTGTTTCATTCTTAGGATCATTCAACATGTAGGACACCAAGCAACAGAACTGCAAAGGTGACAGTGAGCTCTCTGTTTCACATGGGTTTTCTGTTTCAAGGTTTTGTTCATAAATTGCTGCAGCAATTCAACAATCACAGCTTTCTTCGAAGATCATATTTGTTTCAAAGTTGAAAGCTAACAGGGATCAGTTGTTGAGATCTGCCAGCACTGAATCTGTACTGCCTCGTTTTGCAGGGGCTTATTAACAAAGGATTTTATTTATATCACTTTCTTCTTGTTGTTACCAGTTTTCACCTACACACTTAGAAAGAATTGGGTTTTTTTCCTTTCCTGAGAAATGACTAGGATGTAACCAAGTACCAGAGAGATTCAATCTGCAAAAAGCAGTATCATTAAATGCACTAAAATTTAAGACAGAATATTAACTCTCTTCTCATTACCTAAACCTACAAATAAAGTGTTAAACATGTATGTAATTATTGTGTTGCGTCCATTGTTTTGCACAAATTACGTATTTTCACTGTTGTCTCATTAGACTCTCATACCATGTAGAAAAAGAGAAGATAAAATTCTGATTCTAGACTTCAAGTGACAATTTGTATTGTCACTATGTACACTTGCCAGTAGCCCACAGCCATCTTTCTCATCTTTCTGGTAATCACATGAAGAGATTTAAGGCTAAGATTAGCTGGAGAGATAAGAACTGAGGGGAGGCAGCAGGAGACTCTAGTAATGACATACGAGCCAGGGAAAAGTGAGAGTTACTGCTTTGGCTCGAGCACAGTGCCTGTTGTGAAGGAGAATTAGCATCCCTAGGTTAACCCTACCTCCCTTTGTGAGACACCTGTTGGGTCCTTTTTTTTTCCCCTCTTCCTGTCTCTTCCCTGCCAACAGAAATCTCTGTGATGCTGACGAAAAACACACACTGGAAATAGCAGTGTGGGAAAGGCATGAGGTTGCCCATATGCCAATAGGTTTTTTTCTTGATGCTCACACAGTTTGTATAAATACTTTATTTTGCTTAGGCAGGAGACCAAGAGAATGGATTTTAGATAAGAGGAAAGTATCTTCTTTTTTCCTTCTGTTTTTCTTTGTTCAGGCTAACTTATTCATTGTAATAATTTCCGTTTTCTGCTTCTAGCCTAGTCAAATTTTCAATTCCTTCACTGATTTGAACTTTTTCCTCTATATACTTCAGGTTTAAAACACTAAAGTAAATATTATGTTCAAGTCCTCAGGTTATGTTGATGTATCAACCCTTTATTTTCTTCTAATCCGGGATCAGAACCTCTGAAGTGTTTACATTTGCTGTTCCAGCCAAGTGTCCAGGGTGCTTTTGTATAGTGTCCAAAGGGGCTTCATTCTGAGTGGTGTCTGCTGATGCAGAACTGATCTTACAAGATCAAGTGATGTGATCAAAAGAAGAACAGAGGCTAGTGAAGTTATCAAGGCATCACTTTACCTGATGTTTTTTGCTACAGAAGACAGCAGGCAGTTTCCTTGCTTTCACATAGTTCAGCTTGTAGGAACTTAATGAATTTAGACTGGGTGTATTCACCATACTGACTTTCTCAGCAAGTTATAGTTTTCCTTCAAAGGATTTTTTTTTTGTTATTTCACAGTTTCAAGAAGTCGGAGAGGACATAATTTACCATGTCCTGTGTAGGTAAATAAATGCTTTAAACACTTGTGATCTCTATTTTTAAAATAAATGCTTACAGAAGGATTGAGAATTTAAATAACACAAAGTGGGAAAATACAGAATACCCTGCTTCCTGCAAGAAACAAGTGTTAAATAATAAATGCTTGTATATTCCTTATATAAATAATATATTCTTACTTGAATACATAATAAACTTTAAGAAAAACTGCTGTCTTTTTGTAACATTATTTGTAACCAACCGTATCTAGTCAAAAAGAAAGGATCAAAATCATCTCTCAACTGTTTTGTTCCTCAGTGAGTGGCTAACTATAAATCAAAGTTATGATCACAAAGAGAAGGTACGATGAGACATTATGAAGTCAAAACTACATACGAAGGGAAGAGATTTCACCTTTTCAAAAAAGTACTCTTACCTTCCTTTCCCTCTTCTCTGCAGCTAATTTAGGGAAAAAAATCACAAAATTTTGTTATAAGTACTGCCTTAGAAAATACTGTAGCTTTCAATGCTCTTCTGTTCTTTGCATTTTCAGCTTTATGTTTTGATCTTGTCTCTTAAAGGATAATTTGGTATCTTGTTTTTACACTGATGCTATGTTCAGTGTCTTCTATACAATGCAGTGGGTGTTGTCAAATGTAAAGGGTTGTTGTAGCTGTAATTTCATCTTTCTCACAGATGGCAAAATCTTCTGGTGAAAATTTTCAAACTCATATTTATGCACCTCCTCATCCTGATTGCTTTAGAAATTGCAATGAAGCTAATAATTTGGAAGAAGAAGAAAAATTATATCAGTGTTTAAAAATTATTAGGCTTTTAAGGTTCATTTTAAATGCTCATCTTTGAAAGTTCTAATTGCATTATTGCTCTTCAGGCCTTGAATTAAGCCAGTGAAACTCATCTTATTGAAATTATCCTGAATTATCTGTTAATTTTAGCTTTACTGTTCTATGATTCATTATTATTTATTTAAAAATCGGCACTGGAAATGTGACAGTACCATGACACTTTCTCTAAGTAGCTGTTGAACTCTTAATAATTCTAGGTACTCTACAGGTCAATCACACATGCACAAACAAATCAAATCTGAAATTGCTGGCAAAGATGCTCCCGTGACTTACATTAGTCATGTGGAGGCTTCAAGGAAAAAATTGGACTCATTCTGTCTATGTACAGTAATGAATATGCTATGAAGATTGACCAAAGTAAAGCAAATACAGTTCTCAAAGTTGGCTTTCATACTTGGTTAAGGCTACAAAAATCCCTAGCTGAGGACATGAACAGGAGTCACTAGTCAAAATTAGTAGAGTAAGAAGCAGGGCAAGATTTCTTAAGATGTTGTAGACATTGTAAGGTTCAGAGAACACAGAGAGCATATTTTTTTCATTTAAGGGAACCTTTTGAATGTTGTATTTGAATGAGCTAAGCAGAGTATGCAGGAGCACTTTGCCTGAAATGTCATCATTTCAGTGTTTGCCCAAACCAGCTAAAGTGACTGAAGTATCTGAAGGCTTTCACTGAACAGCTTTCATGGTGTTGAGGATGCTGGATCCAGGGGTCTCAAGACAGTTTGCTGTCTGTGATCACAGATGGCACTGCTTTCCCTGCAGATAAACTGTGTCCTTTCTATGAGCTGTTTTGCAAAACATCTCAGATGTCTCAGACCAGCCTGTCTTATTCAGGTGTTGCTGCCAAAGCTGCTGGAAAAACATGGTGTATAACGCTGCCCTGCGTTGTGCAACAATTGCATCAGAGGCTCTGTGTCTGAGAAAGGGACTGAAGCAGAGAGCCTGCATGCCTGTGGTATGCATGAGAAGCTAGAGCCAAACAGAATCTGAACACAGCTCAAACATACAGACTAAAACAAGGTCTGATGAGTAGCCAGAGAAAATGATGACATTGATGGTATGGTGACATGATGATAGTGAGGCACCAATGCCCCAGGCAATAGGGGAATGTATGTAGAAACTCATGGGGATATGCCATTAATGTTTTTGAGGGCAGTCATCTCGCATCCGGCAAAATGAGACAGACAGACATATACTCAGTTGTAGCTCATGAGTTCCTGATTTTTTTCTCATACATTAAGAAGGAAAAAAACCCCATAAAATAATCAGTTAGGGCATTTTAAAAAGCTGTAAATCAAAACCACATTGGCCTGCCTTGTAATGACACTTCTATTGTCAAATGTAACTATTCTGAGGTATGATGTCTCCTGGGCCACAGGGAGATAAATTTGCATGAGTCGTTCTCTATATATCTGGACAGTAAGAGTGGGTTTCATCATACTGATGTAGATGTCTGATATGTAGGATGCAGGCATTTACATCTGAGGTAATCATCTAGTCTCCCTTTATAGTCAACAAAGGGGCAAGGCACTCCAGAGTATGATTCATTTCATGTAAAGTAGGTCAGATGAATTGTAGCCTCAAAGTGTCTGTTCTTCCTCATTGACTGTGACAACAGTTGAGGGTGAGTCTCTGAGCTGTCCATGTCTACGTCAAAAGTGCAGCACTGAAACCCTCTCCAGAAGATGAGTCATGAGAGAGCTCTGTATGGTTGCTTTTTGTTATTTTTATTTATCTATTCATAGTAATGTTTAACTGTAGGACTGTAGAGTGACAGTGCGCTAAACCTGTGTACCCATATCATCTAAACCAGAGTGTGAAAGCACTGGTAGTATTATTCTTTAATCTTGCTTATTCTTATTAATTTGAATAGACCTTACAGATACATACTATGAAGAGTTAAATAATTTTGCTGTTTTCTAACAGTTTAGCTCATTGCTCCCTGTACATCAAGTGTAATTTACCATGGTGAAGTACATCTTTACACTTACTGATTAGCATGAAATTTAGGGCAAGACAAACATATCAATTTCAATGAGAAAAAAGGCTACTCTTTCCCTCAACATTTCTGAACTCTCCAGATTAGACTAAATAAATATATTAAGTTAATGGAAGGACCTCTGAATTTAGGAAAGCTCTGTGCTGATAAGAGAAGCACCAAAGAGGTGAATGGAAGCATATTGGACAGTCTGGTATCATAGGAGTAAGATTTGCTGTATTGTATAAACCAGTGGCTGACAGCAGAACTCTAGTAATACAGAATATTTTCCAGAGATAGACGCTGAAATTTTTCCAAAGCTGGTGCTTTAACCATGAAGTCACGTAAATACTTTGATACAATGTACTAGGGCTGTTGGCTATGAATTATGAATGAACTTTGCTAATCACCACTGAATTTTGATCTCCCAACCATTGATTACCTGCTGTCATTTGATAGTGTTTGCAGAAGATTGCTAAATATAATAAAGCATCCTGTGTAGGCCTGTGGAATTATGATAAAAAGTTGACAGAATAGCATTAAGAATTCTGGAATGTATTCTCATGAGCTTGAACGAATAACAGAACCTGAATGCAAGTATTAGAGGTATGAAAAACTACTGGCAATTATAAGGACCTTTTATGTCATGCAAATTCTTCACCTTCAGCCTGATTAAAGGTCTTCAGGCACAACAGAACTGAGCTTGCAAATTTCCAGGATTATTATTCTGTAATGCCATGGTGAAGCTAGTGAATATTTTACAGACTTACCCAGTGTACTTGCTGTCAATTTGCAGTGATGTTTTACCTCAATGAGGAACCAAAGGCTGGTGTTTATGCAGCACATTTACTTTTCCTAGTAACCTAGCATAGTAATGCAGTGATAGTCCGCAGAATTAAAAGGAATGAGGCATAGAAAGACCTCAAGAAGATGAGAAACCTGTTCTCTAATACCTTGATAGTACAAGAGGTCACAATATTTTGGCTTTGGGAACAGCCCAAGAACTTAATTCTAGAGTACTTACCAGAGTAAAGAAATGCTGTGTTTCTGTATGATTATTGTTTTGACCCAAACTGATATTACATGGCATTGCAGCTACTATTTAACTGCCTAATATTGTCTTAAGTCAGAGGATAATATTTTTATTTTAAAGATTGCAGACCAATTCTCTCATAGATTAGCACAGAAAAGGAAGGTTAGATAGACACTTATCTTGGTAGATTATTTTGCAGTATAAGACATGCACATACCTTCTTTTCCAAGAGTCATTCAGGTATTTAATAGGACACATTTAAAATAATTTGCTATATTTTTCTCAATAATTTTCAACCTGACTAAACTGAAACAGATATAAACCTTGCACAAAACCTACCAGAGTAAAACCTCAGCCTTGACAACTTTCAGAGCTTGGCCTACTCAACTTTAGTGGTTATGTGAAAGAGCCCCAAGTTCAGACCAGCCAGGATTCATTCTCTGGATTCATAATTTACTTTCAAGTTGTAAAAGCTGTATTAGAAAAATCATTTGCTTTTTAAATGTCTAGCAAATAAAAGCCATCAGTTTACAGTGCAAGTGAACAAAAGCCAGCAAGTGAAAACCATATATAACAAAA
Organism: Melozone crissalis; assembly: GCF_028551555.1. Classification (NCBI taxonomy): domain Eukaryota; kingdom Metazoa; phylum Chordata; class Aves; order Passeriformes; family Passerellidae; genus Melozone; species Melozone crissalis. The sequence goes on along the minus strand of NW_026535782.1, from coordinate 31,344,256 downwards.
CAAAGATATAACTAAGCCAGATGACTTTTTTTTTTCAACTGCACTCAGCTGTACATATATGTATACATGATCTATACAATGTTCCACTTGTATTGCAGTATGGTATCATGCTACTTCCAGGTTCTAGTGGTTTCTCCAAGGGTTTGTATAGTAATCTTCTGCTTATGTCCTGCTAGCAGTGCAAGTGGAACATCATTCAAATGAAAATACAGAAAGAACACTCGAAGATATTTTTTTTTTCTGAGAGTCATGCTTTTCTTCTGATGAGTGCACTTGATAAAATACATTCCATCCACCCACAACCCCCTGCCTTCTCTGTGTTCCACTGATAATGTGACCCACCACACTGAAAGAGTATTATTTCCTGAAAGGCTGTAGGCAAGCATGATGATGAGAAGAAAAAAGAGGAATGAATGTTAAGCAGAATGGGAGAGAGAGGAATTGTGCATATGTATGAGAAAGCAAAAAATTAAAAGTGTGCTGAGAATTGGATTTAGTAAGGGGGGGAAGTAAGTGCATATTTCTTTTAAGATGTATATATCATAGAACACAAAAGAATAGTTCTACCTGCATCATCAGTCAATTCCTACCAATTTGCGAGAGATGAATGGGGGTAATAACAATAACCACATCAGCACAAGTTGCATGTTAATATAATGGAGTTCATATTTTGGAAAATGTGTGAGAGTACACAAAACAATCCTTTTCAAAAATAAGTTTCTTTGCCCAAGAGAGGGCAAAGGAAACAAGCAGAGATAAAAAGTAACTAGTTTTAACATAATTCCAATATTTTTTTAAACACATATCTATGTAAGTTCACACACACTCTTTTCATCCATTTGTCCTTTTCACAACTATAGTAGATATTTTTGCTCCCAACGTCTAGGAGGAATGATGAGGAGGACTCCATCTTATCAGAAGGCTAATTAATTACTTTATTATACTATATTATTCTATACTATATTACATTATATTGCATTACATCTAAACTGAATCTGCCAAGCATTCCACTGCACTCCACTGCACAGAATCTCATGACTGTCAGCCGACAGTCCCGACACACACACACACGCGCGCGCCCGCTTGGCCCTGACAGGCCAAGGAAACAAAACACCATCACTTTGGGTAAACAGTCTCCATATTGCATTCTACTTTTGCACCAACACAGGCACAGCAAATGAGATAAGAATTGTTTTTGATCATTCTTTGAGGTTCAGAGTATGTGGATCCCAAAAATATTCTTGGGAAGATTGCCTTGCTTTTCTCTGTGAGGAGAAATGTGGCAACACACAACTATGAAAGAAAATGGTATTTAAAAACAAATCATTGGTGATAGCATTTACAAACAAAACTAGATAGATTTAAAAGCAAAGATGGGTTGAGACAAGAAAATTACTCCAGCAGTATTTGTCAAATACATGACAGTACTCTCTAATTGATTTCAACAGGGGCAGATTCCCTGCTATATGCTTTATTTAATGTAACTTCAAAGTGTTACTCATTGCCAGTCATGTCACTTCTTTGAGCAAGACTTACTCCAGTTTTAGCTGGAGCTCACCTTGAGAGAACCATCAGGAAGAAGCCTGTGCAACACTTAAGCTCTTGTGCACTGTTAAATTTCACTTTATTACCTGTCCTAAAGTTTCCCCTTCAAAGTTATTAATGGAAAGGAATACAGTCTATTTCATGAGGTCATATTTTATACACTCACATTTTTACATTTTTAGCTGGCTCAAAGCTGTCTGTTTTGTGCAGTGTGTTATATTTTGCCCTTGACAAAGCATCAGCTGATAACCAACAGCTTTGGTCCTAAATATGTGCCTCATTTTCTTCCTGTAATTCATATACTGTTCTCTCTTCTGTGAGCAATATCCCACAAGTCATTGCCAAATAGCAAACTATGGGCCTATTGATGACAAGAGAAAGAAGACTGCTTATTGTTAATGGATAGGTGAATAATAAATCAAAGCAAGAACTTGGGCATCAGCATTCGTGTATTTTAGCAGGCTGAATGAATTTAGAGGTGTGAAAAATCAGAATGCTTTGGGGATATTCTGCTTTTATTTACCTCCAATCACTTCTGAGTCAGAAAGTTAAGTAATCTAGTATTGGCAAATGACAACTTAGTGTCCAGTTTTGCCTATGAGGCTACATTGTAAACAACCATGCTAGACTATTCAACCAGAAGATGAATTTATCATTTGTATTGTAACACTCATCACTTTAAAAGTGATTAATTATCCTCTAGAGTCTGACCTATGCCCTAGGGAAATGTTTAGGCCTGTACATAACTCTATTAGATTGATTGATGTACCTAAAGCTTTTTATGTTTTCTTCCAATCATTACAAATTTCTCATTTAATATTGTTTATTTCAGGACTTTAGAAATGTGGGCTGTTTCCCAGAACTTTCAGGTGTGGTGATGACACTTCAAAACAACTGCAAAATAGCAACCAATCTGCCATCTCTGGCATTATCTTTTACAGCTATACCTGTTGAGAGGCAAAGACAGTCCAAACCTTAGCTGAACTGGACTGGATAAGATATCCCGGTCTGATTTAGATTGTGTCAATAGCTGTCATGTATCACATGAATTACAGAGGCTTTATCTGATCTATTATGGTAGGCTGTTGAAGCTTCTTCAGAATAAATCATACAATTACTTTGTGCTGTCTGATATATCAGTTTACACCAACTAGTAGTAATAACTGGGGAGTCTGGATTCAGTACTTAACTAGCTACAAGTCTTGTATAGCAGATAAAGAAAATTCCAAGGCAAATCATTCAATAGCTTTGTTAAAAAATCATTGTAACAACATTGTTATTACTGAGAACATCAAAAATTTTATTAGGTTTTCATATTAGGTTTCCAACCTAAATGATTCTGTGATTCCATGTTACTTAATGTTTTGTAATTTTTTGCACTCTATTGAAATGGTTCTTGCTACAAATATATTTACTGTTACTTAAATCTTAAACCATCTTCTTTAATGTATTAGCTCTTATCAGTCATATTTTTCTCTCTAGAATCTAATTTTTTCTTGATTCCTTGGTCTTATTATCCCAGATCTCCTTTTAGCTTTCTGGTCATTACTTCAATAAGTTTTTTAGAGATATTTTGCTTGATACAACAGTGATCTGGTAACATGGACTGGGTGTTCAGTAGCAGCTGAAGCTCTGCTTGGAGCAAAAGCTCAGGTGCAATTGTTGAATGTAGGGTCAGGTTAGTGTCATCTGAAAGTTTATGAGCTCCAAGACTGCTCTGCCATGCAAGCTACAGCCCACTAAGTGATCATCCTCCTGAAAGAAACGCTGTGCTTCCTGCCATGCTTCCTCTCATAATTTGAACTGTCTTTTGTCAGAGGCCTCTAAAAAAGCTGCAGAAGTGTTTAGGTGTTTGTTAATCTACTAAGGCAGCAGCTACCATGCTGACTAGCTGCCTGCCTCTTTTAATTACATTGTAAATTTTTTTAGATGTCATCTATTCTTTTCCAATGGAAAAGCAAAATTGATGCAGTGGATAATAATATTTTTCTTATAAACACAAATTTATTATTATGATTTTTTTTCCTATTGCATCTCATCCACTGTCATGTGTTTTTTCTATTTCCAGAAGATTTCTCATGTCTTTTTTGCATCAGACATCTGGTCAGTATAGCTCAGTTACAAGCCAAGGATTGTAAGAACTGTTTCAATTAGGATAATCTCCCAGTCACGAACAGTACGATCTTTGTCATCAGAAAGGAGAATTATATAAGGTTGCTTCTAGACATTGTAGGAATTCTGGAGTTGTGTGGTTGAAGGGAGAAGTGTTTTTTGGGTTTTTTCCCTGCACTTAAAACACAGAATTAAAATGCCTCAAACAGTATTTTATCATTAAATACTATGCATTAATTTCTTCACTGGGATACAGAGCTGTGTTTAGCAGTGGTGTTACTGGCTAGTAGTGGCTCTGGTGGCTGTGCAAAAGACACAAGAAGATGTGAAAATGGCCACAGAGTCAAGATGGCAGCATTGCCAGGTTCAACTCTACTGGCAAACTTAAAGGCAAAGCTGGAAGGCAGCCATGTAGTGGCAGAGGAGAAAATCCCCTCTGCTTAAGCTCTGTCATCCTGAAGACTGAGCGGGATGTGTTTTGCTCAGTTCACTCCTAATGTAAGACAGTGTGTTCCTTGCTTGAGTAGGCTACTCTCCATAACTATTCCTTATGGCTCTGTGTCCCCAGCCATAAAGGATTGTTGAGCATCTTATAGGTTGGTTTGGGCTTTTTTTGAGGTATTTTCGTAATAGCTGTGTAAATTAGGAACTAGTGTTAAAGAGAAAAAATTTAAGTGATGGTACTGGTACTGTTCAGCTGGACCAGAATCCCACTCAGCATTCAATATGGCTTAAGCCCCCTAGACTACTCTTCAGAGACACTTTGTTATTTCCCGTGACAATACAGAGGTGCTTAAGGAGAAGTCAGGCCACCAAAAACACATACTTCTCCATGTTTTCTTTGGGTCATACTGGTTCTCTGTAGTAGATCAGGTCTTTGGAGACCTAGAAAAGAGCGTTAGATTTACTCTTCTCTAGTAGACTTCCCATTTTTCCAGAGCAGACTTTACCTGCCTCTAGAAAACTTTATTAGTTGATATTTAGATTTATAAGAAGAAAAGATCAAATATTTCAAATATTTTTTCTTGGGCATTGTCATCCTGAGGGTGCTTACATAAAGACAGCTTCATTGTTTCAGATTTTCTGAAAACAAACCCTATGTTTCTGCTGTGCCATATTCTCTTATGCAGAAAGTAATAAATATTTTAGTTCTAGTACAGATTAGCCACTTTCAATTGTACCTTTGTTCCAAAGATTGTTTGCTGCTAAGACTGAACCTCTCTGTCTGTTGTACGTGTGCGTGCATGGTTTGTCTGTACTTTGGGATTTGGATCTCTCAACAGTGGTGCTTGTTGCCTAGCAAAGTCTGGTCTGACACAAGACTAATACAGTATGTGTAGGTAAAGCTGATTTTAAATTTAAAATGACAGTCTGTCCTTTTTAGTAATTTATTAGACAATGTTTATACTGACCCGTATGTCTTTTGTTTTCCCTTCTCAGATGTTGCAAGAGCAATTGAGTTACTGGAGAAACTACAGGAATCTGGAGAAGTACCAGTACACAAGCTACAGTCTCTAAAGAAGGTGTTGCAGAGTGAGTTTTGTACAGCTATCAGAGAGGTATGAATTTGAGATTTATAGTTATTTCTCAGACTAACATTCCTTGGTACAGAAAAGCATATTTGCCTTTCAGTGCTATGTTGTATAAAGGATGATAGATGTGAGATGTGTCTGTAGCTGCTTGCTACTGTGCAGAGTGTGGAAGTTACTGAAAAACAGACACAGAACAATTGCATCAGCAAGACATCAGGGCTGAGGCAATCAGCCTTGCTCAGGAGAAAGGGTGATTAATTAGTACTTTAGTATTCTGCTCTCACTGTTTGAGGGTCTGTGGTAGCCTGTACAGCACTGTGCTGGGATATGGGGTCATGCCAGTCTGGGTCAGTGCAAGGTTGGATGCCTGTCCTTTGGGCTCAGGTGTGTGATAGGGAGCTGCTGATAAAATCAGAATGCATTGACAGCCAAAAGGGGCAAGGCTGAAGTTAACTGAGCTGACAGGAATCTTGCCTTGGAAAGCAGTGGTTGGGTCCCAGTGGGCCTTGCTCCTCATGTCAGAAATTCTTGTCATACTGCTAAGAACTGTGGTCATTCCACTACCAACTCTGGTCAGGGCCTTCCTAAGCTCTGCCCAACAGTAGATAGATGAATGAATAGTAATTGTTTTCTTCAAGTCAACCTAGAGAAGATGCACCACAGTTCTACGTGCATACAAGCAGTATCTTTAAAGCAGTTAAACAGCAAACACTTCTGTTGGAAGTTTATTAGAAAGAAAACATGGCTTAATACAACGTTGTGTCAGATATTTTACCTACTAAACCAAGGAGACTCAGGCTGCCGAACAGAAGCAGCTCTAAATGCCCTAATGAAGGCAACATCTTTTTAGAAAACCTGTAAGAACTTCTGTTTCAGCTTGTCTGTCTACTGCCTGGAACTAATCATCCATTGCTGAAATCAATGGGGAATCTCATGTTCCCTCAATGGTAGCAAAACTGAGCTCCTGATAACTAAGCAACAGGAGCAGATTGATTAAGTGGACTGCTGAGTGGCTGAAAGGAAAGAAGAGATGAGCAGACATCAGTTTAATAAGCAAAATGGGACACACACTTTGTTTTATGGAATATATTCTTCAGTGTGAGCATCAGAGAGATGCTTCCACCTAATTAAATTGCAGTTTTCAAGACTTTTTAAAGGGAACAGGGTTCCCTGACAATAAATAATAAGTAGTGTTCCCTGACAATAATAATGACACTGTGTACCCTCAAAAGCTGACATTCTGACTAGTCATTTCATTTAAGCAAACTAAATGCTTCTTTAAGTAACTACAGAACATAGAAAAGTTGTGGGGTTGTTTGGGTTTTCTTCAGATAGCAGAGCCTGGTACTCCAATTGTTAAAGGCAGCTTTGAGTCTTTGCAGCATTGTCAGTGAAATCTTAAACAAATTTATATTAGTCTCAAGAAAACAGTTACAGCAAAAGCAAAATTGAAGAACAAGGAAGCTGGCTTAGAAAAATGCTTTCTCAGTTCAATGAACTGAAAGTGGATCTTGACAAAATCCTCTCAGTGGCACAAAAGAACTTTACAGAGTATTGTATAAAGACAATCTGCATGTGACTGGAGTTAGTTGTTACACAAGAATTGAGTGATGATGAATAAATAGTTCTGCCAACTTCATAAACAAAAAATTGTATTTCTTATTAAGTTTATATATCATCTTTCTAACATATCACTAGCAGAGAACAAAATTTCTACACCCATGAAATTTGTACCATTCTCTGATACGTGTGTAAATCTTTTAGAAAAAAAAAATTCAAATATAAAAGGCCCAATAATAAATCTTTTCCTTTAGGGAGAGTGGGAAGATTGACATATATACATTGTGAGTACTTAAGGTTGTTCTGCATGTGGCTGCTCTTTTCATCTACATTAAGTCCTTGGCAGATATTAAGATTGTAACTCTTTTTTTCCACCAGTTGAAGAGCTGTTTGAAAACTTAGAAAATAATTGCTTCTATATAAAAAAAAGATTATAAAAGCATGGAATATTTTGGTCACATTACATTGTCAGCCATCTCCAAGCACTGCAAGAGGGACTGGGAGGGTATCTGAGCTGTGTTGTGTTGTTAATCAGGGATGCCCTTCTTGTCTGTCCTTCATGTACACTGGAATTTATTGAACAGCACAGATTTTTCTGAGTATGTTTGCATTTGAGATAGTTAAGGCTACACAGAAATTTCTCTACAAATGCTCTGTCCAGTTGTTTGTCTTTTCTTACCTTAGTGCAAGATGTGAGAGTGTGGTGACTAGATTTTAATTTTCTTTATTGGCGCCTACACAGACTAGAGGAGAAAAGTTGTTGACATTACAAGAGAATGCACAGCAGCCAGTTGGAAATAATGAGAAAAGTGGGAGTGAAGCAGACCGGGTGTGAGCTGTAGGTAGGAGTAATCAAAATGGGATGAGGAGAAAGGCTTTGTGTTGGTATGCAAATTCTGAAAGAGGCTGCTTTTTATATATATGCAGATATTCAGATCTGCAGTGTGCTGTGTTCATTTTATAATGCAAGATCTGAGCCTTTCTTTCATCAGAAAATCTAGTAAAAGAGACTAAGGCTGACTTTTGTAGTCCTATAAACACCATAGTGGAGGAACTTTGTAAAATAAAAATTTTCATTTTCCAGTCCAAGAAATTATGGAAACTTAACTGTCCAGTGAGTTTGATTGTTACAATAAGTCTCAGAGAAACTCAGCATTGGGCTGAGGGCAGATGAAAGGATCAAAGATGAAATGCAGTATGCACTGTACTAACTAAATTGTCGTGTCTGTTGTACAAGTAGAACTAACTACAGAAGCAGGAGGTTACTTTCATCGCCCATTAACCTTTAAAAGGATGAGATATGGTATTAGATGGCATACATTCCTATCTAATGTGTAGGAATCTATCTAATGGCTGTAATTAATTGTATTTATGGGAATTTATTTAGTAAATCAAATTTCAAATCCCTACACTAATATTCCATAGAAATATTTTTTTTAAAGTGACTGAGTGAATGAAATTTAAATAGAAGTACTTTAGCATTTTTCAAGGATGCTGTGTTAGGAAATGGTGATTAATGGTTCTCACATAGCTAAATATAAGTACCACCAACTGAAATATTCTGTCTGGAACTAGGCAGGAATATGGATTAGCTCTGAAAATCATGGAAATAATTGAAGTGTATAATGGCCTCAGTATTTCCTTTTCACCTGAATACCCCTAGATGAGAAAACAAGTTAACCAAAGTCTGATCGTACCAAAAGTCAGTTTGGAAAAAAAAATTAATTTTGTTTTAAAATTACTTCTTTTAAAAGCTCCCTAGCTACATGAAGATTAATTAGTCTTCTATAGCTATGTCATCTGATAAAACTTGCACAAATCTTTCCCATTATACCATTAAGTCCTTTACCCTTCTAAATGTTTTTGCTGTTTATTTAAAGCTGTTGCTATGTTATAGTCATCTCATTTCCAAGAGGTTACTGGAATAAATAAAGTGCTTTGAAAGTGAATGCAATTGAGCTACCGAGAAAATATGCAACATAAAACTAGACAACCTAACTGATAGAGTTACTTTAATTGTTGTAAGTCAGCAAAAGGAAGTTGTAAGAACTGAAAGATAAGGTAAATTTCTGGTCTGGCAAGAAACCCTAAGGACCTGTGGGCACAGATGATAGAATAAAAAGCTGAGCAAAACATCATGGATCATCAGCAATGCCTTAGCAGCTATGTGAATTTCATTTACTGCTAAAATCTGATAACTGGTGGTCAAGAACCAGGAGAATAACAGTACAGTTTAATAAACACTGGAATCTCCTGAGCAAAGTTTTCTTTCAGATTGATTCCTTGATTTCCAATTCTGTGCGTTAAATATGTAATATTCAGGTGTATTTAGTTTTTTCCCCAGCTTGCCTTTGCTACTCAATTTTTTATTTCATGGTTAAAGCTTAAGTTTTCTATGTGGATATTGTTTGAAATAAGATTTAACTAGGAAATACCTATGGTGAATCAATGCCAAAATGAATCAGATAAAAATGTGGCAACCAGACACACAAAAGTAACCATTATTTTATATTGTTATGACTCCCACCAAAATATCACGTCATCACAGAAAAGCAAATCTGTAGGATTCAGTCACTGATGAAGGACTCTAATCTTGTCCATCTTGTATGAGATTAGTCATTGGGAAAGCATGTTGTCTTTGAAAATAGTTTAGTTCCTATGTCAGTAGTTTAAAATTTTTTTAAGCTTGCTATAAAATATAAACAGAGCATCCTGGACATTAAAAGACTTCTCTTGACATACAGGCATAAAAATGGCAATGGCAGAACACTGACCCATATTTTTCATGAGCTCCTGATGCTCCCTAGTTACTTTAGAGATATACTTGCACATGTTGTATAGTATTAAAATAATAGTTTCATTATATATTAGGTAGGATAGTTTAATAAGCCTAGTCAGTATTTTGAAATTATTTCCTTTAATTACTAGTTTCATTTCCATGCCTTCGTGATCTGAACGCCCAGAATCCCAGTGCTGCTGATGTGCAATGTTTTTTTATCTGGTCATGTCCTCAAGCTGCCCACTCATACTTTCCATTACTAACCCTGATATGTGGCTTTGCAAATATTAAGGGACCAGAAGAAGGCTGCTGGGTGGTGAAAACTGAATCTGGTGGTACTATACAGTGAGGCCATGTGTGAGAACAGAAGGCTGGCTGGAACCCTTAGATGTTCATTCACTTCAGATGTCCTTATGTGGTTGTATACTCCATTTTTACAGGGCTCTACTGAATACAACAATCTGGATATTAGCAGGACCCAGGCAAAAATCCTCATTTATTCTTTTATTCAATTTTAATTTAAGATTTTAATGTAGGAGTCATTTAAATACCTGTTTTTATTGTGTTTCAATAATCTTAAAATTTATTTGTTCAGTTTGCAATATAATGCTGTTACTCCACATCCCAGACCTAGTCTCTGAAAGCAGAATGTCATTGTTTTCTGCCTCATGAGTCCTTATGAAAATGGAGGTGCAGCAGGCCAAATTCTCTCAGTTAGCACCAAGGTAAGCCCCCAAGTCCAAATTCTGCCCTGTCTTCATGCTTTATTTTTGCTGAAAGCTGCATATTTGTTACAGGAGGAGAAATACAATTCTGGTCATCTCCACAGGGCAAGCCCAGCATTTGAAGTTTGCAAATTATAAGATGCAAGCTTGGGAAAAAAAATGTGTTGAGAAGACTTGCAGCTATAATTCACAGCAGAGAACTGTGATTAAAGCTCAGTGGGAAGCCTGACATCTAAAGATCCCCTGCTGTCGCACTTGCCCGTGCAAACCAGAGTGCTGGTCAGACTGAGCAGAAGTGATATGCCAGACTTACTAATAAGGCAATTAGTAAACAAAAGGGCAATAGGACAACACATAGGAGTAAAGTGACAGAGATTTATCAGCTCAGACTTATACCTCAGGTCACAAAACCAGTGTGGTTGTATTAGCATGATGCCTCATTAGACTGGCTGGGAAGCAGAGTTCTCCTTAGGCTAATCTGATACCTTGTTATAACTTGTTCTAGTGTTCCCGATAGCTTATTCACAATCACTGCGCCATTAGTTTAGTAGTAAGACTCATACTGTAGCAAATATGGAATTGTGCAAATTCACCAATTTAATTCAGATTTTTGCAGGTTTATGCATTGGTTTATTTGTGAGTTTTCAATAAAATTTGTATTCCTGGATGTTAATTGTAAAGTTTTGTTATTTTATCTTTTTTTAGATATTGGAGTAGATTATAATGTCAGCCAAACCAGTTCAGTTTACCTGAATTCTGGGGCTGTATAGCATTTGCAAGAATTTTGTATTGTACCTTTCCATGCTTTTTTCATTTCCACTGTCCCAGTGATGAAAAGCCACATAAAATAATAAGTTTCCACTAAATGAGTACTTCCATCACTGAGAGGAAAGGCCATTACTTATCTTGTCTCAAATATGATGTTATGGCACAGTAGCAATGTATTCACTCATGCTTTACAGAATTTTGCCTTCTGCCTCCTGGTTGCAGGTACTGTACTCATAATGATGAGTTGAAAGAAAGATTTGTAATGTATGTTTATTAGATAATAAAAAAATCCAATTTCTAAAGATGAGCTGTCTGCTCTTTGTGTTGCCACCATGCTGGATTAGGCATTGAGGAAGTTCAGCAGAAAAGCGTAAGTTAGTAGTACACACAGTTTTAATTACCCTACTGTGTTAAAACATGCCGTTTTTTAGGGTGAATGTAATCAGAAATTACTCCAGTTTTGAAAAACAATGAAGCATTACTCTGTTGCTCACAAGCCCTGGATGGCATGAATGAGAACTTTTGGAAATGATTACCTTGTAACTCAGCAGATGGCCTTCATTAATGGCAATTATATGAATTTACCAAGCTGCCCAGGCATTATCTGAGAGAAGGCATTATTTAGTGTCTGTGCAATTACTAAGTTCCTACCACTTTCATGACTTCACTGCAGGAGATTTAAAACAGCTGCTGTTGTCACCTGGTTTTTTATCTGCCTAGAGCTAAATACGTAGATTTCACAGATGGATTACTCTAGAATCTGGGACCAGACTGTATCGTGGGTCGTTAATGGATGCTTTCTCCCACTGGTTTTGATTAAAGATCAATTTTTAGAGTTGGCTGGTGGCTATAAATCTAATTATACTTACACTCTGCTTGTGTAACTGTGTCTTTTGCAACAGATAAATAAATACTTTCGTGCTTCAAGAGTCCTGCAAGATTCAAAACAATCACATGTCTTGTACAGTTTATCTGGGTGGCTGTATCACATTTACCAAAACTGAGTGGTGCTCAGGTGATGTTCTTATTTTGGCACACAGCTGCAGCTGCATGTTCTATAGAAGGTAATTCCAGTGGCACATGTGTGGTGCATCTCAGCATCTTTTTGGTTTGCTCACATTATCATTTTCGTTTATTATTGCAGTATCCTTTTTGATTATATAAAACTCTTCAGAATAGACAGAATAACCTCTGTTGCAGTTCATCTCAAGCCTGCTTCTTCCTCTTGAGAGGAATCAGCAGCGAGTTTAACTACTGAGTAATGTTAATAAGTGAAAGATTGTTGGAAGCCACTGCACCATTTTTTTTGCCTTGGTGGAGCCTTAGTATCCCTCTGCTGCTACTTAACTGATGTCACTGATGAGACTCCTGAGAAATGCTGCTCAATCTCCATTTTTTAAGAAAAGAAATTGTAAACCTCTTTTAGAACTCTATTTTATCTGTATTTTTGTTGTCCTTTAAAACAAGAAGCATCAGTAGTTTCCTTCCTTCCTTCCCCCTGTCTTCTCAGCTTGATAGGAACATTTGAGATGAGCCTGCATGATGATGTCATGTTTCATCCAGGTGCTCATTTTGGCAAGGTTTTGACAAATCTGGTAAAGTTTGGAATATGGCTGTTGCTTATGTCAGCCTCAACAGCATATACAAACTTACTGATGAAGTGAAGGTTATTAGTGTTTATTAATGCTTGGTGTATTTTTGAACTCAAAAGTAACTGGCAGAGAGATCTAAGAGGGTGGTAAATTATAGGCTGTGAGTTCCAAGTGGTCTTGTGGGAATTAACTAATCACACATGTTGGTATTTCTTTTTATCCCAGTATATTGCAGTAGAAACAGCAAAAGAGACTTTTAGGACTGTATTTTGCCAAGGTTTAGTGATTGCAAAGGATGCAGTTTCTGTAACACCTGTAACACTGTTTTAAAGATGCCATATCATAGTTCCCATTGACTTAGAGCAGAATATAGAACAGTGTGCAAGACATAGGAAATAAAATAAATGATCTAAGTATATTTCTCTTGTTCCTCATATAAGTAGTTTTTACTTGCAAATGAAAGTCTATTTTTCCTTATACTTAAAAGGGTATTAAGCAACTTCCTACTGACTTCAGAGTGTCAGTGATGACTCCAGACAGAATTGACATTGGAGGGAAGAGGGGGCACACAGAGGTCTTGTGTATCCTAACAGCAACACGGGGCGTGTTTCAATTGACTCACCCAGTATGTGCAGAGGATGTGACAGCGTGCATTTTCGGGTACATCTGCTACATACTTCTGCTCACACATAAGGGAGGAAAGAGATTCTGGCCCCAGCCTGTAACCCCTGTTGGGTTGTTTCTTGGACAGACTCAGAATCATATGGCAAGAGCTCAGGGACCAGAATTTGGTCACCACAGATACTGTCAGATCAGAGTGCACACCACCATTTTCCACACAAAAAAATAAAAGAAAAAATTCCACTTTAACTTGAGCCTTCATGAAGTATTACACCCTAAATTAAAATATTATACCTTTGTAGTGATTATCATTAATTTATTTTTAACAATGTCTCAGGCCCATGCTGTTTTTTATCTACTGCCTAAGGACAGCTTAATAATGCATCAGTATTCAGATCAGTTTTTTCACTTTGGTGGAACTGACCTAGTTTCCTCCATAGCCCCCATCCCCTAGAGAAGGAACATTTATATAAAATATCCTCAATGAAAATGGTAAAGATAACATTCATAGTATTTCTTACAAATGGTCTGAAATTAAAACTGTCTCATCTCCTCAAGTTGTTAAACAAGATTGAATTTCATTTACAGGTTTGTGCTTTTTAATGGGTTAGCATCCCTATGGCATCATGTGGCAACATCCATGCTGTGTTACTTCATGGAAAGGGAACAATGCAACAATTGTGAAAATAGTGCAAAGTTTGGTTTTGAAAATAGACACCAGTGGTTTTTCCAATGCAATCATGTAACTGCTCAAAGGGTAATGAGAGCTTATCATGTAAAAATATTCAGAATGCCAGCAACCTTGAATGACCACATTCTGTCTGATAAAAATAGCTCATTAATACAGACTAGTTGTCACAAAGCAGCTTTTTCAAATTCAGTTGTCGAAATTCAGTAGCTGCAAGCAGCAACTTATGTAATACAGGCCTGTCAGTGCTTCCAGTAAGAACAGTAATGTATCACGTGCCTTCCTCTCAAATGAACTTTCCAGCCATTTCAAGCTCTCTGTACTCACAGGTACCTATTGACTTGTCCTGTTGACATTGATAAAAGAACTTTCGTCAGCTTGCACTCAGGGGCAGACTGGATTCTGTACAGAATATACACCGTGATCTTGGGTGTAAGATTGCCTAATTCTGCTTCTGTTTGGATTACTCAAACACCTGTCATAGTCCTATTACAAAATGGGCTTTTGTGATTCATTTGTTCAATCTTGTTTAAGAAGAATCTAAGTTTATTGTAAACTTGAAGTTGTGGTGTGTATGCATCGCATCCATGGCATTCTCCCACAGCCAGTGGTTTTGTGGGGGTCTGTCCCTCACAAGCACTGCTATTTAGACAGTTACCAAATTCTCTTTCTTTTTAGTCATTCAGAATAGTCCCTTCCCCAATTTTTTAAATTAACTACCAAAGATAAAAGTAGCTGTTAACACAATGTTAATATTTTTTGAGTCAACTAGATTGATAGGAGAGAAAGTCAGCCTGCTTTCAACTGCCAATGGAACTACTTCCAACTTTCAAATGGAACTACTGTTCTAGACTATGGTGTATGACAGTGTTTAGTACAGAATCTTAGCAAGAGGCCATAGCTCTGTATATATATAGCTCTGGAGAAAACATACTCTTAAAGATGTAAATGTGCTTTCCCAAGCATTCTTATCACATGAGATGATTTTTTAAGAAGCAGAACACAGGCGCAAAACCAGAAATTCCATCTGATATTCAAGAGATACAAAACTTCACACACTGCAGTTAGATATTTTCCACTTTCATTGAGCTACCACAGGTTTATGGCTGAATGGAATTGCTCCACTGCTTTGGTTTTGAGCTTGAGTAAGATTTCAGATGTAAAAAGTCATTACAAAAGAGGAGTTAAGAAAGAGGAACTGTAAAAGAGGAAATGTGGTTGGGTCAGCTGCATACCTCCTTGCTGCTAATATACACGCTTTCAGTTGTGTTTGACATGCTTTCTTTTTTCTATGTCATCATCTGTTCAGGTGTCATCTTAGGTGGATAATTAGATTTGTTTGTAAGTTATTTTGTAGAAAGGCAAATACTGTTGGAAATTTCAGAAAATGTACCATAAGCGGCAAAAATTTTGAAAACTCTTGAGTTCTGGAAAGTCTGTAGTTCAAGCAAAAATGGCGACTGGTGTAAAATATTACCAGGTAAGATTCCATGGTTTATGTTGTACAAGAGATTACCAGAGTCTCTTCTAACCTTTGCAGCATTTCAGCCTTGCTCACTGATGTGATCAAGATTGATCTGAATTGGGTGCTGAAGTACGGCTCAAGGGGAGTCTGTCCAGGCATACAAACCAATGCATTTCTTTCCACGGACATAAATGTGTTGGATTAAGAATGGAAAATATAAGCAAGAGGTTATGTGTAAGGAAAAATCCCAAACAGAATGTGAAAGAGTCAAAAATTATGAAAACAAAGTAGAGTGGGAGAGAAACAACCAATTTGTGCTGCAGGTGGCATTTGCTCTTAGAAACAAGGGATTCACAGGCACCACCATGGAGGGGTTGCAGCTCTCCAGTGCACCTTCTCTCTGGAACTTCTCCCAGTCACAAGGTTGGGTGTTCTCCTGGCCTGCCCCAAGGACAGGGTCATGCATCAAGTGAAATTACATGTGGGTCTCCAAGCAGGAGGAGACTGAATTCCTGCTCCAGATTTGGAGAGGAGGGGAGAAGAGAGGCCAGCAACTGTGCTGAATAAAGCATCTTCTGCTCTTCTCACTATGGTAAAGGACTGATTAAGATACTTCTTTTTGCTTGACATCTTAGAAGGGAAAAATATTTATCATCCAGTCCAACATACAAAGGCAATTAGGAAGATATGGATTCAGCTGGCTGATGGCAGATGCATAGTACTGAGGTGTAAGTAAATAACAATCTCTCTCTTTTATAGCTTAGCATCAGTTCTGCAAGGACGCACACATGTACACTGTTCCACTGACATGACTACAGGAGCGCAGTGAAGCCAATTATGTCCTCCTTGCTCTGGTTATTCTCATGCTAACTCTGCCCTCTGTACTGTCTGTCAGGCTCTTGTCTTCCCTTCCTTGAAGGTCTTCTTCCAAAAATAGAGATACAATTCTGTTCTACACTTGAAGCAACAAAAAATATGGTGAAGGAGATAAACCCAGATGGTGCCACTATATATTTTAAACATAATTTATCGGTCTTTTTGCAGGTTTTTTCTTCATTTCACTCTTTTACCTGCTTACCTGTGATTTACCTGAGTCACTTATTTAGGTTGTGACTTCTTGAAGGAATCATTTTATGTCTTTTTATTATTATCATACTGCAGGCACTGTGGAAACACAGCTGATTATTACTACTTACATCTATGATCTCATGCTAAGAAACTCCTAACATTTTCAAAAAAGGTTACTTCCACACGAAGAAGTTTCAGAAAACTGTATCTGGACTTGCTACATCACAGGTCTGAATTGCAGTGCACTCTGTGTTTATGGGGGGTTTCTGAGCACCTGTTCATTGCTGTAAAATGACTTCTGCCTCATACCTCTGCCCTTTGGTGTTCAGATCGGCTTGTCCTAAAGTTGAGCATCATTATTGTAGGTACAGTTGTACTTAGAATTACATATTTCATCAGGGGACGAATCACTAAATACCATTTATGGAAGTTAATCAAATAAAATTGTTTAATTTGATTCTGTCTCAGAGAATTCATCAGAAAAGATGCTGCATCATTCAGATTGTAAAGAGAAATACTGCTTATAGACACCTTTGCAAAACAGGCTGCTAAGTGCACTGTTTTTCCTGGACCTTCTACAGCTTTCTGTTGACATAAATAGCCAAGCCCTAAATAACCTGCTTTGTTATGAGTCTGTATGGAGTAATTTTTGGTAAGAAGCTAACTCCTAAAGTACCCGTAAGGCTGTTCCCCTTCCTGTGCTCCAGTAATGTTAAACCAGCTGCTTTGCCTCCCAGCTGAATGCGTGGGGGTGAGGGCCATCATCATAACAATAATACCTGCTGCATCTGACTCACTGCAGCTCCTGCTGGGAGAGGTAATAAAATGTGCATTTCTCTGTGCCTGCGAGAGCTGACACAGTACAAGGAGGATTCACTTCCAAGTTCAAATTTCCTAGCTCTAATTTACCTCCTGCACTCTCTTTGTAATCTTTGAGTAGTGTGGGAGAATAACTTCAGGTTATGTCTGAGGAGACTACCTGCAGAAGCTGAAAAAGTCTGAGATCTGTATTCATGTTTTCAGGAGTACTGCTTGGTGGGAGTGCTGTATTCTGTGCTCCACAGGAAAGAGAAAACAAAGCTGAGTATGTCTTGCTCCACAGCACAAATGAGATCTGTGTGAACAAACCCCTGCCTGCAGTATGCCTTTACCCAATGAACATTCAGCACACAGACACTCACAGTTTTGGTAGAAATCACTGGGGGAGAGAAATGATCTGAAACATTACCATTTACCTTCCAGCTGCAGGTTTGTGTCTTGAATCATTGACATTTCACCTGTAATTTAATTTCTATTACTAATTAATCATGAAGCTCTTTTCCCTAGGCACTAGACCATCAGGCTTTAATGGAGTCTGTCAGTGAATAATATTACTAAACACCCATGTAGTCTTACAGACACTCAAAAATATATAGCTGTACATACAAAAATAGATATGCTCTTTTTCAAGTTAGTAACATTTAATAACCATCTAGTTACTGTGCTGGGCAACTGGCTCTAGGTGGCCCTGCTTGAGCAAGGCAGTTGAATGAGATGACCTCCAGAGTCACTTCCATTCTCACCCAGTCAGTGACTCTGTAATATGTTAATTTTCTTTCTTCAGCTCAATCATACTATCCAATGATATCTTTCAAAATGATTCATCTATTGGAGTTGACAAAGATCACTGTTTTAAAATACTTCTTTTGTAAATATCCTACAGGGCAGATTTTCAAGTGCTTTAAATTTAAATCTGTGCCTTTGTCTTTTTCTATACTGACTGATATTTTAAGAAAGCTATAGTAGATCTTATACAGGCAGCTTAAGGATGACATCATTGGATTCAGGAGAATTGTTATATGTTAAAAATATAATCAGATGTATAGGCAATAGCAGGAATTGAAAGAAAAGATTTTTTAAATCCATTTCAATTACTTGTCACATACAGTGGATTCAACAAGAAGCTATAGTTCATACCAGGAGGATTTAAATACCAACTTACTCAGTCTGAGAACAAAGAGGTTTTCAGTTTACGTGTTCTGTGTACACAGAAGAGGGAGCAGAATGGATTTGTTGTGCTAAAGTCATGGCTAAGGTGGTGCTGAGAACAGCATAGATAAAGGGCTTAGTGTGGCTACAGGAGAACAAACAACGTTTGTTTACGGACTCCAGTGCACTGCAAGGATGAACCCTGATTAGATGTGAGCCCTACAAAGAGTTTCAGGGGCTTGGTGGAACAGGTACGATTAATCTGTGTTTGGTTGTCAGACTGACTCAGTAATAAGAAAGTTATGTGGGTGTATATGTTTTATCATTCTTACACTCAAATTACATTCAGGATTATTTAACTGTCAAATAGGATAATTTGATTTACAAATGCCTCAAGCAAATATTCAAGACTGGTTGCATCTGTTGCTTATAGACAGTGAGATCTAACATGCAGCACTCTTTTTCTGTAAGAACTGAGGTATAGATACCACAATCACTAATAACTCTTTGCAGAACAGCATTTTAATCTGTTAGCATTTAGAATTTACAAATTACCCAAGGATTATATGACACTGTTGATCATATTTTTCCAGAAGTTTTTGAGCTGCTGGATTATTTTTTATCTTACTAATTTAATCACACACTCAGGAGTCTGTTCTTTCACCAGTATACAAATTAGTTACCAGAATACTGGATATTAAAAAAGTCTACCAGCTAGATACTGGTAGGATGCAGTCAACAGGAAGTTATATGACTTCAAACCCAACAAACAGTGAAATGAATGTATCATTATCAGCTCACCTTTGTGTTTATTGAGCTTAGTCATGAATATTTTAAATAATTTTTAGTAACTGTTCCTTTATATGAAATACTGTGACCTGTTTTTGAAGCAATTTAATGTCATAATAGTTCAATATTGAAATATATGCCTTTAGACATTTTAGCAAGCCATAGCATTTAAATCTGTGCAAGCAAAAACAATGTACAATCTGCTGTCATGTTCTAAGATGAAGGTGAACCTGAAGAAAAGGCAGCATTATTAGTAGTTCAGTACACTATGGGTTTGAAGAAAAAACAGTGTAATGACTCATTACTGCAATTACACACAATTATTCTTCTTATATAACATAGTAATTCTTCTTATGTAATAATAAGTCCTGCAGCATAATACAATAAACACTGAACTGATCAGTGCAGTATGATGCTGAGTATGTAGGCTCAACCCATTTTTATGACAGTATCATCCAGTACTAAGACATAAGAAACCAGAAATCCTGTAGAGACTATAAAAGAGCTTTCTTTTCCCAAATGTTTACAAGTAAGGGCAAAATCCTGGTTTCTGCTGTGGTCAGTGTCCATGTTCCCAATGGAAGCAAGATTTCCTTTCAAATGGAGAAAGCAGGAAGATTTTCAGCATGATCCCCTTGTCTCAGTTTTCTTCATTGGCCCAGGGTTTTTTGAATTCAGTTCTAGAATGACATATGTGCTGTCAGTAGTCAAGACAAAGAATCTTTTGCTGTATTGTGGAAGTGTTTGTCATATTTTAGATCTGTGAAATGTATTGCATTTGTTATCTCCTTTCCTTTCTCGCCTTTCCCTTATGTATGATACCCCAAGAAAAAAGGGTTTGGGGATAAGTCATCTCCAAACATTTTGCAACTTAGGAGTGCTTGATTAACAGTATGTCTGTCCACTGAAATCAGCAATGAGACACAAATCTTAATTCTGTTTAGATGTTTGCAGCATATGCTTGTCAGTGTGTTAAGTTTCATATTAACAGGCTCAGTGTGGAGAGATGCATCCCTATGGTACTGCTAACAAGTCATCAGGACAGGGCAATGGGGAACATTTGTCAATCAATGGGAAAAGCCATTGTTTGTAGGTCAGTTAAGTACTTCTCCAACAAACTAACATTTACATTACCAAAGAGGAAAGTTTTGGCACTTGTGTTAAAGCATCAGCAAATGAGTGAAAGATAAATTTATTTTTGAAAGTACGTTTGAATCTGCACTCCTCAAGGAACCTAAGGAGATTGCTGTAAAAACTAACATACTTTACCAGCAAAGGTTCTCTCTGATGAGAAGTGGAGCCTGAGACATAGGACATATGAAACGATAAAATTTCTGATGAATTAGATCGAGAAAATGCCCACAGTAAATCAGTAGCATATAGCAACTTTTTTTTTAAGTTTGTTGATTTTATAAGAAAGTTAAATAAAAGGTTTGGTTTGTTTGCATTCACCTTTGTTTTCCAAAAAAACTTTCTGTATGTTATATGTAAATATTTTTATTTTTTAAGTTTGCTTTCAAAATAACTGGCTAGTATCAAAGTTTTGGTTGTTATTTTTACTCTGAGAGTGTGACAAATCTAGAGAACAAAGGCAATGTAAGACAAAGCCTTTTCCTTTCTCTTTACTGGAGATGTTTAAGATGGAGACTTAAGGACCAGGAAAGATGGGCCAAAAGTGTATACCAGAAAAAAAAATTACAGAAATTTATATATATTGGCATTGTGATTTTATGTAATTTGTGTGTATGTACAATTTCTTTTTAAAGGATTTTTTTAAAGGATAATCTTACTCATTGATCATGTCTGACCAGACCTACCAGACTGTAAACCCTTTTCACATTGCTAGTTATATTTGATGGAAGGTAGTACTGTCACCTTTCTCCAGAGCTATTTTTACTTCCATTCTTCAGCTGAGCAGCATTTTTCTTCTTCTGTATGCTGAGCAGCTTACATATTTTTTAATATCAGTTTCCTAAGTGTTTTAGCTCATAAGAAAGTTCAGAGACCAAAGAAGTCATTGTTGGAGGCTGAGGCACCACTCAAGTCAGTTCAGATCACTTGCATTGAAGTCAGTTGCCTGAAAACACGAATTTTTGAAAACATAGAACTTAGCTGGTTTTAGGAAACTACTTTAGAGAATGGACAGGAGTTGTGTTGGAAGATGTAAAGTTAAGTTTGGAAATTATTGTGAGAAACACAGATTGATGTTCTCTGTTAAGCTAAGCCTGCTCAAGTGTAGCTGGCACTTTACTATATGATTGCATGAATACAGCATTAATGGATGCTAGTTCTTTGAGGGAAAGGGACTCTCCTTATCTGAGTTAAAATAAAGTCCTTGTTTTGCTCCTATAATTAATTTCATTTTGTTTTCATGAACATTTTAGGTGTATCAATACATGCATGAAACCATAACTGTTAATGGCTGCCCCGAATTCCGAGCCAGGGCCACTGCAAAGGTAGGATACGTGCAGCTGTTGAAATACGTGGTACCAAAGTGATCCAGTAATTGACTGTGCGCGTGTGTGTTTCAGGTATTCGTGTGTACACTGTAAGAAAATTTAGACATCAGTGGCAGCCCAGAGTCTAGAACCAGTGCTACTTCCCAGGTAACAATCATAATGGAAAATTTCAACCTTTATGCTGCTTCTGTAGCTTAAGAAAAGAGAATGATTTTATGGAATATGATGCTTTTTGAAAAGTTGCTTTGCAAAAGCAAATCTAATGGTTCTTCTATAGCAGTCTGCCTGCAACAACCAATATTTTAATGGACTGTTTTCCCATACATCTCATCCAGAGAGGACACAGGTTTTTGGGAGGTAGAAACTAAACAATCAAAAGTCCCCTTTTAACTAACGGGAACTGTAGGTACTGAGCAAGTGGTAAGGATAAACAGTGACAGAAGTGGCCTGATCAACATTTTATTGACTCCACAGCTAAATGTAAGCCTGGGGCTTTTTTTCTGATACATTGCCTCTTTTAATAAAATATAGTCTCTTTGTCCATGTGGACCTGCCTTTCTTATATCCTAAGACAATGACAGCTATGTTACTGCTGCTGCTGAAATTATAAAGGATTTCACACAACCATGAAGGAACCCATTCTATGTGCCAGTATGAAATATGCTCTGTATTTCATAACATGCAGAAAAATAGATACTTCCAAACAAGAGGGTCCACCATTTCTTTTTTCCATTATCATTTTGCACAAAACACTGTCTTTTAAGTGGTGTAGCAGATTCTATGCAAAATAAATTGCAAAACCCATAAATCTTTTTTAGAGATACTTCTTTATGGTCCCATTCCTGTGAACATAAACTCCCTGAAGTCCTAGTGGAACTAAGATCTCTTACTATTAAGTATTTATGCTCAGAGATTTTAATTTAAAGCTGTATCAGAGGAGGAAGGTTGGGAGTGTGTTACAAAATGATTTAAGAGTATTTTAGGGAAGCAAGCTCTATAATAGCAACAAATAACCTAATACACTCTAAATTGCAGTGTATTTTCCATATTAAATAGGACTTTCTTTTCTGTAGGCCATTTTTCTTATTTTAATTTTAACCTTCTGATTGAAAGCTAATGGTCAATGTAAATTTTGCAAGATCTTTCGTTCTATATGGAGAAATGTATATATGAAATCCTGATTTGTTTACACTGCAGATAAACATAGAAATTATTGCTATGTTATTTAGTAAATGGGGAGAAGTCCAATTAGTGTTTCCCATTCTCATTTCTTACTCATATAGAACAGCAGGTTACAGAGCAATGTTTCAATAGTGCAATATTTCCTGGTTATTTCTGGGCTGTCTGCATTTCATTCTCCTAGTGCATTCATGTCTAACATAATATGTATGCATGATGAGAAGTTCTGCATGTGCAAAAACGTAATTTGGAATGATCCATTATATCACATCATCCACTAGCTTTGATTAAGCATAAGCATTATAGGACGCTCAAAAATATTAATGTGATGCAAAATTGTTCAAGCAGTTTGAACTACAAACACATTTTAAAAATTATAAAATATTCTCTTAATCTTTATTTGATGGTTTATTAAGACCAATAAGTAAGAAAATGCTTGTAGAGAAAAATTAAGTATAAATGTAATATTTTCCTGGATTCAAGCTTTACAGTATGTTACTTCTCTTTTTTTTTCCCTGGAATAAGTTAAACAATCTAGATTTTTGTAATTGATTTATGTATCTGTTGTTGTCTTAAGATTTAATTTTTCCATAAAAGTTTTGACAGAATTATATAATATAAACCTCCTATTTCTGTTCCAGAAGTTACTTAGTTTGCAAGACTTCAAAGACTTCACAAAGATTATAAACTAAACTTTTAATTTAATAATATAATCTGAGAATTTAAAATAAATAATTCCATAACTCTGAAAGCAAAGCAGAGAGTTAAAAATTCAGTTCATCCACTTAATTTCAACTAGGAACACGTTAGAGATTCCATTATCTTATCCCATAGGGATAAATTTTCTCCCTGTGAAAAGGCAAAGAAGAAATGCACTAATGATCATAAGGGGGCATCACCACAGAGTAAGGCTTCCTGGTGCCTGCTTCTGGCTCTGCTGGTAACTTTCTGTATTATCTTTGACAAGTCATCTAACTATTTGTTCCTCTGTTTATTCCTTTATTTCAAAAAACATTGGCATAGAACTTAGTTTTTAAAACATTTTCAGGTAATCAGAGAATGTCATAATAAGATCCTGAAATGTTTTCACAGGAAGGAATTCTTCCTGCAAATGAACAACAAAGTGTCTATCACTGTTACCCTTAAATAGCCAAATCAATCATTTTTTTCTTCCAGGCAACAGTTGCTGCATTTGCTGCGAGTGAAGGCCATTCACACCCGCGAGTGGTGGAGCTGCCAAAGACTGAGGAAGGCCTGGGCTTTAATGTCATGGGAGGAAAGGAACAAAATTCACCTATTTATATTTCTCGTATCATTCCTGGAGGAGTGGCAGAAAGGCATGGTGGGCTCAAACGTGGGGACCAGCTGCTTTCAGTTAATGGAGTGGTATGTGGAAATTTGATAGAGCTTTCATATTCATCTGGATTTTCATTTTTCACAGCTGTTCTAACATTGTGATTTAAAATGCAGCCACACGAAACAAAAATAATTAGTTCTGTGAGAGACCTTCAGTGTGCGTTTGTGGTGCAGTGAGGCAGAGCTCCACCAACAATTTTGTGCCATTTCTGTTGTAATGGAGAGTGCTTGAAGAGCTTCATTTCAAAACCACACCACCTGCCTAATTTACAAGGAACCTATGTCCTTAATGATAATTGATAATTCTGTAAATCCGTCCTGCAGTAAAAGCTTAATAACAGAGTGTCGTTCTTTCATTTTGTAGCCTTCAAGGCACACAGCCCTTTCCAAGCACAATGATGACACAATGGCACTTCTGTAGTCTTGTGACCTTCAAAGGCTCTGAACACATAAAATTGAAAGAAATTTGGTAAGCACATTTGGTGCTGATTTGCAGTGGAGGGTGCATTCTAGATTTCTTTTATGAAAAGTGATATTCATCCAGCTGTGATATCTTTGTCAGAGAAATCAACATATCCCATACAGGGAGCATGTATGCTTGGTAAAATGGTACATTTTTTTCATGGTCATTTTTCATGTAAATCAAGTTGGAGTATTTTGGAGTAATTTCACTGTGAATGTTAACATGGAGGTAAAAAAAAAAAGGGCTGTTGGATTAGAGGACGCATAAGGCTCTGACTCCATGATACAGGTTAAATTCTGCCCTTTACATTACTTTGTAAAAGAGCACACAAAAAGCAAAATGAAAGTATTGAAAAGATTAGAATACTCATTCACATAATCTTACCCTTCCCTTTGTGAACATGCAGTCTTTTTCCATACAAACTTCCATCTGGCCTTGTATTTAAATACATCAAAGGCACAGTGTAGCAGTTTCTGAGTTCAGTCAGAAATCTAAGACTTCAAAACTTAAATTTCTTTGTTGTTGCAAGGTGAAAAACAATAAAAATGTTCTATGTTTTCATCTATTTCTCTCAACACTAGCTATTCCCTTTCTCTTGTAACAAAATATTAGGGTAATACTTCAGACAGACTTTTTACCACTTCTTCTATCAATTATCATGGTCTCAAAAGAGAAATACTATTTCTGAAAACTTGCTTGTACCAAATAGCAATAAGAAAGGAAAAAAAACCCACTGAAAAGATTATTTAGTCTTCAATGAAAAGAACTCAATGGAATACTTTAGGAAGTTGGTTGTTTAAACTTCACACTGATTTAAAGTTAACCAGAGAATTTGGTGGTTGTTTTTTTTCAACAAGTGATTAAAAAGGTGAAAATAGTTTCAATTTACTAATTGATGGATGGTTCTTGAAAAATCCTTTTACTGTCAACAGTATCTAGACAAAGACCAGAGAGGAAAGTGGTGAACATTCAGATATCAAGCTATATTGAATTTGACCCTCTTGTCACCTCTATTTTATGATTCTTCAGTCAAAAATTTGATGTGTGCACTTTAGAATATTTAGGTAATGCAGCAAAAAACACAGTACAAAATTCCCAATTGCATGTGGACGCAAGAGAAAGTTGCTTTAGAGATGCGAAAGAAATATTTTTGTATTCAGAGTGTAAACAACAGAATTCAAAGCTTGAATCCATGTTGATACTTGAAACAGTCACAGAATCATAGCACAGTTTGGGTGGGAGCAGCTTCCACTAGAGCAGGTTGCTCAGAACCTGTCCAACGTGACTTTGAACTTCCAGGGATGGGACATCTCCAAGTTCTCTGGCAACATGTTCCAGGGCCTCACCACCTTCACAGTAGTGAGCAACTACTGCTCATAAACCAGTCTTGGGCTAAATAATCTCACACAATATAATTTGTAAAAAGGCAAAAATTACCGAAGTGATTATTTGTTGCAAACAAGCTTGAGGCAGCGCAAAAAATAATCTAAATTTAGCATTGTTCACTGGGACATTCACTCTGTGGTTCTCTTAATTTAGCTGGAGAAAAGCAAATAATGTACAGTATGTACAATAGAACAGACAGTTCAGTGGTGGGACATGAAGTGAAATATCTGTAACTTGTTTGTGCTCAATCACTGATGGTTATCCAACTTTATAATTAGGAACATAAAATTAGAGCTGTGTGTTCAGAATCCAGATTTGTTGTCCCAGCATGACTGGGAAGAGTGTTCCTTGAGCTGTTTTGCTGCATGTTAAAAAACAGTGTTTTCTCATTATGCTGAGGATTTTGTAACATACTTTTGTCCCACACCCCCTAAAAATAAAGGAAATTGAAAGCAGTAAGCCCTGCAGATGGCTTGACAAAAACACTTGCTGGTGCCTGTTGATATCTGGCAAAGATTCTGCATTTGTCAGATACCTTGTGTGAGTCAGATACAGAAAGGATGCAAAATAGATTTATAATGACTAATTTGTCAACCAAGTATTTCTGTAGGGATACCTAATAGAAATATTCTTCTTAGTCTCCCAACTTGTGGTCTAGCAGATGTTCTTTTTGTCTTCAGGAAAGTGAATTTTTTTTCTTCTAGATTTATGGCAAGTCTGTGAACCAGGATAGAGTAATTGTTGGTATTTGCCCACACAATATTTGCAGTTCTTTCAGCTGTTATTGTCTCTATAATGTTTTTCAACCTTCTCTTTCATGCAATCTGCCAATGCAATAATGGAAAAAAGGAATAAGTGTATATAAGTATATGAAATAAAAAATTATATGTTAAGTAAATATATACTTTCAAAAACAATTTTACCCATTAGGTGGGCAGTTCTAAAGTAACATGAGTGTGTCAGATCCTTGCAATGTCCCCCACCAGCATAATCCAGTCAGCAAAGTACCTTGTAGAGGAATGACCGATACCAGCAGGAGTCCTTTGCCAGCCCAGCCTTAGAGGTTTGCAGAGGCAGAAGCATTCCCACAGCAAAACAACTCCCTTTGCCCTTTCCTTTTCCTGCTCTATTCCACTTCTGCAGCTGTTGTTAAGCAAGTAAAGTTTTTGTAATACTTTGAAAACTGGAGTGCAAGCAGCAATAAAGACACTAAGAGCAAGTTTGACCATCATATTAATAAGGGTTGAAAACTGTGGTTGTCAAGATCTGAGTGAGGTGTGTTCAGAGAGCACGATTTGTATTTAGCATCGCTATGTTTGCCATTGGTTTTGTCCCCTCTTTGCTTATGGCTCAGAGCATTAGGCTTAATTCTGCATCGTTACCATCCAGATCAATGGTAGTTTTCCATTGACCTGGATAGCAACAAAGTCAAACCCTTCATTTCTAATTAAAAAATACTGTCTAAACTGGAAGAACAAGGCTGGGCACAACCAGGAGAGAAAATAAACAAGCATGAATTCAATGCAGTTTGCTAGGTTGTTGAATGATGTATTAAAACACCCCATCTTATTATTCCCCTACAAAACAATCACAATTTCTTATTGGTGTTAATAAGAAACATCCAGCATTTTGCAAGCAAATAAATTTTTCTACTGTATGAAATGTTTCTACTTGGGAGGTTACAGTGTTTGTTCATAGGCTGTTCTAAGTTCATGCTGTTGCACAGCAAAACCGAAATGACACCACTGAATATCCTCTCATTTCCTCTGAATGTCCATGCCATGCCATTCTGACCATGATTTACAAGCAAAAAAGGAAATATAAAACAATGCCAAATTTTGTAAACTTTCTATCAAGACTTATATTTCCAAAATACATACGAGTTTTAAAACACAGTAGGTAGTAAAAGTTTGGTTTATTTTAAATGGGAAGAAAAAGACTTATTTTTAGATTATCTAAAGCCCATGTGAAGATTACAGATGCTCAGGCTATTGGGTTTTTTCCTGTGCAGAGATACATTTGGTTTTGAAATATGTCATACAACAAGTGGACAATTGTGCACCATTAGAAAATTTTTCGCTTTTTCTTAAGGTGTGTAATAATGCACATGCCTAAAAGGCATATGATTCCAGTCAGTCCACTTAATGATAGAAATTGAATACTCTATTTAACAGCTGAGTCACCTCCCTCTTTTGGAAGTTTACTGTTCCAAACAGCAATAGCATAGAAGTCAGGGCTTGAAAATTAATACATGCCCAGCAGTGCATAAGTCTTAATGCTTTCTTTTTAGTGGCCCCTTAAAAAATGTAAGGTGTGGAAACTGCGTAAAACTCTGCCACACTTTCCATATGAAAAAGACACAGCTCTGGATCAAAGCACCATTTTCACTCTTAAATCTGTTCTCCCTGCTCGCAGAGTGTGGAAGGAGAGCACCACGAGAAGGCGGTGGAGCTGCTGAAGGCGGCCAAGGACAGCGTGAAGCTGGTGGTGCGCTACACTCCCAAGGTGCTGGAGGAGATGGAGGCGCGCTTCGAAAAGCTGAGAACAGCGCGGCGCCGGCAACAGCAGCAGCTGCTCATTCAGCAGCAGCAGCAGCAGCAAACTACACAGCAAAACCACATGTCGTAGGTGAGAGGATTCAGTGTTCCTCCCTAGAGTGCTCTGGCAGCACCCCACCTGGGCCAGCCACTTCTAGGGGTCTGTCAGGGCAGTGTCTGCTGCCAGAGCCCATCTCAGCCCCAGACAGGAGCAGGGCAGCCCCAGGCCTGGGCACCTGCCTGGGGATAGAGACAGGCTGGGACATGAGCCCCCATGGCTGGGCAGGGCAGGGCTATGGGGAGCTGGAGACTGGCCCTGCTGGGGCATTGCTGGGACAGGAGATG
Organism: Melozone crissalis; assembly: GCF_028551555.1. Classification (NCBI taxonomy): domain Eukaryota; kingdom Metazoa; phylum Chordata; class Aves; order Passeriformes; family Passerellidae; genus Melozone; species Melozone crissalis. The sequence continues at coordinate 31,315,319 of NW_026535782.1, read as the reverse complement.
GCAGCCCTAGTGCCTGACATGAGGCCCTGGGCTGTGGACAGGATGGAGGGAGCCCCAAGGGGGGCAGTCAGGGGCCTGGAGGTACCCTTGGGGACCCAGCCAGCACATACTGCCAGGATGAGCAGAGCTCATTCTTTGGTACCTTTCCACGTGGTTTTTCCCTGTAAAGATGCACTTTGACAACAGGTTAAAGGCACTGGAAAATTCTGGAGCCAGTTTCCAACTGATAACCCTGAAATCAAAAGCCACTATGCACTTTTGGCTTATCTGTAAGTGAATGGAGTCCTGGGAATGTTTTTTATTTAATATTAACAACCAGAGCATTTATGACAAGAATGTGCCACCAGGTTTAGACAGTTTAAAGCATTTTCAACTCATCTGTTACCACTCTATAATGAAACCTCAAGATTTGCTGGTGGTAGGTGAAGAAAAGTCTTTGAAGCCGCTTCCTTGCCACGGGGAACACTTACTTCATTCTGGTCACTCTGCAGGGCACCTCTAAGTGCTTGCTTTTGGATACAGTTTGGTAGGAAGTATTTCATTCACTCTTATCTGACATTCAAAATCACAATAACTTCCAAGAGGCTTGCAGGTCTCCCAGTGGTGTGTGAGGTTCAGAGGTTCTCTGCATATGCAGGTTTCTGAAATCAGTGAGAGTTTGTGCTATGAATACATTTATAGATATGCTCCATTTGCCTAAATAAAATCAAGTAGGATGATTTAAATCTCAACCCTCATCTCATAGCTGTTTCTTCCCAAAACAGTAGACATGTACTGAAAGAGTCAGTAAGTGACTCAGAAAGTCCCCAAATCGACAAAATCTGGAGCTCCCAGTGACGGTCTCATCCTCATCAGTGTTGACACTGACCTCTGTTGGTAATCAGGGGAAAACACCCTTGTACACACCCTGTCCTGTGACCACCAGTATTCCAGATTTGTTGGGGCAAACAAGGGCCCTGAGAAGGTTTTGAATTCCACCTCACAACCTCTACTCAGACAAGAGGTATAAACAGTAGTATTTCATGAAGTAAGTTTGGGGTTTCTAAGTAAACCAAGGCCATTGCAGAAGACAGACATACACATGAAGTTTTTAATTCTTTTCAGTTGCCTAAATCATTTCATTAGCAAGTAAGGAATTTTTGCTGATTTTAAATTGAAAGGGAGAAATAGCAGGCAGAGACAGCCACCAGCTTAATTCCTCAATTTTTTCTGCTTGCTCTGAGCAATGTGTTTCTTTAATTCTAGGTTGTTCTCGAGAAAGAAGAAGCCTCAATCAAGAGTTCAGTAATCAGGCAACCAGAGCTGTACTCTTCCAGCAAAAGAAAACAACTACAGGAACATGAAACAGAATTCATCTGGAGAATGTACAGTACCAGACTAAAGTGAGTTGTAGGGAGGGCACCATCATGGTAAGGCTTTTCAGCACACAGTGGTCACAGATGCATTTTGCTTCTGTGACTCTGTTCCCAATGAGAACAGCATGATTGGTAAACCCTATGAAACAGCGAAGTCCAGGGCTTCCAAATAATTCTGTTTGATCTCCTCTTGCACTCCTTACTCTGACCAATTTCTAGTTGGCTTTCTCTAGGCACTGAAAGTTTTGTTTAGGGAGGTTAAGATTGGCTGCTTTTGAGAGCAGGATCTTTCTCTACAGTTATCTCCAAAAATGAAAAACATCAGTTCAAAATTTTGCCACAGACATCAAACTTGTACATCACGCTTCATAACCACTTTGTACTATATCTGGTAGAGCTGTTTTAACCTAACTTCCTGTTTATAATTTTCAGATTTCCCTCTGGAAATAGCAATTTACTATATTTATAAAGTATTCCATTTGTAGAAGCAATTGGCTTTTTACTCTTGGTGTTTCCATATATTTTATTATGCATCAACAGAGTGAAAAAGTTTTAGGTCAACTTTAATTTTATTAGTAGTAAAGTTAGGGAAGCCTAGAACTGTATTTTTAAACGTAGGTATTGCTTGTATCTATTATAGTTACTATTCAGAAATCTATAACTGGATATATTATATATTTATTCAATAAAATATATATTGTCTGAATGTACCTGTTAGAGAAGTAGGGTCTTTGCTTAGCATGTATTGCAAATGTAGTAAGCTAATGTTAGCAAAAGACCAAGCTTTGTTTGGCAGATATTACTGTGATAGAATAATCTTTGCACTTCTGTATTGTTTAATTTATTTTCCAGTCTAATGTTAATATATTTTAGAGAGGAGGAAATGTAAGTTGTTTCTTTTAGGACTCACACATTATCATTTAAATCAATTTGAAATTACAGTCTGACTTTTTTTTAAAATTAAACTGAACTGGAATGTGCAAGCAAAATCTCTAAGTTCTTAAGTTTACATGTCTGCTTTTCCAAAGAAGATAGTCAAAGCTGGAGGGCCATAAATGTCATCTGCTTTCAAGAAAATAGAAAATGGATTCTCAAATCCTTAAAAAAAGATCATTTTTACATGCCTTCTATGCTTCATTAGAAAAGACTTGGGGGAGAAAAGGGGATTAGGGGAAAACCATACAGTCATTGCATGTTGGAAACTCCTGCTGATGTCAGTGAAAGTTCAATAATGTGCAGAATGGAATGTACAAATGGTCAGAAACAGTGTTCTGGTTATGAACTTGGAACCAAGTCAGAAGAAATTAATATATTGGAGGGTCTGTTCTCAAACAGAGAGAGACAAAGCAAAACAGAGTAAATTGGCAGTATCATAGCATATGTTAGAAACCAAATGCAGGCTAGCCAACAGACTTGACAGTGTTTGATCAGTGTAAGTAGCCATTGAAAGGAAATTACTGTATGTTTAAAACCAAACAGCATGAATTCATCTAGAGAAGCCTCGTTTTATACAGAGAGGTAATTATATTCAGTAATCATTGGTGACAATATCAATTAAGAGCGTGGAGCTTGAGAACTACCAGAACTGAAGATGAAATATATTGTATTGTGCTCTGCACGGTGTCTTTTTATACTTAATAAAATTGTATGTACCTATTTTAAAACTGTTGTCAAGCAGGCATTGCTGTTAATATTGAAAGTTTTTAAGTTGTTATTATGACTGCATATAACGGTCTTGTATCTCATCAGTATGATTAGGATTACCCTGATAGCTGCATTTTCAGAGACCAAGTATTCAGATTTAGCCCACTGTACTGCATTTTTCCAAACTGCCTCTCAACCTCCTTCCCTCCTCTTCCTCAAAAAATTTGAGTGGAATGTGCTGATTAGTAAATTTCAATAATAGACTGTCATTCATATAGAGAAGCATATAAAATTCATTTTCATATATTATTATTCAATAAATTATTTATACACATTAAAATTAACATTCTAGTCTTCACCAACATTTAACAGTAAGAACTGTCAATGACTTTGAAGTGAAAACAGGAAGAAATAGCTTTCTGTTGCTTTTCATGCCCCTTACTGATCAATAAAACATACAGCTACGTAATCACAAAATAACTGCTGTCCCTAAGCCTGTGATATGGTTTTGGATTTTAGTCAGTATTTTCATTTATGATTTAAATGTATTTAGTCCTGATTTAACATGGTACTTCCACGTGTGCACATGAGCTGAATTAGTATTCAGAAGACGTGCAGGGAAGACAACCCTTTCCACATGTAGGTCTGCAGCTATTTATACTGCATTGTATTTTAACTGATTGGTCTCCTGGCATTTGCTGTTACACTACACTAAACTGATATTCTTTCAGTCAACTTAGTGAGTTTTATTGCCTATATTTACCTTTGGGGCTCTCCCTCATGTTTCTCTGCAGTGGCAGCAAACTGAGGTTGAAGATCCAAGATGTCTTTTTTGTCTCTTTACTACAGTAGCCAAAGGAGTGTTTACACACTCTTGCATCACATTCATTTACACCAAAGTTCCAGATGCAGGATCTAATTATAATAGAGATTTAGTGTTGGTGGTATTTACTTAGTGAAGTTGATGGCTCCGCTGTGCTAGCCATAGCTTTTCTGTTTGTGTTATTTGATGTGACTGGCACTTTATAAAGTATTGAAGAACTCCATAGTCTTTGATAAAGCAAAAAGCTCACCAGCTTGAATTTCAGAATTACGCAGAAAAGTGTCTGGAAGTACTAACGACCATTCCACGCGTAAGCAGTGGATTATTAGCTAGAAGCAGTACTGTCCCTCCATAAGTATTAGTGAGACTGTTTCCATATCCAGCATTTAATAAAACAAAACAGATTTCTAAACCTGAGAGTATTCTGGGACAGTTTGCAAGAATGTGCTGCCTGCTGTACACATCTGATGAGACATACAGCTCATTGTGCTTAGCCATGAGAAGGTCAGGTTGAATTAGGGATGTGCTCAAACAGTCTTGCAAGCAGACCCATGTTAACCCTGTTTGTCCATGAAGTAAATGCAGCCTGAACGAGCAGAAAGATTGATAAATGTTTGATGAATTGATTGTCTCTACCTTCAGCTGTCCAAAATCAAGCTGTGGAGCTGTTTCCAAAGTCAAGAGTTGGAGGTATCCATTAAATGTGATTCATTTCACCTATCTCTGACATACATCTTAATATATAGTTAGGCATTCTGTTAAAAAGATCATAAGCAGAGCCACTACTAAACAACTTAAACTACTAGCTTGGAATAAATAATGGCTTTTAAGGGGGTGTTGCTGCTACAGTCATACACAGCTTTGAAATAATAAATAAAAAGTCCCCAGTGTTTGGATCCCCTAATCTTAAACCTCTACATGCATAGCTAAGATGACCAAGAGGCCTTGCACATGTTCTGCTTTTTAAGGAGGCTCCTGTCACTACAGATGTATGTTCTGAACCATTCTAAGAAATTTAGGAGCTCAGCACAGGTATTGTTAGCAAAATGCTTTGGTTGTGGTGCACACAGGAGCAGATTGCAACAAGTTTCAGCCTGTGAATGCTAATAGCAGAAGTCTGTACTGCCACCCCAGCACTGGGCTAGCATGTGTGCATTTTACAATACCTGCAACCAAAAAGATGAACTATTGCTTTTGATTTCTGTTTACAATCAGAGGTGCACAAAAATGACAACCATTAAACTTCCACCGTAGGGATTTGGGATAACAAAAGTCATAGCAAAACTTGCCCAGTTCTGAAATCTAAAACCTGCAGCTATCTAGGATTAAGCAAAAAGATTACAAAAGCAGATGTCTAAAAGGAACAGCCAAGATCCAAGAGGAAAAAAAGTCACATAGGAGGTTAACCTCTGATCATCTTTCCATTTGCTTTCTTATAGTTGTTTTCACATATTCTTGTCAACTCATCGAGCACAAGAAAAGTATATGCTTCAGCAATTGCAATTCCTTTGGTCAAAATCACAAAGAACTGATAGGGTAGAGGAGTAACTCTTGTTTCCTCTCTCTGAGATGTGTGAAGCTGGATTGTAGCATCTCTGTGCGGCAGGCAGAGCTCGCAGCTGAATGACCGTGCCAAGGGAGACGCCTAGTGTGAAGCGATGCTCATGGCACCGGGAGCTGCTCGCTCTGCCGGCACCGCTGCGGGCTTCTCTCCTCCCAGCCTTACAAAGCTGCACACAGAGCTGTACGCTGCAGTCGTTCAGCAGATTGCCACACATTTTACAGTGAGTGGACAGTTCAGAACTGAACTCCATTTATATGTAGAAGAACGCCACAAGAGTTAACTCCCTGTGTTAAGAATGGCAAGTAGCATAGGATTATGGCAATAAAGGCAATACTCTTACCTGGGTAATAATTTTAGGGCTAATGTAAATATTAACATGGTATTGGACTGCACACAGGGTCTGATCCCACTTCACCTGCTGTTGCTGCTGCTGAAGATTATACATGTACTGATGGAAAAAATGTCCCCAATGCTAGGCAAGTGTGTAATCTCCATTGAAGTAAAAAATAGATGAAGCACATCCCCATGCCTTGCTGAAGGGAACCATGTAAACTAGGTGCAGTAACAAGTCAATGTAAGCCATGAATCTCCCACTGCAGCAGCTGCTCTGCTTTTAGCAGGGACTTACCAAAGATATCCATGAAATTGGGTTTCCATTGTATCTGTGATTGTCTCAAAGATGGTAACTGGTAACAGTCTGCACCACTGCCTGGCACCTAGCTAGTACCACTGCCCACCCTCCTCAGAGGGACACCCAAATAGAATCCTGGATCATTAGATCCAAGCTCTAGAGGCATTTTTATTTCTTCCCTTCTAGACACTCCTGAAATTTCTTCCTCTTTCTCCACCACAACTATAATCAAGGCGTTGATATTTAGCTGAAGTATGCAGGCATCTAAAAGTTCTCCTTTTTTCAGCAGGGAAAACCACCTAGGACCTATATTTTGTGTACCACATCTTATATTCTCAGGCAGATTTCTCTCTGAAAGGCCCTGGGAGAAGGCAATACCCCAAGAAGCACCAGCTTGACAAATAAATATAGGAGCCCTCGGAAAACTGGCACCACTTCTTAGTAGAAAGGACAGAGGAAAGAAGTCAAAATTATAAAATAGTCCTATTTTCAGCAAGCTCCAGAGCTAAAGCCCAGGCTCTGACAGCCTTCCCTGTTTGTTTAGGACCAGATGTCCTGTTTAGTTTTCATGTTCTGACTATGGTGCTTAACAGCAGCCCAAGTTCTCCAGTTCTGTTAGAAACTCCCTTATTCTTAAAAAGGTTACAATCCTAGGCAAGGAAGGGTATCAGGAAACCTGTGCTCATCCTGCAGTTTTCTGGTGTGACTACCTATTTGTCAAATTTAGACTTTAAGGCAAGGTAAGGCAAAAAATATATTTTGTCAGAACGCATGCCAATTGCTTTAAATAATAATCTGACAGCTGTAAACAAGTTTTACACTGAGACTGGTGTGGCTGAGGCTGGTTTCTTCCCTGTATCCCTGGCTAATTCTAGGATGATTATTTAAATCTGCATGGAGAAAGGATGTGAGAAATGTCATTGACTCCCAACGAAGTGCAGGTGATTTCATTGCAATACAAAAGAGTCTCCAACCAGAGTCTTGGCTGAACTAATGAACCCTCAGCAGGTGTCTACATTACAATTTGTACACCTCCAAAGCATGTTTTAGATGCAGTCATCTTGCCTTTATTAAATTATTCAGCTCAGCTATGCAGGTGATCTGACTTGCTGAGGAGATGAATGCAATCTTAAATCAAATTTGCTCTGTAAGCCAAGAGTCAAAGAATGACAATCTTCAAAGGTGGAAAAAAATAGGAGGGAAAAAAAGAATAGGTCCAAGTGTCAAATCAGATGAAGATTTGGCATGTTTCTTTGTCTATAGAACTCACTTTTGAAACAGCTGAAGTGACTCAGAAGTCAGGCAGAACACCTGATTTTATTTTCAGAGACCAGTGTCAGTGAAGGTGCAATTAATTGCAGCTACCATCTCTCTACTGCTGAGGGAACAATTATCTCCAAGAGGTGATTTCACCTCATCTGTGTAATGGTTACTGACACAATTTTTTTTTTCCCCAGTGAAGACAGAAGAATTTTCTAATCATTCTCCTCCATCCTTCTCCTTTGCCAGTCCTAATTCCCATCTCAGCTTTAACATGTTTCTCCTTCAGCCAGCGTAGCAGCAAAGAACCACTGTCTCACTTTCCCCATTGAAAGTACTGTGGCTTCTTGGTTTGTCTGTAGGAACATCCTATTCCCAACTTGTCCCTGAAGAAAATATATTGGGTAGTTATATCTCTTCCATCTCAATAATGGGAAATGCCTCTTTTCCTTCTTTCACTACAGAGGGAACTTACAAGAATATATGAAATAAAAAGCCTAAATTTTAGATGCTGCAGATTGCAACATTTTAGCTGATGAACACAAAAAGTTTTACCACAGGACAGTAACTGCCAGAGATCAGTGCACAGAAGGCAAGCAAACTCTGACTGTATGAAGTGGTAGGCAGTAACTGAGACACAGAATGATGTCTGTGGATGTCTGCAGCACACAGACAATGCTGAATCAACAACTTAGCTGAACAGGCCTGGCTCCCTCAGCCCATCATCCCAAGAGAGGTGCTCCAGTCCCTTCATCATCCTTGTTGCCCTCTGCTTGACGTGCTCCAGGAGCTCCAGGTCTCTCTTGTGCTGAGCAGGCCAGAACCGGGCACAGCACTCCAGATGTGGCCTCGCTAGGGCTGAGTAGAGGAGCAGGATCAGCATTATTTATAACTGAGAATCTTGGGAAGCAGCAGAAAAAAGGCTCAGTTTAAATGCATAAGGACAGCATCCACACTTCCCCAGGGACCCAGACAGAAAATGGTTTTGTGTATTTTGATGCCACTCCACATCACAACAACTTCTGAGAGGTATAAACAGCAGCCTGGCTCTTTGTTGTGCACTAGTAATAGCAAATGGATTTATTCAGGCAGAGTACACTTTTTGATCAGTTTTTCCTTTCAGAAAAGAGATAAGCAGGTTCAAGCAGGATAAGTAGTTAGATGCATCCTATGTACTGTGAGATGGACCTTGCTGCTTTAGCATCCTTAAATGTGCAAAATCACAGGAATCTGACATGGGTGACCGCCACCACTTTAAGTCACTCTAAGTTACAGGATTTTAGGGAATAGAGGTTAAAAAAAAAGGCAACCAAGTGACAAATGCTGGTCACAGAACAGTGCAAGCATGTAAGGAATCATGCCAGATTATACCAGCTTTTGCTGTGGTGCAGCAAAGGACAAAATTTTCTGCCTGGACATTGCTGCATCCTTCAGCATTATGAGTCACTGTCCACACACACATTCATTTTGAGGGTATTCAGGCCAGGAATGATTTGAGCATTGGAAGAAAGATGACCACATTCTATGATCTGCTGCAAGATCCCAGGATGCCCCCAGTCCTTAAGATAGTGCAAACACTGCACTTTGAAGCTGAATTTTCTCCGAAATATAAGAGATACAATGCAACAACATGCTCCAGATGTGTGCCTGAGGCTACTGCTATTTCATCCTCAATTCATTAACCTTCTTCCCCCACAGAATCAAAATTCAACAACAGAGGTTACAAATACCTGCAGCATTCTCAGATTTCTCTTTGTTTTTCATTCAATGCTCTCAGTTGCTTCACGTAATATGCAAACCTGTTCATCATTCTTGGACATAACTATTTGAAGTGCAGTGACCACTGGAAAGAAACTTCCTCCAATATTTGACGAAGGCAGAGAATAAGTTATTATTCATTGCTATTCCAGTAGGTGTACTTGATGTCTATCAGAAACCTTGTTGTAATTGTCCTAGAGCCCCATATTGTCCTAAGAGGATGAGGTTTGGCTAGGAGACCTCCTCTAGAAGGCAGAGAGGTCTAGAAATACCCAAAGAAATACCCAAGTCATTCAGCAAACAGTTGTGGTGGATTAGGACCTCACTGTTCCTACTGCTCACATTCCACCCAGACTACAGCAGAGCTGATGGAATTTCCTGACACAGGGTCTCCAGTTCACAACCCACAAAGATCCACCTTCCTCAGCAGCCCAGTGGTTACAAGGCTTTTGCTCCAGGATATCCACCCAGTCTGAAGAGGCGTGGGCTGTAGGTCCTGACCCTGCCTATTTGTGCTGAACGAGAAGTATGCCTCCTTTGTGACCAAAATACATGTTGCAAGGGACACACATGAAAATGAGGATGAGCAGACTGCTCCCACCATGTCTGAGCACACACAAGAAGCCTTGCCACAGGACTGTATGTGCTGTCCTTGCAGGATGGGAAACACCAACAGTTTAGCCATGTAGTAACTGTGCTTCCAGACACATGACCAAAAAGATCTCAGAGCCTTTTAGAAAGAGAGGATTATATGCCACACAACTCGTCCATCCCAAAACGTGGGGGAAAAGGAAGCAGAAATCTGATTTAGGGGCAAATTTGATGTCTGACAAGCCAAAGTCATCGTGCAAGCTGAAGGAAAGACCATCTAGTTTAGTCCATGCAGTAATGCAATTCAGATATGCACTGGAGGCACCAGGCTCTGAAACACCCTTTTCTCTCCTAATCAAAACAGTCCCTTCAACATAGGCACAAAAGGGTACAAACTCATCGTCCCACATCATGAGTGAGTGCTGTAGGTGACAATCCAGTTAATAAAAGGGGAAAAATTGCACATTCCCTTTTACTTTGCAAATGAAGTACTTATCCCTGCTTAGACCATGAAACACGGGGCTTGGGCACAGGGTGAAAAGGCAGACAGACAGAAAGAAAGATGGACAGATTGATCTTGACTGGGGAAAGACACTACATTCCAATCCAGATTAAGACACTTAAGACTTGTTCTTCATCAAATTCTTGCTATTTAGGCAGAGCCCTGCTTCACACTATGAATTCCCAGGGAGGACACTGGGGCCCAGGTTCCTCTCCCCATGTGTTGAGAATTTCCCACATTCCCAGTGTTCTGTATAGATTTACAAGGACAAGGCCCTTGGCACCGGGCATCCCTAACCCAGCTTGTGGACCTGGAGTCTCTGATTCTCAGCTATATTTAAACACCTAATCCCCCTGGAGAATTTGAGCTTCATCTGCCATAGGATTTTGTAAAGTGCCTAACTCCTGTACATTTCAGTATTTTAAATAGTACACTTGATTTTTTAGTCATATATTTAAAATTCTGTACTTCAACAGAAGTACAGAAGAAGAATGCCATTTTTAGAGAAATGAAATTTTAAAAATATCCTATATTCTGTAAAAAATCTATCCCTTAAGTTTCAGAATTTTTTTTTTTGGTGGGGAGGGGGGGGGTGGGGAGGGGGTGGAGAAGCAGAGTTCAGACTGTGTCCTGTACTTCCTACTTTTTTTATTCAGACTGGAATGATTAGAGCTACTACTGGGCCCAGAATAGATTTACCACTTTCAAATACTCCCCAGTGACAGCTGAGAAGCATAATGATGCTTTATCCCACATTAGTGACAAAATAAATTGCTTTTCCAGCACACACACAGAGCTTTATAAAAAGAATAATCCCACTGGAAAAAGGATTCTTCAGCTTTGAATTCCTGCACCCAAAAGGGCCTCAGCTGCAGCAGCCCTCTCTGGAGAAGCCAGAGGGAGTGCTGGAAAAGCTCACAGAAGTGCAGGGTGTCACTTGAAGGTAGGCACTTCTATTAAGACCAAAGCAATATATATTACAGTGTTCTTATCTTTGGGTGCTGCTGAATTATTTTTAATTTTATAAGTATTTGTGTGTTATACTTTCTGCTGGATTGGGGTTATGCTTATAAATTCCAATTTTCAGGCTACGGCTATTTAAGTCACATTTGGCTCGGATGCACAGCATATGCTTTCAGTATGATTCAGGGTTTTTCCCCCTTCTCTTACCAGGTGCTTCACTTCATTTAATTGCAGTGGGAGAACTGCAGCATCAAAAGTAATCCAGAAGTTCTTCTCCCTGCTTCCAGTTGTAAGTTAGAGCCCGGGTCTGCATGTCTGCCATGCCAAACAGCACTGACATCAGCTCTGACCTGCCAAATCCTGCCTGAGCATGCACATCATCAGAAATTTTTGATGATTGTTTAATATTGGGGCAATGCTCTAATTCTTACAGCACAGGCAGTTCTCAGATAACCCACATTTTCAACTGGATTATACACTGCTTTTCTCCTTTTCAAAAGGAAACAGGGAAAGGGAACATAAAAGCATTCATAAACCACCAAATATTTGCCAGACACATTTCTTCCTGTAATTAGAGGCAGAACAGTTGTAGGTGTTGCTCACAGCTTTTAACCAAGTGAACTTCAAGATTAGAATCAAACAGAGCTATTCAGGTAGCTAAAAGATGCTGAATCTCACCCTAGCAGAACTGCTGCTTCCAGGAGCCCCTAACATCTCTAAAGGCCCTGAGCTTTCTGAGAGAATCGCCTGTAGCAGTATGATGGTAAAGCTATGGGCAAAGGCTTTGCTTGAGACACTACAGACATCTACATAAAACATACCAGGATTACATATAAATAAAATTACATGAGGGCTGAAGATTCAGTCAAGCATCACGTGACCAATCCCCCCCAAAATACTCCTGTCTCATTTTAAGTAAAGAATCTGGTAATACTGTCATACTGGCTTTCTTCCTTCCCCCAAACAGACTCCATTTTTCGGCTTTAAATTTGCTAAAACCTGCATATATAAAGTATGTTCGTGGACAGATATTTCTACTGGTTCAAAAGGATGTGAAAATAAACTTTGTTGCATCTTTCTCTAATATTTCCGACATACTGATTTCTTTTTAACAGATCTGATTTTTTTAAAAAGTGGAAGGTTTTATCATATGTTCAGCAACGTTTTCTCTCCGGATTTCTTTCTAACTAAACAGATAGGCAAAGTTTTTTTTTAAAATTATTAGTCTCCAGAGGAAGGGTTCTTCAAGAGCTCCTTGCACTTAATACCTATCAATAACTACTGTGCTAAGTAAGGAGGTACCTACCTATCTTACCTATTTAGTAACAGCTGATTGGCATTCAAGACCATCAAAACAACACTGCAGTTATTGTGAGCACAATTGTGAGTTATTGTGAGATCCTACTTCTAGATATCATGGCCAAGTTAAACAAAAAGCATGATTATACTTGATATGCCAGTGTGTGAACAGAGTGTGCGCTCTGGCTCTCAAGCACACTGCAAGTTATGTGAACCACTGTATCCATTATAATTGCAATAAAAAGCAATTTTCCACAGTAGTTTTCATTTAAAGAAAAATTCCTCTGAAAAGGGGTTTCCTCTGGGAATAGGGAAGCAAGTCTCACAAGGGTTTCTGAGCTGAAAGGATCAACAGAAACCTTCTGCCACAGGAGCAGGAAGGCTGGGCTGGTGCAGAGGGCCCTGGGCAGACTTGGGGGCTGGGGCAGCTTCTGAGACATAGGCTCGCCACAGTTAAGCTTCAGTATCAGCTAGGCTAGTCCTTGTTTCAGCCTGAGCACCAAAGCTGTGCCCCTGCCCTTGTTTACCCTCAGCAGCAATAAACCCCTCCTTTTGAAAGCAAAGGAACAGTTTCGGATACCAGAGGATTTGAAGCAGAGGATCTGAATATTTTAATGTTGTTCAGGCTTCAGTCATCATGAATATCAGTTTACAGCTTGGCACATAAACAGTCCATTTTTGAAGCATGAGAAAATGAATATGTTGTAACTATACTCTGGGCCTTCTGGCCCAAATCTGTTCCTGGTGAAACTCCTGGGGCTTCAGTGGAGTTGCAGGAAGAATAAACCTAGCTGTCTAGCTGTACTTTATGATACATTATTTCTGATTAAAGGAGAGTTTACATGAAGATAAAGAGATGTTTCTGTATATATTCAACCCAAATGGGACTCAAACTTATTCATGTAAACAAGCGCATTGCTTATCAACAATAAAACTCTATATAGATGGGAAAAAAAGGACAATAAAAAGAAGTAAAAAGCAGTGAATAGGACTATTCACTTTATAAAAAGAAATGTAAGTAATCATGGTATTGTTGAAAGAATGTACTAAAGCAAGACCATACACCAAAATACATATTTCTTTTTTTCTTATCTTCCACAGTAAAGAGAGTGATAGGGATGTGGGTTGTAGGAGGCAGACAGGGTCAGGATACTCCTCAGAGCAGACCACTTCTGCTTGAGAAGTCCAATTTCATAAAGGCTTTCTAAAGCTTTTCTAAAGGCATTCACTGTGCCATTTATTAGGAAGTTTAGAAATAACAAGTTTCATGTTTCAAAGTTCTGTCATTTTTGTATTTCGCCCAGGAAATAAACATGTGAGAAATTTGTGGTTCAGGCACTGGTAGGATACAGCTGTCTCAGCCCTTGTTTACTTGGTTTCTCCTCTACTTCATGCTCAGCATAAGGGATTTTGGAGTTATTAAACTTTTTCCCAGAGTCACTATCCCTTTACTCCATATTGAGTAGCTGCATATACAGCCGTGTGACCACTGTTCTCCCTTTCTGTGGCTGCCCTTCCTGGCTTCAGCAGGATTCCCCTTTTTTCTGTCACCACGTGTGTCTTCCAAAGGGAATTCCCAATATGAGATAGGCACTTTCTCACTTTTAGTCTGAGTGCTAAGTCACCATAGTTCCAGCAATCAAACAGCTTCAGATTAGTGGGGTATCTGCTTTCTCACCACATAAAGCACCTTCATGGGATGTGTCTTCCTTGGCCAGTTGCACCCAGGAACAAACTCCTCACTGGAGGTCACACACTACCTGTGACCAGGTAAACAGTTGCACAAAGTTTGCAAGGAAGAGGAGAGTGAATGTTAAACTCAGGATGAGGCCCAGAAAAATCCCCATTTAACCATGATCAAATCTCACTATGAGCTCAAATCTTACTATTTAGGTGCTGTGTAAGTCTTCACTACTGCAGGCATCCAAGAGGATGGTGCTCATCCATTTGAAGAAGTTTTACACTCAAACTATTCCCATTTGGGCATTCACAGCATTATATAAAACCTGAGAAAAAAAGGCCAGAAGGACTCCCATCTGCTCAAGACACAATATTAATGAAATGTATGAGTCCTAGGCTCAGAATGACAGCTCTTGGTAGGCATAGACCCAGAGGAGAAGTGAGTGTTGTGTCTGCTCCCAATATCAGTTTGATGCTATCCAAAGGAGACAGAACCATGGCAGTGAGGACAGAGCAGAGGCAGCCACCTCCAGATGACTGACTGACTCTACTCCAGCCAACTAGAAGGGGTGTCAATGCTTTTAAAGTTACTTTTTCAAGTCATGTTATATGGATTTTTAAACAGAAAATAGTATCAGTTCAAAAGTGCTTATTTGCAGAAGATCAGAGAAATAATGAGAAAAAATGCACATTTTTTTCTCTGCTGCTACTCCAGGTCTGAAGGCCTCTCAGAGAGTGTCAGACCGAAATTCACCTGATTTAATGCAGATACTGAAGCACCTTTCTGATCTCTCTCTGGGCCTGCTGACCCTCATATATCATGGTATCACTTTTTTCAAGCACAGATGAGCAATGCCTTTGGCATCATAGCCAGCAACATTTTTCAGCAGATTGCCAGGCAGCTCATAAAGGTTACTAATGCTCAAGGAGTAAACTAACTCCATGGATCAATGATGCCTTTCTGCTGGTAAGGGGAGTGGGAAGCAGGAGACTTTTGAGAAAGTAGCAGTACAATGTTTTTCATGATAAGTGTCCAAGATGCATAACCTTCTGGAGACAGGAAAATGGGGCACCTGCTAGATAAAGGGACAATATATTCCACTGTGTTTGGGAAGGGGAATAACTCCCTCAGCCCAGTCCTGGGCTGATGGATGGGTGTATTTCTTGGATTCTGTAGAGTGAACACCATGAGATGCAGTAAGGGTAATAGTCACTAATGAAACCTAATACTCAACAGCAAACTCCATTTAAAAAAAAAAAAAAAAGAGAGAGAGAAACCAGCTCTGCTATCTGTTTTTTTAGTCATCCCAGTAATCCAACTGGCTGTAGGAGAAGCCTGGTTCTAATGCCCTGAGGCAGCAGCACATAGACAGATGCACTGCTCACTCCCTCCACATTTTGGGGCTGAACCCCTCAATCCCTCACACAGGGCCAAATCAGCCAGCAGGATTCCAGCCCAGTCTCCAGCTGGCCAAGCTCATTAGGCCTTCAGTTGCCAGGAGGGCAGTTGTGGCCAGCTGTAAGGCTGATACCCCATGCAGAACCTGCCAAAGGTCAGAAGTCAGCTGGCCAGCTGTGAGTCCTCCAGCACGCCAAGGTCCAGCTGAGAGGAGCAGCGAGAAGTGATGAGCGAGCCAAGGGTTCTGCAGAGGACAAGGTGGAGAAGAGGAGGAAAGGAGGGAGTGAGGGAGGAGGTTTACAGTGGGAAGAGGTGAGCTGCCTCCTGTGGTAAACTCTGACTGCTCCTGATAAGCAGGGTGAACTGGGAAGAAGAGATGCTGATTTTCCACTGAAATGTAGCTGTGAATTTGAGATGTTCCTAGGCATATTTAGACAAGCACTACAAAAAGTGCTATAAAGATCCCTTCATCCTCCAAGAACTAATTACTAAAAATGTATCACTTTTCAGCCTTACCACAGGAAAAGAAAGAGTTTGATCTTTTCCTACAGGCAAAAGGAGTGGTTTTCCACACAAGCAACTCCAGAAATTTGAACATTAGGAAAGCAGGATTTTTGTCTTGATGTTATATTTAAGAGATCTTTTCCAGGTTTCTATGTTAGTTTTGCAATGTACAAATGTCCCTTCTGATCTGAATTTAAAATATTTAGTTCACTAAAGATCTCTGTTTGGTTTATTAACAAAAGATACATGAGACTTCACACACAAAAAACCCCAAAGCTCAGTTGCCTCCCTCAGTCATAATTTAAGCCAAATATGCATGGTTTTCAGAGGTAAAATACAACATTATTGTATTCTAAAAAGTGTACAGAATTATGCCCTTCCTTGCAGTGAGTGGCAGTCAGAAACTTGCTGTAACACACCTTGTGTGTTATATTCATTATTCTGACACCATGAGGCATCCCTGCACCTGCCACCTGCCTGTGAGGCCACTACATGCTGCCCCAGAGCCCTAAGCAATCAGTAGTAGGAGTTGGGATAGGTGGAGCTCAGACTTTCTAGAACATCATCTTCTTATTTATTTCTGGGCACAGCCTTCCTTAAATGAACATGTTTCATATAGAATAAAAATCTTTCTTTTCAGTTCCACTTATTAATATTAATATGAAATGTGTAAAATCTGACCAGAACAGTGTATCTCCCAACAGACTTTTTGTTCTCCCCAGTCCACAGACTGAAGGCAGTTTCATGGAGTTCACTTCCATTCCTTACAAGGATTATTGCACTTTTCGCCTCATGGGAGTTTTTTCATAGGTGTACTGCAATTTTTTGTTTCCCAGATGTGTATAGCAAAACCTAGAGGTTGTAAACTCCTGCAGTAGGACTTGGGAGCCTATGGACAAACATCCCCCAGACGGAATGCTTCTCCTCACACTCTGAAAATCTACTTCTCAGAAGTATTGACCTTTTTGCGACTCCTAAAATGTCTGCCAGCCAAAGAGAGGTGTACATTACCAGCATGTGATTTGCTAGTGTTACTCTGCATACTTCATCCGAGATCACTTGCCAAGGTCAGCACTGTGCAGAATGAAATGCTGAAAGTTCTCTAGCTTAGCTCACTTTAAAATACCATTTCAAATCATCTGCACTCTATTAAATCCTGGGCATAAGAAGTATCCTTGGGACGGTTTTTTGATTGAGAGGAGTGAACACTGCAACACTGCATCAGAGTGTGAGAAGCCAGGAAATAAAACCAGAGATGTTCACAGTCTTGCATAAGAATTCCTGTGAACAGAAGGCTTGGGAAGTGATCCCCCAGAAGCAAGACTATGTCTGTGTTAAGGCACTCGCATACTGCTGAAGCATCTGCAGTGACAGGAGTGTGAGAATACCTTGTTTGTACCTCTGCATGACTGCAACTCGGGTTCAAAACCACTTCTAGTCCCTAATGAGTTCAGACATATCTGTATACACAGAAAGCCCGTTCTGGTCAAGGCTCCTCCTGAAATATTCTGCAAGAAAAGAACACTTACCTCGAGGCTATGGGCAAGGACTGAAAGTAATTTTGAGGGAGGCTTTGCACAAAGGGTGGGCTGGCCTTGCCCTGTGTCAGACACACACCTGCTGCTGCCCTGCTGCAGGCTCAGGAAGGCAGGTGCCACCTCACTTTCTCTGACAGAGACCCTCAGTGTGCTACAGGGACAGAGCCATCCCTAAGCAAAAGCTTCTTTTATCTTTGGTTCAGAGATGCTGCCAAAGGCCAGTCAGATGATAACTTTTGGTGACATGACTCAGCTGGGCTGGGTTCAAGTGAAAGATTTATCAGAGGTGAAATACCACTGCCAGGCCCCTTGGCCACCGAGTGCTAGCAACACAAACACAAATGGCAAATACATCCTTATCCCACAATAGTGAGGTGGATATATCCCTTCCCACTCAGAGTATTTATCATATGAAACATTTCTGGATGAACTGACAGAGCCCATCTCTCCATCTCATCTTTTTTTTTTTTCTTTTTTTTGGGGGGGGATGGGGAGGGTTGGCTAAGAAAGTTTTGAATTATATCTAGAAGAGTGCAAAACTATGGAAATTTTTCATGGTAGGTAGATCTAATTTAGTGCCTGGAAGGAAATACTTGTTAAATCTGAAAACACATGAAGATTTGACCTGGTTATTTCTAGAGAAATGTAGAGTAATGAATTTGCATCCTGGACAAAAAGACCAAAGTAATTAGAAGCAAATAAATCCATATTGCTTTCTGAATATTGTGAAATATACCTTGTGTCTTATGAAAGAGATACATGTGGTTTGTTCTTACTAACTTTACTAAATTTGTCTCTGCCAGAGCAACAAGTAAAATTCCCCAGCAGAGCATCAGAGCTAGATCATACAGTGGTTTTAGGAGCAGAGTCACCACGCAATTTCAAAGTCAAATTCTGGAATACACAGTCCATCTTCATACCCAGTGAACGAAACTTGAGCTTTGCAGAGGTGGATGGGAAGGGAAGGCAGGAAGGAGAGGATAGAAATATATGACTGTGAAATAGTAATTTTACTTTGCAGAAAATAAAGGAAACTCTGCCCAGAACAGGATATAGTGTGAGAATTTAAACGTCCACGTTTTTGTTGCTCCATGAGTGATCTCAGAATAGTACGCACTGGTGGAAGGAGAGACGAGGTCCCAGGGCCCAGCCCGGCAGGACACCCCACGTCCCGGCTGGGGACCGCCGTGCTGGGGGCGGTAAGAGGGGGTGTCCCGCGGGCAGGAGCCCGAGCTTGGCGGGGGGCTCAGCATGGATGCTGGCGGGCGCCCCGCAGCCGAGCCTCGCTGCCCTCCCCCATGCCAGGGAATGCACTTAAAGAACCAGCCGGCCAGACAGCTCTCTCACAGCACGTTTTATTTGCAGCGGGGATTCCAGGGCAGCGCGTGTGTCCCGAGCCCCGGGGCCTGCCCGCCCTGCAGAGGTGCGGGAAATCCCTGGCCGGGGGCGGGCGAGGCGCTTTGCCTGCAGCCCCAGAGGGAAGCGGCGGCCCAAGGGGCTGCGGGGCCGCCCCTCTCGCCCGAGAAGCGTTAGCAGGAGGCGGCCCCGGCGGCAGGCGCGGGGTGCCGGCCCCCGGGCCCCTCATAGCGCCTGGTAGGTCCGTCGGGGCAGCGGCGTCCCGGGCGTCTCCCGCCCCGAGTCGATGCTGGCGCTGGGCGAGAGGGAGTCGGCGTCGCGGAGGGACAGCCCTGGTTCCTCCGCCGGGGAGAGACGGTCCACGATGCTGGAGAGGCAGTCCAGGCTGGACAGGGCGCTGCTCTGATCGGCGGCGTACCCTGGGCCGAGGGGAGGGCCGGGGCAGGGCAGCGCGTTACCGCGGGGCGCCGCGCTGCCTCCCCCCAGCGCCTCGGGCAGCGCGGGGGCCGGGCCCCGCCTCTTCCCCCAGGCCGCGCCGCTCGAGTCGCGCTTACCGTGAGCCATCTCGGCGCAGTAGACGGCGTCGAAGCCGCTGCCTCTCGCCGACCAAACGGGGCTGCCACAGTCGGCCTGCAAGACAGCGAGGGGCGAGTGCCGGCCCTGCCGCCCCCGCCCAGGGGCCAGCGGGACGCTCCCCGAGACGGGAAAGAGTCATAAAGGCCGGCGGGGAGGGAGCGAAGCAGCCGCCCCCAGCCCTGGGCAGCGCCTTCCCCATCTCCTCCAGCCTTACCCCTCTAGGGCCGCGCTAAGGGACAACAGAGGGGACCCCGGGGGCCGGAGCCCTGCAGGGTTCCCTCAGACAGCGCTACCTCCCCCCATGCATCCCCGGAGAGCCCAGCTGCGTGCCCAGCGGAAAACCTGGGAAGGGGCCTGTTCCAGGGCAAACCGCCCGCCTTTTCCTGGTGTCCGGGTGCGTTCGGCCCGTCCCACACCCATGGGACTGGTCCCACGGCGTTGGGCCGAGGGTGACCTGCCCGCGGGCTATCCTGGGGTCCCCACAGCCCCATGGCTCTGCCTCTGTCTTACCATCCCGTCGGAGCAGCTGGAAGTGGGGCTGGTCGGTTCGGAGCAACTCTGTCCCGGCAGGTGATAGTAGTTTTCTACCTGTTCCCTCAAGAGCTCCTGGAGGCTCTCGATGTATCTGATGGCGTTTCGCAGGATCTCTACTTTGGGGAGTCTTTGGTTGGGGTTGGCAGTGGTGCATCTCTTCAGGGTCTCAAAAGCCTGGTTCACTTTCTTCAGCCTCCTTCTCTCCCTCATGGTGGCTGCCTTCCTTCGGTCCATTGTGGTGGATTTTCTTTTGCAGGCTTTGCAAGCCCACATGAGGCAGTGACCAGCTTGGTGGTGGCCAGTGGGAGCTCGGACATGCTCCTCTTCCTCGGAGCAGGCGGGCTCGGGGGGCTCGTGGGCGCTGAAAGGAGGCAGATCCCTGGGCTCAAAATCCTCGGGGAACTCGCCCTCCGGGGAGGAGAGGCAGGAGCTGTCATAGAAGAGCTCGGACGGGGAGAACTTGCAGCTGTCCATCACCTCCATCCCTGCTGCGGAGGCGTCAGTACGGGACCGGCTCTCGGCGAGGCGCTCCGCAGCGCGCTGGGGCAATTTCCTCTGTAATTAGGGACCCGAGACCAAGTGTCCTTCGGCTGATGCGGGGGGCCCTTATATATACATGGAAAGGGAGGCTGGTCCGCAGAGGCCAGTCTTTATTAGCATATCCCACCACAGCCCCTGCCGGGAGCTGTCTGGGCAAGCCCCCTCCAGTCCCCAGGAGACAATTTGCTCCGCACCGCTCCTTTGGAGCGCCGAGAGATGGGCACTTTTCTATGAACGACCTCCCAAGAACTGATTGCGACATCTCCGAATTTCCAACCAAGTCTGTGAATTTGCAGTTTGGTATGGAAAGAGACAGAGGGGCAGTGGACGCACACGTACCACTTGTCAGTGGCTCCTACAGAGCCCTTCCTCGTCTCGGTGTGCACATCTCCCGTTTCCCATCACACGTTTCCTTGGGAGGGACACCTATACTGTCCACTTGCACATTTTTATTTCCCACATCCCGTGATCCAGGTCTAACCTGAAAAATTATAACCTTCTTCTTAGACCTGTGTTTATTTATCTCGAGGAGCTCTTTATCCAGTAATTAAAGTTGTGCCACCAACCGCTCAAATTTGCAGATTGAGGGACGGCAATGCTCAGCTACTTGTGGCCAGGAGAGACGAGGAGAAGGGAAACCAGATATTAGTGCTGCCGGATCGGATCACAAGGGAAGGTACTCACGAAAGAAAAGTGTATGTGTTTGCTCCGAGACAAATCCTTTCCCATTCCTTCTCCTTCTCTTGTGACCTGGAGCTGCTAGGGACACAACAATCAAGCAGTGCCTTGGGCTTGCTAATTTTCTGCTTTCAGGCAAACTTGTACCGTTACAGATGCGTCCCAGCTGCCAGTGCAACAAACCCCTCCTGGAAGTGTAAAATTTCTAACCCCGCAATCCCTAAGTAACTTTACACAAGGGGACAAAAGCCTTGCGGAGCCCCAGCCGCAGCAGTAGCCGAGCGGAGCGGTGCAAGGGTCATTAGAGTGGTAATGAAGCCATTTAACAGGCATTTGCTAACGCGCAGGAATCCTTTGGTTTCGTCCAGGTGGCTTTTGTAGCTGAGGAAAATATTATGAGAAGGCAAAGGAAACCTTCCCTACCTGGGAATAAAATTATGTGACCTAGGCTAAGTCAGACGGAGAGCAAATGACCCAGCAGCGGTTCAAACGCTATGGAGGTGGCTTTTGTGCCCAGGAAAAAGGCGCCTTCAGTTAGCCTCTCTTCAGGAAGGGGTGATGCGGTGGCACGGCGAGCCGCCTGTCTCCAAGTGAGCAAAGCCGGTAGGGAAGCATATCCTGAGAGATGAGAGATGCCCTGTGGCAGCGCACACGGCCGGGAAGCTCTCCGGTCCGCACGGGCAAGGCGGGGAAAGGCAAGCAGCGCGGCCTGTGCTGGGGCTGGAGGGAACCCATCCTTGTTTCCCCGCTACCACCATCCCTGAACCCCCAAAGGCAGACTGCCACTCTTAGGCTAATTTTTTTTCCTAAAAAGCAATCATGCACACACCCTTCTTCCTATGAAAGGCTGCAAAATTATCTAAAAGCTGGGGAAGGCTACATCTGCACTGCTTTGGTTTATTTGGGGCCGTAAACACGGGGAGCCCCTTTGAAATGAGTACTGTATGAAAAGCAGGGAGTTGATAAAAGAGTAAAGTTACAGAATGGGAAATCTCAGAATTTCAGGCTTCTGCCTCTCTGAGGTGCAGGTTGCTGTTTTGTTGGCCCACATCTGAAACAGGACAGTTCCGTACTGTTTTCCTAAGACAGCACCAGTCAGGAGGGGTTCTGCTCAGCAGTAACTTGAACTCTTCACTGGGCTGTGGCGTGCACACACACAGACATAGACAAACACACACAATTTCATTTGCCGCGTTCGCGCTGGCTAAAATAGACCTGTTTACATATTTATGCTTCGTGCACAAATAAACTTGATCTTTAAAGTGCCGGTTGCAGTTCCGATCACCTTTCTGGGTTGGTGCATGCTTGGGTTCTCTCCAAGCATGCACTGTAGATCTCCCCGTGCACAACGCCAGGCCCCTCAATCCCGCTCTCCTGGCATGCACAGCTTTAGCTCGCAGATTTGACTCTTAACTCAGAGGAGCTGGGCTGTTAAGAAACGTGCTTTTCCCCAAAAGTATTTGAAGAGATGGGAAAAAAATATCATTCCCTTTTCCTTGAATATTTTTTGGGAAATAGAAGAAACCATGGAAGGGCCTGTCACTCAGGAAGAAAAAAAAATCAGTAATTAGTATCCCTTAAGGAGCCCCCGGCTCCTCTGGTAAAGTGATCTCAAAACAAATTTGCAAAAATGCAGTAGGCGAGTGGAACTAAAGAAAGGGGGGAGAAAACACGCGCTGCAAGGCCGGCTAATGAGGCTGCTGGCGAAGGGCGGGGTGGGGGAAGGGGGAGGATGGTGCTGCATTTCAGGAGGCTCAAGTCTGGAAAGCGGGAGCAGCCTTAGCATCAGACACCGTCTGCTCCTGTGGGCTGGTAGAGAGAAAGTGGTGAACGTGCCAGGATCCCTTTAAATGGTGCTCCTCACCCCAGCCGTCCCCACTCCTCAGGAATCGCCGTGCCGCACCTATTCCTGGGGGGATTCCATCCAATGTGGGCACCTTCTGCAGAGCGTGCCATCTTTTCCCAAGTCCCACACCTTTCTATTTAAGAGCAGAAAATCCTACCGAAGCCATAAGTCACGGGACTGAGGGGGTGAGAAGTGTTTGCGGTCCCCCCGGGCGCACCTCCAGCCCCGGCATTGGGAGCGCCTTTGCGCGGTGCCCGGCCCGCTGCCCGGAGCGCACCCGCGGGCCCGTGCGGGGCGAGGAGAGCGCGAAACCTCACGGTGCCGAGCCGCTCCGCCCGACTCCCGCCGGCAGCGGCACCGAGTGGGCACGGCATCTCCTCCGCCATGCCCCCACCACAAAATCGTTTCCCAGTCGGGCTGGCGGGGCCGGGCGCTTCCAGCCGTGTGAGAAACGTTTGGTTCCCCCCAGCGCTGGGAACCGTGCGCACCTAAGTAAACACATTAGTACCTGCCAGAGGGAGTTGTATTGAGGACAGCTGAAGAAGGCATTGGCCTCTGATGGCTCCCCGGGACTCCCAGGAGAGATCAAAGGGACACGAGGGGGTTTTAGCAGCCTTGAGACTGGGAAAAGTTGCTAGTTCCTGCTATCGGAGGGGCGTCCCTGCGAGCACATGGTTCAATTATTCAGCCTCCTCCCTCCCTGCCCCTTACGCTCATTCTCCACAGAAAGACGGAAACTGTGGAAAAGTCGTGCGGGGTCCACAAAGCAGCAGTGGTCCACGCAGGAATTTTCCCGTGGAAATAGTTGCTGTGTCGCCTCTTGACCGCCTTGACTCTGAGTTCAGAGAATGAGTTAAGCCTGCTGCTGGCTGTCCGCTTCCCTCCCTGGATTGCGGGCGGTTTCACCGAGGAAAATAAAGATGCACAAAATAAAAGCCAAAACCAACCAACCTAAAAACTCCAACGAAACAACAACAACAACAAAAAAATCCCAGCTAAAATACAAAACCAAAAACCTCAAAACAAGGCTTTAAACGCTGGGTCGCGTCACTTCAGAGGAAAGCGGTGTCAACAGGGCAGCCCTGCAGACAGGGACCCCATTCCCCCTTCCCCCGCCTTCCTCCCACCGCTCCCGGCCCCGCAGGACCTCGGGCCGGGCACCCCGCACCGCGGGCCGGCGCAGCCCCGCATCCCGCCGCTGCTGAGGGAGCGAGCAGGTGTTTGCTTCCCAGGGAGCGGAGCAGGTACAGGCGAGGGAGGCTGTGCTGAGCCTGGAATTTCCAGCCCGCAGAGGGGAGGAGGGAGCGGCAGGGGCACTTGCGTAAAAACTGCGATGACTTTGTGCGTGGTCCCTCCGGAAAAAGACTTCATTAAATCACAAACCTCTTGTCTTTACCCAGTTATTGCCCTTTGATTTTATGATTCCAGGGCCCTGTTTGCTTTGGCTGGGGACTTAAGTAAAGATTATCGTTATTAATATCTAACACAAACATTTTAATTGCAAACACACTGACGACCTTCACTGGGAAGCCCGGCATGTCAGCTGCAGCCGCGGGGGTCACGGAGAGTCTCTTCGGGAGGTATTTTCTTTATTTAATGAAAAAACTCTCCTTTAGGCAAACTTACTCCAAACAGTCGCTCAAGTTACCCTGCTGCTGGGGGAGCCGCTGCCGCGGGGGTCCTGCCAGGCGGACGGGCGGCTTGTTGGGGTGATTGCTCGGCTGCGGGTGAAGGTGGCAGTCGGTGCCCCGGGGTGTCTGTGCCTTGAGGGGTGGCTCAGCACGGCTCCTGCCCTGATGCGGGCAGCGGGTCCCGCGGGGCTCGGATCGCCGTGTGAACCGTGTGTAGCCCTTCCCGCGGACTCGGCGGGAACCGGGTTGAAACAAATTAGAAATACATTCGACGAGCTGCTAGCCCGATCTGAAACACTCTCTTACTGGGCAAGTGCCTTCGCCATAGAAGCGAGCTGCAGCGTCTCCTCTCCCGTGCCAGGTCGCTGAGGTGGCACGCAGGGCCCCGCGCTCCCCGACGCGCCGCTTTCTGAAGAGCCCGAGGGTTCCCCGAGGCAACGGGGTTTAATTTGAGAGGAGGAAAAAACATGGGGAAAGTGTTGCATCACTGTGCCCACCACACTGTCCTGTCCCGCCGCAATTAGTCTTTGTAAGGGAGTATCTCGTTAGAGAGCAATTGGAGGTTGTACATGACTGCTTTAAAGACTCGGCTGGGGGGTAGGAAGGCACGGTGGATTGGAGCGCCAGCTCTCGGGCAGGCTCTACCCAGAGCTTCCCCTTCAGACCGATGTACCCGTGCCCCTGATGGCCAGGAAGGGGGAGATCTTCCCGAAACGCGACTGTGACCTTTCAAAAAACAGAAACAAAGAATAAATCAAGGGCCAAAGTTGGCGAGGAGACCGCACGCGGTAGAGTTGCAGTGTCCTGTTTACTTGTGCGGGCTGTTCGGCGGGCCCTGTGTGTGTGCCAGGGGCAGACTGCGCCGATCCCTGGTGGTCGCCCCTTCCCGGAGGTACAACCTTTTACAAACCGTAACGCTCTGACTGTGAGCAGCTCCGTTTCACCATCCTCAGAGAGGCTGTGGTTTTTTACATCACTGAGTGAAAGGCTTCATATGCTGTTACCCCCCCACCCCCAAACCCTTTCGGTCGCTTAACTCTTTCCTCCCTGAAGGACCCCATTCCCTTCTCCCTCAGGCTCAAGGAAGCCAAGGGGAGTTACCTTTCCTGGGAAGAAACTACGGCTCCCTCCAGCCCCAGAGGGAGCGGGCTCCTGTCGCAGAGAGTTGCTGCCCCATTAGTGCAGCAGGCCCGTCAGTTTTGGCGCAGAGAAGCCCTGCGTTCAAGCCCTCGGTGCCGAGAGGAGAAGGTGAGACGCCCTGAGCCTCTCCCAGCTCCAAGACCGGGGCAGGAGGTCAGGGGGATGAGTGGGGAGGACGACGGGCGGGGGTATCTTCTTTCGTGCCCCTTTTCGAACCTCACCTTTCAAGTGCAGGGCAAGGCCAGCGAAGCATCTTTGCCTGGCAAGGTCCTCGAGCGGCACTGTTGGGCATTTTAGGGGAGCAATATCGCTTTCCAGGGGGACATGCGTTCCGCGGGAACGGGGCCGCGGCGCGCTGCGGGCGGCCGGAGGGGCGGCGGGTCCTGTCCGGCACCCACCCGTGCCCGGGAGCCCACGGAGACACGGGGGATTCACACCCTGGTGATTCACACCGCGGCTGCGGCCCTGAAGGGGAAACCTTGGGAGGGGTAACCGAAAGAAAAATCTGTCCCGTGTCCTGCCTCCAGTCACACGGGTCGTGCTTCTGCTACACGGCTCTGACTCTTCAGGCCTTCATTGGCTGAGGTCAGTGGCAGGTTTGAGCTCCGGGATCGGGTTATTTTATGAAATTAAGAGGACGGGAAGAAAACACTGTAACACAAAGAGCTTTATTTTACAATCCAAGAAATCCATCTGTTCTTATATACAATATCACATTCCACCATTTAAATATATATGTTATTTTTACAAAAGAAAAGACGGTACTGAAATTATTTACAGGAACGAATGAGGCGGGGATTCTTTAAATATGACTCACACGCAATGCAACCAAGGGCTTCACTCAGACAGGAATGAACTTCCCGGTGAGTCTCAGACAAAGCGGATCACCGGTACACAGGTAAGTATCTTAAAAATAAAAAAGGAGGGTGGTTTATGCAACACAAGTTAAAGAAAACAAAACTCGGGTTAAAAAAAAAGGCAAGAGAGAAGTCTGTCTGACTCGAGTCAGTGGTGGGAGCCATTTTCTTTGGGGTAGGTGTACCTTGATTCGATTTTAAAAAGGGCCCTGCTTGGGCTTTCCACTGTGTGAATTTGCTTCGTTACTTAGTTTAGAGGAGAGAGGGTAGAGGCTCCATCTCCGTTAAATATACTACCACAAACCCCGGTTTATTTCTCCACCGCTTCCTCCGCGCTGGGCAGTTTGGGATCGTCGGAAGAAATACTGTCCACTATTGAGGAGAGGCAGCGAAGGCTGCTGGAGGCCGACGACTCGACAGCGGAGACTCCTGCTCAAGGAGAGAGAAGGCATTAAAGAGCAGAGCAGAGCGCTGCTCCTCGCCGGGGCTGCCGAGAGCCCGGGCACAGGCGGGAGCGGGGCAGCGGCACCGCCGGGATCGCGGCTGTCGGGGCTCGGCAAGGGGGCTCGGGAATCGGGGCCGGGGACGAGTTACCTTCTTTGGGGCTGACTCCTAGGGCTCGGGAATGGTCGGAAACGCTTTGCCAGTCGGAGCTGCAGGTGCTCAGGAAGTCCGAGCTGGGGATCTGCGGCACACAGGCGGGAGCGGGGAGGCACGGGGAGAGGAGAGGAGAGGACGGGTGTTAGTGGGGCGGCCGCGGCTGCCCGGGCCGGCGGAGCTCGGCAGCCGTGAGGGCTGGCCGGTTCCCCGGGGAGCGCCCGCCAGCCCTGCCGAGGCGGAGGAGGGAGGGGACGGGCGCGGCGGCGCTGCCGTGGCGGCGCAGGGGCCAAGCGGCCGTGCTTACATTTCCCTGCTTGGGGCTGAAGCTGAAGGGGTCCCCCCCGATCTCCTGCATTTTCTCCTGCTGATCTAGCCTGTGCAAGAGATCCTGCAGCCTCTCGATGTAGCTGATGGCGCTCCTCAGTATCTCCACCTTGGGCAGCCTCTGGTTGGGGTTGGCCACAGTCCGCCTTTTCAGAGCCTCGAAGGCTTCGTTGATCTTCTTCAGCCTTCTCCTCTCCCGCAGGGTGGCTGCTTTCCGTCTGTCCGTGGGGGCCGACTTTCTCTTGCAAGTTTTACAAGCCCAGATCAAGCACTGGCCGGGGAAGTGAGGGGGTTGTAGTCCCGGGGGTGCCAGCACATGCTCCTCTCCGCTGCTGTCACTGCCGGCCTCCGGCTGCATTTGGTCCTGACACGGAGACAAGGTGCCATCGCTGCCTGGGTACAGCGGGGATCCCTCAGCCATCTCCAGCTGCTGCAGGGCTCCATTCTCCCCATCCAAGTAGAAGAAATAGGAGCCAGTTTCAAAAAGGTCCATCATGCTGTCCCTGGGCCTCTCTGCCTGCTTGAATTGGGTGGCAATCTCAAAAACACCCCGAGGAACAACCCAGATGGAATTTAATTAGTGCAGTGACATAAGTCCCCCCTGCTTTATATAGGAGCTGCTGAAACCCTATCCAACTTTTAGCTGTCGCGGTGTATCACCCTCCAAAACTGATTCCAGTCAGTCTCCTGGGCGCTGTCCTGAGAACATCTCCTATTTAGATGGGGGAGGGGGGACACGAGAGGTGGGAGACAAATTAGAAAAAAAAATTAAAACAAACAAACAAATAAAAACCAAACCAAAACAACCCCAAAAACAAGCGGGAAAAAGTACAACGCAGCTGTGCGCGGCCCCCCGAAGTGCCGTGCGCTCGGGAGCAGCGTGCCCGGCCCCGGGGCCCGGCTGCGGGACAAAGGCAGGGGAGCCCTTCCCCAGCCCACCGCTCCCACCCCGGCGCACGCTCCCGGCCCGGGGCTGAGCACACAGGTATCAGGAGAGGTTTCAAAGGCAGCCATCCCTTTCCAAATAGACGGGTTAATATTTTCAGTAGAAGCCCCTGCTATTTCCACCCCCCCGCCACCTTCCCCCTGCGTGCCATTCCTGTGACCCAAGGCACCCGGGGCAGCCCGAGGTTGGGAGCCAAGCTCGCTGCTCCTCTGCACACACGGGGAAGGTTGCCAAGGCAGAGCTGTGCTGCGATGATGAGGCACCCACAGATAGTGCCCCTCGGCTTAGCCTGTCAGTGTGAACTTTCCCACGTTGCCCATGAGGTGACAGGAGTGATTCCAGGTGACTGGGTCACAGTGGGATGGGGCTCGCTGCGCAGCCCTTGTCCTTGACGCCGCTCAGGGCAAGCGAAGCCCAGGCATATGGTGTAATTGAAGTTTAATCCCTTGGGGCTGGCAGGGTATAGAGAGCTTCCCAGACACAGAGACAGAAATGGAGCTTGTGACCACTCTCTGTTAGCTTATACTGCAATGTCACATCATGTCTGGAGCTGTCTCACATAAAGAGAGAGGATTGGGAGAATGACCTCTTTGCCTCTTTTCCTGCACTGCCTTGTGTTCTTGAAATACCATGTAATGTATGTCTGTTTATGTAAATAGACATAGGTGCATATGCATATGTGCCTGTGTCTATATGCCCACACACATGCACATGTACATTTATGTGGATAACGAAGTATATTCCTCTCTGTGTGTGTATATACACATGTGTAAGCTTTTTATAGACACAATAGTATGTGAAGATGAAGCACCTGCAATGGTCTCATAGCTCTCAAATGTAGCTCCAAACTTCAGCTTTCTGAAGGCAAGTGTGGTGGTATTGTTTATTTTTCTAAAGCTACAATTAAATTAATCATTGACTCAACTGTTTCTCCAGAACTGCAAACCAATTTTTTTGGAGTACAAAAATCTTCAATAGTAAGAGTAGTGGTGGTTTTGTTTTCACCACGTCAGTGTTGTTGGAGTGGATCTCATTTCTTCTTTAATGAGGCAGAACAATATCCAGTTTTGGATGAGACAGAGAAATTCACACTGTTCTCAGCAAAACTAATTTTGATACTATTCCACCACTGAGGTTTTTTCCCTCTTCAGATTAAAGAAAAGGCAGTCTGGCAGTTACTGTACTGAATATAAGAAACTGTTTCTCCGTTTCCATGTTCTGCAACTTGCTTTCTGTTTGACCTTTGACCAGTCACTTACTTTTCCTGTGATTTAATTTTCCACCTTTAAAGAGGGATGTAATGTTGACCTTTACCCATCCGTTGTGTCTCTGATTTAATTTGCTGACTATCCATGGAAAAGCTGCTCCTTTACATGCTCTCAGGTATTACAGGGGTCTTTGTCCCATAGCATTAATAGTAGTAATAATAAAAAAGCCCAAAGCAGCAAAACCAAAAACCAACCAACCAAACACAAACAACCACCCCCCTAAAAAAACCCCCAAAATACCCAAACTTCACAAACCAAAAGTGCAGTGTTTAATTTTTTTTTTTTTCTCACATTTACTACACTCATTTTTTTCCTTTTAATCTTTTGTTTCTTCAATACTACCCTGGGAATGTTTGGAACAAGACAGACGAGATCAGTCTACTGGTAAGGTGCACAAATGAAAATTTAGTTTAAAGGGGAAAGATAATTACCAAGTTGTTGTTGTCCTTTCAAGAGCTTTAAGTGAACTCAGCAAGTTGGGAAACTGTAAGTTTAGGAGCCAGATGCTCCTGCTGCTTTCAACAGATTTCTTTTTTTTTAAACAGGAAACAAAATATGTTCTTTCTTCCCAGCACTTAGTGACAGAGTAAACAGATCCAGTTCCTCACAGTGATGTGGGCTCAACATAATTAGTCCTTTGTAGGAATAACTGATAGGGGAAAAACTCCTAACAACCGTAAATAAATTTTCATTTGAATGAAAACGGTCAGATTCCCCATCATATAGGAAACTTGAATTTTGCTGCATCTCCCATTGCAGCACCTTGGTTTATGTAACCCAGCCAGCAAACAGCCCTAGCACATATGAATAAAATATCCTGAGATATGTTCTCCATTACAAAACTGAATGAAGTGGAGGATTCAAAGTTGGTATGGGCTTTTTTTCTCTTCATGGTTTTTATTCCTTATCATGTTAGATATAAGCACAAAGACATAAGAGGAAATAAAAGCATGTGAATAAGAACAACTGGACATAGAATAGAAAGGAGGATCACTAATGAAGACTGCTTGTAATTTCAGTTGGCTTGGTAGAACCTCACAGAAAAACTTACTCTGAAGCCAGTTCTTTATTCAGTTGTTCATGCCTCTGTGCATGGTAGCTCTACTGAAAATACACTTTCAGTATTTATACAAGTAAAACTCTGGTGTGTTGTATTTGGTCTACAAGGTCTGTTATCTTTGCCAAAGAAATACTTCAGAAAGTCAGTGAGTTGTAAATTCAATGAGTGATCAGGATGACCAAACACAAGACAGACGCACTGCATTTTAAGTCACAGCTGGCCTCCAGGAATTAGATCCCTCCAAATTCACTTTGCCACTTACAATTTTTATGGATAATTGTGGTTGATTAATAAGTCTGTAACTGCCCTGGTCACTTGTTACACCTTAAGTTTTAAGCAGAAATTTAGTCCAGAACTATTAAGAAGTATTTTGTCAGCTAGGACTCACTTAACACTTTATACCATTCCAAATATCTCCTTTTACTCCTTCACTGTTCTCAAGATTTTTCCAGGCACAGGCACAGTGTGTTTTAAATCTTTGATCTCTTTAACACCTCATTGCAGTGGCATTGGTAATCAGTGAGGATCCATCCTATCCATTGCTGTGTGTCACTGTGAAAGGGCACCTGGGTGAAGGTGGAATTTTCAGGCCTGATTATAGCCCTGTTCTACTCATACCTCAAATACTTGGTTTGAGAGATGGCTAGATACTTTGGCTACCAGGGTAATGATTCTTAAATTGCTTCTTGTAGTGCAGGTTACCAGTGTAGGTCCAGCTGTGGGCATACTGGGCCTCTCAGAATTTTTCTACACTTTGGAAATGGAAATCTTTCTATCCACACTCCTCTTCTTCCTTTTACACTCGTGCTCAGCAGCATCCTTCTTAACAGAAACTTTCAGTATTTTATTGTTAATACAAGATGTTGTTTTTCTGCCTTTGCCTTTTCAAGCAGTTTATATTCTTCTAAACGTGTTTTTGAAATCCTTCTAACATTTGACTTTATATCTTCTACTGATTGCTATTTCCAACATCTTTTTTTTTTCCCCACAGGAAAAATAACGCTTTTAAAATTGTGGCATTTCTAATCTAATTTCTGAACAGAAAAAAAAAAATGCTCTCCTCATTACTGTCTCCAGACAACCACTCAGAGTACTGAAAACCTCTTTGCTACTGAAAACCTCTAGGCTACTGCTCTTTTTGTGTTCTCTGTCAATTCCAGTTCACACAGGCTTTCTCACCCTGAACAGGTTGTTCAGGTAAGGGTAGGTGGTGTGTCTGGAAATACTGGCACTGTTATCCATGTTTTGTTGTCACTTGCAGCCTGTGCAGTGACATAGTCAGGACACCAGTCTAAGCTGTAAACAGGGTTAATTGTCATTTCTCATGATGTGTTTGTAGGTACACCCAGATACTCACCAAGGATGGGTTTACATTCTCGTTTCACTTTGTCAGGAATGCCTTTGACAAGGAAATCTCTGACTAGCCCTGACTTACTGCACTTTCCATTCTCCTAACAGGGTGCTCTCAAGGGTGTGTCACCTGGGTTCTGTTCATGAGAAACTAAGCTGGAAGGGACCCTGAAATGTTAAGGGAATGCTGGGTGCTCAGCACTGCCAGGTTAGACAGATCTGTACCTGCCTCTCCTGTATGATCCACTGACATTTGTAGTCACAGTTCTTAGGGAACAGCTAGAGAACTGTGATTTGCTGCTGAAATAGAATATTATGCCAAGGATTGTAAATTGAGGATTAGAAACTTCATCCCTCCCTTCCCTTCAGAAGGATATTTTAAGCATCTGCTTTGTAGGATGTTTGAAATGGCTGACAAATGTGTAAGGGGAGAGTTGGCACACCAAAGACTGGTAGTGTGTTAAAAAGCATGTATCTATTCCTGAATCTACAAAATATTACAGAAGTGTTTGGTAAATAGAGATTATAGCTTTTCCACGTGTGTTCTTCAAAGTGTGGGCAGTGGAAGCTCTACAAGGGACCAGCATTTTTTATGCTGACAATGACCTATGGGAAATTTAAGCAAAAAGAACCTTTCTGACATTCCAGAAGTAATAATAATAGTAATAATTCCTGCTGCTGGAACAAAGCATATCAAGCTTCATGGCTTGGAGTATGTAGTAGCACTTAGCTGAATTTCATTATCTCTTCTTGCCTTAAAATGAATTTCACAGAGGTCTGTAGGAATAATGCAGCCCAGCTTTAATTCTTGATTTTAGTTTATACATGATGTTAGACTTACCTGACTTTTGTTTACCTAGAATTTTTTGTTCACTTGACCCTGTTCAAATTCTGCTTGTCCAAGGGTTTGATATTATTTGCATACCCACAATGTCACATGCATTCTCACTGGAGATTTAGGAATTGACCAGAGGAAGTGTGTGTACTGTACATACCAGTGCTCGTCTATAAGTATGTGACACTTTAATTTAAAAGCACATGGCAGCAACCATCCCTCAAATGTAAGTTTTGCAAATAGGGTAGTGAACAGTGTAATATGTGCTCTGGAGCTGGGGATCCAGAAAGGCAGAGACCTGGAAAAGACAACTATGTAGAAATTTACAATCTTTGCAGGGGAAGATTTAAAAATTCTTATTTGCAGAGGTCTTGACTGTATAGCTGTTCCAAATTATTGCTGTTTGCCTTTGATTGGATATGGACTTTAGTGTTCATATCAGTTACGGTCCTGTTAGTATCTGAGAGGTGCAACCTTGCTAACTAAACAGACTTCTCCAGTTCAATATGGTGAGATAGGGTTTCATTGCCGCTCTCATGTTGGCCAGTTATGAGACACAGTTCTAAATGGCAGATGCTTTAATGCCTGTGTCAGGGGCTGCAGTGACAAATAGTCACCACTGCACAAACACATTTATTTTACTACAAGACGTTTTCCTGGGGAGGAGGGAGTGCCTATCAGAAACTGGAGGCCCATTGCACTGTTGCTGGCTGGGACAAGCATTTTTCATGGTTCTATCCACAAGCAGGGATTTCTTGCAGGGAGAAAGGGAGTAATAATGGCAGATGTCTTCTACTTGTGATTGGGCAAAACACGGGGAACATGAAATGTGGCTTGAGTAAAAGACACATCACGTTGTGCAATCACTTGTTGTTGTCATGTGTTTTGTAGTTAGGCAAAAGGCTATTTTTACAGTGAATGCTGATTTGTCTGTTTACACTACAGACTGTTGGAAGCGTAAAATGCATTTTCACACCATGTTGTTCCTGAACATGATGACTGTGACATCTAAACCTAATCTCAGTCCAAAGGGCAATAGTCAAACCATAACTCTGCAAGTGAAAGGAAGAAACAGGAATGTGAAGAGCAAGTCTCTGCATCCAGCACAGGCTGATCACACCCCCACAAAAAAAGAGTTTGGTGCTCAGACTGTGGAAAAGTGGCAGCTTACTGTTCTAGGCCTCTCACAAGGGATTTTTGCAAATAAACTCCACATGACCAATGGAAAACTGGTATGACAGTGGCTTGGAAGTGGAAGCTGTGGAGATGCACTGAGGGTAATGAATGTAGGAAAGTCTCTCCTTAGCAATAACATAGGGTTTGTTTAAAACAGCGAATCACCATAAAATAATTATGCCAAATGATTATGCGAAATGAAAACCATGAAATGATTATGCCAAATGATTCACTTTCAAAAAGAAAATAGCTGCTGTTTTTGGAAAATAGAAGCTATTGAGATAAAGTCATCTGGAAAGAAATTTGCACTGTATTAAATAGCAGTAATGACCTTGAATATTGCATCCTGTTGTTACGGAAACTTGTTGCACAGCTGCAAAACTGTTTTGGGCTGTGAAGGTCACTCAGTTATTCATCTGTGTGACATTTAAGGTACATGCTTATATGCAAGGTTGGTTACCTGTGATCTGCCACTCCAAGAAATACCTGTACTGCACTCCTTTTCCTCTGTATTCTGTTTGTGTCTCATAATTTCACTTAAAAACTTCTGCATGTTTATATGCTAAGATTTCATTTGCTTTGGTATTCTTGAAGGCTCAAAAAACATGTTATTTAAAGCTCACTGGAATCTAGATGTTTAGCTTAGTTTCTTGATGTTCCATGGGTATGTGACACAAAGGAAAATCTGCAAATCTATTTCTTGAGATTTTTGAAGTAAGTAAATGGCTCTGATGCCTACTTCTGTTCTATGTTAAAACACCTTGGTGATGTTCCAAAATCCAAAGCAGTCTAATGGTCTCTACTAAAAGAGAACATGACATTTCTCAAGGTATGGAAAGAACCTTGGCTGAGCTGATACTCTTCTTTCCCCATGCAGTTCATCTGGCACTACAAACAAAGACAGGAATGAAAGTGGGATAGTGTTCAGAGTTTCTGTATAACAAAATGGGTCTTACCCTTCTCATTCTAATCAGATTGCGAAAAATCATGCTGAAAACCCGCTTGTATTTAATTCTTCACTAGACTATTCTGGACAAGATTTCAGAGAAAGGGCACAGACTAAAAGATTGCCAGATGCCCTCTTGACCTGCAAAAAGTCACCCAAAATAAGGCTTCGCCTGAATTGATGCATGTGGATTTTTTAAGGAGGTGTATTGGTTGTGGTTTTTGGGGAAATTACTAGAAAATTAAACACTAAGGAAAAGTTTAGAAGAAGAAACACATAATCTGTTCTGATTAGATAAACAATCCCTGAAAAAGTAATCTTAGATCTGTGTTTTGAAACTGGTAACTGTCAAATTATATCTATGCTTAGACTCAGAGAAAAAGTGAGAAAAAAATTTTGTGAAGTGTAAACCAGCTGGCTAATAACAGAATCTGTCAACCTGTAGTGTCATTATTTGTGACCAACATTCATGTATTAGAGTAGACTAATACAAGTGTTTGCCTGGAAATGTAAGCTTTACAGTTATTACTTCAAAGGATTATTGATGACTATAATAACTAAAAAATACAATATACTTAAGTTTTGTGCACTAGCAGTTCCTAAATAAACTCCACATGACCAATAGTAAATTAATTCTATTTTGATAGTTCCATACATAGTGGCCTAGTCGTGCTCGGTTCAATGTGAGCTGCTGAGTTCTTTGGACTTCGAAAAAGCCCACTGTATAAATGAGATGAGATTCAATCTTTTGTCGTCTTTTAAGCTCTGAAATCCACCCTGCACAATATACAACCCTCAAGGACATTGTGGTAAAGAAAGTGAAATTATGAGAAGCCTTAGAGGCACTTTTCCTACAGTTTTTTTTCCAAGGAAATTACTTTTCATTAGTACAAAAGAATTAGAAATCAGCATCCAAAGTTTCAATGTCATTAATGAGGAATTACCAAGAAAGACTGCCCATGAATTAATAAATAGTTAATTACCTGAAATTTCTTTTGGAGAAGAGGGCCCTCTGAAGCTTCTGGATCACTAGGATTGCTCCATTTGGATCCAAAAGTCACATCAATTTACAGAAGGACTTTATATATATATATGTATAGTCTTGATCCAGCTGATGCTAGACCCCAGAATTTAGTGGAATAAGGAGTTATTAAATGATCACACAATTGGCACATCTTTAAAAATTGTATTATTCTTTATAGTGGCTGAAAAGCAGTGTATGAGCACACTCAAGCACCATCAATGCCTCATGGGTGCTGATATTTAAACTGCCTTTTCAGACAGAGGATGTGTCTTTGCTGAAGTTGATTTTATACAGGCAGCAGCAACAGTTTATAAACAATAAAGAGTCTGCAGAGGCTTGGATTAACACTTCTCATTGTGGAGCTTTCTCAGTCAAGCATCTCAAATTTGACATTTCCATGGTCCCAGGAATTTTGTGACACTTCACATAAAGTATTTTCCAGAATTCCAGCTGTTCAGTACTGTATTTATGTCCCAATTTAGTTAATAATGGACTTGCTTAGCATTTTTTGGAACTTCTAAGCTGTTTGTGAAGTCATGAATTTGAAGTAAGAGGAGAAAATACGAGACTAGAAAAAAAAAAGTCACTTTCTTGAGACATTTGATATCCTCTGACAGAAGATAAATATGTACTCACAATGTCCCTGAACTGAAAGTCAGGCAAGAATTTTACAATCAGTAGAGAAACTGCCTGATGTGATCAAATAATTCTCTCTTTCCTGACTAACAAGAGCTAGCTAATAAAAAAGAAATTATAGCTACGCTTTTATTTCTGAAAAAAGTCACTGAGTCACCTTAGTTACAGCACATTCAAGAACTGCAGGCACGCACAGAACAATAGAAATGCCTGTGACTCAAACTGACATATATAGAGAGTTGTAAATGAGATAATGTTACTCGAACTTCTTGATGTGACTTTTCCAATGCCCCAAAAATTCTAAGTAAGTCATGATATAGAGTGATCTTATTAACTGTACCAGGTTCTTGGAAGGAATTAGCTTTCTGGTTGTGATAACTTTTGGTTTTAAGTACTTTGCAATTATTTTATTAAAAAATACTTGGGGTAAAAATGTGAATTCTTTGTGATTTATTTGCAACTTTATAGTCACTGATAACAGAATTTATTTTCATTTGAAGAGTCCAAGTTAGACCAATGGCTTTTTCACTTGAGCTGTCAGTGCACACTGCTGATCCCAACAAACAGTTGTGCTGAACTCTGGTGAAGACAGGAAATGCCCAACAGATATTTCTGAAAGAGATTGCATGATACGACTTGACAAGTTCTTGTTGTCCTGCATGTCACTGCTTGACCAGTGTGTCACTATTGGTTCAGCACAGTGGCAATCCTAGGTCAGATCTTCATGGTCAGATCCTAGGTCAGATCTTCTGTTGTACCTGAGGAAATGCAGCACTGGGAAGAACAGACTGGACTTGTGGGTTCTCGAGGTTGGGATTGAAGGCACTTGAGATGGTATTTCATGTTCAGACTCAGGTGTTTATTACTTCTCATCAGTGGAACAGCCTCACAACCATAAGTTCTGCAGCCTTTCATTAATAGGCACAAAATGGCTAACTATCTCTTGTTACATGGTCTTTTAAGAGTAAAATATCTAATTAAGAAATGACACCTAGATTATTTTCCCTTTTAACCCAATAACTGATCCCTTGAAGCCCACAATGGGGATGTTTCTGTTCAATTACAAAATATCAGCCAAACCCATGAAGAAGAAGGAAGAAGGTAAAAAAGAACAACCTGCCTCTACCCTAAAACCTCTCTATGTTTCTTCATATTTATTTCTATATTCTAAAACCCCAAACTCTAAGTTTTCCACCCTGTGATATTCCATACTTCTAACCAACTACACATCCATAATCTCAGTGCTATTAATCAATTTTGGAAGCCTTCTCCACAGCCTCAGGTCAATTGTAGTGGTTTTTTTTTTGTGGGTCTGTGCCGTTCAGCACAGAAAGTTTAAAACTCTCAGCATCCAGGGTTCCAACATCCAGGTTCCAACAGGACTAGTCTCAGCCATCCTTACATTGCCTTTTGCCATAAGAATTAATATGTGATAGCAACTCTTGGTCTGAACCAAATGGCTTCCTTTAGCAAATATGACACAGACATCACACCAGTCACGTTATAGTCTGTGCCCATCATCCACATCCTTGCTCTTGGACACAGTGAGCTTACAGAAATAATGGATGAGTGTGACTCTTCCAACTTTCTGTGTTACAGAGAACATCCCTGCAGTTCTGTTAGTATCTGTTTACAGACATGTTGCCCATCAATTTATCTAATCCCTTTCTGAACATCCCAAAAGTGTCTCACCTCCCAAAGTATTTTTTGCAATTACTTACATCTGATAGGGCTTGCAGGATCAAGTCCCAAAGGACAAGCCAGCAAAGGGAAGTCTAGATAGATAATCCGTCTTGGACTAACCATGAGAAGGGTCTCAGAGCTGCCAAGAGACATCAGGGAGTGCATAGGTTAGTTAGCACATGCCAGTTAGCACTAATGCCATCAAGGGCCTGATCACACATGGGATTTATGTGCCTGTGCCCCAGTTTGAGTGCCTAAATTCATGTGTGCTTTCAGGCCTTGCTGCTGCAAGACCTTAGAGATGTCTGGAAAGGTATATTTGCTGCATTTTTCATCAGTAAATTTCCAGATGTATCTAAACATGATTGTCGGATTTTGGTGCTGTCTAGATGGTCTGGGAAAAGCCCAAAGATGGCCTTGGGCCCCCGGGGTTCGAAAGGACGAGAGGAAGCCTCAGAATTGTTCTCGGTCTCGGTGTTTATTAATTGCTTATCTAAAAGATTTTCTCTTGGCCTGACAGAGTTCTGCTCAGCAGTCAGCCATGGGCACACACTGAGAGCCCCTGGGGCGGCCACCTATCTTTATACCCGGAGTTACGTATACAATATTTATCATTTTTCTCCAATACCCTCTACCCTTATTAACCAGTGTACTTTTAGTAAAGACCAATCCCAAAGTGCCAACATCACCACAGAAAATGGAGGCCTAGAGGAAGAAGAAGAAGGAGAAGGGCACGCCCCAATCCCTCCATCTTGCCTCTCTAGACCCCCCTGTACAGGGATCTTAAACCCTGTATCTCACACTCCAATTAACTTGTCCCTTCACCACTCACCCCAGTGAAATCCTCCCGTCCTCATACTGATGTCATCTCCCATGTGGGATCAAAGTCCAGCCACCAGACATTTCTGGCAACATTCCAGGACTCCCGAGCCCCCCAGGGGCAGTCTTGTTCACCCTGCACCCCAGTTCTGAGAGACTGAGATCCCACACATGATGTTCTGGATGCATGCAGAAATCACTCACTGTTGGCCCAGCAGAGCAGTCAGGGGCATTATTTTTCATGTGCTGACATATTGGCCTGGAACAGATGGAGTCAGAACACACTTTCTAGATTGAAACTCAAACACAGCTTAGCCAAGGGCATTTTATGTGGCAGCTCAGGACTTACTTGTCATTCTTGATAGACTGTAACTGCCTCTTAGTGAAGGCACAAGATAAATGGCCATCCTGACATACCAAGGCCCTGAGTAACCTGATCAAACTCTGAAGATGGACCTGGGTTGGATGACCTCCACAGGTCCTTTCCAGCCTAAATTGCTCTAATGCTCTGTTCTAAAGCTGAGCAACAGCAGTCATAAGAAACACAGGGAAAAAAAGCTGGGAAAGAAAGGGAGGCATAGACATGTTAGGACAGAATCAGAAAGGCAAAGGACAAATCAAGAAATCAATATCAAAACTCATAAAAATTAATGAGAAACTTCTATTAAGGTTTGATTTGCAGTATCAAGAGAACAAAGCAGACCTAAACAGACAGAAGGCCATTTAGAGATGATGCTGGGCTTAATGCCTCTATCAATTAAAAATGCTATTAAAAAATGAAGTGCAGTTAGCTGGTTAACAAAATTATTAACACTGATAACAAAAGTAGAAAAGTCAAGACAGGACAGAAAAACCAAGAGGTAAAATTATTAGATTAATTTACATGCTAAAACTGGTTCGGCCTCAGTGTAATTAGAGAATTGCCTGAAATTATTTTTACCATTTTCTGACGTTTTTGAGAACAATTGGTGGGTGAGTGAACTTGCAGAGAAGTATAGATGGACAAATGTAAAGCAGAAGCAGAAGGAATGGGACTTGTAGATGAGGAGTCCAACCTAAGTTTCTGTGAAAATACTGAAAAATTATGCAATATTTGTGTACAGCTCTAAGAATACAAAGGGGCGAATAATGCCAACATGGAGTTGACATTAAGACTCAGCTGTGCCAAATAGATTTTTTTGTCCTGCCATGATAAATGTTATGCAATAAGCAGAAATATAGCAGAATATAAGGAGACTAAGCAGAAATTATTTAAATGAAGTTTTTTCTTCATTTTCACATGCCATCTTCATACGAACACTATGAAAATGAAGACTATGTAATGAAACTTATATACATATTCAACTCTTTGTAAACTCATCAAAGCAGAAGTCTTGAATGTGAGACTTCCCAGAGTGCTCCTCTAGGAACTTTGGTTTTAATTATAACTCATCTGGTTGAATTGAAAATATGCTTGTCAAGTTTTCAGATATCACAGAGAGATCTTGAATTATCACCTTTTGGAGGACTTGTGTAGATTTCAAATTCTTCATGACCTCAATTTGATGAGGACAATGGCACAAAATGAGCATTTCAGGGGGGAAGATCACTGCAGAAATCCAAATTGAGTACCTAACTAAGTGGTAATTCTACAGGGGAAGGAAACTGATAGTTACGGTGAGTGGTAAGATGAACATGTGTCATGCTGTTCAGAAAGGAACCCCACACACCCCACTAGGACATACAAACAGGTTAGAGGCACATGAGGTACTCCTTCCCTCCTGTTCCAGGCTGGGAAGACTTAGCTGCAGTTCCTTATCCATTTTCAGGGACTGCTCTGCATCTCCAAACTGATACAGCTGGTACCACTATAGACAGCACAGAATGGGAAGATGAAATGCTAACAAGAATGATGAGGTGCTTGGAAGCATTGTGTAAATGTTGAATGAATGTGGTGATAAAGAGTATAGAAAAGTAAAGGGAAAGTGCTGGCAGTGATCAAGCAAACAGTAAACACTGCTGCAAAGAGGAACAGAGTAGACTGTTGCTGGTGTTTATGTGGATGGAAACAAATAGCTGCAATTAGTTATAACAAGGCAGTTTATGTCAGTGTCCTGATAGAAAGAAAATCCCAGATAGCTTGGCTGCAGAGAAGCAGCAAATCAATGTCTGCTGGAAGTGACACTGCCTTCAAGCAAAATATGCAGATTATGGGACAATGAGATTCCTTTCTTTGTCCTATTTTGCTATGCAATATGTTATGATTGTTCCTTATTATGAAGAATTCTACTTTCTTTTCGTGTGGATAATGAGGAGCATTAAAGGTAGAAGAAGAAAAGCAGTCAAGATATCAGTGCTCTTGTGGGGAGGGAGAAGATCCAACCAGGCTCCTGTAATTTTTTTTATTACTGTACTTCAAGTTTTGAATAGCTTCCTTCCACATTTCATGTGAGAGCCTGCCCCCCTCAGGGTACATCCTTTTCTGAAGGAATATCTGAATAAACTTGAAAATGGCACTACTGGGAAAAGACAGATAGTGCATGAGTGATTCCCTGGTGTGATGATTTCCTGAGATGTGATAAACAAGGATAAACAGTTCCCTGTTCTGAATCAAGAAGAGGATGAAAGTAAATCAGTGTATTGTTTGAGTGCTTAAGATAAAAGCCTAGTGGTTTACTTCTGAACTTTTTTTAGAATGGGAAATCAGAATTGGCAATTCCAGCTGAATTAGACAACAGTTTTTATCTACATCATCAGTCCTTGTTTTGTCCTAAGTCTCATTCATAATTTCTGAGAATTCCTTTTTTGAGTTGCTGGTTTTCTCTGTGCTTTGAGTTTGGCCACTTACCTGTCAGCTAAGGATTCTGCCCAACAGTTAAGCACTGTAACATCTGTAACATTTAAATGTCCTTGAAATTCTCGAACACAACCCCACTCCTATTTACTTTGTTGCTCCTTTCTTAATACCTTTCTTTTTGACCTTCAGACAAACAAACAAAAAAGAGTCCATGCATGAAATATGAAGCAAATTGTAATCTACCTGGTCTGTACACTGAAAACTTCAAAACTTCCTGTGCCCAAGAGCCACCAGTGTTTCTGGTGCACAGAGAAGCAGGAGAGGAGCACTCATTTGGAAGGGCTGGAATGCAATAGATGGCTTTGGCTGTCCTGTGAGCTCACTGCTTCATTGTGGGACATGACTGGGCTGAGTGCCTGGGCTATTCTGATGCTGTTGGCCTCAGCAGCTTCCCCTGACTCACTTCCTCCCAAAGGCAGGGCTTGGATTACCCAGCAATGCCAGCAGACCCTCGCTGCCAGTCATGTGCTGTGTCTCTGGCATGGAACTTCATTTGAATTGTGTGTGACCTGTGAGCAGCACAAGGTTAGCCTCTGCTGAAATACAGAGCCTAAAATTATTCTTGCAGTCCTTCTCCAGAAAGAACTGTATGTAGTTCTTCTACAGTATATACTGTATTGATTTCCTTAATGTGATTGAAAATGTCCTATATAGATAACTAAGACTTGTTTAAAAATAGAAATTGTAATAGAAAACAAAATTTAATTTGATTTGTATTTGCTTAGAAATGACACCATAAAGTCTTGCTCATAGATTTACATATTTGAAAGATGAACCCTTTAAGATGAACCCCTTAGCCAAGTTCATCAAAACCCCAAACTCTGACTTTTATCTGGAATTTCTCTCTCGGGAAAAAGAAAAACATCACAGGATGCTGGATATCAATAGAATATAGTATTTCTGTATATAATTAATGCAGTATTTTTTTCTCCTAAGCATTTTAATACATGTATTTCAAGTACATCATTCAATGTACTTTTGCTAAGTACAAGGTTCTTTTCATACAGATATTGGCCCAATTGACATGTTTTTTCAAGCTCATGTCTAAGTTTTAAATCCTTCTGGAATTTTCACCAGCTGTCTATTTTGAAACTTTTTGTTAGTTTTATCTCAATAGAAGCTTTCTTCTTCTTTCAGCTGTTTGAGAAATTCTGTTTCACAAAGTCTATTTAACAACACTACTGAACTTTCTTTTTTGTTTTGGAGAACCAGATAATATGAGAGCTCAGAGCTTGTTTTTGAAATCAGAATCAATTGCTTCTGTAGATTCAAGACTTAATGGTCACAAAAAGAGCTTGTCACACCTGACATGACTGATTTAGATTTGCTTTTAGTTTCCAGAGCTTGAGTAGCTGCTTGTGCATGTTACATAATAAAGGATGTGTGGATGTGATATATTGTAACAATGATCACAAGCTAGAAAAAGTGATCTTCAGTTAATTCTTGTAATTTTTGTAATTTTTCTAGTATTCCAGAGACAGAGCTGGGAGATTTTTTCCCAAACACTGAAAAAGAAGGAAGATGCCTTGGTTGATAACTACCTGCTTTATTCCTGAAGTGCAAATTTGGAATCTTTCCAGAAAGATGAAGTTAGTTCCATGGAAAATCTCTCTTAGTTAATGCCCTTCATCTTGGGAGCCACTGCCTGCCACAGTTCTTCCTTGTCAAGGCAAGAACTGAAGGGA
Source organism: Melozone crissalis (assembly GCF_028551555.1). Classification (NCBI taxonomy): domain Eukaryota; kingdom Metazoa; phylum Chordata; class Aves; order Passeriformes; family Passerellidae; genus Melozone; species Melozone crissalis. Next base: position 31,271,462 of record NW_026535782.1, on the reverse strand, counting down.
TGATGAAAGCTAAGCAAAGCTTTCACGAGCACTGTGTTGCAGTGATGCCATCCATAGTGACCCCTAACAATCTTCTGGCCATTTGTTTGGTTGGGATGGAGAAGGAATTTATTACTTTGATGGTATTTTTAGTTGTCACAGAAGGTGCACAAAGACATTTTGGGAGAAACTCGTTTCCCCCAGAGCTTTCAAGTACAAATACATAGGACAGATAATTGGTAGGAAAAAAGGTTTGACAGGTATTTTTATACAAAAATTAAGTCATCTCTTTCAGACATGCAAAGTCCATGAAAACTTAGAACTAAGAAAAGATTTTCTCCCACATTAGCAGAGAACCATCTTCTTCTGACTGCCAGCACCAACTGGTAGTGATGCCAGGGATCCCTTCTGGTTTTAGAGAGGGCACACCAGCATGCAGGAGGGGAATGTTTGTCTCATTAAATTTTGACAGAATTAATATAGCTGATGCATTAATCATCATTAACCAGCAACCTGATATGTCCCCAAAACCTGCTTTGGAGTGCCAAGATAGGATATTAGGAACTGGGAGGGCAAAAACAAAGGGAAAATCAAGAAGTGATTAATGTATCTGCCTTCTTGACCATTCAGTAATACTTTTGATGTACAGAATATTTAATAGATATGTTTTCTTACAATAACGTCCACATTACAGGGTGTAGGAGTATCTTTTAGGAATTGCAATAAACTGGCCATTATGATAGAACATTTTTTATCAAAGAATCCTCCTAGTGGCTGTTTTATCAGGACAGCTCACTGTTTTCCTAAGACAACCTGTAACTATTTAAAAGTAATTTCTCCAAATCCCCACTTTAAAAGAGAAAAAAAAATAAAGACACAAAGGGCAGAAATGTGTCAAAATTTAAGTGCAAACCATGAAGAAGACAGTAGGTCTTTATAAGTTAAAAGTACTATTAATACCAGTTAAACAAGAGGTTTGCTTCTTGGTGTCCTAAACAACGAAGATGGGTTGCTGACAATGACGACCATGACCTGAATGTTCTTGTTCATCCTTAGCAGAGAAAGATTTGGATGAAACTCCTAAATATAAATTCAGGCAGCTTTGAGAACATTTTCTAGACTCCCTGAATGGGACAGTGCATTGTCAGATAACTATCTTGTTCTCCAAGGAAGTAGGATTACATGCTAGGCAGCCACTCTCCTCAGGTCGATTCCTTGCCCAGGAGTGGAGTGCAGAGCTGTGTTAGTGCAGCTCAGTAAAGGATTCTGTGCACAATATGCCAGCCCAGATTCACACTCTGTGTATTGTCTCTCTAATACTGACAGAGAATTAGTAGAATTCTGTAAGAAAACTAGTTAGATGGAGCTATTGTGAATCCAAAGAGAAGGTAGATAGATGAAAAGGCACAGTTCTGTAACTGCTTTGTTCTGGATTCTGGGAAAGGGATTAGCCATACGGGAATCAAATTAAAAGTGAAATAATGTTATTTTGTGAATGAATATTATTCCCAACTTGTAGCACATGCAGATAGCAGACTGGGGGGAAGAGAAGGACATACAGGTTTTATTAGTTTTAAGCTTGTGCCTCCATGAATGGAAGAAAATCTTCCTTGTCTATATACTGTCTGTCCATGTTCTACACTTGTAGTGTCAAAGTATTTGTTTCTATATTTAAGATTACTGAAAGAATTTACTAAATAGAGTCCTTTGTTCCTCACACTAAGTTGAATCACAAAGGATGTCACCAGCTGCCATAATGGGTGTTACCTGCATTTGTGTTTTCCAAGTAAACCAGGGGCATGTTATGGTAAATCTTATCTAAGTTCATTCCTGCATGGATGGCAAGAGTTCCCTGCAGCATGCATTACTCAGGTCGTTATATTGTCCCAAATATGCTCTGTGTGCTCCAGGACACACCCCCTGCTCAGCAGGCTTCATGGAATGCAACTGTGAATGGTACAGCTTTAGCTGCATATTGGGTTTCCAGTATCCAAGCATGCTTTTTATATCATACAGAACTCCATCTCCTTCAAAATATTTTGGGAACAACCTTGTAAAACTTCCCCCAGCTCTCACAGCACTGACTGTGAGGAGTACTGGAACAGTTTATTCATTATTACAGTAGATGGCTGGGTGCAGCTGTCATCCTACAAAAAGATCACCCTGGTAACACCAATCAACAAGCAGAGTAAGATGATCCAAATATATCTGAAACCTTCTAAATGTTGTCTTTCAACTGAAATACAGACTCACAGCTTCATTGCAAGCTGCCTGATGATGTGGGATATATGAAATATGTGAAAAGCCATTGATTTTCAGTTTTGTTTACATAGAATCTCAGAAAGGCCTACATGATAAGGGAGCTGTGAGAAGAAACAAAATTAGTAATTAGTTCAGCGTTGTTTGGGAAAAGTTATTGGGAAAAGAGAATCTCCATGCAAAATATCAAACACTGAATCCATCCTTCTTTCTTCAGCTTACACTGAACAATGACCAGTACTAAAATTCATACCAGAATTTATTTTAGCACTAAGGGGAACTTCTGGATAGGAAATCAGCTTACCCTTACAATTGTAAACAGAGCTGATGCTGCAAAGATGTGCTGCTGACAACATAGCTCATCTCTGCAACCACAGAAGCAGATTTGCACTTGCCTGGTAATCATAGCCACAGAGAGGACAGGGCAGAAAATGTATTGAACAGGAGTCAGAGCAAAACCATGGCTGATATTCCATGATGCCATCTGGAAACCAACTCATGGGAGAGAGACAGAGGGAAGGTTTGCAGTAAGATCACACCTGTGAGACCACTACCTGCAGTACTGGAATTCAGATGACCCATACTGCTGTTTGCAATTCCTTCTTATGTAGTCACATACAGATAATAAACACAACACTATAAAAGAGAAGAGAACATAGAGAACAATGCTGGGAGGAATTGGGTTTTTTTGACACCGTATAATGGTGACACAACAGTGACAGAGAAAAGGTTGAAACAGAGCATCACGTTTCAGCACATTTTCTCTGACTCATTTCCTTAAAATCAAAACCAACAAAGACATATTCAGTGCTATGTGTCAGTGGTTTCCAGTTACAGTCTATTGTATTCAATGCATTGCAGCAATGAATGGGCAGATAACTTAGTTATAAAACAACCCTGAATTCATTATTACCATGTGTATATTCTCTAAACCAGTGGCTAATTAAATATTTGTCATGTCTTAAAAGAAAAATTATTTTGTATCTATTTTTACTGAATATTTCCATGTACAGACATTGATCTTGCGTTATGTTTCACACGTGTAGCCCTCTAAAACAGGTACTTCTCAAATTTTGTTTTCAGAAAAAATCTCCTCTGTTCACAGACTTCACAGGGCATTGTATCCTGAATCTCATCAAATTCATATCCACATCTAGGTTGTTTTTCAATTTCTGTTTGCAACCAAGAAAGCTCCCTGTCATTCTACCTTAGTATGAAATATGATTGACTCATTGTTCTTTGCTGTTTTTCTTAGTAACTGCTTATGATCATACTCCATACTGCAGCAATATATAGATGGTACTATACAGATTAATTCACATTAATAATCTTTCACATAATGTTAAGGAATTAAATTACTGAATAGCTCCATATATGCAGTAAAATCGCAATTGAACTCACAATTCTCTTTATCAACTCTTTTAATAGTATAAGAAGTGCTTAAAATTCAACAAGAACTTAATGCTCTGCTGTCTTTCTGTTACCTTTGTGAAGAGAACAAGCCAGTATTTTAAGGACCCTGACAGTAGTTTCTTGTCCAGTAGAACTGGCTATAAATACAGATATGTAAAAATATTGCTTCTTCTCTGTATAGAGATATCTTAGTCTCTAGAAATTTCCCAGATAATTTAATACAGTGTGACCTAATTTCAATCATCCTGTAGAATTTCTGGGGTTTTTTCACCAATTTTTGTTCATTCAACTTCTAATTTTGGCAGAGTACACTCTTGCTATATTAGTAGTGCCAAGAATTTGTAGAAAATGGAGTGGTGACATTAAAAATGAATGGATGGGCTGCTTCATATATATAAATATATTTTTAAAATAGCAGTTGGACAAATTCTGCTTGACTCCAGCTCTGTGGTGCTGTCAGTTGCACCACCATAGGGAAGGGTCATTTCCAAAGGGAAGGAGGGATGGAAGACAAGAGACTATGTGCAAATTCTTCTTTCATAACTGAACTGAGATCTTGAGTAATTTCTTGATATATGGATGCTCCTCTATCCCTGTAAAGCATTGGCAGACACACAGGAAGGTTCAAACTACTAAGAACCAGTACTCGGAGAGAATTGCTGGGAGATACTTCTTTCCCTGACCACGTACCTTATGAACTGTGGCCAGTTCATGCTGAATATTATCTTTTACCCTGGAGAAAATGCAAATGCATCAAGGTAGCATATATCAGATTGCTTATGTCAAATTGCACAGAAAAGTACCTGAATTGCTTCTCATAGAGAAAAGGGAGTCCCACTTTCTGTCAGGCAAGCTTTTTCCTGATGCAGTGTAAGCCACAGTGTAATTATAGGCAGGTCCCCTAAAGGAGTGTATAGAATCTTCACCATCAAGTATTTTATAAAAGCCAGAGGACCCTTAAGTACATTTAGAACTTCTGGAGTTGCATCTCTGAGTTGCATAAGGCTGTTTTCCCTGCAGATATTCCACCATTGTGGATATAAGACTATACAAGGTTATGACTCTATAATGTCAATTTATCACAGTGCTCCCTGTACTGCTACCAAGTACAACCACAAATCATGAAAAACATCTGTAAGTCCCTATAAGCAATTTGTCAGAATACTTTAAAGTACATGTATAATAAATGAAGAACACATGTTTCATAGGAACCAAATGAAACTAGAGCTGCACCGAATGCTTTGCCAGAGACTTGAACAGCTGTGGACATCACCTCTCTCTCCCCCAATCAAGCTTTAAAAGGCATTGTTTTCTTTTTAGCCTGACAGGTGATGTTTACAATACCGTTGATCTTCCTAAAAGACAGATTGCCCAAATATCTCTGTAGAACACTTCTACCTCCTTAAATGCTGTTTTTGAATTTTCATTTTAGATATTTGGCACTTTCTGCAAAATTACAAAGGGTCTTCACTGTTCCATTCTTGCCAGTTTCTAAAAACACCGTGGTTTAGTTCTGAGAAAATACCATGTTACCTTCTGCATATCATTTTCTGTCTGGAAGCCACAGTGAAGAAATGGAAATCTTTGTTCACTGGCTATTCTGTTCAGAGTGTGTGCACACAAGAACAGCCCCTCACATACATATTTCAGGGTTCTAAAGAGTTTTGTCTGATTTCCCTGAGCTTGATGCCTCAACAAGACAGCTTTTGACTTCTTCTGTCTAAACACAATATATAAGATGGCAGTTCCAAAGTCTCTTTGCTATTATGTTTTGCATCTCTTATTAAGGTCACAGTTTCGTTGTTATTCAAAATGATGACACATTTCTTTACCTGAGAAAAACTTAGCAATCCACCCTTCCACCCAATAATATCAATTGAATACTGCCACTTCCATGTAAAACCAGGGCACACAGTTTCATTATCTCTCTGGTCTTCCTAATCTACTAATTTTTGCTTTTATTCTCAGATACAAGCTTCCTGCCTCTCTCATTCCTGTTTCAGATCTATTTACAATAATACCAATAATCATCATATCATCATCATTAGGAGTGGAAGATGTTTTCTCTTATTAAATCTCTAGATATTAGCTCCCATAATTTTCAGTGTCTGCAGAGATTTCCCAAATCTGAGGAAGGTGCAAAAACATTTTTACTTGACAATCATATTATAAAAATACATTGATACTAAATTTTGAGCAACCTTTCAAAATGCTGAATGGTGTTATATTCAAGAAAGGTGAATGAATTTGAAGCATTCTATTACATAAGTCAATCTAGCATTCACTATAACAGATAATAGATTTATAGTTTTACTTTGTTTTATCTGCTTGAAAAAGTAGCAGGAATGTAAAACACTTTTTTTCTGCACAGAACATATGCAATCATCATTATGTATTTAAAAAAACCCAACCTGCTGATTATAAAATAGTTTAAATAGCCCCAAGTGTCCCTGAAGAGCTACTGTGTGCTGTGTAAAAGCTGAATAATCCTCCCCATGTCAGAAGGTGACTCTTCAGCTGTTCAGGATCATGAGCTGATGTACTACCACTTGTAAAAAAAATATTCAAAACACAAGAACATACTGTTAGGTAAAGATCATTGTGATGGTCTTGGAATTAATCTGCAAGAACTGACAACACTGAAGCCAATCTATCAAGAATGAGTAAAGAAACCTTAGCTTTTACTTAAAACCAAAACACACAGAACACAGCAAATTCACATCAAAGTAGGTTCAATGGAAATATTAAATTTTTACATCCTATTTGGCTCATTTTTCTTTTACAAAGACAGTTTAGAAAAAAGGAATGTGTTCAAATACACTTTAAATACATACTGAATGCACTATTTATATAACACCAGAAGTGCAGTCTGTGCAAAAGTACTCCAAACCATTATTGGTCAGTGTTCTGAATAAAATACTTTAACTTATTTATGAAGGCACATTGATAGAAGAAAAGATGTCTCAATCATTTGTGTTTCCTTTAATCAACAAAATAGGGGAATTCACTTTGGCCCCTGTGCTTAGAAAAATATTACTTTGATTTTCAAAATCTCCTTTTCTGTAATATTTACTCCTAGTATTTACATGGTTGTTTCTTCCCATTCAAGCTCCACATCACCTGCAGAATAAACAGATATATTAAATTAGCCTACCTTGTAAACAAATAGTAACTTGTGGCAGATAACTGTTTTTCACTGAATTTATAAGATCTTGCATGGAAAAACGTGGGGAAAATTTAACAATGACCATTATTGTGAGGGGGAATAAAGAGCAGCAAAAGGCTAGATATTTATACTTTAAAGCAACAAATGCATGTCAAAGGACTTTTTTGCTGCTTGTTAGTCTGGAAAAGTCATTGCACCTGCTGTCAAAAGATAATTTGGACAGAGTCTGTATCTCCTTACCTTCCATGGCATCCAGAGAGTCCATCTTTTGCAATGCTGAATAATTTACAAAACATAAGGGCTGACCACTTCCCTTGGTTGTCAACAGATCCAATACACATTGATGTAAAAATATATATTGTGCCTGCAAAATGTGAATTTAAAGATGCTTGATTAGAAGAAAAATCTACTTGTAATACCAAAAAGCCTTTATCTTTTTCTATAACACCTAGAATATCCCAAAGTAACTGCAGTTTAACTCAGCAATCTCAGTACTTTGGTGAGTGACCATATTATATATGCGCAATCTGATTTCAATTATTATGAAACATAATGCTTTAAATTTGCCAAAACACATTAATCCTTATGAACAGTAAAATATATTAAATTAGACTGACCATTTCTGAGACTAATAGACTACTCCACAATTTTCTGTGAATGTTTTTAATATGAAAAGACATTTTGCCACGAGATGCAGGCTGAAGAAACTGAACCACATGAATGTAATATCCAGATAAGAAAAATTTCCTCTTTCTACCATAGAGAAAACCAGCAGGGTGCACTCAAATGCAGAAATTCAAGTAAAACTAAACCTATATGTTCTATGAGCTTGCACCAGTGCTAGGAGCAAATCAACCCAGTGTGATACTTCCCAAGCCTCATTTTTAACATAAGACAACACAAAGAGCAAGCAACTAAAGTTAATTTGATACTTTTAAGGACATAAATTCTGAAAAGAAGAAAACAAAATAAGGCAAAGTAAGAATGAAATAAAGGAATGAAAATAGATAGAAATATTATAAATGGATTAAATATATATTCACGTAGGACGAGTGTTGTATATGTAGATGTAGAAAATAAGCCAGGTACATTCAGATTGGAAGAGACCTCTTGAGACCACCTGGTGCAACAACCCACTGCTCAAGCTGGGTCAGCTAAAACATTTTGCCCAGGACCTTGTCGAGATGGATTTAGAATATCTGCACCAAAATCATGCTCTTGACTTTTGCACAGGTAAAAATATTTATGTAACTTTTTGGCTCAATAATTGCTATTTTGTTTCAGAACAGCCATGAATTTGCAATTCAAGTGTCTCAGATATATGAGAGAAATTTGCTTACATAGGTAAGAGTTACTGCCGCAGCTCCAGAACTGTGGGTAATTAAAACAGCTTTTCACACGTCCTCTGAAGCATGCAGCACCATTACACCTTGCTATAACTTTCTTAGTGAAATAAATGCATGACATTACTTCAAACCAGCACTTGTACTTGGCAAGAAGATAAACTTTGAAATGTCTGCTGAACAAGAATGGATTTCTAGAATGAAGGTCTTAAATTTCAGAGGAGTTTAGATTGGTTATTCCAGTTCAGAATGCAGCCTCTGAAAGCTCTGTAATCTCTGGCAGTCATACAGCAACTTCTAATGATGTAGCAATAAAAATCTTTCTGGGTTTGCCAGGGGAGAGTGAAGCAGGCTACCTGGGTTATTTATGTCTAACTAGATATTTTCTCAGTTAGAAACAATGACAGTCTTAACTATTCTCATCCATTGGTTACAGTAACATATTGTGACTTTGTTAACAAAAGGAATATTATTTACTATTTTGAAACTATAAACAAGCAAAATACAGGTCTAGGAGCAATCAGCTTTTATTTATCTTACTCATAGATCTTAAAGACAGTTTGACTGAGGGATTTCTATACTGAGTTCTGGGAAGGAATTGCTCCTCTCTTTTATATCTTATGTGCTGATCACATAAAAGCTGATTAATAGGCAACTCAACAGTGTTTTATAAGAGAATTCTCAAACAGCTTGACTTTCGAATCTACCATAAAACTTTACAAGATTGATTCCCTTTGGGCAAGTTCTGTTGCTGATCTGACTTTTGTAGTCTTGCAAATATGAGCTAGAAATGACCTGGACAGAGAACAGGCTATCTCAGAATTTTGCAGCTAGCATACAGATGGATACTTAATTTGTTAGAAAATCTGAACTCTGACGCCATCATCTTGTACTGCATTTTGGCACACCTTTTCCTAGCCCCTGCCAAAACATTCAAATGAAGAGATACAGAAAAATGATGTACGTTTTAAAAACGTAAAATGATATTATTGAATATCTCACTGTTTCAAGATTTTTTTTGTGAGTGCTCCCATTAAATTGGCCTCCAGCCTTTGATTTATTTCTAGATGATTCTACTTCTAGTTAAAAAAGTAAAACAAGAACCAAAAGTATTCCCAGAATGCATCATCACAAGAAAGTACTGGCAATTGCTTAGTTGCATCAAAAATTCAAAAGGGAAAATTTAGAGCACATGGTATCCAGACTGCACCTTACAAGATACATCATGTCAGAATATCACCAGAATGTTCCATAAAATCTTCTGAAGAAGGACTACCTGCTTTGTGTATTCTGACTCACTTTTTACATATTCTGATGTGATTTGGAATAGCAGAATTTCATTCCAAATGGAGCAAGTCTCCTTGTATTAAAATCAATTTAAATCCATCAGCCATGTGGAAGTTCATCCTGAAATAACTCATCCATACTGAGAAGTTGGTAAGTCATGCTGTAGACTCTAAAGCTTCAGGCTGCCCTGGGTTAGATCTGGCCAGCAGGAGACTTATGCCAGAAGCCTTATCCAAACAAAGCTGCTTTCTGTTCCACTGGGCATTTAGGATCAGCTTTAAATTCTAATATTATTTCTTTACATGTACTCAGAATTCCAGATACAGCAGAAGGAAATCTTCCTGACTTCCTTCACTGACTACTGTCCATACAAAATAAGTCTGCTAGAAACTTACTTTTTCTAGACCCAAAACCCACAATTGATTTTGAACAATTTGAAATCTGTGATTAAATCCATCCATATGTACTATTTTATTTGAAGTGATTGAAAAAGAATCAAGGAATTAATAATGAGTTCAAAGGTAAATGAATATTTTAAAGTTTGGTGGACTATGCCACACATGCATGCACAAAAAAAAATACACTAAAGAAGTAAATTAACTCAAATTAAGTAGAGAGTGAGAAATTATAATTTAGGTTTAAAAATAAATAGCACTATTTTCAGCATTTGTCAAGACTTTTCTGGCTAAGTGCACTTAGGTAGACACAGACATTATACTTCCACAGTGCTTAAAATAAATAAAAGCAGGTTTTGGTAGAAAATGTATTATACAGAAGATTGTTATTAGCTTTATAGTCCTGTTTTGGAGATCATGTGAAGAGATGACTAATTTTTCAACAATAGGAAAACAGAATGGGTAAGTCTTACCAGGTTTTGTACCATACACATCCTTTCAGTTCTTAGCTCAGCTACAAGTCCGTAGATATCCACAAAATCATGGTCATTTACATGTTGGGTTAAATGGTCAAGTGCAATATAAACACCTGTTCTTCCAACACCAGCACTGCAAACATGATAAACAAGATAAAATAAAGCTTTTATGTTAATGCTTTCAGCATTTTCTTAGAATATTCTGGATAAATTGTTTATTGTGAAAAGAAAAACTCTTCAAACAAAACCTAATTTTTTTTTCAGTATTTACATCTTGTGAATTTCTTTCTGAATTGGATCAAGTGAAATCTGTATTTAAGCCATTTTCTAATTTTGATTTCACATTTTCATAATTTTTGATTTCTCATTTTCATCAGATAAATGAGATATTACTCATTTATATGTTCATATGACCCAAACCTGTTTGAGTGGAAAAAGAAAAAAGATCTTACAGCTTTTCTGTGAGTTTTCTAGAGCTTATTAAATGAGAGGGAAAAAAAATCACAAGATTTTGTGAAATCGCACTGGGATTCTGTAATACTTTTAGTATTTGAGACAAAATAACATGGGATCTAGCAAAAAAAATTAAAATAAAATGCTTTTAAAAGGAGGATGAGTGTGCAAGACATGCTGGTAGGTAGTGTTTTATTTCAGGGTCTTATAATGAATAGGATTGTTTCCAAATGACTATCAGACTTCTCTGCAACTGGTGTAATAAATGCAGGGTATATTACTGCAGATAATCAAGATGTATAGCAGAGCTCTTGAGTTTGCAATATCTAATGAGGAAAAAGTAATGAATGAGTTTGCTGGATATGAGAATACACAGTAATGCTTTATAACCATCAGGAATTTGAGCACAGGGGGAGTATCAGGACCATGCTGGCCCCTTTACTTATCTCCCTTCTGAAAAGAATATAGAGTTCCTGGCAAAGAGTTCCCACAGAATATAGGTGTCCTAAAAACATGAAGACTGTGTTGTTCTCCACTGTCATAGTCTCTCTGGCCCTTGCATTAGAGGGAAATGTTCATCAAAGACAGCAATATTAAATGAGTAAGGCTTTACTACCCTTTGTGGGTGACACCCATAGGATGCTGAGGACAAATAATAAGAACTCCCATACATGATAAAGTGGAAAAGATTTGTAGCATCAGAGCCATTTTTCCCTTCCACCTATTTCCAGACCCACACCAAGTGAGAATGGGGCAAAGGCTCAGTAGCAGACCTATGAGTTCAGATCCCTTTTATGGAGCATGCCCACACATTCAGTGGGAACACTGACCTGCACAAAATGCAGGTCAAACTCATTGGTTTCCTTAAGACTTAGGCCACCCCACACACTTACCCTTTGAAACAGAAAGGTGTTAATGAAACCAGTGGAAACTACGACAACTGAACACCTTTAACCACCAGACCATTTATTTAAGAGCCTAAATATAGGTTTTAACTGTTTACAGGCATCCAAGTTTGAAATCTGGCCTATGCAAACCCTTATTTCTATTTGGCATTCTCAGTGGCTTCAAATAGTTTCTTCCTTACGATATGCGACATATACATTTAAAATATATTTTTAATACTTGCTTCTTAAGAGGAGCTCTAATTATAATAGAAGTAATTTAAACCAATACATGTCATTTGGTATTCCTCTTCTTATGATTAAAGAGAAAAATGGAGAAAAATCCAGCAGTACTTAATGGTAAATTTTGGAGCAATTATTTCCCTGACATCACCTCAATGGATTTCCATAAATGGCAGAATAGACAACGGTGTTTTACCTTCTAGAAAGGAGTAAGAAGGACTGCTAGAGAAACGTTCACTGCTGTCCATCTTAGAACCATATCTGTGCACTCAGTCTCCATGGATGTTCTTCTGGCAACTTCCCTGTGCATCATTATGCCCTTGAGATTCAAAACTACCAAATGATGATTCGGTGGATGTACTTACCTGCAGTGCACCACCATCGGTGTGTTATCGTGTGCTCGACTTGCACGGATGAGTTTTACAAAATGGATAAATGGTGCAGTTGTTTCAGGGACTCCATGTTCTGGCCAAGAAGTGAAGTTACACTGCCGCACCATCATGCAGTCTCCATGCTGAAAAATACATAATAATGCAGGTTTTACTGAATAAATGCTATAGAAGGGTCAGTAAGGTACATGTAACCTTCTCAGGATTTTCACATAAAAAATAAAGTTAGAATCACCTAATATTTATAAGATTACTGGCACGAAGGGATAATTTGCTGTGTACAGAAATTCTGGCACATTTTTTGAGGGATGACATCAAGTCCATCTTTCAGGAAATATTAGTGTTTTCAGTCTAGTGTCTTCACTCTTCATTTGACTTTAGTCATTTTATCTATAATTTGTAGATTGCAGGTTGAAATTTCTATGGCTTATTTAGAAATTTAGTGAGTTGGGATGACAAATTTGTTCAGGAAAAAGCAACCACACTAAGACTGATCTAATGCAGTAAAGGGAAACACACAGACTGGGTGGACACAGATATATTTTCTTTCATGCTCTCTCAATGAGAGCAGCAGCAACAGTAACCACAAAAAAGAGGTTATGATCTAATACTTCAAAAGATTACTTTTGAAGGTTGTAAAAAATGAAAGAACAGGATCATGCCAAAGGCCTGTCTTCATCAATATGCTCTTTCCAACAGCAGTCAAGAAAAAATGTTAGGGAGCATTATAAAACACGACAACAATGTAGCTGTAGTTCCCTAAAGTATCCCTTCCATTCTTAATAGTTTGTGACTTGTGAACTGCCTCAGTGAGAGACAGTAAATGGGAATTTAATAGTACTCATCAATATTTTCTTTCACTAATTTATATAGATTTTTTGAATCCCTGTAAGTTTTTAGCCTTCACAATATCCTGCAGCAAGGAGTACCACAGTTTGATCAACTGTTGTGTAATGAACCAGTTTCTATTTTTTCAAATTGCTTTTGAACCAATAATTTGCTTCTTTTATACTGTAGGAAATACTGAACAATGGCAAACAATTATGTGTAGTAACTACTTTGCAGTTGTACTAATATTTTTAAACTGATCAACATAAAAATGCAAGAGAAATTCACAATGGGAATGATTTTGACTTATTTGCCTCACATATGCTTTTTATCTTCACTGGGAGATCATCAAGCATTCACTCATTTGTGAAAGGACGTACAATCTTAAAACCAGCAATACAGCAAATTTAATGACCTGCTTATAAAGGGCATAGCTTCTTGTGCAGGGTGGTTCAGCTACAGTAAATGGATCACTCAGTCAATTCAGATTATCTTCTTTTCAGCCTCATCCTTGTTAACACTAGTGACTTGGCATTTCACTGGAATTCATTTTTATTCTAAATAGTTTTTTTTCCAGTCTTGCTTATCCATGTTCTATTTTTCGCAGAAAAAAACGTTTGTCTTCTCTCAGTCATTTTTAAATGTTCCATTTCTCTGTACTATGTGCACAGCATATCCCTATGGGCTGACTGCTGAGACCAGCCCTCACCTGCTGTGTGCCCTTTGTCACAAGCATATGCCACAGGATGGTAATGCCTGCATTAGCACAGCCAAATTCAGGTCCTAGGATCTGGCTGCACTACTTTCAACACTGATCAATTCTCGGAGTGCAAAAGAAAACTGACTTAATTTTGGGTCTTTAGTCCCAGATTGCTTTTTGTATTGGAAAAATATAACCCAGTATTAACTTGGAGCAGCAGTTAATCTGCTGCTCCAAGTTAATACTGGGTTATATTTTTCCAATACATGAAAACTGTAGTTGTGGGGTCATGACAAAGGTGAAGATCTCTGCTGTACCCTGCTCCTCCTTCCCAGCACAAAGAGTAGGAGTAATACTGATGATTCTCATTCATATTGGGTGAATCTTCTGGGGGTGGAGGCCAATGGCTGGTGGTACAATGCAAAACAGCTGCACCAGAGAATCTCGCCCTTTAATCTGAGAGGGATGCATTCAAAGGGATTTGTCTGATCTCAGAATGGTTAAGATTACTCCTTTCTAGAACAGACACCAATGTGTCCAAGTAGAAACTTCACCTCCCACCAGTTCAGTAACCTTAATAGGCCCTTCATAGCATATTGGATAAATATCTGAGCTCTTTGTGACAAAAATTCTCAGGAAATAAAACATGAATGAAAATAAAATACAGGACAACCAGGCAGTGCAATGCATATGCACTAAAAGATTAAAAGAAGAATATTGAGGAAGTAGTTGGGTGGGAAGTAGCATATCTGATGTTCTTTCCGGTGTTGGATGAATTTTTTTCTATCAACTTCCAGCGCTGGCTTACCCTTTCAATTTTTAGGTCTCTGATGGTCCAGTCTATTTGAATATCTTCCATCAATTTAGTAATCACTATATCCCCAAACACAGTCACTGGTTTATTATCTTCTGGCCAGTACTGGTGACATCTTATCTGCAGAGAGATGATTACTAAGTAATTAACAATTATCATGTTACAATCTTGACAGAAACTACATACAGAATTTCCAATTATGTCAAATGCTTTTAATCAGTTCACTGGTAACTTACACGTCCTTTTTCAAAACATTGTGTGAGCATCACAAGTGTTTTAGCTCTTGTCTCCCACACCATTCTCCAGAAATCACCCACTGTTCCTGGTAATGGTCCCTGAGTTGCAATAAACTCGTTTGGACATAAATAGCCCTAAGAAAGAGAAAATGTTTAATACATAATGGTTGGCAAGGAAACAAAAGAGTTTGCATGTGAATCATAGTTGTGCCTGTATCTGCCATGCCTAAGGCTAAAATCTTGTCAGACCTACTAAGCGAATTGGCTTATGCCTCAGTAGTCACTGCACGGCAGGCTGCCTTGGAAAGCTAAAAGAGAAATGGCTTTTTTTGGTAGTCCAGTTATGAACCAATACTCTACTATAGTGTGGGAAGTGCCATGGTAATAGAAATGCATGTAGCAGAGATATTACAGGGACATCAGGTCATCATTTCCCATTTAAAAGTATCTAAGCCTTCATATTATACTTACTGCAGATCCAGCTAGAGGCCACCAAGAACTGAATCAAGAGGTGGCCAACACAGGAGAATCAAATAGTGCTAAGGAGCATTGGAGCCAGGGAAACAACTAAGGAGCAGTCTGAGAGCCAGTGCAAGTAATACACACACTAATGACCTTGTTCTTTGCTGATTGTCTGAGATCTGCTTGGGGCTGAAGCTCATTGAAATAAATGATCTCCAATTAAAGGTCTTCAAGAAACCTACTGAAGGTGTTGACTTTTATTTTAGTGTTGGCTTTTGCTCTTTGGTTAATTTATAAATTTGTGTAAAACTTGGGAAGAAGGAAGTTTATTGAAAAAATCTATAGATGCTCTGAGTGCATGGTTTGACATGGATCTGGTTCCTCATAGAAAAGAAGTACACCTACAGGAACTATTATGTACTACACAAAGTCAAAAATAACAACAATAGCAATAACAGCAATAAATTTATGGTGTAGAACCTGCAGTTTATAATATCACAGTGTTCTGCTTATTGCTCAAAACAACTGACACAGTGGTTTATAGCACCACCAAAGCTTCTTGTTGGAATTATGGCCCTATAATTCACAGCTGCTTGTTACTTACTCCATCTATAATATAAAGAACAGGTGGCAGTGGGAAAGTATGTTAATCCTCCTTAGTTTAAGAGTGAGGTGAGAAACTGTAATTCAGGGATGCAAAGCTCACAGTTCAGTTACTGACTTTGTTTAACCAATGAAAGTCGAAGTAGCGGCAGAGTTCCCATTTGTTAAAACTAAGTACAAGACTTCTCTTTTCCTCCCTTTATGAAGAGGAGAAGCATGCATATGTAAACAGGCCTAGGTAATTAGATATGTAAATACACATACATATTGCATGTTTACAGCTATATGCAATCATATATTTATACATCAACAAACACGAAAAGTGAGAGCATATAAAGGGTGAAACTTTAGCCTTGAGAAACCATAACATTGGAATTGTCTATTCACTGATGAATGTTCATCCAAAATGTATGCACACAAGCAAAATCTCAGCAGGTAACACTCTGTACCTGGCTTTTGCTGCAGCTTTTTGGAAGTCGCTGTTAGTGTTCCTTTCCTAAGCCTTGGCCTGTCAGTGGCAGGAAGGGTAAAGACTAGACCATGCTCCAAGATGCCTCTGCTTTCCTTAGCCATTCTGTGCAGTCCCAGCATCAAGTGGCATGGTTCTTCCTATCTGCTAACTCTCAGAACAAAGACATAGTGGGAACGTTTGCTCAAAGAAAGATCTTAGCTCTACTGCTTATTCTCTGTAATGTCTCTTAGTTACCTGCAAATAACCATTTCCACTTTCCTTTGTGCTGTCTGTTTTGACTACACTCTGCATGTCTCACTACATGTTTGAAAAGTCTTTAATGTAAATCAAGTCTTGATCTCATGTGAGATCACCAGCCAGTGCTAGAAGAGATTTGATGCATAACTATAATTCCCACTTTGAGCTTCAACAGGACAAAAATGAGATGAAAATATAGATGAAGGATTTACTGAGCACACAATAAGAAAATGGGAAAGTTTGTGAAGAAAGATGAGGATGAAAAATATAGTATTACTTTCTTCTTCAAGAAGCCTACTTTTATTTTCCTCCATCATAACTTTCACAAAATAATAAGAAGCATGCCATAACTGTTAGCCATTTCTATGAAAGTTTCCAGTTCATTTATCTTTGCATTGTCCTATTCATATACAACAACTTTAACTCTTGATTCTTGTTGAATCAAGATACCAAATAACACCTATCTAAACAATTTACCTCAGTGGGAGTTCCACTGTTGCCTTTTATGAAAATGGTATGAAATAAGTTATAAAAAGCAACTTGGTGGACACAGTTTTGATTATTTTTGGAAATCATTGCTCAGCAATGAAAATGGGATATATATCTTTTTAACTTGCCATTTTTAGTGCCACAGGAGTTACCTGAACAATGTCATGGCAACAGTGGCTGTAGTGAATGAAAGAAAAATTAGAATCCTGTTTTTTGTTGCAAGTTGTTTTTTTACTCTTCTACCAGAAAACAAATACAGTAAAAATGTGAGAGACTTTCTACTTACAGACATATAGCTGGCATTAATGTAGTCAGATCCAGGAATACCAGCATCAGGCATCAGCTTTACTCTGTTGTTATTATCTATCATGGAAGTAAAGTCTAGTTAACTAAAAGATTGGTTCAAAAACCATAAAACATGTAAAAAAGTGTTCCTGGAGAGCTAAGAAAACAAAAATACTTTTGTTAGCAGTAACAATATTTGATGGAGTTGAACACAAATTACAAAGGTAATTTAACCTTTTTCCATTACTGTATGGTCTTTCTTCAATGTTCCAGACATGCTGTAGATAATACTTTTTAATTTAAGTGGTGAATGAGCCAAAACCTCCAATTTGATGTATGTATGGGAGGATTCTGTACCTAAAAGGAGTCTGTGTACTCCAAGCCATGCTGTCCTAGCACACGCAACTTCTGTGTGAATAAGAGGGCAGGGTCAGGGATCTGAGAGTTTTTTCCATTTACTTGCTGCCCAGGTCACTGAGCCAGATTCTGGCACTTTTATATAGTTTTGGGGGTTTTTAAACATAAGGTTAAGTCATTATTTTAAAAAAAAAAAACAAAGTAAAATGTTTAGGGTTTCTGATTTGGTCCTGCAGCACATGTGCAGAAATTACAAAATCCAAGAAATATAACATGTGTGTAAGACCAGAATTTTGGTGTTTGGTCTTCAACTTAGTAAAGAACATTAGAATACAAAGTTAAATATTTATGAAACATATCTGTTTATGCCTTATTGTCTGTCATGAAGATAAATTTTTAGTGACTGTGACTTAGAATATGTCTTGAACAAGGCAGCAGATAGCAGGAACAGCTGCTCTGAAAAGTAAATAGCACAGAATGTAGCATTATTAACCAAGGAATGCTATGCACTCCATCTCACATCACAGCTAATGCCTAAAATAATAATGACATTTCTTGTCTTATTAACTGAAAAATGAAGCAGTGTTGAGTATAGAAAGACAGACTCCTGTCTCCTGTGATAATATCTAGCCTGGGCTTATAAGTTATCATACAGTCACTCTGATCTTCTGTGGAACCTTTGTAGCACATGTACACATACCCACAAGAAAGCAAATCCAGACTCCTGAGGTAGCTGAATGCACAAACATGTGGATTTTATATGTTTAAAAAATTACTTCTTACTAAAGGGGGGGAAAAAAACCAATGAGGAAGAATTTTAAAGAGTTTGCTCCATGGCTTGAATTACAAAGCCAAGAAACTATTGAGGCTACAGTTTCTTGCACCTGCATATTAAAGCTTGTGAGAGCAAGTTAAAAGCTACTTGCAAATAAAACTGTCTTTAAAAAAACCCACGAAGTAAAGACGGATTACTTGACAGAAAATGATTTCATAATGTGGACTTGATTGTGCTGCTATTTCAAAGACAGATCAAACAAAAATACACTTGCATTCCAAATATCTGTTACACTATTGAAAGTAAAGAGCAAAATGGAGGAGTTGGTCAGTAAACACACATACATGGCTTTATGTTTGGGAAACGATTCTTAGACTTGTTCCAAGGCAGATCAGCATCTGTTGAAGCAAGGTCTTCAAGAAACTTGGGAAGTTCCTGCAAAGGAATAAATGTTTATTGGAAAACTTTTCCACTTGACTTTAAGATATGGCACAATCATCCAGTAAGTAGAAAAACTCCACAGTTTTGCAACAGTGCATTTCTAAGTACAGCTGGAAGCATTACAGAGCTTCCCGCCCCACTGTCAACCCCAGTTAAATCAGCAAAATTAGATGCAGTACTGCAGACAATGCTGTCAACTTGAACAATTAAGCTTACATGAACTTTCACCTTTAAAAGCCTGGATAAAGTCAGTCTATCACCTTTTGTAGTTTTCTTATTTTTTTTCATGAAGTCACATGCTTGGTTACCATGCCCTACTGACTCAGTCGAATAATGCCTTTTCCTGACTGCTGTAGTTTGCGAGTGTTTGTGGTACAGCATGAGAACTAATGAGAATTCAATTAAGTTGAGGCAACTGGCAATTAATTATTCTTCTTGGGACTGTTTGTGAAAGGGGTGGGAAGAGCTATTTTGGGTTGTACTGCAGCTTCATAACTAGCCATTTGTTCTATTACTGCAGAACAGAGATGGATAAATCATTCATGCTGAGGAACTTATTTGATGGGGATGTTTGTGTGCATTAACAGGTATAATTTACAAAGTTGGTTAAAAGAGTGGCGACAGTTTCAGACCTTGTTAATGAAGAAAATGTGTTAAAGTGATGACTTTGGTGTTAAGAGAATAGAAGATACAGAAAATCCAGAATTCTAAATACATTGTTAATTTCAATAGAATTTTTCTTTGTTTGACAAATGTTATTCACAAGTCTGTTTTTTATATCTATCTATCTATCTATCTATCTATCTATCTATCTATCTATGTTATAAATTAAGAGTCTACTTTTTGCTTTGAATGAGAACAATACAAAATTTTGCTGAAATCCCTTCAAATTTGTCTTTTAAAATTAGCAGTTACCGTCTGCATGGGCTACTTCCAAAAGTTGGGCAGAAAGCCTTACTATGAGGCTCAGTATTAATTATGCCCTTTTGCCAAGGTATTTGAGGCAGTCTGTCTTTTATGAATAAAATTTAATGGGAATCTACTAGCAAATAAATAAGAGAGGAAATGAAAAATGGAAAACCAGGACTGTTTTATTTCAGTCCTTTTTTCTCATTGTTAATTCAAATATTTTGTCATCCTGGTGTGTAAAACACAGTCAAAGGTGAAGATGTTAAAATTCCTCTCATTCAAAAAGCTGAAACTCTCCCATAAAGTTTCTGTCATGGAATATTTTCACAAAGGAAGTACATACACAAAATGCCTATTTTGAATAATGTTTTGGGCCATGGAATCCCGTGTCACGTGAACTTTAACTTCCCTCATTTGCCTCACTCCACTGAATTTTAGCTTGCCACTTAACTACTGTAGAAGTAGCACCCTTATACAGCACTTTGTAGTAGAGAGGAAATAGAGAAGCAAATCTTATTATTTTCATAAGGATGCTTCTATAACCAAACAAATGCTCAAAGGCCTCATACCAATTCTCTGCATTAATAGGGATTTCAGTCTTATCTATTATTTTCATATTTAGGGGAAGAGTATTTGGGTTCCCAGACTCAGTAACAACTTGTCACAGAAACCATGTTTCTTTGCAAACTCATAAAACTTTGAAATAAAACATTTGCATTTTGTTTACTGTAGTACATTTGTGTTACTGGTGACTCTTTGAAGGACTTCAGTTTTTTTACTCATGAGCAGAACTTATCATAAATCAAATATTATACAAGTATTTCTGTTTCAGTAATTTGGCAGTTATTAGAAAAGCATAAGTTCCCAAATATATTGAGAGACACAGGAATCAGCTGGAAAGCTGGAAGTAGCTGCAAGTTTGAATAGCGATGAGGTGATGCCCATCATTAGTTACTTTGGCTCCCTATGGTTTCTTTAATCTTGTCTTTTCTGACAATAAATGGATCCAGGTCCATTCTGAAGTTCAGATTCCCTTCTCATCACATTTACACACAGGTCCTGTTCAGCATGATCGAACCAAGATTGGCCCCTGAAGATGTCCTGGCACTGAAGTTTGGTCAGTCAGGCAAATTAGATGAAACTGGGAATGTCCATGGATTACAAGAGTAAGTGAAATAGAAAGACTCACATTTATGCTGGAAAACTCCAAACCATATTTTTTGTCCACAAACTGCCCATTGTAAATTATCCCTAGTCTACCAAAGCATATCATGGAACTGTCCAGGAAGACTGTTAGGTGAAACAGTCCAAATCCAACACAGGGAATATACTAGCAGTTTATTAGTGTAAATTATCACATTCTCATATTCCATTCCCAGTAATCTTGAATTTACTCTTCCAAAGACAGACAGAGAGCCCAGGCAAGCTCAGCACTATGCTGTTCATTTAACCATAGATCAAAGATCAATTTGAGTTGCAAGGGACATGAACATAATCTAGTCCAACCCCATGTTGCCATGGACAATCTTCCACCAGGTCTGATTGCTCAAAGCCCCCTCTAACCTGGGCTTGGCCACTTCTAGGGATAGGGCATTCACAGCTTCCACAGGAAACTTGTTCCAGTTTCATCACTTAGTTATGTGCTCCAGATATGAGTTTACATCATGTTCAAGGGTTTATATCTTAGCTAATCTTTCCTACACACATTGCAGGACCCTCAAGTCAAGTCATTTATGTAAAAGTAGGATTATGCATGTGGATAAAAACAACGCAAATCATGAGGTCTTCTTGTTTATTGCATGCACTGCTTGTTCCTGAGCATTGTCATTACCAATATAATTTCAAGTGTGCTGCCAATCCTATTGTTTATCTGTTAAAACATGTGCTACAAAAAAAATAGATAGACTCATTTTGAGGGACTGAACATACCTTCAAATTCTGCCTGACCTTGGACAAGTCATTTGGGAAGATATTACTACACTCTGAAACATGGCAGCTGAAGGTCGGAGAGTAAAAAGACTGAAAACTTAAATGACATATAAAACTATCTATTATAGGTTGACTATATACATTATTTGAAGGAGACCTCAGCTTCTTGTATTTCTCTAAATTTTAAGCAGATTGCAGACTGTGGTTTGATAAAACCCTATTGTTTAAGATTTAAGCTGTTGCAATGCAATAAGGCTTAGCCAATGTGGGTTGCACCTAAAGAAAGTAATACTAGAGACCTTCTAGTAATGAATGTTAATATGTAAAGTGTTACTGATATTGAAACTTTTCATCTGTTCAGTCATGCATAATGTAACTATAATCATTTTTTGGTCAAGCGAAATAGCACTTCTACTTTATTGCTCTGAGAATTTTATGGTGCTTTTTATCATTAAATCCAGAACAATTTTACCTAATGAGCATAACAAAAAAACCTGTAGGTAATACCATTAATATTTATACACTTTTGTTAGTGCTTCCTTGGAAACTGAAATATAATAATCTAGCAAAAGAAAAGCCAATTGTTAAGTCTTCATTTTTGTTAATCCAACTGGTAAATTATTCATGGTAAATTTATAAAATAATAAAGTCACTGGACACTGACAATTTTTTTTTTGGCAAACGACTGTATGTGTTAAGAAAGATAATGATGATAGAGATTCTGAAATAACAAAAAGTTATTGTTGAGAAAAAATATGATAGCCATAAAATATTACTTAATGAAAATAGTGAAAACTTTGAGATTTAAATTTGGAATTATACATGTATTATATTATCTGTAATGTATATTTTGAGACTGAGGCCCCTTTCAGAAATGCAGGCTGTCTGTGTTCATCTGCTCATGTAAGGAAATGGAGACTATTCATTTGGAAGCTGTTCTCAAGAGCATAAGAAATATGCCCTATTACGTGTAGAGGAACAAAAGCCAAAGTACCATGTACAAACCTTTGACTTTCTGCACCAAAATCTATGAAAGAAAAACATTCCTGAGTTTCATGGCAGTATGACTGAGGCCTGAAAATTTTACAGAATGTACATTAACTCTCCTTTTGGAGTCATCAACACTCAGGAAAACAAACCTATTTATAGCAGTGTATATGTTAGAAAACTCCTAACTTGCTCTTAGATAACCTAAATATGCAACACTAGATATGTAAAAACATAAATATGGTGGTCTTGAAATGTTGGAGACTAAAGAAGATCATCTTTGGCTGACACTAAGGTGAATAATTCTGACCAGGTTGTAGTATAGGCTGCAGAATCCAAATCAGTGTACTGTTACTTTCTAAACAATCAACCTGGTAATTGGGTATTGATTATCAAGGCCAGAGTCCTTCATGGCCTTGCCTGCTTAAAATGAACATGAAATGTGACACATGAAACGACTGAAGGTCTTGCGATGTTGTGACAACTGCTAGCAACATACCGAAAATTCTTCCTGAAACTTTAGGTTGTTGTTTGTGCAAAGCTCTTCAACGTGTTGCAGAAAGGATTTCTTGCTTATTGGCCTGAAAGTAGACAGAAGAATTAGAAACCCATAGGGAATATCTTTGTCATTCTTGTTATATAACTGTACTTTATTAATAAACAATATTTTCCAGTTCAATGAAAAATGATACTTATAGGCAGAAAATTAGAAATTGCTTACAGCATGCTTATTTGATTTCTTTTCAATCACTTAAAAGAGAAACATTTTATCCCCTTGTTGTTCCCCCTCACAACATTTTTGGTTTTGCTAATGTTAACAGTACTGTAGACTGTGATTGTTTTTATAGGTAACAGCTTTTCAAGCGAGGTTTTGACATTAAAGTAAATTTGTAAATTTATAATTGCATTCTAAGGTACATAATATTTCTTTGTCAGACAGAAAACATTTTACACATTGCAAGGTTTTAGACATATAAAATATTGCAGTGACCTCATTCTCATAATGACATGGTTTTTAAATCCTGAGGAGTTTAAATAACCCTGTATTACTTCCCAAGCTAAAACACAGACATGCAGGCTTCACCCCAGAGAGAGAGAAAGCATTTCTCCAGTTACCATGCAATTAGTCATGCTTTTATGATTTATACGCAGCTTGGAGCTTTTTTCTAACATTGAGGAAGGAACCACACATTGAGACTCACCAATGAACACATAACATAAAAATCTTTAGTAAACTTACTTGATGGATTTTCTATAACTAAGCAACCTGAAATAGAGATCTTTGTTAAATGTAGCAAGCTGAGAGTTAACCAATGTTGTGCATTTTAATAGGTTCTAGATTAAATACCACGTACCTAAAGATTGGTTTCCCTTATGGATTCAAATTCAGATACCTTGGGAGATTGTCTTTATTACTTCTTATCTCAGGTATCAGCAGATATGAATTACGTAGTTACAGTTTCTGTCATTTTCTTTAGATCACTTACAGTTCTCTGGCCTCATATGGCCCTGAGAAACCCATACTTGCTGCACACCACTACACACATTGACAGGCTTCATTTTGCATTCTTGACCCAATGTCATTCTCCTAAGGGCCATTTCAGAGCATCAGGGTAGGATCAATCTGACTGAACACAGACGCCTACTTCTCAGTCACTCTAGATTTCTTTTATAATCAATGAGGAGAAATAGGTGTAATTTCATCTCATTTGAAGCAGATATCTAAAATGAGTCACAGATGAGTCATGATACTGGTGTGCCCCTACAGAAACCACAGCTGTGGTTGTTTTCTAAAGATTTTAAAAATTAGTGTCCTGGTTTTATCTTCATTTTTCACATGTTCATGGCTGGTTTTGTATATGTCAATTTTTAAAACTGTGATACATATTAAATATTTAACTTGATCTCACAGCAGGTTTCATGAAGGTGAAACATGAGCATCTATACTCAGAGGACTTTCAGATGGCCTTGAAACTTGGTCAAAATTGCCTCTGAATGGATTTAGAAACCAAATTTTGAGCACTCAGACTCAGAAAGCTTGTTTAAATGACCAAGTAAAAAAGTTTGTAATAATTCAGTTTTAAAGATAACCCACTCCTTCAAAAAACTCTGACTGCCCGTTTTATATGTCTGTTCCTCCAAATATACATCCTTACAGAAAATATTACAAAAAATGTTCTATAGTACAAAGTCTACTGTATTGCTGCCATAATTTTAGTAGAAAAAGAAAAATTGCTTTAAAAATAGTTTATTAAATGGTTATTAATTATTTAAATTTTAATTGCGATAATAAAATGAAATTAATGCAATTGTTGAATAATTTATTCTTAAGCATCAGGGAATTTAATTTCAAAGCTATGAAGAATGCCTTCGTGGTACATATGTTTTTAGAGCAGTTATCCTGAAACAAAGCAAATTGGCTATGAAAGCCTCACTAGATCAGTCTCACTGGAGTTAAAAGTATTTACAGAAATAAAGGTGCTTAATATGAAGGACAACTGAAGGACAGCTTTAGAGTGAAAAAGAAGGCAATAAGATAAGAAAGCATGCCACTCTATTTATTCAGAATGTTTAGACATGTAGCTTGGGCTCATTGTATCACATAAGTTGTTTGCATTATGTGGTAGATGAAACTACCTTCTAGTAATATGGGCAACATTATAGAACTAAAGTTTCTTAACAAAAATAAGGACTTTCAATAGCTGTACCAAAGTACTGCACACAAATAAGTATTTGTCTTTGACTAGAACAGAAGCATTTGTAGGCTCTTTTGGGGGGGTCAAAATTATAAGCAGACTTTGAAGGCAAGTTCCACTTCTTTTTCCCTTGAATTCACCTATCTTCACCACAGAACAACAGAAAAAAGTCATGTCCCACTTGACATTCCAGTAATTTTTCAAATACTCTCCTCTCACATTTTTAACAATGAGGGGCTTACTGCATATAATTTGCAGTAAGAAAATGCAGTTTGGTCATTAGGAAATTAAAATTATTTCTGTGCTGTGCATAATCAATCCAGGTAGGTAATTCAGTGTTTCAGGGCTGAAGGTACATGGATCCAACAGTATAAGGGTTTTTTTAAGAAGCAAGGGATCTATGGTTTGATATTTTAACCTATCTGTAGGAATTTAAGTGATTTTTAGAACTACTGAACTGTCACACTTTTGTCAGTAGCAAGTGCACATAGCAGTAGCTTGGCAGCTCATAAGATGATTTACTTTAAAGTGCTTATAGGAAAGTTAATGTCTAACTTGTCTGACTGTGGCAAAGGCATTGGTTTTGCTGTGTAAGGACCTTCAGAAGGGATGAATTTCTCACTAAAGACTTCCAGCAATTCTCAGTTTCAACATCCTTAGGCTTAAAAAAATAGTATTTTTTTCTATGTGTCTTGACTTGGAATACATAGTAATAATCTTACAGTATTTTGTTAATGAACAAATGAACAAGATTACAAATCTGTATGTAATCTTGTTCTCCAGATTTCCCAGTGTTTTGTACAAAAGTTAAAAATATAAATATCACTAGATCTTGATGAGCACAATTCAGAATCAAGCCATGAAGTTGAAAATGTCCTTATTTCAGCTGGACCATTTCAGATTCCCATTTGCCTGACTTTGATACGAGGAAAGAAAAACATTCTCTAAGATAAAGAATGCTTTATAGCATTAAATCTGATTTTCTTTTAAAACAGTGTATTGTTTCATGTGTGGGGTTTTTTTGAAGACTATCAAAAATCTGAATCCCACTCAGATTACATATGATAGAGCTAGAAAGAAGCCATTTATTTGTGTTGGCAGTGATAACTGAAGACATATTGTCACACAGACTCAGCTTTCTCTCTGGGTCAATCATCTGAAATCTACAGGGAATTAAAACTTCGTCCAACCAGAAAACTACAGAAATTACTATGTAGGCAAAAGGCTTAACTCATAAGCACCGCTGACACTTCCTAGGACCAACAGAGGAACTAATTTTTAACAAGTTAATTGAGAGCAATATTGAGCTTAACCCTTCCTACATATTAAAGGCCTAAGGAAAGAGAACACATGCTCATTTCTTCCATTGAACCAGGACACATAGATTCACAAACCTTGTTCTCCTGGAGCACAAACGTCAGGAAGCCTCTTTTTGATAGCTAATTACTAAAGGGAAACCTGTTAAAGAAAAAGACAAGGCAGAAGCCAAGCCTATTCCTACTCAAAGGAAGACAGGTCTGTCTACACCAAGTATCAAGCTGGTCTATAGAAATAAATATGTGTGCAAAACTGTTACCTCAAATATAGACACCCACTGAATGCGTAGTATATAGGAAAGATGAGATCAGACAGTCCTTTTCTTTACAACACTTTTCCATAAGGAGTTCTAATTACCTAGTATTTGCAGGGGCTACAGTGGCTGTCATGCAGAAATATTCCTTCTGACCTCACTTTCTTGACAAACCGTCTCACACAGAGTGAAACAAAAGCCTAAAATGATCAACCACAAGGTTCAACTTCTCAAGGACAGATTTTTAAAAGACAGGGATCTAAATGGCTTCATCCTTGCTGTGGAAACCACTGCAAAAGTAGGGTCCCAGAGAAGTTGTCTCCTAAGTAAGCACCTGGAACAGGGAGGAGTAACTTGTATCTCACCAAATCTGGCACACACTGAAAATTTAGGGATAGAGTTTATTCACAGAAGATTAGTGTCTGCTTTGAAGAGTGACTTGGCAAACCCTGTGGACCTGTTCTAAGTCAGGCAAGTGATGAGTGCATCCAGTAGATGAGTGCATCCAGTATATGTATATTCAGTGATTTTAACGAAACAGTGTTTAATCCAGTTTAGAGTGATGGGCTATGTATGCTTTGAACAAGGTTGTTTTTTACTGTTGTCTCACACCATCTCCACCATCATGGAATGCAATGTGTGTCCCAAACATTCAAAGTTAGCATTTGGGATTCATAAAGAAGATCTCATTTTCCACTAAATTCTGTAGGACTTAATTCCCTGCATGCCCTCTAAAACTACATCCAATTGCTCAAATGCTTAAGAAAGACTTGTTGAGAGTGAGTGTATATGTACTAGCTAGTATTAGTAATTTGAGCCACTGAAGTTAGTCAATAATATTTTTAATGATTTTTATAATTTTAAAAGACTAATACTGATTTTCTTTTAATTTCCTGGTCCAAAAAAAAAAAAAAAATTACCCACAAAAAAGTTTCAAAATTGTCAAAATGCAATGCTTGGCACTTTTAAATTTCTCTTTTCCTACTCAAATTGACTTTTACAGTGCAAAATACTTCATATTAAAAAATTACAAAAATGTGTGAAATATAATGTTTTGATTAACCTATACTGAACATTTGCTGAGCTTCAAGCTGTTGAATTTTTGATCTAAGAATGATGAAAAGTATTTACAGTCATATTCATACAGAAAATAAATTTTTTTCTAATTTATTGTTTTTCTCATGAAATACCAGCTGCAAAATTTTCTGAGAATATGAGCCATGATCGTAAGCTGCAATCCACCAAGTATGAGAGAATGTCTGAGGAGACAATGGATGAGAGACAGGCAAGAGGGATCTCATGGAGCAGTCTAGAGTATTTTAATTCAATGGATGAACTCTGTCAGCTGCAAGTGTGTGCCTTTATTGATTTATAGTAGCTGAATAATATAATGTCAGAGTAGTGACAAAAAACCTGTTTTCCAAAATACCCCCTTCAAATGAGCACTGAATGGAGTGATTAGTAGCTAGTGAGAATAAATCTATATTGTCCTGTTTTCACCTAGGCTTTTCAAACAAACTCCCCATTGTCCTTTCAGGGTGAAGCTGGACCAGATTTCAGTTGATTTTCTGCTGCCTGAAAAATACAAACATGCCAGTCTGGAAAAGGAATCTGCCCATCTGTGCCCTTCTCATACACTTGCAAGATGCCACGAACTGCGACACAGCAAGCACTGCAAACACAGCTGAGACAGCTGCCTAAATGCAGCCAATGTAGGTAGTGCAGATCAGTGATGCCCATCCCAAACACATGGGAAATTTGTGAAGGTTGGACTGCAGTCATCAGCATTAAATACTGTAACTAAACATGCTGACATGTCACTGCTTTAGCCACAAATCATGAGAATGATCAGGTCAAGATCTGGGACTGGGATTGACTTCAGCATAGCTGTTCCCCAACAGGTACAAAAGTTATTTTATGGTGCAACTGTGGAAGTCTAAAAACAGGAAACAAAAACATTCCAGTCATTAGGTTTTGCAGTAAGCTGCCTTGGTACTGCTGCCATGCTTCTGCCAGCTCTCTGTTACAACTCATCATTACCAGGAAAGATTAACTATATTATAGACAGCACTGGAGACACCTAAAATGTCCCTTCTTGTCATTGACTTTACCAGAACAGAATATTACACATAGTGAAAGGTTCTTAGAGGCTCCAAAAAACAAAAGCCAAAATAAACTAAAGAATTTTTGATGGATAAAGCACATCCTGCCCCTCATTACTATATGTATGTTATCTAGGAGAGTTCCTTGGGGCACATTTTCTGTCTTCCAGATGAAAAGATGTAATGAATCCTGTCCTGAGGAGCTCTCAATTAGTGCCTATACTTCATCAGTTTGTCATAATGTTCAGCACAGGACTAGGGCAAGGAGCCTGCTGTGGGTTCAGTGCCGCTGCAGTTTGAAAAATAATAATCCAAAATTTTAACAGCTCCATCCTGTGCCTTACAATGACAGAAGCAGAAAGTCTTTGCTTTTGGCCATTAAAGGACAGTTGGAAAGAGGGAAGAGGAAAATAGAGATGGAAGGACTTGACAAATTGCAAACCCAAAAGTGAGACCAACTCATTAAAATAAGGGTGATGTAACTAAAACTGCTGAAGCACTATCCAGTAAAGGTCTTGCTGTGCATAAATCACATAATGAAGTGTACATAAGTATGAAATATTATAGTTTTCAATTACCCTTTAGAGTTTGAGACTATAAAAATTTCAAATACAGATAATTCAGACAGAAAAGTGGCAGAATGGTATCTGCAAACCAACAAAGGATTTGACTGTGTGGGTATGTTGCTGAGATTGCAGGAACATAGTATGAAACAGCTGCAGTGTGAGTACAAAAGAAAGTTGAGAAAACACCAAATTTCTCTTAAGTATATATATCCTAACTTCCAAAGAAAAGAAACAGCATGTTTCTTATGTCACATTTACACTGCCTTTGTTTCAAGGATAGGTTGTTTATACCAGGGCTATATTGCCATACTGTGTTATAATTTCCATTTAAAAATTACCCTGATTTATTTGAAAATAGTTGTGGGAGCCCTATAATTCAACATCAGGGACTAACAATATACATGATTTCATGAAAAAAATACCATTGTTTGCCATTAGAATATCTGCAAAGATTGATGCTTCATTCTGATTAGCTATATCATTTGATATAGTATGATAACACACAGGTTAAGAGGAGAGAATGGAAAACACACCATGTTGCTTCAATAATACAAGAACTTACTGGATGACAAAAATCTCCTTGCGTCTAAAGAAAAATGAAGAGTATCTGGAAGTAAAATCCATTAACATTTTAGTACATAAACAACATTAGTACTATTCTTATTCAGCTAACAATGTGGAAACAAGGTAATTTTGTAAATCCATGGAGATAATTTATCTGAAGCACAGTTACTGCAGTGCATTGGCAATGGTTCTGCCTTCAGAGGATGCTTTGCACTGTTATTAGCAGTACTAAATTCTGCTATCTGAGCAAGTGCCCCGCACAGGACATACCCCAGCCCTTACATCAATGAGTTCCAGATGATTCCCAGTATGTTTTCTCATCTGTCACCAGCAGCCATTCTTGTGTGCTCTATTTTGAACAGGTTTGTACATGCAATCAACTTACTCTGTGCCACACACAGACATACACAAAAACCCCAGGTCAACAGCTACAACCTTTCATCTTCCAGCTATTCCTAGTTCTGCAACAGTAGGATATTTAGCTACTAGGGCAAGACTATTTTAGGCTTCTCATCTTTAAGGAGGCTGCCTACCACAGTGTTTCATCTGTGAGACAGCAGGGAAAATACAGACAGGTGAAGAATGTTCACCAAATATTTCTAACACAGTTGGATGTCACATATTATTGATATCACCATTATATTTATATTATAATCATCATTGTATATTTATTTGTTGAATAATATCAACATTTCTGGAACTCAAAAAGCAATTCTTCTAATAAATATCTGTGACAAGATTACTTGTCAGGTACAAAATGTGAATTGCTGCATGAACCTTAAATGAGTAGATTTTAGGATAGCCAGTGTGCTGAGCTCCACAGAAACCCAGATGTTATGCCAATCCCTTTTTCAAAAAAGACAAATGTTTTCAAAATGTCAATTAACAATGACAGATTTGCTCTTGAGCTAGTTGATTTGTTCTTGAATTAGTTGTCAGGGACTTCCAGGAGTCTGGCTGTTTCAGAAAGCTTGTGCAATTTTGCAGCCTAAACAAAAAATTGGGCCATTAAAACCACTCAGAATTCTGCATGTTTAAAACATGTAACCTTTCTTTGGCTAACAATTAAACAGTGATTTGCACTTAGATTTTTATCTTGTTGTAAAAAGGGCTTAAGATTAAGTGATTTTCTAAAAGCTAGTGAGAAGTGTCTTGAGGATGGAGGTCATTCTTTGAAAAAGGATCTCAGTGACCTGTGTAAATAAGAACAGCACAAACACTTCCAAACAAGCAAAGGTCAGAAAGGGGTCATGGCTACAGACCCTTTGGGCTACTGTGTTGCCTAAGGAGTATGCTTACCGTGTAAATCTCTCATCCTTCAGCTCCAGGTCTGCCACTGTGATCAGCTGATCCAGTTTGAATTTTGTGTCAATAATTTCAGCATCTCGTGGGGAGTATGTGCCTCCCTCTTTTTGCTTTTGCCGAATTCTAAATGGAAAATAACAGTGAAAAATACACATGCAAAATGTTGAAGGACACATATGTCAATGCTTTGATTTGACAAGCTGAAACTGAAAAATGGTTGCCAAGAATCCTTCCTTGGCTTTTTTTGTTGTCCCCCTCATAACGGTGTAATTTAGTCAAATTTATGTTGCCTAAAATTCAGAGGAAAGAATCTACATGATGTATTCTTTTAGTTTTCCTACATAAATTCTTTGGTAATGCCTGAATAATGCAGCTGAGTAAGAACAGAACTGATGAATGAGAAAACCAGCACCATGTGTGCAGTACACATCCTGCTTCTTTACATGGCTATTTTGTTCACTACTTGAATTAAAACTCAATTTATGTTCCCCATGTGAGAACTCAATGTATTTAACTGATACATTTATTAGGAAAACAGAAAATATAATTGAAATATTTACTTCATACCCAGCTGTAGATAGTATTAGCCATCATAATAACTACAACCAGCTGACACTCTGATCTGTCAATAGAGAAGTGGCTCTGAAAGGTTAAGAAAGGCCACCACTCTGATTTACCCTCTGTAGAAGTTGAATTTCCTTCATCTAGGGAGGTTACCCTCACTAGACTCAATTTTTGTGAGTTCTCTCTCCCTAAAGTTCTACATAAAAAAACAACCACCCAACCAAAAAATCAATACATTTTGTAATTACAGATTAGTTGCACTTATAGGACAGTTTCAACTCTTCTTTAAACCATTTTTGAGTGTTTTCAAACCAGCTATGGCAAGAATGTATAAATCTCACCTTGCAAAAGCATATACTGCAGCCACCAAAAGAACAACTGAAATTATACACAAAGTAACAGCAAGGACAACTTCTACAGACCTTCCTGTCAGTCCTTCACCTGCAACAGAAAGCAGAAAGCTAATATATCATAGATTCTTTGGAATTTTTAAATTTCTGACAATATGAAATTAGGGAATAATGAAAGACCCTTTCAGTCTCTGTATAACTGCACCCATGTTATGCTTGTTGAAGAGCTGCTTCAGAAAGAAAAGTATAACAAAACCAGAAAGAGTTTATGTAAGGGTTCCTAAGCATTGCTGATCTATCCAACACATTATCTTAATACAGCTGTATGTGCAGGTGTTGCCTGGTGTTTTTCAGTTTTGCCTGCTGAACAGGTTAAGGTCAGTCTATACTGCAGTAACATCAGTCTGAGCACTGGCCTGAGTTCAGCTCCTGCTTCAGTCTCTGTGCAGGACTGCTCCAGCTCCTCAACTGGAAAAGGGAGACACAACTCTAAACAAACGAGACCTGCAGCTGCCACTCACAGACACAAAGTAAAACATACTATTTTTGGAGGTATTTTAAGGGTGCTGAAAGAACTGAACTAATGATGAGATCTGAACTTTCTGGATTAATCTGCCTCACTGACCAATGACTCATGCTCCTGGTTTATGTGAGAATTGGTGATATTTTTAGGAATAACCACCAGTAGTAGATCAAAAGCAATCATAAAGGCCTCTATGATAGCAAAGTAAAGGTGTTAGTATTCTAATCAGTCCTTCCAGGTGAGAATGAAAGCTCATTCAAAAATTGATAAACTATTTAGCTTAGTAGTTTCTAGATCTCTTTCTGAACTTCTATAATGCTAAATTTCTGGGGCTCATTTAATTTCCCACCCTTCCTGTAATCCTGTACCTCAAATGAAACTCACCCTCTTTTTCTCTTAGACAACAGTGAAAATAAGAAAAGCAAGGGAATTCTACTGCTGGTATTGTTCCCTTTTATTGACATTCACCTCCACTTGATGGTCCACTGTAGAAAAACTTAGGTCCTGTTTAGCCTCAAGGCGAAGGAGAAAATGTACTGCTTCCTGCCATATGAAACTATTCCCCAGACAAGGAATGACATTCTCCCAAGGACACACTGAGAAACACCATAGTCTTGGCTTTTTGGATGACTTTTGGATTTGAGAGTATATTGCAAATGATCTGGACTGATGTACACAAGAGAATGTGATTAAAATTCAAAATGATCCTGATTTATCAGAAGAAGTCACCTTAAAACAGTAGGATAAACTTTTGTAAGAACAAGTGCATGGTTCTACATGTAGGCAGGAATAATCAGCTACAATAATACAGCATAGGAAGCAGTAGGCTACTTAGAAATTTATCAGAAGAAAGTGCAAGATTATTATAGACTGACACGAACATGAATAAGCAATATCAGGCCTGTATGAAGTGACAGACAACAGAATTCAGTATAGTTTGAAAAACATCTGAAACAATCCTTCCACTGCATTAGTAAAATTTTAGATGCAACACTGGACATTACAAAGAAAAAGTTTAATATTAGTTTAAGATAATAGGATAGAAAACCAAGTACATACAAAAATATTTCAATGAGAAAAGGAATGAAAAATTCCTGCCACTCACTTTTCACAGTGATAAGGCAAAAGTGTTAGCAAAGTGAAAGAAGAGAAGAATATCCAAAGAAACCTCTACAAAAGTTATATCTATTTTGCACTGCACATTGAAGTCTATGTTAAAATGTGCAATTAACATTAATCCAAAAAATGCAAATGTTATTAAACAAAACATTGCTGATAGGATGCCAACCAAGAATTAAAACCCCACATTTTCTCATGCTTCTTTGCAACAGGGGAGGACTAAACATATCTTTATAGGAATGTCTGTAGAGATAATCATGGGCATGGAAAAGGAGACAAAATAGAGAATATCATGATGTATAATTCTGAAGTACTGCACTCAATACATGATGATAAAAATTTGCAATAATAAAATACCTTAAGGTCAGTTTCTACACAAAAGACAGTGTCAGGAAATCCCATTTTGATTATTTCCTGTCTCATCAGCTTTATATTTAACATGGAAAAGATACACTTACACAGAACTACCAGTTGCCCCAGAGTGATCTACAAAACCAATGGAGTATACAAAAAGGTTACAAGCTGCCTTAATGTATTACAAGTTTAAACAGTATTTATCACTGTACCTTAATTATCTTATGGAAAAATGCTGACCTTTCATTGTAGCATGGACAATAACTTTCCAATGAGAGTCATGGATTGTGAAGAAGAAACTCCCCCTCTCCAGGTCAAAAGAAGGTTGTGGTACAACAAATATGATTGGATGGGTGGGCACCCTATTAAAATGCATCCTTTACTATAATTAAAAAACATTGCAGCAGCTGTATATTTCCGTGACTTCTGCTTCAGTGTTCCTCCCTAACAAAATTCCTATTATCTACAAGAGCATCTGACATGTCTCACAAAATGATTTCTCAAGATTTTCTATATTTTTTTCTGTTTCAAACACATAATATTAAATTGCACCAAAAGATTAACTTGCTTATTTTCCAAATCAAAGATTTTTTATATCAGTAGATGTAGAAACCAGAGCAATGTAGGATTTTTTGAACTGGTATGAATACATCTGGCAGAATTTAAATTAATGTTTCAGCTCATAAAATGAAAGTATAATGTTGGAAACCTACATTATTATTAAAGATTATTATTAAAGAAGCTATCTGATTTAAAATAAAATTGCAATTTGGATTCCAGGCAGCATAAATTTCTCCTGGAGAGCAGCTGATGTTTTGAGTGCAGTAGAAGTAATTGGGTTGCAAAGATTTATAAAAGCTGACTTTTTGGCATCTTTTCTGAATTATGTTTCTAGAGCAATCTGGAAGTTCCTATAACCAAGCATCTTGTCTAAGGAAACTCTTGGGCAAGATTCCTCATGCCATGTGTCAAGAGAGTGCTCTATCTTCAGGACCATTCAACTGCAGTTGCTGCATCACTTGTGATATATCAACTTGATGTTGATTTCCCAACACTTGTAAGACAGCTTTCGAAGAGCTTTTGATTATCTATTCCACATAAGATGGAATTACAATGAAATTTAGAAGCTCTGAAATTTAGAAGCTAAGACCAGACAAAAGTATGCTGTAATCTGGCCTTAAAAAGCAGGGCTTGATGTTAAAGTTTAGCATAGAAGGCATTGGATGGGTATGAGGAGACCCATTTCTCCTCCTAGCTGGGGAATTTATCCCTTTTTTGGTTTTTTTTCCCAGCTGCATTTTATTCAGCATACAAACAGATCTTGCTTATTTATCGTGTACAAGGTAGAAAATGTTGCAAGTTTTCAGTAACAATACATAAGGCAATGAATTACACTATCTCCCTGCCACTAAGTATTGCGGATTTTTCTGTTAGAAAGGAGAAAATTACCCAGAGGATGGGATACAGTTGGACTCATTCCCAGTAAATTTGTTTTCCCTGATTGGACACACTGTCTTTCTCCTACTGGTAAAAATATTTGCTTCATTTGCTTAAAACTTTTAAACTCAGAACATATAGAGACAACTTATATGTTGCACTTTCCAAAGCATTCTGGGCTGGAGAAATAGTACCAGATCCTTTCAGATTATTCAGGTAATGAATTAGCATTTCAGGGTCTTCAGTATCAGATCATGTAACAAATTCTTAAAATTGATTAGATGAATAAGGGAGCTCATATCACAGAAGATGAATGCCAAATGAAAAATATGTGCCCACTAAAATTCTTCTGGGTAGTCATCCAGTTGTCTTGATATCCATTTTCAGAAAGTCAGGGCTAAGGCTGAGCTAAGTAAGTTTTTGACTTACAAATATATTAAAAGAACTAACAGATCTTATTGCAATCTGCTACAAGAGATGCCATTCCCAGTTTTGAGGGTATATCAACTTGGCCAAGAAGGAATTATGTTTGATTTCCAACGAAATAACTGCTGGCCTATTTTCTAGTGACTTTAGAACCAGATGGATCCTATTAGACAATATTAATTTATTAATTAATATAGACCTTTTTCTATATCTAAAGGATGAAGGGGCTAAAGGCTCATGCCCTCAAATGACCTGCCATTAAGCTCACTGGAATATAATAATAGAATCATTTAGATTTGAAAAGACCTTTAAGATCATCAAGTCCTATTGCTAACCCAGCACTGCCAAGGCCACCAGAAATCTAGTTCCTAAGTGCCACATCTACAAATCTTTTGAACACCTCCAGTGATAGTGACTACCACTTTCCTTGGCAGCCTGCTCAAATCTTAGCACTATTTCTGTGAAGAAATTTTTCCTTATATCTGACCTAAACCTCCCCTGTCACCACCTTTCCTCTTGTCCTGTTGATTGTTACTGGGGAGGAGAGTTCGACACCTATCTTGCCACAACCTTCTTTGAGGTAGAGAGTGATAAGGTCTCTCCTGAGCTTCCTTTTCTCCAGCCTAAATGACCCCAGCTCCCTCAGCTGCTCCTCACAGGACTTGTGCTCCAGACCCTTCATCAGCTCCATTGCCTTTCCCTGATCATGGTCCAGCACCTCAATGTTTGTTGTACTGAGGAGCTCAGAACTGGGCACAGGACTGAAGGTGTGACCTCACTAGTGTCAAGTACAGGGGGACAATACTTGTACCTGGTCCTGCTGGCCACACTATTGCTGATCCAGGCCAGGATGCCATTGGCCTTCTTGCCACCTGGGCACAGCTGGCTCATGTTAGGCTGCTGTTGCCCAGCACCCCCAGCTGCTTTATCCCTTGGGCATCATTCTGTCCCCAGGCTGTAGCACTGCATGGGGTTGTTGGGACCCAAGTGTAGGACCCAGTACTTGGCCTTATTGAACCTCATCCAGTTGGCCTTGGCCTACTGATCCAGCCTGCCCAGAGCCCTCTGCAGAGCCTTCCTGCCCTCCAGCAGATCAACACTCCTGCTGAACTTGTGTTATCTGCAAAGTGACTGAGGGTGTCCTAGATCTCCTCAGCCAGGTCATCAACAGGGACATTAAACAGGAATGGCCAAATACTGAGCCCTGGAGAATTCCACTAGGGACCAGCTGCCAGCCAGATGAACTCCATTCATCCACCATTCCTTGGTCCAGGGCACCCAGTCAATTTGTCATGCATCCAGTACTTGTTCCACATACAACACAGAAGGAAACAGCACAAACAGAACAGCTACTGGCAGTTTGCAAAACAAGATGAACTATCCTGGCAACATTTGTACTGGTAAAATTGAATCTCTGCAAACAAACTTTGTCAATAATGCCTCTTCATTTAACAGTCCAGGCTGTAGAATCCCTTGACTACCTCAAAAGGACATACAAGGCAATGGATATATTTCTTCAGTCATTCTAGTTAAACTGCATCCAACAACATAGAGATTATAGACTTCGTGGAAACCACTGTATTAAAAAGAAAGATGGAATTGTGTAGACTTTAGAGAAATACTTTAGTAAATTACAGTCTTCTTACCCAATGTTTTGACAGGGTCAGAATAGTCAGAATCTGTAAACTGCCCTTTAATGTTCGTTGCTCTGAACTTAAATCTGTGAAAGAAAACCAGGAGAAGTAATGAAATAAAGTTGATGTGCATTTTCTTAAGTATGGTTTCACTTACAAACTAAAAAAATACATTTAAGTTTAGTATAACATAATTTTAAATCATTTTCCACCTGCAAAAGTGACATTATGAAAGACAGCAAGAAGTGTGTCAAAATCTTAAATGTATAAAAAATTCCAGTGTGAATTACTTATCTCAAATTTGGATTTATTTAATTTAAGAACTCAATAAGCATCTTTTTTTGCTTGAAAATTTTGTAAAAAAATTGTCTCCCATATCTAGACTCAGGCAAAAATTAAAATTAGATACATATGATGATCAGTTTTCCTCCTTTTCTAATTTAACTATATGTTTTGAGAATTTGCATAAATCGATATTATACTTAAATCTTTCTTTTGGACAAACATGAAGACAAATGTACTTACAGGTACTGCCTTCTTGGTTTCAGTGGGCCATTGCATATTTTGTCTTGACTGCCTGGTATCAGACATGTAGTATCAGCACCTATGACATATATCTCTTCTTTCCCACTCAGGTCTTCTTTTCCTTCTATGCATGGTGGGTTTGGAAAACCTTCATTTGTAAAATATGGCCTTGGTCTGTTGAAGTAGGCATCATACCACTTGGTAACATTCCCATCATGCTGAGCTGTTGTCAAGAAAAGAAATAATAGATACAATTTACATTCTAACCGGACTGCAATTAAAGAAGTTACATAGGAAATTTATTTTTAAGAGCTTAGCATGCTGTTGGTGCAATTTACACAAATAAGCCTATAACTGAATTTCCACTTAAACCCAAATTTCCTTACTATCCACACTATCCATGTTTTGTTAACTCTGAGTAAGCCAACTAAATCACAACTAGAAAAACTGAGGGGCAATTTCACACAGCAGTTCTGCCTGTAGAGGATATTATTTGCACAAGACACTCGACTTTGAAACTGAGCATGGCTAGCTAGCTAGCAAAGGATTATTTCACAATTAAATTACTAGATATCCATACATGGATAGTACCCAGCAGCTCATGAGAAAAATCTTCACAATGTGGCTTAGCATGGTATTAATTTATCTTTCAGTTCAAGAGACTCTTCACTGCAATAGTTACGAACTAAGTGTCATTAGCATTAGTGCTAAAATTCAAAATTCAGAAGAAGGTGAGACACTTAAGGTGCGTTCACTTAATGTGCATACTTTGCTTCTATCCTTTGAAACCAAGTAAAATAGGGTATTTAAATACCTGGAGTCTGTCCTTCTTAGGTAAAGTAAGCCTGACCATGAGCTGTCCTATCATAAAACTCCCACTCACATTGGTAAGCAATTACTCAAAAGGTTTCACAGCACTGTTCACACACGTAAATGTTCATCAGCCCATACAAGGGAATAAACATTCTTACCCACAGTGTGCAGAGGGGATTTATATAACTCTCTGCCCCCATAATGAAATGGAAATATCAACTGCACATGGCTGCATTCCTTTACAGGCAACACTAATAGCAACAGAAGAATAACCTTGCCAAACCCCAAAATTCTCATATTTATTTATACTCACAAATGTGAAATGCTGGGGTGGTTTTCAATGAAACAGAAAATAAAGAACTGTAGTGATAAAATTAGGGACTGAATAATATTGGTGGCTTCAAACAGCATGGAAAACACTTCACTGGAAAGCATTCCCAGAATCCAGTACCCAGCCCACAGGTATTGTGTGCCCTTAGTGCTGTTGCCACAGCAGAAGTGACTTTGTTGTCTGTCTTCTAAAATGAAATTACTGAAATCCAAGAAACAAATTAAAAAGACAAACAGCCTGAACCTGAAAAGAGTTTTCAAGGGAATTTATTAAACTCTACCTCCAGCTTCCACAACAAGAACTTGTATCTTCTTGATAGGGCCATGATCATCACTGTAATAACATATTGGCATTCTGATTGTAATTGTTGTATCTGTGACAAGTAATGCTCCATTGGTATCATAAACTGGTGCTGGTTTCTTTTTGGGCCTTGGAGGTTCTGTTTTTAAGAAAAGATATACCACAGAGTTCTGTTTTACAATATTTTCACTGGAGGTACGTTGTTAAGGCACACAGCTGAGTTATGCAAAAAAAATCTCCATCCAACATATTTTCAGGGACAACTTAATGTTTCACTTACTGTCTTAAGCCTCTAAAAACTATATTCTGATAAATGCCTACATATATAATTTTCAATTAAAAGAAAAAACAATAAAAAGAGTGATTTTAATTTTTCAATTAATATCAATCAATAACTGTGACAACTGTGGTACTGCATACTTAGCTATTCCTATGTCATATCCTAAGCTGTTTGCTGATAGTGATTAAAATATTGAACTTGATATGATTATTTCAATGAGTCTGCATGTGTTTGACAGTATGCTTCTGATACAAATAGCAAATGATCAGCAAAACTGAACACTACAATTCAAGGGGATCAATGATACATTCCTGTTCCTACATTATGCATCCCCTAAATACTAGCTCAAGGCACACAGCTGTGTAATCACAGGTGGAAGAGCAATTTCTTCAGAATTTATAGAGATTTCAGATACAGCATACTTTATGGGACATACCTTTGATATCCATGGTTATTTTCAATTGAATTTTTGGCCCTGCACCAGCACCATTAATTGCATACACCTTAAAAAAACAAACATTTGTTTTAATGAGTATTGTAATAGCTTCATATTTCACAATTCTGGATATATCTGTAGCAACAATAAATGCTGAAACACTCCTTTTGTCATTCACACTAGGCTAGAACTTACTTTATATTGCTTTGAAATCCTAAATGTGGTAACACTTCCTTGCTTATAGTGTAGCTCTCAGAAAAAGAGCAAGCAAGTTCACTTAAAGGATAATCTTTCCTCCTCCCATGTCCCAGTCTCTGACTATTTGAAAGTACTTCATGCACATACTTCTAGCAAGCTCTCCTTGCAGAACTGGACCTTTCATGTCCAGTGAGCAATGCCAGTACTGGAATTAAGAGAGACATTTAGTCTTGTGCTTGTGACTATGTGTCACAAATTGCTTTGCTACATGAACTGGTCATCCAAACCAGTGATGCATTCTGCTCCCACTTGCTCTGTCCTGTTCATTTCTCCCCATGTTCCTCACACTTGCCTCTCTTTGCACCCCAGCTAACATTCTTGGCATGAAAATCTCATATTCAGCCAAAGTTTCAAACTAATCTTACACTTATATCAAAGAAAAAGAAATACTCCCCCCTCCTTGCCCAAAAAATATATCAGTTCTTACGCTGACATTATAGGTATGTCCTCCTTTTAGTCCTTCTATCATGGCAGTGACTGACTGATCTTTTTTTTTAATGACACTAAGGTTGTGGATCTGGATGGCAGCAGGGTCATCTTCATTGTAAACCATAGCTTGATACACTTGAATATTTCCATTTGGTTCAGATGGTGGCACAAATGTTACTTGGAATTTTGTTACTTCATCTGGTATCTTCTGAAAAGTTATGTTGTTAGGTGGGTCTTCAGGCACTGAAATAAATATTTCAATGACTCACTTAATCAGTTTACTACTATTACAGTACAATCTGAAAAATTAAAATTATATTTTTTGTATATCAGTATTATTTCATTGATATTTTCTGGGTTGTATTAAAAATTCTCAAATACTTATTGCATATAAACACAATAAATACTTATTGTATCATAAACACAATAAAAAGTCAAATATCTACTGAAATCCTCTTCCTAATGATGCCACTGAATGCTACAAACTTTTAAAATAATGATTAGATAACAGTAGTGGTTACTCAGAATTTTTTTTCCTGATTATCTATTTAAAAAGCCTGAAAGCATCATTATACCTCAAAACACATCTGGGGTTGACAAATCCTTGCACAAGTTGACAAGCAAGAAGCACAAGTCAGTGAGTATTCCTTTCTGAAAACAGCAGAGTATTCCTCTGTTAACAGCAAGCTCTCTCCCAACATATAAACAAGCCACTGTGCTCCTAAGGGTCTCTGCTTTTCACAACTAAATCTTTGGGAAAATTTTTCCACTAACTGACACCCAGACACAAGCACAACATGCATTTTTCCTGGAGGCAGTATCTTGCCAAATGCTGATTCCAGTAGCTTATTCTTAAGACAGCAGAGGTATAAATCATTTTCCCAATGTCCCTATCTGAAGGAAAAGGCTGTAACATTCTTTCCAGGCAGCTAAATATTTATTGCTTTACCTGAGAAGACAAGTATGTGGCGTGACCTCTAAATAGTGAAATCAAGCAATGGAAGGTAAACACATTCCCTCAGTCAAGGATTTAGATGCAGTCGTCCTATTTCCCAGGTTTTTTATACCAGCCAACAAATGCTTACTGAGGCTTCTCTGCAGTAAGTCTGTGTCAACTGGTCCTGACTAAGCCATATGCTAAGCTGTACAAACCAGATGAAATGAGATGGAAAAAAATAAACCTGTTCGTCTCCAATTTTACTGCACCTCCTAATGTATCACATACTGATATAAGGAAAAGAGCTACCAGAAAAGGCACCACAGGATGCTGTCTGTCTCAGAATAGACCCAGCTACCACATAGCCACATCTTTTTCCACAGCACAACAGCATATGATCTTCCAGGCATAGAAATAGGTAATGAAATAATTAGAATTTATCTTTTATTGGAGATATTTATATCTATATCTATATCTATATCTATATCTATATCTATATCTATACACATACATATCATATGCATATAGTATGATTTCAATAGGGACCTTGGATTTTCATACATCAAAGGAAAGATAAATGATAAATAAAGTCACTTTGTAGTACATTTAAATCTGACATTAACCTGAGTATGTAACTAAAAAGTTGTTCTGCAGCAGACCCTCTAGAGATAAGGTAATTATGCTTTATACACAGATAATATTTCGTTAGAATGAAACAGAACATCAATACCTCTTGAGAAAATATTTTTAGTGTTTTGCTTGTTTTCTGGTTTAAACAATGGAAAACAATTCAAAAACAGCAAAGAGAGTAGACAGACGATAACCATGATCTATGTATGTAAAGTTAGGACTAAGTTTTCCCCATGTACATATTTATATTTCTGTACTATTTATAGCTTTCTAAGCAAATGCAAATGCTGTCTACTTTTCTTTAACATCTCATTTCTCAGTTTTATTTCTCTGAACTAACTTAATAGCATTATCTACTTTTGTCACCTTAATATCTAGCTCAGACTCCAGATTGTTTAGAATCTGTGGAAGAGCTAACTCAAGCAAAGTTTCCTATGGGCCTTCACTAGCAACTTCCTTCCACAGAGAATACACAGATAATGTCCTCAAGTCTGCACAGATACCACTTATAAATGGTAGGATTCACTTCACCTAATTTTTAATGTTTAAATTTTGCACCAAAACCAAGGGTGTTGTGTGAAGTTTTCAGTAGTCTCTTAACAGGTACCTCCACAAAGGAGTCACCCCTGACTAAGACAGGTTCTCATATACACATGGTAATGTATAGACAGAACCTCTCTCTTCATTACCCATAGAAGTAATCTAGTTGGCTGTGCTCCACAAAGCCAAATTTTACGTGGAGCAAGATAGGATCCAGCATAACTGAAGGTAAATCTTAGTATTTATAACCATCCCTTTTTTGTTGTCTGACAACTTTTTAAATATTAAAGAAAAAATATTGTGAGAACAACTCTGTATTAAAAGCCCACATTGTGTTTAAAGTCCTCATGTATTTGCCAAATTAAAGAAAAACTGTGAATTTTGATCTGTATAAAGTAGAAAAAATATTACAAACCTGCTTCAAAAGTGGAGACAATTACAGGGGAACTAGGCTTGCCTTCTAGGAGTGCAGCATTAACATCCCCTGTGAAGGCAATGATCACTACAGAATACCTTGTAAATGCTTTCAAATCAGAAATTTCTAAGATTTTATCCTCCTCATTCGTCTTCAAAAACTGAGCTTTGTAGTTGTCATTATCCACCTGTAAAAAACAGTTAAAAAAAAAAAATTGTTACAAGGCTTGAAACAGCAAAAGCAGGAAATTATTATTTGGATATCTTAATAAAGTTTTATTCTTCCACTTCCCTAACTAGTTATATAGAAGGGTTCACAAGGAGTCTCTGGATCCCAAGTGTACAAAGCTGTGCTGGGGAATACAATCCCATCTAACCCATGTGCTCCTTTCTGGCACTTCATGTAGTTTGTGCTTAAGGGAATGGGCTCTTTGGTTGGTGCTGTCTCACACCAACCAAACATGAACCAATTTGGAGACCCTGGGCCAAGGCAATTATGGTGACCTGAAACAGGCATCAAACTAGGCAAAGATCCAGAAGATGAGCATCTATATATCAGAAGATTGTTTGGAATACAATTAGGAAGTTGGGCAGCAATATATAATGTTGATGCAACATTGGAAGGTGCAATTCTTCTTTGGATATATTCATAGAAGCTCTTTCTTATGAGACAATTGGGAAGGATTAATTCTCCCAGCAGGAACCTGGAAAGATCCAAGGTTCATTCTAAAAATGGGTGGACTATAGGAGACCTAGTAATAACTTTAAAATATAAAAAAAGTGTTAATAAACTGAAGATAAGCCACTGTTTACAGTGTTCACAAAAATACAAATAGAAATTTTACTTACCCAAGAACCAAATAGAAATAAAAATTACACAATCTGCATTGATATACCTAAAAATGTAACTAAAGCCATGACTAGGAATCTAGTTAT
Organism: Melozone crissalis; assembly: GCF_028551555.1. Classification (NCBI taxonomy): domain Eukaryota; kingdom Metazoa; phylum Chordata; class Aves; order Passeriformes; family Passerellidae; genus Melozone; species Melozone crissalis. Next base: position 31,226,612 of record NW_026535782.1, on the reverse strand, counting down.
CAGGTAAAATAATATGTTGAGGGTTGCTGAGCAATTTTCAGCACTGGATATTATATGAAAAAAACGATGAATAATTTTTGAGGAATATTTTAGGTACACTTGTTTCTGTGTTAGAGCAGGCTACAGGTTGAATTACATTGTGGATACCTCTGATCTTTACATCTCAAATAATCAGTAGTTCTGTAGAAAAATCTCCTGTGTTGGACTTTATATCCAATTAATCACTTCTAAGGGTATCTTCAAAAACAACAAAAAGGAAAAAATGGGTGCTTTTCTAGTCTTTCATCAAGTATCAATTACAGAATTGTATTTATGTATATTCCCACTGCTTCAGTTAATAATGTTTTTATTATTGTTTCTTCAGTGTGTAATTTGAAAAGAGAATTAGGTAGCTGTACAGTAGTTTTCCCACTGAACAAAATCTGTATTAAATGCAGCTGATAAAACATTAGAACAGCTCAAGCATACCATTTATTTGACAGATAGGCATATATCCCCACTGAGAATTAACCTGAACTAAACTTTCTGATGAATTACACAGACATTCATTTCCTGGGATGGCCATCAAGAGCTGAAACATTTTCTTCTTTCTGACTATCAAGAATCTGGCATATAAATATTTATCCAACAGCTAAAGTACAATCACAGCACTACATCATTAAATTTATTTCTATTCTCCATGAATTTTAATGGTTAAGTTCTATTTTCCTTACATATTTCCAGGAATATTTTATTCAGAAGTACTCATTCAGAATTATAGTACAACAAACTAAAACATGACTATGAGGAAAAATAATGGAGTAGTTTTTAGCTTTTCTGATCCTTAAAGCTGCAAGGCACATCCTAGTAATTTAAGCAGAATCCTAATATTCCTATTCAGTTATGAATACTAATCATAAACTTTTAGTATATAACAGAGGAGAAATCTGAATTATTCTGTTCCATTATGCTGTTTTTATAAATATTTAAGGATACTCAGCTGAGAATAAGAACAAGTAAAATTACACATACTGGAAGTTTGTGGAATTTGGAGTCTTATAAAACTTTCCCACTGGAACAATAAAATATATACTAAAAATGTCACTGAAAAATATTGGGACAGCTTTACGGATATTTAGGAAGAAAGAGGTTTGTCTACTAAAATTTGCCAGAACTGGCACCTGTAGTGCCAGTCATTAGACTGACAACATCTAATTACAGGGAATCCATAAACATAAACCTGGTTATCTTAAATATACTTTGAAAAAACCCCCAAAAATTCACTTTGTAAAAACTGGTCCTGCAAACTGAAGATTTAAAACAGTTTTTTAAGTTCCTTTAAAATGCTGGCAGGTTTACACAGAACATTCCATAGATCATCTTCCTTCAGGAATTTTATTATAATTTACATTGATAATGTGTTTATAGTATTTTTAGATTGTAGATTGAGATGATATCATTGATAACTTTGGAATAATCAGGCAGAGAGGAAATCGTTTCAATGCAAATTGATAAAATATTAAGTCTCAAAAAATTCAAGTTTTGAAAACTTAATTTTTAAGTTTATAAAAACCATGAAATGTTCTCCTGCTGATGCACTAAAATGCTGCTTAGTCAAAAATGACAGGAATTTTTTACAAGGAAGAAGTCTTCTCTTACTTTATTAGAGAGGAAATAAAACTTGCTATGTAGTTTTTAGTGACCTACCCTTTGGGCCAAATAATCATCCCTGTAAGTCCTCCCCTTGTCATACATCCTTCATCCTGCCATTCTATTGCTGCACTAAGCCTGTTCAGAACTGAGCAGATTTCTCTCTGCATGTTGTACAATGAACTTAGAGGAAGAGAAGATTACGGGACTACACATTACTCTCCCTTGTAACTTTTCTGAGTAGCTTAAAAATATTTGGGTTTTTTTTACTAATATCCTTAGACATTTTGATAGCAGAAATAGCTCAGCATTAATATATTAGCAGATCAGTAATCCTTATGACAGATTCAGAAAAATTAAGTATACACACATAGTCTTACTCTCTTCTCAGAAAACTTAACTTTGTGTTTAAAGGCCTTAAATAGTTTGAAGTAGACTTTAAATATTTTTTCCTACTATCAAACAGAACGATTCAAAATTTTTGAAACTGTAAACAGCAACTTTGCTTAGGTAACATCTGGTAAGCTACTTCTTATTTTCACTTACAGCCCTGTCTGTATAATTCCTGGCAGAACATGGAACTTATATTCTACTTCTCATGGTCTTGAACTTCGAAAGATCCCTATCTTGCCACAGGGCAGGAAATGGGATTTATTAATGGTGGGTTTAAGGAGTTTTGTAAGTGCAGTAGAGGATGAAAAGAGAAGAGCCACCAGAGTTTTCCTCTTATGTCAGCTTTTTTTGGTTATAAAGATAAGGAGAAAGAAGTGTTATTACTGTGCTACCAAAATAGGACTAATCTGATGGACAGAGCACCAAGTGCAAAGTGGGAAATCTAGCTTGACTTTAAAGTTTGCCCTCTGGCGCTGTGTAACATAGTACAAGTCATTTCCTTCTGCTAGGCTCTCCACTTTGGTTTGTAAAATCATTGTGATGAGCCTTTCCTTCCTCTGAAGAAGAAAAAGTCATTATGGCTAAAAAGAGGTCCACTTCCGCAAAGCTCAACTACTATTCTCCTGTGTACATTTATAGATACACTTTTTTCCCTCCAAGGTCTCTTATTTTTAAAAATATTTTTAAAAAGCACATTTTTAATATGAACCAATGATTTTATCTCCTATTAATAAATGAATAAATGTACAATTAATTCTTATGTGGAATTTCTGTGGAAATAGACACACTTGAATGGTTTTCAACCCACTTATGTCTGTAGTGTCATTTCTGTTGCTGTGGTATTGATATCCCCAACCATCTGTATAAGCACTGAGTAAAACAGGGTTGCCTTACTGAGGTAACATCTATGAGGTAGCTCATTGGTCCTGTAATGACGGCAGGTTCACTCCAGCTGACATTAATACTGTGAGGAGATGTAGCTAAAACAGTCACATTTTCTGGAGGACCATCTGGAGCTGTAGATAAAAAAAAAGTATATGTGAATGAATCATGGCCAACAAAGTGCACAAAAAATAACCCAGTATAATTTTAATGTCCAGTAGAGGTTTGAAAATAAAACTTTACCTCACAATTAAGATTGCACACTTCTTAAATAACTATAATTTTTCTCTTTTTTTCATATGTAAGTCACACCATGTGATTTAGAAATACATCTTTCATTATAACCACTGCAATTTTTCTAGAGTATGGACTGCCTACAACTTCATTTCAAATTGAGATTATGGGGTTATTTAAATACAAGTTCTTTATAGGTATTTCACATGACACAAGCATAATATATGCAAATATTTATAGAAATAGTCAAGTATAATATATTTGTTTATGTCAAATGAATCATTCCAAGAACAAGAAATTGTGAAAAGACATCAAATTCTGAATGCTAGAAAAAATTTCCAGTAGTATCAGAAAGTAGAAGTAGAAATAATTTTCTGCATTTCCTTTCAATTTGTTCTTAGCATACTGAGAAAATACAGAAAACCCAAACAAAAGAAGTGGTAAGAATTGCAAGTGGGCAAGAATGCTCACATTAAGAAATGAGATTTCCCTAAAATTTCCATTTGTTGAGGTGATATGTGAATTAACCTAGTTATTTCTTATTCATGAACACGAAATTTATGAAATCATAATAACAACTCAGCAATTCTCAGCAAATTGTATTATTTTTTCATAAAAACCATTTAAATTTCAGGGAAATTAAATTTGGAATAGAATGACAACAGATTTGTAGATAATCACAGAACTTGGCTCCAGGGTGCCTTGCTTTTGGATGCACAACAAAAAAAAGACAACTGTGGAAAGTATCACTGAGCAGCCTGGTAAAAAACAAAAAGGTATTTGTGCATGTTTCCACAACTTAACTTCATTGTGCCTTCTTTTCAATCTACCACAAAAATATCCATATCAGTCAACAGTATATTATAAAAAATTACTAAAGTGATCAAAGCTATGCTAATCAGAAGATGCAGCCTCTTTTCTCAAACAAGATTAACACATAAATATGTAGTTTTCCACTATTTAATCATTAGGTAAGAGGGCTAAATGAGGAAAAAAAATTGGAGGATGTAAGAAGCTACTTAGTTCTTCAGGAAGAACAGGGTAGGAAAAAGAAAAGAACATGGAAAGAAGTATGTAGCTGTTGCAGTTATGTGTGAAAGATTAATGAGGAAAATAATAAAATTTTGCACTATGAAGGTGAAAATTTGGCACCATCGTTGCAGAATAAAAGAGAAATATTTGGGATTAGGTAAGGTACTAAAATGAATTTGGGATGTTGGATACAGGAATTAGATTCCCGTGCTGGGATTAGCAGGAATATACAAGACTTTATAGGCAGGATCAAATTCAACCATTGGAAGCAGTCCCCAAAAATACTGAAGAGCATGGAACAAATGAATGGAGTGTAACTGAATGAACTGTGAGTGCACATGGGGGGTGGCAAAAGAGGAGAGTGCTCAGAGCAGGCTGGCTGTCAAGTGGAGAGCTACAAAAATTAAAACAAAATACAAAGGAAAGCGTTGTCCCTGAAAATTAGAATAAGCAAAAATTCTATTTTTCAGGTAATGCATGTCAGGCTTGTTACCAAACAGCCTTTCAGTGTAAACAATGCTTCTAGTAACTATGGCAATGATATTTATCAGCTTTATTGCAAAAGGAAATTTCTGAAAAACAGTATAAAACTATATATATATATATATATATATATATATACACATATATATATAGCTTCTTGGGCCTTAGTTTTCATACAAACCAATTTTCCAAAGACCATTTTCCATTGTTTTTTATAGAACTAATGGACTCTGCAGTTATGCATTAGATGGTGTGAAATAATCTCATCTACAAATTATACAGTCTGCAGTTACTTATATGGTTAATTTCCATATGCAGTTTATATTTGATGTATTTGTAGATATTTGCAAGAAAATTCTGAATGAGTATGCTGTATTTAAGTTACTTGTCTAAATATTAATACATGGTTTATTTTCATTATGCAAAGTAAGATATCAGACATTAACCAAATCATACTGAAATGTAGAAATATTTTCTGAAACTACATGTATAACTGGGGAGAAAACCAGAAAATGAAAGGTGTCTGACATGTATTATGTCTTACAAAAAACATCTTTTTTTAATCTGTGTTTGATTCAGTGGATGACTGCCGCATTCTGATTTAGGTTTGTTTGTGAAATGAATCTGGTCAGTATGAAGCCATGATATCACTACCCCCTTTCTCTTATAAATCACAGCAATTTACTCTGGAGAAATGACCTAGTCTTATTCTCTCATTCCCCCATAATCCAATCACTTCCTCTCATAAGCACTTTTCTCCTGGTTTTCACAATAATGCATTTTCTGTAACTAATAACCATCATTTCCTGATTATCATGCTTCTATCCTTGCACAGGAATGTGGGTCTTATGGAGGTCAGGGTCATCTTTCCCATCCATCTGTGTCCTGATGCTAAGGCAGCAGTTAAGTGTGTTAGTTTGAAGATAAGTCTGGATAGCCCATCATTTAGCATAATCTTCAAAAATAAGACTGAATACTCCAGTTTTATAACAGAAATTCATGCTTGCCAGTTTGATTAGGATCAGGTCCTTTTTTCCTTTCTCCAGCAAAAATAAAGTGTGTGCTTCAGTTATTTAATTTTTAATCATCTAGGTTATTTTTATGTAGTTTTGAGCAGTTATATTTTATATTAGCCCATAATTATTTTCAAATGTTTACTTTTGAGGAAATGTAACAAAAAGAAACACATTCTCCCAGGCAAAGCTTTCCAGAAGAAGGAACACATAACAAGATGTGAAATCTCATTACTTTTCATCACACAGAAACATTTCTTTAATAGTACCAAGCAACTGGGTATCAGCAGGGATTGGAAAAGAAGGCGCTGAAAAGAAAAGCATAACCCTCTGCCCCATGCTTGTATGTCCTGGCCTTGATGGGACATTCAAACATCTGGGATTTTCCTTTGTACCTCAGTGTATCCTGGCATTAGGGGACTTGGCAGTTTACCAAAAAGCATTGCATTGTGTAACTGTATGAGATCCAAAATGAGGTCAGTGATCTCACTGTCATTCATTTTCCACTAGCACCCTCCACGATTACTTTTCTCTCAGAAAACCTAAGTTCAGCCAATCTTGTTCTCCTCATAAATGTAATAGTGAAACTTGGGGTAAGTGTAGGGGTGAGGGAACAAAGTTTCCATAGCTATGGAAAACATTTCTTGCCCTTTCCCTTACTGTGATACAATGCTGTGATCTTCTGTGCTGGTAACTATATAAATCTAAGTTATGATGGAAATATTTAATCTTGTAGAATAGATTTGGCTCTTGGGCAATCAATCAGCTAAGTAATAATGGTGCCATCACACTACTTTATGAGACAGTAAGACAATTCCTGTGAGATTAATCTGCAGGATGGAAGGCTGTATAGTTTTTCTGTGTGATGTGAGAACTGGGCTGCATGAACAATCCATAGTATTTTCACAGAGTACCTCTATAACCACTCTCAATACAGAACACTGACATTACTTTTTGTTTGAGACTTGCAAATAAGTTAGAGAATCTTGAAACTAATTCCTATAGCCTTACATTATTCTTCATAATGAACAACTGAAAAAAACAGCTAAGATCCTCACCTTACACCCTGGATAGTCAGAATTATTAGGTATTTCTGCTTTAGCACAACAATCAAATCCTCAGAACTCATAAAAAACATTTAGGAATTATTTTATGTAATTTCTGCTGCTCTTGAGGTTTCTTCTCTTTATATTCTGGGAAATGAGTCTAACAGTTTTCACCTTATATGCTCCTCTTGAATATGATTATAAATAACCTTCTGAATATGATAGGTGGATATTTTCTTTAGGCTTGAGAGAAACACAAATTTCTGAGAACTCAATGAATTATGAAGAAAAAATCCTTTAACTATTATTTCACAACAAAAGTAACTTTACCTTTGGTAGAACAATGTCTTACAGAGGCACTTCTTGAAAACCAAGTGAAACAGTGCCTAACTTCTGCCCTCAAATTTGCAAACACAACTCCCATTGATTTTATGGGCTAAGTACTCAGGGTATTTTACATAGCAGCTAAGCACTCTTAAGCCCTAACAGACCAAGTACATTGGCTGTGTATCAGCAGGCTAATCCAGAGGATGCTTGGCCCTGTTCATGAGGGAAAGAAGAGGGAGATCAACACCTGTTTTCTGTTACAAGGCTGCCCAGAGTGCTGATTCTGCTTGGTGCATTCTGAATTGCTCTTTCCTGCTATAGGCTGTAGCCTTTGCAAAAGAAAGAGCAGAACTGAGGGGGTTTTTAACAGCAATTCTAAAAACTAGGCTTTGAGAAGTATGGGGTACCTAGAAACCTGCCCTTGCTAAAGATCAGCCAGTGCTCATGGAGGCTCCTAGCACTGCTGAAGCACGACAGAGCTGCCAGCTGCCTACCCAGATGTGTCATGTCACCTTTGTCTTCATTTTCCTCCTCAGCTGATTGCCATTACCCCAGAAAAAGACCAGTGCCCAGACATGACGTTTGGAATAGTGCCATGCTGCCTTGACTCCACAGCAGTGTGTTTTATAGGCAGCTTATCTCCTGATGTGTCACCAGCCTAACTCCCAGGAAATTCATTGCTGCCTACTTCCATCACCACAGATACAGGCCAGCAGCCCCAGACACTGGGCTGGAAGAATGGTGGAAGCTTTATACTTTCTACCCCACCACTTGTAAACCATCTAATAGAACACACAGAGGACCTGCTGCTGAGAATAGCACTGAATTGGAATGGAAAGGGCTCATGCAGTCTATTGAGATGGTTATACTTTGATCTACCATCTTCTCAGTGGGGCTGGATAGGAAAGTAGCTCTCTCTTAAACCAAATCATCACTCTCTGAAGAGGAAATCATAAAAAGCATCCTAACTGTATGCAATTATATGTGTTTTCATTATCTGCTTCCCCTTCCAGTTTAAATCCCTTACATTTTTTTAACTCCGCAACAATTTTTTTTAAGTATTTGCATGCATCAGCAGCTGAGTTCTATCATTTTAATAGTAAGAAATCTCCCCAGAGCTGATGGCTCAAGAGTTGCTCAAGTTGTGGAGGACTTCTGTTATCTATTTTCTGCTCCGTTTGGGTTTGCTGGGTTTTTCTTTCCCTTAATTCAAAATGTTGCGCTGATTTACAGGCAGAGCTTCCCCATGAGATGCCAGACAAAGAAAGTAAGTGCACATGAGAATGACTCTGCAGCTAATTCCAGCACTTCTCAATCCAAAGGACTACTTCTGAGCTTTATAAAAAATCAGGTTGTGATGATGTTTACTATCACAGTGTCCACACATCACATGATTATAAAAACCTGAGTGGGACAAGGCAAATATCTGGACCACTGAGTAGTCCTTGGTACACAGCTCTTTAAGCACCTGGTAGCTATATTATTATTATTATTATTATTATTATTATTATTATTATTATTATTATTATTTTGAAAGGGGAAATTACTAAAAGAGCTCTGATTGAGTCAGACTATCCTTGGTGATTCTCAGTTGTTCTACAGAGGCCAGATCTCAGGTATTCTCTGTCCTAGGATAGCTGCAAACTGGTAGGGAAGATCGTATATTCCCATGACAACCGCCTAAATAATTTATGTTTCATGTCCCCTTCTCTCCAATATTTTGTGCTGACTTATTTATGACAACTACCTCTTCTCTTACTTGGAAATTTAAGTCCTCAGCAGAGGCATGAGAGTTCTAAGATATGTCAAGGCAATCCTGTACATGTTTCATGGCTACTCTGATTAGTAACCTCTGTAGGTGGATATGGTTTTAGAAAGAAATCTTAATCCCTCAGAAACTATTGCTTAAATTCCATTGCCAAAAGCACACAACAGCATTTCAGGAAAGTTTTACAACTTAATGAACAGACTTTTAGTCAAAGAATTTAAAGAATAATTTTTTCATTGGCACACTCCACAGGTGAAATTGTACTGAAAAATGGCATATCAACTCATACCAGCAAAAATTCAGACTTACCAAGTCTACACATGTAGTACAGCTGAGGATTGAAATACTGTTGGATAAGCGGTAAATATAAAAGAGTACACAAAATACATTGAAATATCAGTCAGTATTAGGTATGTATACCTACCACACAATTTATATTTTATATACACATATGTATATATATATATAGTAGGTCAAGAGTTGCTATAAATCCTTATTGACTTCACCAGTATTGTAGGTCTATGAAGAAATAACTTCAACAAGATTTCTTGTCATTTAAATGAACATCACATATCCGTACTTACAGCCAGGAAGGGTTTGAGTTGAAATCCAAGGTGAAGAACTGCCATAACCAGCATTTGTACTGGCAGCAACAGCAAATCTGTACCATCTGTATTTTTTCAGTTCATACACTGTGTCTTCTATCCAGTCATCCATGACATTTTCATATAAATACTGATGCATCTCATATTCAATACATTCCATAGCCTCCCAGTCACTGCAGTGGATGGATTGTAGCTGTGTGGTAATCTTGTAGTTTTGAAAGTAGCCAAGGATAGATTTTGGTGATCTCCAGTGCAAGGTCACACTTGTTGATTGCACATTGGAAAATACTATATCTCTGGGTGCACTAGGAACTATAGATTAAAACACTTGTAAGAGACCTTAATTTGAATGAAAAGTGATTGCAACTATACGACTTTTATCCACTGTTGAAAACATATTTTAATAAGCATATCTAAAGATCAAGATTCAAATTAATATGTTTAAGAAGCAATACTTCCAATGGCATAAATCACAGTGTACATATTTAGGTAGCATATGTTAACTATGGCTTTTTAAATAAAGAAAAAAATTCTTGCAGGCATGGGATGTAGAACCAGTTTAGAGAGATGTTACATTTCTATTGCTACTTTTGGGGCACTGTCTCAACTAATGGAGGGAATATTACACAAAGTTATTTTTCTATGCTAAAACCCATAGCATGTTTTACTGTGGGTTCTAACTGAGGTTCTTCAGCCCTCATTTAGAAATACTCATGTATCTCCTTCTCTCTTGCTAATATACGAAATCCTCACACAACACATCAAGGTAAGTTTTGTAAATCTCCCGTTTCACCTTCTGAATGAAAAGTATCAATACATGCAATATGTTTCTCTGGCATTATAGAAGTGCTTTACAAGAACATTAAGAGAAAGAGCTGAATAAAAGATAAAATAAGCTTCCCACAAACTTTTCTTCCACTTATTTGTATGAAGTTATATTCAGATCCATGAGACAGAAGCAGTGCATTTATGCACATACATATGCATGTACACGCATTTACCCTGTCTATATTGAGTCAGCAGCGTGCTCCCAGATTTCACAGAGCAGTTGAACATATGGTTTTGTGCTATATCACATAGTCATAGAGAAAGCTAATATTATCTCTAAGACTCTGTAAGATAATACTAATACTCTCTATGGCAAAAAACTGTGCAGAAAAATCAGCTCAGAAATCATTGTGTGCACATAGCTTTAAAGAGTGCTTTAGAGTCTTTGGGGGAAGAGGTATCACTGGTAAAAGAAAAACACATGATACATCCTCAAACTGAAACTGAAGAAATCCCAAGGCTTACATAAAGAGGAGAAGGATCCCAGACCAACGTTACTGGGGAAGAGAAAACACTCCTTTTTCTTTTCTTTCAGCCCTAGGGGAATATCTGATGTTTGATTTTGTCTGCAACAATTTGTTTATTAAAATTATCACAATATAATAAGATAAAACTTCTCCACTAAATATGGATATTTAACAAGAAATATAAATTCTGAATAAGACAAAGATGTGTTGATGAAAACGTTGAGAAATTAAAATCCCTTCAAATGAACCCAAAGCAGATGGAGTCTGCAGGAGAGAGAGTAGGCAGAGAACCATGGGCCATCTCTTGTTCTTCCACTGAGCTGTCACGCACAAGTACCAAGCACCCCAACATGCAACAGCCCCATAGGCCCCCATCTTGCTACACACTAACCAGACACAGAACAAAACCAAACTATATTAAAAAAATCTTTTCTAAAGACAACTTCCATCATTATACTCCATGCTATCAAAATTAAAGTTGTTTTTCTCTGCTGCTATTAGCATGAAGATAAGTGCAGAAAGTAGGAAAAAATATCAAAACGTGCAGCACCATTCTTGCTTGCTCAGATTTGGGGATGTAATACTTAATTTACCCCCTTTCAAAAAATAACTGCAATATTGATATAAAAACTATATAAGCTGTATTAGCTATTTTTGTAAATTACAAGAAATGTCCTAGTTTGACTACTACTTTATGGAAAAAAGGCAGAGAAATACTACATGGTTAGTAGAAAATACCTGTATTTTTCTTCCATAAGTCTTCTATTCTGTTGTAATGTATGCTGTTAAGATACTGCAAAAATTTGACTTCTTATACACTCAAATATGATAATGATAAAATGTGGGATAGAATAGAAAACTGCTATTGGGCTACATAGCAATACAGATACTAGGGTTTGTCATAAAGCAGATAGTAACTGGTTAGTTGCTGGGTGTTAGTAGGAAGGTGGAAATATATACTTTCACTTGCTGAAATGTGCAGCTGGTTAAGCCCTGGCTGGCTCAGCTGCAGTCTCTGCACCTAAAATAAGGCAGGTTAAAGAGGCTGGTCACAGACAAAGGAAGAGCAATGCCCATGGTCTAGACACCATGGAGGCCTTTCCTTCTTAAGGAGAGTACCCGGTTCCCTTATTTTCAACATGCATGATGACATCAAAAATAACCAAGTGTTAGCAATTTTGCAGTAAAGAAGGAAAAGACGCTTGGCTTTCACAGAACTAGAAATTGTATGAGGCAAAATGGTAGTGGCTTTGATTTGTGGGCTCTCTGGTAGACTAACAAAATTCTAATAAATCCAGCCTCTATGAGTCTTCCTTGTATTTGGAAAAGAGACAAACTCACTGAAAGTGGGGGAAGAATGGACGGTGGAGAAATGATGTTTCTCTTTCTATCTGCCCTTTTTCCAACTGACTGCTGAAGATGCCCATACATATTATCTTCAGAAGGCTGAAGGTAACACCTGGGATTATCCCAGTAACACTACATGAAAACAACTTTTTTAAAAGATAAACTTGCAGGTATCCTGATAGCAGACAATCTGACAAGCATTTCTTCTTTCACACAAAAGCTTGGATAACTATTTTCTGTTGTCTTTTTTCCAGTTTATGAAGACCTATATAAACAAAATATTTCTAACCTAAAAATCAAGAGTCAGTCAGCAGAATTCACAGTAAAATTTTCTCTCTCATTCCCTAGACAGACCTTTAAAATGGAATCAGAGCCTTAAATGTTAGTCACTTTAAAATCAAGCTAACTTTGTCTCCTTCCTTACCTAGGCAAATCAAACATAAATGTAATCACTCATTGGAACAAATGAAAAGATGTGACCTGAAACTGGAGCAGATCAAAGACGTTTGGTCCTAGGGCCCCAGTGAAGAGCAGTGACACCCAGTGGCACAGTGTCTCTTGAACTTGGTGATTGCGTTCAGAGACAATTTCAAGACTGCTATGCTATTGGGTTACAGATACAAAGAGGATTACAATTACTCTAGCATGGAGAATCAGATTTCCATTCCTCAAGAATGACTAAAATTCCCCCAACTTTTTCTCTCCACAGATGGTACTGATTTGAACAAACCATTCCATGCTTCCTAGAGTAATCATGCAGCTTGTCTAAATTTTCTAAACATGACTTAACTATGATGAAGTGATCACTGTTCACACTAAAAATTATGAAAGCCAGAAACTGCATATTTTTCAAATATTATTTCAGGTTACATTGGAACTGTATAAAGACTTATTATTGATTCTTATACACTGACAATTTGATATGTACCTCATGGGAATTGTATTATTAATCCAAATTTCCAGAAAGGTGCACAGAAAGAAAGGGCATGAGAAAGGTTATGATTGTGGTATTGTAAGAAACTAATTGCTGAGGACTGTTTTCTGATTGGCTAGTGGAAATTCTCGTCCTAATTCCAAGTTTAAATTTCCCAAGAATCATACATAGGATCCCTCAAGTCTCATCACATATCTCACAGTCTTTCCCTATTGTATTATGTTTACTATAATTCAACTATCTCTGGGAGTAGGGAGTTTTTCTAAGTCTGAAACATTTGGTGCAATGTACTCCACCTAATTTTCCATTTAATAGCTTCTAATTCAGCTTTTGAAAGCCAGCCAGGGAGCTGGCAGAGAGGCTAACCATGAAATGCTGGTGAATTCAGTTTCTGGAATGGAAGAGGAATGAGGTATTTTCAGATTCATCTCCCATTGTTCATATGATGCCTAAATTTCAATGCAAAGTCACTGAAATCAGATCCGCATGGGATATTAAGTTCCTAAAACCTATTTACATGCCTGAACTCTCACTGAAGTTGACAGAAAGTTAAACACCTAAATAGAAGTTAGTTTGGCAGATCTCAGCCCTATGCTTGTCTGGCTACAATTCTAATTGTAGAAGAATTGTAGCTGGTGGACTGCTCTGGAGTAAGTTTTTATTTGATAACATAAATATAAGGAAATTCTTGGTAGAAAAAGCACTAGCACAGTGGAAAGACTCGTATCAAGTTAAAATTGGCCAGCAGAACTGGTTTAAACTAACAAAAAACACGTGGTAGAAAACACCTTATTCACAATGCAAAGATAACCTGAGGGCAGCAAAGGACACGAACACAAATCTACTGAGAAAAGAGAGATTATGGCGTTCTGTGGAGACTTTTGTAGAAAGCAACAACTACAGCTGCACAGGCCATGAACAGAAGACAGTAATATGATATGGCATAGTTCCTAACAAAGTTAATAAAAAAAAGCCTGCCTACAGAACAGCTGCTGGTAGCTGGAGTTTGGATTAAAAGGACTGCGGCAGCCTAGAAGTCTGTTGGTATTAAGAGCATCAATAGGAGGAAAGTGAAGAACAAAGTAGAACCGACAGTAGTGGGCAAACAGCAAAAAAAGTCTTCAGAATATAGAAATAACTGAAAAGAAATATTCTTACTGACTATCTCTATTACATTTTGAAAGCTTAGTGACACAAATGAGTTCCATGGGTTAAGCTGATAACCCTGATCATACTAAATACTAATTTAGTACAGAATGCTTACTTCAGGAGGAGTCATCATGATACAAAGTCCTGCTCAGTATGAATAAGTACATCATGAATAGGACTCAAATTATTTTGCTAACATAAAAATGTAAAAAACTGTAGAATATTTTTCCCATGACTTGGGACTGACATTATCAGACATGCTTTAAAGGAAATTGCACAGTTGAGAGCACGTCTTAAAAGAGCCTCTATGGACCACGTTTCTCTGTGCTTAGCACATTAGAAAACTCAGTGTCCAACTGTGGGATCTAAGTACTGAAAAATAAAATCATGCAAATCTAGAGAGAAATGCACTACTTTAAGCTAAAAAGAGTAATGAAAATCTACCTGTACTCAAGTCTTAAATGTTCAGCTTTCCATTAAACTAAAACATTGTCTGCTATTCAGTAAACATTTGTATTTGACCTGTAGATGGTATACATGTCAGTTTTGTACATATATGCCACCATTTCTTATATAGTAATGCAGAGTTGACCTAGTCCCTACAAAAAGTACAGAAATTCCTTTATCCTATGCTATATGAATAATCTAATTTATCAACCTTCTTATAAAAATCACACCAGTACAATTTCATTGGCAGCAACCAAGTGATACTGCATTTTTCTAGTGAAGATTTCCCATCAGCCTCAAAGCCATCAACTTAAATTTGGACCAGACAACTAATCATAAGATGTAAAGTCCAAATTACATAAAGAAAATTACATCTGGGAAAAAAATTAGCCATCTTGGAAAGAAATGTTTCAAAGAATTCACTCTGAAATTTTTGGATGATTTTACTTTAATACAATTTCAAAATGTGAACTTGCAGCAGGGGTTGAACACGTGAAACACACCACCCTTTTCTGCCTTAGTGACAGGGGACACTGAAGCTCTGCCATTTCCAATACAGAGGCTCTTCAGCAGGCTGATCCCTCAGGATTACCAGGGCAAATCATCTGCACTGCACATCCTACTTGCAGCCCTAAGAACCCCTTGAGGGCATGGGTTTAAATATTCTTCCAGTGCATCATGGTCATCTGTCATTTTCTTCACTACATAATGAGGAAAATCATGTAACTCCGGTTCAGAGCTGTCATGAACTGCCAAATCCTGAGAAAAGGATTTATGGTGAAGGAAACAGCATTTCCTTGGATGTGAAGAAGGCTTTAAGCTCTTGCTATGCTTTGTGCTTCTCAAAAGCATAAAGATTAAAAAAGCCCACATTTCCCAGTGGGAACCTGCATACTGGAGATACAAATCCAGAACCTTTCGAGTGCAGAGTGTAAAGACATTTTGTGCACATATAACAAAAGATGATGCTAATTTGCCACTCCCACACCAAAAGACCTGAGAAATTTTGCCATCACCAATTCCTTTAGGCACTGCTCTTCTTTATTTAGAAGGCATACTTCTGTGTAAAGCTACAAGTTAATGGCCTGGAAAATGAAGCCCAGTTTAAATGAAAAAGTGCTTCTTGGGCAAATTTCTAGCCATATTTCTTTTAAATGCAAGTCATCATGAATGCATCTCTGTTTAGCAGAAAACAAATGGTAAGGACTGTCACCAGAGTACAGTGGGGGCCTCAACCTCTTCTTAGACTGTGTTCAGGTGTAATATCAGGTATGACTAGCAGTAAGGGGGAGAAGTGGGGAAATTACTCTCTGTGTCTTAGTACTGCAATCAATAGGATTAATATTCTCAGAAAACAGTGAAAAGTCTATAAAGCAAAATCTAAATGAAAAACTTTACAGCAGAAGCAGTTTTCTTTTTATTATTCAAGCTTTGCATACCTCAAGTGGTTTTTTAATTGTTCTATTTTTATTGTAAACTGAATGACTGTTACAATTGTCCCAGATTTGTGAGTTAACTGAATATTCACAGCTTTAGTGTGCCTTTTGGAGAAGTTTCCTACTGTTTAATGGCTGTCTCTTGCTGCTAAAAATTCTTTTACCCTTAATGAAATTTCATTTTAGTAAGTGCATTATCTTGAAAATAATCCAAGGATATATATTCAGTCATAAAATCCTAACTCATTTATGCATGTGTATGTATAGTATATTATCTTTCATATCCCTTATAATGTATTTAATCACAAACTAACACTACCACTACAAAGCTGACAGCTTTTATAACATACTGCAACCTAGCAAAGGTGGTTTACCATGACAATGGAGCTAGATTAGACAAAAAACACTACTAATCTTCTCATAAATTTAAGTTTCATGATTGATGTTCAATTGTACCCAGATATGAACAAATTTACCTCAAAAAAGGCAAACAATCTTGCCAAGAATTTAAAGGTCAAATGCTCTGCAGTGAGACACTGAGCCAAATTCGATTTCACTTTATGTCAGAAATAAATGCATTGTCAGTGACTCAGTGCTGGCTACATATTCTGTGACTAATCTTAGACCACCATAAATAAGAAGCTGACAACAGCTATAAAACTGTTTCCATTCCCATCCATGAATCTCCAATTCCTAGTATCCAGTCACTACAAAACAATTCATTCAAACACACAGCTAAGGAAATGTCCTAATAATAACTAGTTTGCTGTAAATATGACTAAGCAACAACGAAGCAAGAAAGGGTCAGTGCAGAGCTTGTGGCAAAAAGCACATGTGTTGTAGTATAAATCCTTCACTTAGGAAAGCTCCTAGTGATAAGACACATGAAACAAATGCTACAAAATAAAGAGTGTAATAAAGTGGGGTTTTTTTCTCCTTGCTAGCACAACTCCTTATAACATGGACCACAGGACACTACCAGTCTTAATCCATAGCTTTCTCAGTCTTTCCTCAAAGACTAATTAATATCCACTCCCAAATTTCTCAGAAATCCCAACAATTAACTTTCTCAGGTGTCAGGCTTCTTTAACACCACTAGAAGCCTTTCCCCCATCCTCCAAGATCCAAGGAAGTCTCCTGTTCTCCTCTGTTACCACAGAGTAACATCCCTCCTAGGCAGCTATCTCCAAGTCTGGACTCCATGCCCAGGTTCAGTCTTGCTCTGGCTCTGAGAGTTGGCTCCTCAGCAGCCACGGTGTAAAAGAAAGCTTTGAGTGTTCTGACTGCATTTGTGAAATGTCCAGAAATGCAGGAACACGTATCTAACATTGAGCACAGCAGCTCAGCTCACTACATTATTTCTAGCCAACACCGTAAAACGTTGAGTAAGAGTATGCTCATGTCTAATACTTAAACAATGCCTTTGCCTTTTCAAAATTGGATTTTGAGCCCTGCTGATGAACAGAAGTTTCTGAGCAAACCAGAGGACAGATGAACCAGGCATAAGTCTCAAATTGCCAAGGCTCTGGACAGAAGGGGACTATCAGGGATCACAAACTGGCAGCATTTGTAGGGGAACTGTTGACAAGGAAGCCAATTTAGGCAGAAAATTTTCATCAGAAATGTGTATGAATGTGCCACATCATAGTTCAAATAACAGATGTGGCCAGGCTTTAGTGGGATAGACTGTATCATGAGGAGGGGCAGTCATCAAAGTACAACCCTGGCTATTTTCACAATGCCGGCCAAAATATGCCAGCAAGGGGCTTGTCTTCATTTGGAGCTCATCCATTTGATCTGGAACCAAAGCAGCAGTAGTTCAGCTGACAACACAGACGAGGTCTAGATTAATTCAGACATGCACATCCACAAGTCTAATTTTAAGAAATTTGGAAATCAAAGCTCATAATGGGAGACCAAGGCTTTGTGGAGGGATCCACAGGAGGGATCCAGTGGAGGTGCATGCCACTCAGGAAGCTAGCAACAGGGAATCTAAGAGTAAGGGTAAGTCTGAGCTCCCCCAAGTGCAATGTCTGACTCAAGTCTGCACAGCCGAGCTGCTTCCCTTCATTTGTCGTTCTGAACCAAAACCCTGCTCCTGACACAGAGTCTTGTGTTTATTTTATTTGACAGATCTGAGAAAATTCAGTCTTTCTGTTGAAGTATATACAAGTGCTGCAACTCATCTTTAAAGTTATTCAAAAACTTAGTAATAAAGTATTACAAAAGCTAGGTTTGGTTTCTAAGCCTCTGGGGTACAGTAGCACTCCTCCATCCCACCCCTGTGTTTTCTAATTACTCAGCTTTTCTGAAATAGAGACCTCCTCAACTCCATTGCATAAATTGATCTCACTTAAGATAACACAAAAAAAGAGCTAAATGCAATTATTTATCCTGTAATTTAGAAGAAACATGAAATCTTATCTGGATGTTTCTCGCTTAACATAATGTTTTTTATTTTTATATTTAACTATCACAAAAGAAGAAAAAAATCCCAAGAAATAGTCTCAAGAGTAACAATTATCCCTGACTGGAGGACTGAAACAGGCCTGTGCTTCCTGGATTCAGATTTGAGCTCCTCTCCACTTTCAGTTTAGAAGATAGGTACACAGCTATTCACATGGAACTAATTCTATTTTGCATAGAATATCATCTCCATGTTCCACATGTCAAGTGAAAGCACTGCCAAGATTAGGTGAAGTGTGAAGTGTGTGTGTGGAGAGAAAAAGGAAGACAGACTTTGGGTAACAATTTTTCATTTCAATGCCAGAAAACCTGTCTATATTTTTCTTTGGATTTAGGTCACAATTTTAG
This sequence comes from Melozone crissalis, assembly GCF_028551555.1. Classification (NCBI taxonomy): domain Eukaryota; kingdom Metazoa; phylum Chordata; class Aves; order Passeriformes; family Passerellidae; genus Melozone; species Melozone crissalis. Next base: position 31,207,778 of record NW_026535782.1, on the reverse strand, counting down.
TTCTTCCTTTAAAAAATCCTACCCATGAAAAGTTATTACAAAGTTTGCTTGTAGAGGCTAAATTCTTCTCAATTTCCTGAATTCTGAACAGCTTTATTGCCATTGAATTCATGCCACTGCCAGTTATCAAAAGCAAAACAACAAAAATTTCACTCCCAAAAACTTTTTCAGACACAGAGTCTCAAATATGATAAATACTCTAGGAACAAAGCAGATATTATACAGCAATCTAAATGAACAAAGTAACTATTCAAACTCACATAGAAAAAGATGTTCGCACTGTGCTTTTAAAATGGCAATTTATTCTCATCCCTAGGTGTGTTCTATAACAGGACAAAGAAGAAGCCCTGTTTCTCTTCATTCCTTATTAGCAAGAAATTTAAACAACAGAATGATTTAACTGCCTGTATTGAAGCAGTTTTTCCATGCCTGCTTGTTTCATAGTCATCATTTAAATTAAACAAAAAAATTACTTGAATAATTATTTACCTTTCTCTGGAAGTGTACTGGCATTGCATATCTGCTCTTCACCCTCACCAGCAGATGTTGCAGCTTTTATTTTAATTTGATAAGTAACGTTGGAAAGCAGATTTCTGAAAGTATGCAGTGTACCAGAAGATGAAAAATTTATAGAATTTCCTTCGACTGCTATGATGTAATGTGTAATTATGCCGTTGGCAGAAGCAGGAGGGTCCCACTGCACTAGGATCGATTGCCAACTCGTGGCGATACAGCGAATGTTCTGTACAGCATCTGGCACTTAAAGGACACACAGGCACCAAAGATTAACATGCACATGCAACTAAAACTGTAATCACACAGCAGTATCATTAGAGAAGCAGACACGGTGTTCATAGCAAGAGTCAAACACTGCAGTGTCAGACATTAATAAAAAAACACATTGAAAGAGCAAAACTATGGCTTTGTCCTTGTTAGATGGTTCCTTTCCAACTACTATGAATGTGACTCATGTTAGTACTTGCGAGAGAAGAGGGCATCTATCTGGCTTCTTCCTAGTTGTGGGCTTCAGTTTTGTTTCCTCAACACAACTTTTTGCTCATATTTCCCCCATGTGTTTTTAAACACAGTGTACTATAAATACACAGTATACATACTCTATGTACCTACTCCATATACATAGCAACAGCATCAACAGTAGAAGTTCCTTATTTGTTTTCTTATATATCTGTCAGACTTAGTTCTTTCAGGCCCTTCTACACTTTTCTCTGTACAGAAGTCACTGGGCAGATTTCAGAGCTTTCATAACAATTCTTTCAATTTATTGTTTCCCATCTATTTGCTGGTTGTAGCAAAAGATTTTTTTAAATGCTCATAAAAATGAATGAAGGTAGAAAAAACTACAATCACTTTGAAAATAGACCAATTATTTATGAACAACTGGTTAAAGAGAAATAAAGAAAGTAACACAAGTATGGAATGTCAGTGATGAAATGAAACAACTGATGGATGACCATGGCTTTTGAGGAGGACCACCTTCAGCTGCCCGAGTCCAACAGACAAACTGAAACACCTCAGTGATGGTCCAGATTTCTGACGGTGTTGTAACTCTGGTACAATAAACTGCAAAACTCTTCCCCAGAAACTCTACTAGTTCTGGAAAGTGTCTTCACTGGAAGCATGATCCTAGCAGACATGTAGTCATCATATGGGATCTTTTTATTTTGGGGTCTCCTCCCTTTGCTAACAGTGTAGAGGACCCTGGGAGTCCCCTAACCCATGCTTGTTCCCTGGCACTGACAGCTCTTACAGAGCCTAGGGGTTGCTCTGACCTGGAAAAGGAGTTTTGTTGTGCAAAACTGGTTTTGCACAATGGCCAGTTTCACAAACCCACGGGTTCTCTTTAGTGAATATTATGTATTTTAGTGGCTAGCTTCCTTCCTAAAATAAATTCTAAAAAGAAAAAAAAGAAGTTTAAAAATTTCTATTTGTCTAATATAATTTCCAGTTCATTTGCCAATCTTTTATCCAGCTGCATTTGATACTGCTAATGTTTCAGTTATTTTCACAGGGATCTGAATTATTGCTTTGATCTGCAAAGACTGATACCTATCTAATTTTCTTCCCTTTATCTGTGTTGCTATTAAAAGATTTATAGTAGCCATGTAAGCCTCTCATTTCAGATGAGGACATTTTTAATTCTACACTTCCGAAATCAGACTTCAAACCTAGTCTACAATAGGAATGTGAATCAGCGCTACACAGGCAAGAGACAATGAGTTAGTGTTAGGTTATATTTTCTTTGGAGAGAAGAGGAAGACTTTTGTTCAATCATACAAGGAAAACAAATAGAAATGTATTTAAAACTGCCAGAACTGCAGCTTATAAAAAGTCATATCTAACCTGATTCCATCGTTGTAAAGTGGACAGCATTACTGAACTGATTGCCATTCCCAAGCTTGGTAAACGCAGAGACACTGATAAAATAGGGGCTGTATGGTTCTAATCCAACAATGTTTGCCTCATGGTTTGAACCTGAAATGTTCTTAAGGAAGGAAATATTATTAGTACACAATTAATCTCTAGAAACATTGTAGCCTTCACCTTGAACCTACTGAAATGAACAGAAAATTTACAGCCATAGTTTTGTGTCTTCCAATCTGAGTAGCTCTCAAATACTGAAAACTATCTCCAGCTTCACATTAACCCCTCTCACCTTCTACTTCCTTACAGATCTTTGGTGGTTTCTATGAAACTACCCTAAGAATGTGTTCCCAAAAGTAGCTGGCTGTAGAATCCACTGTTTCTCTTTCACATGCTCATAGTGGCCTTCAGGCATTATGGAAGAAACTTCCTCCCACAATGGGGAATAACAGCAGACTTCACTGGAGCATTGTCTTTTCCTGCAGCTTTTACAAGTATCTCAGATGAACAGGGCTCACTATATAGTTTCCAAGCTTGAGATGCAGTCCTGACCTCAGCTTGCTGCCTTTGCAGTTCATGGAACATTCCTTGAGGCCACCCAAGCAATCAGATTTAAGCCTTTTTAAAATTTTGCGTATCATAAAATTATAGATTCATAGAATGGTTTGGGTTGGAGGGTGCCTTTAAAGACCATCCAGTTCCAACCCCCATACTGTGAGCAGGGAATCTTCCATAAGACTGGGTTACTCAGAGCTTCACCCAGCCTGGCCCTGAACATTTATGTAGTATCTACTTCAGTTACAACTTACTCAGTTCTTATTCTTTGATATTTTTTTAAATGAAGACCTCTTGACAGTTTTTTACTATTTTTTAAGGTAGTAAAAATTTTTGAATCTTGAAAGTCCATAGGTACTAAATAGTTAAACAAAGGTAGCCGCAAAGCAATTAACTTCTGTCATTTTCTAACATCAAGCTTACACTAAAGGACCAAGTAGGAGTAATAAACCTCACTGTCAGTGAAACATTAGAAGCCCAAAGCACGTTAAAACCAAACTATTTTTCCTGTTTAATTTGAACAATTGAATTACAGGTACAGTGGGAAGGAAAATAAACTGTCTTAGCAAATAGGAATTTATAGGCACTTCAAAATTCTAGGAGCATAAGAGACATTTAAAATATTTGCCATATCTTTTTTTCCTAAAGCATGAAAAAATACTTTAAAAGATTATACACTCTTAATTATAAACATACCCAAAAACCCAGTTTTTCAGTGTTGTTTTGATAAATCTTAAAATTATATCTCATAATAACACCATTTGACTGAGGACTTGGATCCCATTTTAGCCACACAGAATCTGCGGTGTAGTTGATAATGGTCAAATTCTGGGGTGGAGCTAATGGCACTGCAAAAGAGAAATTCTATTGAGTACCAAATGACAAATACTCCAGGCAAAACAGTACATGCAGGAGAACATAGGCACTTTTGTTAACATTTGTATCTGAACTCAAGCTAACAGTACTTCATTTCTATTTCAATCTTTTTTCTTCCTCTTTGACATGAAACAAATTCAATTAATCCAGAATACATGTTTAGTCAGCAAGGGATCTTCTTGGAGATCTAACAAATCTATTAATCACTTAAACATCCCTGCTGTCAGAACTAAGACATTTCTCAGAAGTCACATTACATATATAACAGGAATGCAATACACTTTACTTCCTCTGACAATATATGGACCACAACTCATCATACATTTAAAAGATGTGTAATTTACCATGCAGGGGAGAGGAGGTCCATGTACAGGAGAACTGTGTGAATGTGTCAGAAATATTTCCATGTTTTATCATTTTTCAATTACATGGGGGATGAAGAGAAAGGTACTCTTGTTTGCTTCAAAATCTCTGACACTTTGCAAACCATAACACATTCCAAAGGCAAAAGATATTTCTTTATGGGGTTATTTTTGTATTCCTGTGCAGAATGTGACCTCCTCTTGTGCCCTGTGGCAGGAGGAGGAGCCCTCAGGAAACACCTGCCTTGCAGTGCTTCCTTTGCCTGAAAGCTCTTCACTCACAGACCAATGGAATATTAATCCATATCAACAGGTCTGATGCTCAGATCTAAGATGGATGCTGTAATAGAGCTGGTATTTTGAAGTTGTTTACAATTGAATTTGCTCACCTGACTCATCTGTGTAGAACTGAAGCACAGCAGAGGGACCAGGTCCTTTTATTGTTCTGGCAGCTGCATAAATGCTGTACAATGTGAATGGCAGAAGATCTTCCAAAATGATAAAATTATTGGTAGTAGAGAATGAGCTATTCCTTTCTGGCCCAAACAAATTTAAATCATAATGTATTATAATACCATTTGGCTTAACAGGAGGGTCCCATGAAAGCATAACTGAGGTAGTTGAGAGATTTGAAAATGTTTTCATTACAGGTGCTGATTCTGGGACTATATGAAGAAATAAGAAAGAGAAAAACAACTATAATTTCAGAAAAATATGAAATGAAAAATTCTATTTCACAGTCTTAAAATAGAAATGTACAGCAGTTGTTTGTGTCACTGTATTACAAAAACACTCAGTGAAACAAGAAAAATAAACCCTTTTTTTCTTTCAGAAAGCTATTTGGGTTTTTTAATAATTTCTTTAGGAATTAATAAAAAGTCTTACCGTCTTCATCAGTTCTTATGTGAAGACTCAGAGTATGCCGTTCAGAAGATCCTTTATCAGTGGCTGGTGTGATTTTCAGAATGTAATCAGTGTATTTCTCCAGATCATCAAAAATTATGCTTGTGTTGTAAGTAAGGAAAGATAATATCTTACTGGTTCCCAGTTGCATTAAACTTAGAGAAACATGAAAGAAGACTAAGCCATTTGGCTGGGATGGTGGAAGCCAGCTTACATTTACAGAAGATGAGGAAATGTTTTGATAGATCAGATTTTCAACAAAACCTTCTGGGACTATGAGAGATAATAAGCAAAAAATTAAATGCATGGATTACAGTAATAAAACATCCAAACCCCAACCAGAAATAACTGCTCAAATATAATTAATCTGAAAGAGTCAGTTGCAATATTTTTTACAACTTTTAAAAATAATTTGTGTTTCAATATCAAAAGCAAAATGGTTGAAGGTATATATGAATAATCATTTCTGTTAAATTTGTTTAGGAAAAGAGTCTTAATGAAAGCTTAAGACAATAATTTTATTGCTTGTATCCACAGAGGCTTGTGCTCCATGTTCTCTGTGCTCTAGAGTTTGAAAGACTCAGATCAAAATGCCTTCCTTGCAAAGATAAATATTGCAGCATCAAAAACTACATTTAATGGTATTTTTTTAACTTTGCCATCATAACAGTAAACTAACTTTTAAGTTAGACAATATTTAATAAATATTTAATAAAAACCCTGATATACAATGAGCACTAAAAAAGTTATTAACTTACTGTCTTGATCTGTATACACATCTATTTTTTCACTGGTTTTGTTTCCATCTCCAAATGCTGTGCTTGCAGTTAACCACAAAGTGTAATGGCTGTATTTTGCCAAGTCATCCAGCACTACACTGACATTGCTGTCATTACCATAACTTGTGAAATTCTAAAGAGAGAAATAAAAGAAAATGTTACCACATAAAATGCTTTTTATTCATTGATTTCTTTTTCTAGTTCCCCATTTAGCCATCACCACCACCAGCAGCAGACATGATTCACCATAGCACTCAGAAGACATAAGCCTATGCTTTGACTCCTAATGAGTACTGATTTTTTCTGAGATACTTGATTTTATGATGTCTATTTATACCCCTTGTAAGTACTACAGAGTACATGATTGGCTTCTTCTATTGTTTGTAATTGTTGAATGCCAATTCAGAGATTAAAACTGTAATATTGCAGTATGTTTATCCATATTTCATCAAGAAAATTAACAAAAAACCCAGCATCTTCTAATTGTTTATAGATTATATGAACCACACATGCCTTGGCTGATCATTGTTAATCAAATAAAAGGACGTCTCTCTCTTTAATCTATTTTTATGAGAGTAGATTTTGAACTTAAATCTTTCAGTGGCAGAGATCTCACCTCACCCCTTGATGAGCTGTTCCTTTTGCTAGTTGTCCCTTGCAGTAACATCATGCCATTATCTCTAAGGAAATGTCTATAGTGAGTGGACTCATGTTAAACTGAAGGCATGAACAGAATTTTTTTTTCCTCTGTGCAGTTACTTGCTACAGAAAGAATAGGAGAAGATCCCAGTCCCAGTGTCTTTTGAACTATATAAAAAAATTAATACTGTGACTACAACAGCAAGTTAGTGCTCAGATCAGCACCTCTAAGGAGGCCATTCCTATTTAGAATCAACAATTTTGGAAGATGAAAAGACAAAATATAAAGGCTATTATTTATGTAAGTTCAGCTACACCACATAAGTTCAAATCAGTTGAAGTTGAATGTGTTGAATCATCCACTGATTTACAGGAACCTGACTTAGATGATCCAACACAGTTTGGTTCATGGTTTGAAAATTGTTGAGAAGTCATTTAGCCCATCAGCATATTCAGCTCAAGCATTGGGTAGCAAGTCAAATCTTCAGTGCTGATTCAAAGAGCCAGTAGCATTTCTCTCCAGCAGCCACATTGCCCTATTGAGCAAATGGCATGGGCAGGACTTCTCAGGACCAAAGAAATCCTAACTTTTCTACACAGAAATATTTTCAGGATGAGATGGATTTTGTCCAACCTCCTGATGAATTCCAGCTATTTCATCTGGCCCCTATTTTTGGTGTTAGATCAAATCCACACCCTCCAATTTAAAAGGCAAGTTAGCTTTCAAGGAAATTTTTTTTCTGAAAAACAGAGGCTGTAAGAGCAAACTTACTAAAGCAAGAGAAAGGCAACAAAAATATTTGGGTATTGAAATTTAGAAATACCACATATAAGCACAGGAATGCTAAAACTGCACACTGAAAAATTGATTACATTTCTCATAAGGAAAGTTCTTATTGAAGAAGTCACCCTGATATGCTTTATTCCACAGTTGAATCCATACTGTGCAAACTGATAGTTCAGTATGTAATCTTTATGTCTGTCAGTAATGTCTGTCACATATCAATTTATATATCTCATGCAACACTTCACCAATTTTTGTATGAGCAAAATATTTTTATTTTTGCAGAAAACTATAGATGACACTCTCATTACTTTCCCTGAGACTTTTAGATCTGTATTTGAAGACCTAGTTTTGCCTGCAGTCACTAGTACTGACATAACATAAATAAGTAAACAGTTTGGCAATGAAAACTTAAGCCTTTGTTTTGAATGCAGAACAGAAGCTGCACAAATTGCGAGTATAATTTTTTTTTTTTAATGTGTGAGTATCCACTCATTAAATGACGATAAACACACTGTTAGTTTTGCCCAATAGACTAAGTTAAGTCAACATCAGTCAAAATACAAAAAAAATTCCACCTTAATATATGACTTTTTTCTAGAAGTAGTTTGAATTTCATACTAGCTGCACACCTAACTGAAAAAGCCTGGAAAGAGCTTTGTGTTATATTTGGTAAGTTAAGATACAGGAAACAGTGGATCAGATTCTAAGGTATTTAGTTAAACACTGATACTCAAGCAGGGTATGACATAAAACATCATCTGGCCCAGAGGAAGCATTCTAATATCCTCTTTTTGTTACTATTATTATTATTGTTAGCAAAAGTTAATAATTTATAACAACATGTAATAATCAGATTTGTTTTAAAATAAGACCTTAAATAATTACCTGAGTTTTAAGGTAAAAATGTCAAGGCTACCACATCAAGCTTTGATCCTAGATTTAATGGGAGTTTATTGATATGAACAGCTGAAAATTCAACTCTTAGTTTAAAAAGGCCTTTACAATTTAGGCAGCTGTCTGGCAGTTAAGGACTCAGTGAACCAACATGAATAACAGGGTTTTGGTGGGTCAACAAAAACTATTTTAAGATGTAGTTTCTTTACAGTGAGGACCCCAAGGAGATATCTCTAACTACTGATATGACAAAATATTAGGCAAAAATATTAGGTAAATTCCAAAATATCAGGAAAAAAAAGGAGCACATAATTAAGAGTAATAGTGAGCAGGAAGAGCTGTGTGGGTACAAACCGAGAAAAGATGAAACTTGTACTAATTGTACCCTGGGGATAGAACACTTTAGGAAGTTTTACAATTAACTGTGGCTGTAGATGAAAGCAAGCAGCTTAGGATCTTTGGCTACAGCTGAAGAAATTCTTCCTTCTGTCCCTTTCTTCATCCATACATGAAAGAAGTTTTGACATAGCAAAGTATCAGATTATTAAAAGCAGCTAAGTGTAAGCAATACACTCAAGCCATGAAAGTGTCAGCAGAAACCAGTATCTTCTTCACCTCAGGAAGTGGCAGACATTTCCAGTGACATAAAGCTGTAGTTGGCTGTATAAGGAAAACATGGTGATGCTCTTCTTCACTGTTAAGCTTTTACTTCTGTTCTGTTTTCTTTTTTAGGTTCATTCTATTGCATTCTTGTTGTGAGTCAGAGGATCACTTACTTGCCTCTGGGAATCAGGTGAGAGTGGTGATACTGTGAAGGCTTATCCAAATCATCCTTCAAGGAGTGGAATATTCAATGTTCCATTAAAAACCTAAGTGAAGTTATTGCATTTTGTCTGCTGTACCATTCTGAGACCAACTTTTTAAAAATTTGCGGTGTATTGTAGAGACGTTCCCCTTTTTATCCCTACTTTAGTCATACAGGTGAAGAAAATGTTTGATTGTTAAGTACTATAGTACATCGTTTGCACCCCTTGTCTGGATCCCAGGGGTAGACCAAGTTGAATTTCACTCTGAACTGTATCCAGTCATATCCATTTTGCTTGGCTTCAGGTAGAGGTTGGATGATTTGGGTCAGATATTCAGTTGCTAGAAGGATCATGGGCTTTTTTTCAGTCCTTGCCCCTGGTTCCCCTTTCTGGTCTGTCAGAGCAGGACAGCTTTCATCTGTACTGAAATTCCTACACTGGGGAAATTTATTGAAGCATATATTTATGTTTGTAATTAGCACCTTTCCACTTTCTTGCTAATCAAAACAGAAATATATAGAGATTGAATAAGGGAGTTCATTCAAGCCAATGATATCTTTCATAGATTCATATTTAGCCATGAGAAAGTTACTTCCATTGAGTCTTTGATTTAGTTCGTGGATAGGACTGAGAATATGGACACTATGATTGCTTCAAGCACCAGGCAAGGCATCGTGGAGCAAAACTTGCAAAGCTGCTATTGCAAACAGTGAAATCTTAAACTGTAGGAACCCGGCAGTGTCACAGAGACGTGAGGTGAGGAAGAGGTACAGTGTCATGTCATCTGTGAAGGAAGCACTCTTTGTCAGCATACATGTCAGATCTTTACTGCACTGGGACAGGGTGTATACACCATGAAGTAGCATTTTCCCTAGGCCTATGACAGCAGAAGAGGAAAGATAATGCTGAACTGGAACTTAGCCTAATGCAGGTGATGGTTTATTCTAGTTGGCTACCAGCCATTCCACCCTCTCTGACACATTTTCTTTTACAACTGTCAGCATCCCCATAGAAACAGTCCACTCATCTACCAAAATCCTTAAATCTAATCTCCATCACTAAATATTTCCTTCTGCTATTCTCGTCTTGAACCTTGGGTCTGAGCAACCCAGGCCTTCTGACTAGACAGCTGCAGTGTTATTTTTCATGTAGACCAGTAAAGCAAAGAAACTATACATTATTTTTCTGACTGAAGAGGGTACATAAATTTTCCCTTTTTGACAGAAAACTCAAATTTCTGCATCATGTCAGGGAGTAAACTGTATCTTTTATCTCAGGTCTTTTTTTGTATTTGGTCATTTTTTCCCTAAACAAAATGCTTCACTATGCAACTACTAACTTCCTAGTTTTAACATATTAATAGTCAGTGGTTTATGTTGATTAGGTTTTAATATGCCTGAGCATTTTGAGAATGTGTGAGAAGTGATAAATTGAGACAACAGAATAGCACAGACAGTGATAAATTGAGACAACACAATAGTTTAGTATGACTTCTGTATCTATTTCAGATTATGAGAGCATTGGGAAATATTAATTTGCTTGATATTCTTCAGCAAGTGTGTTTATTCAGGCATCTAGAAGTTATGCTTTAAGACTTGGACCTCTGGCATTATGTCCTGACAAAGATGCAAAGACTGGTAGAGAATGGCTGCCTGCAATGTGAAAATTTGAAATGTGAAAAGATCACCCACTTTTTCAATTCTCCTGTTTAATTTCTCCAACTGAAAGTACAGTTTGGTTAAATATAATCAGAATGGTGGCTTTGACACAGAGTATTTCAGCCAAGGATTCTTTCTTTCCAAATATGTGCAATACAAAACTTAGCAGCAGACCCTGCAATTACATGGTTATAGTTCTAAGTTACAGAAAGCTGTAAGCTATATGTATGCATACTCATGCAGCTTACAACAGTCTGTATATATCATATACATATATATATATATATATAGTCACACATCAGGCTGACTTTCACACATGCATTTCTCTGTTGTAAAAGGAGTAATATAAAATACCTGACAGAAATGAGCTGGCTTTTTTTCACCTGTTTGAAATCTGTCTTGCATCCATAGGAATGCAGATTAGGACTGTAGTGTAGATTTGGTAGGTGCCGAGACAAACAGTGAGCAGACACGATGTGAAGGGCATAAGGAGTTAAAGGGAGTAGACAGATTAAGATTTGATCATTATTTGAGAGATTAATGCTCATATCCCAAGGGCAGTAAGAGACAGATGCAACAGCAGCTGAAACTTATCTTCTGAGGGCAGAGAGATGGAATAGAAATCAAAGTCAAAAGGATGGAAATGGTAGGTTCCACACACAGAGGTAAAACTACTGTCAGCAGTAGTTGACAGAACTAATGTCAGCCCTTTTGTCCTGACAACACAAAATACGCCAAAGCAGCATTAACTTTCACTTGTGCCACCATCATTTCCTGGCCTAACTAGATCACACGATAATAAAACTGGACCCTCACCTTCCTGGGCCAATGCTACTGTGCTCCGTCTTCCCTATCTTCTTCCTTTATTTCCAGAATCCTGGGCACATCTTGGGGGGTTTTATCTCCCTCTCTCTTTCTCTCCCTCTCTCAGTGTGTCAGCTTTGCCTTACTCATTCATCTCAGAGTTACACCTTCCTAGAGGCAGGAATAGTCCAAGTCCATAGTCCTCCTCTAAAATTGCTTGAAGTGTCCTTCATAGGATGGGCTGGTTCAGGTGATGCACTGATGTAAAGTTTTTCCACTTAAATCTTAAATTTGTCAACTTTACCTCTTAAATCTCTTAAAGAGATTTAAGAAAAAAGCTGTTGCCATAGCAGTGTGCACAAACAGAGTCTTTGATCTGAACTGTAGCCCTGATTTTAATCTCATCAGAATGTGAATTCATGGCACAGTCCTGCTTGCACCTGAAACTATGCAGAGCCCAGCAACTACATACTTGCACACAAGTCAGAGACGTGTATACACTGAAGTATGTCAGCAATTATTCACTCACAGCTATGTCTAACATTTGTGAATATTTTTTCTAGTTATCCTCAAAAACGTGCATACCTCACCCTAAATATATCTTGATCATAAATTTATGCAGTCAAGGTTGTTTTCCATAATTTTCTAAATGAATTTATATTTCTTGTTTTTCTTCCATGTGTGTAAAACTTGTGACCCAAAAACTGTAAAGGAGGCTTATTTCTCTTATTATATTTCTGTACTATAAGATATTCACAGAAAGTAGAATAAAAAGACTATATACAATTAATAAGTGGAGTGCATAATTAGGGATGAAAGCAGCATCAGGAAAAAAAATTAAATTAAAATATATCTCCAAAATATTATTTACAGGATTTTGTCTTTTAAGCTTTAACTTCAGAATAACAATCTTTGCTTCAATATACTAAACAGTAATTTCCTTTTGAGAGTAAGAAAAATATGAAAAAAAAGCATTCCTTACTTTCACATTACCTCCATATTTTCAATACTATACCATTATGTATTAAAAAGTAAAAGCAGAAACAGAAATTTACTGAAATTGATAGATTAGACTTAAAGAACACTCTTGGGGGTGTGCCATGCATGTAGTGGGTCTTGAGTCTATCCACTACATATGTAAAGTGTGTATGTATATTAGGTGTATGTGTACATATATATATATATGTACATATAAACTTTGCATAATGGAATATTACACGAAACCTATTGGCATTAATGCTTACATGATATGAATGCTCAGTGAGATGCACAATGTAAAACATATGATTACAAGATGTACTTCTGTCTTTGTAAGTTTAAAATCTACATCATAGTGAAGGAAATATGAAAGAGCAATTTATTGATAACTATAAAACTGATTTCATCTTTAAGTAATTATTAGAACATTTAATTTACTTCTACAAAAGAATATAAAAACACGCTTACCTGTATGAATATTCCTGAGTTGTTTTTGAAATAAACTGAGTAGTACAGTATATTTCCATTAGGCTTTTGAGGAGGAGACCAGAATAGCATTATTGATGTGGAAGAAAGGTTTCTGTATGTAACATCCTTTGGTGGATCACTTGGTGCTGCAAAAATGTTAATTTTAGCAAAATTTAAGCTTTTGTACCTCAAGGTTTTTTACACTTAATACCGGAGGTTCATCCACTGTAGTAGATTTTACAACATCCTATGGCAAATAAAATGTATTTCTGATTATGGTGTAGAAACTGTTTCACAAAATAATGAACTAAAACTGTATATGTGAAATGAATTTTTAAAACATTTTTTCAATCATATTTGTATTTAGCTGCATTTTTAAACAGATAAGATTTTTCTTATAGAATTTTTCCTGTACTTACTGCTTTGTGCACATAGAAAATCTAATTTGTAGCCATGGAAGTTGACTGAGTTACGTGTCTATACTGCAAATATAGTTAGTAGGGGGAAAAAAGTGATTTTTTTCACAAAACCTAAATTTAAAGCCTCTTTCTCTCTGATTATAAACAGAATTTAGGCTCCCAACTCATGTAGGTGAACAAGTTACTTAAGCTTGAACAGTATGATAATTTATCTTTTTTCCTCTTTTCTCATCCTATTAAATGTGCAGAAATACCTCTGTAAGCCTTCTTCCATTAGTCCCTTCTCCTATTTATAAAGAATAGCAGCATATGGTTTGTCTCAGTAACACAGTGATGTAGGAGAGTTAAATTCAATTCCTTAAGATAGCTTAGGAGAATTTAAATCCATATTTCTCACCATCCAAGAAAGTGCTCTACAGAACTTGCAGTAGAGTACTGAACACTATGAGTTATGTATCTCTCTTGCTTTGTGCTGCTCTAGTTTGTGTAAAATATTAAAATATTAATTGGAGGGGGAACCCCAGCACCAGTTCCCTAAAGTCTGTCCCAATAAAGTAAAATTATATTCCCATACCAGTTTCAACAGCAACTGTGAATATCTACAACCTGATGATGTAGATAGATTTTGGAGGGATGGCTCAGATAGATGCTGTCCTGCCAGTGGTTGTGCATTGGGGAATTGCTGATATCTGTGCAGGGTGATTCTGAAGTATGCCTGCATACTATCTGTTTTGCAACAGATTATAGCAATATGATTGATGGAAAACCAGAAACAAAACTTAAACTGAATGACTTCCAAATGACTTCCAGTATATCATATGATCATATAAAAGTCACTTTCCATGTTGGAAGTATAAAATAATTAAAATGAAATATACACTGACAGTGTTCATTTTCAAATTAAAAATATTGCAGACTTAAGAGTGATATTCTAAGAAGTATTTTCCCTATCAGAAATTGTGTCACAGCTGCTTAAAGCAAGGATCCATTAAAATATATTACAAAAATAATATTAATTATTTCAAAGTTTAGAAAGAAATTATTTGGATCTTGTCTGTCCTAAAGAGAAATATTTTTTTCTCGGTAAATTAGTAGCGATACCTATCATAATTTTATAGAGCCATAGATACATGTATACACAAAGATAGAGGCACAGAGATACATGTATACACAAAGATAGAGGCACAGAGACAGGTAGAATGTCTGTCTTTTACAAGTCAAATGTCACTTCTACTTCAGTGGACTTATTAACTTTAAAAAGGCTGACAGAATTTTAAGGCTGAATGAAAATAAAGGTTCATACTGTATATAAGCTTACCTCCTTCAGAAGTTCTGAATGTTATAGTATCACTTTTTATGTTGCCATCTCCAAATCTTGTACTTGCTGTTAGGTAAGCGCTATACTCACAGTTATATTCTAGGTCTGTGAATTCCAGTGATGTTTCTGTTACATTTACACTCCTCTTTGACATTTTATTCCTAAAGAAAAATTATTTTATTAGTTATACATATTCACCATTTCTCTCTATATATACACACATCATTTCTCTCTCTATATATAATTACAGCATTTATAACAAAAATGAAAAATGCAATATTGTGTTAAATACAAGTAATTTAGGTTTTTAAAAGAGGCTAGGATAAATTTTTGTCATTTATGGTGAAAAACTAACTTTCGTACCACGGCATCACAGTAGGGCTCTTCATGTTGCTTCTTAAAAAAAATAACACCCCAAAAACCCACAGAAATATGGTTGCTAATTACATCAACAAAGACAATGGTTACATGAAATATTAAGGAGAAGTATTTGTATCTATTAACTGCTTTCAAATGGTTATGTGTTACCCTTGGGAAGGACACAGTAGGGCATAACTAAACTGTCTCCCTGGACAGGAATAGCGAAATATAAAAAGATTATAGCAGGGAGCATGCCCTACTATGACTCTGTGAAATTGGTCAGAAGGCTGAAGTTATAAATGGAATAATAGAAGATGATATGGAACAGGAATTAGCTGGTGCTGAGTTAATTCTGGTGGAATGTAGCAGAGGATCAGAATGGAACTCCAGTCAGGTCAAAACCCGCCTAGAAAGACTGCAAGATGTAACATTAATAAAACACTGGTATTAGCATAGGTATGAAATGATTATCAGAAAGTAAAATAAGGTACAGAAAGAGCTAACTTGAATTCACAAAGTGTTATATTCCTTGTAAAGTTAACATAATCTTTTAAGAAAGAAATAGGAGGAAAATAAAAATCTAACATTCCATTCCTTCAAAGATTTCTGTATGAGTAGGTGTCCTGTGTCTCTAATAGGATTTCATACAGAGATGATAATTTGATAATTAAAAGCAAGTATCTTGCTCCAGAAATCACCGTGAAACTCTTCACAAATGACAATGTGTTCTAATACTAAAAAAAATAAAAAATTATTCAAAATTACTAGACTTTCATCCTTTGATAACTGAATGACTGTCCCATTAGCAAAGATCACCATCTAATATATCTGAAATAAGATTACATTAAAAAACAACTGAAATGAGAAAATGTATAAGAAAGAAAGAAAAAATCCTTCCTAACCCTCAGATTTTGAGTGGAATGTCACTTGACATGGGAAACATTCTTGGTAACAGAGAACGTTAACATTTACATTTTTCCCAAACTTCGGACATTTTTAATAGTCACTAAAATTTACAAGAGATTGCAGCTGCAGTTATCAAACTCTATACAAAGAAGGGCATTTTTTCCTGGATCTTTGCCCAATGTATTCTTAGTATGGAAATACCTATCTGGTTATAATTTAAGTAAGAAGAAAATCCACAGCTTAGTGTTGTGAACATTTCTACTCTGAGTAACTGCATTCTTACATGTGAGTTGCCAAAAAACATTTCCACAACCAGGCACGGAAAGAAGAGAAAAAACTTGAAGTATTTCAAGGGAAGTTGATTCTGTTTAGAAACTACAAAGATTGCAATAAAAATAAGAAAACACTGATCAAAGTGAGTGCAGCCTTCGCAGACAGTGAGGAAGTACCTAGCAGAATAAGTTATGCCAAGAAATTTTACTGAAAAAAATAATATAAGGTTTTAAAATACTTTTTTTTTTTTTTCAAAAATGGAGACAACACAGATTCTAAGAAATTGCAAAATTCCACTTGACAAAGACAGGTACCATATTGTCTTAAAAATCTATACCTCCAAATAGACCTAGTCAATAAGTATCTCACAAAAATTTGCAGAAAAGGATAGTGTCAAAAAACAATAGCTACATACAAGTTCAGCAATTTTGTTAATTGCACCTTTAATACTCAAAAATTACATTAAAGGAGTATGAGTTTTTGGGTTCAAGGAAAGAAGAAATTTGCTTTACTATCTACTAGCACCCAAAATCACCTTGTCCTCTGACAAATTCCATGAACTATAACTGAAAACATTGCAAACATCACCCTTTCTATTCTATTGATTGTGTATTCTTGTTCCAAATCAGCTAAAGGAAGCTTACCAAATTCTCTATAACTGTTGCAAAATATTTAATGAAGTGAAGGAACATTTATTTAACAATTGTAGTAACCTTCTTCTTTCTGCTTCATTGAGAAGCACTGGGATTAACAGTCTCCTCCAAAATATATTGAGTACCTCCCAAGAGCAGCAACTATATGGCATGACAATTTGCCTTGTTAAATCTCCCCCTGCAAGGCATTTGATGAAACTGTATAGACAACTCTTTTAAATACTTAAAATTATTCTCCTTCCTCCACACCCCTCGCTCCCTGCCAAGGAAGGAGTGAAGTTATGACCCCTTTGAAGGCAAAGGGAGTTTTTCTCCAATGTCCTTGCCTTAACATGATACTTAAAGCCTAAATTTAGGTATGGCATAGTAAGGAAAGACAAGACAGAGCAAAAAGAATAGGGGCAAGGCTTACAGCAAGAAGTTATGTGGTTGCTTAATTGCAATATTTAGAAATAGGGATAATTTAAGAGTTGTTTCTTTTTTAAAATAATTCTGTCTAAATCTTTTTTTACAGTAATAAAAGCAGTAAGTTATAAGGGAACATAAGGATGCAAAGTTGCATAACCTCAAGTCTTTGAACATAGCGTGCATCAAAACCATAGCCCTTATCATAAAGTAACTCTTCCCTAGCTTGAGGACAGTCATTATTTTAAAGAGCAACAGACATTCCCCGTAGAGTAGAACTAACAAGAGAAGAAAAATTCAACTTTTCTGGAAAGAAGAGCTTTCTCCTCTTCACTTTATCATCAACTTAACTAGAAATTATAATTTTAAAAAAAAAGTAGTAACTGAGGCCAAACCCCACCCCAAATAAAAATAAAATAATGTAAGGTCAAGAGCAGTATGTCCATAAAAACTGAGGATTTGCACATCTAGTTCGTGTCTTATGCACTTTAGTATTTGCTTCCTGCACCTTAGCAATGGCAATAAAATGGTAAAACATAAATGCAATATATTAAAAGTGATCAATAAAAACCATTTTCACTTCCAGTAGAAGTTATAGATTTTTGAAGAGATGTCACATGGATAGACCAAACTATGTTTTGCAAGGAATAGGAACTAGCAACTGCAAGTTTTAAAGTATCAAAATTCCTGTGTAAAGGTGAAAAAATATGACAGGACTAAAAAAAAATAATAGAAATGGTTAGATAGAAAAAACTAGAACACAATAAATGAAAATTATCTGTTAAAAATATGTGTTTGCTATGAATGTAATAAATACAAAATATAACAGTAGGCATAATTGATAGTACATACAAAAACTCTAAACATGGCTCTTACACACTGTCTATAACAGGAGGCAATATTTCTCTATTTTAAGCCTATTTCAAATCTCCTTGACAATTCAGCATGGGTTTGCACCCTGCCTTGCAGCAGACCTAATCAGAATATAATGGAAATAGGCACCATGCTCTAGTCTAATTCTGAGTTCACTTACTATAGCATAACCTTTGGAAAAAGATGTTGGAAATGCTTATGAAATGCTGAAATTTTTCCCCCATTTTTTTGCTAGTCTGAATTTTCATATAAAGAAGTCCAGTATTTTAAGTGCTGGATGGATATTTGTTCTACCAAAACATGTATTCAGCATATTGTGTAACAAAAACCTAACATTCCTGATAGGTTACAGATTAACATTTATCCTCAGAAGTACTTCCAGAAAAATCTTACCAGACACAAACTGTGTAATAGAGGATAATTCCATTTGGCTCCAGTGGAGGTTTCCATGACAACTTCACAGTGACACCCAACAACTGTTTTACAGAGAGGGCTTGTGGAGGAGAACTTGGAGCTGTAAAATGAGAGAATAGGACACAACACCTTGTCAAACAGCTAGGATCGGTGGGATACACAGCATCCTTAATTAGGCTTTGAATTATTTGTGATAGAAAGTTAACCTTGTACCACACTGGTACAGTATCCATCCGCTAATGTTAAGGCACAGCTTCTTTTCCTTTTTCTGACAGATGATAAAAGAAGATTTTGCATGGTGTTGTTAGAACATCTGTTTCTGTGATTCAATGGAAAAAGTACTTCATGAGAAAACAGAGCAATGGCTAGGTCACAGTGATTCACCTACTGCCCAAGTACATTGCTGTAATTTTTTTCCCCTTCTAATAAAAGCAAGAGCTTTATAGATATGAACACATGAAAATACAGCATAATAGTTCCCCTGAGGAAAAGAATGTGCTGTAAAGAATTATACGAAGTGCCAAAAGGTGGAAAAGTGGATAAGCATGGCATTGAGAGATGATAAAATTGTGGGATAGAAGACAGCAGTAAAATCTATTCACTCCATCAAGCAAGGACCACATTCATAGATTTAACGTGTTGCAAGGGCAAATGAAAAGGTAGGCATTGACTGAGATTCTTAAAATTAATTTTAAGATGATCCCTAGATGACACCATACCCCAGCTCTGCAGGGAAACATTGTAAATAAATGAAAATGTTAGACCACGTTTGTCTTTGTTCAAAGGTTCTTATTAATTTTACTGAGGACAAATAACTAATGCATGCATAAATTATACTGCTTTATTATCAGCATGTTATTGAGAAATTAATCTTTATCTGCATCTTGATTCATGGACCTATGCATCACTATGAAGTAATATTAGAATTACATTTGTTTTTCTCAAATTAAACCAAAGAGCATCATGCACTAAAAATTCAGGTCATAGCTGTAGTCATGCATGAAAATTGAAAATATGAGCATAACTATTAGCAAATCTATGAAACATTTGGTCTGAACCTTGGAACACTGTGTTCCTGTGAATACGGAACATGTGGTGTATTATAAATATTGTTGTTTTTCACTTCTTGTTCCTTTCACTATCTTGAAAGTTGGCATAAAGGTTTTATAACTCCTTATATTACAGAAAAACTATTTTATATTTTTTCATGAACAAAGGTTCACTGCATTCAGTGAGTGTATTTACTGGTGAAAAATGTTGACAGCTGTATTTTGTGTTTTACTTGTTATATTATCCTCAGTGACTATACAATAAAAGATCTGTCATATGGCAAGTGTCATCTTTTTGACATGTCTAGTTAATTCTACAATTCTTGTTCAGGGAATTTTTTTTTTCTAAAGAATAGAAACTACATTTGTCTAAATAAAAATAATCTCTGCTAAAAGAATTGATTTATCCATTCTAGCTCTTTTCAGTCGGCTCCAGCAAAATAACTCTTGAGCAAAGTTTTTTTACTGACAGTGTGGCTGATGAGTTGCTTGTGTCAATGCCCCTTTAGATATGTTCCCAGAGATTTCCAACTGAAGCAAAGGAGGGGAACAGACACAGCCTTTTCCAAAATGTCACTCACAGCACCTAAGTTAAGATTTTTGCTATGAATTTTTTTTCAGCATTCCCCTGCAGAAACTCAAAAGGTGACCAATGATAACTTTGCACTACAACATCATGTTCTGAAAGTACAAGCATAATTTTAAGGTTCCTCTGCTGGTTTGTGACCCACTGTAAAAATTAGCAGGGTTTGCAACAACTGTGTTCTATCCTCAGCCTGCACATGCCCCAGCTCAATTTGGAAGTCCAGTGCTACAGATGATGTACTTTGGGCATTTTCATATTACTAATAATTTCATAGCTATCTATGTGTACCTGTACGTGCATCTGCTTAGAATAATACAAGAAACCCCACAGAAATGTCCCTGGACGATCCAAACTGCATTTTTGTGGTTTTCCCTTTCCCCAGGTCTCACATGACTGAAAAAGCAAATAGAATAATTCTACCATGTCATGTATTAGATTAAAATAGTATGAGTAAATTAAGATACTTCAGATTCATAAGATATTGGTAAGATTAAAAGTCCAGGCACAGCAATTGCAGCATTTCATACAGCTTGTCCTGATAAATATATTGGTAGATAGATGGATAGGTAGATAAATATGTTTGTGTGTAGATACATAGTTACAGATAGAAATGGAGAGATATAACTTCCAACAAAAATTCATAAGACTTAAAAATATCTGACATGAAGTTTAAGAGTAAATTAAGAATACAGGTAGAAAATGATGCACTGAAACTTCTGTTCCGACTTACCATCTTCCTCAGTTAGTACATGCAGAGGTGAACTACGAACGCCCTCTCCCATTGTGGTACTAGCAGACACTTCTACAGTATATTCTGTATACTTATTTAAATCTAAACAAACAAAAAAGAATAATTCGATAAAACAATGATTCAATGGAACAAATTAGTTTTTTAATGGATTGCAAGTATTTTTGAAGTGGTGAATAAGCCTATCACACTGATCTGTGTCATTAGAGACTGAAATAAGCATTGGGAAAGCTTGGAACACCAAAATCTTGGCAAAAGAAGGGTCAAAGCCCTAATTACCAGTTTATACTTCATATTCCTAGAATGCTTTGCAGTTTGTCCTTGGCTGCAGTCTGAAAATGTAGCAGTGAGGGTACTGAGCTCCCAGCATTAATTGCTGTGCCACACCTCAGCAATAATGACAGAACTTAGGAAAAGATTCAAAGCTGAGTGGAAAAGGAATTTTTTTATCCAGAATAAGATCAGAAAGATATGCAGGTGACTTGAGGGTTTCCTTTGTTACAATGATATTGAAGTTCCTTGTACTTTAACCATCTAAAATACAATGAAATTTATGTTAGAATCCACCATTTGAGGCCCATTTCACCACATTATGACAGGACACAAGTTATTTTTTTATGACAGGGAGCAAAAAACTTTCTGTAAGGGCAAGAAGGATCAGGTCCAACCAATGAACTAAGATATCTCTGTCTGTTGCACACTTCCCAGAAAAACTCAGTTGCCCTAAGTTCCAGATCATTATATACTGGCCTGCAATACGTAGTGTCAGAAGGGTAGTGTTTATAACTCTTTGCTCAGTCCCATTAGTCCTCACGAGATATATTGTGTAGGTCTGTATGATTCCGTTGGGAATGGATGGTGGAAAAAATGATAATTCGATTTCCATGGATGAGATGTTCCTATAGGTTATGTTTTCTGGTGCAGAAGCAGGAACTAAAAGAAAAAAAATTAGAAGATTTCAGTCCGTTTCATTGATTTGGAAAGAATTCTTATAAACCAGTTTCAATTAAACAGACTCAGATTTGTATCCTATTTTTTTAATGAAATACATTTTTAAAGAGGTTGAATTTGAAGATCAAAAACACTTACACACACACAATACCAACAAAGTCTTAAAAAAAAAATATAGAAATCATCTTAATTCATCTTCATCACTGTCATGGCTGCACTTGGCCATGGTCCCACTGATCCAGTCCCTGCCTGACAGGGCAGCCCAGCCTCAGCTTGGCTCCCCCACTGCAGGCCTGCCTCACTGGCACTGGGCTCTGTCTGCCTTGGTTATTGTCACTGAACCTGTGAAATTTCTTTCCTGGCTTGACCTCAGACCCGCTGCATCAGCAGGAGGTGTTCGGCACTCCAGACTGGCCCTGGCTGCCGCACCTTGCCTGCTCCATGCGCTTTGCAGTAGGGTGGTGAGACAAGTCCTGGCTAGTGACACCTCTGCTCATCTGGCCCAGGAACCCCGGGGCTCTTGGCTCCCCATCCCTTACCAAGCACCTGGCCTTGCTCTTTTGCTTTGTATAGAAAAGAGAAAAATGGGATTCAAACTCACTGCCTGGCAAAGTAAGAAAATACTTTTTAAATTATTGAAACTTATCTCCTGGACATCAAAGGTTATCATGAAGCAACTTCTTGTCAAAATTTTTCATTCTTTAAAAAGTACTCACCAGTTTCAGAAGTTCTGACCAGAAGCGGAAAAGATGACTGATTCCCATAGCCAAGTCTGGTGAATGCTCTTACTGAGATGTTGTAGAGAGTATATGGCTTCATTTCACTTAGTGATATACTTGTAGATGAGGCATTTTTAATAAAAAAATTGTTGGAATCGCTGTACAGAACTTCGTAGTGAGTTATGAGACCATTAGGCTGCTCAGGTGGTGACCATCTCAGATTTATTTCTGTTGCAGTTACATTTATTAATTCTAAGTTTTGAGGTGGGGAATCTGGTTCTGCAACACAAAAATCAGAAAAAACCTTTTCAAATAAAGAATACAGAGCTGACATCATAAACCTATTGGATCCTGGCGTTGGATCCTAACTGTAACAAAAGAGCTACGCTCATTTTCTCAATTTTGTTCTCAAAGCCTTTCCACTTTTTACCTTAGTTAATTTGGATATGTCTCTTTTTTACCCATAAAATTAGGCATCTTTTTGCATTATGACACTTTAGCTTTTCTGGAATTTCTTTTCTCATCCACTTCTAAATCTATCTGAAACTGCACTTATTATGAAAAAAAATTTCTTCTCTCTACTAGTCTCATGCAGACTGGTCCTTCAAATCCTCTCATTGTCTTCCTCATATTTAGTTCTTTAAACTTGGATTAATGTCCTCTGCTTTCTTTGAAAATAACCACCCTTAGTACTTAATCAACTATTGAACCAAGAGAGGGCCTCCATGCAGAGTAACTAAATTCCATTTAGAGAACCCTGTGTAAATCTTGCACACTCTGGTGTGAAGGTCATGCACTAAGCAAGTCCAGCTCCAGGGTGGTGTGTGGTTAAATCTATTGGCAATGTATGAGCTCATGTGACTCCAGTGTGCTAATAAGGCTTGGAAGTGTTGAAGAAGTGAGTGGGCTGCACTTATGAATAAAATCAGCTCTGAATGTCAATTTTGATTCCTCTGAAGGCTTCACCACTTTACCCCTGAAATAATCTGTAAAATCAATATGAAAATATACTACCTACTCAGGATCATAGGATTCAGTTTTTGTACAAATATCCATTTGAAGATATTTCAGAATTCATTATGAATATTTTTGCCTAAAAGGTCCCACAAATCATTTTCATTCCTGATTTCTGAGCACATGAAAGTGTTAACTGTAACAGATCACTGCTCTCTGGATGACAAGACTGCCCACATGAATATTTCCCATGTGAAGAAGATTAATTTTTAATTTAAATGTATTTTGCCATTTATCTGGCATGGTAAAATATTTAAATGCAACAGCCTAGTTTCTTCCATCCTAATGCAAGTTATCTAAGACAGTTGTAGTGAATCTTTTATTTGGAGGCATCTCTCCTTTCAAGAGTCAAACAAATTTCTGTTTCTGGGCTAAAATTAGGACACATGAATCTCAGCCTGAATTACTTCAGGAAAGCTAAACAAGAAGAAGAAGATAAACAATTATGGATAGCCTTATAAAAAGGCAAGAATTCTCGGTGGGTTTCTCACTAGTTTCCTCAAGCTCTGCATGGCTCTTTTATGAATGAATGAACAGCTGGCTGTTGGCTCTGAACAGAGAAACTCTACTAAGAAAAATTTCTTTAACACTCTCAGGCAAGGGATTGTAAGCTTTCAGAGAGAAAAATACTGATATAAGTAATTTTCTTCTCTTGTGATATGCCTTTCCTCTGTAAAAATACTGAAAGCATGGGAGAATATAATTTTTTAAAAGATTAGCAACTATTTTAAGTTTCAGCATTTAATCTGATATTTTGTGTGGTTATTCAAGTCACCTAAGCTACCAAAATACCCATGATTTTTAATCCTGTAGTTGTTTTCTCTCCTTTATTGACACTCAATTATTTTTCTTGTATTATAGTACATTTGAAAATGATAGACATAAATGAAAATTGGGAAACCACCCTCTGGATTACTTCAGTAAACCTGGAAATAACTGCTGAAACCAGTGAAAATACAAACTTGATGCAAACAAGAAAAGACTAACATTCATGGCCCTGCTCTGCAAATCAAATTCCCATGTTTTCTTTGCAGAAGCCAATGACAACTCCAGCTCTTGCCCCAGTGCCTTCATGGGTTGAAACTGCCTTGCAAGTAAGAAAGGAGGATTCAAAAATCTTTATAATGTAGTATTAGACCTGACATTAAAATTATTGAGCAGTCCTAAAATTATTAAAACCTATACAAAAACAACTGCTTATTATATTCAGCATTAAAAAAATCTTCACTTTATCAGCATCTTTGCCTACAAATAGAAATATGGTCTCTGAATTGTTGAAATGCCCATATGCTTCAAAACCAACCTAATTTACACATGATAAAAAGAAAAAGACAACAAAATGGAATCACAAAGATTATTATTTAGATGAGTGCTAGGGACATTGTTTTGAGAGAGGGAGCCTCAGCTCTGCAGCTTTCCTTCCATTTGTCTATCACATTTGAAATTAGTTGATTGCAGGTCATGCCGCAGCTTTCATTACTATTTTTTTAGCACTTACCTAAAAATTATCTGAATGAAGTCACTGCCTGATAGAAGACTAATAATTTCAACATTGGTTTTATCTATACACTTTGTTCCCCCTTTTTTTGTGTGTGCTAGTCTTTTTTTTGAACAGACACAAACTTCAGTACAGAAAATAAATCATTGCAAACAGTGTATTACCGTCCTCAGGGGTTCGCACAAACACCTCATTCTCTTCAGACAAAGCGCTTTCTCCAACTGCGGTAGAGGCTGCGACTCTCATTTTATAATCTGTGTACTTTTTTAAACCTGAAAAGATTAATTTAAAACATCTTGACTCTTAACTTCATAGCAAGACTGTTGACTTCTTTTCTCATAGCTACCTATAAAACTATAGTACTGGATACTGTTCTGAGAGTTTTTGATACATGTTAAAACAATATGTACAATACTGTTTATTTGGTGACAGTCAAACAAGTATGCAGTTAAATCAGCAGATTTTGAAGTAAGTCAGGCAGCTTCAACCCCATAAATAGCCTAAAGAATTTGTCAAGTATGTCAAAGGATGCATATATGAACATCCAAATATGGGGGTTTAATCAGTATGCATTATTCTGATTAGCATCAATGATAAGTGAAACTCTATTAGAATGTGTTTGCTTCAATTACTATAAAGAATACTACCTTAAAATAAGAAAATTGTTACTGATGTCAGATAAATACTGTGAAAAAAACCGTAAATCTGAAAAAGACTTGATTTAGGAATATTTTCCTATGGGGAAACAGGAGACTGAGGCAAATATTCCAAGGAGAAATCCATTTCACAGATAACTGCTTGTACCATTTAAAAAATTACTGTTTATCTTAACCAGCCCTCTTCTCCCACCTCACATACCCTACATATTCCTCCACAGTAGACAAGTCTGAGTAGTGTCCCAACCTTGTTTTTACATTTTACAGTTTTGTTGTGTGTGTGTGGACGTGTGTGAATGTGTGAGATTTGATCCACATATATTTCAAAAAGCTACAATATAAAATTAGAAAAAATAAGTTTGTAAAATTTACTTGCAAGTTTAAATTTTTATATTTTTTTAATTAAATGACACTGTACCTGTCATAAGTAAGCTGTTGTTTGAAGTTGTTTCATGAAATGCTCTTTTTGTATCCAGTTCCATGGCATAAACAGTATAATGAGTGATTTTCCCATTAGGATTTGCTGGAGGATCCCAATACAGCAAGACAGAGGAGGAGCTAATATTCTTGTAAAATATATTTTGTACTGAGCTTGGGACTTAAAAACACAAGAAATACAGTAAGTAAACAAATAAGTAAAAAAATTCAAACATTCAGTGAAATAAGTAATTAATATATGTCAACTTTGGTAATACCAGTTTCAGTTTACCTTGTTCACTTGTCCTGACTGTAAGAACTGATGGTGGTCCTTCTCCAACAGCAGTGAAAGCAGACACACTAATTGTGTAATCTGTGAAAGGTGTGAGGCCCTTTATAACATAAGACAGTTCTTCAGCCAAAATGTCGATGTTATATTGAATATCTATGAGTCAATAGAGAGAAATTGTTGCTTACTCATAAAGTAATTTTATTTCTTATTCATTCTAAACTCACTTTGGCATGGCAACCTGGAACTATTTTATTCTCAAAGAATTGATTTACATGTCAATTATAAAAATAAAAAGAAAAGTCTGCATTCAACCTTTTAACTCCCCAAAGGAGAGTCCCTTTTCATGTGTACAATAGATAGGTAGGCTTAGGTGAAATGAGTAGAAATGTGAGGTTTTGTGAGTAATCGTCTAGAAGCTAGGAAAGGGTACTTTTGTATAAGGTCTAGTCTCTCCAGTGATTTCAGAGCAATGGTTCCTAGACTGATGGAGCTTTTGAGGGGTTTTAAATAGTTTCAATCAAGAAAGACAAATTCCATCTTCCTTGCTCTCCCAATGGTGCTAGAACAACAACACTTGGAAAGGCTGCCTTCACAGATCCCTTCACGCTGGTATTTTTACCAGAAGAGTTGTGGTCAGTAGAATGATGAAGCCATGCATGCCCACAAAGAGAGTTTGGTGCACTCAAAGTTCAAAGTCAGCCACAATCCAACTGTGTTAACCAAAACCATCTGCTAAAAAATAGTCATTATGCCAGTGCAACATGAAAAGGTGTGGGCACTTCACATACCTGAATATCAGGCTCAGAATTCAGTGAGAAGGGCATTAAAATAAGGGCATTGAAAAAACATCAGCTGTTGAAAATTTGGCTGTCAACAGCTTTAACTACTATAATAACTCCTATAAAACAATACTTGGATGGTAGATCACAAGAGACACTGCTGAAATAAATTTTCAGCAGCACAGACATCTTTTAGCAACTCAATACCTCAAACTGAATGAGGCCATAAAAAGAAGATTTACATTTAAAATGCTGTACATTTCCTGTGTACAACAAAGAAGATTCTTCAGGGTTAACATAGCACAGAAAATATCCACTGTCGTTTAAAATAAAGGATTAAATTCTGGTTTTAGACACTGGTACATATAGATGAATTCAGTGACTTAATTAAATCATTTTTTAAAAAACAAAACCTATATTTTCTCCCCACTGTCCAAAACACTGTAAAAACTTTGAGTGATATTTGAAATCCCTGCCTGTCAGCTGAGGGCTGCTTAATGATTTGTAAATATCCATACTTGGTAAAGAAACAGTGGTCCATTGATAATACAGAACAAGTGTCCTCACTAACGACATCACCATGTCACGGGGTCATCTCCACCTGTTTGTAACCCATACAGCAAAGTTGTAACTTTTTGACCTATTTACCTTCACTGACATTTGAAAACCTATTAGTCAAAAGGCTTAGAAAAATCAAGGTCTCTGAAGGGCTTGGAGATATGTTAATCCCTGACAATCACACCTGCTTTGGCAACTGTAATAACCGATTGTCTATGCAGCTTGGCTGATGGCTCTCGGGTGCTCCTTTCACTAGGAAGAAGGTCAGCTGGGTGACAAGGGGCTGGTTCCTGCCTGTGTGGCATTCCCATTTGCTTCAGAAGGTTATTTGGTAGTAAAAAAATCTGACTCCAGCAAATGACCCATTTATAATTTGCTTGAACCATGTGCTAAAGATCATATCTGGGACAGTGATTGGGGTCCTTCAGCACAAAGAAGCAGGTAGAAAAACATCCTAAAATATCTTACCCAAAGCAGAATGTAGTTCTGTAGCTCCATTTATATCAGGCAAATTATCACCAGATACACTTGTAAATATTACTGGGGAAGCTGTCTGAATGCTGGAAAACATTTCAGCTGAACCTTCATATAAATCATTGTCTGCCTCCATTGAATTCCAAGGGGTAGAAGAAAGTTGGATATTTTCATTTATTGTGTATGGTTCCAAAGAGTCAATCAGATGCTATAATTTAGAAATATAAAAATAAAGCACAAACCTAGTCATCATTAAATTATATAATTGAATTTATATATAATATAGAAATGATGCTTGTACGTTTGTACATGCAGATAAATACTATATAAATTTTAGCATACAAACATTATTGGTCATTAGAATAATTTTTAAAATATAAGCTTTGTCATAAAAATGTTCAGGTGCCAGTAGCCTACAACATTTCATTCTGGTTATTGTTTAATCAAACACCACCAATTTTTTTTATTAAAAACAATTCTTAAAATATGTATTTTATAATAATGTGGCAATTTTAAAGTAAGGCCTTTAATTTTACAGCTATAATTTTAGAGCTATATTGAATACATATACATTTGAACTTGGGAGATTTTATTTGTACTATCTCCTGAAAGAAGGCAGCAGGCATTGAAAACACAAGGACTTCAGATGATCCTTCCAGTCCCTCAGGGAAAGGATTAGCAGGCTGACTAAATCTCTGAGAGGGAATAAGAGGAGAGGGAGAAAACCAGAAGCTGATGAAAAAAAGGGGAAAGAAAAATAAGGGTGTATATATATGAAAAGGGAGAGTGTAGGGGAGGCAACGTGATATAGGGGCCCATAAGACAGAAGATGCAAAAAAAAAAATGTTGGAAAGGGATGGCAGCAGATATAAGTGCAGCAACAACAACAAAGAGAGGAGAAACAAAAGCAGAAAAGAGAGAGAGGCTAAAGCATAGGTACAAAATGGTGTGTTAGTACCAGATCTTCATGCCCCTTCAAAATCTGGGACCAGATCCAGGACTCAAGTATCTCTGAATTGTTCTGCTGTCATCTGGAACACTCCCCACTCACACATATGGCCCACCTCATTGCCAGAAAGACATGTTTTTACAGTGATGTAACTAATACACATTAGTCCTTTCCCTAAGGACTCTGGGCAGAGAAAGGGCAAAGCCATATTTTTACTCCTTTAACGTGAGGTACATTAGCCACAGGCACAGACAGAGCACCAATCTCACCTAAGTACCAGGAGGTAAAAACTGTGCATGATTCATCTTCACCAGCATTTTATAGCAAAATAGTAGGCCACATGGAAATTCTTTTTGGTTCTGAGGATTTTCCACATATAAGACAACAGCTTTTTATTGCTATTGGTTTTTGAGTACCATTAGCACAGTGAGTCTGTCAGTTCAAGCCCTGTAGCTGCTCTAAGCACGGTTCTAGATAAAGCAAGGTTGTTTATTACTTGCTTTGTGTTTTAATTAGAAAAATACATTCTATAAATTATAATAAAGCAGCAATGATACTGCACTAAGAACTCAAAAATTAGGAAATTCCATCACCAAAACATTTTTGTGCACAATATTTTAATTTTTTGTGTCTGGACTATGATACAATCTTTAATTACAGAGTTATATGCTTTCCTTTTCCAAGGATGCCTGTCTGGTTTAATGAATGGATCTTTATCCTAATTTTTTTCCCCTTGCTCCTTATTTAACATTTGACTCCAGGGCTCTATTTAATGTATATCATTCAACTTGAAAGTGAACTTGAGCCCTACATCAAAAACTTAGATCCAGATCCAGTGAAAGACATCACTGCCTGAAAAAATAAGGAATTATGCAGACTTTGGGCACCTGTTTCCAAAATTCAGCCCAAAAAGCCCTACCCAGAAAGAATTAAATCCTGAGCTGAACATTTGCCAGGGGTCTGCAGTTCCGTGCTGCATACTCAGAGATGCTCTAAGCACATAAAGCACATCAGCACCCAAAATCCAGAAGCTAGACTGATTGACAGCCTAAGTCCCCTCAGAGATATGATCCCATAGATGTGCACAGATATCCCTACTATGCAACCACAGCATGGAGTTAAGCATGTAGCATCACACACATGAATTTAAGGATACAAAAGGAGGCAGAAATGTCTAAGCCTGTCTGCCTTGCTAGTAAAACACTTAGCTAGCATTTGGATACTTCTGCTGAATTCAGAGGGTTCATACCCATGTCTTCTAGAGGTTTGACTGAATGGCTGTGTATCAGTGTAGGCACCCAATTCTTTACTCTTAATAGTCTGGCCACCCTGGCCTGCAAAGAACCCAAGGACTGTGGGCTGTGGCTTCCTGCCTTCAGCAGCTGGATCATTTTATCAGAATGATTTAATTTTTCATGTTGTGGAAGCAGTATTACTGGAATCGTTTTGAAAGCCAGTCAGAGAAAGAGAGTGGACTGAGGAAGATGGCTTTTAAAAAAACTGACAACTTATCAGTAGGAGCTAGCTCATTCTGTAAATGTCAGATAAGGCAGAGAGCAAATTTAATCTAACATAAAATCCATATTAAAAAAAAGAAAATAATACCTTATTTTTGTCTCCAAGAACAGTGTTTTCCAGAGTGGCGAGTGTTGCCTGCACATGTACTTTAACTCTGTACTGGGTAATGATTCCATTTGGTTGTTGCGGCTTTCTCCATGTAATTTTTATATATGTGGCTTCCACTTCTGCTAGTTGTAAATCTGATACAGCACCTGGGACTAAATTTCCAAGCAGAAATTTCAGTTCATTAAACACTTGGGATTTTTACAAGGTTTTTCAGCACTGTATACAAAGTACAATAGACAATCCAATTTCACAGCCTTATCTTTTGAGTTGATCCTGTGCAGGGTAGAGCCTTACTTCACGTGTTCTCTTAGCAAACAAGTTACAGTTCTAAAAATATGCAGACTTTTTTAAACACATAAGACATGTATGAGTATGGTCAGAGACTAATATGATGTAAACCAGGATTGCTCTACTGAGGTCTACTTGGTTGGAATCAAGCAGGCCTTTGCTATTTTCCTATATGTACTCTTAAGTATTCTTGAAAATAAAAGGTTAGCTCTAAAATCATCAAAGCCATAGAAGAATCAAGTAAAAAAGCTGTGGAAAAAATTAATGTGATACAGCTTGTTAATTTCCCTTTTAAAAAAGGTTTATATAATTTTATTTAGGTTTATATAATTTTATTTATATTATATATTTTATAGAGGTGTGTAAATATATATATATATAAAATAGATAGAAATTACATAATTTCTATAATTTTTTCATTAAAATTTCAGTCTAAATTATATTGTAACTTCCATAGGACTGCCAGAGGTAAAATACATTTATATTCAATAGAATGATATTCAGATTTGATACAAAAAGATTTTTTTTTCCTAATACACATCAATAAAAGACATTTTTGAAATTGCTTATATAAGGAGGATTTTTAGATTTGGCATTAAAATAAGACACTCTGTGTTATGCTAAAATTACCCCAAACCCACCAAAATTCCCTTTGGCTTCTGTCAGTGCATTTCAACAAAAGATGAGCACCTGTACTCAGGTAGGTAATCTCTGGAAATTGTCTCTGAGAGCTGCCTGAAGAAGACCATTCAGGAAAAAATATGATAAATAAATAAAGATAAGTTTTTCTCCCAGTGTTACATCTTGACAAGAAACACTGCCAGCAATCCCTGAGGCAGAGATTTTCTAAATTTTTGTTGTGCAGCATAAAAGTAAGACAGAAATAACCATCTTGAAACTTCCTCTCTATTACATAGCAACTCTCAATTTTTCCCACATGCATCCTCAAATGCTGACCAAGAGTCCTGCACAATCTCACATATATGTGAGATAAATCTGCATTTCCGTGCAGTCAAGGATTCCAGCCTGGTGAGTTGGCCATTGGGGACCACAATTCCACAGGACCGAGGGCTCAGAGGCAGAACCAGCCACTTGTACTGGGACAAGCCCTCCATGTGGGGCCTGTCTCACTGCTGAGGGTGGCTCCATCATAGACGGGTCCTGGATTTGGTGAGGATGAGTCAAAGGGGAGATTTCATACGGAACAGGGGGCTGAACGAGCCAGCAGCAAGAATCTGGGCTGCGCTTTCTTTTCCTCTTGCTGCCATCTAACGGGGCAGAGGGGGCCCTGCAACTTAATTACTGTACCTAAAATTAATTACTTTTGTTAGAAAGACACTACATTTCTTTCACAATCTCTGAAGGACTTTGATAGCGGATAAATGTACTGACAGAGTATGAACTTAACAAAAACAAAGAAATAAATGTCATAATAATATTCAGCTGAATTCTTTTCCTCTCCTGTAGGGCTCTTACATCCATTCTCTCCTTTGTAAAGTACCTTAAAGGCTCTGAAGGGTAAACTGAAACCCTTTATCATGTTCAATCCATTTGTTTTGCCTCTCTGTGCTTACCATCTGCAGGAGTGAAAACTGTGAGGTTGGTCTTTGGCCCCACCCCAGCGCTTGTCTCAGCACTGACGTACACATCATAGGTTGTAAACGGCACAAGGTTACTAAACACAAACTTCAGCTCTTTTGTACTGTTATCCAGAACATGACCTGGAATTAAAAACAAAGAGATTTTAGGTCTAAAAGAGAAACAGCCCATGACTACTTTCTGGTATGATGAACAAATGAAAAGACAAATTTGTTCAGGGAAAGGCTAATCAAGAATCAACTTTAGTGGAATAATGCTGAATATATGGGGAATAAAACAACAAACCAATCAATCCACCAATCAACCAAACAAGCCACTTCAAGGAGGTGTGAGTTTTAAGAGTAAGAGATTTTAAAAAATGCATCTTACTTTTCCTGTGTGGTCTCATAAAAACATTAGAATGCAGCTTATGCTTATGTCTTACTTAACTACAGACAGTTCTATAACTTCTGTATTTATATATGTCTGAGTTTTTTAAAAACGCAAAAACATCAAAACAGACTTAAAGTGTTGATTGCATACTGCATGAGAATGAACATTCTCAAGAAATCTTTAACAGAAAGAGAAAAAAGTAAAGATTTAGATATATAAGCACAGTGATTCAGCTATGCTTAACCTGTGCATCTCCTGAAAGACTGAGGAGAAGTTGATTTTATCCATTCCTAGGAACATCTAATGTGAATTTAACTTTATACTCTTCCTTTTCCCTTAAAATTAATCTACAAACCATTAAAACATATAATACCAAAAAGGGATCTATAAGACTGCTTTTGACTATCCACTTTTGATTGGCAGGCCCAAAAGAATGTGTAAGAAAATAATCACAAAAAAATCAAAAGAAATGGTAACATCAACTCTGACTTACCAGATGGTCCATACAGCTCAACTCTGTAACTGAATTTCCCTGTTACTATGGTCGGTGGGTCCCACATTACTGAGAAAGACTTTGCTGTAATGTTGCTCTTGGCAAAATTCTGTGGTGGGTCTTCTGGAACTTAAAAAATATTTGGAAAAGTCTTTGAACATAAAATACTTTATATTAGGATGTCCAAGAACCCCATAACAGACAACTCATTTCAAACATAAACATGAAATATTCTGAAGGGCAGCCATAAAAGTATATCATTTAAATTACTTAATTTATAATTTAAGGTAATTCTCAGGGAAGGTATCAAGAGAGTTGATAGAATGGAAATAATCTCTAAAAGACAAAGGTGAAAAATAAACTGGAAAATAGCCCTGAAATCATTAGAAGAGAAACTGACAAAAATTTCATTAACCCTTGAGAGAACAGCAAACTAAGGCTATTGAAATTCCATCAAAGCAATTCAACTGAACATTTCTAGGAGGAAATAAAATTTCTTTTTATCTGAACAGTGCTATCTATTTTGTATGTATGAAAGGGAACTGAGTAACATCAAATCATATCAAGCAAAAGAATAATGTACTGGCAAACAGAAAGCCAGAATACCACTCCTTTGGAATGCTTTTTTTGTATAGCTCTGCTAACAGTGCTCCCACTACCTAAGCCATTATAAAAGTGCTGCTCATGGACCATTGCTTCCAATTCCAGCTTCTCAGTGCATTGCAAGTAATCAAAAATCAACTTCACCTGGTGCTTAAAGATTTCTTCAACACTGAACAACTTTCTGCAATAGGTGCAGATTGGCAACATAAGTACAGGAGTTTTCTTCATTAATGTATTTCTCAACAAAGGCAAAGAAGCCTAAAGTGCATTTCTATGTACACAAAACACATCCTTTTACAATATTATGCCTGACAGTTATGACCCTTCATCTTTATTTTCAATTCTTCTACCATTATTCTATTATTAGCAGTTCTTAAATTGTCCTCAGTTTTTCATAAAATTTGATCTGTCCTGAGTTTCTTGGTATCTTTGACTCCGAACAACAAGTGAACTCTCACTCACTGTACATTATTAGATACATAAATATATATGCATTTTCAATTGTTTCCATCAGGTAAAATTAAGTAATCATGAAAATACAAAAGCATGATACAGATAAAGACAGATTAGGACAGAAGTATCTTGCAACAGAAAGAAGTTTTTCACACAAATCTGAGAACTTTACTGCCATTTTAGAGCGATATGTATTTAACATACCTGATTCTGGTGTCCGGACAATTGCACTGTCAATGTAGCCTGCCTCAGTGGTAACTGCAGAGACTTCAAAAAGATAGGTGGTGTATGGCCTGAGGTTAGTTACAACAAAGCTGATTGGTTCACTCCAAACAGAGCTCATCTGACTTGCTGCCTCTGCACTTGGTGTCACTGTAGTCTGTGAAAGACTTGTGGATTTCCCAAAAGTAGTTGAAGGAGTGGTAGTACTCCACAAAAAAGATTCACTCTTATCCTATAAGTAAAAATAAGAAACATAATAAGGTGCATCTATAATCAACAATTGTAAATAAATAGATTTAAAAGGCTGACCATCTTTTAAAAAAATTACTCTGAACTGGTTCTCGTCTTTGTACTTCAGTTTCCAAATTTAGGCAGACTGTGCTAGTGCATCCTTTTAGTGACAGTGTTAAAATTTCCTGCCTTATTCTAGATCTCAAATCTGACTAAACAGAAGCATCTCTCTAGGATTCATTTAATTATTCCCAGTTTCCATTTTCAGCATTCAGTCTGTGTCTTGAAATAACGCTAGAGACCTCGTTCCCTAGCGAGGTCCTTTTGCATCACCTATATGTTGTATGTGTGTATGTGCACACACATGCATAACATACATATATGCACACATCATGGATAAAACCAGACAGGAGTTTCTTAATCCATTGTGTCAGGAGACAACTCTGAAAAATTGCTAGGCATTGTGGTGACCAATGCTTATGGTTCAGTAGGTGGCAGCCTGCTTTCTCAGAGCTGAATTAAACCAGCCTGGTGTTAGGAACCTTTGCAATGCCTAAAATGATCTTTCAAATAAAAACTGAAACCAAATTTATGTTAATTTATGCAATTTAAAATTGCACTTTTCTTTAAAGCGCTAAGTGTAAGAAATTTTTTAAAAAGGTCAAAGGAAAAAAGTTTGGTTACTTGACGTTTTGACATTTCTGTAACTGCTAAACTTTGCTCAAAGTAAGGAGGAA
This sequence comes from Melozone crissalis, assembly GCF_028551555.1. Classification (NCBI taxonomy): domain Eukaryota; kingdom Metazoa; phylum Chordata; class Aves; order Passeriformes; family Passerellidae; genus Melozone; species Melozone crissalis. Next base: position 31,171,952 of record NW_026535782.1, on the reverse strand, counting down.
AAAGAGAAAAAAAATTCTAGAAGAGAGAATTTTCTTCAAGAAATTCCAAAAGGATTCAATGTTTACAGGTCTGAATTCAACAATAAGAACAATTCAGACTGCAACCTTATTTTTGAAAATCACTCTGCCAATCATGTTCAGTTTTTATTTTGGTATAAGAAGTATTTTAAATATACTGAAACGTACAACACAGAATAAAGCATACTTCTAAAATACAAAAATATCACACTATATCAAAAATATCATACTATATAGAAAATAAGATATTAACAATACTGTATGTCTTCACTGAACAAAAAATCCATTTAAATTCTTGGGTTTTTTCTAATTGAATTGTGTGTAAAATAAAAAGATAAAAATTGAAAGCTGAAAAAACCAGAAATTTTCTATTTCATTATTTTCTGTTAAAAGGATGCCAAACTTAACCTTTCATAACATTTTTACTTTGATTAAACTGAACTTTTCAAGCAAAAGTATTCAATTTAAACTACTTTGAACAGAAAGGCTTTTCTTCATCCATTTTATCCTGTCTTGGGACCAAATCTGTAAGGTTTTTGAATCTTTCTGAAAAGTAAAGCTCTACATTTTTAAGTCTCAAATTTTAAATGTAAAACTATATTCTGTGGGTTGAGTCTACTTCTAATTTAGAAGGTTTATAGCACTTACATTACATTCTGGTAACCTCCCAGACAGAAGGTCCTCTACTTTAACCAAGACATCTTTCACTACAATTCCACTTCTTGCATGTTTCACACTAATCTTGAAACTAGTTATCTTTCCATTTGGTTGCCGAGGGAGAAACCAGATCAGATTTACAGCTGAAGAATTTAAGGCTTCAACTGTGAGATTCACTACTTTACCTGGAGCTTGAAAACAAAACAAACAAAAGCAGTGAGACAAACTTTTCTTCTCAGCACTGAAAAGTAGCAAATATTTCTTTTTTTTTTTAAATGCCATTTCTAGCTTCCAAATTCTGAAGCAAACACATAAAAAACATTCACAAACACATGTAATGTAGCTGATCTACAACCAGCTATTTTTCAATTTGGTTTAAGTGAGAAGTATAAGTATTTCAGTCTCATTATGTATGTAGTAATTGGTTTGGTCAACTTAGAAATTTTCTTCTTAGAAGAAAGTCATCTACTGTTCCAGAAACAGAAAAAAGTTGCCTTTTTTTTCTTTTTTTTCTGGTTAAGAGCATTTGATAACACTGTGTGTTTTATTTCACTTTACCTGCATCATCTTTTCTGCTGCACATAGATTTAAGTAACTCAATTAAGTTGGAATATTCACTATTGCTGCATAAATGCTGCTCTTTGTATCGGTGACAGTTTCTGTGGCCTTTTTCAGAGCATCAGTATTAATCACAGCACAAAGGAAGGAGATGCAGCATTGAAATCAGATTTTACATGCTATTTTATATGCTGAAATTTCCTGGGAATTAAAATCCTGTGGCCCTTTCTTAGTGCTGCCTACATGTGGCAGAGTTAGCAGCAGGTTCTGCTATAGCTGTCGTAGTACCAAGGAGAAAAGTCTTTTCACAGTCTTTTTAAAAAAGGCATTCCACAATTACAGACCTTCCACAGGTGAATTGAGACAGCTCCTCCAAGCCTCATATTTAGTGCTTTCAGTCTTGCTAAATCTCTTCCGCATCTTTCACCTCTTTTCCCCTCCTCCCAAAATTCAACCTTTATATTTAAATTATTTTATCTTCGGGCTAACTTTCTCCCTTTAAACTTCCCATTTTTATGTTGATTAAGATGTTTGGCTTTCCTTAGCCATAAAGCAAGAATTGGAACAAAAAAACAGTTGAGAAAGAAAAGTATAAATGTTATACCAATGACAAACAACTCACCTATAATTTGAAGAAACCTTCCAATTACATTTATAGTGCAGCATTTTTGGTTTAATAAAAATGTAGATAGAAATTATTCAAAAAATAGAATCTCATGTTCTCATATGGAGAAATGATAGTGCTGTCCTCTGTCAAACATGAGTAAATAATAAAGCTCACAGAAATAAGATTTTTTACCATCAATAGCACACAAATAGTAAAGAATAATGATCTCACATAGATCCATGTGGCAAGTTTACTACTCCTCCTTATATTGGGTTCATAAATTATTGCATTATTTGTTCAGAGTGATGGTTTCTGCCATTAATAAAGACATCTCAGTCTGCAGTTTGCACAGAAAGAGAAAGCAGCCTAAACCCAGATGGGCAGTCACTGCCTTGGCAGCACAAGCTCTGTTTTCCATTGAGGCTGGTTCACAGGTGCACTGCTACAAGCTCATCAGCCAAGGCACACTGCTCCTGGAGCACAAGCAAGACCACAAACACTAAATTAGTAAAAATTGTGCAAACTCAGACTATGTTTGAGTTTGCACAATCAAACTTTCCAAATCAAACCACCAAATCAAATTTTCATTTCAGATTTTTTTTACCTTCAGAATCAATGCATAAAAATTTAATAAAATACATTCTGTGCTGAAGTTCTTAGAATCCATCACTAAACAAATACAGATTGACTTAGCAGACAATGGCAGAGATGATCCCACAACAAAGTCTGTCTCCTAGAATTGTTGCAGGCAACAACAGATGGATCCACTTGATAGGTAGTTGTGCTCTGCTAATACCTTGCTTTCTGGAAGCTGCCTACCTAGAAACTAGCATAGAAAAACTCCAAGAAAAACAGACTTTGTGTACAACCACCCCTATGGGCACGCCCTAAATGGCATTGTTAGCAAATAGAACTAAATGAAACTTTGTCACTGAGTGACAGAATAAGACTAAGGATTTTGTTCTAAATGCATTGAAATTTGTTCAAGTATGAAATTCATCATGGAAATTTATTTGAACAAATTAGAACAAATTTAATCAAAATAATTGACAGCTTTATTAAATTTACCACTTTCTGCAGTCTGGAAAAGGAAAGGATCACTAAACACTCCAATACCAGCACTGTTCTCAGCAGCAACCTACAGGAAAAAACAAAAAGGATCCACATTAGAAAATCTACAATATATACAGTTTCAGGGAATATGAAAATCCTAAGGATACACAGAGATAGAGCTTTTAGCTTTTAAACCATAAATATAGAGATGAACATGCCCTTTATAGTCATGTTGTATAATTTATACTCAATGTTTAAATATAAAAAAATAAAAGGGAAAAAGTATGTAGCAGCATAAGAATTTGAGAAAACCACATATGAATATCCACACATGAAAAGAGGATCCCTATTTTATTGGTCCCTATTTTATGCAAAAATCCACAACAAGAATAACATCAGTAACACTCCTTTTTCTTACCACAATACACTTACTCCAGATTCTGCATTCCTATTTTACTTGCTATAATTTAAAGGGGTAAAAAGGAGAACAGGCTGCCTTTTATTTCTCTGTCTCCTGTAGGCTAGTGAGAGCAGGTCAACCTTACTCAAAGCAGAACCCCAAGGAAAGCATAACTTTTTGCAGAAAGGCAATAGGTCAGGGAGAGTGTAGATGCACTTTATGATGGAAATGCTTCAGTGCTCACAATCATGGACAAGTCTTCCCACAGAAGAGCAATATATCAAAACTTTGGTAAAATTTATGAGGATGAACAAAACAACAATGTCATTTGCTCTGCAATATAGGGTTTGGTGACAATTCAATTCAGTGATGGGCCATGGCATCCAGTACTTACAAATAAAGAGGAAGAAATTCTAACTTATTTTTTTGAAAATAAGTAAAAGGGACAACAAAAGGTAAATATGAGTAAAATTCCAACAGCAATGGTGAGAGATGAGTGCACAGAGAGTAGCAAAGGACAAAAGAAAACAGAAGGCCTCAGGCCAGGAAGGGAAACTTGCTCTAATCACTTCTTGGCACTAAACAACGTGCTTTTCAAACGCTGTAAAGATTAAACAAAAGGACAAAGCTACAACAGACAAACACCGTAAAGGAATACAAGGTAGCATCAAAGACAATCTAGGATGACAAGAAGAACCTGTGTCACTGGCTAGCTCCTTCCTAAGCCACACAAACACATGCACACCCACGCCATGACTACAGCCAACTCCACCTACTTGCACTTCACAGGGACAATCTTGAAACATCCTTAGAAACTGATGAAGTAATTGCAATAGCTGAGGAAATTGACTGAAGATCTTCACAGGTTGACATGCAGTCAGGAAATTCTGACAGTATTTAAATTATACCATATAAATCTTAAACTATGTCCTTACCTAAACATTGTTTTTATCACCTCATCTCAAGGTAGCTCTTGTAGAAAGAGGTCAGAAACAAAACTAGCATTCAGACAGACATGGAAACCCCTACCTCATATGTGCAGCTTCAAGGCAACAGAATGGAATGAAGCAAATCAACACATAATTTCATTAAATTCTTGGTATTGAAAAGAGAAACCTCTCCAAGGTTCTTATGAAAGAGTAAAGCAGACAAATAATTGCTTGGCAAATACTGCCAAGAGAGAAGAAGTGAATTTCTGCCCACCTGAAGTCATCTATTGTTGAAGAGTTCAGAGATGGATCAGGAGTGCCTATTCTCAGTGCAAACAAGTTCTATATATGGAAGACATGCTTTTTTGGATCTGGCTGAGAGGCTGAGATGACTTAGTAACCTACATGTAATATGCAAAGTACACCAGTAATTTGAAAGATTAAATCTCTACGAAGATAAAGAAGGATTTAGATGTGCCCAAAAATTCTACCCTTTTCTTCTTATGTTTTACCACATAATGCCATATATTAATTCCAATATCAGTAGAAGCAGGTATATTTCAGTGCAAGTTTGACTGGGACATTTTTAAGCAGATTTTAAAAACACTACTCAAATAAACTCAACTAAAAAAATATCTGGCTAATATATTTTGTTATATGGCAACAGTAAATAACATGGTCCCTCAGAAAACTCTACAGGAACCTATTATAAACTCACACAATTTACAATAAATCAGAATTCAAAATACTGAAAGGTGTTTGTCAAGCCTTTACCATAATTTCATAAGTTGTTCCAGGGTTAAGACTGGTGAGAAGGACTTCCAAACTGTCTGGCTTTGTTGTGACCTGTGTATAAGCTGTTTGCATCCATGGGCAGACTTCTTTATATTTAACAATATAGGATAGAATTCTCCCATTTGGATAGAGGGGTGTGTTCCATGAGAGCAAAATCCCAGCAGAACCCACTCTTTCACCTGCAAGGAACACAGGTGGCCCAGGATCTAAAAATAAATTTTAAAAAAATTATATATGTGTGCACACACACACATATGCACACACACAAGTACACACATGTAAACCAATTTTTAATTAAGATTCATGAGAGTGGAGACACATTCACAGATTCTACAGAGAAATTAAATCATCTGCCAGCATAGCCTCATAAAACTACTGAAAACTGATGTACTGCTGAATAAAAATCTTTTTTTCTTGCTACAGTCCTGTTAGAAATTATTAGGTCAATTTTGAAACACCAGAAACATTATTCTGTAAGAATGTAAAAAAATGTATTGGTCAAGAACTTTGTTTAAAAACAGAGTTTAATGCCAATTTAATATCTCACATATTCTAGCACTCAATTAAAGTGTGCTCTCTTAAAAAGCACATCTGCTTTGGCTACATTTTGTTGGAAATAGCTCTGAACATTTCTTTATGTACCACTATAGGTGTAAATCAGAGTCTGGATATTACTACATGACACAATAGAAAATTTTTCAAAAGCTTGTAAATTTTTAAGCTCTCATAGAGCACTTCCAATTCAGCATATTTTTAAATAATAAAAGAAGATGAAAAATTTTAATGGCTGTTGAAAACTGATTAGAATTTTTTGGACATTACTGTGCACATTAAAAATATAAGAAAGCATAGTTTAAAAAATGAAAAAAATTTCTATGAGTCATTTTTAACTCACTTGTCACATTTGTTGTCACAGTTCTACTTGCAGGTGAACTATAGACTGACGAAGAAACTGCAGAAACTGTAACATTGTATGTTGTTCCAGGAACAGTATTGGAAAAATCAGCCTGAAATAGGACATCATTTTATTTAAGCCTTTTATGAAGAATCACAAAAATGAATCCCTCTCTTCTCAAAAAAAACCCAAAACAAACAAACAGAAAATATCCCCACAAAAAAACAAAACCAAAAAAAAAAGGCACAAAAAAACCACAGGAAATTTTGAGCAATTCATAACTAAATTTCTACATCTGTTAGATACAGTATTTTGCTGTCAACTACCCTTCATAAGATGTGTGCAACATTCAATATAGAAGAACAATAAAATTAATAGTTAATTTTATCCCAGAGTCTCCTATCAATGAATCTATAGATGTTTTTCTGTATTATCATTATCAAAGTAAATATGAAGCATTATAAAACTCCTTTTTGAAAGAATGAACAAAAAAACCCCTGAAAAACAAGTTTTTGACCCTTAAACTAGCCCATCCTTTTCAGTAAGCATAATTATTAACTTTTTTAGCAAGAAATTATATAAAATACCTGTGTCTTTGCAGTTCCAATGAAAAACAAAAGCAAAACATCCAGAACAACCATTATTTCTGTTAATATTATATGTTCCAGAGAGCAGAATCAAAAAGTGCTCCTATATCTTTTGGATAGCTTAGCAGTGAAATGTTGCCTGCATTAATGATTTAAGCAGAGATCCTCCTGGCAAGTACACAATTAATGAGTCTGTACTACTCAATAGCTCTGCCCTTCCCTCTTTAAACTATTCATGAATCCTTGGATGACGGTCTGTGTCCTTCTAGTAGGCTTTAAAAAGCCAGTAAGTTCACTACCTGTTGTTAGGCAGCAAACTCTGGGTGCTGAAATTTGCTCCCATCCCACCAATTTTTCATTAATACTTTCACATTCATATATGCATTAAACAGCTAAGGAGGAAAGCTTGAATTCCTCATCAGCACAGCACATAAGGAAAAGCCAGCCCTGCAAGTCCTGTAATAAAAGCACTTACTTGATACTCCCTAACTCCCAGATCTAGGATAACAACAGAAGCATGATCAGGAGCAAGAGCCACATGAAATCTGTCTACAAGTCCATACGGTAGTCTCCAATACAGTGAAAAATAATGAGATGAAACATTGAAGAATTTCAGACTTTCTGGTTTTGCAGGTTCTGAAAGAGAATTGTGGAATAAAAGACTTTCACTTAAATAGCTCCATTTAAAATATATTAGTAGTTACAACTGAACAGAAAAGCATCAAAGAAGAGTTTACTTGCTATGCAAGGGATTAGTCTGGATATGGCAGCATGTGATCCTATGGTTGCTACACTACCCCTGGGATTTGGTCTATGGCCTCTCAGCTGTGCTGGGTGCTCGTTCACAGAGAGCAAGCTCAAGTGTCTCTGCACAGTGTTCAGTTAACAACAAAATCTCTGCACAGTCCTGGGCTTTCTGCTGCCCTCAGCCTTAATCTTAGCACTACTGCTGACATAACTACTGCTACAGTTGAAATTCAAGATATAGCTAGTGTTTGCCCTGCTGCTTGCCACAGGGCTGGTAACTATTTTATACATTTCATGTATTTGGAATCCCAGTAATTCCTGAACTCTACTCAGTTAAGATCCCAAAATGTGGGTAGTCTACTCCTTTTATTAAAGCCAAATATCCACCTGCTCATGTCACAACATCACATTTTCTTCCACTTTTAAATGCATCTTTAAATTAGTGTACTTTAATGTAGCATATTATTCACTCTAAGCCTCATAATCAATAATGAATGAAAAATTAAGATTTTAAATTCTTCAGGAGATCATTAAAATGTCATCTACATATAAGACTGTATAATTTATTCATCTCTACAATCTCTGGCTGTGTTCATCTGTTTTCTTTCTACTTTAGAATTCACATATAACTATCAGCTTTCCCCATGCTCATCTCTCAGAGCAAGCCCAGTCAGTGATGCTCTTCACCTCATTTCAGATTCACCCTTGCACTCGGTCCTCTGTCTGCCTTTCTAACATGGTTCTTCTGAATTCAGACTAAATCTTCTAGTAGTTTATACATTGGTATCAAACTGTGCAGCCTGAGTAATGTATAGCTTCAACTCTGAAAGATTTCCATTCATTTCTTATTTGCTGTAAGTCCGCTAAGATTATGTATCTTTGATGAACCCTTTACACAGACTATACAAAGTTGCATAATTGTTTCAAACAGATAACTCCAGTTCATCAAATAATTGGAAATATTAATATATCCAAATACTAACTTCAGATTTTACTTTCCATCTGTATTTGTCTTATATGTATGGGGTTTTTTACTCATGGTTTTAACACTAACAGAACAAAAAATCTTAGTAATATATGTGGAGTTGTGCAAGTTTAACTGAGAGCATAAGTTCTTCCTTTTAATATACTCTAATAAGTTTAGAGTCCTACTGCTTTCATCAGTCCTATTATTTGCATGAATCTCAACTTCCATTAAAGCTGGATTTTAGGCATATAGAGGTCTTTTTGTACAGACCCACAATAAATTTCTGAATGTAGTTTACAATCTAAAATCTTAATTCTACAAGCATTTCTAAATGCATTTAACTTCACCCATTGTAAAAAATAACTACTGAAATAATTATAAGGTAAAATTCATCTTGTGTGCATCTCTTTGCAGGATAAGATCCAAAATACTAAAAATGGTCAAAAGAAATGCAGCACAGATAAAGACATTATGTTTCTGACAGGTATCCCTACGTGCAGCTTGAATAGAGTACAAATAATATGCTTGGTAAGTTATGCCCACAACGACAGCAAACTATTACATCTAAGCTCTCCTGAAATTTTGAGCGAGATGCACAATGATAAACATGCACTGTTAGGGACAGGCACCATTCTCTGGCAGAGGAAGCAGGAAACCATACAGACCTGTTACAAATTCAAGGGAAGCAGAAGATCCTTCAATATTTCCTTTTAGTCTTCTCAGTGTGAAATTGTAAATGCCCCCAGCTATCAGGTCTGTAACACTGAAGTCTGTCACTGTTCCTGGGATCCTGAACTTTTCTATAAAGGTGTTGTTGGATAAAGATGCTTTATAAGAAGTGAAGTTAGTCTTGGTTGGATTCCACATTACAGTTGCAGAGGAAGTAGTTACCATTTTTAATCTCAGACCACACATCCCAGCAGGTTCTATGGTAAAAATTATTGAGATTAATAAAGAAAAGATTAATTCTTAGTACTTAAAACCTAAGACAATCGCAGCTTTTAAAAATAAGTAGCTTTTACCTAAAGTAATGTTTTGAGACTTCAAAACACCATGAAATATGTATATAAATTTTAGAACTCTATGTATGGATATATAGAAAACAGTGCCACTATGTTGCACAGGGTAAATAAAACCTGGGGATGTACCTCCTGTGTACATAACGAAATCTATGGAAGAAAATTTCAATTTTATGAGGTCTTCTCTAAGAACAGTAACATTGCTCACTGGTACAACAGGATGAGAATGGAACACTTTGTAAGCACAAGTAGAGATTTTGGTCACTCTGAAGTTTTCTAATACATTAGATGTCACATAATTTTAGAAAACTGTTCATCTGTTTACTTAGGGACAGAGTAAATAGCACAGTCTCAGGGATTATCCCTTTTTTCTTTTTTAAATAGTATTTTTTATGATATGAAGATTCCTAGAATCCCAGATAATTCACTAATAAGATCTCCATTTATCTGTGTAGCACAGCTGCTTGGGAAAGAAAAATGTTTCCATTGCCCCTAAAAAGTGAATCTCCAACATAATTAGTTTATCTTGCTTGAAGCTTTATGAAAAATAATAATTAACATATGCCTATTACTCAGCATGAAAAAAATCCTAAGGGTTTACCAATAAAATTATACTTTCTATAATCTAGGCATACTCAGGACCCATCCACAATTCTCTTGAAAATATTTATCTGAGGAACAAAAGCATCTTCAGGAACATGATAATGAATATTCTGCTGCATGTTTCATTCACAAGAATCTGCAGGACTTGTTCTGGTTTTTTTTTCAGAGATTCACTTATCTTTGAATAACTAAGTGCAGAGCCTCCTTGACTATTAACTGAGTTAAGGACTTATAGTCCAAACGCCACAGAACATCCATCAAAGAGAAGAGGTCTGTGACATGCATATTTATAAATCTGGGAGTTGATTGATTTTCTGATTAGAACTAGCTTCTTTTTATCTGCTTTTGAAGCCCAGAATTTAATATAAATCTTTTCTAATTTATGCCACAAATAAATTTACCTCTTTTTTTATGTTGTATCACAGGAGCATTGGAAAATACATGTTTGCTCAGAGACAGAAAATGAGTGCAAGGTACTGGTTTCTGGACTTTGTTAAGCTCTCTGAAGCACAATTCCTCTTACTGTCTTAAACATTCAGTGTCCTTGCACAGGAGCAGTACTGCAATCTGAGACCATGGACTTGCAAGAAATTAGGAGATACAAAAACAATTGTAAACAAAATTCAAGGTAATTATAAAAGTAGTATAGGAAGCTATTCTGGCAAGATATTACTTTGTTAGAACTGGAAGCTTTTTTCAAAGAGCTATTTCCAGCCATGTCTAGACTCCTCAACCTCAATTCAGCAAGTCATGTACAAGGCTCCTATTTAAACAACTATCACAAGAAGAAGCCCAATTTTCCTCCCAAATTTGAAGTCTCATTTTGAGCTCTGTGATCTTTTTCAGTTACAAATGATGATTTAAATGTCTTTGAACATATACTGGTTTTCAAAAGGACAATTTATAAGGTATTTCCTTACTTGTGATGACTTTTTTCTCCACAGCCACAGAGGAATCCAAACCTTTAACTGTCCATAACTGAAAAATGTATTCTGTCCCAGGGGTCAGATTTTTCACTACAGCTCTGCTGTCATAAATAGTTCTGGTAAGCAGCTTTTCATTATTCATCAGAGAATATGAAAGCTATCAAAGCAAAAGAATTCTTTATATTAGACCATTTAAGTTCATAAAGATAATGATCAGAGATTGCAACTACCTGTTAGTATAAAAACATTTAGAATATTTTTCACATTTTAAATACAAAAAGAATCAAGGACCTTTATACTATGTTCCACCAATATAAAACTCCAGCATTCCTTAATAGCCCAGAAGTGAAAGCAATGACTTTACGTAGATGGAGTAAGCAAAGTGAAGTTGAGGCTTACAGGTTTTTGCTCTTAGAGGAAGGATAATAAAGTGTACCCTGACTGTTCAGTCTCACAGCTGTACTGATGAACTGTACAATTAATTACTCTGTATCTTTCTGGCAAAAATCCTCAAAACAAAACAAAAAAGCAAAACACAGCAAAACAAAGGAAAACACCCGAACACCTAAAACCATTCAACCAAAAAACACACCCATGCACTGTTAAGAGCTGAGATTCTGAAAAGACTCCCAAGGGATCAGTCACTGAACTCCGTTCACTGCTAACCCTTGAAAATTCATCTGTTAAGAGCCACTGCAGAAAACAGAAGGGTTGGAGATATAAAGTCATTGAAATCTAGGGACTTAACTCCTAGAGGCTAGGCTTAACTCCTAGATTCCTTCTGACTTTCCAGACAATTCTAAGGTCACAAAAAATTCCTGCACCAGTTCTTTCTGTGGACCTAGAAGAGTGTCGCTGCAGACTTGTTCCCATCTGCACTAGTGAGAGGCAAGATGCAGACCATGCCTGCTCTGCAGGGGAGGGCACTGGACAAGCACCTCCAACAAACAGCACACATTTCTCAGGAATGGCTCTTAATGCTGAGACCAAGTAGGGCTGCAGCTGCCTGCACAGTGAGTCCTGTCCTGCCACTAGTTGTTTCTTCCAGCAGAAAGGGGATGTTGTACGCATGGCAGTGACCTGAAAGCACTGGGTTAGCTGCTATCCATCTGGGGGGGAATGGTCCATTTCCCCTCTGTCTATTTTACCAGTACAGTGTCTGTTTATGCAAACAAAATCTTGGAAACTGTCATCACCTTATTAGAATTACAGCACTGCAAGATGCTAGAAGCAAAGCTATAGATTAAAGATTTACATCTAGTATAAAGAAGTTAGGAAAGTACCTTTTGTGCACTCTTCTCTTTACAAACTACAATATAGTGCATAGAAAGTTGGTGAGCAGGGATGATTAATTTTAAATGATTAGTAAAGTGATCCCTTTTATGCAGGTGCACCTTACTAAGCAACCAGTCCACGAAAGCCTTTCTCATTAAAGATTTAAAGAAAAGCTCATTTATACAGACAAAGCACTGTCTAATGTGGCTGCTTGCTCTATGAGATGCTGAGCAATAATACCATGACATAAAGATCAATATTACAGATGACAATTATTTTCCACAGAGTGGTGAAAATAGCATTATCACATTCAGAAGTGTATCTGAACTGGCTCAAAACATGAACAAGATCATTAAATTTAATTGTAAAATTTGTAAATATGCTTCAGACTGCACCAGCAAATAGTGTGAGAAGTTAACTGGCTGCTCTTATCCATTGAGCTTTACACTAATGAAGAGAGAAGAAATGTCCAGGAACTATCCTAAGGATACTTAGATTTCAGGTTTAGGTAGGGATATAATTGAAGCCACAGGAGAGCAGAAGGTAAAGAATTTGGCACTGCAATATTGGGGTAAAAACCGTGTAGATCATTAAAACAAAGTACTTTGACTCATGGTAGAGATGTATACCAAAGTATATCCCATTCAAGTTAACTGTGAAAGATTATTGAAATCCATATTGATTCAAGTGATGTGTTAAAACAGCAACATACCAAGTTTTGTTCACCATAAGCTGGTCAGTGGCTACAAAATGTTAAGGGTAATACAAGACAGACTGCAAAAGCCAGGATACAAAAGAGAGACGGGCTGCATGTCTTAGTAAAATGTGATCCATGCTATTTAGATGCTATTGTGGATCATATTTGACAGAGAAATGAAATAAGGAATGATGAGAAATTGAAAAAATTGAAGTCTATGAATCATGAAAGGTATGGTGAACAGGGAAGTACTAGTTTTTTTAAACAGGGCATAACAAAACTGTGAAGTATAAATAACAAAAAAAATCAGGAATAGTCCCTGTTTTTCTTTATGTGTATCTAATTTCACTCAGGAAATCCCTAAACTACTTACTGCCCAAGGCCAGAAGGGTATGGCAAGTATTCAAGGTTTGCATTTTTGTCTAATAAATTACTATACTAAAAAAAACCCCTATAACTATTCTTTAACTTTCTAAAAGAACATTTGCATTCTTCTGTAAGGAAGGAATGTTTTATTTTTGACTTCAGTTAAATTAATTTGCATTACAAATTTGAAAAGCTAAGAAAAAATATTACATTGCAGTTACATTCAACCCTTGACCTGTGATCTTTTTTACTTCACACTAGTTGAAAAATCAGTTTTTGAGAGCTATTAAAAGTATAATTTTTAATAATTTTTAATTGTTATGTAATAGGAGGTACATATTTAGCTGACCTTTTTGAATAGCATTATTTCCTCCCAATACTTACATGGATTATCAAAATAAATATTTATTACTGGTTTTGCATCACAGACAGAATGATAATCTAATTGAGAAATTGCAAGAAAAAAATTACATTGTTTCTTCTCATTCTCATCTCACCTGAAACATATCAAATCCTCCTCTTGGTAGTTTCCAAGAAAAATAGACTGTATTTTCTTCTTGCCCAAACACTTGTAAATCTGATGGTGGATCAGGATCTGGGGATGTAAAATTTAGATTTAAAATAATCTATATTTATTTTAAAGAAGTTGACATCTACAGAATTTATAGTTTTAATTCATTATTTTAGAGTTCTTTATAGAAAGAGATTTCATTTTGTACTTAAAAAGAATTTCAAATAAATGAAAATCACCTCTAATATTAGAAACAGAATCAGAAATAAATTCAACCTTTGTCAATTTTTATGGACAATTTTTATCGTGTTAACACTACTGCTGATTCAGTTAGTGGCAATGTCTCCCTTAATGCAGAGGAAACTGTGTTTAAAAAGCTTTTATATACTTAGTCACTTTCAAAGATGTTTAGATTGAACAGAAAAATTTAAAAGAGTTCATTTAGTCATTTTACGATGCATGGATATAAGGAATAGCTTTTCTTAGAAAACACCTGACAACACCTGAATTATATGAAAACATGAAAAGTCATTAATAAACTGAACCTACAGGTGCTAATCTTGAGGACAGTGGGGTGACTTCTTTTTAATCCATTGGTTGTCACAATATTGATTAAGAAATCAGTGCCTGGCAGAAGATGCTCAAATTTGTGCATTCTACAAAGATCAAAAGAAAAGATTATGTCCTTTGGGATTATAAAAAAATATGTATGTTCATATGTTAATTCTTTATAGTTGTATGGATATTATTTACACATGATGTGTATCTTGTGAGTCAAAAAACATTTTAGCACTATAAAACCTTAAGTAGGGTCTATTACACTGTGGTTCAAAGCAAGTTCTAGTACTAGAAAATTTTAAAATATTGAATTAAATATCCAGAGTGGCACATAGGTTCTACTGGTGCTCACCCCAATGCAGTATTTTGTTTGCTCTTCTTTGCATAAACACATCATACGAGAATTGCAGTTTGATTTAAAAATGCAGTTCTTAAAATACATGAACGTAGTAATGTATATCAACTAAGCCATCAAATACTTATAACATATAGATAACAGCACAGGCTACTTATTTTAAATATCAAGGGAAACAGCTGCTTTGAGTTCACGTCAGTAATTTTTAAAATGTAATCATCATACCTCACACCAGAAGGTAACATTTTCTTCTCATTGAAGACCTTACTGTTTATTGAAAGAGCATATCCATCAAAAATGCTTTGGGCTGGGGGCCAGGTAACAGTTATTGATTCAGAGTCTCTGCTACAGTTCAGGTATTTGACTGCACTTGGTGCTGTGTGACAATAAAACAGAATGCATTGATTCAAAAATACATCTTAAAGACATTTCTTTACAACAGGTCTCTCATCATCAGAAAGCAATAAAAACTCCACATCCATGAACTCATGTTCTTGCTTATCTCAAGGACATACAGAATACTACCACTACAGAAACATGTACAGTGACTTTGTTATCCAGGAAATCCAGAGCCAAGCCGGCTGTAATGCTGCTTAGAGCAGTTCTGACATCACTGATGTAGAGTTCCTCCAAAACTGTCAAATTTTTAAGAAAGGAAATGTCAGTGGAAGAGGTAACATACTGTGCAGACAGCTAAGTCCCAGCTAGCACAGCACCTTTTATTCAACAGGAGCCAAAAGGATATGCCTGCAGAAAAAGCAAGATTTGCATAGAGTGATAATTCCTTTCAGTAGTCCCCCAGACTGCAGTTTGCAGCCCAAGGATTTCAGGAACCAAAGTAATAAATCTCAGCAGATTTTTCTTTTATGTCTTTGCTCACCTCTTGAACCTATGATCACAATCCTCAGACAAAATGCCTTGTAGCAAGAAGTTCTGCTATTAATCTACAAATTTTGCATCTTTCCTACTTTCTGTTTTCTAATTTCATGTTCTTAGTTCTTGAAAAGGAAATGTCAGAGAAACAAAATTTACTTTCTCCAAAATTGCTTTTCCATGATTTGCTCTCTCAAAAATTTTACATTGTTCCCATACCAGTTTTAACTCAGCAGTTCCTTAAGTGCAAAACATTGCATATCTTTGATCACATATGCTGAACCTTCTCAATCACATCTACTATACTTAGTAGATATACTATACTTGATTTTTTCACATTAGTGATCTTTTAGAGGAAACTGTAACATACCAGATCTAATAGCCTGAGAGGCTGTGTCAACCAGCCAGAGGTACTGGAATGGAGGAGAACTACACTACTGAGAATTAAATGTCCTAATCCAAAGTAAAACCTAATGTAGTAAATCCCAAATTTCCTTGTGATGTAAGGGAAGACAATGAGAAAACACAATAAAACTAATTTAGTTCTGGTCATTTAAGTGTGTGTTCAAAGTCACAGAAGAAGAGAAAAATTAAAGCATTAAAGAGAAGTATAAGAAAAAAAATTATTTTTTCTAATATTGGTAGCCAGCCACTGGACTGTAGAGCTGCTTGAATCAACATTAAGTTAGCATTGGTATCTCATTGTACACAGGAGCTATATTGAGATTCTTAATAGCCCCTTGCAGTCAAAGAATAAGAAAAATAGTAATGAAAGAGAATAAGGAGAAAATTACCAGGATAGTTGAGTTACTCTTCTTTGTTTGAAACAAAAATAAAATTTAAGAAGAAAGCAAGAGATATGGATGGAGTAAAACAAACTGAATTTGACAACCTTGTTGTCTTACCTGTCTCTATGTCTTTTGTCACAAAAACACTGTCTCTGAAACCTTCCTTCTCTGTTCGAATTGCAAAACTGTACAGCTTACCAGGAATGAGGTTGGAAAATGTTGCTGCTTCTTGCTTGACCTTCTGGACCTAGAAAACCAAGTACAGTTTTCACAGAACTGCTTATGAAATTTCCTTATAGTATACAAACCTCACATCCAACTTTTTAATGGGAAATAAAGCCCTTCATTCAGCCTCTGATTACTTTCTCAAAGATTGAAAAATAGCTGCAGTGTGTAGGCACAGGTGGTGCTCCACACAGCATACCTTGAAAGCACTTGCACAGTTAGTACAGGTAACCTCGTACTGCTCGAAATCTCCGTCAGCGCGGTCCCAGCAGACCTGGATGGAAGTGTCAGTGACATCACCCTCTCGGACATTCAGGGGAGCTGCCAGACCTAGAGATGAACATAAAACACCTCTGTTCAATCCCAGGCATTGCTCAATCTAACACTTTCATATCTCCTGGGGAGACATAAAAGTGAAGATAATCAGTAACAGACTAACAGAAGGAAAAATCTGATCTCAGGCATGCAGACACACAGCAATTCCAAAATAGAGAAGGAAAAAAAAATAGAGAAAGAAAAGATACAGTAATGCCACTATTTATAAAAAAAATGCTTGTGTTTTTATCTTAAAAATAATTGAGGTTGAAATTACATTTCTCCCTGAGGACAGAGCTGGCACTCCTAGGTGGGAAAGTTGTTAGGATGAAGTTAATCCCTCCAATAGCACTACCATAGTGGTCAGAATGCACCTCAAATTTGTCAAAAGACTCAGCAAAACTGGGTAGATCAGGCAAGACATATACAATTAATCCCTTATTAGTATAGTCATGTTAGGTACAATTCAGATCACATTACTGGAGAATTTCTGCCCTCCTCTACATCTCTTTCATCCCCATCACATCCATTTCTCTCTGGAATATACCAAAATTTACACTTTTTCTAAGGGAAAGCTGTATACATGTGAGGTGTCAGGATTTTTATATCTTCCAAATTTTTGAGGCCCCAGAAGAGTCAGAACAAGACAAGGTTTTGTAAGGCAGCTTCCCACTAAATTCAGGAAATGCTGTCAGAAGATTGATTAAGCCCCGAGTTTTTATTAAAACTGTGTTTTAAGAAATATCAGCTTTCAAGGCTTTCTTTATTTGGGGACAATTTTTTCTGTCTTGCCCTCATTCTCATTGTCTTTCTTACTTCTTTAGATCCCATCTTACCTTATCCTTTTAATAACATTTCTAATCTGAGAGAAACAGAGCAGGAAAAGAATTTTAAAGGAAAATGATAAAATGGGAAAAGAAAAATTTATGGAAGTATAAATACAATAAAAAATAGGAAAGTAAAACCACAGATTTTTAGCACATATTTTTAAACTTTTTCAAATTTTCTATTAAAATTCTCTTTTTAAAGGCCTTGCTAGAAGGTGTCTTGTCCTCTACAATTCTTTTAATGTCCTTGTAAATGAATTAATTACCTTGGAGAACCTGAACTTTTATTATTTGCTTAAAGATGCACCAGAAGGAATAAACTTAATTATTTCAAGGCACAGAAGTAACCCCTTTGATACTCATCTACTTATTTAAAAAAAGTGGTCAAAATGTGTCCTGTCTCCCACAAGGATAATAATTTAATACCGCCTCAGTTAC
Source organism: Melozone crissalis (assembly GCF_028551555.1). NCBI lineage: Eukaryota > Metazoa > Chordata > Aves > Passeriformes > Passerellidae > Melozone > Melozone crissalis. The sequence continues at coordinate 31,153,963 of NW_026535782.1, read as the reverse complement.
TGAAATGCATGCTAGACATTTTATACACAATACAAAAAACACAATTTAGTAAGTTTAGAAATTATGAGGGATTCTTATAGTATTGTTTAAAAAACAGTTAGTACAACTGCTGCAAATTGCTTACATAAATATATCAAGATGATTTTTGAATAGCACGTCTTTTCCATTCCACTGAAATAAAAATAAAGTTTAAAAGATTTTATATTGTGCAGTTGTATAAGAACTTAAAACACTCACATGTTTTTACACCATTTATATGGTAAAACGAGCTCAACATTTTTCCACTTTTTGTGTAGACACAGAAATCATATTCTCTTCCTGCAGTAAGGTTCTCAATTGTTATTTTACCATCACTTTTTAAAATGAATGTTGCATTAGGTCCTTCTTTACTTGTAACATATATGCCATCAAATACTGCGAGATCAGGCATGCGAACGAACAGTACCACAGCATTGCTGTAGAGCTCATAAGGAACTACAATTTGAACAGGCTTGGGCTCTAGAAGGAAAAAAAATTGCCACATGTTAAACCAGCTGAAAATAAATTAAGTGAAAACACATACATCTGAAGCAACTGCCCTGAGAAATACTCCTGCTTAGTGCAAATTAATAGCTACCATAGCACGTCATTGCCCTTAAGTAATAACCTGATTTTTTAACTATTTATTACTGGAATTTCCTTCTCAAACACAACTACACCAAGAAAGTAAGCAGGATAACTGGAAAACTATACAGAAATGTAGTTGTGGACAGGGAAATAACCATGGAGAATGAGATGCATTTGATGGATACAACATTGACGTGTTTAGATTTCTTCCCTTACAGTTGGCTCTGACAGCTGTGAAATATCCTATATAGAATTTTGTCATCTGTGCTGTGAATGAGGTATTAAATATAGTCCTATATAAAAAATTCTGGGAAAGAATTAAGACTGTTACCCTCCAAAATAGTGTAATCATTTAGAAAGAAATTACAATCCAGTGTTTCATGAATCTATACCCTGACAGCTGCAGCCTTTATGTATTACATGGATAAGTGAATTCTGCCCAGTTCTTTCACATATGCAAGAAATTTATACCTCACCAATAGCATTTCAACATTTTGATAAAGTAAGACCCTTCAATAAACCCTACTCTATCAATGGGAAGGATGCTTTGAGAAACAATGCAAAATTTTTATTTCAGCTTTTATTACTTCTAATTCTTTCTTAGCGGCCTCTCACTAATGGTAGGGCATTTGTTTCTCACAGTTCTCAGAACAACTAAAGTACTTCCAAAAATCAATAAACTCTTTCAACCATTCCAATATTTTCCCATTTCAATGCAAATCAATGATTCACCCAGCTTCTTTTGCCAGTGGGAGCAGCATTTTCAGCTGTGGTTCCCATCACAGCTGGCGCTAGTACCAATACGCTTTCCAAGGCTGCACTGTGTTTACAAAAATTGTTAACTTTGCTGTTAAAGTTAGGATTGGATCTCTACATTTCATATTTAAGTTTTGATCCTTGGCTATTTAGCAAATCGACTTGATCTACAAAATTTATTAGATGACAGAAACAATGGTGAGACTAACATATGTATTGTAGTCTGTAGTTTCCACCATAAATAATCTCTTACTTAAAGTACATTGAATGGTCTTCAGTTCACTCATAGTTCCATTTTTCACACTTGCCACTGCTATTTGATAAGCCATTCCAGGAGTTAGGTCATCAACCTTTAATTCTTCTTTATTAGTTAATAAAAACTTTTTCATTTCACCGATGCCTGCACTAGGTTTCACTTGAATGTAGGACTCCTGACACTCTTGTGGCAGCTTCCAGTGAAGGATTACACTCTCTTCTTCTACATCCTCTGGGTGAATATAAACAGCTGTAGGTGGACTGACAGCTTAATCAAAGAAAAAGATGTCAGTATAAAACCACACATCAAACTTACTATCCCTTTACAATCACTTTTCAATAATGTCTCTTGGTTTATTTTTTCTTCTAAAATGTCACAACTTCAATCCTACTGTTTCATTTAATTATTTTGTAAAATAATTTGCAGGCAACTATCTGTTAAAGGCAGATTCTATTTTCTGTTTTCTCATAACAAATAAGGCCTCATTTTGCAAGCATATTCCATTCCACTGGATATATATGGAGTAAAAAGATGACACAGTCTACCCTAAACAACTTGAGAAATCATGGTAATGTTTTAACTTTGCTGAAATTAGAGATTCAAACTATAAATCAGAATTTCTCAAGCAGAATATTGCTTCTTTAGTTCATACTAATGTGCTGTAAGTAGGCAAATGAATAAATAAATAAAAGGATTGGTACTTTCAAAATTTTGGAAGGTTCTGAAGAATATCCCAACAGCCACAATCTGACATGGCTTTAAAAATACCTTTATGCCTTATATTTCCAATTTAGACTCTGACTAGTGAAATAAAACAACTAGAAAATGGATACATCACCTGTTGTGATTAATATAGGCTTCTCGTGGCAGCTTAGAGTTCCTTTCTCTGCTACGTTCTGTAAATATAACTGATACTGACGAAAAGGTTTTCTATTTTGTATGACTATTGAAGTCTTGCTTTTTTCAACTGGCAACTGTTCCCAGATGTTGGTTTCAGTATCCAATATGTTGACCAGGTAGTGATGAAAAGAAATGCTGTATGAATGCTGTGGAGACTTCCATTTTAAATATATTTCTGTAGATGAAACATATGTAGCCTCTAACTTTTGGGAGTGCAAGGGCCCTGTTGAATAAGATTAGGAACAGAAATAAGAGGATAGTTTCTCATGCCTTTCATCAATAACTGTGGGGTGTTTTATTGCACCTGGTTTTTTGTTTGTTTGTTTCCAATAGAGCCTAAAAACCTAACAATGCACACTTACATGCAGGCTAAATACGTTAGAACAAATCTAACAAAGCAACCTTGACAGTGTATCAGTGACAGCAAATATTGATGAACAGAGAATACAGGAAACAGTGCAATTAAAGAGAAAATATAAAATAGATGTGGTTATCTGGTTGTTACTGCTATTTATTTTTGTAACTTACTTGTTTCTACCTTCAGAATTGGACTTAAGCTAGTCTGTGCTTCTTCTGGGTTCCTTGCTGCTAATAAGAAACTATAGTGAAGGCCTGGAGACAGATGCCCAATTTTTGTTTGAGTTGTATTCACAGGCAACTTCAGAATGTAGGGTTTCCACTGATCAAAGTAATACTTAAGTATAAGTGAAAAGCCTGACTTAAGCCACATTTCCATACTGCTCCACATAAATACAGCTTCAGTTGTCTTCACATCATTCACATCAAACATGAAGTTTTCTGGTACCATGGGTACTGAAAAAAGGAATCAAAAAATGGAAAAAATTGAAAAGCATTAATTCTTTTATTTTTATATTTGTATTTTAAAATATAAATTCAATCAGTGCAAGGCATTTAAGAATAAATGAAAAATCTTTTAAAAATATAGTTACATTCATATTCACAAATATATGGTAGCTGGACATAGCAGAAAAATCCTGTGAAGAAATAGTCTGGGCCAGTGGGATCTCTCTGAAGGGCATAGCAGTCAGTTTGATTTTCTGGTATCATTGATAGAGATGAGATACCATCTTTTAGAAGATAAGGAGATCCATCTGTCCACACAAGCTGACCTTCTTCCTAGATTGAAATACACAAAATTAAAACCCAGACATTTTTAGATTATTTTATAAATTATTAAGGTTTCCCTCATTGCAAGCGTTTTCCTAAATATTCAAAAATTATGTACTTAATTTATACAAGTTAATTATATAGGTCTATTTTTAATAAAGTTTCCAATCTAAAATTCCATCCCTTCTATCACAAAAGATTACAAGATAATAATATAACATAGCATAATATAATATAAGCCACATGACTATGCTTTATCTGTACAAACAAGACTTTAAAAATCACTATTAATCTAATAACTTAAAAATCTTGTATGGATAATTTTCTAAAAGGGGTATTCACTTAAAAAAATCACTCAGTCAAAAATACTCATAAATTGAGTCTGAAAACAAAAATATTTAGCTGAAAAACCATGGCTAGATAAGGTCAGATGAGGAAATGCTATCTATCTTCCCCTTCTCCTGTTTGCTGGTTTCTCAGCTGTTAGGACACTCATTCTCACCTCACTCCAGGTTTCTGGAGTACCTTTCTCAAAGTACCTTTGAGATACTTTCTGTTTTCCCAGCAGAGGAAGCAAACACTAGGGTGGCACAACATGACATTTAGGAGGAAAGATGCTTGCAGGATCTGCTTGGAGCATCTCAAGGCAGAGCCCTCCTGTGGGACACAGGCTTCAATCTGCACAACACTAACATATTCTAACATATTCTAACATCTCCAGGGGATTAATGGATAACCCAGAACATTTAGGCATGGCACTGGGGCACTCCCCAGAGCTGAAAGAGCATGACTGCTTTCAGACATAGCAAGTCTGTGGTCCTACAGGCTAAGTGAAGGCTTTAAGTACTCCAATGGAGAAAAATTGAGGTACCACCATGATTTTAAGACTTCTGTTGTTTATTCTTTTATTAAAGATGCTCAGAAGAGGGGAGAGGGAGGAAAACCCCATTTTTTTAATTTCTCTGAGAAATTGAAAAATTATATTTGTTGAGAATAATCCTATTTTTCAATTAACTTGTTGTGTTGAAAAAGTGAAATAAAATATTGTGGTATTTTTCACTTCCCAAGAGAGCAAAGAACATCTTCAATGGTATGAAATACTTGAACTTGTCTTTCAAGAGGACTTATGCATATAGTCTGCCATTTCAAACATGCTACACAGATCAATGCATATTGTTTTCTTTTTTACGTACTGGCCTTCCTAAACACTGGAGTTAATGACAAGCACAGGAGATCACAAACCTCTGCAGCAAGGCTTGCAAGAGAAAGCAAAGCAAACAGTCTTTGGCCACCTTTTGCACTTCCTAACTGAAGAACTGCACCGTGTCAGGACAGACATGAGGGTGCCCCCAGAGCACTCCATCCATTCATGCACTAACCTGCACCTCCAGGGCCTCTGTTGCATTCCACAGAGTGATCACCCTCATCAGAGAGGGTTTGAATTCAGATACAGATCAGAGTAGGGTTAAAGAAGGAGAAACTGTGAGAACACAAACGCTACAGAACTAATCCTGCTCACAATGCTGCTAATTCTTATCAGTGTCACAGTGCTCGGCAGCTTTCCTAAGGCTGCTGAAATCTTCTGAGTAGGTTATAGCCCCAGCTTCTTTTCAGCAAGTATTTCAAGTTCTGGGGCTCTTGCATAAAAAATACAAATTTTGAAATTTCTTTTTGAAAACACAGATTCAACTTCCTAATGCTTCAAATACAAATGAGAGAGCAAAAATAATTGAATCTGCAATTCAAATGTCAAATTTTAAAGAAAGCCTGCAACTTGCACTGTATGTCCCATGATATTTGAACTCCAGAGGTAAGTGCAATTTGATGCAAGTACAATTCAGAGTTCTCATAGGATGAGAACAGATGACAACAATGACATTTCAGATTGAAACATGTTCAGACAGCACTTGAACACATTAATTAAGTACAAATATTTAGGAAAGAAGTTCTTGGAAAAGAAGCATTTTGTTATTACATCTTGTTATTCTTAAAACGTGGTTCTCATCTAGTTCATTTAACTGACTGACTCCCACAAACATAAAAATGCATGCAATGATTAAACAGTTGACTAACAGTCAAATTCCAAATTCCAATCTACTCTTTTCTGTGTAATCAGAGCTTAAAAAAACAACTTTCTAGTACTCTTTCCAACTTGAAAAATTATAATGCTTCTGACAGCCTCTTACAAATACTATCTTATTTCTAAAATACCCAGGTGGTTACAAGGAATACCACCATGGTGTAAAACTTACAGCAATTTGAGAAGTGACTTTGGAATCATATTAACAAAATTTTACTACATGTTAAGTGCATATGTTCCTGGTGCTTTACTAACCAGGATGGTTACAGTGCTTCTATAACCTAGACAGATTTGTGTTTGCTCAGTCTGCATGCTATCCCACTCTGACTTCTTTGTGTAGGCCCATTATTTAACAGAGTCTGCAAAAAGGAATTTTTCTATCTCTATGATGTGTGGTGTGGCACTTACCACTCCTGCTCTTACACATTAAGTTTCCTTTGGCTTTACTATTTTCACAGGAAAATAATTTTAAAATAATTTTGCCAAACCAATAATAAAATTAAATTTCAGATTGCAGATTTTTTTAAACGAAAACCACTGGCTTTCATCCAATCTTCTACACTTAGCACAAAGTATGTTTTCACTAAACCAAATCACAGAAGCCTGGGTCCCACATTTCTGGCACCGTGCCTCCATCTTTCCAAGAGCTTTCCCAATACTTTCATTTATGTCTGTACTTCCTCCCAAACCACACACTGGATCATTTTGTAACAGCAGATGCGGCATTAAGAACTTTCATGCTTTCATGTCCCAAATACAAGGAACAGGAAATATTTTACAGGAACCACCTTGCTCCATCTATACTGGACAAATTCACTAAGCTCAACAGTCAACATTTCAGACCTGCATCAAAACACAGAAAGCCATCCCCAGACTTCGATATCCGTAATAACAAGCGAGTAGACTGAGGTGTGAAATCTGGTAATGCAGCACCACCTGCAGGCAAAACAGTATCCCTGGCATCGGCACGCACACACACACACACACACGCATGCACAATATTACAGGTTAAGTATACACAATGGGGTTGTTTTCCCCCCAGGTATGGCCTTCTAAATATTTTCAGTATTTCTAAATAGGAAGAAACAATGATTCTGCATCCAATTGCTAACAACTATATGAAAAAATAGCCAATGCACTGTTTACTTTTATTATAAAATAAATTATGAATATATTATAGATATATTTAAATTATATCTATATATAAATTAAATATTATTTAATTTAAAAATTTAAAAACTAAATATATTATGAAATAATGTAATGTACAATAATGTATAAATGTACTGTTTCTTTTTATTTAAAAGGATTGGCTCCTCTGTTTCAAAATTCTTCTGCTGCCATATCTGTAATAACAAAGATGATAAAATATACTGACCTTTAGGTCGTTAAGGCCTGTCCATAACATGATTATTCGACTAATTTTCTGGAGATATGACAACACAAACCCGTGTTCTTCTTCACTCCCTATGTCAAGAAGATGTGCCCCTTGTGAGGCAGTTTCACAGGTTTGTTGTGCCACCTTCCATGGCTTGCTCTCCTTACCCATTTGGTAGCAGCTGCTCTGGAATGCCACCCACCCTTGGGAACAGGTGCCTACAGGAGAACAAGGACAGGATTTTAAAGATATGCTGTATTACTCATGGAAGCAGGACTGATTTCTTACAATTACACCAACATTTTGAGGACAATAGCCTTTAATTAAGTCATTATTTCAACCCTCAAACATTCAGTGTTTATAAACCAACACTCCTTCAAAGTCCTGAGTGTTTTAAAAAATCTGACTGACTGAATTAAAAGCTAAAACTGCAGCCCAGTGAAGAAAAAAAAATGGAAGAGATCCACTAATCACTGTCATACTCTAGAAAATGAATTAATTTTTAAGTTTAGTTTCTGATGACTTAATTGTTTTAATTATAAAAATAAATTCAACAAATAATTTGCGTTTAATATCTTCTTGCATCTAGGAAAATAATTATTTCCTTGAATTTGATTGTATATAATTCCTTCTTTTGTGTATCTAACTGTAAAGATTCTAAGTTGCATTATGAGAGTAGCACTTTTAAAGGAATGAGGACACATCCAAGATATAACATCCTCAGAATCTTGTCTCCCTCATAGCACTTCTAAAATACTGGACAGCTTAGCTGCCACTCACCAATAAAAATCCCACCATTTAGAATGCTTCAGAAAGTGTTCCAAATTCTTACCAAACGCAGGATTTTCTTTGCCTTTTCATTGAAACTAACCAGATTCACCCATCCACTCCAATAATTACAAGGCTTAACTTCAACATTGACTTCACTCTATTTTAGACTGCAAAGATATAGTTAAAATATTTGCACATGCAAATTTGAATTATTGCTCTTAAAATACTAAGTATTGACTAGAAATAACCTTCTTATGTCATTAACATTCAATTTATTTCTTCTTTCTAGAAAAAACATGCATATCTACTAAAACACATTACATTCAATACAGGATTTTACAATTTACTCTTAACCCTTCCAGAAAATATCCAGTACTAACTTGCATTCACTGTGACTACAGGAAATTCTAATATATACCTGTTTCAGCTTGAATATCCAGTGATTGAGACACATTTACAAATTCAGGATTTAATTGCTCAAATATAAACTTAAATGTATAAATGGTAGCAGGTGTCAAATTTCTCCATACGAAGAATCCACTGGGTCTTTTTATAATCTGAGAAGTACCATTCAGGAAAAGAGAAACTGAAAATTCTTTGATCATCCTACTCCAATTAAAAGACACTGTAGTAGCTGTCACAAATATTTCGATGTCGTTTTCTGAAATTCCACCTGGTAGACAATGAAAAAATAAATACTGTGTTTGCCACAAAGAAAAAAAATTAACTCAAAGTTTTATTTCATCATTATTACTTTTTTCTTTTGAGAAGGGATGAGGAATAGCCTCAATAGATAAGGAAATGTACCATCATTTAAGAAAGTCATATTTTCCTTTATTTTCATGGTACATTAACTTATGTCTGAAGCAAGCAGAGATAAAAGTGCACACTTTCAGGAGTGTTTTAACTGTAAAACTACGTATTTAGATAGAATATCAGTTAAGTAATAGATGCTAAGTGCAGTAACACATTAGCAGCATAACCATGTTTTGTAGCTTGCTGAATGTTCTTTCATCCATTGATGGCTCCTACAGTGGTTTTACTATTTTTTTTTTCCCCAACTATGTTGTTTGAATTCAGATACAAATCTGTATTCCAAAGATATGCAATATTACAAGTTTGCAATGTGTACAAAGGTAATGTTATACACGATTCTCACTGACCAAGCTAAGATTGAAAAGCCCCTTCATTCTAGAAAGCAGTGGGACTTGTGGTCCTGAACAGACTTACAGCTATAAATTATGTTTTTAGAAATTCAGTGGCTAAACTCATACAATCTAGTACTGAAAGTCTGCTCCCAGTTAGTCACAATGCTAAGATCTTCAAGATATTTATTAACCCTTTTTAAGGAGGGACTCTTATAAAGTTGAAACAAAAATAGTTTTTTTTAAATTTATATAAGACAATGGCCCTCTGAAATTGCCAGGCTTTAAGTAACTTTTTCCATGGTCCTCTTTTATAAATTTCTTCTTCTACAATTATTGTAGTACAGCAAAACCTGTAATATTTAAAAATCTCACAAACTTTTATGTGAGTCTCATAATTTAGAATTGTTACATGAACCAAACATATTATATAAAATTATGTCTTCAACAACTCATGGTTGAAAAAATACATCAATGAACAGTTTCTAAATACATTAATAATCTTGGGATCTGAACTCCTACTTTTTAATCTTCAGTGTTAGACTAACTATAAAGATAGCAAAAATTTTTGGTGCTATTTGACTTACGTGTTTGAAATGATTTTACACTTAAGATTTGGCCATTCTTCAGGGATTCTATTGTAATATCATACTTCCTATTCTCCTCAAGCAGAACTGCAGTACTGACAGGTTTCTGTTCAACTTTGGAAATGTTTCTTACATTCTGCAAGTTAAAAGAATTTCTGAATATAGTGAGAGTAATAAAAATACAGTTTATAAGTGATCTAAGAAGCTTTTTGAAGGAGAGCTTATATTGCTGCATGTCAAACTTGAGGCTGCAGTTACACAGCAAAATATTCAAGGCACTTGAAACAAAACCTTTTAGAAATCACAGTAATAACAAACACCTTCATATTAAAATCCCCATATTTTCTTTAAATTCCAGGACATCCTGCACTGAAAATAAGAATAATGCCTTCCTCCTGAGATCTAGAGATAGCATCTGTGCATCTCCTGGAGAAGTTAAACTCCTCCTTCAAACCACAGTACCTTGAAGAATTTGCATGTCCTTAACTTTGAGCATATAACTATCCAGCAGGATACTCGAGGGTCATTTGAGTCCCACTGGCTCCAGCAGGACTCTCTAAGAGTACACATAAATGACATGAATTAAAAAATCCAGTACATTTTTTCCAAACTTTCAATCTATTTGATATTTTACTTTTTTTTTTTAATTAGAAAAAACCAACAAACCAAACAAACCCACTATTAATTACTGATACCTCCAACTTAAATAACATGGAACAACTCATTGCTTAGATTGATAAAATATACTTTTTGACTGAAAGCATCTGCTCGCTGGTATGTCAGAATATAATAGTCTGGATCCTCTCCTTTGGCCAGTTCAGTCCACTCCATCAAAACTATTCTAGGAGGCTTTTTCACTTGGTCACAGTCTATACACTGTGCATCCTGTAACACAAACATACATGAATGCAACTTAGTAGAAAATGCAGCAAACATACCTCCAACTAAATAATTAAACTCTGTCAATTTTAACTAATTTTACATAGAACTTGTCAGCTAGCAGGAGTTTTTACATGGATCGGTATCACCAGCTCTACTGTGTGATACACAGAGACCTCCTAATATTTTACATGTTCTGCAGATACAGGTTCTAGTTTTCTTTCTCTCTCCAGAGGTGGAAAAATCATGTCAGCTGACCCAAATATGACAGAAATCTGTCATCATTTTATACTAGAAACAATGTCAGAGATTTCACTTGCAATGTTCATACTGCAACCACAGTTACAGGCAGACAGGAGTTAGAGATCTCAGTCCTGCTCTTACATAACATGTCAAAAACTTTAGTGGCATCGTTTTCAAAATTTTCAACTATTTCAGAATAATAAACAACCACTTTCAAGAAGTAAAGAAAGAATTTATTAAACATCTCCCTAGCAATCTAATTTAGCCATGGCAATGCAAATTTCATTCAGTGCTTCAGCTTCTTGCAGAAGGGAGCTCATTCTAGACACAAGACTTCTGCTTTTTTTACACTATTTTTTTGACAATGTTGCCTGCCTTTGAAGGACTTTGGCTCAACACCTCAGAGAAGGAGCTTCCTTCTCTAAATTTCATTTTGAATCAGAAACTTATGGGCTGCTTTGATCTAATTTAAGATAAACCTGAATCACATGTAACATTCAAAGGAATCGATGTGTGTGATGTCCATCCCTATCAGAAAATATTTATAAAATGCTGCAGTTCTGTCTTTTGTGGTCCATTTTTGATTTCCTAATGAATTGAGATGACAAACAAATGCCCTCTTGGTAATGAACTTAAAATCTAGTTTAAAAAAGTAAACCAAAATAAAAAATCAAATACAAACCCCTAGGACACTAAAATAAAAGTTAGGAGTTTTAATTTATTATTATATTACTTTCTGTTGTCCTGTAAAGCAATCTACTATGCAAAACAAAACAAAACAAAACAAAACAAAAACACCAAATCCAAACCATAAAAAACAAAAACCTCCATTATTTATATTTTTAAAGTATGACTTACTCTGGAATTCAGTTTGCCCTTATATAACTTCCTTAAAATAATGAATAACTAACATAACTATATCAATATCTGAATGTTCAGAGTTTAGATTATACATTGTGAAGTATAAACTTTGTAAAGCTTATAAAGCCTTTAAAGTCTATAAATCCTTTACAAGACGGTATATACTCCACCTCTGGAATAAACTGACACAATGGACTTATAGTACTGATGGCATACACAAAAGTGTTTAAGGAATATTTTTCCAGGAAAATTTAAGATTTTTAATTCAGTGTATTGGTTGTATAGCTGGATTGCATTCCCTGAAAACACAATCTGTCTAGCCCAGACAATTCAAAGGGTAGAAAAATCTTATTTTGAAGATAAAAAAATATATATTTGCCAATAATTGAATTGACCATTTTTGATAATTTTCCACCAGCGGCATTGTATGCCATTTTACTGTACATAAATACATCCTACTTAGACCTAAAAACCAAGAAATACATTTTCAAGTCTGCACAACAATTGTTCCATACTTATACCTAATGAGAGGGATTTAGAATGTTCCTTTTTGTTGCCAGCACCTTGTCATCACATTTTAGGCCCTTATCTAAAGACTGAAACAATTTTAATAAAAATAAAATTATTAGATTGTCCAAAAATACCTAAGGTTCAGATCTATCCCCAGGCTAGCTACACAGGAACCAGGAGAGCTAAACAACAAACAACAACTTATTGACTTCTGCTGCCAGCTGTGTCTCAACATAACACCCAAGGAGGCTTCTCAGTCTGAAAAAGAGGCACTTGAGGGGAAATACAGCAGAGATCAAAAAAATCTTAAGTAGCCAAAAGTGTGCAGAGATTGATTTTCATTTTCACTTCAAGTACAAGCACTGTGATGGATGAAACACAGCTGGTATGCTCCAGATTTAAAGAAAAGGGGGGAAAAAAGGTTTTCACAAAATAAGTAGTTTATCTGACAGGAGTACTAAAATGAGTACTAGAAGTTTTAAGGGGTGTCAGAGGAGGCCCATTCATGTTTGCAGAAGTTCAAGTTCATAGAAAAAAACACAATGAAGCTCACAAATGGCACTACAAATGTACTCATCTCAAGAATCCCTTAAGCTGCAAATGCTGGAAAACAGACACAGTATAGGTAATTTTCTTATGCTATTCTTACAGTCCTCCCCAATGGTCTGCTTTTTTCACTGTCAGAGGTATGATAATTAACTCATTAATTCACACCATACCTGTCTAAGAGGTGACTTAAAGATGCTAGGATCTCTTACTTCTTCTGAGGAACAACATTAAACCCAAAGCAGCAGGCAACAAAGCAGCTTAAAGATCTCAAAAGAGCTTCCAACCACTTAAGTAGAAACAAGACTGGGAATGTTCAGTAGCACTAAATGAGAGCTCCCTCTGAACAAAGAGCTAGAACACTGGGGAAAAGAACAGTCCAAGTCACAAACCATCAACTTTGACTAGTTATCCACCCCCAAAAAACAGAGTATTTTCCTTACCTTAAATAAAAATTTTAATAAAAGCAGAAGAAGAATTGGTTGATCCATAGAGAAAGAAATGTTATAGTCCCAGTATCTCTTAAGTGCTTGTATCACCACAGCTTCAAAGCAAAATCATGTCAGAATATCCTAAGGGAAAAACTAATACACACATTTATACTTCACATGCATACAGAGGCAGCCAATGGTGCAGCTGAGATGTGTGTCTTTGCTTTGGCCCTGCCTCTTCCCAAGGCTCATCTCAAGTTTCCTGAGATCCTCTCATTTCAGTGGCCCGTGGATGTGCCTGTTGTTCACTCATCATTTAAAAATCCCTCAGTATAAAAAATTATTTTTAGTTTCTGTGCAATTACCAGATCAAAGTTCATTGCAATCAGTGCTACCCCTCCCTTATTTCCCTTTAGACTCTGGTTGTTTTTTACACTACACCTTTCTATCCAGATGTCCTGTGCTAAGTGTACAAAATAAGCCTGAAAACACTTTTCTGCAGAAACACTAAGCACAGCTACAGAACTATTAGCGTGCCTTATGACCTTAGAGAGGTCCCACACAAAGTCACCAGTATAAGCAACTATAAATAAGAATAGACAAGAACTCATAGCAGTAAGACCACTGAACTATTTCCCAAAGGCTGCTGAACAAGAACTTGGCTCAGAAAAAATGTACTGGGTGACATTCATCTTTGGCTAGATCTCAAGCAACAATTTCAGAGTTGAACTTACCTCAGTATAATTCCCAGTGCCTTAATATTCCCTTAAATAACATTTTTAATAAAAAAATATTTTCCACTGTGATCTTTGAAATTAAATCTGGTTACTAAGCTGATAAAAATTGTTTACTGATTATAAAATAAATTAAAAATCAATGTCATGGTATACATGTACCATAAAAAAGAGCAACAATCATATTATATACTTTGTATTTTCTTAGGTGTTCTCATCACATCATACTTCTTTCTTGAGATACTATCTTGTTTTTCAGTGGGCTGTTCCTAATTTTTACTAAAACCTGTATCCCACTGAACTGTGAATTGTGAAATAAGAAATAAAATTTTCAACTAAAGCTTTATTTAGAAATTGTAGTAAACAAGGCAGGCTTACTCTCACCAAAAAAATACCATTTTGGAGCTTTTATGTTATCCAGACTCAAAGACACACATAGTAAAACAAAAGGTGCTGCAATGAAACCCCTGATCTCAAAACACTGAGTCAACCCCCTGTCAGAGCAGCAGAGCACATGGATCTAATCAACTGAATGCTATTTCAGCTACCAATGACAAAAGCAAGCTACCCCCTATTCAGCTGTTTTGCAAAGCAGACATGCTCTTTTTTTTTTCCCCAGAGCAATTTGTAATCATCAGGCATACAGGGAGACTTTATTAACAAAGTGATTTTCAAAATACCAGCAGGAGCCCTCTCTGTGTTAACCCCGATAAATTAAGTGTGCATGGCACATTCCACCTTAATCAAAAGAACACTCCCCAAAACATAAATACATTCCTTTTATTCAGCATTTCTAGTGATATGTCATGACACCATTCACTACTGGTGTTCTCCAGAGTGTAAGTACATCAGTATAGAAGCAGCTTTTCAAGCTCCTCCACAAAAAAAGTACTCATAAAATTAGGAACTACACATAGAAGACATTTTTTTTCAGACTATCTCCTTGAAGCAAGACTCTCAAACCTCTGATCTTAGGGAATCATTTGCCACTGATTCCAGCTAATAAAGGACCACCTAATTGGTCTATATGTAGAATTTTTTTTCCAAATAGACAAAAATGGCAGTTCCTAAATGATCAGTACATTGCTGCCAAGATCTAATCAATGTATCTTATTTGTTATAGTCCATTGTCCTTCAGCTCTGAATATGTCTTTCCTCCCTAAAATCTGGTGACCTGTTAATGGGGAGATAATTTTTAAAGTTTTCTTATTCTATAGACAGGTTGCACATTCCACTTGGCATTTAAAGAAAGTTTAGACAAAATTTAGTACACACTGTTGTGCAGAAACCATCTCCACCATAACCTTTTCTTGATAAAACCCTTTTTTTCTCTTGCATTAATGCGTTGAAGTCTACCCTTCAAAAGATTTTTTAACTACATTTGTGATATTTTTTTAAAATATATTCCAGACAATAGTTGGGAGTGTGTAACTGTACAAATTTTCTGCTAATGTTCTGGCCTTCATGCTTTGTCCTCCATGATGGTTTCATTTCTATGGTCACATGTGACAACTCATTTATGTTTTGTCCCCTAGAACACATTTCTGTGGGATTTTTCCTTTGGACATACACCCATACATGATTACAGCAGCAGCAGCAGCATCTCAAGGTAACATCTGAAAAAGGTTTTGAAGGGACAGAACTTGAAAAAATTGGTTCAAGTCACTGTTTTCCATTGCCACAGTGTTCCTGAGCAGCATCCATGTGTTTATGTGGCACTAAGTTTTTACACAAAGGTGAATCTCTGTAGTTTATGGAAGTTGCAGTTGTCCTTTAAATTCTTGCAAAAGGCAAGATGGAAGAAAAAGAGATGGGAAGAATTATACAGAACTGACGCATAATAATAAAATAATTGTCAAAAAATAATTGCAGTTGCTATAAGCTAAATTTCTGTAAGCTAAGTTTATCAGCAGGGCAGAAGTTCAAGAGAAAAAAATAGTGTCAGGAAAAATGGATTGTGAAAAAAGGGGGAAAGGAGCAATATCTGAAACAGAATTTTGTCACTGCTGAACAACACAGTGGCCATTTGTAATCCCAGAGGGGGTTGCTGTAAATGCCCCTGCCTCTCAGTACATTGTGTGGCTTGTTACTGTGCTTTTAACTGTGTTCAAACACCAAACCTCAGGCCTGATCCTGCCCTAAAATTTCACCAGTATCAGGTGCAATATACTTGGGAAGAGCTCTGTCTGCAATGTGGAAATAAATGAATTATGTTTTACTGCTAATTTTTAGTATACAGATTTGGCTAGCTAAAAATGGGAATATTAGCTGCCTGTATAGCTGTACTCTCAGATTTTATTAATGAAACCACACAGTAAGTGCCTTATACCTAATATTAAAATCTGTGCTTCAAATTCTAATTGTATATTGGGGCTGTAGTTGGTCTTAACAAATTACGTGGTAAAAAAGGCAATGGAATTATAAAAGTCTAAAATAACGTGGCGGAGACTTATCATTTTATAGAAGAACATTCAGTTACAATCTGATTCTAACTGTAGAGATACTTTCATGTTAATCCCTAAAATATCTGTATAGTTTTATGGCTAAGCCTTTATACTGGATGATTTCTTTTCAAGCACAGGTAGGAGAAGAGAACTGTAGGAACGAAGGGCCCCTGGAAGCAGTTACAAATGGGACAAATGACAAGGCATGGTGGGACTGCAGCACAAGGCCTCCACTGCATGGTGCACAGCTCCTTGCATTTCTCAATGGCAGTGTGGGAGTTCAGGAGCATGCCTTCTCAGCCTTCCTTTTAGGGCAGTAGAAATTATGCTAGCCTTAATTTCAGAGCAGGTAGAAGGGAGGGAACTCTGTGGCTGTTAAAGCTCTTTTGGTCAATAATAAACAACTAATTAATTTTGGTATTTGACTAAATAAGATTTGAGTTGGATCCAAATAAAAAAAAAACAAAAACTACTTTCCAAAGCAGCTCACAAGACACCTGTGCAGACAGAGTTAACAAAATTTGAGAATAGGGCTTGAGACAGGAATGCAGAGTTGAAGAAACACAAGAAAGCCAAGACAGAACCAAATAGCATATGTGGTTACATGTAGATTGCAGACAGAGGAAATGTGGAGCAGAAGAGTCCTTCCACACTGCCGGCTCATTCAAGCCTTGTTTCTGGTGCAAGGCCTGCAAGGGCTCATTCGCATTACACAAAACACATCACATTCTGCCAGTGCCACCTTCCTGGAGGCAAAAGGGCTGGGTGGCCCTCCAGGAAATGGTTCCTGGGTTTTAACAGATGTTCATTTTCTGACAAAGACAAAGCAGCCTAAGTTTGAAGTTTAACTGTAAAATGAAAGGCAATCTAAGAGCTCCCCCCTATCCAGCTCCACTGAAGATGTGAGATTTTGCTGTAGGCTCCAGGGGCAATCCTGATACAGTCCCTACTGATTGTTTTATCTAAAAATACCCAAATTATCTTAGTGAGAACAAAAAAAGTTTAATAGCATTTATCTTATTTCAGGTTTTCATGAAGTTAATTTTAAACATAACTTCTTTTATAATTTCCAGGCTTTCCTTAGGTTTTGCATTAGCATTCATCTTAGTGGCAAAGCTTAATTAATTGCATCAACATTGATTTATTATTACTCTGCAAAATAATGTTTATTAAATTATTTTCAATCACAAACACAGTTCTAAATCTTAGAAAAGCAAATGGTCTGCATGGCTTATAAAATACCATAGCTGTTCAATTAAAATGTTTGATGATGACATTGAAAAAATATATTTTGAGAACTTTCTTTTTATTAAATACTAAATTCGTTAAGTAGATTTGGGCCAAAATGTTTTAATGCAAGTATAGGATACCTACTTCTATCCCCAAAAATCAAAAGTATGGTTTTTTTTAAAGTTGTCCTTTAATTTGCTGTACAAGTACACCAACATCACAGCTATGACTATGATTTAACTTTTATTTCTTGCCCGCATGAAAAGTTTCTATGCACAAATTCTGACAGGAGTATCAGAGAATATTTTGGTTCTAGGCCTTGGTACGTAATACAACTTGAAATATCTGCCTTACAAATATAAAAACATGCAGATGAAGCATAGGCTTCCTCCAAGTGTCAATGTAAGATCACTAGTTGATCATTATTTAATCATTATTTCTTTATAATGGTTAAATGTTTTGCTGATATTTTACAATAGATTGCTATTTAATTTTTAAACCAAGTCAATATTTTTAATGATAGAGATGAGTAGACGGATCTTGTTAATAACAGATTTCTCTGTACAAGCTATTTGTCTTTATTAGCCATCAGACTGAATGGAGCAAACAATTAAAATTTGTCACACAAAGTAGAAAAATAGCCTTGGACTTTAAGGCAGTTTTAATTGCTTGTATTTCACTGTAATAACCCATGTGATAATCCAACCTTTTCATCATTAAATTATGACAGCTTGAAATAAAACTGTCAGAAGATTTTCAAACTTATAGACAAGAATTTCAATTTTGACACAGTTAAAAGGAAAATTGATAAGGAAAATACTGTCATAATTAATATAATTTTCATTCAGTGAGTTTATAAAGCAAAGTAATCTTCTGAAAACAAGTTTAAACTTGTATGTACCCTTTGTTTTTAAAAGCAGGTTATGTAGTATGTTGAGTAAAAGGAAGATGATATTCACCTTAAGGTACTGAATCATCGATATTTACAGCTTGATTGAGCATGAATAACTCACCTAAGTCCTTTAAAACATTTATTTTATCTGAATTTTTTTCCTGGACTCAAAAATTATGAATCCTGAATTCAGGCAATAGTCTAAATATCTGTATTGAAAAAAAAAATTAAAAATACATTGAACACAATCTTCAGACTGGAAAACAAAGACAAAACGCACTATGAATATTTAAAATGTGCAGTATTGTGGGGGTTTCTAAATAAATATATATACATATAATCTTATTCTATACTAGCAAACAGCCAATTTCTTTTCTGTGAAAAGGGAAAAAATGGATATAAAATGGAAACCTTCATAGCAGAAATGGCTTTCAGATATTTTTAACACACAAAAGCTATCACTCTTCAGCCTTTGACTATCCATAATTAATATTTATAATATACATAAAAATTAAACACATCTAAGTTTCAAGATATTATGATTCTGCTAAATACTCTGGAGGTTTCCATCAAGTACTTACAGATCACAGTAGTGTTTTATCTCAGTGGCTTACAGTGTAAGCAGAATCCAATCGTTGACAATAGCTTACTGGACAAAGGATAGATTTTTGAGCAAGGTAAAAATGTTACAGTTGAACCCATTATTTTTAAAATAAATTAATTCTGTCATTTTCAAAATCCTAATATGCTTCTTTCTAATTTAAACATAGGACTGTTTTTTTCAGCTGGAGGCCTCCAAGTAAATGAACTACTGAGAAATTTTTTGAGAAATTCTCTACTTTGATAGGTATCCATGATCCAAAATTTTAAAATACTGGAAATACTAACCAGCTTTCTTCACCAGCTCATCAGAAAGCCACTGAGTAGAAATAAATGATGGATAAACTACACCTTGTTCAAGAGGATTCATGTTTTTCTTTCCATTCTTGCCAATATTTTCAAGGACAATTTGAAGAACAACCATCTTTGCTAAATTTGGGAAAAGTTACATTATAAAGCATAACTGATGCCTTTTCTATTTCCCTGCAGAATACTATACCCTTCCATGACCAAAAAACTGTGTCTGGTGAAAGCCAAATCATGTCCACAGCAAGGTTCAGTTCCACTGGCATGAGCAGTCTATGGGCTCTTGAATGACGTACATAATTTCGGTGCCGTTTCCTGAGCAGCGCAAGGGCACAGTCACGACTCGTGTTCCAATTTCTCGACAACATTTACAGAACCTTAGATGGCTATCAATATTGACATTGTAAATTGTTGCAGATGGGCATTTGCCATCACATGAAGCCACATTGACCTATGAGTAAAATAGAAGAAAATAAGAATGAGAATTAAAACTAGAAATCTGAAATTTTATTATAAAAATATTATGTTTCAAACTTCATTGTGATTAAACACCATTTTCACATTTGAAAAGGACTCCGGTCTTAAAAATTATTTTATCTTCTAAAATTCCTTCATTCTAAGTTTAGCCACATTTAAAATATTTTTAATTGAACTTTTCTTTATTGTTTAATCATGTGTTTTGTTTCAATCTTGTGCTATGGATACCAAAATTGAATCCCCATTGATAACTTTGGAACAGCACAGCTGAATCCATGTCCTTTTCATGTTCACAGGTAAAAAGTTAAATTATTCTAAGTAAAAGGAAGGGAAGTCTATCTTTCTCCTTGAAAGAGAAAAAGCATATCAGTGCAAAAGCTTTTCCCTTTCTTATTTGTTCTGTTTGTGACTGAGGGCTGTGTTATCACTCAAAGAAATATATCCAAAAAGTACATGCAGTAACAAACCAGCTTGGGCACAAGCTATCTAGAAAATTATTTGTGCTCTAGATTTCAGCAGTGCAAAGCTTTCTCTTACTTTTACATTATGTGAGGAATTTTCTTAGCTGAAATGTTGACAGGGAAAAAAATTCTTTTTAATTAAACTTAAGCAGAGTTCAAGTGCTGGGAAATCGAGGATGGCTATACAAGGTCTAGTTCTCTTTGTGACAGACTTAAATCTCATTTCTTCTGCAGGTGATGCATATGAAAGATGCTTTGATCTACTCCTATGCCTGTGATGAAACCCCCCATACCTATACAAATTAGACTAAAAGATTACTTTTATAAGTTTGAAATTACCTGAGATTTGGCAGGAGTAAAAAAAGACTTTTTCCTAAGCACTAGCAATCCCAGTTATTAATTATAAAACATAATCATGCTTAGCCCTATCCAAAGTTTGACAGCAGTAGTCTGGCCAAGAACACGTATGCAGTTTCCAGCCAGTCACAGCAGATACCAACATTTGATAGGGCAAAATCACATGATGGAAAAAGAGTGCCAGTGGGGGAGCTGGAGAGGAGAGGGAGTTTAGGGCATGAGGACATGAAAATCTGGAGGTACTTCTGTGGGAAGAGTAAGGGAACCTGGACTGTATGAAGGATATGCAGCCACCAAGGAAATTGGGAACAAGGAGATCCTGAGAAAAGGGGGCTCTAATAAAGCTGGGATGGTGGCAGGTGTTTTTGGAAGGTAGAGAGGGAGGAAAAGATGAAAAGTTTACAACAGAAAGATGAAAAGGAAGGCCTTATTTGATGTACCATTCAAGACATCACCTGGCCAACATTCCTGTTGCTCCTCTCTGAACACTTTAGCTCTGCAGCAATGTGGAGGGACCGCAGTTGAACAGAGCCCTCATACTCATACTTATTCATAAAAGACACTAGAATGAGCTTGTTTCCACTGCCTGTCTATTTGCCTAAATGTCATAGATTTTAGCCTTTTTGTCAGCAGGAAGGCAGAGCCTGTCATAGAACTGGATGAAAGGGCAAGGATCTTTTCACCTAGCTTAAAAAAACCTATGAGCCTTGACTAAATCTTTCATTTTAATATTCTTTATTTAGTCAAAACCATGTCTTTATTTTGTTGTATTACTGTTTCTTATCCTAGGTTGTTGAAGTAACACTGAAACTCTCCAGACTCATCTCGTAACTATGGCAAATTACTCTAATTTCATCTATTTATACTTCCTCATTATCAATCTTTCTAAAACTAAATAAATACACCTACAATGCATTCCTACAATTAAAATCTGAACACGTCACCACTGACCTTCTATCAGGATGGCTTTTAACATGTGACGACATTTTGCCTCTTCCCTAATGACTGCTTAGATTCTCCAACAGAATCTTGCCAGAAGACGTTTGGAAGCCTTGAGATACTTTGTCAATTGCTTCCCTTCCAAGTGCTACATGAGAAGCACATTTGCTGCTCAGAAATTTCCTGGGGTCTGTAGATGGGCCGACACCAAAGCTGAGAAATAAGGTGTCTTAAGCAGACCCATAAATAAATGGCATTATGAATTTATGATATAGAAACCTATGCAATGTGAGGGAAGACAGAGAGCATAAAGGTCTCCAAAGAGGAATGCAGCAGTTTCATCACATTTCAAGTTGGAACATTTCTGCTCCTCTTTTAGAGCAGGATATTATTTCACACTGAGGAGTTCAGTGCCTCCATTAGTTAAAGTAATTATAGTCGGTATTTTTCATCTGAAGCCAGGTGTTCCTCCAGGTGGGAGGGCTCAGTAATAGAAACAGCTAGTTTTACTCCATTTATGGTAGGATAACATTCCTAGAATCAAGGGTTTGCTTTTGAGGAGAAAGCAGCACATTTTGTTGCTTGTTGTTAGCTATAACCAACTTTCTAATGCTTGGCTTTTCATGCCATAGGCCCAGCATTGAAATTTTATGCTTACCGGGCTTTGACTTATACAGTCATTTTTTCTTATGGTTGTCCTGATTGTCATTTTCTGGCAAATCCTTTCTTCCTTTTTGCCTGATAAAATACAAAAAATGCATACTGAATCAATATCTCTTCTGTAATGTATTTGCTTCTTTAAAAAATTAAATATATTAACATAATTTAAATACTCTTTGTTTTCAATAATGTACACACAGAAATTATTACTTCCATAATTTTCTTTTTAAATATAATATAATAATACATAGGTGCTGTGCAGTATAACCTATTTTTCAATGGCACATGTGAGCATCAAATGCCCTAAATAAGCTATACAAATTTTTTAAACATTAAAATATGAATATGCTTCATAGTTTATAAAACTATAAGACATAAACTATTAAACTATGAATATGTTTTTAGATTGAAAATATGACAAGAGAAATATATGCAATTAGAAAAAATGTATTGAGTCATTTTTAATAGTATTAGAATTAATTCTGTTTTATTGGGAATGTTGAATGCAAATAGGATTTTGGTCCCGCCTTTTAAAAAATTATCAAAGCTTAACATCCAAGAAGGCGAAAGTGCGAACGTGATTACAATCTTCATGCTATTTTTCATGACTAAAAATTAAATGTAATTATATTATTTCGATATATTTTGAGAAATATGTCCTTTTATGAAGCTTTGAAAGAAAGACATGCATTTATTTGCTAAATATGATGCACTTTTTATCACAGAGCTGAAACGTGTAGTATATGAGGTCAGCATACAGGTCTAGGATGAGGGAAATACTGAATTTTTATATTCAGTCCTGGAGATATTGATAGGAGGGTTTTGGGGTTTTTTTATTTTGAAAAATAAAACTGTACAATGAAAAGCCATTTTTTAACATATTCTAAGTCATAATACAATACTGAAACAATTAAACATATAATTTTTCATACTTCACTCTGTATCAGACCATTATTACTATCTGTATAACAGCAGTTATTTAGATCTCCTTATCCACTACCCATCAAAATGATCTGGTAGTTTTGCTGTGTAACCATACTGGACAAGTATATAAAATAATAAGCACTATTCAGCACTTTCTTGACTTTCCTTCAAGGTTGGGTGTACAGAAAGCAACTCTTCTGTTCCCCAGAAGCTTGAGAGCACTTTTATAAGATAAATGATCTCTGAGTAACGAAAATATTCTGCAGCCACAGCTCCGTTAAGTACTGAAAATTAAGCTGGCTGCAGAGTACAGCTAGATTTTAACAGGTGCCTTAAAGAATCCAACTATATTCTCTTACTGAACTAGCAGATCACTACAGGAGAAAAGTTGTTAGACTATAGCATCTCACTTTTCCTTCCTCAGAAACACTTTAAAAATTTCCTGTGATGTTTCAATCTGAAAGTGTTTGCCAGCTTATGTGTAGACAGTGCAATCCTTGTACTGCTACAAGTCATATAGAGATGTATATCTAACATTTCAGCATACAAAGTGAGCTCTGCTGCTATACTCTGCTCTCTCCAGCCTTGAACTGTAAAGATCTGCATTTCAGTATCAGATGTGCTTTGTTTACTCACTCCTTATTTGAGGAAGGAGTTTTTGTGACTCATCTATCCTAAAAAGCATAGAATTATGAGTGTACTGCAACAGTTCTGTAACATTCTGTAACATCTGGTATAAAAACTGTGTATTGCTGTGGAGTTGCAATTGTATGCGTTGTGTCCCCCTCCCCACCCCTGGCCTCAATATTTTTGTAACTCTGTAAAATACATTATTTGTGACAAAGAAGAAACACAGCATGAATCCATATCTGCAAAGGTGAGACCAGACAATAACACACATTCTTGCTCTATTTTAAGGCAAAATTATTTCCATCATTAAATTTAGAGACCTAAGATCAGATTTAGAATCTCTTGGTAACAGAATTCAGAATTATGATTTTTTTAAAGTAACATTTCTTATTAAAACTATCCTGTACAGTAAGTTCATGTGATAAAACCAGTTTCAGCAATGAGCAGCAGGAATAACCATCAACAGCATATACCAGAAATGGATGAACCTAATTCTGACAGGTGCTGAGCAGTGAATCTTAACCAGGTTTTAGAAAATCACTGATTTGGGAAGGCAGCAGAGGATCAGCATCTCTCAGTATCAGGCCCAGAACCATTAACTGCATGGTAATATCCAGTAATGACGACAGCTATGACACATATATCAAGCAGTTCTTATATTATTAAAAAAAAAAAAAAAAGGAAAGAAAATACATTATTAAAAATAATACCTGGTTCACAATTAATACTATCAGTAGGCACTACTGGACTAATGGCAAAGGGTAATAGACCCAATCCAGAACCTGGCAGAATCATTAGGAATAGAAGATTCTCATGAAATAAAAACATTTCTGTATAAATGGTACTTCATTAATTCTTACACTGCCAACTGTAATTTTTCTTTTAGCAAAAGATGATGAGCTTTCCTGTTAGACTTCTACAATTTATAAACTCTGCAGCTGCTTCAAGTCTCACTAAAGATGGCCCGTACTTTATTATTCTCCTGGTTAACACAAAACTGGAATGCTTGCTTTTAAACCAAACTTTTGGAATTAGTCTGTCTATGGCAAGGTAAGAATTAAATATATGCACTCGCTTTGCATGCATTAAATCAAGCTCTTTCAGAAAAGTTATTTGCTCCCATTAAAATCCCAATGTGTTGCAAGCTCTATTCATAAGTACTCTTATCTTAACTGCTTCCCCACAGGGCACATGCTTTTAGTTAAAAATAAAAATAAAAATAAAATAGCATATAATTGTATGAATGATATCTGGCAGTTTTAGCAGCCACCTCAGCAAGTATTTCTGAAGTATAACAATGCCTTTCCTGAGGCCACAGAATATGGCCAAAATTATAAATCTTGGTCAGCAGAGAACCAGCAGTCAATAATTTTAATAATTTTTAAGACTAATTTTCTAAATAATGACAACCAAATGTTTTTGGGGGTAAGGGGGGCAGATATTTTTTTTTCCACACAGTTTATCTCATGAGAGAAAGATTATTGATTAGTAAGATTTTAGTAAAATTCTGGTGTGTTACTTCTCTACGGTGATTCTCGATAATAAAACATATTCTGTTGCATTAAAATAGCTTTAATTTTCCATGTTTTGGTTGCAATGGAACAACAATATTTGCAGTTTCCTTTCTAAGAATCACATAGCTTGGAAGTTTGGCATTGTTCTGTATTTTATAAATATCACTACTTCCCCTATTTCTCCAACTTATATTCAATATATTGCGCTTCAGTTATACATAATAACAGTGCAATATATGGTTATAAGTCTGCAACTTGCTATTCAATAATATTAATTAATATTGTTTGTATACAAAAATTCCAAAGACTAATTTGCTTTTACTCTACTGTTGAACACAAAAAAGGCCAAAACAGAGGGTTAAGATTTTCTGTAATGCTGAACATGTCCCTGCTCTACAGAATTACTTTTAAAAAACATAAACATATATATACATACACACACATGCATAATTATATAAGTAGATAATAAAAATTAATTCTAGTCAAAACTGCAGAGAAAACCAGTGTGTTCTTAATCTATTTTTAAAATTGCATAAATTGTGAAAGCTTTATGTTATTTTGAGTCACATTTAATCATATTTTAAAGTTACACACAGAAAATGTTAATGTATTACCAGATATTAAAAGGCTGATTTTATATAAGCATTGCTATCATCAATATTTCTCTAATTTTTCCTCATTTCAGATTTAAGAAAAAACATTTCAGTATTTTGGACCTAGAAAATATGTATTAGGCATACAGAATAAATTGCTAAGTTTGAAGATGCATTGCAAAATATCATTGAATCAAGAATCACTTTTAAGAGGAAAATTCTTGTCTTTTAAGGTGAAGATTATATAGGCACTATTTGAGAGCCAACTTAAGAGAATGTTTTAATTGTTTTAATTGAGACAATTTCAATCTTCCATGGGTTATATTTGGAGAGATTTGATTATACTCCAGAACAATAATGTTAAAAATCACCAAGTCAGCAGCCAAATTAAGCAAGATCTCTTAAGAGTTGTTAGGTAACTACCACAATTTTATGAGATTTGCAGGGGGAACTGCATGCTTTTTCCCTCTTTATGTCCCAGCAACAGAGGTTAAAAAATAAGCCTTCCAAAACCAAAGCTAAACTAGCACATATTGCAGCCTTCATCACTTACAGGTCTTGCAGCAGCCATCATTATACGTCTGCACAATTCCTCCATTCTAGGAAAATAAAAGAAGAATATAGCAAAAAAGTCTGAACCTAATGCAAAGGCAAATTGTATCTCAAGATATTCCACATTTTAAAGACATCAAACTAATACAAAGTAGTGCCACTGAAATCAACAGAATTACACAGATATATATCAGCTGAAGGGTTGTTTCATGAATTATTTAGTGCCTTTGACACTGAAAATGAGCTCATCATGATGACAATTTCAATTGTGTTCAGTTGACATCTGATTTAGTTTCCTTTGAAGAAATCATTTAGTTTCTATAAGCATGTTTTTATATAATCTACTATCATCCATTTCCCCACCACGGAGATTTATAAGGATAGTTTCAAAAATACGTGTGAGTAGCCCAGATCTGCACATCAAGCAGACTACAGAAGATTAATAGATGCTATCTTTTGCTGATGTTATCTTAGGACAACAAGAGACAAAAGACAGACATTTTTCAGCTTCTATCTTTTCATGCAAGCATCTATTTTTTACCTCCTTACATTGAATAAGTTGTTCAAGAACTTCTTAAAAGACCACTTAAACTCAGATATTCCTGAATTATTCTGAATTGCCTGTGAGAAAAACTTTCTTCTCAGCTAATGGCTCAAGCCTATGCTCAGCGTCTCTCAAAAACAGGTCAGACTGATTCAGAAAGTTAATTTTAGGGCTCTGTTCTTTAAAATCTTAATCTAATAGATCTGAATGGTGTCAGAATGGTTCCAAGGAAGAAATTCAAGCATTAACTCAAACTACTACAGGCATTATTTTTAAACAGAATACTTTCTTCAGGACTGGAAGAAATAAGAACTTTTTTAAATAAATGGAAGGGATAATTAGGACTAGTACTAAATGCATAATCTGTAGCCAAGGCAACCATGGTACTTACCATTTCTACATATATATTTACTATTATTTGTAGCTCATATTAAATATAAAATATACTGCAAGTGAAAAATTTGGCAGGCATTATAAATTTAGAGAATTATTAAATTAGAAATTAAACCATAAACAAATATACAACCTTTGTGAAGAATACATGTTCTTCAAAGCAGTTTATATGGATAGGCCAGCTTAATATTTTAAAATATATGATGTAGGTAGACACCCTGGATATTTTTTGTTTGGTTACACCAATTTTAGTTTAAGAGCTAATAAAGTTTATATATACTCAGTCATCTCCCTAATCATTGCACAACTTAAGGGTTTTTTAATATAGCTGACATTTATATGGAGCATTTTTTTGATTTATAGATCTGATTGATTTATTGTGTGTGTTCTATGAACTTGGCAAAGTATTATTCCAAAATAAGGCAAGACATAGCAATTACCACTTTTTATAGTGGTATGTCAAGCATGATTCCAGTTCTAAAAGCAGTCATCAACAATACTCAAGCCAAACTTTTACACTCCTCACAGATAATTTGTCAGTTGGAAAGAAAACAGGAGTATAGGAAATGACTGCCAATTGCTCATTTACATGTTTTTACTTACCACTTTTTTAATTTAAAGAAAGTGCATGAAGTTTGCCTGAATTTTGGAGTGTAAGTCAAACTCTGGAGCAATTATTGTCACTTACCTTACTCAAAGTACAAACCTTTGTACACTCAGTGTCATTAAATGGGGGGCAGACAACACTTGATCCCAGTGCAATAGCCCCTGCAGCAGTCTTAACACATTTGTAGTTGGTGCAGTTGGAGGTCCAGGTGCTTCCTTCCTGAATATACAAAACAAAGCTGTTGTTAGGAAAACCAAAACACTTCAGCTTTATTTCCAACCCGAAATGTTTATAAAAGCTGTGCCCTCATGCTGTAGCATCCACTGGAGTGGAAAGTCTGCTGCAGACCAACGAGTAGGTGGCAAAAGGAAAGACCATCCTCTAATTACAAGAGGCTACTCCTCCCTGGAGCCATGGCTCTACTCTCCTTGCTGAGCATGCTGCTGAGCATGGGTGCCATACTACAGAATGAAAGGACTTTGTGCCAGTTCAGTCATTTCTTTTGCTCTGAAATCAATTGAAACTATGAACCAAGTCATGGCCTCATCTAAATTTCTGTGCATGTGGATGCTGGAGCACACCACCAAGACCCTGAACCCCAAAACCTCAATTTACACTTTTCCTTTTTGTAGTAACCAGCAGGAAGAGAAGAGTGGCCCTCAGAAGAGGGGTACATAGAAGTCCTGATGTAGACTTAGAAGCTCTCAACACCTCTAAATAGCAATACCTAATATAGAGTCACAATTCTGCAGTTAGAGCATATCCAGCGTTAAGTAAATGATGACATTTGCAGATCTTTGCAGGAAATATTAAAAGCTATGAGATATTTACATGTGTGAAATGGCAGGTTCCAATCATACACCATAAATAGTCTAAGCATGTAACTCGCAGTAAGGAGAAGATGAAGCAAGAATGACTGCATGAGTTAACTTAGAAATGCCTGTCAGACTCCTGTCTATTGTATCATGACAGTTACTTCTTATCTCTGTTCAGAGGCACTTACCTCATACAAAATCAGTGTTCCATTCTCTGTATGAAAAGAGCAGGACACATTTTGACACATACCACAGCAAGTATCGTGACTGAAGGAAGGAATATATACTTGATGCTGGAAAGAAAGGAAAGGAAATAGACAAGCTAGTACTTTTTAAACATACATTATATGAAAATTCTTTGATTTCTGAAAATAAAAACACCAAGGAAAACAATGGATGGATGGATGGATGGATGCATGGATGGATGGATGCATGGATGCATGGATGGATGGATGCATGGATGGATGGATGCATGGACAGTTAAGACAGATTTGTTTACATAGGCTGCTAGAAACTGCCTCTCAAAATAATTGTGCAGACACATGATACACATCATCACTGCTAAATTCTCAATTCTTGCTGAGTAAACAGGACTAGCAAAAGTCTTCACTAAAATTTTTATCCTAGTTGTGCAGTTGTGTTCACAAATTGCATAATTCCTGTATTTTAAGAATACTCACGGCTTCACATTGCTGGGAGCAGTTCATCATTGTGAAATGCATGGCATTGTAGCCTGTGTTCTGATCTTTTTCTTGTAAACACTGTACAGTGTAACAAAGGTCTCCATCCAAGTACTGAATCACTGACTGCCCAGGATTCAGTACTGTGACCTCTTGGAAGATGCACACATCATCCTTCTCTAAAACCAAAAGAAATTGATTTTACCAGAGGGGGAAAAATAATCTTTAAACAAATTAACAGAAGCACTGGTAAGACAGAAGTAGGGCAAATTCCTATTCACTGCAAAAGTATTCTATCTTTTAGACTAGATTGGTTTGTGGTTTTAGTTACCAAACAAGATGGGGAGGAATGATAATTCAGTTTTAGAAAATGCTGCAAAATGCAAAACTGCCTAAAACTGATAGTGTTCCTACTACAGAAGTAAAAAAGTCTGTTGTTCTTAGTTTAAAAGTATTCTAATATTTATCATTCAGCTATTCTGCACATCACACAATGTGGCCTTTCTGCCAATTAAACCACTCTGCAAATACCTGTGGTCCAGTAATCTGTTCAAGCTGTACTGTAAATATGTGCTTGGCTCTTGGAGGCAGTTCAGTCTGGGCTGCTGCCAGGACTGCAGCTTGCCTGTGCACCCCCATGCAGAGTGCAGCTGAAATTGGCTGTACATGGGTAGCTGAGTGAGGGAAGGGACCAGAGCTCTGATCTTGATCTGGCTACCTCCTCTTGTGCTGGCTGAACAGGTCTGTTGCTCTGGGCAAGATTTTGTCTCATTTGTGTTGAAAGCAGACTAGGAGCAGCTGCCCTGCTCACACTCAGCTACTGTTCACAGCCTGTTTCCTTCTTGTCTCTCACCAGAGAGACGTACCTAACTCTGAAAGCATGGGCAGTTCTACAACACTCCCACACTCTGCCATAGCAGGCACAAAATGGATGGCATAGCAGGCAAAGGGCCATATTCAGAAAATAAAGTATCATTGCATAACTACAGAGACACACATCAAATTAAGATAAAAGAGCATTTACATTTGAGAAGGTGACAATGACCTTAGTTCTGCTTTCTTTGCACACTCTTTTAGCTAAAAAATAAAACACAATGATGAGGAATATAAAAAGTTACCACAAATATAGTGAGTGCATCCACAAGCACTGGAAACACTGCTATCTATTTTTTTAACTTCTCCCTGTGTACAGAAAGATAAAAGTTTGCAAAGTCATGCACAATTAAATGTAGTGCTACACAGACAATTTTTCTCTAAAAATGTAAAATATTACTTTCATTACTTCCACCCCTGGTTTCATAAAAGAGGAAAATTGCCATGTATTCAAGAAACAGTAGCATATTGAGAGTTATTCAGTGTATTTATCTCTTAAAGCAGAAAACATCATTTTCTGTAGGGGTACATAGAATAGCAGAGTCAATAAACAGCATTTTTTTCATGAGACACAAAATTATTTCTGTAATAAACATATTAGCAAAAGATTGCCTCCTAAGGATTTTCTTTCAAAAGATAGGTGAAAGCTATTTAAATCTAAAATTCCTTAATAGACTTTACGTAATGCTGTCTTCACATGAGGAACAAAACTTCAGGCATTGGATAAGGAAAATATGGTCACTATAGCATTAATGGGAGTTTGAACATACAGCCATATTTTTTTTCCAGATCACATCCCTATTATGAAAAACTACAGGAGGAGCAAAATATTCATGACTGCTCATATCAGCAAAATTAAACAACATTAAATCATTTTAATCAAAAGCATAAATTATTAACAAAATGACACATTTCTTCAGATGATACATATAATCATATAGCTCATACATCATTAATTATTTTTAAATGTGAATTATTTATGTGGAAAGCCTTACTAGCATATTGTTTCATGTCAACACTGAACAGGATAAAATTACAGTTGCTTTTTTTCTTTTTCCACCTTACAGCACACAAAGTGAAATTTCTCCAAGGAATGGTTGACAACGCTGTGCAGACACTTGGAATTACATGCTTGAGCTGGGACTGCAGGGCAATCCCACCCTGTCCCTGTTACTCTTTACAACTGAAACAAGGAGTGCAAAAGAGAGGAGTAAATCAGCTCAACACCATTACTAATAGTTTTTAAAAGACATCACGTACCAATTTACAGGTCAGCATGGTAGCATTTTCACAACTACATTCTGAGGAGATAAAGAAATCTGTGTTAATCAATTAGCTAACTATTAGTTTTGGTTAAGTGTTGTCACTAAAGAATAAAGCAATAATTACCACAGTGCCATTCTGGACAACATTGCCCGAGTACTTTTTCCTTCACAGGCATCATGTCATCTGTGCAAATCATAGGAGGCTCAGAACAAAGATTTTCGTCACAAACTAAATGAGGGGGAAGACATATAAGAACTCATTCAACTTCCCTTCATATTTTCCAGCTTACATTACTTTTGATAAACTATTTTAAAAATAATTTTATTTTATATAAACGTTATTGTGTTTCTTAAGTATCTGAACTATACTTGGAATGAAAAAGGAAACAAAAATTTTCAAAAGAAAACAACCACGACCAAAGACATCTAAAATCATAATATTTGGGAAACATAGACTTGATACGTACTGTAAAGTGCACTTCTGTAAGATAACAGGGAGCAACTCCCCTCCAGGTATGATGCTAATAAGAAAATATTGCCTCCCTTATCAGAAGCAGTTTACTGGCAAGCACTAAGATCTAATTTTCTCCCTGCCAGAAGTGGGAAAAAAACAATGCCAGAAGGTCTTTGCAGAAAATTTCACCTGGGTAAAACTGCTATGAAAAGGAAAGGACCAAAATACAGAAACAACCAAAGTAAAAGTTGCTAAACTGCAAAGTTAGTGGAAGTCAATTTAATTATGCAAAATTAGCCTGAAAACTGCAATAGGATGAAAGATAATCTAAATTAAGCAGTTGTACTTTTAGATGTTACTTAAAAATATATAGCACAATTTATGTGTTTTATGAGACTAGGAAAAGGACTAAGTTACACTGCAAATATTTTTCTTGTGCCTGCTCATTGTTTGAAGAGTAGTCAACCCAGCAGTATTGGAAATCATTGGTCTACTCCTTCCCCTAGGAGCTAAAAGTGCAAGGAAACTGCCTAAACATTAGTGACTTGTACAACAGAGGAAACCCAGCGTGGAAGCTGTTTTATTAAATGTGTTATAATATGTGAAAAACTGTATATTTGTACTCCAAGGATAGGATACAGGGCCAGATTAATATATTGGTATTTAAATCACTGTGAAGACAACCATAATTCTGTCTGGTGAACTGAATAACCTCTCCAGACTCCACTGATGAGGTTTGTTAGACCACCACTGGGCATACCAAGAACTTTGTGTCAAATTTGGTACCTCTACACTCTCATTTCGACCTCTCAGGCTGTACCTGAAGCCCACTCTAATTGCCAAACCTAAACAAATTCCTGCACAGCCATGCACTGTCATTTTTACTGAATTTGGTGACATATCAAACTCTCAGCAGTTACACTCACCACAGTAGTAATGAGGACAGCAGTAGTGTATGGTATTAAGGTCTACAGTGAGAATTTCCCCTTCACTACACAAGGGAACAGGTTCAATACAGGATTCACACACTAAATAAAAAAAACCAAAAAACAGTCATGTACAAAGTTTAAAATAGTAAAAAGTTAGCACATGTGAATTCCATCTAATTGACCATATAAAAAGTAATACTGCATTTGTTACTCTGATAATAGAAATTTTAAGGATTTTATGGATTTTAAACCTAAACAAAGTTCAAATATGATGTTCAAAATTTTGTTGGAAGAAAAAAGATCCCCAAACCCAAGAATAATGATCCTCCAGTCCACCAGATCTGTGTGAAGTCTCACTCCAAGAATTCCAGCCTTGGGTTATTTTAGAATTATAGTCTGGTTTTGTAAATATTTGACTATTCCTTAGCTCTCCATAAAAATATTTGAGGCGTCTTACCACAGAGATGAGAGAAACAACAGGGATCTTCCTGTTTTGCCTCAACAATAAACTGATCTTCTCTGCAGTCAGGCTGGGAGGCATTGAAACAAACTGAAGGATCACATTCTGTAGGATGTGAAACAAACATTGTTTTAAAAGAAGTCACTGAAACAATATGAAAAAGATAAAGAAAATATATTCTTCATGTGCTAAGTAAAATAAAATACCCCAAATTTACTGTAAATAAGAAGTAACACAAAACACAAAGACAAAAAAACCCACTAGAGAATGTTTAAAAAAACATACATCACTGCCTGGTGCTATTTACAGTCCTATTCTGTTAACAATCAAGACAACTTGAAATGCAAATTTTCGTCCAACATATAATACAAGTATGAAAAACTTTCCACAAACTGTGGTTTTGTATTTCCCTTACCACATCGGTACTGTGGGCAGCAGGACAGGGGGTGGTAGCCTACCACTAATTTTTCATTGGGTTTGCATGTTGGAATAATGGCATCACACAATGACATGTTACATTCTGTGGGATAAAAAACAATTTTGATGTCTTTAGATAGATACTAGTGCAAGTCCTGTAGTTCAGGCTATTTATACCATCTAATGCAGAGATCCACAAAACAAGAGCAGCCCAAGTCAGCTTAAGTTCACTCCATACCATCATGTAGACTTTTGTGCTCAACCCAAGCAAGCAGTAATATCCCTCTCCAAACTGGTAGTTACTTGCTCTGCTCCCTGTGCATGAAGCCAGCTCTAATGTCCCACTGATATTCCTTGAGCAAATTGACAATACAGCATTGGTTACAGGCATCTAATAAGTAAAAGCACCACATCAGCTGGACCATATGTTCTCATTTTCCTTGAATATGTTATGAAGAAATCAGTATATTTTTCTTAGTATTTTAGGAGCAATAAGCTTATTCTTTTTCTTAACAACCATGGCTAGGCAGAATATTAGTATTCAGTGATCAGCTCCCAGAAAAAATCTTCTGGGAAACAGCAATAGATCAGACACTGCTCATCACACCAAAGTACTAGAAAGAGAAGCAAGCAATCTCTCATGACGTCCCCAAATACCAAGATACTTCTATCACTGAATAAAAATCAATTTATTATTAAATTCTATGCAAGAGCTTTAAAAATATTTTTAACAGAATTTTTGTTGAACTGGTGGACTTCTAAGAAAAAATTTCAGTAAATAATTCTTATAATGAATAGAAGCCTCAATTTCTGGCCTAACCAGCCACAAGTACTTGAAAATTCATTCTAAAAAATGTTACCTTGAATCTTAAGTTTGTCATCTGCCTGTGAATGTGAAGCACTTATTTTATACTTCTGTTACAGAGAACAAGTTTGGTACATACCACAAACTTTCTTGGGACAGCAAGCTCTCTCTTCAATGACATGGAGTAGAACTTCCCCTTCTCTTTCACAGACTGGTGGTGGATCCTCACTGCACTCAGGTTCTACAGCAATAATGCTTCCATTTTCTAAACAGCTGTACATGCAGCACCCTCTCATGGACCCATTCCAGATCTCCCCAGTAGAGCGGGGTTGTCCTTTATTATCTGTACATGCTGGAAGAGAAAAAGAACCCTTTCTATCCCTTCAGCAAGCAGACAGCTCCCATTTCCTGCAAGCAGCTGTGACTTGCATAAAATTATTGCATAAAAAACTATGGTTGTGGAGCATTACGGTAAGAGTCCAAGAAAGGATGATGACCTTAAAAGCCCCAAAGGAACAAATGCTTTTCTATGGGTAAAAATGGGTGAGGGCAAGGGACAGAACCTGCCCATGTTATTCCTTCCTAAGTTCCCAAGGGAGGAAAGCCTGGGAGCTATAGAAGAATGGCCATCACTTTTCCCCCAGCAGAGGTACATCAGCACCGGCTCTTAAAGCCAAGTTAACTGAAAGCACAAACTGCTGTAGCTTGAGAAATGTTAGGCTCTGTTGAAGGGTCCTTTACCAGATTCACATTTACTGGGGATTGACACAGAACTTAAGCTTCTCTCTTACCATGAACTGTTAATATAACTGGGGTTAATATGATCATAAGTGCAAAACTACTCTGTCCTACTGTACTTACTGCATTTTTCTTCTGGTATACAGAGGTCTGAGTCTGTTCTATGCAGAATGGTGCCGTTTTTACACACACAGTCTTCCCTTAAATAGGAACAGGGAGAATCCTCATAGAACCATTTATTCAAGCATGTCTTGGCTTCACAGGGTTGCACACAAGGCTGGTATTCCTTGCCCTCAGGGCAGCTCAGTGCTGCAAGGAATTAAGAAAGGATATTGAGTGTTTCTGTATCCTTTCAGCATTTCATTGGTTAAACAGGTTGTAATAACAAGTGAGCACAGAAAGCACACATTTGTACTTTAAACAGTACTTTAGGTAAGCAACAAATTCAATAGAGATTAAAATTAATTCATGACTAAATTATGTATTCTCATCCTAAGAACTTGTACCCTGATTTACCAACACTGTGATAAAATGAGATTTTACTTAAAAGAATAATAGAAAGAAATATAATTTTAACTTATCACTAGAAGACCTCGTCACTAAAGCCACATAAGCGTACAGAATATGGCTATCTGCTTACAACAGTAATTAGGTGTCCTCCATTTAATGCAGATGTTGTGCTTGTTGCATAAAGCCACATATGCAGAAAGTGCATCACACTCATAGTTCCAAAAATTAGTACTGTTGATCCACATCTTCTCACAAAATTCCTGTGGTGACACCTAGGAACATATTGAAATTGGGAATTAACAAGTATAAGGACTTCCTGTAACTAAAATAAATCAGCAATTAAGATAAGTAATACAGCCCCAAGGGAAAAAATCACTAACAGTGTCTAAATTTAAAAATATCTTTTCTGTCAGAACACTCATTCTGCAAAACTTAAACTGCCAGATGTAGTGAGATTTTTATGTGACAATCTCATTAAGACTGCATTCTCTCTCTATTGATCAGCATAAAAAAGTACTGATCATTACTTTGAAGAGCTTTTCAGCATAGCCCTGTCAACTAAAATTGAACAATCTCAGCTAAACATTGCTGCTATACCTTCAATACAATCCTGCTGTGAATGAATTACCTCTTACTCTGTTTCTGTGCCTGTAGGACCTGATAACCTATTTTACACATCTATCTCTCAGAAAGAAAGGGCTCCTTGAGTAATTAATCATTTTTATTTTTAATTAAGTTGGAAAAGTCAGTTATACCTCAGAGATTTGGGGCTTCCTCATTTGCTGTTCTGGAAAGCAGATGTGCTGCACTACCAACCTCTAGTGACCTATAGAGGTCTACTCATCTCTATAGCTGCATGCTACAGCTAGATCCCCATTAGAAAGTACAATTTGTAGAAGTAAATTCTAATTATTTCTGTAAGAAATGCTACAAAATTTTCAACATAATATTGGCTATGTCAAAATATTTTAACTGGAAATTTCTTTAGTCCAATAAGTCTGCAACTGCATGAATCGCTGTTGTGCAGAGCAGAAGCATGAGGCTTTCTGTTTTAGTGATCCTCATCAAGCATTTAATAAAAATAACATCTCTGGAACATGTTTATCTTGACATGATAATCCAGTGTGTCCCCTTCGAAAAATTCCCATTAAGTAATTTCAAAAAACAGCATAATAGCACAGGGATCAAAATAAATGTGTGTTTTCATTGGACAACATGGCATTTCAATGGACCCATTCCACTGTAAAATTATAAAAATAAGCAAAACATTAAAAATGTGCATGTACCAGTCACTCTTTTCTTAATTATACAGCTATTACATTAGTTGGTCCTGCAATTTTTCTGATCCTCATACTCACTTTCTTATGACAAGGGATGAAAATGCTTCTGTTTAACAGTTCCATACAGTATGTGCAGTTATCTTCAGTACAGTTTCTTACTGGCCTCCTAGTTGTTACATCAAGTGATTTCTCAATTTCCCAGCTCTTAATGAACATTTCAATTTCTTCCATATTTGTAATTATGGTCATGTTTTGCATTTTCAGGTCATCACTAGGATCTCCATTACACACCCCTGGGGACAGAGCATCGTATTCAAAAACGCACAAACATTCCTTCATTCAGGAAACAAAAACTACCTGATCAATTATGATCAACACTGCATCAGGTGACCTGTGAAACTCAGTCACCTGAGTAAATAAATTAAAGTAGCTGTATGTCCACTGTAGTTCCAATCTCCTGCTTGTGATTTTAGTTCTCAGCTCAATGGCTTGCTAAAACAATTAGAACTCATTTTACCTTTAACAGCAATTAACTTTTGAGAAAAACTGCTACCAAAATGTGCTGCTGAGTGTATCAAATTCACTGACATGGTGCTAGATTCTGATCTCATTCTACTGAATGGCAGTCAGCTCCTTGGGAGTAATAGTAGATGGTTTTGAGATAAATTGCTCATCACCAATGATTTCACACTGTATTGAGATTTAATTGAACATTCTAAGTGCAAGAAGTTATAAAAGAATCTTTTGATGAACAAATTGCTTTATCTAGAGAAAATATTGTTCTTACTGAAGTTATTAATGCAAAGCCACTGTAAAAAACTACCTTCCCAGACCCCTGGCATTCATTGTCTACCTGAATTCATTATTCTATTGATACATAAATTAAAATACATGATCTCTTTAAGTGTATTACAAGTGAGTAATGCCAAAATTTAATCTTCATACTAGTTTTACATCTCAGGAACTGATCAGGCAAAGTTCCTCTCTTGTTTCCACTTTCCTTCTGCACTGTTAAACATACCCTAAGACCTTGCCCTCCTGTTTCCAGCCCTGCAGTCTGATGCTCTCCAGGGTCCTTTGTTAGAACTGGACTAGCTTGGTGTGGCAGGCTATTATTCCTTCAGACAGCATGGAGAAATACAGAATGTGGCATTTAAATAACAAGTGTTTTACAGTAGTACCACTTTCCTGTACTCTTAGCTCTTCTGCTTCTTGCTGCAAATCACAAACTGCTGGCAGTAGAGCTTGTAAGGCCATGCTGCAGAACTGCAGAATCAATATAGCTTTAAAAATAAAGCTAATTTACCACACAGTCCCACAGCTTTTTCTGGTATGAGAGGAAGAGGATTGCAGAATCCCAGACAGGGATAAACAGTAGAGGACAGGAAAGAAGCACTAAAAAAAACTTCCAACTTTACTGCAAAATATCAGGTAGTACAACAGTATTTTAAGCTAAGTTTGGATTTGTCTGCATAGTCTTCCTCTTTTTGTCTTCTCATGACACAAAGAGGAACTATTCTATAATTCTTTCTACATTTGCTCTCATCTTGTCCCATTCGTTCAGCATGCATAGAGAAGATGGCATGATACTGGGAAAAGATGCAGGGCCAGTCTTCCCCTTCTCTCAGTAGATTTAGGAGAAGTTTCCTTTTGTTCAAGCAGAAGACAGCAATTGATTTTAAAGTCTTGGTTTGTTTATGTTTACGCTTAAAGCATATCTGAATTGCTTTGCTTGCTTTTAAAACTAAAAGCAGTTTAAAAGATTATAAGTTAATTTCCCTTTTTAATATGAAGGGTTTGTAAAATTACAAACCACTAGAAAATGAAAATTTATTATAAAATTAATTTTTAACCACCTTATACTTTTATATCATTACTTGTACTTTTTCATATTATTCCTTCTTTTATATACTTCCTTATACTTTTCCATAGTATTCCTCCTGGCAAAGTGATAAAAAGGCTTCAGGGAAGCTTGAAACATACTACATTTGCTATAATTGTAATTCAAGACTGAGACACCCCAGCACAGTTTTGGACCTTAGACTCAGCCTCAAGAGGTCCAAAATCAGATTCTTAATTTACTGTCCTCACAAGACTTGGACCCTTCCCAAGATACAACTTTTGTCAGTATTTTCATAGCAATAAGCTGCCACTGCTAACATCAGACTTGTCTCCATATTCACTGAAATATACTATCACTACCTGAATTTCTTTAGCATCCACTTCTTCACTAAAAGTTGTCTTTTTATTTATTTGGCTTCAGCAAAACTCTTAAAACAGGCAAAAATAAGTAAAAGGAACCAGTAATTTTTTTAAGGTTATTTGGATACAATGTGCTGATCACTACTTGTTCTGGAAAGTACTTTATTAGCACACAGTGCTTTCAAACAGAAGATTAATTTATTATTAATTAATTAATAGTATTTCTCAGGCTCTCACATAGGATTGTCAGCATAGTTAATGAGGGTCACATCGAGAGCTATAGGGACACCTGGTTACAGACACAAAAGGGAGTTGCAAATTTCAATTGGGAAGTTATTGAATAAGAAAAAATTGCCACCATGGCCTCACCACAAAGTCCTTCTGTCTTCCTCGTTGTGTTGGAGTCTAATCCGTACTGTATATCTATGATGCCTGTAATGTGAGCCCACTTGATGCTAATCCCACCTGGGGTATTAACCACATACATTGCACCAGTATCCTGAACATTCAGTCCTTCTCTTGAAAATGGTAATGGTTGAATTTCAGAATCTACAACTACCTAAAAGAAACCAAACACATTTTAGAGATAAAGCCAGACTGCAATGATGTATTTTATATGTATTTCCATTTTATAACAAAATACTATTTTCACAGCCTCTGCCACATATAACAGTCACAGTGCTTAGAGAGCTTAACACTCGTGCCACTTCCAAAAACTGCAAATGAAGTAGGCATGAGGAAAAAAAATCTTTTGTAATTAGTGAAAGAATAAATCTTATTTATCACATATCATATGATGAAAGAAAACCTCATTCCAATTATTGAAATTCATCTGTTGTGACTTGTTACTGACTAGCAAGGAAAGTAGCTTAAGTATTTATCATTTCTAGGGTTTCTGGAAATATAGTCTCAGGCATAACTGCTTTTGTAGCCTCATTAAAATCTCAAAAGAACTTTAAGGTGACATGGAAAAATGACATTTAAGTGAAGCATGGTACCAGAAATGTGAATTGTTTATTTTGCCTCTGGTACACCATGAATTATCGGAAACCTAGTCTACAAAAGTAATCCTAATCCTGTAGGGTTTTATTTTAAATCTGATTTATCACATTCTACAACAGAACAGCTTTCCAGCTATTTTTTGAGCATACACATGCTGTTGATAGATACTTACTTTTCTTGCTAAACGATTGATAAGTATTTGACAAGTGTGTGTTGTGACATTTAATTTCTTAAAACAGAGCCCTGAAGTGTTTGCAGGTGGCACCTTGAAAGAAAAGTGACAAGGAAATTGAGTTACTGTTATTTGTCGAATTCTGTACCACTGCTATTGGAATTTTTTATATTAATTAAATATATTTTATACTAATGCATTTTAAAATAATCTAAATAAGCAAGTACTTACTAGTTTTCTTATTGAATTTGCACTCTGGAAAATATTAAAAATAAATTAGAAGTTCAATAATAATCAGCAGCATTTTTATAAACAAAGATGAATTACCTTTTTCTTTGTTGTTAATGTTCTTCTACAATCAGCTAAATAATTAAACTAATATATTTTATTATAAATAATAAAAAATACAAACTTTTAAGCTAATTTAGTGCATATGCTGAAAGGTCCTTTCAAATTACATTTCTTAAAGAACTAAAGTTAGAATTAAAACTACAGACTTCTAAAGCTCATCTGCATGTGTTCTGCATTCCCACCTCTAGACTGCAACCAGGAAATGAGAGCAATTTAATAGAAAACACCTAAAACAATGGAAGATTGTTGCCTTTAACTGTTTCCTCCTGAAAGGAGACATGCATTGAGAAGTTATGTCACCTCTGATAATTCAAAAGGAATATACATTTAAATTTCCTTAGAACACAACAATTACTATTTAACTCAAGATAAAATTCTTTTATCTAGACAGAATTATTAAGCATGCTTCTCGAAAATTAAATAAATTGGTATTTAACTGAGTGTGGCTTTTATTTATAAGTTTTAATTGACGTATTTTTGCATAATTTCAAACCTCTTACACAAAAATATTCAAGGAACAATTATAATTATTGCATGAATGCAAGAA
Organism: Melozone crissalis; assembly: GCF_028551555.1. Taxonomy (NCBI): domain Eukaryota; kingdom Metazoa; phylum Chordata; class Aves; order Passeriformes; family Passerellidae; genus Melozone; species Melozone crissalis. Next base: position 31,112,529 of record NW_026535782.1, on the reverse strand, counting down.
CCTTACCTGATTAGCAGGACATTTTTCAATATGAGCAACAATAATTTCTCCTGGTAACTTGACTAAAACATAGGAAGCCATATTACAGAGGGCTATGTTGTTTCCATCAAATGTAATAACACTCAGTTCTGACAGTACAGAACACTGACCTAAAAAAGAACTGTCATTTAATGAGGTTACCACAAAACTAAATACAGAGTATTTTTAAAAACTTTCAGTTCTAGCATTATTTGCTTTTGCACATACATTCATAGATAGATAGACAGATCACCTTGTTCTGCAGACAACATATTGAGCCGTAAGCCTATTTAAGTGTTTAGGTTACTCAGTGGAAATACCTTAACCTGTTTCTGTGTGCCCAGGGTATGGAAAAAATTTTAAATTGGTGACAATTTTTACTTAAGTCAATGTTTTACAGGCAAGGTTAATGAATCTGCACAATGTGAGATAAAATATATGCATAAATATATATCTATTTTTGAGATACTGACAAGGAACTTATCTACCTTATCTTGAAAAAATTATAAAGTGCAATATTGGTTTCATTGATTCTGCAAGGTTTTCAATATGACTTCTCTTGAGCCTTTTTTTTCCCTTGGCAGGCTCATCCGCCAGTTTCTGCAGTGTCTAAGCATGAATAAAAACTGCAATTAGAGCTAAATGAAATATGGGGTTCTGTCTTTCACAAAAGCTTGTATTTAATTTATTTTTCTTCATAAAATGTTGAAATCTTAATATTTCTACTGAGAAAAACTCTGAAAAGTCTTAGCTGAAAAATACTGGTATTCATGCTGGAGATGTCATTTCACTGTTTCCATTAAAAAGAAAAATATTTTCATTCTCCAGGACACCAATTCAAAGGTACCAAAATGTTCAGTATATTTCATTCTGCCTTGCTGATGAATAGCTCTTTTTAATTAATTCCAATATTTAACCTCATATTCCCATTGTAATAACCCTTTAATTTATTACTTGACATTTACAGATCAATGCTCCATATTTTATTTAAAAATAAAAGAGAGACTTACAGGGACATTGCCATTCTGGACAACAGCTGTCAGTGTTAACTTGAACAGGCATTCCTCGAAAACCACAATCTGGCTTCTGCACATCCTTAGGGCAGTTCCTTGAAAGATTGTATAACATCCAAGCCGTATTCACACATACATACTGACTACATTTGTCAACAGGTTCAAGGTATCTTGGCTGCCATATAAGGAAAAAACAACCAGAGTCAATTTTAACTTCATTGGCCTTATGGAGTCCAAGCCATGACTTGTCCACCCCCCAGCTCTCAGAGAAAATAAGCACATCTACCTGCCCCTCATCAGGTATTTTGGAATGACTTGCATTTGTGTGGTTGTAACCAGTGACAATGGTGCGTGTCCATTCACCCACACCCACATTGTTCCATCCAGTTTTAGTGGAATACTCTATGTAAAGCATTATGCATTGAGCGTACATGTTATAATCAGTTATAATCTGAAGCATTTTAAGAAACACAAAATCATGCATTCCCATAATTTTAAACCCTATGACAAAGAAACAAGTGGAAGAAGGAAAAACGGGGTAAGATTACTCAGAAACATCAAAATTCCAAGGATTGTGGCTTTTTCAGCACCTCAGAAATATATTTAGCTATCTAGAAAACTCATATATCTTCAAAGAATTTTTTTCAGAACAGTATATCCAACTTACAGGATGTACCAAGGCAGTGTAAGAGCAGCAACAAAACTATCCTCTAAGAATAACTGAGAATTTTAAAACAAGTAAATTAAATAGAAAATATGAACTGATTTAAATCTTGGGTATTACAGATGTAGAATAACAGAATGGACTGAAAAGAAATACCATACAGGGGAAAGTAAGAGTGATCATACCACACACTCAGAAGATGTAGATATCAGTGTGTGCATCATCTGCCCAAAGTAAGCCTTGTCATCTACAGCCATCGTTTCTGATGAGGAAGGCAGAGCCATTCCACCACTAGAAAGAGACAAATCTAGTATAGCTCTGGTTTGCAGCTCTGTGGCCTCTGTTACACTAAAATAAGGCGTAATGGGCTTCTGTGTTGAGATTTTGGACGTATCTGATGTCATTACATCCAGGACTCCAGAAATAGAGATATTTTTGACTGAGGTTGTATTTCTTGAAAAAAGCAGACTCTGAAGTGCGGTTACTGGCAAATAAGGTGGGGAAGATTTGTCAGTTGTGGTTGTAGCATTTATCTTGGTAGCATTTTTTTGCTCATGTGACATCTGACCATCTTCTGAAATATCCACAGTGTTTTCAAATGAAGTTGTATATTTAATTTCTGATGCTATGTATGAGGTACTCTTCATCTGTGATAGTGGATTCGTAGTACCAGTTGTTTTCATTATATTAATCTTTGGAGTTTCTCTAGTGCTCTGTGAAGCTTGAGTTACTGCAGTTGTAAATAAAGATTTGTGTGTTTCTATGGTGGTAGGAACTGAAGCTGAAGCCATGTAAAAATCCAAATTGACAACAAAAGAATCAGCAGTTTTTGTAGTAATCCTTGAGGCCAGGGTGGTGGTCCCTGAAGTAACTAATAAACTGGCTGAAGAGCTAGGTAGCATTTTTGCATAAATATAAGGTGCTTTTGAGGATGTAGCATTCACTGTTGTGTTCCTGATCATTGGTGTAGTGGATTGAGTGATGATTCCAGCTGGTATGGCTGATATTGTTCCTTCTTCTCCTGAAGAACTTACCGAAGAACTCTGCTTTCCTAAAGAAACATTAGAGATATGAGTGGTCTTAGGAGGAGGTGAAGGCATAGAGGGCTGGCTTTCTAAACTGATTTCAGAGGTGTTAGGTGTTAGTAAAGAGGGCATTACAATGGATGTTTTTAGTGCTGCTGAAAAGTTGGTAGAGAGACTTATTTTTAAAGTGAATTTAGAAAAATCCACAGAAGTTGCAAGATCTATAGTTGGAATTTTTGAAGTTCCTTGTGTATCTAGAGACGGAACTGATGCTTGGGTAGCACTTATATTTTGTGGTAGTGGGGATGTGCTACTGACTGTGGGAATCAATGAAGAACTTGTAGTCTGAGATGTCACATAAGATGGTTCTGATGTTGATAACAAGGTTGTAAGTAAAGATAATGACCTTGTAAAAGAAGGATTTTTGGAAATGGAAGTACCTGAACTTTGAGCCACAGGGTCAGTTTTCAATTCTGTATCTGAACTTTTTGGGTACTCTGTAAGTTCTGAAGTGGGTGTGGAATTTAGAGGTGATACCAATGTCCTGAGAGGGAAGGCTGAAGATGTAACAGATTTCTTTGGCTTTTTAGAAATAAATGATAATGAAAAGAGATTGGTGTGCATTATTTGCTTATTTTCTGTTGAGGTTTTACTCACTACAGACCTATCAAAGATTGTTGAATTGATTAGAGGAGTGGAGGCACTAGAAGGTACTGTATAAAAACTTTTGGAGGCAAGAGTGGCACCTGGCATAGCTTTGGGCTTCAGGGAGGTATACATAGAGTGGACTGGTGTAGATACTGTGCATGTTGCAGCACTTGAAGTGTTTTTAGGGATTTGATAAACAACTTGAGGTGAAGATACAGTCATTATTGGCAGAGCAGCAGAAATACTGCCCTTTTTTAATGAAGATGTCTGCTCTGGAACAGTTGTTGAAGTTTGCACTGAAGATGAAAGTGGCTTTGGAGGAAAACTGGTTGAAGAGCTAACATTTAATGATATCAGAGAAGTTTTAGACAAAGGTTTTGCTGTTTTGAAATATGAAACTGTGATTAATTGAGGAACACTTGTCTCGGAGCTAGAAAATCTAGTAGTCATAGGAATTTGAGGAGCAGCTGAAGTCAGTGCAGAACTGGGTGTTGGGTACACTGCAGTTTGACTAATGCCAGACCTAGTTCTAACAGGCAGAGTAGATATAGGAGAAGTAGACGTTCTTAGTGTCAGTCGTGGATCTAGAAGAAATACAGGTCTTGTGAAAGTTTCTCTGTCAGCCCCCAAGGCAGACAAAGACACTTCAGAGTGTGTTTCTGCTCCCTTAGAATGACTTACTGAAGGACTCCTACTCTTCCCAATCCCTGCAGGCAGCTCAGAAGTGACCAAAGATATCTTGGAGGCTAGAGTTGTTAGTGCTGAGGAAAGCCGAACTGTTCCTAGCTGAGTGGTTGATGTTTCGAGTGAAAATGGAACTACCACTAGGGAAGTGGGTGTTAATAATGCAGAATGTGCTGGAATAGGACTTGTACTGAGCAGGGCTGTTGGAGTTGTTATTGTAATGGGTAAAGTTATAGATGCATTAGAGCAGTCAGTACATGATGTGACTGCTGAGGCTTGGAAAAGAATTGGAAAATCTGTTGAAGGGATGGGTTTGGAAAGGACAGTAGGGCTGGCTGTGCTGTGAAGTACATCAGAAGGCTCCACTGTACTTGGTAAGGAAAATGTTGAATAGGTGGCTGCATTAGAAGCTTCCAATGAATAAAAGTCTGTAATGGACTGTGCTGACATATTCATTCCCCTTGAAGCTGTATTTGCATTTATGGTTATTTTGTCTGTCACACCGATGAGAGTTGATTTATTCCTTGAAGTAACAAATACAGGGAGTGTCTGAGGAAATCTCTCTGTGGTAGGACCCATGTGAGAGATTATCAGTGAAGGCTTCAGTCCAATGTCTGATTCTGTAGGTGTCACAGGTATGCCTAAAAGGAGAAAGTGTGTTTAAATGTCCTTTATGGATTATTAGTAAAGAAAAATAGCAAATCCATCTCTACTCAAGTCCCATTTAAATATTAACAAATCAGATCTTGCCAATGGTTCCGGGTCATCTGATGACTTTGAGGAACTCAGCTGATGTATTCTAAATGTTTTCTAATTTTCTCTGCAAATGAAGTAGTTCATTTTTTATATTGGCGAAAATCTTTATTTTGCAGAGCAATTTTGAAGCAACAAGCCAATTCCAGGGAAAATCAGTAAATCCAAAATAGTAAAATATTTGAAATAAGTATGTTACATCCTTAGAAGATAATATATGAGACAACTTTGTACCAGCAAATACCAAGCATAACATATTTGATTCAAAATTTGTACAATCAGATACAGTATTAAAACTAAATTTTAATATTAAAATAATACTCTATCCCATGGAATAAGGAAATAATATTATATCTTTACACACCAGAAATTATGAAATAGGTGAGCTGAATTTGTTAGTAGTGTGTCATCCTCTGAAAAGACTGAACTTTTGCTACAGCTGTATGTCTTTCATTTGGAATCTCTCCCTTATATATGTGTGATATACTAGCATTATATAGTCAAATATAGTTGCTCTGAGTATAACATAATCACAAAAGGTTATATATAACCCACTATTTGAGAAATATGAGAATTCAATGTAAAATATAACTTTTTGAATGAAGAAGCTGTAGTTTGGATGACTGGGAATGGAGTCTATGTCCAAGAGAAACAATCTTCAACACAAATATGTTCTGAGAAAGCATTTAACTTTAAAAAAATTACATTTGATTAATCCTTTCCTAGGATCTTGGAGTAATTTATAACAGTAGATCAACATAATAAAGTATACTCACAGTCTTCTGGATAAACACATCTAAGTGTGATCTCATCAAGGATCATGTTTTTGGGACAGTATGGCATGCATCCTTCAACCCTTCAAAATATTGTATAGTCAATTCTAGAGCCACAGTAGAATTATAAGTTAATTTTAAATTATTTTACTTTGTCTAAACAAACCATTAGAATGTCTTATCAGAGTTCTGAGGACTTTCCTATGAAATTATGAACATAGAATTTTGAGGCATTTCAAGTTCACAAAGTTATTTGGCAGCATAATTCTATTTCTAAACTGCTAATAATTATTTGCATAGGCTGATTAATATGATGTTTGGACCATTTTTCTTCCCCAACCAGGTGTAAGTTTATATCCTTAAACAGAAAGGTATTTCACAGAATGATGAACTTGTCTACAAGACTTTTGTTTTATCCAAATATGTTCATTTGAGATATTAAAATCTTTAGATCGACTCCATAAAGCCTTTCTCTTGTGTCCTTTCAACACAGGAGAATGCAGACAAATCACCATATTCCTTTTTCATTCTGGGGGACTTTTCAATGAGAAAATCATGACATTAACAACCAGTGTTCCCATATGGAAAAAATCTAAGAATACCAACAGAGAAAATTAATCATGTTTGTAGTATTACTAATTATAAATTGCATATACCTAGGGAGTCTGGAATCTAAAATATCCTTTCCTTTCCACCACATTGTGCCTTGAGCTTTTAGGCATTTTTCCTGTTAGTTTGCTGTGGTTTCATAGAGGCCAGGGGAGAACCACTGAGACAGGAAATCTGTTTACTTAATCCCAAGCTACCATCACCCCTCTGAAATCCCTCCCTTCATGCCAGTGGGCATCTCCCCGAATAAAAGTTCCATCTTTTAACAGGAGAGGGCGTATTCCTCCCTTACTATTCCTACAACTTTTGATCTCAGTCATATAAACACCAGAAAGATCTAGTCGTTTTAACATCATGGTGTGCTGGTTTAGGATGCAGCTATAAATCCACAGCCTTCATTTAATTTAACAGCTTTCTACTTAACCACTACCAGAAGCTAATCCTCTGGGCTAAATACAAACCTTCTTATTTTTGTGTTGGAAAGTGCATCTAAATGGGAATACACACTGTGGGAAATGAGAGGCTTGGTACAAATGATTTCATATGACTTGTGAGAGTTTCTCATAAGAATCATATTGAAATTTGTATAGTAAAACTAGATGGATATTGCAGCAGCAGTGATTTTCAGAAAGCATATGGTATGCTCATTACAAAAAACAATCCAGTAGTAATATGAGATTAATTTTACTTACAGGGGAAGAAATTTACATGCTGTTCCTTCAGGATCACTACATGTCTTAAAACAAGGATTAGCACAAGATTCATACCGCCATTCACACATCCTTCTGTAAGGCACAGAAGCACTGAGTTCTGAGAAGGAAAGAAAGGTGTTTTTTATTGATTCAGTAGTCAATAAACAATTTAAATTTACACCCTTTTCTATAACATACACTGGGATCTTCAGATAAATGAAAAACTGAAAACCAAATAGACAAAATTTTCAGAACTTTCCAATAGGTGAGATTTTGTTTCATTTCGAGTGTTTTAAATTTGTTCAAGCCAAAAGACACTTCAAGCTTTGACAATAAAAGCAGCTGTTAATTTTTACAATATACTCTGTTTCAAAACCTAAAAGATCAGTTAAAAATATTGAAGATACTCTTGGTTGCAGATGCAACACAATTACTGAATTAATTTAAAATAATAGACATCTATAGATTACTAATGAGATATTAACATACATTGTTTTGTGATATGCTACTTCCATTTTGAAAGAGCAAGCCAATGAAAACATAGTTCAACAATAAAGTGAACATCCTATCTGCAAAAGTTAGAAAATAATAGCATTTTGAGATGGAACGGAAGACAGAGAAAAATTAAAAATAGGATAAAATATTTGCTACTTTTGTTGATAGTAACAAATAGAAATACAAGAAAGAAAATGCTCTGAGGGCAAGCAGAAAAAGAATGTTTATCCCTGCAGATTTTGCAAAATTTACCTTCAATACTAAAACTACTGAAATGTTTGAATTCTTCCGAACCATCATACTTTTCCACTTTAACACTGGATGAGGTGAGAATGATGAAAAAGCCTTTTTTACTGTGCAGCTCGAAGGCACTGAGCCCTGGACTCCAGAGACCCTGGTGGTGGAAGAAGGTGGCTCGTCTCTGAAAGGAGGCATTTGCCTGCCACTGCTCCAACCCAATGGTTTCATTGTCATGTACATACAGAAAGTAGTTTGGTCTTTCAGCAGATTCAAGGGAAACAAGAGACAGAGCTTCCACAGAAGAAAAAAAATAATAAAAATGGTAAGATTTTCACAGAAAACAACTTGTAATTGAGATTAAATCCTTTATATTGGCTGCTAAGTGCCTCCTTTTTAAAACTGTCTTTTCACAAAAAAAAAAAAAAAAAAATCAGCTTTATGTTGCACAAAAGAGTGTTAGAAACACAATGCAGGGTCTAAAAGAGACTCCAAAGGATCATATAATCCAGAACCACCAGGGAACTTATCAGTAAGACCAAAATTGCATTCAGCCAACTACTACTAACCTTCAAAACTGATTCCTAAGCAGTCTCAGAGTGGAACTTGCATATCTTGGGAGCTTGTCTCAAGTTTGGACAAAAGTCTAGCAGTTTAGCAGGACCAAAATTTCATTAGTAAATAATACCACATTGTAAGAACATTGAGGTCAGGCTTTTTTTTATATGTAGTCATATCCAGAAATCTGTGGCCAAATAAGAGTCCTGACCTCTATTTGCTCTACCTGAGCTACAAATCAAAAAAATTCTCTGAAAATTTCTCTGAAAAAATTCTCTGAAAATTTCAGGCTTTATAGAAGACTGACTTCATACTCGATTTTCAACTTGCATATGGTCTTGAAGTTCTTTAATCTAGAGGAATATTGTCTCATCCCTCATTTCCATATGAAAGTCATCTGTGTACTGCACAGATATAATGAATTATTTACTTCCACTTTACATAGGGATTTGACAAGAATGAATTAAATCTTCTGCTTTATGTATTTTTCATTTTAAAATCACATCTAAAAACCTAATTTTCCCACAGCAATAAGCATTCAAATGTTTGTAAACTTAATTTGAAATTTTTCTGTGGAGACAGCCCTTCTTTATGTTGATTTTTGAGGGTTTGTGATTTTTTCAACACATTAAATTATTTGAAAAAGCAATGACAAAATCTTTATTGATTTAATTGGCACAATCTTCACATATGTGAAGAAAGAAAAATATATATAAAAGGAAAAACATTTAAACAGGTTTATTTTTGTTGTATAGTTTGGGTAAGTGTCTGATAAGTAAAACATAGAGCTTAGGATTAGCTGTTCACCTAAGAAACTACCTTCTATGTTCCACAGAGATGCTGCTTGTTAACAATGCAGAAATAGATAGATCATTCTGAGTTGCACATTTTCTAGGTCAGGAAAAGTAACAAATAAGGTGGAAACACAAGGTAGAACCAATTTTACTGGAGACAAAAATATCCTGCATTACCTTCAGTGTTGATATTTGCTATACACTTGTGAAAAATTCACCAGTTTCCAGTTATACAAACTAATTGGGTTTTTTCACAAAGTTACTCTATTCACTTGTATTTTGCAATACTTCTAAAATAATTTTTGAAAATTCAACTTTAAAGCTGGAAGTGAGGTTTTCTAATATTAAAAAATTTAAAATTTAAATCCCTCCTTCATTTTGAAATTGGCCACTTATTCCAAAAACTAAAAATATCTAGACTACTTTAGTACATTTAGAAGATGCAGCAAAAATCATTCATATAGTTTGACATACATATCTCACCATTAGCAAAACTGCTGAGAACACTTACATAAATCTTTATCTTTGAAAAGACCTGGAGTTATCATGAAACTGAAAATTACATTTCCATGTGCTCCAGTTCTAGGCAAGGGAAATATCCTTCTGCTGGATACATTAGCCCCTATAACTGTGTCATTCACTCCAAAACTTGCCAAAATATAGGGTCCTTCACCAAGACCTATGGGAAGAAAAATTTTCATCGCATAATATACAAAACTTAAGTCTTAATTTTCCTCTTGGTTTCACTTGGTAGTGAAACATGCATAACTCTGTCCTTGTCTTTAACCCTGACAGGCAGCTAAGCGCCACACACCTGGTCACTCACCACACACGTCACGAAAGAATCAGAGGGGAAGAACTGAAAAAAAAATAATGTGTGAAGATAAAGACATTTGAATCATAGTTTGGTTTGAGTTTTGTTTACAGAGAAACACGGAAAAAGAAAAGGAAACCAAAGAAAACAATTGTAAAAGGAAAACAAAGAATGCAAAGCAAAGTCAAAGCCAAAATTCTTCACCATCAGCTGACCAACATCTAGATGAACCATAAGCAATGCCAGTCTCAGAAAACTTCTCCTCCAATTTCTATTGCTGAACTCAACATCATGTGTTCTGCAACATCTCTCTTGTCAGCCAGGGTCAGTTGTCCCAACTCTGCCCCCTCTAACCTCCTGTGCAGCCCCAGCTTGCCTGCTGGTGAGAACTGGGAAAACCTTAATCTATGTAAGCAGTAGCTACAACACCACTGTCATCACAAATACAAAATATATTATTGAATTCATGTTAACTGAATGAAGAAAATTAGCCAAAACCAGTACTCCTTTCTACTTTTTTCATAGAGTCATAGAATAATTAAGGCCAGAAAAGACCTTTAAGAGCACTGCCATGATGTTCGCCATTAAAGCCATGTCCTCAAACCTTTCTGAGTAAGATAAAATTCCCTATTAAAAAGTAATTGGGAAGTCAGCTATACCTAGCAAGATGTACATGCTACTACTGTAGTAGGCCAGACTGGACAAGAAAAATATAATCTGTATAATGATCCTCATTATGAGATGCAAGTCATCCTAGTCATCAAACAGACACATTAAAATTCAGGTTCATTCATTCATTGCAATTAGTCAACTTTCCCTTTTCAATACCTATTGCTCCCTATAAAGTATGTGCACAGTATTCAAATATTAGAGGGAATGACACAGGAATTAATTCTGTGAAATTAATACCACTCTCATCCTAAGGCACTGTTCTTTTTACAGTACAGTATTGTGAGACATGTGCACAAAATCCCATAGCCCATCAATGTCCAAATAGTGTAGGTCCCAGCTCTGAAATGTACAGTACAAACACAAGGAAATGTCCTTCTAGAGCTCTCCCTGACTGCTACCATATGTTTTAGGATGATGGATTAATCCACCAACCCACTGAACATTATGAACTTATTAATGGAGGCATTAGGGATTGCTAGGATCATTCAACACAGCTGGGCCACCAACCTTCACTCATTAAAAATAAAAGTAATGTTAAAACTGCATACACCAAGTCAAAGAAAAAGCCCGTAAATTATTTGAATTTTTTAAACAATAATATCAAATAGTACATACCTTGGTTGTAATATTCACAGTCATAAGCTAAAAGAAAAAGAAAACAAGCCTATTATTTTTATTGTTATTATTATTACTGTTACAATTATTATTAGTAGTAACAAGAGAATCCATGTATTTCTGCATCCCAAAAATGTAAAGCTCACTTTCAGGAGAGGAAGTTTCATGTCCCATAAGATATTTCAGTCAGTGATTTTATTTTCTTAGAGTTTCATCCAGTGACAGCAGACCTGAAGCAGGAATTATTTTACAGCTAAGAACCCTTCTTGCTGTCAAAGAAAAGAACAGACTGGGTCTCTTTGGAGCCCTACACAGCCTTTCCCACAGCCTCTGCACCAACACACCCTAAGCACAGCCAGCCCTTTTCAGCAAGACAGTGAATTTGGGTGTGTAAGGATGACACAGCTAACACAGAGAGAGCTTGAGAGATGTGAACTATGTTTATTATCCACCTACTCTGCCATATTTGTATAACTGGGCAGGAAAAAGTCAGAGATGCCTGTGAGATGAGCTCTGGAGCATGGCCAGCCCAGGTACATACCACAGAGCAGAGGAGATCGCCAGTGAATCGCTGCTCCTTGCTGGCAGCACTTGTGGGCATAAGCTGCAATACTGGTACACAGACACTCACAGTCTCCACCAAGATTGCAGTTGCATGTGTCTGTGTGACAATTTTTGATAAAAGAAGTCACATCAATCTGGGAGGGGAAGAAACAAAAACAGCTGACTTAATTTCATGAGCTGTACATATTCCAGTTGCAGCAGGAGTTTTACTTCTGGGCTGACTGAAAGCACTAAACACAACAATAAGGTATTTTCCAAAGTTTGGGCATATTCCTACACAAATTGCACACTTCAAATGATCAGCTTATACCTAAGTTAAAGGTCAAAAGAAAAATTGAAACAGTGATTACAAACAAACATGCTTGTCCACACACTTGCTGTTCATCAATTTTAAAGAACTATTGAAGCTGGCAGTTCTGCTTTTATAAGGCAAACACTGCCATCTGTAGTCATCCTGTAAGTTTTGCATGAACAACAACAAAATCAGAGCTGTGACTCTGATTACCAAGTTATTAAAGTAATAATCTTTAGAGGGGAGATTTCCCAGGGGAAGAAAGCTTGGCGCCACTGGTGACATTGCACACAAAAAAGTAATATTTCTGCATTTATCAAGATTTTAATATAATTTGCCCACAAAACTTCATTAGATCAGAAATTCACATTCTCTAAAATCCTATAACAATATTTCATGATTTTACATGATACACTATTTCTTGAGTTTAAATCATCTTTTTTGTAATATTCAGCAACATTTCCAAAACAGTGTTCTTACTCAACACATGGACAGTTTAAAGCAATGCTTCTCTTCAGTTTAGTGTCTGGTCTAGCTCAGCTGTAAAGACTCAAATGGCACACGTCAGATTACAGAAATACCACCACAGTAACAAAGCACTACTTATCTAACATGAAGACAGCTTCTCAGCTGGCAGTAGCTAGAAGCTGGCAGGGACTGGATCAAGGGCAGAGAGATGTTATTGTGCTTTCATTCTTTTTCTTGTTTTGAAAGCAGGGATACCACTGGGGATGTGGGGGACACACATGAGAACTAGCTCCATTGAAAGTGACAGTAGCAGCTTTGTAGAAATCACCTAACGGCAAACTGGCTCCAAATATCTCAATCTGTCTCTCATGCCTGCAGAACAGCATCTCTCCATGGGTCAGCAAATTCCTGCTCTTGTAACAAACTGGGAGCCTTGGGCCAAAGATCCTGCTGTTTCAGGATTTAGGAGGAAGATCCTTTTTTCTCCATGTTCAGGCTCCTCAGATCCTGCTGAATTCAGTGCTTATTTGGGCAACTGCAATCCATCAGTTGCTGCTGGGCAGAGATGCAAGATTTTGTCTCCCTGCAAACTGGCATTGCAGCCTGAGTTGAGCTGCAAGGCCGCTGGTCCCACAGACAGGAGCTTGCCTGCATGCACTGCAGGATCTCCCACCCACACAGCAGGAGCGACAATAAGCACATTGGAAACCCCCATCTTTGTTTTCTGTTCTTTCCCTGCCCTCAGTGTCAGTCTCTGCTCAGGCTTTTTTCTTGGCACCCTGTCCCCCACCCAGCAGTCAGCTGCACATGCCCTTGATAGGAGGTCACTCACTGTATATTGCATTTGCAGGAGCTGTACTTTCACATGCTGATTAATGGGTTCTAAAAACACATGAAAGATGTTTGTTTTACAGACTCTCCCATACAAGATAGATGCACACATGCAGAAATACTTGACTACTAATTATATCACACGTTTTGCACCTGGCATAGATTTTTTTTAGATAATTATGCAAAATTTCTGGCATAATATTTGCAAATTCTAATCACAACATGGATAAGATATAGAAAATGAACATTCAAGGGAAAAGATCTTTCCAAGTTGTTATAATAATACAGTTTCTTAAAGACTCTCAAAAGTTCCATTTTTATTTATTATTTGCAGCTTTGAAAATATGCTCATCACTATGTTCTCAGGCACATGCACAAAAAATTCTTTACATAGTAACTTAAGTCAACATTAATAAATCCCTTGGGTTAAGCTACTGCAACCTCCTTCACAGGCAAATTCCTAACCATGTTGATATTCAGCTTCAGTCCTGAAAGTCAGGAGGTTCAGTTGAGACATCTAATGATCTCACTTAGTATTAATAATCATGAAGAAATTAAAGACTGAGATGAAATGTCATAGTGGTTCTTGCTTTTTCAGGTGTAAAGAAGCACCTAAATACCATTGGGAGGCTAAAATTAGAAATAGAGAAAAATGTATAAAGCACGTCTTGCATTGATAATGGGTGGATTAAAATGGAATAAAAGATTACCACACAAAATAGTGTCGTACCCATCTCGTCTAGACTGAACTGAAGGACATTCTTGTAACTTTTAACTCGTACTTAGCCAGATATTGGGAAAACAAGGGTATCAAACCTCAGAGTTTTGATAAAACCAGATGATAAGCCGCCAAACAATTAAAAAGCTCGAAAGCAGAAATCGTGCTTTGTCATATTTCTTTCTATATAAAGCAGGAAACAACAAAATAAAACCATTTGAAGTAAGCTGTAGGTGCATTACACATATACTTACTTTAGCATCCCTCAATTTATACAAATTTACAATTTGCAAAACTTAGCTTCCTATATAGATAAAAGGTATAAATAAAAACTAAAGAGGCTAGAACCTTGATTATTCAGTAGACTAATTCAACTCTGTTACCACTTTTATGTTTAGATTCCAGTCTTGAAAGGAACAAGGAGCTCCACACAAATATAGCCCACCCACACAGAGATACTTGCAGGGCTTTACTCTATATCCTCTCATTCAGACTGAGGGTATTGGCAAGAAGAAATTCATTACTGGAATTTGATTATTTTCATGAGAGCAATCTTGGATATTTAATAAACTTACCACATTGCGACAAGGTGCAAAAAGATCACTGTATAAAATTGAGCATTCCTTTTTTGCATAAGGGAACTTGCTCTGATGTACTTCACATGGTCTCAGTGTTTCATTTGGGCTCTTACACTTAAAAACAAGCACAAAACCCACAAATATTTTATAGGTAGGTGTGTTTATCACAGACTCAGGTACATCATAGTAGCATATAATTCAATACTTCCATAATCAGAAAATAAAAAATTTCAATTCTATCTTCTTCGTCTTCTTTCCTTGATTTGTTTTTATAATTGAAAACATTTGCTCTAAAAAAAAACTTTTTGTTTTTTTCTTAAGCACTAAAATGTTCCTGCTGTCTGCTCAGTGCATAAAGACAAAATGTTTTCTTTGTGACACATTATAATCATTACCAGAGCAACCAACTGTAACATCACAAACAAATACGTGGTCCAAATCCATCCTGGGTGGTTTTCACTGACTTTAAATGGAGTCATACTACAGATGGCTTTAGCTCTGTAAGTTCAAATAAAGAAGCAGTGGTAGGAAGGGAACAACTCATTAAAATATAGAGTCAAAGATCATCACGATAACTCAAAAAATGAGTGAGATACAACTGCATCACTTCTAGGATCTCTTCAAAAAGAAAAAAAAAGAACAGAAAAATATAGGAAAGGGACACACAGCTTGGAGAACACGAGTTCATCTGAAACCATGCTGTGTTGGTGCAGCAGGCAAGGTGGGTGTAATGCACCAGGAGAGTGTGACAATGAATGCACAGGCATTGTTGGGGTGTGCCACAGCAGCCTCAGCTGCAGGGCAGTCACCCACATATGCTGCCCTCCTGCGCAGGTGCTCAGACACTGCTGTGAGGATATGTGCTGCCACTCCCGGGAAGAAGGAGCCATTCACAGTGCTGATACAAGCACATTTCCCAGTAGCAGAGCTGGATTCTAGGCCTCCAGCTATCAAATATCCCTTTAAAGTATTTTGATTTTTCAGAAATGGTGACCAGGACACTTCTTTACCATAGGCCAAAGGCCCTTTCTGAAAAAATCCTGAAGGCCTACTGCAGGGGCAGATGAAGTGCCAAGTCTGTGTGAGCACAGCCAACCAGCAAGACCAAAGCTGAACTTACATCCTGAGCACTCTGGCAGACATAGAGATCAGGAGATAACATGGGATTTTACAGATATGTATCTCCACCAAAAAGTAAGGTGCAAGTCTTAACATCCTACAAGTTAATGAGCTATGCTAACACTATACATCTTTTTAAGGGAGCCACCAAATCAATACATTGAAAAAGAAAAATTAATGAACTTAATATCAAGTATTCACACATTTGTTTATGTAGGACCTTCTAGATGAGCAGTATAACTCTACACATTTGCCTTGCCTGCTTACGAAATTTAAACATTTTATGTAGAATAAAATATATCCAAAGGGAGATACTGAGGCAGAAAAGCCTCAAAATCTTTATTCCAAAGCATTCTTCCATGAGGTGAGAGATATTTGGTCCATTTCCTGCTGTGTCAAAGAGAGAACAGATTAAAAATTGGTCCTGAGAGTCATGCAAAAGGAGTGTGTTACAAATAATGATTTTTCAGGAGGTCCACAAGGCTATAAAACTTTACATCTTCTCAGCACAAATTAATGAAATACCTATTCTCCTACGTTATATACCAGAGTTGGACCATAAATGTGTGTTATAAACCATTTATAACACCAAATGGTGTTATGAACCATTCATTCCCTACAGCATCCTCCTACCTTCGCCTCAGAAACCAAGTTTCCATACTGGGTTTTGTCTGTTGCTGTTCTGAGCCTTTTCTGCCCATCCCTTCACCACCTTTGCTTTGTCAGTTTACTCTGTTTACAAAGTGCCACTAAAATAAATCTTCATTTTATTGTCAGTGTTTAGAAAGAAACTCTTCCAGGCCTCTTTTTTCCAGCATTCAGATTCTGTTTACTTTCAGTATCCTGATGCCTTCCAACCCAGAGAAATTACAATTGTTTTCAAATTGGGATGAATCAAAAATACCAGAAGCATTGTACCCAACTTTGTAGAACACTGAAATGCAGACAGCTATAATTGTCTTTCACAGAGGAAAGCATATCCTTCCCTAAAGAGATCGTTTGGTATCATTCAAATTCTGCATGACATACGATAATATGAACACATTTCATATCTACAGACACAAAAATTAAAATATCCTCTTATACAGTGACCATAATTTTAGAAAATACCTTTACATCATGTGCACATAATATGCTCTTTTACAAATTAAAATGATTATTGTTTTTTTCCTCTACATTCTTGTTGGACATGGGACTTACCTGTCCTAATACCCAGCTGTCTCCAAACACCTGTGCATTTCTCACCTCCATGTTGTTTGATGTAGTCAGATCATTTGAAGTATATTTGTCAAAATTTCCACACAAGCCTGCCAGTTTTCCCTGAAAGAGAAAAGAATTTTTTTCATAAACTTACAGTCAATAATTGGCACAAATTACACACATGGAATATATAAATTTTTGCACAAAAAGGGTGAATGTAAATCTGACTTATCCTTTGAAAATATCTGACACTCTGCTATGCCTGTAGTTCCATATTGCAAATATCTTTTAACAGAAATCAGTAGTTTTCTTCCTTTTTTCCAGAACTTCTCCTAACTGCCTGCCTGTGAAAACAGACTGGAATCTAGTAATATTTTTTTCTGAAAGCTCAGTAGTGATTCCAGTCCAAAAGTCAAAAGTTGAGGTGAATTACATCATGATTGTGAAGCCTGACTAGTTGTTGTCATTAAAACTTGCTGCCTCTAATTTTAGTTCACAATAGCTAGAATCTCTGTAATAGCAATGATAAAAGAGACAGCTGCAATTTTCTTTTCTTGGGCATATGCTGCTGATGGAAAAACTATGTATACATACATACATATATAAATATATAGGAAAATAGACATTCCTGCACAACAATAAAAAGTAGAGCTGGACTTTTAGGGTGTTGTGGCTCACACTAATGAGTTTTTTTCTTAAGGTCTGCTGCAGACATCTTACCGAACTGTAGCCTCTGGAAGAAACAGTCATTGGAAACAGAAAGAACAGGAAGAATTTGTGTTCCTAAATGCAACCTGTAGAACTCAGCTCCCAGCTAGCTTACTCAAAAACTGAAGACCTTTTTTTTTCTCTATGTGTATTGATGGCTGACAAATCAACTTGTTGGTGAATTAAGTATTTTATGGCTATTTGGACAGAAGCCTATAATAATTTTGCTCTAAACCTGCATTAGATGGTCATTGTAGCTTTGACTTACACTTCAAAAAAATCTGATATTGTATTCTAGCCTAGCATGCTTTTTTTTCTTTTGCTGAATAAGCTCCATCTTCACACACGTGTTCATGTTTGAAACAAAGAGTAATGTAATTCTGAATTGCACTGATAGGGTTACTCTGCCTGCACCCAATGACTGAGTTGCATAGACACAAAGTTAGATGATATAGGAATAGAAAAGAGAAGAGCAACTGGGCAAAAAAGAAGCCTTGAATCCCTCCTCACATCATGACTGAATCCTGTCACGATATATCCATTAGGTTTAAATGTAAGTTTTTTTCTAGATCTTTTTCTGTATTTTGTGTTTTTTGATTAAAGCAAAAATGTGACTCCATCTGTTCATCTCAAAAGCCTCTACTACATCCCAGGTTGCAGTTCCAACGTCAGTCTAATGCAATCTGTGCTACAAACTTGCCATCCTCCATGTCACTGGGCGCAGAAGCTTCTTTTACATTGGCTCTAGCCAACGAAAACATGCAGCGAACTGGGTAACTCAAAAACTACCCCTCACTTCCAGCCCCCAAAATTATCTTTGAGTCAGAGCTGAATCACTGCATATCTCCAAAGCTACAGTAAATCGAACAGAGTGAGTGTAGGTGTAGAAACCACTCCTTCTCTTCAGAAGTTGCTTTCTCCATCTCTTCTTACCTGGGAAATACTAGCAGCTGAACAAGCTGTATCACTGGGAAAGCTAGTCTTGAAGAAAAGACTGTCACAGTTATTCAATAAAAGATGACATTAGGGATATAGAGAATCTACACAAAATCTCAGGTTTATATTTTGGCTCACCTTCCATCGAGGTCCAACTTTTACATGCATCATTGTCTTCTTATCCCACAGAATTGTAATGTCCTGTTCTGGAAAGTGTATCACAGTATAATATCCAGCCTTCCACAGCTGATAGTTAGATTTGTTTTCTTGCGCCCCTAGGGTCTTCTGACACAAATGAATATTAATTAAGATCTACTAAAGTAATGCTACCAGATAACAGCAGAGTACATATTGAAGAATATTTTAGCATCTAGCTGAATCAGTAATATTAGTAGAAGTGCTGTTTAATACTTTGATATTTTGTCTTTTCAGTCATTCAAGTTTACTTTGTACTTTGGTTTCTCTTTCTAAACCAACTGGAAAGAAACTCATAAACGCCAGTATGTTTCATCTCCTTGATACTTTTGGCAATATTCTTTGCATGACAAATAGAACTTGAAAAAAAACGATGGGGGAAAAAACTGCGTCCTGGGACCTGCTGCTTTATCCAGGCCTAAACACTGATACTACATTAACTCAGACTAGAGATGCTTTCCAAAAACATGCTCCTTTAGAGCTGTAAATTTGCAGTGCTTATCTTTAAGGGCAACCAAAAAAGGAAAGAAAATAACTAACCTGCTTCTCAGAAGGTTCGCTAAAATAAATCTCAGTGTCTCCAACAGTGATGAAAACATTCTTTGAGCAAACAATATCATTGTCAAAGCACTTTTTGTTCTGAGCAATTATAGATATATTTGAGTTATCTGTGCTCTGCAACATTAAGAAGAAATCATTTTACTGATATATTCAATTGCATTTCACTCCTGCAGATTTATTCTATGCTTATCATCACAAAAGAAAAAAAATATATATATACTTAAGAATTTACACACATTTGAAATTAAATTTAAGCAAGTTACCAAATCAGGAAATGCCTTTTTAAATTCAAAACTGAACCCACAAACTTTGGAGTTAAGCACCAGGAGCTATTATATTCAGCTGCGACTATTCTTGCTGAAGATTTCACAAACTCAGAGGATCAGGCTACCCCTAAAATAAGAGTCTGGTTTAGGCTTTTAAAATATGCTTTTACTTGGAAGCTAATATTTACGGCATAGTGTGGTTGTCGAAATTGAGACATGCTATAAAAAGAGCTTTATTTTTAAACCAAGGTACATGAGATCAAGCTGTTTTCATGTTTTTAAAACCAAGAAACCTTCCATCTGTCAGTAATAGAGAGGACAGTTTCTGTGCCACCACACACCAAAATTCACGAAACCATGAGTCATACTTAATGTTATTGGAGGGGGTAAAGGTTTCTGCCAATATTTTTGTTTGTAGGGTGGGGTTATTTTAACATTTAGAAGATTTGAATATTTTATTGTCCTGATTTACTGGTGTTTTAGTACTTCAAACTCAAATGCACTGCCTCCCCAAACCCACACCTTTTGGCTCTACAGCCCATTCATTACTTTTGCATACTAGGCACAAAAAAAATCACCTTTGCACCTTGGCTCAACACATCAGTTTATTCACCTACAGCTTCTGGGGTTCTGTATCCTGAGGGAAACACACGTGCACCATGTAATTCCTCATGCTAAGATTTTACCTGAACAAAGGAGATGAGCTGTCTTTTCAGTTGCTAACACTACCACCAAAAAAATGAAGTTGAGCTATTTCTATTATTTCCTATTTTAATTTACTTCCCTATTCTTTTCTGTAGCAATCCTTACAAATCAACATGCAGCCATAACTATAGAAATTACTTGAGAAAGGTCACTTCATAACATTAATATGAGCCACTGTTAATATTGAGACACTGTTTCTGAATCTGGTTCAACTTTTGAGTAAATTCAGTCCTACAGTCATCAGATACATGAGACAGACATGAAATAATCTTGGAAGTGGCAAGTAGCACCCACTGACTATTCCATTCTTATATGGGACACTTGGGTAGTGCTGGGAAAAAAAAGGTTCTCTTCTTGTTAAAACTCTTCTGGCTCCCACCCTCTTTTGAACATACTCTCTGAGACTGTGATTAGATGAAACTAACTGGAGATGCTAATGGGCATGGTGTGCAAGATGGAATGGTGGCTCTCAGCATCTCCCCAGTCCTGGGAATTACTCATGGCTCCCAGCAATGCTCTTGAAGAGCCCCACTTGGCCACAACAAGAAGCATCCCACACCTTGGTGTCTGCCCACAGCATCTCCCCAGAGCTTTGCTCCCTCCTGTGGTCAATGTACCACTGCCTTGCCCAGTGTACCCCCAGGAGTTGCTGGCTACTTACTCATAACTGTTTCTTGCCTGTCTCACATTTGTCCCCTTATTTATTCTGTGCTGATCAGAATTCAAGAATTAAAAAAAAAATCATTAATTTTTCCTCATCAGTGAGAAATACTGCATGTGCGCTGTAGGAAGCAGTTTGTGTATTTTTTCTTAATAAAAGTCATAGCGACCAAACTCTTTAAAAAATACTTTCATTCTAAAATCAAAAACAAACCCATCCCCAGATGATGGAAAGCATAGAGGTATTTTTTGCCACACAGAGGAGGTACTACAGTTTTGCTACCCTTAGTCTAGCATGGCCCACAAGCCAGAGGATGCTGCTACCTGGCATAGAAAACACTCTACAGCAAGCGAGCGCTTATGAATGTGATGAGCACGATTTGTGGGAGACTGCCTGCAAGCTCTGTGTTACCCTAATGCCAGGGCTTAGGAAACAGATGGTGCTTGCCAGCAGTTAGCTTGGAAGGCAACAGCTACAGTGGGTAAAGTTATTCACTAACTGCTTAGTGGTAAGGGGGTGTAGGAAATCAGATCTCCGTGATTTAGCAAGGGAACTCAGTTTAAAACTATCAGAAGCTTCAAGGTAAAGTTCATCTGTTCCATTCTGTTGTAAAGTTGTGTTAGGTTGCACTCAAAATAAAATTGGTCACTACCTTAATGGGAAATCCACTATGTTTTAATTAAACCAGGCCTGCTGCTGGAGTGAGTACCAGTTATTCCCCCTCCAAGTCAGATAACAGCCCAGAGCATTTTTTGATTTATTGGATGCGATGTGGTAAATTAAAAAGGAGACAATCTCATTAGTTTGATAGATAGGATGCAAGCTGATACATTCTGTGCTGGGTAACTGAAAAGTGAGAAAATGAGTTACTCCCCACCACGGCTCAGTGCAAAGAAGGACTTTGCTTGCAGTCTCTGGGTCTATTTGATGCCTAGGACATTGTGGGCTCTTTTCATTGCACAGGTCACTCCTCTTCAGTTACCTTAGTCTCAGCAAAAAGGGACATTCTGAGTTAATAGGGAAGCAATGTCTTCCCTGTAAGAAAAGAAATTAGGAGCTTGATTTTAAATTAGGATAGTCAAATCAGGCTAATTGCCCCACAGTAAAAATACACCTTTTTTGGCAATGAAGACAAGTCCTTGAGGCAGCAGCGGGTAGCTATATTAGCTATGCTAAATGAAACTGCTGCCTATGCTTTCTGACAGTCCAGACCAATCCCTTCAGCTGAACAGCATCTACATACTCAGGTCAGAAGTTTTTGTATATGGTTGGGATTTGAGCCAAGAGCACAAACTGAGTTATATTTCAAGTAAACTCTGCAGTACAGAGAAGCCTGGAGCCAGGAAGTGTTTTGCTGACCAAAGCCAGAACAGGGAGTCCTGAAGACATGTGAAGTACTTCCTTACTTGTAGGACTGCATGATGGTATTAAATTACTAGGAATTATGCAGGACAGATATGCAAAGAGACTGTGCTAGTAGTTCAATAGAGTTATGAGTAAATCAGACGTTTAACAAAAAAGGGCCTTGTATTAAATCCTGAATCTTCTGTGCTTTCTCTTTTTCTAATTAAATCTTAGACCTAAATCCATACATAAAAATATCATTATGGATTACATGTTTCTTATGGCTCTAAGCTTTCACAAAATTATTTGCTTTATATATGTTTACAAAATTATTTGCTTGCTGTTCTCTCCATATAACTCAATAGACACCTTTCCAAACCATACAATAGTAGACAAATTCAAATTTGAATGACAGTTTCTATCACAGTCTTCAAATTATTCTGTAGCTGCTGCACATGCGGTGTCTTCTTTCAATAAGGAAGAAATAAAGTGCAGTTGAAACTTAGCACCTAACTATTAACAGTGCAAAAGAAAAGACTATTCAGCTAAAGTGAGAATCATCTTCTGATGTTTATATAAGACAGGGAGGTCTTAAGCAAATCTCAAGAGTTCTTAGGGAATGTGATGGTATAAATGATAATGAGTTCCATCTCTCTAATCTGCACTAAATCCACACAAATATGAAAACAAGCTTTTGTCACTAGCACTAGAAGAAATGTCTGAGTAGACACTAGGAGCAGGTCTAATGAATAACAAGGTGGGGGATTTTTTGGTTTTGTTTTTTTCTGCACAGCCTCTTTCCAAGGCAGAGTCACTCTTTACCTTTTTAGGTAAAATGCACCCAGCAGGGGATGTACTCCAGTTCATCATGTGGAACCTACTTATGCTGACAGAAACTAGAAATAAAATGGTTTTCCCACTGCAAGAGTATCTTCCCACGTAAATTACCATATCCAGCCTGTTCCAACTTAATATCAGTTTCTTTGTGATAACATGGAGTTGCCAAGCAACAGAAAAGACAGAGTCACAGCTCTGGGCAGTCAGTCAAAAGCTCATTGTCAGTCCCACTTCTCAGGACATTCTTTTTCTAGACTCCACTGAACTTTTTTTCCATATTTCTTCCTAGTCAAAAAAGCAAAGCACTGCTTTCCTTTTTCTGGTTTGGTGATGTTTTTGGGGGTTTTTTTTAGCAGTGCTTGGGAATGCTAGAGTTTATTTTTGTTAGAAACTTTCTATTTCAATATCCTGTTAGAAATTTTCTGTCCCTTTTAACCAATAACAGTTCTGTGCAGTGTGCTTATATCGTCAAAATGCAGCCTGGGAAATGACAATTTAATTGACTGTATTCATTACTTTGAAAATTTCATTAAAATCTCTCTAACTGTTCCATGTAAAGACTCATTTTTTTCTCAATACCCATTTACCTGATTTACCCATTACTTTTGGCTTATTCCCTACAAAATTGCAAACTAGGGTGGCCATAAAGGCATACAAGGACACCCTGGGAGTGGGATTCCTTTTGCTTTAATGACATTTTAGGTGTTTTCATAAAGACACACAAAAAGAACTGCAAAAAGTTCTAAAATATTGAAAAAATATAAAGTAGTTTAAAAAGTAGAAATTGCTTTCTCTTTCCTACATATTTTCAGAGAGATTCCATAGCTCTGTTCAGATTTAATATTTCAGGAGATTTTATGGAAAGTCAGAATCAGCTTGGTCATGGTTTTTTGGCTCCTTTCTTATGAAGGAACTTAGCATTTGAAACTATTACTTCTAGGGAGCTTGATCTGGGAGAAGTAAAACATCTTAGCCCAGATTTAGTGGGCATTTGGGCATAAATATAGAAGTTATTTTGGGGAGCAGACAAATGCCTTGGCATCTAACTTGTTCTTGCTCTATTAGTTTCCTGTGCCATTTTTCTATGGACTTGAGCTCCAGATAATCAGTGAAAATGCATGAATTATGCTGAACTCATTTTAATTTACACTAAGAAGCATCTCTTGTTGAAAAGCTTTCTTTGTTTTGCTGCTGCACCTAATTTCTTCTGCACCTTGCCAGAATTTATATATACAGTCCACGTAAATTTATTTGATCCCTGGTTTTACATCCTGTACTAATTTGTATCAGCAAATATTCTTCCCCACAGCTATTAAAACAATGGAGCAATGTTGCTTGGAGTCAACAGATGGCACTGAAACACACTGTCTCACTTTGGGAAGAAATCCACATGAAAGTTGGGAAAAAGTATTATGGGAAAGATAGTGGATGATGCTCTTACATGAGAGAGAACAGAGAGGAAAGCAATTGTAATAGCACTTTTTTTCCAACCAATGTTATGTATTTTTATACAACTATTAAAAATTTAAAAATAATTAAAAAAAAACCATTTAGGAACTAACAACCTGAGAGCCAAATTGCTTATGCAAATACACATTAATTTTCTTTTCCTTTACATCTTTTACATGGCTGCAGTTTATTTTCACTCATAATATGGCAAAGAAGCCTGCAGTACACATGTAAGATATGAGATATTTCTAGCTTTGAAATATCTTAACCTACAGTTGAGTACAAAAGGAGAGAAACATGACTGAGTAGATTCACTGATGAAAATTCAAGAGGAGTGAGATTATTCCAGCTACTGACTTATCCTCAAGCAATTTCCAGATGTTTGCTAGTGCATCCATAATAACTCTTGCCTATTTCTTTAAAAGTGACTTCTGAAATGGATACATCTCAGGCAGAACAAATTCAAAAACTGCAAAATATCTATGACAAGTATGTTTATGTGTAAGTATGTATATATACAAGCAACAGGAAAACATCATTATATAATATTTTCTTTATGCATTGATTTTTCTTCTAGTAGATTTTACTGCAATATAGAGCTGTTGTGTTCTGAAGGTTTGACAACAATAAAATCCAATTCCTTTTTTAAAATCTAATAATAATGAAAATACATTACAGTAAATAATTTATCTACTTAAAACAGAGCCTTGTTTTAACTCCATGTTTCTTAATTTTGAAAACACCACAGAGAGATCACTGAAAAAGTTTTGATTTTCTTTTTTTTTTTTTGTATTTTAAGAGTACTATACTAAAAAATTTGAGAAAAAATCATTTAAAGCAGATTTCCCTTTGTTTCATTTACTTAACTTTGCCTGCTTGTGTACCAGATTTAGCTTTTGCACAGGTCATATTACTACAATCCCTTTCTAATTAAAAATGAGACCTTCTGAAGACTGAAGATTTGGAAACATTTGAGTATTTGTTTCCAAGTGACACATTCTGTAATATGAACTATTCTGGATTACAAATCAACAGCACAGTTCATGGTATTAGTTCTAATATCTAAACCTGTATTTACATGTATTTACATGAGACCTGTTAGTGTTGTTTTATTAGCAAGTGCATGATGAATGTTACTATTTTGTCACTGGTTGTAATGATAAAGTGCAAAAGGAAAACAAAGGACAAGAGCTCCAGCAAATGATTGCAGAAGCTAGAAAAATGAAACTTGCACAAAGATTTTATGTTTTTCAGTATAAAAAAAAAGTTTCGTGTGTTCATTTACACTGCTGAAGTTTAGTTTTTATATATTCAGAAAAAACAAACCTCATATCCTGACCTTAATCAGAATAAACTGAATTCACAGTTCTCATATTTCACCAACACCCAGAGTCAGAGGCCATAAAGTAAGCAGCAGCTGCAAGTGACTGGCCCAATCATCCCACCCCTCCAAACACAGAGAAGGGCTGGGTGTTACTGCTGCACACACAGCTCTGGAACAGCAGCACATCATTCCTGGCTTTGCTCATCTTTTACTGTGCTGCATCAACAGTCCACAAAGCTGAACCCACCAGAGGCCCTCAAACTCAGGCAGCCATTCTGTGAACTACCTTTTCAGGCAACCATAAGAGTAAAACATTCTGGAGTCAGTATAGCCAAAGAGCTTTTGGATAATGAACATTAACCCAAAATCAGAAATTCAAGGCAAACAGTCACTAAATAGCAAAGTCCTGAGTAAGGGAATCCAGCTTCTGAATCACACTATGTACACCCCACCTCCAAATTGCCATTCTCATGGTAAGAAAATTTTCCCCAAGCCTTTCCTGGAAGCCCTCCATGCTAATCTGCACAAATTGAAAGAAATCTTTCCTTTGTTGGAGAATAAAAGTGATTCATTCACTGCATTATTTAATGGTCTGGAGAATCAGGTGGTGGAGGCGGAAAGGCATGTAGAGGTAATTGAGTCTGAAATCATTGATCTGAAGAAAATGGAACCAGAGCATAAATCCATTGCCAACTGTAATCAGATCTTTTGCTCACAGAAGGAATGGAACAAATAGAAAAACAGGTACAGCTGAAGACAGGATGGAAAGGGATGTCTCCCAGAGGGAGCTTGCTATTGACCCTTACAGGACTTCCAGAGACCCAGAAAAAAGACTGCATCCAGAAAGGTTTCCTCTGAAATCATGGGACTAATGAAAAGCAAACTGTTGGTATTCTTTGCGACAAGAGCAGGGCAAAGTATTCACAGTAAACAGTTTTTTCACTGAAATATAGTCTCTTTCTTTCTTGGGCACACATTTTCACACAATACATCATTATTTCTACACAGTTAGTGCTGCTATAAATTATTTGACAAGTGTTTTAGGTGGAAATATTTTGGTACATCATTTACTCATAAAACTACACATGGGAATATGGCTTGAGGATTAGATATGTTAATTAAAGAATTAAAGGCACTCTGATTGAAACCCCATGTACAGTTTTATTCCCTGAAAAAATGAAAATTACTTTTAGAGTCTGCTGTCCCATTTTAAACATTTGTAATTTCAAATTCAACATTATTTACTTTCCCATTAAAATCTCCATAATCTATTAAAAGAAACTATTTGTCTTAACTCTGAATACTCAGTTAGACAATGTTGATTAACCATGAATCTGCAGCTTTAATTCTTTGTAAGGCAACTGACAGCAAGAAGAATGTATTTATTTTGCAAATAGGCTATGAGAGAGACCATGCCAAATATTTAATTCTACAGCTTTGCCAGTTTCATGGATCTACAGTCTGGCTACCTTGTACAAATGATGTTGAAAAAGAGCTGTACAAAAAATACAGATATTCAATAAGGGATCATAGGATAAATCCTACTTCTGACTCCTCAGATGTATCAAACGAGTAATTGAAAAATTGTTGCTTTTTGTGTGATTGCTCTGGCTTATGCCCAGTCATCATCTGAAAAATTTATCATTCAAGATAAATATATCAGCAAATAATGGATAAAAGATTATCAGTACATCAAACAACCTCTGTATACACTCCAATAAAAGTATAATTTAGTAAGTACTAGTACTTTAGTAAGAACTTTAAACTTGCTTCAAGTTACAAAAGAAGGGGAATGCAAGAGAAGAGTTCCCTGGCTGTATTCCCCAGAGCAGTCCAGGTATCTAGTTCTGAGGAGTGCTCAGCATAGGAGAATCACTTGGGAAATGATAGTGGTGGTTCCTGAGCTGATGTATGTTCTGTTAAATGAATTTAACAAATGACCTCTTCTTTAATGTCTGCTGACCCAGAAGAGTTACATCTTCACTTCTAATTGGCATAGTGGTTTGATTATTTTATCCACTGGCTCAAAATGGTTGTTGCTTTCATAATCCTCCAATTTTGGCTTCAAAAGAGTTTTCATGATTGCATCAAAAAAGCTTTAAAAGGTCGGTTTAAAATGCTCAAATGGCAGGTGAAAAGTGAGAAAATTTTTACTGCATACTTTGAATTTAAGACTCATCTATTAAATAGGAATACTTGAGGATGAGGCCTTAGTTACACTGACCTTCATCTTTCAGGATGTAGGAACAAACCAGTCCATTCCTTTCTGTGCTTTAGGATCTTCCTGACAATGTAAGGTTAGTAGAAACCAAAGTTTAGTGCATATATTTCAGTGGTGATTTTGTGGTGTTTTTTAAAAGACAGATGACCATTGCAACAGAGAGCCCTCTCATTTGAGCACATTCTAATGGGTAGCTTATCCCTTTGAACTACTGCTTGAAATCTGCCCCAGAGCAGAGAAAATATTTTTTTCTGAGAAATGCTAATAATTTTGGGGCTAATATTTTTTCTGAGAAAACATTTTCTTCTGTTTCACAGAAGAGAACAGGTCTGAGGGGCTCCAAGTGCACTGACCCTACAAGCCTTAATAAAAACACTGAGCTGCAGGACTGAAAACCACCACAGAAATAAAAAAGGCCAACATTTGTCAGAGAATATAGAAAGACACTAATTTTATCATGAGAGCAGAAGCCTATGAAACAGGTAAATGGAAGAAACAGATAGCAGCTAGTAAAAATTTTGCCAGAAAAATAACCCCATTTTTTGGAGGAAAGAATGTAGCATCATGAAAGACAGTAAAATAAGACAATAAGCAAGAAAATGGATGAAAAAAGATATTTAAATATTTTCAAGTAAGAAACTGTTTGACTTTAATTTTATAATTCATATTTAGATTAACAAAATGAAGCGTTTACATGACCAACACTGATAAACAAGCTTGTCTTCTAAGATTTTTTTTAACCTTCGAAATAACTGAGATTTTAAAATGTTTAAAAAAATATTGATGTCTTGTGTGTGAATGTCATTCATCTATACAGGGACTTTACATCTCAGTGTATAATGTAACTCCTAATTCCTTTATAAAAGTGAATTTATCTTTTCATGATACCTTACTGCCCTAATATTCTTAACTGCTGATCTAAATATTTTCTGTCATTTTCTGCCCAATGGACAAATCTGTTGAACTATGTATAAAGGGTTTTTTCATACACTTACAGTCACCTTAAACAAAAAGGCCTGACATGAGACAATGATGTTGAAAACAAGCAAGTTTCATAATTGGCTGAAAGCTTATACTTGATTTTTCTCCCACAGGAGCACAAGGGCTCCTTATTAAAAACCTAATAAAGGTAAGGATGAGCTCTTTGTCTGGTACAGTGGGATATGATGACAAATTAAAGAGTTGTTCAAACAGATCAGATTTAGGAAGGCCAACAGCCAAATAAAACAGCGAGCGCTGGTAACATGGATGGGAACAGCACATTATCATGCCTCTGGGGAAGATGGATTCAGATTATTATTCTTGCACTCAGTTCTATATCTGGGAAGAGCTCATATGCCAACAAACTGATTGTAGCTATAACATTCCTTATTGCCCTGCTACAGCACCTTTAGATGTTACTTCTGTTAGTAGAAACAAAGCAGTCCACTGCTTACAGGATAAAGGATAAAAGATAAAAGGAAAAGGACAAATTTATTACAATTTTGTGTATATAATACTACAACCACTTTAGCTGCTTCAATTTCAGGAGTCTGGTGAGAATTTCATGTTATCCATGAAAATCAGCCTCCCAACAGCTCTCCAAACTAGCATTAAATCAATGGGATGTGTATTAGCAGCTGTGAAATCTATGATCTGTGATACCTTACAGGCAGGAAACTTGAAGCACACAGCACACACTCTGATGGCAGGGGGTTTGGACTGGAAGACCTTTAAACTCCCTTTCCAACCCAAATCATTCTGAGATTGTGCTAAAAAAAAAAAAAAAAATTGGTTTGTAGAACAGGCAGAACAGTTTAGATGCTACTGCCTTAGATAGCTGTGCCTGCCAAAATATTAGGCAAGGAATTTAAATTTTGCAGTTGTATATATACTTTTCCACCTTTCATTTGGCTTCTTTGTTTGGTTAACAGGCTAAAAGAGACAAGGCTCTCTTACATACCTTCTCAACGCATAGTAGCTCAAGGTAGACTCATATTACTTGGATACTACTATTTAAAATGTCACAATATATAGGAAGAGGATTATACAGAGAGAGAGACATGGAAACTCCTGCTCTAGGAATAAAAAAGAGTACTTCAAACAAGAGCAACCTCATCATGCTATCATGTCTGTATATATAATGCAGCTAAACCAGTTCAGGATGTGGTACAATTGTAGTGTAACTGTGTATCTACAAATAAAAGCAAAGGTGATTATCGCTCAGGTTGCCACTATGAAGATGTCCATTACATGTGTTTCATTTCTTTTACTCACATAAAATTCCATTCCTGCATAATGGTAGCTAATTTAGTGCCTAACTTCATGGTAATGTAGTTACAGGGGTTTTTTCTGTTTATTGGTTTGCATTTGCTTGTTGTTGAATTTCCTTTTTTATTTTATTATGTAGTGTTTTCTGCCATAAGATCTCCTGAAGCTTTTGTTTCAGCTGTTCAGACTGAATTTTTATCATCAGACTACTCTACCTCAATCCTCACATCATCTTTTCAAAATTATTTCTGCTGCTGAGTGCAGGTCTCAGCATGGATCCCTGTGGGATTTCACCAGGATTTCTCCCTTTAAAAATTTTTTTTTAAAAAAGGCCAATTATTCTTGTGTTTTAACCTCTGACTTGTAATTAGTTCAGCAGAAGGTAAGAAAGATGATGAAGGGACGAGAGCATATCTCTTACAAGGAAAGGCTGAGGAGGCTGGGCCTGTTCAGCCTCCAGAAGAGACGACTGAGAAGGGTCTGTCATCAAACCTTATAAAAGTCTAAGTGAGAGTGGCAAGGGATGGAACCAGGCTCTTCTCAGCCAAGGAACAGGACAAGAGGCAATGGGCAGAGAGAGATGCACAGCAAATTCTGCTTAATATAAGGAAGAACTTCTTTACTGTGCATGTGACTGAGCACTGGAGCAGATTGCCCAGAGAGGGTGTGGAGATAATGAACAACTGTCTGAACACAATCCTGTGCCACATGCTCTAGGATGACCCTGCCTGAGCAGAGAGGTTGGACCAGATGAACCTCTGTGATCTCTTGCAACCTGACCCATTCTGTGATTTTGTGAATTTGTGTCTCAAAGAATGTTCATTCTCATCTTATATAAGAGTAGTTTCAAAAAATACTTCTTGAAATCTTTGTCCAAAAGATTGAGCTAAAATACACACATATTAACTTGATTACCCTTATCCATATATTACCTTTAAAGAATAATTCAGAGGACTCATCATGCATGAATTTTTTCTATTAAAACAAAAAAAAAGGGTAGTTCAACACTTCCCCCATTGCAATTTCTCTTTATTAAAATTTCTATTAAGTTCCTTCATATATAGATCAGACATATTACTCTATTGCTCTGTTCCTGTCAAATTCTGCCATTAATTCCTTTTAAAATATTTGGTCATCCTGCCATCTTCCATTCCTCTGATTCCAAGGTTGCATATCCCATAGTTCATCAGTTGTGTGTTTTAGTTCCCTCAAAATTCTGGAGCATCTGCCATAAAATCACATCCTTTGTTTCTTTTTCTTTTTTTTTTTCCCCTTAAAAATTCTCTAAACATTTCCCAGTCAAAAATCAGCCCACAGACACATCTTCTGTTCCAGGCACGATGATGCAGTGCCTAATATGTTCTAAAGAATCCTTCCATAAAAGTTATGAAAGTTTTCCATATACTAAAGAAAGAAAAATTGTGGACAAATTAGATTATACTTTCTCACCTTAGCTGAGCTTGGGAAAAAAAAGAAGATTGAAAAGCTGAAAAAAAGTCTGAGAAATCTGAAAAGCAGATCTGTGTAGGCAGCATTTTCATCATTTGTGTCAGGTTCACCTGAAGAATGGCCCATTGGCAGTGTGCCACGTGCCTCAATGATCTGGCTGCCAACTTTATTCTTGGATGCCAAATGCTCCCCATGGTTTTTTTCCAGACAGGTTCTTTCTTACACAGTAGAGGGACAGGTGATATTTGATTGTAAAAGCTAAACATTCCACTATCATACTAAAGTTTGAAAAAGGAGCATAGATTTGTCTTACAAACATCTTTGAATGAATGGCACAAGAATTAAGAAACTATGACCTACCTTTCCACATCATCATAAGGCAAGATGATTTTATAGGTAAGGTAACCCCTATTTTTTGCATCTTAAAGGAGGAAGGCTTGTACAAAAAGAGGAAGGCTTGTACAAAGGTTCATATATCTCTAAGAGTAAGAGCTCTTTGATCATATATGATACATGACAGGAATTTGCTGTGAGGTATTATTCTTTTTCAAATCTCTCTTTTTTCTTTTTAAACAAACACAAAAAATCTGGAACCAATGTATTTTATTTCACAGCTGTGAATTCTCTACTAAAACATACTTGAAATAAACTATTTTCAGTAGTCTTTGTTGAGAAATTATTCTTTATTCTTAAGCTTAGACAGTCAGTAAAATGAGTATTCTTCTAAACTTATCACTGTAACTGAGAACACAGACAATCTTAAAATAGCAACAATTATAATAAACAATAGTGGTTTTAGTAATAGACCATATTTTTAAATGTCAGTAATGGTATTTTTAAATAAAAAGCTAGCAATGTACTCTAAATGTGTGCTATGAGGAACATAAGCATATAGCTGCCAGACAATCTCAATGAATGATTTCACTGTTGAATTATGAAATCATTGTGTTTGATATTATTATACACATACAGTCCAGATCTGCTGCAGATCACGTTCAAGAAGAATTCCAAACAGCCTGAGCTCATCACTAACCCTAGGCCAAGCAGGGCTTATAGATAATTATTAAATAAATCTATGGATTATACCTAGTTTTTACAGTTTCTATAGTGTTATTCTTTGGTCATTGTGACAAAAGCATGGTTAAGGTAGAACAGAAAACATTGATTATTTCTTTTCTCTAAACCATAGAGATATGCAAGAACACACCCACATACCGTTTTCAAACAGATGAGCACAAAATGTCTTGTACAGGTTCTTCTTTCACATCCGTTCTACAATTGTTTTCTTAATGTTTGTTTCTATAGATCAACTCCTGATGTTCAAAATACTTGTTTTCTCCAGGACACAAGAAAACATATGACCAATCCTCTTACCTTTAGCAGGTAAGTTTGGCAGTCACTGACATAATCATACTCCAGCCCATCGAAGGTGTAATAGTGTCGGTCTCCATAAATGGTGCACACAGCAGGGCAGGGGTAACTGGTGCAGTTGAAGACGCCTCTCCGACAAACACTGAAAGGAAAACCAACAGTCAGTATGTCCTCCATAATGGCAGTCTTCTGCTGGATATTTTAAAGAAAATGCTTTCTTGTGTTCTTTATTTCAAATCATACAGAAATTCAGGAATGGAATAAAATTCTCAGACCTTGAAACAGAGAGCTATACTGTGAATTGCTTCAGAAGATACTGGTGATGCCATGGCAAGTACTGAACATTTTGCCATTAGCCCATCTGTGCAATAAAAATGCATTAAAAATAAATGCAAAATATCAAAGTTTGCAGGGCTTATGCAAATATTTCCACCACTGCCTCCAGTATAGATAAGGCACCATGCCTCAACATGCTCATTCATAAGACATCAGTAGTCTATTTTTTCTGAATTTTGATAAAGATCTGCAAATTTTCAAAGGAAAATACCTCCAGGTGCTACCTGTAAGATTTCAGGATATCAGACAAATATGGAATGAGTTTAAGAAATTAATGCTGATATTTTGCAAGATTACTTTTCCTGTCAGTTACATTTAGTGGCTTACACAAATTTATATGGAAGTAGTACTGGCATCCTCTATTTTTGCTTATGTAAGTGTAAATCCTCAGTTGATTTGCCAGTGTGGTATTAAACTGATTAAAAGTTGCCATGCAAATTTTTTTCCCATTATTAAATATACACTTAACTAATTATAGATATTTTGGCTAGGAAATAAGCATATCTCTCTTCTTCTCCTTGGTTGTCTTTCATTATATTCTATTCTGCAAAATGCCACATCTTCATTTCAGAGACTAACAAATATGTGTGGAATTAAGCATTTGTTCTTGACTGCTTTTTAATTTGGATATCTTCAGCTTCCTTTTCAGGTCTGAAAAGACACTCAACCAAAGTCTTCCTACTTATCCAAGCCTATCAGTAAGCCTAATAAAAGATATATCCTCTAACTATCTATAAACAAGAATAGATATTTTAGATTTTCAAAGTACACAATGCATTTTCTGTATCAGCTTCACTTTGGGTATTGATCCATTTGATTTGAAAGTATGCAGAATGAACTCACCAGGTGTAACATGGAGTAGCTATCACTTCTCCTGACAGAAATTCTCTGTCTTTCCAGGTGCATGGACAACTGTCAGGAATATAACATTTCCCTCTGTGCTCAGCCATCCTTCAAAAAAAAAAAAAAGTTATTAAGATGAAAGAGTAAATCCAAAAGACCAATGTAACTGAATGTGTAGTGTATTGTTGAAACCCCATCAAGAGCAACCAGTCTTCCACCCAGCTAAGGAAAATTGTTTCATCAGCAAAAGCTGTCCAAATCAAATGATCTCCACTGTGCACAGCTGGGGACCTGGCCAAGCCCACAGCTGCAGCTCTCTCTCTATCTAGAAAGGGGTATGTTGGTGTGGGCTGCAGCTCCCATGCAGGAGTGTCAGTAGTACAGATATTCCTCTCTGAAAACTCCGGAGCATCTGGGTATCATGTGAGCTGCTGAGGCTGCAGCCAGACTGCCCTTCCCTCTCTGCTGCTCTCTTGTCCTGCTGTGCCAGGAAGCAACTGGACTGGAGTGCTTGCTCCTCTGCACAGACAGCACCTGTCCTGTTCTGAGGGCACAACAGGGAGCTGGCCTGTGGCACCTGCTACACAGTTTGTGAAGAGCAGTGGTGGAGGCTGCCTGCCTACACAAGGGAACCTGAAACAACTAACCTAGGTTGAGACAAAACAGGCATTTAATGCAAAAAGTGTCAAATCTAATTAGATCAATAAGCCACCCAGATATATGGTTATGACACATTTGCTATCTCAATTCCACCTATTTAGCAATTTTAACTTTCTTAACGAAAACATTACTGACATTCCTAGTGCTGTTCTTTAGGAGAGCAATTCCTGGAGTTGTCATGCAACACATGGCTCAAAGTACAGCCTAGAGATTGTTTCACTGGAAGTTGAAAGGAATACACAGTTTTGTTTTCTTCACACCATTACTAGTTCATTAAACAGTAATCAGCTCTAAGTAAAAGAGTCAAGTGTTCAGAAAATTTCTCAAGGGTAGGAAAAT
Source organism: Melozone crissalis (assembly GCF_028551555.1). Lineage (NCBI taxonomy): Eukaryota > Metazoa > Chordata > Aves > Passeriformes > Passerellidae > Melozone > Melozone crissalis. Next base: position 31,077,240 of record NW_026535782.1, on the reverse strand, counting down.
ACCAGAAGAGATGGCTTGGGAAGGTACTTAGTCTCTGTCAATAGAAGCTAAATGTCTCCCAAGACATCGGTATTGCTGGTGCTGCCCAAAGGCAGGAGATTAATGTAGCCCCAGAAATTCCTTTCCACACTACTCTTTGCATCTGCAACTCAGTTTAGCCCCATATCTCCAACTCAGTGTGAGGCTGACTTTCAGTCTATCTTTGCTATCTTTAAATTTACTGTCATCCTCACCTCATTTCCTCATGAAAATTTGGGCTGTTATATTATTCAACTTCTAAAGTATATCAGAGACTTCCAGTGTTTCTAATTCTTTGTCACCTCTTCAACTACTAACTAAAATAACAACAAACTGTTGTGCAAGAGCTTTAACAATAGAAAATGTAAACCATTTTTACTTTAGGGAGACCATTCTTTTGCATACTAGAGCCCATCATCTCATGGTTTCCCAAAGGAAAGGGTTTCAATACCACACACAAGCACTTTACTTTACAAGCACCGTAAATACCTAGAGTGCTAGAATAAGGTGCCAGTCTCCAGGGGAATTCAGGATTCCACCCCAAAAGCTTAGGTCATTCAGCCAAACAATGGGTAGTAGTAGAAATAAGGTGGGAAAGGAGAACCAAGGAGAAGAAACGCCACTTAAGAGCATTTTAAAAACTGCACTACAGTACAATGTCTCACATCATGTTTTTAATGACTTGCCCACTTAGATTTAATAGCAGGAGATATATGTTCAACATTTTCCTATATAAAAAAGAGACCTTTTGAAAATAGCTTTTAAGATAATACAGCTGTCCCCTTCCAAGTTAAAAGCCATACTCACTTTTTGGACCCATGAGGCTGAAAGTCATTAATTAAGTGCAATTTAACAATGAGGACATTACTAAATGCACTGTGTTGTACACTTATTTTTCAACCTCATAGCAAAAAGACTGCTTATTCTCTTATGTAATAAAAATAATTCATGTGTTTTACTCTATTATTTGATAGAAAATCAGGATTTTGCTTGTCTGTACTTCTGTTATATCTCAGAAAATAATCAAGTAATACTCAATTTGAAATGGTATGACTGTGAAAACAAGGCTTTAGCTGTTTTTTAAACTTCTACTTCAGTTTCTTCAAATTTTCAAATGAACTTTCAAGTCAATACTGGTAGTTTAATTTCGTGTAAATATCACAGTGATGCTTCAGTTTGTTACTAGTTTTCTACTTTTACAGATTCATACACTTTTTGTGCTAAAATAATTGTTTATTCCCATAACACTAATGGTCCTGGAAGCTAAGTTCTCAGTTGAGGCAGAGGTTTTAGAGGACTACAGAACACCGTGTAAGAGCTAGTGAAATCTTAAATAGCTCTGCCTGAAATCTCGACCTTTACCAGTGCTTAGTCATCTGTGAACATCACAAGGTGCAGGAAGGGGAATCATGACAGTCTCTTTTATACTCTGATCTGTGCACAACGGATACACTCTCAGGAGACCACCTGGCTATACACACAGTGAAACAAAATGGAAAGTTGAGAGAGAAAAAAGGGAGCACTCCACCTAAGATGAGACGCAATTACAGCAATTTGCACAGTATATTTGACTCCTCAATCTGAAAATGAACACAGGAGGAGGAAATGGAAATGAATGGAACAAGTGGTGATTGATCCTGACACAAAGAGAAGTTTTCAGATTTAATACTTGGATTTGACCCCTGCCAAGTTCAGCTGACTCTTTCTGGGCACCAAATCCAAACACACAAGCTGAGAAAACAAGAAAAGGACAGAGGGAATGAAGGGAAATTGGGCAGAAACTAGTTCATACACCTGTCCTCCCTGCCCCTTGCTGGGCATCGGCAATGTAAGCCTGAGTAGAAATTTAGGTGAGACAAAGACTTAGGCAGCAATAAACAGAAGCACAAATGGTTTCCATCAAAATATTTTGTCACGTTTGCTTTTACATTCAAATAAACTAACTGTGCAAATGGTGGAAGTCATCTCCTGTCCAGAGAGTTCCAAATACCAGCCAATTGGAATAGTAGCAAGCTGGATATCTGATGGCCTTTTAGCTGTTACTGTGCGTCTGTGACAATTTATAGAACAATTGTTTCAAAATTAGAAGTGTGATACCACTGGAATTTAACAAGCAAAAAAAATGTGCAGAGTTGAATTGTGGAAAATATGCATTTGGCTTGTGCTTCAGGTTGGTCCATCAAAGCTTACCCAGGGGGGCAAATGCAGCCACTTGCACAGGGTGGTGAGGGGACACAGGAGAAGTTCATGGCAAGGTTCGCACAAGAGATCCCACAGTTCACACCCGCTGCTGGTAACCCAGGCACAGGAGATCTGCAGTCATAGTAGATTTTTCCTTCAGGGCATATGTGAACTTCAAATGCAAAATGAAGGTTAAATAAGATCAACTGCTCTTTTACACTGAAGGTTTTCTATTTGTTTTTGTTCACAATTTATTTATTGGGATACAAAGGGACGTTACATTACAGTTCATATAAGAATGCAATTGGAATAACAGTCGATGGCATAATCTATATTACAGACACATAAAATTTATAGGGGTACTAATGTTAAAAAACCAATAATATTAAGCATCTGGATATATGTGTCCAGGATCTCACACATAGTCCATTCTTAATGACAGAATCATTACACCTTAGGCAGAAAAAACCCTTAGAAGTGCAACAATTTTCAAAGTATTTCTAAATACATTAGAAAAGCATTAAAAATTTACTTGTTAGAAATCAAGGTCTTAAATCTTCCTAAACATGGACAGTGAGCCTAATTATAGGTATTCCCATGAGAACACATTGACCTAGATGGCACATGCAATTATTTATTTCTTTTAATTTTCCAAGTGACTGAGTAGCAGAATTTGCTATAGAAAAAGAGGGAAAGCCCCCCAAGACTATTTGTGCTCCTAACCTCCTATTTTAAATATTATGTAATATAAAGCATCTCATCATTTAAACACATATGAGGAGAAAACCAAATCAATATTCAATATCAAATTCTATATTTGTGCAACTTTTATATGGAATAAGACTGCAAATTACCTATGTTTTCTGTAGTGGCTTCAATACATGTCACTGTTCCATTCAAACATTGGCTAGAAAAAAAAAAGGAAACCCATGTTTATTCAAGGAAAATGCTTTGTAGTCACCATGTTAAAAAATATTATACAATTCAACCTTATTTAAACAACAGAAATTAGGAGGAGAAAGAGGATTAAAATCCAAAAGCTTGAGTTCTGCTCAATATTGTCTTGGTAGTTTCTAATTCCTGATCTGTAAAGAGGGCCTAACTTCATAGTTTATGTACTATGTAATTTCCTAACTTCCACTGAAAGAAAAAAAAAGCTGAGTATGTCAAACCCTTTGAGAATGGAGGGCCAAGTGATTTAGGATGCAGGCAGTATAACACAAAACCTTATCCACCATAGATTAAAGAATGCTCCAGGTATTTTGTTAAAATAATCAGGTACATAATCCAATTTATACTAGGCTCTCTTATTACTAAGTATGCAAAAAAAAAAAAATCTTGATACAATAAACTTTCAATCTACATGATAAAAATTCTCAAACCATTTTAAGATGTGTCCAAACTGTGATACAAGAAAGATAAAACTCTTGCAGTCAAACCTACCAGGAGCCTGTTGGCGTAGGAAGGATTTCTCCAGGCTGTAGTGCTTTGCCTTTGTAATGACAATGACAGCCAGATCTGTTAAAAGAATATTCATGCATTTAGGTAGAAAATCAAGAAAAGCAATGGGATTTAAGGGCCCTCTATCAAGCTGTTATGATATGCAGGTCACATCATAACATTAACTTAATTCATTAGCTCAATCCTTATATGTACAATTCTCTTTGAAAGACAAAAATTTAAAGATGATACTCAGACTGTATTGAAGTCAGTGGCAAAACTCATATCATCTTCAGCGAAGCCAGGATTTTCCTCTGTCTCTGTACTCTTTTTTGGCTGTTTCTGTGCAATATTCTAATAGAAAGGACTTTTCCTTTTCAGTATGGGAGCAGAATGAAAACATGCATTTCCCATTCAAAGTATTCTTAATACCATGAGGTAGAAAAATTATCATAGCAAAATCCATTAACTGCGTGATAAGAGCCAGACAGGTTAGAAGTAGCAATAAAATAATCTAGAAACAATGAAAAAATGTGTGAATAAGAAGACAATTCACACTCTTTAATAGTTTAAAACAGTTTTTATCCCTACATTATGAACTTCACTGATCTTCCCAAAACATATGTTGCAATGAATGGAAATAATTCTGTAACTGCCCACGGTGGTAGGCTTTAAAATTTTGGGTATGCAATATACAAAAACTTTTTCCTCTCAGTGACTATTTCCTCCCATTTAACTGAAGAGCTTTGCATTGTGACACAGAAAAAAGACACTTCTAGCCACTCTTCCCCTACCATCCCTTTCGTTATAGATTGTTGCTTTATAGATTCTTTCTCACTTTTTTTCAAATGCTAAAACCAAGGTTTTCATATGAAAATGCTATCCCATGAATTAAAAAGTTTCACTACCCTTCTCTAAAGCAGTTTGACAAATCTGCTCTAAAGTGAAGCAGATACATGTACACACAGTAACAGAGGAGTATTGACTGGTAAAACAGAATATTAAATCTTTACATATTGTTTGTTACACAATTGTTATCTTCTCTAGGCAATCTGCATCTTGAGGGAAACAGCAGAAAAGCTACTTTAAATCTTGCTGGAAAGAGGAAATTGTGTCCATACATATATTCTACTTTTTTATTACTTACATTGATACACAAAAGTTGACTGACTCTTCAAAATACTTCCCATCAGGACAATTACATCCTTCTGCACAGTCATCAGCACAGATATTTGCCATGGAAAGTGAAGCACAGGAATGTTTACAAAAAGAAGAGCACTGATGATAAAGCATACCACTGTGACACATCACAGCTGGAGGAAAGAGAGGGGGAATGAAGGGAGAACAGCATACTGTTAAAATGTGAAAAACGGAAAACAAAGTATTGTATCATGGAAGTTCAAGAAAATCAAAGCAAAGTGGTCTCTTGTGGCACTGGGTTTAGTTGAAAAGCATGAGAAAAATATGCCATGTTACCAATTTCTGAAGTTAGATATATTAAGATGAAGGTGGGTTTTTGTTAAAATAATTTTTGACTGGAATCATCTGTTTTGTAAACTGTAGCTTTCTGTCCTTTCTGTATGTCAGATTTGGCATCTATCTAGTAATTCAGCCTTCCAAGAGGTCTAGCTAAGGCTGAGGCATTGTTATATGGTTGGAAACAGAAATACAGCAGTTGGATTTCAATAACCCTTGTGAGTCCCTTACAATTCACGATACTCTGAGATTCTGTGAAATGCTTTGTTTTAAATCATTACTGTATCACACACCCTGTCCTGTCCAGTCTAGGGAGACCCTGTCAACCCCCCCTTAGGGAATGGCTCCACTCCTGCCACTCCCTGACTCCTTTATCCTAATAGGGGCTTCCATATGACTTAGGGCTTCAAAGAAAGAATTCCATTTCTCTCTGTGAGCAATAGAAAGGGCAGACATTCCTATGAGGCAGCTCAGGAGCACCGACTCAGATACTTAATGTAGAGGCTGTTACCATTCTCCCCTTGTACATCATTACACCACGGCACAACTCTAGTTTCCAAGAAAAAGAAGCCAACCCTTATATTTTGTGGAGTGATTGAAATTTGTAGAGTTTTACACATTTCTAAAAGATATTCCATTATGGAAATGTTACTCACCACAGTAAGAAACATGAGATCTGAAGTCAATGACGACGCCGTGCTTGCCACAGACATAAGCATAGTGTGCCAAAGCGTTGCACAGGCAGCTGCTTCCACATTTGCACGCGTCGAAGCGGCAGAGCTGGTAGTACAGCCCTGGACTGATGTAGGCATGGCAGGGAGCAAACACCTCTTGGTTGATGATATCACAGTGAGATGCATACCCAGCTAAGAGAAGGTGACATTGTTTTAGCCAGGTCCATTTTAATATGACAGTTAGTCAAATCAATAGCACCAAATATTAAAATCAAACATAGCCAGCTGTGCAATATAAACACTTGCATACAATTCTACAGTTTAAAATTGATATTACAAGCAACTCCCTCAATAGAGAACTCTGCTTAAGATAAAAATAACTGTACTAAAACTCAATACTAAGTTATGCCTTCCTCTTACAACACAGGAAATTTAAATGGCAAAATAATATACTTCAAAAGAATAGTTAGAGTCCCCCAAAGCCTGGAGTATGGTTTTCCTACTTGACATTCATTTAGCTTTAACATCAACAATGGCCATGTACTTCCTGGCATGTGGTCTCAGGAATCATTACAAAGCAGAGCTTGAGGGCATGCAAATCCCAACCTGGCCATACACCTTCTAGCAGCAACAAACCCTCCTCCTGCCCTCCAGCCACTGAAGCAGACTGCCACCACAAGTGGTGGAATAGCTAAGGAACTCTGTGATGTGGATTATATTTAAGCCACTTTTGCTGCTAAAAGAATGCACCTCTCCTTCAAACTCCATGTTCATTTCCACAGACACACATTGACAGAAGAATTTCACATTTTTTGGACTCTCTCAGTAAACTAGATTCAAGGACTGAACTTAACAACTTAACTCAGTTGAAAATTAACCTGACAAAACAAGTAACCAAACAATCTTTTTTTTTTTCCTTTGTTGATCAGGTCACTATCATCTTAGACCTGAAAAAGATGCCTGTGCTTGTGGCATGGTGTGGATCACTTCACTCTCTGCTGCTTTTTCACAGTGATTCTTAGAGGATCATGGTGAAATTCAGGCTGGAAAGGACCCTCAGAAAGTCATGCAGTCCACTCTCCTGCTCTAAGCAGCACACATTTATGTCAAGCTCCACCTTCACTGAGCTAGCACAGAACTGAGGGTGAGGCATGAAGGCTCTGAGCTGATCTGGCTGAGAGGTCTGGCTGTCTTGAGAAGACAGACAGCAAGGAGTGTATAAAAACTCCTAGGATTCCCCACATTGTTAGAGATTTACTGTTATTCTAGCCTTGCTTCTACAGGCTTTAAATATGGATAAATCCCACATCCCTAGTGAGATCTGATGTCTGAAATGTTAAAAATATTAGACTACATTCTGTCAGAATTGGCAACTACAGTCTACCCATTGTCTTCATTAATTGAAAAGAACAGCAATGCAAAAAGGAGACAGTGAAAGTTCAACAAAAACCATAGGCATGCCAACCAGCCAAAACTAAATCCTTGCCCAGGAATTTGAACAAATTCAAGGCTCTCAGATTGCCTGCCACAGTTTTTGTCAGAGAACATAGATGGAGGATAAAGAAATTTTTAGTGCAATAATCATGCAGAAGCCAGAGACAGGACTTTTGATCTCAGCACTGTCTCCTGTATTTTCTTTAACAATCATGCATCAATCTTTCCTGTCAACTGGCATAATTTACAGGATCATAAATAGCTAAAAAGCTGCATGTATACTAATCAGCAGAATTTAGTGCTCATAGTCAGTACACCCAGCACTAAATTACCAACTAGCTTTTATTTATCAAGTACTAACTTCATTTTACTTACAAAATGTATGGGAAAATGATCTTTGCCAATGCCAAAAAAAAAAAAAAAAAGTGCACATCTAAACCTGAAGCTGAAATACATGTATGTGCAATTTTTTCACAGAGAAAAGAAAAACTGTCCCATAATAATAAGATACAGCTAAGTCCAGACTCCCCTGTGAAAATGTACCATTTTGCTGATTCACATTGCAGGGATCAACAACAGGAATATTGATAGGCATGGAGCAAGCTGAGGAAACCTTCCATGCATTGGCATGAAGTTGTGGGGTCCCTTCTATCATCCCTGCAGGAGATCTGAAAAGGAAAACATCAACACTGCAAGCATCCTGCTGACCTTAGGGTGTACATGGGTGGGGATGCAAGGTCAATTAAGAGGCTTAGGTGTACAGTCACATTGAATAGTCAGTGTGCCAAAAGAATTTCCATCTCTGAGGTATAAAAGAAGAGAGGGCATTTGAAACTTTTTCCTCAATATTTTATTCCTGTGAAAATGTCCCTACATTCTAAGTCTGCTGTGCAGACAAGTTTTGTGACATTATAGCTTGAGGAAATTTGGAGGAAATAAAGTTAAAAAGTAAGCAAATTATGCCCTTCTAATTAAAATATTCCTGTGGTGCAGAATTACATTTTTTACATTAAAACTTGGCGTGGGGAGGAAAATCAAACAGTAGTAAGTGTTTTAATACAAGTATTAATATTTAATACAAGTATTATCACCTACTCTTTTTCTCAGTGCTCATATATTTGCTCTGAAGATAAGGGAGCAACAAGAAAGGGAAAAGTGCATTCAAATAATATCATCATCCAGAAACTTCTACAAATAATATGGTAGCTTTCTATAATTACTTAAAAAAACACCTTAAAATGCATAAGCTTTTTACTATCATATTTATAAAAGTGACTACCATTTTAATTAGGACATTTTATATTGGTTAGTTTAATAAAGTTTGAGCATGTTAATGAAATTAAATTATCAGATGATTATGTTCAACAAAACTTTTCACTTGTTATTAAACACAATATAAATGCACAACATGAAACTTACAGAAAATCATCTCTTAAATTTCCATTGTAAGTTCCACATAGTCCTAATGTTCTTCTCTTCCATCTGACATCAACTTGAACATAGATCCTCTCTCCATCTTTAGAAAACAGTATCTTCAAACCAAAACTAGTTTTCAGTTGAACAAAGAAAGAAGATATATTCTGAATTTCAATAGCCCCTGAACATAGCAAAAGAAGAAGAAAAACAAAGACACTGAAACCCAGCTTCCAGGTTGTACTGGTTTACCCATTAAGCAAAAAAAATTTTGAAAATTCAGACATAAAATGAAAAACTATGCACAACCTCACCATTGGCCAAATATCCTCTCCCATTCTCTATCTGAGCTTATTTCCGGTAACAACACAAATCAGGAATTCCACCTACTGTTGACATTTTAAAAATGTCACAGCTTTCTGCACCTGTGAGTTATCTAGAAACCATGCTTGCACCTCTCTTTGTTTGGATTTTTTCTATTTCAGAAGAAATCCAAGCAACTGCAAGCCCCTGGCAATGAGAAGGCAAGACAAGAAACCCCTTTTTTCTTAGTCTCCAGTGATATTACAATAGTAAGTAACAGATTTCTGTAAAGTATATTGAATCTTTAGATAGCAGATTCTCTTTTACCACTATTGACACGACATCAGTATAGCTCCTTCCTTGGACTGTATGTGAACTGAGCCCCTATCAAATTCCCAGCTTTCCTTTCCGGCAAATCCGTTATGTGAGGAAATGGAAATTTCACAGTCACAACATTCATTTGCTACACATTGTTGGGCTACTTGCAGTTGAAGGCCTCAAGTAGATCTACCTTCATAAGCAGCCTCTACACATGCACACACACACACACAGATTGAAGAGAGGAAAACAAAATCCTTAAGGATGTCCTTACTAGATACACACAATTATCAAGAATGTGACACCAAAATACTTTTCATAAATTATATTTGTTGCAGACTGTGGAAAGAGACAAGAAAGTGAGTAGGGACTAATTCAAAAGGAATAAAATGAAGTTACCAATCAAATTATGAAGCAGAACTGTCAACATAGAGCATAACTGAGCTATGAAGCTCATTGCCATAGAAAACTGTGAATGCCAAAAGCAGTACTGTGACTGCACAAATTCAATGAAGAAAAGACATAACTGCAATCACCAGCACAGGACTCCCTAAAATCTGTTTTGCAGAAGGCTGGGTAAGAACTTTACTCTCACTTAACTCTTGAGAGACTAAAATTCCACTAACTGGTCACTGTAAATTTCAAAATTTAGCAGTATCATTTCTACCTTCAGTGCTTAATTTTATAACATGCTTTTAAGGCTGGTTTATTTTACTATCCTTTCCAAAACGATGAAGTAACCTGTCTGAAATCACAACATAAGTCAGCAGTGAAATCAGTATAAATCCCATGGAGCACATGGATCCTTTTCCATTCTATTTAGTCTAAAAAGCTTTAAACAAGCTAGACCTTAGCATCAAGATCTCTTCACTTCCTTTCTTTTTCTTACCTCTCTCCCCCTAAACACAAACAAAATAAGTGGAATTTCTAAGTACTCTATAAGATAAGAAATGCAAAGAAATGAGGGCATAATGAATAATTGTTTTACAGATGATAAAAGTAAATTTCTATAATTATTACTAATGTTCTAAGAAGTAAGTGATTGTATGCTTTAATAAGTTATGTTTAAAGAAGTTCCTTTTTCAAAGACTGATATTATTAAAAAGTTTTGGAGCATTTAAGAGACAGAATGTGAACTCTGGTAATATTCTTCTTCATGCACTTCTTACCATTGAGGTTAAAAACTTGGTTAGGGACAGCTTGGATTTGACCAAATCTTGTGAGAGTTACTTGTTTCCTCACGTCATCTTCAAGAACCAGTGTTATAGACTCAATGCAGGCATGGTCAAAGTTCTAAGGAGAAACAAGTTTCACCATCAGAAACAGACAATGACATTAATATTACCATGGAAAACAGAAGCAAACAAACAGGGGGGAAAAAAGCATATAGAAAGGAAAGATCAGAACTGTCATCAGGTAAATCAGATGTAAACTATCACTCAAAACATTAAACAAGGCACTCAAAATTGTATGTACAACATCATATAACATTGCTTATGCGTAATCTTCATATGCTAGGAGAATGCATTTTAGGTATTATGGCAGTATTATAGAAAGTCGACAGAGGTCCCCAGGTACTGATACTGGGTTGAAAATTCCATACTTGCACAGCCACTTTGGGTACTGCTCATTGATGGGTTAACCACTGGTAGAGCCAGGGTCTGACTCAATCTAAATCAAGCTGCTGCAACCAGAGCACAAATGCAGCAGCACAGGAGAAAGAAACTTTGGCACACATAAAATGTAGTGATGATCTCTGATTGCAGATAAAAAGGACATAAATTCTCCAGTATTACATTACAATAATTTATAAATATCTGACAATTGAAAAATTGTGACCTATAAACCATGTCACATGCATCATTTTAGTGTGCAATGCAGGCAGAATTTATGAACCTCAACGCAGGACAAAAGCCAAGGCTGAATTGGCCAAAACCAAGCATCTTATGCTCCCCAGGGTCCCCTCTGTTTTCATCCAGAAACTTTTCAAGGTGCCTAGAGCTCTACAAAAGGTTATTACCAGTGGCAACCTTATTTTTCAGTGGATGCCTAACCAACCCTTTCATGCTTGAGGCCACCTGAAATGTCTCAAGCATGAAATGGTTGGTTGGGTAGCCACTGAAAAATAATAAAAACAATACCTGTGCAGGAGAAGGAGGTGCTTACAAGAAAGGTAGAGAGGCACCAGATCATAATCAAGCTTTTGAAAGGAGGACATGAGAGACAGTCCCAGAGTAGGGCATTGCCCCCTGCTGAGGTGTCCAGACATCCCTGTCCTCAGCACATGGTCAGCTGTGAGTCACAGTCTCAAGGCCCCTTCTACTGAGAGTCTAACAGCACCATTAAATCCACTCTCAAAGGTAAGTACTCTTTATAAGCACCTTTATTCCTAAAGTCTGTTGTTGAATGTCTGCCAAAATATTTTCAAACAAGTATGTGTAGTGCCTAGTCTCATAGATGGTTTTCTAAAAGACATTGTTCCAACAAATAAAATATGTTATATCAAATAAAATCTAAAGCTAGCAAAAAAAAAAATTCTTGCCTAAACAGTGATGTATTAAACCTACAGTTCTGCCAACAGCCGCTTTTCCAAAGTCTGATATCTGTTGGTGCCATAACTAAAGGTGTTTATACAACTTTGATATGCATAAATGAGTAACTCTTTAGACTTGATCCCTCTAAAGTTGCTATAGCTTTTACAAAGGGCAGTATTACACGTAGCAACACAAAAAATAACCAAAAAAAAGCTGTAAGATGATTTCAGTTTATATTTTCTATGTAACATTACCAAGTAGTTTACAGTAGAATTTATAGAAGATTGCCTGAAATATGGACGGACCTGATTGTTTCAACATTTAAAAAAAATGTATCTTACCTGTCCACAAGGTGCTTTTTGTAAAGTGATTGTGAATTTGTTTTTTCCAGTGCCTTTTACCAAAATATACTGGCAAATCCCAAGAAAGGTAAAATGGCGCCCATCAAATGTCGTGAAATGAGAGCTGCCTGTGATGGAGCACTCAGCTTGAGAGAAAAAGTATAAAGAATGTTCTCTTACATAAGAATGTATCATTATTCTGCAAATCATGTAAGAGAGGAGAAAATAAGAAACTTTCTCACAATTTCTAAGTATAAAACCCAGGCTGACTTTAATCCATCCAATAATAACGACATTTAGAAACGAATTACGCTAGAGACATCTATTTCCAACAGATGCCCTCTCATAAAGAGCACATCCATGGGCAGCACCTTTTGGTTCTAACTAGGTGAGATGCCTGTGACTAAAATACAAAAGACTTTTCTCTTTACTACAATTCAGAAGTATCCTAGAATCTTTTGTCTTTTTTTTCCCAATGACTCAGTATGAAAGAGGACCTCTTCTCCATCCTTCTAGGTATTATGGAACTACTCACTACCACAGGTATGCAGGGGATGCAGGTGTCATCAGGGCACACATTTTGGGGTTTTTTTCCAGTTCAAATCAGGAATGCACTGCTGAAGCAAATCTCCAGTTCATCCCCACTTACCACACTTTCATTCACACCATGGGATAACATCAGAGCACACAAACTAGATCCACTTTGGCTGCAGGAGGTGCTCTGTTGGAGCACATCTAACCTGCTCCCCTTACTCACAGCAGCTCTGTCCCTAGGACCAGGCCAAAGTAATTGTAATAAACCCCTCATGAGCATACACAACACACACAAGACATAGGCAGTGCTTCTCAGTGGCAATTGTTTCACATTACAGATCCACACTGTCAAGCCTTGCTTAGCAACTGTTAAGTCTTATTACCTCATTCAAAGAGGGCTCCCTAATTTGTAAAAAAAAAAACTTTCACAAACTTCATAATATAACCTTGTCTGAGGTACAGAACTATCAAGGGAGTTTCACCACCTGCCTGCTGCATGCTCCTCTGTGTAACTCATTACAGAGACACGATATCTTTAAAGATAAGGATGATTATTCAAACATGAACTGCTATTACAAGAGACAAAATGCAGTCTACAGCATCAGAATGATGTTTTTCCTATTACTTACAATAAAGTTGCACCTGAAAGTGAAGAGATCCTTATACCTGGCCTAGGTACTGCACAGGCAATAAAAATACACCATCTGTGGCAAATAACACAGAGCATAAACAAGAGATAGAAAACAAGAGGAGGATAGCACAGAGGTAGGGGAAGCATGTGGGAAAAGGCAGAATGAGTATGATCAGGCAAATAACAGCTTCATTCCAGCTGGCCCACAGCTACTGTCAATATCCACCTGCTTAATCTTTCTTCCTAAACTGGCGGCCAAAAGCCTGAGATCATATATGGTTCTGGTGTCTTCAGAAAAGTTTATCATTTTTGTCATGAAATGAGAAAAGAGTAATGAAATACAAATACCTGGACAATCATGATCAGTGCAGTTCCAAATGCCACCAACACAAATACTAGAAAGGAAAATCACACAACAGTAATAGTGTTCAGATTTTTAGCAAAATAAGTAGTTTTGAGTTAATTAATATGCCTTGAATTCACACAGAATAGCCTGTATATTTTAGTGATACGCAGGCCTCAGACTGTAAAACATAAACAGTAACTATTGTTTAAAATTTGTGTGACTGTGTTAAACTAACTATGGACAGTAGTCCTTGGGAGATGAAACACACAGGCTTTCACATACCAGTTGCTACATTCTTGTTCAATTTTTGAGCCTACAGGGAAAGCAGTTCCATGATAAATACAAGGACAATTCGACAAAGAGATACAAGTTCCATTTTCCATAATGAGACCTGTTGGGAAAGAAGTTAATTAATGAGATATAAAACAAATTAGCCAACCCCAGATCACTGCTCTTCCCCCATCTGACTCAAACTTTCCAATCTCCCCGGAGGTGATGTTATCAGTCTTAAACAAGGACCAGCAAAAACATTTGCCAAGTGAGTGCAGAGAGCTCAGAGCACAGCTCCCTAATAAGAAGTTGCCACTCTGTATTGCTGCTTTATGAAAAATGTCTGCCTTAAGCATGTAAAACTGTACAGACTCAAAAATGAAAAGGTTCTGAAATCTCACTATCTTTAGTCTGTCTAGAACTAGGATGGTTCATAGTCCAGTCAATAATTTTTGTCCCATACAGGTCTCAGAAACTTTGGTTTCTTGTACAGAGCATGACACATTCTGTTTAAGGAAAATTTCTATACATTTTTGAATAATTCAAATAAAGCGGACTAAATCTGTGCAATATCCTATTGTAGGAAGCACTAGTAACATCTCCAGATTTTAATTGATATTGCATGCTGAGACACTTTTGTAATCTAGATAAATGTTTATCACACAACAAAGGGAAGAATCAGAGTGACAATAACAACATCTAGAGCAGAATTTACAATATTCATAATTTCCAGGCATTAACTTTAACCACAGTCTATTTAGACATCATTATGGTGTTGTATAGTAGCTTTGCACATATTTTTTGAAATAACATTGACAATATTTACCATCTGGACAGTAACAGCCATCTAAACAGTGCAGATTGCTGCCAAGACAATCCTTTTCAAATGTGCAAGTTGGTGGACAACAACTGATACAGTCACGGTGAACAAAGGTGTCTTCACACTTCTCAGCTACAAAAAAACCCCATGGTATACTGAACATTAGTGCAATTTCTCTTTCCATGCTAGAAACTCCATTTCTGTCAAATAAACATTGTGCAGCTCTTCTGGTATAGATAGGTAATCAGATCAAGTAAAATGGGTGTTTTGGAGGAGTTTTAACTGATGAACTATGGGGAAGCTCTTGTCGATATTTAAGTCTCTCTTTAGCAAATCCTTATATCATCTCTCCAAAATATGTTATAGCTTCTGTGACATTCTGTGAATGTTTTCATATCTCATCTAGTTCTAAGCCTTGTGCATGAGGATGAGCTGCAATTGATGGGTGGTAGTGATAACAAGAAGGAGCTGGATTAACTGCGTTAATTCTGTTATAGGGCCAAGAGAGGCTGAGAGGTCTTCTGGGACGAAGAGCAACAGCAAATCTCCACAGATGTTTGCTCTTTGTCCTAGAATATGATCAGCACACATGATTTTTCAAGAAATCCACAGAAACATGAATTTTGTATGGATCTGAATCATAGCACAATGGAATTAAAATATTCCTTGAGCAAGTCATTGACTTCGTTGTTTGCCAGCAAGAGTGAAACTGGCTGATCAGCTTGAGTATCAGGTTTGAGTTCTACAAGGAAAAATGTTGTCAAGATGGAATATTTGAACGGAATAAATGGGATATCTCAAAGGTTCATGCTTTATTGAAGAGTCTTACTACAGGCAGGAAAGTCATCCCTCCAGTCCCGCACTGGGGACCCAGCGTGAGAACATGCTCTAGCGTACTCTGTCACTGCCCTGCAGTATGTTTCATCATCATCCACTCTGAAATGATAAAATAAGAGAATAATCAAGGAAAACAAATCCCATCTAAAAATTTCTGCCATGTGACATGGTACAGGATATTTCACGCATAGCTGACACCACTCAGTCATAAAGGCACACAGGGAAAATATAAAAAGGAGTGAACTAACATTGTGGTTTTATCATTTGATCTCACTAAAAGTTATTTCATTTTAATATTACAACAATGAATGAAACCACTAATCTATTATTTTTAAAAAGAGCTACTAGAAGTGAAAGAGAAGCAGGACCTTTGAAGACAATGGACAACTCAACAGTCTCAAGATCCCCATCTCAGGCTTCTCCATCCTGCATGACATAGAAACTCTGACTTACACTTAAAAAGGGCATTCTGGTTCAAGTGAGAACTTCAAGTCTCCAATTGCCTTGAACTTAGATGAGGAGAACCCTATTATGGACTCCTGACCTTGTGCTGAAGTTCTCAGAGGCAGAATTATTATCCACTAAATACTGTGGACAGGCTCAGGGCAGCACAGCCTTGGGCAAAGACAAGATTTCTGCCTTAGTCTATACAGAAGAAGCTGTACAGTGCATTTTTACCAGAATCAAATAAAAAGACATTCATTAATATGTAGGCAAGTTCAAATTTTATTCAGATGTAAGTCACATACGGTGAAATACCACCAAACTTTTGTTACTGTGAAAGTCGAACAATTCACAACAATCACTGTGGAAGATCTGGTGCCAAAATCAACTAGTCATAGCATGACATTTCTATTATAAGCATGTTTATGACAGATCAGCTGAGTTTGTCCTTTAGCACACCAGATCATGCTTCCAAAATTAATCGTCTTAAGAATATGTTGTATTGTGTTTGTATTCTGCTTTCAACACATCTAGTATCAAATCAAACACCACTACACTCTTTGTTGCAGTGATCAGAGTCTCTCCAACTCTCCTCATCTAATCCAATTAAATGGGTCTTAATAGAAAGAATGCTTGGACTATACTATGGCCACACAAAAAACCTTCATAAACTGACACTAAGCCACAAGAAGAGAGGTCTCTTTATAAACAAAATAAGCCTAAATTAATGAATTTCTGAGACATAGAAACTTCAAGGTTTTTAATATTCACAAAATTCACAGCAACATGTATCAGATTGTTCACAAAAAATCCAACCCTCCTTAACACCACAGCAGTGATTCAATATCCTACTTGAAAAAAAAAATGGCTTTCATTATTCTTCAAAAGTCACAGTAAATTCCTGAGTTACACAGAGACCATACAGAGGCAACTCATCTCTTTTCTGAGCAACACCAGTGTTTTCCTACAAACACAAATTCTTCTATCTTGACTCTATGGTAAATCAGAAAACTAAACATTCATCAAAAATTGAACTAATAAGTTGCAATGGATTATACTGAGGGATCCTTATGTTTTGTCTTGTGATCCTTTCTGTGTGCTTTTGATTAAACTGGTGAAACTCTGAGAATTATATACACTGGAAAAAATCCTCCTATTTCTGACAATTACTTCTTCATTTGAAAACCTTACCAAAAAGAAAGTGGTACATTTCCCAATTATCTCTTCAATTACCAGAGTACAATTTTAACTTGAATGACTAGAATTAATTAGGATACCACGTTGCCTACTATGCCAGCAGCTGAGGGGGTATGACTCCCATCAAAGCAAACGAGTTCAATTTCTTTTGGCAGCTCTGAATTTAAGTAAATGGCACCATTTTGTAAAAATTCTACTGATTTGAATGATAGTGGTTAGTCATAAAAACCAGTCCAGCTGTGTCTGACAAATGGCCCAACTCCTCCAGTATTGTCGATATTTCTTCCTAATATTATCTCCATATAGTTCTGTTTCTTGGCCTCCAGATAAAAGTTTCTTGGGTTTTTTGTCATTAGGAACTCATTTTTGTCATGAGTGATTCTCCATTAATTTACCTTGCACTTACTTGTCTAGTGTTTCCTTGAATCTATGTAAGCCCTTAGCAATGAAAATATCCCTTGTGAGGCTGGTTCTGTGCCCTTTGTTCCCACACAAATCACCCCCTGAGAAACCCCATCTCTTTCATTTTGAACTTGGTTCTTCCCAACTTCCCACAATGTTCTTTCATTCTGGTCCCACACAAAAGACTGAGCATTCATTTCATGTGTCAAGATTAAATACACAAGAATTCAAGTACTTACCTGCAAAGATCATTCATACAACTTGAAATATAAGAATATGGATCTATACTTTCATGACAGCTGAGAAAAGGAAACTGTAGGAATATTTGGCACTTGAAGAATATGTCCTGTGCATTAAGGAGAATCAGTAAATGGAAGTTAGCCAATACTTTCTGCAGTCATCATTCTCTTTAGCTTTGTTTCCCTAGTATAAGGTCCTTTATATCCCCATTAAAATTTGAGCATGGTGCTGTCTCAATTTACTATTACATCTCTTTCATTATTCTTCCTAAAATTTTTCCTCTGTGCCTAAGCCTTCTTGACTGCATGCTGGTCCTAAACCACCTGGGATGAAAAAGTGTGAAATGACAAAGAAAAGCATTTTGTGTCAATGCAGTAGCAAACCTGCAACTATTTCTGCAATATTTCACAATCTCTAAAATAATGAGGTGCAAGATGCCAGAACTGGAAACTGAACCCAAGTTTGATGCAGTAATGAAGAGCTCCGCCAACAGACTGGTGCCACTTGGCACATCCAATCTGAGCCTTTGTACTTTTAAGCTAAACGCATGAAGAATTTCAGGCACTCCCTAGCAACAGCCCTGATCTGAATCTTTCCCAAAGCCTCAATGCATTTAAGGCTTTTTCAACATTGTGTATATTGTTAGATTCTTGTACCATCAGTAGGCAGTGAAGATTAAGAAAATACATGTATACATATGCATGCATTGATGTATATACATAAAATATAATTCATTTACCTCAGTGGATTCTGCATTGGCCGAGCAAGGACTGGAAAAATCTGAAGCAGTAGGGACACAAGCTATATCGTCTGAGGCTTGTACAGCCCAGCTATTTGCAAATTCAGCAATGTCTTCTGTATATTCACCTACTGCATAAAAACATTAGGACAACAACAGTAAAAAATTGCCAACACAAACACATAAGACAGCTTTGAAAATTTTAGTAATTTTTCAATGTGTTCATTATCTCAATTACAGATGATTTCTGAGTACAAGTCATAAAGAAAAGTAATATCTTTTTTTATTTCAGGTTGCATTTTATACTACATTTAAATAAAAATATTGAAAAAATACATGACAAGGTGTCAGCTTGGGTTATTTTAAGCACAATCACTGATAATTTCATAGCAAATATACAAATAATGACAAGTGGAAGGCATTGAATACTTAAGAAAAATACATTTCTTTGAGGCAATTTAAGTCTTTCATCACGTTTCACAAGGGTCAGTTAGTGCTATTATGTCCCTCCTTTTCCCTTATTGCAGAAAAGTCCTTCAACACACAGGCACAAGATGCCCGGCTCTCCTCACAGCACGAGCACAGGAGAATTAATGAACAAGATGCCTGACTGGAAGTCATGGCAACAGGCTTAGATACAGGAACATACAAGAAGGTTGGCAGTAAAAAATCAGACACAAAATTCCCATATACTTGCAGCAAGAACTAAATATTGTATTTTCTCTACATCCTTATTAGGTTAAAAATGGTATATTGCCTCCACTTTGAAGAACCTGACAGTAATTGTCTATGCTATGGTTATCTATATCCATGCATGGCTAGGAGAAAGATATTGAAATTAAATCAGCTAGAGGGTTTTTTTTCACAGATCTGTACTATGGAAAACTTAATCTAACATCTAGCACAAGAGGTACAAAGTTGGATACTGAAATGTGGAAAGCCACAAAGCACACTAATGAGATACATATACTTGGATCTCCACAAATAAATTACTATAATATCCTAACCATCAGTCTGTTTTGCTTATGAGTGAGAGAGACTTAAAATATTTCTTCCTCTCTGACAGAGTTCTTTATGCAGAAAACCTTTCCCAAACACAAAAGGCTGGGGTTTAATCTAGACATGAACCTGTTGTTATAACTCTGATTCTACAAGAACATTAAAAATACTTTATGTAATTTTGACATGGCTTGAAAAAAACCTCTAAGTCTTAAAAAAAAACACCACATAATAAAATCATTGTCCTTGAAACAGTTCTATACACAGATACAGTCCTTCATATTAAAGCAACACAAAGATGCTATTAAAGGTGAAAATAAGGAAACAAAAAAGGAGCTTGTTTTTAAACTGTATTTAGAAATGGAGTATTATATGCCTCTCAGCAGTTTATTTATTTACGCATGACAAATAATGAGCATTTGGACTCTGGAAGACTCAGGATAGATTTAAGAGCTACCTTTACACTACTCAGGGAAGTAGTTTAGCTGGAAGAAAGAAATCATTATATCAAATGATTGATAAGAATTTAGAAATTCTTAGAAAAATGTTGCAGCTTGGAAGGGATCTGAATTAGCAGCCTATTCTTTTGAAGATCTCAGAATGTCATGCTTTGCATTTGCAGAGTCAAGGCGCCATGTTATACAACTGATTCAAGATTAAATTCATTTGGCTCTCAGTTGTTCACTGTAATAATGCTACCATGTTTGATAAAGAAAAATGCTAGATGAAATGATCATGGTGAAAAAATTCAGTTCCAAAAATGAAGACAAGTATGAGCTGGAAATCTTTTATAACAGATAATACATCTAAAGATACTGAAATCATTGAATTTTAGAGATCACATGAATTCATTATTTCCTCCAAATATTATTTTTCTTTATTATTACACATCAGCAGACTAAATCAGTTATTAAACATACTGTACTCTGGTGAACAGAAGTTACTGCACAAAATTTACTGCTCTCATGGCAGAAAAGGTATGAAAAATGTATACTCAGGTAGATTTTTAAAGAATCTGCAAAGATACGTAGAGCGAGCATTCTTTCCTTAAGGAAGTTTTAAAGCTCCACTACCAACCATTAAAAAAAGGGAAAAAAGTTACTGTGGGATACCTTTTGTGACTTAAACACATGCAGAGTCATGGGACTAGATTCTCTCAGCAGTTAATGATAACAGTAAGACAATCTTATTTTGTTTGTATAAGAGAGTGAGAAAAATCCTCATATTTTCAAGCCCGTTCTTTTTTTTTTTTTTTTTCACATTAGTTGCAAGTAAGACAAAAGTCCCTGTGGAGTATTCCCTATTTGGCTACAGAATACAAGTTTAAAAAGTCATCTCTGCCTCAGGCACACCACAAAGCAGCTTCTCATTCTAGAGTGTAGTCCAAGGCCCTTAGTCCACCATACCAAGAAGGGGATACAAGAACTCCCAGGAAACACCCTAGAAATTTACTTATTTCAACTAGGACTTTTAAGATGTTGCTTTAAGAGAATGACCCAAGATGGTGCTCTTCCTCTCCATCTTTAAACACAGAAAAAATCATAAATATTTGTTTATGTATTTATTGTTTAAAGGCAATAGGATAAAGATACCCAAAGTGCTTTGCTGAGCAAGAGGTTTAAATGCACATACAAGTACTTTCCTGAACTAGGACCTTTTCCCTTTGCATCTTTAATGATGAGGAGAAGTAAAAGTAGAGCAGCTATACTATTTTACTGAAATAACTGAAACAGGACTGACTTTTTACAACATTCTATTTATACAGCATTGTATTTAAAGTGAACATGGAAACTGTTCACACAAAGTAAGGGTAAGCTATTTACTTACTGTTTTGAAGTATCAGGTCATCATATTTATTGCCATTAAAATTTCCACAAAGGCCACAAGGTTTTCCCTTATGATCTTCTGTCAGCTTAATATAAATACCAGAGTTGCCATCCCAAGCAAGAGAAAAACCAAAGGTAGTCTTCACAAGAATATAGTCAGCCAGTCTCTCAATGAAAGCATTTCCAACTGTCTGAGGCAATATTAATCTGGAAAAATATAGTGTACATCAAAGATCTCAGATGAGATGAGGTTCATGCTAGAAAAATACCACATAAAACATCACCTCTAACTCAACAAGCACTTCTTCTTGGGTGTGCACAGTCACTCCATTCAATTCTTCATCATGTCTTTACTATCTTATATTTACTTCTCTATGTCAGCCATCAAGAATGAGTGCTTTCTGCTGTATACACCTATCAGTTGTACCAATCATAGGTTTAAAAGAATAATGCATCTTTGCTTTCAAAGCCTGGCACACCGCATTGAGGAATACTTGAGTTCATGAGCATGCTGCATTGGGCAAGAAACCACCACCAGCCCTTCTGGGCACTGGGTCATCACTGGGTTAGACATCTGCAAAAGGAGGAGCTTGCAGTACAGAAAACACCACTGACAAAAAAGTTGCACCTCTTCCTCCTTTGGGGAAAGACCACTGGACAATAATAAGCACAGATCTAATCCCAGTCTTCCAAAGTTGCTTCTGTTGGGTCGAACGTGTCACCAGCGGTACCATTCTCAGATACTAAAGGCATTACAAAGGGGATGGCAAAAGCACCTCAACAACTTTCTTGAAATTTCTGTACTTTATCAATCAGTAAAATATACTTATTTTGCATAAAGGATGCCTTAGACACATCTTTCTCTTACAAAAAGAAAGGTAAATTTGGAGGTTTGATGTACCTCAGAGATATTTTGTGGAGTTTTTTTCCCCAAAGGGGCTTAAGATATTTTTTTTAACCAATTCAGACTCATCTAGAAGACGATCATGTCTTATATTAGCCATAGCTACCAAGAATAAATAGTGATTGACTTGTTCAAAATGCTATCTGGATGCACCAGGGATTAGCTGGAACTGCCTGACACAGACTTTGTCTGTAAAAAGAAGGAATAAATAATTGTTAGGTTACAGCTGAGAAGCTGAACACAGTCAATACAGTGTATTCTGTCCTCACTCGTGTATGACATCAGTACTGTCACAGCTGCTCACACTAGAGCACTATCAGCCCCAATACAGAGCAGCAAGGGATCAGTAAAGGTACAGATCAAATTATTTTATCTGGATGGTGTAAGAATCCTCAGTTTCCCAAACTCCACTTTATCTTTTTCCCAATAAAATATTAAAACTCACCAGAAGAACACTTACCTGATTCCATTTTTTCTTACTTCATGTCCTGAAATCATTATTTCTTCTTGGTTTGAAAAAAATAAGCTGATAGACCTATGACAAGTATATACTGAACCATAACAGTGAGGACTGTTATGAACCTTTGAGGGAAAAAACATACACACAAAAAGAGTAAATGCTGTCTTCAATAATTTTGCACCATTTTTATTAAATTCATATATGATATTTCACATTTTTATGCCCCAATTAATGAAAGAGCTTTAAAAATAAATACCTAGAATATTGCAAAATCACAATTACAAAGGTATGCAAAACTCAAAGTTCACACTACAGGGTACTACTGAGAAATACAACAACTGTTTAATAGTGCATATCATCACAGGCCAGTGGTCTAAATACTGGATAAAGGAGTCAGGCATTTTACACTGACAAACTTCAGAGACACTGTAGTGAGCTAGCTTATAGAGGCCAAAGGTGGAGCTTGCTACTTGCACTGAAGAAACATCCCTACTTCTCTGTGTCTAGAGATCTGATCTATAAAACAGGCTTACAAACCATACAGAACCTCAGTGTAATAGCAGCACTCTCCCTGCCAGCTGAGACTGGTACAAGCTGAACTACAGCATGCCCTCCTAAACCACTCAGGATTTCTTGAGATTTTGAAGTGCTCCCACAGATTACAGCAGCCATCTAAGTTACATGGACCTGTTAAAATCCATTTTGCATTGGCTTTCCAGCCCTGCTAATGAAGAAAGGTAGACTTTTCTGAAGTGTGCTTTTCTCCATTATACATATGAGCCAGGGGATTGGCTTAGTCATATACCAACTTATCTTGCTCAAATACAGTAGTCTCAGGACTTGAAAACTGTGGGTTTGTGCTTGAGCAAAGCTTACACAGTTTTCATTAATCTCAGGGGGAATGAGCCACCCAAACCTGTAGGATGTCCTAGCATGCTTCAAAAGCCCGTAAGCTTATTTTAGACACCACTGAAGGGAGAGAGAAATGTGTTTTACATCTTAGATGCCTATCATTTCCCAGATTAAAATATAGACAGAGATTAAATTGCTCAAATATTACTTATGTTACTTTGTGTGTCATCATTCTCTGAGAAGGATGGGAATTTCATTACCTATTTACTTGACAGTGCTGTTAAGCTAAATAAACTTGGGAATTGGGAACGTTTTACCAACATAGTGAGGGACACTGTAAATGTAACTGTTTTGAAGAAAACATCCGTGAGTAAACACATACTCATGAATACTTGGATAAATCTTCCTTGACTGACACTAAATCTGGAAGCAAAAACCAGTTACTATTTCTCTGGCTCAAATAAGCTAGGTAAGGAAAAGCATTTGGAGCTTTTACATGTATAAAGATAATCATAATTAAAGACAACATAAAAGTTATTAGACCAGGCAAATGGCTTCTGTGTAAGCCCATCCCAAGACAGAAACACAATAAAGGAAAATCAAAATAATCGTTATGTTTTCTTCTCCTCTTGAGGGGTTGATTATTAAAGCCAGAAGGACCATAATGTTAGAATTTGGCAAGGTTTTTGTCTCTCCATTACCCAGTCTGTCTACAGTCTCACATTACTTATGACTTTGCTGAGTAAACATTTTCAGTTTTTAGTAAAACATGACATTTTTTCCAGCAATCAAATAGAATCTTCCAGAGCCATTGGAATCCACTGACATATTGATTCCAGATTTTAATATAATCTTGGACTTTGCTACAGCACTTTCTGAAAACCTTTAAGAGGTCACAGCTGCATATAGAATCCAAACAATTAAAATGAAATTGTGAAAGGCAGGTGTAACAGTGTCTCCGCTTAACTTGAGTAGGTAGAAATGGCAGTTTTAATGGTAGATTTATCTTCACTAAGTGCTGTTATCGGAGGGAAGAAGAGGTCATCTGTTTATAAATGAAAAACAGTCCTCAGAGCAGAAATCAGCATCTAGATCTGCCCTCATGCCTACGACCATTGTACACACACGGGCTCAAAATTGTGGTCTCTTCCCTGCCCCATCAGCACCAAATCCCAACCATTGTGAATAAGGTAACAGAATGATCTTGTATCTCCTCCCCACAGTAACCACCAGCCTGACAGATAGGGCATCTCTCTTCAAAGAGGGTATAGGTTTGAACTCTCCCTGACCCACAGTCATTAACCATGGATACTCAGCAATTTGAAGAAATGACTAAAAAGAGTGCCTTCCATACATAGGTCAAGTTGAAAGCTTTTCAGCAGTTAATCTTCTCTGCATGAAGTAGATGTAATCCAAAATTAGAATGCAAACCCCTTGAGGGGACAAGATGGGGAGCAAATCCCATAGGCCAGGGAAACAGATTCTCATAGCATGCCAATAGCTGTGGATTAGGGCCCAGCACATTCATGTTCCTCACTAATAGGCAAGTGATAGCTGTTTGCACTTACTCAGCAACTCAGAAACTCAGCAACTCAATATTTTTTTACAGCCTGGTAGCTGAAGTTTGTTAAAGTTTCTGGGGTCTTGTTTAAGACCCACTTTAGCTCCCAGAAGGGAGAGAGCTGATATCCCATTAAGGATCGAAGGAGAAAGAAATACTGTTTTTAATATACTGACTCTTTTGATTGTAATTACATTAGAATTTTGAGTTACTGCATGTAAATTTAGGATTTTCCAGAAGTTTCCCACATTTCCACAGTTTTATATTTAAGCAATTAATGCTCAGTTTGGTACATTTACTGTCTGTCTACTTATTTTACTTATTTATTTTTATGTTTACTTACATACTTACTTCTAATGTATGTTTACATACTTACCCAAACAGTGTATTGGGGCTCCAGAGTACTGCAGTCTTTTGCAAATATATAGGAGCAATTCCCTGGGAAGTAGTAGTAGATGCCATCAAATGTTTCAAAATGATACTGTCCCCATGATTTGCAAATCCCATCTCGGTCCTTGCCAGTGTTAGGTACTGGAGAGAACACACTGAGTTTACAAGAAGCGTGGTCATCAAAAACTAGCTAGTGCAAAAGATCAACTTACTCCTTCAACTTTATAGACAGTACTCTTTTTTAGTCCTAAGTCTGCAGTTTTAGCCATGTGCAATCATAATTAAATCTTTATTTGCTTCAGTGGAGACATTTTAATTACAAGTAGAAGCAAGGGAGTTAGATATTCTGCACATCCTGGAAGACAATTCTTGTTGATCCCTACACACAGCAGATTCCAGAAACTAGTTGAATTTAAATAGTAGGTGATTTAATTGGCAATAAAGCACTGCTTATTAAAAGAAATGCAGTGGTTTTTGGTTATTCAGCTAATTTAAAAAAAAAAAAAAGCTGTCTGGCTACTAGACAATACTAGACAATGGTCTATCTGTTATGGTATCTCTATATCATTACAGCCCAAGTGCAAAATGCAGACATTTCTGATGTTGTTTTCTATATGTCCCTAATAATGCATATAATTTTAATCCTCCTACCTACTGGCCAAATTAGAGTCCTGCTACAGAATAATCACAAATATCCTGGTAACAGTAGTTTTTCAAAATCTGCATCCTAAATCTTCCTGAAAGCTGATACTAAACTATTTTGGCCCAAAAACTTACCAATTTGGCACCTGCTTCCTTGAGCCTGGAATAACTGACAGTCACAGTCACCTCCCTCTGTGCAGGCTGCTCCATTAAGGCACTCCTGAGGACATGAACCTGCAAGGAAGCATTCCAGCCTTTTAGTAGATACAGTATTTTTCCAAGAGGTTGAGAGATCCTAGCCAAATTTTTTTATTGTTAAATCTGAGCCGCCATATTAGCTGAAAAAATTAACCAACCACTATCTCCATTTTTTAACATATGCTTAATTTAATCCTTCATGTTCCTTAGTTAAAAGAGAAGTAAGGTTCTCATTTGGTTTGAGACTTATAAACTAACAAAGGAGCAAAAGGTCAACCTCCTCCAAGCAAACAAAAGGTCAACTTCCCATGTAAAGAAATCAAATCCCAGTCCTGCTGATCTCAAAATATACAGGACACAGATCATTCTTATTCCTTAAATTCAGCATCATTTATACATATATCCAGCTTCTCCCTCCTAAACCTTACTGCAAAGGGTACATTCAGTTTATGAACAGGCCAGAATATATATTTTAGAGTCAAAATCAGTCCTAAACAACCTTCCTCACATTCTAACAAAAATAGTCAGCTAAAAGGTTATTTCTGCTTCAGAGGTGACTGGAGTCAGAGGCATTAGATTCCATGGGAATGGTTTGTTTTATGTTATAATTAGTAATTTTTTCCAAAAGCATTACATGGTTTTATAGTCTCTTTGAAAGCTATGAACTCCTTGTCATTTACTAATCATTCATTGAGTTGGGTTTAAATCATCATTCCCCAAAACTGCAAAAGAAAGCTAGTCCCAAAGCAAAACTTCACCAGTTTTTTGCAGAGAGTTGCTTGCCTTCTTGGAGTAGGATTAAAACTCTACATACATATAAAACTTCCAATGTTGCTGATGGGGATTAAAAAAGCATTGCACAAGGCAGGAAGTAAATGAAATAAACAGGTCCTTCCACTCCCAATGAGGCACAGCAAAGCTGCTAGTGACATTAAATGGGGAAAAAAAATGGGACCTTTACAGTAAAGGGACAAAGAAGCTACCAGTGGTTAGGAATATCATCCGTCATTGTGAAAATTCCTTTCCATGCTTAGCTTTGAATTTTTTCCATTTAAGAACTGCTTTCCAAATATACATAGATACTCTGAAAATACCAACAAAGCAGAAACCATTGTTTCTACAACAGCCCTAATGGGGAAATCTTTTGCTGTTTTTAGAATTTTGAGTTGTAAAATTGCATATATTCATTTACATAGAAAAATGCAAAAGAAGGCACCTGCCTGGGCATTTTCCAAGAAGGATACCAAAATTCCAATTGAAGTTGCCTACAGTGAACTCTTCTGTAAAAATTTCTGTAACTTAAACCTGCTTTACATATTTGTCCAATGCTTAAATCCATACAGGAGCAGCTTCATGCTCATTTCCTGAGTATTCATTTCCCTTTGCACAACCACTTTTAAGACTCTCTGATACACCTACATTCTCTGACAAGGCCAGAAAAAAAGTGGCAGAAATTAAAAATTGTAATAAAACTAAACTTTAAAAAAAACCCACAAAATCTCAGAAGATTGGCTTCCTTAGTTGTCCAGATTTGGTCATAAGGCCCTATATTGAAAGTACCATTTTAACAGATTTTTTTATATATATATTTAACATGAATAAAATGAGAAAATGAGACAGGAGAGAATTTTGTAGTGGCACGAAGAAGAGGGCTTCCACAGCCCATGGTAACACAGAGGAGGGAGGCAGAATTTTCAGGGTTCTCTCCTCCTGCAGATGAGGGTGACAGCACTGACCTCCTGGTGGACTCCGCATCAGGGTCCCATGATGGTGCAACCGAGAGGCAGATTGAACCTGTCAGAGAAACATAAAAGCCAAATCAGGGTGTTTGTGGTTTAAAAATTAATTGATAAAACCTGAGGCCTTGCACTCAAACACTGGGTTGGAACTTTAAATACAGAAGAGTAATTTGCATCTCAGCCAGTGCATGGCACAGTTAATGGTGCTGCTGGAGGGATTAGCAGCCTGGGAAGAAGAAGTACAGTGTCTTTTGAGGAGATTGGGGAAAGATACAGCCGCTATGTGAGATCACTACTGGCTTCTCATCCATGGCCTCCAGTTCCAGTGAATCACCAGGGTTCCACATGGGAAGTTTTGCATTTACGTTTAGAAGGAAAAGAAGGGGAGAGAGTGCAATCTCCCTTTTTCATTTCACTCAAATGCCCATTGTTGAAGGGCTCCCTCTATTGCTTCCACTCCCCTGACTCATACTCCATGCTGCACCCAGATCATCCCATTATGGCCAGTCCAGCTGCAATGGATTTTGTGTTCTCCTTGACATCCTTCAGAATTGCATTTTGGTTCATCCCAAACAAAAGAGAAAGCAGATCTGCCTGATCTGTCTCCTGTTTAGATGCAGGGAGCCTCACACTAAGAGGAAGCCCTGCATCTGGCCAGCACTCTGATATTGCAGCTTGTCACATCACATTTTCCCTTCCAATGATCCCATTTCAGACTGCAAGTACTCTGGGGCTTCTGCCCCCACTAGACTGACTGGAAAGTTTACCAGGATTGAAGTGCTGAGCACTTTAATGTTTCCCACTTATGTTTATCCATGGCCAGTTTAAGTAGCTTTCTTTATAAATCTGGTCCTTTTTGCTTAAATAGCTCTTCTTTCCTCTGTTTGTTATTTATTTCTTATCTGATGTTCTATGAAAAAACAGTTACCTTTCTGCAGTTCCCACAGACTTAAGTGCCAGCCTTCAGCTGTACAACTAAGAAATTTTTTTAGTCTTTGCTTGTAAACTAATTTCTTTCTTCCCTCCTGACTCCACTCATTCTTCACATCTCAAGTTTGAACTGATGGATCTCAAGTTAACAACAATGTGCAAGGAACATTTTAGGTCTTGCCAAGGCTTTTTACAGCTCGCTTTTTCAAATGGAAATATGTTGTGGGATGCTTCCAAGTAGTACAATCTGTTTAAAATCAAACTGAAATAGATTTCGTTGAATCACCACCTGGAAGGCCCCCTGCACCAAAACCCCTGGTGCCCATGGTCCAGTGGTAGGTGCAGTGTCCCTTCCCTCCCTGCACAACAAGGCCCATTCCCATTTTTTCTGATAGCAACTCCAAGCTGCCCGCCTCACAAAAGCTGCTTTTGGCCTTTGCGCCATTTTGCAGAGCATCCTTGGTGCGACAGCTCTTCCCTGCTGAGGGCCCTCTGAGGACACCTCCAGCCCTGCTTCTCCCAGGGGCTCGGTTACCTCAGGGCAATGTTTCACAGCTGCCTTTGACTCCCTAGCAGCACACACATCTCAAAGGGTCTTGCAGAAAATCACCCTGGTTCAGCCTGCAGGCTCCCAGGGACACCCTGAGGCGGGACCGCCTCTGGCTTCCTGCCTACCCCCTTCAAAGGGGTTGTAACCCCTGGCTGGGCTCCATAGCGCAAGTGTGTACAAGTGGGGGAACAAGATTCCTCCATTTAGGATTGAATTTCAGCACAACATTGCTGGGATGCAGCACTGAGGCAGCGTGGGGCCAGGGCGTTGGGAACAAGGGCTAGGCCGGAGCCGCTGAGGGCACCATGTCCAGGAGGGACCCTTGCCAGTGGCGCGGCCATTGTGCCTCTCACAAACACAAACAGCTTTCCAGGTCCTGTTCACCCCCACAAAACACAGAGAACGGCCTGGGTTTATTTCCCATGCTGTGTGTCAGTCAGCTTGGCAGGGTAGGTCCCTGCTGAGTGCTTTGCTGAGGGAGAATGAAGGCATTAGGTCACGGCTCAGGTGGGGTGAGCAGGTGGGGAGTAGCTGCTCCTCCTCACTGTCCTCCTGTTACTGCAGCCCATCTCCCCACAAAGGGTCATTTGTAAGGATGGCAAAGGCCCAGAGCAGAAAAGGGAGGAGGGTTTCCCCACCCTCCTTCTTTTGGAGGTATAACCTACCTCGGCTGTTACAAGATCTCTTTTCTGTCGAGTTGCATTAGACTCAGTTCTGGAAGAAAACAAAAAGGATGTTGTATTATCAAAGGTCCCTGGAGCAACCTGAATAAGCAAGTCCCCAGAGAGAAGTGTTTCTCTCTGATTACCATCACTTTATCAAAGAGGTCTTTCTTGGGTTAACATTTAAAAAGGTGATTCTTTTTTTTTTGTCTTGACAGTGTCTCATTTTACAGAATTGGACGGCACTCCAATCTCTGCTTGGACAGGGAGATACCTGGAGCTTTGGGGAGACATAAATAGGCAAAACAGACTTACACAACAGGATACAAAATTGTAAACCAGCTTCATATTTACTTCACGCTGCATGTCAGTGGCTACAAGTTCCCTGGAGTGTTGCTTGAATATACTCTGATGGTACTTTTGATAGCAAGAGTTGACTCTCCAGCTGGAGCCGACTTTAATTTGTGATTAAGTTTAGAAACAAGAGCATTAAACTATAAAACACACTTAGTTCTATCAACACTTCATGATCACATATAATTTGACATGCCTGTGTGTCCACTAGATGTATTAGAAAGTCATAAGATACACAAAGCTACGTCCAACTTGATGCCTCCATTGAAAATGATGGCATAGATCCCATTTAATTCAATGGGATCAGGAACATTGCCTAGTTTGGGTTTTGTTTGGATTTCAGCTTCTATGTGAAAATTAGTATTGAAAATGTTTATTTTAAGGCTGTATAGCACTTACTTTTCTGTGCTTCAAATAGCAGCTAGGATTTTATCATGCAGTTAAAACTGTAGATGGATACTCATTTAATGTATTTTTCCAGTCATGAAATCATGATCTCATGCTGTTTTCATTCCATTATTCCTCTAAGCTTTCTCGAGACCATAGAAGTATCATTTTTCATAAGGACCTCCATTTTTCAAACAGAGGACCCATGCCCATTACGTAAATACTTGGGAAAGAGTTGTAAACATTCTGAAAGTGTGTTCTACATCCAATCTACATGTAGATGACATTTTACACATTGAATTCAAGGCTATATTTTGCTTTCTAACTTTCACTGCATTGCATTTGCTCATTCTTGTTCTGTTTGTAGGACTATACAAATAAGGAATAAAAACTTACCTCAAAGTTCTTCTCAAAAGAGGAAGCTTGCAATAAGATCCTGTAGATTAAAAAATCACAAAGTTAAACTTTTTTTTTTTACAGCATCACTCTCCCCTTGGCAAGCAATGTCAAGTTTAAAACAACATTATTGAATTTTGGGGTTTAAGAATCCTGAGTTTTCCAGGGCACTTTTGTAGAAACTCTGTATCCTAGGAATGTAGGACTATATTCACTCCTTCCTAAGAATTTGATCCTCTCACACAGTCTTTACCTGCAGGTTCCATGGTTGTAGTTCCGGTACCTGCTACCATGAAGAAGTAAAAAGAGCTCATAGTTCTTTAGAGGCACAGAACAAAAAAATAGAAGAGGTAAACAAGTGAAATAGAACAGGTACACAGAGCTTTCCAGAATCAAACCTCCAGGGTTATAATACTTTACTGACAGTGGCTTGTAAGACTGAATTGTAAATAGTTTTAATGAGCCTGTACTTAAAACAAGCCAGCAAATAAACAAAACCAAACAAAACCACAAAAAACTTTTTCATATTATATTAAAAATATTTGTAATTGTAGCAAGGAAACTACATATAAAATCCAGTTGCATTATATAGAAAGTAAGATAATTTCTATAACTAGAAGAGCAATTATTTACCCTAGCAGTCTAAAAACGTTTAAAAAAACTTCACGTGCAGTCTGTTCAAATAAAATCTTACCTTTATTGAAAACCATAAAATGCTACTCGTCTGACAATAACAGCAAGAAAGGCAAGAAAGTTAGACTTTGTTCATAAATAATTGTTTTCTAACAAATTCAGATGTAAAAAATGGCTCTTAAAAAGAATTTATATTTTGGTTTCTGCACCTGTGAGAGAGAATGATGAAATATACTTGTTTAAATTGCATTTACAAATTCCAACAAGGTCAAAAAAAGAAGATAGAAAAAATAACCAGTAATATTAAAATATTTAGAAAAATATTTGTAAAAATTAGGATTACCACAAAAGAATAGAATAAAATTCTTACCTTGCAAAGTGGACAGCAGTGAATGAAGCAAGAATACACTCCACGGTATCATTAAACTGAGCTTTCCTACAATGTTCATTTCAGTATAAGTTGGAAAAGGGGAATTTATCCAAATTAATGGCTTTGATTACAGGGCATCTTACAACTGTATATTTCTACAGTGTATTTAAATCCTTTAGAGGTTAGATAATTGGACTCATTACTTAAAATAATGCAATGTAAAATAGGAAAAGAGCAGGAGACATCAAGCTTGGTAGCTACATACAGCTTCAGGAGCCCTGCGAGTGTTGCGTACAACTTCCTGGCTGCATGTCTCTCATTAGCAATGCATGGTAGCTCCTCAGCGCAGTCTGTATTAGTTACACTTCCACCAGACCTGCGAGTATTACTCCCCTGTTGAGTTGAATTGGCCCTTTATAACACAGCAGACAATGACAGAAACGTTGCCATGTCATGGTGGTTTGAGAGATCCTTCTGTCGTCACACACCTTTGTGTGCATTGAGGCTTGAGCTGAGGGCTATTCTCTACTTCTCAGTACAGCAACATTTTTTTGCAAGACCCTGAAATAATACCACTGTATAATTATAACTACATGGTTTTACATATTAACATAGTAATGTTTTTTCTCTGTCCTGAAAGGAGAGAGATGAACTTCTATTAAATAATACATCCAGCTTTTTAAGAATATTCTGGATGCCTTTCTGGGTATAGTTTGCTTATAGCACAAAAGAAGGCTTCTCAGAGGATAATTATATTTTGGTCTTAATAAATCATGTTATGAACACTTCACATTAGGAAAAAGGAGAAAGAAGTCAACAGGGCCAAAGGGTTTAATTTCTAATTTTCATTAAAAATAAAATCATAATTTTACCAAAATTAAAAGGTTCCATGTTTTAAAATAAAAGTATCTTACCTGCTTTACCATAATGTAAACAGAATCATCAGAAAGCACAGCTTTAAAGACACTTACAATGCTATTCGAAATTGTTGCTGATACTTTTATTTTACAAAGCCTATCTTTTGCCTACCCTCCATTTTTCCTAGGAGGTGCTTTATGAGACCTCCTGAGCATGCTACAGAAGGGGTGGTTAGACCCAAAAGAATTTTAGAAGCTGATGACTTCTTTGGAGTAAAAAGTTCTCCCATCCTTCCTTCTAGCCCTTTCTCTTTCCTGCTCCCCAGATGGACACGCAAATGAAAGCAAATGAAAACTCAGCCTCTCCAAGCATGGACAAAACCAAAACCCTGGGTCCACACAGCAGCCAACAGCACTGGTGAAGGTTTGCGATCACTGATGGCACAAGGGTACTTATTGGAAACTGATGCATAACACTTTGCCCTGTCTGGAGTATTTAAGAACTATTTTGTTTTTAAGAACTGTTGGATTTGAGAAGCTGACATTCCCATAGTTGCATTTCAAGAGAGTTTTTGCTTTGTTTTTACCTCTATGGGAGTAGCTATGGTCTGTTCCCGTGGATTGGCTGTTTGTCTGCAGCTGGACTGCATCTCTCAGCTCAGTTGCACCTGCAGTATGGTGATCCAAAACCACTCCACACCACAAACAGAAGCAAAAAAAGTAAATTCCTAGGCCATATGGAAACATTGATATAGTCACTCACAGACTTTTCACTCTTATGTGAGAACTTATAGGAAATAGACTTTCACCATCTCATAAATCTATTCACAAGACTGCTGTCAAGATGACATGAAACCAAGCATTGCATCTTCCAAATTCCATTACCAGTCTCTCTTACTGACAGTTATCTTACTGTCAGGCTAAGTCTGGTTTAGAAACTCTTGGAAACTCAAGCTCCTTTGAGAAATCTCATCTGGGATTCCTCACTTTCTCAAGAGTGCATTTCTCACTGTGCTTCATATGCAGTTTCACAACTAAATCATTGTAATATTAATAGAAATTAACTCTTTTGGGTTAACAGGGAAAAAAGCTATCCAAAATAGCATTTATGTGAGTTTTGTTTGGTTTTGGGATTTCTTTTAACGATTTTTCTATAGCAAAGTTGGTATATGTAGTATTTCACAGTTGTTTAACTTTTTTTAATATTTAAAGATAGGCCAAGCCTTATTATCTGCAAAGGAACTTTGTAAGAGTTAAAGCAATAGGCTTCATAAAGTTTAGACATCTCAGCCCAAGGCAAGGTAGGAAACAGCAAAGTCCCAAGCACATTAAGGATGTCAGCTAAGGAAAAAGAATTATTCAACCAAGTACTCTGAACTGTAACTCAGAGGACTATATTAAGAAAGAGATTAAAAAAATCAAACCAAATTATTTCAAGTCAACAACACTTAATAACTACACAAATATTAGAATACTAACTGACTGGCACTTCTGAAAAACTTGAAAAAAATGCACTAGAAAATAATTGCTTTTGTAAGAAAAAAAGCACAATACAGAACACACTTGTCCCACTTTAAAAATGCCAGTGTTAAATTTTTAAATTACAGATTTTTTCTTCAAAAATAAAATTTAAACATTTAAGCGGTAATATATTTGTACATTGAAGTCAAAATAAATTTGCTCCACATTTTCCAACATAATGTTTCAGAGGGCTTAAATTTATATACAGATCACAAGGTTCATCAGGATTATAAACAATGGATAAGGAAATAACTGCCTTCTGTGCCATGGGCTGGCAAGCTTACCCTGGTTTGAAAGGAGGTCCACTGTCATTGTTAACAAAATATGGTATTTGCAATGAAGAATTCAATTTTGTTGTTAATTCAATTTTGTTGTGCACAGATGATCTTCCTAAGGATTAGCATTGGTGAAACTAATGAAAAAGCCAGATGATAGGAGGTGAGGGGCGTTTCCTCTTTTCTGAGAACCACCTCCCCAGCTGCTCAAGAACCTTCCTAATGGTTTGAAGATCAAACACTTACAATTTCTCCGGGGATGTGTTTCTCTGGCCAGAGTGGATGCTCAATGACAAGTGCCTGATTACCATCCCTGAGGAATCAGGACAGGAGGAAAGGAGACATTTTTACAAACACCTTCAAACTTAACAGTGGTTACAGTTTCCCAAGGAAGTTAAGCCCTCTAGTGGGTGGTCAGCAAGCAACCTCTCAGAATAAAAATCTTCAGCCGTCCAGACAGACTGTCCAACTCTACAAACATTTCTCATTTAGAAAGCGTGTGGGAATGACATCACTCTGCAGGATTAATGGGGAATTTTTATAGGATCAGAGCTCCATTCAGAAAGCATTTTTCTTATGTTAAGAGTCTTCTGGTTGAAGAAACGACATGCAGATATCATCTCTGAATATATTAGTAGGAATGCAAGTTTTATTTTCAGCCTTTCTACAAAAGACCAGCAAAACAATAATCCCTAATTGTTACAAGCTGTTCTGTGAGCAGAAAAATGTTCATCAGGCTTCCTAATAACTGTGAAATCCACCCCTAAAGTTACTGTCATTCAGGTATTCCATCTCCCCCTGCCTCTTTAGGTTTCACACCACCACAACTTTGCTTCATCTCTTTTCCCCTCCATCCCACAGATCTAACAGCCAGACAAGAATCAGTTTTGGACAAGCCACAGCATAGGGTATGTATGTGCCAACTGGGAGGCCAGGAAGCATCTCCTAAGCAATGAGTAAGCCATTGCTTTTCAGTCACACATCCAAACAATTAGAGCCTTTATTTTCCCTCAGCTGAAGCCAATTAATGTGAAGACACAAGTTTTCACAAAACTCATAGGAATTCAAGATATCAAACTCAAAGTTCGCTCTGCACATCATCTTTTCTTTGGAAAAAACCGAGCCAGGAGGCTGAACAGGGCAGTTTTCAGCAGCCCAAGAGCTTAGAGTGCAGGAAAGGGAGCCTGAGGAAAGCAGACCATGCATCTTGCCAGACAGGAGTCTGGGATGGAGTGTCCCATTTTCTTTGTGTAAAACCAAATAGTCCTGGTATGTAAATTGGTGATAGAACATACAACAGTCTCCTCCGCATCAACAGGAGCATGACAGGTTTGAATACAAGCATTGCATTTCTCTTTCTGTCATGGAATGCAGTTACTTTGTGGCAGAAACTGACAGCTAAAATGGGGAGATGGATGCAGAATTTCTTTTTTAGAAGGAATTTTTTTTGCTACACATTTAACTCTTCAGTAACTGTGAGGATACCTTTAATACTCTTCTACTGAAAAAGCAGAGAGCTCATGACAAATGCTTAACATTAATAAAAAGCTGAACCCATCTGTTTATATTAAACTAGAAGAAAAAGGTGCATTTTACTATTCATTTCAATTCCACAACACACAGGGAAGCTGGTTTATGTTGACAGAGTACACTGAAAAACATTTCCCATTAAGCAAATTAGAATAACATGCTAAGAGAAAAGCCCAACATTTAAAAATCTCAAGCCAAGGTACTCCTATGACAATTCCAGTAATGCCACACAAGCATACACAGACATTAAAATACCAGGCTTGGAAAGCAATACAGCAGTAGCTGGGCTCTCAAAAGTGTCTTAATCCCCAGTATTTCTTCCAGCTCCACTCCAAACTGGTTTACAAACACATGAAACAACAGCTCAGGGCTGTACTCACACTGGTTGGATCAGTTTGTACCCACAGCCTCATTCCATTACTTGCATCTCTTCCAAAGGACAGAATGAGTCTTACAAAGACTCCTGTTGGCCCATCCCACATTTACTCAGAATTTATTTTTTGTCCTTGGGTAAAAGGACAGGATCTGAAACTTCTGCACTTGATATGCACATCCTGCAGCCAATTTTAAAATTACTTTCCAACTCACTTTTTTCACCCTCTCTTCCTCCAAGGCTTTCAAACTGCCTCACCTAGCTCATAATACTAGGAGTTACTCCTCTCGGCTTGTACTGTGTGAACATATGGTTGAAGGACTAATCACTCAGACCTAATCTTAAAACACCAATTCCTTGATCTGTATTTACAAAACACTAAGTATTTTAAGTTTCCTACATTTAGATGTACTAGTCCAGAACTACTCAATCTCTGCATTATCTGGTAATGCAAGAGCTCAACACACTGCCCCTCCCCTGCCCCCATAATTATTTTGGTTTCGACAATGTTAACTACCAGAAGGGTAAAGACTGAAATGGTCCATAAACCACTGTGTTGTTCCATGTGCCTGCAGAATCTAGGATGTGAGCCTTTTTTATGTTTGAATAACCACACATTCATCAACAGAAGAAAGATTTTCTTTACTCCTAAAACCCTACCTATCAGAATTACTATGAAAGGATAAAAAAAGAACTGCCATCGACCCTCTGATACTACTGTAACACAAATCCATTTTTGTATCAATCTTAACACACAATGAAAAAATCTATTTACCCACCCAAGAAAAGGCAATTTAGAAACATGAAAATTATCAAATTCTGTTTATTGATTGCCATATGACTAGAGACCAATTTTAACGGTAAGACTTCTGGTAACGTGCACGAGCACCAGGTCCTCCAAATTTCTTGGATTCACAACGGCGAGGATCTGCAACAAGCAGAGTCCTATCATACTGGATTAGAATATCCTTGATCTCTTTCTTGGAAGCTTCATCAACATCTGTTCAAAAGAGAAAAATAAATCTTTAGTTTAAGCAGTTTCACATGGAACCAATTGTTTTTGCAATAAAACCACCAAAAGCCATACACTTCCACTTAAAGCTAATAAAACAAAGTTACTTACATTTTTGATAGTAAGCCACCAAAGCTTTGGAAATAGCTTGACGGATAGCTGTTAAACAAAAACAAAAGATCAGTAACAATTGCAAATCTATTTAAAATCCAAACACAAAGTGCCAGTTATCTGAGAAATGTGCTATTTTGTTCACTGCCAAATTGTCTTTTCTCTCCTTAATATCCCGTCCCACATAGTCCACGTGACCCTTACTTTGGCAAATCTTAAGAAATCTGTGCCAGGAGGCCACCCACAGTTCATTTGTCGATTTGACAGCTGCCAGCTAGCCAAGATATTGCACAAGGGCTGTCAGATCACCTTCTCTCCTGAGTACTAATGTAGGTTCATCTTCTATCTACAAGCAGTCAACTTTCAAAATCTTAGAAATACAGTTCTCTGACATGTCTATATTTTTCAACAAAGACAAAATTGAGTGTGTGTTGGATGACTAAGGACGCAAAAGGGACAAGAGGATGGTCTTGAGTGCTAGAACATGGCAATACAAACAAACTAGCTCAGTAACAGCAATCAGAACTCAAACCAGGAGAATGGGAGAAACTGTCAGGATGTCGTTACACTTATCTGTGAAAATATTAACCCCAGGATTTTGATGAAAACATGAATATTCTGAAAAACACATGGTATCAAGTTTAGGCCTGAAATTCACCTGTTTTTTACGCAGCCTCAGCTCCACTTCAATAACTACATTCAAATTAAGAGCAGAACAAATCTATCTTTTGTAAAGATGAACTCTTAAGAACAGCTAATGTTAATATATTCCCAGCCTTCCCTGCAAGGAGAAAACTGCCTAGCTTTGCTCATACTGGAAAGATGCTTCTGAGCAACATGGAAATATACAACTAAGAATATAATTTCTAATGCTAAACCCCTCCTAAAATCCTTGTGCTCAGCTGCCTTTAAATTAGCCTGTCACAATGTAAAGGTAGCTCCCATGTATTTCATCAAAACTTCATTTTGCTTCACTCAGCTTATTCTGTTGCAGCTTTGCACATAAAAATATAAACAACTACATTTGCACAGTGGAGAAAGAACAGTTTGGCAAGTCACTGTTGCAAATTTAAGCCTCTTCTTAAATACATGGCCGCATTGGGTCTGGCTGAGATGATTTTCCTGTGACAGCTCTAATCTGGTTTGTGTTCTGGCTACAGCAAAGCAGTGCTTGCACAGCATCAAGGCTGTGCCTACAAGATATGCCCATCACCACTGGGCTAGGAGTGGGCAAGATCTTGAGGTAACATAGCCAGGACAGCTGACACCTAAACTGACCAGAAGGGATATTCCATACCAGAGGATCTCTGCTCAGCAGTAAAACCAAAGGAAGAGCAACTGCTACAGGTATTGAGGCCCCACTTCCCGGGAAGTGGCTGAACATTGCCTGCTGATGGAAGCCTTTCGTTTTCCTTGCTTCAGTGCACAGCCTTTACTTTTACTTTATTAATCTGCATTCAAAGTTTTTCAATCTTATTTTCTCCCCCCTCCTCATCAAGATAAGGAGAGGAGTGATAGAGCAGCTTGGTGGGCACCAGGCATCCAGCCAGTGTCAACTCACCACAGTGGCTTTACCCACTCCAGCCCATCCCAGCAATCCCACCCAAAACCTTACCGTAGATCTGTGCTACGTGGCCACCACCCTTCACACGGACTCTGATGTCAACACCAGCAAACCGTTCCTTCCCCAGGAGGAGGACAGGTTCCAGCAGCTGGGAAACAGAGCACAAAGAAAATTCACTTGTAACGAGGATCAGAGCTTGTAGTAGCTTTACCAAATGTGATGTCATTGAGTCTTCTGAAAAACGAAGCCTTGATTTTAAAAGCACACACCCAGGTCAGGTACACCTCCTGCAGAGTTCTCTGACATCTACTAGTGCTGTCATAAGACATATTTACTGAAGTCTTTGGTTTATTAAAGTTTCAAATATCTTAGCAGCAAAGCACATGTACATGAGAATTAAGAACAAGAGAACAGTCTAGCTAAAATGCTGTAACTACATACAAAAAGTAAGTCAAGTTCATTAAAACTGAAGACCTGAAGTGGTCTGCAGGTAGTTTTCTTCACAATTTATTATACTTTACAGTTATCTAGACAGTTTCAGATTCTGTTAGCATTGTTCAGCAGCTACTGTATAAAGTTCTAAATAACCTTTTTAAAATGAGGGCTTTAAGTCACCCATTTTATTTCAGAAAGTAGACAGGAAGTGCAAAAAATGCTTCACATTAAGTGAAACCTGTTAAGCAAACCCCCCCCCCCCCCCCAATCACAGAAGTGCACTTTACTGAATTTTCCTAACAGCATTTGCATTTTCAGTAAGCAACCAAAAATTTTGGTACTTTCAGTAGGACAAGGCACTTGTCTCCAGTGTGAAGCAACTACATGTATAAAAAGGGATGCAGAGCAGAGGCTGGGTGGATGCTTACTTTATACTGCAGAGTTCTGGGCTCGATCATTTCCAGAGGTCTTCCATTAACTTTAATGAGGCCATTCCCTCTCTTGCAGTGGGCAACAGCCGTTGCAGTTTTCTAAAAAAACCAAAGGTGTATTAGCACAGCGTTTTACTTCTGCACAAGCAGCAGGAATTTCAATTTCATTTTAACAATTGAGCAGTTCTAGTCTTATGCCCCAGACTAACATTATGCACTAAACTAAACAGTATCTTTCCCTACACCTCCAGGTATTATCAGTGTTAAAACAGAATCTTAAAAAAAGTTTCAGTGTTTGATCTATAGTTACAAGACGCAGTTGTACACGATGGTAAGACCCTTCCGTTCGACAACACCGTAGTTTTGTGGCTCGTGTTCTCTCAAGAGATTGGTACCGTGAATTATTCGAGACGCTGCATTCCATCCAACAGGGCGAACTTTACCTTCCCGCCACCCCGTCACAACGTGTCCCTCGGATACCGGCAATGGTGAGCCAGGCCGCTGTGGATCGGGGCGACAGGGGCGGCCACCCCGTGACACTCCGGGGAGAAGCCGCCCAGCCGCACCCGCGAGGTGAGCAAAGCGCTCCCCACAGGGACACGGCGCGCTGCGGCGGCCCCGGAGCCGGACACGTGGGCTGCGCGGCGGGATCCCACCCCCCGCCCGCCGGCCCTCCCGCGGCCGAGCCCCGCCGCACGGCCCCGGCGAGGAGCTGCGGCCCCGACCCCCGAGCGCGAACGGCCCAAAGGCGCGGGCCAGCCCGGCAGCGAGGAGCAGATGGTGCAGGCCGCCGCCCCGCGCGTCACCTTTCGTCCGAAGACCTGGACGCTCTGCAGGGGACCCTTGGCCGGCATGGCTGTTCCTGCAAGAGAGAGGGAGCGGCGTGAGCGCGGGCGGGCGGGGGCGCGGGCGGGGGCGCGGGCGGGCGCGGCCGGAGCGCCCCGGCACTCACCCGTCCTCGGCGGCGGCTCCGCGGAAAGGCCGCACGGGGCTTCCGGGCCTCGCTTCAGGGGCGCCGTGCCGTAAAGCGCAACGCCATCGCTTCCGGCAGCGCGACAGAGAGCGCGGGCGGCTCCGCCCCGGCTGGCGCGCTTTGCGGCCCCGCGGCGGGCAGGCCCCGCCCGAGCTCGGCACGGCCGCGGGCGGCGCGGCGGGAACCGGGCACGGAGAGGGAGCCCGGGCACGGAGAGCCAGGCACAGATAGAGAGCCCGGGTACAGAAAGCCTGGCACGGAGAGCCCGGGCAGCCGCCAGGGGCCCGCTCCGCTGCTGACACCGCGGGGCACTGTGCTGGGCCCCGGTCACAAAGCAGAACCCAGGTGGGCTTCTAATGTAAGGAAAGCAAAATGCTGCCGTGCCCGAAAGGCTCACATTCGCTCTTTAAACCTCCTAGAGATGCAACAATACAAACTCCACGGCCTTTATCATTTTGAACTCTGGTAAGCTGGAGAGGATGAAGCAGTAAGCCCTGTATTCGTGTCGAGCACTGCACACTGACACATATTCGGAAACTGCCTCATGCCCACTTAAATTTAAAATCGGCTCAGAGTTTTCTTCAGATTTAGTGCACTCAGGGAACCCCATCAAATTTATCTTCTGTCTCCATCTATTTCTTTTTAATATCTGTCATAAAGCATGGAGTTTAAGTCACTTTCAAACTGAAAATATTTTACTTCTAATGCAGTAGTATATGGTATGCAAAATTGTCTAGAAGGACGAAAGGAGAATCTGTTGATGAAGCGAGGTCATGCTTCTTAGACATTTTAAATGATAGAGATTTAAATTACTATGATGATTAGAAAGTTGACTGCTCAAATAAAACAATCCGTTCTTTTGTCTTTGGACAGGATTTTAAATACTGAACATTAGTCATCAGTCATGTGAGGATTTAAACAAGCACTTAGCTTTATGCAATTGGAGTGATTAGTTCTGTTCAAGTGAATAGAGTTGTGCAGAACGTCTAAGATTTAGCACATCTCAAACCCTCAATTGTACAAAGCTTTAACATGTGATCCAAACAGTGATTTATTTCTTCAAGACTGTTTCCTAAGGAACAGTGTTTATGCAGTCACACGTGTCTATCATCCAGCCTTTTCCTATCATGGGAGGAAGGGGAATGGCCAGTTTCAGTTAGTTCTTGAGGATAAATGGACATTTCAGAGCCAAGACAGGTTTTACATGTTTGCTGAAAACAGGTGGCTGGGCACCAGAGAGATCTTTAACTTGCGCAATGAAAGCAGCTGCAGGAGCTGGAATATTAAGACATTATAAAACCCTTATTTAGGTGAAAAAGAGAAAACATAATACCTAATTAACCCAGTTAGACCAAAGGGTTCAGCTAATACTTATGATCAACACAAAGGTGAGCCATTAGTAATTCAGTTTTGCTGGGTGTCCAGGGTACTTCTAAAGAAAAAGAAAGCAACTCTAAATCTATTTCCTGTGTGGGCATTATCTAAGGTCTGCTACTGAAAGCCTGTGATTTAATATGAAGTATACCATTAAATAGGTAATTTTAACATGCATAAAACTTACATTTTGGGAGCATGCTTTCTTAGGTCCTTTAAAATTCATCCTCATTTGAATGTTCATCTGCTGCATGCTCTTCCTGGAACTGAAAACAATCATCCTAGAGGAGCCTGTGTGAAAGCCGGGGATATGCCTACATACATTTATCTTTCTGCCTTCTATTGGCAAAACAAGACAGTAACCAACATATAGTGATAAGTTGGCCTGGAAAATAAGGTTAAAGGCTTTGTGCTGCTTGCTCCCTTTGCTTTCTAGCATAAAAAAGGAATAAGAGCTAAGTTGTAGGCTGTGTAACATTGTAAGAGTTAACTGGAACATGAATAGCACAAAACAAGGGGGAAAAAAAAGACACCAGAATGGAAAATAAACCCCTCAGGTAAGACACTATATTTCTACAAAATGTCCCAGCACCAACAATATCCCTGTTTAGTTTTACTGAGAGCAGAGTACTTTAAAATGTTAAAGTGTCTCAGATTTTAAAAGGAATACATGGTAAGAATCTGCAAGCATCACCTACAAAATGTTGTGTTCACTTCCTTTTTATTTGTGAAATAA
Organism: Melozone crissalis; assembly: GCF_028551555.1. Taxonomy (NCBI): domain Eukaryota; kingdom Metazoa; phylum Chordata; class Aves; order Passeriformes; family Passerellidae; genus Melozone; species Melozone crissalis. Next base: position 31,033,603 of record NW_026535782.1, on the reverse strand, counting down.
TTTCACCTGTGGAATGTAAGGCATTTGTTTGGTGGCCTTTTTTTTTTTTTTTTCTTTTGTTAACCTGATTTTGCACCAGTGTGAGGACTCCTATAGGGAATAATCTGACCCAGAGAAATTAAGGCATATTTGCTGGTAAACCGCTCTTAGCAGAAAGAGTATCTCAGAGAAAGCTGGCAGGGTTGTACTCATCTATATATAGGGCATTTTGTTGTTTCCTAATAGAAGGAAAACTATTTGGATTTTACAGACATCTAAGTACTTTATTTCACAGTCATTCTACTAATTATACACAGATGATGTGTTGTGTATCTTTGTAGCAACAAGATTCTTACAACTGCTAAATATTTTATGTGGGCATTTAGTGAGGCTTTAAGGGATTGAGAGTCTCACAAGCTGACCTCCTCCTGGGGCTGCTTTGACCTCATTGCAGGCTATGCTGTGGCCTGCCCATCTCCCACAGACCAGCCACATGCAGTAATGCTCTCTCTCAGTTTTCTGGGAGCAGTGAGGGTATGGCAGCAGGATGTAGCACTGTAAGGAATGTCCCTGACAGCATCTCCGCTTGTTTATTCACTTTGTGACAGGAGCACAAACCTTGTGTATATAACATGGCTCCACAGGGAGGAGGGCTGGAAGGGAATGGCAGGAGGTGGACAGAGGTGAGCTGAGCAGAGCCAGTTCAAATTTCCAAAGAAAGATTCATTGCTGCTCTTCTCAGCCAGCAGAGCCTTCTCAGGTGGGCTGAGAAGAGCAGCAATGAATCTTTCTTTGGAAATTTGCCAGCGTGGAGCATAGTACCACACTGCAGTCCAAAACCTGTGTCAGTCCACTGCCCACCAACACTGTCAGGCTGATGCAGTGCAACCCATGAATTTTAAATTTGAACACATTTGTTACTTGAATGCACACACTTTATTTGGCAACACAGGAGTCAAATATATTGAAGATTTTTGTGACTTACGTGCTTGCGTGGGGTTTGTTTTTTCTGGGATTTTATGTAGTTTGGAATTTAAAACAGCAAGTGACTGGACTTCCATGTGAAATCGTGATGTTGGTTCTCTGCTCAGATATTGAGCTGTTTGAAATGAAATTCACATGTAAGTTCAGAAGGTAAGCATTCACAGGACGGCATTTTAGCTTCCGCTTAGCACGGAATTATGTAGCTGCCAAGAGTGCAAGGCAACAAAGAGTCAAGGTCAATATGTTAACAAGGCCAGCTGTAATGTGCCTCTAAATTTCCTCCTCTTTAAAAAGGAGAGAAAATGCTCTCAGTGGAAAAATAATGGGAGAAATAGTGAGATTATCTTCCTCATGTATTATGTAAAACATTAATAGAAAGGTAAGAGCTATGGCAAAATACAATCAGTTACTTCTATATATATTGTCATAGGATATAAAATTATCGTGAAAGTAAAAAAACATTTGGGGGAAATACAAAGAAACACTCTTCTACATAGTCCATAATCACATTTCAAAATATCCACGCCTTCTACCAAAATGTCCCAATTTGCAATTGATTGTACTTTGTAGGATTTTGTGTGGCTTTTTAGCAGAGTGGATAATTTTAACTAGGGAACAGATTTGTTTGGATTTCATGCATGATAAACAAAGCAAATTCTCTGAAGTTTTTACTTCAGACAGCAAAATCATCTCTTCAGAAGGCAGTGTTGGTCTTGTACAGCTTTGTATCTTTTGAGAATTAGTGGATTCCTTCACTATGAAGTATGAAGTATTTCAGGAAAGGAGATACTGGCATCCCTTTTTGATGGCAGATTTTATAATCTGAAAGGTCTGGGATAGCCGAATATAGTTCTCATATTACAGTTTGCAACTGATGCATGTTTGATGATAAAGTGTAATTAGCTAATGGATCCCATTATTTCTGAGGCTTGCTTTTCACGGATTGTATTCATCCAGGCAGCAGCTGAAGAGTTTTCTAAACTCAATTAGTGCAAGAATGCTGTGGCCAATGGAAAAATGTTTGATGCATGCCAGAAAACAAATCTTCCCAGCTCTTGGAAATATGTTCTGAAAACAGATATAGATCACACAAGATTTTTCATAGCAATAAATATTTTTTTCTTAAAAATATATTTAAAATCTAAAGCAAAAAATTTGGTTTAATTATCCTCCTCAAATGAAGCTCTGTAGCATAAGCTCTGGAACATAAGGATGTGAGTTATCCTGATTGGTGTGAATATTGTCTCCCATTTGCAGGTTAAAAATGTTAATGTTGCATTGAGATTGAGAACATGAGATGATTTGTAATGTAGAAATTGACACGGTGATAGGCTCATTCACACTGAAATTCAATGTATGTAAATAATTAGCTATACAATAGTTTACTTAGGACCAGGCTTAGCATTGCTGCTTGGGAAAAATCACAATTCATGATTGTCTTGACTTTCATTTTGAGTGAATAGGCTAGGTCTTTCAGTACAATAAACAATAGAAGTACAAAGCCCATCTTGTATCTGAACATACAAAGATTAAGGCTCATTGTTTTAGTTCTGTTACCTGAGTGGTTGCTGAAATCTGAAAAAAGTTGTGACTTAAATTTGCAACAGAATCCTATTTACAGTGGCTGGAAGTTTGTATAATCAGTTAACACACTAACTTTCCAGATGGAAAGTTATGGCTCATTTTAGAATCTGTCTATATGATAGAGACTAAAATTGAATGATCTAGGATTTAGACTTGGAATATACGGTGGATCTCTCTTGCAGCATACAAGGCTTCAGTGAAATCTATGACAGCAAATTAGAATTAAAACTCTTCTCCTCTGCACTCACAGAAGCTGCTTTTCAGTATGTGTGCGTGAGCTCACACACTCACACTTTTGGATGTCAACAGGAATCGAAGCTGCAAGAAGCTGCCCTGGCAACAGCCCAGTACCCCCAAGCTACACTAACAAGCAAAGAAGTAAATAGAATCACGTACATGAAACAATTTATTTTTTTAGAACAGAACAGGCATCTCCAAGCTTCCTGCTGTATTTTGCTGCCCCTGGAGGCTGCTTCTCAGTTTAGTTCCCATTTTTAGAAACTAAGCACAGCAGGGTCCAGTGGGATCCAGCTGCCCTCTCTCAACTCCTCTGCAGAAAGAGAAGTCCTGGGTCTTAACTTCTGCAGGGTATTTGGATCCTTTCTACTTTCTTATATTAAAGAAATATGAGGAAGAGTGACTGTAGAAATAGATACCTATTTCACACTTAAAATACAAGATTTTTGCTCCAGTTGGCTTGATTATATTCAGATTGCAAATACAGTACTGCACTCCATCATCCATAGGTCTGTACTTCTCTTTAAATCACACATTTGACATAATATATGCAGAAAGTTGCTGACTTCTAATAGATAAAGAGGTGCAATCATTGTTATTGACTACAGAAAAAGCCTTAAATATGCACACATTTACTTTGCTGAAACATCAGTCATAGTTTAGAGCAGAAGGAGATAGGCTTCTGTGAAGTTATATTAATATCTACTGAGGTAATTTCTATTTCTGATTTTGAATGTTTGTTGTTTCAAGTGAAACATTTTCCATTGCCTGTGGTAAGAGAGCAGATTAGGCAGAAGTATCAGAGCTCGTGAACTGTTGTGTACTTACTGGCCTACCAGAGAACTGAGACATTTTCTTCAGAAACTGGAGCAGTTGAACTCTAAAGGAGAATGAACCCTTTTGGCAAGGCTCTCTAAGGGCTCTGGATGGAAAATCTTGTGTTTATGAAACAGAGAGAGCAGGCAGAAACATAGTGACTGTTCAGCTTGTAGAATTAAGGGAAAATAATAACACATTTTATTCACACAGAAACGAACACAGCTAGCTTATCTGGATGCTGCGTGCTGTCAGGAATCATGGCATTGTCAAACACAGCAGAATACCTGTCTGGTGTAGGATTGACAAAGTGGTTGTTACCAATTAGCAGCTGTAGCTCTTGAACTGAAACAATTCTCAATGCCTGGTTGCATGTTAATAGTTGATACGTTTTAAAGTAATCTATCCATCCTCACCTAGCCTTTGTTCAGAGACCACAGAGAAGTCGTAGAGTCTGATATCTCCAAATGATTCTTCTGTAGTTCATTCCTCCGCTGTTCCCAAGAGAATCTAGCCCATAATATCTACACACTAGGAGATCTGCACAGTTCACAGAAACACAAACACATGCAGTATTACAACACATGTATTAAAGTGACTTTTTTTACAAGATCAAAAACAGATAGAAAAAATGAGGGGCTTGGGAAAGCTTTTACTGAATAAAAATGTCTGTGGAGGCTTGCTCATATGTGGGCCTGTGAATAACACTCAGGAGACTATAAATTTTAGACAAGCCAGATGGTTAGACAGCAAACCAGATGCTTTTATTTATGAAGACAAAGTTCACATGTTGTAAGGTACTTTGTTCTTCTACAGAAGGTTTCACACACAAAGTAAAATAATTATATCTGTGTCCTATGACGATTGACTGGAACATTCATACAAATAAAGTCTCATCCAGTAGTCCATTGTTCTTTCAGTACCTGAAGGAATGACCTGAAGTTGTGTCAGGGGAGGTTCAGGTTGGATATTAGAAGGTTTTTCACCCAGAGGGTGGTTGGACACTGGAACAGGCTGCCCAGGGAAGTGGCAGAGTTGCTGTCCCTGGAGGTGTTTAGAAGAGGTGTAGATGTGGTACTTGAGAAATGTTTTAGTGTTGGGTTTGGCAGTATTGGGTTTATAGTTGGACTTGATGATCTTTAAAGTCCTTTCTGACACAGATGATTCTGTGATTTTATGGTTGGTGCCTCTAGTTTTACACATGAAAGACACAGATGATGCTGGCTTGCAAAGTCTTGTCAAATGAAGGAGTTTGGAGTAAGGTAAGTATAGAAATACAAACTCTGGTGATTTTATACCACACAAAAATCAGTGGTTAGATTGGAAATGAATGCCAGATTTTAAAAATGTTTAAAATATATATGAGATGTAGATGCCTAAATCTCAAGGGAATACAAAACCTCTGCCTTTAGGTAACTTAGGAGCCAGAGTTCTGTTTGCAGAATGACATAGATTCATCGTTTATGTCTAATTGAAAGTTAAGCTTTTTAAAGTACCTCTACCTTTTGTAATTATGACTTCTGTTGATTATCATTGGAAATCTTTCGAACATTTATTTTCCATCTAGCATGCTGCTTGTATCAAGGGGAGTAAACCTTTCTGTTTTGCCAATTCCATTATTTTGAGGGGTTTGAAAGGACACAAGTCAAGTATCTCACAGACACACCAGGGTTGTGCTTGGGACAAATACATCAGGATATTAAAGGTTTAAAAAATTTATTCCATTTGATTTAAAGAGGCTCTGAACTGTTATTCTTAGTTGTTCTTAAATAAGCACTTTTCCTTTTTTTTTTTTTTAAGATTGGGGTTAAAAGCTCTTCAATTTTGTTTATTATGCATTCTGGACTCAGTTGCTAGTTGATTATTTTAAGAGTTAAAGTATTTTGAAAAGAAGGTCCCATATAATCTCTACCATGTAATTCCATTCCATGGTCAGCAGCATTTTAGATAAGTAAGCCAAAACCATCATTTTTCACAATTTTCTGTCATCCCAAATGATCTTTAATGATAACTATATGGTTTTGCCTCTTCATATCGAGCTGATAGAAATACTTTTTTATCCATAGACAGCATTCAGTTTCAGATTTGTTGATGTTCAATTTGACTGTACTTAGTGTTTATACCTTTTTCACTAAAATTGTAGAAAACTTGAAATTTTCTGTATTGTATCATTTTTTGAAATTTTATTCATATAGTTCATATGTAACAGAAATAATATTAATAGTGCTTTAAAGAAACACAAAAATGTGATACAGCAATTTATAATTTTGAACAAAATACTCTGCAGTTGTATATCATGACCTTGACATATATTTGCCTTTCAACAGCTCAAAAGTCAAACCATCATTTGTGCAAAAAGAAAAAGCGACCATCTCTGTGTGATCTCAGGCTGTGCATGCATGAGTTTGCTCTGTGCAGTGATCAAATCCTCTGAATACAAAGACTTAAACAAACTAACCTATAGTTGTGACTGAACATGCACAGAGTCCTTGCCTTCAGCATCAGGAGCTGCAGTTTTAATTTAACAATTTCATTCGGTGCCTTTATTGATTGCTCACAATGAGGCCATTTGGAAACCGTAGCAACAGAAATCTTGCTTTATATAGAGCAATGTCAGTGCAGGCTTGCCTGCTTAGAGGTTGAAATGCACATTTTATCTAAATTCTTCATGTTCCTGTTAATGTCTGCAAGTTTGGATTTCAAATTTGTTGGCATGTGTCCCTGAGCTATGATGTGACAACTGTTCAATTGGTAACTCTGGTCCAAACAACATAACACTACATGTATGCAGTTGTTCTTTCCCAAATGTCGAAAAGAAACAACTACTTTATGGGATGTTCTGAGAATGAAAAATGAATATCAAAAAATGCATTTTCTTTCACTATTCCTGCATTAACTCTCCAGAGGAAAGGCTGGGCAGAGGGTTTCATTTGAGCTACACTGTAAGGAGCAATTGATGATTTCACATGTGACTCATGCATAACCATCTAGTGATCAGATCTCCAGTTGTTCTAATCTGATCTAGATTTGAAATCAGTTCACTTAAAGTGACCTTTGCAACTTCTGTCATCTGTTTGGAGTCCTGTAGAATTCTTGATACTGAAGGCTTCCTGAACACAACTGAAAACTGTAGTCAATGATCTATTTAAGCATATTCCACTCCACATATGTATTCCTTCTATCTCTTCCCTCCTTGCTAATTCTCTCTGAACCCTTTATCCTTTTGCCTCTCTTTGCTTTGTCAGAGGGTTGTGACAAGCAGCCTGGAACAGACTCAGTGCTGATGTAAACGTGTGTGGGTGGCAGGAGATGGGGAGGGCAAAGCTGGCTAGTGTGCAGCCCAACGTAGCTGTGACCGTCCTTGTGGTATGGAGAGCGGGAGCACACTGTGTTGGCGCTAATGCCAGCTGCCATGGGGGTGAATGCTAATGTTCTGTGGCTTTTGCATCACCACCAAGCAAGACCTGAACCTCAAACCTAGTGGAAAAGCTACAGTGAAGTGTGTTTGTACTAATTCAAATCTGTCACTACTTATCTGTACTAAAGAACAACTAGAAATCAGCTGATTGTACTACTGTCACAGACTCAAAAATAATGCTTGAAAAAATATTGCTACCAGCTTTGACGTGGATCCCAAAAACAATGGTTTTCAATGTGACTTTGTCAGGGAGCAGGAGGACTGGAGTAGCTCCTTGAGATGGGAAGAGTCAGGAGCTGAGCATGACCCCAACACAGGCAGTGCCTCACCAAATGGGCACCATCCTATCGGGTCTGAGCTGGGGGTTAGTGTTATTGTCCATTTCACTCTTATATTATTTTGGTTTTCCAAGCATGGCTTACTTTTTGATTTGTCTGTTTCTGAAAATCCTGCAAGCCCTCCACAACACCCACTTACCAAAAGAAATACTTACTGGCTTGAACTGCTGACAGTTTAGAATAAAAGTATTGTGGTTTGATTAACTCTTTGTGAGCTACAGCCCCTTTGAACTGTTGCATGGCTCCTTCAGTAGCCATAGCTGGCAGTTTGAGCAGCACTGCTCTAGCTAATAGTTTATTTTGTCAGCAAACTGCTTTGTTAATAAAAAAAAAGAAAAATTATTAACCTGGAAGTAAGCAGGCATCTTTCTTGAACACAAAACCACTTTTACTGAAATGCCTGCTGGCATTAAGATAACCAAAGAATTTATTTGTAGTGAAATTGTCTCTAGAGGCCTCCACCACCCTGAAGTGTGTGCTGTGCTCTCCTCAGGCACGTGCATCCGGCGTCACCCACAACCAAGAGACTTGAAAAGAAACAGGAACCCGCCAGTGGTGGGTGGGGACAGAGGCTGTGGGGCTGCCAAAGGGAGCTGGTAAAGGTCAAGCAGATGATGAGAAGCAGAGCTGGTCTGAGCCCTCACCTACAGCCACCTTCACTGAATTCCACTCCCCATGAGAGTTTAGATTCCTCCATTGGCAAATTGTCATAGATGCTTGTGTACAGGTTTTTTTTTCCTTTTCCTGTGCTTCGTTCACAACAGGTTATTTCTGCTGCCCCAGGAGAATGGAAGGAAGCCTCATCTGTTGTGTTTCCCCTCCATCTTGCAGCCCAAACAGAACCCTGGCTGTGCCAGCTTGACTTGCACACTGGGGGCTCCCTCTGCCATCCTGCAAAGAGATATAGGGGATTTAGGGTTCTTGCTTGTAACTCACTCCACAACACCGAAATATGTGCCTTCCTGAATAATCTATACCCACTTCTGTATTTAGGATTCTTTAGCCCACATATGGAATGTTTTTCTCACACACACACACACACACACACACACACACACACACACAAAAATATGTGTGTCTTGGTTTTAACACAGTTATGATCCAGCTTCACTAGTTTGCTCAATCTGCTTTGTGGCACTCCAGCAACATAGAGCAACTGTAAAACCTGCTTAATTGAGCAATTAAACTTTATGACTGCTCTGAATCCCTGAAGCAGTAAAAGGCAGGCAGAGTGCACTGGGAAATCTTGCCCATCCTTTGGAAAAACTAAGGAAGCACAAACCTCCTCAAACGAGCCCTCAACCCGTGCAGAGGCACTGAGCATCACCTCAGGTCCAGCAGGGCTGCACTGGCAGCAGGGTATCCAGAGGACAGGCATGTGCAGAGATTAGGCAGAGTTCGCCTTTGCAAAAATGCAGGCATAGCCCCTTCTTTAAAATGTGCTTTCCCTTGTCTATAATAGAAGTCCACTAAAGATAATAGTGCTTGAGATGTAAAAATTGCACCCTGATCTCATCAAACCCTTGTGCATGAATACAGAAGACCTGAAATCTGTGGTGATGTTTATAGGATCAAATCTTACTTTTCAGGAACACCACTGATGAAAAAATTTTGTCTTTAATTCTAGTGACCCATCTAGAAGAATAACTACTGCTAGCAGTCTCATCACCATTCTGTTAGTCTTTCTTGGAGAGCATTGCAGTTGTTATTTTCTATACTAAACCAAGAGGAGTAGTCCAGGCACAGGAGGCAGGACCAGGAGTATTGCTGATCCCAGTATGTGCTCTGAGTCTACTCGTGATTCACTGGCTGACCTTGAACCAAAGTCCTAGATCTGAGCACTACCTCTTTGGCAAAGCTGAGGTCTGGGCTTGAAGCTTGCATTTTAGATCTACCCCTTCAAATGTATTCTCTGCTTGGTTGAAACAGTTCTTCCAGACACAGGGTGTTAAATATTCCAGGAAGGAGTTAAGTGGGTCTGGCTGTTTGATTCCCTCAGGAAATGGGAGCTACATTCTAGAGAAAGAAGGAACTGTGCATGGGCTGTGCATGGCTCTGAACTTCTCACAGAAAGGCTGAAGATGAAATACATAGAGATTGTAACTGGAATGTGACGTTATTGCTAATGTTTGTCAGCAAAAGCCATCTCTAGGATGAAGAGCTTTTTATTCTTAAGCAGGAAGATTTAGTTTAAGATTATGTAAGTAAAGCACCCACACAAAACCTGCTATTTGTTTTTCTCATTCCATTCACATTAAAAAAATATTCTATTATAAAAGACTTGCTTTGCACTTACTCTTAGGAGTGCAAGTAGCTGGAAATGTCCCTTTTAAATTTTGTGGCTGCTTAGTTACCACAGCTTCTTGCTATCCAAATAGACTCACTCTGTCAGGGCTGCGAGATGGGGAGAGATAAACACAAGGAGCAATTGTGGCTTCCTGCCACCAGCCCTGCTCAGAAAGCAAGAGCAGATGAACCGTTGCTGCGGCAGCGGTGGGAAGTTGTGGCCTCAAAGGAATAGGGGAGAAAAAAAAACCAACCAAATATCCTGAGAGCAGGATAGATTATGTCAAATAATGTGCTCTCTTCTAGTCCTACTTTGCTTAGTCAATAGTTTTAAGGCAGCCATTACTCTGCCAGAAAATAATCCATGTAGATATGCTTAGAAAGTATCAGGTTTGAGGTAGTGCAGTGGGATATTCTGTATGCAAAACTTACTATGGAGGCAGCCAAATTAAAAATTATGTGGTATAGTAATTTTTCAGCTGTAATTGTTGCATAAGTTTTGCCTAAATGTTATTGTCAGGTGTTAAGTTTTGTTACCTGACCATGTATTTTCCTTGTTTGTTCAGTTTTGGAAACTGTAAGTAGAAAGAAATAAAGAAAATTAGCTGATGGGAGAGAAAATGAGAGAAATGGGAAAAAATCCCAGACAATAAAGTTGAAGGCCAAGAGCTCTAAAAAGAGGCAAGATCCAAAACATGAACAGCTCTCAAGCAAACTAGCATTTCTATTCCCTCTGGTGGGATGTGGAGCAGGCAGTTTTCCCATCAGAAGCTGCAGGACTCTTCTGCTGTTGTAGGGCTTTGTAAGAGGAGTTTAATCAGACACACTTTTGCAGAGGGGGGAATGACAGCAGTTGTTTGTTGTTTCTCTAACTTTCAGCAAGGTTGCAAGGGCTGCAGCTAAGTGCTGCTAGCAGGAGCTGAGCCCAGCCGTGTTTCACACCAAAGGAAGGTTACACAATGCTGTGGGTGGCCGAGTATTTCTGGGAGGCCCACTTTGCTGCAGACTTTGCTTGCATCACTTCCTGAAATAGAGATTGACTGATGTGATATATTCTTTATTTTATTCATTTGGTTTTTTCCTCAAACTGCACTTTATACTTGCATGCTGTTTGCAGAGTTGCCTTTTGAAGAGAAGTTCATAAAGGCTCAAAATAAGGTGCGCTCCTTATTTTGAGCCTTTGATTTCTTCTTGATTTGATTTTAACATGACTTCTCCCTGATTCTTCCACTTTTTTTCTCTGTTCTTCTGGCATCTCAGAATGGAAACTCTGTCAAAGCACTGAATGAAAAGGGAATTATATTCTCTGCAATATTTGTCTTAATTTTAATTCACTTTACTTTGGGCTGTCCTCAGCTTGTGCTTTCTTAATGTGCTACAGATTTCAGAGTTGATACTGGGTAACTGTGAGGAGCCAAGAGCTGGTCAATATGCAGCTAGGGTTTTAACTCTCAGGAAAGTGTAGGAGGTAGTTTAGAATTTAAGTTGTTTTGCTGGGGTTTTTTCCATGGGAAAAAGATACCTCTTCTCTGTCCCTTGTGCATGGGAGAAATGTGAAAGAAGGGAGGTCTGGCAATTTCCTGCTTTCCTGCTTAGCAAACCCATGACAGCCGCTGTCAGTGTCCTACCCTTTAGCCTACTATTTACCAGTCTCTGTGTATTTTTTATGAAATTATTAACAGAAGTGAATTTAAACATGATATATTGCACACTCAAATTCAATCTCTACCAGGACTAGAGAGGAATGCAACTCTGGGAAATAGCATGTTTAATTTGTTTGGTGTTTCTGCATAGCATTATTTAATCAAAAGCCATTTCTTTCATCAAATTAGTCTTGATTATGTTTTTCACTATTAATGTGGATTAGGCAATAAGTTCAGCTTTGAGAATTAGAACTTATTCTTTTGTTACAACAGGAAAGGGTATGGGATGACAAAATAGGCATGGTTCATCACTCAAAATAGCTCATCAGCTGTGTGGTATCAGTGCTCTTAACTGTAATGAAAATAAAAACATGCTCTTTCCATAGTGGTTTCAATCAGTATATTTAACTTCTTATTTTCAAGTCATGTACAGATAATGAAACATCTCAGAATGCTATTTCCAACAATAGGAAACAGCAACAAAAAATAGCAATTAACTCTTCCTCCCATATAAACTGCACTTGGATTGTTCTGTTTAATAGGCAGCATTGGACCTACATTCCATGATTTTATCTCACCTATTTTTCTTAGCTCTTTTGAACTTTTTAGTCCAAAGTCTTCAATTAATTCTGCATTTTAAAAAAGGAATTATTCTATTTGTTTCCAGTTTGTTCTCTACTAATTTAATTTAATTCACCACCCTTATTGTAAGAAATAATTCTATTCACCTTTTTGATCCCAACCAAGGGTATTTTTGTAGGTCCCCAGCATACCTTTTCCATAAGCATCTTTTGAATGTGAAAAAATTTGATCCATGTGGTGTTACCACAAGGAGCTGGCCAGTATCTCTTGCTTACTTCCAGGACATTCCTACCACTGCTTACAGTATTCACATTTGGATTGCAGTGGCACAGTCATAAATTTTTATTTAATTTGGCTTTTAATCATTTCAGGCATTTCTAGATGAATATCTGCTAGGTAATTTTTAGATTAGATTACCTTTAGATACATGCATCTCCTTGTGTCCTAAAGTGGACACCTGTCTTCCAGACATAGGTTTGTATTGCACACTGATGCCCAGGTCCCAAATCTTACACTGCCTGCTCTGAAATGAGTATGCATTCAGAGGATGGAATAGTGACCTTTAGTTTAGGAAACAGTGGATCATTAATAGTCTTTCAGGCCGCAAAATCCCGTTTGAACCAAGTTAACCTGCTCTGAGTCTTGTGCTCTTCTGCTTAACAGTGTGTCATTTTCACAAAGGCTGTGAGACATAGGAAAACATAGCTGGTAGGCTATGATATGTATTAATTAAAATGATAACTTTAAAATTAATTATTATGGCCTCCTATACCACCTTTGAGGCATAATATTTAAATGCTTAGTTTCACATAGTGAACATTCTAGGTCTATAACAAGGCATCCTAAGCTGCATTCTGTTTTTTAATGCTTGTGGTCCTCATTGACCCCCACTGCACTTACTGCCTATAAAATGAAACTCTAAATGAGCAGCACCTGGGAAGGTCAAAGAATGCCTCTGAAAACCCTTGTTCAAGGAGGAGGGAGAAGCCAAGGAGCAGGGAGAAGTTGCTGCAGCACTAGCAGAGGAATTCGTAAGAATTAAGGAAGACTGGCTGTAGCCATATTAGGGCTGTGGAAAAGGCATGATTTTGCCTCTTCAGTGTATTTTGCATCTGAAAGATTTTGATTCTATATTTTATTTTCTTCTGCAGATTAGATACCTGTTTACACTGAAAAGGAGTTTTGTTCCTACCTTAGCTCTTTGTCTATTGTGCACAATAACTGCTGCTAAAGAAAAACATAGATTTCTTGCTGCTGTGCTCTGTAATTGTTGATGAAATCTTTCTTATTGCAATTAAAATGAAAAATCATGGGGCCGTGGCAAATTTCCCATGCTTTAATAGAGCCTTGCTGAGACAGTTGTGTTTGGTTTGTTGTGTTGTGCAGGGGCTGGTTACTCAATACCTCTCAGTTTAAGTGAAAGCTCCTTTTGTCCGGGAGCAAGAGCTGCTGGAATGCCAACACCCAGCAGGCACTGGTGTCCCACAGGAATAGGTGCCAGGCTGCTCAGCCCCCAGCTTCCTTCTGCTTTAAATCGAGACCTGGTGAAATAAACACACCTCTCTGACATTCTGCATCGCTCTGTGATTTCTGAACAAAACCCTTATCAGCCTGTCACTTTGTCTTTTAATAATGCTGTGTCTCTTTCCAATAATGGAAAAATGGTTTTGTACAGCATCCCAGGGCCATAATCTGCCTTATCTTTGATGAGAATGGTGCAAGTTTCATTTGCAAAGTGCTCCCAAAAATAAACAAGGAAAAATCTGAAAATATTTACTGCATATCCTCCCACTGCACATCTACAGATGCAAACAGTTTATAGCGAATTAGAAACAACTTTCGCTTCTGCTCGGTGTTGTGAGGTCAAGTGTCTTCCTTTCATAAAAATACTGATGTCGTTTCTTTTTCATCCAATTAGTCATTATGAAAAGTGTGCTTTTGCACTTAAAAATATTCACCCAAATTTTGCTGCTCTGGTGATATCAGTCCATGTTTTGATTGTAATTCTTTTTCTGCCAAGAAAATGAAGAGCAGAAGATAAAACTACCACTTTGTCTTCCCTTTTAAACATCTTTTGTGGTTTTCTACCTTGCCCATGAATAGAGAAAAATAGTTCAGACATACTATCCACTACTTCCTGGATTGTATTTCATCTTTCCCTACATCTGAACTATGCTTGTACAGGTTTGTTTACACCAATAGTTTGGTATTTTGTTGACTATCATAATTTTTTATTTGTTTGTTAAGCTTTTAAAGCATGGATTACTCAAAAAGGCAGTGAAGCTATATAAAGCCAATGCTAAAACACTACTATTTGTGGTTTAGAGGGATATTTTAGATAGTCTGCATTTTGCAAAATCCATGCACGTGAGGCTTTTTAAGAACACTCTGCTTCTTATAAAGCAAATAAAATAGGACATGGGAATCTTAAGCAAAATATTGTTATGGTTATAAACAATTAAAAATATTCCCCCCAATTTTGGTTATTGAGATTTGACTTAGAACATTGAACATCTCATTTTGTTCCATACTTGCAGTTGTAGCTAAAATCCACCAATGAGTACAAGAAATTCTCTCTTGGTTTCATTGCAATATGGGTGAGATCCTGTAGTATTAAATTATTCTGCAGTTTTGGACAGAATCAAAATGTAGCTACGAACAACTTCTTTAAAAGCTGTCTGCAGTTTTCATGTTTCCAACAGATTGCTCAATTACACTTCAAGACCTGAGAGTTGTGTTTACCTTTATCTGAGTATATTGTATCAAAGGTGAATTATATTTTTAAAAAATAAATTAATTTTTTCTAACCTCTTCATATGCTAATATATCAGTGAGGAACAGTTTCAGCACAAAAAAATAAAGAGATATTAAGGTTTTATTATTTCTGAATGCTTTTACATTTCTGCATTCAGAGGACAGGAGTGGTAATGCAGTACTTTAACTACTTGGGAAAATAATACAAAAGAATTATCTATTCAACAACTTTAGAGATAATTATGGGAACAGCCTGGGCTACTTCTGAAGTTTTGCAGTTCCCTAATTTCTGTAAGGAGAAAGAATGTGAGGCTATAGGTACTAAAAATAAGCAGATTTCACCAGCCTCAAAGGGTGATAGGTAAAGTCAGAGGGAAACAAGTTGTGAGACGAGAGGATGGGAGTGCAAGCCACTGCTGTGGAAGGCTGCGTTACCCACCTGGGTTCAGAAGGAGAGCACTGAAAACCCCAGCATGGCTGCAACAGCAAGGGAGACAAACACGGTTAGGGAGAGAGCAGCAGAAAGGCAGTGCCTGTAAGGAGTGACAGGAAATCCTTCTGTAAATGCACTAAGGGTAAGAGGAAGGCCGAGAAAGCTTTGGTCTGCTGCGATGAGGGGAGGAAAGATCTAAACAGATGAAAAGGCTGAAGTGTTTAATGCCTTTTTGCTGGAGAACTCTCTGCAGAGGACATCTGCCTGGTTACCATTTGCCTGGCACAAATCACCCAAGTGACTAGGGTAAAGAAAGCACAAGCACTCAAGAAAGTAAGATTTGCAAATCAGCTAGTGAGAATGTCTCCCGATAAATTTCTTTAGACACAATAAGCCTAGATCTGCTATGGAGGACTACCTCATTTAAATGTACCAGCTAACAGTTTGGCACTCATTGCAAACTAATTTTTTTTATTTTAGGGGTCCCTGACCCCTTCTCAGGGCTCCCCCTGTGCTGCCCACAAGCCAGGATGCTGTTTCAACCCCCTGGGACTACCAGTTCCTGCTCCTGTGACACTGCAGCCAATCTCCAGGTCCAGCCCTGCCCTGCAGGAATACTTAAGATTAAAAATATATTACCATGTGGTCTCACTCCCTTCTCAGTAAATATGTGTAAATAAGGAAGGGAAATATCCAGTGACCCCTGTAACAATGCAGATTAAATCTGTTCTCTTGCATGCTCCTTTCCAAAATATCTGTATCTGCCACCTGTTACCTCTACATCCTGACTTCCATGCAAAATGACTTCGTTTTTCTAGCATGTCATTTCAATAGAGATATTTGCTCTGCACATATCTGCAATGCTTGTTCAGCTCTTAGAAACTGCAAGTATTCTGCACATGACAGGTTACATAATGTCGCTTGGTGAAAGAGAAATATGGTCAGTAAGTGCTTAACATAACCCTTTCATCTCTCTTCTTACCAGCAACTTGTCTCTCTACAGTTTCCTTTTACAGGGTAATTTGTCAGTTCCTTTTGAGTAGCTTACATTTTATCTCTGGTTGGACATGAAATAACTCCACACACTGTCCTGGAGGGAACATCTTGTTCTAATATCACAGGCACAGCTGCTTGGGCAGAGGAGACTATTAACAATGAGGGATCCTGATAAAATAAGTAGATACCTGCAAAAAAAGTTGCTACCTCATTAGAGATATTCTATCTTGCAGCACAGCTCTGTTTGAGAACCCATTTGGCTAGTGAAATATGAAATGAAAGGACAAACACACAGATGATCCTTTTTAATCAGTTTAATTAAAAAGGAAGGTTAGTACTTACTTTTACTTCCTTTCCTTTTAATCAAGCAAGAAGTATAATGTAATTCATGTACCACAGGCAGCCAAAATAGTAGGAAAAGCCCTGCTTCACAGTTTTATCAGCTTAATCTTTTTTCTTCTGAATGTCATTTGGCATTTGCGCTCAGAACTCATATGGACAAAAATCCTTAGAAAAACATCCACTGCCAGATCAGCTGGCTGTGTCCTAGTTAAACTCTCTTTCCACTTTTAGCTTTGTATTGCCAATGAAAGATGCTCAAACAAGACTATTCATTGGTGGAAAATTTGATTACAGAGGTGCCAATTGCTGTTACAGTAAAGAGGGAACTGTAATTTTTTGACTTTTTTAATGGAAAAGTACCAATCCCTCATCAAATGCTTTTCTTGCTTAGCAAAGGTGATGGCAATGGCAGCTGTAGGTAGAAGAACCTCTGCAATCTTAGTTTTCTGTTAGCCCCAAGGCAGGAAAGAAGCCACTAGCACCAGTTCAGCTGCTTCCCAAGTTCTCTGAGTCTGCAGCTGAGTAAGAAGCACAAGCTGGAAGGATGAGGATATTTATATTTCTTTAGCTGTTCTGAAAGGACTTCTCTTGCTTCCTTACCACGCTCCTTTCAGATGATTTTTGACTGGCAGTCTTTTCTGATCCAGATTGTTGCTGCTCAAAATGTGCCTTTTCTAGATCCTCCTGCCCTCAAAAGAACTCAAAACAGTTAGCATTTTACTAACTTCTTCAAGTGTTTTTAAAAGTTATTTAATACAGACAGACCTTCTCGTTTAGGTAAATTTGAATCACAAATGAAAATTAATGTGACAATCTGTTTGCCTTTGAAACTGTCTCTGGCATGATGAATAGACAGCTTTAAGAAAAGGAGAGAGAATAAATGAGAAAATGGCTACCTTACATCTTTGTTTACTAAAAGAAAAAAGAGAAACTTGGAAATTGCTAGAGGAGAAAAATGCTATCCATGAGAAAACAGAATGGAACTGGAAGAAACCCCTATGTGCAGCTGTGGTACTGGTGTAGTTGCCCTACAAGACCAATAGAGATGAGGTCCTTCCAGGCAAAACGTGGGAACCAAAGCATGGAGCTGAGCAGGGGGAACACCTCTGAGCAGCAAATAGTGGGTGGCAGCCTTTTGGGTATAAGAACAGCAAAGAGCAGGACCAAACCAGATGAGATCAAATTGCCTTCATTTTTAAGCAATTAATTATATATTGGGGTGTGTTTTTCCTGGGTCCATAAATTGTATGTGCTCCTATGAAGTAAAAATTGCACGTGTTTAATGAAGTCTCACTGTGGCTTGCATAGCACCTTAAAGAAACAAAGTCTATGTACAAAAAATACTCAGAGAGCCAAGGTTTTCCATGAGGAGAAAGGAGCTTTGCCTGCTACATTACTTAAATACTGAATCATTTCCAGTATCATGTGCCAGGTAATCATTCCAGTGCATGTAAGTTGTACCAGTATGATCTGATATATCAAGAGGCAAGTAGGTTACATCACTTG
Organism: Melozone crissalis; assembly: GCF_028551555.1. Taxonomy (NCBI): domain Eukaryota; kingdom Metazoa; phylum Chordata; class Aves; order Passeriformes; family Passerellidae; genus Melozone; species Melozone crissalis. The sequence goes on along the minus strand of NW_026535782.1, from coordinate 31,015,705 downwards.
TCTTGATCTTATCAGAACACAAAACCAATGTCTCTTTTTTTGTGTGCATCATTTCCCAAAGTACTTTTTGTGTGTTTCCCTCCCAGATGAATTTTTATATTCATTGCCTACTAAATCCTTGATGCAATCTGCATGTCCCAGCATAATTCCTTTAGTTCACTACCTGCTGCCTGAGCATAAACCCAGAATTTGTTTAGCTGTTGTTCTAGTAGCCCAAAGGCTATTTCAGTCACAGAGAGAGCATTTTAGTTGCCTAACTTGGGAGCCTGATGCTATTTAAGAAGCTCTGGAGTATCTAAGCCACCCTTCAGAGCTGATAACACAGAATCTGTGGGAGACCTACACTTGTTTTCAAGTGGCAGGTAGAGAGATGCAGGACTTTTAGTTCATGTGAAGTGATGTTCATAAATATATTATTGTGCTGTGGAAGGTTCAGCTTGAATATAAACCAAAATTCTCATGCCTGTTAACTTTTCCTGGTGCTGCATATCTTTTCTTGCAGTCTGTTTTATGAAAAGCAATTAACAAGTAATTATGTTCTATCTCATCTCAAGTTCATGTAAAGGAAACAAACACAGGAAGCTAGAATAATGTTCAGAATTACACTATTACAGTGATATTTAGACTTTAATTCATCTGCCAAGTTAGACATATGCATCATTCCATTTCTAAGCTTGGTTTTCAGTAGCCATAGAAACTGGAGAAGAGTGAAAATAGAATGACTTATTTCTTCTTTGGTTAACTGATCTTGAAAAGAATTCCTGAATCTACAGTGCTGTATTATATTTAATCACAATTTTGTCCAATCTATCTAATTTTATGTCAAAACTGCATCTAATTTAAAAACATTATCAGGTACCTCATATTTTAGCATCTGGTATTAAAACTTCAGGAAAGGTTCAGTGTGGTACAATTACTTAGTTTTATTACACTAAAACCCAAAAATTGCTTCCCTTGGTGACAGTCCACTCTATAAGTAGATGTTTTCCTATTCAGTATTCCTCCTTTTTAGTTCTGCAATTTCTCATTGCCTGCTACATACCCTGCTTGGCTCCTGCTGAGAATGATGTTTGCAGGAGGAAACAGATGGTGAAGTACTGATGCTAGAAAAACACTTAGCTCATCTAAGCTGCTCCTGTGGCCACTGGGCCTTATGGAAGTACTAGAACATATATAAAACCTTATGTAGTCTTCAAGCGCGGCATTTTTGCAAATGCTGACCATTATAAAAATACCTTATAATCAAGATTAAGCTGAGTGGGAAGAGACCCTTAAGGATCATAGAGTCCAACTCCTGGCCCTGCACAGGACCATCCCCAAGAGCACAGCATGTGCCTGACAGTATTGTCCAAACTCTCCTTGAACTCAGTCAGGCTGTGACCACTTCCCTGGGGAGTCTGCTCCAGTGCCCAACCAGGCTCTGGGTGAAGAACCTTTCTCCCCAGACACAACTTTGGGGTCCTGTCACTGATGTCTTTTTTATTTTTATTTTTATTTTTTTTGTGGTAAGCTTCCTAGATGTACATAAAAATGTGGTCAGTATTTTTAGGAACAGACTTCTTGTGAAATCATAACTGTGTCATTACTCAGTTATGGCCTTGGGATGCCAATTGCCATATCCCATTACTTCTGGATTTACAAATTTAAATAATATTTTAAAAATGAGATATTAATCATACATATTCAAGTATGTTATCTTAAAAAACTTAAATGAGTTTTTAAATTAAATCTGGATGCAAGTACCTAGGTTAAAAACCTCCTTTTAAAAATAGATTTATATTAGATTTATAAATATATAAATATTTTAGAAAATAACCTTTTATGTATTTGCTGGTGTCAGATGGCTCCACTTTCTGAAAGCCACTGGGATACATTACAAAGTCCTGTTCTGGTCCAGGAGCCTGATGTGAAGCTCGAGGTTTGCCACTGACACCACTCAGCACAGGTGTGGCTGGGCTCCCCCCCTGTTCCAGGCTGGTGTCTGCACTGCCTGGTGCCAAGGGTGAGCCTGGCCCTGCTTGTGGGTCTGAGCCTGCAGCAGGACAGAACAGTGCCACAGCTCCCTTGACACAGGATAACCTTCCTCCCCTGACACAGCTCCCTGCACACACAGCAGGTAACCAGACAGAAAAACAACAGTGTGACAACCGTGTGACAAACGGGATGAGCCCCGCTGAGCCCGGGCACTCCTTGCTCCGGTGGCAGCGGGAGCCTCGTCAGCAGCGCCTGTGGTGCCGCCCGTGCAGGTGAACCCTGGAGCCTGCACACTTCTACCTGCAAGTCTGAGCCTGTTGTAACTCACTGTCTGTGTGCAAGAGTATGGCCTCGTGATCAGCCATACCATGATCCATCCAGACCCCACTGTCTCACTCTGTGTCAACCATCCAGTGGCATGCTCAGTGATAGGTCCTTGTCTCAATTTTCCTCATTAATCCATTTCCAGAAGTATATTTCCCTCTATGCTCTTGTGAGATTTGCAGTTTTCCAGCAACTTTCGGTGTTCTGTGCACCAAACCTTTAAAATTTCTGCAAATTAAAAAAAAAAATTATTTTCTTATGCTTCAACTGAGCCCTGTTCCAAGTTGTTTCCAGCTCAAGAGCTGACTACTACAATTTAACACTTAAATTCTTCCTGGGAAATACAGGATTCAAAAGATGTTCCTCAAACTGAAATTATGAACTTTCAGCAATTCATGTTTTAGAAAAAGTCTCTTGCATCCAATAGTCTTTTAGATCTCCTCTTTTTGTGACTTTCTGAAAACTCAGTACAAATCCAGTAGCAGATTTATATGAGTATTCAATTTCTGTGGTATAAATCACACTAAATCTGTTTCCTTCTATCCATGTAGCAAACAAAGAGGACTCTGTGTCAGATGAATTAATTTATTTCAGAAATGTGTGAACACCAATGTCAAGCATCAGCTCAAAAAATAGTGATAGGCAGTGTAGTGCCTTGCCAAGTGAAGGTATTCTGAGAGTCTGGAACAGAGTCCAACAGGGTCCAAACACAGTGCATCACATTTATTCAGTTTTCCAGACTGGCATTTCCTTTCATTTTATCTTTGAATCTTCATCAGTTTGAATCTCTTCTTTCTCTGAATCCATATAACATTGTCCCAGCTTCTGTCTGACTTGTTCTGTTTTGTTTTGTTTTGTTTTACACAGAGATGTGAGTCTGGACACCAAATTTTATCTCAATAACAGCATGAAAAAAAAAAGAAAGCATACCTTATTGGAGGCTTTACTGTGGAGTGTTAGTTCACTGGAGAGTTTTCATTTTTAAACAACTGACACTTTATTTGAGTCATTCATGGAAGTATCCAGCTGCATGAGCACGCTGCTCACGTGGCCTTGTGAGTTTCTTGCTGCAATAATGTGATCAGTTTTGTTGCTGAAGAGACTTCTTTGACACTTGTTTTCCCATTTTCTCCTCCCAAATATCCCAGAATGCTAATTAACAGGAATAGAAGTAGCAAGCAAATGTGATGAAGGAAAAAGCACTTGATGTAAAGGAACAAGAACATTTGCTCCAGTTGGTTTTGTTTGGGATGTGGAAATAAAGAAGTGCACACTTTACAGTGAGACATGTATGCAGCTTGGCAGAGGTTTTATAGCTGAAATTACACTATTCCCTGGCTATGAAGAAGAGTCCTAAACAAATCTCTTAAAAGTTCTCTTTGCACTTTTTTGTATCAACATCAGTTTCCAGGACTACATCTAAGAGCGCTATTGTATTAACATTTTTGCCAGTATTTACTGTGATACTTAATTAATTCTATCATATAGTCTGTTTTCCATTGCATATAGTATTTTCCAACTCCTCTTTTTTTTAGTTATTATTTTCTGAGAATATAATTATTCTGGCCTCCAAAAAAGGATTCCACAATTTTCCTTGTTTAAAGGGAATGATGAAATGTTGGAAGTATTCGAAGCCCAAGAAGCTCCTGAAAAGATTTATAGAAGTTAATGCTATAACTGTCCAGTCCTGGAGAGTTGGCACTTGGAAGGGCCCTGCTTAGAATTTGAATTTAATTTATCAGCATCATGTCTTTAAAAAGTAATCTTCAGCACTTTACTGCGCAGTGGTGTTACACGAAACTGTAACACCACTGCGCAGTAAACCAGGGTACACCTGCATGAGTCCAGGGTGCCAGGGGAATTTGTCACACAGATATTCCCAAAGAACAGTGAACAGCTCCTATGCTATGAGCGTCTCCTGTCACTCCCTTGCTGTGTGTTACTGGCATGAAGCAGTCAGTGAGCAAAGGCTTTGTGATTCCTTTATGCCTGAATAATCCTGGCTACTAAAATAGCCTTTTGAGACTGCTGGCATCTACACTAGCCTTTAAACTCTTTGTATTGACCAGCCCCAACAGGGTTCCACAACCACGAGAAAATAAAGTTAAACTAAAACAAATTTTGCCCAGCCTGGGTGCCACACTGGGCACTCCCTTCATCACTCAGCTGCTCTGAGCTTGCTTTTGTGCTGGAAAGTTTATGTAGAAATAGCAAGAATGTATTTTTACATCGTGAGTTTGTATAATTTCTTTTAGCCCTAGTTGTAAGCCTAGTGGTAAGGGACATATTATCTGTGAAGTACTGTGAATTATTACACATAGCCTATAGCATTTTTGGTGTAAACTGCAGGTTGCTGGGTGAATTAAGAGGTTACTAATCTTTTTCCTGTAAGAGACAACTGAATTTCTTCAGCTGAAAAGCACTACTGCTCAGCTGTCACTGGAGCAACACACTGCTTTTTAATAAATCCTTGGCTAATGTATTCATGTGTTTTGTGAGGAAAAACATCTGCATGTTTTACCATCCACAAACCTTACTCACAACAACACATAACTTGATGTATAACTTTCTAGTACACTTAGTAGGGCTTCTAAGACAACCAGCCTTTGACTTTGGCAGCATAAGCCATCTACTCTAGACTGATGTGTAGTCTAAAATAAATCATATCTGTGTCACAAGGTAAATATCTGGAGTCTGTTGCTCTCTTACTAAAAAAAAAATGTATTCTAAATGTGAATTGCTGAGTTTTTAGCTGCTAGTAAAGCTGTAACCAGTCTTAATTTAACTGCTTCTGGGTATTGACCTAACCATTTTACATAAAGAAAGAAATTAATGCCTTACTTACTTATAAGCTGAGATTTCTCTCATTTGAATTTTCAACACAATATTTCAGATCTTCCCTAAAAAATACTGATGGAGTAAAATCCTGATTCCAATTAATGTAATGGCAATCCTCCTGTTGATATTTCAGGAGCAGAGACTTAACTCATAGCCTGAAATTTGATAGTGACTTTAACTGACTGGGCTGAAACCTGAGATCCAGAAGAAAGGGCATACATTAAATAGATAATTAGTTTATTACTAGCCTGCATGCCAACAAGCAAGTAATAATGCATGTTTGTATCATTTCCAATGACACAAGGAACACAACTACTACCTACAAGTAATACAAGATGCAGCAAATATTTGTCCCACCCTATTTTTTTCTATCTTGAGAAAGATAGCCTGTATTTTGAAATATTTCATTGACTTCCTGAACCAAAATCATAGGCACTGTTTTTAAGAAAATAATTCCTTATATTATGCCAGTAGATAGTACCCTTCATATTTAATGTGCAGAATTTTAAAACACACAAAAATAAGTAGGAGTTTTCTTCACTTTATTTACTAAATATATACACACACACTGCTTAAAAAGATTTGCCTGAATTTGTGAATACTTGCAGATTAATCCTTGAGTGCAAATCATACAATGATTGTAATTAAATAATAATAATTATTTATATTAATTATAGTAATTATACTAATAATTAAAGGAAAGACAAACCAAGATATTTCTGGACTGTTTTAAAATCAACTGTAGCTATATTGGGAGACATTCCACTATATTTTTGAATGTTACATGTGTCTTTCTGATGGTATGGTCTTTCAAAGCAGCAAAGAAACAAATAATTTCAAGAGTTTTCCCAGATTCCCAAGTGCAATAAGCAACAAAACAAGGAGATAGCCAGACACCTACAAGCACTTAGAGATGAAATTACCTGCAGAGAACTTCAAGGGGAGAGCCTGTGTTGTAGGAAGGCAGAGCTTGGACGCAGCACAGCCAGGAAAGTTGTGTGCATCTGATTTGCCAGCTCAGTGTCCTGGTAAATGAGGCTGTTGAGAAAGAGAGTTCAATTTTAGCAGCAGGGACTCCTCTTGTGCTGATGTGCAGCATGCTGTACATGAAGCAGGGCAGTCACAGGAATGTTTCCAGTGTCCATTAGTTTCTTCACCAGACGAGCTTGGCAAAAGGAGCTCCCAAACACACAAAACAGAGGCATTGCCTTGTTATAGAGAAGATCTCTGCTCTGAAGCTAAGAAAAGTGAAGTCTTCAGGGGTATTTCCATCCACAGAGCAGGGTCCAAGGAAGAATTAGGCCTGTAGATCTTTCTGGTGAGACATCAGCTCATCTCACATTAACATTTTTCTCCCCAAGTGCTCTGTTCTATGAATAAGTCATATTTTACTTGGGAGAAGCCTTTCTCAGTCACTGCTCTTACCTCCCGGGCCCGGCTGATGAAGAACAGTCTCTGGCAGACATCAGATCCAGTCAGACCTGCTGCAGAATGGTGGCTGAGTGCCAGAGGAGCCAGGGCCAGGGGTGGGAGAATGCTGTGTCTCCACCAGGAGAGGGAAAGAAGGAAGGATGGAAGGTAAAGGGTGTGGGTCAGGCTAGCAAGGCATCGCAGGGTTGGGTTATCTCTTACAGGTATAGAAATAGATGACTTTGTGTGCTGTGCACCTCTCAAGCCAGAATAAGCATGCAGTGGTCATCCTGAAAGAAAAAAAGAAGAAAAAAGTCCATATAGGTGAGCTGTACCAGAGCAACTAACAATTCTGTAATAAATACACACTAGTCCTCAGCTGATAATCATAGCAAACAGGATAGTGAGTGCTTAGATAACCCTGGTCTCTTTCTTCAGCATTATGCTATACATGAGATTTTCATGGAAAGAAGCTTTTCAAGTAGAACAACACTTCCTTGTTTAATCTTAATATTAAAATTAGCCATAGGAATTTGAGTTATGTCAAAACTTACTCCAGCCTTGAAAATGGAAAACTAAGTTTTACCGCTGTTAGAACATCACAAACAAAATGTCAGCCAAAGATGTTCAAAGATCTGGGGTCAAAGAAGATGTTTTTAAACAAGTCCCAGTAGGTGCTTTAATTAATGTCATGTCTTGACCCATGGAAGTTAATAGTAAGATTGCCATGTGCTTGAGTGAAAAATACATTCCTCAATTTGCCATGCAATTTCCTGGTCTGGGGATGGACCAAGATCTATGGGCTAGAGCTATTCAATCTGGTTGCCTTAGCAGATTTGCATTCTGTAGCAAATGTCCTGTTGCAGCAACAAATGAAGATTTACTGGGGTAGGCCACTTTAGGAAACTTCCAAATCTCCTACACCACCTTTCCTTACCTGCCCCTACTCACTCCTCTCACCGCTTCACAGCACATACTCCCACATCTGTTCCCTGCCAAGACCCTTGCAAATAAATCTTACAGATATTCAGCCCTGAATGCAAAGGCAGGGCATTGGTTATTGGTTCACACTGGATAAAATATTTTCTCTGAAATTTCTTGTTTTCAGGGAAAATACCAACAAAACTTCCCCTGTAGCTACAGGAAACAGTCTCTGCACTTGCTTGTCTTCTCTAGGTCTGGAAGCTGATAAGCTATTTTTTCTGCTTTCGGAATCTCCTACAACATGTCTATGTGCTTTTCCAAATGATCTCACTGTTTTCTCTCCAGAAACTTCTAATCATTGTCTTTCTCTGAGCACACAAACACAGTCAATCAGTGATTTAATGCCACAATGGAGCCTCCTGAAAGGATTGCATAGAAAATATCTTATGCTGTGTTGCTTTATACTTTAACTTTCCAATAACTTCCTCTTAAGGAAGATCTTATGTCCCTTGGTGCTCTGACACAAGCACATATAATGATGTATTACTATCTTTAGACTGTTATGGCTCAGCTACATGTTGCTTTAATGACACACACGTAATTGCTCTCAGTCAGGATCACCAAGCACTGCACTCCCAGAATTACTGCAAAGTCATATTTACTCACTTGAAATTGGAGAAGCAAAGTACATGCTCTGGGTATCAGTGATGGTGTGAATACAGGTTTTTGGGGCTGGGCAAGAAAGTACCAAGTGGGGTTCTCTTTGGGCAACACACACAGCGTGTATTGATTTTCTAATTGGAAAACAGTCCCTTGAGATTGTGAACTAAGCTGTAAAAGAAAGAAAAGGCTTTTTTAAAAATATCTTTTACAATATTTAATTTACTCAAACAAATCAGTTATATGGTATCATAGAGGGAAAATATCGCCTTCATATTTAAGGTGAGTTTCTCCAGCTTGCATTACAATAATGTTTGTGATTTCAAATGAATAGCTGGAGTCATAGGAAAAAAATGTGTCAGACAGAATTTATAGAATGTAAAGCAGATAAGACCTTTATGTTAGCTTTTAAGTAGAAACATGTGATTCCAGCAGTACTGTTGATGTGAACACAGTCAAGGTTATGAACAAAGGGTAAAATGAGTAAAATAGGTTCATGGTGTGAATCACATCACTGAGTTCATGTTAAAAGGAAGCAGAGATGATGTATTTATCATCATAATGTGCACTTCATGACTCACCCAAACTCAAAAAAATAAAGTATGTGAATGATTAGGCAATGAAGATAGGTGTTAAGGAGGGAGGGACAATGGAAAATATTATTAAGCTTATAAAAACAACCTGACCTATTCATTAATTTGAAGCTAATATGTTGCTCTTCCAATTATCCTAAAAATAAACAGAGGGGGGTTTTTTTCTGTGTGAAGGACAATTCCAGCAATTTGGATGACAGTCAAATATGTTTGAATGACAGGCTGCATAAAATGATTTAAGGCTTTATTTGGCACATACTTTTCATGTGAATCAGTGTGCTTATTTTTATTATGATTCCTCACCTTCATGCTTGTAAGGCCATAAATCCCATCTTAATAGTTCAGAAACTGGATGAAGAGTGGCAGCTGTAACATCTAAAGCATCAAGCCTAACTCATAGTGTAAAAGTTTTTTCCTGGGTATTACAGTTTTTGCTGATTTGGATTTTTTTTAACTTCATTTTGTGTATAACTTACAAATTGCCATCTTAAAAGGGTCAAATACTTGAAATCCATGCAACAGCACATTGTTTATTGGTACTTCCAGCTCTAAATATTTCTTGGGTTTTTTTCTGTTTGGAGCTGGAATTGTGGTTTCACCACCTTCCTATTTCAAATCCCCATTTTCTGCCACCGGTCTACATGAAGCAGGACTACTAAAGACCTTTCTGGCCAAATGTGAGTATCCCAAACAGGACTCTCAGTTGTTGAGCTGGTTATCTGGGTTTCCCTTCTAGTCAGAGGAGAGAAAGAAGATCTTACAAGGTTCAAGTAGTTTCATCCAAAGGTAGGCATTTAAAAAGCCTGAGATAAATCATGTCTCCAAGCACCTATTTCTTTCTTCTGTAAGGAAGAACCATGGGGTTCTGTCTGAAGCCAGCAGAGATGAGTTCCACACAGAAAGTCTGATCTGAGACTAAGTGGACAAAAGGAACAGAGGGAGGGCACAGTAAACACATCTCATGGTTACAGGGCATGGCTGTGCAATATGTATGAATTTGACAGGTCAAATTCAGTTTCTTGCAACATTTAAAAAACCAGGATAAAGATACCATGAGGGAGACTGCCAGGAAGAAGGGAAGTGATAGAAACCCACATATGGAAATGCAGAGGAGGAGATATACGAAAGGTAGGCTGGCAAAAAAGGTGATGGGGTACAGAACATGTAAGGGAAGATCTTACTTGGTTGTCATCATACAGGGGTGATAGTTTCATCGGGTCTTGTCACCCCAGTGACTTCAACAGACCTGCAACGACATAGCTGAAGGAATCACATAGCGAAATATGGAGAAAGCAGGGTTGAATGGATCTGTGCAGACAAGATCAGAGTTTCTCTGAACCAAAATTACACCTCTGGCTGTTAGCATTTCTCACTTGCACACCTCTGCTTACTCAGGGAGCCTGGGAATGGTACTACTGAAGGTCCCAGGACTAGTGCTGCAAGAAATCTTTTTGATTTCTTCCTAACCAAGAGAAACCAGAAATCCCTTCTAAATACAGAAACACAGTTTTGGGAGATTTCTGAACCAGTAACACCAAGATATTTTTATCACTAGTTTGGAGATTACCATAAGGCTTCCAAATGGCTTTTCAGGACACTTTTATTTTTCTTACACTTAGCTTTGACAATTGGTAGAAATGAATATAAATTCATGGTGACTTGGCTCTTTCAAAATAGGTTTGGTGTTGTTTGTTGGCATGGGATTAAATATCTTCTTTGTGCAGCAGCATGCATATTGATGTCCATAAGCGAGAAGCAAGCATGTGTTAAATCATAGCTGCCATATCCTTTGGAAATTATGAGCTTTGTTTATACTCATATAGTCTTAAATTGACAAACTTAGAAATCTCCAGCTTGCTGGTGAATTCAACAGACCTCAATTGCTTTTCTAATCCAGATATAACTTGGATTAAATCATCTGGACAGAAATTTACCACATAAAAAAAGAACCTAGCTGAATCCAGCAATACTAATCACACAGAATAACATCATGTCATTGCAACACTTTGCTACATTTTCAAGGATCAGCGTTTGCAAGAGTAATCACAGGAGAACAGGGACAAGAATAAATGTAATTTTTAATAAGCAACAATCTGGAATCTCTTTATCTAAAAAACTTTACTTGGACAGTATAAAAAATCACTATCCTGGGATATTAGGCATTAAAAGATTAAAATTTAATTTCTTTTATGAAAAGAAATGCATTTCAGTTTTTTAAAAAATTAATTGAAAACAGAAATGGCAACACTTTATGCAATGAAAGGAAGGAACCCAGTATATATAAAGTTTCACCTAGAGATCTAATAGCATAAACTACTGATGAACTCAGCTGAAAATATTTTCTAAATGACTGGTTTCTTCATTTAATGTCACAATAATTAATTAATTAATAATTAATAGATTTGTATCATGGACTGACTTCTGTTCCCTAAAGTAAAAATAATTAATCATTCCAGAGAAATACATATTATGAGTCAGATTAACAAACAGTAGAAAACAGAGATAAGCTAGACAAAATTACTTTCTATGCTTCTTTTAGGAAAATAATAATACTACTCAGTAACATTAGCAGAAATGACAATTCCTCTGCTGGTGCTCTGGCTTAAGAGCTAAGAAACTGGTTTTAGTCCTGGGCTAAGTGTCCCAGACATGTAAGTGTCCCCATCACATGTAATCTTCTGCAAATCTTTGCAAAAGTGGCCTTTTATTTCTAATTCCTTGATTTCTGAGTAGTTGGCCTGAATTTCAGACCTGCTAGGTGCATACAGATCCTGTTGACTGTAATCAGAGAGCATAGCAGTCTAAAAATGAGCTTTCAAGGTATGTCAGTTTGGTTAATCAGAAGTTAAACAATTCAAAGAAAATGATTGCTTGGAAATGTGTGCTCAGAGATGCTGCCTCCATTTCTTGTTTTGCAAAATGGACATAACATTTTCCATTAATTGCTCAACTAAAAGCTTGTGATAAAATGACTTCATCCTCTATATTTTAATGGGAAAATATCAACTAAAAGCATGGCAGAGGAGTGATTTACAAACATTTTAGATAGGCAATTGCACATTGATTGCTGCATATGGAGACTTACTCCTTCCAGATTTTGATAATAAAAACAAAGTAAGTATGAAAAATTACAGTAGGGCTCTGCTAAATCATTTATCCGCAGTGTTTGAATACTGTTTCCCATAAAGGAGCAGCAACATTGTCAGTCTTGTGACTACAGTACTGAGGAAGGTGAAAGATAGCATCTTTGGAATTAAATTGGAGAAATATGATTCATCCTTTTTGTCGCTTGCCAAGCTTACCTTGACATTTATTTCTTTGCTGGAGTGCAGAACTTGTTTACATAAGTTTCCCCCATGCAAATGCATCTGGATTTCCTCTGAACTGTCATCATCCTGCAGGGATATTCAGTCTACCACCTCATGGAATTTTCTTTTCTAATGACACTGAGTTAAATGGTGCTGTGGGCCTGAATGTTGCCAGCATTCATGGCAGCCTCGTGTTTTGAAAACTTCACACTCCAGTGGGAACTCTGCAACCTCACCCTGACTTTAGAGGATGAAATCAAAACTTAGATGTGAGCTGGTTCAGACCTATCTGGGTGGCAGCTTTGCATCTCAGGGTGTTCTCAAATGACAAAACACTGCTGAATTACTGAAAAAACTGTGATTGTTTAATGCGGTATATAGGGTTTTATTATTTAGGTCATGTCAGTATGAGAAGGGCTGAAACATATGTATTCCTAATCCATTTCAATTCAAAGCAAAATGCATTTTTTTAAGCAAATCACTAGATTTTCTCTGTACAAAAAATACATACACAGTGAGAGATCACCACTTTGGAGAAGAAGAGTAGTTTTCTTAATTTCTCTTTTACTGCTGTTCCTGTGATGGTACAACCAAATCAAAACTTGGTTCAGATTAATATGGTCATGTACTGGTACAAGCATAACCAGATTTAGCATTGTTTATGCCTTCTGAACATGTGTTCATGAGGGGTTTATATTTCTAGCCAGGCAAGCATCTTAAATGTAGGTAGACTTGTGCAGATTTTACAGTCCAAGCAAACTACCCTGGTGCCATACAAATCAAGGCAATTCTATTCACCTTCACAGGCATTGTTGTGCAGTCAGAAAGCAGTCACTATCACAATACTAAGGAAGCATGTCCATAGTCCAGAGGATGTAGATCTCTAAAATGCATTCCATTTAGATATCTACCTGTATTCACAGGTATGCTTTTTACTTTTTTGCCAAGTACTTTTGTCTGGTGATCACATTGACATACCAAACCCTTTTAGATTATTGCACATTATCAAAAAAATAAAATAGGTAATATTCCACTCATTTAAACAAATCACAATTCTCATGACAGAAGCATCTAGGCATTAAGCAACATAGATAATAACCTTTACTTCTTACTATGTTATGATGACATCAGAAAAGTGACCCATTTTTTTCCACAGCCTCTGTATTACTTAGCAAAACTATTTACTCCTACCTATTTCACATTAATAAAACGAAAGAGGCAAAAAAGTAAGAACTGTATTGTTCTGCAAGAGACATCTTCAGTGACAGTATCATCAGAGGCACATTATACTTGTAATTAGTTTAAGGACATCTGAAGCTGCTATAAGGTATAATTTAACTGAGATAATTGTAGCCTGGATTGCATCTCTAGTTATTTGTTGTGTTTGGCAAAAATGACTATGTATTTTTAATTTCTATATTTTGTATACATCTGTTTGATTTTAATGTTGTCTGTAATTGACTACATAAGTTGCTCTTTATTTAGTGCTTTTGCTGTATGGCTGTAAGCCAAACTACACAAATAAGTAAACAAATGAGCCCAGAGGGTTGTGTGAATATATGTTATCTGATAGTCCTCAGGGACCCATGCTCCAAAAGGGATGTGGGAGTTTTTTCACTTTGTTTTGTTTTGTCTTTGTGAATAGTATTACGCAGTTTCTTAATTTTGAACAGACCCACCCTCTTTGAAGAAAATTATATATGCACAATTTGGATTAATTTTTTAATGTTTTTCCAATGTTTCAATTTTGAGAAAGTTTATGGGCAATTATAAGGAGCTAGTTTAAGGTGTAATACTTCCTTAGAGTGGTACCAAATAGTTTTTAGATAAGGTTTGCTCCTATCTTTTTCTATGCTAAGCTTCTCCCGGAATCTATGGACTATTTGCAATTTTTATGCGTGAGAGCTTTCTCTCACTTTCAGCAAGATAATCAGAATAACCTTACTGCTAGGAAACCAAAGAGACTGAGAACTAATTCTCATTTGCATTTCCTTCCAGCCATGATTAGGTCTCCATCATCATGTGGCCTTTTCCTTTAAATAAGCTGTTTAATGCCAGAAACTTGAAATGTGTCAAAGTTCTGACAAGATTCTTTCTACATTACACCATTAAAATTTTCTATTCTGATTAAGCTTTTGGGGTGACCTAGTTCACTGTGTGCACTGATGTATCTTGACTTTTGGGTATGGGATAAAACCAGCTATTCCATAACCCTCTGGGTTTGCTTTGTACTCAGGAAAACAGGAAAAAAGAAATGGAGCTGGTGCATGCTGTGTGGGAGACTCTCACACGTGTGTGCTGTGCTGTGCAGTGCAATGCTCCCTCCAGGAGTGCCAGCCACTGCATCCAGTGAGAGACCTGTCTGTGAGGAATGGGCAGCACCCAGACAGGACAAAGCAATAACAACAACCAAAAATCATTTGTGCACTTTTGTGCATGCATTAGGTACATGTGCCCTTACAACAAAGGAAAGCTACTGTTTAAAATTATTCCTGTTTACCATGGAAGAGAGAACCAAATCAGGCAGCAAGGAAAGTCCTTTTCCAGAGAGCATCCTTGACAAGGGATCCTCTTTGTTGCAAGAGCATTAGACCAGGGTATATGTTACGTCACACAAGAGGCTCTCTAACTTTGACTCAGCCAGTTCAAACAGAAATAAGTCAGAGTACTGTGCAGCAATAATTGCTAGCTGAGGCACTAATTGGAACAAATTGCCCTTAGGGGGAGAATTAAAAACAAAGGGATAAGCTTCCCATGATCTTTGCACTGCTGTATCCATTTACAACAGCAAGTTCTCCATCACAGTGGGCAGGAGCAGGGGTGGGCTCAGAATCAGCTATGAAATCTAACAGGTCACAGCAGGAGCCATGAGGCCACTCTTCAGGAGGGAGGGAATGAAACTGGCTTAAAGACTTGTGTTGTTCTAGGATTAAATGACTGAAGAAAAAATATTAAACTTTTAGGTTTCTCATTCAATATAGAGATGATAAACAACCTACTGTAATAAAAGGACCTTTCCTATGAAAGAACATACTCTAGTAAAGCAAAAACATTGTTTGGTTTCTTATGTTCCCTGGAGCAACTTGTAAAAAATATTTTGGCATCTTCTACTCATATAATTTCCCACTGCCAAAATGATTAACTGAAACCAAGAAATTGCATCTTCTTCTGAGATGGTCCTAAAACTCAGAAGTACACAGAATATGACTTGTGGGGCTAAAATGTACTCTGGGAACTTTAGGCACAGTCAGTCTGGTACATTTCAATTTTGCTAGTTTTCAAAATCTATTTGAGTAATGTTGCTGAGTGAGTCTACTCCACTGGACTGCCCATAGACAATCCATTCTATTTTTCTGGGAACAAGATCATTTTTTGTCTTATTTTCTAGGTTCTGCCTTGAATACATGCAAGTTTGTAATGACGCCACATAGATAACAGCCTATGCTGAGTTCCTGGATGTATGCAGTGATAGTTCCCATCCTTGTTTGTTTACTCTACCCTGAACAGCAAAAAGTCAGCTACTAAAAGCAGTGTGATAATGTCTGAAAGAGAGAGTTAAGTTTTGATTATTTTTTTCCATTCCTGAGTCTGTTATCCAGGAGGTGCAACCACTGCTGCTCTTGAGCTCAGCCTTGTCCAGCAGTGGGTGTGTATTGGAGCTGGCTGGAATTGGCTCTGTGGGCCATGGGGGAAGCTTCTGGCAGCTTCTGACAGAATCCATCCAGTAGCCCCTCACCACCAAAATCTTGCCACACAAACCCAATACAAGGCCATACTGAGGACATTGTCACTATGCATTTGCCCTGGTTTTGCATTCTTACATAAATAACTGCTATGGCCATGACAGAGACAGGATACTGGGCTGAGTGGACTCTTTGGTCTGACCCACACTCATTATTCCTCTTCTCCTATATTTTTCTGATGACTTGATTTTCTGCTTCATTGACTCAATCTCCAGTCTGCAGGGCCCATTACGTTCCTTATAAAAGAAATTAGATAGACAAATTATTCTTGACAATTCCTCAAGGGCTGCTGCTCCTTACTCCTTGCTTTGTTATCCTCTCAGGATGCATAGAGAAAGGCTGGGATACCTCTTATTTGCATTTGTTTCCACGGATCCTCATTTTTTCCTATGACAAAAGCCAGTAGACTTTTCTTTGCAATAATTCTTATTTAGTTTCCAGACAAAAAGTGCTAAGCTATTGCTTGAATAGTTGCTAAATTCAGTAAAGATAGATCTGAGGCCTCAGCATTTAGTGACCTGTTTGGGTTGTTTGTCTGAAATGATGGTGTATGAGTTACACCGGAACACCTAAATTTTACAGCAGAAATGTGAACAGTGTCTTTGATCATGATGTATCAGAGCAGACTGTGACATTTGCTTCAGAAGAGAAAGTTACTAATGTTGCCACCATCTTTTAACTCATCCTTTGACCTCCATTTTACAGTTAGTTGCAGCACTTCAAAAAATACTTTCAGCCACTTTCCTAACTGTTGCAGAAGAGGCAAGTCAAGAATCCTAAGACATACACAGTACAACAATCATGAATTTAGTTCTGATTGAAGGGTCAGACTCTATGGAATGCCAAATCCCACACTGCAAGTAGCAGTGATACAACAAATTACTCCATTCATTGGTTACTGCTGTCATGGCCTTCTTGCAACTCAAACACCTTCCTAGCTCAAATATATTTCTCATTCAAAGACAATATTAGGTCTTCAAATTCCTCCTATTGACTGTTGTTTAGATAACTGCAAGATTTTTAGATATCTCTTGCCAATGTTTTAAATAAGCCATCAGTAACATTTTTTATTGGCTGTGTATAACTTTAATTGGTAGTTTTGTTTCTCTTAACATGGTAATTATGCAGCTTCTAAGAATACCTTGAGAGAAACGAAATTTCAAAGAAGTCATGGTCAATGGAAGTTTATTTTAAATTGTTAAATAGGGTTTAATTCTCTGAAACTCCAGCTGGATCTGTGCCGTTTTCTTATATATTTTTACCAGGTCTGCATGTGGATGAGTATATGGCTCTACAAAATACAGGTGAAATTAATGAAATCATGGTGAAAACATGATTTTATTCTACATCATTAAATTCTTTAAGTGTAATGTATTCCTAAGACTAGGCCCATGAGAGAAATCTCAAGGTGCTTCTGCCAAGAATCACAAATTGAGGTGATTAACATCCCTTGTCATTTTTTTCTCTTTCATTATCATTTTTCCTATTCTTGTCTTGCAAAGTTAAATGCAGAACGTGTTTATATCAACATTGTCACCAATAGCTTGATGGTGCCATGTAGTGCATTACCATGACATAAATTGCTATACAAGTAGTAAGAAAACTATGTAATTCACTAGAATATCCCATATTCTGAATTAATCATTTTTCATTATGTAGCTTTAATGAAATTGAAAAGTTTAAGTCTTTTCATTCAAAACCAAAAATTGGCTGAAGGGGAAAATAATAAATGTTTGTTCTGCAAGTTAATGATTTAATTTAAAAGATTGAATTATGAAGTTTTATATCCTTAGAATAACTTAATGAAACTCGGATGCTTTTTAAATTAAAAAAAGAAAAAAACCAAAAAACCCAGGAAAACAAACCAGCTTCTGGACAGACCCAGAGTCCCAGTATCAATTAATTGTTGGGAGTTAGATTAGCCAGTGCATTTAAACTTGTTTGTTGTTTTAGTTTTACTCAGTTTACCTGAAAGTAGAAGTACACAATACAAAAAGCAGAACTGTCACTCTGACTCTCTTTTGTTTGTGTCTGTTTTCTTTGTTGCTAGACAACATGTTATTTTTCAGGTTTTTTCCCATAATTAAAAAAATACCGCTACAGCAGATAATATGAGAGAAAGTAAAACAACATACTGTCTCTTTTGTCCTAATAATGGGAAGGTATTTGTCTGGATAAGGTCACAGTTGCTTCTTAGTATAAATTACTTAATTGTTTTCAGTAGGGCTGTTGTGTGAGCTCCAGGACTCGGCAGTCTAATCTGAAGCAGAACTCTCTGTCTTCGAAAGAATGTTTCTGGAGATGATCTTTGCAGGACAGGCTACTAGGTCACCAGGCACTGGGCAGATTGGGTTTTATTAGTACTTTTTGTTTTGTCTTAGAAGAGAATGTGGATAATAAAGAAACATAATTTTACAGACATCATTTTCTATGACCATATACTTTTAATTCTTTGTAATTTTAGGCAGAGAAAAGGCTACTGCCAAAAAATGGTAGTCTTCACAAGAGCTGAATACAGCAGTTGCAGGCACAGTTAGTCAGATTTTTAATAACAGCCTGTTTTTTTTAGCGATAAAAAAAGATTTTATGCTATAAATGTAATTAATCGGGTGGTAAATATCAGTACATTTTTAGGTTTCAGTGGTACCTTTTCAATTGAAAAGAGGGACAGTGGCATCCAATTAATATCATCTAATGCAGCTGGAACCACGTTGTTGTGTAGTCACAGGGCAGCTCCATCGTCCTGGATAAAAATAAATTTCATTCCATCTAAGTTTGTATATGGATGGACAAGCCTGTGTGCATGGCTTTGCAAAGAGCTCTCCCTCTGCATAAACACTCTCTCAAAGCCAAAGCTGGAGGCCAGTGCAGTCAAAATATGTACTGGTTTAACAACAAATTGTACATAAGATGTTGTTTTAATTGACATATCTGTGAACAGTCAAACCCCTACTTTAATCTGGTTTGTATCACCCAGTAAACCCACAGCTTTTGTGGAAAAACAAGTCCTGGCCCTACCCAAATCTTGTTCCTCTGCATGGAGTTTATAGAAAACTATGCAGCAGGCTGCATTAGTTACAGTGCAATCAAGGATTCACTAGCAGGGAAGAAAAGGACTTGTCCTCATGTGAACTCCGCATAAGATGCCTGTGATTCCTTGTGGGGGCTTTCAAGGTGACACAAACGCAGGTTATGTTGGAGATGGTGGTAGAATTATAACATAAATTTATGTAAGTTTTAGGAGCACATTTAAAATTCTTAATTAATTAATTTTTTAAATGTCCCTATTAGCCAAATGCTTGCAACAGTCCAAAGATGAACAAATGCCAGTACAGCAAGAGTAAATTTAGCAGCCACCACTATGCTAAAAAAAAAGTTATCCAAAACATAAGGCACAAGGAAGGGTGATTTCAGGGTTGTTTTGTTGTTATGGGAGGTTTTTTTCAGATTTTCCTCTGGAAAGACAGAATGATCCTCTTGGGGGGAAAAGAGGGCTTACTTGGAAGCTTTTTCCAGGGCAAGCCATACACATATCCAAACCCCCACACACAAGCACAGAGAGATATTTACCCTGTGTTGCTCAGAGCCATTACATTGGCTCCAGCGGAAGAAGGCCTGTCAAAGGGGTCTTTCACTGGGCACGTAGGGAAAGCAGGAACAGAAATAAATATTTGCATAAATGTTCAAAGCCTAGCACTGATTTTGAAGTAGCTTACTTCCAAATGCTCGTTGCATGTTTGCATTACAATGTTGTACTCTCTTTTCTCGTCTCTGTCTTAAATCATGTTCTGTCTTTCCCCTCTGCCTCCATTTATTTGGTCCTTACACCCCTCCAGCTTTTTTTTGTAAACACCATAGTAAATTTTAATGTGGGAGCACCTATTACTTCACTTTTTTAAGGTTTTGGTGCTCAGCAATACTAGTATAAACATTTCTGGTTTTACATTTTTCTCTCAATTGTTTAATGTGCTGTCTGTTTAAACTAGACACCAGCAGGGTTGCAGTCCTTAGCAGGCAATCCCATTCCTCCAGTGAGGATGCCTATTTTGTATGAAGCATGTGATGTTAGAAAGGTTTGTTAGTGTATACAACAATGAGACAGCTAGGATGCCATCTATGGTTTTTGTTGGAGCCTATTATCTTACATAGTAGCTACAACCTGATAAGTGTCATTTAAATGCCTCAAAGTTCTTCTTTAGCATGGTGCAAGATATTTTTGCATGTGTAACTCCTGTTACAATCAGTAGGATGTACATCTACTCTGTGCCCTACTCCTGGCATGGTACATTAACAAGGAATTTATAGCTGCACTCTAAAGGAGCAAGAATTTCTGTATAGGCACCAGTGAATGTGGGATATCTCGTTTTTACCATGTTCCAGGGAAGAAAAGTTTGGCAAGTTTGTTTACCTTGATGTACAGCTTCAAGAGCAAAAAAGGAATAATGTATAGCTGAAATGCCTCACCATCAGTGAAAGGCTCTGAAAGGCTGCAGCAGCACATAAATTAAGAGCAACCTACCACTCTGTGCCAACTACGACTTAGTTGGGAAACTATGCAATGATTAAACAATGAACTTAAACACATAGGACCTGGAACATTTAAATATTTAAATGCTACTTTTCATAACAAATCATACTAATGCGTAACATTGAGTCTGACCTTGCTTTAGGATGGCCTATGACATTGCAAGAAAGACAGATAACTTTGTGCAGTCCTCTGCACCTCCAGTTATGATCTGTGTTCTCCCTTAAAGGTAGGGCTACCTACATGAGATCTTGATTATGAAATTTCTTTGTTTTTATATATTTATCAGGGATATGGCAGTAATTTTTAAGTGAAAGGAATCTGCTTTCATATAAGCATAAATCTCAAGTAAATCCATTGACCTCAGTAATGCTACAGGAAAATGCAAGTCTGGCTCCTTAAGAGCTGCTACTTACAAGTTTCTTCTTAATATTTTAACTACTACTCACATTATTTTATTGGACAACCCCATGGCTTTTTTCAGTGGAATTATCTCCCCACTTTATCTGTAATTCAGGTAAACTTTGCAGTAGAAATTTCACCCGGATGTGCTTCAGGAAAGAGGGTTTACAGGCAGGACAAAACCTCCAGCAGAAGGAAACCTTTCAGCCAGCTGTGTGAAAAAGCAAAATACTGCTATGCATTTTCAACAGAAGTCTGTACTTCCAAATGGGAAAATCGGTAGGAGTCTATTCAGAGGCATACAGAGCAGGAGTTCTCAATCTTTTAGTGATTTTTTGTGCCAGCAAAGAGCTGGTTATAAGACATTGGCCCCACCTTGTTTCCATGTCAAACCTGTATTAAAAGATGCATGTAAATACATTAAGTGCTTTCCTAAAATTAATTTCCTTTGAAAGCCATTGCATGACTGTAACAGCATTGTGCAGCCATTGAGGAACTTGCTACTGTCTGTTTACAGCACATCTACAGGGCAATTGGTAACAGCTAAGCTCACTTAACTGAGGTTAAAACAGCAAGAAAAACAAGGTAACTTGGGGTCTAACTCTGGATAATAGCTCCAGTCCAGATCAGCATTTTCCACGGATCCCAACTCCAGGTGCCAAGCAAAGCTAAACCAGACTTGCACTGTCAATGTCTTAGCCAAGGTTTTGTGTAGCAGGAGGGGGTGGGAAACAGCTCAGGCTGGGACTGCTGCTCTAAAGGTCACTCTGCCTTGCAGAGGGAGCCTGCAGCAATGTGAATTCCTGAGTTGAGATTGTCAGGAAATGTTTTTTAGCTGAAACTACCTTTGAAATCATGATAAAGGAAAAAAAACCAATGAAAATGGATCATTCTCACAGAAGTCCTTTATCACGGGGGCATTTTATCTTGGAGCAAATTTCTCGTGATGCAAGTTTTTTAAACCAGATTTAATCCTAAAAACATAGAATTTTTGAAACATGCAACAGCCCTTGGGGATTATTATTATAGCCCCACCCTGACACCTGCACATCTGTTTGTTCAGATATTGCCCCAGGGAAAACATTTGCCCCAGCAAGCAAGCCTAAGAGTTTACAAGGATTTTCTATCACTCGTGTTCTGTCTCTCGATTCCAACTTCTCTTTTAAATCTCTGTAAGTGTATATTAAGTGTGTGCTAAGGTCTACTGACACATCCAACATCATCTTCATCCTTCATTCTTTTTCAGTTATTCTTGTGGGGTTCTTTGATGTGTGTGCACATGTGTATGTATATCTAGCCTGCTATCCATCCATCCATCCATCCATCCATCCATCCATCCATCCATCCAGCTGTCCATCCCTCCCTCCCTCTCACTGGGACTGTTGGGCAGCAAGGGTAGTGGGGACATGTGTCACTGTGGCTCAGGCTGTGGCCCTCTCACTCCTAGGCTGAGAGGTCACGTTCAAATCTCATTTCCTGATGCTGAGGAAAGAAGTCTAAACAGTTAGTGGCTTCATCTCTCGAACAAGATATTGACCTGGGGCTTCTGGATGTCAAAGATTTCAGAGAATGTTTTGGAAAGAAAGGGGAATAACCCCAATGCCCTGGCCAACATCCCAGTTTTCAGCAGAACTAACATCAAAACAGAGTGTGATTAATGCTAAGTATATAATGGCTGCTTCATTTGCCTTTGTAAGCAGAAGGTCTCTTGCAAACAAGCTTTTTATTCTTTCTTTCTGATTCCAGTTAAAAATAAAAAATTTTCTTTAACTGTAGGACAAGCATTGTAAAATATATTGGTGCTCTAGTGTCCTACAAAGATTATCCTGACTTATGAATATGTTTTCACTACCAATTTTAAATTGATGTAATTTAAATGTTTTCAGACTTCTATTCCTCTTAAATAATACTGTAGTCTGTGGCCTGAACTTACTTTCCCCAAACTCAACACCATTGCTTTGATAATCTCTGTAAAGACAGAATGGTACTTACTGTGTAAAGGTGGAATTTTGAGTGTAATAATAAGCTTTTCTCATTCCTATTGCTCTTGAAATTTGATGTAGCTAATGCTAGAGAAGCTTAAGTGACTGAGTTTAGTTTTACTTTCAGAATTATACTGTCTCCCAAACTATGTGTTTAGAAAATCACTGTTTTTGCTAGGAAGCACACAGGAGCTCAGGCTGAGGCTCAGGCAGTTCCCACACTGATCACATGCACTTCAGACTTAGCACACACAGAAACTCCATTAGAAGCAAATGTTACCATAAAAATGTATCTTCAGCCACACAAAAAATTCACTTTTCCAGGTGATGATGTTGGACTGTGGCAGCCATTTGGGGCAGTCAGCAGCAGCTGACAGCTCCTGGATGGGGAAAGGAACACTTTCTCAGATCATAGAATATCCTGTATTGGAAGGCACCCACAAGGATCATCAAGTCAAACTCCTCGCCCTGAATAGGACCACCCCAAGGGTCACACCACGTGCCTCAGAGACTTGTCCAAATGCTTCTTGGGTTTTGGCAGGCTTGAGATCAGTGCCCGCCCCTCTGCTTGCCTTCATAATAAAGCTGTAGACTGCTAGGAGGACTGCTTTCCTCTCAATCTCCTCTGCTCCAAGCTGAAAAATACCTGCTAGCTTTGTCCTTGCAGGAATTGAGTTTCTTAAGAGTGGGAAATGAATAAATTAAATGGCAGAAACTTGCTCTCCAAAACTGTAGGAAGTACAGAGGTGAAATATATCCACTCTGAGATGCAGCCTTAGCTCTGCCCTGAGGCCAGCTAGGCCAGCTCTGCATGCACCAGCAAGCTGCAGCTGCATCTTGGAGAGAACCTCTATGACCATTGCAGTAAAACGCTTGCTGTGACACCTTCTCTTTGCTATGGCAGAGCTCAGCTCCTCAGTCACAGTGACCAGGACACACTCATAGCTGGCTGATCTTCAAGTACTCAGGGTGTTGGCACAAAGTCATTAACCCACTGTGGTTACTTTTGTCCTGGCAGCTTGGCTGGACCAGGTGAACAGACAGTGCTTCCCAGGATGAGAGCCCCAGAGTTCTGCACTACAGTGGCTGGTGTGACACTGCACCAGGGGCTGTCAGTCCAAAATACCTTTTGTGTGATTTGTGGTGGGACTCATGGGGAAAATTCTTACATATCTACTTACACTTCCTGTAATCTTCTATTTTGCATTTTCCCTTTAAAGTCATGATGCTTTTCATGTCATTTCATTCTCTTCATTAATTTTTCTAGAAATACAGGTAATATGCATGTCAACAGATGTTTTGGTGTCAGCAATATATAACATCAGGGGGTTGTGGTGTTTAGGGTTTTCTTATTATTTGCATCATTTTAACAGGAAAATTGTTGAATTTTCCTCCACATGACCAGGAGTTGGTCTTGATGATGATGATGAATCCTTCCCAACTCAGCATATTCTGTGATTCTATGAAAGCATGGAGAATAACTGCAGTGGACAACAAATTAGTTTCTGAATGTTACTAGCATTTATCTACCACCTACACTTGGTAAGGCAAAGCTACAGGGATTGTGAGACAAGTCGTGAGAAGTGAGGCTGAGCATTCACATTGACAGTCACCAGGAGAAGAGAGGTTGTGAGAGATGACTGTTGGGGAGTTCAGCACCAGCTTCCAACTTCACATCCACTGAATGATGAGAGCTTTGATGAAGATTAAAGAGATGGCACTGATGAAGGCTGTTACCTGGCTTTGCAGTAACTAGGTGGGAGCTGGAAGACCTAAGGCATTTCTTCTAAGACTGCAAAGCTACCAAGTCTGCATATTGTGACCATGGGGCAATACAGGGTAAGTAACAGAGAAGCACAATGAATTTGCTTCCCTTTGCCTCCCTGTGATTTAGAAGAAAATAATATCACAACTTTTCCAGCCACAGCCTCCTCCCTACCCTACCAATGGTAGAGAAAGAGCTCATTTTCCAGGGTTGGGAAAATGTCATTGAAGCAATGGAAACATATCATTACTGTGAACACAACTGGTTAGGAAGATCCATGATAAGTCTTCAGAACAAAACATTTTTCTCATATAAAAACCCCAACTTTTTAAAAAACCTTTTTTTAAAAAAAAACCCCTATCTTCTAAGCTTTTAAAAATTCTTAGAGGGAGCACCTTCCTAGACTGGCACATGCACATTTGATGTTGTTGCCAGATTAACAATTGTTTGAGGAGCCACCTATTTTTCCTGTTCTTTGTGGAGCCACTGGGATGCAAAGGCAGATGTGAGCATAGCTTGAAGATTTTGCACTGCCTTGCAAAGTGACTGTTTAATGTGTATTTGTAGACTGATGCTGGAAACACTTCATAATTAGTCTGTGTCTAAGCCAAAATATTTTTGTTGTGATATTTGAATGTTACATTTTACAGATGATTTGTAAAACAAAAAGGAAAATGTTACCGGGAAAGAGGGTAGGGACGAAAATATCTCTGCTGATTTTGAACTGCCAGACATAAAGGCAATTACCAGAGCAGACTGTGGATATGTGCACCCAAAGGAGGCCTTAAGGGCATGCTTTGATATTGTGTCAGAATCAGAGGAATGTCTGCTTTGTGCTAGTTTGTGTCAGTGTAGTTGGCTTGCATATAGACTTTGAATAAACTGCTGATTTTAAATAACCATGCCAGTTTAGAAAGCCTGAGTAAATCATCATCTACATAAGAAATCATAGCAAACACAGACATTTCCATGAAGATTCTATCCATGAAGAAGATTCAATGTGCTGACCACTTACATGGATCACAGATTGGAGTATCATTACCTTTAGTGGACAATGTGGTCAGTATGCTGTGGGTACAAAGTGTACACACAAGGAGAGGACCTGGTTTGGCCATGAGATGTTATCATGTGCCAGAAGATGGCTGTAACCTAGACCATAAAAACATCCATACTGTACAGTAGAGCCTGGCAAGTTTCAGGTTCTTCTATGTCCTCACACTTTATAATACAATCTTTTGGCATTTGAAGGCTGCAAACCTCTTGTATGCTTCCTGAATCACCTTCTAGTCCTTCTGCCCTCTTTTGAAAAGTTACTGCCTTCACTTCTTAGCTTCTGCACACTCTTGGCCAAGTTAGAGGTTGTCCTCCTTTTTTCCTCTTTTTCCTTTCTTCCATCAATGTTTCTATACTTGCTTTTCAAGCATAGCACAGGAAGGCCACTGAGAAATATCTAATAAACAAGAAGAAAATCATAAATGAGAAAACTCTTTAAAGTTTTTCCATAAGGGTATAATTAGAAGTATTTAATTTGCTTTAGATGGCTCATTCAGGACAGTTCAGCAAATCCCAGTATTATGAACACATGAAGGACATGACCAATGGACTGATGGATATCAACAGTGATGAGATAACTGCCTATACTTGTGATTCTGACTGATATTTGGCTTGTCAGGGTGCCAAAGAATAAGTGGAATAAATTGAGGTGGATCAAGGACCTGTGCAATGAGATATTTCAGAGTAATGATACTGCCAGGGTTTCATCGTTATTCCTGGGGTTGTTTTGCAGCCAAGATTATTGCTGATTCTTCCCCACATGGACTGAAGAAGTTCAGGGCTTCTTTCTTGAGAAAGTCAGGAGCTAGACTACAAATGGGTTTCTAGGAACAAGGCATTTCTAAAACTCAGGGAATTTTAATGGAAGAAAAGTAGGACTGTGAGATGTAATTGCTGTGACTTTGGGCCAGAGAGTTCAAGTCAATAACATGGACAGTCCTAGTTACAGGAACATAGGCATAGTGTGTGAAGGATGAATCACTGATAATTAATGCAACATCCCAACATGCACTAAAGGAAAAGGATTAAAAGGTAATTTGTCACCTAGTTTTATTAAATCAGAAAAAAGTTGAGATTTTACCAACCAGACTTCAGATAGCAACATGGAAGTAAATGCCAAACCAGAGGTAGTTCTACTGCCAAATAAGTGTGGTT
Organism: Melozone crissalis; assembly: GCF_028551555.1. NCBI lineage: Eukaryota > Metazoa > Chordata > Aves > Passeriformes > Passerellidae > Melozone > Melozone crissalis. The sequence continues at coordinate 30,989,049 of NW_026535782.1, read as the reverse complement.
AGACCTTACCAACCTCTATGTAACAGCAGCCACATCAGGTTTGCTAAATGTTAGCAGTCTTCATTGTTATTCTGACAATATCTTTTAAAATACACCCTTCTTTACTTCTCATCACCATACCATAGAAACTATAGTTATGCATGCAAACAGGCTGCTGACAGTCAAATTGACAAGATATCTCTCTGCTTCTACTGCTTGTGGTCTACAATCCACAGACTCTGATACATTAATTCCCTCTATCAGAAAACCTCTCTTCATATCTCAGTTTATACAGACACTGCTCACACTCAGCCTACAGATCTCCTTCAACAGTGCTAATCAGAGAGAATTTTTTTCCTGACATTCTCTAGGACCCTGAATGCCTTGGTGCCAAAGAGGTGGCAGGATGAATGTATTTTAAATGAGATGGAAGCAAAATGCATTCATTGTCAGACTGAAAAGTTCTTGCCTTGGGACAGCAGCAAATTATTCTGAAACACTACAATATAAGAATATAAAGGGTGATTTACAAGGTCCATATTTAATGGAAAACAAGGTATTTTAGATTATTATGATCCAATTTTCACAGTAACTCCTGTTATATCTTATTTGCTTCCAAAAAAATTAAAGTAAACATCTACTACTTCAGTTTTTAAAAGTGAATTCTTCCTGAATGTAAGACCTAGGATAGCTGCATATACTACACACACTTCAGACAAAAAAATGTCACATAGCAAAGTAAAAGGAAAGACTGAAATTCTGCAACTGCTTTCCATCATTCTAAATGCCAGTGCTGAGATAGTAATGTAGCTCATGGCCCAGATATGCAGTAATATCACATGCATTTTAATTAAAGGCAGTTGTCCTCATCCTGCTGAGGATTTGGTCACTGATGTACAGTGGAGCAGGAACAGTCTCAGTAGGCAATCTTCAGTATCTAGGAGCTGCATCTCCAGCTGGGGTTTTATTCAGAAAAGTACTGAGGCTTTGAAGTCCATGCTCTGATCATCCTCACTCACTCTGCATTGGTTTGGTTTGCAGAGAGGGCTTGGTACATACATAGGATATTCTTTCTGAGGGAAATGGAACTTTAACTTTCACTCTGAAAGCATACCGGCTGCCCTGCCATCATAATTAGAGCAGAAGGACTCTGAACCACATGTATGGTAGGCACCACCCACAATATAAACCCAGGAATAGTTCAGCCATCACAGTAAATCTGATCTAAGGTAACATGCACATATGTATATATGCCAGGGAAGTGACTGAGTCACTATGGAAGTGGCACTTAGGGACATGTTTTAGTGGTGGCGTTGGCTATGCTGGGTTAATGGTCAGACTAAATGAACTTAGAAGTCTTTTCTAACCTAAATTATTCTATGGTTCTTTAAATTGAGGAATCAGTACCAGCCATTTCCATCTGCTGATCTGCTCTTATTGCATTGAACCACTGATGCAGAAGTGACCAACAAACACAGCATACAGCCTACTATGGAATATCGAACTGGGAGTCGTATTCTCTAACGACACATCTTTCCAAAACAGATCTATAAAGCATGTGATCAACAGTGAAAGCTGTGGAAATACAAGGGCTGTAGCTAAAGCTGTGAATAATAATAATTTCTTTCAGGTGCTTCTCTGCAAGGTTAGTCTCTAGATTCTGCTTTCTTTACTCATATCAGTTGCAGGCCGACATGTAAGAGCTTGATTCACTGTCCAGCCATGTACAGGAGTGCATAGAAAATATAATGGGCGTGTTTAAAATAATCCTACCAGAAGCCAAGATCTTTCATTCCACTTTGCACTTGCATTTTGTTGATTTAAATGAGTGTGAAGTAGGGGATATTAATGCTGCTTGACTTCAGACACCTGTCTTAGGGGAGCAGTCTCCTTGGACTCTTATCCAAGGAGAAAGATCTTTCTGGAAGGCTACTGAACATCTGAGCTCAGACTGTGTACACACTTTCTAACACAGAGCAACAGAGAATCAAGCCTACCGTCAGTAGAATTAGGATATCTAGGATGTAAAAGCACATTAAAAGAGAATTCATGCATTTTAATACATTTAAAATTACGGAAAATGAATTATTTTTGTACAGCATGAGATTGAAAATAAACATGGCTATTTCATGAGAAACCACGTGATTCTTAAATCAGATGCAAGAATCCTAAAGCTTCGTGATTGCTTCCTTTTTAAACTACTTGATAAAAAGCAAACAGGAGAGTCCTTGCTTTAAAAAGAAAAGATCTGGCAAAGCTTTCGGCTAGAACAAGGATAAGACATGATTACAATCTGTTTACTGGAACATAATAAAGTCATCTGAAAAAACAAAAAGCACTGGAAACCTCGTATTTGCTTTGGATACGTATCCTAAACATGCTGTAAGATGTGACAGTACCTTTTTCATTTCTCTATTTATTGTGAAACAAATATAAAAATGATATTAAATTATTGTGTTTCCTTTTTATTTTTATCCTGGGATAAACAAAAATCACTGTCAATAAATTCAGATGATGTTACCATGAGTGCCTTTTACCATCTTATGTATGTTGATGAAAGAAAAAAATTTGTTTGAAGAAAGCATCTGACAGAAACAAGCAAATGGGGATAATTCAGCAGGCAGGCTAATTCCCTTTACTTAGACTTTCCCATATACATTTATAATTGTGTAAGAACATCCCATCCTGAAAAACCCATCTCGCTGCTGAAAACAACTAGTCTTACTAATACTTTTAAGTCTTAAGGAGAGCTGAGGATGAATTGGTCACCGCCTAAATGGCGAAAGCCAAAAGTTTTTGGTTTTGAAAAGCCAAAAGCTGGCATAGGGTCAAATGGCACTTTGGCAGAAGTCCAGCTCCTGTCATACATACACGCACACACACACACACACACACACACACACACACATATATATATTTCCAGCCAGAAGCAGATATGCCAAGGGAAAAAGACTTGCATTCAGTTCTGTTGCACTTCACAAGAGCAATGGGTGCTACAGACAGAATTGTAGTTATATGCACTTGGTTGGATTAATAAAAATATCATAATTAATCTCTAAGCAGTCATTTCACAAGCAGTGTGCAAATATGTACAAAACTGCAGGAAAAGTTTTTATCATAATGACTGATATACATGCCAGAGAGCTAACCCATCTTCTTGCACCACCTTCAGCCCTACAGATACTATATGCCCAATTCCAGTTTATTACATCTTTTCATCCCCTTAAAAATTAAGGTTCCTGCATATATTGAAGTAGAGGCCTTCATAAGTAAATGCTTACTTAATTAGTGCACATGTAAGCATATGCATACCTACTAGGCCTTAGAGGTTTCAATGGGACCATTACATGATTGCACCTCATTATATTGATTAATATGGTGTGAAAACAAATGCTCCACAGATTTCTTTACAGTTCTTCTCTAACTTCACTAAAGTTAATTAATGCATTCCCTTCCAGGTATGACTATGCAATGGCTAGCCAAGGAAGATGACTTTTGCCTCACACAGCCAGCCATTGGGTGCCATGCCCTTGGGAAGTGGACCCAGCTCCCAAAACACGTGTTACAGCCAGCAGACAGAGGTCATTAGCTGTTGGCAGATAGGGTGTATACAAAAGATGTGAGAACAAGCATAGTGACTTGCACTCTGTTCTCTGCCTTGCCTCGGGGTCTCTGTTACTGTCTTTGGCTTCACTGCTCAGGATCCTGCTGGCATTCACCACCTATTCATTTGTAGCTTTGTCCCAAGCCATCTGTCCTTGCTGTTGCTCTGTCTGCTCCTTCTGCTGGACTCACCTCATGAATTACACTCCCTGGTTTTCTGGCTTCATCTGAAGTTCAGCTATGCTCTTGTCAAAGTGAATGCAAGCTTCCTGGTGCTAAACCCTACACCCATAGGCCTACCTTACTCTGTTAGGCTAATGAGCATTATATGTCTCTGGTTCTTGATTTCAGATTCCCTTAATTATATCAGCCGGCTCCTGCCTCCACCCAGACTCGAACCCCAGGGCTTCACTGTGAGTCTCCTAACTCCCATGTCCCGTCATAACAGTCTTCACAGACAGGTGCAGACAGACTGACAGCAGCTTGTTTTGCTGGTGCTCCAAGCTGGGCAGAAACGAGCCAGCTTTGGTCTCAAAGCTGTGCTCCTACATTACCTGAAGGGGAGAGCTCTTTTATAACCAGACAAGATATGCAGCAGTTTGAAACACAAACTGTATCCACCTCTGTCTATACTCGCTCACTTGGACATACTGTGCAAACCTGTACTAACTTTTAGGGTAGAGATTAAATTTAGATACCAAGTAGAGACACACTGTTCTCATGTCTCAAATGTTTGCCCAGATGTTGAGCAGCATCCTCTGCGCCACACAGCTAGACAGAAATTTACTGTGCATGTTGGAGAGGACCAAGGTGGGAAAATTTCTACTAAACTTTCTCAAAACTGGTTATAGTTTATCTGTGAATATTATCTATGTTGACCACACCATTCAGGTGAAGCATGGCAATTGCATTTCATTAATTTGGGTATCAAGCCAATTCTAGTCTGAAGCACACTCTGAATGTGGTGGGTTGACCTTGGCTCGACACCAAGCTTGTCTATCATTCTCCCTTCTCAGCTGGACACAGGAGAGAAAATAAGATGGAAAATGACTCATGGGTTGAGATAAGGCAGTTTACTAAAGCAAAAGTGAAACTTTGCCTGTGTGCAAGCAAGAGGAAAAAAATAATTTTATTCTCTACTTCCCATTGGCAAGTGATGTACCGGGAAGCAGGGCTTTGGCATGCGTAGTGGTTTCTCCAAAAGGTAAATGTTGTAAGAAATGAATGCTTTTCTCTTCCTCCTTCTTATTACCCTAGCTTTTATATCTGAGCTGACATCATGTGGTACAGAAGGTCCCTTTGGTCAATTTAGGTCAGCTGGCCTTGCTGTGTCCCCTCCCAGCCTCTTGGCCACCCCAGCCTACTGACGGAGGGCAGTGCTAGAGAAAGCAGCGCTGATGCTGTGCCAGCACTGCTCAGCAGCAGCCAGAGCAGTGGGGTGTTATCAAGACCTTTCTAGCTGCCAATGCAAAGCTCAGCACTGTGAGGGTGCTATGGGAAAATGAACTCCATCTCAGCCAGACCCAACACAGTGAATTAGGTGTCTCTGTTTCAGTAGTGTTAGTCTAGACTTCCTCAAAATCTGTATTTCTATAAGTGCAACACAAATCTCATTTCCACAGTACTAGAATTTGAAGTTTAGGCCTTTACCCAGGGTAGTTACAGTAAGTTTACACCAGCTGATGATTTCATGCCATGTAATTTCCACACCAGCAGGTGAAGCATCAATAGATACAGAAGATGCCAGCGAAATGTGCTTGAGCTACTGTAAAGCTAACTAGTTTGGCTACTGGTAGTAATATAAGCAGAGTTCAAGTGTAAACTAAGTTAGGCTAGATTTAATTTAGACAACTGAAATTTTGTAACTTAAACTGAGCTCTGTGCTTGCATAACTTGTACCCAACCCAGGCAGCACAAACCTAACAAAGCTACTGTACACTGGAATCATTAAAACAAATATTGAATCTAAAGGCTGCCTATTTTATGGCAGCTTTAAAAGCAAATGAAGCATTTATTAACTTCTAAATTGTTTTTAATACCTGAGTACCTCAATGGGTCTGCTCATTAAAACTCTACGATGTGAGCAAGGGCACAGTGGCAGGATCTGGCCATAAATGTTTTCAGACATGTGACAGAGACAGAGATTTTTGTGCTTTTGTTTCTAGGTAACTGCCTGGTTTTGTTTAACTATGTTTTGATTATGGTATGGACTTCATTAAACACTGTATGGGCAAATGGCATGCTTTATATTATATTTAGCTTTATCTCTCTACTCATGAGGACTGTGTGGGGTAATTGCTTCTTTGAGGGCTGATCCTCATCTCTTTATTAAAGCTAAAGTGTGAATCTGTGGGAACATTATATAACAGGGGAATGATATTCCAGCTCTGCTATAATATGTTTAACCTGAATAAATAGTCAGGCTGGAAATTGTCTGTGTGTTGTATAACCCCTTCATAAATTAACACTTAATTAAATTACAGATTTTGGAACTTATACTGGAAATCATTTGCTTGCATAAGAAACTCTAGTTGGATTCAGTGGGATATTATTGGGAGCTAATACAAAGTCACTAAAACAAGTAGGAGTTTCTAAACTGAGTCTTGACTGCTTTAAGTGAAAACAAATTAATACATCTAGACATTGTCAAGACAGAGCAAGTGTCTAATGTAACTTGTATGTATTACCTACACAATTATTATACTTCTAGAGGAAACAGTCATTAAAGCTACTGCACAGATTTGGGGTATAAAACAATACAAGATATATTTTCCTTTGCGCTGCTGCAGAGGAGTGTGAGTGTTATACAATGGTGATTGTATGCAGGATACAGTTGCAGGATATTTCTAATTTTTGTGGGGAAACTGAATGGCATCTCTTTGAAAGTTAGAATCTTTGGAAGTATGCAATGCACAAAAGCAGTGATGTAAATTTTGAATTTTAATTATGGATTCACTTTTTACAAAAAGAAGACAAAGTAGTTGTGCTTAAGCCATTATTTTTTTACACTATTTGCTTTTCTGTAGCAGTTAGACCTCCTTTATAATCTTATCTAAATGCAAGGGTTGAGGGAGTAGGACCAGATCCTTCTCCATTTGAAGTAATTGTTTGCCATTTATTTTACTGGGAGTATCACAGGGATTTTATAAAGAGTGTAAGATTAAATATTATGTACAAATGCAAAATTATGCAAACTCTGCCTTTTTTAAATATGGGAGCCCACAGAATTGTGACACAGACATTTAGAACAGAAGTCACTTTAGTGTTAGTGCAGGAATGTTTGGGTTTTTTCAGAGGACTCTTACCTCAATCAAAATTCCTACTGCAAAAGAGGATGCAGCATTGGGCTCTGTATCTCTAGTAGACTATTACATCTTTACTAAGGCTTAAATTTAAATATTTTAGATCTTAAATTGTGAACAGTGGGAGTGGAAAGATTCTAATTAATGTGATCAAAATTCTTTATTCAGTTTCTCAGGTTCAAATACAAACTTAGGTCAGAAATGTAAAATTAAGAATTTTAAGTAATTATCCCATGTAAAATCAAGATTCAGGTGCACAGCCAGGAATGTTACAAGATCCTATTACTTATGCTGCTTATCACCCCACTGTCCTAAATTAGCTATCAAAATGTTAGTAACAAAAATAATTAAAACAATTACATTTTAAAATTTTATCTTCCAACTATAATTGTATACACAAGTAGTTAATTTTACTGTTATTAATCTAGTTGAAATAAGGTAAATTTTTATCTATCTATCTATCTATCTATCTATCCACCAATCTGTCTTAAAATGAGTGTAATGTAGAACTTTTCTAGGACCAGCCTTTACTTTCTTGAGCCAGAGGGAGAAAGCAATGAAATGCACATAACTAAAAATCAAGGAATGCTTAATAAAACCAAGCCAAGTGTCTGATCTCAGCAAAATCAGTGCTTTAGATCTCAGTTAGAGCTTGAAGTAAAAGCACACCCTAAGTGTTTCAGTCACAAAGAAGTATATAGTATATACACTACACCTGTGTAATAGGTACACTATCCCAGTGCTGTAACAGGGAAGTGATCACAACCCAAATACACCTGGGAGGAAGAGGCAGGTGAGCATGGGAGATGAAGAACAGCACAGCCTGGCTGTGCTGGGGGGTGAGTTTCTGCTGGGGTCCTGGCTCACTTCGTGCCACCATCGCTGTACACTCAGGACTAAGTGCCTGCTAAGTGTGTCCGCTCATGATTGTCAGTTTTTAAAATTAAAAGACTGCCAAAAATGAGAAAGCTGTTCTTATAATTTAACATGAAAATGATCTAGCCCTGCACTCACTGCCATGTTTGCACAGAATCCTTCTTTCTGGCTGCTATGTGGAAAGAAAGAGAAACTCACATGAAACAGGTACATTACCTCCACAGAGAAGACAAAGACTATGCTCACTTGCCTTACTCAAGTTAGTGCATTTATTTTCCACTTTCCAGAATCCAGATCCAAAGGACTCCAAACCATTAAATAAATGTTTCCATACGTGCAAAAATAATGGTTTAATGGTCACAGCTAAAACTACAGGTGAGATTTCTTGTGATGGTTGAGCCCACATAATGTATTCCTGCTTCTGAGAGGAGACATTCTGTCCTTCCTCAGGCCTGGTCACATACTCCCAAGTCTATCTAGCCTCCTGTCATCCTTTGATGCATTTGTTCTGTTTGCTAGAGCAGCAGAAAACTAGCTGAGCCAAGAAGTAAATAGTCTGCTCGTGTAGCCAACTCATTGAGGTGCCAAATGAACACCAAAGCCTGGGAAACAATTGGGAAGGGCATCTGTGCATCCAGAGGTAGGGAATAGGGAGTACAAAAAAAAGACACACTTTTGTGTCTCAGAAACCTGCCTGAATATCTTCATTATCTAGTGAAACTTAGCCAAGGTCTCCAAGAAAATGCTGGACAACATGTCTTTCTCTCAGGCAAAGAGAAGGCTGAGTCATATATCCAAATTATTTAGGGAAATTAAATAAAAAGGCTAAAATCTAGAGGTTACAGCCTTTTCCTCATCTTACACTAAGTGGCTAAATAATGCTTTGGTGAAAAGAAGATGGTTTTGAGTTACACAAGCATCTACTAAAAGGAAAATTAATTTTACAGGTCCTTTCCCAAGTGTTTTGAGTTACTGTGATGAATGGGGGAGTTGCAGGCCAGCACGCCACTACTGGAATGGTTAGGAAATGTAATTTCATCAGATGGGGGTTGAAAGTCACAAACCTAGAAGCCATTTAAAAAGATCTTAAAGCATACATCTCTGCATTTATGATATAGATGTTAAAGTTTCTGGAGTACCTTAGTGTTACATTAGCGGCTGCTGTAATTTTGCCTCAGATTACTGTGTCATTAAGTAACTCTTCTTTTGAACTTACAAGATGAAGCACTTCAATTTCTTAATGACCTTGTGCTAAGGAAAAATAGGAGGTCACCAAAGAAGTCACTTGATGGTTTGGGATGAAGTCTGATCAGTTGAGCTGTAGTGTGAGAAGTTACCTACAAAAGTAGATTTCCATGGCAAACAAAGGGCTTGTAACAAATATGGGAGAGAGAAAACCAGTAGAAATATTTATTAGGACAATGAACTGCTAGAAGAAGTGAGTTCTGAGCAAGGAAACTGCTTTCAGTTGCTTGTTTCTGCTGTATTCAGAGCCACGGGTCTTTCTGAATATTCTTATAAATACGCATGGCTACACGCTAACAGCCAGTCCTCTTTCTTTAAAACCTCCTATTTTAGTGGCTGTCTGAATAGACCAAAGGATGACATTATTTTTGCAGTGATATAGGTGTGTCACTTCTATTAGTACGTGGCTACGACTAATCATGATGTGAGTGCGCAGTTATGCCACATGCTGTAGGCACCATGAGCAGCAAGGCATGCTCCTAGGTGCCCAAAATCCAAGCCAAGCCAATTGTTCAGCCACATATAGATTTCAGTATTTTTAATTTAGAGAAATGACACATTCATACACCAAAACAAATATTTAAAAGGAAATTCATATACCTTCTGGTAGCAGAAAGGCAGAAATGTCTAGGATGTCACTAACCCTTGAGTGCATGTACATTTGCATTGTGAGTGAGATGCTAGAATAGGATGTCTTTCATTTCTATTTGTCCAAAACATTCTCCTGCAGTCCTGGAAGTATGTTTCCCAGCTGTGATATGTTCAGAATGCAGTTCACAGGGAACAACTTGAATGCATTTCAGAGGGATAGGTCATTCCATTCCCCCTCAGGATTTGAATTGTATGTTTCAGCTGCATGCTCCTTGACTCAAGCCACACACAAGTGGGAAAGAAACACTTCATCTTCAGAAAGGTGAACAGGGGTTCATAAAAGCTACTATAAGGTTATGTTGGCTTTAAGACAGCAAAATAAATCAAAGACAGTTGTTCTCAATATCAAGAGGACAAAATGGACAACAGTCACAGCAGTGTCAAACACCGTGTCTGCATCCATACATTTGTATAGATTGGATAGAAACAGAGCATCTATATTTCTGTTACACAACATATGGCTCAGTTCTTTTTTTTCATGACATGACTAGACAAAACTTAAATTTAATTGAAAGTAAGAATGATTTTATAAAGTCAAATTTATAAATAAGTATATTTTCCTATTTTTAAAGGACATGGTGTTACCTTTTACTAGCCAAGAGAACTATTTTTAGCTTAATCCATGTACTGTTGAGATTGTCCATAGAACAAATGCTAGTTTAACAGATGGGTACAGATAAAAATATGTGAAAGCATTTCTATGTGAATCAAGTTTAAATGTTAGCTTGCATTGCCATTCAGGAATACAGGGACAACAATCTGTGTAAAGCTCATGGAAGATGCTGGGAGAATACACCATTGTAAATCCAATTCAAAACTGCATAGTTTATAAATCTATGCTCTGGTTGCTATGGTAGTTTTGGTTTTGGTTTTGGTGACTCAGGATTATGCAGCAACAAAAAGTAACCCACCTTGAAATGTGAGGTTTCTGTATAAGAATTTTACTCAGAACTGACTAAGAGCAAGAAGTCTGATTCTTATGTAGCTTACTTGAAAATTTTGATAGCAATTTGTGCATAGACCTATTACCTCTTTTTTTCTGGATGAGGATTGTACCAGAGATTTCACTGTTACATGTGTAGGTGTGTCACACAATTAGGGTAGAGAATGCACCAGAGTTAAAGACAGAAATGACTATGACTATCAAGTAAAGCAATGAAAGAAATGTCTTATTCTTATGATAGGTATGCTTGTCATGGTGTTTTCATGTGAAAAGATACTTTTATATTTTGTTATCCCTTCTCTCATTTTACCATCCAGAATTCTTTATAATAATCTCTTAAATTTATTAGAAAATTTTGTGTCAATATGTATATGCAATATTTGTCTCTCCTTCAAACTACCCTTTTTTCCGAGAGCTGGAATTAATGGCATTAACTTTGATATATTCGTTTTCCTTCAATGGGGAGAGAAAAATGTTAAGACAAAATTTTTAGAAGCCACACTGTGTGTAATGCTGTTCAAAATGAGAGACAAATCAGCAATTATCCAGTTGGAGGTCAGAACAAAATTCTACATCCCAAAAGATGATGATTTTGGGTAATGCAAAAGCTTCATCTGAGAACATCTGTTGTCTAGGAATCTGTGTGAAATAGCTTTGAATAATGGTTGTTATTCTTTTAAGAAAAGATAGAAAACCAGAAAGCACACTGATAGTAATCTCATTGCTAAATCATTGTATTGATCACTTGAAGCATGTTGTTAAATTAACTGGAAATATGTACACACATAGATGCTATCTCTGTAAAATGTTTACATCATTACCTCTACAGAAAAGTAGCCCTACTGAATTCAGTGCTAATATTTGTATGTGGAAAATTACATACTTAATCACCTTTAGTGTTGTGTATATACATGCAAACAAGGGATTTAACAGCACACCTAGTGTGTTGGGTAGTCTGGTAGGAATACATCAAAAAAGCCTGATAAAACTAGGTCCAACTTAGTATGTTCTTAAGTTGCACATATAATGTAGCTCACATGGTTAAGTGTCTCTTGCTAGCATGCTGTGATCATTGTAAACACACATGCACACTTATGCAGTTATCTGATTCACTCTTGTGACTCTTGCAGTACTGACTCAGAATTAATTTGATACTCACTTTTAATATGGTCTTCAAAGACAGCTTTAATATATGTTTGCTCTAACCCTCTGCACAAGTGAATTTAACACTCCATGCTTAGATAATGGGAAAATAATTTCATATTTCTACCAAAATTATTATTGGTATTTACAGATGTTTATCTCAATTAGTATGGAATTAGAAGCTGTAGCCTGTCTCATCTTCTCTCAGCTACACTGATTTTACACTGAAATGGAATGACATTAGACAAGGGGTAGAATGGCATAACAATGGGGTAAAGAATATGGCCCAACATGCCTTTGCTAATGAAATTACAAACATTTACGGGAGATTTGAGATAGGAAAAAATTAGAAATTAAAAATATTATTAGAAGTAGCATTATTATTCCCGTCTTGAAGAGTGAACACTTGCAGAGATTAACTAGTTTACATGAATGACAACTCTACTTTTTGCTTAAGGAAGACCATATGCACATAGATTTAAGTGCTACGTATAATTTCCAGCAGAGCACACAACTAGCTCCAAAAGACATTTATATTCAATGTATATGGAATATGTGAGTGTCAGCTGACTGTACAAAGGAATTATATCTTGCCTGTAGTGTCTGCAAAACCCCTCAAACATAACATAACTTGGATTGGAGGTGCAATCCAAAAAATTAAAAAGTCAAGGAAAATAATGTCAAGAATGTGGAACATACAAATAGCTGCAGTGCATGGAAAAATATTTGCTGAAGTTCTCTGAAAAGCTGGAGCTGAATCAGTGCAAAAACTTTCCTGGAAAGAAGAATAAAAGGAAAGTATGAGATCTGGTTTTTAAAACCAAACTACCTGCATGATATTTTAGAACAAAACTGAGCTGTAGAACCTCTGCATTTCACTAACAAGCCAAGAAGAGCAAGTTGGAGTTAAAAGAGGATCCATGACCAGAAAGAAAAAGCTGAGCTGGAAAATTGAAATCAAGCAGAGGGGACTGGACCTAATGAAAACTTAGAAACCTGCTCCATGACATTGAAATTCCTGAGAGAGTGCATTTTGAACATGTGCCTATCAATTTGACTAGAATTACTTTGTTGCTAACAAAGCACTCTATTTACATATTGTGTGTTGAAATCAAGCATTCTTCAGATATGAGGTTTTTTGAAGAGTCAAATTTTCAGACAGCCAGCTGAGAGAGCAGCAGCATGATGGGGAGGTGACTTGTAAAATATCTGAGACATTTGGGGCAGGGGAATGCAGCTTTTAACTTGCATTACCTTTTTCCAGGTTATAGTTTCCAAGTCCTTGGGAAATGGCTCTGGGTTGAGAGTCTGTCCCCAGGGGACTTTGCCCACAGGACAAGACCACAGCAGGAGGCTGGAACCTGCACAAATTCCCTCCTTAGACATGAGTCAGGTGCTGCAGCCAAGCTCCCAGCCGTGCTGTCCACGCCATGCTGATGGTACCAGTGCAATGCCAAAGCACAGCTAAGCCACTCGTGGGAGTAGCAAACACTGCAAAGACTGGCTTTGAGCTGTGCTTTGCAGCCAGCCACATTTTCAAACCCAGGAATGTAACATGTACCCCTGGACAGTGACACAGGCTGCCAACGGGAAGGTATAAGTTAGGTGCCAGGTAATCTTTCATCCACCTACTTAGACTGCAAATCTTTCTCTGGCAAATCTTTCATCTTGACTACCAGATGTTGTCTTTTGTTCTCAATCACATTACGCCTGCACACTGTCAGTGCATGTATCCCATGCACTGCTGTATGAGTAAGTCTGATGGATATTATGCAAATATCTCCAGATGAAAATCTGTTCTGAAAGACATTAAGGACAGCACGTTGCTGCAGGTACCTTGCAACTACTACTTCTTGTGAAATGTCAGACATCTTTATCAATATAAATGGAAATAAGAGCCTGAGCCGGCTGCACGATTGCCCACCATAAGAAGGAGAGATTGCAATTAGAAAAGCGCAAATCATGCAAAATTTGAAGTGTATGAGGTTTGGTGACCCTCTCAAACTATACTTTGTTCCCTATAATTAGTTGAAAATAAAACTTATTTTCCAGTAGGTTCAAAACCACATTTTATCTCCAGAGATTATTCCATTTAAAGCAAAATACATATTGCTTTTAGCTAAAGAAAACAGGCTGTGCATAGAAAAAACTTTATTATCTGTTATAGCTTGGTTACTAGAAGTTGCAACTCTGAACAAAAACATTTTAGTCTTTGTATCTTCAAATGCTTCGTGGTTTGTAACTATTTGTTTTCTCCCAAGAGAAAGGATGGCTGTGCTACCCCCCAGGTTTGGACATCATGGAAGCGAACTGTAAGTGAAATGGACAATAAGCACAGGGCTTTGTCCATTGCCATGCAGAATGACAGAATCATGGAATGTTATGGAGTTGGAATGGATCTTAAAAATCATCTAATCACAATCCCCTGCCATGGGCAGTGACACTTCCCTCTAGACCAGGCTGGTCAAGGCCTTACCCCAACTGGCTTTGATCACTGCCAGGGCTGGGGTATCCACAACCTGGGCAGCCTGTTCAGAGTCTCATCACAATAAAGAAGTTTTTGCAAAAATATCTAGTGTAATTTGTACCCAGTACTCCTTGTTCAATCACTACAGTTCCTGACAAGGAGTCTCTCTTCAGCTTCCCTGGGGCCTCCTGAAGTGTAGAAGCAAAGGGTAGTTGGTGCCTTCGTACATCAAGCTGGTCTGATGTGGTCCTGTCTAACCTCCCAAAACAAAGGACCCTCAAGCTGGTTGCTCCATTTATTTCCTCTTTTCCAGTCAAGTGGCTGCATGTTTGCGAGCGCAGGCGGAAACACCGACCTCGCCGCAGGTGACAGAAGTCGCAGGTGGGAACGGGCAGCGCGTTCGGCGAAGGGGACAGGAGGCGGGGCTGCACTCCCACGCCCACTGCCCTCTCACAACTCCCAATTCCCAACTCTTCCTCCCAACTCCCCTCCTCAATTCCTAACTCCCACTCTCCCCGCACAACTCCCACTCCCCGCTCAGCTCGGCTCGGCTCGGCTCGGCTCGGCTCGGCTCGGCCCGGCCCGGCCCGGCCCGGCCCCGCTGCCCGCCCCCCGGCAATCTCGCGGGATTATGCTAATGAGCCGCCACCGCCCCGCCTCTCCGCTCCCCGCCCGCCCCGCGCCCTCCCTGGGCGGTGAGCGCGCGCGGCCGCGGTGCGCTGTGGGATAGTGGCGGTATAAAGTGTACGCTCGGCGCGGCCGTGGCTGAGGGGGCCGGCGCGAGCGGGGTATGAAGATGGCGGACGCCAAGCAGAAGCGGAACGAGCAGCTGAAGCGTTGGATCGGCTCCGAGACCGACCTGGAGCCGCCCGTGGTCAAGCGCAAGAAGACCAAGGTGAAGTTCGACGACGGTGCCGTCTTCTTGGCCGCCTGTTCCAGCGGAGACACCGAGGAGGTGCTGCGATTGCTGGAGCGGGGCGCCGACATCAACTACGCCAATGTGGACGGGCTCACCGCTCTCCACCAGGTCGGTGCTGGGCCGATCGAGGGACCCCTAGCCGGACTGGGGCGGGGGGGGGGCGAGGCCGCCCGAGTGCCCCCCCCAGAGGAGGAGGTGGAGGAGGAAGGGGCCGGAGGCGGCTGCGCTCCCTCCGCTGGGGGGTGTCGGGGCGGGGAGGTGGCGGCAGGGTCAGCCTGGGACCGGCCGGGGGCCGCGGGCCGAGCCCCGGGCTGCAGGGGCGGGAGGCTGCACCCCCTCCCCGCGGGCAGGGCGTCGGAAGGGGCGGATGGGCCTCTTCTGCGGCGGGAAGGAGGTGCCGCTGACCCTCTTTCGCTTTCCCCTTTTGGCAGCGCTTCCCTCGGAGGGCTGGGGGGAGCGGGCCCTGCCCCGTGTGGGCTGGGGGGTCCGGAGGCAGGTGCCCCCGGCGTGGGAGGGTGACCGCAGGTGAGGCGAGCGGGCCGCCCTCGGGGGGCGCTTCTGTCGCTGCCCCTTGCCCGGGATCCCGGTAGTAGTTCCCTGCTTCCCTCGGTCCCCGGTTCCGCAGTAGTTTAGCCGATTAAAGCCCTCTCGTGTGTGCGGGCGGCCGTGTTGAGAGAGTGTTGAGAGAGGGATCATCTATTTCTCTCCGGTTTCTAGGGGAAACCAGTGTTTTGTTCATTATATAGAAACGCGTATCAGGAAGGGGCTGCTTGTTTTCGTTACCGATGGCTCCCGCCGCAGTATGAAAGCTTAACTTCAAGGGGAGCGGGGATCTTATTTTTTTTTTTCGTGCGTTGGAAAGTAGTGAAAAACCCAATCCGTATTGCTTTGTTCTGGTGTGGGTATGTGGGAGGGGAGTTGGTGCCGAGGGAGGTAACTTTCACTTGGGCCGGGGGGGGGAATGGACGGGAAACTGGCTGTGAAGTTTCCTCAAAATGGATGCTTTGTGCATGTTGAACTTCATAGCAGTCTGATTGGAATCTCAAAACGTTAGCCAAATAAGGAAAGGCTGTGGCAATCCGGAGATAATGCGGGTTTGCCTGAATAGTTTTTTTTCTCTAGAAGGCCAAAAGCTTCCACACAATATTGGATTCACTGAATATCTGGAAAACAAAAAATATCTCCGACGGGCTAGCTTCTTGTTCTTAAGTTTAGAAGTTGTTCAGTAGTTTAAAAAAATATCTTAATGGTTATGTGTTGTAGGTTGATCAAGTAGAAATCTTCCCAAAATGGTTATGTGAGGTGGTTTCTTACATTAAAAAAAATGAGATGGTGAATTTGTTTTCTTCATCCTGTATAGGTTTTTCAAGGATGTGAGGCTTTAGAAATTCATAAACTGCCTTGCAGAGCTGGATAGAATCCCCTTTTGAGCATGGGCTATAAATTTTATGACTCTTAGCTCTGTTTGCTGTGTCTGAGTTGTCACTTGCTCCCCTGAATAGGGTGTTGGTTTACTTTCAGTTGTGAACCGAGCTGGAAGAATGAGTGTGTGTTGTGGTTGAGCCTGTCAGCGTGTTACTGCAGCACGGTTACCTGGCTGCAGGCTAGCCTGTCACTTCGCTGCAAGCTTTTCTGTATTCCTCACCCTCTAATGAAGTTATGGTCGGCTCACGCTGCCAGGGAGCTCGGTGTGAGGAGCCATACCGTAACTGGTTAGATCCTTGGCTCTGCAAGTGCTGCGCTCCAGCCATTGGTAGGGGGGGATGACGTTTAGTTGAACTCTATTGTTAGAATGAGAGGTGGCGTTCTTGCCTTCTGATGTCTGGAAGGCGTTTTCAAAATGTCTGTGATACTGTACACAAGAAAGCTCTCATCAGGGTAATTCTGAGCATATTCTCCCCCTTTTTGTACATTGTAGTCAGCTTTCAGTTTGGAAGGGCAAAGTCTAAAGGAGCAGAGGTAAAGATTTACATCACTGCTAAAATTCTTGCTCACGCTCCTCCTTCCCCCTCTGCTCCTTTAGTGATACCAAAAGACCTTTTCTGATTTTATGATACTGAAAGTAAATAAGATCATTTGTGAAGTTATAATCCTCTTGAGGCCGTACAGTAAGTGGAGGTTACCTGTTGCTATTAAAAAAAACGTAAAGCAGATCCATGCCTGTGACGACTCTGAAGGGTTTCACTTCATTATTAACACAAAATCATATTTTCCTCTAATATGCCCTATAAAAGGTGCAAATCACACATGATGCAGTCTGTAGCATGAATTAATTTCATCAATTTTAGCTGCAGCGTGAAAAAAGCTGTATCTGTTCTCAAAGGAAGCTCTTCAAAAACTTGTCGTTCTTCCTGACACTTTTGACTGACTGATGGTAGTTGTGTTCAAGTCCGTATTATTGTGTTTGAGATTGCCGTGGAGTGCTGTTGCTTTGTGCTTCTTTGGTTTGTTGGGGTTTGTTCTGTTTTGTGTTGTCTGTCAGATCCCATGTAGAAGACACTGCTCTTCAGAGAAATAAATTTATCTCAGCCAAGGTAAAATTACTGTAGGTTTTTGGGTTGTATCTTTTTTGTCCTACATTAGTTTATTTTTTCCAGTTACTGACCAAATGCGTATGTCTGAAATAGCGATAGAATTAAATATTTAATGTAATATTTAGCCTTTGGTTTTACATATGGCAGTTATAGAAAGAGACTTCAACTTTGTTTTATTTTTCACAGCGCAGGTAGTTGGAAGTGCTGAGGGGGAAGTACCATCAATTCTGAAATTCTGGTGAACTTCAGATCTGGTCTCTAATGGAGCATCAAGCTTTTTCTCTGAGTGGGGTAGAGTGCCATCACCATCAGAGAGCTGCCTGTAGAATTGTTGCCCTTCATGCATAGGGGAAGGAAAACAATTACTTGACCAGGTAGCTGAGGGGAGGAAAGTAGGGAGGATATATATAGGTACTTGCTGCAGCCCTCGACAGTGCCAGTGAGCAGATTTTGTTTTATATCTGCGCATGCACGAGTGAGTGGACTTGGGTGAATCATATCTGAGGACAGATGAATTAAATTCTTTGGTATCTTGCAGAAGAGGAAAAATTGTCATTAGGTTATGGTTGTTATTCCTCTATGGAATTTTGAGTTCAAAGCTTGTTTTAAGAACTTGTTCTTCACAAGTCCTCAGGTTAGGCCTTCAGCACAAAGAACAAAAGTGTTATGTACTGTTTTCCTATCTGAGATATATGTGCAGTGTAGGATATTGCAGCAGGATACTGTGTTGTGCCGCATGATATGCGTTATATACATATTGTGTGTGTGTATCTGTAAGACCAGAAAACTTCTAAATGAGAACTTTAAATTTACAATCAGATGTCAATGCCATTACTCCAGTGGAGGTGGGAGTTTTGAATATTGCAGTCTCAGGCAGTTGTTACGCAGGATGGGCTCTAATTTGAAGTGCAGTTTTTTAATCTGCCTTAACAATGGAATGTAAGGGGAACTTGAGAAAAGAAAGAAGCTCAAAGGTGAGCTGTGACCTTGCAGATTATTTGTGTCTCCAGAGTGGGGGGTAGAAGTGGCATATTCCAAAATAATCTTAAGAAGAGGCTATATAATATTTTCAATAAAACCTGATCTCGTCTTAGGCAGACATACTTCTTCAGAGTGGGATTCAGTTCTCTCGTCCCGAAAGCTTAACGCCTGTCATTCCTCAGAGTTTGGACTCTCTTCTGCTTTCCTTGGCTTTCATGAAAGAGAATTTAGTTCACTAGCTCTGACTGGAATTTATTGCTTAAATGGCTGAAAGTAGTTTGTCTAGAAGTTCCATAGAGCTTTGTACAGGAGAGTGGAGCCCACCCTTTCTGGACTACTACCACTACAGAAAGGCTGCATGCAGTGGGGAGGGAGCACGATGTGGCCAATTTCCTGGAAGGCTGGATTTCCTGTGCACGTTGCTCCCCTGGGAATATCGGATGTGCAGCGTGCAGTACCTGCACACACCTCAGCACTGGCTGAGATTAGGCTGTGGTTAGGTGTCACAGTTTGTGCAGCCTGCTTTTTGACTGCCCTTTTTCTCTGAGGCTGCTC
This sequence comes from Melozone crissalis, assembly GCF_028551555.1. Lineage (NCBI taxonomy): Eukaryota > Metazoa > Chordata > Aves > Passeriformes > Passerellidae > Melozone > Melozone crissalis. The sequence goes on along the minus strand of NW_026535782.1, from coordinate 30,969,851 downwards.
AGACTAGGGGATGGTAACCTTGTTTTTGGCCTCGTTCTCTCCGGGTGAGGAAGGTGAGTGCTGTAGCCCAGTTCCACCACTCAGCATGGAAAGAGCATGTCCTGCTGTGCTGCTCTTACCTGTTCTGGGGAGGGCACTGCTTTGAGGGGATATAGGGGGAATTGTCTTGGCTCTTTGTGCCTGGGGATCATTGCGGAACCACAGGGGCTGTTGTTGGTGAAGGCCCCGGCTCCTGTTGAAGGATTCATGTTGTCTTTTTTGTTTTTTGTCTGTGACAACTACACTTTAATCAAACAAAGTTCCTCAAAGGCTATCTCTCTGTATCAAATTGTGGCTTTTTGCAATTCTTTAGGGGCTCGTTTGAATGTGAAGGTGAGAGTGTTTTACCAACATTATAGTTACATACTAGTTTGCAGATAGAGCAGTATGCGGTAATAAATAGAAATTTTGATTTGCTGCCACTGTTGTAGGACTATGCTGTGTTTATCCCTGAATACTAATTAAGATTGTGTGTTTCACAGAATTTTTGCTTACCCTTTCTGAGTAAGGACAGTTGTTGCTGTCATTTCCTGTGGGTTCTATGAGATTTATTTCTTAGATAAGAAGTACCTTCCTTTGCAGGAGTTTTTGCAACTGTTTATGTGAAAAATTCTGTCAGGACTTTGGGTGGCATATTCTTAGTACCTGATATGGTAACAAGTGTGGATACCTTTGGCACCAGCTGTGTTCTTATTACAACACCCTTTCAAACTGCAGCCAGTGATGCAAAAGGAACATAAAATCTACCAGCACTGGTCCCTTTGCCTTAGAATTTGATAGAGGGCGTTAGGGCTGCCCTGTCCGTGTTCCTTCTGATGAATGGTAGCACAGGTCATGTGTTTGAGCTGGGGCTGCAGCACATCAAGCTGTAAGAGCAAAGACCAGGTTGCCAGTCCTAAATATCTAGAGTGTTTGCATCATAGCAGCAGCACCCAACATCCAAGGGTAAGGGAGGTATGGAAATAGCTCAAAGCTGTCCTGGTAACCTCCTGGCTATGACTTCTGCCATTACTGTTTCAGAGAATGAAAATACTGCTGCATATGGTAAGCTTGTGAACTTTTCATAACTGTTGAGTAGGAGGCCTTCATTTCGTGCTGAAAGGTTGGTACTCAGTTACAAAACTGATGTTGAAGTCTCGCTGTTTGCATAGGAACCAAGCTGCTAATCACCAAACCTCCTAATGCTCTCATTGTGGATGTTCTACCACTGAGAATTTTGGGGTAATTTGTTCAGCTTGTTTTATTACTCTTTTATCGTGGCTTTTTTTAAATCTATGTTTTAAGATAAACAGAGAAAATGAGTCCAGAAATAAATGTGATGTTGACTTCACTCAGTGATCAGACTACAGAGGCATATTTGTTTAAAATCTCTTTTGTGATTGGTTCTTGTGTGGGCCACAGATCTTTCTGTAGTTACAGTAGCTAGGTTCAGATGGTACAGTAAGTACTTGTTAACTTCCTACTGATGTTGTCATCCAAGATTTTAATTTTATTTTGTTTTTACTCTTTGAAAGGGAGGCAAGAAGAGGGGAAAAAAGGTGTGACTTTCCATAACATACTGTGAGTGTAATAGTGGATATTTAAATAATGTATTCAAAGATTGTGTTCTCCTTGGTGTTTTATGAAAGAAATTAGTAACAATCTCTTTACCTTTTTAGGTTTATTATTTCTGTCAAGTATGAACCTGGGATTTCTATGTATTTTCATTGCTATGGATATTTCTTGTGCACAAACAGAATAACCCAAGTGAATTCTAGCATATAGAAATTATTTAAAGTATTTAAAGCTAGTTTTCATGTTGGTGTAACTGACAGGTTGCTTAAACTTGCTAGTCATGGAGGAAGAGTTCTGCATTCCAATGTAAGGATGAATTCTTCAGGTAGGAGTTTAGTATTTACTGAAGCTAATGTTCAGGGACAATTTCTGTTGGTCTCTAGACATGAATTTCACTGTAGCATTAATGCTGCTTTTACAGTACAGCTTTGTCTGTGGTTTTCTATGTGTTCTAGTATATTTTTGGCATTATTAGAGCACTTTCTCATGATAGGTCATCAAAAAGCACCTTGTAAAAGTAGATGAGGTATGCTTTTGTATGTATGAATAAAATGGATATGAACACACTTGATTTAAGGCCTTTATGATTTTGACATTGTAGTAGCAAGAATGCTGTCTTACTAAATTATTGAATTTCAGTTGTTAGCTAAATCTGAGGCAAGGAGACAGAAGCAGTCAGTATAAATCACTAGTAGATTTAGCCCTCTGGAGGGATCTGTATTCCAGGCTTAACAATATATGCTATGTTGTAGTTGGAACAGATGGTTTGACAGGCTCTTGTGCAGTTCTTTACTTGTTTATCCCTTTGCTCATGCTCTCAGTTGCTCCCTTTCTCAAAGTTATTACTTAGGCTAGTAAGACACTTAGTGCAATCCTCTCAAAAACTGAGAGCCCAGCAAATTGGTTGTCTCTGTCAGTGTAATTGTGTTTCCTGAGGCTGGACTCACAGCATGTGGAATTGAGGAACATGGCCTGTCCTAGCACATAGTGATATTTTATCCAAGGATGTGTCCAGATGGGTTAGACTTAGATGAACTAATATGCTCTGAACGCAGTGTGGAGGTAGTTTTGAAACTGTGGCATGAGTACAACACCCTTCTGGGATTCTTGCAGCCAAGAATCTGTAAATTACATCTAAATACTTCTGTATTGTAGTGTAAATACAGATCATACCAGGTGAGATAGGCAGCATGTGAGGGCATTTGCCTGACAAGTGCTTTGTCAATGCCCAAGAGTATATTTTTCTTCATTGATCTTGACAAGCGTACAATGCAAACTGGAATGCAGCTGCAAGGCAGTGGAGCCGTCCCTAAGCTGGTCAGCCTCTGATGCTGCTGCCTGGGTGGAGACATTCCAAGCTCCTTTACTTTCCTATATGCATTCCTGAAATGACAGTCCATGGAAAGCACGGCATAAGAGTAGCAGCATTCCTCAGCTGTTTCCTTTCCAGTCATTTCAAGTCTGTGAGACAGAATACAAAAAGGCAAAAGATGATCACAATACTTGGTGGGGGGAAGCATTGTTGAATATTTTTTTTCCCCCAATGTATTGTTTTGACAAGACCTGGTACCCAGCTCTTGTTTCAGTTATTGAGCACTGAATCAGACACTGTGCTTATCCTGGAAACTGAATCTTTGCTGGCTCATTAACAAAACCAAAATTAGAGCAATATGATGAAGTCCTTGAACGAGACTGTTTCCCATTTATGCCTGAGTGGTGTTAGCACTTACCCCATTAACCATATATTTGTTAGGCTAATGGCTTCTAAGGGTCAGTTAAACAGAGAGAAGGGTGGAGTTGGCTTTAAGAAGAGGGTGAACCCTCTGAGAATCAAATGTAGCCGCATTTTGGGCTTACACACAGAAGTAGGTTTATCTTCAAGATGGCAAATAAATACTTCTATGCTACTGTAGTTTCTGAATGCTTAAATTTGGTCTATAACTAGCACATGACTATTGATTCTGATACTAAATTATCTGTAAGCTGTTGTTAGAAATGGTTTAGCCCTAAAACATTCAAAAGGGCCATGTCTCTCAGTTTTGTTTTTTTATTATTTTTAGTTCAGTCTGAAATATGCTTTGATTGATTTTCTCATGTTATGATTGTAGTTCAGGGTCTTGAGTTGGGACTGACAGCTTGCTTTGGTGTGATCAGTTAGCCAGCCAGTGGTGAGTATTAGACAAGTTTTAGTTCTGGGGTGATTATTTAGTTTTGGGGTTTGTTTTACTGCCCTGATTGTGAAGCAAGAAGAGTAACGGGAGTCATCTGTATTGATCACTTCTTGAGTATTTGAGGTTTCTTGTACATCAGAGAATTACTTGCAAGTGTTAGCTTTGTGTTGTGGATCTCACAGATATATCTATATAGATAGATAGACGTATCTCTTGTTTTTTCAGTTTCCTAAGGTTTTGGTTTTTTTGTTCTTTCACTGCAGGACTGAGGTGAATGTGAACAGGAAACCTGTTTGTTAGTAATTCTAACAAATCTCCAATCTTATGGGATGAACTTACCTTACTAGTTCTTAAAATTCACACTTGAAGCAAGTATTTATATTGGGCAAAATAATAATATCTTCATCTGGTAACCAGGGTGAACAATCTGACAGGCATGTACACTGTATGAGTGTGGTCAGTGCTGCCTTCTGGAGCAGTTCACTTGGATGCAGCTTGCACTGAGGAGCTGCATTCCTCTGTCAAAGCTGGGATCCTCGTGGGCCCCTTTGGAAACTGGAATACCATCTCAGACTTTGAAACTTTCAGCTTGCAAATATCCTAAAATTTGCTTTAGTGCTCTTGACTTAAAACCTACACTTTTCTTACTGAAGTGGAAAAGTTGTTATTTTAAGGCTGCAAAGCATGTTGTCCCAAGTTTTAACAAAAGTGTTGTTGCTTACAGTGTGTTTGCAAATAGATGCAATTATGCTTGAATAAGTAAGCTTAATTAAGTGAATAGATTTATTTTGATAAAATTACTTTCTAAAAGTGTATCTCCCCACCCCAGAGATGAAACAATCTGAAACTACTTGTGTTATTTCCTCAATCAGTGTGAATTATAGCTGCTTGTCCTGTATTCTAGAAAATGTAAGTAACCCTGCTTATTGTTGGTGCAGCATTAAGTTATTTTTTATTTTTATTTGTATTTTTATGAAAAGTAAATGCTCTTTTACTTGTTTTTCTAGTCTGTTACTTGGAGATGTTTTTAAACATGGTGCTTTAACCTTCTGAAACTTTGGGCAAAATGAATTACCTTGGGTTTTATCCAAAATGAAGACTGAAAATTGGGGTGCAAACATTGTGTCTGCAGGCCAAATGTGGACTCCTGATAAGTAATAATCTCATTTTTATCCACTCATATAAAACAATATCTCTAGAAATCTTGCCAAACTTCACCATTTCCCACCACTTTTATTTTGTTCTGCTACTCTAGCAAATTGAATTAAGTCCTATTTTTTTGAGGAGCCTGCACTTCATCTCCTCAGTAGAAAATAAAAGTTCAGTGCTTACCTCTGAAAGAAGAATTTTTGTGTAATGTCAATTTCTTGGTTTCTGAGTGTAACAGAGCAGAGGGGGTGAGTTGTGCTAACGCTGGCACTGTCAGTGGGTTTTTGTTCATGAACCGTGGACATGGCTTTTGGTCACTCGTCTGCTTCCTTGCAGACAGCCTGGCCTGCTAGCACCTGCTTGCTTGGCTCTCTGTGCCTGTGTTTGTGTGTGTTTAATAGCGATAGTGAATGTTAATGCTTGTGTGTCACAGTGCTTATCAGGTATTTGTGCACTTGGGAAGAGAAACAGCTTTCCTGCATCCCTGCAGAGGAGTAACTTAACAGGTCTGGTGTCCCTTGTGCTTAGCACTTCTAATAGACTTATTCAGTATTGAAAGTGGACTGCAGCCGGATCTATCAAATGTGACTCCTAAGAAAGCTCACGAAGTTACTGTAGAAACAAGTCTTATCTATAGCTCTAGGTAAATACGGCACTGGTGATTCAAAAACTACCAGTTTTAAGGAAAATGGGGAACAACTTGATGTGAATTATATATTAAAGTGTTTTATTGCTTACTCATGTGGGATCTGGGGGTGGGAGAGCTCTTTCTCAGTTGTTTTCTCAGCAATTGAGGAGGTTGCTGTACTCTGTAATAGTAAAAAACATGTCAATTGTATTATATTAAATAGCATTTTTAAGCTCAAGTAGCTGTTAAGATGTGACTGCTGGAGATGAGCACTATTAGAATTTTTTCTGCAAGAAGCCCAATTTTGTGAGAATCGCTGTAACTTTCTGGAGCCTAATCGTTAGTAGGTTCTATGGCACAAGGAACAGGAAAACAAGAGTTTTTCTGGATGTGTATGGAGCAGTTTCCAAGGGAAGATAACAGCTTCAGTTTGAATTACAAAGACTTTGCAAGAGCTAGGAAAGCCTACTTGGGATTGTTAAGACGTCAGGTTTCAAAAGCTGTTGCTGCAGTTATGGTTTGGCATCCTTTTTTAGGCCAAGACACCTGCTGTGTTAGGTGCATATGCTGGATGAAAACATAAAACCAAGAAAGCTCTGGCATAGAGAAGCTTGCATTATAGTAGTCCTATTAAAAATACTTTTCCTTCAAGTTTGTTTGTAAGATTTTTGTTACAGCATCTTGTGTGTGTTGTGGATTTTTTTTTTTGTTTCCAAAACACAATATATAAATAAAAGCACCACTGAAAGTTGAAGGCAGGCAAACTGTGGGGATTCAAATAAAAGACCAAATAGGACTTAAAAGTAACTTTCTGTTAAGAAACCTTGGCATCAGAACCATGTCTTCTTCCGTGACATCATTTATCATCAACTACACAGAGATATGACTGCAGTGTTTGCTTTAAGAGTTGATATGTAATTTCTTCCTTTTGGGAGATCCTCCAAGGGCTTTGTATCTCAATAGTTTTACCTGCACGTATTTTAACAAGTACTTTGTCTTTTCAAGACAAGCTCTCATGACAACATTTGAAAGACTTTGTTCTTTCATTTCTTGTAGGAGTTTGGGCCCTTTGGATTTTTTTTCTCTATAATTATCTAATTTTATTTTTTATTGCCAAGTGAAATTACTTAAATATGGGAGAATTTCTGTGGTGCTTTTTTTCTCCTGTTCATTTTCCCTTGTCGTTTTTCGCTGCTGATAATGTATTTGATAACATGCTTTGAATTATATTATTACTTGAAGGGTGCTTATGCAGAATTTAAACAATTCACAGCCTAAGTCAACTGATTGGACTGCTTCATTGCAGCTTAGCTGAAAATATTACTTGGGTTTTAAACTTTTAAGTCAGAATCCTCACTTTTTAAAACAAAAATGGCTTAAAATCTGGCTTCAGCTGTTCTGCTGTTGAGCTCATAGTAGGCTGTAAAGTTGAGGAGTGTCGCTTAACTAGGAGTGACATCACTAACTGTTTATCAATACACTTCTGTACTTATCTTTTTGTAGCTGTGATTCATGAGACCCATATTACTCCACGCAGTTGCATAAGTTTCTCTTTTTAAGAAGTTCTGTGACCTAGATCAAAGTGGGCATTGGGAAACTCAGGGTAAAAATCAATCTTCTGATCCTAAGACAGAACAGTGAGAGAGATAGGAATTTTTTAAATCCAGGTAAATTGCCCCTCTTTCTCTTTTTATGTCCTCCTGTCTCCTTGGTCTACTTGTGTTACAGAACCTGGATTTTTGACAATCAAATCCATCTGCCTTGTAGCTTTTATTAAATAAGAAGCACTGGTTGGTTATTGGTGCTTTTAGATTTATAAAAGCAGTCTCCAAATTCAGGTCTTACTCTGTAGAGACCTTAAGGTGCTGGTGTTTACAGAAATCCAGTCTGGGCCCTGCTTTGATTTCTTTCTCCGAGAAAGGTCTGATGATGGTTGGTTCCTTTAGTACTATCAGCAGCCATTGAGACACATGATATTCACATGTCTGCTTTTCCTCCTCCTTGTGAGGTTACCTAAGATGACTCTCCATACACCCAGACCCATGAGTGCATTATAAATTTCTCTCTCTGGAATGTTTTAACTTTGTTTAATTGCAGAATACATGGAATTGTTCCTGTAAAGCCAAATATGTAAATCAAAGGTTTCCATATACTTTGGCTTTTGTCAGCCTCAGAGTGTAGATTGTGAAATGCTTCTGGCACTTCTGATGACTCTTGATTCACTGAGACTATTATGACTCTGTTAAGGTATTTATCTCCTTAATCCCAATTATTTTTCATATAATCATAGAGTATTAAGGGTTGGAAAGGACCTTAAAGATTATCTAATCCCAGCCAAACCCGTGCCATGGGCAGTGACACCTCCTGCTAGATCAGGTTGGTCAAAGCCTTACTAGAACTGGCTTTGAACACAGTCAGGGCTGGGTCATCCACAACCTCCCTGGGCAGCCTGTTCCAGTGTCTCACTGCACTCACAGTAAATAAATTTCTTTAAACATCTAGTCTAAATTTCCCATCTTTCTATTTGTACCATTACTCCTGTTTCTAGCACTACAGTTCCTGACACAAAGTCCTTTTCCAGCTTCCCAGTAAGCCCCCTTCAGGTACTGGAAGGTTGCTGTAGAGTCTCCATGCAGCCTTTCCTTCTCTGGGCTTAACAGCCCTGATTCTCACAGCCTGGTCTGCCAGGGATGGGCTCCAGACCTCTTTACCAACTTTGTGGTTCTCCTCTGGGCTTGCTCCCACACTTCCATGCCCTTACCTTGAGAGCATCAAAACTGTACACACCACTCCAGGTGGGGTCTCACAAGATCAGAGGAGAGGGGGAGAATCTCCTCCCTTGACCTGCTGACCGCACTCCTTTTGACACAGCCCAGGGTATGGTTTGCCTTCTGGGCTGTGATCTCGTGCTGACAACTCATGCTGAGTTTTTCATCAAACATCACCCCAATTCCTTTTCCACAGAGCTGCTCTCAATCATCTCTCTGCCCAACCTGTAGGTGTGTCAGGGTGAAGTCCAGTTTTAGTAATGCTCTGGCTTTAGAAGTGGCATATGAGAATCTTTCTTAAAGTCTTAGGTTAAGATACAGATGGTACATCCAGTTTAGGCACAGTGAGGTGCTGGGGGGTTCTGCAGTCTTCTTGCTTTCTGCATGTAGGACTTCAAGTTCTAGACAATGCAGTGGTTTGAATTTTATCAGTTGGTGGAACCTGACTCCATGATAACAGATGTTTGGAAAGAAGTTATTAGTCATTGTAGTCAACATTGCAGAAAGTTGTCAATTTCTTAGAGGATAAATATGATTCTCTCCTTGCCCAAAACACTGTGTGCATACAAAAGCAATACTGTTGCCAGTTTAGCAGAGATTGAGGAGTGAAGTTCTTCCTAATATATGATCACAACTAGGTTGGAATCAACTAGGTTGAAAAGACCTTTGAGGTCCAGTCCAGCCTATGACCTTAAGCCACCTTGTCAGCTAGACCGTGGCACAAAGTGCCACATCCAGTTGTTTCTTAAACACCTCCAGAGATGGTGACTCCACCACCTCCCTGGACAGCCCATTCCAATACCCAGAGACCCTTTCCGTGAGCAATTTCTTCTTAATGTCCAACCTGAACCTCAGCTGGTGCAGCTTGAGTCTGTGTGCTCTTGTCCTGTAGCTCCTGTCTGGGAGAAGAGACCGACCCCCACCTGGCTGCAGCCTCCTTTCAGGGGATGCAGAGAGTGGCTGGGTCTCCCCTGAGCCTTTTCTCCAGGCTGAACATCCCCAGCTCCTGCAGCTGCTCCTCCCTGGGCTGGTGTTCCTCACCCTTCACCAGCCTCACTGCCCTTCTCTGGACACGTTCCAGCATCTCAGCATCCTCCTAAAGTGAGGAGTCCAGCCCTGGGCACGGCACTCGAGGTGCAGCCTCACCATGCAGAGTACCAGGGACGGTCACTGCCCTGGTCCTGCTGGCCACACTGTTCCTGACACAGGCCAGGGTGCCATGGCCACCTGGGCACGCTGCTGGCTGCTGCTCAGCTGCTGTTAATCAGCACCCCCAAGTCCCCTCCTGCCTGGGCACTGTCCAGCCACCCTGTCCCCAGCCTGCAGTGCCACCTGGGATTGCTGTGGCCAAAGTACAGGACATGGCACTTGGTCTTGCTGAACCTCGTTTCATTGGATTCGTTCCATGGATCCAGCCTGCCTGGGGCTTCTGCAGAGCCCTCCTACCCTCCAGCAGATCAACACACACCCCCAGCTTGGTGTTGTCTGTGAATTTCCTAATGGCAGACTCAATTCCCTCATCCCCATCCTCAGTAAAGACACTAAACAGGGCTGTGCCCAAAGCTGCTCATGGGGGATGCCCCCAGGGACCATCCAGCAGCTGGGTGCAGCACCATTCACCACCACTCCTTGGGCCCAGCCATCCAGCCAGCTCTGACCCCAGTAAAGGGTGCACTGTCCAAGCCATGGGCTGCCAGCTTTTCCAGTGTGCTGTGGGAGATGGTGTAGCAGAGTGATGGGGTCTTCTGGAATAACTAGGGAAAGGTAATGTGTCTGCCCCATCTCTGCAAGGGGGATGAAAGGAATGAAGGTAGCCTTTAATTTGCAAATTACACTGGGCACAGTGTCTAAACTGAAAAATACAGCAGGGCTGTAATGTACTGGCTGAATGGACTGGTCTGTCTTGATAAGAGACTCTTCCCTTCAGCCAGCAAGGGGTGAATTTTACAATTGAGTCAGTGGTGTGGTTGCTTTGCTGTCTTGGATTTAAATGTGTACTCTGAGGCTTGTTTAAACTTGCCTTCAAGTGTACCCCTTTGTCTCTGTCACAGGTCATGTCCAGAAAAGCAAGAATCAAGGGGAAGTGCTGCATCTCATCGAAATAGTGCAAAAGATCCAATTGAACTGGTTATAGTAAAGGCTGTAGGACTTGCAGTATTGAGGAAAGCTTCCTGGAAACCTCTTGCTGGAGATGCTAGTTACAAGCAGCTGTGGTCAAAAGCAGTTGCATTTTTGCTACAGGAATAGCTGTTATTTATGGGCAGGTATCAGAAGGTTATAGATTAGAGCAACCTCATAAAGGCTTTGTTTGTCTACTTAGCTTTAGAAGTATTGAGATCTCAGACTTTCGTATCTGTTTCACTTAAACAGGTTTTCATTTCTACCCCAAGGAGTGGTCGCCTGTTTTTAAACCAGGCTGCTGTGATGGCTACTGTCTAACTCTATATACTTTTCTCCCCTGCCACTTCAAGTGTAATTTATATTTTATGGTTAATAATTCTTAACATTGAGTGGCTTTTCTTTGCAGCTATTAAGACATGTCTTCATGTCACATAGTTTCTGTTGATTGTTTTGATGTCCCCTGTGTTCAGGATTGAATGGACAGGTATGCTCTAGAACCTTGAGATGTATAGAAGTGATGCAATTAATCTGCAATGTCACCATGTCTTCATACTGTTTTTGGGGTTTACAGTTACTACAGTTCCTGTATGGGTAGAACAGATGCTTAGCTGATTGACACTGCTCTTCAGCCATAAAACAACAAGCTACAATTTTGGCTTTAAATCTCTGAATCCTTGATGCAATGAACTTTTACAGCATTCTTTTTGAGCTTGGAAATTGAAGCCAATGTCAGTAACTTTTTTTCTTGTCTTTTAGAAGAGTGTTCAAATTGACAAGCTTTAACTTTGAAGTGTCTGCTTTAGTGTTAGTGTTGGGTTTGACCTATGATTTCAATGTAAATGTCACATACAATTAAATCTGAATTTTTTGTATTGCCATAATTCTTTCCTGTATTTACCAGTAGTTGTAACTACTGGTACTTCCACTAAGCACCATAAATCACTGATCCTTTTTTCCCCTGATTTCCTGCAAAGGAGTCTGGGGAGGGAGAAGAATGGGTGTTGTGCGTTTCCTAATTGGTAAATGTATGAGTTGTTCGTGCTGCTGAATTATGAAATAGAGAAATCTTTGAATGCATGAAGCCAAAATCCTGGCTCTCCATCACTGTGATATGGGCTTATTTAGTTTGTCATTTCATCCAGCATTTGAGCTGAAACTGCTAGTAGATATTAAATTCTCCACCAGCAGTTGAATCTCAGGAGTAAAGTTCAGGGCAACTTTTGCCTCAGTTGATGAAGTTCTAGTAAACTTGCTTTGATGAATTTAGATTTTATTTTGTGCATGTACTGGCACAGGCAGCTCCTTCAGCTTGTAACCAACTGTGATGTGTAATCAAGTATAGCCAGATTGCTCTGACCTCCTGCAAGCTGGTCTCCTAAAATGGAAATTATCCATTTTGCAGATGGAAATTGGAGCCAAGCAGCTGTGAATTCCAGGAGACAAATACTGAAACAAACTCGTAACTTTGGTCTTCTGTTCAAAAACTAAATGACAGTTGAGCCTTGCATTTGCCACTTGCTTTCAGTCTTTTCCCAGGAAGTTGGGGAGTATTTGTATGAAGGCACTGCTTAATAGACAAAGTTTTTTGTTTCTTTTTTCACATAAGTCTTTTCTTTGTAATACTTACTTTCCCTCACTTCCTCTCCTAAAACAACAAACTCTTGCTATTCCTCAACCTTTACTTCCATGGCTGCTGTTTTAAGGAGTTAGTGATTATTTGCACTGAATCAGCTTTTACTGATTGAATGGCAGGAAACCAGGCTAGGTTGACAAATATGTACATTTTCATGCAGCAGTGATGCTGATCACCTGCAGTTGTAGAGGTTGGTGTGGAATTGCTTAGCTGTAAAGCCTACTGAATGTAGAAATGACAAATTATATGGTTATAAGGACACTTCCATGAATCTGTGGCTCAGAATAAAATGTACTGCCTAGATGAAAGATCTACTGTTTCATCCTTAGTTTAGCTTTGGAAATTGAAGACAAAAACTGGGTGAAATTGTATTAATTGCAAGTGTTCTGTGCTGTTCCCAGGGGGCTACTTATTTAAACCTATAAAACCATCAGTTAACTGTTGTAGAAATTTTTAGTCTGTGTGAAAGCTTGCTGCATATTTTAGGTTTTTGTGGAGGCTTGCAACTAGCACTACTTCAGGTTTAGTTTTTGACAAAAATCTGACTTGTAGGCAGAAGCAAAGCTGGCAATATATGCAGGCAAACCACAAACAGTTCTGCTAACATGTTCCCAAGGGTCCTACATAAACTGGAAGAAAAATTATGCAGCCTTCTTAATCTGTGTTCCTGGTAGCCATACTGAAGCTTTGTCTTTAAAGAAAAAAGGCTTTTGTGGTTATGCCCTAAGGGTGCAAAAAACCCAACTAATGCATTGGGTTTTTTTGCAAAATCATAAGGATCTTTCCCAATAGCCAGATCACAGTAAGAATTTTTTTCTGTGGTAAGTGCATTTTGGGTCATCATTAGGAAAGTGAAAGACAAAATAGAGCGGTGGTTTGTTAAAAATGACGTAAAAGAGAAAGAAAAACACAAAACACAACCAAAAAACTTCTGCTGGTCCTTGAAACCAAAAAACTGCTCTTGCAGTTTTACAACCTTTCTGATTTAGCTCTCAGGCGGTAGATGCAGTGCGCATAGTACTGCTTTCTGTTATGAGGTGGGCTGTATTTAAGGTATATAAAGTATCTTTAGATGCTGGTTGTTGAGTGTCTGGTGGAAGGGGTAGATACTTCTGCCACTGAAGTATCTGGGGGATATTTGCTTAGCCTTTGTCTGCTTACTTTTAGGTGAAATAAAAATGAGGGATTATCTTCTACTTTAAAGACTCTTTAATCTGAGTTACGAGGTTTTGAGTTTTATGGTCTAAGGAATTCTCACTTCCTCAAATCCTTGGCCATTGAAATCAACTGCATTGTTTGGTAGATAACTACAGTAAGCATCCTATCTTCTGTTTCTTGCTGTATTCTCAGGCCTTACTTCTTTTCTGTTCCCAAGGTTACCAGAAGGAATAAAATTATTTTTGCTTGACACATCTTTTTCCTATGTGCGTTTAGGCAGCAGTTTCAGAATGCTGTTTGATAGCATGTAGTGCGGTCTTTCCTGGTTTAGTCAGTCCAAGCAAGGAGTTTCTTTCCAGTCTAAATGTAAGCATACAGGCTGGAGTCTGGTGAACAGGGATGTCTTTGCTCAATCTATTCCTGGATCTCAGAGCTTACTTTTTTTGGCAGTAGGTAGGCATGTGTTGTAATCTTTCCACCTACTGCAAAGTTAGTCTGGACAGAAGTGTGGTCTTAATTCCTGAAAAGCATGGCATAGGAAGCAGAGAAATGAGTGGAAAAGAGAAATTGTTGCAGCATACCAAGCAGAAATGGTTTGTTACAAAAAGAGAGTAACAAGTTCTTTTAATTGCAGGATGTTCTTTGTTCCACACAGCAGAAATGTTTGTTGTTATGCAGTTGTTAACTTTAGTGCTGTGTAAGCAAGCAAATGTTTATTTAATACATGGGTTATCTTACATTCCTAGAGTTTGCCTTGTGTTGTCTTTTGACCTTTTTTTTTTTTTAATGACATGTGAAAAGGTGACTGAGAGGTGCCAGAGTGTACTGGCTTGATGAGAAATAAGTTTCAACAGAAGGTATTTTTGGGTGTGGCTTTGTTTATTTGTTTGTTTAAATGAAAGTATGATTTAGATTGTCTGCTTTGAATAATGATTCTTTGAATTGGATACAGAAACATAGATGCCCAATATAGTTCTTCAGGAGTATTGTTGGGGAGATCAGGACTTTTGTTAGTGTCCTAACTAATGCTTGTCTGTCTGATTTTCTTGTTTTGGGATTTTTTTTTCCCCTTTTTGGAGACACTGCTGGCTTTTTCTACACTCCAGTAACTTTTTGGCTACTGAAGCAGAAATCTCTTGTAGAAAACCTGAATTACTCCACAGATGTGGATGTAGATCTTTCTCGAGATCCTGGTCTGATTAGAGCTCTTAGTTGCTACAGAAATATGAGAATTTGTGTCAACAGCTGTATTCCATGGCTTTTCTCTCATGATGGGCCTGACCTAGAGACACAGCAGAAATTCCTCATGAAACAGTGGCTTCACTCGTGCTGGGCTGTGCGTGGGCCTCTGAAGACATCTTTTGTGCTCTGCAGTGCATCAGAGTGGAAGATGTGTGTGAAGTTTGGGGAGGAAGAGCATCATCAAATACATGAAATATGCTTGCTTGCGTTTTGATGTTTGATTCTTTTTGAACAAAATTTTTAACTTATTATACCATTCTGTCAGACATAGATTGTACTATATTTGTATCTGTAACTGATTGATCAGTAATTGAGGGGCCCTATAGTAGAACTGGGGGGATTCTTGACATTTCCTGGGCTGTTTGGTGTTTTGGGGTTTTTTTAACTTACCTTATTCAGCTGGGTAGACATAATTATTCAGTTCCCTTAGGGTAACTTTACTCCAACCTGTAAACATTTTGGCATTTTTTGTAAACAGGAATGCTGTCATGTGAAATTATCTGATCTTGCAAATTGTAAATTTTTATTCTTGTAATAGTGTCTTCTCACATATAATGTAATAGCTACTAAATAAAAGAAATGCCGTCTTGCTGTTCAAACATTTTGTTTCTAACATGACAGAGAGGATCTTTCAACAGTCTCTGATTTTTATTAAGTTTTTGTCTATAGAAAGCTGAGATCCTAAAGTAATAAATTAAAACTGCACAATTGGTTACCTTCTTGCATATGAGATGGTGTAAGTTTAGACCTCTGCTGGTAAAAAGATCTAAAGGTTGGGTCTCTAAAATCAATCCAAGAGGTGATAAAACTGTTGCTGTGTACTTGAGGGCAAAGAAGGAATGGGTTAAATTTTGTATACTGATATTGAAGTAGTTGAAAGGTTTTTTTTTTAATAAATGTGCTGTAACTCTTGCTTCAAGCTCATTTGAATTGTTAATTTCAGCAAATTTTATCTTGCTTTAACTATAGTTCTGTAGTTGTGATGTTCTGAACATGCTTAGACTTAAAGCATCCAACAAAAACAAAGTAGCTTGCTTGCAGTAATGGAAAAAATGACTCAGTCCAAGTTGAGAACAGAAATTAGCTAAAAGGCAAACAGTAATTCTTAAAACAGAAGCTAAGTTTAAGCACTTCATAAACGAAGTTTGGGATCATCCTGTACTTCTGGTTTTCCAGTTACACAAGTGCTTCAGCCGTAGTGTTCATGTGCCACTTTTAGTCAAATTTCCTGGTTTTGCCAAATAGATTTCATACTTTGGTGTGCTAGGATGGGTCTGCTGCTAGCTTAGCTCAAAAACCATGAGACAACACAGTACAGTCATGTGAGATTAAGGTACTGTTTAACTGAGGAAACTCATGCTGCTCACTTATACATGACACCTGAAGAATAAGGGTGGTGTCAGTTTGCTTGAATTCTGCCAATAGCTGTTGGCTTCTTGGGAGTCATGAGGAGATTGCTGGTGCCACAAGGGCCATCAGCTGTTCAGCTTCTCTGGTACTGGTGTGCATGCCAGAGTTCTGAGATGTAGATCAATTCGCAAATGAAAGAAATAAGTCATTTCCTTATGAGCAAGACAAATAATGTATTGCAGTTCCACATTTAACCTTCATTTAGACCTCATATCTTCAGTTCAAGACCTTAAGTACAGGGTAATTTTGAATATTAAGCTTTAATAGAGAAGATTGCTGTAATTAGGGAGTCGTTACTTCATAGTTGAATGAGGCTAGCTCAGAGATGTCTCCTATGAAGAATGATATTAATCAAATCAACAGAAAGGTCCTTCTTTCCTTGGATTCTTGTTTAATTCAAGCTCTTCTAGCGATACATTTGCCCAAGCCAGAACTAGTAAATAGAATATTCTTTCTAAACTGCATAGTCATATTCTGCAGTGTGATATTCTTGCTAGGCCTGTAGTTAGACATGTATAGGTACCTACCGAAGCAGTACTTGGGACTTGTGTTGTAATGCATGTTGCAATTGGGTAGACATTTATTTTAGAGATACTTCTTTTGTTACCTCAGTGCTTTCTGAATAAGTGTACAAATAACATGGCAGGAATTAACTCCTGATTTTATGACCTCCAAATTAGCTCCAAATTACAGAAAACTGGCTTTGTTGTCAGGTTTCTCAGGGGGAAGTGAAAATTAAACACAGAATCACTTCTTTTTCAAGGTGATAATTCTGCGTTTTCCTTTATTTACCTTCCCACATCCAGTCTTTGCTGCTGGCTCTTGCATGAATGCTGTCTCCATTATGCAGATGGCTTAAGACATGAGCCTGCTGTAGACTTTTTCCCTAGATAGCATTAGCTTCCCAAATAAGAATGGGAAAGTTCTGGAGCAAGGGCTTTGGTGTACCTTTATAGGCACTGGCCACATTTCAGTCCAACAGTTTTCTGATCTTGTTAGACTCCACAGACACCTGAACACAGCAGTTTAAAGCGTAAGGAAAATTACCACCATGAGCCCCTTTTTTGTTGTTTGTGATAACATCAAGTCACGTTACACTTGAGAACTTTTTCGCCAACTATTGTTGATCACTTTTAAGAACATTATGAATCAATGCCTGACACCCTAATCTGAAAACCTCAATTTTCAATGGTTGTGTAAGAAACAATAATTAATTTCTTTATAAGTCTTTATACAGCTCTACTATAGAAGTAGTGAGAAACAGACTCAAGAATTGTATCTTGCTTCTACTCCTGGAAACACTTAAGCTTCTGTTAATATCACAACTTCAGCAGAATTATCTGTAACACTTGCAGATTTGTGGCCAAACTCTACAGCCCTTGGTATACTTGGAGCATCCTGTTTTAGTGCTGAAGTTGAAAATGCTGTCTCCTAGGTTCTCCAGAACTATAGCTATAGCTTTAACTCATCTTCCTAGATTTTCCCTTCTCTGTAAAAATAAACAACTCTTATCCAAGCACAGGGTTTGCATCTGTTTTAGCTAAATGAGTTACTTAGTAAAAGGAACTATCTATGGTAATAGCTAAACCTGTTTTACAGCAGTACTTATCAAAGTACTTTTTCTGGTCTGTTAGGTAATTATATGCTCTGCTTTTGGAATAGTGTGGTTAGATGCAAACCCTAGAGCAGCAAGATGGTGTAAGTGTATTTTGTGTCACCATTGTTTTTGCTTGTCATCTTCATGTGGGACAGCTCAGCTCAGTTTTATTCAGCTTGGGTAATGACCTTATCCATTCATAAAATGTGTGGGTGTCCTGTTGTTTTCATTAGGGCTGTGGGAATTGATTCTCATAACAATCTTAAACCTTTTTCTTCTGAAACTCAATATGTACATTGATTTTAGTGCAAATATATACATATTTTAGTGATGAGTATATTAATAAAATGATGTTGTACGAAGATACAAAGAACAGCTGCAAAGTTACTGGAAGTTTCTTGACTAGAAAGTGACTTTATTTGGATTCAGGTAGTCTGGATCTGAACTTCTTCTTCAATTTGAATTCAAAAAGTGAGTGTTGCATTCTGCCACATATCTTCTTTCACAACTGTCCTCTGCAGTTGAGATGCAATTTTGTGACTAAAATGAGGGTGAGCATTGCCCCAACATGTGTTCAAGGTCAGCTGTTTGTAGGTTTTCAAAGAATGCTTTACCTTTGTGATCTTACTAGGCTGAAAACTTCAAAATCACTTATTAAAACTTCTGATTTTCCCTGACCTGAATTTCCATTCTTTTCCTAAATGGTTGTCAAGACTGGTGGCTGAATTTTGTTGATAATCAGTTACCACCTCTTCTCACTATTCCTGGGCAGCAGGAGTGGAATGAGGAAATGGGAAGATATGAACTGATTCTAAAATTTTTAGGTAATGGCTGCTAGTGACTGGATAAGGGAGCCCAGAGCAACTGTGCAGCATCAACTCCTGTTTGTGTAGAGCCCCACATCTTGTGCACTGCAGCTTAAGATGTTTAATTGCAAAGTATGTGACCCTTTTAGCAACTTGTTCTGTCTCAGACATTAGTGATTTCCATGGGAAGAAAGCAAACTATAGCCAAGACTAACATGGAAAGGCAAAAACTCACCCTGTCATTTCCTTCTCCCTCTTGCTCCCTAGCGTGTTCCAGGGTGCTTGTGACACTCGTATGTCTGCAGCGTGCTGTAGTTGTGTCGTCTTTTGCCTACCTAATTCAATCTAATGAGTAAGTCCTCAGCAGAGCAGTAGTAGTAGGCATTTTCTGTGCCATTCCTAAAGCCAGGAGTGTTAATGCTGTATTTATTGCTTCAGTTTTACTCAGTGCTTTATATTGAGTGCAGGACTGATAAGGAGTGAATTTGAATCTAGAAGTGTATCAATACAGTCCTTTCAAACAAAACCTCAGCATCCCAGCTGAGGCATCCCACAGAGGCAGTCTCTGCCCTTAAACATTTCTTCTAAGGAGAGCCCATATATGTGGCTTTTTGAGTCTAAGATCTTGTAAAATGTGCTTTTAGCAAATTGCTACCCTGCAGAGCAAAAGTATATTTGTAGCTACTCTGAAGTTGTCTGAAGGAGCTTGGTATAATGGCACATATTTCTGAACTAAGAATGCATTTACTTTAGATAAGGGTATAGATATTGTGAACTACGTGCTGTTGTTATTATAGACTAAATGCCTACTTAGGCACAAGTGGGCAGCTCCTGTGCATTCCCATATCCTGTTGACAGCTCCTGTACATTCCCATACCCAGTGACTCTTGTGTAGGGAAGTTCAATTTGTTGACTTGGCAAGTCAGTGTGGTAGATGAGCTTGCAGTTGGACAGCAGTAACTTCTAAAATACTGATACAATAACCAATAGAGCAGTCCATTAAATTGCTGCTTAGGTCCACCCAGTGGCATGATTGAGAGAACTAGTCTTAGCTCTTCTCTGTGGATAAAATTACATAAATCTACAGCTTCTTATGGAATGTTTTTAATTTGGGGGAATGTTAGCCAAATGAATTCCAAACTTGAGTAGAGATGGCTCCTGATTCACAGTCTGTCATATAGGCTTCAAATGTGTTTAGCCTCAGGGTCAAATTTAAGATCAGACTAAAGGTTCATCTTTTACACAAAGGTAGTGGTAATTTTTTTTATTTTTACCATGGTGACATATGTACTCAGTTTCTGTAATAAAACTGGTTCTGGGTCTTGTTTGGCTACACACTGCTAAGTTTTTCTGCTTTGTTTTTTGTTAGTGTCTTTGTTAGACGGAGTATATTTGCTGAGGTGCAAAAAGGCAGCTAGGTCTGGCAGCAGGTAACATTTACTGGAAGGAATAGTTCTGTTCAGATTGTATTAATCTACAAGCACATTTTTTTGTCCTTAGGAGTCAATAGGCTATTGAAGAATTACATTCTAGTCCTACCTAAAGTAGGCACAAAATGTTCGACTTAATTCAACAGATCTGGTAGTCTGGTTTTACTGTGAGGTTTGGATATCTGTTTGAAGAGGAAAACCAGTATTAACTAAACTATGCATTTTATTAGCAAAATTGACCTTTCATAAAGATCATTTGTGAAATTCTTATCTAAAAAGATTAATGCAAATATTAAGGGGAGGTAGTATATAAAGAGTATGGCAGAGTTCTCAGAAATTTTGATACTGTGTTAGAAGTGTTGCTTCCCAATGTTTAAGTACTTGATTCCTTCTGAAAAACAAGCCCTAGAGCTAAGGAGATAACTGTTGTCATGCTGGCACGTACCTCTAACTGCAGCTTTTTGTATTCTTGTATTTATATGTCTAATCCTGAAATTCATACTTACTTCTTTCTAGCCCCATTTTCTAGGCTGATGTTTCCTTCCATTGTCTTGAAAAGTCCCTTGCCCTTCTCAAGTGGAAGCCCTGCAGTCCTTTCTATTTTACATCCCTATCTGTTCAAGAATGTTGCTTTCTTCAGTTCTCTCTGTTCTTTCTCTGTAGACTGTGTATTACCATCTCCTTATAAGCACTTGCTCGTTAGAGTTATTCTTGTTGGAATCTAGGCTACAAATAATCTTTCCATGCAGCAAGTTTCTGCCTCTTATAAATGCAGGCTGCAGCCAGTGGCTGACAGTGAGATTCATTTGCTGTCAGACCCCTGAATTAGGCTTTTCTGGTACTTTTCCTTTGCACCAAAATCAAGGATGTTGTGTTTATGAATACTCCCTGCAGTTTTGAAATTGATCTGTTCTTAATATTATGTAAAGAAGTGCATTCAGTTGAATGTTAAGCTGTAGATTCTTTTGGAAGGCTATTTGCATGAGCTCAGTTAAGGCAAAGTAATGCTATATATGTGTAAGATTTAATTCTAAAGTGTCTTAAAAATATACTGCAAATGTTCATCTTAACTGTGATATATAAACTAAATAGACTTCATGGATAGATTTGTGTAAGCATTTTCCATGGGAATCCCAGTGCCTTATATGGTCAACTTGCTTTGTAGTGTTCCAGTGAAATGAAGGCAGCCATCCAGAAACAGGGGGAAAAAAACCAGCCCAGCTGTCTTTAGCTTTGTCTGTAATACCCTCTTTCTTGGCCTCCTTCAGTAGCACAGTAGCTAATTATTAAAACTGAAAATGTGGCAAGAGCCTGTGTAGCTAGCAGAAGAAATTTCTTTTGTGGCAATGACTTTATACAAAAAACTAATTTAATGAAGGGTAGTAGCATATTGATAATACTGCTTTATTGCATAATGCACTTTTGCTGTCTTGTAAGCCGTTGTGCCTCTACCCAAGCTTGCTGTAAACTGGTTATCATTCCAGTAGCTGTTACAGCCAGAGCAGGGCAGAGGGGGAGAATCCCCCTCCTTGGCCTGCTGGCCATGCTCGTTTTGGTGCAGCCCAGGGTTGGCTTTCTGGGCTGTGAACACACACTGATGGCTCATGTTGAGTCTTCATCAACCGTCAGCGCAAGTCCTTCTCCCCAGGGCTGCCCTCAATCACTTTTTTGCCCAGCCCTGTGGGTGTTTCTGGGGTTGCTGTGACCCAGATGTAGGACCCAGCACTTTGCTTTGTTGAACTCCATGAGGTTTGCATTGGCCCATCTCTCCAGCGTGTCCAGGTCCCCTGGATGGCATTGCATCACACGGCGTGCCTGTGAACGTGCTGAGCGTGTGCTTGGTGCCATTGTCAGTGCTGCTGGCAAAGATGTTGAGCAGTGTCTGCCCCAACTGCTGAGGGATTCCACTTGGCACTGGTCTCCATGTGGACAACAGGCATTGACCCCAACTCTTACATGCAGCCATTCAGTCATTTCTTTATCCACCAGGTGATACATTCATCAAATCCATTCATCAGATCTTTCCAGCTTACAGGGAAGGATGTCATGTGGGACACTGTAAACCATTTGCATGAGTCCAGGTGGATGGTGTGAGTTGCTCTGCCCCATTGTATGCTGAGAGTTTAAATAAGTGCCTTTTGAGGCTTGCATATTAAGGAATTGCTTCAGAGGGATCTGGTTCAGGTTCCTCTGGAAAGAGCATCTGGGTATAGTGGCACCAGTGAGGTGAGCTACCCTGTACTTACTCTCAAGTGGTAGGATGCACAGAAGATTTACTGTAATTCTCTGTGTGGTAATTTATATACCTATACTTTAAAAACCCCTCCTGAATGAGAGGCTGCATTGTTAAACTTAGTCATATCTATTCAGATACACAGAATCTTGTTGAATGTGAGAACAGCATTACCTTTACTTGTAGTCCTAATAAAAAAACCGTAACATATTTTCTGTTGCAGAAAAGAGAAAAAAACAAAGCCCTTCATCGCTTTCCCATTCTGAGAAGTATCAGTAAAAATGCTGCAGTATTAATTTAAATTGTAGTTAAGAGGGTTTTTTCCTCTCTAAGGGTCTGAGGCCTTTAGCATTCTTTCAGTTAATCATACAGCTCCAGTCTGATTTGTGTGCAAAGGGGAGGCCAGGCTACTGAGACCCGTGATAAGTCATCTTTGCTTCTGCTGATACGTAGCATTCCAATCAACTCTCAGAAGAGTAGCTTTTGTTTCTTCATGTCTTTTGGTTGCAGATTCTACTAGCTTCATGTAATGACTTGAACTCATTGTTTTAGCAGAAATGGCGAACAGATTTCTCTTATTACTGATTTTTAGTCTTGTGACATGGTTGTCAGTGTCATTTTGTTCTAGGCCAAAGAGTTCTGCCTATTGAGTTATTTTTCTGAAAGATAGTCCATCCCTTTGACCAGGACTCTGGATCTCTACAATGTTTGTTCTCTTACTGTTTTCAGCTATGAAGCTGTAAAGGAGGATGGATTTTTTTTAAATACTGAATTAGATTGCTAGAAGCAAAGTCTCCTTGGATGGATCTATGTTTTAATATTCTAGCATTTTGCAGTGAGATAGGATTTTTCAGAAGAAAACCTTTTTTCAAATATTTTCAGGTTTACCAGAAGAGTGCTTCAGGGAAAAGCTAATATCCAACAGAATATACCAAGACCTAAAAAAACCTATAGTACCATACAGTGATAGATGTATGTTAATTTTGAGTGTGATAATTCAGAACACAGAAGCTGTACAGATGTCAGGGTGCTGTGGACTTGTAAAATTCATCTAGACTTGGAATGGTTCTATCTGTGCTGTGACCTCTTTGCCTCCACTAGCACAGAGGAGGAAGCTGTAAGATTCAAAAATAGAGTAGGGACGTAGGAGTGAGTCAGAAGAGTGGAGGCAAGAGCAAGCTGTCAGATGTGGGCTGGCTGTCAGGAGGAAACTGAGAATTAGGAAAATTAAGTGATAGTGTGGAAAAGAAAGACTGATATTGGGAATACTGAAATAGAGGAACTTGGTTGTTGGTATATTAGATATGAGGTAATTAACATGAAATCTGTACTTGGACTTAACATGCATTAACCTTTTAATACTGTATTACATCATCATACCTAGATTATGGGGCCTCATAGAGGATTTGCTCTTGGGATAGCTCAGGACATGTGATAAAAGATGCTGTTGCTCATCGAACTTTTGCTTTATCAGTGAGGGGGCAAAGAGGAGAATGGTGGATGAGGTAGGAGGGAGATCTGTGGGAAAATCTGTATGCACTTGTGATTGTAAGTGTAATCAAAGGAAGCTTTCCTTTAGCCCTATGAAGTAGTGGATACCCTAAAACCTCAGTTCCATGGTATTTGCAATTGTATGGTTAAGTCAGGGGACACGGCTTATGATGACCTTTTTGTTTGTTTTGTTTGTTTTATGATCTCTAAAGCAATAACTTTGGGGTGGAGGTTTTATGAATCCTGCTTATGTACCTAAATGGTTGTCAAGTGGCAAGTCAGAGCACATGAGAGAGTGAGCTCTATTTGGAACAAGATTTAAATAGTACAGGCTGAACACGCAGCTGTAAAGAAAAATCCATAATTTTGAATAGCCACACATTACAAAAGTACTGATCATCTCACAGATTGAATGACACAAATTCATTTAGCCACAGGGAAGTAGAAATCATGTAGGACTCTGCACAGGTCAGAGGTTTGTTGGGCCAATTGCTTTGGCTTAGGCAGTGTTAATTAAAGCATTTCCTAGGCCTGGAATATTTGGCTGTTCAGCCTTAGTATTGCTTATATATAGGTGCATAAATGAATATTTAATGTCAAAGTAGAGTCCTTAGGAGCAGCATAAAGCTCTAGCACTTTTTTTGCCTAATTTAATAGTGAAAACTATGCTGGCAGAACAGCTTTCCCCTCCAGAAGTTTTTTTGTACAGGTGTGTAGAGTAGGAAGAGCAAGCTCAAGACATCAAAGGTCATCTTCTGGAATGTCAGGAAGTGGGTTTCTCTCTCCTGTACAACATGGAGTCAGTTTCTCACCAAGTACTCTGAGGCATTTGGAGTATGGCCCCTAGCCTGATGGATAGAGCTTTTGTGAAAATTAATTGAGGACCAGCTTTCAAAACAGTTTGCATTGCAGGAGCTTTCAGTTTACAGCATGAACAGTAGATGATTGAGTAGTAGAGAAAGTCACACAGGCCTTTGTTCATTTGTCTTAAATGTGAAAACTTGGAAGTCTTCCCTGTCAAACCATACCCCTGTCCTTGCTATTTCTCCTCTCCTTCCAGGGACACTGAGTGGGTACCCACCAAAACTCTGCAGTGCTTACACTTCCCCCTGCTCAGGCAGTGTGTGTGCTTTCTCCATAATGTTAAAGCAGTTTCATTTTTTGTGGGTTTTTTTTCACTCGTTTAGCATTTGTTTGTAGGTATTTGTGGGGGAAGGCAGTCAGTAAAGCCAGTGTGCATTGGTATGGCTGACCTTGAAGCCAATGTGCTTTTCAGCCAGGCTTTCATTTTTGTGCTCTTTAATAATAATCACCTTTCACTAGTAATCTGATGTACAAGAAGCAAACTTCAGATCATTTGTGATTGATTTTGTGATGACATGCCTACTGCTAAGGTCAGGTAAACAACAGACTTCTGGGCTTTTGTTATTTCTTTCAAGCTGACAGTCCTGGTAAAGAGAAACTCAGTGTATTTTGTGTCCTGTTGTAATTCAAATATGTCAGCAGCCTCTCAGAAGTTAGATGTCAATATAAACGAGTTACTGCATAATTAGCAATTTAGGCTTTTGTCCTTTACTCTAGAATCCTTTTTAGACTGAAACTCTGAAAGTGGCTGCGGCTCCTGCAGGTGCAACTGAGGCAGTACCCTACTTTGCTGCCTTGAAAGGGTGTTCTCTTCCTCCCACCATGCTGTTTCCTTTCCCTCCTCCTTTTTTGTTTGTTTCAGTGGGTGGGGAGGAAGAAAAGGTTGTTTCTGCCGTGCTGGTTAGTGAATTGGCTAATGGAGAGTCTGACAAATGCTTTTGGGAGTGTGCGGTTGAGAATGAGGAGGGAGAGTGGGACCTCCCTGTTTGTCAACAGTGAACTCGTGTAGAATCATGCCCTGAGTGATTATGATTAGTGTATGTTAGCTCAAAGGAATTAGGGTTTTCTGGTTTTATAACACTACCTCCTGCAGGGAACAGATTATTGCTTAAAAGTCATCTTGAAACGTAGGCAAATTATTGGATAGGGATGGTGTTTACAAGTACTTTGAAATGTTTTCGTCATCTGAATGTCATAGAATCTAAAGCAAAATATTCAGATGGGGATCTAATTGCTATCAACTGGGATATGGTTTTTGTGTAACTGCCTAAAATCAAGTGTAGCAGGAAAAGAAGATCATAAAAGCTCACTTTAAATGCTTTCTTAAAGTGTCTGTTTTCATGAGCATTCAAGAACTTTTACCAAAAGTATGTTCTCCATTATCTCTTAAAAGTGGTACTGTGTGCAGCTACAGTGAAAAAAATACATCACTAGCAAGTTTCTTTAGTGCCTTTTCTCCTTGGAACTCATTTCTGAGCTTCCAAAATTTGGCATGCAGGACTGAGAGGCTGGAGGTGAACTGCTGCAGCAGGTGTATGAAAGTCTGAATTCCTTGTTCTGTGGCAGAAGTGCAGAGGACACCATGATTTTGCCACGCTGATTTTGGCATGTATGCTGTGGGTGACAGTTGCTCAGAGTATTTTACTCTGGCTTGCTTGCATGGATGAAATTACTCTTAAGAAGGTTAGCAAGAGCTACAAAATTCAGTATTGACTAGTTTACAGGTTTGCCTCTACACACAGAGATAACTTGATTTGTGAGGATCAAAGGCTCTGTAGAGGATGGGGAATATACAGGTGTCTCCTTTCCCTGTCTGTAAACTCTTCCCTAGAATTTGTAGACACTTAGGAGACAGCAGGCATGACCTCTTGAGGCAGTGCAGGTTCTGCCACACAAAATAGGCATGACCAGAGCTGTGACTTGGAGAGTCATTAAGTCTTGCTGTATGAAATCCTGCAGATCCCCTGGCCTACGTGTTTGGTGGCAGTGGTGAAGGTGGTACAGCCTGCATCAGAGCATGCAAACAAATCCAGAGTGAGGCTTGAGATGGTGCTGGTGCTAGAGCACACACAGCAGTTTGAAGAAAAAGAAGCTGCTTTTTTTGTAAGATACTGACAAAAAGTATAACATTTTTAGTATAACAATGCTTCTAATACAGTGAGGAAAAGTCAACATATATCATTCTTGACCTCTGTATCAGAGTAGGTATCAGAGACTGTATCAGAGTCTGGTTTGCTTTTTAATGCCATGAAGAGAACAACAGTAACACTGGTTGCAGATGCAGTGTAGAGAACCGCTTCTCAAAAATGCTCAGTTTGTGCTGGGTTTTCATGCACTGTGTGCTGAAAGAGCACACATCAGAGTTAATCTGATACTTCATATGGTGAGGGTGTACTGTGACAACAAAAAGAGAAATCTGTTGTAACTCAGGTTTGGGGAGACATACTTCAAGGTGTCCTCTCCTGAGGCAGCCTCTTCAGGCTGTGCACCGAAGATGTCCCTGCTGGTAAGCTTTCATGAGCATCTAAGAACACTTGTTCTGAGGGGGGTAAGCTTTCATCTGGCAAGGCTGCAAGCTTAAAGAGCCTTGTTGGACCCATGTTGATTCAGAACTGTTTGCTAGTGCCCCAGACCATGGGGGAGTGAGTGTCAGCTGCATTCTGGGCCCATCAGGTCTGGCTCCATGGTGCGGAAAAAGCAGCACTGCTGGTGGTGAAGCTAAGCAAAGCTTTGGGGACAGTATAACTGTGTTGACATGGTATAGCCTTCTGGCTGATAAACCTAATGAACCTCAGTTATCTTAGAATCTTTCACATGGATTATTTTTTGTTTGTTTGTTAGTTAATTTTTTATTTCTTTTATCCAGTATGGCTGACAAGCTAACACATTCAGGCATTCCTATTGCTGCTTTGCGGTGCTGGTACGGTGTTATCAGTCCTTTGCTGTTTTCCATGTATTTCACAATCTGTTTAGAAGACAAACGTTGGCAAACTTAAAGCTACATTAGTTCTTGAATAGTGCCTAGGGAGCTACCCAAGCACACCTGTGACCAAGATCTACTAAGTTAAAATAGTGATCCATGGGGTTTTAATATTCTTCCTTATTACTAGTAGAATAGTAGGTATATCAGCCTCATTATGCAAGATAAAACTTTCTGATTCTTTCAAAACACAAAATAGAAGTATTTGTTGACTAATTTTCTATATTTATTTATTTATTTATGCCCTATATACTGTTTGTGGGGTTTTTTCCACTCTTAACATATCTAAAAAATGGTTTAGTATTCCTGCCCCTGACAGCTGTGTTTTTCATTGATGTTTCTAACTTTTCCTTCCAAATCTCTGCTCTGTTACTGTAACTTTATACGATCCATACCCATTTTTACTTCAGATTTTATCTTGATTGTCTCAGTTTTATTTGTTAAAAAATTATTTTTAATTGCTACCATAATTTTGCTTTATTTCCTTACTACTGTAGCTTCCTAATAAAATTGCCCTTTAGAAAATGGCTTCTGGTCCATGTGATACCCATTCAGAGGATTAAAAAAAAGACCTGAAAATTGGCTCTTTTGAAATGCCATGTATCGTGTATATATAGTGATACATACTGTTGTGGGTGGGTCTAAGTAAGCTCAGATTATTTTACTTGTTGGCTGTTGTCTTCCTGACCATTTTTCACTGTAATTGGGATGTAAGTAGTTTCTTAGGAACTTGTGATTACTTGCAGTTTCGTTAATCTGTCATAATGAGTTTCTAATGGGACAACTGTACCAAAGAATTTCCTGTTTATATAGACCAGAGGGAATCTGATGTCAAAGCTGGTACTTCTGTCCTGCTCTTTTGGGAGAGAGAGAGGGTTCCAGAGTGGATGTTGTTCATTTTGTGGCTCAAGAGAAGTCCTGGATGGCCGTCCCTGTTAATAAGTACTCACGGCTGTTTTCTCGTGCTAGTGAAAAATTTGGATAGAATCCAAGGCCAGTTGTTGAGGTGGGACTGGGGCTGCTGCTGGGGCAGAGGAAGCGCCCACATGGGAGCGCGTCTTCCTCCGCGCAGTGAGGAAGCTCTGCAAGTTCGCGGTGTGGCGAGCCTATTGAGGGCAGTGTTAAGTTACACTGTGGCAAAAACGCCTTTTTTAGAAATTGCAGACTCTGTGTGCGCAGATGAACAGCTGCATAGCTGGCCTTTGAGAGAGAGGGAGTTTGGTCTTGAATATTTCTTTTTATTCTTTATAATTGACAGAGGCTTGTGGTGTGTTTGATTATTATCTCTGTATTTGTTTGAACAGACAGTTTTGTTAAATATTCTGAAGCACGCATACAAATTATTTTAGAGGATTGCTTAGCAATGGGACACCGTGAAAACACTTTTTTTTAACTTCCAAAGGTTTCTTTAAGTTACTTGTCTGACTTGAATTTTGGCTTTAGGTATATCCTGATGTCATTCATCTTATAATTGCAGAGAATTTGAGTCTTGGTGACCCTTGTCTGTTGTAAGTACCTTTACTTTTGGAGACCACAGGGACATTTTTTTGTGTAGATTAAATGAGAAAAAAGGCTTTGGACAGGCTCTTCCAAATGATGCTCTGTGTGTTCCTACAATGTGGAATATGAAAATGTATATGGAAATTACCTGACACCAAAGTTTTTAGCATTGTCTATACCTTATGCACTCCCCTGAGTAATTCCTTCAAACTTTCAACAGAACAGAAAGCAAACTAGGTTCCAGTTTCTTCTGGTTTTGTTCTGCATGTATTTCTGAAAGCAGAAATTAAATGAGTGATTGTAAAATGAAGTTATGTATATATGTGTGTTCCACAGCCATTGCAGAAAATTGGAGAGCTGCTTCTTGGAGTTTTTAGACTTTGTTTTTTTTTTTTGTTGAAAAATTAAGTTAAAATGCATAGACATCACTGTCATGTGTAAAACACACCGTTCTACAAAGATTATTCTGGAGGTTTCTCAACGCTTCTGTGTTGGCCTGCCTCAGAGCAAGGCCTGTCCTGAGGAGCATTGAGGTGTTACTGCTAAAACACCTGGCAGAGGTGTTGTCTGACACCTGCAGAGTTGCAGGGACTGGAAGCTGCAGGTTTCTCACCTTATTACCATCTGAATAGAAAAAAATCTACATTAAAAATACAGTTTTGAGAAAAATAAGCTGTTTGATATTTACTGTAACAAGTTTGGCTGATTTGCATTTGGATAATTTCACTTAAACTCTGTTTAATTGTTTTTTTCAGAAAAACCCTGGTTTTCTGCTTAAGTTTGGGTGAGCCTGTCAGAATACTTTACCTTCATCCTGAACCTGCTGATTTGCAACCTAAGTAATCTTCAAGACTTAGTAGCATTTTTGAAAAGCTGAAAATTATTTCCAATTTATCTAGTCAATTCAATGAATCATAAGTTTGATCACAAATTGAAGAATTTTCTGGGATTTACATCAGAGAAGAATAGCTTTTCTTTTCCCAGTCTAAGAACAGAAAGTAGCAGGGGCAAGATATTCTTTCCTTAGAAATGGAAAATTGAGAAACAATTAATTTCCATGTGTATATGTAGTCCTACTTTTTTAAAGTGGCTTTGTGCACAGAATGCAGTTTTGATAAACAAATATATTTATCGTATCTAACATTATCTGATTAATCTTTAAGCAATTTGAAATGCCAGTGCTGGTTCTCATTTTATTTTTGGTTCCATCCGTGTATGAGTTTTTTCATTCAATTGGATGATATTCACTTTTTACATGTAAAATGCATATAAATCTAACTGATGTATTATTCATACGTCACATGTACTTTTTATTCTATGTTAAATTGAGTTATACAAATTAGTAATTTATTTGCATAGATTCCCCTGCTTAGGGAGCAAAAGAGCCCTGACTGATACCACCCCTATCAGCTTACTAGATCTGCTTTTACTACTCATATACTGTATAATGCTAAGGAGAAAACTGCACATGGCAAGTGCTAATTGAATGAGTGTCTTAACTGCCTTTTTGTACCTGTAATCTTGGGGTTTTTTCTGTTAAAGCCCCTTTTTATTGTCAGCAATAAGGTGTAGTAGGATCACAGCTCAGAAAGTCTGTCTTGATTACTCTGGCGTGCTTTATCAGCATGTAAATTTTTCCCCCTTAATGGTGTGAAGGGTTATTATTGTTTTTCTTAAATTCGATGTTATTTCTTTTATTCTGCTCAGTTCTGCCACTTCACTTAGCTAAAATTAGAAAGCAGGGAACACTTCCCCTAGATCCTGCTAATACAGAAGATTAAACGTCAGCTGATGACTGGAGTACAAACAGCCTATGAGTTCACAGAGGAGGGCTGATAGATGTGGTTAGGTTTGCTTTCTTCCAAGGCACTGCACTCTTCCACTCTGAAGAACTCAGAACTGTATAGAGGTGATAGTCAGAAGCAGAGGGAAAAAAAGAAAACTTGGCACTTGTTGTTTAAATTTAATAGAAAGAACATAGAAATGAAAAACCTATTTGTTTATGTAAAGAGGTTTCCCTGCAAAGTTTTCTTGATGCTTTTTTGTTTTGCTAGATTATATTGGTTAAGCAAGTGCATTAGGGGATATCAGGAGGTTAAGTATTTTAAACTGAAAAGCTACTTTGGCTCAAGAACTTGATTAGTCACCCATATGCTAAAAGCAGGTTATGTTTACTCATGGAAAAAAACCCCTATTTGAAATGCAATTGGCTACTCCTTAATTTGACTGGGACAAAAATGCATGTTATTGCACAAAAATATATGACCTTGCTTTCTCCTTCTGAAATGTAATATCTACACATTGTGTGACCATGAAAACTAATTGCTATCTGCCAAAGTTGTAGCAATAAATGCTTAGTGAAAGCATTACTGTATAATGGCACTATATTTTTACAGTATGCCAGTTTTGTTTACTCCTGAACCTTGTTTCTTTTCCATACTTGTCAGGAGGTAGATATGGAAGGTTGTATTGTCTTTGTCCCACTGAGCATGGTGCATCAACCACAGGGCCTGTTCAGCCTTGAGAAAAGATGACTGAGAGGGTGCCTGGTCCCTGTCTGTCAGTATCTGAAGGGAGTGTGTCAGAGGTTTCCAGACTCTTCTCAATGGTGCCAAGCAATAGGACAAGAGGCAGTGGGCACAAACTGATGCACAGGAAGTTTCACCAGAGTATGAGGAGGAACTTCTTTACTGTGCCCTGGAACAGATTTTGCAGAGAGGCTGTGGAGTCTCCCTCACTGGAGATACTTGAGAACCATCTCAAGCACCTGTGCCATGTGCTCTGAGGATGACCCTGCTTGAGCTGGGGGCTTAGGCTGGGTGACCCACTGTGGTCTCTTCCCACCTGACCCATTCTGCAATTCCCTGATCTGTTGAAATTGCCTCAGCAGAAGCCAGAAAAAAGAGAGAGCCTTCTGTGGAACAAAAGAGCTTGAAATTCAGTTCTGGATGCAACTCCCACATTTGCTGATTTTTGGTATGTGCTAAAATGAGGATCTGTCATATGTAATTTATACATACTTACCTGCCTAAGCCTTCAGGGTTCAAGACATCTTGTGAATTTGCACATTGTACCAGCTAGAATACCATGGTGTCAGTCAGATCTTCATTTCTCCGTTTTGCCTGGTAAACTCCTGTTCTTTCACTTGGCCTATGGTTAAAAAGCTGCCTAAGAAACCTGAAAGTTCATTTATAAGCAAATTCCACAAAAAGTACTAATGTTCTTTTTAAATTGAAAGAAATCAGAAGAAAAGGCAGAAGTTGTTTCTCAGGCACTTAATACCCAAGTTTAAGAAAAAGCCTCATTTGTGTGAACTTCAGTCAGAGATTGCTTCATAGAGTCCAGTCTCTTACCAACTGTGTCAATATGTTGAGCCAGGACAAAAAAGAACCACTCAGGCAAATAGAGCTGCACCAGCATCAGTAACTTAGTCTTTCAATGCCATTTGGTTTGATCTCTTCCAAAATATTTTTTTCCATGACATCTCATTTTCCAAGGATTATTTGAGGGGTTTAGGCAGATGTTTTTGGCAGGTTGTCCTGAGATTTTCCTTCGCGTTGCAGTAGATGAATACCATTAAAATTTAATACTACATATTTAGTATGGTGGTTTTAATTAAGAGATAACTTCTGGTATGGGAATTTCAAGTGTTCCTGAAAATAGATTTTCACAGAGCTAAAAATGAAAACAAATATTTATTTGAAGCACATTTGCATGCAATACTAGGTAGCCTGGAATAGTCAGAATTATTTCAGCTAGAACGAAAGCAGGCATTAGACTGAGTTGTTTTGCCCATATAATGTCTGTCAGAATGAGTCTTGAGCCATTACTGGGCTTGGTAACTCTCAGGGTAGCATCTCTGGTTAGAGTAAATAACGTTGCAGCAGCCAACTCTCCTCCTTTTCTATCTTGGCAGGAGGTTAGAGGGCAAGAATAGTTCTATCTTTACTTGAAACACTCTGAAACAACTCAAATGTTGCAGTCCTGATTGAGATCTATGATTGAGCATTCATTAGGATTTAAATAGTGGAAAATCCCTATGAGATCAATTTTTTAACATGTAGATTATATCAGTATCAGCAGTGATAGATTTTAGAATTTTTCATTAATTACGCCCATAATTAAACCTGCAGCTTTAAGTATAAGTTACAAACTAGCAAAGCTTAAAGGCATGTAATTAACTTTGTAATTCAGCGTAGCAAAGAAAACATGACAGAATTGTAGGATGGAAGTTACATTATGCTCTTAACTGCGTATTTGAGCTAAACATTTACTGACTTCATGAAGCTCCTGGTTTTATCTTGGAGCTGAAAGAAAATCTTAAGTGAACTTTTGTTGAGCTATATTCATGTATATCTTAGAAAACTTTGACAAGCTGTTTACATGAAGTGGAAATAATAGCTAGGGAAGTTTGAGTTCTGGAATGATTTGTCTGTTTTTGTCAGTGTTTGACAGTTCTGTGGTATTTGAATTAAGTAAGGATAGTTAATGGGTGCTCAGTTTCAGTAGCCTCTGCATGCCTTCCCCATGAGACTTGTATGGACATGAAATGGTGTATCATCTTCAAGTAGTGGTTTTTCCTTAGGAGAAAGTCTCTTTCTTACCTGCTTTTGCAGATACCTAAAATGATTCTCATTTTCTGTGCTTAAAAGGGAAGTGTTTCCAAGAAATTCCTCTGGAGAAGATTTTGCTGTTACTTGCAGAAGCCATGAGATACTCTTGAAGTACTTTGGTAGTGTGAATTATCAGATAAAGTAATAATAATTTTAACTATTTCTTATGGGTCAGTTCTCCAGGATTTTAAATTGTAGGCCATTCTTACCAAAAAATAACACACAAGTGTATCATAGGCACAATATTTACAGGCAAGCTAAAGAAAGGAACACTAGTCTAGCAAAAGAGTAATATTACTAGTTTAGCAAGGATATTTGCATTGTAGGCCATACCATTTTTGCTAGAAAACATTCTTTAATAAAGTAAAATATTCAATCCTAAAACTAGATTTTTTCAGTAGGCAAGGTATCCAGTACCAGCTCAGTGAAAAATAGAGGCTGTGACTTGTGGGTTCACTAAATGAACGCTTAATTTCATAATTGAGCAACATTTGTCATCTGTAATACTAGATTAAGACCTGAAGTTCTGTTACAACACCAAAACTCTTCTGTTTCTTAACATAAACATGAAAATCAACAGCAGCCTCTTCACCCTGTATGTACTGTATTAAACAGAATGCTTGGCAAATGTAAAATACCTGCTTTTATAGTGATTACTTGAATGGTAAATAGGTGTAGTAATCACTAATATTTCATAACCTCACTTGTTGGTCATTCTTATTACCTTTCATCCTGAGAGTGTTCCAGAAGATTCATTGAGTCTTAGGATGTAGTCATTACAAGTATTAGAACTTTAAGATGTTATACTTGGTATGAAAACATTGAATTAATAGCCGAGTAACAAATTTAGGTGCAAAAAAAATTCCTCCTTTGTTCTAGTGGCAGTAACTCCCAGATTACTTTGACTCTGTAACTTGAAAGTTAGATAAGGCTCATGTTTCATTTCATACACCTTACTGCCACTTCAATTAACAATGAAGTACCATTATTGTTAATGGTATAACAATACCATTAACAATACCATGTTAATGGTATTGTTATACCATTAACAATAATGGTACTTCATTGTTAATTAATGTGCAGCATAAATATGTAAGTTATTGAAAAGTGGAAAGCATTGCTTGGACCTGGTTTGGTTGTTTTGACCAAATTTCTTTTTAGACCTTCTCCATTAGTGGTTTATTGACAGAAGATAACATCTAAGAATTGCAATATGTGAACTTATTCTTTTTTTCCCAGTGTCAATGAAGATGAACAGAAGATGTGATTAGTGAACTGCAGTGTCCTCTCTCCTAAGAACACCTTTCCTCATGAGGGCAGAAATCATTGCAGAGTGAGACCAATGTTCAAACTGTGGGGATTATCTCATGGTGCTGTGCTCACTGGGAGGGCAGCACGAGGACTTGGGTGGGAGCAGGAATTGTTGAGTTCACACTGTGAACTGCTCTGTGGCGCCATTATTTCAGAGGATTCATGGTTAACCACCTTCTCATGACAGCTGGTGAATTTAGTTCTCTTCAGCCTCTGTTCCTGTCTCGGTTTCAGGTGGAACTGCTCTGTAAGGGAGGGAGGGAGGACAGTGAGATAGACAGTGAGTTATGTGATTTCTGTAGGAAGGCTGTACAAGGCCAGGTTGGATGGGGCTCTCAGCAGCCTGACATTCCTGCCCATGACAGACATTTGGATATAGATGTGTCTCTTCCAACCCAAAATATTTTATTTTTCTGTGAAATACTTACAAACAAGAAACTAGGCTTAAATGTGTTGTAAATTCAAAAGTACAAGTGGTAGAATCAGTTGCTCATTTAGAAATATGTCTTTCAAAAAGTGTCAGTTTGAAACAAGAAGTTTTAACACAGGCTTTATAATGGGTGAAAATTCAGAGTGCAACTAAATTTTGTTTCTTTGATAGTGGAATTAGAACATGAAAATGAATTTCAGAACAATGCTGCTTCTCTGAATACAAAACCCATTTTAATGTAATCCAAGCAAATAATTCTGCTTTAAACATATAAAGATAAGACTATTTTTCTTTCTTTTTCTTATTTATTTCATTTTAAATTCTAGTTGCCTTTCTGATCCAGTTTAGCACAATGTGTCAGCATAGCTGACATAGTAAGGAAGTGTGGTATGTGATGGCAGAGGAACAAGCAACCCAAGGTAAAGAGAACAGGAGCCACTTTTAACTAGCTCTGCTGCTTTAATTTGATTCTCAGGTGCATTAGCACAGATATTCATGTCCTGCTAAGTCCTGTTGGACCAACTGGAATTACTTCACTGGAAAAATTGAAAGAGGGAGCAAACTATACTCCAGACCCACTGTGTGAGGTCTTCTTCGTGTTTCCAGTATTCACAAGGGAATTCAGAATGGCTGTTGGACTTGTTTTATCCCTTTAATATATTCTTCTGTGTTCATATTTTTGACTCTTTCCTGTACCAAGAGTAAAAAAGGAAAAAATAAAATGTGATGGCAGAGGTGTCAAACAAAAGACGTTTGCTTTCATAATAGATGCAAAATAATTTATGGACTAGATAAGAATACTGATCTAATCAGTAAAAGGGTAGATTTTAATCTGTTTGTGGAGAATGTAGACAAATTTTACCAAAATTTACTAAAAGAAGTGTAATGTCTGAATGCCTAATTTAGATGGTGTTACCTACCTCTTTAGATGTTAATGTTAATGAAAGTCAGTAAAAATTGTAGCCCCATGTGAGGTGCATGGTGTATGGCTCTGCTTCATGGAAATGGGACAGTGCTCTAACAGACTGATTGCTTCTTTCCCCATGAGATTTCTGATTTTTTCAAAATAATTACAGGCTTGTTTTTCCTGTCTTTTGGGTAAGAGTGCTGTCTGCTGAATTCTTTGGGTGCTTACTCCCTGAAGAACCAAGCATTTCTGATGTTTCTTTTAAAATTGCTTCATTTTAAGGCTACTGACTAAGTTGTATTTCCCCATCACCTGCGTTCTTAGCGCGTAGTATCAAGAGCCAGCAACATCACCTGCCACTTCCACTGAAATACAAAGTTGTGGCAGACAGTTTATAGTCCAGCATGTTCAGCAGTTACCTGGTTGTCTCCTTTTGGGTATTTATGGGAAAATGTAAAAATGTTGTTTCCAGCACAAGCTAGACCTACCTAGGACTGGTCTGTGTGGGAGCCAGGTGCTGTTGATTTTTGCTGGTCTTTGCAGTCCAAGTTTCAGGTTGTTGTACAAATGGAAAGTGGTTTTCTTTTCTGGACTTCAGTGTACTTCCTTTTTCTTATCAGAAAAGGTAACCAGACTTTGTATTCTCAACTTTGCTTTGACTTTATGACTGATTAGCCTAATTTCTAAATTGGTTCTCAAAGGAAACAAGGTTTATATGATTGCAGTGGCAGCTGTCGTTCTGAGGCCCGTTTGCTGGGTCAAATCTGGCAGGGTAATGAGTGCTTCATGTGGAAATGCCTTTCTGCAGTTGGTATGGGGTTGAGGGACAGAAAGCAGTTCATGGGATGAAGGGTATCTTGTGTGTGAGCTCCTGTGTTCTGCCTGCGCTAGGAGCTGGCTCTGCATGTATGTGCTCTGCAGATGTGTTTTGCAAGCACTTGGAAGGAGCTTCAGGATGACCTGTGGTTTCACTGAGTGGTAACCGGTGCTCTAGGTGTGAATGTGGGCCGTGGAGGGAGAGACTGGGCATAAGGGCAGAGACTGTGAAGAACTCAGGTGAATCTTGGAAGGGCTGTAAGAGATGTGCAAAAGGATGACCTGCAGCTGTCTGTGTGCTGTGTTCAGATTCTGGGACAGAAATAAAAGTGAGAATTTATCTTTCTGAGTTACTGCAGCATCAGTGGAATTCTAGTTATTTACATCTTGCATGTACATTGCTTTTTCCTTTGTAATAACTTGCAGGCTGAGATCTAGAAGGGCAGTCTGTTCAGTGACTACTGCTTTAAGTTTATCATGCTGCTCTGACAAGCTTTCCTTTTGTGGTTGAGATGTCAGTCTTTAACAACAGAGGCACTTCTGACACTTGATAAAT
This sequence comes from Melozone crissalis, assembly GCF_028551555.1. NCBI lineage: Eukaryota > Metazoa > Chordata > Aves > Passeriformes > Passerellidae > Melozone > Melozone crissalis. The sequence goes on along the minus strand of NW_026535782.1, from coordinate 30,932,444 downwards.
ATTGCTTTTAGAAGTGAACAGTGCAGGAGAAATGGAAAAACATTTAGATAAAATTTCTTTTATAACATTTGTTTCTTGGCTTTCTGTCTTAAGGTACCTGATGATAGTGAGAGTGCCTTTCCTACGGAAAGTGCTGAGAGTGATAGGATCTATCTAACACCTGCCTCTAGTTCTGTTAAGAACAAAAAGGGCACGTGGGGACATAGGATGCAATCAATTAATGTTTTTCAGCAATAGAATCAATTGCAATTTGTTATACTAGACTTAAGATAGGTATTATCTTTTTGGAGACAACAGCGAGTTTTTAATAAAATATTTTTGGTTGTTATGAATGTACAGTTTCTGATAATACCTGAAAAGTATATTTGAGCTCTCCTGATTCTTGCCATGTATGGCACAATAAACTGCCCAAATTTGGTCAAATATTTTTAGCCACTTAGTCATATGTCTTTTAATGTGCTGCATATGTAAGCTTTTGATTCACTTAGCAACAGCACTTTTATGACTATGTCTTGCCAGGTTTTCTCATGTGTATTTGAAAAATAGGCGAGGATTGTTGAGTTGTGTCACAATCAGATGGTTGGGTTTTTGGTTTTGGGGTTTTTGTTTTTTTGTTGGTTGGTTTTTGGGTTTTTTGGTTAATAGCAGTAATCAGTTTTAAGATAGCTTTTTTCACAGGTAATGATTTTTTTTTCATTTTAAGATAAGCATGCATCATATTAAAATTTAATAATCAAATACCTGTGTTTGAAAAAATGTTTCTGATATAAATTTATTTTTCCTTATAATTATATTGTGAATATTATTATAGATATAGAATATCAGTGGTTGGACAAATAGAATATCCAGAAAAACTGGATATATGGCTATATATGGTTGATATTTCTGTTAAGTGTAGACATCTGAGTTTCTTGAATTTGTTTTCCTCCTAAACTGATTAACCATGTCTTGTGTTTGGACTCTTTATCACTAAGTTACAAAATTAAGTCTTACAAAAAGAGGTGATTCTCTTCTTTCAGAGCTTGTTATAAGTGTGTAATCATTGTACACTGTTGATTAGTGGGAGAAGTTGAAGACAAATATGGTTGACAAACTTGCAGTCTATATTGTTGGAGCATGTTAAGAAATGTTTTTATTAGGGATGGATATGACTAAAAAGTTTTCAAGTCAGTTTTCAAGAATACCTGAAAAGGAAGGTTTCATTTAAGAATGGGGTTTTGTTTTTAACTGGAAAACAAATAATGCAAGCAGTGTATTGCAGTCTAGTTGCAGTCTAGCTGTACCTAACTAAAGCAAATGGAGTTAAAGAAGGATGATTTGTGACTGGTTTTCTTTGGCTCCTTACACTGGACAGCAGCATTCTCCTCATGGTGTGGCTGTTGCCTCAGCATTGCAGAATGGAGGAAAGCTTCAGAATTAATCTTTGAGCATGCAGTTGCTTAAATAGTGATATCCGAGTTGTTTTCTTTCTATAGTGAAACATAATGTAATTTGGGGGATTTTTCAGAAGTATTCTGAAAAGTAAAATTTATACCTTAGTTACATTTCATTAGAGGCATAATTCCCTAGTAGGATTTAGGAGCTCAGGAGTAGAGGTTCTCATTTCAGCCATGTGGCTATGTAGCATTGTTGATTTATTAAGCTGAAAAATTAATACCAGTCTTGTGGGGTCTAGCTGCTTGGAGTTCTTGCTGCCCTGAAATGCAGAGGGACTTTTCTCTCAGTTGCTCTGCCCTTTTAAGGGCAGCAGGATAGAAGTTGGCAGGAAAACTCACTGAGCACCCTGTGAGAAAAATACTGGAACACAGAGAAGAAAGGCAAAACAGGAGTCAGTCAAGATGGAGGTCTGCAGAATGGCAGCAGTTCTGCATCTGAGCAACGCTGTTTGCTTGGTAATTAACAGATGTGGGCAGATGACAAGATTTTTGCAACTGCCTAAATGATACTCAAATAAGTTTATAAACAGGAGTGATTAATAGACTGTTATAAGATTTATGGTGGTATAGAATATACTGCAGTAGAAAACGGTAGGGTGATGTTAAAATATTATGCAGCATCCCCTGGTACCCCACAGTTTCATGTACATTACAGGTAAAATCACATTATGGTATTGTTTTCAAAGTGCTTCCCTTGCTCTTAGTCACAATTCTGCTTCATGGTGTAGCTGTTTATTCAATTTTAATATCCACTCAAGTGGCTATTGGGATGAAGGGACGGGCCTGAGGAACCATTTTATACTGGAGAATAAGGGTTCAGTGGGGATTGTAGAGGGCTTATCAGAAAACCAGAATGCATTTACCTGAGAAAATAATATTTTTTTGCTTTTTTAAACTATTTAAACTCATTTATTTAAAAAGTTTTATAGATCTGGAGCACCTGTTGTTTATCTCTCAAATTCTTCCTGTTTTGCTGTCAGACCCCAACAAAGAAACCCTACTTCCTCCTCAGAACTGAAAATACTTACGTTTTCTCCCAAAGATTTTGCTTAAAGATATCCATTGTAGAACAGCTTTGATATGAACTTACTTCTTAACTCTTTCTTTCTTTTTAGGCTTGTATAGATGATAACGTAGATATGGTGAAATTTCTGGTGGAAAATGGAGCAAATATTAATCAACCAGATAATGAAGGCTGGATACCTCTACATGCAGCTGCTTCCTGTGGATATCTTGATATAGCAGAGTAAGACTTTTTCCTCTATTTTTAAATCTGTGTATTTTGCTCATACATTGCTAGAGAGACAATAGAAGCAGTTGGTATTCATAAGTTGTGTTTTTAGTTGCCTCTGGGATGTGTAGTGAGGAAGAATGCTTTGATATTGTGTGTTGATTGTGAAGTGTGCTACATCTATAACTTTGTGTGTTGCATTTTCTATTTCTAGTTTTTTTACATTGCATATTGGGTAGATAAAAACAAACATAAGACTGCTTATGACTGTCAGATTATTTCTTTATATTATTATTTTCTGTAGGAAGGATTTCTGGGAAGGTACAGGGACAATGTTCCAAATTACATTTATTAATAGTCTGAAATATTATCCTGAGATAAGTCTATGTGTAGGAGATAAGTTTTACAGTTGTATTTGCAGTCTTGAAACGCTTGTTTTTCAGCTGTGGTATAGAACAGTTGACTAGTTCTTTTGGCTGTGGAGCAAAAGCCTACAATAAAAGCTGGATGCCCGTTTCAGTATTAGTTAAAGCTTACTCACTACTGAATTCCAGGAGTGGTTTTACTATTTTTGAAGTCTGTTGAGGGCCACTGAAGGTGTGCTAAAATTAAAACTTTTATAGGTTATCTGTTCAAGCCTGAAATTACTATTCTTTTGAGAAAATGTGCGACATATGTTGTTCAGCACGCTGTTGTTGCAGTTAAGCAGTTAATAAAGTCTTTTTTAAAACCCTTTGGGTAAACATAAAATTCATTAATTTTACCAAACTCATTGTGACATCTGATCCAATGTAAGATTTGGATAAAATAGAAAGTGGTATTCTATCATATAATTATGTCCTAATTGCAGTGGTGAAAAATGAAAATTGTGAGTTCGTTCTGTGAGTTTGAGAGTTTTACTTGCTGCAGTCTGGAGAGAAGTGAAAAATTCTGGAGACTCTAGTATATCATTTTCCCTGGAATTTTTTTTGAGATGTTCACAGAGGGACATCCTTTGTATATCCTTTGTATAACCTGGGGCACTGTGTGGCCACTAACTTTTTCTACGCTATGCTGATGTTTGATGCTGTTGTCCCCCTTGCATGAGTACTGGAAGTGTTTACTTCTTGGCCATACTATTATACTATACTTGGCTAAAGAATTTCCCTGCATATTCAGATAATATAGGCCTTTCTACAGTTTAGTGGAAGTAAAACACCTGCCTTTATTCTACAATAGGAAAAAGTTTAGTTAAATGATCTTGATTTGGCATTGCAGCCGACAGGCACTTAGTTGGGAAAGAGTGAGCAGTGTCCCTTGTCCACTGAACAGTTTTTCACTATTGACTTGAATATCTGAGATCTGTCTGGTTCTTGTTCTCTCAGATTGGAGCAGAACCACTCTGCATATTTTCTATAGATAGCCTTTAGAGAAATGGGGTTATTGAACTGTAGTCCTTTGGGATGTGAGAATCTAAGATGTTGGAAGAGCAGTGATTCTGAGGTGCGTGGAGTTTTGAAGATAAGCTGTTGAAACAAATTTCCATATACAGCTGAGAAGGGGAACCTGATGTGAGTGGAGCAGTATTTATAGCTGATGATGCCCATAGAGTTTAGATCTTCTTCAGACTGCTTCTCCACAATCTCATCTTCAAATAATTTACAAAAATGAATTCTAGAAACCACAATTTACAGCTGAAGCAAAACTGAGTGCTGTGTCCAGTTCTGGGCCCCTCAGTTTGGGAAGGACATTGAGACGCTTGAGCCAGAGGAGGCAATGAGGCTGGTGAGGAGCTTGGAACACAAACCCTGTGAGGAACAACTGAGGGAATTTGGCTTGTTTAACCCGGAGAAAAGGAGTGACCTTATCACTCTCTACAACTTCCTGAAAGGTGGCCATAGTCAGGTGGGGATTGGTCTCTTTCACCAGGCAGCAGTTGACAGAACGAGAGAACACAGTCTCAAGCTACGTCAAGGGGAATACAGGTTGGATATTAGGAAGAAGTTTTTTACAGAAGGGGTGATAAAGTTCTGGAATGGTCTGCCCAGAGAGGTGGTGGAGTCACCATGCCTGGATATGTTTAAGAAAAGATTGGATGTGACACTCAGTGCCATGGTTTAGTTGAGGTGTTAGGGCATGGGTTGGACTCCATGATCTTTAGGGTCTCTTCCAACCCAGTGATTCTGTGAATTCTGTGGGGGAAGGTGAAAGGATGATACAATAAAATACCAGAGATTAGAAATTTTGTTTTTATTTAGTCCATAGTATGTGTTGGATGCAGCATCTCCTTTAGTGAGGGTGCATTCCTGGGAAGCATGAGAATGGGTGTGTGCATGTTTGTGACTGAATGTGATATATTGTACTTTTAGCACCTGTTTTTGTGCAATAGAGAAGACACTCAGGGAATGAGTTCTGTTGTTTTCTACCTTCATTAATAAAGGGCTGGGGAAAGTCTGACCTGTGCTTCCCCTTCTCATCCTCCCGTGCATCGCCTGTTGCGCAGCTTTGTAGTGCTTCTCAAACTGGGGACTTGGCAATCTTGTTTCTGCTTCTTCGGCTGCCATCTTAAGTTTTCTTAGGCCTGCCTGCCTGCCTGCCTTCCTTCCTTCCTTCCTTCCTTCCGCCCGCCCGCCTCTTAGTTGAAATTTACTTATTGAGATAGCACAACTCTTTTAAATCATCCAAATATGGCAAAGATTATTTCAGGCTGGCATGTCTCAAAATCTAAAATGATATTTAAGAAAGCAACTGAACTAGGAGATTTTAATTCTAATCCTAGAATTACAGAGTATTTGAGTTGGCAGAGACCTTTCATAGGTCAACTAGTCCAACCCCTCTGCAGTGAGCAGGGATGTCTACAACTAGACCAGGGTATCCAGAGCCGTGTTCAACTTGGCCTTGAACAATTCCAGGAGTGGGGCATCTACGACTTCTCTGGGCAAACTGTTCTGGTGTTTCACCATAAAATCATTTGTGTTGGAAAACACTTCCAAGATCACTGAGTCCAACCTTTGACTGAACACCACCATGACCATAAAGCTGTCCTGTCCTGTTGTTTCTTGAATGCTTCCAGTGATGGTGACTCCACAGCCTCTCTGGGCAGCCTGTTCCAATGCTTAACTGCCCTTTTCAGTGAGAAAATTCTTCCTCATGTCCAACCTGAACCTCCCTGGCTCAGCTTGAAGCTGTTTCCTTTTATCCAGTCCCTGTTAGCAGGGAGAAGAGACCAACCCCCACCTGGCTACAGCCTTCTTTCAGGGAGGTGGAGAGAGGTCTCTCCTGAGCCTCCTTTTCTCCAGGCTAAACAGCCCCAGCTCCCTCAGCCACTCCTGACAGGACTTGTGCTCCAGACCCTTCCCCAGCCTTGTTGCCCTTCTCTGGGCATTCTCCAGCACCTCAATGTCCTTCTTGCAGTGAAGGGCCCAGAACCAGACACAGGACTCAAGGTGTGACACAATCCCTGCCCTGCTCCTGCTGGCCACACCATTGCTGATCCAGGCCAGGATGCCATTGGCCTTCTCAGCCATGTGGGCACAACTGGCTCACATTCAGCCACTGTCACCAGCATTCCCAGCTGCTTTATCCCTTGGGCAGTTCCCAGCCACTGTCCCCAGGCTGTAGCACTGCATGGGGTTGTTGGGACCCAAGTGTAGGACCCAGTACTTGGCCTTATTGAACCTCATCCAGTTGGCCTTGGCCTACTGATCCAGCCTGCCCAGAGCCCTCTGCAGAGCCTTCCTGCCCTCCAGCAGATCAACACTCCTGCTGAACTTACTGACTGAAGGTGTCCTAGATCCCCTTGTCCATATCATCCATAAAGATAATAAACAGGACTGGCCCCAGTGCAGAGCCCTGGGGAACACCAACTCCCAGCTGGATGTAACTTGTTCATCACCACTCTCTGGGTGCGTCTATCAAGACAGTTTTTTATCCAGCAAAGAGTGTGCCTGACCAGGCCATGAGAAGCCAGTTTCTTCAGGAGACTGCTGAGAGAGAGTGTCAAAAGCTTTTCTGAAGTCTCAGTGGACAACATCCACAGCTTTTCTCATCCAGTTGATGGTCATCTGGTCACAGAAGGGAGATCAGGTTGGTCAGGTAGGACCTGCCTTTCCTAAACCCATGCTGTGTGCACCTGATCCCTTGGTTGTCCTGTAGATGTGAATAGTTTCTTCTTAATATCTAATCAAAACCTTCCCTCTTTCAGTTTGAAGGCATTTTCCCTTTTCCTGTCTCTGCATGCTCTTGTTAAAAGTTCCTCTTCAGCTCTCCTATAGGCCCCTTTAGGTACAAGAAGGCTGCTATAAAGTCTATATGTGACCTGTAATGTACACTTTACTTTTAAGTAGTCCCTGCTGCTACTCAGATGTTCCTCAGTGAGTGCACTCCATGTGCTGGAGGTCTGTGAGAAGTACAGAACATGGAGGTGGTAGGAAGCTTCTCTGAAAAAAACCTCTGGATATCTCAGGGAGCCATCACTTCAGCAATATTTTTGCCTTGGTCCCATGCTAATTCCTAGTGAGCTGAGTGAATATGTGGCATGGCCTCCCACTTGTTGGGATTTTATTTTGCTCTGTACTGTCTGGTCAGTGGGCTTGTCATTGCAGATGTATTCCCTGTCCCTGTTATCCTCCCCTGGGCTCACCACTCCTGTGACAGCTTCTCTCAGCAGTATGTCCTGTGCCATTTCAGTTTCCTGCTCCTTCAGAACTGCCATCTTGTCTTGACTGTGTTTCCTGTCTCTTCTAAAAAAATGCATCTTCCACTTTGAGAAATGTTTGTCTTATAGAAGGCCACTTCAATTGAAATACAGCAAAGAACATGGTTTAGTGTGTAACAATGTGTCAGCTGCTTGCAAAGGGGGAGTCCTGCTGTAAAAGTAAAATTTCTGGAAGGCAACTGCTTCTGTTGTTTCTGACATTTGTAAATATTGAGTGTTTCAGCTTACTAGAAATTCTTTGAATACTTTAATTTTAGAATTGTCTATTTAGATTACTGTTCATCTAGTCTAAGATTATGTGAATCACCTTGCAAGCAATTGTAATATGAACATGTTTTAAATCAAAATTCTTCAACGTTTCCATAATAGGTGGATTTTGTATAGTATGTTCTCTTTTCTGTTCTCCATTTTTTTTTTGTACACAGAAAGCTTTACCCAAGCAAGTTTTTTTTTCCACTAATGTATTAGTTTAAATTAAGAAGTCAACATGAAATGCTTTGTAAAATTATAGTTATGTGAAAAGAAACTAACTTGAATACAGGACTTGAACAGAAAATTTGTGTGCACTTTAAGATGCTATTTAATGGGTAGGATCCTTGAATTTACCTTTATACAACTGTTTTCTTGTGTATAATGAATTATTTTGTCTGATAGATCTCTTCTGTTGTTGAAAAGTTCATATATTATTTCAGTATCAGGGAATAAACAACTTTTTTTGAATGCAAAATAAGTAATGGGGGAGGGCAAAAGTGGCATTTAAGAAACAGTTTTAAAATGCTTACTTTTTTATTTCTCTGCTATGTATTGCACCAGATAAAGAAAAATCTGAAGTAGCAGAAATTTCTCTTTTGTTCAATAATTAGTCTGTGTTAAAAATTACTTTCTTGTGGGCTTTGTAGGTTGCCTAGTTGTGAGTTTGTAGTTGATGTATTTTGAACCTTTTTTGCAACTGTTCAGAGGCTACTATGCAGTTTTACTACTTAAATAAGAATGCTTTCTCATTTTACCCAGAATGAAAGATGCATCTTCCAAGAAGTATAAGAAAAATGTTTTTCAAAACTAACATGAAGTCAGTGACAGTTACAGTTTTGTTGCAAAAAAACACCCAAAAACTGAAGGGGGAGAGAGATGTCTGCTGAAGGAAGAATAGCATTTTCATACCTTCATGCAGTAGGTATTACAAGCAGTTTGACAAATGTTGCTGGAGATACTGAAATTCCTCATGGGTTCAAGGGATGACAAATCTATGGAGGGTGGATATGGATAATATGGATAATATTAAAAAATATTAAGGCAGAATACATACCTACAAATGGGATCTGATTGAGGAAGTCTATAGCAGTAGCTGGAAAGGTATTATATGAAAAGTAGCATGTATTTGCTCTGCTTTAGTTCTCCTTGGAGATCTTATGTTTGGAGATGGGCTTGATGTTAGCTGGATATTTGCACTGACTCTTTTAGGTAGCTTTTATGTTTGAGAAGCATGTTTGATACCTGTTGTTTGATACCCACACTAATCCTAAGACTTAGCCCAGTTTCAAAATATGCCTTCTTTATTTAAGAGGTTTTGAAGGCTGGAGCATATGATTACAGTCAGAAACAGAAAAACATCTCAAGTTCAGAGTCTCCTCAGCTTATTTAGGAAGAGAATAGTAGCTTGACCAACTCTGTTGCTGTAAAACACCGACTTTTCCTTTCTGCCCAAAGTTTCCTATGTTATATATCCCTTCCTTCCCCTAACATTTAAAGCAGACTTTAACAGGCTTGTGTGTAACCACAGGCTTGCTGCTGACGCCCATCTGTTCTTCCAGACTCCAGACACCTGAAAGTGAACCCAGCCAAACTTGTTTGCTGAAGCCTTTGCAAACCATTGTCCCAGGATCTCCCTATTTTGGTAACAGTCCATTACGACTAAATGAGTGATCCTTGTCTGATAGACAGAGGACTTCGAGACAGTCCTGCAAACCTGTAGTTGGATATCTGTGTGTTCAGTGATTGGTGGTTTTCTTACAGCTCTGATTGCCTTGGGGGGACTGCTGTGGATGCTGCCTGGTAGTCAAGAGAATTCAGTGGAGTTTGGCAACATGATTAGAGTGATCTAACTTGAGACTATTGCAGAAACAGGCAGATACTCACTTCCTCCCTTGGTTTTGCCTCCTCCACCTTCCCTTGTGTTATCTAATGATCACACACCAATGTGGGAGCTATATGCGTAAGAATAGCCTTCAGGGGCTTTGGAGGCTTTATTCTCTTTTGGATCACTGAGCTGACCTGGCTTGCCAGCAGCACTTGGCATAGATATGCAGGTTAAAAAAAAAAGTCTAAGCTGCTTTTCAGACATATCTTATACTTCTGATTGGAAGCCTGGCTGAGTAGAGCTGCCTGTTCAGTGGTGGAGTCCCATGGTTCATCTCCCAGCTCATGAGCCTGAACCACTTGGTACTGTTCCATGTTCTTTCATGATATCTGAGGGTGTTAGTGCCAGAAAGTATGTTTCAAAGCAGTTGTTTTTAATTCATCTTCTCCCAAAGTCTTAATAGCTTGATCATCTGAAGCTATTTCTTATTTATTAGTGAGTTTTTAATCTAAACTCTTTTGCTGTAACCCATTTTAATCCTAAAGAGCAAAACATTACTTAGGCAAAGCGCACTAATAAAAATGTCAGGGATGGCTCCTATCTCCTTCAGCTTGGTTACAAGTTATGGTTTTAATTGAGTAGGAAGTGATATTACTAGTGATACATTCAGATATGGATCTTTGGAGAATAATTGGAAATTTGGATTTTTGAACAACAAGGTAAAGCTTGTGGTCTGAGGTAAACCACATGCAAACTGATGATGCAAACTGGTATGGGGTTTGATCTTACTGAGATGCTATAAGGTGAAGGGATGTTTTTGTCAGGATCCAAAGTGTTTATTTAAATAGTAGGAAATGCTGACTGGAGGTGTAGAATTAAAAGGAAGCGAAGATGAAACATCATACAACCCACTCAAGAAAATGAGAAGAGGACTTCAGAAGGATAAAACAAGTCATGTGACAAAATAAAAACAGGGAAAGAAGATATATTCCCAGCCAAGGAAAAACATCTCTTCTAGAAGAATGACTGACTCTTACAAGCTGATATTGGTAAAGCTGCAAGTGTTTGTTTTGAGAGCTGGGAAAAGGTCGCTGCAGGCTTTAGAAGATTGTTACAGTTAATTTCCATTTGTTGCCTTCTTTGTGAAAAAACAGATTGGGGAAAAAACGTGTCCCCTACTCTCCACCCCCAGTCAAATTGTGATGCTCTGTGCAACATAAAAATTCCTTCTTCTCCAAACTTGCATTAGTTATCTGCAATGATAAAGCTAAATTCTCTTAGATAAAATAGTGGACAGACTGGGAGAAGATCAGTGAGGTAGTATCAGTTGGCATTTTCTTTTATGAAGATGTACTGTGGTAGTGTCCTGTTTCCAGCATGTTTTTGCTGCATGTAAGTATGTCCTAAGAATAATGAAATGCTAATGAGATTGTTAAGGTTGGTGGTGAAGTTCCCTTTTTGAAATCATGTCATTATGTGATAGAGTTTAATCTTTTCTATTATGTAGCTGTGATCTGATGTGTGGATAAAACCCGGCTGACGGAAATACACAGTAAAATACGGTTGATGGGTTAGAGGAAACTATAGCACTTAAGTGATTTTCATACATGTTTGTTCAGGTGAGGGAGTCAAGGAGAGCTGGTGACTGTAGAATGTACAAAGTGTGTGCTCTATAGCTGCCTTTTTTCAGATTGGCTTACTGTGTGCATCTCTATTTGTGACCCTAAATATTTTTAGTTAATGTATTAGTATTTAGTAAGTGTTCCTGTTCTTCTGAGGGTAAATGTAATAGAAATTAGGTTCAGAGATATCTTCCTCAGGAACACAATTTAATGGGAAATATCATTTTTTCTTTTAATACAGTTTAGCAGTTCATTCAATCTAATGAAAGTCAAGGGACTGATGCCCATTGTAATGCTCAATGCACTCTTAGTATTTGACTGAAAAAGAATTTGAAAATGGAGCTGATGTCTAAAAAACCATCATGCATTGAGAAGTGAAATAGGAGAGATCTTACGTATTTCTCCTAAACATTGGTTTTATTGGTATTCTGAGAACAGTTCAAAGTAGATGCCTTACATCTAATTCTGAAGCTGAAGGTGGTACATAAGGAAAAGAACATATACAGAAGAGTGATAGATATGGAAACCTGAGAGATCGTATAGACTCACAACAAACAAAACTCAGGTCCTTCCCAGCTGATAGCTTGGAACTGCCCATTGCACCAGTAAGTTCCTATTTTCTAGGCATGACTAGAACATGGCAGAACAGCTCTAGATATATTATATTCATGGGCAACCAAGTTCTGAATTGCACAAAGGCTTGGTGAGTGTGGCGTACTGTCACGTGTGAGGGGCCTCATCAACCAGTTCAAAATTGCTGTATGACAGAGGCAATGATAGATCCTCTGTACACTGTGGAATCTATGAAATTATTAGTGCTGTTTACCACTGAATATAGTATTTATTCAGTTATCTGATATAAAAATAATTTAACTTGCAACAAAGTTGGTTTTGAGGATTGTGTTCTAGGAGAAAACAAGGTTGTGGTATAGATTGCCACTTCTCTGCATCTCAGTTTTGATTTTCTTGCAGCTTTTACTTGAATGGTTTATCTGTTGTGAGTTTGACCCTATTCTGGCACTATACAGTAGACTTTCTAGCGACACCAAAACAATTTATGACCTACCTATCCTCTCTTAAAGCCATGTCTTTTGTTGGCTATCCTAAACTGCGTCATTTCAGTGCAAATGACCATAATCTGTGTGTGGTTTTCTAGTCTTACCCCTGACTGAGGCAGGGTAAAAGATGTTTGAGTTCTCCTAAAATGCATGTAGATGTAGCCATGGTATCTCTAGACACGTAAGGGCTGCTGTGCTTTGATGAAAGTGGGTTATTTGGGTACAATTCAGGCACTAAGACACAGAAGTGTGAGGGTTTTCTATAAGCAGTGGATTTGACAAGAAAAAGGTATAGAAAAGTAATTATTTGAAACCTCTTTATTACAGACAAGGTACTGCTTATCAAATGATTGAGACATTTGAATGAAGAGTAGGACTTTCTTTTGGAAGAAGATTGATTTCAAGGAAATTCAAAGCAGAATGAACATGTAAACAATTGCTATGAAGTGCAGATTGCTGGTGTCTAAATGGGGGTCAGACTAAGTTCAGTACTGCTGAGTGATGTTAGAAACTGCAACTGTGATAGTAGTGTTGCTTTACAGAGAGGTCTGCTTACTATATTTTTATGTAATATAATTACAAGTAAGATAAGTTCTGTGATGTAGTAGTTATGTATATACTAAGATCTTTTTTAACACAGGAAATGAATTGATCTTGGTTTAAATTTTTCTGATATAAATGCAATCGTGGCTGTTGGAGAAAAACAAGCCTGTTAATCATAACTTCTGCTGAAATAGAAGTCAACAGGTAAAATCATTATTTTTGATGCTGCCATACCCAAATATAGCAATGCTGCTTTTGGCAGTAAGGCTGGAGGGATGGTGAGCTCCTGGTGGGATCACCTCTTCTTAGCTGAGGAAAGTGGGAAGCAGCATGGTCTTCCTTCTCCCTCCTCCTCTTCTGCCTCCATGCTGCTGTTACCTCTTCTTCTCAACCACTGGAACTCAATCCCAGTTGTTCACCTTGATAATGGTTAGGTAAATCACCACAAATGCTTGGAGACTTGCTATGGGAAAGCATTCCAAGCATGGTGTTGTCAGCTGGAGTTACAATATGACCTCTGCAGCTGCAGTGAGACATTTTTCATACTCAGCCTTCACTTTTGCACAATATGGTGCAAGCTTCAAAATGAATGCTCGTTCATGCAGTGCATCATGAAAATAACATTTGATATGCGCTTTAAAAACACTTTTTGTTTTGCTTCATGTCATTCCTGCTGAAATTTTTGCCCTTTATTCCTCCTGGCAATGTCAGGCTCCACTTCAGTTTTTTCTTGGGTGCTGCTTCATTTGCAGGTTTTTTGTGGTAGGTTGGTTTTTGGTTTGTTCTTTTTTTGGAATAGGCCATATGTTTCCCTATATGGCTTTCTTCGTGTTTTTAACTTTACTTGCTTTGCTCACTGTTTATTTTCACCTAAACATTGCTCTGCCACCTCTCAAATGTCTTTCCCTCTATATGGATAAGGCATATGTGAAGGCTCAGTTGCTTTTCAGATGCTGCAAGTAGGAATTTTTCCTTTTCCATCTTTGCGTTTTAAGTTTAGCTGGCCACCTACGTACAAATATTTCTAGAGCTGGCTTCTTTCAGAGGTTTCTTGGAGCACAAGAGGACTAAAACTAACCAGATACTGTTATCTACACTGTTTCTTTTATGCTCCTGCATACCAAAAAGGAAGACTGATGAGATTCTTCTTAATGTGCTTCCTTGGGCATACAAGTAGCAGTGGAGGCTGGGAACAGCCAGCTATGTGCAAAATTCAGGGGTGTGTTGGTATGTTATGGAATGTTGGCTTCCTAATCATAAATGTATTTTTTCTATAGGTACAATATTTAGGAGTGATAGAAAGTGATGTTCACATAGGAAGATTTTTTTTTTGTTTGTTTGACTACTTTGATAGCTTTGGGAGTATATACAATTTTGAAGCAAAGATGTGTGTCAGTCCAAGATGCCTTTCATAAGAGCTTCATGGGAGAGAATCAGAAGCTGGATTTGATGCTATCTGCAAGAGCTATTGCATAGTGAAGGACATAAAAATTGTCTTTGCAAACTGGCTAATTATTTGGAAAAAAAGATATATGCTTTAGTCTGGATTATCCTGATGAAAATTGAAAATAAATGTCTCCCTTCTATTTGCTTAAAATCTTTTGGCCATTTGTTTCTCACCTATTTTTTGTTGTTATTTCTTAAAGCATCTCTAGCTATCAGAAATTCTTGGGGTTTGTTTTCTGCAAGAGAAAAATCAGAAATTTACCTCAGGTCTCTTGTTGATATTAACTGTCTTAAAATCATCATGTATTTCAGAGTAAATAATTGTTTAGTTATGCCAAATAACCCTAATTGGTCTGATTTAACTTTGTGTTTTGCATTGCTACTAGCTGATGATACTGCTTATGGGGGGAGCATTCCTTTTTAAAAAGTGCTGCAGCAATTTTTTCAGAAGAGGAAGATGTGAGTGAAAGTCTTCTGGATTTTGCAAAGCAGCATAACCTTAGAAGTGCATGAGTTTTTTCATTATTTGATTTAAATTTAACTGCCATCACAGAAGCCTGTCTTTCTTGTGCCAGTCTCTATTCAGTTTTAAATGCTCAGAGGCAGAATGCTGAGGCACAGCAGTGACTGACAGTGTGGGACGGCATTTTGCAGAGTGCCTGAATAAGACATCCCTGCGAGTTTGACTTTGTTTTTCAAGTAATTTGATTTGTATTCCTTTGGTCTTAAAATCATGCAGGAGAGAGGATTCTAGGCCCGCTTGAACTTCTGCAGTTTTGGTTCCAATACTGAATTTGGAACCTTCGTGTTCTTTTATAAATCCTAGATTCAGAAGAGAGAACTGCAGTAGTAGCTCAGCTGTGGAGAAAGGGGCTTGGGGGAAGTGACCTGTTGGATTTCTCTGCAGGGGGTGAGGAGAGGCCCCGGTGGGGCAGAGCAGGGGGGCTGTGCCCAGGCAGGCCGGGCTCCTCCGCGCCTGCACAGACCTGCTGTTGCCTGCCCCACGCTGCACACATTTTAACCCTCCCCACCAAATGCTTGTAGGGATTACAACGTAGGTTTCCAAAACTGGGAAGTTGTGGCTTTTTGTCATTACATTTATCTGGGGTTTGAATTACATGTTCAAAAGTGAGTGTAACATTGTGAGGGTGCATGAGGGAGTGATTGAGGGGTAGCTGTACCCAGGCTGTTCATACCTGTACAGCCAACTGCATGTTTTCCGTGGGGCTTGCCCACTGACACAGGGCATATTTATACTGTGTACCATAACAGAATTTAGCATAATGTTACTCTCATGCTACTGGATTTGCTTCAGGTTTGTATTATTTTAAGACATTCAAGAAAAATAAAAATACCAGGACTTTCTTAAATATTTTATTTTGAGAAGAACATCCTTATAATTCAAGAATCACATAGAAGTTATAATCCTGTCTCTCAATATGTTGTCCTACAGGTATGTATACCTTTTCTTACCTGGCCTATAAGTGTTATTTTTGCTGAAAGTTAAATACCAAATAAAACTCCAAACTGATAAAGCCAGACCAAAACAAAACTACATTTGGAAATGACAAGTAATCTTGAGTTAGCATTTCTACCTTGTCTGAGTTAATATGAACATTGTTAGGAGATCAGAGTGGAACTGTTTTACAGTTAAAAAATATTTTCAGAAATATTCCCTGACATTTAGAGCAATAGAAGGTCTGAGAAGGATCAGGTTTTACAGTTTCAGTATACTTCAACTTTTAAAAAAACTGAAAATAGTAATGTTAAAATTTTATATTTTTATTTGTTAGGTGTCTCTTGGAGGCCTAATTGTTTGGCCAGAGTTATTGTAAATGTATTTCTACCAGTAATATGGATGTTTTACTGGTAGAAATACATTTACAATAACTCTGTATTGTAAATGTATTTCTACCAGTAAAACATCCATATTACTGGTAATATGGATTACCAGTAATAAAAAAAAAAAAGAGATGTGCTTTTATAAGTGCATTGATACTTTATATTTAAAAAAAAAAAAAAGCAGTGAAACAATTCTTAAAGGCACTTTAAAAAAAAACCAAATTAAAATACATATTCCAAAATTGTCAGTTTTTAATTTTTTTCCTTGTTTGTTTCTTCAAATGAGGGTTTACACAGCTGCATGAATACAGTGATACTTTTTCAGTCTCTGGCCCCTTTTTGTCATTCGGTTAAGATACTCATGGAATTAATTTGAACTCCTTCCTCTCCCCCTAACTTCTAGTGATAAGGGATCACCCGAGAATGTAGTCCCCCCTAACATTAGTAACTTTCTACTCCTGACTAACCAATTACAGTAAAGTAAGACCCCTGACGTAGAGAAAAAACTCTCCCGAGTATAAAACCCGACGAGACGAGACAATAAAGGCCTTTGGACCGTCCACCATACTAGTGCTAGCGTGTGTTCTTAGCCCGAGTGACCCTAGAGAGTTTGCAACATGTATGGATTTTTTTTAAACCAGCTGGGCTTAGCTGAAATCTTAAATGTTAGCTAATTAGTTGAAAGTTCTTGGCAGTGGTGCTGTTAGTTGGGCCCCCCACTGGCAATTAGGCCTTGTTTCACGGGAAGGACACACTGAGCATGTTTATTTAAGATGCATGTGTAACATTGTTTTAGGCAGGTCCCTCTCATCACATGTTAGGAGTCAGGATCTGCTGTCCAGTCTTCTGAACAGTCTGAAGGGACCCCGTGTTTGCAGCAGTGAGTCCCCAGTGAGCTCAGTAAGCAGTTTGTAATGGCCACTTGTGCTCTGCCCTTCCCTGTGCCTTCCGCCCTTCTGGTGACCTTCAGGCTCAGCCAGTACTTCAAGTTAATTACATCGGTAATGCCTTTGCAAACTTGTTTCCAGATACTGTGAACTGGGCCAAGGTTCCAATGTAAACATATGCCCCTCTTTCTGGTGCTGAGATAAATAATATGAAAATGCTATCTGCAGTGCATGCTGTTAGCCAGGTTTGAACATCTTCCAGATTCTTGAGTTCTAAATTCAAAGATATGACTCAGCTTTGTATACAAAGTGTCTTCAGAGAGAGGTTTTCCTCTCTTTTTGTCTATATATGCATTTTGTTAACAGATGTACAGCCACACAATGTTCAGTTGTAAGAGTTTTTTATTGGTTTGGGATTTTTTTTTTAAATTCAGAATGTAGGCCACATTGCTAGTTAAACTTTTTTTATTTCCAGTTCCTGGGACTGGTTTTGGTGTGGACTGTTTGGCTTTTGTACAGTGACCTCAGGGTTGGTTTTTATTGTCTCAGATATACTAAGATTCCAGCCCTTTATTTGTTACATAAAAATATATTTTTCACTAAAGGATGTGAGAGTATATGGGTTTCATAATAATTGTAGAAAAATAAATGTTTGCTGCTTTTTTTTTTTTCAAAGTAGTTAATTTCAGTTTTCACTAGCTAGTGAGGAGTATAGCAGTGACTCCTAGAAGAAAAAATTCAATTAGAAGTATATTTGCCCTCATAAAACAATGGTATTGCAAAGCAAACTACTTCTTCTAGTCTTACCCAGACTGCATAATCCTTGTCATGGAAATATCAGGACAAATTATTTTCTTTTCTTTTGCTGCTTTTGTCTCTCCTAGTATTCCTGGGATACTTACAGTTCTCTATATTTAGATCCCAAGAGACTAAAAGTGATACCTTTAGCTTGTGTTAACACTTGAAAGTTTTAACTCGATAAAACAGGATGGTATGAATCAAGCTACTGTTTCTTTGTCATCTAATTAGATTTAGAATGAAAATTTTCCAATACATTATACAATTTATCACTGAATTTTCGGAATTTTTCTTCTGTAGTTGTCTGTTTAACATTACCATTTTTGAACTCAAAACTTCAAAATTTCAAAAGACACAAATTCAAGTGCTATACCAAAAAAGTTTAGTAGGTGATGGCGCAAATCTTACATGTTTTTACTTTTTCACTGCTTCCAAGTTTACATGAAGCACATTTTATAGACATGGTGTCAAAATGCATGGGTATGGACTTTTTATTACACAGCTTCAATTTCCTTTCCGCTGTATACATGTAGCTGTATAAATTAAGTATCTGTCAAGGAAATGAAGTTATATTATGTTTGCTTGCATAGGAAAGATGAAATTTTAAGATGAAGGTATCATCTACTTTAAAAAGGTAAAATTCAAGCAGTTGTTTGTATACATTGTTTGGGTTTTTTTCCCAAAACATGGAAGTTTTATATATGCATACATACCTACATAAAATAATACATGGTAGCATGTGAAGAGCTTAGTATCTGGCACCAGGGTAACTAAAATACCAAATACACCTTTGTTTGAAGTCATACTATATAAGTTTTAGTTAGCATTTAGTTTGAAATACAGTTCATTCGAGAAATATTTTTTTATGTAAACAGCAAAATCTTTGCATTCTTAGGATTGTTCTGGTACTGTCTTCTGCTCAGTGATGCCCTACGAAGTCAGGGCATCATTCACCTGGTCTTTTTTACCAAATCTGTTTCCTGTGTGTATGCAGTGTAGAGTCAAATTATCTCCACATGGAAAATGATTGCTTTCCTTTCCACGGGTAGCACTAAGTTCCTAATAAAATTATTGATTCTCTAAGTAGCAGGTTGGCTTCATGTACCATGTGAACCCTGTCATTGCTTGCTGAAAGTAGCTGTACTCCAAGTAAACAAATGCATCATACACTTTTACAGGACGAGGTGATCTGAATGGTATGGAAAACAGAACAAATGTAGATTTCATTATCAGGTGAAAAAAGGTTACACATTAAAAGGTGTCTTTGAAATAGTTGGAATTTGAGTTACTTGGTTCATCATAAATAATGTTCTTTCATTTAATCTTCCTGAGAGGATCACTGTTAATTTTTCAAGAGGGATAGCAGTGGAGGAGCCTAGTTGGGGTGGCTGAAGGAAGGCTGGAAAAAGTGTGTTCTGTTCTCACTTCTGTGGCAAGAAGTGTGCTGCCTTTCACCTTTGTTGTGTTTCTTCCATTCCTTTAAATCCTGTGAACTCGAAGCAAGTTCACCTATGCTTACTTTGCTGACCCAAGAAAACCAAAGCCCTGTAAGCACCTGCAAAAGGAAAAGCAGATAACTGTACTTCTCCAACCCTGCTAATCCCCTAGCATTGCTGATCTGATTTTGATCTGTAAGCAGCTTCATTTTGAGGTCTGTTTTAAAGGATCAATTGATCGTAAAGTTGTCCATCTATAAAAATAATAATTTTAAAATGCTATACTAGCCTTTTATTCATTCCCTTCACTTTTTTATGCATTCCTTCTTTTGTCATATCTACATTGACCCAGTGACCAAATACAACTGCTTCAATGAGATGTGTATTTTCTTTAGAGAAGTGGTTTAAATTACTGCTAGAGGTATTCTGTGGAAATAGATAAAAATGGTTTTTTCCTGTCTATATTAGAACGTAAACATTGAAAGAACATTAATATTCGCTTGGATTTTTAAATAAAGATATTTTTGTAAGTGGTTGACTTTATTTTGACTTTGTAAGGGAGTTGATTTCCCCAGTGCTGTTTTTGCCTGTTTAGGAACCCCCTGCATAGCAATGACCTGATCTGTGACCTGGGAGGCAGTTTCACTGTTAATACAGCTAGTATTGTTGAGAAACATCGTTCCTCTGTATTATTTTTTCATTCCTGCGGAAGTTCAATCTCTTAAAAGGAGGGAGGTCAGAGTTAGAGCACAGCACTCTTTCAAGAAGAACAGTATAAAACCAGCATGCTTTACCAGCATCAAAGTTGTTGGTAGCAACTGATGATGGATATGTCAGGAGATAATTGTTCCCTTTCTGGGAATTCGTTTTCATTTGGTGATCTGCTGGTTCTTAGCACTTCTTGACGTAATTACAGAGATTTAGTAACAAGTGCTAGTTAAGTCATACATTAAAAAATACAAATATATGAGAGTATTAGATTCTGAGTTATTGATTAAAGATAACAGATTCCAGCTATCTAGGATGATAATTAATTGGCAGAAGTTAAGGCAGCAATAAAGTACTTCAAAGCATTTGTATTAGTGTTGGATTAATTTTGTGATTGTCTCCTGCATAATTTGGCATTCTGTAATAGTGAGGGTAGGAAAGCACTCTTTATTTTGTACACCTTTTATGACAGATGATTGATTCTTTGGTATATTCTGAGTTTTTTTTTCTCAAATATGTGGAATATATGAATTAAGCTGTGCAAGGAGGTGAATTTGCAGCTTTTTCTTGTCTTGACACCTGTCATGGCTCAAAGTATCGATTTTTTTAGGTTAATGAAAATATTATGGTCAGAAGCTGCAAGATTATTGATTAATTTTAATTGTTCATTAACTGTAGCTTTTCAATAACTTGGTAGGCTTATGGTTTAACACAATTAAATAATACAATACTTTTTTATTATATTGGCCTCTTGTTGGAACTGATACTGTGACGTAATTGGAATTTTGGGTTCTTGACTCCTGAGACAGTAACATATTAAATAAGAAAACATAATGGGATTGAAATGCATAAAGTGCTGTTTTCTTTCTCCCCCTTTCCTCCTTCCCCACAAAAAGCTGACCTTATGAATACTTAGAAGGAGATGTAGCTCTGTTTTTATTGACTTTAAGAATCTGCCGGAGGGATCAGGGATCATCATTTTGGCAAATTGTATGTGCCACTGAGTTACAGGAAAAGTGATTTAATTAGAGGAGGTCACAGGAATTGGTGGTTCTGTCCCTGTTCAACTTGTCATCACTTTTAGTCATTATCTAGCCATTTGCTTCTTTCGGTTCTTCAGGTATGTATGAAAGGTGTCAGGAGTCTTTGTGGCAAACGAACACCAGAAGACTCTTTGTATTAATGGGTATTAGCATGAAGAGACATGCCAGTCTAAAGGGTTTGTATTTACACCCAATGTAAATGTTTCTATTAATTGTATGTGTGCATATGATAGCCTAGTGGCTGTTATGTTGGTTTTCTGGGGTTTTTTTTATCAGTCTTGCTGTGTTATTTACGGGCTTTGTTTTCTTTGTCTGTTGGCAGGTATTTAATTAGTCAAGGAGCACATGTAGGAGCTGTAAATAGTGAAGGAGACACTCCATTAGATATTGCTGAAGAAGAGGCAATGGAAGAGCTGCTTCAGAATGAAGTAAATAGACAAGGTAATTTTGAATACAGAAGGGTGGTTGTATTTATGGACACTAAATGTATTTTTGAAAACTTGGGCTAAATTGTGACTGTTGAAGTCAATTTATTTTCTACAGAGAGTTGGTCAGTATAGAATGTATGGTGTTTAGGTGTCTGTCTCTTAAAACAGATTTACATAATTTAACAGTAAACTCCTAATTGTCTCTCAGGCTTTGCCCAGTTTTAATTTATATGCTTAAACCCATTTAAAGCCCAAAGCAAATGGTGAAAAGAAACTGGAAGACATGATCTGCAGGGAAATGAGAGATACCTACTAGGATCAGAGACACACAGAAGTACAGTGGATTTGCAAAGGCTTTGATTCAGTTAATTGGTAGTGTTAACCGAAATTTGATTAGCCGTTTTTACAGTTAACACACAACGAACATCAGATTAGACAGTTGTGTGTATTTTTTGTCTGTATTACCATTTCTCTATTTCAATTGGTTGTTCTCTTTTCTAACAATACTGTCAGTCTTGCTTGAGAGTTGTTTCTAGAATTCACCTCAGCCTAGATTTCTTAAGGTTGTTCTTGAAATGCTTGGCTTTACTGATGTGTGATACTAAATGACTGCGGTAGCTCTTTATCAAATTGGAATTGTTTGGGGAATGAACTCCTCCAAAATCTCTTTTATATGTTACTGCATTTTTTTAAAGAGATATTTTGTTATATAGGATTTTACATACATTTTTATAATGTGTGGATATTCAACATTACAAATTACAACAACACTAATTTTTATTCTTTTGCAAGTTTAATTATTTTGAACATCCCAGTTGTAAAATCAGCATAATGCCACAGCACTGAAAATCTCAGTGAGGTTTAAATATTTCACAGTTGAAGCTTACTGTAAACTGTGTAAGGTACTGTCTTTATAAATCTGAGAAGATGGTATGTGTTCCCACACCATAGCTATTAGCTTCTAAAGGAATAATGTAGGTTGTTTTAAAATACTAAATTTCACTTAGTATGGACAACCTACTTTCCTTCCTCGTGCATTTTTATGGCAGCTGGTTTGCTTGCTTGTTTCACAGAAGCAGGGAGGAAGGCATGCATTATCCCTCCTTCTAAACTTGTGTTTGAAGATGTAAGAATTGAGGGCTTTTATGTGCAGAGATAAAATCAAAGGAATTATTTCATGATTGTGGGTGAGAGTGGACTAGGAAGGGTATGAATCTGGATGTGAACTTACAGTGGATATCTTACTAAATCATGAGACTGTTGTCTCAGCAATGATATTTTAATTATGCACCTTTGATGGCATCCTGGCTTGCATATAGATATTACATAAATTTGTGTATTAATGTTACATTAAAAAAGGATTATTTAGTCATTATCAGAATCACTTAAAAAGTGCATAATTGTGTGTGTTGTGGCTAGAGAAGATAATAGCTATAAAATAGGACCTAATTGTTTCTCTTAGTGGGCAATTAATAGTGAGGCATTGTGACAGTTTCATCTTTGGCTATTCAGCTATGTGTAGCTGAGTATAATTATCCCTCTAGCAGTGAGATAATTCCATGTGATACACTCCTTCATATTAAATAAAACATTGCCACAGTTTTGATAATGCAAGTTAACAGTGGGGTCTGTGGAATGATCAGCCCTGGCTCAGTGTTAAGGGTGATGGAAGACCAGCCTATTTATTTTGAAAATAAACAAGCCTGGGTGACAAAATATCCTATCTCTGTGTAGATAAAATATGCAGTGTGAAAATTAAATAGGCACTTTCCATAACATTTTTGCCTTGCAACCCTTTCATGTATTTATTCCTGCATTCACAATAGCTTCATTTTTGTGTTGTGTGTTAATGCTGTAAATTTGGCTTCCTACAGATTAGCAGTTGTTTGGTGGCAAAAAATTGCTTGGAAAGATCGGTCAGGTTCATTGTGATTTCAGATTTAAGTGATGATATCTGATGTTTGTACCTGTTAGAAATCCAAGAAGAATCATTGGTTATTGGTCTCCTTTTTTGCTGCTTTTGCAGGCCTTTTGTCTTTATAAGAAATGTCAAAACAGACTACCCAGCTACTCAGCATTCTGTTAATCATCAATTTGTACTTAGGCCCATTTTTTAGCAGCTATCAAGCTGTATTTTAAGGACATGTCTTATTATAGGACAAAAGGTGGAAGCCTCTAGAGACACTAAATGCACAAAAATAAATCATAGAATACAATACAGTTCAGTTCTGTGTGACATTAGAGGCTTAATAAAAGGAAGGATCTTCAATGTTTCCTCATCCTATTTTAGTATTCAGGCTCCAAGGTCTGATCTGACTAGAGAGGAGATGGTCAGTGATACAAAATAATCTTCTTATTATACAGGTTCTATTGTTATGAGTGTTGGCCATTAACGAATAAAGATTTTCTAGTATTATTATCCAGTGGCTGTTTTTCTTTAGTCATTCAGATCCCCACATGCTGCACCTCTAAATTGCACCAAGGCTCAGGTGCCTTTTCTGTGCCTGTGTCTTCTTGTGTCCTGCTGAGCAAATAGAATGACTTGACATAATGGACTGTGCAGGAATTGTGAACTAAGGGAATAGCTATCCTGTCACTGAAGCTGTACCACTCTGATAATTAGGAAAATGTTTTTCTACCCTAATCTTCAGTGGAGAATTATTAGCTTAATTATTTTTTAAGCTTAAAACCTTCCTTAGTTTTGTAATTTATGAGAAGGGAAATTACATGCTCAAGTAAGGTGTAAAGATTTTTTTGACCCAGTTACAAACACTTCACAGCTAACAAAATCAGGTGTTTAATGGAAATCATTCCAGAGTAGTGCTGAACAACTGTTCTGTTTGCACTCCATATGGTTAAACTATTTTGTGTGTTATAAAAGCTCTTTTATCAAGGACTTCTGTTGGTTCTCCATATGACTAATACCTTTTGCATTGGTCAGTCCCGTGTATATATAAGGGACCACTGCAATTCTCAAAATCATTTAGCTTCATCAAAAATATTTTTAAGTTTCTCACTGTGACCTGTCATGTTTCTACTCTGCAGTGTTTCAGCACAGAGTTGTAGAAGTTGTCTTTTACCAGTAAAGTTTTCATTTGCACTGGTGAAAACCAGCAGACTTGGAAGAGATGTGGTTTTAGTCCTGGCCAGCCCTGGCCAGTTTTAAATGTTGTCTCTCCTCAGGGCTCGAGTGGGGTTACGTATAATGATTTGAAGTGACTTTTTTAGCTATCGATCGTCAGATGGCCTCTTAAAATTATTTTTAACTGCTTAAGCAGTTATTTTGAATTATAGGAAACATTCTCATGAGGTGAGTTAGTGGGGAGAGGTGATGTGAGGTGAATCAGGGGTTCACTGTAGTAGCTATTTATTCAGTAACTGTCAGAATGGTCACTCCTGTTCCAAGGAGAAAAACATGTTCCTCATTCTTAATTATAGGTGATGTAAAAAGACTGTCCCAGATGTATTGCTTAACTCAGATTTGTTTATATGGATAAAATGCGAACTATTACATTTGTATATAAACATTCACTTCATGAAGTAAAAAGTGGGTTGATCTTCCCTGCAGTATCTATAAAACATGCCTTTATATGGCTGAGTCGTCCTGAAACAATGATTCAGCAGTTACATTTATGCTGAATTTTCATTAAATGCTCACTGAATGGCACACTGTTTTCAAACCTGATTTGGGCTGTTGAGTAAAACTTGTTGATCAGGAAAAAGTGGAAGCATCTAGCAATAAATTATTAATGCTATAAGTTGTTAGGCTGCCAGAGAGGTTAAGTGCACTGGTGGTGTGAACGAGTGCTGCGGCTGAGGCTGAGCTGGGAGGCAGCGCATTGCCATCTATGGGCCGTCGGGAGAAAGGGTTGGAAACAGATGATGAGCATTTTCTTTTTCCCTGGTCTGGAAAACAAAAGGAAGGAAAAAAGCCCATACAAGGTATAATAAAGGCTGTTTACATTCCATTTTCTGTTGTTAATAATGGGAATTGTATTTATCTCAGAACACAACTTTTTTCTGTGCCACAAAGTTTAATTCCCATTTTCACTCCGGTTATTAATGTGGAATGTTTTATGTAGATTGGCAAGATTCTGGTATTTTCTTCTGTTGAAATATGACCAGAAATTAACTGTCTTGTAAAATAATGTATTGATACAGCCATTACTCCTCTGTAACCTTTATGTTTTGTTTGGGCTTCAGAAATGCAGTAGTTTGTGATATAAATGGAAGTCTATATTGAGTATTAGTTACTTTTTCTGCAAAGCATTGCTGTTTTGACATAATAATCTGGGTTGTTAGGGCTGTCTGGAAAGTAAACTTAGATGTGACCCCTTAGAAGCTCACAAGATCAGCGTCTGGAATGAGTTTTTACTCTGTTCTTCCTTTATACCAAAGCGCCTCAGCACAAACAGCTATGTAAATAACAGTTTTACACTGATAGGAGTTTGTTCAGATTCTTCAGGTGGAGAAGGTTACTCATGCTGATAAGGATTCACAGTTGGACTTTGAGCATACAAAAAAGGGAATGGACATAAATGTGACTAAGAGATGATCAAACATACACTATTTATTATATAGTAGTATTTTGCAGGCAACACTGACATGTAAATGACTGTATTCTAGAGTATTGTGCCAGGATCTGCTGGTACTGCTGTGTCATTCTGAAAGGAAAGCAGATGCTCATGCCCATGAAGTTAGTAGTTCACCTGTCAATATGTAGGAGTTTCCTGAGGAATGAGAATGTGTGACTATCAATGTATTATAGATTCAGAGTTCCTGGTCTTCACTCTTCATATTTGTCGTACTTAGAAAGTTTTTCAGCTCTTTCCTCTGCTGAGTCCTTCAACAGCCTTGTATGTCTTCCTGCATCTTGGAGACTCAACATCCAGATTATGGTTTTTTGTCAGTTTCTGATAAAATGTAATTCTATTAATTTTTTACCTAAATTGTCAAGATTAAAATGGTTTTGCTGGGCAATTTATTGAATTAGTCTAGGGGTTTGGTCAAGTCCTCAGAACACTGACTGTTTAACTTGCTTCAATTACTTTATGGTACTTAGTGAAGTTTTATCTTTTGATTGCCTTTAGCATTAAGTTTTACAGTATATATCTCTTAAGTCCTTGCATACCAGTGTGTAAGATTAGAGAAATCATACACATGAAAACATTTTGTTGAAGGTTGGGCCACTGATTTTCTGATAGAGGTCAACCCAGATACAGTTTGTGCTCTTGATGATCACAGTTTCTAAATTGCTTTTCCTTATGAGTTGTCACCTTTCAGCCATCATTGCTAGAATTATGCTCCTGCATAGTTCAAGATCTCTTTCCTGCTATGGTTTTAAGTAGTACTTACAAAAATGCTTGCAAATAATGTGATTGTATTACCCTTTCAGGGTCTGGAATTTATTTCCATTTGTTTAACCTGATGCATATACTTGTAGGTATTATGACGATAGACTGCGTTTCTCCCTTTCCATCGGTGTATAATTTAATTTTTTTTTTGTGAGACATACTGTAAAAAGTTTTCAGTGTTTTGGGTGTTTTTTTAATAGAGCTATGAAAGTGCAATATCCAAAGTGTTGTCTATTTGTGTAAAAGGTTTGTGATTCATGCTTTAGAAAGTATAGAAGGTATAGCTCCATTTTGTCACCGCTGTTAAGAAGCAAGGTTGTTTCTCTTCCCATAGAGATCTGTTTGTAAAACAACTTCAGCTGTTTTCTACTGTGTACAGCTACATCAACACAGACTTGGTTTTTGGTGCTTAGAAAATTAAAATATAATTTTTCTCTTTTTTTTATCAGGTCGCTTCAGTAGTTATTACTGTGATGGTAGACATTCTTAGAAGAATGAGTTTGAAGAGTTTTACTAGATTGATTTTATTATTATTTATTTCTAATACTTTGTCCACCCATCCCCTCCTTTTGTTAAAAAAGGCATTTTATGCAAGCTGTCCCACAGTGTTGGATGTTTCCATAGCCTTGGAATTCATCTTCCAAAAAATATACATATATTATTCAGGTTTAGGGTTTTTTTACTGTATCATATAAATGTAGCATAACGTTTGTTATATAATTGAAACAAATTATTTGAACTAAAATATTTTGTGCCTTCTCTTCCCCTCTCCCCCTCCCTGTCTGAATTAGGGGTTGATATAGAATCAGCTCGCAAAGAAGAAGAACGAATAATGCTAAGAGATGCAAGACAGTGGCTCAACAGTGGCCATATAAGTGATGTCAGGCATGCAAAATCTGGTGGTACAGCACTTCATGTAGCTGCTGCTAAGGGCTATACAGAAGTCTTAAAGTAAGTGTGGTTTAGCTTTTTATATTTTATTGTCTTGATGTAATGCTGCTTGGAATTGGGCGCTTGTAACATTTAGGGAGTGTATCTTGAAAATCCCAGTCTCTAGAACAATCTATGCTCAATGCTTGATTTGATGTTTTCAAGCACTCATAAATTATGATGTGGTTAGCTTTCTATTCTAAGTCAATCAAAATATTAATACAGTATACATGTTGAACCTAAATACTTACTTGTAAGAGAAGAAAGTTGATTAAAAACTTCCCTGTTTCTAAAGACAGCTATGTAAACAAGTTTAAGAGCTTTTTCTAATGCCAGTTAGCATCCTGGTTGGTGCATATTTTCAGGACACCATATTTTGTTTCCATACATAAAGCAGAGTTTGTAATTCAGGCTAAAAGTTTTTACACTTAAAAACCAGATAATTTAACTTTGTGTTTTGATGATGTTTTTAAAATTCAATTCAATGACTCTTGAAATCTTCCCTGGAAAGCTTTAGGCTTCAGATGTCCCCTAATTCACTGCTTTTCATTAATCTGATATGAATATATATCGTAACATATTTAATTTCTTTTTCATCAAAGCTTTACTTTTTTTGTAGTAAAGCATAATTAGAAATACATTGCTTTAATGTGATTGTAAATTTAATTGACTGCTTTAGCAGTGCTAGTAGTTCTTACAAACTATAACATAAGTGAAAAGGAGCATGCATCCTGACTGTGAGTATTGATGCATTTAAGGTCTGCAGAGCAATTTCTTGAATGGGAGTTCTGTTTTAAAAAACCGTGATGCTTCAACACGATGGAGACAAATTATTCTGTTAAAAAAAAGGAATTTTTGTTTTAGAGTGGCAGGTGTCTGTAAGGGAGTTGTATCTATAACTGTTTGGATATTTTTTAGCACCCTCAGTTACTGTGTTTTTTTGCAGTCCAGTCTGTATATTTCTCCTAGGAGAGGCAAAACATATGTGCAGGCAGTTTTTGTGATTGCTGTAATTATCAAAAATGTGTGCTCTGTATTGGATGCAAGAGTGCAGGATTTGCAGCTCAGCATGTGTGGAAGTTGACTCATTGGAGGATATCACTACAAGTATATTGGCTCTTGAGAAACTTGAGAGAACTGTTTTGGAAAAAATTTTGTTCTTACGTGATTTCTAACAATTATGAACAGTGGTTCAGACAGCTCTTTACATAAAAATACTTGTTGGGTTAAGTGTCCTCTGTCACTTTGATGCTTACCTGAGAACCATGATGAATGTGAGTCCTGAATGCAGGCAGAACAGCAGGTCCTCTCTTTGAGGAACTCTGCTCCCTCTCAGAGAACAGTTGAAGCATGTAAACACTAGATTTTTGCAAAAAGTTAATGACAGGAAGGGAAAGTTTCAAACAGCTATTTTTAGAATGGAAGGAGTTTTTAATGGTTTACTAATAAGAACACTATATCTAAGAAATTTTTAGATTTTACAACTCTTTTCCTTAAAAATAGCCTTTTGCCTATTACCACATGTACAAAGAATATCTAACTGTAGAGACAATGGTCTTTGGAGAGGAAGTGAATAGAGTAGAAAATGGAAAAGGCTGTTTTTCTTGAATTTTCCTTAAAATATGTATACACACCTGCTAAACAATGAAAAGGCAGATGTTTCTGTGAGAAGTAAAATTAATCAATTGTCAGTAGCCCAATGAAAATATCTATGAGAAAAAAAGAGAAATATATTGCCATAGAGCAGTTTTACAATTTTTGCGAAAATTTATTTATCCCTGTCAGCAGTGTCAAGATCTATTTCTTTTAATTTCTTCAGGCTTTTAATACAGGCTCACTACGATGTAAATATTAAAGATTATGATGGCTGGACACCACTTCATGCTGCTGCTCACTGGGGTAAAGAAGAAGCATGTCGCATTTTAGTGGAAAACCTATGTGATATGGAGGCTGTCAACAAAGTGGTAGGATTTTTATGTAATCCTTGTCAAGATACAAAGTTCTGGTCTCTAAAGTGACTTTAGAAGCCAGGGTAAGAAAAGTGATGATAAACTGCTGTTTACTGTCCGTGGAGCTTTATATAATGCATGTGTTGTCAAAACAGCATGGTTGTGTTCAGAACTAAATTCTCTGATTGTCTAAATTCATTTAAAGGCCAACTTTATGCTTAGCTCTGTATTAAATGATCCATTCAGTCTTTGACCTGGAAATTAATTATTGAAAGAGTTTGTTGGCATTTCAGAGGTACAAAATTAGTGACTGGATGGATTGCATTTCAGGCTTTTATTTGACCTCTGGAGGTGATGATGGTGCCTTTGGGTAGTGTTTTAACTCTTAAAATCAGTTTGTGTTGGTATATTGAAGAGTTGTCACTATATTATGCTGATTTGGGTGTGATGGAAGAAAGCTGTAGGCAGCTCTGCACCCCCTGGACATAACCTGAATGCTTCCTAAGCTCTATTTCTTTGACTTTCATGCAATGGCCTGTGTGGCTTGCTGATCTTGCTCCCAGTAGACATAAATATGTTCATGAGTTCACATAGCCATCAAAAGGATCCAAACTTTTTCTTTCAGCCAGTGCTGAGCTCTCATTCTTCTCTTCGTAGAGTGTTTTACAGATAGATTCTGTTCTCCTTCCAATTTATGTGTTAGATTTTTTTGCTGGGGTTATGCACTAGAGAGCACTCTCTAGTATGTTCAAATCCACTGGAGAAGAATAAGCAAAAAGGAGGCATAGAGACATATCAGCTTTTTTTCATATGGAGCTGTTTCTGCAAGCTAGGAAAGATTTGCCTGTTTTTAAGTAAGCCAGTAAGCATTTTGCTTTCAGAGATAGGGGGATTGAAAGCTCTGGATTTCGTTTCAGTTGTATGTGCTTAGCATCTCAGAGAACTCAGCCATTATTGTTTAGGCGCCTGACTTCAGCTATCAGCTGTTGCAGATTTGATCTAAGATGTAACCTTCCAACTGCAACGGTTTCCTGCAAAGTGACTTTTTGTGGCCATAGAAGGTCTAACTACCACCTAACAGCTCCCTGAAAGTAGAAGGCCACATTAAAAACTGTAGTTATAATGCAAATATAAACTTGTGCTAATAGTTCACGTGCTAGAAGACCTCAAGCTGTTTTGGCTAGTTCTTGTTGAAAGGTGCATGTGCTTCTGCTGTATGATCAGAATTAGTAGTTTAAAGGTTCATCCTTTCTAACCAGTTAAGATAGTCTTCACAGTGTAATTAGGAATAAGTTTGCCTTTAGTTAACATCTTGAGAAACTGAAATAAGCACAGACAAACAGGAGCACCTTTCATTATTTTTATAAGCTGCTGAGGCCACATTTAAATGACTCCGCTGTTTTTATTACTGGTTATTGTACAGAAGTACAATATGTACTTCTTTACATATGAAGTACAATGATCTTGTCATGATCCCCCCCCCCAACATCTCAGTAAGCCCACCCAGCATGTTGATGCAGCTGCATTTATGCCAGTGAATACAGGGCTTTGCCTAGATTCCAGCCTTCAAGTATATGGCCCATGGAAATCATACCCTAAGGAGAAATAACAAGTGGTTGTAGCAGATCTTTTATAAAGTAGAATGTAAATTGTAAAATAGAGTTTTGCTGTAAACTGTGAATGCATGATTGCTTAAATTTAGTGCAACTCCTTTAAATCATTAAAACTTTAAAAAATCAAGCTGTATATGATAGTCTAAGATGGGCAGGATACCAAACTGCTCAAGATCCATCAATTCAACTGCCATTGTGAACAGTTGTTTGGCACTAATACTGTGAGATTATATTCATCAATCTACTTTTCATTCATGGTGTTCTTTTTTTCCTTCAAACAATAGTAAAATTTTATTGTCATGTCTTTTACCACTTAAAAATGTGTTTACTCATCAGGTATAAGTGTTTTTTTAAAATTTCTTCCCCCCACCCCACCCAAAAAAAGTGAATATTGCAAAACTGTTTTCAAGTACTGACAGACTAACAGTTTGCAGTAGAGCTTGATTCATATTTTCCAATTTCTCTCTCTAAATGTTCTCCTTAACCTGCATCATCATGTGATGAGAAGACATCGTAGTCCCATACATTTAAAGTCTGTTGTACAATTATGGTGTTTTACTTCTTTCCTTTCTCCAGGGCCAGACAGCATTTGATGTGGCAGATGAAGATATTCTAGGATATTTAGAAGAATTACAAAAGAAGCAGAATCTGGTAGGCCTTGTGCATATATATATGTGTGTGTGTGTATGTATGTTGCATTTTAATATACATATGATTATGGTATCCACCTCAGGGCAGGATAAAAATTAAAACTAAAGTTTTAAATTCAGGGCTTCAATTCAGGTGATGCCACAGTCATCTCAAAAGGTCTTTTATGCCTTTACTTGTCACCTATGGTGACCAAAAAAGCCTTGGAAGAAAAAAGGCAATCTGCAACTTGCCTTGTCCAGTGGGCATTTGATGATCCAAAGTATTACCAATGAGCATCTTACTTGGAATAACAGTTTCTAAGATTTTTAGAGCTTTGAACATTCATACTTTTTGAAATTTTTTACACATTCTAGTGTTTGTAGTAATTAGAAATTCCCCTCCATTTGTTATTTTGTCACACTGATGCCATTCTAACAATTAAACTGCATCATTTTCTGTTTTGAAGCTTCATAGTGAAAAACGTGAAAAGAAATCTCCCCTAATTGAATCCACAGCCAACTTGGATAATAATCAGACACAGAAAACATTTAAAAAGTGAGTAAAAATAAAAAAAATTATGAAGTCTTTAAAAAAGATGACTTTACAACTGTCACAAAGTCCTACTTAACAGGCTTTAGTAACTTTTTCAGTACTTAGTAAATACTTTTCTTTACAAACTCAGTAAGGAGACGCTGATTATGGAGCAAGAAAAGAATGCATCTAGTATAGAGTCTCTGGAGCAAGAGAAAGCAGATGAAGAAGAAGAAGGAAAGAAGGATGAATCCAGTTGTTCTAGTGAAGAGGAAGAGGATGATGACTCAGAATCTGAAGCAGAGACAGGTATGTTATTTGGAGCATTGCATTTCATTAAATATTTACTTTATAAATTTGCTTGTTTAATATCCACGTGATACAGAGTTAAGTATCTTACATTTCTCTTATTCTTCTGCGTTTCACTAAGTTTCCAGTTATTTGAAAGTAAGTTTGTATATGTCTAAAGTTGAGTCATAACAGATGTATTAAATGGATGTCTGCACTGGTAGCTACTTAGGTTAAAGCCATTAGCCAGCTTACTTGATTGGCTGCTTAACAAATAGATGCTGTTAATTAGATAGATAAAACAATATAAGCCTGAAGTAGCATGTCAGAAACATTGAAAAAGTTAGAAGGTCAAATTAGAGAGGAAGAATTCTTAGCAGTATTTGCTTGTGGAACTGGTGCAGAGATTGGATCAGAAGAAGTGCAAACATTCTCATTTGTTCTTACCATCTTGAAGTAATTACTACTTAATCTGGCTCAGGTATTCATAAAGTAGTAGTGCATATATTTTCAGTGCGTTCTGAGATAAACTTTTAAATGTATTATTTTAATGTTGACTGTTAATTCATATGTAACTTCAAGAGGAATGTTCTTTGAAAAGTTTTGCATTGTATGCACATTACTCTGTATTTTTCTCCTGAGAAATAGAATTAGTGGGTTGTTTTTTTCTTGAACAATTATCAGAGCAGTAAGTACTAATAAAAGAGCAAAATGTGTATTTTCCTTTCAAACCAGAAAACAAGTGTCTGACAATAAGTGTTTAAAGATATATGTTTAATCCTAATAAAGAATATTAGAATTGCAATGCGGCAGTACTGTACGTAGGCATGGATGTCATTAGAAACAGCCTGTTAATATTTTATACATAAACTTTAAAAAATAACTGGGTTTGGTGAGCTGTCAGTTTTATTTTAATACATTCTAATTTCTACACCTGAAAAGACAGGACTAATAGTGTATTTCAGAGCTAGCCAATTTATCATAAGCATTTAATATAGATAGAAGTAAAAATAACTTGTGAAACCAAACTTTCTATTATGGTTTAATTTTTTTTTTTTTTTTGTAGTTTGAAATAATCCAGCATTTCAATATTAAGCTGAAAAAAAGTGTCTGGCAGGCTTTGTAATTACTTTTTACCTTAGTGTACTTGCATCCATTATTTACTAAGCTTTGCTAAACTCAAACTACTTATAATATATAACATGTAGTAATTTCTCTGTCACTGAGCTGACTGTAATGTCTGCTGAACTTTATGACTCTGGTAACTGTGTTCTCTTCATTGCCAGTAGTTCGTGCCAGGAAAATTTGACTGTGACACAAGAATTAATTTATGTAAACTTCAGGGGTTTTAATATCAACAAGGCTTTATCATACTTTATTTGGCAAGATACACTTGAAGCTTTTCCCTGTAGAGCTACATCTCTTAAGTTCCAAGATTTTACTTTCCCTTTTTTTTACCGTTATTCAGCTTAAGGTAGTGAAAGATTTTTCAAGTGAAAAATATTATTATTATAAGGAGCATTCTGGTTGTGGAATATTTTAACAGTGTTCCGTATTCTAAAGTTGTGGAAATGGTGCTTTCAAATCTTTTGGCATAATTAAAAAGTTTTCCTGTGTTTTTGTTTCATTGGTTATGTGAGAATATAGTTTAAATATAAATACACTTCTGTCTGTAAGCCCAAGAAGGAAAACATGAATATGAAAGTAGCTTATTGCAAAGGACAGGGAAACAAGATAAAAAATAAAATTTTCATCAGTTCAGGTTTTGTAACTTACTCTTTTTGATGTACTCTAATTTTTTTTTAATTAGTCCATATCAGCTTAGTCATGCATACAACTGTGCTCTTGCTGCTCTATTAATAATTTCGGAATACAGTTGTGAAAAATCCATTTTTTCCTTCCATGCTTTCATTCCTGATAACTTTTTCTGATGCCTTGAGAGTCCACCTAGAACAGAGACTAGACAGAGTTAAAGGAATAAAGTAGGTGTTTATTAAAAGGCCTTCAAAGGATACACCTTGGGCAGTACAAGAGCCAGGCCAAGGCTACACCCAAGATGGACAACGGGTCACGCGTGTTTAGACTTTTATAACTTTTGGTCCATTTACGTATTAGGGTTAAATGTCCACTTACAGCTTCAGGTTATGAAGTCCCATTCTCCCAGATTACTCTTCTCAGTTCACTGTTTATAACTTTTGGGCCTGAAGCTGCAACGGTGTTCTTGGTTCTCAGCCTGGAAAAGGATTGTTTTGTCTAACTAAACTGTGAGGAGAAGGTGCTAACACTGTATGTGAAGTTCAGAGTTATGTACTGCTGCAGTACAGAGCCTGGAAAACTGAAAGCTAAAATTTAAGGAATCATGTCTGTGTATTTGAAAGATGTCTTACTTACAAATTTCTGTCACATCTGCCTGTGCATCATCTCGAATCATACTGTCAGTCCACATTGCCTTGTTCAGCTTTTTATAACCTAGAATTTTACCACCCATTTTTTTCACTTGTGTTTGAAAAGAGCTTTCCATATAGGGCCATTGGTCATGTAAGCTATTTATATTTGTATTTGTTTACTGCTTAACTAACATTCAAAACATCTGTTCAACTATGTCCATCACTAAAACAAGTGTGTAACACCAATACTGTGAATTACACAACTTCTAATTGTATATCAGTACTTTATTGAATTTAAATGTTATTTGTAAGAACACTGCATGAAAACCTTGTATACTTTCTAAATTAATTGCTCCCAGGCTGTATGGGTCACAGAGATGGAAAGATGTGCAGGCCAGAACCATTGGGTGTTGCTTCATACTGCACTAATAAATAGGAGGCAACATCCAAGCCTGAAGAACGTGCAGTTCAAATACACAAAACAGAAGTGAGGCGTAACATTATGAAGCTCAAGCAAAAGCAGTGACAGCAGTTGTTGTATCTCAATCATGACATTTTCTGTGAGTTTGTGTAAGAAGGGTGAAGGTTTATGAACCATGGGCAGAGGAAGGAATTTGGAGAAAGCAGAAGAGACTGGGTAGATAGACAGTGAAATGTGGGTAAGAAAAGCAAGAGACAAAGAAGGAATGAAGCAAATGGTAAATTGGTGCTGTGGAAGGCAAGTCCCTGTCTCAGGTCATTCTGGTGACCAGAATTCCTGACGTGCTTCTCTGTACAGTTAATTATTTCTTTGAACTCAAACATGCATAATTAGCAGAGAATAAAGGTTTCGTTTTAAATTGGCCCCTGTCTTCTGTGCTTAATTAACTGTTAACAGAGTCACAGAATCAAAGGATAGTCAGGGTAGGAAGAGAGCTCTGGAAATCATCAAGTCCAGCTTTCCCTGCCAAGGCAGGGTGACCCTAGAGCAGGTTACACACAAAAGCAGCCAGGTGGGTTTTGAATGTCTCCAGAGAGGGAGATTCCACAACTTCCCTGGACAGCCTCTTTCAGAACTCTTCCACCCTCAATGTTCTTCCTCATGTTGAGGTGGAACTCCTTGTATTTTAGTTTATGGCTATTGCTCCTTGTCCTGTCACTGGACAGCACCAAGAAGAGTCTGGCACCATCCTCGACACCTGCCTTTGAGATACTTATGTACATTCATGAGATCAGATGAGATGCTAACAGATCTCCCACTGTTTCAGTTTTTATGGTCATTAGCCAGATACTGAAATACAGGCTGTGTGGGGAGACTGAAATCTGTCTCCAGAGGTTTCCAAGATGTGACTCATCAAAGCCTTTAGCAACCTGATTCATAGGCAGTATTCCCCCTCCTTTGAGCAGAAGGGTGAGTTAGGTGATCTCCTGAGTCACTTTGAACCTGAATGATTCTGTACCTCTGTCTCTGCATCTCTGAGTGGTAACACCTGATGAATACAAAAAAATTGTTGCATGCAGCGTGCTCAGCTGTTTAGGAAAACAAGGTGGACCTAGCTAAGATGTAAAGTAGGAGTGAGGGAGAAAACACTGAGGAATAAATAATGAAATGCTGATCATAAAGTTAACTGTCAGATTTCTTGGATGAAAATTCAGTTAGGTGTTGTAAAGGTGATGAAATTGTGAATGAAGAATGAAGATTAAATCTTGTAAATATTTTGCAGATAAGACCAAAACCTTGGCAGCTAATAATGCAAATACCACAAGTACACAATCAGCATCAGTAGCTGCGACGGCGCCCTCAGTAGCTGGTGGCCAAGGGGCACCTACATCCCCTGTTAAGAAGGTAAAAGAAAATACCTTTTTATTTTATATTATATTGTAATCTTATGATTTTCTCTTTCTTTTTTCTGTGTAAGTATATATTTTTGATTCTAGTGTAAATGGTTGATTTGATTGACCGGTGAATTGAGAAAAGTATGCACAGATTCTTAAAATACTTTATGTTCTTCCCCAGATGCTGTTAATTTTTTTTTAATTTTGAATGACTTCAGTTCTGCACAGGGACTTAAAATACAGAGCTATTAAATAGCTGAATGTAAAATCATTCTGAAAAAGAAAATGCTGTTGCATAGTGAGTGGAGTTCTTGTATTTTCTGAAACTA
Organism: Melozone crissalis; assembly: GCF_028551555.1. Taxonomy (NCBI): domain Eukaryota; kingdom Metazoa; phylum Chordata; class Aves; order Passeriformes; family Passerellidae; genus Melozone; species Melozone crissalis. Next base: position 30,895,367 of record NW_026535782.1, on the reverse strand, counting down.
AACTTCATCTTTTGAAAGTCTTTTCTATGTCAAACTCCTCCAGAATTTCTAGAACCTACAGTTCTTGTGTTTCTAAGTACCTGTATTTCTGATGCACTTAATTCAAGGGAGGCAGGCATGACCATGTGACTTTTGGGAGTCCCTTGGAGTATTCAGCTAGTACTTTGGCAGAGAAGTTGAAAATTATACCTGAAATAAGAAGTAAAAAATTGTGTGGGACTTATCCTTGTTTTAATATGGTTAGGACCTCATGGAAGAGCTAGGTAATAGGGACACATGATTTATTCAAAGCATAGCTCAAAGCCACACCTAGCAAAGCCATATTGCTTGCTGGAAGCTTTTACAGCTTGTAACTTTACAGGAAAAGTTAATTTGGATGAACTTTAGTTTTACTTGGTAAGAGGAAGATAGGTATCTTGGGTAAAAAAATTACAGTAGATAAGAAAGCATAGTCAGAAGTCCAACTTTTAGAATATTGGAGCAAGCTGGATAGTAAGCCAGTAAATCTTCATTTGTCATTCCTTACAACTTTCCTGTACACATCATCATCAAAGTGTAGCCCTGTACTATTGCATCTGAAATGCATGTTCAGGAGAAGTGGTAACCATGATATACTGCAGCCACAGTAGAAATATACCAGGACATACTACTAGTACATACTACTCTGAATTGTATTTTGCTCCTGGGAGCTTACTGGGGTTATACTTCCATATTCACAAGAGAATCTAATAGTGGTTCATTTTACAAAGTATACTTTAATGTAGCAGGTGCAGGTGTGTGATTGAATGATATGGGGGAGTATTTTCATAAGAGAGGAAATAAGCTTGATTTTAAGCTAAATTACAAGCTTTTATAAATCATCAATACACTTCTGATTCTGTTATGCAGAAATTAATGGTTTATATTTTGGTCTTCTAAGTAAAAGGTACAGGCTAACAATAAACTGTAGTTATCTTCCTATTACTAGGAAAGCTCAGGGCCTTCTGTAACTATAAAATAAATGCACTTTATATCAAAAATATTATCTTGTAACATAGCAGGTACATGTGATCTAAAGTAGCAGTTACAGCTCCTGTTGATAAACAAAAATGCTTTAAACTGTTTTTACCAGTGAAGGTAAAGCAGCACTCTGTGTGTGATCCTGCACCTATACTTGCACCTGCCTTTTTGGGTCTGCACCATCTGATCTGCTGTAGCTGCACTTCTGCTTTTACATCACAGGTGGCTGAACCAAGAGGTGCAGATGCAGTATACTAAGCTAAAGTCGGGTTTCCTTCAGTCTGCTGCTCTGTGACTGCAGGTACTGAAGGTATGGCAAGTCTGGGAGGATAGCCACGCCAGCTATTGGCATGTGGGATGTGATTCAGGGATATGAATGATACATGGTAAGAAGATGAGGGGTATGTTAGTGTGAATCTTCCAGTACTCTCAACAGTGTGAAGATTTAGGCCACAGACCTTGTAAGGTCACAGGCTTTGTTGTTCTTTTCTATGCAAGCTGTAATTCTGTCTCTGAATGAGGTAAACGTGCTGTGTTACATTGAGCTGTTATCTGTTACTATGGTTTTAAGTCTCTTACTGCTTTTTTGGTATTTTTGTGTTGTGATGAAGAGTTACTTACTATAAACCTAGGAACAAACTATATGGTGTTAAAACAACCTTTGGTTTCTCTTTTCCTTCCTTTCAATCTTCATCTTTGTCTTGTCTGAATTGGCTTTAGTATGATTTCATTCCTCCTATCATGCCTGTCGTGGAGTCAGTAGATCCTGCATCATGGAGGCAGGGCTTGCGCAAAACTGGCATTGTTCTTGTGCCCAGTAAGGGTGAAAAATCTATGGTGAGGTTCTTGCGTGCACAGGTTTATGTACAGGTTGCAAAATAACATATTTAATCAAAATGTTAATACCAGATTTGCATGTTTCTAAGTTTTTATCTCAAGTTCACAGCGTGTATTACAAAGTGTGAGTTTTTGTAAGCTAACTTTTATAAGAGTGGTATTCCTTGACGGGTCTTACGTTTCTGATCCCATTGACTAATTCAAGAGAAAAGTGCATAGGTTGCCTCTCACTACAACTTCCCTACAAGTTCAGCACTTGTGATTATTAAAAACAGTTGTGTTCTCGAATCTTTGCAAGGAGCCTGAATTACCACAGATAACATAAATTAATAATGTAAATTCATTTTCATGTGTTTTATAGTTTCCAACATCTACAACCAAGGTTTCTCCCAAAGATGAAGAGAGGAAAGATGAATCTCCTGCTTCATGGAGGTTGGGTCTTAGAAAAACAGGTAGTTATGGTGCACTTGCAGAGATTACTGCTTCCAAAGAAGCTCAGAAAGAAAAGGACTCTGCAGGTGTTATGCGTTCTGCATCAAGTCCTAAACTTTCCTCTTCGCTGGACAACAAAGAAAAGGTAATAATTTTCAGGATAAAACAACATTTTGAGGACTTCTTATACCTTTCTTAGTATAGATGTTAATGATATATTATAGAAGTAAGATTGTAGTACACATCTGTTCTTTACTAAAATTCCAAAAAGTTAAATTACAGAGCTTCTTTATAGTATCTCTCAAAGTGTAATGTGCTCCTTCAATGTCTGGTGACCTGGTACATAGGTCTGGCATTTTATTCCTTTTTAGGACTTGCAAAGCTAGTAGTCATTTTTGCAATTCGGGGACATGGAAATGTGACAGCACTTGCATCACTTGGAGAATTATGCTAAAATAATCTTACAAATGAAAGAAGTCTCTTTTGTATTAAATTTCATTTTGTAGTGATTTTTTATTTTCAAAAATTGGTTCTGTAACTAAACATGGATACACTAAACCAAGTGTTGTTCCGGTACCTGAACAAAATAAAACTTGTGCTTCTGTTTTAAATACAAATGTTTATGTGATTTAAAGATTAAGAATAGTAATGTGCTGTGCTATATAAAAATACTGAACCAGTTGCTTTCAGGAATCACTGATGGAAGTGTACTGCAGCAAAGCAGAAAAAAATAAGTCATTAGCATTACTAGAATGGAAACATTAGCAGTTTCATTTTCCTGTTGTAGTCTTTTATGATATTTAACTAAAACTTTAAACTCATTTGTATAATCAGGCTACAATAAACATGGTCAGAGTTGGCATAATGATCATTTTCCAGACAAGATAATCAATAATAGTAACAAATAGCAAAAAAACTAATGTCTTTCAGGAGAAAGATGGAAAAGGAACTCGACTTGCGTATGTTGCACCTACAATACCAAGACGGCTGGCCAGTACCTCTGACATTGATGAAAAAGAAAACAGGTGACTATGAAGTTATATATTATTTAATATGAAATTAAATAAGATTTTAGAGTGACTGAAAAACTTTGATGTTTTAAAACTGTGCTAATTTATAGCATTGTCTGACTGTATAGGTTATGCAGAAAACCAACTGTTTGCAACTGCAGAAGTGCTAACATACATTATCATGCAAAAAGAGGTACATTATGATGGCCAAGGCTTTCTGAACATAGAATACATCTTTTCAAAGTTTTGTTTTATTTTGCCTCCTACACCTGATTGCCTTATATATAATTTTGTGAAAGACATGTTTTATTCTTCCTGTTGTCTGAACTTCAAATCTTGAGCTGGTATTTTTGTTAGAAATTCAGTTTTTGTATGTCAGTTTTTGGGATAGTTTTTCTAAGTAGCTTTTTGCAAGGTCATTCCTTGCTGCTATAAACTGCAACAACAGCCTGGAAATTCCTTATGACTGAAGTCATGTCAGCTAGTGATACATGTCAGACCCCTCAGGAATGGCTACTGGAAGCCTACTTAGGCTGGTCTTAGAGTATCATGAGTTCTAAAGGCTTGCCAGCTTTTAAACTTCTTATAACATCAAAGAATGAAAAATGCCATCAAATCAGATATTAAAAAAGCCAAGTAGATTTCCCTTTTTGCACTGGATAATCTCAGGAGCAAACAGAAAAACATCTTGTTCCTTTTTGGAGAAAAACAAAGCTAGCAATGACCACAGATAAAAAGCAACAATTGATTTAATGTTGATTAGGTCCTCTTTAGCAGTTTTCTTTTGATGCTACTTTCTTCTTATATTTCTAATTGTGTTACTATGAATGTAGTATTTTTTCACACAGGCTTGAAAACGATTGTCCATAAAAGCAATTTTATTCCTTATTCAGTTATGTTTATTTTAAGTGTGTTATCCAGGATTTTAATTCAAAGTTCCTGTTCAACTCACATCCAAGAACAGCCTTCTTTAATGTGAGTTGGCTAAACTAAAATCTCTTTTACAGGGATTCGTCTGCTAGTTCAATACGTGGCGGCAGTTCCTACACCAGGAGAAAATGGGAGGAAGATGTCAAGAAAAACAATTTAAATGAAGGTCCTGCGTCATTAAACACAAGTTATCAAAAAAGGTGTGGGATTTTCTCTTTTTTTTAATCAAAATAGGCTTAAAAGTTAACAAGCACTGAATCATTTTGTAAGGACAGTTTAAAACTGAATGGTGACATTGCCATGTTCATAATAATTGCAAAGTGTGTATTGCAATGGTTATGCTGGTTTTAAACATGCAGTTGTATGCTGATGAAGTGGTTGTGCTGATTTTAATCTATGTAATTAAAGTTAGATGCTTGTTTTTTTCAGTGGTTTATTTCAGTTTGGGGTTCATTTGATGCTTTCCAGATTAGTTCAGTAGTCAAAGACAATTTTTGAAAATGTTGCAATAGGTATAATTCTGCTTGGTATATGAAAAGGGGGAAAACACTGTTATATTCTGGTTATTGTGTGACAGTCTTGGAGGTATTGGACTGCTGTCCTTAATTGTAAATTATAGCCATACCTATGTTGAGTATCAGCATCATAGAATACATAAAATTCACTTGAATGCAAAGTAAATTATGAAAATACGAAAATAGTTCTCAGGTGTGCTGGTTCCTAACTTGCAAAATTTTCTTAGGAGGAATCATATGCTGCACATATACTACATGATTAACTTTGCTGCATTGTGTAGTTTCAGTGTAGTTATGTGAGTCAAATTCTTCATTGTAATTAGTGGTGCAATAAATAGCTAAAATGCATAGATCAAGGAAAAGAGTCGAATAACTAAGCTGCATATTTGTACATGCTGCTGATGTACACGATACATACTTAGCAGTTTTTTGAGTCTTGACATTGATGTTATCAGTAACCAGGCTGTCTCATACAGCATAATGCATATTTATTTCTTGTAAACCATTGGGTCTGCTTTATAGCTTGAAGAGCAAGGGAAAAACCTGAGTGGGAGGTTATTCTTCCTGGGAATGATTAAAGATTTTTTTTTTAAATGGGGCAGTATATTTAATTGCTTTCAAATTATAAGAGGAGTGATATTGATGACATTTTCTTTCCTGACAAGCTGTGCAGTAAGGTTCTGCATTTTCTGAGGTATTCAGTGTGGGTGAAACAGCAGTTTAAAAATGGGACATTGGGGGCCCTATATGAATGCTTTAGTAGATCTGATCAAGACATTCTTACATAAATGAGTGAGACTCCATTCTTTATCCTCTTTGGTGAAGAAATGGTTGGGACTAAGGGACACTTCTGCTGCCCTCCAAAATCATAAATTAAAAGTCCTAGCCAAGGAAAAAATGGAAAAAAAAGCTTCTTTTGCACCAGAAGTTTCCAAGACTCAACTGAGACACAGAATACATGGGCAGAAGTTTAGTAGATCATTCACAGCTTGGTGATATTTTAATGAGTAAATATCAGTAATAAATGCCATCATTGTACATGTCTCTCCTTCAGTGGCTCCTTTGGTAGAAGACAAGATGATTTGATAAGTTCTAATGTTCCAAGTACTGCATCAACAGTTACCTCTTCTGCTGGTCCTCAGAAAACGCTGCCTGCCAGCACAAACACTACTACGAAGAGTACAACGGGTTCTACTTCAGCAGGTGTACAGAGCAGGTAATGGCACCAGGACATTTTGTTCCTTTTTTTTGTCAGGTCTACTGTGTGCTTATGTATGTGCATGCGTTCTTGTTTAGTACATCCTGGGGCTCTGGATTTTTTCACTTTACTGTTAAATTTGTTTTGATTTTATTCAATTTGGCTCAAAAATTGTGAATGGCTTTCTACTGTAACATGAAAGCCATGTCGGTATAAAAGAATAAATCAAATGTTAGAAGGGTCTGGAGAATGAAAGTTCAATTATTGTGAACTGGTAATTCTTAATTTATTCAATTTAATAGCTCAAGCTGAGCTTTCATAGTAGAGACCTTTCTCACTTTGCTTCTTAAAAAAAAATCCATCCCTCATTTTACATGTTATTAGTTGTTTAGTAAAGTGCTTTCATTGTTTAGCTGTTTCCTTTTCTCTTTTTTTGTGTTGCTACTTGTTATGCTGTAGTACCTCAAATCGTTTGTGGGCTGAGGATAGTACTGAGAAAGAAAAGGACAGTGTTCCTACAGCAGTGACCGTTCCTGTTGCACCATCAGTTGTAAATGCTGCAGCCACTACTACAGCCATGACTACAGCTACTTCTGGCACTGTGTCCTCAACATCAGAGGTCAGGGAGAGACGGAGGTGTGTAAAGGTCCTAAGAGTAATGTTGCTCTTACCCAAAAGTTATACTTTTTATTTATTATTTAAAGGAATGTGTTGGTTACCACAGATTTGAACAGTATGGGGTGTAAAGCAATGTTGCTTTCTTGCTGTGCATTGAAACAACTGGTACCTCAGTTTATCTAAGAGCTTAGTACTAATAGAGACCGTTAATGAAATTTAAACTGTGAAATTTTAACTGTGTACGTTTTTGATTGGCCTTGGTTACTCATATGGTATATGGTATTTTCAGATTTTATTTATCTTAACAGATTAAGTGAGTCCTCTTAGAAGTACCAGTAATGCAACTCTGTAAAAACACTGAATTAAAAATAATTAAATTATCAATTAATTAATTAATTACTACAATTCCATGCTGCAGACTGAGGTAGTGTGCAGTTGGCAGTATGCTAATAACTCACAGCATAGTGGTTTTTCAATCATTTTGTATGTTTGACATTATTGAGAAGAGAGTATTGAACCCAACACATTCTGTTTATTTCATTGCATGATTTAGGGTCTCTTCTACTTGAAAGATAGTCATACAATTTTAAATGCAATGCTTTAAGAGATATTCAGTATGAAGAATGAGTAAGAAGCTGATGTAAATTTTATTTTAAGAATATAGTGGGTTTTTCTGTTTACAGTTATATGAAGGATGACTTAAGATTGGTGCATATTTGTTTCCATAAAGAGTTGTTTCCTTCTATTTATGGAAGCAAAAATAAGATTTCAAAAGACTGGTAATTCATGTTAGCTTTCCTTTGTTCTTCTTTTTCTGGGTACTTATAAATGTTTATCCTTTAACCCTCCTGCTGCAAGTTCAGATTTGTGTGTTGCTCCTGTAGTAGGTTCAAAATGTACTTTCTGTATCAGTGCCAGATATGTGTATCTCTGTATGTTCAAGGAGGTAATGAAGCTGTTCTTTATTACAGGAGAAAATTGTATTCTTTTGGTTCGCTTAAGGCAGCAGCATTTAAAGATTCCTTATAGAGGCCTAATTAGGGTAGTCTGTTTTCTATAGTCTGCCTTCCTATCCAAAACTGAGATGAAAAAACTTCTATGATAAGTGGATTATGTTTTTATTATTCCCCACCGTGATTCAGGAAGGGTCCACATGTGCTAACAGTCAATTTCAATAGCTACAGTCAGAACCTGCATTTTCCATAGTGAAATTTGAATCAAACACAACAAATGAAAAGCATAATCAACAAAATGTGTGTTTTCTTGAAAGTAATTCAGAGTAGTTCAAATTCTAGAATTCAAATGGTGTTTCAGTCTTATATCTAGATAGATAGCTATATCTATCTTACATAGCTAGAAAGGCAAGGAAAATTAGAATTGGGCTTTTGCTGTCCCGTTTGCTCTAACCAGTGTATGTGTACTAATGTGCATATAGTACATATGTTTTAGATACCTGCAGTTGGCCTGAAATGCTGTGGTTTTCTCTGACTGGGCTGATTGTGTAATATACTGTTGCAGATGCATTCTTGATGACTTATTAGTATATCCATGAATCTTAGAAATCAAAATTGGAATAATTGCTGCATGCATTTGAGAATGTTGTGCTCTAAATATGAGCACAAGCATATCTATCTGTATATATACAGATAGATATATTTGTGTGTGTATCTACATATGTTTCTATGCACATGAAAAAATATAAATCTATATTAAATATTACATGCTATATATTAAGTAATGAAGTCAGTTAATCTGTGTTTATCGACAAATTGTATATTTAGAAAGTATGTTTGCAAGACTTATTTCAAAGATAGTTGAAAGTGAAGAATAAAGTACTTTATTGATGAAACACATAATGGTGCATTCTTTTAGAACAGCTGAAGAAGCTATATTCTTCATTTGACTTTTAGGATTGGTTTAGAGAATCAGGGAAGGAAATGACAAACTTGAGTCTCTAAGTCTTTGTGTCATGAATAATACAGTATAGGTAGCTGTGTGTGGCACATGCAAGGGATGCTAGGGAAGAGCACTTTCTACTCTTGACTGCAGCTGCAATGTGCACCTGAAAAGTTGAGACTTCATTTTTTCTCAGTGCAGTTTAAAGTATTTCAGATTTGTTGGAAGGTAGGTATAGGAACAGCAGTTACTAAAAAGAAAGTTATGGAAAACAGTTTTGTAGCAATTTTAAGCCCTAAAGATGATACCTGCTCTGCAGTCAAGCCCTTCTAGGTAGGTGGTGGTTCAGATCAGGTTAACTGAAGCAGCCTAATGGCCTAGAGTTTTTGGGAAATAGAAAGTCAATCAAAAATGCTGCTTGCAAGAGACCCAATAAGAAAATCAAATTTACATAGTGTAGGTTTTTAAGATACACCATAAGATGGGATTTGTTTCAACACTTTTAAGTATAGCAGTAAGTTGTAAGTATTTTAATGGGGTAGAGCATGGGTTGTAATCCATAGGTCTGTGTAAATCAAGTTTTTTAAATCTTACGATTGTTTCAGAACTCTTTTTAGTATGTGGGGATGTGCTAAGGCTACTAAATATATTATATAGGTGAGCAAACTGCTCTTTCCATCCATAAATTACTTAGTTGTTAATAACTGATGGCATAATCACTAGCAAATGATTGAAATTTTATCCAGTGACTCTTAACTATTCTTAACTAATTATGTATAAAGAGAGACAATCAGAAAATGTTATAGAATCTGATCTAAAGAAGCCTCAGAGAGGTTTCAAGCAGCCTTTAGGCAACCTTTTGATTTTGCTTTTTTCAAATATTTTTTTTCACTTTTTTTCTAATTTTAGCCAATTTAAGGATTTAAAAGCTTTGTGAAATTATAGCAGCTTCCCAGAGTATTCTGCCATAGAAAATCAACAAATGCATTAAAATCTTTTAAGTTCTTTAATTATGGGTTTACATACATACAAATTTATGCATTTGTGCATGTATCTATGTCCTGTTGGATTTTTACCTGTTATCTGGAGTAGAGAATTTCTTAAAAAGAATCCAGACCTTGTATCTACCCTAGTAGCCTTTTATCTTTGATTATTCTGCAGGACTGCTGTGGGTTTCATGAGGATTTATTTTTAAGCTCATTTTTTTCAAAGGGATTTGGATTACTCAAAGCGTGTATGATTAATGTGAATGAATGGTAACCCCCTCCTCAGGGATTCTTAATTTCTAGTGAAATGGATGATACAATTAGATTTTCTGCATTAACAGTACATTTGGCTTTTTCTGAAACCTTATAAGTTATGTTAAAAGGTAATACATACACGTATTTGATATATAAATGTCTAACTGGCTGAATCTCTGAGGTCTTCTACCCCTGTGTTAGTAGAACAGTGATATACCAAATGAGCTGAAGTTACATTTATAGAAAATGGTAAAAAGAAATCTAAATTCAGTAGGAAAACTATGTATTTTAATTGAGTTCTACAGCTGCTGTCTTGATGAATAAGTAGATCAGTATGATGTGAATGAAATGTCTAAAATGTAATCTATCCTATATAGTTAAATATTTTCTTATGACTGCCTTTGTTTTCAGTTTGCATTGTTGGGGGGGGTTGACCATTTAATAAATTTGTGCAGACATTATCATGTGCCAATTTTGTTTGTAATTAACTCTTTAGATCATACCTCACTCCAGTACGGGATGAAGAGTCCGAGTCCCAAAGAAAAGCTAGATCTAGGCAAGCAAGACAGTCTAGAAGATCTACACAGGTATAGTATTAGTAAAGCTTCTACAGGTTTGAAAACATACCCATAACATCATTCTTGAGAAACAGGCATAGCATACTGCATTTGCATCCATTTCTAACCTTTTTTTCTGTGCAGGAGCTATTGTAGATAATATGATTGAGCTGATCAACATGGATAGCTAATAAGATTCTAATAGCTAATAACATAAAAAAAATACTTTTAATCTTATTTCTCTGGAGAAGGAAGCATACTAAAAGAGAGGTTTTTATTACGTGCTAATAACCTAGTATCTAACTGCATATCTCCTTGCAGCATTTCTCTCTCTGAGTTTACGTACTGATATATTTGGAATTTCTTCCCAGTTTTTATCCATATCTATCAGCAACTAGCACAATCCTGTCACAGGGAGCAATGTGGCAGGAGCAAAATAGGGTATCTCTAATGGTACTTGAATGCTCTTTAGGCAGTGGAGCAATTGCCAACCACTGTCTGCTGGCAAACTGAGAATAATCACCAAATAGTCTCTGGATAAAACAGCACAAAGTACTGTAGCCATTTTCTTTTCTTGTTTTTAGGCTGAGTCCATAGCTACATTGCTTACTGATGTTGCTTTCAAATCTTTGTAGTTTTAAACCCCTCATATACTTCTGGTTAGCTTTCCAAATGAGAGATCTGTACTGCTTGATACAACTTCATTGTATAGGACATATTTTTACTTTGTAGTACTAATTCAGAGCCCTGAATGATGGTCAGGCTGCAGGCTAACTATTGCTGAATCCTTACAGGGAAGAAGCTACCAGGAATTACTGAATTAAGCTTTATCAACACTGAAAGCAATTCAGTAACTCATAAGATGCAAAGTTGGCTTTGAAGAGATTACAAAGTGTTTTGAGCAATGTCTCAGTAAGATACATCAGCTGTATCTTACTGTATAGATACAGCTGTATCTGTATCTATATCATCAGAAAAGTATAGTAGAAAAAAACTGTCTTCATAAAATTGTTTGCTTTCTAAACTTATTTCAAAACTGGTTTATAGCCTAAAAATAACAAGAGACTTTTTAGTGTTGCTGACCTAAAAATCCAGTTGGAAGGAATTAATTTATAAAGTATTAACCTTTCTGAAAATATGAGTATTATATTTTTAGGGTTCTTTCAGAAATGTTTACTATGCTCTTGATCATATTAAAAGCATCTATTGTATTCTTAAATTATTTCTATAGGATCTTCTATGCAATCTCTATGTAGTAGTTCAGCTAAAAATTGGCTTGCAGGAGAGTCTGTGGTAGATTGCATTACAGCAATTACTTGCCACAAATCAGAGGGATGTTTGGTTCCAAGATTCAAGAGGAAAGCTTATAGGTAGAATATGTAGGTAAAATTTATTTCTTAATAGATAGATTTAATTTTCTTAATTTGAATATTTCTTTAAAATATTTATGTAATGTGATCATCTACATTAATGTTAACGTTATATTTGAATGGTGTTTCCTGACTGCTGTTTTCACAGGGCGTAACACTGACAGATCTTCAAGAAGCTGAAAAAACTATAGGAAGAAGTCGTCCCACACGAACCAGAGAGCAGGAAAATGAAGAAAAAGAAAAGGAGGAGAAAGAAAAGCAAGACAAAGAAAAACAAGAAGAAAAGAAAGAATCTGAAACGAAAGATGATGACTATAAACAAAGATATTCCCGAACTGCTGAAGAGGTATTTTCATGATGAGTCTCTTTAGGTAGAGAAATTATATGAATCTTTATTCCAACAATATTATATTAATTTTGATAGTACTGTAAGAATAATTTATATAGTTAAATGTTTTCATATCCCGTGGTTTGTATTCGTTAATCTTGGTAAATTAATTCTGACATTTTTCTGTTGAACAGCCGTACCATCGCTACAGACCAAGTTCAACTTCGACTTCCTCATCATCCACCTCTTCACTCTCCACGTCCACTAGCTCTCTATCCAGTTCAAGTCAGCTAAACAGACCAAACAGCCTTATAGGTATAACTTCTGCCTATTCTCGGAGCGGAACAAAGGAAAGTGAGAGAGGTAGGAGTACTGTTTAGGAAGGAGTTTTTGTGATTTTGTTGACAAAGGACAGTTTACATTCCTATAGGTATGTCAAAATGCAGTGAGATACGTAAGACCACTGGGAATATACCTTGCTCAAATCTTCTGTAAGAAATTTCAAAGCTTTCAGAGAGGAAAAAAGATTTTCTGTACTTGGTGGTGTTTCGTGGCCATGTGATTTTATTCCACTGTTGGGTCACAGAAATTTCAAATATACTCCCATAAATACCCACATTTCTACTTTAACACAGTCCCTGTAATAAAATGCTATATTTCAGGGTCTAAATACTTTCAGGTATTAAGAAGGAATTTTACTTTATTAAATAATTGCTAAATGACTAGGGGTTTGTTTCAGTCCTTCCACACAGAAGGACTGAAATGATGCTTTATTTCTTTAAAGACCTCTCAGGGTTGTAGGAGCAGCTGGAAAAGGAAAGGGGATGTTTCCCTTTGCGGTTCAAATGTAACCATACTTCTGCATGCTTTAACTGGTTTGTGTAGTCTTAAACTGAGGATTAGATGCATGATACAGAGATCACAAAATGTTCTCTGATGTCACAGAGATTTTGCCTTCATTTCAAATATGAGTCCCCTGCTATAATTTTGAGAGATGTTGTGCCTAATTCTTTGCCTGTCAAATGAGGAGCCTGTTAACAGTGTGATCTCCTGTTCTTGGACTTGACACTGTTGACTTGAGAGAAGTACTTTAATTCAAGTTATTGATCAGTAACTTCAGTGGGGTTTACTGATTGAAATTGATAATTTTGTTCTACAGAGGATCAGATAAAATGATCAACTGATGAAATCTCCACGAACTATATAGTAGTATTGCCATAGTTACTGGGGCTGGATATACTTTCTGATTTTTTTTCCCTTTGTCCTAAAATGAACTGAAACTTGGATTATGATTCTTTTGTAATGCATGCTTACTCTAGGAAACTCGTGCTAGATTTTTCTATGGAAAATGTTTTCATTTGGTAAATATTAGCTACCAGGGGTTTTATTTTTTTTCGAGTTATGACATTTGGAGGAGAAATACTCTATCATTTGAAATCCCAGAGGTAAAATCCTAGTTTATTAAATCTGGAAAGGTATATATTCACCACAAATATATTTCCTTTCTTTCCTATTTAATTTTTGCTTCACTCTAAAGTGTTTATTTACCTCTGAAGACGAGTGATGATAGTTATTAATAATTAGTGATTCTTCTATCTGGACTCAATTCTGTGATTTCTTTATTTAATAAAAGAACATCAGGCTGAACAAACTGCATGATAATAAGCAAAGAACTTTCGTTTGGGCAGGTTTTTTTAATGGGTTTTTTTCCACAAGTTGCTTGTGAACATATAGGGTAGCAAACACCATCCTGAGTTGTTACATCTATTTTTAATTGCCATTGTGTTAGTTTTAAAGAAAAAGGATATCTGTAATACACTAATAATCTAATCTAGGAGGTCCCAATTTATTCTTCCTTACAGCAAAAATGGAGGGGACGGTGGTGAAAAGGAGGCATCTAAGAAGGATTTGTAAAAGCTGGGGTTTTTTTAATACTGCATCCTTGATGTATGGAAAAAAAAGTTTGTTTGAGGAAGAATGGTAAAGGATTACCTTCTCTTTTTGTGTACTTCTATACATCTGATACAGATGTTTCAATTATTGTATGACAGTTTTGAAAACTGAATTGTAAATCCAAGTTGTATTGTATTACTCTTACATTAAGACATTCTGTTTAGATTACTGATGTGAAATTAGTATTTACAGTATTTTAGAGCTATGTGTTCTGGGGAGTGTATGTTAGAGCAAACCCTGTATGTGGTAAGAAGCTCTTCAGTGAATTTATTTCAGGTGAAAAGAATTTATTGTGGGCATTTTAAAGACTGAGAAGAAGTATTTTAGAAAATTAGGTTGTGTTATAATTCAGTGAATGAGAAAGTTGTTCTTAACAGAAGGGGGCAAAAAAGAAGAAGAAAAGGAAGAAGATAAGTCACAGCCTAAGTCTATAAGGGAAAGACGGAGACCAAGAGAAAAACGACGATCTACAGGAGTTTCATATTGGACTCAGGATGTAAGTAAACTTCACTTGTAACAAAATGAAATGTGTATAGTGTACTCTTAAAATGGAGAATTGTTTAGAGTAATTCAGTATGTAACTCACTGTTCTAGAAAAAATTTAAATATTCTTCGGTTTTGGTTTGATGCTTTCAGGAGCAAAATCAAAATTAGGTTTTTTCAGTTGATACTGCTAACCAGAATTCTAGAACACTGTAGTAACCATAACTTTATAGGAATTAATCACAATCTAAGGAAAAGAAATAAATTATTGAACAAATCATTTCTGTTGCGTGCGTACCAAAGATGTAAAAATGAGATTCTTGATTTGGCACATTGCAAGTAATTATGTATTTAACAACTTGAAGAACTGCTGTCAGATTAGAAAGGTTATATTTGATGTTTCTGAGTATCCCTTTTCCCTTTTCTTTGTCACGGGATCCATATGTAATGTAAAAGCCAGATTTTCATATGTCAAATGCAAAATTGTTTCATCTCCTTCTAGTACTGGAAACATGGACCTGTTTGAGAATTTTCTTCATATATCCTGTATATTCTTTGTGGAGTATTCTTCTGCTCTTATATTTTCATATTCAAAGTGTAGAATGCATTAAAATTTTACTAAGTTTTCAACAGTTTTAATTATTTTTCCTCTCCTACCTCTTTGACCAGAGTGATGAAAATGAACAGGATCACCAATCTGATTCAGAAGAGGGAACAAATAAGAAAGAAACTCAGGTAATTTAAGAAAGAGAATTTGTTCATTAACTTTTAAGAGATACATTTTGTTGTAAAATTTTTGTTACAGTTGAATTTACATATCAACAGTGGCCATAAGTGACCATTTTGACTTCCATTCTGATTGTGTAGAATTAGCATCTAGAAAATGGAGATTCGATTTTTGACACACAAGTCAGGGACATGATGCAGCAGGTTACTGGAGCAAGCATTCAGTTTCTGCCCAGCAAAATTTTTATTTCACCTACATTGTTATTTTCAGATAAATTATGGCAAATTACATACACACACAAATTGAAAACTTTGAAAATTAATCCCAGTGCTGTCATTATTATAATTAAAAAAGAATATGCAAAGTTAATTTAAGGAAACACAGAATATTGAGGAGTGCAATGTATGTAATTTCTTCAGTGAACAAAATAGTTTTCTAAATATCCTAAACAAGTATTATTGGTCTTGATAAAAAGTCAGTGGAAATCTGTATAATAGGCTTGATTTGATGGGAAAAGTTCTTGAAAACAGAAAGGTATTTGGCAGTGGGATGAAGAGGTGTTGAAAGGGATTAGTTATATAAGCTGAGCTATAAGAAGAATGTATTTCTTTTGACCTAAACCCTGGAGTAGCACACTACAGAATCATGTTCATTACTTAGGAATAAAACTCAAGTGATTTTTCTTTCCTTTTTTTTGTAAAAGCTGCCATTACACATCTGTTAAATATTTTAGTTAAGAGACTCATTCTATGCCATTTTGGTTTGCTGTCTTTTTTATTTCTGTGCCACATTAACATAACTACATAGTCCTGTTTCCTTCCCTTCCAGTGGTACATACCATTATCCTAAGGTCTGTAATTACTTCACATTCTTTTCTATAGACATTAATTTTAGTAGAGCATTCTGTGTGGTGCTTCTGATAGAATTAAAAACATTACAGTGAAATACTGCTAAATCAGTCCCAAAATCATGAATATTATTGAAAGGGTGAATGTGTTGGGCTGGAATGGTGAAGTATAGAATTGACTGACCAGGAGTTCTTGGACATGCGCACTTTTTGCTATGTGCCTAGGGCAAGAGAGTGGTGGTGAATGGAATTCTGTCCAGCTGGCACCTGATCATGAGTGGAATTCTGCAGGGTTCAGTGTTGGGGCCAATCCTGTTCAATACTTTCCCATATGATCTGGCTGAGGGGATCTAGGACACCCTCAGTCAGTTTGCAGATAGCACAAGTTTGGCAGGAGTGTTGATCTGCTGGAGGGCAGGAAGGCTCTGCAGAGGGCTCTGGGCAGGCTGGATCAGTAGGCCAAGGCCAACTGGATGAGGTTCAATAAGGCCAAGTACTGGGTCCTACACTTGGGTCCCAACAACCCCATGCAGTGCTACAGCCTGGGGACAGTGGCTGGGAACTGCCCAAGGGATAAAGCAGCTGGGAATGCTGGTGACAGTGGCTGAATGTGAGCCAGTTGTGCCCACATGGCTGAGAAGGCCAATGGCATCCTGGCCTGGATCAGCAATGGTGTGGCCAGCAGGAGCAGGGCAGGGATTGTGTCACACCTTGAGTCCTGTGTCTGGTTCTGGGCCCTTCACTGCAAGAAGGACATTGAGGTGCTGGAGAATGCCCAGAGAAGGGCAACAAGGCTGGGGAAGGGTCTGGAGCACAAGTCCTGTGAGGAGTGGCTGAGGGAGCTGGGGCTGTTTAGCCTGGAGAAAAGGAGGCTCAGGAGAGACCTCTCTCCACCTCCCTGAAAGAAGGCTGTAGCCAGGTGGGGGTTGGTCTCTTCTCCCTGCTAACAGGGACTGGATAAAAGGAAACGGCTTCAAGCTGAGCCAGGGAGGTTCAGGTTGGACATGAGGAAGAATTTTCTCACTGAAAAGGGCAGTTAAGCATTGGAACAGGCTGCCCAGAGAGGCTGTGGAGTCACCATCACTGGAAGCATTCAAGAAACAACTGGACAGGACAGCTTTATGGTCATGGTGGTGTTCAGTCAAAGGTTGGACTCAGTGATCTTGGAAGTGTTTTCCAACACAAATGATTTTATGGTGAAACACCAGAACAGTTTGCCCAGTTTTCTACAAAATCTCTTAATTCTCAGCATTATTATGGTCTTGACAGAAAATAGTGTTTTGTTAGAAGTGGTTAGGCTATAGCATCTGTATATAGTATCTGATATCTTTGATATCCTCTGTGCAGTAAATACACTTCAAGGTGTCAAAGGGGAAATTGAGTGTATTGTGGAGAATGTGGCTGTTTACCTATGTACATTGAAAAAATACAGTTTCCTTCAGTAAAAGGAAACCAAGCAAACCACATCAGCCCCCCTAGAAAACCACCTGTGGGGAAGGTTTCAGCCACTGCTAGGAGAATAACATTGGAGGACATCTAGGTCATGATATGTCAGTAGAGTTTCTTGACTGAAATGTCTTCACTTAAGATTACAATAATAATTGGAAAAAAATAGGAATTTGTAATGACCACTCAGAGGGGCAAAAGGTTTGTATGACTGATGTAATACTTAGAGGACACTCCCTCACTCTTAAGTCATTACTTTTAATTAAGTTTTGCTTGACAACTAAAAGGAGTTATTTTTTTATATTGCTTTCATTAATTCATTCATTCATTCCAGGTGAATCCACAGGGACAAAATTTACTGTAATTAAGTCTAATAAGTAATTCCTTATGTTGTTGGTGTAGTAACTTGTTTCCAGTCACACTGTGTTGAAACAGCGATCCTGTATCTTAATATATTGTTTTGAGCTGAAGTCATTTTTTTCAAAACATTGTAGCTGATGTTAAAGAAGAGAAAGAAGGAGCAGTGACGTTGAGAAACACTGTTCTGATGCCTTTGATAACAAGGAAGCAAACCCAGAATGCACCAAGTGCTGAAATAACTCCACTGTTTAGGACACTCCAGACTTTTAGAGTATTATGTTAACGTCCTTGTAAATCATATTTTTCGAGTGCATTCTAGCACATATTTATGTTCTTTGCCAGACATAACAAAATTGAAGCTTGACACAGTTCAGATAATACATACTGGTGGATAGCATGCACATTTGACCTAACTGATTAGTTGTGTTTGTTCACAGATTGTTATATATTTTAATTAAATTATTCACCAATCCATTCTTTTTCTCTCTTTTTACCTCTCCCGACCTCAGAGTGAGAGCCTTTCAAGGTATGTGCAATTTAAACAAATTAATTAGAATTGTTACACTTTCTGTCATTTCAAGTTGTTTATGTACAAATTCAGCTTTAATCCAGTGGTTGGATTGAGCTTTCAAAGGCTGTGATTTTAATATTTTATTATGTTCTGATTGGTGAAAATCTGTTAAATAAAACTGCTCTAACACATGATTAGTGAAGAGTGAACAGTGTGAAATTGCTCTTAACTTTGTTAATACAGGGTTTTATTGAGTTATTAGGATAAAGACTACTAAAGATTTGTTTCATCAGCTGTTTCTGCTGAAATACTAGAATTCACAACACAGTTTTGAAATCCTGGCTGCCGTAACAAAACTTAAAATTCATCTAGGCCATTCATCTAGTGTTTTTAAAAAGACTAATATTAAACTAATATACTTTTTTTAAAATGTTCTTTATAAATAAAGAAGAATTCAGCTATCTAAGCCAGTTTTAAAGTATTTTAAGACATGTAAATATTTGCTTGCATTAAATAATTTAATTACATTTAAAATATTTCTCTGCATGCATTGCTCTGCAGACTGAGCAATTTGAAAACATTTTCATCCAGAATCTTGAAGTACTGCATCAGTACTTCATGAAATTTGCATCAAATTAGGAAGTGGTAGTCTAACAAAAATACCTAATTGCATTTGGTTGTTTACAGCTGGGTAGCAGCAAACTTAAAACATTTGATACAGTCAGGGGTCTCAGTTTGGCTGCAAAGGCAAAGAAAAATCCGAACTTTTCTTTTACAGATATGATTCGGGATCGCTCAGCATGTCTGCAGGAGATCGCTACGATTCAGCGCAGGGGCGATCAGGGTCACAGAGTTATCTTGAAGATCGAAAACCATACTGCAGTAGACTAGAAAAAGATGATAGCCCTGATTTTAAGAAGGTATCTGATTCAATAAGTTTGGTGCAAAAATAGGATTTCATTACTGCTTTTCTTAAATTGTGTGAAAGTAGTCTCACATTGCATTCGAAATGCTGCCTAAAGTAACTCGGCCTAATGGAGAAGCACAGCAACCACTACAGTGGGGAAAAATATACATTATGAAGCAGCTTCTGGCTTTTGTACTTTTCAAGGCAAGGGAGAAATCAGAGGAGCCAAGATACAGTCAAATTTTAAAAAATAATATGATAGTATTTATCATAAGAAGGTATTATTAAAACTGATGTACGTATATGTGAAGACTTTTTTAAGTGTTTGCCAGCTTACATAGGTATGAGGTAAAAATATGTTTAGATCTTGTTTTAAAATAGAGGAGGAGTTTGTTGAAAAGTTTACTGTGGTGGGGTAATCTGTGGAGTCAGAAGAAAAAAAGATGGCTTAATTATGTGTAAGGTAAGTTGTGTGCTCCCTATACAAAGCTGTTTGTTTCTAGAAATATTTAGTAACAGTTCCTTACCATGCTTGCTGATTTTAAACTTCATTATTTTACTTCTTAGACTGTTAATGTATTTTTAATTTTACTTGTGCTTCAGTCATACTTCTGAAGTTTTTTTGCTAATCTCACCATTATCTGATTTTTTAACAAATATTTTCTCTTAGCTTTATGAACAGATTCTAGCTGAAAATGAAAAACTGAAAGCACAGTTACATGACACCAACATGGAACTTACAGATCTTAAGCTACAGTTGGAGAAGACCACTCAGGTTTGTAGAAAACAAAAAAGCATGTAGTTAACCAACAATGTAGATAATAAACCAGACATAACAAAATTGAAAGGACAAACCGCAGCCTATGGGCTGCTCTTCACTAGGCATCAGCTTTGTTTTTTATCCAAAGATGGGAATGGAGAATTTCTCTCTTTCTAAAGAGAAAGGAGTACAGGATTCTGGTCTTCCACTGTGAACAAAACATGTGAGACTGCTTCCTGCCTACTTAAGTAGTAGTGATTCTTGCCAGCGTGTATCTGCATGCAGCTTTTGTGCAGGGTAGGAGTAAACATTTTCTACGCTGTGAAGCTTATATTCAAACTGGCAAGTGGGACTGATGGCAAATTGGCATAACCTGCCAGTTCTTCCTGGCTGGTTAGATAGCTTTATTTTGGAAATGAAGAGCAAATAATGCATTCCTGTTACCAATAACTGCTGTCAGATAACAGTTCTGCATACAGTTTTACAAGACACATATACTGGAGTTAGATTTGTCTAAATTTTTCTACTCTTGCTGTAGAATGTTTCATATTGTCAGATCACATTTTTCACAATTTATTTGTACTTAATTGTCTTTGATACATACCCTGCAAATGTTAGTGAAGAACATTTAAAAGATGCCAGTTTTGTAATGCTTTTATATAGAAATACTGTGTTTTTCCTGTTAGCCAAAGGCTGTGTAGTGATTAAATAACAGGGATGGTCACAAAAGAAGTGCATGATAAATCCAGCTTATTCTTTATTTCAGTGTTACTTCCCTGAACATACTTTAAAATGGTTTTGATTACATACTTCAGACAGAATATTAAAATGTCGAATTGATTTTTTTCATCAGTTCTGTGTTATGTCAAAGCACATGTCAATGTATTCATCAATTTTGTGTTTCAGAGACAAGAAAGATTTGCTGACAGATCACTCTTGGAAATGGAGAAAAGGGTGAGTTTCTTCCAAAGAGCTTTTAAATACTCCAAGCTTTGTTTTAGCTTGTTTTGCAGCCCCTGGTTTGGATAGATTTTAGCAGGAATAGAAGCCTTTCTTATGGTTTGCATTTTTTAGAGGATTTGGGAATTTTAGGTTTCAAAGTAGCAATGAATGTGAGGTGGGAATTGCCTTTAGTTTGCCAGTTCATTCATGATAACCAGTTTCCAAACTCTGCTGCCCTCCAGGGATCTGCCACTTGTTCCGTCTCATCCAAAACAATGTTGGCATCCCAGAGGATTAAACAGATTCATTGTGTCTCATCTTTTAACACATTTCCAAGATTCAGAGAAGTTAATTTCCTCAGAGCTTTCCAGAGGCACCAATTGTTGTTGGTAATGAGATAGATGTTTCTGCCTCAGAAACATGGGACCTTAAACCTACTAATGATATAAAATTACCTTTATCTGCCTCTTTCCTTGCACTGTAGCTTTTTCCAGAGGAATATGATAGTGGGGTAGGAGGAGAAAGTGGAAGAATGAGTAAGCAGTGCAGGAAGAGGGGCATCAGAGTCAGAGACAATCCTAAACTGAATGGGAAAGAAGTCATGCAGTGAATTCATATGTGAGATAGACTGCAGGAATTATTTCAGAAGTTGGACACCTGATAATTTTAGGCTGCAATTTCATGCTAATTAAAATCCAGCCCTATAAAAGTTTAGTTTCATTTTGTGGTGGTCTTGGCTTCCTTCATGACTGTGAACACTATGTGTTCTTTTCTTCTCCCTTGATCCTGGAATGACACATTAGAGACAAACTGGAAAAAAAAGTTAGACTTTGACAATAAGAAGTGATGTGGTAAACATTTATTAATCCCTGGTAAATTTCATATTTACTAGCCTATTGATTTTCCAATATTTTATGTTTTAGTTATACAAAACAAGTTTCAGTTACACAAAACTGTCCAGTATATAAACAGACTTTACAGAAGCACATGGAGATGTAGAAATGCTCTCAAGCACTTCCTGAAGATTCATTATATTTATCTTAATAGTCTCTGCACTTTATTGCTGCCATTTAGCACATATTTCTCTCTTTAATTTTTTTGTCATCCTAGTGTGGACAGTGATTTCATCAGTAGAAGGGTTTCAGCAGCAGTTAATTGGTTTCTTGCTTGCTAGCACGGCCACACAAGTGGACATTTATAATTTAATAGATGGAGCTGTATCCATTACTGTGGGGGTTCACAGGTAATGCACGGAGTGCTGCATAGATAGACATTATTTCAGTGTTGAGTTACTGCTTGGCTTTCTCCCAAAACAGGCCATGGCGTTATGACAATTGGCTTTTTTAGAAAGTCTTGCACTTTTTTTAAGGCATTCGGTCCAACAGCAAAATATCTTTCAGAAATGTTATTTTCCCTAAATGTATTAGTCTTAAATCTAGTGGATAAAATAATTAACTTAGTGATGTATGTTTGTAACCTAGGTGCTGTATGGCTGAAACAGGGTTTACACAAAATTTGTACATCTGAATCTTGTTTATAATTACCCACTTCTTTTCAGATAGGAATTTAAATGAGGAATATATTTTTTGTTGTTGTTGTTATTATTGTTTAAATCTGAAGCTTCACTTTGAATGTGACTGAAGCAGGATTCTCAGCTGCTAGTCATCAATAGCTGATCTCTAGAAATAAGCTTATTGAATTCAGCATTAAAAATAATTTTTAAAACACCTTTTTAGTGTGTAATGTAACAATAAAAATGTAAAATTTAAGAGAGATTGTAGACCTTTTCTAAGTATACTTCTCCATGTATATCACTTCACTAAAATAAAATATAAACCTAAAGACTTTTATATAAATTACATAGAGAAGAGGAGAGGGGAAAAGTAAAGTAGTGAGGAAAAATTGTAAGAAAAAAAAAAGCCAACAGAGAAAGAGCTGAAAGCATCTTTCGACTGTGATATTTTCCAGCTGAAACCTACCTTTTCAGTGAAGAAAATGAGAGTATATATTAGGCCTAGATTTGCACAGTAGTAAAATTCAGAAAGTACTGGCTTTTAATTTGATTTAAATTCACCATTCAGAAGTGGGTTTCCATGACGTGACTTTGTGATACATTGTGAATATTGTTCATTTGAAAACTGTTTACCAGAAAGGGCTATTTCCATGGGGATGGGGGTAGAGATGAGAGACTTGTGCAAGGTCCTAGCAATACATGAGCAAAATTGAGGGTTTCTTTAACAACCTGTCACTCTGCCAAATACGCAAACAGCCCTTTGCAGAATTCTGTATGACATGGTAATAAAACTTGAAACCAAAACTTAAACTTAGAAGTTTCAGTCTGGATGAGAAATCAGAAAAATATAGGTACCTTTAAACAATTTCTTTCCCAAATTTAGAATTCTTCAGCTGGAAATTTGAATTGTGGAGAGGTGTATTTCTTTGTATTATTGATTATACAAGTATATGTAGGCATATACATCTGGTTTTGCTTCTTAAAAAATTGTATAGCGCAGGAGGGGTCAGTTTTTCATATGTGTATATCTGTGTATGTCTGATTTTTTTCTTTTTTTTGTGAGTTACAAATGTTCCTTGACAGACCTTACAGAGTTGAGGAGTTATATAATAAAATTTTAGTCCTCATAGATTTCAAATGCTTTCTTTGAGTCCAGGAAATAATCAAATAAAACTGGCAAATCTTCTCAGTGACACTGCAGTGCATCATTTCATTGGCATCCCTCAAACCAGTTCCTAAAAGAGTAAGCAGTTCAAGAGAAAGAGGAGCATAGCTTCAAATAATAGGGACAAAACAGTTCTACAAAGACTGTTATTCCTATACCTGTCTATTTGTTTATTTTGTATAATGTGAAGTATAAAAAGTCAGTTAAAGATCTTACTGAATAGGTTTTTATTGCTAATAGACAAGTTCAGCATGCTAGTTAAGCAAATGCTTCCAAAGTATTAAGAATTTCTAGACACCTGAAATTTTGAAATTTGTTTTATCATTCATCTCTTGGTAATAGAAAAAATTGTTGAATATTGCTTAATATAAGAACACATCATATATGTTATTTTGTAAAACTAGTAGGTAACAGATTAAATTCTAAGTATTGTAAGACAGTGTGGTATTTTTGTTAGTTAATTGCAAACTGTTAACTCACTGGTACTTATGCTCATTACAGTCATTATAAAAAAAGTCTTATTTTGAAAGAGTTAAATACATTAAGTAGTAACAACTGCAGTAATATATCTATTACTTTGATAAAAATTGAAGTTGTTTGCTATAATGGGAAAATGTTGGGGTATAACTGCACTGTGATTAAACTAAATTCAAATGATTTATATCTGAAAGGTGTCCGGCAAGAGTCAGTATCTACTGGGCGGTATGATCTAACCAAAGTTTTACACACTCAGTCAATGCTGCTTGCTGTTTGCATAACACCATTGTATGCAGATGCATATGTCCACTTTGCAATAATCTGTTGCTTCTGCCTCTCACCCTCTGGAAAAAAATCTGAATGTAGAGTACTGATAACTGCAGCTGCTTTTAAATGAGATACACTGCATCGTCTGACACAGGAAAGCAAGCAATCAAGCTATAAACCCCAGAGTCTATTGTTCATCTGTTAGATGTGTTGAAAAATAGGTTTAAACAAAATAAAAATGTATCTGCACTGCAGACTGCAGTGCAGTATAGAAAACCCTAAGCTAACTTTCCATAAGCTGGCTTGTTATATAGTCAGTGTAATCAAGTTCTTATACAAAGGATAATTTTTCCTGCTTCTCAGGTAAAAAGGGAAATAAAAGGAAAATTAAACTATACGAGAAATGCAGAAAATATTCAAGAAACATTTTCTCAAGAAGCAGCTGATCTCATGTAACTAGATTTCTTTGGTACTGAGCTAAGTCCTGTAGTGTCAGTTGTATCAACTGTTGTAGCTTGGAGTGTGGACAGATCCCACTGAGCTGAGACAGATGTTTCAGCTACCTTTGTTTGCCTGTGAAAGCTTATGCTTTTGTGCTTGTATCTTTTAATATTCTTGTTTGTTTCTGATAATTTTCTGCATTTCTTGGATATTAAGGTCTTACAAAAGCCTAGCTCATGAAAAATAAATCCAAACAAGTTGTATACTTAAAACCTTTCTAAATTAGTGAAAAGGAAGGTGTATTTTTTGTAGGACTCAATATGAATTTCTCTGTCTCTTCCTCTTTGGATATTAAAATTCCATATTGACCAAATTTCTATGTATCACTGCCGTCACAAGTTTTCTGTCCACACTATGCTTTTGGTTGTATGATCTTTGAAACTTGAAGTATTTCACTGTTACCACAGTATTTACAAGCTGTAATTTTTAAAACATTGTATTGTTCAGCATTAACACACATCTTCTGATTTAGGAAAGAAGGGCGCTAGAAAGAAGGATATCTGAAATGGAAGAAGAACTGAAAGTAAGTAAATTAGTACACTATTAGTTACAAAGTGTATTACTATGTCAGTAAGACATGTAGCCTTACTGGTATTTTTTTATTATTATTATTATTATTATAAATTATCAGTATTACTGGTTTCTGTAATTTCACCAGAGAATAACTAAGTTACAGCTGCATGTCAGAGTCACTCCTGTCACACAGCTTGTAGCAAAGCTGTGGTCTGGCATAAGCAGCTGTACGGGTACGATTGCGAGGAAGGTGCTGAGTTCTAGGATTCTATAACATGGCTAACAAGAAACATTCAGAGGTGGTTAGGGTGAAACATATCTTAAGCTAATCAAGATGGAATAGCAGTCTACAATTTTGATGTGACACTCCTTAGTTTTATTTATAATTACTATTATTAAAATCCATTATTATTAAATAGTGGTAGCATATACTTGTATAGATATTTAAGCATTAAATGTTGTTTCCGTCTTTATCTCATGCTCTTTATTAATTAGATGGCATATTACAATGTTGATAGAAAATCTCCTGTTTGTGTAGTGTGAATCAGGTTTTACTTAACAAAATGCAGTAGGTAGATTTGAGCTGTTGATGAGTGATTGTTACCATATTGATTTCTGCTTTTTTCACCTATGTATAAAGTGAATCTCAGAAGCAATATTCTTTTTTAAATAAATTACATTTCTATTTGTTTGCGTTTTTTAACCAGTCTTTATCAATGTTAAACCCTCTGATATCATTAAGAAGGGTGAGAATTTGGGTAGGTTTATTTTCTATTATGTCCTTTCATATCAACATTGCATGTGGCCTACAAAATTCATAGAATTTAGGTGGAATGTGAAAATACCATTATTTTGACATTTGATATTTGTCAAATTTGTACTGCTTAATAAGAAGTTTCCTTTTAAGCTCATTTTTGAGCTCCCTCTGGTGCTTGGAAATGGCATAAACTTCCAAATACTTTTCATTAAAATACATGCACCAGGTTCTGTTGAAGTAATTGTAGCTGACAGGCAGAACAGCAAATGTGATGCCTCTGGCTCCCTTGGATTCAGGCCAAAATAGTTTGCTGTGAGGCAGCAACGTCCATGATTCCTTGAAGGGTCTTCAGAAGTGAAATACAGAAAAAACAAACTATGATAGAGGAAAATAATGGTCTGCCTAAGAATAGAAGACAGGATGTGAGCTTCTAGGGAAAGCAGGGCTTCTGATAAAAATAGAGAATACAGATATATTGCTTTTTCCAAAAGTTTGCTTTCAATAAGCAAGAAGTGAAAGTTTTGAATTAAAGATTAAATATTCTTCCCATAGTTTGTTGCATAGTTGTTTAAAAGTATCTGTTAAACGTGTCATTATGTACAGGGTTTTGAATAGGAGATTCAGTTTGTGCAATTAGGATGTTAAGTGAAGAATTCCAGGAATAGCTCTCATTGTTAATGCATCCTGAACTGTTTTGGAAAGCTGTGACTAATCACTACTGGTACTTAGATTGCTTTTCAAGAATGTGCCACTTGTTTGATGCTTTCCTTTCACAGCAGCTTATTTATTTTAAACAGGACTGTTTCTTCTAAGTTTTCTTTCAGTTCTGCTCATCTAATATACATGTGGGTTTTTTTCTCATTTTCACTCCTATTTCTTTGATTCCTGCAGAAGCTGCAACAAATAAAGCAGATTGAATCTTTGAAACACATAAATGAGCGACTGGTGACTGAGAATAGGGCCTTGACCCGAGTGCTTGCCAAGTTGTCAGGGTCCTGTAGGCAACTGCGCTCTGTGGACTTGTAATTTCTTCCTTCTCCTTTGTTTAGCCAGGCAGGTGTTGACATTCAGTTTGTGCTTGGGCAGAGTTTTACTATTAACACTTGTGTGTCAGAAACTGACTCAGTGTTGCTCGGTTCTGGAGGTGTGGCTACAGCTAAAGCATGGTGCCCAGTGTACAAGCTGGAGGTGTTGCAGATGTGCTGGAGTGGTGTGGTGTTGTCCCTGCTAGCACTGAAGCTTGTCCTTGAAAATAAATTGGCAAGGATCTAGGAGACCTTTGACATGTTAAAATCTTGGCAACAACTGAAAGGATTTGGGTTTGCATGAGGATACACTAAAGTCAGTCTCTTGTTTTGATGTTTGTGTAAATGCTCAAATAGATTTGCCTCTGGTTTCTAACAAATTGAAATTCAGATTTGAGCTTTGTTTCTGCAGTTTGGTTTAAGTGCATAGAGTTGATAAAAGTTTAGTCTCAACAAAAAGAGTGTTTGAGAACTGGTTTCAATACTGTGCATTCCTGAATGGCTACATTAGCAACCATTTTTCTTACATTTGTGTATTTCAGTGTTTCAGTGGGGACTAAAGTATTGTTTTTTCAGAAATGTATTGGAATTTCAAGGTGATTACTGTTTTCACTTCAACTTCCCATTTGAGTCTTGCCAATCCTTATTTTTACATAGACAATTTAAAACAAGCAGTTCTAGCACAGAGTTAAGATGATTGATTTATATTGCTGTACATATCGGCATCCCAGTGTGGATGAGAGTCCTACAGTGCATGGACTGTAAAATCACAGACACAAAACAAACTCTGCCTAGTGTGTCAGATTGGTTCAGATCCCTTTTGATAAGAGTATGAACTGCTTTGAGTTTCATCTTGGAAAACAATGCTGGTTTGTTGTTCTTAGTGCTATTTTAGGGATGTTACAGAAAGCCATGGAAGGTTCAAAACTTACATAAGGATAAAATGTGGTTTCATTCTAAACCAAATCTATATGCCTTTTTTCCTCTTAAATATAACAATTGTCTGGGCTGGAGTTTACAGTGAGCTTTTAAGATGTGTAGTTGAAAAAAACAAACCAGCTTTCTGCACAGTGACTCTTGCTAAACTGCTTCCTTTCATCTACCCCCCTTCCCACTTGGAAAGGAACGCGATGAGTGTGCATTCTGCTCAGGATCTGATCTTGGGTTTTCCCCACTAAGAGGCCTGAAATGAAGAGGTTTATCCTTTTGCTTGGTGTCTTTCTGGAATTGGACTAACATTAGGATGTGGTGTTCCTCATCCATGCCCTGCATTCCACAATGCTTCCTTGTGTTAACCCTTCTGAGGAAGTGAAGTCAGCTCGCTGACCTGGCTGAAAACAAATCCCTTTGTTCATAATAGTACTTGATCCATCTCACCCCAGTATTGTTGGATCACTACATTAACTGTGCAGAAAGCAGCAGGAGCACACTGCTGCATGAGGAGGCAGAGCAGTCCCTTTAGGGCTGTCCATCTTACACCTGCCTCAGCAAACAATGTGGTTTTTCAACACAGCTGAGCTAATCTAATGACTGCTGTCCACATCTACATATCCATACTGTCTTTTTTTTTGCTAGCAGTGGCGTTCCTTTAACCATGGTAAGCCATTTGGGGTGTTAACCAGAGAAAACCATTCAGTATTCCTCTCCATAGCAGGAGTTTTCAATGGCAGGTGGTTGTGGAGCTTGAGTAGCCTGACCAGCAAAAGAGAAGCAGTGGACACACATCAGGAGCCTTGACAGTATGGTGGTAGGTTAGCAATAGCAGTGTGCCTGAGTAATCTGAGCAGGTACCTGAGCAGTTCATGAGCCTTTTGTAATCGTTATTAACCAAGTTGTTTTGTATGTACAAACTGGTAAATCCTCCAGCAAACACAGACATGATTATTACTTTGCAGATCTGAGATGGCTCCACATATATCAGATGATTATTGAATCATGATTTGCTAAATTATAATACTGCAAAGTTATAATACTGCTAAATTATAATAATGCAAAGCTAGTCATGATACAGACAGACAAAATAGTACATTTTTAATCGAATCTTATCACAGGAAGATACTTTGCTATTTTAGTGAGAAGCAAATTGGAATTCAAAGTGCAGTGTGTTACTGTAATTTTATTGAATTTGCTA
This sequence comes from Melozone crissalis, assembly GCF_028551555.1. Classification (NCBI taxonomy): domain Eukaryota; kingdom Metazoa; phylum Chordata; class Aves; order Passeriformes; family Passerellidae; genus Melozone; species Melozone crissalis. Next base: position 30,866,151 of record NW_026535782.1, on the reverse strand, counting down.
CAAAGGCCTTTTTTCCTCCCGCTTGACATTAAAGGTGTATGGTGTCACCTCACGAGAAGTTTGAGTACCCATAGAAATGCACTGCTCCAAGAGATTTGTTTAAAGTATGTGGGGATTAGTATTGATGAGAAGTGTAAGTATTTTAGGTTACATGTGCTTATCCTTCCTTATGTACCTCCTGATATTGACAGAACTGTAGAATGATTGGAAAAGACCTCCAAAATCATCAAGTCCAACCAGTGCCCCAGTCCAATGACCCCTAAACCATGCCCTGCGTGCCACATCTACACATCTTTTAAATGGTGTCAGGGATAGTGACTCCACCACTTCCCTGAGCAGTTTTGCTTGACAGCCATCTTGGTGAAGAAATTTTTCCTACTATGAGGTATAAACCTCTCCTAGTGCAACTCAATGCCATTTTATCTTGTCATATAACCCTTTTGTCTCTTACAAGTCCTCCCCAATTCTCTAGTAGACTCACAATAAAAGAGAATATTTCCTTAAGACCTATTCTACCTATTAATTGAATCAGGATTAAAATCTACCTACAGAGATTTGCAGATATATAATGGTACTGGATTATGTTAAAGCTCTAATTTTGAACAGTGGATTTTGTTAAAGTAGTTCACCAGAAAATCTACCTGTCTGTGGGTCTGTCTCTATGTAATTAACCATTCTGGGCTGCAGCTCCCTCGCTGCTCAGTAAGTTGAAAGAGGACTGTGTCATTCCTGGGTTTACTTTGAGGTTTCATTGGAATGCACACACCATGCTACTCAAGGTACCTATTTAACCAGTACAAAACCAGACTCCCTTGATTCCCTGTGCATGGCTAGATGAGGGTTGTTGTGGTTTCACCCAGTACCTTTGGTACGAAATCTGCAGCAGAATGGAAAGGAGGAAGAAAAGCTTTTGGTTGGTCTGCCTGAACAAATGTCTGTTCCATTTTTTGCAGACACTTGCATGTTGTCTGGATATGACCCCTATCTTGGACAACAGTTATTTTTTACAGCTTAGACTTTAACAATAATGCTTGACAATTGCAAAAAGATCACTCATGTTGCCCAATTTCAAACATATTTACATAGTTTTTGAAAGTAATCAGCATTTTACAGCTCTTTTTGTTCAGAACACAGCTCTCGTTTGGCTATAACGAAAGGTTCCCCGTGACTCTAAAGAGCTCAACTTCGGTGGCTTTCCCTTGGCTCATCCATAAAACAGAGTTGGAATCAAGGGTACCTGAATGATTTTTGACTACTCTAATTGTAGAAACCACCATTTTTCTTCTTATCATCTCCTGTTAACTTCCTTTCACATACTTTGGTATTTGCAGGGAAATAAACTACAGGGAGATCTACAAGCTCAGTAGATTCGCTTTGAAAGAGTCTGCAGTTCAGTGAAGTGAGTGTGGACAGGAAATGTAGAAATGAAACCTCTAGTGCACAGTTAACTGACCCTGCATTTTTAAACTTCCTAGTTCTTTCTATTCCACTATAATGTTCAGAATATAATTGATTGAAAGTATAATTTTGCTTAAATAAAATGAAAATAAATAGTGCCAAAAAATAATGAAGAAGAAGGTAACAGGTTTCAGGTAGGTTGGTAGCTGAACTTCCTGCATACTCTTGCACTTGAGGTTACTGAGTAACCACTGTGCAGGAATAGGTGTTACCTCCTGTGTGAAACCCCTGCTAGAATCCATGGGTGTAATTTAGCTGTGAGTGTGATAGGTCGTTTGTTATCAGTGTGTGAATGTAGATACAGAGAACTGCTGAGATAATTTCTGGTTTCTCTGGAAGCTGAATTCTCCCAGTACCAGCTTCTGTGCCCTGACTTGTCCTCCTTTCCTATCTGATCCTGTCCAACTCTCACCTCATTTGGCTTCTGCCTTGCAGCTTTTGTGCTTGTGTGTCACCTATCTCTTTTGGCAGCCATAACTTGCCGATCCCTAGCCTGTCTGCCTGAGTGTGTAGCCTGGTGTTGCTGTGATCTGTTTCAGTGATCTGATCTTGTGTGAACTATGCTATTCAGGGACATGATCTCAAATTACAGGATGTGTGCTTCAACATGACTTTGGAAGTGGTTGGAGGATTAATGCTATGAGCTAACAAGCTGAATCACTCTGTATCTGATCAGGATGAAATCATCCAAGGGCACAGTGGTAGAGATGCTTAGCCACAGCATGTTTTTTTGAAACTCTGCAAGTGCAGTATAGACAAGCCTCTTTAAATTGTTGGTAGTTAATTTCCCTCTGCCCCCCTTCCTCCCCCCTGGAATTTGAAGTATTTCATTACTTTCCTCATGCTACTATAAATGCTTTTGTCAGAGGCTGGTCATCTGCACCACTGAGTTTTAGTGCATCTAGTTGAAGCAAATGAAAATTTCTAATCTCTAACCCTTAAATATATCATTCTAAAAGGGGAGATTTTTCTGAACTGCTGATATGAAGTGTGAGAACTGCCAAGATAATTAAGCTGAATAAAGATTTTTACTCACAGTCCTTGTCTAGTCTTGCTGCTTTTTCTTGGGGTGTAACAGCAAATAACCACCCTGTTTCATTTTTCATAGATGCTACCAGACCTGAAGGCAGACAACCAGAGGCTAAAAGATGAAAATGGGGCCTTGATCAGAGTTATAAGCAAACTTTCCAAATAAAAGGTTTACTACAGCAGCAAGTAATGGTATTGCACATCACTAATAACTCCAGTGGACCATGGTATGGCAGTCACTGGAAGTGTGGGAAGATCCTTCGGAGACTGTCATTTTCAGATATCCTGCCAAACACCCTCTTACCTGTGTGTTTTTTTGTATCAAGATCATTGTTTCTGTTAAAATGCAGCTGCTGAGAAGATAAAATGACTGAGAAATCTTGTTTACAGCCACAGCATAATAAGGAAAGTATTCAAGGCCAGATACGCCTCAGATATTTAACCAGTAAGCCTTAGTTGTACATAAACACTTTACATCAACAAAAGCTTTCAGCTCTCACAGACGACAGTTACTCAATAACATTTTTGTTGTGCCACAATTCCCATTTTTTTCCTATACTCAGTTTTTCTTTAAGATTTAAGTTTGGATTTTTTTTCCCTTCTAATTTTTCGTGTACCAGATTTTCTTGTACAGTGTTTTCACAGCTTTACCATTTGCAGAGACCACACACCCTTTTAAATTACATAATTTGTGTAGCTAACTAGAATTGTATTGTCCAACCACCTGGAACAGAGATGTTTGGTGGAACATTTGCTTTCACTGTTTGTGCAATATGCATTTACTTCCTATACAAAATGCTTTAAAAGTCAGTTGAAACTAGAAATATTTTAAGAGTCCTGTTTTCTGCCTTTATTGGTCACTTTTAAAAAAAAAGAAAAAAAAAGAAGTTTGTAGTGAAAGACGTTAGATCCTGTAATCGTCACATTCATTTGAGCAGGTACTGAGTGATGCTGTATATATAAATGTGTACTGGTTTGATTTTTCAGACCACCACGTGGCATGCTTGAATATATTTCCCTATTGCAAATATCTGTTAATGCAAATTAGGCTATCCAGAATAGTGTGTTTAACAAAGTTCGTTAATTTTTATGGTATAAAGAATTTAGACATTGTACATTGTATGGAGCCCTATCTTTACAAAAGGTCTAAACTATATAAAAACTTTATTATCTTTTTGTCCCATTTTTTTTCATTTGATAGTGTTCACCATAATAAAAAAATGCATAAATATAACTGCTTCACTACATTTCACATACCTATATTTATCTGAGTGCTGTCCAAAACTGTTGTGCTAGCCAAAGTAATGTACTAAATAATTTGAAAAGCATAACCCATTACACTCACAATAATGTTTATATGCACTGTTGTTGCCATGTGAGAAGGCATCCAATTTGATAACACCGTGTCAGACCATTTTATACATTTCAGTGGCCTTTAAAAACAAAAAAAGTACTTAAGTGAAGATCGTTTTTGTTAGGAACAGCTTTTATATTTTCACTAAACCATTCAAAATATGACATCCTATTGGCACATAGTTTATTGCCTAAAACCACTGAACAGATCAGCCATTAAAACAAATTGTACATTGTAAAGCTTGTAGTAGCTATTGTATTATGGATTATATTGTATACTATATTAAATGTGAATTTGTACCCCTTCATTTAAAAAGGTTGTGTCCTACTGCCTACTTGGGGGGGAGGGAGGGTTAGCTTTACAGGGGTGGGATATGTTTTGGTAAGGAAGACATGATGTCCTCTCTCTGTTGATTGGTTTTTTGAAGATGTAAGGTTATGCTCTTACTACCAAGCTCAGGATTTTTGATTTTAAAGGTACACGGATAGTTTGAGATATGTTATTGTAATTGATCTGTATGAGAGGTGGGTCTGAACCATAGGGACTTCCATTGTCTTATGCTAACATAAAGAATTGAATGGCTGCAACATATTGAGTTCTGTTACAAGACAGTTAGGCATATTCTGGATTATATTTGGTAAAGTTTGGGTGCCTGTGAATGATTAAATACGTGTTTCTAATATTTTAGTGTTTTATATTTAGGTTATTTATTCTTTATATCTAAAAAATGAATGGCTACTGTGCTATATTGATTTTATTGGTAGTACTGAGCAGACCTTGTATCTGCATGAAACTAGTTGCAAAACCCACTATTTTGGAAAAAAAATGTATTTTGACATATACAAATAAACTGAATACAAAATATTTTAAATGTGTGAAAGTTTTACTGATAAGACATTGAAATTTGTTATGAATTTAAACCATGTTATAAGTTTGCTATTTAAATTCTTTGGTGGGCATTTTTCATTCATTGCGTTACTTGGATGCAAGGTTCAAGTACCTTTCAAAGATTGTAATCAGATTGTGATTATTTGCACATCATTGTACATGCACATCTGTAAATGCAACAGTAAAAATGCCATATTTATGCAATCTGTAACAACTTGGACAAATGTTTATATATTTTACATAAACCTGTCTGTGTGCAGAATCTGAGAACCATTTTTTATGTGATATTAACCTAATCTCACAAAGCAATTGCTAAACTTGTGTCATTGTCTTATTGATCCTGATTGTGTTCAATCCTCAGAAAATCCAGCTACAACAGAGAGAAAAATGGGTCATGGAAGACTATTTTTTTATTTAGGAGACTGTTTGCATTTAAGAAGGATATTATTGCTGTCTGGTGATCCTGACAAGCTTCCTTAAATGACTAATGCCTTAAATGGTAATTCAGACCAGCAACTTAGATTTTCAGGGGACTTGTCACAGTATGGAGAGGGATCTCTGTGTCCAGAATTAATGTCAAACACAGAGGCATGGAAGTAGCTGATGTGGAGAGTGAAGAGGCAAAGGGCCTGCCCAGAACCCGCTCCAACCATGGAGGGAGCCATAACCTGGGGAGGAGGAATGAGTGCAGGACACTTGAGTGGGAGGAGAGTGCAGGAAGCATGGCTGCATAAGGACTGCCTGACCTTTATGGCTCCAATCAGTAGCAGTTATCTAGAAGAAAAAACTCAGGAGCTGGAATTTCATTTCTTGTCCACCTTGTCTTCCTTGTAAACAATTTGCCCTCTGAGCCTTCCTAATTCCTACTTCATACTGTTTTACTGCTGTTTCCTGGCCAGATCACCAAAAGCACAGTTACAGTTCATAGCATGCAGGTCGATGCATTTGTTTACTCAGCACCAAGTACAAAATGTGAATATCAGGATTCACTCATTTAGAAATAGTGTCCTAGCTAAACTTGGATTGTGCTCGCATTGAACTGGTGATAATCTTACCTGTCCAGTATTCCTAGCCACTGTTCATCTGCTGCCATAAGAGCAATTGGGTTGCTATGCAAGGGTCCTCTCATTTCTATTTTAGGAAGAGTAGTTACTTATGCATGTTTTAGACAAGGAAAAATACATGCTTTTGGGTTTCTGAAGATACCTGCCTTAAGAGATGTGTGCTGAGGGAGACATTTTAATTATTTCACTTCTATCAGACACAAATGGACTCCATCTGAGAAGGCTCCTGCCCCTGTTAGCTGGCATAACTGTGAGGTTTATAGTCAAGAGTGATGATATAATGCCAAAATATTTTGGTAGAAAGGAAATCTACACCAAAAAAAGGGCAGGGAGTGAGTAAAAAGTATGCTATGATGTCAGACTAGGAAAGGCAGGACCATGTCAGAAAATGAATGGTTTGCATGGTGACAGAATAAAATTGGCCCCAAGTCAAGAGTTCAAGGCCAGGCTCCATCTCATCCAAACTCCTGAACAGAGAAATGTCCAGTGCAGCCAATAGTATGAGCTATGGCTCACTGCTGGCTCATAATACTGTTCAAAGGAGGTATTAATTTATTTCTAAATTGAGCATAAAATCATCATTACATTGACTTGATCTGGTGATCCTGGAAGGGTCTTGACTTCCCACAGCTGGCACTTTACTGTTCTTTTATGATCATCTTGAGGTATTACTCATCTCAGTAGCACACCAGCTCCTCAAGAAAGGAACATGCACCCTTTTGTCTCTGCCCCGTTGCTTGTGGTCTTGTGACAGAGGTGTAAATGGAGGCGGCCAAATCTGCCATGCTGAGATGTGCTGCAGCTGTGGATCCTGGGAAGCTCCAGGCTGGGCCTCCCTAGAAAGAAGAGTGGGCAAGGGCTCTTGGCAGCTGAGGCCTCAAGTCTGTGCAGTATGGAAAGTGTAAGCAACTCATTTTCAGTTACACTTGAAGTCACTCTTCACCTTTTAGTGGTAGCTTCAGTTTCTCTAACTTGACATGGTACAGTGTGGCCAGTAGTTAATGACGGCACTTTAATTGTGCAACTGGGGGATTAATAATGTTTTATAGATTAAATTTATTGGCAGTTACAATCCAGAGGACTGTTAAAGCAAAGCATGACACAAATTCACTATACAATACACATTTTAAAAACCCAACAAAACAAACCACAGCCATTACAAAGTTTTTGGGGGAGGGTACTTTGAAAGAGACAGAAGAAACGTCAGTGCATTGTAGGGGGTTGCTTTCCCACTTGCTTTAAAGGTTCTTTTGAACAGTTCTGTTGCAGCTCTACTGGTCACCTCTGTGAAATTACAGTTTTTTCCCACATAGGGATAGCCAGTCTTTCTGCTAGGCAACAGAAGAAATGCTCTTAAGTTTTTCACAAGAAGCTCTTGCTATTCATGGTTATGTACACACTGTTACATTTAGCTGTGGTGATTCAGCTTCCTTAAGCTCTTAAATCAAAGCCACATGAGTGAAAAAATGCTGGCAACTGGAGTTACTTGCTTTACATTTGATTGCAGGAACAGCAGTGGACCTGGTTAGAGACTAGTAGCAAATAATATTTTGCTCGGCCTCAATGTAGATGTAAAATAAGACTAGAACGTACCTGACAGGTGACTGCAGGTTCCTGCACTGAAGACAGAATTAAAAAGCAAAACAAAACCTCCCAAACTCACAATTAATTGCTCACTTTAAAGGGAGACCTGCTGCCATACTGATGAGGTAATCGGCTATTCCTGCTTGTGTCAGCACCTCCCCATTTTGTATCACTGATTAGATAGGAAAAGTATGTAGCCTTTAGAGAAAGGAGGAACTGTTCAGTTCTTTCATCTGAAAACATCACCTGTTGGATGTCTAATGTTTCTCATCTGGCCCAGGGACAATTACAGCAGGGACAAAAGCCCCACATTCCAAATCTAATTATTTCACCCTTCTTGCTTGGGTTCTCCGTGTCTGTTTTGCAAACCTATTCAGGCTTAGCAGGAATAGTTAGCCAAGACAGTGCGATTCATCTTCTGGTGTGGTCTCTTCCCTTTGCTTTATTTGCTGGAGAAGAAACTAAAAAAGCACTATCAAGTATGGTGGATGATGGGAAAGAAGCTATTTATTTATTTGGTACCATGTTCCTGTGCTCCCCCCATTGCTCTACAGAGTCCTTGGAGCAGCGACTCACTGGGCTGAATTGCTCTTTGAGCAAAGCAGTGCCTGCTGCACTGCCTGGGGTGGGACCCCAGCAGGGCTGGCTGCTGTGCCTCCCCCTGCCTTCATCTCTCCCCAGACAGAAAACAGTCCTTGCCCTTGTTTGTAGCTGCTCGGATACACGTTTTAATGATGTCTCTAATTCCGCAAAAGATAGACCTGCTCTGAGGGAGTTGTTACATTGCAGCTAAAATGAAGCTTCTGCTCCCTGTATGTGGTTACTTGGGCCTATACCCCAAGTTTGACAAAAACCTGAGTTTTTACATCAGCTGGTACAAAATACACGTTTATGCAAAACTACACAACACACACATCTTGCCACACAGTCTAGTCACTGCCCAGAAAGATTTAATGAAAACGTTTGTTTAAAAATAAAAATCCACATTTACATCAACTGCAGATAGTGGGGGTGATTCTTCAGCTGTTAGCAGCTCAGCTCTAATTTCAGCTGTATGAAAAGCACCAAATTAGACTAAGTTCTTTCCTCCCACTTGACCCGTGGCTATTGGCGATGCATTATGTTAAGTAATTGCCCAGTAGTGCAGCCACAGCCACTCTCTGCGCTTTATGAAAATAAGAGAGCTTTCACTACAGGATTCTATGATGTTTCTTTATGTGCATTAAAAAGGCACAACTCAGAAGTATAAGGGGGAAGGAGCAGAAACGATACTTCTGGGGCGCTAATATTTCTTTACCAGTTTCTGCCTAGAAATAATGACCCGAGATGAGTTTCAGCCCGTGGAGGAGCTCCGAGCGCGGCAGGGCCGCTGGGGCCGGCGTAGCCGGGAGGTGGCACCAGACGGCTTCGCTTCCCCCGGGCTGCTCCGGGACTCCCTCGGAGCTCCTTGGGGCCCTCCCGGGCTCCCTCGGGGCTCCCGCGGGACAGCGGCCGCCGTGCCGGGCAGCTGTGGCCCCGCAGCGGGGCTCGGGCAGAGCCTGAGCCCGCTCCCCGTCGGTCTGGGAGCGCAGCGCGGCTTCTGCACCTGTCCCTCCCGCTTTGCCCTCGACACCCGTGCTTAGAAATGGCTCAAACGACAGTGCCTGGAGGAAACTCTGCCTCTGATGTAAACTGAGCCTGGTCTAGTATGACCGATGAAGCGTGGCAGAGCGCCGCAATCTCAAATTCATCGATACCAGGAACGCACTAGGTTAGGCAAGGACTTCTTTTAAATATCTTATACTGAAAGCCTGCGAAAGGAGCTTGACACCCTGGGAACGGCAGAGTGCGCTTGGCTCGGCCGGTGAGCTGAAATCCATCCCTCGGGAGGCAGAAGCTGTAACCCAAGGAGGGCTGCCCAGTGGGTCTGGCGGGAGGGATCCGTGTGAGCGCGGGCCGCCGCCCCTGCACAGTGAGCGCTCCCGTACCGAGTGGAGAGACAGGCTGGGAATGGACACCGGGCACCACGGGACAGCTCTGCTACAGAGAAGAGGGACAGCAAAAAAAGTAATCCTCCATATCAAAAGCTGTCAAATCAGCGGTTCATAGCAGCACTGCACTTGGCTGAAATGCCGAAACACTGGTTAACTCCTTCTTGCTCAGCCCCCTTTGAGTATCATCTGTGTGCTGCTTGGCTGTGTGACCAGAGAGCTCTGTACGCTGTGAGGTCCTTGTAGTTCTCCCTTCAGTCCCTTCTCTGGTGCAGTACACCGTGGGCACTTGCATCTTTCTGACCTCCTCAGCCTTTTCTCCTCAGATCTGCATGGATGGGGTTCTGCCCTATTTCCAAGCCACCATCTAAAATTATTTTCTGTGCAAGAGAGGGCTTTGAAGTCTGATTACATTCCCTGTTATCCCTGGAGATAGCCATAAAAGACCCCCGAAGTCACTTCCCCCGGGACTTTGAGCACTGTCTAAATTTCCCTTTGTATGGGGAGTGGCACTCAGGATTGCTACATGCAGGCACTGAGTGCAAGAACTCCTTCATATTTTACCAACAAGTCACTACAAGCATACCGACATGCCACAGCTGCTGGAAAGAGCAGCCTCTCCTCCATGTCCTCACTTTAGCTGTCAGTTTTCTCAGTTGCTCCTCAGTGCCACCCCGAGCATGGAAACTCCCCTTTGGACATTCAGATCCCAGCACCCCCATTCAGTCCTTGTTGTACTTGCTGCCTATTTGTGGCCCCTCAGCCACTTCCCATCCTCCTGCTTGCTTTGTGCACTTTCTGCTCATTTGCCACTTCTTTCTCCTGTTTCTCTCCCCTGCAGACCTCATCACTGGTTACACCTTCCAGAGCTCATTGCTCCCCAGTTCTGTCCCCAGCTGAATTTTCTGCTGTCCACAATTCCTCACTCCACAAGTGCAGCAGCCCCAACACTGTGCACTCTCCCTCAGCCTCTGTTCCTCACCTCCCACTCCCCTTTCCTCACACTGCCTTATCCTGAGCTTCTTAGATCCCTAATGGTTTCAAAGACCCCATTAATCTTTTCCTGACCACTGGATCTTTTTTTTTTTTCCACTGATAATCTAATCTTTGCCCAGCAGGAATGTCTCTACCCAACCAATGAGTTCCCACCTACGCTTGGTTATCTGTAATGCAAGGGGGTGGTTTTACCATAAACTAAGCCCACTCCTAAAAGTCACCTGTTCCCACTCAATCCTGTTATTCCCTCCTCAGGAATCAGCACTATTTTTCATAGGCTCCATACCTCAAAACAGTTTCCAGAGTGAAAGGTCTTACATTTCTCTCTTATTTTCAACCCATCAAGGTGTTTGCAGGCATAATTCACTATTTCCTAGTTTTCCTTCATCTCATTTTGAGTGTCTTACAATAAAGCAAACCCATAAGGGGATGCCTGTTGGGTCCTAATGCTAGGCAATAAATAAATTGAGCATTGGCTGTGGGTTTGCTGAAGCATGCAGCTTGTCTTCTCTCAAGTAACTTGAACATAAAACTTCTTTTTAATTTGTACTTAAAGCTTGTCATCTTGAAACAGCAAATCCTGTATTATAAGCAAATCACAACATTTGTTTTTAAGCACATCCACATTTGTTTATATAAAATCATTACAATGGCACATATATTTTGTTCCAATTTTCACAGTCTCAAACTTTTATCCTAAATGTTTATAGCATGGCCATGTAGCATTGAAATAAAAATTGTAATATAAAATATCAACAAAATGTTAACAATAGGATGCATATTTTATTTATGTTCTTTAAGCTATTTGCTTCCTTTGCAGTCTGGTTTCATACACAGTCACTCTAAACTCTTCCAAGTGCTTCCCCCTCCTCTGCTTACACTCACTGACACGTCACTGCCACTGATTGATTGTTGTTTGTGTTTCCTTTGGATACTTCCAGATGATTGCTACTAATAACTAGTACTAAATTCCTGAAATATCTGCCTGATTCTTTTTCCAAGGCAACTTCATTATGGTCTCATATGAAGCACAGTAGGCCCTAGAAATATTGTGCTGCAGGAGAAAAATAATCTCCAAATGAAGGGATAGCTCAAACAAAGCATTGTAAAAAGCCATCACACTAAATTCTGCATGCATCATCTACTGCATTTCAGCAAAGGCCAAGCTTCTTAGTCAGCTCTCTGAGGAGATCCCTCAGCCTTAACTATGATTCTTTTGGGGCATAGTTTTGTGCTCACTGCACTTTGCTACTGTGTGCAACTCATCACCTGAATGAGGTTAGATCAAAAGGATGAGGTGTAATCAAGTTCAATCAAGAAGTAGACAGTGACAATCAACAGGCCTAATTAATTTTTACTGTAAATTTGTATTGGTTTGTCAAAAAATCAAAATAGTTCTTGAGAGTTAGAGTGTTGTTAATTAAAAAACAAAAACCCCCAAACCGCAATACAACAGCCCTGAAGGATTATGAATTGTAACCAGTACCAACAAGACACAGACTGACAGTGAGCCAGGAACCACTGGATTTGGTTTCTAATTATTCATTTGCCTGCTTACATTTGGAGATACAGAAAGCCAGGAACAGAATTCTCTTTGGTTCAGACCAAAAATCTGCTTAACAATGTTTTAAACTTATGAGCTAGCTGCATAGTGTTGGAAGGGACCCACAGGATCATTGCATCCAACTCCCTGTTTCTGCAGAACTACCTTAAACTAAAGCAGGCATATGGTCAGAGGGTGCTGTCTTTAAAAAGAATGAGTAGGCTCCATAGGTGCTGGAAACATCATACAAAGGAGCAAAGGTGGTGTTACTCAGATAAGGCTATCTTATAAGGTAGCTTACACCTATGATATTATTTCTGTCACATGGAGAGGTACAGTCAGCTCTTTATCACCAAGGTGATGGACAATATCTTACATGGCACAGCAGTGGGGTAACCTGGCAGCCTCTCCACTAATGAAGATGGTGGCAGGCCAGCTGCACATTTAGGGTATTCCAAATAACTCAGGACTCTAGAGGACAATGTGGCACAAAGACAGGCCCTAGAAAACACCCAAGGCTGGCTTACATCCTTTAAGACTAGAGAGCTCTCTCTTCTGAAGGAATACAAAGAGAGCAAAGCATCTCTGTTTGTTCCCCAAAGGGCAAGTCTGGAGCTGGACTAATAAACCAGCAAATGGCTAAATCTAATGGCTCTGTGTTATGCTCCATGGTATTCTTATGGCAAGGAAGCACAGGCATTCTGAAGGAGCATTTTAGTTCAACAGACTCTGTCCTGCTCAACTATCTCCAGGTGGTATTGTGCATTAAAAAACCTGTCCCAACACAAATCACTTTATGTCTACCTACACTGAATTCCATCTGCTGCTTTATCACTGCCATTCACTTGGTCAATTTGTTGTTTTTCACTTTCTCAATTTGTTGTGTTTCTTTCCAATTCTTTGATTTTGATGGATCTGTCATAGTGAAGATGCTGCAAGATGCTCCCTAGGCTCCTTCATAGTAGGGAAAAGCTTTTTTAAATAGTGCTCCTTTTGTATGGTGATCATATTCTGGCCCTACTGATCTGCCATCAGGGGAATTGCCTTTGGCAAACTGGTCCCCAATCACACTTACAGGCTGCCTTTCAGCATCCACCTTTTCCCCTCCTTTCCCATGCACTGTGAGGCTCATCAGCATCAGCTTTTTCTCTACCTCCTCATACCTCACTGTTTAACATTTTGACTCTGTGTCTGTTTTTCCCTATTCCTTAACAAGTTCACTGGTTCACTGTTCAAATCTGACCCGCCAAGTACCTGTTTGGATGAAAAAAAGAGGTACCACAGTTGGTCAATAAACTCTGTCAAAACTATGCTGGCTGAACCTCACCACAAGTAGCAAGGAGGTTAAGACAAACCAAGTCACTGCTCCATACCCTCCTGGCGCAGGACATGAGCAGCAGCAACAGAATTCTGTCAGAGTCAGACTGGGAACTGTGGCAGAAAACATTCTCATCACACTTTTGAAGTCATCTGCACAGACACCGAATCCATTCCCATCCCCACTGTCATTCTTATCCAACAACTGCCAGCTGGAGACAGATGGCAATCTCTGCATTAATTTTTCATCCTGTAAGATGAAATACTTTAAAAAAAAAAATCAAGCAAACTTCTGTTAGTTTGTTTTTTTGCCTTTCGACACTGCATCCTTCCATCAGACAGATGAATAAACTTTGCTGCAAGAAACAATCCTAGTTTTTCTGTGAAACCAAACTAGTTCAAAGAAACTATATAGCTTTTTTGGTCAAATGATAGCAGAGTTCAAGACTGGTAAAACACATACAGAAACAAGACTAGAGGATGCACTCTGGAACTGATCTTGAATGCAGATGCCTCCTGATAAATCCAGCTATTTCACAAAGCTCTGTTTTGTTTAGACACACTCTGTTTTATTTAAAGATTTCAAATCAGACCCTAGCACTTAAAGGGTTTAAGCATCCACCTCAGTAGCACAGCAAATAGGACAAAACTGGCATTTCATTAAAAGCAGGCTTGTCAGATTTGTACAAGTTTGCAGACACAAACTGTAAGAAAGCAATCCATTTAAACCACTCACTACAGCAACTAGAACATAATGTGTTGTTAGAACCTTAGAGAGGAAAACCTAGCCAGAAGGTTAGCACTATGGCCCCAATCTGTAGTGAGGGGGAAAAGAGAAAGATTTAATCAATTTCTGCAAGAAAAGTTGAGGAAATGGAGAATCCCTGAGGATAGGCTAAGCCTCTCAGAACAGTGTGCATAGCTCAGAGGTAGCAGAAGGTGGTATTAAATTGAAAGGGATAGCAGCTCACCTGCCTTAGACAAAAACACCCAAGAGCATTAGGAATAAAAGGTTGAAAAAGAGGAGCATATACTTGAGGACTATTTTACTTTCAGGTGGGATTTGACATTAGAAATGTCATGGAACATATGCAGGGAATTTACAGGAAGATTAGACAGAAGTTACAGCCAGAGATTTAATGTGAAAATTTGAAAGAGGTTTTTGAAATTTTATGGATAAAAAGAAGAGATGTTGCTACAAAAAGAGGGCTGTAAGATTTCAGAGTCACAGCCATTTTAAGCAACAGCATTTCTGGACAGATAGTGCAGAAATAAGCAGGTAGATGTGTTAGTTAGGGTACAGTGAGTGAGGGTTATCCAGCCAGTAAAATTGAAAGCAACAGAGAGGGAAAGTTTAGTGGAACAGCACCAGAGCAGGCTAAAAAATAACAATTACATGCTTAATAAGGCGTGAGCAATAAAGCAGGTAGAGCAAGTGTGTGACTGTAAAAGTTTGGACTGGGAGAAGAAAGATGAAGAATGCTGAATGAATGAACTTCAAAGGGGATCCAGTATGGGAAGCAGTAGACAGGTGCACTAAGTGGAAAGGTTTCATGGAAATTCAGGTAACAGGAGAGGCAAAGTAAAGTCTGGAGCAGAAGGAAGAGTGTGTTTGAGAATCAGGCAGGTCAACACAGTAAACTCAACACAGACTTTGGGGAGAGATGCTGAGGAGGGTGAGATGGAGGGAATGTTTCACTGCAGAACAAGAGTGTATATAACAAATGTTTTCCACGCTCAGAGCATGATGGTAACAAGTAAACAGACATTGGGAAGGAATTTGGATGTTATCCTTAATTTTCTCAGCCATTAATATGCTATTATGTTTTCTATTTTATTTTCCAGCCCTTGAAAATTGCAACTTCAGAAAAGATTATGGCTCAGATAAACCTGAACTCAGAATGTTAACAAGGTTGGATAATTTGGTTTAATCTCTAGAAGAAATTATGAAAATCTCAAGCAGTTTGCAACCCTTTACAAAGAAGGCAGCTTTGAAGTGCCCAACCCCAAAAGGCACTTTATTTCCTTGTGATGTTAAGAATGAATCATGGATTTTACTCTAAATTAAAAAATGAAGTATTTTTTTCCTTGGCAAAGGAGACCAAGATCATCCTACCCAATCCTGGTGGTAATTTTACCTCTAGGGAAGAATCTCATTCCAGAATATATAAAAACCAATATCTTAAGGCTTAAGGACCCTTATCATTACTCCAGTTTAAAACACAGCTAATAAAATGAATTGTATTTCTAGGACTTAAGAATATCCTGAGGATTTTTTTCCTTTGCAAGAAAAGAGAAAAGTGTTGTTCTAAAAATGTTTGCGAGCTATTAAGCTGTTCTCCCTTGTGGCAGAGGAAAACATGCAGCGTGATACTTAAACTATTTGGGACTTTATCCCTGAAAGCTCTCCAGCACAGACAACCTTACTGAGATGCAAACATCTGACAGTCAGCATTTTTGTATTGGGCACTTAAGCCCAACCTCACTCACCACAACATAACTTCTGTTAATTTATAACAGACTATAAAGCAAACAAAGCCTTTTTGGCACAAAAAAACAACAAAAAAAACCCCACCAAAAAAACCCAAACAACCCCCCCCCCCCGCCCCCCCCAAACCTTGCAATGTTGTTAACAGTAGAGAGAAAAAAAATCCAACAGCAGAAGTAGATGCAGCTAAAGCCTGGACATGTCAGCTCCTACACATAAGCAAGGTGGGCACATGGCATGTGAAGCAGGGCAGGCACAGCTAAGCCTTGCTAGCTGCTACAGATTGCCACAGAGAGAGGGGCTCAAGGGGCAGCAGAGAAACGAGGGTGTCCTAAGAACTAAAATACATTGTTATATTGCTCAAAATACACAACGTGCTGTAAGTGACAACTTTCTAATATGACTTTTTTGCTAATATTTGGCCAGCTGTGCTGCTCATGGTGTGTAATAATGAGGGTGTTACAGTTACATGGTTCTCTCAAGAAAAGCTCTTCATTGTATAAATGGAAAAAAAATTACATGATAGGAGAGACAAGAACTCCTATCAGAAATCTTTTTTCTAGATTATGTTTTCTAGAAATACAATTGAGTACTCATCTAATTTTAAAACTCTACAGATAAGAGTGCAGGTAAGATTTTTTCCTTTGGGAGAGTGCTTAGTCAAAACTTCTTTTGGGACCAGCTTTACTTATTTTGTACTGCTGAGTAGTGAAGACAAGCACTAGTGCAGAACTATGTTTTTACCATCTATTTTTTCTGCCTATTTACAGCTTTCCAACCCAACACTGAACAACTGGCTGGTTTTGTTTGGGGATTTGACCTTGGCCTGAAAGATAAGAGATTTCCTCTGCAGTAATGAAACTGCACCTTAACTTCCACATATATGAACATTTGAACACCAACCACCACACCAGAAACACCCCTAAATCCAAACCAGGGCAGAAATCAGATATGAGTTCAGAGAAAAGTCCAAGTAAATGAATGATCACCAGAAGGTTGGCAGGGTAAGACTGTGCCCACTGCTGTGAAAGAGAACGAGGTAGAGGCTTATTTAAGGCACAAGTGGCTACATGGACTAATCCTGTTATTTACATAGTGCAGAGAGCCTAGCAGCAGATACTTGGAGCTCCATTTTGCTGGATATTTTTTATCCCTAACACCTATATATACTTTTTTTCTGTAAAAAGAAACCAAAAATCCTTGCAAAGTTTATATTCTGAAGTACTGCTGAATTTTATTAACTACGTGGACAAATTCAGGACTGAATCTGAAAAGAGGAGAAAAGATGTTCATGTGCTCTCAGCTAGGTGAGCCCAGGTGATATGGATTTCCTCTGACTGATGTAAGCTTGTGTCTTGTCCTGAGCCAGCTGGAAAGGTGGTACCGATACGCTCCCTTCCCTCAGCATACCACTTATAAAGCACGACTAAGCAAGCCACAAGCTATGATTTTCAAAAGTACCACGATCAACTTCCAGGGCGCTACTAAGACATAGTGAGTTCGGGCAAACAAAAACAGAGCTGAGTTTTCCGTGCAGGTTTACCCATCTTATCACCTACACAAGCTGTTCAATAGATAGCACATGCTCCCACCACGGTCCCTCCACGTTCGTTTTTCCTAACATTTAACCCAGTCAGGTTTCCCCACTGAGAGCTGTTATTATTTATAAAACGAGACATCTCTCAAGTCTTTGCGGCATGACTGGCGGAAACCCCTTGAATCCTGGCTTCTTGTAACATCAGGAAAACACAGGATCTTTCCCAACCTTCCGCCCGCGGGAGTGAACTTCCACCCGGCCAGCAGCCGCCTGCCCAGCACCGGCGCGGCCAGAGGAAGTCATTCTGCTGCTGCGGGAGCCGCTGACCTCGGGCTCTTTCCCCCCGGGCCCCGTTCCCGCCGCAGGGCGCAGCGGCGGCCCCGCGCTCTGAGGCCAAGCGGCCGCTCCCGTCCCGTCCCGTCCCGGCCCGTCCCGCCGTGTCCCCGATGGCAGCGCAGGCGCGGCCGGCGGCGCGGGGCTCCGCACGCGGCTCCGGGCCGGCCGGCGGTGACAGCGGCCGGCGGTGCCGGGAGCCGCCCCGCCCCAGGGCCGAGCGCGGCACCTGCCCCGCGGGAGGCGGCCGCACGTCGGGGCCCTTCGGCCGAGCCTTCGCGGCAGGTGCGGGGCGGGTTTGGGGAAGCCCCCGCGGAGGGGTGTGACACCAGACCGCCTTCTCCGGCCCCTCCTGGCGGGGCTCCGGCAGCCCCCGCCCGCCGTCTGTTAAAGCCGCCGGGGAAGCGGAGTGCGGCCACGGCCGGCGTGTCCCGGCCCGGGCATCCCCGCTCCGTCCCTGCCGCTCGTCGGGAGCGCCGAGGTCGGTGTCCGTGTCCGCTCCCGCGCCGGCGCTGCCCGAGGCAGGTGCCGGGGCACCGCTGCGGGCCGGCAGCCGTGGCGGTCAGGTCGCGGCACGCACCGGGCCGGGCGGGGCCTCCCCGCCCTCACCCCATTGTCGGGGCCATCTCGGCAGTTTCCGCCCTGGCTTCGGCTGTGTCCGCGCCGCGATGGGGAAAGGGGAGGGAGCTCGGGAAGGCTCGGGGCAGCGCCGCTCCTTCCGGGACGGCGGGAGGCGGTGCCGCTCACCTGGTGCCGCCGGCGCTGTGCAGCGCCCGAGCCGCGGCCCCGCCGGGCGGGAGGTGAGCGCCGGCCGCGCTCGCCCCGCCCTGCTGGGCGCGGGAACGCGGCTCCCCGGGCAGGCAAGCGGGCGGCGGGGGGATGGCACCGGCTTCGGGGGATGGTACCCGATGGCCCGGGGCGAGGGACGGCGCTGCGCGGCCGTCGTGGCCGCCGCGGGCGGGCGGAGGAGGCGGGTACTGCCGGGCGGCCCCGCGCCGAGGGGTGAGGGGAGCCCCGGGGAGCGAGGGGCGCCGCGCCGGGGCCGGGCGCCGCGGTCCGAGCCGTGGGAGCCGAGCGTGCGAGGGCGGGCGGTGATGGAGACCCGTCCCCTGGGGCCGGGGGCTTCCCGGGGAGTGCGCGAAGCGGCGGGACGGGGATGGGCAGTGCGGCGGGACGGCTCACATCCCCTCTTTGTTTCTCTCCAGGGTGTTTGTGCTTCTCCGAGCCTCTCTCCCCGCCCCCGACTCTCCCGCCCCCGTCTCTCCCGCCCGACCCGCCGGGACCTCTCCTCTCCGGGCGGCAGCAGAGCCGCTTCGGGGCGGGCGGTAGCAGCGGTGCTGGTGGGGCGCTCTCGCCGTCCAGCCCGCCGGGAACATGGCGACTGGCGGCTACCGCAGCGCCGGGGGTAGCACCACGGACTTTCTGGAGGAATGGAAAGCCAAGCGGGAGAAGATGCGGGCGAAGCAGGCACCGCCGGCCCCGGGCGCACCGGGCGGGGGGGAGCCCCGTCCTGCGGGGGGCGGCCCCTCCGCCGAGCTGAACAACAACAGCAACCTGCCCCCCGAGCGCGCGGCGCCCCCCGCCGGCGGGGCGCTGAACTGCGTCAGCCTCGCCAGCGCCGCCCTGGGCCGCGGCGCCCCCGCCAAGGAGCCGCCTCTCGCCGGGAGCCGCGGGGCCGAGCCCGCCGCCGCACCGGGCTCCCCCGAGGGCGAGGAGAAGCTGGCCGCCAAGGGAAAGAGCTCGGGCCCCAGCGCCAGGAAGGGGAAGGGGCAGATCGAGAAGAGAAAGCTGAGGGAGAAGAGGAGGTCGACAGGTGTGGTGAACATCCCGGCCGCCGAGGTGAGCCGGGACGGGGGCGCGGCCGCAGCGGAGCCGCCGCTGGGGGCGCGGGCGCAGCCCCGGTGCCGCGCTGCTGGCGGGCGCTCTCCCTCCGCCGCGGGCGGCAGCGCTGCCGGACGGACGCGCGGCGCTCGGGCAGGGCGGCGTCCCAAGCGACCCACAGATGGGGTGTCATTTATCCTAAAGAAACTAGACCTGTCCTAACTTGCGGCTTTTTTTTTTTTTTTTTAGTAGCTTCTTGTCGACAGAGAGTAAGTTCAAACCTTTTGGAGATCAAACACGTGCCTGTTAAAGTATGGTCGAAATAATAGTAATGAGAGAAAATTGATTTATCAGGTTGGAATAGATGTTAAGGTGTAAATATTATTCAGTTTGGAAGCCAGAAGAATTTCCTGCACTGGAAAAAATGTAGTGGTTTGAAGAGCATTTTTTTGAGGCAGAGGAAGATATTTTTATCAGCCAACACCACTGTCCTCTGTGGTTTGCTACTAGTATAAAAATCTGGCATTGATTTGTAATACTCCTAGAGGAATTCAGAAGAATGATAACTAAGCTTTTAGCTTGTTTTGCAGTTAATAAGAAAGGCCACAGGAAACTTTGAATAGAGTTGTATTTCTGTCTACAGTTTTGAACTAGTATTGGTGATCACCATATTTTTGTAGAAAAAAGATTCTTCTGGTTAATATTATGGATTATTAAAGTAAGTCAAGAAAATTAAAGATCTTTGTTTCTGAAGCAGCAGGAGAAGATGAAATTGTGTTTTTCACACCTGAAGTCACTTGTGACATCCTAGGCACTTTCACAGCACACCCTTTCATGTGAGGTGGTCTTGGAAGGTTGAGAAGTGAGTTTCAGGAACAGTAGAAATCTTTATAACTGTGGTTTTTGAGAACAATTACTTGCATAGTCTTTAGTTTGAGGTAAAGAGTTTTGACATAGGTCTTCAGTGTCATTGTTTTGTAAAGTGGTGAATACAAGTGAGTAATTTTAGGTTTTTTTCAGGGTGTGCAAGCCTCATAGACTGTACTTTGTTTGTTTTATATGGACCGCCCTTAAATACCTACCCCTTGTGCCTTTTATAGGAACGTTAAAATGCTGCATCTTTACTTCCCTAAGTGAACTAGTCCTAGCCCAGCCAGTAAGGGTTTTGCACGTTGCAGCAGGTGTTGTATGATGTGTATTTTAGGGGTCTCTGTGGTGTACCCTGTCCCTAGTTGTACTCTCTTTGGTTGGTTGGTTTTGAGCAGTGGGTTTCTTTTTGCTCTTTGGGACTAACATCCCAGTTCTTTGAACTGCTGTTCCTTTGGTAGATTTCGGATGGTGTGGTTTGGGGTTTGGCGAGTTTGGTTGTGGTTGGGGTTTCTGTTTGTTTGTTTGGTTAAAGTATTACTCAAAATGTGTCTTGCTTTCCAGGAAAACACATTCCTTGCTCAGCAGCCATTAGAATCCTGTGTTTGAATTTGCTACATTTTTAAGGATATCTTTATTTATTAAGGGTAACGTGTTTAGGCATTGAGAAACAAGTTCCCACCTGCCCCCTAAACTTTGCTGAGTGTCCCATGTGTTGGTGCCTCTTGGAAACTTCTTGTACCTTTATACTGATTGCTTCTATAAGTAGCAATTAAGCATTTCATCACATTTTTGGGGTCAAATTTTAATAACTGTAGGTAACTGTTGTACAAGGTGTCATTGGAGGAGCTTGCTACTAATAAGTGTTGCATTTTTTACCAGGACATACTTATGCAGAGCTATCTCTTTTCAGTATTTCACCTTTCTTAAATGTTTTTATTCCTTGCCACATGCATTCCTAGGAATTGTTTAGCTAGGGAACACTAGATCATTCCTGGTAGTGAACAGCTTCAAAAACAGTCTCCAGTGTCAAATGTGAGTACTTACTTACTGGTTAATGCTTTGCAGACTATTTACTTGTCTTTCATACAGCTTTGTAGTCATGAGAAAATGCTTTAAAGTATTGATTCAAGCTGGTCAGCCGAAGTTCTCAGACAAAAGAAGGCTGTGATGTAGATGATGGCTTGTTGGAGTAATCTGCAATACTCCAGTTTCTTATTGTCTTTCTCACTTGGTGCTAGGCATAATGACTTGGTAGTAATACACCCTGAATTTTACTATTTGTAGCTCTTGATGGTGTATGTTTTAAAATTGGTTCTCAGGAGATGTTATTTTAGAGTTTTGCTGGATGTTTCGTTGTCTTATTTTTCAAGAAAATAATTTTTGTAAGAATGAAGTAGACACTTTATGCTAAATATCTCCCCTTTATGATCATCATGCCACTGTGGTGGAGACCAGTAAGATCCTCTGAAATGAAAACTGGTACCTGTTGAAAAAATGCACTCCTAGAAGACATGAAGTGCCTAAAAGCTTTTGTGCCCAAAAACTGAATACAAAAATAGGTTCTGCCTTGAAGAAGTAGGATTTAATTTCATTTGCAATGCAGCTGGAGAAATTATTGATAGGAAAGGTGGCAGAATAAGAACAGTTAGTGTTGTCTAAGTTATCTTGAAACAGGCATGA
Organism: Melozone crissalis; assembly: GCF_028551555.1. Lineage (NCBI taxonomy): Eukaryota > Metazoa > Chordata > Aves > Passeriformes > Passerellidae > Melozone > Melozone crissalis. Next base: position 30,844,219 of record NW_026535782.1, on the reverse strand, counting down.
AAAATGTTAGCAGATTACTTATTAATGATTAATTTCTCTCCTGTTCAATGGGAAGGTAATAGGGCCAGTTCTTCAAGAGTTCTGTGTCCTAACTGTATTTTGTATGGGTGTTGGTGGAGGACAGAAACCACACTGGAAGCTGTGAAAACAGATGGTAACAGGTTGGAAGTTGACAATGCTTTGTATTTGGAGACCACCATGATAAAAGTAAAGGCTGTTTATTTTACCTTCTAAGCACTAGTGCTTTTCTAAGTCATGGTGACTTTTGAAAATGGCTTTGGAAATACAGTGTTTTTCCTTTCAGCACTCGTAGATTCTTGGAAGTTGGATTTTGTCTAAATATTAAGTGCTGTGGGATTTGGGTTTTGTTGATTCGTAACAATTCTTCAGGTTGTAAAAGGTAACTGAATTATATGTAATTACCCTTACTATGTATGTTATCTTCCTTAAATATTAACTTTTATAACCATTTTTGATTATGTTTGGAATGTGTTTCTCAGTTTGCAGCTACTCACCTGATGCAGGTGTTGAGTTTACTTGCAGCATTTTCCTCATTTACAGTTGTGCTAATGCCTATTTAAGAAACACAGAGCTCCCATTATTCCCTGACAGTGCTTTATGAGGATCCATATATAGGATAACAGTTATGTTTTGTATTGTTATCATAATTATGTCCAACTCCAGGCAAGCCACGGTGCACTGGTTAAACTGCAGCTTTGCTTCTGTAACTTTACATTTGAGAATTATGCTGATATAGCTGTGTGAGTAAGGCTTTTTTTTTTTGGGTGGATGTTTTTTTTTCTGAACTCCAGAAAGGATAATAACAACTATTTTTGTGGTTACCTTTTTAAAAGTATATATAATATACTTTTTTAATATATATATATAATCAAAATCTTGGTTCATTTAGCAAGGACAGTTGTATAGCTGGGTTTTGTGTAATATGTGCAGTATAGATACAGTTTACATTTTTACTTAACCATATGGAAGTCATCTAAGTTGGGAAGTGTTCTTTTGCTAATAACAAGGTGATGAATGATTTTAAAAGGTGTAAGGAACACTGCTCCGTGTATTTTGTACCTGAGACACAACAGTCTCCTGACCTGTTCGTGGGAAATATTGGAGTGAAAGGCAGAAGTGATTCAAATATGGACTCTGCAAAGGATGTTCAGCCAGTCTGTGTTCTTGTGAATAGCAGTAAAGATACAGCTTTTTGCATCCCCACTGATGGCTCCCCGTCAGGAGTCTGCCTGTGTGTTTAGAAGGCAGTGTGTGTGTGGTGCTTGGTAGGTGTTGTACGGAACAGCAGCCTTGGAAGCAAGCAGAGCAGTGAGTGCTTTCTGTGGGGAAAGAGTTCCTGCTGCTAGAGAAGTCCAGTGTGCTCAGTTGAGACTAACAGAAAGTTGCTGTGTTCCAGCTGGAAAAATATCAAGAAAATTTAAGTGCTACATGTGTCGGGCATAGCAATTACTGTGTGTGTTGTAGAGGAATCGAAATCCTTCTCTGAATGGCTGGAAAACAGAGAGAGGAGTGGAATCCTGTACTGGCTGTTGAGCTCTTTTGATTAGAAGTTTGCCGTCAGCATTATCTTTCTTAGTGATTCCCTACCTGAGGATTAAAGTGTCTTCATGTTACATCTTGAGATTAACGAGGTAGTGTCTTTCCATTGTCTAACATCAGTAGTGTTGTAAAACAACTTGTCTGGTTTTGTGTTGAGGAAAAAACAGCCTCAATAAGTGGTTGTTCAGAGTACTAGGAGAAACCCCTGCATCTGACTTACATGCTTACCATTCATGCAGATGTAGTACTGTTGTAGTGGAAGTCTGAAGTATATTTATTTGACCTGGAGAGCCATTAATGATAGGTTAGGCCATTCTCTTGCTGGCTTTCTCTAGTGAACACATCTTACTAGGATTCCATTTATGGTTCTTCTTTCAGATGTGGCAGGGTGAATAGAAACATTTTCAGGTTCTGATAAAAGAATTGTATTGAGATTAAACAATCCATTTTGTTTTGCTTTTAATGCCTTTGTGAATTGTGATTTTGACCAAGTCTCCTGACAATACCTGTTCAAAGGGCATATTTTCTTCTTTCCATCTCTTTTTAGCATATGATAAGCTTATCCTTATTTTTTTCCAGTTTTGTTTTGTTTAAGAGTATGCTTTAATATCTTGACATAGCTAGGTACTGGAAGTTATTTGTCCAAAAAACCAATCATAACTAAGTTTTTAATAAACTTTAAAGTGTGAAAAACTTCCAATCTCAGAATCCTGTAGCAGCTTCTAAATCACTGTGTGTGTACCTTCCAGGCCTGGTGTGCCCATCCCGTTGCTTATCACTGGCAAGCCTGAGAGAAAACCAGGTTTGCCTGTGATAAGCAATGGAACTGGTTGGCAAAATTTGATGAACTGTGTGCTTATGAGGTCTGTCAGTCATCCCCATGAGGTGTTGTCTACAGTGAACTGCACTTGAAACATTCCTACACCGACACACACAGCAAGAGGAACAAGGAAGAGGAGCTTCCTTAATCCCAGAGATGTGATATCATTGGTAAAAGTGAAACCTGGTGGGATGAGTCCTGTGGCTGCTGTGTTACAATTACAGGCACTTCAGGAGAGATCAGGCAGGGGCGGTGAGGTGAAGAGGTCATAGAGGGGCTGAAATGTATGGAGCTCAGAGTTGGCACAGTTGAGTGCTACTGAGTAAGGATTAAGGGACAAACTTCATTGTGGAAGTCTTCTATAGGCAACTCAGCCAGGATGACAGCACTGATGAATTATCCTTTAAGGAGCTAAGGAATAGAAATCAGCCACCCTTGTTCTTATGGGGGACCTTAACTTGCCAGATGTTAACTGGGAGCACCACACAAACAGGTCCAGAAGATTCCTGGAGCACCTGGATGGTAACTTGATATAGATGCTAAGGGAGTTTACTTGGAAAGGGGCCCTTTTTGATTTGTTGCCTTCATCAGAGTGGGGCTTGTGAGTGGAGTGGATTGACTGGTCTGTGGCTGTCTTGGCCACAGTGACCAGGAAGTGATCAAGTTTTAAATGGTCATGAGAAGAGCAGACTTCAGGCTGCTCAGGGAACTGGTGAGTAAGGTCACTTGGGAAGATGCTTTTGAATGTGCTGTGGTCTGACAGTGCTGGTCTCTTCAGTACCACGTTCCTAAGAGTACAGGAGCAGGTAACTTGAAAATATTGAAAATCAGGCATACGAGACAAAGGGCTAACTGGTCTGAGCAGGGATCTTCTTCTGCAGCTAAGGCAAAAAGGAAACTGTATGTCCAGTGGAAGCAATGTTCATGGACACAGGAGGATTACAAAGATGCTGTTTCACCTCTGTGGGGTGAAAATGGAGAAAATTGGTGTAGCTAAAGCTCAGTCAGAATTGAAGCTGGCCAGAACTCTGGGAGACAATAGAAGAGGCTTTCTAAAATATGTTGATAGCAAAAGGCAGTGCTGAAATAATATATGTGATGAAGATGGTCACCTCAAAAAATGGAACGTAGACATAGCAGAGATTTAATTGTTTCTTCAACACTGGTGGTGGCCTCTTGGAGTCCCAGTGCCCTGAGCTGGAGAACCATGACTGTGAGAATGATAAACTCCCATTGAACCCCAGTGTCATAGAGGATTTGCTTTTCCAGCTGAATCCCTCGAAATCCATGAGACCTGATGGAGTTCATCCAAGGGTGCTCAAAGAGCTGGCTGATGTCATCACAAGACCTCTCTCAATGATTCTGGAATGGTCTCAGGAATGTGAAAAGGTCCCAATCGACTGGAATTTGACAAATGCCCCAATTTTCCAGAAAGGCCAGAAGGCTGCCCCTGGTAACCACAGGTCTTTCAGTTTTACTTCAGTTCCTGGTAAAATCATGGAGAGGATTATGTTGGGAGTTTTGGAGAAACACCTGGAGGACAGTGCAGTCATGGGTCACAGCCAGCACAAGTTCATGAGGGGCAAGTCCTGCTTGTCAAACTGAATTTCCTTCTTTGACAAGGTAACTTTCCAGTTGATGAGTGGATGCCATTGTGATCTTTTTGGATTTCAGTAAAGCTTTTGATAATGTCTGTCACAGTGTCCTTCTGAGCAAAATGTCCAACACACAGCTGGATAAACATGTCATGCAGTGGGTGAGCAACTGTGAGCAAAGGGTTGTGTTGAGTGGAGTTACATTAGGCTGGTGTCCTGTCACTAGTGGGGCTCTTTTCCATCCTTGCCCCTGTGCTCTTCAACATCTTCATGAGTGACTTGGACACAGGACTGGAAGGAATGCTAAGTAAGTCTGCTGATGGCACTGAGTTGGGAGGAGCTGTTTATTGCCATGAAGGGAGAGGGACATTGATAAATAAAAGGGCTGGGCAACCACCAACCCTATGAAGTTTAAAAATTACAAGTGTTGAATTCTGCACCTGGGATGGGGCAACCCTGGGTGTGTGCACAAAATGGGGAGTGTAATGCTGGAGAGCAGCCCTGTGGAAAAGGACCTGGGGGTCCTGGTTGATGGCAAGTTGGAAGGGCCACTGTTGATTGGTTCCATACAAGTTTGTACTGTGTTCTTAAAACTGTATCCAGTTTACACTTATTACATTTATGTAAACTCATGTGTGGTTTTCTCTGCAACTTTTCTTCCCCCAGGGTTGAAGTTGTGTATTTAAATAATTTCATTTGAAAGACTAAGTGGGCAACCTGTTTTTTGTGCTAGACGAGGTCATGGGAAATTAAAATAAAAACTACAACCCTGATGTTTTATTTCAGGATTTGACTGTATTTGATCAGCTTGGATGTTGCTATGAAGAACTGAATGGAACATTTAGGTCTCTCTTACTCTAGGACTGAAAATCTTATATTCAACTCTGTTGTATAGTCTTACCATGTAATAATCACATCATCTTAGGTGGTAGCTATGTTTGGTACAAAATACAGGAACATCATCCTGAATTAAGGTAAGCTTAAAAAAATAAATTAACCAAAAAAAACCCCCTGAGAGAAACAAAAGTAATGCTGTGCCATCTGCAATTTTTACCTGTCTTAATTCTCAACTGTTACTCACCTTTAAACAACAGCAACAACAAAGTGCTAGGTATGGGCTTCATGCAGTGTTTTTTGCAGTATTTAATTGATTTTCTTGATCTGAAACCTAAGTAAGTGACTGATGTCTTGAGTCTTTTAAGTCAGAAGCTTTTTAGTAGGTGAGAGACTTGTGGAAGCATAGTCCAGTGCAATGCTGGGTGTTTTCTTTGTGTAGGTATTGAATCTAAGTGTAATTAAGGCTGAAATGAGCCTCAGGAGGTCTTAAATTCATCCTTCTTGCATCCAGTCAGATCTTGAAAATCTCCAAGGATGAAGTCTTCACAGCTTCTTTGGACAATGCTACCAGGACATGACTGTTCCTTTCTTTTGGTCTGTCCTTTACATTTACATCCATTGTCTCCTGCCATGCACTGCTGTAAAGAGCCTAGCTCTACTTGGTGTCTGCCTGGGACGGTTGGAAAAAAGATGGATTTGGTTTTTTGGAAGAGCAACCATCTAGATGGGCAGAAATAGGTGATATAACAAGATCTGAGGCACAAAGGCAGGATAGCTGGGCAGAATGCATGCAGCACTCAGATGTGGAAAGGTGTTGTGAAATAAGAGCTGGTTGTATGTGTGGTGTCTGAGCCACAGACATGTGTGAGGTGTGTGAGAGACCATAGCGGGAGGCAGAAGGAAGTAGTAATGGGGAATTCTCCTCTTTCACTGTTCCTGCTCAGCACTTTCTGACCCTACTGCTTATTTTTGTGAATTATAGGAACTTGTTCATGTCCTACTTGTCCACTGTAGTTACTGGTACATATTTTATGAACTGTTTTGCATGCAATATGCAGTTTAGTGTTTGGAGGAACATGGGATTTCTGAAACCTGCACTCATGTGGATTGGTCTCTTCCCACTGTATGCTGTTCGTAAAGTTCTTTAGCTTAATTTTTCCTCTCTGTGCACCAATAAAATAAGACTAATTGCAGTGTGTCTGACTAAAGGACCACCTTGCTCAGTGTCCTGCTCCTGCCATGGCCATAATCAGACACATAGGAAAAAGTCTGCAGAAATGTTGCCTGGTGTTCCTGTGAGATAGTTTTCTAGCCACGTGGCAGTTTTCATCTCAAAGACTTGCTACACTGTATAGAAATTGCTAAATGGACAGAAATTAATATGATTTTATGTGTTCAGTCTCCTCTTCAACTTGTGTAAACTGTTAGTAAACAAAACATCAGCTGACAGTGAGGTCCACACTTCTAAGAACTCTCCTAGATGATGAGATACCTCTCTATGATTATTTCCTTCTCTTCCCTGCAGAAACTCAATGTGGTATCTGTAAGCCTCATGTCATGATCCCTGTTCACCAGTTACTGTATATTTTCCTCAAGATTGTTGAGCTTCTGAAAGATGACCTTTATTGCAGAGTTTAGGAGCTAATTAATATTCTGGTACTCTGATGGATTATTAAACAAAGTGAACACCAAAAAAGTCTTAAACCAACAATATAGGGTGAGCAGCCCTTTCAAAAGAGTTCCAGGAACTCTTAGTCTGCTTTTAGAACAAATTTAATCTGAATACTCCCAAGATGCAATGAACAGAGTGATCAGTGATACAAAGTATAATTTCAGTTTCTTCCATAAACATACATTTTGTTTTTGCAGGTTGAACTAGGAATTATTATTAATATTGATCAACTAATGAGTGCTTTGCTCAGCCAGAACTATGCCAGTGCCTTATTAGCCTTAGTTGTTTGCAGGTTGGCAGTGGTTGTGCTTGTAGTGTGTGTCCCAGACTGTAACTCACAGATTGAGATGGAGTATGTGTATTTTTTATTTGTGGCAATGAAGTTTATTAGCAGTTATAGACTAAATCTAATCTGAAATAGGACCATGACTTCATTTTTTCACAAGTCTGATATCAAGAGTCATATATTGATCTCTGGTCAGAAAACAGTGCTTAGCAGTATGAGTAAGGACTCATACCTCTGTTAACTGAGCAACTCTCCTCATTTTGTCCTGTATGATACACATTCTTCAGAATGTAGGAAAACAGCCTGGAACCTGGAAAAGATTCCATGTGTGACTGCTCTGTTCTTTGTACTCTAGTAACTATTATCTTTTCACAGGTAATATTTAATGATTTGTGTTTTTTCCTGAAGCTGGTAGCTGCTACAGGTGCCTCTAGAACACAAAGTCAAAAACTTATCTTTATTTGTTTGTAGTTTGTTTTCTTTTGAGGAGTAGTTTTGAGTAAGATCTGTTTTGACTAAGGATATAGATATTTTTGGAATGTGGAAATTGGAGTGGAACATGGAAATGCTTGGTCCTGTAGAAAATTATAGTTTAGACCTGTGTTAAACCAGTTGTTTAACTTCTGTCTGCTACACAGCCATATTTAGGGTTACCATTTTTTCCTTCCTATAAAAGCTCTGAGGTCCTTTTGTTAAAAGTTCTCTTTAAATTAATGCACTAACTCCAAGATAAAAGATTTTGTGTGTGTATGTGTCTGTAATGTGGTACTTCAAAGGATGATTGTATGACACCGTCATTTCAATTAGACAAAAGCTAAAAACATCTGCAAAATTATGAGAAATGCTGAAAGATTTAAAAACTGAATGTAGAGACATTTGACAGAGCAATCCTTTGGTTTTATTCTTTTAGAAAAATAGCTGAAGATATGATGAATTGAGATCGTCCACATTATTTTTTTTGTATTTTAAATTACATTCATTTATACTATATTATGCTGAGAAGAGGTAAAGGATATGTTTGGAGCTTAATCATTAGTTAATGATTTGTCGTTGTTTTTCAAGATGTTTGAGCCTAGAAAATGGTCACATTTCTTTCACAAAGGTAGTAAAGACTGTAGGAATGTCAGAAATGCAGTAGTTTTTCAGATTTGGAATTCTACAGCCGAATGTTTAAGAAGCATATGTTTGGTGTGTTAAGTACTCTGATAAAGCATTCCAATGAAGTATATTGGAACTGGGCACTTCAAGCATTTTTAACAATTAAATTAGGGCCCCACACTTGACAACCAAATATTTAGGTACCAGCATTCAGATATTTCTGAATGGCATAGCTGGAATTTTGTTAGTCCTAACCCATCTGTCAAAGAGTTTCCTATTCAGCCTATTTCTCTATTCTTTTGATCTCTTACTAATAGATTTGAAAAGGACCAAGTCTGTCATACTTCTTCATGGCTAGAAAGACATAGAAACTCTAAAGGTAATTTTGTGAAAATAGAAATAAGCTAAAAGTTAACAAGACTTGTACAGTGAGATACCCTGTATCCTCTTGAAGGTGATGTGCATTGTAATTACCTTGTGTGAAATACTGCACCTCAGGCAGTTGACTTTTACAGCAAAATATGGGAGTTGTTTTCAGCCCGAGGCAGAAACTGAGGAGCATCTCCTTATCTTTTTTAGTCTAAAACATAAATGGGTGTTTTAATATATCCCATTTGTGGGCTTGCTTCTTCCTTTCATTTAAAAAAAAATTGGGGCTTGTCAGATGTCAAATCAGTTTTTGTCAAAGTCACCCAGAGGCTGTTTGAATGCAGGTGTTGCTAAGCAGCTCAATAAAAAAAAAAACACTTCTCATTGCATATTACGTTTTTAGTGAGATGCAGGAATGTTTTAGAATCAAACCAAGAATTTGGAAATACTGATGTGTTTTTGCATGTACGACGTATTCATAGCTGCCATTCTGCTTCCCTTTTTGATTTGCCATATTTTTCTTGTGGTCTATTTATTTAGAATGATGTGGAGGTTGTTTGTATCTTTTTATGTTCTAAAGCTTTCTGCTTTAGAACACTCACTTACTGCTGACTTGAGTAGAGAGACCAGAAAATGAGGTCTGAAGTCTGGATTCCGTACATTGTGCAAGCTATCAGTTAATATCTATTCCGTTATAATAAGTGTAAGCATCCCTACAGCCTTGTATTAGGTGCTACAGCTTATTAATTCAGGTTGAGAATAGCTGTTCTTCTATTTTGAGATCCTCCTTGGATCAGTGTGGAAGGGCCAGGAAGGTGCTCAGGCACTGCTGAACTTGTGGTTAATAAATCATGCTGACCTTATGTGACTCCATATGGAAATAATGCAAAATGTGGGTGTGCAAATGTGATACAGTGATGGTCAAGCTGACTCTCAGACCTTTGGATGTCAGTGTTGCTTCCACTTCCAAGAGTGTTTGGTGTGCTTGCCACTGTATTGAGTGAGTACAGTTGTTTCTGAATGAGTACAGATTGTGCACCTGGTGCATGGGCTTGAGTCTGTCTGTCAGATCTCAGTTTGGAAGGAGCAGTATTAAAGAGAATAGCTTTTGTAGCACTTTGGCACAATGGAAGGGTTTATGTTCCTTTAAAATATACCTGTAAAAATCTTTCTTTAAATATGCTTGGGTTTTTTAGCCTGAGGCAGAAACTGAGGAGCAATTTACTAGATTCACTGATGAAATCATAGGAAATAACAAAAAAAAGGCGAAACTGAAGGATAAATTCAAGACGTGTTTATCCTGTAATATGTTGCAGGCCTTCAACAAAGATGAAAAAATGTCCTGATATTTAAAAAAACAGATGATAAGGAAAGGTAGCTAACTACAGATGTAGTTTAGAAGAGATAATTTTGTTGGTGTGTCTGGAGAAAATTGATGAACATGACAAATAAAAAGCAGCTCATTAAACAGAGGTGATTGGTTTATTTTTATATTTGTTTTAGTTTTTTGTTGTCTTGAATGCATGTTGTATCCAATGCTCATACTTGCATATAAGATGGTATTTATAAAGCCTTTTGCAATTCCTCGTAGTCTGGAGACTGAGATAAACTTTTTTGAAGAATACTGGGAAAAACCAGGCAGGGTTGCATAAGTGTTAACTTTCAAATCTGCAGCGACTGTGTGGCTGGATTTTCTCTTCATTTTCCACAGCACCTCCAAAATGAGTACGGGATAGATAAAACTTTTATTGGAAAATGGAGGTGAGCATGTGACAAAGGGAAAGTAGAGCAGCAGTATTTGAGTGTCAGAAGGGAGAAAGAAAAGTGTGTTCCAGTCAAGTTATATATTCCATGTTTTTAATTATAGGTTCCGAAATGGAAGGTTTGTTACAGCCATTCTTAAAACACAGGTGACCAAAATTTTTGTTCATATAAATGTGTATGAATCTAAGATTAAATATGAAAATTAGTTTGGTTACATTTTTACTAGCCAGTATTTAAAATTACAATTTAAATACACCTCTTTATTTCCCTATGAAATTGAATTGGTAGCATTTATGCAACCTATAGTTCAGGGCAGAGTTCTAAATCTGAAATAAATGGTAAAGAGTCTTTTTTTCCCATTTGGTTGTTTGCCACAGTCATTGGTTCTCTGTTTCAGGACTCCAGTGGAAGCTAGGAGGGACTGTATGAACTAGGATCTGTGGCTGGACTAGTATTTGGTCAGTATCAAGAGTTGATTAGCAAAAAGGAAAGAAGGCCTGTAAAATAATTTTCTACAGTTTTAAGCGGATTTTTTTTCCATTATAGTCTACTTTTATTCAACTTACGGAATTAAGATTTTTCTGTCTTTTGTGCAGGGATGGTTCTTCTGCTTGGACACTGTTTATTAGGAAGCTGCACTAATAAATCATGAATGAATCCCCTGAAATATCACTGGGTATGTTGTGCCATAAAGGGGTTTCCATCAGGGATTGCAAATGCTGCCTTATATCTGGAACTCAGCCTGGACCATATTTTTCTAGCTGTCCTTGTGTGCATGAACTGTTTGTAGGCCAGCACTCTGTGAACTTCATAGATGATGGGATGTAAGAAGTGAGCTCAGAGGGACTGGTGCTGGCTTCTGAATGTGGCTGTGTGCTGGGTGAGAGGGGAAGCTGCCTGTCCAGACAAAGAAGCTTGGAGGATGTAGTGGGGGAGGTCACAGGTATTTGTGCCTAGGGATAGCCACCAGACTCCAAATTCAGCTCTGCATCTAGGCTTGAACCAAAGTAATTGCAGTTGGTTTCATTTGAAAGGTCTTAGCTTTGAATCAGCTGCAGTCCAAGGAAGGACATGTTCTCTCTGTGATAGGCAGCCCTTCCAGAGAGGACTATAAATAATGTCATGTAGTTATGGAAATAGATTCCTTGAAATATTTTACTTTTGAGAAAATTATGAATTTTCTAGTCAGTGTTTTCATGTGTTACATGAAAACACTGGTACAATTTGATTTGGAAGGTGCAGTTGTAACTGAAAAAGAAAATTTCTTGGGAACAGAAGAAAAGTAATCACTTTATTTTCTCACTTTTTTACTTCTAAGAACTTGACTAAAATTTTAGGTGGCATGCCTCGTGTCTGTAAGAGGACATTCCCTTTACTGGTTGTAGCCACAGATGTTATTTAACAAGAACAGTCTCAGAATGGCATGTTCAGTCATGCTTTAACTGTATGACAAACAAAATGCCTGAAGCACAGAGAGATAACAGCAAATGGGGACTGTATTCTAGCAAAGGGACACTGGCTCATTAAACAATTGTGTTCACCCCTGGTATTCCAACCGTTTCTTGTCTTTCTCCCCTCAAAATTCTGGCACTGCCAGTATCTGGTGATAGTTTACTCCAGCAATTAAGAGGTGAAAGGATGTGAAGCCTATATGCCTGACAAGTTCATTTAAGGTAAAAACTTGTTACACCAATACAACATTTCCTATTGATCACTGAGAGTATTTAATTTGTTACAAATCTGTTTCCCAAAGTACAACAATGAAAAACCCCACTTAAAGTGCACCCATTGAAGTGTAGCTAGCAATCTTCAAAAGTCCTTTTGTGTGTGTGTGTATAATGAAGGAAAGTAGGAGGGTGGATAAAAGCTGGAATAATCTTTAAGGTTTAGTTTTAAAACTTCATCTTAAAGATGAAAAAAAAAGAGTAGAGGTACTGGTATTTGAGCCTTTGTTTGGCTTCATTTAGAGCAAGCAGGTAGATTTTCTATTTTACAGTGTAGTTGATTGCTTTATTTCTGATTTGTTTTGTAGCCTGATCCTCCATTTATCTTAGTAATTTGTTTCTGACTAATATTTTAATAGCTTGTTAGGTACCATGTCCACTTCTGTAATCAATGTATGATTTATTGGTTTTCATTCTTTAGTGTAGTATCCAATTTAATTAAATGAGATTGACTGTTTTCGTTAGTTGTGGTAGCTATTTAATTCTTAATTTCACCAAAACTCCTGGGTGTATGCTTCTAGGGATTTATTTCTTATTTATTTCTTCATGTCTTCATTCTCAGTACAAGTTTGTAATGTTTGTGCAAAGGTCTATGCTTGTAGAAAACTTTTTATTAAATTATCTTTTGAAGTTTTAATGGATTGTTGTTTTTAAAGATTGTGTGCTGGTAACTTTAAAATAAAACATCCTTTCAGGCTGTGAATGCATTTTGCATGCCTTGGACTTTTTTGTCTCCAGGTATGTCTGAGGTAGAGCAAAGGTCAAATGTTAACCATCTCCTCAAGTTACGTTTCAGATTAAGAAGACATGAATGTCAGGAATTTGCAGGATTGAGTTTAGTGAGGCCAGTAATGTCAAAGTATTAGCTGCAAAAGTGAGGAGGGGAAGAAGGGAATGTGGGAGAGGGAGGGGGTATTTTGCAGATACTTAAATGTCCTTCACCCGGGGCAGACAATGTGTTACATGGGATCTCTGAACTGGTGGTGTTGGCATGAAAAAGTGTGTTGTGCGTATTTTATTTAAAAATTAGCTTTACTAGCTGTGGAATGGTTTGGCTCTGAACAAAATCAGCATTTGCTGCTGCTTGTATCTTTTTGTTTGTTCTTGCTTTTTGTCAAATGTTTTAACACCTTTGAAAGTCTGGGGAAGTGTGATTGTGGATGTTCAGGTTTTTTGGTTTTTTTTTTCTTTTTTTAATTGGGGAGCTTTGCAAGAATGTGCTTATTTTCTGCTTAAATGCATTTGCTGCTTATAATTCAAATGAGTTCATAGATGAGTGCTTTTTACTTTCAAGATCAATCCTCTTCAAAAGATGGAGCTGTCCTTGAAAGGTGGATTTGTAAAAAGGCTTTTATCTCCAGAAGGTTCTTTTTATTGTTCAGAACATAATCCTGTACTCTAAATATTTAATTTAGTAGCCAGAGTGTTTTACACACAGTTGGATTAAATTCCTTGATTTTTAGGGAATGTTGAACTTGAAGATGATGGTTGAGTCAGTTCTTGTTGAAATATAAGTAGGTATCTGCTGTTGTAATCAACTGACCCAGGACTTTTAAGAACTTGCCAGGAGATCAGTCCATACAGTGATGTTACATTTAAACTTGCTACTGTGTTGGAGCAGTTTATTTGTTGTGGGTATGTCACCATACTACAGCACCAAAACCTGGACAAAAGATAACGGGAGGGAACAATTTCCACTCAACTGTTTTAAAGTATTTGGAAAGAGAACCGCAGAGCTAAGTGAAGACTTGTGAATTTCTGTTTTAAGCTTTAGTGCCTTTTGTTACAAGATACTTAAATGGGCCTCTAATGAGGCAGAAGGAATTGTTTTGGCTGCTTACCCATTTCAGACATTTGGCAGCTGCCTGTTTAGTCCCCATAAAAACTCCTTTGATTGTCTTCTCGTGACAGTAAATAGCAAGAGAAAAAGGTGTGAAGCTTAAACACTGCAAATTTCTGTGCTGTATCTGCTGGTATAGTACTGTACCAGAAATGTGCACATCACTTCCAGATGTTAATGTCTGGTAGGAGGACTAGGTGTAGTTTGTTTTGAGAACTGAATAAAATTAAAATACACTCAAGGGTATGCTTTTTTTAACTTGAGCTTAATTTGAAGGCAGCCTTAATTTCCAAGTCAAACTTTACTGCTTTTATTTTATGCCGCCATGAATTGATCAGAAAATGTCATTATTTTTGTCTTTGGTTCCTAATTTTGCTCAAATATCAATTTCCAGCATGGCCTTTGTCAATACAGTCATTGCTTACTATAGTTATTGGCTGAAAGATTACTTGTTTTCATCAAATAGTCCCTTCATATTGAAGGGGGAGGGTCAGGGAATCCTCTTGAGAAGGTACTTTATAATGCAGTCAAGAGCTACACCCGTGTATCCCTTAACTTCTCACTGGATCATGCAGCAATACACATGGAATAGGATTTGCAGTCTCCACGTGACTGTGTTGATTTTCCAACATTTGTCTCTATGTTGGTTTTCCTTTGCAGCTTTTAATTCATCAGTCCCATTTCTTCTTTTCCTTGCATCTGAGAAAGTTGCTGCTCTCAGTAATCAAAGCTGCAAATTCCAATGAAAGGCCAATAAAAGAAGCAATCCAAGTAATATGCAATTGAAGGAAATGCAGTGTCAGCGAAGGCATTGAGAGAAAGGAGCAGAAAATAATTCATGGAAGGGAGAGATATTTCTGATCTTGGCCGTTTTGATTTGATTTCAGTGAACTAGAAGATCACAAATCCATTGGAAGCTGACCATTATTGGATTTGGTGCATTTGCAACACCTTTGCTCAACATCTAGTCTTTGTCATATAGTGAGTGATATGAGTTGTGACTTTACTGTGTATCTGTTTACATAACCCATAGAGTTAGAGTTGGAACAGTGAAGCAGTGAGGGTACATTTGGACAGGGCAGCTCACTTTTTGGGAGTGGGTAACTTCAGCAAATGTCACAGGAAGAAGTATATTTCTATCCAGAAAAATGTATGCATTTTAAGCAGTCCATCTTTCTTCATTCCCCTAATGAATAATAGAGAATCAATTGACTCTTTCAAAACCATAACCTTTGGCTTTAAAAGATTTTCCTTTGCATATTTTAGGAGAACCTTTCAAGTGTATCTGATTAGTTGTTTGTGTGGACTTTTTTTCCAAATTGTTTGCTTCTGCACATTTTTTTAGATGCGTCTTTGGACTTGTGCCTGAATGCTTCTTTACACAGAGCTTTGAATTATAGAACATTTTGCCTGAATCATCTCAAAAAGACAGTATTGATCTCATTGTTGTCCAAATGTAAGAAAAATAAAAGCCAAGTGGGCTCTAAGATTTCCACTTTAGGGGAAGTGGATGACAGGACATGGAAGATATATCGAGCAGCCTTGCTGGCTATGTAAATGCATAGAAATATTGATTGGAGGAGGCCTTTGGAAGTCTCAGAGCAGTACTTTGATCAGCCCTGCACCAGGTCAGCCTTGGCTTTGTCTTACTGAGGCTTGAGAACCTTTAAGGATGGTCTCTTCAGCTGTGTGTCTGAGTAACCTCACCCAATGCTGTGCTGCTGCTCTCTTGCTGAAATATTGTTCCTGGTATCCAGTTGAGGCATTTTGTACCCTTTGCTTTATCATCTGCTGCTTCTGGGAACAGCCTGGCCCCCATCCTCTTTGTAACTAACCTTCCAGTAGTTGGAGCTTGCTCTTAAATTGCTCCCTGACTTCCTCTTTAGCAGGCTGAGCAAGCCCTTTTTCATGTGCACTTCCTCTGAAAACCATCTCTAGTTTCTTTTCCTGCTGTTTAATTCATTTGCTATTTTCAGAAATTACTCTGATTTTGTACTTTAATCATATTTCAGTCAGATTAAAGAGAGTATAAAACATTGTTTATTATTTTTGTTGGTTTTCTTAGTCTTTCTTGTAAGTGAGCTGAAGCAATCTGAGAAAAGTGTCTTTTTGTTGGTTCTCCTTGCTGGAGTTACTGTTCATCAGACACGTATCAGAGATTGGGTTGTTTCTTTTTTTATAGAAGAAATAATTACCTATTTTTCAAGGTAGCTTCCTCAGAAGCCAGTAAAAGTTCACATTTTTCTCAGATCCTTTTCTTTCCAGATGTTTCAGACACCTAGGGACCTTAATTCAACTGTTCTTTCAAAAAAGGAAATCAATATGAATCCACAAATGATATGTCCAATGTAGTAATTTTAAGTTTGTTTTTTAGGTTGTTCCTCGTTCTTTAAACTGAAGCATTTTAGTTGGAACCAGAAGTATTTCTAGTAACAAAAATACTCAGTGCTGATTTGGATAGATACGTGTTCTCATATTTATAGTATTTTAAAGAATTCTGGTATTGCTTGCAAGAGCCATCTAGGAGACTCATAATCTTGGTGAATTATGGAATGCACATACAAATGTATCTGTTATCCAGTTACAGATAGTTTAAATTTGAATGTGAAAACAGCATTAAATGTTTATTCTGACTAGTAGAAAAATGTAATAACTTTTCAAATCGATTCCAATATCTTAATCATCTGATAGTGCTTGTTTTTATTAAAGCTGAGTTCCACCTTTGTGCTGATAAAAAAGTACTTACTCCACTATTGTGAGAAGATTATATGTTCTTTTTAAAAGTTTTAAGGTATGTTTAGTAATAGAATGCCTTGCATGGTGGGGTTTTTTTTGCAGGATGGTTTTGAAAGCTGAATGACACTACTGGTTGTGAGTAACTTAGCTTAGTGTTTTCAAGAATGGTATTTTATTTCCTTAGTTTCCATTCAGAAAGCCAAATTCTAATCAAGTGCTTGATTTAGTTGTGGAGCCCAAATCTGAACAAGTCGTAGGAAAGCTCAAAATAATTTTGTCATTTTAATACTGGTTCATATTATGCTTTATTTGTTTATAAAATGGTCCTGGGAACAAGAGCTGGCTGTTGAGATGCTTAAAAGCCTTTTCATTTGACAGTTTTTCAAGGGAATTTTTCAAGGGGCACATTCAGGTTGTCTCTGTCTTCCAGTAGTGGATAACTGTGGCATCCATAATCTAAAATTTACAGATGGGATAAAGCTCAATAATAACCATAATGTTAGAGTGGTCATAAAGTCCATTTGATTTTATTGTCTCCTCAAGTAAGGCTGAATAGCGTGTTCTTCCCCCCTCGATGCTTTTTTCTTTCTTCATGACTTATATGTAAGAAATGTAGTTTAATTTTTTAAGTATTTTGCTATTAAATGAAAGGTCGTGTGAGAATCCCCAGGAATCGGCTGTTTCCCAAGAATGTGACTCCTGGAAGATGGTTTGTTGTAACATACTGCTTCTGCAGCCATGATGTGCTGCATGTCAGAGTAAATTAGAGCACAGCTTATTCATTCTGCTGCTACATCACAGGAGTTGGGATTTTGAATACCCATTACTCCTTATTCTTCAGAGTTCATTAATAGTTTTGGACCATAAGTAAAGTTCTAGGTCACTGGCCCTTTCCCCGTTAGTGTTAATGGAGCCCTTTTTAAGTCTACTGGAATGTGAAGAATGAAGTTTTACTTCCCTTTTTGGGAACTCCTAATTTTTGCCAGTTGTATGATTACTTCAAGTTTCTACATTGCTTTAAGGAATAAAAGAGTATCACTAATTTATTTACTATGAATAATTAGAATTTACAACACAAAGAAATGACATTTAAGCCTTAGCCTTTGAGGAAGCTAATTATCATGTATATGAAGATTCCCTAGAAGATGGGAACTGAATGCTGAGAAGCCTTGTTTTAATGAGACTGGTTCAAATTTCTTTTTTTATGTTAAGGCCTGTCTTTATTCTGATGCCCTACTCATTAGCTGAACAGAAAAGCGAGATTTGAGTGAACAACTAAGAAATTATTTTAAGCAAGCATGTCTCAAGTAATATTTTAGAAAAAATCAGCAGTTGAATTTCAAACTGAGATGTACAATTCGGGTCTTTAATGTAAAATTGTCTTTTCAAATATTAGTTCAAAAGTAGCAGCTTCAGACATTGTAGGATTTTGCCAGGTTACACTCCTTAGTAATTTTGAGAAGCACAAACAGGTTTAACTTGGTGTATAAACTATATTGCAATCAGTATTTTTTGCTTCCCCAAAACCCCCTCACATTATCTTATTAAAACAAGCTTTGCATGTTGATGGTTGTGGTTTTTCAAGGAAAGAGATCAGGAGGAGTGAGAATGTTCTCTTTTGTGTGTGTGTGACTGTATCCAAGTTACTATCCGTAACCCAGGTTTTGTTCTGCGGCAAGCTAATTTAAATCCTCCTAGGAATGCACAAGATCCTTGCCAAAGGGTTTCACCAAGCAATTTAATGCTGTGTTTCAAAATAGGCATTCTTTACAAATACTTCTATTAAAATTTTTGTCTTTAAGAATAGACTGTAGCAGTGCATGTGCTTTGTGGCAAATAGAGGTAAATGTTTAGTCTGTGCTGTTGAATAATTAAAAGTTCAGCACGGGCAATTTTGCCAGGAGTGTTGCTCACTGGAGGGTGAGCATATGAAGAAAAGCACAAATTAAAGCACTCTAGGAGTGTAATAAATAAAACAGACCATTGGATTGATTAAAAAGAAAAACAAAAAATTACAATTCTTGTCTCTTTTTTAAGAGTTTATAAGTAAGTTATGTATCAAAGCCAGCGGTGTCAGCTGAATCCTCAGTGTTTCCAGCACTTGACTCCACACACATATAAACTTCTCAACCAGTAGTTTTCAGGTTTTTCCTCTGGAAGTATACAGCAGCATCTCTTACTGAGAACTGTGGCCACTGCAGATTGGGTTGGACCTGTCCTGCACCCAGTAGAACCTTCATTCGTCTGCCAGGGAAGATCCTGCTTTAGGCTTGGGGTTGTGGTCAGTAATCAGCTGTGATGGTGTTAGTATTGGGTTCTGTGCCTCTTCTGTGCCTATCTCACTTAAGGCAGAGTTACTAATAGGGTGAGCTATAGCCCATTACAGTGGAAAATAAGGGGGATGTTTTAAACAATAGGTTTGGATACTGTAAATGAATGTTTTCAGTTCTAAGGTCTGGTAGTATGGCCAAGGCCAAGTGCTACATTTCATTTGGAGGATCCATCTGACTTTAATGTGCAATTCTTTTCCTCAAACAGTTATTCAGTTATGATGTAAATCATGTTGTGTCTTTCTGGTTAGATTGGTATTATTATGCTACATTGATTAGTACTTGCCATTAGGAGTACATATTGAAGAAATATTTCTGTTTTCTGCCCAGTGGAAATCAGTGTAAGTATTCACATTAAGAAAGGCTTTTCTAGGGAGTTGGTTCATCTCCAGTAAGGATAAACATTTGAAAATTACCATGTCCAGAAAACTTTCTCTCAAAGGAGTTGTCCATAGTAGTCTCTGGTCTGGCAATACTGATTTCTAAGAAACCTTGGAATACTGGAGAAGCTTTCAGAGAATTTGATATATTTTATAATTACAAAAGCAATTCTAGGTTCATAAATCTAGATCAGCTAGATAGGAGTCAGTTCTAAGTAAATTAGTGGGAGATCTATTTTACCTAATTTTCTTGACTACTGAACAGACAGTGTAATTTAGCAGGTCTTTTTTTCCTAGTATTTTAATTGAGACGATCACAGAACTCTGTTGTAGTGTTATATATATATATGTATAACTACATATATACATATGTATGTCTTGTGAATAGCTTGAAGGCAGAGGATGTAAGAAAGGCAGGAATTTTCATTAAACTAACAGGGAATGTAGATGAACTAGTGAACTAGTTTCTTCAGTAGGTGTGATATACTAATAGTAATTGAAGTTAATACACTGGCGCAGTCATTTGGATAAGGTCAAGAAGGGAACAGTATATGGATAAGGTCAAGAAGGGAACAGTATAATTTGGGAACTGATATTCTTTGCTTAAGAAAAAAAGAGCCTGTAATCAAAGTGACATAAGAGCAGTTGTCCTCATTCAGAGGAAATGTTCCAGAAACATCCCAACATCTTTTCTTGGCAAGGATGAGTGGGAATGTGTTTGAAAGCAAAGCAGATATGGAACAACTTTTTTTATTTCCTTTCTTTTTTTTTTTCCTTTGACCATTACCTTCTCGGATTTGAACTATATTGTGCTTAGGGGAATTCTTGATATGTACCTATGTCTTCTGCTGAAGAGCCAGCATGCTGCAGTCCCATCCATGTGAGAGCAGAGTTGCCCTGCTGCTTATACTTGTTTCTCCCAGTTTGCTGTGCAGCTGCAGGTGGTTTCTGTGGGATGTATGCATGAAAGCTGGTGAGGATAAATGTGTTCTTGGTGTGGTTTGTTATGCTTATTTGTTGTTTCTGTTGCCACTGCAACTCTTCCTGCAAGGGGTTTGCTTTTGAAAACTGTTAGAAAATTAGGCTGCAGGGAGCCCTGAAGAACTGTCCAGTTTGTCATCTTGCCCCAACAGCATTCTTACACCTGTGTTATTCCTGATATTTATCTTCCATTGATGTGTACTTTAAAATCTCCAGTGATAAATATTCTTTTTCTAGACAAGCTGCTCTGTGCCCCTTTTTTGGGCATGGCTTTTTGTATGTTGTTGGGGTTTTTTTCTGTAATGTACTTGTTGTTCTTGCAACAAAGTCTTACTAGATTGAATGAAATGCATGAGTGAATCAGTCTGCATCCTATTTGCAAGGTGTGTTTTTGTTTTCACTAATCCAGCTGGTTGTTTACAATGTGAGCTGAGATTTTGGGAGAAAACCGTTTGTATCAGTAGTGAATGATTGTGAAAGCCCTTGTAGGTGCTTGGTGCATAGATGTACCTGTGTCTTGCTTCCCTCTCCACAATTTAGAAACAGTTTTCAAACACAAACCATAAATAGCAAAGGAGCTACAGAAGAGAGTCAGAGCCTTTCATTATCCTAACTGCATTTTAATAAGATCTACGTATTATAGAAATAAAGAGAGCCAGAAAATTTGTAGACTCCACTTATATTCCAGGCATATGCTACTGCAGCTAAATTATCAATACCTTCTTTTTATCTTTACAAGCTATGTCATAAGTACAGTTTAAAAAAAGGCATAGAAGTATGTATGTGTACAAAGCTCTACTTATAAAAAGGAGTTCCCTGTTCAAAAATGTGAAAATTTTTCTTAAAGCAGAAATAAGAGAATACTAAAATCCTGGAAGTGTGGGGCACAGTGCAGTACTTGTGTTATGATCCTTTGTGGTCTTGTTTTAATGGATATTTTTTCCTAAAATGACTTGCCTATGTTAGCAGGAGAAGTCACTAATGTGAGGTATGCTATGTATACAAGGTATACATATTTTAATGTGTTTTTGTATATTGTGTCAAGAGAGGGGTAATTCATTACAAATTTCACATGGTGTTAGGCCAGGTCTTTGTGCTGTCAGTTATGTTTGTGCACCTGTCATAATAATAGGGCAAGTGGCAGCTCTGAAGATTTACATTTTTGGGATTAATTGAATTCATTTACTGTGGGATCAGGTAAACATGCCAGGACAGAAGGATGGGCAGTGCAGGCATCCGGATGAACAGAAGATGAGGCTGGGCTGTTTGACCAGACTGTAGGTATTTCTGACTTCATGCTGTTTGTGTTGGACAAGACAGGTTAAATCCAGCTTGTTCTTGTCTCTCCATTCTATTCATTTATATTTGTGTTGCAGTTTTCTGTGAGTTGCAATGGCCCTGCTGCATGTGGAGCCAAGAAGAAGGAGGAGCATGTTGATCCAGTGTTTGACTCCTGATGGGCTTTTTACCTGGGGAATGTTAACACTGGGCTGTGCCGTGGCATGGTGATACTTCCAGGTTGGATGGATGAGTTCTGCAGCTCTGTAGTAGTCCTCCTTCTCCAGCTTAGAGTAATAGCAGCTGTGCAGGTTACAAGGGGAAAACTGCTCTGTAGCACATACAGCCTGTAGATTCAAGAAGTCACCTGGGCTTTGTGTTGGAGCTCTGAAGTCTGAATAAGTAGTTTCCCTCTAAAAATAGGTGGTGTTCAGTATTATCAGGGACACTATTTCTATCCCAAAACAGTTAATAATGTTTAATGTTAGTATTAATGTTAGTGCTTTTAGATGAATTTCTGTTGAACCCCTATTTCTCTGGTTTGAATTGCTGAGGTTTTAATTTTTCCATGTCCAGACTGCTTTACATCCTTGCTTTTACCTGACTTGCCTGTGGTGGTCCTGGCACCCATTTGATCCTGTAGTTGGGTAGACCAAAGTGTACAAAATGCTGTTCACTTTTCATAGAGGTACCTTTATGCTAGGAAATTACCCTGACATGGAGGAGATGCAGAGGATTGGTATATGCCTTTGTGCAGGGGCTGGAAAGAGGGAGTTGGAGTAAAGCTAAATGGACCCTTGCTGATTCTAGCTGTTGTGGAACCTCAGCCCTTGCCCATTATGTTGTTAAATTTCTTAGGAATCTTGGGGGAGGGAGAAGTCTTGTTTTCTTGGCTGGACAAAGCAGTTGCAGGGGGACATGAAAATAAAAAAATAGGAAGCAGAAGGAAAATCAAAGCAATGCAGAGTTATTTCAGTGTTGAAATAAAGTTTGGCTCAACTTTAGGGTGAAGGTTCAGTTCTGATTGTATCTAGAGTAGTTTCCTTTCTTTAAATTGTCTAGTGCCCTCATACAGTTAGTCATAGATATGCAAAGAAACTTTGTGTTTCCACATTATTTTAATATTGTTTGTGAGACTTTAGGATTCCTTGCTCCTCCAGATCTACAGTCAAAAGTCATGTGGCAGGGAGGGGAAAGAGTTTTAAATATTTACTAAACAGAAAACTGTATATATAAAGCCTTCTGCTAATTTTCGTTTTCTTTAGTGCAGGTGCTAAAAGGTTAATAGCTATCCTATCACATCTATTGTATCAAGAGATTCTTTTCTAACCTAAAGCAATGTTAATTTCCATTTAAGGAAGAATGTCTGCAGGAGCCAGTGGTATTTACTAACTGCGCCTGTAAAAACATTCCTTTTCACCCTCAGATGCTCACTCAGCCTTCTGTTTTCCAAGCGACGTTATTACAGGCTTTAGCTTGTAGTCTGAGAAATGTTTTAATAACGTGAACAGCACAATCCTCATTCCTGACTCTTCCTCGGATACTTCTTTACTTCCTTTCCTCTGGTTTGGATTGGACTGAGAGTGTAGCATAGCTGGGGGGGACTTATTTTGTTGTTTGTTGTGTGTGTGTGTGTACTCCTGTTAACAATGTGAAGATCCCTACTGGAGCATCAGTTTATATTTGAAAGGGGTTTTTTGTCATTAAGATTCTTTGAATCAAGGGGCAAAAGTCTGATTGAAATTCTCCTTTGTCTGTGATAGGTAATTGTACAAGACAAATTGAATGGAATCCCATTTCCAGTGTTATCAACTCATGTGAATTCCTCTCCTTGTCCTCTTTGGTTAGAGTGACAGTCTGTTGGGCTGGACACAGCAGCCGCTCAGGGCTGCTCCATGGTAACGGAATGAATGCTTCTGCCCTGTGGTACCTACAGGCTGCCTGTCATTGTTTACCTTTCTTTCACTGAGGAATGGTAAAGCTTGAATTACCTTGTCTTTACCACAGTTTGGTCTACAGAAAACAACACATGTGAACAGTTACCATGGCAAACATGATGCATGTTAATTTTGCATCAGTCTTAACCTTAACTTCGTGTTTTCATTACACTCAATAGAAAGGGGGAAGGGGCATTGCCTTTCTGTTCTATGCCTCAGCAAGGGAGACCTTTGCCAGTGCCTTGGGTCTGGAACACAGACCAAATCTGTGTCACCTTGTAGCAAAGTTTCCCAGTCACTAGTAATGGGCAGATTTCTTAGTATTTCAGCAGAGAGAACTTTACCCAATATTCCAATTTTGAAGTTAAGAAATGCATTGATGTACGGTTGATGTTATGAATCAAGATATTAAATGTTTTATAAGCTGAAATCTCAATGATTTGCTTGAGATGTCTCGTCTCAGGCTCCTTGCTTGAGCTGTTGTCTGTGTTTAGATGGGGTGGCATACAAATAATTGATGGCTGAAGATCTGGCCAAGGCTTACACTATATTGTATGCAAGTAACTCTATAGCTAAAAAAAACCCCAAAATTCTATCAGTCACTCAGCAATTAAAATAACAGTAACGGAAAATTGCCTTTTTTGTATAAATTCTGCACTGGTGAATGTAAGCTTTTATTTAACCAGCATTTTCCGTGTTTTATTTATTCATGCTTTGTTCTGGTTTGATTTCCTGTAGAAATAGCATTGCTCTCTTATGGAATGAGTGATAGTAGTGTAAGGTTCCAGTGAGTGAAGTTGTTTTGGACCAACTGTGTGACGTGACTCATTCCTCTCATTATGATCCTGTACTATGATTTCCTTGCACCTGGATGGATTTGGTTTTGTGTCTATGCACGTTGTTCTCTGTTCTGAGGACACCATATTAAAATGCTACTTTTGTATTAATATACTTGAATGTCTGGTACTGTTTAGTGTGCACATGAAATACTCTTTAGTGGCAAAGTCTTGTCTATTTGCATGTTCTCACACTGAAATCTTAGTTTTCCTTACCTACTGGAAGTGTAGTGTGCCCAGCTCTGTTTTAGACCTGGTAATCAAAATATGAAAATTTTTGGATGCATGTTGCAGGGAAAATTCGACAGCCCACTCTGACAGTGACAGAAAGATCACAAAAACAAGTACCTTGTGTAGTTTTGCTTCTCAGACCAGTTGAAACAGATGTGTCCTTTGCTTGCTTGGTTATTTTTGCTGCTGTAATATCTGTTTACTTGAGTAGCTCCCTCTCACCAGGCATCAGCTACATGTTCTTTCTGTGAGCCTTTCCCACAGCTCATTCTGTCTCCCACGCTTTCTCCTCCTCACTCCCAAGTCAATACCATAGTTCCTTTAGTTCCTCCCAGAGCTTTTGAATGGGAAGAGTCAAACACCTGCTGAGCTGGCTCAGGGCTGTGTGCAGTGGAAGGGTAACTGCCTGTTTTGTCTAGTCCTTCAATTACTCTGGCAGCTAATCTGCATATTTCACTTGTAGCAAGCTTCAGTTAGCCCCCTCACACTTGTGCAACTTTCATGTCTTGAAGAATCTCTTACTAAGTATTAATTACTGTCTGGAACACAACATGCACACACCCACCAGCACTAGTGACTTCAGAAAGATATGGGCACAAAAGAGCTGCCATTTCTGAGCAGTTTGCATAAGAAGCAAGGATACAAGTGGAGGTAACAGAAGACTCTTGGGCTGTTAACATGTAAGATTGCACTATGAGAACCTGGACTGGATTTTATCAAGATACTTGGACATTGATATATTTATACAAAAAGTGTTGGTAATGCTCCAGAGGGAAAGGACTTCCCTACAAATACAGAGCTAAACAGTGATTTTGGAAGTCTAGGTTGGGGAACAGCTTCACAGCATTGTCACTAGGATTAATCTGTAGGTATAAGGTGTTCTCCCAGGAAATAGTTAAAATATTGACTTGACTTTAAACTTTTTTCATCTTACTTGGTTATATCTGTCCTGTGGAGGCTTCGGTACCACAGATGTGCTTTTTCTGCCTGCACGGTTTTGATCAGTGCTGTCTATTCCTGATAACAGTGCTAAGTCCATCAAAAGTGCTTGTTTATTGCCTTGGAAATCAAATTAAAACTTTTTTTTTTCATCCAGATAAGTGCCTATCCTATTTGAACTCCTTTTTCAGTACTGCTTTTCCCTTTCTGCCCCACAGCTGAATGTAGAGTCCATCTCT
Source organism: Melozone crissalis (assembly GCF_028551555.1). NCBI lineage: Eukaryota > Metazoa > Chordata > Aves > Passeriformes > Passerellidae > Melozone > Melozone crissalis. The sequence continues at coordinate 30,818,767 of NW_026535782.1, read as the reverse complement.
GGTTAGTACACTTACTTGTGTTAGGACTCAAAAGAAGCACCTGGAAGAGCAGAAAATCCAATTGATTTTTTTTTTAATCAGTTTTTCTGTGGTTTGAGAAGATCTCACTCCTAAATGAGAAGCGTAGTGCAACTCTCAAAAAAGTATTGTGCCAAAGTTTTCTTTTTCCCTTTGGGATGGGTTCTGAGTCTGTTGTCCTGGCTTGCCTGTGCTCAGTTGTTTTTCATCAGCCTTTTTGCCTTTGTTTAGTTTGACCAATCCCACACCCACTGTATGTAAACAATGAATGAGATTCAGTGAGTAGAATAAGAGAAATGACAACTAGCCCATTAGGCAGGAGAGCAGAAGCCTATGAAGTCACTGCATTAAAAAAAATAATTAAATGCAACTTGATATTCAGACAGTGTAAATGGCTACAAACGGCATGCTTTAGGGGATAGGATAGTTAGAAATACAGTTCCACTGATTAACCTGTTTGGTCTCCTTTTAGAACATTCTTCCAGTACTGACCTCATCTTTATTTCTCTTCAGAAGCACCATAGATGTACTGGGGGCAAGAACATTCTTCTGTGTTACATGGTCACATTAAAAGGAATAATTCTGTTTTGAAAATAGCTTGCTAATCTTCTCCAAGATCTGTTTTCTCTCCCTGTTTTTGTGGCTTTAAAGAGAAGGGTGCTCAATCTGTATGCTGTTTTGCTACATGACAATAAGACTTTCTCTCATTTGGAGCATTGTTTCTGTTTGCTAAGAAATACATGGCAGTGAAAGTCAAAGTGATGGTGGTTACAGACATTTTTACTCCATTATCTGTTGCCTGAGTGGCTTTTGTTCAGCCATTGCTTACGTGCACTCTAATACCAACATCTCCCAAAATCATACCTAATGCAGGAGCCAGTTTAATAGAAAAAGTAGCATAGGCGAGCATCAAGCGTCTAAATGATCACTTTTTTTTCTATACATCGAGGAAGAGTTCTCTTTTCTGCTCTTGCAGTCTGTGACTGTAGTTTCCTAACATCTGTGGCATGATGCAAACTAATAGATATTTCTTTGTGAACAGTGCAAATATTTTTAACAGATCTCTTTTTTTTTTCCCCTGGCTGAACCAGGCAAACTTTGTTTTACCGAATTTCTTCTGCTCAATCGCTGGTTTGCCATCTTTGTTTCAGATAGGATGCATCATTTCAGAATGTTTATTAGGAGGTTAATGAGACTGGTTTGGTGACTGACTCCACTTCCCTGTGTGTGTGATTTTTGGGACCATTTCTGTAACTTTTAGATTCATATGTTCAACACTATTAGTAATTTCTGTGCAGACATTGTAGTTTTTATTAACTCTTTACCAGATGTCCACCATCAGCAGAGGAGGGAAAAGACATGTTACTGTCAAAATAGAAGTAAGGAGCAGTGTGCAAAATTTGAATGAGGAGAGAGATGTTTCTTTACACTCTTGACTCACAGAGATGTGCTATGCAAGGACCCTATGCTTCTGAAAGACAGATCATACCAACAGCATTAGGAGGGTTTGGCTGCTTTTTTCTTACACCCTTTATTTGATGTTGATTCATATTTTCTTTTTAAGAGTGTGGGGTTGGGATTTCTTCTGGATGAGTCATAATTCTATTCATATAATGCCCCCGTGGAACAGGTGAAAACAATTGGATGTCATTGCATAAGGATCCTCAATTATTGTTGCTGCTTGATTCTTCTGTTCTTGGGTGCTGATCAGTCAGAACGGCTCTAAAATGCTAACCATGAGTTCATTTAAATATTTTGGTGCTTAATTCTGATGTTTGCCAATCCATAATTTTTATTGTCTGTCTGCTTTCTAGAAAGATTTTAATAATGCTCAATAGCTTGTCTTTTGCAAGACAAGTTTTCTTGGATCCCTGGAATTTTACTCTGTAACTTTCTTATCATGTACTAAGTAGTTAAATTAAGCATAACCACCAATCATTCTTGACAAGCCTTGGGATAAAGGATTTTTGGGCGATTAGTTAAGTTAAACATTTGACTTTTGAACTCATTCTTGTGGTATGTTTGAAAACACTGGTGACCAAACAGTGTTTTTTGATGCATAACAAACTGCAAACATTGCTGCTTTTTGATATTATAATGAGGGATAATTGACATTCTGGTGTTGATGCAGTTGATGTTTTACATAAAGCTTTAAAAGAATTCAAAATACTTTGTTATTTTGCTCTTAATACAGACAAATATGCTGGGGTTTTTACCCGAAACATTTCTAAGAGGATTTTGAGACTTTAAATTGTATTTGCTTTGGAATATAATTGAATGTACAAAGCAGGTACTTATAAATTCTTGTTATGGGTGAGAAAAGGATAGAGTTAAAAAAATGTAAATGTGACTTATAATCAGGAATGCTGTGAATTTTGTAGAGCAGGATGTGCATTTGACTGATCTATGTGATGCTCGTCTTTTAGGATTGCTTTGTTGGCAGCATGGTCAAGGATGAGCGAATCCTGTGGCTGCAGTCAGCTGTGCTCTGGCCCACCTGCTGGGCACTGACCCATTCTTGTCTAGGGTCTCTTTTGATCTCAGATACCAAAGATTCCTGCTTTTGCTACTCTTCTATGTTAAAAATCCATGCTTGTGATTATACTAATGGTTGATATTGGACTGCTCCAGTTACAGATGTAGACTTTTAGACATGCACAAAAATCATGTGGATAAGGTGTTGCAGTTCATTATCCTTTTCTGGGCTGTCTTAATGTGAGAATTGAAGTCTTAAAAAAATAAAATCTTTAGCTGCATAATTGATACCGCTGCTTGTAGGTTTTAGACAGTTCCTAGGAATAACATTATTTGTTTCACCTCTATAGGAATGGTTTTCAACTTGTAAAGAAAAGCACTTCAGCAAGTGAAATGTGATGAAAGGCTTGCAGAATGAAAAAGCTGCAATTTTTCCAATTATACTGTCATTCCAATAAAAAGATTTTATTACTCTTAATGTGTCTTACTTAAATATTTTGGGTGTTGTCTGGACAGCGTAATAAAAGTGTGTTATTAATATGGTTAGAATTAGTGTGTCAGAGGGGAAAAGATATGTAATCTTAAATCATAGAGGTTTGGGATTTTTGCTTGGTTTTGATGGGAGGAGCTGACAGAAGCCTTTGATACTATGCAAAGAGATAGGGAGATGGTATTTAGCTGATACCAAAGTTGTGCATGGTAAAGCAAGGAAGCATTTGGTTCTCAATGTTGCAGTAAGAGGAGTGATTATAGAGAAATCATGTGTAAGATATGTGTAAGATAGTTGTCTTTTATTCAGTTAATTTTCCAGGTTTTTCCTTGGTCAGCAAAGGGAAAGATAATGTTGAATTCCAAAATGTATGTTGCAGTAGTTAATTGCCTGGATAAGGTTTTTTAAGAGTTAAAAGCTATTCTTATATCCTGTCTTGTATTTCTACTGTTGAAGCTTTTAGAAAATACTTACATTTAATAGAAACCTTTGCAGTTTTACAATGTCTTGAGGTGAAGTTGTGATAGTGCACTTTGAACTTTTTCTCAGCATGGGAAATATTCTTATGGTAAAATAGATTTTTTAAAATTGCCTTTTTAAATTGTCTGTAGTTGTTTCAGGGAAATGGGAGGATGCCTCGATTTGTTTCCTCTCTGACATTACTACCATGGTTAAGGTAGGAGAGCCCATCGAGATAACTGATGGTGCTTGTGATGTAGAGTTTCTGTTTATTGCCCAATATGAAGTTGAACATCAGTTTTAACTGAGAGTACATATCTGCCTGCACATCTTGCTGTACTGGTTAAATATGGAATTATCTTAAGTGCTCATCATTTACAAAAAGCTGATGTAGCACAACCATTCCTGGAGTTCTGCGAAATAAGTAGTTTGAATGGGCTTGTATCTGGTCCAGGCAAAATCAATTGAGCTAATTAAAACTGCTGAAAGGAACCTGACTGACCTTTGATGAAATGAGCTGGGAGCCCTCAGTTATGTGCTGTAAGGCAGAAGCAGGTTAGTGCAGGAACGGGGACATTTTGACTCAGTGCGGTTCCTTGTGGCGAGAGCAGCTTGTGCATACTTATAAACTGATCTGCACAGGATAGAAATATTGCTTCTTTCCAGGGGAAAGACAGCCCTTCCCCAACTTTTGCTTGTTCTTAGCAATGCACAAATATTTATAGGAGGCAAACCAGTGAGTCATTAGAGATGTTCTTTGTACAGTGTCTCCTTAAACTGGAGGTGGTGGTGTGCTGGAATGTGGAGATATCTTTGTGGCAGTTTCTTTCCTCAGTCTGATTCTTTTGAAAGCATCTTAGTCTGCTTGTATTTTCCATTCTAGAGGTTTACAAAAAAAATGTTTATACTACAGCTTCAAACATCTACTGAAATCCTAGAAAACCTAAAAAATTTCTGTGGATTCCTTATATTAAGATCAGATGTGGGAATGTCACATTGAATATCTACTGTACAAAACTCAGATGATTTTAATGGAAAATAAGAATCTGAAATGGTATGTGCCTAGTGGCAAAATAAAAAAGCAGAGGAAAGTGAATGGACAGAATTATATAATGGGTCTGAATTACACCTCAGTGGTTACAAGTCCATTTCTCTGCTGTGCTGACAGAGAAAGTAATTGCTGTACTTACGTCTTTTTCAATGATGTGAAACTAGTTTTTACAGCAAAGTGCAGTATTTGAGAGAGCCTGCAACGTGAACAACACAGTAATCCAGCTAATTGAAATGTCTTGTGAGCTGAGGCAGTTTCAGCTGCAGGGCAATTTGAAAAAACCCAGTTTTTAAAGTGTCTAACAACACTTTAAACATTTTTAATTTTTTCAATAATAGTGTATCAACCCTCACCCACAAAGTGAAATGTGGTTTTCTTGATTTTTATTCCTCTAAAAATTAGCTAAGAAGATAAATGGCAATAATATAGTAATTAAAAACTGAAGATGAAGTGCATAAGCAGGATATTTCAATAAGAGCTTATTTCATCATGAGTCAAAACTAGTGGATTTCCTTTTAAGGCTAATGGTTATTGAAGCAAAACTTAATAACTTCCTAAAAGGCAGTAAAAGGTTTAAATGATGTAGTTGTTAGCATGTTGGTTTGTGCTTAGCCTGCATTTTGTAAACATTGTGTGAATTGGTGTGTCTGCTTGTTTGGAAGGGGAACACAACCCTTGTGTTTGGGAAACCACGGCCTCTGACAGTGACTATGAGTCTGCTTTGGGGCAGAAAGGCATTGGCAGCCCTGGCCAGATGTGCTGTGCCAGCCGTGGATGGTGACTGCCAACCTGCACTCGTGATTCCTCCACCTCATCTCTTACAAGTCATAAAAAGCCTGGTGCTTCTGTGGTTCTCACCACTCAAACTTTTGCTGACCTCAGCTGGTGGGACACCTGCTGCAGTGAAGGGAACTGGAGTGGGGAACAAGCCCCCATAGCCTTTGAAACAGAATTAGATTTACATAAACTGTTTAACAGACTGTTCTGTGCTTGGGAAGAAGGCCTTTAACCTTGGAAGTATGGATTATTTGGGGTGGTTAAATACCTTTCAATGGTACTGATTTGCAGACTTTGGTGGTCTTGGACCTTCCCAAGAAGAAAGGAAAGGGTGGGAATGGACATTGCTGGCAAATCCCAACTGTTTAGTTTAAAATTATATGGCTAGAACTTTCATACCAGATTTTGTTCCTGTTGAAAATTGCTAAAAGAATGGTTAGTAGCAGATGATCTTATATTAAAAGAGAGAAGAACATTCTTCCTTACAGATGTAATTATATTCAGAGAAAAATATTTCTGTTGACCACTCATTGTCTTTGGAAATCTTCTGAGAACCATGTATCTGAAGGAGAGGATTTCCGGGGAAAGGTACACTTACCTACTTAGTCACTACTAAGACTTTTCCTACAATATTGGTATTTGAGCTTCATTTTTCTCCTTAAGGAATGTTTTCCCTTGAAAATGCAAAGTTGTTTCCATTCTCTGTCATGACAACTTGGAGACCGAAAACCAATCTGAAAATGTTTCTGTTTTTCTAACACAGTATCATTCTTCATCTGCATGACACTATTTAAAATTTACATGATAACTTCTGTGTACCTCCCAGTTCTTTATGAACAAGGCTGACTTTGTAAGAGGCAAAGATGACTCCATTTCTTGTTGTGGTAGGGCCTTATTATTTTGTTATTGTGTCACTTCATAATGGCTTAATATGAATGTGGGATAAATTAGGACATAATTGTATGCCATAAAAATTTTTAAGTTTTACAGTTTCTAAAAGGTAGAGGATGTTGATTTAAAGATCATTCCCTAGAATGTGCCTTGGCAGTGTTTTTTAAATGCTTTGTTACAAATGGACCCTAAAGAATTACATTAAATATTTGTAATTATTTTATAAGAAAAGACTCATTGAAAGTGTTTTTGAATGTGTAATGATTTAGCCATAGTAACCTTCTAAGTGTGCCTTAGTGATAGGAGCAGGTCTGCATGAGTTACATTGAAAGGTTGGTTAGAAGTAGACCAGTGAAATTGCATTAGTGTTGCTGTCATGAGCACTGCTGTGGAGAGTTTAAATGGCTTTTATTCAGGTTCACTTGTGGAAACATATCCCTTTCTGGTGTGCCAGTTTTCAACACGTGTATCACCAGAGTGTTTGCTGTGGAGGAGCTGGAGTTAGTTTTTGATATACTAGTGCTGTTTTCAGCTAGCAAATAACACTGGCTTTATTTTTAAAGATACTGTATTCCAGCACTCTCATTATATATTTTTGACTAGTTTGGTGTCCTTTGTGTAAGGTGAGGACAGAGATTGTCAGTACCTGAGCCTCAGAATACTGACTTAGTTTTTACTGCATTAGAAATGTCAACTGAAATAATTTGACATTCATCTTTGTTCTCTGCTAGTCCTGTTCTCTGTTTCTCAAGGTACTGTACATCAATCTAGAAGCTTTTTGGTCTCTTAAATGGGTTATTTCCCTGATTATTGTGTTTCTGTACAAGGTTTCACACATCTCTTATTCTGATGTAGAGTGCTGGCAAACAGCTTGTGATGTCATGATCGGAGGTTTTGGGTTTTTTTTTTTTTAGCTTTGTCTGCATTAAGTTGCTGTTCTAACATAGCTGACTTAGCCCAAAGCTGGCCTTAACGTGGCTTTGAGCTAGGACAGAGGCTGTAATACTGATTATTTATATTTTTATTTACTTGCCTACTCACTTTTACTGCTGTCTGGCCTGACAGCAATCAGTGCTTTAGAAACTTAATCCTCTCAAAGCAAGTATTTCAGCAAATCTAGTATGAAACATTTGTGCTGAAGGGTCAAAACGTTACATATGTGTGTAAAACTGTGAGTACTTAATGACTGTCCAAGTCATTAAAAAAATACTGATTTTCAATGGTAAATTTTCAAAGAAAAAATGAAAACCAAGAGGGCCAAAATTAAAATGGGTGATTGAGACTGACACTTCAACCTCAGCAGGTGCCACTATGTCAAAAAAGATCAGTTGTTGAGTGAAGAGTACAACTAACTTTTTTTTTTCTTTTCTGGATTTCCTGAAAATCTCTTGTGTAAAGGTAATACAGTTGCACATGGCAGACAGGGTTGAAGAATCATTCCAGTGAAAGAAAGTTCAGGTGTAGCCCAAACTCCTGCTCACAGCAGGATTAGCACTGAACTTGCCCAGATCATGTTTTGACTATCTTACTTTTGTCAGGAAGAAAAAGCTGTTTTAGTTGGAAAGAAAAGCATTTAAACATTTAATTAGACTTTCCTGAAATATGAAATTAATATTTGAAGATATTCACTGATGCATGAATTTTGTGAAATATATGAAGCAACATACAAGGACTATAACTAATAACCAAATATTTTTCATTTTAGAGCCTTGATGAGTATGAAGATGATGAAGCAGGGCAGAAGGAACGAAAGAAAGAGGATGCTATTACTCAGCAGAACACGGTACAAAATGAGAGTTCCAGTGCAGATACCTCTTGCTCATACTTACTGCAGGTGAGATCTTAACGTTGTTCGTTTTAGTATTTTACTCCAATTTAAAACTCGTACTGCGTTCTTCTTTGCATTTCTAAACAGTAGATTATACCTTACATGAAAAAAACCCTAAAGTTCAGGAGTTGACACATTACTGGAAACAGATATGAGGTTCCATTCCACAAACTTAATACTACTGAGATGAAGATTCTGACAACAGAATCTTCTGTTTCTGTAGAGGTCTTGAAGGAAATAGTTTTAATGTTCATCATAGAACTTACTGTTTAGTGGGGGGAAGAGAAACTGGGAGATTCAAGTGAAAAATACTGACAGACATAGAATATTCAATTAATTGGAGGTAGCCTCCTAAATCAGGACACATTTTCCTAATTTATTTTGTTTATTGACTTCTAATTAATGATTCTAGGATTGAAACCAACACTCAGACTCCTAGGGTAAACAGCCCTTTCCTCTGTGAAACCTTTTCTCCCTTTTTATTGCTTTCCAATCCCCTGACCACACTGATTCCTGCAGTCCCCTCCCCCTGACATCAAAACATTACCAGTTATGCCTGGTACACCCCTCCTTCATACTACACCACCTGTGGCAAATGTTCTGTCACTTTCCTGAGTGTCCTGAGTCTCTTTAGCCAGTCTTGTTTCTCCTTCTGTTATCTAACAGCATATACAAACCCAGCTGTACCAACTGAGGCCATCCAGCTCTGCCTGTTGACTCCAACAGAGGCAACAGCACATGCACAGTGAGAAAAAAATGCAAACAAACCATGGTGGTCATGGGTAGTTTTGTAACCATCCATAACTAGAGGTGGCATGGCTGGATTGGTGAATCTGGATGCATTTTCCTTCTGAAATTTGGCCTAGTCTTTCATCTGCTCGTGGATGCCTTTAATGTTAAGAGCCTGGGGCAGAGAAGTCTACAGCTTAATTACCTGGAATGTCAAGATTAGTCTCCTTTTGTTAAAGTTGAATCTGTCATTTTCCACGTTTCCGAGTGATTTCAGCAAGGTCTCCCAGTGGAAGACACGGGGAACAACTGCTTCCTTGTTATGTGACTGAATGCTGCAAAGAGAGGATGGCTCCTCTCCCTGTTCCCTAGGCTGAATAATTATATTTTACTTGGCTGTTCCTCATACAGGAGTTACTCAATAACATTCTCTACTTTCCGCTTTGACTCTGTTTTGTTTGGTACCCAAAAACAGAACCAATGAAACATTCAGTATAACATGCAGTCAGAGTGGTTTAGTGGTGGGGTTTGTTTTGTTCTCTGTTTCTTTCCTAATAATTCCTGATGCCTATTTGTCTCCTGAGCCCTGAATTTACTGTTTATGTTGTGAATGTCTAATCTAATTTAACATTTTTCAAGTTATCTGTAAGTGAGAATAACCAGCTCAGAGGTCAATGCCTATGTAAATTTAGAAACATGTTCACCTTTCATTTCACTTATGTACACTATACTTATGTACATTGAATTTAATCTCCTGTTCCACCTCCCAGTCACTCCCAATAAAGGAGTCATGCATGTTTTAACAGTTGATCTGTATCTTTTCTCTTCTGAGTAGCATCTGTGGACATCTCCTCCCCAAACACATTGAAAAGTCCAGGTTCCTGCACAGGTTCCTGTGACACTGTTCTGGTTGTTCCATCTACTGTGAAAGCTGACTATCGGGTCCACCGTTATTTCCTGCCTTTTCACCAGTGGACATTCTCTTTTATTCTAAGAGGAGATTACTTTCTTGAGTAGGCTTTGGGGAGTGCCTTTGAAATGCAGTATGCTGTCAATCAAATTTCTGTCCTGGACATGTTTTTATAACTTAAAAAAGCTGTATTAGATTTGAGATGTGCAACTATTCTACAAATGCCCTGGTGACTCTTCCAAATGGTATCATATTTACTTACTTACTCCTTAATTGTTCTAGACTTACAAGCAACACTTTATTCTGTTTAAATATCATGTTTACTCCTCTATAGTTCTGTGTTTGTTTAAGAATCTTCTTGAGGATGATGTTTATGTTACCCTGTGGTACTAGGGCAGTTTTAAATGAGAAGTTCCATTTAATCTTGACTAGTTCAGCTATTATATTTTTCAGTAACATCAATAGTTTCTTCAAAGCTCAAGGAATAAATAGCTGCCTCAGTCTGGTAGGTAACATTTTAAAATTTCTTTTATTTTTTTTCCACATTTAAACAGTGCTTCTGCTGTAAATAGACCGTTCTCCAGAGGGAGTGCTCTGATATGGCACTCTTACCATTCTTTTCCATGGTGTACATCAACAAAAATGTTTCTTCAAAGCAACTGTCTCTGAGTATGCCTCATACAACCAGATCTCTTGTCTTTGCAGATTTGTCAGGAGCCATCACGCTAAAAAGTTTTTATGCTTTTCTCCAAGTTGTTTGTAAGACTGTTTCTTGTTCACTCTGTTTTCACTTCTTCAGCAGATATTCCAAAAGTTTTAATTTTTAGTTTCTCCTAGTGGTATTATATAATGCTTTGGCTATATTCCCGTGCCCTCTTTTTTTCATCCATATTTTCTATTCTTCTTGACAAGCAACCTAAGTTTTTATTTACCAAACTGTCTGTATTAATTGTGTTGTACATTTCCAAGTTTGTCACCTCTCTCCCAGCAGGCACTACTACTTTGTTGACAGAGCACAGCAGGAGTGTTGTGTCACCAACAATACAGAAATGAGTCCCAGGTCTCGGATCTGGCAAAGGCCCAGGGTGGCACATGTACAGAACAGATGGAACCTTAGAAAGTTGTAGCTACTAAGGTTTAATCAGTTTACTACTGGCTCTGTCAATTCACTTTTTATTAGAAGACTTAGAACTTGCCCATTTTCAACAGAAATTGACAGTAGTGTTATTTCAGCTTTGATGACTTAATTTCTTTTTGATTCTACTCTGTCCAAGAGTAATACTTTTTAAAAGTAGAGCTTATGTTGCAGATGTAAGAACTAATTTTAAGTTGCCATTGACCAATATATATTTTACTTCCATGTACTAAGCAGAATAAATACATTTCTGTAGTTACAGCTATTCACCCCCATTTGTCCATTCTTATTATCATTTAATGATATTTGTAAATACATAATTATTGTGAAAATGGTAAATAAAATGGTATTGACTTCATATTTGATGAGGAAATAAGTTGCTGGATAAGGTTTTTCTTTCCAGTCCTTAATCTGATTTTTCAGGTCCCTTTTAATATTGTCAGAGGTTGTGGTTCTCATTTTCTTAGGCAATATGTACATTTTTTGAAAATTCTCTCTGAATTGGAAGTTCTTCATCCAAAGCACAGACTCACCAGGTTTGTTAAGAATAGATCCAAAAATACAGCAGATTTGAGTATTTTCCCTGAAGCAGAGCTATTTGACTGAAATCATCTTCTGAATTATTTTATATTGGCAGTATAGAAGATGGTAGTCTGGCAATGTTACAAGCACTGAAAAACTGTTGCAATCAAAGAATTTGTTGTGTAACTTTAGAAAAAGATAATGTGGATAACCTCATCTCATCTCAACATTAAATCCTCTCCGGACACAAGTGTTATATCTGACTCTGACTTTCTGGCTCGATTTTCCTCCTGTTCTTAGTAGGACTAAAATCCTATTCAGATTGTTCTGATCTTGTGAGTTGTGGTACTGTGGGCTACAACAGTGATGTGTATGGGCATGCACACTGAGGGTGATAAGTCATATATCAGTAAGCCTAGAACTCTTACAAACAAGCTAGAAAATCTGTAATGCTAAGGACAAGCATAGATAAAAGTCCTACTTTAAAAGTTAAGGTTTCTACTTTAATTACCAGACACTGAAGATTTCTAGTTACAGAAATCTAGCTCTTGTTTAGCAGAGATGGCAAAATTGAAAATAGTGCAAAACGATTTGATAGCAGTGTTTTTCTTGCAGGTGGATAGAAATGGTGCGTTCAAAGTAGTGAACATGTCTTCACTGAAAATAGTGTTAGTGTTTATGTGCTATACAGAAAGCTTGCATCCAAAAAACCTACAAGATTTGGCTGAAAAAAACAATTTGTTTAATGAAGATTTATTTTTAAGTCTTTTAGAAAACTTCCTGAGTTTCAGAATGTGGAAAAGATGTTACTATTAGCTAATACTCAAAAAACCCTGCCAAAAACCACCATATGCAAGGCCTTTATATCAGAGCATTTAGGTTTGCTGATACTATGGCCATGTGCCTCTTGGAATTCAGTTGTTTGTGCATCTGGCCTCCTAAAATATGTCCCAAATATGTGCCCTTCTTCATGTAATCATGTGGCAGTAGGGTTAACATAACTTATTGGTCATTAAAAAAAGTGATATTTGAGCATGGTAGTGTGTTGTGGTGTATATGTCACCTCATGGTATTCTTGGAAAATTGGAGAGCCAAAATGATGTATATGTCACTTTATGGTGGTTTTGGAAAATTGGGAGAGCGAAGGGGAAGGCTGAGAAGATTAAGTCAAAGCTAGTATAAAGCCTTGCAGTGAGAGACACATATATAGGTCCTCCATCCATTAAAAACTTCAAATTACAACTGGCTGTTTTTTGGTAGTTATTCTATAATACAGAAGTATCATTCTCAATACCTTGGAAAGGGTTTGAAATCCTTTGTTTTATGTTATCTTTGGTTCCTTTCTGCTTGTTTTATGTTATCCTTGGTTCCTTTCTGCTTGAATTTTATTTAAAATGTTGTAATGTCTGTGAATGCTAGTTGTGCTGAGCAGTGAATGAGTACACTGCAAAAAATATATCAGCTGTGAATAATTGACATTTAAGATATGGGAGTTGAGTAAATACATATTGACAAAAGCATCAAGAGACAATACGGCATTTTAAGAACTTCAAAATTACTTTTGTCATTGGCATGAGAATGGGGCTTATTGAGTTCTAGATGTGTGTTTTTCTCCTCACTGAGGACAAAATGGGTCTTGCTGGATGAGCTGAATCCTTTCCTCTCCCTGGAAAACTTGACCCAAACATGTCAGGATGATTTTTGCTGCTAACATAACATGGAAATTAGAATCAATTATAGTGAGAGATACTGATTTTTGTGCCTGTGGGCATGGAAAGAGGAAATTCTGAGTCACTTAGATACTGAATTCAGCCTTTGTGAAACTAATACTCTGAATCCTTCAACTGAAAGGTAATTATTTATAAATACTAGAATGATTTAGAATTTCTTAATGTAGAAAGGGAATGCTGATCTTAATTATTGTCACACAGAATTTGTCTAGTGTATTTCTTAATTCCATATTAAGAAATTGAAGATCATAACTATCACAGTTACCAATATCTTTTGCATCTCTCTGATTGCCAAACACTCTCTGCAGTTATCTGCTAGAAACCTGTCTTGGTATTTCTAGTGCTGGTATGAAGCTGGGAGGAGAATTTTGCCTCTCAAGCATTCTGAAGTCTGGGACCCCAGTATGAGATGACTCACTATGACAACTGTTTTGCTGTACCTAATGTTATATTATTATTGCTGCAAAGCTCAGGGCCTCATTCAAGACCTTGCACTTCACTTGGAAATAGCAATAATTTTGTTCCAACGATTAATTTGCTTTGTGTATGCAATTGTAATGCACGTTTTTTGCTCTCCCTGTGTTGGTCTTAGCGTGTACATGAACAAGAAATTAAGATGTTGAATCTTACAAAATTACTTTATACAAGATACAGCTTTGTGAGATATATTTTAGACAGTTAAACATCCACACTGAATTGGAGTCACAAACACAGAATGGATTTGCCAGGCAAAGAAATATCACTTCATTTGTAGCACTTAACCTTGTTGGACTGTAAGTTGTATTATATTCCTGCAGTAAGCACAAATTATGTGCATTAGCAGACAGACTAAAGCTTGATCCTAGTACTGAATTCCTGTGGAGCTGTTAATCCAAGACAAGGGAAGGCAAAGCTGCCCTAGTTTTCAGCTCAGAGCACTGACTTACACGCACAGCAGTATTGCCATGTCTTGAGTTGCTCTCATTCCTCTCTGTGGCAGCAATGCAGGTTTTTGTAATTTGCCAGAGGTTAGCTTGTGATGGATGCTTGGATAATCATTCAATTTAGTGTAGAAATTACCCAGTACCTTTGAAAGAATCCTTGTTGATTGGAGGTGAGGGTAGGATGAAATGTCTACATAATTAGCATTAATGGTACAGCTATGAAATTGTGTCACAGTAGGTTGGGTTCATTGTAGTAACTTCAATATGAAGGTTAGGTGGCTAGTGAAGTAATGTAAACTTGATTTATTAACATGACCCTTTAGTTATGCCTTGTGCATTCAGTTGTGAGTCATTCAAAAGCCTTTGAAAATTGAAGGAAAACCACATTTGATCTTTTTTTAATCTTTTGTGCTAAAGAAGTTGAACATTTCACCAAAACATTGCAGGCACTTTCTAAAAGGAATGTGGTCCAGAGATATCTTTACAGAAGTGTAGTTCTGTTTGCTTAAATACGATTCTTTTCTTTAAATGTGGCCTAACACATTGAAATTTTTGGAAGCAAAGACATATATCAGTGTTTAATGTTTAAATGTTTAATAGACATACCTTATAAGCTTTGCTGAAAGCAATAAATACGGGTAAGGGATAAAATTTCTTCTTAGCCTTGTGGCAGACTATGAGAAATGCAGGGATCTGAATTTGTTACCTGCATTTCTTTCAGAAGGACAGCTGAAAACCTGCTTGACACAAGCATCCCTACTAGAGTTTTGTACTTTAATCTTGTGCTGAGATTATACTGCCAAATAAGCCAACTCAAGTTGCACTTCTTGACTATTTTGCCTTTTCTGGCTTTTCATTTAGCAGTGTAATGTCATACAACATCATTTTACAATTACTCTCATTATTCAAAGTATGTGGTAATAGTATTCATGCCTATTCATACATGATCTTGGCTTTTCAAAGGTGTTTGGCATCTAGGTTTCATGTATGAAGAACTGTATGCATGCATTCAAGGGTAGTAATTAATCTTTTGTAAGTATTTTACTGTGATTCTTGCTTGATGTTCATTTTCATCCATAGAGAAAATGTAGTTGTGCTACACTAGGCATGCATAAATGTATTAAACATGGGTTTTTTTCAGCACTACATTTTTTAGATGTTTGGCCAGGAATTATTTTGCATAATAATGTGATTATAACATTGGTATTGTATTTAAAAGGAACTAAATGTGATTAAAATGCAGAAATACATTAATTGTGGTGATGTATGTTTGAGTTTGGAAGTCATAAGTAATTTTGCCAAATCAGGTTATGAGACTCTTAATATTTGAGATTTAACTACCAGATAATATTCATCTTAGGTTTTCTATTTGCAGGTGGAGTGTGATGCACTTCACAGAGATGATATGAAAGCAGTTATTAATATCCACAAAGCACTTAAGCAATAATAGTGTCGGCAGTAGAAAACTCATTAGGAAATCTGACTGTATGTCTAAAAGTGTTTGCATCAAAATTAGTTAAAAAGTATTCCAATTCAGTGTGAAGTATTAAAATATTACTAAATTTTAAAATACATTTGCACCTTTAGTCAGTTTAGTGTGCGTGCAGTGTTTTTAAAGTGGCATTAGTTGGAGGGAATTTGCTGCCCTGTGTGGGTCATAACATGAACCAGGTGCTTCAGTTACCATCTGCCAGGGCTCCCATGGCTTGGGAGACCCAGATGATTGTTGTGATCTGTGTAAGGAAAACAGGAACACAGGAATTTAATGTTTTCACAGTCACACATGATCAGGCAATCACTCAGGTAATTTTTAGCACAATGGGCCTATATTCAGAGCAGTTTGAGTATGTTAATAACTAAGTAATTAAGGCATGTGTCCACTTTGTGAAGAGGTAGCAAGTACAAATATTCAGCATTACTCACTGAGTACTGTTCTTTGTGTTCCACTTAAGAGATGTTGTGGAAAAATACATCATGATGTCAGGAAGGGCAGTATCACGAGTTTGAATGAAAGTGGCATAGGTCTGGGATGTTCTGACCTGTTCTGAATTGGTTGACTTTGCAATCTTGATTTGCTTTAATTGCTTTTTTCTGTATGTATTATTGCAGGTTGGAAAAACCACACTTTACATAGTAAATTTTTAATTAAAATCTTCGAGGTAACTTCTGAGTTTGAGTAATAATGTTGCACGGTGTTCTTGTCTGGTATAACTGGAGGCTTTAACTACACTCAAGGATTTGTTTTGATAACAATGAGATTGCTAGCTTTTAGTTACATTGTATGGATTTGTGTAGATTTTTAGTAGATTTTTAAAAAGTGGAGTCTGGTTTTCTCATTAGAGTGGTCTGTGTCATAAGATGTTGTTGTAGCAACATAGGTTTTCACTGCCAAAATCTTTGTCCTTTCCTGTCATGTGAGCAAATTCAGTATATAATGTGTGTCTGTTGGAAGAGTGCTGCTGATCCATGCATGTTCAGTGGGTTTTACCTTGCCAAAGGATCTGCACATGCACATCTGATTCAGCTGTACTGCATGTGCCCTGTCCAATACTGCTGCTTTGGAAAGTGCTTTCAAGTGAAATCATGGTCCTTTGTGCCACTAAGAAATCAGGGAGCTGAGAGTTATCAGTTACTGATGTGAGACCCCTGGGAAAGAGGGTGGCTGTAAATTGCCTATGAGCCAGGAGAAGTTGCTTGGCTAAGCAACATGTAACCTTGAGGATGCAGCTTGGGCATCCCTACTTTGAGTTGCCTGACTTCTGCTCTTGAAGGGAAATACTGATAATGACTACCAAGATTAGTCTTCCTGACAACTCACCAAGAAGAGAGATCTTTCAGTTTTTTGTGGAAGGCATTATTTGTGTTCAGTGCTTGATTACTGTCAGCATAAATTTGATTACCTTTGATAGCAAACTTTGCTTTTCTTAGAATGAAATACAGCATTATTAACATTTTTAACATCTGGGCTTAGTAAAGTTTAATTTAGTGGATAAGTGGTTTAAGCTTAAAATTTTGTTTGATGAATGGATTTCACTCCCAGTAAATAGAATTAAATGTACTTATGAAATATCTTAAAATTGAATATTTGATTTTGTGGGCCTGTGTGTGTGTGCACAACTGTTTGTCACAGGACCTGCATGAAAACTAAAGCTGAATCAAGCCCATGCAGGCATGGCATTGTGAAGGCTTCTTGTTCTTGCTTTAGAGTCACAGCTGTGCCTGGGAATCTACAGGGTTTTCAGCACAGCCTGCTCTTCTGCAGAAGAGCAGATCTTTATGATCCTTATAGACAGCATGTGTGAAGCAGAGCGTGTAAGTTATGATTTCTTCTGCTGAAGTTTGGTTGTGGTCCTTCCACTAAGATTTCATATTTTGGGGGCTTTATTTACTTTTATTCTAATTTTTTCTTGTCTTCAGATGTTGCTGCTATGTATTCAGCCTATGTGAACAGAAATTTAGTTTGTTGTTCCCCTATTTGTTTCTTTCACTATGGAGTTCATGTAGCTGTGCTCCAGAATTGTACCAGCACTAGCTGCTGTTACACTGGTCTGGAGCCTTTTTTGAAACCTTTATGCAGATGTAAGGAATAGGAAGCAGTTTCTCAAATTCCCAACTAATGTTTTGAGCAGCCTAGAGGGACCTCATGTTAAGGCATTAATTTTTTTCCCCCCACAGGTTTTCTGTTTTGGACTAGCTCTTTAAGTCAGCTGGGTTAGTGGGTGTCCCCCCCAGTCTTTTTTTTTTTTTTTTTTTTTTTTGTGAGGAAACAAGTGATCCTGAAAGTATAATGATAAACTCTTTCTTTGGCAAGAAGAGTCATTGAGCATACAAATTGATTAAAAAAGAGGGTCTTTCTGAGGTATCTACTTGTACAAATAGATTACACAGCCTGATTGATACTAAAAGCTTCTGTAGGGTATGGAAATACTCCTGATTCTTGCACTCTCCTGTGCTTCTGCTCTAGAGAGAGAACTTTAATTAATACTGCTTTCAGGGCAGGAACAAATCTGAAGCCCAGGTAACAATGTGAGTACCTGCTGGCTGTGTACAGAGAGGGAGGAGGTGCTTTCCTGCAGGAACTAGCATGGCCCATGGCCCAAGAGGATCCCTGCTGCAAGGTGGAGAGGGGAGACAGCTTGCTTGGTGCTGCTGAAAGATGAGCTGAAATGTGTACTCTGCACAAATACACATAGCAGTAGTTGTCAGACACTTTGTAACATGTACCATACATTCATATTATGAACAGTTAGAGAACACCATAGCAGTAGTTACTCAGATGTGCTGGTGCATTTGGAAGGTGCATATTCCAGTTCCATGGTGGTGGGAGGATGGCTGGGGCAGGATAGCCTGCTGCTCCATCTCTACATCCTTGCAGTCTAGTGTAATTACTGTGATGGCTCAGGAGGGAGGAGGAATCTAATTCATAGTTGTTTGGTGGAGACAGTCTGACTGTGTTTATAGTGTTAAACAGTGTAAGACCTGGGTGTGAGCTCAACTGCTGCACTGCTGATAGGGCCTGTGGCTTAATTATTAGCAACATTTTTTGGCATGGTTTTGGTTCGTGCTACCTAATGCTCTCTTATGTCATACCTGAGGGCTGTTTGAGGAATCCTGTATCAGGAACCAGTCCTCTTAAATGGTATGAACATCTCAGCACCAGTTTGGGCTGCCTTTTGTGTAGTGCTACAAGGACATTACTAATCTTCGCTAGCTCAGAAACAACTGCATACCTTTAATCATCATACTGGGATATGCAACGGAGAGCTAGGTTTCCTGCTCTGGAAACACTGCTTTGAGTTGTACCTCAGCCCTTGTGTGATTTCAAATACTTTTGTCTGAGGGGAGCCTACAGATTCTTATTTCTTAGGGATACCACATTGTCTTTCTGGTCATTTTTCCTGCTCTGCTTTTTCTGTGAGTCACCTGAGATCTAGTCAGATTTTTTTCAGCCTAATTTAATAAACTCATTCACAGCTTTTGTTCTGTGTGCCTAACTGCTTGTCCTCAGCTCTTTTTCCAACTCCTCAGTGGCAAATACTGCTTGAATGTAGAAATAGAGAATAATGAATATATGAAAAGCTCTGTTAATTTGTTTAAATGTGTGTTTCTGGTTTCCTTATTTCTGGGAGCTCTTTTCTTGTGGAAGATACTTGACTTACCTGGGAGTTACTTGTGTTATCTGCAGGTATCTCTTTAATTATTTTCTCTCACTTTATGTCCTTAATACATTTCTTCGTAGGTACAAATTGAGGATACTTACCTGTTAGAACTCTGATTCCCTAGGTGATCTTGCAGTGTTTCTCTGTGGCCCCCTGGCTCTGTGTAAACAGGCAGATAAGTCATAACTCCCTTGGCTTTGCAGGGGTAATATCTATCACTTGAACCCAGGCATTATAGCACATCTGTTAGTTCTTGTTTGAAGATCTATTATAACATACTAAATAAGGAGAGAGTAAGATGAGGCTGTAAAAAATAAAGTTAAGGTGCAGAAAGTTGTGTTGCATTTCTATGAAAAACATCTCTAGATGTTTCCAAAGGGGTGACACAACTGAGAGGAACTATCAACTCCCTCATGGGCAGAGAGGCCCTGTAGATAGACCATGACAAATTAGAGAATTGGGAAATTTCAACACTTTGAAATTTAACAAGGGCGGATGCCAAATCCTGCATCTGGAATGGGGCAGTCCTGGTTGTGTGCATAGACTGGGGAGCAGGAAAGAGACCTGTGCAAGCTGATCATGAGCCAGCAGTGCCCGGGCAGCCAGGAGGGCCAGCCCTGTCCTGGGGGCGTCAGGGACAGCATCACCAGCTGGGCAAGGGAGGGGACTGTCCTGCTCTGCTCTGCACTGGGGTGGCCTCTCCTCAAGTCCTGTGTGGAGCTTTGGGTGCCACTATGTGTAAGCGACATTATTTAAAAGCTATTAGAGAACATCAAGAGGAGAGCCTCAAGGATGATGAAGGATATGGAGTGGGAGCTATATGAGGAGCAGCTGAGGTAACTTGACCTGTCCAGCCTAGGGAAGAGGAGACTGAAGGGAGACCTCATTGTAGTCTTCATCCTCACAAGGGGAGGAGGAGGGGCAGGTACCAATCTCTTTGCTCTTGTGATCCAAGGAAATGGCATAAAGCTGAGTCAGGAGAGGTTTAGGTTGGATATCAGGAAAAAGCTCTTCACCCAGAGGATGATTGGGCACTGGAACAGGCTCCCCAGGGCAGTGATCAGAACCTCAAGCCTGACAGAGCTCGAGAAGTGTTTGCACAGCACTCTCAGTCACACAGTGTGATCTTTGGGATGTTCTGTTCAGGACAGGAATTGGACTCGATGATCCTGATGGGTCCTTTCCAATGCACCATATGCTTTATTTCAGTGATTCAGGAATGGAAGGTAAATGGTATCTCTTGACTCCTGAGGGAGAATTGCTATTGGGAAATTTTGCTGGGAGGAGAAGAAAGATATTTCATCTGTCTTTTTGCTGTTTTTCACATCTGCAGTCATTCCTGGTTTGTAGTAGAGTCAGATTGCCTTTCAGTCGTTTAGCATTTAGATGTTATCCCACATAGGAGCTGATTTAGATGTTATCCCACATAGGAGCTGAATGAAACCTTGTCTGTATTGCAGAAAGTATGGAACTGCCATTTCCAAACAAATCTCAATGCAGAGTTGTACTGAATGTGAGAAGTAGCTGTAGTTAATCAAGATATGATTTAAGGTACAGGAGTTAACTTGATTTGCTGGATGGAAATAGAATCTACCTTGGTGTGTAAAAAGGCAAGAAACCCCAGCAGTAGGCCTCTTTCTTCCATGTAGTGAAGTTGTATTTGCTCACATCTTGAAGAATGTACAAGAAACTTTTTAGGAAGCCTGCATTGGAATTATATATGAAAATAAAATTGTTTTGATAGCCTCATTTCAGTCAAAACTTAACCTTGCGTGTTGCAGGAATATCATTATATAGTAATAATTTGCACTAGTGTATAGTTCTATTTCAAAATAGTGTGCATATTCTTCATGTCAGCATATATACTAGTGAGCCCTAACATCCTGATTTGATCCAGGGGATTTGCTTTAATTGTTTGCAGAACTTCTAAGTAGTATTTCAAGGGATTCCAGTGACTCTTTTACATAGTCCAGCTGATTCCAGAGTCTGTACTTGTTTAAAACCAGTGTTTGTTAGGGCATTTTAACTAGCAAATTTGTAATAGCAGGGTTGGTTTAACATCTGGAAAACTTTGTCAGACACTTGTAAACACAGACAATTCTATTTATTTAAAGCCCGATGACCAGCTTGTTTATGCAGTCTCTCTGTTGGCCAGATGAAATACCAAGATGAGCCAGGAGCAAAGAGGAGAGTTAGCCAAGTTCCTTCATCCTAGTTTGACAGAGATTTAATTGGCAGTAAATGGTTTCATTAACTGAAATGATCTCAGCTGCCTTTTCTGTCCTTACATATTCTCTGGTGCAGCAGGTGCATGTCTGTGAGTTAGTCTGTGCAGTGAATCAGATGAAGGAGCTCATGTGGAATGAGAGAAATGTTTTCTTTTCCTTGCATTTTTCATAGATCACACCCTGTCCTGCATTAATACCATCCACACAATCACTTTTGTAGACAAAACAAAAAGGGAACATGACCACTTTTTTGGAGCTATGCTGATGTATGTCACTCTGCAGTAGTTTGTAGAGTGTTCACTAATAATTTGGTTTATTAGTGAAGTATATGCTGTTAAAGGGTAAATGCAAGCTGCCTGAGATCATGTGCAAAAAGTAAAAGTAATTTTAAGGCTGTGTTTGGAATACTGCATTGAAGTGAAAGCTTGATTTCAGCCTTGGACAAAGAACTGATGTAGGTAAATGTCTTTGGCAGCAGTATTTTTTCACCAGTATGAAAGAAACCATTAGCATTGTTACAGATTAATTCTTTACTTACTGTTTTTCCATTCAGGATTGCCACAGACTATAAAAAGAATTCCTCTTTTAGAGGGAGACATTCAAATGAGCAGATCTCTTCATTGCTCATGACTGATCATTCACTTTTATAGTAAAGATGAGATATTTTAAATGTGGGTTAAAAATCAAAGTTAAAAAAATATTAAGGAATATAAGCCAGATTTGTAAATAAATACTTTTGTACAAGAACAGTAATCTGCTTTTAGGTTAACTCTTTGTCAGAACAGGCATGTCCCTCCTTTTCTCCTTCCCTTCCTTGATTTTCTGCCAACCTTCAGTTCTCCAAAAGTGGAGGAGACAAGATCTTAAATTATAGATGCTTGCCTCATTTTAAGATCTCTGAGTAGTTTGAAATCTTAGATTATTTTTTGATTTATAGGCACATTAGGCTATTTACAGTGTGACTACTTATACTCATGTTGCCAGAGTCTTTTGGATGCACACAAAATAAATTTCGTAAGATGAGAACAGAGGTAAATAATACATTTTCCTAGTGTTTTCATCATCACTTTAAAGAATGATTGGTTTGCATTTACATTAGAGATTTCAAAGTAATAAAAATCATAATTTATCAAATTTGCAATATTAATTTGATCTTCAGAGGATTTTTTGTGTGCATCAGGTGTGCCTTTTTAACTTTTTGTTCATAGTTTCAACTACAGAAATAAAAACCACTACTACTTACTGTAGAAACATCTGTTACAAAGGACTTGTTAATTGAGTCAAGGTTTGTTTGTTTGTTTGTTTTAACAACTGTCATTTGTAGCAAATGAGAGTATTTGCTATGCTTTGTCTCAGCATTTGTTTGCTTTCCCAGCTTTTTCTGAAGAGCTGGCTTTTCTGAATAGTAGTGCCAAACTTTTAAAAGAGTGCAGTTGAATTAAATGTACAAGTCTATGTAATAGCTTTACAGTGTTTTTTGCATTTAGTATATGAAAATATTTTAGCAAATATGGGGGTATGCAGTGCATTCATTGTATCCTTTTAGTGTCTAGAGTACAAAACAAGCATCTCTTACCTTAAGATTTCTTTGTACAAGATTTCTTTGTGTGCTTCACCAGACTGCAGTCTCAGGTGCAGTTTCTCCCTTTCTCATGAATTCTACCTTTCACTGCAAACCAAGGCT
Organism: Melozone crissalis; assembly: GCF_028551555.1. Classification (NCBI taxonomy): domain Eukaryota; kingdom Metazoa; phylum Chordata; class Aves; order Passeriformes; family Passerellidae; genus Melozone; species Melozone crissalis. The sequence goes on along the minus strand of NW_026535782.1, from coordinate 30,795,758 downwards.
TATGTTCACCAGGAAGCATTTCCCTGAAGAAACGAAGCTGTTAAAAAAATAAGAACTGAGGAAGATTAGAGCCCAGAGTTCCTACTTTATTGTATCTGCAGGCAGTTAGGCAAAATTTAGACCCAGTGTAACTCTCTATCCAAGCCTCAAAAGGCAATTGAACCACTTGCCCATGGCTAATGGGGCAGCTGAGATGTTTCTGAGACCATCACCACCAGGAACTGTGTCTGATGTCACTGATGTGCTGTTTCAGTCTCAGATACAGGGAACATGGATCTTAATGTATTAGATGAAACAATTGAAATCTGTTTGGATACCTCAGAGTCAAATCACTTCATCAGTCATTGCTGACTGTCTTAAGGCTAAAAATCTTTAGGGATCTTGGGAAAGATCCCTAAAAATCTTGAAGGGATCTTGGGAAGTCTCCAGTCCAAGTCTTGCAGACAGAGCAGGATATGTGTAGCAAATTGCTCAGGACTGGAGCCAGTTGGGTTTTTTTTTCACAACAGATAGAAATATATCTCCATCATCTTTACCCCATCAGGAATTTGTACACATTTGCAAGATACCTCTTGAGCATCCTATTCTCCTGGCTGAACATTCCAGCACTTTCAGCTTCTTCTTATGTGTCAGATGCTCCAGACCTTTAATCATATGTTCAACCTTGCTGGAGCTCTCCAGTATATTGTTCTCATACTGAGAAGTCCAGAACTGGACCCAGCATGCCAGCTGTGGTCTCACCAGGGCTGAGCAGAGGAGAATTAGAGAATATGCTTAGTTGGAGAGGACCCACAAGTCCAGCTTCTGTCCCTGAACAGGACACCCCAAGAGTCACACTATGTGCCTGAGAGTATTGTCCAAATGTTTCTTGAGGTCTATCAGGTTTGGTGCTGTGATCACTTTCCTGCAGAGCCTTTTCAAGTGCCCAACCACCCTGAGATGTGAGGAATGTTTTCCTAATATCCAAACTAAGTCTGCTGACACAACTTCAGGCATTCCCTCAGGTCCTGTCACTGGTCACAACAGAGGAGAGATCAGTGCCTGACTGTCCTCATCCCTTCATGAGGAGGTTGTGACTGCAGCTGAGGATGTTGTAGCTGCAACTTCCCCTCAGTCTCGTCCAGGCTGAACAAGCCAAGTGACCTCAGCAACTCCTTGTGTGAGTTCTCCTCTAGTCCCTTCACTGTCCTTGCAGCTCTCCTCAGGATGCTCTCCTTCAACCTGCTGGCAGTGCATCCTGAGGATGCCATGGGCCTTTGCTGCAAGGGCACAGAGATGGCTTATGTTTGACTTGTTGTCACCAGGACACCAGCATTCTTTTCTGTACAGCAGCTTTCCACAGCAAGTTCTCCTGCTTGGGATTATTCATCCCCAGACTCTGGTGCAAGACTTGGCATTTTGCTTTTTTTTGGACTTCATGGGATCTCTGTAAGCCCATTTTCCAACCTGTGTGTGTGTCCCTCTAGATGGCAACACAGCCACCTGATATATTGTTAACCTCTCATCCAAGTTGTTTGTAGTGTGCCAACTTGCTGGGGCTGTACTTTGTGTCATAATTCAGGTCACTACTGAAGTCATTAAACAGTACTGGCCCCTGTATCAGTCCCTGCAAAGTGGCTGGCATCCAGCTGGACTTTCTGCTGCTGCTCGTGACCCTTTGGACCCAGTAGTCACTGCATCTCATGGTCTGCTTATCTGGCCTCTATTTCCATAGACATATGTTGTGTGGGGAGGTGTTGAAAGCTTTGCTATCATCTAGATAAGCATCATCTGCTTTGCCTTCATTCACCAAGTCCTCTCGTCATAGAAGGCTGTCAGGTCAGGCATGGTCTCCCCTTTAGATAGCCATGCTGATTTCACCTTCCTGTCCTTGAGGATTTGTTCCATTTTCTACTCAGGATCTGAGCTAAGGACTGTCCTGTAGTTCCCTGGATGATCCTTCTTGAAGAAAGGAATGATATTTACTTCATTTTAGTCCACAGAAACCTCCCCCTGCTTCCATGACCTTTCAAAGATAACCTACCCTTAAGTAAACTTTAAAAATAGCATTGGTAACATTTAAAATTGTTTCTCTGCCCTTTTAGAGGTAAAATTAGGTTTCTGTTTCATAGCTGTGAATCACTAATTTTCAGATGCCTGTCATCAATGATAAAAATAGTTATCAGTGTTAAACTGGCAATTTTGCCAAATTTGTGGGTTTCTTTAACTAGATCCCATGAATTTGTTGAATTTTGTTCTGCTTATCTTAGGGATAAGATGTAGCACATATAGCAGAAAGGGAAAATGCTTCATAAAATAAAATGTACTTTCAGATCAAGATTTTTCTATAACACAAGTATTTTTAAAATACTATTTTCTATACTAAAATAATACTCTTTGTGTCCTAATTTTTAGCTTGTTTATTTACTTACAAAGTCACTAGTGTGCTGATTAGTGAAGGCAGTGTCATGTTGTGTAGAATTTTCAGAGTGGATGGAATTTCTCTTGCATCTTGTTTTAAGAGCTAGTTTGCTTCTTTGCCCACAGTAAGTGTTGTAATTAGACAGCATTTCATACTTCGCCTTATTTTTTTTTCTCGTAAAGGCAATTGTCCTTTAACTCCTTGAATATTCTTTCCTGACTTTTTACTTGTTATTTGCTGGGAGTGTTTTGCCTATGACTAAGAAAATAATTGGTTCATGTTCTTACAACATCCTAAAAAATATTTATGGACTTACTCTGTCAAATCTGAGCCCTTGTTTACCAGTTGAAACATGTCTTAATTTTTGTACTTGGCAGCTTCAGTTTTTGTTCCCATCCGGAAGGACAGCAGTGATGCTCAGGAATTGAAACAGTTTTGCTCTGCTGCTCTTGGACAAGTTGATGAACAACTATCAAAGGGCACACTTGTTTCCATACTAGTTAGTGGTGGAGATGTACTGGTGGCAGGGTGTGAGCTGCTTCATGAGCTTGCAGGGGGATGGAATAAGTGCATCCAGTTTTATGATGTAATCAGAGGCAGACACTTAAGGCTTCTGGGGTGATGTTCACAAGCAAGAACATGGTGACAATAGTCCTGGTATTGTCTGTACCTGACAACAAAACTGACTTGTACTTGGCATGGGACTGCAGACTTGGTTTTGGACTGATAAGGTATTTTGGCAGTATAGCTACAAGAAAAATATTAATTCATTTTTCCTTTTTGTTTCTTTTAGGACTCCTCCAGAATGGTTTCAAGCAGGTATAAAAGGTATGAGATCTTTATACACAACAATTTTGTTTATATTTCTACCAGAAATAATGCTGATTATTTGTAGTTGAAGCCGTCATACTGCTGCTGTAGATATATGGCCTGATACCAGGCAAAGGACCTGAAAGACGCAGCAAGCTTATTCAAAGCCTTCTATTATGTTACTGTTTTAAAATAAATTCCACTAATGTTTTACTAGATCTTACTAGGGCAGAATAATTTTCCAATCAAATGTCAAACTTGACTACACATTGCCTAGGAGCCGGTGTTTTCACAATTTAATTTATGAACCATTGTATTCCGAAGTTGAATAAAGGAAAATAATTTTGTTACTCTCCACAGTAATAGTGAAAGATGGTTTTGTCATACTACTGTCTCAGTTGTAGAGGTGTTTCTCATATATAGCATGTCCTGTTTGTTATTTGTCTTTGAGTCAAGTATTACCCTGGTCATTACTCCAGCTTTTTAATCAGATAAATACTTCAGGAGTTCTTGATGAAACGGACAACTGTGTGAAATTCCACTAATGTGGAATTAGTGCTGACACAACTATCACAGCTAACATGGGGTCTCAAATACAGCAACTGAAGGAAGACACTTGTGTAAGAATGTTTTTATTTGGTACATTAATGCATTCCCTTTCAAGTATCCTTTACTTGGGTAAAATATGTAGGTGTTTAACTCGTCAGTTTATGTATATGGCTGTAGAAGAAAGTGCAAAGAGCATCTACAATTATCTAGCTTTCACTGCTGTATTTTCTACCCCTCAATATTGTTCACCTGTGGAATCATAGAATGGTTTGGGCTGGAAGAGACCTTGAAGAATACTAGTCCAGTCCCCCTGTCCACAGGCAGGGACACTTTCCAGTGAACTAGATTGTTTAGAGCCACATGCAACTTGGCCTTGAACACCTGGAGGGAGGGAACACCCATAGCTTCTCTGGACAGCCTGTTCCAGAATCTCACCTCCCACACTGTAAAAAAGAATAACCTATCCTGTTATGCTTTAGCTTTCCTAGCACGATGTCTTTTATATTTATATTCCCAGGTTCTCATAAACCCAGTTGAATTATGCTTTTTATTGGGTTTTTTTAAAATCACTTTGTCATTGCAGAATGGGTGGGCTTATTGTCACAAGTTTAGTAACTATGTAATTTCGTGATTCATTTCTTATTAATCAAGCACATTTTAGTTCAGTCTTTACTTCCTCTTCAGTCCTGGTGCAGAATTTTATTGCTGTTTGTATCTGCAAATACTTAGTGGTGTGTGTCATACTTTTGTGGCTTTTCATAAACCTTATCTCTGCTTGCCTGCTGTATATACTCGCTTGCAAAAACTTGCTTGTGCGTGGGGTGGTAATAAATAGAAGTTTGCACAACCACGTTGGTAACTTATTTGAAAATAATCTAATTCTACTGATTAGCATTGCAAAAGTAGGAAATGCCAGAGCTAGAAAATGCTAAATGAGACTTGGTTATGCAGTCTTCCCTCAGTCAGCTTTTGTTATATGTGGGATGTAGAGACTTTGTCAACTTCCTCTGTCAGGGCTGGCATCACATGCAGGAGGAATCTGACTTGCTGCAAGCTGCTGTTCAATATTTTATGGATGTTCCCATCTATCTTATTTATTGCATAGTCTTGAACTTCAAGTTGAAAGTGAAGGATTATTTACCACTGTCAACACAGTGCCCAGTGCTCACAAATGCTTAGAGGGTTTTATTCTCCTTGAGTTATACAATGCCCACTGTGGTTGGAGTTAATAGTATCTATTGTTTTTCTGCTGTATTTGAAAATTTCTGCCTCCCTGAACTAATTTTTCCTGTGAGGGTACTTAAGATATGACTCCCACTGGTTTTGCTTTCTGATTTGAATGCTAAAGGAGTTGGAACTAGAATTGTCCTGGGCTTGTTTGTTTCTTCCAACATCTGCAGTAGGTGAAGGTCTTACAGAAAGCAGCCTCCTCTACAGTAATTCTTATTCAGATCACTCAAATCTCACTGAAATCCCAAATACAGTAGGAGTCCCTTGGAAAGTCAGATGGTTAGAGCATGATGCTAATAACACCAAGGCTGTGGATTCAATCCCTGAATGGGTCATTCACTTAAGAGTTGGACTCTGTGATCCTTGTGTGTCCCTTCCAACTCAAAATATTCTGTGAATCTATGAAATGGAAAATGTCATTCTGTGATTGTACCTAGAATTGGAATGTTAATGCCAAAAGGCTGAATTGAGATAATAGGCTGCTTCAAGGCTCAAATACACTCAGCTTAATTTGCTTTCAACAGTCTTGGGTGTACTCCCTTAGGTTTTTAAAGCAAACTGAGAGTGAAGCATGTTTCACATAGGGACAATCACTTTGGGATCCTTTTTGAAACTTACTTGCAACAGTAAGTGGCCAGTACTTTGTCGGAGAGAGATGGTTGGTAGACTTTATAGGCATATGATAGCAAGAAGGAAACTGTATTTTCCTGAAATGTTGGATTCTGTAATAGATTCTCTTTCCCATTGAAAGATTGAGCTATTTGCTGGAAATATTCAGGTTGCTTTCTTCCATTCTTACTACTGCTTTTTCTCTTTTGCCTTCTCACTCTTCTCCAGTTATTCTTTATCAAAGATGGCATCTTGTTTGTTTCAGCATTTTTCTTCACTTCACTGGTTTCCATTTCCTAGCGCAGTTAGGCACTCTTTCCTTTCTCTTCCCCATTTCTCTTACATCCTTATATTTAATCATCGAGGTCCTAGTCTTCTCTTTATTATTAGTCTGATTTTTGTGGGTGGTTTTTTCTTGTTGTTTTGTTTTTTTTCTTCCTGTCTCCATTATCTGTCCATTCTGACTTCTAGTCCTGGATTACTGATATCATTCTGGACTTCCAGTGCCTTTCCCTTTCCATTTAACTGTTTTCAGATTTTATGTTATGATCTTTGAGATTCTTCGACAACTTCAACAAGTCTGTGATTCTGCCTCTACACTGAGATACCCATCCTCCTGTATCTGACAAGACAAAAGAGATTAAAAAGCAGGGAATATCAGTTATCTGTGTTCTTACAGAATCATTGTTCTCTTGGTGTGTTCCAGGACTTAAGGAATTGTATAGATTTTACACTGTGAATTACAATGGCTACTTTGCTCTGTATGGATGCAACAGTCCGTGACTAAACATTTATATGACATTGCTGGGAAACCTATTTCACTGGGTGTCCATTGACTGGAAAACATGTTTACAAATGAACTTTGATGGCTTCTGTGTATTGCTGTGTGCTTAGTGACTTGGACAAACTGAGCCTGTCTCTTTGGGGCTGTAAAGTAAATAAAAGTTTGTGATGAGGATCTTCGTCTATAAGATCTATAACTATAATTGTAGTCTGTCTTCTGATTTACTTCAGAAATTTTCGCACCCCCCCAGAAATTTGTGGAGGGGTTCCTTTGTATTTTCATTATGAAGTCCATAAAATATTTTTAGGAGAAAGTGATGGTTTTGTTGTAGGCTGGAGTGGTACTGTGAGATCTATTAAAAGCACGACCAGAATCTGCAAGGTCATGCTGACATGAAGGCCACAGGACATGCAGGAGAGTATTTGGGAGCTGTGGTGGGAGCAGGTGTCCTAACTGTGAGCTTCAAGTGTTTTAAATCTCTAGGTATACTTCAGTGGTAATAGCTCGTATCAACTTCCCATTCTTCCATTTTCCTCTCAGTTTTTTTAATGTAATATGGCTTGTCTTGGCCATTTCAAACTGCTGTTATGAAACTGGGTCTGTCATTTTTTGCACTGCTTTGCGAATAGATATTTTAAATACTAAACATATTGTCATTAGTAAGAATGGTTTTCTGATTAAGGTCTGATAGTATCAGCATAGTTGATGTTTCCAATGATTTCTCAAGCATAAGAAGGACAAAGTGCATTTTCTTTATTGAAGTATTTGAGTCTAATCTACATGTAAACATGAATTATGTTTCTTTTGTAAACTAAAAGGCATGTTTGCAAGTAACAGTAATGCAAGATATTTATGCAGACATAGGAATATTTTAATAAACACAGAAAGTTTGTTCTATCATTACTTAAAGACTGTCTGCTAGTTTTTGAACCAATTTAGATTCTTTAAAAAAAAGAATTGTAAAGCAAACTTTGCAGATTGGGATTTAAAGATTTTTGCATGGTTCTTGAATCAGACAGATCAACTGGATCAGTTTACAAAAAGAGCTAGATTAAAATCTCTTCATGGTTCAGAAGTGTATTCCCCTTATAAGTTTGTTTACTAGTGTAAATGAATACAGTATGGTATGGTTTTATGGCTTCCAGTCAAAATGTCAGAGAGGATTTTTGCCCCCTCTTTTAGCAAAAAAGTACAGCACTTTAACATGGAACCCTAGAGGTAGAGACTATTTAGCAGTAATTGTAAAAGACTCCATCATACTTTAGTTTATCTTTCATGTAAGAGTCGAAAAATAAATGGGGAAGTAGAGACCATAAGAAAAGAGGGTGCTTCAGAGCACTCATTGGAGGGGTCTGAAGTTTGAGTACTGCTGAAATTGCCTTGCTCTGTGTTTTTAGAAAATTATAAAACTTAAACTATAACAGTTTACTTTCCGTCATACTAACCTTGATCTCACTAATTTAAAGAAACCACAGCTGTGAAATACCATTTCATAATGCTGTGCCCAGGCATGCCTGCTTGTCTGTGTTTAGGAGTTCCACAGTGAGGGCTGGCTTTGGAAGCATTGTCTCATCTAGCTTGTTACCTTAGGACCACTGCTTTGCAGATACGAACATTTTATTTTAGACAGGGGTCACTAAAGAAGTTTTTCTTGACTTTTGTAGCCCTTCTTGAGACACTGCTGATGTTATGAGAAGGCATAAACAAGTAGGGTTTATTTCTGCAAAATGTTTTGATGGTCTAAGTTGTGCCTGGAGTTCCTCACTCCCTCTTGGGCCCGTGCTCATGCAGCTGGGCGTGCTACTGCCTCAGGGAGCCACCGTGGCTGCAAGTTGATGGCTTCCTTTTGCTTGGCTGCTGCTTTGTGGTTTGAGTAGTTTCCCATTCACCTCAAGGCCAGAGGCAGGAAAAGTGGAGGAGCCTAGGGAATGCAGCTGTAGAAAAGGCAAGACTGCCTTGCCTTAGCTCAGCTCTGGAGTCACAAATTTGGTTTAAGCGGTCTGAAGTAACAGAAAGCCAAGGTGCCCTGTTTAGAAATAGAAATATTTAGAAATAAACAGGACTTCTTCCTTTGCTTCTTCCAGAGAAGCTGTTAGCAACTGACCGGGTTGCAGTGGCATAAATAACTAGGAGTTTCCAAATCAGATACAGTTATAAGATTCTGGCATAAAAATAAGCCTGTCATAGTTGACATACAGCTTGGACAGGGTGATTTTCACTGGATGAAATGGCAATTTGGACAGTGTTTTAGAAATACATTGAGAGAATCAAAGAAGTTTTGGAAGGAGCAAGAGATATTTCACCTTGCTTTTAAACCTGCCCCTGTATGAATAACTGATTTTATTGTAAAGAAAATAACTAGGAACATCAATGTTTCTGTTTCTCTGTAAGAAGTCAAACTGATTTTGCTATATTGTTTTTGTTTTAAGTATAACCAGGAAAACACCTTGTAAAATGTATTTATATTTGTGTATTTTTATTTATAAGCATAATCTACAGGTATGCTTCCATAAGGCAGTATGTTTGTTGGCATTGATTCCTAAGTGTTTCCCCTTAGTGAAGAGGTTCCAAGTTCAGTGATACTGTTTTTCTAGTCATCATTGTGGAAAGGACCCTGAGGGACATCAGGCACAGCATCAGCAGCCAGGCAAGGAAAGGGATTGTCCCACTCTGCTCTGCACTGGGGTGGCCTCACCTCAAGTGCTGGGGGCAGGTTTGGTGCCATGATATAAAACAGACTTCAGGCTCTTAGAGAACATCCAGAAGAGAGCAACAAGGATGGTGAAGGGACTGGAGCAGGAGGCGTTTGAGGAATGGCTGAGGTCACTTGGTGTGTTCAGCCTGGAGAAGGGGAGACTGAGGGGAGGCCTCATTGCAGTTACACCTTCCTTGTGAGGGAGAGAGGAGAGTCAGGTACAGATATCTTGACAGTTGTGATCCATGACAGGACTCAAGGGAGGGGCATAAAGCTGAGTCAGGAGAGGTTTAGGTTGGGTATCAAGAAGTTTTCCAGCCAGAGAGTGGCTGGGCACTGGAATAGGTTTCTGGTTTCTCAGGGCAGTGTCACAACACCAAGCCTGTCTTGAGTTCAAGAAGTGAACAATGCTCTCAGGCACATGTGGCTCTTGGGGGTCCAGGGCCAACAGCTGGACTTGAAGGATCCTGATGGATCCCTTCCAACTCAGCATATTCTGATTCTGTGATTCTTTCTCATTTAGCACTCATGAAGTGACATTGCATCTGAAGACCTAGGTTCCATTCTCTGTGAAAGATGTTTCTGTTGTGTCATGGATAGTACTTTTTTGCCATTGCTGTGTACTAGCCATTGGTTATAACACCCCAAATAATAAACTTTTTATCTGTTATATTCCTTGTGTTAGGTTTTGGACTCATGCTTTCTTAAATGGTTTTTAAAAATCCCATTTCCTAGAAGCCTCTATGATGTGTTCTTTGTACTTTCCTACAGTGAGAAGGAATGTGTTCAGTAAGGTCTGCTGCCCAGTGGAATAGGTGAGGAAATTCAAGTCTGAATGTCAGGGGAAAAAAACCCTGAAAATTAAAGCATTTTCTTTATTAATGAAACCCTTCCTGTCCAGGTATTCTTTCTTCTAAGCTTTGTGTAGGAGCTTCTGCCACTATCACTCACTGGAACTGAGTTTAAATACTTCAGTGGAGTGGCAAAAGTATTCCTTTTTAAATTATGAAAAGCGGAGACTTTTTTTTGTGTGGTCTCTCCTTGAGACATTAACAGCACAAAACTACAAGTCTTTTAGGCAACTCAATAACCTAGAATTTATAGAGTAAAGTTTAAATATTTGTCTTATGTTGCAACATGCATATCTGGTCCTAGAAATGTTTTATAAAAAAACTTCTGGATGAAGAATAAACAGTGCTAAATATGGTAATAACATTAAGCTACAAAATTCCTTACAATTGTGTCAGTGTGTCTTGGAAACTTCACACATACTGGAGCAAAAGAATATTTATATCCACGAAAAGACATCCCTTTGCCAGATACTCCTGCTTTTGATTTGCACTGTATCCATCTAAATCTGCATGTTGTCAGCAGGGGGTTTTCTAGAGTTATGAAATGCAAAATTGTTAAATGAACACATTAATCATATACTCTTCTGTGTTTTAAAGGAAATGTTGAAGGGATGCTCATAGTGCTTTTCATTCTTTTCCTAAGTGGTCTAGAGCACCAGTGTATACATACTTCAGCTGTGTGATTTTGCAGAATCACAAGTTGGTTGATGATGGAAGGGACCTCTGGGGTAATCTTGTCCAGTCCCCTGCTCAAGCAGGGCCACCTAGAGCTGATTTTTGAGGACCATCTCCAGGTGGCTTTTGAGTATCTCAGTTTTTTGGTTTTGTTTTGGCAGTTTGTCTGTATATTTTAAGTCTAAGAAGTTCAATTTTGGTGAATTGGTGAGGGAGAGTCTCTTTGTCTGCTCTCAGGGCACTCTGTTCTGTTGTTTTTAGTTATTCATTAGAATCTTCATTGAAGGTGAGTAACATTACTGTTTAGGAAGAAAATGGCTATGGGAAGGATGCTGTTAGTTTTGTGACTGAAAATACTTGACTTGTCATACATATTTTTAAATTAGTACTGTTTTTTTACATGCCAGTAGTAATGGAGATCCTGCATGCTTTTTTAAAAAACATACCTTATGTGCACTTGCAGTGCTTATCTCTTGATTCCATGACTGATTTTTAATAAATAGACATATAATCTAGACCAAGTAGTCCCAAGGGACCACTTAAGGAAGTGTGTCAGCCAACAGAGCTCTGACAAACTCCTCTGTACCAAAATTCTGAAGTAAAATATCTGGAGGTGGCATGAAATTGGTTTGTTGGGTCGTATCACTTTCTCACTTCAGTTTCCTTTCCATTCCCTTACAGGCTAATTCCATAGTTCCCAAAACATTAGTCAATATTCTTATGTTTTGGATGTGTACCTGTTTTTTCATCCCTTATGTTTTCATCTAGTTAAAAAGATTCTTTGTTTAAACTCTGTATTGGCACTTTAGTTCTTGAAATAAAGTAATTTAGCTTGTTTTTTAATGTGCATAGTTAATGAAACTTGAAAAATAGGATAAGTATGTGTTTATGGTGTATTACCCATGTGATGAAAGCTGCATTATCCAAGTATTTGAATCCCTGAGGCAGTGAATTTAGTGAGTTCTCAGCTGTGGAATATGTTCTCTGCAGTTTATTAGACTGACCTACTGACTGCTTTGGAGAGCTCTTCTGTGACTGCTGTCATTTCCATTTTGTGAGATGCGTAAATGGGTGTGTGCTTTCTCTGCCCCTCACAGTACAGCCAGTGCACCAGAGGATGATGCTCCAAACAGATATTCCCGACCAGAGAGGACAGTTTACGGCAGATACAGCAGAGATGCGAATTCTTCTGGCAGTTCTCTACCAAGTAACTCTTTGGAGAAGAGGATTGAGGAACTTGAAAGGGTAAGCACCAACTAATTTTGCTATGGCATACTTCTGAAATGAGGTGCTTTTGAAACTCAATGGGGAAATTTGCAGGTAAAATAGAAATGATGCAAAATGCTTGAAGTACAGATAGTTATGTCTACAAAAACATACAAAGAGTCAGACTGACCGAGAAGAATGTGAACTTTGAAATCACAGATGTTTCATTTTCATTTGGTATTTAACTGAGAAATAGTTAAGGCAAAGATAATACACTTAGAGAGCCAGCAGTGCTCTGTGTGCTTCTCCTGTGTACCTCATGACACACCAACACAGAGCAAATACCTTGGGGGAAGAAGGAGCTCAGTGGCTGTTCACAAGGTTACAAGATGGTTTCTGATCTACTGCTTGGTTTGTTTTATTTAGTATACCGAAATATTGTAAAATTTATCTGCTATCTAGTTGTTTGTTAGAGCTGTAAACATTCAAAACACATATTTAAAATGATTTACATTGTTTCCTACTGATTTAATAAAAACAATTTTGGGAGAATGTAATAATGTTAGAGCTGAGCTTTTGGCCTATGCCAGTATTTTGCTAAATAATTTAATCTGTGTAATCTATTACTGGCTTCTCTGTCTTCCTCTGAAGTGGATTTTTTGTGGGTAACTTCACAAATATTCTTGAATCATGTGGGTGAAAGTTACTAAGTTAACACAATTTGAATAGGCCTTTTTTTGGAAAGGGGGAAAATGACATGTGTTTTGTAGAAATTGCTATTTTTGATTTAAGACTTGAGGAATCTTCATTTGAGTAGAGTATACCATAATCCTCCCTTCTAAATCCTCTTCTTTCTGAAATACTTTAATTGCCAGTAAAAAAAAACAGAAGAAGATTTAAGCACATTCTTTCCTAATGAACATTTTCATTCTTTATCACATTCAGGCCCACAGATTTAAAAGTGAATCTTCATTTCTTGTTAATGAAGATAGTACCATATACATATTACCATTTTTTATAATGGTATTATAAAAAACCAACAACAGAAAATCCAACCAACAGTAATTTGGGAGCTCATACTTTACATTTACTTCTTCTGTTTTGGGCCTCTGTCCAATTTTGTGTTCAAGCTTAAATTAAATATAAATTAAAACATTATCATTGAATTGAACCAGACAGATTTGCTGTTGTAAAATATTCTTAGATGTGATTCTTTAGCTCCTTGAAATGTAAAAGGACTTGAAGATGTGGGTTTGACTTGCAGTAGAAAAGGAATTATAGATAAATGTGTGTGTGTGTTCTTTCTTTGTTTTAGACAGTGTTAGCTTAAAACTGTCTCTTAGAACAAGAATTTACATTTTCAACTTAATTCTTTATTCTGGTTATAGGAACTTGCAAAAGAAAGACAGGAAAATGCAAGATTAATGAAGATGGCACAGGACAAAGAGGAACTAATTGGAAAGCTGAAAGAAGAAATTGATTTATTAAACAGAGTAAGCAAATACTTTCTTCCATGGCTCTGTAAGGAGGGAATAAGTATGTGCATTCTCTGTTGTATTCTTCAGGTGACATCCATTGGGCAAGGTCAGAAAAGAATGAATGTGGGGGGTTTTTGTTTTTGTGTAGCTTTTCAAGAGGTATATCAGTAAGTAATATTTTCTTTCTAAGGTGACTTGTATTTGTCATGAGTAACTTCCCTAAGTCTGCTCAATTCCTTGTTGTTCTAAGTGTTTATAAAGCAAGGTTATAAAACCATAAGCTCTTTATATTTTGACAGATATTCTCATACTGTTTATTGTTGATCCCATATAAAGACAGAATAAGACAGAGGGCAGGAGACATGAGGTAACATCAGGCAAGGTGTGAAGGCAGGAGAAGAGGGCTAGAAGAGTGAGATATGCTTGGAAATAGGACAGGATAAGAAGTTTTAAAGTTGATTTTAAAAAAATTGTACCAATTTTAAGGGCAAACAGAAATTCTTTCACAGGGTGTATTATTGACCTCATCCTGCACTTCCTGGCTGAAGTGTGGAATCCTGATTTCCTAGAGATACATGCCTCTCTTCTAGTCCAGTGTAGAAGCTCTGGTGAATCCATCAGTGAAGGGAGGCACGAAGAGTGTCAGACCTACATTTTGCAGCTCTGCATTAGTAGCAAAGGAGAACAACATTCAGAAGTTTGCAAACTAACCTAGAAAATTAGAAGAGATGAGATTATTCTGAAACACGTATTTTGGCTTTTATATGGGGAAAGTTGGAAGTTGATCTGTAGGATAAATGAGGTGGTGTTGGTTTTAGAGAGATTTCTATTTTAACTGAGGCATTGCTTTCATGCAGTTCTTTCATTCTGCAAAGAATCTGTCACATCTAAGCTTGTTGGCCTTATTACAGTTGAGGCAGGTGTTCATTCCTTCTGCAAAATGGATGGCAAAGCTATTTAATACCCTTGGTCAGGTCTGACTTCCTGATTCAAAGGTTGGGAAGAACAAATTGAAGGAACCTAAATGACTGAAATCTTGGGGTTTAGGACCACAGCTTTTTGAGAGGTTTGATGTTCCAGAAGCAATGTTGGTTTTTTTTGGCTATACTTGAAGTGTGATGTCCTAAATGAAATCCATCAAGTGTCTTAACTAGAAACTGTCTTTGAACATCCATAGTAAAGTTAGGCACTGTCTGTGCATTGCCTGTGTGAAGTACAAGAGCAGTTTCTGCTTGTTGTATGGAAGAAAACATAAACTGAATAAAGTAATTTCAAGACCAACTTTGTTTTATATTGACTAAAATTTTACCTTTCCTTGAGATCTGCAAGGCCCTCTTATTGGTGCTCCCTAGGTAGATACTTTTAAACACAGAAGAGAAGGGATTTTTTTGGTCCATCACGTCAGCATTTTTCATACCTTTAATATTGTCTGTTTGCTCAATAGAGTGCAAGTTATTTATGTCTGTGTCTCTTAGGCTTTTCTTAATGATGAATTAGCGTCCTTTTGATTTTATGACCAGGGTAGTTATTTGTCTTCTTGAACTCATGACTCAAGTGATGCTTCCATTAACACAAATGCAGTTTTACTTTCCTGTTTATTAACTCTTGAATTTGATTGCTTCTATATTGACTATCCATGTGGATTCAGAAAGAGAAAATGTTTAAAAAATTAAGAAAAGCTGCAGAAATATCACATCATTCTCATGATAGAAGGTTATGGAAATTAATATGTCAGTTGTATTTGCTTCAGGTTTATTATCATAACTGAGAACATGAGAGCCAACCCTTGGACATCCATCTGATGGAGTGTCCCTCTGTAGGCCTAGTACCAGGATTGGGTTCTTTTCATGGAAGAACAGCTGCAATCTTCAGCCTTCTGTTCAGATAAAAGGATGTCCTGAGGACTGAACTTTATTTAGTGAGTCTATGCAGATGTCGTCTGAAAAGATTTTGCTGGTAGCAGCCTAAATAGGGATCTCTAAATTTGACCATCTACACATTCATGGTTCTCCTCCAGCTTTTCTTTCATCAATATATACAGTTGTTGGATGTTAATATGTGCAGGTAGGGGAAGAATACCACATCAGATACCCTAGGTAACTTCTTAAAAGGCCAATTTATTGTGTATCTTTCTGACTGCTCAGCCCATATTTAGCAAAATGCTCTTTCTAGAAGTTTTAGTCAGTTCGTAACCACAGATGCATCCCTGATTGGCAAAGACCTTGTGTTGCACTTGAAAAACCTTTTCCAAGAATCATGAGAACTTCTTGGTAGAATTTTTCTCATTTTAAGTGAGTATATTTATTTAATGTGACATTATCATTTTGCTGAGCTCAGTCCGTACATCACAGAGATGCTTAAAGGATATGAGCTGCATTTATATTGAGGAACAGAAAAAGCTTTCTCCTATAAACACCATTCTCTCATTCCAATATATTCGACATTAAAGGTATGTCTGCCATGTTCTTTGTAAGAAAGGGGCAATTGCTTCATAAAAACCTTAAACGTCTGAAAGGCATCTCAAAATATTTGAATACTTTGCCTACAAAGTTCGGCTGTCAATTAGTTTACACTTCGTCATCTCTGACCTTACTAAGATGTCAGTGTAGTTAAAAGTGTGTTTGGAGACAGTCTAAGTGAGGATTTACAGTCCAATTAATGTCAATTGCATAGTTATCAGTTCTTTTGGTATGTGAAGTTCAAACTTTCCTGCTATTGCATCTTTTTTGTTAATAAGCATAAATTGGTGTTGTAATTTTGAATAAGAAACTTTAAATTTCAGAGTGGCAGAATCCCCTCCATCTCTCAACCCATTGTTTCTGTAGATCCTTAAAGGAGTTATTTTTGTTGGCTTATATTCAAGAAACTTTTACATGTAGTAATTTCTGGAATGTTATTTTTGCAGCACAAAACGTTTCACAAACTTTTAATATTTTATTTTGAGTATATTGCACTAGAATTTTAAACAGGAGGTTCTTAGGTAAGCTGTAATTGAGATATCCGATGGCTTGATCACCAGGTTTAAACATTATAATACAAGTCTTATGTTTACCAAACTAAAAAGAAATAGTTTTATTGAAAATGTGTTGTCCCTTCCATCTATCTGCTTATTAATCTAAATTGCACAAAAGAGATTATAAAGTGTATTTGTTTATACTGAATTGTATTTTTAGCATCTATCCACCAAAACTTACCCTGTTTAGGTATTTAAGTCACTTGAATCTGTTATGTTGGAGTAGTCAAATGCTTTTCCTGGAATTGGTTCATACTGTGATGCAACTTTACTTCTGTGAAGCAGAGAGAAATTTCTGCTAGTGATTTCTTGATTCTACTCTAGAAAACAATAAAAGGATTGCAAAGTATTGAGGTGTGGATTTTAGCTTGGCAAACTGAAGAGGCTTTTAAAAATCATTATAGCAATTGAACAGATTATCTCTATTCTGGAATGACCTCACTGAGAAAGAAATAAGAACCTGGGCTTTGTATGTTAAACACTGCCTAACAACTTAAAGGACCAAGAGAGAGAAAATCTTCTCTTTACTTCTTAAGGCAAGAGGACAGTTTGGCAGACTTGAATCAAAAAACACATAGGATCTCCAGTGAGAATTCTGGTTCATTTTCCTTTGCCCACCTTTCATTTTTCTCCTTAAAATCCTGTCCTTGACGTCACTCTTCTGTTTCTTCATTCTTTTCTAGTTCACATTTTGGTTTTTGCATGAGATTTTTGTACATGAAAATTGCATTTATTGAAGAAATGTTTGCATTAAGCAGTTATTATTACTGATTTTCACTTTAAAGGCTTGAAAAAACTTGTTAGGAGTGAAGAAGTGAAATGGGAACTGGACAAAAATGGTAATTAGTGGAAAAGACACAAACATTTGTATGTGTCAAACACATTTTCAAACACTGTGAAGGCAATCTATTTTGAGCACCCATTACTACTCTGTGCACATTGTCTGTTCTTCCAGTAGCACTTCAGACAAAAGCTACAAAGTCCATTTTTATTTTTTGCTCCACAGGAAAAAAAGTGAACTGGCATGTCTTTGTCTGAAAATTTTGATACTTAATACTCAAAACAGGGTTTCTTGCAGTAATAATCAGTGATGTGTACACATGGGAGCCATAGTTGCAGACAGGCAATTGGGGAAAGCAGGAAGAGGAGCTGATTAATACGCTCTCTGTATATGCCAGAAAAATAATCACCCCCATTCTATTTTGGTTTCTTTATGCATTAATTCCTGCTGTAGCTTTGATTTGAAAATGTTTCTATTTAAGGTGCTTAGGAATATAATGTTAATGTTTTGTAATTACAGTAACACTTTGAAACAGGCTGGTTTAACATTTCTAAGGGTGCCTACTGTGACACTAATTCTTCCCTGTCCCAGCTTCCTCATTTCAGAGCTAAGATATTAAATTTCTGCTGCTACTAATTGAGAGTTTGTATTTCCATCCTGAGAAGTGTTTATTTTTCTTTTTTCTTGTACAGGATCTAGATGATGTAGAAGACGAAAATGAACAATTGAAGCAAGAAAACAAAACCCTCTTAAAAGTTGTTGGACAGCTGACAAGGTAGAAGATTCAGATGTCAATGAGGAAAGATTCAAAAAACTACTGATTGAACACTAAGGTCAATATAGTAATATTTCCTGTGTTGCAGTATCTTATAATAACTGTCTTTGTATTTATTGTTAGGAAACCAGATGAATGTTTATTTTCATAGTGCTTTCTCCTTTGTTCAATGAAATGGCATAAAATTTGGGGTGCATTTTTAGCTTTCTTTTCACGTAAGCATGATTAAAATTTTCAACATGTTTCAAAATTTTAAGTTCAAAAATATTTGGATTTTGTATCTTCAGATTACAGCTGCAGAAATTACAGTAATCTAAAATTCATAGCATCAAGGTCATTTTCAGTCCATGTGGGTGTATATTTTTGAAATTAATGGAAGTAATACATATGAGCTTTGTTTACACAGATTCAAAATATGTATTTTGGGAAATGCTTCCTTTTTTGTTCAAATTGCTGTACATTGGATGCCTTATTACTGATGTATAACATTTTGCAGATTGATGACTTGCTCTAGAACTCTTGTATGTTGTGGTTTTTTACTGTGTCTGAAAGACTGACAGTAGTAGAGAGTAGCAAATTTTTTTTCCTGTGTTTAACAGTATTCTGTCAGAAGGGGAAGGTTTTACTAAAAAACTGCACAACAAACAAATGCAAAACACCACAAAGCCAAATAAATCACCTCTCATATCAGCATTAATAAGTTCTTAGAATCACATTGAAGTTGTGCACTGCAGTTTATTTTATGGCTTTTGCTTTAGCAATGAATTGCAAGTTTGCAATCAGACGGTTTGTTTGCTGTGTTGAGAATTCAATCAAAGCTTGGAGCTTTCATTTTAGCAAAGACGCTTCTTGTTGTCATCCTAAAATTTGTAGTGATCATAACCCATACAAGTTTTTGGATTTTTTTTTTAATCTGAGTGAAATTTTTTTTTTTTACGTGGCGAAATAGAGGGGCATACTTGTGCCTTTTTGAAACATCAAATGACATACAAACCCCATTTTTATCCTTGATTTTAAACTAACAAGTTGTTTAAAAAGTGCCTGGTTAGATGTTATAATCCAGTTATGACTGTGTGTGGATTCTCCTATAACATGATAGCTGACAAAATTTTCCTTAGACTTTAATCACAGACCTCAGTTAACATTTAGACTAAAAATTATTTGTACTTTATTTCATCTTAATACAGCACATTTTTCACTCCTGGTCAGATTAAATGTACAAACCCTTTGAGGAAAGACACTAAAAATTAAAACATTTCAAACAGTCTAGGCTTTTTATGGACAATTTTGGTGTCAGAAAGTTACATACATATAGTTCTTTTTACCTTAAAACTTAAAAGCAACTTTAATATAACAATATAACAGTGTTGTTATATTAATATATATATGTCAAATATAGATGACAATTGCCTTTTCAGATTTGCAAATTGTTTTCATAATGTGCAAATTGTATTCAATGACAGTGTTTCTTAAATTTAAAATTCCAGCTATTATTGTTAACATTTTGAATTGTTTTGGATATAGGATAGATTATTTTGCATTTGTGCATTCTGATGAGGAGAAATGTTTCAAAGCTTTAAAGTGTTTTTCAGGACACTTTCAGTCCAGGATGCCTCAGTGTTTTCCTTCACAGTGGGTGAGATTCCATGGAACACCGTTTAAAACCTTTTCTCAGGGGGTTAAATGGTACAGGGGGTTTGTATAAGCCCTTTGAATTACAATGTACACCAATGAGTCTTGCTTGTAATATTATTGAAACAGTAAGAGGTCTCTTAATTTCTAAGTTCCATTAAATTGACCATTTAAAGACATAATAAAGTCAGTTGAGATGCCTTTTGAATAAATACAAAACTTCCTCTGGAAGAACATCTGATTTCCTTCTCTGTGCACCAGGTAGGGAGTGCAGGTACCCACGTGCTGCATGGGGTGTCAAACATATTGGAGTTTATTAAGTACCTAACATTAAGCATACTGCAGTACACACAGGTAGCAATATGAAGTAGCAAAGATGATGTTTCATAAAATGTGTTTCATGTACATTTTAAACCAAAGAAAAATAGCAACGAAGAGCATAAACAAAAGTTACTTGTCTTCATATTACCTCTTCTTGGCGGTGGTAATGCCAGAATTAGAATTTTTTTTTTAACTTGTACATAAAACTGACAGAAGTATTTGGCAGAATTTCTGGATTTCTAATGTAACTGTTCTTGTTCAGGGCTAGTTGTGATTTTTCTGCTCTGGAAAACTTGTGGTAGTTGAGTTTTCCTTTGAAAACAGTCTCATAATCATAATGCAGAGTGATTTTTAGAAAATACCCATTTTATGTGTTTAAAAAATTTAAACATTGTTAACCTATGAGTAACTGATTTTAGTTTTGAACATTGACTAGTTGTGGTGACACTTGTTATCAGATTATAAAAATGATTTTGAGATTCTTCTACTCCAGGTGAAAGATACATGTTTTATAATAAAGATTGTTTGCCGTTGTTCAAATAAAACAAAATTCTTTTTAATCCAGGCTGAGTACTTGCTGTCTTTAAAGGAGAATTAATACTGTCTCCCTAAAATTCTAACTGGATTTGTCCTCTGTGGTGTGAAGTTCCCAATCTGAACTGCTAAAATGAGTTTTGCCTTCACATTGGAGTTTTCAAGTGTGTTTGCATATGCAGACACGCAAGAGAGAAATCCGTATATTTACACTGTACTTTTTTTGCTTCAGGTGATAGTGAGTATCCTTCCATCAGTTAGATAGAAGTGATCTTTTCTCCTACTTCAAGGCAGAAGTATAAACCTTCCCAGGAAAAGCAAGAATGTTACAGTGCTGTTTCTGCAGAAGGTGAATTGATTTAACTTCTAAAGCTCTATGAAAGCAAATGTTCTCCTCTCCTGCACAAGCAGAGTTGTTAGGGCAAACTCCTTTTCACTCATGGCTGCAGACTGCACATAAAGAGAACAAGTGGATAATCAGCGATTATCAAGGAGATGATAACTATATCACATTTTATCATAAAGCTTGTAATGTTGTTGTTTTAAAAGAAAGTAAACATAAATACCACAAGCAACCATGCATTCAACACCATGGTTACTTTATGGATAAGACATTATTAATTAAGAGCATTTGCACTTAGTAAATTTTAAATGTTAGGTAAATTTGGGTAAGGATGACTGCCTTTATGAAATCATGATGGCTTTTAGATTTGTTTTAAAATACAAAACTAGGCATTTGCTCAGTTTTTACCTTTGGCATTTTAGGTTCCTCAGTCTTGGTGGGAAATTTTAGCTCCAAGTACGCAAGTGCCTTTTCTGTGCTCTTCCTTTAATCACTGGATTTGCCATACAGTAGATACCTGGTCTTAGCACTTGGTATATTTTCCCATGGAAATTCTAATTTTTCTGTTTGTATTTTTTGGTATCTTCTTCTTTCCCTTGTTCTTCTAGAAATTTAAGTGGTATTTGTGAAGTGTGATGATGTCCATATACTTATTTGCTGGATTTTCTCCTTTCTTTAACCTCAAATATTTATATGAAAATTTTTTCTCCTACACTGCACTGCCACTGAAAGTTTCGGACACTTCAGAGCTTACCAAGGTTTTGAGTGGAATTGAATATTGATAAGGATGTTGAGACAATCTAATGTTCTAGTTGTGCTGTAAAAAGTTCTGTTAGTCTCTAACTCTGAAAAGTGAAACCTTGTGGGAATATCACATATAAGAGTAATGGTGATCTATGGACAGCATTTGGACATGGGCCAACAACAGGATTCAAGTCCATCTAATGTGTCCCAGAACAGCCCAATCCTCTATGCAGTGGATTTCCACCTAAATCTACAGGTTTGCAGCTGAGCCCTGCCTGTCTAGCAGTTGACAGCCCTTCAGGTATGGAAATGGATGCATGTATTTCACTGGCATTCCTTGAGCAGGGAGGCCTAATTCACACCCATGAATCAATTATTAAAACATGCTAATTGCTTCATATTACATCAAATGTCTCCGGTGAATGCAGAAATGGAAAGCCGATTTTGTTTAAACAGAAATCCCTCCTGAGATAGCAGCAAGAGAGACCATGGCATGGTTAGGGTTAGGGTTAATTGATTAGGAAATTCTGACATCTTTTATACCACACAAAAAGAGAATGTTTCTTTTTATCACTAGACCTTTTCTTGAAGTGAAAGTTGTTGCCCCCAGAAAGGACTTTTTTAACACCTTTAAGTTGGGTTCATTTTCATAGCCTGATGAAGGTAAGCACCTCAATAAACCCAAACCCACGAGGCCTTCTTTTAGCAGCACTAGAAGCTGAAATGTCTTCAGAAGAATTCCAGGAGCGGATTTGAGGGGAAGGTCTTAAGACTGTAAGTCTTTGTTTTCTTTTGGGCTTAGAGCAGCCTGGTCTAGTGAAAGACATTCTTCTGCATGGCAAGGGAAGGGGAGAACTAGATCATCTTTCAGCTCCCTTCTAACCCAAACCATTCTGATTCTTCATTGAAGAAAATCTGGCTGAAAAGACAACATCCAGCATTGTTCCTGAGTGACAACCTTGGTAGTCACTGATGGATTTAGGGAACACAATTGTCACTTCCCACTGAAGTCCTGCAAGTACTGTGCTATAGCAGAGAATAGCAGCAGCATCATAGAAATGTCTCAGCTTGGATTTTCTACTGGTTTGGGCCAAACTGTGTAAAACATGCTTAGTAATTAGTGATGGAATTGTAGTGGATGTTGCTAATGGAGGAGCCAGAAAGCTCTTACTTTTGTAGCTGTATTTTAGGCTTGCTTCAGTAA
The DNA here is from genome assembly GCF_028551555.1 of Melozone crissalis. NCBI lineage: Eukaryota > Metazoa > Chordata > Aves > Passeriformes > Passerellidae > Melozone > Melozone crissalis. The sequence continues at coordinate 30,773,123 of NW_026535782.1, read as the reverse complement.
ATCTTTCTGTGGTTATAATTACTGAGAGGTTAAACTGAACTTTGGCAGTAGCTGGGTAAGTTTTAGAAAGAAACTTGGAGGTAAAAAAGGCTATCTTTGGTGTCTTTAATTGATGCCTTTGACACTTAGTTATTTTTGTGGTAAAGCTCTTTGTTATCTACAGATAACAAGAGATAAAAGCCTTATCTGTATTGCAAAGATAATCCAAGTCTACCTTGATTTTTAGTTAATATGTTGTAAATGTTAAAAAATAATAAATAATGTAAGAATCAGACTTTGTTTTCAGATCTGGAATTCCATTAATAGGGGAGGTAATAAAAATTTATGCATAATTGTGCTACTGCTCTACCTCATTTTCTGGTAAACAGAACCACTGTTGAAAATGAACAGGTTTTGTAGTTGATTGTCTCATTGTTGACCTCTGTAGGCGTTACAGCTAATAAAATTCATGCTTTCTGGAGTACCAAAAAGATTCACTTAAAAAGTGGCAGCAGCAAAAATGAGCACTCAATCTCCTCTTAGTCTTTTAAGGTGGGAACTGAACCCATAAAACAATATTTATGGGTTGTCCTTGATTAAATGACCTGAAGATATTTAGATATTGCAGGCTCATTAAATGAGCTATTGTGTGATCTGCAACAAAGTAGCATTAAATGTTGTCCTTTCTTTGTATCAGTATTTTTTAAGAACACTAACACAATTTAAAAGAAAGACCTTGTTTTTCTGTTTCAAAAGGTTATATTTTAGAAATGTGCAGGTTGATAATTGGCATCTTGATATACTCTCCATCCTGGAAATCAGGTTTTGTGGGCAGGTAGTGAAAATGAAATCTTTGTTTTTCTCTCTCAGAAATGTTAATCTCTGCTTTTGCCTGAAGGCTCATTATAACAATGATGCAGTTTAGAGAGTTGAAAATTTTGATTGCAACAGTGTATGTGTGTTTACAGCCAGCTACCAAATATATTTAATGGGTGGAGACAATAAAACTGCTGAAGCTTTGCAAGTTGAGACTCTCTTGAAATAACTCCCATATTTCTCTGTGGAACAATTACAGAGAAACTGCTAATTGTTCCCAGCTGAATCACTCTTTCTTCTTATTTAATTGCTTCAGCTCACTATGGTTCATAGTAAAATATCACAATTAAACCCTCCTGTAATTCTGTTGCTTTGGCTTTGTATGAGAAGTGACATTTAAAAGAGTGGTCATTGTCAATTTTCACTCTCCAGATTCTAGGATTTATAAGGCTATATATTTATTTAAAGCAGGGAGAAAATGAGAAAATGTGTGGGTTGAGACTATGCAGGATTAAATATTAGGGAGAGGATATCTTTGTGTAAGGATGAAGAAAATGTAGTTTCCTCCAGCATTTTTTTCACCTAATTTTCAACAAGGAAAGGATAACAAACTGGATATTTTATAGAGATGTAGAAGTGTTTCCAGTTATCACTGCAGTACAGTTAAGTGTTTTTATGAGAAAAATGTAATCTCCAGCTTCTCATTTGCTCACCTTAGCACAGACACTTAAAAAGGAGAAGAATGTGACTTTCTACCCTTGAAGAAATGCAAATGACCATCTTTACCCAGGGCTTTGATCATATCTTTCCTAGACAATGCTAGGCTATAGATGAGTGGTGAGAAATGTTAGACATTGATTTTCAAATACAGTGTAATTTGTAGTATGCTATGGTAATGTTATTAGTATGGTTAATGTTTTGGGGGATGGCTAGCTCTAAGCATTTAGATCTCAACAGAAGCATAACAGAGCTGGTTCTCAGGGTAAGATGGGAACCACGTCCTAAAGTGTCAGGACTGTGTGAAGAAATTCTGATTTCCCTGTATCTGAGAGCCCTCCTGCTGCATTTGCAGATTTAAATATAGAAAATTCTTCCTTAACTACTGCTGAGAGATTTATGAAAAAGAATCACTCCCCCCCAACAAAAACACTCCCTATTTTTGTAGTGTGCCAGATAGGTGTATGCCAGTTTTGTGGCACAAGATAATTTTAAAAGTCTTTTAAAAGCACGTTGAATATCATGTTACTGAGTGAAGTAATTTAGTGCATCTTAATGTAATTCATTTTGCCTGTCAAAAATGGTGATGCTTTTATGAATTTTTTTTTAAAAGCTTAGAATCAGAGGAAGGTTACTCTTCTGGGTGCACTGGGTTGTGAAAGAACTGGATATGATCTCAAGAAAGGTGCTTCTTGTTTTGATTGAAGTGGCTGGTGCAGCTCTGCAAGCATGCTCTTCATTCAGCTCCCTTTTATGCAGCTGTCAGCAGTCTTCACTGAGAAACCCTCTATGTAGGAATCACATCCTTTTTACTTGGCACCCTATCCACTGAGTTTACCTGCTTTCAGAATCCTGCAAATATTGTAGCTGAGGCAGATGAGAGCAGGAAGAGTTGCTCTGGCTTCCTTCTGTGGAAGTGTATTCTTCTTCTGTGGGAGTGTATTCCAATATTTGGAAGCTACTCCTGGTAGTAACTACATGACTTGCTCTACTGGTAGAAGAAAGCAGATTGCTCTTTGGGATTTTTAGTGAGAAGTGAGAATTTTCACTAATTCAAAGGCAGCAGTGACCAGCAGATGTCTACAGGGCAGCCTCTGTGACACAGAACCTTCCCACCTTCTGAATTTTGTTACAACGTCCACCCATAAGGTTGTAAATTGACCTTAGATGAGAGGTCAGAGTATTCAAAGTAGAAACTAAGTCCCATGTCCAAAAGATTTACTAAAATGGATGAATAAAGCTGTCGTCTTTGGTCTGTCTGTTCTGTGGGTAAGCAAAGATGCTGACCTTTCAAGGCATTTTACTTTGGTATTTTTGTCTGATCTATATGTAAATAAGGACTTGAAACTTATCAAGTTTTTCATTCCATGACTTTTTTTCTTGAACACAATTGAAATGTATTTTATGACAGTTTAAACAAAGACAAACAGATCTGATTTGGCTACTTGACGATTCTACAGTGGACGAGTGCCATTGTCCTTTTTCTTGGTTTCATTTTCTTTAGTTATCTTTTGCTTTACTGATACCTCTTGAGATTTTTTCAGTGCTTAAGCTGAAATGTAGTTCAGTTTACATTCTAAATCTAAGGAAGATTATTCCAGCAGATGATTATTTATCTCTGCAATTGGAGTGTTCTGTGTATTTTACTCATTTTTTAATACCATGGAGTCAAAACCACTTAACTGAAGGGTTCAGGAAATGCCTTTATCAATGCTGCCAAATACTTACTTTTTGAATCTATTAACAATCTTCTCTGGCCCTGTGAGGCAGTCAGAGCTGTGTGATTATGGAAAGTAAACAACTGAAGTACCTATGCAGGGAGCAAGATTCAGAGGTAAGCACTTTCTGTTTGGTTTTTTCCTCTCTCAGGCCATGCACCAGATATATTCTGCTGTCCACCAGGCTGCTGCAGCTAGACAGCTGAACCAACATATTTCAGGGCAGTATCATTAACTGTGCTGATACAAAGACCCACCGGACAGGATGAATCACCTTCCATTTATTTGCAAATTGGCCAATTGTCATGTTCTTTTTCTGCTCTTCCTCTATGAAACTTTTGCCCATCTTTCCCAGTGCTCTTTTGCAGATAGCAGTGTGTGCAGATACTCAGAAGGAGGGAGGTTTTAAAGCCAGGTAGCGAGTGATTTGTCAGCTGCCGCCTCGGGCGCCGCGGCGCTGAGGCACAGGATGCATGCGCTTGGGCGTTGGCACCAAGGAGAGTTTTCCTCCTTGTGAGTTGGCAAAGTGCCACATCTCCTCACCAAAGAGATGGAAACAAAACATACTTTTCCTCGTCATTATGCAAGAATTGAAATAATAAACTGGTTTGAGATCTTGGCAAGCATCGCTTTGGATTTTAATGGACTTTAATAATCTCTTAAGTGAAGTAATAATTAAATCACTTTTAATTAAATCACTTCTCACTAACATGGCTCTAGGATCCCAGGCCCAAGCTGGAAAGCTGCAAGGCCAAGGAAGGCAAGCCTCTGCTTTGGCTTCAGTGTCATATGGGCAAACAGCTGGCTGTGTTAGTCTTTTCTCCTTCCTCTAACTATACTTCTGTGGAGTTTGACTTCATTGTAGGTCTGCTACAGTATTTTTTGGTTGTGTGTAACAGCAAGAATTTTGGGTGTGTCAGTGAGAGACGGGAACAAAGGTCAGGCTGGATGGCAGGTAGGGCTTGTGGCTGGTGAGTATGCCTGCAGGGAGGATATTTGTATGAGATGATGATATTTGGCTTGGGAGGGGAAGTGACAGTTCTTTGGTTGCAGTGTTGACATGGCAATACTTACCACGTTAGCTGGGCTCCGTTGAACCTGTGGAAAATGGTGTTTAAAAATAAGTCTTCATTCATTCATACTGATTCTGTTTTTCCTTTTATTTCTTTAGTGCAATAAAGAGCAATAGCTTTGGGGTGCAGGGGAATTAGAAGGGGACAGAAGAAAGGTCAGACTGTAAAAGAACAGGACATTGCAAACAGGCTCTAAAGCAAAATGGTTACAGTAAGTCAAATATGAGAGGAGAGTGGCTGGAGTCCTCTTGCCAGCAGACAGGCTGTCCCAGCACTCAGCAAAATAATAGCAGTCAACCAGAAAGGCATCCAGTCAACTTGGAAAGGCATCCAGACTGTGGGCTGTGAAAGGTGAGAGCTAGGGGGTTCTTCCTTTTCAGGCAGATAAGGTTTAAAAGCTACTGCTTTTGTCAGTTTTCAGTTGATAAAAAAATCTGTATGCTGTTACCAAGCCTATATGATCCTTGGGAAATGTGACAAAAAAGGCTTAAAATTTACTATATATTTTCAGATATATTTTGAACGTGTGTTTAGCACATGTAGTTTTACAGCTTGTCTCAGTGATATACAAAAATAAGGAAGTATCCACAGGCATTGGAAATGGCTCAGCAGAAGCAGTAGCAAATTCTGTGGAAGAGCTCTGAGCTCTGCTGGGCCTGTCCTTGAGTTGCTGTGTGGGTGAGTCTCTGGTACTGGTTGATAGCAAGGTTGGTTCAGTGAAGCTGCAAAAATAGGGGAGTTTGCAAGCTCTGCAAAAAACAGGAAGAATTTAAAGTACACGATGAGATAGCAGAGTGGCTGTGGTGGGACTTTCTTCACTAAAGGAAAGGAATAATTGAACAGTGAGTAGTAAGGACAGAGCACTGTGCGCTCTAGAGACCGCTGTTACTAGCAGTAATAACCCATTCCTTTCACTCACAGCAAGGTAAGAATAAGAAACTAAAGAGGAGCACAGAATGAGCTAAGCAGGGCGTGATTTCTGTGCTCACTGTAAAAAAACCCCAAACCCTGAACACCTGGGCAGCATGTAGGCCTTTGGAAAAATCCTTTAGAAGGAAAGAAATGCCATTGTGTTACTCATAGTGCCAGGTGCATTGAAGGAAACAGAGCTTACATTTTTGTTTCTGGTCTGGTGAAGAAGGATTTTGATTTTATTTAAGAGGGACTTTTTTTTTTCCCCTCTAAGTGGGATAGATCTGCTGGTGTAAGTTTTCCCACAAAAATTCAGCTTGGGAATTTTACTGTGTTTTCTAACTCATGTTCAAGAGAAGTAATGTTTTAGGTATCTAGATACATAAACACTTCTCATTCCTTCCCCTTTCAATTGGGATGAAATGGTAGGGAAAGGATTTGAAGTAATTATTTCTTAGAAGGGGAGAGGTGGATTTGGTGCTAAGACTGTGATTGCTAAGACTGATTTGCTAAGTCATTGCTAAGACTGTGATTTAATGGGTTTTGGTGTTACTGGAGAGCTGGATATTTTGGAAAACATGCCTGTACTTTGGATGGCTATTCTAGACTCTGTTTTTTTCATATATTCCTAAATTACTAATTAAAACCAGCTGCAGCACGAGATTAATTAGCCTCCCTGTACTTTCCCTTGTCACCATGCAGTCCTCCTCTGAGAGCTGTAGGCCAGAAAGCCAGGAGGGGGGCAGTCTCACTACAGGCCAGTGCATTTTACAGGAGCAAAACCTAATTCCCAAGTTTCTTCACAAATGTAACCATGTTAAGGAGAAGATCTGTTCAGGATTGCATAACAACTTCTGTAGCAATTATGTAAAGCTACATGGAAAAACTACACTTGTAAAACATTTGTGTTTCTAGCTCATCTCTCTGTAAGGTTTTCTTTCATTTTCTGTTAATATAATACAGATAGAACTGTGCAATCCATTTTTTCTCTTCGGTAGATTTTTTTCTCATTTTCTCATTTGTTGTTTCCTTTTCTAAGTGAAATGAGTGGAGTCAGCTTGACAGAGCTAACCAGCTTTCTGAAGACCAGGGGCATGTGATTTGTGGCCTATATTTGGGAAACCACTGGTATTAAGTTGTTCATGAAATCTGCTTCAGCAGCATGATGACTAGAGGAGGATGTCAGCCCTCAGGAGGGACCAAGCTGGATGCTGTGCTAAGGAGTGGGAGAGAGAAACTCACTTGACCAGTCTGCTTAAATCACTCAAAACTCTGGTTGAAACACTGATCACCCTGAATTAATGGTAGAGTCTTTCTGATAACTATTTGCCCTGCTTTCTGCCTTGGTGCTGAGAAAGCAGGATCTTATCCAGTTTATTGCTAATTATGTATGTTCTGCTAGATTATGTGAACAGGTGAGGGAAATTTCATTTTGAACCAGTATGTCTGTTTTCAGCAGCCTGGTTACTTGTTAGAGATATCTAGATCTCTCAGCCAAGATGTTCCAGGCAGCTGTTTCCTAGAGGCAGCTGCTCCTCACAGACCTTGCCTGTCCACTCTTCAAGGTGCAGGATGGGGATGGGGCTGCTGGAACTCAGCCCTGCTGGAGACAGAAATTCACAGAATTCACAGAAATACTGCTGGGCAACACACGCTCATAAATTCACAGTGAGTCTGAGATCAGAGAATTGTAGTGTGGGAAGCAGGCAGCCAGGGAATGAAATCAGAAGCCAGTTCAGCAATGCAGTTTTTCAAAAGACAGAAAATGAGCCAGCTGAGAGCTTTCTGAGTCACAAGCAGAGGCCAAGGCAAAGAAAGGGAAGAAAACTTGATGCCAAGCTGCTGCCTGGCCCTGTGATCCCAAGGTTGCTTCCTCTCCAGCTCAGGTCAAAGGGGACACACCTAAATGGAGTTGGTGGAGTGAAAAGCCCTGTCCCAAAGTGAGGGAAAAGGGACCCAATGGAAGAGCCTTGTGACTGCCTGTGGTACAAGGTGAGGTGCCTGGGAGCTGTGTACTGAGTGTAAAGGCTTTTCCTACCTTGAAATGGGAGGAGACCAAGGCACCTGCTGAGGTCCAGGTGTCCATGTCCAGCTCTATTTGTAGGGAAGGTTTCTATTTGTGTTCTTCTTCTGAAATGGGAATGAAAGACTTCTTTGACTGGGGCCCAGGTCATTTCACAAGGCCAGAAGAGGCCAAAACCTCTTGGATGAAATTTCATAGGTGGCAACACTAGGTGTTGGAAACTTACTTTTATGCATTTTACAGATGTTGCAGTGTCTCTTGGAACTGCAGTTGACAATAATTTGTGTATCTCACCTGTTTTTTTGCAATCATAAGAGCTACTCTCACTTTTACATGCAATACGCAGAACTATTAGAACTATGAAAAATGGGAAAAAATAGTGAGACAAAAACAACCACCAAAAACCCTCAAACCTAAAGGAGCCTTCATTTAAAGATTGCAGATTCCTTTTTAATTGAGGCACTCGCGAGTTTCCCTCAGAAGGAAGAGGTGGGACTTGCCTTGTTTTGCCCAGATGATGACTCATATGCCAGTTTAATTCAAAGGGGAATAAAAACTAATTGTCTGTTTTTCCTCCTATACAGAGCATTTTAATGTACCCTGATTTCTCAGAGTATATTTCATAAAATGAAGTTGAACAGTTCCACCTAGTCTTTAGAGGGAGAATCTGAAGGTGTGCAAGGACACAAAGTGCTGCTCTCCCAGCTTCCAAGTTCCACAGGAGCCAGAGTTTGGTTGAAGTAATGCCTCTTGACTGATCTGTTTATTGCCTCCCATTTTCAGCATTCTTCCCTTGACCTGCAGTATTAGTTTATGAACTCCATTACAAATTCCAGTACTGCAGGTCAGTAGGTGGTGTAGAGGTTTTAAGTAATTCCAGGCTGGTTTGGAGTGGGGGTAGATAGGGATGTGTACTGAATCAGATTCAAGTTACATGTGGTTTATCTTGATTTTACTCCATTGAAGTAAGCTAAATAACAGGAAAATATCCTAATAATTGTATTTGTAATCAACTTCTCTGAGGTATGGAGAGTCAGTGCTGAAGTCATGATTACAGGAAACTAAAGCATTATTGAAATTGCAGTTTTGGAGCTGAATCTGTTCTTGACCTTTACGTGAACAGTAATTTCCAGGATAATTGAATTGGTATGTATTTATAAATAATTTTCATAACTCATTGCTAAATAGTACCTGTGAACTGTGAAGGCTGTGAACATTTTAAACACAGTCATTTTTTACTGCAAATTACTGCTGCAGGTAAAGGTCTTCAGATCTATATTTATGAAGAGCAGGTGAACCAAAAATTGACTCCTCCACACCCTGCCTTTTGCTGATGGCTGGGGCAGCAACTATTTTGGTTTTTTTTGTGTGTGTGTGGTGAGGAACATAAAAAAGGCTCTTCATTTGAAATCCCAACTGTTCTGTTCCTTGGTTTTATGTGAACTTGAAGCATTTGTGAATTACCAGCTAGAAGGGAGAAAGTTCATCTCATAGGGGGCTAGACCTGCTGGTTTTGCAGGACCAATTATAATGTAAAATTTAAGATTAAAAAAAAAAGTGAATTTCCATCTGGTATTAGAAAGTTGACACCAGAGTGTTGTTACTGCTCCATTTTCCACCCCAGTACTCAGGAAAGATTATGGATGGGTATAAGGAAATAGAAAACGAATCATAAAAATCTATTGGAGTTGTGATCTTTTGTAGCAAGGGCAAAAGCCAAAGAGTAGATAAACACTATAATCATAAATTGTAGGTCTACAATAGACTGAACTTAGTTGTCTTCTTAGTAATCAATATCTTCTCTTGGGCACCTTGATGGGAATCTGCTGACATAAAAACCGCCGCACTCAAACACAGTTTGCTCCATGTTTCTTGGATTCTAATGTATTGCATTAAAACCTTTTCAGTCATTATGGAGCTTTTAATACCTGGCACACAAACTCCAGCTCCAAGACATTGCTGTAGCACATACCAGGCACATAGATACCAGGCTTGATCCCAGAGGTGTGGGTGGGCTTGTGTGAGCATGCATGGGTACAGTGGGCACGTGTGCAGGTATGTTGCTTTGAATAAACATTCAGGTCTCAGTGGGGAGACTGGTTCTTTTTAAGTATTGAAATAGCTCCTGTTAGTAGGTGAGAAACTTTTTTTTTACTTTTAATTTTGAGATACAACAACAGCAGAAACTCTGCTTTCTTTTTCCCCCAAATTTTCATTTTCCTTAAGCATGAGCAATGGCAGGGTACTGGCAGTGCCCCCTCTGCCCCTGCAGTGCCTTTCACATGGGTGTTTATTTCTGTGGGTTTGGCCTCGGGCATCGTCCCTGCTGCTCCCTCCCCGGCCCTCGCTCGCGGTCCGTGGCTGACATCTCCTGGAGCCATCTCCACACTGCACGGCAAATAATGGCGAGCATTTTAGGGCCCTAGCTCGTGAAATCGTCATCCTACAGTTTTTTTCATAACCCTCAGAATCACTGCCGTCGTGTTCTGCTTCGTTGCTTTATTTGCATACGCAAAGTCTCGCTCAAATTCTGTATTTGCAGTTATTCCTCTGGGTTTCCTTTGCAGAATTCTTGAGTTTGATGACAAAGAAAAAAAAAAAAAAAAGAAGGAGAGCAGGGAGGGGAAGATTTAAAAAAATAAGTATCAAATAGATAAGATGCATTTTAACTATATTGCAAAATCAATGAATTTTTAAAATGCATTTGGCCTCCAACTCTCAGCTTTGGGATTACTGTCATATAACAGCAAAGCCTCGTAACAGCACAGGCTTTAGATTCTCATAAATATAATTTCCTTCAGTAAAGCTTAAAGCAATGCTTTTTGGATGCTAGACCAGTGCCTCTGATATTTCTCAGGGATTTACTGAGCTTCTATGCATATATGCACAAAGCAGTGGGAAGATAGGTATGTGTTTTAAATTAAAAGAAGCTGATGGTTTTGTTTACAGGAATTACATTCTAGTCCTTCATCCCCATTCCTCTCTGCATTCCTTACATTCAGGAACACAGACTGTTTACATGGTCTGCTTCCCTGACATTACACTAAAATCTGGATAGAAAGATAATTTTCCCAAAGAGGTCTGCATGGGAAACCCCCCAGACGAATGGTCTGTGGGGAGAGCTGGTGGGAATTTAAAGATTGAGACTGCCAGCATTAGAATGGGTTGTTTGGCAGCAGCGCTGAAACAAGGGCTCTTGCTCATGCTCCAGATGTTTGCTTGCTTCTCAATGTGCTTGAGGATGTGGTGTCCTTGGTCTGGGACATGCCAGAGCCACTTACTAGCTGTGTTTGCTCCTTGAATTTGTTCAAAGTAAACAAAACTTTCTAGAACACTTTTCCTCCCAACTCTGACTCCTTGAGCAGGCAGTCCCACGCAGAGCCCAGTGTGGGTTCCTGTTTCCAGCAGTGCCCCTGCTGTCCTGCAGCCCAATGAAGCTTCAGGGCTGCTGGCACTGTCCTGCAAGAGCTCTCCCAAGATTTTGAGTGAGGTATCCAACCTCATTCTTTGGACCACCATTAATTTTTCAGTGCTCTCCCTGCATGTGTTGGCCTGAAGGGACAGAGCTGCCTGTGGCACTGCTGCCTGGTGTCCATCCCTTGGTGTTACACGTGGGCTTCAGAGCTCCATATGCAGCACAAGTTGAAGTATCCTTCCAGCCACTTTCCATATCAACAATCTTTTTACTTGTTGGTTTTTTTTTACTATTTGCCTTCCTGAAGGTTTTCAAATGCCTTGTGAAGATAATTCAGAACTCACCTATCTTCTGCTCCTCGCAGAAATCTGAGGCTTTCTCTTCAGAAGATCTTCCTGAAATGAAACTAATTACTGAGACAACAGAGATGTGGGTGAGCATTTCAAGTAATCTTGTCTGTTTTCACTTTTTTGTGCTGGGTTTGAGTACAACCTACAAAGCATTAAAAGCATTGGCTCTCAAATCCAAAGCTGAGATAATGCCCTCACCTTCTAAAAGGATAATCCATCTCCTCTCTCTTTCTGTAACTAAGATGTGGTTTTGATCTGATTGATGTGACCAGCACTTAGCAAGGCTTTACAGCTCTTGCCACAGTCTGACATGACATGAACTTGAAATTAAGAGAGCATGCTGTGCTGAAGTGCAGAATGGGGCCAGCACTGAGAGGGTTCCTAAAGCCCTGCACAGTCAGTTCAGAGCTAAGTGCCAGAGAAATGCTTTGTCCTGTGCAGGGCCAGCTTGTCAGGGGGCAGCTCTGAGTGCTTTGGAGAGATTTCTTTTGAAACTGGTATTAAGCTGAGGTGCCCACTTAGAGGTCTCTGGTGATGCCTGAATGTCAGTGTAGGCAATGGAGCTCATTTAGAGAATTATGCTGCTCCTTAATGCACAAACCTGCTGCCTTGTGCATGGAATTGTTTAATTGATCAGATTTTTGCTGTGTATAGTTGGAATTAAGCAGCAGCTACACTTAGAGATGTATGTGGATACCTATAGTCAGATGTCTCAAGCTAAATCCTCACCCTCACTAGAAAGTGATCCAGAAGTACCAGCATTTTCTAAAGGAAGTCTATTGCAAATTGCCTTCCTGGACAGGTCATTTTAGTTCATTGCATCAATAGGTAGCCCTGTCAGAAATCCAGTCCTCTTCCTTTGTATGTAAAACAGATTTTAAAAACAGTTTGTAAATATAATTGAAGTATTCTTATTAATTATTTAATGCCTTTGAAAACACTCATAGCTGTAGTCCCTGGACACTTGAATCCATGTCAGGTCAGCTCCAGCATGAACTGTAGAACTGGAGAATTTCCTGGGAGTTGTAATCCATTAATTTCTCTTAAACTACTCAGCAGCATCCTGAGCAGATTGAAAAATATTCCACTTTCCTTATGAAAGATAAATCTGTGGTCAGGCAGTTTCCATGACTGCATATGTAGATATACAGCAAACAAATTTATCTCCAGTTTTTTGCATGCTGTGTTGTACAGTTTTTTGTCTATTTACTACTGGGTAGGAGGAAGAAATACAGCAAGCTGTTGATTTGAGTGACTGCTGAGATGAGTGAGTATTAGTCCTCCCTAATGGTTACTGGCTGATTCTGAAGACCATGTGTTTTATACACCTGCCAGGTTCAGAAACTGTGCCCAGCCCCACAGCTAACACACCTCTGCTTTCCTCATCTTCCACAAAGTGGAGCTACTGCTGCACTAAGAGAAGGGAACGTGGAAAAACAATTTAAGCATACGGAAATAATACTCTGCAGTGAAAAAATAAAGATGAAGCTTGACAGCTGAAAGTGAAGGAGAGATAATTCATCAATCTAGCTTTGCAATGCTCTAGATCCAGGAATCATAGAGGCTTCTCATCTTGATCCATCTTGAGTGAGCTATGGAGTGTGTGTATGGCTTGTACATGGCACACCCTGCTTTACCACAGCACAATCCTTACTGGGATGTGTTTCTTGTGGGAGACAGTGGTTGGTTTTCAAAACTCTGGTTTCATTTAGAGGTAGAAACATGTGGTGGCATGTACCACACCACTGAGTGGTGGTGACTAGTTTGTACTGTGACCAGCCCCAAGATACTGTGCAAGCAGCTTGGTGAAATCTCTAGAAACTCCTCACTGATGCTTTACAGCTGAGTGAGAGGGTCCAAATATTCTTGAGGTTTGAGCTGTGTCAGGACCAAAACTCTAATCACTGCTGCAGCCTGTGTGGCCCTGTGTGACCTGTGGTCAGGTAAGTGGCATGGAGTCACTGCCTGCAGAAGTATAATGATGTTTACCACCTCATTACCAAAATAATTGTTCAGATGTGATGGGCAAGGTTTATACAACACATTGAAAATAATAGGAAACGAATAGCCTTGTTAATACAGAACTCTGCTACATATTATCTACAAAACTGTTTTCCTCAAATGATCAAAGAGCAAAGGATTTTAGTTTCCTACTTCCATGGAACAGAGGGAGCAGACACATAAATTGCATTGGATTCCCGGAAAAAAGGCCAGTGAGAAGTAAAACCTGATCATCACAATGTAGCATTCTGCCAGTCAGGCCATTAAGTACTTAATTAGCTTCTAAGCACACCAGAAGTTCAATTAACTAGGACAGTAAACCTGACCAAAAACCAGCTGTAGTTGTGGTTTGAATCAGAGAAGAGTTTGAAAATGCAGCTGTGGACTGTAAAGCCAAAGAGACAGCACATCCAACCATGGGGTACAGACAAAGGCAGTGTTTCTCCCAGTTTTTATTGACAAACACAGCAAAGAAGATGGATTTGCTATCTTTGCATGAACTGATACTCACTGAGGAAGGTGAGAAGCTTGAGGGGTGAGAGATAGTGGCTGATGGAATTGTGGGACTGATAAGATTAATCAAAGAATAGTTTGGGTTGGATAATCTTTAAAGGTCATCTAATCTGACTGCTCTGCAATGAGGGCATGGGGTCCAACCTGACCTTAAATGTTCCCAGGGATGGGGGATCTACCATCTCCCTGGACAACCTGTTCCAGTGTTTCACCACCCTCATTGTAAAAAATTTTCTTCCTTGTATCTAGTCTGAATCTATCCTCTTCTAGTTTAGAACCCTTTCCCTGTCCTATTGCAGCAGGCCCTGCTAATGTCTGTTCTCATCTTTCTTGTAAGTCCCTTAAGTATTAAAAAGTCACAATTAGGTCACCCCATGGTATTATTTTTTCAAGGCTGAACAATCCCAATCCTCTCAGCCTTTGCTCATAGGACAGGTTATTCATCCTTCTAACCATCTTGGTGGCCTCCTCTGGACTCACTCCAACAGCTCCATGTCCTTCCTGTGCTGGAGCCCAGAGCTGGAGGCAGCCCTGCAGCTGGGGTCCCACCACAGCAGCAGAACCCCCTCCCCACCTGCTGGCCACGCTGCTTGGGATGCAGCCCAGGACACAACTGGCTGTCAGGGCTGTGAGTGCCCATGGCCAGCTCAGGTCCAGATTCTCATCCATCACTGTCCCCAGTTCCTTCTCAGCAGGGCTGCTCTCAATCCCTCCATCCCTCAGCTTTTACTGGGGGTTGCCCTACTCAGGTGCAGCACCTTGGCCCTGTTGAACCTCATGAGGGGCCCATGGGCTGATTTCTCCAGCTCCAATCCCTCAGCTGTGTCAGCTGCCCCACTCAGCTTGGTGTTCTCTGCAAAGCTGCTGAGGGTGCACTCAGTCCCACAGCCTTTGTCACTGATGAGATATCAACCTGTGCTGGTCCCAGTGCAGAGCCCTGAGGGACAGCCCCTGTCACTGACCTCCATTGGGATACTGAGCTGCTGACCACCACCCTCTGGATGTGACATCCAACCAATTCCTCATCCACCTAACAGTCCATCCATCAGTCTGTCTCTCTTCAATTTAGAGAGAAGGATGCCAGACATTCTTACAGTACAGATACTCTGGCTTCTTGCTGTTACGTTTGCCAGCAAACTTCTGACCTCCGTCCCTTGAATGCCTTTTAGACCAAGTGGGGAGGAAGGGGCTGATGCAAAGTCCAGTTCTGTACAAGCTGAAGTCAGCTGCTTCTCATCAGGACCTTCCTTTTTTCATCCTGTAAAGTCTGATGAAGGGGAAGACCTGACTTTATGCTTTTGCTACACACACTGTACTTTTTAAACATGGGAAAACTGCCTGCAAACTAAGGAAATCGCTCACTGCTCCTTACAAAGTCCTTGGTTTCTCTTATGACACCTTGGGCCAAGTCTGGACAGTATTCTCCAGGCAATCTCTGGGAGCCAGGTGTTATGAGTCAGTGATTTTGTGGTATTATCCAGATCAGTAATTTCCAATGCGGGATTTTTTTCCCCTTTGATAAGTACCCTGTGGTTGTGTTACCAGACTTGTTGAATCATGTTGCATGACAAGGAAGAGACCATGTTGCTGCTAATAAGACCAAATTCACTCCATGGATAACTGTTTTAGATAATTAACAGGATAAAATGTTTTCATTATGTTCCAAGTACTTCAGATGAAAGGATACAATTCTTGCAGGATTTTGAAAATTACCTAGCTCTGCTAACTATGTCACAGTAAGTGGCTGTAGTGCCTGTTCTACTATGTGGGAAACATATTGTTAATGAGATGAGCAGGGAAGGGCATTAATCTTCTCTTTTTAAAAATTTCTTTTATTTCAAATTAAGGAGGAGTATAGCAATCTTTAAGGACATGAAGATCCAGATGCTTTTGAGCAAGATGATTTGACTGATGATAATATATTTGTTTATCAAATTATGTCAGTGATAATTTCAGATTTGCAGTGTTAAAAGCTATGCATCTTTAAGGCCTTTGCTATGGCTTCAGAATTTAAATAGCTGGCATTTGCAGTGCAGTAATCCTCAGATGCCCAGATTGTGGACCAGAAGTGTGTGTGCTACAAACCCTAGGAAAAGTGAACAAGGCAACAGTGTGGGTATAAAAGAAAGAGGAATGTGGTGTATGCATTACATGTCTGCCATGTAATGCACTCATCAAGGAATGGTTTATTACTGCTTACATGTGGAGGAGACCTAACCTGAAGTGCTGGGAATGCAGAGTGCCAGTGCATACCTGTATTTAGCAGCTGCTAGTCAAGGAACACGCTGTGAAATTGTGTGGGGATGTGAAATATTATGTCATGAAGGAGCTCCTCATTTCTCCTTGAACATATCAAGAGTGTGAGAGGATTTATGGAGCTGTCACCCAGGAGTTAATGAATGCACACACATACAAAAGAGTGAAGACATTATAAAAATGTTACCCAGGCTGGCAGGAGAATGAAGGAGTTGCCTGATAATGCTTTTAAGTTGCTTATTCTTTTAATGCATTTTAAAATCTACATAGCAGTGAAGTTGACTTCTGTGTCACCTGTATTTACATTCTGCTTGATGTTTGCTGTCTATTCTGTAGACATTAAAATGTAAATTTTTCTCTAAGATAACTGAGAGTGGGTAAGGGATAGTGATCTGAACAAAAGTTTGCTCCTCATGAGATGCCTTAAAAAGAGAATCTGAGTCAAACCAGCCTAAGCCAGGTCATGAGCAGGGGCAGGTCTAGCATGTAATCAGAGAAGTATTAGTACTGCTAACTTCAAAACAGGCTGGGAGGAGACTGGTGAGACTCATGTGCAGCCCATACTGATTGTTCAGCTGCCTGAGATAAAATGCAGTGGGTTTCTGTTATGATGCCAGGCAGGGAGAGTGTTCTCCCTGTCTTAGGGAAAAGGTTACAGGAGGTTTTGTGAAGGCACTTGAGATGATGAAAGTTGCTGGAAAGTGATGTGAAAGTCATGGTTGGAACTGATTTATAATTTCTGGTGCAGGGGAAGAAAACAAAGCCCTTCTTTTCACCCAGTCCATCATATTTCTACTCTATTAAAAGTGCTACTACACTTCTTTGGAGGGCTGGTGTGACTAACCATTGCTAATAAGTGGCAGAATATAATCAAGAAAAAAGTATACTCTACATGGCATAGGTACCCAAGGTAGGTTTTATGCTGTGGGAAGTGAATGAAACACTGTAGCATCCTTGTAGTTTATATTCTGCAACAAGTTTTAACTGGTTGCAAAGGCTTTGCAACTCAGTGTTTTTTCCTGAACCCACGTTCCTAAGAGATTGTGAGGAGTTGTTGCAGAATAGTTGAATACACTTTAGAAAGTTGGCTAGACAAAAGTGCAGCAAAGGAAGCATCAAGAACAATCAAGAAGGGAACAGTTTGTACTCAGCTGGATTAGTAAATACAACATAATAGCAAACTTGGGATCAGAAGTTCAAATACAAGAGATCTCGTGGCTCTATTGACAGAACAGTGACATGGGGAAAGACAAAAGCATGTAAGACCTTGTGGACTGGGGCTGTATGGCAAGAAAGAGAGTTGGTCCCCTGGTCTGTAAGCAATTTCTTTTTCTTCCTGTATTTTTGCCAGTTTATTCCTCGGTGTTATCTGTACTTCAAAAAATGTCAATTGGAGAAGCGTGCCTGCTTTCTTGCTTGCTGTCGTTGCATTACTAATTACTGCAGATTTAATTATGGTCACGGTGCTCAAACCTTTCAGGCAGCTATTTGTTTGTATTAAATCCAGGGAGTGAGAGCATTAACCAATTCTCCTCATGACTGGGCTGGAGTGGGAAAGCTAATTCTTTGTGGTAGGAAAAATGCTCTTTTCGGAAGCATGGAGCAAAGCAACAATAACATGAATCTTCTCAGGTTTTATTCTGGAGACTTGGAAGGCTCAAAGACAAGGCACTATGTGACTTAGGAAGGACTCTGCTCTGGTATGAATCTGTAGCTGCTTTTTCTGCAGTATAGCAGAACTCTGGATAGCTAGGATTTACTCACTAGTCCTACATTTCTTATTGCTGTTCACTTGTACTGTCTCCATAAACGTCTTTGTTTCCCTCAAGACTGGATCTTTTTAGATTTACTTTTCAGAATTTCTTTCTGCCAAGGACTCCTCTTAATTCTTTTTTATACCCTGTGTTTCAACTACAGACTTACCTGATTCAGCTGTGGCAGAAAACTTTTTAATCTACACAAGACCATACGATGGCTCTTAATGGGACAGTATTTTCCAGTTTTCCCACAGGTATTTTCCAAGGTTTAGTCTGACCTTTGAAAAGCACTTTGAGACACTTGCATGAAGGGTATGATGTCTCAGTGGCAGCAGTTCCAGTCTGAAGCCAGGAAGCATCCTGGCATCTGTACAAGTGCTGCACTGGGACACAGAGCATGTTCTGTCCGTGTGTGAAGTATGTCTACAAATAAACATATTCCAGATAACATACATGAAGGCTAAATATGGATATGAGGATTGTAATTTGAACATTCTTTGTGTACTCCCAGTTCATCAGAAGCTTTCATTACCTTCTTAGAGACTACTGAGAAGACAAATTGATTTTTCTGGAAATAACTCTTGTACAAAAAAAGAGGCTCTGTCTTCATTTGTCTCAGTGGCTTGATTAGCTCTCTTACCTTCTCATTTGAGATCTTTAGAGACATTTTTGCTACTACTGTTCAAAAATTGCTCCAAAATATTTGGGTCATCGGTAACATTTGAATGAAATGCCTGTTTTGGTACTTGATTCTCAATATATGAAATTAGAGATGGCCTCATAATTTAGATTTGTTCCAGCTGAAAAAATTTTACACTACAGGTAAATTTTGCCAACTCATTAATCTGTTTTCTAGATCGCTAATAAATGTTCATGTGCAACAATGAACCTCTTTAGCACCTCACCCTTAATCATACACTATATTGCAATTTGACCATTTAATCTTCATTTAATCCATGAAAAGGACTCTATGAGTCACTCTGATTACTTAATTTCCTTGATAGCATTCCATCAGAGTTTTTACCCATGAATCAGTGTCAGATCATGGTGTATGACTGAAGAAGACAGATATAGCCTGAGCTCAGTCTGGAAGTCTCCAATGACAGATCCATGTCATGGTTTTGGAACAAATTCTTGGTGCCAGTGGGCACTGCTGCTCCTTAGGAAAGCCATGAAACCTTCTAGGCAAAGGAACATGTTTGTAAACATAATGGATAAAAGAACTTCCCCTGGGCTCAAGGGGAATGCAAGCAAACTCAGGTCTGTGCAAGACTGTGGGATAATCTTGATTAGGAGAGCAGAGACTGTTTTGCCACTTCTGTGCATTGGCCTTTTGTTTATGAGGAAAACTGGTGTCAGCTCCATTTGGTGCTCTAACATCAGTGCATCATTGCCTACTGTGTGCTCTCTTTGTTGTAAGTAACCAGACAGTGTACAAAGATCTGAAATTAAATGTGAGCTGTCAAACTGATGAGATTGGTTCTGTCAGAAGATGAAACTCTTCATTTGGTAAGGTTGGTGTATTTTTTTTTTTGCTAAATGGCTGTTCAAAATCTCAGCATGTTATCACACAGTGCATGCACAGGAAAAAAAAACTGTACTAGATGTACCCTCTACCTTCACCCCAGAAGCATGGAAGAGCTATCTTCACTTCCCCAATTTATTTGGCCTCTTTATAAGCTCCATGAAGGACATCTGGATCATCCCCTAGTTTGTAGAACTTTCTTTTTTATCTTGAATACAGCATAATCTTGACATACATCTCTTTGTATGGCTCATGTCAGTGACAAAGCTACACAGAGGTAGTGTTCTCTGTGCCAGTTTGTCATGTGCTTTTGGAACTACTTTTTGATGCAATATTAAAAGTATTCTCTGTACCGAAGATAAAGATTTGATGCATATAAGGTAAAGGTTAAGAAGGCTGCTTAAAAATTTTGGTATTATATAAAGAAAACTCCTTTTTTCATACTTTCTTCAATGCCTGGATGAGCAACAGTGCTTGAACAGATACTGAAAATTTGGGCTGGATGTGCATTTGGTATGTTCATGTTCTGAAAAGCAGGTCACTGTGTAAAACTGAACTGGCAGCCTGGAGTGGAAATGTTAAAGCCTAAATAAATAAACCAGGGCTGTTAGAGTAATCAAAAATAAACTGTTTTAATTCTTTGCATTGCATAACTAACAGGCAATTAACTTTCATTGACTCATGATGTGAAAAGTGAAGGAGAGACAGATACTTTGCTTTGGTAACAGTCTGACAGTTGGGAAGAATGTTTTCCTTGACAGTTGATTAGGGGTTAAATGAGCTGAATAAAATTGGTAATTTTTGCTGCTATCCCTGCTTAGTATAACAGCTATTATATGAAGCGTTTTTCCTTACATTAGTTGTAATGACTGACTTTAAGTGATTACTCTGTTGAAAGAACTGGCTTTGATTGACAGAGATGTCTTCTTGGTATTCTTAAGAGCTGCAAAAATGGCCGGTGCAGATTGAACCTTCTCCCTGCTGCTCCTTTCCCCCATAGTTTGAGCACTTATTTAATGATCTTTAGTCTACAAGAGGTTTAATTTTATGGTCATCTTAGAAGTAGCACTTGGATGTAGGTTAAAATATACCATCTCCTCTGAAGGAAAACTTCAACCACAGCTTTAGCACAATTGTCTGGAAGAATACTGATGTGCAGGCAACTACTTGGGAGTTTTTGTCGTGGTCATGTTTTGATAGAGCATGATGGTTTTTGAGGCAAATAATCAGGCTCCTGGGTAAACAAGGTAATAGTGCTTCATCTGCAACAGAGGTGGAGAATTCATCTACTGTAGCGCTGCTGGCTGTGACTGTCTTACTGATGAAAGCAGCTTTTCACAGCCCCTCGAAACGTGCTGTGCTATTTCACTTGTGACACTTCAAAGTATGTGATTGTGTGAAAATCCTGGAGTGAATTGTCTTTTCAAAATGTTAGATCAAAAGAGAAATGCCAGAACATCAACAGGAAATAAAACATTTTTATTGAATATCTGTGTAATATGTATGTTATTTTAACGACAATTGGAAAACTCTACTGTGGGGAGTCACTACACAAAGTGAAACAAAATATAAACCACCTCATCAAAAATGAAGGTAAAATACAGCTAAAGTTGTCAGCTCGCGGGCCACGAGCGATATGGCAGGATAAAACACCCCAAACATTTCTACAAGATACAGAGAAAACCCACACAGAGAAACACTCAAGCAGGCAGTAAATATACACAAAGGCAACTAGGATCTTTCTACAGCATCAGATTCTAATACTTCACACAGCTTTGTCAGAAAGGTACATGTGGCTTCTTTGAGGATGAAAAATGTCATCTTGGTCACCTGGCAGGTTCAGTCTCTGAGAATCATTGTACCTTACAAACCAGTTCTAGGGTGACTTTCAGTCTGGCAGTGTAGGAAGAGAAAGCATTAAGAATACCTTAACACAGTAAGTCAGTCCTGGCACTTTGAACCTGCAGCTATCCTGAATGAGTAATTGAAAGCTGGAGACCATGAAGCTCTTAGGCTGGAAAGCTGACTGTCTATTTCTTCTCTTTGGTGGGGTTTGGTCCTTAAGGATAAGATTTTTAAATATTCCAGCTTGATGCTTTGCATGTATGTGCCTGTTTCTATCAGAAAATGTCTCGCTTGTGTTTTTTCTATGTTTCATGTAAAAAAGAAAGAAAATGGATCTTGCTATTCTCACTTTTGGAGGTGGGGAGAGATGCAGGCTTTTATTCTCCTCCCAGTACTTTGCTGCCGCTTTTACCCTCAAAGTACTGAAAAACAGGGATGCTTGGCCATCCCTGCACTGACCTCTGAGACTGTCACACCTCTCCCAGAGGCAGAGCCTTGAGAGAGGCTGTGGAATTTAGTTTGCAGTGCACAGTTCTCCGATTACATTCATCTTTGTTAGACACAGAAGACTGATAAGAACATTAATGGTTAACTCTCATGCCTCCCTCCAAAAGCAATAGCATTTCCACATTTCTAGGGTAATTTGCATTGCTGAAAATAATGAACTCTTCAAAAGCATTATAAATATATTCACAGCTTGGAAAGATAAGCGAGGGGCCTCCCAGGACGGTGCATGAGCTAGAGGTGGTGCCCTGAATGCCTTGATGAGATGGTACAGCGGAGGTGCCATGCTGGGGAGCTGTGAGATGACTCTACGGGAAAGCAGCAGGGGCGAGGGCGCTTGGAAACGTAGAGTATTGCACAGGGCTCGACAAAATGCTGCGTGGTCAACCCATTCTCTAGAGCATCCTCGTCCCCTGCATAGCTCTCCAGTTCTACATTGGTCCGTAACAACTGGAACTGCTTGTGCTATGCGTTCCTTCGGCAGTGCAGTAGAAGGGAATGGCAGTATTATTACAATATCACTACGGAATAAATTGGTTGCTATCCACTGAGAAAACTACATTTCTAAGCACACACGGCAGTCACAGTGATACACAGAGCAGTCTTTCAAGACTCTTATGGAATGACTAATAGCTTCATAATAGTGCCATTTACTACATAATAACATTTAAAACATTTAAAAACTCCTCCTGAAACGAGCATCTAGTATACAGAAGAGGTTGCTTCAGTTTTCTAGAACTTGTTCTTTGTTTTCACTTTTTTTTAAAGGACAAATTAAAACTTAAGTATAAATAGTATATAAAAGGTCACTAGCTGTTCTCTTTTGGCTTACGTTGAAGTGCATTTAGAACTATGGCTAAATTTTGTCATCTTCTGATGGGATTACAATACTGTCTGTTTACCATGAAACTATTTTGTATAATAAACTCACACGGCTGTGTCTAAAAAATATTCTGCATTCCTTCTAATCTGAGTTAGTATCATAAAATATTTTGTTACAAAGTCTAATGTGCAAACTCATTATAATGTGAAATTGTGGATGGAATTCACAGTATGCAAATTTTGTATAAAGGTGATAATGGAGAGCTACTCTTGTTTTCATGGCAGCATTTTACTACTGCTGCATTTCCCTCTTCCCTGCACTTCTGCAGTGGTCTGTCTTCATATGTTAGATGAAATTGTTGCCTCCTGTGGAACTGCTTCCTCAGCTTTGAATCTAAAGTCATTTCAGTCTGTTATGTGTTTGCTTTGGAATATATACAAAAAAATTATATCCTGGCTTCTGGCTACATCTCCATGAGGTCAGCCATGGAACTGCTCAGATCATGCTAAGTTGCCTGTGAAAGAAGTCTACCCAATTGGATTTGCCCCTCCAAGATTCACTGTGGATGTGAAGTGTACTATTAGGATGGTCCAGTTGAAAGCTCAGATTTAAGTTGTCCTTTAAGATGTCAGTGTAACACTACTAGTGCCTTACAAGTTGGATTTTTTTTTTTCTGGAATGCAGACGATACAATAGTTACCCTATAATATAGTATCAGCTCTCCTATATCTCAGTCAATTTACATAATTTAAAATAGAACATCTTATTAAAAACATCTAGATATACACAGATTAGGAAACGCTTACAACATACAAATACACAAACTAGAAATAAATTCTCAGCATACTGATGTATATGTACAACTGTGTGATACAATAAATAATTTCTGTCATGCTCTATCTACACATCATATTGCTTAAAAGAAGAGTAGATCTGGTGCGGGCAGTGGTGAAATGAAGCGCCTTTGAAAGGCTTTCTACATTTAAATTTGTGCAAATTAAAATGGGAATTTTAAAGTACAACTGATCTGTGTCGGGAACACATGGCTGGAAATGAAAGGACCCATATTACTGAGGTATTTACAGATACTGGCTAAAGAGCACTATGTGGGCAAATGCAGAAAGGCTTCTTCGTCTTTTTCTTTTTCTTCTTCATAATTTAATTTAATTTAATTTAACTTAACTCAATTTAATTTACTTCTTGACTGCCAGCATGGCATCGACCTCCTCCTCGGGCTGTAGGGTGTGCCACTGCGCGATGGGCCGCCGGGGGTTGGCCAGCATGTCCGACCAGTGCCGCAGCTCCGCGCCGGTGCTGTTGTAGCCCACAAACACCTTCCCGATGGCATCGTTCTTGCCAATCTTGTCATAGTCCAAAACAGTCACAACAATTTGCACTTTCTGTAACGAGACACAGGAAGAGCAGTGAGCACGACTGTAAGGGAAGGTTGGCAGGGATGAATGTGGGGACAGCCAGCCATGGAGGAGTCAGGAAGGGGGAAGTGTGTGACAGCTGGAGTAGATTCCCCTATGAGGGGAAAATTCGAAATTTGGTTTTGCTTCTTGTGAGCCTTCCAAATAAAATCAGGTTTACCACCTCCCTGTTAGCTTGAAACTTGTCCCTTTGCATTGAATAGCTTCATATGGAAATTGAGGCTGATTGTTTTTCCTTTAACAGATTAACAATTTACAGGTGAGTTAATTCAAAAGTTGTGCAATTTTACAGACCCTTATTTTTTAAGTAAATAAGTCAACAACTAAAGTTCAGAAATGGCTTTATGTTTGCAATGCTGTACTCCATTCTGTTAGCTGCTTTTCTACTTCTTAGCAACTCTTACCCATCCATCCAGTAGGCCAGTAGTCAGGTATTTCCAGAAAAATTCAGAAGACAGCCCTTATGGTTACTACACACACACACACACACACACACACACACACGTGTTCTCATCTCTATGCACATGTGTGTGCACGTGTGCACATGTACAAGCATGTGTGTACACTGTGTATATTCTGTGTATTTACAGAGAAATCTAGGAGACAGGCTGGCTGCTTGAGGGAGCTGGAATGATGTATAAACCCCTGATGTCTCAGGGCTCTGACACTGGCACAGCCTACGACTGAGCTGATGCTGGAGTGCCACTTCTGTAGGAATGGTGACCTCTGGCAAACAGGGTTAAACAGGTCCCACATGGTCTGTGTGAGCCCATCTGTCACAGCTCAAAGACAATTTTCCGTCCATTTGGGTTGGGGAACACTGGGAGGTGTTTGAGCCAGGCATTTATGTTTGGAGTTGTGTGCAGATGCACACAATTCCTTTCTTTCAGGTCCTTAATAATTGTCGGAAGAGCATAAACAGCTTTTCCTTCAGTGGAGTGGTGTTCTCCTGCAACACCACTTGACACTTTCACTCTTATTTTACAAAACTGTAAACACTTCTCCTTATAGGAGTTTATTTTTAATGATGAGCATACAGTTCTTTTCCTGATTACAGTGTCAGCTTCCTGAATAGAAGGAAGAATGCCCTGAAACATATTTCCAGAAAAATCCTCTATTCTCTAGAATTAGGATTTTAAATTTAAAGCTTTAAATATATCTACAATGCAGATCTCTTACTAGAATGATTAATTTCAGGGCTTGTAATAGGATTATCTTTTAGAAGTAGCAAGACCAGGGTCATGAGGTTTATTTTATAAAGTCCTTTTCCTTACAGGATTGTAACAGCTCACTGAGCCATAGAAAGAGATGATTCCAGCAGGCACTTAAGTATTTATATAGTTGCTGATGACAAAAGTATACATCAAACTCAAGATTTTCCCTCCCCAGAGCACTCACGATAAAAGGCAATATTCTGAAGCAAGTATTTCTAGCTGCCAGAATTACATTTCAGTGTTGCTGTTTGCAGTACACTCACTTCTAATGGTACCTCCCCAAATGAACACTTATGTTTTAGATTCATGGTACATTCACAGATATAAAATGTAAGCATGAGGCTATTTTTTTGCACTACAAAAAAAAGCTTGCCTGCTCTACCTAGAAGCTTGGGGATAGTTATTACTGTTTTTTTTTTTTTAATGTTAATCATAAGAATAAAAATGAGCACTGTAAATGAAGGACCCTTTTCCTTGCTCTACAAAGATGTAAAGAACAGCCAGCTCAGATAATTAACTTGGAGATGATTCTCCCCTCATGATCTCTGCACTAAACCTACAGAGAAATGTGAGCATCCCTTTGCCTTTGTACCACATATTAAAGGAGCAGCTGCATGGCAAAACCCAAGAGGTGCCAGTAGAAAGAACTGCCTCTCCTAATAAACACTTGGATTAGCAGTTTCCACGGTGTGATTAAGCCCTTTGGACTGAGAGGGCCTGGAGACACCGCTGCCTGCAGAGGCAGTCTGCTCTGCATGTGGCAAAACACGTGCCTGATCTGCCAGCAGCAAGAGGATTTGACTTCCCTGTGGTGTTCTCCCACTACCCTTGAACACATCGCTTTCCTTCTCCTAAGAGCCAGAACCCACAGTCACTGTAAAATTGTTAGAAATGTTAATGTTTGTCTCCTTTAAAATTACACAGATGTATTGCTATTGACCTGCTTTCCCTCCATCACCTCTCTTCATTCTCCAGCAATCAAAAAACTTGTATAACCATTATTTTTTAACAGTGAAAGTTTGCTTAATGACTTTATATGAAAGCACAGGTCACAGTGATTCTTACCATGGTAAGTCTAAATAACATTTTAAATGAGTTTTTCTAATGCTGAAATCACTTCAATATCTATCATGAAGTAGTCTAAATGTAGTCTTTTATAACTAACTCAAAATACATTGGCAAATGACCCAAGTCCATAATTGCAGATTTAAAATTGGGGCTATATGGTCAAGTAGATAGCTAAAAGGTAATTCTAATAAACTTATTAAAAAAAAAAAAAAAAAAAAGGAAGACAAAAATTTAAACCTCTAAACCACAGTACTTTTAAAATAAACTACATGCACCTCAAAAAATGACTTTGACTTAGAAGGCAAAATGGTCAAGTACAAAAAATGCGCCCTACCATGCCAAAGTTTTGACAGGGTAAGTCAGAGGTAACCATTCCAGCTCTTCAATCCTATCCCTATTTGAAATCAAGATACTCACTGCCTAAACTGCCACTTGGTTTGATTCACCTCTTTTTGCCTCTTTGATCCTTGTTGTGAAATCTTTCACAAGCACACAGACCAGCTTTCATTAAAATCAAGAGAAATTAGCACTGACTGGATTTCCCACGTTTTGATTCCTAGAATCCATAGACACCTGTACATGCAGTAGTACATGAAGAAGTTCTAAATGGACTAGTCATGCATCCAAGTCACTGTGCCCATGCTTCACCTTGTCTAGTTTTATTACTTTTGTTAGTAGCAAGTCAATAAAATACAAGATACTTGAAAGGTAGGCCTTGGCTCCTGGGCTTCTCTCCAGCCCAGTTGCTATCAAAATCCAAGAAACACAATGTGAAAACCCAAATCATGTTCTCATCTAATGAAGAGGGGGCTCCAAGTTTTGTCCAAGCAATTTAAACACATTAAAACTTTTAAACTACAAGTTTAAAAGCATGGAACCTAATTTATACCATAATCTTTCTTAAAATCCACTGAAGTTTGCATTCCCAGATGCCTAAAATTATGGTCATTCAAACTGGGAGGCCCCTGACAGGACCCTTTCCCCACTCAGCTCCACCCAGAAAAGCTGTTTTATTGCCTAACATCTCCACAGACCTGGGGCTCTGTGGCCAAGGTGGGAAGCCAGCATGCAGCTCTTTTCCCACCTGCCTCCTGAGATGGTTAAAAAAACACTTGTCTCTTGAGATAAAAGACAGTTAACATAAAAAAAAGTTAATTTTCTCTCATGAGAGACGGTGTGCCTCCCAGCAGCTCAAACACAGGCAACTGAGTCCCTGAAAAAGATTACACAATGCTTTGTCCTGGTATTTCCCATTGCTACTGTAGGTGACTCCCATCTCACTGTGCTGACTTCTGAGACCCTTAATTTTAGGTACTGAGCTCTGAGAGTAGCAACTGGACAAGTGCTGGAGCTCTCCTGAGGCACTGAGAGAACACAGGCTGCAGTACTGGCCCCTGAGATTCTCAAATCCCTTTTTCCAAGGGACATAGGAATCACTGAAAGTTTTCAAAGTGTAGTGAATAATTCCTGAAAAAAGCTGTGTATGAATTAGGTGTTTTACTTTAAAGGGCTGCTGCAGTACTTTCAAAAAACAGGGCAAATAGATGCATAAGGAACACAAATTTATCTGACAATGCCAATGTATTATTTTAAATAATTTAGGGAAAAATGTTATATATGGCTTTTCTTTTATCCCTACACCTTTTTGCTAGCACATTCCTTCACTATCTCCCTGTGGATTTTTTTCCCCCAAATCCATTTCTGTTAACAGAAAATGTCAGTTATCCATTTCTCACTGATGAATCAAAGCTTCCTAAGTACTTCACATTTTATCATTTCCCTCTTGAAGCAGTCACACTCCTCTAATGTAGCACAGGGCTGGCACCTAGGTGCTAATGAAGGCATGCACATGTGATAATTAACAAGATTCCTGTTAAATATTTATGAGGGCTGAGAAATGGAATGGAGAGGAAAGACAAAACACTGTTTGACATTACCTGAATTTGCTCGAATGGTACTTCAAAGCTGAAAGACTCGTTGTAGTAGGGATTCAGAGTGTTCTTTTTAATTGTAGTCTTTTTCTTCTTCAGCCTCTTACCATTCTGCATCAGATGGATCTTCACATAGGGATCTAAGCATTGAAGAGAAGAGGTAGAGCTAAGAAGGAGAGTTCAGTGTGTTTTCCATAAATTTTAATCCCATAGATGTAGGAGTAGATTAAGGAAAAAAAAAAAAAAGCAAAACCAAACAGACAACATTCACAGCTCATATTTAAACAAGTTCTTAATTTCTACTATAGAAGAACTCCTGTAGGAGTGTGAAGTGTTCCTTAAGGGAAAAGGTACAAAGTATTTATTGCCTTATCTCCTTAACATCATGAAGGTGGAGTAAATTCCACCTAACTTCGTTCCACAGCTTATTAACCATCCTGCAAGCATTTCTCAGCAATGGTTTGTGGGGTGGCTTTCCCAAGACAGGTGAGTGCTGCCAAATGCACACAGCAGGTACAGAGCTGGCATGGCTGGATGCTCTACAGCCACCTGGCACCTGCTCCCATCACTCCTTGGGCAGGGGCTGTGCCGTGGTTTTCCTGTCCCCTGCCCTCCCTGGTGGGCTGTGACTGACAGGGTCCAGCAGTGCCTGGCAGGAAAGGACTCTGTCCCTTCACCAGCAGCCCCTGCCTCAGTGCTGCACACAGCCAGAGCCCATGGGGGCCACGGGGCTCCTATAAATTACAGACTGGCTTTGCCATTCTCTATTGAATTCCCACTGTCACTTCAAACAGCTTCTGGTGGCAAAGGAACAGAACTCATTTGGTACCTAATCAGGTGTTCCTTGTGCGAGCAAACCTTTCCTGCACATTACAGCACTGATGAGGTATCTCAGCAATGAAATTTCAATGGAAGCTTTGCCTGCTTAAAAGAATTGCACTGTGAGTCCTCAATCCATCACTAGAACCATGTGCCTGTCTGGACACTGAGCTAACATTCTTCCATGAAGCTGGTAATTACAAGTACCCTCACTGAGTTCAGCTGTTTTTCTGTTTAGCCTTACCACAAAGCAACATTTGAGTAATCTCAAACTCGTAGGTTTCAACACCCTGTATGGTACTGTCACCAAAATTTGGGTAGGTACCTCTCTGGCTTTAGGCAGCTGAACTTTGATGTAGATCAAGGCAAGCTTCCCTTGAGTGAGCTGGTAGGAGGTATCTAAAATGCCTGCCAGACATGAGTCACCTGCAGCATAAATAAGGGAGCCTGAATGACGCAAAATATCAAAGGAGAGGGCTTCTCCTTCCCCTCCTGGGAAAAGGCTGGGCAACAGAATAAGGATAAATGAATACTGCAGTTAATATGAGCAGACCATGCTTTATGATTCTGCAATGAAATTAATTTTTGGAAGAGTAATTGCACTCTTCTACAGTCAAAACATGCCTTTCTCTGGAAGACCTGGGTGTTCAGGACAATTAAGCTACTGGAGTCACTTGATCACAGTCTACAGTTCCTCTGAAGGAAACCTAATTTTGGTAGTAGATTCTTCAAGACAGCAGACAAGGGTACAAAAAGATCCAATGTCTGTGAGAAGGAATTAGGAAAATTCTAACTTAGGAATAGGCACATATTTTAGAAGTAAGATGGAAACAGCTGGAGTAGCTTCTTCAGTGGTGAACTCTCTGTTACAGAGGGTTAAGACTCCTTCTCCCTCAAAAGACTCAAAGTTCAAACAGAAATTAAATCAGGGTAGGTTTATGCTTCAGGCAAGATGGGATTGTGAGGGTTCCTTGTGGCTGCACAATTCATGAATCAAGGAGTGTCATGTGAAGAGCAAAATGCTAGCAAAAAGCCAACAGAGGTCTGTTTCTTTTTTAATACTGAGTTCAACATCACTGCACACAGGGTTTTGAAGATGGAAAGGAGGTGAATCTGGAATTCTTCAGCATTAGCTGGTACTTGAGAAAAGCTCACCACTTTCCCTAATGCTCCATGCAGAATGCAAAACTGTGCTAACTTCAAAATGCTGGTTTAGGTATACCTAATACATACTAAGAAAGTTTAGTAGTCAATGAGTCAGTGGTAAAGTGTTAAGAAATGAGAATGAGGTAAGATGCTGTAAAAATATAATTTGAGTCACTAGACTGGAAGGCTAAACAGTACAGTAATATATTATTATTAAAGGTATTGGAATGGAATAATTTATTAAAATAAATGCAAGTGATATAAGCCAATTCTTTGCTGATCTGTGCTTTTGCACAGACAATCTACACAGGTTTGATGATTATTCGTATGTCCTTAAGGAATTGTACAGTTAGATTTATAAAGGGATGCAGAAATATTCCTATATTGATAACAAAATCCATGTTTGGAGAAGAGTATTTTTAAACTAGAAATCAATGTATCTGACTGCATCTACATCTGTGAGTACATTAATTTAAATTATTTGCTTCTACTGACTTTCTATAGTTTCTATCTTCATGCTTGCATTAGAACAAAACCTAGCCTAGACAACTCACAGCTATGGGACAAGACCCACAAGACACATTTCTGTGGTTTCTTTTTCATGTCCTGATCAGTTTCTTCTGTTTGTCAGTCTGGGGAGTTGAGTCAGGCTCAAATGCCAGTTGTTTAGAGGAAAGACCCAGTGGTGCCCCTGTAGTGCAGAACTGAGTGGCAGAGGTACCAAATGGAGCACCAGAATGGGGCATAACACAGTTAAATAATCCAATTTTCTTTCATCTGAGGGTAGAATTGTCATGCTAATCCAAACAGAACTTAACTGAAACCATGTTCCTTCTTTTCTTGTTTCACAGGAAAGTATTATATAAGTTTAGCCATCACAAACATTTAAAATCAGAACAGGGTGTCCAGCTCAAGTAAGTGGGCCATTAGAGATTTTGGCTGAGTTTATCCTCATTAGATGGTATATCCACTTCCTTGTTTTTGAAGTATCCTAAACCTAACTAATTCTCCCCTCTCCTCATCCTTCTGTGTCCCATACATGAGCCCCTCCAGCACTGCCCATCTTCAGTTACATTCTCCCGTGTTCCACAGCATTAACTCCCTCAATTCCCCAGTAATCTGCTTGCACTCTGCACAAAAATCCTGATACCTAAGCACAGACTTTCTTGTGACTTCATGAATAAATCTCTGAAAGAGACAAATTCTCTTCCACTAAGTAACAGAAGCTGAACTGCTTGGAATCAATTAGTGGAAGAAGGGATGATAATCAAGAGAAAGCAGAACCTCTGGGAAGTGCCAGTCTCCAGTGATTTTTGTGAGATAAGGTTTAGAGCTAATGGAAACGTCTTTCCTCTCTACTTGCAACATAACCTCAGTGCTGGCCCCATTAGTCATTCTGAGTAATACTTTAACATGTAAATAGTCTCACCGAAGAACTGAGACTAGTAAGGATGACAGAACTGATATTACAGCCCTGCAATGACAAATTGC
Source organism: Melozone crissalis (assembly GCF_028551555.1). NCBI lineage: Eukaryota > Metazoa > Chordata > Aves > Passeriformes > Passerellidae > Melozone > Melozone crissalis. Next base: position 30,741,794 of record NW_026535782.1, on the reverse strand, counting down.
CTGTTAAATGCCTGGCCTGGTCATAAAGGGCAATGCCAATGAAAATAAGTATTTCTCTTTATGTACCCGGGATAGTTATCTCATTCCAGAGTAAATATCTATCTTTAGTTAAATAGATTGCATCCCAGAATATTAATTTCTCTCCATGGGTAAACATCACTGTATTTTTAGCTGGTTTGATTCCTTTCAAGTAAACAGGGATATAGAACACATTACATCCCCGGGTATCTCTGGATGGATCACACTCATCTATCTGGAAGAAAAGATGTTGCACCCAGATGTCCCTCTGCTGAAGGAGACAGAATAGCTTTGTGTCCCTTGCTTAATAACCCATTTTAACCAGTGTATGGGACTAATTAAAATTGTGCTATTTATTCCCTCATTAACAGTCCACCCAGGAATGCTAAAAAGATGTACAGTTCACAACTAATTGTGCATTGTGGATCTCACAGTAATGTCTCAATGGAGGCTACTTGAACTGCTTTTAAAGCATGGAGAGGACCAGCTGACACATTTTGTTTTCCTGAAGTTTGCAATATGATGCCAATATCTTATTTAATAAGTAATCGACATGGTATGTCGATTGTCCCATACCAAGATTTCTATAGTAATCTGGACTACAAGGCATATATATATATATATTTATATATACACACACACAACTGGATCTCTCTTAAAACAATGACTAGTTACAGACATGTTGTAGACAAGATGCACTTAGTTGGTTAAGAGATTTTACAAAAGAAAACCTTAAAAGTAAAAAGCACTGCAACTCAAAAGAAGAGAATTGTGGCAGAAGACAGTATGTCAGGAAAAGGTAGAACTTGAGAATGACTGCTTTCAGGATGAAAAATGTTAGAGGGGTAAGTAGCTAATGAAAAATAATTTTCCACATAGGTAGGAGAAAATTCAGCATGTAAATTTCCATTTCTATGGATCTTCAGAAAAAAAGAATCAACAACATAGCTTGGAATGGTTTTACTACAATGGCTTATTCTGAATGCAAACAGAAGGACAGTGCCCATCTTTTTAAAAATAACATGGAGGCTTCTGCAACCTAATGATAATATGAAAAGTAAAGCATCTAGAAGTTGATAAATTTGGAAAATGTCAGAGATAGCACTGAAATTGATTGTGTGTGCAGTTAGAGTCCCAATCCTGTGGGCAGGGGGAGCTTAATGGTTTAAAGAAAAAAATCCCATCCAGGTCTGTGCAGACAGATCAGAGAAAACCCTCTACAAGCTTTGAGAAAGCCTAACATGATTAACAGGGAAAAACATGAGCCAGAACAAACTACTCATAGATACACCTGAATACTTTCATATGACAAAACACTGTAATAAAATGTTCTCAACTAAAATGCAGAAATGGTGAAGAACTACAGTGCCAGAACTGCCTCCAGCTGTATTTTTGTCTTCAGAATGTTCAGGATAACTGGGTGCTCATTAGCACGTGTTTTTTTCCCATCAGAAGAAAATTTATGCACAATCCATGCCAAAGCTCAACATCACTGACATTTAGAGCAAAAGTGTCAGCAGACAGTGGAGTTTCCATTCCAGGAAGCAGAATGAATTAATGAAGAGCTTGGAAATTGATTCAAGAAGTAAAGAAAATGAGGTTTGGAAATGCAGCTTTGCAAATAGCTGTGCAAATGCAGTTAGGACAGAGGTGACATGCAGGGTGCATTGTTAGTGCCAGGCTGAAGAGCCACTCTCATCCTGCAACACAGCAGCATGGTGGAAAGCAAGGGAAGACTGGGCCAGGGGCTTGGACCAGAGCTGGAGCAGGGTCAGTAGCGCACCCTTAACCTGCTCCCCTTCTGTGCAAACAAGCTTCAGGTGAAGTTCTCTGGGCAGGCAGTGGGGAGAGCAGCCATTTAATGCAGCAAACGACCTTATTTTCTCTAGAGACTGTATCTGGGATGGAGGCTGGCAGCACCTGTGTGCCTCTGGAGAGAAACAGCAGCACGGGCCAGAGCTGGGCTATGGAAAGCAGCAGGGCTCTAAGAGCAAAGCAAAACAGGAAGAACTTTGCTGGGAGTTCCCACAGATTTGCTGATTTTTCCCAAGAACTATGGGACATGCTCCCTCTGTGGGCATATAAACCCTTCCTCCCGAGGGACAGGGACAATTCACACAATGCCTGTGGCATCCAGGGCATGGATAATTTTCCCTGACTTCTCCTCTTCTGTTCATTCTTGTTTGGATGACAGTGGATAAAAAAAACAATCTCTGAAATAATGAGTTTAGAGTGATACTGGATTTTCTCAGCTAGTATTTTTTCATATTAATGGAAAGCTTTGAATGGGAAGGAAAGCCAGAGGGGGAAAAACAATAAATGGTACAATGACTAAGAAGAAGCCCAAATACCTTCTAGACTGCATAAAAATTATAGTTTCGATTCACTGACACAAGCTGTTGGGCCTTCTACCTTCCTCCACAAATGAACAAATTAAAGTTAGGACATTATTTTTAAGGAGCAGTTGATGTCCCAAGAAAAAAATATTGGAAAACACTTTCACATTGGAAACAGTTCTCTTGGCATAAACTATATGGTTTGTAAGGTTTCTAAGGTTTTTAAAATTAGATTTCTTTAAAAATAGGACTTTTAAAAAAAGTTGATTTGCTACATAATGTCCACTTTTCAGCTAATGCTGATATTTTGTTACTCTCATCACACATTCCAAAACCCTATCAGGCTGCATATTACTTGATGTTATGGGCCAAGTCTTTATCAGTAGCCAGGACTTGAGAGGTGAGTAGCAAAAGGTTATTTGCTGTAGGTTCCTGTGCAGTGTCTATGCCAGTCCTGACCCCAGCAAAACACATTTTAAAATCCCTTTTACTCAGGGGGCTGAGGATTGAGTGGTGGAGACTGTCCCAGCACCAGTAGGGTACTGGCCATGGATGGGGCTGAGGAGCTGCATGCAGTCCAGAGGGGCTGTCAGAGTGGCCATGAGAGCTGTGCACAGTTTCACCCTCAAAAGCTCCACACACACTTGCCAGTGTCTGTCTGTGCCATGGAGAGGTGCTCCAGACCCAGGGCACACACACAAAGCACATGCCCATCAGGCTCCCTGGGGCTCGTATGTCACAGTGGAACAACTTATATGACTTTGGGTTATATATTTCCACCAGCATCTTTAAAAAAAAGATGCTGTAAGACTGGGTAATTAATAAATGGAAACATTTTAAATTTCATACTCAGTAATATTAGACAGATTCTCATAGGAATAATGGAGTCCAGGAATCCCTTTATAGTGGGGAAGAAGGGGTTGATACTTATAAAAGTAACGATAGCCTGCCTAGAATGAAGAGAATTAAACGGAGAGTGCAGCAAAGCAGTCTCAGAATAACAACTCTTCACTGGTGTGCAGTTACATGAACATCAAGTTGCTACTGAAATGCTGAATTCAGAGAAGCAGGGAGCTTTGGGAAGAAGGAGGTGCTGTAAAACTGTCAGCCAGCCAACGATTCCCTCACCCAAGAATCCCAGACTGAGGCTGCTGAACATGTAGAGCTGACAGTGGAAAGAGAAACGTTCACAGTGGCCTAAGGGCTATTCAGCCAGCCCTTGGGTGTGCAATTCCACCCACAGTGCTTCCAACTGGAACATAACAACAAATGTTACAGTGCCAGATGGGGAAAGTAGCTGAAAATGGGAGGGAAAAAAAAAAGAAGAAGAAGAAAAAGAAAAGCCAAAAGTCTTATTTAAAATCAGCACAAATTAGTGCTTATGAGTTTAGGATTAAGTTTACTGCCAGAGCAAGGACAGCTGATCTGTCTGTTGTATCCAAGGGGTTCATTCCAGCACAGTTACACACAGGCAAAACAAACAGTTTCATAAAGCACAACAAATGTGGGTTGAACCAACAGGAAAATGCACCTTGAGTTTTGGCTGTGGGTAAACACAGAATGCTCTTATGGAAAAGCAATGCTACCCAACCAAGCACCTTGTAAATGCAATTACATGGAAACTTCATGCATCAAAGCAGTAAACCTTGTTCCCTTGTTCTTGCACCAAAAGGGGAGGAACTGACTGCTCATGAAGCTCAAATGTAGTGAGAGGGGGGAGAGACAGCATGGCATTGTAAAATTTTAACATAGTGGAGAAGGGCACCTGCAATCCTAGATAACAAATAAAGACATACATATGCATATTGCAATACCATGCTTGTATACAAGTAGGAAGAATACAACAGCAGCTGAGATGAAGTAGGTATTTATATCAAATAGTGGGAATGTATTAATTTGAGCTGCTGATACAGGCAGACTCTCCAGGACAGGAATCCAGACTGGAACCAAAGCAAGCTGGCAATACCTCAGGCAGCAAATTCCAGCAGACTGCTGAGTTAGAATTTAGGTAATGCCTTTTGATGATGTAGAGAAAAAAAAAAATTGATGGCAGTGAAAACACCAGATGATAATACACAGAGGCTTAGAGAGATTGGAAAGACTGTCCTCAAGTGAACTGGGGAGGAGGGAAGGGGGAATACACATGGACAGGCAGAAGAGTGAAGAGAGAATCAGAAGCGCAGATTACAGAACACCCCAAACAAGCCAAGTTAAGAAGCAGTTCTTGTGGGATGTCTTAGCTGAAAACAAGAGGAGCTCGGGTACATAATGATGTTCTGCACAGGACTGTCAGAGAGCGCCTTGAAGCCCGCAAGAGCTGGGCTGGTTTGGGGGCAGAGCTGCCCCAGCTCACTGAGGCACACACTGCTGAGTGAAGGCCTCTTTTCATTATTTCCCTGCTCCCAGAACCCCACCCATCACAAAGACCCCAAGCCCCAAATCCTACACCTGTGAGGCGAAATAACCACAAACTTCACTGAGAACAGATAGGTATCCCAGTATTACTGGGTAATAAAGAAAACCACATCTGAGTGAGTATCAGTATTCACTCCAAGGAATTCCTCAACCCTGAAACACAGAGAAAGTCTGTTAAAAACAAAAGTTGCTCTAACTAGCATATTAGCAATTTACTGTAGCAAGAATATACATTTGTAGTCCAAACTCTCCAAGTCAACATTGCCACAGAAAGGTTTATAGCTTGACTGAATGTCAGCATGGCACTACTGTGTTGTGATTGTATTTGCATGGAAAAAAGTGAATACACTCTGCTAAGGGGTAATCTGTACTCTTCCACACAGGGTTAGAAGCAACACACTCAAAACCAGGCAAAGTCAGTTATAAAGGCTGTCTCAGGTCAAAACCTATCACAATGCTTAACCATGAACATTTTCTTCAAATGCAGCAAACTCAGTTATGTCCCTGTATTCCATCCATACCCTCAAAGGCCAAAATAACATTAGGTGAGCTGGGAGGAGAAGGAGAGGATAGAAAAAATAGAAAAGCAAAGCAGCAGGGAGTTTTATCTACCTATGATCGAAAGGGTAGGAAACACCCAATTACCTTAGCCCATACAAATGAGTCACCAGAAAAATGCAAGCCATTATACCACAAAATAATTCCGAAGCTTTTAATAAAAACCTAGCCCTGCCACTTTGTAAACAGCTTCTCTCATCTGGGTAAGCTTTCAGTCCCAGACAATGTGAAGGAGACATGTCTTTTTTTTCATTCTGATGATGAAACTAGAAACAGCACAGAACTAATACTGCAGGAATGCTGCAGTAAAGAAGGCATAGAAAAAATAGTGTTACAACATCAGTGTCTACTGGTAAAGCAGCCTGATCTGAACTCTTCACAGCTGAGAAACCAACCATAGCTATGCTTTATCAAGATTGATAATTATTTTAAGAGCATATAAAGACTTTCAAACTACATTTCATTTAGCAGTGGCTCCATGTATAAAAGGATTTCATCAGCATCCCAGTCCTCAGTCTCAACTTGAAATAATACTCAGTACTTTTTCTACCCACGAAGTTTATATAAATTCTAGTTCTGATTATGTTTTCATTATTTTGCTGTTGGATTTGAGCTTCAAGGAAAAAACCATAAATGGACAGAAGAAGGTACATGAATGCAGTCTTGCTTTTAGCCTACAAAATGTGCATTCAGAATTATTTGGAGAAAACAGTTGACAGCTTTCCTTCCCCTCCTTTTCCTGCCTCCCAACACATCTGGTGTGTGTTAAGTGGGATTTTGGGAATTCATATAGGGTATTTGTGCCACCTAATTTTAGCATGACTTAGGGGATCTAAATCTTTATTGCCTCAACACACAGACCACCCATCCCATATATGAAACCTAAGGCAACACACAATACAGTTTGGTTTTTGAGCCTCTTTTAATACAGAGGCCACAAGAAACCTTTCCCTATTCCCTGCTCAGGGCCATGGCTAAGGACAAGCTTAGCTGATGGGCTGCCTGGCAGTGAGAAGACTCCTAGAACACTGCAAGGCAAGAAATGCATCTGCTCAGGGAGTGGAAAGGGCTGTTCTGCATTATGTTTCCCAATATTGTTGGGAAAACCTGTTTTTTTTTGGATTAAATTTAACCACAGTAAGGAAAAAGAGATCAAAGGCAGATTTTATTGGAATGGGCAATATCTTCATCTTCATCCCATCGTGAGAAGTTACAAGATAGGCTAAATTTATCAGCCATTTCAACTGAGTTCAGCTAAATTACATCTGTTTTTCAAACATGACAGCTCAGTGAGAACCTATTTTTTAGAATCCCCAAACCCCCCAGGTTTTAGAAGCCTGAAGGTCAGATTTTTAACTTGAGTACTTGCAGAGGAAAGGCTGGGAGGCTGCACGCCTGCTCACATTCCTGTCGATTACACATAATGAGAAGCAGTGACCTGAAACTTAAGGCAAATTTTTACTTAGACAAGAGTAACATTGAAATTATGTTTACTGAAGAGTCATGGAAGTGCTGAAGTCCTTGGGAGAACAAAATGTTTACTTTGTTTTTAACTCCAGACAAGTTACAAGAAAGAACAAAATGAGGAGTTATTTAAGAGCTAAGATTCAAGGAAAAGAACAAGTGTTCCAGGCCAACAGCATCTGCATTAGGAACACTCTGCTGCTGAGAACATTAGTCCTGCTCTAAGACAAGAGGACAGACAACTGGAAAAATGGTGCCATTAGATGAAAGGTGGAAGCATTTCTAATACAACCAATAGCTCATGACCCAAAATCTTCTTCAAATTGCCTCAGTCAGTTAATGGCACAAATGAATATTGGACTGACATGTTCACCACTGACTCTACAGCACTCCAGTTTAAAAGTCAGTCAAACGTGACACAACCTTTCAGAAATCCAAGGGTACATTATAGTTTCCAGCTCAGATACCTGCCAAAAATTTCTACAGCAGATAGCCAATTTGGTACTAAAGTGGTGGAGAGTGCTTTGCTGACAAACCAGACTGAATCTGGGCAGCTCAGCACATTTCTGCCTGCTACTCCATTGAACAAGATCTTGACACATTCTAGTCAGTTCATCATGATCTGCAACAAAATCAAATAACCCAGGAATCCAAAACGCATATATGAATTTCTGAAACCCTTTGGATCTTCAGAATTGAAAGGAGGAGTATTTGAAAAGAGAAGCCTGAGTCTTTTTGGTTATTAGATGAGGAGGAGGATGCTAGAGGAGGGAAACTACTGTTTTTATTTGTAATCAATAAATAGAAATCATAGTAAAGGAAAAGTGGATGGCACTGCTTCCAAGCAAAGGTAGCACTCATCGTGTAAAACAGCGAATGGAAATTATTTCAGTAAAACCAAGCTCACAAAACAGTACTCTTTTCAAGCTGCACTCACCAAAGTTAGATTTTCAGAAGTATCAAGTATTTGTAGACAGGTCTGTTTTCAAAGGCACCTAGCTCCTGTTAGAAATCACTGGTATGAAGATGAAGCAATCAATTCCCCTGGAATCCCAGGCTTCAGCTTTCCCCTGGAAACTCCCATTGAACATTTCTCTGCATTAGTCAGTATCTAGGTGACAGCAGGATTTTTTTTCTTATGAACAAAGACAGTCAAGACATTCACTCAGCAGCAGTAAGAAATAATTTAAATTCTTTCTGTTTACTGTATATGCCACAAATGGCAATCAGCAAGTGGTGATATTAAACTTCTGGGTTTCAGATAGACAAAACATTCTCCTATTAAAAATGAAGATCACAAACGTTGAAAAGAATGTACTAAGGAGAACTGAGATTTTAAGTTAAAAAAAAGTCCCATTTAGCAAACAATAAACCTGCTTTTCTGATACTTTCAGGAGAGAAAGGGGGAGAGACAGGGAGGGCCTCTGGTTAGCTTGCCATTAGCACAAAGGAAAACAATTGCAGGGCTTAGTGAGGATTTAGCTTTAACAAATACTTATCACAAAGTCATGTCACTGCACACTATTGTTCTGTATTTGGAATGAAATTCATTTCCAACTCCACATTAGCCTTTTAGAGACCTTGCTTGGTAGAGGAATTTAATCCTTTGGATTTTGGTATGTCACCAACAAAGGCCATTTCTAAATCTGGTGTGTTTGATAAGACTATTACCTGAAGAACTTTTATTAAAGGGCAAAAAAATCAGTTTATTAACAGTGGGTATTTCAAACCACTGAAAAGTTGAGCGTTGAATCAAACAAGCAAGAAAAATGAAATAAAATTTAGGAAAGCCCAAGTTTTTTTCAATTCTCATAACATATAATTCTTCTGTCCTATAATTAATCCACTGATCCTGTGACAGCATGCTCTCGAGCCATACATTAACATAAAAAACTTTATTGTGATGAAGTAGACCTTCTCTAAACTTTGTGAAAAACAGGCCTTCTGATGTGGTCAAGAAAGACCATTCAGCTGCGTAATGGGAAGCAATCTGTAGCCTTGCCATGAAGTAAGGGAAAAATGGTGATTTAGACAGTAGTAAAAGCAGGAATTTGAGCACATGTAGGGGAGCTTATTTTCTGGTCCTTATTAGTATTAATGCAACAACTGTCTTTGTTGGGCTCTGCAGGACTCTCTCCCTGCTGCATTCCAGGAGCTGAGAGGAGCCCTCTGGAAGTCAGACAAAATCTGCTGTCGCTTCCATATTAGGAATCAAACCGAGCAGCAAAAGCCTCCGGCTGAGCGGAGATAAATCAGCAGGGAACGCGTGTGCCTCCCAGCCAAATGAGGAAAGCCAAGTGATTGAGGAAACAAAGTAAATAATAATTAAAAAACAAATCCTTAGCAGTAGGAGTGACTGATTCCTTTTTACTTTTATCATGCTTTTTACTGAAGTATAGGTCCAAACCAGATTTACAGATATGAGCACACCCTGTTCCCTACATTTCTTTATTGCTGCAGAATGAAATAATCCCAAGACACGTATCAGTGATCAGCTTCAAATGTTTTTAACTCATTCTTTTTGGCTGGAATGACAGCATTAGACTGCAATGGAGTTTAAATTGCTCTTGACATAAATTTTGGTTTACAGCCAATCTGATCCTTCCACCAAGATTTCCCCTAATCACAGACACAGTCACTCTTCCACTTGTGATCAGCCTTGTTATAATCCACAGAAAATCCCACCTGAAATACGTTTGCTAATGATTCAGCTCTTTCTAGAGGCAGAACAGAGGACTTGCTATCACATTTTGTATATGTGCATGGATCTATTCTGAGCATTCCTTATTAGAGAGGGTCTATAAGGTAACTAATCTATTATGGCATTGGCAAAGGGATGCAATTCCACATAGGTGTGGTAGAAATCTATAGATTTTGTACCTGCTGTGTGTGAATGAGGGCCAGATCCGCAATGCATGCCAGTTCATAGCCTGTAAAAGGTGGGAAAGTCTTACTTTGCATGGCATGGAGTCCAAACTCAGCACGATGAACTGCCCTATGAAAAGATCGCTGTCTCTACTGTCTGCATTGCAGATGCTGTGAGGTGGTGGATGCTCACGGGATGCAGGCACAGCAGAAGCCATCCCAAAAAAGAGGAAGCACTGCTGTGCCTGTACCCACGTGCCAGTCCCACATAAAGGCTGATGTGCCACATCCCCTCCTGCTCCCCAGCAGCCCAAAGCACACCCATCCCACCTCCTCTCACGCTGCACAAGTATACATCCCACTGCAGGTGAGGAGGCTTCACAAAATCATGGTATGGGTAAGTTTGGGTTTCTATTTTGAAATCCAGGGAAGATTTGTTCTTAGTGCATTATTTCACAGAAAGAAAACAGTCTGAAGAGCAAGAAAATATAACAAGATGGATACATTGTCAAGCCATTGTTAACTGGTGTTAAGCAACACCAGCATTTCAGCCTTGGTAACCTTGCACATCACTTGTGATTGCTGTCTTTGGCTGCAATGGGTAGAAAACTGTCACACACACACATTTTTCTAATCATCAGCCACTAGACTCCCATGGCAATCCTTCTCTCATCCAAACAAAATAAATGGGGTGGTCTCCCCACAGATCCTAATGCAAAGAGCAGTACAAACAGTGGCAGAAAAAATATTTTGCCCATGGAAATATAACCACCTCTTTTGAGAGGAAAGGTGGTTTCTGAAAGGTGGTAGGCTAACAGTAAAAAAGAAGATTGCATGTATTGTCTTGTATTCATTCAGGGGAAGAAAATTGGTAGGATTCTGTCAACCAGCAGGTTGTCTTGGTAAAAATAAAAATAAGCAGTGGCTGAGGGAATGCAGAAATAAAATGGTACCCATGGCTTTCTACAGCTTTTGAGACAAGAATAAAGCTGCAGCTTCCTAATTATATAGTGCTCACCCTCTAGCATATTGATTTCATTGTTATATTTTCTCCTTTCTTGATAAGACGCTGTGGTTGAATGCTGTTGTCAGCTCCTAGTGTGTTGTTTTTCTAAAAGCCTGTCTTAACTGTTCAAATATCCACTAACTATATCAACATTAGCAAATAAAAACTGCATATAACACAGCTGAGGATGCACCAAGATACTTCTACTCACCCTCAAAATCAAAGAAGGTAAAGCAGAAGCTCACAGGTCGTGACATGAGCCAGTGGTGTAAGACCATAAATATCATAGGACGTCACACCAGTAAGCATTTATCACCAGTGGGAGCCTGGAACCTGCACTCTGGGGCCTGGGAAAGCCCTCTGGCTGAAGCTAAATTCAGACTGATTCACTAAAAGGCAATGTGGTGGCACCCAGAGAATGGAATTGGATAATTCAGCCTACAATCACCTTGCTGCTAATTTGAGCCCTTTTTTTTTTTTTTTTTTAAATCTAGTCAAGGAGTCAACAAGGAAGTTACATCCCATTTACTCAGTTATGCTTGTGTCTGATAAGAAATGCTAGTCTGCTGGACAGAAATTTAACAGGAATAGGGAATGCTGGGGGTTTGAAGCCCTGTTTGCTTCCATTTCAAGTTATGGTTTAAAATTGGTATCTGTGGTACTGACTTTGAAAGGAGACAAGCAGGGCGAAGTATTTAACTGAGACCACATTTTGAATTAAGTTCACATGATTTTCCTTTTCAAGACAGTTACCATGTATTTTGCCATAGATATTGCACATCTGTAGAGAAGCATTGTTCAACCAAGAGATGGTGCCTAAGGAGTAACACATTTACAGCAAAAGTTGCAGGTTGCACAGAAAAACAGTGAAAAGGTGTGAAAAATTGAGCTTTCATGCTGCTAAAAATTTCTGTCAATCAGCTTTTCCTCAAACCAGATAGAAGATAAACTCTGAGTCTTACTGTCACACATTTGGTATCTCAATTAGGTTTTCACAAAACAATGGCTTTCTGTGCCTTTCAAGCTCTAAAGTGACTTCTCTCATATAAATTTGCCTACAACATGTTATGCAGTGCTCTGCAGCATTTCAGATTTATTTTTCCTAGCATCCATGTCATTCTAACCATAGCAAATTCCAGGCAGGGCTCTAAGCAAAACCCACAGAAGCTTTTCAAAGGCTCTTTATTTTCCTGCTTCTCCTTGAATTATCAGCACTTTTTTTCATAAACTTGTGAACTTGCCATAAACATGTCTTGGTATGTTAAAGTACTGTCCTTCACCCAACCCCTGACTGTGAAAATACAGTAGATTACAAAAAGAATTGACATGTACTTAAAAAAAAAACCCCAAAAGCCCTATACTCCAGCTTCATATGTTTTACTTTTTGTAAGTAAAGAGGTGACTTTGCCAACCATTTCTAAAGGATTAAAAAGCCTGCTGTGTCATCTCATATATCTTCGTTCAGTTTCTAATGCAGCCAGAGAACACAAAGGCTGAGAGAAAACCTTTTATCATTTGCAGTTATCGACTAGGCCAGAATACAGTATTAGGAACCTTAGAAACTTTTAGCTAAAACTTCTTTGCTTTGAAGAATGACTGATCTCCTGAGCGAAGGAAAGCAGTCTACCCACAAAAAAGGCTGTTATTATTATCCAGAAATCTGACACATTTTAGGGAAAAATTGTTGGGGGCACTTTGAATGACGACCTATTTTCTACAGCATTGCCACAATAGTCCAAACTTTTTGGATGTTTTGATCACCTTACACACCAGTTTTGGAAGAGTTTTAGCTGCCTTCAATAATAGGTCTTTTAGATAAAAGGTCTTCAGTAAGGTCTTTTGTTTAAAAAAAGAGTTTATTTATCAGAAGGCAAAGGCAATTTACAGGAATTGTTACTTCAGTGAGAGTGAAAGTTAGTGTTTTGTCCTGAGGGTCTTCACCCAAGATGCAGCTGATCTTAATGTTATGGGTTTCCAGCAAAATGCAGGCAGAATCCTTTTCTCCTTACAGCCTCTTGCTCATGCATCATGGCATGAGCAAACTGCAAAGTCAGAGGTAAAGGCTGATATTGAATGCCAGAGTACTGCCACAAACTAGGTGCCAAGATCTCTGCATAGCAATCAGATAAAATGCTATACTCTCAAATTTGAAACTTATATATAAATATAAATAATCTAAAACCTTTTAAATATAAATAATTTAAAACCTTTCTATTTGAATATGATTCCTGGGGTTATTTGCATCCATCTTCTCTTTCAGTATAGATCAGAATCTTGACCTTATTCAAAGGCGTCAGTCTATTTACTGACCAGAGGTAACCCACTGAAGAATTCTGGCATTGATTGATAGCCAAGCCAGCAATCAGCTCCTAGAGGTATTCTATAATTTGAGAAGTGAGACTGCAAAATCATTGCATGCAAACTTTAAGAATATTCACTGCTGCCAACTCTTGTGATTTTATCACAATCCCTGAGATATTGAGTGTTATATTTCTTGAAGCTTTAGATTCTCAGCATTATGCTACCATCAGGGATTTGCAGCTTGCATTTCAAATAAAATAACTTCTGTAACTCTCATGGCTAGAAATAAAAGTCTGAAAGCATTGAACCCAAAGCTTCAAATCAAGAGTAATTAATTGAATTAATATACTTAAAGTATATTTATTTTTAAGTCAAGAGCAAAAATCTGGAAACCTAGGTTTGGCAATGTCCCTATTATCTCCTTTTTACAAACAGCATGCTCTAGAACTGAGCTGCTTGTGACTTTTCCTTATGTATTATTTCCCATTGCAACCATTGTAAACTTGCTGTGATAAAAGCTTTAAAAGCATAATTGAGAAGGGCTTTTACTTGTAGTTTTGCTTGACATTTTTCCCAGGGAAATTTCAGAACTGAGTGAAATCAGAATCAATCAAAATAAAGTCTTCAGAAAATTCACAGTGTCCTCCTTGGATCACTCACATACTGAACTGAGGAAAACATCAGAACAGACGTGGAAACCCAACCAGAACTGGACTGGTTGACTCTGTCAGGTCAGCATGAACTCACTCAGGTTGCCACCATTTTGGTAAATATTTTTCTAGCTACTGCAATCTGTATTACACTGTTTTTCCTGTTGGGGGATTTATCACTAAACTTTCTATAGTCCTCTTCCAGCTCTAAGTGCAATAGAAAGCTCTTTTCTCCAGTATTATTTAGGTTTCCTCCTGGAGAGAAAATAAAGCAATTCAGAAGACTAATCAGACAAAAGTAGAATTTTGGAGTGCTGGACACAAAAAACTCTCCCTGCAGTTTCCACAGCAAAATAGCTGAGCCACATAATTCTCAGATGCTGCTTGTCTGTTTTGCTTTAGTGTGGTTGAAAAATCAACCTCTGAGCTCAGGCAAGTGTGAAAGAAGGGTGGCAAGCACCTGGGCTGTGCTCTTCCTGTGGATCTCTCAGCAAGATTCTTCCTTCTCTGCCCTTTAGAAAGGGACATGGGGAAGAAGGATGGGAAAAGCTCTGACTGCAGCTTAACTATTATCCCAAAGATTCCTGACTAGTCTGGTGTTCCTCATGCAGATGGGCAGCACCTGTGAAAAATCTGCATTTTTTCATTCTGAACTGCGAACACCAGGTTTCTTGCCCTGTTTTGTTAACGTGGATTAAAAACTTGGACCACATTCATAATGTTTCTCCTGCTTTCTCTTTATGCTCTAACTGTAGAAGGTAACTAGCTCATACCTGTTTATATTGTGCTCTACAAAACTGAATCAATCTCTTTAAGAAAGACTTTCAGGGAGCAGTAAATATCCAGATCATCATTTTATTGAATTGATTGATAGCAAAGGAAATTTGAATTCCACGGATGGTTGCCATGGCTGCAACATGAACGAAGACATTTCCTTCCAGAATTCAGCAGACAAGCTCCTTTGTTTATTTTTCATTAAATTTTATTTGTACATGTAAAAGAAAAGGGGCAACACTGACCAGTCAGTCTATTCTTTAGCATGTACTCTATTTGACCACATTATTACTTCACCAAGATAGTATCTTCTGGCCAAACTAAAGAGGATCTCTTAGAAAGACAACAAACCAGATTTATGAACTTCAGCCTACTTCATTAGCTCATATGCTCTAAGTTGGTTTCACATTAAATCTTGTGGAATGAGTCTCTTATTACTTGTATTATCAACTGTCCTCATAGCTCTTGAGAGGCTTTGATAGAATTTAAAGAAATCCAACAAACTCAAAAACCTCCTAATAGCTATGTCTGAAAGTGATACAGTCTTTCTTCATGTAAGGATTCTAAAAGTTTCTGCTTATGTGGTACCATTCACAAATGACTTAATTTTCACCATTTCATGCTAAGTACTGAAAATAGCACAGTAACAGTTATTGCAGAATACAAAAATTTGATTTACTAATTGAGAAAGAATTTTTAGTTGAGCAACATTACATTAAGTAAAATTTTACAGAAGTATTCACAGCTATTACAAGCTACTCATATCACCATAGATTCAGCTTGGTACAATGACGATACCAGAATACACTAAGCTTCCTTTAAGGAAGGTAACTTTTCTTACCTGTTGATTGCAGTAACTTTTTCAAAATCATGTTTAGGAGAAACACTGCAAAGGTTCTCTGTATCTTTGTGCTACTCCATAGGTTTTCCACAGTACAAGATGAAAATATGATTTAAGTCCTAGTAGAATTAATCAAATACAGCTCCAAGAACACCAACCCATGTTCAGGGCCAGAGTCAATAAAACCAGCTGATTGGTTTCAAATGTGACGTTTCTTAAAAGATGCAAGAGGTCAGATAGGTAGTCATTGCATCATATTTTTTTCATCTTTTTAAGGGATCAAGGAATTGGCCTCTTTGGCCTTTTCTTACAAAACAAACAACCCCTGAACAAACAACAACCAAACAACCAGGGTGAGACAAGAGTGAAGAAGGAGCATTGAAGCTAATAGCTAAGAAGCTTACCTGAAAGAGGTTGGTGTTCCTTCTTCAATGCACACTTTGTTACTTATAAGAGTGGAACAATTTGGGCATGGCTATGCTCTAGTAGCTGTTAACCTAGTGTAGAAAGGACTCCCCTGGGAATGAGATCTTCCTGCCCTGTTCCAAACAAAGTTTACCCTCTCCAAACACAGAATGTGAAAATACTCCTGTCTGTGCTCATTCCCAAGAGTAGAAGCCTTGGTAGAATTGAGTTTCAAGGAAGCCAGAGTTTTGAGGAACCCAGAGGAGGCTAAAGCTAGCCCTTTTCCTAAACTGTTGTCTTGATTTCTAAACACTTCTGTAAACATTGTAATTTGCACAGAATCACAGAATAGGCTGAGTTGGAACCCACAAGGATCATCGAGTCCAATTCCTGGCCCTGCACAGCACTATCCCCAAGAGTCACATCATGTGCCTGAGAGAATTTCATGCCATTCTCTCCTGTAATGGAAATAAAAAATTTATTTTCCACAATCAGTGTTTGACAGTCCTCCTCTGGTGTGATAAAGTAACTGAGTTTTGCACAAACACGGCATCCCAGCTGGATTTATTGTCAATTAAAAATGCTGCATACAAAAAACTTAGATAACCTGAGAAATGGGAATTGGCTAGGTCTGTTGCAGACTGAGTTATGGCAGAACAGGCACATGGGCAGTGCACATGAGGTGAGTCAGTGGGACTTTTGTTTGAGTAACAGCTCTGCATGGCACACATTAAGTAAAGGCAGGCACAATTACTGCATTTATGGTTGTGGAAACACAATTCCTCAGCTAGTGCTCAAGAGACAAAGGCTGCTGATCAGTGAAAATTATGTGGCACTCTCCTACAAAAGAAGAATAAGGACCATGCTGCGTTACATATTTAGATGCCAGCCAGCACCCTGCTATGTCCCGATCCCAGGCTCGGTCCCCAGGCCACAAAAACCAATTGTGCTGCCCAAAGCTGCCTTTGAAGCAACCCTGGTGAGAAACTGATTCTAACAAGGCAAAGACAAGGAGGCACTTCAGACAACATCAGATAATTTAAAACTGTGCACAGCTCCCTGCTAGAATAAATGGGCACATCATCGTCATCGTTGGTGAAATTTTATCTGTTCAGATAAGCAGAGAATTAGGCCAATAATGCCCTACAAGACTAAATTATGTAACTACTTATCTGTAAAGGTTACTTTTGTTATCTCTTTAATGTAATTATCTCCACAAAAACAGTTATTTAGCCACTTAGTTGTAAAACCATGTAGGAACAACAGAATTTCTATCATCAGTTTATGACTGTCTTCTGTTATTAATTCCAATCGTGCTATATAGTGATAATGAATCACAACAGGGGCACTGCTTCAGATATTGCAGCACAATATATTCACCAGACCAGAACAACTACCTGCTGCATTAGGATAATTCTGACACACTTTTGTCTTTTTTGCTGAATTATTTTGGTTTATTTTGTTTCTTGTTTATCAGCTCTCAGCTTCCTAATCTAAGCAAAACAGATGATAATATTTTCCTCTTTGATAAAAGCCCTAGTGGTGTCTCAATTTATTTTTGAATTAGTCTGCCTGTCAAGAGTCAGGTCCACAAGACACACCAAGTCCAGCAAGTAAAAAGGTATACTTGATGGCATTTGAAAAGTCAACCCTAAACATACCACCCAACATCTAAAATATCGGGATCACTCCTTGAACAAACTATGTGACATACTCAGTTGTTCAAAATAATGGCATTACCTTTGTTTTAGACCTTGACACAGTGCTTTGCACTTGGCTAAATTGTTTACATCTGTGCTGAATTTGTATAGAGCCATGCCTTCACTGTCCAGTAGCACTCTATATCATCTTTCACAGACACCAACATGATTGAACAAGTCTTTCACTGAACTAGAAAATCAGGTTCATGTTCATCCCTAGACCAATTCCCTAATAATGATTTTTCATCTTGCAATCTGAAGTTCAATTTAAGGACCAAGGACAAATGAAAAGTGTTTTTTCCCTGATGAGAATTTGACTTGTTCAGATCGAAACATCAACATAAATACATGTTAGGAATGTACTGTTCTCATTTATATGTGAGTTACTCTATACTTGCTCCTTCCTTCTCACTTGAGGAGGATAGTCCATGTCCCCTTCCAGCATCTAAAAATGCCACATTACCTGGCACCAGGGAAGGAATTTACTGTTGAGACTGTAACCTCATTTTTTCAATCTACTGCTCATGCATATTAGGCATGACAGATGCTGCACACACTTTTCAGGCCCTTACAGCAACAGCTTTAAGTCCATAAGAAGGCTGCTTAGGTCTAAAGTCAGCAGTGCTTTCCACAATGATAGAGCCCATAGATACGTATCTCCTGCACTATGTAAGATATACTGCAAATGCACATATCTCTATGCATAGAGAAAGGCACTGTGCCTGTTTACTGTTGGGAAAAAAATAGGAAAAGATTTTATGGCACAGTTTTTTGTAAAGGAATCTGCTAATATATGGGCTGGATTTTATATTGATGTAATTTTCTTGGCATGTCACTTTTTAGAACTAATGATCATACAACTGTGACCATAAAATGCTAAATTAACCTGTTATACAGGTTATAATTTATCTTTGAGACTTAAGTAAGTACTTAAGGATGCCGAAACTGAACTTCATCAAAATATTCAAAAGAACCCTAGTCCTTAAAAACAAAGAAAAAAAATAGTGATTGTTTTCTATACTTCCACAATAGGTGCGTTACAGCAAAATGAGCATTTTTTGTAACCATTTAAAATGCTTAAAGTGAGAGCAGAACATGATGGTATTTTCAGAATGATTAAAATGCTCATTAGTTCATGAATGCTGTCAGAGGCAGAGCACATTAGCCCACAGCCTGTTGTTATCTCAGCTGTTCTGGTACTCTGTGACCCTGTCCTACCCGCAGCTACCTGCCACACAAAGGCTCAGGTTGTTGCCTTGCATTTGCTAACACATTTTTCCCTCTCAGGTGGGCAGTCAAGGATCTGCTTGGCACAACAAGCAGAGCTGTGTGAACAAAAGGAATTTTCAGCTATTTCCTAATCTCCTTTCTCTTGGTCACATAGTAATATGAAATTTGTATTCTCTATACATGGAGGTTAAGCAAAGATTGTAATAATTCGTAAAGAGAACATTATTCTCTTCTGTTCAAATTTTACCCATGTATAGAAAAAAATGAGAAGAGTCCATTGTAGCTGTTGGCCATGTTCTTGATCCATGACAGACCTAATGATCTGTGGATTTTGCCTTTTTTGTTGTGCTGTTGTCTGTTTGTTTCTTATATTTTTTTAAAATTATTGGCACCAAGCTCTCAAGTTTTTCTTGTAAAGGATTGGAAAATATGTTTTTCCCTAACTTTCAAGATTCTTCTTTTGCAGTGTATGCTTAGCTGGAAAAATGCTCTGTTTAAACTGATGTTCAGAAGTTTCCTTGCAGGCTCATTTTGCGACTGATACCATTCCAGAGAGGGACTGCATATAATTTAACACTGAACAAAAGCAAACACAAAAATCCATACTGACTTTTTTCATCTGATGGATACTTATACTAGCACAGCAGTATTTGCATGACGCAGAAGTCAGCATTTACTCACAGCTGGAGGCTAGTGTTCATGACACTGCTAGCTTCCCATCATGAACTGAGTTGGAACCTGATCCACGACCAAGACTACTGTGCACAAATAAACAATAACATGATCACTGCACTGAAGAATCATAGGCTGAACAGTCAGAATAATGTCAACTACTATCACATTGCAGGTTTTGGGTTTCTTGTAAAGAAGAAAAAATGTTTTTATTTTGCACTCCAACAAAAGCATTTATTAGCAGCTCTCAGAGTTACGCTTAGCTTAATTCAGTTAGACATGTAATATCTGTATTTCAGACTGACCTCACTTTTTGATGATAAGAATCAGTTGGAGAAGGAGAACAGCCAAACACTATTTCAGAATTTTGGTATTAAACACCCTTTATACAAACGAAATTTAAAAAATATTGTCTGGGTATGCCATGAGAATGTCATGTAAGTGTATCAGATAAAGTGATGCCCTTCTTTCACACATGCCATGAAAGCAAAATAAACATGACAGAGGTATTTGTTACTGTTACTGTTCCAATTCTGTGGTGGTGCTGTACACTGGGGTATATTAAACTAGCACGATAAAAGGTGGATACAGTTCTTCAAAATAAAAGTATTTTTATGCAAAAAATTTCTTTTATCCACAAGGCAATTAATGAAGCGATAAAAAAATTATGCAGCCAACATAATTGAAATGTGTATAAACTGGCATCATTATTGGGGAAGCCATAAAAAGGAGAAAAAGAGAAAAATGTGCTAAAAGCATTACAAAAATGGTTGCACAAGTTACGATAAAACATGCAACTAGACAAAACAGATGGGAAATATAGTGACAGGCTTGATTTTTTTAATACTCCTAAATCAGAGATTTCCAGTTGTTCAGTTTAAATGCCATCAATACTTGACAAACTAAAAGATTGTCACTTTACAAAAAATTCTGCATCCATACTTGATAATTTGATGTATATGCATAGTGATCTCATACAGATGCAAATGTCTTCTGGGATTGGCCACACATGATCAGAATGCTAATTTAATATTGTACAAGGGGAATGTTTGTTAATTTCCTCCAGGATGTATTGGTTATAAGAACTACAAATTATTCTGATTTGGGAGCAGTGTGGGAATGAGAGAGGATGACACCTGTTCAGTACCACTCCTGCAAGAGATTACTCCCACATAGGGGATTTGCATGATAACAGAAAAGCAGTATTTTCAGGGTTTTATTTACAGAAATACCTATAAACTACACATTACTGACCACAGCACTGAGCATAACAAACTGGTACCCACATCTCTGCTCACATTTTCATCTGTCATAGCTATCACTCTTTTATGCTCCCTTCCATTATTGCTTCAACAACAGCTGTGCTGCTATATGTATTTTCCAAAAAAGTCATACATACTGCATGATTAATAATTTAAATAATGAAACATCAGCTTCACAACATTGTACCTACTACTTGTGTGATGTATTCTCAGGTATCCATCACAGACCAAAACACCATCCTGGCAGTAAAAGTTTCCTTAGATATCTCAACTATGACTCAGTGATGTTTTAGGTAACTGGAAAGTTTGAAAAATATTTCCTAGTCATTTCACTAAGGGAATGTTTGGCTGATGCCCCTCAGAACCACTGGATGACTCACAGCTGCCTACCTTTGAGAAGCAGTTCAGCAGAAATTACTGTTCTGTTTCTATAGCAAACAGAAAGGACTGAAACTGATTTCTCTTGGAAAATGCAAACCCAATGTACACAATTTCAAAAAGTCGTGACACTACCTACTCTTAAAATGATATAGTTATTTTAAACCCACACTAATGCTAAGGCAAAGGACTCCCTCCCCAGAATAAATGGTCATCTTGCATGCCCCCCAGATCAATAGCAACTCCAAAACTTCCAGCTCAAACCAGCCAAGGTCTTTAGTCAGGACTGTGGCTTCACAGAACAAAAACAAACCAGAACGCTAGAAAGCCATTCTGCAGTTTGGGGAGCATGTGGATTGAACCCTCTCTTAAATCCACAGCTTGGCAGCCTGGGCTGCAAGGTCTTCTCTACCTGTCCTCTGGGAGAGAAGGGAGGCAAGGGCTGCAGGAACCTCATGCCATTCTTCTTGTTATTCACTTTCCTGTGGGCTTACAGAGCTCCTTTTATTATCAGACTACAAACACATTCACTCTGCGGCTGAAACATTTTCTGTCCACAGCATGTGAACAGACAGGCAGGGGACACCAGCTCTTCAGCTGTGTGGTGAGCATATATTCTGTTCCATGATGGGAGAAAGATTGGAGAATTTAAGCCCTGGTGCGCTCGCATATCAGGTGAATAGTTCCTCATTGCTGCTTCAAATTATAGACTTCAAGCTCTTTGGAAGAGCTGTGAACATGTGAAAGCTGCAATGCAGTTATTTTTCAGTTTTCCAGCTATTTCTGTATTTCACTTTTTAAATTAGCTTGTTACATAAAATGAGCTTATCCCCACCCACTACTCAGCATCCTTAATTTCATATCCCCTCCTCCCCCAACTTTCTACTAAATCTTCTCCCAACATCTTTTTGCCTTTTTTGTAACTTTGGGCTATTTTATTTAAGAGACCTCCAAATACATCATTAATCTCTAAAGATTTCCTGTATAATTCATTTTACTCAGATTAAATATATTGGCTGATTTCAAAGAGTTAACATCTAACAACTTAGACTGAGTTGTTAGCTGTTAACTCTTTGAAAGTCTGTTCTACACTCTCATGTCAGTTTGACTCCATGTTCTGCATAACTAATAATACATGTCCAGAAATGTAGGAATTTGAGATTGATCTGATCAATCTATTTATGCAATCCAATCAATCAGTTTGTCTTTAAATGTCATTTTTTTTGCTGTTATTGGCATTTAGGTGCCTCCTAAGACTAAAATCTAGGTACCTCTCAAGACTAAAATTAATGATACCCACAGAGACTTTTCAGGCCCCAATTACTTGTGTGCTGCAGCTGCCACTAAACTGAGCGAAGAGCCTGTGTTGCAGTATAGAGAATGGAGACAATGTATTGTGATGTGGATCCCATTCCTGTGCATTGGCATAGCAGCTGAGAGTATGAAGTGTTTATACAGTGCTAACTTAAAAGAACCAGCTTCATTCCCATGTAATACACAACTAATAATTACATTGAAAGGCTGCAATTAAAGCCCTATCTGAAAGCTTTTCAGACCTACAGAATCCCAAAGAAGAAATGGCCAATGTCCAATAATGATTAAAATAAAAAGAATTTGATAAGAACCTTAATTAAAAGTGTGTCAGAAGAAATACATCTCACTTTATGTCCTGAAGCCCATTAAATCTCAGTATGACAAAGTGCCACTGGGCATGAATGTCAGAGCTTCGGGGCTGCTAGAGACTTGGTGCCAGTTTCCTCAAAGCCCTCCTTGGAAAACTCCCCTCCTGTAAACCTTCCCTTTAACATCCTGTCTCTGCAGCTGGCAGGGGAAGTGACATGTTAGAAAGTGTGCCTCCAAAGCACTCAAACCCACAGGCAGCCAGGGGGAGGTGGCAGTGAGAGACTGGCATTACTGCTTCCCAGCCCCTGACACCCAGAATGTGCCACCAGCACCACGGCATCAGCTGGGAGCTGCTGTGTAGTTGGCAGGGATTAACAGGAATACAAATCCTGGCCTTTGGTTTTCACCACGAGTGGTCAATCAGGGCTGGCTAACCACTTGAACAGCCCCTCGTTCTGCTCCTGTTTGGCAGAGGAGCAAGATTAAAGTGAATCAGCAACAACCAGGGCCAAGTCCAAGCTGTCTTGAGTGGACACTATGCTCTCTCCTCCCAAAATTGAAACCAAGTCCCTGCAAAATTCTCCACTCATTTCCCCTACTAATAAGTTTCTTATGTCACCCTGAGTTCAGATAGGACATGCTTTTTCAGACCTATATTTTGGCCACTGAGTAGGCAGATAAGACGACCATGGAACCTAACTGCAAAACACATGCTCCAAAAAACTCTAGCCATGTAAGCCAGAAAATACAAAAAAGCCCAAACTAACCAAGTTGTCAAAGAAAAGTGGTTTTATTCAGTTGTTGTTCAAAATTAATAGACTAATATAATGGAGAACGACTATCATTCCATACTTTGGGAACCCAGGAAATTCCTCTGGCTGCCCTGGAGGACTTGAGACCCTGTCAGGGGGCTCAGAGACATTGGCACAGAGCCCAAGACACCTGTTCCTTTGATTTAGCCCTTGGAAAAAACAATTACCAACCTTGTATGAAGAATTACAAGCCACTAAAGTTTAAGTAGAATGATAGTGAATTTATCATGGGGGTGAAAAATAGAATTTTTGGGTTTTTAGAATGGAGGTTCAGGGGGCAAGATGGAGGAATTGGGGTGTGACCAGCCTTTCTCCTTCTTCCTAGCCTCCATCTTCTGCTGTGATGGTGGCACTTTTAGATTGGTTTAGACTAGAAGCTCACTGTCTAACATAGGTGATAGGAATTGGAAAGTAATTGCAAATACTGTACATGTAGTTTTTAGTATAAAAAGATAACACTGGCTGGGAGGCAGAGAGAGTGCCTGGACTGTCTTGCTGAGCGGACAGTCGGCAGGACAGGAGAAAGAATTTTATAGATAAAATACAATAAACAACCTTGAGATTGAGACCTGAAGAGCTCTGACTCCTTCTTCGACTGCCAGGCTGGGAAAAGAGACTTTGCAACTTTTCTGGGGGTCACTCTGACCAGCGAGAGACCCCGAGACCTCACCTTGGTATTTTTTGAAAACACAAGGGATATCTTCAATATTTTTTGATAACAAAATGGTAAATAATTCTGTTCCCTATCATAAAAATCTAACAGAAAGGGAATCTACAAACCAGTGGCAAAACCCATAAAGAAGAAATCCTAAAAGTCATTACAGCTCTATATAATTACTTGATGATTTTATAACTGTGTGTGTCAGCAGGAGCAAGAAAGAGACTGCTCTTCAGAGACAATTCTATCACAACAAGGCTTACAACGATATTAATGTAAAAGCTTCTCATTGTCTGAAAATCCTTTGCCATGGCAACTTAAAATCAGCTGCTTCCAAGTGATTTAAAAGCTTAACCATCCATGCTAACCCTTGTGTTTCAGACCTGGTATTTCAACCACAACTATTACATCTTCTGAACAGGTGTATGCATTATCTCTACAAAGACCTGCATGATGAGCAGGTCCATTTACTCTACAGGATATAATTTTGGGTCTCATATATGGCAGAAATTATTGTATCAGGAATCCTGCATTCAAATCTCTCAAACTCTTGCACATGCACTACAGGAATGGCTGGGCTGCTGTTTTTTGCATTACAATGAAGCTGCTTTTCATCAAATGGTATTTTCATGCTGCTTTGAACTTGCTGACAGCATTGATCCTCTTATCATCTTCAAGGATATCTGATAAGAATTATCTGATTCAATGGAAATTTGAGACAGTTTCAGCTAAAGATGTACCAAAATTTTCTTTGAAATCTACATATGTTCCTCCATTCATTCAGTGAGGCTGAGTATGAAGGATAAGCTGAAAAAAAATTCTGTTTCAAATTTGAACTGGGGAATCATGTACTTCAATTTCTTTGAATATAAAAACCTGAGGAGCAGATTTTCAGCTGTGAGTTTTTAAATTGTGTTGGCTACTGGTTCTCCAGCCTTGCACTGACTGTAAGCAACTTCACCTCCCCAAGAAAACACTTGCCTCTATGTATTTGATAAGGAGTATTCACCATTTCCTGTTTACCCCACTATATTTCTGATTCATACTCAGGTGATGGCACGAAGAAAGAATATTAGAATTCTGCTATGGTGCTTTTATTATTAAGTTTTTCAGGACATAAGCATGATCAAACTGACTGGAGATCTTAAGTAGAGCCATGATACAAATAATACACAACAGTCTCAGGAAAGAAAGGGATCTGAACACAGATGAAAAGAGAAGGTAGAACCAAGGAAATTCAAGACCTGCTATTGTTATTACTGCTACATGAGCACACAAGAAGTCCCTCTTAGTTGGACATTGGCTCTATACAACAGGAAGCAGTCCTGTTCCACACTGGAAATGAGTGCAAATAAAGACAGAAAGAAATGCTCTCCAAGGTCAAACTTAGCCCAAGACCTTTACATATGGCCAAACCCCAAGGTACTAGTGTGGAAAGTCAACTTTATGGCTCAAAGTAACATTCAGAACAATGTTGGCAAACTCTGGGTACCAAAAAGAGTAAATGCAAAAAGACCTTACATATACATACAATAGGACATAGCTGTTAAGTGTTTTCCTGGAAACTGTTATTTCTTAAGTGTCCAACAACACTCCACTGCATCTCCCACAGAATATGTTCACTCAAGCTGTGGAGGTGCCCTAGACATTTAGGGATATGGAAAAGTGCACACTTTAGATCCCTCTGGAATATACCCTGGCTGGCCCAGCTTATCTTTAGCACAAAGACAAACTGAGAGGTGGTGACCGAACTCTGCACACAGAACAGCCTTTGCCTGCTTGGCAAAAAAATGTAGCTGTCCCTGCAAACAGAGAAGGTCATTCTGAAGACTAGGTCTTCATGAGCAGAACATGCATCAGGAAAGCAGTAACCCCAGTCCTATTTCTACTCATTTTGAGGTAATCTAATACTCCACCTTCTCTGAGCATTTCCTATTTTACCAGGGTAGTCTTGGCTAGCGACCAGGAAATGAAACCCTCTTCTCAAATCTACACACAAGGAAATAACAAGGTGCCTGGGACAAGGGCATCTGGCAGGATATGTCTTGACTTTTCAAAGCACTGCTTAGGATACCTAAGGGGCTGAGGACACATAAAGGTCTTGAATCTAGGAGATTTCCTTCTCCGGGATCATGCAAGCATTTTATGTTAGAAAGTTCTGAGTTAAAGCCCACCCACAAAGCATACTCCAAAGTGGGAACCAGAAAGTAAGATTTCTTCAAAGGTTCAGAGCAGAAACTACTACTAATTTAGTCACATTTCCATGCCACCCATATCTCCATTGCCTCATGCAACTGCATTTGCAGAACCATTTTGAAGACTAGTGTTTAGAGGCTCCCTGAGAAATGCTAGAGGTACTTCTCTGACAAAAAGAATTTTTCCTTTTGTTATACCTTAGAAACTGAAGTGTGCTTACTAGTCTCAACTCTCCTTAAATTATTTTTATCATAAGGTTCATTGACATCTTGGAATCAGCTTTTGGATGAAAGGGCTCAAGGGAATGAGCAATATGCACATTTTTCTACTGAGTGTTCCCTTTCAAATTTGGTTATTCAAATCACTTGACAGAGGGTTACATTCCCATGCCATCCTCTCATCTTCCTATTACCTGCATATCCAAGAGACTCAGGTAAGTATTAACTTAAGCCCTAAAACACCTATTAAGCCTTGAGTATTAGAAACTATTTTTTGATTTTTAAGTTCTCTAATTCACTGCAAAAAACATTTGCAGTTTTTTTGCACTGTCAGAGCTGTGCAAAAGAGTTTAGATGTAACTAGGGCACCAACCTTCTGCCATTCAGTTTATTAAAACTTGGCCCTGAACTACTGATTGATGAAATTATGGTCTTTCTGACTGAACCAGGAGAAGTTGATAAAAGTATAGTTTAAAATGCCTTTAAAAGCCCAAGTATGATGGGATTTTCAAAAATACATATCTAAGCTGAAGTCCTGTCACCCACCAGAGCTTAAATTCATGCATTGTCCTTATCTGAAATAAAAATAATAGCTGAAGTTTTTGCTCTTTTTGGTAAGTCCTGTCTTACCCTTCATTGCCTTTAATTGATTAGTATGTTATCTACTGAGCTTCATGGCTACAACACTAGAACTGGAGGGCTGATATCAGCATGTGCTGCTGATGTAAATATGCAGTTGAACCAACTTTAATGCTTCAGTCTACTGAAGGAGGACTTTGGAGCTGAAAATGCAAGCTGTATGTGGATTTAGTGTATGCTTTTCTACAGTGGTTTTTGTTTTATGTGACGTTGTTTAAACTGTCTTAGTGTGCCGAGTCTTTGGTGATGCAGTGATGGCAACTCTTTGCCTCTTTTATGAACCCCAAATTTTTGCCTTCTTGGTAGATAGCATGCGATTTCTCTCAAATACTTTTTGCTGTCATTATTTAGGGATTTTTCTCATCTTGCCCAGTATCTTTATCATGCAAATATGATGAAGTCATTAAGTGATATACTGTTTCTTCTATGCCTTATTTCTTTATTTCTTCTGATTAGTTTGTGAGACACTAATTGCTGCATTTTTTCTCTTTACTGTGGCTTGCAGATCACTTAGGAATATGTGCTATTCAAACTAGATTAGTACCCCCATATAAAATTCACATAGAAATTGTTGACAAGAAATAAAACCCACAGTGATAGGTAGTGTCTTGTTTTCTAGGAGCAAAAAGGTGACATTCATTTATGCACAAGCAGACCAAATATCCAGTCAACACAGAGCACTCCAGAAATAGCCAAAGCCTTCACTAATTATGTGGCCATGAAATGCTTAAACAAAAAAGCATTAGAGCATCCAAAATCTGAGTTCTATCATCCTTTACATAATAAACCAGAAACTTCACCTAATGGAAATTCTTTAGGCAATCTGAAAATATGCCTTATTGGAATGTTGGGAAATGGGAGAATCTAACTTCATGTGTTACAGCCAGTTTTCAGTTCTTCAGATATGTATGCAATTTGAGAAACAAGAAGGAAAATAAACACTCAGTGTATGAGGAGAGATAAAACTGGCAGATGGAGAAGCTGGCCTTTGTGCTTCTGAGAATAAATAAAAATTAATAGAGGAAAACAAGGGTAAAAATACAAAACTGGGCATGAACATTTTGCATCTGACCAGAATGCTATCTTTCAATGAAACAACACTAGAATTAATACAGAACACTATTGTACCATATGGATGCTTGGATCTCTGCCAAAAAACTGCACCACCTTCCCTTTACTAAAAAAACTGACTCAAATGAGTTACAGAAAGGCTACCAGTCTTTTCAATATGCCAGACACAATCCTGATTAGAAAAATATACTTCTCAGTTCAGTAAGAGCAGCAGTGATCCTGAGTGCTTGTAACTGAGTCTGACCCACAGGTACTGACGGATTATTTAATTACTGCATCACACTTCAGAAACCCTGGTCAGTAACATAAAATTTGGTCACTATTAATGAGGAATTGTCATTAATCATATTCAGAAGCAGCTCAGAGTCCTTCTCTCTGGTTATAATAAAAATTTGTTACCAGTATTTTAGACAAGTCCAAGCTCCTCCACTTTCCTTATCAAGCTTAGCACAAGACCTTTGTTTTATCTATAGATGGCAGTGCTATCAATTTACTTACTTCACTCTGTTATCAAATACAACATAAACAGATATAAACAACACACAAAACATGCACTTATACAATGCATCTCATTTAGTATGCCTGATTGCTATAAGTCAAATGAACAAAAACCTCACAACATTCCCATAGGGTCCTTCAATTTTGAAGCCTCTTTCATGGAATTTTAACTCAATTTCAGAAATATAATTGAACTAACAATCTGTTGTCTCAGACAGGATGTTCTCTGCTTGATATTATGCAGGGCTGGACAGATGCCAAGGCAGATTTGAATGCACCTCAAAGTACCAGTGAAAAATGACTGGGCTGTTCTGAAAGCAAGAGATGTGTATGCTGGATGGGTCAGGCAGCAACTGTCTGATGCCTGTCTTCCATTAGGAAAACCTATCAGGATTCAAGTGTACTGGAATTGTAAACAAAGAGAAAATACAGCAAGCAGAATGTAAACAAGAAAAGCCAAAATGCTTATCCTCCAAATGCTCTGCATAAAGCAAACACTACACAACAACAAAATGCTTGGAGAATACTCTCTTTGCTGAAGAAAGATAATGGGAACCAATACAGAAAAAACTTGGTTTCTAAAATCAGGGTATAGCTTAAGATATTCAGAGTTGGGTAATGGAGTGATTTAGATTATTGGAATGATTGGAGCAGCTATGTAGATTAAAAAAAATTAATTTCCTTTATACAGAGATCAAAAAGAAAAAGAAACCTCAACATATGACAGGAAAATGAGAATAGATTTAAATATGAATCAAAGCATGTTTGTCACTGGATTTGCAATAAAATACATTTTCTTTCCTTCATTCCCAAGGAAACACAGTGTAGGTAATAATTTTGTGTTCTTTGAGTGCAATTACCAGCCTGGTGACTGACTGCCCCCTTTCCATATCTTTTTAGCACATTGACCAGGATCACAGGCCTCTTGAAGACATTAAATTCCTGTGAGTTTTCTGAAAGCAGGCAGCCAGATGGAATACAGAAAGCCTACTAAGAATCTCTGTATGAGGTGAAAGCTCCACAATGGTCTCACCTCCTATTACACACCAGAAAATAGACATAAGAAAGAGATACTATGGATGTTCAAACTGTGGAAAAAAGTTTCAGGTGAAGCACATATTTTATTAGACATCAGAATACCCAGTCACACTCTGAAATTAATGGAAACCATGCTTTATAATTCCATTGATCACTGTATTTGAAATTACCAGAGGACTATTGCTGTCCTTGGGCTTTTGCCAGCTCTTAATGTAATAGAATATTCTACAAGTGCAAAACTTCCCTCAAGGCTGAAAAGTAATCAAGTCATATCCTCTGCTACCTCATGGAAGCTGAAGATGAGGACCATAATACCTAGGCTCAACAAAAATGGGTATTTCATTATATCACAGATGTATTAGTTACACAAAGGAAAGCGTGCACTGGTATATGTGAAAGATGTGCTTGTCTGAGTGATTTCATTTATAAACAAATGACTGTCAATGCATTGTTGTGGATTCTCTTATACTACTTCATTTTGTCGTGTGAAGAACTAAACCTTGATCAAAGAAATGCAGTCAATCTCCAGATTAGACAAAAGCAACATCTATCTCATACTTGAGTCTATTTCTTGACTAATTCATGTCAAAGAACTCAATCAATGTAGGAAATCACTCACTTGCTGTGCCACAGGGACCACCAGACACAAAAACTGAGCAGAGCATCAGATGAAAAGATTATTCTTATCAAGTGCTGATTTCCTGACCAGAATCCAGACAGTAACTTCCTGAAGCAGATGTTCCTCAACAGTGGGGCAATGCAAATAATCTCCAGGAACAGCTGAGCCAGTCCCTGATTTCCACCACCATCCAACAAGCAGCTTGGCCCAAAACCCTTCAAGCTTGCTTAGCCTCAGTGAAACCTCTCTCAGAAACACCTTTGCTCCCACAGCTTTCCAAATCCAGATCCTAAATACCTTATTTCTAGAGTAATGTGCACGTGTTTGAAATGAAATATTTTGCCCCATTATTTTTTTTATCCACGAGGGAGCAGCCTGAATTAACTTAGCTTCCAACCAGCTGAAACAATTTGCAGCACAAGACTTGCTGATGCTGTTACATCCTTACATAAGCATTTCTTCACATCCCACATAGTCAGGGCTTCTGAACTCAAAAGACCCATTTTGTTGCAAGCTCTCACAATCGCTACTTTTAGCATCCCTCAGATGTTGATAAGCATGTGACGGTTTGCTGATAGGAAGCAGGGGATACAGCTGAGTACTGAAATTCTGCTTCCTGGGACTTACTGCAGGAATGCATCCCCCCACAACAGCGGTGGAATGAGACTGGCCCCGGAGCCAGGTGTGCTGCAAAGACTTCTGAAGAGGCTAAAAAAGAATTTAAAATGCTTTTTTTCTCACTAGGGCTCAATCAGGACATTATCATATTCACTTCACTGGAAAGGTGGATTTAACCTGCAGACCTGTAGATGTAAAGTGTTCTGTGATACCACTGGGAGTCTGGAGAAGGAGAGCCCGGGAATTGGGCTTGATAGCTGGGATTAAATAGAACCCCTTCCTTCTCTGACTTGAAGATGTTCCTACAAAGATGCTACTGAGCTGCAGAGACTACATTTGGATCCCAAAATGCTCATCCTTACAGGACAGGAGTTAAATTTTGGACCTGCCACTATAAGATCATGCATAGCTTTTATTAGATAATGCATAGCTTTAAAATTTATATCTCTATCTCTATTTGATTTATGACAAACTCAGACATAAGAGATCACATTGTGATGAAATTCTCAAAATCAGCTCTTAAAAATTCTGTGTTCTGCTTTCACAAAATAAGTAGAAAACAAAGGACCTTTGCAGTGGATGGGATTTTTTTATGACAGTTTTTTTTTAGGCATTTTGGTAAGCAAATTTCTATATATTATCCATTTCACATTGGTCAATTGTATTACATAACATCTGAAGATTGCAGTCAAATAAAGAAGGCTTTGTTTGTCAGTACATATGCTGGACAGGTGTTCTCATCTTTATTTTTGTCTTTCCTTAACTAGAATGATATATTTTATTATTGAGTAACTTTTTCATTAACATCTGATTTAATGGGATGCAGCAAGAAGGCCCTGCACAGAAATTACTTTGATTTAAATAGAGTAAAAAATGTTGCTATTTGTAAACTTGAAGACAGCCCAGCAGAATTGAAAGGCATTCATGTGGGAAATGAGCAACGGCATATTCATCAAGAAGACAGAAAAAAGATAACTTCATAAACGTGAGAGAACTAGAATCACTGCACTAATAACCACAAAATGTCAGGAGTTGTTCCCTCCATATTACTAGTTTCACTATTTTATTATATTGGTGATAGGTGCGTGAGCTGAGAGAAACACAGCCAGCTCCATCTTGTCAACAGGGCTGGTACAACAGAGGAAGAAACCCCAGTTTTGGCTTCAAAACTAATCACACAGTTAAGGAAGTTTAAAGAACCCCACCACATTCCTCTCTTCAGCTTTGTAAAGTAATTGTTTAGTACCTTAGCTGTCTTAAATCAGTATCTAAATAAAGGGCTTACTCATGTAGGTCCCTCATTCATGCCCAGCCTTACCTTCCCCTTCAACTCACCTGCAGATTTCACACAAGTGACACATACATGTTAATTATGCTAAAGACAAACCACATGACTGTGTTGACTTCCACAGCTAATCAACAAATAGACAAAAAAAAAAACAATAGCCAGGAATAAAACCCAGATAATTTTCACTTCCATCCACATAATTCCTTCTTTACTGGGGAAAAGTGGCATTTCTGGGCTTTGCTTTTTCACCTTGTTGGCAGGTGATCTCCGGTTAATCAAACTGCCCCCCCCCCCCAGCCTACGACTGTCTCAAATAGAACAAAGAGGCTCTAAAGCAGCATGACCTGTGCTGGAAGGGAACAAACAGGGCTCAAATGCTGGCCTTCCTACCTCATTGATAGCATCATGGAAGTGAGAGTGAGGAATGGAATATTTGGAAACAGAACCCCATTGAGATTCATACCACTCTACTCAGAGAGACAAAAGGCACAATGAGAAAAACTGAATCACGGCATCCCAATCTCAGCAACAAGATTTTACATCACTTCTGTTACCTCAAGAGGGGTAACGGGATCTTTTTGGGGCACTGCATCAATAGAAGAGAGGGCAGGACTTGACTTTCACCTTTAGTTAGGTTTTGGAAAATAAACTTTGGAAGTGGCAAGGGGAAAGCTTCTTTTTCATTTTGACAAATAGCATCTTGCAGCTGTCATTGGAGACCTTCATGTGCCAAATGTGCAAACAGATCTGAACAGCTATGACCTATAAAGGATTTATGTAAAGTAATGATTTCCTCCAAGATCTACAAACACCTGTTTTCTTCTCTCTCTTCTTAAGCTGAAGCACATCATTTTCCATTGTCACAGACATTTTCAGCAGTGTACCAGGGGAAGTGTGCAGTTTCCTTCTTAGTATACAACCCCTGCTCCTATCAGGAATAATCTGGGATCAAGGGTCTAATTTGTGAAATGTTTCTTTCCACTGACATGTGCATATAAAGGAGTTACACACTGGAAACAGAGGCAGGAGGTCTATAAGAAGCGACTGCAAAACTAATAATTTTTCTACCCACATAGGATTAAACAAACAAAAGATGCATGTGGGACTTGAAGTAATGTAAAAACTTTAAAACTGTTCCTAGTTCTTCAGACAGTGCCACAAACTTCAGCAAATCTCAATTGCATCAATAGTGCTAAAAAACCACTGATCATGCTGTCTTAAAAACCTTTATGATTTTACACTGTTGTCAAAAGGAAATAGCCTCATTTATACCTTCCTTGCTTTCTCTGTACTTATCTAAAATGTATTTATAAAGATGAAAAAGATATTTTCCTTTTTTAGTTTCTATTCTTTTTCTTAAAGCCCATTAAAAAGAAAAAAAGTAGGCTGCAATTTTCAGAGTAAAAAGAAATTAAATTTACTTGTAGGAGAACTGACTAATTTCCCTGAGGATTCTAGAATCTATCTAAAGTATTTCTACATCCATTTTACAGCCACTCACATTGCTATGAAATTCTTGAGGAACTTGAAGACCTAAAGCATTAATTACTTATATGAAAATGAGACGATTAACACACACATTTTTACACTTGCTTTGGGACTGCACAACCAAATAAAAACTTACTATAATTTAATCAGGAAGAAACAGGCATACAAACACAAAATGCATTGTTTAGTTGTGGCTATTAAAATAAAAGAATAAGAAGTCTTCATATTCTTTTTTTTGGGGAAGGGAAGTAGGAGGAAATCAATAGAAATGCCAGAAAATGATGATTATTGACTGGCAGAGTCCAGCCAGCTGGGTGCTGACCACCTGTACCTTTGGTCAGTGTCTGCATTAATAACCTTACCTTTCTCAAATCAAGAAGCTATTCATACAGCTATTGAGCCAAGGCACTTTTTCAGCACAGTGATTGCCCTAAGGTTTCTTACAGCAACGCCCACAGGTTTAGTACAACTCTCTGACCATCAGAAAGAATGGTCTTGTTTTCCTCATTTTCCTCATAGTAAAAAAAAGAGCAGAACAATTTGACTCTGCTTCTTTGTATGAATCAACAAATTTGACTGTTCATCTAATACAATATATTGTTGAGTGCAATAGCTGTAGCATAAGATGTAGTAGAAATTGTGGATTCACTACAAAATGGACAGTTACCTGACAATTTTCTCTTAAGACTTTCCAAAATGGCCTGAAATATGAGAGTCTGTGTATCCTTTAGCATACCTTCCATGATGAATACATTGTACTCTGGAACATATGTTGATTTTGGCACTTCCTTCTTCAGCTTTTAAATTGAGGAAGAAGATGGCTTGACGTCAAAGGCTTGATGAGTTGGGATTAAAAGAAATAACTCCCTAATACCTCAACTATTGAGGAAGGACCACTTCAGGCAACTGTCCACCTACTGCCGAGTGCTATGGAAGATGCCACCAACAAGAATGTTCTTTCAGTCGGGAGAGAAAGGTTTTGATGTGATGGAGATTTGCTGACGCCATCACCACTGTAGGACCCACAGTGAATTCGCTGCAATGCTGTGTGACCGCTTTGCGAGTGTGGGAGATGGTGGTGTGAGAGCGTGGCTGCAGCATCTGCTGCTGCAAGTTCTGCTGGTGCAGTAGAGAGTCTGACGTGTTAGATGATGTAGAAATCCTCCACACTAACTAGAGAACTTACATCTATTTGTTGGTATTGATCTCTGCTGGATTCCTTAGGATTAGGCTAGTTGAAAATACAGCTGTGGTGGCAGCTTGTTTATTTTTACTTTCACCTTTTAATAAGGCTGTTTTCTCTTCCCTTAATACTTGCTGAGTTATGCTTACAGTGGGGCTTATAGCAAGACCATGACATTAAGAGTGTATTTCTTTTCCCACAATATTGCACTCAGGTTAGCCAGCTTTTAAGGTTTCTTATGTTTTCATGAAGTTACTAAAGTGAATGCCCTGGCTGCATAATGGGCATTCACTTGGTCTTCAAAGAGCTGGTCTCTAAATAATTTTTAATTTCTCAATTCTTTTAACTAAGACATTGAACCAAGCCTCTTGAATGCAAATGCAATCTTTTGAATTGTATAAAACTAGCTGTATTCCTGCTAGGGAACCATTTGGTCCCCAGAGACTGTTCAGAGTATTTACTTGGCAGACACAAAGGGGTGCTGTGTATTTTCTATTTATAACTCATAAATGCTGAGATTAGCTTCCACACATAATGGGCACGATTATGGGCTGCTTTCTTTTCACAACTCTATCTGCAGCTTTCTGCAGAAGGAAGAGCACATGGATCCAATGACAATCCTATTCTCCTCGCAGTTCTTTCTAAGCATTAATTTGCACTAAATAGTGCAATTTAGGGTCTGCTACAGTATCTGTTACTTGGCAACAATTCCCAAACTCAATATCTGAGCCCATGCCAGCTAGGGCATCTATTCCCCATTGAAACTGGGGAGTGGTGAGAGGCAGCAGTGCTGAGGACATAAGGGAAGGGTGTATTGCTTGCTTTTAGGATACATTCCTGGTAAATATACTCATTAAAAGCTAAGCATACTAAAATAATACAAAAAGAACAAAATCACATTACCTTTCAAAGATTTTTAGAAGGAATAAACCAGACTGAAATTAATCCTGAAAAGATGACAAGATGCATTAACGCTTACACCTACTAAAGGCTGACTTCTTGATACAAATCAGTATTTCACCATAATATACAGAGCCACTGAAATTCTTAAAAAAACCCAAATCAAAACCAAAATAAGGCACTTAAGCTGAAGGGCCTGAGTGGCCAAACAGCTTATAACAACACTGTTTAAGAGCCAGCCCCAGCCACTCCTGAAAGGTTTAGAGGGAAAAATGCGTTTCAAGGTATTCGCATAATTTACTTCAACGATTGGCATAGTCAAAGCAGGGAAAGCTGATGGAAGCTGAAATGAAAGTTTTTATTTTATGTTAGGAACAAAATTGAATACAAATGGAGGGTATGGCTAAATAGATGGAAACTATAGAACTGCTTGTAAAAATATGTGTATGTGTTTCATATTTTCCCATGTAGTAAAAAGAAGCACGACATTTATCCCACAGACCACATTTAGCTACTACTCAAGTGCACTGAGGGTTACACAACCAATTTCACTTTAAAAATTAAGTTAAAATTACAACTACAAATAAGATTAAAATGAATTCAGAATAAAGTTTCATACTTATTTAAATCTGTATCTGAAATCAGTATTACTTTGATTTAGATGAATATCTCATAGAGGAGCTGCAGATAATTCCTGTCCTCTTCTGAAGCAGAAGGGATCATAAACCTAATGAAGTACCATAACTAACAGACAACCATTGTGAACTGAATGGCACTGGTGAGCTGCATTATGCCCTTATTAAGGAATTACCTGGATTATGTATCTAAGGACTGTTTGGAGAGATTAAACCATAAACTGGTTTTGAAATCTTCCAATTCTGCAAATCACCTAAATGAAATTGAAGCAAAACAAAAGCAATGGACTAACTTGGGAGTCTAGGTTTCCTGTAAGACCCAAGCTTCTAAATCTCATAGACATTTTAGGTGAAGAATGCTTATAAAGCCACCCAAGACCACCAAGTTCAGATAAAAGAAATAATTGCTTTGTATCCTTAATTCCAACATATCACCTTCCAGATGTCAGATTCATTAGCAATGCATTTCAATATAATTTAAATAATTACAATGCCATTTTAGAATATGCATAATAGCTTGCCAGAGGCCCTTGCTCACCAGAAGTAATAATTTCCACTTGTTGCAGTGACTTGATGAGCTCAGGCTAAATAGTTCCATTGTTTGAGCCAAGGTTTGCTCTAGTCACAGCCTGATGTTGAAATTAAGTTTAAGACCTGGGAGTTTATTACTCAGATGGGTGATATGGTTTTGCTACAGTAAGTCTAATGAATTTGATGATTAGTTCATTGTCTTTTATTTTCTGTTTCCAAAGTAATTTATGCTTGGCTTTTGACTGCTAATGAAATCTATGAAAAATGCTGGTGATAAAAGCTTTTATAAAGGTTTTTTTTTAAGCAGCTGTAGTAACCATTAAGTATGATATAGAAGCTCACTAGGTTTACCAGCTGAGGCCCTATAAAAATGCTAGGAAAGGGAATGCTCTCAATATACTTCAATCTCTCTTGCTTTGGGTACTTTTGTAACAGGACTCTATCTGCATAACATAAATATACATAATAAAATAAAACCAAGCATGTTTTTATGCCAAATTGACCACAATTATGGATTTAATAAATTTATGTTGAGTGGTAGAAGTTCAGATGACTACAGAGCCACAGTGACTGGTTCTTTTTATTGGGGCTAAAGATAACGTAAATGCTGAAACCTGAAACACTGTTGAGGTGCAAAGGTATAGCAGATATTTACTGGTATAGCAGCAGTAATACTTGAGATGTGAGAGAAGCAGCCACAAGGAAGCCACAGTGCCCACCACTGTGCTGTGAATGCTTGTTAGTGCTCCCTCTGCAGGAGCCAGGGCCCTGCTCCTTCTCTCTGCGAGGCAGGTAAACTTCACAGAGACATAAAGGATGGGTGCAAGAGAAAAACAGAACCCTTTCCAAATGTCTGCATTCTGCTTTTCCAGCATCTTCTCAAAAATAGGAAAGAATAACTAAAATATATATCCCAAATTCAAAACAACAACAACAACAAGGTATTTTTGCCTATTTCTGACAAATTGCTAAGATTTGTTTCCCCCATCTGTGTCAGCTAGCATTTTCACCTCTTGTTAATGGTGCCGTTGAATGTATAGGTAACATTCAGTTTGAGTTCACATTTGATTGTTAACCTTTTCCACCTTCACTGTCATGCTAAATTTTCACTTTTATAATATGAAAAGACATCTTAGTATCTACAGAAAGTAACAAAACTAGGGAGAAATATTTGCCAATCAAGATAAAATCCTGTCACCTTCGTTAGCACTTAGAGAGTAGGTAATATTTAGTGTGAATAATAACAACAGAATCTCAGCTTGATTTCCAAAGTTCTTCCTGCATAATTTATTCAAAAGATAAATTCCCTAATGAAAGATACTGGATCTACTTTAAACCAACATTATTTCATCTATAATTACTACCCCAGGAATACCATACTAACTGCCACTTATCACTGTCAGTGACTTTTGAATTCCTGCTACAACTATGGTATCCCATTGGGTTTGTTTGTCTCCAAGAGAACATGATGTTTCAGGTTTGGCATGGCCGTAAAAACAGAAAACAAAACCTCTCTTGCCCTAGAAATTTAAATGGCCTCTATGTGCCTCAGAATATAGAGGAGATTAAGTCCATTCATGTCCTCACAGTTATTTCCAACACAATGTACGGTATTTTCCATCTGAAGTTTGTTGCTCTTGAGTTCATTAGTGCTTCCCCTGCCCCTCTCTTTGGTTTCTTATAAGCTGAGTACCCATTATCTATCACATTTCTCACAAAGTTTGGAAAAGGATATAGATGCTCTGGCTGTCAGAGCTAACCTTCAGTCAAAAATCCCCACGCTTTGTCATTATGAGAATCTAATCTTTCATTAGGAAGCCATTAGGAGTAAATGTGCTTATGAACATTAATTTGCAATTTGTTCATTATGAGTGTTAGGGAAACTATTAGTGGTGTGTCTTAATCGAGTGTCCATTGTGGACAAGAAAAGGCCAGACTTTACTGAGTAATGACTGCAACAACACTTGTATGTCCTTCACTTTTTTGTCTATTGCTGCGCAAAGGATGACTTCAGATGCAAGTAAAAAAAACCCCAAAAAATAACTAGTTATTGATAGAAGACTTAGTTTCCCCACACTATAGCAAGGTCTTCCAGTTATTCATCAAGAGTGGTAAATAAAACCTTCACAGCTGCTTTTAGTAAGTTCCCATTTCTGTTTATTTTGCATACAGCTATTACCTTGTGCTAAGATTATAAAAAAGTAAGAGCAAAACACTTTTTTTCTTGTCACTTACTAAATCAAATTGAGAAATTACATCATCTATGTGTTAGTGGCAGCTGTAAAAGTTTTCAGTCCTGGAAATAGCCTCATTCTCAATGGTGGGTAGCAACTGTTTCTTCTAAACAGAAGGCATAAAAACCAAAATTCCCCTGAAAAGACCTCACCTTATAAAGCATCTTGTTATTTAATTTGGTCTCAACTAATTGGCAATTTATGCAGTAATTTGTGTCCAAATTCCAGATGCAGCAGAGAACAGAAGCCTACAGGGAGCTGCAGCAGGTTGCTGCGACACAGCGCAGTGCATCCCTCAGAGGTGGCACACACCCTGTCACCCCCTGTGTGCACAGCCTCTGCCCATGCAAAGGCTGCCAGGGCTGCTGGCAGCTACTGAGCACGCTGGATGTATCAGCCTCACTGCCTACCACACACACACAAGACTGGCATTTCGATTTCTGCTGTGCACACAAATGCAGAGCACCTCTAATTCTGCACGTGCAAGCAATCACACCTGAGCCCTTCAAATGCAGAAACAATCTTCCTGGCACCTCAAACAGCAGTCAGCACGGCAACCCGTGGCGAGTTCCTCTATTACCTATTATCTGCAACAATGCAGCGAAATGCTCACATTTTGTGAGATTAAACAGACAATAGGAATTGTAGTCAGTTTTTTTTTCTCTGCCTGAATAGCCTGTATTTATCTCTAGGCAACAGGAGAGAAGGAAAGCACAGAGAGCTTGCACTGTCATCTGATCGTGTAACACTTCAGACCTTGTCTTGGAGTGGAATGCAATGTCTTGTGATATTTTTTTTTAAGCTAGAATTAGTTCTGATATACTCAGTTATGTCCTAACTGTCAAGAAAACATAAAACCACATCTTTCAGGGAGCTACAGCCCTTACCTTCTCAGCCAAGTGGACCTCCAACAGAAAAATAGTTGATTTTCTGCCTTTACAAACCTGCAAAATCTTCAAGGAGATTTTCACATACATACCTGATAGTCCACCGACATCCATCTTCTTCAGGTTCTTTGCCTCCAGAATGACGACAGTCAGCTTGCCAGCAGTAGGCACATAACGGAGGGAGAAGCAGATATCACCCAGCTTCTCTTGCTGTGAAGGCAAACAAGACACGATGTTTTACTTTAATGATTTTTTTTACCTTTTGAAAAATGCAGTTTTGAAAGCCCCGCAGAAAATTAGCAGGATTACATCTCTGACTTGTACTGCTAAAGAAAACCTTCAAATGAACAATATTGAGAAAACTACCATAAATTGTCCAGATTCAATCCTTGATAACCTCAAGTCTGTTGCAGCAACTATCCTGTATACAACCAAATGACAAGATATGTGCTGGCCAGAAAGTAAGTGATACTTTTCACAATTTCACTCCTGAAAATAGGGGTCCCACAAATATTGTTTGCTCTTTAAACTAAGACAGTTTTTTATTTTTTTTCCTTCAGGCTGCATTTCAGTGGAAATCTGTTAGGAAACATGCACACACAGCTACTAGGCTGTTTGCTGTGAAACAGTAATATGGATATTTCTCGTCACACTTTGCCACAAAAGCAGAAAGTATAAAAAAATCCACAAAGTACAAAATATGCAGTATAAAAAAAGACTTGTCTCCTGTCTGTTGGAAGAGAAAAAAACCAGGCAGATAGAGAACATGAAAGGACACAGTACATCCCTCCTCACATAAGGAATAGCTGGAAGGATTTGGTTTTGCCTTCCAGCCCATCATCTGAGATCCTGCCAAATGCAGCCTTTTGCAATTCATCGCTTAATATTTTCCTAACAGTCCTGGCAAAGAGGGAAAAGCTGAATGATGTTCAGAATTACAGGAACTTTGTTTTAAAAGGATGAATAAGAGATAGGAACTTGCAGATGAGAGAGGGAGGATATTGCTTATAAGTGATGAGTTGGATGATCCAAGCTGCTTTCCTCCTTTGCTTCAAGGCCCATGGTATCTCTACAGGGGCTAACAAGGATGTTTTTGAGACAAGAAGGATGAGCTTACACCAAGCAGACCAATAAAAAATTTCAGACAGCCACGCTTCTCTTTCAAAGGCATTAGTTCTTATGGCATATGTCTACTTCCACAATTTATTCTGATAGTAGAGTATAAAGCACATTTTTATGATCATATCTTTTTGCTTCCAGTGTTTTGTTAGACACAACTGACAGCAACTTGCTCACATGCTCATGGATGCAGTGGATATTTCTTACAGAATAGACAGTCCATGTGCAAAGGACTTAACATATAATGTGACAGATTCTAAACTGACTCTTTCAAGTTGGGACTGAAATCCAGGTATAGTAATAGACAGTTCCCTGCCAGACATCGTCTCAGCAACCACCAGTGGTCAGGAAACATACAGAACAAGCATAGTTACACGTAGTTAAGAAATGCTTAGACAGAACAAACAAATAGCTCGTGATGTTATATCTGTACTGGATAAAAATGCTGTCAGGATGCACTTGTGCCAGTATCTTGAAAACTCATGGTGTCCTCCTCACCTCAAAAGGATATGGCAGAATTGGGACAGATTCCAAGAAAAGCAGCAGGAATAAGCAAGGATATGACACAGTTTCTGCGGAAGGAACATCTAAGCAGATTAGGACTCTTCAGGTTGCAAAGTGAGTAGTTGGGGAAGAGACCTCTATCTGACCCAGAAGGGCTAGAATGACATTATCACCTTGTTCAAAAGGACTGACAAAAATATAAAAAAAAATTACTCCTATCTAGAACAACCCTAGATGTCTTTCAGAACATGGACTGCATTGGCATGAAAGAATTTACTATTACTGCCTGACTGCATATCCTGTCCTAAATCCCAGCACAGATTCAGATAATGAAAATACAGATTTCAGCCATGCAACCTGCATGGCTCATGCCTGGCTTTAGCTGAGCTTTGAATGGCACAGTGACAGCAAAACATGCTCCTGTTCACCTGACATTTGGTTTTGCAAGTCCATATTGGATAGGGTAACAGTGAAGTTGATCTATCACTTACAGGTTGTTCAGAACAAAAGAAATCAATTGCTTATTGATTTGTGTTATCATGATCACAGGACACCCAGCCACCTGGTGTTCTTCACAGTCACTGCTCTATTACATTGTAGAGTTGGCTTAAATTTGCCTGTGGATTCATGGAGCTCTCCAAAGACTGAAATGAGGTATATATGAAATCTTATTTTAGTCCCTCCACCTTAGAGATCTCTGTACCTACGTATCACCCAATATTCAAGGACTCTACCTCACTTCCAGATTCATTAGGCAGAGCTTTAGTTGTAGCAGCATAGGGACTTTTGTCCCCTTTTAAATCAATACCATGCTTCTAATTGTTCCTTTCAGTGGATATTTGTAAGGGCTTTTTTAGCTTTTGTTCGTTTCAATTTTTAGTTGTTTTTTTTGTTTTTAATTTGTTTGGTGGCTTTTTTTTTTAAATCTCGTGTTGAGACAAGAGTGTGGTTAGAAAGCATAAAATAGTGTTAGGATTGTTGCTTCTGATCTGAGTGCATCAGCAGTAGCTGAAGGAAGTACTGCACACTCAACAGCTATTGCCACGGAGACATCACCTCTCACCAGCATTTCTGTTTGCAATCATGTTATGCTTCTGTGCAAATACTGTAATTGTCTATATAGAAGAGTAATTTTAAGAGGGTGTTTAATGCTTTTTTAGCCTCTTTTAATGTAATTTT
This sequence comes from Melozone crissalis, assembly GCF_028551555.1. Taxonomy (NCBI): domain Eukaryota; kingdom Metazoa; phylum Chordata; class Aves; order Passeriformes; family Passerellidae; genus Melozone; species Melozone crissalis. Next base: position 30,698,981 of record NW_026535782.1, on the reverse strand, counting down.
AGCTGCAGGAAACACAAAGAAGGCAGCATCACGGAAACAGCCAGTTTTCCATAGATCACCAGGAAGCCATGGGAAATGGCGGCAGATGATGGGCTAATTCCAGTGAATAACCTGAAGTAAAAATGTAGGCACCTCATTAAATGCCTCCAGAATCAGGTTTAGCACTTCTTTTGTTGGTATAAAAATCTTTATCAACTACGTTTCTACAACTTCTTGTACTTGTAACCTTTTCTCTTTGCATGACTGCAATACTTTTTTTTTCCTTAAAAACTCAAGAAGTATTTGTCAGGCAAAGCACTGGAAGTGGCAGCACTGCAATGAAGCTAAAAAACCCAATTACTAGAGGTGTGGTTTGCAGGAGATAATTACAAACTCCTGCAGGGCTACACGGTACAGATGAGTGCTGCTGGTATGGTGATTAGCCCATGGAGATGCCTTATTGTTATTATTAATTTCTTTCAGCCCTGTGTATAAATAATTTATGTTAGTAAATTACTTTGATCTCTGATGGAAACTCTAAGTTAGTGTTAGAAACTTCCAGCTGGGAGTTTCATAGTCATTAACCTATCCATGTATAATGCTTATACACCAATCAAAAGATTCTCTCCATCTAAGCAACTTCATAACTTCATTACTTTTAAAGAGGATGCACCAGAGCAGAACATAAATGACAGAGACAATGCTGATAACACTTCTTCAACTTAGGAAAGGCTATTTTTAGTCCTGTTGAGAACCTGGACTTTTTAGAAATGACTCTTAAGTGGCTCCTGCCTGTTTTGTCCTTCTTCTCCTACTTGAGGCAATCATGTTTGCCTCGACAGGACACTTTCCTAATGAGCTACAGTGAAAAATGCTTTTTGTGCAGATTACTCTCATTTGTACTGCAGAATCTCTAACAGACATATCTATGTAATTAATGTAAACATTCTCTACATTTTTGTGGAAGATAGTATGAGAGAGTTGATGCTTGCAGTTCTCTTAGTAAAACAATAATGAAATAAGAAGCCATAGCACCATATGCTTTCCCCTAATTGGATGTAAGACTCAAAAAAAATCAGTATAGGAAGAATATAAACACAGTGGGGTTGGTTTCCAACTTTGGTACCTGGTTTTGATTGTGAATATTTGCGTAAGGCTGAGAGAAACACAATATGATGTGATTTATGGGCAAAGACCCCAGATAATACCATCTTACCCTAATCAATATTTACAATGGAAGCTTGTAATGTTCACTGTTTAGTTTTCATAGCTACCAAAATGTTTTAAAACTCTGTGGAGAAAACAGGGACAGCATAACTGTGGGTTATGAGCTAAATTTGTGTTTTCCAAATGCAGGAAACCCAGGTAAACTGTAATGACAGAATCACTAATCCCAATTCCCACACTGATGGACTTAATACAATTTTTAAGCCACCACATGCTGTCTGCAAATGGAGATCTTGAATCCATCAAATTCCTTTTCTTGGCATGTAAGGCATGATTACACTAAGCCTCAAAAGGTGCCAAAACAATACCAGTGACAGAACCACATGGTTGTAGAAATTGATGACATAGACTGGTCCCAACTTCAATTAAGCCACAGTAGCAAGTGGGTAGAATTAGCAACCTGTATACATAGCTGGGATTTAGAATTATGAAAGCATTGTCCCTCCACCCATAGAGCAAACAGGGATCACACTGGGGAAGGGCAATCAAGAAAAAAAAAATGGGTGCCCAACAAACCAGTAAACATGAAATTTTATTGCTACCACAGGTGTCTGACATTACTAGTTTCAAAGACTGCATTTTTGATAAATACATGGTTAAGGAACAAAGCAGAGCATTTCAAACCTGCAATAGGTATAATCAGGAAAGAAAGAATCTTTTCCTCTTATATTTGCAAATCAGGGTTGAGATGACCCCACAATATGAAGATGATTCTGCCACAATTAGGCAAAGGAGTGGGAAGTGAGCAAGAAACTCCTAGTCCTCAGTTTGTAGAAGCAGGCTAGGAATAAATAGATGGTGCAGCAGGGAAAGATAAGGAAGGGGAAGAAAAGCTGGAGCTAACATGTCAGCCCTTATGGCATGTTGGAGACTATCACATGAATATGTATGCACACCAAGTACCACTGTACCCCAAATCTATGCCCTACTTTTGGGATGAAATAACAAAAGCAGAGAGGGGAGGCAGAGCTCTCCCAACCCTTTCAGACAAAAGGCTTATTGCAGAAGTACCTGTTTCAGACTTGCAAAATGTTATCTATACATCCAGTCAATATAAACCTAAGGGCTTTAACAGCTATACATTAATCTGAAAAGCAGAGTAACTCCTTTGCTGTCTGAAAAAATTTCATGCCCATGAACACAGAAGCCAAGCTGGAAGTCAATAAGTGCTAAAAGCCTCTGGACAGAGGCCAGAACCATCTTCATGATTGCCCCTACTGCAATTTTAAAGAAACTATTTGAAAACAATAAAATATGAACAGACAAGTGCCCTACTGCACGATTCCTTACTTTGTCATCAGTCGTGTTTTGTCTTACAAAATGGAAGTACAGAACGTCTGATCAAAAGTCTCTCCTGTTTGCTTTTACTAACTTTTTCTTTTAGAAGAGTCTTCATAGATTACACTCTCTTCACATGTGCACACTTGGCCCCAAAACGAAGCCCCTGATAATATAAGTGCAGTTACAAGACACCTAACACATAAATCAATCAGGAAAGTGAAACAGGTTATAGCATGAGACCTTGGAAGAAACTGAATTCTCAATGCAAAGATCCATAGGGCTCACTTTGGACTCTGTAGAAAAGGGACTGACAGTGACAACAGGCTAAAGAAGATATGAAAAGGAGGAGACTGATATTAGGCAAAGAGAAAACAGAAATAGAAGTAAAGGTCCATGAGGCAATTTTAAAAGGGAGGAGTTCTAGGGCAGACAGAATACTCTTTCAAATGAAGTGAATTCATTAAAGGTACTGGAAGGTGGTATCTGTAGGCATACAGTCTGTGCCTACATGCTATAAAAGTATAAGTGAGAAAGAGTCAGAAGAAAGGGTTTAATTGCATATTGCTTTTGACTGATTTCCCTACCACAGTCCTACTCTGACTCTTTGTGATACAACCTTTTTTTTGCCAGCACTATTTTTTACCTTTGCTTAAAATGAACAGACCTATCAGGATCTTTCTCTGGAAAGAAAAAAATCTACTTATTTCTCCTTCTTTCCTCCAGCCCCCTCCGAACAGCACTACTTGAAACAGAAATTCATGACACATCTCTGTCCTCTTACTGCAATAGATATAAAGAAGCAGTGGATTGCATTTCTTTTAACTGCCATAACTAAGTAATATTCCCCAACATAATGGCAAATTGGACTTGAAAGCAATTTGGACAATAAATTTGAATGAACCAATGTTATTAAAAAATTAACAAACTAGGTTTTGTCAGTTTCCTCCTTTTAGTCCACTTATTACATTTTTTAACTATTTAGAAAGAATACTTCAATTACTGCTTTCTAAAAAGCAGAGAAAACAGAAGGAGAAAACATTGTTATTATTAGTAGAAAAATGACACTTCACAGTCATCAGTTTAAAAGCATCACAATCGGGTGCCTCTTGCAAAATGAGAAGTGCTGTGGTCGAAGGCAGCTGAAATCAAAGACTAGTCAAACTCCACTCTTTGATTTCCAGACAAGAGACCGTGCTGCCAAACATTCCAAGTTTTTAATGAAACAAGAAGAAAATGAATTTGTTAAATAAATGAGCAAAGAAGGAATGAATGAAAAGAATCATATATGGCTGAACATCGTGGCCTGGTTTTCCATAACTCTTTGCCTACCCACAAATGCTTGCAGCTGGCTGCTCTGCTTTAATGACTGCATGTCCCTCTGTTTTGCCACTTGGCTTCTCCTCAGCTCCTGCCTGATCATATTTCTAAATGTCACTCACGTCTATGCAGGCCATTGCACAAAACAAAATTAATTAAACTGAATGGCACACTAATATTACTACTTTTGACAGCATGGAAAACTTATTAACTACAGTATTTTACAAGGCTAGTCTTCTAGTGAGTAGTTTAAGTACAACACTGAACGGAAATGTAATACATTTGAAAGATTTTTTTTCTTGGCTTATCAGACATTGTGAGAAGTCAAATCACAAAGCTTTTCTCTAATTATTAGAATATTACATATGCACTGCAATTGCTCTAAAGAAAGTCACTGTCCTCCTGTGATAGGGTAATAGGAAGCCACACTACAGTTCCCTTGCTTGATTTGAAATTTCCTGTAGTAAGAGCATCTTAATGTTCAGTTAATGTAGTGTCTGTTACCAAGTGTGTCTTTAGTTTCCAAAGGTGATTGAATTAAAAGCTTTAGACTATGAACTGGAATTACAGAATACATCCAAAAGTACATAGAATCAGTAGATAGTAAAGAATTGCAATTAAGAATCAAAGTAATTAGTAATTTTTTCCTTGTAAGATGTATGACTGCATGCAGTACTGCACAAAACCTGGCATGAGCACAGTCCTTGCTAAAACAACCATACATTATTTACTCCAAGACAGACACAGACTGATTTGAACAAACCAGTAAAAGTGGGAATGATTGGTATGATGGAATGACTAATCATCTGTGGTGCTGGTAACTACTGCTGAAATTCATCAGCACCAGGCAAAATCAGTGCTGCCATTACTGAAGCCATATAGCATTACATTTGTATTTGTTCTGCAAAAGCCATAAAGAGAAATTCAGTAGAATTCATGGATTACCCTTCACAGGCAGCCATCTTCTTCCCTTTCCTGAAACTTCAACAAAGTACTAAGACAATAAGACCTACTACTAAGCCATTAAATAAAAGTTGACTCATGCCCTTTCTCTCCTCTCTTGCTAGCTGCAGAGCCAGTTCAGCTTTCATGTTCCTCCCCAATATCCCCTAGCACTACCTCCTGCTCCCTTCCATGACCCCCATCACAAACCCCACACCACAGAGCAGCCTCCTCCAAAATCTTCTACGTTGGCAATTGGGAAAGAGGCAACACATACTGGCATTGTTTTAAAACAAGAAGCTAGCTGGTTAGCTAGGGGCAGGCCAAAGAGAACACAAGATGATCCACTCATCCTCAAGGGTTTCTCCGAACAGGGCAAGAATCTGAGGATCCATCTTTGTTAAGACACTGCATTCCTTTACACTTACAGAAATTTTCTCACCTTGCTCTCCAACTTCCAGGGCAGCATGCAACACAGTTTTGCACCAAACCAGTTTGTGCCTTTATTTTCACACAAAGATAACTTAGCCACACCAAAAAACAAGGATTCCCACTGCACTGCAGCAGGGACCTTAAAAGGGCTGCACACCGAGGACTGGCACAGCAAGATGAAAAGGAACTGGATTTGCTAATGGGAAAACCACAGACAGCTGATCTAAGTTGACAGCTGATAGGTCAAGACTTATAGCAAGACAGTTCTCCACCTGTAATTTATCAAGGTGAAGATTTTCTTTTATGTAAAATTTCACCCCAACCAATATAATATTTTTTTTTTCCCGTTCATTGCTTTTATGCTACAAGCACACATAGGACTAGAGTCCCTTTCTGTATCACTGTTTTTCATTTAGAAAGTTTTCTCACATTGTTCTATTTTTACTGATTTTTGTACTGAAGATTTTTCCAGAGCATTGCCTAAACATGAGGTAGGGTAAAGCATATGCAGCTGGAAAAGTGGCAAGCTGTAAAGCTCAGAAAAGCTCCTGTTCTAGTGCTCCCTAGTTTGTGGGAAGTCAGAAATATGTAAAATACTCTCTCAGATAATTTCAGTATTTTTGTCTTTGGTTCCACTTGAAATGAAGAAGCTAATATATATCTCCCACAATGCCTTGCATTACATTTCTTGAGTTCAGCATATTAAATATCTGTGTTCAGTTCAAGAATGAGGTCCTTCAAACCAGTGCTACATTTTCAAATCTACTGACTTAGCCTTACCAGGCTTATATCCACTTCTTAAACTAAACACTCAAACATTTATTTTTATGAAACTACTGAAAGATATTAAAGTGTTAGATAAATACATAGTGGCAAGCTCCTCTTTTGTAACTCTACTTCTCCTCACTATTTCACTTTGAAAAAGTCTCTTAACACATTCTTTAGGAAGACAAGGCAGCTCATCAAAGGTCATCACAGTAATCAGAACCACACACTCAATTGTATTAATCTCTTCAGTAAAGAGTTCATTGTAGTTAGCTAAAAATCTGGGACAGAAGACTGCATTTATCATAAGATCTCTGGCTTAATAATGTTCCTTTTTAATAAATCTTAGACCATAAGGGAAATAAGGCTGAAAAAGTTCTGTTTTACTTAGCTTACTCAAAAAAGGCCAAATACGATAAAGGTGGTATCTATCAGTCATTTGTCTTTAATCAAACACAGATGAAACAAAAGAAGAATTTATAAAAGTTGTAATAATGTTGATTTAAAGGATATAAAATATTATGAATGGGTAGTAGCATTGTTTTATGGGAAAAAAAAAAGGTCTTTTCAACTAAAACCAAATTCCCTCTTTGGTAAGATTGGAAATTTGTGTGATGAAGGAAGCATGCACATTTTTTTTCTTTTTTCCATTCAAGGTCTGCTGCTGTTTTTTATAAGTGGGGAAGATTTTTTCTTACAAAGGAGGCAGGTGATATAACAGTAAATAGTAATGCAACAGATCGGTCAAAAATAAAGTTCTTAATCAATTATCTGCAACCAGGTACAAAGAGGACATTTTCATACAGCCGAAAGCAAATTTTCTACAGTCTAAGACAGAGAACTCCAGACTTTTTGTAAGTACCTTCTCAATCAGGAAAGGTATCTTACAATGCAATACCTCCTGCTGAGGATTCAGGGTCATAAGCTACAGATCATGAACTGCTAGTGCAATGCTGTGCAAAACAATCAATAGTAGACATGATCAGAAGAGGCTGTGACTTGGTCTGCCTGCCAAAGAAATAAAGGATCCGGCACACAGCTCTTGTGTACGTAAATTTTTTTTAGATGCTGAAAACGACAAAGAAGGTAAAAAGTCATGACTCTTATTGGAAAAATGGAAACCTGATTTTGAAAAACATATAAGAATAATTTCTGCAGCTTTTTGAAAAGAGGATTGGACATGATTACTGTGAGTAAGTAATGTAGAGAAGAGCAAGCATCATGTATTAAATTGCTTGAATCTACTGAAGAAGGGCATAACATGACTCAGCAACAGAGTAGAATCCAGTAACATTCAAGTAAAAAATAAAGTACACATTTTAAAGAGAGATAGAGTATTGCCAAAACTATAAAAGGATGTGTTATTTTCTTCACCTACTTCTGTCTTAAAATCTGAAACTTCAAACTCTGGTTTTAAAGGCCCTCTAAGAGTTTTCCAGTGGAGGTGCAAAGCTGCCTATAACACACATTGCTGAGGGCTGAAAATCATACAGTTTCTAGCTCCTTGTTCCAAAACCAAGCAAGGTCTAACTTTCAAGCTTGTAAGGGGGTTTCCTTGTGCCACTTTCCTCCCAAACTGGCACTGGGAGAACACTACTAGCTCCAGGATGCTGCCTGTTTCCTAGACTGAGTTCAATTACAAGACATTCTTTGAAATGTTCCTTGAAGGCCTAGGAGTCCTACAGATTTAGGGCAAATACCACCTAATTTAGAGAAATGTCTAAATCAATTGAAAAGAACTAGCACTGTTTCTAAAGAAAACAAAGGTTTTTTTGAAATAGGAGGCTTTTTGCAGAAAGAAAATGTTTTCTAATATAAATGACCCACATGTCATAGAAAACTTGTCTGCTCTAAAAAAATCACAGAAAAATTAATGTTTGTCCTGATAATTAATGTGCAAATCTGAGTGAGTAAAACCACTTTTAGCATAATCCACTCCTAAATCTGGGCTGGGCATTAACTGACAGGAGATGTCAGCTGCAGACCTCAGGGCACTCCCACAAAAATGAGCTGCTGCCAGCTCTGAAGCTGAGGCTCCACTCATTAAAAGAGGTCCTCCTGTTAATTTTCACAGTTATTGAAAAAGATATTGAAGAACAGAGGTAAAATAACTGCATTCCAGACAACCAGAAATAATTTAAGTAGCACCTAATATGAAGCATGTGATGGGAAGCTCAGGTGCTGTCTGTCCCTTGCCAGCCACAGCACTGAGAAGCTGCAGTGCCATGTTCTTTACCAGTGGCATCAAAAGCAAGCTGTAAACCCCACATAAGGGGAATTGTACAGGGAATGACTTGAGTCAGAATTTTATGGCAAGCTCTTTGGCTAAGAAGAAGACATTTGAACTCAAGGTCAGCCACAAGAGGAGAAAGGCAAAGAGAAGGGTTCTCAAATGCAGCTGCCTTTATCAGTGTCAGTGGATGCTGCAGTACCTCCCAATTCCATTCTGTTGTGGGCAAACACATGTGGCTGACCAAGCAGCAGTAACACCACTTTCAACTCTCTCACTGCTGGTTCGGAAGCCTCTATCTCTGACATTATTTCTGTAATTGTGATTGCAGACATAATTGACAAGGAAAAGATCTTGACCTCCATGTCACTGGATTCAGTTTCAGATACATGTTTTACTCAAGCTTTAGGCCAGCAAGAAGCACACAGAGAACATATCTGGATCCAAAACGATATCGGAAGTAGATTTCATCTGTGCACCAATGATGGTAGCTCAAAGTGATTTGTATTCTGCTTTAATGACACAGCAGTAGTAATTCTGTTGCAGTGATCATACTTTAGCCCTCTACAGAAAAAAATCATACTCTGAAAAGGGACAAAACAACTACAGTAGCCCTCCATCCCTCTAGTGAGTAAGCCAGCCAGGCAACCCCTAATGCTTCTCTAGTTATGATGGTGACAAGCACAAAGTAAGCTGCAGAAGGCCACAGAAAAGGAAGAGGAGAAAAGTGCAGGTGCACAAAATTTACCCTGTTGTGCTACCTGTAACACAGTAATAACACATCGGTCACTGTGAGGGATTTCTTTGGCCTTTGGTAGAAGGCTGACTTATATGATACAACAGAACAGGAAACTGTAGGACTGAATTATCTATGTCTGTTTTCCATTTAGCCTAGAAATAAGACTTGGTATACTTCCTAAATTCATGTACTCTACCTCTTGAAACATTAGCATAAACTAAATAAAAGTCTAATACCTCTGAACTGAACATATATTCCAGATTTTAACTGTGATTAAATTATTTTGTGCTAATTCCTGCCACAAGTACAATGTAAAGTGCTTCAGATACCAGTTTAAGCTCATTGTTAAACTAAAATGAAACACAACAAGCTCTGAAAAGAGGTTAAGTGGTTACTATGGTAATCTCTGACATAGTTTAAATCAGTGTTTAAAAGGTGATAGAGGGAAAAAAAATAAAGAAAACGGCTAATCCCTTTCTTTTTGGTCCAGTATTCCTAAACCTTTGTCTCCCCTTTTCAAAAATACATCTTTCTCTGATGCTTCTGGAAATCAAAATCTTCTAGCTCTACATGGAGTGAGCACAACAAAGCAAAGAGATTGGAGCAGCATACATCCCCTCCTCAACCTTCTAGTGAAAATGCTGTTGTCATCTTTGTGAGACCTGCTCTTCTTTTGTGACTATAAAAATGCTGCTCTCTGTTCTGAAGGTCCTTCTAATGACACTGTATTTTTATACAGCTGTTTTACAGCTTCTCTTAGCTCCTGATCCTGGTTTGTACAGCAATCAGATAATGATTTTTGTCACTGTTGGTTTGGAAACCTAGGGGCGAAAGGGAAATAAGGTATTGGCCTCGACCACCATGAAGCTTCTGCCTGGAATCCCAGTGAGGCCATTTCTGCCCCTGGATTATGCATTCACTGATGCTGGTAGTCAGAAAAATAAGTAAGTACATAAAAGTCCAGTTGGAGAACAGTGCTGAACAATTCCAGATACAGCACATTTTGTGGCCCTTTCACACTCATCAGCTGGTCCCACAGACCCATTTGCAGTCTCTCCCAGATTACAGAGCTTTATACTTGGGGGTATTCCAGAATTAAATCTGTATTTTCTAGAATTCCTTCTGCAGTTTCCATCCAAAATATCTCCTCATACTCTAGCTTCAGATGAGTTTGATCCCTTTCAGCAGCTTTCTCAAAACTCTATAAAAACACAATTTCAGAACACTGCTTTCCAATTGCCACTGAATGTGGCCGTGTCTTTGAACTTTAAAATATCTTCTGCTTGAACAATGAAATCCCACACAGTAATATTAATATGTGAAGGCTGAGAATTTCCCACTATTCCTTCCTTCGGTTTTGTGATTTTCTACAAGGTTCTTAGCAATATACTTTGTCTGAAACAAACATTATTATTATTTTGTGTATTATGGGTCATTAGATGCTTAGCACCAAGTGTAGGATCTACTATTTCAGAACAGTTTAACCTCAGGATGCCCTCCCACACATGGAAGGAAAATGGTAATAAGAATGGTTTTGGCAAATAAGCAATACATGTTTTTCTGATCTCAAAACTGTCCAGGAACAGAAAGGCCCCAGAAGAGCCTGGATTTAACACTATCACTCAGCTTCTTCCTCTTATACTGTCTTCTGTATTTGAATTCAATATCTGTAAAGCCAGACAGTTTGAGATGAATCGAGACAAGGTTCCTTTTGATTTCAAGTAAGCCAATTACATTATTTTTATTATAACACAAGAAAGTGACCTCCCAAGGCATCTCTTCCAGAGAGGGAGTTAAAAAGAGAATACTCAACAAAGGTATATAGTGGGATTGCCAGCACTTTGAGTATGAAAGGTGAGAAAAGAAATGCATAATTCTAATGAACTGAAAACAGTACCCTTACACCTCCACTTGAATCATATTGTTTTAAAGTCACTTTAGTATCTTCAATTTCAAGATGAAAAACAACTGATTAACTTCTGAAGAATTTTAAAGCAGGCTTGCTTATTCTCAAACTTCCAAACCTCTGTTTTGTTCCCTGTCTCAGTAGGAAATTCAGTTCCTTGGCAGGACAGATGCTGCACTTACAATGTTGAACAGGCATTCAACAATCTCTATTTACTGCATAAACTCTTCACAAAACCTGAAAACTAAAACCTTCTTTAGATTTAACATTTTAAAGTTTTGGGAATAAGAAGAAGTGAACTTGAGAAGATGTAAACACCATGAAGAAAACATAGTGTTCCAATATAACATGCAGCTAAATAAAGGAAATCTAACATTTTAAAATCTGTCTGACACTCTGACAGCATCTCCATAGGGATAATGATACTTTCCTTCGCAAAGCACTGTGCTATCTGAAAAGCTGTAAAAGAACTAAGTGTTATTACCAGTGATGGGAAAGGCCTATTAGATCATCTGTCCATTGCTCATGTAACTATAACAGAAAATAACAGTGATTTGCTGCTGTAATTTGACAGTGACTTTTGTAAAAATGTCCTTTCCTCTTATATCTCTGCAAGTTTCAGTTCCAGAGTCAGTGAGCTGGGAGGCTCAGTAACTTTGTCACAGTCTCTAACTTCCATGAAGTACACCAAGGTACTAAATACACATGTTTCAGGCCCACTTTTCCACCTCCTTCCTTCACTTTTTACTTTTGGATAAGGCAGGAAAGAACAATCCTCATGAACAGCACAGTCAAGGTTCACAGAACTGCCCTTTCCACCTGAAGAACACCTCCTTCTCACCCCTTTCCAAGGCAGCACCATGCATCTCTCCTGCTGTGGTTGTGCATCCCATAGGAGTGTGGTGTTTTCCAGCAGACCTCCCACTCAGAAGCCTTGTATAAAATATACCCATCATCACCCACTGTGGGATGAGCATGCATCCATCACGTAACCTAACCATGGTGGATGCCTGATCAGAGAGTCTCATGTCATGGCTCTGTAGAAGTTATGAAAGATCTGCAGAACTCTTGGTGGTGGATACTGTCAGGTCAACAAAGATCCTTCTCCTTATGATATAAGTCTCTGCATCTCCACTGCTTTCAAGGGAAAGAATTGTTTCTGCTCTTCCTTATATTCCCTAAAATTTCTTGGCATGTTTGCTACAACCAGCTTTCAATTTAAGTGCCAATATAACAAAATGTCTGGAGGGAAATCAGCTGAAGTATTCAGAAGATGACTCTCAGTATGATTCACACCGCTGTGAGCAAAGAAGAGGTCTGTCTGGCCTTCTGTACTGGAGTGATAACAGATATTGGATGCAGTGTGTACTCAGATAAAGTTAATAGCAATGACATCTGGTAGATGACAGAGAGGAGCAAACTCCTGTGATCTGCTTTTTAACACTCGGTGCCCAAACCATTATATGTCAGACTTGGTAAAAGTGAATAACCTTTCAGCATCTACCACTCCTCCCTCCCACACCCAGTCCAATGAGACTGAAGGACTACTAGACACAGGGACAGCAGATCTAAAAGCAGCCAAGGAAAAAGGATTCAAGGGATGCAGCTCATTAGTAGCAGCCTCCTCAATATTTAGCAGTCATTGCACATTCCCAAAGCCCTCTCACAGTCATAACAAATGCTCACACAAAGGCTTGTACCTTCAAAGTACTTCACCGACATAAATATATTAATAAGACCTTTCCCAGAAGAGAATGCAGTGTCAGAGAGATGCCATTCAAGTGACTGGGCTGTGAGAGATAGAGCTTACATTATGTCATTAAACCTTCACCCTCCGTCTTCAATTTTAAGCCCATTTTAAAAAAAGGACAGAATGTACAGTGGAGCTTTATGAACAAAAAGAAGAGTAACTGCTTGCAAAATTGTTTTGCCTCCTATGATTGAAGTGGTAATTAAGTTGTAATTCTGTGATGTGCATCAACTGAATTTGACATAAACTAAAACTGAGATGTTTATATTCACTTTGACTGATGCCACCTAGATAGTTCTTTTCAAGTGACTAGTGACAACTGCCACTGGTTCACTTTGGTATACATCTTGTCTAGGGGTCATAATTAAAACATTAAGGATGCTTTGGCAATTTATACTTAATTTCATATTTAGAATTATAGTTAGCACTAGATTGCTGAGAACGGACAAACTTGCCTAAGCGTCATAAGGGCAAGAAAGGAAATAAAGACTGTCATTCTTCAAATATTTTAAATGTCCTGCAGATGTGCTTTTCAAGGGCAAATTCATTACACAATTATAATATGTATAATAGTTAGTAAAAGATATTTTGTTAGCAATAGAAGTACATTTGTCATAAATTTTTGGATTAAATACAGTTGCTCAGGTTTTAATTTGTTATTTTAGTAAGCCAGACCACCATATCATATTCATGATCACTACCAAGAGTCAAAGCTGTGTCTATGATATAGGTAAATCATGTTAGCCTTCATATACTCAGTGCTGTTTTTGCTAATTCTGAAACCAGGGTACTTCTTGGTTGCAGCTGTATCTGCCATGAATTCTGCAACATCTGCTGGGTCAGGTGACAATCCCTGTATGCAGATATGGTCTTACCCATCCCTACTTATCACCACTTAAAATACACAAGAATTTACTTGGAATCTTTTCTGTGGAGCAGGGACTAGAACATCAAAGATGGTAAGGTACTTGAATCAAATATGGAATATGCATGACATTTCATGTGAAACACAGATCCCAAACTTCTGACAGATGCACCTCTCCTGGTTCTTGGTAGAAATTTCTCTTCCAAATTGGGCTAAGCAATTATTTGAATCTGTCTCATCATATATATGACAGAAGTAGAGGTTCCACAATAGAGTAGAATTAAGTTTGGATTAAATAAACTTGTCTAATGAGTGTTTTTTGTAGAATCACTTCTTAGGTGTACAGTGAGCTTATGAGCTGTTACAAACTAGCTGCACATAGTATATAGAAAATTAAGATTAAAATGTCCCCATATACCCCAAGTTGTGATATTTATACCCCAAGTTGTAATATTTTTCCATATTGACTGGATACCTTGCATGCTTGAGCATTGAGATGCAAAAATAAAACATGAGACCTCCTGTAGTATGAAAAAATATTTAAGGAGTTGGTTTAAGCATAGTTTTTCATGATGCTTTCACATCATCATATTGCCTAGCTTCCTATAAATAAAATGGCCATGCTTTGGTGGCAACTTCAAAAAGGTTCCATTGAAAAAGTATAAAAATAACAGTGGTTCTTCTGCATAAACAGTACCTGAAATTTTAAGAGAGGTGACAGAAACCTAGATTTCATCTCTACAGCAAATTATTCAAAGATGTTGCAATACTCTTCCAATATCCAAATACTTCCAGAATTATTTATTTTAATTATCTCCTTCTGTTTTAATAAATAGTATTTTCTACCTCAGAATGCATTTCTGGATGTAGCTCGCACACTCAATTCAAGCAAGGTTTTAATCATATTGTATTAGCAGGGTATGAATTCTATGAAAGCAACCAAGTGACTGCATCAGGTCTTACTGTGGATCTTAGCTAGAACACTTAAGAAGCAACTTTCTATGCAATAAGGCAGATGAAACCCCACACTAATCTGTAGCATGTTATCTGTAAGCTGCATATAGGGATATCATTGTTTATGTTCTAAAAGCCTAATGTTATACTACAAAGGCAAAGTGACAATGCCTTTTTGCATAGTTTGGCTTATTTTATGTGTTTTGAAACAGAAAAGCATGAAACACTTTGAAAGCACAGATAGCAGTGTAATAAAAGACCAGTTTGTTGCTTAATAAAATTTGGAAGGATTAATACACCCCAATTTCACATTTTCAGCTTTTTAGTATGCTGGATGCTTAAAATAACAGGGCCCTTGAACTGAAAACTTTCTTTTTCTCTTTTTTAATTTTCATATTTAAGAGTGGAAGAAAAATGCCCCATATACCAGGGCACGGATGTCCCCTGCAGAAAGAGAGCCCTGCAAATACTGCCACTATGAAATAATGCCAGGCAGAACACTCTTAATGTAGCAGTGGCTTTCAAATCAATAAGCAGTTGAAAAAAGCCATCTGAAAATACAGTCTTTAAAACAAACACTCAAAAAGGAAGACTGAAATCTACCATTTCTGTAAACCTGAGAAGGCTGCATGGTTCTGCATATGATGTTGTTTTCACCACTTTTAGCCTAAATCAATACTCAGGTTTTCATCACTTGTGAGAAGGAAAGATTTCATTCAGAGATTGTCCCTTTAATTACAGAAACTAAGATTTGAATCCAAAGCACTTTATTAGCTAAATTAGATGATGAGAAACTCAGACTCATGATTACTTCTCCTCTCACCAGAGAATTAAAGCATACTATGCACTCTGAGTGGGCAAGTACTGTCTATGAATCAAAAGAAAAAATAATGTAAAAATGAGGAAAAAATAGCCCTACAATAAGCAAAAAGTTGGATGTATCACTATGAACAAGCTCATAGGATGCACAATCTGATGATGAAATATTTCCAAGAAGTGTCTTGTGTACATGTAGCACTATACCTTATAAATAATGAATCCAAGGGATGTTGACAATGAGAGGAAAAAAAAAAGGTAATAAATATTTGAGTAAGATGCCATTCCAAGGTTTTTGTAAAATTCATAATTCTAATCAAAGGATATTATTGAATAGCAGTTCAATAGAACTGTAAGGTATTTCAGTGAAACCCTATCATTATCATCATGCACAATAAGATGTCTTGAGATGCAAACCCTCGAGAATCACCAAGAAACCTAAATACACACCACTTATAATCAAATGCAAATTCTATGTACCCAAAATGCAGCAATTCTAGAAAATGTCAAACTCATGAAAACATTTTTAATAGGTTGCGTAGAGTATCAAAAAGATTGACTGAATTAGCAGAGGAAAATGTCGTATTCAGTAGGTATTGGAAAAGATGCTTATCAAAAATTTATCAGGCAAAGTAAATCTGAGGACTGCTGATAACAGATGTGAGCCATCTCAGCAAAAAAAAAAAAAAATATTGCTGGTTTGTCTGTTTCTATAGGTGAGGTGAAAAGTGTTCTGGGAGGAAAAAAAAGTGATTTTTCTTACCTCTTCTTTCTCTGCACTTTGCAAGTCCCTCCACTCCTCAGTGACGTGACCGAAGTCCACTGTGTTCATTGCAACTTTATATTCCCCAATGATATCATGTTTGGAGAAACGATCAAAGTCATAAACTGCCATCACTAAAGTTTTTCCACCCAGCTCAGAGTATGGCACCTGCAAAGACAAGGAAATGACAAACTCTGCATCTGAGACAATAAAGATTGGTCCACTACAATGCAAATCTATTTCTTTGGTTTATCAGCTGTCATCTCAGGTAAATTGAACTGCAGAGAAAATTATGAGGTGTATTTGTTTCAGAGTCACCAGATGCAGTATTTCTTGAGACAAGGCTCTGGCACTCAATAGAGCAATGTGGCAGCTCACTCATCACTCCTGGGTTTTTCTCATTCTACTTCAAATCATTTTGTGGGTGATGAAACTGAAACAAGAAGCCAAATTACTTGCACTGAAGACACATGAACTTTTCACACAATGGTGTTTTTTCCTCAATAAATCACCTGTCATCACTCAGAGATGGCTAGCTCCCAGACTCATGAAAAAACAGAACTGGCTTACTATATATGAAACAAAGTAATTAGACACTGGATGTGTCTCTTACAGTACCAATACCTATTACTTACCAAGGCATATTTTTCAATACTATACCTTTCCCATGTTAGACCTTAGGGTGCTTTTTAAGTCACTATGTGTAACTAGAAATTGTGGTGGCAGAAGGCCAAGTTCTGACTAATTCTCCAGCTGTTCTCATGTTCATACAGATGCTGTGGTTTGGATGTTTACGAGTCACAGTTTTAATACTGGGATGGAGACATGCAGTTCAGGCAACCTACACCTGAGTGGGTGCCTGAAAAGGTCTGATTTAGGAATTGTTTGGATTTGTATGAACACTTGGTCAATCTGAATATATCCTACAAGTATAAATGGTTTCCATGGGATTCAGTAAATACTTCTTTATTATTTAGAAAGTGAAAGGGTGGCATTACCACTGGCCTTGTTAACCTCTATGTTCTTGTCTGCTTAAACCCTAGGACTATTGTCTTTCGTTACTGCTCAGCTTCCATCTGCTTATTAAAATACTAACTAATAAGTAGTAATTTTCCCTTTACATAACTTGCTTATATAACATTTAGAATAAGCTTATTAAGTTGAGAGCCAGATCTAGCTTCCACTATTGAGTCAAATAGTTTCAGTGGTACAGGGTTTTGTATCTTAGTAAGTACTACAGCAAAATCTATTTTCCATTCTCTAAATTATCTGTAGCTTCTAAAAAGCTAGAAAGGGCAAAGGTTTGTGAAGGGAAAATTCTAAATAATGTTAGTTTTATTTTTATATAGCCTGGAAAACAGGAGAAGAAAAATGTTCTAAAGTTTATTTCTCTGTTAGTTTACAATACCACTTAATGGATCTTGGTCACTTGGAATACAAAGACTACATTCATCATTATTTACTTTTCTGTACTTGATCTCAGTAAAGCTCATTTTAGCTACCTCCCTTTGAAAATGTTTCCTTCATTTGTTACTTCTAATTGGCCTCAGTCTCCAGCTTTGTTCTGGACTATCAAGGATGGCCTCAGCTCTCATGAAGGGCTGTTTCCTCTCCCTGCTCCCTGCTCAGACATAATCAGTCTCTTGACTTAAAGCAAGTGAGACCTTGGTAAAAGGACAGGTATACAGGAGTGTTTTTCAGGCATAGATGTGTCACTCCTCTAGCCATGAACCCTGTTCCCACTCTGGATCTGAGGAGGAACACCTCCCTCTGCCAGGCCGGTGTAGTGCAGCTAAGATTTCTCGGTTCCTTTCGGCACTGCGTGTGGGTACACAACCTAGACAGCTGCAGTCTGACAAACACTTGCCCTCTGGAACAGCACCATGGATGTCTGGGAAAAAGAAATGAAAGAGGGAAGGACTAAGGTTCAGGGCTCAAGATGCAATACAGTAGGAACACAAGTCAACTCATTCCCATTAGCTGTATTTTGGGAGGAAGGCAGGCAGCTGTGCCCTGTGAGAAGGCAACAGCACAGGCTGGGCTGCCTGGTGGGCAGCACTGCCAGAGATGGGAAGGATGCCAGCAGGAGCTGTGCACCACCTGAAGTGGGTCACAGGAGCAGAGCTCTGCACAAGTAAATGAGACACTGTCAACAGCTCCCACAGAAGTTGTTATTATGGCTGCAGTTCCAGTTAAATGGTCACTGGAGTTCTCAGAACAACGACAGTACTTGGCATGCTCTGCTGGTTTTCTCTCAAGTACAGACCACAGACCACAGGGGATGATCAGTACCATATTGAGATGCACCTAAACACTCTGTCAGGTCTGGCATGGAAAACAAACTATTTTCTGGAGCATAAAATTTAAATATTGAAGATGTGACTTACAACAAGTGGACATTATAGTCCAGAAGTGGCTGATTTGATTTATAACTCGTGTCTTCATCTTAGATGACAGCATTATTTGTTCTTTCTTTGCCTTAGTGAGCTGCATGGGAATACGTAATTTAGAACTCTGTTTTCTTTTAAATGCTCTCTTAGGAAAGCTCAAGAAAGAAATAACTCCCCACAAGATCACTTTTATGAACATCTTCAAGGAAAAAATAAGCTTATATATGCAGTAGTAGTTGTGGCCTACAGGGATATCCTTCTCATTGAATGATTTCATAGCCTGAGTCTTTCACTGTTCCTGTTTTCATTCTGTAGCTGTCATTATAAGATTGGGCACAAAGAGAAAGGCCTGAAGTAACAGCAGAGGAATGTATATAAGGAGAAGCCCTGTGAAACATGCTGTACGCTATTCCTTTATTCCATTTAACTGGGGTTTGAATTTGGCCATAGTTTTAGAAAAACACTATTAATAGATACCACTGGAACGATGTAAATACTGCAATGTAAGGCTTACCTACATTTATTTAATTCATATTTTATTAAACCTGAGAAAGGATTTCTTTTCATACATAAAGTAGCATGGCAAAGAACTGCTGTGATGAAGTCTAGCAAGATTAATCTGCCATATTGTCCTTCACCCATTTACATCCCTTGAGTTTTAATTTATATTTCAGGGAATGTTATCCCGAATTTCACAAACCAGATATTTAAAGAAAACATTGGTCTAGTGAAATTTACATGACATTTGTTGATGTGTCACTGTTTTCTGAATTTCTTGTATGCTTTATCCAGCCATAAAACACGGATCAGATTGCCATCTACAAGGATCATCAAAGTGCCTAAAACCAAACTGTGCCTTTCAAACCTTTGTGACCCTGTATTATATAGCAAGATTGAGTATCATGGCTTTCTACAACATGAAAAATAATTTTGCTGCAGTTATCAATTAACTAAGACATCTAAATTCATAGCCAAGCATGAGATACAAAGTGGTTAAATTAAGAAGTATCAATAATTATAAAAAAACTACCTTGAATGTAAATTGCTCATTGAAAACAGGGTTAAGGGTCTTTCTGTGGACTTTTGTCTCATATTTCTTCTTCTTATCAGGCAGCAGGAAGACTTTCACATAGGGATCAGATGTACCACCCATATCTAATGCAGGCAGCTCAGCTGCTTGAATAATTCCAACCAGAAGCTGAAAAGAGAGTGAAAAACAGCAGAATGAAATTTCAAATAGATATCTACAGAAATACTGTAACAGAGGAATGCATATGCAGACTCTGTTTCTGGTCCAGGAGAAACTATACATCCCTCGCTTCTCCCTGCCACCCCCCCTTTAAGGAAGGCAAATGAAGCAACACTACTGACTTTAGAAAACCAATTATGGCAGATGCAGACTGTACAAAGCCTGTTTTAAAGCAGAAAAGAGGTTTTCAAAGGGCAGCTGATTACAGCTAAATACAGACTTCATCCTTTTAAAGACTGCAATCAAATAACTTTCAATTGCTCTCTCCTCTTGTGCATTATTTTTCTCTGCTGCGCACCATGAATAGAAATCACATTATTAAACAATCAAGAATGTCTAATTTTGACTACAAAATTTGTATTCTAAACCCCCAACATGTAACCTTCCCCCAGCCAAACAAAAGGTGATAAAATCAAATGCAAATTCTCAGGCAAAGCTTTACTGAAAACAAATGAATCTTGCAGTCTTCCTTATATTTACATTCTCTTGCTATGTACATGATTGAGCCCAGGCAGTAAACTAAGGACAGCATTTTCAAAAAATATCTCAAGAAAATGAAATTTTGGTAACTAAATCCTAATAACAATTTTTAATCTCATTGCAAAACGGAAAAATTGTATTTTTAAATCTCTTATACACTTCAAAGATAAGACTGAAACACAGATGGAACTTGTAAACATCTTGGCTGTTTTTTGTGTTATAAATCAAGGCTTATGCTATGTTATGTTATGCCATGTTATGTCATGTAATCTAGACACTCCTGACTGCATGAGGCCTTATCAGCATAATGCAGCTGAGAAAAAGAAAATAATTTTAATCTTGTTTTATAGATGCAAAACTAAAGTAAACATTGAAGTGTTTCTTCAAGGTCATTCTGAAGATATTGGGAACTGGAATGAAATCTGAGAATATTTTCTTCTAAATCAGTGCTTCAATCACAATATATTTGCTTCTATCATGGATGAATTGTTTAAAATTGGAAACAGGAACTCTATGAACTGGAATATAGAACAATGTAGTTAATCTGTGAAAGAAACTTCTGGCTTCTAGGAGACTCCTCTAAGCTGGACTTAGAAGTTGGACAGTTTTAAATTCACAGTATGGCCTGCATGCTTTCTCTTTGACTGGACTCTTAAGCTCCATGAAACATTTTCCTTTTGCTGTATGAAATGATTCTTTTGTGTCCCACTTTTATTCTAGATGCATCAGTTCATAAATACATGAATAGGCTCAGGATCTACACATCAAAGAGTGAAAAACAAGTCTATGATTTTTAGTTAACACAGTGGAAAAGCAATTCAATTCCCCTTTACAATTTCTCTCTCTAAAACTGAGGCACAGTGCTCTGGTGAGTTCATTGATCATCTTGTATTCTTAACCCTATGCAATATATTAGCCAAATTTTGGGACTGTAGTTTCATGCCACTGCACTATACTAACATAAATGAATCCACTCTCCTACTCTTTTACATCATCTATCCTTTGAAATTTTAAGCTGCTACATAGTTCAGAGCAGCACAACAAAACAGAAATCCGTAACTCAGATAATTTATTATCTTAATTAAACACAGACGTACAGATTTGTGGCTCTTACATCCTATTTTCCTTTGGAAAATATGCCTCATAAAATCAACATACCCTTTAATAAAATTCACACAGAAAATTTGTTTTCATAGTCTAAGAAAACTGAAATCCATTTTTCAGAACACATTTGCAGTGTTTCCTTTCCCCCTCATTAAATCTCCTGCTTCTGAAGGGTCTACACTTCATACTGATTTCATACTGATTTCAAGGGGGATCAGTGTGACTTATCACATGGCCAGGCAATTTGCTCTGGGAGTTGAGGAAAAGCTCCTTTAGCAACAGTTTCTTGAAAGGCTTCAGAACTCTTTTTAGCTCCTGCACTGTAAAACAACCATTGGTAGTCAGAAGATTGTTGAAATAAAGGAAAATGCTATTTATTATGCCAGTTCATAGCTGTGTATAAACACCTTCCTGCTAATAGAGAATTTTTTCTTAATTTCTCTTATTGTCTTTGCCTTGCAACAAGTAGGAGTACCATGCTCTACGAACAGCATCAAATAAAGAATATGAATGTGGAATTTATCACAAGTACATATGGAAGGCAGTTCAGGTGATGAATAGGAATTACCTGGGATTTACCTTCAGTAGTCATTTCTTTCCCTAAACAGGAAAGAATGATGTGATTTTGACTGATATTGTCAAAAAATTAAATGCAGGATATGTGTTCTCAAGTTTACCGAAAGATACACAGTATAAGTGAAGAACTCAGATGAGTTGGTGTGCTTTGGGCCAAAATGAAACACAGGGAATTCTAATGTGAGGCTGTGAATTGGTTTATTTGACAAAACTGATCCCTGGCAAAGAAGCTGGGTAAGGGAATAAAATATGTTCAGCATGTGACCAGACCTGTTAGCCGGTCAATTCTAGGACTACACATTACAGTAGTAATGTGTGTACTAATTCTGAAAACTTTAGTATGCCAAAGTTTAGTGTTACCAGCTTCAGAGCAGAGTACTGAAGGAGTATCAGTCCTTAAATTCTTGTCCAACCATCCTGTGGTTTTTTTGGGTACAGACCTTTTTATTTGAACTTTTATTCCAGACTAGAATTTTGGGAAGTGTACTTTCATGGAGAGCAACAGAACCTGATGCAGCTAGTTATTACAGCAAAGCACACATTTGATGCAATGAGAGAAAGCAACCTTACCAACCTTCAAAAAGACCCAGTGAATCAACTTACCTTTAGCTCCCTCTACTTTTCCTTCCATTTGGGTTTGCTTACATTCTAAATACTTGAAGGCTGAAACTACATTTTAGTGACTGCATGCAAACTCCATAATTTATGTGGATTGACATTAGTTGGTGATGTTTTAATTTAAGTTATTAATAATCATTAGATAAAACTGGATATTCAGTTTTTGATTAAAGGTGTAATATAAAGTCCAAGTGCATGCAATACCAATTCAGTAGTACCTCTGCAATGAATTTTCTGTCTTATTTTCTCCCTTTAGTCCAGGCAAGTAGTAAGGATTTTGGAAATATCTGCTTCAACTAAATGCATTACTTCATTCTCTACTTGCACACACAGAAATGAAATATTACAGGTTGGTTGTTTCAAACCTGATTGTTCTGGAAGTCATAATCCAAAGAATATTGTATTTTTCCTAGCTTCTCAACTTCCTTGGCTTCTTCCTTCTCTTCCCCATCAGTCAGCCCAGTCTCAGCATCATCATCCTTAAGAGCCTAGAAAGAAGAAATGTAATATTCATAAATGAGGCAAACCGTTAAGTAGCAGTTTAAAATAGACACGATCCTCAAATCTATTTTAGAGCCATTAAAAGCAAGCAAAACAGCAGAAATTCAAATGTGCAGTTTTCATATATATCTCTACTTTCTGAGTTGCTCAATAAGATGTTATAAATCAGCAAGCAAGCAATGGAAGTAGGAAGAAAGCTCCTTGGACTATAACAAGCAAGGATTGCTATAAAACCTGCAAGTAGAAACAAAATATCATCTTGACGTGAAGAGATAGTTCTTCTGGGCTCAGACTGGCTCTTAAAGAGGCACAAGGAGGCAAACATGCTATTAAATAAGCCAAGTCACGCATTCATTCAACTTAAGAATCTTGGCAATATCAAACCTGGTTGTACATGCTGTGCATTGTCTGCATTTGGCAACACATTTCTGTAGGACTACTGTGATAAAGAGCATGTGCTGTGGATGAGCTCTTTCTACAATCATATGCCAAACATTTTTCATGTTTTTTAGAATGAATATGGAAGCAAAGTTTCCACCATGCCATTAGCAAATGCATGTTCCTCCTTTTCCCTCCCTCCCGAGACCAATTTCCTTTTTATTCATTCTCGCAATAAAGCTTGGCTGAACCAAATTGATTGCTAGTTGATTTTAGTTTGCTTAGAAAGAAATACAAAAACAAAGAAATACAGTACCACTTGCAAGCTTTGTCTATTGCATATAACCAATTTTTTAAAGGACACGGCATTTATCTTAGATTTTATACATAATTAAAATACTAAATGATGTAATTTTTTTTCCTGTACCAGAAAGCAGAAGTATTTTCACTGTGTAAAAGGTAATTCATACAATTATTAAACCATATGAACAATAATTAACTATGTAGATCTTATTCTGGGCAGATTCTTTCCTAGATAAGAAGGGAAAAATAGACAGAAGTGATGAGGCAAATAGTGAAAAACTGTGGAAAACGTGAAAGTAAAGTTGAGAATGTGAAAATAAAGAATCAATACTGAGCATTCATCCAGAATTATTTGCATGTTACAGTAAACAGAGTACTTGTCTGTAAGAGCCCTATCTGAATGAAGGTTCTTGCTGTATGAAGTTTCTGCTTGCACAGACGAAGTGCCAGAATAAGATGTGTTCTTTGTTGCAATGTTATTTTTCTGCAATTGTGGTTTTTTGTGTTGTAGGAAACCTTCATCATTTCTTAACAATAGGTTGCTGCTGGATCTCTGAAAAGGTAGCAAGGCTAGAGAGTAGCTATGTACACAGCTATAGTGGTTAGGGACAGAAGAAACATGAAAGCATTCACATTCTCACTCAGCCTTGAACACAGCAAGGGCCACGCAACACTGTGTGGATTTGGAAAGAAAATTAATCTCTGAAGTAGAAAATGTTCTTCTCCAAAAGCCACATCTAAATAAAAAAGGTCAGACTCCAAACTGTATGATACTGAGCAATTATTTCTCTACTTTTGAAATTAGCTAGAAATTCTGTTGGCATAGCTCAAATGAAACAATCTAACAGCTTTGATTTTTGTGAGCTGAGGAGCTGGGTCTCATGTAAATATCTGAATGTTAGTGAATGATGGACTCTCTACCAGAAACATAAATAACATTTTACCTGGATGAGATTGGGGGGAAAGGTCAGTGATAGACAGAATCACCTGTGAGACTGGAAGAATAGTATTTTTTAAACTAAATAATTTCTGTTTGGAAGGGCTGAACTGCCTGAAATGAAATTTGGTTTGAGACATTTTATCACTGAGCTCTTAGTAAGTTCTCTGACTGTAGCACAACATTTTTGTTGGTACAACAAGAAGTGTGACACTTGAAAACTGATGGGCTCTCTGGCAGACCATACATGTGATTTTCAGGATATGGAGTGACATGATTATGCCAAACACTCTTGCTTTTGGTAATAAAAATAAGCTTAGGGTTTTGTGGTCATAAAAAAAGATGTGACTCAATCCATTTGAAGCAACCAGGTTTATTTGAGCCTGGAAACAACAGGAAAAAAGAGGAAGTCAGAGTGGGATGTTAACTCCAAGATTCACTGCTCTGAATCATCCCTGTGTGGTCCTAAAAGTGGACTCCATGATATAAGTGTGATATCCAGCTCCATTATATTATTGTTTCTGGGACAAGTACTGGCCTTTCTGTTTTTCCACTTGCTTTTGACCTGGATTTTCTTTGAGAGGAAATATCCTATGGCCATTCCCCAGGGAGGAAAGTGAGAAGGCAAACAGAATATTATTTGCTAATTTTCAAGTCAGAGGAATTTGTAAACAGTCCATCAAGGCAATAGCTATATATCCATACTTTCTCTGGGAAAACTACATTCTCTTCTGTAAAGCAGTTCAGTCCAGATAACAGAGCTGTGGGTAGCTCAATGTGAAAAAAAGTTCTTATTGTGACTACAGAAAATATAATGGGAAGCTAACATCTCTCTTGCAAGGGAGTTCTGAAGTGCAGGCAGGAAACACTGTATGCTTAAGAAACTCTCTCCACAAGTTATGAGAAGCCTACTGGAAAGGTGAAAGCTATTTCCATGAGAGATGGAAAACATTGTACTTTACTGACATCAGCTGAGGAGCTACATGATTCTTCTTGACCTTGACTCAGAAACACTGAACCACTAAGAAAAAGCACTGAGAAAGAAATAGTGCTTTTATATGGACAAGTTTGTGGCACTGGGGGGAGGAAAAAAAGGACAAATTATTATCTCTAAGGCAGTCCGTAAAGAATAGTTTTTACTGTTAAGAGAGGAATTTGCTTTCAAACTAGAGGCTAATGCTTGAGGAAGAAGCTGAGTCAAAAGATGCACCAAAGCTTCTCATGTTTGATTTAGCTGCTGAATTCCAAAGAGGAAGAAGAATTGGTTTGCTTCAAAGTACTTGAAACACCCCACAGGGATTTTAATTTTGTATTGAGATTCTCTGAAAGATCAATATTTAATGGAATACTACTACAACCCTCAATTTATATCATACTGCATCACACTGTATTGAATATTACTATTGCATTGCTACAACCAATTAAAAGAAGCAGCTATATTTTGGTTTTTTAATAAAAAAGTAAAAAGTTTTTAATTATAAGCAAGTTTTTTCATCAAGCCTTTGCAACTGATAAACCGTAACCAGAAAGATTGGATTTAGATGCTGAGGAATATAAGCCCTGCCTTCTCTACCATTTTCTTTAACTTCATGATATTTTAAATGGTTTTCTTCTGTGAAGTATGCAACATGGAAACGCATAATTACATTGTGCTGGAGACTGGATTTATCTTTTCTAATTTGAGCTGACCATGAATTTTACTCGAGCAGTTTCTTCATTTCTGCATTACATATGCAGAAACACACAACAGTAAACCATCTACATCCTCTCAAATGCATGTAAGTATCTGAAAAATAGGCTTATGTGTAAACAGGTGTAGGAATGTACCAAGAAAGAGTTAATCCAGCACAAAGATTTCAAGGTGATACATCTGTGTCTATTGAAATCAGAACCACTACTCTGCAGTAGTTCTTACAACAAAAAGACCTAAATTACAGCAATTTGAGATCCACTGTTCAATCTGCTGGTTGCATCTTCACTTCCATAATGTTATTGAGAGTGGTTTTGCAGCCTCCTCTTTTCTTCTGAGATGTTAAAGAAAATGCCTAATTTTCAATTCTTTTGAAACTCCACACCCTGTAGTGGCTTTTTACACCTCCTGGGTTTTTTCTCCCTCTCATTCCCCTAGCTGGCAAAAGCCTCTCTCTGGTGCCACTGCATCCTGACACTGCAAACATCCCTTGCTTTCAGCTCAGGTCCACCAAAACCCCTGCACCTTGTCACTAGGCTTGCCCCACCACTACCAACCATGAACCACAAAAGAGATTCAAGGGCTTTAAACAACTTTAATTCCTCCCCAAACTCTATGTAGAAAATGAGAGAGTCTGCAAGGGCAGCTGCCCTGCTGGTTGTCTCCAGACTCCACATGTGCAGAAGCTTCAGGAAAGTGGTAGGAGACTCATGCAACAAAGCTGCTGGGGGAGCAAGTGTACAGCCTTGCCTCTGTACTCAGAGGCAGAGGCCACAGTCATGACTGAGTCACGTCTTGTTAATGACTAGTTTATGTTGCAAATCATTTAAAATGCAAAGTGTCTTTCACTTCTGTATATAAAGAAATGCTTTCACTAACAGAGGTTTTAGGGCTCCTTCTGTTAATGAGGTAGCCTACAGCCTCATTTTTAAGGAAACAAGTTACCATTTAAGCAAGAAGGAGTGACATTGCGAAGCAAAACAAAACACTGACTGCAGCCCGTAAGTTTGTTCACTGCGTGGTGCACGCTCCTATCCTGATTTCCATCCCCACCTGCCCCTCCATCATGTCTTTTGGAACGGTGAAAGAAATATTGTTTTAATGTTTGATTGATGCCCAGTCCTCAGGCTTGTGCAATGCCTGGTGAGCTGGAAAAAGAAAACAGTAAGATTTTGTAGCAAGAATGTTCTGTGCCATGTCCAACAATGAATTTATTGGAAAGGCAATTTTTCCTCCACAACTAGAAATGACGGCTTTTCCACTAATGGTGATACACCTCTTATCATTATCTTTCCCATTCAAGAACACCATAATTCTGATCTGGCCAATTTTTATCCCAAGAGAAAACAAAAGCCTTTAAAAATTTCCATCTGGTTCCCTATCACAAAGCAGACAAGCCTGCAATTGTAACATGTTCTCTATCACAGTCTCTCAGAAGGAAAGGCAATATTTCATTCATTCAGCATCTGCTTTCTCTCCATGAATTAATTTAAAGAGCATGTTGCGCCTGGGTTTCCAGTGGCTGCGACAGGCTTTGGTCATTGTGAAATCTACACTGCCGTTACTGCTCTAAGAATGCTGGCCTCACATACCAGCAGTGGGCCACACTGATGCACACAATGAAAAAAACCCTGCTGGGTTCAGCATGCAATGCCCTGACTTGCTTGATTACTCCCTTGCTTGTTATCCAGCTTTTAAATGGTCTTCGTTGGGTTATTCAAAAGGCTTTCTTTCTTTAGGAGCTCTATGACATGAGGTCATCATGTTCAGCTTAAGCATTTGCTGAATTGTTTGGGTACCAAAATACCAACTTAATCTGGTGCAACAGAAAAATACAGAAAATGCTGCAGGTGTTCATTGTAAAACATGAATACATTCATTTAAGTTGGAGCTGTTAAGCTCACAAATCAATCTGTTTTTAATGTTTCATAAAGCCCTATAGCCAGCGTTTATAGACTGAAAAAAGATGAAGCTGATCTCGGACCTGGGAGCCTATTTTGGGAGTTCACCCCGTGGGTCAGGGTCTGCTTTGAAGGCAGGGCCCATATGTGTGTGAAGCAGAAGCAGCAGGCGCTGCTGCAGGAGCGCTGCTGGCTCTGCCCCACCGGCCATATGGAGCAGCGCCCGCCCGCACCAGCAGCAGGCTGCGCGTGGGAGGCACCTCAGGCTGCCTGGCCAGTGCCTGCTGCCCCAGCAATTGTTCTGCATCCTCTCCACATTAATGGCACTGGCCCAGGTGGAAGCATGCTTTGGGCAGAGCTGGCTCCTTGACCTGGGAGGACCGCTCAGAGTACTACATTTATTTGTGTTTGGAAAAATCTGTCATACTATATAATTAGGACTACATGTATTTGATAGTGAAAATTAACCTAAATATAGCTGGTCATGATTTACTGAGTGCCACTTTGATCTATGGAGAAAAAGTTGGCACAGACCTGTTCTACTGGCTTAGGTCCTTAAAAAGAGGTAAGATGATTGCCTGACCATATTCTAAATAGGACTTTATGAGGTACCCAATATTCTCATATTTGAAGGCTGTCAGCTATTCATATTTGTAAAGAGTAAATACCTTTGCTTAAAAAGAAAATTATTAAATATTCCCAAATATTTAGTTTTTATTTTAATGTTTTAAAAACATATACCTCATTAATATGAACTGCTGGTCTTGTTGTAGATTATGCATACCCATTAATTTCAGACATAGTGTAGGAGTTTAGCTCTCTGTACAGTCTGTGGATATAGGTAAATGTCTTGAGAGTCTGATTCAAGTAATTTAATTTAAGGACTAATTGCTTACTTCCTAAATGCCACTCATTAGGAACTTGCAGACTCTGGTCTTGAATAAAGAACTCCAATTTGGTCTGTTAATCAAGAAATGCAAAAAACATCCTTGAAAATGGAAGGTTCCATTGGTAAGACCTTCACTATAGAAAACAAGACATGTAAAAGAATGAGTAGGATCTGCACCTTCATGTACCCCTAACAGTACAGTAGGTTACAACAGAAATGATGAATTAATTCCTTTACAGAAAAATATAGTTTAATGAAGGAGGAAAAGAAACTCAGGAAGCATGAAAAGCAGGGTCCTATGTTTTCTTGGGAGTGACTGAGAGGAAGAGACAGGAATGCAAATAAGTCCAGTCTTGTGTCTCACAGCTATTGCTTCCATATTTTCAGGCTTCTGAAATCGAATATAAATCTAAATTTCAAAAGAGTTTTACAGAAAACCTATTTGCAGAACACAAACATTCATCTATAACATTTTATCTTCATAAACGTGTTATTCACATTTTTCAGGAAGTTTTATGCCCACTGCAAGTTGTCTTTGAGGCAGGTGAAAAAGCAGGACTACTGGTCAAGGCTGAGATTGAATTAATGTACAAACAGGAGTCAGTCAATCCATTTCCACTGCCACAGTAAACTTACTGGGCTTGTTTTCTATAAAGACTCATCCCCAGTGTTTCTGACTAACCCTCTGCAGCTGCTCTGCAGCACATCATCTTTCTGAGTGTGAATTAGGATGTCTCACTGAACTGTGGATGAGCCACAGTGAGCATTAATGCCATCATGGGCCGAAGATGACAACAAGTGGGGACTGGCATGCTGACACCAGGTAGCAGCACTGTGGAATAAACACCTCACTATTTCCCAGGCATCCAGCTGGGAAAACAAACAAGCACGTTACCAAATACTGCATAAGAAAAGACCACTGCCAGCAACAGAGCTCCTGTCCCTCAGAAAGATCCTTTTGGATTTTTTTATGGCAATAAAGGCTTGAGTTGCTTCGAACGAAATCCAGGCTCTCTAGGTGTCAGCGTGGATTATCCTGACTTCATGTGGGCTATTGTCTTCATGCTGCAAAGTCAATGCACTCTACTTTGGAATATTTCAGGGCACCTAACACTAAAAATCTTGTTCCTTCAGTATTTTGTCTACATGAGGGCAAGGGTGTTGGATGATCAACAGCTAGAATCATAAGGTGAATCAGTCTAAAAAAGCCATCGTATGTTGGAGTTTGGGTGGGTGCAATTGCAGCTCTCACTGTCACGTCACCCTACAACACCTGCTATTCAGAGAGGAACATTAATCAGAATATTCTAAGTTAGAACATAACCCCAATGTAAAAGGAAGACCTAGGTAAAGGAAAAACAAACATACAGAGAAGTCAAGTGGCTGGCTGAAGGACACAGTAAGTCAGCAGCAGAGCCAAGAATATACTACTCACACCCAAGGCTGTAGTACATACACCTAATACCAAATCTCCTGTTTCACCTAACACACACATTCTAAGCAAAAAATTCTTTACTAGTTACAGTGTTTTAGCCTGATGAAATTATTAAATCTCCTTTTCTACAAATGCTTTCTGACCTCATAAAATGTTCAGACCACAACAATTATTATCCAAGTAACAGGGCTAAATCTTAGTAAGTTCTCAGTAGTGCTGTTCATGAATGATTATGTTCATTCCTTTTCTTAGCCCACAGGCTGAGTTTAATCAAGAATTTTGCTGTACCAACACATTAAATCCAGACATAATAAATCTGCAGCTATTACACCATCTCTGAAACAGTCTTCAGGGCCTTTTTTTTTTTGCTCCTCAAAGAAAAAAAGTAGTGGGAGCCACCAGGGGCATTAGTAAAGATTGAAAGTTATGAAGATGAAAACCATGATAGGAAAATCTCATGAAAACACCAGAGCCAGCTGTCACTAGGTTGCACCAACAGAAATCTGTACTAAGACCACTTAAAAAACTTTGGTATGGAACACTAAGAATTTAATGCCTGAGCACTGTACTGAGATGTGAGAGCCCACAGCAAGTTTCATGAGGTACCAGTCAATTTAGCAACACTTAGAAACTAAGACATTAAAAATACACATTACTTCTGTCTACTTTTGATATGGTGACATTTATAATAAAAGGAAATATAATTAGCAAGTTATTTTTATGCGCCGATCAATTTTAAACTTGAGCTTTCTGGTACAGTTTGACTTAGTATTTTAACTGTAGAAAGAATGACAACCTCTTTTCTTCTGCTCTCCTCCAGCCTCCCCAAATATATATCCAACCAAAAAATACCCAATCAATTTAGTTCAGCCTCTTGATGTGTGTATCAAAGCTACTACACGTCCATCTCTGCTAAGGAGACAGAGCTGTCAGGAGTCTATGCATGAGAGCTTAAGTCTAGGTGCGTCCAAAGAGCAAAATAAACCTACCGCAAGTGACAATCCAGAACAGTCATGAGACACAACATTGACAAGGAGGACAGAGGAGGAAGAAATAAAAATTAAAACATCCACACACAAACATTAGTAGAAAACATGGAGAAATGACCCTTTTTACAGGTGTACATTCATTAACAGTTCTGCCTTCCCTAGAAGGAATCTAATCCTCCCAGTGGCCTTTGGTAGAGCTGCATACTCGACTTGAAAAAGTAAGCCTTGTCTGCAATGGAAACAGGTCTCAAGACTGGAAACCTAACCTCATTTTAAACTTATCTCCCATCCTACCTCAGCTACATTTTTTGATCATCTTCATATAAAGACAATTTCTCTTTTGAATTGTGTTTAGGGAAGTGGATATTTTGAAGCACAAATATTCTAAAAGAGACAAAAAATTTATTCCCCTTTCTGTAATATCTAGCTATCAATGTGTGACTTGAGCTGACTGTGACTCTATTTCAAAAGGATCTTCAACTATGCCAAGTTACATGGCTCTATAATGATTTGCCATGGATAGGCATGAATAAAAGTAGTTCAGAAGTTCTCCTCAACAAAAAAATCCAGACTAAGATAAAAATTCTATTTCCAGGAACTGTTGCTTTCAGTTTACCAAATGGCACTCTCTTCCAACTTCGTGTGCCTAGGGAACTAGGATCCTGCAAGATGCCACGTGACTAGCAACTGCTATTATGCACTTTTAGCTGAAGGCAGAAGTATATACTACTTGCAGGTTCAGGCCTAACAATGATTGAAGTAGGTTTTTCAGTTTTTGACAACATTAGTACTATATGTTGCCCTTTATAATGGCATTAGATTTACATCTTACTCTTCAACTACCTTTTTAACAATTTGCTTCTTTGAAGAGCTAAAAGGCATTCTTATTATTCCCCTTTCTGTTTTATGCCAGAGCCTCTAAAATGCTTCAATTCTCTTAACTGAAGTACACTACATTTAGTATTGCCTTGAGTTCAGCTAGGTATGTGAAAACCTGCATTGGTAAGTCGAGATTAACTGTTAGAATAAGAACCACATCATAAAGGAAAAAATGACAGCCAAAATGTTGCATTAGGAATCAAGTTGGCAAAAGTTACTGAATGCCAAGGACTTAAAATCTGTACACTGTCAGACTGCTAGAAATGAATTTAAGATGCGAATTAAAGAAACTTTCAGCCTGAGTTTGAAATCCCAGACAGCAAGGAGAGGTAGCTGGAGAGCTGGTGATCTACTTATAAAGGTCTGAAATTTACACCAACTGTGAATCTACCCTCCTTAGGTTTAACTGTGCAAAACAAAACATGCTAGTTAAATCCCAAAATATCCAGGCAAATGTAGGTTTAAACAACTATACCAAGTATTTTGAATGGAATAATCTTAAAATACCTATCTGTGCAACATTTCAAAATTTGACATCTTTTTGTAGACAAAAGATGCAGGATTCAGCTTTTTATCAAATTTTTCCATTAAAAAGATACAAATGGAGCTCAATATTAATAAAATAATGTATTTTTTGCATTTCAAATACTTATTTTCTAAGAATCCATGGTCATTTATCCAGGTCCTAATGAATATAATTAAAAACACTTAATAATACATTGTAAATACAACAAAGGCCTTACATGATATGGAACAAATTCCACATAAATATCAATAAACAAATTGCACATTATTTATCCTATGAGAAAGTAATAGGTTCATTATGATTAGCAGGACATAACAAAATTCTCCAGAAATTTTTCCATCACCATAATCAAAGCAGTTCTTCCAAATTATTCTGGGTTCAATGGGAGAGCTAGCTTACAGTAGCCTAGAATAAGCCAACAAGTGATGACCTGATTTTCCATACATTTAAGGGAAAATATCTCACAATTTCTTAATATCAGTACCTCAGAACAAAGTCTATAAATACAGGGATGAATGCTAAATCAAAGTGCTTTAAGAGAAGGAGTTTGTGTCACATTCATCATATGGAGAAAAAAACCAACAGCATAGTATCTTCTTTAAGAGAGAGCACAAAATTTCTGCTCTGGTATTTCTTGAGCTCAGTCTCACTAATCTTTGTAACCTTGGAATACCTCCACCTACATTGGTGATTTTGTGTACTGACAATGTTTTTCTCAGGTGTGAATTTGTCTTGTGTTGGTGCCACACACTCCACTACACCAGTGCGGCACACAAAGCACTGAATCTCCAGGAGGAAACAGGGTTAAAACTGCACACCAGTGCAGTATCTAAAGTACTCCACTTGCAATGGGGATGTAAGGGTCTCCAGCATTTGCTCTTTGTCCTCTTCTCTCTGAAACTGAAACTGGAAATGGCTTGGATAGCTCTACACTTATCCATTATTTTCCTCCCCTTATCTGTGCTCCTTTTGGACTCCTCTTATGTGATCGATTGCAGCTGGTCATCAGACTTGTAAGGCTTCCTCACCCTCACCTCACTTCCTGATCTTGCTCTCCCCCTACTACACCCTACGTGCCTGGAAAGGCATGCTAACCTATTCCAGGACCCTTAAGACTGGCTGATGAGCCACACTGCTGGCTGTTCCCTCACTGAGCAGTGGCATTTCACCACTTGTTCTGCACTGGGCCATGGGCCTCTTTAGCTACCGTGCTTTAAGATTCCCTTCTTGGCTCTTGTCCCTGACCAGCTGGCCTTAGTTCTCAGGTTCCCAGCTCTTGGATTTCTGATCAACCTGCCTTCAGCTCAGCTTTCTTCTATGCTATATCCCAACTTGTGAAATCATCTCCTTATTCCTGAACATGCTTTTATTCTCTCTTTTTGACTGGGTTATCACTCCTGTACTGCTCTAGCTCAACATCCCCAGGAGTCTTGGGAACACAGACTTGACTATGCAATTAAAGTTATTTGCTTCTACTTATGAGGGTTTGCAAAGAAATTCTCTAAATTTCTTCAGTCCTTCCTTTTTGAAAAATCTAGCCCTTTGTCTTCTTAGCTTAGGAAATCTCTGAGCTTTGAGGACAAGCAGATACTTAATGTTTATTTCCTCATTCTGCTGCTCATTCCAAACAGTTTGCTCCAGGAAGAGCAATACTAAAAGCCCATGAATAAAAAGCTTTGTTTTCTCTCAGGAAGGTATTAGTCGAGTCTGTGGCCCTTAGTATTAAGCCCTGCAACCTCTGCTTCTCTTCCACCAAGCAGATCTGAAGGACAAGCTCTTCTGCCCTTATAAAAATTATGCTGCTCTCAAAGGGCATTATATTAATCTTCTCAAAGTTACTCAGTTGACTTACAGCTCCAAGTATGGCCTGTTATCTTTAATCTTCTCCTCTCTAGAACAAAATGAATTCTCCAAACATCACTGTGTTGAATGTCCCTGTGGTTTTTCATTATTTCTCCTTGCTCCTGACTCTCATTTTAGCCTCTATACTATTGTTTCCTTCTCAGCTTGAACTTTTGTGTAAAAAGAAATTTAGAGTTCACAACTACTTTTCTTTATCATGCAATCTCAGAAATCCTGCTAGTAAGACATATAAAGATACATAAACATTGGCCCTGAAAAAAAGTACAGTGAAAATTGCACACAGTTGCTTCATTTTGAAGCAAGCAGGACACCCTTGATAAACTCACCCCTTAAGGATGAGTCACTAAATGCCTGCTCTGTTTTTAGCAGAGCAGGGAAATTGGCTGGCTGCTTCATCAGTGGTGCCACACCCAGGCTCATCCCTTGTGATACCACTGAGAAGATGTTGTCAATCAGTCCACCCTTCACAGAGCTGCTACTGAGACAACAAGCACAGCTTTTTCTAGACACATCAAACAGAAACCTTCAAATGCAACCCAAAAGTTCAAGAAACGGAGAGTTACTTTACCTGGTCTTTCATGCTTTTCCCTAAATCTTTAACATCTTTCATGTTAATAGCATTCTTCCCTCCCTTCTCCTTTCCCTTCTTCTTGTTCTTCTTTTTGAACAAGCATTTCTTACAGAGACAAAAGCAGCAGGTGAGGATTAATAGGACTGCAACTATGGCTATGGCTATTAAGGCCCAAGGTGGCACTGGAAGAGAAAAAGACACACACACAAAAAGAAGGTGGTAAACTGTTAGTAGGGTTAAATTTAGAAACAAGCACATTTCTCTCACAGCTAAGCCTTTTTCAATGAAAATGCCTGGCAGAAATACCTGAGATCCTTTCTAAAATATGCTGTCATCATTTATATATTTCTCCCAACTGAGCTTTTGCCCATACAAAGCCAATTTAACACATCTATCTATATACAAGCCTGGTGACACATATCAAACTCACCTGCAGCTATTTTGATCCATCAACCATCTGAAAAGAGTATATCCAAAATATTTACTCTGTGCAATCTGTAAAATGCTCGGCACATTTAAGCAATTACGCATTTCTTTCTTTAATCATCTTCCCAACCCACCTGGCATTGTGGCTGAATCGGGTGGAACTGACTGGAAATTTCCCTTTTCTGGAATGGTGTCTGATCCAAGCAGTCAGTTCTAATGAACAGCCCTTTTCCTCTGCCCACTGCTGCACTTGACAGATTCGCAGATTCCTCGCAATAGCTGCAGGTCAAGGTCACCAGTGCAGACAGACCAAGGACAGAGGGCGGTCCAATCCACATTTGCCCTAGCTGGCATCATGCCCTAAACACTAGTAAAGTTTCAGCTGTATTCTCACCTATACTCTCCTATAAACAAAAGATTGTGCTACAGTTTTTCATTAAGTTCAGGCTGCAGGACATGGCTGAAGCATGAATAAATAAGAGAACACTCACTAGCATAAAATGTTCCTGTTAAAGATCAGAATTTTTGGAAAAAAGCAATTAAGATGACACTTAAACACAAGTACTCCAGAAGGCAATTATCTTCACACAAATCAGCTTTAACGACTACTGATTCCCACATTTAAGCAGAGCACCTGACAAAATTTTACATCTTGTAAACTGTCATTTTCTAAAATCTTGAAATGTACTCAGTTGGTCTGCAAGATACTCAGTACATTACCTAAAAGTTTCTAATATGATACAGAGCTACAGAGCAAAGCCAAAAAATGAATCAAATTTGACATGTTGACGTCAGTGAATCACAAAAGGGAATGGATGGCATAAATAGAGAAAATTAATTGCCTAAAGGAGCTAAGAGGAGTGCAAAGCACAGTCACCGGAACTTCCACTACAAATTACCAGTTCAGGAAGATGACAGAGCATCTACACCTTCCTTACTCTATATTTAATGAACTTATTTTCTAACTTTAATTGAAACGACCCTAATGACAGATAAAGATCTAGGAGAATAGTTAAATATTTCTGTAATATTTTTGTGCCTCCAATTGTTCATTAAATGCAGCTGCTATAAAAGGAAAGCTGTACCATATGTAGAACAAATGAGAACTGATTACTAAACAAATGAATGGTAGGACACAAATGGTGAATAGACTAGCAGCTGTTTATGGGATGTATTTTATGAAGTCAGCAGCAGCAATTCTGCAGTTAAAGTTGCATTAGATCTGCACTTATCACAACTTAAAATCTGTATTTCATGCATTAGTATTTAATTTTGTCTTCAAATCTGGTGTAGTACCATTTTGTAGCACAACTGATGCTTTTACATATTTTTTTCACCCAGCACTCAGAAATGTAAACCCATCATCTTTCACAAGAACTATGTGCTCTACTCAAATTCTAAACTTCACATGTACTTAGTCTGAAACAGCGTTTACATAACACTGTATCTAAGATAATCCACAGGAGTGATGATAAAAGGAAATTAATGATGCACCCAAATTTATCAGCTTTTTCTTTCACTGATTTGTCTGCAGTGCCTGAAGCATGAATATGGGGAGTAGCAACAATATGGGATGGGGCTCTGCCAGGAGGATGCCACTCTGTGACGTAAGAGAAGAGGAACACAGCACGAGCAGGTAAACTGTGAGAATCAACGGGTTGAGGAGACAGGGAATGTAGGCATTAACAGGACAAACACATATGCATCCTGCAGATGAAAAAGCTTGTGTAGGTAGTGAATTCAAGTGCCTTTGTGCTGAAAGTGTTGTATCAGGTGGTATTCTGGCACTGTTGCCTTGGTTCTCTGAAGCATGAACAATGTAGGGTACCTTGGGAAACATC
This sequence comes from Melozone crissalis, assembly GCF_028551555.1. Classification (NCBI taxonomy): domain Eukaryota; kingdom Metazoa; phylum Chordata; class Aves; order Passeriformes; family Passerellidae; genus Melozone; species Melozone crissalis. Next base: position 30,661,469 of record NW_026535782.1, on the reverse strand, counting down.
TGAAACACTTGCAGATACCTCAGCTTATTTTTTACAATGTGTTGTCTGCTCTCATCTGTTTGTAATTTAATTTCAACCAATAGCTCTTGTGATGCAATTAGATGATCATTGAATTAATATCTGAGACACCAAGAGCTATGCAGAATTCCTCACTTACCTCTTCAGAAAAAATCTGCTAACTTTTTTTATTAAACAAAGCATAAGCACCAAAATAAAAAAATGGAGGCAGCACAAAATCTGGACATTTACAAAACTACTGCAAAATTCAAAACCAAAAGGAATGGATTATTTTTCCCAATAGAAGTGTACAATCTCTGTCAAAGAAATGGCCCATTTGAACATTGCTGTCGACAGAGATTGCCCAGTCAATGGATGTAAATAATAGATTTTGGACAAGTGAAACATACAGCTATCATTGGCTTTGAAGGGATGTTTGTTTCCTTTTAAAAGCATGATACAAATATTTTAAAATGTTAATCATTTTACATAATATTGACAAAATTTTCCAGAATTACTAAAGACTTTGAGAGTTTTTCTACCTGTGTTCCCCAATTTATGATGGTAGCAGAAGAGCCTTAAATTTGGAAAAGATAAGGTTTCAAAAGCTACCTTTCTATAAAGCCATTGTCAGGTGGACAGACTGAAGTCACTAGTCAATTTGGAAGACTCAAATCTGCAGCCTTTTATTTTTAAAGATGCTGTTTACCAACTGTGACTAATATCTATAAGAACCTTATCAACAGTGTAAGAAATTTCTTTTTTGTGCAGCGGCTCCTATTGAAGATCCATATTGATCGATTTCAGTTGGACTTTACCCATGGTTATACCAGATTTTCAAAGAATTCTATTTTACCAGTGGACAACAGTGGGAACCTACAGTTTGAAGACTACCTCCATCCATATTGTACCAGTTTGACCAGGCTGAGCAGTTTGAAACCTCAGGAAGTCCCTGGACATGAAGCATTGAACAAAAGAGCTCTGTGGCAGATGAAGCAGGGTGGGTGACTTGGAAAATGCTGATCATGACCCATGCAGATCAATGTGTCAGGGAGCCAGAAGCTTCTTGTACAACTTGTCTTACCGACTGCCTGCACAAGGGGGTGCTTTGAAACAAGCAATACTTACCTACCCGACCGAGCAAAAGCTATTGGTTTAAGGGCAATGAATATGTGTGTAAACTTTCTGGTGTTTCAGTGCTATTTTCTTTGTTCTACTCCTCTGGGAAAATACAGAATACTTATTTTGAAGAAGCTGTCATGAATGTCTAAGTGATTTGGTGATTCTACAAAGCTCTTAAAGACAAATCTATAAGAGGGGATTTGCTGAGTAGCAGTTAGTAAATAAGGTCTTGAATTAGTGTTATTGATCCAATCCAAAGTATGCTCTAGGACTTTAGTGAGATACGCAGGAATGAAGCCTATTTGCAAAAGAAGAGCGTAGAGAAAAAGAAACATGTGGCTTACTCCTAGGCAATAGCAGGGCACTGAAAGAAGTAAGCTCTAGGAATGTGTTGAATCAAGGCATTTTGAGTACCAATTTTGCATACTTCACTCATGCTGAACAACAGTCAGACATGGATGCAGATAAATGTGAGCTCTCTTATCTCTCTCTTTGCCTCCTTCCACTAATGCCAGACAGTGTTATGTGCATGTTGTGGGTCATTTGATGCACTTGATACATTTCACAAATAAAGCAGGTGTGATGCTCTTAGATTATCATTTTAGCTTGGGCTTAGGAGTCTGCTTACAAGGCTTATCTCCAGACCATACCCATAGGTTGTCCCTGTACTCGTGTTCTGCAGCAATCTGTGAGGGCACAATGGACACAGTGGGAATACACATTCCCAGAGGTCACCTAGTGATGCTCCAGCTGCAAAAGGCAATTTGCCCATGAGAGCCAAAGCACTGCCCCTACAAACCTCGAGTCCTCAGGACTGAATGCTTCATTTCACTGACTTGCTTCTGCTGAGCTGCACTAGGTAGAGCTTGTGTCCCAACCTGTCATTAAATCTTGGTCCTTTGAGCATGATAGATTCTAAGGGAAGGATGTATTACTGAGTTATTCAATTTAAGAGCTACAAATTTTGTCCTTTATATAAAGACATCCTTACTTGGCTTTACACAAAATACTTGGGGAGGTACAGGCCTCGGGTCTAAAACTGACATTTCCGTGAGATGATCTAAAATTATCAAATGCCTTGGAGGACATCTGACTGCAGAGGAAAGACTTTAAGGGGGAAATCACAAAACATGTAATGGCATCAAAGTGCTGCAGTCTGGGAAAGAGAATAAAATCCTTAATCCTAATGATTTTCTTCCCTTTCTGAGTGCAATGTCAGAAGAAACTTTACCAACTTAGAACACGAATAGAAGGACGGTCAATGAAGAACTGAAAAGAAGAGCTGAACTGAAAAGTGAAGACTCCCAGACCAAAAATACTGTTCACCAAAAGTTCCCAATTAAGCAATTAAGCAGCTCCATTTAAACTGTGACAGCAAAGGACTATCAGATGATGGCAACTTCCATGTTATTCAGGCATGTTGGAATTGATAAATTATTAATAATCTATGTTTCAGAGGGGGCATGATGGTTAATAGGAAACTGCAACTACCAAACAGCTGTATGTGAAGCACATTGCTGTAATCTAAAGCTCTGGTAGCCTGAATATGGGCTCACTGGCAGTTTTAGTTGATGAAACTGTAGTTTTTCCTTAGCTTTTTGCACTTACAGCTTCTAATCAGGGAGGAAATTTCATACATAGCCATATTCAGACTTTTTGTAAAGAAATTCTCCAGGGACCATGTTCTGGAAATCAACTTGACATTCATTAGAAGCTACTTATAGAAAATGTCCTGAAAGCAAGGACCCAGGTAAAAGATACCACTATGATAGCAGAAAGAATACAAAGGTGATCATTGCAAAGAAAAGAAATGCTAAAACATGGTAAAATGACTCAGGAAAGACAAAAAGTGAAAATACATACTTGCATGTACCGATGATTTAAATACTAGCATTCAGGCTTACATAGCTACATTTCCACCCCAGACATTCTCCTGTTTGACCTCTTGTTTTAACAGCATGCTTGCAAAATATTACTTTTACTTTCTTACATTCACTACAACATTTCTTCTGTTTAAAGTTCACACTGCTACCTTTGACCCATCACTAGAAAGAACCATTACTAAATAACTTAATGAGTGCACTCATGCTTATATTTCTCCCCTTTATTTTTTGAGCATGTGCAGTTGCATAAGACTCTCTCTATGAATAGTTTATGGAAGTTACTGAAACCTTAACTTTGCTACAAGAGGTACGTTCAGACAATGAAAGATCTCCACAAAAAAATAACAGTCTGTGGAAGTGCACTGATCAGATGAGTTCACTGACTGAATATACCCTTGCCTACAGCTTTTTAGACATTATCATGCAAGATTATGCAAAATTTCTATGACTGAACATTCCATTCTTTGCAAACAAACCCACACTGAATTAAGCAGTAATCCTTGATACACCTACAAATTTAGCCAAGGTGCTTGGGCTGTTTGAGAATAAGATGTGCCTACTGTATGCTCAAAAACTGGAAATCAAAATGCATAAAAGAACTAAGATATTTACCTGAGGGCAAAACCACACCTACTATTGTAATTTGCAGGTCATTTATGTTTATTACTGCTGGTATGAATTCACCTTTTACAGCATGTGTTATGTTCTGTCAAACTAAAACACAATTACCCAACACTGTATCTTCTTCCTGTAGAGCACAACAATTTGTCTGTGCTCCTCCCTCCCTCTTTGTTTTGCGCCCTCTCTCCTCCATTTCCTCACTGCTCAGTCTCATCAGCTCCTCTGCCCCTCTGGAGACACATGGGGAGAAAGCAAGAGAAAGCAAGATGGAAGAGTCCAGATGAGACAGGATGGTGCAGCAGCCAGAGGGAGGAAGTAAAGCTGCTGAGATATCTCCTTGAAGGAAGTACCCCAGAGAGATTGGCCTTCAAAGGCCTTCAAGCTTAAATGTCAGGTTTCATCTGTATAAATATTACAATGAAAACAGCTCCTCTGTTTACCTCCACATTCCCCTTCATCCCCAGTCAAAATGAGACAGAGTAAAAACAGAAGAGTGTTAGCACAGCCCTGTGCTCTGCTGGCTCTGTCACTGTCATGTGGGGCTGCTCTCTTGGGCTCATTTTCAGCTCAACTAAGGCACTACCTCTCTGGTGGCCAGATGGCTCCTCAGCAAGGTCCCTCCTGTGGTCTCTGGCTGCCCTTCCCAGAAGTGCCATGCTTCTGCAGGGATGTCAGCTCTCCTCTTACCCTTTCACAGCTCTCAGCCCTCCTGCAGGCTCCCGCTTCCCACTTCCTCCAGCAAATACAGCAATTTCTTCCATTGCCCTCTATGAAAGATGATACACTGCACCTGGCACACAGGGACCCACAGGAGACACCAGCAGCCCAGCCTCCTGCTGCATGGCACATCCCTTGGAAATGACTGTACTGCTGGCCAGTGAGACAAATAGAACAGTTCCCCTTTCCAGCAAAACCTCTAGGTCACTTCATACAGAAAACAGTGTAGGGAAAGGAATTACTTTGGGAAATATGCCTTCTACTCCAGTAGGGTGGCTGTAGCCAGGTGAGCGTAGGTCTCCTCCCAGGTGACCAATGACAAGATGAGAGGACATAGCCTCAAGCTGCACCAGGGCTAGGCATCAGAAAAAATTCTTCACAGAAAGAGTGCTTCAGCATTGGAACGGGCTGAACAGGGACGTGGTTGAGTCACCATCCCTGGAGGTGTTTAAAAAAGACTTGATGAGGCACTCAGGGCCATGGTTTAGCTGATAAGGTAATGTTGGGTCACAGGTCAGATTCAGTGATCTCAAAGGTCTTTTCCAGCCTAGTTTACTCTGTGATTCTGTGAGATAATAATTTTAAAATTATTACTCTTATTGGCTTATGTATCTGTTGCCACTAAACTTTTAAAATAAAAAATGAGTTCAGCATATAGAAAATTACCAGAGACAGTGCTGGGGCACCCTGAGCAGCTGGGAAAGAGGACGAAGGCTGAAGTCTCCAACCATACCTGGAAGCCAGAGAGGTTTGCTGAGTACTCTTCAAAAACTATGTACTAACAACAGCTGAGGCCAAATACTTCCTTGAGAAGTGACAAAATAATCCATGAGGCTAATATTCAACCATGACAAATAAATATGTAGAAGTCTGAGATGACTGCTTTCCATCATGTGAACTATTTTGTGGTTAAAATGATGCCTTACATTTTAGCTTTCAGTTTTCCAGGCTCTGTACTGCAGCAGTACGTAACGCTGAACTTCACATACAGTGTTAGCACCTTCTCCTCACAGTTTAGTTAGGCAAAACAATCCTTTTCCAGGCCGAGAACCAAGAACACCGTTGCAGCTTCAGGCCCAAAAGTTATAAACAGTCAACTGAGAAGAACAATCTGGGAGAATGTGACTTCATAACCTGAAGCTGTAATTGGACATTTAACCCTAATACGTAAATGGACCAAAACTTATAAAAGTGTGAAAACTCATGACCCGTTGTCCATCTTGGGTGTAGCCTTGGCCAGGCTCTTGTACTGCCCAAGGTGTATCCTTTGAAGGCCTTTTAATAAACACCTACTTTATTCCTTTAACTCTCTAGCCTCTGTTCTAGGTGGCCTCTCAAGGCATCAAAACCACCTTTCGCTTTTCTTGTGATATCCACAATATACTGAACCTCTAAAGACTGTAGGAAAATAAAACAATAAAAAAATCTGACTTGGAACTGGAAGTTTCAAAGGTACAAAATACTCCAGTTGTATCAATCCCAGGACTCAAAAATCAAGAGAATAAGCCTCAAAAATAATGAATCTGATGGGAAAAATAAATTCTGCTTATGTATGTTTGATTTTCTTGTTTATTCTTTCTTGCCTATACATCTTTGATTTAATTGTTTGCAATGGACACTGGTCTTATACTCCTTTTCAGTTTGTATCACATTTTCCAGGTTTGCCCTGTGAAAATGAGGGTCCATCATGTATTTAAATGTTTGAAAGTGGAATCACATTTCTTGCATTCGAGAATTAGTCATGCATACTACATATGAATATTATAAATTCCCACATTAAGTATGAACTCCACTGCCTAGAAAGAAAGAGATAATTTGCATACCCTTTTTATAAAGTACTATGCAGGGGTAAAGTCCTTTAAAAGAGGAACAGATTTGTGAATTATGATAAGATAAACTTATAGAAACTCCGTGTTTGCCAATGTTCTATTAACATATACAATATTAACACAGGATGCTATTACACAATGACAGGATTAAAGGACAATAACTACTATAAAAAGATAACAAATACTTGAATAGTCCATCAATTTCCCAGTGAAAGTAAGAAACAGCTTTATTTCTTTCTGATAGTTAATATTACCTTAAAAGTTCTCAAATAGAAAATTGCTCATATTCACCAGCAATTTTCACTGGTAGACCACAAAGAGTTCTTACAAAGGAGGTAGGTATCTCAACTTCACAGGTGGAGACACGCATACATACAAAATAAAATTATCTTCGTTAGAACAGAGAAAACAGTGTGGGAGCATCAGAGCAGCAAAGTTCATGTCAAGTGCAGGTCCTAGTCACCCAGCCACAAGTACAGGGAGCTAAGGACTGGAGGATGCCATGCACATGGTGCAAGCAAAGGCAACCTTGGACACCACCAGAGCAGGCCCCCCCAGTGCCACCCTGGGGTGCAGGCACACAGCTTGGGGCCCTGCTAGCACAAAGGCCACCCAAACTCACAGCCAGAATGAACCCCTCCAGCACACCAAATCATCAGCAGCGTGGGCCCTGTAAGGCAGCAGAACCATACACACAACAGAGGTGCCCTACATCCTAGCATCAGGCCCCTTAAGGCTGCAATCTTTCCAACACATCTCACTGGCACCTCAGCTACCTGAGTGCCAGGAGCCTTGCTCAGCCCTTAGGGCACCTGCTCCTCTCTGCTCCTTCCCAAGCAGCAAGTCAGAGGACCACTTTCAGATTTTCTGCATGGATGTTTCATACAAAAGAGTGATGCTGCTGAGAAGGACAGGAACACAGCTCTTCCTACCCTGGTGAAACAGTTACTATCTGTAGGGTAGTTACTGTGCCACAGAGAACGTGATGACATGCCCTGCTCTGAAAATGTTCCAGCCTTGTGGAAGCCTTTGGGATCTTAAAACTTAATTTTATCATTATAGATCTGTAGCACAAACAAAGAGATTTGAGTTTCATTTGTCATGCTCTGCTACTGTGGTACAGCAACCCTGGATGGATTCTAGGTGCCTGCAAAAGCTGCTCTATGCCCTCTCTTCTCAGCTGGGCAGAGGAAGGTCCTGGGTCAAGATAAGGACATGGAAAGATCACTCACCCATTACTGTTGTAAAACAGACTCAGCTTGGGAAAATTAGTTTAATTTATTACCAGTCAAGAAAGGTATGAGAAATAAAACAAAATATTAAAACACCTTCCCTCCATCCCTCCCTTCTTTGTGGGATCAACATTTCTCCTAACATTCTCTACCTCCTCCTCCTCAATGATGCAGGGGGACAGAAAATGGGGTCTGCAGTCAGTCATTCACACATCTCTACCCTACTTTGGACTCCTGCAGGGGGAAGACTCCTCACATTTTTCCCTTGCTTCAACATGGGGTCCATGCCATGGGAGCCAGTCCTCCACAACCTTCTCTAATACATGTTCTTCCCACAAGCTGCAGACATTCACAAACTGCTCCAGTGTAGGTCCCTCCCTCAGGGTGCAGTCCTTCAGGAGTACACTGCTTTGGTGTGGATCCTCCATGGGGCCACCAGTCCTGCCAGCAAACCTGCTCAGCAAACAGCTCCTGCCAGAACTCTGCTGAAGCTCAGGCTTCCCAAGGGGTCACAACTTCCTTCAGGCCTCCACCTACTCCAATGCAGGGGCCTCCCCAGGCTGCAGGTGTATCTCTGTTCCTCCATGGGCCTCCATGTACTGCAGGGTCCCATCCTGCCTTACCCTGGGCTGCACCACGGGCTGCAGGGGAATCTCTGCTCCAGTGCCTGGGGCACCTCCTGCCCTTTGCCCAGACCTCAGGGTCTACTTCTTACTTGAAGCTTTAGAAACAATCTTTTTTCCTTCCTGATTGTCATTTTATTATCCAGACAGCAATACTGTAACCAGAATACACACACTAAGATGAAGCACTGAATTTTGGGATACCACAGAGTAAAGAGAATTCCCTCTTCACACATACCAAACTGATGAACTGATGAACCTGCCTGTAGAAACAGGTCTGCTGTTCCTTGGCTTTGTTGACAGTTCAGATTTCAATTTCCTACCTAATTAAAAAATTTGGTGAAATTCTCAGTGAAATGTACTGCCCCTCCATATGAAATCAGGTCAAGTGTTAAAATGTAAAGTACTTCTATTTTGTAAACAATCAAATTCTCTTCATAAAGGTATGACTGCCTTTCCTTTAGAACTGTATCTTTTGCCTCCATCCATTACAGAGCCCAGGAGAGCTATAGTATTGACTTTGAACAGATACTAAGCGGGTTCTTATGTCTGTCTTTATCCAGCCCTTGAAAAGGTCTGTGATGAACTGGTTTCTTTGTCCCTCTGAAAGGTAAGATAAAGACAGATTAAAAAGATTCTTCTACAGCCTGGAATGTTATATATATGCATTGTACATGTCTTCCACTCATTAAAGAAACAGATTCTGCATTCTGCAGTTAAGGATTTTGGGAACAGTTAATTACAAAAAATTATTAATACTTTCAGACATAAAAGCCTTTGTTGGTGTTTTTCTGTTTTTTTCAAATAGGTTCAACAGGAATCATTTACATACTTAAGTATAGTAAACAGGGAGAAAGATCCATTTTTAATAGGCTGGGGACCTTTTTCTACAGTGTCCAGACTGATTTACCAAAAATTAATTGCATGGTTGTAGTACTGATAAATCAATTATAAAAACAGTCAAGGAGCAAATCAAAACCAATCTTCTTCTTCCAGAGAGAATTATGTCAGTACAATTGCAGTACGTAGGCAGCAATTGACCATATAAGAAGGCACATTTCTTTCTGTGACAGGAATGTACCTAGTGTGCTGCCCAGTAGTGTATGCTCAGTAAAATCAACCAAATATCTGCATTTTTTGATCTGTTATTTTAAATGTACAGCTAAAACTTTGAACAAGATTCTTTCATTAAATATTATCTTTATTAATAGACATTCATTTGTGTGTGGGTAGTGCCTACAGGCACTGACTCAGAAAAAATGCCTCACCAGATCACCCACTGCACACAGATGAAATAAAAGGACAATCTTGCCTGAGAGGCTTTTCAGTGAAAGGGCCCAAACCTGTGGGGTGGGCACGTGCCCATCTTGCTCTGACTGCCCACAAGAGTTGTGCCCTTGCCCAACCATCAGCCTACAAGGATGCACCAGACGTGCCCACTGCCAGATCCAGTGGGTCCAAGCACATCACAGAGCTCCCTGTGCACGACCCTTGCTAAATAGCCCTTCTATCTTCTCACCAAGATCCTCCTAGATCCTGTCCCCCTAGGACATGAAAGCCCTCTTTCTGGAGAGAACCCACCCACACAGCTTGGCAGCTCCATATCCCAGCGGTGGCCAAGCTTATGGCTATGGCTGGGCCCTGAAACAGAGGACACAGCAAATGAAGCAGCTCTCTTCGCCAGGACCCTCCAAAAGAAGTGCCTAACCTGACTGGGCTGTTGAGGCACTTGCAGTTTGCTCCAGATTAAGACTACATAGTCTTGTCTATTTTTTTTTTTTTGCACAAATGGTTGTATAGCAAGCACTGTCCCACTGAATGTTCAGTGTGAGATGAAATTCCCTGTCCCTAGTTACCCTGACTGAAAGATCACACATGGTTTATCATTGGCTGCAATGCCAGCATTGGTCCTTAGGTGCTGCAGGTACAATTAGCATGAGCCACACACACACACACACATGTTCATGGGGATCATCAATAAGGTGCACTTTTTTCGTTCAGTGTCCTCTCAAATCTGAATGCAAGTGGTGCTAAGATTGCCAGGTCATCATGGTCTTGGTGCATGGCCAGCAATGCCTGAGGTGCAGCATCCACAGGCAAGAGCTCAGACCATGTATCAGCCATAGAAAGAGGGAGAGCAGGGTGCTGGAGCTGGACTGAGCTATTCCACTTCAGGATGGCTTGGCTCACTGCAGCAGAACTAAGCCAGGCTGGTTGCAGTAGTATGTGTGCATTTTTCCAAGGGACATCAGATTGTACATCAACAGTATCAATCATGCAGGGTATGCAGGAAATTCCTGGCAGGCATTCTGCTCAGCTCGTGGACATGACACCGCTTCATGAGACTGGGGCATAACGCTGTGGGCTCTGCTGCACTGGTTTATGGTGTGTGCCTGGTCAGGGCAGCTGGGCCATCTGCTCTGCAGTGTGGGCTGCCAGACTGCCTGGGGGTGTGTGCTGAAGGATTCAGTGGTCCCAGGCTGACACCTCAGGCATTCAAACTAAAATCTTTTCATGACCTCTATCTATTAAGCAGAGGTGCTGCTTTGGGATATTTATACCAGTTTTTCAAATTTCAAGAGAACAGGTACCAACAGACCAGCTATCCTGAGCCTCATCCTAGTGCTGGGATGGAAAGACAAATCCATTCTTGTGTCACACCTCAGGTCTGCTCAAAAAAAGCACCACAAAAGACAAATCCCTTTGCTCCTTCCTTGCTAAGATAAACTTGCCAAGAAAGCACCACTGGTAAAAATGCACACAAGAGCTTTTGCAGCTCTCTGCTCTGTTCCACTAGCACACTGTTATTATCACGATGTGTATAAGAATACATATTATAAAAATACAATTTTGTGGAATCTGCATGTTATTAGACACATACAGTTAATATAGAAAAATGAAATTAAATTTAATCTGGTTATTCATAGACTGTATACAACTCAAATCCCTCAGACAAAATGTTTTCACCTGCTATTTAATAAAAAAGCAGGCTTTGACCTTTCTTTCTCTTTTTATGTGCTCATTTTAATTTTAAAAGACTGAAGCAAAGAATCTAAACATGGGTTGAGCCCTTGCATAGTATTTTGACCTCCTTTATTTTGAAAGAAGCTATCAAGGTTCCAAGCTTATATCAGCAGTGGCCTTTGTCAGAAAAAATCTATTTTCAAGGTATGCTTAAGGTTAATAGCCATGCTGCTTTTCTTTTTCAGAAGCTCATTTAGCAGCACAATTATGATGACAATGATGATGATTGATTACTAACTTCTGTCTTTTTGCACAAAAAGCACCATTCCTGACTGGATAACCATAAATGCTGTAATGATCATTAACGTTGTTGCAGGAACCACTGCCAAAGTGATAAATAGATTTGGTTTACATTAGCTACCAGTCTAAAAGCATCATTTGACCTCATTAATAGATCTAATAAAATCTGGAATCAGGCTCCACAAGAAGACTGTCCTTTTTAGAACAAGAATTCCATTTTTTTTTTTCTGATCTCCATAAATATAAGAGCTGAAATTTTGTACCATTGTAAGGTCACAATTCTCTCCAAAACACTCAGTGCAAATGCTGGGCATTCAAGTTTGTCGTAATTCTTCAGTCTGGAAGAAACTTAAACTGTTCCTGGGAGGCATTAAAAGATACCTGTACAAGACCAGTGAATCTGCATTTCTTGTAAAAGTGGTCAGCTTGCTGAAGGAACCAAGGACATATTTATGCATAGAGGTCTGTAAATTTCATGTTAGTACACTGAAATTGCCCCCATATTATATGGTTGATGTACAGACACAGCATTTTAGATGTGTGAAAAGACAAAGATGCAGACTACATCTGATGCCTCAATCTACAGTTACTACATGCTACAGTTTCTTTTTTAGTTCATCTTTAAGGTACATGTATAACACACTCCTCACTGCTGCTGTACTTCTCATTTTGCCTACCTAGCAATCTCAGAAGTTCATAAATCAGCATACCTGGAATATGTTTTCTTTCAAACTGTGCTTTAGCCTTCTGCTAATTAGCCGAAATAATTAGTTTACATGAGCTCTAGTTAGGTCTTCTATTCAGCTGGGCCATGAGAGTGTGTTATAACTGTTATAGCTGTAACTCAAAGTGATAGTTTTAGTTTCACACTCAGATGATGTGGATCTGAAAGAAGCCTGGGAAAGACTGTTTTATAGCTCACATATCATCCTGAAGGACAGCACTACATGTTCTTGTATAGTGTGGATTAATACAGCTAGTTTGTACCAATACTTTTTTGGTGGACTTGTCAAGTGAAAACAACTACTATCAGTATGTCTCTTAAGAGAGAAACTCGCCCTAAAAATCTCACCTACTATTTTAATCACCCTTTTAAAAAAATGACTGTAAAGTACAGGGTGGAGTATGAATATGCTAAGGACAGCAGAGGAACCATGAAATAGAAGACTTTTCATCAACTTCTGCCTTTTATTTGGTGATTGCTGCTGATTCTAAAATTCAGTAATGTTGATAATGGGAACCAGAAATCTGTTCTCCCCTCTGATTTTAGCCTTTAGTTTGAATTATTTCCTACACAATGCCATGACTTACAGCACGAGTTAGAAGTGCAGTCATAAATTAAAGCTTCTGGCTGGTTGAAGGAATTTAATCTAAGTCTCCTAATTTCCTGGAGGAACACTCCAACTACAAGATTAACATATTAAGCTGATATATATTAAGAGCTGTGCTACCAGTTTCATATAAAAAGACCCAGCCTTGTTTTACTCCTACCCTCATTCACCCAAAACAAAGACTGTAGGCATCTGTCCTTCAAAGGGATTTTAATTCCCCACTGTTAGGTGGGCAGGTTTACCAGTTTGCTGCTCTGGGACATGTGTAAGGGATTTCAGATGAAAACCTTCCATTTTAAATCCTGTATCTGGCTTGTTGCTGGACAGCCAGCCTGGGAGGCTTTTCATTGTTCTGAGACCCCATGACTCCCACCTGTGCTAAGTCTGAAGGCCAGCCACGTAATACTAAATGCAGGCTGCAAGGTTTTCTCAAATTATGTCAGTCATTCTTCCTGAATATGACAGAAATAAATAAATTCCCTCTCTCAGTACCAGACTCCACCTCTGATTATCTGCATTAGGTGTCAGTTTTGCCTTATGCTGCCCAAATGAAAAGCAGACACATTCTGGGCACTTACATCCCTTATGGGATCTAGTTATAGAAGCTCAGCTCACAGAAAGAGCCTCCTTTCCTCCATCCTATCGACCCTGACTGTGCTCAGCACAGATTGATCCTACAAGTATGTCCAGACCAGAGTTTTTGCACTAAGTGAAGCATTCCTGTAAGGGCACATTGAAAACTCAATGCTGAAATGTCACAGCTTCTTCCTGTAATTGGGAAGAGAATAGGAAATAGAACCATATGCGAGGTCTTAAAGTCAATTCTCAGACATTCTTGTTTCATTTTGCTGCAGAAAACAGTCATCAGGGTCTGACTCTGAAGTTCTATACTTGACTTGAATCTACAGTTCTCTGGTTGACACCACTCCAAGTTTACTGCTTATCTTTGAATTGCTTTCTGAATGATTTGTTAGTTGCATAATCAGAGAATAGTGTTATGTTCCTTTTAACAACAGGAAGCAGCAGGCTTAAAGATCACAAAGAATGCCACTAAACCTCGAGAGCAATGAATTTAACACCAGAGCCTGTGTCCTCTCCTGAGACAGGCATACATTTAATTACAAAATAAATTTTTTACTCCAGTAATATTTTGCTCCAGTATTTACAGCCAACCTTAGAAGCTGCTCATGATGAACATATTTTCTTACTGCTATTTAAAACCCACTGCATCCCCTCATTTTCAAGAGTTCATCTCACTTACTAAAATCATTTACTTAAACCCTATTCTTTTTACTGGATTAATTTCATTGCTGCTAATCAGAGACTGAAAAAAAAATTCAAATCTTAACATTAGAAGCACACAGCAGAATTCTTGTTACTGTCTCTATATAAATACATTTTTAAATGGATTTGAAGTGATTAATCTCTGGTTTGGCCAGAAAGAGAAATAAAAATTAGAAAGGAATGCCAGGGAATGCCTACAAAAAACAATCACTCCTGGAATGAAAAGTCAGTTTGCTGAAATCAAGGGCTGTGTTTCTGGTCACTTCTGTCCAGTGAGTTATGTGTCCCAGGTTTCCAATTCTTCTAGCAAGTATTCTGCCATTAACGAAAGAAGCTCTCTCCTAATAAGAACTTTGCTACAGCTCATCAACCATTCTTTCAAACCTATGGCACCACCAGTAATGAACAATTAATCCTCTGCCTCCTCAGAACTGAGTTAAGCTTGGAACAGAGAGGAAAAAGCAGCAAAAGAAAACGGGTTCTGTGAAGCATGAAGAAATGAAAATAAAAACATGATAAAGAAAATAAACATTAATGGTAGATGAGCAATCAATAAAATCCAAAGCTTGCAAAGATTGCCTTGGAAACTAAGTGCTCTGAAGGAATTTAAATAAGTATAAATGGAATCTGAGAAAGATTTATTTAAGAGTAAATTAATTCTTCAGCATATTTTCCTTTTTTACTTTCTTTGCATGATTGTCTCTTAGGCTACTTCATTTTCTGCATATGGTGCCACAGGACAGCAACAGATTTATTTCTAAGTTATATATGTTCTTCCATAGTGATTATTCCAGCAAGAAAAATGTTAACACATTTAAATTAGTGCAAATGAGATAGTGGTTTGTTATTGGCTGAAAGTGCTTCAAAAAACACTTATAGTGATACACAGATGCAACTTTGCATCTGCAGTCTAATTAAAACTAATCTAATTAAATATGGCACCTCTGCAAAGTCGCTTGAGCTCTACAGAGAACACACAGAATTCCTTTTATAGTTGGACAGAGCTTCCAAGAGCAAGTGTGTCTGCCATTTCACTTCATTCGGAACCACTTTAATAGCAGGTGAATAATCAGCAAATAAATTGTCCATGGCTGCCTTGGAATTGTTCACTCAGAGAGGCAGTGATAATACAACAGCAATGGAGGCCACATGGAGGCATTGCCCTTTCATTATGCAAAACAATACAGCTGGAAAAAAGAAAAAAGCTTGAAGCCATAAGTCATCCTTTAGCCTCACTTATTAAGGAAGAATTCTACAAAAAACCTACTTGTGCAAATGAGCTACATTACTGATGTGAGTTGTTCGCAGCAAAGTTGGGCATCATCAAAACTTTGTCCTGTCTAGCTACTCCTTTTAAAATATTTTCTTTTCCCCGGCAAATAAACATCCCACAGACATTGTATTCAGTAAGAAAACTTACTGCTCTCAACTGAAAATCTGCCATAAGCTATTCTAGCACTGAGATCTAAAATGGTAACAAGGTAATAAAATAATGTCTTTCCCTCTCAAAAAATTCAGTAAGAAATCTCATGTTGGAAAACTGTCTTAAAATGTTTAAACCAGCTACAGTCACAGGAAAGAAGGTCAAAGGAGGACAAATCCCAATGAAGAGAAATTGTCATCACAACAGATTTCCATAAGGTATTCCAGTAGGAAAAAATATTCTGTGTTCCCACTTAAAGAAATAAATAATATTATAGATAATAGAGAACTGTCTTGACCTATTACAACCTAAATAAACTATGCTGAAAACCAAAGAGAAAAATGTATGGTGCTTGGCAGGAATCTGAATTTATGCAGAGTAAAGAGGCTCTCCAGATCTTATAGATTTTCCTCTTAAATCCTTTTTTCAAGGCTCATCAGATCACCAAAATGCTAAATATCCATATTGATATTCATAAATTGTTGAATTCCAATATGTCCTTGATTCTGTGGGACAGACATGGTTCTATATTCCTGGGAAAATCTCTGTATTAGGCCACACTTTTGTTACAATAGATAAATGGAATGAGAGCATAGGAAAACTATACTGGATTTGACACTCTCCTAGAGGTCAGCAAACTGAATCTTCCAACCATTTTAGATGAAATCTTCACTGTGTGAAAAATGAAGATAGGCTGAGAGAAGAGCTCTGCAGACTTCTCTTTGCTCAGCTGGAGGCCTGAGCAGTGAGCTATGTACCCCTGTAAGGCAGAGGCTAAGCCACCTCTCCCACAGAACAGTGGCTCTGAGTCCCTGGCTCTCCCATGGAGCATTTCTGTGCCACCCTCAGTGAGGCAGATGAGTGATGCATTCTCCATGCAGTCTAACCTTCAGGCTATAGGCTCCCTCTCTTCTCTGTGGGGTGAGTTACATGGCTTTAAACTTGTTTAGACTAAGATGCAAGCCATGTTCTTCCTCATCTCCTGGCAGTGCCTTAGCAACTATTCCTATCATAAGATAAATTTGGTGACAACATTTGGCATTTCCCTTTCCTTCTTCAGTCCCATTGCAGCTCCACTGCCTCCAAGGATGAAAACACAACCTCTAAGTAAAAACAGCAATAGCTATGACAAGTAAATCCCATAGTGAAAATGGAGTCTGCTGTTTGAAAAAACATAAATAGAGGGTTCTGTTAGGAAAAAGAAATCATAAATGATGAAAAATCTCCAAAATGGCCCATTAAAGTAATTTTCTTTGCTGTCTGATAAGTAGAGCTCCAATTTGAGTCCTTTCAATTGTAAATAGTTACATTAATTTCAGCAAAACTATGCTGAACAATGTAGGATTATGTCTTGAGGTGAACTTACTAATACACAGGGAAAAAGCACTGCATGTTTGTGACAGCATTCCTTTAACCTAGGAAAGATAAGTATGGTGATTTATAGAAAAGGGATACTTTGCTAAGTCTCAACTAATTTTCAGACTTAAATTGCTAATCGAATAGTAATTTTCATGGTATTTTTCTATATCCCAGCGTGAAATTTACTCCGTTTTAGAGCTTGCATAAGGCATTTTTCACAATATAAAAACTGTATTAAGGTGAGGTTTGTGTTGCACAGGCTGTCACAGAGGCCCATGCAACAAAATGAGTATTCCCCCTTGTGAATTTGTGCACTGAAGGTCAGCAGCACCATGCACTACACTAAAAAGCCTCAGGGGAACACAGACTTGTAAAATAAAGAGTTTTTTTTTCTTCTAAATATGTAACACGAAGAAAAATTGAAAAGAAAAATTTTTAACTTTATATCAATGAAATTTTATTCAGATCTAGATTTTCTTGATGCATTTCATAATGTATCCTGATGTATTGCACCAGTGAGGCCACACCTCAAGAACTGTGTTCTTAAATTTGAGTCACTGCAAGTCAAGTAAGACATTGCGATGCTGGAGAGAAGGGCAACAAGGCTGGTGAAGGGTCTGGAGCACAAGTCCTGTGAGGAGTGGCTGAGGGAACTGGGGTTGTTTAGCCTGGAGAAAAGGAGGCTCAGGGGAGACCCAGCCACTCTCTACACCCACCTGAAAGGAGGCTGTAGCCAGGTGGGGGATGCTCTCTTCTCCCAGGTTACCAGAACAGGGCAAGAGGAAATGGCCTCAAGCTGAGTCAGAGGAGGTTCAGGACACCAGGAATAATTTCTTCACTGAAAGGGCTGTCAAGCATTGGAAGGGACTGCCCAGGGAGGTGGTGGAGTCACCACCCCTGGAAGCCTTTAAGAAACAATGTGGGACTTAGTGCTATGGTTTAGTTGACAAGATGGAGATTGGTTGGGCCCGATCATCTTGGAGGTCTTTTCCAACCTAAACAATTCTTTGATTTGGTGATTTTACTGTGGTATCACACATTGCCTAACAAAAGGAAAGTGAACTGTCAAATACATTATTATTTTAAAACACATTCTAATTTTTTATATATATTTATAATTTTAGCATATAATATATTTATAAATATATTATAAATATATTATAAATATATATATATATAAAATATATAATTTTATGTATTTTGATTTCAGTGCAATTTGGAGCTTTTGGAGTGTGGCACATACATGTGGCTGTAATTACATCACATTAAGGACATTCATTGGATTTACTCTTTTTGCTTTACCCTTTTACTTTCTTTTACTCTTTTAATGCATTATTTACTTTACTAATTAGGCATTATTTATTATTTTTATTTATTATCTTTACTTTTGCTCTTGTATTACTTTGATCTCACGTTTCTCTTGTGTTCACTCAATGTGCAGTATTCGTAAGACAACCTGCTTTTATAATATATGAAAGCTTTATCATGGGCTCAGCCACCTGTAAATTGTCTTTAAATCAGCACAGAGTTTTAAGACAGCCCAAATATAGAAAGGTAATTTATATATGGTAAAAACAGTAAAGACACAAGGTACAGCAAGACAGAGATTATTTTCAAAAACAACATAGGACATCTGATGTAAAGTTTCTAACTTCTAGAGTTCAAGTCAACTATACTGGTGAGCATCACACTTCAAAAAATTTGAATCTTAACCTTGCACTGCCTTTTCAATATTTTTAATAACTAAGAAATGAAGCAAAATAATATTGTCTTGCCAAAATCATGTCAGAAAGAAATCTGCCAGAATTTGCCTTACTTTCTGATTGCTGACATTAGTACATTACTTCTACAATACAGCAAAAATAGGGTTTGTTGGGTGAAATCAAAAAGGGTTTCCAGAACCAGAAGATAACTTTTGCTTATTTTGAGATGACTGTTTCTAATCTGACTTGTCACAAACTCCTGGATCAGCTAGGTGATGAGGTGCCTGACCTTGATCTGAGGGAAATGAAGTCCTCATTAATATTCCTTTTCAGTGGAGCTTCAGAGCCAAAGTTGTGCCTACATACAGAAACACTATACTACGTGAGAAATGCAGTTGGCAGATGTAAAAAGAGGGTGAGAGATTTTATTGTTATGGTGAAAAAAAGTCCTTAGATGAAGATAAAGTTTTAGTTTCTGTCACCTGCAATAGGCAGTGCTCTTGGAAGGTAGTATTTTTTTGTGCTGTGACTAGTATTAAACACGTCTCAAATCATAAATAATTTATGTTGGCAGTGCTGTCCCAGGAGAGACCACTAATGTAAGCGAAGCTAGTTATGTTTATTCAGGCACATCATGGTAGAGGTGACACTTGATGAAAGAATAAATCCTTCCCTGGAGCAAAACTAAATGCCATTTACCTCACTGCCAGTGGCTCAGAGACCTAGTATCTCTGCAGTGGTTTCCAAAAACTCAACCACTGAAGAGATCAAAATACTACCCCAAAATAAACCTTATAAAATAACTCCATAGTTACACTATTTTAACTATGGCAAACATGAAGCCTGTATTTTTTTATCAATTGCCCTTTTATCCCTTCATGAAAGCAGGCTCTGACAGACATTCCCCTCCCAAGTGGCTAGGAGTTATTTAATTGGCCTCACATGCCTTCAAGTTGAGCCAGCTCCTGCCTGGGAACAAGCTCCTGTAAGCCAGCACTGCAACCAATTTTCCTTTGGCTTCTCTCTAAACTTGGCAAAGCTGTGATTTATCCTGGCTCATCTCAATTGTTGATCCTTATCTGAGGTCACACATGATTTTGCTGACTGCCATGACATCGCAGGGTCATACACAACACACTTTCTGTCTCTCCTTCTGAAAATGTTTCTTGTCCAAGTAGTAGCACAACTAGCAGCAGTTAGAAAATGCTTGAGCAGGGATGTGAGATTTCTAGATCATGTCTCAGTGCAGGAACATTCAGCATATTCAAAGAACTACCCCTTACAGGAGCCCTGAGACTCAAGCAAAAAAATAGCTAGTTCTTTCCTTATAACTTCTGTACATTTACTTTTATTTATAACCTCTGTACATTAGTCCTGAAGCTACTCAAAAAATACACATCAGCATTCAGGTTTGCTTTGCTAAAATGTTAGCTGAAAGCTTTCCAGTCCTTCTTAGCAAGCTTTGTGTGAAGTAGAGGGGAAAGTAGACAAATATTGGTTTACATTCATTCTTTTTCATCAAAAGTATCCTATGGCAGACAGTCTAGTCTGGAAAACAGAGCAGAGACTAGCATTGTCAGGAAGCCTTAAGTCTCTCAGCCATACATCAAAAAAACGTTTCAGAGGCTTTAACCCTCCTTCTTCCTTCTGTAAATGCATTCTCCACAGAAGTCAGCATGGCAAAACTGTGCTTTTTTCTGGAGAGGCAGGAGGTGCAAATCAGAGATGCTGTGTGATAAGGGAACCAGGAAAAAGGAAGGAAAAGAGGCAGTAAATGAAAGAGACTGAGAAGAACTGGAGATGTAAGTCACAAACTGGTTATCATTTACTTTCAGACCACAGATGTGACCTCTAATACTTACAAGTCATACATTCTGTCAACATGCTCTGCAATACTAATTTTCAGACATACTAAAGTGGAGATTGTCAAGACATCTACTGACTGTCATTAATGGTCACTTGTCTGGTGGAAGCAAATGCTGCACCTTCTTGGAGAAAGAATCTCTGGTTATTACTTTTTTAAAGAAAAGGCAATTTTACATTCACCTAGCATCAGGACAGAATCAGAGAGATTTTATAGCTCTCAGCCCTCTACTCCCAAAATGTCATTACAAACCATTTATTTTCTTTGCCTCATAAAATACTGTGGGAAAGCAGGGAATATCAGCATTGCTTTGCTGTAACAGGAGTTCTCACTGACACTCCAATCTGCTACTGGCTCCCAACTCACATGATGACAATGCTGCATGAGCAACAAACTTCTGTAATAAAACATCCTGAAAATTTTGGTCTATTAAGTTATGCCTGGGAAGTGGATGGTAAGGCCACACCCAACAATATTCATTTATTTTTGTCCTATGAAGAAAGCTTGTCTTCACCTCTTACAAAAATGAAACCAAAGTAAAGTAAAATCAACTTTGTAACAGAGAGGCATTAAAGCAATCTATGAAAAGTGATCCATCTTAGCATATAGGATGGATACAAAGTATGCTCCTAGCACTCAAGATTCCCCTGATACCAGGGGGAAGATTACACAAGGCTGCCCAAACAGAGGCACTATCAGTAGCATTGGAGGCAATCCTGTAATTTTGTCTGCAAGGACCAAAGCACTGCTGGGGTTCAGTCAGTGAAAAAAATCTTGAGCCCTGTAACAGTCTGATGGTGACTTTGAAATGCCTCTTTGAAAGGAGTACCACCCAATGCTGGAAGGAGGGAGGAGTTAGTGAAGCATCACAACCACTCCCTGCTCACTGCTACAGCACTCTAGTACACCCACCAAGGAACTGAACTGAGCAACTGAACACTCATGGATGAGCTAAATGCAGAAAGAAGCTGAACAACATCATCTGCCAGTATCCTGCATCCCTCTCAGGCACAGAAAGTGGAACCATGGTGGCCTGCTTCCCCCTGAGCCAGTAATGCTGGGGAACAGCAGTGGTGACATGCTGATGCAAGGGCTGCTGTACTTTGGGGGAAACATAAAACCAACATCCTCAGCTTTTTTGGTGATGAGAGATCCCCCGGGATTTTCCCTAAAAGATTGTAATGCCTTACAGCCCCATCCAACTCTCATTAAACTAAATGGAAACAACTTCAATCACATCTGTGGAAATTGGATGTTTGCTGGGTTGGCTCAAGTCCCAAGTGAGGTAATTACATTCTTCCAACAGCTTCCATTGGAAAATTTCTGTGTGTGTGTCCCCTTCCCAAATGATCTCAAAGTAGCACTCTACTGATCATTTAAACTAAACAACTGTCCTAAATGCTCCTTTTTTGACAACAATCATGAAAATGTGTGCTGCGATAATAGAACATGTGAAAAGTGGGTACAACTCTCAGCAAGCAGCCCACTAAAATCAAATGGAAGGTAAAAGAATTACACTGGTATTTATGAAGGTCTGAAAAGAAATTTCTTCTACCACTATGTGTGTGTAACACGTCTCTAAAATTGCATTACTTGTAGAGTTACAAACTTTTAATGAAATGAGTATTTTATACTAAAATAACCACAGCAAAAGTAAAATTAATTTACATTAAAATAAGAATCAGTGTAGCAGTTCATCAGGTAAATTACAGGACATGTTAGAAATGTTATTTACAATTTTTTATCCTCCAAACCACTTGAGTGTGACAAATTTAATTTGATGCACCATTCAGGAGCTTAAAGGTTAGTACACATTTAAATATTTTACCAGACTAAACCTTTTGAGATTCTAAAACCTGCTGTGTAGCATTTCAATACCTGGACTCAGCCTGCATACCCATGCTACACTTACTGGCTGGCTCCACCAAGTAAGAATGCAATCCTATTGTCTTTTAAGTTATTTACAGGAAAGGGGCAGGTCACTCAAGAAAAAAGACTTGAAAACAAGAGAAAATTTGTTCACCAATTTGCAGTTGTGCTGCACTACAGGGTTCAGCGAGCTTTGCTATGCCTTTAGGGATTTGGTATCACAAATTATTTTATGTAATGGGGATACAATTTAGGAGTTTGGTTGGTTGTTTTTAAAGAGGATGTATTTTCTGTTATTTTTCTAACAGGAATTACCAGGATAAGTATTTGGTTCAACAGAATAAAATGCTTCTTCTCATTACAAAATCACAGACACTTTCCTGAGAAGTAGTAGTGGTTTTGGACAGATCTGTGCATTCTGAAGACTCAAAGCCTAGCTGTCAGCAGATTCCTAACAAAAATGAGCTGTTGAAAATCAAGGATGTTGCACAGTTTAAACACTTCATGCATTAACTGAATAGAAAAGAGGTTGTTGTAATTAGTTTCTCTTTTCCATTTTGTCTTTTCCTATACATATTCCTCTTGCATGCCCATATTTATATCAAGAAGAGCATTGTGCAGGAATATTTTTGCAGTTTGCAGTCACTGTTAAATAAAATAAATGCATGGCTGTTTCAGAATAGTCAGGTCAATGTTGACATTTGTTCATGCTATGTTAACACTAGGCCCTGAGTTCAGGGAGTATTTTTTGTCCATTGGTCTTCTCCACTCATCATACAATTTCCCACTGTCCTGGCCACCTCAATGTCCTAAGACTCAGAACTCATCAATAAGTATTTCATGAGGCAAACAAATTTAGAAACTGGTATTCTGGAATAGCTTCCTATAAAGTGATTACTATCGTTGACTTGTAATCTAAAATGCTATGCTGGGCTGAAATTTATGAATAGTAAGCTTGCCTTATCTTTGTCTGTCCTCCTTCCCTTGCTCATGCTGCAAGTAAATTTGTACCTATGACACATAATGAACAAACAGACAGACAAACAAACAACTGACTCCAGGGTTGAGACCTGAAATGCCATATTCGAGCTAAAAGCACATGCTTGATGAAAATTGAGTGCTCAGGTCTTAGAAAACATGA
Source organism: Melozone crissalis (assembly GCF_028551555.1). NCBI lineage: Eukaryota > Metazoa > Chordata > Aves > Passeriformes > Passerellidae > Melozone > Melozone crissalis. The sequence goes on along the minus strand of NW_026535782.1, from coordinate 30,638,207 downwards.
TAAAAAAGCTATTTTGGAAGTTTTATACCTAAAGAATAAACAAGATTGAATGCTGGGTTAGCAAGTATTTTGCTTGTAATGAGGAAAGTGTTAATAAATACATAAATGAAACAACACAGAAGTAAAACAGAAAATCCATTGAAATCTGGTAAGGAAGAAAGGACCATAAAAGCATCTATAAGAAGGGAGTAAAAATTATTGAACGTTGTTAACTTGTTTATATGTGAAGAATGTATTTCCTCTCTAAAACTTGTCTCCAGAAAAAAACAAAAAAACCAAACCAAACCAACAAACAAACAAACAAAGAAAAAAAGACCTCCTCCTAGTCCTGGAGGTTCCCTCCTCACTGGGGTACAGCTAAATGGGTTATGGTCCTGACAGAGGTCTAGGAGAAAGCAAGCTTCTTGTGTGGAAATGACTTCCAAACCTACTGGCAGCTCACCAGCTTTCACATACTCCTCCCTTCTCCCTTCCTCTTCAAGGAGTTGACACCTCTATTCCCCTGGGTCAAATAGATGGTTTGTTTGTGTGGCTCCTTCAGACTGACAGTAAAGGAGCTGCCAACCAAGACTCAGGATTATCACTCAGGCTGCAGCCTACAATACCTTTGCCTCAGGTCTTCCTGAGACTAAAGGAAACCAAGGGACGAAGACGGAAAACTTCTATCTGCCTTTCCTACAGGAACATCTAAAAAAGTAATGTGGGATTCATGTTGCCATATTCTGCAATCTTGTGTGAAACACCTGTTTAAGCACAAGGAGCCTTGAATAGCCAGTGTTATTTGCTCATTTTGTCCAAAGACATTTCACAGCAAAATGCATATGTTGTCCTTCAGCCAGGCCTCTAGCCCAGTGAGCTCTCTTACTCTTCATCAGACTGTACAGTGACAGAAGAGATTGAAGCAATTGCTCTCCAAATGAAAGAAATCAGGTCTCCAAGCCCAGAGAAAGTGTTCTAAGGCTGTGAATCTCTCTGTTAAAAGGGCTTAACATTCCTAGATTTCTAAGTATGTGGGATCGGTACCATTGCATATACCAGTTTTTCCTTCTAGATGAACCTGGGCGTCCTATTTCTAAGTCATTCTGAAGAGGATCAACACATTTAACTCAGATCTGCAAATTCAACTTCTAGAGTCTGATTCTTAAAAACTGAGTGCAGAAAGCCTAATAATTTTTGGAGCTTCTTTTTAAGATGTGGGTTGAATTGCCTTTCCCATCTGAAATTATAAACTTCATCTTTCATTTTGGTGGCGCTCCCTGTAATAGGAAAACAGTGCCAGCTACAGTACTGAAACATGCCCCAAGATGATATAGGGGCTGTGAGCAAATTAGGGAGCTCTTGCTGAAGTTGGTAATTAAGAGTAGATTCAGATTCTGAAATCTGCACAGGAGTAGGCAGATGGCTTGTTCAGCTGCCAGCTGGAACTCAGCCTTCATGAGGCAGTCATTCAAGTTCAGCACAACATCTTTCTGTGGAGTCAGAGCAAAGTCCTCCCATACCAAGATTCTTCTGAATATTTGAGGCCACTTCCACAGCTCTTGCAAAGTGGCTGCATGTTCTGGAAGCAGTAGTGACATTCTGATCTAGAATCATTAAAGAGCTTGCCTGACATAAAAGCCAAGACTAAGAAAGATAAAATGAATGTAAGAAAAGATGCTGTGTACCTACGGTATTCCTGAGAGCTCCTCTTGGTGGTCAGTGCCTTAGTTTTACACCCACCTTGGCATATAGCACTGATGACCAGGTATTTTAATGTATCATTATTCTTGTGTCTTTCAAAAATGATAAACACTTAAAAATCATATTAACCAAAGGAGGGTTATTATATATTTATAACACCTCAGACAAGGCTTTAGTTTGGACAATTCTCAGCAGGAAACTCTCCCAGTTCTAAGCAGAATAGTTAACAATAACAACAAAGAATGGCATTCTGTTCTTCAGCTGTGCCAACTTACAACAATTTCCCAGAATAACAGTGGCGAGAGAATATTTTCTAGCTTGCCACAGTGCCTAAGCACACGTAGCTGAGGGAAGGATGGGATATAAATCTTAACAGCAACTTCTATATTTTCACTGCACATTTAAACCATACTTTTTAAAAGAAAACCCACTACCCACAGTCATAGGTGCCTTTTATCTTTTATGCTGTATGCTGCTGAGAATCAATCTTTAAATGTATTCTCAGTTTTAATTCAGAACAATTGTTCCATGAACTCTTATTTTTAAAGCAAGATTAGAAACAATTATAACTGATAATGTGTAATTCTGTAGGCACTTTATATGCAGGTAAGTTTGAAAAAGGCTAACAAAGATTGTGTTTCTTTTATTCACACAAACACAATTTCAGTGCACTTTCTCTCACACAAAGTAATGAAATTTTAAGATACATTCCCAGAACTGGAAGTAAGCCAGCAACCATGTTCAGTTTTCTGCTGGTAAATTGAATTCTCTACTCAGTGTGTAAGGTACTGGCACAACTTGACATATCTATAGGGCAATAAAATACCTACCAGAGTAATTGTAACGTATAAAATAATAATCACAGTGATGTGCTAGAGGAGACCCCTGGGGGTAGTCTGACACCCCTTGTTAAAATGCCATCACCAAACCAAAGGCAGGTGCTCACCCCTGTTTCTGCTATAGATGAATTTCATTCCCTTGGCTTTAAAAGTTAATCTGAACATGGTTTGTTTTGTTTTCTTATATTTTGCTGAAATGTTTTCAGCATCATGTGTTTTACAGGAGAACTTGCTTCTCCTTCCTTGTCTTTCAGAATATACAACTCAAAACAAACGGCTGTTTCTGCAAAGGGTGTTACAGACACATGTAATCAATAATGTATAATTCTGTTTGACATTGAGGTTACCTTCCCAGTGTGCTACTGGCTTAGAGACAGCATTTCTGATGGGACAATGAATTCTCAAGGTGATGCAGAGGAAGACATGGGTTTAGCCTTTGATAGGCTCTCCCTGTCCTGGGGATGGAGAGTGCTGCATTTGCTGCTCTGGTTCAAGCTGTAGGAGTCTGCTCTTTTGATTTCTGCTTTCCTCCTTGGCTTGTCCAAGGAGCCAAGATAATGGCCAGTATAGGAACAGGGAACTCCTTTGGTCATAAGTGTGTCAGATGCATGGGCTGAGTTTGCCTTGACTGGAGGAGATTATTTCCCTGCCCACAGCTGGGGCGTTGCAACTACATGATCTTTAAGGTCCCTTCCAACCAAAACCATTCAATGATTTTATGTAACCTCCTGGCAAGCATGTGTGCTTGCAGTGCTAGATCCAGCTACAGTCTGCAGCAGCAGCACTGCAGGGTCATGTTCAAGCAGCGTGTACTTCTAACAGCCTGAGGTTCCTCGGTCAGTTCTCTATGAGGATCAAACTGGCAGCTGTCATGAACCCTGAAGTTTAAGGAGAGGACATGTTAAGGGAGGCCCATCAGAAGGGAAGGCATATAAAAATAACTCATGGATTGTAAACTGTAATAATGTAAAAAAATAAATAAATTCTGCATGTCAGAATAAATCATTAAAATATTGATGGAGTATAACGCAGTGGGATCTCAGACCACATGCTATTCCTTCCAGACAAGGATTTTCATCTGCTTCATGAGTTTTTACTTCCATTCTTCCATCCCTCAGTATCTATTTATACATTGGGATTTAAAAGCTGTATTTTCAGGGTTCCTCATTTAAAGCAAACAAAATATACTGGACCCCTAGAAATAATCACAGCTTTTTCATATCATGAGTTTATAAAATAACAAGAGTTGAACTGTTTTTCTCATGATATTTGTGTCTTCTGGATGTGTGTGGGCAGTATTTTCAAGCTTTTCCCTATCAGCAGGAGATCTGGAAATTTTATTTAACATTAAAAAAAAGGAAATTAAGTTCTCATCTACACCCTGGGACTGGGGCGTTCAGGGAAAAAAACAAAGTAATCTGATATTTGCATTTAAATTGCTATATTTAGAAATAATGGAGTTTTTCCCCCCATCTAATATTGTGCTGTAACAGCTCTGTCTTGTAGTTCTGTGTTCCAAAATAAATTCTTATTTCTGATTTCCCCTGTTTCTTCTGCAGTGTAAAGCTGTATGTATCTGCTTGGCATGAGTAGCTGTGAATGAATTTATGACAGGAAGGGAAACAAGAAGACTTGAATTCATGCCGTCCCACTTCCTCCAGCACTGCCCTTTAGACTTCCCTGAACATCAAGAAACTTCTTTATCTTCTCCAAATCTCTCCATACAAACATTCTTTGCCAAGATACCCAAATGGATTTTGCCAAAGTCTGACTGTTCCTAAGCTGAGAATTCTGCTAATTGTTTTGCTAAATCTATGTGTGCACACATATAAATGTATGTATACATATTCTCATTCCTACAGGCAGTCAGCTGCTACTCAGGATGATCTCTGAAGCAGAAACCCAATTCTTTTCTGGCTAACCTAAGATATTAGAAAATGACTAACAATGGCATGTACGGTAAAAATATAAATCAGAGCTATTGCGGCAAACTTTATTCTGATTTTATGGTACACATACAATATCAATCCAGTTTCTAAATCTGAAAGCATTCTATTATCAGCATTTTGTATCCTTTTTATGAATTTAGAAAATAATGTGCCATCTCCTCCCTGTACCAGTGACACCCGTGCTCCGGGAAACATTGGGAGAAGCCTAATGAATTTGTTTTCTGCAAATGATTAAGCTATCAGCTTACAAAAATTAAGTTTCAGAAAGACCCCATGAATGAAATCCTCAATTTTCTAATAACAGACATAATCTGGTAAAAATTCCTCGATAATCTTGATGCCACATACAAATGAAAAATTAAGAAATTAACTTTACTGTCATTTGTAGAGGGCAATAAGCATTCTTAATGCACCTCAACTTGTCAAGCAAGAAAGGCAGAAGGGCAAAATAGCAGAGAACAGCAGGGTGAAAGAAATTATGAGATGCGTCTAAGATGACTGCTGAGTGCTGAAATTTTGACTTAAATAGCTAAATATATAAATCCACAATCAATTAATTTATTAATTTATTTGCTAAATAACCCAAATACAAGTTGGTAGTCAGCTTAATAGGATACTATTTAGAACTAAACCAGACCTGAGTCTTACAGTTATTTTTACATTTTTTGTTACAATTCTCTTTACAGCCTCAAGTCTCATTTTGGTTTGACAGTTATTCACTAGTCCAAGGGGAGGGAAATAAAACTTTCTCTGCAATGTGAGAGAAGTCTGGACAGAACAGCAGGTTTTAGCCTGAATTATCAGAGATTTGAGCTTCTGGTTTTGGGGGATTAGCAGTCAGTTGTACAAGATGAATCAAATTCAGGGCTTTTGAGCACCAGCTACTGAAGCCAAATGGAGTAGCAAGCCAGCCAGACATTTCAGAACAGGGTTTGTATAGAAATGTAACTTTTTATATAATTACAATGTAAGGCAGCAACAATCATTGAAAATATGCAATATCTTTCTATTACAGAGGTAATGACACTATCCTGGATTCAATGCAATCAGCTATTATAGCTGTTCCAGATTTTACCACCAGCATTAACAGCACATCATTATTCAATCAGATGCATGCTGTAATTTTATTGGATTTTTGCTGTCTTGTTTACTGGCAGAATGAGGTCTCCTGTTCATACAGGAATGTGCCATTAGAAAACATATCAGCACCACTTTAATTTTAAAATTATTAAATAAACTAATGGTAATTTATGTCAATTCATATTTGTGTATGGTTAGTCTCAGTATCTTGACATTTAAAGTCTCCACCCAAAAGCTGTTGTTGCCAGTACCACAGTCTTGTTACAACACACTTACTGTAAATGTATGGCAGATATTTTCCTAGCCTGTAGACAAAGATCCAGATGTAAGAGCACTAAGAAGGAAGAAGGAAAGAACTGATAGATCTTATAAAATCTTTTAAGGCATTTTGTTTTCAGAAGAGTAAGTGCTGTTTTATCTGCTCTGTTTCCCTGCTTTTATCAGTTGCTGGATTTACTATATGTAAAATGCAAAATATAAAAGCAGAGATGGTGCCTTTTTTCACCTTCTGGTAAACAGATTAAAAATTCTGCAGATTAAAGATAAATAAGGATTGAAAGTATAAGGACCAATGAAGTTAGAGTGACATTTATACACACTTCAGTTCTGGAAAAACAACTGTACTGTGATTATGCAAATCAGCCACTCACAACCAAAATGCAGGGATTTACATAACGGAGAAAAAAATTCCTCCCAGTTATGGCTCAGTAACTTACCGGGTTCTTGCACTTTAATTGTATGATTCATTGTAATAAAATTATCCCACTTGCTTTATCCAGAGTGAAATGTATGTTAGGACATTGCCATTCTGAATGATGTGTGTGCTTTTGGAAGCCTACATTCTCCTGTCACAAAATGTGGTGTATGTTCTACTTTAAAGAGATACAAATCAAGAAAAAACCTCCAGATTTTCTGCTTGTACCAATGAAAATTTTAACCTGGTTTATGTACTGCATCACTGTTCTTGAAATAAATGTATACTGATACAAATAGGTCTTTTCTTTTTCTTGGAACTTTTATTTCCTTATTCTATTAAATTAATTATTTTTTTAAAATAAGACTTGTCTTGTGCATACATCACAGAAGAAAACATCAGTATAATTTGAATTGCAATAATTTAAATTGATTTTTATCTTGTACTTTTGCAAAGTGAACTTTTAATGGGAATCCTGGTATCTTCAGTTAGCTGGTATGTTTAGACTATTTAAATTCTGACATCTGTGTGTTCTACAAAACTTAGTACTTAAAAAACCAGAATCTTCTATTTTAAGCTGCACGGAAGGAAAAATATTTATTCAGCTAGATTTAGTTTGATGTACCTTTATTAGTGTTATCATGTATTCAATGATTAGAATGTTGTATTTCCTTTTTTTTTTTTTTTCAATATAAGTATGACTTGATACTATATAATTTCTAAGACAAAACAGAAAGAGAAGACTACATAAATTAGGCCCTACTATGCCTCGGCCTTTTTAGCACTCAAACCAAATTGATTGCAGATGAGCCTTTTCACAACACTTTATCCTATTATATATACATCCATTACATCATGATGCCTTATTTTCCATCTGCAGACATCATAGGCAGAAAAAACGAAAACATTTAATTATTTATCTCACACAGAGATAAACAACAGAGCACTGAAAAAAGGTCCTCTCATAATACACTGAGATTTCAAAGTCCTTCCTCTCATGTGGGGATGAACATGAGACCTTTGGAAGTAAAAATGGTAAAGCAGATAAACTAAAAAAGAGGCTTGTTCCTCATCTGAAAAGGATAGAGAACTTGCTGACTATGACATTCCACTGCCAAGTGTAAGACTCAAATCACATCCTCAGTTCCAATCTACCAGAGGAAAAACCTGATCCATGGTCCTGGGAGTGTTCTTGGACTTCCAAGAATCTCTGCTGCCCCCAGTGGGGCCCATGCGCCATAGTTCCTCTCTCTCACACAGCAAGAAATTCCCAAAAAGACACTATACCAACAATTTGGTTTGTACTAATTTACATTCTGCTCTGTTTTAAGAGAGATTCTAAAAAAAAATTTGCAGCCAGCTGTAAGAGTTAAGTCCTGAAAACTTTTCTAGCACAATTACATTTTTTTTGTAATAGATTGAAAACACCACACGGACAAATTCCCACTAGCATAAACTGAACAACTCATGAGAAAATGCTATAATCTTCCAAAAGGGAAATGAGGTCTCCTCTGCCCTCCTGTCCCCAATATTTTTTAGACAGCCTTGTTTTGTGTTTATGTTCGTTTATAAATGAAAAATACATACAAATGTGTGTAATGAGGTCCCTTCTTGTAGGATTTATTATTGAGGAAAACAGGCAAAAGAAAGTTGTTTGTAATATAAGATGCTCAAATAGGTCATTGGCACTAATCCATATTTAGTATTTCAAAACCACCCCCACACCAGTTCCTTGCCCCTCTGCAGTACAGTGAACATTCAGCTTTCTTCTTGAAATGGCAAAACCCCCCCAGTACAGCAGAAAGCAACAATAAATAGCCCCAGCATCTGATAGAGATCCTGGGATGATCCAAGCACATCTGCAGCCTCTATAGTAAGAGCAGACAACTGGAATGGGGTTTGTGACTACCTTAGGTTCACTTCTCCAGGACAACAGTACTGCATGATCTTGGATAACAGACCAGATTTCTAAGATGGTGGCAATATATTCTGGTGCCTCTATTAGCATAAGGTACCTTATTTTATAAATAATTTGATGTATTTCATAAGAAATAAGATTTGTCTTATGACCTAATATACTTTTTTAAGTAAGCACTTTCATTATCTAAAAGTAGGGGCTTTTTTCTTTCTTGAAGAGATAATAGAAGTTTTAGTCAGTTCAGCTTGAAAAGTCTCTCCAGATTGGACTTTCCACTTGTTTTCTTTGTGGTTTTAAAAAAGTATGCAGCAGGGCATTCCAAATTTCTCTCTATCCACAAACCTTCTCCTACACCTACCCATTACAGAGTTCCTCATACTGGAAGACATTCATGCCTTTGCAAAGTTAAAAGCAAAGTTTAAAAATAAGAGGCTATTTACGTAAAAGTCCCATCTATGTTATTTACATAGTGTGGTGAGATAAAAGTTACAAGACACATGTTTCAAATTCTGACTGTCCCTGAATGTCTTGTTTTTTCATTTTTTCTCTTTTTTCTTTTTATTCCTGTTTTTTTGTATTTTTGTTCTTTTGTTTTGTTTTCCCATGACATCCTCAGACAATTTTATTTCAGTATGGTCTTCACTGGACTGCATAGATCACCAAAACAATGGCACACAAACTTCTTACCTCTATAACACCTTAATTCTTGCAAGTGGGAATTTTGAGTGACAGAGCAAAGCTGTTTCCTATCAATTTATCAAAAACTGCACCTGCCACATTGCCAAGATTCATTTAGAGATAAAAAAATTATTATTATTCGAATTTATTATCTGACTTTATCGGTCACAGAACATTTCTTTACACAAAGGATAGCCTTCTAAAGATGAAAACTCTTACATATGTTAAAATACTTCCCTGGACATATTTTAAATTTACTTTTTCTGGCAAATAAGTTATTACAGATTGAATTACTTTCTAATGCTTGCTACTAAAACACACACACAGAGCCTTCACCTTCTTGTCTATAAAAGTGCCAAAATTATCTGCTAGCAGCATTAGGTAATTTTTCTGTCAGTAAGAAAAAGGATTTTTTCTGTATTATACAAAATGCCATTGACAATACTGAATTAGTCCTAGATTTGATACCAGTGTATGCAGAGTAGAACATATCAAACAGATTCAAGAACTCCAGTATTATCATAAACAACAGCAAAAAGTTAATGGTTATATTTTTTTTAATGTGAACAAATTGAGGCCTCAACTTTGAATCAATACCTTCAAGCACCAAAGATCAAAAGAGCCCTGCTGACTTTAGTTCTACTAACCTCACAGAAATATATATTTATACTTTTACGTTTTCAGCACAGGTACATGAACTTGTGCAAACAGCATTCAGTGGCTTATCTGCTAGAATAACTAGTGGGAAAAGCACAGCTACCTTCATACATGACAGATGTATTACCTGTTTTCTTGTTAAAACTCAATTTTCACATTTCTTTCAACGTTTTCTAATCTCCACAGATTCAAAGTTTCCTTGTTTTCTCAATATGTGTGCGTTCTGGCGAAATATTGCTTTAAGGAAATATGGCCATGTACATTTATCATAAACATGAAACTAAGTGCTACTAATAGGAAACATTTTACTTATTGGTCCCACAGCCACAGTGAAGTTGTCTAGTTTCAGTTTTAATGATTCAGCAGTAACTCATCAGGAAAAATTACCAAACTAATCTGAATACCAAGAATACACATAAATTACATTTGAGTTGGACTCTATTTTTTTCTACTTCAGTTAACTTTGAGGAACTTACAAAACCAGTTTAATCTTGTGATTTTTCTAGCTTTGACTAGAAAACGTTTAGTATGCTGTCTAAATAAATGTCAAAGAAGAAAATATCAAATTAAACCTAGTCTGCCAACAGAAGCTTTTTCATCAATCACATTTTACTTACGTGGAATTTTGTTGAGTTCATTCATGAACTTCTCTTTTAGCTTCGAAAATGCATCTTCTTTTCCTCCTCCTCCTCCTCCAGGACTGGCTGGCTCGGTGACATTACTTGGAGGGGCTGCTGCTACTGTGGTTGCTGGCGGTGCTGCCAGGGCCTCGTGATGACTTTCACTCACCATTTTAACTCCTGGGTAAGCTGTTGGAAGAAAAAAAGAAAAAAAGAACAAAAAACCAAAAGGTAATATAATTGAAATGTATCTCTCATCAAGAAATGAACGAATAGGCAGAATATCACTTGGTTCTCCTGCGTACTGGGTAAATATTACTTCATTTCTATACAGTTTCAGGTTCTTCATGAAATATTTATTAGACAAGAGAGAAAAGTATTTTGCAGGGTTAATTTCAGCCAGAATAATTTTATTGCTTAGAGCACTTTTCCAATGGTTTGCATTTGGAAGTGCTAAATTTGAAACCTCAAAATTCCTGTAAAAATCTCATACAGATTTACATTTTCTCTTCAGCTTGAAAGTATAAGCAAATTGGGTAATAAATGTCCCTATGTGCAAATTTCAATGAATTTACATAATTATTTTTCTGTGGGAATTAAAGAGGTGTGGATCATGGACAGAGTTTCTGCATATGAAATAAATAAGGTGATAAGGACATAATAAAAACACTGTGATTTCCTGTCAAAGTAATAACCTATTGTTTCCTATTTAAAACTGTGTATTAAATAGAAATTGATTTGCATGCATTTTTATCTTCACTAAGTGAAGACAATTTTCCTTCAAGTTATTTTGTGTGACACTTGCTACTGACAACATTCTCTTAAATTATTCAGATGTCTTACTGTATTCATGAAAATACAACATCTGTAGGGAGTCTAAATGCAGCCATTTTGAAATATCCATGAGGCTGTCACAAGCATAATCCCACATCAGCATATTTTTAATTTCATGTTGTTTAATGGGCATTTTGGATAACCTTTAAGCGTATGTTACTGTGTTGGGTGTGCAAGGCCAGGTGTTAAGAGTGGGCTGGCTACCGGCTGGCATCAGTGAGAAGCTGCCAGAAGCCTCTCCCATGTCCCTCAGAGCCAATTCCAGACAGCCCCTGGATGGACTCACTGCTGACCAAGGTCGAGCCATCAGCGATGGTGGCAGCATCTCTGGGGTAACTGATTTAAAAAGGGCAAATACTGCTGGACAACTGGGAAAGAGGAGTGAGAATAAGTGAGAGGAGCAGCCGTGCTGGCACTGTGGGCAGGGCAGGAGGAGGGGAGGAGGTGCCGCAGGCACTGGAGCAGAGATTCCCCTGCAGCCCGTGGTGTGGCCCAGGGTAAGGCAGGATGGGACCCTGCAGTCTATGGAGGAACAGAGATCCACCTGCAGCCTGGGGAGGGCCCACACTGGGGCAGGTGGAGGCCTGAAGGGGGCTGTGACCCTCTGGGAAACCTGTGCTGGAGCAGGGGCCTGGCAGGAGCTGTGGCCCCATGGAGAGAGGAGCCCACAGTGAGCAGGTTTGCTGGCAGGAGTGGTGACCCCATGGAGAACCCACTCTGAAGCAGTGTGCTCCTGAAGGACTGCACCCTGAGGGAGGGACCATGCTGGAGCAGCTTGTGAAGAGCTATACGCCATGAGAAGGACTCAAATTAGAGAAGTTCCTGGAGGGAGGGATCCCACACTGGAGCAGAGAAAGTGAGTGAGGAGTCCTCTCCCTGAGGAGGAGGGAGAGCAAAGACAACTTGTGATAGACTGACTGCAACCACAATTCCCCATTCCCCTGCACTGCTGAGGAAATCCAGAGTGAAGTTAATCCCTGGAAGAAGGGAGGGGGGAGGGAAGCTGTTTCAGATTTAGTTTCATTTCTCAATATCCTACTTTGCTTTGATTGGTAAATTAAGCCAATTTCCCTAATTCAAATCTGATTTGACTGTGACAGCAATGAGTGACTGATGTCTCCCTGTTCTTATCTTGCTCCTCCACTGTCCAGCTGAGGATAGGAGGGATAGAGCAGCTTTGGTGGGAACCTGGCACCCAGTCAGGGTCAGCTACCGCAGTCACATAGCAAAGAACTTTGGGCTAGTGGGATGAAGATGAGAAGATATCATAGAAATTCCTGCAACACAGGAAGGCTAGCTGAAATGTTTATGCAGTTTTTGAAAACATTGTTCTGATTTTCTGCTGCATCATAAATATCACTGATCTGAATAATTTCAGAAAACAGAAGGAGAAAGGGTTTGAAAAATAACAAACATTCATTATTGCTCTGAGTATACAATTGCTCTCAGCTTCAAAAGGCATTTGGCCTTTGAGCTTTTCCTGAGAAATTTAAACATCAACATAGGAATAAAACACAACACATCAAAATTGAAGGGGCATAAGAGCATCTGACTGCATGCAATATGATCAATCATGACCTTTCTTGTCTTACATGATTGTTTTCATGGATGCTGCTAAAAGCAATCAGATCACTAAATCAAGAGGAGATTTGGCTTTTCGTCCTTCAACTTTAGTTCTACAAGTCTGCAGTCATGAAGACCTGTAGGCACAGGCCTGACTGCAGGCAGAATGAACTTTCTGAAATCATCCTCACCATTCCTATCATTAAACAGGGGTTTGCACACGGGTAGTCTGGAATACAAAAGCCATTCGCCAATACTCCTGTATGATGAAAAACATTTTAACAAAATAGGGGGTTGGTATTGCTTAATTTAGTGAATATTTTGTAGCAATTTTATTGATGCAGCAGCAAATGAAGTGGTATTCCCTGCCTACCCATCACTTCTGTCCTTGCTCTCAAGTCCCTAGCCTAATATAAAATCATGTTGATGTTGACACAGAATATCTATGCAATACATCTCTATAAATATTTCATAAGCATGTGGTCTTAACTATTTCCCTGCAACAACATGGGAGCAGTTCACTATCAAAAGCAGACCAATGTCAATGGAAAGATTCCAGTTAATAGTCATAAATTTGGCTCAAGCCCGAAGTATCTGTATTTCCTCAACTGCCTCACAAAACAACAAAAAAAATCAAGTAGTCCATAATTTTGGTAACAAATAAAATGCCAGCTATTCCAGACTAAGAGACTTTTTCCATATGCTCTGATGGATGTCAAACACTATGAAGCATAAGCTGTAAACACTAGTGCTGTTTTATGTTATAGCACTTTGTCAATGAATGTCACTTAAATCAGAAGGAAAGTTGTATATCATAATTAAATCAAAATGAAATTGCTTAATTAGAATATATTGCTCAATTAATTCAGGCCTGGCAGTTGACTATTTTATTTAGGAATGGAAGACACAATTTGCAGTGACGACTTTCAGCTAATTAAAAATTAAGGCAAATGTAATTTATTTGCTTCTAGGTTTTGAACTATATTTTGAAAATATATTCAAAGAACAAATTTGAGGCATTACACTTTGATTTACTTAAAAGGAGGAAAAACCAACAAAACAGACTATTCCTGTGATGTCCAGGAACAATCCTCAGTAGATTCCTAGTGCAGTTAGAGGTCACTATGTCTAATGAGGCATGCACAAATGGTTTGAGACTTGCCACAGAACCTTCGACGTTTACATGCCAATGACACTGTCCTGATATTTCAAAAAGGTGTGAAGGGGCTGAAAAAAGAATCTTGACTCAGAAAAAGCTCTCTGCAAAGAGCATGTGCCCACTTGCTTATAATATCTGATGGCTTTTGTAAGTGTAATGCTGCAGCTTTCCACAATAACAGTATAAGCACCGTGGTAGTATTAGAGACTGCAGAATACAGAATAATTATATTTAAACTGGCCTTTAAAAAAATGGGGTTACTTGAGTGCTGCAGTGCATTGCTGAAGGTAAAGATCTACAAATCATTAGCAGATTCTCCGCCATTTATGAAATGGTAGTTGCAAGCAAAAAAGTCTTGTAAGTTAAAAAATGAAATGTCATCCCACTCAACTATGATTTTCAGTCCAATGTTCACTGCAACGTTTATAGTGCTATCTATGAAATATTATGTTTCATGTGCAACATCCAGTCATAAATAAGAGTATGTTTTTAATTGTACAATATAGGAGTGTGCCTCTTGTTGATGGAGTGACAAAACTGTCCTTTGTCCCCTCAAAAAGGAAAGAAGCTCAGAAGTTTCTCTCCTCGATTAGGTGAAGAAGACACTTCATAGGCTTAGGGGACTTCACCTCAAACTTAAGGATACCTAATTGGACAGAAGCCAAAAAATCCCGCGTAGGCAATTAACTAGAAAAAGGAGGGAACAAAGAAACTAATCACTTTTGTAGGGTGTTTTACCAGGAGCAAGAAGGTCTGGCACCTAGCTCAGTCTTTCTCTGTTTGTTATTTTGCCTTTTATTAAGCCTTTTTGTTTCCAACACTGCAACAGAACCCATCCTGCTGATTTTTATGCCTCCAAGAGTAGCTAAGCTATCTTGGGTATGTTATAGGCCTCTGAGAGCTTATTAGACCTGGCTTGAGGAGGTTACTATATCAGCAGAGAAAATTACAATTTAACTTTCAAGCTTCTATAAAATGTAGCACAGACTATATTTCCTGACCACATAATTCTTTGGCATACCACTGCCCAGTACCTCTAAAGAAAATTGTAAAGTATTGGAATTACATTGGAAAGTACCTCTAAAGAAAATTGTAAAGCAGCAATGTCTCTTAGGAGAAGAGTAAAGAGGCATAAAACTTCAGACATGGATGAATTGAAGAGGGCATTGAACAGATTCTGGAAATCACAGTTGAAAGAATATGCTCAAAGGGCAACAGCCTGAAAACACTGGCATATGCAAAGATGTGGACAACTTGGGAAGACTAATCTCAGGGGAAATTTTAAACTTTTTTTAAAAAACTGAATAGTCAGAAAATTATGAGATGGGATGTCCACATTGATTCACACAGAAGGAGGATTTTCTGGAATGAGCAAAACTCAAGAACAATGTATCACCTTCTGGAAAATCATGGGGAAAATTATGATAGCCTTACAAAAAAAAAAAAAAAAAAAAGAAAGAAAGAAAATAATAACATGCCAAAGGCAGGAAAGTTAATTGGTGTGTTTCTATGTGGCTGAATTACAGTGGGTGTACCACAGCAGTTGCTTAATACATAATCTTATAGGTGTAAAATCAGCAACATTCCTTCTACATGGTGGATTTCAGACAATTTATACTTGCTCATTTCTCCTCTTATCTGCTGAATCCAAGCTGCAGGCAGTGAGACAGTTAACAGGTCAGGCATCCCACGCTGACCAAATAATTACCTCCCAATGAGAAATTTTCTGGAAAGTGTCCTTTTACTTTACTGCCTCCTTTTTGCCATACTAAAAATTAAAATTAGTGAAATTATTAAAAACATAGAACTACAGTGTTGTTATGAGTAGTTTAAGTTTTCAGAAGTAACAGTCATCATTCTTTCAATGTGTAATGCTGCAACTGTAGTAGACCTATTGTCTACACTCCAGATGTAAATTGGGATCTATACTGTTAAATGGTATTTCTTGGAAAGCTTATTGTTTCAGCATACAAAATATGTTCAACCCAGCAGTCACATCCAATGCAATGGATGTAATGTAATAACAAAACTTCTCCAAGAAAGAAGAAAAATCTCACAGTTGTGTCCCTCGATCATTTTTGTTTACAGCACCTGAGCACTGAAAGAGAAAGCAACTATTAGCTTTTAGTGCCAGTATACCCAGGGTAAGAATGCAGTATTGCCAGAGAAAGGTTTGCACCACATTGAAAATATACCTCATTCCATCAGAGTGTTTTTGATGAAATTAATTATTCAGAAGATGGGATCATTAGCAGAATGTTTAAAGGTACCTACAATAAGGGATCTCTTCTTAGATTTAGGCATTCTGGGATGTTAATAATACATTTTTTGCTCATTCATCTTCCTACTAATGAAATAGGTTATCTTTGTAACTTCAGTAAAGGACAGTTATTTTAAAAGACAAGCTCAGAAAAGAGACTTTCTTGGCCTTTTATAAAGATGAGACTGTAAGTACATTTTCAGAAGAATGGAAGGTCATGGCAAAGATGTATCAAAACAGCCTTTTCATGGCTACCACAAAGGTTTACAATGCAAGCCAGATTTAGTACTACTTTAGAGAAGGTACATGAAAGGCCAACAGTTCACAGGGAAAAAAAGTTCTGATGAAGAACCTTGGTATGAGAATTCAGGGGTCCTCTCTGTGCTCCTATCAAGGCACAAGAAATGTCCCAGCAACGTTCCCACCTTCCCCAGAGTGATCCCTGCATCCTTTTCGGTGGAAAAGAGAAACTTCTCTTGCTGCCATTTATGAAACATGAACTGATACTTCCCAGATGCCATCCGTACATCAGCTCTTTAACACTGCTTTCCAATGCTTGCGGCTAACACCACAGCAATAGCAATTGGCTGAATGAACTGAATAAACAAGATAAAGCACCTAAATCTTCTCCCATAAGCCAATGGCTATGTTATTGCTCAGTTTTAAGAAGTGCCCATGCCTGCATGCCCAGTCCTGCCAAAGGAGTATCACTTGCCCTGGAGCAGGCTGGAGGAGCACAGACAAACAGAACTGTGAGATGGTGAGCCAGGAGTGATGAGGATCCAATACATGGAGGGGGAGACATCTGAGCCAAACTTTAAGCAAGTGTGGGGGAAGAACAGCAGTCACATACCAAGTCAGGCAGAAGTGCTGCAACCCCAAAGCAGAAAAGAGAAGGAGAGCTTGGCAGAAATATTTTACACTTAGCAAAAACTTAAAGTTTTGAGGCTGACAGTTATCTACAGCACATTCCTGGACCAGGAAACAAATCTTTCCATTATTAGATATGAGTTCCATATGAGTCTCCAGAATTCACTTAAAATAAGAACAAATATTTTTAGAAAAACATCTCAAAGACAATCACTTGATGGCTAAATATAATTAATTCTCATGAGAAAGTGAAATATTCTCAGATTTCCAGTCTAATATTCACACTGCAAACCTATTATTTGAATATGAGTTGTATCAAAATAATAGCCAAGTCTTTGTGTACTATTCTTAGCCTAATTCACTTTTTTAGTATATCTGATAAATCTAGAAAACATGAAGATTAAGCATAGAATAGTTCACAGTTCTCTGTTACAATAAAACTATTTTATTTAATTGAAATCATTATAATGGAGCATTTCATGTCTAAGCATGTTTCAAAGCTAACCATATAATGTCACAGAAAACAGTTTGTCCAGGGACAGCAAATCACCTGCAAATTTTTGGGAGGGATATGGACATTGTGAGCACTGGAGAAAGACAAATTCTTCTGTCCACAGCACAAACTGCAGGCTTCTCTTTCAGCTTCCTGTGCACCCATCTATTAAATATGGCAGAACTGCTTGAAGTATAAGACTTTGAAATATCTTATACTAAAGTCTAAGGAAGAGAAACTTTGTCTCAAATTTTCAGGAAGCACCAGAGTCTGATATGCAATCTAAGAAAAGCTAATCACTGTATTTTGGAGTACCAAGATATGCAAGATGTATTTTCAGATTCACTCCGTAAGCTGTTGATAAGACCACAATTAATTTCACTGAGAGCAGTGAAGTTGACACTATTTTCTTTGCAGCTAAAAGCCATAATTTTTTGACTGCACTTCAAACTTCTGCTCCTGCAATGCAGAAGAGCACATGGAAGCCAGAGAATGCACAGCAGTTACAGAGAAATAGCTCTGCTTAGGTCATACTGCAAAGTAAGTCAAGAGGGATATCAAGAAAGTCAAAGTCAAGATTCACTACATAAACGCTTGACCATGTTCTGAAACTTATTTTCCTCTAAGTATATGATATTTCTTAGTCATTTGATTCTTTTGTTATTTAGAGGTAACGAAGAAGGAGAGAGCCCTGTGTCTCTGGATGTTGATGTTATTGTAATGTTTCAGCAGCAGTGAGGTTACCTGTCAAAGCTTCACAGTATGTACAATTTAAACCCTCTCTCTTCATCTACGAATAGCAATTGCTGCTTTAAAATGTCTGAGCTCCTTGACAATAGCTAGTTATTAACAGAAATAAGGGAAAGAAAGCAAGAAACTACTGTAATTTCCTCCCACATGATCATTCTGTCATCTTTCACACTTGCATCTCATTTCCTGAAGCTGCAATCTGTGTTTCTACTCCCCTGGTATTTACTTCCAGACTTCCTTTATACAGCAGTGTAAGACAAAAGAATTTATATAAAAATTAGTGTTCAACTGAATTTAAGCATGAAATTCAAATGCAGTCCACCGAGAGTTCTTGCTGTTCCAAAATAATTTTAGAGTAATCTTACAAATAATGAAGCCCTTTACATCAATACATTTTTTTGTTGTGTATATTGCATAAAATCAATTTATATTCCCATATGTGGCTCCTGTCCAATCAATGGCTCCAATAAAGCCTATAAATTAGTGAAGTGCCATAGAGCTTAATTATGACACAGTAAAATTCACAAGGAACAACATAACAGAAATGGTAAAATAATACAGAGAAATGTTATTAATATTCTTGCTTTGGCACAGCCTTAAATTCACTTTTTGCCCTTTGAATTTTCTTTTTTATCAATACTTCTTATATGCCCCAATTTCTGCAATGAGTAACCATGGGGCTAGCAAAATTAAATGGGTACATGCACTAAGGAACCAAACTGAGATGAGCTGAGATGTGCAGTTCAGGGCTATCTCTCACATTAGTTCAGCCTTGGACTTAGGCTGTGAAGTAACTGGTACCTCAGAATGTGACTCTGACAAGTGACTATATAAAAATGGCACCTTTTCCCTGAGAAGGATCTGCTCTCTACATATGTTCAGTCATATATGCTGAATTTAATGAGTACCACATTTAACTTCATCACCAAGTGTTTTTCCACCATTACATCCACAGTATTATAAAGCTAAGGGAGCAAGGAAAATGCAGTAAGATTGTATTCCTCATCTTCATCATGAATGCAATTTCAAATGGAACTTCAAAGTCCTTTGAGAACTTACTGCAGATCACACAGTAAGCTCATGAAATTTGGGCTACATCACTTGGTGGTAGGTGGGAAAAGACAACAGTTCAGCAAGTTTTTCAGATGCTATGATAAAATTATGTTTATGGCATTTAGAAAAATGTAAATAGTTGGTATTTGGCATTAAAGCTTTAGATGCATCACCCTGGTGTAGTAATGGGAAAAATACCATGTGAGTGAATTTTGTAGATCAAACTTTGCAAATTCTGTATGATCAAGATTCAGAATTTTCAGGTACATTCATTCTAGTTTTAAAAAATCTCAGTATGTCATCACACAGATCTCAATCTGAAATGTGTAAAGTACCCATGTGAGCACAAAGACATCTTTCTCTAAATACATATCATAGGTATATTCCTCCCAGGTGAGCATTAATTATACACTACTATTATTGCAAGAGAGGAAACAATGAAAGTTTGAGTCCAAGACTTTTCTTGTGAACAGATGGGGTAAATACACAATTTTCGTAAGTTGTGATGCTGTCAAGATTTTTCAGGGTTTTCTTCAGCCATTGCAGTACTGAAATCGGGAACAATGATGCAAAACCATGAAAAGCAGCTGACTGATTGTGACAGGTTCTGTTAATTGCAGCTATATGAAAATTATTGTTTCTTGAATGTTACCAGTGAAGGAAAGAACATGGGGACACAGGAAGCATCTGCACTTAGATTTGGTTCTTAAGTTAAAATATTCTCTAAAAAAAGTTAGTTGATATTTATGGTTAATTACTCTACATAGATTTTTTAAGACAATCTTATCAGCACATGGAAGTAAAATGGCAAAAATTGAAACTAATTGTCCCATAATGACTGACACTTTTTCCCCTGTTGAGAATGCTATGCCATCATCCAATAGCCTTCTGCACACAGCAGGAGGGAAAATTACCAATCAATTACATGACATTTAATTTCCAACTTGAAACATTCTTCTACTGAAAGAAAGAAAGCAAAAAAATCCTAATTTGAGGCTAATAACCATGCATTCCCTACAGTGTTTTGGAAAGACAACTTTTAAAAAGATGCCCTTATGCATATCCAAATTTTTTTAAATAACTGATTACCTTAAAATGAGGCATTTATAAAGTATTAGTATAAGCACTGATTTCTGCTGTTAGTACAACTATTGCTTATTCTGCAATCATTTCTTCAGATATTCAGTTTAGCAAGGATTCCAACTACAAGAATGTTGCATCCAGCTCATGCATGAGCAATACTAGAGAACAAAACTCCAGAATAAAGATGAGGAAGTAACAAAACGAAATAAAAAACAGAACTACTTGTTTTTTTTTTGTTTCTGTTGAAATAAAGTTAAGGATAAATGGTAATTTAGGGATTTTCATAGGTTTAAAACTTCTAGGGCTTTTTGCACATGGAAATGCTTGGTATGGTCATATTCCCTTCTCTTCTGTAGACCAGAGAAAGCCTGTATGATAAAGCTTTGAATTCCCTTGGACAGATGACAGACTAAGCCTAAGGTTATCTTCAATGAGTGAGTTCTCATCACTTGGGTTTTGCATAGCCAGTGTTGCTACCTCCAAGGGAAGAGTCATCACTGTTCAGCTTTTGCAAAAAAGGACTTGCATGCCTGTCTTCTGGCATCACCTCTTAGAAGGTGCTGGAGGCAGTTCAGAGAAGAAGCAAGATTTATGAGTCACTTCTGTTTTTAGCACACCCTGCTGACTAGACAGCTTCTCACTCAGCATGCTGGCTGCTGAGCAACCCATTTTGAGGTACTCACATCCTCCGGATACTGTACAGGAAGCTTGCTCTGAAGCTGTGACATAGTCCAAGGATGGAAGGAGCATGGGTATTCGTAAGCACAACATCAGGAATTCTCTAATCTAACCCACAACCTCAATTTGCTCTGCTTTCATAAATAGGATGACAGAAGCAGTCTGGTGTCTCTGCCTGACATTATGGCCCTTCTGCGTCATGAATAGGTTCTGCACAGGTTTGAAAGAAACTTGGTGGACTCAGGCCAACTGCTATGCCTGGGCGCTGCATTCTGAAAGCAGCCCTTCTGCATGCCTCTTTCAGATGGCACATCCCAGAGTATCATGCCCTTTTAGACTGAGGGATGGATCTACCCTAGATCTGGACAACAGTCTGCAGCAGCATTCTGACTGAGACAGTGATTGATAGATCATTCTGCCTCATTAGCCACTTACTCTTGCAGGAGGGCAACTAAGGTTAGTGTTATTGCCAAAACAACCTGAGGGAGCTAGAAATCCTACTTAATAGGCAAGGCTGATTTATTGCTACTGCTGGCTTTCCCAATTTTGTTCTGGGCACTTCTTTCCTCTGACCCAGTACAGTGCTCTTTGTTTTAAACCACTGATTCAGTAGATGTTCAAGGGAAAGTGTTGTTCATCAAAAGTGTTTAAGTAGGATAATTCAGTTTTTCAGTTTGTGGATGGAAACTTGGGCAAATTTTACTTAACCTATGGGTAATTACACTCGGAACACTCTGAACAGCTCACTGGTTACAGGATGGTTACAGGAATGTTGTTTATAACGCAGCCCAGTAGATACTACTATTGCAGTTAAGTCTCTAATAGCTAAACACCTTGGAGCATGTTGTCACACATCCTAAGTTTTCCTGTAGATTTAGCTGATTGAGTTAATTGTCCAACTGAGACATCAGAAGAAGGGCTGAGTGTACACTAAGTGCTATACAGTTAACATTTACACAGAAAGAAAGAAGTTCTGAATAAGCAAAGAATTCTACTTTGTATAGACTTATTGACATAATTTAAAAAACAACCTGTTATGCTTCAGTTTTTATTTTCTTGATGGTCACGTTGTTTAATTGAATGCTTCAACTTTTGTTATCTTGTGGTTTCCTTTTTTTCTCCCTTATTTAGTTTACTGTAAACCTCTATATTCAAGTATGGAATTATCACCATTTATTGGTCAACACTCCTTCTATAACCATAATCCATTTAAAACAGAAAACAAACAAAAAAAACCTTATTGATCATATTTGCAAAGTAAGTAAGATTTGTAAAGGAAAGTAGGATTATATGTTGTCACAGAATGAAGAAAATTAGCTATGTGTTCAGTTCCCACTTTTTTTAAGGTCATCATAGCTAGTGTAAAACTATGCATCTTTATCTAACTTTTAGCTGAAACATCTAACTTCTGCTATTATGTGATCTGTGACCTTCTGGGTGTGACAGAGCAGACCTGAAGGTGGGGAGAGTTTCAGCACTAAGGGTACACACCTTCTGAGGTCATGTGCTACCCAATGTTTGGCTGGTGAACTTGGCCTACAAGGAGGACGATACACAGCAAGAGGTTCATGCCTTTTACTGCTCAAGAGGAGCAGCCAGGATAAAGAAGTGATAATTTTAACTTCCTTTAGATCTTCTGGTAGCTGGTTATTTTTTGCCCTCTGCAATTTCTAAATCAAAGTGAATTGCTCTGGAGAAGGAAGAGGGTACTGAGCCAAACAGAAGCATGATGTAGGGAGGCTAGCATGGCCTTTAAGCTTCTTTCAGTACATGTGTTTCTGCTTTGTGACATGGGCATTTCTTCTTCATGAATGCATGTAAACATGGGACTGGACTCAAATGATAATTCCAGCACTACTTGCAAGAGCCTGGTACTCTATAATGAATGCAGAACTAATTATTAAAGAAAATCTTGGTTTCCTCTAAAAAACTTAGAGCTAAGAGATTTCCAAAGATTATACCTACATTATAAAGCATAAGAACAAAAGAATTCAACATGACTGATGAAATTGTTTGCTTTTTCTTTAGAAGAAAGTAATAAATAAGTCAGCATTTCAAAGTTGTGTGAAGAGAAAAGCTATTTCAGAGAAAGAAGACGGATGCATTGTTCTGTAGCAGGGGAATTTGATGAGCTCCAAAAATCTCTTTGGAAGAGAAAAGATGTATTATAGTATGTGAAAAGAAGAAATCTTCAGTAACAGGCTGTTATCTAGCTGCTAAGGGCTGGTTCTCAATGAAAACAGAGCAGAATAGAATGGATAGTTTAAGCACTGTGAGGTAAAAGCAGAAAATTGGACTTAGAGCACAAGGGACATTCACAATAGAATGAAAGTGGATGCAGTAAAGTGTTAAGAATGTGACAAGAAGAAGATTATCATAAATATGAAGAGACAAAAGTCAAGGTTTTGCCTTCACTTCAACAAAGCCCTTGGAGAGAAAAAAAAAAAGGGAATTAGCCCTGCTGGAATGTACATTAGCAAAGAGAAAAGAAAGATGAAAAGCAGAATACCCTTTCAAGGTCATTTTAAACTAAGCAGCAACTACTAAACCTCTAATTACAAGCCTGAAATTCTTGTTTATTTATTAGCAATTGCTAGCAAAAAAAAGAGATAAAAAGCTTAGTTCAACATAGTTTTGAAGTTCATATTTTGACTGCCAAAAAGCAAATAGAATAATTGAAAATTATTTAAACCTAGAAAATAAAGACAAGTTTGTAAATGAAAAGGTCATTATCTAATTGTTTTACCACACATTAAATAACATATTTTTCTTGTCTTCTGCCGTTTACAAAAAAAACTAACAGCTTTAACTTCACAGAACACCTAAATAAATGAAAGCCAAGACATCTTCTCAGAACTTAGGAACAAGTACAGCTTCCATGCTGTACACACATGCATTCCACTTTTCATTGAAGAACTAAACAAGCCTGGAGGCAAGTTGAGAAGTTTCCACCAAAAGCCCCTTGCTATTAAGATCCCTAATGCAGCAACTGTGTTTCAGCCATTACCAGCTATCACAATAGGAGAGAGAAGCAGCATTTATGGCAAGGAGTGATATTTGTTTTTAATCCACAGGCATAAGCCGTATCTGGAATTTTCATCACCTTTTCAACCATTTGAAAACAATAATTGTTACCTCTGTTAAATGCCTTCTCTTTCTAAACCAATACTCTCCAAATGTAAACTGTAGTCACAGCTGCAAAGGGATCTACTGCCAAAATACACCACTGGGAGAGAAGAAAATATAGTGGCAGGTGGCTCTCTCCCAAGTGGAGAGTGCTGTCTCCCTGAAACACTGTTGGCTCTTGTAAAAGAAATGCTAAAGAGCAAAGAACTGCAATATCAGCCAGGCTTTGTCTGTCAGTGAATGCTATTAATGGGAACAAACTAAAGGTTTTACCTTTAGTAGAAAAAGATGGAAAGGCTCAGGAGGGCTGAAGCACTGGGATGCCTTTTACTGCACACAAGGTTAAAGTAGTCAAAATTTTGTAAAGATACTTATTTAGTTAGGTTGGAACTCAGCAGTAGCCTTTACTTCCCTCACTCTTACATTCCTTACTCTTTCTGTTTGCAGATTCCTGACTAAAGCCCAGTGATTGCTTCACTAGATGTTTGCCTATCCCATATTCCAGTCCCATGAGTTTATTACCAGCAGGGGACAGTTTAAGGAATCAAGCTCAGGGAGGTGATGAAGCCCCTTAGTGCAGCTACACCAAGCAAACTGATGGCACAACACTTCAGGAAATACATATTGCCTGTGACATGGGAGCAGCTCAACACAGCAGCTTTTCCTGCTGATAGAGTGAACTCAATTAAAAGTGGGGATCTACAAGGTGAGAGAGAGCAGCAGAGAACTGTCCTATAGCACAAAGTCCTCTGGTCAGAGCTCACTTCAGAGGGAACTTACCTGCAGCTGTGCCAGGAGAACACTGAAGTTATCATCTGAAACTCTCAAAAGACACTCCTGAAGCCTTTGTATTTCTACCTTTTTATCTAGCATAACAAGAACTTATATGCTCATTATATATTTTACTGGGTCCTTTGCAATGCTCAAATCAAGAACTTTTAGATTTACAGTACAGCCACTTACTAGCTCATTTTAGTATTTGCAGTAGTAGATTCTGAATCTAATCTTTGCCTTGTTACAAAACCACTTGTAAGACACGAAATAAATGGATACTGGAGTGTTAAGTATCTATATTCTGCTTAGGAAAGGCAATGACTGCCTAGCATTTACAGCAGGGATTACAAGCATGACAGTTAGGTACATTTATTCCTTCTCTATGCAATTATTTCTAGCTGGCAAATTTGAACTTAGCTTATTTTTGTCGAAGCCTACTCACACTCCTTGTGACAAACCATCCTGGAACAAAATTGGCAAGTGACACCCGCTGTGAAATGAGAATCTGATCAATCATAAAAGTTGTAAATTATGTTGAAATATACTGAATAGCCTAAAAGGCTTTTAGGGCTGCCTTTATACCTTCATACATGGGCAGGCTCAGGGACATGTTGTAACACGCCTTCAGTCTGGATATCATAACTAGCACACTGTGGTGCACTGAAGGAGCATCTACATGCAGGAAAGGTTACAATCACTTTTTATCACCCAATATCCCAGCACAACCTGCATTAACATTGGGTTTCTCTTCTACCTATTAGGTGGTTTTAGCCCCTTCCCCTTGCTCATGGCAGTTTTTCACTCTCCCCTTCTTCTTTCTGGTGTGTGACTCATGCTATCCTAAGAATCACATTTCTCTGCTTCATTAACCAACTTTATTCTATCTTTTTAGATCCCTTCTCTAGAAATTTTTCGCTTCTCTATATTCTTCCACTCTATCTGTATCTCTATCCCTGCAGTCACCGTGCAATCTTAATAGATTTAGCTATTCATGCCTTTGAAAAATCTCCTCCTACACCTGCATAATTCTCCTGCTATGCAGCAAAACTCTTTCTTACTTTTAGCTCCCCTCTCATCACTTCTCCCTTCCTGCCTCTGTTCTATTTATTCAATTTCGCTTATCTAACTGAGGCCATAGTTATGTCAGCAGATCTCTGCAGAGCAGACATGTCAGCACAACTTCTAAGCTATGTTGTTATTCTGATAGAAGGAGTTTTTGCCAGCCTATATTACCCAATTTCAGTAGACAGTGTAACTGCACCAGCAACTGCACCTCCTCTTCAGCACTTGTTCTTCCTACACCCATGGTGCCAATGGGTCAGCAGCTACAGA
Source organism: Melozone crissalis (assembly GCF_028551555.1). Taxonomy (NCBI): domain Eukaryota; kingdom Metazoa; phylum Chordata; class Aves; order Passeriformes; family Passerellidae; genus Melozone; species Melozone crissalis. The sequence goes on along the minus strand of NW_026535782.1, from coordinate 30,612,117 downwards.
ACAGTCAGGCTGTTCAGCCACACTTGTCAGACAGTCCTTGATGCAGAGACTTTACTTTTAGAACAACAACAAACATGAAAACGCAACAAAGAATGGTATTTATGGTGCAGCAAGAATATCTGCTTGAATGCATGTATAGATCCTGATATTCTGTGTGTCTATCTAAATGGGCTAAGGAAGGGGCTCAGTTTGCAGAGTACAACATCAATGCTCAGCACTTCAGCAGAAGCAAATAAATACATGAATTTAGCATAGTTGCAGTGAATAATAACCAATTATTCTCAGGTCTCTTTTCATAAGTTGCAACTGCTTAGGAGTGATGGAAATTTTAATTTTAAATGGCCCTTGTTAGAACACAAGACTGTAAAAAGATTTATGTAAGAAAAGACATTACAATAGCAGAGAAGACAATGGGCTGTTTTTAGCAAGCCTGTTCATCTAATTGTGTTTTGCAGCCTAATGATGCTGCACAAAACTTAATTGACTATACTTCGAGCCCACCACTTCTAATGGAAGCTAGTACTGAAAAAGTAAAAGGAAACTGGATCTCAAGAAAGGGAATCAGGGATGATTTTTAACTTCTGTTACTACAGATCTCTGTAAACTCTTTCAGGTTTATATTCCAAAAAGTTTCTTAGATTATGTTCTAGGAATACAAAAGAACTTCTCTATGCTGGGACACGAGAAAGAAAGTATTTGAAAGAAATAAACAAAATGTACTGGATGTGACCTTTGGGAAGAGAATTGTAATGTGACCTAAACAGTCTTCTCCCACCCTCTTTGAAGCCACTTTCACAACCCTCATTCTCATTCTCAAAGTCTCATTTCTTTGTTCACTTATAAAACTGTCAGCAGTAAAGGAATGGAAGTAACTTCCCATGACAGATTACTACACAACAAGCTGGTTAAGGATTTCTTGCATGCCTGTTTGAAGCATTTGATTCTAAATACTGCCAGCCAATATATACTACATTGGATGGGTACTAACCTATATTATACTAGATGGAATATAGATTTAATCTAGTATAGTAAATCTCTATAATTCTGTATAAACAGTACTTGGCCATATTCCAAGATCTACTACATTTCTATTGCATTCTTTATACACAAACCATGAATCATAGTTAGGACCTGTAAACATGGGAAAGTAATAGTCATCCAACTCATCTTCATTTAATTATACTAAAATGGCTATAATGTTCAAGAAGCAGAGAAGTTAAACAACCCAATTCACTCCTGATGTCAGAATAACTGCTTGTTTCACCCTGCAGTAATGCACTGCATGCTGCTTTGAAGTAATTTTAAGTGTCACCATCTAGTGCCTGGCATATTCAAGTCTAGCCACAGTTTCTTGTCTTTTTCTGCCTATTATCCCTTCCTTCAAATGAAATTTTCAGTTTTTATTGCCTGGCGTGGAATTTTTTGTTTGGTTGGTTAATTTTTATTGAGTAAGACAGGGATATAAATCAGAGGGAGAAGCAAGAGTTAATGTTTGAAAATAATGTCTTCATACATTAGCCACTCAATCACAAGTCCTTGTTTTCAATGCCTGAAGACAGTATTTTCTGAGTACATCTTACAATGCAGATTGTAGCAAATTTGTTATGCTTTCAGTAGACTCGATTGAAATGCTCTGCTGTTTAAAGAGAATTTAAGTAGTTAAAAATGCGATTCTTATTGTATGAAGTAATCATCTTCCTTGTTTTGGGAGCAGCTATGAGAATCATAAAAGTCAAATACATACTTCAGTTAAAATTCAGATTTTGGAACTGAGCAGAGTTCTGGGGAGGCAAACAGTCTCTGTCCAATGCAGAGAAGAACAGTTTTTAACCAAGAAAACCCATCTGTGGTGAAAAAAAAGGAAGCAGAATCTATTCTGACATCTTTGTAATGCTGTCCAGCTTGTAAACGGCACAGCAGTGTTTTTTTGGTGTATTCAGTTTCCTAGCACAGAAGAGACACTTTCTGTGACATACTACATAATCACTGAAAGAGCCAACTGGTGAAAATTAATTCCACACGCTGTAAGCACTGGACATAGTTCAAAGATATTACAATCTCACAAATTAAACAAATTCAACTTTTCCCCTTGAAAACAGGAAAGTAACATGTAAGACTTACAGGTATCAGGAGAGTAAGACTAAAATTGCTTGCAGATTCTACCTTTGAGTATGACATTTTGACATTTCTACTTGTTCATATCAAGATGTTTATGTTTCAAAATTAGAAATAATTTCTACTCAGTAATTTTTGGCTTTATACTAATAGCTCTAAGTAGGCTATTATTTCAGTCATAAACATACAAAAATAAAACAGGTTTCACCATAGAAACTGCAGTTTGTTTGGGGTTTTTTGAGAAATCAGACAAAATATATGTAATACAAAATACTGCAAAATTTAGTAAGAACAGATTAGCAATGGCCTGTAGTATTTAATTAACATTTTAAATTTCTAATTAAGTCATTAATTTCTAAAGACTTTAGATTTGTACATCTGTGAGAGTTGAGAGTAAATAAAAAATTTACAACTTCACAAAAATTCCTAGTGCATTTTCACCTGCTAAGAGAGCAAGTATTTCCAGCAGAAGGTATAATATTGTCATGTTTATTATATATGTATTAATAAAGCACTTCAATGCTAAAATTTATTTATGTCAACACATAATGTTGACAGAACTTAAAAACCATGACAGCACATCAGATTTTCTTTTGGTTTATGTTTCAGTCAATCCTGATATATAGAACACAGATAATTTCAGGACACTTCACATCTTTAGTGATGTGGCATGGAAAAGCCAATATGCAGTCATATTAAAACTATCACAAGCTACAAACTGTAGGCATCAAAACTGTTATTTTAGCTTATGTTTTGTATTTCCCATCTCCCAAAAATTAAGAAGACTTCTCAAGATTTATGCAAGATAATTTCTCTCTCTAAAGACACATTAATAGTAGCATTTTTATTGTCTACATTCTAGAGGTCTCATATGATTTGATTCCCAAAATATCTTATCAGAAATCTTGATTTCTAATTCATCTTTGAAGTTTGGATGCATTTTTCATAAGTTCTAAAATAAGGAGTTCTGCCTTTTGCAGAGGCAGGTCATGCATATGTATGAAGGCACTGTGACAAAATTCCAAAGCATTTTAAGAAATGTAAATGGAAGGGAAAACATAGTAGCAAATTATGATGCAGCATTTTAGTCTTTTACATATGGGGAATCTTCAAGTATATCAATATAATTATGGGCAGCCTAGTGGCAATGGCAGAAAAAATAGGGTCATGCACTAGTGGTACAGACTGGAAACTGTTACAGGTATAGTCTAAAAGTGACGTACCCATTTCCTGGAGCATAACATCTCATTGGAGTGTGTGGATAACCTTAAATGTGCTCTCCAAATTACACTGAAAAACCAGCACAGAGGAAAGAACAAAGCTTCTGAAAACTGCTGTTATTGAGAATGACTGATCCATAGAGTTGTGCAAGTTTACTTCACTGTTTCCATGTCAAAAGAACTCAGTCTGTGTCAGATGGGCAAGGTCCTATGAATGAGCAAATATATATACAATTTCTAGATAAAAAAAATCTAGGCTGATTTCAGATGCAAGTTTCCTTCTCCTCTTTACAGGTGATGCAATCTCAGGACAGAATTAGCATCTGCCCACTTCCATTCATTCCTCCTGCTGCAGAGAGAATTCAGTATTACTGATAACGGGAAGCAGACCAATCTGCAGAGAAAATGCTAATCTAGAAATGCCTATGATGGGAAAGAGAAGGAAGTCCTGAGAGGGGTAAATAACAAGGGATAAAACCATAGGATAAAGAACTTAAAAAGTGCTAGAGATAGTAAAATAGTCATGGAAGAAGGTGGCAGACAGGGAGGTGTGATTGTTGAGTGCAATTCAGGAGAGAGAACAGGAAAGCAAGAGGAGAACAAAGTGAGAGAACATTCTAAGTACAAAAGTTAAAATATAGAAGATGGGGAAATACAACAAAAGAGTGAGTCACAAGTCCTATGAAAAGTCACAAGAAATAAAGTAAAAATTGCAAGGAATGGATAAATAAAAAGTTCACAATGCTGAGGTTCTTTCATGTGGTCTTGGTATTTTAATCACCATGCTTAGAACACATTCTACAGATCCTTCAGTTTAACCAGTGAGAAGTCTTGTTTTGATCCCTCCTGTTGTGTTGCAGATGGGTAAAACCTTAGAGAAGGAAGGCCTTGTAACATCATGTCCCAGACCTGTTACTCTGGCTAAGCAGAAAAGAACTATGGGAAAGTGACACAGCTGAATCAGAGGAAGAAAAACAAGTTATGTAACCATTGTGTGTTCACACAGTGATGTATGGTGCTTGGTTGAATTATGTTATGATTTAAAACAATGTAGCTGATAATGGGAAAACTGCTTAAAAGCCCTGGGTTTTGCAATAAAGTGGCTCTCCTTTGCACCTGCCTGGGGACTCTGCGTCACTCTGCTTTGCACACTATGGCACAGCATTACTGAATCTGTTGGCTTACAAATTTAAATATCACATATTTTAAATAGTGAAAGAAGGAGAAAAAGAAACATATATTTTTCCCTTTTTCCAGAAAGCACCACCCAGGCACCACCTTGCAAGCAGGAGAAGCAGATCAAGCAGGACAGCTCTGAGGGATGGGTAACTTTTCCATGCCCATTCGAGGCCCCTGCTCTGTCACAGAGACTGGGGAATTTTTGCTGGATTCTGCCCATTAGCTGGTATGATCCCTGGGGACCCACTTCTGGTCTGTGCCCCTTGCCACTAAGTAATCCTGCTTTAATCCACGCCTCTAGAAACCAAGAAGATTGGCCTGTTTGGCACAAAGGTTCATTTAAAACCATCAAATTTTATGAGGCAATTTTAAACAGACTTTCATTTATAAATACAACTTCTTTATGAATTCTCTTTACATAATCTTCATTCATCCTTCACAGCTGGCCATTATCATACAATGTTAAGCATCTTTTCTGAAACCAGCACCCCAGTTTATAACAGCAAATGAAGCACCCATGCTTGTACATTCTGCACAGTGTGTAATGGAGCTGTCTGAAAATTCCTAGATATGGCAAACAAAAGTGAGCTGTCTAGCACACACGATGCTGCAATGACCTTCTGTGTTTTCTCCTATATGTCCTCTGTGAGGACCAGAAAATGTTCTGAATATAAATAATTCCACTAGGGAATCCAAATAATTTTCCAAAACAAAGAAAACAACAATATAACCAGTTCAACAAATAAAACCCTACCCCTATCTCCATTCTTTTTTATTTAAGTAAAAAAAGGGGAAAAAATCTCACCTGTGCCAGAAAATCAAAACTTCATGTTAACCATAGAAAAAATTAGACAACACTTTACCTTCACACAAGAGCAGTAAGAATATTGTTGATTTGTATCAAAAATGCTTTTGATTAGGAAAACTTCAATAAAGTAGAGTATCTTGGTAAAAATATATAAAATTATGATTTATGTATGTAGAGAGATATATTTCTTTGTCAAAATAAATGCATCCTCAATCTCTAAAAGAAAAGGTCCAAATGAAAAAGGTAGGAAATGAGCAGTAAAATCTACAGAAATTTTGTTAGGGTCCATGGTATGTAACTGAAAACAAGAAATTTCATCCTAAAGACTACAAATACAGAATTTTGAAGTTGCCATAAATATCACATAAATAGTAAATTATACGGGCATTTAAATAATTTAATAATGATATAGAAAAAATTATTTCTCAGTTAATTAGTATATTCTAGACAAATTGCAATCACATAGTAATTACAGCCAGCCTTATGCAAACCTTACTTACTCACAGGCCTTGGAGATCTTAATCAAGATCAACAAAAGAGGTTGACTGCGCACAGAAAGAGAAACTCAAGACTGAGGTGCTATTTTGTAAACACCTCTGAAAAAGTACAATCCATGGCATTTTGAAAACAAAACAAAACAAAACAAAACAAAGCTGATTGAAAGCTATGAAGAAAGTTCTACAGTTGCTATTATTCCACTAATCAACATGCTTATGCTGAGGTGTACGGTCCACAGCATGTAGCTTAAATTTTAAAAGTAATTAGATCTCAAGGGGTGAAAAAATATTAACAATGAGTACAATATGTTTTAACAAAAATTTACAGGTCTTTTGGACTTGTAATATTGAGAACTGTAAGGAGATAATATGAGTCTTTAAATATCTACTATATAACAGACTTAAGGGAAAAAAAGTCCACAAAGAAGTAGTGGAAGACATCTTCTAAAATATTAAAAATTATATAAGGATTTTTTACCTAGGTTTCTTATGACAGATATTAGAATAAATTTAACAGAGTAAGTAATTAAACCAGGGAGGGACCTTGGTCAAACTAAGAATTATTCTGGTCTGATGCAGCAAGTGGCTGGGAAATGCTACTTCAAGTCAGGAATGAAGACTACTTGCTGCAATGTCATACAGATTTCATAGAGTGGAATGAAAATTAATCTGGCCCAAAAAGGTAAAATTATGTAAAAGTGGAACTTGTGAAAGAATTGTATGAACAGAGCTTATTCTTTAATTAAAGAAGCTGTAAAAGGTAACATAAACAACATTAACATTAATATTAGATTTCATTTGAGTCCATATCCTAATACATTATGACACCTCCTTCACAGTATTTCTTTTCCTTGTTTACTCAAAATGACTAAAGATCCTTTTCATCTGAAAAGGTGATAAAAGTGGATAAATTATGGCCAGTTCCTTAAAATTTTAACCTGCCTCTGTATTAAGGCTACAAAGTGAAGCAGTGTTTCAGACGCCATGAATAAAGAATGCAGGTCCATTTTGGAATATGAGAATATGAGGAAAAGTACAGATTTGCTGCAAAGTTTTTGCCATTCCAGATGTGAACTTTGGATATTTGATGTACAAAAAAAAAAAAAAAAAAGACAGAGAATAAGAACAGTAAATAGTGATTCAGTACTTTAATCCAGTCAGGATTTTTTGGGTGAAAGGCACCATCTCTTTCTACAAAGCTATCAAGTTCCACAGGATCAGAAGGATTTGGCCTCAGAAATTTTTGCACACATAGAAGTGACCCAGTAAAAGTGACACCACCCCACTTGAGAACATACTGAATTACTTCGTCTGCTTTAATGAGACTTTGATTTATAATTTAATTGTCTCAAAAGAGCACACTGATTTGCTTTACTGTGCAAAATGGCTATTCATTATTACAGGGAATGTTCTCTGCTATTAACCTGGAGAATGCTGGTATCTTATATGTAATCCACAGTGCTCAGTGAATAATTTCTAGCAGGAAATGTGGCACTTATTCCAAATGCAAATTTTTCTGCATATTGCATCGAAGCCATGAATTTATTATTACAAACACAGGAAAAGACATTTTAAGTTAAGTGGTTATTTGCAGCTATCATAAAGCAGTAACATACTTAACACTGATCATGTCTTCATATTGAGAACAAAAATAAAAAGCTGAGTCTCACCTCTGAGATGAAAACAATAATTTCTAACTCTCTTGGGTATAACTCACTGCAACAATGAATGGGGATGAGAAAGGGCAATTCTTTTACTGTTTCAAATGACATTCAGCATATAAAGTATCTTATATAAAGCATCACCATGGATTTTCACAGAGTCTGGGAAGATACAAACCTCTCTGAATACAATAGAAGAGAAGGTACTCAGCAATTTTGAAAATCAGGTTATTGAAAGGTTTTCCTAACACCAGATTATTTTAGCTTTCTTGCTGCAGAACAAGCTTTTGACAAATGAATTCTGATTTCTCAAGAACTTTAACTTCTGAAGGTTATATTTAATCAAAGAGGTGTACATAATGTTCATGATCATTTTTAATGCTACCAGCTCTGCAAGCTCCTTTTGAGGCTATCTCAGTGAGTGTGTTATTTTAGTCAGTAGATGGCATTAGCTGCCTCAGTGTTAGTTACGCTGTGTGATTTATCAAGAAGTGGGTCAGCTACAGCCTGTGGCTCTGTGTATGTTCCCAGCAGGCTGAGGAAAAAAAAAAAAAAAAAAAGATTTTGTTTTCTTTTATTAATTACTCTTGCCATATTTTAGATGTTTCACTGGATAATATAATTAGACAATAAGGAGCAGATTCAAGAGCAGGTACAAATTTTCAGACAACAGGGTAAGAAATAGGTAGGACAGCACAGGCGTTTCTGTTCAGACGGCAAATCTTGCTGTAGGTATTGCTCAGGATTACAGGGGGGTGGCTCTGAGGATAGAAAACTGTTCAAAGCCATGAGGGGAAAGACAGCTGACACAGCTCTAATGCTATTTCAACTCCTCTGCTCCACTAGACTCCTCCCAGCTCCTTCTACTAATGAAGAGAGGAAAATGTTACGTGTCATATAAATTCATCAGCATTATTTCTATTCTGCAGATATTTTTACATCTAGCAGTTCTTAAAAAGGATGTATTTCAGTAATTCTTATGATAAAACTTAGGCTGTAAAAATACACACATGGTGTATACACTATATACAAAATCTTAATCCTGTGTTATCCAAATATCCAATGGGAATGCTCAAATATTCCTCTGAAGAGATTCCAAGCCAAACCCTGCAGTTAAACACCATGAAAGTGTGTTTGTACATGTTTGAGACCACAATCTGAAAGTGCCTAGTGCTGAGCAGGAAGCAATTCTCCTCTTATGTAAAAATAATTCAAGCTGATTTTTTTCCCCTTCCATAACAGGAAGATTTGGACAAACTTCAAACTTCATTTTTGCAAAATTTGAAATATTTCCACTCCCTCCTTCCTCAGCGAGTGCTTAGGATGTGCACCGGGAATGTGCGAGAATTCGAAAGACCTGTCCGTGCATTTGGCACAGCCCTGTAAAATGCCCTGGCCTCTCTGCTGGGGCTGGGGTGACTTTGCTATCTGGAAATCCCTTTACTGCCCCTCAGCCCTCGCAAACCAGTGCCTACATCCCCACTGACTGTTTTCAACCGGCAGATATTAGCTGCAGAACTGAAAAAAACGTGCATTTGGTGGGAAGGGTTGGGTTTTTGCAAGGCATGAGGAAGGATAAAAGGGTAGATGACATAACTGCCTTTCACTGTGTTGTAGGACACTGAAAATATTTTCAAGCACATTTCCTGCCTTTTTTTTTTTTGGTATTTGATTTTCTTACATGGATTTAATGGGTTTTCACACTTGTATTTTAAAGGCTACAACTTACAGAATTTCTCATTTGCACTGAGTGATTCCTCTTGAAATTTCAGGTGTTTATTTTGGTTGTGTACCAAAGCGAAGGCAAACTTTCAACAATAAATGTAAGGATTTTTCTGAGGGATATATTTTTAGTTCACAATGAATTTGCATATTATGTTTTGTATTTTATGGCTAAAATAGTTTTATTTCAGAAGAACAGCTCTATTCTTTTATCTTACTTGCCAACTATGATTACTGATTTTATGGCAGGTGAACTCATACAGTCAAACGTTTATATACAAACAAGCAAATCAAGAAGTGATTGCATCAGTACCTTTAGTCCAACTACACTCAGCCAGAGGCTCAGCTAAATTTGGCCTTTTTACTCCATATTGTGATATATCGACCCAAATGCTGAGCCAAACCAAGCTAGACTTTTTCTCAAACTGGCATTGCATCTAAATGCAATGAATAAGTTATAAACAAATATCAAATGTTCCCTTCTCTTAAAACTCTACATTAGCAGGATAGTCCTATTCCAACCCCCTAAATAAAAATGTTTGGAGTTCCTTTATCTAACTATTCAAAGTACTCCCTTGCTGTAGGGGAAAAATAGCATGTCTGGCAGCAGGGAAATATTAACTCAGGTTTGTATGAGGGAAACGGAAAGACATAAAACTTAAAGGACTTCATCAGGCTTATACACAGTATTATGGAAAAGTTTATTCCCAAATTTCCCATTCCAGTATCTCTGGGTTGGGGGGGGGGTGGGGTGGGTGGTGTAAATATGCTGCCATCTGTAGCTCTCTAAATGCCAGTATAAAACAAAATCATTATGCTGATAATAAAGCCAGAAGATAAAAACAAATAAGCAAAATCAGCAGCACTGTCAAACAGACAAATCTTAAAATGCTGCCTGATGCATTTTCCTCACAAGCATATTTCCTCTCCCTCACATTTCAGCATCTCTGATAGTTCAGTTTTCCATAATGCCCAGCAGCACAGCACAGCTTCTTCATAACTGGAGGTAAACATGGGTTCAGTGTTTAAATGAGACATTAATGTACAGTCAGCTAGATAGAACTCAAGGGTGTGATGCTGCTTTTTTCCATAGTCAGTGCAAGAGTGATGTGAAATGGAAGAAAATAAGTATAAGAAGTCCTTATATATACAGAAATGCAGGACACCATTTCATCAAGGATAAAAGATTTCCTTCCTGCTTTTAAAAGAGCCAACACTGGAAGCATGAACCCTTCTGCCAGTCTAAATATGGCATCAGACTAGAGAGCTCATAACAGACAAAGCTTCCCACAAGGAATTCTCAGTTAAAGACCAGGAAAACTTACTTGTGAAATAAACCAAGAAAATAGAATCAGGATTCTTTAGGACAATAACCCATTTTTCTATGTTTTCACAAAATTTATGACCCATGTGAAAACAGCCAGCTATGTCAGGATAGTTATTTATCCTACAAAAAAAGGACTTTGGCTTCAAACTTTGAACATAACATTTTTTTTTCCAACAACAACGAAAAACAATGGAAATTTCAGTCCCAAAACACTGACTTCACAGAAGACCTGAGTAGCTGCCTGCAAATTCAATGACATTGAAAGCTCAATAAAGTAACTTCGCCTTGACACTCAAAGGACAGAGACAACAAACAAAAAGACCCAGTTCTAAAGGGAAAAGAAGAATTTACAAAGATTTACAACAGTGATTGTTCTAAAAATATTTTTCAGGGTTGAAACTGGTGCTTGCTATTTTAGAAAATTGGAAGAAATGAAATTTCAAAACAAGAAGGAAAATATAAGATATGAATGCATGTCTAGATAGATAATAGACATACAAGCATTCATATATACTTAATTCTCTGAACAATGCAAGGACAATAAAACCTCTGCACACATTAGGACAAGAATTATTAGATAAAACAAGTATGTTGAGTTTTTTCAAAACAGAAAAAAAAAGCCCTCCAGCAACTCTTCAGATGTGAAATGACAGTAGGTATAAAAGATTAATTAATTTTTTTAATTGGCAGTCATTTCCAAATTTGCAATTTATAATGACTTAAACATCTGCTGAAAATGTAGTGCTGTATCTGAACAGCCTATTTCACACAAAGTGCACATTAACATTACTAGGCTATTACATAAGAATTTGGAGACATATTTTAACACAGTTAAGCATTTCATTAAGTCCAGACCCTTTCCTATAGAGGAGGAGGGCAATAATGCAAGTTATCAGTGTGAAATTACTTATTTTTCTAGGTTTCTGTTTTACCCATGCAGCTGCACCTGCCTAGCAATGTCAGGCCTGCGTGATTCAGACCGATAGAACCTTTTTATACCAGCTGAATTTCATTCTTTTTTCAGAGGTATTTGCCATTCTGGAAGACCTGGCTTGAGTTGTACAGATAAACACCACAAATATTGACTCATATCTGGCATTTCCAGAGCTTCATAATGTGATTCACACAGAGTTTGTAGTCCTGGAGCAATCCTGAACAACAAATAATATGTAGGATGCCCAGCTAACTGTAAATATCAAAATAAATAAATAACTCAATTGCATCTTCAAACCACAGCCTCAAATGTATGAGTAGCTGAATATTATTCTGAAATGTAATTATTTAGTATAGAAGGTATTTTTCCAACAAGTTGTAATGCAGCTTTTCCCTTTTGTCACTTAGCTGAGCTCTGTACTGACAAGTCCCTTACAAAAATACTGAAATACTGTTAGGCAAAACAGCAGCTAGAAAAGGCATGACTGAACTCACGGCGATTTTCTACTGCTATCTTTTACTAATGAAATTGCACAAATACAAGGAGCAAACAAATTACCCAGCAGTGAAAAGGCCAGGCTTGCATTTCTGATTCAGTTCTGTCACAAAGAACTCATATGAGTACTCATATGGGTCAGTACTTCCTAAACCTGTTTTAGTAGATGCTGCATATCTTGGTGCATCACAGTGTGAACACACCTGTTCTTTGCTGCAAGCTACTAAAATGCCACGAATGTATCAGACACCTGAACAAAGTTCAATGCAGAGTTTATGAAATTTGCTACAAAATTAAGATTAAAAAACTGCCAAAGCTGGAATCATAACTTCTTATATATACTAAGGAACATAGAAAACATAGCACAAAGATTCAAACACTACTTGAAAGTTATGTTTTCCATTTCAGAATTACTGGAATTAATTTGCCAGCCTGTACTGATTCTTGGTTATCAGGACAACTGCAACTCTTCCTTGGTCATTTTATTAACCCTTCTCTTTGTCTGCTTTAATATGGAATTATCTCCATGAAAAAAACGATGTCAAGAACTTTATATAGCATTCCAACTTCAATTTCATCTTTGTTTTTCTAAATTAACACATCTCTGCTTTTCTTGAATGTCTTGTCCAGTAACTCCTCCTTTAGTTTTCCATGATGTTATCTCTACTCACCCACAAGCTGATTTTTGGTTTTCTTCTTTGCTGTTTTCAAGGGATGAGAATCCAGATGGGGTAGAAATATTTTATGACTGGTTACCTTTCATTTTGTACTTACACACTTGATCTATTTCTAATGATCCTCTCAGTCTCTAAATATATCATTTCCTCTACAAGCTGCCAAAACCCTCCAGTATGTATCAGAAACAAATCTTTAATGTTTTCTGACTTTTGGGGGCAGTTGTTAAATGAGTAATATTGATTCAAGACCAGTGTTCCTTCAACAATCTCACTAATAATCTCCTTCATATCCAGTAACTTTAAATACAGATCATCATGTTTACTGCTTCTGATAGTTTTTAAATCACCTTACAGCTTTTTTACACATTTGCAACAAAAATAAGACCTATTTTTAAATACACTTCCAAAACAAATGCTAGAAAGTCCATATAGATAAAATTTACTGAGGTTCCTTTCTTATCAAAGGACATGGGCAATTTAGTCTGGCTTGCCCCATATCTGGCAATTCCATGTGGACTTCAATTACTTCCATACCCCTACTTACTGTTTTGTTAAAATATCTTCTAAATCCCTGTATTTTACTGAGGTCAATGGTCTACCATTGTCTGAATCATATTTCAAAATGAAAACATGAAATTTCTTGTGCATAACTATGTGCCTTTTCCAGGCACACTTTCTAGAATAGATTTTTAAAACATAATTTTCTAAATCTAGGACATCTCTAAATTATTTACAGTTTTTGAAAAACCACATGCAATGGGAAATGGAAATAGGCATGATTAATCAAAAAGAAAACAAAAAGTAACAAGCATGGTACAATTTCTTAAAACTCACGGTAATTATCAATGTTGATTATTGAGATAATATTTAAAACAAATATGTGCTTTAATTAATTTATTTTGGTTATTAAAGTGTTTTTTTAATAACAAACTATTAGGAAATACAAAATAGCTTAACTTTAATCTTGCTTTTTTGGTAAATTAATATCTCTTTTAATATAACCCCCATCTTAAGCAAAATACAGTGATGGTTCTCAGATATGGAATTTGTAGACTACAGTGTTTCAGATCTCAGCTGAATTTAGCCATCAGTTTGTCACTTCATGATGTTCAGTAAGTAGACTTGGTTATGAAACACAAGGGTAACTGGTATATTAAACTGGTAATCTGGCAAACTGATAACTTAAATCAGTATCTTGAAACTAGTAAACCAATATCTTAAAAATAATTTAATTTTCAAATTGATTTCCAAAGAACAAGGCCTTAAGTTATTCAGAGTTGCTGCAGACACAGAGCTCTCTCTGAGATGAAGAGAGGCTTTGGGTTCTCACCATTATTTCAAGGAAGGGCTCCCACTTAGGTAGCTTCTGTGTCCTCAGCTTTAATAACTCAGGAAAGTATCTTTAACTAGCACGTGATAAGCATACAGAGTACAAATAAGCTATTCTTAACACAGACATAATTTCCATAAAGTGAACAGCAACATACTATTTGTAAAATGGCCTAGATGTGGTTTGAAGTGAAAAGTGCATATACATATAAATAATACAAACAGAAACTTTTACTATGAGTCTTAATATAGACATGTCCACTCATGAAACAGTTTATATAAATCACTGATACTTTAGTGACAATCAATGCTGCTTTACACTTCTGCGGGAAGGTTTGAAAGATATTAATTAAGAATTATCTGAAAGGGTGTTAATATCCTATTAAAAACTGCCCATGGGTTTCTTTTGAGTAAATCCTTATGGGAGTAGAAGAAAGTTGAAGTTATCTCTGCAGATCAAGTACTAGTTTATGGGGTATTTAAATGGAAAGCTGTTTTTAATGACAAATGGCAAAATAGAGTATTATTGCCTATCACCAACAAGCTCACTCATGTCTCTGAAGAGAGGAAATCTGTACCCCAAAGACAGCTGGCATGAAACTGCAGAATCTTAATTTAGAGCCAGCGTGAAGGACTCAGATGCAATCTCTTGTGTTTGTAACAGTACAAACAGAACATCTCCAAAAAAAGGAATCTATGGGATGAGGATGGTACAGGGCGAGGAAAGAGCAAAGTTCTCCAGTTCTTTAAAGATAATGTCTTCTCCTAAGGCTGCATTTTAGCATTAACTTCCATATCTTTTCATTATAAAAATTGTTTTACAAATCACTATTAGCACTTTTATGTCCAGCTCAACAACCTTTCTTCTGAAATATAATTTATATGCAAACATAATGTGCCTGATTTAATATGCTTATCAGTTCTTGTACTAATTAATGCACACATATTTTCCATCAACAGTTAAGCTTCATAACAGTAATTTAAAAAATAGAAAAACTGTATTTCAAAGTAATCATTAAGTTACCATGAGCTCTCTTTTATGCATGTCAACATTCATACCTTTGCAAGTAAGCTTAGGATAGAATTCAGAGGTTTTTAGCACAGTAATTTAAATGGCAAGACTTTTCAGAGGGAAATGTAAATCTAATAACTACATATCTTGGTCATCTCTGGAACCACTTTTGCCAAAGCACAACAGATACATACTTATATAGAATGCTTTCCCACAATAAACAGAACAGATTTACAGAGGAAGCCTGCATCAGCTGCGATTAACAGGATCTGCAATGCCAAGAATTTAAATTACTGCCTGTGTCTGTCAGCAGGTTGCTGGACACAAAGACAGGTGCCAAGAGTTGTAAGGACCCCCAGTTAAATGGCCTAATTTTGTGTAAACTCTTCATGTTATTTTATCTGTTTCTCTACAGCAGAACGTAATGAGTTGCACATAGTAGCTGCAGCACTGAACACAGCTCCCACTGGCCTATACAGATAAAGCATTTTGAAGCTAATCAGGGAGGAATAATTTCTCTGAATGCCATTCATCTATGGAATCCCACCACAAGCATTGTTTATTTTCATCTTTGATCTTAGTGGCATGCAGGTGAAAAGCTGTACTACTTAGATAAGATGCACTTCCTTGTCCCCTAAGCTGTACTCAATAATTATTATTTAATATGTTGCTCAAGCACATGAAATTCCAAAATGAATTTCATTTTACTTGGAAATATTTCATTTAAACTTTCATGGACCCCATAAAATACTATCAACTTTTGTAACAAATTTCATACACACAATAGTGGCAAAATTAGTAATTATTACTGTGTGTTGCCTTTTTTTCATATAGCTTCAGTAGTCCTTAGATAGATTAATATTTTAACCAGACCTCTTAGAGCACTGAGGACTTAAAGAGTGATATTTATCTCACCTGATTTTAGATAATAAGCCTGATCTAACTGCAGACTAGGAAGAAAAACTTATTGAAAAAAAGACACGTACAGAGGAAAATTTACAAAATTTTATCTGTTAATTTTATCTGTTTTTTGAATGTATTTACATGATGTCTTACTTCTATAGATCTAGAATTAGGTAAGATGAATTCAATGATGGGAAGTTTGTGAGATGCCATGCACTGAAGTAATGATTGCCCAAAAAGATGGAGGTGGGTGAGTTTTATGAGAATATTAAGTGAGGAAGAATCTTCTGTAAGAAACCTGAAGCTATTTCACAAACATATAAACATAAAAAGTAAATTTCCTTTGGCTTAAATTATTTTATGTATAGCTTTAGTATCAACCTCAAGGGAGAAAAATGGAAAAATATAAAGTTCAGTACTTTTTCTTTTGTATATTGTTGCATTTAGACCATAGCATATATAAATATATATGTGTGTGTATGTATATATATACTCACATAAAAGTTTTAAAGATTCATTTTATTTGGTTAGAAAGAGAATGAAAAGGAATGGTTTTTTTCCATGCATTTGGTGTTTGGAAGCATTCACTGTAATTGAATCCATGTGAAAAACTGGGTTGCTATTTACCAGTTTCATTTATATGAAAATGACCACCTGCTACGGTAATGAAAAAGTCAGTATGTTAAAACTTGAGAAATATCTTTTTATGAGCTATTCCTTCACTATCCTTACAAATACCACAGAAGGGTAATAAAAGCTATTTTTCATGTTTTCTTCTTGAAGTTTGAAAAGAAGATAAGAACCCTTAACATAAAACAATACTCTAGTAGGAATGGGAAAGAATGATTTGACCCCAGTATCCCATCACCTCCTCAAAACAAAACAAATAAAACACAATAAGTTTTTGGCTACCACTAAAGAAATTTCCTACTTTGTATTCAAGAGCTGTAATGCTTCCATATAGCCCCAGATATGAGAAACTGAGAAATGGCCAAGAAATCTACCTCATTCCCTATTGCCACATAATCCTATGGAAGTATATGAAATCCTTGGTTGAAGACTATTGCCTTAGTTATCAATCTGTCATCTGTGAACCCTCTTCTGCTCACCTATTACTTGCTATCCTAAGATAGCTATGTTAATACCTATTACAGATAATATAGTTCTGTTCTGGAAGAAAGTCTTTTACACTGGAGATACTATGGATATCTGTACTTACAGGATTGCAATTATGTTTCAGTAGAAATAGTGTAACAACAGTCCTGATTTGAAGGAAAGGAAGCCAAGGGAATATTGCCAAGCACTACACTTGTTCCTAGCCTTTGGAATTAATTCTGATCCTCTCTCAACTTTACAGGGGACCTTACATGCCACTTGTTCAAACACATTCCACAAACTCCTAAGTATAGTAGAGCATGTGGCATTTCATAACTTAGAATTTTGGAAATATTTCTTCTTTTTTTTAAAATATATATTGAATATGTTTTTCCAACTTGAAAACCAAAGAATATGCAGAGGTTGGTGAATTTAAACAAAAAAATGTATTTATCACAGCATTTCTAAAAAGACAAAATACAGACATGCTGTATTTTACATTTTTCATTAGCTATCTGGAGATGACTATAGCCAATACTTCTTAAAAAGGGAATTTCAATAGGGAATCCAAACACATTTGGGAGATTTAGGGTTGAAGAAGCTTATAGCAGCAGCAAAATCACTGGCATGTGTTTTACACATTAGAACTGAATCTCAAGTTAGTTATAAAAAGTAACAGACTAGATGTATGGAAATGCTTTAAAAATAAAATCAAGTAATTACTCAGAAAGTAAGGATAAAAGGTGGCCCTACCAGAATTTAGTGCTCACAAAATATGTGATACTTTTCTCATAAAATAAATCTGCTCAGACCTCGTGCTACCCTTATTAGAACCATTTAAGTTTCTAAACAGTTCAGTGGCTTAGGATAAAAATGTGTGGAATTTAAGCAGTTAATCAAAGTTTGACTTTCATTTTTCCTATGAGGACATGAAAATTTTAAATTTTCATTTGGTCCTGTCTTCATTTTGTAGAGCTCTTCTATGTTCTGAAGAGACATAGTAATATTCTCATTCTTTGGAGCATTTGTGTAATCTCCTCCAGCCACAACCAGGTAGAGGATTATTCCACTAAAAGAACCAACCCTGAAAATCAGAACATCCTTCTGAAACAGCGATCATTTGACTCGGTCACTCTTCCAAGCACTGAGGCACCAAAGCAATCATCAGCCACCAATCCAAGAAATCAGGTTCAAAGTCACAGAGGCACTTGTTATAGTTGAACTTTAGGAAATCTGAAGTCTAGACAGGGTGTATCTTATTTTTAACAACCTGCCACTTCTACAACCTGTTCCCTAACAAGAATTTGCTGAAATAAACATTAAAGTTTCCTATTGCCTTCAATTAACTTTTTATCAAGCTTTAGCTACTTCCTCTTATCCTCACCCTCCCACTCACCTTCCCAATATATGTATCTCATCCTTCTGCTCTATTTTGCTGCTTCCAATTAGTTGTGCTTTCTATCCCACTGACTCTCCTCTATTGACTCTTCAGACTGATTCTTTTCATTCTCTTTTCTTTCTTGCAAACTTTACTTCTCTTACCCTTATGAGTCATGTGTTAATCACAATCTCCTTACCACATCCATTACTTAAACACCTTGTTATGACCACGTGAAAAGAAAACCACTGGTGAGACCATATCTGGAGTACTGTGTCCAGTTCTGTGCTTCCCAGTTCAGGAGAGACACGGACACACTGCAATGTTCCCAGACAGGAGGACCATAAAAGGCCTGGAGCATCTGTCATCTGAGGGGAGCTGTGAGAGCTGGGACTGTGCTCTGCAGGAGCTACAGCTGCTCCATCCCAGTGAGCGGCAAGGCAGAAAAAACGCCAGGAGGCTTGCATGGATGAAAAAGGAGCTTCCAGCAAAACTCAAACGCAAAAAAATGAAGCATGCAGAGGTCAAAAACAGAGAGAGGACACTTGGAGAAATACAGAGATTCTAGCTTAACATGCAGAGATGCAGTTAGGAAAGCGAAAGCCTACCTGGAACTGAACCTGGCAAAGAACAACAAGAAAAACTCGCATAAGTATGCAATGAGAAAAGGAAGACTAGGGGAAATGTGAGCCTGCTGTTAGGTATGCCAAGGGGACCTAGTGACACAGGGCATAGTAAAGGCTGAGGTACTTGATATCGTCTGCACCTCAGTCTCTACTAGGAACACTGGCCTTCTGCAATTCCAGGCCCTTGACACCACAGGGAAAATGTGGAACAAGAAAATGTACTCTTGGAGGAAGATGATCCGGGCAGGAAATACTGTTGTCCTTGATGGTACACACCCACAAAGGCTGAGGGAGCTGCCTGCTGCCATTTCTAGGCTACTCTTGATAATCTTGAAGCACTGTGGAGCAACTGGGAGAATCATCCGAAGACTGGAGGGAAGGAAACACCACTTCAAACTTTAACAATGGCAGGAAGGAGGACCCAAGGAACTACAGGCTTGTTAGCCTCACCTCTATCCCTGCAAGGGTGACAGAGCACGTAGTCCTGGAAATGATTTTCAGGCACATAAAGGACAAGAAAGTAACTGGGAGTTGTCAGAAAGGAGGAATCTTGCTTAACCAACCTAACAACCTCCTATTATTAAATGCCTGGCTTTGTAGATGAGAGGACAGCTGTGGCTATTGCCAACTTTGACTTCAGTAAGGCTTTTAACATTGTCTCCTGCAAAATGCTCCCAGAGAAGCTGATGAAGGAGGAGCTAGACGAGCAGGCAGTGGGGTGGGCTGAACACTGCCCAAAGAGCCAGGCACAGAAGGCAGTGATCAGCGGTGGTACACACTCTGCTCACTCATGGCTGCACCCCAGGGGTCAAAACTGCTCTGCGTCCTGTGTGACACCTCCATGAATGGTCTGGAGGATGGGGCACAGTGCTACCCTCAGCACATCAGCAGTCTGCTGAGAGAAAGCATTTCAAACAGAAAGTGGTAAAAGGACAGCAGGAAAACAATAACATATTCTTCTGAAACTCCCACTCCTAGAGCTGACTGCTATCATCTGTTACCTCTTTTGTCTAATTTTAGATTGCAAACACTTCAGGGCATGGATGACATTTTTTATTTGCCTAAGATGTGAACAACAGCTACACATTAACTATATAAATGATTAATAATGATAACAGCAGCACCCCAACAGCAAAATACAGCTCTGTCTCCACCTTCCATTTAATAATCAAATAGTCTGAAATAGAAAATCAAATAGGCTATAAAGGAGTAAACATTTTTATTAATTTTGTTACTGTTCCCTACAATCGTTATCTGGATATAATGGAGAGTATTTTCCACCTTAATAATGATACACAAAGGTTAAAAAAATATGAAAAGAGATCCCAAATTTCAAAAAACAAACAAATTCAAAAACAACTTGACTTGTTCTGCTGAATAAAAAGGTTTTCTAATTCATAGGTTCAGATAGAAAATGTTAATAAAAACAGAACCCAGTCAAGTCAAATAAAATAAGGAAATAAATAGGGATTTTGCTTCAGGCAGCTTGAATCTGATTTAAGCAGCACTCTTGGAAGAATCCAGCTGTTGTTTACTGAAATGTAAAATAGTGTACTTATTCTTTTATGTGACAGCATTCATGATCCTTTAAATCATGAAGTAACATATTTCTTCTTATCAACAATAATCATTTTATGTACAGTTACTAATCTGACCAATTACCTGAAAGCTAATTACTCAGGCTTTACAGAATGAGATAGCTAACCCAATGTATTTTGATTTTAATTACTGGTATTTAATAAGGAGTACTGCCAAATACATCCATAACATTAATGTTTTACAGCAGCATTACAGATATTTTGTTAGTGACTGAACCAGACTATGATCATCTTTGTTTTATAGCCTCAGAGATCAATCTGAGTGAGTGCAGAGCTGGACTATGGAAATTACAGTGTATTATTCATGTTCACAATTTACCTTTTTTCTCTGTATGTACACTGAAGTTTCACATTGAAACATTGTAATTCTCTCAAGACAGCAGGATAACCCAGGAGGTTCAAAATGATGCAGTGTTAAGAAAAAAAAGACAGAGCATTCCCCAGCAACACAGCTTGTGGCAAGTTTAAACAGGGACTTACTCAGCCCAGATCAAGTCAGCCCTCAGAGTTACAAAAGCTGCAAAGCCCATCTGTGCTTCTGCCTAACAAATCTTTAAAAACATGTAGTCTATCCCCACTTACAGTTCCTCATTTTTATAGGGAATTAATAAAAAGCCTAGTGCTACTAGAGAAAACACTTTCTGTATCACTGTGCTAAATGATGTTCTATGTAATTGACTATATTATATATTCTATATTATCACACTATACATTCAATGCAATTCTGTGCTGCCTATAAAAGCTAAAAAGGTCAAAAGAGAGGGAGATATTCCCACAATCCATGCTAAAACGTTTATTTCAGTTTCATGGACTCCAAGCTTTCACAAGTACTTTAAGAGGAGACTGGAAAGAATTTGCTGCCCACTCACGATGATGTCTCATAAAAGGTTCTTCAAAAACGGATCAAAGGCTGTAATTTCCATGCCATTTCTGTCCAATTTCCTTTTCTCTTATGTTTTCATTTTTGAAATGGCTATGATTGCAATCCACTTTTGCCCACACAGCACTGCAGGTCTAAATGAACCATTTATCACAAACTTTTTGTCTTTTGGCTGCTCGTGATTTATTTCCTTTGCAATTTTTTTATTTCATTTTTTGGTACTACTTACACTGCATTGCAATTACCTTCATAATTACACCTGCAGTGATTTATGCTTTCCTGCACCCAGATGCAGCATTGAGACTTCTGATCCCACCCAAGTGCACTTTATTATTTATGTTAATTTTAACTCCTCCTCCATCACGAAAAAGAATTTCATATGGATCTTTCCACAGGAAGAGCTTTTCTTTTTGCCCTTTCCACAGCACACAGAGAATGCTGATGTCTTGTATTGCTTTTGCTGAATGCTACGGCCTTACATCTGAACCTCACATATTTTTCTTTTTTAATTTATTTATTTTAAAAAAAGTCTGAGATAATGAAGTTTAGCCTATATTCAATTGAATCTCATTATCTCACTAGACAGCATGTCATACTTTGAATAACAATTGTGTTGCTCTTCTTTAATATAAAATTGTACCAGTCACAAGTAGACAGGTTCTCCATCATTTATCTAAATATGCTTCACTTGCCTCTGATTTACAAAAAAAAAAAAACCCAAAAGCTAAATATAAGTTCCTATGACTCAGTTTAACCAACAAATGATCTTTCAAAATAGATTTTAAAACCCTCTCATCTTTTAGTTTTTCTGAGTTAGGAAAGAAATTTCAAAATTCATAGTCATCTAGCTACTTATAAAAAAAGCCAAAGACAGATACATTTCACTTCAGTATTTACTGTTTTCCTCCAACTTCCCTTCTCTCTTCCAAAAATTAACCTTTAATAATAATGTTATTTATTACAGCTCAGCCATACAAAGAGATTAAATAATTTTTCAAGGATAAATTTTATTGCTACACTCTTCTTCAAATTCATCTTTCAATATAAAACAATATGGTGTGTTGCAAAATGCAAAAGAAATTTGTTTCAGATTTAATGGTCTTGAAGTGAGAAAAATATGCTATACATAACCTTTAGGAATGATTAAGTGAGATAGAAAATAAAATAATAAATACAGCAATATAAGAAGTTCCTGCAGACTAGTGATACACAGCTGGAATACCTGATTGTTTTGGTGCAACAGTGTTCACATAACCAAGTCTAGAACCTCACAATATTTAAACTACATATGGATGCCTGAGAAGGCTAAATGTAATTGTGGCTGCAATTCTCATATTTGAAGGCTAAAGAATAACTAACTATATATAAAAACAAATAGATATCTATGTTCATAAATGTATGCTTGTTTACACAGCCTAATAAAAAGTCAGAACACAGAATAAAAAATCTGTGCTTACTACTGAAGTTATAAACAAGGAGCAAAAGCTCCCTCTCAGCTTTCATGGATGGATCTGTTTCACATTTGGCCTGACTGACAAAGCACAAAACTCAATATCCCATCTGGTGAGATGGTGGAAATCACTGGATGCCTTATTTAATTTTTACACAGATGCACCCACTTCACACACAGCTTATGACCAAAGCTACAAGCAAACAACAGTATATGACCACAGTAAACTACAATTCATATGAAAATGAATGGACAAGAACAGATATCAGAGAAAACAAAACTTATTGTTGTTTTAATATAGAATTTTCCATAAGCAAGGATTCTTGTTGTTCCATAACAGAATGAACAAAGTGATGGAAATTATTTGAGCTGCTTTGATTTGGAGGTAGGAGACGTGCACCACTGGTACTATTTTACAAGAATTAGCTGGAAGACTTCTCGGAGATATTCATCCTGGTGAAAAGGAGGCTCATGGAGAGTGCTCATTGCTTTCTACAACTACCTGAAAGGAGGCTGGAGCCAGGTGAGGGGCAATCTGTTCTCCCACATAACAAGCAACAGGATGAGATAAAATTACCTCAAGGTGTGCCAGTGAAGTTTAGGTTGGAGAGCAGGAAAAAGTCTGTGCACTGAAAGGATGGTCAAGGTTTGGAACAGGCTGCTCAGGGAACAGGTGGAATCACCATCCCTGGAAGTGTTAAATAATGTGGATGTGCCAGTTGAGGACACGATTTACTGGTGAACATGGTGATGCCAGGTTAATGGTGGGACTCAAGTCTTTCCCAACCGTAACAACTTCATAATTCAACAACAATGAACAGGCAAACAAAATTACAAGAGGAATAAAAAATAAACTTTCGAATGAGAGAAACATTCTGCAGGACAAAAAAAGAAAGACCTTCTGTAGAATTCTGTGCAATACAGAAAGAAGTAAACAAGAACTTTTACTGGGTCTCAATGCTTCCAAAATCAGCTTAACAGCCATGAAAGTAGATACTTAAAGGAAACAAACCTTCACTGGTTTTTTTACCTAATTAAACCAAGGAAAATTGTGAGGGTAGAAATACTAGATGTTTTTTCTAGTTTCCTTTTACATTTTTTATCTAAAAACATTCAGGCCACATTCTACCATCAGAAATACCACTAGAACACATAAAGTGAAATATGACATTGGTATCAATATAACAAATCCAGATTTATACATACATAACTCAGAGAAAAATATATCACAGTATATTATATATTATTTGGTGAAGAATGAGAAGTACATATGACTTTCTGTAACACTGCATTGTTTTCAAAGAATAATTAAAATAAGCAATCAGTGCAATAACACTTACTAAAGTGACATAAGAAGCTGCCCCTATTCACCCTACAAAAAAAAAAATCCAAAGTAAGCAACAGTTAATTTAAGATGGTTATTTTGGATTCTTCCAGTGTTGGAAAGACCAGCCTTTGTTCCACAGCAATTGTCAAAGTCTCTATTAGTAGGAATGTGACTTTTCCTCCTAGATTATTATGACCCATATTGACATAAGCATTAAGGAATTGCTAATATCTACTAAATCTAGATTTTAAAACGCCTTGTGAGCCTGAGCTTTAATGTGTTTTCTCTCATCAGATTAATTTCAGTTTTCCCAGCTCTTATGATTCTTGTTCACCTTTTTGTGCACAAAGATAAAGCTAAGTGATGTTTCGCCCTCTTGATTTTCAAGACAAGAAGACCAACATGATGGCTACAGTTTCAACAATAAAGGTTTTGTCTGAGCCTATAGGTCACAAGGAGATTATAATGGTAGAGATATTTTCTTCATTAAGAAAAAAAATAATTTTCTTCATTAAGAAAAA
This sequence comes from Melozone crissalis, assembly GCF_028551555.1. Lineage (NCBI taxonomy): Eukaryota > Metazoa > Chordata > Aves > Passeriformes > Passerellidae > Melozone > Melozone crissalis. The sequence continues at coordinate 30,587,363 of NW_026535782.1, read as the reverse complement.
AAAATAAATCAGTAATTAGTTACTGTATTACAGTGAAAACAAAATAAAAAGTAAAATAAATTATTATTATTTTTTGCAAGTTTTAACATAATAACAGCTCTTCTTTTCCTGCCTGGTGTGATGCCAACTTTTAAACAGGAAAAAATACTGAAAATGCAGCATACAGGACAATGTAATATGTAACAGAAAAAGGCCATTCAGTTTAACACACACAAAAGTATAGGTGCACACACAGCTGCTACTTCTTACATAGGAAATAAACAGCTCCTGACAATACCACTTACTACAAAATTCATGTAACAAACCTGGTTTAAGATGCCCTATCTATGTGAAGGTACAGTAAAATATATTTCAAATAACTTATTCAACAGTGAATAAGTGAATTTATTCAACAGTGAAGGATCTCATCAACTGAGAAGTGAGTATGTAAGCAAGCTGTATGATTAGCTTTTTGTTTTGGGTCTTGTACCCAAATCTGCTGTCATAGGCTGCATTTGCCCTAGGTGTACAAAGGCATAGGTTGATATGGACCAGTGTCCTTGCATCTTTGTTGCATGCCATCTTTCACTACCAAGGCCAAAGAAAAATTTTATACTCCCCTCTATGTCTGATGTGACTACTACAAGTAAATATATTAAAATATGTCACATTGTATGCAGATGGAAACATTTTCAAATTTAATTGACAGAAAAAAATACTGAACAAAAAAGCCTTCAAACAACAGTTAACAGACATTTCAATGGAATTCTAATTCTCACAATAGTCCTGATTAAAAGTGTGATAAGAATGCAGCTAACCTCACAATAGGATTACAAATGAGCTGAATGGTCAGTAATGGGAGATTGTTACACAGTCATGTTCCTAGGTTTCTGTGGGATTTTTCACCCAAGTTTCACTAATGTTGCTGTATTTGATTGATTGCAATTTTCTCAATTTCTAAGCTTTGTTCCAGAAAGCAACATTTTGTTCCAGTCATCTTAGCAAGTGGCACAATGTTCTTTGGCATAAGATATTAATAAAAAGTCATGCTGCCTGTCTCTCTTGGTTGGTCACACCAAGGTTGATTTTTGGAAGCATTTAATATTCAATTACATTGGCAGTCACATCTGTATTTAAATTTGAAATAATCTTCTGGAAACAAATACAACTATGGGGGAAAAAAAGCCAAATTTAGATCATTTACATTGGGACCATTTACATTTCAAGTCTTCCCTCAGCACATCACACTCTGCCCTCAACGTCTGTGCAGAAGTAAGAGGAAGACCTTTGGTTCACTTTTCATTCCTTGGTGGCATCTTCAGCCACAACCTGAGTTTAGATTCTGACCTGGCCTCCCATACAGACCCTGTTTGAAGTTCTACCAAGATGCTTTGTAAGTGACCTAGCACTGCCTTCCCAGGTGACAAACCTGCCCACCACTGCTGCTTGCTACTCACTGAAAAATGATCCTGGAGGGCTTTCCTGGGGTTTTAAAATAAGCACAGCAACTCAGGATTACTGCATGCTGTTTGAAACAGAATTTCACCCTTTCTGCAAACAATGCTGCTCACGTCTCACACAAGACAGCTACTGGAGCACATTCAAGGGCATTCCCCAAGAAACAACATGCTAATTCCCTATCTCCAGCTAAGCTGGGTCCTGGTGCACATCCAAACACAACTTAAAATTGATGATACTGACTGTATAATATAATGACCTATGTTGGCAAGGTAATATATTATTATCATATAATAACAGAACACATATTAGCAAAATTGTCTTGGAGTACAAAGCTATACTAGAGATTTACTACAGTATCAGCCAGAGCTGATTTTAGTCTACACGTTTCTTATGCACAACTTTGTTTAACTAATAAAACTTGGAGATATTACCATTTTAATGTCAAAGAAGACACAAAATCCCCACATTACCAATTTTATTATAGATCTGAAGCAAATTCATAATTCCACATTATACATACTGGGGTAAAGCATCAGCCTATTTCTGGCTTATTTTATTCGCTTCTGAAACTTGTCTCTATGCGTCATATTTAAGTTCACCTGTATTTTATATGAATGCTTATTTAACAGTCTTGCATATAGGTATGAATATGCAGAAACACAAAGAACAGTAGACTTTATAATGGAGAAAGGTCATTTGTTTTCTTCAGGAAACTACAAATTCCTATGCATAGGGATAAAAATAATGTAAGCTGTAGGACTAGCAAAGCATGCAAGACAAGGGTAGAAAAGCACAGTGCAATGTAAGGGCTCAGCAGAGAACTTCTGGAAACTGAGCGTGTTCCTTCAGTGAAGAGGCACAGCTCATTTTCATGCAAAGCACTCCCCCTATGGTCAAACCTAACTAGCAATCCCACAGCTGACATCAGAACAAGGAACAATCATTTATCTCTGGTAAAAACTAGAGCTGTCTTCTAAATGATTTTGTAATTGGCCAGGCATTCAGTTATAAGTAAAAAAAAATAAAATTCATTACTGCTAGAAGGAAATACATGGACTCCTGGGGTACCTGTCTTGACCACTAGTGTTTAAGGTGGCAGTCCCAAAGCTATGGCTCTGTGGTTTAAGAAAATGGATGGAGAGGCAAAAACTGCATTAAGAGAATATGTATTTCATGTGGTAACCTGAGGCAACAGAGAAATGGGCATGATTTTGGATATACAAGATGAAAAGGAGAAGGGGGGAGAGCTGTAAGGAACTGACCTGATTGAAGGGCTTATTGGTTCTTTCCACAGACTTTCTCAGGGGCTCCTGCTATGAAATAGTTCTGCTTATTAGTACAGCTCTAAACTACCCATCTTCTTTTGCTACCTTATCTATATGTTAGATTAGTAAAATGTATTGGCTCATAGGAAGTCCCAGAGTTTTGAGAACTGGTGAGCACACAGATGGAGAAACTAGATTCTCCTGATCTTGGTGTCAGGGTACAGACAGAAACACGAAGAAAAAATTAAGGACAAATAAACAGGCAAAGAACATCAACTAATTAAAAATTTCTGTATCTATTGACAAACATTTGACAGAGGCAAGGATAGGGCGAAACTTTTTTGTTCCGGAAATATTACATAATGAAATATTACGTACATAAAATTAGGACTTTTTACACTCTTGGTTCCTGCCCTGTACATACCCACACTCACTACACCATGGACACTTGAGCAGAGTTAACCTGGGCCCTCCAGATGTATGTAATTCTTCGCAAATCCACATCACTTTTTAGGAGAACTGATGAATGGCTTGGACCACCCTGTCAGCCTACAAACACGAGATACACACTTGATGAAGTCTCTTTTTTCCCTTTTAATTCAGACAGGCAGGAGAGTGCAATGCTGTGAGAAGCCAGACACTAAGTGGAACAGAGCCATGCACTCCCAGGGCTGTGCTGACACTTGGGTTGCAGGGAGCCACCATGACATGACACTGCACAGCGACTTGCCATGGGGTGATGAAGGGCAGAAACATCTCCACTTTGTGGGAGAGAGCAGGCTGCTGGTTGCTGTCTGCCACCATGTTTGAAAGGAAAGCTGTGTGTTCTCAGGGATGGGCACTCCCTTTCACAGCACAGTTGAAATTTTGTTTCAAACTGCACAGGTGCATTACTGGCCTTATCACTCAAGCAAATAATTTACCACTGTGAATCAAAAATGTAACTCAGATCATAAATTCCAGTGTTCAACCTTTTCTGTTCTCATTTTTGCCTATATTGCTCCCTCCGTTTCATTATTTTCAGTCAGCCTTTTCTTGCAAATAGTCTCATTTTTAATAATACCTCAAGTAAGCAGCTACTTACTACAGTAATTACTTAAAAAAATTAATTAATACAAAGAAGCCATATGATTAAGAACTTCTTAATTACTTGCACAGAACAGATACCACAAGAATTAGGGCCACTTTTTTAAAATATACTGTAGTTCCAGTGAGCAAAGCAGTCTCTGTACCATGTATTTATAGATATATATCATGTGGAGTCAGGAAGTCATTCAGTATCTCCTACAGATGGAAAAAGAAGACTGGAGATGAGGTTACTTGACAATATTTGCCCCCACAGTTATAGACAAAATTGAACTTGGCCCTCCAACAGCTGTGTGACTCAGAAAGCCTCAGAGAAGGGCTTTTCATATGGTGCTGATACAGGTTAAGTCTGTTGTTGACCAAAACACTGTTCTGATTTCATATTTGCTGTACATTAGATTTCTCAACCATTCCAGTGGCTTCAAATAGTAGTCTATGGCAAAGATTTCAATATTTTGTCAGGAGCTATCATAAGACATTCAAAACATACTGTCTTCTTCCATAGGTTTTATACATCTGAGCTATCCATTTGTATCCCCTTAAATGCTTGGTCATAGAGTACATGGACAGAGCTTTAGTGAGCATCAATGAAAAATGCTGAGAGCCTGAAGAGAAAATGAAGGAGCCCACAGCAGATCCTACAGCTCCATGTGTTCTGTAACAATTCAACTAAGGCAAGTCGTCGTGGCTTTTGTAGTTTCTATGCCAGACCTGCAGCTGTGACTGGTGATCCTAAAAGAAAACCACTAAGCTTTTCTCTCTCAACTAACACCACTAGCAAAAAAATCAGAAATTTTTTTTGCACTTTTTACCTGTCTCCTTCACAACAGAATCACCAAGAGCTAAATGAAGAAAGTCTTGCATCCTCAGGCAATAAATATCCAATTCTGATCATCTTATTTTGGGGTACAGAGAATCTGTTAGCTACTCACAGACAAGGTTAGGGTAATGAGTGAACTATTTTACTATGCTACAGTTATTTTTATAGTGGTTTATACTCTACTTCTTTTTTTTTTTTTTAACAAGTCAGATAATTGCTTGAAGTGTGCAATTATGCATACGCCTTCTGCAGAACCTGAAATCAAGGGGGGAACATTCAGTAATAACAATGACAGTAAAAAAACTCAGTTTGCAGAATTATTTATTTTTTCTTAAGCATTATCTTTTTGTTTTCTGTTCTTTTTAAGGTTCTCCTCCTTTCTTTCAGTGCTCCTCCTTCATTAAGTTCATGTTCCATAAAGAGAACACACAAAGTAGATAAAGATGCCAATGTTCTCACACATCTACATAAGCAATTTTTATAATTAATGCAGAAACTGCCCAAGCATAAGGTCCACCTGCTGCAGAAGTACAGAAGGGCTGAAAAGCAACCAGATGTGGGCAAGTGTGAATTCTCTTCACATTCCTCACTCTCATATAGCTCCCACCTGTCAGTATCAGCAGAACAGCCAGAGCAAACCTCACACCAGCCTGCACATATGTGATGGCATTATGGCCAGGTGGTGTGAATTCCTACAGTCCCCCTGACATTCCCACCTACTCTCAGCTTTGGCAGAGCCTCAACCTGCCACCAGAGCCAAAATGCTCTCATTACACCAGTGACATCAGCACAGCAAAGTCCTAACTGCAGCCAAAAAAATTAACTCAGATAATAAAAAGTAAAATTCTATAAATGATTATGAAGTGTGCTCACCTGATGGATTTTCTTGCCTCAAGGCCAACAGCAATCTGCAGACTGCTCAAATACCTTTTAATTAGTATGACAGGTTAATACTATCAGTCATTTAACCACACCTTCTTACTTTAGAGCCAAGAAAGTGAGTGGAAAAGTAAAGTCCATACAAATTTGAAACAGTCTTGAATATTTTATTACTTTAGCACATTTACTCACCACAGCCTTTTTGAGATCATGTTCACTTAACCACTTGAAGAATTCCTACAAAGATCTAAAAGGAGACAGGGCAAAAGAAAATTCCTAAAAATTCCTAACTTATACCTTGCAATATATTCTGGTTCATTTAGAGAGTACTGAAATATGAACACATAGGCACAATCAAATATTACATTGCACAAATCTATTTTTCTCACAGGGTAAATTAAACAAAATAAACACTACAATGAAAGTGTATTTTTTAAATGGAGAAGATATATGTACTCTGTAGTTGAAGTCTCTCATTTAAAGAAAATGTTGGCAAATCTCTGTACCATGAACAATAAAATGTAATTTGCTCTTATGGCTGCTATGAGTTCTTCATTTTTCTGTGAATATGCATGGATTTTTAGAGGTTTATGCAGATACTTGCTATCATACTATTTAAAATTCATTTTCAAAGAAAAAGCATATTTATAGGCTAAAAATCAAAAACATTAAAGTATTTAATTTCATCTATAATATGCTTATTCTGATAATCAAAATATATCTGTGAGAGAAGTAAAATGTGTTCAGTCTTGCTCTTCATAACTCCTTCAACATTACTGTTATATTCTGATCAGTAAGAACTCCTAATAGCTTTTAACAGTAACATTACTGGAAGTAATGTAAATAGTAATGACTGAAAATGTCCTATTCTAAAGGCAGGGGCTAATAACTGCACAGAGAAGCTAATGTCAAATGAGTATTGCAAAATTACCAGGTGTTCCCTAGACAGCATGTGGAAAGATTTGATGGGTTATCATCTGCAAAGCTGTAGAGATATTTACCCATAGGAAACTAAACTAAAGTAAATGGAACAAACATTATAGAAGGTGGCGCTGATACTTGCAAAACCCTCCGTGTGAGTGAGCAGACCTCGTATTTAAATTTCTTATTCATCTTATTCTTGGCTCTGAAAGTGAAGTGCTGAAATTAAAATACTGTGTTTAGTGTCAGTGCTAAAACAGCATGACTTTTCAGTATTACTCTTGTGATCAGGAGTCAAATTGGCAGGCATACCCCACAGGCCAGTGAGTGTCCACAGAGGTCTGTTCTAGCTCAGCTCCATGTTCTGAGACCCTGCTGTCAGCCCATCTCAGAGCCATTCCTGCTTTCCTGACACCCCAAGGAGATTGGAGAGCCAGAAGGGACAAATGTAACCATGAAGTCTGACCTGCATGATTACAAAGGGTTGGGAGTTCCCAGAAGAAATTCTTATTTCTAGGAGAGATTCAGTCTTAGAAAATCACGACTTTGATTTATAAACTACCTTCCTTAAAGAATTCACCACTGCTGTGTTCAGGTGCCACCATGGTTCATTATTTACAGTATGAGTCACCTATTTCCAAATGCTAATCTGTTAACATGTTTGTCTGCTAGGTTTTAAGTCTTCAGTTTTTATTTTTCTGTTCTCCACATATACAATTATAGACTAGTCTCAAGTCTTCCTGTAATGATTTTGTTTTCTAAGAGACTTGAGTAGAACTCATTGAGATAATGTATATCACCATACAAAACATTTTCTAGCAAGTACTGTGGCTCTTAAGGACATCAGGTTTCCAACATCCTTGCTGAAGAGTGGGAAATAAGATTAGGCTTTGTATTCTCTAGCTGCACAGAGCTGAGAGATAAAATTATCTCCTTAGTTTTATTCTATATATTGCCCTGTTCATACCTTCTGTGATTACATTAACTCTTGTTGGCTACTGTTCTGGATGAAAAACTTCTGTTATATCCATTATTATTACCCATTAGGGCACCTAAATGCTTTTCCTGTGTAGCACCCCTCATTCTTTACATGGAGCTGTCTTTCTTATATTTTAATGGCTGAGCTTATAAGACATATTGCTTCCCTCAGTAGAGTTCAATCCTCTATTATTCAAGTCCCACACCTGCATTTCCAATATTTTGCCTGAGACTGATGTCAGACTGACAGGCTTATAATCACTTAGGTTACCTCAGCCATTTAAAAAAAATGTTAGTATGACCTTTACTCCCACAAGCTTCTGGAACATCCCCAGTGCTCCAAGTTAGAATGAAAATCAATATTCAAAATCCAGAGAGTTCTTCTGCCAATCCTTTGAAAATATTTAGCTACCTGTTACCCCAATGTACTGACTCAAGATTTCCAGTAGCTTTAGTCACTGTTGGAGTAGAAAGAATTGCATAATTACAATACACTATGAGTATGGCAACCTGCTTATCCTCACATACAGAACAGAAGTATTCATGAACACTGCGGGCTTCAGCTCCAATTTAACTGCCACAGACTCAATCAATCAATCAAAGCCATCAATTTTAAAAAGCTGAACCATCATTGCTTAGTATCCTTCACAATGGGGCCACAATAGATCAAACTTAGAAAACTCTAAACATATATCTCTAACATGTAACTCCTGCAAGTGGCAGGAGGAAAGAGGAAAAGACAGAGGAAAGATTGTAATAAGACAACTCATCATAACAAAAATCAATATCCAAGAAGCTTTTCCTCAAAAACTCTCAAGTTCAGGCAGTTCTGTGTTAGCCCTCTATCTTTGCAAAACATTATGTTCTTCTTTCTCAAGAGCTAAACTCCTACCTAATTATCTGTAAAAGCAAAAAGTGCAAATACTTTGAAATTCTACCTAGCAGAATGGTGGTAAATCTAGTGCAAAGTTACAGCCAAGTAAGTGAATTTCACAGAATGTTGAAAATGCCTCATACTGGGCCTTTAACACTGAGAAATGCAATGTAAAGGGGTTGCAGAGGCACAGAAATCAGTTCTAAACTCAACAGACTCCTGATAATACACTGCTGGAAAGAATTTCTTAAAAATTATAACTCTTCACATAAAAATCCACTCATCTTTCCTGTTTGTAAATTCAAAATTCATGAACAGTCAGGATAAATTTTTTATATTAGAGATAGATGGAGTACCATGGAATTGGTGACATTCACAAGTGGTAGGAATATTTAATAGGCAGAACTTTGGGCTTATATCAGGCCTAGGATGCAGAGCAAGAATGGTAAGGTTATAATTAATTTTTTTAAATACAAATGGTAAATAATTTATAAGAAATAGTGGAAAAATAATTCTACAGAAAAAAAAGCAGTTTTAATAGGCTGATTGTATGGTGTTCAAAAATATTTTTAATGGAGCCTGAGATCCCTCAGTTTTCACTGAAATTGTCAGCAAAAGGGACTCCTATCCTTGCTGGAACTTTTGACCCATGCATGCAAGTGCAAAGCTGCATATTTAAAAACAGAGCCTTACATTATTCTTCTACAGGCATTTTTAAGCACACCACCTCAGTGTTCCCTGGAAATGAAACACAGAGCATATACAAACTTCACATATCAACACAGTCATATTTTCTAACCTTTTGATTGATACTATCCAAATACAAAAATATTTAAACTGCTTAAATTAACTATTTCTTTACTACTTATAATTCAGGTAATATCAAGACATGATACTGCCTGCCGTTACATTTTTTCCCATTAGTTATTATGTAGTGACAGGCCACTACCAGCACACTTGCAAATATAATCATCAGCAGCAATGCGAAAATAAAGATTGAGAGAACTATTCCAGTTCCCAGTTTATTCATCTGATGATGTGCTCTTTTTGAACTTTAAGCTGCTAACCTTTTAATCTCACAATGAGTCTGCCAGTGGTGAGTGATGAGGCAAACACATGAGTAAACACCTTTCTCTAGGTGCACCTGCATGCATCTGACTTTGACTGACACATCACTCCTTTGAAGGGATGTTCTACAGAAAGGTATCCACAAACACTCTCAGAAATTGCAACAGCCAGCAGCACTTAAAACCACACCAGGACAGATTGGGGGGCAAGTATTTTACACTGATTATTTTGTGAAAAAAAAAGTAAAAAAATAAGTATTATCACCAGCAGATTAACACTCAAAGAGGTGACAGCTTGCTCCTTTCATATTTTAGCTATATTTAATCTTATATTAATTCACTGCCTTAAAATATTCAAAACTTATTTTTCTGTTTGCATAGGAAGAAACAGGAATTTATGAAATGTTAATTGCATTACAAAGTCTTCAAAGCAGTTATGTCCTTACTTATTCTTTTCCAATATATTTTTTGAAAGAAAAAAAATAAAGAAATCCCAAATATTTTTTAATAGAAGAATTTAAACTTTGAAACAGATTCAATCAAATTTTCTTAAACCCAAATACTTTTATGTGAACGTTTATTAAATTGGAAGCCATTTGGCTGATACAGCCATAGGAATACACCGAGAATGGGCGAGTCTGAGTTCTGCAGTAAGAAACCAGGGCAGAGCTGGGCCACAATGACTACAGTGAAACTATGGTGAGAAGTCTGGAGAAGAGAAATCACAGGGAAAGGCACCATTTCAGAGGTGGGCAGGAGTGTCTGTCTCAGTAATGAACCTGTGGAAACACACAGCTTCAAGCGAGTACACACTGTGGTGTGATCCCAATGATGGGGGATCTCACTCCTCAATTAGACTGAAAGTCCTGAATATATTTAATGTTGTTTTCTATCAGCCTGAAAAATTAAAAGTAGATTTTAATTTTCCACTAGTTTTACTTTTCACTAACAGCAAAAAAAAATGGTTTTATCACTACTTATGGATATATCTCCTTTGAATCATTACCCTAACTACTTATAGATTACACTGAGACAAGTTTGCAACAGGAAATTCACTAATAATCAACATAGAACACATGCACACTGAATCAGTTTCTTAATCAGGTGAAGTTAGTTTTCATCCTGCATTAGACCAGCAGGTTAAACGTTTTCTAGTCACAATGGCTTTTTGATAGGGTTATTTTTGTATGTAGCATTAAATCTTAAAACATATCCTTTGTAGTACTTGAGCTGCTTCATTGCTAGGTACTGGAAACATAAGTAAACGCATAAAAAGCAAAATAAGTGAACCAGATACGAATAGGAAAATCATATTTGTTTCTTAAATTTTGCTGCATATAGCACACAGAAGAAATCTGTGTATATTCTGTACACCAGATATCCTGATGAATTCAAGAGCATAATAAACATTATGGATGAATTAGGAGTATTTAATAGTAACTGCAATACTATTCTTTAGAAGAAAGTGCTTCCTGTGACAGCCTCATGACAGAGGACTGAACATGGGTCCGACCCCCTGTTTACCATCTCATATTTTAAAAAGTAATCTCTAATCACTAATGCCTTCAAATCCAAATACTGCTTAAAAGAGGGGTGTACTTCCTCTAATGATCTGGAAAGAAAAGTAATTGCCTGCTATTAGATATTAGCTAGAGACAAGGGAAGCAACAGCAGCTAATGAAAGGCTTTTCACATTGAACAAGTCACCTAAAAATGATGAAAAAATGTATAAAACAACTTGGATGAAAAGCGAAGACTTAATTACTGAATATCTTATCTTGTCCACAATCTTTGTAAATTCTCTCTCTTTTCAAGTGACAAGAATTTTTAGAATCAAAAATACTTGAACAACTTTTTACACAAAAAAGACTTGCTTATCCATCACTTCAAAATTTCCACTCTAACACAGAAGATAAAGTTTTCTGCAAAGATTCTGGATGTGCATGCCGTAGTTATTTATACACACACACATCTAACCCAGGGAAGAACATAAATGTATTTCATAAGTTGCAAAGTGATAAATGGTGGATTTATAGGAATTGGTGCATTGCAAACTGGCTGAGTGCTCTAAACATAAAGTGAGAGACATCATTATTGGTGCTATAAATACTTTCCACTGTAAAATCATACTGTACTTTATGTTGCAATACAGAACAAATAATATAAAAATTGTATCTTTCTGGCTCAACTTAAAATGTAATAACCTCTGAATGATCCCAACAGAAGCTGAACTGAATAGGCACAGGCATTGCTTCCAGTTTTTATAGGACCCAAAATCCATTGCATCATCACAGCTGCAATAGAAGTAACAGCATTACCTGATTTCCTAATTAAATCATGTAGAGATCTTTCTTGAAAAGTGAAATGTTTAAGGCTCAGTTATAAGCCATATTCTTTTTTACATCCATCAAACTCTACAAGATCCTTTCTACATTATACCTTTAAAGAAAAGTAGGGATGTGTGCCTAAGTTCTTTGGGACCTGAGGAAAACTACTTTGGTGAAGACTTTAAAGACCAATGTCGGAACCATCATTCTAATGACATCCTCATAATTAAGCATCTGAGGGTAACAGTCCCAGGAAAAAGTTGGCTGGTAAGGCAAATCAGGGAGATGAAGACTTCCTGTGTATTGAGTTCATCTGCTCATTTCCTAAATGTGTGACTGTTCTCTCCTCATCCTTCTTTCCTGGTTTTTAGGCACACTGAGCCCCCGCTATCAGTAGGTTCAGAGGGAACTTCAAGGCAGTTTCCTTGCTAAAGCTCAACCCAGAACTGGAGTGAAGAAAGGGCTCAGAACCCTACTTCAAAAGTGAGCATTTTTCAAAGAGCATGCCTAAATTTATCTGTTCCACTTTTTCTATTATTTCTTGAACAATAATAATAGTGACTTGCATTTACAAAGGACTTTGGGATCTCCAGCTGAAAGATGCTATTCAATTAATCTCATGAAATCACTATTAAAAATGAGATTCCCTATTATACCCATTTTCTAATCACACTAAGTTCAAAAGTTCACTTTGATACATAATCTGTTTAGGAAATTTAAAAGAGAAGGCAGAAAAGGGGCAGGAGAAAAATGTCCAGAAAAAAAAAATCCAGTGATAACTAAACAAAGTGAGAAGAGCAACTAAAATTAAAGAGATTGTAAAATCAGTCTGAGAAGACATAAGAAAAAAAAATCAAATTATAAGTATGATTTATTTAACAGAGTGCTAGCAATACCGCCTTTCTTTATTCCTATTAGCACACATCACAGACATTTCCTAATAGTTTTTTTTTAAACTATTTAATGAACTTTCTTTATCAAAATTCCAAAGAGAAGAAAAGGTTGAGAAACCAAATGATTTGGGAACCCAGACCCTCCAAAAAATACTTTGAAAGATTAATTTGAGATATGTCATATTGTAAAAGCCTTTTTCTCTAATTATGATATTGATATCATATAGACACAAAGCCCTCAGGCTCACAGCTTTGTAGTAACTAGCACAATTGCTTTCCATGAAAAACAAGAATAAGGTCATATTGCACATATCATGCAGCCAGACTTCTTATACTGAAATCTGTAAAGTAATGTTTTAAAGGTAATTTTAATGGTCTTTATTTAAAATTTCCACTGCAAAACACATTAAATGGATATTATCTAAAGTAATTCTTGGGCACCAGTTTTTACAAAATTGATCACTGTGATCTAAGTACTAATCTTCATTAAACATGCAAGCAAATTTTGGTAATTTTTCCTTCTAAGATTTATTTTCCTAAAGCAACACCTCTGGTTTGGCAAAAGACCCAACAAGTTAATGTTTATACTAGATGGGGGTTTTATACTGCAGAATCAAGCAAAATAATTTTCTACTTTTCAGATACATTCCCATGTTCTTTTTCAAAATAATATACATCCATGCAGCAAAAGTCTGTCCCATTCATTGAACCATCTGCTTAACAGGAAGACAAATATCTTCCTTTTCTTCTGACAAGAAACCCAACATACACTGTTCATTGGGCAAAACCAGGTAACTATTAAAAAAAATCAAATCTGTAACTATAAACATTAAGCAGTTTTGATTCACTACCATACAGCTCCACCAAATGATATCCTGTTTCCACTTCTGTGAACTACTTCTACTATTTCCCTTAAGCACTTTGAGTTTCAGATATAGCTTATATTTTCAAGAGATGTACACAGCAAGCTGCATGGTAGGTTCATCTGCCCTAATTTAATTGACAAACACTATGTTCCTTCACAGTCAACAGCAAGAAACAGCTCCCTCAGAAGATGAGTCATCCTATCCTATAATAGAGGTTGAATTAAAGTAAGATTAATTGCCTATCTGCTGGCTGTAAAACCAGCTCAGATCTGTACTGCAAACCTGCACCCGACTAATAAGCATCTACAACTGGACAAAATTAATCCCAGTCCTTATTTCTCCAGTCATTAAAATTAAGAGGATAGGGATCAATCATTAAAAAAAATATACTGCAAACAATCAGTTTACCCTGCCCTAGTAATTTTTTTTCCAATTTCAGCAACAGCATTAATCCATTTGACTGGCACTGCTGACTGCAGTTTTCACCTTCACGCTTCACATATTAAAATATGTCAAGCCAGCCCTGCTGATCTCCTCCATACTCCAGGAGTGTGGTGTGGTGCAACAAAATCTAATCTATGGAAACCAAACAGCTAAAAAAACATTTCACAGCATTGCAAAGGTGCATGTTTTAGAAAATGAAGATGTTGGAGAAGGGTCAGAACATTCTTGTAACATTGCAGTAACGAGGTGCAATCAGATCTCAGAAATACACAGCAGTAATTAATATCACCTGTAAAAGAACTTAGTCATATTGGCTTAGAATTTTTGAGGTGAGTTGACACTGCATCCAGGCAAGGTAAATCAAGAACACAGAACATCACACATAAGCACAGTATGCTGACACCATTTACACATAACACTTACCCAGGCCACTGACAACCACATGCAATCAAAGATACAGATTTGGCACACAGCCATCTGTTCTATCCACTTTGTCCTGAGTGTGCTTTTGAGTCAGAAGTGCAAAGTGAAAACTACAGTAAAAGATGTAGGAATTTTTTCTAAGGAAAATGAAGCAAAGACTTTAGAATTTGACCTTTACATGCTAGACTGTAGCTTTCAAGCCTTTGCAATTATTTTTAATTGCTTATATTGTGCAATATTGTTTCAGTGCCCCTCAATGAGAAAGAAATTAGGGTTCTTTTTCAAAGAAAAGGGAAAAAATATTTTGTATATATAAACAGCCAATCTGACACTACACTGCAAGTATCTGGCAGAAAAAAACCCCTGTTTATATCAGTACAAGTTCAAAAGTTCTTCAGGAAAACTGATGAAATTGTCAATTTTAGTTCATGTTTTTAAGAAGCAGTAGTTGCTTAGCAGTGTGATATTATTTAAACTTATCAGGCTGTTTTATATTTGCACTGAAGAAACGACAGATGAGAATACAAGGGGTATAATTTGATGATACAAATATGGAATCAAAATGGATTGACTGAACACTTTTTAAGACAAGCTGTATTAATACAAGTCAGAACAAGACTTAACCATCATGTTGATTTCAAGCCGCAGGTCTTCAGTGAAACTTTGCCTGATTATTCTTTGAGGTTGTATTGTCCTTTGAGCTTCTGAGATGTAAGTTTAAGGAATTCATCCAGTAAATTTAGTTGCTGAGACCTCTTCTACAGTCATTAGACTGTGAAGTGGCAAAACCCCCACTTTTGAACCATTTAATCCCCATTTCAACTTCCCATCTTTCTGGCAAAGGCGGTTGGCAATCTGCACGTTCGATAAATCCATTCCCTGCTTTGTTCCCAGTGCCCTGCCTGCAGAACCCCCCAGCCTGTGTGTGCCTGGTGCAGGAGTGCCCCCGGCAGGGACAGCGCTGGCCAGCAGACTGTGGCTGCCCTGGGACACTGTGGAGGGCAGGCTCCTTGAGGCCAGGCCTGTGCTTCTCCCCCTGCTGCTGCTGCTCTGAGACTTTCATGTTCACTTGGACAAATTTATATCCCGTCTGTTATCCCAGCAGTTACAATTTTTAGCTTCTACCATAACAGTAAACAAACCAACAAAGATATTTTCCCTTTTGTATGGAAAAATACTTGTATTCAAGAAAAGGAGCAAAGGACAACACTGCAGAAAGGCTTCAACTTGTGATAAAATATCTCCTCTTTCACACTTGCAGTGCAGAAACTTTCCTACTTTCTTGGCCATAATTTCTTTGTTGTCTAGGTCTGATACACTGAAAAGTAAAACCTTTTCAGGAACAAGCAGGGGGCTAACTAGCAAGCTGAGAGAAATTGCCTCCATTTACACTAAGAACAGGGTAAAAAAAACCCAAAAAAATCACTTTATATGATAGGACTATAATCTTGCAGGACACAGAAGCATTAATCAGAACAGACAGGTCTTTGATGATGTGACTACTGTACCAGTTCTCTACATGATGACTGTGCCTACCTAGCATTAAGTTAACAAGGTGAAGAAAAATCCTTTTCTTCATTTACAATAAAGAAAACTAATGAAAAAGCCATTGACTAACTTTGTACAAAACTATTTGTGCTCTAATGACACATTTATATCACAAAGTGTTTGTGCTACAGATGCTTCATTTCAGTTACAATTAGGTAGTTTACAGAAAGTGAGGATACACATATTCACTATTTCCCAGTTTTGCCAGGAGTCCTATACCATGGCAGTCAAACATCCCAGAAGGTGTCATCTGAATCTACCATGCAATGGCAAAGATTTTCAGACTACCCTTGGAACAGAAAGATCCAGTCCACTGTGAAAAATGTTTTCCTTGAAATGGTTGTTAGTAATTTCATTCTTTTCAAAATGAAAAATGACTGTAATATGCACACAAAATTAGGGACTACAACAAGTTTGTACAGATTTTCCATGAATGTCATATTTGATTTTTGAATTGCTGGAGAACAAAGGTGCAAAACTACTTTTTTCTCCAGTAAGTTTTTTTCTTTTTTATTTTTGGCATTGAAAGATAGCTACCTAAAGATGATGAAGATGTTCATTCACACATCCCAGTGCAGTTCATTCTTCTTCTTACTTCTGTTGATGCTTTTGAAAAAGTCGGAATAAATTCTTATTTCTAATTTATATGCCCTTCCTATGCCTGTATACTGCCAGTTTAGATACGTCACCTGCAATAACAATGAAAAATTGCTGTGTGCCTCATGCTCTGTTTTCTTCATCTGCTTCCGAAGCTCGCTCCAGCTACTGCGAGGGAGTTCACTTGTGAGGAGTAACAAATCTAATTTAACTGTACCAAGTCACAGTTTTTTCATCTTAATAGCTATTCTGCACAGCCCAGAAAACTCATTAATGGAAAGACTCTCAAGTCTACTTCATGTCTTTTATGGGAATAAACTGGTTTACCAGGAAGAACACATTTCAAAAAAAGACAGATAGCTTAAAGACATCCTCAACTACAATTGTCAGGACTCTACAATTACTGACAGAAGCAGTACCTCCATGCTGCTTCTTGTAGTATCCCAAAGAATCAAGTGTGCTTAACAATGACACACAGAGAAATCTAAACCAAAGAAAAGCAGTAATGTTAAGTTTGGAGGTCAACTCAGGTACTCAAATTGCACAGGAGGCAGCAGCATATTCTCTTACTTACCATTCTGACAAGAGATACTAGCTAGACTGACATTCAGAAAGCACGAGCAACTAACAGGTCATCATTTAAATTTAAAGCTAATTAAGGAAGCAGCAACTCCTGCTTCCTTCCATCCTGAGACAAAAATAGTGTTTCACTAATGTGAACCTTAGGATAACCACAGGAAAAGCTGGATAGCTAGGTCTAGCCTGTTAGGTCAAATTTACTTTGTGTACATCAAAAAAAAAAACCCGAATATCTGAAGCCCTTTTGCACTTTAGTTGTGGAATTCTTCTGGGAAAGGAAAATGAAAATAGTAAGAAGAATGAAGCCAGATGTGGAGGAAAGGAGGTGATCACCACTAAAAACACATTTTCTGGGGATGACTAAGGAGAATCGATACATTATGGGAAGACAGAGAGAGAAAGAGAAAGAGAGAGAGAGAGAGAGAGAGAGAGAAATTATTTAACTACATCCGTAATGTCGTTATACTACACTGCATCCAGCAATATAGGTAGGAACTGTGTAGATCCTGACCACAGCTTTTCAGAGCAAATCAAAGAGCAGAAGTAAGATTCAAGTGTATTATGTCACTTATGGAGAGAGAGGGAAAAATGTGATCCGCAGTATGTACCTTAAATAGGTCACTGGATAGCAAGAAAATTCATAATGGAAAGAAGAGGTTTCTTATTCCCACCAAAATCCATAAAATGACTCTTATATTTCATTTTCATCATAGAAATAATTTAGGCAGTATATTTCTGTTCTGAAAGCAAAACTATTTTCTTATTTGCTAAATGGTTGAGGAACTGGACAAATTCTAGTGAAAGATACATCCTAGAAAACCTTAAAAAGAACCCTCAGAAAAAAAAGGTGTAAAAAGGAAAACATTTTCAAAATATATCACAGTAAAGTACGCTGTAGAATTTTATACCATAGTTCTGTCTCAAGTTATTCTGGTGCCTACTTTGCTTTAAAGAATGCACTCAATATGCAAGGCTGCAGGCTTGTGTGTTCAGTTTTAATTGAAGGAAATTTTACTAATTACTTATTAATCCAGTGCAGTGATTTTTCATATGCTCTGCTCATACAGAATAAAATCTGTGCCTTTAAAATTTTCATAGATGGAAGCTAGAATGAGGAGATTGGAATATATAAACAGATTCTTTCACACTTGTATCAGCAGTTCAAATCCACATTATCTTTCTGGGGACCAAAAGAAACCATCTGTTTAGAAGCCTACATGAAATGAGTTGATGATCTCAAATATAACCCCCAGCAGGCACATGTTCATCACCTGCTTGATTGACATGCATGCTGATAGATGGCAGAGAACAAAAAAAATGAGCTATTCTCACATCAAGAGCTGAATCTAAAGTGCAAAAATGAAGTATATTGCTACAAAAACCAGAATTATTAATGCTGTTTATAGCAAAGTTGCTCTAGAAATAATAGATAATTTCAGTTGTCATCAGTTGTTTAGTTATGTACTAAATTACATAACAGAACTGGAATAAGGGAGAGCCTGTTATTTAAAGTGTATGTACACTGTTTTTCACAAATGCTTTGTCAATCCATGTAACCAAAAATGTTTCTCTAGTTCAGAACAGTCAACTTCAAAATTTCATTACAGTAGCTGAAAGTTGGTGAATTTTGACACAAGATATAAGTTAAAACAGGCTGACCTAAATGCAAAGCATTCACTTTTCACAGTATCTTTCTTGTAGCCCAAGTTTGTCTCCCCATTTACATTTTTCCCAATTCTATTTCCCTTCTTCATATGGTAATTTACTCTCTGAACAAACTAGATTTTACTCAAAAGTAATTTAAAGTTTGTGCTTATATTTAATTTTTATTAAATCAAGCAGAGAAAATGACATTATGCAAATAATTCTGAAACTAATACAGAAGCCAGAGAAAAATGGCTAACAGGAAAAAAAAATTTTGTAATTCACTGAAATCCAGACATATTCTTCCTTTTTCGCATTCTAACGGAGTAGAGCGCAATGTAGAGTTTATGCACTCAAAAATGGTTTCCTATCACCACCCCCCCTTTAATGAGAAGTCACAGTGTCATAAAGAATACTTTATAGATTTTTCCACTTCATCTATCTTCTCACCAAGGAAAGAAACTGTATTCAGCAGCAAAGACACATTGAAACAGTGACAATGTCTAAGATATTCCACCTCACACCTTCACCTTTTGGCTGCCATCATCTGCAAGTATCTCCATGAAGTCTCTAGGCAATTTTTCACCTGAACAATTCAAACAAATAATTGTTAAAGGCAATGGCAGCTTTCTTGAACTTGCTCCTTTTTTAATACAAAAAGGTAGTAATCATATGTAACTTTACTGCACTGCAGCAGTTCCTGTAGAAAATACTGTAAATAAGCTTTGATTGCTTACCTGTGGCCTAAAGTAACAATAAAATAATGAAGACAGATTGGGAAAAAAGCTCCCAAATTCTGCTACATTATTTACTTATCATTTGTGTCTAGATCATGACACAAATTATAAATAAAAATAACATGTTATTTTTTTCTGTCTAGATCATGACATTACAAATCCACACTAGCAGTAGAGTATGGGTTGTCAAAATTGCCAGCATGTCAGGCTTGATGAATAATGATGTCTAATTTTTCTGCCCATGACTTTATGAAGTGCTGCAGCAATGTGGCAGAAGTTTAGTCACCCTCCCTTTCATGTGCTGCCCGTGATCTGGGAACCATCATGGAGGGCTCAGCTCACTGCCTCCCTACACATTGCTGAAAGACTTAAAACAGCATTTGTCTAGAACATGTTCTTCACCATAAAGTTATTTCAGATAGGGACAGTGTTTTTTGCTTCAAGTTTCTACAGCATTTAAACAAGTTGACACTAGATCCTTCATGAGTGCTTCACTTTCTATACAATAGTAATCAAATTTCATTAAGTGGTAGCTGAGCTAAAAGTCAGCCCAACTACTGAATTTCTGATGAAAACAGAATGCTGGTTTTACAGTGGGCTCAAAACAAAAAGAAAGCACAGCATCATCATAAGAAATCTATTTAACTTTTATTTTAAATTTCAGTAAAGAATAAAGATCACAGAGAAATACTTTTCATTCAGGAGGAAACACAGCTGTTCACAGGTGAGAAAGAAAAGAATTCTGCATTCCTGTGACCTTGGAGCAATAAATGTGGGTCCTCGAATCTGGAGCTTTGGTTGGTGCTCCAAAATGCAAATATTCACCACTCCAACGTGACCTACCTTAGTTTTCAATGGTTATAGAAGAAAACTGCCAGCAGTGACTTCCTTCTACATTCACTCTGCCCATAACCTTTTTTCTTTGCTTTAAGAACAAAGGCAAGACGTTTACCTCCTTCTTCTTCTGATCACTCCTTAAAGTATTACTATCATCGTATTGGAAGACATGATTTAAAAATGCATTTTTTACCCTGCCATCAACTGAGTAAGATGAAGAGTAAGTCCACCTTTATCCTTTGATAAAGGCAGTCCCAGAATGGTAGATGAGTCACAGCAAAAGCACTGTCTCCATGCCCGCTAACAAATACAGTACCCTGCAAGGAGGCTCTTTTCATCTCAGAGGGTCTTTGTGATTACTTGACCATATCTACACTAGGAATACTTTGCTGGAATAAGTGTTTTCTCTGCCAGTGACTCCTGATTGGCCTTGACAGGCAATCAAAGTCTCCCACCAGGTGATCTTTTATTTAGTTATCAACACACCAAAGTGCCAACTTCAAAAACTAGCTTGATCTGTGTGACTTCAACCTTTTAGTGGTGGGGGTTCGAAGTAAATAAAGAAGCATCATGTTTAATGAGAGCTGAGTATCACACTCACCTGTTGCTCACTGCAAAAGGAAAGCACAAGGCCAGAGAAAGATCTCCATTCCAAATGGATTTTGCAATGTGAAAGATACACACAGAGCACTCTCAATATCAGCTACAGGAAGACTGCCAAAGTATTGTGGGTTACAGTCATTTATTAGAAAGCACCTTTTCCACTATATGTAGTATTTTGTTCAAATCTAAGAGCAGAAAATCATGAACAGTCCAACTTTAGCCCTCGAGTAACGAGCGACAGAGAAGCAGCTGTATGTGACTCTGACAAACTCAGCTTTCTTCAGAAATCAAATTTTGGTATAGCACAATTTCATCTAAACTTCCTGAAAAAATACAAGACAGACCAACTTTTGGACCTAAACTAACATAATTTTCTTCTAACTACCTAAGAACAGCCCAAGAACTTCCCCCACCTCTTACTGTGAAACGGAATATAATTTACAAAAGTAATAAAGGTGAATGTCATCGCCTGCTTAAAATTGCCACTGATTCCTTCAGACAATTTTTTGCTAACTTAGCATTTGCCTAATATTAGATGTTAGATTCTTTTCTTCCATCAGAAATGTTTTAAACTTCTTTGCAGCTATATTAATTTTTAATTACGGTTTATTTTAATATATACATGAGAAATAAAAGCATAAAAAATTCAATCAAAGCAATCTCCTTTAGTTCAATTGAACTGAAGAATATCTCATTCTCTAATATGCATCCCCCAAATCCTTTATTATTGACTATCCAGTGTTTCTATAGTAACTTTATGAACAATTCCATTAGTATTTGATTTTTAAGTCTGGAAAATCATTTTAAATTTGAATGTGATGCCTGAGAAATATGGCCATAAATATATGTACTGAAATATTAAATCAGTTCATCAAAATCAGGCTTAATCTCAGCAAAGTTGCTAAATTAATGATTTGGATAAGATGCTCCAATTTAGTGCTTATACATGTTTCAGGATTTAAATATCTTTAAATGATTAATTGATACAGGATTTTATGAGTCAACTTGCTCTTAGTCTCTTTACAAATCCACCTACTGTCCATACAGTAAAATTTCAATATTCTGTGGGGCTATTTTCTCTTCAGGGTGGTAATTTTTTTCCTCAAGAAACTTCTCAGTCTAATCCTCACACAAGAAGTAAAAGGTATAAGGAGAAGTATTTCCAAATTAAAGTGATTTAACTCTATAAAATCTGACTTCTTTAACTC
The DNA here is from genome assembly GCF_028551555.1 of Melozone crissalis. Lineage (NCBI taxonomy): Eukaryota > Metazoa > Chordata > Aves > Passeriformes > Passerellidae > Melozone > Melozone crissalis. The sequence goes on along the minus strand of NW_026535782.1, from coordinate 30,565,327 downwards.
TTTCTCTTGCCATGTCTTCTTGCAGTTTTTTATCCTGATTCCCTTTTTCAGTCCGTTACTGGATGCAGCATTGATTATGAGACGGTTAATAAACAAGATTTTCTTCCAAAACATAATATTCCCAATTCACTTAGTTCAGAACAACTTTCTGTAACAGGTATTTCTTTGGTACTTTCAGATACCAAATACAATTCTAAAACCCATGAAGAGGATTAGGAACTCAAAAATATGAGTAATGGAACAATTTGTAATCACCAGAGAAGACAGCAGAAGTTAATTCCTCTTAATCTGTTTCTACATTTATGGTGTATTTCTGCGAGGTATTTCAAAAAAGGTATTATAGAATCATAGCAAATTTGATGAATGTAATTAAATTAGAAAAAAAATTAGCCATTCCAAACTTTTTCTTCAGACACAAGAAATTATTTATTATATTAGTGATAACATCTTTATACCAAAAAAATTTAATATTGGGTGAGTGGTTATTTAAGATTTTTATGGACTTACAAAGGCAGGACTACAAGTATTTTCCAGATTTGAAAATCACATACTTAAGCTTTTTTCCTAGAAAAGGAAAAAAATCATTACCTCCAAGTCTCAAAACAGCACATCTGCAATGATGTTAAGGGTTTTTGGCAAATTTTCAATTTTCAGATTGTCCACGAGGATTTGGAGGAGAGGCAATAGTTGAAAGGGGTAGTGGAAAAATTTCTACTACATGTCATCTACGGTGAACTGTTTTCATGAAATTAAAGAAAAAATGTTTATCCTGTTAAAGCAAGAAATTTTCAATACTCTGGTCATATCTGACAGCATGAAATAAATGGCTTTTGCTGAAGACTGTGCTTTGTGCTGCACTGAATACTTACCCTGATTTAATTTTATTGCTATCTGGATATCAGACAAGTGCTAAACATAAGCAGACCACTGGTAAGTAATGCTCTTACACTGACAGTGGCTTCTGGTTTGTGCTTCATGCAGTTCCTTCCACATTTATTCAGGGAAGCTCGAAAGGACAAAAAAATCAATACTAATGTAGTGAACCAATTCAAATTTGTTCTCCAGAACATCTTGCTTAGTGTGCTGCTCACACACTCTGAAATCGTATGAGGAAAGTCATCAGTTTTGAGATCATGAGAACTCTTGTTTTTCTTAAGTCAGATCCATCTAAGGAAAATGTGTAATAGCTTAGGAAGCAACAGAAGATCTCCACAGAACTACAAAATCTTTAAGAAGATCAGAACTACACTGACAAGCTGTGGTTCCCCACCTCGATGATAATAAATGTGCTACATCTGTAACTTTCTCAGCTGAGGACTGTTACCACCACTTAGCTCACGTAAAAGAATTGCTATTTATCATCGAACAGTGTTCAGTGTGCACTGACAGTCAAGCTCCTTTGAACCCTCAGAAGTAATATATTACACATCATTACATTTTCTGAACATGCCACTAGGAATGCTTGACCCTCGAGTGATTAGAAAACAAAGGAAATGAAATCATCTCTTGGGAGAGACACAGCTGTAATGGTTTGAAGGTAGGTAGACGAAAGGAGGGCCGGAGTAGGGAGAAAAATTTAAAATAAATTAATAATATCATACTTTCTGAAAAATACAGTTTCACAGGAATTATGATCACAGAGATAGCTTATAAAAATGATGCCAATTCTCATGCATAGGTGGATACTTCCAAAACCAGTAACAGAATATGTCCAGTGGAAACATATTTACCATTTTCAAAGCCCAAATAAAATGAGTACAATTTAATTGAATTTAATGTGAAAAAAAAATTTTAGAAGTCAGAAAGGTTAAATTATGAAAATAAAACATGTATCCTCTAGAAAGGAAGAGTAACTTTGTTTAAGAGGATGTATTTAGAAAGCATGTTTTCCTGTTAAAGTAAGAGTTTTAAACAGCCATATCCCAAAAAAAAAAAAATTGGCTAGAAATCCTGATACTTTCTCAAGGGATAATGCATTGCCTCACCTTTTGACAAAACACTGTATATTAAACTTGAGCAGTGGCAGGTTTTGTATGTGCACCCTTGAAACAATATTGAACCACAGTGAGTTCCAGCTAGAGAATAATTAGTTCTATTTCAGTATTTACTAGGATATAAAATGTTTTCAAGAGAACACTAAGTTCTCTGATGAGAATATGAAACATTTTTAACTAATGCCAGAACCAATGTTCCAATACTGTTATAACTGGAAAAGATTGAAGGTTTTTCTCTTGCTTCTGATGCAGTTGGTTTATTCGGTACATTTGGCAACAGCTCATGATTAGCTTGTCTGCCATGTACCTCTCCTTCTCTCTCCTACTCATCTCTCCCCCTCTTTCATGCTTCAAAGGAAGATAAGGAACACTGAAACAATGAATTATTTTGAAGAATTTAGAAGAAATTAAATTAAGAACACTCAAGTAGCAGTGGTGTTCTTGAAACTACCTGAAAATAGAAATCATTACATTGGCAACATATTTCATAGTAATGGTGCACTTATGATTACCAACTTTTAATTCAGTTGAGCTAACAGGTGACAAAGTGATTAATCCTAAACAGTCTGACAAGATGGCCTCCCTAAACTTAATTTCTAGCTTGTAAAAAAAAAAGAAGTTACTACAATATATCCTTCCTTGGAATTTGATTTGGGAAGAATTAACAAAATAGTCTAGGTTATTATTTGATATAAAAGTTAATGCAGAGGTTTTTCTTATCAAGTTAACAACATAATGCGGAGGATTTAATAAAACCATAATTTCATAAGCCAGGGCTAAAAAAACCCCATGTTTTCTGCTAACAGCAAGCAGGAGGTATGGTGAACAAAATCTTACTGAAAAGACAAGTCTAGGGCAAAGCAGCAGTGAGGCTTTGACCATTTTGTCCTTCTCTGTAGGGTGTTATTCCCCAGAAGACTAGACAGAGAGATCATTTTCACCCCGAAGTTGTGACACAGTCATTACAGGGACAGTCCCTGCAGGCAGCAATCAATGAAACACAAACGTTCCAATATGGATTGGCACATGGTTTTTGTCTCCATCTAAAGTGAACACAGAAATAAAACCTGCATGCAGAAAAGGTGCCACTATTATTTAGTCCAGGCTAGCTGAAATTCAGCTACAATAGAAATACATGGTGAATCTGCCTTGCCTATACCAGATGTCTGTTCTCAGTGCTGACATTTATTCTTTACATCATTCATTGGAAAAGGAGACTTGTGCAATAAGTAAAATATGAGAAGAAAACATCTATTTCACTTAAAATTTGCACAGCTAAGCCATCTAAGTTACTGAGCCCCTGAAATACTGTTTTTTTTTAATTCCAAAAGGAATATTCAAAAGAAGAATCCTAACAAGGAAGAAAAGTAATAAAAAATATTTTAAAAATGCTGTTAAAACACCAACTTGTTCAAAAATAATGCTACTTAGCTACACTGTGGCATTTCCCCATGATTTCTGTATACTACATGTTACATAATGGAGCTGGATTTGCATTGAGGGCAGGAACAGCAAATGCTGTTTATATTTCCTCATAATTATAGCTAACAGAAAGAGTTCAGTGCTTCATCAAAAAAAAATTAAAGAAAAAAAACCCACAAAAACCAAACCAAACAAAAAACTTACAGGTCTGAAAGCTTTCATCCAAGAAGTAATTGAGAAAAAAAAATTCTGCACTTGCATAATTTAACAGCTGCTAAATCACTAGTATTAGGCCATTTTTACTACTTCAGAAAACATATTTGTGACTGCTGTATATCATAGTTAGATGCATTGAGAATTTTTTAACTCAAGAATACTATTTTGTGAATGATTTTTCAAAGTGGCTTATTAATATAAAATGAAAAAATTAAGTAGGGTAGGTGGAGGAATATTTTACAGATTCATGCAAATCACCATGATGGATTATAAACGCATGTATGTGTGTGTACAAACACAAAATATAAAAATTATTTAACTGAGAGTCTGCTGTATGCAGCACATTCTGGCCTTAGGAAAGAACCACGTCAAATGCCATTTGATGATGCTCAGCCAGGCACATATAAAGGCACATTGCACCAATAATATTTGACAACACTGGCTGTGCTTTTTCTGCTTCAGTGGCTAGCTTGCTCAAATTCTGGGCAAAGCAACACACAAATAGTTTATAAGCAGCAACACTGTCAGCATCATCCTTTCAAAGCAACGACCACAGTGGTTTCCCAATAAAACATACTTCACATTTCAGGTTTGAAATGATGAAATAACAAGGGAGAGAAATGAAATTTATTAGCTCCAGGTCACCAAAAAGATGTCACTGAAAACAAAATTACCAGCAGTTAGCTTAAAATTCAATTTTAATATCCAGTAAGCTCTTACTTTTCTTTGATGCTGCTTCCAATGCATTTTTTGTTGCCTCAGAAAATACTGAGGTCAGCTCCTGCATCTGGACAGCAGGTTGAATTAAAATGTCTTACACTGGACAATCAAAACTAGATACATCTCAAAGCACTGAGTTTGGTAGCAGCACTGTCCTAACTATTGGTATGAATGAATGTGCATTATCAGAATTACATATGTGGAAGCCATGAAGGGCCAAGCTTCTTCCACATTTTTCAACAGCCACAAATCTATCCAGCTAACAGATCTATCCAACTTAACCATGACCAGATGCAGTCCAAAAGACCTTTAGATTTTTGCTGACTACATTGGTTGATGGCAGACACCAAAGACTCACAGTACTTGTTAAGACAGACCTTTGCTAAAATTCATCCATCCACAGTGATGCACAGACTGACTAGATGTTTCCTCCCCAGCTGTTTAAGCTCATGGCTGGATAAGGTTATCTCTTTTGTTCAGCTTCCCCTACTGAAATGGCACAAAAGGCTGTATGGAAGAAGTCAGTCCCAAGAGTGAGAGAAGGAGAGGAATGAGACCACAAAGGGTGCCCAGAAACTGAAATTGTGAATTATTTCTTGGAGAAAGAGGAAAAGACATCTGACCTGTGTGTGGGTGATTTTTTTCTCCACCTTGTCTGAAATTATCCTATCTCTACCTTAGAACTGTATCATGACTGACAGCCCAGCCTCATTCTGTCTGCTGGCTGGGGACTGTCCATGCTTTGGGACACTCATCATGAGGATGCTCTCATGCAGTTCTCCCTCCCAGCTCCACTACCAAATACAGCACACAGCATGTACGGTTTAAAAGAAAATATGAGGCAAAAATGAGAGCACTGCACTAATTACCGTTGGGATTTTTTTGGAGCTGTTCATTTTCCTTGGTTTCAGAGCCCATAATCAATGATAACCTAAGATCACCTCAGAAAATTGCTAAATCAAACTTGTAGGTTTCCATTGGTAACGATTCTTTTGACAAGTCAAACAGCTCACAACACTTAATTTTTTTTCCCCAGGAATTTGAGTACAGAGGAGAGCAGGACTGGCCAATAAACGGAGTAAAACGTTATTAGCTTTGTTCAAACTCTGACATTGAGTCTCCTAACTTTTAGCCTTGCAGCATTCTGTAGTACATGGATCAGCAGTTTTTTCACTTTCCACCATCCTACATCCAGCCTTTGCACTGCTAGAAGGATTTAAGTCAGTACATTGCAAAAATAATTTTTGCTAAATCAGTCCCAAGCTCATTTCTGTTTACATTTACTCATATAACTCCTCTGACATTATACTGTCCAAGTATTCAATGCAATTACCACTGTAGGATAATATATTGCATGTAACCTCTAACCAATATTGTGGTTTTATGTTTAAAAATTAATGAAGGAAAATGTCTTGGTTCTGCCACAGACTCATAATTTACAATTTTTATACAGACAGACACCATAACAGATTTTCTTGATACCCAAATAATTAACTATACATTTTATTTAACTTGTATCTTCAAATATGGAAAGAAGAAAGAAGTCACAGACATGGAGCAACACTTATACTTCAATAAAACACATATTGCTAAACAAAGCACTGGGTAGGACGGGGTGGGGTGTAGGGTGGGATCAGGCAGGGGTCAAAGAGAGAGAAAGTATTCTACAACATTATTCTACAGAATGGTGAATTTTTAAGAAGACATTTAGAGAACAAAGAGGAAAAAATATTTTTTTTTCGTAGAGAAAAAAGAAAGATGTTAGACCTGGTATCTAACTTTAATTTTTTTTTCTCTAACTTCAACCTTATTTACATTACCCAGTATATTAAATTACTCATCACTTGTTCCCTTTATTTCTTTCAATACTCCTATGATGTTCAGTGAATGGTACTGTTTCTTGAGCTAGATGTGAAGTCCAGCTGAACTGGAAGTGTCAAATATCAGCTTGGTTGGTGCTTTTTTTCCCCAGTTCTGGACTGAACCATACTGGCAGATTTCTGTGAGCAAGCCTGTATTTCCCTCAAGTAAAGTGTTTCAACTCCAACTAGTAACACTAAGCTATCATTTTCAGCTCATTAAATTCACTCTTCTTACAATTAAAAAATTATAAGTGTAAAAATAGGAACATTTGAGTAGATCATCTATCAGTATATTAAATACATTTTTGCATTAATTTGCAATTCTATGTTTGACCTTGAGATTTTCCAAGGTTCTGACAATCAAAAAGCAAAACAGCTTGCTGTAAACATACTAAATTTTTTGAGAAAGGAAGATGGCACAATATTAAGCGAGTTTATTAAAAAAAAAGTTCTTCAGTAGAAGTAAACAGTGACTTATTGACAGTCCAAAAATATCTCATTATCCTTTCATGGCAGCCACTTAAACCTCAGCAAAATCCTCTATTAGACCTTATAATTGAATTTTTTTCTTGCTTTGTCCTCCAGCTGAATAAGTATGATTTATATAACAATTTTAAGAAGTAAATTCAGCAGTTAACTGTACAAGATATCTACTTTCCATCTACAGTTTGAGTTCTGTCATATGAAGCAATATACACGGAACAATTTTAAACCCTACGTGATAGGCAAAAAGCTCAGACCTATTCTTATGAACTGCCAATAGTTCTGATTATTTTCTGATTCTGTTCGGTGTGCCAAAACTGTTGAAATTCACATACAGGGTATCTTCATCAAATTGATTAAAAATATAATACTAGGGGAAGAAGACATTTTGAGAAAAATGAAATCTCATGGATCTTTCAAGAAGTTTTACTCGCCCCTGTTTCCAGTCAGGCAGAAGGTTCAGCCTGGCACCAGAATTGTGCTGATATCTGGAAGTGTCTAAATCTGTCTAATCAACATGCCTGTAGAAAAAAAGTCCTCGGTTTTTCTATTTGCAGTAGAGACAAAGTATCAACAACTACGTCCCTATCAACCAAATTTCCATCTGAAATCAAATTTTCCAGCTCAGAACTGGAAGAACCAAGCATTTGTACTGTAGAGCAGGAGGAAACATTGTAATACTGCTACATACAGAATTTCAGAATAAAAGAAGCACCTTTTCTTATGAAGCATTACAGGTAACCAGACAATACAAAAAAGAACAGATCAGACTTGACTGGCTTTCAGTCACACGGGAAGGGATAAATGGAGATATGAATCATCTTCTGTGGGGATGGCTGGTCAGTAAGCACAGGTCTTGCATGCCCAGGGACCATCAATGGGCAAAGAGACTGGATAGGGAGAAGGGACAGAAACTAGAGGCCAGCCCAATAGCCAAGGGAGGAATGCGAGCCAGGAAAGAGAACGAAGAGGCAGAGGGTAGGAAGTGACTTGGGACAGAAGCATGAAGGAGCAGACAGATACAATATAGAAAAGAGCACACAAGCTAGCATGAAGAATCCATAGAAGATCCTGTGTGTCAAGACATGAACCGTTATAGGTGGATGAAATCCAGAGAACAGCAGCAGTGGAAAAAGAAGCAAAGAGCAATGCTAGAGAAGTGCTCTCCCACCAGAACCTGGCTTTGAACTGTTTCTCAGCATTTTTCAACTTTCCACAAATAACTATGGAATCTGCTAACAGTGTCTCTTGCCTCCTTTCAATGTTGAGTCCCAAGGGAGGCTTTTAAAGCATTCTATGCTACAAAAATGTAGCATTCTGAAATAATCAAGATGTTAAAGGTCTTGTGCTAATTGGGCACACAAAATGAATGGACACTTCTTGTACATTATGTGCCTTCCTGACCCTTTTGTAAAATGGAACTAAAACCTTTTCCTTTTTTCACATGGGTGCTGCAAGTTTCTTATATCCAAGTACCCTTACTAGATAATAATGTTAAGTGTCACAGAAAAGCCCAGAGAAAAACACTAATAGCCCCATCTTCAGAGAAAAATGTGAATACAACATGTGAAGATCCCATTAAACAACAAGGATGAAACAAAAGTATGAGCATCTGCTGCTTCCCTGAGCATTCTACATTTTGCTTTTATTCTGGAACCTTCTGCCTTAAGTTATTTTATTATATGATCATGCAACTAAAATTGCATATGCTGAGGCCAATGGAAGGGCTTACTTATTATTACCAATTTATATTTTTCAATGTTTGATTTAAAACCTGCAGTTTTCAGTCTGACAATGTGTGTGGCTGACTACAATGTATTTAAAATTATACTACTGTTGTGGTTTAGGAATGATATTCTCCATATTAGTATCCCCAAAAAAACCATGCTGCCACACACTCCCACGTGCCCCTCCAACTGGAAGCACAAAGGCATAGATCATGTGTTGAGATAAGAACAATTTACTGGAAACAGCAATGAGATAAAGCAGGTAACAGCAACAATATTAATAACAAAAGGTATAACACAAGGAAACTACACAGAAAGTCCTTCACAATATGACCAGCTCTTCCTCATCACATTTTTTCCCCACTGGAAAGAATACCTTTCTCCTCAGAAACAAGAGTCCCTTACTCTTCTCCTAGCAATGAAGTGAGGTGGTAAAGAAAAACCTCCAAGTCACAACACCCCACAGCCACACACCTCCCAGCTACTGCCAAAAAATTAACTTTGTCCTGACAGAAACCAAAACAACTACATTATGATGAGATTTAATAAATGGTATGAAAAGTACACAAAAACTTTGTTGGAGCCTTTTTTATGTTAAATTATTTCAATTTCAGACTCTGATTTGTGGTGATTAAACACAAAGAAGTACTTCTTTCAGCACTGTCACCATTGCCTAACTGTAGCTTATTAAATTGGAGTTTTAAGATAAACTGGAGGAAGTGTTCATTCTCATGGACAGGAACTTACATGTATCAATATAAACAGATGTACAGATACAGATGAATAATATGTAAATACATATTTTCATAAAAGAAAAATAAATTGCAGTAATTCCTCTCTCTGTCTCTCTTCCTCTCCCTAACACTTCAGCCATAATTTTATATAAACATATCTCAATGGGAGAAAGACTATATCTGGTTGATAAGCACAACCAACAATCCAAATTGAATCTTTTTCCAAGTGTAGGTATATGAAAACTTTTTTTTTTTTTTGGCACAGGACTGAAAATGTGTTTTGTTTCCTATACTAAAAGCACAGTTGTCTTTGCATTACTGGTTGGACACAAAATGAATAATGAAACATGATATGATTAAATTGTAAAACTTTAAATCATCTGTAGAACATCACTTGATAATGCAGTCTGCTATGATATGTTAGATCCAGGCCCAGCATCTCCTGTTTCTAATATAATTGCAAAACTCTGAACGGACATCTAAAAATCCAGCAACACAAAGTGTATTTTGCAAAAAAATTAGTTTCTTGTCTGTACTGGCGACCTTTTCATACTCATTATATATTCACTAACCTTCCATTCTACTTTGCTGCTACTCATATATGAAGAACAACACTAATTCACAATGAAATCGGTTATGACAGCACAGATTTCACTTGCACTATTTTTAGGCAATACTGAACTCATGTTTTCAGATTATTCTGGAGACTGCTCCATGTGTTTTCTCACCTGAAGCAGCCATTGCATCAGATTACTATTTCATTTATTCTGACACATGGATAATAAGCTGAAGGCTAGGTTTCCCAAGCCATTAAAAGTACATTTATTTGTAACCCATTAACTCACTGTAAACATCTAACTTGTCCATGGATAATTTCAATCCAAACAGCTCCATAACAAATCACAGGCACTCATTCAAGGAGTACTGTGTTTCTTCATGAATCTTTTGAAACTGAACCAATTTCAGAGTGTGAACTTGAAAAGGAGAATTGCCACCTTGCTTGGGCCCTCCTGATACGTGCAAGACAAGAATTATGTTTCACTGAAAAACCTAGAGGAAACCAACCACAGTGAAATACTCTGGTTTCCAAGGTAAAACCACCAACAAATTACATACAGAATGAACATTAAGTACTTACAAGGGAGCAACTAGTTAGCTGAACAAAGTCTGTGCTTTAAACATGCACTAGCTTTTACAAGGGAATTGAGGTGAACAGCTCAATTTCATTTCAGCTTCAATTTGACAAGAAATTGTCAATCAACACACGGAGGATTCTGGAGTTTGGCTCTGTTGTCCACTGTAGTGTAATTTCATTTACACAAACTGGGTTTGGCAATTTCAGCCTTCCAGAACCCAGTATTTTTCTGAGTGAGCTCTGTGGAATTCTTCAAGCTAATTTTCAGGCAGAAGAAAAATTAAGCCTATAAGATGTACAGGGACAAAATGGGTAAGCTGCTATCTCATGTTGTAGCTGAAATGTGACTGGAGGGGGGAAGTGGCAGTAAGAAACTGGAACCAAGATAGGATGGAAGAAGAAAACATTGAGCATAAAAGTAAGATAGAAGTCCAAATGAGTAAGCCCATTAAGTGAACACTTAAAAGGGAATAGATACCTCAGTGAAAATTTGGTGTCAAGAGACACTGACATAGAAAAATAAAGACACTATAGAGAGAGTGATTTTTTTTTTTTAGGAAGCTACCTTATGCAGCTTTTTGAATTTAAGACTTAGTAAGGAACTAGCTACTTCTAGTAACAAAAATGCACAACAAATGATGACTTTTGGCGAAGAAAGTATGGCATGCTCCCCTCAAATGCATGCTACGTAGCTCTGTGGTCACTCCTATTCTTCCCTACTTGAAGAACTGAGAGGACAAAAATGCCTATAATCCCCTTTCAAGTTCATTAATATGACTAAAATCCAGATAAGCTTTACATCTGTTTCTCCAGAGTTTCAAACTGGAAGCTTTCCAGTTTGCAAATTGGTGATAAAAAGTTTCATTTTGCCTGCATAGCAAATCCAAATATATTTTTCTTAATACAGCCCAGATGTTGTGATCTCATAATGCAGCAGCTCTGAAAAGCTGTAAGAGAAGCAGCATTTTGAGAATCTGCTTGTGCATATTTGGCCAGAGAACTCTTCCACTGGAGATGGAAAAAGCAAGTTTTCGTGAAAATTACGCTAACCTTGATAAAACTGGCCTAAACCAACAGATTTAAAAGTATGGAAAATTTAACATTACAATACCATCCTTGAAAGTTCTATAATGAGAAAATTCCTGGATTTTGCCTGAAAAGCTCTTTTTAGTTTTATGTGTGTTATACTTAAATTTGTACTTTTTGTATATGAATTCAGGTGAAAACATGACATGACAACCTTTGTTATTCCAATTGCATGTAATACTTATTTAAGTAAGCTGTATTTATGGATCATGATGACTTTTATTTGTACATAAAGTATTCTGTGGGAGAACAAGAAAAAATTATAAACTGAAACTTGGAGGTTCAAACTGAATGTGAAAAAACCCCTATTTCCACAGCAGGATAATTAAGCAGTTTACCCAAGAGGGTTGCAGAAATCCCATCCTTGGATGCTTTCAAGATTTGCCTGGAGAAAACGCCAAGCAATCTGGTCTAAACTCAAATGTTGACCCTGCTTTGAGCAGGAAGCCTGGCTGGAAGACCTCTCAAGATCCCTTCCAAAATGAATGATTATGTGATTCTAAGGCTTCAGAGTCAATCAAAATGTTTCTCTTTCTTCCTCTGCCAGACACCTGCTGATATGATACCAGCCTCCCTCTCAGTGTGCAAAATGAGGAAGAAGTATTGTGACCAAGTAGTATCTTCTAATCCTCATTGTTTAATGGTTTATCATCATCAACTCATGGTAAGACTTCAACTCAGAAAATAAAATAATCAAAGTGTTATGCAATCAATTACTGTGTATTTAGATCTCTGTGTTAAACTGAAAGAGAAAAGAGCAGTTAATCTAATTAGAAATTGAGTGCTTATACTTTAGAAATAAAATGACATTAAAAGGTCAAATAGAATATGTTATCACATATTAATTACATAATTTGTGATTTATTTTTCCAATACCAAAAAACTTTGTAGAAAAATGACAAGAAAGACAAAACAGGAAACCAGTGAAGCTGATGTGACATGACATCTCTTGTTATACCTATTTCTGACAAATCATAAAAATAATGCTGCAAACATGGAAAGATTTCACACATATCTAAACAGCAAGAATTACCTGAAAATTTTTCATACATAAGTGTCAAAATCTTTTCACTCCAGAAGTTCAGAATTGTGATCAGTGTGAGTTCTAAGCTATCTGTTGTGCTTTCCTAATTCTGCCATGACACAAACGGTGCAGTTCCAAGACAGGCAACATAGGGGACTTAGGAAGGCAAAACTGCCAGTATGTTTGTTAATTTAGAAAAATTTGGGCAGGTCAGCCTAATCTGTTTATTTTCACATCACGCTAATGTGGTGTTACAAGTATAAAAATCGTATTACTACTATTATCAATAAGATAAGCTTTTGTTATTAATGAAGTGCAACAGAACAGTGGTCTCTTATGACCAAGCTTCACAGAAAGATGCATTCTCATCATTGTGGTTTCCAGACTGAAATGGTTTTAATAAAATTAGGTACACAATTTAAAAAAAAGCCCTAAGAGAAAAGACCAGAACTCTTAAATGTAGAATAAATGCTGCTTTAGAAAAGAATAACTTTTCTTTAAAGACTTTCATAGTCTACTGTAAAAGTTGTGGAGGTAATAACAAGCTATGATATTGACCTGATATTATTCAAGATTAAGTTTATTCAAGCCAGACAGAATTGCCTCACCTGGAAATCTAACCTTAGTGAAGCCAATACAAGTGCAGTGTGTAGAGGTGTAACATCTATAAGCTAAGATGAATTTCAAAGATCAAGACTTAACAATTTACTTCTTTTATAGCTAATTATAGCTAACTGCTGGCCACTTATCTGCCTGGAAGTAGGACTGCAAAAAGTATTTTGTGTTTTAAAAACGGCATAATTATTTGCAAGTAACCATGGGAACCAGCATTAACCAAAATGTCTTTTTTAGAGCAGCTCTCCATTATACATATAAACTTCAGCGCTTCCCCCCTAAAAGCCCTTTCTTTGTTCCTCAAGCTTTGACATAAAATATTAATTTAGGTCTAAAGAGTGAATTTAACTTTTACTGCAGAATGGAAAATAACAGCACAGACAATAAGAACTGATAGTTTCCACAGCTGCCTGTAACCCCCACTGAAACTGGGGTAATTATATGCAGTCCAGAATACAACTGCTTTACATAGTGACTTTTGATATAGGGCTATTACATATTATTCTCACTCCTATTAAAGACCATCATTGACTCACTTTGATGTATTGCAATTTCAAGAGACTCTGAACATGCCCTACAAAACCAGACTTTTAAAAACATACTCGTAAATTTAAAAAAATAAACCCACAATTTTGTCACTTCCAGAATACCACAAAATTACAGAATTTAACTCCTTTGTATGGGGAAAAAATGGTAGATTTTTTGATTCTCATAGTCAGCAGCTAAAACATCACAATGGGAGAAAATTCAAAGTTTCACATATCCATGTTGTTTAAGCTGCACTGTGATCTGGAAAGTTCAAACAGGTATCATTGAAGACATGGAAAATAACTGATCTTTTCTTCCTAAACTATAAATATCTACATCATTCACACAGAGAAATAAGGCTTAAAGAAACCAAATATTTACTAATTGTCAGCAACTGACAGAACGGTGAACTACAGGGAGTTAATTAGGCAAATGCCTTTTGCTAGGTTACCTCAGATATGCATCTTTTAATTAAACAGCTAAAAAAAAATCTACCTGTGCATCTTCCAGCTCTACTGGAATAAACGGGTGCCATTTTAGCAATTATATTTCAAAGGCATCACACAGTGCTTTGAATTGGATAGGCTCAGTCTCTGGGGGAGGGCCCTCTATTGGGCTTTCCTGAAGTAACACACAGCTGCTAGTTTGAAAAGTAGCATTGCTGTAACCTGGGGGTGAACTGCTTGCTCGTCCTGACAGCAAGGGCTGCTCACTGTACACACAAGAGAAAACGCAGAGTTCCACATCCAAGAATGAAGACAAATCACCTGAGTGGGATAAGAGTGCACAGCTAAACACAAACAGACCACACCAGGGCATCTGACCTCCTGCTCTGTGTGTGATAGCTTTGGCAACTGCCCATCCTACAGTGGTGACTGACAAAAGGAGAGACAGCTACAGAAACAGAAGACCCTGTGCTTCAAGAAAGTTATTTTCAAGATTAAAAGTTTCAAGACTCATAAGCTTAGACTTAATACTAAGTATCACTTACTTACTAACAGATACTTGGTAGTCACCTGCATATCCAAATGTAATAAACAAACACTAAATATAAAGACATAAATAGTAAGATGCACAACACGAAGAAATAGCAAAAAGTAGGGGAAAAAATACCAGAACAAGCAGAGAGGAAAACCCCCACATACCATAACAGAAAAAAGATCCCTTAGAACTGACTCATCTTTCTTAGCAAGGTTTATCTAGCTAGAAATCACATCCTACCATGCACCAACAATTAACTACAGTAGAAATCTGCTCTATTTTCTACCGAAGGAGAGAAAAAACTTCTCTTCGAAAATTAGAGTTTTGTGAGAAGTGAATGGAGTTTTAATGTTTCCCACAAAACTTTTCCCCACCAGACAGAAGTTTTTCCAGTGCCTTCATACTGTGCCAGCAGGTATGTCCTACACAGGATCACCCCCCTTGCCACAGATTCCACTGTTTTAACAGCACAGCATCTGCTGGATACTTCTCCACACATGAGAAGTGTAGCTGAGCATCACTCAAAGCATTTGCCACTTCTGCGTGTGATTGTAAATGATTAAGTTTTAGAACTGCTAATGTGAAGAATTCCTTATTTATATGACTTAATAAGGCATTAGGGATACATGACCATGGAAAGTAAGTGAATCAGAGAAGAGGACATGTTAACTTTACAGTTAATATGTAAACTCTCATGAATTGTGTAAGGACTGTACAGTACAGTTTTTTTTTTTTTTGCTATCACCTTATAATAGGATCACCAATAAAATTTTTCACAATTTTATTGGTGATCCTATTATAAGGTGATAAAACAATTAGCAGTATTGATACATGAAACTCCAACCAAAAAAAAGTAATTTCAGATTTCTTGAGCAAAGTCTTGTATTGCAACCCATTGTTCCAGAGGGGAAAAAACTGCAAATGTCCGTAAATGTCACGCAGCAGAGAAGCACCACTCCCCCAGCAGCATCAGAAAATGATAAGGCAACCAAGCCATGGATAAGCTCTTATCAAAAAGCCTTAAGAGGGATAAAAGACTCTGCTCACCAAGAAAAAAGGTATTTCTCTAAAATAAATAGAAAGTCAAGGCTTAACCCTCAGAAATACATACTCTGTCTTACACAGTCAAGTTGCTTCAGTGTGCTCTCCAGAAAGATATTTAAGTTGAGAGATGTGCATGTATCATTACTAGTTTCCTTAAAAATCAACTGAATTAAGAGTTGTTTTTTAGCCATGCACAAAATCTATACATCCATAACACACTTGACATCATTTAGTCTATGAGCAAGCATCAGTATAAACCACAGTATAAACTGTGAAAACACCTGGGGCAGCATTCAACACCACTTCAGACTACAGTAACTGCTGCCTACAGATCAGACAGTATTTGTCACTGCCAAATATTTTTTTTAACCAGGCACAGTCTAGAAGAAAAATGCAAAGCCTTCTGAATGGCTAGTCATATTTTGGATGAAAATGACAGAAGCTCAACAGAAAATATACTAAGGTCAAGGCAACGACAAGAAAACTAACTAGAGGCAATTTTTTATCAGGGTATCTAGAGAGCTTACTAATATTTTGACAAAACCTATACCTTCATTCTTCTAGCTCTGAGTTATCATTTTTCTGCTTTACCAATATAGCTAACACACCAGTAGCAAATAACTTTTTCATTACACCTTTTTTACATCTTTCAGATGTAAATAAATAAATATTCAGCCTTAATGTATTTCTTGACCATATTCTTTTCCTACATATACCTCTTAACTTACCAAAGAACACCACCATGCTCATCCTTATTTCTTCAATTTCAGTCTTTTGTTGTTTCTGAGATAAGTCAATATACAAGTCACATCAAATTCTAGGCGACCAAGTAAGTTTAACTCAATCAGAGAAGCAAGAGGCAATAATACATATATTTAGCATCTGAAGTGAATGCAGCTCCTATGGAGATTCCTTTTAAATCTAAATAACTGTGAACTTTCATCCTTCCTCTTTTGTATTATCACTGCAAGTAGCTAATCCATTCTTTCTTACCCAGTCAGCCTACTGTATTTTCTAACTATTTCTACATGCGACCCAAAAAATATTCTGATCACTTGAAAATAAATGAGCAAATCCTTTTTACTGGCACCACACCAAGTCCAAATATGATAACTGAACTTAAAAAGTCAGCAACGTGACAGCTGATGAATGCTTCTACTTAGAAACATTCTGACTGCTCCTGTTCTCTAATTTTGGTGGTTTTTTTGCTTGGATCAGTTGAGTGTTTGATTGTTTGTGACTTAAACCCAGGGTTCTCCTTCTCCTGCTTGTTCCCATAAGAAGTGCTAACTATATACTTCAGTTACTTGAACAATACTTACATATAAAAATTATTTCCTTCAAAGCATTTATAAATCCCCAGACTGAGATAACTTTTATACAGCAGGCTGCACCAAAGTATAAAATCAACGGATGCAGCTCCACCTGTTCTAAACTGATGAGTTCCAAGATGTTACATGAATTCCCCAACAACCCTGTCATAACTTCCTGCTAAAGAAGTTGTGACACCATATACATGGTACTTCTAGGCTAAAAAACTAACGAAGCAATATTTTGGTAAGCAGAATATACATCTAGTAACAAGCAAAGCTAAACAGTCACATATGGCTGATGATGATTCATCTCCTGAAAGCCACACATTAAGTGCGGCAACACAGTGGTGTCAAGGGTCATGGAAATGCCTTTACTCACACCTCAATCAACATTTTTGAGAACCCTGAGAGAAGACTTCAATGCGTTTTCAGAGCCATGATGTTTTTAAGTTGCAACAATTCACAGGTTGTCATACTGTTACCATCTCATTTCAGGGGTTCCATACCATTGTCTCTTTATCGTGAAAGTTTCCTACCTTCTTGGTGTTTCTCATGGGCACCTCCTCAGAGCACTGACTCCTTCTTCTTCACAAAGCAGCCAACTGACTCCAGGTCCCTTCTCAAGCAGCCACCCCACTCTTTTATAGCACTCTTCTTCTCATTGCTTACAGCTGTGGCCTGTTAAAAGTCAGGCCTGCTCCTAATCTTTGATAATTAACTCAGTTGCAACTCCTTAGGGGTAAGATTAATTTCTACACTATCGTTATTTTCTTATATTCTATCCCACTACATCATACAGTTCTAGTGTTATCTGCTTCCCTTATACTGTGCAATTCGTAATAGTCTATAATGCATAAACTGCCTCTTTATCTTTTATTTCCAATGGATTAACTCACAAAAATAGTTTATTAGTAAATAGATTGCTCAACAGTTTATTGAATCCTGTACACAATTTTAAACTCTCCTCTTAATGTTACACAGAAGTGGATGCGCTGTTTCTGAAAAACAATACCTTGCTTAATTATCCATCCTTATTTTCAGGTTGTATCTGTAGCATTCAACTGGCTGATAGTTGCACTTAAGTGATGTTGTTCCTGGGAAGCTAATGCTGAAGAGATGCTGTAAACCTGATATAATATATGGCAACAAATAAAAGGACAATTAGGATTAATAAAACAGAGCTTTATTTTCTCTCTAGAAACAAGCTGATGATTCAAATAACCCCTCAAGGTTTTATAATCTTATCATATCTCCTTTTTTATATACCAAGTATCAGAGATTTCTCTTCACAAGCCAAATACCGTACTTTTTTAATAATACATATTTTTTCATTTAAGATTCACAAAATTCAGTTTCACTCTAGAAATTAATCATCTGTTCCTCTGTCAGAATTTCTGGCTTGATTTCTTTCAATCTAGCTTTGGAATTTTATCTGAGAGAAAGCAATTTGACAACTGAGGACATAATGTTCCAGCAAAGCAGAGGAAAAAAGCTACAGACAGAGCTTTTGCTCTGTGCAAGTGAGCACACACATGTGCATCCAAGAAGAAAGGTAACACAAACATGCATTTCTTTTACATCTTTCAGATGTAAATAAATAAATGTTCTGAGTGAAATATCTGATCAGCAGAAATCAGAAGCTCTTCAAACAAATCAGACATTGCATGCTATAGGCAGATAATTTGAAGAAAGTAGTTTATGCTAAAGCTAAGAGTTTAACAACCAAAAAAAAAAGGCACAAAGATAACGTATTCATGTATCATTTAAAACAAATTTACTGTGTTCTATCTGAAGTAATGTAATATTATAGTCCCATACCCATGGAAGGTAGAAAAGGAAGAAGTAGGAACAAAGCAACAGTTTGCTGACTGGGATAAAGAGATGCCCAAGTTGCTCTGAGCTTATGTTAAAGAAACAAATGTTTGCAGAGGGAAAAAGTACAAACCTCAGGTTCATTCACTGCTCTATAATACGACATTAAGATATCTGGTCAGGGGGAGAAAGGAATGTACACATAAAAACCATTGCTTTATGTCTAGACACATTTCTGATCACATAAATGGCCACCATCCCAGCTTGAGCCCCTCTCTGCAAACTCAGTCACAACCTAGTTACAGTACTCCAGCAGATATAAGTTGTGTTTTATCCCTATTGTTATCTTTTTGAAATCCCCATTATGAAGAAGATCAAGAACTATGGGAACTGCAAGAAAACAAATTAGATGACAGTTATGAGGGGTCTTTTTCAGAAGAGTATTATCAAAGTACTCTAGAAGGGAAGATAAGATTCAATAAGCAAATCCAGGGGAGGGCCACAAAGATTCTTCATTGTGAGGGTGGTGAGGCACTGGAAAAAATTGCCCAGAGAGGCTGTGGATGCCCCATCCCTGCATGTGTTCAAGGTGAGGCTGGATGGGGCGTTAGAGCAACCTGATCTCAGGAAAGATGTCTCTGTCCATGACAGAGAGATTGAAACTAGATCAAGGTCACTTGCAATCCAAAAAATTCTATGATAATATGACTTAGGTAGAGTTACCAATAAGAAAATAGTAAAGGGAGAAAAATGGGAATATGAACAAAGGAAGAAAGGAGAATCAGAACAAGAAACAATATAGGGCTATATGCTATAGCAGTAAGTAGTATAATTCTACCAGAGCTTTCCTTTACCTAGCCCCATCTCATTATTCAGGCTTGAAAAGGCTGCTGTTTTTTCCCAGGAGAATGAATAAGGGAGGTAAAGAGGGCTTTTATCGGTAAAATGGGCAGCCAAAAAACCTGTTTGATATTTGTAGTTGTTCATAGTCTTACACAGGTATTTTCAAGATTAGGAACCACTAAGCAAGACAATGGGTTTTTTTGAGGCAGTTACTTAACAGCAGATATAATCTCAATTTCTTTTAAAATGCATCAAAAATAATTAGGTACTAATGAACACATTTCTCAAACACAGTGGCACCTTCTAAGAAGCTTGAACTGCTGGACAAATCAATATTCAGAACAATCTCAGAGTCTGAAAGAGTAAGATAAGTAACAGCAGTACACAGTTCTGTAGTTCTTCAAGTTCTTCTTCATACCCTACTGAGATGGTATGAGCTTATTCTTCTCACACCAGTAACATACTATGAGTTTCACCACTGGAGTGAATTCCACTCCCCTGGAAAGTTACTGTGTGCCACCATACCAGTTCTGAAAAGGAAAGCTACTCAGGAGGATTTAAGCAAATAATTTATGTCCACTAACAAATCTTGAAAATTTCAGTCCCAAAGAAACTGATTCTATTCTCCTTAAGAAATGTCTCAGAACGAAATTATAATGCTTAGATGTAATACCCATTTTAAGACCTACCTATATTTGGCATATTTGGCAATATTTGGCCTATTGGCCCCAGAGTCTGTAACTATCCAAAAGGAATCCCTGTTACCTACAGGAAAAACAATTAACAGTTTAATATCTAGTGGTTTATTAACCAATTGCTTAATGCAGTTTGAAGTCTTAAATATTATTATCTAAAGTAAAATTAGATCTTTAAGCAAACTCAGTCCCTGTTAATAATTTCATTTAAACTAAAGATTCAACTGCTGAGACAGGACTCTAAGAGCAAATACCATCAAAAATAGTTAAGGTTGCATGGTCTAAATGACATCGTATTCCATTTTTCTCATCCTTCTTCCTAAAACCAATGTTCTTACTAGGCATCATAACTTAAAAGGATGAATGAAATAGGCTTATGGTAAAAGAGCAGCCTGGGCACTATTTCTGTTAGAAATGAAAAGGTATTGGGAGACCTATTACGTGAAAGATCAAAGTGTACCTCTGTTCAGTACTAGCAGAGACCTCCAGGCTATCATGCATTTTACACAGGATCACCAGACTTTGCAATAAATGTTTGGGAGTTATCTTTTGAAGCTTCAGCCCCTGGACCCATGCAACTGAATAAAAATCTCATCTTTCAATAAAAAATACACTTATAAACCTTGAGATTTTGGAGGGACTAAAACAGTCATAGAAATTGAGCAATAACAAGAAAAACTCCCAAGTATGTGGCATATGGAAAAACAGAATCTCAGCATTTTTAGTCACTTGACTAAAGCTTTGTAAATGGTGAGACTGGTAAGATGGCCTAATGTTACGTGCTTTATGAACAGAATGTTCAAAAACTTGTGCCCTCAGCTCAAAGTACTGTTTCATTTATTAGCACAGCTACAAGAGTCACTAGCATGAAAGACATCAATCAATATTGCTCTCAGAGCTGTCGTGCAGAGGGTCCTCTCACAGCAAAACCATTCTTAGCCTCTTTAGCTTGCAGAGCAAAACTGAAGGTACAGCAGCAGCACACTGCAGACATTCCAGACTGATATTCCAGAGCACTTCAAATCACTCCTAATTTCTAGTTGTTCTAATGGATATCGCCCCCACCCAAAAATCCTAATCCTAGGAATAATGCCTTTCCAAATATATTAAATGTTGAATTCAGTGTTCTCAAAGTTGTTTACTGTAAGAAAAATTCTACTGTGCCTATTTCATGTACTTCAGATATTAATATAAACACAGAAGATTGACATAAGATATTTTTATGTGCTAATGGTTTTGCAAAACATTTTCGTTTACATGGAAAAGTAACTGAATTTCCTATTTTCCTCCCATTTCCACAGTTAAGTGTTGTCAACATAGTTGTAAGTAAGAGATATAATTGTAAACAAGTCTAAGATGCGTCTTTTCCCATTTCTGAATAAACTCTTGAATGAGTTTCGTTTACATAAGGAAAGCAGTCAAAATGAGATGCTTTTGACACCTAGGTCTCTTCAAAGTAAGATTTACAGTATGAAATTTTAAAGAAAAAAAAAATCATTTTTAAAGAAAAAAGTCATACTTGGAGATGATCCAAAACTGCCAAATAATGTCCCTTAGTGATCACCAACTCCATCCAGGGGAGTCCTCTTAACCTGTATGTTTCATAATCACTTGTACCAGATGAGTTATTTCTTGAGTTAAGCTTCATGCACCATAAACACAAACCAGAAAAGTTTACAATAAAGTCTATCCTCTTATTTCCTAATCAAAGCATAAGTCACGACAAGAGCAGCGACAGAACAGACTGTCTCCAAGACTCATTGGAAATTTGGGTTGGAAGTGACCTACCACAAATTCCTTTGGTGTCCGAAGCTAATCTGGTAGTCTTTAAAAGTGCATTGCACAACAAGATTAAGAGTTAGAAACAAAAGGGAAATACTGATTAAAGCTTGCTCTCACAAAAACAGGAAAAAAAAAAAAAGGAACACCAATTTACCCCCAAAAATCATGAAACACTGCAGATGTCTACTAATTTTGTTTGATTGTATTTAGAGATGGGACCATAATAGCAGTTACCAACGTCAGCAAAGCTGCATTATGATGACACAGTATAATTCTTCTTATTGAGAGATTTTAATCACAAATATTTCACAGTAACTAAAAGTAAAAAAAAAAAAAAAAAAACCTAAACAAATTATCAATATCCCCATCCAAAAATAGGCAGAGCCATAATAAAAACTGCAGTAGCAAAGAAAACGTGACATTAAAATTTCTTTGATGTGTGGATCATAGAAGCAATTCATAATAGTAGCTTCTTGGAAGTTGCCTCAGTAATTGTGTAGAACTGCTGCAATGTTTACACATTGTATGACTTAATGCCAAAAACCAACTCTTTTTTAAATGGAAATGACATTTCTCTGAAAGAGTCTGATTTAAAATCATAGCCAAGTTGATATTCAATGTGATGTTTAAAAATAGCCAAGTACAGGAACAGAGAATGCAACAGAGGAGAATAAGGATGTTAACCCTACTGACTGAGGCTGGTTTATGAAATTCCAACAAGAAAATTACACTAATTAATATTTTGCTTTTGAAACCTAATGTGCAAAGGTGGTTAAAATCTACTGCCACAGCAGCAACCCAGGCATTTGGCTCCTACACTTAAGAAAGATACTGACTTCTTTTAATGTTTTTTGGTGGATGAAAAAGCAGTTGGTAAATACAGTAGTACTTCGGAATAAATATATATACACAGTAACATTGAAAAATGGAAAATATAACACAGATTTCCTGTTCACAATTTCCAAGTAATAGACAAAATATCAGGCAATATTCATTGAAGCCATTAAATGGCTCAAATGGTTACATTCCTAGCTGAGAAAAAGATGATTACATGACTTCTGGGGCACTTGGAAAACACATAATTTGAAAATGTGTCTAGAAAGGTATGTGTTTACCAATTAAAGAAAAAGTTTAGAAGCTGCAGAAGATAAATTAAATGGTAGGGACTAATCAATCACAGTACTAAAATGATAGATGACAACTAAACTGAAGCCCCAGGGAACTACAACTACTGAGCCATTTTGCAAAATTAGGCTGCATAACTAGCATACCTCAAAGCAGTACCAAATCTAAATCCATGTCAGAGATGTCACATTAAAAAACACAGGAATGATAAAAAGAAAAGAAAAATAAACTTCTGCAGCACAGAACTTTGTAAGCATATAAGTCATAGAGACTAGACTTCTCTGAATAGCCTTGACAAGATAACCAAAAAAGAAGCAATATAAACAACCTTTACATTATGCAAATGCTACTATATAATTTACCAGAAGTTCATACTTTCACTATGTGAGGAAAAAAAAATGAGTGAAACTAATTTAGGGGAAGACCTCATTAAAGACTTAAGGTAATGGAAACACTCCAATGAACAATTTTATCCAAGCCTGCAGTATATGCACATGAATTTTAATTTGTAATGACAAAACCTGTGACAAAATGGCAAAGAACAAGGAATGACGGCACTTCATGCTGCTTCTAGATCACTATACTGCATGAAAAATTGAAATAATAACATAAGGGAAGGTTATTGTGATTACTACAGAATATTCAGGAACCACAGGATCATTTCTTTTTGAATACTCATAAATTCAACTTTTACAACTTTTCCAAAACCAAAAACCCCTTCATTTAGCTCCTTTATCTCTGGTACATTACATACGTCTATATATAATATTGTAAATGATAAAATATAAAACACAGTAGCTTTTGAAATAGATATTAGGACAAACAAGGGTAATGTTGCATGCTCATGAGCTAATGGTAAGTTTAACATAAATTTAGCTTTTCTACAGATAATGGAGTCAAACTGCCCATACAATAACTTTCAGCAGGCCAAGCCTCCTCTCATCTGCTCA
Source organism: Melozone crissalis (assembly GCF_028551555.1). NCBI lineage: Eukaryota > Metazoa > Chordata > Aves > Passeriformes > Passerellidae > Melozone > Melozone crissalis. The sequence goes on along the minus strand of NW_026535782.1, from coordinate 30,541,236 downwards.
CAGCAGAGTCTGGATTCTGGCCATCCCTCTCCTGTACCAGCACTGTGTTTGTGCAATCTCCTAATTTATGTCACATTACCTGAACTTGCTTTATCAAACAAGAGTAACAGAAAAACCTGTTATCAACCAGCCATCAATTATCTGCCACTTTGATACACCAAAGTTTGTGGCAGATGAAATCTGATTGCTGCTGACCATGCGAGGACAATGGACACCTTTTTTTGAACACATGTGGCAAGAATTTTTTCCTGTTCCTCAAAAGGTATCTGCAATCTTTTGCAATATCAAATACAAATGACAAAGGCCCTTGCACTTAAAATAAAGTTGGGAACATGTAAAACCCACAAAATATACTATACATTATTGACTTTTATTTTATCCTTTTTAAAATAAGAACAATATTGATTTTAATTTTATTTTCTCTATATGTGGGGAATTCAATCTTTTTTTGCCTCTAAGCACCAGATACTTATATTTTAAACTTGAATTAAAGTTGAAGGAAAAAAGGTATTCCGAAATAACTGCACAAATCCAATTTATCAAACCTACTTTCAGAAGAATGACTGGTTCCTTCATGTAAGAATAGCACATGTTCTCAAGGGTGTTGTTAGAAGGCCCAAAAGTACCATACATGAAGTTCCCTCTCTGGGAGAATGCACAGCCTGATCAAGCTGGTTACATTGTTCTCACTGATGATGGATGAGAGGTAAGAGTAATTTTATTTGTTTTATTATTCTAATTTCCCATGTATATTCCAAAGAGAGTGTTAAATAAATTTCACATTACAAATGTTAAATAACCACTGCAGAGTTTCATTTTTGTAATTATATATTCATTATATGTTAGATAATTTGTAGTTTATAATCATAATACCACGATTGATAAAATTAACCATGGATAATATGAAAAGGTCCTGTCAACCTATTCTGCCAGTAGAAGAGAGAGAATTTGTATGTGAAGGAGTACGAATAATAGTTGACAAAATTTTTCTCACTATACACAAATAAATCCACATTATTTTGAAAGAGCTGCCTGTGAGTTCTGGCCACTTGACACAGAAACACAACTGGGGAGAAGATCTTCAGAGTCTGCAGTACTGAAATTTATTTTCTACAAGAAGGTCTATAATAATTGGTTGATTTTTGTAAATATAGATCAGTTGAATTATACAAATTGTCTGGAATTGCTAGCATTTATTCATGTAACTACCAGTCACCTGCTGCCAAAACTTCAGATCCAGAGGGCGTAAAGCATAATTAATTAGGCTGAAGGTATCCCATGCATTAAATAACAACTTCCAAAGTTCCACTGTATCTTTCCACATGTCAAATAAAATTGCAAGACCTCACCTACATTACACTACATTGTAACCCTTTGTGAATTCCTTAGATATAGGCATATGGCATTATTCTATGCATTATGACCCAAACCCAGCAATAACGCTCTTGGTCTGCAGAATGTCTATCTGATACTAGAAATAGCAAGCTTAAAATTTGCCCAAGATCAGAAACATTCTGCAATGCAGCTCTGCCAAGAGTAAGAGGAGATGGCCCTATGTGGGAGATGAGAGCAGAAAATGTGAAGCTCGAGCAGACTAACTACGTGGCCAAAAATGGAAAGATAAAGGGTAAAAAGAGGCGTGATAGCAAGTAGGGAATATAAACCACAGGAGCCACAAGGGAAAGAAGAGAAAACACAAGGAAAATATGACTGATAGAAGAAAAAATGAAAAAAAAGTCAAAGGAATAGATAAATAGGAGTTTCGAGAAGTTTTCTAGAATTTTCTAGTACATGTGTATCATTTGCTATATATCTAGAAGATGCCCACAGGTAATATAGTTTAGTACAGTGTACAAATAACCACACAGGTTCACAAGGTTTCCTTGGATTTGTGAAATGCCACACATTTCCTTTCATGTTAAAGCCCATCATCAAACTTGTCAGCCCAGAGATAGAATAGGTATTTTTTTGCTATTGAGATTTACACACATTTTTTTTCCAATCAAGAATATTATTTTTATTATTTCTCAAGAAATATTGAAGATTTATTTCTATTCAGAACTACCCTGTCCCATAGACCAGTTTGGCTAAATGAATAGGGACTTAATATACAACATTAAAATTCCTTATCTTGTACTGCCAAATGTATATTCTAAGAGCAGAATGGTGCTAAAGAACACATTCTCTGCACATTACCTACCGTCCACAATTATCTACCTCAAAAAAGGCAGGTTCTATTGGCACCTAGCACAGAGGAACTGTTTTGTTGGAACTGTTAACAGAAATGTGTTAACACAAGTCCACCTGTTCTGGCTCTCAGAAGATATCACCACCTGTTAATACCCAGAAATGTGGTACACCCATATAATCAGCTACAGTTCCTGGGGCACACTACTTTGGATTGGCAGTGACAGCAGTGTCTGTGCTCTACTTTGTCATGACTGGTACTTCACCAGCAACCTAAGATATTTTTCTAGGGACAATGTCAATATTATCACCTACAACACAAACATGGCCCATTTTCTTGTCTCAGTAAGCAATCTTAATTTCTCAGTGTTTGACAATGCTGCAGTTGTCAGAGGCCAGTGCAGCCATGCACTGAGACTGGTTGCAGTGTGCAGTGAACAGCACAGCCATGACCAGGGCTGTTCAGAACAATGAACCAGTGGTTATGTGGTTAATACAAACCCATAAAAGTCTTTTGCTCCTACACCAACTCAGCAGGATCTGACTACAGCAGTGAATCTGTTTTTCTGCAAAATTTCACGTGTGAGCAAATGTTGGTGTAATATTGTTTTTAGTTTGCTACTGTTCAATTTCTATTGCAATGTATTTTTACTGAGAAGAAAAACATAATATTCTCAGTGTGAGCAGCAATGAAGGCACTTTATGTGGATTACCTGGGCCTCTTACCTGAGATGATTACAGAATTCGTAAAAGTCTACCCCAGTGAAATGAAACTAAGTTGGATACAGGGCAGAGATGTTCCCTGCACTAATTTCTTCCACTTGTTGGAAGAACTGCAAATGTGAAAGAATAAAAAAAAATTAAAAGGAAGTGCAAGTCATGTTTAGCTTTGGAGTATATAAGTTGGTCACTTACTGTTCACAATAGAGAATGTGTGCTTAACTCTCTTCTCTTTGTTTATTCAGGACTCCACGCTCCTGAAAGAAAAAAAAAATACTTGTGTTTACCATCCATTTAAAATTAACTATCTAGTTTCATTTCTGCTACAGAAGTTTGCCATTTTCAAACTTAGTTTTGGCTTACCCTAATATTTAAAACCCTGGACTTTTGTGAAAGCACCCAGCAGAGAAAATTTGTATCATCCCTTTTCCTTAAAAACCAGTTTTTCAGTCTTAGATACTACAATAGCAGCAGAGATGAGAAATCTACAGGTTCAGGGAACAAATCTCTCTTGAAACCTCAGACTAAATGCCAAGCATCCTAATTTTATCTGGGCACCTGCAGGCCTCCCCAGTTCCAGGAAGGTGACAGGCTTTCACATTTCTGAGGCTGTCAATCCTCTCATCAAAATCAAATTCTCATGGTGTATTAGATCTCAGCAGAATTACCCCATTAGACTGAAGAGCCAAGGAAGAAAGAACATAAGCCTGCAATGACAGCCACAGCCTCTCTCACCACTTTTGGAGGAGACTGGAACATGCTGCAGAGGGGTCTTTGATGCCTCACTCCTGCTGTTTCATACAGGAAATTTGTACGGTAAGAACTGAACACAGCACACCAGCTGCTTTAGCCTTTCTTGGCCAGGTTACAAGCATCACAACAGAGGTGAGTTTTAAGGTAGGATTTGAAGGAGCACAGCATACTGCCTTTGCAGATTTTACTATTAACAATCTTCATTAATAAAGGCTGCTTGAGAGAAGGGAGAAAATTGGAACTGCTAGGCAATAAGGGTTACAATAAGGGCAACATTGGTGTGAAAGGGCAAGCACAATCAAGCTGTGAAGGCATTAACTGTGAAGATGACCAATTTGGATGCAATTAAAATATTGAGCCAAATACATAGTTACCAAGATAGACAGACGTATTTTTAATTTTACATCAACTAGAAAATGAAAATGTTGTTATCTGAAACTGTCAGACTACAGCACACCAACACTCATGCTGGCCTTTAAAAAGGCAAATCATGATTCCATCTACCATCTCACTCCAATCAGCAAACCATCTTTCATGACTCAAATCATACAGGACTCAAACTATAACTAATTATAAAATCTAATTTCCCTTTATTTCTGTATATTTCTGTCAATATTTATAACATACCAGAAATCACTCATCTCATATGAGTCTACTGAAGAAACCTGCTAAGCAACAATTAAGAACTGTTTGGAGCTGAGGGTTATATAATACATTAGTCAGAAGCATTCTAGTATTTTATGTTATCAAGTTTTAAATGTTTTTGAACCATAGGGATCAGCTCTTCTATCTAACAGCCCATTTTCTTATGTCCTAGACATCAGTGAGGAGCTAAACACTTAAAATGGTGCAAGGTTAGCTGGACACTGATGTGAAATCTTATTCTAAAGGGTTTAGAATAGTTCAGATGCTGGTGTAAAACACAGCTGATTTGATTCCCACAGTTTGTGACTCATATCAAATATCAACTCATGTCAATAGCCTTAGCAGGCCTCACCTCACTTGGTGCTCTGTATTAGCTGTATAAAATGTTCTGGTACAGACCACGACAGACCTAATCTGAACTACTGTACTCAAACATCTCTGAACGGGTTCAACCAAAACTTTCCCTCTTGCTGTCAAGTCAAGTTTTCCCAAACAGAGGGATTTGAAATTCAGAAACACTCAGAAAGAGGGTTCAATAAAAGAGCCTCTAATCTCCACCTTCTCCTGGGGCTCAGAGCCAGGGTTTTGGTTCAGGGCCCTGTGTATATCTTGCATTTGAGCAGAGGTAGCTGCAAGTGCCTCAGAGAAATTAACACCCAGAGTCGCACCTGCTCTGTGGTGCACTGCCTCAATCTTCCCTGTTTCTCTAAGCTGTCTGTGTCAAGCTGTGCCATATTATTACTGAGCCTTTCAGGAGGTTCACTGCTTCCTTCTGCGGCAACGACAACATAGAAAGGAAAGACAAATGTTTACTATACTACTAATTGTAAATAACTGAATAAAAATACAGGTTATGCACCACAGAAGCAGATTTACGTGAGCCTATGAATAAGCGTGGTGCTGCATTAAGTGCAAACAGAGACAGCCTGCCTGCTTCTTTGAAGCTCACAGTCTGAGTTTCCAAAAGATATGAAAAATGTAATAGACATCTGGAATAAGTAAAAACCAATCAATAAAATTCAACAGTTGTCCAGGAAACTAAATACCATCACCCTTTGCAAGGATTTGCAGAGTGAAAATATAAGGAGATAAATAAACTAGAAATATTTGCATTTCTAGAGGAAGATGAACACATTACAAAAGAAATTCAGCTGTGTTTCTATCACTTACTATTAAACACAGGCAATTTTTTTATTAGATGTGTTCAAAGATTAATTCGTTCACCCTTGGTTATGGACTCCTGTGGGTCTTCAGTGCAGGAGATCCCCTGCAGTGACAACTATATTTTCAGAGCTACAAATAGCATGTGTCAGGGCTAGTAACTTCCAAGGCTCCATTTTCATTTCAATATTTGCAAGAGAAGACGTTTCCTGATGAAACCATTGGAAATATCAACAGAAACACATTTTGATATGTGCGACTACATCTTGCAATATCCCTTTGAAGTGCAATCTATATTTAACAAATGTTATCTACAGAAGATACTTTAAGGCATTTAATTTCAGGGTACATACTCATTTAAATGATCTGCAACTTTGATTCAGTTAGCAGACAGCAAAAGAACAACAAAGCCTTTTTTCATTAATTCTAAACTCTCTGATCCCAGTCACCTTTATGGTAACCAGTTATGGCAATAGTCCCATTAAACTGGGGCAGGACTGGAGCTCTGAAATAAAACCAGTTCAGGCAAAACCACTGTATTTAAGATTATACATTCATATATGCTCATGAAATGAAACCCTACTCCACTGCAAGGAAGGAAGTCTGCAATTTTTCTCAGGAAGCCCTTGTTTAACTCATACAGAAACAAAGTGGATTTACATTTATTACAGGTGGCAAAGAACATTTTTAGCATCACGGAATCATGGCAAAAATAAGCCCCTTTTATTAGATGCTTCACTTCTCATAGTGAACTGTGATACAAAAGATGAAAGGGAAGTTGCATGGTAATTAAAAGATTTCTCAAGGTATCTTAGGCCATCTGCAGTTTCTTTATTCCATTACTATTTTTAAAACCAGGAACAACTATGTGATCTTTTACAAACTCCATGAAGAAAGAATTTTTATCTGTTTAGGATTATGGGCTAAACACTCATTAGTGGAGCATATGGCTGTTATTTGAGTACTATTCTTCCCTCTCTTCTTTCAAACAGTGAGGAATAATTTTGCAAACTGAATCTCTGTACTCTGGAGTAATAAAGAGCTGCTAATATATCATCATTATGGCTCAGTGACAGTTCCAGAGCACAACTGGACAACATTTTTGTCATGAAGGAATAAAAGCTCTAGAAATCAGTTTCAGGAGGGTTTTGGTTTTGACAGAGCTGAAACTTAGCCCAGGTTTGTTTACTTTATTGATTGTCTTTCAGACCTGAGGACATCACTTATGTGGCATATCTGGGAGGTTTGGAATAAACTATCTTGAAATTTTGTGTGGCAAAATGAAAAAATATAAACTAAATCTCCAACAAAAATCAGCAGGCATTTAGCCTACTGAATTTAGTAGCACATCCTCAAAACACAAGCCCAATAGTCTTAGAAGTGAAAATGGGTATTTCAAATTTTATTCTCTGCTTTAGAATTATTTATGAGAGAAAACCAGATTAATTGAAAGTGGAGGAGTCCATTATGAATAGACTGACATCCTGTAAAACACACAACTGATGTCTGGAAAAATGAGGCTAGCATTCGATTATGAAGTTTAAATTAGCTAATAACCAGTACAGAGTCTGGATAATTTCCAGTTGCATAATGTGCAACAAATTAATGTATTTTGAAACAAAATGCAGTTGCGGGCATTTATTAATCGTTTCACATATTGAAACAGAAATTGTCATACATTATGAACTTTACAGTCCTTTATCATATGTATATTTCACTATTTTATGGGCTTAATTTGCTTAGCATCAACTTTTACTGTGAGTAACATTGATTTTGTCAAAACCTCAAATAAGTCACAGAACAGATCTGAGGATTACTTCAGAGGGGATTTAAAGCACACACTGTGAATCTCTATACAACCACCACTTAAAACACTATCCGTTCAGGCCCAGATGGATTGCTATGGCAACAGAATCCCAAATACCAGGTTTGTAACTAACAAAAATGTAAATTATTTGTGAACTCAAGAGTTGTCTCTCTTGGACACCCTCCTATTCAAATACCAAGCCTTATGGCTAGAATACAGAGAAATGGTTGATATGCAATTTCCCCAGCCCAGTGAGCACTAATCCCAAAGGATTTCATTAAATCTTTTGGCTTAAATTTTTATTCTTGGAACACCAGTCAGCAAGCAGGGATTACATTAAAACAGGCACTATTGAGGTCATTACCGACTGAATTCAGGCCTGTAATATAACAAAACAGGAACTAATTTTAAATATACCTCCACACACATCCCCCCTCCCCCAAAAATAGCACTGCTCTAAGTTACTGTATACTTGGGGACAGCACTTTTTCCACTCACATCACCATCCTTCCTCCTTGCCTACAGGCAATGATGGAGAACAGTACTAAAAAGTAAAAAACAGAAAGACGTTATTTGCTAAAGAGGTGCACATCTCATGGTAGAGGTGACTGTGCATAAACAACTGAGATGCAGAACAATGAATATAAGGAGGCTCTGCAGCCTTTGATATTTTGTAAATCAAAACCAAGAATAAAAACTTCTCTAGCAAATGAGCAAATCAGAAGAGAGGAAGTACTTATTGGCATTGTTATTGCAAATTTTATGAACAGTCTGCTAAGGGAACAAATAGTGGTAGGAAAGCCAAACACTACTGGAAAGCCTCTCAGACTTTATACAGAATGTGGTTAACACAGTGAGTGTCAGACAAAAATCAGTTCTCAATTTTGGACTGTGACAGTCCAGCTTGTTTTAAAAGAAACTATGGCTTTAAAAAACCCAAACAATTCTCAGGTGTGTGCCTGGCATTAGGGGTCACTGTACATAGACAGGAAACGGCAAACTTCTGACTGTAAGAGTTTGTTACCAGATCCAATGTCCACTCAAAACTAGAAGGAAAAACCAGGACAGGGGTAAATTTGTGGAGATGGGTAAATATGGAGGAATGCTTTTGCTGATAGAAAGGAAACAATTATTGAAACAGAAAGTGCAAGAGATAAAACCAAGGCATCGAGTAATTTCCTAAGACAAGGGAGAAATTTAGAGCAACAGAATGTGAAGAAGATAGTGGTTGTACCATACACTTCCTGAGGGGCAGAAGAAATTCCCCCATCCTCATTCATATAGATGAGCATTTGCTCAACACAGTACACAAAGACAGACGGCCTATTTAGGAGAGCTGCCATTTGAACAGCCATTTAAGTTTACAGATATTAACTAGATTGCATGCCTTTAGGTCTCAACACACAATGTTTAAGTACTTCAGAATACAGTTTACCAGAATGCAAGTGCTGCATCACTGTGGACTGTTGTCATCTTACTGCAAAAGTTCTATACCTTCTTGGTGATTTTTCATGGGCAGCTCTTCACAGCACTCTTTCTTCTTCACAGTACAGCTAAAAAACTTCAGCTCTCTCTTCAACCAGCTAACCCACTCTTTTGTAGCACTCTTCTTCTTATTGGACACAGCTGTGGCCTATTAGGCTCAGGCCTGTTCCTAATCTTTGGTGACTAGTACAGCTGCAACTCCTCAGGTGGGACTACCTTCTACACTATTTTCTTACATTCTATCCCCCCACAGTGGACACTAGAGACAAAACCTAAAGTATTTACACCCTGCTTTTCTCTGTCCATTTAGTCTGTGGCCTGGCCATTCCCACCCTGTGATCCCTATATTTAAAGGTGACTAGTTTTCAGCTCTACAGATTTCTCTACTTAGCAAAGGACTCAGCTCACTGTTGAACTTCTCTGGAAGTCCCTTTTACAATACGAGCAACAAAACTGTTTTTCAGCCTCTGCTCGCTTGTTTTGAGCTACCTGCCACCTAAAGTTGAAAGATCCTTCCCTGTAACTTTCTCAGAATTTCAGTTCTTAGCAGAACCAGGTGTTTCAACTCCTGACTAGCTTTCTCTTGTTATTACCACACACCTCCATCAGACAATGCTGTTTCTGTTACACACAACTCACACACAGGCAAGAGCAGCCCCTAACCCTCAGTAAGTGCCAGCTGCTCTTCAAACGCCCCTGCCTTGCTCTCCCAGTTGCATGATGCTTCTCACATTCTCAGATTCTTTCTCCTACCAGTACTGCCCAGAACATGCCTTGTTACCCTCTTTGGTTCTCAGTCCTGGTGGGTTCAGATCTCTTGTTGCCCATCAAAAGCATCTTCCAGCTTCTGCTTTATCCTTACACTTGGCTTGATGTTAGAAGAGCCATCCACTCTCCTAACACAACCACACCTCGGTCAGCCTCAGAACCTCATGATCAATAAACAATCATATGAATCAGTAGGCACCAAAAGATTCTCTTTTCAAGGAAGAAAACCTATCAATGGTGATGATATGGTCAGTGACAATACAGTCACAAATGGGTATCTGAATCATCTTGAGATGTTTTAAGAATCTTATGCGGCCAAAGGAGCATCAGAATCTGGGGCAAGAACAGCATTTCCTCCCTCCAGTAGCTATCCGGGACAATATATATCTCTTCTTCTACTAACACTCCTCTCACTGTGAAGCTACTGTAGTCCTGCTTTATAAAAGGGATGGTACAAGTGCCAGCAAAATGGATGCACAGCAAATGTGACACTGACTTCCAGGAGATCTTTGCATGTAACAGACCATTACAGTAGATAAGTTGGATGTGTCCACACTACGTAGGGACACCTCAACCACTATGTTACATCTGCCATGCAGTATCTGTGGAGCTGCTCTGGAAGGAATCTTCCCAGTGTGCAGCTTGCCATTCTTGCTCTGTGATTGCTGGGTATGTCTCAGCCATTTTCCTACACAAGAGTAGATTAATCAAACTTTACATGGCACTTATTTTTTTCCAATTTCAAATATGGACACATGAGAATACCAACACTTATTAACAATAAAAAGCCATAAAAATTTCATACATCAGAGTGAAGCTTCATTTTTAAGTGAAAGTTTTCAAGACTTCAGCTGAAACAACTACCACTCATAACATGGCATTCCATCAAATTTAATTCCAAATATTTTCAGGCTTTTCTAGACAATAAGATATAAAGCTACAATTATTTATGAGACATGTTAGAAAAAAAGAAACACAGTTCTCCATAAGTTGCTTCATAACACTATTTAGACTAGGCATCTTGGATCACACGAAATTATAAGAAAATAGTTCCTAGCAAAATTGGTTTCAGATGTCATATTTAGGTTGCTTGTTACAGATATAGACTAAGACTTATTTAGAAGCACAATGGAGGTTTTTAATCAGTCTCCTAAATCCTTCCTAGAAAGATAACATATCTTTACATTAGTAGATACACACTGAGGTGCATTCCAGTGTTTGGAGATTCAAAATCTAATTGCTTTTATCACAGGACGAAAGAACCTGCTGCAATATCCACTGCAGGAAGTGATTATACGTTACATAACAGAGCTGATCTTTTTGTTCTGGCATGAGAGGTTTTATTTATTTATTTATTTATCTCTCAATTCTGCTTTATGAAAATGTACTAATATGGGTAAGCAATTCACCCATAAAATCTGATAGTGAGTGCCAACACCTCAGCAAATTAAGCTACATAATCTATGGGTGAGATGTACCAATACCCTTTCCATATTACACTAGAGAGGCCTACTGCGGCAACAACTTCAGTTTCTCTTGGCCTTTAAATGTATTCCTTCAAAGGTAACTTTTTAAATAAAGAGAAAATTCTATGCGGACTTACTCTGTAGCTCATCTGGATATGTACACAAAATGCATACGGATGATAATGTACCACTGCTATAATGGCAGCCCACATTTTCTGTACAGTAAGTTTTATTCGTGCCACTGTTTTCTTCTAATGGAAATTATTTCAAAGAATGTGAAAGTCTACCAAGTCTAAATAGAGACAAAACCAAGTTACTGCCTACCCCCTCCTGTACTAGTCCAAGAAGTAATGGACTACATGCTGATCAGATTTCTGGTAAGCAGCAAAACAAATCCCATAAAGACAGGTACATCACTTTCCAAAGCTGGTACCCTTGATTTCTCACATTAATTTTAATGTTGTTGTTCTGCATCCACCATACAACAAGCCCTTTTGCTCCACAGCAACTGCTCTCTGCTCCCTTTCACCTTTTTATAACGATCTGGGTGCTTCATATCCCAAGACTGCTATTATTAAACTTCATGTGCAATTTCACTAATCTCACAATCACAGCTGGCTTCTCCTTTTCATTGAGCTACACTTCAAACTACTAGAGTATGAAAAAACTAAGAGAATGGAAACACACCGACTTAAATGAAGATTTTTTTGGCTTTTTGTTTACAAGAAGAGATTATATTTTGTAACTTTCTGTGGTCAACAGGAGCAAAGAATGAAACACTCAAAATTAATAATGAAACTGGACAGCACTGAGCCCTTGCACTGGCACTAGACTTCATTAATAACAGGATCATTAAATAAAGTAAGCATACATGAAGATTTTAAATGTTTCTTTTCAGTTACAGCACATAATATTTCATCATCAAAAAATGTTTCTAATCACTCTGTTTAGCATTAAAATAACTTCATCGTAACACCATAAGAGCAAGCAAACATTTATACTAACATTGATGGAGATACTTTATAACCTTATGGATAGATGATTAGTATGACAAAATTATGAGCAATTATTTAAAAATAAAATGTTTCAGCCTCCAAATTATTTATGCTTAAAAAAAATAACTGTGGTATTTGTCTTTGAAACATTTATGACAAGAATGGATTACCATTATGAGACCGTTTTATAAACATCACAAAGTCTGTTGGAAAAAACAAATTCATCTTATACCATGTTCTCCATCTTCCTTAGCATGTAAGAATATTAGATCTCCTTACAGTCAGTAAAGAAAACCCCAAAGTTGAGCAATCATTAAAAATTGTATCTCTTATTTAGTACTGTCCAGAACACTACTTTCCCAGTGACTGTCATTGTGGCATACAGGGCTGTCTCCTGGAAGGAGCTGTATGTAGCATCACTAAGAGATGCACTGACCAGTATTGCTGGTCCTCAAACACAAGTAATGGGTTGACCAGTCAGTAGATCTTTCTGGTTCTTCAGCAGTTTAACTTCTGCCTAGACACAGAGGCCAACAAATAAACGAAACCAAACAAAAGAATAGCAGACAGATGCACTGCACGTGCATAAAACAGGTGAATGCCAAGAGCAACACAAACTGGAGTTTCTTGTCAGGTTACAACTTGCTGAAGGAACGTGTAAGCTAAGTGACAAGAGTGAACACGGAGTGACATGTAACAACAGCCTGTGGAAAGTACGAGGTGGGCATGTAAGCAGCTGCAGCTGCAAGTGCTACTGCAATTCTCAGAAGCTGCAAAGTCAACTCAGCAGCAACTGCACATTTCAGTAGGAATGTCTCATGTCCCTGAGATAAATGGCTGCCAGTCTGGCTGGCTGTGTCAGAGAGAGAATTTGGCCATTGGAGCTCTTAACCAAGCACAGGTACCCCAGAGTAGTGTGTCTAAGCCATGCTGCTTTCCATAGTTAGAGGCACACAGTAACATCCTACCTGACTACCTTGGCTTCCTGCCCTGGTCAACTAACAGGGTTGGGCTGGTATCTATAGTGAAGTTCATCTTCACATTTATAGAAACAGAGTTTTAACTAGCCTATAGCTGCTGGTATTTGGGTCTAAATTCATTATTACATAACATCCTCTAGAGATACAATTTCCGTATCTTAAAGCTTTTCTTTGCACGTTATGTGCACGTGCCTGATTTTGCAATACTAAAGATCAACTGAAGCATCGTGACTTTTTTCATCTTAAAACTACAAGCAGAAACCTAGAGACTGGGGAATTGAAGCAGGCCTTTTAATCACAGGTGTCACTCTGAGCTGCGACAGAAGAGCTTAACTGCCAATCCTGGCAGATTACATGCAAAGATATTATAAACAAAAAGGAGGATAAAAGACAAGTGGTGCTTTTGCAAGTCTTCATAACAGTAAAAAAAGGAAGCATCAAGTCCACATTCAGCAAATCTGATAGCCTAATCAAAAAGCAGCACATCAGGCAGTGCAGTGTTGATGTGCAGATGGCTAGGAACATTAAAAGAGGTAGTTATCATTATTGTTCCTTACGTATTTGAGAAAAGAAAAGACATCGTGATATTGTATTTGCCTATAAAATCAACTTCCTCAGCTAGACATTGCCAGAAGGAATCTAATGGAAATGTCTATTTAGTGAAAATCAAATAATTACCTTGTAATTACCATCTCACGTGTCACATTTAATGTTAGCAGCTCTAAATCAAGGAAAATTCAAAACAAGGTCTATTTGAAATCCTTAAAAAAACCATATGGGCAAATATTTTAATTGGGCTACTTTTGCTAATGAAGCTAAGTATTCCACATAGCAATATTTCTCCCTTTTTGTAGAGCCAAATGTTAACATAAACCACCCTTTAATTTAATCTTCCTACCCATCTTGACAAAACCTGCTTAATTTTTTGATTATTAGATTCTCTGAAATCCAGCTTATTTGGACCAAACTTCATCCACTTCATAAAAACTACTGATTTGCACTCAAATAGCACACTGGAGCAGTCTGAAGGAAAAAACCATTTGTTCTGTCTCAACTGATGTATAGCGTAATTTTCTGAGATTCTTTCATTGCAATTTGCAAACATATTAGCTAAGTCTATGAAACAAAAGCAATCTGTACTACCCGTGGCCCAGAAGAAGCAGAAGCAGAAAGTTAGAAAACATAACAAATGTCTGAATCATCTTGAGGCAGGGACATACTCTGCCTCAACACAAAACATCATTATCCAAAATGTGCCTCATCTATTTTTCTGACAAAGGAAGCCTGGCCACTGAACACCTAATACTGAATACAGTCTTAAAATAGGCTGTATAAGAGTTTTAAGGAGGGGCCTAGAGAAGGCAAACTTACCCTGGACTAACTCAGGAAAGCAACACTGCAGTTAGATTATGGACTTCCAGTCCCCTTGTCCAGTTCCTGCAGTTCCACCCTCAATTCTATAGTCACACTAGCCACCTGTCCCAAAAGAGGAAAGCCAGTTAACACTGACAGGCTGAAGTTCTCTGCTGAATAATCCAATGCAGAATCTAGCAGGTGCCACTGAACACATTGCAATATTGCTGCTTCTCAAACAAAGCAGATATAAGGGAATACACTGTGGGCAGGAAGGAGAATGTAAGTGCAGCTTTGATAAGCAGCCAGATGAGAGCATACCTGCACTCACAGATAGGAAGGGACAGCATAATAGACACTGTTACACAGAATGATTGTTACAGCATTTCTCAGCATGGATTTTAAACAAATCAAGAAAACACCACATGATGTATCTAAAATTTCATTTCAGCATCTGGAAAAAAGTAAGTATCTGTTAAAAATCATCTCATTCAAGGAAACCCTTAATAGGAGTTTCTGTAAAAAGAGAACTTGAAATTGCCTGTCAACAAATCAGCAGATGCCCTTTCTGAACCTGACAGGTACTTTTTGGCATTATTGTAATGACCATAAGTACCTTGTTGCACAGGGTAGAATCAATTGCTTTAATCAATTTCTACTATCACTTATGAAGTATGCAGACAATTTTCTAATCTATGCTTTGCACTGACATAAAATATGCAAATTCAGCATACTCAGGCAAAGCTGACTGTCAATGTATTTTCCTTTTGACAAAAATCAGCATTTTGCCCATAAGGTTATAGTCCTGTCTCAAGAATAACTGAAGCAAGGGCTCTTCAGCAAAATTGATTCTCCTAAAATACAGTAACACAATTCACAGCAGTGTCAGTCTTCAGTAAAGTTCTATGATACATTGAGATTTCAGGATGCAATGTGAAATGCTGCTTTATGAACAGAACAACGTGACAGCTTAAAACAGGAACATCATGGATTCATTCAGGCACATCAATAAATCCAACGCCTGTCTCTGTCAACTATTTTCCTTCTGAAAGCTCTCTGTTCATATATCAGAAAATTCAGGAGATTAGAAAACAGCAAGAGTAGGAGAAAGGAGAAAATAACAAAGAAATCAAGTATCTCCTCCTCTGGCCCTGGTTTCATTTGTTCATTCCTCATATGCCTTCTCTTCTTCTCCACCTTCTCCTTAAACTAAAATGAGCATCTAACAGAGCTGATAGTTGCCATTCTTTGCACCTAAATAGTTCCTTTGAGCATACAGTAAGAAACTGTCTTGAAGTACTTTTATTCTGAATCTTGCCACACTCACAAGAAATAGTGAAAAAAGAAGCTGAGATATTAAATTACCATAACTGCAAAGCAATTCTTGCTTCACAAAAAATCCAGATCTGCTTGTCTTGCAATTTGTCCAGCACTCTCTCAAAAATGTGAGTTTGCAATGAGACAGAACAACAGAAACAGACCAATGTGATGTTTGGTGTGTCAGCTGCCATCTTCCATGCCCATTAAAGATAGTACCCTTATCTTAGCTTGTTGAAAAATACATCTGATTTCATTTATAGCTCTGCAAATATGAATCATAAATCATTGGAAGAGATCACTGAACATGTTATGAAAAGCAAAGAGGAGTCTTAAGAGGTAGATTTTGGAGAAATGTGGCAGGCAGACTGATACTGTTAAAAAAAAACCCAAAGAAAAAAAAACAGCTGAAGAAAGTGGGAAGTATCTGAAAGGTTGAAGACTTGACAGTATTTGGCACATGACCAGCACTGTAAGCAAGCAGAACAAGACAGAACAGGGAAAGAAAGCAGTGCCTGGATACCAAAAACCCCTTGTTTTGCTCTAAAATATTTTAAGGGAAATAGTAAAGTCCAGCTATTCTTGGACCAGGAAAAGCATAATAAAGTAGGAAGCTGAAATCATCTTACATTAGTTGAGCTGAGGATTCCTTGAACTAAGTATTTCTTTTCTTCTTTCCACCTTACCCCACCATGCTGTTATTGTGGAGGTGAATGGAATTAGTGGAGCTAATACAGGGTTAGAATTCAAGAACTCTAGAGATGTAATCCTGGATTGGTCTCTGACTTGCTCTGGTACCATGTTTGTGTCACTGTTGAGTTTCTCTACTAATAAAGCAGATACAGTAATATAGAACTCATGAAGGACCTTGCAGGATTCAAGTGTGCAGGATTTTGCAGGAAAGCTGCCAAATTTAAGTTTCCTGCAGCACTTAAATGGATCAGCCTACAGGGACTGGGCCTTAACTTACATCTATAAAAATGTAAACTGCAGTAGGAGAGAATCAAGACAACCCTGAGTGTTTTTAAAAATCTTACCTTTGCATTACTAAACCACATGCCATGGGGACTAAATGTTTGCACTTCTGGGACTTTGCTTAATTTCCAGATTTATATTGCAGGGTAGCTGAAGTTTTCCTTTGGCCCTAACACCTTAAGATTGTTTTTCTAAGGCATTATAAACAGAAAAAAAAGACCACTCTCTAAATATCCTTCACCATTTTGTTTTAAAAAGTCTTTGAAGCCACAAGTGCCTCTTACTGTTCATGTGTAAATGGCTCATCACATCTGACTCTCTGGGCAAGGTGGTATTACAAAGAAACAACATGTCCCATAATACATTTAACGTGGTTCAGTTGCCACTGCTAATAACACTGCATTTATCCTACTAAATCCCAAAGTATTATCTTTTCACCAGCATAGGAATTACTCAGGCAAAACTGAAATATGCTCTTAAATTGAGCAGTTTAAACAAAGATGAAGGACCAAAGGACTGCAAGACTGTTAACAGTATTTTCTGGATTGTTTAAATGTAATAAAGTAAATTCAGCAACAATTCTATATTCTTCACTGTTCCATGTTTCCCTTTCACAATGAATTTCTTTTTGCTTTTTTTTTCTCTTGTTGCACTCACTGTGTTACATAATTTCAAATATCAATATAAGGAATTCCTTGTAGCCCTAAATGAAATCACAGTACCTTATGTATAAGCACTTATCTGTATTTGTAGGTGTGCCTGCCTTTGTCAAGCTGTATCCACTCACACATATATTCCCTCTTTATTTACCTAGCTTCCCCAAAAATCAAGGTCCAACTCTATTGTATATAGATGTTCTGTATTTACTTGAGAATTTTTGTTTACAAACTATAGCACACCAAACAATAACTAACTGGATTAAGTTAATACCCATGTTTATGTCAGAGATGAATTATATTCTCTATCTGTTTAAAAGGTTGAGACAGAAATATTTACTTTGGATAACAAGGTACAGTTATAGCAGCATGAGCATAAAACTGAATAAACACATTATAAATGTAATTATTTTAGTCCCTGAATATATAAAAATGTATAGCATTTAAAATATGATGCCATGAGATATTACATGAAAAAATATATATTATCAAAGGATCACCAATAACAGATCATCCATATCTAAGATAATGGGCTACAGAGTCTTGAATTACACAGGGGAGACGTAAGATGAGCCCAATTTAGATGCCTCCCTGGTAGCAGTAAAGAGATTTATAACACTCTGTGCAAAAGCAGGGAGGCCTTTGACACCCAGGATGCTCAAAATACCTTCAGTTAGATCAGTGTACCATTCTGAAATAACAACAAAACACTACAGAATTTATGGCACAAGAATAACAAAGGAAGATGGTGCATTCCAGCCTGGATACAGCACACAGAGACTGAGTTAGAGATATTCTTTAACAGGATACTATGCTTTTATTATGCCCAGATGCCTTCTGAAGTCTTAAAAAAGTAACTAAAATAGATTTTTGATATTTTTAGATATTGAAAGATACTGTAATTGATAGTGATAATTACCTTGGTAGGAGGCAAAAGGCCATGCTGCAGCAGTACACGAACATCTCTTTTGCAAGCCTGCTAAATATATTGATTTGGCATATTCTGTGCCATAGACCTGTTTATTAAACACAGCACTTTACTTACACTAGTCTTCCAAACACCAGTAAAAAACTTGGTGTCTGAGTCTTCTGATTTTACATAGTACAGATAATATATTCCTGTTCTTTTCCACTCAGAATGAAAAGGGTAACTCATTTCATAGGAGCCAGAAGCCAAATAAATTATCAGCTGCCAGTTACTGACTAGGCATCAAAAGTATATTTGGAGACAACACTATGCAGAGAAACATGAGTTCGATCTACTCAACCACACAGCACAGCCTTCTGCATGAAGACAGCTGCAAGGGTGGCAAAGGCCACATACCACCTGAAGATAAAAAGGCAAGACAAAACAGAGTCAGGTTCAGCTGGGGCAAGAGCTCCTCAATGCTGACTGAAGACTGATATGGCCTGAAATTTTTGGTAGAGCATGGAAAAAAACTTCTGAGAACTACAGTAGTAGGATTACTACAAAAAGTAGATGATCGGATTTGTTGGTTTTGGTTTTCTTTTTTTTTTGTTTGGTTTTTTTGGGTTTTTTTTTTTGTTTGTTTGTTTTGTTTTGTTTTGTTTTTTGTTGTTGGGACCATCTAATTCATATTCCTGCTTAGTTCAGCCTACCTTCTTTAAAGCAAAACCAATGTGGCTTTGCTGATTATGTGTAGTTTTACAATTTCCTTCATAACCAAGCCTAAGACATCAATATTGTTTGAAATGACAAAGAACGAAATGACAAAGTCCCAGGACTTTCAATACTTATCGAGAAACTGTATGACAACAAGGAAATTAATTTCCCCAGTGCATGGAAGATATCACCCTAGGCACCAACTTCAGCCCTCAGCAAACACAGATAACCCTGGAAAAACCTCTAGGCTGGAATGGCCTTGAATATTCTGCCGAGACAACAAGTTGCAGAACACCTGAATTTTTTCACACAAGGAGTCAAAAGGCACCTAAATCTCTAAGCCACTGGAAGGCTGTAGGAGAGCTCAAGAACATCCAAATGTCCTTAGGCTTTGCAACAACAAAATAATTTGTTAGCTGAAAATACCCAGAGCCTAAGTATGGTGGGGCAGGACTTTTTAACTTTTTCTACTATATGTGGGATGGAAGGGAAAACAGAGCTGATTATATTAGCTTTGCCCTTGTACAGTAATCATGGAGCTTTTGTGAGTTTTTATACTGTTTTAACTGGAAAACAGAGCAACCAGGTGGCTTCACCATTTTATATAATGAGTCAAGAAAGCCAGTCTATGCAGTTTTCATATGCCATTACACTGCATTCCAAAGCATCCTTCATGCCTCACAGTGGCTCTCTTTGTTCCCTTCCCTACATAATACTCCTCCTCATTTATAAGGAGCTAGAACATGAAATGTTTGGTTTATTAGATTTATGTTTGGCAAGTTAACTTCAATCACTACTCAGCTTTAAACATTTATGCTTCCCCCCAGATCAACAAATATCTATTCACTTCATATTTACCCCGTTTAACATGATCAGAAGGATTTTCCTATAAGATGCTGAATTTCCTAAACAGTAGCAATAGCTTGTGAAGAGGTAAAGACACTCAGCAAGACGTTTAAGCACACAGACAACTACTTTTAGTAGTCAGGAAACCTTTGAGACTACTTCTGTACTCAAACATATGTTTGTGTAACTGAATCAATGAACAGTACTCCCAGTCAAGCTAGAAGAGAGACACAACGGTAAAATTTGGTGGAAAAGGCCCAGATGGTTTCTGACAATAAATCAACCATAAAAATACAGGATTTTAATTAAGCTTTGTTGTTTTACTCAGGGATGCTTACAGTTTTGTGTTTTGATGGTTGCATTTTAATTTAATTCTGTTTGTGGACGAAGCATGCCCCGAGATAGGCAATCTGTCTCAAGTACTATTTTCTTACACTATCTGACATAGATATAACACAAGAAAAACACACTAATTTTGGCAAGTTGTTGTCTCATCATCTTGAAATTAACCCACCCTCAGGATGGTAGTAAAAGTTAAACAAACAAATGCTCAAATCCCTACAATTCCAGCATGCAAGAGAGGCTGGACCACTTCCTCCATCTTCCATGCAGACCTGACCAACCTGTTGTTCACTTGGTCGGTATTGGTTGTGGTACCTTTTATCCTAACCACAATAGTTTCCTTCTTAACTTTTGGCTACACTCCTTGATATCTCAAATTGAACAAAATGTCTAATCCATTTGTTGCTAATGATTTTACAGACATAAAGAAGTACGTTTTAGATTATTTTAGAGAATCTTTTTCTCTCTCTTCAAAATGTTAAAATTGTAAGAAGACACTCACCTTCACTAGCATTTAACTCCGAAACTAAAAATGATCATGTGTTGCCAAAATTTAAATTTTAAAATGTCCCAGAGCAATTAATCTTGGTCTTTCAAATAAAAAAATGTTATCTTCTGAAATAAAAAACAATTTGGGCTTTTCTTGAAAAATCTTTATCTTTTACTTTCTCAAGCCAATCATAATTAAATTCAGGTTTTTTTTTAAAAAATAAAACAAAATTACAGAGAATATTCCAATATCCTCAATTGCCCTGATTGGTCCTTTACCTCTAAATTATCCCTATCCATGAGATATTACTTTTTTTGAGAACTATTGATAGTTCTTTGTCATTGAAATTCACATTAGTACCAAAAAAGTATCTGATGTATTTATAGGAAAGAACACAAGTTATAAAAGACAAATAAATAATACTGGTATAACACTTACTTTGAGTCTTCTTATTTATGCTAGATGTTCTTATATAAGATGTATCTAATAGCTTCTTACACTTAAATTTGAATCATCAAGAAAATGAGAGGATCTGTCAATCCTTTCTTTATGTATGGACAAACTCTAGCAGCCAAATTTAAAGAACTCTATAAAACTTCACTGCCATTAAATACCTTTCATCACTCAAATGCTACCACTTTGTGGTTGTCTTGGTGATTTGTGGAAGAGATGAAAATAATTTTCATTTTGTTTATTGTAAAATTAAAGATAGAAGCAGAGATTCCAAATGTGAAAGAAACTAACGGTATGCAAAGGAAGGGAATGAGAGTATCAAAATACATGAAAACACATTTCAACCTTAGCAAGATCAGATTTGGAAAATCAGGTTTTTTAAGGAAAAAGGTTAGGCTGGTTCTGCTACCCAGCAATTTCTCATTCCCTTTTAAGTAAAAAAAGACATTCTGTAATGAAAACTAAATATCCATACACTTGGAAACACTTCAAGTAACTAATTTTGATATTGAATGAGGTCTTTTGGTGAGTTGTGCAAAACGATACTGGGGAAAAAAACAATCTTTAATGATTTAAAAAAATACTGCATTGACAGACAGAACATTTATTAGGAAAATTATGTATTAAATATAAAATGGCTTCTTTGTGCCATTCATTCAGCATGCCATTTCCTATACCACAAAAGTACATTTGTAATACTGACACTGATACCATGAGAATATTTTTAAATGGAAATTTTATAAAACTTACTGTGGCTTGAAAGCAGGCATAATTTCAGACAATCTAGCCTGCTTTCACTGTCTATAGCTACCTACTGTATCAGCCTGAGGAGTGCCTTTCACTTTAATTTTTTTAATCTTTAACCTGAAAAGTTATTGAAAGATGAACTGTCTTTTTTGGTTTGGGTTTGTATATTCCCCTTGTTCAAGCAAGGCTGGTCAATAATGGTGAATCTTAGTCTGTTATAGCAAGAATATATTGAATCAGATAATAACCATCCTCCTCACTGCTATTAATTGCTCAATCTTCCATTTAGTTTGGCTCCTTAGCCTTGCACATCATACTTTTTTTTGTCATGTATCATGACAAAAAAAAAAAAAGGAAAGATTTATGCTCTCTTTTAGCTATCAATTTCCTTAATTTTCAAGAAATAGAACTTTGTAAACATTGACATAGAAAAAATATTATTTTGTTTTTATTTAGTTAATTTAGTGGATTTTTTGAAAGCTGTTTCTATTTTGATTTTATTATTTGAAAATGAATGTTTTTTAAATAGATGTATTTATAGCACTGACAACACTGCTCAAGGACTGAAAAGACATCTTATACTCTCCAAAAAGCAAATTTGCCTGCTAGTTCTCTGCTAGGTAAGTTTTAACAGAAGATTTATGTTTTGAAGGTCAGGATGAAGCTGATGAATTTCATGAAATATGAGACTCCTTTTAAAACAATACACACCTATTTTCAGCTCAATGAACATATATTTTTCAATTCCTCCTCCTCCTCCATTCTTCTTCTGACCTATAACCTCCAAATTCCATTTCCTATTTCTGTTCAGTCTGAATGCCCTTGGGTGAAAAGCTGGAACCAAATCAATTTCTTTCACTATGAATCTGTTCTGTCCTCCTTCAGCTCAGTTCCTGTCCTGGCTAAGAAACCATAATTTTCTGGGCCTAATGAATATCACACCTTCTACTTTTATTTGGTCTTCTCTTCATCTCCATCTCTTCTCCTGACATGTGATATAGCAACTTCTTCAAACAGGTCAACAGCTTTTATGCTTCCCTTTGGGTCTTTTCTATCTCCTTCCAATCTTTACTTTTCTTCTTCTATTTGCCTTCCTCCTCCTGGTCCTAAGTCAGTTCTTAAACTCTTTTCCTTTATCTATTCCATAATACTTTGTGTCTAACTTTCATCCCCTGACAATGCTAAAAAATGCAGTTCTTTTTGACTCTTCTGTCCAGTTCCAAACTCCTCCTCCAATTATTTCCTTCAGCTTAATTCTCCTTGCTCCTTGACCTCCTGTTCTCTTCTGGTTTTCTGACTAACTGTCTTCAAACACTAAGCAAGAATGACGCAATTTTTGTATTCCCAGTACCTTTTTCCCATGACTATACTACTGAATATACATCTTGGCTGCTGCACTGTAAAAGTGTGGATGCTTCTCAGTTCATACATGAGAGATTTCTTGTCAGTGTCATCAACCTTCAAAACCAGAAGTGTTTGCAATTCATACTTATTATTATCCCTGCAAGTGCTTCAGTTATTCATGCAGTAAGCACAAGTGATGACAAGTGATTTTGAATTTCTCAGGTTCAGTAGAAATAGTTTTAAAATGGCTGATTTCAGAATATTAAGCACTTTTCTGCAACAGAAAGAGAAATGCTGGTTTATATTTGAACATGGAAAAGAACATAGAAACACTAGACCTTTTGAAAATCCTTTTTAAAAAAGTGCCTATATATTAATACATGGTTGTTTTTTGGAGTGTTTTTGGTTGGTTGGTTGGTTGGTTGGGGTTGTTTTTTAAATCAAATAGATTTTGGCATGGAAAACAAGTTTTCATCACCCTAATGGCACAGCTACCTGAAAGTATGAAATTTCTTTAGCAGACATGGCACTTTGAGACTGAAGTTGGTAGCTCCATGTAACTACTACCTATCTTGGAAACAAATACTATAAACAACCTGCAATTTTGCATGACTAGAGCACGCCAACAGGCTGTAGGGGATACTACAAGGGGATGTGAGAGGCAGAACTAACAGGGTGGTGCATTTTTCAGTCTGAGAACATAGTTTCCTAGTTAGAGTTGATGTTCTCATTATTCTGATCCTGTGTAATAATGACAACACAAACATTTCTATCTTTTCCATGACACACAGTATGTAGTAGGAAACCAAGTCAAACCCAACAAGATAAGTACCTGTTTTTTGCTGGACCTTCAAAATGAGAAGTGAATAACCCAAAGCAGGCTGCATATTAACCAGTTTTTCACTGAAAGCCATGGTGGGATCATAATATCATGTCTTAAAATCAAGCACAGCTCATATTCATGGGTCTCAAGCCATCCTGAAGTATCACTCAATTTTCTTTGCTTGAGTTCAATAGCACTCGCATTTATATTCATTCATACTTTCCCTCTAGGAGACTTATAGTATTCTTTCTCAAAAATTTGCTTAAGAAAAGGACACGGTGTGATTCTTGGGGTATCCTGTGCAGGGCCAGGAGTTGGACTCCAGGTAAGAATGCATATCTCGTAACACATAATCTCCAAGTTTGTTAATGCTGTGTTCCAAAAAAATGAAAGCAAACTTTTTCTTGGAATTTTGGCATTTTTTAGTGAAGTTACAGTTCAGTCCTGGACAGTATTTTGCTGTTATTTTTATACTTAGTGTACAAAAGGAAAGCTTGAATTATGATGCCAAACATAGAAATTTTAACGTTTTTTTCAGGCCAGAATTCCAGCTCACTGCCATGAAAGATGGAACAGAACAAGGCAAAAACAAGAATAGTTTTCCTAACTGGAAGTCTAAATCTCTTTTTAAGAACTGCTGACCGCATTCCATCTCAGTATTACTTAATCCCTTTCAACTTGCTCTCTGTAGAGACAAGCAGTGAGAACAGGTATCATAGTTTGTTTCTGTACTGACTTCATGTAACTGTTTCTTATTGTGCTGGCAATCAAAGAACAGGTCTTTTATCTTGCCACTTTTTTATTTCTACTACTATCTACACTTCATAATTTGGGTTGCTCCTATTGTTACAAAGCAGCACTACAGCAGAAATAAAGAATCTCTTGCTATTAAAGGAAGAATTATTGGAAGGAATTGTCCCAGCAGTTTTAAGTATGAAAAATGTCTACATCTCCCAAAAATGAGATCTTTTTTCACACACTGGGTCCCATGCTTGGACATTAGCTGCTGTGGAAATTCTGTCAACTGGAAACACCAAGAAGGTTCTCTGGCACACAAATCTGTCAGAATGTCTTCCTTTAGCAGCGCAATGCTACCCACTGGCATAAAGCAAATGAGTCACATCCTAGCCTTGTCCCTGGTTAAATTGATTTAGGTAGATTAAAATTACATGTTTGAAAATAACCAGAGCTTGTAAATAGGTGAATTAAAAAGCTGTTAATTTATTTTGATAGAGAAGGACTTTGGAAATGTGCTTCATTTACATTCCAGGGTACAAACATTAATATTATCAAGGTCAATGAAGAAGAGAGTTGACCTTCGAAGTAATTTGTTTTAGTTTTCAACTGTCAGATTCCATATGAGCTATGAATGTAGTATTTACTCTCTTGCCATGTAAATTGACATGGGATTTGTTTCCCAAAATGACGTTTTGCAGCATCTCAGAGTGCAAGTGTCACTACAAAGTGAAGTGTGGAATTCTAAAGCAATTTTAAGGTTATTGGTAGAAAACACTATTTTATCTATGCCAGTGTAGAAAAGTTGCCAGTAAAATGAGCTACAGAAAGAGAAAAAATATTTATACAAATAAAGAGAGCCAATCTGTCTGTATTCTTTATAGCATTCTGCGTCTACAGCAATGCAAGGAGAAAGTTGCTTAAGGAAAGGTATTTTGTTTGAGGTAGGCTTGGAGACAGCACTACAGTGTTCTGTAAGTATTCAGCAGGTTGTTTATGCAGACGTAGGGCTTCTGTCAGACACTGTTAACATGCTTTGATTTACAATGTTTATGCTGATAAACTGTTACTGCAGGCTCCAGTAAGTCTTCTACCTATCCATCTAATGAACAACTGGACTTATATTAGCTACTCATTCGATTTAAGTTATTTATCAGTTACCTTAAGGAGACTAGATTTTGCAGATCAGTAAAAATAATAGGAAGCTCTTAGACTAATATGTAGATTACTCAGTCAATATGCAAAATCGCTTACAGACTCACATTAAACAAATTAAAGGTTAAACAAATTTTCAGCAATGGCTTTGTCATTGCTACAAAGTCAAGCAGCTGAAAGTTTAGAAATATTGTACCCCTAGTTAATCCCCTAGAAAAGTTTTGCCCTCTAGTTAATCCATCTGTCACACTAAATTATTAATATGGTATCAGAATTTCACACCCACAATCAAGAAAATGAATGTTTTGGAGAATGAGTTTGCATGGTAAAAGCAGTTCATAAAAAGCCATTATCTTTTTTTTAAAGCTGGAAGATATATATGTATCACAAGCAGAGTTTTAGGTTTGAGCTGTTCAAAAGCTGCAGTGGATCTTTTCCTATACATCTGAACTGCTACTTGAGCTGTAGTTGACACAGCTGAGAGATAAAAGCTGGTATTCCACCTGTGATGAATGTGGGTGGAATTGTGTCCACCTGAATGAGGAGCAGAAAAGAAAAGCACAATTTTACTGAAGTCATGGAGTGGACACTAAGCAGAAAGAAACCATGGAGAATTCACTGGACTAAACTGTTTCAGCAGCTCCTGGGCAGTCTCAGTGTATCCCTGCGCAGCTCTTCTGTTGAATGCTTCACATCACAAAAGCCTACCACAAAAGCTCTTAGAAAGAAGTCTAACACCATGGAAATTTCTGGCAAAATCAAAAGAAAAAGAATTGAAATTGAAGAATGGAAATTTCATTAAGTTTGAGCTCCAGAAGATCCCATTTTTGCTATGGATACCCAAAATAGTTTATTAAAAATTTTGAATATATATTGTGAAATTCTAAGAAAACAAAAATTCAGAATTTTGCTTCCAAGATGTCTACAAGTTTTGCATCAAATCTTATTTTTAAGGTAAACTTTAAGGTATTATTCTAACAAATTCCAAAAATGGGATGAATCAAAATACTTGAATGAAACTGAATGAGGCTCAAAGAAAACCACAACGAAAACTAATAGTTTTTAATACTCGGGCTTTCACTTGAACCACAGCATTCTGCCTGTGCCAAGTCTTTGTTTTTGGGTCTACACCAGATAAAAACTGTGTCTTTGACACTAAATCGGATTCTATATAGAACTGACATTCATTGGAGTCTTGAAACTGCTTGCATTTATTATGACACGACTGCAACCACAGTGCAGACAAATTTTGGCTCGGAATACTGAATGGGTTTGGTGAATATCCACTTCTTTCATGAGAAGGAAGGAGCAAAAAGGTAGTTTTAATAGAATGTATTTCAGTCAAACTTGAGGAACATTTCAAAAGACCAATGAAAAAGTTCTTCTCTAGGGCCTTAATATTAGCCTATGAAAAAAAGTACAACATATTAAAATGCAAGAGAAGAAGTGAAAGATATTTGGGGAGCAGGAAGAAATAACTTAGCTCAGGAATTTAGCAGTTAATGGAAACATGACACTAAATTGTAGAGGAGAGAGAAAAGTAAAAATGTAGACATGCATTACAAAGGGGAAGGAAATATTTTGAAAGCTATAAGGGAAAGGCTACATGGGAACTTTTTTATATTTTATATTTCTGAGAAAGGAGAGACATTCAGTAGGGGTTTTTTTAATAAAGTTTTTTTAGTACTCTTTACTCTTCTATTCTTTTTTTTAGTTAAAAAAAAAGAGCCAACAAGTTCAGCATCTTCTAAAACTCATTCATTTTAGAAATGTCTTTTTCTACAAATAATGTATGAGTAGTCCTAGGCCCACAATCCTGTCACTGCTATTGTTGGCTGACATTTGAAGTGATTCTGATTTTGAAAAATGTACTTTACTTTAAAATTAAGCCTAATATGTCACAAATTACAGTAAATGGAATTGCCATTTTGCACAGCATTATGATTATAGACACCACAAGAAATAGCTGAAGATTACATCTGTTTAACTATGGGCAATGCTATTTAAAGGTCAAATGGATGTTTTGTGGAAAAACATAAGAAGACAAACAAATCTAAAACCCAAAGCCTGCTACCACAATTTCAATCCCAGGTTAAAGTCTACCTCAGTATCAGTCATGTACAGGTTACCAGCACAGGTATTAGCACAGAGCTTGACATTGTTGTCCGTCAATTTGTGCAGTAACAAGAATGCCTGAAGAGCAGCAAACATGTTGAAGAAAGAAGTTTACATTTCCTGATTTTATTAATGTGTTTTAAAGAAAATATCCTAAGTATTAATAAATGGGAAAATAAGATATTAAAATGGCTGCTATTCCTCCTGTTCAAATTAGCTTCCCATGAACCTCATTACTACTAGCCAATAAAACTCCTTCCTTAGCATAGCCTTGGGTTTAAAACACTCAAATGAAATGGAACATTTTTATCTTTCATATTAATACATTAAAAAATGTATAAAATAGATACAATAAAATTTGTGAATACAGTCTGTAAATCTGAATAATATAAAGAAAATACTGCCATAGGAAGGTGTTCAGAAGATAGCAGCCTGAAATTTAAGACAGGAAGTGTTTACACTTTGTGAAAGTACACCAAGGCTAGCACAGACCTGTGTTTCATGTTTCAAGTGACACAGCAAACAGCAGCACTGGTGATCTGCACAGATTCATGTGCTATCTGAATAGGCTACTATGGTCTAAGGTGAATAAACACAGGGATTATTTATATATCAAGAAAAATAATGGTTCCATTAAACAAAATCTTTGTGTCAGAGGCTATATGTAACTCCTACGGGTTTTAATCTTTGCAATACCTGTATGTATGATTTTAAAGGCTTAGTCTCTGAGCTTCAGCTTTCCCTAATGCAAACCAGATAAAAATGACTTAGCCATTTATCTTCCCAATGGGTAAAAATGTGACAAAGGCCAGCTTCTAATACACAAGACTCAAGAGAAGATCAAATTTAATGGATGAAACTTGCTTATTCTGCAAGAGAGATACGTGTAGCAGTATTCATTAAACAAAAATTACAACCAAAACTGTGATGAACTCACAACCAAAATTTCTGTAGGTTATGGGCCAGTATCTTTTCAAAAATTACATATGCCTGTTACAAGAAAATGTCTTTTGACATACTGAACTGTTAAACATTTGACACACATACCACTTTTCTTCATGCTCAAAACATTTCTTTCTCTGAAGACAAACTTTTCCAAAAGGCATATTCATTCAGCAGTTGTAATGAATTCAGGTGTTAAAATTTTCAGTAACATCATGATGTTTAATCTCATGTTGTTAACACAATCTAGTTACATGGTTTTAGTTAATTTTAGTTAGTTTTTTCCAGTCAGCTGGCAGAATGTTGCATCCATTTGTAGAAATGGATAACTTTGACATGCAGTGTGTTTTGGTACTTGAGATAGTCAGATAACACTACTTTTGGAACAAAGAAAAGAGAAATCTGGTAATTAAATTTAAAAATAAGATGGCTGACTGTGTGTTTCTAAAGTAAAGACTAAACGACTCCAAAATGCAAGCTGTAGACACATCTTAGATACTTAAAATGTCACTAGCAGTTCAGGACACTAGAGTCAAGGATATTTAAATTCTTTAGCAGGGAGACCTGGAAAGCTTATCTGGAGATTAAAAGGTTATTTTTTGATGAAAGGCTTCAAGACTTCTGAATCTGTTCAGTATTTGAAAGAAGAATAAAATGATCATAGGAGGTACCAGTGAACCTGAAATAGTGCTGCACAGATTATAAATGCAGCAGAATTAAAATAGGAAGATAGACAGGGAAGTAATACACTGGAGGAAAAAAAGATGACACTTCTCTGTGTTGCATTAAGAAGCAATGGAACACATAAAGGCAGTGAAAAGACTGTTAAGGGGATTCACAGCTGCTTCAATCCTCTGTGCCACTATTTGGCAGCTGTTAAGTGTCTTCATCAGTCCAAAGGCACCTCGATGGAGTTGGTTTTACCACACCATGCCTATTTGCAACATGTTTGGTATCTCAGGCTTTCAACTGAAAGAAAATCAATAGGCCTACTACTTCTCTCCTTTGCCTTCTCTTTAATTTCTTTCTGTACTTACTGAAGCATCTTCCTCTTGCTTTACTACTTCTTGATAATCGCACTACCATACTTACACTGTCTCCATCCACTCCTTTTATTTCATTCAGTTCATCAACAACCTGTGACTCTGCCACACTGAGATTACTGCTCCATATACATTCTAAAGGAGCTTCACTTCCATTTGCCATCTTACTGTTCATACCACAGTGCCATCTTCATCCCGTATCTTTCAGAAGCATTTTTAAACAGAATTTTACAGACTCTTTATAAAATACATGTTTTCTTCTTTCCTTACCAGTGTTTTCTACTAGACTGATCAATTCTTATCCAAGTCTTAAATCTTGCCATCCTAACATCTCCACAGCCTTCCACATTACTCCTTTTCTATCTATTTCATATTCTGTGGGCCTGTAGTTTAGTTTTCACTCATACAGTTTTTGTCTTAGAGTTTCTTTTCCCTATTGTACCAGACTCTCCTGACTTTTAATATTATCTCTGGTGAACATTATGCATGGATTCAGCTGTAATTTGTGAGTCAATGGCTCATCTCTTTTACACAACCAGTCAGCTCCCTTTTATGCATGTTTAACTTCCTTTCCAATTTCATTACTCTAAGTGGCCTGATAGTAGCTCAAACTTAGTATAGCTAGCCCAGAAAAACTTTGACTTCTCTAAATCCTTACCCATATCTATTCTTCAGTGCTCAGCTTTATTAATAGAAAAAAAATCTGCAGTAGCTCAGGATATGTTTAAACTCTTGCCCTTCACTTAAATTCTCCCTTCTTCACAAAATCAAACAGAGAACTTTATCCCTTCAAAGTGAAAAATACTATCCAGCCGTAACTTCTTTCTTTCTTGGTAATCATAATCTTCTTGCCTTCTCCTCAACTCTTGCTCACTTCTTGTCTCTCCTGATTTACTCCTCAGATCATTTTTCTTCATTATACATTGAACAGTCTTACCAAAATCATAATTTCTGTTCCTGTGCTCATTTGTAACTTTTTTCAAGTTGCTCCCAAACATCTTTATTAGTCCCAACATAACCATATTAATATATTAACACATTTTTTTAAAATAATCACGTTTCAGGAAACCAGAGACACATTAGCTAAATTAATTTTTCCATCTCAATGTCATATAGTAATGAAACAAATCAGGTAATAGACTTCTAAGATGTTTGGCTGCAAAACCCTAATCCAGAGACTGGTTTAAAGTGTATACCCTGTGAATAGAACTACAAAGTATCTGTAAAGCTGACACAATTGGAGCCCAGTCTACAGAAAACCTGAATATGAAATTTCATTTGTAAGTTAATGATGCTCCAACATAAGCAACCTTCTAACACCAGTCCAAAGTAATTCATGGATGTTTTTGCATCTGCTTGTTTCATGGGTGTATTTGGTACTGCAAAAATACACAAGAGATAAGGAAGGCTGAGTATGGCTTTGCCAAAAAAAGACAACAGTTTTGTCTCTACAGAGAAAAAGGAATAAAAGTATCTCCCCTCCAAAAAAAAAAAAAAAAAACAAACCCAAAACCAAACCAAACCAAACAAACAAACTAAAAAAAAAAAAACAAAAAAAACCCCTAAACAACCCAAGCCAATTGTACTTTGGTTAAAAAAAGCAAAACAAGAAACCAAAACATAAACAGAAAAATTTTTATAAGGTAAGTTTCACTTAATGAGAGAAAAAATTAAATTGTCATCTTAAGGTTAGTTTTTATTACTTTTTAATATTAAAATACACTCTTGCAGCAATTCACAATAATGTACTTTTCATTAGTATTTACAAGTAAAGCAGACTAGAAATTGGTTGTCAGAAAGCAGTACCAACACGCAGAGGCACGGTCCAGATCCATCTATATCTATAATACATAGAGATATAAAAAGCCTCAGGTAAGAATAATGATCTATTATTTATCTATTATAATAATCTACAGTTTCTTACCCCTCATTCATATCTCATTATGTCAAACACTTTTGGCTCTTTTTCTCTAAATTACTGTGTTAGGTAGGAAAAGATATTATCAAATCAAGACAGGAATGTTCACAGACATAAACAACCATTTGTGTTTAAAAATTCAGAAAGTCTTATCCAGTTCTGCACTCCTGTGATGGCTAGATAGAAAAACTGAAGGGCAGAAAGTATAACCATTCCTGCCCTCCATCCTGCTCTTCAGATAGTTTTTCCTATCCTCAAGGATACAACTGATGTTCCAATCAACAAGCTCCTGAAATGTCAGAGTTCTTAATACCAATGTATTGTGGTAAATCAAAACAGGCTAAAGCAAATGAACATAATACACTCAGGCAAGATACCATTTATCAGGAGGTTCAAGTCAGAAACTCATCCCTCATCAAGTCATCTCACTGCAATCCACTGTTACATCAAAGATTAGCAGAAGTTCAACCAGGAACCGCTAAATTATGTTTAAGATCCATAATTAAAAAAAAAACAAAAACAAAAACCAAACCAGCATGGAAACCATGAAACAACTAAACTGAGAATGTTGAGAAAATAACTTTCAACTTCGATATGTCTGCTTTCAATCTGAAAATAATACATGATATGCTAAATGAAAAGTAAAGATGATGGATTTTTTCTCAAGTTATATAAAGATTTTATACAACAATTAATCAAAAGGGCCAAGTAATGTCTCCATATCTACATCCTTAACACTTTATTATATTAACATCCATTACACCTTATTCCCACAAAACCCCACGTAAGCAGACATAAATATATGAAGCAGTCAATGTTCTACACATTTCATACTTTATGTAAGGGTGCTAATTTGCAACAGTGGAGTTCTGCTGTAATACTGAGAAACCTTCATCATACAAATAAGTTAGTGGCAAAATTCAGTGTAAAGCTGAGACCTATCCACATGCAGCACCCAATACAGTGAAGAGATTGAGGTATTCCAGAATATATAAGATCACTCTTCAAAATGACTGTAAGGTTTTGTGGCTCTTCATCTTTCTAGAGCACGAACACTTGACCAGGAGATTTCTTTTACAATTATAAACCAGTATAAGGAATTTGGTGCATCACCCTTTTTGGGAATGTAAGTAACTTCCTACTGAGAAATTACCTATAGTTTAATGGAAAGTCATTGATCTCTGCCCACCATCTGCTTAGTCCAACTGTTTATTTAACATGTTGGGTGATAGCAACACTTTGTCTCAGAAATTACCCTTGCTGAAGCTAATGAACATCATGTTGTAATTTTAACTAGATTCAGATTTATCTCCAGTCCTGGCCAAGCACTGAGTCCATTAGTTGCTGACAGTGACTAGTGTGGTTGGATAGCATATAAACTCACAAGTCGTTCCACTAAAATCAACATAACCAAACATGCAAAGTTATCTCAACAATTCTCCGGTGGGATACAATCTTTATTTCAAGGTGTCATCCTTTAACAACCTATGAATACAACTCCTGCATTTGATTAAGAAAACTTAGTTTGGATGCTTTAGTGCTACAAAATTGTAGACACATATCCTTCTCTGTAAACCCTAGGATAGATCAGAAGGGCTGACTGTGGTGCTTATGGGAAACACAACCAATTACTGCTAACCTGTATTCAAAAAGGGAAAGGAACTCCCGTATTTCACTGGAAATCGCTCACATACAAGTAAAACATCCTCCCCCCATAAAGAGTTTGCAATCCAAAAAATACACCATCAGATAATTTTGAATTTATCATTCAAAAGAATACCCTTAGACAAGGGTTATGTAGAAGATCCCCCACCAGAGACCTGTACCTCTCAAAATGTGGTATGAAAGGCCAGGAAGGGCGGCTGAGTTCTGCTACCACAACCCGGATGGGAGGAGGTGATCCTCTGAATAGCAGAATGTGGCCTTAACACATGCACACCTCTAGGCTCAAACGTTTTACTTCTTCAAACTTGCCATGGACAAAGTGTTCAAACTGGCTTACAATTTATTAAAACCAGTTTATTCATGGTACCACTGCTACCTTCTGATCTAAAAAAATTATTTTTTTACAAAAGCTGGATTAATAGCATACCCTACATCATTGCTGACAAAACAGCATGAAAAGAGGTTTGCAAATGGTGTCAAATTGGACATTGCTAAATTGGACATACACAATAGTGAGTGAAGTCTTATACAAACATGCAATAGAGTAGGATGAGAAAGTTAATGTAACAAATACTCAACTCAAAGACATTTTTCATGTCCATCCTATTCAAAAACAATATATCTGAAGTAGCTGACTCCCAGACACCAAATTGACTGAATAACTAATAGGTTGGCATTATATATGTGCTGCTCAAGAACAAACACACTTGAGCAGACATAAGCACAAGGCTGTATTATAGACCTAAGCATGAATGTTTCCCACATTTATTATGTAACATTCTCCACATAAAGACATAGGACAGCGACCTGCAAGGTTGGTTGCTTTCATGCCATTTACAAACAATGGTAGAATGGGCATGTTAAAACACTGTTTGCTATAGTATGGTCGGAAACTATCCATCTTTCAGCAGCACATCCAGGGAATATTTTAATCTAGAAACAACTATTTGGCTGCTAGTGAAAAAAGAAGCACCAGAACACACAGCAGTAGAAAGACTGAAAAGATTTTTAAAATCTGTACATTACTCTGCTGCAAACCACTTATCTACAAAATTAGTTTGAACTTACAAGTATGTCCAGCCTACCCTTGTATATGCATTATGTACAGCTCTGCAGCAGTGGAATGAAATTTTGCAGCCAAAACCTTTCACATACAACTAGTTTGTGCTGAAACAATTTGCCAGTCTTATTTAACTGTTATTTGCTGCAGTACAAAGAAATTCTAACTGATACAGGTTAGACTTCCAATGTCACACAAAAAAGCAACAGCTGTCTTTCACAAAATTCACTAAAGCTAGCTTGCCTCTACCCTGCCAAAATTAATCACATATTCTAAGGATGCCCAAGTGCTTCCTTCTGTTTCTTCCTCTGTCCCTGAAAAGTAGAGCTGCATTCTCTACCTTTACGTGTGTAATTTCTCCATAATAATATTTTTTAATGGCATTCAGGATTACAAAATGGAAGGAGATCCCATTTCACTGCAGCCATTTGTTCCTAACACAGAGAGTGAGTTAAGAGTGTGACAGGATGGAAGCTTTCTCTCCTATCTCCACCTGCTCCCTCTAACTTTTTTTGTACTATTCCAATAGACTTTAAATCTTACTTACAAAAGCCAATATACCAGATGTCCTTGATTGTCCCACCTGCTGGCTGTGTTTACACTCTCCAAAACTGATCCACCTATCCATCCTCATGCACACATACATGAAAGAAGCACTGGGCAGTGTGCACAATGTGTTCTCTCTTGGACCTGGTACAGGGTATGTGAAGAGTGATAGCTGTTTGTTTTACAGCTTTTATTTTAGTTCTAGCTGCACAGCCTCACGTGCTTTGCTCAGGAGGTTCCATGTTGACAATCCATAATAGCTGACTTGAAAGCCACCACAGCAGCAGGATCTGGTCTGGGAACTGAAATACGACAGTCTTAGCTACTCAATTTGGGTTTATCTGCCTAGGGATAATATAAAATCCCTCATCAGTCAGTACATATCTTCCTCACCTGTGTTTTGATCATCAGGGGTATGGTTTTCACACAGCTGTTCCCATCTTGCTTTTTCTTTAATACAAGCTTTTAAAGAATCATGGAGCTCAGGAAATCTTGGCTTCTATCTGTGCTTCTCCTGAGAGGCAGGCCACACCATGCACACAGCTCTGTGTCACACAGCATAGCTGAGACTTGTTTACTGCTATCAAAGCTTATTTACAGCCTATCAGAAAGCTAAAAATACTTTTCATTTTCCCACAATATAAAGCAGACTGCCACTGTACTTCTCATCAAATCAGATACCCTGCCAGGGAAACATACAGGCTTCTGCATTGAGTCTTCAGTTAGCAATGAATCTGGCTGCTCAGAACAAGGGTTACAAAGTCAAAGCCTCATTACAGGATCCTTGTGCAAATACAGCAATTTACAATCAAGAAATACATGTCAAAAAATAGTGTCTTGCAAACAAACACTGTACAAACAGACCTCTGCATATACTGAATAATACCATCACATTTTCCTGTTTTTCTATAATATGTCCCAAATACTGCCAATATGTACATCTGTCCATATTATCCACAAGTACAGAGCAAAGTCATGTATATAAATATGTTTACATATAAATATCCACTATTTTCAGTCACTTAAACGGGAAGCTACAAAGCAAGAGTTGTGCCTACAGTTGCATGTATTTATATTCCTAGTTCTTTAATGATGGATTTCTTTTACTGATGAGATGATGTTGCATGTGTTTGTGATTCCATGCTTTTTTCTAAATGACTACTCTTGTCTGTATACAACATGTTATTAAGACTATTTTCCCACTTTTCAGTGACTTCCTACCTTACTCACATCCCTCAGAATTTGGGGAATGGACCCAAGATTCCGATATGTGGAAGAGTTAAGTTATGGTAGCTACGAAGAGAGCAATTACGGTTAATTATTGCTATTACTAATGCTAACTAATAAGTAACAATTTGTTCAGAAACCTAACTCTAAAAGGGAAGAAAGAAACTCATCAATGAACAAGAAAAGTCTATCTCAGTTAATTTTCTGTGTTGGCAATGATTTATTTGGTTTTGTGGGCATGTCTGCCACCCTACAGCTGCTTTCATAGTCTCTGTTTCTCGAGATATCTGAAGAGCTAAGTCTGATAGAAAGATTTGATGGATGTCTGCCTAACTAATGTATGTAGCTATTACTTTGTATTTTTCTTCTTTATTACATTTTCAGAATCAAAAAGAGATAAGCATTAGTACAAGTCTCTGTTATCAATATCAAGAAGACACACAAAAGATGTTTGAACAAAATGAAATTCTACATGTCAGTGGTAGACAAGCTGTTGTTGGAAAGTGCCAGATAATTAAATTTTAGAGAATTACAAATTTTAGACCTCTCACAGTGATGAGATCTGTCAGACACAGATAAGAATTTGTAGTTTTAAAATATACAAGGTTTCATATCGCATCTTCTTTTAATGTGAGAACAAAACAAACCAGCTGTTTGTGCCAACAGCTCCAAGCAGTTTGTCATACAGCAAAGGACAAAGCATCACTCTGGTTGGGTCACCACCATTCTGACACCAACAGGCAGAGTCATAGATAATAAAGTAGCAATCTGTATTCATCCAGTTTACCAAAAAAATAGTGAGAGGACAGCAGAGGATGTATTTATCTCAGGACAGTGCCCTAACCAAGGGTGTAAAGAACAGCAGAACA
Organism: Melozone crissalis; assembly: GCF_028551555.1. Taxonomy (NCBI): domain Eukaryota; kingdom Metazoa; phylum Chordata; class Aves; order Passeriformes; family Passerellidae; genus Melozone; species Melozone crissalis. Next base: position 30,504,024 of record NW_026535782.1, on the reverse strand, counting down.
GGCACTAGAAGGGACACAGCAGGTCTGCATGACTCCAGATGAAGCCCTGGATACCCACCCTGTCCCAGCATGGGCTGAGTCTGTTCTCTGGCACATTTTGCACATGCAGGACACTCTAGAGTTGGATTCACAGTGATACAGAAGGCAAGTCTTTTAAAATATTTTAAGGGAAGGAATGTAACTTTAATATTTTTTCTTTTTAATGCCACATACCAAGGGTTACACACAAAACCTGCTCACTTGCTGTGAGATGAGGTTAGAAAAATGACCCTCAAATCTTCCAGACTATCCTGAGAAAATGACCTTTACTTTCTCTGGCTGCTCAAACTGTTTGAGAGACACTGTGGTGTCTGGGGCACCTCTGTCCTGGTGCTCGCAGCAGAGGCTGAAGGCACTGGGAGGAGAGGCAGGGTCTGCCCAGGGCTGGTCACAGCAAGTTCCAGATGCACCCATCACAGGGCACAGCTGAGCCCACAGCTGAGGTGGGGACAAAACTCCCTGGGAACACCTCTGGGAAATGTACTTAAGACAGTGCAAAATCACTTAGGATGGTGGAAAACCACCAGCAGTGAGAAGAGAGAGGGGAAAGTGTGAGAAACAGCCCTGTTACCAAGGTGAGAGGAGGAGGAGCCCCAGAGGCTGGAGCAGAGACTCCCCTGAAGCCCATAGTGGGGGCCATGATCATGCAAATTCCCCTGCAGCCTCTGGAGGTCCCTGTGTTGGGGAAGAGGATGAGGAGTGAGTGACAGGGATCAGCTGTTATAAACTGGCCACAAACCTCACTTCCCACCAATCTGTGCTGCTCAGTGGGGGCAAGCAAAAGGTTTGGGAATGAAGGAGTGAATTTGAGAAGAACAAGGAGAGAAGGTGTTTTAGGGCTTGTCCTTGTTTCTCACCACACCAATCTATTTTAATCAACAATAAATTAAGTTAATCTCCCTCAAGATGAGCCTGTTTTGTCTGTTAAGGCAAGTGATGTCCCTGCCCTCATCTTGAGACACCTGGAGTGAGACAGGGGCTGGGTGGGAGCCTGGCAGCCAGCTGAGGTCAGCCCACTGCTCTTGGGAATCAAATCTGAGAACTGAATTTTGCAAATTCAGGAGTCCAATTATGCAAAAGTGACCAAAGTTCATTACTTATTACAATAACACTGTCAGCACACTTGCTGACAGTGAGGTGAGCAACACTTGCTACACAGAAAGTATATGCTGTTCCACCACCTGATGCCCACAGTCGCCTTCTGTGAAGGCTCAAAGTTCTGGAGTGGTTTCAAAAGCTGCTTAAACTGATTTAAGGCTTTGCTACTGCCAAAAGAAAAGAGATCCTGCCCTACTTTTCACATGCACATCACTGCATTATTTTCTTTTGAGGCAGCAATAAGGCTTATCTGGCTGAAAACTACTGTTCATTTTTAGTGCTGGAACAAAAAGGGAGCAAAAGATCACCACTTCCAGCAAACACACTATCATGAAACTATACCCTTGGAGGGCTTCAGGCTCATGGTTTCAATGTACCTCAGAAAATGACTATGCTTATGAGACTTGGATCACAGCCATTCCCCCAGCTTCACACTGGGGTTTCTTAAAATGTCCATCCTGATTCATTCAGATGTAAAGATAGGAAGAAATTTCCTGCTGGGTTTTTTTTGAGGCAATTTGTCACAACTTTTTTTTAACATTGCTTGACCAAACCTGTGACAGGACCAGAGGACTTTCTGACTTTCTAAATTTACGGTCTACTAATCTGGTATCCTCTCTGTGACAAATGACAAGGTCAATCATTTAAAAAATGTGCATGAGCTCCTGCAGTAGTTATCTGTAACATAATTCAGTCCATGAAAGAATACCCGACCCACTTAGCCATTCATTTTGCCCTATACCTGGGGTCTTCTTCTTCGCCCTAAAATCTTAAAATAATATACTCACAGAAACATAGAATATGCTGAGTTGGAAGGGATCCAGCTCAAGTTGGAAGGGTCCAACTCCTGGCCCCAAGAATCCCACTATGTGCTTAAAAAACATTGTCCAAATGCTTCTTGAACTCTGTCAGGCTTGGTGCTGTGACCACTTCCCCTGGGGAGCCTGTCCCAGTGCCCAACCACCCTCTGGGTGAAAAGCTTTTTTCAGATATCCAACCTAAACCTCCCCTGACACAACTTCAGGCATTTGCCTGGGTCCTATCACTGGTCATGGGAGTGAAGAAGAGATGGGTACCTGCTGCTCCTCTTCCCCTCATGAGTATATTGAAAACCACACTGAGGTCTCACATCAGTCTCCTCTACTCCAGGCTGAACAAACCAAGTGACCTCATACAGCTTCTCCTCTGGACCCTTTTCCATCTTTGTTGCCCTCCTTTGGACACTCTCTAATAGCTTCATGTCTTTTTGATATTGTGGCACCCAGAACTGCCCCCAGCACTCGAGGTGAGGCTGCCCCAGGGCAGAGCAGAGCAGGACAGTTCCCATCCTTGCCCGGCTGAGATGCTGGGCCTGATGTGCCTCAGGACAGGGTTGGCCCTCCTGGCTGTCAGGGCACTGGTGGCTCATGTTCAACTTGCCCTTGACCAGGATCCTTAAAATCCCTTTCCACGGTACTGCTCTGCAGCATCTCATTCCCCAGTCTGTCCTTACATCCAGGGTTGCCCCATCCCAGAATCCAGCACTTGCTCTTGTTAAACTTCGTGTGGCTGGAGATTGGTTAAGGTCTCTCTGTAGGGCCTCTCTGCCCTCAAGGGAGTTGACAGCTCCTCCCACATTTATGTTGTCAGTAAACTTATTTAGTATTCCTTTGTGTCTAAGTAATTAACTCCCCTGTCAATTCAAAACAGTTCTGAATTTTCCCAGCTTCTTGGCTTCATCCTATAGCAATCTAATGGAGCTTTTATCCAACCAGTTAAAAGCCACAATTCTCTTCCCAGATATGGTGTGCACTTGTAGGTGCATACTTTCCCCATAAAACTATTATTTTTCCATGAAGTTTTAGTTTCTTTTATTGCCTGCCAAAAGGAAAGAAAAGGCACATTCCCCTCGCCACACAAACATATGCAGGAGAATGAGTGTCTGGTTTCTGACCATTACTGATGCTGAGACTGACTGGGACAAACAGCAAGGGCTCCGAGTCCCACCTCTGGCTCAGTGAGCCAACTGTTTGTTCTCATGTTGTTTAACAGCTTACGTGTAATTGCTGCTGGTTTAGACTGTAACACAGTAAGTGCAGCACTATGGGGAGAAAGAGGCCTTTTTCTGCACCAGCAGCTTTATTCTCTTTCTTTCAGGAAGAGTAAAATCTGAATTTGACTGTACTACTTTGTGAAATTTTGTTTTCCCCAAAGAAGTCTTGGTTGCATCTGATTCAATCTGAATCATCCAAACTCATAAATCTCATTACAGCTTATGTTGCCAGTATAAAATAGTTGAATTTACTTTCAGCTAAGGAGGTTAATAAAGAGCTTAATTTCAACACATTGATTAAAGTAATTCTTGTATTTATTGTTCTCCCTATTTTTAATGGATGCAAACACCATAGATCTGTGTAACATTCCATTTTCACTGCTTAATGGTTTACCTTCAAGATGGCAATGATTAAAGGAGGCAAGATGTAGCCATCTACAGCCTAGGGACTTTAACTTACCAGTGAAAGGTTGAGTCTCAAAAGAGAAATTAAATGAAGAGTTAGTTCAGAAAAAAAGCAGGTAAAAAACATAGTAATAGGAAATTTCTTAAATGTTTTTATTTTTAGAAAGAGGTTTACAGTCTATCAACCTTTGTTTGCCCATAATTTTAGTGCTCATTGCAACAATACCTTAGTCCTTATTTCTTGCACAGTCCCAGGATTCCAGGGCTCCTTGTTTTTCACAAATAGGCTAGAAAATAAACACCTCCAGTGCAGGAAAATGGGAAAGAACTCATGAGAATTTCGCTATCAACTAGCATGGTATCTTGAATTTAAATGGGTCAGACCATTGAGACTGGTTGGACTGGGGCCTCCTGATTCTGGATCTGTACTATTTACAGTCCCTCCCTGTGCTCTGTGGATATTCCCTTAGCTGGCCTGAGCACCATTCTGCCTTTTTAGAATGTTCAAAGCAACTACACTGGAAGTAATAGTTCCTGTCAGAGGCGAACCGCTTTCATCCCTGTTACTATCAAGCAATAAATACCTCCAAAGCAAAAAATACCAAAATCTACACACCATAAATATCATAAATATTTCTAAATGAAAAGTAGTATTAAAGAGAAAGTGCATCTAAAACAACTAAAGGAGTATTTTTGCCACTATAATGGTGTTTTTAAGTAGGAAGACTCCTTGTAACACTTAAAAATTTCCAATTTTTTTGTATTTCACTAATCACTTCCTAACACTCAGAAAGTCTCAGAAGGCATTTCCTACTAACTCTGCTTATTACAGTAACCCCTTTAACCCATTTTGTAGTATATTATATAGACATCAGCATGCTAGGGGACCTACCAAACAAATTCTCTGACTCAGGTGACAAATTAAGAGGCACTTCCAGTTCAGATTTGTGCATCAGATCCTCAGGTTTTGCTGCAATCTTAGGTTATCGGTATAGATTTTTAAAAAAATTCTCCTAGATTTATTCATATTCCAGTTTTGGTTTCATTTGCTTTCCCACTTCATATTTACCTTACAGACAACTTTATTCTATTTCACATTCCTGAGAACCTCATTGTAGCCCACAGGTCCATGTGGATCATCTCTTTAGTAGCAGTACTCCTCAGAGCACAAGACAGTCAAATGCGCATGCAAGTCCTTGAAGCTATTGTTCAAATGGAAATTCAAATTTCAAATCCCAAAACATTTGCTTTCATTTAAATTAGTCTGAGTTATAACATTGGTGACTTACTCCCAGACACATTCATAAGACAGTATTTCATATTCTCAGAAGAAGCTGCCTGGAACTGAGATATGCAAGATAGTGAACAGAGATGGAAATTAATTTTATCACTGCGATGAACACACTACTACTTCAATCAAAATTTATTTTCAAGTTTTGGTGGAACAGGAACAGATTCAGGGGAATTAGAAGATTAAATATTTTTGATAGAATCATAGAACATGCTGAATTGGAAGGGACCCATCAGGATCATTAAGTCTAACTCCTGTCTTTTAAAAATGAAGAGTCTCTTTACCAATGTAAGTACCTTGCAGGAAATAAAGACTTCTTTATTACATATATTTATATCTGGATGCTATTATGCTGTTAATACAATTGTGACATGAATTTAATTTTTGGCTCCCAAAATCAGAAAAGGGTCTAGACTACAAGCCTGATGATGATGATACTATAATCACACCTCCTAATTTCACTGTGCTGTCTACATCACTGATACTGAATTTTATGAAATGACTACAGAAGCAATGGGACTGCCTGGTGGAGACTGAGGTGTACAAGCATTAACTCAAATGGAACTCATCAGCTAAACAGGCACAGCAGACATTCTATCTGCAACCTGGAAAATCACAGTACCGTTCCATATGCAGCTACATTGCATAAGATACTCACAGGCAAAAATAAAAGGACACACACTGCTGAATGTACTAATCAAAGACAAATCCTACTCAGAAGTGATCTGTTTAGTGGTGCACAATGGCAGATGCCACAGCATATTTTTTTGTGATGCAAGGCTGCTCAAGATCATCTATGGATAATGAACCATGACAGCTTGGGATTTGATAAAACATAAACTGATGGTGAAAGAAGGCAAAGAATACAACTACTATCTCAACAAGAAATGCAAATCAACTGGATTTTTAAAATCTTTTATGTCAGAATGAAGTATCGCGTATTACCACGAAATTACGCGTTCATTAATCTAACAAACTGTGCTTCAGAAAAAGTGATTTCTTTAATTTCTTTACTATCTCCATTTTAATTCTTGGAAAGTGCCATGGATTAAAGCATTTAATAGGTTATAGAAGGTAACAGAATCTTGTTTGTTTAAAATACCTTATATGAGTGGCATCAATGCAGGGTTCACAGGGAAATCTTGAATGAAGGGTCTTCTACTTCACAGTTCAGAAAATTATTCCTTTTCTCCCTTTAAAAGAAAGACATCCAATGTAAACAATTACCAGTACCTGCAGTGCTGTATTTTCCATCTTTGCCCATCAACAACTGCTGCTTAAAAACTCTTTTAAATGTACTTGGTTTGTTCACTGCTTTCAGCTGATTGCCCGTAGCTGATTATCATGAGATTTAATCAGACTGTTAAGAGACACAGAACAAAAATACATGAACAAAATTTCTTCATCATGGACTGATTTGGACTGTTTTCTTTCTGATTTGGACAGTGTGCTCCAATATTATATATTTCTGTAGATTTCATCAGTAAGCCAAGCAAAGCACACATCATGTCTTTCTACTGCTATAACCCAAAAGATTGCTTAACTTAGCAGGCTCAGTGAATTCACATGACACTGGAAAGACATGGATTTACACCTGAACATTTTTTAACTTCTATACACAAAAAGACAATTTCAGAACAGTTTGGATTAAGGGGCAAAAGTGATATCAGTCAATTCAATCTTAGACTCAAAACTATTTCTTTCCTAGAACTATTCTGATTATACTATATAGTTTTTTTTTCCCTTCTCTGCTCTTCTATTTGCCTTCTATAAAGTCTCATATTCTTGTAAATTAAAGGAATTCACATGACTTTTCCCCCACATCTATAACCAGAAGCTCCAGTTAAGTCTGAATGCTCACTGTGCTGGAAGTTGTTTGAACAAGACTGTTAGACATCTTTTAAGATTTTTATAAATCAAATCCCTTAGACAGTAAAGAACAGGAGTAAAGCTATATCAATATATTTGTTCTACAGATGAAAGCTAAGGTACACAAATATTAAACAATATGCTGAAAGTCACATGAGTATGGTTCAAGGATCCTTCTCAGTCTTAAATGCCTTGAATCCTTATCTAGTACCTGAATCACACCCCATAAAGCCTGTGCCCAGCCCCCATATCTCATATGTAGCACTTCTGAATATTCTCCTTAGGAGGAAGTACTATCAGTATTTAATTTTGTCAGACTTGACAATATTTAAAAATATAAAATTACAAATAAAGATTTTTTTAACAACAAAAACATTTAATTAAATAAAAATAATTAAAATATTCTAAAATACTTAGGAAGCTTTCATTTTTCATTAGTTAAGCATTAAGAAATCAATACTGTAAAAATTATGTAATTTTCTGTAAATGTATATACCTATTATTTGCCTTCTAATTTTTAGGGAATAAAGTCCATATCAGCACGCGCATTGCATTGAATTTAGAGCCACCAAAGTCTACAAGAATTTAGGGGGTACAAGAATTTACAGCTCCACATAATGTGTCTTTTCTATCAGAAAAGGAAAAAAGACTAAAGCCTTTGAATTACTCCAGGACCTAGGGTTTTAATGAAATAACTATCAGGAAAAGCTGGTTAAAAATGTTCTGACTTTCACAGTCAACAATTATTTTGTAGCTTGTGGCTGTCTGCATAGAATATCTTTATTTATCAAAACAACAAAGTGAAATTAAACTCATTAGATGCAAACCACAACATTAATAAAAAAAATCACTGCAATGTCAAGCACTCAAAGTTTAATTCAGTCTATTTCTGAGGTTTTATGAAAGTCTCAGAGTCACAATTTTTTTGTGGGGAGCTATGCTTATTCAGTGTCTAGGTTGTTTTTTCAAGGAATTTAAGGGGTTTACCTCTCCTATTCATGAATGCTCTAAAATTCATATACCTTACGGAAGAGACCCTTAAAATAAAAGAATTATTTTTGTGATGAAATTTCTTTAAGATAAAAAAATCCACTGATTTTATACACCAAACAATAGATCCCTATTTCCTCTCCACGTCCATTTTTTTTTTCCCTCTAGCATGTAACATATATTGTATGTTCCTATATATCCAAGACAACTCCCACTGAATTCCATTTTCCTGCCTTCCTGGCTCATTTCTCAAGCATTCCCAGTTCTCTCCAGCTAGGATTACTGGATGATACTACTGGCAGTTATGCTGGCAGCTCTACATCTGCTGTCCAGATACCCAATTCCTTATTAAATCTGTCTTCTCTAGAGCTCCCTGCCAATTCTGACTCTTTTTGTTTAGTCAGTCCCAGTTTCCCATTCCATGTCCAATTTTTATGCCCTTTCTCATTATCCAGGTTGACTATTAATCCAGTGCCTCTGCCCATCAAGCCTCAGCCATTCCCTCCTCAGCTCAAGGCCGACCAATTCTCTGGTACTCTTCCGCCCACTGGGGTCCTGGCAGAGTTCTGTCTGGGATAACACATAGGGGAGTACCAAAAGCCATCACAGGAACTCTTTTTAGATCTTTTTGATCCTGCAACAAAAAGTCCATTGGATGATAGGGATGCAAGAGTTTATCACAATCAGCCTCCAGAGCTCTGAGAAGCCAGAGTACACTCAGTAATGATTGCAAATGGGTATTTTTCATCTTTGTTTTATTAACAGATCCCTTTTCCCTCCGTGAATTCTTTTCCTTTTCAAAAGGCTTATGATTTTGCTAATTCTAGCGAATATTCACAGGCATGGCCAGAAAAACATTCTGTCAGAATTGGCAATCCCACTGCTAGGCAGAAGACCTAAATCTGCCAAAAAGGAAACTTTTGGATATGACATGCAGTTTTGGGCTGATATCTTAAAACTGTGTTGAAAAATCCTAGTTAGATGCAAATATTTCTAAGGAGACAGGAGTTAACGTTTGGAACTCAAGAAAAGCAGATAAATCTATAGAGTAAGTTTTAGTACTTTTTAATATAGGTAACAATGAAGCATGAACCATGTTTCAACAAGAATTTTTAGGTTTTCTTAGAGATTTAAAACTACTTTTTACAAGTCTCTTAGGGAGCAGAATAGATGAACTCTCTCACTTATTGGATGAACAGTGCATAATACTTTGCATAATGAAATTAAGCAGCCTGAAGTACATGTGAACATGACTAATGAGACCAAATGCAGCAGGAAAACCAAGCAGATGGCTTGAGTGAGCTGGAACAGAGTAGCAGGGAGAGATCGGAATGTTTTGGGGTTTTGCAGGATACATACAGAAACACAAATATAATTTTTGCATTTCTGTATAACAGTGCATCTGTCAGCACTCTGGTGGTCTACAGACCACAGTGAGAGCTTGCCAGAATACTAATACTGTCTGTGGAAAACCTTTATGTGTTGTCTATGGAGACACAGAACACAAACAAAATGGAGGTTGGGGGTAGGAGTTGTTTGTTTTGCTGAGCCTTGCTTTTTTCCTTTTTAATTGCATAGAAAGATACTTAAGCTAGTAGTATATTCTTAATGAATTAGTTCTTCATCAACAGCCTGGGTCTCAGACACCTCCTTAGTAGTATGAACATCTAGGGGGGAATGCAGTAAGAGAGAGAGAAAGGAGGCAGCAGGTATTAAAAAAATAAAAGAATGATGGGAAAAGGCTTTCTTATCAAGAAAGGTCAATGACCAACTTATAAAGGATGCTACCAGAAATACTGGAAGATGAAGATACATTCAGTTTGCTCTCATTGCTTTCTGGGAAAAAACCAAATCCACAGAGAAGATGAACTGTTCATTTCTGAAACAGGAGTACAATGAGGGTGAGCAGACAGCCTCACCTTGAGTGGTATTCAGGTGAAGGTATAGCTCTGCTCTGCATGAAACACATTCTGACACTGGCTATTTACATCTGCAAATTTAAGGGCTTGCCTGCAGTTATGTTATAAAGAACAAGCAGATTCAGAGACAAAAAGTATAAAATTGAGCAAATTTACAATGCCATCCTGCTGCCATCTCTACCACAAATGACTGGGATAAAATGCCTTCGGATGTGTATTTTCTGACTGAGATTATTTTTTCACTAGAAAACTTTATGTGATGTTTTGAAAGGAAGCACAGATATCACCTCAGATTGCAATATAAAGGTATCTTGTCAACAAAGTAATTATAACCAATGTTCAAAAGAAAACTATTTAATTGATTTTTCTGCTCCTGTCAATAAGTATAGTAGTCTGTATCACTGCTGATGATAATGTCACAGCTATACCCCATCTACCACATATTTGACTATTACATGCTCCTAATATTCAGTGCTCACAACACAATTTTGTAGTGCAAAATACTTATATTACCAACACAAACTGTTGAGGTAAAAAAGTCACATATTCTTTAATCCTTTCAATTCATTTTAAAAAAATATCTTTCCACTGTGTGCACTGGTCTCTCTTTTTTAAAAATTTAGAATATTTTAGAAACATAGAAAGAGAATGAATAATTCCATGGAGCATAATTATTCAGGCAAGAAAAGGGCCAAAACTCACAAAACCACAAACTTCTTTTAGTTCTGGACAACAGTAGGAGTATTTCCTTTTTTTTTTTTTTTTCCCCCAGGGCCTTCTGATGGTATTTTTTCTCTCCTGAGAGACAGAGGACTCAAACTCTACCTTTGTATCATTTTAGCTTTTGCATAATATTGTATATAGGACAACCAGCAACTTTAAAGGAAGGTGGTAGGAGCAAAGTGCAAAACAAACAGAACGAAGTGGTTCTCTGCCTAACAGGCGAAAAAATCTATGAAACTGCCAGAAACATATTAGGGGGGTACAAGAAAATCTTAAAAAGCTGAATGGAGAAACTTAACACAAATTTAGAGAAGAGATTCATTGAGAGCTGGTGATATCACACCAGGTTTAGGAAATCCCTTGAGCTGAAAACAGTTGGAGGCTGGGAATTTTCTAGAGATGTGTTATGTACTCTCACTCTATTCTTCTCTTCTCTGGAAATCTGCTATGGCTTATTGGAGATAAGATGCTTAACACTGTAGATCCAAGGGCTAAGAGAATCCCTGGTCTGAATTTTTGGAACCATTCTTCCATTTCAATGAGATACTCTGAATTTGTTTACACTTCTGCCTAAGCAAAGGCAAGGAAATGGATGCCTTCATATTCCAGGAATTAGTCAAAACCACTGCATGACACATCTGCATCACCCACTGGTCCTCAGTACTGTGAGACCACTTCTACTGAACAAATTCGTATGGCTTAAACTGGGTATGTCCATGATCATAATTTCATTAGCAATGGTTCCTGTTATTCAGAATGGTAAAGGAGAGAAATTAAAAAAATTATAATAATAGTAATACTAATAAATGTTAGATCAATTTTCTTTCCTTACATGGCACATACAAATGTAAGGTAGAAAAGGGTAAACAAAGAACTCAACAGGATGGTCTAAAACCTAGGAGGAACTATGCTTCATTTTATGTGGAAAAGCAAGAGCAGAACACCAAGTGACTAGAGTAAAGAGTCATGTGAACACACAGACTTAGAACTGTCTGATCTGGTAAACTGCAACTTGCAACTGTTTTCTTTCCCGGTGTGTTGTTTTAGGTATCCATATGGTACCACACAGCTAGACATTTATAAAAAATTACTTTGGTGACATGTGGCTAACATCTTTGAGTTGTCAACTTTCAAAAAAATGTGCCTGTCTCATACGTCAGTATTCAAGCTTATACGTGTTTTCTGGTCTTTCTTGTCTCAGTAGGATGGTTTTTTACCTTCCTCTTGGGGATATTTCTTTCCAGAAGAATTTGGACTGGATTTTTTGTTTATCTATTAAAATGATACAAAATTAGTGAAGGCAATTCTGGTCCATTTCTCTACTTTTCAATCAAAACCAGCACACAATACATACAGGCAAAATTACACACTTTGGTCTGCACTTAAATGACAAGAAGACAAAAATATTATTTCGACTAGCACCCTACTTTATTGGTTCCCATTTGAAATTCTGGGTAAATATCACACTCCTGCTTCCACTTCACTTATGTATGATGTTACTTAGTAACATTCTTTCTGCTTTTGCTTCACTGATCATTAACATTAATTTTTTTATTATAGCAAAAGCAGACAGTGACAGACATCTTGCTTTGCTGTAAACATTTTTCTTCCACATGAATGCTGAATACTGAAGCATGCAATTAAAAGTAAGAATCAATAGTTCACTACAGAGCAAAAAAATTATATTTCCTTATACTGTGCCAACTCCTACCCTCAAACTCTCATTCTGACCTCTTGTACCACACTAAATTCATGATCTCTAATTCCACACTGATCAATTCATTTACTTGCCATTAAAGAACAATTTCCAGCTTAAACTATCAGCATAACCTTTAATTTATGAAAGATATCAAACAAAATATCTTATACAGAACTCTCTGCAGAAGGAACAATTGGGTTTTTTTCATGCCACAAGTGAAAATAACTTAAAGACATACAGTTAACAAGCTGACAAGAAAGGGCAAGTTTTTGATGTTCTGTCTTCCAGATCTATGGAGCTGTCAACCAGCAATTATTGAAGTCAACTAACGTGACCAGCTGACAACTTCTAATGCCATATTAAGAGTTTAATGTTCTTTGCCAGATCAAGCTAATGTACAGTAGGCTCCTCTGTATCTAGAAAACTCAGCATGTCCTTTTTAAGATGACAAAACAATCTTCACAAAGCTCTGGTAAACAGAAGCTCACCGTTTATCAAAATCCTGTGAACAACCTCAGGTTCAACTCTCTTCAAAGTAAGTTCATTAGCCAGTAAGGCTGGAGAAAAACATTTTCCTCTACAAACAGCTTTGATGAGTCAAGTCGACATTTTTCTCACATACACAAAGAAATACAAAATCCACTTGCCAAGCATTGTTTCCCAACTGCAACATTTAAAGGAAGATTGCCATTTCCTCTGGCAAAGACTTATGAACATAAAAAAAAAAAAGCTGTACTCATAAAATCAGGAAAAAAACCCTCAATCAAATTAGGAATCTCTAACAGCATGAACTTATCACATACACCCAGGCAGAGCTCTCTTGCAACTAGGGATCAGATAAAGATTTTAATTAGCTCCCTTGAAAATTGTTGTTTGCATTTAGAACAAATGACAAGTTCATCATCACCTCTTTATCATCCACTTTCCAGGAAGCTTCTTCGTCAGAATCTACACCCAAACCACGAATAGGTGCACACATAAAGCAGTCAAATTATGGTAAATTACAACAAAGTGTCATTTAAGAGTGGAAGCCCTTTGTATATTAAGCTTGGAGCTCCTACTGCCCAACTGGGCAACACAGCTTAGATGGCAAGTTTTTAGAGTTGCACTTACTTGGAACCAGGAAAACATGGGAATGCTGCATCCAACTCACAACAGTGAAACCAGGTTTGCATCAAGAATGACATAAATTACAACACACATGAGATTTTATAATTAGTTCAGACAAACAAATGCATAGCACAGTAAATTCTGCCTTGGCAGAGGAAATAGTGCCAGGCCCACATATTTTTCAATCTTCATCTTCTATTCTTAACTTTCAGATATATTACATGCATATAGATTTATGAACATAAATGTGTTAACAACCAATCCATCAGTACAGAATAACCAGGCTGTAGTAAAGATAGCATTTTTAATAACTTTCATTTGTCTTTGAGGTACTACTTTCTTAACTATAAGGAAGTGCCTGTCACTTAACAGGAGAGGAAACTAGTCTGTAGTGCCTCTACAAAGGTGTAGGTGTATCACAGTTTTACAGTCCTTTACTTTGCATCTTAACAAGACATTCTGAAAAAGAGAGTGTATGATAGATATTAATATTTCTCTCAAGACTCAAACCTGAAAGTAAATAACCAGATACAAATTTAGTATTGGTTGATTGCTTGGATACCAAAAGTAAGTTTGTACTTATTGAGACAGTCCCCAGGAGATGGGCAAAATGTGATGACCAATGGCTCAATCAGCCTTTATAGCATTACTTCAGAAATACTACTGAAAAAACCCACTTGTGGCAGATGAAGAGTCTACTCAGTTTTCTACGGATTTCATGAGGCTTGTCAATATTAGATTATCAGGCTTAAAAGATGTGAAGTAATGTATCAAAAAAACAACTGCTCACCAAGAATCTCCAACACACTATTAAGAGATACAGATAATTTACTTACCAGAAAAGTAATAACACAATGCCATAAAAATGTCCAAAAACCCCAAATGGCCACTGAAATAATCAGTTTCTGCAAAACATTTGTATTAATATTACTTTTTTCTTTTGTTTTCAATTTTTCAATCAACAATTATTTTAAAACTATAGATAAACTGACATTACTGCCTTATTTTTAGTTGGCATCTTTCTGACTATCTCTGAACAGCAGGATTCAGAAAGACACTGAAGTTTCAGATACTGTGGTAGGTTGTCCCTGGCCAAAGACTAAGCTTCCACCAGCCAGCCATTCACATTACCTCCAAGCATGGAGAATTTGAATCACAGAAGCAAGGAAAAACTCATGGGTTGAGACAAAGCCAATTTAAAAAGTAAAGGGAAAAAATGGGGCAAAAATATACAAGTGAAGCAAAAGCCCTCCTGCCAGCATCCTAGTACCCAAACAGCCTCCAAGCATCAGCTTTCATCACTGAGCATGACATTCCAAGGCACAGAACACCCCTCTGGTCGATGTGGGTCACTTGTCCTGCCTGTGCTCCTTCCCAAGCTCTTGCACACCCACCCCAGCCTACTTGCCATGGACAAAACTAGAAAAGGCCTTTTTGTTGTGCAGGTGCTGCTCTGCAATAGATAAACTCTGGTGTGTTACCACCAGTGTTTCAGTCACTAACCTAAATCAGCAGCGTGTGAGCTGCGATGAAGCAAGTTAACTCCATCTGACCCAGACTCAATACAGGTACTCAGTCACAGATCATGACTCAAGTTAGCCAGCATGACATCTAACTGCACACAGTGACCTTCCCTCATTCTCTTTCTCTTACCATTTCCACCCTGGTTTCCAGACACACTGATGAACAAGCAACCAGGACACCCAAAAGCACTACTCATGCAGTCTAAATGCAACTCCTGAGGACACAGTACTCAAACCAGATGTCACCTCTGATGCCACAAGCCTCATTTCCATCTCCTTGATGTTCCACTTTCCTAAGGGCAGCACAAGAAAAATTACTCAACTGTCTTTGCTCCAGATAGTATATAATACACTTTATAAATACCTCATGCCCATAATTGCACTATCCCCCTTTTCCCTCTTCTTGCTTTTCTAATTTCTCTAATTCCTTTCCCTTAACTTATTGCCTGTCAAAGCCTGTCCAGTTCTTGACATTCCTGATGTATTTAACATCTCTGAACTTCCTTGCACTTCATACATTTCTTTGATTTCCCTAAAAAGTACAACTAGCATTCAGTCCACTAAGGAACTTCTCCATTGTATTGTCTATTCATGTCTCCAAGTTGGTGTTTTGTGCTTGAACGGGAATCATGCAGGTAAGAACTTACTAGTGACCCTTACTGATAGAAATGCAACTTCTAAAGTTTGTGATAGAAAATATGAAAAAAGAAGCAGAAATACGATTAAATAAGATTAAGTAATTCTATTTCTCACACGATTTCATAGTTTACTTCAGGAATATTTTAACATAGAAAAAACAATATTGAGGCAAAACTTAATTTCCATGTTGTACTGAATTGCATTCAAAAAAGCAGCAGTTTTCTTGACTCACTGTCATGTTGTCAGTCCATATTGAACTGAAACAAATTGAAGAAGTAATTCATAATACAATATTATTCTCAGCAGTTCCACATGCTGTCCAGGCTATTTAAATAGTCTATAAATAATTGCTGAGAAAGACAAAACTGACAGTATGCATAGACTGGCTGATGAATCATAAGGTATTTTAAGTAAAATTTTGCTTGATTAACTGTTTTGTTTTTAAACCACCCAGACCGTATTGTTTGATGTATCAGGACAGATCAAACTGTTCTCACTCTTTTACTGAAAACCAGACAAGCTAACAAATGATAAGTTCTATTGTATTATGGAATTGATGCCAAATGGAAGAGCTGTGTATTGTGTGATCCCAATTTTCCAATTTTTGGCCAAGTATTTAGCACCAGGTATTGTTATATTTGAAACTAACCCAGATATGTCACACACTTATAGCTTTGTGTCATATGGAAGTAATTTTAGTTTTTGTCTCCTCATTTTCAAAATATATTTATTTATCCTCCTGAAGTATAATTCCTCATTTGAATTTTTTTTTGTCAGCTGGCAACCAAACTGATTATATCTAGAGTATCTTCAGACAGAGGCATAAATGAACAAAGCCCACTGATTTGAGGCAAAGCAAACCTGACTTCTGTCATTGTAAATGCTGCCAGTGCATACACTTCTTTGTTTAGACCAGCAGATGAGGTATTTGCATGTCTAAAGATGCACAAAAGCACCTAATGGAGATTATTAAAGCATCTAAATGAGGAAGCACCTTATTCCCAGCAACCTTAATGGGAGTCAAGCATAATTAGTCATTCCAGTAAAACCTACCATGCTTAACTCTGGTCACCTCCAATACTTCCAGTACTTCTAAACAATATCTTTAATAATGTCAATCAGAAATCTCATTTTCCAAAAGGTAAACATCAAAATTTATCACTCAAAGCAATAAAGAAAAATTTAAACAAGGGTATGAAAAATGTATTAGCTCTATCTTTTGGGAAAAAAAAAAGCAAACATCTTAGGTAACACAATCAGCTTCATCTCCAGGTTTTGCAATTGCAGAGTTATTCCTCCTGGCATGCATACAGTTTTAGACTATTACCTTTGTACAATACAATGCAATATAATATTTATGGTATAGCAAACCTTTCCCTCACCTTCACGTGATTTCACTTTTTTACATGCTCCTATGGAAGTATTACAAATTAATTGCATGGACCACATTTTGTAGACACAGTATTGTATCAGTGCTGACTTAAAAAAACACTAATGAATTTGCTAACCACTTGGTGTCCCATGTGCATTTGAAGAATTAAGGACGTAAATTAATTTTTTAACTGTTCCTCTAGTTTTTGGTGGGTTGATTTTTGGGTGAACAAGAGTGAGGAGGGTAATGCTTACTTGGTTTTGCATGTGTTTATTGGATCCCAGATCCTTCCCTTCCACATTTTTCCCAGATAATAAATACTCACTCTTTTTTCAGCTCAGTCCTGAGATTTAATTAAGATGGAGTCCTAGCATGCTGAGTACTGTGCAAATATGCAGTCAAAAGAAAGAAAAACATTACAGCAATAAACCAAAGAGTTTAAAGAAATACTGACATTGGCATTGGAGGATCAGGACACAGCACCAAGTTACTTTAAGTAAATTGCCACTTCAAAGTCCTTTTTTCTGTTGGAAAATCAACTGTAATGCCTATCAAGCAGAAACATAGTAGTAAAAATTATGGAACACAGAATGGAAGCTAAAAACTCCCACCCTAATGAAGGTAAAAAGACAAAAATAAACAGATGAGAAAAGAATGTCCTTGTTCCTAACATTAGAAGAAGCTTAAGGCTGTGGAACACAGGAAGTAAACCACCAGTGTTTCAATAAGCACATAAAGCTTTTTCTTTATTAACTCCTCAAAATGGTATTTCAAGAAATAACATTAAATGGCACATTAAAGTGCTGCTTCTGTAAGAGTAGCAGAAAAGAATAATATTTCATATTTTGCTGTATACTATTTAGATCTCTTTTGGAATTCTATTCCTTTATGTGCTACAGGAGTATGCAAAGCTATATTCAGTTGAAATGACACATCCAAACAACTCACCTCAGAGACTATTTAGGGCAAGCATGCCAGCACATCAAACAGTACAAGCTACAACAGAGAGATGCAAGGACAAGCTCTGCTACTATTTCAGGCTGTCTCTTGTGGAGAATTTAGGTGCCAGTTATGAAGATCATATAAATGTTTTATGCTTTGCACAATCACTATTGATTAATTATGACCTACATTAGCATTCGAAAAGCCTCAGCAATAAGACCCTGTAAGACTGCAGACAGTCATTTCAGGTGAATTACTGGTGTGATCCTACAGAATGTCAGTAAATAAGGAGATCATCTCACCACAATAATTATCGAGGCAGTAGAAAAACAAAGTAACAAACTGTATAGCAGTGACATGTTATCTAATCACAATGTTGTGTTTGTGTAGAGCTTACTCTGAAATGCGTCCATTTGAAAATACAAAACCCTTCTGATATAGCTATTCTAACATGCATTATTAAACTCCTGAAAATAAGGATTTATATAATGTAAGATACATCTGTAGTTTTGGATATACTAATAACCATCACTATTCTGGCATAGTTTTGTCTATTCTTTGAATACCATGGTCAGAAAAAAAAATAGTATATGAGAATGTAACATCTCAGGGCAGGATGTCCCACCTTCATTTAAATAGCAGAGGACATGGATGTCCAGTGAGCTGGGCTGGAGAGGAGGGTAGTGTGCTGCCACAGAAGCTATTTGCAGCAGTTAATACTGGAAGCTTTCACAAATCCATGACTGGAACTAGAGTAAGCTTTACTCTGACTAACAAATGGCTGACAGCAATTAAAAATGATCCAATTATTTCTGGACAAAATAGCTCTTTAAAACTTTAAGGTGAAATAGACAGATGGGAAGAGTAAAAAAGCAAAATGATCGTGTAGGAAAATTCAGTAGCATTTTAGTTGAAAACAGAAAAAATTAATAACATTCTTTATTGTCTTTCAATGAAATAAAAGAATAAAACAAGCCACTGTAATTGTTATTTTAAGAACAGGTTTTCCCATAAATAGCATTTGTGTTTTAATTACAGTGTTAAAGCTGAATGAAGAGAATTTACTTTGCTGCATATTGTTTCTTTATAACCATTCTTAATATTACTCATTAAACTGGTATGCCATTGACATAAAAGTGCACTTTTATTCTATTCCTTTAAATCACTGAAACATCTGTATCCTTAGCACCAACTTAACTACTGATGAAGCTGAAAATGTAGTCAGCTGAGCACCTTCATCCCTTTCAGCATAATCTAGTATCTCAGTGATTTGTGAGAGTAGAGGCTTACATAACACTCCCGTATAGACCCACATAGCTATAAACCTTTCTACTACCATAACACGGTTTCCTAGCTGCTGTTATTGTTCCTCTGGGAGCTTATCTGCTAGGGAAATTTTTCCCTCCATATAACTTAACCAACCCTTAAAAGGAATCCTTTATAAATACTTAAAATTATGAGAACAACAAATCACAGAGAATATATTCTGAAAGTAAGTTTCTCTAGTAACAGATTCTGTGACACAGTGTTCATTAGTTATTTTTTGTTACAAATGAAACTTCTGAGGAAAAAAACAAAACCCCAGAGTTTACATTTCCTAAATCCTCTCAGACTGCAAAGGCCACTAAAATTCAAAAAACCCCAAATAGTGGTTCCTGACCCTATTTAGAGCCTCAAAACATAGTGTCTGCAAAGAACAGCACATATTAAAGCAGTCAGTAGTACTACTTGTCTGGCCAAACTCTATTCAGCACAAAGGCTGCAGAAATGAGCTCTGTAATTCTGGCTATGATCAAAACTGACCTTATAATTATAATGTTCAGATATGTTTCCTCGGACTTGCACTCCCTTTCACTGTTATATTCATCTGCTGCCTCTTGTCTTAAACTGAACTCCTATGTCACTGCATCTTTGGTCATTATACACACCAAACATCACAAATGATGAATCTATATTTCTTGACCAGGTGTCAGAGCAGCCCTGTAGCAGGAACTGCTGGGAGCTCCATTATATTCTCCAACAAGCATAAGAGTTAAGCTTCTGTTTTAAAGGTTTCATCCAGCACAGCTCTGACACTTTTTCTGGGAGGAATGAGCTGGTACTTGAATGAGGATGAAAATGCACCATGACAAATTCCTTACAGTATGCAGTCCTAAACAAGCTAAGGACTCTTCTACGTTACACAACAAGGCACCCCAACAACAAGCCAAAGTTTTGTGAAAGCTTGGCCACCTCTGTTCTAAAACACATCCTGCTCTCCTGTAGTAGGTGTGAGTCAACAGAAATTTGGCAAATGTGGGCACACACACACACATACACAGCTTTCAGCCACAGAAATTATCCATGACCCTTCATGATCCCTTTCCTGGCCATGCAAATGAAATTATACAACACTGTTCACCAAAATAAGAGAAAACAATAATAATAATAATAATTAAAAAAAAATTTTAAAGGGAAAAAAGCAGGAAATGTCTAAAGCAACCCTATGATCCTTCAAAGCAAGAAGTTCTGGATTTTGCTCTGTATTATTAAATCAATATAGAAGACTTTTACCCTATGGTTACAGCACCCACTATCAAAATCCATTAAAAAAGGAGCTGGAAATTTTCTTAGTACTGAATTATGAAAATTAATATAGTTTCTTTTGAAATACCAAGCTGAATCAACTTAGTGGCCCAGTATCTGGTAAGCAATGCAACACAGTATGGAGTACCTTAATTATTCATAAGCTTGAAAGACACTACATTCCTTCAAAAAGGCAGAAAACATCCCCCTATTAATTACATCCTACAGACAAAGGAGGTTAGCAAAGTTAGCAGAAGTTACTCTAATGTTTGTGTTGGGTACATAAATAAAAAGTAAATAAAAATATAACTTTGATCTCCGACTTTTTTCCCTTTCATTTTTTCCAGTTAACCCAAACATGTCTAGAACCATGCACTGTGACTGTGTGCTCTCAGATGACTAAATTATTATAGTACATTAGTATACACTGTTTTACTTTATATTAGACTTCTATTTCACTGCATCACAGAAGCTGTGGTTGCCTCCAGTGAACATCTTTCTCCACAAGGCTCAAAATATTTTTCTTTTCCTTTTCTCCCCTCATCTTTCTCATTGCTGGGTGGGTAATTGCAGTCACCCTTTTTCTCATAGCAGGAAATTGGGTTCTACCCCAGTAAAAGACCTAAGCCCCATGAACCTCCTGGCTCTTCCTTCCCTTGCGCAGATGGTGCCTGCTTAGTGATGGCCTTTCCTTATGGTATTTTTTTTTTCCTCTCTTCTCCTTTTGCATTCATTCCTGCTCTCTGTGTCCAACTTCAAAGTTTTCACTCGAGAGTGCTTCATTTCATCCTTATTAAGCTCACACATTCAACTTGTCTCCCAACTACCACTGGACTGATATTTTCCATTTCCTCCTTTCAGTCTTCCAAAACCATACTTAATCTGAACACTAAGTTGATTTAACACAAAAAAGAGAAGTTCATGTGTTCTTCTAACACACTGTAATATGAAGTGTGAAAACTATTCTTTAATTTTATTTGTACAGGATAGGCTAGACTAAAACCTGAGAAAATAAATTATGCTGCTCCTTTGAATATCTGCCTAACCCAATGTATAAAGAGTGTATTGTAAGCAAAAAGTTACTTCAAAGTTTTTTGTATGGAATTAAGGATTAAGATCAAAAGAGGTCTGCTGTTTAATTCAAAGATGTTTTACTACTCAAAAATATTTGCTTTTTGTAAACAACTATATACACGCACGTGGGCTGGGATTAGCAAAAAATATTTGTTCTTATGTCTGTATGTAAGAACAAATAGTGAAGTATTTTTCACCTATATGAATAAAATACCAAGAAGAAAAATGAGAAATGTATCAAAATGTAGTGAAGATGGTACAGACTTTAGGATTAGGGTGAAAATATTGAATGCAGGGCGGAAGATGTATAACAGGAGTAAAAATATAAATGATCAGTTAATTATAAAACTAGAAGAAAAGCTCAAGAAGATTAAGCTGAGGGTGACAGAACAATTCCCAGCCCAAAGTCTGAAAGAACAGGCAGAGGATATTTCAGGTAGCAGGATCATTATCTTGTCCTATAGGTATGGAAGAGAGTAGAATAGTGTAGGGCAGCAAAGTAGGAGAGAGGAGAAAGCAATTAGAGCATCAGATGGTTGGAAAGCTTTTCAAAAATGTGTATTTTTTCAAAGGAAGTTTTCAGAGTAGCTGCATTTAATTTAAAGACACACAGGTCAAGGGAGGATGAGTAGGCAGATCATACTGTATCAATTCAGTAGCTATCTTCAAAGTTCTGGGGATTATTAGACACTGGAAATGTGAGAGACCTCACATATCGCAAGTTCAGATAAGCATTTTTCATATCATGCAACATGGGAAATCATTACTCAGTTGACATAAAATTAGGATTAATATCAGAAATATTACATCAGTAAGTGACTAAAGGGGAAATGAAAGTGGTTACTGTTAGAAACTTTCAGGCTAGAGGAAAGCTATTAAGAGAGTTCCTCAATGACCAGTCTTGGGAGAAATCTTTTTATCTTTGTAACTACTTTAGCCAAAGTGCCAGTACTATATTAGTGACATATCCTGGTAATTCATTTCTGGGGAGATAATCAATACCAAGGAGCATTGGGATATTTGTATGCAAAGAACTGGGTGACCTTGAGAACATGAATAACACCAGTGAAATAAAAATCTAGCATATAAATGGCAAGGCCATCCCCCCAAGGACTAATAAAATAATTTCTTCCATAAGCCAGAATTTCAACAGTTGAAAATGACTGAGGTGGAAAAGGATGTCATAGGATTTAAGTTTGAGCTGTTAGTGTTCTATGGACAATGCAACTCTAAGCTGCATCAAACAAGATTTTTCAGGAGAGAAGGAAATACCAATATGGGCAAAAATCTAATCATTGCTATCTCTAAATTGCCATAGAACCCTGCTCACTCATGTTAAAGAATGATAAGCTTAAATTGGAAGACGTGGAGAAAAGAGGTGCCAACATGATCAGAGAAATGGAAAATCTATCTGACAAAAAGAGACTGAAAATTCTTAAGCATATCTGGTCTGGTGAAATGAAAGTCAAGAGAAAATATGCCAGGGAACTGAATAGCGAAAGGCAGGAAAAATTATTCAGTCTAGGAAGCACAGCTGGCATAAGAACAAATAAATAAATATAAGGTGGCCATGAATAAAGTTAGGCTGCAAATAAAAATAAATTAAAAAAAAAATCTAAACATTAAACTAATGAGAACCTGTAACAGAAAAAATGGATGCAACTTCCATTCCCTTCCCAGAAATACATGTTACTGCCCTGTGCCTTACAAGCAGGGAAGATGGATCAATATGAAGGGCTACTTGAAACAGTAAGGAGCTGGAGTTGGCAGCCAAGGAGATCCCTATCTATCTTATTTTGAAAATTCCTTAAACAGCAACTACCATTTTTCAGGAGAAGTTATGTATGATAAATAGAGGACAACAGAATATGAGTCTTCAGTTTACAGAATCATACACAGTTTTTCCACAGACCTAAAGTGCTAATTAAAGCAATCTACCTTTTTTGTGGAACTCACTATTTCATGCCCCTGAGATACTTGTGCTCTTTCCACTTCAACTACATTTTATTACTGAACTGTTAAGTGACATTTTCATATACTTGAATATCAACTCTACCTTATGTAAGACAAAATACATAGGAAAAAGACTATCCAGCACCAGCCATGAAGAATTCCATTTCTGAGATCACAAATCTGTAACTTACCCTCAATTTCTATTACATTTTTCTATAATAATGTATTTTTCTATACATTACATTCTCAATTTCTAATACATTCCGAATAGAATAAAGACAAAATAAGTTTGCAGGCATGGTAATTTTGTTTTGCTTTTTCTACATAACTATTCAGATGTAATATAAGAGATGCTGTTAGTTCATGAACTCTGAATGGAGGGGACAGAAGTACTTTTTAACACCACTGTACCACTCTTTCATTAACAGCCGCTTTCCAAAACAGGCTCACATGTGGGATTTCTTCCTGAGGAAGTAAGAATAGACAAAAGTTGAGTATTTATTTTTCATGAAGAAAGAGGTTTATCTAACCAGATACATGAATTTAGACAGTGTAGTTCTCACAGACCCTTGTGAAGGGATATTTAAAGAGCAGCAACCTTTTCATTTTTTTGAACAGAAATGACGGAGAAGCAAGGAAGAGTAAGTGTCAATGAGACCTTAGCAGTTCTTTTACAACAAGCTCAGGACTTTTTATTGAACCAAAAGAAAAGTCAAGAACTGACCAGGAAAGCCATTGTAGGAGAAGCTTGAAAAGGAGTTTTCAAAGCTAAATTAGCAATCCAGCTGTTGACTGAACAGCATCCTGGCCAACTGTCCCAAGCTCTGCCTCTGGGCCACGACCACAGTACATTTTCCCATTTTATATACATTTGGCATTGCCATATTGATGGACCATTGATCAGCTTGCACCACTCACAGGTCCAGTCACCTGACTGAAAGGGCTGTAAATTGCTCCAAAAACTAGTTAGCAAATTAATTTTCCATTACTAAACATCCTTCCTTTAAGTCAATTGTGCATTTCCCAGAAAAGGCCCATGACTTATATTCAATTGCCGACTGCAACAGCTGCTTATTTAATTTGTAAGTTATTTGAAGTTTCTTTTACAGAAATTAATAAAACTCACCTATATAAGAAGCAAATAGATGATGAAAAAATATTACCATCAGCGATAGTTAGAGCCTGCTTCAACCCTAGCAAAATGTAAACAATGAAAGGTAACATTAACAGCAACATCAGAGATCCACTATTGCTACACAAACAAAAAGCAAAGAGTAAACAACTATGTGCAAACAACTTCATTCAGAAAACAATTATCTGTGACAGTGTACACAAGTATACCGTGTCCAACACTGGCCTACAACAAGAAGGTATTCACAACTGTGCCACTTCTTTTAGTACGCCACTTCTTACAGTCATTTCCCAATACTTCCTGACAGCAGTGTTACACAGCATTTATACCTGTTAAGGGATGAAAGAGTAGAGCTCAGTGCCTTCAACTCAACCTCAGCTTCAACTAAGTAAAATACTGCTCGCCCTCCTTTACCACAGAACTTGCAGGAACTATTTGGACCCGGCTTACAGAGACATCCATCCTAGAGAGCGCCTTGCCTAGATAGGTGCACTGAGTTTAATGAAAGATGTTCTGCCCTAGCAGGGCTCCAGGATAGGTATCAGCAGCCACGCTGAGGTCACTGCGGTGCCTGTGACGGCAGAGCTATAAATGCCTCTGTTTGCACCCGGCTGCCTTCACTTCTCCTACCCAAGGTACAATTTGTCCTGCACCCACGATTTCAGGGCTATCATGGGATGTGCTGCTCTGCTTCTGTAGGCCCTACGCACAAAGCTCACCATCATTCCTAATTTCTTTGCCACCCTTGGGCTTTTTCTGCACCGGCCTAGAGAGAATTTGATAAAATATAGCTTTCATGAGCTCATTTGAGAGCTGAAAAGTACAGCCTGTATATTTAAAACAGGAACCCCTCCAGAATCCATATCCTGTTTATTTATTTTTTTAGTATTTGCTCTGAATGCTGCCTTCCAGGTAGTTCACATCTCATCACCAGCCATCTTGCTTGCAAGTGCAATATATGACTCTGA
This sequence comes from Melozone crissalis, assembly GCF_028551555.1. Lineage (NCBI taxonomy): Eukaryota > Metazoa > Chordata > Aves > Passeriformes > Passerellidae > Melozone > Melozone crissalis. Next base: position 30,478,681 of record NW_026535782.1, on the reverse strand, counting down.
TCCTATATCCCTAGAAATGTAGAATGATTGAAAAAACACTTTGATAACTGAACCACAAATTTACATTTAAATGATGTATTACTTTAAAAAAACACCCTATCTTGTTATCGTAAACCTATCAAAACATTCAGTTTTTATGTAGCTACTTTTATGTAGCTCTTGAGTACTGACTTAGACCAATATTCAGCTGTTCCATTTATTAAAATCTGCCATTTTAGCTGCAGAATTTGTACTTGTTAGTATTGCAACATCAGGATTTCTTAAGTTTTTTTTTAAAAAAAAAGCTGTTGGATAAATATAATCTTAGGCACAATATACTGCTCTGTGTTTTCCATATCAATCTTTAGATCAGTATTGCTGAGCAAAATGAGTGGAGAACAGCATTTACTTCTCTTGTCACTTAAGTGTTCTATCTTATTTCTGGCACATTCTAATTAGCTAATTGGTTTCGACCTTGTTGGGCTCTGCAAATGCAGTCCATGCAGCAAATTATACAAAGACAGCAGCTGGTCCCATAATGTTATTGTACATTGCTTCATCTCCTGAATGAGATTTATCTCCCTGATCCAGTCTGTCACATGATGTGAGGGAAAAAATAATTTGGGGGCTTTTCTTGTTTTACTAAGAAAAATGTGCAAATCACAAACAGAACAATTTCCACTGAGTGTGGAAACACAGTGAATGTATTTAGTACTCACATTTTTCTTAGGACACTAGGAAACTAATTTGTCTCTTTCCTGAGCCTTTTAAATAGATGATGTTGTTATCTCAGGTGACATGTCAGCAGAAAGCTAACATGCAGTAGAGGCAGTACACAATACTAATGAAACACTCCACAGGCAAATCTGGTACACACTGTCACTAATTCAAAGTTTATGGTAGGTTTTCTTATCAGTGAAGCCACCTTTTCCATTTTCTCTTTCTATACTGGCTTTATCCATATTAAGCTCAAAGGAACAAGAAAGCTCTCACACATGGCTTGCTGAATATTGGCATGATTAATACCTGCTCCCTGACAGCTGTTTGAATTGAGGTGTTCTCTTATTGTAAACAGTCTGGACTGTGTTTGTACCGAGGTCTGGCTTTTGAGGAAAGTCTCTCATATGCACAAGAGGGTGGCAGGAGACACGGGCTGCAAACCCATTCTCCATGCTTGCTTGCCCTGCTTTCTACGACATCTGGTATGCCATAAAATAAGCCTGGGCAGTCAGGATCACTTTACCAGGGCTTTTAAAATAATGTTAATTCTGAACTGGCATCAGGTGGCAACAATTTATTTTGTATTTAAAAAGTGCTGTTGACTCAGCATCAGGAGGCAGTTGTAGCTGAAACACAAATGGGCCCCCACTGACTATGTATGAGAGTGCAAGGACTGATAATTCAAAGCAAAAAATCTCTTCAACTAATTACAGGCCTGTATATTTCCATTACATTTCCAAAAAAATCTAAATTGTCTTCTTAATGCAATCATCACAGCATCTCCATGGTAAAGGTAAGTATTGTTGCCATTCCCAGGAGCAATGGACAGGAAAAGATGATGGCATGAGGTGACCCAATAATGTATGACAGCAATCCCTACTTCTTATAAGCAAGGATGCTTTTCTTCACACCTCTCTGTTCAGTCAGGATGTACCTTCTGTTCTTTCCCTTGCCTAAAGGCAGATCAGTTACCCAGGTGGATTAATACGGAGGAGCTCTACGCCAAAAGCAGCTGTTTCATCGACCATGTCCTCTCCTCTTCCCTGTAAATTCACACAGGTTGCCATTCATCACCAAATGGAGGCATCTGCCACCATGATCTCCTTGAAATTCAGCTGGAACTGATGGGTACTTGGAGCAATGCTTGAGGGAAAATCCATACCATCACGGTTAGCTCTCTAGCAATTAATTTGATGTGCATTGTTTACACTAGAATTTGCAACAAACCTCCACATGAGCTACTGGTGTTCACCTCAGAGTATCTTCACATGACAGAAGGAATTAGACATTTTTAAGGGACATTTTTATCAATTAAACCAATTCACAGCCCCAAAATACTGCCTCAGACACACAGTTACACATCTTGATTTTTCTCTTCCCCTGCTGCCCCACCCAAAAAAGACGCTGATGGGTTGCAGCACCTGACTTTCCATGATACAAAACAAGACTCGTTTTCCATGGCATTGAAAAGCCAGATCTCTCTAGAGAAAACATTGTTTCCTCCTACTGCAGATCCTTTTCCTCTCACCACGTCACGCGCACACTTCAGAAGCACAAGACACCTTCCTGTTTTGTGCTGAGTATCATTTTTTGCTCAATTTCTAATCAGCCATTTGTTAAGGGAGCTGCAAAAGCACACAAAGGCAGCAGCTGTTCCCTGGCTGCTGCGAACGTGCAGCTCCGTGAGCAACTGCTGCCGGAGGCGCTGCCCAGAGGTGGCTGGTGATGCTCACTGAGGCCTCCCCAACGCCCCAAAGAGAATCCTTCTCCTCTGGAATGACTCTCACCCCATGGCATGAACAATTAAATTGCTATCAGCACTTTTCTTTTTTTAATATAGGCATTAACCTCATGAAAACACAAAGTGTTTTCTGAATGTGTTACTTTATGAAAAGTATAATCTAAAGACACGGAGGGTGCTTAAAAAAAAGGTAACACATCTATTTTTTAAAATACTCTGTTTTGCAGAAGAGGCTATTTTACTATTGGGCAGTTTTCATACCATCACAAGCACAAATCAAACACAGATAACAAAATTACATGTAATGCCTAATTCAGATATGTCCACCAAGGAAGCAAAACCTGAGAGCATTCTACACCTCAAGTTAAGGGTACAGAAACATAATAAGGAATGAACAAAACTAAAATGAAACATCTAGGCTGATACTCCATGTCATTACATTTTGCAACACTTCAACAGTTTTTAAATAAATAATACCTATTAAATCTTATTTTCCCAGTGTATGACATTGAGTTTAAAGCAGGGAGGGAGAAAATCAAGTTCAGATGAAACTGTTCAAACATATAAAGACAAATAAAGGCTCTAAATGAAGGGTGTTGGTGTGATACCCCTTTAAGGAAGCACCAGTTGAACATGCTAAACTAAAAGATCCTATAAGACTTCAACAGAACTTAAAATACTTTCAATAGCATCACTAGGGGTTTTCAAATAAAACAATTTATTCCTTTCCAAGGAAGAAATTTGCATTTTTACTCCTGCTTTACTCCTGTGAAGACCCCAATTGTCAGCAGAGCTCTCCAACAGACCAAAACATATGATGATACAGATTAATTTGACGTAACCTGGTCCAAACCTCTACTACTCAGGAAATGAAACACTGATACAGCAATTCACCTCCCTAGGAAGAAATATGATCTTCCATTTAAAAAAAATTAATGTGACAGATGAGCTCAGTGTTCATGTGAACAGCATTTTTTACTGGAGAGATACTATTTAAATGCATACTATCTTGTTTTTTGGCTTAGTAGTTCAACTGGGCTTAAAATTAATACTACTGGATTTGTTCATTAAAACCCCTCTCTTTTCTTAGAGTATGTTTTACAGTGAAGTATCTCTAGATAAAAGATAGAGAACCATGTTATCATTGTGAAAACTGCCCAAGAAATTACCTAATAAAGGGCTTTAGTGTGTATTACTGAGTAAATAAGACAGATTTTAATGAGAATTTAAGCATTTCCACTGTATTTTCTATAGGCTTTAAAGTATTCATCAAGCAAAATTATTTGAACACTGTGTTGCCTTTTACTAATTCAGCTTATTTGATAGCAGCAGATCAAAATTATACATATTAAATATACATATGTAGAAAGCAAGATATTGAATAGCGAAATGCCTGAAATGCTAAATTAAATCACAATAAAAATTTGCTGTAGGACATGAATCCACACGCATTTTGAATTTAATGAAGTAAACTTGCATAAAAATGCATGCAGTTGCTCCATAATCTATGTAACCTTCCAAAAACTGTACTTACCTACCTAATTGCTGCTATTGATAACTGCAGGGAAATATAAAATAAAATAACTCATTTTGTAAGAGGAATATTTTGTGTCTAGAAACACACCAGTCGCCTATACAATTCTGTATCTCTGCACATCACAAATAGGAAGCAGTTATGTTAATTGCCAATGGTTAGCATTACATTATGTATAGCAAACCTGTACTTAAGTATCTATTTCTAGAATAATTACATGTGAGAAGGTGGTAAGTGCACATGTCTAGCAGTGGTCAATGTCTCAGGTGACAATCCTCTCTGGCATCTTTAGGTGGTGCCAGGATGGCAGAGAAAGGTGTGCAGCCCAGTTCCTTGAACTGGTAGGGCCCCCTTTACAAGAACCTCCAGCTGTGCTCTGAGATAGCCTGAGCAACTCAACCAGAGCTGACCTCAGCCAGAAAACGCCTCCTTTGCCTGGAAAGCTATCCTGCTTCCCCTGGGAGGCTCAGGTGATGAACTGGGAAGGATTGTGGGGCAGCTGGAGCAGCTGGCAGGACACCCTCTTCTCCCACCTCCCTGGCAAAGGGGACTGCCACGAGGTGTTTGAACGCTTTCCTCCACACCCTCCTGACCAGCACAAGGGCACAGACCCTCCATCTTTAGGCAGGAAACACCATTTTTATCTAAGTACTAGAAAATCTTGAGTGGCTCTGTATGAGTCTAAAATTACAATTTTTTCCCTTTACGCTAGCTGATATAATGAAGGAGAGAATCAGCTCCCTAATGCAAATGATACTATGCCACCTTCAGTGTGAGGGATATACATAAGATCCAAAATGTATGCCATTTGAGTGAGACTATAAATAAAATTACGCAAAGAATGTGCTTGTTACATGAAGTAATTTTTTGGTGGCAATTTCTGAGGGGGAATGTTGCCTAGGCAATAGCCTATAGGGTAAGGTCACAGTTAGAACTAAAAGGCCTCCTTTTAAAAGGCAAAGAAGTATGATAAATTACAGAGTTACATGAGGTTTACTGAGTTTCTGGCATTGTTCCAGCAGAGCTATAATCCACTCTGGCTGCCTTTCTTGTTCTAACACCCATTTTTGTACAGAAACAGAAAAAAAAAGGCAGCATGCTCTCCCACGTAACATGTATGCATACATCTCACCCAGATATCCATCCCTGAAATCCACAGATCTTTGCAAAGCAAAACTCACACCTGCTGTCTGGAATCTATTAATAAAAAATGCAACAATATCTAAACATCAGCTGAAACAGTCTTCTCAGCCTGCATATACAACTCCCATCCCAAAATCTGATTACCTGGAATCCAATAGGAGACTCACACCCATTTGCTGTAAAATGCAGCAGGCAAACAGCCCATGTGCCATGGGATGAGCCAGAAGCACCCACCCACATGAACAAGATGAAATGTCTTAAACACTGCACATTGGGTCAAGTGATTCACCTTTTAAATTAGCTGCAAAACAGTTACTCTACTTCAACACCTCCCTCTGTTTCATAAAAGTTTAATAAAATATTTACACAGTTTAAAACATTTAGGTCATTTCAGTATTTTTGAAGATGGAAAATTATGGTTAAGGGAGCATCTTTAAATCTGAGGAATATTATATATTAGGTCAAGCTCAATAATAGATGAAATTGTACATACTGTTACCATTTTAGTTACGAGTCTTAACAGAGATATGATTAATTACAATACTAATTTGTACTTGCACTGTATTTCAACAAAGTATATTATATATGAATATTAAATTTCTGGCACTCCAGTGACTCATGTTGAAAAGGCTAGCTTTTGTTGCTTCTGCTACTTACATAAATTGAAAAGCAATATAAAATATTACTCATTTAATGAAAGTATTAAATAAGCCAACAAACAAAAAGCTAAAATACTCCTTGGGAGTTTTGTAAATAGGACAGAAGGGTGTTAAAGAGCAAGAATTAAAAAGTAAACAGTATTGACGTCTGCACTTCAGGTTCTTTTTACAGTCACAAAGGAATAAATATACAAGACGGTTCATTTAGCTTAGTTCATGTATCTGCTTTAGGTTAACTGACTTTAGAAAGTCATGTTTCTCTTCTCTAAGAACAGATGCTAAATCAGTCTGATGGCTGCAAATGTAGATATTCAAAATTTAAGTTGAATTCTATCCACTGTTTCCAGAAGATAGCAAAAATCCCACCCCAAAACACAACACTCCCTCTCTCCCAAAGAAATTGCAAAAAAATATTAATGATAAGGAGGATTTAAAGTAGCTAGTTTAAAGAGCAAGATTTCAGTGCAAGAAGATTACACCATTACCTACAAAAAGGAGAGAGATGAAAGGTCTTTTCCCTTCACCCAGGAAAGCAGCTCCAGCAACGGATTTAAATTGCAGCCATGCAGATTTAGATCTCCAGTTAGGATTAACTTTCTAATGGCCAACTAATTGATGGCTAAGCCTAAACAGACTACCTAAGAAGGCTGTGAAACATCTACCCCTCTGAATTTTGCTGAAAGAGCTGACACCTCTTGGAAATTATTTCTCTTTAAAAGGCAGGGGACAGACAACAAAATGTCCTTATAATTCCTCTGTTGTACGAGCATTTCTTGGTTGATGGGTTCAGCGTCCATCTTACACACCTGTCTATTGCCAGTCACTTTCCAAAGGAAAGCACTGCTACCCCACCTTGGCAGCACCATTCCAGCTTCCAAATCCAGTAGAGAACTTGAGGGCCCACAAATGCACAACCCACACTTTTTTGTTGTTTTTTTAAACACTGTTCAGTGTCAGAAACAAAGGCAGCAGGCCTAATTTCATTACAGTGTTGCAAATTAGCCTCCTTTAACCCAGCAACAGTCATTTGGCACAGTGGCTTTGTTTTCCATTAACTTTCCCTAATCATATTCCAAGTCCCAGTAATGATTTAATACCTCGTGTTCATTGCCAGTTTTGCTGCTGTCAGTGTTTTACCTGCCTTTTTCCCCCTCTCCCAATCCCATCATCAACACGGTCTTGGCAAGGCACAGTTAGGAGAGTGCTTACCCACCATTAACACTCGCTTCATGCCTCCAAGTCTCAAGGAAGCCATCAAGTCTCCTTGAGTCAGTGAACTTACACTCAATTAATTCCAAGAGCACTGAAAGTCCTTACTTTTGGCCACAAGAGGCACCATTTTGTCTTTATTTCCTCCATGCCAATAAATTTTCATGAAACAAACACATTCACTTTTCTTACCCTCTACCAAAAAGTCATGTTTAACTGGAAAAATCCCAGTAGAAAAGTTACATAAGCATAATGTACAAGTGCTTCTATTTTATCTGAGAATTTTTTAAAAAGCAGTATTCTCAAAAAAAAAAAAAGGCACAGAAGAAAATGGTAGGAAAAAAAAAAAGCATGCTTTGATGTCTGCTTAATAGTGCTTTGAGGGCAACTTTGCATTCCAGTTCTGTCCAACCCAAAAGAAATAAACTGACTGCTCTCTTTTGCTTTAAAGAGTGTGCTGATCATCAACACACTCTACCCATTATGCTTAACCATCCCTGTTTTCTTCATCTTTTCTCTTTCAATCCTTTTACCACACAGGAATATTTCTTTCTGCCTTACTTATACTCCCTTCTTTTCCCAGCACTGATGTTTGACATAATCTTTACATATTTTCCAACACTTCCACTGTTAGAACTGATCTTAGCTCTTGGTAAACAATTACAGTAAAAAAACCATCTGAAAAATTTTGGAACTAATCATTCTTTTTGGGGAGTTTGGTTAAGCACAGCAGTATGACATAGATTACAGAAAAATCACATCCATTTTGTGACTGAGACTCATTACCTAAACCATGCATTTTTTATTTAATTACTAACCTACAGTGGTATTGCGCCTTGCAATAGACAGAGATAATGCCAAAACAATCCTTGGCTCTCTGCACCTTATACTAATGCAATTCAATCTGCCTCCTCAAACTCTTCTCTTTCTACAATGGATTAAGTGCCCTTGTAACAAAAGTAGGAAATGAATGTATTTTAACACTTCTATTAGTGGAATTTTGTAGCTGTTTTGTGTCTTGACTGTATCTTTTTTTTCAGCATTTTTATATGGTGTGTATGAATACAGGAATGAATCATTCATCTCCCCCTGCCCCCTTAACATTAGCTGTGGTTGGTTTTCTGTGTCCCTTATGGGACACAGTGGAAAGAACACTTAATGGTCCTTCTACTGGCATTTGCGCTGTTACATCCAAAATGGGATCAGTGTGCAACCACTGACAACAGAAATTTTCCTGTATCATTCTCAGAATTAGTCCCAGATGAAACTCAGTGACTTAAAATAAACCCTAACAACTAATCTGGGCCCATTTGAAGCAAACACTGGTAGTTATAACACTTATTTAAAGAAATTAAGTATTACTTGTCACTCCATTAGTAGACTAAAACAAGCATGGAAAGAAATTCTACTAGAAACCTGCCTCTGCAGAGAATAGCAGAAACTCTAAATGTGGCAGAGTAATTCTGAACACTGCACATTTTATTAGATCTTGATAGGTCAAATCTCAAAAGAGAGTGCAGTGAAGTCTGAAAGACGTTACACTAATACTTGAGATCTTATGAATAGGTATTTCCATCTTTCACTTAAGATCCTAATCAAATCTCTACAGGAAAACAGAAACGCCACATTTTATTGTGTACAAAAATACAACAGAGTAAAACATGCTCTAAGTGTAATTTTTGTACAGGTGGACTGCAGGGAAACCAAGGGGAATGGGAATACCTCTCTGCTGTTACTGTGAGGAAAAGAATATGGCTGCATCCTATTGACCATACTCAAATACCTAACACTGATATAGCAGATCGCAAAGCTGGTCTCAGAAAGGCAAACACCAACAGTTCAATCCAGTTCATGCCCAGCTATTTAAGATGCCAGGGAAAGGGGAAGCATATGAATGTATGCCTATGTACAGAGTAGAGTGTACCCGTGTTACCAAATGAGTCTAGCCCTAGCAAACTAGCCTGTTATGTAAAAAAACAATACAATCTGAAAAAAATATTAATATTACTTGTCCTAGATAACTCAAAATGCTACTGTATTCCATATCCACCGGTGTCCAAAAACGGTCACTGTTTTTTTAAGATCCAGCCCAGCCAGAATTGGAATTGCGTGGCAGTCGGGAGGTGCTGGTCACTTGAAAAGACTGGAGCACCCAAGCCAACCTCCTCTTCCACCTGGCAGCACCTGCCAAAGGCTCAGGCGCTGCTTTGGGTGGCTTTCTGGGCTTGCAACTGCAGCCACTTGGAAAAGCTGTGTTTCAGAATTAGAAACTGGTTTTAGGATGAACTTTGCAAATCCCATCAGCAGCAAAGCTTGAGCTGGTCCCTGGGGCTGGGCTGCCCTATATGGGTACCAACAAACCCGTCTCCCCCCTGCACGCACACACACCTGCAGCAAGGATGACATTAGCACCAACACCGATGGCATCCCCACATGCAGCAGGAGAAAGTGCCACACGCACTGGGACAAGTCTTCATCTGCAACTAAAACTGCTCCGTAAGCCCTGCAAGGGCTCTTCTTGTCTGTCATCTTTTCTCTGTTTCCCAGATCACATGGTCAAGTGGGGAGCACCATTTTATGGAAGAGAGGTGACACCATTTTCCCTTTGTCTCCCAAGCGATGCAGTCACCATTCTGTGGTGGGCGCCATTTTGTGGGTAGGGTCAGCCACCATGTTCTCTTCGTCTCCTAACACACAGATGCGTGTGGCAGGGGTCCTCCTGGAGGGGGGCAGCACCCTGACAATCTGGGTGACTCTTTGTTCCAATGAGGGTTGTGAAATTCAGCAATTTTGTATCTAAGGATTACTTACTGTTTTTTTTTTCCTGTTGCCATTTCACTTCTTAGTAAACTGTTATTTTTTTCCACTTATATCCGCTTGCATCCATTCCTTATTGGTGGAGATGGACTGGTTGAAACTTAAGGAGATATAAATAATTTTAGAGGGTCCACCTCTTTAAATTGTCTTAAACCAAGACAATATTTTTCATACATTTTTCCTTAAAATAGTGAGAATTTTATATTCATGTATTTACTTCTTACATATAATCACTTTTTACTACATGTAACTGCCTGAGCAGTCAAGATGCAACAAGCTCTGACAAAAAATTGATTCAAATTTCCCTTTCTAAGGTATCTAAGACCTGAAGCAATTTTGAATCATTACACACGTGTCTCCTTGAAAAACCAAGAGACTAGAGAAGCCATATCTGTTTTCTCATCTCTCAGTTGGTGAATTTGTTTTCTCAGTTCCTTCAAAATGGAGATATAACATCTTTACAGAGCATGGTGAAAAAACAGTGGAAATTGACCAGTTAGGTTCTCTGGGTTTTCATTTCCATGTGGCACCCTTCGTGTTGACTCCAAGGCTGCAATAAAAGGAAGCTAAGGTCACAGTCTTACAGCTGGATAAATTCCAGGGCTTTTCCTTCTTAGTGATACTGGTAAGGACTGTAATGTTTGCAAGCAAGTCATTAGCTTCCAATGTAGAAATGAAGGTTGCTCCATAAGGGAGTTTTCCCCTTGAGGACAGAAAGAAAAACATGAACCAGAGCTTTTCCAGCAGCATATGCTAGATGAGGGATCTTCAATAAACAGGTGATACAAAGAGGGTCACTGTAGTCTCACAGGTGGTTTTACAGCGCATAGTTCTATAATTCTTGTCAAGAAAAGATAATAGGAGAGCCTGGTGCTATTAAAAAAATATTGACTTAGACATACACACAAGTCATAGCACAGTCACACTTCAGAAATTTATATAAAAGCACAAAGAGACTCACAAGTGGAGAGATCCATTCAACTGATAATTCTAGAAAAATTAGAAGCAATTAAAGCCTCAGACTGAAAGAATATTATCAAACAAACATAATCATGGAAGTAATTAAAAGCATTTGATTGCTTCATAATGGGCAGAGCTAATCAAGCTTGTTCCTAATCAAAGTGTTCTGCTCATTTTAAAGGTAACAGTAAAAAACAGTGAAATTACTAAAGAACGGGTTACACTGCAATGCAGTAGCTACAACCTAGGTAAAATCTGCCCAGGTACATCATCCAACATGCAAGGAACCAATGTGGATATTCACTGCATCAAAAGGATGAAAAAACATCTGCTCGTCAACAACCCAGTTACTTACATTCCAGTGAGGTCTCCTTAAGTAGGTCAGGGATGTGGAGGAATGTGTGAATCCAGATTTCTGAACTACTTACATATCCACCTCTGGCAGCTGCCATTCCTGCAATATAACAGACTTTGCCCATCAAGGTAAGGCAAGGAAACTTCTCTGTGTTTCCTTATCTAACTGGCTAGTGATCAATTTGGTTTTCATGGAAGAAATATTTTAATTAACATGAATGAGCGCTAACATGAGTCTTTTTGCCCTCTTCTTCCTACTAATGCAAAATAAAAACTCAATTAATGATGGTGGGCAAGAAAGGAAACCATCCAGGTGATGTGTAACAGAATGATGCATCATTTTGATCACAATTTAGCTGAGTGCAGGCTTAACCTACCAGACTCTTTATCTTAATGCCGGTGCTACATCCCTGACTCTGTAACATTTTACCTTAATGAAATTTGAATCAAAATAGAAGAAAAAAACCAAACAGGTGCATTTTTGAGGTATGCCATTTGCTACACTACCTACGAATCTTAAGAGATAGAAACATGGGTTGACTCATAACCAGCAGCAATTCACCCTCCAGTGCCACTGATCAGTCAATCCTAAAGCATTTCACCAGGGAGAGCAGCATCACTTTCTCAACAGCTCAGATGGAGATGGTAAATAATTTCTCAGAGTCAGCACCTGCCACTGGTACAGCTGGGACTGTAACTAAATTCAGTATAAGCCTGGTAAAAGAACAGATCATAAAACTTGATAAAAAAACAACATCAAGTGTTTTCTTTTATCATATAACATCAGAAAGCTATATACATGTTGAATATATATGATGAATCGTGTTACAATAGCTAAAGATAGAACAACAATCATTTATTATCGATTTGCTGCTGTTGTTATGATCTGGATTTTAAGTAATTAAATATGTATGCTTACTTAAAACACAATTCACAGAAGGATCTCTATGACCCTTCAAGTCAAATTCAAGTTTATTGCAATTTCTGAGTATATGTTCTCAGATCAGCTAAGACACCTCAGTTCCTCATAAACCAGAAGTACTAAACAGCCACCACCTTCCAAAATAAAGCCCCTCCAACAGACTTTGGAAAATAAACCAAGGCTGGATCAATCTCTATTGTCAGCTACAATAGTATGAATTTGAAGAAAATGTTAGTGTTTTGGTGCTCAATATTTAGGCTCACAAATTGCTTTCCTGACATGAAATGTGTTGGTACTTATTGTAAAACTTATCAACCTCTTTTCATAGGCCCCTTCTTATAACACGATTGCAGTATAGTATAGAAAGTGGGAAGCTTTTATGACAAAGGCTAGATTAAATATTGCACATAAATACCACACTGCCGCCCATATTCAGGGGAACTTCAAGTATACTTAAACCATTTTATGAAGGTAAATGAAAACATAGCAATGTTTAGTGAATTAAATAACCACAGTTACCCAAAACAAAATTCTTATCTTACAAGCAAACTGCAATGTTTATTACAGCCTTTCTTTCATTTACTGTGTTGATTATCTGGGATTGTTATAGAACTTAAAAGCATATAAGCCATGGGCAAAGAGCCCCTTTTTATTGATAGACAAGTACATATTTGTTCCACTCTAGACTTTTAAGCAAGTTCTGGATCTACTTAGCAAAGAACACTACAGTTAATATAAGGAAGAATACAAGATATTTTGTTCCTTTCTTGCTCCTTTCTTTGCCTTTATCCCAGTGCCATGGTATCCTGTGAATGAAGACCTAGGGTGTCAGTCATTTTAAATGCAGCGTTAGCCCAAAGCAATGAATTATTGTCACTCTGTCTCTCAATGAGAAACTACATACATTCATTGCTGCACTATTTAAACTTACAGGCAGGCTGAAGCAGTTCTGGTCAGTTCCATTACCATCTCAATTTAAGCACTGGGAATAGGAAAGAAAGATCAAGAATATAGATGATGAACAGAAACATTTCCTATTGCTTGCAATGAATTGTATGGAATCCTCCTGTAGGTCTCCAAGAGGAGATACGGGGAGACTATTACCTCTCATTGAGCTGATGAATTGTTAACTGTTTAATCAATACAGAAAGCATCGTGTGTCTAACAAACACTCATTTATGTCTGTGAAGGAAGAGAAGGACCTTTATTGTAGTTAAGAAATAGAGTGATTAAGGAAACGGACAAGTTTTAGGAGAAAATACCAATCTGCATTGATCTACTGAAGGATTTCAAGAAGGAAATTAATCAGGAAGATGGATGTAATCAAGAGTTACAGAAATGCAGAATTTCTAGGCAGCTGAGAATATCAGAAATACACAGCAAGTCTGCTAAGATGAAGGAAGAACAGGAAGAAGGTGAGGAGAAAGGGAAAAAAAGCCCTGCAATGACATTTTAGCAGCAGAAAGATCTAGCATTATCTACCTTTCACTTCTTCTTTCGTATCTTTTATAAACATTTTATAGACACCTTACAAGTGTTCCACACCCAGATATTGAGCTCATGTTCTCCAAGTAGCCAAGAATAAAGAAGCAGGTCCATGCACATGAGGCAAAGGACATGTGAAGAACTGGTATCTAACTGGTCCAGAAGAACTGTTGTGCAGTAACAGTGCTAGACTTCGTGGCTTCCTGGTATGCAGAATGCCAAACACGAAAGGATGCCAAGGGACATTCCCACACACTGTCTAGTTTCATTATGGTCTACAGGGTTCTACCAAATATCTTTTGTGGCTTTGAAACTGATTGGACAGCACAGTAAAGGGAAGCAGCTTGCATTGTCTGAGAGCCTACACAGGATCAGCGGTAGGAGCACAGAACAAGACTCGGCAAATTCTGACATCTGCAATGATGTCAGTTGTAAAAGCTTCCTGCATCATTCCTCTGACTTCATAACAAGGTACTCACCATCTGCATTGTTAGGAGATGAAATAGAAAAGTGAATAATAGCATAATACATGTAAAAGTCTTAAACACTATAGCATGAGAATAGTTTGGTGCACTTGCTTCCCATTTGTACGCTATGCTTGATACTGTTTGGGTATAACACACACAAGAAAACACAAGTAAAAAGGTAACTGGATGTTGTTATGCAGCATAAACTATCCTCTGGACCTTAAACATAGCAAACTGCCATTTAAAAAAGAATAAAGGCTGTAAGGCAGTCAGATCAACTAAACATGGTGGAACCCATCTTAATTCAGTTTGTCTTTGCACAGGAAAACTGTAAGCAACATTATAGCACAAATTAATATTGGTTTCTACTGTAATCTCACAAGTATGAAAAAGAGAACAACTAAAAATTGTACCACAAGATTTATTTTACATCAAGAACCGCCTCAAAAGCTCAAGCATTGGAAATTTTAATTTCATCAGGACTTTGAAAAGTCTAAATAATTGAACTTGTGAAAAACATTAGTCCCTGAAGAGACAAACTGTTTATGCTATACTGTACTCAGTCTGAATTCCGGATAGACTCAACAGCCTCCTACATAATGCAACTGTCCTGGAATAAAATGAGGTTTTTTTCTTTCTTTCAGGCATAAAATACAGGAACACTAGAAGCAGGCAACATGTCTCTAGTGCAGCATTTGGGCTCTATTAGTCAAAGTGTTGTATTCCTTAAGTATACATCAGAGGATAGATGTGCACATAAAATACCATATGTCAGTTTCAAAGCTATAATTTACATAGTTATTTAAACTTATGTAAATCAGGACATTAAAGCTGAGACACACACCAATAAAAGGAAATTATAAGTTAGAGCTGCCACATTGTCCTTAACTTCCTGCCAGTGACTAGGTATAGTGGAACATATGGCAGCACGCTCTCCCACTGTTCCCACTGCTCCTGAGAGAAGGCCATATGGGCTGCGCTACCTAGACACAACAGGGTGCGTTAGGAACACACGGCAGCCCAACCTCGCCCTTCAACTCTTACACAGCTCATGCCAACTACTTGGAGGCAATCCTTAAGCTGTGGCCCTTTCTGTCCTGGTTACTTCTCCTGGCTCTTTTCACAGAGCAGTATGAACTAGAAGGGGGAACTCGCATTTGTTCCCTGACTCAACCCGAAGAACCCCAGATTTTCAAGCACGGTTCAGAGGATTTTGTACCCTGCAACATATTCATGAAGCAGCTTGGTGTAAATCATGAAGTTCCCTCACTGGCGAATCACAAGGCCTTTGCCTGTTCCAGCCTGGAAGTAAAGATCACAGAGGAGTTTATCTCCTTAAGCCTAGACTCAATCTCCTACAGTTTTCCTATTAACAAAATACTGAATATAACATCTGAACAACAGCTGTGTGTGTCAACTTTGGCAAAGTTTTGAGATCATAATACAGATTAAGCTGACAACCAAGGGTAAGATAACATATTAGCAATAAGGAGGTTTGTTTTGCAAAAGTGGCAGAGACTCAATTTTACCCAGCTAATAAAAAAATGTGTTTTTTCAAGGACATTATTAAAGTTATCTTTCCAGCGCATAATAAAAACCAGTGGTTTGTTTTGTTTGGGGCTTTGTTCACACAAAGCTCTTACCATTCCAGGCTTAATCTGCTAACTGAAAAAAAGCACATTTATAAATTAAGCATTTATAAAATGGCTTCCCTCTAGTACATCCTTAATTTAAGACCTTTAAGTGCTTTTAAATAAAAAAACCAAAACCAACCTTATTCATGAGGTCTCTAAATCAAAGGAGACAGATAAAGCATAATAAAATCAGGGAGATAGCAAAAAAAAACCCTAGGGATCTAATAAAGACAGATACCATACTGTTAGGGTTCACCTGTTAATCCCACATTTTCAAACATTTAAAAAAACCCAAAAAGTTCATGGTTTCTTCCAAATGGAAGAACATGGTAGAAGATCAGAAATACAGATCTCACCCACACACCTTCCCATGTTGTTACTCAAAATTTAGCATCATTTTACTAAACAGCTTTAGTGAATCCATCAATAAGAACAACAGAGCTGCCATCTTCTGAAAATCCCTCTAGTTTCCTGAGACTGTCTACTTACTCCTCTCAGCATTAAACTGTCAAAAGCTTAAAGCTTTACAAGACATCTTAATTCTGACCTATAAATTTCACCTGACCATGTTTGAAAATGAATTGGTTGACAACTGCTATTTGTTACTGTGACTGCTTGCTAGGAGTTAAAGAGTCACAAGACAATGAAAATACTTGAAGCAGAAGTAGTATAGTTAAACAAAAAAAGACAACATATCCTTTATTGCTCTAACTCTACGTAGCCACTTTCTCCAGAAATTGCTCTTGGAGAAACATGTACATCCTTTCATGAACCTTCCCCTTTCCTACATGAGGATATGATACTCCACCAAAAGGCTCACCTGCTCAGGGAAGGAAATGGTCTGAGCATACGTAGAATGTCTGCATCGTGTGACGTGTCTGCTACTGACACATGCCAGAAGCCACGGCTTACAGATGCTCATGCTGTAAAATGCTCTTCTGGGCTTAGAAAAAGCTCTGCCAGTCAGCTGGGAACACACGAAACTGCAGCGCTGCTGCAGTGAGGGGACGTAGGTCTGGATTAACTGCATCTCTTTCTGACTGATTGATATTTGTGCCCCAGTACTTTATATTTCATAGTGGAAGAATCCATGGGACACATGCACAACAAAACAAATGTAGAATAAAAAGAACCCCAAACAGTTAATTTACTCTGCATATATGAATACGCTGTTGTTGACAGTGTATTCAAATATGTAAGTGCAGCCTTAGTGTAAATTATGTCAGGATCACTGACAACTCTGTGCAAATTAATCAGACCTCAAACTACTGTTTTTTCAGCTAAATGAGGCCTTAGCCAGATCAGTTTCTTTTATTACTAATCGTATGAAGTTTAACAAGAGCAAGTGCCAGATTCTGCTCTGGGGATGGAGCAACCCTGGTTGTGTGCACAGACTGGGGAGCAAGAGGCTGGGTAGAAGCACTGCAGAAAGAGATCTGGGGGTCCGGGTTGATGGTAAGGTGAACACAAGTCAGCAGTGCCCTGGCAGCCAGGAGAGGCCAGCCCTGTCCTGGGGTCCATCAGGCCCAGCATCACAGCTGGGCAAGGGAGGGGACTGTCCTGCTCTGCTCTGCACTGGGGCAGCCTCACCTCAAGTCTCATGCACAGGGCATCACAATATAAGAAAGACATGAAGCTATTAGAGAGCATCCAAAGGAGGGTCACAGGCATGATGAAGGGTTTGGAGGGGAAGCTGTATGAGGAGCAGCTGAGGTCACTTTATTTCTTCAGCCTGGAGGAGACTGGGGGAAGAGCTCACCGCAGTCTTCAACACCCCTACAAGAGGAGGAGGAGGGGAAGGTACCGATCCTCTTCTCTCTCATGACCAGTGACAGGACTCAGGGGAATGGCAGGAAGCCAAGTCAGGGGAGGTTTAGGTTGGGTATCAGGAAAAAGCTTTTCACCCAGAGGGTGGTTAACCCCTGGAACAGGCTCCCCAGGGAAGTGGCCACATCACCAAGCCTGAAAGAGTGCAAGAGGTATTTGGACAATGCTTTTTAGGTACATGGTGTCATTCTTGGGGTGTCCTGTGAAGGGACACGAGGTGCATTTGATGATTCTGATGGGTCCATTCCAACTGAGTTGTTCCATGATTCCACTTGCTTATGTGAAGCTTTTGGCACAAGAAGGAGATAAAAACTTTTTGGCCACAAGACAAGAGAGACTAAAAAAATATTCTTTTATCCCTCCTGTTTGCTACAGGCTTGAAAAATATCCTCTGTTCAAAAACAAATAAGTAAAAGGATGTAATTTTACTAGTAATTCCAACAGACACTGCCTTGGGGACGTTCCCACAACACTATGAACTGCTAGCTTGGTGAAAAAACAGTTTGAGTTCCTGTTACACAACAAACCAATGCTACAGGTTAATCTCTAATGACTTCCTATGCCTGCACTGAGGAAATCAAGTGGAGTTGCAGATGTAACAGTGAGTTGTTAACTTCAAAACGGACTTATAAATGCAGCAACTCACAGTAATGGTTAGTCCATGTAACTCATCATGAGATGCAAGAGAAATAACATGAGGTTACTTGACTACTGTTTTTTTTCTTGAGGAGTAGTTCAGAGAGGCAGCATCCTTCCACTGTGCACAGTGTAGTGATCATATCTGATGTCAACCTAAAATGTCCTAGCTGGTAAGTGAGGTTAATTAATGATGCATTCATTCCCTGAGTGAACTATTACAACCAGGCTAAAAATCCCTTTATCAAAGAGCATAAAAGCAACATTGATAGGTCGAGGAAATCAGATCTTGGCAAACCCTACCAATTATGGAGTCAAAATTCTGTGGCAAATATTGACCATAACCAAAGAGACAAGGACTAAAAAATCTACTGTATTTTCTTAGCCAGTATCTCTGAATGAAGTACTTGTATGTGGTCACATAAGTGCAGAAAGATCATGAGCCACTCTCTGGGCCTTCCAAAACACCTTGTGGAGTGTGAAGACATGCTGGAGTGCTGTGCCAAAGGAGACTGCCAGTGGTGCTGTGGTGGGCAGTTTTACTGGGGTCTTACAGCCTCTCCTAGGAACAGCAGCCATATCTGCATGAAGTGCTCCAACTGCTAGCACGAGTCTTTCAAATGACAATGAGGGATGGTGGGAAGAGTCATCACTGAGAGGGAACCTGATGGGGCAACGGGAGCCAATTAGTAAAAAAGTAAGAACAGAGCAGCTGCAGAACTCAAACAGAAAATGGCACACAGGGGGGAAGGCTATCCTGAAACAGTCATCCTTCAGTGACCCTTCTGCTGTGCTGCTGCTCAGGCCTTTCCCCTTTCCTACTGCTGAGGCTAGCCAATCAGAAAAAAAGAATCACGATGTGCTGAGGAAGAGAAAATTTTCCTCTCCTTCAAGCTGTGAAACATCTTCGCTGAGCAATACTTAAACGTCAACACCAATGTGTTATGGTCTACAGAAAAAAGCATTATTATTAGAAATCACAGGTGCTGTTGCATTTTACAGTCCAGGTAGATGACGTTGTCTAGAAATATTTTTTGAGAACAGCTCTTTGAAGCCCCAGCTACATACTGTAACCAATTTCATCTCCTCTATACATAACTGAAATGTACTAAGGTCTGAATTTCTTACCTGGAGACCTACTTCTCCAAAGTTCAGAGCTTATGGCCTGAGATCAATTAATTTATCTTAACTTTGCCTAGCTGGCCAAAATCATTTAAAGGCTAGACCAAGACTCTTGGACTGCAAGGGCTTGCCACAACAGTAGGACTATCTGTTTCTTCCCAAAAAGTGTTTTTAGAGTGGTTTCAGTTTGTGGTTGTGGGTTTGTCTTTTTCATGTGAAGTTAATGGTTTCGGACTCATGTTTTAGTAAGAAATTTCACAGCTTTCCAAATTTAGAAATATTCTAGGCAAAGTGACCTAAGTGTTCCCACCACTGTTAAGAGTGAGCCAAAGATTCAACTAGTCTTTTTTCAAGAGCATGGCTTTCAAATCACTGCCAACAGCATTCCTCTTAAGAAAAAAAAATATGAATGAAAGCAAACCTAGAGAAGTTTTTTCTTTCTTTTAGAACAGGTTATTTCTTTATTTTCATAAAACTGTAATCTCCATCTCATTAAGATGCATAAATAAGGCCTGGTTTTTCCTCTCTTCTTGGTTTCTTTTTCTCTCTGTCCTTTTTATACCTGGCAGGATTGCTCCAGACCTTGGAGCTTTGTGGTTTATGCGTTTCTTTGTCAGGTTAGATTTGCAGATTGGCCAGAAACAAGACAAGACTTGTCAGTGTTAATGTTCCTGACACTGACTCTTCACAAATCTTTGATATGTGCTGTTTTGCTTATCTGGTGCAATAAAGTTCAACTACATTTTGCATCTGATTAAGAACCAGACATCCAAAACCATTCTCACCTTTGCATTGGAAAAATGAAAAATGTACATACTGGCGTTAAACTAATCTATTCCTCTAAGAAATAACACTGGAAAAACTACACCCAAATTAAGTATACCTCAAGTATTACAGATGGTTCCATATGAGTTACTGAAAGTTTCCACCTTAGTGCACCACGAATCAGACCCTAAATGCATTAAGTTGAAACTAAATTACTACTGTTGCATCAATAAACACATTTACTGTTCTCTAGTCTTGCTCATTATTAAATGGCTTATAAGGTCACACAAACAATTTTCCATTACTTCCAAAATGATCATACCTGGCATTTAATTTCCTTTTTCTCCTTAAACCATATTATTTTAGGATTGGCTCAGATGGACCTGTGGTGGTGGTCTCCTTTTAACATTAATTCTTAGGAGTAACAGGTTCCTCAACTGGTATCCAGGTTTGCTGGTATCTAGCTGATTAATCATATTAAAATATGGTTCATCTTATTTTATCACAGAGCTCATAACACCCACATTACACTTAACTATTTTTTTTTTAAGTACAGTCATTGTTTAGTTGCTTACAGCTCTGGCAGACTGAACAATGGGGCTAAAATAACCCATGCCTCATCTCTCTACTTTGTCAGTCTTCAGAGGAGGCAGTGGGAGAGACACGATTAGCTTGTAGATTGAAATACTGCATTTCAAAAACTAAGCTGAGGCATAAATATGTAATTTTCTACATGCTAGTATTCTCTCACTTCCCTCCTCCACACTCTTTCCAGTCCACTTGTTTTGTTTAAAATACGAGAGGATAGGGGAAAGGAGTCAAAAGCGCTGACCCATGAAAATACATGCAAATTTGGTTGGGCTGAAGCTATTAAAAGTTGCTAGCTGTGGCTGATCCTAAATCTGACCTGTTATTCTTGCTAGAGAAAGCTGGCACAAAACTAATAACACTATGAACTCCACATCCACTTTCTCCAACATGCATATCAATAATGTTTTGCATTTTACTGGTACCATGTAGAGAGTACCAAGCAAGATACGACCTTAATTTAGCTTTCTTGTGGGTCTTTAATTTTCTATCAAGCTTTCAGTTCTCCATCTCAGATGGGCAAGACTGATCAAGAAACAAATGCATCTTCTATTCCTGTATGGTCAGAGGAAAGAAACCTAATACATGAAGACAATGGAAACAAAAATGCCTGGGCAACATAAAAGTCAGCACTGCTTAGGTTTTAGTGCTCGACTTCACAGCTTTTACATTAATTTTTGCTGTAATTTTATCCTTCATGTGTGTGCTAAATTGCGAGAAGAACAGCTGAGATTAACATAGGTTTGAACCCCAGTTCTGCAAAATGGTCTCTAGCTTACCCATCACAATAAAAGCTGAACTGTACTTTAAGACTGGAAGAATGTATTTTCACTTATATCCAAATATAGTGGTATGCTGCTCCATGTTCTCTCTTTGTTAAAAACCCACACATTTTACTTGCAAAGAAAAAACAATATTTTCTCATTTTAGTAAGAGTTTAAGTTTAGCTTACAGCTGTAACTGCATTTTTGAAACAGCTTGTCACCATTTAGCTACTTGAATTAAAGCTTAATTCAAATTTCTGTATTTCACTTAAAGAAAAAATCACTGTCCTCTAAAAATTTTTATGTTGAAGTAAAATGCTATAGAACAAGGCACTGCAAAAGCTGTACCTATGCAACTAAACCCTTAATTTAGCACATGTTACAAGCTGTAGTTTTACCAGGCAGGGCTGTATCAAATGATAAACTCTTTAAAGTCACCAGCAGTGTAATTATCATTCAACAGTATCATAGATTAACATTCCTGCAGCAGGTATAACTTCATCTATAATTCACATCAAATTAAGCTTTTATAAAAGAAAACTGAAGAGTATTATTCATAAGATTATTTATTTTCTATCTCCAACTTGAAACCTCACTCCCCATCCCATCAAAAAAAAGGGGGAAGGAAGATTCATGCTTATTTATTAGAGCTCTTCATGTAATTAGATTCTTCCTGGCAACAGCAATTTCCTTGTCAAAACTAGTAATCATAGCACCCACTTTTGTTGCTACATGATTCATTTTTTGTAAGGTTAGTACATATTACAAAATACCTCACTATTTTTCAGTTGTTTTGTTTTCCTTTCACAATGATTATTTTGAAGTTGGATCAATCTCTCATTAAAAGCCAGGGAAAGACTCAGACCCTCACACCATCTACATAAGTAACTGCACTGGTCCTTAGGGTCTAAGAAGTGCCAGACCAGAATTCCTGTATATGCAAATAAAAAAGAGGTTTGGGATATTTTTTGCTCTGAAGTATGGTGATAGAAGAAGTGTGTATATCTGCACCTAATGTGAGTTGAACAGTTAATAATCACACTAAAATGAAGCAACTTTGACAAAAAGGAAGATGATTCTAGTAAGTGCAGTCAGGTCAGTTTGCCATTTATGTGTTACAAATCAAGTAAACATTACCTGGAAGGATGCAATCACCACTCTGCCAAGAGAATCCAGACACTAGAGACTGATTAAAATTCCTCTTCATGTAACTTACATTCTATTAAAGTTCAATGCCAGATTGTTGCTATTACTCAAGTTAGCATAACAAAGCAGCACCGCAGATTTCGGGAAGAGAAAGGATTTCTTGAGAACTGTTTAAACTTCAGCATTGAACATGGTAGGAAAATTAATTCTTTGGTGAGAAGCAAATATAGTACTGAATATGGCAACATGACTGTTCACCACTTTGTCCTGTTACTCTCCCTGTATGTTTGTCCTGAGATGCTATTTGCTTTAGAAAGAACAACATTTGAAAATGTTTATTTCCAAGCATTTGTTTAGAATTTTGCACAGCAACCCAAAAAAGGGGGTTCTGCACTGAAATTGTCTTCTGCAATCCTGTAATAATTTCTTCTGACATCATGACTTTTAGAGACCCTGTCACACACGGACAACAATGAATCACTGTCTGTCTGGGGGCAAATCAGCTGTCACAGTTGTGACTACTTCTGCAAGAAGAGATCCTACCCCAAGGAATTAGGAGGCAGCCACATGGAAAGCCTCTGAGCAGCAGAGTGAGTCTACTGGCTTATTCATTCCTTTCATGCCAGCGTGTGCTCCTGACTTCTGATCTTAGCTTATCTTTGCGCTGATTTAACCTATGGATCCATTATCAAGGACTCCTGATCGTGACACAATCAGTATTGGGGTTTTTTTCTCTGGCTCCCCTATCTGCTCCTGATGGTGAATTGAGCAGAGTGGTGTTTGCTTTCCTAACCAAGAGGCCTTCCTACCTGCCTGCAAGAACCCCAAAACAAGTAGACAATAGGAATGTATAGCTTCTTTTCTAAATTCTCTTTCCTGTTTAAAAAAGAGCACAGCCTGTATTTGATTTGAGGTTTCCAAAACGTTCCTTTCAACATTTATCTAAACAATCTTTGCTTTTATCACATCAGTATTTTATCTTCTCCTTTATATTTCCAGCACCCCTGTCCTTCTGCTGCATACTGTTACAGATACACAGGAGTAATACAGGTGGCCAGATACGAAGCTTCAAAATTTAAACAAAATCAGTTTCATCGATTTTGAGTAGTTGAGATACCATGACTGCAGGAGGCATGAGGCTTACACTGCTGATTCTGCTGCCAGTGATGACATGGAGCCAGAAAAGAAAGAGGGTCAACACAGAGAACATGAAATCACACCCACCTCTTCTTCGTCACCAACACGCAAATCTTCGTGCTTTTTTGGTGAGGCATATTCTAAACATTGCCCAAGAGTTTGCAAAAGGAAAAAAAAGAAGGAAATTGAAATCCTGAACTGCTTGCAGTGATGTCATTTAGCAAGCTATGACAGCCACCATGGCAAAGCAAAAGTGAAGGATACCCTTAGTTCATACTAATAGAGAATAATGATATATCAATAAAGTTTTACTAACAAGATCTCTACATGATGTTCCAAAAGCAAGCAAACCTTGGTGACTTTAGTGTGGGTAAGTGGAGAAATTAAATAGTTATTTTGTATAGTTAATTCCTTTAATTGGTAAAATCCAATGACAGAGAAAGTACTTACTTTTGGGTTACAAATACTTGAAGATAACTCAGTATTCATACTGTGAAAAAACAAAAAGGACCAACATTTTCAACCTAGCTAACAGAATAAAGCCCTTGCAAATCCTATTTAAATAAATGCATAGGTTTCAAAACCAAAGAGTAGGACACAAAAAAAGATGATTTTGACAACACATATTACAAATAGTTATATATGATTTGATTCTTCCTGGAGAGATTTTGGTTGAATTTACAGACAAAATAATCCATAACTCAATATAAAAGGGAATATGCGTATCTGGAAGGAAAGTGGAATAGCATTCTAGAAAATGACAATTAAATTTTTCAAGCTTTACATCCTGAGTTTCTGTGAAGACTCCAGTTAGTTTAATCATTAGCATGAAAAATTACCTAACACTTCCACTGATGACTAATTTTGCCACCCCAGTGGTAGCTGATCAAATCTCTTGCTGCACATATGCTGAGCACATAGTTCCCAGAATGTCTGGCAAAACATTCAGTATTTTTTCCTTCACTTGGATTCATAAAGCGTGTTATGTCACTCTCTTGCTTGGGCTCCTTCCACCTTTTCATCTTTCCATTCTGGTACAAATGTCTGTGAAAGGCAACTGAGAAAGAGGCTTGTACCCTGCTAAGTGTATTACAGGACTCAGAATACGACATCAGAGAAGCCCCACTGAGGCATGTGGTGCTATCAAACATACCCTTGAGTACACCAAGCATCCTCCAGAAGTGGGATGCCAAGCTCTCATGGCTCTTGTGTAGCACCCAGTAGCCCGACAGAGAGATCTCACACAATATATGCAATATCAAAAAAATACAGGTCTGCCTCTGTCTTTGTGGATAAATCAATCAACTTCCACACTTGTCCCTATGAAACTAGGAGAAGATGATAAAAAACCTCACAATGATCCAAGTTCAAGTTAGCAAATGAAAGGTCTGACGGAACAAGAGAGCACGAGCTCCATCCTAAGTTTGACTTCTTATCTTAATCATTACAACTACCACCTGGACAACCTTCCTTTAAAAACCTCCCCTTTCCCATTTGTCCTCCATCACTTCTTGTTGGACTGGAAACATGCAAGCATTCACCCCTTTCCCCACTTACTGAGCCTCACAGCTTCCTGCACTGCACCACTGTGCTTATGTTAGCACAGTCTAACAGTGAGTGCATCTAAAAGATACTAGTTGCATTAACATTATATGCATATTATGTATCTTGGCTACATTTCCCTTTTTCATGGTATAGCTGTTAAGAGACAAGCAATATATTTCTAAAATATCACTATTCCTTCCCATTCTTTTCCATTCATTATCCTTTTAAAATACAGTATTGAGTAGTCCTCTAAATTCCTTGAATTCTTTGCACTGTGACTAACCTTTCCTCAAAGTTTAAGAAACGGGAAAAGTCAAACAGCAAACTCAATTATTTAAACATCCTCTGACTGGGGGTGAGACCAAGAGACAAGAATTTATTTTTTTCAGACATTCAATACAACAGCCTTCAAAACACAACAACAAAAGGCATGTAGTACTTTAAATTACTTAAATAACAACCCACAGATGCCTACTTCTGTATGTTCTTTGTGCAAGAAAAGAGTTCTCTACAGGAGCACACACAATCAGTATCTGTAGTTTCCTGAGGTCCAACATACACAGCTTGGAAAAAACTCCAAAGGTTGCACATTCAGCATTTCCAATAAAGCAGACCTGCAGGCATAACATGACCTGAAGTGACAAAGTCTCTGTGGACTGGGCAGTACAGAGTGGAAAACTTTAATGGGCATTGCCTACTACCTTTTCCACTTAATTACAGGCAGCAAAGTAGCAGCAAAGTCACCTGGCATTTCTGTTGAAGGAGGCTGTATTACTATATTATAAATCTAACTACAGAAAATCCAATCTCTTCTTTCCTTAAATTATCGCTAAGACAGAGGGAGTAAAATCACAGAACAAGTTTCTAAAACACAGAAGTAACCATTAACAACTTGAGTTGTCATCTAGCAAATGAAGTAAAGGACTAAGGTAACAGCTCTTGAGTTTTCAGGACTAGCTATGACAATATTCCCCCTTGTGGCCTTAGGCAAGTTACTTAACCTCTCCAGATGAGAGTCCCCATCTGTAAAAAGGAGGATAATGATATTTACTTACCTCTCTCAGAGGAAATGTGGGAACTAATTACAATAATTTGTGTAAAGGGTTTTGAACCTGAAGAGCACTAGGTAAAGTGCTAAGGAAATAGTGTTTATTTAAAAGACTGAAGGGAAGGGAAGATTCAACTTACACAGTAACACATCCTTTTAAGAAAGAAACATAACTTAGTTTTTATGCCAAATCAAACTATGCATCTGAGAAAATTTTCCTGCTACAAAGTAAGTTTAGTTATGAAGCACTGTAACTGAGTATTGAGGCTTTTTCACAGCACTGACCATGCATATTCCCCTTCTATCTAAACTCAGTGAAGGGGATCATCCAAGGTAGTTACCAAAATTGCCCTACAATACCCCAAAATATGCCATGCACATAGACTGTGATCAAATTTGTTAGTCATACTGACATTTGTTTACCCCAAGCACTCTGATGCTTGTTTTGGTCAAGACATGGATGTTGTTTACCTACTTGTTCTGGCTTTGGTGAATGTCACTATCTTTGTAAGGGCCTCACTGTGTTATTTTACAACCATATTTTAATGTGACAACATGTAATGTGAAAACAAAACTAAGAAGAGCAATCATTTTAACTAGGGGTAAGTAAAATTATGGTCTGTATATACTTTTCAGCAAGTCTACAACATATCAAAAAATTCTTTTTTTCTCCTTGCTCCAGGTCAGGGAAGGCAAACTTACTACAAAGGGGGAGAAAAGTGAGACCAAGGTGACTCCAACTAGATATGTAAACTTGACTCCAACTAGATATGTAAACTAGAGGAGACAAAATTTAGGGCTTGGTTTGATTGCTGGGTTTTTTTCAGGTGGTTTTAGCTTCTCTTGGAAAAAACAATAACTGCAAAAAAGCTAGAAATCTGCTCAAACACATGCAGGAGATTATTTTGGTGCTGATCATACAACATGGAAGACTAGACAATAATAAAGTAGCACAAACAGGTGGGCTGATTAAGAGACACCCTTATATGCCTAGTTTATTCAAAACCTGGGCAAAGCAATGTATTGTTTACACCTCTGAGCAACCAGCCTAGGCCATACTGACTGCCTCTTGGCACACATTTGAACACAATCCAGAGTATGGAGTTCAATTACTTTTATTTACAATACAATTGTGTTTTCTTCTTTGTTTGTGATTAGAAATTACTAATCAGAACGATCAGAACTGTTGATTAATGTTCTTCATAATTACAACCAATCCTGTAGATGGCATAATTGATTTAAAACCTATTTCTTGATTGGTATAAATTCATGAATAAAAACTTTTTGTCTAATAAGGGAAATACCCAAACGTGACTGTACATGCAAGCAGCTGAACAGGCACCTCAGCATCACTATACCTGCTCTGGCATCCTCTTACAAACCATAGCAGGTTACAAACCCTACTGAAACACAGTAACCAGAATTATCTCTAGTTCAATGTCTCGTTGGATAATTCAAATATGATTTTCAGAGGGCATACTTCATCTTTGGAACAGTTATTTTGGGTTATTGATGTTGAAACTGGAACAACCGGAACTAATCTAGAATTCTGCATTGCTTCATCTTTTGTACTGTAAGTTTTAATTCCTCTGCTACTTTATTATGCTTTCCAAATGAAAATTAGCCTTGGGCAGAAAGATTAGAAAAGATGTTTAGATTTTATAACACTATTTGGGTAGCATTGTGGGGTGTATATATCAAGTGTTTTGTTGCAGAATTGTCTTCTGTCTTCCCTGCCATAAAGAAGCTCTCTGGTACATTTGTTACTTCAAGTTGATTGCTTACCATCCACAGATATTAATATCCTGCTGATCTCTCTGTTTTTGAAGTGTTTTCTTTGGGTTGGTTTTTCTTGAGGTTTTTTTGTTGTTGTTGTTTTTTTTCTTGTTTACTTATTTTGTTTATTTTTTGGTTTTGTGGCGCTTTATTACATTTAAACAAGTTGATTGCAATTTTCAAACACTTACCTAGAAGTAAAAGCCAGATGAACCAATATTGTCAGAAGATTATTTTCATCAGTAACTTTCTTAAAAATGCAAGATTTCAAATAGAAAGTTAAAATCAAAAAATAAGATGGATCCTAAAACATGTCAGCCATCCCAAGTAAAGTGAAAACTCTGTGAAGATGCTGACAAATAAAGTAACAAATAATGTATTACTTTTCATAAAAAAGTCAAGTATATACTTGTGATAATTTTACACATAGCATAGTTCCTATTCTGATATACTTCATTACCTCAGCAAAACATGGCAGTAGCAGCATAAAAGTTTTGCACCAAAACTAATTCTTGTGCTTAAATGTTGATATAATACTTAAACTGTAACTTACAAAATTATTTTAACTGACATTGTAAGACAACTCAAACTTAAGAATAAAAGCTAATTTATGCTGCCACAAAAACATTCCTTTACCTCAAATAAATCAGTTTTTATTTTAAAACAAAGTAATTGCAAAGGTTTTTCATTTATAATTTGCTTTTTCAAAATGAAAGTTTGAGTGATCATGACCTTCTTGATCAAGAATTTTCATTAAACAGATCATAAAGTTTCACCAGGTGAAACTTTACCAACCCTCCTTACCATTCACATTACAACTTCAGAGATCATCTGAGAGGACACTGTCATGACATATCTCACTCTTTCCTTTCACAGGAAGAATATTCAAGGGGCTCCAAGCATAGCTCAGAATTACTCTGACTCACAACTTCAAGAAGAGTTAAACTCTAGCTCTGTCTGAGGATTTATTAACCAACAGACCATAACCATTCTTCAAGGCTGAACTGAAAACATGAGAGAATGAAACTGCAGTCTTACAAGCATACACAGTATTGGTAACCTCTCTGCAAACCACATTCTATTTCCAACAGCAGCCGTCCCATTCCAAGGATTTTCACCCTGAGTGAGGGCGTAGCACTGTTGGAGACATCAGCAGCCACACTGAGCCTGGTAACTGCTGTCTGAAGCAGGGTCATGCTACCACTTTCCTTCAGCTACAGCACTGGTTGCACAGCTTTTCATACATACTCTGGGGCTGCTCAGGCATTCCCTCTTTGTATGGAAATGACTATCAAATTCTGTATGATCTTCTTCATTCAGAGAAGCTGGTTTTTGAGGAAAGCTGCTTCTCTTTTAGCCTTGAATAGCACAGACCCCACTTCAATCTGATCCAAAGGTGAGCAATTTCACATTTATAAAAAGCCCCAAAAGTTTCCAGTGGAGCTACAGACCTCAGCAGCTACAGTGCTGATTCTTTGTAATTCAATCAAATACACACACATGCTTAAACAATACTTAGCACCAGATGTTATAGTCACCATGAGGAAATGCCACCAGCAGGCCAAATGAGCAGAACCACTGGTCTATTAAAATTTTAACCATTACTCGTTGAGCTAAAATCCACTCTCTGAGCCCAACTATGAGTGTGCATAAATTAGCTTTCAGTCAAGTTTAATATGTAGTAAGAGCTGATAACTGATACCAGGTATAACACCACCCATTTCTTCAGTGGAACCTTGTAACCAAACCTCCTAGGACTTCAAAGGCAGCAAAGACATCACTGTTTTCGCTTGATCTCCATCTTCCCTATGACAGAAGGCAAAAGTAGGGATGGTGATTAGACATTTCTAATTAGTATTTCTTCTGACAATCTGTTTTGGCCAAGTGTCAGTAGAACAAAATGTTTAAACAAGCAGCATTATTAATATCTTTATTAATGATGCTTTAACAAACCCATTTTACCAATGAACAAGATAGAAATGACATAATGAAAAATAAAAAAAAAGGAATTAGAGGATATAAAAGAATAAGGCTGTTTGAAAATTCCATGCATACTTCCAAATGTTAAAGTGTATTCTCTCAGTCTGGTACTGCTGCAAACATGAATAAAAGGAAAAACAGGCTATGGACACGGAAGGAAGCTTTAACTTTAATAATTTCTGCATACTAAAGTATTCTTAAAAATGTATCATCAATTTTAAAACATTAGTGAAATAAATTGGTTTTTAACAACCACTAAGTACAAGGTATAAGTTCCTGGAATAGCATCCATGCAGTACTTGGACACTAAGTATTCTGCTGCCTGTGCACGTTTCCCTCTCAAGGCGAAGATGAACTGGCCTCCAGTGGAGGCACTCACTGCCAGGTCACTTGGAATGACGAGGAGGTGTCTGTCCAGCCCACAAGTCACCACCATTTCATCACTGGGTAAAAAACTGTGCTCTTGCACAGGCAGAACCAAGCTTCAGCTTGATTTGCAGCACCTGTTCCCTTCCATGTCTAAAGGGGGAAAGCTTCAATAATGTCAACACTTTCTGTTTACCAAAATATGGAATAAAGAAGGATCCTAGTCATAAATCGATCACTGCCACCAGTTCTCACCAGTTTTCTGAGGTTCACTGTCCAAACAGTGCAGGACAAACACTCAGTGCTTTCTATTAAGAATCACACTCAACGCAGGCATTCAAACGTTCTACGAGATAAAAGGCACTGTAAGAGCAGCAAAACACCACAAGCTATACAGACTAAGCAAAGCCACAATCACTTTTCAATTCTCTCCCATGCCTTGGCCTACATGACATCACACAGTAGCTTTTCAGCTTTGCAAAGACAATTACCCTCTTTTTACCCCTCCATGTTTTTACATTTCCTCCATGATGGGGAAGAAACATTCAGCATCAAAATGCTTACTGGTGGGGGCTGAACACACAGAAGAAAAACAAACCCCAAAAATAACACCACTCCACACATGCTCAAGGCACATTGCTGTTCTCCCCTCTTTCTAACTCTAAACATCAAGCAGCACCTACATCTTTAATAGAACAGGAAAACAAACTATGTAAAAAATAAACAAGACTGTGGAATACCTCAAATGGCCCTTCCTCAAAAGGTGCTCCTATTCCTATTTTCATGTTATATGATTTAGAAACATGATTTAGATTTTATTTAACATAATTCTTTCACTGCCAGGCATCCAGTAGGTCTGTCACAGCTTTTAATAGGCAACATTATCAAAGTTTATTTTAGAGAACACAAGGTGTTTGCCTGAATGAAAACAGCAGTTTAGTTTAATAAATTACTGGGAGACATTTTTTTTAAGTCAGAGGATCTTCTTTGGATCTGTGAAGCTTTAAAAGTTTCAAGAACACCTAAAAATAATAATCATAATAATAAATAAATCATTGCAGAAAAACTTTAACAGTCTTTATTCAGTAATTCAAGATTTTTTTAGAAGACTGTGGAATACGGAAGCACCTCACTGTAAATTTTAGTATGAATGATAGTGAAGGGAGAAGTTCAACAGTTAAACTTTGGTTTCAGATGAACAGCTGCTGAAGATGGGAGCCCCATCCCCAGTTTCAGCAGGCAGGAGTAACTCAACACTAGCAAAGCTGTCTGTGCTAGTAAAAATGAAACAAGCACATATTCTAAGATTAGCTATCTGTTAAACCATGGATAATAGCACTTGCTTGCTCTGATCAGTATTTGCAAGGTTTATGACACTGCATTTGTTAAATCCTTTCAACACTCCGATAGTAAGTGGAAATTTTTTTAAGCAAGAAGTCTGTTTGCAGCCCTGCAAGGAATTCAGTATATGACTTTCAAAATCCCAGTTTAACAAGAATCAATTAAGCAGCAATAGCTCTTGAGTTTCTCACTCAAACACAAAACCACATTTACCAGTGGATCTGACCCTCACAGGAGTTGACATCTCATGACGTGGATGGAGAGGTCACACATTGAAGCTGGGGTGGGAAGACTACAGTGTTCATCATGTTCTCAGATGTCATATAAAAATTACAAATAAAAGTGTAAATGCAACACATCATTATAAAGAATGCCCAATTATTTTGAGAAATTTGAGATGAGATCTATAAATTACAGTTTTCCCAAGTGTAAAAAGCAGGTATGTTGATCCAGTTCGGTAGTTTCAAAAATGACTTCTAGTGTCATCACTAGAAACAAAATTTCTGTACTTCCCCTGTCCAAAGGGGAAAAAAAAGCAATCTTACTGCGTAACTTAGAATTATTCATTCCCCTGTAACCTTACTCAGGTCCCTCTTCTATGCCTTCTGCTTCTCAGTTACCCTCTCAAGGTAACTGAGAAGCATTAAAAGTCTTTTGGGACTTGTAATGGCAAGTCCCAAAAAGATGGGGTCAACCACTAACACAATTTGGAATTACACCTTTTCCATCATCCTAACTAATAAAACAGAGATTCAAACACAGAGGGCCAAGTACAAAGAAGGTCCTGATCCCACTGGTAAGGGGCACATGCAACATAAATGCAATGATGAGGAAGTGTTAACTGCTAAACTTTAAGGCTCTGATGCAAAAGTCCTCTAGAAACCCAACTTCCATTGATTTTAAGCCTGTCCACTAACAATCATTCATGAGCTATATTTCAAGTTCAACTAAAACACAGACAGCTTAGCTTCTGCTAAGAAGGTCACTAAATGCTGTCAGTGCGCCTAGCAGAACAAACATTTAATATTTGCTGAACAAGGTAAAAATAAATGAATGTCCTATACAAGGCTTTTTTTCTGAGAACAAAGACTGGACACTGTAAATTTGTTGATAAAAAGCTATTTATCCATCCCATTTGTTCTGTTGTGCATTGGACCAAAGCCAAGAGTCCCAGTTCTCACCTAACTACTGAAGCAAATGAGTGACCAGCAGACAGAAGTGATTTTGGCCCTTTATGCTCTGTGAGCACACTCATTATTAGTCACCTGAAATCAGAAATGTTATGAAGTTACATTTGAGAGTGCACAGGCAAGATCTTCCTCTTTTCCTTCCTGCTATTGATTAAGCAGTTTGGTTTACAAGGAACCCTATGAAGGCATAACACCTGGAGCTTCCTTACAAATTAGCATTTTGCACCATCAAGGGCGCAGTTGCCTTGTACCCTACATTAACACCTGGACCAGTAATGCTCAGGATGCACAAGAGAAGGGAATATTAGATTATCTGTACTTCTACACATGAATGTACTGATGTAATAATTTATTATGTACTGCACTGAGGAGAATGACTAAACATGCCCCCCCCCGCCCCAAGAACAAAAAAACACCACCACCAAATATCCAGTCAAGATTCTTTACAGATGCAGTAATGCAGGGGAAGATATTTGGGAATGCCAAACTGGGAAAGCATGATATCACAAATGTAATGCAAAGTACTTCCTTCAAGACAAGTACCAAATCAACCCATTTGACAGGCAGGATTCGGCAAGGAAAGAATAAGCACTCTCTGTTCTAGTAGAAACAGTTTAATGTAGACTGGCAACAAGAAGAAAATCTTCTCCCTTTTCTCCCCAACCACCTAACACAGAAAATCAATCCTGACTGCTTTTAGCCCCTCAACTCATCTAGAAAGTCAGTACTTAACTTAACTAACTAAGAAAGTTAGCATCTAGATGAGGCTCCCAGCCTCTTTCCCCTCTCCATACCTTGTCCAGGCCGTCATGCTTCTTCTTTTGCACGGGCACTCATGCTTAAGTGAGTAGGTTATGAGCACCTCCATCAACCAGCCAAAATAATTACTATTGTTCTTCTCCTAGATCCACTTTCTGTTGGCTCAGTTCCTTGAGCTGAGGAACTGAGCCAACAGAACCAGTTGGCTCAGTTCTGTTTCTGTTGAAGAGCCATCTTCTCCTACAAGAGCAAGAAATGGCATAAGTGAGGGCAGAACCACTATGTCATGGGAAAAAGGGAGGAGGGACAGTGTGACAGCGGCATAAGCTGAGATATTGTAGGTTGGTAAGGTTGGTACTCCCTCTGCTTTGGTGGAGGACATGTCCTTCTAGATACATTCACAGAAAAAAAACACAGCTCATTACGTTTTGGGAGACAAATTCTGCCACTGGACAAATACATACCAATCCTGGTATAGCTGGGGGAAGTAAATTCAAAATGTCCATTTTGTATATTTGGTGTGATGTCTAACAACAGTCAAACCATATGGCACCTACCTGCTAGAATTCTCCACAGCTGACTAAATTCACACCAGAAAGAGACCACTCATTATCAGCCTCTGGATAGGAAAATTAATTCCTATAGATTTCTACTATTGGGTCAAGTACTTTCAATTACACCAATTCAGAATTAAGCTATAAAAACCTTTTTTAACATATAAGTCTGATTTTTCAGGTATAGCTAGTTATTCTGAATAGTCACCCATAAAACTAGAGCACATTCTTCCTCTGTATTGCAAGTTCTTTTTGATTTGTTTAGAAAACAAGAATTATCTAGTACTAATATTTTAAACCTCTGTACAATAAACTAAGAATTATCTATATAACAGCAATCCATGCTCAGTTGCTCAGTTTTCAGCAGACTGGCAGAATAAATTTCCTTCTTACTGCTGTTCTCACCTTCACTGCTGTCTTGTCTGCACTCACCTTTCTTGAGGGAAGAGTTAACCCAGCCTCTAATTGTGAGCTTTCTTAAGCTAAAGAAAGATAAAGCAGGATTTAAAGATCATTTTCAACTAGCTTCACTATACACTAAAAGGTGACTTGCTTGTTAAACTAATTCTGACTTTAAGCTTGATGGCTATTTTAAAGACACTGATCTTCAGACTACTTTTATTTATAGGACAAAGAAAGTAAGAACAGATTTTGAAACAAATCCAAAAAAAAGCCCTATAAATTTCTAATTTACTATGTTCTCCAATTAATGGTAGTAGTTCTGGTTACCTAAAAATATATTAAGACATTTTAATTTTACAAAAATTAGACCTTTCTAATCAACATACAGAGGTGAGTCACTCATATGAAAACAGAATCAAATCTACAAACAACAAGGTTCCCAAATAAGGGAACCAAAAATAAACAGATACATTTGATCAGAACATCATTTCTTTTTAGACCAGTATTTATTTTATTATCATTAGAGAAAGAGAAGAGCCAACTGTAGTATTTCCTAATATTTCCAGAACTAGATAACGGCTTCAAATTTTAAGATGTGCATATTGCCTCTTTAATTTAGCAAACTAAATTAACATTTTCTCAGTATAAAAAATATGCACAATAAAATCTGAGAGTAAAGAGTTACATTATTGTTTAGGAAGCTCTGCCTACTTTGTGTTATTAATCTGGAATTACTATTGAAGCTTGCTTTTGGGGGAATTTATTATTGAAATAATTAACTTTATTCTTCTTTTGGTTGTACTTTAGCTAGTTTGCTATTAATAAATTCATTTTCTCAATTTATATAAATTACCTATTCATTTTTTATTGTCAAGAGTTGTAAAAGATAAAAAAGAAGCAATATGAAGTCTGCATCGATGCAGGAGCCTGAGATCCCAGCTTATGTAGTTTCATGTTCTAGAAAATAGTCAGATTCCAGTGTCTCACTTCAATTACATACATTTTTGGGAGTTAATAATAGATAAATATACATAGGTATCAAATTCTTATATAATACTATTATGGCTACGCAGAGACTCCACATTCAAAACAGTATGTAAATGCGTCTAGTCAATACTTCTGACCTATTTTGTTGAGTGTATTTTTTACATATATAATTGGGTCATGTTCCACTAATATCATGCTTTCCTCTTCAACTCATTTTTATTCATTTATTTTATCACATTTGAACAGCTTCTGCTAATCCTATTCTCTGTCAAATTTGGATTAGAGCTGTGCAGAACTTTAACATCATTTCAGCTGACAGATAGGATTTCTGGCAACCCTGAAGATGTGGGCGGAAAAGGCTGCAGAGTGAAATGTTTTTCTTCACGCACATCTATTAGTTACAGTCCCAGGCTGTATTAAGAGACCTGCAAACAAAGCTATAGATTCAAAAAGTGTTTTAAGAAAATGCTTCAGTCCTCATTATGACTAATATTTGTAATCCAACTATTAAATAATTCACAAAGAGCCCTCGCTTTGAGTCTGCTAGGTGGGTCAGCACACATGGAAGCAATGACTGTTTACATAAGAAAGATAAGACTGTTGAAGAGATGTGCTAGGATTTGTAAATAATTTTCCTGGCAACTCTATCAGCTATTTCGCAGGTATCTACCTTCTACAAGTCCTCCTTCAAGAAAACCCCTTCCTAGATTTCTGTCTGTACATCTTTTCATAGTATTTTGAAAATAAAAATGATTAAGCAGTAGGAAAACTGTTACCTCAAATCAATGACACAATGAGGTCAGGAAAAGTTGTACTTCCATGGGAATGCATCCAGTTGAATGTTTTCTGCATGCTCTACAATTTTGCATGTAATTTGTCTATATCTATCACAACCCTCTTGGACCCTAATCCTTCCTCCCCCCCACCCTCAAACTTAGATTAAAATAATGCTATGGTTGCTAAGATAAGTACTCTGAAGTTAAGAGAAGCCAGAAGTAAGACTGCTGGTACAAAGCTAACCTGACCCCCTAGTGCAATACAGTCTTTAAAGCTCCACTATTTTTCTCCACAGGATCCTGCATCATTTAGTGCACAGAATGCTCTGGGGATTAATTTAAGTTATGTAGTGAAGAAGACTGCCAGTAGAATTCCAGCTTCATTTACTGCAGTAATAGGAAAGTCTGTAGTAAATGAAACAGGGAGGGCCTCAATCCCTTCCTCTCCATCACCTGCCCCCAGATCACTCTTCCTTCCTATTTCCCTGACTCACATTTGCTCTCTCCAAGTTGTAACACCTTTGACCAGGCATTTCACCTCTTCCCTACAACTTCTCATCTCCATTAATGGCATCTGCCCCCAGGCTGATACCATCACCTGAAGAACATGGACAGGCTCCCTCTACACACTGTCTGAGCAGCTGCAGGGAGGAAAAATGGGATGTGCAGCTCCCATACCCAGGGCTCGCTGCTTTGCGAAGGTGCCATCAGATCCTGCCATGCCATGCCAATCAACATATGAAAATTAAGACAGAGTGGCTATAACCTATTTTGGTGGCTGTTACCTATTTTAATAGCTTCCACACTCTGGGCATGGTTTGCTGCTTTAGCATTGAGTTCACAGAGCAAAGTAAGCCAATTCAGTCTTGCTGGACACATTTTTTAGAAATACTTCCAAATTATTACTAATAGTATACTAATTGATGAGCTTATTCATATTAAAATAACTTTCCTACTAAAATAGCTACTTCAACTTTCACTCACTGACAATTCGCAGCAACGATTTCCAAATTCAAAATGCTAAGTATCTAGAGCCCAATCTCAGTTTTATACACAAACCTACCAGAACAACTGGATAGCACTTTCACTTGAAAGAGCAATTACTATATAAATCAGTGCTAGGAGTTGCTGTTCAATTAGACCCTATCACATCAAGAAAAACAAATCAGGTAGCACTCTCTTTTATGTGCCCAGATGCAACACTTCTTGCAGTTTGCCAGAGTGTAGGTGGCAGTGACAAAACCATGAAGTCATTACTGAGCATTAGAATCACAAACAGATTTATATGCAGTTGTGGGAGCAAACACCAACCCAGTGACACCTATTAATTGAACTTGCTGCAGCTGAAACCCTCATGTGACATATTTCAGTCATATAGCCCCGAGTTGTATGCCACTGGAGTAACCGGCAGAAAGAGCAGCTGGCTAGTCTGAAAATCACTTTGGTTTTATTCCTTGCACTTATATTTTAGGTTAGCAAAAACACCAGTTATAACTCTATTCTTCCACTTATAAATGGTACTATTCTACGTATGCTACACATTCAAACTACAGCACAGCAATTGTAATATTTAGTTGGGGTCTTTTTCCCCCGAAAGACTTAAAACTCCATGAATCATGACTATGTACATGACTTTTCACAATGTAATTGAGTTTCTAGTTCTTAAATTAAAACAAAACAAAACAAACACATAAACATTAAAAGTAATCTGTAAAAAGTTTTCTGCCATATTTGAGGTCTAATTTATGTTTCTTGAATACTATGATAAATATCCTTAAAGTTGCTGAGGAATTAATGAAAAATCAGTTGGACTTTCTCCATGCTCAACATGTGGTCCTACACACCAACTTCTAGAAGCAAGGAGGAATACATCAATAATGACCAATAGATCAATAATTATAATTAAAAAAACAATGTAATGAATGTAGGTATATATCGACATTTTTTATACAAGAATACATATTTTAAAATTGTTTAAAATATCCATCTAAGCCCCAGAGAGACTACAAATGCTGTTTGGATAAGTCAGTTGAAGTTGTTCTTCCCAAAGACAAAACCAGTAGATGTCAAATTCCAAATCACCTTACAAATATGTCAGGCCGCAAAACCCAACATTTAAGGCTGTATGAGGATTTTTTAAATCTATCTAGGTACTAATGCTGAAAAACCCCTTGTTTCAGTACTGACTTCTTCACTCCACCTACATTTCTGCATAATAAGTCTTGCAGCATTACAGCTTTTACACCCCTGCTGAGAGGTACCCTCAGGCAAAGATGTGCTCCTGGTTGCCACATCATGTGCAGACCTCCTCACTCACCATGACACACCCACTGTATCCTGTTCTCCAGGCCTGCACATTCCTATAGCTGTGAGAAGCACCAGTGCTGGTTCAGGTGCCACTGCAGAATTTCCACACTTTGAACTTCTGCTCCTCAGGCTTGTGGGACCTTTATCTGTTTATGTATGATACCACTTTTTATCTGTTTATGTATGATACCACTTTTTACTCAGCTCAAAAAACTACAACGTCCTGCTAAGCAATGCCATAAACTAACAGCATACTTACTAAACAACTTCATCCCTCCCTCTTGCAGTGTTTCACCAGGTTTGTCTCCAACAACCATTTTCAGTTTTCCTTTCTACTATAGCATATGAATAACTCTTTTATTACCCTGAAGCAACACACAGAATACAAGGTGGGAAAATACATTTGCCTTGCTAGATGATGTTACAGAAGGATCATTATTTTATATGCATTACTTCAAATCTTCTCAACTAGTTCTTAGAGAGACTGACTTGTATGTCCCACTTAAGCAGTTCACAAAACCAGATGAAAATGCTCTCATTTTGATTAAATACATACCACCGACATTAATTTCTAAATTCCTAAAATATTTACACTAGTTCTATTCCCTATGTGGACTCATTTTTGTGAAGTTTTCTTGGAAAGAAACTGCTCAGAACAAATTCTTAAGAGTAAGAAACTGAGGTGGGAAGTTGAAATCATGTTAAACACAATATTTCAGAAACTCAGTGATACAACATTGCTATATTCTATTTTTAGAAATTTGTGAACTTGCATTATTATGAGTGTTCTGAACACTTTTTGTACTTCTTTCATGTCATGCAAGTTCGTGGACACATTAGAAAGACTTCTTTTTAATGCATGGTCTAGAGAGATTCATTAAATCTGTAGCATGTGAGTAGCTCATAAAAACTAGACAGCAAAGCCAGATATCAAATATCTCAAATTATGAGCAACACAACAAGAAACATGTCACCAAAACTACTGACTGCTAAGTTATGATATTTTTACCATTTTTTATACTATTTGATAGACTTATATTGTCTAAAGCATCCAAGCTTTATTAAAATAAATATAGAACTATAATGCCTTTTTTTTTTTCTGAAGAGAAAACAGGAAATAGATTTAACCCAACCATTTCTCATTCACACTGCAATTCCACAAGTTCATCTTAAATCCCACTTCAATTTACTTCGGCATTCTTCAATAATTCTGACAGCTCTCTCCTTTGATCTACATGCTGAAACTGCCAAGTCTTAGAGATGCTTCTAGTGAGGTTTATTCTTTACAGGAAAAAACATGCAAAACAGATTTTTTTTTTGTTGCTTGTTTTGCTTGCTCAGTCTTCTAAACTAATATCTTTTGATTTCTTCATTAAGACTGCTTCAAGATGCACTTTTGGAACACACACATTAAGATTCATTTACCTATCTCCTGAGGATATACAGGGGTAGGTTTTGAGCATCTGCAGTGGTCAACTGTAGGCAATACATTTACTCCACAAACATGGTCAGATGAGGAAGCAAAAACCTTTTTTCCATTTTAATTAGTAACCAAAGAAACAGTGACCATTTATGTATTTTATTCAGGATCTTAAAACCAGAAAAAAAAAAAAGGAACAATCCTAAGAACAAGACTGAATAGCCAATTATCTTCATTCTGAACCCCTTCTGAGAGAGGATGGATTTAAAGGAACCAATCACTGTATGAGGAATATTTACCAATATGTTTTCCCTTCTTGAGGGAAAGAAAGCAGACAGAGATGTCTTTATGGCAATGATACATGCACACTTATTTTCAGAAGAGGGCTTGGAGCTGCTGAAATCCAAGTCCTTGAGAACGCTTTCAGGCTGCCTAAACACAGGAGCTAGGTGGTAGCACCATGCAAATAATACCTTTACAGCATCTTGCAACACTGAAGAGCTACCATTCCAGCTTTTAGAAAACCTGAGATGCCCAACTTGTACATGGCATTAGGGTTCTTGTGCAAAATAAAGTATTATAAATTATCTTGCATAATGGCAAAATAATTATAATTTTCCAGAATCAGAGTGTTGAAGATTCTTTGAGGATACTAGACTAGACTAAGTAACCTGAGCACAAGGGTAAAAAAACAAAAACCCTTCAGCCATTAACTGTCTAAATATTTTGCTATTTGATTGCTGAAAACCAATGTCCTTTAGTAGCCATTGCTATGCACTTATGGACCAGAATACTGTCAGAGGGAGGTAAAAAAAAATCTCAAAAAATGTTGGCTGTTTGATTGGACTTTTGTTTTCTTCAATTGAGTTATTAATTTAAAGTTTTCACTATTAATGGAAGTTGTCACTTAAATCTTTGGAGATGTTTTATGAAATGTGCTTGCTGCCACTAGGAACAAAAGCATAAGAACCCATCTTTTTTTCAGGAACAGGTAGAGAATGAGAGTTTGTTACATAGTTATTGCCCAGAATTTTCCATTATTCTTGCCTTTGAAATCTAATCCTCCATCCCAAAGCTCCACCCACAGAGTTGTCAAAAAAAGACTTCAGCACATGCCAACGCAAAAAGCTTGGAAATCTGTGTTAGGAAAAAACCCTAAACAAACCAGGTGATGGGGTAACTCTTTATAGGCCTATTTGTTTTATTCCTGCTAGACACTGGCATTACAATCATCAGTTTGTAGCTCTGTGGTTACTTCCTTACATGTCATTTTATTGTATTTTATTAAAAGAACATCTTGTCTGCACAAAATAATTAATTTAGCACCTCTAAAGCATTTTTATTCTTCATTCCAGCCTTTTTTATTTTAATTTAACTGATGGACAGCTAATATAGGTAGCTTGAAGAAAACAGCAGCACATGTTCACACTATCCCTAAGGATATAAAACACCCAGTACTTGCACACATATTTGCATGCATATATTTTCATACTCACCCTCAAGACTGTACATCCACAGAAAGTTTATAATCAAAGGCTTCACTCTGAAGAACTGGAGAGGCTGTTTGCATGCATAATGCTCAAATGCTCAGTGTAGCTGCCCAAGACAATACCTCAAGGTCACTGCCGAAGTATCCTAGCGAAATGACATTTAGCATCCCCAAACTTTATCCCACAAATACACTATGACAGAATATGAGGCAACGTCCAAGCTCCTAAGAATAGCAAAGACATGCCCAAGGCCAGGAAAAACACAACCATGCCAGGCTAGAAACATCCTAATTGGCAGAGGTGTGCAGGCTGCACAACACCAATGCAACACAACACACAGCTGTGTGTGCACATTCAACTCAGCTGAAGCAGCAACATAATTACTTACATATGTGGGACTCTCAGTACCATAAATGCAGTTAGATTAAGAAGTAAAGCATCAGCAAGAGATTTCTGCTGAAATTTTGTACACTTTTCAGAAATCTGCTTGGATGTGCCAGCAGGTATGCTGCTTCCAAGACCTTAAGAAAAAAATGCTTAATGACTGGTCTCTCTGGATCCCATTAAGTGATCATATAAACAGCAGGGCACTAAAAGGTACTCAACAGAAATCTCTTAGTAACATTCTATGCCACCATGCACTTAGTGTTTCATTTGTTCCTGAGGAAACATGGAAATTCATTCAGGTTTGCAGAATCAAAGTATCATACATGAGACTCTGTACTAAATACTAACTGGAGTACAAATCAACTTCAAGTATGAAAGAAGACAAAATTTCAAGGACAGAAGACATAGCCACCCTGAGTGCAAAGCATGTATTGTGAACATGTTATTCACATTTATTCAACAGTGTTCTGTGATAGGGAATAAACAGAAACCCACTACTCTCAAAAAATGCTAAAAGCTACTGGACTGGTCTCGAAAAGTGTGGTTTACCTAGAATCACATTACACAATACAGCTATGTGGAAGGCATCTGACCAGGACCCAGAAGATCCCAGACTGGGAAGCCAAGCCTACAACACAGGATCAGGCTTTCGATCAGGCAGTTGTTCTCTACAGCCATATCAGCCATGTGGCCAAAGTGCCTCTATCTCATAGTTTCTCTCACAGATGAATAAAATTTGCCTTTGGGCCAAGCATGAATTAAGCCTGATTTTAGCAGCATGCGTGCCCAGCACCTGCTGAAAACAA
Source organism: Melozone crissalis (assembly GCF_028551555.1). Taxonomy (NCBI): domain Eukaryota; kingdom Metazoa; phylum Chordata; class Aves; order Passeriformes; family Passerellidae; genus Melozone; species Melozone crissalis. Next base: position 30,435,938 of record NW_026535782.1, on the reverse strand, counting down.
GACATTTCCAAATGTGCTTCAAGCTGGGCACTGCTGGTGGAACTGGTCATTTACAAATCCTGACCTGCTTAAACAGTAATAATTTTGCCCTTTATCCCAAAAACTAGGAGATATATCTCAAGCATTGGCTCTCATATATGCTTAAGATGGACATAAGATTATGTCCTTGCTTTGGCTGTGATTTTCTTTATAGTGGCTGGTATAGCGCTGTGTTTTGAATTTCAGAAAATAATGTTGTGAACATGTTGATAGATGTTCCAGCTGTGTCAGCGCAGGACTAAGTCAAGGACCTTTTCTGCTTCTCACACCACCCCAAAGCAAGGAGGCTGGGGGCCACTAGAAGCTGGGAAAAGACACAAGACAGATGACCCCAGCTGACCACTGAGGTATTTCATACCATACGATGGCAAGCTCAGTATATAAACTGAGAGGAAAGCTGGCTCTATTGCTTGGATACTTGGAATGGGCATCGGTCACTAGGTGGCACATTTGGCAATTGCATTGTGCATCATGTGATCTGAATATTCAAATTGTTCTATCATTATTACTGGCTTTCCTTCTATTTCCATACTACCAAAATGCCTTCATCTGAACCCCTGAATTTTACAAATTCCTGCGCCCTTCCCTCCAGTTCTTTCCCCATTCTACTGGGAAAGAAAGGGAGAAGGCATCTGAGTGCTATTTCCAGACCTGCCAGCTTAAGCCGGCACAACTGTTAAGTATGTGTAATATTGACACTGTTACATTCTCCCTATATTAATTTTTCAGTATCTATTGTAGTGAGTTTCAAGCTGTTTGTCACAGTAGCATTTGTCTGGATGTCTTTTTCTGGCAAAGAAAGCTCGTCAACAATGAAATAATTGTGGTAGCACATTGACCATATCTTGAGTTTGGGCATATGTCCCAAGTAGATCTATTTAAAAAGCAATGAAGCACAACCTAAAATCGAACAGAATAATACGTCACTATCTTTTACCAGGGAAGGGAACTCCCGGGCAGCTTTACTTCTTGGTGCAAAAAACAACCTTTCAACTCCTTAAACATTGTGTGACTACTGCTATTGTCAGCATAACTGACATTTTTTCTTCTAAAAAATAAATTCTACTGAGAACTAAAACAGTACTGGAACCTATCCATGTAAAAATATCTTGTGTCAAGTTTCTATATCACCCCAAAATTCTCTTGCAACTTGAAACTTTCTCTCAGTTCAATCCTAACAATTGTCCATTTCTATGAATGCTACAATGAAATCAGGTCATAAAGGCAAAATATTTTTTTTAAAAAGAAGGAAAAAAACCACCCTATCTTGACATTCCTAAAATAGGAACTACTTATACTTTTAGTATACCCAGTTTTCGTTAAGATGTCAACAGAAAGCATTAAGACATTCTCTTCCACAATGAGGATAATCTTAAGACCCTATTACTTGCATAATTGGAATTTGGAAGTTTTAATGAACTCTAGTTTGTACAATACTGTTCATCACAAGTATGGACAAGAACAATTCACAGGGTTACATTCTTTTTTATAATATGCAGAATTAAAAATGACTATTCATTTTGACAAAGACTGATAGGTCTAAAGTGAACTTATGAATACTTATTCAGTGTCAAAAATTATTTGAGCAATGATTGGTTTTTGGCTGTTGAACAAAAAATAAGGCTACTTAGAAATTTTTTTCTAAAAGCTTTTTTTCATTAGCATTCAGCATTAAGGGGTCTGAAAAAACCAGCCTTCTCTGGATTGCTTAGATCATGCACTCGTGTTTTCCATGTGGGATTTATCCTTCCTTTTGCAGACACTGATGTGATAGCCGTCTGAACTTACACACTTGGAGTTATTTTTAAACACTGCTGTAATACAGCAGAACTAAGAACAACTTTTATTTCCAAGTGCTAGTTTGGAAAGAAACTTTGGAAAATTTAAACCATAGAAAAGTCTCAAGACAAAATCTTGCTGCAATAACAACCTGACTGAGGTTTCAGAAGACCTCACGTTTGCTGATTAACCCTAATAGGAAGTCCTAGGGTTCAATAGCATTGCTTTGACTAAAGCAGTCCCTGCGACTGTAACTGTTTAAATGTTTGGAAGAGTTGGGAGGAGAGTGAGGAACCAACCAAACAAAGAAACCACATATACACAAAAAACCCAAACAATTCCCCCCACACAAACAAACAAACAACTCAATATAAACAAATCTTACCAGAAAATGATACACTTTACCTAAGCTATTTGAAATATCTCATAAAACTCATCCTATCTCCCTGGTACACCTTCACAACCTTTAATGGTTGGACTCAATGATCTCAAGGACCTTTCTGAACCTAAATGATGCTATGATTCTATTCTCCGACAACATATCAATAATGCATTGTCTGAAGAGATTCTCAGTTCAGATATGCTATGTTTCTCTTATGTAAATAACCTGATGAAAGGTTTCAAGACAACTTTCAGGAAAAATTAAATCTATACACAGTAGTAGTCATTTTTTAGTGGTACCTCATGCTTCCATTTCAGAAGTTTTTATTTTAGCTAGGAGTACACTTTCACTTGTACAGATCACTTCAATGTCAGAGGGATTTCCAGATGCTCAGCAATTCACATGCACATAGCACTGCACAGAATGAGCATCTTACCATGGTTACTTCAGGGTTTACCCAACCACCACTGTGGTTTGTGGGAAAATACAACAGAAACATTCAGAAATCCAGACTCTAACAGTTGATTAACTCATTAAATCAGTCATAAACATAGTTTCAATAGGGTGATACCTAATCACCTTGTCTACTGTATTAATGACAGTTACTTTCTGATTGTACAGGTCACCTCTTCAGCCTTTACAGTAGGCCAAGTGTTTGCCTCCTACCCAGAGCTTGTTGCAGTATCTATTTTTAATAACATTTCCCATCCTTCTCCCCTCACAGTTTTAAAAAGCACAGAAGAGAAGGGCACATGTTAAGGAAGAGGAATGTGCAGAAACCATTTGGTCAATTCAAATCCTAACAGCCACAGATAAAATTAACCAAAGAATTGTATTTGGTGATCAAAAAAAAATAAAAACAAGTGTTGCTTAAGGTCATTGCAAGATTGACATTGTACCTGTAAACATATGGTGCTAACGTTGAATTTTCACACACCATCTCTGTTCTCTGGTGAATACTTTTGTCAAATGTGAAAAAAACATAATAGTTTACATACTTCACCCGACATACCTGGTATTACACTAAGAACTCAGCTATAGCAGAATGGATAAGAGAAATAGCTTACCAAAACTAACACCAGGAAAAAAGTTCAAAGTGCTTTGGTACAGCAGACACATTTAGAAACACTGATAAATTCAATTTCATTAGAAAGGTGATAGGAGGCTGCAGCTTAACCTATCCATTTCTGAACCTTGAAATCTCTCCTTTCCACAGAAGGAAGTTGCTTCAAACCCTTCCTATCTGGAAATTAAAGCAGCAGAGTTACTGCTCCAGGAGGGGCTGCCCAACTGCTCCAAGTGAGCCAGCATGCCCAGCACCTTGGGCTGTTTGATGCACGGCCGGCAGCTGAACAGATTGGGCAGTGTGTGTCCCTGTCCCTGCATACACAGGAGCCATCTGGAAACAAACAGCTCAATCATGAAAGAGAAAAGCTAATGAGGAAAATTGCAGCTTCCTGATCAAAAAACTGCAAGCTCCTCAAAAAAACAACATTAAAAAAAAATAAGAAAAAAGAAAGGAGGTACTTGTTTACCTCCTTACTACTGGTGTTTTAAGACTCACAGAAGATGAGGGCTTTTCTTTATCTCCTTCTGTAACTATGCTTTTTAGTTACATTAAAATCATCACCACGGGAAATGAGGGGGCAAGGGCTTCCACATGGTTCGGGGGCTGCTGCCTCGGCCCAAGGCACCGCAGATCCAGCAGCCTTGTGGCCCAGCAAGTTTTGCTGAAGGCTGCTGCCAGGTCACAGAGACCATGTGAGAGGATGCTTAAATACAACTAAATTTAAGGGCACAGCAGCCTCTATAAGACTCAAGAGTAACAGCAGCTGGAGGAAGGAGACAAGAAGTGAAGCAAATTCAGTACATCACCTGGGATCACGCCCTGAGCACCGTGCAGAAGCGTAGGCCCATGACAGCCGCACTGACAATGTGCCATTTAGCCTGGCCAAATCCACAGCAACCCCACGCCAGCAGCAGCTACTGAGAATCAACCCCAGCTGCTCTGAAGTTTGTGACTTCACCTTTAATGAGCCTAATTAATTTACTTTCAAGGTAGCCTGACTCCAGATTGCACTGTGTTTTCCAAATGTTTTCTGCGAAGCTGAGGGAAGAGACATCCACTCCCTGCGAGCCCCTATGTGGTCCTGGGGTACCCCTCCAGTTCAGGTGCTGTTTAGCACCAGTCCCTGCCAAGGGGAAACACCCATCGCCTGCTTCCAGGAGAGCCTGGGGAGAAAAGCCAAAAGGTAAAATACTGTAGAGCAAAACATGCTGACTGAAAATTGAACCAGGATTTTATTATTAAAAACAGTTCCCAGATTAAGGATTATAATTCCTAAAAGTTGGGGAGGCGGGGGGGGTGTTAAATACCTTTTTTGACACTAAGAGATCACTGGCCTCATTAAAAGGTGCTTTTATTTCATTTCCTTATTCAATCCCTCAGTCTTCTAACATAAATTTTTCTCTGCCACTGACAACTTCTGCATTATTTATACAACGGCCAAACTATAATTGGCCTCTTTCACATGGGTGAATATCAACATATGGGGGAGAAACAGGGCAAGGAGAGAATGCAGATAAGTGACAATTTCCATATTTGTAGAGAAAACAGTTGTACTCTGACAGCATGACAGGTTTTAGACATACTGTTCTGCATTTATACATAGTTTATGTCTAGCTTCTAAAGGTTCATTTAGCTAGAAAATCATCATGCTTAGCTGCTGAAAGGAGGCTGGAACAGAATGAGAAATTCTCATGATCTGTGTGAACAAGACAACCATTTTGCTGTAATATAATTTTTCAGAGCACCGGATTTTTCTTTCTAGGCTATTCTGATTTAGCTTTACTTTAGATCTAACATGAAGATACAATTTTTACTGTACACAGTACTATGAAACCAGTGGCCGATTTCCAATTTTTAGAGGCAGAAATTACATAAGCTTAAAACATACATCCTATTTTACTCCTGACATTGCCAGCTTTACTTTTAGCTTATTATAGCACATTCTATTCCTTTCTTTTTACCACAGCAATTGATTGAAACAAAAAACCCCTTGATATTTACATCCTGAAGCTTTAAAATCACAGTATATTCCCATGTAAAGAAGTGTGCTGCCATGAATTAAAGAGGGTCACATTTTACCAAGATGTTCTGCTTCACAGCTGGGACAGGATCATTTGAGAAGATTTCATATATAAACTACACAAAGCTTTTTAAACAGATCTTGCCTTACAGCTCACAAAATATGATCTCATCTCACTTACAAACTACACTAAAACTACAGCCTTGAATTAGGTTAAGGAGGAAGGGATGGGTTGGGTATGTGCAGGGAGGCAAGCAAGGAAGAACCAAGCTAACCCCTAAAAGCACTGTGCCCATTCAGGTGCAAAAATTACTGCAGGTTCAGAGAGGGAAAATACACACAAGCAACACCCAAACTGCTGCTTTTCTTCTCTCCACTGGGAGCTTTACTGACCAGACAACCAGAGGAGAGGCAATTCTCACACTTTGCCCAGTGTGCCCCCACTTGTGCAGACCTCACTGGTTCCCTGCATGCTCCAGGCAAGATCCAAAGCCTGCTGAGCCACTATCAGTCCCCATCTCAGCTTTCATATTCTGGTTTCAGGAAACATCAGATCTCTTAACACTTGTGATTCACAGTAATATAAGGCATTTTCTCTCAGGGAAGCCCCCTTTCATCAGCACTGACTGGACAAGTCTGACTTCAAACTGCCCATAACTGCAAATAAAATACTGTCACTCCCAATACAAAGGACAATTATCTACAGTTTTACTGACAAGATACCCATCTTCCTATGGAGCTGATAGTAAACTTTTCACTGCTATTAAGACTCTGAGATACAAAGTTTATTCTTAGTGCTTCTTTTGCACTGTAAGATTCTGCAGAAACACATACTGTGATTTGTTGCATTAACTTGGAACCAGAAAACTTGGGCTCAATTCCCCAGCACTTCCACAGGCTCCCCATAAGGCCTTTAGACATATCACTTAGAATTCCAGTGTCTCACGTCAGGTATCTATAAATTGGCTGGCAAAGTCTCATCTAGTCTCCCAGACTTCTTAGAGTCACTGGAATGGAACAGATAGCTCCAGAGAGTAGTTCATCTCACCTGCAGACAGCAGTCCATCTCACACCAAGACAGACGCCTAAGGTAGGTCAAATGAATCACCTTCTGAAGGTATTTAAACTTAAATGAGATGAATCCTATCCTTAATTCCTCTCTGCCATTGATCCCCATCTGTCATATGGGATTTGTGTTTCAACACATCAAGAGGACATTACTTTTATTGGCGCCTACGTAATATAAATGACTGTCTGATGTGTACAGACTTGCACACTTCACAAAAAGCTATTCCTAAGATCTTTACCTGAAATCTTCATGTCTGCATTCAAAACAGGCTATCTGAGCAGCTGTGGTTTAGACTGTGCATTTGTTTTGCCCATTTATGTTATCACATACCAGAGTTGTACTAGGTGTTCTCCTGTATCAGCCTCTCATTGAGAGGGGGAGCAGAAATCTCATATAATTACATCAACCTCTGGACAGATAAATTGGCTCCTGTACTGGGGAAGCTGCTGTAGCAGAATTTTGCTAATTCCTTTATCATAGAAACTGCTTCCTGGTATGAAATAGCTAGTCTTTTAAGTATTACTGGAGCTGAAACTAGTTTATCTCCTTTATGTCAGATAAATTACCTCCTGGATGCAAAAGGCTAAATCCAGGTTCTTTGTACCATCCCACCTGTAAATTATTCAAATCCCAGTTGTGAGCATGACATAATACATAGAATAGCTTTCTTCAGTAGCAAGTCAAATAGCTTACATCTAGTTTTCAACTGGAAGATAGCAAATCATGATTACTGGGAAACAGGATACTTTCTTCTATTTAAAACCAAAAAAATTATCATTTATGCCAGGTTGAAGGTAAAGAGGTTTTTAAAGAATAACTCAGCATGGTTTCTAAATAGAGCTCCAAACTGGATGTCCAAATCCCCTAGTATGAACAGTACTTTATGACCAGCAAAATATACTTACATCTGGCAGAATACCTAACAGACAAGTGCTCACATTTGCAGGTCTGAAGTTCCCATGATTCAATTAAAATCCCTTTGAAGGAGAGGGTTGATATAGTTACAGCAGTGAGTTTATTGATTTCTGGGGGCCTTAAAAGATGGCACTTTTCCCAACATTTGGACTAGGTTGATTTTTTTTTTTTTTTTTTGGCACAATAGCCTATGTCCCCAGTCAAAGATCTGGATCCTATTGTGTAAGGCACAGTACAAACACATTACAAGGCATGTCAGGCCCTGTTCTACAGAGACTGCAGAGCAAACACTGCTCCTCACAAACATGAAGCGGCTCTTGATGAAACAGCTGTCGCTGGTTACAGCCCACATTTGGAATTCATGTGTTAACAGAGCACCCATACATAAAAATAACAAAGCAAAATTAGAAAAAAAGGAGAAAGAAGGAACATGGCCACCACACGTTATGATGTTTGTTTTTGATTTTTCCCATGTGTCCAGGCAAGCAAGCAGCCTACAAAAACAGGTAAACAGGTTTGAAAAAGCCTTAGCCAGCTATTTGAAGTGATGGCGACAATAAATGACTTTGCATGCAGTCTTCCAACTCAACTATAAAAGTGCTTTGAAGGGGAAAAAAAATAGAACTGTATTTCTGGGACATAATTCTGCTCATCTAAAAAAAACCCCATGATTCACTAGAAATACATCAACAAGAATCCTGATCTATGTGAGCCAGAATTGGAAGAACAATATTAGACCAAGTCCAATGGAAAAAGCAACATGGCCTGAAAGCAGCTGTTTTGTAACAGGAAAAATTTTAGCACGTGTTCATTTGAGGCTCTCTTTCTGTGCCTTATCTAGGGAAAAACTCTCATCTATCTACTACTACTAAAACTCATAGCAATTGCACATGCTGTGACTGTATCCTTATGTAGAAGGGTGCTGTCCCATATGGTGAACACGCTTATTACATCTCAGTCTTACACACTAACTTGCTGATACCAGCCAGCTAAGGTTTAGTTCTAACTCTGCCTGGCAGAGTTTGTGTAGATCATCTTCATCTCTGCAGCAACAGGGACAGAACATTTGACCATCATGGAACAACACGGAGCCTCTTCACTCGCACACCTCACTTCTAATTTACCTCCTAATCTTGCTACACATAAGGACAGAAAACTCATATAGCCAATAATAATGGGACAACAGCTTGACTTGACTAACCACAATCAACAAACTTGCTGATGGTCTTTAGGAGTGGAAAAGTTTCAGCACATTCCCCTACTCTTTTTTTTTAAGTACTACAGCTTAAGGTAAACACTAAGCATAGTTCTACACTATTGAGTATACAATCTCTTAAACTTTGTACCTAGAATTTATTTAATACAATTACCTCGAAGACTGATTGAAGCAACTACCTGTAAGCATATTAACAGCACTATAACTATAAGTAGGACAGGCTGAGCTAATATTTTTCACAGTTTGAGGATAAATTTTTGTATTATTTCCTCAGCATAATTCCTAAAGTATCCAGAATGATCAATACACTTATCCCAAAAGGACCCATGAAAAGGCCAATATTTGGCCTAGTGGAAGACAAAACCTTAAACAATTTGTTGACTATAACAATCTCAACTAGGCTCAGTACTCATTACATCTACCTGTGTTTGCCCACCCTTGAGCTCATCCTTCCAGACTTACACATTTACCTACCTGAAACGCCTAAAGCCAACACTGTCAACTATGCCAAGCGGTTGGATTTTTACCTCCACAGAAAGATTACTTTTCTTCACCACAGAAAGAGCCATAGAACTGACTGGAAGAAGCCACAATGACACCACAGACTAGGGAATGGCAGGTGTTGACCCCTTCCAGTAAATAATTTAGCATTGCTGTAAAATCAGTAAACGCCACTGAATTGATATGTTGTTTTAAAAGTAGCTGAAGCACACAGATATTCTAAGAGCCAAATTTCAACACAAATACCTGAAAAGGCAGGAAAAAGTTTTGACTTTCGGGATTCATTTGAAACCTTAAGTAACAGTGCAGACAGTTCCTTCTGTGCCTGCAAAAGACTGGTTCATCACCTTTAATGGACATTTAGCTGGTTTTTGCTTTAGAATCTAATTGACAGTACATGAATAAGCAGTGTTCAATTCAAAAATCTGAGCTCTAGCTGCTTGATATAAAGATAAAATATTCATTATTATTATTATCCCAAAATGCCTATTTCTATAGCAAGTTTTATGCCTTGCTCACCTATAACACAACTTTCATCAGTATTTATAAAGAGTAATTGATTTTGAGTAAACAGATCACAATTATAAGCCAGTGTATGATATATAAAGCAAATATTTGCATATCAAATATTAAAGTAAGCCCAAGTCATTATTAAAAACAGACATATATTTTGAAAATGACAAATGCAAGAAAAAACTATAGCACATGACTTCAGGTGGTTTTGTCCCACATGATTTTTACTTCAATTTTTCATTATCAGCATTTTCTCAGTAAGCTAAAAAAAAAAAAAAAAAATAAATATACATTAATAAAAACCCCAAACAGATCAATCCTCTTATGCAAGATTTACATAAATAAAGCAAATATACAAGATAAGAGCAGCAAAGGCCTTACACAGCTATACCACATCATAAAGTGAGTGACCTCTGTCAAGGTCACATGGATATTGCTGGGTGTTTCTCTGCTCTAACTAGCAGCCGAGCAAGCTAACAAAGCATGAAGTAGGAAAGTCAAAGATGATGAGCAAGTGCAAGGTAACTGCTTGTTATTAGCATATGAAAAAAAAGAAATCAAAAATCTCCAAAAGAAAGGCACACACCGTCAGGCTTTTCATAAGGAAGTATTAGTATGTCCCAGATACAGTTATCAAATGCAAGAGTGTAACAGTGTAATCTTTAATTAAATATTTGGACTGTTAGAAAATACATAAACTTTAATTTCAGAATCTAAAAGTCCTGCAGTTCAACCAATATTCCACTTGCAGTCAAAAAACGTACTTGCCTTGCACCCTCAGCTGGACTACTCGAGGACACCTTTGGCAGTTCAGTGGGAGCACACTCTAAAAGGCAGCCCTCTCATCAGAGACACCCGTTTTCTTACCAATGCCACCAATTAACTATCCAAATCCTGGCACACACAGAGAACATGGAAGATGCTAATCAAGACAAGTTTGTCCTGGTTCAAAGCAGAATCATGACAGGATTCCCTGGTTCAGATGCCAGCCACAAGATTTGTCACCTGCACAGACAGTTCCAAACCCAGAATGGGTTTGACAGAAGACCATCCTTCCGGTATCATCTCACTGATGGGCATCTGGAAACTAAAGCCTATTTACACAAATCCTGGCCATAACAATGAAACACAGGGCACTGGCACTCCCAAATCTCAGAGAGTAACAGGAATTCTCTTTTTAAGTGAAGTGCCTACTAATAAACACAGTTTATAGTTTTAGGACACATCAGAGGAGCAAAATAAATGGAAAGAAGAGTTAGCACTAGTTAGATAAATAAACAAAAATGTCTCATCAGTTACAATGGATGAAATAGGATTATAACATACAAGGGCAGCTTAAGGGAAGTTCAGACAGAACCTCTTCACACTATGCTACATGTCACATCTTTTACAGCAAATGCTATTTAATCCAGGAGACACAACAAGAGTTAATAGCAGCAAGTTCAACGGGTTGGTGATTTTTAGGTCAAAAGGACATTCTCCATTCTCAAGGATTAACACAAATCCAGCAATTTCAACATCAAATCTAGAACTTGTACCTGGTCCAGTTAAAAGAAAATACTAATCTACAGACTTCAAGTAGAAAGGTGTCAGTCTGCTCAGAAAGGTGTCATCTGCTCATACACTTGCTACCCTGACGGACCAAACACTGATACCTCATTTCTGGTCTGGGCTCTAGTATCCTGTGTACCCAGCCAGGTTGCTGCGTGAACTTCTGCGTATCAGGGCACAACTTAATACTGGTATTTTCACTGTGTGGGGATCAAGAAGCCTTTCAGCATACCCAGCATTGCAAAGAGAACAGTAAGCTTTTAGAAGTCCCATTAGGAAACAGACTAGACACATCCCAATTGAGACAACTCAAGTCCCTTCTCTAAACTAATTCTAGTCCAGCATCCTTTCTGAGTTAGGCACCTCTCCTACTCTCAACACTCCAGTCAGTGTTTACACCTGCAAGCAATTTCTTTTCTCTTTGAAATAAGAGCAGATCACATTACCTGGCTGTAATGCCTAATCCTTCTCAGAACCAGTATTTTAGGGGGAAATCACTTTTTTTTTTATTGGAAGTATCCAAAAGTATTACAGTGCACTTTGTTAAAACACATTCAGATGTAGAATGAGAAAGCAAATGAAATCAGTCTATAATAGCACTTTTTCCAACTTTATTAAAATTGGCACAAAAAACCCAGAAGTACTCTCATGAATATGGATTCTGTATTTTATTCCAGATCATTGTCAAAGGTAATGAAAAGAATTGGAATAATGGAGATGGCAATTCCCCATACACTATCTGTTCTGCAATTTATGAGATGAAAAAGAAAAAAATCTGTTCACCTGGACAATAGTGCTGTTCTACAGTATTATTTTTACAACTAGAACATCACCCTGAACTAAATAAAATGCCTTACTGAATTCAAAACCCAAAACTTGCATTATCAACAAGAAACACAAAGAGCCATTTTAAACTCAAAAATAAAGTTTCAAAACTCTTTTGATTGGGATGTATTACACTATCATTCTTTAACCCTCAAATATTTGGCAGCAGATGGTGTCTTCTATCAAAACATCATACCACTAAGTTTTCCTTATCACTTTATCCTGTAAAAAATTTAAAAATACAACCCTTCCCATCTCTATTTGTATCATCACATACTTTAGGAATTCCTCCAGACTCTAATACTTTATCCTAGAAATAAATGCTTGTAAAAAAATGCTGTCCATGGCTTTGGAAAGTAGAAACAAAAAGAAAAAAAAACCAACAAAAAAAAAGCCGAACCACAAATAATCCAAACCAACCAAATCAACAAACAAAAAACAACAAAAATAAAACAAACAAAAATCCAAACAAACAAAAATAAAAACCCTGACATGCTAATAGTGGTCATTAAGTTTTCCACATAGGAGTTGGATCAAGTGTTCATCTGTACACAGACGTATTTTCTAGCAAAAGCACAACTGTTACCCTGAACCAGATAAGTTATTTGTCAAAGAAACTTTATTTCCACAGTGGTTTGCACAAAAGTACTCCAATTATTTTTAACTGCACTATCTACATAGTTATTTAAACACATGGACATGAGAGTGCATGAGTAGACTCATATCTCTGAGCCAAGCTGAGGAATGGTTACCAGCTTTCCCATTTGCAACTGCTACGCTGATTTTTCAACCACGCGATTGCAGTAAAACAACACCCTTAAGATAAAGGAACAAAACAGAACGTGTAACTGTATTTTTAAGCACTTAAATCAATTCCTTAAAACATTACTGAGCAGCTTTGAGGCACTGTACTACCTAGTCATTATAGCTATGGCTACATTATTAAAGCTACCACAATACATTTGCCCATAAATCCTGAATAGTGTCCAGGAAACTTACAGACAACATCCTTAAAGGAACAAAATTAAGTTTAGCCACTCCTCAGCAAAATTTTATTTTCCTGAAATTTTTATATAACTATAATAATTCAGAGATTATTAATTATTTGGATAATTTCTCATGACTGTTTTAAAATTTGTTAAATCTTCTCAATTTAAAAAGGTATTATGACTATTAGAAGCTTATCAGATAACTACACTGCACAGGAAATGTTCCAGATCTATTTCATGCTCTGATAGATTTCTCTGAGCCTATTTAGGGACATCTAGAAAAGAGAAGTGGCATCCTGAGTTGGCAATTCTCTGAGGATTTAGAAGATGGCAACACCACTCCCTCTAGTATGGAGAGGGAGAAGTGTTCAGTGCCTTCTGTTTCAGGGAAATACTTTCAGACTGGCAGTGATAAGAAAACAGGTTAAGAAAAATGGTCAGCTCTCTCATAAGCCATTGATGTGCTCCTCCTTTAGCTACTTGGGGAAAACAACAGAAGAGAAAAGCCAGCCTCTAAAATACACGGATTGAATTTGTCAAAAGTAGTACATAAGGAGACGTTCTTAGTACAGTTCCCATCCAGCTTTCAGTCATTACAGGACTCAAAGAAAAAATTAGTATTAGCAAATATTTTTACTTCTTTTTTTCATTTAAACAAGAAAAAATTTTCCACACGCTGCTGCATAAATCACTCAGCTAATCCTGAAAGAGATCGCCTGTAGCCTGCTCTTAGCCTAACACCAGAAGAAATCATGAAAAACCTTTGTCAGTTGTCCTCCTCCTAATGCATTCTGCATTGGTTCTAGTAATTTTGTAAAAGAAGTAACAGTAAAACCACCCCCACTTTTATTGGGGTGTATGAGAGAGAAGAGCCCACTCTAGCAAAGATGACATTTGTACGTAAAGATCCTGAAAATATTTGTTAAACTAATGCTTTGTTTACTTAGTCTGGCAAATGCTTTTATTTTAACCTCGAGTATCTTTAGGAAATGTCAGCAGTAAACACAAATTAATAGTTTGCTCCCTTATCTGTATTTCTAATTAAGTTTTTTTCCTAGACACAGAGTTACGTCTAAAACAAACATTCTCTAGAAAATCAAAGTAAAATCAAACAATGAAGTATTTCTCTTTGTGAAACTGCGTATTTATATAGGCATCACCAGCAGAGGGAAGGAGATCATGGTATCCATGCACAATAATTCCTCCATGCTTTTCTTCCAGATATGCAGTAATATTTTTTGTCCTTTTCATTTGTATCACAAACTTTAATGTCTCTCCCACAGCACGTAACACGAGGTTGCGTGCACCCTTTACTCAGAAAGCAGTTCCCAGTAAAGAGTTTATCTATGTGCTTAAACATGCATGCAAAAAAAAACTACATAAAAATATTTTTTAATTGTAATCAGACTGCTGAATGGACAGGAAAAGACAACAATATGCTAATAAGAGCTTCATTTTCATGTAAGGAAACATCAATTAACTGAGTTCTGTACAGCTGAGTGGCTTAAAAACTTCTGCCAAGACACTAAGCTGCTCCTTCTTCTTACTTATTACAGCCAACCCTGCCAAAAGACCATAAAAATTGATTTTATGTTTCCGGTGTCTCTATGCTAGCTGGAAGAATATAGATTTTTTTTTCCCCCCTAGGTTTCTGACAAACAGAACCTTCCCTTATCTTACACCTTCACTACACTAACCAAGACTGAGCATGTTCTTGGTCATCTCCTACATCTGATTTAAGTTATGACTGAGGTAGGAAAACATTTCAGATTGTTAAATCAAACACTGTTCTGTATGGTTCTGTAGGGTTTCTGGCCCATCAGCATTACACAGGAGGCTATATCCCACTTGTGCTCCTATGGCATATGTGGCAACTGATTGTTTTTCCCATTTGTTTTAAGGAAGTATTAGAACTGCTGTTAGTCTGTGAGCTACCTCTTTAAATTCCAGTATCAACCCCTAAAATAGATTTAGCATCTTTCACATCAAACATTAATAAGGCTCACTTAGACGCTCCTAATGTGAAGGAAAATTTGGCTTGTATGAAATGGCTACACTGGAACATTTCATGCTTTTGCAAGTGCAGGAGTATGATTATTTCCTACAGTATGTCATTATCTTATGCCCTGTGGTTCTTTTTGAAATTATCTCTTCTCACTTAAGCTGCCTACACTATGTTTTTAAGCTATATAATTTCAATTTATGAATTGCGTGCATGCAAATTTTGAGCAACTATACCACAAGCCAAGTAACACACCACGTTATATTTCTCTCAGACACTACTAATAGAACTTAAAAATCCAAAAACCTTGGAACAAAAACAGATATATATTTGACTCAAGACATAAAATCAGGTTATTTGTTTGCAAGACAGACAAGAAAGTACTATTCTAGACACATGTGCAATCTCCTTACGCTTTTCCTGAGCAGGTTTTTTTAAGCATGGCAGGAGATGTCATTTCACATCCTCACAAAGCAAATTAGTTCACCGGCTACTTGTCCTTATACCCAAAAGCTTCCCCCTCCCTTTTTCAGGGACACTCCTAAAACAACTGCCCATCTGTAACTCTAGATGTCAACTCACCAGGGAAGGAAACTCCCCTTGGGTCTGCAAGTACCATCTTCCCTTTCTCAGGATGGAGTAACTCTCCCGGACAATAAAGCAATTTAAACAGCGCGTAACAGATTAACATGCAACATGGATGGCACACTGCACGGCAGCTCTGAGATCAATATCAGCGCGGCAGATTAGGAGTCGACTTGTCATCTACAACATGTATGCGTATCTAAAACTACTCTGCTGACCTTTGTACAGAAAATATTGTTGCAGAGACAGTGAAATATTATTGCACTACAACATTTTGCATTGAGTTTACAAGGTAATAAAGACAGAGCTACTTCTTCACATGCAAATGGCTATTAAATAAGGAAAATAAAACTTGACATCCCCTAGACAATCAAAAGAAATGATTTATTTGGATGCCAACATCTGTCTTGAGATTGTGGCCAAGTGCTTTTCTGTGCTCATTTAGGACTCTACTTGGAAAGCTTTTCAGTTACATCTACCTAGAGATTTCTCTCTACCGCTTCCCATCTGACAGAAATCACTCAGCTGGGTCTGATGAATAATAGCAAAAGGCAGCTTGTATCAGAGATGATTGAATTACAGATTGTTGAAAGTGCCATAAAGGCTCATTCCAATGACTACATTTAATTTATTTACTATACTGACTACCAGAAGCTAGCAGTCGTTTGATATCTTTATTTCAGGAGGCTAGAAACAAAAGAAATCTTAATATTCTTTGTCACTTTCTTACTACTGTACCTAGCAGAGTTTGATAGGCAAAATTAACTTTTAAAAAGAGCGCTGATCCCCTTCCCATACCGTGTGCACCTAGGAACCAGGACAGAACGTCCCCAAACCAAAGCAGGGCAAGCGGTACTCGGTATGAAGGCAACAATGTCAGAGAAGATGAAATTGCATGGAAAGAAAACACATTAGCCTGACAGCCTTTCTAAGTAATGAGGGAAAGGCTTTTGTGAATTGATACGTAAACGATAAGCTGTTGTCCTACGGTCCGGAGGGGAGCGCAGCGCCGGGGCGGGGCGCACCGCCGCGCCCCACCGCCCTCCGCCGGGGCGGCCGTCGGGACAGGCCACCCTGTCCGGGGCGGGGGCACGGCGCTGGCAGCGCCAGGTGACACCCGGAGAAACAAGTTGGCCCGGCGGCCGCCTGGGCGCGGGCTCCGGGCAGCGGCGGGGAAGGATGGAGGGATGCGGAGCGGACGGCTCCCCTCTCCGGCAGCCGGGGCGGGGGGCGACGGCGGAGCTCCGCGGGGGCGGGGAGCGAGGAGGGCGGCGGGGGGGGCGCGCGCGTCCCCTTTGTCTGTGTCGCCCCTCCCGTAAACGCCCCCACCCCCGCGGGGAGCGCCCCGGGGGCGGGTCCCCGCCCCCCGGCAGTGCGGGCAGAGCCGGCGGGCAGGCGGGCGGCGTTGCAGCCGCCCCCGGAGCGTGTGCGCTCCCCCCACCCGCGCAGCGGGCAGCCCCCCCCGCCCGAGGCGACGCCGCCCGGGCGCGGCTGCGGGCGGCCCCAGAGCGCTGCCTTACCTGGCAACCGGGGCGGGCGCAGCCGGCTCCGTCCTTCAGCCTCTCCCCACGGCGGCAGCTCCCGGGGCGAGGCTGCGGTGCGCGGCGGGGCGCGGGCGGACCGCCCCCGGCAGGGCAGGCAGGCTGCCCCAGCCCCCGGCGCTCGGCGGGCTGGCGGCGCGCCGGGCGTTAAGTTTCGGCGGCGGTGGCGGCCGCCGGCGGGCAGGGCAAGGCGAGGCAGGCGGGGCGGCGGAGGCGGCACGGGGGCTGCGCGGCGCCGGGAGCGCCGCCACACTGCAGCGTCTCCAGGAATCCCTCCCGCGAGAGGCAGCCCATCACCCCCGGCCCGCCGCCCTCATTGGCTGCGGGGCGGGGAGACGCGCTCCCGCCGCCAATCGCCCGGCGCCCAGCGAGGGTGGAGCCGCCGCGCCGGCCGCGCCCATCCCGCGGCCGCGGGTCCCTGTCCGCCCCGTCGGGCGGGGCCGGGCGGCGGCGGGCGGGGGCGAGGGCGAGGATGGGGACGGGGACGGGGACGGGGAGGATGAGGAGGGTATCCCCGCGCGGTGCGCAAGGCTGGCATCCCCGCGCTGCCGCCGGGCGGCACGAAGCGCTGTGCCGCCAGCCCAGCCGCCGTCGGGCGAGCGGGTGCCCCGGGCGAGGAGCGGCGGTGGCTCCCGCCCGTAGGTGGCGGGGCGGCGGCGACCCCCGGCAGGCGTAGGTGGCGCTGATAGCGAGCCTGGGTGCGCAGCCCCCCTGTGCCGCCGCCCCGGGCAATCGCGACCCAGCGGTGAGGCGTAATTGGCTTCTGTGGCTTAGGCGAGAGCAGACTGTATCGCGTGTTCAGGTAAGGACGTGCAAGGGTTAACCTAATTCCCTTGATCCATCCACTCTGAACTGGAGCTTTGATTAACATTGGTCTGCAAAATGTAACTGTAACAAATTCAATTAAGGGAAGCACATTTCTTCAACTTTTAATTAGATCTACCCTATTTGTCTCATGTTTAATATAACATAAAAAGTTGCTCAGGTTCCAGAGGGAAATGGAAATAGATTCAGATGTAAGCTCAGCTTTTAAAAACACAACAGACTAAAGTTCTTTGTTCCTCAGCATATATTACTGCTGCATTTATACCCTCAAAGAGGATAACAAGCAAAAATCTCAAAGAGGAGGAAAACAATTTTACCTGCACAATTGTAAACATAACAGGGTAGTATTTCTGTGTTTCCCATAACCTTTAATTGGTTACACGGTACCGAACATACAGGTTGTAGCCCAGGTTTGATGCACTACTGTGCATGATCCTGCTGGATTACAGTTGTTGTAAGAAAACTTGAGAAAGTAGTAATATATTTCACAACCATTTAGTTAGTTTCTGTTATTATTACACTGACTGAGAGTGAAATTTACCTAAAGTACATCTTAATATAGGTAGCAGATGTTGGCAAAGAGAGGAGCCCGTATGCCATCGTCAGCAGGTAACTGAGAAAGTCACGCAGCCCCCAGGCACATCTCGTAGGTGACTTATTGTGCCTTCAACAGCACTGTATTCTGCTTTTCCCCATCCATCCTTTTATGCTGGGATTTGACTCTAAAATTCACAGCCTTTTTCCAGTTCCGTTTTTCTGATCACATTTGTTCTTAGGTCTGTTAGTCAGAATATCAGTTTTTCTTGTATGGGCACATTAGCTCATGAGAGGAGAGAAGGAAAGCAAATGCAACAGAAATTACATTGTAAAGCTTTTACTGAGCTACATAAAGGAGGAACAACCATAATTTAAACTGCATATGCAGAAGTGTCACCTGTGTTCGGATTACTCTATATGATTTAAAAGGGTTGCTGTTTTCTCTGTCCCAGTACAATAGATATCAAGGGTTATTTTCTCCAGGATCATTTATCTGGTCAGTTAAAAAACCCACACATTTCAGTGCTAGTAATTATGAGGACTTGATGCTGAGTTCCTAACAGCCACACAGCCAGAAGTCTGTGGGAGTCTGACATTCACAAGGCATGACACATCATATGCTGTCTTAGTATTTGAGCAAAGACAAGAAACATCACTGAAGCCCAATGGCCCTTCCTTAGTGTAGAGACAGTAAGGAACAGAAATGCTATCTAGTCATAGTCCTGAAGAGTATACCAACACTTTTGCACTCTGTCTGTGGTAGCTCACACATAATGGTTCTGCTATGTTTAAAACAAACAAACAAACAAACAAACAAACAAAAGCCCCCCAAACCAGCTGTCATAGCAGCTGGGGGAGATTTTGCCTATTATTTTCTGAGCTTGGTTGTTTGCAATTAAAGAATTGCTGCAAAAGTTGCTTCCCTCAGTTTCTTTCAAGTTCAAAGGTTTATTCATACAGAAAGAGGTTTTCAGTCCTGCAATTTTTATTCCACTACTGCCTTTTCAAGGAAATGGGTAGTTGCTATCCAGTCATTATGTTAATTGTGCCAAAGGAAGCTGTGAGGCTTGAGGAATGACATACATATCCTGAATGGATAAGGATGCTCCAGAAGAGCTCAGGTGCCATTTGATGAGTACTTGGAGTGGTAGCCAAATGCTAGCCTCTAAAATCATGAAACATAGATCACTGTATTTGTTTTTGTTAACTCTTCCACAGTTGTGTTTAGGGAAAAAGAAAGGATCTTATTATGAGAAAAAAGAAGAAACATGCAAATCCAGAAGAAATTCTATTCTATGACCTATTTTGTTGTTTTGTTTGGCATTTTTAAAAAATGTAATGTGTTTTAATGCATCAGAATATAATTTTAAATAGTGTCAGCCATTTAGAAGTTCCATCAGGAATCCTACTACATACAAATGAAGTAGACTCCATTATATTCTTCATATGTCCTGTTTTTGTTTTAGACTTTGACTGAGCCAAAGGTACAGGTGCATAAAAAAAAAGAATAAAAACTAAGACCAGAAATTATTCCTTGTTTGTCTTTGTCTTATTTATTTTCTACTTTCTGTATATTGTGACTTCAAGGTACAACCTCAATATTAGAAAGTAATATGAGCCATAAAAACTAGATTTTGAAAATGAAAGACTCCTGCTTGATCCATAAAGAAAGAGGAAGCATGGACCAAAGCCAATGAAACCAATATTCTTGGGCCTACCCTGGCAAGTTTTATGTCATATAAAGAGCAGATGCTAGAATGGCAGTCACTGAACTGAGGCTAATTCAGGAGCAAGAGCAGTTGTTACACATAAAAAAAAGCAATCAGGTCTCTGACTTTTTTCCTTTTGTAGGTCACCCTTTGTGTGACCAAGTATCAAAACTGCCACAAAGACATGTACAAGATGGGAAGTCAGGTAAATAATGAGACCAAATCACTGGCAGGTAAGTAAGTAAATAAAACTGGTGGCATGTTAATTTACTTACCAGGTAGATCTGTAAACTAACTGAACTGGCTTTGTGTTGCACAGGGTTGCAGATCCCTGTCTTTAACAGAAAAATGCTTTTATTTTGTTCTTCTTTATCATCTGTTTATGCTTTGATTTGTTCTTTTCCATCCTCATTTTTTTAGTTTTTGGAGAAGTTCTTTCATGGGAAGATAAAGGACTTGGGTTTTGCTTACGGAAATGGAACAGCTTTTAAAATTAGGCTCTGATTGCTGTAGTTTAAGAACGTGCTTCTGAAATTTCTTCGAACATGTTAAATGTCTGTTTTTGATTGTTTTGGTGTTTTTTCCAGTTGACTGGGAATCCAAGGGCTGGTCTGTATAGCTGAGAATTAAACACTTGGAATCCCATTTGCATGTTCTGTTGTCACACTCGTGGTTTCAGTAAAGTTTACATAATACCTACTGAGTGGTTATGATGCACTTAGAATGAAAGACATGAAAGCAGAGAGAGAAAGCTACGTCCCCAAAGTGACAATTAACCTTCAGTAAAATTAATAAATACTGGAGTAACTATTCAACTATTCACAACTAATGGAAGTGTTACATGAAGCAAATCATCTTTGAAGATTATTTTTCTAACAACATGTGTGATTATCATTTGGGTAGAGAGAGTGGAGAATAAATGTTGGGGTTTTGTGGTTTTAATCATAGCTAAAAATCAAAGGGTAAAATCAAAGAACTTGTTAGTCCATTCACTGATGCCTGTCTCAGTTTGTCATCTGATTTCATTGTTTTCTTCTGTTTGATCTGTACACATCTGCTGCTGCTTCTAAGTTGATTAGGCAGAGATGGTCTCTTTTAGTCTGCATTTGTATAGCAGCTGACACTGAGAGCTCCTGCTTTGTGCCCAGGGCTCCTGGACACTGTGGCAGCAGAAATGAAAATGAAAACAGAACTACTCTGAGGGGGTGTTCAAGTGTAGCCAAACCAACTTGCATATGCTTTGCACAGATGTCAGCTATGTAATGTGTGAAGTGATCTGAGTCAGTGTCAGTCTGTTCCCCTGTAGATGGTGCCCCTAGTTCAGGGATTCTCTTTTGGGTTGGCACATCTGCATCCCTAATCCCCCTCCCCTCTTTCAAAGTCAGTTTTGCCAAAGAGGTGCTCAGCATGGTACTCCAGAAAAAAATGTTTTTCAGTGAAGGTAAGATGAGCTGGACTGAAGTCCCAGTTCTCTTTTCAGAGAGAAAACACAATCTGCTATATAAAATGACAAACTACTGAACTCTTAGCTTCCAGAACACCCTGATATTATCAATCTCCTTACCTTATGGCTTCCTCCATGTAAAATTTCTAATCCACAGTTAGTATATGCATCACATGGATGACTGTGTAATAAAAAGAATGTGAAATGTCATTTCTAATTTAATTTTGAAGAGTGACCTTGCAAAGCAGGTGGAAGATCTGTGTAATGGCCGTCAGTGTTACCTCTGAGGAGAGGGTCGAGACTTAAACAATGTTTTTTCAAATCAGTATGAATGATTATCACAATGTGCATAAGAGAGCACATTCCATGTCTCCAATACAAATTAAGCATAACTCTGTATGGAGAGGCTCAAATGAATTGACTTCTAAGTGCAAAATGTGCTTATATTTACACCAACCTGAGAGTGGAGTGAGAGTGAATAATATAAGTATCAGACTATAACACTGAAATAGAGGTAAAATCTTAAGGTTTCAGGCTTGCTAGACTTCATGCCTCTAATTTGAGATGTCCATGAAATCTTCACTTTGCAGCAGACATACAGCAAAATGGCCCAGGAAGCCAGCCCAGCCATAAAGCATGGTAAGTTCTACCATATAACTATGCAGAGTAGGCCAAGAAATTCCAGGTGAATTTAAAATGGGATAGAGTTACTAAAGAACTAATTAATGTATTTTAAATTTCAGAAAATACTTCTGAATATTAGTAGCATGATAAATAATTCTCAAGGGAGTTTGTTTTCATTTAGCTCACATTGTCATTTCATTCAAAGTAAAATTACCTTAGTATTTGAATTTAAAATGTCAAATCAAGAAAGTGTACTATTTTTTACAAGTAATCATTATTTCATAATGATTTGTCTGTTTTAAAAATGTATTCACTTCTCTTACAAAAATGCAGTCACTTTACATTCTGATGTCTAGACTTTTATTGAGCATAAAAGCTTGCAAACCACATACATAAATGAACTGAAAATTATGCTTCATTAATATAATTAGTAGAAAAGATTTTTGAATTTTGCTTTCTTCATAACAATATCTTAGCCAGTATACAATATGGTAAGCTAGCATTTACTCTGGCAACTCTGTCTGTCAGAAACACCATTTTGTTTACAAATGAAAAGAATTGTTTTGTTTGCCTTATTGCTTTTTCTATAGCATATGCCATAGCCTTCAAATTGTGTGAGTATAAATTAGAAGGAAATAGAGCTCTCCAACTGTGTTGTTAAGATGATAAGGTCAATAGTAATGTCTCTTCTGCAAACCTTGATAGATATTTATCCAGGTCAAAGCTGAATTTTTATTCATTGCAATATGTTAGTGAAAAGAAGGCCTTTCTTGCTTTTTAAAAAATTTAGGCAAAGAAAAATAAATCCTACTCAGTGAACCTAATTCTCCTCACAGTTAGGTATAAATCTGTAGCGAGACCTGCTGTCTTAAAAGCACAGTTTTCACAACTGTTATCTTCTATAAATCAAACTGCCTCAAAGTCCTAAAGAAGTTAATGTAGCAATGCATAATTTTAATTCAAGTGCTGAATTTAAATACTAAGTTTTAAGGTAACAGAAACTTCAGTTGCACTCTGAGGACATACTTTCTTTTTTACTGAATAGTTCCTACTTAGTCTGAGGCAATGTCATCTTCCCTGGCTGCTTATAAATCTGTATTGAGAATCCCCTACCACCTTGCTAGGCTTTTTGCCTTTGGTTTCTTCACTTGCCAGTCCTTTTACCTTCCTCTCAGTCCTTTCTGTTCATCTGAGAATATATTTTGGGATAACATTGCCGGTCCACTGTGAAATGGTCTGAACAGTCACAGTCATCCTCTTCAGCCTGATGTTACATGCATTCCTGCAAGAGCCAGGGCTGGTTCTTTTCTGTTAGGGATGGAGGTGAAGTCTGCAGTCAGAATTATGACAGATGATGAGGTACAGTAATAAAGTAGTTCCTTGCTGAGGAATGGAAAGGTCATTAAGTCATTGGTTCGTTTTCATTCTTGTTTGTATGTGAACAGAAGTAGATACTAAGGAATGATGCTTCCTGGATAAAAACAAAATAAATTACAGGAACAGAAAAGAATAAAAAACATACTAAAAAGCAATTTTTAGGATGGGGATAATAAAGGTTATCACTGGAAGCTTGTCTTTGCCCACACTGAGATTGGACTAAGAGCTTGCTAACTTGAGCTCAGTAATTTGATCCTAGGGAGAAGTTCAGCCCAAAGGAGTATTTGGTACTAATTAGTTTAAGGATTTTGGCTAATATCTCCTTGTCCTTTAGTGTGGATTTTCAAAGAAATGGTGATTTCATATGGTCTTTGATGTTGGAACTCTAAATTAAAATGTTCTTTCTGAAGATGAGAGCCTAGATTAAGTTATTCTGGGACTTCGAGTGGACTCCTTCATTCCTTCCCTTCTCCCTTCTGCTGGAATCTATGGCCTACACTTTCCCACCATAATCACAGAAAGGCATTATCATCATTATTCCCTCATAAATACAAAGGTACCTGCAGAATAACCTCGGGGATTTTTTAGAGCATCAGTCATTCATCCTAAATTTAAAAAGACCTGTTCATTGCTAAGACCTGTTTTTTTATTAGCTTCCTCTTCAGTTTGGCTTTTCTTCTGAAAATTATTAAGCTTTATCTCTGACCTAACTTTTTATTTTTTATTAAGGAAACCAGTCATGCCATTTTCATCATACAAGAGTTCATAAAAATGTTTACATTTGACTTTTTCTAGGAGATTTTCTTTCTATTCTACTCTTATTTAAATAGAACTAGTTTCATTTTTTTCCTGCAGTCACTTCTAAAAAATCCTTGATGGTTTTCTTTTGAGGAAAAAAGGTTATTTGCCAAAGTTATTTATATAATTGCCAGTTTAATTACAATCTAATGATTCATTACTGTGACATACTGTACTCTGCAAACTGACCTGTGATAGATGGTAGCAGGCACAGTGGAAACAGATTCACCTGTGTATGAAGCTGGGCAGGCTCAAACTGTTGTCAGCACACCTGCCCTGAAAAACCACACCAGCCCTCTAGTGATGATCAGAGCATGAAAAATTCTCTGACCAAGCCTATTTGAAGTATTTCAGTACTGTGATGTTTTTACACTCCCAGTTTTTACCATGGATGCATAGTCCACTGACTCTCTGTGCTGCCTATTGGTAAACACATTCAGTGGCTGTCCTGGAAAGGCATCCCAGAGCATGAGATGAGACTGGCTACAGAGACTAGCTGATGCTTTTGGCATCTTTTGTCTCACTCCACTATGGATGCTGTCACGTATCTGATGTCTGCTTACAAGGATTTCAGAAATCTATGTACCTTTCTGGAAGGACCTCCAGCAAGGAGGCTGTAATGCCAGACTACAGAGAACTGTATTTGTAGTATGCAGAGGAGCCACCTGAGGTTCTGTTCCTATTTCTGGTGCTGGTTAGAGAGCTCTGTGAGAAAAAAAGATTTAATGCCTTTGCACGCTAAATTTCATGGCCATTAAGGTTCGCTGCTAATGACATATAGTCATGTATCTACAAAGTAACTGAGGTTATGAGAGACTTTTAGGGGTCATCTCTTCTACCCCCATGCTCAAAGCAGATCCTGATAGAACAGGTTCCTCAGGGCTTTGTTTGATGAAGGTTTTCAAGTCAGGTGGCTCTCAAGACTTCCTTATAATGCACCAGATGTGGTTTTACAAGTACTGAATAAGGAGATAGATTTCTTGCCTTGACCTCCTGGGTCTTCTCTTGCTGACACTGCCAAGAATGTAGTTGGCCACTTTTGCTGCAGCACCATACTGCTGATTCACGTTCATGACTCAGAAGCACAGCTATACATTGAGAAATTGAAAGGCTGTGCATGTGCATGTCCATCCTTGATCAGAATCAGCCAAAATGGGTCAGCTTCCCACAGCTCCTTCATTAATTTGGTGTCAGGGAGTCCATGAACCATCCTGTGAGGGGCCACAGCCATCCCTCCTGATAGAGAGCTGTGTCTCCTATGGTGGTGGTCTACTGGTCATATGGACACCATTTATTACTTTAAAAAGTTGGGGAATCTCCTGTGGGAGGAGTATAGGGATTCTTCTGAAACCATTCCATTATGGATGATATATATGAGGTCTGTGAACAAATTTGCGATCTTGACAATAGATTCTCCTAGCTCAAACTAATGATCAGGAGTGACTAAGCTTGAAAGGGTAATGACATCCTTCTGAGATCTGGAGCTTCAGAGAGGTATACCAAACACTTGGCAAATGCAATTATTCTTGTCCTAAAATTCACCATCATCCTGAAAATCTGCTTTAAGCTGTTCTGGGCCTGGAGATGGATGTTTTTCACTATCTAAAATTAATTTCATTTGTCCCAAGTTTCCAGACAGGAAAGAACAGATTGCACTCATGCAGCTATGGCCCAGTCTGTCCTGGTAGGAGGTTAGAATTTGCTTAAAAGGTTTTGTCCTTGTTCTTCACGTGGAAGAGTGGAAATGAATGACCACTCACTTGCAGGATGTCTGCAGAGCAGATTTAGATTGTCGTAATGCTCTGTGGGCTTTGGGAAGGAGAGAGCTGCCCCTGTATTTGGGACAGTTACAGCAGTGTTTGAAACAGAAATTGAGGGTCAATAAATGCAAAATAATGGTCTATAATTATCTATAACCACTAAGAAGACATTGTGTTGAGGGGAAACCAATCTGGGACACAATCTGCAGACTGCAGCCATGTGGATGCAGCTCAAGTGTGCACCAAATACAGACTTAGTCTATGAATCACCTTTGCAAAGTATATCAGGTGTACTTATACAACATTTCGTGTATCTCTAGATTTTTAATTCAGCTTTTCATCTTCATTCATATAATCCAGCCTTGGAGCAGATATCTCAGGACCTTTTCCTTGCTTACTTTTTGAGCCCTCTCATTATACATTAGAGATTTCCTTTCCAAGCAGTCATGCACAGATTCACTCTGAGATGGGATAATGGTACTTACGTTTTCTACAATTAAGTGTTATAAGCTCTCTGATAACTTATATACTTACCTCTATTACAGCAGTAGGAAAGCCTATATAGTAGTGATAAAGGTAGTATAAGGCAGTAAAGTTAATATTACAGTATTAGAAATGAAATTATTAATATAAAAGTAAAATAAGCAGTGTATTTTCTAAAATAAACCAGAAACAGTGTATAAAGTAAAATAAAACAATAAATTAATTAGCAAGCTAGGATAGCTGTAATAGTGTAGTATTAAAGATATATACTATAGCAGTAAAGGATATAGTAAATTTTACAGTGAGGCTACTCTAGTAGTACTAAAGCTAGTATAGCAATTAAGAGACTCTTCTCTTGGCATGGAGAGCGAGTTTAAAGTTTGTTTTGGAACTGGGGTTTGTACTGTCTGGAAAAAGATGAAAAAGGCTCTTTCTGATATTATTCTTTTTAACTTCAAGGGGTTGCTGGAATACCCTGAAGCAACCTGAAAATATGCAAAATTCTTTCACTTTCACAGTAAGAGCTACATTTTTAATACAGTTTCAGTAACAATTCCTCCTATAATACTTTTCCTGCAGAAAATTATGAATGTTTATTCTTCTAATTAAAAATATATATCTAATGCATGTTTTCATGATAGAAAGTACACCAGAGTAATCTTTGCCTTCAGGTCATAACACTTGAGCCAGAACTGGAGAGTTGACTGAGCTGAAATTCTCCTAATAAGCCACAGAAAAGTGACTAATACAATGATAATCTCTGCAGCTGTTGCTGGAACCATCAGCACTATCTGAGACTGAATATTATTACTATTCATCATCAATATCCTCTGCCTCAGGATGTCATTTCTAAGGTGATTTTCTCATCACTATATTTTTTTTCATTTTTGGTTTCTTATCTTTTCTTCTTTATCCTTGCCATATATTTATAGCTTCCACACAGGAACTGTAATTAAACCTTTTCTTTGCTCTATGCCTTCAGCCTCTAATGCATTGTATAATGTTATAGTCCTAAAGTAGAAGAGTAAGAATCCACTAATGTAAACTTTTGGGAAAGTTTCCAAAAGTACATTCTGATTTGAATCATGTAATAAAGTGCACTGACATACAGTTAAGCTTATAATGGTGTACTAAGATCTTTCCACAGATATAACAGAAATATGGGACTTTTGTGCCTTAGAATTTCTAAAATGGAGCTCTTAGTGAAAGAACACAGGTAATCTGAAGTCTGAGAATGCCTATGATCAAAACTGAACATCCATTTTCTATTGGTATCTAAATGTAGGTTTAATGGCTTAAATAAAGGTCATTCTGTTATTTTCTGGCCTTTATTCTTCCTAGTGTGAGAGAGATGTTTGGGTATGGTAGTATAGAGGTTCTGTTTGCCTTTTTTATATTATTTTCCTTTCCATGTCTTGTTTGTGTTTAGCTGTATCATTTTAGTCTAAGTTCTCTAAAGTTCTTCCCCTATTTTTCCTTCTCCTGTTTGTAATATTTAAATTGCATTCGAACTCGACTTTCTATATCTGACTTGCTATGTACAGATTGAATTATTTAGCCTAAATTTTCCATTATGGAACTCCTCAAAAATCCATTGCTCATAAGATGACTGACAGTTTTGGGACATGTTCTTATTGTTTTCCATTTGGACATTTTACTGGTCTCAAGGCAAATTTAATAGAACCCACATTTCTTCAATTAGAACTAATTTAGGAGTGTAAAGCTAGTTTGATCTTTGACTATCCTATCTTCTCCAATTCAAACCTCTCAGTTAAATGCCCTAATTTTCTTCTGATTCTTTATATATTCACTTGATGTCATTGACTCCAAGAATGCTGGCTCTTCACTTGGAACATCCTATTCTAGCAGCCTTCTTTAATGTCAGCCTGGCTACTCAGAAGCTGCTGAATATATCGAGTGTATGGCTACTCAGGAGCTGCTGAATCTCAGGTTTCTCTACAAATTGCCTCTATATTTTTGGTATCCCTTGACAGATACCTGTTAATGCATTATTCAGCTTTAACCCAATCCTTATAGCAAAAATAGAACACAATTTTTAAGTCTTTATTATTATAATTTGCTTTAAATAAAACTTACTGCTTTTTTAAAAAAGAAGCTCAGATGTAGATGGGCACAAAACCACTGCTTGTAGCAGCAAAAAGCTATATATTTCTGAAAGTGGTTTCACTTGTTTTCACATCTCAAGGATTCAGATTGGCTCTTACCTTGGCAGTACCAGTTGGCTGCTAAAACTAAGGCAGATTTGAAACCTGCCAAAAACCAGAGATGTGTGCTCTGAGAAAGGTCATTGTGCAGTGGGAAACAGAGCCACGGTTTTCCACAGTGTCAAATCTACCTAAGAACAGAGATCCAAGGTGCTTTTATTGATGCTCAGTCTCTACTTAGTTGAAGAAAGCCAATCTGTAGATGACAGATTCCCAGCAGAACTGTGCTGGAAATCCAAGATAGTAGGGATGTGGAGGAGGACACTGAAGACTCTGTAAATTCAGATTACCATATTATAGCTGCGTCTGTGCTAGGGTGCCCTGACTAACGCAGTTTTTATTGAGGTTCTGTTTGTACAGTATAGGTAGGGCTCCAGGTCATAAACTGTTCTGCTTCTGGGCTTGAGAAAGAAACCTAAACCCATCCATTAGCCAGGGTCTTGACTGAGAGATCACATTCACATCAGGGCTATGACCTCTTCAGTCTGTGTCTGCCGTGGCAGATGTAACAGGAATGCCAATCAGGAAAGATTTTTAAAAGTTTTAAAAACTGATTCACAGGTGTGAAACCTGTCCCAGCACTCTCAGTAGCTCCCCCATGGAGTAGAACCACATAGCATCCTGCTTATAAAACAAACTCTCAGATGTTTCCTGTTATTAAAATGCTAGTGATGTTATAGCGCTAGAACACATTTAGCATAATTGTTTTGCATTGGCATCCATAATTTCTGATGTCAGTTCTGCATATCCTTGTTTTTGATTCCACCACGATTTCAGTCTTCTACCATTTTTGTTCTTTCAATGATTCATTCAAGCTTGCAGTTTGAAAGTCCATCTGCTTATTTTAAAGGCAGATCTTTCTCTTTCCAATCAGGAAAAGAAACAGCAGAATCAACATAACGTAGCTGGAATACAGGTAATTGCACATGTATTTACAGAATGCAGATGTGTTCCTTTTCACAGTCAAAATTTGTAAGCCAGTTTAATAATGACTGCCCCCAAAACATGCATGCTATCATTGCAGGAAACAAGCTGTTTTTTGAACAAATTGTGTGGAATGATGC
Source organism: Melozone crissalis (assembly GCF_028551555.1). Lineage (NCBI taxonomy): Eukaryota > Metazoa > Chordata > Aves > Passeriformes > Passerellidae > Melozone > Melozone crissalis. The sequence goes on along the minus strand of NW_026535782.1, from coordinate 30,406,096 downwards.
AACATGACATGAGTCATGCAGATTAAACTTTATTCCAAATTAATAATTACCACATTTTATTAATTGGTAATATTTCAAATGCACAGTTTTACAGGACCAGTAGACATTATATTGTAATTTTTCCATAGTAAAACAACAAATAGAAACAAATATTCTGAAATTCTGCTACAGAAAACTCATTTTCTCTTGGCATTGAGCACTCTTCTCAGCTCTACTCTGAGCATTGGGATTTTGTGAACATTTCAGATTTGTTTTTTCACTTGTTTTACATTTGCAGCTAGCTTAAAAATATTATGCAGTAAAGCTTGAAAAAACCAGCACCCAAGTGTCAAATAACACAGACAAAGTGCAATCCCCAAATTCATGTAATTTTCTAAATTTAATTTTCAAGCCAGTCTTTTAGGATTTGGATTTCTTTTTAAATAGTTGCAGTACAAAAGATTCTCAAATTCTCATCAATCTAGTCACAATACCAATACACAAGAATTGATATTAGTTGAACTTATAACAACTCATTATCAGAAAGGAAGGATGAACAAAAAGTCATTTGGCATGAATGAGCCATGTATTTTGGCATATGCTGAAGTAGCAGTATTGCTTTATTACAAAGATTAATTTTTAAATTCAGTTGAATGCCAGAATGCCTATTTTTATGTTTCTCTCAAGAAAAAATCTGTAAGATTTTCTTCTATACCTTTCCTGTTATATCTCAGTAAATGCAGCTGCTTTCTGGTGGTTTAGAGCTCCCGTGCTTTCCCTGGTTTGAGATTTTCTTCTCCAGTTGAGTAACCTGTTCTTGTGTCCCTAATTGTTTGGATTCTCATGATGTTCGTTTGGTCTAGAATTCAGGCATTTCTAAGGAGTCTGCACAGAATCTGTAAAGTACAGTTGACAGGGCTATAGGTGTTTTCATATCCTTGGGTTTGAATACATCTGTAATGGTTCTTAACCATTTGCTTAACCTTTGCAATTTCCATCGTTTCACTTTGCCACAAGTTACCTATGAGTTGAGCTGGAAAACAGGCAGGATTAGACATTTGTATTGTTTTTTATCTGAATAATGTGGGAAAAATGAAAAAAACTCTTACTATTTTCCAAGTATTGTCCTTCTTCATTGTAACCAAATTATATTATTATATTATCTCATTAACAAATTTAACCTCTTTCACTTTGAGATGACTAGAATGCAAAATACTTCCCTTGATGTAGATGATTTGCTCAAAAGATTAAATTGGTCTTTCTAAGGAAAGCAAATGCATCAGCACATCTATACTCAAAGGATCAAAGCAGGAGGTATGTCTCCTTAATGAATGATTTTGAGACTTCTAGACAAAAAAAATCTCAGTGTATTTAAAAGGAAAGCTGGAAGTATAGAAAACAAAAGGGTGCTTATAGCAATATACATCAGAAAGTGTAAGAATAAGAAGATGAGGAAAAAGCTAGAAGAGAAAGCTTTGCTGGCTACAATAGACATCAAGGGTCTTGAGCCTAAACTGGGCTCTGATGGATTTCCGGCAGTAAATGCAGTTTTCCAGACTGACCCTGACTTTGATAAATCAGTGAATTAATAATCAGCTCCTTCTCTGATCAGGTGTTCACTGGTGAGCAGAAAGTCTATTGGCCTTGTAAGCAGGACAGGTATTCAACCAGGAATGTTCTAGAGATATTTTTAAAAGGGAAGTTTTTGTTTCCTTTCCAAATAGGACTTTATTTTGGTTTATCTACCTTTATCTCTAATCCCATGCCATTCTCCTCTTTTACCCTTCCCATTTTCCTTCTTTGAAATAATTTTTTGTTAGTGTAGCTCCCCAAAATATTCTTGATTCATTGATGTTGGCAGAAAATGCTAATCTGTTTTTATCAAATTCTATAGGAATGTATTTGTTTCAGTGAAACTACAGCTGAAAGCAATTATGGGCTCCAATTCTGAATCCCTGTAACAAAATTAAAATTTAAAAAAATCCCAGGAGCTTTTCTAGCCACTAGGTTTTAAGTTAGTGGCACTCTCTTGGGAATTGAGGCTGCAAGTTCAAGTCCCTGTTGCATCCAATTTGGAACTGGAATTGGAACAGAAAATTGGATCTAGGTCATCTGCATTTCAGGCAAGTATCCTGCTCAGCAAGCCAAGAAGTCAGCATCCCTTATCCAACAAATGTTTTTCCTTTAATGAAGTCTTGAATAGGAGGAATTTAGCTTCTTCCATGCTATGCAGAGGAGACAGTCCTGCCATGGTCCCCTTCCCGTCCTGAGCCATGTGGCAGTTCCACACTCAGTTTCAATAGACCCATTCCTTTCTAGTAAGTAACTATCAAAAGCCTTGCTAAAAAGAACTTTAACACTCCAGCTGGCACTCCTGTGAAGTCCTGGGCTGCCCCTCTCTCTGGCACTGCAGGGATGTTCTGTCTTGTCCAGAGATAAAGGCGGGAAACGTGGAGATGTAACTGAGGTTCTCCGTTCCCCCTTGATGCCTAGCCTAGTAACAGTCCAACCCTCCATTCCCTGGTCTAAGGCTGGAAAATAAGAGGAGAGATTTGTGCCCAGATAATAGGAGCAGCAGAACTTACCTGAAGCAGTTTTTCTTTTCTTAAGGGAAAAGGCTGGTAAATGGAAATTTAGAAGTTCGACATCTATTTGAAGTATTGAACTCTTGTGTTTACTTCATTCTCTCCCTGGATTTACAAGTATGAGCTATTGTCATCCAAACTAGAAGAAAAAGCAAGGCAAACTGGCACATGAAGCAACCAGTGTCTTCCTTACTCATATCGGCCTATTACGAAGGTATATTATAAGTGTCCTTTTTCTCCCAAAAGACATATTAAACTCAGTTTTTAAGGGCTTTAGAGTACAATCAAACCAGCTCAGCACAGCAGGAATTCACGTATTTTTTTCCATATTATTACAAAGTCTACTTTCAAGTGTCTTTGTACACCATTGCATTTTGGGAATTCTGGTGATTATAAATAAAAGCATCTTCTTTTCTTGAAAGAACCTCTGGGCAAGTTCTTTCAAAAGAAGCTTCTCTTCACAACATTAGAGAATTCAGTGTAAAGTTCACTGTTACAGGAAAAATATTCCTCCCATTTATCAAAAGATTATTTTAGACATATTAGTTTAAGACATACCTTTAAAAGGTTGAGTGTTTAGAAATCACAACAAAACCCTTTGTTTTCTCGATCTGTATGTTTGCTTTGCCACTTTCAGGCTGTACCTTCATAGTTTTGTTCCTTGTTTACTGATTGCATGTATTTTCTAAATGCACACAGATCATCGTGGAAACACCATTTGTGTATGACCTTATCTCAAAGTGCCAGATGGATATAGACAGGTAGCAAGAGAGAGAGCTATGTAAAAAGTAAAGATTTTCATTTGCACTTCCTGACCAGTCTGAGAGATGGAAAAGTATTTGCTTAGTCCTTCAGTGAAGGATTGGATTCATATTCTCAAGCAAGTCCAATGGGAAATTCCTATTAGGTCTGCCAGTGTTGTCTGTTGCATGAAATGGCAGATTAGTATTTGAATAAGACCATAAGGATTTCAAAGAAAATAATGGTGAATCGAGAAATTTAACTGAAATTTCTTGGCTAACTCTGAGGTCTTAAACAATAACTTGTGGAGGGTTGGTTGTATAGGACTCAGAGATTTCTAGGAAAAGGTTCACCCACATGTCAAAGTTAATGACATATTCAAAATGTCAACTAAATGATTATACAGGCCACTTTTCTCTAAAGTTTTTTGATGTATGACAGGTGAGTATCACGTCCCCCAGCAGAATGAAGACCAGGACAGAAAATGGGAATTGATCATAATTGCTGCTGAAATGGAAAGATAATGACCAATGACCTTCTTCATTGATGTGAACAATAATGTTTACTGTGGATAAAATATATGCTTTCAGGAATGTGGCTTACAATCAGAAAATCAATAAGGAAAAGGTTCAGATTCTGCTGCCTGTGTACTAAATATTTGCTGACCGAAATGAGAGCTCAATAGGCAGATCTGTGAGCTGTGGAGTTTTACAGCTTTGCACTTTGAAATTGGTGAAAAAGTTGGAATTGAGACTTGCTCTTCACACTCACTGTGTAATTTCACAAATAAACAAGAGAAAATGAGGGGTATTTTTGAAAAATAAGAGAATAGTAATTTATCAAAAGAATGTTTCTTTCTCTGAAGAAATGTTGACTCTCAATTATTTTCAGATATGACTTCAGCAGGAAATTAAACACACTTCAGGTAGTAAAAAAAAGTGCAACCATGGCTCTTTGTATACAGATGTTTACAAAGAACCCTTTATTAAAGAATTTGACCCACAGGATGAAAATGTAAGATAGGTTTTAAAAACAGCCATGTCTTAATTCAATGAATATTTATCTTGTGCCATATAAAAGCATGTGCATGTTGAAGCTCTTGCCGAATGCCATTAAATTAAATTAAAAATACATACACTGTTATTTTTCAGAATCAGTGGCTTCACAGAGTATTACAACAGGAACTCAAAGAACCCATTGAGTTCTGGTTTAATTTTATAATATTCTAGTTAATAATGTCTATTAAAACATCCATTAAAAAAGCATCATGCTAATTTAACTGGGAATATATGATAGATGCTGTTTAATGCTCCCATTAAATTAATGCTAAGACTTAGTGTCTTCAATAGATGTTGTTATTAATGATATCTTAAATAGATGTTCTTATTAAAAAGAGTAATGCAACAATAATTAAAAGCAATCTAGGACTTCACTGTCAAGAGAAAAACCCCGTACTCAATAGACACCAAAATATTATCAGTAGCAAAACATTTTCTTCTTTGGTTCACTGTCTCCTACATTCTACCATTATTTTCCCTCTAGTGTAATGACCTCAACTGCACATTGTAACCACATGATACGTCAAATGGATATAAAATATATGCTTCCACAGTGATGGAATGCTTCTTAGTTTCTATCTCTTTCTTTCTGTTTTTTAAATTAGTAAATGCAAAGTTTAAATGAACCAGAAAATATTGATGTCCAAATACTATTTGATGGTAATTTCTGTATTTATAGTCTGTATTAAATTATAGATGCATATTGTTTTGTATATGTATATGTATTTCTGTGTACTTGATGGCATAAATTTATTATTTTTAAAGCCTTTTTTAAAAAAATTCAGTCTAATTCATAAATCTCAAGTCTGTAAAGCTACTGAAAGGCAAGAAATGTTTGACTGCTGTGCGACAGAAACATACAATCAGGTCTCATTACACATGCCATGATGGAGCTGCAGCTAGCACAAGACAATATGGAAGCCAAAAGCCATGGTTTGTTGCAAATACCAAATAATAATAAACCTTGGGGGGTTATATCCATGTTACTATGGCTTTTCTCCACCTTGAAATGCAAGCTAAAGCACACTCATCACCAAGGTCAGAATAATATAACTTTGTTTTTAAGCTTGAAAGTCATCGCTTTTCTCTGTCATCAAAGACTGGAAAAACACTGAGCAGAAATGAATACACAAGAAAGAAAATATCATGAAGATAATGCTCATAGTCACATCTCCGATAGGGAACAAGATTCACATCACTTTGTAGACTCATATTTCCTGACATTTGTCCTAGCAGATTATGATCACAGAAATAAAGCAGTGGCTGGGAAACACCACAGGAAGGATTAAATTAAATGATTATGTAAACTTCCAAAGGAAGACTACTTCTACTTGCATCCTGACTGCTAGAAACCTTTTAGAGTTTATTTAGAGACTGACTCTTTTTCAGCGTAGCAGGGTCTTGTTTAGGGATCCCCTGACAATTTTAGCTTGTTTTATTGGGCATGCATTGCCCTGCAGTTGCCATCTCCTTGAACAGAACTGGCTGTCAAACCAGCAGCTGCCGCCTGTAGCCCGTTCACCAGTGCCAGCCAGCAGGAGACCATGACTGAACTGCAAAGAAGGATAATATCACATACAAAATCCACTAAAGTCATATTAGGTTGGAACATGATTAAAAATCTCACAGTGCTAATGGGAACCTCTGTACCAAATCCTTGTATTTCTAATGAAGAATTATTTCAAGAAAGTAGGAGAGTTTTGCGTTTAAAAGTGAAAAATAAAAATGACTACCCTCTTTTAACCCCAGTTGCTTAATATATTTCAGGCAGGGAATTCAATCAGCAAAAGCTAAGTGAATTGAACACTGAAAAGATTTTTAAAACAGATTGGACAGGTTTATAGCCTATGTAAAACAAAAATAATCAAATCATATTCATGTGCTAAACTGATTACCTTCAGCTCCAGTATTGCACAGCAGGCCTGGTCATGTGGGAATGGGAGGAGAGCTGCAAACAGGCTGACACTGACTGGGATTTTTGCCTGATAGAAAAACAGGGAGAAATCAGGGTTGACTCTTACAGTAATAGACCTTCCTTCAAGAAAAGGATTATCTGATGTTTGATAAAGATGCTTTTTTAAAATTTCAATTTTCATTTTCCTTTTGCTTTTAGAATTAATTACAACCCAGTTGCAAAAATGGAAATAATATATAGGGTACTATTTGTCAGCCGTTAACCACTTGTCAGCCATTAACCACAAATCTTTCTAACGACTCTTTTTTTTTTAACTTATGGGGTCTCCCTTCTCTTCACTCTCAGCAGGGAAGATACCTTTATAACTTGTCCCTCTCTTATACAACCCAAGTTACTCAAATCCTTGTGCTTGTGGGATCAACTGCTCAAAGAGCACAAAGGGAATACTAAATATTAATTGGATTGGTTTCAGACTTTGCATCTGTTTTGAACATCTACACGAATGAAAGTAATGAAGAATCAGATTCAGTAACCTTTTACATTCAGTTTAAAGAGACCTTTTGTCAGTAGAAAGAAAACCAAACTCATATTATTACTGATTAATTCATAACTTACCTGTGCTGCCTGCATTATAAAGGGAGGAGTAGGTAGATGCTGCTGTATTGAGAACTAGCAAGTAACTGCAGAGTTAAAAGGTATATTAAATTAGTCTCACCAAGATTTTCTAAGATGACTGGGTGAGGAGCACATTTTATATTTAATTAAATTACTAATTTTATATTTAATTTAAACAGAGTGTTTCCTTACCCTTTGTTTACCACATGTATTCATAAATTTAGAAACAAAGCAATAGGTGCTGAAAGTACATGAACTAAGGTTAATAGAAATTTTGTAGATTTGTGATATTCTCATAAAAAATTGCAAACACAAAGTATAAAGTTTCTGTATTTTGAACCATGTGTAACCAACAGCATGCCTTTATCAAATAAAGGATTTCAATAAAATTTTTGGAAATATTTTATCCAGCCATGTCACAAGTAATAACAACAATTAATTGATTTTATTTAAAATTTTGTATCTTACAAAGAGAGGAAAAATTCCAATTTGGGTGTTGAAAAGCTGAAATAGTTATAAAGCTCTAAAACCAGTAATTTTCAGCTTTGAAGCCAGTACAGATAGTAAAAAAGGCAACACCTTATGCATTCTCTTTCTGACAACAAAATGCCTAATCTGTGGTACATTATTAGAACTAAAAAGCGCCAGCAAATGGCCAAGTGAACAGAGGAGTTCCTAAATCTGATGGCTGAGTCATTCCTCTTATTTCATGGTTCCTCTCAGCATTAAAGCACACTGCTGATCAATCTTCAAGACAGGGATTTGCAATGCCAAATCTTTCAGGACAAAGTTGATTGCTTATTAAAGATTCCTTAATTTTGGTGGTCAAGCTGTTCATGAATCAAGACTTGGATCTTTGAGGGTTGGCACTGCAGAGCAGCACGACTGTTACAGAAAAGCTGACCATGGGAAATAATCTTGGGTTGTATGATAAAGACATGATTCATCTTGTACTCACAGATGAAAAATATTGCATTGAAAGATAAAGAAATTTTTTTTACGAAATGTATTCCCTCTCCAGAGGAGAAACTTGGATAAACTTTGATAAACTGAAGATATTTCTCAGTATTGAAAGTCACATTGAGGACACCAGGACTCACATGTGAAGGAAGATTTAAATTGCCTCCAGTCAATGGATATAAAACTGTCTAGGATTTATATTACAAAATACACAGGGGTTAAAAAACCTGCAGGCTACAGTTCTGCTGGCTGGCTGAGTACTTCATGAAGGACACTTTGGAACAAGGAGAAATCCTATTCAGAAAGGAATAAGGTCTGATTAGCAAAGAAACACTTAAGAGGTCAAAAAGGGCAGGGAAAAGAAAGGATTTGAGAAATATATCTAAATAATAAAAGGTTCTCCATCAATACAAGTAAAAAGAGAACAGAAATACCCAGGGTTCCATACAGTAGGAGGAAAATATGAGCTTTGGCATTGTGCCTTTATTAGGACAAAGAATCTTTTGCTTTTAAAAACTGAACTCTGGTATGAACGGACAGGGCAAAGCTAGAGGGTAATGCAAAGAAAATGGATGTAGATACTTTCCACCAATTTTGATAGAAATCCCATTATGAGCTTAAAAAGTCACTACTGTGTGACTGTGTTTTTAACAAATCTTTTCAGTAAGAACTATTACTATATGGTTGGAGAATAGAAAAAGTAGCAGTTATATTTTCAATGGAGAATAAATGTGATACAGACAAGTGCAAACTTGCTCTTTTGTCTGTATGTAAGATAACAAATGGGGAAGCAGAGCTCATTAGAGACATTAGGGGTTAGAGAATATTTGTTAAATATCACAGGAAATTACCAAAATTGCCTGGTAATATATGTTCTCAACAAATCAACACAGGAGGTCTTACCTACTTTAAGAGGTGAAGCACCATATAACTGAGTCAAATTGTGGTTGAGGTTCAGTAGCTCAGCCATCAAAAGCTAGACTACAAGTGAATAGAAAGGCTTGTCCAAGGCAGAAAGACATGGGTAGTAATGAAGAACAGCATTAGAGTGCAGAAGTTCTTTACCATTATGTCCATGGGTCTGCATTTCTCAGAAGATTTCAATAATGAATGGCACCAGCAATATGTTAAAACTTTCTGCTGGTAAAAAAGCCAAACTGTTGTGCAATAGATGGGGAAGGATCTAGAACAGCCTTCCCATGCTCTATGCACCCTTCAGGACTGCACAAACTGGTTGCTAGAATGACAGTGTTTGGATCACTTGATAAAGAGATCTCTTTCAGATATCCTTGCATTCACCAGAATGCTTCAGAAGCCCATCTTCAACCTTTTAATTTGCATTTCAAAAACCACATGCTAAACTGGCATGGATAGTGCTTCTGTTTGATGCATAAGTAGTTTACATGTTCTTTGAACAGTCTGCCCACAGTATCCAGATGCTCTGAAGTCAGAAGGATAGTGCTTATGAATTTGACTGGATCCACTTGCCAACTTTACAGTGCCAAGAAAGCCCATAACATATGCATGGGAACCCAACAGTCATATCTGATCAGCCTGAACAAGAAAAAGCTTGGTAAGGTGTTTTGGCAAAGGCAGTAAGGGCATTCACTGGTGGAGCCTCTGCCAACAGTATTTAATCTTTACCATTTACTATGGAATTCTTAGGTTAGATTTAAATGTACTCCCAGTTTTTACTTACACATTGCCAAACTTTACCTGCTGTAGCTGTTTTACTGACCAAACCCTCCTCTTTAGGTCCCCTAGATGCTAACCATGTCAGCTGGAGAAGACCACTTTTATTAGCACACCTGTGAGATCTCTTTTTGATAGCTTCAGACCACCTTCACAGAGAGTTTCAGCTGTTTCAGGTGACTGATGAGCTTAGCTGCTCATGAAGAAAGTAATGTCTTATTTCATTAGGATCATCTAGCTGATGCTCCTGTCTTGGGAGCAGCACAAAGAGCTCAGGGAGTTCGTATGCACGTCACAATATATGAACTAGCACACACAAGTGAAATCGGATGTTCTGCAAACAAAAATGTTCGTGTAGGTAGGCCTTTGCTTCTTTGTCTCTCCAGGTTGAGAATTACGTTATAACTGAACCGAGGTTTGAGTAGAATTATACATAAAAACATTTTCTCTAAGCATGTTTTTAAGATGAGTTGGTTGCACAATAATTCTGTTCTGCTGGAGGCATAGTCTGTGGGTATGACCACTCTCTTGTGTCAGTTCTTCAGTGAAAACATAGCCTAAAAATCTGTCTTTGCTGCAGTTAGTTCCAGTGACAGGAGTTCATTTGTTAAGAACTAAGTGGATTGCCCTGCTTGTGGGCAGTGTATTTAAAAGACGTGCTCCATCCCTGTCCTATGTTATGTGTTTACAACAAAGCATTCAGAAGCCTAAGTGGAAAGGCTGCCTTGCTGTTGCCTGTGGCACAGATTCTTGCTGTAGCTTTTAAACTGCACTACTGTTTGACTTTCTCTCCTTGATTATATATTCATACATAGAAATAAGTGTGGAATAAGTGACTGCTTTATAAATGTTCTCTCTCAGAATGTAGAGCTGCTGTCTGCAGAGAACATTTATTCATGGAGGGCCTGCAAGGCCGCTGTGTGAGCAGCAATGTAATCTGGCTCTGACTGCGTGGAACTGAGGGCAGCCATGGCACCAAGGCTTACAGTTGCTGACCTTGGGGATGCTGTGTTTACAGCAAGTCCCAGAAAGGCACCAGAACCAAGAACAGGTGGCCTTGAGTTGTGCGAACAGCCTACAGGGTTTTAAACAGTTCTGATTTATTCAGTGTGGCAGTCCCTGTATAATAAGGTTGGACTTGGAGATTGCAAAATAGGAAGTTTCCACGTGTTTTTTGGTGAATATGATAAGGAATATGGGATATAGCTTTTCATGTAAGAGATTGACATTCACTCCATCATCACTTTTGAGACTCTGAACAACACTGCTTGTGGACACATCTTGTGTTCCCTGCTGTTGCCTGATCTCTCAGCCAACAGTGCTCAGGCTGAGCTTCCCATCTCTTGAACACCAGCCAGTTCTTTATAATTTGCTACTTTACCATAGTGATCATGTTCCTAACAACCTCAGACTAAGAAGAAAAGTGTTACTGAAATTATTTGTTGAATTTTCTTTTTTTTTTCTGTTATACATACCTTCTTTTTTTTTCCCCATGAATTTTGTCAGATTTAGATCCTGATCCTTCAAACAGGCAAATTATTTCAGTGGATCTGTAATAACAGATAATAAAAGAGGGACACCAGTGCCCCCACAAAAATCAAAATTCTTACCTGTTCATCTCTCTTGAGCAAGAATCTTTCAAACTTAGATTTGTCAGACTACCACAGACGTATATCACACATCTCACTACAACTCACTACACTCTTTTTTCTGGTCCTAAACAAGTTTGTTATTGTTTCAAAACTGCCCATTGCAGTCAAATATTTAGCAACTACAGCTTGTATTTTGGGTAAGTGAATATCTCTACAAACTCAGTTTTATTGTCAGTGTAATGTGACAAAAGTCATGGCTGAATATAAATAGCCTAACTCACTCCATCATTTACAACTAAAATATTCGGAGTTGTGCATTAAAAATAGAAAATGTGTATATACAAAACTTTGACAACTCTGCAAAAGAATGTCTTTATGAAACTGTTTTCTGCTAGATGTTTCTTTCAGGGAAAGTCACCTGCACTGATCTAGGGATGAGGATGTGACACCACCATACTGCGCAGGCACTTGCAACCTCTACTATAAAAGGGCTTTCCCAGAGCCTCTAAGTGCAGTTTTCAATCCAGTCATGAAGATGCTTGAGCTTTTCTGTGAGCAGTATAGAAATTTTTGACAAAAAAATAAAATTAAAAAATCTTCAATTCTTCACGTTTGGTGTAGATCAATTTCTATTTACATGTACCTTCATAGCAAAATTGAGTCAGAACTTCCTTTGAGGTTCTAAGGCCTTCCTAGATGAGCATTTTCATGGCCTCTCAGAATTGTCTCTCTGTTTCCCTGCTGGTTTGTGGGTCTTTCTGACCCAGAGCAGAAGTTCCTATAACACCCACCTTCACTTAGGATAATGCTGCTATTCCCCAGATTTATGGCTGCAGGCTGTGTCCTGCACAGGCTTTTTGTCAGCCATCTAGCTGATAGGCCTTGGAGACATAGGAAAGAGCCTTTTTTAGTTTTTTGATGAGCAGCTGAATTTGTACCTCACCTGAAACTCTCAGCTGAAACTCTCACTGTGCAGATAGCCAGAAAAACATTAAAAAGATGTCTCACTAGTGTGTAAAGTGACCTCTTTCCACATAAATTATCAGACACCCTGGGGAGCTCTTATAATGATTACTAGCTAATGCACTTACATATAGCAATGGTCAGTAAGGCAACACAATGATTTTACAAAGTGAGGGAAGATAACATTGCATCACCTCTGTTTTCTATGAAACTGCAAATATACAGTGAACTTTTGCAGACTTCTGTCATTTGTTGACATTATTTTGTCTTACAGAAGGCAGAAACTGAAATGGGCAGAAACCCAGTGATTTTCCAGATGGTATTTACTTTTCTTTTTGCATAAAGTCTCTGTTACATAGCCTCTTTTATCCTATCAATTTCTATTCACTAATCACACTCTGTCACCAACTTTTAGAATCACATCAGTATTAGCAGCACCATTATTGTCCTTATTCAGCAAAACACATATGTTCCAAAATTTCCAATGTCCCTGCAGCAAGAATAGTTACAGAATGATCTGGAAAAAAAATCTTATTTTTCTTGATATTCTGTCTAACAGCACTGTACTTTAGATTTACTGAGGTTACAACAATAATATGGAAAATGTCTTTTGGCTTTTATAGTATTTTTTATCTTGGAGCTCTCTGTGCCAGATAAAGAGATGGAATCACATTTATATTTGATCCAAGAAAGGTAGATGAAAGCAGGCAGAAAAAACAGTTATGTTAAAAGCAATCAGGTGCTCTAGAAAGATGACTTTTTATTTTGAAAAGCTATGCATATATCCAGTCAAAAGATGGGGATAGAATGAGAATTTGAGCTGCATCATTTGCTCCAGCAGCATTCTCTCCACCTACCCTCTTCAACTGTCGTTCTTTTCAATTTAACTTGACTGGTGGGAGAGCAGGAACTAAAGGGCAGTGCTGAAAGTTGGACAGAGTATTTTTGTTCCCTGGAAAATCAGTATCACTCTTCTACAAATCAGGATGCTGTAGCTGTCTGGGCTCATTCTGCACACTGAAATAAAGTGCAGTGCAAATTTTCTTCCTCCATTTGCTTATTTTAAGCTCCAGCTAATTACAACTGTTTTATAGTTTTCCTAAAATCACCCTGTGAGAAAATTACAATAATAGTCTTTTTCTCAGCATTGTAACTACAAGGTATTTTTAAGGTGAACCTGGAAATGCCCATAATGCACACGAGCATAGATTTCTCTGTGTGTGCATATGTGTAGTGCATACCTACCATCACAAGCTGACAGACACCTTGTGGAAAGAGGAGAGAAATAAAGGGCACTTTTCCTGACCTTGGGGTCAGGAACTTAAGTCTTACAAAACGTAAACATCTTTGGGATGAATATAAAGGTTCCTGCATGAGGCAGCTTTTTTCCAGTGCATTTTACCTTGTGGAAGAAAAATGTTGGCTTGTTTACAATACTCCCAGATGTCAATTAACACTTTTCACAACTGCTTTGTGCAGTAAATTTATCAAAGCTACTGGTTATATGTTATGGATTTATACAGTGCCTAGCATAATGCATCACTGGTGCCCAACTATTGCTGTAAGTTAACAGCAAATAAGCTAAGGAACTGAGTAGATGTTAACTGCTTTAAAGTAAATTAGGTAGTATTTATAATGGACAAGAGTGTTTTTTAAGTCCTGTGGGGAAGGGGCTTCTTTCTTCTCCTTTTTCTTCCCTTCAAATTTTCTCAACTCAGAGATGCGTGAACTACTTATTGAATTACAACCTGCTGTTCATGAATCACTCAGATACTGGCCTGATTAAATAATAAGAAGACCATTTCTATAGAAATTGACTCATTTTTATGTTACCTAAATTTTTTCTATATGGCAGTTACAGAAAAGAAACCCTCAAAAATACCTTTATTTTGGGATAGAGGTTTGAGGCTGGGAGGAAAATGGCCCTCCTGCACTGTACTAACATAATTTCAGTGTAGGAGATCCCTTGTACAGAATTGGGATGCTAATTTGTAATTTTTCTTGCCCAGGATAAATGTTTGTTTAACTGACTGCTGACTATAAGGGACCTGCCTCTATTAACACCTAAAATCCTGCATTTTACTGTGTGTAGTTTTTGGATGTTTCTTAAGCCAAACCCTTGAAAAAGATTGAAAAAATAATGACACTGAAATAAAATATTTGGATGTTCCTAAACTAAATTGTTTCATTTCCAGTCCTTGTGCAGGCAGAAGGAATTAATTTTGAGCTGCTGCAGCTCTGAACTGCATTACCAAGGAGAGGATACTACAACTAACCACTGGCATATGGTAGTGCTGTTTTGCTTTTAGAGTAGATTTCCTGGCAGGAACGTGTATTACTCAGAGTTAAGAGGTATTGTCATGTACTAAACAGCTTTGGTAGAAGAGTGACCACAGTCATGTCAAACCTGAGTGATTGTTTTAGTAGTCACAGATAAATTGCATGAGAGGAATGAAGAAGTATTTTAGTTTATGAGAAATTTTAGATAAAATATAATTTCAATTAGCATATTACTCTGCTTTCTCTCATCTGTGTGTTTCTACTGTAATTCAATTGTGAAAAGCTTCAGGGTTTTTTTTTGTTGGAAACTAATTATCAGCTTCCATGCAATTCAATACATCTTTGGCTTTCTACCTCAGTTCATTTTTTTTTTTCTCCTTGTAGCACTGAAATTAATTGCAGTTTGTTACCTATCTAGAAATTATTCAGATTTTAACAAATTTTCATGGTTCAAGCCTGTTTCCACAAGGAAAGAGGATTTTTCCAGCAAATTTGAAAGCCATGAATATGTCACTGTCAGCAAGCTTTAGAATTCCAAGTTTGGGTTTTAAGTTTGAACATTATGTAGTTACGAACCATGTGTACCTATGCATACAACATTCTTTCAAAAAAAATGTTTGCATCTTATGTCAAAGTTTTAGCCCTTGAGTAATTTATGCAGAGTCCTTTTCACTCTAAACTATTTTATAGGACTTCTAGAGGCTGTTTTGTTCAATGTCCCACTCATTGGGTTAATTTGGCCCTTGTCCCAGCTGAATTTGAACATCTCCAAGGACACAGATTCCATAGTCCCTCTGGGGAGTATCTCTCAGTGTTTGACTGCTATTACTGTGAAAAGTTTTTTCTTTATATGTAAACACAATTTTACTTGCTGGAATTTTCATTCATTCCTTCTTTCCCTTTCATTGTATAGCTCCAAAAAAGTCTGTCTCCATCTTAGCTACATCCTCCTATTAACTAGGTGTATGCAGTCATAATGTCCTTCCATGGCCACCTTCTCTGGGCTGAACAGACCCAGCTCTCTAAGCCTCTCCTTGTACACCATGTGCTCCAGCCCCCTGACCATCTTGGTGGCCTTCCCCTTACTGGAGTGCTCTATCATAGTGCTGCTTCGGCTAGAAGTTCTCATTAGCTCATTACTTTGCCATTAATCTGTTGTCTCTCAGATTCCTGACATCATAAATAGCAATAACTGACATCATAAGAAGCAGATTGTGAAAGCCTATCATTATCTCTGGAAGTGTTCTTCTCTTTTCTGGTTTGTGTCACCCTTGGAGAACACACAGTTGCACATGAACGTGCCCATGCTAGTTCTAAATGTCTGATTGCAGAAATACCTTTCCAGGTGCCAGATGGACAGAGGACTCTCTTGAAGACTTATCTCAAGATCTCCATCTATTCAAGGACGTATCTGTCTCCTGAGATCTGTCTAAGCTGCTAAAAAAAATGTTGAAGAGGCTTTATCATTTTGAATATCATGTAACAAAGATATTATAATAGCATGGTCTCTAAAGCATTCTTTGCTGCATATTCAGTATATGAGCTGGGCATCAGCTGTAAACATTTATTTTTCATTAATTTGTAAACATAATATCCTTTAATATTCATCCATCAGCACCTGCACTGTCAAAGCTTAATTTTCTCACAGTTTTAGTATTTAGTTACACAATTTTCTCCTATCTTAAAAATTATCAGGTAGACGACACTTTCAACAGAACTATTCAGACAGAAGCTGTCTTTGCAGTGGCAGACAAAGTAATTTCTCTTCACAATTTTTAAGAGAAAATAGCTCCTCTGATAGTAAATGCCACAGTAATGTAAAAGTAATTATATGTAAAGATGCTGCTGCTTTTTGCAGTTTCTTTTCAGCGAGAATATTCATAATTGTCTTAATCACTCTCAGGTTTTTCCCTTTTCTGGCTGTATTATTCTGTCTTCAAGTTCATGTTCCCAGTTTGCAGAGAACACATTTCTCTTTACAGTTACACTAAATGATTCTCCTTAAATACTCTCCTCAACAAATCAGTCCATACCAGCAATATAAAACAGTAAAGCATCATAAGAGATGAAGTACTGCTATTTTTATAGGATGCAAACTGGATTAAAATTTGCAGAGTCCTGATATGATCCCTACTTATAAACTTCCAGAGTTTGTCAGAAGAAAATGCCTTATTACTGTTTTTTCAGAGCTCTCACTTGCATGCATTACACAACCTAAAAAAGAAATACTAACTCTCCTGTGAATCATGAATAAGAAGCAAATTCTTCAAAATGAAGCTTCAGGAAGGCTTTGTGTTCCAGGTCTTATTTTAATTCAATCTTACAACAACAGAAAAGAACAATCACAGGCACTTTGTGGCTGGCTTTTGCTAAATGCCTAGGTTTCCCCAGGATGAATTTTACATTCAAGCAAGAAGAAAGTTTAATCAACAATTATGTTCCTTAATGTTTCTTTGAAAGGTTTGTTTGATTATTTGGCAAATTTCATTTTGCTTTTATTACAGTGAGAAATGAACCAAAGCAAGAGGTTGCCATCTCCACAGTGATGTTGCATGCAAACCCCTGGCTGCCAAATCAAGCTTGCTGCTATCGTACTGAATTTTGTCTCTTGTGAATGTGATCAGCTTGAGGAGTCTTTTGGGAAAGGTGGGGAGCTCTCTCTTGGTTGCTATGGAAGAGACAGGCACAGCTGTAGTTTCATCTCATAATCTGTCTAGCAAATGCAACCTCATTGAAAACAACAAATTATTAGTCTCAAAATGTCTGGCTACTGATCATAAACTTCCCTCTTGGTAATCTCTAACCAGAAATGCCCTTACACGTTTTTCAGTGGGAGAGCTATTAGCAATCAAAGATATCTCATGATGCAGACTTGAGTTACGAGAAGAATCTTGCATCCAAACTACTGTTCCAGCAAAACTGCCAAAGTGGGAACTATAATTTGTCTTGAAGGACTTCCACCTCTGTTCTCAATTTCCTATAGTTCATAATATTTTCAAACTGGGATATTAGAAGGGAGAAGGTTTTTTTGTGTTTTTTAAGGGTCTGATTATGGATGGAATAGAGTTCTTTATTTGCAATCATAATTTCTGTTGTGGCATAATCCATAGGTGGATTCATGCAGAAATACTGGATGTTTATACCATAATCTAAATTATGTAGTGTTTTTCTATCTAAACACTGCTTTCTCGTGAATCATACTTGCTGGATTCCACCTGTTGTCTAATCACTGTGTTAGCAAATAAACTTAAGCCTCAGTGTGATGGAGGGACAAAAATCAATCTTTCTTCACTGTGTTGTGTCATTATCTTGCTATTGACTGGTCCTGCATTTAACAATTTCCAGTCTCATTTCTGTTTCTTTTCACAGTTCATGTTAATAAACACCATGTAGAACATTTTTTTTTCCTTATTGCTATGAAGGCTAAAGTGTCTCTCCCTCCCTGCCCCCACATTTGAAGCTTATGATGTGTTGTGTTTTTTCATTAAAAGCAACAGTGTCCATATATATTTCTCCTACAATCAATACTCTTTAATTAGATGTGAACTTTTAAGAGAAAACTTTTGGTAGTGTGCAGTTTTGAAGATACGATCTCCATACACTGAAGTCCAAGACATATTTTTAACAGAACCTTTAATGCTCTGGGAAATGCCTGCAGGGCTCTGAATTAATGTCTCCACTGATAATTATGGAGTTGCCAAAGTTAGCTAATACTGACATAGCAGAAGCATGAAATTAAATATTTTTATAACCTTCCATACCAAGGCTGGAGAAGAAGTCCAGGAAGAAAATTTATCTGCAATGCACTTGAATCATATAGTTTCTAGTAAACAAAGTTTAGATGTGAATAAAATGTCAAGAAAACAAAAAATCCTTTCATTTTTTGAAGAGCATAACTATCCAAATAATGATTTTTAAAATTAGGAAACAACTTGAAGAACTTGCTTGAATTTTTTCTTGAATATCTAAAGTATTGCTGCATGTTTTTAAAAATAATGGGCTACTTTTCTGTTTAGAGAATAATTTGTTGTGCATCCTTCCAAATTGCATGGCTTTTCTGTAATTGCAGATATACTGAAAGCAAGACTGCCTATGACTAAGCAGGAATAAATCAGCCCAGTTGCCTTCTATCAGCTCATTTTTTTTAGGCTGAAGACCCTATCCTTTTGCTTGAAAGAAGCAATAGTGCTTGTCTGCTTCTTTTAACAAAGGAATATTATCTCAAAACGAGTCATCTACTCTATTTTTATTGGCCACTGCTGTGTTCCACTTTTACATCATGAAGATATGATCCTGTAGAGAAGCCTGTTAGGAATGACGAGTGCCATCAAATGATAACAAGTGGTTTGATAAAACAAGGAAATATAAGCTGCTAAGAGAAAAAAAGGGAGACAAGAAGAGAGGAAGGGACCAAAGATAAGAAAGTATGATGAAAAAACACCATAGCAACAAATCCCCCTGCCTAATTCAACGGCATGTGCAAAAGAGAATAATTCTTCTCTGTGAACCCTGCTAAAATTTGAACCTGCTGCCTCTCAATTTGGCTGCTGGGACCAGGAGAAACAATACCAGTGGGAGACTTCTGAAAACCAAGAGCCAAAAGCATCACAGACACGCAGAGCGTGTGGGCAGGGGTACAGACAAAGATGGTGAGAAAGTCAAAGTCTCTGGAGACTTAAATTGAGGAGAAAGCTTGTGTGTGTTTTTACAGGTAAAGCGTGGTTGCATGAAGTAGGGAAGAAAAGACTAAGGGTCCAGCTAGGTCCCAAGCTAAAGTCAGAACACCTTTCCTTGCATCATGTGATATCCCAAAAAGCTCCCATGGTGGTTGTTAGCCATAACACATTCTCCCCTCTCCCTGCACTGTTCCCTCTGCTGTCTCCATGACTGACCAGAGCTGCTGACAATACAGCTGCCTGCATGGAGATCATTCTTTACTTCTTTCAGCTTTGGAACTGAAATAGCCTGACCTGAAACCATTGTTATCCCTGAGAAGTAGGTCATTTTTTGGCAGTATAACAGAAATAATATAGTTACATGGGGACATATATATGCAACTATATATATTCTTATTAGCACTTCAATTAGAAAAGAAGATTCATCTGCCAAAAGGAGTGTGTGTAGTAATGTTTGAATTAGCACTAAGTACATTTTCAGTGGAAATATTCTTTTGCATTACTGAAACTGAAGTGCATCAGTGAATATCCCCATAATGTTTTCTTGGGAAATGCTTAATATAAAAAACAACTTGTGAACTGTACCTCTGCAAACCATTAGGGCGTTTTGCCATACAATAGTTACATATAAGTAGTAAGACAGTGACAAGACAAATGGGGAAGGTTTTATCAGAATAACTATTGCTTGAAAGGAAGAAAATTATAGTGAGAATTGCAAAGAAGAAAATTACATGTTGTCACCATTTATTTCACACAGGAGAAAAGTTGTGTTTTTCCATGCTAAGTGTAGCTGCAAATTCAAAGAGCCTCATATAAACTCTGTATAATTCCAAATAAATAAAGCTGCATTATAAGCCTCAAGATAAAAATTCAAAATTATGAACCACCATCAATAGTTCCTTGTGATAACCAGGAAACCATCCCTTATTTCCTTGTGACTATTGAAGCAATACTGACTAAATCAGATACAGAAATGCCTGCTTTTATACCTAGAATACAGAACAATAATTGTCTATGGAGTGAGAGAAGAGTCCTTTTATGCATCACAGGCCTACCCAAAAATACTAGGGAGGGTAAAATGAACTTCTAGAATTACACAGGATCAAATAGTGCTGCTACAGCTCTATCTCTGGAAAGATACTGCCAGAAAAGTAGAGGGAATGTTTGCACCTTAAGGTTAGATGCTTAACATGCCCGTCATATGTCGTGAAAAAAAGCTGTGTGCCAGTGCACTTACATGTTGAGCCAAGTATGCCTTTTCTAAAGTCATAAATTACATGGTTTAATTGAAATCTATTTTAAAATCAATTCTGTTAACTCAGTGCCTCTGAATTCACTGACGCAAATAGAACAGGAAAAAACAGGTTTAAGCTGATTAAAGAGACTGAACATAAAGACTGAATACAACCCCTTTTTTCCTGTAGCCTGAGCAAATGCAGATAGTGTGGATTTATTCATGAGAAACTTAAGGCTAATGCTACAGAATTCTGTTTTTCAGGACAAGAAGGATAACCAGAACTTACTGGGACAGTTTGCTCTGTTTTACTTCTGTTTGCATCATGCCTCACTTACGTCATTTGCTCTCACAGGCATTAAATTCAGAAACAAATTATTTTAAATTCCATTTCAATGCATCATGAATCACTTTTACTTAAGAAATGACAGCTTAGAATCACATGAAATTGCTTCCAAAAAGGAGCAAGATACCTTGCCAGGTATTACCTAATTTAGAATCTCTTAAATCCTTCAGAAGAACCACTGAAATCTCAGATGCTCAGCTCAGCATCATGTCTGGAAATTGGTATGAATGTGAGAAGACCACAGAGGGTCCTTGGAAGCTCTGATCTCACACAGCACAAAGGGGAGGACTTCTTCCTTTCTTTGCTTCACGTGTTCTGTCTCCAGCATTCACTGTGTACCAAAACCACCTACAAACTCCTACAAATAGGAATATTTATTCATAATCTTACACTCCATAAAATTCAGCGACAGCCTTAGGGTTTTTTCTAGAGGTTTCTGATGCAGTCAACATCAGCATCAGCAGTGATTATATAGTTGGATTGCACTGTGATTATATAGTTGGATTTTCAATTTTTTTTTAAAGTACTATCCTTCTGCAAGTGTCCCAAGTGTTTTCAACCTTATCCAATTTCTCATCAGTAAAATCCTATGCAGCATTCTTTTATGGTTATGACTGTTTTTCAAGTGTTATCTCCAGTGCAGCTGATGATTCTTGCAGGACATTTCAGTACTGAAGGCATGAGGTACCTATAGGCCTTCCAAGATCTCAACTTTTCTCCTTGTATCCTCAATTTCCATTAAGAAAAAAGGATGTATAAATAAGAAAAATATTTTTCCCTACAGTATTTTCTTCTCTTAATGTATACAGAAAAGAATCAAAAAGTCTGATTTCATATTTAGCTCCTTACCTTTTGTCATTGAAGTCCAATTGCTAAAAAGGTTTTTACTACGGCACCTTCTGGCTGTTTTTGATAATAGCAATTTGCGTATTGACTTCAGCAGGAAAAAAGCAGGACTTTGACGAAGTTACTTATCTAGGTACAAAATGCATTTTTAAAGTTTGGCAGCAATGAAGTAAAAAGCATACTTGCCTTCATTGTTGCCAGGTCAGCACACTGGGGTTTTTTAAGATCAGGCTCAACAATGACACTCTAATGGGCACCAAATTGCAGTAACATGCATTTCTTCTGCTTCCTCCTTTCCTCCTGAAGATTTTAGTGCTTCATTAGCATACAGAAAAAAGTTATTGTCACACTCTGTTTTGCTTTTCATTACTAAAATAAATTAATTATGGTTCTTGAAATTCACAAAGCATTGCCACTTCCAGTGGTCTAAGCATATTAAGCTGTCTTCTTGGGAAAAAAACAATAAGGCCACATCAGCAAGACTGACATTTATTTCAATCTCCCACTCTAAAATCTGTAGTTAACAATGTCAAAAAGCATTGGGTGAATTATGGGACAAGAATTCTTAAGATGATTTGCAGCAGGGATTTACTATGAAGCCAAAATTGTATTGTCAGGGGGAAGCAGATATGTAGTGAATATGAGCAAAAAACCAGTCCATCTACTTTAAATGCTGTCAAGTGTTAAAGGCAGGAATGATTCACAACTGCACAAATGGTGCAATTCTGAAACTGTAGGAATTATTTCCTCTTGTATCAACCTTTGAGAAAAAATACCTTTGCATATGTCCTAAGTTTGAAAATAACTAGTTTTTTCTCCTCTCTAAAACAGGAAAGTATTGCCCTATGTCCAATTAAACTTACTTTGAAATGAATAATTGACATACATGAGAATAAATTTGCTGGAAGTAGATCAAACCATGCATTTTAAACTTGCCTACAAAGGGTTTCCTCACTGATATTTCCTTTTCTCTCGTCCAAGTAATGGAGGTTTCACAGGCCTTTTTTAAAAAACTCTTCTTACACTCTACAGGAGTGTAAGCATGTAAAGCATGTAGCTTCACATTCCTCTTGAAAAGCTGCTGCAATATGCATCAGGAGTAAGAGAATGTTCCAAGAGGCTAGAGGACAGCATAGAAATACAGGGTTGGATGAAAAGCCCATCCCAAACTCTCCAAGAAGAAACTGAGAAGCTACAGGGAGGCTCCTGTTGTCCGTAGGCTTTTTCGGATCTTTGGCCTCATGCAACATATGTTGTTTGATGCCAGCTCTAAGCATGTTCCCTGCTTATTGTTCTACCAGTACTAAGTGATGTAATTACTGATCTGAAATAGTTTGCAGTGTAAAGCAAAGCAAGATCTCTGAAAGTCCTGCTTTGCTGTTTCACCAAAGCCCTGAAGAGAGAATCAGGGAAGAAGGTGCTGCAGGGCAGGTGCAGAGAGATTGAGAAGTGGCCAAGTCACCCTGTTTAAAAACCAATCTATATCTAATTAGTGAATCCTTGTCACAGCTCTGGGAGGTATATAAGTATTGCTACTCAGTTTTACAGCAGTCTGGGATGGAAAGGAACAAATTCTGCTGCATTTTAAAAATGCCTTTAACCAGTTGAGTGAAGGCAAATTAGGCAGTAATAGCTGTGAATGTACCTTATAAAGTACAACTTAATGCCCCTGCTGGTCACAGTTGCAGTTTACATGTTACAGAAACCTCATATTTACTGTTCCTTCAATGCCCTATGATTTTATTAAATTTCACATCCACAACCTTCTTTTTCTTGGAACATGTGATGAGATATATCCCGGAAAGCTGCTAGTGGTTTGGTTAGTCATACCAAAGGGAGGAGATTTGTGTTCAAGTGTTGTAGTCTGAGTTTGATGGGTCTTTGACCAACTTGGTCTAGAGGGTGTCCTTGCCTGTGTGGTAGGAGGGTTGGAACTAGACAGTGTTTAACCTGGTTTTTCCAGCTCAGATAACTCTATGATTCTTCGATATATCGTCTTACCAGAGAGACACTGTCTGGCTTGTAAATCAGTATCAACTCTCTCTTAGCTCCTAAGAAAAGTAAGATGTAAGATGAATGACAACACATTGCATCTGAACACTGCACAACAGAAGAAGTGATGTACAAATATAGCTTATCAAAACATACATTGAATTTTCTCCTCCCAGAGCCCAATTCCTTTACACTACTAATATTTACTGGGTGAGTTGGGAAAGGAAGGAAGTTTGTACAGGTCCTGTTAGAGCAGAAAATTTAAAAAATTTAGTTTTCTAAACTAAACTGAACTCATCCGTCTCTAGATTTATTGCACGTTTAGCTGAAAAATATATAAATCATGTCAAAACATATTCCTGGCAAGCAGAATAATATTATGTACAGGTGTTCTTTTGGGGATATCTGCTGAACCTGGGAATCAGTTTCAGTGTCTGAGGATACCATGTATTTCTTGTCACTGCTTAAAGCAATCCGTCCAGAACTCATTATTTCTTTGCTCTCTAGACTTTTATTTTTTAGCAAGAAGGAACTTTTTTTTCCCTTCTGAGTGGATGTCACTTGAATATAACTGGAAGAGCCAAAACTGATTTTGAACATCTTGAAAGAACCTATTACACAAATAAAGTGCACTTTGGGGCTTCCATACTGACGAGTTGAAAGAAAGACACTTTCAAATTGATGCATGCTTGGGAATGCTAATGAGCAGTCTTGGACATATGACTAAACAGCAGCGTTACAATGCTGTTGAGTAGTCATCTTCTCCAGGACGTGTCTGCCAAACAATAGCTACCAATTTTGTTTTTATTACAGAATCTTCTTCTGTATATGGTATTCCTTCTTTCTTTTTTTTTCTTATTTTTTCTCTTTTCTTTATTTTTGTTGTTATTTTAATTTATTTTTCTTCCTCATTTTCTGTTAGCTGAATATTAAAAAACCCAATTAGTAAAATATTCGTGTTTATGGTCAGTCCTTTTATTAAAATAACTCTTAATTGATTTTTTTTGAAGCAACAGAAGCAGCAGCAAAAGTTTAGAAACATTCTATAGTTTCTCTAATATGGATCTGGGGCATGTAAATGGGGAAATAACTTCATTTTGATAAGAAGTACTTCATCCTTGGTTAACTGATTTCTTTGTTTCTTGTTCTAAACTGCAAAATGTATGTCAAGATTGCTTCCAGATATAACTATTACATCTGTATTACAGAGAATTCTCAACGTTTCAATAGCTCTGGCTGGAGGAGTCCATAATATTCTGAATATCTCCAGGTATACATATATGTCTGAAACCACTGAAGTTTCCTCACTTTTTTAAGGTCCAGTCTGGATTATTATTGTTTTTAGCACACTACTTTTACAACTTGCTGAATGCTCAGCCTTGCTAGTTACTCCCTGAGCCTTATTAGGGTGATGCGTGGGGTTGTCCTTTCAGGACTGTATTCCTTATGCACACGTTTTCCCCCTCTCACAAAGATGTTACCAGTCTGTGGGAAAATGAATACCCTAAGATGCCAACAAAGCCCAGCAGCTCACAAATAAAAGGGGTGATATGCTGTAACAGATAGAAGTTTTATGATGCATTTATATTCTTGATGGATACGAAAGGTTAGTGGCCAAATATGAGACTGTATGGCCAAATACATTATGTTAGCACTGACAAACATGACAGCATGGAAAAATTACAGATAAATTCAAAGATATTTAAAAATTAGGGCAACAAACAACCAGGAGCATGGAAATTGTCCATTTCCTTTATTAAATAAGCTTATATTGAGAAAATACACCTTGGCAAATATATAAATGAACCAAGAAGAAGATGGGCACTAAAGACAAAACTGCTGAGTACAACCAAGCTATAATTTCTTGGTCCAGGGACTATCAAAAGGAAAAATCAGTATTGTCCAAGGTTAAATGTGACTTAAAACTCCTAAGTGGCAATAACTGTCCACACAGGAAGAAATGACAGAGTTGTTCCATTACACTGAACATAAATTAAAAACATTTGTCAATGAGTTCTAATGGCAAGATAGAGTGACTTTAATGCAGGTGAAGTCTCCTGAAGAAACAACTTCTCCTATATATTGACTATAAGTTTGAATAATAACCTTTATGTTAAAATTTCTTTCAGAAGACAATGTCACCTTGCATTTTTCTTACAATGTGCAATAAAATTGGGCCATCAGTTCTTCTAAAAATAATATCCATATTTTGCCATCAACAAAGTGGTTCTTTAAAGGTATTTAAATACATTTCCCAGATTTGGTTCTTTGTATACAAATATATGAATAATTTATGTGGCTGAATGTGATTTTACAGATCATTAAAAATTTGCACAGCCAGGAATGCATTCCTGAAATCCACATTTTACTTATATAAAAAATTGTCATGTTAAGCAGTCTGTTAAAAATGGTCATGCTGATGTATCAAACTTTATTGTAGTTGTCTTATGATATCAGAACTGTTTGTGCTAATTTCTTTACTGTCATCATATCATTACTTTATAAAAGAGATGTGATAGGCTTAAACATTCTGCTTATCTAACTCATGATTGACAACTGAACTTCTGCACTGCCAGATAAACACATCTTCAAGCAATATAGTATTAAAAAAATGTAACAGGTTGCAGTTATTCATAATTGCATCTGCTGAAGCTGTAGCCTAAAAAATATGCTGTATTTTCTTAGAAGATGGTGTGTTCTGGAAGGGTGCTTTCTGTGGGGGAAACTGCTGTGTCATTGTTGGGGTATGAGAGTGGGCAGGTACTGCACACACCTTCTGCCATATCCAGGGCCTCCTATCTAACTACAAGGCTTTTGTAGTGTGAGTCAGCTGGTTCCTTGAGAAAAGAGAGGGTGAGCACAAGAAATGATAAGGTAGGAAAGTGTTGCTCTTGAATTGCTACATACCACAAGAGTTTACTGAAATTACTGTTTTAAAATCCAGTTACTGTAAGTTCTGTGGTTCAACAAAGTACGGCTGAAGTATGTCTGTTTCCTAGCCATCATTGTTTTCAAAATGTCTAGTCCTCAATTTCAAAATATCAGATGGGATCTATGTGCTTTAGCCATTACTGGTGACTAATGCTAAAGCAAAGATGCTAAAGGTTTTAAATCATAAGACCTGAAATGATATTCAGGAAAAGGAGAAAGTTCAGCTTTCACCCCTTTGAAAGGTCAAATGGGAATTAAAAAAAAAAAAAGTCCCTAAAGTTTTATGAAAGCAGTAATACCTTGCCTTTTTATGGTTTTTTTTTCTGAGCACTGTATAAACATTAATAACAGCAAAAGTTCTGCATCATGTGGAGTCTCCATTTTACAGGTAGGAGAAAATAAGGAATGAAAAAAGTTATGGTCTAAACTCTCAGGAATGCCACTTAGGCCAATCTTAGAAAACCTTGCTTAATTTATGGAATTATGTAATATACAAGATTCCCGATAAATTTACAGAAAATATTAATAATTCAGTAATAATGTAGCCAGATCCAGAACTCCTGAACACGTACTCTTAAAAATTAACTGTCTTTCTCACAGCCACACATAGGCTGCAGTAATGGCACCAGAAAGCTTTATTTGAATTTTTACCTCAGGGTTAATACAGGGCATAGATTCATTAGATAGCAACCAGTGAAACTGGCAATGTGTCCTCTGTATAAAAAAGACAAGATCAAACTGCAGTTTGGGTTTAGTTTCTTTAGGGCAAAAATCAGTGTTACCATGGTGTATTACGTGTGGTCAGCCTCTTTGAAGCCAGGCCAACTCATGTTTTGGCTTGCACTCTGCAAAAGTGGCACTACTTTCATTCTGCTCGGTAACTGGTACACAGAAATCCCTTCCATATGTCTTTTGAATCTAGTTCATAGTTGTATTTTTTTGTTTCTAGAAAAAATCTCAACTCTGTACCATGTGACAGAGCATGGTGTAGGTACACCTCAGTGACACTAGAGCGTATATGTCCCTAAGTGAGAGCATAAGAAACACTGTGCATCACAACAGTGGTCTGTCTAGCCCTCTCTTCTGTCTGGCACTGAGAAGAGCAACTCTGACCATTCCTCTTGGTTGTCTCCCAGCATCCACAATCCCTGGATGCATGTTGCTAGAGGATACATCCATGACCATCTCCCTTTAATATCTATTTCTGGATTTTTTGACTATGAATTGACCATGAATCCCTTCACGAACATGATGATGCCAATATTCTCCTACTGATTTTCTGAGTTTCATTGGCTGCTACCTAGCTCTTGTCCCACAGAATTTGTTGAACAATAGACTGCATTAATTTCACTTACCAGCACCTCCATGTTTTCATCATAGCCCCCTGTGCTGGTTTTGGCTGGGGTAGAATTAATTGTCTTCACAGTGGCTGGTATTGGGGCCATGTTTTGGATTTGTGCTGAATACAGAGTTGATAATACAGAGATGTTTTTGTTATTTCTGAGGAAGGCTTCCACAGAGCCAAGGCCACTTCTGCCTTTTCTACTGCTGCACTGCTGAGGAGAATGGGGGTGCCGGGGAGGTTGAAAGGACACACCCTGGACATGTGACCCCAGCTGACCAGAGGGATACTCCAGACCACATGACATCATGGTCAGTATACAAAGCTGGGGAAAGAAAGAGGAAGGGAGGGACATTTGGAGTGATGGGGTTTCTCTCACCAGGTCAGCGTCACACATGATGGGGCTGTGTTCTCCTGGAGATGGCAGAACACCTGCTTGCCCATGGAAGGTGGTACATTTTTTTTATTGTTGTTGTTTTTCTTTGCTTTTGTGTGCACATTTTGCTTTCTCTATTAAACTGTTCTTCTCTCAACCTACCAGTTTTACTTTATTTCTCCTCCCCATTCCACCACATTGTGGGGAAGAAGGGGATTGGGCAAATGGCTGTGTGGTGCTTAATTTCCAGTTGGCCTTAAACCACAGCACCCCCTCCAGTTTTTCCTTTTCCCAACTGAGAGCTGTAGTTGTCTCTTTATGTAGGTAGGCAACTGCTCTATCTTTAATAATTTTAGTTGCTCTTCTCTAGATCCACAGCTTCTTACCAGCTAAATAAACATGCACTGCCAGGCTAAACAGCTCCATTCAGCCGTGCTTGGATTGGACATCCCTGTCCTGTTTTAATGTCTGGTGTCGTCCTGCCACAGAAGTGTGATTTTATATACACTGACTGCAACAGTAAGACTGCCCTACATTCCCATCCCTGCGATTAAAATAGAAACAGTAGCTCACATAGCACGTGGAAACCTTTGGTTTTTTTTTTTTTTCTTTTTGATTGAAAGAATAGGAATAGAAAAGGAAGCTATTTCATTATGCTTTTTAAAGGGATTTGGAGATGCTGGCAATCTCCAGAAAAGCTTCTTTTTATCACACTTTGTGCCAAACCTCACAAAATTACTGTTATGCTATGCACTGACTGCACATTGCAGATTTGCTTTGTGGTTGCCTGGATTAAATCTAGTTTAAAATATACCTTCCAAACAAAATCCATATTCTCAAGCTGTCTTTTATTTATAGAAGTAACAAAGTACTTTCAATTTTTCAGTGTTCTTTGAAAATGATGTTTCTAAAAACATAAGGAATTTCTGTATCTTAAAAGTAGGAAGATACTTTACTTTTATTTATTAAATAAAATAATTAACTTAAATGTTTCAGAAGAAGGAAAGAAATGAGCTGATTATTGACTTGTTTGACTAAATAGGTGCTGCAAGTCCATCCTGGGCTAATAGATTAGTGACCTCATTCTGGTACACAGCTTTTACTACTGGTAGGGATATTACAGGTGTTTTACAGGTGGTAGGGAGATTATCTTGGCATTCAAAAGTCAAAAATTCTTCCTGTCTTCTGCCACCTAATGCTGCGTGAATACATACATGCTACTCAAGTCACAGATTTTTCTAGCAAAATTCCATTGGAATAAAGACCTTAAATCAATTTTTAAAAATTTATCCTTGAGTTCCCTAGGTCTAAAATCTGTGTCTGTAACAGAAGCACAGCATTACTAGTGCATCAGCCCAAAGCATGGACAGCCCAGGGTAGCGTCGTGTCACTCAACCTCATAGGTAAAAAATATAGACATCTGAGTGATGCAAACGTATTTCTGTTCAAACAGAATATTGGGGTGCCCTCAGCCAGTGAGATGTGTGACCTATTTTATATTTGTGCCATCCTGTAACCCAGTTTCTTGGTTTGTTGCTGGGTCCTGATGAACCACATTGCAGAAGAAGGGGTCCTCTGGCCTCTTGGGGTGTCTTTAGAGTGAATCCAAGACTTGGTGTGGCTGAGTGTGGCTCTGATAGCTTGTGGCATGTTCAGTCTCCATAGATTTGCAAACCTTGCCCTGCCAAGTGCTCTGTCTTCCCTTAACCTCCTGTCAGGCCCCAGAGCATCCAACATATCCTCCTGCTGTCAGTCTGTAAATACACTGCTCTGTGGGCCACTTGTTTTCAGGTGCTTCAAAGCAAAAGACCCAAATGCACAGGCACAGACCTGGACCTTGGGGCTGCAGTCAGAGTGCCACAAGAGGTCTGTGGTGCGGGAGGTTGCTCAGAGGCACACGGGTCACTCCTCACTTCTGCCAGCCAGGCAGTTTACAGCAGATGATTCTCTCAGCACCCCCACACCTCCTTGGGTGCTTTATGTAGGAGATTCAGTGACAGTTTAAAGTGGCACATAGGCCAAAGTGTCGGTGGTGTATGCATTCCTGGCTTTAATGTCCTGCATCTGCTTACCCAAGTCCTTTCCCCCAGAGCTGTTGTTCACTGGAGTGTAATAGTTTTGATCCCTTCATACTGTCACTGCTTCTTGGTGAAGCTTGAAAATATCACAAGGCTAAATGAGATCTTTGTTTACCTTAAAATAGACTCCAGCAGTTCTAAGACAAATGTAGTTTAAATATGGAGCAAAGAAGGTCTCTCTGGAAAAAAACACTTGGATCTCTGCCGAAGCCACTGCGGAGCTGCCATTTCTCCATTAGTTCAATATTCAAATACTAGACGGAAAATGACTCTTGCTTTTCCTCACAAGGACTACTTAAAAATGGAAATTACTCTAAATTGCCAGGCAATAATTTCTCTCAGAGGGTCTACTACATTTTAATTCTACTTACTTCTCTCTTTTCTCCTATGTACACCATCCCTCAAATGTTCTATTTCCTTAAGGCTGTTTATACTCCACCATGAAATTTCTGTGCTCTGTCTGCCAGCAAAAATAATCAAAAGTTTGCAGAAACCAAGGGATTGCAGAAACCAAGGGATGCCTGTCTTAGCTGGCACACCTGGCTACAGCATTTATACAAGGTTGGGTAAACTGACCATACGTGAAAGTCCTCCCACAGCATAAGTAAAATAGAGATTTTTCATGATCAAGATAAATAGTTGATTATTTCTCAGATCACAGGTAACATTTTACAATTGCTCTGAGCGAAATGGTGAAGTAGTGAATTCATAATAACCACTTAAATAATGGAGAAAAAAGGCCTCTATGCCCAGCAATGAAAGAGGCTGGAGAGCCAAACACAGGTGGGAAAAGCCTGCAGAACATGATACATTGAGAGCTTTCCTCTTGAAGCCCTCAGGGACTCTCCTCTGTGCAGGAAAGGTTCACCTGTTCATGTAACTTCTGAAGTTACATGAACAGGTGAACCTTTCATTTTGGTCTGCTCCTGAATTATCTACCTGTACACATATGTGGAACAAGTGAGCGAAATCCTGCTGAAATTTGCATGCCTTTAGCACTTGAGACAAAAGTGCCTTCAGAACTTGATACTGCTGTGTAAAAGTTCAGTGGTTCCTTAAATGAAATGACTGACATGAAAATATCTCTAACAGCTTTATACTGGAATACTAGAATTGCTGAGAGTAGGAATGACAATTTCTTGGTTTTCTAGTTATTAGAAACTTCAAGAGGGAGGATGACATTTTCTGTGAGGAAGGAAGGATCAGATCATACTTTTCACCACCCCACATGGAAAATGGCCAGTGAGCAATTTATCCTGTACAGAACAACTTCTTTTTTGGCCATACATTCTGCAATGCTTGAAGCCCATAACCTGGAAAGAGCCGAGTCCAACAGAAGCATGTCCTGCATCTCCTTGCATCCTTAAACCTTTCTGGTTTATCTTGATCCACTGATGGCCAGAGAGTTTCTATGAGTTGATGCTGAGGTGGATAAACCAAAAAGAGGAAAGCAGTACCAAATTGATGTGGAGCTGTGAGACATAAATCAGTGTCAATCAATATTCTATGCTTTTGGAGACACTAATCAATAAGAGGCACAGTATTGCCAAGAATGCCTTAGTTTTCACTAACATATGAAAAAAGAGAAGTCAGAGAGAGTTTTTTCTGCTTTTTTGTTTGCTTGCTTTAGGTCAGTATGATGCATTGTGTCTTAAGGAGAAAATTGTAAGTTGTAAATTATGCAGAGCTAAGCAGAGGTGATGTGTTGTGCATTTTTTTCAGGGGTAGAACTATAATTATTTATTTTTCTTGCTGTTTCCTAAATGCCTGATTGTTTAAAAATTGTAACATGAAAACGCTGATAGGGATTATGTGCAGGATGAAAAGCGGTGACAAGAAATAAAGTTGACTGTATAGAAGGTGCTGAGTTTTAAGAATCCCAAGATCTCTGTTTCTCTTCTGATGTTACAGGTAATAACCTTTGCAGTGGTGATCCTTGAGAATTCACTAGGACTGGCCTTATTATTTTCTTACACTATGGTTAGATAAACAGCAGGCAAAGACAGTGTGTCAATTTGCAATTAATGACATTAAAACAAGGCTGAGCCAGACATGAAAGCTGTGTTTAGCCTTGAATTTTTATAAAACTTGTTCCGATAATCTGACCTAAGCGTTGCTATTAACACAGCTGAATGCATGGAGCGTGTATTCAAAGCAGGCTTTGATATTGTAACTAAATTAAAATTGATTTTGTAATGGGAATATCTGGTATTTTTTCTTACTTAAAAATCTCACTTCAAACTAAATGGTTTGTGTTTGACAAGTCAAGGAAATCAAATAATTTATATGTGATGGCAGGCAAGATCATAATGAAGATATATATGGACACAAAGTTATCGATAACAAAAAAAACCATGTAGTACTCACCACATACTGTTCTTTCCTTTGCAGTTGTGCCATTGCTAGGCAACTGAAAATGGATGAATAATAGATTTCAGATGTATATCTATACACTTACATTAGGCTTCATTTGCAGGCTCAAGAAAGGGGTTTGTGAAAAGCTATCATCTTTCTGATCAGGGTCCAATATGTCTTTACTACCAATAAGGACACGAAAATAGATTATTTCTAACAGGAACAACTTTGGTTGATAAGCAGCCCAATGTACTTTTCTTTTCTTGTTAATGCACTCTTCTGTTTAGTAACTAAGCATATTCTCAATTTTTCATGCTTCAATTTTTTAGTCACCATATTGTGACATTGTACAAGCTATCCATCCCATAGTCAATTAAATCATCATTGGTGAATAATCAGTTACTAAATTTTAACATATTAGTAAAATTTCCCTCAGTAGGGATTATACATAGTTCTAATAGGTGGAAACATTTTTACTGAAGTAAATAATGACCTCTGTCATTTAAAATCAAGTTACTCAATTCCAACTGCATTTTCTACATGCTTCAGCAAACACTTAAAATCTTATTTCTAGTTATATTTCACAGTAAGGACAGAGAGACTGCTCTAGGAGTATTGAAAGTAGCTGACAATTCACATTTTCTCTACAGCCTGCTGCTCCTTCAAAAAGGGGGAAAAGGGAAAAAAATCGAGTCCCTTGATAATTAGTACCCTTTGTCAAAGCTTCAGTTACAGTTTGATGAAAAAAAATCCTAAATGTCAAGAACCATGCAGTCTGATAAATATGGATGACATTTAAAAGCAGAGGAGGCTGTTTCTAGAAAAGCAGAAGAGGCAAAAAGAAATGTAATACGTATTTATCTTGAGAAATAATTTTTTTACCATGTATTTTCGTCATATATTGACTGTTTTGTACTCCTAGTTCTGTTTTTCATGATAGCTGTGATCCCTTTGTTTTATATCAAATGCCTCATCTGCATTTTGCAGTGTTTCTTCAGTGGAAAACAGTACATTTGAATGACCCAGGCCTTTCCACTTGTAATCACTCAGTGTAATTGATTGAAAAGACAGACTCAGAGAACCCTCCAAATATTTTAATTTTTCAGTGTCGCTTAAATTTAGCAAAGAAATGACACCCTGAGAAAATGAAATGGCATGTACTCATAAATTGCTAACTGTGTGATACAGATCAGTCACAGCCCTCAGTGATTACTCTTTAAACAAGTCTGTCTCTCCAGCATACTCAGAGGAATTGACTTGCAGAATGTTAACAAACTGAAGGGGAAGATCTTTTGCTTCTGACAAGTTTGAAAACTTTCTTTTTGGAAAGTGTTTTTCAGCAGCTTGAAGCAGAAAGCTGGCTCTCCTGGTTCCCCGTGCTGGGTGTGACAGTACTCCTACTACAGCCTTTGTCAGAACGACACTCAGTAAGCAAGCTGTAACAGAATGGAAGACTGTTATGCAATAAATAGCTAATTGAAAAGTAATGTGCAATAAGAAAGGATTAAGTGACCAAACTTCTCAATGGCAGGGTTGGAAACATGTCAGTGTGTTGCAGTGACAGAATGAGAGACGGGCTGTAATGAATTCACAATCTTCATTTCCTGGTTTATCATCCTGCCAGAGCCAAGAGCATTAAGAATGTAAATGCAGTCACACAGTAAGACACCATCTCATCCTGCATTGACAGGATCCAGGTGCTATTTTCTTATTTTTCAAGAGATAGCAGTACAAACAGCCAGGTCCCATCCATACCCTTAGTGGTAGCATACCTGGACTACACTGCCTAGTGACTACCTGTCACTGCTAGGGGTACCTCTGAGCTGCTCAACCAAATCTACTTTCATCAAATTCAGTAGCTACAAATAAAAAAGTAGCCTACCATATTAAAAAAATCGACTAAAAAATTTTATTTCTGGATCAATTTTATAATGTCCAAAATTGTGCTTGACTTATTTATGAATGTCCAATATCTGTCTTTCTTATTTAACTGCAATATATGAAAATCTAAAATTAAATATCTCTCAGATTATCTTAGAAAGATTTGTTTTAACAGATTAGTATAATAAATAGACTTTGAGATAGCTTTCAGATGAAGGCAGAATATATAGCAAATTTATCTCAGATATAAAATTGCACTTTTCATATATGTTGAAACTACCATGAGTTTACTTAATAATCTGAGAGTTTTTGAACAGCTCATTAAAATTTCTCTCCTCCATCTATTTGATTCATTATCTCAGATATGTCTCCAGCACTGACTACTTGGACTCCATATTACTTTGCACTTCTGAGCTACTATGATACCAATTCTACAGGAACAAGGCTGAGACCCCTGCACAAAAATAACATGTGAGATCTGCTATGTCAGCATCTTTATTCCATCCCTAGACCCTTGAGTTGCTCAGTCCACTTGGTGCCAATATGCAAATCACAGAGGTTCCCCTTTCCTCAGCTTTGTGGGACAAATGAATGGTTTTCAGATTATTTCAAGACTGTGTTTCTCCCCAGACTTCCTCACTGTTGCATGCTGAAGGGAAAGAAGAGCTGTTGTCATAGTAGTAGTTCTCTTTGCACCAAGAGGGATACAGTCTGGCCTCAGACAGAAAGATGATGCCTACCAACAAATATCCTTTAAAAGAGGGATTACAGTACCAGCACTGAGAAAGTGCCCAAAACCCTATGTAATGAAAAATATGCATACAGATTGATATTTTTTAACTGATAAATGAGAAGAAAAATGCAAGAAGAGAAAAAATATTGGCAGTATTGAGTTTGTGGAAAGACACAAATCTTGAAACCCTCTCATCAGGCATGTGTCCAATTGTGGCTCTGTGTTTCTGAGAAAACACAGATGTTCTTCCAGCAACCCACTAATGTGCAGAGGTGTGATGTTTTGCTGCAGTGCATCATCTCATCATCTGCACTATGAGAAGGTCCTGAAATAAGGACTTCACCCAATGGTTTCAGCTGTGCTCCCAATTAGTATTCTGTCCTGTTTCTGGTGAAATCAGGGAGAGCCTTGCCACTGTTTTCAGGGATACCAGGATAAGGCCTTTTGTGACTGAAATCCTGCAGTTAAACAGCACATCTATATATTCAGGTCATTTTGTTTTCAGGATTAGTCACAGTATGGCTAATTTAAATGTCCTGCAGCACAGAAAAATACTTTCAGGTTATCTGTTAAAAGCAATGACATACCTGCACTCATACACAACTGCTACAGCAGTTGTTCAGAATACATATATACTGGTTTTTAAGTCACAACCTTGCTTATAAAAATTTCCTCTGTCCTTGTGTAGTCTGCTGTGTTGGTTGTGGGCTTTTGTTTTCATTGTTGATTTCTCAAGTGAGCTTTCCTTCTTGCACTGGACTGTTTGATATGCACAGCACAGCAGTACTTTAACTGGGATGGTAGTTATACAGAGAGAAACGTGGTGTTGTCATCTCCCTTCCTTCTGGGAGGGCTTTGCAAAAATTGCTTTTCATGAAAAAAATCGTTGAATCTCCTTAAGGGTGTTGGAATTCAAGTAGCAAAAGACTAGACAGAAGGTTATTTAAAATGTAATCCCTTTGTTTAAATATTCACATTCTTTAAAAAGAAAAATTCATAAAAGCGATGCATTGTTAAAAATTAATAAAATTTAGCTTTTTCACATGCCATAGGTTCTGTTTCATAAAAATATGTGTTTGAGAGTGAAAGCCATGTGATATTTTTAGTATTGTAATTTTTTTCTAAGGCAAATGTAAGAATATCTTTGTCTTCAGGAATAGCACTTCTGCATGAACTTTGAATCCCAACCCCCAGCCATCAGCTTCTTCCAAGATTAGCTGAGTGCATTGGGTCTATTTAACCATTAGCTTTTATTGAAGGATAGATGAATATCAGTCCCTGAAGAATAGTGAATTAGCTACTGCCTTGTAGCAAAGCATTTTCTCTTTTCACTCTACAATAGGTCTGCTGTAAGCACAGCTTTTCATGATACAACTGGCAAGTAAAGTGGCAGGTCTGCAGAAGAAAATGGAAATCTTTTGGAAAAAAAGACTCTTAATGTGCAAGGGCTTTTGCTTTCATTTTAGTAACCTTAGAATAAGGTGATCTTTTGAGAATAGAGTTTTATGATAAAAGGATTTGGGTAATGCTTAACTGGTCAAAGATGTGTTCTAGTGAGTTTTAAACAACATATGTTTAATTGCATATAGAAAAGTCATAGCATCTCTTAGGGGAAAAAAAAGACTCCAAAATCATTGAAAAATGAATTATGGCAATATAAACCCTAAAACAAAGAACAGCAAAAACTTAATGGAAAATACTTTCAGTAAATGAATTTATGAATTTCTGTTGCTTTATCATATGTTTGTTCCACTTATTTTCCCTTATCCTTTCTCTCCACAGAAGGCCAGCTGAAATTACATCAATTTAAGAAAAAAAGATGAGTCAGAATTACTGTCTTTTTTCCTTTATTCAAAAATATCTGTGTTTACACTGAAAGAAAGATACTAAGGCCATATTCTCTTCCCTGTTAGCTCTCAGCCAAAGCTCATGCAGGTCTTGGATTTTTCTTTTAAATTTGAATAAGACAGCATAAATAACTCTCCTGGTTTTCTTCAACAGAGAGCTAACAGAGGGAGGAAGGGAGCTACAGATGCTTATGCTTCAGTCCCTGATAACCACAGGACTAAAAATCTTCAAGGCAGACAACAGATGATGAATAGGTCAAAAGAGCCCAGCTCTATGGGCATTACAATGTCTTTTCCTACCTTTTAAGTGTTGTGATGCTTCAAATTTAGTCACTTTGTATTTTAGTTAGAGAAAAAAACCCTGCAGGTTGGATAGCATTAGGGGCAGAGAAACATGAGACAGCCCCAGGAACAGAGCAGAATGCATTTTCACAGACTCACCAGTGATCAAGAGAGGTGACATCCCGGGGGGGGGGGGATTCAGAGGAAATTTTTGGGAAGGAAAATAGAAAATAGACTGATATCCTGGGGTTTTCTCCAGCAACTTGCCTTCGCACATGACAGATTGTAACTTTTTTCACAATAGAAGTTACCAATCTACCAGCTTTTTAAAAATCACCATTGAGACCTGAGGGACAGAGCAGAGCCATTGTTCATGTGACCAGTTACGTACTCAGGGATGCCAGATGGCATCTCACATAACATGGGAGCTCTTCTGGTCCTATGTGAAAGGCCAGTTGCTGTGTCATTTTCTTTGCTCATTCACAACACTGCCCAATATTTTTCTGGTCACTCCGTCCTTTCCTTCTTGATCAAAATACTGAAAGTAGAAATCTCTCAAAGAAATAAAGAACACAATTATCTCTCTCTGAATGTAAAGAGAGAATTCCTGTGGCATCCTAAGAGCTTGATCATTTTCTGTAATCAACCTATGGTCAAAGACCTGGGCCTAACCCACTTGGTCTTCATGGCCTTGGAATCTAAGGCCCAATCTAACATAAGCGTTGCCTTCTAGAAATACTTTGCTTTCTCTCTCTATATAAAGACTTGACAACCCAGAGGGTGCTGATCTGGTGTCAGAAGTTGGTTCCAATAGCAGGCTGTCTTCCACAGAGTGAGTTATGAGACATACAGTTCAAATGGGCAGAATCTGTCAGTACATTAGAAAAAAAAAAATCAGGCTTACAAATATTCTATTTGATCCAATTGCTGTGTAATCTTACTGTTTTTCCTCTGTGCTGTGGATACAAAATGGCCAAACCGTCTTCTTGCTTACTGCATAAAAGTGAAAGTAGCAAAAATGGTACTTTTGCAATTTAGGGAAATATAGTTCACTTAATGTTTGCAGTTTCTTGCTTAGTTTTAGTTAAGTCCATAGTTGAGGAAGTCCTAAGTTCATCTTTCATGGTAAATACTGGACTGTGATTAGACAAGCCTGTGACAGAGGAGGAAAACCATATTATTATAATATTTCATGTGGCAGAACAGTAAAATTTGAGTGCCCACTTTTGAAGCTATTTGTCACAGAGTGTTAAACTACATTTGGAGCAACAGAGCAGTGTGTCAGAGAGATCAAGACAAAAGTGGGTAGCTGTGTCCTGGATGATTTTTTTCACCTAGAAAGCAATTGAGTCCTGCTCAGAAGCTCTGCCATCATATCTGGCTTCTCACCTTACAGAGTGTGGCAGCCCTCAGCCCAATCCTGAACAGGATATCTGAAAGAAACCATTTTGGGAGGTAGAAAAATACTTGGATTCAGATGGACTCAGACCTCTGTTTCCTAACCTCAGTTTAACTGAAAGTGTAGAAATGTTTTTTTTTATTTTTTCACTGGATCTAATCCATGTGTGCATCAGAAGCACAAAAACTTTCTAAGGTTGAAATACAAGCCAGAATTACTAAGCAGTATATCAATGTATCAGCGTAGGCGTTACTCTAATGTGTAGGACTGGCCTGCTTTCCAGGTGAGTAAAATTTGAGTTAAACTTATCTATAGTGCTGGAGTGAAGGGAAGCCCTTGAAACATAAGGATAAACATAACTGCCCATGGAATTAGTATTACCGTATTAGAATGGGGTATCACAGATTAAAAATAGTTCAATGCCTTCCAGAATGTGTTTGTGTTGCCTTGTGACTGACTAAAACCCAGACAGTGAATAGAGCAGACCTTCTTTGGACACTGGCACTGTGACTTCAGATGTTTCTGAATGCCAGAAAGCTGTGGTAGAGCTTTAATTCCATAAAAGCTCCAAAGTCTACTTATTTCATCCTTATGGACAATCAAAGACTTTCTAAACCATGAGATTAGAATGTATCCAGAATAGAGTTTCATTTCATAGTATCAAAATGGTTTGGGTTGGAGGGGTCCTTAAAGAATATATAGTTCCAACCCCCTTGCCATGGGCAGGGACAACTTTCACTTGACCAGATTGCTCCAACCTTGCCTTGAACACTGCCACTCAAACCATGACTCTAAAGGCTGAGAATGTACAGCAGTAGTGACCAACAATAAACAACCATTTCATTTTTTAAGTGCTAGAAACTTCACTTCCTGAGACACATAAACATGTTTTAGCTTGAAAGAAAATGCAAAGACATGAAAATATTTGCTTCAAATGGCAGAAGAATTTCAGTAGATTGGTGCAGAGACTGCTAGCCTCAGAAAAATAGAACAATACATTATCCCATTCCTTCTCTTTTTGGTGGCAGGCACAGGACCGATCAGCTAGTGACAGAAATTTCCTAGTGACATCTGGATCCTTGGCACATTCCTCTGGCTGTTCAGGAGTCACTTTTAAGCTTGAAGCAGTTATTTTGCTGGTGGGCTGCCTACTATTCCAAATTACTTGAAAAAAAGCATTATAAAACACTGGACGCACATGAACTTCTTTAGAGTTGTATCATAACCCTTTTGTCCAGTACAGCTGACATTTCTAAGCTTGACTACATGTTGGAAAACTCTGGGTACAATATGTCACAGATTTGTGATGAAACATGGCAGATTTTTGTAAGTTCATTTCAGCTGTGTGTTTCACTTTCCTCAGCCATGAGTTGCTCTGCAGTCAGTATTTCTGTCTAAGAGCTCTACTGCACAAAATCCAGTTGACACAACATCATGGAAAAGCTTAAAGGGACTAGGGACTAGATTGCCAAGCAGCTAGAACAATCAAGTGTCTGTGAAAAAACAACAGGCACTCAGTTAATCAAAAAAGGCAGGCACTGTGGTAACTAACAGAAGTGACATTTGCTGTTATCTCTGTTGTGTCTGGTGAACAGAGTTTGTGACTTTCCCATCAATTTGGTTACCAGCACTTGTAATTTGCTCGTGCAGGAGCCACGGGCCCTTTTTATCATCTTTTCCCTGAATTTGCATCCTCCTTTGCAAGCTTTGATGAGTTTCATTAATTCCAGGGACTCAGGGGGAAAGAGAGGGGCCTTCTCGAAGCATTTGCTGGCAGCTTGTATGTCTGAGATTCCCCTCAAGCAATTGCAAACAACTGGTTCAACTTCCTTGGTGCTTTCTAAGTCAGTTGTTCAGAGTCCTTGATCCTTGCCTTAGGACTGCAAAGATTAAACCTCTCTAGCTTAGAAGGTGCCAGGTAGGAATATTGGCCTGTTATCAGTGACTCACTAGCTGAGGAGTGTAATCTTCTATTTATTTATTTATTTTTGTTTTGGTTTTCATTTTTTCCTTATTCTTCTCTCTAAAAAATACCTCCTGTAATTATCCCTGTGCCGTCTGGAAAAATACCACCACACTGATAAACTCAGTCTTTGGCATAATACAATGAAGTCCCTGAAGCTGGTGATTTGGAACAGGAATATTGACATATTCCATGCTGTACTCCTTGCTGAACCTTGGATATGTGCTCTTTTAATATGTGTGTTTGGAGATAATATCTTTTAAATGCACATTTGAACAACACTCTCAGGCACATGTTGTGATTATTGGGGCTGTTCTGTGCAGGGCCAGGAGATGGACTTTAATGAATCTTGTGGATCCCTTCCAACTCAGAATATTCTGTGATTCTGTGTTTATTTTTCCTAGAAACTGCCATAGCTTCCATTTAGTGGATGTGCAAATTGCAAAGTCTGTATGCTTTTAAAATATGCAGTGAAGTTTTAAATTTACTCAACATTATTAGTTTAACCCTGCAGTCCAACACAAAACAGGTTAAAAGCTGAAAACAGTCAGAGCAAGTCAACTGAATATAGCACTGTGTCTACTGAGGTAAGGCTGACCTGCTGACAAATCAGTTCTAAGCAGCAGCATCCTGAGGCATTATGATGCCCCTCACAACATTAATGAATCCCCAGTCCCCTGTCCTGTCATCCCTGCAGTGTCATATTTCACACTGGCATGGATGCTGAGGGCTTGAGCCACTGTGATGGCACCCAGCAAAATACAGACTGGGAAGCTCTTCCTAGGTAACAGAGTTCCCATTCTGCCCAGGGAATTAAAGTCTGTAGGAAATGCTCTTTACCTCTGAATTCACAGCACATACTTCCAAAAGCAGCATTTAACAGAACTGTATTTGGGATTGTGCTCCAAAATTAACTGATGCAAATTAAATCCTTGCATATTTATTAGTTTTGATTAAACTGACATAGCCACCAACATTTTCAGAAGTAACGGTCCAAATCTGAGACTTTACAATAGTCTAATTATGTTATATTCATTTCCTACTCATCCCTCAAATCTATGCAAAGCAGCATCATTAATTAGCATGCCCACTGCAACTGCTAACAAGATCACTGATTGATAACAGAGTTTTCTCAGTGGAAGCTGTGAAATCTGAAGCATCATATTAGGTAAGATCAGATGGACTATGTCCCTCACTGCCTCCAGGTCACTGTCAATCACTGTTCTTTGCCAGTTCCTTTTTTCTTCCCACCACAAAAAATCAGTAATCTAAGAGATTCAGAAATGTTTCACTAATATAAAAGACACAAATCACAGAATCACAGAATATGCTGAATTGGAAGAGACCCACAAGGATCTTTGTATCCAACTCCTGACCTTGCATGGGACCATCCCCAAGGATCACGCCATGTGCCTGAGAGTGTTGTTCAAACTCTTCTTGAACTCTGTCAGGCTTGGTGCTGTGACCACTTCCCTGGGAACCTATTCCAGTGCCCAGGCACCCTCAGTGAAGAACCTTTTCCTAATATCCAACATAAACCTCTCCT
Source organism: Melozone crissalis (assembly GCF_028551555.1). Taxonomy (NCBI): domain Eukaryota; kingdom Metazoa; phylum Chordata; class Aves; order Passeriformes; family Passerellidae; genus Melozone; species Melozone crissalis. Next base: position 30,363,889 of record NW_026535782.1, on the reverse strand, counting down.
AAAATGACTTTAAGCCATTCCCTCAGTCCCTGTCACTGGTCACCACAGAGAAGAGATCAGTGCCAGCCCCTCCTCTTCCCCTCACGAGGAAGTTGTTGCTGTGATGATGCCTCCCCTCAGGCTCCTCCAGGCTGAACAGACCAAGTGACCTCAGCCACTCCTCATTCAGCTTCCCCTGCAGACCTCTCACCACCCTCATTGCACTCTTTTGGATGCTCTGTAAGAGCTTCATGTCTTTCTGATACGGTGGCACCTGGAACTGTTCCCAGCTCTCGAGGTGAGGCCGCCCCAGCCCAGAGCAGAGCAGGACAATCCTCTCTCGCTGGTGATGTTGTACCTGATGGCCCCAGGACAGGGTTGGCCCTCCTGAAAACAGTTTCATGAGCTCGCTCTCTCCCTCTACAATAATACTTTTTATTTTATACAGTTCAAACTGAAATGTTTTGATATTTGGAATTTAAATAAGAGCTTTTTGAAAACATACATACAATTTTCATTCAATAAAGCACACTAAATAGATGATAAAAATGTATTATAATTTTAATTTTTCAATTCTAGCATATGAGAATATACTTATAGAAAACATTGCAGTCACTTCTAAATTTGAGAAAATTGCAATGTGCTTGAATTAGGGACCTTATCAGAATAAAGGAACAGAAGAAATCAAATACAACCTGTAAAACAAATATCCCTCTATCTCCTTCTGTGTGAAACCATAAAATGAGGATTCAGATTAGACTAACGTTAAAATCCTGTCTTGATTTGTACCCCCTATTTTCCTGATCAAAGGAAAACACCCTCATTAAGCAGGCAGTAACCCTGGAGATTTGCTCTTTCCAGCCCCTTGCTCCTTCTATATCTGGCTTTGCTGTGACCAGAAGACATAAAAGCATGAAGGCTACTCTAACTGATATTCAACTAGTAATAAGTAGTAAGAGAAGATGTGATTTTAATTAATATATAACTCTCATCAACAACCAGTATCATGTACTCATAGACAACATCAACCAATCACTTGTAATTGGTCTCATAATTGCTGTATAGTTCTCAATGTAAAAAAAAAAAAAAAGCAGATTCATGAGAACATGGATGTTGTGGGATGCCAGCTAATAACTTCCAGGCAAATGGTGAAAATATTTGGTGGAGTGGTGCTAGAAGTTATTTTGGGCACAATAATCTGTGGAAACAATTAGCTTAAAAGCAGTGGGACAAGAGTTGGACATGATCTGTATAAAACATAGGTGGCCATTTAGCATCCCATCTTGATTGAGGCTCAACAGTGACATCTGATAGCCAAGACACTCAGAATGTTACATTTCTGGTAGATCTTGACAGTTTTGAAGGTGTTTATCTACCTACCCTTCAAAGATATCCATTTTATATTAGTTCTATTTAAGTCTTTTCTCTGTTGATTGCAGTCTCACTGGTTCACACTAAAGAAGTGTAGTTCTTTGCAATCAAAATATAGAGCCATAAAAAGGTCAAAATTACAAATAATTACAATAATTTGCAAAATTACATTAAAACTTCAAATCCTGATGACCTATTCAGTGAAAAAATAAATTGTAATACTAAATGTAAAATGCACAACAGGATTCCATTCTCTTGACAAGAGGCTGCAAAAGATTTTTCAAAATGATCCAATAATTACAGAGTAACATGTATTACAGAGTTTTATGTAAGAAAAAAGTAAATTGGGAAAGTTGGTCATTCAAAAGTAAAGAAATAGAGTTATGTTCCTGCATGACCCTGGAGAAACAAACTGTAATTGACCCTTCCCTGAGCAAGGGGAGTGGGCTAGATGACCTCCAGGGGTCTCTTCCAGCTTCATCTATTCTGAGATTTTGTGATTCCTTCAAATAAACCTCCTGTGCAAAAGCTTTATACATTTTGAGTTAATTACAAGGTTTCATGCTATTATTTTCCACAAGAATCCTGACCTGTTCAAAAGACTGATCTAAACCTTACAGAAAGCCAGAGTTTTTCCAATGGACTTCAATATGCTCTAAATCCATAATTCATGTGATGGATGGTATCTCTCAAATGAGGGGAAAAGACTGACTTTTGTTTTGAAATAATAATTATCACAGCAGTACAGAGTAGACAGCAAGGAGTACAATTGCTGTCAATGCAAATATTATTTATCAATGGATAGAACATTAAACAAATTAATTAAATGGTAGTTAAACAATATATTAAATACTTTTTAAATTCACTTCGTTGTTAATGAAGCCTTGCATTTATGTACTCAATATATGACATTATCTGATCTTCCTATTGTGAGTCAGGGCTTGTTCTGTCTTACTACAGTATCAATTTAAAATAACTTCTTTACCTTCAACTGAACTATTCCAAATTTATGTTGGTCTGAACTGGGGCATGGTCAGGGAGGAATCAGCTGAGCTGTTATCTCTGTCATCATGGTTTAGTGCAGAAAACATGGAAGTTGGTCCTGGGATTTATTCAAGATTTGCAGTGCTTTGAGCTGTCAACAGAGTATTCAGTGCTGAAAAAGCTTTGCTTCTGTGAAAGGAGAAAAGGAATTGCTTCTGTGAAAATAAGGAGCAATAAATTATTTATAAGTATTTATTCTTTGATAGCTGCTTATTTTTACTTTACCTTTTTGATTATTTTGCTTACATGACAATTCTTTTTCTGCCCGCTGTTCTAATGTGACTTCTGTTCTGCCTTTTGAGTTCTACCTCTGTCCAGTGTGTGGCATTTTATGAAATTATGTTTTCCCGTTGGTTTTTGTCCCTATAAAACATCTAGTTTAAATAATATTCTTTGAAAAAAAATGCAAGGTGTTATGCATGCTATAGACTCCAGGAAACTGGGGAACTGGCGAGCCATAACTGAGTCTTGAAAAAACATTCCTTACTGCAGAAACCACAGTATACTTTCTGGATTTGAGTCAAATTTATTTGTTTTTATCTTTTGGCTTTGTAGAAATCTTGTGGAAAGTCTGAGTGAAGTGTCAAAGATAAGAAAGCACCTTAGCTTGCTTCAGACTCATCTCCTTCTGTTTCCTATGATTTCTTACAGTGACTAATTGAGCTTATCTCAGCTCAGTTATTCTTTGCAGAGAGACCATCAATCTGCCCTGTAACTTTATAGTCAAAAGCAACAGACCCTCAAATCCCAACTGTGGTCTCTGGTGGGTGTGTAGAGTGGATCTGTAGTAATGGGAGCAGCTAGTACTGAGTGCCACTATCACAGAAAGCGGGTATTTTATGATTAACCACTTAATTGACCTTTGGAAATACGCGTAATGCTACATAGAGGCACCAAAAGCAAGTTAACGCCTCAACTGAGGCAATGTTTAAAATTTCAATACTGTGAGGAGGCTGTGAATCTTCTGCTAGAGGCTCAAGGCTTTTTTTCTTGAAAAATAATGCAAGTTTTTATCTTCAGGATAGAAGTAATGAAAGTTTTAAGGCTAATGGTCTTTGTCTAGAGGGAATATATTTTACTTCTGTCTTGTATAAACAACACTTATATTCCAGTTATATAATAACTGAAAATTTCTGACCAGAAGTGTCAATGCTCACTAGTTTATCTCCCTTTTGGACAAAGAAGGTAAGATACTGGAATAGAATTCCCTGAGTAGCAATAAACTTAAATTGTATCGCATTTTATTTTGATGATACATTGTATTATTTCAGTTGCCTTTTCACCTTCCTAGTGGAGCAGTTGCCTTTGAAAGACAACCAAGAGCTGTGACAGGTGATGTAATTTAGTCAATGGTTTAGATGAGTACTGGACAGAATGTGATTTAAATTATCAGTCATTTACAAAATACAGTTCTGCCGTGTCTTCTCTTTCTTAACAAATCTGGATGCAGGGATAATTCCTAAGTTACTGGCTTGCCCTCAGGAGAGGCATGATTTTATGGCAATCCATGCTGCTTGAAATTCTCTTTTACTTTCATGTTATGGAGTAAGGATAAGGTCAGGACAAGTGTTTTTCCTATAGCAGTCTCCTGCATCTTATTCCCAAATAGGAAACATCTTCTAAAGCATAAATGGGAAACAAGGATCATAAACAGCCACTGCACAGGACTAGCATGTTCCGTTACTTCCACTGCACCATACATATTCTTAAGGCATTCCTAAAATTGGTTAAACTAGTAAAAATATATGTGCTGCTGCTCAGAACCTGAAATTTCCTTTCCTTTCCTTTCCTTTCCTTTCCTTTCCTTTCCTTTCCTTTCCTTTCCTTTCCTTTCCTTTCCTTTCCTTTCCTTTCCTTTCCTTTCCTTTCCTTTCCTTTCCTTTCCTTTCCTTTCCTTTCCTTTCCTTTCCTTTCCTTTCCTTTCCTTTCCTTTCCTTTCCTTTCCTGCCCTTCCCTTCCCTTCCCTTCCCTTCCCTCTCCATCTGCAGTTGCAACACTCAGAACGTTCGGGTTTTGGTCCAGTTGGCAGGACTGCTGATACATGAACTGTTCTCAGTCCTCCTGATGTGCCTGGAGCTGCCTGAAGGAAAAAAAATGTTGCTGTATGAACAGGATAACTAGCAAGAGATAATCTTGGCAAAAATAATTTCTATTAGCACTGTGAAATTTGAGATGATTTCTTTGATTACCTGTTCTAGAAATAATGCATTTCTTAACTGCAGAAATGTCTGTAATGCCTGCTCCAGTTAAGTTTTGGAAAACATTTATCATTCTGATCCTGTTTTCAGGTGCTCATAGCTTTATGGAATTCAAATTCAAATTTGCATTCAAATTTCATTTTTCAACCCTGCTTAGCTAATGACAGCTAAAAACACAATGCTTTCTGCTGGTAATCATGTAGAGGGATGTGTATTGTGGAGAAAACGGTGTTCTACAACTTGAGAAGAAAAGTAGGAGCTTTGATCACTTTAATTTAATAGACTCAGACTATTTATTCATCTCCTTTATTATAGAAGAAATACCCTACATATTTGGACTACTTGGCTAATGACAGATCATGAGTGTAATTGTCCTAAGCACATCTCCATTGTTGTATTCTGTCTTCTTACAACAGCATAAAACTTGTCTATACAAAAGCAGAGTCATAAAGATGAACCTAATGAAGCAATAATATCACTTTTTATTCTACGAAGTCTCCACAGTCTTCAAAAAAACCTGCCTTGAGGGTTTCATTATTCCTTCATCCCATGGCACACCGTTGTCCAGCCTTTGCCTTCAAACTTCTCTCTGCCATGTAGATGAATACATATATCTGCTCTGTCTTTTCTTCAGCTTTCTGAAGCTGGAAGGGAGGATAGGAAACAGTTTCCCACTCAATGGACCAGGTAAAGATGTGTTTACCATGGATGATACCATTCAGTTCTGCAGGACTCAAAACACCATTTAGTATTGTTATTGCAAAATCGTGTTTATCAGGGAATTCAACTGACTGGCTGAGGACTCCTTTTGAAACTGTCTATTGTGTGGCTTTGAACAGCTCACATGTTCTTTTCAATCTAGAAGAAAAACACCTATAAAGCCTCTGCAAACTTACTTTAATATTGCAGCTGATAACAAAGAAATCTGTGCAAGAGAGAAACACACTTCTGCAATTGTTCCAAAACAGTATTCTCTTCAACAGTGTAGTTCAGACTGCTCTATACCAAGTTATTTTGGAGGCTTCCTGATCCAACAAAACCTGAAGCAGTCACTCCTTAAATGCTGTCTTGTTGTTTAACAAGTGCCACCCTTGGTCAAGGGAACAAGAAGTTTCTCCTGTACAAGGTAACATTAAATGAATTTGATAAATGATCTGCCACTTGTGTTTGTGGGAAAAATCCATGAGAGCTTTGTCATGGTCAGCAGGGAAGATTAATGGCAGCTGGGACTTGAGTCAATCAGTGTTGAAACACACCAAACCAATTAAATAAATGGAAACATTTAACAGAGCCTGTATCAATAAATACAGATGAATATTAATGCAGACCTGTAAGATTTGGAGTGGGGAAAAATAAAACTGTAAAGAATAGAAAACGCTTAGATGGGAAGAATTTCACTACTCATTTCTGCTGCTGATCACCCAGAAGGATTTGGCACTGGAAGGAAAACTGTGCTAGGACTTGGAGAGATAAACTGGAGCTGTATTATTTTTCCATAATATATCTACTTTATCGCTCTCTTCTATTTTTCAGCTGTAATCTTCACCTAGCTTTTACATGTTTTGGGTTTGTGTTGTTTATATTATTGACTCATAATAGAGAACACACATGAATTTTTGTGTTAATTACATGATCAAGGCAAAGTTCATTATTGGATTTTGAAATGTTCAGCACCACAAGATAGTTAATGTAAATATGGGCACTGCCTTTTCCCTAGGTCAATTCTTCAGTGGGTGGAAATTCTTCTAGCTGCATACAATGAGACCATCCTTGTCACTGGGGAAGTTTCTCTGGACTAGTTAACTTTCTGAATTTTCCCAGAGACCCTGTTTATAATTTATGAAGACGAGGTTGATGATGATAACAGGAGTCTTAGGACATCAACTAGGCAGCTCTTAAGAGATGTTTAAGTTTAACTAATGCTGTAGATGTATCTTTTAAGAGCATGAGAAAGTACTGGGCAGTGCTTGAAGGAGGTCTGACTGTGACAATAAGGAGAACTGTGGTGAAATGCAAATACTGAGGATTAGTAAGTGGACACAAAGATATTAAAATTCCTACATCAAAGGAAGCAGTGCTCAAAAATAATTTATAGAGTCTGGTGTGCTGGAGGAAAGAGTATGTTATTCAGATTGGAATTTTGCAGAACTTTGGAAAAAAAATCAATTATTAAAAAAATCATGGGGCATTTTTTGTTTTTCAAATGACTGAAAAGGGGAATTGATATTCAGAATAAGGAATGGAATAACTTGTGTCTTTCTCCTCCACTCCCTGACCACAGCATTAGGAACTTAGACATATACACACACACAGAAGATTTTGAAAATATATGACATTTTCTTAATAACTTGATTTCTGCATGGCAACCAGTTATCTTTGGGGTGCAGCTTTCTTTCATAAGGGAACACTGCTGGAAGGGCTCTAAACAAGCCTCCTTCTATAGAATACTAATTGAATTCAAGTGTCTCTCTGAGCTGGGATGTGCCCCTGAAAGAAAAGAGAAACAAAACAGAGCATCATGCAGTTAAATTCACCTTGCTGTATCTCAGCTTCAGTAAGTTGGTGGATGGTATGACCTCAGAGAGGTTCATCTCACTGCTAAGGGGAATTGTTCAGCTGAGTGAAAGCAGACAGGAAAGCAAGCAAACGAACCACCAGCAGCAACAACAACAATGAAAACTGCTCCTTCTAATTACAGACTGAACCAAAAAGGATCAAAATTTACTCTCTGCACCTGATGTAGTTGCTTTAAAAATTGTATATTCTACACAAACATAATTTGAAACAGCTTGAAATTTCATTTCTGTTTTTTAGTTCTAAGAGGCAACTTTTTATTGCTTTATAATGATGTGAGCATCAAAATGTTCAATATTTTTAGAAGTTAAGTAGTAGGAAAATAAGTTTGCTTGCTGCCTTCCTCTCTTTCCCAGGAGGGCAATGGAGCACCTGCATATAAATAAAAACACAGCTTTGACCAGTTGTCGGGGAGAGCGGGAAATAGCCATTACTTAGCAAAGCAATAGGTTTTAAAATTAAAATCTAGTGTGAAGGCAATAAGAAAAAGTACTATGGCAAAAAGACTGGTACAAAGACAACCACATTGTCTATTGAATTTTGATCCCCTATTTTACCCTTAGGACTCTTGAATTGGCCTACTGTAGCTTGACAACATCATGAAAACGAACATAACAATTCTTTTGGTTTTAGACACCCTTTAATTTTCAGGCAATTTTTATCAAGGTAACCATTCTGATAGAATGTAAATATGTTCTTATTCATGTTGTGAAAATCACTGCAGAAATGTGCTGGTTCTTCTTCCTATTCTTGCTGTGCTTCACAGAGCTAATATATTAAATTGGCATGAATCCTTGAACACATCATTTTAACTAGGGGAATTCTGAAATTTCAACTTTTCTGGTATATTCTAAACATGCAAAATATTCCTTAAAAGGACACAGCTGCAAAAAGTTTCTCTTTACTATCTCTCCGTTGGCACATTAGATTTTTATTTTGTTTTGTAACTTGTATGTGTAGTCCTCTGTGTGATGACTCCTGAAATGAGAAAAATAATTAAAAGAACACCAATGTCGACCCTGAGACTAGCAGAAATCCCTTCTCAGACAGTCCTCAGGTCTGTGCCTTCCTGACTACTCATAACATCAAAGAAGACCCAATTTAAATTAAGAAGCTCTAATAATCTCTTGAGACTTTTCCTAATAATTGCATCCATATGTAGGAATAGGAGGAATTTATAGGTAATACTCTATGCTTCATAACAGATAAGAATGGATGGGAATGTTCACTGTTTTTTGTGAAAATAATCCCCCAAAATTTCCATCTGTCAATTAAGAGAATTCCTCAGAAAGTGGAAGTGAACAGCTGAGAGTATAATTGTAACATGTTATAGAATTATGGAATTACTTGGTTTGGAAGGGACCTTAAATATCATCTCATTCCAAATGCCCTGCCATGGGCATATAGTTTCACTATAATTGTCTAGTTCTACAGTTTCATGCCATAGATTTTCATTACTAATTCCCAGCTGTAGATGAATTTAAACTGCATAATTCTTAGTGCATCTTTAGACTGTCTAGATGGTGAAGGGTGGCTCATATCAAGAGAGCCTTGCAGGTGCTATCCATTTCTTTGCACTATTGAATTGATTGCTTAAAAGAAGAAGATAAAGCCTCATGTTCACCCTACATGATAGCACAGAATAAGTGAGGTTTTCCTGTTATGGCTGAAAAGAACCCCAGCTCTGGGTGCTGCTGGGAATAAAGGAGTTTTGTTGGTTCAGCATGGTGTGTCCATTTGAGAGACTGGGATGGGAATTTCACTGAGACTATTGTTAGAGCTCCTGTCTCCCCAACACCTCAAACAAAAACTGAGCCAAACCAGTGGGAAAATGCATAACTCATGGTCACATTGATAGGCAAGAATTTTTCATTTTAGAGCAGTGACAAGCACCCAAGAAACATTTTTAAATGTTTTTTGTTTTCTCAAAGGCAACTGGGTTATCAAAATAAGGTTCTTATTAGTTAGGCTTTGTAACACCTCAAGTAGACAGTTTTATCTGGCCAGGATATGAGAGGAGTTTCTTCAAAGAACTCAAAAGATAAGCCCAGTGTCCTGATCCCCAATATCATGTGCTGCAGAGTAGAGGCATCCCACTGGCTTCCTGCAGCAAGTGACAGTAAATTATTTTTCTGTTCATTCCCATATAAAATGAGAATAGTGTTTTATTCTCCTATTCAGAGACACATTGCTGGTTGGTTCAGCATAATTAGTTAAAAATATACTGTTTTAGCAGAACATAGCTGACTAATTTCCTAGCTTAGAAGACACAGGTGTGTGAGGATAAAAGCTTTCTTTGTTTGAATAAACAGAAAATGTCTCATAGCTTTTCAAATAACTTCCTTTAAAAGAATCTAGGTAAATGAAGACAGAAGTACCTGTTCAATATTTATTCATTGAAAAGCAGAGGGATTTCTGCTCTGTCTTGTTTTTGAAACAATGTTAGAAGCTGTCCTAGTATGATGGTAATGAGCCTAATGAATTGTCACTGGAGATGAATTTGGTCCTGGTATCTCTGTTTTCACCTGCCAGGAAAAAAATGTTTTTAATCTAACTCTACATATTAATCACTCACAGACAAGGAGACAAGTCCTGGAACAATTCAGTCTTCTTTATATGGACTTTCTAATTCAGCTTGTTATATAATGAGGGGAAAGGAAAGTCAAGATCACTCAGTTTTTGTAAGGACTTTGAATCAGTTCCACAGATTTTATCAGGTTTACCCCCAAACTCAAGAACTTCTAACTGGATTAATCATTGTCTGAGAAAATGCACAACTTTATATTTGGAGCATGGAAAAGAAAATACACCTTGGAAATTTATTATCTGACTTGTTTACAAATGGTTGCTTTAAAAGAAATTTGAGTTACTTTTAAATATCTTGAATATTCAGATTGGTGGGAAAAGTGCTGTGTTCATGCTCTGCCTAGACAGGCAAGATGCTCCTGCCAGCCCTGAGAGCGTCCCCGCCGTGTCTGGGCAAAGGGCCTGGGATCCCTGGGCTGGCAGTGCCCAGGGAGGTGCTGTGGAGGCAAGGCTGAGCTCTGCTGCCTTCCCTCAGGCCTGCCCTCCCTGCACCAAACCTTGGGGCGCGTCTGGCAGGCCCCAGCTCCCTGCGCCCAGACTAGAGGGAAATATGTTCACTTTGAAAAGCAGCCTCTTCCCTCTACATTTACCATGGCCTAAGATTTTTCTTGGAGAATATGTAACTTCCACAGTCCCATGGCTTCCTAATTCAGTATTGATAGCATGCATCTCCTGGAGAGCTTTAATTTAAGACTAATTCTGCCAGGTAGCCTAATTTGGAAGTTAGATTAAAGAGATCTTTCTTTAATCAGTAACATTTCTGTCATTAATAAAGACTTGTCTTTATTGGATCCATTGATTTACAGACCTAATGGAAATTATTTGTTGTTTTGGCTTGTTCTAAAAACAACACATTATGTAACACAGATTTCAAGATACTGCCATTTTGAAAGTGTTGTATTTTTATGATTTCTTTTTTCAAAGAGAGGTTGGTTTCTCTTCCCTCACCACAATGGAATAATTGGTGGGCTGGCATGAATGAGTCGTGAGCTGCATACATCAGGGCTACTTAAGTCAACCTAAAGTCCTTCAAACCTCAGTTGATAATTAGAAATGAGAGTTTAGGCAGGGTCCTCAAATCCCAATGAGAAGTCACTTAAAATAATTACAGAAAGAATGAATGCAATTTGAAATATTCTCACCCTGGTAGGCTAATCCTAGTTGGTGAGAAATCTCCATAAAATATTCTTGAATTTGATAATGTAAAATTTCAGAATATGTGTTTTAAAAATAAGTCATTGCTCAGATATACAAAATAGCCCCAAGCAGACAGAAATAAATGTCAGCAGGAAGTTAACAGTCATACAGTGTTTAACATTAGGTGTTATGTTCTCTATTACTCTACTTAGAATTGTTATTATTACATTGTCTTTAGTACTGGAAACATTACTTTGATAAACCAGCTATATTTAGGCATAAATGCCCTAACTTTTTAGCATTCACGACATTCACTTGCAAAACACCCTTGTGATTTCATTATGTGAGATTATTTGCACCCTCATCTCCTCATATTTTAACCTGAATTTTCCCCCATGTATGCAATTATTTCCTCCTCTTACTTTTCCTGTTTTGATTTCTGCACTTGTGAGACACTGATTGAGAATCACAGCTGTTTGGGAATGAGGTTAAAAATATCTGCTTGGGCCCACTGTAAAGCTTGAGGACTGTTTTTATTTTTGGAGACCCCTTGTATTTCCCAAAATTCCTCTGAACAGTAACATACACATTATGGAGCACTGCTGTCATCTCAAGGCAGCCTTCCATAAAGTATTGACCATTAGTGCACTATCTGTCCTACTGCATCACTCTCATGATTCATCAAGAGCCAAGAAGGAACAGTTTGATTTTTCTGGCTAGTACACAATCATCCTTAATGTATTTGCTGAGATTTAAATTCAAAGCCAGGTATTGCAAGGATTTCAGATAATATGATGTCATTAAAAGCTTTTGTGTCTTCATCAAGAGCTGTAGTTTAAGCCACATGTATCCTACCCCTTCCTTTTATGACTGGTTTTTAGATTTTTTTGTTGATTCCCACTTGCTCTTGCTTAGAATTCACATTGCCTTGGGAATAGATTTGCAGCTTTGTCCTGATCTTGTCATGGTGTACACGGCAGAGCAGTACTGCAATGATATTTCACTTTCATAGTATACCTGTTTTCACTTCTTCTCCAAGTTTGTGACCTCTCAGGATTTCTAAAGGAAAAAAAAAATTGAGGGACTCTTTCTCTTCCTGCCAACAGAAATGAGTGCAGCAACTTACATTAATGCTCCTACTGAATTTTATTTTTTAAAATTATATTCATGTAGCACAGAATGAGAAGAGAATTTCTTCTGGAGAGATATCCATCCTAGCAGATAGATGTTCATGCTCCTTTCCAGGTGGACTGGGTCTGTTTGATGGACTCACATGCACACCTCTTGTCTCAGCTCTTTCCTGCCAGCTTTGTGCTGACTCATTTTGGTTTTGTGCAACAGGAGGCCAGGAAAGCATCGGCAGGATTGCATGCATTTGTCCAGAAGTTCCTTAAACATGTGGAAAGATTTTAAATATGTGCATTTTGCTAACCCAAGAGCCAAACTGACTCTCAGAAACCTGCAGCCTGAGGATGTCAGAGCACAGTTTTGGATCTTCCATTCTGGGGAGTATCGACAGAGGGTGACTGTGAAAAGCTGTGGCTTTGAGCTGGTGGCACTCCTCATGCCTTTATGTTGTCCGGGAAAGTGGAGTCACCATCCCTGGATGTGTTTGAAAAACAACTGGACATGGCACTTAGTGCTATGGTTTAGTTTACACAGTGGTTTTTCCTCAAAGTTTGTACATGATCATCTTCAAGGTCTTTTCCAATCTAAATGATTTTATGGTTCTGTGATGTGAGAAGCAAATATTTGCGATCATTTAACTCACTTATGGAGAACTCTAGGTCAACCCAGTGAAGGAGTGCACAAGAAAATGTTAATTCTTTATTTAGGATTTGTTTAAGCTTAGATAGGTTTATAACAATTTTTAAATTAAAATCAAAATTACAGGAACAGAAAAACATGCCCATTTCAGGATATTTCACCAGGAACTTCTCACCATGCATAAACTAGTTTTAATTCATATATCTTATTGGTCTGAATAGAGGAAAAAACAGTGCTGCAAACTTCCTTGGCTGAATGAGGAAGAGTTACCTTTTAGGGGAACGAAGTAGAAATGTGTGTTTAGTGGCAGACTATGTTGGCTATATGTTTATGGACATTTAAATCATGTAAGTACTTTTCTGGTCCTTGAAAATATAGACACTCAAAAGTTCTTTGTAGAGTGCATCATAAAAGACAGCGGTCAAACAGGAGTCGTGACACACAGGTGCTGAAGCTCTTAGCAATATTTATTTTACCTTTTAAAAAAGAAATTTGATTTGCAGTTGATCCCTAACTTCTTTTTTCTTTTGAGATTACATTGAAAAAATAGGAGAAGATAAACTACGTATCAAGTTATGACTGTTTTTTAAAAATTAGGTAGAATTTTGTGATTTGTCAGAATATTATGATCACTTCTGTTGCATGCTATCTTAGTTTAAAAATCTCAGGATGGATTATCTCTTTTCCCTCTATTATCTGAGGCTGTCTACCTCTAGCAAATGCACACTGATGGTCATAGAAGGATGATACAATAGGAAGTATTTTCATTCTTGGTTTGTTACAGAAATGAGTTTGAATTTCTTTTTAAAGACCAATAATAAACAACCATAAAAATGTGCTCCATCCAATGAAATATTGAGATCAAATTGTGAGATTCATTTTATTTTTTCTTCCCTCAGCTTAATGGGTATAGTAAGTGCTAAAGTGATCCTTCATAGAGTACAGCACCTCAATTTAATGGGCATATGGCGTAAGGTCAGCTTTGGAAAATTGTCATTATTACATTTTTTCTTTGCCAAAACATTGCTATTGAATTTTAGAAACACTAATTTAGAGTTTTAAAAACAGAATGTCAGGAGTATATTGGAGGAAGGTTTGTTTTATATAGTATCTGTTATAGCTTAGAATCCTCAAATATCACTTTTGTTGTGGAGCCAGCTTTAAACTAAACCCCACAGTGTTGGCTAGACTATGCAATTCCCAGTGAAGCAATAATGAGAGAGGGGTAAAAAGTCCCTGCTCCACTCTGTGCCCAGCTTCTGCATCTGACCCTCCATTCAGGGCCACACATAGAGTGTACCTGGCTAACTTTCAAGCCTTTACACAAACACATTTTCTGCGAAAGGCTTCAGTCTGGCTGGCTCCACTGTAGATTTCTAACACCAATTCAAACTTATAACAGCCAACAAACTGGACATGATGTTTATGGGGTGGCTTCAGCTGTTTTTGCCAGCCAAGAGGACACTATCAGACTCTGGCTAGTAAAACTCCACACAAAATGCACTTAATGTCTGCACAAACCTCCTCCAGCCTGGGAACATGTTTGGTGGTAAAGTGAGAAGCAATACAAGGAGACACCTAATCCTTTTGAATATCTATTTCTGTCAGGGAATTTTTTCTTTCTAACAGAAACTGTTTCCACTTAGCAAGGCACTTCTGGATCTTTTCACATGGCCAAGGGAAGGTACAGGTGCTAAGCTGAGTTGTTCGGGTGTCACGTGAGCCACAGCTGGGGCCAGCTCAGCAGCCAGGACTGGTAACCTCTGCAGACCCTTCTTTTGGACAAGGTGTGACACTATGCTGCATGTGGCAGGCCAGAGCAGCTCTCCATGCACAAGAGAGCTCCAGCACAGGGGTTTCAGACCTGCTGTCTCCACAGGGCTCTTTGGCCTCTGCCCTGGTGCTACTCACTGCATCTCCCTCTATCCACATATTGGTTTTCCACTCTGATGCCTGCAAAGGACATTGCAAAAATGTTATGTCTCTTTTCCTTGAGGTCTGGGTAAGTACATTTGTAGGAGTCCTTCTTCCTTCACTTTTGAGTCCTGACACCCTAATCTACACCCATGTCATTTCATTCCTGAACTATTTAAACATATGACCTGTACTTGTTAGCCGAAATGAAAGTTTTGCTCTGAGACAAGGGGATTTGAGTGTCATTCTGCCAGCAGAGATCACCATATACAAAGAGTGCTTCACAATTAAAGACATTGCAGCCCCCCATGGTATTACATGCTCTAAGAGAGGAAAGCTACCTAAAAAAAATTTCTGAGAAACTGAAAAATTCTATTCACTATGCACAAAGTTGGGTTTTAATATATGCTCAGGTGTCTATGAAAATTAATGAAATGTCAGTTTGAGAACTGGAAATATATTTTAATATGAGATAATATTTTAAAAATGAGATAATATTTTGAGTGGGTGAAGATAAAGTACATACCATGTGGTGAGATAAATACAAAACTCTGCTGCACTTACTTACCAAGCATACATACAAATAATTGCATTGAAGTGGAACAGTATTTAGACAAGCTGAGAATTAATACCATGTTTAGCAGGATGCATGGGAAAGTGGATACATTGCTTCACCTGTGAGATGTATTTTTATTTCCATAAGGGCCAAAATTATAAGGAATTACTGAAAGAGATTTCAGCACCTTCTGTTAAGTATGGTGTGATGATAGTGTGCTGATGGACATCAAACAGTATGAGTTGAAAGCAGCTGTAATCTTCATGCCTGTTAACAGTTGTAAAATTACTGACATTAACTGTAATATCATTCAGGATGGAGTTTAAGACATTGGTGGGCAGATGAAGGAAAGGGGAATTAAATCACATTTTCTTTGGAAAACTGCATGTAGTCCTTTGCTTTGTCTTTCATGCCTGCTCTCACACTAAAAAGAAATCTCAACATTTTTAGTATGATTATTAGTCATATTATAGTAGTAGCAGTAGTAGTTGTAGTAGCAGCCACCAATTTCAACTAAATTTGGCAGAAAACTGAAGCTCTCACAATTTTTTAACTTTGGCAAGTCTTATGGAGCTGTGACACTGTTGCAGGCCTAGTAAAGAAAGGCTAATGTTACCTCTCCAAGCAATGCTTGGTCTAATAAACAGCCTCCATATGCTTTGGTATTTCTTGTACCTTCTAACACAACAATCACCCACAGGGCACTGACCTGTAGGAAGACAGACCATTTGGTTTGGTGGCTGCTGAACTAGTGTTCTAGTTCACAGGGGATGTTGCTCAAAAATTTAATCCTAAACTGTCAATAGAAATACTGCATTTGTGCCATATGTTGTGAAATGGGTGTTTATTTTATTTTATTTTATTTTATGCTATTTTATGCTATTTTATTTTATTTTAATCAACGGTGTATTCATAAGTGACTGGTCGAACAATATGTACAACACTTCCATTCTTTCCTAAGAGAGGAAAGTGAGTTTCCACCTATTTCTTTTCTGTCTGAAGGTCTAACACTGGTTCTGTGGTTATAATTCTATTTCAAATACTGATATACAGAGCTATTCCCATGAAATTCAGCATTAGAAGTGTCAGGGAAAGAAATGGTGAAGAATACAAGATGTTAAGCAAAACTCTTGCTAAGCAGGGTAAGTCTTTAACAGTCTCCAAAAAAGGTGGTAGATGAACTTTAAAGGTTGTGTATGCTTCAGCAGGCAAAAGCTGTGCTTCAGCAAACCTTAGACTAAGTGGCACTAATGCTAAATGCACATTGCCCACTTCTGTAAAAAGAGCAGTGAAAAAACCCTCAAAATCACACTTGCTTAAGGATTTAGGGGAAAAGGTGACTTGTGGGTGGATGAGATTTAAGTATCATATAAATAAGCAAAGTTTTCTGAGGAAACTTGAATCTCCTTAAAAATGGAATTGGCAAAGAGGTATCAATAAGTCTTAAACCAACTAAGGACCCCATTGCAATATCTCATTGATAAGTCATTGTGGCTCTATGATATCTTTATTTTTAGGGAGTTTCTCTGATGACTCAGGTACATTAATGCAAATTACTTCAGTATCATTTTCTCTTTTATGTCTCACAGGAATTGACTCACAATGATAATTAAATACATTTACTCAAGGAAAAAAGTAAGTAAAAACAGAATGATATTCCAGATACATTAAATATTACCCAGTTCTAAAAGGAATGCATTTAGCAGCATATGAACCTCATTTACTATGAAGTGTAAGAAGATCTGCAGGTCCAACATTCAGGATATCAAGCAATCGCACTTGTTAATTAAGATACTTTTCTTCTCAGTATTGTTTACAAGATGCACTTTTCAAGAGATGTTGTTTTGATATTTATTTCAGCATTTTTAAAACAAAGCCACAGGTTGTGAAATCATACGCATGTCACTGGCTTTTTCTTCAAATTGACAGTCAGTTCATCTTTTCAACAAGTCTCAGATAGTTTATAGTTAGCTGGCCATATTAAAGATTTAAACTCTCAGTTAATGTTTGCCCTTCTCAAGGGGAGATAGTTTGCTACGTCTTGCTTTCCTACAAACTCTCTGTACATTCTTTCTCCTGGCAAATGGAGCTAGTGCTGTGCTAAGGTTTCAGCCCTGCTGCCCATCAGTTTATTTTCAGATAAACAGAAGCAATTTACCTGGTGGCCAGAAAATGTACACTGCTCAGCTCTGTCAGAAGGAAGATGTGACAGTCAAAAGAACTGCAGTGGCCACAGAAGTATATGCTGTTCTTGGCCATGTGAATTCACAGATCTCCTTTCCTTGCTTGTTTTGATAACTAGCACAATTCAGGCCCCGTATGTGATGTGGGGCCATAAGACTATTCCTACAGTGTTCAGCTGCTAGCCCTTCGTTAGAAATTCACTTCTAGTTTCTGTTAGTTAGCATCTTTCTTTCATGTCTGTACTGCTGGAAACCCTGAGGCATAGGCCTAAGGCAAAATAATATGCTGTCCTTGCTGGAATCAGGAAAAGTGAGAATCTCCCAAGTAAAGATAGTTTCCATTTCCTTTCTTTTTTTATCTTTAAGTTTTGTTCTTTTTTCCAATGTTGGTAAACTGTGGCACATAACTAGTATTCAAGGGAAACACCTCCCATCTTTCTGCATTGCTTTTTCCCATTCATTTTGTTTTGTTTCTTCTATACATTTTGTTTCTTTCTTTAAATCTTCCTTAAGAGGCTTTCAGAAATCCATTTAGTTTGACTCAGTTTGAAATATAAATAGCAGGCAGATCACTGTCCCAAATATCATCTGTGTGACTCTCTTTAGCACTTAAACAGCATCCGGTATGTGCCTGGCACAGAGAGAAGAGTCTCTGCAGACTGAGCTGATTTAGACACACGTCATGAGACCAGCATGGCAGTAATTGCCAGTTTACACAATGAAGAGCTCCTATCAGGTAGTGAAGGAGAAAATTTCATGATAAATTCCCATGGAGTAGGTCTTAATATAGGTCATGTATATTTTTACGGTGTTACAAGTTAACTCCTTAAATGAGTCCTGCAGTAACGCTTTTGTCAGGCTGTACCCAAAGATCAGAATTTCCCAGAGGGAAAGGTCTGTATCACCATTAAAGTACTTGTGGTATCTACCAGACCTTTCATGTAAACATTTTTAAGAGAAAGAAAATGGGCCAATTTAATTACTGTGGGTGTACCACATTTCACCACTGTTTCTGTTCTATGGCATGTCTTAATTTACCAAAAATACTACCTGGAGGATACCTGCGGACTCTTATATCACTTATGCTTCTGCATGGTTCAAGATGAGGTCACCACCTGTCTTGGAGTTGTAAATCCTGGCCTAAAAGCTCAACCTGTTTGTGTCAGTATTTAGTTTATCTATGCAGGTATGGAAAGATTATATGTAGGACTGATAGCATTCAGGAGGTATTTTTATCAAAAAAAGGTGGTTGGAAATATCACTGACAAATTTTACAACCAGGTAAAATTTCCATCAAATTTCTGCATTAGCAAGAGATTTAAATTTTAAAAATCCTCTAACAATGTTTTCTAACAATGTAGTAATGTCTTAGACTTCTTAATTTAATTTAATTATATTGCAAGATCTATATAACAAAATCGCATGTGGAAAAAGTTCTACTTTTTTTATATCTTTGAGTAGGAGTGTCTAATTTGGTATTATGCTTCTAAAGAAATGCCTTAGGTTGCAAATGCAAGATGTGGCTGGGGGTGTGTATTCTATTGCCATCTGTTAGAGGTGGGGCAGTTGTCTTCTGTTAATGGGCCACCTATTAAAACCAATTGGGGCAGTTTTCTTCATCTCCATCTCTTCCACAACCCATCCTCCCTCCGGGAGGTATCTGCTGTTCATGAGCCACTGCACGAGTCTCATGCATGACAGATAAAATTACATCATCCCATTGTGGGATGTTCTGCCCAGGGGGAGGAGCCAAGCATTCCTAACTGGATATAATCTGAGTTGGAATACCACAGGCAGCCTTTTCCCACCAGATTCCCAGGCCCATCTACACCACCACCAGACCTTCAAAGGAAAACTACACCCTTCTACAGGATCACTGCTTCAACAGAAACACATCTGTCTCTCCAGGAGGGCTGCAGCCACCCTTTAATCAGACTGCTACCAGCACCCTGACCAAGTGTCAGGTTGTATTCTGACTCTGTCAATGTTGTTTTGTACTACTGCACTTTTAAAATTATTTTTACTTTTCATAATAAGTAATTGTTGTTCCTACTCCCATATCTTTGCCTGAGAGCCCTTTAATTTCAAAATTGTAATAATTCAGAAAGAGGGAGTTTACATTTTCCATGTCAAGAGAGGCTCCTGCCTTCCTTAGCAGACACCTGTCTTTTCAAACCAAGACAGGGAAACCACCCGTCACATTTTTGAACTGGTGAAGATATCCCTATTAACACGGTTTGATTTGATTAAACTTCAGATTAAAATAGAAAAATAAATTACTTGTTTCAAGAGAGGCTTGAAAAACATTATTTTTCTGTTCCTTTGTGATATCAGCAAGCCCTGTTCAGCTGCCTGAAATACTTTGTAGGAGTCAAGTTTGAGTTTTGCCCTCAGCTGTCTAGATTAAACAGTCTGAAGATCCATAAGGGTGAGATAGGACATGTAGGCACAATGCTCCCAAACTGGCAGCTGTTCACTTCCACAATAGCTTGGTTCAGTTAGCTCTTCATTTTTCAGTGTAGGAGATACATTTGCTCTCAATTTTCCAATGGTCACACTAAAGTACTTGCATGAAGATTTATTAGGTTGTTAAAAAAAAAGAGGTGACTTTCTTTACAAGACAGATCCACAGGTAAAATGAATGTTGATTTTTAAATTTTTTTCTTCATGTCAAATTTTGTTCTCAGAATTCAGAAGTTGTTTTTTATGTAGCCTTTTTACTTCCCTTAGAGGATGTTATGCCTAAATGATCCTTATCATTCCAGTGACTATATCTTTAAACAGAGGTGTAAGGAAGAGATACTGCAGCACCTTTGAATTTTAGAAGTGTAGTATGTGCTACAGTTCAGGTTGGAAAAACTGTAAGTGTGCTATCTGCTAGAAGCCATTTCAATCACAGAATTTATTAAAAGTGTTCTTTTTTCTGATCATGATGCACTGCATCACAAATATAGCTTTTTATCAGCATTAATGTTTGCTACAAGCAGATGAAGCAAGAAAATATATAAATAAAGTGGCATAAAGTAGGATTAAGTGGAATCACTCCTCAAGGATTATCAGAGCACCTTATATCTCATAGAGCCTTATATCATCATATCATGTGGAAACAGCTTCTGTTTTATGAGATTCTTTTTAATTCCTAACCCTTGCCCTTCTTCATTACAGCAGACTTTTTTGCTTGATATTAGTATTTTAACCACTTAGTAGCTTAAATTTAGCCATTTAGCCTTATGAGGCACTCAACTTCATACATTTTTTTAAAACATAATTTAACTATTAGCCACTACACCACTGTTTCATTTTTACATTTAAATAATATTTTCAATTTTCTTGCCAATTCATGTAAATTAGTAAAGGTCTTTAAACATGACACAGTTATTTTTTTCTCTTTGCACTGATGTCTGTTAATGGGCCTTTTAACAGCAAGGTGTTGCAATGTGTCCTGCATATTCAAGATGATAAATGCTGGAAGATACTTAGAAGATCATCTGGAAGAAGTATCAAATATCTGTCAATGCATATACCATTTTTGATTCAATAATTTTTGGCCAAGATGAGTGGTTTTTCATTGTTTTTTTGGTGTCTAAGCAGTAGAATATCAAACCCATTTATTTGTCTGAGTCTGTAACATTAAAAATCAGTTGTGACTATTTAAAAAGTGTTGAGATATAGTTGATAACTGGAGCTGGTTGAGCAGAGGCTTGCAAGGTAACCATTTGCCCAGCATGATAGAGAACTCTCAAACTGCATCATCAAGGTAAATCTTAGTTTATCCAAGATTTATCACAACTTAAGTCTAGGTATAATGGAAGTGCTCTGTGTAGCACATCATAATGGTTTATCTTTGTACTCAGTTGTCTAATATGCATCTGGCTGAGAGTAGGAAAATAAATCAAGGCTCTATGTCTCTATACCAGATCACTATCCTGAGTTCAAAGTGCTCCTTTCTGAGAGTAGATTCTGATCCTTGAAGAACCATCCATCTGTCCAAAGTAAAGATCAGTTGCCAATAACATGATTTCCAAAAAAGTCCAATGCTGACACTTCCCTGAGAAAACTCTTGGCTTTCTTACCACTTCTTACAGGTGATTTCCACCACCCTCTCTCCAAATGCTCAGCCTAAGGCCTCGCTTTACACTTATGAGGTTTTTTTTCCCTACTATGCCTTCTCAGAGCAATGAAGACAAGTTATGAGGACTAGATTAAATGTTCAACAATTCTCATCATTGCTATTTGCATTAGGAAGCTTCCACCTGGTCAAGCTCTGTCCAGCAGGAGAAACAAAGACAATTTCAATGTCAGTGTTTTCTAAAGAGCCACTTTTGCAGAAAATGGCTTTCCTTTTATCTAATAAAAGTGCAATTTAATGTAATTTTGTTCTTTTAAGTAAACGGTTCTCTAAAAGAGATACAATTACAAAATCACGACTTAATCTGTAAAAAGACAATGCTCAACAGGTTCCAAGAAGTAGATCCTGGATTATCTTTTGAGTTCTTCAAAACAGTCTTCCAAGTGCCACTGCTTAATAACAACTGATAGTTGCACTCTTTGTACATAAACTTAGTCCTTTAAGATTTGCAGCATAAGACAGCCATCTTGTCTTCTTTTGTTGTTAGAGGAAAATAGAGGGACTGGGTTGCCTTATGGCTGCTCCTGGCTACAGATAAAACCTAGACAATCATCTATGACTGGCCAGCACATTTTTTATCTTTCACTAAAAGAAGCTTTATAAAATCAATCCTATGTGTAAAGTTACCATCCTCTGGTGAATCTGGGGAGGAATCCAGCTGTTCCTCCAACCCCTACAAAATTCCAGAGTCTCTCCACATGATTTCTTTCTTTGTTGAAAGAAGACTTTTGTCCAATCCTGTAGATTTCTTAGCCATTTCACTCTCCTTGTTGGTTCCTACTCAGATCATATGAATCTTTATTAAAGGTCTACACAACTCACTATGAAATTAATTGAAAGTTTCTCTCTGATTTCACAAGGCTCTGAACTAAGCCTTTTTGCTTGCATTGTAGCCTTGTAGGACTTTTCTAGTCTTCTCTCTTTTCTAGTCAATTCTCTAAACTTGATGATCAGCTCCTGATTCAAACAGCTGCCAAATATCCTGCTGGGCACTAAGTAACTGCTGCTAATTTCCCATTGCATAGATAATGAAGCCTGACATACATACAACACAGCACGTGAGATTCAATTTCAGCTTTCTAAACTATACTAAATGGAGACATTAGCTGTAAATTCACAGTTTATTTTCTTTGATTTCTGAGTAGATAGAGCTTAAAGCTACCACATATCCTTCATGTGTATCTTTTTTATGCACACCTGATTTCTCCCATATTCCATTATTATTAAGAGCATTCAGGAGTGTTACTGTCATTCACTGACATGTGCTCTGTGCCAAAATACCCACATGTTGTAATGTTTGTTACGGCAGGGTGTAAGAGTCTGGGGAGAAAAAGCACTTCGAGGCATGGGATCTGCTCTTACTTGCAGGAATGAATTAGGGGTACTTGTATAACCAAGACCAGAGAATTGCCTGCCACAACTTTTCTCATTGTTCTGCTGTTTCAACTACTTGAGAGCCCAGATCAGTTTTGTGCAATGGCTCTGCTGTCATTTCTCGGGAGGTTACAATAGGAAGCTGTCGCCTGCCTCGTGAAGCTCCCAGTTGCTCTGTCATGTAGCCAATGCCAGTGTTTCCCACATGAGTCTGGGCTGCTATTCCAAGACTCTTCTCCGCTGCCTTCATGACAGATGGTGCACAGCTCTGCAGCAGCCACAGCCAAAAGTAACTCGTGGAGGTGTGATTCCACTGTAAAGATTTTCGAGCATTGCTGCTCAGAAAAGCTCCAGCGACAGGAAGTGACAGTTAAAAATTCTATTATGCACCTAGAAGCGTTTATTCACCCCTCATTGAACACAGAGATGGAGTGCCAATTTGCATTACCTGAGCATCATGAATTTCTGCTGCATCAAAGCTAACATGTTGCATTCTGGCTTGCCAAGCTGGTCTGGGGAACAGCTGTAATGCTGTGGAGTCTTTAAGAGTCCTTGGAACCACACATGTCTGAGAAGCTGCAGGGTCAGGAAATGGGCTAGCAGTGAGGGCTTGTCATCTGGGGCAGTGGAAAAGAGTAAGAGCAGCAGTGCAGCTGGGTGGGCTCTGTGAGTCTGGTGGCAGCTCCTCAGTAGCACAGTCTCCTGCCTTTGCCTGCTCGTGGCTGGCTTGCAGCTGACTTAGGGACATACGCAAGCATCACACGGCAAATGTGGAAGAGCCTTGTCTGATATTGTGCCTGCAGAAAGCCCAGATTTAAGGCAGTCTTAAGAAAAGAGAAGATGGTGCAGACCAGAGACTAAAAGTATTATGTGAGTTCTTAGGAGGCATGAAAAAAACTGTAGCATAGGGACAATTAATTGAAGCAAGAGAGATTTATTTTTAAATTGGCTACCTATTCCCCAAGAAAGTTAAGTCCACAAGTAATTCTACTGGGACCCAATAAAGGCGAACAACAGTTTTTAATACACACTTTAAAAATAACACCAAAATAGAAATTCTGGGGAAAAAATTAGCATGCATCTCACCTCAGTGACCTAATACTGATAATGACCATTATAAAATTACAAAGGCATATTTGGGGCTCTTTGGACATTTAGGCTTCTCAGCAACAGGATCCATACTAGCAGTCATATCCTAAAATAATGTAGGCTAGCAACCTATGGCATTTGCATTAAAACATCTTAGAGCTGAAAGCAGGCGTTGAATTTTCAGAGTCGTTTCAGTTGAGTCAATAAATTGACTTTATCTCTCCTCCTTTCTCATCCAGACTCTAGCTGGCTTCATTTCCCCATTGATGGTCTTCCCTTCTGTGATTTCTCAACTTGAGGCAGTATGATTGCTTGTTGACAGTGAATGTACTATATAATGTGTGTACCTCTAAATTGCTTTCAAGCTGGTAATTCTTTCTAATAAGCTTTGAGACAGTGCTCAGTATGTTTAATGTTTCTATTCTTTTTTATGGAATCAAAAACCATTGACAATATTTTTTTTCCTTGTTTAAATCTTCTTGCCCCTAATCAGCTGGAAGAGGGAGTAGACTTATGCTAGAGGTGCACAATTCTGAGCACAGCTGTCTCTCCTGACTGTTTATGAAGGCTTGTCATAGAAAACATGATCACGGCCAACCTAGCTTGTAACAGGAAAATATGTATTCACTGATTATTATTTTTGTTTGGGTTTTATTCCTCTGTAAAATAAAAATGCAGATGTAGAGCTCTATGTGTTGTTGGCAGTGGTGCCCCATAGGTCTTGTCACAGTAAATTAAAAAAAAAATAGATATTTGTTAATTTGTGGTTAGAAAAAAATTAAAATTAAAAAAAGGCATTAAAGTGATAGTCCCTTCATAAGTCTGGCAACAACAGGGAAAAACAACTTCACAGCCTGATGTTGTTGCAGCTTGGCAGCCAAATGGGTTTGTGTAGGCTGCTGTTGGCAGCAGTTTTCATTAGCTTAGGGCCTCCTTTCTGGAGGGACAGAGCTGAGCTGCCACACACAGATGTCCAGTCTGTGCAAGCAGGACTCACTTGTACACTGTCCTGCTGAGCAGCCCCCTTGAGCATCTCCCATCTGCCTGCCTCTTATCATTATGACATCTTCCTTCAATATCTGGGCTTTAATTTATATGTTTGCTTTAAGCTAAATTTCCTGTTATGTTAAAATAACAATTAATAATCATGGCAGAACTTCTCAGCAAGGAGAACTGAGTCACATTTCTGTATACTTTGAATAAATGCCACCATCGCTACAAACTGCTGATTGGAATAGAGCACTGTTTTAATTATTATTAGTATTTCTGTTTCACCTAGTAAGCTAATATGCAAAGCTAATATAGGATCACTGTAATGTTTATTGATTAGCTTTGGTAAATCCCACAAATGAGAGGGCACTTGCAGAAAAAGAAATCAGCACAACTATGGATCAGATTATTGCTATCTTTCTGGGGCATCTGGTCCCATGACTGCAATAAGATCGGAAGGATTTAGCTCTTTTTCTTTCTGACTCCCTGAAAAGAAATATGACATTATGAATTCTTCCCTGAGAGACAAAATAGAAGGAATTAATCACATCCTCATGACAAGAGAATTCTTCTAAAGTAACGGCCATTACTAGAAAATATTTTAAGACCTGATTTTAGAAAAAAGTATTCTTAGTGATGTTGTACTGATTATATTTCAGCAAACACTTTCTATATGATGATGTTTTAAAAATCAGATCTTTTCAGAACTCTGGAGATGAACCTTGTGAAGATTCAGAATTTTTCAGGATCCAGAAAGACTCCTAGATAAATTGTGTGTAAGGAATAATGTGTAGATTTAGTATCTTCCTCTAACAAAACTTTTCTCAACATCTCTGTACTAAGACAAATTTTTCAGTGCAGCTGGCATTTGGACTGGAAGGAATAAAGTTTTGTAACTTGAAGGGATAAACTTCCAGGATGCAGTGATGTTTGCTCTGTTATTGTAAATGTCCCAAAAATGTGGGTTTTTTACTCTGTAGATGAGTTTGAAGGCTCTCCAGAAAATAAAACTTATTTGCTATTTTATTGTCAGTGCCTCCTGAGAAGGAAGCTTTATTCAATCAATAGAAGAAAAGATCACTACAGCACCTTACCATGCTGGCAGCAATGTTTTAAGAAAACAACAAGATCAAAACCTTAGGTGATAGAAATTAATTTGTTTGAGCAAGAAATCGCCCCCATTGTGCAGCTGAGGAGCTTTACTCTGGCAGTTCTTTGTTTTGCTTCTGAATTGCGGTGGGGTTTTTGAAGTTTGGAGGGGGTTGGTTAAATTGGAGTCCATTTATTTAGCTCTGCATCTTGATGTTGTATACCCAGTTCAGCACAGCTCAGTACTTTGAGTGACACAGCTGAGGACTTTTATTGCATTGTCCTAAATATTTCATTTGTGGCTCTAAACTCAATGTGGCTATGTCAAAGTTAAGACCAGGCAAACAAATATGTCATATGTCCATCTCCTGTCTCTGCATTATTTAAATATTAGTGGAATTCTGTCTCAATTTACTTCCTCTTTGGCTTAACTAGTATGTATTTAGCCCTTCTAATATTTCCATAAGTCTGTTTTGCAAGTGAATTATCACTTCTGTTTTTCTACCCTGGATTTCTTTCAATCTGTCCCTGTCTCTTGTGTAATGAGATGTCCAGAACTGCTGCAGGTGTAGTTGTATGTATTGCCCTACATAGATGAAATACCTTCTGTAGATTAAATGCTATTTAAAGAGCTGTGGACTTTCTACTATCAAAGTGCATTGCAAAAAAATTTCTTGATTGCCTCAATATTATGACTAGGTCTCTTTCTGTATGTTCAACAGTGAGGTGTTAATTTTGATTTTTCTTTTTTATTAATGGAAACAACTGAAGAAACATAGCCTTTTCATTCCCATAGAAGTCTGAGGCAGCTAAACTGATTAAGTAGCTCCCTATTACTTGGAGAGGTTAAGTAAGATGTGCCCAGTATGAAATTTATAAAAATTAAGCTACAGCCTAAGTGACATGGAAGTGAACTGAAGAGAAAGTGAACGTGATTCTGTGAAAGAAAGACAGTTCAGTCCATGCTCACACCTGCTGGTACATATAAATGACAAATGCAACTCCTTCTTGAATTGACTCATTATGTAGAAGGCAAAACAAATGCAGAGCTAACTTGTATATTAGGCATGCCTTACATAAGGCAAGCATAGGCATCTCTCTGACATTAAAAAGTGCACATTAAAAGATCTGAAGGAGTAGTGGTCAAAAGATTGCAGTCAAGAATGTTATTTTTCTCTCAGAAAATATGACATCTTTAAAATTCAGCAGTTCCCTTGATGTCTGTCAATGTGTCTGTTTATTTTGAGGAAGAAAAAGATGAAATGTTGCTTTTTGGTAAGGTCAAAACCTTTCCTTTTCAAGCACACCTGGAATGGTTTGATTGTTTCAAGACTCATATTCTTACTTTGTAAAAAAAAAAAAAAGTGTAGATCAGTATGCTCTAAAATTGATAGCATATTTATTTATTTATTTACTTTTATAGACTAACCAAAAGAAATCTATTTAGGGTTGTCTAAAACATATACTTCAGTTGATGCTGCTGGCTCTGTGATTAAAAAAGTCATTAAGAAGATTTTATTTCTCTTTACTATTAGAACAGCATTTTGAAGGGATAGAAATAGTATATTGGATATTGAGCTACCTTTGAAACACTGAACATAGTATACAAGGTCAACAAAACAAAAAGCTAGGTTAGGTGACACACAGATGCAAGAACACCATCCCAGATACCCATATTAGTACACAAGCTGGGCTCAGCTGTTCTATTTCAAACACCAGCTCAGATAATTCAGCTCAATTGGGACAAGTTTTATAGTAACTCTTTTATTGCAATCTTCCTTCAGAGCTAGTGACAAACGTAAAATCAAAGCTCCATTGAAGAGTGAAGCACTGCCTATGACTTTAACCAGTGTCTTTGTCAGAACCTTGTACGAGACCAAATGAGTCAGCAACCTCCTGTTCTTTGTGAAAAGATTCTGAGAGAATTTTTGAAGAATTTTCCTCTAAGGAGGTTCATTTGCATTTAATGAAAACATATGGTTTTGGCAGCACCAATCTCTAAGGAATGCAGTCAACCTTTCTTTTATTTTCCTCCTTTAGTAAGTAACAGCGTAAGTAGTGAGCTCACTACCAGTAAATCACCAAGTAGCATGAAGTATTCCAAATGTAATCATAACTATCCTCACTTGAAGAAGACTTGGAATGAAGTGAATCATAACTGCACTTCATAACAAAGATAATATTGTGAAAATGTTCCTATTCAGAAGCAATGAGTCATGCTACAATGACCATCACTTAATCATTCTAAACAGAGATCAACATTTACAACTGAATGTGTTACATTTTGAAATATTTTGGAGAGATAAATATGGCAAAGTATAAGAAGTTGTAAAAGCTACCATTGTATATTAATTCATGTGACCTAAAAGCTACTAGTTTCACTTGCAAAAACTGTGGTCAGTGAGCTGTGAAAGGCACTTACTATTTCAAAAATGTCTTGAAAACATTTTTCAGTAATAGGAATAATCCACTTCACCTTTTAACACACTGTTTATTTTTCTTTCTCAGAAGATTAATGCAACAATAAATGCTTGGTATAGTTGAGAATAAAGACAGCATGGATGATCTCAAAAGGAGAACTTTGCTTTTTCCCTTAATGTAACTTAGTATTCAAAATAATATTAAGTAAGTTTGCCAATGACACTAAATTGGGAGGAGCTGTCAATTCCCTTGAGAACAATGAGGCCCTACAGAGAGACCTTGACAAATCAGAGAGATGGGCAATCACCAACCATATCAAGTTTAACATGGAAAAGTGCCAGATTCTGCACTTGGGATGAGGCAACTCTGGTTGTGTGCATAGACTGGGGAATGAGAGGCCAGAGCAGCCTTATGGAAAGAGACCAGGGGGTCCTGGTCCATGTCAAGTTGAACCTGAGGCAGCAGTGCCCTGGCAGCCAGGGGGACCAACTCTGTCCTGGAGTGCATCAGGCACAGCATCACAGCTGTGCAAGGGAGGGGACAGTACTGCTCTGCTCTGCTCTGCACTGGAGTGGCCTCACCTTGAGTGCTATGTGAAGTTTTGGTCACCACTATATAAGAAAGATGTTAAATTATTAGAGAGTGCCCAAAGGTGAACAAGAAGGCTGGTGAAGGGCTTTGAGGTAAATCTGTGTGAGGAGTGGCTGAGGACACTTGATTTGTTCAGCAGGAGATTGAGGGGACACCTCACTGCACTTTTCAACATACTCATAAGGGAAGTGGAAGGGGAGGTAGTGACCTCTTCATGACCAGTGATAGGACTCAATGAAATGGCCTGAAGTGTGAGAAAAGCAGGGCACCCCTGACGTGCAGGAGAGGAATGACGAGGAGGACTCCATAATATCAGAAGGCTAATTAATTACTTTATTATACTATATTATTGTATACTATATTACACTGAATCTGCACCAAGCACTCAACTCAACTCAACTCAACTGGACTGTCAACCCAACACACACACACATGGATTCAATTGGTCAATAAATCAAAGCACTCACACTAGAATCCAATTACCAATTCCCTTCAGTTAAACAATCTTCCACAATGCATTCCACTTGTGAACAACAAGAGGCGCAGCAATTGAGATAAGAATTGTTTTTTCTTTCTCTGAGGTTCAGAGAATGTGAATCCCAGAAAATATCCTTGGGAAGTTGTTCCTCGCTTTTCTCTGTGAAGAGAAATGTGGCTACACCTGAAGTTGTTTCAGGGGAGGTTTAGGTTGGATAAAAGGAAAAGGCTTTTCACCAAGAGGCTGTTTGAGCACTTGCATCTGTGCAAAGTGGTCACAGTACCAAGCCTGTCTGAGTTCAAGAAGCATTTGGATAATGCTTTTTAGGCACATGGCTTGACTCCTGAGGTGTCCTGTGCAGGGCCAGCATTTGGACTTCATGAATTTTGCAGGTGCCTTCCAACTTAGCATATTCTATGATTCTACGACTTTTCTATACTTTACACTTTTTTCTAACTGTTGATAAAAACCTATTATGGAGTGGCAGCTTGCTATCAAATGGCCCTTTAAAGGACTGGTTTATAATCCCATATCTAAGGACCTTGTATTCCTCTTGGTCTAGTATAGATTTAATATCTTTCCCTTAAAAACTCACAAAACATAATCTTTAAAAAATCAAGTTTAAAAGTAAAAATCTCAAGCCCATTTTTTTTTTTTTAGTACTGTCAAACACTGAACGGCCCTTGTTGTAACAGCAACTTGTGTCCTGGGCTGTGTTAGAAGTGTTACCAGTGGGTCAAGGGAGATTATCCTTTTGCTCTACTCAACGCTGGGGAAGCTGCACTTGGAGTTCTGAGTTCACTGCTGTGCTCCCCAATGCAAGTGAGACTTGGACATAGTGCAAGGAGTCAAGTGCATCACCACTAGGAAGATTAATATACTCAAACTGGAGCATCCCTCATATCAAGAAAGGCTGAGAATATGAACCATTCAGCCTGGAGAAAACTCATAAGGATTTTCTCCATGTGTGTAAACACCTGAAGGAAAGGTATACAGAAGAAGCAGCCAGGCTCTTTTCAGGGGTGGCAAGGGACAATACCAGAGCAAAGGTCCTGTCAATGGGCACAAAGTGAAATACAGGAGTTTCCTTGTGAGGGTAGCCAAGTACTGGCACAGGTTGCCCAGAGATGTTGTAGAGGTATTCATCACTGGAGGTATTAAAAAATTATCTGGATATGTTCTTGGACAAAGGATTGTTGGTGTCCCTGCTTGAGCAAAGGTGCTGGACCAGATGGCCTCCACAGGTCCTTTCAAACCTCAACCTTTCTGTGACTCTGTGATCTCTTCTGAGTATCTGAGTATTGGTCATGATCAGAATTGGTAGTGTTTGAGTGAAACAAGAAGCACTGAACTCCATTCTAAATTTATAATGGATCACTAAAAAGCTTCATAAACTTTGGAGAGTGATTTTTTTTTCCTGAATTCTGCTGTTCCTGTTCATCTAACACAACTTCTGCACACAATGCTTTCAAACTTATGGCTTATTCCCCCTTCGACCATGGTGAATCTTCTGCAGAGCTATTTCTAATTTATTGTCCACCTCCAAGTTCTTTTACTGATATCATATCCATCTGGTGGTGCTATGCTGATACCATTATATCTCCTGCTGAACACTATTCTCTTGCCTCTTTGTAGCATCCTGTCTGTATCCATCCTTTGAGGCAGGGAACATCTGGTTTTTATACACTGATTAACCTTGAATGGAGACTCCAGGGCTCTCAGGTAATACAAACAGATGATGACGATAGCAATACAATGTGAGGCTCCAGTCTAGCATATTGATTTCACCTACATATGAATATCAAGTTTTGGAATAAAATCTGGTGCTTCAAAATCTGTTTTTAAACTGTTAAATATTTCCCTGGAACAATTATTCCATCTTTGCTTTTCTAGCTAGTCCAAAATTGAGATATTTAAAATTTTCCTGTTCAGATTGCACTGTAATTTATACCTACTAGATGGAACTAAAGAATACTTTCTATAGGGAAGTGAAGCACAAAAATATTTTCATAGATTGTGAGAGGAAAGTTTTGCTTAGAGGCACAGAAAGCCTCTAAGCTTTTTTTCTTTTTCCTTCATAAAAAATAAGAACAATTACTTTTTTTACACAAAGATGCCATCAAAACCATTCTACACAATTGTGCAGGCCTTCTATCCTTGAATAAAATACAGTGGAAAGAAGTCAATAAAGGAATCCAATTTTAAAACATCAAGAAATTTATAACGGTTTTTAAGAGCAAAGGAGGTCATATCCTTTTGGAGAATATCAGTTCTAGATGTCAAGGATACAACATACTTTTAATCATTATTTTTCTCACTGATTTTGTTGGGCCTTTCTTACTCTAGATGTAACAATTTTAGATCCCTAGTGAAAGCAAATGGAAGAATTCAGATGATGCCAAAGGTAAACTTGAGGAAAAAAATGAAAACTAACCACAGCTGGATAAATCCTCTTCTTTAGTGTTAATTCAGATAAACTGTTGGTATTTTCTTTTTAAAGACAGTTTAAGCACTGCATGGTGCATTCTTTTTCTAGAAAGAGTAGTACATCATTGTAAAGTAGGACTTGAATAGGGGAGTTGGAAACTTGGTTCCTAACTTCAGTCTTAGTGAGACAATCGATTCAAACTTTACATTTGTACAATTTTCCTGCTATCAAGAAAAAATGAAGTGTTAGTTAATAATGTGGAAGAACAAGATAGCTAGCACTACTGCTGGTTGGTATTTTTTTCACTGTACAAGAAAACAGGTACTGTTTTTGTCCTCTCCTAAAACCCCTTCTGCTTGGGGTCATAGCCAGGCCCTGCAGCCAGTACACTCTCATGCATCGTACCAGCACATTTTGCTGTGCCACGAGCTACTCCCACCCATCCACAGCTCCTGTTAGAGCAGCTCTGCATTTTCAGCAGGGCAATATGCCCTGGGACAGGTAGGCTTCCCAGTAAATGGAATAGCCAAGATGCCCCTCTGAAAACAGCAAGCTGGAAACCAGCCCCTTTCAATGGGAGGAGTTTAGGCAGCTCAGCTGGATGGAATGAGCACACTGGCTCTCTGTGAGAGGTTTACGCAGCCAGTTGTATATCCAGAAGTGGAAGGCCTGCCTTGGTTTAGTGGCTGCTAATAGTGGAGGAAGTCTGCCTGGAAAGTGGTTTTTGTGTCAACGGTGTGTGGTGGTTTGACTCCAGCTGGATGTCGGGTGCCCACCCAAGTTGCTATATCTCTTTCCTCCTCAGTTGGATAGAAAATATAATGAAAGACTCCTGGACTGAGAAAAGGACAGGGAGAGACCTTTCATTGTTACCATCATAGGCAAGACAGACTCAGCTTGGGGAAATTAATCTATTACCAATCAAATCAGAGTAGGGTAACAGGAAACAAAAACTAAATACTAAACTATCCACTCCTCCCTTCTTCCCAGGTTTAACCTCAGTCCAGATTTTGTCTATCTCCTTCTCCCCATTGGAGCAGGAGAATGAGGAATCAGGGCTGTGATCACACATTGTCTCTGCTGCTCCCTCCTCCTCAGGGGGAGGATTCCTCACACTCTTCTCCAGCTCCTGTGTGGGGTCCCTCCAACAGGAGACAGTCTCCACAAACTTTCCAAATGTAAGTCCTTCCCAGGGTTTCAGCTCTTCTGCTCCAGCATGGTCCCTCCCTCAGGGTGCAGTCCTTCAGGAGCACACTGCTTCAGAGTGGGTTCTCCATGGGGTCACCACTCCTGCCAGCAAACCTGCTCACTGTGGGCTCCTCTCTCCATGGGGCCACAGCTCCTGCCAGGCCCCTGCTCCAGCACAGGTTTCCCAGAGGGTCACAGCCCCCTTCAGGCCTCCACCTGCCCCAGTGTGGGCCCTCCCCAGGCTGCAGGTGGATCTCTGCTCCTCCATGGGCTGCAGGGTCCCATCCTGCCTTACCCTGGGCCGCACCACGGGCTGCAGGGGAATCTCTGCTCCAGGGCCTGGAGCGCTTCCTCCCACCCTTTCTGCCCTGACCTTGGTGTCTGCAGAGCTGCTTCTCTCACATGTTCTTACTCCTCTCTCTGGCTGCTGTTCCAGAAGTTCTCCCCTTTCTTAAATCTGTAATCCCAGAGGCACTACCGCCATTGCTGATGGGCTTGGCCTTGGCCAGCAGCAGGTCCATCCTGGAGCTGGCTGGAATTGTCTTTGTTGCCCATGGGGGAATCTTCTGGCAGTTTCTCACAGAAGCCACCCCTGTGGCTCCCTCATTACCAAAACTTTGTCACACAAGAGCTCTTGCAGCAAACACAGGGGCCAGCACTGGATGCCTGCCTGCCTCATCTGGGTCCTGCAGGTGCTGTGGGGCAGGGGCCTGCCACAGCTGAGGAACCTGAATGTCTCCCACCCCTCCTGGCAGACTGAGTCCTGGCTGACACCAACAGAGGCAGCCTAGGAGGAGACTGGGAACGCCATCAGTAACTCTGATAGCAAGGTTAGACAATGGTGAACTGCACTCAAAGTGAACCAAATATAGATGCAAACCAACCCAGTTAAATTAGCAGGTGTTTAACTCCATGTTCCCTCTGCTCTCTGAAGTGGTGGCTGTGGCTCCAGCGTGAGCTGGTCACTTGGAAAGTGTTTGTCTTTGCACAGAAGATCAGTGTACAGCATGCCTACAGGAAACAAAAATTGAGAGTTATAAGTCATCAAGACAGGTGTTATTTTCTGACAGGAATACAGTGATCTAGTTTATTTACAGCCAGTCATAACAGCAAAAGAGCAGAACATAAATCTTGAAAAGGGTGTCAAAGGTGGAAAGACAGCTGTGGAAGAACATACATGCCAGGAGAAAGGAAAGCATTGGAGACTGTGATTATTCTTGCCTTCTTTATCCCTACATATTTTAGATACATTATTAATTAAAATGATACGAGTGTGATAGCATGTCTTCTGTTCTGCAGATGGGTTGTCAGGAAACGGAAAGTCTGAACCTTCTTGGTGTAGATATGCTGTAGCAAAATTTAACATATAGGAAAAAGAAATTGTGAAGAAAAGAGTCAGCAAGGATCACACAGTTCAGTAGAAGACGGCCCAAATTCAAACTCCTTTTAAGTGTTTCCATCACTACTTTTGTTTTGTATTTCTGCTGGCTATCATCTAGGTTGTACACCATCTGAATTCATAGGGATGAAAGTCGCCCTTTAAAGGCAACCAGACTTTTCATTATATGAGTTACACATCAAAAATAGATTAAATAAAATAGAATGTCCATGAACACATCCTATCTTCCCTTCATCTAACCACAGAAGTAATGACTCATTTTTATGACACAGATGATATTGATATCAATAAACTATTACTTCTGGTTCCTAATTTTGATTCTTAATCCAATTAATTAAACTTTTTTTAATAGTTATACATTCTATTCATGGTTGCCATGGAGAGTGAAAGTACACAGTGTAACATCAGTTCTGAATCTATTAATATGAAATTATCAGTTTGGTTATGTTTCAGCTATTTTACCAGTAATAACTATGAAAATGAAGAGAAACATGATGTTTATATGACCATTATGTGCTGTTAACCATAAATGATATGGCAGCCATGTGATTTCTTGACATTTATTAGGAGATTCTGTTCAATATCATAAAGAATTTGTGACCCTAAAATAAAAAAAAAACCTATTTATATCCAGAACACTCTCATCCACTATGTTAAGAATGTTTCTTATCTCTTTGTACCTGTCTCAGCCAGGATTCAGTCAGTCAGAATGTTTTTATCTCTTCGCTCTGCAAAGAGACCACATTGCTGCAAAAGAAAAGTTTTGCACAGACAAGTGGATCCAAACTTTTCCACCTTCAAAGTGCCCAAACCCTGCCATTATTGGAAAGGAGGTGATCCCTGCCATTTGTATGATATCATGGTAATTTGTCAAGTTGCATCAGGTGACTTTGAATCTCCCCTGTCCTGTGAAGACCAAACAGCTGCTGATGGTCTCTTGTAAATCTGAGCTACAGCTGTAAATGAAGTTTTAACATTTAGATACCAAATAGAATACCTATTGGCAAAGATTTTTTTTTGTTTTTTCTTGAAAAATGTGCATTTGTATTTCCTCAGGTTGGAGCAAAATTTGCTGAAGTGGTTTTCTTTGGTTTTGTATATGTATTTTTAAGAGAAGTCTCTCTTTAAGAGAATCTATGACCTCGAAAGTTTTGAAATACACACAAATAAATGAGTAAAGGAAATTAAACCCTTGCAAAAAGGAAATGGAAAAGCTTATCAAGTATCTGTCCAATTTTGAATACTAGACTTTTTTATCAATAGACAATGAAGAAGTTACAAACATCTAAGACAGCCACTGATAGCTATTGATATTTATATACAGATCTATGGGAACTGTAATAATGCTAAATATACTATGAACTGATCCTTTTCAATCTGCAATTTAATGCACATTCCAGAACATTCTACTCCAAGGAGCAACTCATCCATAGGGAAAGCAGAATATATTTCAAAAGGTAAAGTTGCAGTTATGGTGCACCTGTGGTTTTCTCCCTTCCCCTTTTCGACAGGAATATGCTACAGGAAGCAGCTAGGTAGGGCCAACGTGATTTCACAGAGAAAAGTATTTCTCATGGATGTCGAGATAACAGTTGCTGCTATCAGCACTCATGAGGAGAGATCAGAGTACTCTCAGGATACACTCGCAATCTATCTTGAATGCATATATTTTTAGGGTTTTTTCTTTCTTTTTAATGTAGTATTATATACATTTTATATATATATGATTATAAAATTTTAATATTTTACAATAAGAATTTCACTCAAGTAATATTTCTCTTTGTCTTCCTCTTATGAGGAAAAGAAGTGGCTACAGTAACATTATTTCTATATCTTTGTAGAAATTATTTTTTGACATAATACTATTTTTTAAATTTTAACATCATATTCTTCTTATATTGACTTGAATACAGATGCATGACTTTTCACAGCTTTTAGATGAAAAAATCCCTTTACATTTTCTCCCTCTCATTGAATCAAACCTCATCCTCCTAAGCAGCAGGAATGAAAGTCTTCAGAGCAAAGAGTTGAATATTGCTAAACTAGTAGCCATGAAAATTGATTCTATAATGCATTCCAAAATTACATGATCTTCCATGTTATTTTGGGCCACCTCAAAAGTTTATACAGACAGACGTGATAGAAAGTTACATGATGAGTGAAAAGATTCAGTAAAATATCACAAGGAAATTGCTTAGATTTAAATATGAGTGTTCACAAGAAGAGAGGAGATGTGTTATATCAGTCCATGTTTTAATTCTCAATAGATTTTAGAGTGATTATCTTATTTTCTGAAGAAGCACTAAAGCCACCAAAAATCAAATTTCTTAACTGGCTTAGCAGTAATTTGCAAGGAGAAATATTGCACACAATTTCATTTGGTGGATAAAATATGGGGCTTGAAGTTAAATTATATGAGGGAGCATCCATAAATATTCTGGTAACTTGACTGGACATTAGGTGAAATTCAGTAACAGACAGTGTTCATAAAAACTCAAATAACAACCTGACTAACTTCCAGCTCTGGAAAAAGGAAAAAAAGAAAAGGAAAAAAATTAAAGTGGGACATAGCCCAAAGTTTAATTAATTTTCACATACAAAAGTAAATGTCAGTTGGAGGGCACTTGAAAACTCTTCTTGAAATTTTTTTTCCCATACTCACATATTGATAGAAGTAGCACAGTCTGATTTGCTTCAAAACACTAAATCCCAGGTAAAGGCGAAAAAATCTCCAAAACTATGAAAGAAAAGCAGAAAAAATGTCGTTGTTCTTTCTTGATCCAGACTGGCCTTGCAGTACCAGTAGTTTCAACATTTTTCTGCAGTATTTTGTGAGCAACTTTCACATGACATAAGTGATAGAAAGCATTTGTGAAAGGTACTGCATAAATGATTTCCCACATGATTTTCTGCTACTTCATGGGTTACAAAATCAAATATCCATAGCTTTCTGTCATACTGAGGTGAAATAAGCATAAGAAGCACCCCATTTGTCTCAGTTCTTGACCAACCTTAAAGATAAAAAGGCACTGTTTGCACTTACATACAAACAAGGACAACCACATAGCAATGCAAAAAGATCCCTTTGGTGTTTTTCAGCTTGGGATTTTGACTCAAATATTACTAGGGCTTTAATTGCTGACAACTACATGTTTTCAATGTAAAACAAAAATCACAGTTGTACATAGTCCATCTTAGTTTACAGATTGACTATTGCCTTTGAGCCTTAATCAGTATATGTTACCAATCTCTTTGCTGTAGTGCTTGCAGGAGTTAAAACTGGAGGCTAGCTAAACACATTGGTTTACACCACTTTATTTATGTTTCTTTATGCTTCATATGCTTCCATAGAGCTTCACAGCAATCATCCATTTCCCATCTGCTTATCTGAGAAGCAGAAGGTTCAAAAATACCAATACATACCAGACATACAAATCATTATTACTGGCTTTGTCTGGCAGTCTTAAAAATGGTAACGTTCAGGTGCATACAAATCATCTGTTGTTTTTACAGAGAAGTAAACTCTTGCTAAGCAAGATTTTTAAAGCTTTTTTTTTAAACCAGGGCTTCAAGACATCTTTGGGACATTGGGAATTTCCAGTTCGCTATCTGATACAATACAAACAATTACTTTACACACACACACACACACACACATACACACACACACACACACACATACACACAAATTAAAATAGCTACTTTAAACATAAGTTCTGTTAGTTACAAGGAAACACCCTAAATTACTTCAAATACATGACACCCAGTAGAAATTCAGTAGAATAAAAAAAGGACAGAGAAATGGTAGAGTGCACATACAATTCCATCATTAACCTTCAGTGCTGTGGGGTTTACTTCATTCTGTAATGCACCAAAGAAATCTCAAAGCCAAAACAACAACAACAAAATCCCTTTATTACTCTTGAGCCAGGAGAAACTTCTCCAAATTTAAGAAAAGATTATTGAAAAACATCTCATAACTTACATGATATGCAGAAAAAAAAATGAGAATGAGAATTAATCTCATAGCTAATGATAACTCCATCTGATAGTGCTTGGAATTGACAGAAGGGAGAGATATTGAAACAAATCAAAACAAGTTTATGCTTATATTAATTATGGCCTGCTTTCTCTACCTTTTTTCTCTTGAAGCCATAAGTAACTCAGAAAACTGATCCCAAATAGGGTTATTTCCCAAAATGACACTGACTTGACATTGGAATAAAAAATTAGTCTGATTTCTTACCTTACTGAGGTGCTGGCTGTCAGCTTCATTTATTCTTCAATCATGGGATTATATGAAAAACTGCTATCTATAAATTGACTAGGTGTTTGAAAGCACCTGAATCTTCTAAATCTATCTAGCTTCCTTGGGAGTCCAGTAATTTTACCCTGAGGCAAGAAAAAATGTAATAATTTTTCCTCTCTCTGAATTTAAATTTACATAAGGCCAAAGAATCCTCTAAAAATGGGTCTTCTTCAGGGCTGATCTTTCTTGTTTCCCCTTTGCTGTGAGTCAAGGCATTCTGTCCTGCCTTTCCTAAACTGAAACTGTCGCATATTGACTGAATTAAAGGCTCTGTAAACCTACAGGGCAAAATCTACTGAGATTCAGAATGTTTGTTGGAAATATTATTTCCACAACTGCAGCTTAACCTAGGCTAGGAAAAAACCTAGGCTAGGGAAAAAAATCATATTTGGGAGTGTATTGAAAGCAAAGCAAAGAAAAACAAAAAACAGCTTATTGCTCTTCTACCCCTATACCTGCAAACACAAGTTTAACAAGGAAAAGTCAGCACAGGGAAGAGAAATAAGACTTCTTTTTACAGGTAGACTGACAGGTCTGTCATTCTATTCCCCTTCTTTGCATCTTGTTATCAAATCAGAAACCCTTGGAAAGCACTTTAGCTCGCATCATGATGCAGGGAATTTCCAAATGTTTCAGCTTCAGGTTTATTTGAGAAGAATGTACTGGAATTAGAACCACTCTCTCTTTCTCAGTTCTTTAGTCAAGCAGACTGTTTTTCCACCTTCACAAATGAAAAAGTTCATAAGGCTTGGGGTGTTTCGTGGTTTCATTTTACATTGCAACACCATCCTGAAATCCTGCACAGTTTGGAGCACACATCTCTGGAATGATATATTAAGAGTAGTGTCATTTTTCCAATATTAAAAAAAAAAAAAAAACCAAAAAAAAAACCCAAACCCACAAGATCAGTTTAGGAAACAGAACACCTCTGATTTTTGAAAATGTATGGGCAGTATGTGTGACTTATTTTATTCAAAAACTTTATGGAAAGCTCTCAGATTGTAAGAAAAGCAAAGTCTGAAATTAGCATGGGTGTTTAGCTTAGCTTTATCTCCAGACTGGCAGATAGCTGCCTATGAAAAGGTTTTAAGTAAAGTTCTTGATTGTAGGTCACTCCTCAGTGGATAAATCACAGAAGCAGGCACAGATAAGGCACATGATTGGCTGTTCTCCTGCTGAGGAGAGACTGCATTAAGTTAGACTAATGAATACTGAATCATTTTCTCATCCTCAGGGTGGACACCCCTGTCAGGGCTGAGTCACTGTGCAAGCAGTATGCTGAAGTGATTTAAAATGCAGCAGCCTCTAGTGCTGGTGACAGATGGATATAAACTTTGGGCATGATACACACTCATTTCTAGGCCTTCACAAGCCACCAGTACAAATATACAAGAAAACAAAAGACAAACTGTGATAAAAGCGCCCCATTTGTGCATATTTGCGGAAAGTGTGAAGTGGACACTTTTTCACAGCCTTTTCAAATCACCAAAGAGGACTCTCTTCCAGGGTAGTCAAAGATGGATACTTTATTCCAAGGTTACTTTGCTGCTGTTTTTCTTTCTGGAAGACTGCAGAACCCCCTGCAATAAGCAATGTGTTACCTCTGCAGAATGAAACCGCATCTTTGACATTTTCTGCTGAAAAGTTCTGATGCATTCACCACTTTACCTAGTCAGTTGGAGGTATTACAGAATCAAAATGCAGATATGAAAAGCTGGAGGTACATTTTGATTTTCTCACTTGCATTTTAAATAGAAATAGGTGGTCTTGCTTGAGAGAGAGAAGATAAAAGGGTAACTTCAGCAGTACCCAACACTGAAGGAAAGGACTGATTGAATGAGTATTATTAGACTCTGGGTGAGAAATCACACAATATTTTCCAACTTGGCTGAGAGATAATGTCCTATGGGCCTGACTTTGCCCTGGATTATGATTTCTGTTTGTACAATCCTGGTGTTTGGCATGGGCAGCTACTCACAAGCCTTTCAAGCAGGGAATTTTGGTGAGCTCCCAAAGGCCTTTCATGGCAATCAGTGACCAACCTAGGAAATATGCTGGCTCACATATTGCTTGCCAGGGGGACTTTCATGAAGGTCCAACTGCTTGCTTTCAAAAGTTGCCTTCTGTTGAGCCTTTCAAAAAAACTTTGCACAAAGTGTGCAAAGTGATTTATTTCTCTGTGGTGAACCCTCATTAGTCAAGAAGGGAAAATAATGCTGCCTTGGCACAGAGCACCCACAGAACATATCCTCTAAGGAATGCTATTCATAAAAGAAAAAAGGATAATG
Organism: Melozone crissalis; assembly: GCF_028551555.1. NCBI lineage: Eukaryota > Metazoa > Chordata > Aves > Passeriformes > Passerellidae > Melozone > Melozone crissalis. Next base: position 30,322,807 of record NW_026535782.1, on the reverse strand, counting down.
AAACTTCATAATATACATGCATGAATTCTTCTAGCTACTCTGTCAAACCGTAGCCTATGGAAACCTAAATTGGAAAGCTGCTTAGGAAAGGAATCATGTGGCAAAGGGTAGCTATGAATAGTCACCAGCAGAATAGCTTTATGGAAACAATAGCTCTAATACTTGCATGCTCTTCTATGTCATTTAAAGCATTGCTGTTGATTGTAGAAAATGAGACTTTTAAGCTGACCTTCTGTTTTACCATTGGGGAAGCTAATGCTTACATTGCAAGGGGAAAGCTGGTTGGTTGTTTTTCATTATGGTATGTGCCACAAATAAGCATGTCAGGAAGGTCTGAAATTTCATCTCATCCAAATCGATTAGTGTTAATGTTTTTCTCATTATGATTTCATCAGGATTAATTAACGGAATCTGTGAATAATATGCTGCACATATTTGATATGCAAAACCAAACCAACTGTACAATTTATGTTTCCTTACAGCTGGTGCTTTCCATATTCAGTTAGGAATCTAGACTACAATTCCACGGTGTAGACTAATGCAGCTCACCTTCCTGGGCCATGAAGTGCCCTGGATGTCAGTGAAGCCTGTGCTAGCAGGTGATCCTGCTGGAGCTGACAGCTCTGCCCTGCACAGCCAGCCCAGAAAGCAATAGACTCATTTCCTTACCAGCTCAGGAGGTCCAATGAATGTTTAAATTATATTGGTACATATATGCCTTGGCTATTGAATTTTAAAATAGTTCAGGGTAAACTTATGAAATGTCCAATATATTTTTTTCAGACTCATCCAGTGGTCACTCAGAGCACTCTATATTTGACTGGCATGATTCATCAGTAAGTATACACACCAGACACAGGAGTGGGCTGTTTGTAATTTTCAGCAAAGTGCTCATGAACAGCAGAGAGAAACTGCTGTTGGTGGCAAGAGTAGTGTCCAATTAACCCCTCTCTATATAAACACCTGAATTTTTAGAGAAGCCATTTTTAAGTGTCTTTTGTAAAAAATTATTTTGTGGGCAGATCGGAGGATAAACATTTTATGTCCTTTGTACCTTTTTAAAAACATGAAAAACCATCTTTATAGGCAATAAGATCTTGATATTTTGAGGCACAGAAGCAAAATAGTGCAAATCTGTTTTCTGATTTCACTGGTCTTGGCACTGGCTCCTGGATATTTACATCTTAATTTCTTCCCCTCAGATGTGGTATTTGATTTAAGTGTTTGTGAAAACTAGCAATCTGACAGTCCTGTAGATTGAAGTCTTCCATTTATTCATCCATTAACTACAAAGTTCAAGTTTCCCTTTCAAATTAAGTGCCTCTATCCGTGTTGGCCAGACCACCTCGAGGGAGGAATAATTTAGATTCCAACCACACTCCTACCCCATCCTCACTCTTGCAAATGCCAGCAAGAGGCTGATCTGTGCCAGCTGTTGCATATTTCTGATGGACACACTTGTCTATAGGGAATAATGTGATCAGGTAACTTCAAGAAGATAAAAATTTCAGGTTACTACCAGTCTGGGCTGGACTTGAACTGATACTCCAGGAGCAAATTATTGTCTTCCACTACTAGTTCAGATATACGTTGGATTTTCTTTGGGGCTCTAAGGAGTATCTTAGTGAAAGTAGACCTTTTTTTAAAATAAATTTACTGAGAATTCTGTGGACAATTCGAATTTCAGTCTATATTAACTGCATTGAGCTGTGGTTTATACTTAACAGGTAAGGAAAACAGAGCATAGTATGCAACCCGTTATACCTGGTACATAGTGTCAGGTTTTGAAACAGCTTGCATTTAATCTGCACCTATACTGTGCAGAAAGAATCCAGAAAGAAGCTGAAGTTTGCTCAGCTAAATCTTTTTTCAGGCAGCTGAGAAGGTTTTCAGGAAGCTGAGTTTTTCACTGATTATTTTCCCCACTTTTTCATATTTTCAAAAAAGGCATAAATAAAAATAGATTGGTTCTGAAGTAACAGAAGGACCAACACAGAGATGATGAAGGTATTCCAGTCATATGGATTATGGGAGAAATCCAAAATTTCCAGGTTCTCATTTTTCCATAAGAACCAATTCTGACACTTAAATATATAGGTGTAGATATGCCAGTGGGGGAGAAAAGAGGAGATTCTTTCCTATCTGTTGTTGCAGCTTGATTGCTTTGGTGCCACACATGCTACTGGCACTGCACTGCAGCAGCTATGAAGAGCCTCACTGTTTTCGGCGAAAATGAGACAGACATGTGGTAGATTCTCCAGAAGCTGTATTATGCCTCCTATTTTCACTCTTGCCACCAGTTTGGGATGGAAAGGAACTTGGTTAGGCCTTCAGCATGCTGTACATGGCACATTTGGTTCTTGGTGTGTGACCACAGAGGGTGCTGAGCTCACCATTCATGTTATGAAGGCATGTTTCTGGATTATTGATTTCTCCTGTGTTTTGCACTACTTCCAGTGCCCTGAAAACCCGCTGTATTCTTTTTTCTGGTGGAGAAAGTATGAGTGCTGCTAGTTTGGGCTCTAGTAAGGGGTTGAGAAGGCAAGTGGGACAAATGCTCTCAGGGGCAGTGGGGATGCATGTGCTGCATAACTGAAGCCTTGACAACAGCTGGCAACTAATGCCAGTGCTGTCATATGTAATGACCAGTCTGCAAATTCAACCCAGACTGCCATGTCAAACAAGAGACCTTATCCTATTGAATCTGAACCATGAACTTGGAAAAGAACTCACAGTAGATGAGACAGAAAGGCTAAATGCCTACATGCCTTTCCCTGTTTCAACTTCCTACCATCCTCTGCTGCCCAAGGTGGTTTTATTGGCTTCTTGTGGTGTTTCATTAAGGAACCGATCAAGATCCTCCAAGTTTTACTTAGGTAGAATTTTTCTTCCCCATCTTATTCCTTTTCTGTCTTTTTTCCTGTCTAGAACAACAAGCCTTAAGCCCTTGAAAAAATCTTGACAAACAACCCTGTGTTCTGCTTTGCCAGCTGACTGATGGATTAGTTACAGGTACCCTTGCCTAGGCTGCCTCTTCTGCAGAGCTGCCAACAGCACTTCCATATGAATGAGTGATCACCAGCACTCAGAGTCTTCTTCTGCTAGACCTGTATCATTTTCTACCTCTGCATAGATGGAGATACCTGGTTAGACAAAAGCTTCAATCAATTTATGGTTTGGAGCCTGTCACATACAATGTGAGTCTGCAGTATTAAACTCACAGGACTTGAAACAGATATAAGGAAAACCTAGCACTTGCTAGCCAAGTGCAAATAGCTAGTCCTGTAATGATCTGAGAAATCTAAGTCTCTCAGCTGGAATCCACCTATTTTTCCCTTGTGTTGAGGCTTTGGGTTTATTATAGTGGTATTTTAGCCTACTAGTAGACTGAAAGCAATATGAGACGTACTCATTACATTCAGGAGGGAAATTTTGCACATTGTATGGATGCTGAAAGCTTTTTTCTTCCTAACAGGCAGGAAGAATTAGATTTGCCAATTCCCCAATCTGCAGTGCTTTTCTGGGAATTTTGAATTTTAAACTCCAGCCTTCTGACTAACAGCTCAGGGCAAAAAACTAATTCCTAGCTGTATCCAAAGACTTGTCTTCAGTCTGTAGAAGGAAAATTTTCACTGTGGAAATCTCTTTTTCTCTGAGGTAGAGGTTGCACTACAGGCTAAAGAGAGAAAACCCAGTGCCTTTTGCCCCTTGCCCTTTCCAGGAAGGTGCATTGGGGAGCTCAGGCAAGTATTTAAGTTAGTTCTGCTTGAAAGCCTTCTGCCAGATGAGTGGCTCCCACACAAAAGAAAAAGAAACAAGAAATAAAGAGAAGTTGGATGTGGAGAATTTGTAATCCCTATGCCACTTTTGTCACCAGAGTTTTCCAGGAGGGCAAAAATGCAGCCTTAGGCAGGAATTCAGCCATACCTTGCACCAGTGATTGCATCTCTGAGTGCTGCTGTGACAGTTTCCCTTTAGCTTTCTCTTTTTTTAATCTAGGAGAACCCTACAAACTGAGGCAAATATCTTATATCTCAAATGGAGAAACAGATAATGCAGACAGAGCATGCATGCAAATAGCATGTAGAACCATAGAAAATATCCCAGAAAACATTATGAGGTTGTGTTTAGGATAGTTGCAGCTAGACTAGACAGCCTGTTAATGGACATTAGGAGAATGTGGTTTGGAGAAGGCATTTCCACACATTCATAAAAGACTGAGAAGCCTTGGGAGGTCAACAAATAGTTTTGTGGATTATCAGATCCCATTGACCAGTTTTGCATTTCTGGCTTCTATTGTAGTGCTTATGCCCCTTACAGCCACCCACATCCACCATGATCTTTAAAGCCAGTGGCAACTCACTAAAAAGTCAGCATGCAGTATGAGACCCTTTGGTTTACAATTAATATATTTCCAGTTCACCTTCAAATTTTGCAAAAGAAGTCTTCTCAGCATGCATAAATAAGAGATTAATCTTACATCCTTCTCAAAAATAACTGCTCATAGCTTTTCTTGTTTGTCAGCAGCTGCCCTTTTATTCTCAGCAAGTAACTTCCTGTTATGTGTATGATGTGCAGATAGTCATTCTTTCACTTTTAGATCCTGTGGTGGGCAGATTTAGTAAGCAGTGCTCCTTTCAACCTGCAAAGCACTCTGTCAGAGGCCATTTCATCTCTTAAAAGAAGTTAATAGCACAGTGGATCCATTTACTTAGATTCTTTGTTTTATTGTGCCCAGCCATCTTGGTGTTGCAACACAAAAACCTAATGGACAGTTAAGGTTGTGCAGAGCCATTAAAAAAGCCAGATTAAATCTTGATTTCTGCCAGACATAGGTGACTGGAGGTCAGGTGCTGCCATTTTTGATTTTACAACTATTAATACTGAGTTTGGAAAAGGATAGGTAATTTATTTCTCTTTTGTTAAAGCATGCGTAAATATATTCATGTCACTAAAACATTTGCATTATTAAAGTATTTGAATGAACATGAATAAATTACTAATCTGAAAGGCTGTATATATTTTTGCTCAGACAAGAATAAATAACTTTTTTGCAGCATCTTTAGGCTTGGATGATCCTTTTGCCCTTGTGTATTTGTAAACTCATATACCAGTTGAGTCACCTGGATCGAAGCCACTTTTTAATAAGACATAGAAAAGATAAAGTACATTTTCTGTCAGCCTCCTCTGCTAGAACTACAAAAATAATTGCACTTGATTTTACTTCTTTGGAAAAAAGGAACAAAACAAAATAAAGCAAAAAAAAAAAAAAAAAAACAAACAACCAAACACCACACTAACCCTTAATTTACTTGGAAAACACAAAATGCTGTTAACCATCTTCACTGACCTTTCTCTCAGCTGACAGTTGGTTGTGACAGACAAAGCTGAGTAATCAGCCAGCTGTGGTAAAAAACAAAGCCATGTGCCTGATGCAGTCTGATTTTGAGCTATCATTTGTGATACCTGTGGATTCCTTAGGAATGCTTCAACGTTTTGAATATTTTGTCTTTCTATCCAGACATTGAAAAAAATTTCAAGACTTTTATTCACAGAAAATATATATTTCATTTCTGAATATACAGAGTTGGATTTAAAAGCATTCTTGTTTCCTTATTTTCCTCGAAACTTCCTTTCTAGCTTTGGGAATTCCAAATATCTCTTGTGTTCAACATTTTCTCTAGACAAAGATGTAGCAGACTAACATTTGAAGGAACTGACATGAAAAAAGACTGACTTTCATTTTAGATGTCTTTCTTGCCAAAACAAAAAAAAAGAGAAGAAACACTAGTTGAAACATGGGAAATTATGATTGGGTGTAGGAACAAAAAATTCACAGTGAGGCTGCCCTGTAACAACTTGTCAAGAGATGTTACTTTGTCTCCACCCTTGGAGATATTCAAAACTCAACAGGACATGGCCCTGAGCAAGTTGATGTAAGTTGTCCTTGCTTCTGAAGAAGCAGCAGGAGCTGAATAAGGTGACCTCTGGAAGTCCCTTCCAACTTGAATGATTCTGTAGTTCAGAGCCTGCCACATGACAGCAAAGTGCTGTCTACAATCTTTGTCAGTTCTCAGACATTAGATTCAAGATATAATTATCTTGAATAGATTGCTTTGCATAGATTGCTTTGAATTCTAGAGCAAGAAATATTACATATATTCATATTCATGCCACTGTCTTTATAGAACAAATCTGCAATCATTTGTTCCTTGGAAAATTGTTCTTCATGTAGCAAGTTCTTGTTCAAGCAGGAACAATCCCATAGAAGTTTGTAAGTTATGTTTTGGTGGAATGTGAGGATTAGATTGTGCTGCTAAACAGAATATAAAAATGAAATATTCTCCTTTAAGTTTAGTGAATGCTTCATGATAAGTATATTCCACATATTATATATATGTACTACATATGAAATTACGGATAACTATTTCAAAAATTAAGATGTCTTTGGAAATCAAAGAATAATAATGGAACAACTGTTCATGACTTCCTGTGGCATGCAGCGAAAGAATCAAAATTGGTCTGGAGGAGTTCAAGTCTGGTTACCATGTTGTCATACATGGTTTGTACCTGCTGCAGGCAATGGTGAAATGCCTCAGCAATTGAACAAGCAAACACAGATAAAGATCTCATTTGAAGAATACTTTTTCCCTTTTCCCCCCCACTTCTCTGCTGTTTTTTAAAGTTGTTCAGCTTAACATGCTGGAAATATCCAATTTGGTTTTACCTTCATTTGATAAGGAAATCACTAATGATGGGATGGCAAAGGATGGTAAAATGAGAAATATACCCCTCAATATTTAGTTTGTCACCCAGTTTTACTTGGTTAGCAAAGTTTCCTCTAGAAAAGGCAGAATGAAGAAAAGCATGAAGTCTAACTGAATTTATTGTCAAATCGTTGGTTTTGTCATACTTTGCCTTCCTTTCTGACATATTTTCCTAAGCAAAATGTTAAGCAAGAGATATAAATAATGTATTATTGGAGGCATCCTCATCCATGACTTAATGGTACTAAAGATAGACTTCCCAGCTTTCAACAGGGAAGGGAAGGTTCTGGGAAGGGAAGGGAAGGGAAGGGAAGGGAAGGGAAGGGAAGGGAAGGGAAGGGAAGGGAAGGGAAGGGAAGGGAAGGGAAGGGAAGGTTCTGGGAAGGGAAGGGAAGGGAAGGGAAGGGAAGGGAAGGGAAGGGAAGGGAAGGGAAGGGAAGGGAAGGTTCTGGGAAGGGAAGGGAAGGGAAGGGAAGGGAAGGGAAGGGAAGGGAAGGGAAGGTTCTGGGAAGGGAAGGGAAGGTAAGGTTCCGGGAAGGTTCCGGGAAGGGAAGGGAAGGGAAGGTTCTGGGAAGGGAAGGGAACGGAAGGGAAGGGAAAAAAATCCCAATCATACAAATTGAGATGCTCTCAATTTCATTGCTTAACTCCAAAGACAATAAGTAGGCAGGGTCTAACTTTGGGAAGGCTGATTCTCTCTGACTAACTTGGCACTACTGGAGTTAGGCAATGCATGTTAGCCAAAGGAAGATTTTTCTGTGTGGGATGTTTGGTGCCCTGGGAAGAAAATGCATTTGATTTCAGAAGGTAAACACTTTCCTTTTTTCTTTCCCACATCACCTAGAGTTTAAATGTTAATCCTTAAGCTTTTTACTAAGTGTTACCTTGCCTGCACTGATCAAATGTTTTCCCACTCCCATTGATACAACCATTTGTTAAAGACTGGATATTTTTCTTCTCTTTACTGGTCAGATGGAATCTCCATAATCCCGAGTACCATCTATATTGTACACAGTTGTGCTGATGGTAGCAGGGCTGACTGCCTTTCTGCATCACATGCCTTTTGATCACACAACACAGCAGCTTCAAAGGTGCTGCTGGGAGAAAGGGAGAGAGACACAGTACAAATGAAAATTAATTTATCCTGTCCAAGTCCAGTCTTTCCCTGAGGCTCAGCAGCAGGATAACACAGAGAAAAGCTAACTCCCTTTTCCAGAACCACACAAAGCACAAATAGAAAAAGCCCTATGAAGTCATACGGTCCTCTGACTTATCACTATAGAATTGTCCTTTGCATTATATTGTATGCTACAGTTTTAACCATTGAAATAAGCAACACTTCCCTTAGGCATATATTCCAAAAGCTACTAGGTCGTATTCTGGGGAAATAAAGGGATAATAATTGCAAAAGCTTACCATCTGTCAGATCATGTCATATAAAAAATGCAGAACTATATTAACAGATCATAGCATCTAACACTCAAAAATTTGGAAATGAAGAATTAATGCTAGAGTACTCAATATCATGCACATCTCAAGATGATATATTATCCAATGTAACAGTTATATACTCTTTTTTCCCCCCCAACCTCACTTAATGAGCTGACTGTGACTGTTGTCCTCCTTCTCGTTTTAGGTTTTGAATTCAGGTACTACACAAACCCTTCTGAAGTTTAATCTCCTTAAAGGTTTTTCTCTGGTGCTCTTCAAAATGCAATTTGGATGTTTCACACACACTATGCACAGGGCAGCCTTGGGCATTGTCAGGAGTGGTGTTAATTCCCTCTGACAGCCAAAGAGCCCAGGCGTGGAGCACTCGCAATGTTTGGGTGCTCAGTCTGAACCCCAGAGCCTAAATGTTGAAAATAATCACTTATGCACTACCATATCCACCCAAAGTGTAGCTGTTACTGCATCAGTTATAGTGAGGTTCATATGGTACCCCTGGAAATCCAAGCGCATGTCCCAGGTCAGGCTCTGGAATACAAGGGATGAAAGCACTGAGTATCAGTGCAAAGCAAAGTACTGGTTTAAAGCTGGGTAGACCAACACCCCAGGCTCCATATACTGGAACCAGTCCATTTTTAGGTTTCTGTATCCTCATGTTCCCTGCACAATATCTAAGAGCAGAATTCACAAATTCGCTTATTCACCAACCCTTAGTGGAACCTATTTCTCATTGTGTGACAAACAAGGTGACATAGATGTGTGTTTGTTGAACTAGAGAAGCAGAAAAAGCTTCAGGCTTAACAGATGGGCATTCATAGACATGCACTTATGGGTACTGGATACAAAATCTAGGGAACAAATTCTGATGCTACTTCAGATGAATGTTTTAACTCTTTTAGTCAGAATGGAGAAGAGTCAGCAGAAATCACTCAGGTTTTTCATGCCAAAGAGTGCCATTTAATACAGTCATTACAGTTTCTGGTTTAATAATTTCAGCTGTTTCCCACATATAAGGGGATATTCCAGACACAGGCGTAGAACACATTGTAGTGTATTTATATACTGTAGTATGTAGTAACACATGAGCTTTTATTTAACCCTAATGTATATCTGGTGTCAGAGGTATTGGTATGAATTGAGCACTTCCTGGGTCTCTGAGCAGGTGCAATCACACCTAAAGGAGATCAAACTGCCATATCCTCATTATTATCATGTCTAAATTGACAAAACTGACACGGGTGACATTTGCTGCCAGTTCATGGGCACCTGGCCTTGATTGGAAACAATAGCATATTATTGTGTGTAAGAGGCCCTGGATCTCAGGTCCAAGGCCAGGCTCTGTAGAAAAGTGTGCTTTACTGGGAACAGACTTCGATGTTTTGTTCCCCACATTCTCCAAACTTGATTCAGTGTTCCCATGCTCCTCAAATGTCTCTGCTCTACTCCTGACTGCTCCTAAGACACATCCTCTCCCTTCATTAGTCCCAGAAAAGTAGTTAATTTCTCATCCTCCTCCCAGTTCTTTTGCATAACCAGCCCTCCTCTACTTTTCTGCGCTGCTGCCCACTCACTGCCGCATTGCCTTCTCTCTCACCCAGTAGTCTTGTTCACTAGTCTCATTTTCCCTTTCTGGCAGCTCAGTTATATTTTTCTTGTCTCACTAGGTATTCAGTTATCTTCTAAACTCTGTTCCAGGTAACTCCTCTGGCTTTGCTCCCCACTACTACTGCCTAAGAAGTTGCTGCTGTCCTGCTGGCACTGAAGCTTCTTTTCAGATTCATTTATCCTTTTTTCCCCCAAATTTCTACATCACTGTGCAAGCTGTTTAAGAGATCAAGAGCTTTGGGGACTCTCAGAGGTTCCTGGTCCTGCCCAAAAACATTTAAAAGTCTCTGACAGAAGCTCAATGCCAAATTCCCAATTTTGTCCCCCAGTCCAACTCACAGTCTAAGTTTCTCATTTTGTTTGCCATTCATCTTTCCAGAGTCTTTGCCTCAGCTCTGCCTTGTTCCCTGTGCATAATATCTAGTTAGCTTTTTGCAAACTGCTAGATCAAGGGACAGGAAGAGAACTGGAAAAGCACACAACTCATCCAGTGTGGGGGTGCAGACCATGTACAGTCACAGCAGCACAGAGCTGCAATGGCAGGAAGATACCTCCCTCCTTCCACTCCACATTCAGAGAAAATGACATTTTCAGGGCATTTATATTCTGGAATTTCAAAATGTGTGATCTGTCTACATTGACTTATCAAGTATGTGTGGGTTTTCATGTATAAAGAAGTTGCTCCTCACTAAATGTAAAATTGGCCTCCAAGCCAAGAACTACTGGAGTTTCTAGGCAAAAAGATAGTTCTGACAATTTATATTCCCTGCAAACTTTCTCTAACCCGATCTCCCTCTTTAAAAAAGGGAAGTTAGTGGCTTATAAGAGCCTTAAACATTCTTCTTAGCATTCTTCCAAATTCTTCTACAGTACAAAAAATAAGTTACAGGGGAAAAAAATCCAACAATCTGTTGATGCTTTCCACAGAGAATAATCATCTGAGGATTGGATTTGGAAAATCAAACTAGAGAACTAGATATAAGAAAAACCTCCCCTAACATGCTTCAGGAGTAACCTGTCATCAGTTCAATGGACCAGCTGGTAGCTTGGCAGTACAATGGATGCTCAAAACAATGGAAACCAATCCAAAGTACAAGTGCTGAAAAAGTGAAAAATCAAGTAGTTACTGTCTTTGATTTGTTTTACTCCATTCATATAAATATAGCACTTGATGGAAAATACAAAAATTGTAGTTCAACAGAATGGTCTCTGTGCTGAAGGTGTATGTGTCGTATCTTACATCCACAGACATGTTTATCTAGCATTGTTCCTACCTCTGTAAGGTACATACCAGACTATTTTAAAACAAGAATTTTATTTCCCTTGTAACTGTTTTCTTCATCAGTTTTAATTAAATATAACAAGAAAAATGGCAGTTGGATTAAATAACGTGCTGTGAGAGTAAAACTACCCAGTAGTCAAAGACAAATAACAACATAAAACCAAAAATGCTAATGGCATACTATGAGTGCAATGATCAGCTGATTAGCCAATTAATTTCTCATTTGAAATCAAATTTGCATACCTAACTTATCAATTCAGATGTGACAGTAACATTAAAATTAAATATGTGTTTCAGTATTTCAGTAAATGACAGCCATTGGTTAAATAGCAATAATACTAGCCTTTGTGACAAACATGGAGGGCACATTGCCTAATTCATTTCATTTCCAAATGAACAAAGAGTGACTCTGAATGCCTTGTTTCCCTACAAATATGCCTGGAAGGATTGGTTGCTAACACTGGAGACTGAAAGATGGTGGCTGCAGAAAATAAATACCATTTATAATGTCAAACCCAGCCTCTGAAGCAGAAGGGTGCTGCTCAGGCATCATCTCCCCAGACAAGATAAGTGTTTTGGCTGTGGTTTGGACATAGCTGCTCACCAGACATATTAGGTCTCCATGCAACAGTCTTGCTAGCAACTAATATCAACTCTCAAGAAGGAAATCTGAGATTTCTAAGGCTTTTTTACTGAGAAAAAAACCTCCCCAAACATCCATGGCAATTAATGGCTTATGTAATATTTAATTATTCATGTTCAGAAAAATGACCACCATAGATCACACATCTGTGAAATTTTGGTCAATGTCTGCTTTACTGGTGAAAGTATTGAGCCACCTCAGGGACATTAAGAGCAAAATTTTGCAAAAAAAATAAAGATACCTCTTCTGATGCATTTTTGAGTACTGCTAATTAATGTGTTGTTGTTTAGGACCATGTATCTGAGATAACTATATCTTGTAACAACTTTTGCATTATAAATTCCTATTTATGAATCTGGGAACAGAGACAAAATAAAATCCATTGTGGATGATTATCACTGCTTTTTAAATATGATTGAAAAACAATAAGGAAAAGTAAATGTTTTTTGTTTTTGTGACAAGGATTGAATTGCACCACATTCAGGTTACCTTTTCTTACATTTTCTGTTTGTGACAAAGATACTTGCCTGGAATGTTAATTGACTGAGGATAGAGAAAAGAAAAAGAAGAACCTGGCAAATTGGGACTTTATCTGCTGCTACACATTTGGAATGGTGGAAACACAGCCTAAAGAGATGAAGAAACAAACCATAGTGCAAGATGTGTGGCAAAACCTGCATGCAGAAATCACAAATAAAGACTGTTATATAAGACTGTGGATTACCGCATGATTATCTTTGCTTACAGTATATACATATCTATGTAGTAACCAGATACATGCAAGGGTGGACAAAATATTCTTTGCCCTGTAGTATTTAAGGTTTTTAGTCACTTCTGTTGCTGCTTATCATGGTTATTTGTCCCATCTGCATAGTAATGTTCTGTGTTTCAATAACTATAGGAGATCACCACCTACATAAATAAGTATATAAATGGAAACATTTATGGATTGAAACAAAGAGGCTGAAATGCTGTATTAGTTTTGTCTTTATTCCTTACTGATTTTCATATAGCGGTTTTCCCAGAATTTAGTGTCTTTCAGCACAGAGCACTCTCTGTGTTGTCAGTCTCACAAGCAGCCTGGAGTTTCAGAGACAATTTGTTATAAGCTTATTTCCTTTCATTTCTTAAGTTCTAAGGAAAACTCAACAGCTTTTCTATATGTCAAACATTGCCATGCCATAAAAATTAGTCTGGTGGGTGTGGGCATTAAAATGCTACAATTTTCTAGCACATATTTATCTCAAAATAGTCCATTTGCAGTAAAAGAGAAAACCTGGCTTTGCAGAGGTTTGGAGGATTAAAGGAAACATTTAAGAAAAGAAAGTGAGCCTGCCCAAAGCATGCTGAGTACCCTGCCTTCTGGGCTCTGCACCAACCACCTGTTAAGAGCAGACCTCTGCTTTTGGCATCAATTAGGAGGATAATTTCATGAAGAAAAGTGCTGTCAGAAAACTGTAAGACCAATTTTTTTTGAACAGGTGTTGCTCTTGGAGGGTATTACACAGGACATACTTTGATCTTCTTGACTAGCTGTCTGAACAAGATGTCATGGAAAGAACTCATACTCTGACCATCAGCTCCTCACCTAACAGCCCTGAAGGGCACTAATTAGTAAATCTAAGGATTATAGTGACAGGAAGGAGTTGGTGGCACATATTTCATCACAAAAGAGAGTTCAATCTGGCAGCTAGTCTGTCATTCCTTTGAAGGATAAAGTAAAAAAAAATACTTTGTTTTTCAGGAATATTCAAATGGCAAAGTCTGTGGACACTGGTGCTTTTGTTAAAACAAAATCCAGCGAGTGCATTCAAACTCTCAGCCAGATGAAGTGTCTCAAGTTTTCACTGGCTTAATATGCAACCAACTTGTCACCGTGTCATAAAAGAGCCATGGTTACTTCTGTGCCATGCCACCCCTCCAAAGATAAGCCACCAGAAATTGCTGAAGAGTCACTCCATTCATCTTCTCTCCAGCAGCCCTAATGGCACTTCTGGAGCAGGCAGACAGCATGAGTGACAGCAGCCCTGAAGCTACTTTAATGTGTTTCACAGACACAGGCTGGCATTTGTTACCTGAGGTTCAGGGATACGCTTCAGTGTCTCAATGCCTCTTCCCTCTAGTTCAAATTTGCTTTAAGCACTATTCTGCTATCCCAGAAAAACAAGGCCAAACTGCAAGCTATTAGTTACTGCCTGGAGTAGGAGCTAGCCACAGGCAGTGCAGAACAAAAACCTTGGTCTTGGGATTATTTGTGACAGAAAAACAGGGTTTTTCTTCCCCCCCATTGGTTAATTAAACTTTTGATGTATACATCTGCCAATGCTACTTTTTTAATAAATAAAAAACCCTTGATGGATTTGAATACAAAATCTGAGATAATTCTATCCATGGAAATTTGTACTTCTTGCAATGACAAAAAAATTACACCTGAATATTTTTTTAGCAATATCAGGTAGCATCACCATTCCCAATCAATGTTATCAGATGATGGTGCAGAGAGATAAACATAACTGTTGGTGAATCCTCACAACAAACAGAGATAGAAACCAGCATCTAGAAGGTGATTGATTTCTTAAAGGTACTGTACTGAATCAATATCTTTGCTTCTGTTAGGTTTCTGGATCCCTGGTACACAGGCCTAGAACTGAGAAAGAAACACACTAATCATTACCTTTTGTTCCACAGAGAGATCAGAAGTGTTGAAGGAAATTTGTGTTGAAGCATGATTTCTAGGTGCATTAACTGAGAAACAGCTACATTAACAGAGGACAGCTACATCCTTTTACAATGCTGAGGATCTTCACATGTCCTAGGACAGCCACATTTGTAACATTTAAGCTCATCATCATAGTACTGTCAAACTTCTTGTTCATTTGTTTATTCATTTCATATCTTCATTAAACAACTGGGAGAGTAATATTTTTTTGACCACTTATTTTTTACTTATAAATCTCTATGACCACAAGATTCATGTGTTGCTATTTCCTCTTCTAACCCTATTGCCTTTTATTTTGACAGCACACACCTGGCTGCTCATTTTTAAATTTTTCCTGGGGTTTTGGCAATTCTTCGCTGTCTTGTGCCGACACCTCCTGTTGCTGGTACCTCGCTGATCCTGAGTCAGAACAGAGGGAGAGGCTCAGAGGAGGGTCTCAGGTGGAGGGTCTCAGTGCAAGTGGTCAGCGCAGCACTGCTTAAGTAGTCCCATGGTACTGACTGAAATGACTTGGAAAATGATTTCCATTTATTTTTTGCAATGTAACTACATCTGCTGCAGGCTCAGAGGAGAAGGAAGCAGCTCAGGAGATAATGCTGATGGATTAGTGGAATGATAAACTTGTTCCAAGGACAGCTTTGCTGCTGATCCTGTCTGTCTCACTTGAATGAAAAGGAGGTGGGAAAAACTTATCCTTCATCACAGGTGGGCAAATCATGCTTTAGGTTTGGGGGTTGTAATAAACTTGTCCCTAATCAAATTTCACTATAATTCTTTTATCATTACTAGTATACTTCTCAATTTCTGTTTCTTGCTTTTGCCCAATCCATCTTATTTTTGTACTTTTGCCTAGTTCAGTCCCAGCTCCTCTTTCTGTTTTGTAGCCATTCTCTTCACCATTTTAATGATCTGTCAAATGCAACACTGCAGGAAAAATGAGGAGCCAAAATGGGAGAGAACTGCAGCTCTCCCCGTGCCTGCAGCACTCTGCCACTTCCAGGGCTTGTGGCAGTGCCTACAGCAACTGCTTTCTTCCACTTGCTTGTGACTCATGGTTTCTTTTGCATAACCACAATAAGCAACACCCACACAGAGCCATCAGTCAGTTCAGCAATGGCAGCAGAAAAGTTTCTTTATTTCTAAGGAAATATTAAATTTTTTGGGGAAAAAAAAGGAAACCAAAACAATACACAACCCTCAAACCACTATCTGACAAAGGCTTAATAATTCTGTTTTCAAGGACTATTTAAATTAATTTTACAGAGAAATTCTCTTGCATAGCCTATTGAGGAATTTGCAAAACAATAAGGAATTACTGAGATTTTATAGATTTTAGGAAGTCAAGTTCATTGTAACCTGCTAATGGCAGATTTAGAAAGAATAAAGAAGATTGAGTGTCACAACAGCTAAATAACTGACATCTCATCTATGCCAAACCTTCTACTGTCTAACCTGGCATACATTACTCTAACTACTTCAAATGAAATCCAAACAAATTAATAAAAATACAATTATTTGAGGAGCTCTGAGAAATATAGATATAAATTACCAAGACAACAGCACATACCTTGCAGTCCAGTTTCAAGAGACCAACCATGATTGCTGGTTTGAAGATCTAGGTCTTTTGGTTCTCTGACTTTAGGACATATTTAAAAATGCAACTCTATTGCATAAAGGCCATGGACTCTCAGTGCTCAAACTATTGTCTTTTGGAATTGGAAGCACTTTTTTTTTCACTCTTTAATGAAGTCTTACACATGGAAGCTAAGTTTGGATCACAGTTTTGTGAACACTTTGCTGTATGCTTTTCAAATAAGTGCAGTGAGTAAAGCAGAACTTTATTTTCAGGAGTAGCTCAGAGACATGGGGCAAAGTTAGCATATTTCATCCTTCACCCATCACTTCACTTCATTTGAAGAGACAGCTAATGTACAGTCAAAGTGACAAGCTTTTACAAAACTGGAATTTCTAATTATTTTTTCTATTTTTCTTTAGCTTCTAAGCAACTTCATGTAGAGATGGGAAATTGCATGATAAAGCACCTAAAATACAGCACAGACAGCATGCATCACTCCACCTGACTATTTTTTGAAAATAAAATCAATTTTCTTTTCTATTTTTTTTTGAAAAAATAATAATGAAATGCATTTGTTATCTGAACTGACTGAGATACCAAAGGTTCCAGTTTAATTTACTTGATAATAAATTCAGCAGGGCCACAGTACGTATGCTCAAAGAGGAAATTAGCATGTCACTTACTGAACAAGATAATACTCACTAGATGTGTGGGTATCTTTTGTATTCTTCTCATTTCTTGGCTTTTTCACCTCTATTCTCAGCCCTTTATACCGAGAGAGAAACATGAATACTTATCCACAAACACACTTTGTAGCTCTCATTTCCCATATTAATCAACAACTTGTTACAAGAGACAAAAGCTGGCAATGTTTTCATGATCCATGCCCTCAATTAACACCATTCCAGTGGCATCCATGCTGGGATGGATTTTTTCCTGTGTTTCTGCTAACGGAGTCCAGAGTCACAAACCTGGGAAGTACAAAGTCTCACAATGCTTCTCCCAAAGCTTCCATTTGGCCTTTCAGTAACCCTCTCCAAAAATCTCTATCAGCATTTCATATTTGTTACCACTTGCAGCAGTATCATCGACAGGGCAGAAGGAAGCTCTTAAGGCTGAGGTTTAGAAACAACTAAATCCAGGGAGACAGGATTCCTGAGTTTGTTCTTTCAACGTTCTTGGTCTTGAAATGTAGCTTTTCCAAAACACAGACTGCTGCTGCTGCTTGTGCTGTCTGTGTAGACATTCCCCACCCTGCCACTTAAGCCAAAGGATCAAGGATGAGCAGTTTAGTGCCTGCCTGCACTGCACAAAGCCTCAAGTGGGCCAAAAGTTTTTCGCATTGCACTAGATGTAAAATTGAAGACTACAACTAATAAGGCAATTCCAAGTGCAGCCACCTCTAAAACAATCAATCTTCAAATATTTTCCTAAAGAAGTATTTTAAAAGGCTATATTTGTTTCAAAACTTTATGATCCTCTGACTGTTTTCAAGTAGAGAGTAAATTATTTTGGATGAAATTTGAATTATTTTCTTTGCATTAATGCCCAGAAATAATTAGCAAAATCACCCTTAGCATGTGACTTCACTTAGAGAATGGTTTTCCTGGCTTGCTGATTGCTATTCTAAATAGAAAAAAACCATTTTTCTTAAGACGGTCTTAGCTGCAGAGGTCATGTGCTGATCCATGCAGATGAGGGAACACAATTGTATTCTTTCTTATTCCCAAGGACCTCTAAAACATTTTCAGGCTAAACTGGCAATTAATTTGTTGAACTGAAATTCATTAAATGCTCAAATTGCAAACATGCAGCTGAGTATTAACAGTATATGAATCATATTTTTCTATTTTATGCAACAAAATAAATTTCCAGTTGAACTCAGTAGGACGAGTCACACTGCCTAAGGGAGCAATTTCTTAACTCAGGGGACTGAGTCAGATTCCTTTATTATCATTATACCCCCAAGAGGGAAAAACACAGAATGAAGTTGAGCTAAAATGTTGATTAAAATGAGAGTTCTGGATTATTTAGTAGAGAAATTATTGTGTATGTGGTAGGTTGTCCTCCTAATTCAGGTGTCTAAGTGAAAAGCCAAAAGCTGGTATGACTGCACACAAATTACACATTCAGCTGGAATAAATACCTCTGCACATATGGGCATGGCCTGGCATGAGATTTACACTGTCTCCTCCACATTTTCAAGGAGCAGCGAGAGCTCACTGTATGCTGCCATGATCATGGTGCTTTCCCAGGCTCAGACCCTTCTGTCATGGCAAAGCAATTCCAGGATACCCTGTCCTTCACAGAGAAAACACACATTTCCCTGGATGGTTTTCACAGTGGTGCTGGGCGCCATTTCTAAAAATGACAAGAGGAAGGGTCCGGGCACTTGCAGGTCAGACAGGCTCTCCTCAGACCTTGGAAAAATCACACAGCCTCTCTTTTTGGGATGCTTTAATAAGCATTGTTGTGAAGAACAAAAACTTTACAGCTTTAATCAGCAATCCCCAGATTTACCAGGGACAAATGATGTTCAGCAAACCTGGGTGCCTCCTACAACAAAGGCAGGTTTGTTGAACATGGATGTAATGTATCTCAGCATTAGGAAAGCTTTTGACTCCATACTCTGCCAGCTGGCAGATGAGAATTGTGGATTGGAAGAAATGATGTTTAGATGGACCAAAAATTAACAGTACCTCTGGGCTTGAAATTTATCAATGGGCAGCTCAGCATCTACTTGGTGACCAGCAGCGAGCAGAGCAGTCTAATGGTGGTTCCTTCTCACAGTTGGATGTCTTAATCAATGACCTAAGTGATGACCTAGGATGCAACACATGCAAATTTCTTAATTATTCTAAATTAGAGGGAGTTACTTGAATCCACAGGGATTTTTATAAACTAGAGAACTGGGAAAACAGAAACTTCATGATTTCCAACACGGAGACAAGCAAAGTTCTGCTCTTGGAATAGTATAAGCTCACATGTGATTAAAGAATTTGTAGTAATCCTGCTGAAAAGAAGATTATTGTTGGACTCTAGCTTGAATACTCTCTCTTCCTATGAATAAGGTAAAATGAGAATTACCCTGTTGTTGAAAGGAGTTCCCTAAAAGAGATGAGGAAGTTGCTTTTCCCATCTACCTGGAGCTTGGGAGGCTTCATGTGAAAAAGTGAATTAAGTTTTGGACAACCTACTGGACCACAAGGAAATACTGAGAGATCCTGAAATACTGAGACTGCTGAAGAGTCTTAGGCTTGGTCTAAAAGCAGGCAACAACTACTTGAAGAGGAGTTAAAATAAAAAAGGGATTTAAGGAAAAACTTTTCACCAGGAGGAAAACCTTTGCAGTGTAGCCCTGTCAAGCTGTGCAGGTAAACTCTGAAATTTCCTTCCATTTTTTTGAGGTCCTCAAGATGCAGCTACACACAGCATGGCTGATCTGACTTAGCATTGGTGACAGTCTTGTCCTTTTGGGTGAGCAGCCTCAAAAGTCTTTTTGAAATCCTTCTGTGATGAGCAGCTTAGTTTACTCTCCCCTCTTCTATACTGCGTAGGGATTTCTGCATCTACATCAGGAATCCTGGCAGGTCCACAGGATTTGAAGATTAATAGGTTGAAAAATACCTTTGCCATGGTTGCCTGGAAATCCTCAGCTCTGCCTCCTCTGCATGCAGAATGTATTTTTACCAAGACCTAGCTCCTATAGTGAAAGCTTTATTATGAACTGTAGCTGTCCATACAAATTTGTATGTAAATTAAGATTACACAGACAAGCTAATTACAGAAGCATCCTATATTTCAGAAGTTTGCCCTTCCAATTTAAGTATGGAGTAACTTTTCAAAGCAAACCCAGGATTTAGTATGAGGAGTGTTTGGACTGCATGCCTCCAGAACAGACATCTTACAGCATGTCTGCAAGTAAGCAGTTGATAAAGGAGAAGTCCATTGTTCCAAGGGACAGTGCAGAAGAATCAAGTCCAACAAATAGTCATTTGGGACTTCTCCTGCACTTAACACCCATACAGAGAGAAGAAGTGAGGAATCTGGAAACTCCCCATGATGACTTTCCTCATCATCTCACCACAGGGGTGGGGCTGGAACCAACTGCAATCCCAGAGAGCTCTGTGTATTTTTCTCTACCCAGCAGATATGAGGGAGTAGGAGGCGTGACCCATAAAAATGAGACAGTGGCAATGGTGATATATTTCCAGTCCACAGATATTTTAGGACACAGTAGGTGATGCAACTGGTGCAAGAGATGCTGATCAAACTAGTGAGCAATCCTCTGTGGAACATTTTTAGACATTAGCTTTAACGCACTGAAGAATCTTCCCAATCGAGACACATTACTGAAGGCAATTAATTATTATAAATAACTTTCACATCAGTCAAAACTGAAGGCAATTTCACTGCTCAAGAATAAAATATATCCCTACCTAAGGATTTTCTACCTTCAAGTTCCAAAAGCCCCTGGGAAGGAAAACATCCCTAAACAAACAAATGCCAAAATTCCTTTCCTGATCAAGGTTGTAAATTAGTAAAGGAAAACAACATGTGTGATAGAGAAATTCCTTGCTGTCTGAAGGCTTTATTTTTAAGACTGTTCAGATTTTTGAAGCAGATGCAGGTGCTCCCTTTTTGTGTTAATGCCAGAAAAATTGCACAATTTGGCACAAAACTAACAGAAATAGAGTCTAAGGGAAAATACGCTGTAATTATTGTTCTACCTTAAAAGCTGGATTACTAAGCCACCCCAAGAAGCTCTACTTACAAATTTGCCTGCTTTCCTTTAATTTGCTTTCACCCTATTGTGCTTCATTATTCTTGCCCCTTAGACGGATATCTAAGAAATAGGAAATTAATTGCCTCCATGTTGGTGGGTGCTCATGCACCTTCTTTCATATAGTGCTTCTCAGTGTTGCAGAGATCATCTTAAAAGTGCATATTCAGGCTGAAAAATAAGCACAAACAAAACCAGTGGAAAGTAGCGCTGATAATTTAGCTAGAGAATCTGTCAAGTTATGTGTGCAAGCAGTAAAGGCAACAGGGAGAGGTGAGGGGTTAGAAAGGCCACAGGCATTAGCACAGTGCATATCTTTTTCACTCTTTCTTCTCCCAGGCCCCTCCTCCCCATGTCTATCTCTAGACTGCTGTTCACATTCTCTGTTCTTTTGCCCAGACCACATTCTTTGTTTCTCTCTTTACCAATGTCATGTAGCAGAGAATATTTGTCTAATCTATTGATACTTGTAGGTGAAGTTGTTTGCAACTGGTGTTACCAGCTGTGAGTTTTGGGTTTTGGCTCATCTAAAGGCACTTTTCAGGTGTCACTGGGTTGGGCTTACCCTGTGGGCTCAGGGCTGTGGGTGGTGGCAGCTGCACCAAAGCATTCACCAAGGCATGGGTAGAGGAACAGACACCTGTCCATCTCTTCCTCTGTCTGTGTTACCATCTGCCTTGACACTCAGATCTCAGTGTGCCCCTTTTCTCACTTCCCCTATTCCCCCGTTTATCTGATGAACAGGTAAAGAGGGGAATTCTCCATACTGAGCTGAATCTCAGTGATTCTCATTACCTACCCTGCTGATCTTGAATGCCCCAGATCATCCTTAGAATCTTCTTGAGCTGGGGAAGGTACAGGACTTGTCTCATACTCTGCATCACTGTACCAAACTCCTCAAGGAAACATTCCCAACCAAACCCTCAAAGATACATCCTGGAAGATGACAAGCAGAGACATCACTGTGATAACAGCCTTATGAGAGTAAATATCACGGTGTAACAGTTGCCAATTATTTATACATGTTCAATCTATACTGTTTGAGAACTAGTCTGAACTTTAAAATTTACATGCCACAAAGTATTTGCCTTAAATAGATATTTCATTTCCCCAAGTAATGGGCAAGCTGAAGCTTGCTTGTTATATCCCACTCTCTTCAGTGAATCCTACAGCACAAATTACAAATCTTCACTTTCTTTTCTCATGAGCAAAGCAGTTGCAATGTCATTTATAGAGTGAGGCTCTGAATAGAACTATGGCTTATAGCTAATATGTTCTCAACACCCCACAAAATTGTGTCAGACTCCTCAGAGAAGAAATTTCCACTTTCTGATGCTTTTTGGAAGATCTGGGGTTTTTTCTGCTGTAAAAAATCACAAGCTTAATTTCAGTATTAGTCACTCTAACCACAAAACTTCTATATACAATCATGTTGTTCTCAAAATTGCATGAGTATCCTCTCCTAGCTCATTGTCCAAATTGTCATAATACCAGTCAGAATGGCTGAAATCCTAATTTGGTGCTTTCTGAGGAAAATATATACAGTGACATAATACACATATAGTCCTTCCCAAGCATGAATTTTTAAAACTTGTTTACAGCTCACTGGCCTGTGTAGAGCCCAGAAAGTTCTGCTGGGCAAAGTTCTAGCTCTCCTCTATAATTTCCATTAACAGCTGGACTCTCTGCCCTTTCCTACCTTCTAAGTGATACAGCCTAGGAAAATCTGGCAGTCTGCTTGACATGCAGTGAGGTTTTTAAATTCTTCATTACAGTTTAAAAATCCCTACCGGGGAATGAATTTTCTGATCATCCGAACTCGTGCAAGTCAGGGAGTCTATTATATTAATGGCATATTTCATTGCTTTAAAATTCAAAAGTGACAATCTATGACACCAGTTAGAAATAACACAGAGGGAATAAGCCCAACAGCCAGGGCAGAGAATGACACACTGCTCTGCACAGAGCCCATTTCAATCCTTAAGCACTGCACCTTCCTATGTCTGAAAGCACTGCCACAATGGAAAATTCATTGCACTAGAAGGAGAGGACTTTTTCTTGTCCATAACTGTCATTATCCACCCAATAAAAGAAATTGCACATTCTGGGGATATCTACTTATGATTATTTTGTCACTGTTGTTCCTCTGCAGAGTTTGGGCAAGTCCTCCAGGAACCAGAAAGAAATGGTTTGGAGGAATTCCTAAGGAGAAAAAAGATGGATGGCATTATTAGGAGACCTCCTCTCCCTGTAAACAAATACTCCCAATAGCAGTGATAATGTCTTTCAGTAAGGTAAGCAACATCTGAAAGAGTTGAAACTATGGTCATAATGACTGGTCATAGTCACTATTCATAATCCATGAATGACATTTGAAATGATTCATAGAAACTGCAATAATTTGTGCTTTATCTAAATTGTGTAAACATAGAGCAGAACAAAAAAACCCCTCATACCTAAATTAAAAAATATATACAGACAAATCCGTTAGCTGTCTGTGATTTTTACTGCACTAGAAACTATGAGGAATCTGACGATACAATCTTAATTAATTTTGTTTGATTTTATGAACTCTATTTATTACTATGACCTCTGCTTTGCTTTAAAACTTTCTTTTTTATGGTAGAAAAAGGCAGTATCTTTGAATCTTAAACAGGAACATCAAAGACTGTCATCAAAGAGACAGGCTCTTCAAGAAGAACAAAAAGAGACGAATCACCAACCACATCAGAGGGCTGAGCTGAGCAAGTGAAGGACTGGAAAGACATGTTCTCCCTAAGGATGCTGAAAGGTATCCCAGCAATGGTGGTGATACAAGAGGGAGGAATTTGCTGTCAGATATTGGTTTTTTGTATGTATCTGTAAATCTCCTCAGTTGCTACAAGCAAACCTACTGCAAATTTAAGAAAGGCTTTGGCAAAGCAGACTGGTTTATGCCTTTCATTTGGTCAAAGAAATAAACCAAGGATCCTACTTCAGCAACTTCTGAGTAGTGCCTGCAAGGGGTTTGCAGTAGGGTCAGGTACTGGTATCAAAGGTCTGGGAAGTCACCTGTAGTCTTTCAGTAAGGATTGTTGGAAAGCAAGATCATTTTTCCACTGGAAGGTGTTTCCAGGTGCCAAAACTTTTTGTGGTTTCTATATTTCTGCTCTCATCATAGGGCATTCACAGTGCCCCAGCTGTTGACAACAAAACTTATACTCCATACCCATAGAATTTGTTTTCAGAACTCCTGTTTCTGTCAAAACAAGAAAATTATACTTTGCTTTCTATCAAACGTTGAAGCCTTTCATATGCCAACAGACTATCATTTTCAATCTTCATTGGACTGGACTAAGTTGTGACCACTAATAAAGCTCAGAAAAGGCTCCAAAACCTTGCACCCATTCAACTGATCTCCCCCTCCTTTGATCTTTCTATTTCAGCTTCTCCTTCTCTTTTTAATAGATATGGATTTACTTCTCTCCCCCTAGATAACTGCCCAGATTTAATATAAGCCATTCATTGCAACTTAAGGAAAAAAAATGCCCAAACCAGATAAAATCTGACAGAAACAGTCACTCTTGGTTCTGTCATTTCCTGGAATCTGAGTTTATATCTTAGCTGTCTTACCAAGCTTTGAGCAAAGCCTTACTTATGCAAGTTTGAGGGGGAGAAAAAACCCTTAAAATCTAAGGGATGAATTTCTACTGAGCTGTATCAAGAGCTGACATTTCAGGAAGTTTTATTATACTAATGTTCATCTCCCCAGTTCTTGAAGCTTGCCCACCACTTTTCATCCTTTCTCTCCACTGCCTACCTCTGTCATCATGCCTAAGATGCTCCCCATTTTTTATTGCCACTGAACACAACCTGGCTTATTTTTCATTCCTTAATCCCTCCTTTTCAAAGTAACTCCCCTCTCTCTTGTTTTCTCTCTCTTACGGATTTACTTTTTCAAATTAATTGTTCCCAGTTCTAGCTCTCACTAGTGTCCTCTGCTCTGTCTTTTCTGTACATCTCTTATCTCCAGCTCCTCACTTGCTTGTATTTTTGGTCCAACCTCTTCCCAATAAAGAGGAAAAAAGCTGTTTTCTAGCAAAACTTCGAAGGGCCAGCAGATGAAAGTTTTTCCTTGGACAAGGAGAAAGGCTGTCCAGGCCATTTGCTGGAGCATGTCAGAATTTTTTTATCAGATTTATCAGTTACCACTTAAAAAATGTGTAGTTTTGGCTCTTAACAAAAATAGCGCGATACTCTATCTTTCAAAACAAGAGCCCATGAGGTGGCAGCAGCAGTGACTGACATAACCCAGGAGTGAGTGTTGGATCCTCCTGAGCTCAGGCCCACCCAGACATCACCCCTGAGCCTTATTCCAGGAGCTGGGACCTGGAAACCCCCATCAGATACCCAGGGACCTGGAAACCCCCATCAGATACCCAGGCAGTGGTGGGAGCATCCACAGGAGGTTTAAACATCTCTAGGCAGCACAGGTTTTATGTGTAGTAAAAGCCCTACTAGAGGAGAAGGATACTAAAAGAACAAAAATATGGACTAATTATTATTAGAAGTGAGAAATCAGTAACAAATAGAGAATAAGATATAACAGAGAGTTTCTCAGTCAAACACCTTACATTTTAATGTAGAATAAATAGTCTTTTGTTAGTGATATCAATCCTGGAAACACCTTGAACTTTCAAAAACAAATAAATGATGCCCCTGAGCAGAAAAAGCCCACTATTTTTGACCATTCAAGTTGTTTAATGTTATAAGCACTTAATAAGAGCATCTCACAGTAATGTGTGCAGGATATTCTTAGTCCTATAGGTGCACCACTTACCATGGTAATGATTGCCCAGTATAGCACTGAGTTGAATATAGTCCTTGTGAATTTAGTACAATATTTTAAATGTGTTTCCTGAAAGTACAAGTCCTTGGTGGTTGTAGGCTGTACATCTCAGCACTGTGTTCTCATCATGTCAAATCCTTCAAGTGAAGTGACATTACACTCAGTCTGCACTAAACAGGGCTGGTGATTCACTAGACTGCAGTCCTCCTTTTAAGTCAGTACTGAGTCAATACTCTGATAGGGGTTTATTAAAGAGCACCCTAATGTTGTAGGTCTAATCCTTTGATGGGGCTTACTGTTGGGATGTGCCCTCTTTTTGATCATGTAACACTCACAGTAATTTTTCTGGAAGTCACACTTTGCCTCTTAACCTGGATGTCTTGGATAAATTCCAGCTCAGGAACAACATGCTGAAAACTCAAATCCCTTGACAGTTTCAGTGATAGAAATGAAGCTACTGCTTGAACTGTTTATTATTGATGAAGACTTTAACCAGTAGTGGTTCTCTGCACTTAACTGAGTACTCATTGTGCAGCTGTTCTCTGCATCCTAGAGGTGTTACGAAAAATAATGATTTCAGTCATTGTGAAGGCACTGCAGACTTTTATGCAAGAGCTGCCATGCAAGGGTTAAGTACTATTAGGTTGCTTGCAATAATATCATTGCATTGATTTTTTCTTCCAGCCATGTCCAGCTATCTCCATACACATTTAAAAATACAGTTCACAGGTGCCTAGGAAGCAATTCTTTCCACAGGCTTGGAAAACAGGGTATTAAAATATTTTAATTTAAAAACTTGGCATATAAATTCATAATCACTTGACTATCTAGCAAATAGAATTAAAAGAAACTTGTTATGTTTCCTATTTTGTATGAAATAAACACTATCTATAGATCATATTTAGAAAATGAAGACCTAAAATGTCTTTTGGGGAAAAAAAAAAAATAAAGAAAACAGAGCTTTCTGGAATCTTTAAAGGAGACCAGTCTTCCAGAATGGGAATGAGTCATCTATAATCACACATCACATCTAAGCAGCTCTTTGTCAGGTGTATAGGTTTAATTTCCTGCTGGTTTATTAATTCTGTCAGATAACATGGGGGGAGGGGAGGGGGGAAGGAAAGTTGTTTGAGCCATGAGAATTTTTGTCTGTCCTTCTTCCCTCCCCTTTCCCTAAAACTGTCATTTGGATGGCTCATTTCTTGGTCTGTTACAGTGCCAAACGTAAGAAGAAGCAACAGTATTTTTTACAGTATTTGTCTTTTCCTCTGCTGAAATTCCAACACAATTATTTTTTTAACATTGTTCTAAAAAGCAAAAGAACAAGTAATTTGTCAGGGATCCAAAGGAAGCTATATGTCTGCTGGGATCTCTGGCCATTTTAAATCTCTGAACCAGACTGCAGGGAACAGCTGTAAACAAGTGTGTGACTGCACAAAGTGTGACACTTTCCCAGCTGTTAGGAAGGCATGCTGGAGACAAAAGTTTGGAGAGACTCTGGTTAAAGCCTCTCCAAAAACCAATCAGGGAAAAGTGAGGAAAGGTGAGTTCTGTCCCATCCTCATGCTGATGTAAAATTTATATGTTAATAATTGTTATGTGCCTCTTAGAACGTTACCATCTTTTACTTTAGAATACCAACTCTTTTTAAAAAAGGAATAAAATCAAGTATTGGTGCTGCAAATATAGCTTCCTTTGTTCCTGATAAGATTTAGAATTTTCTAAACTGTCAGAAATAATTGACTGAATGAAGAGTTGATCTTTCAATCCTTCAGCCCTGGATCATGACTGGAGTTTTCCAAATTCCCTGTCTGAACATCAAGGAGTCAGATTCTAGCTGCTGGGGCAGCCCTGAAAAGAGAATATTTTCTGTTTAACAACCTTTTCAATAATTTCAATTATGACCTACAAATAGAGGTATTTCTGAATTGTTCCATGTTCTTTGCCCTTAATTTAAATTTTGTAGCTCCAAAAGCGATGACTAGAATCTGGATCTGTCTCTCACAATGCACAAATGAGAAAACACTCAGCAACCTGCATGGATTTAAATAATTTTTAAATACTCTTAAGGCATCCATCTTCCCTCTACATACCTGAAAAAGCACTTCTCAGAACATTAGAGTGTCTAATCCTCTGGTAAGTGCTAAGTAGGCTGCTATTTTTCAAGCAGAAAGAACTATTCTTTCCCTCTCCCACATTGCCCTCCAAGAAACATGGTTTTCCTAAGAGCAAAATAGAGACTCTATTTGAAGTCTCAATAAAAGAACACACAGAGAATGAAAAAAAAAAAATCAATGTGAGGCCCTTTGGTAGCTGAAATTAGATGCTTCATAATCCTGTGCCAATCTCCCTGAACATCATGTACTTTACCTTCAGTGCCATTTCACTACTTTTTGCCCATTACTTGTAAGAATAAAATACAGTCTCAGGGTGCTTGTTTGGTTTGGGGTGTTATTTGTGTCAATTTTTTCAGATGCTTTAGGATTTGTTTATTAATTATTAGAAAATTGTCAAATCTCAGGTCAATGATTGGAGTCCCTTTGTAATGAAATATCTCCTACATTAGGTGTTCCAAGTCCAGTTAGGTAGTCAGGGAGCATGTTTTGGTTACATCCTAAACAAACTAAATCAGTAGCTTTCATGAAAGCTCATTGCTAAGGAAGATACACAGAGCAGGCAGAAATAGTATGAGTGATGTTCTGCTCTGAGACTGGCTGAGAGAAAGTGGTTTTGAGATATTCCTAAATATATTAGCATTGTACTGATGAAATCCCTTCAAAAGGAGTACTGAATTTGAAGTGGCTGCCTCAAAGTACTTTTGGATGGTTAGCTGGAAAGAACAATATCAAGCCCAATGTGCATTTCTTTACTGAAAGGGTATCACACACTGAAAGGGGCTTCCTACAGAGATGGTTGATTCTCCAAACCTATCAATATTTAGGAGGCATTTGGACGATGTCCTTAAAACCATACTGTTGGTAAATCTGAGATGGTCAGGCAGCTGGGCTAGCTGCAGGTCCCTTCCAGCTGAAATAGTAGCTCTGCTTGATTCAATTCAATTCAGTTTGATTCAATGTATTTTTTAAAATATGCTGTTTAAAACATGCTATCTAGCTGTTCTTCAGAGGTGCAAGCAAACTACAGCTGTTTTTTCTCTAGTGATACCCACCAAAAGGCAATGTTGCTGAGCACTCCTATGGGAGAAGTGTGTTTCAGTGCTTATCCGTGCCCTTTATTGACCTCCACAATCCTGATAAAGTCAAGAGGCCAAGTACTCTGTCTTGTTCAAAATGCTGCCTGACTCCAGCAGCATGAGGCAGCAGCAGAAACACACTGAGGAACACCCCAAGGTTTTTCTGCTGGCAGGGAAATCCAGTTCAGCTCTTCATTAGCAGAGCATCTTCTGCAGGGTAAGGCAGGGGAAAAGGTTAAAACTGGGCATTCTCTCCACTCCACTATTAATATGCAAAAAATATATTTTAGGGGTGAAGAAAAATTTAACTGTTTTATGTACAGAAACACCTGGTCATTGCCTTAATTTCCTTTCTATATTATCTTTTCTTAAAGATGAGAATATTACCAGGTTGAGTAAAGAAGGATGTAAAAGTTCTGCTTACTAGGGATAACAAAGAAAAACCTACAAAGAAGTTGATGCTAATATATTAGCATTCCTATTTAACTCAGCACATTAAACTGTTTAATAACACCTAAATTTATAAAGTGGTAGTATCTACAGCAATTCAAGCTAAATTTCAGTCTCTGTATTTTAATCAATTAATGGGTGATGGTGTTCTGAACTGCAGGCAGGACAACAGGTGTACTCCCTGCATGGCCTGTACCCCTGCCAAGGGTTACAAAATGTTGAATTCTGCATCTGTGACCTTTATGTAATGAAGAAGGTCATTTTAATGCTAGGACAGCTGCACTAAGCCATATGGTGAGCTAGAAATGGTGTGATCTCCACTCAAAATATGTTGCAAAGATATTATTCTGGTGCTGCAGGCCCCCTGGTATCCTCAGGCAGAGTCTTATTTATCACAGAGTAAAAGCATAACCATTCGAAGAAAAATGATCTGGAGTACTTAAAAAAAACATTAAGTACTTAAACAGAAATATTCACTGCTGGATCTGAAGATCATCTCATGGACATTGCTCTTACATGCCCTCGCCTTTGGCTTGGGATGCACACTGCATTTGCTGCAATCCATCATAGGACCAGTGAAGCCAGGAGCTCTCACAAGTAATGAATTAATGAGGCTAATTAGAGAACTCTGGGTTATTTCTGCTTCTGTTTATATGACATCATGATTTAAGCCCACAATACAGCCCAGATGCCAGTCAACTGGATGAGAAGACCCCAAGTGGTGAGCACCCAGAGTAGGAATGTTTCTTGAAATGGTTGCTGTCCAGCACACTGATCATTGCTCAGATTTGAAGGAACTGGCCCAAATTTTAGATTTCTCTGTGAATGCCTCTCTTCATACAACTTAGTGATGCAAGAAGACCCCCTACGTGGATGGAGCTAGTTTTTAGATGTAATGAATGTTGGAAAAGATTTTCAAATCCCAAATAAATAATGCTTGTGTAAGAATGCAGTACATAATAACTAGAGAGAGTTAGTTAGCTTGTGAAGAGAGCCCGTCTGCTTGTTCTCAAAAGCTGCCCTACTATTGTTAAGAGTATTAAGATTAGAATCAGGATGTGCTGAACACAAGTGAAACACCTGTGATAAATGCTCCAAAAATAACTCAGCAGTACAGAGCTCTTACTCTCACAAATTACTTGATTAAAGCTGTAAAAGCCAAGGTAGGATTTATTTTTCTTTATCAAAGTCATAACAATTTTTCTTCCAGCAAACAACACTTTAATGTTGGGTTTTAATTGGATTCTTATAATTCAGATGCAGAATATAACATTTTAGGGATTTTCATTTTATTTTCTAATGTTATTTATTTTTCTAATGTTATTCTAATGTTATTATATGTTACATTTGAAAAGCTTGGTGAATTAATAAAAGGAAAAAAAATTAGAGTGTTTCACATAAACAAAGAAAGACCACATCCAAAAATATTTATTGATTTTAGGAAAATTACCCTTTCCTGTTATATAAAAAAAGAAAGCTTTGGAATGATCTGCAGTTTCTCCAGATTAAGAGGTTGATAGCTTTGTCTCAGTAAGGTAATTTAAAATCAGCTCTGAAATAGGCCAGCAAAACCATCACATCTATTTTTGAAAGAATCAGTGTAATGAAGGAGATTACAAAGCAAGGATGTATGGTTATGATGAGTGACTTTTCTTTTCCCAAAAACTAATTGCCTGGAAGATAATTAATAATTAAAAGAAATTTGGGCTTGATGCACAAAAATACTACTTTCAACATCATAATGAAAGATCACAAATGGAATGTTTTTGGAGGAAAAATTTATAGACAAAGTTAACTGACTACCAAAACTTCTACTTTACTACTAAGATTCCTACTGACCTCTCCAAAGCTTTACCTCTTAACTAGGAACAGGGTTTTGGTCCTAAGAGATTGCACAAACTGCTTTTGCAGTCTTTCTGCTTGTGTTGCTGCTCCTACAGTGGCAGTACGAGGAAGTCAACCTGTGCACTCCCCAGACAGGCAGGGCTCAGAAACGGGTTATAACATCTCTGCCTGAGCCTACCAAAAAATAAGAAAAAATAAAAGCAGCCAACTGACTCCCTGTGGTTATTTTTTCAAATGAAAAATCAATCTAGAATTTCCTGCAGCTGCAGTGTGAGCCCAGCAGCCATAGAGGGAAACAGGGAAGGTTGTTTCTTGCTTTGCACAGTGCTTTTCCTCAGAAAACACTAATAATCTCCTGGCAACACCTGTAGACTTTTGGACAATAGGAGTGTACTGTGGGGAATCCACACTTTGATATTCTCCCAAACTCTAAGAGAAGCCTCCCCACCCACTGGTTTAACTACAGGATTGTATTTTCAGCATCTGTGCAGTTAGTCTCTAGTGAAATACTGTGTTCGAGACACTCACTAATTTATTTCTGCTCTTGCCAACTGATTTACCCTGCATATTAATATTAACAATCATGTTTGTACAAATGGGTCCATTAATTCTAACTTCATTTCCTTTTCAATTGGTAATATATATAAAGAACAATAACCAATGCAGCATAATTTTACCCATGGCTATTATAAGGGAGAACACAATATCACATTTATTTCCTTCTAAAAGCATTGCTTTCAAATGAGCAAAGGATATTGCAACAGTGTTAGCTTTTTTCCTCCCCTCAATGCATTGCAAAGATGTGGGAGGGTTGGGGAAGGAGATGCCATTTAAAATCAAAATGGAGTTTGAGAGGTTGATCTGAAGTCAGATTCCTCCAAGGGGAATGTTCCCATTTACTTTGTGAGGGTTTGGTACAGGCCCATAATAAGCATTAACAAAGATGCCCCAGCAGATGCAGGAAGAAAAAATATTCTGCAAACTTTGGCATAATAAACAGTATTTAACTGAGTCATTATGGAAAAGGGAAGGAACATACTACAAAGCATGGCTGAAAAACATACTGGAAAATCTGACTTCACAGTCCAAATCATGCAAGCCAAGAAAAATTAGTAAACTCTTTCATAAATTAGATTAATATTATTTTTCAGATTAGGATCACAGAAATAGATCAAGTGACAGTTGCTATCATACTTCAGTGCTAGATTGTACAGCAGGGCAATCAGTAAAGTTAAAACTACCTTTAGAAAACTCAAGCAGTAACAAGGAAAAGAACAGAGTTGTACTAGCTTTTGAGTTTGCATCAGGCAAGACCCTGAATAATCAGGAAAGAGAAAATTAGATCCTTCATTACAGAAAAGTACTAAGAGGATCAGATAATCTTGTTTCTGTGAGAACAAGGAGTATTTTACTGAGGAATTCGTGATGGTGTGACTAGAGCTTCAAAGCTCATGTAGATTCTCACATACAATATTCCAAGTACAAGCCCTTCAGTTCAACATCAATAATGTCATCCTGTACACCAAACTCAGCACTTACATCCCACTGCAGCTGCTTCCATGAATCTGACAGAGAAATCTACTTTTTCAATTGAATTTTCTAAAGACTGTCTATATTTTAAAAACTTTTGTTAGAGGGGCAAAACTCTCGAGTTTCTAAAAAGAAGTTTTACCACTTTCTCTGGGAATTTTTTTTTTACTATCTCCTATCAAGTCTATCCTAAGATCCTCTTACCAGAATGGGCTAAATCATGACAGAGTGTACATCAACATAAATTTCCCAGCAGAATAAACGTCTTCAAACAACTGAGCTGGCCTTACTGAGTGGAAATATCCATTGGCACCAAGAGACCTCTCCAACATCTTCTCCAGAAGAAAGCATTGCAAAGATAACAGAAATGAGCTCACTGATTGCTTTGCACAGCAATCTATGTATTGTACTTTTCCATGTTGTTTAGTGGTGATTTATTAGATAACTTCTGAGAAACACCTGTCATGGAGGTCATAGCCCACCACAATATTTGGTAGTCAACATCAAATTGAGATTATCTTTCAAGTTATCCTGGATTTTTGTCCCTTGGAACTCTGAGAAATTATGATTGAACATTAACTCCTAATGAAGTGTACTGGATGGCAGCTGATTTAGCCTATTTACTTTCATAAAACCTAGGAGTGAATAAAAATACCTGACAAGATTGCATGGCACAAAGACCTGGCGGTAGGAGTTTTGCTCTAAGCCACGTCCAGTGCTTCAGAGGAAGCAGGCAACAAGCTGGCATGTGATTTCATGGCAAATTTTTCTCCATGTGATGGTATTAGGTATCATTAGGTGGTTTGTTCCCCCAACAAACCACTTAATGGCTTAGGTGGTTTGTTGGGGGAACAAACCACCTAATGGCACCTAATACCGTTTATCTCCCTCACTGACACAGGTAAACACAATAAAAATTATTTCATAAAGGTCCATGGGACTACATAAACCCTGAATACCCTAAGTGTACGGTTAAACAGTAAAAGCACATTATTACAATGTGTCACAAGTGCAGAGCAAAAGAGATCAAGGATCTCTGCAGCAGGAAATTAGTGCAGTTGATTCTGGACTGTCTGTGGTAATGCCCCATGAAATTAGGCAAAAAAATAGAAATGAATCCAGCTTTGAATGTCCATTCCTTGGAAATGTTCCTTCATTCCCACAAAGGCATCAGTCTCTTTAAACCTGAGCAAGCCAGAGTAATCAAGCCCCTGAGAAATTTTAGAAGCAGTAGGAGTGCTCCTGTGCTACTCCCAGCAACCCATCTCCAGCTCCTAGTGCATAAAAAGACAACTTCTCTTTTCATTTCCCCATCTTCTGTTTCCCTCAAACCAAATTATGCATCCAGAGGAAAAATTTCCCAAGCATCTTTTTCTTTCTCATTCTCTTGGCTTCATCTTCCTTTTTAGTATCCCTTCATAATAATTCTTTTTGGAAATACCCTCTGCATTTTGATTTAATTTCCCAAATCAAAAACCCACTCTGCATAAAAACTCTCTTTAGCATAAAGTTGGCAGGCTTTCTCCCTTGCTGATAACAGGCATTTAGGTTTGTTGCCAACAGTTACTTCAATAATAGTCTCACTGCCTTACTGACAATTAACGTAGGCTTCCCTGTTAGACTGGTAATTGGGGCTTCAGAATGTCAGAATCTGGTCCAGGATGAATATCCTGGATAGTGATTGTGAGTAAATAAATAAAAATATAAAAGTGAATAGAAATTGACAATATCTGGCTGCAAAGCAATCTGGATCTCAGTGTGATCCTGCTTCCTGGTGTGGGGGCCAGGCTGGCTCATTCCTGGGAATTCTGGGGGATGGCCCCCTCCAGCTCACTCAGCCCAATCACTGTGCTTGCTCACCAGCTGAATCGGGTACTTTCACTTGAGTGAAGAAAACAAAACCTGTCAGTTTGCAAGACAGAGAAAGATCTTGGAAACACCAAGTGCCCCTGCAGTGGGTCATATCTATTAGCAGTCTTAAAGAACACTGCAATTAAAATGTCTGGAATGAAATTTGTGCTCCAGCTGCATAGTAGGT
Source organism: Melozone crissalis (assembly GCF_028551555.1). NCBI lineage: Eukaryota > Metazoa > Chordata > Aves > Passeriformes > Passerellidae > Melozone > Melozone crissalis. Next base: position 30,288,099 of record NW_026535782.1, on the reverse strand, counting down.
GATGGCAGAGAGACAGAACCAGAAGTGAGAGGAATCCCAGTTATGCCAAGTTATGAAAGAGAACCTGCAACAAATTCCTGCCTACTCAAACCAGGAAGATTGGGTAAGGGCACCTTCTATCGCCATTTGTCCCAATAGTATGCATAGGTACAAGACATGACACAGAATCAAAACAAATATTCCTTAGAAGTTCACCTTCCCTGGGAGGATTTGGAGAGCTAAGCTGCTGCCAGTTGAGGTGCACAGCCTTCCTGTCCCACATCTCTGAGTCACTTCTCTTTTTAAAACCACTGATTTGTCAGAAGACAGACATTTAACCAAGTTCTGCCAGCTAAGCTCTCTAATGCAGCTGCCCTTTGTGACCCATGCAGCTAGACAGAGGATTTTGGTTCAAAGGGAAATCCAAGATTAGAATGACAACTCTCCTATGCAACCTGTGTATTTCTAACTAGGCTTCCATAAGCAAAATAAGAAAACAGTTTGTGCATGAGCAAATTCACAGCCTCTTTTTACTTAGCCCTTTCCCATAAACCCCATAACGTTTCATTTTCTTCTAATTCTAATTTCATTTTTTCATAGACTTTTCAATGCCTTTTTTCCCCACATACTTCCCTGCAGAAGAAGGAGAAACCCATATCCATATCCCTTTATTCACATGTACCCTGCAAGTATGCCAGGGATGGCTGTATCCCAGAAAGTGTTGTACCATCTTGGTCTTAAAGAGAGGATACCAAATGTTCTTATTTTTTACATTGTTTATTAACAGTGAAAGGTATATAATATTAATCTAAGAGTGATTTAATCCAACCATAGCAAGAAATTTTGCTACTGTCTTCCAATTTAATACACTGGAAAAAAAAAAGATTCTTTTCCAAGTTGCGTCAAATGTAATTTTTCAGTACATATATAAAGGAAATTATAAAAAGCAGTTACAAATTTTCTCTTCTATTTAGAGGGAAGAGGACTGTTCCGGGTTTTTTAATTTCAGATAAAATATCTCTGTTTTCAGTAAACTTTACATATTTAACATTTAAATGAAAAATATGTTCTAGCCATGGAAAAGTCATTGATTTGGCAGCAAACTTATTCTAGAAAATGGAAGTATCTTTATTCTGAAGCAGCAGTAATACTGTTTATATTTTGTGTTGGTTTTCTTTTGAACTGAGAAATCTGGTTATTTAAAAAATAAACCAATATTATATTTCAGTCTGCCATATTCTGCAGGCAAAAACCATCAGACTTGCAAAGTGCTGTAATCACTGGAAATAAGAAACTGGAGTTGATAAGCTTGGCTTCCCATATAATCATTTCAGGTGAATTGGTGACAGCTAAAATAAAATTCTGGGGATGAGCATATGTGTCTTTAAATGGCTGAGATTACTGATTTCCTTTTCCCTCTTTTCTGTGTATGCAGACTTAAGGAGGAAAAAAAGATATATTTTAGGGATTTGATAATACAGCTTTTAAAACAAACTGTCCCTTTCATCTTTGCTCATGTTTTAGAGAAGGAGAGGGATTTTGATCGAGAAAATAGCACAAAATTCAGCCTACAATTTGAAAGATAGCTTCTTCCTCTCTGTTCCAAAGGCTATGTCTATTGCATTTTATTTACAGATATGTTTATTTGTTGGCCTATGTGTGTGGCATAGTGATAAGGAGGTCCTGGTCTTCTCAATAGGCAAGAAGGGTGAGTGCTTCCAGTAGAAAAAAAAAAATTGCTTATTGATTTTATTTTAAGGTTTTTTTTTTTTAGTTTTAACTTTTAAAATTTTTCTCTAAGCTCTCTACAGCTAGCAGAGAAGAATAGAGAAATTCCAGCTGCGGTAGACCTCTGAGAATGCACAATTTAAGTTTGATATATCTTCATTTTAGGTAGGGTGAGTTATTAATTTCTGAGGTCAGTCAAAGAGGTGGGCATGGAGGCGATGAGTTGGAAAACATGGCTCTGGACATAACAGGAATTTGGGGTGAGAAGGGATGAATTAGAGAAACCTGGAAAAGGACAGTAAATATTTCCTTCCTGAAAAAAAGGTTTTTTTCCTATGCAGAAAATCAAAGGGAATAAAAGAGGATAAAGGAAGGCTTGAGGATGGAAGCTGTGACCCAAGCACCATTAAAAACACAGTAGCTGCTCTGAACTAAATCTGCATTTCTCTTATCCTATTAAGTGGGAAGGCCAGGTTATATTTACTGCTTGCTCCAATTAAAGAGCAGCACAGAGCAGCACCGCCTCCAGACGAAGCCTCTGTGGCAGGTTGTTCGTGCAGTTGCTGCTGTCCTCTCTTCTTCCTCTCTGCTCAACCATGTCCTGGGGAGGCCCCTGTCCTTCTTTGCCCTGGGCTTGCCAGGAGAGGGACAATGCACATCCCAGCCCTGATTGTGTTTAATCTTTCCTTACTGGCTCTGTGAGCATGTCATCAGGGAAGGTGGAGAAAAGCCTCTCCTCACTGAATTGTAAACCACAAACAGGGTAGCTGGGGGAGGGGGACAGAGAATTACCTTGAGCTGTAGTTTAGTTGCCATCTGGGATGTAGGATATTCAAGAAGTAACAGAAATTTTTAAAGAGGACTTGACACACACAAAAGTCTCCAGTGAAGGAAAAGAAAAAATTCTTTTTCAGCTTCCTGCCTGCTACCCACAAAACAGCCGCAGTGGGAGTGAAGATCTTTGGAAAAGATCATACCCTCCCAACCTGGAAGGACCTTGCTCATCATTTCGAAATAGAAGAGAACAACATGCTAGAACATTCAGTTGGATTTTCAATTGCTGAAAAGCTGCACTTTCCAAGACATCAGGTCTAGCTCTCCTGGGTTCTCTAAAGGGGCTAAGAGCTCCTTGTTATCTTTTCAATACACCCCTGGAGCTGGCAGCCATCCCTATGCACCAAGTTTCTTTATTCTGATACACGTTTATTTTGTCTAGGATAAAGTTACGAGCATTGCCTAGCAAAGGTGTGTTGTTGTTACACCTCAGTGAGGGTAGCCCAGGGTGGAGTAAGAGCTTGGTTCTTGCTCCAGGCAACTGAAGGGACATGCAATTGTGCAGAGAAAGGCATGGTGGGAGCTAGCCAGGATCTCAGCCTGCAAGCCAGTGTGAGATTTAACAGCCTGATGTGACAGCCTGATGCAGTGCCTACAATGCTGCTCAGGGCCTGCCCCATTGAGGACTGCAAGGATTGTGCTAGTGAGGAAAGTGGAAGCAGGATTAGGCCAGATGCCAAAGGCTTGTGAACCAGGATTAGTATGTGCCGTCTTCTTCTACAGCACCTTTAAGAGCAAAAATGGCCATCATGCTTATTTCTTCTCTAGTCCACCTAGAAGATATTCAAAACTGCACAGTTAAAGTTCAGCAGAATTTCTGACTGGTAGTCACAGGCATCATTTCTCATGAATAGGCTGTGATCTGGTGGGTGCCTCTAACAGAAGATGGCTGCTCTGTCAAACTTGGATGAGAAAGCCCATCCTGACTACCCCAGTCTTGTTCCGTGAGAATTTGTGGCATATTTCCCTTGAAACAAAGAAACATGGCACATAAGACAGCCAGAGACCGGCAGCATTTCTCTCCCAGAGCTACAGAGTGTTATTATCTTGGAAGGCAGCACTGCCATCTGGGGATGGAAAAACAATATTTCAGTCACAGTTACTGTCTCAGGAGGGGGGTGGTGGTGGAAACATGGAAAAATAAATAGAAGCTTGCAGTAGCTCACAATGATTTTCTTACAGTATACATGAATCAACAATCCCCTCTTGGATTATTGCTCTCAAATAGGTTTACATTATTTTTCCCTTTAATACAAAGGTTCTACCCTTCCACAAGCATAAGTGGGGTCTTGCCTTTTTAATGTTTGTATCATTTAACGACTGTCTACATGGTGCAAATGCTCTGCAATGAATTCCCTGTAATTCCTTGAATTACAGTATTATTCCCTTTTTGCTCACTTATACCAGCAAACAAAGGAAGAAGTGATTTGCTGAGCCCAGCTAATAAACTGTTCTGGAGGTCAGTCTACCGTCTTTGAAATGCACAACAAATACTAATGCAGACATTACCGTACCATATCTTTTGACATCCTACTGAGTCTACTGTCATTTTCTTTATACACAGCATTTATTCTGAAACCTGTGTCTTATTCCTGGTAAAATTGCTGTCCTTTCTTTCGTCTCATCTAGGTCTGTCAGGATTTCCTTCTGTTTCACTAAGAGAGAAATTTCTGCACATACTTACATAGCTAATTATTTCTCTGATCTTGCCTAAAATCCATGTAGAATATAGAGCTGCCAGTCTTAAAGAAAATCCACAACCTCAAAAACACTCAACCCCCTATAGATTCAACAGTCAACAATGTGATTTATCAAGAATTATTATAGGCTGGCATGTAGCCAGCTGCTTCTGATATCTTGAATTGCCTGTATGTTTTCTGTATATGTGTGCTCTTATTGAGTGTGATGATGTTAGAAGCATAAGCTGACCTGAGAGCACATAGGGGCCAGAAGGGTGATTCCTGTTCCCTCTCTGCTCTTAACCTTGTGCTTCCATCCTTTCATTGAGTTGGCTCAGCCAAGCAAATTTACCTTGCTGAAATATTTGTGCTTGTTTTTTATTTTTAATTTTCTGAGTTGAAGGTTAATCTTCAGCCAGATCGGATCCCTGGGAACACTGGCACAAGGGAAAATTGAGATCCTGCAGTAAAATTGCTATTTTGAGAGGTAGTACAAGATACATATCTGCTTACACTGAGCACAGAACCACATCCTCCCACATGCAGCTTACAAATCTAATAACTGAGTCATATCTGAGGTATCATGTTGAAGTCCAGAAAACTACTGCATGAAAATTCTGACAGTTCATGAGTTTTATCAAAAATCCATTTTTTGCTGTAAAACATACAGAAGGAACCTTTGCTATAAGCCCAAAACAACATAAAACTGAACAAGACTCTTAAGGCTGAGTACAGAGATTTTAATGCAGATTCTAATCTTATAAATAGATTATATAAGTACACCCAAATAGATTACACCAAACATCATTTGAAATGACTCACTACTTACTTTTTATTTGCCATTTAACAGCAAATAACTGCCCTCTGCTTGAAGCCACTTTCCTTTTATATCATTTGCTATTTCAGTGAGCCCATCTATCTTACCTCTGCTGAAAGGATTCTCCTGCAGTAGATAGAATACATTTTTAATTCTGCCTTAGAAACTTTCATTTTTACACAGTTTTCATGGAGAAATGTTTCATAATAAATGCCAAGGACTGGCTTATGTTTATGAAATACATCTGCCATCAGACAGGCTTTACTTACTCACATAAGAGAAATAATTTGGTGTCAACCATTTATGCTGTCAGTCTATTTAGCAATTTGCTTAAGAATGAAGTGACCAGTTTAATTCAAATGTGACTCCCCAGAACAACTAGGTCCAGATGTTCCAGCTGTGGGAGCCTCCAAGCCCTCAGCTGCCAGAAATGATGAAGAAGGGACAGTTAAGTTCTGCCCTCACAGTTGAAATCCAGTCTGCAATATGACTAGGAGCAACTGCCTGCCCTCTTTTCTCATCTCTTCTGTAAATATGGAAGGGGTTTTGTTGGCTGGGATCATATGAAGATTTTGGAAGCTGACTTTAAAGCTGGCCACCCTTTGTGCATAGCATTTTGAAGCAAATTTTTGCACATTTATCATACCAAAGATAGCGGCTGCTACTGAGGCTTGCCAGAATTTTATGTACTTCTATGAGTACCTAATTTTGCTCTAATGTAAGACACTAAAAATGTTGCTTTTATATGAACAACAAAAAAATATCTTTCTGGGCTTCAGGTCAATATTTCCAGAATAAAAATTAAATGCAGTTGCTAAGGTCCTCAAGAGCTTTGCTCACTCCTAGCCAAGCCAACAACATTTCCTCTCAGGTACAACAGAGCCAACTTTGATCACTTTACACAGAAAGGAGAATTGAGCATTAATACTGGACAGCATCCTGTCATCTCAGGTCAGCTTAATGGCTTTTCTGTCTGAAAGTCTCAAAGCACTTCTGAACCCCAAAAGATGCAGGTGATGTATTCAAAACTGCCCAGGGGTTTTGGACACCCAAATCTCATGAATTATAATGGAAAAAATGGTCTTTCAACCCCTAGAGGCAAGTCTGAAAAACTCTGCCAGATGGTATTGTTATTAAAGCACAGAGCTGGGAGTTAAAAGCTGCTGTGAAGAGCTTCACAAACAAAACAGTGATGTGCACTAGAAAAATTAGCGTTACTGGACTTACAAAATAAAACCCAAACAAAACAGGTATATGGGTACATAATTCAATATAGTCTGCTCTGCACTTGACAAAACTTAAGAGCATGGGCATACAAGTCCTTGGAGCTTTTAGTTTTATTGTGGCCTATAAAATCCCTCTAAGATAATTCCTTCCTGTCTGTTGAACTTATTTTGCTTCTGCAGTAGCACCTATGGAAGTGGTTGATACATGGCTGAGTTTTATATTTGTACTTTAAAACAATTCTAACCATCATTATTTACTGAGGGCAATCCACATGAAAAGAAATTATACATCTTTTTCCCCCACGGGTACTTTGAAGTTATTGTTTCAACTCAGTGAGTACAACTTATTATGAAAGCTCCATGCTAGAATCGCTTTAGGATGGATAAAAACCAATGTGTGGACTACATGGCATGAAGGTTTTTAACATCTGAGAAGGAATAAGAAAATACCAACAGAAAAATCCCAAACCAAAACAAAAATGCCCAACCACTAGCCCACTTGAAAACGTAAAACAAGCTTGTGTCCTCTGTTTTATGGGAATGGAGGAATCAAAAGAAAAAAAATAATATTGAAAAAGAAAGATCTGGAGGAGGAGAAAATTAGAACATGCTTTCAAATCTGCATTTTCCTTTAAATTACACAGGCCTTCCACAAAATATGGTGGTGTGACCAGCCAGACACAGATCTAATCAGGATTGGAAGAACTGCTTGATTTAAACACAGATATTAAGTTTGTTTATCACAGAATCACTTAAGTTGGAAAAGACCTTTGAGATCATCAAATCCAACCTATGACCTTACATCACCTTGTCAACTCAAGAAGATCTGTTCCTTGCTGGGCACCAGTGTCAGGCTGACAGGTCTGTAGTTTCCTCTTTCCTCCTTCCAGCCCTTCTTATGGATGTGCATCACACTGGGCACCTTCCAGTCATCTGGGACCTCCCCTGTGAGCCAGGACTGATGAGAAATGATGGAGAGCACCTTGGTGAACTCTTCCACCAGCTGTCTTGTCACCTTAGCATGGATCCCATCTGGTCCCATAGACTTGTGAGCATTTAAATGGCACAGCAGCTCATGAACTGCTTCCTCCTGGATTGCAGCAGGGTTAGTCTGCTGCCTGTCCCCATGTACCAGCTCAGGAGACCAGTTGTCTTGAGGTCAACCTGTCCTGTTGTTAAAAACTGAGGCAAAGAAGATGTTAAGTACCTCAGCCTGGCAGAATCACAACATTCATTTTCGTTTCACAACATTCATTTTCGTTTGACAACATTTTGACCCTTTAACTGGAATGAAAGTTTGCTAACAGTCAATGGTAGCACAGCACTTGAGCTGCTGCAGTTTTGCAGAGTGGAATGGCATTTCCTCCTGGAGATCAGAAGCAAACACATCAGGGCATGTGTTATTCATAATCCATACAACTGCTACTCCTCTATAATCACTATGAAAGAATAAGCCACGTTATGTCTCAGGGATTGTATCTCAAGGATTTGTTACATGTCTACTTCCTTATTGTTTTGTAGCAGAGAACTTGTTCCCTTATCTCCTTCCCTCCATATTATGAGATATTGCTAGACTCTCAAAAATCACAGCAAAAGGAAGATACTGTTTTTTAAAAAAACATTTTAGAAAACAATTTAGAAACATTTAGAAAATTAGGTATTATATTTTAGAAAATTTCTGTTTTGGATTGTAGTCAAAGCATTCATAGTCCGTTACTTCTGTTCATCTTCCATACACCTATGCTTTTGCAACTGAGTCCCAGTCTTGGCAAGATAGCATCTTGTAAGACATTGTAAGTCTTGCAATTGACTTCCAGGGTCTTTGAAGTGACACTTTCTTGCTGGGAGTCATGTTTGTTCAGAAAATGAGGGACCAGTAAAGGTGGCAAATCACAGGTGGGGTGCGATGTTTCATCTGAATTACGTGAACATTGAACTCTTTATTAGGAAAATATGAAAGGGCTGTGTGCAGAGTATTCCTTCAGAGCTAAATGGAGTATCCAGCTCACTGTGTACCTTTCCTGAGGAAGCTGACTGCTTGTGGAATAGGTTCAAATCTCTCTGTGGAATAGTGAAACCAAGCCACAGCTATAAACAGCTGCACCTATAAAGCACACCCATAGGACCTAGGTTTAAAGCAGTGTCAATTGTACACAGCTGCAGTTAAGGAGCTGTTAAAGGTCTTAGGGAAATGGAAGCAGAAAGTATCACAGAGAAGCAAAAGAGTCTCCAGAGAAGCAGCCATCTGAAGGGAAGGTGAGAAGATGGAAGCTGGACTTTTGTCCCTGTCCCAGGAGTGATGAGGAAATAGGTGGAGAGAGGACAACAGAAGAGCATTAAGACAAGTATCAGCATCTCACAAATGTCAGGGACAGCATATGGGGTAGGCCAGACACTCTTCATCTGCTTTTTTGTCATTTGCTGCTGTGTCAAGATCTGCATATTTGTAGTGCTGAGAGCAAAGAGGATGATCCTATGCATCTCTCTACTAGCATCTTGGTGGGTCTTTAAAGAATTCAGAGAAGCCAGTGCCCTGAATAATATAGAACTCATTAAAAATATGAAATGGAGGGTTAGTTCCTAAGAGACAAGGAAATTCAAGGGTTTTCTTAGGAAAAAATTATTGAGGGTTACCTTCAGGCCTGTCCCAGTAAGTATGTCAGTTTGATAACGAAAGGAGCCAACCCTGCAGCTGTTCAGACCAAGCAGGACTCAAGAGCTGATGAGGCCAGAGCTGTGGTGACCCAGTAACTGGATCCATAGGGGATGTGCGACAGATATCACTGGGACACCACATGGAAGGATATATTACAGCTTCTCTCTTTTCTTATTTTTTGTGTAGGGTACTTTTTTTTTCACAAACCAAAAGTTTCTCCCATTTATAAATGATATGTGATTTTCTTTTAAGAAACCATATAACATAGATGTTTCACACAAACAGGTTTGTAACGGACACACCAATGCTGGCTGAACAGTAACAGGGGATATCTATATAGAGGAAAAAACCCAACTCTCAGAGGAAAAAATGCCCTTCCACCCTTGCCTTTTCATGAAAAGTAGCAAGGGAAAGTTTTCCCCCATTCTGGTAAGCAGTCTTGCCTGAGGCCATTGTTCCAGCTAGACTGCAGGGGAAAAGCCTGGAGGAGCCATCACATGTCCCAGCCTGCCCTTTCTAATACGTACCCTTTTTGTTAAGAAGGCAGCTTTAATTGAAAATATGTCTGCTTGAAAAAGAACAAGGGTCATGATCTTGCTCCACAGTGGGAGCCTGCAGGAAAGAACTGGCCTAGCTTTGTAAAAATGCCTTCCTCCACGAGCTGGATGCTGTCCCTGCAGTGTCCAGTCCTGCTCATATGCGCAGCACCCCTCCACCTCCTGCTCCCAGTGGGCTCAGTTGTTTTGTGGCTGTCCCAGCAGAAATAATCTCAGCCAAGATTCCCCTTAAAGACAGCTTTCTGATGAAGGTGGAACAAGGCATGAGGAAAGGCACAGACCTGCATACCTTGTGCAGGGATGTACATTATCCTCAGGATGCACACCAGTCCACCGGGTTCAGCCACTCTGAACAGCGAAGGGATTTGCAGGTGCTCCTGCTACATCTACTATTTGTAAGACTGTCCAAGCTCATGCTATCCTAGCTATTTTCAGTGGCATGATGGCATTCTGCCCAAACAACAGCAATAAAGTGGCAAATCAAGCTAAGGATTAAGCCTTCCTCAGACTGTGAAGTTTAGGAAAGCTGTGGAAAAAAAGAATAGAATTCATGGTCCCACTACCAAATCTAGTCTTAATTATTATTTAAGCTGTAACCCAACTAAACAAGGTATTTGGGGACTTTTATCCTGAAACTGAAAGGATGTTTTCTTTTGAAAACCTAACATTTAAAGACCTTGAAACTGACCACTGCCCTGTTATATGGGTACATTATGGAATCCCAATGGCACTGCAGACAGACTCACCTGCCAGAGAGCTGCCTGCAGGAGGCCTTTTTAAAAAAGATCTGTACTCCTCCAACAGCCAGGGAAAGCAGCAAGAGGATTAGTGACACCTCATTTCTCCTGTCCACTACAATCAGCTAAGGACTTGGAAAGGACAGCTTTATTCTTTTGAAGCCTAAGTTGTGTGGGGCAAATTGATTCTTTTACCCTGAACCTTTCGCTGGTGGTAGGAGTGAACTGATTTCCTCCAGGTACCCAGGAGTGTTGTAACAGGTTGTCTGTCGTTCCATTACGCTGCTCCCAACACCCCTTGCTGATGGCAGAGGCAGAACCATTTACCTGTTGTTTTTTTCCTGACAGAGAAACCACAACAAATACAAGTCAATCACTTTCCTTTGGAGGGTAGCAGCAGGAAGACAGGAACATTGCTTCTGAATTAATGCTATTCTGAAGAATTTTATTGTCCCCTTGGGCTAATACTGGAGGGCCAGCCTGTTAAATGGCATAAATAGTCACAATATCACCTCAGCTTCTAAACAAAAGGTTTTGTTGCCACTCTGAAGAGACACCTGACCTCTACTATGAGAATATTTCCACATATCACACTAGTAAACCATTGACAATTGAGATCACAAGATAAATTTTGATGATTAAAAGATCCATGCAAACAGACTGACAACACGGCATTGACTTTGCTCAGTCAAAAGTGTAATGTGTCCAGCATAGCCCAAAGTTACTGTGAAAAGCAAACACATTTGTAATTCATCTGTTAAAACAGCAGCAGAAGCAAATTAACTGGTGCTACCATCTGAGAAATAGGATAGAAGCATTTTAGTTGGAAGCAAAGTTTGTGAGATTTGCCTTATATTCTGCTTATTTCGTTTTATTGTCTGAGAGGTGCTACTTCAACAACAATTTCGAGTGCATATTTAGACTGCTAAAGCAAACAGAACTCTTGTGAGGCCTTTGGGCTGTCAATCCATAACCCAGTAAGGCAGCCTTTCCATTAAAATTCAATGGTTATATCTACCCTGACCTTTGAGGGCTGTCCTTCTTGCCTCTAAAATTTTGGCACAGTCTATCCTGACTGTGAATTTGCCCCATTTGAAGAATCTGACACTGCAAGTGCCTGGGAGTGTCTCAACTCAGAAGGTGCCTTAGGGTGCTGTGAATGAATTCAGATGTTGCCAGAGACCCCCAGCTCCCAGCTTGTGCGGAGATAACTACATTCACTGAAAGCTGGGAGAAGAGGCAGCAGGCAAAACTGCCCTTGGTGGTACCTATGGAGGACTGGGCAGACAAAACCAGCTTCAGAACAGACCCCTCTCAAAAAGGGCTGGACCATACTAATTTAAGTGCAAATTAGAGAAGTAGCTTTCAAATTAAATAAAGCCATAATTCTAGTTAACCAGATCTCTGGCTGGTTAAAAATTCAAGGCAGCATTTTGGCCCTGTAGTTTTGCAATCTAATTTGAAAGACATTTATTCCCTCCGTGCTCCACTTCACCCAGGCGTGATGATCATCAAACAGAAGTTGTTCAGCCTCATTGCGTGAGATGAGCTGTCTGCCTCACAAGCAGCCAAACCCTCTCCTCCCCTCCAAACTATTTTGTAACTGAACTATTGATCACCATTTTGTTACAATAGTATAAATGTATAGAAAAGCAAAACGTCAGTGTGTAACCTGCAACCTTTTGGTGACTTTGCTACAGGAGTAGGGGGAGGAGAGAGGGAAATGACAGGGGATGGGGGGGACTCAGATTTGAAATGCAGATTAATCACAATGGTTATTCTTACAGCAAATTTCCGTCTGTGCTTTGTTCCTAGTTCTCATTTTATGTCACTGTTATTATCACTCCCTTCAGCTAGGGAAGGAGGAGCCCTGGGTTTTGATTCAGACTTCTAATGAGAGAAGAACAGAATAGAGCTGAAAAGAGCAGAAGGTACCCATATGGGTGAGCTCAGTGCCCAGAGAGACAGTGGTGTAAATTAAATGGCTGTAGATAGTCCTTCAAGCTAACTGGGTCTGGGACGGCTCCCAGGATTTTATTGCAAGGAGCAACTCTAGCCACTGATTTAGAGTATAAAAAGTGGTGTTGCAGAGGTAAATAAAACCTAGTGGAAGAGAAGGAAGCAAACCCAAGGACACAATCTCTTTTGGGAAAAAAGAAATGTACGTAAAAGTGCGTCATGTAACCTGCACTAATGATGTAATGAGACATGAGGTAAAATGAATAACACAGACAAAGCAGCTTTTTGTTTGAGTCACAACCATTTCATTAAGAAGCCTCTGTCAAAGCATTGTTTTGTCCTAGGAGAAAATGTTATAGACTCCTAGAGGGAGTGGAAGTGAAAGCATCAGATCTGAGGTAGAAGAAAGGCACCTCAATTAATCAATTTGTCATGACAACTTGCAAACAAGGCAAGAAAAGACAAACAGGTGTATCAAAAAAATGGTGTGCTGGTCCTCAAAGAGTCCTCCAGTATCTTTAAAACTATAGAGATATAAGAAAAATGATGCAGGAGAATTTTAACCTGTAATTTACACCAACACAAAACCCAAGATATTCTGGTTTAAAAATCAGCAGGAGATAGATATACTACAGTCTTCAGTTTTTCTCTGTGCCTCACATACATTTTCCTACCAGGACCTCATCTGCAAGACAGATGTTTCCATTTCCATATGTTCAAAATACCTGACTTACAGTGGAAATGCTGCAGATCGAGCAGAAGCAGCAGAGCAGCAGTCCACTTTCTTGTACTGGCAGAGAATTAAAGACTTGAGCTTTTGGAAGAGACTGGCAGAACTTGGCCTGCTAAGCTAGACTATAAGAACGATGAGGGTGGATAAGACTTCTATGTAGTAATAGGTAGGGTGGGGGAAGAAAGAGTAAATGCAGAGACACTGGAACTTCTTTAACTCAGAGGCAGTGCTGGCACAAGAATAAATGATTATAAAGCAGTCATGAATACATTTAGACTTGAAATAAGAAAAGATTTCAAATCATCACAGGAGCGAAGCAGCTTTACAATGGGAAAAAGTAGTGTTAAAGATAGAGCTTAAGAACTATTGTTTAATGAATGGAATTGAACATGACAATGATAAGAAGAGAATTAAATATGAGTGATTCCTTCTAGTTCACTTTTTGCTATAAAAATCCCTTTGAATTTTTATAGAGTGCTAGATAAAAACTGAATAAACATATTTCCTTTAATTATCACCTGTAAGTTATTTTCTAAATTGCATTAATACGAACACTAAAGAACACTAATTATCCACTAATTAAAATACAAATGTAATGCTAATAGTCACCTTTCATTTGCCACATCTCACAATTGGAATATCTGAAACCAGTCTAATATAATGGGAGTCTACAAAAGAGCCAACAGTTTTACTTGCTTAGTATTTGCTGAATAGTAGTACAGGGTTCCAGGGAGAAATAAATTATTAAATAAATTGCTTGATGAAGAAGGGATAGAACTTAATTTCAAGACATGTGCCTCATTGTAGAGATCACTGTCCATGGATAAGCGATAAATAAGAATTAATGTGCTCCCTTCTTTTCCCCCTCCCCATCTTTCCTTTAATGAATCACAGCATGGGATACCATAATGACCCTTATTGTAACAAAATTGCTCTGGTGCACTGATATCCTGCATTACCAGGATAATACCAGAAAGGGATTTGCCTTAGGTTCTTTATGCACAACTCTACTAACACAGCTATCAAATTCAGCATCTACACACACACACAAAAACATGTTAATCCATTTCTAGATGCCCTTCCTCATCCCTTACTCTGTCACTGAGTTCCAAGTATGAAACTCCTGTAGTAGGAAAGCACTTATGGACCAAGCCTCCTCTTGATAGACCCAGACTGTTTTCATGCAATCTTCTCTTCACACAAGAGGGATCATAGGGCAATACAGAGCCTTCCCTTAGAGAGGAAACATTCACACCTGGGCATAACATGCAAACCTCTGAGAGTCACTGCAAATCAATATACCCTCTGCCCTCTGTAAGAAATGGTTTTTAACTCTTCTACAACAGTAGAGTCCACTAAGAACTAATGGAACATTGTTTTTTTCAGACAGAAATTAAATACTTAAATAACACTGAAATCAAGTCAATGTCTTTGTCTTTAGAAATCCAATTGTCTTATCTTGTTCTGCACAGTTAAGTGTTGTTTGCTATATAGCACATTACATAGTTATATGATTATAATTGCAATAGTCAAACTATTTTAAATTATACTGAGAGTATTGATGCTGCTTTATGCAAAAAGCTGGTAACTGTATAAAATGAGATTTTGAATAAGCCCTCTGAAATCCTAAGAGACATATGAAAGTGTTAAGGGTAGAGCTTAAAAAAATAACATAACAAGAAAAACAATCACTTTATCCATAATGTCTATATTACTTTCATAGTGCTTAGTTTAAGTGCTCCAACAATTTTTGTTATTGCCTTCTGAGTGTAATATAATCTCAATGTTTACTAGACCATTTTTGTAGCATTTCAGTGAAATCACTAATACAACAGTCGTATCTATCATTAATAAATAAAAGTGTGAATCTCAAGCAAATAGAAAATTCTGGAATTAAGAAAATTAGGAAAAATTAATATGGACTTGCACAATTTAGAAAGAAGTATGACAAAGTCATGATCTCCAGGAAAGTAAAGGACTCCTACACAAAGTGTTATATTAGAGCAGGGAAATTCAAAACCTGGTGTTACCAAAGGTGAAAGGTATGAAGAAAAGAGAAAGACTTCAGAAGAGAAGCATTGCAAGACCCAGAGCAATTGATTTTAAAAAAATCAATGGCTAGCCTTCTCCTTTTCAGTGCTTCCTTCCCACAGCAGAAAGTGACTGAAAGAAAGCCTGAAAGCAAGAATGCCTGAAAGATCAATAAGTGGATGTTGGAGAAAAGTGCCCGTGAACCTAGTAGAGTGGACAACATTACATAGCTGATGAAAGAAAAAGGGGTTTAAAAAACTGTTGACTCTAATGGGATCTCAGACTCCAAATCATGAGTAAACTTTCCCTTGAGGGTAGTGGGGAGCCGGGAAGTCAGGGGCTACTTCAGCAAATGGTTAGAACAAAGAGTGAGTGCTGCAGCCACCCTGGGTACTGCACTGGGGCAGAGGTTCCACAGGGATGGCTGCTGCAGCTGTGACAAAGACTTAGAATAGGTTATTCTGGGACTCAGAGGTTAACAAGATTGCATCAAGTCATGCTGCGCTGTTCTACTGGAGAGCAGGAAGTTCAGTGCTACAGCTTTCTGGAAATATTAACCTTTGTTCTCACTGCCAGGGCCTTCACTGCTGCTACTAGAAAGAAATTGGGCTAATGAGATGAGCTTATCTGATCTGTGGGGACCACACAATTGATTTTGTCTGTATGTTACGGCTCTGATGCCTGTTTCCTCCTCTTTGCTTAATGTCTTCTCAAATAGTACCATTGACTTGCTTCTTGAAGTGCTCAGCTCTTGTCTTCCCTCAGATATTGTCACTTGTGTTTTACCTTCCTGTTCTGCTGATTCTTAAAAACCAAGTCAGTTTGACTTAATTTTTAATTTGCCTCTTGCATCCACTCCTGCAGAGAGACGCTTTGAATGAGCTGCCCACTGATTCCCTCACCGAACAAAGGGTCACACACAGAGGTGGATCATCTGGCCCAACCTCCTGCTCAAGCAGCTCCATTCTAGAGCCCATGGCACAGGACTGTCCACATGATTCTTGGATATCTCCAGTGAGGGAGACTCTACAATCTCTCTGGGCAGTCTGTGCCAGTGCTCAGTTGCCTGCACAGGAAGGGAGTTCTTCATCACAATCAGGAGGATCTCCCTGTGCTTCAATGTCTGCCAGTGCAGGATCTCCCTTTTGATTCATGCACAAAGATTTTCTGTATTTCTCTGATAGAGTGTGCAAAAATCAAGCAACTACTTTGAAGCTGATGTGGTAAACAGCCAAAAGAGTTTTCCGGGACATCCACATAAGCACCTTTGTATGATGATAGTGGAAATTACTTTCTTTCTCTTGGTAAACACCTTTTATACTGTGCAAGACCAATGACAGAGGTTCCTTTTGTACTGAAGAGACAATGTAATTCCAGTTAAACCTGAACTGCAACCATGACAGAAACCTATTGCAGTAGATTTCTGCAATAAACACTTTCAGAAATACAACTGGAAACTGTATACTGCAAAGAGATAAAGAAACAAAATTAGATAGCAATTTACTGGGTTTTACTAAGCCACTTTACTGAAGGGAAAAAAAGAACAATTCACACAAATGAAACCTTGGCAGTTCTCCTTGGGCTCATAAATTTCTCAATGAGACAAAATACAAATGAAGAAAAGCATCAGAATTTTCTGAAAGAAGTAGACATGATATTTTCATTTGGCCTTCCTTCTAAATGAAATCTATTAGTAATATCACATTGATGTTTTAAAAATAAGCTTTGCCTTGAGGGAAGAACCAAAACCGAAAAATTACTTCACAACTCTTCAAGCATTGAAACCATACAGGCTTCCTAATGAGCAGCTTCTTAGGAAATGAATCCAATTTCTGTGCTAACTCCAAAGTTTTCTTTTGCTACCAGGGCATTCTTCTTTACTTTGCATCTATGTCTGTATTCCAATTCTCTAAAATGTTGCCCTCAAATACCCCCTCCACACGACACATTTATTATCACACAAGAGTAATAGCTTGAAAAACAGAAAATGTTTCACAAGGCAAGAATTGTTTTTTAACAAGGGTTAAAACCAATGGACTACAACTAAACAAAAAATATCACTAATAATTCAAATAAGACCCAGAGTCAAAAAAGCTCCTGGAAAGATGAATGAATAGGCTTTGAAACATAATTTGTTGTAAGTCAATAATTATTTAGTTGCCTTTATGCTTAACCTATGCACTTTTATGGGGAAACCTATTCTACAGATCCTTTTGAGTCTGTAGGTAAAAGTATTTTACAATACTTGTTGCACATTTAGAAAATATTGTCTTTCTACATAGGAAAACAGACTCTCAATCTAAATAATAATAAAACAGAATAAAATATGGCCACTTTTTTGACTCTCTCAGCAAAGCTTACAGTTGAAATTCCATCTCCCAGACTGATGAGTAGGTAGCTGTATGTAAAATTTTGGGCATAACACTCTCAGTCTACTCTGATGGAAGGCTTATTTATACCTCTTATAAAAAGAGGCAGAGACCATGAGCTAGTCAGGATTTCTGTCTTCTATCTAACAAACACAGCCTTTTACCATTAGATAAAGACCAAACTGGAAGGAGCAGAAGCCTAGCCTGCTCCCAGTATGAATATTCTAATTGTTAGACTGCAGATTAGGCTGGCTTTGAATTGTTTGTATCTTGATTGTTAAAATTTTCAATTTTGGTTGAAGACCAACACAATCTCAATGAAGGGAAGATAATTCCCCTAGCTCAGTACTCTGCAGCCTCTGCCCACAGGAGAACTCATACAGCAGTAGGAACAAATTCTCTACATCTGTGCTGCTTGCAATTTAGGACAAACTGCTGGGTATAATCAGGATTTGTCCAGGGCACAAGTGTTTCAGGTTCCTAGAGAAAAAGAGATACCTTCTAGATCCATGCAGTATAATAGTATTTATTCTTTACTCTAGCTTTGACATTTTAGGACTTATTCCGATGTAGAGGAAATATCTACCTGAAAAAAGCCACAATATTCCTTCTATATTTTGAATGGTGGATAAATGATTCTAAAGAAACAGTGTGGGTCCAAAAAAGTGTTTCTAAAGAAACAGGGTGGGTCTGCTCTGAAAGTCTAGGCATGATGCTTGAGAAATGGAGAAATAAGCAAATGGGCAAGGAAGGGAAGGAGGAAAGAAAGATAATAGGCTACAACTGGAATGACCATCTTGAGAGATTTTAAGAAAAGTATCTCCCACATGCAAAAAGGAGACATATTACTGTAGAGGAAACCCGCACAGAGCAAAGAGAATCATCTCTGCAGAATATCTCTGCTCCAATGAGAAATCAGGCCACAGAAAGCCTTGTTAATGAAATGTAGGAGGAAGGAGTGCTCCTCAAAAACGGTTCACCTGCTCCTCCCCCAAGTCCAAATGCTACTTACTAATAATTTTAATGAAGAGGAATGCTTTCAAACAAAAAATATTTTAGATGAAGCTTGATTTAAATGGGAAAAATTTCGATGTTGTCAACATGACCTTTATGGAGAAGTCACAGCACAGCACTAATATTCAAAGTGCTCTCCCACCTTGGTGCAGTGACAGGATGTCCTTGTGCACGTCAGTTGTTTTTCCACACCTGATAGCTTAGAATTATAGATCTGCAGGAAGACAGTGACTTTTGTCATCCACTGAAGGCTTTATATTGAGCTTCTTGCTAAAAATAATGTAATGAAATGGTGACAAGTGAGAGGATTCAAACTCAGCACCTCCTCACAAGAATTTCAATCAAATCTCTTTTGTCACAGCAATGTGATTTATGTCTTTCAGTTTTCACTATTTACCTTCCTTTCATTCCTGCATCTTGTTTTTAATTGTGATTATATGTGTCTTGGAAGATTAAATCTGAGAAAATAGTACAATGGCTGTATTGTTCACCCCCTCATCTCTATTTCTTTGCATGTTTGCAAGTGCCTGGAGCTTTGTCTTTCAAAAGTGCTACACAACACAGAGCTCTGCAAACACTTCCTGATCTATGCTATAAGACATTAATTATAGTATTTATTTAAATTAAACCATTTATATGCATAAAGGGTACTTTCAACCAATTTTGTTCACAAATCACTCCTACTATTTATTACTACATGAATATTAATTGTTTTAATTAAATTGCAGTAATTTCAATGTTTTAAGCCGTAAGCAATAACACATAATGCATTCATCAGAAAATTTGGGAGGGAGTGGGTGGGAAGTATCAAAACTTTTTAATAGCCAATGAGAAAGATACTTTTTCAATATGCTAAAGTCTATGTGTACCCATCAGATATGTGAACATCTCATCTGTTCAAGAGATCACATAAGTTTTGGTTCAACTCGACAAATATACACCCAGGATTGTATACTATTGTATTAATATCTTGATAATGTAAAATAAATACATCAGGATTTCCAAACAAGCAGTCTTATGAAGCATTCAAACCCAGATAAAAGGAAAAAATGTCCCCATTCTAAGCAGGCCATAGCTGTCTGATGACAGAATGCCTGAAGCAGGACAAGCAGGCAGCTCCTGACTGGGCTCAAAGCTCCCTGAAATTCCTTGGGAGCAGTATTTTAAGCCTTGACATTTCAAACATGAATGTTTCCCTCCTCAGCCCATCCTTTTCTCCTTTTCCCCAGTGCTCTCATATCTTCTTTTTAAATGCTCATTACTTGGACGCCGTGGTCACACAGAATCGATTTCAAAGCTTTGCTTCCACACACAGAACTGAGCAGCCACAGGAGCAGAGCTTTGAAGGAGCAGAAGAGACAAGCAGCTGAGTTCACACAGCTTGAAACACTGAGCTGCAAAAAAGGACAAGCAAAGGGGAAACTGGAGTCTGACATCAGAACCAGTGGTACTGACACTTGTTATACTTTATATGGCACTCCTGCTTTTCTCCAGGGAGTAAGATACAGAATCTAGGGTCTTGGTCCAGCCCTTGGTCCAGTTGCACTTAAGGTTTGCACAAAGCTTCTCTTCAGAGAGGGGGAAATAACCAGGCATCCCCTGTGAACAGTAGGATATGTAGCCAGAAACAGGAATCTTAAGCTTTGCTGCAATGTACCCATCTGGGATTTTTTCCAACAGGTTTCAGAAGTGAGTCACTGATAGACCACTTGTTTCTTAGCCAATGTGACAACGTTGTTTGGTTCACTGAAATCAGTCTACAAAGTGAAATCACTCCAGTCCCTTCATTCCATCATCAATTTCATATTCATGCATTTCAGTGTTTTTAAATACTACTCAATAACCAGTTACTCAGCAATCATGATGACCCAGACACTCTGTAGTTCTTATAATGACTCCTTGTGCAGAAGTAAAGCCATTTTAAACAATATTTTCATCATCTGATTATCAGGGCTCCAGGGATGGTTGGGGACTGGAGCACTTGCCCTGTGAGGAAGGGGGCATGTTCAGCCTGGAGAAAAGACAGCTCCAGGGGCCCTGATAGCTTCCCCTGGTACCTGTGAGGTGGCTACCAGCAAGACAGAAGCAAATCCTTTGCTGTGGTGCACGATAAAAGAATAACAACAGTGGTCACAAAATGGGAGCTTCTGACTTGAAATACAGAAAAAATAAAAACTTCAATAAGAAAAACTAAGCATGGGAATAAGTGGCCCACGGCTGTGGAAAAAGCCAATGTTGAGTTCAGTGCTGACCCCACTTCACCCAGGAAGTTTGTCTAGGAGACATCCAGCATAATTTTCAGCCCAAATGAGTTTGTGGCTCTGTGTGGATCTTATGACAAGAGCGACGCCAAGGGAGCAAAGCCTCAGGATGTGTGCACTAATGCAAACCCCAGTCTAGCTCTGAAAAAGCCCTGGAGTCTCAAGAGTGAATTTATAACTTTTCACAGCACTGTGAAATGAGTAAGATAAACTCAAGCCGTGTCTGTTCTGTATTCTCTATGTGCTGTTCTAGATAAGAACTTAAAAAGATAAAGCCCTATCTATCCTCTAGTCAGTAACCATCTTATAGCAATATTTATTATTTCAGTTTTACTGTGAGTCCTTGCTAAGACTTTTAGTTTTGCAAACATAGGTGTAGTCTTCTAGCTCAGTCTTACCTCTATGAAATACAAAATCATTGTTTCCTAACATATACAGATATTTGAGGTGCATATGTGATTCAGTTTGAAGAGAGCTACAAATGAATTTTATTAATATTTAGAAAAACATGCGTTCCATAAATATTTAGAGGTTTATGTTCAGAAAACCATGTAGAATAGTCCTCCAGTGAACCTAAGTTTTATCTTAAGGTCTCTTAGGTTATCTTAACCTAACTTTTATCTTATACTATGCCATACTGGGATTTCAAGGCAACTGAACATTTCATATTATTAAGATCTCATGTGATGCACTGCGTAGACTATATAAAGATATTATCATTAGTACCCATTGATTAAAATGTGGTCACAACTTCTGTTCACATTTACTGGTAGTTTTGTTATTGGTAAGATTTATTTGTTTTAATTTCTACACATAATGACATTTCAGTGTAAGAAACCAAATTCTAAGAGGTGATAAAGATATAACCCCATAAGAAGTTAATCCTACTTTGTGATGTATAGAATAAAAAAATATTTGGGAACAAAGTGGATCTGGAGATTTTATGTAAGTTCTGCCATGGGGACCCAGCGTGGCACTGGTTGTCCTGTGAAATGCAGTGGTCTGCCTTCCTTGTTGCTCAGGACAGCTGAATTCAAAAGGGAAGAAATGCAGGAAAGAAACACCAGGGCAAACAAGGAGCTCAGCTCTCAACATGAAGGTTCAGAGAGAAGACATGATTTTTCTCTCTAAATGCTTTAGAGGCTGACAGCAGAAGGAGAGAAGGCCTATTAAATCTAAGGAACAGCACTAGCACAAGAACAAATGGGTATGTGGTATGACTCAGTTTAGGCTGGAAGGAATATTTAGGAATATTTACAGGAATGGCCTTTCAGTATGAGTAATCAAGAGGCAAAAAAACTTGTGTAGCATTAGGATAAAGCTTCATTAACTGTGTGACACAATTTTTTATGATGGCACGTATCCAGGAATTCCCCTCAGCCTTATGAAATGTGCTAACAAGGTACATCTACTTAGAGAGGGTTCCTCCTCCATGATTGCTATCTAAGGACAAATTTGGGATGCAGAGACATTCCCTTCCATGTGACTAAGCAGAGCAATCTTGCATCTTAGATCAGGAGAGACATTACATAATTTGTTCGTGCCTCCTTTCCTCAGAACAGAATATCCTTTTACTTTAAAATCTTGGCTACCCAGAAGATAATAGGAATTTTCTAACTGATCACGGTAAAAGACAACATTTTGCAGTCCACATATTATATAACTAACGCTATGGTTACTCAACATTGAAAAAAAGCAAACAGTGGGAGAGTCAGGCTGCTGAAATCACAGGGTAACTGTTACAGAAAAAACCCTAAATCCTTGTTGCTCCTTGTTACTCCTTTTTATTCCTTGCTTACTTCTTACCAACCTTTGGAGGATAAAAACCCCAAATCAGCACCAATGGCTATGTAGCAATCAACAGTGCTTGGAGCAAAGGGTATTTCACTAAAGGGAACATTGCCTAGGTACCTATAATTATGAGATAGTACACATTAAATTAAAAAAAAATACTCCTGACACAAAGTAATATGCCCCTTAAAAGAACTAAATTTGCTACTACGAAATAAATATGTGGCCAAACCCCCAGACTTTTCATAAAAGCAGATTATAAACTAGCATGAAATCAGATTAATGAAAACTTCACAGTGAAATGAAAGAAAAACAAATCCTTTAAGAAAAGAACATCACACACAGAGATGAGGCTTAAAGACCATGAAAAGCAGCACAAATTTAAAAAATAGGTATATACCACTTGTGAAGTAGCCAGCAACAGTATATTGTGCCTACTAGGGCTGCAGCTGCAGTATAAAAACCCTTTGCTCTCTCAAAATAATCTTTTCAAATTATGGATTTGCAACCCTAAGATTTCCTGTTGCCATGACAGCATGAAACTGTTGTTGCCCATCATTATGGATCATGTGTTTTAGAAATTTGATAATATTGCTGTAGTATTTAGGTTGCTTGGAAAACACCCTGCTGCTTTTCAATGTATTTCCTTTTTAGCAAGATGGGGCTTATTAATTCTTTCAAAAGGCACTGTTATAAAGGGTGACATATCAGAAATATAGTGTGTTCTGCTCCAAACAAAATAAGTCTTTCTATGAGCACAAATATTTTACTGGATATTGAAGTAATATAAATCATAGTGCTATGTAATTCTGTGAATCTACACCAGAAATAGGACTCTTAATCTGGAAGGATGGTTCTGTGAATAATGGAAATGTACATTTTCAGCTCAAATAACCCTTTCTAGTCCTGCATTCCACAGGGCTAATTACTAAGTGCACTCATTTGTTATACAACATTTATTTAAGGTGGCAGTTACACTTGCAAAGGATGCACTGATAGTTGTATCAGGATATCCCTCACTGTGAAAGCTTTGGTTTCCTTTTGGTGGGGATTTTTTGTTCTTAACTTTTGTGAGTGGCAAAGGGCGAGGGTATATGAACCTTATTGAAGGTTCTTGGTGGCTGCAAAGATTCAGTCAGTAAATCAGAAGTGACAATACCGGCAAATGGATAGACAGACTGAATCTCTTCTGCTCACGGTATTGGAGCAACCTTACACTTCTGATTAATCTCTTCAAATCTATTTGCATATAATTAAAGCGTAGGGGCTTTATTCTTGGATCATACTAGCAGATACATCCTCTGCTTTGTTGAGAATTACCATTACCAGTACTTCCACACAGGCTGAAGCACAGGAAAGGTGCCTGCAAAGTTTCCAAGATCAGGAAGCCAGTGGAGCACTGCTGGGAGCAAAGGAGCCACAGAGCTCTGATATGGACAAGTCTGCTCTCCTGTTGTCTCCTACAAAATAATGATACCTTTTCTTTGTTTTTCCTCTATCCCATACAGCACATCAAATGACCCCACCATTTTGAGAGGTACCACAGCAGTATAATATATATCTTATAAAACAAATTTTTGTGATTTGCCATTTGCCAAACAGGGAAATGAATATTAAATTCTCCATTAGGGTATCATCAGTGGGATAATTAACTTGGGCAAAAACATCATAATCTAGTAAACATCAGCTAACAGAATTAACTGGCTGATTTTATCCCCTTTGGTCTTTCTTCAAATTTCTACATGTGATGATTGTAAAGAGCTCTGTGGTGTTTTAAGTAGAGAGAAAAAAATATATCTGTGTACATATAAGACTTAATCTCTCTATCATACAAGGGACAAACAAGCCATTTTTCAAGCAACAAAGATGTTTTGGTACTGAAGAGGAGTGGCGAGGAAGAAAACACAAGAAACGTTTGTTTTACAATTTTTTTTCTATCATTAAACATGGCATAATTAAAAAGGTACTAAACCCAATAATAGGCTTGGAAAAACCAACAAATTATCTTTCAATTCAAGGTGAACTGCTGAAATAAAAGAAGAAGTGAGGAGTATATTCACATACTATGTAGCACCCAACAGCCTCTGTAAAAGATTATAAAATATGTTTATGATGTGTGAAGAGTAAATTTAAGCCTATCAGTAAAAGCAGCTGAAGGCATACTGGTAAATCAAAGTATTCAGGAAAATGCAGAAAATCAGTTGCTAACACATTAATAAAACTGTTATAATGCTTCCTTGGTCTATTTTGGCCTCTAAAAATGATCACTATTCTCAGCAATTACCAAGCCTGTCTTGGATGCTGTTTCCTCCATGGAACACTCCCACAGAGAGCAGGCTGAGAGAAAATTTCACAGGTTTGTGCCTCTCAGCCCACAAATGTTCCTGGGCACATTTAATTGACCTGGATATGGACTCTACAGCATCTGAGACATACAGGGTAAGACAGAGATGATAAATAATGATGGTGTTGTGAGAGCAAACTAGAAGTTAGCCTCAAAAGCATGTTCTGGCTTGCATCAAGTATTAGGTCTTACTGATAACTGATATAATTTGGATGATTAAAAGATTATTATTTTCCTAATTATCTCTGCATAGGTTTTTGAAGTTTATTATATGTACATTTTACAATTCATTATACATCCTCCATTTAGAGGGCCCTATATTTTGTCTGCTGTATGATTTCATCCTACATTTCTGTGAGTGCACTCAGTGATGCAATCACAATCAAATGATAAAAAAGAAACCAAGCAGTAGTAAAAGCTGATTCTTTCAATGGTTTTAAGCTGTATTAGCAACATTATTGTGTTTCACTGGCTCAGTTTCACCTTACAACTGCTGCCAGGAGCTGTATCAACACTGGCATGCAGGCAAAACCACTTCTTCTGCAGATCTGGTATGTTCAGCCATCACAATTCAAATGTCAGCTACTGTCCTGTCAGTTAGTAGAAGCCACATCTCAAAGCCAGATGTAATGCCAACCTCATGCCTCTGGGTATTCTGACCTTCCTACTCACTTTCTTGAGAATTTGTGTGTATCTGAAAGTTTGCAAGCATACAAATATGCTTAAAAGTTAGAAGGGCCATTTGGGGAGAATGGGTGTTGGTAAGTGATTTTTATGTGTTGTTTAACTGAAATCTATCATTTCAGCATGGTACTTCCCTTTTCTTAACACAGAGATGCTTTGTGAATTATCCTGTGCAGCTTGCCTGCAGCAGAGTTGCAAGAAGCTATGGAAGGAGATAAGGAGCCTCTGCAGGTGTGTGAAGAACACAAGGCTTGGTCACAAGTGATTAGGACAAACTAGGAATGCTGTTAACCATAGAATGGGTCGACCTGCTGGTTTAGACTGAGGGAAAATGAGTCAAAGCTACTGATGATGGTTTGCCAGGCTTCCCTGTGAACTGGCATCAGAAATTAATATTTTCTAGAAAACTCATTTTTTTCCCCAAAAAGCATCCCAGAAAACTTCTTGTATAGTGCTTAATATTCTAAATATTGTTATGTATTGCTTAATATTCAAACCAGAAACTCACTGTTTTGCCTGATCTGAGCCTGAAAGAGCATCTAAGGTTGGATAGCAAGGTGAGTATGTAACTGCCTGAGGAATGCAGCCCCCTTCCTGAGAAGCTGACTGAACACTACCTGTGCCTCCTGCCTTTCATCAAACATGCCAATTTGCTAATGTTCAGAAAACAACATTTCCTCTTCCTCAGTCCCCTATTTCACTTCAGGATAATAACTCAACCACAATCTTGTGGTCCAGTTTGCATACTGCAGTAGAATTAGATTTTATTTTTTCGCCTTAACAAGTCTCTCTGTATTTTGCTTATAGAAAATACATTTCTTAGCTTTCCCAGAACCCTTAATAGAGTTTATAATAAACATAATGGGACTTGCTGACAGAAGAAGCTATTCAGAGGGCATGCTCAGAGCAAATGCATGCAGCACAACATCTAGTTCATCCAAAAGGAATTATATCACAGGGGGCACCTCAGCATGCTTATCCTTTCATGGAGTACTGTAATTTGTTTTTTCTTACTTCAGTACTCTACCAGCTCTTTGCAAGTGTACAGGAAGAAGCCAGATTTTTATTATGTGGTATATATAATTAATGAGAAATGTGAAGAAAAAACACAGAAAAAGAAGTGTGACAGCACAAGCCTGTCACACCCAAGTGATGGAACTGTCAGGAAAAGGTGTCCATAAGCCACTTTGGGATTATGAACACCAAGAAGGTCTGTGAACAAGGACACTTCACCCCTACCTCCCGAAGAACCAAGCCTTAGGTAGCACCCCAGAGTGCTTGTCAATCAGAGCATCTGACTCAAGGCAGAAGGAAAGGTCTCTACTTGGCCTACAATTTGTAGTTATTCTCATAACTCATAACCCATACTCTCATAACATCAAAGTTGCCTCTAAATTTAACAGTCTTTGTGACACAAAACCAAATCAAAAGCCCTGTTCACTCAGTCGGGAGGCTCTGTACATTTTCAGATGAAATTCAAACTACTGAAGTTTTGCCTCTTCAAATTCATCAATCTCTCTATAAAATTGCAGCTAATTAATTAAAGTTTTTCATTCTTTCAATGTAGTCATGTGATTATGCTATTTTTCCTGTCTAGTCTTATAAATCTATCCACGTAATGAACCTCCCAAAATGATTCCTATTTAGCACAATGAATACATGGATCAGAAAACCACCATAACAACAATTTCTTCTAGGTACCAGCCATGTCACGAGTGCCTGCTAGCAAACAAGGATGCAAAACTTGCAGTCTGTGGTGGAGTCTGGGTGTTGCATGCAGACCATTGCCTGTGGTACTTTTTATCCTTCCACTGCGGTGAAACAGAAGCTATCTTTGAAAGACAACAAAGGAAGAAAATTGCCATCAAATAAATCTATGTTTAAAAGTGAACATTTCAGACCTTGGTACAGCACAGATAAGAAGCTGATTCTCAGCCAACCTCTCTCAGTCCCAGGCTTCCCCTTACTCTGGGAATCTTGGTTTTGGTGAAAGTACAAACTAACCTGGAAAATCAAAAGAATATGCAGAGAAATTTGAGGAAGGTATCAAGAAGTTCAAACAATTGGCCTGTTTCCTAGGGAATAATAGCAGTCTAGTGCATACTGATACTATTTTGCATTACTGTACTCTGGGTTTTTTCCACCCTCCATCTGTAAGTTTTGAGTCCTGATGGGATGACATTTTTTTTAAAATTTTTTTTTTTGGCTTGAATAGAACTGGTGTAAATTCAGGAGTGAGCTGCCAGGCAGAAAAGTTGTTAGTTTCAGAAATATGAGCCAATAAGACATGAGGTAAAGTTTTCTTAAAAAGCTTTCAGGCATGAAAGAGGTGGATAAGGGGTAATTCTGCTGGAGCACTGTCCTAAGCAGAAGATGGAAGAAGTGTTGTGATTAGTGGGAGCAGAGAGAGAAAGCCAACAAAAAGCAGTTTGCTGCTTCCCAGCTGGTCAAGCAACATGCCTGTAAGGTGTTAAACAAAGATCATGAAATTATGGCATTGAGAGGAGCACACTCCAGGGGTTTATAAAGTTGATAAAGCTTCTGGAGCACAAACCTAGACAGGTGCTGTCTGTTCAAATTCTACACTACTGCATAAATTGCAGGGGTATAAAGTCAAAGTTGAGAAAGTAAATGTAAAATCCAAATGGTCCTAGTCTCAAGGTCCAAAATAAATATATTTTATACTTTGGCATACTTTTTCCCGCTTTGGGCATTAAAGTAATGAATTCTTGTGTTGGACTAGGTGACAGGCCCCTTCTCTCATTTGTATTACTGGCAGGGCTAGAGATGGATGGAGTTTATGAAGACAGATATCTCTTTGCTTGGCTATAAAATTTACAGGCTCTTACTCCTAACTATACCCCAGAAAAGCATGACAGAATGACCTATAAAACAAACAAGCAAATGAACAAGCAAACAAGATATAGAACAAGTTATAGACATTCTTGTAAAGGCTAGGGAGAAAAAAGAACCAAAACCCAAACTACCGCAACGACAAAAAATTCCTGAAAAGGCAAAGAGGTTTTCCCACAGAGATAACCCTCAGCTGCCTGTACAGGAAAACCCTGCGGTGTGGTTCTGCCATTTCTTGTTTCATCTGAATGTAAAAAAGGAACAAGCTTATTTATCAGCTCTTGTGTGATCTAAGCTCTCATCTGGACTTCAAAACTCATGGTACAGATTACAAACAAAAAGAATTCTATATTTGAGCAATTCTAGGTAGTTCTCCACTCAGATTCAGGGGTATCCTGTGAGCATTTCCTCACTTTTCACTAGGCTATTGAAGAGTCCATCTGGATACAGAGTACTGAGGCTCTGAGCAATATTCCTCAAGCTCCCTTTTTACACAGGGTATGGAAACAACGATTTCTTGGAAAGACAGCACTTCTGTCTCTCATATGTCACATCTAGTAGAACAATGCTTCTGTTGATTTATAGCAACCAAGTCACTGCTTTTCCAGAGCATGACATTTACTATTATCTCTTTGCCAAGCATGACAATCTCAGGGCAAGAGAAAGAAGACTTGGCTATCGATTAAAACAAACTTGATTCATTAAAAGTACTGCTGACATTTCCACTGATCTGTGGTATTCTTTTCCTTCACATTAAACAACGTAGTCATTTAAAGCTCTTAAGGTCACTGTTCTATAAATGTGCTGTGTTTAAGGTACATGCCATTTAACCGATCCTTGGCATAAAGAAAAAAACAAAAAAGGAAAAAAAAGGATAAAGAGAAGAGGAAGCAAATAGAGGCTGAGTGCATTGCTCACAATGCTTGCCCTGCTCCAGAACAGAGCTTCCCTCAGAGGAGAAAAAAATTTACTAATTAAACACATGCAGGTACTTCACATGCACACTCTTTCATTAAGCACAAAAATAGCAAGAATTCTTATTGTAAGACTATTTGTTTATTCATCCCTGATGTCACTTTAAAATTGTCATTACAGAAGAGGGTCCAGCAAAGCTTGGCCAGCACCTACACACTGCCAACAAAATCTTAAGGCAGAGCCCCCATGAGTCCAGCTCCTCAACCCCATGAGCAGCTTCATCTGCCAGCAGTTCAGCTTCCTAGCAGCCCCTGACTGTACCCTGCTCCCTGCTGAAAGTAAGATTTTTATGATTTAACAGTGCAGTTCCTACAATTTTGCTACACAGCATGAAACTGTTTAATTCACTGTTTGTTTTACAATTAAAGGGGGAGAACATATTTCTAGAGAATTTCCCACATCCAGTAGGGTTACTGCCTCAGGAAAAGCCAGTAAAAGCCCACATGCGGCAACTTGACCCGTTAGGATTATTCACAGTCTGAAATGCCAAGCCTACATCAATTGTTTGACTTCACTCCTAATGCAGTGATGGTATTCTCTCCCCAGAGGAAGACAAGCACCTCCATTAGATAAGGTCCTGGAGAGTGGGAAAAGCCAGTCTCTCACTAAGGAAGTTGCCTTAAAGCTCACCAGCTTTCTCTCACAAAGGGCTGAAAGGCAAGTGTATGCTTGTAATTACCTAATGAAAACCTTTACAAGAATTGCGTCATTTTATCAGCCCAAAAATTTTTCTCAACTTTTTTTTTATTTTTTTTTTTAATACAGGGTTTTATTTCTTTATTTTTTTAATACAGGCTTTAATGTTTGTATCACTGAGGCAACAGTGGTTTAATCTCAACATATTTCCCTGCTTTTTTGCTGGAATTTGTCCCTGAGCCTTCATTTGACTTTTTGGGGACAACTGGATATTCTAAATCCTTCTTGAAGGTCAGGGAAAAGTTATTAAATCCCCTGCTTTTTCATTTGTGTGTACATTGACTAAATCTCCTGAACACTGAGACAAAATGCTCTTAAAATGGCTGTAACTAGGTGAGAATGAAGTAATTCCTGTCTTGATCATTCTCCAAACAAGACGCCAGGTTCTAATTTCCTCTTAAGCCTATGCTAAATAATAAAGCTTGAAAGACCAGGAGCATTACTTTTATTCTGGCTGATAAAAGGCTAAAATGGGGAAGAAAAGAGAAAATTTAACCAAGGTGGAATTTGTTCTGATGACACCAAAGGATGTTTGTCTACTTGTAAGTGTACATGATCCTAATGTACTTGTTGGTCAAACCCTCATGTGCCCAAAGTGTATTTTGAAAGCAGAACCAGTCACTAGATTTTAACATCCAATGCAGGATATTTGTGAGTATTTTTATGGCCTATCTCACAAACATGTGATGAATTGGTGCTGTGGAAACTCCTGTGAGCAGCTCCAGAATTTACAAACCCTAAGTGGAAGGGGGAATGCTGCACATACAGTTTAGCAGACAAATGGGTGTACCTCTGCACGTAGCAGGTGCACTGTGAAACAGTCATTCAGGGGGTGATACCTGAGAAGCACAATGGCACTGAAGTAGCTCAGCATTTATGAGGGGATGATTTTTTGTATCATTATAACCGGAACTTTTGAGGGGATAATTTTTTGTTATTATTGTTATTAAAATCATCCACTAACTATTTGACTCCTGGATCTTCTGATAATGAATTCTGCCCTAACACTACTTATCAGTGATTTTCTGCTATAATCCCACTGTTGCAGCCAAATAATATGGCATGCTAATGACCATGGTTACCATTCAAGCATGAATTCAAAGCATTTATGTCCACACGGAGTTGATAATACTGATGTTGCACATTTGAATGATCTGAA
Organism: Melozone crissalis; assembly: GCF_028551555.1. Classification (NCBI taxonomy): domain Eukaryota; kingdom Metazoa; phylum Chordata; class Aves; order Passeriformes; family Passerellidae; genus Melozone; species Melozone crissalis. Next base: position 30,257,017 of record NW_026535782.1, on the reverse strand, counting down.
AAATAAATAAATGGGATTTTATCTGTGTGAACTACTTCTGAGAGAGAGAATTGATTCTCCTAGGGGCATTTTAGACTGTCTGCAAGAATACAAGAAAGAAAAATGGAGTCCAACTGCATTGTATATTGAAATTTGGAATAAAATTGGAATGACTTTGGAAATCTGAGGGTATTCAGAGCAATTCTTAATCCAGGGGAACTGCAAGACTTTTCTTAGCATACTTCACACAATCTGTTCCCAGCCAGACTTCTTTCCTCTTCCTGTTTTGCACATGGATTAGAACCTGCTGCTGTAAGGAACTAGAGCTAGATTAAATGTGAGGTTAAGGTGTACCACTATTCCAAGAAGTAAGGCAAGGTTTTTTTCCTTCCTTTAAGATGAAAAATGTATCCAATCTAAGGAAACTCAAGATTTGGTAATTTGATTTTAGGACTGTAGGGGGTTTATCTTATATTTATCTCTTTCCTATGGTATGCTATTGCAATACACATTCATTTTGTAAGAATTTGCTGATATTTCTAGAAATATTCGCAGAGATTGAAGACTGAAGATACCAAAGAAAAAATGGAAATATAAATGCCTATTGGCCTATTGCCAATTGGCCTATTGCTAGGAAGAAAGAATGTCACATTTTTAAATGCTTAAAAATATACTTGTATTTCTAGAAGTGAAAAATTTGCAGATCTTGAAGCACAACAATTAAATTCAGTTCAAAATATGCATGACCTAAAATTACTAAAAATATCTAAGAATGAAACAAATTTTCTTTTCAGAGGTCAGGAAATAAATCAGTTTAGTTTCTGAAGCTTTTTCAAGCTGGAAATACGTGACTTCTGGATTCTGCAGCACCAGATAAAATAAATATTGATTTATAGAGAAAGTGAAAACCTGATAAAAATTTGGTTTTGCAGCAACACCAGTTATAAAGATATCTGTCTGGGTGATTCAGTTAATTATGTACAAAGAGCATCCTTCCTTCTCTTTCTTGCTGCCATAAATCTCCTGCTGTGTCAAAACCTAAAATGAAGATGCTTGCTTTTCAGCCAAGAAATCTGCCTGTCCTTTGAAGCACTAACATCAGTAGATGTTATACCTCAGTAAATACAAACTCCGTAAAGAATTCCCTGCTACCAAACATTCTGTTGAGAGGCACAGGCATTTATACACAATCCTGCTAAAACCCTCTAATGATAGAAAGGACAAAAAGATTCACCAAAGCCATATTTTACATATGCAAGGACTATTTTTTTTTCCCAGTACATTGTCCCCTGAGATGCAGCTTTTAATGTGTATGAGAAGGTAATCTGTATGCAAACTGGGCTGGGGTAACTTTGTAAGGAAGGCCAGTTGTAAAATGACCTGCAGAGCAAGGCCCTCCCACCATGATGGTGCACAAGCGGATCCTTTTCCCTTCTGACAGACACCAATGGACTGAAAGGAGTCAGTCCAAAGCCATCATACCTCAAAGGCACCTTCCATGGCTGGCGTGTCCCTGCAATACAGTCGCTCCTTCCGCAGTGCACCATGATTTTAGGGAATGCAAAAAGTACACCTTTAAAAACAGTATAATAGTGGAGAGATGGGCAGGACTCTATATTTGCTGGATTTTTTAATTCCTTAAGTCTTACTTGAAGACACGGCAAAGTTAGACTGTACATAATTAACCCTGGTTTAACAATCAGGAAGACTGATCCAGAATCTCAGCTTCTTGGGAGCTGTTGCCTGTCTCTGGCCCGAGGTGCGTGGGATGGTTCTGAGCAACCCGAGCTTTGAAGGATGAGACTGGACTCTTCAGTTTTCAATCTTCAGGTTGTTTATTATTTCTTATCTACAAAGTTTTTCCTTCAGCCCAGCCGAGGTCTGACCAGCCAGGCAGCCAAAGGCACCCTGACCGCCCCGGAGGCGGCAGCGTCTTTATATACTACAAACTACATACATCATATTTACTTTTGTGTCCCAATACCTATCACCTATGTTAGACAGTGCACTTCTACTCTAAACCCATCCCCGGGTGCCAACATCATCACAGAAAATGGATGACATGAAGAAGAAAGAAGAAGGATGAGACACGCCCCGATTCCTCCATCTTGTCCCCATCACCCTTTATACCAAAAACCCTAAAATCTATATTTTCACCCTATAAATATATCATTCCTGAGCCATTCATACCCATGTGACTCTCATGTCCTCATACACAGGCGGCACATCCCTAGATGGATCAAAGTTAAGCCACCAGGCGCTTCTGGCAACATTCCAGGTCTTTTGAGCCCCCCAAGAGGGTTCCCAGCAACTCTGGACATCTGGAGCGATGTGCTGAGTTCCCACATTGACTCGTTTTCACTGGTGTCACTTGCTTTTTCCATTATTTATTTCTATAACCAACATAATTCACACAGTCAACTTTCCTGCTACCCATTTTCCTCATCATTAACCTCACAGACTTATATTCTGCATGTTTCTGAGAGCAAAATGATTGAGGTCCAGAGCTTAAGAGGTCAGTATCTAGTACAGCAATGTTCTGAAAGAAATAACAAGCAAGTATAAGAATTAGCATTGCAAAACATATTTGCTATTACCTGTTTGATGAACCAGAAGGTCACAAAGGAAATGTGGTGCCTCATATACAAGAATACTAAGGTCAGAATAGTTTTAGAGTGGCAAAGAAGCATGAGTGAACTAACTGAGCTGCAGGTCCATGATTTTGCATCTCAGCGAGCAGTCAAAATCAACATGATCTGTCCAAACTTGTGCTGTAGTCTGCTGAAGGAGCGACTGTATTGCAGTGACATACCAGCCATGGAAGGTGCCTTTGAGGTATGATGGCTTTGGACTGGCTGCTTTCAATCCATTGGTGTCTGTCAGAAGGGAAAAGGATCAGCTTGTGCACCATCATGGTGGGAGGGCCTTGCTCTGCAGGTCATTATCCAAGCAATTGGCCATGGCTTCCTTGATGCTGGGAAAGAGGCTGATATTTTAAGTCACGTTTGTACACGCCAAACAATCCTATCTATTGCAAAGCTTTAATTAATACAAGGTCTGTGATAAAGCATTAAAAAAAAGGAGGAAAAGGCAAGTGGGTAATACAAACGCAATTAGTATGCAGTGCTCTGAAATTTAAATTCTGTTCAGCCTAGCTGTACTGGAAAAGCAAATAGCAGAGGTGCTATCATTGCTAGTGATTGGCTTAATACACCCAGGAATTGTGCAGATAGAAATTAGAGTCTGTTTTTCATGCCTATCTAGACCTTTTCATGTCCTCTCTGTTCTTTTGTTTCTCTCAGTTGCTGTTTCTTATCTCTGCAGTTTAGGTCTTCTGCTTCAGAGCCTCTCTTTTATGGCATCCCCATCTAGTACAGTGGGACCCTGACCTAATTAAGGTTGTAAGAGCTAATGCAGTGGAAATATGCAATAAGAAATTGTTGTCATCAATATAAAATAATAAAACTATGTTATGCATAAGAAAATTCCCCTTATTTTAACATCTTTCAGCACAACTTTTACTAATAAGCAAAATTAATGCCACTGAACAAAGAGACAAGAAAAAACCTCTAAAACACAAGCTAACAGACTGGGGAATTATAGAGAAAGCAAAAGCAATAAAGAGGTTGCTTTCACTAAAACAAATGATTTATAGCTCCTTAATGCCAGTCTCAGGTACAGTGGGATCCATTTACAATGAACTCTGAAGATTCAGGGAGACCTCACAGGTCTCGTTCTCAGATTGTTGGAGTTTGTGAAGCTCAGTGGTGGTCAGTGGAATGACAGCAATTTACACACAGAGGGATCTGTCTCTCTCATGACTATTACCTGTTAGGAGGCAGACCCAATTAAGACTTAATACAAATATCATCCATTTAATCTCTCCAAGGACCCAAGGACTTATACAGAATGCTTCTACAAATGTGTAATGGGAAGCATAAGACCTTTGCTCTCTCTCTCTCTTTTTTTTTTCCCCTCTGCTGTTGTAAGGGGAAAATGCTGCATTCCAGTTTGTTCTAAGTATGGGGTTCTGGTAAGGGTGAAAAAACCTTAAGGCAAAGAATATAAATTATAATACTATTAGTTGTTGTTCTACTAGTTCTGTAGTTCTATAGTGCTATTAGTTGTTCAGGGTATTAGAAGAGATTGCAGTAAAAAGAGAGATGACCTTGTGGAAGATGCTTCCAGAATCTGTGCCATGAATGCGCAAAACCCACGGTTCATGTGGAATGGGCATTCCAGTAAGAACTGTGACCTTATAAGTGAAATTCAAAAAAGGTTTCGCTGCCTAAAGGTCTTTCAGAGAAGCTGTTATAGCAAAAGAGAAACATCTATCCCTAAGTGACTTGCTTAAATAGTCTCTGGTCTGAAACCTCCTGCCTGCAGCAGTCTCTTTGGCCTCCCTGCTGAACAGACTTGGCTTCTCCATGGCTCAGAGTGGGCTCTGCCAATTTCCCAGGCAGCTGCTTCCATCTGCAGAGGCAGGAAGTTAGCACAGTTCCCTTTGACAGAAAAATGGGATACAAAAACAGAGTCAGAAAAGGAATAAAAAAAGCCAGTTTCTCATACAGGAGCACTACCAGTAACGCAAAGGACATTGCCAAGGATAGTCCTCAACCCCCAGATTCTCCTCTGTGCAATTACAACTCCTTCAAGCTCTTCATCATGGGATGAGCTGTGAGCTTGTGCAGTTATGCGTTAGACACCTAGAGGGTCCTTGTCTGCAAGTGGTTGAGAGAAAAAGATTGTCAGGAGAAACCTAATGAAGGAAGAGTGAGGGAGAGAGGAAAATCAAGAACAGGCAGAAAAGGAAGAGATCATCAGAGAATGAAGAGAGAAAAGATACAGGCACCATAAAGCCAGAGACAAAATTATTTAATATAAAGGAGTCACTAGCATGTCAAACAACAACATAAAATAAATGTCAATAGTATACACACTGAACACTTACATTGGTGAGCTCTGTCTCCTGATGAGGTCCAGCACACTTTCCCCCATGTAGCTTCTTTGTCTCCCTGTTCCAAGTGGGATTCACCTACCCTGGCTTAAATGTTTCACTTTCAGGCACCAGTGCTACTCATCTCAAGACCTCTTTGTAGTCAAGGAAGAAAAATAGATGCCTCAAGAGAGCAATTCATTTGACCTACATTAGGTGTCTTTCTTTGGATGAGATGAATCGCTATTTAGAAAAACTATTTCTATAAAAGGAGGCAGTGGTAGCTAGATTAATGTTAGATATCAGACCTTTAATGACCTCTCCTTGGAAGAAAGTTTCTTTGGTTGGTTTTTTACATTAAGATGAAGAAAATGCCTTTCATTTTCAGAAATAAAAAAATACTCAAAGATGAAGGTGAGATCTTTTGCCCTACCAAATCCCCAACTCTTTAGTTTAAAAACCATGTTGAGAAGCCACTGACCGTGTTCTACCACACACATGTTATAAAAAATATTCTCAGAGGACCTTATGTGACCAGATAAGGGAAGATTACAATGACATGCATTATATAAGGACTCGGGATCTGACCTTGACTAAAGAGGAAAAAAATCTCAGGTAAATCCTGACCAGCTGAATCCATACTGTGGTGCCAGTGCTTTGCTGCAGTGAAGGAAATGCTGCCCTAATGCACTTTCAGGGATGGATCGGGAGCCTAATAACATCTGGCACCCTCAGCATCTTGTCAGGGTGCACACTACTCCACCAAACTTTGTCATAACTGCGAGAAAGTGACAGATCTGCCTCACCTTGTGGTCTTCTAAATTGTTCTGCTGCGCAAACTAAGTGCTGCTTGCATTTAAACAAGATTGTTGGGAAATTGGTAGAGATTTACTTTGGTATTTGGGCCAGCTGATTAAAATAGTTTTACAAGAGATACTGGACTGCTTCTCTCCACTGAGCTGTGGAGTTATTAGGAGGCTGTTTCAAAAAGCTGCGACTTGTTTTGTGCTTTCATTTTAACTTGGCAAGCGCACTGTACGGATTGTCCTCCTCCATACTACATGCTTCCTATAAAACCCCTCAGAGAGTTTGGGGAAAAGGTAGACTGTACTCCTCCATCACAATTATAGCAGCAGACCAGTGAGAAGGACAAGAAACACTTTAGTTCCTTGCTTGCATAGTCCCCTAGTCTAGAAGGAAACTACTTCACTACATCTTCCATTACCCGCATTCTTAATAGAGAAATTCCATCTTAATTGCAAAGTTAAATTAATGAGCTCTTCGCTTCCAGAAGAAAATAAATACATCTCTAGTGCAACTGCTTGTACTAGATACACTTCTCATCCTCAAAACTGGTTTCTAAGTCCCAAAAGTATGCCCAGCAGAAGAGACAGAATGTTAGAAGTTTCCTATTATTTTGCCTGCAACTCTTATAAGAAAGACAATATCTCTGCCCTAATAAGCAACAGACAGTCTCCAGAAGCTGTTTAGGACTATCATTTGGCTGGAACAGAGCAATTACCTAACAAAGTGGCTGCCAACACAAGAGAAAAGAAAATCGTCTTGAAAACTTGTTATTTGCTTTGTGAGCAAGAAGCTTCTACCGTAATGTTATCTACCCTCTTTCTTTACAGAACTTCCAGCTTTTTTTTTTTTTTTTACCTTTATGCACATTAAGATTTCCTTTACTACTTTCTGCACATGCATTTATATCTACTGGAGATGTATGGTAGCTGCAGCCTTGCAGTGCTGACAATGGCAATTACAGTCTTAGCCACAAGATCTCATTTAGTCCACAACACACTTCAGAGTCTGGGACTGAAGCTCCAAGGCTCCAGGCCTGTAATGACTGCTGAGCTCCAACATCTGAAGATTAGGCATGCCGTGTGGGACTTGGACATGAGCAGTAGTTTTACACACTTCTGGGAAGAGCAGGGGTGGCACAAACAGTGGCCTCAGCATTCTGCTCTGGCTGGCACACACCAGCCTTGCCCCTACCACAGACGCATTGAGAACACTCTGACTTCAGAATATAAATACCAATCAGAAACACCAAGCTCTGATTCCACAAATCCCCACTGTTTTTTCCCTTTATTCTAGTATACGGAGCCTCTTTTGATCAGCTGCACTTTCTTTAGGCTAAGATTGAAATGCAGAGATATTGGGGCTTAGGAAATAAAAAATACATTTGACTGCACCATGTATTCCACTAGCTCCTCACATGAAGTTAGTTTAAGGCAGTCTACCTTAGTCAATCTCTTTTTGCTTCCCTAACAAGAAAATAATTTTATAAAAATAAAAATTCTCCCATCACCTGAGAAACACTACTATTTCTAACTGCAGAAGTATATTCTCCTTTAACTCCTTTAACAGACTGCTTTTTTAGGCAAAGTGTGGGTTAGAATCTGTCAGAAATATTGCAGTCTTCCAGCAGAAAACAGGTCTTTTGTAAAAACTTTAATATGGAGCTTCATCATGCACAGACTACAGTTGCCAATACTCAACATCCTGCAAGCTGTCTTCTGACCTGCAGCACTGTGAAGCATTGCAGAGTGGGACTCGTAGTCTATAAATGGCACAAAATAAGAGTAATTGTTATGGGATTGATCTTTCAAGATGAATATTGGCACCATTTGTTCCAGAGGCAGTACTCAGCCTTCTTGCACTCCAAATTTTACAGTAGACAATATTCTCTCAGCTAGAAACATGTCTGAATCTCTTCCTGCTCATGAAGCCACTCAGCAGTTTCTAATATTTATTTTTCTAATTGGAGACAAGCCTAGTGGAAGAGAATAAGTCTTTGAAGTGCACACTGTCTGCTGATAACCCTGTTCTTTAATGCAGCAAGATATTCTCTGTGCAGAAAAGATTGTCAACAGTTTGATTTGAAACTAATGTTTAAAAATATCCCAAATCCAAGTTACTTAGTTTGGAATCTGACTCTGCATTCTGTAATTCAGGCTGAAATTCATTCATGTGTTGTGTATGATTCTTTTTCTTCAGATAAGAGCTGAAGTCATAAGCTTCAAATAGGAAAGTTGGAAGAGACTCCTTCAAAAACCTTGATTTCAATGAAAAAAGGCATTGCTCTCTACATGAAAAGCAGCCAGGATGCTGAGCTGTCTTAGATGTATAAGAAGTCAAGAGGAGATGAAGTTAAGCACCAGCCTACTGGCAAACAAGAAGTATCTTTTTCTCTGTTAAACGATGAACAGCTGTCATTAGTAGCTCCCTGTCTAAGACTAGAACATTATGAAGGTTCCACACGAGACAGACTTTGCTTGAACTTGGCTACTTTTATAGGAAGGCAAATAGAGCTCTGAAATACGTGATTTCTAGAGGCTGTTTTTCAGCTGTGTCTGTTATCATACATGCAATCTCTCATGCCCACCCACCTTTGTCTGTGCAAAAGCCAAGGTAGCCTCACCAGCAGTGTTCCCTCCTGTCACAGCGAGAATCTTCAGTCTATCTTTCCTTTCCCCTTCCTGAAAACTCACGAATAAAATGATTTAATTACCAGAAGAGCAAAATTTAAGGGCTATAAAATGTAATGAGCCACTCCCCATACAGAGCCAGTCCTAATCCTTACTAGAGCTTTCTACTTGGGGGTGCTGGAAAAGTCATTCTCCACCCATTCGCAAAGCCAGCAGTAAGGGCTGAGGCTTGGAGTCTAGATGATTTAACGGTGATCCTTATAACTGTGCCTAAAAGCAAGCAAATTCCTTTCTGCTAGAGGAGTATTACTGACTCTTTGCCAGATCAATGTGCCTCTCTGGGCCATGGCAAAACATCAAGTAGCCTTACCTAATTATTCCAAGAAGCTTCCTAATGGGCCTTCTTATTTGGTTGCATTAGGAAATATCTTTCCTCTTATCTGACCCAAAAGCCTTTCTTCTTTCTCAGTTTGCAGAAGGACCATGGCCTCATTAACAGAGGATCCTTGCCATCACTTGACTTTTCTAAGGATGCTTTTCTATGACACCCACAAGGAGTGGTCCCCTCGTAAGAGAGGCAGCCTCTGACAGAACAGAAAGCAGACATCAGCCTGGGTCAGCACCAAGCCCTGCCACCCCCAGCTGAGGATTGCCTCTACAGGCACCTGGGATTCTGAGAAGGGTCCCACCTGTCAGCAGCTCTCATTGTCCACTTTGAGCCTCACCTTGGTCTTGTTTCACAAATCAGACCTGCCTGCCGTCCTCAAACTAGCTGTGAGCCAAGGCCTGGTCACAAGCTCCAAAATTTTATCTGTGACTAAAGCCAGGTCCACAGAGGACAAGAACTAACCAGTGACTGATGGTGCCATCATCTGGAGCTTGGCTGTGAAGTGCTCCCCAGGGCTGGTGGCTTCCCAGTATTTGTGGGAATATTCCTGACAACCTGTGAACTCCGGTTGGAGCTTTGTGGCTCGCTCTACAGGCAAAGGCTCCCAGAAACATCAGCCAGCACTTTTGTTCCATCAAATGCTTCAATATCAGCCATGAATCCATAAATGGGGACTCAGTGACACCAGAGTGGATAACTGGCTTTTTGCTAAATCCTTGAAAAAATATGCTGCTTTCACAAATTTCTCAAAAAAGACCACAACCTTCAACAAATAAGAATGCTCTTAATTTCCAGGTTTTATCTCCTTTAATTGGGAAAAGCCTAGTAGTCATTTCATGGAGATCTCACAGTACTCATTCTTCTTCTGAGGCATTTTTCACCCTTTTAAAAAGCAGGAATGTTTTCAGTTTTTGTAAGAGAGATTGAACAGATGGGTGGGCAGACGGTGAGTATAAAATAGTGCTGCAGGAAACAGCCAGGGAAGCAGCTTGCTCCCATCCATCCCTGCTTGTTTGTTAGAGGGAAGATGCTATTTGAGGTGTGGACTATAACGGGACAGTGCCTCAAAAGCATAAGGCCCAAACTCATTGTGGTAGCTTTGCTCAGTAGCACCCACTGACTTCAGTGGGAACAGGGCCACACTCTATGAACAGCACTATATAAATGCTGTCTGATGCAAAAAGGGTATTTTGTGCAACTGTTCTGCCTTCCATGCCACCTGGCATGCTGTAGGAGTCTGAACAGGGGAAAAAAAAAAGCTTTTTACATAATGGAGAGCAGCATACATATTTTCAGGATGCTGAAAGCTGCAGGACAGAAAGAGAAGGGCAGGCCCTCTTAGAAAGGCAGTGGATTGGTACCAAATGCAAGTGATTACATTTGGCTCATCTTTTCTAGTGCTGGTGCAGACTTGATGTCTGCCAACAGACATTCTGTTGCGAGCCTCCAGCGAACACTGCCCTCTCAAGCACCAGCTTCATTTCTCCTTTCCCCTACAGTCTCTCTGCTGTCAAGCATGTACTTGGTGGGACTAGGTTCTCCCTAGGAATTTGATTGCATCTTCAGTCAAGGTCTGTCCTTTACCATCTTCTTTGTGCATTCCAATTTCCTCATCCGTATCCCTGCTTCATTCTGGCTTCCATTCTTCCATTCTTCTCTGTTTTCTCTTTCAACTTTGCCTTCTGTATGACGTCGACATGCCCAAGGGCCTTCCCTCTTGCCCCAAAATCAGTTTTTCCTGATCAATGTCCTCATTGCTGTGACTGTTTTTCTAAATTCTTACTTCTGAAGATATGAAGATCCATGTACCATAAAGAAATGGGCTAAAATATTACTCTGAAGATCTATGACTATGTGTATATACATATATATATAATGAAGGAAATGGGTAAGAAATTATCCTGAATAGAGGGTGTCTGTACAATTTATATGAAATATACATGAATAATTGAAGTAGAAGCTGGTTTAGAGTACTAACATAGGACATTGGCTTTAATAGCAACACCTCTGTGCTTCAAAGGGACTTGTGGCAGGAATGAGGTTTGTGAAGAGTGCTGTGAACCAAAACCCAACAAGCTTCCCTCCCTCAATTAATTTATATTGAAAGTCAAAATTTCTACAGTGTTGCCTGATTAATTCTGAAGCAAGCATGTGTATTTTCTTCAAGCTCATCTTAGTCCAGATGCTGTTCTGCAATTTTAGCCTTTACTCCACAAAGACTGTTTGTAATTTTACAGCCAGGCTCTTTATCTCTGAAAAGCTGCATGTAATAAAGGTTATTAAAATTTTATGAGTGGTGGATCTTCAGAGCTTGTAAGCCTGGGCAGCCCTGTTCCACATCAGTGCTATTATGCTTTTGCAATACGAAGAAGTACAACAGGGAGTTGAAATCCTGGCTGCTATTTACTTACTTCACCTTCCTCTTCCTGTAGTTCTACTGATTTGAATATTTAACTATATTGTGTTCTTTTCTGAGTATTTTTATGGTGCTTTATTTCTCATCCTCAAGGATTTATTCTTGTCCCATCAACAATATACTTATTAAGAAGACTTTTTCATCTGATTATTAATTTCAAGTTGTAGTCTAATAATAAAATTATGCAAATTGGAAATAATATAAGAGCATTTATGAGGATGCAGAAATAGCTGATGATTTCTATCTACCTCTATATCAAGAAAATATTTTCCTTCCATGTTTACCATTACTTGTTACTGCTGTAGACAGGGAGACTAAAAAGGTAGCACTTATGTTTGCTCTTCATCTCATTTGGAATCCCTTCAAAATATTTTGGCATATAATGACTTGTCAAGGTTAAGGTATTTCACACAGAGCTCAAAAATTTCCTTACATTACAATTCAGTGATATTATCTAATCCAGTATTTTTTCCTCTGCAAACAGCCACTGGCTAATTTTAGATATTGCATCTGATGAATTATAAAAACAGAACAAAACAGTAGATTCTTCATCACACTCAGTGATGAGGTCTTCAGTTTATATCTAAACCCATGCTGATATATTATATCTTCTCAAATATTTACTTTGGAAATATGTTTAGCAGTTAGATTCTCCAAGGAGTTCAGAAGTCATAAACAAGAGTGGTTATTTGTGATAATGGATGAGCTGGGGTTTTCCCTACCACAAGCCAGGAGAAACATCCTGTGTATAAAATGCAAAATGATGGCTGTTCCAGAAGAGTGATGAATTAGACCAAGAAACAGAGATGAGTAATTTAAGATAAGACAAAATTTCACATGAGAAAGAGGTAGCTACTGAGGAATGGGAAAGAGAGATTTATGACTCATAGTCAACAGAAATTAGAAGCTGAGGACCAGGACAGGGAGGTAGAGAAGAATGGCTGCATTCTTGCCAACATAGAGGAAAACAGGAGAATTTGATGTTAGATCACTAGGCTGTATGCTTGGCAACTGCAGCTGCTACTGTAGGTGAGAGTTGGCCAAGAAGGAAGAAAAGCTACTGTGAAGAAAGAGGAAAGGAAGACACAGATGCACAATTCTCAGCTGTAGGAAAACTAAGTAAATCGATAAAAAAGATGCCATCTATCCAAAAAGTCACATAGGCTAGTCCAAAACAGTCCAGCCTGTTTTGAATTCAGTCGTGATAGAAGGTTTAAGGTTTGGGTTTGGATGATTTTTTGTTGTTTACCTTTTTTCATAAATTTTAGGTGAAAAAAATCAATCCAGGTTTGAGAAACAATAGTCAGTTGTCAGTGTTGGGTTAAAATAAAGATTTCAAATAAAAGTTTAGGCTAATCTCCTTTCAAGGATGTAATGTTTGAAACAAGTTTGCAGATCAGAATGGAGTTTGGTGTGATGCCTTCTCCCCCAAATGGAATTGAGAGAACATCCTGTAAAGGATGAGACAGCAGATGGTGTGCTATCTCCCTGAGGCAGAGACACAAGGTGTCACTCTCTAAGTACAGCTACTGGCAGGTCTGCAGTGAGGTATTTCAGTATAAGAACTGGTTTTCAGAAGTGATGCAAAAAAAAAAAAAAGGTAGAAGAAGAAGAAAGAAAAGGTCAGGCTTGCTTGAGTCTTGGCAGCAGGGGAGCAAGCAGTAAAGAAGTCAAAGTAAGTTAATTGTCCCTGCTTCTTCAGTAAATTACAATTTTAGGGCTATGGCCATTGCAAACTGCGATGCCAAGTGAGTTCATTTAAGGTTGGCTGGGTACCTCTACATTATTGTAGCCTCAAGTGGACTTGGAGATTCAAGAAGCTTGTGAAATGTGTAATGAGGACACACTGAAGGTGGTGGCCCAAGGATGCTGCACCATGGCACCTTCGTGGCCCACAGACTGCTCTAGAGAAACTCAAAAGTGAGCTGAAGGTAGGACACAGCCAGGAGTTTTCCTGTTTTTTTCATCTTTCCCTAGTACCCAAAGAACAAGACTAAAATTTTTGTCTGCTTTGTTCTTGCTAGTTAGTTGTTATAAGACTGATGTTCTCTCTTCTGCTAGACCATTTTGTTAGCCTTTCACAAGACAAAGGGGTTATATGATTTGGGTGGAATCTATGTCAGTGAAATGAAAGCTTTGAGGGGACAGCCCAGATAAACAAATCAGAAGGCATTGAGAAGAAAGAGAAATGATGAAAAGAAGAGCTGAGTGCCAGAATAAGGTTTGCAATCAAAATTAATCTAGATATGAAAACACATGGGGAGCAAAAAACCTCTAATTGCATAGAAAGCAATATAAGGAACCTGATTAATGAACACAAGTAATAAGAATTGCTCATTAAAGGGCATACGCCTCACCTTAAAACTGTTACTGAGATGTTGTGGGAACTTTGACATGATCAGCTATTGGGTAGATTCAATTTCAGGTCAATTAAGTGGGCTGAAGGGCAAGAATTAGACAGGCTCAGCAATTACTGGTCTCGTACCTGGGTAACAGAGTGTCTTGGATTGTGCAGTATCACCTATTCCAAGACTTCAAACAGGAATTGGTATAAATTCTGATCACAAAAAATCCAGAGCAGATAAAAGAATATTGCAACATCTTACATCATATCTGCCACTATCTGAGAGAAATGAGAGAATATTGCATCATGAGAGCTTTTGTTCTGCATGACACTGCCAATACTAACTTATATTAGCATGTTTATGTCTAAAGTCAGATATGCTCACTCAACACAAGGAACTTTGTGTTGGACCTCATCTTGACAGATAAGTAGGGTTTGGATCACAGGGCCAGAGTCCAGGAATAACCTGTGACACATTGACAGCATAGAAAGATCCTTGCTGGGATCTTTGTGATTGTGCAGATGTGATCACATAGCACAGATAAAATAATGACTTTTTACTTTGGCTTTTTGCAAACACAATGAGGAATAAAAATTTTCTTGATGATGAGGTGTTCTTGAAACTGAAAAAAAAATTGGGGACATGAACCATTTGTAAAAGTAATTTGACAGAACTATGTGAACCTGACTGGAAATTTAAGAACATCAAAAACTGTAATCCTTCTACTCAGATGAAAATAATAATGGATGGAAAACAAGAGAGAAGGTAAAAAAACCACAGAAAATAAAGCCCTTATTTATATGTCTAGGTGTGTGTACACTTATGACTACATTTATGTTCACATTAGAAATATTTGTCTTCTGGTATATATATTATAGACATGTTCACAAGATAAGACCTTTCTGATATTTTGAATTACATAAATCAGAAACAAGGAATTGAGAAACACAGAAGTAATGCAAAAGAAGAAGTAATCTGTTGCAGAAAAATATGACTTGATTATAAGTCCATAAAGCAGAGCCTGAAGAAAGAAAATTCCAAGAATTAACAGATAAGATAGAATTGCCAATAATCATAGATACAAGGCAAAACATAGAACTACATTTATCCACAGTAAAGAAAGACAGCAAATAGTAAAATTATGTCATACAGTGATAAAATACTTTCTCTCTCAGAGTGCTTTAGAATTTTGTTAAACTGCAAGGATTGAATAGAAGCAGTGAACAAAATGCAGAATACTTATAATGCAAGAACTTCTCAAAAGTGAAAAGTGATCACAGATTTTTTTTTAAGCAGCCTTAGACTACTTGAGCAATTCTGCTAATTAAAAATGAGTAAATAGGGGAAACTGAATAATTCCAGACCCTTTCAGAAGAATAATTCTAGACATGGTTAAAAACTTTTGAACAGGAGTAGCACCCACAAGGTAATAATGACCAGGATAAATTTGAAAGATTTACAAGGTGAAATGAATGACATTGCCTGGAACAGATTGTCCAGTTCCTAAGCTCAGACTTCAAAAGGGAGGCTTTTAAATAAGAATTGGGTCAGGAAGGAACAATGAGATGCTGTAACAGAGTAAAAAGCCCAGTTTTTGAAGAAGATTCTTGGAATTTATTTGATGATCAAGGTTAAAAGATGGCATAGTCACAGCTTATGAGTACATGCTTGAGAAAGAGATTTCTGAGAGGTGAAACACTTCTTCAGAGGGGGAACAATGCTTAAATAGGTCAAATAATGAAAAATGTTATGTAAAATTATTAGTTTGTGTCAAGTGTAAGAAAAGCATCACCACAATTTTGTTGTTCCTTATTTGGGATTTTTTAACAATCCTGTCAGCACTCTGTCAGTTCTGCTTGCAGCACAACTTCATGTCCTCACTAGACAAACTGGTAGACCAAAATCTCAAATACTTAACACAGGCACAAGGCTTTTGGCTGATCTTTCTATCCACAAGGACAACAGGGATTTCAAAGTTAGTTTCTGTGTCTAATTAAGGTGAACTGCTGTAATATTACAAGCACAAAGTCATAGCAAATCTGATTTTCTATGATAACAGCTAAACAAAGTTGAAGGCTGTGGCTAAAACCACCTGTCGTGTGGATGAATGTGCAATTCTGTTGCCAAAGTCTACCCAGTCAAACACTACACAAAAGCACCAGGGGAAAACAGGTGGCGTGAGTCCTGGCTGCCTTTGTGTTTTCAATGTTTCTCCTTTTCCCCCCCTTTAAATAAACCCTGCCAAAAAAGCAACAGAATAACATTAGAGCAAGAGGAGACTGGAAGCATGCAGGATTTGCCTTCCTTGTTGCGCCAGACACCATCCCAGGGCTGTGTAAGAGATGTGCTTTGCTATGCCCACAGAGAAACAGTACAACCAGTGAAAGGACACAGAGCCCAGCACTCAGCTAAATGTGCACCCTTGGTAGGGATTCTGACCATCGTGTTTCAGCACTCCACAATAAGTGTTTGTGGGCCTAATGGGAACCTCCATTTTTTAAGGCACATTGTTATTTCTTTATCCCGACCCTTGGACTCTGGTGGCAGATATCCTTAGCCCAGCTGTGTTTGTCTAATGCATCCTGCCTGCCAACAGTGCCAGGTTGTTAACTCATCATTTGGTTCACTGGTTGTCCTTCTCCTTCCTCACTTGTAGCACAGAAACAGGAAATGAAAAGCATTCATTTTTTATTCTGTATTATTGTTCATGGCTTATAATACTTTTACTGATCTTTTATTTTCCAAGAATTCCCTGGCTATTCATCTTCACTCACATACTGTTAATAATTTTCTTCTTCTGCTATCATTTTGAATGGGGATCATCAGCATACCAGCTGAATGTAAAGCATTTTTTTCGTATAACAACCCCAGTGTTATTTTAAATTCCATTTTTCAGAATTCCCAGCAATCCATATGCCTTCACCACTATGAATATGTAGAGGTTTTTTACAGATGGTCAAGGTTTACCATTAATTGAGAACGTAGCAAGTATATTAATAATTCCATGTGCTTATTCAAGACTGAAATACTTCTGTTTCCTAAGGCATGTTTCATTTCCCAAATCCTGGAAATCTTATCACCTCCATATTCTGGAGGTGACCACCTCCAGACATTACAAACCAAGTAATGCTATTAGCTATGACTGTTTTCATCATTTCTGTATCAGGAATAATAATCACAATAAACAGTGATATAGTTCTAAATGCTGCCCCTCCTAGGTGCAGAGTGTTACCAGAGCACAAGTCTGTAGGGCTCTCAGGCTCTTGTCTGTCACACTCAGTAAATTTAACAGTGAGCTCAGTGTTGAATATTTCCATCAGAATTCACTGTTCTACTTCCCACACTTTAAAATAATCAAAGAGTATCTATAAGTCTCCCAATGTGAAGCAATCAGCACATCTTGTAACAAAGCTGAAAATTTGGTAAAGAAGAGGGTGCCTGAGGGACAGATGGTTGATTAAAGAGGATGCAAAACTTCTGTTCAGAAGACAATATAATCTGAGTTCTTCCTGCTGGAATGCAGTGAAGAGATATTGAAAAGAAATGTACAAAGGAATTGTTGCCTGTCCTACTTGTTCTCTTTAGAACAGAATTGCACTTGGCTGCAGTTAGATGCAGTGTTTCATTTTAGTAAATAAAGTCACTTTTTATGGACATTGTTCTTTCCTGATCCTTATTTATGAGAATCACAGAATAACTAAAGCTGGAGTTGACTTCTGTAGTCTACATTGCCTGACTCCTTGTTCAAATCATGTTTAACTTGGAACAGGCTGCTTGTGGTCATATTCTTTCAGGTTTAGAACACCTGAGCAAGCTCTTCCAGTGTTTCACCATTTTCATTTTGATCCCTACTCAGCTTTTTTGTCTTACAGTCTACCATTTCAGGTGGGAAGAGGATATATTTTGTCCTCTTGCTCAGTTTTTACTTTCAAAGACAAAAGAGAATGTAAAATATTCTGACAATTGAGAGGAGTTTTTTAGTAGCAGGTATTTCATGTTTCTGTATTCTCTCAAAACCCTTCCTCTAGCACTGTTTCTCACTGTTAATAACCTCTGTTTTTCAGCTGCAGGGAACTAGATCCAAACAACATCAGCTGTGCCACCTAGAAACAACAAAACAGAAACCACTCACCTCACCATATCATTAACCATTTGAAATCAGAAGGGTGTGACATGAAAGGAAGTACAGAAACACTCCTGTGTTTTTAGATAAAGACTGCTGCTCCCACAAAATACCTCTTCTTGTGTCTCTCCTGTTCCTTCTGGCCTACAGATAATTGGTATCACAGTCTTGGCTATGGCCTTCTTAAATGATATTTCTTCAGCTTTCACATAAATGTCATGTATCGACTTCACCTCTTGACATGCCTGCTCTGGACAGGAGTAAGATAAATAATTTTAGAAAACACTTTGACTTTATTTTCTCAAAAGTCACTTGCCTTGTCCTTCTTGGGAGCTGTCTCTTTTAGGAACTTTGGGAAGAAAGGGAGAAACCCTTCCCAGAAGAAACTCAGTTTTTCATTCTTATTCAGTTGGCCCCCCAAGGACATGAATGAATAACTGTGATGCTTCATTTCTCCACCTTAAAGCAAATGCGGCTTAACTGCAACCCCTTTCTCCTTCCCCGTCTTTTTTTTTTCTTTTAAGATCACAGGTACACCTAAAATCTACAGGTTTCCTGTTGGAGCCTACACAAAACCTACCCTTTCTACCCTCTGTAAGCATCAGGCAGAAAAAGGCAGTTTTTGTGTCAGAAGGCTTGGCATGTGCCACATTTATTGGATGGGTTAGTAAAAATAATGACAACAACTCCTGTTAAATATCTGACCACAAATGATGCACTCAAGCAGCTTCAAGGGTCACTCAGTGTTTGGACACTGATCAGACACTCAGGCACTGTTGAGGTTAAGAGCACCCTACAGCCTATTCAAGATGGCAGAAATGGATGGAGGATCTGACTATGGATTTGAGACAAGTTATCATCTTTGTGCAGGAGAACTTGTTTCCCTACGCGGGACTCCTAGATGAGCTAAGTAGGAAAAAACCCACAGCATTATGGTGTTGTCTGTAATTTTTTACTTTGTTTGTTTTTGGTGGTTTTTGTTTGCTTGCTTGTTTTTGTTTTTTTTTTTTTTGTTTTTTTGAGCAGCCATTACATTAATAATTAGAGAACACGTGGGGTTTTTTTCCTAACCAAGAATAAGAAGTCTGGACTCATGTGCAACCGCAGGTGAAAAATACATGTGACTCATCTTTTTGTCACAGATAACTATATCATTGCCATCAATACCATCTCATACTTGGGTGTGATCAAAGAACTGATGGAAAGTGGCAGGCTGAAATGGAACACAAATTACAGCTGGCAAACAGCAGAGGGTAAGGGCAGGGCAGTGGTTATTCTTGCTTTTGTCACCTGTCAGCTGGACTGAAGCTCTGTGATATATCTGAGAGTGAAGTCCACAGTTCTAGAAAATTCCAGGTAACATGGAGTAAAACAGCTATGTTTGTCTGCAAGTCAGGATGCTGCACACCTGACTTGCAGACAAAGCAAACCTCTCTCTGAGATGCATATAAGCTTTTCACAGAATTTGAAAGAAAACTAAGGACATTCCTATCATAAAAATACTAGTGGAGTTGTGCCCAAGACCTATAAATATAAATCTCACTCTGTACATCTGAGTGGAAGAGAATGGGCACAATCCACCCTCTCTGTGAGCAGGGTGGATTGTGATCATGAATGCCCCACAGGGAGCACTGCACTGAAAGTGAGTTCCTCACCTACTACTGCCAGAGACCCACCTCTGACCACTCCAGTCTCACAGAAGCATGTGGATTTAAAGAAAAGCAAATGAAAATGTCTTCAGAAAACAAAATGTTCTGCCCCTGCTCCTCCCCCTGGGGGAGGGATTATAGTACAAACAAGACATGCAAGTTGTTTGTCATGGTATTTAAGTCCTCAGGTGCTCTCAATACAGCATCAGAAAAAAAGCCATATGGATTAAAATGTAAAATAGCCTTCTCTGCTTCCTGCCTGCTTCTGTCATGTCATGCCTATCTTCTCTTTTCTCCCTTGCCTCATCTTCATCTCCCATTGTCAGTCGACTCACCCTCCTTCTTCAGCCCTCTGCTGCGTTGACAGAGGGGACCTTTGTAAGCAAGCTGGGAGCAGTGAAATGGTGCTGCCATGCCACAGCATTGCTTAAAGTGCCTTCTTTGGATGGCTCCAAAAGTGAAAGACTTGTTTTGGGCTACATATGAAATATTCGCGTAAGGCCCAGCTAACTCTCATATTTCTGTACCCCTTCATATTTATCTGCACCCCTTCAGCCATCAATCTCATTGCACAAAACACCCGCGGGTCTGTGTTTCTAAGCATAATGCTCCACATGGCTGCAGAGAGGATTTTTCAGGGCCCAGAGGTTTTTTCCCACCTAACTACTGCTTTACAACTCATGGCACTTAAAGTAAATGGTTGCAGCCAATTCAGGAATGCTGCTGCTGCCATCTCCTGAGAAAAGCTGGGTGGAGCATGTTTAATGGAGTTACAGAAGCTGCTGCCAGAATGTCTGCCTAACCACATCCTAATGAAATGGGCTCTTTTGGCTGGACTAGACTAGTCTGTAAATGAGTTACATCTAAGATTACTGTTATCAAACTGGAAATATGGGATGCAAACCCACATGTCTAGCAGTTGCCTGGAAATCTCATTTGCTGATCTAACATTAGATCACAGTATAGGATGTGATTAATCTTCTCTGCTTCCCAAAGGCACACAGAAAATCCCTGCTCTACAGGGCCATGGAGGTCTCCAAGTCCAGCTAACTGGTAGACCTGAAATTTTGAATTTAGAGACATGAATGCTGCTGTGACTCTAAGCAGAAATGCTTAACTTCTCTCATTTAACCCTGAGCATAGAAATTTTGAAGAAAACTGTCACAAACTACCATAAATTTAAAAATCATCAAGAGATAATATGAAGTCTTCTCAGGTAATCCTGAGCAATTACTGAAAATCGAATTCAGTCCCCTTCACCAACTAAGTAAGCCCTGTGAAATTCCCATTTATAAAATCCCCAAATCCAATGATTAATTTTCCCCTTCTCCATATGTGCACATGGGATTCAATATGTTCTCACAGGCACCAAAATATTTCATACTAAACATTAGTTTAGTTGCTCATAGGGACAACTATGTGGGTCTAAAAGGCTTTCCCAGAATCTACTTTTTCATAGATTGAAAGCAGTATCTTACACTATAAATCCAAAAAAACGTTGTACAGCTGCATATTATATACAATACCCTCTGAAATAAGGGGTGATAGACAGTAGGAGTGCCAGTCAGTTCCAGAGCTTTCTTCATTAGCAACACCTTGACACACAGTCCTTGCATGAAGCTGTGCTATGTTGTCATCTGCACCCTGCTGCTGTTAATGAGATTCCTTTCCCATTCAGTCCTTAACAGCAATGCTCATCCCAATCTTTGTAAAGTACTTCAACATGGGGCTGCAAAATCTCTAAGAAAGTACTAAATAATATTACCTGATCATTATAACTCCTGTGACAACCATGGAAAAATACTTTCTGTTTGCCCAGAGCTAATGACTACTTAACAAATATCACTATAGTAACATGACTATTTCTAATTTTCTTTCAAATTACCAATGAGACTTTGCTTCACTTTCAGGATGAGATATTTCTGCTTGTAATTTCTGAAATTGAAAAATTCTACCATTTTTTACAACAAAGATTCACCTTTCTTGATCACAGATGTGGTAGTGCTGATATTCTTTTTTTCCTTCAGCCAACCATAAAGAAAGAGAATAAAACTCCTTTGAAAATACTCATTTTGAGAGCAGAAGAATAACTGTGGAGGCTCTGCTCCCACTGTCCCGTATCCTGGATAAGCATGTGTCTCCCATCTTACATACCACAGTCTTCCTCTAGGCTACAAAATATGAGCTATTTAGTTTTGGCAGAGTACTAGAAGCAGTAAAAGGTTGCTTTTTAACTTAATATTCCTGAGTCAGCAGAGATGGGGGTATAGAGAAATGGACAGGAGTACTGAGGGGCCACGACCTTGCAAGTCATTCAGCTTTTCACTGCAGTTATTAGCATGGGTGAGGCACAGGGCTTCCCAGAGGCTGCTGACCTCTCCTGCTGCTGCAGTGGGTCTTGCCATGGCACTGGCACAGGAGTCAGCACTCAGGCAGGGTCCAGGAGGGGATGTTGCTGGCTGGATTGTGATTGCCACACTCTGCTCAGCTGCGACAGCATATGCTCAGCATTCAGAGCCAGAAAAGGACATGATGCTGTCCTTGCACACTCTGAGCAGCCAGCAGCCTTCTGGGGAGTGAGGGGATGGACAAGTGAAATGTGTCAGGCAGAGTAGGGGAGCCAAACTGAGTGTCAACAGGAACAGCAGAGAGAAGAGGAACATGTACAAGAAAGGCAAAAGAAGAAGAAGGGATGTGCTAAATGGCATAAGGGCAGAGAGGTGAGTGTGGCAGAGAGGGGTGTTCAAAATGCTGAAGGAGTGAAAGAACCTGTGACAGTGAAAGGAAATGTTTTTTTATGTATGAAAGGATCCAAGCAGAAAAAAAAGGGAAAAGGCTAAAACCTCAGTGCTTGGAGTTCTCTGACAAAATGCCTTCCTTTCTTTGGAAATGGCAGTCCTCAGAGCAAGTTGCAAAGTCTGCCTCAACAAAGCTACCATTGCTAGTGCAGTCTAAACAGATTGTTAAGGACCCTGTATGAACAAAAAATAGAAATTACCTTTGCAGTAACATCCTCGATGTGTATGTGTTGGAAATGATTTCAGTAAAAGCTTATCTAAAAAATACCACTGGGAAGAAATTCTCCATTCTTTCACTCTAGAAGGAATAGGTGGTTTTGCTCATATTACCTGGAACAGATCAGAGCAATGTCTGCTTTGTCCCCTCCTCCTCTCACACATCTTAGCAATTTTTACCCCATTACCAACTTTAGGACATGTTCCTCCATGGGAGCTGAGGGTAGTGTGGGTATTCATAGCGAGGGATGCCAGGATACCCTATCCCCTTGGGCTGTTGGAGCTTCCAGGGAAAGTGAGAGCCTGAATTCCTGCAACAGGCATCTGTCTCTGTGGCAAGAGCCTTCATGCTCTGGATTCTGAACAGAACTCCACCAGAGCTGCAGATCTCTGCAATCAGTTCTGAGGCATCTGCCTGGAGAGCTGGCAGGAAACAAGGACAAAAATATTCTCTGCTTGTGGTACATCCAGAGTCTATTTACTCTGACATTCTTTGGTGCACCATTTTGGCTTCAAATGACAGCCTTGTTAGTTGGAAACCTCCTGACCAGCTGTGGTCTAATGTTCAGCAGGTCTGCTAATAAAACTGAGGGGAGAGAATTCATAGACATAAATAGGCTAATGAACCAGAACTCTCTTTTTCTCTTTATCCTACTCTCTCAGAGGAAGAACAAGAACAGGACTCAGCATAACTGAGCAAATATGGAGGATTATACAGATATAGGTGAAATTTCATCACAGTATGTCCCCAAGAATTAGGCAGAGCGTTTCAATATAACAGCCCTTAATATTTGTTTTAAAGTTCACGCTGAATTTCAGTCTCACATTTTACATTTTGAGTACTGCTTAGTTCAGACCCCAACCTCAATGTCTTTGACACCTGGTAAGAAAATGTTATGATTAGTTTAAAAAGTTACCTGACTTATCAAGGACTGGTAACAGCTGAATGATAGTGATACTTTTTCCATACGAACCACTTCTTCCAGCATGCCCTGTAACATCATGCTATAGCTTGTCTGTCTTTCTCTAGGCTGAGTAACCTCTCTGTTGTCTTGTAGCTAAAAACAGGCAGTTGGGCTTTATTGCCAGCAGCTGCTCCACTCCAGAAAAGAGGAGACCTCCCTCCATTCTGATTACCATCATGGTCTGCAGGTTTTATTCAACACTACAATTGGCAAAAGGGCAAACCACTGAATACTGTGCCTAAGCATGCAATTACATTATAATTCTTGATTGTAATACTCTGCACAGTTGCTACAATGTTCAGCTGAATCTTGAAGCAGTTAGCTGACCATCTTATTCTCTGAAGATGATGGTTTATGGAGGAATAAATTGCAGGCACTGAAGTTGAAATTAGGGCAGCACTTCACATGCTTAACCCTATATTCAGGACAGAAATTAAAGAACATGACTTACACAGAACACATAGCAAGACTAAGCATGTTATTTAACCCCAGAGACCCTTAAGCTAGACATGAAATTTACTGTGTGTGGATGTAGTTTGTTAAACAGGCTGGTATATTGATCCAAGATAATAACCAGCTCTCAAACAAGCAGTATAATTATATACTTGGAAACATAATTTGTTTTTACAAGAAAACTACTTATAAAGTATTTGAGACACACTGACTCTACAAAAGCAGTAATACAAAAACATTAAGTAGTAATGAGTAATTACTAATGAGACAAAAAGGGTTTCTTATATAGCTTTTATGTTTCTTATTTCCTCTAGATGAAAAATACATTTACATTGTAATGTAAGTTAAGATGAAAATTCTGTCTCCAGTGTGACTTGGCACAGCCACAATCAAGAGTCAGTACCATTAGTTCAAAACAGTGCCACTAGCTTGACCCAGAAAAGCAGGGACAGAGTACACTAAAGATCATGGCAGTTACATGAAGAGTGTGGTAATGATGGAGCTAAATTATTCATTCTGCCAACAAACTATGTCTGGTAGCTCAGGAACTGCTGTACAGAAGCCATATGTCTTTCTGGCATGTGGCCTGCATGAGTGGAACAGCTTACCTGCACTGAAGACTGTTTTCAGACTGTGTGTGTCTTTTCACAGCACAACGTATCTAAGGTGTATTGAATTATCAGTGCTAAAATACAATGAACTAATTTAAATTACTTTTTCATTCACTAAGTCCTTGGGCTTTCATTGTACAGGTAACACATATTTTGTCTGCTTCTTTGTTCTGTCAGAGCCATCCATATATGGCAGGATAAAATTATTAGTGCTCGTTATGTGTCACCACATAAATGCTTTATTTTGTTACCAGGTGTCTTTTCTTCCAGGTATGGCATTTAATTGTCAAGATGCATATAAGTTTCCTAAATTGTATAATCTAATTTAGCAAAAACTGTTGGAAAAACAAGTTAATTCACTAACAAAGGTGAAACATGATTTCATTTATGAAATTTTTTTATTTATAACTTGATTATTCAGTATGATCTCTCATTGCTGTTTATCAGCATTTGTTTAAGGCTGCAATTGAAGAAAGAATAGTAAATGCAGTTTAGTGTATAAAGACAAGGTCACATGGCCTTGGCATTAGTTAATTTATCTTTCATGAAAGATTCTATTTTCTGCTACTAATATTATTACCAGAATTACATTTCTCCCATGACAGTGTATCTGGAGCTCTTGCATTGCCAAACTTAGTGGTAGCATTTAATTTGTGTGATATTATTCAGTTATCAAGAAAATGCATGTGCTGAGCAACACTGTAGTTAGTTAATGATAGCATAAAAAATGAGCTCTTGTAAGCAAGAGCAATGTCTCAAGTACTTTGCTAAAAACACTTGTTTCTGAGGCTGCATTATCCCATTCCTGTCATGGGAACCTGGGCATTCACCAAGCAGGTCTCCAGATGAAGGTTAATAGCTAGATATGCTGAGACAGGAGACACAAAATGAGTTTAACAATTAAATTTCATACATTTTCCCTTATGGCAGTATGGCAGCTGTACAACGTGCAAAGACTGCAGCACTGAATTATCGGAAAGGCACACTGAGATCACCCTAGCCTAGTCCTTCTTCTGTGGAAGATAATCTCTACATATGTAATTTTCAGTAGAAAGAAATCTAATCTATCCTTGGAGACCTACACTGATGGAGAAGCCATGTAATTCACCATGTATTTCCCATAATATTATATAAATACCCTATACCCATATTAACTGAAGTACACATATACCCATGGCAGGAGTAGCTGTAAACAATGTAGCTGCAAACAGGAAAGCTTCATGAAAGGTCCTATCAGGATTGAACAGGGCTCTGCTCTTGACAAAACATATCTTATTACCTTTATGTACAAACTCAAAAACATAGTAAAATGACAATGCAGGTTTTGGAAAATATGCAAACTGCCAAAGTTGTAAATTAGACAGATGATGACTGTAGAGAATTAATCATTTAGTAGGGTGGGCTGATTTTAATATCCTGTTTTAATACAGATAAATTAGCACTCATATATCTAAGGAAGAAACAGCACAGTTTATATAGACAGGATTGGACTAAGTATTTCAAAATGAAGGAACATGAAAAGAAGTCAGGGTCTTGGTAGATAATTAACTGAACATGAGTTTGCAGTGGGATGATGCAATTAGAGAGTGAATGTCAGCCCTGAAGCCTAAGCAGGGAAAATATGAAGTGGGAGTAGGAAGGTGATGTTAGCTCTGTTTATAGCAAATGTAAAACCATGACAGGAATGCTGTGTGCAACTCTCATACTCACATTTCAGAATGGGCTCTCTGATAAACCACACAGTCATAAAGTCCTGCAATGAACATACTGAGGCCTGAAAGGCATACCTTATTGTGAAAAGCTAGGAATGAGCAAGCTGCCTGTCTTATCAAAAACACAAGCAAAGAATACTATTGTAAAAGGTGTTTTTGATTGTGACTTGCTTTTTAGTATGAGAAGACAGGGCATAACAAAGGACAGTATGGGATATTATTCTCTTGAAAAAGTGGTATGTGAGATTTAACTGCAAATCTTAAAAAACTCCCTTAAAAACCCAAACCACCCAGTGAATTATTACCCACATCTTTAATGAGGTGATGAATCTTCTACTCTGTACCCATATGTCTAAAGGTCTTTCCTAGGATCTTGCACTTGCAGGAGAAATTACAGACCAGCTGCTGAGACTTACAGCTGAGGTGCTGCAACTTGCAGGAGCATAATGATCTCTTCCAAGCTCAAAGTCTATGGTTAGGTAGCTAAGACAATTATACTTTCTTTGTTTGAATTCTATCAAATAATATTGATGCATACTGCTGAGGAAGTAGTCCTTAGTTCTTTGAGTTTCAAAATAAGGCATTATACTTCTCTGGTTTTGGATAGATTTTTTGTCACTAAAATAAATAGGCCTGTATTTTAAAATAATGCTGAGAATGGGGAGATTGTGAAGTTGTTTCTGAATGGCATAACCTGTTCCCACCAAGGAAACAGCCATTCAAAAATCCTGCTGAATCACTGGAACTGGAAACAGTACTTAATTTTGTTTCTACAGAGATGTGCTGAATACAGAAAAATCACATCCTTCATTATGTCATTTTGTTTTCATATTCATATATTTGAAAGAATATCTGTTAAGTAGTCCTGACTGCAAAAACATCAGACTGTGTTTTCAATAAATAATTCCACTTTAATGGCAAAGTAATAATTTAGACAGATACAGTGTGCACACCTGCAAAAAAAATATACGCAAGCTGGTTTACAAGCTAGAGGAACAATAAACCAATAGAAAATACATCATCCAGTTAAGTCCGATGACACCAAATACTTATTATTAGGGTTTTACAAAGACTACAAAAATTTTCAGATGATTTATTTCACTGTTTCTGTCTATTTACAAGATATGTTACATCAAAAATGTACAAAATATAAAATGTGTACAGACAAATGTTTCACAAACAATTTCTGAGTTGTAAACTAGGTGGACTCACTGAGATGTATTGCAGGAAGTTTTGTATATGTAATATTGTGTGTTTGTGAGCTAAATATGGCAGGAAAAGATTTGCAGGTTTGCTCAGAGCACAGGTACAAGAAAGAGCAGCTTTGCTTTAGTTCTTTGAGTCAGTCAAGGTGTATGAACTGACATTTTGCATCAGAAATGGATCCAGGTTTGGGGGGCACGATGTTGGTCAGACTGAATCCTACGTGCATAAATTCAGAGTTTTATTAGGGCAATAGCACCGTGTAGGAACCTCTAGATTCAGCGATGCAGCTCAGTGCCATTTGGAAACTGCATTGATTTCTTTAAGTTACAGCAGGCGGCCACGGGGTGGCCACGAGGAGTGAATAGCACCAGATACACATCCCGAAGGTAACATCCATGGAGGTGTACAGTATGTGACTACACAATGCCAGAGCCCTTGGGTACCCGCTTGCCCACGTGCACCTATTTTAACCATGGCTCTGGTGGTAAAAGAGTGTTTCCAGTTACTCTGAGCAGTCTGGATGCAGCCTGCTTCTAGCCTGCCGTGACATATGAATTTCAAACATTTTCAGACTTTTCCCCCCAAAATGTATTGGTTTCATACAGATATTGAAACGTGCTAACTGTGGCATTGATAGCTCCTGCATAGTCGTAACAACTGTTAAGTACAGGACAAACACACCGGGTAATAACAGCTTTTAGGTTTTGCATTCTGTATTTGTTTGCAACATACAGGAAATCTCAGCAAGTGAAACATCTCTTAACACCAACAGAATAAAATACAATATTTTTGTTTGTTTGCTTTTGATTTGATTTGTGCAAGGCTTTTTTTTCTTTTTTTTTTCTTTTTTTCTATATTTACAATACCCACCCAGTAGACTGTGCAAAACCAACCCACTTTTACAGTATAAACTCTTCCTCTTCCACAGTGGACATCACTGCTTCAGTGTTCTTTTATGCTGAATTCTTCATGTACAGCTATAGCAATCAAAACAACATGCTGAAACTAGAAAAAGGAAAAAAAAAAAAAAAACAAACCCATATATTTGTGCTCATGCTGCATCAAGTGCATCCAGCTCTGCTGGATAAGTATTCAAAACATCTATCCTCCCAAAAATTCCATTCCATGGGACCAAATGGATTTGAGCCGATTTTGTCAGCATTTAAGTGGCAGTGAAAGTGGGTTTGGGTTCCTTGTGTACTTCTGAGGGTAGGCAGAGAAATCTATTCACAAGATAAAAATATTATATAGCAATTGTTCTTTCTCGTATCCATTACTTTAAAAAATCATGATATACAGATATGAGGCTACTATGTTAACTGATGTTTTCTCGTTAGTAAATGAAGAAAAAAACAGTGTAAATTACCAATGGTTTAGGAATTAAACCAACTGTAAAACTGTTCTAGAAATCTGTTTTAAGGCAGTGAGACAGCACCATAAGAAATGTTCCTTCTTTCACTGAAAAGGCTCAAACAAATGAAGCCCTAAAAAGCCTTTAATCAGTGTTGGTTAGTAATTGGTAGAAAACTGTTGTTAAGGTGTGGGCAGGCGGTTAAAAAAGACCCTTGTGGTAAAAATAACTTTATAAAATCTGTGACTTGTGTACTAAAAACTTTATGGAGCGCATCACCGTGACCATGGCAGTTAGAATTAAATTGGCACTTATCCAGCATATCACAGTCATGTTTTCTGGTGATTGCACAATACTGTTTGTGCTTTCTGAGTTACTATCAACTTTTACTCCTTTTGGAATGGGCAGTAGTGTATAACACAAACACCACTGCCGTCCTGTGACCAGCACCATGTGGCACAACAGAGGTTACAAGATAATTAGAAGACTGCATTGTTCATGCAGCAGCTCAGGATAAACTAAAGGAAAAAAAAATCCAAAGAAGTTTCGCTGTGAACTCGTACAGAGAAACACAGAGAGACAGAGAGAGAGAGAGAGAGAGAGGATAAGGGAAAAAAAATATTCCAGTTTGGCTAACATGTGTGCAATCTGCTCAGATGCCCTTGGTCTAGGGCACTTTCCAGTTGACAAATGGAGTCTCACTTGGCTCCATAGGTATTGAAATGCCTTGAAATTAAACTATTCAAGCTTTCCACTTCAATTTTTCTTCCTGACTTTGCAGAGTTAGGTCTCCTGCCTCCCTACAACACGCCGTTCTTACTGAGAGACCTCGGTGTGCTGCTTTAATACTGGCAGTGGTCTAGTGGAAACAGATTTTACCATCATCCCACAGCAAGATTTGTCCCTTTCAGAGAGTTGATTCAAGGGATGAATCCAAAATGTCATCATGGTGGCTGGTGCTATCACTGTCACAGCTCTGTGCGCTCGAATAGTTGGCTGCCTCTTGAAGCCTCATTAGCATATTCATCTGAAAGAAGAAAGCAATGTTTACATAATCTCGTCTCATTTAAAACTGCATTGACCGTGTTAAAATTTAATTAAGCTCCCCTGCTGTATGAGGTGTGCTGGTACCTAGAGGAGGGACCGTACAAAAGGATTTCTGAAAGGGCAGGGTGTTAGTAGCTCCTACTGGCACTCTTTCCATTGCTTTCTGGTTTTTAAATAGAAATTTAAAGGTCCAAAGAGGGATACAAATGGAGCTGCCTGATAACTCTCTTCAAATCAGGGGTGAGGCCAGCTGCAGCTGCAACACTGGCCGAGGAAGGAAGCCATATCTCAGCTGGACATCTGGGCCCATATTTGGAGACAGTCAAGCTTCCAGAAAATTTTTGGATGGTTTAGATGCATTACACTGGAAAAGCAACTGAAAACATAATCACAGGAACATATCCCTCCTCTACAAGAGAAAGATGGGGAGGGAATGAGAGAGGGGTGGACTGATGCCAGCTGCTTCATAAATGAGCCCCATCTGCTGTTGGGGGGCTGCCCTCAGGAGTGAAACAGATTCTCCTACCCAAGAGGGTAGAGCCCACCAAAATTTAGGGATTAATAGTACCTGAAAACCATCTGAAAATAATCAAATAGCAGCATTACAATCCAGAAAATTACTTGGATGCTTGATGCTTGACTATATAATGGTCAGGATTTTATTTATGAAGCATCCACTTTTGCCAGCATGCTAAGGACTGCAAGCAATGTTGAGAGTACTTCAGTGTTTTTCAAGGAACAAATTCACTGCTGTTATAAAAAGCAGGCAAAGAAAAATCAAAGCCAAAGATGTATTCCTAGCAATTTGTGTTTTAAGCCCCTATTTCCAGTTTGTTCAGAAATCCTTATATCTCTATGCTTTCAACTTGCATGGTGAAGCTTCTCTTGGCACTGAACAGTGTTCAACGTTTTTTGTAGTTTTGCTGAAGCTTTAACACGTATCCATGGTTGTGAACACAGGATACCTGCAGTGGGTGTTCAATACAACCTGCATGAGATGTGTTCTGTTGCCACAAGGGCAGGATCTGTCCACCCATGAGCTCCACTGGAGGTGGGGGCAAACCCTCCAGTCCCGACTTTCAAGCTTCTGATATTTACTCAGGTAGAGATGCTGACCACAGTGTGCAGGGAGCAGGGGTGAGTGGAAACTGAACTCAGGCTGCCCACAGACTGAGTTTTCACCACACTGGAGATTATGCTGTGCTGGAAGCCTGTCCAACACACTCACTGGAAGCTCACAGGGTCAAAATATCACCTGGAAGGTTATGGAATGGAAAATAAGTTCAAATAAGATGATTTTCTACACTTCTTCAGGACGCTGTCTGTTTTTGAACATGAAACACTGAGGCTGAGGAACCATTTTCTTAACACAGTTAAGAGATCAGTGCATTTTTCTTTGAGAAATTCCCTTTTCCAAGGGCTGCCTATTCTAGAAATATAGTTCTCTAAAATGGTATTTTGAATTGTGATAAAGGCAGTCCACAGAGAAAGCACTACAAAAGAATAGCAGCTCAACATATGCATTTTAATAATCCATTATCAGAGGAGTCAATGGTAAACCTGAATGTCTGGGATCATATTTAAATAAAACAATACTTGGCATTGAGGGAAATCAACTTCTTATCATTTAATGCCACCACACTTGCATTCCTTCTGCATTAAGACTATTACACAACCATCAGTTGACCTGAAATACTATGAGAAATGGGAGGATGGATAATTTCTATTTTCACTAAAATCTCGATGATAGGTAAATTAGATAATGTGAATATTGCAGTCCTTCATTTGTATAATGTAGCTGCAAAATTGCCTGATGAAGAAAGATGTTTTCATGATAAAATTGATTAATAAGCTGCTGAAGAGTGGTTCCCAAACAATAGAATGATGAAGACCTGATACATGGTATCAGATACATCTGGGCAGATGGGAAACACAAACAATGTAAGGAGATATTAAAATGTTGGTGACACATGCCCTCCTGCTTCCTTTCATTTTCAACATTTTCATAAATTATAGGAGGATTCATTTTAAAAGCCTGTTCTGGAAGAGGTGCAGAACTTTTTAACTGCACAGTGTACAGTTTAACATGTAAGAGTAAAGTGCATATTGAATATTTGAATTCAAAAGTTTGAATCTTACCAAGGGATCCCCCTCTGTCTCAGTCTGCGGAACGTGCTTAGAGGTTGTTCCTTCTTTTGCTGATGCATAACCTTCATAACCAACATCTTCAGGCCTTAACTGAAGCAGTGATGGCCACTCATGCTGTAGAGTTGCAGAGCTCCATGGATAGGTATCAGCTACCCACTTGGAGGGATCCTCCCAGGGTGCCCTCTTACCGTACATCTACGTTATGGACATAAGACACGTTAGTATTTTACAGACTTTTCAGTATCAGCTGTAACAGCAGAAAAAAATGTCATCACAAACATCAGAACCATTTTAGAAAGAGATTTGCTTTTGGATGTTCTCAGTACTCAGGTAAAATAAGACCTTAAGGAGGTTGGATCATCTCCACTAATGATCATTCAATACACAGAGTGGCTGCAAGTTGGAAAATGCTCCATAACTAGTGACACTTGTAGACAGCAGCAAGTGCTTTGATACAATGTGAAATGAGACCTCAAGGTATTTTGCTTAAGGCATATCAGGGAAATTAACACAGACCTATCAAAAGCATTCAAGTTAATTGGATTTTGTTTGAAGTGAATTAGAAGTACAGATTGTTCACTTCTCCTAGAAAAATGAGATGCTGAAGCAGACATCTGTCCACATCCTAAATGTGATAACTTTCAGAAGGTTAAGAGAAGAACTTCACAAGGGATATATTTTTCCTCACTATGAAGCATAAAATGCTTATGACTCTGGGGGGAGGACAGAGGAAGAATGAGAATATTATAATTTTAGGAGGTCTCGTAGCATTCTCACTAAAATTCACCTCCCTCTGTATTGCTGTTCACAAGCAGCATGTTAACTTGGTAGCTGCTTTAAAGATTTCCTTTAGCTGTGACAATGATACACTGGGATGGGGAGCCATCCACCAGGGCTTTTTATAATTTCTGCTGCCTCAAACAGTTTCACACAATCCAAGGAACACCATGCCATTGGCAGGGCACACACTCGTGGAGGATACAGGTGGGCAGTGCTCCTAAAGGGAGTATAACAGGGAGGACTTTAGTGATAAAGGCAGGATAGGTTGTGCTCATCATTGCAACACCTGCTGCCAGGCTCATGTTGAATGCAGAGCTTCAGGTTAGGGAGCCAAGTTCTCTGTATTAGGCACACAGATGCTCGGACTTTTTCTGCCCTGCACTGAGGCTAGGCTGCTACAAAAGGGATTTGCCTAAATAAGCCAAGAGAAATATTTCTCAGAGGTAGCAGGCTAACTCCAGGCTATAGCACTTCCCTTCATCTGAGATTAACAGTGACTAAATCTTTTCTGGAATCTAGAGCAAGGTTTATAATCCTATGTTTGCCAAGTGAGTTTGCAAAGCACCTGACCAGAAAGGCAGTTTTTATCCATCTTTGGTTCCAGGAACACTTAATTATATGATATAAAAATGCTGTTTATTATTAATAACTTTATTCTATGGAAGCCATCCAAAGCAGCTAAAAATTGGTACAGCTCATGAAACAAACATATTTTCTTCTATATGCTGCCATCTTCTGCTGCACAACTGAAGTTTCCATTTAAGCAGTTACCCTGCATGCTTGGGAAAATATGAGCATGAAGAATGTCACTGCATTTTTACAGCTGGTCTAAACAAGTGCTGTTAATCTCACTGTGGCTGTTCTATCAAATGTTTGGCAGTATTCTGCACGAGGCATAAACACTGTAATTCTCAGAGAGATAAGCAGTTTTAAAAAAGCATGAGATATTCAACAGGCAAGATTCTAAGCCTCCATTGCATCAGTATGTCACAGTGTCAATACAGGTGATAAAGAAACTGCAGCTGCTTACACAGTTTTTTGCCTAGTCCATAACAATCCCCCCTGCACTAATATGCTGCAGTAATACCTTTTGGTGTCATGTGTGGAAAAAAATGCCTTTCCACAACGCATATTTTTAGAGGACATAGAACTTCTGTGCATGAACAAAAAAAAAAAAAAAAACCAAAAAAAACCAAAACAAAAACCCCAAAGAAAAACCAAAAAAAAAAAAAAAAGAAAATAAAAGGGAGAAAGCCAATTAAAGACTGGGGGAAAAATACAAAAAAAGAGAGAATGGATTATTGTAAATATTTAGGTTTCCTCAAAAGATGTGGAATTATCCAAAATCCTAACCTCTGGTATAATCTGGAGAGTTTTCCTCCTGGTGAAGACCTCATTGCAACCTTCCAGGGGGCTTATAAAAATGAACGGGAACAACATTTTAATGTGAGCAGATAGTGTTAGGACAAGGGACAATGGTTTTAAAGTAAGACAGGAGAGATTTAGATTAGATGTTAGGAAGAAATTCTTTACAGTAAGGGTAGTGAGGCACTGGAAAAAGCTGCCCAGAAAAGTTGTGGATGCCCCATCCCTGGAAGTGTTCACAGCCAGGAATTATATATCTTTTAGGTCCCTTCCAATCCAAGCCTTATGAAAACATCTTTGTTCACAAACTTTTCCCCACGAATCTGTGTGCCTACATGTGTATGTAGGTGGTAGGAGCTATTTTCTGGCACCAGTATAAAGCTCATTAACTGTTCCATTCAGGGGTAGGCTGAGACTGCCTTGACTAAGGGAGACAATCTGAGCTGTATTTAACCATGCTGGGAACTCTTTAAACAATGGAAAAAAACACCTTCCTCCAGTCATACAGAAGAAACCCTCTTCATAAAATCCATAATAAGATATGTTACAAAGTCAAATTATACACCAGAGTAAGAGCAGGCCAAAAGGAATTTGAGTCTGCCTTCTATAACCCATCCAAAGATTTTCCTCTTGCAATAGCATTTATACTAGGATGCACTGTTTAAAAACAGCTTGGAGAAAGCCTTTGAAAGCAATTGAAAAAATTTCTAGGAAACAAATGACATACCTGGAGTCCTTCTCTCACAGCTTCCAGAAGATACGGAACCAGGGAATAATTCCAAAGGTCTGTGAACCACACTCTGGAGCCATCAACATCCATAGGGCAAGGGAGGAAGAGGCGGGGGCCTGAGAAGTCAAGTTGAGTATTAAAAGGGTGTAACTGGGAAACACACTGAAAATAATCTTCTCAAAATTAAAAGAGCAGTACCGGAACCAGCTCAAGTCCAGAGAATTTTAAAACAGGACTACATTAAAGGAGCTAACAGTCTCCTGTTATTAAAAATGAACTGGTGTCCCTTAGCCCAATTTTAGGGCTTGATGAACACTTACAAGTTTTATGGCAAAGCTATGTAAAAGCTGACATCTTTGCTAACAGAGTTATTTCATTAAAAGACCTCAGGTCCAAGGTTTTTTATTGCTGTAATTATACTGCAGTGTGAAAGCAGGAGAAAATAATTAAGCTTAGGAAAGTTACTATTGGGGTATTTTTTTAAATTTAGTTTTTAAAATAGTGATATTTTACTTGAAAGTATTTAGCAACAAAGAACTACCAGGAAATATATGTACTTTCTCATTAAACTTTCAATTTTTTTTAAAGCTTGCTGACAACTAGAAAAATTCCCACATCTATGTTGTACTTCCAACTGAGACATTGAAAATTAAAAAAAATAATAATATATTCTTCACAAATCTCTAAAATGCTCAGCCTGCATCCTTATTTCAAACCATTCCAGCAGTGGACTCACCAATGGTTACATCTGAAGAGCTGTGTGTTTCTAGGAAGCTGTTGAGATGATGCCATGTTTTGGGGATCCAGTCAATGATTTTCATAAGCTCATTATTGCGTATGCTCTTTTCTATTTCAGTTTCAATCAGTTTCCTTCTCAGATATCTTCCTAAGAAACCTTTAACAGGCTCTGTGTGATTAGCACACAGCACCCACCTAGGTAGAAGAGATAAATGTCAAGCAGCAATGAATAGCAAATACATTATTTCCTCTTAAACATATAGATAAAAGTAATGTCATAAAGTCTCATTAGTCGTCAAGTATAGCACTGCTCCATTGAACCTCACTTCTGCTCACTGTTTCAATGCAGGCATTTCAGGTTCCAGCAGGCATTCAAGACACTGCTGAAGACAAAAAAAAAAGCAGGAATGCAATCACCTTCAGCAACTTGCTAGAGGTGCCAGACAGTGTCTTATTTCTTTTACTATTCCCCAACACAATTCAGAGACCCATCAATAGAGTGCTGAAACTGAAATGCTTTACTGTGATGAGACACAAGATCAATATTTGCCAAAGAACTGGGCTCAGAAGCAGGGAGCTGTGCAAACATGGCCACAGTAAATACAGAGTGAATGTACCTGAAATTGTGATGCACCTCCAGATTTGGTGAAGAAGAAACTCCTTGGTTCATGGTTCCAATAATATAGGGACTGGAAATATAAAAGCAGTGGGATTTTTTTGAGGGAGAATTCATTAAAATATTCAGAGTATATTCCTTCTTACTATCTGTACTAGGCCAATTTCAAAAGAGTCTGGGTGTACTATAGTCATACATTTAAAATATTTCTGAGGTGCCCTTTTAAAAATGTTTATTCCTGTATGATTTCCCTCTTGCACATATGTAGTTTACTAGTGCCCATCTGTAATGAAGAAATAAATAAAGCAACCCTGTCTTAATGTAACTCGTAATTTGGCAGTATGCTTAGTTTTTTAATTTCAAAAGCCAATGAATCTCATGAGGAAGATGTATGCAATGATTTTATGAAGGAAGTCCCTGTGATATCACTTTTACAGCAGAAGTAACCAATGTTAAAAGCCAATAAAAGTTCTAGAAAACATTATTTTTACTCTTGCTTGAGAATAAAGGGCAGTCAGCCAACTTTATACTTCTGCACTGCTGCAGGAAAACTGTGGGAAGGGAAAATCTGCTAGATTCACAGCTGCTTCTGTATGGCATGGTTTTTCCCAAATTCCCTTATAACAATGTGTAAGCTGTTCTTATGGTACTAATGATCTCCTGTGATCTCACAGGGTGCAAAGGATAACACTATAAAACAGTCAAGTGTTCAAGCACATTCTTAAATTTTGTAGTTCATTTACATCCCATTCAGAAGCATGGAAGTCATGTAAATGAAGTGAAGGAGACAGCTACCTTCTTGGCTGAAAGGCGTTAAAATTATTGAAGCCCATAATGGCCTTGCAGACGGCCTATGGGAGCCTAAGTTTGCACTGGGACATTTTATTTCGCAAAATAACAAGCAGCTTTTAATGTTTTAATTGTAAAATCTGTGTGCAAGGAGAAAGAAAGGTACTACCTACCATTTATTATATTTACAGTTGAGGAAACCATTGAAGATGTCACTTAGTGAACTGATGTGGTGGAGGTTATCAAGAATTATGACGACAGGGAGGTCAGCACCATTGTTGTCAGCACTGCATTGCTCAGCTAAGTTTGCTAGGTACTGTCGCAGATCCTTCAGCAGAAATAATAAAAAAAAACCAAAAATGAAATCACAAAAAAAGTCCCAAGCCCAGAAAAGATTAAATAATTAGACCATAGATATAATTTCACTGGAAAAAAAATCAGAAAGATAAAATGACTACTAAAGAGTTTTCCTCCTTTGGAACACTCAGCTGGATCTGCACATGCAGGAAAACATGCTGCTTGCACAGGGCAACATTAAAGCCTCACTCTAGGAGAAAACAAAGGTGCTAAATACAAGGCAAATGACTGAAGCATTCTAATTTGGGGGATACATTCCTTAGAAATTTACAGATAAAATATCTTCTATCCAGAGGAATATACATTGCAATAAAATATGCCATTTCCAATGGGCTGAGATGCTCCTAATAATTTTTGGACCTTCGTTCTTACGAGTGCCACATTTATATATCAAAATCCCACCAGCCCGTCACACAATTTTGGTGTATTGAACTACTCCTTTAGATATCTCCTTTCAGCACTCTCACTGAAAATCTGCTGGCACTTTGGAGATGCTTTATCATACCTCATAATAAAATTTGGTGTGTAAATTCTTTTTTCCTGTCAGCTGTCTGGCTGCTGTTTAGTGCAGCAGTAAAAGACAGCTTTCTACAATCCAAACATTTCATATTTTTGTCAACAGTTGCTCTTGAGAATTTGAGCTAGTCAAGTTCTACGGCTGTATCTCTCGAAGGATCTAATTTTGTCAGGGTTGAACATGCTTTAGTATTATGGACAAAGTTCCTATTGCCATTCTATTTTCTGTATCAGGGATAGCTGGATTTTTTTCTTTTTTAATGGGAACATGCACCTTTTTTATTTCAAGAAAGATTTTTCTTTGCCATTTTATGATCAGATGTCTCTCAGAGAACCTTATAGGTTTCTTCCATGGAATAGAACCATCTATATTATTCAAACACCCTTGGTATTTGACAATGTTGCTTTTTCTTTTTTTTTTTTATTTTTATTAAAAACTCAAAAAATTCTACATGAATTTTGATAGAAGTAAAGAAAAAGGGAAAAAAACCCCAACCAATCCAATCCAAAAGCAACAGTGAAACACCAAAACACACAGACCAAGCAATTTACTAGAAATCCAAAAGGCTCTTTTGTGGGACAATTTTCTTTACAGATGTGTATAGTATAACAATAGAACACAAACACATTCTCTGCCAAAGTAAATGGCATCACAAATCCTCTGTATAAAGACAGTGAAAACCAGTTATTTTTGCCAGAATGGTCCTTTTGCCCCTTTGGGATCTATATGTTCTCCCTTCTTATGTTAGCATTCATTATGTTCTGTGCAAATCAGAAAGCTCAGGGCAAACCCTTTCATTTTTTCCCCCCAGGAACCAAGTTAGGAGTACACTCAATTCAGGACAGCCAGGTGAATAGTATTATCTGTGGCTAGCACAGTAGCCCTGCTAGAAACCTGATAATCTGAGCTTTGTAAATCACTGGGAATGTGACATGATGTGTGAGGCAATTTCAGTATGGTCAGCTTCCGGACCGATGCACACCAGAAATCGTGACAGTTGTATGTCCTCAGGGCTGATTAAGAAACTGAGCCCAGGACAGTAATTTCAAATCACTCATCTGAAATCTTTGCTTACAAAGGCTGATGTTATCATCATAAAAAACCAAGTTACACTAGTATTACTATATAGCAAACCTTCTAATAAAGAAATTACAGACACTTCAAAAATTTAATTTACTTGGGAGTTGGACTCTGCATCTATACTTAAAATGGGTTTCCTCAAGAGGGAAAAAATTGAGACTGCCTTGACAGTGCTTCAATGGTTTGTTTAGGACAGAAAGGTCTGGTCCCTGTACATCACTGGGATTGGAGACTGAATTCTTGTAGGAAGAAATGCTAACTGAACAGCAAAAGAGTACACTCCTTAATGGAATCTGTTCTACAAACTGGGCAATAGATTATGTTTTCAACTGTAACTCACCTTGCTTGATTTGTGATCTATGTTAAAAGTTGCAATTGCATCCTCAGTTTTTTTTCTGCCAGATTTCGTTATAATATATTCAGCCAGCCTGTTAGCTAAATAGGTCTTTCCTGTGCCACTGGGTCCCGACAGAATAATTCTGCGATGCTCCATCAGTAAATTAAAGTACCGTTGGGTAATTGGCTTAGGAATTAATGTGTCAAACACAAAACTGTCCAAACTGTTTTCTTCTACTCCTGGGGATAAAAGAAAAGAAAAGAAAAATGGCCTGTCTTATCCTTGCTAAGGTAGTTATTTGGCCCAGCACCTGATGGCATCAGTGCTATGCCCAAAGCAAGGTAAGATAGCTACTAAATCAAATCTTCTAAATCAAATCCCTGTTAAGGACTTCT
The DNA here is from genome assembly GCF_028551555.1 of Melozone crissalis. NCBI lineage: Eukaryota > Metazoa > Chordata > Aves > Passeriformes > Passerellidae > Melozone > Melozone crissalis. Next base: position 30,217,536 of record NW_026535782.1, on the reverse strand, counting down.
TTACTGTAGAAATACTAGTATACTTTCACAAAAAATTGAACAGCAGTGGTGAGTTGAGATGAGTGGAAGAGATGCAACCAAAGTAAATGTGAAGAGAAGGATCAGTGAGGCAAAGATGAATGTTTCAGACATTACTTGCAACGATGACATAAAAAAGGTCAAACTGACAGCCACAAGAGTTACCAGTTATCACATCAATAAAGTTCTCCTGAAGGCCCTCTCTCCCCTCCAATAGCAAATCCCTAGAGCACTTGAAATGTATAGACTTTTTCCTGTGGAACTGAATAAAGCATTAGTATTTCTCATTTTAATCTCTGTTTTGGGATTGGATTTTTGCCACTATTCAGAAATCTGTACTTTGTTTTGATTTGGCAATCAGGCAGGGGAGGACAGACATTTTTAGATTTCCCTCTAAAGGCTGTGATGGATATTATGTAATGTCTTACAGGCAGTTTGTGATAAATGTGCCCTCAAACTAGAGACAATACAGAAAGGTCAGGTGTAAGAAAATAAACATAAAAGGACAGGGAACTGTAGTGTAGAACTCTGGTATCTGCAGAAGTATTCTTTGGGTTTTACCTTTCAGGTTCACAGTGATGACGTTATTATCTCCAACCAGATATCCACAAGGCAGCAGTTCAGGCACTTCTAGGCTATGGGCTCTAGTTACATCCCCTATACAATAACTAGCAATGCAGTCAGAGCTTAAACCCAGGCTAGTAGTTGGATCCACTCGAAAAATATACTCCTGAAATTATATGAAAACATAAGTCATAAAAACATTTATTGAATGAAAGCTATTTGGAAAACTGCCTACAGTTATAGAAAAAAGAACTGCAACATTGAGAATAAAGCTTAATAGTAGTTGGTGTTAGCTATATATCAAAAAAACCTCAAGCCAAAACAAAAACTTGGCAAGACAACTCAAAGAATATAGAAATTTTCTAAAATGAAAAAGAAAATTGTAATATAAGTTAAGCAAATTTTTCAGTGTCTTACCTTAAAGAGACGTCTGATTACACCATCTAAAACATCCCATTTTGTTTTTCCACTGACTCCAATTGATCCTATCAGGTATGCATGTGGCTTTTGATCCTGCAAAGAGATATTTTTGGAAACTGGACTAAAAATGGTGCTTATTAGTTTTCTGTGAAGATTCATAGTCTTCCTAATGAAGAATAAGAATATTATTTAGAATGAGAGGTAACAACTTTGGTAATAATCTCTGTGCCAGAAGTAGGTACAGATTGTATTACTTTGATACATCTTTATAAAGAAGGGAATACAGAATCTTGTTCTGCTCTTTGATTGCGTCTGTGTTTTTAAAGAGATGACTAAAAATAAAGGTTGCACTGTATTTGTCATTTTTTACAACACAGAACATGAAAACATGACATTACAACTTTTCAGCAGCAAATTCACAGTTGCACCCTAAGGAGATCAATGCATAGATCTAATTTATAATGACTTAGAGACAGCAAGTCCCAGGACATCCTACTACTAATTAAACTAACAATTAGTAGTGTCTAAGCCACCACAAAGGCATAAAGAGGCCATATGGCATTAGTCTATGGAGTGTGCCTAACTGTATTGAGCATGGATGACAGAAGAGAGCTGCCATCTATGAGATACTTCCCTTCAGTTCCTGGATTAAAATACTGAAAAAAATTTGACCTACTATATGCCAGCATTTGCTTGAGCTCTAGTTCTGTTCTGGTAATGCACTTACCTTGGCTCGACTGTAGCCTTTGTTTATGGTGACTAAAATTTTGACACTATGACCTTCTTTGTGGAGTGCTCCATCAGTGACATCATCCAACAATATATCTACATTAAAAGAAGGGAAGTGATCAGTCAGAAAAATCACATCAATTATGTTCACATCATCAGTTCAATATTTGTTCAATGGATTTAAAAGTTAAAAAATTGTTTAAAAAGAAAGGCTGCCATGATAACAACTTGAAATTGTTGTAATCTGTACTTATTCCTGATTCACCATTTCTGTTGGAGGTGAAAAAAAGTTACAAGTTGTTAATTTTTGTAGGATTATTAGGAGTTTTAATCATTCAGAAAGGGATAAAGAATCCACAAATAAATAAAATCTTGCATTATAGTCTTGCCTTTGCTTTCCCTCTTGGAACTTTTTCAAAATTACAGTATGTTCACAAAGTTATGTTGTTTAAAAACTAAATTAAATGTATGTCTTTGGGCACTCATTTGTGCTCTTTAGAATGTTGTACAAAGAGAAAACAAGAAATCCTTGCATTGATATTTCTGCTGTTAAGTTAAATAGCATTTAATTTCACTTTCCAGATGATTCCTTTGCCTTCTGTACATATGCCATGGATAGAGTCCTTTTCACCCCCACTAGAAAACCACTTTGGATTCCTCCAAAATACATTACTCTATTCACAGCCATTCCTCTAAGGAAAGGCTTCCTTTTTTTTTGGAGGTGAAGAGTGATTTTGATCTGCTCTACACCTCTGCTTCTACCACTTCATTAACTCCTAAAATGAGAAAGCAGATGTATTTCTGTTAAAGGCTGGGCTTACAGCTTTATTGCAAGTGATAAAACTGCTGCTTTCTTCTAGAAGTTCCATCTGAGATTTTACTGTTAGACATTCAAGCTAACTATAAAATTAGATGAGATTATGGATTTGCATTTTCTTCAAAGGCCAGCACAGTAATCCACTAACCTAAGCCCTGTTCGTTATTAGCGTGAAAAACATCGACTTCATGACCTAGTCTGTACAAGGTCAGATTTCATCCAAATTAAATGAGGTCCCATTAAGATTCAGTCACTTGTTCAAAGGAAAACTAAAGAAGGTTTATGAATATAATTTCAATTAACGTATTAAAAATAAGTTTTCATGTTAGACGTTTGATAACTTACATCCATATCTAGAATGCAGATTCTGCTATTGGTTTGGGGTGTTTCTTTGTTTTTTTGTTTTGCTTTTTGGGTGGTTTTTTTCTTAATTAATTGAACAAAGAAGCTTTTTTTTTTGGTGGGTTTTAATAAATCTATGCTTGCTTTGCTCCAGGCAGAAAGATTTTCTGTGTCACCACTGAATGTTTCACTTCACTTGTGTTTGGCGTATTTGGCAAACCTTTGAGCAAAGCTAAGAGCTTTGATAATGTCATTGTCATAGTTTGTCTGAGGGCAAATTATGATATGATCCCCCTGTGAAATTTTTCAGTCTGTAAATGACACTTATGTAGCCCTTTAAATTCATTCTTCTTTAAATCTTTAGGAGTGAGGAACCACTCTGTAGCAAAAGAACAAATTCCACTTTCTAAGAGCTCTCTCTTTCACTGATACAAGGGGCTGAGAAGATGCCCAAGGGCCTCTAATCTCATGGTGGTACTAATTGTTTTAATTCCCCCTGCTAGGCCTTCTTTTTAGGCATGCTATGATTACTTCAGTTCAATTCTTGTCAGAGCTCTGGCACTCTGGGCCAGTCCTGTACTGGTCCTTGTTTGCTCCTTTCACTGCAGTGACTGACTGAAATAGGGGTGTCTCTGACCCCCACACCCCTTCCCAGGCTGCCACTCACCCTGATCTGGAGGGTGTCATCACACCCTTAAGGACGTGACAGTGGACAGCTTGGTCATTTCCAGATGACCTGGTTGGTAGGAGACATTGCTCCCAAAAAGTGCAATGGTATTTTTGTAATATGAAGAGCTAAACCACTCAATTCTCTCAGCTTAATCTTCATCATGATTACCCTCCCCATATCTCAGGGAGTTGTGTTCAGTAGTACTCCAGCTGTCTCAGAAATCCTACAAGACTTGGTGGGAAGCATTCACCCTTCCAAGTTCTCTGGCATGGCAACAAAATGATCATCACAATGATCAAAAATTCTAGATTCATAATCAAATGAAATTCTCCACTCCTCATTAGGCACTCTTATATCTTTAATTTCTTGTAATGAAAAGTAATTACTTTTCATGTGAGAAAAACATTTAGAACAATAACACAGAAAATTATATCAAGTTTATGAAATTATGGAATCATTTAGGCTAGAAACACCCTTATGATCATCAAATCCAACCACTTCTCCCAGTCATCCTGTTCTTCTTTCTTTCCCCTGTTTTCCTCTTCCCCTTCCTCTTTTTTTCTTCCAGCTTTTATTATTTCTATTCTTTCGCTGAACACTTCCTCATAATTTTCTTTATTTTCATTCTTTCATCTTATCTTTTACCTTCTCTTCTCTTTCACCCATTCCTCTTCACCCATTGTATTTTCATCTAGTTCCCCCTCCTTTTCTTCAGACCTTTCTTCCTACATGTTTATTCTTGTATCTAGACAGAGTTAGTGCCAAGCAACAAAGTGCTAATAAAGGGCTCCTACTCATGAAAGACATTCTATAACCACCATATTGCAAAAAAAAAAAAAAATTACTTTTGTTTTGTTTTTGTTTGCTTGTTTTTAATATGTGTGGATCTGTGAGCAGTTAAATTTTTTCTCCCTGCTTTTGCAACAGCTCATTGCATGTTGAGGCCTAGTTCAGGGTCCTCCATGCTAAAAGTTAAACCCTTCAAAGAGTTGTAATGTAAATAAAAAATATACCAATTTTCATACAAAATCTGATATTAACCAGAAAAAAATGTTCAAATATCCATGCAATCAATGAATGGCAAGATAATATGACTAACTGCCAATCCAAATTACAGTCAGTTTGGCATATTCCCAGCTGTACTCTTGCCTAGACTCTTTCCACGATTATTAGCCACATTTTTATTACTTGCAGAGACTGCATCATAATTTCTGTGGCGTCTATGCTAATGAGTGCTGCTTTGCTCCTGCTTTACTCCTGGTTCTAATGTTAGAGAAGGCACTTCTGTTTCTTGGCTACATTATCAAAACAAATGTAGAAGGCTTATTATCATAAACTCCATGGCATGGAAAATAATCAAATGTTGATGTTCAGGATGTGGACCCAACTTCTGCTTGCTTTCCTTCATTCACAGATGACAATGAGTGCCTAATAGACCAGGAGGGGTTTGGTTCCTGTGGTAAAGGGTGATTTTGTCCAATATAGGCTAGCTAGCTGTACCAATTAAAAAAACGTAAGGGATAAAGCTAACTGAGACCACCTTCTGCCTTAGCTGCAAATATGAAGTCAAGTTAAGGGAGCTAACTGAATGATCAAAGGCCTGTAAACAACAAGAAGAAAGTTTCACATACTACACTCATATTTATTCCATATGGGCAAGAGAATGTATCATTACAGTTGTTATGTATACTTCAACAGATATTTCTTTTCAAAGAAATTGTAAATTGGATGACCGAAGAGTATTGTAAACTTCATAGGCAGAGAGTGTCATGGCTAAGAGCAAAGCAAACATAATGAACAGTCTGTTACTGCTGTTCAGGTGCTTCTAAAAGCTACATTTCAGACATGACCACCAGCATTCTTCGTCTTCTCTGTTACTGAATGTATATCTGATTTTAACCTGAATGATATGAGGTGTTTTAATTTCCAGTCATGCCTCTCCTATGTGGCCCATTAAGGGGCTGAAAAAATCGTACCAACTGCTGAGGCATGCATGTGCCTAAAGCATGTTTACCTGATGTAACTGATTCTGTGATGTTTAAATTGTTCAGAGAAAGTCCCAGTGACTGCCGTGATGAAGAAGATGATGTGCTGCTTGAGGACTCTGATGATGGCCGGGCAGGCTTTCCGCTATTTCCAGTCTCTGCCTTCAAGCGATCATTCTCTGCTTTCAGTATCTCAATTTCATTCTATAGACAAAAGAAATCAACACCAAAGCACAGGAGGTTATTCTTTTGGAAAACCACCACTGGTGGCTAGTCTGGTGATGCTGTCCCCCTGACCCAGTTAACTGGCTTACCACTTTCACAACAGAGATATAACACAATGAAAACTGGACTGCCTTTACTTCTTAAATGAAGGGAAAGCCCCCAATAACCTTATTTTTAGATCCTAAACAATATCAGCTTCAAGTTTTTGTGCTTATTGTACAGTTGACCATAGCGTGAGTGTGGTCATAACTTTCCCAGCTATCCCCATTTTTTTTCAGCTACTTTCTATTGTCAAATTCCTAAGGTAACAGTTAGTTAAGAAAGTTACTGGATATGTCAATGTTTCTAAAGACACAGAAAATTATTCCTGCCATTGAATATAAAATTTAAACATAACTTCACAGAGAAATTAAATTAAAAATGAAAAATTAGAAATTGATAGTTGAACAGTTTCATAACCCTTCTTGCTATCAAATAAGACTTTTTGATCATTCAAACACGGGATTGTTAACATAGCAGTGAGCAAATTCTCTCTGACGAAAACAGACAGTGACAGATGAATCAGAACAACTGGAATTTTTTAGCTAAATCCTCTGTGCTGCCAAGTGATAATTGAATGTACAATAATAAAATGAAAAAGCCTGAGAACAGCCTGGCACCATCTAAATCTAGCAGTTGCTTAACAAAGTGCATTACAAAGCAACTGCTTATTCTTGCAGATGGTTCTGCACATCAAATTTATTTCTAAATTCACATCACCCTGGTAAAAGTCTCACTTTTTTAATGGAGGCTGAACAGCTCTATTGTACAAGTGAAAACATAAGGGATAGATAGCATCACAAAAACCCCTGCTTCAGCTACAAAAATATTAGATCACATACACACAGGTGAGAAGATAGTGAAAAGGAAGGGACAAAACCAGCACAATAGCAACAGGAGGTAATAGATGGGTATATCAGTTTAGTCTAGGGTTCAAATCAGTAGCCACTCTGCAATTTATGCTTATTAATTACATAGCTCTTAGCAGTCTTCCATTCTCTTGAGCTTTAGTTTTTTAAAGTGCTTTGAACCTAAAAATATTCATGTATTACTTCCACCAGTCCTATTTTTTCCCTTTACCAATCCTCATCAATCCTCTAAAATATCAAATTTTGGCAACTGCAAGGCAGCTGCCTGTTCTTTTGGGTGAACTTCAGAAATGGTGATTACCATTAACAGTATCTCAACTAGCTGCCTCTGCCCAGATTTGAGGAAGTTCAGACTTTGGAGAAATGTGCCTACAGCAGACTCCTCTCTCTGGAAACTCCACCTGATTCAGGCACGCATCTCCCAGTATGAGACTGTCATCAGATGATAAGCCTTCACATCCTTTTCTCCTTTTCACATTCTTTTCCTCACAGTTCCTTAAAACCTTTCAGTGCCTCGAGAGCAATGCTTTACTTATGTCAGGACAAATGAAACCACATTTATGGACCAGCTCTGGATAGGCCTTCCCTCTAATTGAAGTTCAGTCGAATATCCCACACTAATGTTGGCACCTGGAGTCGTGAGCACCTGGGAGGATGGCAGGCACCACAGACAGGTGTTTAAAGACCTGGCTGATACAGGCACTGTGTAAACAAAGAGGTCTAGAAAAGACATCAAGCACACCATTTCTGTAGTTATGAAATCAGGTACTATAGGCATCTACACACAAATGCCTTACAGTCACCTGACCTAAGCACCCAACACAGAGCAATTCAGCTGGCAAGGCACTGGGCTGGATTCAGCTGAGGAAATGTGGGCTTCCAGTGGCATGACAAATATGGAAGAATGCTTAACTTTCATGTCCTCTGCAGATGCAAATACTTGGGGCTTGTTCAAATGGTAAGAAGTACCTATGCTCAAGGAACTCTATTTCACCCTCTGTACCTATCTTGGGGTAATTTTAGGACAGCTCTTTAGCCCTCACTACAACAGGACTAAAACTCGACTGACTACAACAGAAGTTTATCAAGTAGCTCATTCCCAGACTTTTAAACGTAACCAACTCTGTCTCAACCTGAATGCCCAGCCCATGGCCTTGATTCTGTTCCCCAAATACAGATTTACAGTGCCTTCAGGGATTACATGCATATCTTAGCTGCCATTCCAGAAGGGCCCAGTTCCACTGAAGGATTTATGTCACAATGTGTGGATATTAGAGATACTTTTGGGCACCCACCATGGCAGGAGGCATTGGCATGTAAGCAACCGAATTGAGATCCATAAAGCTCTGTGCTCCACTGAAGAACACTGCCATCCTTTCGCATCCTTTCAGCCTCCTGAAAGGAAAAATCTTCTAACGAAAAAAAATATCTTCACAGAGGAATTGCGGCAGTGTAACAAAACAATATAACAAAATTTTATGATGCCGGATACAGTAATTAGTTCAATTTCACATTCTTTGCTTTGGCAAGCCATGACTGAATTAGGAATCAGAAATGATGAAACAGTATGCATATAACATCCTGGCCCCCTCCATGGCTCAAGGATTTAAAACGTTGTAGAAATCACTTTTTGATCTGCTTCTCTGTCATGTTGCTAACCCCAGTTATAGGCTTGAGATAGTAAATGTCCTTCGGGCAGGGATTATGTCTTCCATATCTCACATTTTAGGTATTAATATACATGCTAAGAATGTCTTTATTAGAAGGTGAACACTTATCATACCCATCCTTCAGAAGTACTGTCAATCCAGCAATTTATTTTACATTGACAGTTTTTTGGTGCCTGAAACTAAGTCCTGGGAAAGGAAACACACCAGTCATACCTTTGGTGTGCATCCCTGTCACCACTTAAGCTGCTGCACTGACCTGCATGCGGTTCATGGCTTCCCGGATCTGATCCAGGTGGTGTGCAGAGCTGAGGGCTTCCAGACGGATATCCGTTAATTTGAGCTCCTTCTCCCTCAGCTCGCTTTTTAGCTGAAGAATAATTTCAGCCTCTGCCTCTGTGCACTCACAGATCCTAAAGAGGAGCAGGAAACAGGCAGGAGATTAAAGGAGTGTTCTCTCCCCAAAGCAGTGTCATTATTAAATATCAAAGAACAGAAAAACGCTTGCTGCTGGTGAAACCTATGAGTGAAGAAAGAAACTTATCAAAGAAACATGAAAACTATCAAACTGCAAATTAAAAAAGGAAAAAAAAGTCCCCTCCAAAAGAAGTGATCAGATTGCTTTATGGCTTTTTAGTTTAGCTCACTATGGTGAAAAACAAATTCTTAACTACTTTTCAGGTATCTTTGAGTGTCTAGCATCCATTGGTTTTAATTGGATTTTTTACTCACATAATTTCTTTGGTGCAAAGTTTATGATTTCTCTATGCAACGGTCGTCAGAACTGATGTGTGCTGATTAAACTGTACTGCTGATATTTATTATCTGTTAGGCATCAATATTTTCCTCTGATATGAATATAACGCAAAGGGACAGTCATTGAATAGTCTATAAGATTTTGATCTGTAATGGTTTTGATTTGTGATGGCTGATGTTTTGCCTATAGCCTGTGATTTTGTAATGTATAATATAAGAAATCATGCGGGTTGGTTTTTGTTTTTTTCCCTTGAAGACTGGATTTCCATGTGGTTACTTTTCATATGCATTTATTTTAATGAAAAAAACCATTATAGCGTAAGAAAAGATTGAAACATGACTGGCTCAGGGACCCACAACTGTCCAGCTCTCTTGTTAGACTGTTTTGCATCTTTGTATCATCATCAGAACCCCCAGTAGAAAATAAAACACTGAACTTTGGCTTGTTACACTAAGCAGTATTTCCAGTCAATTCAGCAAATATTATTTGTTCTTTATTACTGTGACTATAAATAGTTAATATTTTCAGAAAAATCTCAATATGAAAAATATTTTATGAAAATAAGTATTATTATTGTGATTATTACTGCTAATATTAAAAAAAAACCAAAAAACAAAAAAAAAAACCAAAAAAAAAAAGAAACAAAGGTCAGCATTTAATTGCCAGAATGCATGCAAATGCATTTTGGGAAAGAAGATGCAGCACTCTTCAGGTCAGCAGTTGGGTATACAATTCCATGCCCCACACTCAGTTTTACCGGGATCTATGCCTGTAGACCACGCGGCCGTTTTGCCTTTTCTCTGATGCCCAGACTAGAGATGACCTGCACACACATGTATTAGACAGATGCAATTGGAAGAAAGTAAAGGGAATGGTTCAGAACGCGAGACCCCATCAAGAAAATATACGAAGAAATCCTAAGCAAAGGGAAGATGAAGTTCATGGCAAATAAAATACATGTCAAATAGAGAAAGAAAAATAATGAATATCATTCAAAACATGCACAAATGTTTTAAATGTGATTAAAGATTAAGAAAGACATACACCAGGATTTTTTTTCCTGAATATTATGGTATAACTCTTTCTGTGATGTGTCCATACCTTCCTATGCTAAGCAAATAAGAAATGAAATTTTATTTCCATGCATATTCCATTTACTAACTAATAAAACATTCATGAGACTAGAATTCCTTGAGTGCCTTAAGAAAATTAATTATGACCTGATTATTCTCAATTAGGAGAAGGAAAGTAAAGCTAACATCAGTTGTAGACATTTTTTGGTTCAAAGAGGTTGATTTTCCAATATCAGAAAGAGTTATGAGTTTAGCAGAGTGAAAAAAAAAAAAAAGCAGAGAAATACTAATAAGAAAGAGCTAGGAACTCCATAAGAACATATCAGATATTCAAAAAATACTGAAGAAATCAGACAGCTGTTGACTGTTCACTTGTTCTCAGACCTGAAACCTTCAGGGTGGTGATTTGAATAAAATAAAAATAAAATCCCACAAAAAAATGCAAGCTGATAAAAGAGAGGAAATAGATTAAAATTTATATACACCAGTAGCTACAAAATAGATAAAGTAATAACAGGAGAAATAAGTATACTGTAAAAATTAAAAAATATATATATTTAAGAATTTTTTTAGAATGTCATGAAAAAAGGTAACAAGGAAACATTAACATTTGGCCTTTGCTAAGTGGATACTATAAAGTTGCTAATGGTGCAGGGAGAGCACAACACAGGCTTTTGGAAGTTTGTATAGCTAGGTGATTTTGGGTAAAATCTGTGAAAGGATGAAAGATTATGAACGAAAGATTATGAAAGATGACTGAAAAAGACCTGCTGCAGAACCAGTGTGCAAGTGGTGAAGCTCGCGAGAAATCTGGCAAATGGATGGAGCTCAGGATTAGAAGACCACAGCTGTTGACAACGGTTTCTGAACTGCAAATGGCCATGCTGGAGGAGGCCTGCTTCCCAGCCCACCCCATTTGCCAAGAGAGACACTTACGCAGATGCTGACTGTGATGGTTTCATCGATGTTGTTGCACACTCTCCTGAGCTGTGGGGCAATTTAGGTGAGGAAGGAAGGGAGGAATCTGTCAGCTCTTCTATGTCTGAATGTGAGGAAGGAGGTTTGGTGGACTTTTTCTTTCCAAAGGCCTGTTTGAAAGAGCTTCTTAGCTGGAAAACAAATACAGAGCAAGATTATTTTCCTCATCACAGCACTTTGTGAGCAGCTCATGTTTTGAAGAGTTAGTTTGCAGATGCCACCCTAGCCACTGCCTGAGGTCAGTATGCAGAAGCAAGGTATTAACATATGCAACACAGTATCTCTAAAAACATGATACAGTGCTTTGTTTTGACTTTATTAATCCAGCGCAGTGCAGAAGTAATGCTATGGAGATAGTGCAGGATTGAGTGGTACAGCTATTGGGGAGGGGTGCTCATTTAAAGCCATTAAGCCCCAGTGGAATCCCATTCCCATGGCATTCCCTTCAAGGGGTGGCTTTAAATAACCACTTTGCATCTAGGTACAGGCTCAACTAAATGCTGAAATGAGAAGATAAGTCCAATTTACAGTGTTTGCCAATTTATCTTCCCCATTAAAACTTTGAATGGTCAAACTGTGCAAACTCTATGATTTGGATCACAATCAAGAGGATCTAAATGGGAACAAGAGGTTTGCCTTGTTGTATTACTGAGAAGAATGTTAGCTGAAAGGTATACACAGTTTGTTGCAGATTCCTATAGAGTGGTAGGATTACCGAATGTACAAGCATTGCCTTTTCCCTCTAGAAGCTTGTATCCAGTATTGAAAAGGGACAGAATAGCCAAAGAGCCATTTATTTCAGAAGCCAAGATGACAACAGTTTTGTCTCCAGTTAAAATTAACAATGTCATTTGTTCATACCTTTGTCTAAATACAGAACTTACTCATCTTAGGAAAAATACAGGTTTTATTTTTATTTTCAGAGAGTTGCTCTGGTCAAAACTGTACAGAACACAATGACCAGCTGGTTCCTCTATGAAAAAATGAGGACTTCAAACACATTATTTTCATGGTAAAATTGGAGAGTGGGGAGTGTGACCACTGATCTTAATGAGAAACAATATTTAAGTCCTTTCCAGCTCATGATGTCTAAGGAGAAAGAAATGGATTTTGGCTACACTCCCCCTTTCTATAGCCTAAACTTTGGGATTAAAATGAATAAAGACAAACTGAGAAGACACACAGGATAATCTGGTTTTAGAAGGTATAAAAGCCTACTGCCAAAATAAATAGCAATCATGCCAAGATAGGGTTTTTTTATAGATGCATGCCAACTTTTCCATGGTTTATATTCACCTCACTTCCTCTAGAGTTCACCTTGCAGAAACATGAAAGAGTGTGGAATTACAAATCAAGGGAATGAAGGCTCATCAGTATTTTAAAACAAATGCTTATGCAGATAATATTTTAAAAACAATAAAAACATATTTTCTGATTCTTTATTGAAAGTATTTAATTAAATCTTTAGCAGTATGTGATATTTGTATGTTCCAGTTGAGCAACATCTTCATTTCTTTAAACACTGTAGTATTTTTAAGTGAGAATTCTTAACTGATTTCAACTCCCTCCATAGCTGGGTAATATATTTGAATCAAGCTTTTGAACCAAACTGCAACTGAAGAAAAATCAAATAGGGTTTCAATGTGGCCCAGAGGTGGTTTTTGGTCGCAACAGCTATTTTAAATTTATGATGTTGTTGTTCTTTTCTTGTTGTTGTAATTGTTGCTTGTACTTTTGTTTGTTTTAATTACTCTGACTTATGCAAATAAAACCCTGCTGATATTCAATAATTTTTAGCTTGCTGGTAGTGTCACAGTACAGATACACATGAATTTCTTTATACCCATCTGGCCTCACAAGAACATTGTAATCAAATGAACCATCATGTTACTCAGACACTAGGAAATGACAGAATAGCTAGAAGAGAGGCTTAAATCTGCTGAGTACTCACCCAGTTTTTCTTTTTCTTTTTTTTGGAATCAGCATCATTACCACTGCCAATACTGGAATGACTTGTAGCGCTGTTGATACTGGAAACACTTTCTGAAGAATGTTGCCGCCTTATACGTAGATCTAAAGAAAGGAAGTTACTGTGAAATCTGTTTCAATGTACTACTACTACCACCACCACCACCACCACCACCACCACTACTACTACTACTACTACTTATTACTACTACTACTACTACTACTACTACTACTACTACTACTATTATTATTATTATTATTATTATTATTATTATTATTATTTAGCATCTGCCTCCTAAAAGGCAGTCTAAATGAACATAAATGGCACTGATGCTAGCAGTGGTTCAGATTCAAGCTATTGAAGCTTGTGAGAAACCATATAAGGACTGAGGGGGATGCATACAATTAGTCCAATACTTAGGGGTTTCTCCAAACTAGGCTGTTCTTGCCCTGAAGGCAATGAACCTTCACAGCAATCTGTGCACATGTATCCTCATAACTGAGCACAAGGATTATGTGACATTTCAGTGCCACATGTACTGTAGTTCTGAGGAATGTAGGCACTACTCAACTTGTAGCAGCCCTAATCAGTGTTCAGATTCTACCTTCTAATATACCCCGATAGAAAGAAACAGGCAAGAGTTCATTAAAAATGAATGAAACAAAATAACCAGGAAGTGGAGAATATTAAAAATGGTTGGTGCACCTTCTGAGTTTCAACTTTTTAGAGGTCTCTGATAACTATATCTTAATCATTGGAAATTATTCTTGCAGAACATGTCCACTAATACGAAGGGAAATTACTTTTTAGATTATTTTCTACTTCCTAGAAATTTGCTTTGCTACACTCAAGTCACGCAGTGAAATGACCTTAAGGCAAACACCTAAATAATGACCTCTCTAATGGAAGATCAGTAACACTCTCAAAAATGAATACCATATTATTTTTTTTCAAGTAATTTCTTTGCTGTTGCTTATCAGCAGGCTCTTTTGAAGTATGTATTTATCATGCAATATCGGCCTAACTGTACTGACAAATTAATTTGACATCTGGAATTTAATATCTGCTTTCCTGCACTGATTTAGCACTTCATGAAGGAGCTGAGATGTTGTCAGCTTGTCTCTTACCAACAAGAACACCAATTTACAAAGCTACAGCTTTGACTGGATTCCCAAGCTCTAACCATGTTATACCGTAAGACCTCACTTGTGTCTTGGGTGTACTTCACTAGTCAGTTGCAGGAACACGGTTATCTCTCGATCAATTCCTGGCCACCCAGCTCTAAGATAAAGCTCCAGGAAGTTTGGCAGACAGGAAACTTGGGCAAGGTTTCCAGCTCTGGAAATACCACAAGTATGCCTACCACTCACTTCAGAATGTGCTTTGCCTTGCAACAGAGCTCCCAAACAACAGAAAAGTAGTGACTTAGCTTTTTTTCCCCCTGGGGAGAACTTTTGCATTTATTTTGATAAAGACAAGCCCATACCTTTGTGGGTATGATCGGGACCATTCAAGGCTCCTTGAATAGCAGCTTGTGCAGCAGAATTCTGGGCTTTCAGCATTTCAATGGTTTCTCTTAGCTCTATAAGCTCAGATTCCTGTGGGAAGAGCAAAGAGAGATCAAAATAATGGCAAAAGAACAATGTTTGTCTAAGCTAAAAGACAAAATTGCAAGGGAAGAGTGTTCAAATTAAAGATCATGGGACTGCTTGGGTTATCAAAAGGGCAGCAATAAAAAGAATGCATACTTTCTCTCCAAAGATATTGAAGTTAACTAACATATTCTTTTTCATTTACTCTATATAAAGCAATCATTTTATTTTTAAGAAGAAAACATTTTTAATTAGGAGTAATCTAAAAAGGGTCTCAATTGACTATAAAATATATAATTAAGAAAAGCTCAATGACTTTGTTGCAAAATACAATGAAGCCATTGAAGTACATCCTTTAATATGTGAGGCTACTGTTTAATGGATGAATTCAAAAGATTTAATTTGTTAATTACTAATTTAATTAAAAAGCCCCTGTTTAATAGAAATGGTCCTGCAAGTCGAAGCAAAATTATTCCACTTGAGTGCAAGAAGTTCTGTATCAGAATGCACTGCTGATTTTTATTAGAAAATATATTTTATTATTGCTTTTATAAGCAATATTTTATTTATTACTCCCTGTCCTTCCAGTCTCCTTCCTATATAATTAGGGTTAAAGGAATTTAAACTCAACAATAGAGAAAAGAAGAGAAGGAAAAGACTAAGTTTTAAATCTTTTGGGAAAGAAACTTGGAGATGATCCGTTTCAATGTCACTGCTTAACTCCTTCTGGAAAGAAAACCTGATGGATTTACACTTTGTAAAATAGTTAAAAGTTTTGGTTTTAAGAAAATTCCATTGTGACTGTGTTTATTTCTTCCCCCCCTCCCCCCTCCCCAAGATGAAACAAAAGCAAACAATACAAATATTTTCAATCCAGTTCACAATGAGTCTTGCGACATTTCATCTGTTGGTGCTCAACCAGACTCTGAAATGCTATTTTTGTAGACAGTTACAGACTCCAGTGGCGACTAGCAGCTCACAGATAAATATATTTTTTGACAGTTTGGGTCAAGGAGACCTTTCCATTAATAGGACATTGTTGAAAATTCATAAGGGTAGAAAGTTGCAGAAGTTCAATCCTGCAAGGTGCTAAGCAGCCTCTTAATCCTGAGCTTGGTAAAAGGACTCACATTAAATTTCTTTGTATCAGGTTTAGAGTATTTTTTCCCCCATTAGATAAACAGCACAGTGAAAAAGTGAAAACCCAAACTGTTTACTTATGGATAGGATGCCTAACCTTCATTAACTTTCTCAATTAAGCTATTTTTCTCTACTTAAACTTCTTTGTTTCCTGAAATTCCATTGTTCTGGGGGTGCTGGGAGGTCGGAATGAAGCACTGCAGCAGCTTATGATAAATTTTTGTTACAGGATACTTCAGTATGGAGTAAACCTGAAGTCATGCATGTTTTCATTGAATTCTGGAAATGAAAGATTTTAGTGTCCAACTGTTTTATGATACTATCTGTGTAAACCTGATACTGCACAGTTTTTTCCACATGCTGCTGGACATTTATGAAAAATTGATCGCAGCAACCATTAAAGAAAAATCTGTCTTGTTGTCACAGATGTCCCTTTTTCCTTTTAGTGGTGTTTAAACCAAACTCTAACATAATTTTCTATTTTCTACAGTAAAGCATCCTCTTTGACCAACCTACCTTTTGTTCAGCAGTCATTGTTAGACTTTGCAGTCGGCCTGTCATATTTCCCAAGCTTTTTTCAAAAGCTGCAACTAGATGAGCCTGTGAAGAAAGACAACACAGGGAAACTTTCCCAGATCTATTTGATTTTTAAAAGTATGTTTTTCCTTCAAGCACATTTTCTCCAGCTCTTTAATATTAGTTCAAACTCAGACTGAGCTAAGTTGGATAGATGAATCAGCCAAATGCACCCAGTGTTCCTCAGGCTTCTTTAGCTCCCAATGAGATTAGCTCAGGTATCTCTGCCTGGAAATGAATTATGGATTTAATGCCTGGCTTTAAGTTTACTGATGTATTAGCCAAAAGTAGTCTGCTCCCAAAGAGAAGTCCAGGAGCAATTATTTTCAATTACTGGACACTTCAAAACAGGAATTCAAGCACTTTATCTTGAAGTAATTTTTAACTTCAGAAATAAAAACCTTCAGAAAAATCCTAAGCCTTAAACAAAAAATAACACAGTTAGTCTTACAAAATGCCATTGCTTAGTCTATTAATACTATATTGCTCATATATGTCTGTGTGCGTATAAAATATGTTTTGTAAAATATAAATATAACATTTATAATGTGTGCAAATATATATATATATAAAACAAAATAAAATCCTGAAAACTGGAAGTATTACTTCTCAGTATAAAAAGCAATAGAGTTGAAACAGATCAAAATATTAAAAAAAAAATAAAACTTCTTTCTGGTTCTTATTTTTTAAACAACCTGCATCCTACACTGTAATCAAACTAAATTTATACGAATTATACTTAATCAGATCTAACTGGCACTGAGCTTTGTAGGGCAAAGAAGAGCAAATGGTCTTAAAAATCCCAATATGCTAAGCCAGGGAAAGTAGAGCCAAGGGAAAATAAAGATTTAATTTTTAAGGAAGTCCATATAATCCCATCCATTTCTCTCCCAACATCAAATAGTAAAAGCATAAGGAAATGCTTATTTTCTCATTACCATCTCAAAAGTGGTAATAGACAAAGTCTCCAACCATTGGCACATGGAAATATAACTCAAACTCACCATATTTATATGCAAAAATGGATTAACTGAGCTTCCTCAGGGAGAAAATTTAGTTTTTATTATAGCAGTTCAGGCACACACAGTGCCTGGCAAATTTTTCAGTTGCAGATTTGCATGCTTTTACAAGCATAGTTGAAATTGTTTGAATGTATGTAGTTGTACTGAATCTGAGGTATAATCAAGAAAAGACATGGTCCAAAAAGGATTTTGTTCTGCATTTTAGGAGAGGGAAAAGAGCTTCTTGCCACCTTGCTCTGTATATTATCCCTCAAATAGAAGAAGATTACCATAAATATAATAGTGGGCTACTTATGCATCTCTGCTTCAGAGCTGCTGTACTGATGAGTGACTTTTGTGTCTTGTAAATAATTTTGGATTGCTATAAATATTTAGGTGTCTTGAAAGCCTCTTATTTTATTCTTATTAAACTTACTAAAAGTTTACTCCTTGTAAACCACACTATTAGTATACTTAGGTACACAATTACTTACAGATGTAGTGGTCAATCGACCTGCTTGCTGCATCTGCAGAGATATCTTAGGGATAACATTTGTGGTGAAAGGACACATACCACAAGGACTAACTCCAGATAAACATGAGACTAGAAAAATATAGAATCTCTAGAAGATAATTGCATATATTCCTATTTTAACATTCATAACTTAGGCTACATTCTGGAAGTTAAAATCTTTGATAAAATGAACCTGAAAACCTGCCAATCAATACTACAGCCTTTGGTTGTTTTCACTACTCTATTTCTCGAAGAAAATAAAAATAACTGTTTTTAAACTTACTTTTAACTTTATTAATTAGCTACATGTTAAACGTATCCAGATTAATCTATGGCCTTTTATTTCCAAAGATGATGACCACACATCCAGAACACTATCAGAGACAAAATAGATGCACTACTACAGAATTTTTGCCAAATGTCTCTTCATTACTTTTGTTTAACAGGAAACTAATGGAGCTCATTGTTCCCTGCCTCATAAAAAATCTATGTCTTGGCTGATGGCTCATGGTTCTGTTTTACTCTGAGAATTACAGTGGGGACTGAGAGCTTGAAAGAGGAATAATTTGTTTAATTATGCATTGCTTCTCTCCTTTTCTAGAAATTAGACTGTAATAACCACAGTACTTTGGTACCAACCTATGCATACTTGTGTAAAGTATTTTCCTGTTCCATAGCTACAAATGCATCCTGTATAGTACATGAATAGACAACAAAGAACTTACAGGAAAAATTAAGTAGTAAAAAGCAGCATTAAAAATGTCATCAAAGGTCACTGAAACTGTTATTTTCTGACAGCCTTTAGAGAAAGACAGCCATGTCACAAAGGTTCTTAGTAAAATTCACCCAGTGACAGAGAACATTACCTTCTTGGAATATTATACCAAACTTTTTGCATCATAAATGTTATTGGATCAAGATGATGCATTTTTCTAACTCATTTCAAATAAAGACTATTAGAACTTGATTTCCTAATAATAAAGAAATGTAATTCAAAGTCCCATTTACCATAAACTATTCAAGAAGAAAACCTTTTAATTGCATTGTTCATTACTTTAAATGTTTATTACAAGATAACACTCATCTACTGAAGTATTGATTTTATATTCAGAGTAATAAACTGTTCTTTCTCCATGGTAGCTAATATTCATTCCGTCAGCTGTCTAGGAGCTATGACTTGCAAACTTAAGCACATTTTCCCTACAGAAATACTATACAATAAAATAAGAAAATTTCATTTCAAAAAGGCTAAATTATCAGGATACTTATATGTGTGTGTTGAAGTATACATAAAACAGAAGTATATGTATGTATTTCCATTTGAGATCAGCTTTCACATTTAAACAGTTAAATGCAGAATAATTCATAAAGCAATTAAAGCAAAGAGAAAGAAAAATCTGTGTCTTTAATAATGTTCATCGGAAACTAAAAATTCTAATTAGAAACTTTTTTTACACTTAAAAATTTGGTAATTTATTTTGATTGGATTTCTAATCCTCAGTTTCTGAGGATGATTAAATTTATCTAGAAGTTTCCATTCTTTCATTCTTGTAAAAATATTCAGGAATTGTTTTGTTTGTTTTTTTAAGATACAGCCAGTCTCTCACACCTTAGAAATCTCTGTGTTAGATTCAGAAGTTTCATTCATGGAGTACACACATCCTTGCAATACTTCAAAGAGTAGCCTGAATATTATATGTGGTTTATATAATGCTCATTCTATAGTAAAAATATGTCTTCAAAATTGAATGCAGTATTTGTACTTGAAAAAAAGACATCCTGGAATTAGAGTTCAGTAACTGGGCATTACTTGAAGTATGCCTGCAGCAAAATATATCCATCATTAACTTGACACACATATTAGATACATAGTTAGACAGCTCTTAATCTGTAGATATCCTTCACATATGAGTAAATTTTGACTTCTATTAACATGCAAAATGCACACTGGAAACAGTCGAAGAGATGTATTCAGTGCTAAGATGACAGATTTGATTTTAAAGATTTCCTTAGTAAACTATCCCAGCCAGGCAAGCCCCAAATACCTCAGCTCAGGTTTACAGCCTATCCCGAACATGACATTCACATATGAAACATCTGCCTTCCAACACACTTTGGGACTTGACCTGTGGCGTTCAGATTTATAAAACAAAGGCAAATAAATAAAGTTCCTCCCACCTGACAGGGCTGAATGAAAGGAGCTGTGAAAGGCCAGAAGAGATCAGGCTGGCTGCAAGCAGCAACTGTAGATCTGGTGGCCTTTTCTGTTTGCTGCCTGCTAGCATCTTGTTGCTTGGCTGTAGGATAGTGGTTCAGAGCTGGCCAAACAAGAGCATTAGCCAGCACACTCCCTCCGCTTTCTACTGGCATCCTGGCTCTACTACAGCTTGCAAGCAAGCACCCTTCAGCTTTATACAGTACAAAGCTCTGATCAAAGTCCCTCTGAACAGGCTTGGTCAGGCTGCTCACTGGAATTTGAGCCCTTGTCAGTCACATACGGAGTCTGCTGGTTGGACATTTTCTGCACTGAAAACAGGCCCTTTCTGAATTAGTATTGAGATTTACCTTTCAGCCACACTGAGACAGATGCCAAGGGTAAAGCAAGAATCTCAGAGAAAATCTGTAAATTAAGCATCCAAATGACAGCTGGACGCAGCTTGAATTTAATCATTTGCAGGCAAAACACTTTGGCCCTTTGGGGCTAATCAAATGAAATAAACTGCTGAAGTCAAGCATAGTACTTGAGTCCAGCCGACGAAAACTGAACAACAAATCAAACCAAATAAGAAAAATTTAATCAGAGTTTTCAATAATGCCTGAGAAATGCTGTAACTTCCAATTGACAGATTTTGGTATAAAATAATGTATCAAGCAAAGGCTTGATTGAAGAGGTCAAATTTCAACCTGCCAGTCTTTTAATTACTTATATACTAATGTCACCAACAGTCTTCTCTGGAGAAGCAAAGAAAGGCACAAATAGTATTGAAATAAGCTGAATAAAGTGCTCTTTTTTTCACTCATGTACAGTACTTTTGCTCAGTTCTACAGAGGGAAATGCTAATAACAAATTCACATCGAGATGGAGCTTTGAAGGAACAAGATTTCTGGCTATTAACACTTTCCTTCTCCAGACCACAGCAAGGCAAAAAGTGCTGCCCATTTTCAGACAGTGAAGATACGGAAATTAGGAAAGGTTCAGGACTAACGCTAAGGACTAATGCTAAGAGGAATGCATTTGTAGCAAAAGCATCAGAAAGGACTGAGCATTTTTCTCGTTAGCAAAGCACCACAAAAGACAGACTGTTCATGCAGTTCTCTGTTTGCCAGAGAAAACAGACAGTGATCAAACTTTTCTGAATTAAACTTAATGCTCGTTCAAGATTTAGTCTTCCTGATGAGCAAACATGACTCAAAATGAGGGTCACAGTAGTATTATCCATGTAGAGATTTGATTTCTTCTCTGAGAATAAGTTCCAGATTTTTGTGATTAGGAATATTTCTCCTTTAAAAGGCAGTGACTGGTGAAATATGTAGTCTCTTAGACTACAAAATAAACGATAAATGAGTACACAAAAGGAACGCATTGCTAAGGCAGTACAAGTTCATGAAATCTAGAAAGCCATCTAGGTTTTCTGTAAGTTGGCCAAGTTAAATCAATTGTTTGTTAATAACTCTCAGAATTTTCATGAAAAGTTCTTAATATGTGGTGCTTAAACATCAATTCTGTAATTAAATAAATTTCAGTGGTTCTATCACAATTAAATAGTTGAATATACTGTCTGCTTTTAGCCTGGATTTTATTTCTGATGTTTAAGAGATACTTTGTAGAATTTCTTCTCATAAAATCCTTGAAGGACTGACAGAAGGACCCCTAAAAAGCAGTTGCTTTTGATTGTTTGGTTTCATATGAAAGTGTTGTTTTAATACTTTACAAGTTCTCTATCAGAAGCAGCAGAAAATGAATTCAGGACAAGGTTTATTGTGAAATACTTCTCAATTTTTTGGTTCTGTAAAGTATGTATCTCATGAGAACATCCTGCCAAAAATATTTACTCCCAATATCTAGTAATATCTATTTTTTTTAAAGATGGTATTAATTGTGAATATAATTTTGTTCATGCCTAGGGATTTTGAAGCCTCTACATTTCGTGCTCCTGAAAAATTTAATTTTGAAGGAATTTCTACATGTTGGGGATTTGGCAAGAGGAAAGATTTCTCTTGTATCATTAAAAAAATGCATGTGCAAAATGGATCCGCCTTAGGGTTGCTTATAGGTTTAGAGTTTAAAGAATATCTCCATGGAGATGGATTAGAAGGTGTGTAACAGTCAAAAGAACATGATTAAATTAACCAAATGTGGTACTTCTGGATAGGAAAACCAGATGTCTATGCATATATATTTAGCCATCCTATTGAAAATGTCCTTACAGTTAGATCCATAGAAAAGCATTTTTCCTGACTGTTCAGAAGCCCAGAGGCAGCATATAGGAACAGATTCCCAACAATCCAGTCTGATTTATACAGATCAACCCAAATTTATTTCTTACGCACACAGCTGATTTAGTTTGGGTAAAAACCAAGCCAAAATTCCCATTTTTAACTTAACTCCATTTCTTTGAATTATGGATCAAATCTAATTATAGTGTGGACCTGGTTTGGACAATTTGTCTAGAATAAATCATGTTATTAGAAACCATCCTGTATGGTGTTTATTTAATAGAAAGTCATATTGGCCAGAGGTACAGTGAAGGACTTCTAAATAAGACTGAGGAGAGACAGGAGCCAGTCTGTCCAAACAAACAAAACAATGGCTTAATTTCCTCAGCTGCAGAGAATGCTCTGACATTACTGCACTTGTTGCCATATTATAGACTATAGCATTTCTGGGTTGACTGAAAAGTGACAGAGCCTGAGTATTCTTTCAAGTCTCCCTTTCAACACAACAGTTAGAAAGAATCTGCTGGTGTTTCTGTTCTGAGCCAGTGAAAAGAGGGAAGGGAAAACTGTTTTTCTACCTGCAGAGTAAAGTGAGGAGTGGTGCCAGAGGTCCTGAGTTATCACCTGGAACAGGCACTGAGTACAAGCCCTCCAAAGGCAAACAATTTAATTTAACTGATATGACACCTCAATTTAGAATAATGAAAAGGTTTCGTTTGGGAAGGACCTTTAATGATCATCTAGTCCAACTTCTGACTGGGGGCAGACACATCTTTCGTTAAATCAGGGGCTTGCTGGAATCAAGACAACTCCTCTGGATAACACCAGGGCACTCAGAGTAGATATGAGCATGTCTGTGATTGTGCTGTGTTACAAGTCCAGCCAGGAATCACCTTCCTATGCTCCCCACTGCTGCTGCACCTCTGCATTTGTTGTGGAAAGAAAAGGGCCCTGTAGAGAGCAACAGACTCACTAGCAAACATACCAAAGCATGCTATTTCAGCTCTTCTCTCCTCTCAGTGTGGGTTTTAGTTTGTTGCTCTCAGGATAGATGAATAAAGAACTGCCCAAACTGGCAAAGATAAAGGTCAGTGTCTAAAACATGTGAATAAAGGAGCCCCAAACCCAATACAGACATGCTGGCTATTCTAGCTATACATGCTCAAATGAAAAAACCCAACCCACAATCCAGATTTTGAATTTACAAACATTGCAATGTCCCACATCATCTGATTCACTAGTTCATTCCCAGTACTCAGAAGAGTATGGCAACCTAAACTGCTACAGATGTACAAATACAGGTGCTCTGCAGCCTTCTGAACAGAGATGAAAGTGCTAAGCATAGCTTTTCCACATTTTCATGTGTGGAAGTCACACACAAACAAGCAGCTTTCACAGAGCTAGAGATTATTTTTTCACAACATGAAATAATTTCTTTGACATCAGCACTTATTCATAAATCTAAATAGTCAGGACACCTACACTTCAAAGAGAGATTGTTCAGTAACTTCACCTGAAACCACATTAACCAGACAGGATTGTCTCTTGCATTCTGTATCTGGCATTATTTTTAGATAACACGTTCCATAACTCATATTACCAATATATGTCAATTTGAAGGAACACCAGGAAGCTCTCTGGTATTAATTGTGAAATAGCCCAGTTTTAATTAGTTATATACCAGCACTGCTTTTTTAGCATATAAATCACTTGTAGACCGTGCTTCCCTTCACACCTGACTGCATTTTGCAGGGTTTGTCTTTGTGAAATTAAACGCAAATGAATTCTATTAGAATATGCAAATCATGCCTTTCTTTGCTTGTGTCTCCTTACTTTTGGCCATTTTTTATAATTGATTCTGAGAAAAGGGTGAAATTTAACATGATAGGACTGTCACATTCAAACTGTGGAAACTCCATTTCTACTGCCTACTTGTCGTTTCCACAAGATTAGTTTTTCTTGAAGCTGGGACAGTATAGAAATTCAATGAAGCCATTAACTTGGAAAACAAAAACTCTAAATAAACAAATAGTAAATGTCTCCAAGACTATGTGTTGAGGAAGAGCAATTGGTAATGTATTCATTGATACTACTTATCATCACAAACAAAAATACTTACATTTGCTGAAAGTTGAGAAGTAAGTGTAGCAACTTTCTCCTGCGATGCAACCAACTCTCTTCGTAGTTTCTGAATTTGCTAGAGAAACAACAGACTGCTGTCAGTAATTCAGCAATGTTTTTGTTGTGGTTATTTTGTATGTTTTCTTGAGAGACAACCAATAGATTTACAATGTCTTAGCTTCAAATTTTAATCTCAGAACTATCCAGAAATACAAATTATTAGAAGTTGTAGCTCAGTGTTGTTCCAACTGTTTTCTAGCTCTCAACCGGTGTATGAGCCAGGATTCCAGTTAAGGGAGCACACATGGGTAAATGCTTAATTACTTTGTATGTAATATCCTTTTTTGCAAGGGAAATGTCACAAGTTTTTACCAAATCCCACAAGTCCCAAACATATGCTTAGTGCAATCAAGGAGATGTGACCTGAGGCTTTGAAACACGAGTGCATTTGGGTGAGGTTCGCCATGCCTGACTGTAGACATGATGCAACCAACATATGTTGAATGATAACATGATAAATGTACTCTCATGCTGCCTGGCATGAAGAAGGCTTTGATGGCTACCTCAGACACAAGATTCTTCTTTATGGTTGTCTAAAATTAGGTGAGGTAAAGTAGTATTTTTTTTTCTCTAACACATGCTTCCTACAGTCCCTGAAATTCAAACATGCAACCTCTTTAAATCTTATACAGTATTCAAAAACTTGCTTGCAACTTAAAAAAAATAAATGTAGCTTTAAATGTGCTTATTGACATGAAAATAAAGTCAAGACCCTTTTATCCTTTAATGAAAAACAGAATCCTTATGAAAAATATGTTTCCATTTTAGCTGGGGTAGATACCTAACATGAAGCTTGCACATCATTTTAAGCCCATTTAACTCTATTTGAGATCTTACAGGGACTTCTGGGCACTGTACTGAAATCAAGCACAGCATGGAGTTTCACTTTGAAGAGCCTCTCATATTCAGATGTAAATTATTCCAGACAAGAGAGATAAAATGGGTAAAACCAGCCTAGGAAAGGGAATATTTACAGTCACTAGTAAAGACCATTGCAGTACTTTAGTTTTATGACTCCCATGAAAACCAACAAGAAATACTGTACAAGCAACATGAACATGTTCCTGTACTTCTGTAACGCAAAAATAGCTCAGTCATTTATACTAGCTCAGTTGAAAAGGGGCAGATTATTGAGCTGTTCTCCATCCTGGACTGACCCTTTTATTTTTCCAAGTTTTCTCTTTTGGTTTTAAATGCAATTATTTGGCATTCCAGCTTAAACTACACTTTCATCATGCTCTTGCAAATCACAAAGGTAGGTCTCATGAAGTGCTGTCCAACATCTCCTGTAAGAGCATCTCAAGCAGACCCAGATATTGAGAAAACATCATGTAGAAATATAAAGGAAAGAAATGTTTATTTTCTATATTCAGACCTACAGAAAAGGCAATAAAATGAGGAACTGGAATTTACACTACTGAGCTACAACATGCCTCTTTATCTCTTTTTAACTTAAAGAGATGTGAGCTTAGACAAAATTATATTGAAATATACTGCAGCAAGGAGGGAAGGATATGTTTATTTGTTCAACATCCTCAAAATATCTTTTTTTTGACTTTTCCTTTGATTAGAATAGTAAAAATAGGAGCTGCATAAATGCAGGAATTGGAAGGCATGTAGCTCTGTGAAGTGGAAATGCACCCCTTGGTGCTGTATTTTATTGCAGTTACTCTTTGGTGCCCTTTTAATACAATCAGGACTTCATTTTGAGAAAGGCTGTAATTGTATCCAGCTGCTGACCCAGGCTTATAACCCATTCTTATACGTTGTGAGGAGAAAGAAGCTATTTTCCATGTCAAATTTGATTTATATCTGAAATCAATCTGCATTGCTCTGAAATCCCTCAAAGTGGTCAGTTTCAGAAATTTAATATAATTCAAAATGTGAGGGAGAGAAGTTCAAAGCAATCATTTGAAGTATTTTTCCTCCTGAAAGGTAGCACCTTACCTTGAATAGCACAATTCCTTAGATCCTGCACAGAGTAGAATTAAGTCTGAAATCAGACCTATCTTAACTCCTCCACTCAACGCCCAGTTCTTACTGATTCTTTTCATCTTTTCAGAATGACAGCCAGGAGACTTTCTTCAGCACAATGCTAAGAAAACACCTTCTAGTTAACTAAAAGCTGCACCAGGTTTCCACCAATACTTCTCAAAAGGCGATGCAAAGACACAGGGTGTATTTTCCCCACCAACTATACAGTTTAGCCAACGCAGGTAAACAATAAACTAAAAAATAATGTAAGCAATACAGAAGTAAAAAAAGGAAGAAAAGTTATTACCTCTGAATGTGCCTTTTCTTCTGCCTGGAAGAAAACAAAGAAGAAATGGCTTAGAATCAGTGTGCAACATAATTCTGGTAATAGAACATAAAAGCCAGCCACACTGAAGTGAAATGAATAGCTGCACGCATCCATTACATTTAAGGAAGGTATCCAGTAAAAACAATAAATGGAACTATTTTCAACTGGCTTGGCAAAGTTCCAGCTGAAACCCCAAAGAGCTTGCCAGCATACAGACAAAACGAAATGGTGAAGAAGGAGGACCAGAACTGCAGAAACTGGAGCTACATTTCTAAGATACAAACAAAAATTTACTATGCTCTCACTGCATGGGCCTTAGTCTGATTCAAAAGAAAACATTTATGCTGCAATGATTATTAGGGCTCCTGGATTTAAATTTGCTTTACTGCATACCAAGACATGTCCTTAATATGATACTATGTAATTTCTGATAAGAGAAGTTGACAGCACTTCTCATTGGGAAAGGGGAGAGGAACTTGCGTCTTAATGTAATTTTGTCCATACAGAGTACTGACCAAAATATTAAAGGCTATCAAGGCATGTTAAAGTTTTCAATTAAACTTGCTAATATTTAATAATTTAGGTATTTTCCATATTGTAATATATTGTGTCACATATTGAAACTTTTTATTCAGCAGCCTTTTTCAACAAGCTAAGAAACGAAACCACTGCAAGGCAAACCTTTGAAAGTCATTCAGTTTCTAAGCTTTGGATCAGTCCTATTCAGGAGACATTTGGTGGACAGATAAGTCTTGCTTCAGTGGGATTCTAATGGAAAAGAATGGCATACAACAAGAAAGGAACCCTTTCATAACATAAAATAAGAATCAAATTAATCCACCCCATGGTCTGAAGTGGCCTATGTTCAGAGAAGCAGTCTATGTTATCTGGAAGAGAACAGTAAACAGTGGAAGGAAAATGTAGGTAAGCAATTATCTCTAAATAACATTAGATACCCTATGAAAACCCAAGGTAAGGGCACTTCAAAAGTTCTCTGGCATAGGACTGTCTGTCTTATACTTGGTGAGGAAAATCAGTATGGTTGAATTTGAGCCTGTATTAGGCATTAATTTTGTTGTCAGGATTTTAATGATTTGTAACAGAAATCCTTGTTTTGCTTTACCTTGCATAAGGGGAGAAAACTTCTGGAAAATGCCTCTTTCCATACATGCTTATCTGTTAGCAGTCACTAAACAGACTGTGATGCTATGATATTTACCCTGGCAAGACTTAGGGTAAATATCAGTTTAAAGTTTCAGCTTTTGGCTGAAACTACTTCAATACCTGACACATCACTATGTGAGGCTAATTTAGTATAATGATTTTTTTTTCTCATCACTGATGTGACACACTAACCTTCTGATGAATATTTACAAAAAGAAGATTTGCCTACAGAAAAAAAATTATATTCTATTCCCATTATTGTTACATCAAACATGCAGTACATGGAGGGTCACAAAGGCATTGAGGTGATGATGTCTTCTTATGATTTCTTCTATGACAACAAAAGCAAAAAATTAGGGTTGGTGACTTTTTCCTAGAACTGCCATGGGGGGACATGGTCCTTGTCCTTGGAGCACCAAACCTGCTGATGAAGGCATTGCTACATTTCCTTACCAGACAACTTCCTCAATGCACAAGGAAGTGTTGCTTCTCCCAAAGTTCAGAGAGGCAGCTCTCATAAGTCAGATTTTGTGGGCAATGAAGGAAGTAAATGAATGAGAATGACCAGGATTTTGGACCAGCTTAAAAAAACAGAATCTGACAACCAAACGCATCTCAGTAGTTTTTACTTCAGTTTATGCTCACACCATTGTAACCCAGAACTCAGCCACTGTTCCAATAGGCTCTAAAAGAAAAAAAAAAATCTTTTTCTCACTCTACTTCTGCATTATATGCATGCATCCCATCCTTGCAAGGATTATTTTTCTTTCTTTGAAGTCTTAGAACATTAAGGTACAAATGACATGTCCTTATAGAACTCTTCTGAGCACGGCCTAGCACAATCAATGAGGCCTAGGGAATCAGAGTGTAGCTAATGCTGAGAGCCGGTGCGGGAAATTGGCAATTAACTAAATAGGGGAAAATTTAAGTGTTTCACCTACTGAGCAGGAGGAGATTGAAAATGGAGACAACCTATCATAATTTTTTCAATTACTCACAGGGCTAAATGAATTCACTGCCAAAACTGAATCAGTTTACTATGTCTGCTCACATGGTATATTTTTCTGTGAAACAAAATGGAGGTCTCTGTACATGCATATCACTACAAGCTTGATTTCCAGTCTATGCAAGTTAAGTCCTGAGAACCAAATGCAAGTCAAGAAGAAAGCCAATGTATACAAAAAAGAGTAGTGAATGCAGAACTTCTGTGGCATTGGACTTATTCAATGGCAGAAAATAATGAAATGCCTCTTCTGAATCTCATATTCTAATTCCCAAAGAAACAATCTTCAGAGAATAACTTGTTTTCAACTATCCTCTGGTAATTATACATGAAGGTCTTGATCTTCATTTAGTACTTTGATTGAATTTCTCAAGTGACTAGGTCACAGAAAACACTAGAACTAAGGCTTAAGACAATGCTTGATAAATCTAAGAAATACATTTAATTTAGATAACCCTGTGAAGCTATCCCACTGCACTCTTCACTCAGCTGATGTGATACTGAGTGTTAAACTTTTCAGGCTCCTACTCCACTTATGCATCATCTTTTGATTAATTGCTGAAAATTTTAAACTATTTTCAAAGAGGGTTCAAGCAGAAGAAATTCAGATGAAAAATCTTTGCTAAAAGTCAATCCTAGTAATTATTTACACCAATTTATTTCTGGTCCTTTTCAGATTTTTCTGCAGCTTCCATTATCTTGCCTATATAATCCATTACTTAAGGAGTGGGGCTCAGCTGCAATGTGAATTCACAGTCAGAAGATATTTATAGTATGAACCTGGGTAAATAGTTTAAAGTTTATTTTGCAAGGAAAATACCACTCTTTAATATCATGGGGTTTAGTTAATATTTCCAAGATATTTTGTTGAAATATAAAAGGTTATATAAATAGTAAGTTTAGTAAATTCTTGCTACATTACACAACATCAGAACACAGATATTTCAGAGTTACTCACTTACTGGGTGCTGAAAGCATCCTGTGTCACTTTACAGCTTGATTTTTTTTCATCTATCAGTTTCATAACATTCTAATCTTTGGCATGAAAGCTTGAATTACAATTTTTGGCACACCTTCCCATGCAAACTGATAGTAGGGTCTCATAGACAAGGAAATAGTTCAAAAGGTTTTTTCAACCATGAAAACATCAGTGAGAAGCTTAACTCTGACTGTAAGTCATGCCTCACATGTAGCCAGCCTGCATATACATTCTACACCTCTCACCTTCACCTCCCCTCTCCTGCTTCCACATAATTCAGGACTGGTCTGGACTGGAATGACTTGCAACTTGCAGTTTAAGGCCTGTAAAAACCTAAGGCATGTGTACTCAATGTTT
The DNA here is from genome assembly GCF_028551555.1 of Melozone crissalis. Lineage (NCBI taxonomy): Eukaryota > Metazoa > Chordata > Aves > Passeriformes > Passerellidae > Melozone > Melozone crissalis. The sequence goes on along the minus strand of NW_026535782.1, from coordinate 30,187,168 downwards.
TAGACATGCCCTTGAAAGAACCTTTTCATGGTTAAACAGAGCTAGAAGAGGCACCATTGTGCATGGATACAATACACTTCCCAAGCTAACGTGAGTTTAGCATTGAGACAGAGCCACCACGTGCTACAAATCATCAAACTGCAGGAGCTTGGTATTCCTAGGCAAGAACTGGCTCTGGGTAGGGGAGGCCATCTCTGGAATGTCAGCTGACACCACTCAACAGCTGGACATACGGAGAGGACACACACTATTGATGAATGCATGGGATAAAGCAGGTAAGTGGGCGGCTCTCCTGTGAAAAGGGGTTCCTGCAGCATCTAGTTGTGTTAGTGACGAGGTTGCAAAGCAACTGCTGTGTATCAGCAAGAGAATGTCCAAACATCCCTATGGCTGATTTCTTGTTAGTAGAACAACCAAAGCAATAAATGATGCAGAATGTATTAAAAAAAATCCCCCATAAGATTAAAAAAAAGAACCAACCAAACAAAAAAATATAATAGAGGGAAAAAATCAATTACAGAACAACTTCTGGAGATAGAAACAGATATTACTCAACCTAATTAATTTAACTCATGAAGATTAAAGTTTTAGAAAGTTACTCTCTTCTCTTTTAAAATAACAATTACATGCTGCTACTTGCAAGTAAAATCAGTAGACACTTGAACTCCAAATTACATCTCCCTTACTCTAATGCAATCTTGTGGCTTTCAAGAAGTTTACCTCAAACAAGACCAGGAGAGAAGTAATTTTCTAAATTATGCACTAGCTGACGGTAAGCAAAATGACTCAAAATGGTCAACTACAAAAGCATAAGGACCCCCATAAGAGAGACACTCTTAGACTTTCACGTTGTTTTTAGCTTTCAAAATGTATACTAAGTGATTTTAAACATTAGTAAACAAATCACGTAAAAAGGTGAAAATAATGTTTTCTAAAATAGTATGCAGTAGTACAAAGCTGAAAACAAACATTCCTACTTTATTGCAGCAAAATTGTACTTCTCCTGGATCTCAAAGTATTGAAATTTTCACAAACAATGAACAAGAACAGAGGCAGGCAAAATTTTTTTCTAAAATATCAATACTCACCGTAGAGTAGAGAGAGGATGTGCTGGAGACAAGTGATAATGAGGACCCATGCACTTTAAGAAAAGGAAAATAACATGAAATATTGCTGAAAGCATAAAACTTCCCACATGTAGCTCAATAAGTAAACAAATTTTTATAATGAGAACCAATTTTCCACAAAGAACAATTATGAGCCATCAGTATAGAATAACTATTGATAGATTTCCCTGCAATTAGATTGTCCTATACAGAAAAACCATTTTCCTGGGTATGGGGCAGGTAAGTGAGACAATGACATTTTGTGTTATTATCAGCAAACCAAGCATCTCTTTTGTTGCTTTGACAAGAAATCACTTGATAAATACACTCTTCAGAGAAACCAGAAATCGAGCTGTTTATACACCTGTCCTAAATGAGTTTAGTAAGATACTATGCTTTGGAAAACATATCACATTTCTGTGGGGTGAGCTCCCAAGCTTTCCTCAGAAAGGCTGACCTGTGTAGTTGTAGTCCATGGGAAGGAGTAACTGTGAGGGGTAGTGACATATTTCCCTTAATCCTCAGTGGAGTCTGCCTCAAGAGCATTAAGTGAATGTTGCAGGGCTGCACTTTAAGAAATGGGGTTCCTGGCCTACCTGGAGATGGCAAATGAAGACTAAAACTGTAAAAAAACTTGCCCCTTCTGCTGACTCTCCTGAGGAAGGCTATATGCACATATAACTTCAAAGAAGATAATTTATTTCATTACCTTTTTTATTTTTGTTTTACAAGATGGGTTTTTAAAAAAATATTTATCTTTTGCCACAGTTTGATAAAAGAATTATTTTGCTTTAATAGCTAACTGTCTGCAACAAACAGACACAAGAATACTTGGATTAGCCAAATGGACTTTAAACCTAGTTTTTTACTTACAGAAATGTGGAACACTGACCACTGAAATGGAGTGGCTTCCAAAGTATGTTGATTTTCAGTCTCTGGTTTAAATATCTGAGCTAAACTGCCATTCTGCACCGTGGCTCTATGCATTACCTCACTTGTTTCACTTTAACCTTCCTCAGAGCTCCTATCTTAAAATACATCTGACCTTCTAAGAGCATCATTTCATGTTAATCTCTAATGATCATAAACTGCTGAAAACTGTTTATTGCTGCTGCATTGACTTTCATTTACTCAGGTTGATCACAGTTATCCACTCCAGCTGGACATGAAAGAGAACTAATGAAAAAGCTTTTATCAAAACCACTGGTGGCCCATTACTGAAATTCTACATTTAACACATTTTTTTTTTTATGCATTAATTGCTTTGTTTTCTCTACTATTCTTCCAGTGTTTCCTTTGATAATTCTGTTCCTCAGCAAAGGGTCTGTCCTTGAATTATGTGATATTCTTCTGTGCAGTCAGCCATCCTCTCTGTGCTGACAACTCACAGCTTGAGTTGTCCTGCACCCTGCTGCTAGTATTACAGATCCAGATGTCTGCCTGATATATCATCTAAAATACAGTAAAATGAATCAAAAAGGTAGAAGCATTATTTGTCTGTTGTTTTATCTAGGACTTTTTAAATTCCTTTTATCTTGTGACCTCTGGGGCTAAGGCAAGACTTTTTTAATTTGCCTATTACAAAGATAATTTACATTGTCATCACTTAGCAGTAAACAAGATGATTGTTATAGAATGAATTGCACAGGGTTTTAGTTGTCTTTTTTGTTTAATTAAAGCATTTAGAGGACTTTGCACTCATGGGAATTCTGCAAATAATCAGATTTACCAGAAATGTTAGTTAGAAGAAAACGTTACAGTGCATTTAATTAGGAGTTGTCAGGTTCTCTGTGGATTAAAAAAGACCAAAACCCAAAAAAAAAAAAAAAAATTCACCAAGTTCCAGATGTTGCAGATAGCATTAAAGAAAGCAAACAGTAATAATCTGCATAAAGTAGCGAGGTCAGTTCAAATTGCAGAATTTCAATAAAGAAATTCACATGGTGTTTGCTGAAGGAGGCTGTAGGAAAGTGGGGAATTTAAATGACTACAAAACAAAGGAGATGTTAAGTAGCATTGGTGTTTGGGGGAAAAAAAAAAGGAAGCACAGAAGTAGGACTAAGAAAGCAGAGAATACTGTAGTCGGGTATGTTCAGACATTTCAGATTTAGAGGAAAAAAGAATAATTTTCCAAGAATGGCTTCCTTTCCTCCAAAATTTCCGACAGGGGATTTGTACACGTATGAGATACATACAGCATTGCTTTTTACTGGGTGAAAATAATACCTTCCATGTTTCAGGATAAGAAAGGCTTGTGAGTCCAACTCAACACGATTAATATAAGCTTCACAAAATCATTTAAGTTTCTGTGGTGCAGGGTGCAGAAGAAATATTTTAAAATTTTACTATGCTTTGGACATCTATTTTGGGATGTGTTTATCAATTTAAGTAGTTACTCAGTCTTACCTTCTTCCATGCTGTCCCTGAATGAACCAGAATGACTGATTGCTCGTGGTCTCTCTTCCAAGGATGTGGCACTGCCACACAGCTGGGAGTCATCGTAGAGATCAAAAGAAGTGTCTTGTGCAGGGATGCTGTTTGAACGCATCATGCTGGGTCCAGGAAGGTTAAACTGTGATAGGTTGGTTGGACTCACTGGAATAAAAAGCTTTATTATTGAAGCACATTTCCATTAAGTGAATTTTGCTTCTGCACAATATTTTAATGTAGGACTAGCACGGTTAGGTGGACTTCATGCTCTTGAGACAATGGAAAGCTTTTATTCCTACACTTAAAGCTTCAACAAAAAGGTGGAGCAGATGGCCTCAAAGGAGCTGGATGACAATAATCCTGTAAAGCACATGGTAACGCTAACACTGGCGTCTAAACACCCTTTGGCAGCCCATAGAAAATCAATGGAGGAGATTCAAAAGTTAAAAAGGAAGAAGAGGTCATAAGTACTTTTATAAGCAGCTCTTCTAATTAATCAGTATCTGTATTTCATAGTTATATACCTTTATTACTGACTGCATATACTGGCTGTTAAGGCCAAAGTTTATTTGCATATATAAAATATTTATCCTTTGATTTACAGGAGCACACCTACCACTATACTAGGTTGAATATTTGTGCAAAGGCCTCAGCTGAATTTCATCCTAATAAAGAGGTGTAGTCAGACATAGTTGAAATCAAGAACAGCATTGATGAACCTACTTTAAGCTTTCACAAAGCTCTTTTACCAGGAGGAAGGAAAGCCTAGCTATGGTTACCCCAGACCACACCTCAATGCCTAGAAGAAAAACCTAACTGTGTAGCCAAATTCAGCCTCAGTATTTGGACTTCTAGTTTAGATCATCCAAGGTTTGTCCTAAAACTACCAGAACAGCTGTGCTGTGAGAGCAAATTATTCTACATGGATATGAAAACTGAAATAAAGCAAAGGACAATGAAAAAATAAATTTTAAACCCCATGATCTTATTTCTCTATATTGTGAGTACACAAGAACTACGAACAAAAAGAAAATGAGATGATTGTAAACAGAAAATAATATAGTGAAAAAACACTGCCTAGAACTGTGACACAAAAAAAACTGTCTAAAACTACAGGAGAAAAATTCAAAGCAGTGGCTTGTTTAGCGAGGATCCAATTTCATTTTTAAAAGTAGTTTACTTCTTTTTCCGTATGTAGTAAAGACTAACATGTGCATGTCTGATCAAATTCTTTTGAGTGATTGTAACCTACAGATGCCATAAGCTGTGACAGAGAGATAGAAGTCTTAATTCTTCAAAGGATGTTAGTAATTCCTTACTAGGGGCCTAAATCATAAAAACCTCATTGTGAACCTAAGCATGTGACAAGTTCTGTGGAGAGAAGTGGGTTTTACTCAGAATTAAAGAAAGAAATAATACTATAAAAAAAACCCAAAACTTGTGTTGAATTAATTTGAAACAATATTCAGAAGAACCAAATCTAAAACTTGGTTTGTAATCAAATAAAACTGCAATGTCACTCACATCCCTAAAATACTATATTGCATTCAAGGTTAGGTTTGGATTGGGCCCAGTGCAGTTATAGCCAGGTCCAGCTACTGAAACACATTGAAAAGGTCTATCTCAAAGCAAACCTCTATGTAGGAAAAATTCAATGTTTAGTTTCTTACATTCACTAAAATCACTGGAACAAATCCTACTGATTGTGAAGCCTAAAAGATGAATAGCTTTGAACTAGAAGCTAATTTCCAGCTCTCCCTCAAAATTTATGTCCTCGGTCAAGTCATAAAGAATCTCTGCTTCTTTTTTTCCTCTATGCAAAATAGGTGATACCTCGACCCACTTCATTAACCACACTGTGAGTTTCCCCTCATTAGTGAGGTACAACAATATGGTGATGACAATGTTAAAAATAAACTACCTAGTCTGGCAGACTAAGAAATATGTACAGTTGAATTTTATGCTTCCATTGACAAGAGGGAGAAACAGTGAAGGGAAACCGCATTTACCCAGGTTGGAGAAGTGATATTTTCCAGTTGCAGATGAAGACATAGCTGAAGGAGAAACAAGCGGGGACTGACTGCCAGTGTCCTGCAGGCCTCCGGTTGAATGGGAGCGCAGCCATTCCTTGCCTTCCTCCTGACTTGTCTGCCGGGATGATGGTGCATATCTGAAAAACCACAGCTGGCATGCTCAAGACAATGACAAGGTGATGCCTTAGAAAGAAACAGCTGTCACATAAATACCCTTCACCAGTTAGACAGAATAAATCCCTAGGAAAACATCAAGTCCAGTCAAGTGATTATCACCAGAGATTTTAACTAGGTACAGTTTACCATTGGGTTACACTGAAAACATATAGGACTTGAACCCCCCTACTCTTCATCCCCCTCCCCAAAACAGCATTCCCTTCTTTTGAAGAGACAGGATGATAAACTATAACAGACAGACAACTGAGCTGACAGAAAAAGACTTCAAAGCTATAGGAAGTGTACAGGTTGATGCAAAAGCTTGGAATCCGTATGGTTAGGATGGGGATAGGCAGAATAGAAGCCAAGGAACGTTAGTAGCCACTTACAAAATGACATCTGTCACACATCATGTGGGCAATTGATTAGACAACAGGAGTGAAACAGATCAACAACTCTGAAAGAGGAGTTTGCATTGGTAACGACAGATACTCATGATCTTATGCACTAGATGTGCCGCTCTGAATGCTACCTGACATTGTGTCCTGCCCCAAACTGAGGGGAGGGAAAGGGACAGGAAAAATAAAAAATTAGCAGAAAGAAGTTCTCTGGAAGGAAGAAGTTTGGCAATCAAATAATTAATCAACTGCTTCCTATGGTAAACCAATAAAACAACTGCAATGCGACATGTGGGCCAAGAGGGAGAACTGGTAACTCACTGGTCCAGCCTTGGCTGAGCTGGAAGAAGGGCAATTCTGGCAGTGATTAAACATTAAAATGTGCAGACACTGTGGGTCTTAATCAAGAGATTTGTTTTCAGCAATGTCTGAAAATCAGAATGAAATACTTTATTCAGACAAAATACTGCTGAGAAATGAACACCTCCTTTGCTACTGTCATGAGCTATCAGTGTTCCCCAAAACAGCAGAGCAGAAAGGGCTTTTGATATTCTGGCTTCAGGCTTGTGAGGCACAAGTGTTTCTGCTTAGAGAGAAAATTAAATGAACATGTAAGTTCTTGTGTTGTGCTTGGGGTTTTCTACAGTTTTTTACAGCAGTAAACCATATTGATCTTATTAAATATTTACTTCCTTTTTCCTTTCAAAAATACAGCTATGATCTTTGCCTATAATTGTGGTAGAGCACAAAGTTACTGAGTAGTTATCAGATTGGAAAGACGGCAAAACAAGAAATCAGGATGTGAGTTTTGGACTGGCTTCTCTGTACATTAAATCAAACGGATTTTTTTCCCTGGGCTAAGTGATCTTTTTTATATGCCTGTAAGCACTATTCCCACTCCAATTCACTTTCAGCTTTCAGCCACCATTACAGCTGTACAACCACAAACTTTGATCATCCCATAGTATCCTCACAGGGTCCTCATTATGCCTTTAATGTCTTCCACCTTTTCCATTCTCTCCAAATAATAAAAAAATTGACTAAATTCTTATTAAGGAACAGCTAGTGCAGAACGTCAGAAGGTGCAATATAGTGACAATAGTTTAGCACTATCTTAAAATTTCACAAATATTTCTTCATAACTCAGGAGATTTAATGGTGCAATCTCAGTTATTGGAAAGATGTAGTGTCTGTGTGCATGCACATATATCCTTGCTTGCCAAATCTTCCTGGATTGGGGAGATGGGCTTCCATGTCTCATGAGACTAACCAAGTTACCTAATAATCTTCTCTTTTCACTGTGGAGGAGAGAAGAGGGTAGATAAATGCTGTTTTCTGTGATGAAGATAGAATTTAGTGAAGTGTTAGTAGCAAAGCTGGATTCTGTATTGCTGGATAAGGACCAAGAAAACTGCATGGAGCAGAAAACATTTTATACTTACAAACCTTGGATAGTAAAATTAGTATTTTCTAGCCCTACCCTTCAGTAGCTCTCCAGTTCAAACTGCATGAATGTTTGAATGAGTCCAAAGTAAGATCCACCTCTAAAACCTTGTTTTTCTCCATAATGTTTTCAATAATTAGACCTATTGAATTGCATAAATATATTGTTCTGTCTCTTTTAGCTCTCCAGGATTCAATGCCTTTTAAAGATTCATTCCATAAGGAAATGATCCCTAATAGTATTTACTTTCCATGGTATATCTTGAAAGAAGATTTATTCCTTAGGCAGACATGGAAAGAAAAAGTCCATTGTTAAAATTTACATTTTATGGTTTGAATTGAAATTCCAAGAACTCTGTTGTAAACAGGATCAACAGAAGGAGAAAGAAAAATAAAGGCAGCATAGAAAAGGTTACAGGAAAAAAGAGAAGCAGCAGTCATGCTCAAAAATATATATACCTTAATCCCTTTTTGGGTAGTGTATTTCTGTCAAGCTGCATGCTGTTAAAACAAAAACAAAAAATCCCTAAGGACATACAGCAAACAGGACTGTTCAGAATCACAAATTTTAAAGCTGTAGGTTTGTATGAATAACAGAAGGTCATTTAACGCCTTTTCATATAACTTTCATGATAAATCCTTTACTCGTTGGAAGGAACAATAGGACATGGACTGCTGCACATTCATTTTTCATCTAGACATGCTCTGGGCTGGGTCAATAGTAATTTGGAGACTGTCCAAGTCAGAAAGAAGTGCTTCTTTACTATTTCTAACCTTTCTACAGCTTTGCTCTGCAATCTGTGTGAGAATCATATGGTCACAGTGTGAATCTTTTTTTTTTCACAGTTGCTTATGATAAGGCAATATATTTCCAAAAGAAATGAAGGCTGTGGCACCTGCTAAGAGGCAGCATGGCCTTGCCAGAAGCCAAATAACAGCTCTGCATGTAGAAATATGTCCTAAAGATTCAGAAACTTGGCGCTCTGTTGTTGAGGGGCTCACACAGTAAGGTGATGGTGGGGACAATGAAAAGTGGCACCAGAGCGATGTTCTATTTTCCTGCACACAAAGTGTCAAAGCGGCTGAATACCCAAAACACATGGATGGAGTTTTCCTCATTTAAACCCCATCACTGGAAGAGCACCCACTAGCCCTCCTTCCAAGTGCCATTTCAGCATTTCATCATAAAGTCTTGGTCTCTGGTCGGTGTGGTTTGAACTAGTTATCATCAAGTAAATATTGCCAAGTTCTCTCCCTTTAGAACATAGCTTAGTGTCATCACATGGGTCAAATAGCAAAATGGCTTCTGAAAGCTTCTGTATTACATATCATAATCACACCTCTGAGAGCAGCAGTAACTTAGGACCCTTGCTACCCAAGAAACACCCTTATTAAAGGTGTTTCCTGTTGAGCTGTGGGTGATGGGAGTCCTACTGTCATGTATCCTTGATCCTAGCAGATAAAGGCTGTGAAAACACTGCTGGCATGGACAATGCATTACTATCAGGGGTTGGGTAAATGGAAGCAAACTACTTTTACCACCAGTAAATTTTAGAGACAATTTTACTAGTTAAATAAAGGGCCTGGTTCTGCATTTGGAGAAAGCAAATGGAAAGAGAAAATCATCAGTATTTCAGCACAGGCCCAGTTATCATGATCCATGTGGAGTAATCCCATGGCCCATGTCAGACAGAGGACTGTATTTTCAGCATTTTGCTCCCAACATAACTAACAGGACCTAGAATGGCTGGCAAAAAGAAAACATAAATTTGAATGAATGATTTACTTTTTTTTTTCTTCACAGAGAAAAATGCAGCCTTGATGTTCCTTCATTTACCTTTATGTACCTCTAAATTTCAAGATGAATAAACATAATCAAAACACCAGTTTCTTATGCAAACACTTAAAAGTGCAAATGAACAATGTATTTTCCAATATTACTTTGACTTGGAGATATATTTATTTAAAAGTAATCTATAGCACATTATCTAAAAATAAGGGAGTCAGTTCTCCTTTAAACCAACCCGTAAGCCAAAAGGTATGCCAGTCATATAAGTAGGTTAAGAGTGACCATAAGATTTTCCAAAAATCTTTTGAATTCAGATGATCAAATGAAATAGAGATGAATATTCCTCAACATAAACATGGAATTATTGCAACTGCATTAAAGTAAGTGTAGCAAAAGCTCATTGTGTGTTTTTAAAATAATAATGCTTACAAAGATGCTCCTAGATTTTAGATAATTATATGAAACCATTAAGCAAAGTTTCATGTAACTATTACTTCAGACCAATAACTGCCCTTATCTTTTTAATATCTGAAATCATTCATCCACCAAAACCTGGGTTCATTGCTTCCACAGAAACTGGACTTTTGGTAAATAGAACTTAATGTACCTCACATCTCTGGAGTTGATAATGATAATAAAGACATTCCTTTCCTGAAAGAAGCAATGCATACATGGACAAAGAGCAATATAAAGTGAGGATGAGAATATAAAAATATTCCTGATATTTTCCTTTGCTAGGTAAAGTGGAAAAAGCAATCTTGCAAAAAGATGAAGACATAGGCTGAAGTTATCAAGCCCACTGCATCTCATTCTCTTTTGTTTATTTTACACTGCTGAAACTGACTATAACTTTTATGAGGGAAATTACAGGAAGCCTTACATTCACCATTTTCCTACCTGCCCTTGGTGATGAGGTTATCTTGGGAAAGGGCCATAATAGTATATCCCTGAGCTACATATAACTCTTTCAGAGCTATATAGAGCTAAGGAATAAAACAAATTATTGCAAGCTAAGAAACAGATAGGGAGCTCCATGACAGGCTGGGCCAAGCTGATATGGGTCTTACAAATTAGTTTCTACAAAGTCTAGGCATATAAGAAAATCTGATACGTGACGCACTGCTTCACACCTTACAACCAAAACTATAAATTATGATAATTTCAAATAATTGAAAGTTTTGAAGGGCTTAAATGGATTTCAATGCACTTTCCTAGCACTCAAAACTACACATTCTTTTAAAGCAAACTAGAGAAAGCCAGTCATGTAAGTAAAAACCACTTCCACTCTGCTAATCTTAAAATGCAGCTATTACTGCTGATCAGACCACTGTTTATTTCTATATTGCTGCATTTTTATGCCTTCCTTGCTGTGTCCTTCAGATTAAGCATAAGAAAGTTACAAATTGGCAATGCTCAACAGCAATTAAGGGTTTGAAAGAACTACTGGTGATGTGCCCACTTGGAAAATTTTACAACTAAAGCAGTAATGTTTTCAATTAACCCCAGAAGATGGTTTTATTTTAGAGTATAAGTACCTGCATGATCATTTTAATCCCTCTGAATTGCTGTAAGGTACAAGTGTCCTCCCATATAGGGAGCTACACTGCTACAACAGTAGAATTAGACTTTTCTGTATACTGCTAGTGCAAAACCATCAAAAGGCCTAAGAGAGGTGCAAAATAATTTCCTTCTGAAAAAAAAATATTTTGCTTGCTTTTACGGAGTCTATTTTCTGGTTGCTGCAATGCAACAGAATCTCATTGAATGCCACAGAATTTGGCTAGAGTGAGCTCTGACACTGCACTCCAGGAGCTGTCAGGGAGCTCTGCGTTGATGCCGTACCATCACTCAGTGGGCAGCCTGAAAACTGTGGGCAAAGTCTGAGCATCCCTGTAGGGACAGGGGGGTAAAAATAGCAGAGACCTTGCAGATTTGCTGTCTCCATGAAAGGTGACTCTTTTTTTGGAGGCAGCCAACGGCTATTTTCTTTCAAAGAAAATGCAGATGTACTCTGAGATTTTGTTCTCATTTTCTGTGTTCCTTCCAGCTGTTCCTTCCTAAAACTTGGTGTCCCAAAGTATCAAGTATAATGGGATATCTACTTTCTAAAACTTATATACAACATTTTCATTTTCAAAATGCTCTGTCCCAGCACGGCGCTACAACTCTGTACACAGGTACTGCAAGATAGCCTCACTATTTTCCATTTTGTACATATGCAAATATATCCTGCCCTGTATATCCTTTCAGACTAATCAGCCTTTGGTCACTCACCTTCAGTAACTCTTTACCAACTAGCACTTTTCCCCCCATTTGCTTATGAGAGTGTTATTAGGAATAGCACTTAAAGCTTTAGTAAATTCAGGATTTTTATTGCATTTACTATTTTTCTGCCATTCAGAGAGCATACTTTCCTGCAAATGAATTAAATTAGCCTTTATTATTTAAAAGGCTGTTAATGACTAATCTCATGTTATTTGTTACTTAACCTATTTTGTTTAATGTCTTCTGTATTTTTCCAGGCAAACTGGCCTTCCCATAATGCCCTTGCTCTCCATCCCTGCTCTCCTCCTCACTCTTTCCTCAGCAGAGAGCCTTTGAAAACTTTTCTCCAATTCTAATGACTTCAGGGTTTCAGGCTCTGCCTGAAGCAGGGAAATGAAAAGTTCATCAGGACCAGTAAACCGAAGATAACTTCAACCTTTTCATTTCCTCTTAGTATGCTTTCCATTACTGATACTTATCCACCAAATTACAGCTAATGCTTCAATGAAATAAATTTGAATTTTTTATATCATCTATCATTAGCTCTCTCCTCTCTTTCAGTATTTTCCTGCATTTTCTCTGCACAGACTTTATGTTGCTTGCTATTTGTACCTCATGGTGCACTTTGGGCTTTCTGATTTTGTCCCTACATTATGTTAGTACATCTGATTGTAAGGACTGCTGATTCAGCCTTTTGCAAGCTCTAGGGTGACTGAAGAAAAAGAAAAAACCTCCTTGCAGATAATTTTTTATGCTACGCCATTCTATAATTAGTATAATGAAAGGCATTTCAAATATGACATTACAAAGAAAAAAGGACATCATGTGCTGCCAAGCATATCTGTCTCCAATGTTGCAAATCAATGCTTTTGTTGTGAAAAAATACTTTGCTACAAGTAAGTTTTCATGTATAAAAGAGTTTAGAAAATCAGCACTTTTATCAGACCTTTTAGAAAAATTGAACTTCAAAAACCCTGTTGGGGCTATAATTCAAGAAATGACACCATTTACTCTAGGTACATATATTTGTTTTGAGGCCAGATCAACATGAACAATGGCTCTCACTGGACTCAATCATAATATCCCCATATGGACTAATCTGAAGCTTAAAAATATTGCCAACAGCAAAGTATTTGGAACCACTGAAATTAAGTCACTGAACAAATACATAAAGTATTAGCAGTGGAGGTTGCTCAGAAGCTTCTGCCAAGCCATTAATTTTTGAAATGTGATTTTTACGATTGTGTGTATCAATATAATTTTTGGCATGAATTCATACTGGTCCACATCATTCTAGTGACCTCATCATATATGTGGCAGTGAAGGATTTTGTAAGCTTAGTATTAATAACTGACCTTTGAAGAAATATTGTCACATTCAGTTCATAGTACACAAATTTAAATACCTATTTAAAAATTAAAGGCAAAGTGCAAACTACAAATTGCTCGTGTATCAGTGTATTTATAACTACTATATTGTTAACAATTCTATATATTGTTAGTGTACATTATATTGATACATATATATGCTTTATAAGTATTAAAATACTATATAGTATATAATTATAATATAATTTGCATATTAGTAAGAGGTGCGACTTTTAGCTGATATAGTAATACTTATGAATGCAACATAAGAAAATGAAATCTATGAAAAGTTTCCATCTAGATTTCTCAAGGTTTTGATTATGAGGTTTTTTAAAATGCTGGCTTACTGAAAGTGGATTCCTTCTATGCAAAGGATGGGTACTGAACAATCTCTGAGTTTATATAATAAAAGGCAAAAAAACTCTACGTTGTATGTTAAAGGTCTTTTCTCCTTAAATGTGTGGGATGTTAAAAAACTAATTAAGTTTAAAATATTTTTGACTGATTCAGTAAAATTTCATTTTTTGAATCAAAGGCTAATGAAATATTTAATATTGATTTTACAGTCCCCATGTGAGATAAGAGTTTCACTGTCAAATCCTGAAAATTTTCATGGGAAACAGAAGTTACTTAGTTCCTAGAAAAGATTTTTTTTTCTCTCCTTCCAAAGCCAGATAAGTGTTTCAAAAAGAAAAAAAAAATTAAAAAAGGGGAAAAAAAAGAAAAAATCAAAGAAAAAATCTTGGTTCAACTGTGCCAGACTGGTCACACCTTTTATAATGTAATTTAAATGGTAAAATGTCTGCACATAAAAAAATTCTTTAATAGAGCAAACAGAAAAACATTTTCTTGCGTTTCTCTGTCTGTTCTGGGCACTTGCCAGGACTGATCATATAACAAGAATCTCATCTTGTAAACTGCCTCCCTGCCAGTGAAGCTGCACTTCAGTAAGGATCTGTGTAATGATTACCATGTAAGAAGAAACTTGTCAAGACTGAGTATTTTAAGGCAATACTGGTCAGCTGAAGACCAGGACACACCAGCTCTGCCTGTGCTTTCAGCTAATGGGAAGAGAAAAGCAGGGATCCCCCAGTTGGAGGTTTGCTTGCTTTGGAACTGCCAAATGCTGGGACAGCAGGTGGATCCTGCTGCAGGAATCAGTATGTGCCTCTTGGCTGTTTACACTTGCCTTTAGTTAGACAATTTTCCCCCTTTTCTCTCACTGTCTCCAGAACAAGGGAACCCAAAAAAATTCTCAAGGTAGAAAAAGTGCTTGTAAAACCTTAAAAGGCAGTTGATTCCACATTATAACGCCTTTCAGCTCTCTTTTCTTCCTTCCTTTTATTACATAAAGGACAAAGCTGTTAATTAAACAGCGACCCTTTAGGAAAAAAGGTGGAGGGTTTATTTTTTTGGCTCCTGTCCTTTTGCCTCTCACTTATTTTGTGGTCACTATATCTATAGGTAAGCTCACCTTTCCGAAAGAGTAGATCTGACGCTTCCAGTCCTCATGAGCAGGCTCTGAACCTCCTGAGTGCTTGTTGTCAGTCCAGAGAGAGAGCCATGATGGCTAAGAGGGAGGTCAATAGACTCGGAACTGGTGTGAAGGCTAGTCATGGACTGGTAACTTGGTGTGTCCTTACTGCCCGCTGAAGAGCTGCTGAGGTTTGCAGCCCACACAAGAGCACCTGATGTGAAAGAGTGCACTGAGGCAGGACTGGAAGCCAGGGAGTGACTTAAGCTTACAACATCTGCATTTAAGTCCGAAGGTTTACTGAAGAGGGGGCTGCTGCTACCACTTTGCCCACCTGCACTGCCCATGCTGCCTGTGCCCGAGGATGGCGATTCCAGGCTGCCTTGCCGTGCCAATGTGGTACTAGGGCTGGGCATTGCCGATGTGGGTTTCACACCTTCAGTACTGGGTGCAGAGGCAGCTTTACCACTTGCCTTGGCACCAAACAACCTAAATGTAAAACAAATAGCTTTAGAGAAACTGATAGCCGCATTAAACATTCATGGCGCAACATCCTAAGAGCCAAACGACACATTTTTAATTACTGCTACGAAAATCACGCCTACCTAGTTGATCAATAACAGCACAAATTTAAATTCACTTAACCATATCACAATAATCATGGTTTGTTTCTTTAGTAACCGCTTACTCACTCCTATTCAGATGTGCTCTTTGCACAGACCCTCCCAGAGAGAGGAAAAATAATCACATTTTTGTCTTCCTAGTTCATAAACAGATTACACTTTCACCCAAATTCAGTAATTAAGCATTCCCAAGTCATTAGCTTTTAAACTCCTCACCTCTCAAATCTGCTTAAATGATTGCAACAAACACTTGCAAAATCCTAAATCCTTCATAGTTTAATAAACATCTAAGTATTTGTGCAAAATTCCCCTCTTATTGTTTTTTTTGCACAGATGGTCATGCAGTCATCAGTCACGTAGTAACCACTCAGAATAAACTGCACCATGGCTAAATGGGCTCAGTTTGTCTCCAAGGGCAGTAATGATAAAACTGTATGTCACATAATATCTTCCAGCAATTCTAGATATGAAAATTCTATAGTGATGATGAAAAAATAGATTTCAAGTCCTCTAAAATTTGAATTAAAAGGTCATGCAATGTTTTAATGTATTTCTGGAAATATTTTAACCTGAAGTTAACGTACAGCTTCTAAATTAATGGTAAAAAAATGCAAAAGTTATCATGATGTAAAGTAAGCATGTCTAGCAAGATAAGAACCCGTTTTACATTCTACCAAGCCCACAAAACTAAGCTGCAGCTTCCCAGCTGTCTGGAGATGATGTTTTGGTAAATAGGCACAAGAGGGCACTATTGGCTTCTTCTCCAGCAGTGAAAGTGCTCCATCCCAATTCATGGAGCATTCATCCAGATTTATACTTCCAGAAATGTTACAATAGAGCATTTACAATTGAAATTTAGCCTTGCCAATGCTTGTCAAAAAATGGAACGAAGCTGCTAAGATAATGAAGTGTTTGTAGCTGGAGCTGCCAACAATGGGAAAGTAAATCTAACTCTATAATTTATAAAGAGCTCTTCAATTCTCCATCCAGAATGTGGCAATGCCTGTTCCATTAAAAGAATGTGCCTGAACATAGGGTCCTTCTTCCCTTTGGGAGTTTACTGCAGTATTGAGAAGAAACTGCACATGTGGCTGAACTTAGAATCATAGAACATCTTGCGTAGGAAGGGGCCCATCAGGATCAGTGATTCCACCTTCTAAGCTTCAAACTATGGTTATGGGGATGTACCTAAAATGCTTAAACCTAAGGGAGCAGCCATTTCAGGTCTGAGGAAGTCTTCAAATCTCAAAGAAATCATTGTGTTGCATGAAAAAAATACCGCCCTTTTATTTTCCTGTACTTGACTTGTTTGTGGCAAAATATTCCCTGAAAAGGCTTTTTGCACAGTACTTCAACATACTGAAAATCCCTGCTTTAGATATTGCAACTTCAGGGAATCACAGAAATGCACTAACCTTCGAAATGTGGGGGAAGCAATATCTGGGTATTTGGAACCTGGCTGTCTAAGTCCTGGTGTGCCGGAGGCGCTTGCTGAAGTTGGGCTGGATTTAGGGGAGCTGGACAGCGAGACGCTTTCAGAATCGGACACGGCCACTTTCTCTTTTTCCTTGTCCGTCTGGTTGATGGTGACAGGGCTGGACCTCCCGGACCCGATCTTGCTCGGCTCTCGCAGTTTGGTGGCAGCAGCACCCGCAGACTTGCTGCTCACATTGGAGTCGATGCTGCTGGTGCTGGAGCGGTGGCCGCCGCGGCCGGGGATCCCGGTGCCGCTGGATTTCGAGGGGCGAGGCAGACTCCGGTACTGCAGAGTTGTCTTTGAGCTCACATGCAGGACGCCGTCGTCCTGGTTTTGGGAACCATCTAAGCTCGTCTTCCTCCCTGCGTTGGATTTCCCACTGATGGCTGAGGATTTTGGCATTTTTCCCAGCGTTGCTGACCCGCTTGTGATCGTAGCTCCACTTGTGGTGATTATGGTAGAAGATCCCAACCCAGATTTCTTGAATCCAAATGACCCTGTAGCAGTTGATCTCCCAATGCCAGAGGGAGGCTTTTTCCCTTCATCACCACTGCTCTTCCCTGCATCTGATGGAGATCTCTGTATGGAGGCTCCTTTCAGCGGAGTTTTCACTTTTTCTGAAGCTTTTGCATCATCAGTTTTTCCTAAGTAAAAGAATATTTGAAAAGGTCACTTGTGTTTAAGCGGCAATGTCTAAATATCTAATTTCAACACTGTATGATTACACTTTCAAAATGAAAAAATACACAAATAGAATTCCCCTAAGAAAACAGACCAGTTTGGTCTTTAGTCTCCCATCAGCTATCTGTAGGACACATTACAGATAAGCTTTAAGTATTAAATGCTTGAAATTCCCGTGAGAACTTCCACTTTCATAGATAGGTGGAAAATGTAGTTGTAGAAAATTATCTTGAATGAACCATAAGGAATCTTGACTGAATTTTTTTTCTGTTAACAGTATTTCTATATGAAAGAAATACTACTTGAAAATTAAATATTACATGCAATAAACATCTCCTGAAGTATGACATCAATGATGTGTGTAGAAATTAGTGGTACTTATAGAGTTCTTTAGTTTTCACTGATTACATCTTTTTAGCGTATGACTAAGCTTGTTCTGGTTAGTGACACAAAATTATCAGGGAGAGATTATGTTATGGAATGAATCGTCTTGATCTGTAACAATATCAATTACACAAGTTAATTAGTCTTTGTTGTATCCTTGATGACTTCTCAAGATTTTTGATTTTTTTTGTGAGGTTTTCTTCAGTCCTGTCTAGGCTTGTGACTATATAACATATATTTATATTTTCTTCCATATTTCCTAAAACTTTATTGTTACATGCAGGAAGGTCAAACTAAGATGTTCTGCTATACCAGAAAGTATCCTTTTCCTGTTTTACAAATAGATAAAAATCGCCATTTCAATTCTAATTTATCTCTAAGCATTTACTGTATACCACTAATAACTCCTAAAACATAGGAAAGTTTTTTCATTTACTCTTGAAGTAATTATGGAAGCTTTGGAGGTGGATGACCTAATTTCTCTTAAGAAACTAAAATGTAATAAAGAGTGACACCTGCAAAGCAGAACTAACTCCACTCATGTTTTTATCCAGCTCACACTTTATGCTACACAAACAGATGCACACGCCATGATACAGATCAGACTCTGACCCAGCAAACTTACAGCTAACTAGTAGCTAAGGCCTCAATTCTGTGTTGCACAGTGGCTGCCTGATCGCCTTGAGCAAAACAGATCTGGAAAGCTTAGCTTGGTGTTCAGCAAACCTTTAATTATCTCCATTTTTAATTGCTACTAGAGGGATATAAGTTCTGTATCCATATGATCACCATGACAGTGCTCCTCAGGGTTCTCTCAGACCAGAGACTGATCAATCTTTGGCAGTTCCAAATTGCAAAGAAACAAAAGGGGTTCACAAAGAGCAGGAACTTATTCTGAGGCGATCTTTGTTAGTTGCTCTTACCACTAGGGGTTCAAGCATGCACTGTTGTCTCAGGACATGAAAAAGCACCAGAAAATGTTCTACTGAGAATACACATTTCCTTAGTAAAATGATGGATTAGGATTAGATGCTTTTAATAATTATCTCTTTCATCAGCTTTGTATTTTTGCTTCAAAAGTAGATTGCAGAAGTGGTTACTACTTCTGAGAGGCTTTCCAAAATTAGGTAGGAGGGCATTTAGCACTGAAATGTGTAAAAAGACTTTTTGTTTTACAATTTTTTATCACTTAACAGTGATAAAAAGAGCACTCATAGTATGTGGAATGTGATAATTCAGCTTTAGTTCAGAAATAACTAAAAATATCATTTGGAGTCCCCTCCCTTGAATATTAAATCTTTTTGATTCAGCTTCTAATATTTGGCCATTTCTATCCATATGTTGAATTATCAAAAGTAAGTTTTTCTAGAGAATAAGGATAAGGCACTGATGATTAGTCCAAAAATACTTCTAAGAATTAATAGGCATTGACATACACAGATGACAGCACAACAAAATGCAATCACAGTTTTGTTATGTATGCACCTATGTGTACTTAATAAATTATTATTATGCATGTAGCAAACTAACAGAAATGAAAATGTTATTTTAATATTAAAATCTGAGCTTTCAGTCATTTGTGGAAGGAGCAAACAATGCATATAGTATGCATACATCTATAACATCCATCAGTTATTTTAAAACCACTGTAATCTGAACTACAGAAGTTTCCTACCTGGGGTCTTGAGTGCACTTGTTCCTGCTTTGTGCCTGGACTGAGTTGTTCCCACTTGTGCAGTCATGCCTCTCCTCCAAGATCCAGTCTGTGACACAGAGAGAGATGTTTTCTGTCCCCCCTTCTCCGACTCTTCAGACAGCCCCGAGGGAAGGCCTTTCCACTTGCCACTGCCGTCTACGCTGCTGTCAAAGTCTTCCTCTGGCTTCTTCAGCTCTTCAGTGCTTCCCCAAGTTTCACTGTCTGTAACTGAGCGCTTCTCTGAGTCTGTCTTCAGCTACAAGAGATTTGTGTGAGAAATGGTCAGTCCCAGCATCTCTGTTATTTGCCGATTTCTTAAATTATAGTAGGGGAGGAGAATTTGGCCTATTTGCAGCAAGGGCCACAGAAACTTCTAAAACATTAGTACACTGATTCCAAAAGTTTGAAAACATACAAAATATAGCCATTTGGGGATGACATTTCTCCTTCTTTTATTTGCAAAAGATTTAATCCCTTTCCTTTATAAACTATAATACAGTGAAAGGTAATTCACTCTAATTATCAGTGGTGATACCCTATTGTTCCTCAATTAAATCTAAATTTCAGAAGTGAATCACTGTGCTGAGAGGTTTAACTAAAAGCTTGGGTGAGCAATTTCCTGAATACACTACTAAAATCACCTCAGCCTGGCTTCTTGCCTTTTCCTACCCAAGACTTCCAAGGACTGGATTAGGAATATTTCTCCAGCAGAACAGAGTATGTTGTGCCACCAGTGACTAAGGATAGCATCTTCCCCAAAAATACTTGTGCTACAGCTGATGGCTTTTCTACTGGCCTGTCTCCATAGAAATGAATTCTGTCGAACAAGAAACTCTCTCTAGCTATATCAGCTAACGGAGCAAAAAAGAGGCTTATGCCAGCACTACTCATCCGTGGTGTGAAGGCAAGCAGCTGGGCTTATGTTTCCTCTGAAACTCAGACCCACTTGGAGGATACACCAGTGAGGACCTAAATCCCCTGCGGCATCTGCTTTCCCTGAGGCATGCTGATAAGGGAGTGCTGAAGGGGCAGCCCAACAAGACAATGTAGAAGCTGTGAAAGTGGCTTAAATAGAAACAGAGACTGACCCTACCCTCTGTGTCTCACAAGACTGGTGTTCTTTGTGCTGACAGGCTCCTCAGTGTAACCCTTCCTTCTGTGTTTTTCTGCAGCCTCCTGACCTCAGTCTGAAGCCTTATTTGCACATCGCCCTCTCACCACTCCTACTTGCCTCTGCCCCTCTTTAACAGCAAAAATATGGTGCTGCTCTCAGGTATCACCAGCCTAAGAGGGGCTGCAAAATGGAACTCATTGAGGGACTGGCTATTTATTATCCTGGGCTGTCACAGCTCCTTCACCACAGAGACCCCTCTGTGGCTGTGTCCCAGGCACTGCTGCCACAGGGAAGATTAATACTGATTACATGACAGACAGAATAATCAGTTCCTGTTTACATATTTGTCAGCTGAGATGTACAAAAGGCAAAAGCTCACTACATTTCCATAATTACGTATGTTCTTTGGATGAGCTAGCACAGACTATGGGTAAGGATTGACAAAAAAAAAGCCCAAGCAAATATCTACAAAAATATTGCAGTGTTCTTCAAAACAAGTTTTCATTGAAGTTATTGCTACAACATGTGTAACAGGTAACAACATGCTTACAGACATTTTATCATAAATGAATGACTGTAAATGTATAGTCATACATTTTTAAAGCAAACTGCTTAATTAAAAAAAAAAAGAGTAGTACAATACTTTCTAAAAGCCTCTGTTCACCATTATAATTCTTGTAATAAGAAAACAACAACAAAATAGGCAATTTCTGTCTCAGTCTATAGCCAACCTTTACTGCTTCCGTCACTTAAAAAGATTGAGAAAGAGATCTCTGTGTTGCAGTATATCTAAGACCTGAAAAAAGCTGTCAAAATGAGTATTCTGTTCATCTCAGCTTCTGATTGAGATTGCCACCTAGACTGGAATACAGTGAGTTCTGCTTAATGTGCCTGCTAAAGGCATACCTGATAAACGTATTTTCCTAGTTTTCATAATATAAGCAAACTCTGGAATGAAACTAAAATTTGAACATGCACTGCATCTTTGTCTATCGCTGAAAAATTTGCAAATAAAACAGAGGCTTATTATAGAGTAGCTAGAACATGATATTACCCAAATGAAAAAAAAAAAAACAACCACAGAGTTAAAAAGTCAGCCTGAGATTTCCCAATCCTGATGACTATGCAGTGGAACAAGCAAACCAGAACTAGCTGGCCATCACTGTTGATGTGAAAGGGAAGAGGTTGATCTCCAGCTAAAAACCATGGAAGTCCTGATGGAGTGGGAAAGGCAATGGCAAGGGCTGAAGAATGTTGGCATTTGAGTGACTACCTGAATACAGCATTGGTCTGGTATCTGTCCTGTTGGAGATTAAAGTAATTTTCATTCCAAAAGTAACTATATTTCCCTATTGTCTGGGGGAAATAACAAATATGTGTTTTTATCCTGCTCACAGAGTCTGCTGAAATCTACACTGACAAAACAGACCTCTGAATTGCAGACACTGGCTGCCTGCAGGAGTCTAAATGGAATCAGAAGTGTCAGTCTTGTGTCCTGCGTACTTGACATCAAATCACTGGAGGCAGCCACTCTTCCCCTGTGCTGAGTGCTCAAAGTTCCCTACTAGTGAACAGGAGATGACATGGCAGAGAATATTTTCCTATTGAGACAAACTTTTCTGGTTTTATTTCTTTTTTGGAGGGAACCAAGTCCTGCAAGGATTCTGTATTGACTTCTCTGTTACTAGCCATTTTGAGGGGAGCTGGGAAGAAATGCTTGGATACCTGCCACAAGAGCTTTACATACACAGACACACACATATATGTATGATGTATATAGTTTGTGTCTGTATGGTATTAAGAACTCTATTTTGACACAATGCATTGTCACCTTGCATTGACACTTTCATCCCGGGATCTCAGTGGGGAGAAGACAATCTCTGCCATTTAAAAGGACAGTACAGCCCATAAATTTCTTCCCTAATGTGTTTCAGCTCATAAAAAGCAAAAAATATATTATTTTTTATTGTGTTATCTGTTGGAAGAGATGCTCCAAATGAGCTGAAGTGAGTAGAAATCCATGATCACAGATCCAATCATACTGTGTTTGCTTTGTGTTAGGGTGCAGCTGGGGTGGGACCTGGGCTGCTCCCCCAGGGTGGGAAGAGCTGGGTCTCACCAGCCAGCACCTTCAGCAGTGACACAAATCCTGGGAGCAGGGAATTTGGAATGTCAGCTCACAGCCCAAGGCTGGGTCAATGGAGTCTACGGCTTCTTGCATCCAGGTGTAATAGAGGATTTTGTAAGATATGAATACCTCATTCGTTTAGAGGCATTGATACCAAACTTTTTCTATCCTGTATAGGGATATTGCAACAAATGGCAACAAAGCTACTCACCTGGGCATGAGTGTTCTTCCTTGAAGAGGCTGTTATGTTGGAATAAGAGCTGACAGATGAGGTGGTATTCAAATCATCTGTGCTGAGGTTGTCAAGAGTGTCACTGAGGCCACTGCTAACCGAGCTGCTGTCATCCCAGCTGCAGAGAAAAGAGCACATCTACTTTACATAATGTGTCTCACCATGTAGAAGGTATCTCAAAATCAATAGATGTGATTACTTATTTTTCAAGTGATTTACCAGAAACTTTTCAGTAATATTTCCTAAGGTTCAATGAATATGGTTCTTCAGACTTTTGAATTAATTATTCACTTGCAGTCAAGTGGTTGCTTGTTCAACTAATGAAAGATGCAGGTGTCCTTAAAAAATTACCATCAGATCTAAGTGTAAGCCATTAAAACAGTTTGTTTCATGCTTCATTGCAATCACATTCATTATACTGGCAGGGAAATCCATTAAGCTTACCTGATATTGCCAGTCTCAAAAATTATTAATATCTTAGAGAAGACCTGATGAATTGCCAGTCTACATAAAAATAAAAGGAGTATCTTTTTTGCAGACTAATCCACTGTCAGCAAGAAGCCAGTATTTTCAAAAGTTTTATTTTCTTGTCTTCAGTATCTGTCTAGCTGGTGCAATGTCATCAAAATAGGAATCCCTGAGAATACAGTCAAAGGAGCTGACAGAGAACACATTTTTATACATCTCTGAAGAAACAGTCTGTCAACAGTTTTGCTTTAGGAGATTGAGGCAAAAGATGCAAATGAGAGAAAGGCTTCTCTTACAGAAATGTCATTACCAACTCTCACAAAAGCCTTGCTTTTGCACGAAAGGGAGGTTGAAGTGTATTTATCAGACTTTTCTCTACAGAATTGCTTCTCTATGGCATTAAATTTAGACTTTTATTTTATTTCCATATTTTGCAACATCTCCAGTATTTTGCAACATCTCCATCTTTTCATCCGGTTTTGGAGTATTCACAGGCCAAAAGTTTGAAAAAAAATTCCCCTTTTCCCATTTAAAGGGATTCATCTCCTTTAATTTTAGGTATATAAAAGTTAGGTATCTCATTTCATTTAGGTTACCTAGCTGTCCTCTCTAACCAGTATTAAAAGCAGCCTTGCTTAAAAAGTCTTAGGCTTGTGGGATAAAATTTACACTGAAGGTGCCTCTTTTTGTCTTTTCCTCTCTTAGAGAGGAGAGGGTTGATTAAGCCTCTACTAGATATGTAACTTCTAGCAAGACAAAGCTAGGTGTTTACACATGCTGATAAAGTCCCAAACACAAGAAAGTGCATTTTATCCTTGTTTTGCTGTAGCCTGTTAAGAATTTTAGAAAACAATATGTAATTCAATCCCCTAGTCAAATTAAAGCTCAGTACTATTGACACTAATCATTCAGAGCAAACAAGCAAAATATCTGTGAGTACTTATATTAAATTTGGAGTTTTGGGAGACAGTAGCAGTGTGAGGGAACTGCATGGAACAAAATGTGTGCTGATGCTTTGGAAAGTTCAGTGCACTAGTCTTGTATCATAGCAACTGCAGCAAGCATTGCCTTTCTTTTGCCAAAGGTAGAAAATCACATTGGTAAGTCAGCTCAGTGACAAGATAAACATATTTCAGAGGGCAAGTGTTTATTACAGTGCTGCACTTTCTACCACTGAGTACAATGACTACAAATAAATATGTCCTCTGCTACATTTCCAGGTGATAAACACATGAATGATTTAATAATGAAATTATAATGTCATACATAATAGGCTGTCCACATTCATCTAAGAACTATCTCTGAAGCACTAGTAATTTAGGCCTGTGTTTTTCACTGTCTAATGTGATGCATAATTTCACTGATGATAAAAAGCCATTAATTAAACGCTGTGTACTACATGCAAATTTACCTTTAGAACAGCGTTAAGATTGAGAGCCTTAAGGATGTATAAAAACATAAGCAATATAAATGTGATTAAGTTGCAGAAAAGATAGTATTACCTCACTAAAAGCTGCTCTTTAAAAAACAGAAAAAAATCATAAAACAAATCCAAAAGGATATATATTAGGTACTTCCAGAAGGAACATGAGCTTTTAACTTAAGACATTCATGTCAAATAATATTTGGCCATCCATTTTCTGAGTCTGCCTAAGACCCTGGGGATAAAATTTCATCCTTTTTCCCCATGTGCCTTTGTTATTATACTCTATTTTAATTTTTCATACTTCATTTTGTGCTCCTTTTTCTCTATAAGAGAATTTACATTTTCTAAATTCTGGAACGGTTCAGCTGATTCACAAAATATAACTATGTTCTCTACTGCTGAAGGTTTCAGGCAAATATTACTGTGATTGTGTTCTGTTTTATGGCTTCCCTGTGGTGTTCCACACTCATCACACCTCACTCACCAGTGGATTATTAGTGGGCTCAGGGAGCACTCAGGGCCATCTTGTAAGTTGTATAGAAGATCATTCTGAAACCTCTACTACTGACCTTTCAGAGTCATCACTGTATTTGCCTGGATTTTTTTTCCTCTTATGCTTGAGGTGTTTCATAGATTCAGGAGCTATCATACACCAAAATTTCTGACAATATTCAGTACGCCTACAAAAACCAGGAATATTGGAACCTGCTTTCTTTCTGGCATATTCTAAGGACTGTTACAGAAACTGATGCCCACTTGACACAACGTTTTATACCAGCCTTTTGAAAAGACACGGCAAAACCCAAAAACTACAACGGAACAGACCATATCAGATAACCTCTTGGCAATGAAAATTGTTGTTTTTACAACAATTTCAATGTATTAGCAAGAGCAATTTTTTTAACTTGCTCATGCAGCCAAATTTTTGTATTTCAGTATTTACTGTTTCTTCTTTTATAAACATCTTTCCCCAAATCTAGATTGGAGAGCTGCTATCAGACAAGATAATGTTTTTGATAATGAAAATGCCTTATTTATAATTTGGAAAAAAATTCTTGATGATTCATATTAATGTATCCTTTAAACCAGTAAACTCATGACAAAAAATATCTGATAAGATTATTGTGCATCACTTTGAGACTCAAAACTCATTTGTGGGAGTCTGAAACAAACTCTAATTTTAGTTCTTGTTCCTCCTACCCTTCATCAAACAATAATCATTTATACTTTAATATGCTGGCTGAGATGAATCTTTCATTTTTTATTTATTTTTCTCTTTTTTCACACATTCTACAAATTCTGTAACAGGTCAGGTTAGCACTGCTGCTCATTAATGCATTACACCTCTTTGCTATTGAAAAGCACATTTTAACTACTTATAATATTGACAGAATTTGCTTAGTTTTCCTTGGTGTCAGACTCAGGCTGATTTCTTTAAAAGAAAATGTCAGCAAATGGTGTTCACCTATCTGGGAGACTGAAGCTAAGGGAAAAGTGCATTGTTTTGACAAGTTCTGGAAATTTTTCTTTGATAAACCCCTGGATCCCAAGAGGATCTTGAGAAGAACTTTGATATCCAGCAAGATAGCAAGACATAATCTTCTCATTAAGAATATGAATTTGGCTATTTCTAAGAGAAATATTCTTAAATCTGGATAATTCTGAAGTGTCTTCAAAATCACTGCTTGCATGTACCTGGCAGATTTTTATTTTCAGTAGCTCAGCTTATTCTACTTTGTCTGAATTCAAATCAGCAAACAGAGAACAAGCAAAGAGCCCAGCAGTCACTGCTCTCATTGTGAATGCATGTAACACCACAGTGTTTGATAACACAATCACATATTTTTTTTCTCTATAAATGCTTAATTAATTTATTGCTTGTAAGAAGTCTGCTTTAGGGATGAATCTGAATTCTGCATTAAGGAAAGATGCCTTCTGTCTTCATTCAAAGAAGTTGAAAGTTCTCTAACAGAAGGGACTATATGAAGCATGATTGAAGCCCTTGGTGTACCAGACTCCCTGAAATCTGCAAGGTGACTGCTTTAACCAATGTTTTAAAATAAATCAGAAACCAATAAAGAGCTTCTAATTTATTTTAGTGGTTCATAGTTGACTTACAAAGATGCAATGCATGGAAATATGTGCTTTGAACCAACATTTTGCTGCAGAGATACATCAAAATTTAGGTTACTATCAACCCAAATTGCATGTCAAAACCCAGCACCTCTTTTCCAGCCTTACTATTGTTGTACCTCAGCTTTACATCTGTAAAACAGAGACAAATACACACACAAATGGTTTAAATGATGGCCACTGTGTTACAGCTTTCATCCAAAAACATACTTCATACCCTCTGACTTCGCTCAGACTCTTTGCAGTAACTTTGCCAGTATGCTTTCTGCTTAGATCTATGTTTTCCTTTCATGTATTAGTTATGCCAATGAGATAATTTTGCACTAGCTAAAGTTCATTCCCTAATTCTAGCTTGCACCTACCAAATCTGAACAATTGTTGCCTGTTTTGATGGAAGACGTTGTCACTAACTGGCAAAGGTGGCTATGAATATTGCACACATTCTAGTTCTTCACAAATTGCTCCAAATTCTTCAAGCAACATTTCAACTCCTCAAACACATCAAATACTCCATGAAGCTGAGAAATCCACAACTTGCTATCTACATAGTTGGTTAGTCTCCACTATCACTCTTTGTCTCACTTTCATTAGTGTGTGCTAGTACTGATAAGATCTCCTCATAATAATCCCCTCATTGACCTCCCTACCACATAATGTTCTGGAAATAGCAAGGTGTCTGAAGGCAAAACACTGTGCTTAACATCAGTATGCAGAGCTGAACAAAGATTAGAAATACATCCCAACAAGTATCCCCAAATGGAAAGATAAATTCCACTCAGCTATGCACATGAAACTTTTTAATTTGCTTTCCACAAGTATCTGGGGTTTTTTTGGAGTTCACACACTGAAGTACATTAACAAAATGAGGAATATTCTATACAGATTAAGACATTATTTTATACATCAGGCAGGCAAGCAATAGAGCTTTAGGGCAAAGATGCAATTTGACTTTTGCCTACATAATGATGACCCGCTGAGAATATGCAATGCATTTTTCCAGATTTTTGCATGATGCCTGAAAGTAAAAATGCACTGGATTAGGAGAGCAATGAATTATGAAGGTATGTGATGAGAGGAAGTGGTATCAACAATCTGTATTAGTTCTATGGATACCTAAAATAGTCTACTTTCAAAGTACTTGTTTCAGAAAATCAAAGCAGTCTAGTTGCAGACAAGACAGGACAGAGCACTTAGACACTGTCATTGTTTCATCCCACCCTTCCTGTTTCTACTTTCAGCATTTTCCTACAAGTCCTTAAACTTGACAGCTTATTGAAGTTCATCACACTGTTAAGCTGGGTCAGTGCCTGGAATTTGTTTGAATATTGGCATACTTCATTAATTTCTGAGACCACCTCCAGTCAAAGTGCCTCAGTATGCAAATAAAGAAGCGTTTCACAAGAAAATCATCAGACACAGCAAGACTCCAATCAATGTGCTATCATGAATGCCAGAAAATTATGGTTCCTTCAATGTACCCATTCCTTGCACAATTTGACAAGTTGCTTGCATTGTTTTCATTACCAATTTTTGTAAGCAGAAGCAGGAGCTACAGCTTTCAAGCATACAGCTCTAGAAAACAAAACCAAAATCTTTCCTCTTAAAGAATTCATATAATCAGAATAACTGTTCTCTCTGGGAAGGCTTGTAGCTGAATGAAAAGTAGCACTGTATTTGTCACATGTTTTGTACTGCACATGAAGAGCTTTAGACCACAGCAGTCACCACACATACTTGATTAGGAATGAGAAACCCTTAGTCACATTCTTGATAATGCCAATGGAACTCACATACCCCCAGAGACTTTTATATGGGTTTGTGATTCAAAGAACCTGAACACATTTAGCAAAACAATCTTTACTTGCTTTTTATAGTAACTTTGGTCTTTCAAACCGGGAAGCCCTTTTAAACACTTCTAAATCCTTCATGGCCATGGCAGGCTCATGCAGGGTGGACCCCAAGTGTATTTCTCCTGCTGGCAGGAATGGTCTTATAGGACAAATAAGACAACTGAGATCATGACACCAAGAGGACCATTCAGAGCTAAACCAAAACTTGACTTCTGAATGTTCAAGGATCTACAAATCTATCCTAAGAGCAGATCAATGGTGAGCAGTAAGGTGTTACCCCTTTCTTTGCCTGCACACAGCTCACTGTTTTATGTCCATGAATCCATAGAGGATGCAGTCCCTTTCTTAGCTGTCTGGATATCACTACACAATTTTCATAGAAACAGTGGATGTATGGGAAGCACCAGGAATTTCTTGATTAGTATAGCACACTTCCATGTTTGCCAAATAAGATGCTAGTACAGTAGTCTACTGCAGTGGATGGGACTTGGACATCCTCAGTTACACTGGATACCTATTTAAATTACAGTGTTCTAAAATTACAACATTCCTAGATTTAGGTGCCTGTGAGGTAAACAGCTAGGGTGATGTAAGACATTTGGTGTCAGTGATGTGTGATGCATCTACATTAAATGTGTGTTAAAAAATAAAAGCTCTGCATTTAATCCCCTAGGCAGTTAACAGTCAAAGGCAGGTACATCCAAAGGGTAAGCAGGAAGGACTGAAAAGGTAACAGCAAAGTAAAGGACTTTAACTATATGCCCACAGTAGAAAGTTTGAACTTAGTACACCTTTACTTTACTCACACAAGTTAAGCCCTGCAAGTGGAAGATAGTGTTTAAGCTCTTTCTACACACATAAAATCCATAAAACAGGGAAGAAAATACAAAAATCAGCCTCCATGCAGGTGGTCATTACTTCTCTACAGCACACCAGAGAAGCGAATATTAGCATGCATTCTGGGCTGCTGCCATGAGCTCTTCTCTGACACCCATATTTCAGGTCATGTTTCAGGACAGTAAGGCACAATTCAGCTGAATATAAAGATTTTATAGCTACTTCCATAATTGACTTTTGAGAACAGAAATGTCATCTTAGCTCATTAAGAAGGAGAGATAAGAAAATAATTGGACAGTTTTACTTAAAGCAACTCCTCACTAACATGCCAATATATCAGCTGGCAAAATTTCTCCTTCAAAGTTCAATTCAACATGAATTAATCCTTTTTAAATCTTCTACTGTGATCTCAGCTGCTCATTATTCATGAAACAGCTATGCTGACCCTTCACAGACAGATTCAAGAGGGCACAGAGTTTGTAAAATCAATACTTTCCTTCATTCCACAGACTGCGAGAGCCAAAGCCAAGGCTCTGAATCAAACCAGAAACTTGCAGGAGCCATAAATTTCCCTATAGCTATTATGTGCTCATAGCTAAATGAAAACATAGCCAGATGGACTCATACTTCACTGCTTTTTCCTCAGCAAGTGTAATGCATCACCTGTCATACCAAAACAAGGCGACTGCTGAAGCCTTAATCCTAAATTACTTTGAGGTCCTTAAGGTAGAAAACCATCCCATGTACATTTCAAAATGGATGCACTCAGAATATTGGAAGGAAAATTTTTTAGAGTTAAAAAGAATAGGAATGCATTTAAGCATCTGCTTTAATGCAGTATCACTTCGCAAGGATTTTTTTTTCAGGTTAGAAATTTATTTTTTAAGATGATCCCATTAGAAATTATATCCTGCTACAGGAAATACAGCTAGCCCATGAGAACAATTAAAGAAAAATGCATTTTTGCAAGGTCAGTTAATTTCCATGTTCTCCCAAGCATTTCATAAGTACCTTAAGAAATAATTTGGTTTTAGACCCAGCAGGGAAAAAAAATGAACTAGTGGAAGATTTACATTCCTTAAGATAATTATACATACCCTGCAAAACCTGCATATCCACACCACAGGATCTGAATAAGTCTTTGCCAGAACCCCTTCTGGTTTCCACTTATTTCTGAACATAACACTTAATCTGACATGATAGGGACAGCAGAAAGTCATTACCTAGCTCTAAATTCTTAACAGAACATTTAAACAACCAGAAGAAGGAATTTTTTCAAATGAAATTTAGGCAAGTGAACAAAACAATAAATATCCATCTAGGAAGATATTTCTGGAATGTAGAGAGTTGTTTTATTTTTTTGACATGAGGCACATGAAAAGCATCCATTTTTAATTATAGTTTGAACAATCTTTGGAAAATAGCAATATATGGGCTGAAGCAAGATGTAAGAAAGTAATTTCATCAAGAGCTGTTGTCAATATCATAACAAACAAAGGAAGAAAATCCTTTGATGGAATTATCTTCCCGCTGCTGTTTGTTAAGTTTTCTACACACTGGACGCAAGAGATGTTTACATTTTTCAAATGCAGATTCAGACAAGTTCATTAACATTAGTTGAATGAGCATAAATAGACAAAAAACAAACTGCCCATGCAGTTCTTCAGAAGTTGAAAAGCAATCTGAAGACCTATTACTTCTTACTCATCACTTTATGAAGTAAAAATCACATTCTTCACTTTGTATATGGCCAATTCCCAACCCCAAAATTGAAAAGATAAATGAAATGCCCCAACACAAGATATCTCATGGTATCTGCATTTATAGTCAAAGAAAAATCATACCAAAATCAGCCCCTTAAACACCATGAGAGAAGCAGAATTTGCCATTCACCTTTGCAAACTGTCAGTCAGCTGCTTCACATGGGAGGGAGGCACTGAAATATCAAACCTCATCACTCAACCTTGGCTCTACAGCATATTAAGAAACCAAACACATCCTCCTGATAATTGTTCAGAGGAGAACTATTCCCAGTAATTATCTGCCCAATGTCAAAGTCCTGATTTACTGCTAACCTCCTCTGCTGTGTACAGTCTCTCACGCTTAAGCACCTTTGTTCCTAGAACTACCTGTTTTTGCTTATGAGCAGAAGCAAGGATTTATTTTTCCAGTCTGCACCTGATTAAACTCAATCTGAAATAAACAGTGTACATAACTATGTTAGCAGAATGATAAGTAAATCTGTCTTCATTCTAGTCATGATACTCACCCTTTAAATCTCCATGACTTAGCAAGTCTTAAATCCAGTAGTTTTATACAGCTTTGCTGCTGCAGTACAGCAAAATCTGGAGTGGTTTTGGCTTGTGATGAATATTTGTTACCCCACACAGTCTTTTCCTTAGAACAGGAAGATGTGGCAGACAGAGACTAAACCAGAATTTTTACACTTCATTTGTAATTTCACTAGGATTTTTAGAATCATCCTTTACAAGTGTAGGCAGCAACAACATAGAGTTGGACCCCTTCTATCCCTGTTACCTCACTGCAGCGCTCCCTAATAACCTTCTTACCATAACATGGTAACAGAGTAGGCAGCCTTGCACTGCCATCCAAGGAGAGCATTCCAGCTGTAGGATGCATCCCTGAACACACAAGAACTGCTGGAAAAACAGGGCCTCTGAAAGCGCAAAGTGAGTTCAGTCTGGGCGGGCAATTGCTTCCTCACACACAGTCTCATGCAAAATATTTTCTCCCTGCACGTTTCAAGAGGAGGTGCTGGCTTGTTGAGTTTAACAGTAAGTTGTGACTACAGGTAAAGGTGCTAGATCAAGGCCTGAAGAACTTCTTAATAAAAATGTTCCCCCTTGAACTTCTTTGAGAGCTTGATCCACCCAAATATTTTCAGATAACAAGGTAAGCCTATTTTCTGAAGCCTAATAGGATTACTTGCTTGCAGTCAGCATCAGGACAACAACCTGTCTGGCAAAGGGCAAGTTAAGCAGAACAAAAGGGTCCTTCTTTTCTTGGTTTTGTTTGCCAGGATTGTATCCCATATTTCTTGCTTCTTTCCCAAATTTTGCTGAGTAATGACCCAGGTCATTACTTATCAGGTCATTCTGCTTTAGCAGAAACTTGCATCTGCATGACCTCATTTTCAGCATCAGTAAGGACTAAAGGCTTCAGTGGTCACACTCCCTGTTCATCTGGCATTCAGGGTCTTGCTCATCACCGCTGCCTGGACAAAACTACTGACTGGTTTTGACAAAAAATTTGCAAAAAACATAAAGGTCAAAAAATATATTTCTTAATTCTCAAGCGAATACACAGCCACATGAAGACAGAGGCAAAGTAGACATATTTCTGAGAGGAAATGTGCAATATGAATTAAAAGTATCAGACATTCATGATTCTATACATAAAATCAGACTGCTTATAAATTAGCAGAACCAAAAGCTTAATACAATTCAGGTGTTATCTTCCTAATAAATAGGTTCACGGAATATTTTTATTCAGGTTTGATATTTGGAGATTTGGAGATTTTCAAGACCCTCTAGCCTTTTCACTCACAAAGACCAGGGTGCTGATTTTAGAAAACAGAGATTTCAGAACCTGACTTATTTACAGAGGTTTAGCCATCCAAGCACTTATTTGGTATTTGGTATTTTTTTTCAGCATCTCAAATGTTGAAAATTTTTCTGCTCTGCATTAAAGGGCTATCTTGGAATTTATGTTATTGACACTGCTTACTTTAAGACAAATTGTGGTTGAAGGGTTTAATGTTATTATCTTTAATCCTGAGTTGTGCCAGGTTTTTGCAGCAAATCTAAATGCTATTAATTTGCACCTTATGTTACATGACGGCTTTTCACATGGTTGTTAACAGCAGTCATTGACAGTGATAGTAATTTAATTGTGCTCAGAGATCACAGCTGTCATTTATTCTATCATCAGACATTTTCACACATCTTTCTTATTTCGTATGCCAGTGGTACCCAATCCTTGGTCTCTTAATCTCTTAAAAAGTCTCTCTGCCATGTGTTTATCATTTTGCCAATGAGGGTAGGAGCTCACTTATGGAACTGTTAGTTGAGGTTTCAACCTAATCCTTATCCAATTTTTAAGAGTCTGGAGAAGGCAGGGATTTGGGAGTAAGTTATAGGCCAGATAAACTGCTTAGGTTTCTGGACTATGAAAGAGTAAGTCATCATGGAGCTGTGGGGATATAAAAATAGGTGGAAATTTTCAAATAAAATATAGCTTACAGTACACTATTTTTTAAAAGAAAATCAAACATCTTGCAAAATTAAAACATAATTATTTTCTCAAAAACCAGACTAGTTTAGGAATTAATTTTTAAATTTCAGTCAATCTATACTTAGTCATACTGCAATCAGAAATAATTTTCTTGCACTGAGAAAACAGGTGTAATAGGACACTACAAATGTTCTTTTTGTATCTTAGCTTTCAGATGGTTCAATTTACTTCATTTGATATTTCAATTCATTGTGAAAATGATTTAACATAGAATAAAACTACCTTTTAGTAAATTTGAGCATCTTCAATGAAATATTGTAACGTATACTAGTCATATGAAAAAAATGTATAGATAATAAAATAATAAAGGATAACATAAAATGGAACCCAAAATTTTCAAATATAATTTCTTTTTTCCTAACTGAAACATATTTGAATTTCCCTTGTAACAAACTAAAAAAAACCAAACAAACCTCAAAATTGAATGCAAAACCAAAGCCAAAATATGAAAAATTCCTTTAAAAAGAGATTACATATTTTGATCAAACCTCTAAAGATACACAACCAAAAAACAACAACCAATTTTCATGCATACTAAACATTTTGGTATTCTTCCTAGTACAGTGACTGATACTTCTTGGAGGCATTGCTAGCTTCTGTTTTGTAAACAATTTTCTTCAAAAAATGAAGAATCCCAACCCTTCAGAAAGTTGCAGTCCTTCTGGATAACAGAATAATTCCCTTGGCTATTTTTAGTTTGAATTTCAGAGAAATAGCACATTACAAGAACTCCTATCAGCTGGAAAGGTGGCTGCACTAATGTATCTCACCATGAGTTCTCCCTTTCCTGGGGATGAAAGTACTGAAATTACTATTATTGCCAGATTGACTGAAAGAGAATAATGGTGCTCAAGACGCTTTTGACACAGCTCGTAGGTGTGGTGTGAATGGCAGGTTTTAAAAAGGGGACACATTTCTGCCTGTGAACATTTTCAGCAGCAGAAAAATCATGCCTGATCTCCCTGTAGACACGTAAATAACTGTTCGAGTGGATTTACTTGCTTAACATATCAAAATCTATCAAAAATTTAAGGAATTCAGTTCTGGCTGTTTTCAATGGAATCTGGAAGATGGGGAAGAGCACTGAGGTCAACACCAAGGGGCAGAAAAAGAATTTTGTGATAGGACTAAAGAAGTGAATAATGGAGACAAAAGTCCTCTGGTCGGTCCTCCCCAGCCCTCCACAGCCACACACACGTGCTTGAGGAATGGTAGCAGCAGACAGAGACTGCAGGGGAG
Organism: Melozone crissalis; assembly: GCF_028551555.1. Classification (NCBI taxonomy): domain Eukaryota; kingdom Metazoa; phylum Chordata; class Aves; order Passeriformes; family Passerellidae; genus Melozone; species Melozone crissalis. Next base: position 30,152,105 of record NW_026535782.1, on the reverse strand, counting down.
GAGATATTGGCACTTGATAGATCTTTACTGTCTCTCAAGGCACATGTGCTCTGTCAGTCCCACTGCATCCTGCTGGGCACCAGGGGCAGGATCTCTCCAGGCAACTCACTTTGCTGCATTGGACTCCTAATCTCAGAGCCAGTCTAAATGTCCTCCAAGATGATGATGACTCCATTTGGCTTGTAAGCAAGACACATTTTAAGTACAACCTATCCTTGCAGCTGTGTGAATTTTTAATTAACTGTAGTAATATAATGACTAAGTTCAGTATTTATTATTATCACCCAAAAGACCCCAACTCCAGGCAAGCTGTGAAAGTGGGGAAGTGGATCTAAAATCATCAAGAAAAGAAAAAGAAAGAATGCATGCTCACTGTTCTTTCAGTTCAGTTTCTCTACATGAAAAAAACAAACCAAACAACAACAACAAAAAACCCCTAAAGGATAGGCATGAAGCCTGTAGTTCTGCTGGAAAGAGAACAGAAAGGACTAGAATCCTCTTTACCACTGGCTAGGAGAACTGAGGATTAAAATTCTCATCTGCAATGTTGCAGAAAGAATTAGGATGCAAGAAAGGCAACAAAAGACCAGACAGCAAGAGATTGTAGAAATATGATGGATTACAGTAGAGAGGGACACCAAGCTCAAATCCTGCATGAAAAAAAGGAGGAATGTCACCTACAAAGGTCAGAGCTCTAGACATTAGCAGGGAGTGGAGTTTGGAGAATTGAATTGCTGCATTGTCTCTACCCTAGGCACATACAGCCAGACAAAGGGCACTACAGACAGCAGCACAGGGCCTGCAGCAAAAACCCTCCTGTGCAACTCCACCAGAGAAAGTAAATTGTCTTCACATTAGTCAAGCACTTAGTTTACTTACTTTTCACCTGAAATTGCCCTGTTCTCTCCCATTTAACCTGAAATTCAGATAATCTTTGCTCTCTGACAGACCACATAAAAATATCAGAAGCGGCGGATATTAAATGGCAGAGGGTATTGCAGTAGTGAGAACAAGTTACGGCAAGCTAAAAACCTCTACTGTAAACTTACCTTTTAAATCTCCAGCACATACAATATGTACTTCTATAATTTGTAGAAGATAGGTACAAATAATCAATACTTACAACATCTAGCTTTCTTCCTTATAAGAAGTCTCCATTTCCACATGTAATCCTCCCAAAAGTTAATTTTTAAGGAAAGATACAGAATTACTGGCATAAATACAAAACACAAAACATCCTAAAAGGGTTTTGAAGAACTAAAATTTGAGTAATGGGGTACTTATCCTGGGTAACTCTTAGGACTATTGTGCTAAAATGTAACAGATAGGAACAACTATGGGAAAAGCTACATTTATTTTAGTATCAAATTTCTAGAAAAATGAATGATGACTACCATTTTCTTTTGCAGCAGAGCAGAAGAAAATCCTGCAAAAAACACAACTTGACTTTTCTTGACTATATTGCTTCAGTTGATGCAAAGGCAAAGGGGCAGCAGTATCACAGAGGCTATTCTTCACTTGCCTTGCTATTTTTTGTGGCTTTTTCCAAAAGAAGAGAACACCAGAGAGAACAGTCAGAGGACCTCTGACCTTCCCTTTTTGCTAACTCACTGCCTTAATAAAGATGGTTGCTCTCTTATCCTTCATTCAAATCTCTGATTTTCAATTGGCACCTCTAACACTGCCACTGCATCTAAGGGAAAGCCATGTGAAATTCATGTCATATTCAAGTAATACCATTCCAATGTTCTGATTGCTAGACACTTAAATACAGATTATTTTTTTAATTGTGATAGTTAAATGAGTTAAAGGTTCATTTTTAATAACAATATGAAAACTGGATGTTGGAGACAATATACGCACACCTTTCAAAAGCCAAGTGGCCATAGGGCACTCCGTGTTCGGCAGCAATGCTCTGTGTGCGGCCTTCCCCTCCCTTGGTATCATTTCTCTTTCCCTGCTGAGGCACCTGACACATGCACTGGCTTTAGCACACGCTTGCTTTTGGCCTCAGATTCATTCTACAGAAATCTAGGCATCAAGCCAAAATGTCCCTGTAATTAATGCTGGTGACGAGTGAAAACGAGAGTGCCAAATCAAAGTTCAAGCTGGAAGCCAGCCCCAGTCATCTGCAAACAGAATTGTCCATGGCTGCAGACTTGTCCAACTCTTGGCAGGTGCTCCCACACAGAGCAAAGAGAATCTGGTTGTTACAGATAATTACAAAAAGCATCACAGGATTACTTCTTGTGACTCCACTGGATTTTCATTCACTTATTCAAGTTTTTCTCTGAAAAAAATTTAAATTTACTCCTTCCTCCTCTTATTAAAATATGGGTATGAGTCAGGCTGTCTGCAGCACTGCAAAGCCTAGGAGGCTCCCAAGACTGACAAGGCACTCAGCCCCCACTTTTTTTGCTGTTACTCTGCTATTAAAAGCATTTGGCAGAGTTGAACACGGCAAGCTGCTGGTTCAGGCCTCTGGTCATTCTCAAATCTGTCAATTGTGATGGCTTACACTTGGGAATGCTGGAGTGTGCATCCTTGGAAAATAAACAAGCTATTAAGGGCTCTCTTGTTGATTGTGCAGCATGCGAGTCCATCTCATTATATCTTTATTCTTTTCCACTATCAAAATAGTCTGTCAGTAGAAGTCAAGATATTTATTTGTTAGCAAAAACAAATAAATATCTTGACTAATCTACTGTTACTTCACTCTCTGTTTATTTGCCTTTTTTCTTATGAAATTCTTCAGTTTAGGTTTTTCTAACAATTTTTTGGCTTTTTGTTTGCTTGTTTTTTATGGTACAAAAACTTACACCAGAGTTTCTGAAAGAAATTTAAACTATTTTATTTATAGTTCAATTGCTGAAAGTAACTTCTTTAAAATCCCTTACTTGAGACACTCACAAAAGTGGAAGTCTCTTGAGGCAGAAATGAAACAAACTGAGATATAAACCAATTTGACAAATTTTTAAAAACACCCCCTGGAAACAATGAAATATATTTCATAAAGCAGAGCACAAATAAAATCTGATCCTACCAAGTCTTTTTGAAATAATTAGACATTCATAAGGACAATGCAAATAAAAATTTTTAATATTAGAGTAAAAAGAAAAGCCCTTTATGTTCTAATGTATAAATGATCTCTAAATATCCTTCCCCTAGGATTGGCATTTTCCTAAGACTTTCCTTAGAGAACAGAGATTGCCTTTGTTATTAAAACTGTAACACAGAGGATTTTCAGCACTTACTTCTGAGTGATTCAAAATACAAGTTTCTTGATATTATGTAAAATCATGTTTCTTTATGACACGTAGGATTTAGGTAGAGATCAAAAAGTTTAGGTTGGATCATTCTCACCCACAAATGTCTAAAACTGTGGCACTTAAGCATTTAAGGACACCACCAAATGGCCTGATTTTCCCCAGCTGCTGCACACCCTTCAGTCTGTTGGCAGACAATCCGTCTAAAATTATGCCAAATAATGCACCTGAGCAGGGAAAGCAGAAAGGTCTCCTATTACTTCTTTGTTTCTATCTATTGCTCCTAAATATGAGACAGATTAATTTGCCACTTTAAATTACCTGAATTAATTTCTTAGCCTCTTTTTACTTCTAAAGTTTGATGAGGGAGGAGTTGGTTTACTCCTGAGTACTGAGTCTTCATCTTTCATACACTGATGCTTTTTATTTCTCTGAAATCAATGAACTCCACAAATACTCAAGAAAATCTAATGAGAAATGCTAAAATGCCCTGTTTAATGCTGCTTGAAAAGATCCTTCCATTTGAAAGTTAATAATTTCTGAGTCAGGCTCTGAATGCATGGTACGTCAAACTTGACAGCTTTCCAAAGAATAGTTGTGTTTGATGATTATTTTATGGAATAAGGTCTGATGAATATTCATGTTCCAAAACTAAATTCACTGGCTTAAAGCTCTTCAAAATAGCCATTTGGTTTCCTCTGCCTTTTTAATGCATCCTAGGTGCTTTTTTCTGAGTGACAACTGACAAGTAGAAACACTAAACTGCATTTTCAAGACCTGCCTTTCCTCTGTAATCTCATTAAAATCAGTGGAAGCTTGTGACATGCCTTTTAATAGGTTACTCTCCACACTGAAGTTTACTTTTTGGGACTGGGAAGGAACTTGTACCGTGATTTGAAATTGCTCCCCTAAAATAAGAAAGTTAACCTTTGCATTGCAACATACTGCAGTACAAATGGAGTACACAGGGTCAGTAAAACCCCCAAAATCTGAAAATTCCAAATGACTGATGAGAGAGAATATCATGCAGCTGGTGTAAGAAAAAAATTCTCCACCTCTTAGATGGAGAAATCCAGTATTGAAAAAAATTAGTCCTCTTAAGTGAGACCAGACCATCAGCTCACCAAATTCAGATAGCAGTCTTCATCTCACTGCAGCTTGGTACCATTAAAGGCAAATCAAAAGCTGGCAATCACTTATTGTTTCTTATAATTCAGGCATCAATTTGCAAACTGCCACTTTCTCGTGCACTGTCGTATATTATATATTATATGCATAATATTCTTACTGGGTATGTAGGCTTCAATGCACAGCCTAGTAAGTTCACAACATGCAGCACTGTGAAAGATAAGCCTTCGAAATGGTGTGACATTTCAGGGTGAACTGCTGAGCCATCGTTTTCCTAGCAAGCCATATTTCATAGCCAAGATTACCTTGAGCAACTCAGAAATTGTCTCCTAAGGCCACGACATGGTACACAATCCCATGAATCTGCCCAGAACCTACATCCCAAAAACTAATCATGTAAAGTCCTAAGTAATGAGATCTTCAGTTACTCCCTTACTGAAAGTGGGACACAGACATTATTAGGATTGAGCATGAATTCTCAGTGAGACATAGATGAGAGCAGAATACCGTATTCAATTTCAAAAATAAATTATAACCCAAGAGGAACTTTCCATAAGCTTAAAAACCTCTGCCAGTAGAAGAAGGGCTTTTATTTCCCCTTGCTCATCCAGCAGTGCTGTGCTGGCTCAATATGTTCTATTTGGAAATGACACAAACAATATTGGGAGGAGAGAGAAGGAAGAACAGCTAACAGTCCCACTGACATGATGGCTGCCTGGCAGTGAAGATTAGAAGCAGTGTTAATAGGCAAAGGCAAAGATAAGCAGGAGAGAACAACCAAATCCTACTTATTCCTGCCAATGACTAATTTACCAAACCCAAAGCTCTCTTTGTAGGCTAGTTGTGACTTCACCTCCCCCAGTGACAACCCTCCTTTGTGAACTGCAGTGGTGACCTTTTCCTGCAGGGCTCAGCAGCACTAATCCACCCTGTCAGCCATCCCAGGAGCCTCTCCTATCTTTAACCTTTGTACAAAAACCTTACATATGGTGGTAGGCAGAATTAGTAGCTGTGGCCAGAATCAAATCATTAAAGCCAAATGAGTTCATCGACATTGTTGTCACTACAATGAACAACCTAATCTCAACTGCTGTAAAAAATATTGATTAAAGAAAAGATTTTAAAGAAGTAGTTGCAGTTATTTTCAAGAAATTGCCTGCAGAAAAATGGAATCTGAAAACAGTATTCTAGAAAATTTGTTTTATTTTGATCTAGGCTGAATTATTTTACCTAACTTCATTCTCACTGTTTTCTAATCAGTTTACTATGAATTGCTCTAATTTAATTTGATATTCAGATATTTGATGGCTGAGAACTTCTTTAACCATTTTTCTGCTACTACTGAGAATTTTTTTCATGATCCTATTAATATTTCCATTAATTTAGTAATATATTAACAGAGCAATGAATATTAAAAATGTCTCCAGCGAGAAAAATCACTGTGAAATAACATAATTCTCCTGTTTCTTTGTGGTTTATATGCCAAAAAGGGTTTTGAAATTGCTAAATCTCATTTTGGTTTACCATTTTTTCTAACGAACTGTTTATTACAAGCTGCTCTGGGGGTTAGCATTTAATAGGTAGACCACCTACAGTGTGCACACAGTTATATAACACCACTAAGTGAGCCAGGAAACTCCTCTCCCTGATTAGATAATAAGCTTATCCTGAGTTCTCATGTACCAAGTCTGGGAGGCCTCTGTTATTTTATAGCAGAAATCAACCATCAGTGAGAAGTGGTATTGAAAGCTTCATAAAATAGCTTTTTCCTAAAATCTAAAGCAAATATGAGGGAGTAGCACTACAGAAAGCAGAAATATGCTTGGCATTTTCTCTTTCATCACATTGCTGCTGTTTGTCAAATACAGCAGGCCTTCTTCTCATGAGAGGATTATGTAAATAACATACACTTGAATTCATTGCATAAAGCATCGGGATTACTGAACAATGACTTCTTGATTCCCTGTGGGTCGTATTCCCATTGCATGGTTTTGCATTTATTTTCTCAAATTAACTATTACCAAATTCCTGTCTTCCAGAATTCACTGAGTATCATTTTAAAGTGTTTCCCTGCTTTTCCTTTCAAAATGCTAGGATTCTTCTTGTCCAGATACATCAGATCATGAAGTTATAAAGGAATATTTCTCTCTGTCATTGTTACAAAGTGCTAATTGTACCTTTATAAACAACCACTGCCTTGCAGAAAATCAATTCTTTATCAAAATAGACATAACTACTACTATCTGATAAAAGCCTCTTTTTTAATGTACTATTAGTAAGATTATGACATCTATTCCTTTTTAAAATTCCATCGTCCTCATTATATTATTGACTCCTGGCTCTAATATTATTTTGCTTTGCTTTTTTACCTTTTATGCTCTGACTTCTTTTCTTATAGTGCTCCCACAGATATTCCTTGCAATTTCTTACCTTCTAGTATTTATTGCTAATTTTTATTTTAGTATTTTATGTTACTGCATTTGGACAAAACCTATATAAAAACCCAGCCCAGTGAGAAGAGTCAATTTAACAAGATGCTCTGGGCATAACATAAATCTTCACTATGGGAAATAGAATATTCTAGTGAGAACAGCCAAATATAATTATTTAGCAACAGTGCTGAATTAGCCTACACGGTGAAACAAAAGGGCTTTCTAATCCAAATCTCTAATTTCACAGCCCTACTATCTCAGTACAAAATACCCTCAATTTATCTTCTCATGAGTTTTTCCATCTATCTTAGGCATACCATTTAAGGAAGGATTCTGCTGAAAAGGAACAACACCCAGCATAACTGACTCATTAAGGAATAACGTTAGGTGATGCTTTTGACTGAATTTGAATAATAGCTGTAATGCTGACTTTGTAGGAGTGGTTTCAGATGATCTTTACTGATGGTTACCATAAAATGTATTATGGTATCTTCTAGAAATAGTACTCAAATATTTTAGTTGAATATGTTCCCTGCATACTGGAGCAACACGCAACTAAAATCTTTGCCCCAGAATATTTATCATTTCCATAGTATTTAGGACATGAGAGGATGAGAAAACAACCAGCATGAGCAAAGAAGCATCAGTGGTGACCACATGCAAAAACTGAGCAAAGAAGCAGATGAAGGAGCCACACAGAATTTGTTTGCCTAATCAATAAAATGAGAAGCAAGGGTGTAAAAAGCAGATCTATCACAGTTAAGGAAAATAATACATTCTTAGAATTCAGGAAAAAAAAAGCACAGGTGGATATTTTTGAGGAAAAATGGGTATATGACTTTTAAAAACTTAACTCTGGAGGATTAAAAGGGTTGTTAGCCAGTCTGCAAAATCAGCAGACTTAGAACTTCAATTTTTAAGACAAGAATAGCTCTTTTTCTTTTGTTTCCCTGATTCAAAATAAGGAAAATACTCAGCACTGTGATGTTCAGAGTATCAGGGAATGTTTGTACATGTAGATAAAAATATTAAATACCATATGCTTCCTAAAACTGGTGATGGCAGAGTGATAATAGAATATTTCCTTCCTTTGTAATTGTAACAAAAGGAAAATATCAGCATATGCTGCTTGCTCATTTTTACTTCTGAAATATACAGCAAGAGATAATGTAAATTAGGTCTAATATACAGCACTACGCTGTCGAGCAGAAATTGGTAAATAATTAGCAGACTCAGATGACACTGTCAGAGTAAATTCTTAATTATCTAGTTCATCAGACCGGAGGAGCCAAAACAGCTTCTGGAACCTAATGCATCTTTGCAAAATTCTTTGATGAATAATTTTAGTCTATCTGTAATCACTTGGAGAACATATCAATAATCACTAGGAGAACATTTTCACTGCCCTTTTCTCTCCTTGGCTCATAGGGTCATTATTTATCTGTTACCTTCCTAAGACAAGCCTTATACTTTATCCTTCAAGAGTTAAAAACTTATCATGCTGTGTCATTGCTAACCACTTAAGGTCACAACCTCTTAGTTTTTAACACCTATCTGTTTTCAGGGTGATATTCAAAGTCAACCAGCTTTAGGCAAAGAGCCAGCACAGATGGTGACAGCAGGAAGAGGCAGCACAGGTAGTGAACACGACTTCATCCTCCATGGAGAACCTGATGCCACACAGAGACACTGACTCATGGGTGTGTACCATGAGTACATGCTGACACCACTTGGACAAACACCTGCAGGCAGGACACTCGTAGGCATAGGTATGCTGATACAAATATAATGTGCAGATTGGCTGTTTGCAGTGATGGGTTTTCTGCAGAACAGAAAAGCAATATTTTGAGTTTGTTTAAATCTTGTGTGACTTAGGGGTGGACATGGTAAAGAAAAAAGTAACGATTTTGCCTTCTGAAATGTTGCCTACAACAGAAAGCATGCCCACTTCTTCAGTCAGTCTGGGGAAAAAGAAACAGTCCACGTAGATTTACTGTACTATGACAATTTAAAAACAGTAAGTGACATAGTATTAACCCAGGAACTTCAGACCTTTGCCCTGCTTACCTGTTCAATTATAGCTCACTATTTGGTTTGGGATTTTAGCGTTTATTTTTCAAGGTAAAGCAATTAAATCCAGGCAGCTTGAAATAGAGGCTACTTAATAATGATTTAATGATTTCATCAATTCTGTTATGTGTTTGCTGTAAGTTTGGGCTGAAATTCACCTGTAAGTCTCCAATTTTGTATTAGGTGAAACAGGAAAGATTGGTTTTTGTAACAGCAAAGAGAAGTCACGTTGTAGTAATTTTCCTGGCTTAGCCTCTGATTCTTTTATTAGATCCTCTAATTATTAAAGCCCCAAAGCACCTGCACATAATACAAAGAGACTGGCTGAAACCCAGAGCACACTCATCCTTTTCCAAAAATTCCATAAAACATATGCTATTTTTTCTGAGAAAGCAAAGCAGACTTTGCATTTAAATTACACAAATGGCAATATGCATACAAAATGGCTGATTGCTTCCACAGCTTAGTTGGAACTTATCAATGTTTCATATTAAAAATTAAATAATTCTTAGGTTTAGAACTTCAAAAACTAAATCTATGACACAACAAACTTCTGCTGAGAAGGTAATGGGACCTCTGGCTATCTGTGTTTATAGCAGTAAATGTACCAGGGTCACAGCCAGGGAGATAAGGCAAGCTGCTTTAGTAAATCACTGCCAAACAGCAACCAATCACCCAGGATCTCACCCCAGCATCCTGAAGCTCTCTCCTCTCCCATAAATGTCATCTTGAGTTAAAGCCAGAAATGACAAAAGAAGCAGGGCTACTGCTTGGCTGCGCACACACACAAAAAGAACAACCCCAAGCTCAAAAGAAAACAATTTTTAAAACTCCTTTATCAGCTAGAAATATTGAGGAAGACATACCAGCAATACAGCACATCTCTTTTAGCCTATTAATTATTCCAGTTAGACTACTAAGCTTCAGAGGTGAGTCACTAACAAAGATGGAAGGTGGCCATAAATGGCTTCACTATGCAGGGCAAAAAAGATCCCAACTTAAAAGCTCCCCATTACAATGAAATACTTTCCCCACTTCCTACATTAATAGATGTAATATTCAAGTTGGAGAGCAGGCTAGCAAGTGACAGATGAAATAAAAATATAGCTGCAGACAGCAAAAATATTTAAAGTCTTTTGCAATTAATTAAGTCTCTGCCATCTTTGGAAACTTTGTCCTCATCTCTCGCTCCAGACTTCTTGGCTGTCATGTCTGTCACCACCCACTTTGCAAAAGCTGAAATAATTCTTTAAACGCTCCACATCAGCAGCACTATGTCAAAGACTTTTCTCCAAATTGAATACTGACAACAGCCTTTTGCAGTTCTTTCTCATTCTGGACTACTGTTCCTCTCTCCCAAAGTCCAGCCAGTGTTTATCACTTAAGTTTACTCCGATATTAGAAGAGATTGAAAAATAAGTTGGAAGAGGACAGAGGTACTGAAAACTGGTACATGGGAAAAAAATGTGAGACAACAAAACCAATCTGGAGAACAAACAGTAATCATCTTCATAAATGTAACTGAACAGTAAAAGCAGATTCTCATATTTCCTGCAGAGACAGAAAAAATAGTGACATTTCAAAATGGAACCATCAGTGACCTAAAATCTCACCATCAAAAACACTGTGGCAAGAAACTTAAAAGAGAGAACCACTATGGATAGGCCTATAGCTAATTGCTGAGTAACTAATAGAATCAAACACCTATTAAAATGGAGAATCATAGTCTATTTTGAATTGCAGTGTATCCTAGAAAGGTGCAACTAGAGGAAAGAAATTGCTATATTTTTCTTTGGTCAAACAAACAAGCAAACCAAACCAATAGATATTGAGTATGAGTGAAACTAGCTGGAAATGTGAAAAACCCCAAAGAACACAACTACTGGAATACAGGAAAGCTGGTCAAACTTAAAAGACACCCCAGGAGGTGTAATGGAATTCAATACTGCTTCAAAAGGAGAAATGCAGGGAAAAAGAAATTACCAAAGTGAGTTAAAAGTTCAAAGATTAAAAAACTCCTTTCTTGTAAAAGAAAAACGGGGAGGAAACCAATTAGTAATATGGCTTCAGACAAGTCTTGCAGGCAAGAGATAACACCAGAGAAGAAGCATCGTGAAGCAATGCTACCCAAATGGGAATACAGAAGGCTTTTATAAAAATATCAGAAGAAAAAACTAGCACTAGGAAGAGAAACCCATTAAGGAAGGGGATCTAACTTTAATTTGGCAGTGATTCAGAAATAACTGAGGTAGCTGCTTATTTTAAAAAATATCTCTAAAAAGAAAAAAATTAAAACTGCCAAAAGTTTTTTCTTAAGAAATCCTTCCTTTACCAGTGACAACCTAAAATAAAAAAACATTTGAGATTTCTCTTGGAATTTACAGAAAAATAGCAGATGGAAGAGCTTCATAGAGAAACATCAACATAATACTAGCTTTCAGGAAATGCATGAATGATTCTATATGTTCTTGTCCAAATTTCTTTTTTTCTCTGCCAAAAATAAGTTCTTTAACAACATAAAAATGAAAATATACTGGGAAACCAAAAAATGTCTTTCTCTTGTTTAACCAATGGAAAATTAAAGCAACTTAAGCATTAAAGTGAATTGATGTATAAAGACTGAAACTTATTACACACCACACCTTCAATTATGTATTTTTTTAAAAAAACTGTTGCTGCCATACATTTTTATAGAGCCTTTTTATAGATATTAGCTTCATGAGATCCTACTGTGATTAGAATAAGAAGCCAGCTGATTCCTAGGGCTTGCACAAAGTCTTGATGGAACTGATGTACAGCCTTCATTACAAACTGGCAGCTAAAAATGTGTCAAAGAACTTTGAAACTGTAGCACAAAGAACAACTATCAGTAAATTTTTCCCACTTCAGTATATTACTATGAAGTACTATTGCGATAAATGTCTTTCCATTCCTGACACAATAAGCAGTGATTTATCTGGAGTTAATACAGTTCTCCTCATGTACTTTTTTGAGTTTTACATACTCAGCTACTGCAGGTTAAATCCCCTGTTCCCTCCCAGCTGTACACATAATACATTGATGCCTCCAGGCCACGTCTTGATTTCCACAATCTGGGGATAACTGGCAATTGATGAAATGGTTTTTTGTAATTGAGAGCATCACAAAGGGTTCTACTGCAATCACTTGGCTACTTGTAGCAACTGGCAAGGGCTGAGGCATGCCATGAAGCTCAGGGAGCCACAGCACCTCTGCTGAGCTCACAGGCCCCTCTGAACAGCCAGCAGCACTGCAGGGATGCTTAGGGCTCTCTCTGCACCTGGCCAACATCCTCTGCAATAAAGGCCAATCATGTTTCTCTAAAACAAGTCAAAGCACCCATGCTGAAGCCAAACACAAAATACATACTTGCCTTTTTTTTTTTTTTTTTTTTTTTGTCAACAACCTATAAAATAATTTGAGAATATCCCAGTTGAGTGGAATGATGATATTTCAGGGTCTAATGTTGCTGGCACACTAACCAGAGCAGAAGGGCAGCCACACAGGCACAGACACTGTGCTTGTCATGCTATGAACACTGTTGAGAACAGCAGTGTCCCCAGTACCCTTCTGATATCTTTCATGCACACTTTCAACAGTCTCTTTAGAGGACCTTGAGGTGTTAGGAGATGTATGGTAATTCTGCTTTGATACATAATTAGTAACACAGTTTGCATCCTCTTCATGATGAAGGCCCCTCCCTGCTGTCTCTCTGGAAGCTTCCTGCTCCTGGTTTAGCCAACCAGCAGGTAACTTTCTGACTGCCCTTGTAACATAAAATCATCCTGAAGAGCTGCTAAGGAAAGCACTAAATCATTTTAGTGATGTGTAAAGAGTATTTTTAGTGTGCTAATAAAATCCTTTTTGGAAATCTCTGAATGACAAATACAGTATTGCATGCAGGGTATGCACTGGAGAGGAAGTGTAGGAACTGTTTCATCTTTTTCACTGAGACTGAGTAGTAAAATATGTATAGCAAAAGTTAGGCTGTTTAAATACTTTAGAGACCCACAATATTCTCATCAGACTGTCCCACATCTTCTAAAGTCATAGCTTTTCAACATAATGGGGTTTATTTTCCTATCTGAAATAGAAAAAGACAGGGAAGGAGAGAAACATTCATGTCTAACTGAGTTTCCTTAAATAGATATGGCTTTCTGTGACATGTACATTAATCCACAAATTTCTCTTGAGGAAATTCTCCAGGGTCAAATGAAAAGAGAATGTAATTTGCTAAATCTACAGCTTAAGCATTCAGCTCTTGAATCTAATCATGTGCCATTCAGAAAGACCTGACAACATGTTTGGCATAATTTCTACATTATGGCACGCTTCTGCAGACAGTATTTTGGAAAAACATTCAAAGGTGAAATAGAAAACAATTAACTGGGAAAGATTCAATTGTTTAAAGTTCACTCAGGAGCATTTCTGTTTGCCTAAAAGATGAATAGTAAACATGTAAAAATTTAACACTGGCCCCTGAAGATTTATTTTTATTTATAGCTTTTCATCCTCTGTAGTGCAAGCCATCCTGAAATTATTAGGTTACTTTCAATTTTCATTTTTTTAAATCAAAGAATTCTTATTTATTTTGCCTAAACTTTCCTATTTTTTCTTTTTAGACAGTACTTATTTCTTGATAACCTGGCTCAGGTTTTCAAATAAAAATCATATAAAACCAGATGTGAGATACTAAAGTTGGATTAGTCTTAGGATTTATTTCAAGCTTTTATCCCAGCTTCTCCTTGCAAATAACAGGAACAAAACCCACAAAGCTGCTACTCAAATACAGGAAGGTGGTTTTTCAGAAACTGGGAGCAGAAATAGGAGAATTTCCTTGCAGCTTTAAGACAGCAAATATCACCTTATTCAGTCCTCCCTTTTAGCAGAGTTGTGGCTAGTTAAAGGAAAGGAGCACTTGTCAAGGAAATAGTTATGGTTACCTCAATAAGCATTAGTCAAACCCACTACAGACTGAGGACCAAAATTACATGTGGCATTGCTGACCAGCTACCTTCAGTATTTATTGCCTTTGTGCTGACTTGGACCAAATAGCTGCAGTAAGTCCAAGAATCTGACAAAACATCACCAAGGCAGCAATCCAAAATTAATAAAGTATTTATCATCAATTTTCTGTGATGCAGGCTGTTCTTACTGCCCACACTGGAAAGCTGCAGAAATTGATTCAGAGTTATTTGGGCTCACTTACCACTACTCTACAATTCAGTGGCTAGCTGGAATCACACACAAACACACACGCCTGGTTGTCTTAAAGTTTCCAACATTTCCAATCATACAGATGCATTTCAAAAGAAAATAAGTGGAAAGTTTATTGAAAATAAGCTGTTTAGGGAAAGATGTTGAAAATCTTGTTAGGATAATAAGTTTCAAAATTTATCTGGAAGGCTCTAAATTATTGTTGTCAACACTTATTATTTTTAATACACAAAATTATTTTTCCTACATGATTTTGCATTGAGTTCATCCCCTTGTTATTAATCCATTTCCCAAGAGTATGGCTGGTGTCATTAATTTAAATTATAAGAAAGAAAGACATACTAAAGAAGGGATCACAAATTTCTTTCTGTACTGAACAAAGGAAAAAGATTTGTAAAATAGAGCAATTCAGTTATTTACTATGCATCAGAACATTTGGGTTGTAAGTGGCACACTGAGTCAACTCTTTTCATGAAGGGGAATGATTTTAACTCAAAGAGGAAAAAGAATAATTCTTCAGCCTTAAAAAACCATGCTGATTTCTCTTTCAATAACTTTGATGCATAGAGAAAGACTCCATTTTAGGAAAATCGTTCTAAAAATCCTTAAAAGATTATTCCTTCTACTAAGGAACGCTCCCTGGGTGACAGGCTGTCACTTCACTGCAATGCTCCACCAGAATTTATTTTATTGAAAACTAAAAGAACTTTTTTTTTAATTTTTCAAAACAATTATATTTTATCTTAATATAACCCGAAAGCTAGATGTCTAGCAATGTTGCTAGTACAGTCAACAGAGATAAGGGCTTCCAGAGATGGTGGTTCATGAATCATGAAGATTATACACCTTTGCTGATCTCTGGCTTGTCAGAAAGCATTACATGTCCTCCAGTCACCCCAGACACAGACCACTTATTAGATTTTGCTACTTTAGTATTTAAATCAGTAAATGAATACCTTAAAGAAAGATCTAGGCTTTATTTTAAAAAAATGAAGTACCTTTACTCTTCATATCTTGTTCCTAAAGTTCACAATGCTATTAAAATTGTGTGTGCATTTCCAGTTTGAATCAAAAAATTTCAAATTTTAGGTCCTGGCTATCAGTATGAATCTGTTCACTGATAAACTCCCAGAAGGTATGCCATACAAAGCTTAGTGTTTTCTGACTCTGTAGTTTTTTTTGCAGAAACTGGTTTGAATCCTATCCATTTGAAATACCCTAATTTCACTTTTAAATCATATACCTAGCATCTGATCAAAAACTGTTGGGTATTTAAACATAAAAGACACTAACTTATATCAATAAGATTTGTTTCTAGATAAAGCACATTGAGGAATGACAAACACCTGTTTTAACAGTTATTGTACTTCCCAGGGCAATGCAATTATTTCCAACACTACACATGTATTTAAACTGCAGTAAAGCAATTTTTGCTTTTATGAATTTACATTCACAGCAGTTGATATGGTTAGCAGCCATTTTACATTCCATTTTGCAGTTTGAAATACACTAGAGTGCAATGCATTCGAATAAAAGGGAAAATTTAGCACATCAGAAATTAAAGGTAATGCACATGGGTAAGAGATTAACTTGTTTATTAAGGTAAATTTAATTAGGTAAATTTGGTTTTAAAATTGCCTTCAAATAATGTATTTTAGATTATTTTAGATTACTTAGTCCACTAAGCAGGTTTGAATTATAAGTGTATTGTATCCTTTTGCAAAAAAACTTCTGTAGAATTCATTGAGGGTTCCACTCTAAATTTACACATCTGATCCTGCTTAAATTGTTATGACAATCTTTTGTTTACAAAGGAAATCTTTGAAGACTTAATATTTTAACAATTAGATACAGATGAGATTAGTGCTGTAACATCAAAAGGAAACAAACTCCTAGCATATTGCTGCACCAAACATTTCCCTGCGTGGAGCTGAGGCTGTCCCAAGGGGCTCAGGAGGGGCAGGAAGCCTCCACAACAGTACTTGGAGAACAGACTGAGGAGGGAGGCTTGTCTTTTTCTCTCTCCATCAAAACAAGACTCAGAGGTGATATCATTAAGATTTATAAGTAAAATGTTGATATAAGCAAATGGAGGGATTTTTTTTTTCCAAAAGGGAAGGTTAACACATGGTGTGCTCTGCAGCACAGGGTACTCTACACACTGGCTGGCAGGTTGTCAGCCACGTGGTATTCCTCCCAGCTTTCCCTTCATGCTCTCTCCCTTTGAACTCACTCTTTAGCCAGCCTCCAGTGTTCAAAGTCCATTTCTCTGTCAAGGAAAATAAAAGGCTCCCATGTTTTTTCACCTTCACAGCTTTAGAGACATCCTTCTTTTCATTTTATTTAATCATAGATAACCCATAACCAGTTTCCATCTGGATTCCAGCTATCTTTAACCACTAATGATAAAGTTATCTTGCAATGCCATTTCAGTTCCAAAATGTATTGAACATCACTGCTTTCCTGTATGCCCAGGACAGAGTAGCACTGTTTTGCTCCAGGAGCAGCACACAGCAAAGGAGTGTCAAAACCTTTCAATTTTCCTCTTGTGCACCATAAGCAGCCCTACAGCCTGAGTTGCAAAGCGCACTCACACTTTAGATGCTTAATTTAACTTAATTCTTCCTTTCACTTAACTATTTTTCCACCTGTCAACTAGGAGAAAGCGCAGGTGTAGAAAACAAGAGTACATTTAACCCCTTTCTTATGACATCTCATGAGTGTAAAAAGCCCATCCTGATGGGGCTCTCAATTTTTATCTATTTCTCATTGTTCTAGAGGTCTGCTGAAGTTGCCACATCAATATTTTATTTGAAGTAAACTTATACCTAATAAATCCATGGCAATGGATTTTTATAGAGTCACAAATTAACTGTTTTCCATGAAAGGGTTAATTGGAATGTTCTTATAATTCATATGTTTCGTTTGACAAGCAGGCAATACCTCAGTCTGGAGTGCAACTATTATAAACGCAGTTCTTTAAAAAAAATGACTAACCAAGAAAGAAGTATCTCTCAGGCAATTTGGAACAAAAGGCAGCTTAGAAACCATGAGCTGCTTTATCTCCAGTAATAAATCATCAAAATCCATATTTTTATATTCAGTTTTATGAGGCTTCTGTCTAAAATACCATGTGGTTGTTAATAGTAGAACTGTAATATCAATTGCAGCTATTCTTTTGCAAATTTCAATATGATTTTTTTAAAAATAGCCATGCAGGAGAATAAAATGACAATATTTGTTTCCTCCAGCCATCAAATTAATCAAGACATTTTAAAGAAATTAATTTTTTTCTTAACTCCAGGAGTCAAGTAGGTATCACATGGGAGATTCAAGTTCTTGAATTTTATATTTGAGCTTGGGGTATTTTGGTTAATGATTTAAATCATACTACCCATGCTTTATTCTAACACAAAAAAGCAGTACAGTAGTCTTTGCTGGTATCAATGAAGTACAATGGTGGACCAAAATGTTGCTGCTGCTGAAACTGTAAGCTGAGTCTTGGAAAGCTTTTATTAAATAGACTGATATTCTCTTCAGAAGTAGACTGCAATCAAAATAAACCATCTACACTTTGCCCAAAGTCAAGAAACAGAATTAATCTGTTAATAAAAGATAAAGCCCTGCCTCACTTCAAATACCTTTTAAATATTAAATAAATTTTTGAAATAAGCAGAAATGCCAACAGATTGCATGTCATTAATACCCAGCTCCACACCATCCACTTTTCAAAAGTACATTTATGAGACTATTATACATGTCATCTGTAAAGAGCCAGCCTTTGGTTCAATAAACCTGCAGCAAACCATATGCTCAGCTCACTTAGCATGGCATGAGAATGTACTTGTATTCCTGCAAAAATTGAAATACTTATTTCTAATGATTCCTTTTTAATCTAAACTGAAACTAGTTGTCCCTCTTTCTTCCACTTAGCAAAAATTTCAAAAAGAGAAAACTTAATTTGTCATTTGCAGCCTGGTCTTGTTTTAAGGTAAACATCTGCCATTCACATTTGCCTTTTCTGAGTGTGATTTTTTAATGTAAGCTGGGTGCAAAAAAATGTGTCTGCAGACATGATCTTGCCAGGATCATGACAGTTTAATATGCTAATGACAGCATGCTAACAATGCCAATTTGTTTATGTCACTGATATTAATATAGTATCTGAACCTAAAACCACACAGCTGGTAAATGTTTCCATGTTTTGGTTTGTGGTTCTATGGGCAATTACAGTAGATGTTTAAAGTAAGTAAGGAAGGATGAACTTCACAAAACTATATCAAAGTCCAGTTGCTTTGCCTATTTTATGTTGCTCAAATCCTGACTTTAAAAAGCATGACCAGAAACAAATCGTATTAATTCAAATAGCATTCTTTCTAAATTAATAATGCTGTACAAAATTGTATTACTGAAAAATTTATTTCTCATTATGCTTTCGAAAATAAGGAATTCATCCTCAAAGAATTCTAAGTACTTAACAACATAATGAGCCAAAACTCCAAGAGTGCTCCTTTTGACACAATTATTCTGCCCTTCATGCATGGATACACACATATTTATGCTTTAGGTACTTAAATTTAGCATCCATACTTTGCAGAAACAATAAAAGCCAAGATACACACTGAAATAGATACTTCTAACTAGTAACTTTCTTGATAGCCTAGCAGATGCCAAGATAAGGAAAGACTTACACCAGAGACTAAGAAAATGCAGGATCATTTGAGAGTAATAAAAAAGTAAATGGTGGGAAATGTTAACAGCAACAGCTGTGAAAAGAAATTGGAGAAGATTAAAAGTATAGAAGAGAACAATAATAGTAAAAACTCTTTAAAATTTAAATTGCTTCACAAGAGAGATTCTATAATTATGGTTTCTATAGGTATTTGAACAGTAACTGCAAACATAGTGAGGTATAGATACTTGAATTTTTCCAAAATCCTAAGAACTTACTAATACTATAAAATCACAACCAAGAAAATGATAACAGATCACAGAACTATATGAATCATGCTGATTTTAAGAACTACAATGACTTTTTTAGATTGTGAACAGAGTAAGTCACAGGCATACTGAGTGGTGAAGGCAGATGCAAAGATATTGGAAGCCTCCCTACACAGTGAAGTTTTACAGCAAAACTCAGTTTTGCCCAAGAAAGCCTCAGAAGCAAGAAGAAGGCATATCTGTTTCTGTGTTTTATTATTTACTATTTCATATCTGTGGGATGGATATTTATATTTATTGCAATAGACACCTATTGCATAGGTACCCCATGTTGGAGAGACTTGGAATGTTGGCAAAGGAAAGGATAGATAGCTGAATGTATGCACACAGTGCATAGCTCAATACTGTGGCATATACATTTCCTTTATCCATAGTAAATCCTGCTCTGCAACAGAAGCAGCAAACTGAACAGGTAATAGTTGCAACTTGGCAGAAAAATGGTCACATCAACAGCAAACTGCACATGGCAGAAAACACAGTATTAGTCCAGTGATGAAACAAACATCACACAGATTCATCTGGATAGAAAGGCAAAAGGTGAAGTATGCCCCTCCATTTAGCAATATCCCAATGGGGTAAATTCCAAAAGACAGCAGAATTTTCAATGAGCTTCTAGAACTGTATAGTATGAGAACAGGTATTGTATTCTGTTTGCATTTCAAGTCACTGTTCATGATGTCTCAGCCTTTTCTGATATGACCAACCCTATGAAAGAGATCTCCCAGTTCAATGCGTATTAAACTCTAGAAAAGTTCCTTTTTCAAATGCACAGCATTCCAATTCAAGGCTCATCTACTCAGACAAAACATCAGAAGAAGACTTACAGTCATTCACACAGGAAGTTAGCTAATAAACTACAGGCAAAATCTGGATTATTTTATCATAATTAATAATGTATTATTGTGATTATGGTTTGGCTGAGAACTCCCAGGCAAGCCTGAGCTAGTCTGAGACAAGTGCCAAATCTTTTGCACATGTGGCAGATGGTGGAAGCATTTGGGACATTCCTTATGCATAAGAACTCTGTATTATGGGGGTTCAGATTCAATGCAACAGCAAAGTAGCTGAAGCGGGTAATGATAGAAGCACACTAAGTAGCATAAACTTTAAAGCTTTGGGTTTCATCCAAAAAAGAAGGTGAAAGAGAAAGAATACTGCATTCAAGGGGTGTGAGGGGAAAGTGTAGTTGTACAACCTATGTTGATCTCATGAAGGTGAAGAAAGTTGTGGCTTATGACACATTGCACTAAGTTCTGCATGTATAGGGAGTGGAAGGACAATGTTTGAACTCAGTGGAGCTATATCCCCTTTTAATAGGGCTTACTTTAAACTTCCTTAACAGTTTTCATGAACATCACAGGGTGATTTGGAAACATTACAACCTACATTGCAACAAACTTTATTCTTCTGAAGAACATGATTCATTCTCTGTGCTTATATCTAATCTCTTTTGGCTCATCTTACTTTGAAAAAGGCTTTGAAATCCAAGAATTTTCCTCAAATACTCCCTCTACAAGTCCCAGAAGGCAAATGCTAGAGCGTAGAGGAAGTAGACAGGACAATAAATGAAATGTAATATAATGCCACTGAGACCTTTCTTAGCTATATCCCATGTTATACCGGATAAAGAAAATCCAACTTCCTCTCTGATTAATTTCTTATGGTGACTGAAACAAGGTAAATTGGAAGGAATAGGCATTTATTAAAAAAAAAAAAAAAAAAAAAAAAAAAAAGTCCAATTAAAAAAAAAAAGAACCAAAAATGTCCAATTAAAAAAAAAAACAAAAACCAACCAAACAAAACACCAACAAACAAACAAAAAAAGCCACCACTTATTGAAATAACTGTTGACATCTGATGCTACCAGTGTCCTTTCAGCCTTTATAATTCCTTCACCGGAATAAGCAATTTGGCTGTACTACTTTTTGCAACAATGTGCTTTATGCAAGCAACATTAAGCCTTATGTTGGCTTATGTTGACTTGGCGAATTTTACTTTTATGAAATTCAAAGAGCAATTCAATGGGGATGAACTCTCTCAGGCTAGGTTTCCAACATGGAGATCCTTCAATCCTTTGCTTTTTGGAAAGATGTGGAGATATAGGTATTCTCCTGTAACAATTTAGCGTCATTACACAGGGGACCT
Source organism: Melozone crissalis (assembly GCF_028551555.1). Classification (NCBI taxonomy): domain Eukaryota; kingdom Metazoa; phylum Chordata; class Aves; order Passeriformes; family Passerellidae; genus Melozone; species Melozone crissalis. The sequence goes on along the minus strand of NW_026535782.1, from coordinate 30,130,828 downwards.
TCCTGTCTTTTTACATGATCCAGGAAATGAGAATCAGTCTGAACTTATAAATTTACCAGAAATGGCATGACCCTCAAAGACATCAGTCCACATCTCTAAAGAATATTGTACTGCCAGCTCACAAAGAGAAAAAGTTTTAAAATATAAGCAGAAGATATAACTTAAGTTGTCAGAAAAAAACCCAGGTTGAGTTTTCATGAACATGGGATTGCAATAAGCTATTTGCTTATTGCAAAAGTTGCTGCCTCTAGTAATGGGCAAAATACCAAAACTTCTCTCCTGCTTGCTAATGTAAATCAGATATTTGCAGCATATAATTTATTTTCTACCCAGAAAAAAGATGCCAGCAGAGTCCTTTACAACAGAAAGGCAAGGGCAGATCATGCCAATTATGAAAAAGGCTTATAGTAATGATACCACAGAGAAAATGCATGTGTCCTTCACATATCTACTGGGATGACAGTGAGGAAAATAATCCTCTTTCACAGAAGTTCATCATCCCAGTGGCAAGGCATACCTTGAAGCCTATTATTTTTTTTCAGAGTAGACAAAAAATTATGCAAAAGGCTATGTGAGATCAGATGAAATCTTAGGTACTTACACCGTTGTGAAGGAACAAAGCTTACTCTGCTGAAGTCTCAGCAATCTCTATTGCTTTTTTTCCCTGATTTCACATCATAAATGTGGAACACATTCTTGAAGATCATCATAAACAATTTTTTTCTGCCTACCACAGTTTTTTTTGCAACCAGTTTTGGTAAGCATGTGTTTTATTATCATCAGAACTCATAAAATTATTTACATTTTACACTTCCTAAACAACTTTTGCTTTTTCAAGGAATAGCATGCACTTATATGTAAAAAACTTCCCTCCTCTGTCCATGAAGAATGATTAAGTTTGAAAAAGTAATGATTAAGTTTGAAAAAGAAAAAATTGAAAGGTCAGGGAATGCCAGAATTTGTCTGAATAGCCATAACTTAAATACCTTATGCCTGTGCATTAGGACAAACCTTTCAATTAAATATTAAAATAGTATGGTCCATGAAGCCTCATTTAGAGGATCTAGAAGAACATAGGAACCCAGTTTTCTTTCTTTGTGTAAGGGAAAGCAGTCATTACTTGAAGTTCTACTTCACCTTTGTAGCTTATAGACTCTGCAAATTATGTATGAACCTGCACACTGCACAGAACAAATACCTACATTAAGACAAATAAGTATCCAGTGTTTGAGTGACATCTAGAACTTGAGGAATAACAATAAAAAGTAAAAAATCTCTTATTTTGGACCTTTTTTCTTCCCCCAGGGGAAATCTGCGTGGTTTGAAACCTGGGTGTGAATATTGCATGGTGGGAAGAGCTCTAATAACTTCCCTCCCAAGGGAAAAATGAGAGACATACAAAAACGTGGGCACTAGTGACATTCTCTAATTACATGACTGCCAGCCTCTAAATTTTCCACCCTCTCTCTCACTTTGAGCATAAGGTTCCTGTTCTCACATACAGAGCTCCACAAAAGTCCCTCCTGCCCACATCTCATTTCTTCCTTCTGTTACTGCATGAGTTCTATCCAAATTATTTTCTTACACGCCTACTGCACACTTTCTCTGGTCTTTGCATCATGTCAATGCTTGCATTCCAAAGAAGCTATCTGTGCTCATCTCAATTTCTATCTAAAATAGGGTTTTTCTGCAAGGTCAACAAATGCTCTGATGTCAGCTAAAGCAACCTTCTTTTTTAAGTAAATGGTTTCCTAGATGAAAATTATATCCTTGATCCTGATGCATTGCTCACACTGTTTGACCAATTCAGACTATTCCTGACTTATGTCACAGGCATATTTTCATCAGAAAATGTGAAAAGTAAAAATTATATCATACCTAGGTAAATATCCTAGAACGTTTTCAACTAGTATGCCAGGTTTATAAAACCAGAACCACTCCATGAATCTTTGCCCCCTTTATGATTGAATACTTTTTTTTTTCCTAAAAGAAACTTTATTTTAAAACAAGGGCATTCAAGTAGACCCCACAGCATTTTAGACTGCCAAATTTCACAGCTGTTCCTTATCTCTATGATGGTCTGACTAAAACCTCAGAGCTGACAGCTCCAAGTTCTGCAAAAGCTAGGTTGTGAATTTTTATTTCTCAGATATGGATACAAGCCACCAATATGAATCTACTTTACGTTTAAGGAACAGGATGGAGTTGTTTGTTTTTTCACACTGTACAAACAATGGGATAGAACCCCAATTCTCACTTCTCACTACTTGCCAGTACTGCCTTCTTCTGATACTTGCAAAGGGCAAAACAAGGCGGACAAGATCATTGTTCTAGCTCCAGCCAAATACAAATGTATGTTTTGAACCATGTCACCAGGCACACACAAGCTGTCTGCTGCCTAGAGGCCATGTGAATTTTCCCTTTGTTCATCAACTGATAAGGCAACCTGTTGCAAATAAGGTATGGGCTTCTTAATATTTTCTTTTAGATCTACAACAAAAATCTCTTCCTGAGTCTCGTTCCCATGTGAGAAATTTGCTTTTTTCCCCCACTCGTGGTTTTTGCTATTTTGGGTGCTCAGAAAACTTGCAGCCTCAGAAGCTTGCTTCCTATTCCTTATATGATATTTTAGCAAGTGCAAAGGATGCAAAATATTTATAGAGCTCAGACAGGTTTTTACTTAGCAAAGCACTGTTACCTGTCAGCATCCACAGTCACGTCATGAACCCCCCTCTGGATGACGTCTCGAGAGGCAGCAAGGTCTGGTATTCGGTTCAGACTTCTTGTATATAGGTTGAGTCCTCCATCTGTCATGTACCTGAAAATAAATTTGTGGTCAGTCGGTGGGAAATGCAGCCATCTGGCAACATGTTTCACTTTAAAGTTAATGGTCTGTGAAATTCAAATATTTAAGGTACAGGTTGTCTTATTAGATGGTAGACTTATACCGAATACTCCCACTTTATGTGCCTGGCATAGGGAGACTGGGTATCTGCCTGTTTTCTGGGATCATTTGCCTTTTTCTGTCATGGCTTACAGGCTAAGATCTTTTAATAAAATATTTTGAGACTGAAGCTCTCAAGTATGTTTAAAAGCACATTTTAATTACTGTGGTTTTGCCAAAAAATAGCACCAGGTGCAAGAAAAATCACTTCAGCTTAAAAAAGAAAAAAAAAATTAGTTCCATTTATCCAAATGGGAACAGAGATTAGGAACCCAAATTCATAGTCCTTGTTGGGATGCAATTATTCAGACATGAAAGAGATATTCACTGAAGACCTTACAATGATATTTAAGAATATTTGTATTGTGTATTCCTTTTACTTGATTCTCGCCACATTATAATGCATGTCTAATGAATGAAACAGTGAGTATAGGGTTGTTTACTCACTAGAGAACCACTAAAAGTTTATGAATTAAAAGTACCACCAATAATTTCTTGAATGTCTACCTACAGTTTGGTTGTCTGTCTGAGATGTCTTGGCCCTTATAATGGAGCAGCATCATCAGCCTGTCTTACCCACAGGACCTCTCCATTACGTTCCCAAAGGACCTTTTGTTAAACTGTCCTCCCTCTAAGGCTCTTGTTCCTTCTGTTTCCCTTTTGTATTTTCTGATAACTTTAATTTACCAACAAAGTTAGCATAAATTTATTTTTGAAGGACCATGCACATGTATGGCACTGAACATAGAAGCACAAATATTCAGAAAAAAATCCTGTACCTCACTGAACCTACTCAAAATAAAGTACAGACTTACTGAAACAGGTGTAGTCCCAATGTTAGGTGTATGGCCAAAATGATCTCCCAGAGTGTACTCCTGATTCAGTCTTTAACACAAGCTCTCCTTGAGCCATGAAATGGTGCCACACAAATGCACCTTTCAGTGTAAGCATGTATGCAAGCACACAAACATTCCACTTTAGTAATTACACAGAATCCCAGGCACAAACCAAGGCACGCACACACACTGCTGCTACTCCAGCTGTTCTGTTGGCCCTCCCCCTGTGGTTCCTTCTGGGAGCAGATTTAATTGAAATCATCTGTGACAGAGACCTGAGGGCCAATTCAGCAGCCTGGGAGCTCCTGCCTGTGCCTCCATAAACGTGCTTGGGGGTGGCTGAACAGGTGCAGGCCTTGAGAGCAAAGCTGCAGCAGTGGAGCCCTGTGTGGTCGCTCCAGTCTGAGAAGGCAGCATGTCCTGGGTGGCAGTATGGGTGAAGGCAGCCTCAAGTGCATTAAAACACAAATGATCCCTTTGATTATTTTCAACAAAACTCTGAGGTGTTTAAAGCATGGGTGAGATTCAGCCAGAAGTTTGGCAGTGTGTTTCTGAAGCCTTGGAATCTGGAGTTTAGAGGTAACTTCACATTTGTTTGCAAAGGTCAATTAACAGTCACATTTACATATTATATTCATCTTTTATTAAAGACAAAATTCAGACTTTTTTGACAGATTATTTAGCTAGCTGTGAATTATCCAGTAGGTTCCACAGCTCTAGAACTGCATATTAAATTTAGCTGTGGCTTGAATGCAATCCAGACTAAATGCATTTTTTTTCCCATATAAGTAAGGATAGACTTGACAAGTGCAACAGGCTTTCCTCGCACTAATTTCTAATTACTGCTGCATTCTTTTCCCCAAGTGATTAAAGTAATTAAACTGATAATGGAAGAGGCATAGAGGAGATAAGACTTTACATGCCTCAGTGAATCCTGAAATTTCAGAGCATATCAACTTGTTTTTAACATTTACTGCACCTAAAAATGTTAACTGAGCACAGAGCAACTTACTATCTATTGAGTTATCCTTATCACAGATTCAAAGAAAATTCACATAAGATGACTATATTCACCCTTTAATGTGATAAGCTAATTAATAAAACTCATGAGGCACTGCAAAGGATTCCCTTTTTTAAAATTTTGAATAAAACCATGAATCTGTTGAAGCCAGCATTAATATTTCCTTTATGATAAGAGGTCCTCAGACATTAAAGTATCATATTTTCCATATGTATTTTCTCTTTTCTAGCACACAGAAATATGGCATCCTACTTGACAGTCATTAATGATGTGTTGTGGACAATGTTGTCAGCAGCACTGTATACACAGGTCACTGAAAAAGTAGACCAGGGAGATACAGGAATTGCTTTCTTTAAAATGATGTTTTTTCTAGAGATCTATCCTTGGATGGTGCTTGAGATGAGACACAACTCCAGAGAGAGCTTTAATCACAGACTTAGATTTCCCTTTAGGAATGTATCATACTCAATTTCATCCCCCACTATTCTCTAATCATAACCATGCTTCAAACTAAGAGATTAGATTGACAGCAAGAATTCTAAAATTATAGAGTGAAGCAGTGTGGTGTGACATGACCAGGTACTCCATGGAACTTCTATTTAACATAGTGTTACATCAGTCAGCAAGCAGCCTTGAGGTGCCAAAAGCAGCAGTGAATAGTAATTTAAGTATGAGTAAAACTGTAACATGGCTGTTCTTTTTTAAAGATGTTCTAGGATGTCTAACACACACAGGACTGAAGTGACTTGTGTTCCTAGATCGCGATAAGAATTGTTGAATTTAAAACACACGAATGCAGCACCTCAAGCTGCAGTACCCCAATTGATAGAGCAAACAAAAATAAAAATTGTGATTCTTCCTCCTGGATACACTAAAAGAGTAACTGGTCTAGTCTTTAATGAAAAGATATTGCTGCTGCTCAAATGATATGCACAGCTGAAAACCTACAATAAAAGCCCATTACAATGACTATGCTAGACAATATCTGAAGTGGAAACAGAAAGTCAGTGCTGTCAACAACTACTTTTCATCAGCTGCATCCAATGTCATACATACCATCTCAAACAAAACATAAAAATACCAAAAGAAGACTTACCCCAGGGAAAGCAATGCAAACTGATGGCTCACAGGACAACCAGAATTTTCCAGTAAGTAATATTGAAATTCAAAGTTCACAGCAAAGTAATTTTGATGTTAAAGGAGAAGAACAGAATTTGAAGGCAGCTGAGAGTATCACTGGCAGATTAGAGGTTTATTTTTTTGATATGTATATTTAAATTTTACAACTATAATGCAACTTCTGCTTGTGTGCCAAAATTTTAAGAAAAATCCTCCTAGTCCTACCAATCATGCATTAGCTCATATGGGTAAAAAGTGCCGCTTACCCACTGTTGATGTCATCAGTCCTCAGGCTTTTCCCAAGAATGTCCCCATCACTCATGTAGCCACCAACATCAGCTTCAGAGGATATGTCCAAATCGGCAGTTCCCTTCTCACTCATGTCAATCTGAGAGATGTTTCCAAGGCGAGAGACAGCAGCTCGGCGGAGCGGGGTGGTGTACATGAACCGAGAGGGGTCTGTGTGGATGAAGCGGCTGGCGCTGCTGCGAGGATAACCAGCACCCAAGGACGGAGCATCTCCCGCCTGCAGCCGAGGGCTGGCCTGCCCCAGCCTCCAAGTCATGGCGCTCGATCGGCTGGATAGGCTTGGTATGCTTCTCCCATTCACCTCAGTTGTCACAGTGCTGTCAAAAGTTGTCTCCAATGTGCTGCCAAACAGAATGAAGAAGTCAGTGAACTGTGCCTTCCATGTTTCTGAGAAATCAAGAAAAGTGAAGGCTGGAGGAAAGTAATTTGTTTTTAAAAACTCTCTGTATGTATGTGCTTCCACCATTTGCACACATATGCCTGCATATGCCCTCAGCACTGAGGCCAGTCCTATTTAGTATCTTTACAAATGACCTGGATGAGGGGATTGAGTGCCCCCTTAGTCACTTTGCTGATGATTGAAAGTTGGGCAAGAGTCTTCATCTGCTGGAGGGCAGGAAGGCTCTGCAGAGGGGTCTGGACAGGCTGGATCAATAGGTTGAGGCCGATTGTGAGAGGTTCAACAAGGCCAAGAACCAGGTCCTACTCTTGGGTCCCAAAAACCCCACACAGTGCTACAGGCTGGGGACAGAGTTGCTGGAAAGCAGCCCAGCAATAAAAGAACTTGGGTGCTGCTGACAGTGGCTGAACATGAGCCAGCTGTGCCCAGACGGCCAAGAAGGCCAATGGCATCCAGGCCTGGATCAGCAATAGTGCGGCCAGCAGGAGCAGGGAAATTGTTACCCTCCTCTACTTGGCACTGGTGAGGCTGCAGCTCAAATCCTGTGTCCGGTTCTGGGCTCCTCAGTACAAGAAAGACATTGTGGTGCTGGAACATGTCCAGAGGAGGGCAGCGGAGGTGGTGAACAGTCTGGAGCACAAGTGTGATGAGGAGTGGCTCAGGGAGTGGCCTGGAGAAAAGGAGGCTCAGGGGAGACCTTATCACTCTCTACAACTGCCTGAAAGGAGGCTGCAGTCACACGGGGATTGGCATCTTCCCCTAGATAACAAGTGATAGGACAAGAGGAAAGGGCCTCAAGGTTTAACAGGGGAGGTTTGCAGCAGATATGAGGAAAAGTTTCTTCATGGATAGGGTGGCCAAGCACTGGAACAGGCTGCCCAGGGAAGGGGTCATCGTTACAGGAAGTATCTACAAGACTTGTAGATGCGGCACTTTGGGACAGGGTGGACTTGGCAGTGCTGGGCTGATGGTTGGACTTGGTGATCTTATAGGTCTTTTCCAAATGAAACAATTTAATGCTTCCATGATTTTATAACCTCTATTTGTGGGAATGGTGCCAAACACCCAGTATCTTAACCAAGATTAGGACAAGAGAATATTGACCCTAGAGGTTTCACTAATCTGTGTATGTGATTTAAGGTGCTGTGGTAAAACTATTTTGGTGGAAAATCCACTACATGAGTGTGTCACTGAACATAATCACATGCATGGAATGCCTGAGACATGTTTTGTGCGTTACAAAATTAGCAGAGACCCCAGGGACCAATCAGAAGGCAGTGGTTTATCTGTAACCAAATTAAAAGGGAGCTCATGTAGGAAGAAAAGGGAAAGAGAGGAAAAAAACACCTGGAGAGCTCAAAACTGTAACACTACACCAGTGTGTCTTTTTCTTATTGCTGACATATGTCTTTTTTACATTTAGAGTTTTCCTTGCAGTTGATCTCAACCCCAACATCTACTTATAAAATTAACTAAAATAAATTTTATCAGCTTCTAAATAAATGTGTATGAAACAATAACTGTCTTTATGAATGATTGTATAAGACATTCTGACAATATAGTATATTAAAGTCACATGTAAGTTGCTAAGGCAGTTTAGTGTCATAGCTAATCTTCCCTTGCAAATCTCTCATTAATTCAGCAACTAGTAATACTCTCCCATGGTCCATATTTTTAGTAGTCTACACAAAACCAGTATACCTGTGGCTTATCTGGGTCCCTCTAAGGCTGGACATGGTTTCTTCCAAATTCTGTCTCAGGTCTGCAATGTTCTTGACGGTTCTCATTCTTCTTGTTTCAGGGTCTTCCCCTGGAGGAAAACAGTAAAACCAGCATAGACTTAAGCATGTGTGTTATTAAGGTTGAATAAAGTGCACAAGAATGCACACATATGATTGTAAATATCTTTTAATATTTCAAAAAATAAAACTTCATCCTTTCATTGATAAAACACATATACGCTCATAAATAACATGTAGTATATAAAAAACCCCACCTGTCTGTTAAGGCAGGCCCAAAGCTATCAATGAAACTCTGATTTACAGTGTTGGGATTTTTATCCTCTTTAATCAAGGCAGGATGCAGCCCCAGACCACTTGATACCTTATAAAGTCCCTTTTTAGTCCTTGACATTTTACAAAACTCAGTAGGAAAAAAAGCCACTGTAAATCTGTGATCTGTCATCCCAGTAAAAACTGGGATGACTCTTAGAACAACTCTTCAGCATTCACTTAACATTAACAGAGGCTTTCAATGTACTTCTTAAGTAAGGCACTTAATAAAGCATCTTTCCTAGACTGTAATGCTTTTCTGAAGAGGGACATTATTCTTCATATGGGATAGAAAAAAATATGCTTCTTGGGATACAAATTGGAACACCCTAAGCACACACATCATTTATACAATTAGACTTTTCAACAGCCTTCAGGATCCATTGTGAAAAGCTAGTCTCATATCTCAGATAATGAAGCTTTCAGAACTTCACCTGTAACATCCAGAACAATGTTTACTTCATACAATTAAAAACAAATTTAAAAGAGAAGTTATATATGATATGTTACAAAAGAGAAACATCATAAACTTCAAAGAAGCCTCCAGTGGTCATATACAAAAACCCAGAAATGCAGGTTTTCTAGGAAATTCATAGATCAAGGCAGTTTAATTCATTTTACTTTTGAACAACAAGAGAATTCCAAAAGAAGTTCTATGACAAAAATCTCTGATTTTTTCAAGGCTAGTGTTCTACTTCTGATCATGTCCTGTACCTGTTTCTTGTAAAAAAGCGGGCAAGAAGCCATTAGAGTTATGTATTAGAGTTAGATGTATTTTACATGTATTAGAGTTACATGTAAAATGCTGAACTTGAAGTGCAAATAATTCCTTTTTGACTCTATCAATTACAAATTTCACATCATACCTCACAGGCCTTCGGCAGTCAGGTCCTATTCCCCAAACACTCTGTAGGCTGCTAAGAAAAGTCTCAACTCCTGACATTATATGGAAATAAATTATTTAATATAAATTCCATATAAACTTTAATTCCTCCTCAACAGGCAAACAATGCATTTAACTAGCCAACATTACCTGCAGTTGTGGCTTAATGTCAAACCAGCTTTCACAGCAATACAATTTTGAGGTTTTCCCATCTACCCTGCCCTGGTTGTGTCTTCTGTCCTCTTTGCTCCAGACAAACAGTCCTTTGGGAAATTATGTTTGCTTATTTTATCACTCACAAAAAATTCTTCAGTGCTTTAATGATGCTAATGTCTATAAATGTCTGGTTTGGCGCCATGAACTGACAGTGGGATCAACATGTGGACAGGATGGAAAAATGCAGTGGGGATACAGGTCCTGCACTGCTGCCAAACTCTGTCTTCTCAAGCCACACCCCAAGGCCATGTCTGTTCACAATATTCAGTTTCACAAAATAAACTACTGTGTACATTTTTACATATAGTGTCCTGCAGGAGACAAATGCCTGCACTGAAATTATTTACAACTGTTCCTGTGTTTCAAGCTACATGTGTTCGCTAAAGCACTGGCAATCAACGCACTCATGGATCCCAGCAGCTCTTTGCAGAAGTTTCTGTACCACCATGGAGCTTCCTATGAGGCAGGAGGGCTCATGGCCAGGCCAGGCTGAAGACATTTACATCCTGTTAGACTCAGACTGCTTTTTTAAAGCCCAGACAATTTCCAGGCACACTGTCCATGCCTGCCTCCAGCCAGCTGTCCGTGGTGCACTCAGTTCCTCAGCCACTGCCCTTTGCCTTCCCCCCTCTGCCAAATGCATTCAAATTGACTTCCAAGAGCACATTATTTTCCTGCCATAATACCTATATAAGGAAGACCTTGCCCTGCCTTGAACCAGAGGTAAAAGAGTAGCTTGTTGGTATAAGAAAATCTTCTATTTACACAGAAAGACAAATTCTGGGGTCTTTGCAGGCAGAATTAAAGGCAAAGCAATACTTTACCTTTATATTTATTTGAGGAACTGAGTACAATTCATATTTTAGAGTGACGTTGCCCTTTTCCTTCCTTGTTTATCCTTGTCAGTTGTCCTTTGCTGTATGTTAACATTGCAAATTCTTGCAGCAAAAATGACAGCAGCTGTCTTTTTAAATATGTATTGCACAGTAAATGGCATAACAAAGCCTTGAGGTATAATTGCAACACATTAAATAAAAAAGGTACATATATGGCAAGCTGCCAAAATATATTTTCACAGTAAAGAATACTTCGCTTTCAGACAAATTATACCATAAAATTTGGTTATTCTATCCTGCAGAGGTGAAAAACTTGAGATCTAATGTCTTTTCATCTCTCAGTGACACAGCAGATAATTTCCACCAGTTTAAAAAAAAAAAAAGTTAAAACTGAAGTTTTATTATACTAAAATACAACATAGTACTACTTTAATAAAATCTCCCACTAACTGCTAGAGTGGTTTGAAAGAAATAATTCTTTTTTCTTTCCATTATTCTCTAAATGTCACTAGAATCCTGCTGTACCATGGATGAACAAGTCAGAAAGTATAAATAGTTGACAGTGAAGAAATATTCTGTACTGAGTACAAGATCCTATGTTTTCATGATAGCACTGACTCCCCATGCACATCAAGCCTCCTTCTGTAAAGAGGACCATAGGGATGATGTAGATGTTAATTTTTCAGAAAACTAGCTACATTGTGTATGCTAGTGGAGACACTTTGGTGCTTATTGCATCAGGACTGGTTCAAAGGCATCCCAGACTCCTCCTGGTACCTTGTTCCTTATAATATGGCACAGTCATCACAGAGTCTGGCCATATTTGCAGGACCTAACATATCAGAAAAGCTCCCAGTCTTGTTATCTCAAGGGATTCTGGTTTATACACTGAGAAAAAATCATTCTGTCTCACACATGGGGAAACTGGGATAAGACTAAAACTGAAGCCTGAAACTTTCTGTCAAAATTCTGTTCCTCTCACAAGAGAGGCCATTTTATCCAATCATTTGTAGCTTCATCATTTATAAACATGAATATTCCAAAAGACTGTCCCCAATTTTTTCGCCTATAAACAGTGAATCATTATTCCCTCAGTAAATTTCTGGAAAATACATTGATTTCTTACACTGTGTGATACATTCACAGGAAATCAAAATAGACATTTTACAGAAACCACTAGATACCCAGGTCAGTCTTTTACATTCACATTTCTGAAGCTCCCTCATAATTTCACATTCAATAATAGTGTTCATAATAATTTCTGTTCTTCTGCACATGTAATCACAGCCCAAAGCAAATGGGAGTGTAACAATTCCATCAATTGTCTGATTTGCATGAAAGGATTTACAAATAAGAAACGTTTCCCCAGAGAATTGTCCACTATGAGATATTAATTCAGAAAGAAAAGTACCAGTTTTACCCTGCAAGCAGGGAAACTGAGGCTTACAAGAGAGCAGGGATTTGTCAGTGGCAAACAGCTGAATAGGAGCAGAGGCACATTAAAGCTCAGTCTTCTGTGCTAGCAAGCTTTTGATCTCTAGCAGAAGCCCTTTTAACCTACTGGTACAGTCTAATAATAAATGGTATGCACACAAAGCGAATTCTTATTTCTTTCTTGTTTTGAGGTAACAGCTTTTTACACTATATACACAGCAAAAATTTTGTCCTTAATGTTTAAACACAATCAGGGCTAACATATCTACCAGCAAGAAGCTCCAGGCTAGACACATGGCATATAACCTTTTAAAAGCAAGCAGCTACTTCAACCATTTAACTGAAGACTGAAGAACAAAGCTTTGGAAATGAACACTTTGAGCACTCTTAAAGGGCTGAGAGATGAAAAGTAACACAGCAGCCTTTGAAGCACCTATGGCTGTGGACTTCAAATACTCACTGGTGTGCACAGATATAACAAAAGTGGCTATTTGAACTACACTGAAACCCTGGCACTCACAATTCCACATGCAGGGGTGCAGTTATCTGCAGGGGGGCTAGAGAAGGGGGAAGAAACACTGGAGGGTCAGTTTGTAGGAAGGCCGAGATGTGCTTTGTCCCACCCAAAACTTGGATTCAAGATATCAATTTCAAATTAATGAGAAAAAATATCATTAAAATGGATTTATTTAACAATAAACTAATAGCACTTAAATATTTCATCTTATTTTTCAAAAAGCTAAGCTATGTTCAGTTATTCACAGGCTGCTGCTGCCCCTGCACCCATCACAAGCAATTTAGACATTTGTCTTCATTTCACACAGTCTTAAGATGTCACAGGAAGGAAACAAAGAAGAAATGGCTAGAACCTATTTTTGCATACTACTGCAAATAAACCCAGTTCTGTCTTGGGAAATCACTGTCAAGATCAAAAATCTGCTCTGTGCAGATATGTGCTAACACTTGGGTCTCCTCCTGCCCTTCCTGATGACAAGCCAAAGTTAACTTACCTAAAATATCAGTATAAAGGACCTGTTCTAGGTCACCCAGCATTGTTATTATGACATCTTCATCCAGATGTGCAGTCCCTTCACGCAAGCACCCTTCCTCCTCCTCCTCTGCCCAGGTCCTGCTGGGGAAATGGGATGTGCAGGACGCATTTTCATCATCGGATTTTTTGCTCTCCTCATTGTCAGTCTGAAAGCCTTCACCTGTACACCGGTCTCCTGACCTCTGGGATGTCCTGCTTCCAGCAGGTGGCATCCCCTGAAATGCCTGGTTTGTGGTCAATCCAGAGTGGCAGAGCGAGTGCACTGACTGTGAGAATGCCTTGGACAAGGAGCCTCTGCACCCAGCTTCTGCATGCCGCTGTTGGTAACTCTGGCTGGACTTGGAGGCGTTTCCAAACCAGTTCTCCCTGTATGAGTGTCGCCTCTTCTCCCCCTCACTGATGAGCGTGAGATTGGTTAGAGACTTCTGCTTCTGAAGACGAGCACACCCTCTTCTAACCTCCGTGCCTTTAAACACTGACAGTTCAGCAGATCGCTGCATCTTTCTGGCTGGGCTGCACCTCAGTTAGATTTCATATTTCTGAGATGGACAGCAGCTGAATTCCCCCGGGAGCTGTGGGCGGTGCTCCCTGCATCGCCGCACGCGGCACACCCCAGGTAGCACACGCTTGCACTCACAGTGAAAGCACAGCTCCCACATGCACTCTGCACACTGCAAGGGACTAGACAGGCACAGTCATCTTCTTTAAAATTACGCTGCTGTCTCTGCTCAGCCACTTCTCGTCCGTCACATTAATCTGCAGTACTTACAGTCATTTTCACTTCGATTTCTCTCAAGCAGAAGAGAGTTGATCAAACACTCTGCTCCAGCACAGAAGTAATCCCAAAAGCCAACTGTGTTTCCCCCTCTCCATCCAATCACCAGTCTCATCGGAGCGGTGGGCCTGCATCTCTTTCTACAGCTGCTGCCTTCTGAAATCCAAAGTAGGCACAAGTACTGTCTCGGGCTTTTTCCCTCCCTCTCACCAGCTCATGACTGATCCTAGTGCACAGCTCTTCACTTCAGATGGGCTGACACAGAGCTGCAAGTACAGCCTCCACGTCAGAGCTCAATAAAGAGCCAAAATTAACCACTGAAGCACAAGCCTCCTTACATTTTAGTATTCAACCTGCATTCCCAGATATATGACTCTTCTCTGCTACTGCAGTGAATGCTGCTGGCTGCCATGGCAGCAAACATCCTGGTGAATTAAACCGGAGACACAGAAGCCTCTGCCCAGTTTACAGTGCCACAGGTTTCAAGACACAGCTTCACCTGAATGGGATGCTACAGTAACAGATCTAGCTCACGGTCAAATCCTATTTTTCTCCCCGAAAGGTAAGGATGAAAAACTATTTCTTCCATATCACCGTTACTCCCTATGCAGGAAGCTAAAAGCAGACTTGCAAAAGGACCTTCAGTCTTGCAATTTCTGCTCTAAATAAAAAAATATAATTTAATATCATAAGACATGGACCACAACAGTATTTGTCTGGTAAAATGGTTCATAAAAGGAAATATTTAATTTCTTTCTCCTTAGAAAGCTACTCTGTTTGCACCTCTCTGAGATTCAGAGGCTAGTACAGAATTATAAAATCTGTAAAAAATCATTGTTTCACACTATTTTGAAGAAAACCTATTAATGGAGGAGTGATTTTTTTAATAAAGCAAATTAGTATTGTGTCAGAACTAAGTTCAGCAATTTTGAATGCTATTTTTAAATTCATTGTCCAGAGAGAAAGAAGACTTATGCTAAAATGTATGTCTTTTCTCACAAAGAAAAAGATATTAGTCCCAGAAATGGACAGATGAACAAAGAAATACCTGAATTTAATTATAATTTTTTTAGATACAATCTTTTTTATCTAGGGGAAATTAATTTCACAAAACATTATATAGAAATCTACAAATAATAAAACTGCTGTATAAAAATAAACTGCTTTTGTCAGTGTGAAAATATGCTCAAGTCTCTACCTGAGAAACCTTGACAGAAAAATAACCTTTAAAAATGCCACCCTAAGAATTACAAGCTGTTCACAGATTTCCTATATGAATAAACAGATGTTAGCAGAAGCTTCAGTGTGTATTTCTTGCCTTCACTGGTTCAATTTACAGTTATTGAAGATACACAGGGGAAAATTCTCAGAAATTTCAAAGGAAAGGTACATTTCTTCCTAGATAACTCTCAGAAACATGGAATAACTCTCAGAAACATGGAATAACTCAGATAAAAAAATCAGAAGTCTAAAGTAATGGTGGTTTTCCACATTAAAGCACTGGATTTCTGAGGAAGATATCAAGAGGAGGTACCACTCCCATCCCCACCTACAACACACAGTCAAAGGGCAGACAAGATGAATGGTCTGTCTGCCTGAGTACAAAACTGTCCCAAATATTAAACACCTATCACTTTTTCAGCATGGAAATAAAAGATAAGACTGCTGTGTTTACACCAGGGTCTGCCAGCTGCAGTGACATATGGGCTCTTGGAAGGGTTTTGTGAACATGCTGGTGCCTGCCTGCAGCAGAGCAGGTGTGGTGTGGATGCCAATGGTGTCTCGGAGCTGCTGTGGTGCTGGTGCTGTCACAGAATACCAGAGCACTGCCTGCACACTCCTGTGCTGGTGTGCACTGACAGTACCATGTGGCTGTCCCAGCCTGTCCAACACGCCTGAAAAAGCTGTGGTTGCTAGAAAGTCCTCGTAGGGAGGTATTGACAATAGAGAATTTCAAAAAAAGAAGGGCAGGGCAGTCTCACTTTTTTTTGCATTAATTTGTTTTATATCCTAAGTTATACTTAAATTGGTACAGTATTCTCCATTGCTATATTTTGAATTAACAGGAAAGATAATGATTTTTAGCTCAGTTGGTCAGGGCATAGTGCTAATAATGGCAAGGTTGTGGATCCAATCCCTGTGTGGGCCATTCACTTAAGAGCTGGACTTGATGATCCTTCTGGGTCTCTTCCAAACCAAATCAGACTGTGACTCTGTCATTTGGCTCTGTGACGCCAAATTTCTCTTGGTGATTGTCTTGGAATCAAGAGAACAGGCTCTTTTCCTGCCATAAAGAGCAAGTCTCAATCTCTCCCTGATATTTCAAATCCATTAATAACTTCTCCACCTGCCCTCTCATGCCCCAACACCTGCAGGCAGTGACTTGTCTCCATGGAAAGCTGTAGGCAGAGGTGGACTGGCTCTGCCTCCATGCAGGCTCCCAGTCTGGTCACATGCAGCAGTCTGCACTGCAGGGCTTCGCTGGCCTCAGGAACCCTTGTGGGCAGGGCACAGCCCTTGTGCCATGCACTGCTCTGCTAGGGAAGCAGGGCCGCTCAGCTCCAACATGAGACCAGATACAAGCTACCAGAACTGGACAGGTACAGCCAGTGCTCTTTCTAGCTGGGAGCAGAAAAAGTTTTGGCAGGGGATGAAAAATGTTCACCCAATGAGCCACACCAAACCTCCCATAGGGTGCTGTCAATAGGTGCCACACCCGCCTAGGCTGGACAGGTCTCTGGCAGTGACACAGCTGTGTCCTGGGCCACCCAGTGAGCCTCAGGGTCTCTGCTGACCTGTTCTTCTCCCAGCTGAGCTGGTCATTGCAGCCCAGCTTCAGAGCACACAGGTCACAGAGCATCATACTGAAAAGGGAATGACACTGGACTGTGTGAGAGCCATGTGAGGGTAGCTGGCAGCTGCAGCATTCATCTGCCTCACTCTGAAAATACACTGAAAACACAGTGAGTGCACTGCTTTTCTACAGAGGTACTGAGGCTAATCACACAACCTTCATTCAGCCTTCCTGTGTACAGACATTTTACCACATCTCTTAATTATAAAGTCATATGAACTTTTCTCCCATTAATCCCATTGCCTCACATGGCTGACAGGCCATGGTGATCATCCCCAGATACAACGGATACTTATTTATCTCAGACCAAGTACTCAGTAGAAACAACACTGAATTTATCCTTGTACTTTACCACATCCCTCTGCAGGGTGTCATTTACCAAAACATAAAATTGCAATGTGAAAAATTCTTAGGTTTATTTCTTCAAAAAGAACTTTCTAAAGCTCAGCTCTCCATTTTAAAATGCTGAGATATAGTAACCAAAAAATACATCTTTCTATGGTAAGAAGAAAGTATAGGAGAGTAGAGAAGAGCAAATGTCATGACAGCATTATTCCCCAACTACCTTGCAATTCAGTGTGCTCTCCACCCACCAAGCAGGAATATGTTTACATCAAGAACATGTTGGGGAACTTCCTCTATCACAGTCAGTGTAACATACAACTTTATTTTTACAGTCTCTTTCCTAAAAGGAATTATAAAAATTATTTTAAGAACTAATAATCTTTGGGCAATTTTGCTGTCAGATAAGACTTTCTTTGAAGCCTCAGTGGATGGTTTAGAACCCTACAAATGAATTATGTAATAGATATGGAAATGCATAAGATTATGAATCTCTTCAGCTAAGCTTACTTGAAAAAAAAATAAACTATTACTGCGTGTATTAATTATTTCTTTCAGAGAACAAAAAATTAAGCACAATAAACATAAAATATTTAAATTTGAATGTTTTTATGCTAATCCTGCCATTGATATAGCCCTATAACTTTTAAAAGTACTGTTTCATTTCTGCTTCATTCATCAGATTTTAAATAATTAGTCAATATTTATAAATTCATGAATAATTACTTAATCAAACACTTTGCATTAAGCTCTGAGAACATGCCAGCACTTGTGAAAGCCAAATGTTATCACTGATCTAATGAAATAATATTTAGTTTACTGACATGTACAGTTTACAATGGATTATTAACTAATTAACTTGCTGACATCCTTCTCCAATAAACCTGCTGCAGAAGGTGATAAATGTCACAGCTACTTCAAGAAGAAATAGTTGGTAAGAAAGTCTGAACAACTTGTTCCCAGCCATATTGTGAATAACAACAACCAACCTGAGTTACTTTATTAGCCATTATTGCCATTATCATATTATAATCCTGTTTATAAAGATATATTCCAGTTTTGTGGAAACTGAGTGGATAGATACTGAGTAGTCTTGTTGACGCAAACACTATATAAAGCACATGCAAGAAATTGTGTTCATACTTGAATGCAGAATTGTTCCTTACTTAAGGGACTCGGATTCTGTCTGGGATTTTCCGGACAGAGGTCTGCACACCTGTGTGCCACATGAGCAATATGCCTACCACACACAGAACATACCAGACCTACTCCTCAGGTGTCTCATGCCTACAAACAGGGCTCACTCAGTGGGAGTACATGTATCACTGGAGTTGTGCACACAGAGGGGATTCAAGGTGTGCAGGAAGACTAAAAGCTGCTCTAGGTGTACTCTCGTGCTGATCTCCATGTGCACTGTGGAAACACTTGAGGCTGTTCTGGCTGAGCTGTGGAATATTCAAAGGGGGGAAAAAAAAGTAGGAAAAAGTCTGAAGCACTTCAGATCACATCTAGAACAAATTCCCACCAGAGACATGGGAACAGATTTACAATACCTCTACCAAGATGCAGAACTGCTTTTAGGCATAAGCCATGTATATATTCACCAAGAGCAACAGATTATTGGTGATAATATTAAAATAAAGAGGGTGTCCAGTTTATCAGGACAACCACAAGCCACACTTCTGAGTATATGCCTACACCAGCCTCCTCACCTCCCTTGCCTTCCAGCACTATTGTCTTCTCATGGCTGTGCAGGTAAAACCAAGAAATCACTTGCAAAGCAGTGGGCAGGAAGCACGTGGCTTGAGCTCTGACTTTACCTTTCACCACATCTGAGTTGGAAGGACAGGAGAAGCTTTAAAGGTAACCAGCTCCCTTGGAGGAGGAAGACAGAGGAGAAGAGAGCTGAAAACTCCCTCTACAGATTCTTGCTTTACTTTCTACTTTCCCATCACCACTGTTTAGACAGTAGCAAAGAGATGTGAACTGCCTTGCTGGACGCAGAAGGCAGAGCCATGAATTTTTACCACTACAGCAAGGGAATTATCTTGGGCTTGATTCCTGAATTATACCAGGAGAATGGTGCCTGGCCAACCACTCCTAAATAATTTTAAGATTATTTTTTTTACATTCAACTTTTGTCTTTATTATGGAGAAGTCTTGAACTAGACAGGCTGAAAGCATCAGTTTAGATTCAGTTGGCTGATACTGAAGTGAGTTAGGAGCTCTGATATGACCAACTTGGCTGCTTATGGGAGCAGTAATCTTCAGCCAAGAAGCAATAACAAACAGGAATGTGTAAATATTCAGAAAATAGAGGAACAGTTTATACAACAATATTGGCCAAAATATTCTAGTCCTGAGGATGTGAGCCTTAGTTCTAAATATTTGGCACTTTAAAAATAATAATGATAAATTAAGCAGAAACACAATGCAGGTGGGACAACACTTCATGAACACACTCCTCCAAACTGTTTAGTGATTTCCACAGATGTTCACTCTTCAGCATTATCCTTACTGATCCTTACCATTTACAAACATAATGTGCTAGGATGGTGGCTACTGAGTTTCAGAAGAATATCAAGATAATATAAAGATGATGTCCACCCACAGCAACAGTTGAAAATTTCAGGAAAAAGGTAATATCAAAATGAAAGAAAGTGGATTCATTGCTTAATACCCTGAAAATAAGTGACCAGACCACAGAAATTAACCTTCCTATCTCTGTGCTACTACACTAGTGTAATCCCTTGATCATATCAGAATAAAGATGCTCTTAAGTAAAAAATTGAACTGTCCTTTCTCATAGGTAATCCACCATGGAATATTCCTCTGAGCAACTATCACATGAGCTTTTATCCATGCAGATCTAACAACATAACCACCAATGACTTGGTGATAGTTCATCCATGCAGGAAATTAACTACTCAGCAAATATAGTACTTGATCCATTTATTCTTTTTGCTGCTAACAGTTAAATACAGGTGACACACCTCTGCTTCCCTATGTGCACAGCAAATCACTGACCACATTTTTCCAATGGTTCTGCTTTATGCCAATCAATGGCTAATGCTAGAGTCTAAATAATCAGACTAGGAACATCTCTGGTGACTAGTTTTCTTTATGTCATATTTTTCTTTTTGATGCTGTTTAGTTTTTGTTCACAACAGTAAAAAGATCATCAGACATGATATTCTGTTTGATCATTTCAGCAGGTATTGAATTGTTTGGGGTTTTTCTAGCTTCTCTCTGGATGATTCCTTGAAGCATCTCTTGATTTGTGGTAAGTGTTTCGATTAAACTCTTTATATATATTAGACCAAGGAGTCCAATTTCTGAAGTAATTAAAAACAATTTTATATTTTAGCAGGTATGCGTTACCTCCAAAGAAGTGATATATTTATCACAGAACCTGGCTGTGCAAATAAAAAATGTCAAAGACTTCCAAAGGGACTGAGAAAAACCAGGACAAAACCTATTTCAGTAGAACTCAGCTAAATGCCAAGACAGTCCCCATAAACCTTGGGCATCTGATTACCCTTCTGGTGGAGAGATAATTTTAGAATGATGTATCAGATTAGTGCTTTAAGTGAGTTATATCTGTGTGAGAAGAACCAAGACTCATGACAAATCCATTTAAATGTTGACAATTTGTAGTAAAAGGGCAAAACTGTAGTTAAACCAGTGAGATACGATATCACCCTCAATTTTTGTAAAATTATAATATTAAGGATGCTAATGAAAAACAAAACAAAGCAACAGCAAAAATAAACCCTTAAACCTCCAAGTAACAGCTCTTGCAGAGTCCCTTTGGAACAACTTGTACACAACCCCGCAGTGCAGTTCAGTCCTGATGAGAAAGTGAGATGTGGCACACTTTGCTTTTTGCATGGATAGGCAGAGTCATGGCCAGATCCAGTGCTGATGTAACTCAGCATGGTTCTGTTGAATTCAAAGGAATTATTCCAATATGACTAAAATATCCCATCCCTTCAGCTTTGTAACCTAGTAAGGATCTTAATCCATGTTTACAAGGAATTCCTTGTAACACAACCCTTAGCAGCTTAGCTCTAGCAGCAGCTTATACGTCAGGTACAACAGTAAGGACTTGCTTGTTTTCTGAATACAGATTCATC
Source organism: Melozone crissalis (assembly GCF_028551555.1). Taxonomy (NCBI): domain Eukaryota; kingdom Metazoa; phylum Chordata; class Aves; order Passeriformes; family Passerellidae; genus Melozone; species Melozone crissalis. The sequence goes on along the minus strand of NW_026535782.1, from coordinate 30,109,621 downwards.
AATAAAAGAAATGTGTATATTATGCAATTTATGTCCCAGTTCTGATGTTATGATTTAATTTGATGTTATTAAATGAGAGTGTTAAACTTTCTGAAATCGACTTTCCACTGCTCCTCTTGGAATATTCAGCATGGTTAAATTAAGTAACAATTACTTGAAACCCTAGATTGTCAAAGCGCAGTTTTTGCAAAATGATAAAGAGGGTATTTGAACATAAGGAACAAGTTTAAATAGATAACAGTGGATTTTGATCACTAAACATGCATGACATGAATTTTCTGTGTATTTAATACCCCTCATGACTGAAGGACAGAAGTATTATTTCAACCAATCACAAAGCTCCCAGTATGAAACAGATGTAAATAAAGAAGTTCACAATCTTCTCCTGACTCATTGTTACTCACCAGATATCTCCTCTAGGCACTGTTTGGCAGTCTTACTAAACGACAAATCCATTTTAGTAGGACTGGTACAGGAGTCAGCAGGTGGTAAAGAGGTACTGTCATTTTCTGAGAGAGTTCTGAAATGAAGCAAGAAGATTGATTATTATTATCTGTCATTCATGTGCTCATGGAAGAAAGTGCTACTTGCAGCTCCATCTAGAATCATATCACTATAGGGTGAAAATATAATTTTTGTCACATTCTTATGCTAGTTTAAAAGTCCAGCTACACAAATATACAAGCAACTAGGCTCTCTCTCTCTATCTCTCTGCAGAAAAAAGTTGTAGTTAATTCTGTGAGATTTGAAGCCTTTTTTTCCTCACTGTTTTTCTGAAGGATTTGTCAACCAGATCTAATCAGAATTCATTTACATTGGTTAAGTCACATCCCTGCACATACATAAAGGAAATAAAAACTTGTAATTGATGAAATATTAAATGAGAAAGGCCATGTGGGAAAAAGCTTATGCAAGGCTGGTTGGAAATTTGGCCCAGATATTTAAATCTATGTGCAGCTTCTTTTGATAATGCCCCTTAGAAGACCCTGGGGAATGGGATAATACAAGTTTTTCAATTAACTCTCTACTAAATAGCTCATATGTGCTTTGAGGGTATATTTCTGTGAATATCAATGATAAATTATAATGGTAACTCCTCACCGAATACAGTTACTTTCTGTTATATGAAAGTAAATAGCAAGAAATACATGAGCATACTTTATTTATTATAATAAAAAATATCTCACACAATTATTGCCTCTTATAGAACAGCTGTAGAATCTACTTTATCCTGGAACTGCTGAACTATGATGTCATCACACAGCAACATGTACCACCATTTGTATACAGTAAAAGAACACATCTAAAAATATAAGAGCCTGTTTCTGAAATAAAATTTTAAAAGATCTTCACTTACAGCTTAAGCTCTTCCAGCTTTTCTGACATGAATGACAGTCACTCTTCTGATTTATTAAAAGACTAGTGAAATATTTATATCTTAATTTTAAAGTGTGACATTTATAGTTCAATTTTCAAAATTCACCATAAAGTGTTTCCTATTACCAACTAAACTTAAAAGAGAAACATTTAACTGTGTGATGTATCTGTATTTTCTAAATAAAACACATTAAAAGTGACTTATCTCTCAAAATAATTTCATTACAACTTATTTTATGAAATAAATGCCCAGTTAATGTCTTCTTGATTTTTGCTGAATGAACTTTTTCAGTAAATCATAACAATAGATGAGGAAACAGATATCTGCACAAAGAGCAGCACAAGTACTGACATGGTGGAATCTACTGATTAGAATCATCCAGCTCAAAAACAGAAATATAAATTATGCCTGATCAGATGCAATGTTTTCTTACTAATTTCTGTACTTTTGAGATGCTGGAAACAGAGAAAAAAACTACTTTTGGTTCTTGTCTGTCACACACTACTGGAAACACAAGCTCAGCACATGTTGCAAGGTTAGCTATGTCCTGCCAACCTTGAATGTAGTTTTACATTTGATGCTTGAGAGGAGAGTCTTTTAAGTAAAAAAAGAGCTCACTCTATCCCTCTGCAGGGAACACATTCTGAAACTCCACAGTCCTGCTTGCTTTCCCAAAGGGCTTTGAATCATTAAAATTTTAATTGTCTGAGGAAACAACAGAAATCTCATGGAGGACTATGGATTTTGCAGCAGCCAAGGTTCTGCTAGCTTGAGACAACAGGTTATTTGCTGATGTAGGATTTTGGGGCTCTTGGGGAACAAGAAGCACCCAGGTACACACTAGGTACCTAAAACTTCAAGTTGCATTGCTGTGGGTCCATTGTGGGTTGTGACACATTGGACCAAGAATATAAATGCCTCTTCTAATTTTTATAAAAAATGGGAAATTAAATTGTGAGGTTTGTCTTCTATGCTTCTGGCTTTAATGCCTTTCAGTGGGATGTATTAATCCTATGAACAACTCAAGTGATTGCTGCAGGACTGGAGATTAAGCTCAAAGCAAGTAAACAGCAAATTAAGTGATCTTCTCATTAGCCTTGCATACTGGCCCAAATGAATTATCCTCTATCCTCTACCTACTCACAGCCCACTGCCTTAAAGAGAATTAAATTCTTACATCTCTCCTGATATCAGAAAAAGCGAAAAGCATTTCAGTTTGGTCAAAGCCAGTCCAGTGATATTTCTTCCAGTGCTATGCATCTACAGTGGAGGTTAATTTAGGCAACCTTCATGAAAACAGGACAATCTGTTTCTAATTCAATCATGGCAATCAAAGATTATATTTATCTCCAACCCACTGAGTTACATGCTACCTATTTGTAAGAGTATCAGACTCACTTAAAGGGACAAATCCTTCTTTCAGTCAGATCTGTACAAGCTTATTCATTCTGATTAAAATGAGCCTGCACAGCGTAATTAAGAACCGAGTTTGAAACACTACTTAAAAAATGGTCTCTAACACAGTCAGTCATTTCCTGTCTCAAAAAAATAGCCAACCTTAGATAAACATAGATAACATCAAAGATTTGTTTACTTTTTAGTTGACATTCCAAAAGATATCAGATAAAAATGATGGCATTTTTCCAACAGCTCCCTGAGATGCAGCTGTCTTGAATGTGTATCACTGTCAGTGTAACAGACTGGCAGGACCACATCTGCAATATGAGCAGTTCGATCACCCATGTTCGAGAACTGTGAGTTAAATTGGGAACAGATGCAAGGAAGGGCTACTAGGATGCTCATGGGGAAGAATATTCTCCTTCTGGAATAAAAAAAAAAAACCAAAAAAACCAAAAAAAACCCAACAAACACAAAACCAGAAAGAGTTGATTTGGCTAAGCCTCACAAAAGAGAAGGAAGGCAATGGGATTATTCTCTCACATATTTAAAAAGAGCAATCAAAGAGAAGGAAAACATCTTTTTAAGTCAAAGGACTGAATTAATCAAATATGTGTTTGCAATGATTTCTTCATTTATTATGCATCTTCCCATCTCCTCAACTAACACCTCTACAATGAAAACTTTTCTTGCACAATTACTTGAAAATCTATAATGGAAAAATGGGAGGATGTGTCTAAAGACCATGTATTTGTTACAACTAAAACTGGTGAGTGGCAATCTTTAGCACTACCTATGATTGCAAAACTTTGGGAGTGACTGTTGCTTTATTTTCATAGCAGCAATGCAAATAACAGGAATCAATAAAGCATTGCAGTATGACTTCGAGTGCTCACTTTATTGAAGAAAGAATGTTTAGCAGTATAATCTGTTAATCAACTGACAGAATGTTTTTTTTTCTGTAAACTTAGTTTCAACTCCACAATCAGTGACACAGAAGTAGCTTCTGGTCATTAAAACAGGATATCAATATGGCTTCAAGAAAACCTGCGCATGTTATAGTTGTAGGATCCTTGAAGAGTAGTATAATTTTCTCCCTAAGCCTGTACAAAAACATCCTGAATAGGCATCCGGAATTGAATGTCACTGTACTTCCAGAGATGCAACCAGATATATCCTCTTTTCCATCTGTCACTGCTCTGAACCTCCTGCTCACCTTTGAGACTATGACCTAGTAAAACAATTGCGTTGATCACCATGTAGTAAAGGAGTTGGGAAGAAAGTTTTAGTAACCAGTAACATGTTTATTTATTACACTGATACATCCTTTTTCTGCCCTACCTGTTGAATACTTTTGTCCTTACAGTATCATAAAGTAATTGAGACAGAAAAATGTTCTAGGTGCCGTCTGGTCCAATGGCTTTCTTAAAGAGAGTCTGGTCACATTAAGTTGCTCAGAGTCTTGATTTGCTGAATCCTGAACATGTCCAAGGACAAAGATTCCATAACTTTGCTCCACAGCCTGCACCAAGTGTTTCATCGCCTCAAACTAAACCCATATTTTTTAATTTTCAATCAGCACCTCCGCTGTTGTAACTTGCATCTTTTACCTCTTATCCTTTCACCCTGCATTTCAGAGAAGAGTCTGGCAATATCTTCTCTACACCAACATACTAGGTAGCTGAAGTTGCCAGTTTGTTACTCTGCAGGGACAAAAGTGCCAAACTGGCATTTGTAGTCCAGTACTGAAAGAATATCTCTGCAAGACTGCGATTCAGACACTGCTGAAACATCTTCCAGATGTTGCTATCATCAAACAAAAACTTAGCTGAAAAATGGAAATTTAAGCAATGCACAACATAGAAGTGTAGCTTGGGATGATGAGTGGTCAGCTAATTCTCTGCAGCAATTTCTCTACTTTCAGCATTTTGGGCAGTAAGCAATTCCTGAGCAACACAGGCCCTGGGATTTGAGAGCTTTAGATTCTGTATCTTGGCCATGGGAAAGAGACTTACTAATCCCCTACAGTGGTTACTGGAGGAGTTAATAAAATAAAGCTGATGTGAAGTATATGCATCCAGTTACAACCCAATGTTCTTCTACTGAAATTCAGCAGGATTTCTTTTTTTGTCATTAATGTACCTTTTTCCTCCCGTTTGCACTGTAGTCTAGTAAGTGCTAAACTTCTGTTTACTGTTCTGTGCTTGAAATTTAAGCACTACTAGGAAGACAGCTAAATTCTAAGGCCAATTTCAATACAAGTTTAAGGGTCTTGGGAAAATGGTACAATTTTCAGTCTCCTACAATTCTGTCTAAATAAAAGAATGAGCAATTTTAAGTCGCAGCTGGTGCACTTCAAACAATTATACAGTCTCTTAAACCTTCCTACTGTATCTGTCTTATCAAGCTTTCTGGCAAATAAATTACATCTTCTTCAATCTTACATCAGTGGGACACTGCAGTCAACTTCCGAGGGGACACACAGGGGACTGTAAATAGGATATTCACAGCCACTTTTGAAAATAAAGCATCACTTTCTGGCAGAATGGAAGAATTTAAGTGATACCTGTTTAGATAATCTCAAACACAACTCTGACTGTTGCTGTTAATCTTTGAAGAGAAATTTTAATCCCATATGAATTTTGATGTCAGTTGTTTGGGAGGCATAAAAAAACCACATGATATCAGACAGGGCAAAGCACCAACACTGCAAAGCTGAATAGTGCAATATCCCACTTGAGAACCTCCCACTAAAACAGTCCATTAATAAAAATATAGACTTCTTGAAAACATGACTATCAGTAACTGTTACAGGTTTGCATTACTTAAGGAAAACACATGGCATTCTCAAAAAAACTCCTTGGAATACCTAATTTTCCTCACAGTAATCTACAGTAACATCCTCTTGGTTAACAAAAAATATTTAAAAATACATGGTATTTGCAGGTATCAGCAACAAATCAAGAAAGGACTAGCTTACTTATTCTTGTGCTAATGGTCTAAATAAATGACACAAGTATATTACAAGATTCTGCAGAACTCTGGATGACTCTGTATTTTTAGTAAATTTTATTGAAATTTTGTACAAAGACTGAAGTTCAAACTCACAGAGCCTAGATATTCCTTGTAGCTGGCTAAAAAACCTCTAAATGGTAATCATTGTTTACTAATTTATATAAGGCTATTAGAAAGCACACCTAAAAATTCTGTGTATTAATGGTGGTGTCTGCTTTGAAAACAATTCTGTTGAAGAACAAAGAATGTAAGTATAGTGCTCCAGCTCTTGCTCATTTCCACTTACCACATATCCACAGAAATAAATATGCGGACTTTGAAAATTTGGGTAATATATCCTTGGTTATATTTATATTTTTCTATTAAATCATTGTCTGGTATTATGAACTCCTCAAGATTTTAAAGAAATTTAGTTACTGTGTATTTTTTAGTGAGATTCTGCACTCAGAGAGATACATATTGAAGCAACTTAATCAAAGTCCATCTTTTGCTCTGAGTTTAAGGCATTTTGAGATCAGAAACTGGCTCTGAGAATTTTATTTTCATGTGAGATTCAACTTCAAATACTCCTTTGCTCTTTGTTTGAAGCAAAGAGACAATTATTAATAAGAAATATTACTGAAAGATGCATGCTTCTATCACCCTTTAATATTCAAAATACACCCTGCTTCAAGGGAAAGCTTAAAGCAAAACTAAGACATCTCCATCATGCAATGAAATGGCATCAAGATGCAGCAAAATAGCCATTGCGTAGCACACACATCTGAAGGCAAAGCATGGCTCCTTTTTCTGTCTCCTTGTTCATGCATCCTAACACATATGTAGGCTATCCCATGAACCGCACTAGAAATCCTCTGTATCACTGAGGTTATTACAGATTGTCACATGCATGTTAAGTGTATCCAATGATACATAAAATTGAAACTCCAGAGGCTCCACTGCATATTAGAATAAATGTAACCCATACTGAGCCTTTTCTTCCTCCCATATGATTTTCTGAATTTATCAGTCATCCAGATTGGTTTTGAAGCTATGTTTAGTTGCGTGTAATGATATATATACTTCCTCAGAGACTACTTCATCACCTCTTTAATCTTTAGCCAAGATTATCCAGAGTACTAGTCACTTACAAAAACTGGCAGTATATTTTGCTTAATAATGTATTTGTCATTTTATCAGATGTTAAATTTACCCACAACTGTAGCTAAAAGCCTCCAACAGCTCACAACTGAAAACATTCAAATCAGCCTGTCAATCTTTCTACATTTTTCTGTCTTCTGAGTTGTACAACAATGAATCTCCCAGCTTCTCTTCCACTGCACTATCATACAGCAAAATAAATTCAGAGAAATGTTGATACATTCAATTGTTTGTTCTTATTTTTCAGAGCCTTGGCCCTCTGAAGAGTTACTACTGCCTGTAAAAATTAACTGTCTGCAGGGAGTTCATCTACACTTATTTCACGTAGAAAACTAAACAGGAAAAGAACTGCAAACGGCAACCTTTTCTGTCTACATAAACTGTTGAAATATTTTTGAATACTCGTAGAAGTTTGTATATGTTTTTTTTTCAAATATCCACCAGTACTGTAACACATTCTGAAAACATCAGGAATTTGTTTTATGATCTTTTAAAAGAATGGTGAGTTCTAAACAAATACTACCAAATATCAGCAAATAGATAATGAGGTTCTTAGAATGCAAACAAGAAGTTCTTGTAAGAAATTGTTCATAGAGTAACATTAATTTAAAAAATAATATTAGAAAAATATTAGCATGATGCTGCGACAGAAACTGGGGGATAACAGCATGATCCACCATTACTATACCCATTTTAGCTCTCTTTCCTAATTGGAAGCACAAACCCCAATTTTCTCCATGATCTTACCTATAAATGAAAGGAGCTACCGTGGCAGTGTTGGGGTGGCTGTATTGCTGTTGCTGAGGAAGCTGGACTACACCATTTCCTGTGCCTTGGCCACTGCCTGCAGCCATCGAGGGGCCAACGGAGGATCCTGGAGTGAGAGCAGCACTTGGTTCTTTCCCTTCAGAAGAAGCAAGACCAGAGGAAGGAGAAGCCTTCTCACTAAGCTGAGATTTTGGTGTTGACTGGGACTGGTTTCCTTTTGTAGTCCTCAGTTTTTCAACCTCCTTACTCCCTGTGCATGCGGAGGAAGTGCTCTGCTTTGCTGTTGGCACCTTTGATCCAGGTTTTGGGATCCCGCTAGAAGATGATATTAAACTTTCTTTCTTGGCTGCTGTAGTCTTGCTTCCCTTTGGGATTAAGCTTGCAATTTTTGAGCTCTTTTTTGTAGATGATTCAATGACCTGATCCTTCTCTTCCTTGACTGCTTTCTCAGTGCAAACTTTGTTTTTGTCCCTGTTCTTTTCCTCTTTGTCCTTTGGCTGTAGCAAAGACTTTTTATTGCTGAGATTTTTGCTGCCAGCTTTTGGAGGGGTTAACTTGGGTGATACTTTGGGACTGCTACTTGTGGAGCCGCCGCTGTTCACCCCACCACTTAAGACATCCATGTCACCACACTCTGAAAAGTTGTCATCCTCTCTCCCACTGTCACCGGGTCCTGAGCTCAGTGACAAAGGAGGTCTCAGAGCAGTCCTAGCATTAACCAGCTTGAATTTTTCCAGCATAGATTTTTGTCCAGATGAAGGGGGCTTCACACCTTCAGAAGGGGGTGGCTTGAGCCTGTCTGAAGTAGGAGTAGGAGTAGGGGAGGTTGTGGGACTGGGCTGCTTCACAGACAGCATGGTAGAGGTCGCGCTGTGTTTGACATTCATGGATTTGCTGCGCCAAGGCTTGCTGGCACTTGGAGAGGGTATGGCAGAGACCTGCTGCTGCCCGGTGCTGGTGGGATGCTGCACATTTCCATTCATGCCTGAAGAGGGGTGAGGGCCTTTTGGTGAATCTGCTTAAAAAACAGAAAAAAGCCATAGTGTATAGTTACTCTTCCATCTCATGCTTGAGGGTGATGTCATATACCCTGGCATTTAAAACACATTTATATTTGATTTAAAATAACCATAATTTATATGTGCATAGAACATGAAGGATTCTAACAGAATATGCCTTTCTTCCCTCCATTATCACGGTGTTTGATACTTCTACAAGTCCAAGAAAGCCTCAGAAACACCTTCATTACAACAATTTCTATATGCTAATCAAGCCTTCCAACTTAAGATTTTATTTTTTAATCTTTTAATCTTTTATTTTTCCAATTACTTGTTCATAACAAAACATTGAAGAAGAAAAAAAAAAGAATGCTACAGTTATGTCAGAAAACCAGAACTGCACAAAGAGGGGTCTGATGTTTAGTGAAAGGAAAATATGTGCTAGAAAGCTAAGGTTTTGGGCAACAGGAGAAGGACTTAGTAATACAGAAATTAAATGCATAAAATCAATAGTCATAAAAGCAAAAAAGGCTGGTGGCAATACATTTTTGTTTTAAGTACTGTTAACAATATTTAGCAGCTCACTTCAGGAACTTATCCCAGTACACTTTCAAAGGTAGGAAAAAAATTTATCAACAATTTCACTAGTGTCAGTACTTGCAAGTTACAGTGATACATCATCTGCATGGGTACAGCAATGATAGTTGGTTTGGCTCTGGCACATTCACTACATTTGTATCATCCATAAACTTCAGTGGATCTTTGGAATGAATGAGAACAAGGCCCCTTCTGCAATAAGCAAATTATGCCAATTAATAGCTCTGATTTTTGTCATCTAGCCTTATTAACCGAAACAGAGCAATGCATGAAAGGGTTAAGCTCTCCAGTATTCCCAAGTTCAGATTCCCAAAACATTTCTGAGTATATAAACACCATCACCCTGAAACACCAGAAAAATGAAGCGGTAACAGCAATCAAATCATGTGGTACACAGCTATTTCAGCAGTTGACATGTGCTCTTTTAGTGGATGCATCTTGCTGTGCCATTCAGTATTGGCACTGCTGGGGAATTAAAAGTAAGCTGGTCTATAGTATATTGAATTCTGTACTACAAAAAACCCAGGAAACATACAATTCAAATATAGTTTTTGCAATGACAAAAAGAGTGCTTGATGCTTTGCATATACACATAGTATTTTATACATTGGGGCCCTCCCTGTCTGAATAATATCATAGATGAGAATGCTGAGGACAGTATGAGGACTTCAGCACAGAATATGAAGTTATGAATCGCTTTCATTTTTGCAGTCTCAGCCCTAAACCTCAAGTAAAGATTCAAATACCCATCTGGAAGTCTGAAGTCTACTAATATATTCAGGAAAGGCAGAATTTTGAGAATACTGAAAGTTAAGCTGTTTTTCCTTTAACAAAGAGAATGAAAACATAGCAAAATTTACTGCTCTGGATAGCATTAAGAAGTCCTAGTTGAAAAAGATTTAAAAATAGTCTGAATAAAGTAGTATGACAACAAATAAAATTTTCACTTGCTTAAATCTATTAGTAACTAGTTCCACTAAGCAAACCACCTCCACCTTAATAGATGCTATATAATTCCATCTGCCCAGCTGGTTTTTTGTGTGCATCTCAGCCTGGTATGCAAATGCCACAGTGCTACATGGGTGACAAAGATGATGAAGGGACTCGAACATTTCTCCTTCAAGTTTAGGCTGGGAGAGTTGGGCCAATTCAGCCTCCAGAAAAGATGACTGAGAGGGCACCTCACCAATGCATACAAGTATCTAGAGGGAGGGTGTGAAGTCAGGCTTTTCTCAGTGGTGCCCGCAATTGGGTAAGAGACAACAGGAAGACCGTGATGCACATGAAGTTCCACCCAAATATGGGGAAGAGCTCCTTTACTGTGTGAGTGACTGAGAACTGCAACAGACTGCCCAGTGAGGTTATAAATTCTCCATCACCTGAGATACTAAAAAACATGTGGATGAACTCATGTTCCATGTGTTGTGAGATGACCCTGCTTGAGCAGGGGGGTTGGACCAGATGACCCACTATGGTCCCTTCCAACCTGGCACATTCTGTGATTCTGTAGATGAGCTCATTCCACCTTCACAAAAGGTTTCATGCAGCTCTTCCAAGTCCTGTTTTAAGCCAGGAAACTTTTACAGGTAGAGCTTGCTTCAGAGTATTTTTTGTGACAAGCTTACTTACAGCAAATTTCCCAGGCTCCAGCTTGCACCATGGAGCACCTTTGGTGGGCAGCTGCTATAGCTGATCCCTTGGGACCATGGCAGGAATTATGGCTGGGCCTCTGCTCTCATCTAGTGAGCCTCAGATGCTGTAAGAGAGCCTGGGGCCAACCACAGCTGTTGGAAATTACTGCAGCCCTCAGGCTTTTTTAAAATTTAATTTATACGAGGAGTCAGCCACAGGGCTGATAGCTCAAAAGTGGGTGTGCACTTGCCTACATCTTGCCTTGCACTAAGCTAGCCCTAAATACACAGGAGAATTGGAGTCTTAAGCTGTACCAATAGTTTTGCAGAAGAACAATTCACCATAAGAATATGCAAAGCTAATGCAGAATACATGTAACAATCTATGAAAAGTGTGATGCCACCATGTTCTGTTGTATTAGTTATGTTACATATTTATGGCTTCAGCCTATTAGTTTTACTCCCCCCCCAAAAAAAGTGTTCTGATTAAAAAGAAGAATGCCTGCCTTGCCATATTTCCAGCTGTATAATATTGAACTCATTGAGGGAAAATGTAAAATGAAGAGTATTTACTGTTTTGACAGCAGCTTGTTCTGCTACATATATAACAAAAAAATACAGGTTCCTGGACTGGTATTTATTTGATCCCTATGTCACAAATCATAAACAGCAACAAAAAATTTTAGAGAATTTTAGTGTGTCATTAATCTTCAATTTAAAGGGCAACCTTAATATTTCTGCAAGGAATGTGAACTGCATGCCCTCAAGAAATATTGACAACCTGTCTGTATGTTTAAAGATGTGGAATTAAAAGATCTATTCCGCCCCCACCTCCAGCACAAATGCATTACTTGAAGCTGCACACAATTAACTGCTTTCTGTGTGTTCAATTGGGCTTGGCTTTAGCTGCTCATTACATGAAACCTGTCCCCACCTTGTGGTGATTTTGAGACAGAGTGAAACCAGTCTATGAAAAGCATTTGTTATTTCTATATACTAAATTTTACAATAAGTATGTCTTCTGTTTTGAGCTTAACCCCTTATTCCTGAGATGCACAGTCAGATTCCAGTGAAAACAGTTTTGCATTCTGCTTGAGAACTCAGAGCTCAACCTCCACTGTAAAACCACAGCAGAAACACAACACCCTCAGATATTTAATGCAAAAAGAGAAACTTCTATCATTACACAGCAAGAACATGATGACTGAATGGACATTTTCAAATCCACTTTTCATAGGCTGTTGAAAATATAATGGACATGTGAAGAGTTGCACTTGGGCCCAGTACATAACCAATTTCCTTTGTCTTCTCATGTGTGACCTTAACTGTGTTCCATGCTGCTGGAGAAGACAACCTCTTAACAGCTCCTCCACTGCAGCAAAATTACTCATGATAATCTAAATATTCTGTTGCAGGCAGGTCAAGATTATCCACTTTTAGCCCATCACAACAAAAAAAGGTTAGTAGAAAATGTGAGTTGCAAAGGGCTGCTATAAGAATGTTTGAAGGAATGGGAGGTCTATCTAGTGAGACTAAAAGAATTCAGCTTGTTCAACTCTCCCTTTGTAGCTGTCCATGAGAAAGTAGCTACCCCTTATCAGCACAAGAGGAGAACACCACCAGGAATAACTGGAAAAATAGGGGCACCAGAAGAAACATACACAAACTAGCTACAAATATACATACTGGCCAGAGATGAACAATTTGCATCAGCATCATCACACCATAGAGCTCCAGGACAGAGTTTCTCAGAGTTCATACGGGCAAAATAACCAAATACTGTTAAAACTGAATTTGGAGAAAACAGAAACACCATCTTATATCACTAAATTATATTGAGAAGCTGGATATACAACTCCATGACATAGAGACCTTCATCAGTGTTCCAATACACTGTTTCTAAGATCTAAGGGATAAAGATTTGTTTAAAGAATGTGTGAATTAGAACATTATTTCTTTGCTCTACTCAAAATTTACTTTTTTCTTTATCTTATTAGTAATCTGAGTAATTATTTCATTAAAACAGTCTAATTTTCCTCATTTTATTTTTATCTTTATGTTATTAAATCAGAGGCAGATAAATCTGACATGTCTGAAAAGCATGCATGTTCTTTGAAATTGATCTGTAAGCTGCAGAGTCCAGCAAAAAAAAAACGCAAAAAAAAGAAGCATTGCATTAAGCTCCACAAACAAGATTCAGCTAATGGCTTGTTTAATGTCCTGGTGCATTCTGTGTTTCAGACCTAACCAGATCTACACACAGTTACCTGTACCACACAATGGATCGGATCTGTTGGTGAACACTGCTCTGCTTCACAAAGAGCAAACCTGCATTTGCTCAGGGGAGCCAGGTTTCTTACTGAGTGAACTACACTACTCCCTAAGCAACGTTCAAAGGAGATCATATCAATGAGAGACTAAATAATGGAATACTAAATAAGAGTATTTAGTATTATATTACTTCTTTTGGAACACCTTCAGGTCTCCTTTAACTCTGTGACTGCACATCCATTCCCCACTGTGAATGAGGGACCATGTGATGCAGGAGTGGATTACAAGTGCTACCTATAACTGGATTAAAAAAAAATCTTATGCTGTATGTATTTTCTGAGGTCTCCTTATTGCACATAGAGGAAGGTGTACAGCGGGGAACAGAACAACAGTGGTCTGTCCTTGAACAGGTTTGATGGTCCCAATATCTAACAGCTATTTAATTAGCACAAGTCACCTGTTTTAGAAATTAGGGTATATGGACTGTGCATGTATTCAAAAAAATCTGGTAAATGATCTTGCTCCAAGCATCTGCATCAGAAGTAAAAATTAAATATAAGGTCTATTTTTGACGTACTGTAGGGAAACAAGCAGTTTCTTATTGTATGGTAGCACTATTTTTTTAAAGGATGGATTTTATATTATTTTATATAATTACTATTGTAAAGGTTGAAGTTTGTTTCTAAACAAATTCTTCAAAAATCTCAAGTTACAGAACATCCTAAAATACTTTAAAAAATATCAAAAAAGTACCTGGAAATCTCATCATAATATTCAAAAAGTAGTGACTATAGTAACTAAGTTTAAAATATAGCATGGTGTGGTTGTTTTTCTATTTAGTAAAAGTAGAGCACAGGATACTCAAATACAAGTTCTTCTGTTCTTTCAGGATATTATGAAAGAATTTCACTTTGCTACCCTTGCATTCACAGCAGTCATTTTCTCTAATGAACTTATGCTTTATACCCTAAAACAAACTTGTATTTATCTTTGATTATCATGTAAAACTAATTTTTCTTCATCTATTCTACTGTTTTGATAGGAAAAATAACCACATGGAAACATATAAAATACAGTAGTCTGTAGATAGGCAGCATTACTTTTTCTATTTTCTGTAAAATTAATTGATTGACTTTACAAAAAAAGCCACTCCTTATCCTCCTGCAAGTAGTGACTTCAGTAAAAACCTCATCGAAGTTCTCATTCTCTGCTGTAAAAAATGGGGAAGCAAAGAAATACATCATGCAAAAAGTCACGTACATGTACAATGCAATGCAAGTCTTAGCAGTCAAAAGACAGTTTCCAAGTAATGAGCTAAGAATATTATTATGTACATTAATGTCTCACCTTGAATCATTTCATTCTCACATATTCCAGTAGCAAACATGTCAACATTATGAAGCAATTTGAAAACCTAAGCTGCTGTACATACCTTCACTCAAGTAGCCACATCTGCTTCATAACTTCACTATCGTATTTGTGAATTATACAGTGTGTGCTCAGTTTTCACACTGATCTTTTTCTAGTTTTAGACTGGATGCCTTGACACAAACAACTCCTTGATAAAATTAAACCCACTACAGAACTACGTGAAACATTCTATCCTGATAGTAAAAATAAAGGAATAACTATTGAAAGGATGGTTTTATATCTTCAGATACAGCTAGGGGCAAAGCATGGTCATCAGAGTTTTGTAAAAAAAGTCTGGATAGCTGCCTGTTGCTTGGATGAAGAACATTCATTGCATACTTGTTCCTCCCACAGACCCCAAGGATGCAAACGGGTACTATGTATATTGTATCATATTCAACTCAGTTCTAACCCAGAGATATGAATAAAATGCTGTTCATTACACAAAGGGAAAAAGAAGGGGAGGAAGGGGATGGATTAGTTACACAACTCAGAAAGCTGCATTTCTGCACTGTTCTTTTTGAGATAAAGCCTGAAGAGGCACATTTTCCAGGAAAATGGTGAGAGAAACATAAAGACTCAGGGTACTCAGCTCATTGTCACAATGGCTGCTCCAAATCCCTGCAAAATTTCATTTCACTTGCAATCCTTTAGTCAGTATTATACACACACTAGGTCAGGTTCTGAAAGAATAGATACATGTAACATTCTGATGCAAATATAATGTTCTGATTCTTCTCCATTAGAGGCTAAGATGCCAAGTCCCCTGAAAATGATGGCAGTACTCCTTCGGGTAAGAGAAGACTTTTATATGGAATAAAATTACAGGCATCCAATACAGATTAACTTTTACTTTGTAAAAGTCACCCTGTGATATTTTCATCAATTGTGACATCTGGAAAGTTTTTGTATCTGAACTTAAACCGAAGCACAAGTCCTAATTCAGGCCCCAATTCCCATAGGTATTCCTTACCAAGTCTAAATACTGCAGTCTCTTCTTTGACCCTTGTGGAAGGTTCTTTTTTTCCTTCTTGTGTGTTACGGAGAGTAAACTTAGTAACTTTAATCCCTTACCTTTTTCATTTCCGTTTGCATATTGTGGAGGCTTGTTTTTGTCAATGCTGTTAAAGCTCTGACTTCTCCGATTTAAATTGGAAGCTCCCTGGACTTTGGTACTGCTGCCTGCAGCTGGCACCCTTGAGGGTCCTGGAAGCCTGGAATGGTGACAAAATCAGTGAGGAACCAGTGAGAAATCTGTTAATTTTATGTAATACAACATATAGCAGAGACAGTGTGCAAATATCAGATCACAATTTCAAACCAACTAAACCCGAAGAATTCAGGAAGCAACAACAAACAGGAGGATTCAAATTAGTCAGACTCCACAAATGAAAATTTAAACTTATCCTTATGCACACAAAAGGGAAAAAGATGCTTTCTAGAGTCACAAGACATGTAAGAAGATGCTTTGCATTTGCCATTAACATTGCTAAAACAGATTCACCCTAACAAATATTAAAGTGCAGTATCAACCTTTACTAATATGTCACTTTTGGAGAGCAAATATTAAATAAATAGATTAAAAAGCCCAGCAATACATAGTCAAGAAATATGTTGTATCTCATTAAATTTTTCACAGTTGTGTTTAGCATAAAATCTGACTTTTTAGTTATCTTCTTCAGTTATTTTTCAGAAGGCTATTGACTAAAATACTTCCTCCTTACTATTTTAAATGAAAAAATATTGTAAATATGTATTTTATCTAGATGATACAGATGCATTTACACCTTTTAGATAAAGTATATAATGTAGACTATACAGTTCATTTCTTAGTATTTGCTGCCACCATCTGAACCTTACTCTGTGGCTATACTGGGGGAAAAAAATGTAGATTTTTGTTGTTTCCGGCATCTTTTTAAATTTGTTTTTGTTTTGTGTTGTAAGATTCCTTAATACGTGCCTACTACAAACTTTCTGAAACACCTTTGTAGGCACACCCATTCCTTTCTAGTTTTGTTATTTCTTTCATAAAATTAATTGCTCAAATCAGTCATAGGATTTTGCCATAGAACAGCATCTCTCTTCTGCTTCTTGCTTATTGGAATGATTTTAATAATGGCAGTGCAAATTCTACCAGAATTATCAAATTCTGTTACTTTATTATTATTATAAAAGAGCAGCATTAGAAGGAAGGAAAAAAAATCACATTACAAAAAATTACAAAACATTTAATTTTTTCAAAACTTTTTTTGTTTGTTTAATACACTAGCATACAGAAATGTTCAAATAACTTAATTTTCATTTGCAAACATTTGTAAACAACTCCATAGTCTCTTCACCAGTTTAAACCTCAGAGAACAAATCCATTGGTTATTTTCATGGCTGGTTCTGGCTGCCAGCCTGCCCTGCTAGTCTCTGTGCCGAGCCCAGAGCAGACTGTCCCCGCTCTGCAGCAGTGCGCATGCTAACCTTTGCCGTGACCCGTGAATTCAAGTGATCTTCTGCTCCCTGAGGAATGCACTAAAACAAACTTAAAAATCCATTTGCTCCTTCTCATTACCCTAATTTGACAGGCAGTAAGAGCTCTGAGACTGTTTGTCAGAGGTAATGACAAAAGCAATGAAAAGGCATGTGCAACACTAGAAACTCATCTGTTCTGTTAAAATACAAAATAGTTCTGCATATATTCTGTATGCCAGAATTCAAGAACTTGCCACAATAAGCCCATTATGCATGAGGTCATTTTCCCTACACAATTTCCAGTTTACCTCATCTGCTGACTTTCTTAATTGAATTCAGGTTTTAAATTGCTCTTGCAGAATCATGTTAAGCAGCTAAGGAAATGCAAAGAAGAGTATAACAAATAAGGGACAAGTCACATACCTCTGAACAGGTTTCGGAAACACTGCCACAGATTTAAAGTATTAGACAGTGAGACTGTTAACTTTGACAAGTTTAATGTGGACAAGACAGGAGCATCAGCAATAAAGAAAACGAAGACCTATAAATGCAGGTGCAAAGCAACTGGACCGTAGTATAGCTCATTTCAACTTATCACCAGAAACACACATTGTGTTAGTGTTCCATACCCCAAAACACAATCTTTATTGGAGATTACACAACTTAGAGTTCATTGGTCTCACCAATGAACTGTAATGCAAAGGTATAATTAATGAACACATTAATTATCCCCCCACAAAAAAAAAAAAAAATAAAGCTAGAAACAAAAAGAGTAAGCTTTAGACCTCAGCTTCTTTCTTCTATAATCTGGCTTGTAGATTTTAGTGCTCATAGAAATGACAGACTAAAAGTACTGACAAAATCTGAAACAAATCAGTTCCAACACACAGCTCTGTCAAATTCACTGCCAAAACAAAGCTTCTCATTCATGGGGACTGTGTGCAGGCTATTCTTGATGGAGCAGAAATCTTGGAAGTCATTCTTTTTTTCTGCTCTATTTTGCTTCTGCGTAAACTTGACTCTGTGAACTCAGACTTTCAGGTGGGTTAGCTATATATGCAAAACATCTAGTGGGAACTGGGGTGGACTCCCAAACTTCTTTTCACTCATGACTAAAGTCAGGAATTGAGCCAGAAAGCACAGAGCACTAAAATCACCAACTAATCCCTCACATCCAATATTTTACATGCAGAATACAAAGATGCAGGATACATAACAACCAGAAATATTATTGCTAGTATATAGTAGAAATCAGCCAATTGGCCAAAAGCCAATAAATACAAGGCTTTTCTGTGGCAAAGCTCATCATTCCAAAGCTTGCTCACATAACAAAAATTGCGCATTGTTTAGTGTCTGCTTAAGTCCAAAGGATAAAATATCAATGGGCATATACTTGCTTGAGTATCACTAACAAGCAATAAATTAGAGATATTTAACTGACCTAGAAGCCTTTTTTTGACTGGTTGCAATTCCACTGTGATTAGACTGAGTTGCATATCTGGCTGTGAGACTGTATGAGAAGAAACAGAGAAATTGAATTAAAGAATTTCTTTGAATATGTATAGAAAGAACACACTTACCAGCAAATGATGAGTTAATGAATGCAAATCGAACATGGATAAAAAATGCAAATTAACTGGCAACAATATGAAACAATGTAAACATGCAGATTTTTATGAGATGCAATGAACAGGTTATGAAATAATGGATATTGTTATAAAGTGTCTCATTTGCTAGAAATTATCTTCTCAATAGAAAAAGTGAGCAAATTTCCACAGTGACTGAATTCCTGAAGTATAGCTCAATTCACACAGAATGTGAACTTCAAAACATTGTGCTGCTTTTTTTTCCCCCCATGAAATGGACTAAGCACAAGTACACCCCTACTGGTCTCTCCAGCAACCTGACTGGATTCTCAGAAGGGCTCTTAAGAACACATTTGCTCTACCAAATTCAATGTGGACTCAGAAAAAATCCCACTAAAGCAAAGTCACCTTCCTGACAGTGGAGCTGTATGGAAGAAGCACCCTGTCACAAATTTTATTACTACTGCAGCACAGGTCATGTATGCAATGACCCAGGCAATGACGCGGAGGCTGCATTAAGGAAGTCCAGACATGTGCTTAGACTCACTGTGGAATTCATAGGGAAATGCACCTTTGTCTGTTAAGGCATCCAAGTAGCATTTCTGCAACAGAAAACATTCTATGCTACAGGGCTAAAAGCTCTATGTTCCTTTTGACACCCAACAACCTAGCATAATTAGATAGCAAATTACTTCCTCTAATCTTTTAGACATTTGCATAGGGGATATGTCAAATGTGTGGCCAAGATACAGCTTTCTGTTAGGTAATTTCAGTTTTCATGGACAGGAGCATCCTTTGGCATCCACACAGTCTAAGGCTGTAGAGAGGTGCCTAAGCCAGGTGCTATCACATCATCAAATTCCTTGAATTGTTAGGGAAGTCATGGACAACTGAGGAAACAGAAACTCTGATAGTCACAGATTTAATTTGTTTCTCAGAGTTCTGCATCTTCCAGCAATTCTTCTGAGTAGCAGCAGAAACCACAGTGCTCTAGTCCCAGCTTCATACACTAGCAGAACTTGTAAGAAGCACCTGGTGGTGTTGAGTCTACCAGAAGAGTGTTAAGCAATTTGTGCCAGGCCACTGAAGAGCCAGACCTGAGTGTAAACCAGATGGAAGAAGCTGTCTGACAAGAAAGGTCTTCCCTTCCTTAGCACTGCAGTGCTGAAAAGGGGTGAGAAGGCACAAATCAAGGGACAATGTGAGACTGCAATGAGATGCAAAATTATTGCTACTTTACTAAGTTAAACCCCAACAAAGGGTTTGAGCTGCCTCTGTTCCTGCCAATTAAAAATGGCACGTTTACATATGATGTAATATATGTATTTGCATTTGAATATAAAAGTAATAAGAATACTTCAGGGCAGAAAGGAATCATTCAATATGTAAAAGCATCATTCAATTCTCTGACATATATCTTCAGAGCAACACTGACAAATTGCTTTTTTATATGACCACAGCTTTTGTGGATATTATAATATCACTTATAATAATGTAATATATTACTTATAATAATACCAAAATAATACCATAATAATCACACTTTATATATTTTTATCAATCTAGCTTTTAGTACATTGAATTATATTTCACTTACGGCTATTTCTTAATAATGTCTGGACTTTGATGCAAATGTAACATAGGTTGTTTTACTGAATTTGCTACATTTGTGCCTGGCATAATAGTCCATCCTTTGACGAGATCTTTCTCTCGTGTTTTTTTTCCAATGTACTTAAAATGAAGGAATCTAGAAATGAATCGTTGGTTATCTGTGTTGACCAAAATAAGGGATTTGTGAGAAAAATTGTTGTCACATAAAACCTTTGTGCATTTATGCTGTAAAAGGTGGAATGATGCACAATACAATCAACATAGAATGTAAGATGGGAAAAAAGAGTGAGTAGGCTGCAGTGCCTTAGTGTATCATAGCATTTCTACCTCAAACAATACATTCAAGAGTAAACTGAAAGATCAAAACCCTTAATCTCAGTGGTCTTAAACTACCCCACATACTTTTAATAGCAATAAATACATAAAATACCTATCTGATAATGCTTGCAAGAATGCTTCCCTTCTGTGGCTGTTATTTGGGACTCTATCCACTAGCAAATTCATGACACATTAGCCTATAGATTACTTTCAAACTTTCCAGACAGGCTTGACAGGAATTGATGAAAGTGTCAATGTCAGAAAAACATTATTTGTAAAGCATGATTTCCACTGTGACTGATTAAATTTATTTTCCAAAGTAATGTGACAAGAGAAAGGCAAAAAGAGAATTTAACTCATAAAGCAGCTGCATCAAGTTCTAATGACTTTAGGTTTTCCTTGTTTATTAGCTCTGGATGTGCTGAGCCCATGAAAGCTTTCCATGGATGCATGTCCCATTTGCTGGCCCACTTTCATGGACGTGAACTGCAATGCTTTTTGAGACTAGACTTTAGCCTACCCACTCTTCTAAATGTATGAACAAATACTTACATACTGCCCTCTACCCTACCAGGTAATTGTCTGTGGGTAGTATCTCTCAGTCAGGAAAATAAACCCATTTTGCTTAAAACAGTTAATTTTAATGCTTAAAAATCCACACCATGATATAATAAGTGCGTGTCTGTAATAAAGCAGTAAATGGATCTTAACATATCAGACAGTGCCAGTTTAATGCTACAGCATTCAGGACAAGGAAGTATTTACTTGTCAGAGGGCTGGAAAGGGGGATTTTTAAGGCCTCTTGTTCTCAGCTGTTTACTACCATTTCTCAGGGTCTACAAGACCCTTTCCACTGTTATAATACTCATATCAGCAATCATCTACACCATGTACACAGGAGCAGAAATCATGCTTAACTCTCCCCTCCAAATAACACATAGGGGAAGTGAAGTAAATGCTGTCCAAATCAGGTAAAATGGCATATAAGCATCTGAAATCTTAGAAATAATCTGGACTCTACAAAAATAATATGGACTCTGTCTTCCAGCAATATTTTGATTTACAAACCAGGGAAACACTAGTCAACACAGCAGATATGAAATGGTGACAATTGGGAAATTTCATTTGCTGTGAGAAAATGGAATAAACATCCTGAGACTGCCCAGAAAGGCAGTTCAGCAGAGAAGTAGCTGAGAAGAAAGAACAGTGGTGGTGCTGAGCCTGAGGTGCTGATGGAGAACGCCAGGTGTGTATTGTGCTGAGTGGCTGCATGGTGCCAGGGCTCTGCACGTGCCTGTGCAGCACACTCAGCTGCACTGGGGCCTCTGCACCATGCTTCATCAGGATGGGGGGCTGACAGGGGTCATTCATTTGCAGACATGGCACAGTTATGGAAAAGTCCTAAAAGGTGTAGAGGAGACTAGGAAATCAATGTAGGCTACAATATTAAATGAGTTTATGTGGCACTTAGGGATAGGTTCTAGTGGTGGACTTGGCAGTGCTGGGTTAGCAGGTGGACCTGATGAACTTAGAGGTCTTTTCCAACCTAAATCATTCTATGATTCTATGCAGAAAGATGGCAACAGATTGATTGACACTGGACTAAACTACCAGAAACTATTTTGTTGCCATACAATATGCCAGAAAAGAAGCAGGCCCTTGAAAGTGGGTTAACACATAAAGCTGAACCATGAACCTTCAATAAACCTGAAAAGAGCATAAATCAAGCTAAAAATATTTTAACCTCCATCTTCAAAAAGTAACCCATGCAGTGACACCCTGAATATCATATAATTTTTATTAAGTCCTCCAAAGGATCAATAGGATCATGTTACATCACACTGTCATTTTCCTATAATGTTAGGAGTCACATGGTGGTTCTAAAATGCCAGCTGTGCACTATGTTCAAATCAGAAAAGGGGAAAGGGTTTTGCAGAACATAATCAAACTCTTTCTTCCTTACTGGCATACTTGAATTTTAATATGCTGTTGATCTTACAAAGTGCATTTAGTCTCTAGTCTGAATGCACTCCAGAGCTGTTCAAGACTTTTGTATTAGAACAATTCTCTGGAAAAGACCAGTTTAAAAAGTGTTTTTTCAATGTAAAAATTTGCCCAGAAGGTCTCAGTTGTCCTGTTCATCTTTTTTAAAAATAGTTTCTGTCTTAAATAAGAAAAAAAAATTCTTTCTTAAATTTTTTCTATTTGGTTGCTCATCATCCTACTGGTTGAAAAGCACAAGAGATAACATTCTAAGGTATACCTGACTCCAAATTCCAAGTGTGCCTGGAAAGATGCCACAGGGAACAAAAGTTACCAAGCCCTCACCCTACCAAACAGTTTGGGCAGGTAGAAGGTGCCTGATTCCCCAAATGTATTTTCAAGAAACACTGAGGAAGAAACCAAAAAAACCTTAATTTTCTGTACAAACAATATTTTTCAGACATTTCTTTTCCCTTTTTTAGTCCAGCCTTGGTGAATTAATATATGGCCATATCCACATGTATGTATCTATATAACTACATATATCTATACCTTTACCAATTTGGTTTTTTATTAATAAATAAACATTTAACATTTATATAAATGTTTTAGATTTATATATATTTTGTATTTATACAAATTTTATAGATAGAGGTATATTATCTACAGATAGAGGTAAATATAAAAATAAATATAAATAGATAAATATAGAGATAAATATATATGGAGAGATAAATATTATATATTTAACAAATAAATTCTTTTTTTTTTTTTTTTCATTCACAAGAGGAAATGTCTGTGGCTCAGGCAGTTCTAGCTCATACCCTGTCATCTGTTCTAAATTATTTGGACATTTCTCCTTTCCGCTCTTTGAACTTCTGGCATCTTATTCAAGCAGTCTGTCTCCAAATGATTCATGCTTGAAGGTACAAGCAAAATTATGTTTTCAATATTTTCCTATTGTTCACAACTCATAAACCAAAAGGCAGATAAACCAGTTTTGCATCAATATTTATGTTCCTGCAGAATACAGAGCCTTTTAATAAGAATCAATAAACAGTGACCATAGCTTTTCTGCTGCGGTCTCAGTAGTGTAGTATAGGTATTTTGTGCAATTTAATGAAGGAGTACATGAACCACAACATTAAAGAAACAAAGTGGATCTTTAGCAGGAACTGTGTGTTGTGGTTTAGGACACTGTGCTACTTCACTACTGTGCTTAATCCTAACCTGTAGCACACCTAAAATGCCATCTTTTAAACCTCATTATTTTTCTCTGAACAAATCAGACAAGTGGATTACAATGTGCTGCCAGAACTAGGATTAGGCCCTTAGGGACCAACTGTTCCATTGTATGACCTTATCTCCATATCATTTATGATCTTATACTAGAATAGAATTATATCAGAGTATCTGCACATAATCATATGCCACCATTCTACTTCACAGTTTGATACAATAAAACTGTAATAAAGTTTTTTCCTAGAGGAAATGGAGATGACAAAAATGTTGATGCTTTTACTTCTTCAAATCTATTCTAATTATCTCTTGAATCTTTGCACAGATTTTCAGAAAGTCCACATTCATAACACATCCTAATGTATGGCTGGGATTGCTATAAACCTGCGCCAGTCAAAAAATTATCACATGGTTAACTGTTTCTATTGCCAGTAGTAAAATACATTTGTAAGCATTTTGTTCAGTCTCCCCATTGACTTTGAAATGGCAAAGAGCTTTGTAATATAAAGAAAATACAAAAGGTTCTACCAGTAACTCAGCTATTTTCCCTTAAGTATTTTCAAAACACAAATAAGTTCTTGTAAGTCTGGTGAAATCTAAATATAAAAAACCTTTTTTTCTACTTCTATTTAATCTATTTTCCACAGGCAATGACTGCCAAACAGCACTTCCTAGGCTTCTTTGGAATTTATATGGATTTTTATTTTGGAGCTTTTTTTGGTAAATTAAGAAAGTCATCTCCTTCACAGCAGCTTCTAAGTGTAATGTTATTTTATTAACTGACACCTGTAAAACTACAATATGTAGAATATCAATTTTATTGCACAGTCTGTGAAAAAGTAAGATATAATAGATGATAAAAAGTACTGACAGAAGCAAAGAAAGTAAGTACAAATATAAAACTATGACTTAAATGAATGCAAAAATGCAAGGAAAAGTCTGAGTCAGACATTGGTATGAAGGAATTCATTTAAGAATAAATAGAAAAAAAGAAAGAACATTTTGCTTCATAATAGGTTTGCTACCTATCATTTAACATAAAACAAAACAAAAAAAAAGAATGAAGACTTTGCTAATTTAATATGGCTACCCTTGAATTTTACATGTATTGTAATTGCCACATGTATTGAAATTTCATTTGCCATGTACAAATAATTATAGGCAACCTCCAATGTTCACAAGATGTCAGAATTAAACTGGTGGCAGGTCCTGGAAAGTAATAAATGTATTGGCATTTGCATCAGATTTCATTTTCAGAGAATGAGAAAGTCTAACGAATCTCAGTAGAAAGTGAGTGTAGAGCAACAAAGAATGTCTGAAGGGAAAATAACTTAATTATAAAGCTTCTATTCCTTCAGAAAGAAATATATAAAAGATTGGATTCAAGTGCTACAAGGATGAATGGAACACTTGCCATTAAATTCTACATGACATGGATTAGCACCAGTGAAAATTATGGCCAAAGTGCATTAAAAACTGACAAATAAATAGTAATGAGTGGCAAGGGTGACACAGGCCAGACAATGAGAATATCTGACATGTACAAAATGAAAAATTTCACTAAACTGATTTAAAACACCCTTTTGAAAACTGCAAGAAGAGATAGTGAGAAAAGATGACATTTCGAACTGCAAACAGCAGAAATGGAGGGAAAAATATTGTTCTTGAACAGATGAAACTTATAAACAGAAGAACCCAGGGTAACTGCATGCCCCAGGTTCCTAAAGAAAGTGTTCAGACATACATCAGGTACTTTGTAAGGAGAAAAAAGCCTGTGCAACAAACAAAGGGAGATACCAATCACTAAAGAACAAGTTTGAAGGATCAGAATAGCATACAGAAATAGCTAAGAAGGTAAAAGATTCAAGCAGTTTATGAAGGACTGGTGGTGAAACGGTCAATAGAGTATGAAGAGTTTAAAAAAATCTGAAATGCTATTGAGAGAATAAAAACGCTTTTTAATTTGCATTTTTTATTTTCTCTCTAGGCATGCAATAGTCTGCTAGAGTGCTGTATTATAACGATAGAGAAGACCATTTATTTTAGAACCTGAATGTCACTCTGAAACACCTTTTCCCTCATTATTTTAAACTGAAGAAATATTATTAGATATCTTAGAAGGATGGGCTACATGGAAGAAGTATATGAGAAATATATTCTTACTAATGCTTTGTTCTATCTTTTCTGCATGAAGGTTATTAGACAGGTTAGTCATTTGCCACTGAGACACACTAAATGCTTTATTTATGTGGACTTAAGGAAACATATAATGAAAAAACTTCCTTTCTGAAGTTTCTGTGATTTGGAACCTTGAGGACTGTAATGACTGTATCTTCGGGGAGCAGAAAAAAATGGAGCACAGCTGATTTGCAAGGTAAAATAAAAGGTTAAAGTAAAATTAAATACCTAAGGGCCATTTAAAGGTCAGCTTCCTGCAGATCCTGGAACAATCACATACAGCAACTCATTCTGCATTATCTCCCAGACATGTAAAAATATATCAGATTAGATTAATAGCACTTAGACCCTTACTAGCAAAAAGCAAACAGAAAGAAGAAATATTTTCTTAATTTTTCTTCCCTTCAGAATCAGTGATTTCGTAATGATTCCACAGTGGGAAAAGCAGGAACTACCGGACTCTTTCCTTTCAACAAAACCAAATGACTATCAATGGCATGAGCTAAGGACAGCAAAGGGACATGTTTCATCCCTTTCCTATATATCAACCAAGAAACACACACAACTATGTACATCTTCCATTTTCCAGCCTATGTCAGTGCAACACTTGGTGTAGACTGCTGTAACCATATTTTAAACCTTCAGAATATTTAAATGAAGGCCTTTTTCTAAACAGAGTGATGTAATCAAGACTGCCATGCAGATTTCCACTATTCTGACTTGGATCTATTTCAATTCATAATCATAAGCACTGCATTTTCATTACTGTATTTCACAAAGCACAAGCTCTGCATCCAACAGGCTTAATTTCTTCCCTAGTACTTCTGAGCAGCAGGCAACATGAAACCCTGTTCCTTGCAGTAGTTATATATGCAACTGCCTGCAGAAATCAGCTACCTAACTTTGTTTATATGCTCAGGAAAACCAGGGTGCACTTTTAATATAACAAATTTAACAAAATCCATCTGGACCTCAAGCTGTGTTCATCATTCCTGTACATGATAAAATAGTTTTTCCATCTAGGGGAATTTTTCTGACAGCTTACTGAAACCAGTTACTGTCTAATCTGTAAATGAGACAGAAATTCTTTCATCCACATATGTTTTCTCTTAGTATCCGGGTGGTTGAAAGATCATCACCACAGATGTATTGCTCTGATAATGGAATCCACTACCAAAGCAAAGCATAAAAATATAATGTAACCATTGTTGTTATCTATCTGTACTAAAAGATATAAATAAGGCCACCAGCACTGCATTTTTAAAAATAAATCTCAGAGCTGCAATAAAGTCATAAGGAAAGAGTGAAATGCCAACTTCAGATTTTGAAATATTCAATTCCCACAGTTAGTCATGGAAGAATACAGGAAATTTTAGGGCAAAAAGAAATCAGAAATCACATCTAAAACTATTCTTTGCCTTTCATTACTATTTATTTACTCCAGATTTTTTCACTAACAGTCTAATAATTTCAGAGTTTTTACAATTATTGGTACAAAACTATGATATTCCATAAAGAACGTATGCTTTTTGCAAGGCAATTTCACTTACCATGAATCAACTTCCTTCCTTCCTTTTACATTTAATTTGAAATGTTGCTGTTGGCCATAGGAATAGATAGGCAAATAACACTCTTTCACAAGAAGAATCTTGCTTGCCTTCTGTATGCACAACTTTCACAATTCTGACATTGGTCACAGACAGCTTACATGGGAACAGGAACGTTAAAGTATTGCCACACTGACCAATTCTGGATAGCTTTGTAAGGAGCCTGTAAAAGAAGGTTCACTATCCTCCCACCCTAACTTTGCACTTAGGAAAGAGAGGTTCCTCCAGAAATTGGTTTAATTACATTCCTGTCTGTGTTGTCTCCTAGTCAAACGAGGATAAGTAGCCCCCTGGATCAGTCTCCCGAATTACCCATTTCTGTACAAATCTAACCTGTCCAGTCTTGTGATATTCTGATTATAACCTTCCCCCAGGGCTTCTTAGCAAAACAGCCTGTGTATGAAACCTGTAGAGACCTAATATAATTTGGTGTCTGTTTCCGTTTCTGTTGACAAAGGGCTCAAACACTTTATAAAGTAGCTTGTCTTCAGTGGCACAGGGAAATGTTCAGATGTGGTAATGATCACAGACATTGATCATTACTGGGGACATCATAACCTGGAAATGGGGATGAGTACCATCATCACCACCATCATCAGCAGGACCAGTCTTTTAAATTAGGCAAGTGAGATGCTAGCCCTGCACATACAAAGCCAAAACTTTCTTGGTCTTCAGCAACCTCTGTTATCTGACCATTTTCAGTGTAACTTCTCAGAGGTATTTCCTTCTCCCATGTATAATCTGTATTTCTCTTGGAAAAAGTGAAGGGCATCACCTTCTTATATTTGTTTAATAAAGAAAATATTACAGCTTTTTACCTCCTAGAAAATAAAGTTGACATTACACAATATGCTTAGTATACAATACCTGGAAGCAATGAAGAAGATAACTTTTCTTACAGAATATTATAACCTAAAATAACCTCAGTTATTAATATAAACTGAGACATAGTTTATATGTGACTTATTATTGAAGATTTAAGAAAATGTATAGTCTATAAAATCACCCACCTTTTTCAATGTATATATTTTTCTTTTGCTTACATGTAGGCACACATACAAGCACATGGATATCAAATGCACTTAAATGTACAGAGTGCACCAATAAGACATCCTTATTTCTCAGGTAAATATGCAAAGTAAATACGTAGGATTCTTCCAGTGAAATAAAATACTCACGGTGTAAGAAAATTATTTTCACAATACACTTGAAAATTTAGTCAAGTTAGGTTGGAAGCATTTTGCCATTATTAAAAAAAACGACAAATGTTCCATTCATTTGTTAGCAGCTATATTAATTATCTGGCTTCTGCCATAATAATAAGATAATTCTTGTTCCTTTCAAAAACCTGAAAGAACTATTTCTAGATAATAAAAGACTGTGGGTCAGTCTAATGGAAACTACTTTCTGTTATGTGCATTTGCCAAATATTTTTTCTAAAATATAAACCGTAAGGAATTTTCTGCCTTAGGGCTTCTGCATACCAAACCTTTCCACAGTTATGTTACAAATGTTAGAAAACAGAAAGAATCAAGAATTTTTAAAAACATATTCAGAACTGCAACATGGTAATAAAGAATGGGATACCTGCACAACAATTGTGTAATAATAAACAGCCATTAAGATAAACATTTACTATGAAAGGATAAAACAGCTTGTTTTATCAACAGCGCTTCAGAAAAAAAGTAAAATGACTCCATTTTTGATTGATAGCAGTTAGATTATCTATTGAGTTAATTTCATATGGACAGTGTGCAGAATGTACATTAATATACACTTCAGATCTTATCACTTTCCAAAATTCTCCATACAATGAAATGTGTAGGTTTCAGTATCTGTTTGTAACTACTTTTTGCCAAAAAGATCCAAAGATAGATAGAGTGTCCGAAAGAGCAGCCATGTGAGTTCCTAAGGACCTCCTAAACCATGAGCTTCCCCCAGCTCAGTTATGTTGTGACATTTGTAATATATACAGCTGAGACATCTGACATGAAAGCAATCATAGAAATCAGTTTGAGGAATCACGTAAGCTATCTGCCCATATTTCAGACAGCAAAGAGTGGGTAAGAGGCAAGATAGATCTCACCAAAGTAATCTTTTCTTTTTCAATTCATATTTTGGCTTCTTTCTAAAAAGAAACTTTTATTTACTCATTAGCATCTTTAAACTAGAAATGTGTTTGGTAAATATTTTTCAATAATATTTCAAATTATTTATTTCATTGGGAAATAATTACTTGAAATAAATGGCTGCTATGAAAAGAAGTGTTGGTAAATCCATCAGAGAGAATTCCCATCAGTGGATGTTTATATATGCCCATCTATTAGTGAAAAACTTGTTTTCACATGTAGTCATTTTTCTTAGGAAGGGAAATATTATTTTATGCTAATTTACTTATATTACTTCAAAATTTGACAAATAAAAAAAAGAAAATCAGTATTAAGAAAAATTGTATTTTTGTTTGTTTCTAAGTTGCAGGGCTCCTTCTTTTGCTTAGGAGCTCATAATATTAGATGTACTTAAATTTATAGTACACGACAGAAAATTTTCATGTAGGAAAAAGATTTTGGTAGGCATCTTTTTTATTCTTAAAGACTGAAATGAAAAATGTATGGATAGAAGAAACCATATTCCCTCAGGCAATACAGACTTTATATTAACAAGCATCAAACTTCTCTGTATGTGAAAGCAAACAGAAAAAATTTTGCTTTCAGTTTACAGATAAGAAATAAGAAAGATGTCATCAATCTTGGTCTGGTAATTTTTTGCATAGAAATATTTTAAATCTGAAACATAGCTATGAACATAAATTTAATCAAAGAACTAAATTATTTTAAACTCCTAGATTACAGTGGAGTTTAAAGCACACTGATGAAAGTTGAAATTTTTTTACACCAGCCTTAGATGGCACTACAAAATCGGAAATGTGGAGAATCTGGGACATGCAATAATCTCTCTTCTTAATGAAGCATGTTTTAACATAGCAAAATAGAAAAGAATAAAAAAGTGCAGAAGTACCAGGAGATCTCAGGGAATTATAATGGAAAGCTTAATAAAAGATTCAACACCTCTTTGCCTACCATGTGGAATCACCATCATCCAAATAGTAAAAAACCTGCTTTATCCAGGTTTTTTGGATAAACTCTTGCAATAGTCATGATGTAGAAAGAACACTGTAATTTTTTTTGTTATTAAAAATTCACCATTGGTAAATCATAAAATCAGGAAATGTTTCAGTTCTTTCACTAAATTAAAAACAAAAAACAGTAACCAAAGGTATTTATAGGAAGCTGGCTAAGCTCTTAATTCCCCTCATTAAAGCTGTGAACACTTATTTCCTGAATAACAAGATGCTATTGTCTCTTACACAGTATTAAATATCCTTCGTAAAGCAGAAATTCAGCTTTGGAAAATGTTGCGAATGGTCAGACTCCTCTAGGACCCAACCATAATTTCCTAGATTACACGTTAATAGTATACTTCACAGGGTAAACCTTCAAAGACATTAATTTTCAGCAGCAGAGAAAATAAAAGCATTTCACTTCATAATGCCCCAGCCAAACACATGTATCTTAATTTTTGCATCAAATGCGGTAATTAACATGCGGTAATTACATGCGGTAATTAACAGATTAGCAACATGTCTCTCCAAAACATATTTTTAAAACACTTCTAGTTCCAAGACACAGATTTTTATCAGGCTGAAGTGTTAAAGCTTTGTCCATTTAAGAAGAAATATGTTTATTATATACATGAAAGTGTAATTTATACATCAATGGAATTAAGAACCAGAATCTCAATGTATTATTCTGATACTTTTAATCCAATCTAGATCATTGATTTACCACACTCTCAACATACAGTTGTTCAGTAAGTCCACAAAAATGTTTTGAACAGGGATATAAAAAATTGAACAAGTACTGAACCCAACAAAGCAACAGACAAAACTCTTCATGATGATCTACAGTTGACTTTTTTTAAATTTCCCCAATAAAATATACATTGTTAATATTTTTTCTATTTAAATAGATATTTCTGTTTCAAACTCCTTCTTCTAAACTGGCCTTCAAGCAACTACCTCCTAAAAATATGTTTTCAGGTACAGTCTGAAAGCAATGTAATTCAGCAATTATTGGTTTCCAATGAGTGCTTTGTTTCCTTAAAAATGAATAAAAACTGCCCACTTAAAGAAACCAACTAGATTTAGGCTATTTCTTCTCCCTTGTACAAACCATTGAAATAGAATTAGGCCCTCGAAAACCAGAATGTGTGGAGATAAAAAGAGTTTATAACAAATGAAAGTATTAATTATGCCTTTTCCCCATCTGTTTTGTAGATTATTGGAAATTTTTCATTTACATGTGGAACTGGATATGTGAAGAAAACATGAAAATAACCAGTATACTAACCACATGGGGAGCTAGCAGCTTCTTATTGTGCAATGCACAGAAAAATCAATAATAAAGTCAAAGAAAGGCTAAAAATTAACTAAAATCAGAACTGAAGCTAATTGGTATTGTTCTCTGCACTTACTCTAATTTTTACTCCCAAGAAATCTGGGCTTACTATCAAAAAAAACATTGAAACCATTGTGTAAATAGCTAAAAAATAACTAAATAGCCTGTTTTTTAAACAAAATTTTGTCTTTTTGAACAGAAAAATAAAAAGCTTTTGGACCTGAGAAAAATAACTTTTTTACCTACCTTGACTGCATATCTTGGTGTGTTTTGGACTGGCTGATTTCAGCTGGAGTTGAAGGGACTTGTTGTTGTAGCTCCACCAAAGACTGGTAGTACTGTTGCTGATGATGTTGCTGCTGTTTGTACCGAGACAAACTGAAAAACAGCCCTAAGATGGCTTTCAAATTTCCATTCCTTATTTCTATTAAAAAAACAAAAGAGAAAAGGAAGTGAAAACACTTTGGTTTTAGATTTCAGTTTTGTAAAAGCCATACTAAAGTATGTCTGTACATACCTATAGCTATACGTGTTTATGTCTTATATCTCTTAATTTACCTGTAATATCAGAGACATTTTCGGTGTCACTGATAGTATATTTTTTAGTATAATTTTTGGAGTTTTATGTGTCAGTGTTGCAATAAAAAACTATCTCTACAATGCCTTCATCATGGGACATTTGCATGGTCATAAACAAGAGTATATCCAACCTTAAGTAAGACACAATTCTGAAATGTCCTGTCCCAACAAAGTACAAATATTCTAATTAAGGAACAGCCCATTAAGAAAAAATCTGAATTCTTTCTAGTCTTAAATATACATCCCTTCAAACCTCATGACTTTAAATTATTCTTTTTGCTTTTGGAGCAAATTCTGTGCACATTGGTAATAAACAGTGAGTTCTGGAAAAATTAAAAAAAACTGTATTATGGTTATGGTTATTGTCAGTGAGCACCTATCCATTCATACAGAGGTGTGCAGGAAACATGAGAGAAGAAAATAAATGGAAGGTTGTTTTTAAAAAAGGTGACTGTAATGCTCATGATTATCTCTTTGAACTTTCAAATGACATGATTTTATAGCTTTTTATTTTATACTCCTCTTACTTATAATGAAGACAAAAACTGCAGCTTTGACGAGGCTAAACAGCTACCTGAATATAATTATGGTGAACCCCAGTTACATCCATATGACTCCCATTACTTTTTTAGCTTTTTCCCAGCCTGAGAGGAAGATTTTACAAGGATGTTGTTACTCTTTGCTGATAAAGGATTTCAGTGACAAAAAGAAACCTCAGAAAACTTTAATGAAATTATCTGCAGCATGTAGGTCTGTTCATAACTTCATTATTAATTTTCTTTGGCACTGACCATCTTGGGAAAGGTTTTTATTAGACCTATAGACTTGCAACCTGTCATGCAATGCCACAACCTTTCTGCCTTCCCTGCAAATCAAAATACTGAGCTGTGTGTGCTGCACAGCTTTCCCAGGGAAATTTTCAAGTTGAATTTATACAAAGTTACTGTCATTTTCATGTCTCTTAAACCAATAGGAGTAGGTGAAATGTTAATACATATACTAAGGCAGTAAACACTGGAGCTTTTATGCTCACAACATGTTCTTCAAAATCAAACCTAATCCTGGACACTGAAATATACTTTTCAGAATGTGAATTTGTTCTAAGCAGCCAGACTTATTCATCTCCTCTGTGAAGATGCTGCAGGATCTTTGATTAGCAATAAGACCATGAGAGTTATGTAGAACTTTCCCAGAACAAGTAAACTTTTTAGGCAATATTACTTTTGCAGTCATGTTGGTTTCAAGGAAGATCACTGTCAAGGAATACAGAAAATTTGTATTTAAAATTATCCAAAAAGACCCCTAAAAAACCATGTAACTATCCATTTTAAGTGGCTCTGTTTTGAGAAGACTCCCAGTATGTGACACCAGTTTATTTACTCTTATCATTTTGCATGACTTCATGCTCAGAAGAAGAATCCTTTGTTAAATCCCACTCAATATTTTTCAATCGTAAAATTTTGCTCTTTTCGTGCTCATATATTTGTTACTATCTTTCGGGAAGGATGCTATCAGTAACTTTTTCTTTCCTAATTTTAACAGAGTTGAAGTGAGAATATTTCTCACAACCAAAAATTCAGAAACTTCTCATATATACTTGGAAAATGAGAAAATATTCTTTGTATCAACTGGATAATTATTCATCAACTGGGTCCTCAAGCAGAGATTTGGTAGCCAAGATTTGGTAGCCAAGATTTGAAAATTACTTTTTTTTTAGACCTCTGTTCAATTGTCAAAATGAGGTCATAAAATGGCTGTGAAATCTTCAAAACTTGTTAAGCTAATGGTTTATTGTTCTGCAACCTCCGTGGTCATTAATAAATGATCCAGTAGTAACAAGACACTTTTACCAAAGCTTATTACAAGAAACTCAATTTTTTCTCCCCCTAAAAATTGTAATATTCAGGATTATACACAGTAAAAATGGTATATTTAAGGAAATCACACCTCTGCAGGACTTTGAAGAATATCATTATGAAGGTAGTAGTGGATTTACTTCAGATTCATGACCAATTGTGTAACAGCAGAATTAATTTTGATTTTACTTCAGCTTTAAACATTAAAATTTGGTTTTTAAGAATAAAGAGCATTTTAAATCATAGTCCTTGCACTTAGTTCTATGTAGTACTATTGCTTTTAGTAGCATATGAACGTAAAACTACACAATTGAAGCATATATCCTATTACAATTATTTTCTAAAGTAAAACAAAGGTAGGAATAAAGGCATTGCAGAATGCAGACAGATTCTTATTTTAAAAAGTACAGAAAATACATCATATACCATGTCATGACATATTGATGAGTATGAGAATAATGAGTATCCTCATAAAATAAATTCATAATAAATTTTCACTTTGACAATCAAGGTGAATAGATAGTACACATCATGTCTGTGTTGCATGTGTAAAATCCTAGATAGGTTCAGATGGTGAAAGATAGTAATTCTGAGTTAATTTCACAATCAAATAGTGGTTAGCATTCCAATTTTTTTCTCTATGCATCTTCTAGAATTCAACTGAAATTAGCATCTCTGGAAAAAAAAAATCCTTCCAGCTTTTATTTATGCTACAAGCAAAATAAAAGTACAGGGATGCATCTCTGGACCTGTTACCTTCAGTGCCACACCTTGCAGAACTGCTTGATTTGCTACATGACAAAGACATGTACATTTTATTAATTCACTTGCCTCTTACATGAACAAGGCAATATTATGTAATTATTAAGACAACTGGTATTTTTAATGGTTTTTATTTATTATATTTATTAATTTAGTTTCAACCACGTTAGGTAATCATTTAAGGTGACTAATACAGCAGAATAACTGAAGCAGCAAAACCATTCACTCTTTGACTTAATAGGAGACATCAAAGGAATACTATAATTTTCAGACTCATCTGGACAGCATTACTACTAATAATAAATTTGCTGAAACAAATAGTCTTCCCTGGGTTTATTTAACTGAGCAGGATTCTTATGTTCTTGTTTGCTATTTTGAATCAAATATATGAAAAATTTAAAAAAATGTATGCTCAGGAAGTTCTGTGCCTATCTAATATTGTGGAGCTAACATTAAAAGATTAATACCATTGAGAAAATATTGTTTTAAAACATTGTCTCAAGATTCATAAACATTGCATTTCTTGGTTCAATTTCAAGGGAAAATTAAAAGGAAACTCTCACTTGTTATCATTAATCTATATCTGCATGCTGTTCAAGACAGCTGGAGCTTGGTATTTAGGTGCAAGTGATTTGTGTTAAGAAATTCAGTTTTCAGAAGAAAATCTTGTTATTTGTTCTGATGATTTGTTTCTCTTACCTTCTGCAGAAAGACCTTGGACATTTACGCCTCTGGCTGCCAGAAAGCTAAGGCAGACATCAACATTCTCAATCTGCAATATGAATAGAAATAACAAGCAGGATAAGACTATTTTACAAAACACAGAAATGTTGGGAGAAGGGAAAAAAAAAAACAAAAAAAAACTGCTCAGGCATGAATACTTTACATTCATTGCATACTACAGCTCTTTATCAAAGTTTAGCAAGAATGATTACTGCTAATTGGGGAATCGAGATAAAGCTTTCATTGTCTGCTTTGGTGCTTAAAACAATTCACAAATGCCCAATCCAGAATGGCATGCTGGCAACTCAGCAACCCACCTAGTTAACATAAAACTGGATTTTATATGCTATAAACAAGCAGCAGTAAAAGCACTCATAGAGAATTGGACACTGAATATATATCTGGAGATGTGAGCAGCTGAGTTTACTAAAAAATGTAAGCAAAAACAGTGTAAGCAAAGGTACTTGCTTGGGATGATGTGGGATTCTGCGGAAATGATATCACTCACTTTAGTGGTTGTTCCTCTAATTTCTTTCCTCAGAAGAGTTTTTGCTTAGTAAAGAACATGGTGCTGGCTTCTCTTGGTGATTTATAAGAAATCTACAGCTACCACAGAGAGCTTTAGGTACAAAAATGTAGCCTAAATGTAGATCAATAAAAGGATAAAACTTCTGCCTCTAAAATGAATAATAACAGAATTAGACTGCTTTCATGCATCTATTTCTAATACATGATGGAGATGGGGTGCTCCAAAATGTTCTCAAGTCACCATCCTGAGCTGATTACCCCAGTCCTTCTGGGACCTCTGAAGGAATAATCAGCTATAAACATAAAAATTACTATCTTTGTCTATAAATATGCTGCTATGAAAACAGAAACAATAGGTATAGAGAGAAGTTTTGTTTCAAGTGGCTTTAACAAGTTTGATTTTAAAATACTATTTTAGGTTGATGCATTTATTTCAAGGCAATAAGGACCACAAAAATAAAACAGAATTTGAACAATATATTTTAAATGCCTATTATCATTGGAGAACATTAAAAATAAAGCAAAGAATATTCAACACTAAAAACATAAAACTGCAGTAGCTCAAGTCCATGCAGTTATTTCATCTGAATGTTGAAACATTTTACAAAGTCTCACGTCAATTGTTTTCAACCATCAAAACATAAGGGGTATATTCACTCCTTGAAAGAAAGCTACTTGATCCTTGGCAGTATCTTTTCTCACCTAGGAAAGAATTGACTACTGTCATCTTTCTACATTGGATTCTGCCACTGTTTTCTGGAAATGGTAGTAGCCAAAAGGATTTAAATATTCTTTTTACTACTGACCCTAGCAATATGTATTATGAGTCTACAGACTGTCTTGATCCATGGGTATAAATGTATAAATTTATAAATATTGAAAAATATTCAGATCTGCTCTTCAAGGACAATAAAGGTTAATACACTACGAAACACATTTTTAGAAGTCTTTTCAAACCTTGATTTCAAGGGCATACTAACATTTACAGTGAATGATAAACAATATTTTTACTGAGTCAATTACAGAGGAAAACCAAAACTCAAAGTCTGCAGTTAAACTAATGAAATTTACTAAAAAATTGGGGTCTACCATAAAGCTTTCATAAATCAGTTTAATGGTGTCACCAATTTTCACAGCTTAGAATGTGGAATAATCACCCTAAAATCAATGGAATTACTCCAGCTCTGGCCCAGCACAGTCACGGCAGCAATCCAGGCATTAACCGGCATTTTCTTAAATGTTTATGTAGTTTTACACAATGAAGAAACGCCAAATTACCTAATTCTGTTAATACATAGAGACATGACATAACTAAATCAGCTGCAAGTTGGCTGCAGCTAAAATAGGAAGATCTGGTTCTTCCTCACCTCCTCTTCCTCCCAGGTGTGAGGGCCCTGCTGCTGCTGGGCTTCAGCACTTCTCTGAGCGCACCCGGAGCTGGCTCCGTGCAGAGAACTCACCCAGCAAAAAGGCAAAGGGATTTCAGTCATTCCAGTTTCCCGTGCAGCCAGAGAAGTGCAGGAGCCCGCAGCGGGGTGGGCGTGTCCCAGCCTGAGTAAAGTGTGGCTTGGGAGAGGAAAGGGGAGGTGGGAAGGAGGGACAAGGTGGATGGTGCCATTTCTGGTGGCAGTGGCAAGGCACTGGGCTGGCTCAGTGCTGACGTTCAACCAAACCCCGGAATCCGTTGAGAAAATTGTGCACGTGAAGAGAATATTTCTACTCAACCTTTAAACAATGTCAACTACATAAGAAAAAACTTTGAATGGAAATATCTATGCTGTGAAAAATTGAAAAGAAATGAAGATTTGGTGGGCTATTAGCTGCATTGTGTCTTTGGACTTTCAAATCAACCATAATGCAGTATCAATTACTTCAAAGATGGGAAATTCAGCTCTATAAGCACTAGAAGTCAAAGGGAGGGGGGAAAAAAAGAAAGAAAGAAAAATCAGCACAGTACACCAGCAGCATAATAACCAGAACAATATTTTCTAACACATATTCTAGTTTAATCGAGTAATTTTTGATAATGGGCACAACCCCTCTGCAGCAGTTCAGGAGACCACAAATACAAGAAAATCACAGTTAACAGGAGAATATTTAAGCCCTAGTGTGGAAACATCTCAATATCTATCTGCAATACTGAATAATAGTAAATAATAAGCCTACTACCTAAACCTTCACATACATTTAGTGAATAATACCCTATAGAAACAGCACCTGGTTAATTCACATGCTTACTTTTACAGCATGTGTCTCTGAAACTCTCAGAAAAAATGAATCATTACCACTAACACCAATGACTCAGTATGCTGCAGAACTACAAAGCAAATTCTGTTTGGCATCAGAGTTCACCAAGAGAAGTGTAACAGAAGCCCTGAGTCCAAAGTCACCCCTTTGGTAGGGGTGTATGAAGCAATAGCAGCGGCCAACTTTCAGACAATAGACTGGGGTTGCACTGTTAGCTTTATAATAAAGTCTTGTTTTGACTTGTGAATTGAGCAAGTTTGGTGTGGCAACTCACAGGCCCATAATACCCTGAAAATGTCAGAAAACAACTCTTGCAGTCAGTTTTCTGATAATAACTGCAGTTACTGTACAACTCTCAGAAACTTTTAGGGGATTCCATGAGACATGCATTAATATGTTTTTGGGTTGTGTTCATTTTCTTTCCACTCCAGTCTAGAAAATGTTAGCCTTAAAATTGTCCCATTTTGAAGCTCTCAGTGTGTCTCCAAATATTGCTTTAATTACCTACTTCTTGCCCTGGCAAACCACAGTTATTCTTTGAACTCAAACCCAAGCAGCCCCAAACACTTTTTCTTCAAACTCACTCACAGATGAGAGTAATTTTGCAATTACAAAAGTTCCAAGAGATTTCAAGCAGCTTCCATTCCTCAGTACTGTTCCAATCAAGAGTGGTATGAATTCCTGAAGCCTGTGTTTATATAAGTAGTTATTCACTGGGGTAAACTCCTCCTAGAGCTGACACTGTGTGTGTAGAATTGTGCTGCTCATATATCAGTGGCTGAAGATTTTGTGGTGTAACACAACACAGACACCAGACAAATTTTGTACCTTACATATGACCACAATTCTGTAGTGAATTTTGCTTGCAAAAAGAACTAGTTTATAGCAGAGATTATGTTTATCATTATAGTGAGCTGTATCACGAGAACTACAAGGTACTGTAGCAGATGATATTGCTCATTACAGTACAGAATTCAGGATATACAGATTGACTCCAAATCTTACAAGTCACAACAGAGAAGAGTCTCAAATTTGCAAATTTGTTTGTACAGATACATGCTACCAAGATCAGACTGTTTCTGATGATAAAGTTCTCCACCGCTGTCAATCCCTGATTTATTTTTTTTTTCCAAGGCTCTTATTTTATATTAAAGATTCAAATGCATGGAATAAATGCAGCACACTGAATAGCAGAACTTAAACACTAAAAACTTTAACAACTATAAATAGCTTAAATAATTACCAATATAATAAACCTTCATTGCCATATAGACATTTGCCACTTAGCTCTTCAATCAACACTACATGAAATTGCTTTCCAGAGGTAACAAAACTCTAATTTGGAAACCTAATCACCTCCTTATCAAAACTCAAGGATATTATGTCAAATTCTGAAATGTATCTCCTGCATTGTGGGTAAAGATACACTTGGCAATGATGATGATAATTTAGGAATTAATTTGTGGGCATCATCAAGTAGACAACCATTTGATGCTTTTTAATTAAGGCCTAATAGGTTATGCTTACAATATATTAAGCTTTCTTCATAAATCTGATCCTTTTTGATAGTATTCATACACATAGCATCATGAAAAAAGCATCTGGGACACCTAACACCATAAATACTAGCAATCTCCAATATATTTTTACACTGGTATGTAAGGGGATAAAGTTCATATGAAGATGTAGAAATAAACAGAAATGTTGTCACAGCTCTGATAATATTAATAGATTAGGTAGCATGCAAAGAAGATACATTGAAATATGTTTACACATATGATATTGCATAGTTGTGGGTAACCTGCTTTTGAGGGAAAGCTATTTGAAATTTATCATCAGAAATAAATCACTAAATCAGACTCAGAGACTTGCATAGTAGTAGTACTTAGTACACAGCTGATTTACAGGAAGAGCTCATTTGTGGGATGTACTCTCCAGTGACTTAACACATAGAATATGTCTATTTATTCCTATTATTTTTGCTGTTGCCAAGATTACTTTTCATCTCCTTTGTCTGAAAGACACTTTGTTCACATGCAAAAATAAATTTAATTGTGGGATGCTCATAAGACGTAATTATTACTAACATAGCATTATGTTTCTCTGTGTGTATAAGAAGCTCAAAAAATATCTTGCTTTGACTAAACCCCTCTTATTAATTTTATGACAATATAGTTTACAAGAACACATAGCCACACAAGTTAGTTACTGTTTGCCTACTTTGAGCTGGATTCTTCCTGAAGAATGGGATACCCTTATAAAAACAACAAATTATTATAACCACATAGAGTTTCTATACATACAAGCTCTTAAATGCTCATAATTATTTTGTCAGCAAAAGTAAAACAATTATTTCTGTTAGCACTTCATTCAGCGCTATCTTCCACAGTTCCATGTGTGTGTTTTG
The DNA here is from genome assembly GCF_028551555.1 of Melozone crissalis. Classification (NCBI taxonomy): domain Eukaryota; kingdom Metazoa; phylum Chordata; class Aves; order Passeriformes; family Passerellidae; genus Melozone; species Melozone crissalis. Next base: position 30,068,474 of record NW_026535782.1, on the reverse strand, counting down.
ACATTCTGATTCGTGACCCAGTTCCCAGATAAAATTTGGCAAAGGATTTTCCCTGTAGAAGTTTTGTAATGTTGCTGATGATTGATTAAGGACATCCATACAAATAATATTCCACAGAAATCCAGTGAATCACATTCATACTCACTTTCCAAAGAACAGAAACTCCACAAAACTCTTCAGTATTTGATGCTTTTATTTTCTTTTTAATTGCAAATAATAAATAGTACTCTTTGAGATTGATATTATGATACAAGATAGTATGTGTCACGATAACTGTATTTAAAACACACTTTACCAGCATGTTTCTTCCTAAATGTCCCCAGAGTATTTACCTGAACTGAGAAACATACATTTGAATCTTCCTCTTGCATGGATATTCATCACTAATAAATTTTGTGGAGGACTTAAATGAATGCAGAATTGGAAAATATATTATTGTTCTTACACATCTCCTCCTCTTTCAAGTCCTGGAGCACTAGCAGAATCAAAATCAAATAAAATTCACACCTCACAGCTAGATACCTAGACTCTAAATATTTACAATTCACACGTTGCATAAAACTATTAACATTTAAAGAATGTAAAAGCAGATACTATTTGTCTGATTTTAACAGGAATCAGCCATGTAAGGAGATGCATGAGCTTTTGAGATCTGGTTGCTTACTCAGTAGGTTAAGTGCCAGTGAACTGGTCTCAATTGCAGGCTCTAGAATAAGCAGAGGTTCAGGCAAGCAACTAAGACATCTTCATGAGTAAATAAAATTATTTTTGATGGACATGTTGGAGTTGGTAAGAGAACTAACTTTCCATATATATTTAGCTATACAGAATTCTCTGGGGAGACCCTGAGAAGTATTTCAAGGTGGAAATGGCCTAAACTCTGATTTTCCTATGTCTAATAGCAGTAAGAGAATTGGTCACGTACACTCTCACAAATACATGGCTAATCCTCATACACACACTACCTAAGACTATTCTTTGGCCAAATATATAAACTTTCACAACCTGCTATGCCCATAGGTGTTCTCAGAGATTTAAAAGGACAAGTTTATTTCACTTTCTGTTCTTAAATGACTCATCCATTGCACACATTGTGACCTGTTGACAATTCACTTGTTGTGTGGGAAACACCCAGATTTTTTGTTTGCTTTGTAATTTTGTTCCTTATGGGTTTTCTTCCCAGCTGGTTTCACTAGTTTGTGTTTATGTTCTGCCAGTCTTTAAAACAAACAGCTAAAAAGTTACAAGACAGAGAAATAGAAAATGTTTGCTGTTCTATAGTGCCATGGTTTTAACCTCGGTTTTATCACTCAGATTATTTAATAAAACCAGGCTTAAACCTGACTTCATAAGTGCACATTTAGCTTTTTTAAACTATGTACAAATGGACATATGTCAAATACTTCCTTCAAGCAAGTCAAGAACTTGCTCCATTTCAGTGATAAGGGAATACATTGCTCACTACTTATGAGCATGCTTGCTTTATACATATCTGTATGCAACATGATTTTTTAAAGCTGAGTATTGGGTGCAGAAATACATTTTTGATAGCTGACTTATTCTGAAGAGATCCAACTGAAGAGCTCAAAAGCACCATCCAGATTAAAACTGGTATACAAAAATTGATTGCTTCCTTATCCACCTGCCTATCCATTCTTCAAATGCTGCATATTCAACAGTGTTTGGGAGTCAATGTGATTCTTAAATTATTGCATAAAGAATATTCAATAGTGAGAGTTCCCTGGTTTACACTATAAAACAGATGTTCAGCACATCTGAAATTCTGCTCATCTCTTTAGAGAAATGTGCAACTGGTAATATAATTAAAATATGAAAAAAACCTAATGCCTTTTTAATTGTACATGTCCTGTGGGATAAAATGTAGCTAATCCATAAAAGGTATGCAATTATGATTTATTTATTATAATACATGGTAAGATTTATTTCAATTGTTTGTAAAAGTAAAAATCAGTAACCTCAATCATTATAACAAACACCTTCAATGCCATGTACTCCCTTCCATTTGACACTGTTGTTGATTTACCTGCTTTCTGTGAAAAGCGATCAAAAATTTTACTTGCAAAACCATCGTACCATTTTCACTACACTGTAATATTGTATGTTATCCCCGATAGCTGATTCATAGGTATTCAAAAAGAAAGATCCTTTTTCAAATTTAAGAGTAGGGTTTCAAAGGGGACAATGTGAAATAGATTCATATGGACTCATTTTGTGAGTATTATAATGGAACTATCACAAGCAAGCTGATTATTTTTATATATATAGTGCAGTTTAAACTAGTTTAAACACAAGTGAAGAGAAAGAGATCTGATTTCTTGTCTCTTGCATATTCATAGTTGTATGTCCTTATTAACATAGAAATGTCTTCATACTAAATTAATTACAGACTCCTAATTTTAAGCAAGACTGTCTAAAAGTTGTATATTTCCACCAAGATTCCTTGTGAAGAAAGCGTACAAAGTATTATTTTGTAATAATTTTCTTTTTTTACTAATACTACATAATAAGGACACTTGGAATAGCAGAGAATACACACAAATTCTTCCAAATCTGAAAGTAAATGCAATGGAAAGAAACGTGGCCCAGAGTAATGCAAAACTTATAATGACTCTTCTGAGGAAGCTGCTTGGTTTTAAATTTGCAGTTCCTGTGGAAGATGCTTGTATGGCAGGCTCCATGTTACACAGTTCCCTTGGCCACAGACTGCTGAGACTGAGTGAAATTTGCCATGAATTCTCAGTTTCCCTTGTAGAAATGGAGAAATTTGAAGAAAGGGAAAACTGGGAGATAAACAAGCTCTCCAAAATCATGTCATTTATTTTCTGGTCGTTTATTTCCTATAAGCTCCTGCCATAGCAGCTGACTGGATTAACTTCTTGTGACTACACTGGAAGGTAATGTCAAGTTTCCATGGGTGGTGTATATTAGAAAACCCACCCAGACAAAACAGGTGTTGAAAGTCCTGCTGGGAGATGTTTCGTGCATTCTGCTGACTTGCTGTTGCACGTGGCCTAGATTAAGGCACATTCCATATTTCTATCAAAATTATGGCACGTTTTAGGAGGTTAAGCAGAATACACTGACATACAGACACATTCAGCTTAACTCTTTTGTAGCAAACTCCTCATTATTTGCAATAGAATAATATAAGGAGCCCTTAATAAAAGCATCTATCAGTGAACCATGTAGCTTCATTCCAGAAAACTGTTCCAAACTAAGCATTGACTTTGTAATAAGAGACCATATATGAAAATTAAAAACTGATTTACTGAAGGCATCTGGGGAGAATTTTACCTTAGAGAATAATAACTACTGGTATGTAGAAGGCCTCCCAGGCAAAAATTTTTAGGAAATGATACAGGAGTTATTTAATTATTAGTTATTTTTTGAGGAAAAAAATGACAATCTTATTTAAAACTGAAATAGCTTCCACTTCCTTTTCCAAGAGATGTTAAAAAACACGCACATCAAATTCCTCCAATGTGCAGTCCAAACATGAAATATGACCAGTAAAACCAGAAACGTGAAAACAAATTAATTTCTCAAGTACTTGGAGAATTCAACAGACATATGTACTGACCTGCTGATAAAAGAATGTATGAGGTCACTACTGAGGTCAAAGCATAAGCTGGGGTGTGTATTGTTTTTAAGAAAATGGTACAGTGGGAATTGGATCCTTTCTGGCATAAATTACTGTCAGCCCTGTCAGGAACACCAAAGCAATAATAAGTGCTGCAAATTTTTCACCTAGCTCCTCACTTGGTGCTTGGAAACCTTAGAGTGAATGTGAGATAATTTCTGTAATAGCAAATACAGAATACAGTTTGTTTGTTTCTGTCTGTGCATATCAACATGTTAATGAATAATTTAAATAAAAAACAACCCTAATCATAATTTTTAGATGGCCAAACAGATCCTTATAAGTATCTGCCTGTCATTTTCATGTAAAACAAAAAAACGCTCTATCCACAAACACCAAAAACCCTGCACCACATAAGAGAATTGTGTGATAATGGTGTGAGCTTTTTTAATCACTCTTCTTTCTGTTTCTTGTCTTGTCTTCATTTGCTCTCCCCATATACAGTAGTCTCTCCCCATCTCCTCTCCCCTTTTTATACAGTAGTCCCTGCAGCAGACTTTGTAAAGCACAAAATCCAGTAATGGTAATTTCTGAAATGCTTTTGCACTACCATAATAGAAATTGTGAGAAGAAAGTTTTGGATTTTTGATTGGAATATAGTGCTGGGTTTGAACTCAGAAAACCATGGATGTATTTCAATACATTGCACAAATTTCTTAGAAAGCGTATGGCTGCACAGCAGAATGGATCAAAAAAAAAGGGCAAAATTCTCTTCGAGTGTCTGCAAATAACTTGCTACTTCAGGACTCATCTCTATAGGCCTGAGGCCACCACCACCATGAAAGAGCCTTATACATGCACTAAGAACACAAAATTGAAGATAAATGCTATCCTTTAGGGAGGATCTTTTTTTAAGGCAATGATAAAAAGAACTGTGTGTTTAAACACAGTATTTCTTAAAGCAATGCTCTACTCCAGTGAGCCTTTTAACCTTTTTTTTTAAATTATGCAACACTTCTGAGTCAGCAAGGTACCAGTGTCTAAATATTTATGGAACTTGGCAACTTCTGAAAACTGGAGTGCAGTGTGAAAAAGCACACTTCTTTGAAACAGAGGAGCTTCTCTCCATTAGGTCAAAAAAGAGTCTACAACAGAGTCTTCATTTATTAGATTTAATTAAACCTTTGAAAGAATTCCAGTTCTCTCCTTCACCACTACTTAATGCATAGCAACTTCATTCAGCTCACTCAAAAAAAATAGCTTTTAGAAAAAAGGGCAGTACAAGCAATTAACGGAAACGGAATTAATCCTTTAAAAAATAAGTAAACAAGTAAACTATGAGGCATTTCACTTCATCTCTTGAACTTTGCAACTGGAATCCATCCAGATGCACTGCGTGCTTTCTGAACGCACCAGAAGTCATAATGCTACAGCTTGTGCAGGAGAGACACTAACAGTTTGCTCCTATCCATCTGGCCTTCTGATTTTATAAACATTCAAAGTTTTTTTTAATTAGATATATTTTTCATATTACCCTGGGAATAGTTATGGAATTTATGGAACATACAGTATTCGTAGAACATTGAGCTCATCAAATGAAAAGGGATAAAAAATACTTGTTATAAACACCCTCTAAAAGTACAGCCTAGAGTTTTCTGTAGGACTAAGGTTATGTGGCTAGTCCTCTGGCTGGAAATTAAATTCCTTGGGAAGATATGAATTAGAGAACATAGGTTACTAGTTTTCCTCTATGTTTAGTTTTTATATTACTTACTCAAATTGATCTAAGCCCTAAAGAAAAAGACAAGAAAACCTGATGGTGAATTGACATCACAGGTTATTAAAACCATTCAGATTGAACCAGATGGCTTTAAAACCCACAGGGATAATACAAGAGACTCACATTCAGGCTTTCACTTTTGCTAGTGTACCTGAGCATTGCATTTCAAACCATGTTTAGCATACATGGGAATATGAGACCATGCTGTATATGTTTTCATGCCATGCTTCTAAACAGCTTTCATGCTTGCTCATTTCTACCCTTTTCTCATAAACATGGTAAGAATTTTCCACATTTTCACAAGATCTTGAGGCTAGATTCTTGGTCAGGGACAATAAAAGCACCTGGAACCAGAGAAGGCAGTGGGGTATCTGCTTGTAAGCTCAACAGGGTCAGATTTTTTTTCTTGACTTCTCAGCCAAATGCTATAAGAGAAATATCAGAAGTGCTCAAGCCTATAAAATGAAGCCTTAACAAGCACTTAGGGCTTGTTGTCACATCACTTCCAACTGTAGGCAATGAAGTGTAAAGTGTGGGAGGAAACAACTTTTTAAATAGTCATCCAAGTGTTTTAAAGTTCCAAAATACTGCCAGTTTTACTTGAAGAAAAGCAAAAAAAAAGCATTTTAGAGGAACTTTAGAGGGGGCACATATCTTGAAATACATTAATTCATACGATGCAACAATCTAAATACTTCAAAACTGTTTATGCCAAGAAATCTAAATAGAAGCTTTATATATACAAGAACTGTGAAAACACCCTTGCACATGTGTTTACCCTGGAGTGTTACTGCTGATCTGTCTATGAACTAAGTAAGAGCTCTTACCAAAAGAAAAACAACAAACACCTAATTTAAAGTTGTTATTGGGCAGAATTACTGAGAAAATCTGTGTGACAGGCAAAACAGCTCATAGAGCTGGGATGCTGGTTAGTTAGTTATATGTACAGTTAGAATACAAAAGACTATATCTAACTCTATGAACTCTATGAATTATTTATGAAAAAAATAATTAACATGAACTATTACATGCAAATAGGTCTCAGTTCTTAAGTATGGAAACCAAGGGAAAAAGAAAATTCTTGTGGTGCTTTTTTCCCCTAGAAGAAAAAACCATTTGTACAGTCCCATTGTAATTCCAAAGAAATACCGAAGAATCAAGAGGTATGAATAAGCCAAACAACCTTCTAATTAGCTGCCAATACAAGTCTAAACAAAATATAATCTAATTGTGGTAGAATTAAAGACTGCCAAAAGCTACAAGCTAAAATACAAATATATTTCACTTTCAGGAAGACTTTCAGATTCACCTTTCAGAACTTTGCAGGTTTGGTGTTGATCCGGGATGCCACCTGAAAGAGTTGCTTGGAACTGCATAGGTAAACAAATGCTTTTAAGTTGATATAAACAATCAAAAAAGCAAAAAATATTTGTGATCAGTTTGTGAGATTGACGATAACCTTGCCAAAAAAAAAAAAAGAAAAAAAAAATCTTGGACAGATGCTGAAAATAGATGCTGAAAATGAACCCTGCCCAGACTAATACATATCCAGACACTGGCCCAACTTAAAATAAGTTCAACTCTAAATAAGTAAACCTCTGATTTATGTCATGTGGTCATCTGTTGATCATATGGTCAGCAGACTCCTCAGACTAGGAGTGTTTTAAATAATTTCTGCACATCAGATAGCTGCCAAATAAATTACTGTATTTATATTTATACTATTTATTTCTGCTGAAACAAAAATGGTTGTACTGTATTCTAACTATTTATGTATTAAGTTTCAAGTCATAGTGGGTTTAAACAGACAAGTTACATTAAAATATAAGGAGATTATCTTAATATTTTAATTCACTTGATCAAAAGCCTTTACATGAAAAAGGATTAGTTTACACTGTTGAAATAAGCAGTCTTTGTGATAACTTGCTTGTCCTACAGTTAATTTAAGCCAATTTATCCATCTGTACCTTAACAGCATTGTGTATAATAAAGTTTATATTTTGAATTAACATCAGTATTTAAGTCCAGTTCAAAAATTGTCTAAATTTTTACTAAATCCGAATTTCAAGTGCCTCATGCTATCTGGTGCCACTTCAGAGTGGTCAGATCCATGGGCTCTTGACAGCAGGAGAAGGCTGCCAGAGCAGTTATTTCAATGGTGAAAAATCCATAACTACTCTTGATCTGGTCCCATGGCTGTGGGGACATGAGACATTTTTTGACAAATACAGGATGTTTCATTTTGACATTTCACGGAAAATATGGTGATTACAACAGTAGTCCATAAATATACACTGAAAGAGCAGGCAAGGAAGTACATTCTAACTCCCTAACACTGTAATTTTAGATATTGGGATAAGAGGAGGAGAATGAAGGAAAAAAAATGCCAGGGTCAATTGTTCTTTTTAAGTCACTCCTCACATTGTCATGCTCAGAGAGGGAATATTGACCTGATAGACCACTGCTGTGTGCCAGTCACATGTGCCAGCAATAGCACGTTGGGGAGAGGCTGTGAGTGGAAGGGATTTGCAGCAGGGTTCAAAGAGGAGTTTGTTCTTGGAATAAAATTAATGGCAAATAAAAGCACAAGGTTAGGCGGGTTAGTGTGCATAGAAGTCAAGGAACTCCAAAATGGTGAGTATGTAAAAGACACTGTAAAATCAAGCAGAGTTGGCATTCTTTCCATGAAACCAGTTCACATTAAGCTGCAGCAGATGCAGGCAGCTTCTGTTCCGGCAAAGATCAAGGGCAGAGTGAGAAAATACATCTGGACAGACCACAGTAGTTTCAATAGGCACCTACTTTCATTCTTTCTCTTCCTTTTCTAACACTGTAATGGTATTGTATTCTGGAAGTTAATGCAATACTGTCGAAAAACCAAACTTTTTAAGGCAACACATTTTTTATATTTTACCTTCTAACAGGAGAGCAGGGAGAGGGTGTCAAGACTTTCTAATGTACGTCATAATTTTAAATGTAGTAAGACAGGATAACTTTTGCTGCCACATTAGTCTGTAATTAACAACTAGATTGCTAGGACATTCTGTGTTACTTTATTAGCCTCATGTCTTGAAGTCTCTTTGCTGTAAGACCCAAGTTTTAAATACCAGGTATGTAGAGTGGCTAAAAGATGACGGAGAGCCCAGTACTGTCACCTAGGCATAATAAACCACATAATACCTCCAAAAGCTTGATCATTTGTTGGATAGTATTTATTTTAATTTTAAACATATATAAGTAGAATAAATTACAAGAAGGGTGTCTTCTTTCTTCCCTTCTGCAGCTAAACTCACACTACAAACCCTGTTCCACCCTAACATTGCTAATTCCTTTAATTACTATGGAAGCCACAACTTGTTGCTTTCTGGCACCCTCTGCTGCTTTACACATTACACCACAGTCAGCATTTTATGGACAGTTGCACAGTTCCTGTGTCTCCTTTAAACCATATTCCCAGTAGTTGCATTTCCCAGCCCAGCCAAGTAAAAGCTGATGATGCTCCTATCTGCTGTACGAGCAAATGTGCCCTCATTTATTGTTTGCAGATGTTAATGCTTAATTCTCAAAATCTGTCTAGTAGCTCTAATCTAAACTTAATCTGTACTCACCCTAAGGAACAGAGATGTTAGTTCTGGCAAATGTGTAGACAAGTGGCCATCTCATGCTCTCACAGAGGTCCAGATAATACAGAAATTCCAAGAATTTTAAAAGTTCCACAAACTTTGATTCAAAAATGAGAGGCAGAGAGACTTAAATACCTTTGAAAAGTGAGTAAAATCATTGAGTTCAATCAGAACTGCACAAGGTCCTTTACAGAGGCGCACGGCCATGTGTGCAAGCCACCCATTAATACACACGGTCACATTGTTTCTCAAGAGACTTGCATGTTACTGAAGCCTCAGAATTCTCCACTGTCAGGAGAGGCAGTGGCAGATTATTTTAGGAAGAAGGATGAATGAAAGGCTGGGTACTTCACCTCAATGTTAAGAAATGTTCTTTTGTGAAAAATCTACCTCTCTGCGGTAGAAAGCTCTACAGACACAGAACAATAACCTTCTCCAAATAACATACAGCACTCAAAATTATGAAAGTCTAAGCAGAAGTGGGGGTGGTTAGAAAATATTTAAATAGAAGTCCTCAACTATAACTATAAGAGAACTGGCATTTTGCCACAGTTCCAAAATAATCAGACATTTGAAAAAATCTAGAAAGCTGACAAAATCTCAACATTACCAGAAAGCCTTGTTTGGTTATACTGTAAAATAAAACCACTTCAGATACATTGTTTATTTTCTTGTTCAGCTTAAATATGCATTTTTGCTGTTCAGCTAAATATAACACACTTTCTTCTCTATTTTTAAATCCAGTAAACATTCTAGACATTCCTGGTATTTATAACATACTCTCCCTATAGAAGACGATAAAAATACACCATCATGAAGCAGACATATTTACTGTAATCTGCTGCTGCTATCTGGGAAAAATCTGTTAATATCGTATACCACAGGTGCTTTCTAGAATGTATGTCATAGTCAATTTGTGTGGATGTATTTAACTGCATGTTTATGTTTAGAATTTTCATTGTATTGCTATTACTGGAGGCTTCAAGGCCATTTATTCCTCACCTCCTTGTCTAAGCATATGCATTGCCAATATATATTTGTTCTATTCCAAAACTCCAGGAAATGTTCACATGACATTTTTGAGGAAAAAAAAAAAAAGAAAAAAAAGAACCACCACAAAAGCCCAACTAAAAATTGAAGAGCATGGAAAGTTAATTACAGGTGGATGAAATGGAGACTGTAAACTGCACCTCTTCAAACAATAAATACTTCAAAGTGTACATCACTCATTAGTTTTCAAACATACTGAAGCATTTAATCTCTGTGTGTCCTCCCAATAGAGTTTAAGTCAAGTTTCTGATTGATTTACATTCCTGACAAACTCAGCTGAGGGATGGGGAGAAGAGATAGATGGGTGAGGTGGTCATATCTCAGGGGCTTGAGTGGCATGTTCCAGATTGAGATTGAGGGGAGCTGGGTTTCAAGGAACTGCAGGGAGGAGAGGGAGGAGGAAGGCACTGTTTGAGGGAAAACAGGTGACTTTAAGGAACAAAAAGATCTTATAGTGTTTCTGAAGTGTCTACAGAAGCAAAGTGCGCAAAACCCTAATTCCAGTCCTAACCAAGCAAACTCAACTATAACCTAATGACTCAGTAGATTTCCTGGAGACTGTATGAGTATTCATCACAATATATGTACTTTTCATTACATGATTATTTCATTAACATCTAGATGAGTTATTCTCTTATGATTCTACACAGTAATAAGACAAGGGATTTGTAAGTATAAACAAAAGGCTAATAACAGTGCCTGATTTATCCTTCATGAATAATGTACTTCTAGCCTAGTAAAATAACACTCAGGATGTGTTCCTGCAGCATTTTCTTTTATGGCTTCAGACAGTCAAATGTGAGTGACTCAGGGGAATATGAATCTCAGTGCCTGACACCAGTGAGTAACTCAGACCTATTCTGTGAAGAGGGATTGTTATAAATCTTGTGGTCCTTTTAATGTTCTCAAATGTAATGTTCTAAATGTAAAGAGAACTGCTTGTTTCAGTGTAAAATAAAGAGGTCTCACAAGAAGTGAGAACCAAACAATATCAAAAAAGGAGATTATTTTGTTGCCTTTTCCTCCCCTGCCTTTCTAAGACAGCAACATTCTTTAGGCAAGATGAATGAAGGGTTCCATTCTTTATTCACTACTAATTTCACACTTCCAGCAGTTCTTCCATCCTTTCCTCAGCTTCCTTGTTCTCTCAGAGTAAAATATGCTTGGTCTACCAGAAAAAGGCATCTGTTACTCTGTCTGTCCAGCTGTCATCCCATCTATATATTCTCCTAAATTTCTTCAGTTCCCGGAAATTTTAGGGTTTGTTTACAAAAACACTTGGAATCACTCCTCTTCCAGTTCTATGCTAAACCAGTTTGCCTCTCATCTTACTGAAACTGGCTGTGTTAATATCAACAAAACTTGAACCAAGAATTCAAACATCTACACCCTTGAGATTCAACCATCGTTAACACCTTTAACCTTGCCCTTAGAGAAATCATTCTCTTTCTTTCCTTTAATTTCTCCATTCATATAGTCACAATTATTCCAAAAATGTATTCTTATATAGACTCTCATTATTCTCTTTATCTTTCTTCTTTTGAGGTTATATATATATCTGGTCCTGATACACTAATTTTCATTTTTACTCTAGCCATTATGTCAAGTTAATTTCATCTGAAAACAAACAAACAAACAAAAATTTAAGGTATACACTAATGAAGATTAGTTATGAAGTTACTTCCCTTAACTATCCTTCAGTTTGCATTATCTATTTGCAAATTTTCACTGTACTTGTATCAACATACATTGCTTTTTGCCAGAGAATTTTTAAATTTAATCCTCTGGCACAGAGGATTACATAAAAAAGGCATGAGCCCCCTGCAAGGCATACACAAGTTTATAAAATGGCTTTGTTGATGTCTAAAATAAACAAGGAAACTCCAATCCTGAAGTTCAGCTTCTAAAACTTTGTCCTGCACTCATCATTTGTGATTCAAGAGCTTGGAATATGGGAGACTCCAGTGATAGTTGACTTCAGTATTCACTGAACAGCAAACAAGTTACAAATGCTCTGAAGCCATCTTGTATATTATACACCGAGCAGTGGATTGCAAGGGTCTGGATGTGTCAAACATGCTCAAAAAAGTCTTCCCTCAGACAGCTGAGGACAATCGCTGGGGAAGGAGGTGGGAATGGGATTAGTTCCTAAAAAGAATATCACACCCTAAACCTACCTAGGAAATGAGAGAGCTTGTCTAAGAAAGAAGGCTAGTTAGGACATGCTCCTGGTGATGACAGTATTGGGCCCTTGGGTTCTGGGAGTCCCAGAGGAGTTAAAAGTTTAATGTAAATCACCTACCTAGTGAAGAAACTCACAAAGCACAGCTAGTTAGGCAAAAATATGTACTTGAAATTGGGAAATCTGAATATGTATCAGGTTGAGGAGTGTCATTTCCCTCACAGAAAAACATCTGCTTATATCCTTTCATAATGGAGCTATATCAGCCTTGTCTGCTCTTCCACATAGAGCTGCAGTGTTGCAAGTCAGGAGAGAACAGATTGTGAAGAGAAGTGTTTGTCACCAGTGTGGCTCTAATGTGTATTTAACCCACAGTTGCCCCCATAAAATTTTTATTGCGTGAGACTTAAGTAGGCCAAACCACAAGAGTTGGATTCAGAAATGTGTAATTAACAGGTAAGCAAATCCTTGTGAGGCAAGACACCAAAGAACATATAAGCTGTGCACTACCATGACCTAATTTTCCCAGGGAATGGGGATCATGATGCTTCTGCCACCACTTAAAAAGTCCAAGGAAGAAATGCAATTGATGGGAGCTTGCTAATTTTGGGGACAGGCTCACCTACACCAAGGGCAGTGTCCTCATGAAATGCCCAGCTGGACAACAATCTGGATTGTTGTAGAACAAAAGTGTACACAAAGTGTACACAAAAAGTGTAGATAATATGGTCTGAATTTTAAAAAAAGGGAGTCATACAGACGTCAAAAGGGGTCATATAGGTGTCACTGCAGGAAGAAACTGGCCCACACATTAAAGGAGCTGGGGTTAGTTTTCAGAACTCAGATTTAATTCCCAGTTTCCCAAGGGACCATATTTCTTCACTCAGCCAAATTTCTGTATATATTTCAATCTGTTACGCTTGCATGGAAGGCTCACCTGAAGCTGCTGCAAAGCACAGAAAGTACATCTTGAACCCACACAGCCAATTTCACCAACAACTGCACCAGCAAAGCCAGGAAATTCTTAATACAGTTTAAAACTGTGCAGGGCAGGAAGAGCTCACATGTGCGCCCACTTGACAGTGAACACAGGGATGACATTTTCAGGCTTCCTGTTCCTCAAACACACAACCATACCACACACATTTTCACGTGGAATTCATGAACCTTAGTAGAAACCTCAATTCTTACTTTATATACAACTACCCTGTTTTGCACAAACAATTATTAGACACAGAATATCATGCTGATGTTGTCATCCTTGGATATTGACATTCATGGACATGGATGGGTGCTATTCCACAGTGTCTGCCCTGCACATCCGTGTCAGAGGAAGTTTGAAGGACACATGGCACATTTAGCAGTTGGAGTTTCCACCCATTTATCCTGTCCACAGGTTGACTCCTTGTTAAGAAAAGATCTGCATGCACCCCATCCTCTTCCAACCTTGTCCTCCTCCAGAGAAAAACCCAAGCATACAAGCAGAGCCACCATGGGCTTCTGCAGGACTACAGGAACACTACGGAGCACACCAAGCTCAATAAATTACAAAGCAACATCTACTAGTATACACACAGTATTCTTGTCTGTCTTTAGGCTTCAGACACTTTAACTTTCTCTGTCACAGAAAAAGCTCCCTGGTTAAGCAGAGACTGATTCACCTACTCTTGTTATCTTCCTCTTGTTAACAAACACAACTTTTCTTCAGTCTCATACAATAAAGCAAAATTTTTGGCATTCTTCTGTCTCTTTTTACAAAACATTCTAAACTTAGCATCTTTTTGAAGGCATTATTAATGAAATCAAGAACTGTGTTGTAGAAATTATCTTGTTAGTTCTAAACATAGTCACACTAATTCCCACTTTTATAAGACATACTGCTGCTAACTGAAAATTGGTGCTAGTTCTGATAACTAAAGCTTTTTAGTAAAGATTCTTATCAATATGGCAATGTTCTACAGCTCCAACACCTTTTCTCTCCTCCCTGTTTTCCAGGAGGAACAAGACGTATTATTAGTGAACTCAATTTTCTCAGTAGGACAGCAGCATATCTATATTCTAAATCATAAAATTACCTTTGATGCATACCTTGGGTTGTAAAAACTAGTAGAAAAGCGTGCCAAAGATCCAACTGACAAAATAAAAAATAGTCTTCATTAAGTGCATACAACAACACTAGTAAACTCTTTAATAAGAAAGGTCTCTCCAGCACTATCATAACTATGAGAAAACCCCCGCTGCCAACAAAAATTAAAGACGCTTTTGTACCGGGATGGATATCAGCAGAGACAGCTCTTGTGGGAAGTAGCAAGAGCTAATTCTAAAAAACACCTATTAAGGCAGCATTGATCTCTGAAGGAAAAATGAACTTGAAGTGCAATAAACTAAAAGCTTTTGTCAACTTTGAATTTATTTTACCATTTATGCCACTGACAGCACTGTAAACTATGTGAGGAAAGAAAAGAAACATGAGTTTTGAAAAAGTCACTAGGGACAAAATTGAAAATCTCGCCATTAAAGGATTTTCAGTCCAGCACCTTTTGATTCTTTTGCATTTTCTCCAACTACTCCAGCATGGACTGAATTGGTATGTTTTGTGTGATTACTGTGTGTTTGATGTGATATGTTAAAAGCTGAAACACTGGAGATTTCCCATTATGTTTATCATTTGCTCAAGAGGAAAAAAACCCCAAACCCTGAATGCTTTCTCTCTGAACAATTAGATAAAAGCTTTATAATGTATTTTCTACCAAAAGAAGCTATCTCACTTTTTCTAACGATGGGGGAACTTAAAACAAAAATTAAAGAAACAAATGAGTTATAAAGAAGCAGAAAGGAATTAGCTTTGGATTTTATCAAAAGATAAACCCATAAGTTTCTAAACAAAGATGATATGAAATGTCCTTAATTGATAGACTTATGGAATAATCTATACAAGGAAAAGATAAAAATTAATATGGGATTATTTTCCATTGAAGGGATTCAACAAGATAATGAAAAAAATAGAAGTTCTATATTGCTCCTTGGAAGCATAACTGTAAGGAAAAAAATAACCAAGACTCTACATGACCCTCCAGACAGACATATGCTGCAATACACAGAGGTTTAAAGCCTTATTGTATTTACAAAAACGATTCATAAGTAATACTAAAATCTTTTCACCACAGTAGACTGACCCAGCAAACAAGCAAACCTCCCAATTTTCTTTCTAATTTAATTTACTTAAAACTTCTGAGGTTTGAATATGAGATAATTTATCTCAGATACTCAGGTTCTGTGTGCAACATCAAATGGGTTAACATAATGAATCCTGGTAAAGTTAACTATGCAGAAGCTGGATGCTGCTGGGCTTCACAGGTTTTTAGTTGTTATGAACTTGGACCTATGGAGCCAATTCAACTTGTCTGCAAGTATTTATACATCAATGCCAAAATGAGCACAGCGCACAAGACATTGCAATAGAACTAACTAAAGAAAACTAAATATTTTATATACATTTAAAATAAACATTAAAATATGTTTACAATTTAAATTCATTAACAGCTGAATTGAGATGCCTCAATTGAAAGATTATGCCATTGGCAAGAGGAAAACCAAATTATGAGTGGAACAGACTTTGGGAGTATTGGTAGTGATTAATTATGAACTGGTATCAATATCATCCACCACAGAGAGTATCAAGAATTTCCAACAGCAGACAGTCCATGTCAGTGCTCCCTAGCTTTTTTTAAGCTAATAATAAAATATCTTAGACCTCCTGAAAATGGCTATCAAAGGCCTCCTGGAAGGGTATCAAATGGCAGATGAATAGAGAAAACATTTCCCCTTAATTGCAAGTTATGAGAGCAAGGATTATGAAAACATATGTTCAAGAAGAGGGTAGTGGGATTCTTGAGGTTTAATAACTAAAAAGTTTTAAATTAAAGCAGTGAATGAATGGCTAACAAATGTTATTAGAGTATTTTGACTGTTGCTGGTTTGATGGCTGATGTTCTAGCATGTACTGACAGGACATATTGCTACATGCTGGTGTATGACAAACATACAACATGCAAACTAGCTTTGACTACTTTTCTTTTTTTTCCCCCTGCATATCACAAACACCTCACGAGTCCACTGCTATAAGGAGAAGAGAATTGCCCTACAATTAACTGAGCAGGCTAGCAAAATTGAGCACTGCCAAAGAAAATTACCTGAAAATATGGTAAAATTGTGTCTTTGGCTAGGTTAAACCAGTGCAGAGCTCAAAGGAAACAAATGGAGAGCAGGCTTAAAACCTGGGGTCTCTAAGAGAAAAACTGACAAGTTTGAATTACTTTAACTTCAGTACATTTTAAATTTCCTAACTCAGTTAAGAAATCAGCAGTATAGAACTGCTATGTGAAAAGTCAGGAGAATAATCTGATCAGTCTGTAGAGATAAAACAATTCAGTAAAGTGATTGTGTCAAAGGCAGATAAATAAATATATTACTATGAAGTTAAAGTGGCTAAATGTGACACTTTAGTCACTGTGCAAACACTGATGCCTGACTATGCACAGCAGCTTTCAAAACACCTGGTTTGACACCCAGAGCACCTGGGACATATTCTTTGGGCTGGCTGAGCTGTGGCATGGGCTTGTGGGAGGAGAAAGATGGACACAAGGAGAGCCACAAGTACCGCTGCACGATGGGCATGCACTGACCACGTTTCCTCCATAGCTGCATGGAGCTAGAGATGAAATCAAGAATCCCTTTTCCACATAAGAATGCAACAGGGAACATACACCAATGTTGTTTTGGAGATACAAACATTGCTAGAGTGGATAGTTCTCTCTGCAGCTCATTTTTCTGTCATGGAAATGAAGCTCGACAGACAACAGAGTGGTGGGTCCCTAAGCAGTCCTAGATGGCCGCTGACCACTTATATAACCTTGGGAAATCACACCCCTTCCCTGTGCTTTTGTGCCTCCTTGTTTGTCTTGCCTGTCTGGAATGGCACGTTTTAACATGATTGAAATAGAGAGTGATTATCTCTTGATCTGTTTGTGTAATATTAGAGTTCCATGCTGGAGTTCCCAAAGTTCTCAGCCAGGGCCACTAGGTGCTGCTGTAATATGAGTAATTAAAATAATAACTATTATTACGGAAATTGTGTGTGTTCTTTCTATGGACTGTTTCAAAAAGTCTGAAAGTCAGAGAAAAAACTTATTCTAAATCTGCACATTCTTTGAACAATAAGAACCAAAAGACCCCATTATTCACTTCACTAGTACCCTTTTGACACTTTGCAGAAAAAAGCTGCAAACACCTTCCACCTTTAAAAATGCACTGAAAAAAATGCACTTTTTTCTGTTTAATTTCCATTTAAAACCCAGTTTCAGCAGTTTACCTTTATGCAAGTTCAACCAAATCACTATACTCCAAAATCCTTGCCAGCTACACAATTATGCATCTTATTTATATATTATTTGAATGCGAACAGAAAGGCAAAGACCTCAGCATGGGAGAACATGACTTGGATTACAAATGATTCAATAAATGAATAGTGATTTTACTGAGGCTCAGATTTTGTGTCTGTCACTTTCACAGAATTCTAAGGAGGTTTCATCTTATTAAATGTAGTTGACTAGCCATAAACACAGTAAAAGATTAATAGGACTCCATATGAATCACAGTCACTAAATGCTTCTTGTCTGAGAGTATTAAAAAGTCTTTAGACAGCTGCCAGCTATAGCTCAGAGAGCTATATGACTAAAGTGCTATTTCTGAAAGCCTTGGAGTCATCAAACTGGACTTCACAGTGGACAATCCAAAAGGCTATTTATATTTTAAAAATAATTTGGCAAGTGCTGTTTATCAAACTAGTTTTCCAGACACAAAGACTCCACTTAATAATTTACTCTTGGATTCACTGTCCTTAAAATGAAGCTAAATGGAATTATTTGGATCCACAGAAGAACAGGTCTGATAAAGCAATTCTGGATTAATTAGAAGTGATGAAGTTTTGCTGCCAGGTTATCTCAAGATCCAAAGTTAGCACAGAAACAAAGTTAAAAACATTAAGCATGTGTGGAAAATAAGTATCAGGAACCTGTATGAGAATTAGGACTTTATGGTAATAATGGGACAGAATATTCATATTTTATATAAATCCTTATTAAAAAACATTTTAGGAAAGTGGAGTGGTGCCAACACAAACTAAAAATATATTTTATTCTTACCATTTGAGATTGGCTCCGTGGACAGCCATTGATATCTTCAACCTTTTCATTTGCTAAACAAAAAC
The DNA here is from genome assembly GCF_028551555.1 of Melozone crissalis. Lineage (NCBI taxonomy): Eukaryota > Metazoa > Chordata > Aves > Passeriformes > Passerellidae > Melozone > Melozone crissalis. Next base: position 30,049,970 of record NW_026535782.1, on the reverse strand, counting down.
AGTGAGGGGAAAAGCAAAAGTAAACAATGAGATAAAAGTTTCCTTTTCAACCCCTGGTTAAAAAATAAAAAAAAAAAAAAAGAAAAAAAACCCTCAAACCCAAAAACCTAAAAATCAAAACAGAAAAAAACCCTGAAGAAAAGCAGAAAAGGCACAGCAATAAAATGCAGAGGGTTTTGTTGACAGAGAGCTCTTTTCTAAGTAAAGCTCAGTCTTACAGTAACAACACTCTTGTTAGCAGCAGTTGCTTCCATATGCCAAATCATGCAAAGGGGGAAGTGCGAAGGAGGTCGCTGCTAATTCTTCAGCCCCTGCAAAATAACTGCTGACATAAAATCTTCCACAATTGTCTTTGCAGGGTCAGGATACAGTTTCAAGGCATCCCAGAAAGTATGAGCCACTCCAACTAACAAAATGCACACATGGGAGACATATGGTTTAATGGAGCATTCATTTCTGACAATTCAAAGTGTGTAAGATACAGTTCTGGCCATTTAAAGTATGGTTAAACAGCAACTTCCAAACATGCTCACATAAACATATTTTTTAATTAAGACAAGGATGAACCACACAAATATCAGAGACATATGGACCCAGTCAAATTGCATTATTCAGGGTTCATCTTACTGTTCAATACATTCAACTTGAATTATATATTCCCCCACGCAAGGAGTCAGCTCACAGTGCTCCCCTCAGCCCTGGTCTTACCGATGATCTGGATGATTTCTGCTAGCAGAACTCCATCTGCAATGTCCTGTTGCAAATCCTTGATCAACCGCTTGTGGCCAGATTTTGCTAGGTAGTGGTTAGCCCAGTCAGTGTAAATCTGCAGAGCAGAGAGGGAGGGCAAGGGGAAGAGAGGGAAAAAGACAATAAAAAGTCTTAAAACAAATGTTGGCTTACATAGCAGAACTATTCTGGAACACATTCCCATTTAAGAAGTCAGCACTAAGGGAAACAATTTTAATGTGTTTTTTGACTTTTTTTTTCCTCCCTAACGGTCATGCCCCTCCCCCTGCCATTCTCTGTTTTATTTTAGCTTCAAATGATTCAGGCTTTCATGAGGGTTCAAACTTGCTGTGACCAAGCAAAATTCCCCTTATGACTGTAAAGGAAACTCCTGTCGTAAATCAATCACATCTACCAAAATTCCACCTTCCACCACATTTCTTACCTCCACACATGCCCTGCCAACAGCATTCATACTCTGGGGCTGCCTAAGAGAAAGTGATAGAAGAGACGTGTGCCTGTGTTTGCGTAAGGATTAATTGGGGTGTCACTGGTGTTCCTGCACCTGGTGGTGCCTCTGTAACACTTTATGCAGTAATCACGGTGTCCCACTGCCCAGGGACAGTTCATTTACCCCTTGCCTACAGTTCAAAGTGCTCCAATGTGCACAGACTGAGAGTGCCAGATGAACAGTAGTCGTATCACTGGAATTAGAGCACATATATTCTGGAGATATGCTGTGCCCTTTCTTTGCCTAAAGAGGAGGGAGGAACAGTGAGACTGAGCAGCACCAAATACTTGGCAACTGGCAGCACAAAAACGGCAGTTGTAAACAAAAGGTTTAAAAGGACCAGCTGAATTACATCCTGCAAAATAAGGGAGGAGAGGGGCATGAAGAGAGAGGTTGGAGGCATTTCACAGAGCATTTGGTAACACCTACAGCACACACACAAGCAGAACCAGGCTTCCTTAGGGTAGGAAAAGAGGGACACCTTCCCCTCTACACTGAAGGAGGAGCACATCCCAAGAGCTTCTCACACCTTACTGGGGTGTCCCAGCATGCAGAAGGAGCTCACAGAAGTGGAGGTTGGCAGGGGGTGTCACACAACAGGAGGGTATCATGGCAGCCAGCCCTGGCTCCCTTTTGCAGGGTGTCTGTGACCTCTTTCCTTGTTCCAGAAAACAGGACTTGAACAGAACCTTCCAAGCCTCCCACTGCTGTGGGATGATAACACTTAGAGAAAGCACAGATGTATGATAGCACCACCGTGTGAGTAAATGTAATAACCAAGAGTCTTCCTCTGCTGAGAATATTGTTTGAAAATGTTGAAACTGCATCTTTTTCCTAAAAAAATAAAATATAAGCTTACTTTATAAACATCCTTTTATTTAACCTCATAGACCCTTGGGAGAGGAAGGGGTCAGAATCCCATTTTGTGAAGAGTAAAACAGAGGCCAAAGCCATTAACAACTTGCTTATTTCATCAAGGAAATCTGTGGCAGACCCAGAGTGGGAAAGCAGATGCAATTCCCAGTACAGAGCCTAACCCAGAGAACCATTATCAGCTTTCCACCCCACAAAAGTATCACCACAGTCCATGCTCACCTGCTAAGGACTTGTCTGCTACCTGAGTACCTTTGCCACAGATTTTCTCCCTCTTTATTAAAAGAGAGAAAAAAAGCATTTGTTTTTTTTTCTATTTCTTTCCATGCTTTTGCAGGTGGACCGCTAGTTGATTTGTCATAGCTTTCTTAACAGCTTTAGAACTTGAAATAACTCCACAGAATTAAACTGTGGAAGTGCATTCAGCTCTCCTATAGTCAAAGGATGTTGCTGTTCAATGGCACCCTTAATCTCCCTGCTACACCCAGAAGTCCACTTGAATCTCCTGTGCTCTCACTGAATGAAATCAGTGTTTTCACTGGTATTCTTTTTTTCTCTAATATAGCAGAGTAACATAAAAGACTCCATTAAAATGTTGGGTTTTTTTTAAAGCAAACTGTAGCTAAGGAAGTGTTTCTTCAGCCATATAATCATATGGAGTGAATGTGGGGTCTCTATAAAGATTGTATGAACACATATTTAAAATAATATGAAACCATGATGATAAAAGACACATACCACACCCATAGCATCATATATTCCCTACTACTAGTATTTCAGCTTCAGTCATACTTGTAAAGTAATGTTTCAAAAATACTCTCTATTAATATAAGCAGAACTATTTTCTGTATTCCAATGAAACTGATCCACTGGAACATATAAAATTTAATACCACTAGTATTATTATAGGTTAGTTTCATATTACAAATAAAAATACCAGGCAATTCCTTTTTCATTTGTCACACCCTCACATAATTGGGTGTATCAGTCCTAATTCTGACTACAATTTGAACTATCCTCCCACTAAGCAGACAAGGACATTTCAACATAGCAGCTGCTTTGCAAGTGTCTAGTATTCAAAGAATGGACTTCACTGATCCATCCACCCCTTCATCATTTTCTTTTTTCATGAATTTAAAAGTGATATACATAAAGAATGCAATCAGCATTTTGTAAGCAAAGGCTGATTATCTACATCATACCAATTTTTTTCTGATGTTTTAATAGTCATTTAATAGTCATGCAATGGTACAAAAACAGTACTGGGAGGAGCCTGTGTTAAAAGAAGAGATTTTTCACTTCAGATGTATTATAAAAAAATCAAGAAGGCAAAGAGTTATGGATGGAGACAATAGAGCAAACCAACACCCAGTTGGCAGTGGAATTTCACACTTTATTTCTTCTCTTTCTGTAGGAAATACCACTTGCTTCCGTTTCCACCCCCTTCCCCATAGGATGCCTTTCTCACTCATCTCATTCTTCTGGGGACCCAACTGCGCAGGAGTCTTGTAAAAAATGAAAAGCATGAAGAGAGACACGTGAAATTATAAGAATGTACACATGCCACTATAACCTTTTTACACTAAATTCTCTCAGGTAAAAGTAATGAGAAATAGACACTCTCCCCTACACAGCTTTCAAGTATCAATGCACCTCCTAAGTTTTATCTTTAAATCCTTGGGAAAATATAAAGCTTCAGTGTTCTCCATCATTCACAATACTCAGTTATCATGGGAGGAAACTCAGAACAGAAGATCAAAAATCAGTAACTTCATGAAAGTCTGCTTTTTATGAGTGCTCCCCTTCCACTCGGTGCAGAGCAGCTCTGAGGAGTAGCCGTGCATGCTCTCCCTCTTCTCAGAACTAGCAATAGGTCACGACATCTTACACTAATTGTGCAGCAACGCTTCCCCAAAATCCTCTTATCTTAGATTTTTCTATAACCAGACTGTTTCAGAGAGAAACACAGACACGAGTGTAAGTTGTTGCAACACTTCCTCCCCTCTCCGCTGCTCCAGTAACGCGGCGCTGCAGCCTCACACCGGGCCGGGCTGCGGCCTGGGCCTGACTCATTTCCTGCCCGCTTCCCCTGCTGCCGCCCGCCGGGCCCCGCGGCTCACAGACTGGGACAGCTCGCTCCGGCAGCAGCCGCAGCGCAGGGGACAGCCACTGTCACCGGGGACAGCCTGGGACAGCCACTGTCACCTGGGGCAGCCTGAGACAGCCACTGTCATCTGGGACTGCCACTGTCATCTGGGACTGTCTAGGGGACAGCCACTGTCACCTGGGACAGCCACTGTCACCTGGGACAGCCTAGGGCACAGCCACTGTCACCTGGGACAGACATGGGGACAGCCACTGTCACCTGGAACAGCCTGGGACAGCCACTGTCACCTGGGACAGCCACGGTCACCTGGGACAGACATGGGGACAGCCACTGTCACCTGGGACAGCCTAGGGGACAGCCACTGTCATCTGGGACCGCCTAGGGGACAGCCACTGTCACCTGGGACAGCCTAGGCGACAGCCACTGTCATCTGGGACAGCCACTGTCCCCTGGGACAGCGTAGGTGACTGCCACTGTCACCTGGGACAGCCACTGTCACCTGGGACAGCCTAGAGGACAGCCAGTGTCCCCTGGGACAGCGTAGGTGACTGCCACTGTCACCTGTGACAGCCACTGTCACCTGGGACAGCCTAGGGGACAGTCACTGTCACCTGGGACAGCAGGCAGCGCAGGGGACAGCCACTGTCACCTGGGACAGCATAGGGGACTGCCACTGTCACCTGGGACAGCCTAGGGGACTGCCACTGTCACCTCTGACTGCCAGTGTTACCTGTGACAGCATAGGGGACAGCCGCTGTTACCTGTGACTGCCAGCAGGGAAGGGGACAGCCACTATCACCTGTGACAGCCACTATTACCTGTGACAGCAAAGGGGAGAGCCACCGTTACCTGTGACAGCCACTGTTACCTGTGACAGCCACTGTTACCTGTGACAGGTGGCAGTGCAGGGACAGCCACTGTTACCTGTGACAGGTGGCAGTGCAGGGACAGCCGCTGTTACCTGTGACAGGTGGCAGTGCAGGGACAGCCTCTGTTCTCTGCCGTGCTCTGCCCCGCTCTCAGGAGCACGCTAGCGGAGCAGAGCTGAACCTGCTGTGTTTGTGTGGCCCCAGCCCCATGCCAAAGGCCGGTGATTTAATTGCTCACACCACAAACGGCATTCAGCGGGCAGCCCGAGCCCTGGCACAGGCTGCTGATGCTAATGACGGTTTCCCCTAGCATTCCTCAGCTGCTCGTCATGCTTCCCTTCAACGGAGTGAGGAAATAAACCCTGATACCCAAATATAGTTATGAACTTCACCTTGATACTTCACATGTAGCTACAAGGAGCGCAGTGGAGCTGCTTGGCAGGATCAGTAATGAAGCAGAACACTTTGTAATGTGGTAGCTTAATGAAGTGAGAAAGAGAGAGGATCTCACAGGTTACTGCCTTTTTAGAAAATGTTTAATCATGAACCATGTCATTTACATCAGGCAGTGATATAAAGCATCCTCTTTAATACAGAAATGTTACCGCCCACAATCGAGGCCAAGTGGGAAATGTCAGAGGGGTTTCAGAAGTGCAGTCAGCCTAATGCAATAATAATGCATGACACTTCGTCAGTGTCTCTCACTACATCAGCTCAGCATGCTTTCCAGGCATAAATGAGATCACTCCTTCTATTTATTATTTCTGTAGATGTGAGGAAACTGAGGCATAGAGGCTGCTTTTTGATGTGGCTCACTCAAGGGCAAACAGCTGGGAGTACATCCCAGATATTCTGACTTGAAAGTGATTTCTTCTGTGAGCTTTTATATCAGGTACTTTTAGGAAAATGCTTGCTAGGAAAATGCATATTCCAAGAATTTGGATCCTTCCTGAATTATTTTTGTTTGTTTGCTACAGAAAAAGAATCTCTTGAATTGGTCCCCTGTTGCTATCAAGAAATGGCTTTCCACATGCCTCCCTTATGTAGCAGAGCTGCTGCTCAGGGAGAACAGCACTTGCTGCCAATTGAGGTGCAATAACACCTTGACAGACATCCAAGCCATTTAGGAGCATAGGTTAATTTTCAAAAATATTTACATATTTTTCCACTAAATGAAAATGATATGTGGAATGAACAGGCAGAATCCAGCTCTCATCACTTGTCCTTTAAAATATTCTGCAGGAGACAATTGTATCCCCATTCATTAGCATGGCTGAATTGAAATGCTTTCCTCCAATGCTCACCAGCATAAGCACCTTTGGGAGGCTTTTTAACAACTTCATTTCCCAAAACGAATCTGTAGGCAAGAGCAAGCTTCTCACACATTTTTCTTTAGTGTTTTTTTTGTGGCAAATAACAGTTGGACAGTGGGAAGGAAAATTTATCTATTTAAAAAAAAAAGTTCCTAGCAGTATACCTGGGTTGCAATATTTCACAGCAATGCACAATGCTACTTCTCAGCAGAGCAGAGAGAGTCTGTCCTTTATTCTATGTTTGGATTAAAACAGTACATTTCATAATTCTTTTTCTTTATGAAAAATAGAGTAAAGGAAAATGAAACTATTAAATAGCCCCAAGACTAGAGTATTAACAGTCAGCCAAAATGGAAATATGGCACTGTTAACTTTATTAAAGGGTTATGTGACTTCTAGTGTAATGTTTTCACTCTACTTAAAATGTTGCCATTGGAAACAACTGATAGTTGATAGCACTCAGAACTTTTTAGCCATGAACACTTTTTCAAATTGCCCTTGACAAAGAAGAGATTGATGAGTTCTGTTGTTGCCCAGTATGTTACAAAATGGGCTGGAAATGCTGTATATCTGTTTCCTGGGAGGTTGTCCAGTGTGTGGCCTACCCTGGATGCTGAATACCCAACAGAGCCTGAGCAACACTCCCAGAGTCCCTGTGAAAGAGGATTTGCCAGAGGAGAGGGCATGACCACAACTTTATTTTGACTTAGCTATTCTTGGCTAATAAATTGTGGGTAGCAAAGCATGTGTTAGAGTGTCCCTGAAGCAGTTTGTATTTAAAAAGAAGCTGGGCAACACATTGTTTAGTGTTAGATTAGGGTGAGGAAATCAGATTGCAGAAAGATGCCTTTCTCCTTCCCACTGCCTATACATTAAGGAAATCTCAACTGGAAGGGAGGATCTGACCTTTTAAATATTTTCTTTTTGAAGGTTATGCCTCTGGGATGCAGAAGAATAATTTATTAGTTTCAGTCCTCCACTTAGGAAGTAAAAAGACTAACTTTGAAAACAATGGTTCACATTTAGACTGCCATAAGAGACAGATCAACCATTCGATTTATGTCTTGATTTAATTGGTTATAGAAAATACTCTGCAATTCATTTGCTATGAAGTAAATCTAGGGTCTGGGGGTGGCACTTTTTGTAACATTAAGCAAATTACATGAGAAAGAAAAATATTTACACAATTAAAAATATATAGCCAGAAAATGAAGCTAGAATGACTTAATTTATAGGCAAGATGGAAGCCAATGCACTTTATTTAACAAAATGAAATGAGTATTAAATGACATTCCACCAACCCTGTTTCTGAATCCCACTGAGCAAATGAGAACAATTATGAGTTAAGGAATAGAAACCACTTAGAGGGATACATGCCAATTAACCAAAATGTCAGAATCCCTGTAGTTCAATTCTGTTTTGTAAATAGCAGCATGTATCCATCAACACTACTCAGCAGTTTACAGATAAAAACACAATTAAACAAAATTCCACTAATCACAGCTAAGAAAATTAGTAGAAACAATACTCTTCAACAATCACTGGCAAGCTTTAGATGACTTACACAACTTTTAAGGGGGCTGTTTTATACTTCCAAGTTCCACTTGCAGTTTGTGAGCGAGTCACTGAAGTAACATTAGTACTGGCTTACTGTGCTCCCTTTCTACTAATTTCTTCCCAAACCCCAACTCAGAATTTATTTAACACATATGTTTGAGGCCAATACTCACCAATGGTACAGGAGCAAGGCTTTTGATGCTTCTGTGCCAGATGGAGGGTAACAGTATAAGCTTCTTTGAATGTGTATTTGTGTGTGTATGTGCAAGGTTCACTGAGTAATTTGTATATTGGCTCAGATAAAAATCCAACACTTTATAGAATAAATTAACTTGTTTGAAAAGAATCCCACTGATTTGCTTTACAGTTTAATCATATTGTTTTATTTACTGGCTTTAGTCTTGTGCAATAGCAATAAAATGCCACTGGAAGGAGCCAGATCTTCGTCCTGAAGCTGCAGGAAGCCTGAACAGACAGCTGCTACTCTGCAGGCTTGTGCTCTGGGGAAGTGGTACTTGGCAAGGGAGCAACAGCACCACAGTTATTAACACTGGCCTCCAGCTTCCTGAATTATCAGGAGGCAATATTAAGTGCCACCCATACAAAACAATCCTCCAAAGCAGCCGACCCTGAGACTTTCTGTTTTAAATATGCCATTTATTTGTTCACACAACTTTGGAAGTATTTCTTAGATAAAGATATCTATATCTATCTATCTATCTATATCTAGATAGTATTTAAAGTGCATTTCAGCATCCATGTAGTGAAAGTAAAATAAAATATTAGGCCTATTATTCCATGCAGCTTTTACAGAAAACATTGATTTAAACTAATAAGGGGTCGGCATTTTAGTTCAGATAAGCAGTGTGATTCTAAAGGTGGTCTCCTATCACTTGGTCTCTCTCAAAAATCCCCTTCACATAAAAAAACCACAAAAAACCAAAACAAAACAAAACAAAAAAACCCAACCAAAAAACCCTAAAACCTTCAAGAAAGCAATGCTTTAGTTTTCTTGGTATCCAGGATAACAGAAACCCCATTTCTGTGAATCTCCAGTCTCATATCTGTCTTGTCACTGCCCAGATAAGTTTCATGACCAGTCCTGCATTCACTATATTAAAGAAACCCACAGTAAACAGAGTTAAGTTTCCTTTAAAGGGAAAATTTAACTGAATTTGAACAGGTTTCCTTTATGGCTCACCAGTATAACACACGGATGAACGGACAAGACTTCTACAATCTTAGTAGAAAGCATGAAATAATTTTGAGAACAAAAAAATTATTGCTTTGTTGGTTCTTTTTCTCTTCACAAGCAAAAAGCCACTCTTGCTATAAAACAGACCATTTCTGGGTGAACACCTGCCTTTCCAAATCAGCAGTGGGGCTCCTCACATGGAGCTGAGAAGATTCCACTGTGAAACTACTCCAGATTTTCCATCAAAGCTCATTTTAAGGATTTATAACTTGGAGATTCTTTCCACACTGCAATTTGGCATTAAAGAACTTGGCTTGGGGATCAAAATAACCCTCTTTGCCAGGACTTCTTTTTAAGTGTGGAAAGGCAAATTTCTGATATATAAAAATACAAAAATATTAAGAAATACATTTGTTCTCTTCTTGTGAGAAAACAGTAGCAAGTAAGGCCATAAACAACTTTAAATATAGAGTCTTCAGCACTTTTTGAGGCTTAGATAACTAATTTAAATTCTCTAGTTTCCTCTCATGTGGAAGAATAGTTTTACAAATCAAAGTAAACAAAATAAACTGCTTTCTGAGATACATATTTTAAACAAGATATTTTAATTCCTGGGTGATTTTTCTCTGTGCCTTGATGTTCAAAACTTGGTTTTTATCAACTCTATGATTTTAATATCAATTATGGTCTTGTACATATTCAGAAGAACATTGAGGTGCTGTAGGTAACACCATAATGTTGAGTAAGCTAATGATTTGAAGTGTTGTGATCTGAGACTCTTACTGTCATGAATCTCTGTTAAAACAGGCCTTGGTGGTGAATGTGAGAGTTGTAATGGTCGTGTGTGCAACTGCTTTGCCTTTTGCTACCTATTTACCTTAGGAAAATGAAATTATGCTTACACAGATGACAGCCTATACTTACATCTCTTCGGCTCAAGAAATGCAGTGTTTCAAAGACTTGAAAGACTGAAAATGCAGCTTGGTACATACCACCCAATAGGGATACCACTTCAGGACACTTCCTTTTCTTCCTCTGATCAACACTGAAAGCACTGTCCATAACAAATACCTACCCATTCTGATTATAATAACACTTAAATTCACAATCATTCAGGGCAATGAATTTTATGTATGAAGTAAATTCTGTCAGTCAGTATTCTTAAACAATGAAGACGAGAAAATAATCTTATCATAGTTATGACAACAGAAGATTTTTCATCTCAAATGGGAATCAATGTTCTAATCTTTCTCATTTCTTAATGGAAGATGTGTCTCATGTACACCTTCTGTAACACAACCAGATTCGGAAGGATCCTACAATGGAAAGAAAAAGGTTCTAGATTCCTACTGAAAATGCCCATAACACCCTCCCTTTCTATCATAAAAGGTGCCTAAATGCCTCTAGTGAATGCTTTGGCTACACATTGCATGAGAAGAGGCAGAGTCACACAGAGGGAGGACTTTAGGGCAGGGCATGGGGGTTTTTGTTCACTGTTCAATCTGCAGTACCCATGCTTACATTCTACCAGGTTTTGATTCTCCTACACCCTTCTATAGGACCACAGCACCATCCAAAAAAGCCCCAAAGATATATGATCCATGATTCAAAATTTTTTCACCCATGATTCACCTCTGAAATGAAACCACCTTCTTTTGTGAGACAAAATGTGCTTTAGTGTTGAGGCTCGTTTCCTGGGCCCTCATGACTGCCCATACACAGGGCCCTCTCCCTCAGAGGACTGCTTTCCACATCTGCAACTCTTCAGTCACTGCCCTATATTTTCTTTTAAAATACACATTCTGGTGATACCATGTCTCTTGGATGACAGACTAGAAATGAAGGATAAGGACTGACTAACTCACTTTAAAGGGCCACTGCCTGTAAATTTAATTAAATCCATATCTTCCACCTCCCACACATTCACCCCTTGGGACTAAAGGCTTCTGTAAAGGATTAGGAAGGGGATACTCTCACTGCAGCCACACCACTAAAGAGAAAATAATTCAAGATTTGAGAAGTTGTGAGCAGGAAGCAGATGAGGAAGAAAGGGACTCACTGAAAACACAAACAAATAACTCTGCTGGCTAGAGATTATAGCATTTATTTTGGACAGAGGCAATTGTGCTTCAGCCATTCCTTCCAAGAGCCTTTTTGTATTTTGTCCTACTAATGTAAGTAAGAAACGGAAATGATCCAGTAAAAGAAGCATCATGTCTCCTCTCAAATGAGTCCCTAACACAGCTGCCTACCACCCTGTGTCCCATCCCACGTCAGTCTCAGTTCTTTTCTTGGACTGTGGTGCTGCTCAGCACTAATGGCACCAGTAGCTCTCTCCTCAGGTAGCTCTGAGAAGGCTGGCACTCCAGGACAGCTGTTCAATCATTCACAGGGATATGGAGTATTACTTTGGGGACTTCTGTTGACACCCCTCCATTTGGTCTACTTATTTCAACAAGAAAAATGGTGGGTTTTGGACCTTTTCCCATAAACCTCCTAACTCCCTGATAATGTAAGAAAAAAGATAAATTACATGTGCTAGTTTGTTTTTTGTTTTGGTTTTTTTTAAAAGGAAATACTTATTGCTGATGAATAATAAATATTTTATTCTGAAATGCTGGCAAGGTTATTTTTTCCCCAGCTCTAAATTTTGTTAAAGTAGGCAGGTGCTTATTTCACCTGCCCTTTAAATAAACCTTGCTGGCAAGGTGCTTGACTTTGTGAAGCCAGTGCAGCTTCTGAGCAATCTCAGAGGTACAATTTCATGTCTGTGCAGATCCTTAATGTAAAAACCTGCAATGGCTAAGGACGGAACATGAGCACTGCCAAAATTGACAGCTGCTGAGTGGGAGTTCTGAGGATGAGAGTGATGGATATAGACACCTAAAATGCAAGAGAGATAGGTCATAGGAACATAAATTCTTTGGGGGAGGAGGGAAGATCATATTTCAGGAATTACTGTACAAAGAATATCCTTTGTTAAGAGTCCAACCATTTCCTAGATTATTTAGAGCATAAATATGTAATAGAATAGTCCTTAAAACAAGTTTTTCCTTAAATTCCTATAGTTGCTCTTGAAGGTCCCTGATAGCAGAGGACTGCAGATTTTTATTAGCACTTGCTGAATGTTTCTCATTTTGATGTAAATGTAAGGACAAATGCTTTGGAGGAACTTACTGAGAGCATAAAGAGCCCTCATGCATTTTCCTTTTTTTACATTTGGGAACTTGGAATGGAAAGTGAAGTTTAAAATTTTATGAAACTGATATATCTCTCAAGTTGTTCAGTCCCACAGAGGGTTTCTCAAACATTGCACCAGATGGCTTTGTTCTCACCTTCCCTGGACAGTTTAATTTACTTCACTATCAGGAATAAAATCCCATACTTACACCAATGCTTCATTTTATGTTACTGTCATCATCTTGTTACAGGTTATAATGGTATTGGCATTATCTGCCTAATAATTATTCTTGAGTAACAGCAGTAAAACTCTTTTAAGTCTCAAGCTCTGATCTGGAGTCTGCTGAACTACTCAAGGTTCATCTGTGTCCCTTTGACCAAAAAAAGATGTTCCATACATTAAAGAAGAATGAAAGTGGGCAAATGGACTCTCTAGTCTGTGGTTTTAAAGTAAAAAGAAAAAACCCCATATCAGCTAAACAGATTAAATGTACCTCACCATAATTTATATATATATATATATATATATATATATATATACACACATATATAAATGTATTGTGTATATTAATTATATTTCTTCAACTTCTAATCCACAGAAGCATTCTCTTCTAAGCAACTGTGCAAAATAGATGACTTTGTCAAGCAAGCTTGCAGGATTTGAATCCCCAAGGAACACTCTAAAATGAAAATACTGCAGTAAAAGATGTATTTTAGCATAAAAATGATAAACTGTCTTGTATTGTAAGCCATTAAAAATATTATACCCTGAAAATGGTACTTAAAAGGCTCACAGTGATATTCAGTGGCACAACACATTTCTGTAAATTATCTTAAGAACAATATATTTCCATTAACTGTGTCAGCACACTCCAAATTCCAATCACACAACAGCCACAGTGATACAGAGGGCACAGGACAATTCTGCATAATCAGCTTTGAAATGATGCTCAACCAACAAACTGCTCATAGAGTGGGCAACCTATCTGCATGTACCTGATGGGAAACAAAGCTATTTAAAAACAATAGCATGCACATGTATTTGCATATTGTCCATTCTTTGCAAAACAAAATTTACGAGTTTATTGGGCATTCCAGTTTACATGAGAGGCTCACCCATGTCCTTCAGCAGTAACTAGGTAAATTTTTTTTAAAAAAGCACAAAACCATAAAATCTACAGTGTGCATTTAGATGGATTTACCCCAAAGACACAGGAAGAAAGCCAAGAATTGAGAGAATGAAAATGTCTCAACAGGTAGCTAGTATGGTTATTATCTAATTGTTTTAGCTATATATATTTCAGTCACTGAATAAACACTATGTAAGCAGAGTTCATGAAGGATCTAACAGCTAAATGAACAGCAAAATCATGTGAAGAGAGGCAACAAAAATTAGGGAAGGCACGATGTTGAAGCACAACTTGTAGAATTGTGTAAATCCTCAGCTATGTACAAAGCCCTCTTGGTGCCCTTAATGGGAACAGACAGTGCAAACAGCTCAAAGCAGCTGTGGCATGCCCAGTTTCTTATGTTGCTTTTTCAACTGACCAGACCATCTGACTTTGGCACAAGTGAACATTTTTTGTGGAAAGCTGTCAGAATCAGAATTTGCAGGGAAACTCTAACACTTCTAAACAAACTTCATGTATTTATTCACTTGAAGTCAGAAGGCAGAGCAAAGGCTTAAAGCAACAAACAGGGCCTTTTTTCCCATTGCCTGTTTTCAATGTTCCTTGAAAGCATTTATAAAGTCACTTGAGTCTGTTCTCTGTTCCTGGCTGGAAGGAACTGGTGTGTTCTCTCCTGCCACTGTGACTGTGGAGTTTTTAGAGAGCCATAACAGACACAACATGGCCTAGTCCATTCCAAGCCTGCAATTGGGCTCCTTGAAGTAGAAATGCTCTCTTAAACCCCAAAGCAGGTCATGTGGACCCAGGATGCAGGATACATCTGCATCCACCTCTCCTGTGTAAGCTGATTGCAAGTGCTCTGTCCCTTGAAAACAGCCACCTTTCAAAAGTAGTGTTTATTCTATTTTTGTCTTTCTGTACCTACAAGCTCCAACTGATGCTTCTGATTTTCTAGCACCATAATTTTTAAGCTTTAAGATGCCCTTTAATCTTACTCTTTGCACTCATCTTTGGGAAGAGTCAATTGCTCTCAGCCTGAAGAGGGCAAAGACAGAAAATATTTTCATATAATTACTTCTCCAGTTTTTGCATGAAAGATCCTTTTTGCCATCACTTCTTGATATATTCTTGACAGACCTTGAATCCAGAACCTGAGTGGCTGTCAAAATTTTTGATGGCCTCAAAATATTCACCTGCAGAACCATTTTATCTTCTGTAAAGCAATATAAACTGACTTACAGTAAGTGTTTTTTCAACTACTTTTCACAGATGCCTTAAAAACAATCCACTGATTCATGGAGGTCTGCTGTATGTTGTGTTGTAAATCTTAAAATAAGGAGGGAATATTTCATACAACATCAAATATTGAGAACTAAGGAAGGAAACAATTAGGAAAGAAGACATCCTTTCATAAAATATTCTTATATCATATTTTTCATTACTGCTTTTTCCCTTAAGAGAGCAGGTTGATATGTCTCTGTGAAGTTATATCTAAATTAAGAGATAAGGTATATCTGTAAGACACAGCTAGGCATGGAGTTTTGCTAGGAGCAAAGGCAGTTTTGAGATTTTCAGGGATTCAGATAAATTTGTCAGAATGACTTTGTGAAAATTGTTTTTGTTGAGATGATGAACAAAGAAAAATGAGCTGACTAGAAGAAGCAGAGACAAAACCCAGGGTCAGAAAAATCACTGCAGGAAAAAAAAACCCCAAATCACAGAATAACCTGTATAGTATCAATGTGCAGAATAAGTAAACATTTCATGTTAAGATTGTGGCTAAAATAATCTTGGGATGTAGGCAAGGAGATTGGCCTGGATTATTTAGGTATTTTACCTCTTAAGATAGATAGTTGTCCGAAATTCATGTAAGGTAGAAAACGGGATTTAAAAATTTCTATTTTCTTCTTTCAGCCAGGAATAACCTACTAAAATCTGAATTTTTTTACTAGCTATTCCAGACAAGGGGTTAGGAATGTGCTTCAGTAAATCTGTTTACTACCAGGAGACCCAATGGCATGACATCAGGTACAGGCAAGATCTTCACTTCCCTCAAGAATATCCAACTGCAGCATATACTGATGCAAAAAATAAATAACATTCCTCTCCTCACAAAGGAGTTAAAACACATTCATCTGTTTTCAGCTGAATCTTTCATTACAGTTTCTGTTTGGCCTCCCCCTACCTGTACCATAAGAAAGAAATATCTCCACTAAAGACAACATATAAACAGAAGAATTGTTGCATTTAGGGTAAAAAGTAGGGCCTGGAGCTAAACAAACAAACCAATCAACCACATCCCCCCTTGGCACTGCTGAGCAAATTGAAGGGTTCGTCACAGTTTATTGTGAGCGTATGGTACTAATGAGTGTCTGATGCTCTGTCTTGTTTGCAGACACTTAGAAAGCTGCCTTGTTTCTATGCTGGATCAGTTGCTTCACTAATGCCATTCAAAACTTTGTTCTGCCATAATCCTTTTTCATGTGGAATTAGGTGCAATGAACTGCTTTCTCTAACACTATATTCTTTGCCAGGCATCAAAAATCAGTTCAAGGCAGGAAGGAGAAGCCCAGCACTGCCAGCAGCACAGCAAAGCCTGAGAAGGGAGCTCTCAGGACAGCGGGTGGCACCGAGGCCAGCGGGTGAGTCAGGGAAAGCAGGATGTGCTGTGACTAACCCTGGTGGAGAAGGAGTGTCACCTGCCACCCCCACACCATGGCAGTCACTCAGCCCACAGCTCAGTGACACACAGGGTGCAGGAGAGCACCAACAGCCAGAATTTACACAGGAAGAGACCTGTGGAAAAGCAGGGCTGCATCCAGTGGGGGCACACGCTCCCAGCTCAGATCTGTGACCTCTGCTGCTCCCACACCTGAGGCACTCACAGCAATAAATGCACTTACTAATTGCAACAGGATATATCAAATAATACAGAATATAATAACCTTGCATAACTATGCTGCAATACTTCTCATTTTTGCATTTTTTATTACATCTGCACATTTAACTCATTAATACTTATATGCATATTCCATACCAGTATGTCTGATATGGAAATAAATATGGACGATTGCCTGAAGTTGATGGTATTTAAGAAACAGATCTTTTCCTCCAAAATGCAGGCATCTAGCCTGAGGTAGGCATCTAGGCTCCATCCACAGTCAGTACTGAGAGAAACAGAAGCTGTGAAGCAGTTTAACCCAAGAAGGATGAGAGCCTAATACAAGTAGAACTAATTCCTCTCTGTAGTAAAATTCCTATTTTTTAGAGGACAAAAACTAGTGAGACTAATCCCACATGTAGTGCATGACTATCTTTAAACTCTAATTTTGTGGCTGACTCTGGAGCATCTGGTTGAGAAAGTGGAATAGAAGGGTCTGTAGAAAAAGTGTACAGCAGACAGTTTTCCTCACAGTTTTAGTGAAATCTTGGCTAAATTATCTGGTGATTTCTACCAGAGCAAGATGAAATGGAGTACATCTGTTCTGTGCTGACTTTTTCTTGCAAAGAGACAGCAGGAATTTGTGAAGCAGGAGGTTATGGAGATGCAAGTATTCCAGGAGGGCCACACTCCTGGAATATGGATATGGATAAACACCTGTATCTCACTGTCTCACCACCCCCTTTTTGTTTTTCAACCTGCAGAATCAGAAAGTATCCCAGGCCTGGCACATATAGTGCTACGAACAAGCTGATCACACCTCCAAATAAGTGATCACATATTGAGTAGGAACTGAAAGCCAGAAATAAAAATACAGAAAAATACGTTGAGAACAGGATTTCATAATGTGGCAAAACCTCTGTTTATCTCACTGAAGGAGGTGATATGGGGAGAGAAGTGAGAATGTATATCTAAGCAGCTGCCTAATAACTTGATAGAGCATAGAAATGCAGTCAACTGCTTCTAGTAAATTCAGTTTGAGAATATGAGAATATATTCAGTTTGCATATGAGAAATAAAGTAACAGCAGTAATTTACTGTAGAGCTATCCATCCTTTCAATGTAAAAATATAAATATGTCAAGCACTATTAATACATTTATATGACACACAAAGAGCACACAGATGAACACAATAAATTGCTTTCATTCTCCTCTGATCCTGAGCCCAGCTCTGTATCAGGACAAGATTTTGGCACTAATTAAAGTAGCCTTAAAAATGCTTCACATTGTTCCAGCCGACTAAATTGTCCTATAGTCTCATCAGTTAAGGGGCTGAAGCCGTCCCAAGCTACAGCTGCTCTACCAGACCTACCAGCAGTCATGGCTCTCCCTGGCCCACCAGACTGAGCATCCCCCACCGGGACCCTCACTGAATGCCACCCATCCCACCTGCTGAAAGTGCTGCTCTGAATCCTCCCAAGTCTGACCTAAACTGACCTAAACTATCATTGCTCACCTGGCTTTAAAACAAGGCAATATTAAGAGTCTGGTACTGGGGGAAAATACTGAGGGAAAGAGTCATACTTTGACATGGTGTTTTGGGTTCCAATTAAACAGTCCATACATACAGAACTAAAGCTGCTGCTTTATTTTAATGTAAATCCTTGGTGAGAGAAAGGGAAGGAAATTATCAGTGTGATAAGCTGCCATCAATTCTAATATCCACGTCAACTTTTTGAACAATCAACAATTTAGTGAGAGAGCTGTTCTCAGCCTGGTTTCATAGACCATTTTTTCTAGGCACATATTTTATTTACAAGAGGAAAATCTGCAAAGAGCATTTAAAAATTACTACCTTTGGAGACAAACAGGAACTGTAGGATTCTCACTGTTTGTTTGTTACACTGCGCAAAAGAAAACTACATACAATTTGTGGTTGTTTCTTGGAAGAGTCACTCAAATGTCTAAAGTGAAAATGGGAAGGAGTATGATAAAAGCCACTGTTAAGCCACTGCAAAGCAGCAGCTTAGACTGTACTGGGAGTGGTGTGTTTTCTTGACTTGGATTTTTTGCGGAAAGAATTTGGAAATGTTTTTTGGTAAAAACTGGACTCTTTACATAATTCCAATTGCAGGGTGTTTCACATGGAGTAAGAACTATGTTGGAGTGCTTATAGCCAAGGAGATGTAGGCTGTGTTGATGTACACTTACACTGACCACTAAAGCATTTCAGATTGCAGGAAAGAATGGCACTGCTATCCCAAGACAAATCAACAGGTAACTTCCTCCTGACTTTTGCTGATGTGCATCCGTAACCCTTTTCCTAGCCTCAATTTTCTTTTTATATCACTGGCATGCCCTCAACAGCAGCAATTCCAGACTCTCAGCTTGTTGCCAAACTCTCATTCTCCTGACTGCCTCCACCTTCTCATTCACTATTGCTTCAAGGGCACTTTTGGTCAAATCATTTGCACTTCAAAGTCTCAGGTGGTTACAAATGTTTATTAACTCTAAAGGAACTCTTTCAAGAGATGTTTTATGTAAACAAAATATATGGCATCCATAAGCAGGCCAGAGCCACAGTGTATTCTAAACAGCCAACAACATGTATTTGCTCTTTTAACTTAATCAATCCAGATATTATTAATGACATCCTCTTAAAAAATCTATTTTATCTTCAATGTGAAACATTTCTTTTTCCATCAAATCAAAACAAGTATAAAATGAGGTCATCAACTTTTTTGCACAAGACTAAAAGAATTAATAAAAGAACATAAATAGCTTATGAAGAAATCTATTACAAACCTCCCAGGATATACTGCAAGCCAGAATCTTTAAGATGATGTTAAAATTTAGAAGAGCACCTGAGTCTCTGCTTGGAAAAAGTCAATAAGAATATAGAGCAGCCAGAGAAAGAAAAAACTGTCCCAAACCAGATCAGAATGTGAAGCAAGAAATCAGACTCACATCATGAAAGGATCACTATAAGATCACCTGATCTCTTATTCTGAAGTCTCACATAAGAGTGTTTGCAACAGGAAACATATTTCATATTTGCATATTGGTGATAGGAATTCAACAGCCTTGCAAGCAAGTAAAAACACTCTGATAATCAGTATAAGCTATTTAAAGTTTTCTGTTTCAAAAATCTTACCTGGCTTACATGTCTGGTTGCTATCAACTGACAGGGAAGAATGTTTTACCATTAGGCAGAGGCAGACCCCAGTCTGCTTTGCCTTTTCTGTATTCCTTATTACTATTCCATAGTATTAGTAGTATCCACTATTCCATGTGGGATCATGAACATTTTCTAGGGAAAAATTCTGGAAAAGAAGTGAGAAAACCTACAAGCTGGCTGGCTGGTGTACCAACTAAAAATCCTACCTCAGCCTTTGAAGTTGTTCACAGTCTGTCTGTTTATCTTACTACCAAAGTATACAGTGCACAATGCTTGATAGTCTCAAATACTATGGCATATTCAAATAAAGAAAAAAATATAATTTTATTTTAAATTGGTTATGAGGAAATATGTGCTGTACAGGTAATAACAGGAGAATTTGTTATTTCTATTCTCTCAAAATATGATGGAAATCCAAAGAACTGCAGCAAAGACTGAGGTGAAAATCTGCTCTAGAATTACCAGACCCTCTAGAAATACTTTTTGACCCTCACTTGGACTCATGGAACTGTAATATCATCAGAACACCTGTCAACTAAGGAGAAAAAAACCAAAATGCATTAACTGGAATTGAAAAAAAAAAATTAATTATTGATTAATATGTGTACATGTGTAAGAAAAGCAACATTTTGTCCCAGCCACACCACCAACTTCACAGTTCAATAGGAAAACAAATCAGAACTGGGGGAGGAAACTAGGCCACTCTGCCAGGAATGTGTTTTTGATGAAAAAAATTAGTCCTGTTTTTTACAATAGCTGCATTCAGACACCTTTTAAAGCAGGCCAGATGTTGGTTGGAGCAAACTAATAACATTCTGTATGTGCTTTTAGTCCACTCTGACCCTCATCCTATCAGCCATTTGTCCCAAAGCCTCCACACTGCATCAATCAGCTCCTGACTGCTGGAGATTCCTCACACAGCTGAAAAGACACATCTCCTGAAGCAGCTGCTGCTGCTACAAAACTCCTGAGCCCTTCTCATCACTAGCAGCACTTAGACTGGCAGCAAAACAGCTTTAATTTAAGGGCAGGACCCATATTCTCTGCTTGGAAACCTGTGGAACCATCTGAATGTACTCAGCTTGTCCATGCTCTCCCGGGAACAGCCTGCACCTTCTCAGCATCGAGGTGTATCATTCATTTCAACTGTGTGGAAGCTGAAGGCGAAGGAAAGCCTGAGCTCCAGTGAGAGCAGCTTGCCAGCCCTACTTAGGCAGCCCCTCAGATGCACTGAGCTGACAGAATGATGAGAGGTGCTGGGGAGGGAGCACAGGAGCAAACAGAGCCTGGGGGAAGCTCACAGCATTCAGGATGTAGTTGCATCCTATTTTCAAAGTAAAACTTCAGGAACATATGCTACAATCACTGGAAAAATAACTAACATTGTAGAAAACACATTTGGTGCTGATTACATTATTTCTTTTCTGCCAGTTTATACAGTCTTACATGAGCTTCAAATTCTTTCCTCAGGATATTGCAGTGCAAATCAAGATTTTCAAAATGCTGACAAAAAGAAAAATTTGGTATTTTGTCCCCCTGAAGAAGAACAAGTGACAGCTCAAAGTATCTCAACTTAGTAAGGAGAAAGAAAATTGTTAACGAAACTAAGACCATTTCTAATATGTGAAATTTAAACCAAAAAATATATTACCTCTCTCTCCCTGGAGCCTGCCCAATCTCTGCAATTCCACCAGGAAGTCCTTTCTTTTTGGCACCTGTTACACTCCCCAAATGGCTCTTAGAGCCAGTGCAGCACCATTAATGAAGAGAAACATCTAGAGAGTGTCAACTCCTGCACTGCTCTCGAAATGCATTTCAGAAACAGCAGCAGCTGTAATGATTTAAACTATAACACTCCCCCATTGCAGAGATTCAAAAATATTCTAGAGCAGCTGAACACAGTGCTGTGCATGCTACTAATTAAAGTACTAAAGCATCAAGAAGTCCTCCTACACTCCAGGATTTTCAATGCAACTACATAAATAAGGAATAAAAAAGTATTTCTAGCTTTAGATAGTGTACGATCTATCTACAAGAGAGGAGATTGATAGAAAAAGACATCTTTAGGAGAACACCAGACATGCCCACTCTGTAAGTGCTAATACACTCTAATAAACTCCATCACCCAGGAAATACTCTTGAAGGGTAAATGTCCTGTCCCTCAGGGAGTGAATCCTAGCCTCCAGCTGTGGTATCTACATGCTCTGCTGGTGCACAAGTACTAATGCACAGGTCAAAGTGCAACGAGATGTGGAAGTACTGAGTCAGCTCACTGGGATGGGGTGTCTGCCTTGCCAAGGACAGGAGCCTTTGGGCACGCATGGGACACTAACGTGGGTGACTAGAGCAGACAACATTCACTGCACAGCACCAGCACACTGAACATCACGTTCACTTTAGGCATTACACTCCATATGTTTTAAGACTCAGGTCATACAGACTCAGACAAGACACTATAGCTTACTTGGCCTGCTAAGGAGGCAGTTTTCAGTGTTAAAATGATGAATATAAGAAAACGCCAAATGGTTTATATCTTCTTTTCTGCACAGTCCAAAAAGCCCTCCTTTTGGTCTGTGTTGATATTGGAAGGACGCTACTTCATACCTATTTTGTTGGAACTTAAGTGTAGAACATATTTCTAGCTAAGAGGCTTCTACGTACATTTTTTTTCCTATTTCTCACTAGAATAATCACCATGTAGTCTTTAGCACGTTAATCTTCTCAAATGATCTACCCAATCTAATTCATGTTTTGCCTCACTTTTTTTGGATTAATTTTCAACACTATTTAAATTATATTCTGCCCTTTTGAGAAAGACTGCCCAGATTTTTTACAACCATGCTACTCATCTTCTGAAATATCACTCTAAAAATTCTCGTATCACGTGCAGCTTGGCACTGAAAGTAGTTTAATTATTATATGAAAATACTGATAGTTGAAGCTAGAACAGGATTTTATTCACATCAGTATGTCACCTAATTAAAAATATGTCTTATTTTACAGTCTGTCACCAAAAAGTAACATACTGGAATTCTGCTGAACATTCTATTGATCCAGTGCCACAAAGGCAAGGAGGAAAAGGCAAAAGAACAACAATTGCACTCCTTCTTAAACAGTAAGCTTCCTGAAAAAGAAATTTGTGAAGCTGTTGCATTCTGAGAAAAATCCTCTTCCATAGCAGTGATGTCTGTCTCAGATCTAAATAACCAGCTGATACACCATCCAAGAAATCACCCCCACTGAAGCTGTTTATCAACAACAACAACAAAAAGCCCCATCAACTCTTTCTTTCTTAAATTATTTATTAGGATGAATTATTTTGTGAATGTGAGAGCTCAAATTGCCTGGAGAATGGCAGTCTGAAAGTAACTGCTTCAGCAAGACCTAATTTCTTTCACAAATTTGTCCTTTTAAGCACCTCCCTTCCCTCCAAAGCAGCTGTTCATTCTTGTAGCTCTTCCATAGTTCTGAATTAAGAGACATGCTGTGACTGGTACTTCTGACTTTCTGCCAATAGACAGAAAACTGTGAAAACTGTATCCTCTTTTCCTCCAGCAGGTAGGAGGTGGGAAGTGGAGGTGGGGCCCATGAAGTGAGAGAAATGTGTCTTAAGAGCAGAGGAGCAAGAAAAATGCAAAGCAAAAAGAAAAATGAATCACACTCACTCTTCAGCAAGTGTTAGACACCAGACAGTAGAAAAGGGCATTTAGAAAATAAAGTAAGAATAGGGCAAGAACTGTGATTTAAATAGCCATAAGGGAGCTTTTATTTCTCTGCAACTCCACCCCTTTCCTTACAAGACACAATCCCAGTGGTGTTTCATGCAGAGACAGCTCTGTGAGCTACCCTATTTTTACTCTTCTGAATCATTACTATCTACATGCAGATCCAAATGAATCCCAACAGGAGCCTCAAGATCCTCTTGCAAATGCACAGTTTACAAAAGAAAATGTTTGCAATATTCACACAGTGAATGAGGTTAACTGAAAGGCAAATTATCCATGACTTATGCACAAACATAAATGTAGTAGTCAAAATACTCTGCTGTTCAAAATCAACATCTACCTTTTCTGAGGGAAAAATAAACAGGTTCTGCAGTACAGAAAGGTAGTAAAGAAAGTGTGCACATGTTCTGCTCAATATGTGGCATTAGAGGTCAGTCTCTACAGCTGGAGGTACTGACCATTTGGAAGTGAACTCAATTACTGTGCAAATGGGAAAAGTTTTATGATGTTTTGACCTCTGTGGATGTGTGGCCAAACTGTGAAGCACTGGATTATTTAGTGTGTTAGTGGAGAAATAGCTGGGTGAACCAGAACTATATTTAATTAGGAAATAGTGTCAAGACTATGCCTGAAGCCACTGAAAAAATACTGCTACAATGATTTTTTTTTAATTGCACTATTTACCCTCAAAAATTTTAAAAGCAACATGACTAAGAAGAATCCTACAAAGCCTAGCTAGAGCTTCAATCTGATGTTCAGAAAAATCTGCTTGTCCTTGTTCAATTTCAGAATGTTCTTATCACCTTAGCAGAGAAACTCCATTGATGGTATAAAGAAGGTATAAAGAAGGGCCCTGTGCTTGACAGGTGAGGAGGGGCACCCCCAGGAGCAGGGACAGGGGCACTTTCCAGACAGCAGCAATGCTCTGGAAAGCAAACTGAAAGACTTCTGAGTCCTGTGCTGCCCAGGTGACGGTAGCCAGGCACCATGGGGAGCCACAGTTAATGCATTCCCAGTATTTTGTGCCTCAGACAGCCTTCTTGTTTTTTACAGTTCAGTCTCTAGTTCAGTAATAAGGATTCTTAGCAATTTCTTAATTTACCCAAATATCATGGGGTCTGAGGACATTTGTTCTGCCAAGTTAGTGTTCCCAAAACTTAATTTTGACTGCTTCCTTCTCCACTTCTGCTATGACCCTACTATAAATGGCTAAGATCAACATTATCACTTAATTCTCACTGGTGGCACTCCTTCTGACTTCTCATCCAAGTTTCAAGACCCCTTTTTTTTTTTTCTCACCTACCTATTTATTTAGCCCCAGCTTTCTCATAAACTTGGTTCCTCTTCTCAACAGGTTTGTGCTCTAAACCACAACCTCTTATTATTTCATTGATGCTGTTTCCCCCAAATGCCAACCAGGCCTGAGGAACATATATCCTATTGCTCAGGGCAGAACCCTCAGTGCCCATGCCCAGTGTTACAGAGACCTCTGGTTGCTGGGAAAAGCAAGCCCAAGCACTGGAGTGCGTTCAGTACAAGTATAATTATGGGCAGTTTATTTTCTAATCTCCAAGTTTAGAAAGCTTGTGTGAATTGAGACTTTCCAACGCTCACATCCTGCTCAAATAGCAGAGGATTTTTCACAGGGAAGGAGTGAAAAGCATTTTGCTGACCCTCCAGCATTCCCGTGCCAAATCTGAAGACTGATCCAAAACAGAGTTGTCATAGCTTCACAGTGAAACAGTCATAAGGCTGTCCTCATTGTATCCAGCACCATAGTGCCTATCTCCATCTTCATTCTTTCAAATAAATGAAATATAATTTGATTGCTATTCTTCTAAAACTTCTGCTTAAAGCAAATACTTGCCTTAAAAGTATTGGCCCATGTATTCAAACTTGTCAAAGCTATAAACAGCTGAAAACAAGGCCTTGTGATAAACAGAGAATCCATCATTCTTACATCTTTTAATATCTGATAGAATGGCACTGAATTTCATTGAGCCCTAAATGCTAGGTCCCTAAATCACTCTGAAAATTTGCTCAGAAGCATTACTTCAGCTTTATTCCTCTTGGGAGGTTTTATGGCATGCATGGGGAAGGTCGACTATCTCCTCTCTGGAAATAATGAGACAGATTACAGGGTTCTTGTCTCCTTTCTGCAGTCTACTTCAAAGGGTGGGTATCAGTAAACTGTAAAGTCAGTGAGAGACTCCAGTCTTTCAGAAAGTCTCTCTGAAACCCCTCATCCCACCCTAGGACAGTTGTGTGCAGAACCTCAGTGAGCCTGCATGATCAGATGCCTCCCCTCCAGGACCTGACTAGTTTTCTGCAGCGTGTGCATCATCTGCTTGCAGTTACAAATTCTCTGCTGGAAAAAGACATGGAGTCAGAATTAAAATCCACAACATACGAACAGTCCACTGTGCTAATTAGCTGGCTGGAAGGAGGAACAATAATAAATAAGCCCTTGAGTCAGAAGCCAGATGTGGCAGAAGCACCCTGCAGCTGCTGGGCAGGCTCAGCAGAGGCCCCAGCCCAGCCCTCTGAGCTGGGGGTAGCTGCACCCCCCTTTGCTATGGGGTCTCTGTCATGGACATTATGGCACTCAGAAATGGAGTAACACAGTCCCAAAGTATAATCCATAGTTCAGCAATTTTATTAATTGTTTTAAGCACTTAACATGCAGGCTGTGCTGTTTTTTTCCCATCCAAAATACAAATTATAATTTTCTGTCAGTCCCAGCAGACCACAACCCATATTCTTAAAATAGCATTTCTTCAAGTTTCTCAATCAACTATAAAATAGGCCTATAAATGAAACAATTGCCTAAGTGAAGTAGCTTTCTCAGGCTCCTTTCTCAAAATATTGTCTTCATAAAGAAAACACCCACAATAAAAGGTCTTCCCCAGTTATATGAAAGATACCACAAATTCTGATTTTTTCTCTGAATGTAGATTTCCTGCAGCATCAAACACTACCTGAAGTGAAAAAACATATTATGGGCAACTAAAATGTTGTGTTGGAACTTCAGATGAACATATTGGCCCCAAGAGGGTAAAAGTCACTCTTAAGGAGAGGGAATGAAGACTGGAAAAGGAAGCAGAAGTGGGCAAGCATACACTTTAAACTCTTGAAAGCACAAGAGGGCAGAAATAACAGTTTGCAAAAAGCCCAATAAATATGTTAGAGGAATTTGGTCATTACTGGGGAAGTCACTAAAGCCATTTGTTATTTGATGTGAAGCCTGCTAGGATCTTAATGTACTATCAGCTACTCTGTGCCATTAACTGACTGACAAGGAATGGGGAGATTCTAACAACAGTGGGGAGCAATTTTTTTCAGAGAAAAACATGCTGTTATTTCACTTTTGGCATAATTTGTTTTACAATACTCACAGTAACCTCAGAGTTTAAACAATGCTCAAGTAAAAGCAGGCATGAGACTGTGGTCACAGGAAGGTTTGGGGTTTGTTTTTATTCAAATAGAGCCACCAACACTCAGGCTCAGAGTATTTGGATCTGCTTTCCTGTTATGCTTTTCCTTCGTAATAATTGCTTTTCAGTTTTTAAAAATACAGCAATAAACCCGGAAATTCCATAAAAGCTGTCTTCTTTTATATGAAAGTAAGGGGGGAAGGGGAACCACAAAACCATATGGAAGTCAATGAAATGCTTTATTTGTTCAGCAGAAAAAGGGGACTATGTATTCCCTGAATTAAATTTGTTTTCATTGTCTTTTTGTGGCCAGCTAGTTTAGGGAGATCATATAAAATGCCACTCTTCATTTGTGATTTTTTAAAATAAGAGTACCTGTATTCTGCAGGTACATGGTTTTGCAGCTGAAGCGAACTTTTTAAAATCTGTGCTTCATGTTTACAATTATGTAACCGGAAGAAGACTGCGTGCTGTTGCAATTTTAGCAATGCAGCTCCTATGTAATTCTTCACAGTTGTATAATAAAAATATTAACAGCTGTATAAGTTCTGTTAGTAATTAAAAAGTCATCCTTAAGGGAAAGGGTAAAGCCAGTCTTCACACACATTTTTTTAGTATCCACAAATACAATATGTGTAAGGGTATAATTTTGGGCAGCATTACATATAGGGCTCTGTTGAAGAAAATCTATCAAGAACATATTATGTACAGACTAATCCATTATTGCATATTGCAGTTAGTACTGTGATGAAAATTGAAGAAAAAAATCTCAATGCCCTATGTTCTTTCCTCTTATAAATATTATTCACTGACTACTGGACATGCAGTGTTTCAGTATTCACCATTTTTAATTTTAAAGAGATTAAATAGTAATGAGTCATCTTATGCTTATTGTTTTAGCATCCTCCTTTCACCATTACACTTTCTGCTGCTCATTAAGATTTTTAAAACTGCAGTTAAGCTTTTAGTCCTTTGAGGCTCAAACAACAAAATTTCACATGCAGTCACCAAGTACATTGTGAATTGTTATAAGAAAAATATGAACATCAACCAATACCTACTGATATTTAGATATTCATTAGAAGTTCTCTCACAAATGAATGCATACCTTAGAAAGTGCAATATACTGTATACCATAATATAATATACCATACGATCTATAAAAAGTACCTGGAAGAAAAAGAATGACAAATGTTTATCCCAAGGAAAGCACAAAAGGGGAAGAAGAAGAGCTGGCAAGGAAGTTTTGACATGCAGTTTTAATTTACCTGTATGGTATTAAATGGGTATTTTGATGACAGCATCTGTAGATACTATGTAAAGGGAAGAGAGGAACATAAAATACTATAATTGATGGAAAGTACAAGGAAGTGATAAAAAATGCTGTTCTGGAATAAAAAGACTCATAGTCAGCATTTTACACAGCATCTGAAAAGCAAAAGGACATGGCTTTTCATTCTGCACAAAAAAGTTAAAGAAATCTGTGCTTGATTATTCTCTCTGAACAATACTCTGGCATGGTCTTGAAATACAGAAATAACTGCTTATTACTAACTTCCAAAGTTGGATTACTTAGTCCTTAAATTATCAGTACGTCCAAGTGAGCTCAGAGACAAGACTTGTGCATTGCTCTAGTTTTCATATACAATGCAGAAAGAAATGTGAAAGTACAGAATCACCGTGTTCTGTTAATATCTCAAGAATATCCCAAGCCAAAAAGATTAAATAAAAACATTAAAAGCAGATTAAAAAACTGAGAGCAAATGATAAGAAAAAAAATTAATCTAGAGACATTGAATTCACTTTACAGATATACAAATACAAATATCTCAACTGATAACCTCTTCCCACACATTATCTGTCTTTGGATACAATCATATAAAAACATACTATAGACTCCTAAGGAAAAGTTACAAATTGAGTACAAAGCTGATACCTTTAGACAAGGAACATCATTTACTTCACAAAGTGGAATAATTTGATAATTGAAATATTTTAAACTCTTATGAAACCTGGGACAAGGGGGGAGTTTTAACATAAGTAAAAATCCCACCTGAACCATTTGCCAACTTAAAGGGCTTAGGTTAAGTGATCACAAGGAGATGAATTCTAACAGCTGCCATACATTTGCAATATCTGGGTTCACTAATCACATAACGTGAGCTCAAGTATCAGCAAAAAGACACTTATTCTGTGAGTCACACCCTTGTTTGAAGAATTCTCCTTTGCTTGGGAAGATCAGCTGAGCAAGGAGGAGGAAAAGGAAAAGGAAGCGCATTCAAAATTATTTATGGTCACAGCGAAACTTGTCAATTCAGACCTGATTTAGGAGCACTTCTGGGCTCCTTGCTGATGTTAAGCTTCCAGCAGTATCTGTAGCTCCAGATACAATTCCCTTTGTATCACCTCCAAGTGGTCAGCAAACCTACATCAGCAGAAAATGGCTTACTCACAAATGTTATTGCCTCTTTTGCTTCTCAGCTGGGTCCTAGAAGGACCATTTTACTATGCATGAATTTTTCAACCATCATCAAACTCTACCTGGGAAAAAATACTGCAGCACACTTGGAACTCCAAGCTGCCTACATAAGCTTATGCAGGGTAACCATTATACTCACAGCCCACTAATCTTTTCCCTTTTACAATCAAGGTGAAAGGCTACTTTAAGTTACTAATATTATGATCCTTTTTCAAATTCTCTTTGTCTTCTCTTAGAAAGATAATTAGACTCAATACTACTACAATAAATTAATATTAAATACTTATATTGATGCAGATAAAAACAGAAAATGAAAGTAAGAATTACTAAAGAGATGGGTAGACAGCTAACGTCAAAACTGGATATGCGATGTATGGATGGAATTCCTCCTGTTCCTTTAGCTTATATAGCTAAAGAACATTACATGTAGGAAATGAAACTGTGGCTATTAAGCCAAAAAGATGCATGAGGAAACATCAAAGCTTACGTTGCATGTGGTGCAGAATTATGTCTTGTTCTATTCATCTGTCACCTGCTCCTGTAACTCTATTGCACCATGTGTCTTCTCCAAAGCTGGATAGCCATCACCCACCTTGCTGAACAAATGAAATTTAATACAGCAGAAACCAGCCCGACAACCAGAGAGAAATGATTACTGAAAAGATGGACAAGCTGAATCAGTCCAGCTGTCTGGCAAGCATCAGTGCTGGCCATAGGCACAAGAAGAGAGGGTCTTGAGGAAAATGTCCTCTTCGTTAACAAACATTATTTCTGCTTAGCTTTGTCATTAAACACTATTTTGGGACAATGTTATTTAATTACTGATTGTCTTCCCAGCTTCAGACTTACCTCTGAAGCAAGGTCAAGGGTCACAACAACAGAGTATAAATTGCTGGTGAATAAAACCTTGTGTTCAAAGAATTTTCAGAAAAACCCCAGCAAAGAATGTGTTAGCAAGGAAAACAAGAACACAGTAAACAGCAGAAAACATGTAAGTAGCAAAGAATCCTGTGAACAACATTTAAATAGTTAGGCTTATACATATGCTCGATCTTCATTTAAGATTGAGCACATATTTAAATACGGCTCTCGCAATACAGTGAGTATTACTTGTGTGTAAGCTTTAAGCCACACCTTCTTTCCAGTTAAACTGGGTGAAGATATACAATCTGCTTTGCTTGCATGTTATTATTATTTTTTAAAAAGAGAGAAAAATCCAATCAAAACCAGCTAACAGAAGTAGTTAGTCAAACTTCTGTGGACAGATTAGCAACTGGAAGTGACAAAAATTTTACCTTTCCTGTCCTGGTCCTTGCACGACAACATGTAGTCAACACACTTGAGTAAATGTGAAACGCAGCATAACGAATGCACATGAACAAGAAGGAACAGCATCTATGTGTATCCAAAATGCACACACCAATTAAATGGGGATGCCTCAGGGCCATCTCTAACTCTTTTGTTTATATCTTTTCCACCCAATTGTTCTCTCTCTGGCTGCTCTGATGGAAAGGATGGGATGTAACCCAACAGATGACTAACTATGTACAATCAAACCCATTTTGTTGCTTAACCCCAGTAACTGCCATATGTTATTTCTGAATCTTAAGGACCCTTCAGCTATCGTGCTGTGGTGACCCAGAGCATTTTTAAAAAAACCAAAAAAAAAAAAAAAAAATTCCTCTCTTTTTTAAAGCCAAACAACAATTTGCACTGAAAGTCATAACCGCTTCCCATGTATAACTGCTTGCAACAATCTAGATGGCTCAGAAACACAACAGCAGAGTTTTGTTCAATGTTTAGTTAAACATCAATATTTCCAAGCATGCTGAAGTCAATGAGAATTGTTTCAAGGATTTTAATGACCTTTGGGTAAGACACAACTGGTTTAAGTCACTGACTTCTGTTGATCTGTGGGCTTGATTTGATATTCTGAAAGAAATACCAAAGTTAGTTAAAAAACATATGCCATGTAAACAGTGATGTACCCTAAAACTGAACTGGTTTCTGCCTCAAAGCTCAGATTATAACAACACAGAAGCCAGGTGTATGGCACTGACCCAGACTTACAGTTTCAGATCTAACTTCAGTAAAACAGCTCAGCACATATTTTATAACAAAGTTATAAAATCTGATATAAGAAGTAGTAATGGCAATCTGAAAATCCAAAATGTATTTTGCAGGGTTTTGAAAATATTTTTTTCTATTTGATGGCTTTACAGATGGACCTACCATAAAACCAGCATTCTTGAATCCTTATGTCCTTATGTATTACCAGTTTTTGGTAAAGGATACCATTGCCATTTGAAATGAGCTGTTATTTTTGCACTGTTAAATATGATACAATATTCTGACTATATGTTTATTATATCACTGTTTTCACCCAAGGTTTGTAATTTAACAAGCCTCCGGCGTCACAGATCTACTAAAATTGATTTCATCTTTATACACTCTCTTTAAAAAGGATCTTTAGGCATCTCTGAAAGCTTTAGGCTTCTGACTTCCTGATAGCTTACAATAGAAATAACAACTGCAAGCACCCACCTGCACTGCATAGCTAAATCCATTTTATAATTTAGTTGAACCTTTAAACACACAGAAAAGGTAATGCTTTTGTGCATATTAAATCTTAAAATGCTTTTACTGTCATGATTTAGATCAAAGAATTGCATGAGGATTCCTGTGGTTATGGTTCCTTGCTCTTTCTGAAAACTTAAATGGGTAAAGAAAATGGTACTAGGAAAGCAATGTTTAAAGATAAAAGATAAGATTGTCCATTCATGGCTGTCCCAGTTCCTGCTGTTTGGCAATGAAGTATTTCCAGCAGTATTTTAATTGGTCCTGCACAGCAAATGTGGTTCAGGTCTTAACAAAGAAATTCACCACTTGAGAACTTTCTCCTTTCCCACTTACAGAGCATTAAAAAGGTTACATTAGGGCTTCACACAAGGACCTCAGGGTGGGTCATCAATGGAAGTGCTGGACTCAGGCCACACTTTAAATCTATTTCATTTCAGTGTTTACATGTATCTTTAGTCACTATCTATGTGAAAGACCAAAGCATGTTCACACAGAGATAAGAAAAAAAAAAGCTAAGAAACATACTTCCAACAAGCAAAAGGAGGGACTTGAGGACCTATCATGTCATTACTGTCATGATTGAAGAAACATTTCAAAGTCGAAGGAAATAAGTGTTTGCATGTTTATAGATCAAATCAAATAATGCTAGAGACAGTAACTTTATAGTTTATAGCATCATTTACATGCAATGACTGAAATTTTCCAAATTGGTTTGAAGATCCTGTCCTCAAAACTAAGGTTGTTCAAGAAGATTTCAGAAATTCACTTTATACTCCTAACTAATTTTTTAAATCTTCCACAGTTACTTTATGCCTGCATACATTTGCCGTCGTACAGAGCTATAATTACATACCTTATTCTGACAGCTCTGAGACAGGCAGTTATTAATCACCTTTGCTTAAAACAATCAATGGCCCAAGTAGGGAGAAGCCTGTAACTTCTAATCTAACACAGAAACTCAGCTCCTTTTCTATAACACATCTGCTTTCCACTGGCAGGCAGCATCTCACTGCACAAACACAAAATTGATGTAGACCTCTTCACCATCTTGAAAATGTCACAAATTACCTCAGATTCCAATGAGCAAGCTGAAATTTAATACACTGGCAGGACAATGAACTTCTATCTGTGTGGTGCCCTACACATCTATTACTTTTTGAAATGGGTCCAATATTTGGAAGTAACTGTATGGAACTGTACACAAATGATTAAGTCAAGAACCTTAATTTCTCCACATTGAAATCTTCCACAAGACTGTAAGCTATTCCCTAAAAGAGCAGGTATTCCAGCCATATAATTTCAGCATTTAATGTGTCTGGATACAAAGGGATCTCTATTAAGGTGCTGCAGTTTCCACTTCTCTGTACACACACGTGGTTTGAAAAAGTAACATAAATTTAAATTCAGTAAAGTATCCATGGGACTTTCATTACCATCATTACAAATAAGGATTTATAATTAATTAGCTTTACAAGATCCACCAACCCTACTTTAACTATGCAAATCATTACCATCAACAATGTTGCATGAAAACAAGACAAGGACACTGGGGTTTAACATTTTTACATACTCTATTTTATACAAGTTTAACAACCATTAAAGGCCTCTGGAACCTAAAAATGTGTAATTTCTCTGTTTATCCAAAGCATGCATATGGTACAGAGGATAGCAAGTTCCTTAATGATGACTATATCAGCTGCCACAGGCAAAGTCATCTCTTGGGTCAGAGGACAGTTTAGTCTCTAAGTTATCTCAGTCACTGCCTCCTCACTGTGTTCTCCAGCATGGTACTAATTAGTTGCAGTTGTGGTGTAGACTTCTGGAATATCAACATCTGTTCACATGCAGGACCACACACTTATCCTACACAGGCCTAACACAGCCAGTTATGACTGATCTGGACTTAAACTGAATCACAGCCTCCTAGAAATAAAAGTCTCTACGATGTTCACACTAGTTTGACTTTTCATTAGTTACCATTTCCCATTAAATCCATTTAAATCCCTAATTTTAGTTTCTGATTTTCCTTTTTTAAGCTTTTTTTTCCTCTTTCAGACATGGTTTGGAGAGATTTTTGTTAAAATGGTCACTGAGAATCTCATCAAACACAGGAAGATAATTTAAAGCATGTAAGAATCCTTAATGCTTTTTGTTTTTTAAATGAGATTGCAAGAAAACTCATCAACTAAACATTCTTATTAGAAATACTGTGCTCTTCCTCATTCTTCAGCAAAATTCACCAAAATGGATAGGCGCCAAATGGAATTCCTCCATTATGTGAAAACTCCACTTTGTCTACAAAATTGTTAGAGCTCTGTTTTAGTTGGCTTTTGCCATACTTAGCAGGGTCTGAGGTCACTATTAGCTTGACTACAGAAGCATGAAGTCATTAATATGCATTAGTTGATTTAACCTAGAACACCAGGCATCAAATTATCATTTTTTTCCCTTCAGTGATCACAGCAACTAAATTCGACCCTGATAAATTGGAGTGAGGAGAAAAGAGAACATAGTAAAGACTCATTAGCAAATAACATGCTCTATTAGGACAGCCTAGGCTGTTTTGCTCACAAGATTTTTGACTCATTAGGGAAGCTGGGTGGCCTCTAGCTGAAACTGATGCAGACTTTCCAGGAATCACCTCAACAGTTACAAAGGGAAAATCTGCTGCACCTATTTTTCCACATCATATCCCACTATAGGCATCTGCTGTACCTCTCTTTCCACACCACATATAACCATAAATATTTTATGTTTCTCAATGACCTAGTTTTCTGGATTAAGCAGGAACATCATGTCTCCTGGTCTCCTAAGCAGTTCTCATAGAGTCAGCAATATGTACTGATTCATACAAGGAAGTTTAATTATTTTACATCTCATAAAAAAGCATATTTGAAGTGATCAAGCTGAGATATGGAGCACCCTAACAAAGCAGATCAGTTCTGTTAAATGAAAAAGGTACAAGAAATCAGATATTTGTCTGTCTTTAAACATTTTGCTACAAAGAACAATCCATAAATCTTTCTGAGTCACCTAGGCTACTTATACAGAGCTTGTGAAAAAACAGGCATCAACAGAAAACAGTCTAAGTAATCCACATACTGGAATTACAAATGTCTAAAGAAATACTTCAGTGCATAGCATGTTCAAAGACTGAGACTCAGATAAAAGCCTCAGAGAAGGCTCCATTTTCTTGAGGATTTTTCTCACAGGATTTGTGAACTAAGTAAGGCTTACATTTCTGTGTCACATCTGAGGTGGCAGAGATGGTGTCTACTTCTGTAGTTGGTATGTTGAAATCATTTATATGTTCATTTCCCCAGTATTTCTTTAACTTGTCCATTAAAGCAACACGAAGTAAACAGGCCTTAAAGCAAGACTGGAAATCAGGGCCCACCTTTTCAAAAAAAAACCCCAAATTCAGTGAGATATTCTTCCCAAGTCTTCCATTATTGGCAGTAAAGTAATTAAAAAACAATAGGTGAGTCATGCTACATTTGTTCATAGTCTAGTGACTTCAGCTCAAAACTTCAGACTCTTGCTCTCAGGTCTCTGTAGTCATCAGACTCTTACAGGAGGATGAATGCCAGAATTTACACCTTTTCATTTAAAATGATGTCTCACAGTCAATCCACTCACATTAAAAATGCAAAATGAGTGTTTCAGAGCATCTGATTGGTGGGAATACCTTCGTGAGGGAGGACACAGACTCTTCTGTTCAGCTTTTAATCTCTGACTCATGGCAGGCAGAAGAGTTGGACAGCCTGTGCTTCCTCCAGAGCCAGAAGTCATGTTCATAGTGGGCTCTAATGTTACACTGAGAGACATCTGGTAAGTTTAAGATACTGAAGGCTGAGATATCAAGAGATGCTAGGCTGAAAGATTTCAATCATCCTGCTGAAGACACATTTTTTATTTTTTCTAGCCCAGAAATCCTTTCCATCTTTTGTGGAAAAAATTCCTTGCCTGACAAAATCTACCCATCAAGATGTTTTACTGGGAGCAAACAGAAGGGTCTTTCCCCATGTTCACTAAGAATCTGACTTTACTGCTCTTTTTTGTGCACACTTTCAGTTTTCTCTCTTAGTTGATTTTTCAAGACAAATCAGTCTGTGGATGTACTTATGAGTCTTGATTATGTGTTCAGTTTCAGAAATGAATTAATGTCTTAATTAAGGGAGATATTAAGATAAAATTTCAATGAAATATTGAACTTGGATAAGCCACTTTTTCATATGCGATGTATAAAAAATTCTTGGGAACCTTTTCATCCAGTTCAGAGCAGAACTCATCTGTAATCCACAGTGCACTAAGAATTGCATAGAATTAATGAACAGAATTTCTTTACTCCAATTCACCTACCCTTTTAATTAAAACAAAACTTTTACTCAAATGGAATAAAAAATTTAAGAACCCAAATCTTGTCCTATTACTCTTTCTAATGTCTTTTGTAAAATGCTGTGAACTTTTTTCATCCCTTACAGAGATGAGCTTAAGCATTACTTCCCAATTTTGGCTGCACACTCATAACTGCAATTTGAACTGCAAATATTTTTGGCAGCTGTTAGCATTTACAAATGTTGTCTCATTTGAATAATTATCTAGCAGGATTCTACAAATAATCAAACTACTTTCAGCATGAATAAAATCTATAGCTTTTTCCTAGGATCAACTTCCCCACTGTGCAAGGGCCCAGCCAAAGTTTTATGAACTGTACTTCCAGTGCATTGCTAGGGGCTACCTCTATTTTCATGCATTTCCTCTGCATGAGAATGAATTACAGCTCTAACTGCAAAAAGGCAGCAAATTTTGAATAGGTTTCAAACTTCCTTGCATGTTAATAATTTAAATTACCACAATAAATTCAATTATTATTTGAAGAAAAGAATATAGTGGTAAAATACACATCAGGATAACACCTGATATTTTGGCTTGGGCTCAGCCTTTTTATTTCCTCAAAGAAAGAGGTTATGCAATATTTTTTAATAGTACAAACATTCTTCAGCGTTTTTGTGTGTAATTTATTGGAAAAATTATTTTTACCAATCTCATTTGCAACATTGTGCTGTTGTAATGAATGACAAAAAAAAATAAAGTATGCTTGATCTGAGGCAAGGCCAAACCAATGCATTTTTGCTCTACACAGCAGCTAAAGAGTAAAATTGTCCCCAGCCGTAATTGACATTTCAAACAGCCATGGTGCATTCCTGCAAGCCTTGGCTTTGGTGAATAGTATGTGAAATAACACATGCAGCTCAGACTCAAAACAGGGAGAAACAGCAGTGATCTACATTGGTGTTTCTGCTGGGGGTCTGTGTTTCCTGCAGTTATGCCAGCAGAGCTGGACAGCATTTATCCCTGGCACTGATAAAGAGAGTAGGCATGAAGAGCAGAAAAAACATTCTTTGAAAAAACAATAACAAATATTCTTGAAGAATATATATTTTTTTAGATTGGACATGAATTCACATCAGTGTTGTCTATTTCAAGCAAAATATTAACAACAGGTGTGGTCCAAGTAGGGACATTCCATTAGGCATCCAAAGTTCAAACACTTTTTAAAACCAGGGTGTTATTAGCAATGAGAGAGCTCTGTGAAAGGAAGACTTCAGTTAGAGACTTGTGGTTGTTATTTGCTATCTCTGTTCCAGTATCTTTGAAATAAATATTCAAAGCCTTTTCCATTCCAAGCCTCTGATCTTCCTTTCAAGTGTGGCAAGCACTCTTGCAATCCTGAAAGAACAGTATGAATCATGTAGGAGTATTCACTGACCTATCCATTTTTTAAAATTCTGAATCATCAGCAGAAACCGACTCCCTTCCACAAGTCACTATCAACTATGACTTAGAATGTGGAGTGAGATGCATTGACTCAAGTCTCAGAAAATAAATGAAGTTTAGCCTGATGAATGGGACGATAGCACTATAACCTATGAGAGGAAATAAAAGAAAGAAATGCGAGGCTTTGCCAGTTCTACATGCCTGACTTCTAAAATATAAATAATCAGGACCTCAGTCAATGCAACCAAGATGAGGCTTGATGTTGTGATCTGCTGGACACTGAAATGGACAGAAAATCCATTTTCTGTCAGAAAGCTTCTGTCAGACAGAAGCTCTCTCTCTATAATCTGATCTTTTTTGTTACCTAAAAGTAACAGTGTACTTAGTTACCAAATATTACTCTGAAGTATCCAGCCTTTATCTAGGAAGACCAACTATGATAATTTCCCTTTAGGACCACAAAAACATATTGCAAGATTTTATTCATCAACAGTCCTCCTGCTCACATGACCCTTTTTTCCATTTGCAGAGCTCATGGCACCCTCCTCCCCTCCTGTCTCCAATGCTTTGCACTGTCATGGAGATTTCTGGTACAGGATCACCTTATCAAGCAGGGAAAAGAGCAGCTATTTATTTAGTTTCAGCTCTCTTGTGTTCTACATTTTCAAGTGGTAGAAGGAAGTACAGTTCTGCCAACAGCTCTTACATCAGTTTCCTAGAGCTTGTAATTATCAATACTATGGACACTAGATTATTTATGGTGTTGTACAGCACCACCAGACACACAGCAACTCCTTCTTGGTCTGAAATTGCACTGAGTTACAAAGATACAGCACTCAAAGGCTTTCACCATTCTTTTGATTCTACCATAACAGTTCTTAATGGAAAAATTCACCCTTTCAAGCAATTTTAAATTTTGAACATTTAAATAAGAATTTATTGTAAAACTTCTAAGTTAAATATAATTATAATGCATAATTTATATTAAAAAACCAAAACAAAAAAAAACCACACCAATACCTCAAAAGCAAATGACACACAACTTGGAAGAACTGAATTCAAAATATATGCCTCATGTAAATTTGCAGATAACCCTTTAAAATGCCTGTTGTTAAACAGCAATAGTTTTTAGTTGCTGTTTTGTTTTTAGTAGTTTCATATAATTTGTAAAATTCAAATGTGCGTTACTATAATAATGATGATGATGCTTATTTTTTATTTCTTCAGTCACTTCTTTGTCTTATGTCCCATGAGCCAAATTCTGTTTTTTGAATGTGCTTGTGCTACCCCTTTTTGACTCATTGAAAATCATGTATAATCAAGAGCAGATTTTGGTTCTTTTTTTTTTCTTGAAAGGATCTAAATTATGGTGTTAAACATTAAAAGAGTATTTTCTGTTTATCTCAATGGATATTTCTTTTTATTCCTCCTATTAATGTGGAAAAATATTTCCCAGCAAGAAAGGGATTTTGTTTTTTCAAAAATCAGTAACAAAGTTTACAGATTTACAGTAACGTTCATACTAACCAATTGAAAACTGGTAGCTATTCCCTCCATAATGTGGCTTGCATTAAAAACCCTTTAATAACTGATTATAACTGAATTTTCTTCTCCCCCCACAGACATTCCATTCTTATATTTCCTAACTAAAACAGAGCACATAGGCAGGTGATATAGACATTGTCTGCACAAAATCCTGCACTCACTTCGCTAAAATATGTGTGTTTCAAGCCAATTTAGTCAAACTTTTGCAGTCTGTTCTAGCACACATACTTTCATTTACAGATACATTAGAGGGAACTTTGTGAGAGCAGTCAGTTGGATTATAGATTCTTATTTAGAGAGTGTGGCCGAGACTGAAATTGGATCCAGAGAGAACATATTTCTAATATTAAATCCATTTTGCTCTTTTGGAAAATAAAACAGAAAACGAAGGATTTGGTTGTGGAAATTCCTGTTCTCACAGAAAAAGTGGTTCTTTTCTATATTTTCTTAACAAGTTTAGAGTATTATAAAAATTGTCACGTCATCTAATCCCGCAGAAGTAATGTTTGCTATAAATCTATAAATCGAGTTGTTCACTGGTGGTCTGCCTCTTCACTTTTACTGTGCAAAGCCAGCTTTCACAAGGAGCAGTATTTAAGGGCCCTTATCCTGTTATTTCATGCATCTGGCTTTTAGACACCTATTTCTCCATTTCTCCATAGACACATTATACTGGGGACCTATTTAATATATTCAGTCCACAGGAGCATGCTTCATCCTCTGCAGAGTAAAGTAATAGGAACCTGAGGATCATGTCACACTGAAATTCAAATAAACTGATTTCCCTTCTACATACTGTAGGGAGCATATATATAAAGGCAATGGGTTTTCTTTACCTTTTAATTAATCACCAGCTATACTTTGAATAGTCCCCAGTGGTTAATTATAGCTCCTTCTCAGGTGTTCTGCAAGTTGCAGCAGCCATCTCACTCATTGCTCAGGCCACAGATGCAGCCTGCTGAGGAACTTGTCTCTTCCTTTTGTCAACCTTCTCATCAAGTAATCTAATAACATTCAATTTACCTCAAAATTGATCCTACAGGCCAAAAGAATTATTCTAAAAAGAATTATTCTTATTCACTTACGCAAGAGAAACAATTTTTTTTTTCTGAATGCTTTCAGAAGGAAGTGAATAGAGCACTCTTAAAGGAAATGGGGGGCCTATGAATTCAGTTGAGAAAAGCCTAAAATTCATGTCTTCTGTTTTTTGTTGTGGGTACAAAATTTAGGTACAATATCCAACTGTTAAGCACAAAGTAAACACATCCTCCCTCTACAATGGCTTGAAAGAAAAATAAGAGATGTGATTGGAGTTTAGTCAAAGAACTAAAACCTTCTGGGGACTAGCAAATCCCTGAAAGCCCCATGAACAAAACAGGGACACAGCTTTTCAGTTTGACCACAGGGAGCCTCTCTGAGGCACCCAGACTAACAGAATTTTTCACTTAGGCACTTGAGTTCTTTGAGGAAAAACTAAAGTGTGCCTGCCACTGGCTAGAAAGTGAGGCAAAATTGTTTGGCTTCTTTTCCTAAATCCCTGGGGGTTGATCCAATTTGTGAATTTGTGATCTCACTGTTAATATAGTATCTTTTAGCTTTAACTACTGTTTTCCTTTATTTATATGATTATAATCTCAAAGAGGTTGTAAACGCATTTCTTGTTTCCACCTCCCTCATGTCAAGATGGATCAGCTCATATTGGCTTAATGTATCAAGAATCATTGTCCCAGCTGCTATAAATTTTGCCACTGTTAGTCAGCATTTCTAATCAGGGAGATTCTTCAAATGCCTTCTACCTGGGGCTCAGAGCATGGGTCTTTATCTTACAACCAGAATCTTGTTCACTTTTCACTTTCACAATCACGTGCCTGCTTTTGAAAAAAACTATATATTCTTTTCCACTGTTCATCTAGAATAAATTCATTCCTTAATATTCAATTCCACCACAGAATGTTATTTTTTTTCCTAATTTGGCATCGTCTTTCTATATTCAGATCAAAATGCATTACAATCTTCAGTCCGTTCCATTCCAAAATATAATTTAAAATATGTTCCTCTGAGATGTTTAAAAAGTTTTCCTTCAGTCATCTCACTTCATCTCTTGCCAATCTATGTTCTACTTCATCAACAGATGTCTTCTTTTTCCAATGCCTCTCTTCGTCTGGCCACTGAATGGGATTAATTCCCCTTCCATAGTGTATCTTTCACCTCCTGGAAAAAGAGTTCTGCATTTGACAGACTCTCTAATTTATTCTGCTGCTTTTCAAGGCTTTTCTTCTCTCCCTTCCATAACTTCTAATCACAGCTGTAACAAAATAAAGTAACTACATTCTATGCCAAACCCCACATATGTCTTCTGCATTATTTTTACTACAGTGCAAAAACATATATGAATTTAAAAATTATGTTGATACATAATTTAATGATATTTCCTCTTCACAGTGCATATTCTTTATATTTTTATGAAGATTACAGACCATAATTATTATTTTGTGGTTCAAAACTCTTTTATGCTCATAAGAGTTTCATGCTCAAGTGAAAAATGTTTTGTTGCATAAGGTATTTATCATGGAGTTACTGTCTGTGATGAAGAGGTAAATAGAATGTTTCAATTATTTGAACAAAAAGACAGTATGTGTTAACTGACTAGTCCACCTTCCAAATTAACTCAATGAGGAAAAATCTGAACAAGCCAAAGTTCACAGAACTCTTTCTGTCTCTCTTGTATTTCTAAAATTTCTTCCAAGATAGTATAATTCTCCTCTTATGACTGACATGCTAGGGAAATAAAAAAGCTCTTACAGAATCAGAAATATCCTTTTCTCCTCAAACACCCCATCAATCCCCCTCTGTTTTTCTTCCACACTCAGGCACACCATGAAGGGGAAGGAGAAAGGTGTGACAAGAAAAAAGGAATGTGAACAATGGAAGAGGAGGAGATGTGATAAAGGATGCAGCCAGAGAATATTTCAGAAGCAGCGGGAGATTTTAAGGCAGAAAAGAGGTATGGAGGGAAAGACAAACTGAAGGAAATGAGTTTGTTGAGCAATTCATCATGGGAACAATAAAAAGAGAAACCTGGGGTAGAGCAGAAGAAAACAAGCTGACCTCTGGTCAGACAATACTAAAATATAATTTAACAACTACAGCAACAACAACAACAACAACAACAATAATAATAATAATAATATTGC
Organism: Melozone crissalis; assembly: GCF_028551555.1. Lineage (NCBI taxonomy): Eukaryota > Metazoa > Chordata > Aves > Passeriformes > Passerellidae > Melozone > Melozone crissalis. The sequence goes on along the minus strand of NW_026535782.1, from coordinate 30,007,708 downwards.
CTTTGGAAATATCTCATCTTGATTTAGCAATAAAATTTCAAAAGGATTACTTGTTTCATAAATCTGCTTAGTAGCTCCCATAAAAAGAATAATAAAAAAGAGAGATAAATTTGATTAGCTAAGGAAATAGCTGACTTGCTTTTAATGATCAGAAATAACTCCCTTCATGTTTCCCAAGCATATATACATAGATACCTGTTTTTCATTGTTAGGCACTAATTTAAAAGAAATTTTTAGTCAGCTAAATGTTTCCTTCCTTACAATTATGTGTGTTTTTCCTTTGAAGCATAATTATGTTTCTTATTTAAAGCAGAATTTAACATTCCTTCTTTTTTTGCAGATCTTCCTACAAAACTATATAAATGTACAAAAGTTTATGAACACTAATTTAAATACATCAGATCCACAGGAAAATTTACTCTTAACTCCTAAGACCTAGCCCAGGTTCAACTACAGTTTGTTGTAATGGGGAGGGGGGGAAGGTGATTTTGGTCATATAGTTCTGTTGATATGTAAATTAAAACAGATAGAAACTAACCCCAGACATTTTAGAGCTGCAATTTCCTCTGGCAGTCATTTTATAAAAAGCTTGCAATACCCAGTATCCTGCATCTTCTGTAGAATTCCTTTCTTATTTATTTCTTACATAAAATTTCCCAGTTCCGTGGCTTTATTTTGTATAAATCTAATGCTTAATTCTCAAGCCAAAAATATTTTCTGATCAGCAGATGATCTTCCAGTGATTCTAGATAAATTTACGAAATAACACTAGAATGATTTTAAGTCTACCCACAGTACTTTCAAAAAAGAGTTTCCTATCCACCAAAGACATAAATACAAACTTTAAAAAGCTTCCCCTATTTATCTCAGGTGCTTTTATTTTTAATCTGAGGCTATTGAGTCCTATTCTAAGGTCTGTTTTAAAACTGATATAAACTGACAACTGCTGTGAAAGTCCTATCCACTTCCTACACCCACTGCTTACTCCTCCCTTCATCTCCTGTTACAAGAGTCTGTGAACAGTACTAGAAAACAGATCTAGATTAAGTCATGCTTTTTATTTAACTTATAAAAACCTATGAATTCTGATCTATTTGTCTACATGACTACCCAAATACTCATGCTAGCTCAAGACTGAGTGTAAGAGGAGTCAAAAGGAGAATAACAGCCATACTTTGAGTGTTTGGAAAAGCAGGACTGGAGATACTCTAATCACTATCCAGAAAATGCAGGTGGAAAAGCACTAATGCCTTATGCATTGCACATGACTTCAGGAAATATTCAGAGTAATGTGTGGATGAGAGGCAGCCTTTGGGAGATGTGTAGTTCATAGGCTGATTATGAAACTATTTGACCAACATGTACATTTGAAATAAATGTTACTGAAAAGAGCACCATTTAAATTTTAGGAATGAAGACATTTTGCTCTTTCTTCATAACTTTGACTACACACTAGGCATCCAGTAGGATCTTGTAGTTAAAAGCATAATTAACAATACTGTTTCAGTAATTTTCAGGGAGTTTCCTAAGCTCACTTTCTAAAACCATTGTACCTAATATTAGGTAACTTTCTCAAAGAGGCACTGACCAATGTACAAAAATATGAATGTGTTTTCAAGGGTAGCTCTACAGAAATTTTTTTAATGTTCAGTACTTGCCTTTCTGATTTGCATATGTGCTGATGAGAACCTGACATTAAATTCATTTAGACTTGAAAGGTATAAGACACATGAGGAGATAAAAAAGGATTTGGTAAATTGTTTAATAAAATTTCTTGGATATCAGCAGAGCCCTGTTAAAATCAAACAGACCTCTCAGTCTTAAAAATAATATCATACATGAACGGGTTTCTACATAATCCCCTATAAACAGCAGAAATATCCTCAAATAACAGATGAGGCCATTTATGAGCATCCTCTTTCTGTATCTGCAGCAGCATGACAGAAGTGGTACATATTACCCAGAAAATGCCAGTTGATCAAAGTGGTCAAAACCATATATTCCTCAGATGTTACATTTGAATAAATTCTGTAATGACAGACATTAATGGAAGACTTAACAGAACCAGGTGGTGCCTATTATACTGTCTTTTTTACCTGCCCACTTATGAGGAGAATTAAGACCATTCAAGAGTAGGACTGCCCACAATTAAGTAACATTTGTGGCAAAAAAAGAAAACAAAAATACAGGAACTTAGATTTAAGTATCAATAATCATGTTTTTGCATTTAATACCTAATCTTTCTTTTATTTCTGCCACACTTTTAATGGATTATAATTTGGCTAAATGACAACACTCAGTGTTTTTGGTGGGTTTTTGCAACCGTCACAGTAATATCCTTTCCCATGTAAAGGAAAAGAAAGTGAAATAAAACTGGATGAAAATGAATTTATCTAGGAGGAAACACTTAACGTTAAGAGAGACACCTAGATTGAACGCAAAGCACACCATCTCTCTTGTTTTAGACCTCATCACCATGCTATTTACAATTCACAATGATGCCTCATGCTGCCTTTCCGAAAGTCTGCTTTACAAAGTCTAAATTAGGATTAGTGACCCAGAAACTAGCTTCAACTCCAAGATCAATGTCAGCTTCCTCAGAGGGCTTCAGTAGGAGACAGACAAAAACAGACAAACAGACAACACCTTTGCTGAGGCCTCTTTTATTTGCTGTTGAATAGGGACCAAGTATAAGAGGTGCCAAAGCAACTCCTTCTAGCTCACAGGACATCATGAAGGGAAGCTCTGAGCTGTCTCTGGAGTTGTGGTGATATATGAAATCATACCAAATTTTTAAACAGATGTGAGTGGGTGGTAGAAAGGAGGGAATCATGTCATAAGCACACAGGAACTCTGGAAGAGCTGATGTCTGCTAAGATCATCCATCTTCCCATCTGCAGTGAGGGGAAGTGAGGTGCACCATCTTTTAACTTAGCATGAAGTAATGAGAATCTGAATTACTGCTCCATCCCAAGGCTACCATGGGCATCCAAGACCAGCAGCCCTTCTACTTTTCTGCAATGGCAATCTCTGTAAAATCTGCAGTTTTCCTTCTGTTCAAGAAGAAGGCATGCAGAAATTGTTAGAAATTAAGTCTTTTTCTTTGGCTGAGGAATGGGAAAAGACTTAGCTCCAAAGTCTTTTAGGCAGAATTATGAGTTATTATGTTTACAGGATTTGCAGTACTTTGATCATGTACACCAAGACCTTATAGAGCTGCTCAGTTTTTACAAAGACCTGCATTTCCTGGCATCCTGATGCACACACAGAGGTCATGTGTGCAGAGATATGTTCCCTCTCTCTCCATAAGATTGAAAGTTGAGAATCAAGGAAAGGTACAGATATCTGTGGCTCAGCAGTAAGCTGAATCATATCCTATCCTCAAAGTAGATGCCATACACTGACAGCAAAGGAACAGAATTTTTTTTTTTTTTTTTGCTAAGTTGAAGTCAATTTGAGAGGTAAAATGACAGAAGGAAACTTTTAGGAAGAAATGGTGTAATTCAACAGCGTTTACTGAAGAGTAATAGATGCCATAAAGAATACATGTGGCTGATGAAAAGTTGTGTGCTGATTAAAGGATCCTGCCCTTTTTGTTGACAAGAAACACCTTAGGAGCAAAAATTCCAGTATTAGACCCTGCTGAAGTGCAGAAGAACACAGATTTCACCAAAAGACCTGGTGAAGGAAGCAGTGAGGAACAATATGAAGATTTTACCCTAATATTTGTCAGAAAATAATTCTTTGCCCAAAAAAGAGGAGAAAGTTTTCCAAGAAAATTAGGCTGCAAGGAAATTACATTTTATGAGTAGATCTATAATATGAATCCTTATGCTCAAGTCTATCATATTAAGATGTTACAGGTTTTCAAATACAAACAGTGAAGTTTTTTTAAAAGATATGATGCCTAGAAAGAGACCTACACACAACAAATCAGTACAGTCAAATCAGGTCTCAAAAACCTAACCTTGTGCAGTTGATACAGATTTCCCTGCCATTTGAAAATAAAAGAACGTGGCCAACCAGATGGTGACCATGAGTATAATCTTCTCCTGAGCAGGAATTTCAGGAAAAAAACCTCAGCAATTTGATGCCTGAGTGAGGCAAGGATACCTGCCAACCACCACAAGACTGCTGTTGTGCACATGTGCAGTCTTCTGAAGAAGAAAGACAACTCCTAATATATGTTATAAATAAATTCTTTAAGTGCTAGGATAGCTTCATTAGAATAAATAACAACCATGAGGCCAATGGGACTTCCAAATCCTTAACTTCTGGCAAAGAGATAAAGGATTATATTCTGTCCTCAGATACGCATGGATCCCAGATGTACTCACAGATAAAATGTTCAGCCCAAAGTGATGGCAGCTTTGGTGTGAATTTTGTCTCATCTCACATCTGCTTTAATCTGGGCCCCCCTGAAGTTGCTTCAAAAATGCCTTTGATATTGGTGACAGTTACACACAGTAACAGTGGTTCCTGTCCTCCCGTGTGCCCTGGTAAAACCAAAGTAATTTTTGTAATTAAGTTTGGGAACAAGAACCAGTTACTGTGAAGTAAGCTGGTGGTTTTTATTCCTTGCATTTAGGCTACAGTGAAAAACCTGCACATGATATAATGACATGATAGTAATGAAATAGAAATCCCAATCCTTGGATTAGTGGTAATTAGTATTGTGGTCATTACTCATGTAGATAAATGTGTAGAAGCTTTCAGGGCTAATGAATACTGGCCTTAGTTGCAGGGATGCCTTAAGAATCTGCCATAAATTTCACAGAGTAATGACAAAACTTTTCCAGTAAACCATGAAAATGGGGTAAGCTATAGGAAAGCTATTTTCAAATCACGTTTTTAATCTGAAAGCTAAATTTCTTAATTTTAGGTGCCTTTCACATACTTTCTTTGCATATTAATATAAATGTTTTCAGCTCAATAATTTCTCTTCCTTCTGTACATATTCCAACTGTCTTTCTGCCATATAGGCCTTTAAAAGTGTCCTCAAATGCTGCCTGCACTCAGCCAGCTAGAAGCATCTTATATATTTTGCATCAAGTGAATTTGTAATTTTTCCCTATAAGAAAACCCAAAGCTTTTCAATTCACTAAAAGCAGGCCAAAAGTAAAGAATATCTAATGCAATAGGATTTAGCATAGTAAAAGAATTAATGTATGAGATAGGCTGAATATTACACTGTCCAATTTACAATGTTACAATAATGGATGCGTTAATAGAGTCTGTAAAGCCATGTGAGCAGTCATAGTTAAATTCAGTAATCAGGCAAAAAATCTTTAATTACCATTTGATGGCAACAGCTCTAACATGAACTAGATTTTTCTTTTGATGGCAGTGGAACAGTGAGATTAAAACAAGCAAATCAACAATCTGTAATTTTTGCAGGGGGAATACTTAAAACTGGCATTAAAACTACCTGAGTATTAATTATAATTAACTCATGCTATTCCCTACACTCTAGAAAGTTTTTTTGAAATGAAATGTTTTAAAAGGGACAACTCCTTTGGCATTAACACAATCTCACCAAGATAGGAAGAATCAATTTGTTTCAAAAGATGGAAAAAAGTATTTAAGTTAAAAATAAAGAACTTTATTGGGATAAGCAATTTACTAACCCATAAATAACACACCTGAGCAACTCATGTGTGTTAGGTAAAAATAAGGCTGCAGTTAGCAGTCAAATCTGAAAATAAATTGTCTTCCCTAGGAAAATAAAAAAGATATTTCCCCTATCAACTTCTCTAGTACAGTCTATTAAGTTACTATGTGCCAGTATAAAAAGAAAGGAAGTAGGATATAGCCTCTGTGTTCTTGAATTTACTTCCTTCCATTGTAATGTGTTCTGACTTTATGTGGGATTACCCTGGTCTTAAAACGAATTTTCAGGTTGACTCTTGTTCTCTTTTTTTCTTCTCCCAGTCATAAAAGAAGCCAATCTAAACATGCTGAAATTACTCAGAAGACTCAGCAAAGTCTGGACATGATGTTGTCTCTGGCTTCTTTAACCAATGGCAGAAACCTCAATTTTGTCAGTGTGTATTTAAAAGCAATTCATCATTGGTGCATCAGATTCACACAACAACGATCAAAGGAAGCAATGAGCATCCTTTACCACAAAAAAAGAAAACAAAAAAAAAACCCAAAAAAACAAACCTATAAGTCACTGCAATAGTACATAAAAGTCTTCTTTGGCCAAAAACACTGTTGAGAAATGAACTAACAGCTGCACATTTTTACTTGCTGAACTTAAGTCCATGAAATGAACCCAACACTGAGTCTAATATGAGAGAATCAATGGACTGTTGCCTTACTCAGTGCTTCTCCAAAGACTTTTGAACTAGAACAGAATTCATTTTAATGAGCATCCAACATCTGGAAAAGCCCCTTAAGAGTTACAGAAAGCTGAGTTACAGAAAGCCAAGTTTAAAAAACCTTGCAAGAATACCAAATGTCTACTGAGAAAACACCAGAAAGACTGGAAAAAGAAAAAAAAGTGTTCAGTAAATATAAATACATTTTGGAATTAAAAGTGAATTATATTATGATTTGGAGATTTACTTTAAAATCCTTTCAGACACAGTTTCTCCTCTGAGTATTTGATAGAAACTGATCTACCTGTAATTAGCAATAGATTTTTGGATGGAGTCCAAGCAGCAATTTTTTTGAATGGCTTCGAGTAATGCAGTTTTACTCCTTTCTGTAGAGCACAACTATATCTTTGACAGTACCATAAACAGCCATGAGGAAAAACATTCCGCATCTCTAGAGGGTTTTTTTATTGCCTCCTTTCTGTTTCCCGCTCAGTTTTCAAAAATTGGCTGCAATGCTTTGCTGCCTTGAAAGTAAAAAGAACAGAATACTTCTGCAACTCTATTTTATTAGTCCTATAGCTTATGCAACAGGTGGCTGATGTCAGAAGAGTTCGGGTCAAACAGTGTCTGTGCACTTGCAGACATCCAAAGTCCTTTCTAAATCAAAAATGCATTTATGTATGTGTATATATATATTTGACTTTTGGCCTCTGTTCACCAGTAATTTAAATTAGGCCCTAAAAAGCTAGAAGAGCTGGATCAACTAGGTAATATTCAGAGTATCTCCATATTTTACACATGCAGCAAATGCTTTCTGAGGTATGGATTCTGAAGGAGACAACTGATAGCATTTTACATATTATTAATTTTAATCTTCCAGAACTTGCCTTCATCACTGTGACACAAATGAAAACAGTGTGCTAGAGTGACCACCTGATTTTTTTGATGGCCTGAAGAGCCTTAAAAAGATGAAACCATCAAGGATACTATATATTTTTCTCTTTAGATTTAAAATTAAAAAACAGTAGATATTAATAGATTAATACATATAGAAGAGAGGTTGGAAGGAGGAGAAATAAGAAAATATTTCCAAAGAGTTTTCATTTTCTATTTTCTATGATTTTAATAAACTAGTACCCTATTAAAATCACCACTCCATACACTTTTGTAATCAGTTCCTTTTCTGTAATTGTGCCAGTGTTGTATCCACTGTATATGAATTAAAGCCAGATAAATATGGCTATGCTTCAAGAAGCACTATTTTTCATAGCATTACCCTGAACTTTCTGGCTCAAGTACACGAATTTGGGGGACAAATGTCTCTGAAAAGAACAGCCTACAGTGCTTCCAGTCCCCCTCTCCTACATGACTCTTCTGCAGTTGAACAAAGGCCAACAAACATCAAATGAGACATGTAGACTGAAGCCAAATAATTCAGACTAAACTGATCAAGTTTACCCATTCAGTGCACGATGTTTTCAGTTCATAAGGTCTTTTTTCTTTTGTAGGCTAATTAGAACAGTTTGACTAAGACTTACTGAAATATTATGTTGCCTGCCATTCAAAAATTGTATGAGCCAATGCCAACGCTACACCCTGCTCCCTTTTAAACCCATATGCACGTCTCTTAAAATTTTAAACCTGTTTAAGGTATCCACAGCTGCTTCTAATATTTTGACCATAAATTTTTTCTCTTCAACTGAATTGCTATAAAGTATGCCCAACAGTTAATGTTATTTTGGGGTTTTTTTTGTCTTCTTGCATAACGCTGCTGTATTCAAACGCAGGAACTGTAGAACTGAACAACTGAAGCTTGTATTTCTAGGTTCAAAATTGAATAGTTGCCCCTAAAAGCTGGACTTTGCCTATTTAGCTCAGCATTGTTCATGTTGATTTTACCATGTATAGGCAGAAAAATGAATACTCTAAAACATATCTCTGGGTTTAAAAAGCCAAAAAAAAAAATTATGAAACTATATCCAGTTTTAGAAGCAGTATGATGCTGCTACAGCAGTATCCAGCAGAGCACCAATGATTGCTTACATACCAGTCAGGTATGACACAGATTTCAAACACTGCAGTCAGCCACTTTCCTGTATGTTGAGGACCCAAAGATACAAACTACACTGCTGGTGAAATTTTCACTAGCTTCAGGAAGGGAAATCTGCTATAACTGACAGCATTCACAGTTCTCCAGAATCAGAGCTTCCTAGAGAGAAGCCCATGCTGGCACTGCTTCCCACAGCTCTACTCAGCAGGAATAGCCTAACAAGAACTGAGAGGATTGGGTAAGGGAAATATTCAGTCCATGAAGGCAGGGGTGGAGGATTACTCATCTGGTGCTGTTCCCAAGTTATCCTCTGCAATCAAACCAAGAGCTCACTGAGGTGCTTCAGGAACCACCCCAACTAATTTTTTTCCACAGCAGTAGAGGTGGCACCACAATCTGGTTCCTTTGCACATGGGCAAATGAGGAATCAGAAAGGACAACCACCTACAAAGACTAGAGCAGCTGAGTCCAGTACTCTTGACAGAAAATTTTCACTACTCTGCATTTCACAGCACCTGTCCTTAACTTGGCAAAATTTACCAAGTTTTCTCCATCTCATATAAACACCTTCCAATGTAAAGTCAAAGGAAAAAGCTGTTCTTTTTTCTTTTAGTGGTAAATTTTGAAAGATGATTCACAGTATTTTTCTGAAACACCTTGGACTAAAGGGTTTTTAAGAAGCAGAAGAGGAGCAGAATTAACACAAGGTATTTACCTCACGGTTCAGTTAAATTGTGACTCTAATTAGGTCAGCTATAAAAGAGTAAAACACCCCTATAAATGGGTAGATTTATTCATCACAGAATGGGTCAGGTTCAAAGGGACCACAGTGGATTATCTGGTCCAGCCCCCCTGCTTAGAGCACATGGTGCAGAACTGCATCCACACAGGTCTAGAATACCTCCAGTGCAGGAGACTCCACAACCTCTCTAGGCAACTTTTTGCAGCGCTCAGTCACACGCACAGTAAAGAAGTTCTTCCCCATATTCAGGTGGAACTTCCTGTGCTTCAGTTTGTGTCCATTGCCTCTTGTCCCATTGCTTGGCACCACTGAGAAGAGCCTGGAAACCTCTTCTTGACATCCCTGCCTTCAGTTGCTTGTATACATTGATGAGGTCTCCTCCCAGCCATCTCTTCTGGAGGCTGAACAGGCCCAGCTCTCCCAGCCTTTCTTCATAAGAGAAATGCTCCGGTCCCTTCATCATCTTTTGCTGCTTTTCGCTGGACCTGCTCCAGGAGCTCCGTGTCTCTCCTGCACTGAGGAGCCCAGAACTGGACACAGCACTTCAGACTCACTTCACTAGGACTGATTAGAGGAGCAGGATCAACTCCCTTGATCTGCAGGGATCTGCTCTTCCCAATGCACCCCAGGACACCACTGGCCTTCTTGTCCACAATGGCACTGCTGGCTCATGGAGAGCTTGTTGCGCACCAGGACCCCCAGGTGCTTCCCTGCAGAGCAGCTTTCCAGCAGGCCAGCCCTCAATCTGTGCTGGTCCCTGGGGTTATTCTTCCCCAGGTGCAGGATGCTGCGTTTGCCTTTGTTGAATTTCAGTTCTTGTAAACAATCAGATAAGAGTCAAGTTGCAATTTCCTTTTCAAATATCTACATTTCAAATATCCTGCGTTTTCCAGGATTAAGGTCATAAGGTCTCTGAGTAGTAATGTAGAAAGTGAGGGAACCTAAATGCACCTGGAGTCAGTGCACATAGAAAACTTGCTGGACCATGTCTGTGAACCTTGTCCTGGCAGAGGCTGAGTCAGCCTTTTGCATTGAGCACTGAGGCGTACAACCCTCTCTAGCTGGTAATCCTGTCACCTCAGGGCCCCCATCTCCCTCTCTGCTCACCCCTCCTTAAAATCCTTTTTGAGGGATGAGTTTGAGCCTTGCAAGCAAAATTTGGGAAGGACATGTTAGTTCTAAGCACAGTGACTCTCAGACACAGGAAAAATAAGATTGAAGAATCTATTATTAGTTTTCTGCTTTCTTTGCTTCTGCTCTTCTGTGGAGTTAGGAAAAAAGCTCTCTTTCAATGAGAAAGTAAAGGCTGCCTGAACAAGCAAGTGAATGCAATGACTGTGGCATTTGTGTTGCAGCCATTTTCATACAAACAGTTTCAGATAACTTTGCAGTATCAGGCTCAATGTGTACTTTGTTTAGAAAAGATTCCCCTAATCATCAAAGCACTGCATAAAAAATAATCACAGCAATTAGGACATGCCAAACAGAAGAGACAGCTGTGAAGATTTTTTTGTCCATTTCTCTGAACATCCTTCCTTCGATTCACTTGAGTTGAGTTCAATTTTCTAGTCTTTAACTTCAGGCTCTTTCAAACAGACACAGCCTTTACATAGCTATCCAACTGCTAACACTGCTCCACTGTCTTCAGAGCAATAGCAGAGCCTTGCTCCTCACTCATCCAGTTTTCACCCAAACATAGATGCTGCTTTCACCCCATCCCCAGGGCACTGAAAGTCTCTAGGACTCTGACTGCCTCTTCCAAAAAGTAATTTCTGATGAGGTATTTGACAAGAAATAAGCAGGGCCAAAAGAAGTTCAACATTTAAACATTTATGTTCTAACATAAACATAGATAAAAATTTTTATGTATCTGTGAGTTGCTTCCTTCTCTCCTCACTTATGAGACATTTTGTACATCACAAATTATGCAAATGGAATTTAGATCACTATTCCACTTGTATAGCATCTAGTGTCACTGATCCTGTCATTTAGGTGCTTAGATTCAATAGTTTTTAAGTCATAATATGGTAGAAGATAAAAGGGCTTGTTTTTTTTTAATTGAACTTTTGTCTACAATACGCCATATTTATTTTCTGATACACTCTCAAATTTATCATCATGAAGCTAAAGAATATAGCTTCCTCAGCCTTAAAAAGATAGCTTGGAAGATCTATTAAGAAATACCCTGGAAGTAGGTACAATACAAGAACACAAAGCAGGAACTGGAGCCCTTTAACAATAAGCACTGTAGTCCTTTGAGAATAAGCAGTGTTGTACAGTAGCTGTACCACAGCTGCCACAGTGGACAAAACTGAAAAACATCACCAGTTTCCCACAAGTAATCCAACATTTTCAGAGAAATGTTAAAAAGGATTAAGTTCAGCCTGCTACAATTTAAAATAAGTTTGATGTTTAAAACTGATTCCAAAGGACTTGAAACTATTAACAGCTTGATGAATTACTTTTCTCTGACTTAGTATTTCATTTTCACTTCTAACATAATGGAAGAGACATGAGAAAACTAACACAGTATTAGGCACTTACTTTAGCATGATCAGCAGTGCTTCAGATGAAGAGGAACGATTTTTAGATGTATCTAGTGAACTGTATAGCCTCAAATATTAGATTGTCCAACTAAAAAATTTTGAAAGGAAATTAGTTTCTGCGCTTTGTAAAGACCTTAAGCCCTCAGATGCAAAAGCCAGTCAACCCTTTAATATAACCATTTCCCATACACATTTAAGACTTACACATCAAATGTTTATACTATTGAAATGGCAGGCATTTAGCTACATTTTGATGTCTATTTTTCAAGACACCATCATAATTTGACTGATGCCTTCTCTTCCATACACTGGTATAAGGCTCTGCATCTGTGTTCTTGGGACTGCCTGGTTTGAAATACAAATGGCGGCAACCAAATTGTCAGGAACAACACACACCTGCAGGGCACACTCAGACCAATCGGCACATTCCCTCTAGCGAACACAGCAAGCACAATGTCCAAAATGAAAATAAGCTGACTGGTTAGACAGGTGACAGTTCCAATGCTTTCCAAACACTTCTACGTCATGACAGTTTGCCAAGCAAAGTAGCTTACAGCTCATGAGGGATTTACCAGAGAGATTACAGCAACTACAGCCAACGAGCAGCACCCTTTGCAGAGCACATATCCAACTTGATTAAGCCTGCACGTCGCCCTGTCACTTGCTATAAGCCTTCCTGCTTATTTCAAGTTGTTAAGCAGAAACCACAATTCCTTAATGATATCCTTTCCCATAAGCAATGGCTGAAGCAGTTACAGCAATGTCATTCAGCTCCTAACAAGAAGAAAAATAATTCACAAGGGAGGTGGTAATCCTCAAGAAAAACTTTCCTAAAATTATGTATGCAATACTCTGTAAGCCTGAGAACACATTCATGAGCATCCCATTTTTATACTGGCTGAATTACTTGTCTCCAGATTCTGTCTCTTTAAGTATATGAGTAGCTTCTAGATTAATGCCACCCTTCTCCTCAGAAAGACTGTGACCGCAAGTGAAGAAGGAGGGCTTCTAATGCTGGCAGATGAATGCAGGTGCTGTGTACATCTGTATGAGATTCTGCAGAGATAGTAGAGAACTTTCAACATTTGTGCAAGTATACCCACGTGTACGTTCACATGTGCAAGCTGACTGCCCACCAACTCATTAAACATTTCTCCTTGTGTGTGCACACATCAGACTCATGTGTTTATACACACAGTTGGGGTGCCATACATTCAGTAAACTGATTCATTACAGTATTTCTGGTTAATGATCCATTTCATTGTCTCTACAATCTCTGCAGCATCAAGCAGAAAGCTGTGAGAATATATCAAAATGAAACCTGTCTCCTTCACAGAGATGTCTCTATCTCCCATGCAATGGCTCATTTTGAATATTATTTTTGCTTGCCTACTTCTTCTCATCACCTCTTCTCAGGGACTTTCTATACCTTCATATTTCTAATCTGTTTCAAGGATCAAAAAGAGGATGTCCCTCTGATAAAAGCATGCCCAGATCCATCACCCTTATGAGGGCTACATCTCCACAAAGTAGCTTGCAAAGTAGCCTCTAAAGATTTAAATAATGTACTTTGAAACATAATTGTACAATCTGTCAAAATAATGGTAATATTTTAGTAAGTATCTGAAAAGAACTTCACAAAAAGAAGTTCTGTACTACAGGTAAGATTTATCTTAGCTAATTTCAGACATGGAAGATCAAGTGTTTACCTTAAATTAGATGGTTCATCTCTCCTTAATTAAGCAATAGATGCACAAACTGCCAGAGGGGGAGTCATTCTACATTTTCATAAACAACTCAGAAAAAATGAAGGAATTTCCCTCAAGAAGTATTTATCTCTCCCATCTGGATAGAGTAGGAGCTCAGACTAGATGCCAACCTTTTAACTGGCTTTAATGAGGTAAGGTGAATTCCACTCTGACTGGAGCCTCATAGAACCACAGGATCATTCAGGTTGGAAAAGACCTCCATGATCACTGAGTCCAACCTTTGACCAAACACCACCATACCAACCAAAACACAGCACTAAGTGCCACGCTGAGTTGTTTCTTGAAAACTTCCAGACACAGTTTACCCTGTTTACCATCTACCCTGTTTAACCATCCTTTCAGTGAAGAAATACTTCTTGATGGCCATCCTGAACTTTCCCTGGTGCAGTTTGAGACTGTCATTTTGGCCAGTTGCTGGTTGCCTGGGAGAAGAGGCCGACTCCCACCTGGCTACAGCCTCCTTTCAGGTGGGTGTAGAGAGTTCTCAGTTTTCAGCAGGACCTTCATCCATTCCTAAACTGACAAATATAATTAATAGGGTTCTAATTCTCAATAACTACAGAAATTACAAGACAGAATTAAAAATTTTCTTCAAACAATTTTTGTTCTGTGCTCCCTACTCTTTGTTGATTCTGAACTTCAATGAACTATGATGCAGTAAAAAACTGCTAGGACTCTCTTGAAGTTTCCTAATATTTTCCATTGGTCCCAAGCTATTTGCAGACAGGAAAAAGCAGTCCTAAAGAGCCTCTTGCCTGTGCTCCACATATTCTATTCATACTGACCATTAATCACACACACTTAGTCCTGACTTAACAGCAACATTCAGCTATCAGGACCTAATAATACTGAACTCAGAAAGAAAGATTTCCTAAAACAAATACAGTATTTTAGGACAATGGTCCTACATTACACTGGACTCTTTGGGTACACAGAATAATACAGAGAAAGCTGACATGGATTGGCAGTAAAGACTGTGAGTGCATTTTTACTGACCACATTTCTACTGCCAGCAGTCATTTATGGGTGGGGCAGAAGGAGCCTCAATTTTAATCTTTAGAGCCATGAATGTGAACAATTCTCTCTGCAGAATTTATGAGCTGTTGTACTTATCAGTATTTCCTCAGAGTTTTCACACAGTCAGATTGATTACCCTTTCCTTATACTGTTTCTGGATACTCCAGTTGGCTATACAGTGCATAAAATGGCCATGAACTGCATACTGTACCATACAAGGAAATTAAAGGCAGTGACATGCCAACCATAGTTCTTAAATTTTTGTTCAAAAACATAACAGGGTATCACTTATAAGAAATATCTAAATGTCCAAATATTTCAGCAACAAGGATAACCTAAATATTTGGGAATTTTTAATTAACCAAATTACATAGGTAATCTAAACAGACAGAATTTTTAAAAATATTAAAAGGACAGAGTTTTATTTTATTCTGTAAGAAGCCCAACTGTCATAAAACAATTCATTCTGAATGTTTTCAGTGTGCAAAGAAGTAGCAGTTGCTCTTTTTTTCTCTCTCTCTTTAGGTGCATGATTTCCCTGAATAAATATCTCAGATTAAATGATTATCAGAAAATACCAGTCAGCTGACATAAAACTTCACAGGATACAAACATAGCTCAACATTCCCAAATATGAGACACAAAAGTACGGCTTGAAAATCTTACCATGTGAAAATGTAAGAGTTGTAAATTGCTTAACCACAACAAAATGGGATGATGTTCTTACTCCATTGAGTAACCGAAAAACTCCCACCAATTTAAAGAACACAGCAAGTTCTAATTTCAGAAGGATTTATTTTGTCATGTGTCTAGAATGAAGAGCTCAAATTGATGGAGCAAACAATGGACATCTTCCTAGAAGACATCACAAAGATGGTGAGAGAGCTGCAGAAGCATTCAAATACAGGGTAAGAGAATCTAATCTGTTTGGAAATGGACACTCAGTAAGGGAAGGAATTTATTTACCATTTCTCCATCAGTCTCCTCAGCATTGCAGAGGCAGATTCACACCCCAGAGGAACTGGAGGGGGTAATGCAGCCTGAGAGAGGAATAGTGGAGGGACAGAGTGGAGCAGCACCTGCCAGACCCTGGCCTGTTGCTGGGGGCGAGGGCTGCTGAGCTGCTGCTGAGTGCTCAGGGTGCACTGACTGACACACATGGGCTGAGCAGCACAGGGAATCAGTGCTCTGCTGGGTTTGCCTGTTTCAGTATTGAACATACCAGTTAAGGCTACAATCAATGACAAGCAAAAAGGTATGTTCTACATCTCACTTTTTGCCCGTTACTATAAGCAGTAATTCTATCCCTTCTTTCAGAATTCCATCCCTTCTTTACCAAAAAGAGAACATACGTAACATGTGATGTACATGTTGATATATGTGCACATGTGTAACATCCGTCTATGCCTCTCTAAACCACCTTCTAAACAAATGTATACACTGCACTTCTGCAAATACATAGATAAATGTTAACAGGTATCTGTATATGAGCACAAATACCCATGTCTGTATTTAATATGAACCATAGACTGAATATGTATAGTGGTTTCACTCTATGTAGGATTCACTGCTGGTGCCAAAATGCTAAGGCTATGATTATTATCTATGTGCTAAAAAATTAAATCTCATGGTGGCTTTAGAGAAGCTGTACTAATCTATTCCATGAATTGCTGGTTTAACAGTTTGAGTCATATCCAAGCTGTATCCTACTGCTACTCCAAAAATGTTGGGGCAAACCAATGCTTGCCACACTGAAACACATTTGAAAGTATCCTAAAAAGCAGTAGCTTTTATGAGCACAAAAATTATTAGTTAAAGAGCTGTTTTATAGAGCTGAACTGCTAAGGGCAAAACACCCAAACTGCACTCAAAGGAAGATACTGGGTTGATCTCAAAGAAAAAGCACTTTATAATAATGTTGCCTTACAGAGTCCTTAAGTATCCAATTGGAATTGTATCAAATATTAGTTGAAATATCATCATTTCTAAAGTCTGAATAAGAAAACCAAAGATAGTTGTAGAAGACTGCTGTTGCATTTGGAATTTTCTTTTTTTTTTTTTGTATCTAAGGTTCTGCTTGAATATTTCTGTTAAAATGTTTCAGCATTAAAAAGAAAAAAAAATTTAATCACACAGCTAGTGATAAAGCCACACTGATCTTATCAAGCAGCTCAGGAACTATCAATAAATTACACTTTGCCTCATAGTGGATCTATGTGAAGTAATATCCCAGCCTTTTCCAAAATGATCCCAAGTGTTTTGTTGCTTTGAAATGATGGGAGTATTCATACTTTGTAAAAAGCTTCTACTCAACCTTCAGTTCAGGTTAACTACTGCATCCATGCAGAATTTTATGAGAAATTGACTAAATTACAAATACAGGCTTACTATATGACTAGAACCAAAATTCATCTATACCTTCCAAAAGACCAATATTTGGATATCACACTGATTTATGGCTTGATGAATATATGTAATATTTCTCTCAAATTAATTAGGAAAAAATAACTCTTTTATATTGAAATGGTGTTGTGAATATTGTGTTACTCTGTGCAAAGGCTGCTGAGACCTTTAAAGACAAATATACATCTGAGTGAAAATTATTTTTGAAAATACTGACTTTATAAAATAAAACTTTTACTGGGAAGTGATGTTTTGTCCCTTAGACTGAAATGGGACCACTATCACTCTGTCTTTACTGGCATTTATATAAGTATGTCAAAATAAAATCTTGCAACTTTACTCAAATAAATTGGACTATTAACTGTCCAGGGAAAAGGGAAAATATTTCCCATTGATGGAAATACATCCATAATTCCATTGCTTTTAGGAGGTCTGAATTGTCAGGTCTTGCTGATCTGAATCTCCTGTATAATATTATTTTTCTTCTGCCAAATCACCTTAAATAATTTTTTTGAATGACACTATTCAATTCAACATGCCAGTACTCAGTGTGTTGAGATTTGCACGGTCCCTTTTCTGAAACTTTGCCTAATCAGCTCCCCTCAGTACTCTACATCTCTGTATCACATCCACAAATAAGGCCAAATAACTCAGAAAAAGTCCTGCTCTGACTTGGTGGGGCCCTGGGAAAAGGCCTTGTTTTCATTTCCACATTTTTTTTTTTATTCCCCACTCCCTCGTGCTAATAGCTTATCTTAAAAGCCAAAACTCTTCAGGCTGTGACTGACATAGCTGTCACAGATGGGGAGGGTTGCTTTGCTCTCGTTCATGGGTAACACAAACACCAACCCATTCCCAACACCCAGCTGGAGAAAACTTGTTCTTGCACAGGAGAGGTCTGGATGTGAAAGTCCTGCAAATTAACCTCCTCCACACATCTGGAGATGGCATCACCTGTGAACAGAGTACTTTACTGTCAATCACTACAATAGTCTCTTTGTGGAGCTACCTATTTCTTAGGTTTCAGCTAATAATATAAAACCATACCAGTTTTCAGAGTGATACTGCAGCAAGGTAAATGAAACAGCAAAGATGCTGTTATTCTCACCTTATTTTTGTCAAGATCACAAGGTTATACAGAAAAAAAGGCATTTTTTATATAAAATGTCTTCTACTTCTGTCTTCTTATTACAGGCAGGAAAAAAGAATGGATGCATTATTAGCCTGACAGACAGGAAGCTGAAAACATCAGTAGCAGATTAGGTTAAAAAAAAAAATCTTTCTTCTATGATAATTAAAAGTAACTTAAATAGCACTTTGAAAAGTAGCTAATCAGATTATTTCTTCAGTATTTAAAAAATAATAATCAATTAATAGTTAGCCAAGGAACAACTTCACTCTAAAAAACCCATTCATTATTACCATTTCACATATGAGTTGATTTCAAGGAGGTACTTGATAGTAACCAGAAATGAAAATACATTGTGAATTCTCACGTGAGCCGCTCAGCCTTACTCCCTCTCAGAAGCATTTCAAAAGAAAATCTGAACCTACAGCTCTCAAGCTTTCAGATTTGTGCTTCCTTCATGAGAAACAGATTCCTTCAGTTCTTCCTTCCAGCACTCTGTGTATGGCCAGTGAGCTGGCCAGCAATGACGAAAGCAGGCAGACTGCTCAGCTGAGGAAATTTCTAAACTCCTTTTGAACTTTTATTTGTTATTTCACATTTTTATTTAATGCCTATTTATTTCCATTACAGAGACAGCTTACAAAAAAAGAGCCTGAAAAACAAAACCCAAACCAAAACAAAAATACTCCCCAAAAAAAAGAAACCAACTTGTTTACTGCATAGATGTGCTGCCAGGAAATCTCATTGTTGTAGTGGTGAGTAAAAATCCTGCACCCTGACTTATGTCTTACTCACCCCTAAATCACGTATGAGCCATGCAGCCTTTCCTGATTAATGAAAGTGGTCAAATGCTTTAGAACACTTGCTAGGAAGTCATCTTTCTGTGCATGGCCATGCTCATTACTAAGCTGTGATGGTTTTACTCATGCCCTGTAATTCAAATCCTATGCACAACAGGAAGTTTTCACTGCCAAATTATTTGGAGCTTAACACAACATCAACAAGATACAAAGCCAGGTGTTAAAACTGTCATAGAGAGATAATTTGAAATAAAAAACACAAGAGAGAGCTCAACAACTATTTTTGTTCCAGTTTGTCTCCAAATTTGCTGCAATTGGAGAGTTTCACCTGAACAAAATATTTTGATCAACTGTTGAGAGATATATTGAAGGATGAAATGCTTTCTGCTGAATTAAGATCAGACAGGCAGAGCAGGAAAGGAGGGTTTACAAGGAAAAAATATAATTAAAAAGATAAGTCAGACCAAATGTCATGCTGAAAGTAGGTTAGGACAATACTAATATTATACTTGGTCAAATTCTCTCATGTTTTATGCAGAGTTAGTACATTTAGTGGCTGGCACCTGCTCAGTTTATATATCCAGAAATATTATGATCCAGCTCTAACCACTTCAAAATTATGCTTCCCTTTGATTTGCTTACTTTCCAAGTTCTTTCAGCTTGGTTTACACAGAACATACACGAGAGCCATCAGAAATCTGCACATCTTACATGAGGGAATTATCCCTTCACATTTACCAGACAAAACACTCTGCATTCTTTTTCTGAATTTTAAAGAACTTATGCTATCTTTCAGCCAACATCCTCTTGCCAGTAAAAACAAAAAGGAAGGTTTGTGACCTTAAAAACATCATGGGCAAATGAAGATTCACACAAAATAGTCCACTACTAGGTTTGAAAATAGATATATGCTTCCTCCTCTTCCAGCTTAATCCCCAAACACCCTCACTTGTCAAAAGGCTATTGTTAAGGCATGGGCTTCCTCCAAGACCACATCCTGTGAATCAGGTCAGAGTGAAACACAGAGCTGATTTAAATGAACTGCTCTTTGCGTGCCCTGTGAGTAAGTGCAAGAAAAACTGTGTGACTCAAAAAATAGTCCAGTATACTGGACAAAAAGGGACAGTGGACCTAGACCACTCGAATGAATACTCAGTCAAAAAAATTAGCAGTTCTCATTTGTAATTCATGCCATTAGTATTTACTAAATACACGTTTCTGCTACAAAGAATCTAGGCAGTGTACTCAAAGGCAGAAATTAGGACCCAAAAAAGCCATTTTTCTTCAAAACAGGCCTGCTTCACAAATACTTAGATTTTCCACATCATCTTTAACAAGTCAGCAGCCTATCAACATCATTACACACAGGACCATTGATGAGTGTTATACTGCTTCACAAAGGGCACAAAATATTCTGCATCTTTAACAAATTGTGCTAGTCTGTGCTGGTTGGATACATCAAAATCAAGAGAATATATCTACTGGAGTAAAATTCCACCTCCAGCTCAGAGCTGGGCCCACACTTACACTAGCTATTGACATGAAAATGATGACAAAGCCAAAACTGTCCTTCTGAGGCAAGCAGGAAAAATAACTCATTATTTGGATGTTTCATTCTTAACTGATCCCTTAGAAAAGACAAAGGATAGGCTTGTGGTTATGATGTGGAGATCGGGACTTGAGATATATATTACTTGAAATTCCTAGTCCTGCCACAAAGTCCCAGCCTGGGTGTGAGAAAATCATCCATTTTCCCTTTAATCTCTCCCTTCCCTCTGCACTGTGGGGATTATGTTTTTCCCTTTCTCCCACAGTCCATGTAATAGAGCCATATGTTCTGCAGGGCTGGACTGACTTTGCACACATGCACACTACCTGCCATAATAGGGCATCAATCTAGTAAAAACTTATAGGATCAAGGTATGGTAGAAATAAAGAGAAAAATCCACAGAAAGAACATTATTTTTATTTGAGAGAAGAAGTGCTTTTCAGTGCAACCAAACTCCCTAATCTTAGTGGCACCCGTCACTCTGATGAGTACTTTGGGATGCTTCCATCTTCTAGGAACCCCCTACAAAATGCAACTAGAAGAAGTATTCACTACAGTGCTCTTGAAGGGATTTTAAGTTAAGGATTTTTAAGTTCATAGAGCCTCCTCATGTTCCTTGCTGTAAAGAACTGAGTCCCAAAGAGTCACTCCACTGTCTCACAGGCTCCTGAGGCATGAGGACACTCCAATACTGATATGCCAGGAAAATGAATGTTTCCAAGCCAGCCACCAGCTTTCTGGGCCCCAAGAACACCCTATTCAGTGCTTTTGGGAAACTTAACAGGAGCTGCAATATTTCAGAGCAATGCCCCTGGAAACACAAACACCCACACTGCACAATGGCACTTTTTCTGGGGAAGTAAATCTATCTCCAAAGAGAGTCCTTGCATATGCGCATCACCCTGGGCCATGGTGCTGTCAGCTCTGCTTCCCAGGGAAGCATGCTGACCATGCACCTGAGTCAGCTGAACCAAGGAATGACTGAAGAGAATGACAAGACCATCAAGGTTGTCACCAATTCCTTTGCACAATGAAGAACCACTGCTAATAATACTATGACTGGCAAGTGTATACATTGGGTTTTCCAGTGATGGAGATACTGTGCTTTCCACAGGCAAAGTTCTTCTGTTTAACTACTGTTACAGCTGGGAAGTTTTACTAAAGCCTAACTAGAACCTCCTGGGGTATAATAGAAGCCCATAATTTTTATCTGAAGGTGGAGACCACTTAGCTCCATTTGTGGTTATGAAGAACAGCCTATCCCAGGGGACTGCAAGAGTGCTGCACCAAGCAAATGTTACTGGGTTTGTTACTGGGTTGCTTCTGCTGGTGCATTCACAGTGCATCATCCTGCAGACACACTCCCATTTTTTGAGAAAAGGATTTTCATTGAATAGTTGTTTGGTCAGAAAATCCCCAAGCAGCTTCCCAGGCACAAATGCAACACAAAAGTGTTTAAGTGTGATTGTTTTCTGATGATATGTAATACCAGCTCACAAAGCACCAACTGATATCAAGTAAGTTGAGTTCTATCTTCCTATTTTGTAAGAGAAATAACATGAAAGCAGTAGAAATTCGGGCAGAGAACTTAAGCTCAGGTTGATGAATACCCTCCTGTCCATGATCCCAATTAAAAATTACAGACAAGAAACCTACATTCAATACAATTTGTTCACAAATGCAAAAGATTTAAGAGTTGATATGGTGTTACTTTGCATTTATCTCAACTCTCTGAAAATGTGCTTGATACCGATGATTAGACAATAAACATGTAACAGTGAAATTTAGTCCAAGCTCATACCGAATGAAGCTCTTAAATCAGTTATAATATAGCGAAGACAGATGGTACTGGATACATAAAGCACATTAAAGACACTGTTATCTCTTTGATAAAGAAATAATTCAGAGCACTAGACAAGAAGCTGAAATTGCTGACAATCTGAACTCCTGCCAACTGTCCTGGCTTCACTGGGGCTGTGTGAATTTTAAACACACATAGTCCCAGGTGTCCACAGTGCTGACTGAAATTTCTGGCAGCTAGTTCAATGCTTTTGAAACACTGCTGGCTTCCCATCACTAGTGGTCACTATGGGGAGAAGATAGGCAGTTTTTGGCTGCTTCTGCTGCTCTTTCTGTTGCCTTGGCTCTAGTGCTGTAAATGAAACACTCGGCACAATGAGCAGCCTCTTTTCTTGCCAACCCACAAGGCAGATACCTCCAGGGCACTAGTGCTGAGAAAAGGAAGGGTATGACAAAATGGGGAAAGCAACTCATTTATTTATGTTCCCTAGATTCAGTGTGTCAAGAAACTCTGTGGAGCTTGGCCCTCAGAGACCAGACAAAAATGCATCCAAGAAATTGAAAAGTCAGAGACATGTGTGATTGCAACAGAGGCCTTGCTTTGGAGAGATTTGGGGAATGGTGGGAAAGGGTCACATGAAACCTAAGTAAGTGGTGTGGAAGGGTTAGCTGAGGAAAGACAGAGATATGGAAGTCATTTATGGCACACATCTGGTATTCCAATGTGCACAGCACTCCCTTGACATGAACAGGAGCCCCACCCATGTATGGAAAACAAAAATGTTTGTCTTGAGATCTGTCTTTATAAAAAAATCTCCAAGTAAGTTTGGTGTCTTGTGACAGGCAGGATTTACCACATCACTAACAAACTACTTAAAATTGATGAGGGAAAAATGAGAGGTTTCCATGTACATTGTAATGACCTACTGCAAAAGGGCTAGCTGAATGACTCTAGAAGGCCCCAGAGTAAAACTGAGATGCAGTGGTAAGATGCCAAATTAAATGGACCTTAAGAGTCACTTCAACAGCTCCAGCACATGCCTTTGCCTAATCAGATCAAAATATTTAGCTTGGTTTTGTCACACTGAGATTCATTTTGGATTACTTTAACAACATTCACTTGCTACAACTAAGTGTTTTGGACCTCATTCTCTGTTGGACATGCTCCCCAGCTAGCACTGCTCTGTCCTCCTGATTTAGTGGGGACTACTTCCCCAGCTTAATTGTTCAGATTTCTGTGCTCTAGAGTGTGTCTCTTTACCCAGGTGGACACACAGTATTCTTTGTCATTTCTTCCAGAAGGCCTTGCAGAAGGTCAATTTCCAGAGCTCCCCTAAGATCTTCCTGTACAAAAATTGAATTGTTTAATGAACTTAGTGGGGCTGGACCCTTGTGAGAGAGGTCACAAACAACTGTCAATCCTATGGATACCAGTATCTCCATACTACTAGGACCTTACTACAAGTCCCCACAACTGAGGCATCTAGCAAAGTTTTAGGTTTACATTTATGTACTGGATCAGCTGGGGAGGCTGACTAGCACTTTCTGATAATGAACAGTGATATAAAAAATGCTGCAGGCAAGACAGGAAGGCTTGATTAGGGGATACAGAGAAAAATAAGTCATATTCAGTAGCCTGTAAAGATGTCTGCCAACAGGAAAGAAGAAGCAGATAAAGCAGACAGCAGCAGACAAATAGCATGAACAAAGAGAAACTGAAAACAAAAAAAAAAAAAACCCAAAAGAAATAAGATAATACAACAGTAAAGGAATTAATTAACTCAGAAAGAAGGCTAAACTCTTATCATCCAAGTCATACAACCAAAACACTACAATTAATATATCAGATTAATCTCAGAGAAAATACATTTTAGATGGTGCAGAGCTCTTGAAAGAAGGAAGTCTAATGATGGGAGGAAAACTTTGGGGACATAAAGCAGAGCACTGCAAGGATCAGCCCAAGGAAGTCAGACCAGTGTGCCTAACAGGGGTTGCTGACTCCCAGCAGCTGCACAGCTTTGTGCTGGAGAGGACTCCTGGCAACACACTTGTGACTTCACCATCAAATGTGTGCAAGCAGCTGAATCAATCACGCTTTCAGGTGACCTGAAGTAAAACACTGTTGCATTTTGCCAAAGGTCAATATTATGGACTCACTGAAGGGAGACCCTGTAGTCCCACCTCCCTCCTAAAGCGGGTTCACCTAGAACAGGTTGCACAGGATTGCACCTATACAGGTTTTGAATGTCTCCAGAGGAGAAGACTTCACAACTTCTCTGGATAGCCTGTTCCAGTGCTCTGTCATCCTCAAAGTAAAGAATTTTTTTTTTCTTGAAATTCAATGGAAATTCCTGTGCTTCAGTTTGTGCCCTTTGATCCTTGCCCTGTTTCTAGGCACAACTGAACAGCCTGGCCCCAGCCTCTCAACACCCACCCTTAAAATAATATAGTGCAGAGATAGGATTCAGTGACCAAATAGGTTGGTTTTGCAAATAAATTCTTTCTTCATTCCTATAGTTTTAAGTCATTGCTTAATTTACCTTTCTACAGTATCAAAGGATATTTTTTCACTTTGTTACTGTTTAGTGGCTCAAAAGCAAAAAAGCAACCTACTATGACCTGATGAATAATTTTCCAAGCAGTGGTGGTAAAGAAATACAAATAATACTATATCCACAGTTAGAAAAATATTTGAAAATACAGTGGTGTTTTCAGACATGGTTTTGCATAAAAACACTCTATGGTTCAGCTGAACAGCAAAACTCCATCTGCTTCAAAGACAGCCAGCATTTCACCTCATGAATCCAGCAGCTGGATTCTGTTCCTGTGTACATATATAGGAATAAACTTTTGTCTATATGATACTCAGGGAAAAAGAATGTGCTCTGAATACTTGTGTTCAAATATTTTGCATGACTATTTGCAGCATAAAGTGTTCATGCAGTCAGCCTAAACATTAGTGGGTTTAGCAAGAAAGCAGATGGACCTGTTGTATGAGACTTAGGTACCAAAGCACAAATTATGAAAATCTTGAACAAAAGTGCATTTGAATAAACTGCACACCGAATTATTTAAATCATTAGCAACTGATTATTTGCTTTCGTAAGCTAAACTAAGTTCATTACAATTAAGGAAAAAGGTAAACATAATCACCTCAAACTATTTCTACCACAGTTTTCATGGCAATATCACTTTTATTAAACCTCAAACTTCATTATGTCCACAAACAAGAAAACAACCAAGACTACATGAGCAAGTTCTACAAAACCATGTGAGACGAGAGAAACAGCAAGGGAAAAGAGAACTGATGTTTGCTGCTGTATTCCCAACCAGCCTTGGCCTGTGAGAACACCAACACAAGCAACAAAATTCTCAAACACTCAGGTTTGGTGAGAGTGAAGTTCATAGAGGAAACAGCTGTGTGGCAATGACCTACTGCATTGACATGTGTAACCCAAATTTATTTTAGAGTTCTTAGCCCTTAATAAGTAGCAACAGGATACGTCACAGTGACCACACGTGTCAATCTAAGTGCCAGGATGAGAACACCTGGGACCCACAGTGCAGCAAATGTAAAACACCAAAGCAAGCAGTGCAAAAGGCACTGCCTTCAGCAGACAAGAGCCAAAGTTAACCAGATGATGAATTCATATGTTCCATTGTCTTTTGCAGATAGTGACCCATATTTTTTCCCTCAAAAATCAGTGCTGCCTTATATGTAATGATATATATAACATAAGCATACAAGAAATATGTTAGTCAGATTTTACTCTCAGTTGGAAACTCAGACTAGGTATTCACTACATTTTGATTGAAAAACCTTTTATCTGACCATTTTTATAGTTACACAGTCCCAATGTACAGTGTTGCATACAACGGTCACACAGAGATATCACATGCATTAATGTGTTTGCTAACAAAAGGTCTGTTGAAATCAGCACTTACAAATGGTCAAGCTTTGGGACAACACAACCTGTAGTGCAGAACTTGCATCTGCTCAGCAAACCTGAAGAGACATTAACTCTAACAGCTCCATCAGATCTCTGCTTAGAACTACTGTTTGAATTACCTACACATACTTCTGAGGCTACCCAGGTGGCATGGATCTCCACCACTGATGAAGAAAACATCATTAATACTTTTAGGCTGATCGTTTGAAGCTTACTAGTAAGAAAAGCATTAAAATAATGTCATATTCATAAATACCCATCCACCTTACAGTCCAAACCCCTTTTGCAGAAAGTTTTCATGCAACTTGCTTAGAAGGTGAATAAAAGAGCATCTTTCAAAAAACGGGCCAGGAAGAAAATTGAGTAAAGGGCTGCCACTAAGCTTTACTGGGAATGTCAGACTTATAAGGGGGTAACACAGAAAGGCTACAGAAATTAGTAACTTTTTGAATGTTCAGCACTTCTATAAATCCGGGTGGCTGGGGGACGTTCTAATACCATCATGTGCACAGCCTGGTCTTACTCTTTAAGGATCATCTTCTAAAACTGCTCAGCAGCCTCCACTGAGAACATAGATAGAGAAGGATGTCATGGCTGGTAGGTTGATTTTGAGAAGTTGGTTTGCTTTTTGTCCTTTAGAAAAGCAGTCTCTGAGATGACAGGTATTGTCAAACCAATGAAATGGCAAATTAGTACCACAGTTTGTGTTCATCCAGGCTGTTATTTTACTCACTAGAAGTTCAGCAGAGTTCAGGACTACATGCCTTGGAAGACCAGTTGGTCTCACACTAATTACTAATAGCTCCCAAGTGGTTTAAATACTGGAGGCAAGATGCTTTATATCTTTCTCCACACTTTTATAAGTAAAGAAGAAACAATTCTCAGTAGCCAATATAACGTTTTGCTTTTTTCATGGAAAACAGTATTTGCTAATCTAATTTACTTTCGATGGACTATCCATTATGGAACAGCATTAAAAAACAAGAAAAGAATATTTTCTACTAAAAAAAAGGAAACAAGCAGGAATTGCATTGTGTTGAAAAATTATTATCTTCAAACATATATTGTCTTCATACTCACATTCTAGAAATAGGCTGTTCATCACTTGTGGTTATCAAGACACAAACAGTTTGTTCCTTTATTTACATTTCTGTATAGGATGTCTGACACCACCAGTGCATCATCTCTGGGAGACAGGGAGATGTGACACAGAAAACTCCAAGGGAAAAGTTAAGTGGCATGACCAAAATCTCATGTGTAAATATGTAGCAAGGTTTAAAAAGGAAACCAAATGTTCAGAATCCCAACCCTATGCTTTAACCACAAAACCAGCTTTCTTCACTAAAATGGAATTAACCCAGTAACTAAAAACAAAGAAAAAACAAGTACATATATGTGCATCTTGCCACTGTAACAACTCTAAGGGCATTTAAGTCTTCTCAAACTGAGATACAATTAAAAATATATATTTAATTCCAGGGCGGTAATCAGTTCCACAAACCAAGAGTACTAGAAAAGCAAGAGGAAGTAGCCTCACAGCTTGCTGAAGCTGTGTAAACCACACATGCAGGCATAATGTACTGACTGAAGATCTACAGAAATATATGCTGCTGACAAGAAGGGACTCAGTACTCATGTACAAAACATGAAAAATGTTTTCAACTACAACAGAAAGCCTAGTTGAAAACCAAGCAGAAGTGGTTTCTAAAAGTTAATTAGGACTCAAAAATAATCCCCTTACAAAAAAAAAAAAACAAACCCTAAGCAGTCTAAAAAATATTGTGGCATCCTACTTCAGATAATAAACTTTTTTTTTTTTTAAATCACAATGAATTGGGGCTAGATAGGGGCTAGGAAGAAGCTATTTTGCTGAAGAGAAAAGCACAAGTACTGTTCACTGAGAAGCTGTTTTTCTGGTTCAGCAGTTCTGCAGCAAGAATAGCCAGATCATTTGGAAATTGAAAAGAAAATCAATTGCATGTTTTTATTTTAAAAGCGCCTCCCTGTGGGAATAGGTGTGGGCGTGAGATCTCTTTTTAAATTTCATAATATAACTTAAAGCTGCCAAGATTTTTTTTGTAAATACTCTGTTTACTGGGTGCCAGAATGATTTTTCTCTCCTTATGATTCTACTGATGCTTATCATAATTAATCTGTGAAGTGAGTAACACTAACATTTAAAAACAGAATATTTATTCAGACAACAGCACTGAGCAAAACAAATTTTCAAGGCTGCTATGGGAGTTCAGTGATGACAGCAAAAGTCTATTTACTCATTTACCCCCAAGCTCTGCATGCAGAAAGTTTGTATCAAAGTTTTTTTTTTTTAAAGCAAATAATTTTTTTCTTTATAATTGAGTTCCACAGGTAAAGTTAACAACTAACCTTGCTATCTTCGATCTCCTGGGTTTTTCCTTGAAGCGTTTTCCTCTCTCCAAAATCACAGGTTGACTTTAACGTGAGCTGACAAGAAAGCATGGAGCTCTCTGCCCCAGTAAGCTCCAAGGACTTTGGTGAGTACCTCTGTGAGCCGACGGGGCCAAGGTTGGGTATCGGGAGGGCAGTGTGCACAGGCTTTGACCCCACGGCTGGCTGCCTCAGCTTGGAGGCAACCCCAAGCACAGGCATGGCTTCTATAAAAGTATCTTCTTTCTGCCAAAGAAAATGCTCCTGACCTCAGTCTGGTAGGCTCCAGCTTCAGCAATTTCAGAGCAAATGCTTTAAACAAAAGTAGCAGTCATCTTTTCGAAAAGTCTTAAAACAATAATATTGCGAGTTTCACAAGGAAGCAAAATCTTTCCTTCATCTCTCCCCTCTCCCTCGCAGCCGCTCACACGCACTGCTCAGTGAGTCAGTGGCTCTGTAAGACTAAACGCTCCTCTGGGGCGTGAACTTTTCTTGAAGGTAACTGCCACAGAGCTGCCTGTCTGGGATTAAAGAACTCATAAACTCGCTTTCTCTTCTTCCTACAGCATTCCAGGTCTGTGCATTAAGTGAATGAAGGATGGGAGAAAAGGGGAGAGAGAAGAGAGGAAACCTCCCCGTACTCCAACTGTCAAAACAGCTCAGAGACCACAACACTGGAAGCAGAGACCTCTTCCTGACTACATAAATAACCAGCCCACATCTCAAAAAAAAACAAACCTCTTTTTTTTTTTTTTTTTCTGTTTAAGGGAAAAAAAAGGACCTGAGTAGTGGCCAAAGCAAACAGCTGTTGGACGAGTTTTCATCCCGGAAATAATCTCAGCAATGAAGCTGTTTGTCTGATTCCTGGCTATTTTTCACTGCTGACAACCATGAGCTACGGTGTTTCATTCTCTGCTCCTCCCGTGAAATCAGGTTAAAATCGTGCAAGAGCGTGGCTAGAAACAGACACTGAATCACACTGCGGGTAACGTCTGTCTGTGCTATGAAAAATCCATACAAAAACAGAGCAGGATATAGGAGAATTTCAAGCATTGTTCGAAGATTTAGTCAATACAGTTTTCAGAGCTCTTTTTTTTTTTCTTTCTCGGTGGGGGTGTTAACGTCATCTATTCAGTGTTAACACTTCCCTTTCTAAAAACACTGAAAGCTCCGTGAAGTCCATGTCCAACACATCATTTCTGCTTGTTGCTCACAGAAATACTCTTTCTGGCAATCTCAAATCCTTGCACATAGAAATACAAGTCAGGCAGGCAGAGCAAGCTCCAAAATGAGTCATGATGGACAGTCCAAATTGTTGAGCAGCATAAACACTTACTTAAAAGAACAACTGTAAATTCCTTTGAGAGCCTGTAGCAGGGGAAACCCTTTTAAACTGACATGAGGAAAAAACCTGTGCAGAAACATCACACCATTCAACTACTCCTATGGGATTTTATCACCCAGCATTATAGACACAGGGTTTTTTGTTATGTCTTCCAAAATAAAACATAAGATGACTTGACTTATTCTGCCCCAATATACTACATGGTACTAACTACACCTTCCTTGGACAGCATGTACGATTACCACCAGAGGTAAAAGCACAAGAGAAAAAAAGAGCCCTCTGGACTTTTATGTTCTCAAAACAAGGATGGCAAAAGTTTAGAAAAGCATTGAAAAGAAAGTAAGTGAGAAGCAGACTAAAAAAGATCTTAAATCGTGCTTTAAAATTATTTTGCAGAATAAATGTGTGATGCCTGCCTCTATCATTCATTTACAAAAATCACACTGACACAGTAAATAAATTCAGCTCTCTGTATTGACTTACAAATTACTCCATTCTTGCTTGTGGTATTTAGGAGTGAATTTAACCTGTTGTAGTAATCTCCTGAGTTTCGAAGGGAGAATACAGGGCAAACACATTTCAGCATCCTCTGCTTATCTGCCATTTGGTTTTGCCACCATTAACAACAGATGCCATGGGTTTTGTGCAAAAATGCGCAGAGGTAGCTGCTCTGCGTTTTAGACAACTTCAGCCCACAGGATACATCAATTTGCTCCAATGATTGGAATATTTTTGTTCAGTGTGATACTTCAGATCTTCTGCAGAGCAAATGGGAAGAAAGCTCCTTGCATAGTCTGTATTTGTTTTCCAGCATTATAAAGCACTGATGCTGTGTAAGGAATTTAGATTTCTTAGGCACAACTGTTAACAGTTAACACTTCAGAAAATGCACATATGCAAAGACTGAAGTGGACCACAGGAAAAGAGGGATTTATCTCTTGCAAGGTTTGAGAAGATGAAAAATCCTCATGAGAACTGTTACCCAATGATCAACACAAAGAATAAACTACAGCCATGAGATAGATACTTTCTTAAAAAGAACTTTGCCAAAAAAATGTAATTGAATCTTATTACTTCCCGGGGTTATAATTTTACAAAGTAATGCACTTTGGTAATCTTGCTGATCTTCTTTTGAATATGAATGATGAGGTCATGATACCCACAGTCTCTTTTGCAACCCATTTTCCCAGCACAGAAACCCTGAAAGTAATAAGTAAGCAAACTTACTAGGAGTCATCTGTAATACATAACCAACAGGATTTGGAAACAATGATGTGAGGCTGGTGTTACTGCTACTCTTTCGAAATAATTTTTCATTATATGTTGACTTTAAAGCTAGTACCAGGTCAGGGCCATCAGCTTCAGAACCCCAACTACCTAGAGTTTGTACAATGATAAATCACAGAAGTGCTTCTGAGCTATTGAAGATGCAAAGAAGAGTATGCAAGATTCTTTGCAGGAATCATGAAAAATTGAGAAAAAAAAATTTACTCTCTAAGTAAGAATGCAGCTACAAGCCTAGTCTTCCTTTTCTTGTTTTCTCTAACTCTAAGCAAAAGATAAATAAACAAACATCTGCTACTCTTTGAAATCAACTACAATTTTTGCTTGAAAGCCCTTGTGTACCGCATGGTGAATGTAGGTCTTATGAAGGCTGTCTTGGGGGAAAGAATATTTAACAAATAAGCTTCAGTACTGTTTTCCACACAAACAGGAAAGTACAGGATCAAGCATCTGTGGACAACATACACAAACTGTCACCACCAGATGCAGGTGCTGGTGGGATGACCCTGCAGGCAGAAGGTGTCCAAAGATTCTGTAAGGGAAGGAACTGAGGGGAAAGGGCAAAGTTGGAAGCTGCAAAGGGCACATTGTCAGGCATCAAGCTGACCATGTAAGTTTGGTAGTATTTTCCTAAGCATCTCTGTAGTGGAAAGCTAAGTATCTGCCAAGCAAGGCAGACAGGGAGAACCTAGAGTAAAAATGAGGATGATTTAGATATGTGTGAATAATGTCCAAACAGAAAAAAAAGGCATATCTGTGAGAAATAAGGGTGGAGAAGGCTATAACCTGGAGTTACATGAAATCAAACACAACTCTCTAGCATGAGGGACAAAGTATTCCAGTCAGGATAGAGAAAGCAGTGAGTAAAAAGATATGACTGAAAGAAATAAGGGACTGCAGAGAAACAGGTCAGGCTAAGCATTGTTCAGAGAGGAACTGTAGGTTTGTAATTTATCCTCTTAGACTTTAGAGTAGACATCCTCCAGCCAGACAGGTAGGGGACATCATCTGGATTCAGGAGGATGACCAGAGATCATGACTGAAGTCCTGACACAAGGGAAATGATGTGCAGAAAAGGTTGGAGAGTTATGAGGAAAAAATAGAGGGCAAAATTTCAATTGGGATGCTAGGTAAGAAGATAGAAGTGTAAAGAGGAACGAAAAAATAGGAAAACATAGCAAACGTCAAAACACAATCTTTAGTAGTTTTGTAGTGGTAGTTCCAATGATATGTTGAAGGTAGGGCCATTGTTTTAGCTGATAAAATAGTGACAACCAGGCTGTAAAACATGACTGTGAAAGTGTCACACAATCCATTTTCACAGAAAGTATAGATTATATTAATGATCTGTACCTCAAAGTAACACAGCATGTATGCATTCAGTATAATAGTCCCCACATCCTAAAAAAAAAAAATGTAGTATTTATTTCAAATAGCAGGAGCTAACACACCTGAAGTCTAAACCACTTCATAAAAGAAGGTATCAGTCACTTGTAATGTTATGGTGAATTTTTGTTCTCAGGACTGAACAGAAATAACTGTTCACAGCACAACATCCCATCATATATTTCCTTTCCTTCACTGAGCCTGATATCAGTACAAATCCCATGAAGGCTGCTCCCCTTCTGCACCCCCAGCCCTCAGACAAACTGTTCGCATGAACTGAACAGACAGCTGGCAGTGTGTCCCAGAGCACAGGAAATATCAAGAGAGGGGACACCTGCCTCAAAAGTGGAGCCAAGATATTTGTTTGCTCCTTCTGCTCTATGATCTCCAACAAGGAAGCTGTTGCATGCGTAGAGGGTCAAACAGGAAATGTCAGGGGTCCAGAGACTGCAGAGCTCTGTTCAGAGCTGTTTCCCCACTTCATCCCACTGGTGTAGCAGCTGTGTATAGAGTTTACATGAGCCAGGCCAACTTCAGAATGAGCTGATACAATCTCAAGATTTTGTGCTCATTGATTTCAGGTTGAGCAGAAAGCTTTCCCCAGCTGGCAATGGACAACTCTTTAAAAAGCAACCAATGGTTCTAAAATACTGAAGGTACCTGAAGCAAGATGATTTATTTATTTACTCCAGATAAGACAGGATTGAGCTTTAAAAATGCAAATATGACACACACCACATGTCTGTTTGGTGTAACAAAATATGTTCAACCTGTCAGATACTGATGAGACAAATCCTTCAGATCCGACTCATGTTCCCAGCATAAATCTATGGACAGTATTTTTGTTATTAAAAAAATCAGGTGAAACCATTAGTCTCAAGGCAAGACATTTAACAAGTATTTAATCCTCTCTGCAAGTATGTAATGCTACTGAGTAAGCTGCTGTTGTTGTTCTTAACAGTTTTGTATTTCAAAAGATATATAATCCAAAGTCCAGTCACAGAAAAAGGTGCATCCGGCTTCCTAAAGGAAATCCTTCGGCTTTGGCTGAATGTTTGGGGAAGTTTTCAAAGAGGACAACTTTTAAATAAGGATACAGTTTCATCATCTGAACAATTTGGCCGTTCAAAACTCAGACAGGAGTTAAAGGGTTTGAAAGCAGTAACTGATAAAGTGACCAGTTTTTCTGTAATCCATTCATGCTGTATGTTTGCAACATCTTCCATCAGATAGTTTCAAACCTTTATGTGTAATTTAGTACCAATCCACCCTGTGAAGTATGTGAGGTATACTAAAATATTATCAAGTGGAACCATGAGGCTAAATGACCTTCCCAGATCCATATGGGGCTTCAGTACTTTCTTTCTTAAGTAGAGGGTGGGTTTTTTTTTTTTGAATTCTAAATCTGTGCAGGTTAAAAATTACAGTTTTTTCGCTTTGTTGTCCAATGTATTTAATCATTAAGTATTTGGCTTAAAGGAATTGAGCTTAAATACTATAGGATTGGAAAACATAAACTAAATTTTTTATGAGGATAAGAAAGAACTGATGGCAACTGAACACACTATGTAAGTATTTACATACTGATCTACTGGCTAGACCACAGCCAGCTGGTAAAGCTTAATGAAAGGATCAGCTTTTCTCTTTGGGAGGTGGAAGAGGAAAAGGGAAAGAAAAGGATATTCTGTTTGTTCATTTCTAAGCAAATGACCCAAACAACAAATGCTAAAGACTCTCAAAGTTGATGTTAACTGCAGCTAACAAGGAAATATACCCACAATCAGCATACACTGGCCAGAAATCTAACAGTCATCCTATGGATTGAAGTGACAGCTTTTCTATATTTTTTCCTTTGTCTCCTTGGTTTCTCATTTACAAAG
This sequence comes from Melozone crissalis, assembly GCF_028551555.1. Lineage (NCBI taxonomy): Eukaryota > Metazoa > Chordata > Aves > Passeriformes > Passerellidae > Melozone > Melozone crissalis. Next base: position 29,973,329 of record NW_026535782.1, on the reverse strand, counting down.
CCTTTCCCAGACACAGTCATAGCAGGCACACTGACTTCTCTAGTATCCTCCTGGACACTGACAGGTATCTTTGCCTTTTTTATTTATGCTCTCCTCCCGATTTGTTTTTTTTCCTCTCAAAGGATTTCTGGCTTTGTATCACTTTTGGTGGGCCCTGGCAAATTATTATTTCTACTGCTTGCCCTATATTTTTCTGTCTTAGAATACATTACTTCACTGCTGCATTGTCAAAGAACATTTCTCCCACTTACCAGGGTAATTAAGAGCTTCAGCTCTTTGTAGAACTGCTGGAGAAATGTCTAAGGTAGACACAACAAAACCAGACATTTACAGAATGCATGATTAAGCTCTTAAGTGATAACATTACTTTCAGTAGAAGTGGTGAGGAACAGAATTCCTAGCCTGTTTTTAATAATGGTATTGATGGAAGAGGTTTTGTTCCATTTGAAATTTTGATCAAAGTTTAAATTATCTGGTGTTCCCCTTGAAATATGGTCCTCATGAATTCTCTGCAATCGCTACTGCTTTCAATATGAATTCCCCTGGAAAAAAATTTCCCAATCTACATATGCCCCAAAATTTTGATGGAATATTTCAGATGATGCTATCAAGATATTTATAAGTCCTAATTAGATGAGAAGGAAATCATGTTATTTTTGATTAATTAAAGCTGTTCTGACTCTTGATACTAACTGCAAACTGTCCAGAACTTTCATCCGACATTTCTTCAGAGAAATTGATTTGCTTTCCTTCCTATAAAATTTCCTAGCAAACTGTAAAAACTAACTCTTAAAAAGAAACTGTGACTAAGCAGGAAGGAATCTGCTGATTATCTGCCATCAGGTGGCTGGCAGAGTGGCAAACCTATGCTTTCATCTGCAGGAAACTTTCCTCTTGTGAGCCCTGTGGATCTGATAGAGGGTTTCAAAATAACAGTTATGCTGGCATTCACTTTAGCATTGCAGTGAAAAACTTCTACATAAGGTTCCCACTGGTCTATTAAAAAAAAAAAAAAGTTACTGTAGAAAAATAGCTTAGAAACATCTGCTACAATCATGATCAGACTCTTGGCCAAGTGCAGAAACAACAGTAAGAGACTTTGAAGTCAATCAGCTTTGCTATCACCAGCAGATAGTCCTGCAGTCAGTGGAAATTACTGCACAGAGAGTTTAGGAGATAGGAAGAAAACTTGCTCTGCCAAAAGTGTATATAGACAGCAGTGAAGAAAAGAACAATTTTTTTAACAATCATGAAAATTGTTAGGAGTGAAAGGTTAGCAATAGGTGTTAAAAAAAAAGGACTACATTCATACTTAGAGAACACTTCATGAAAACGAAGATGGATATATTTTAAGGGATTAGCTTTGATATTTGACCTTAAACAAGTGCAAGCTGCACTGCAGCTGGAGGAGCACTTCTCACTCATGATCTACTGTCTGCTTCTTTCTTGCTCTGAGACTGTAATCATTCAATGCCAACTTGCATCCCCCACAGTTCATACCTACTACAGCTATACCACCTCTACCCATCTGCTACCCCAGACCTTGATCTAAGTAGCAATTATTGCATAATACTTCCTGTTATTCCTCACTGCTTATCAGTATAGCGGAATGATCCCAGAAATGTTTTTGGTTTCTTGTTGGCCTTTGCAGATAATCATCACAACTAATTTTGTTATCAAGTAACCCTTCCTACAATGCCCATATTATTTTCATCTTCTTTAACCACATAAATATTTGATATTTATCCTACATTTCCTGTGATTTACAGTGATTCAGGAGACACTGATATGTATTTTAAAGGCAAGATTTCCTTTGGCAAACATAATACATCAATACAAAGAATGAAGAAACATTATAGTTTTTGGTGAAGCTTTACAAGATCACCATTATATCACCTTCCCTAACACAATTCCCATCAGAAAATCTGGCATTTGCAGTGCTCTCATGCTGGGCGGATGTACTGGTGAGGCATTACGCCCCATGGCAGTGCTAGGTTGGCAGCTTCACTTCACGATCTTAAGGGTCTTTTCTAACCTAAATAATTGTATGATTCTATAGGCCCCACTGCTGCACACTTCCCTTGCACATCATCTCTTGCTGATGGTCAAAGGCACCATCCTGAGTGTTGAATCTTTTCTGTTACCAGTATTTTCATTTTGGATCTCAAGTTGCTACATGAAGAACAATATTGTACCTTGAAGTCACTCGAAGGTTTTTTGTTTGTTTTGATATACAGATATGCACTTTTAACCATGTGTTTTGTGCCGCTTGCCTGCTCTTATTGAGGAGTTATGATAACACTATACAGAATCTACATTTTTCAGCAGTCTTTCCTCACCAAGGCATATCACTACACACATTGTGGTTTTCCTGCTCTTGTCTTGTGCTTGGCCAGCTTGGAACTCTGGCAGAGATGGTCACTCACCTCTACCTGGAAAATGTTAAGCAGACAGGCCTTGTGTGTCAATACCTTGACCACATACAGTTGAGCTGTAAGTGGGTGCTCTTTTCTTTCAAATAAAAATTGGCCTAATGCGCATACTAAAAATCTCAACCATCTGCCTTGGTCTCCTGTTGGCCATATGTGAACAGTTCCTACAGTGAGCCTTGAAAGCTTGTGCCTTTCTCCATTCTGCTGTGAGCAGAGCGTGCTCCAGACCAACTTCTGAAATGTGTTCTGTATGTCACTAGACTAAACCTTCCCCTTTTTGATCAATAAGTGTTAAGGAACTGCTGTTTTTCATTACCAAACATCTCCCATCTATGCTAAACCATACACCTTGTGTCATCTCAACAAAAATCTAAGAGTAAATTACAACAGCAGCTTTTCCAATCAGCAAATTGTATTTCCTCATCACTACTCTGTCTATAGATGCATGATTTTATCTTTTGTGTGTATCTTTATGTACACATGAGTACACATGTTTAATATGTCAGACATTAATGCCCTTTGAGCAATTCACCTGGGTTGCTTTATCTTTCACAAAAAAAAAAAAAGAAAACAGAAACCATCAAATCCTCAATAGCACACAGCTGTCAAAAATAACTTCAAATCCTGCAGATGTTAGATGCTTCCTTCCTGCTTTTCTGCATACTGGGGAGAAATATGACCTTACAGATGTGGCATGTTATTAAAAAAAAAAAAAGGAAGCTATGTTTATATATTGGTCTTACCTTCCAGTGCAAGAAAAGAGCTAGATGGGAGACAAATAATACAGATCTTTTCCCAGCTTTCATCCATCACTTGGGTTTTTAGAACTGACATATGTAACAAGCATTTGGCAGCCATAAAAGCAACATCAGCATTCACAAATTAAAAAATAAAACAGAAAGCCAAAATATTTTTTTTCCACCTACAATAACTAGGATGAGCTACAAAGAAAGTACAGTTTTATCAAAACCAGAAGGGAGAATAAACTGGCTATTTAGCTGCAGCATTCAGCTAAACAGACACTGTTAGGTATAAATCAGTAAGAAGTTAACAGCCACTAGTGAAAACATCACTGGTGGCATGTGCACCTTCAATGGTGAGAAAGGCAGAAGCTATTTGCTTCAGATAGATATGTCTTCAGAAAGAAAAGATCTTCATTACATGTTCATGCAGCACTACAGCCAACAATACAGTAACTTTCTTGATCCAGGAAGATTCTCTATTGGTACAAAACTGTGTGATTCCCACCACTACTCTAGGCCAAGTACAAGACATACAGTACAGTCTCTTTCTCTGTTTAGAAAAGATATAATTAGATTCCATACATTATTCCTTTCTATTCCTTTATTTTTTTCTTATATTCTCTTTGAAATTTTTATTTTTCATTCCATTCCCTTCTCTGCACCCAGTGAGGGAATATTCTCCAGAATAAGAACAAGATGTGCAGGCAGTATTTTTATTTTCTTTTCGGAAACCATTGCAGCACAGCATGAAAATTTCTGCAGTACAAACCACCTGAGCAACACTGCAATCTGTAACTAGCAGATTATTCAAAAATCTCCTCCAATAACCTGTTGAAAGATTTTGGTCTTCTCAGAAACCTACTTCAATTTAGGAAATTTCCCAATATCCCATTACTTTGATTTTAGCTTCACATTTTACTCACCTAAAGTATAATCCAGCCACTTCTGCTTATATTGTACTACTTCTTTTTTAGCTTTCTATGGAATTTCTTGACTCTAATATACCTGAGCACTTTTATTCTTCCTTACATAATAAAGGCGAAGCACCCCAATGCCTAATGCCATGGGATGTTAATGCAAGGAGCAGGAGTCTATACTTGCTTGAATGTATTAGCTGAAGATGGTGGAGGAGGAGGGAAGAATAAAAGAGGGATACACAATGTGCAGTCAGCTTTCTGACCTGGAAAAGGTTTCCTTTTGTCATTAGAGTTTGCATTCCAGGCTAGTTACATTCCGGCCAAATTGATTTTCCCACCCTTACATAACTGAACTCTGTTCTTCATTATATGGGTGTAAATCTGCAGCAAAAACTTTGAACTTCCAATGAGTAATTCTAGATTTATGCCAGAGTAATTGAGAGCAGAATGTAGCCTCTTGGTTGCTCACAGATATTATACTATTTAAGATTTCTATCCTCCAACACACTTGTGACTATTCAAATTCACCCTAGTCCCCTCTTCTTTCCTTTAAGCTATTCTACAAAGTTGACACAATATTTGGAATTTTTAATACAAATCATATTTGGAAATATTTTACTTCCAAATCAAGGGAAAATGTAACTACTGAGAATGTATGTATCAAGAGGAGCTTTTTTTTCCTCAGAGAAAATCTTTAAGAACAATACAGCAGCATTCTTCTGTGCTGACACAGGCTTCATGCATGACTGTCCAACTCTTTTTCAAGTCTGCAGAACTGTTATTAGTTATTAATCTCTAGACTGCTAATATTATTCAAATAGCAAGCAGCTCAAAAAGTTCACTAAATCTATATCTTTAAACCGTTAGACAACTATTTTGTAACCACTGAACTCATTAAAAATAAAAATTATTTCAATGAAGTATACTTTCTAAGTGCTGCATAAACTTTATCCCTGGTATAAGTTTAATTAATTCCAGTGAGTTTTCCTCCAGCAGGAAAGAATTTATTGTTTATATTACATGCCAACAATTCACTAGATTTAACAAAATATGAATCCTTCTTAAGTTATAACTTCTGTTTAAAAATTTATCCCAGTAGGGCTTTTTTTTAAACAATTTTGCTGATAATGTCACCCTTTGTTTGCTCTTCAGAGAAGCCAGCAGGGTCTCAGAGATATTCTTGTGCGTGCTAGTGGCTTCAACCCACCCTGTTTGTTCACATAACACCAAAGTACCTGGAGCTCAGAAATTCTGACATTGTCCTACTGTGACTAGAGAATTGCTTTTCTTTGATCTCTGATTTCAAGAATCCTACACTTTCCCCCTCTTTGAGGAAAGACAGTTGGTTTTAATTTAAAAAAAAATAAAAACATTAAACTGGAGAATTTCCCAACAGGCAACAGAGTTAAAGTGAGCCAAACCTTCGTGCCATACCTTTTGGATCATGCCCTCAGCAGGGTGTAAATATCCAGTCATTTTAAACTTCAGCTTAGGCCACCTTAAGTTCTCACTACTATCTGGATTTACAGTGTACAAATGAAATCAAAATCTTACAGAATAGCTAGTTCTCAAACAAGGCTTCAAGCTAGGCTGTTGAAAGGCTAGAATTTTAAAGGTCTCTACTTTAAAGGTCTCTGAGTAAGCAATTCTCACTGATTTCAATAAAGGGAGAGGAAAAATCCATTCCTAATTACAGTGGTCCAAGGGAACCCAAGAACCAAGCCCAATTTCCACAAAAATCTTTCCACAGACATAAATCTTTCCATAGACTTTGGTGGCCACATGTGCTAAATAGTTCTCACTCAAGGACTCTGAGGCTGGGATTATATTATTCACTTATGTAAATGAGCTCAAAGAAAATGTAGAAATTAGTGGGAATGGTATAAACTTTAGGACCACTATGAGATTTGCTTAAATTGGCAGGCTAAACTATTCGGCATCACTTCTATAAACTCTTTGAAACAAATTTGGCTTAAGCAGAAGCTCTTCTGAACTGATTAAAAAACTTATCAAGGCTGGTTTTAAAGATTTATTTATTCAAATTCTCTTACGCTACTGGCAGCCAAGTTGAAGTCAAACCTCAACTCTGATTGGAAAAAGTCATGTGAATGTCAGAGGGTTATGTAAAAGCTGAGACTTTTTGCCCAGAAGTAAATCTGTGAATGTTATATTGATAGCGCTAGTCTGAGAAGTCAGAAAAGGATTTAGAATCTGGAAGCCTAGGATGCTTTTTAAATTATTTTGAATCCATATAAATATGTTGGTTTCTCCCTTCTGGAGAGGGGTCACAGAGAGAGGTCATTGCTTTTTTGCCTTGATATAAGAGTAAAATGTCGATCCCCAAATGCTTCCAAATTCTAAGTCTCATGCCCTGGAGTTTTGACAGGGCAGGGCACCCAGAGTCTTTTTGAAGTCTGTTAGAAACCTTCCTATAGCTATTAATTTTATACAGAGGAGACTGTATAGCAATAGAAAGCACTATCAAACCTCAGTAGTCTTTTTCTATTTGTTTCAAGATAAGAATCATAACCACAGGACCCCAAGATCTGTACAGAGAACAAAAACGTCTGTCCACCCTTACGGAACAGAGTGGGTGAGAGACTGGGAGTCATCCAGATTTTGCTGGTAATACCTCAACATATGCCAGTCTGTTTGAAGAGATCTGAACTGTCAAATCAGGAAACCATCATAACTATGATGCTAAGAAAAATATTGTGAGAGATTATGATTTATAGTCAGTAGAATTCAGATGGAACAGAGTAGCTACTCAGAAAAAGTATCTACTTGCAGGAAAGGCAAGATGAGAGCCTATCACCATCCATCATCCATCCATGCATCTATGTCAAAAATATTATGGGAGCCTGACCACTCATTATTCTCATGTTCATTTATTTGTATATCTAATGAAAAAGAAAACAGTACTGCCGTACTCTTATGCTCACAGTACTGAGTGGTTTTGAGTCATGACCTGGATTCTACAGAAATTTCATCATTACCCATTCTACTGTTCTTCAGCTGATCAATGTAGGAAAAAATCCACATTATTATGCATAGCCTATGACTGCATTTCAGTTAAAAACATCCTATGATTTAAGCTTCCTTCTAATCCTTCTAGAGCCCTTAATTATATAGATTTGAAAACATACCCTATAACTATTATGAGTCCAGCTTGAAATTAATACTTGGGTTTTTTTCCACTTTTACAAAATTCCTAACTCACCATAATTTTTTTACTTTAAAGATTCCATACTAAATCCAAGTTTTATAAGCTCTTGAAGAGGAGAAGTGAGAGTCACCAGACATTTTTTCTGCTTGCAGCTGAACCTGTTTTGAAACAATCCGTGTCTATAGAGTTTGTTAGATGTACGCATAAATAGGTGTAGTTAATGAGCAATTTTTAAATTTTCTTTCTCACATTAAGTCAAATATGATGAGGTATAGATTAAAATACATGAGTTCAATTGTAGTGAAAACAGCTAAGGCATACTAGAAGCTGTACATACTAGGGTAATGTACTTCCTAAAGGTTTGATTCTGCAGCTCTAGCACATACTCATTTCTCATCACATCATGAGTTCAATCATCACATGCAGACTATCAAGCCATATCCATTTCAAGTCATTAAGCAGGACTTGCAAGTTGAAGCTGGTGGGAGTTGTGCAGATATAGGACAGTAGCCTGGCTCTGAGGTTTCTGCTAATTTGTTCACCATCCTTTGAAGCACAAAAGCAGGAAAGAAAGCCACATGAAATATTAAATCATCCCACATTTCCAGGAAAGCTCTGAAACAATTAAAAGCTACTACTCTAATGTATAGATGTTAGTCAGTTCTCTAAGAAAGCCAGAAAAATTGTAATAGGAGTAATAAACTTTATACTTAAAAGTACAACAGCAGAGTTTATGTTTGGTTGTTATCCACTGGGCAATAAAATATCGATTGAGCACTTTATAAATAATTGTAAAAACACAGGGGGTTATATTTCAGGCAATAGTGGTTTTATTAGGAAAATTATTTGAATATTCCTCCAACTTTAAAGACATATGACCATCACAGATTCAGATCCGGACTGGGACTTGACAAAGTCAATGAGGAGACAGATGGCAACAAAAGAAATGTTTCAATAAAAAAACAGGTAAGATATAGTAAGAAAATCTAAATTCCAGACTGAAAATTACTAACAGCAAATTATTCCTTCTTTTCTTTTAAAGCTAGTCCTGCTTCTTGTCTGAAAACTACTTTATTCTTCTTTCAAACTGACCTGTTTAAGTTACCTTTTAAGTCAGGTACTGATAAATTTCCATGACTAATTACATTTTAAAAAGGCACTGAAAAGCATAACTTTGCCACATTTCTTCCAGATATTTCACTCTTAATTTTGAAAGTGTTTCATTTCAAAATATTCTAGATGGTTTATTTATAATACGTATTTAAAACATACTAGATCAAACAAAATCCTTTTCTCTCTCTGAAACAATTAAAAAATTTTAAAATAGAGTTGCACAGCTGTAAGGCAAAAGAAGAATAGTTGATGTTGGCAAGCAGCTGTTGTGCAACACGCCTGTTTTCACAAATGAATCATAATTGTGTCTCTTGAAACTTGTGCTCCCCCATCTGTCTGTTGTATCCGTTACAGAGAGGAACATGTCTCTATGAAATTATGAACTACATTTTGTATTATGTTAGAACATATGTCTAATCTTGCCCCAAAGCAAACCTATCAAATTCCTTGCCAGACAGCTGCCCTTCCTGCAAAAGATGCTTGACATCTTAGTGGGAGAGTGACACTGGAAAACCATTGAAACTGCAACTTGAAACCTACTTCTTCAACTGTTAAGTCTACTTCATCTGTCTGACTAACAGATGACTAAATTTATCCCATATAATAGCTATTTAATGCTAGGCAGGGAGCCACTAGAATTGAGGACTTAATATGGAAAGGGAGCCCTCGAGAAGACCAGCAGAAGTCATAGTTAAGAACTAGTGTGTAGTAAAAGAAAGGAGTCACACAAGAGAGTAAGAGAATTAAACAGGCAGAAAGGGTTTTGCCTGTTCTAGAACACATGGAAGAAAGAATTAATCTCATGCATCTTCATAGATCTATGTGAAAACAAGTCAGCCCCAGCTGTAATTATGTTCAACAGAGAGAAACAAGAGGCTGCTTTGAGTGTAACACTAACCAACCTCCTGAGATGCCTGTTTCCTTCCACCAAACACTGCGAGTCTCCTGTAGGTATGACTGGATTGGTATGACAAGGTTACAGTTTCAAGTTACAAAAAATGAGGCAAAACCACTGAATTACTCAATTAGACTATTCACATCTTTTTCTTCCTGACCCCAACATTACTTCCAATTCCATGCCACAGGCCTCTTCTTTGCAGTGCCAATCATGACTATCAATTGAATTTATCCATTTCTAAACACTTACCCATTTCTTTTTTTTTTTTTTTTTTTTTTTTTTTAGCATTTCCTAAGGGTAGGATAGTTTACCTAATCTAACTCCAGAACAACCAACAATTTTTTTCCACCTGAGTTGACTCTGAAAAAAGCCCCAGTGACACTGATTGGTCTGGGTTTTTTCTTTTTCTTTTCTTTTTTCTTTTTGGGCTTTCCTCCATCTTTCGCATTTGCTTGCATTGGCAAAAAAAAAAAAAAAAAAAAAAAAACCACAAAAAAAACCACCAAAAAAAAAAAAAAAAAAAAAAACAAGCCAAAAACCCCCCCAAGTGTAAATTGAGTCAGTCCCAAGTCCATATCATACTCAGTAACATGAGCTTCAGGTTACAATCCAAATATCCAAGACAACGCAAATTTTGGTGCTAAGGACAGAAGCATCCTATACAACCAGTCATCAAAGATCTGTTCTGAGGCTGGGACTGTGCACTGGTCCCAAATATAAGGACAGTGATTGTGCTCCATCCAAAGCCGAGATGGTCCCACTTGCCACACACAGGAGATCCCTTGCATCCACTTAGACTGCAAGTTCTTTAGGTCAATAGCTGATATTGCACATCTCCAAACTGATGGTCCCCAAGCTTTCTGGATGATTCTTAGCCTACGGTGCTTCTACAGAGTTCCATGTATCCTGATTATGAAAACAAGGATCAGGACACAAAACACATATTAAAGACCAGCACTGAACACAACCATGGCTTTGCTGCAATCCCTGTGATAATCTAGGAACTACAGCTCTGAATCAGGCAGCACGACAAGACTGATTTGCTTAAGCACAAACCTAACCCCAAACAGCAACAAACCCACAGTGTTATTATTTTATTCTTCACCATACATATAGGACTATTCATGTGGTGAATACTGTTAGATAAAACTGTAGTGGGTTAAGAGAATTGCACCACTGCAAATTTCCAGTGGACGAAAAATCAGCCTCAGCATAAAATCAATCTCAAGTCTCAATAACTTTTGTACATATCCACAAATTTAAACATAGTTTTTGACAAGTAAATAATTGGTTCTGATGCTCAAACTGTGAGCTTAAACTCATAGTCTTGCAACAACCTCTTATCTTTCAGTGATGATAAACAAATTTATGTGAAACACAAGAAACCCATACGTTAATTGAATCATCTCTGGTTCTTCTCTTAATTCATATGGAAAATTGTTCCCAAAGTACTTCCCATGCAGTACTTAATGTCTTTGACCATCTCCTGCTAGCCACATAATAACAATATATAAAAATCCAAGTTTCTTTCTCAGAATTTCAACAAGTAATAACATAGCGAATAGAATATCTGTACCTGGGCAAACTTAACAACATGAGCTTTCTGTATTTAAACAATCTGTCAAACTTTTAGGCTTCCTTAGGGGACATCATCTCCAGAATATTACAGCAGAATGGCATAAATTTATTTTATAAGTTACATGTCTGAAGAACATCAGGTTATAGGAAAACTTCATTAAAACACATCAAAAAGTATTCATATATAAAAAACAGAAACCTTTTTGGGAACAGCTTTTATGTGTTTAGCAGGAAAAAAGCAATTTAAAAAGTCAATCAAGTAAGTGGTTTTCCACTTATGGTTGTGCTTTATACATTTAATTCTTTCTTTTTGTTAACACCCCAATATTTAAAACAGTTTCTTATGAAGGCACATGGAGTTGAAATTATGAAGTAACTTATCACAAATTTATCCTTCAGTGTTATTGCTTATGGATGGTTCTTACAGTATATTTGGGCTCAAAGGCCCACAATTCACTCTTAATTTCCTCTCTTTGATAGGTTTTCTGTCCTCAGGGTGAAAGATCTCCAAGGATATCAGTGCAGAAGTAGCACAGATGTATATGGAATATTTGTTATGCTATGACTGCAGCTCATACGACCTCATCTGGCTTGATATGACAGGTGGCAAAACCTGGGTTATCTGCATTTTTATCTAGACAAAAAAAAAGGACTGAAATTACTTTAACTAGTTCCATTTCCAGTCACTCCCTGCACATAAGGATCACAGGGCTGTGTGTAGCCTTAACTGAAATGTTTACTGATTTACAAGTCAAACTGGGTCTGTGCTGAGGGCTTTGGGGAAATTTTCCACTCTATCCAAGTACTGGTTCAGTCCTTCTAACATTAATGATACGAGGAATATCAATGCCAATCATCTACTAATTGTTACCACATCACATCTGTTTGCCATCACAAAAACTCTAGAAATTTGCCTAAGAAGGGCTCTCCAGAGGGTACCCAGTCAACCACCAAGCACAGAGGCCAATTAAATATAGGGGCCACACACATCAGCTCACTGCCTGAGCATTTCTTCACCATCTCCCATGAAGGGGATAATACAGTTTTGTTAAGCAACCTGTTCCAGTACTTTATCTTCAAAGCAATTAGAAAGCTTTTCCTGGCACATGGTGTTTTGGTAACAGCATGAGTTCTGGCTGGGGAGAGGTTTGGATGACAAGGGAGCATGTGTATGGGAGTGGCCTTTAGCAGCAGGAAGTATTAGGGTTGTTGCTTTTGTAACTTGGGAAGTTGCCCTAAAATCTTTCGTGTGGGCAACACCTCAGTAACTTTAGTCAATTTTTTTTCTGTCACTGATCATGTTTTTAAATACATATTTGCATGTTTTATACCCTAAATCCTTGGGTACTGATTTTATCACACCTCACACTGCAACTTTTCCACTGTATTTCAGACCAGAGTGGGAAAAAAAAAATCATTAACTACTTTTATTTTCATATAATGTTACTGTAGCCTGTCCTTCAACAGAAAATTTACCAATATACAAAGAAAGCAAACAAAAATAATTTTTAACAAAATAAAGCAAAAGATTGTCCAAATAAAGGACAAACACTTTTTAAAATGCATACATTAATAAAATGGTCCTTGATTCTGTAAAAAATTATTTGTATATTCAACTCTTTTACAATTTACGTGACAACTTTAGCAAAATAAATTAATTAGTGGGAGCTGTGCAACTAAATCTTCTTGAGGGAACTTAAAAATCCTATTGAATTTCTCCTACCATACCAAGTCCAGGAGCAAAAAAAACATTTTATAAGACTGCTATGTTGAGATTCAATTGCAACAATTTTATTCAGCAATGTAGGGTATCTTTAATAAAGGCTGGTCTTTTGGCTGTACTCTGCAGTTCCTAGCAGACCTGAGCACAAGTGAAACTTTTAGTTTATGGAACTGTTAGGTCTACTGGTCTTTTGGTTGTGCCTGGGCTCCCACCAATGTCGAATTAAGTGGATTTGGCTTACAGGCAAGAATCAGGTTGTATTTCTTTAATTTATATATCAGCAAGAGATTATAAACATAAACAGAAGTGTGCAAATCGGTTTTATTTTTAACTTTGAAAAAGGTTCTCAAACATACTCAGTTTTGGCTTCCCTATTATTTAATTCTTGGGTAACTTAATCTTGATTTCAACAATGCAAAAGGGTGAAAAATGAAGAAAAGAAGAAAAGTCGCTGGCCTAGAGACAGCTCGAAGGAAGGAAGGAGGCAGGAAGGAAGAAAAAACCATTGCTAATACCTCTGCTATTATATAAGGATATTCCATTTAATCATAACCCTCATCACAAAGTGCACCTCAGGAGAGTATTGCAAATCAAAATTCGCATATATTATACAAAGACTCAGTTTTAATAAACTGCATATGTCTCTAATGTTTTGGAAATTATTATAAATGGAGATAAGTCCACCAAAACTTTAGGAGGTATCCAGGCCCATATTCCACCCAAAATACAAAGATGCCTTGTAATTCTCCAGTTCATTCTCTTATTTCAGTTCAAATGGCTCAGATACTTCAGCCCCCTACAATCTTTTTTCCCTTCTGAAAATCTGCCCTAGTGTCTGTCTCCTGGAGCCTTTCTGCCAGACATATGGCATTACCTTCCATGTGATGCTGCGGATCATCCTGCTCAAAGGGCAGTTCTTCCTACCATGTCCTCCCCTGACATTTCAGAGAGAAAATTTAGCTGAAAATTTTCACAGTTTTCCGACTAATTATCCATTCCCTCATGAAACAGTAAAAGACAGCATTTGTGGTGCCTAAGGAGCTCTTAAATTAGGCAGGCTGATTTTGAAAATTACAAAAACTTAATGAAAAATCAGACATTCACTAAAATTACCCCATACATATTGCTAGAAGACATACTTATGACTCTCAGGCATTTTAAAATCTGGTTTTAATAGGTTCTCAATTTAACGTTTTTATAGCAGTAAAGGTGACAAGCCAATAAAAATATTTGGCAAGACCTTTTTTTTTCTAGAGTGGAATATAATGAACCCAAGTTAAGACAGATACAATAGTCTAACCAAGTCCATGTCTATCATCCTTAAAAGAAAAACTGATCTGTAATTCACCATGGAAAAAGCTACAAAACTGTGGGTTTGTTATAAAATAGGACTGAACGTCTCAACCCAATTTTGGCGACAAAGTGCAAAGAGAAAGAAAAAAGAGAAAAAGAAAAGAAAAAAATAAAATGAAAGGATTTAGTGCAAAGAAACTGGGTTTGATTTGGATTTATTTTATATCGCAAGCAAAAGAAAAAGCTCTGTCTCAGGAGAGCAAAAATTAAGGCATGAAAAAGGAGGGGGGAAAAAAAATCACCCCTTCCCTAAACTGTATATTCCTACATAGCCATTGTATCACATAAAACTCGTGAAATGCTAACTGAACAAAAGAATTACTTGGTTCCTTAAAGCTTTGATAAAGTGTGTGCACAGAAGCCACTGACAGGAGACAAACTTTTGACTACACTAGCACTTTTCTCCAGAGGAATGTCTTGTCTCTATAAACATGGCAGCATCAGGGTCAAAACTGCATTTCATTTCAAGAGTTTCTAACAGAATACAAAATTACCTTCTTGGCTATTTCATCCAGGATATTTGTATTTTTCCAAAAGTATATGCATGTTCAAATCTCTCTCTCTCTCACTAGAAGTTGCTATTCTAAAATATGCAGAGGAAGAAATAACAGGAAATTCATGTCAAAACAACAGAATCATTATATGCCATGACGCAAGATTAAAAGGGGATGTACATTATCCTTAGCAAGATTCAGAGAAGCAAAGCAATGAATTGCCTGAAATGTATGGTTTAAAGTTTGAGGAATTAGCCCAAAACAAATGTCATGGATTTGGTTCTTACATATGTTCCAGCTAGCTTTAAAAAGGCCACAATTTTGCCAAATTCCACTCAGTGTCTTCTGTCTTCTGGCAAAAGACTTAGTCTACTGACAGGGTATAGATCTGAGTGCCCTTTTAGTGAAGAATGAAGACAAGACAGATCTTATTGCTTTGAAGAAGATATTTAGAGTGGATACTTGGAAAAAAATTATGTAAGGAAAAAGAGTAGGGATACATAACAGAATGTCAGGGATTACATAACAGAAAGTGTAGGGGAAAAAAGAGAAACTTCAGGCTATACAAACATAAGGAAACAGCCTGCCATATGACTTCTACTAAGGTCAAAGAGGCAAAGCAGCTTTCATGACACAGAAGCTGTGGAAAATCCCCAGGAAATCAGAGATCAAAGCAAACGGAATCTCAAAAATAGGCCAGTTTTTCTCAACATTAAACTCTAGATCACCATAAGTGCAACTTCCAACATATAATAGTATGAACTTAATAAAAGTATGTTTTTCCTAATGTCATGATTTTTATCCCTCCCAAAGTAATAAATATTTTGAGTAGATTGATAGATTTTCTTGGTTTATTAACATAAAAAAGAAGAGGCAGTCTCAACCCATTATGTGAATGCTGTGATCAGATTAATAGACATAGAGGAGAAAAATCCTCTTCCTAAGGCCAGACTTAACACAACTGAGATAAGTGTGCTGCTGCAAATGCCACACAAGCTCATCTGTAGACAGTCAATTGCAAAACAGAAAGAAGCTGTAGGAGGGCTGAAAGCTCAAGCCCCCAGCTTAAAATCAGAAAATACATATACATTTCCTAACTGTCAGAATAATTAACCAATAAACATGTAACATTCAATGGTTGTGATGATATCTTCCCTACCAGCAATTTTTTAGGTAACACTAAATTTTTGATGAAAAGACACAGTTCAGCGACAATTATTGGAGACTCAGAAATCCAGACCAGATACCACATAGTATTCCCATCATCTCTTGTGTCAGTCAACCTCAGTTTTAAGAAGAAACTAGAAGCCAATCAGCTTTTACATTTTAAGAAGAAACTCACAAAGCCAATCAGCAACTATAAATGTAAAAGAGAGAGACTGAGAGCTAGATATGCATGCAGTGTATTTCTCAGGCAGAAACAGCCCTGACAGTGCAAACTTCAAATTCAGCCTCTGTTTTCTAAGAGTAAGAGAAAAAGGCAACTGATATAACATGGGTAATCCAAACACCAGAAAATGAAAATAAAGATGGGAGTTTCTCCCCTTTGTGTTTTCTGTTCTCTGTCCTTTGAATAGAGTGGGAAATTCCTTGAGTAGGTTACTCCTCATCCTGGATGTTTGGAGGGAGATAGGAAAGGAGCTGTGTTCCAGCTCCAGCTTTGAACTCAGAAGAAGAGATTTATTCAGGGAAGGGCCACTTCTGCTTTAAAGAGATTTTGTGGTGTTTCTAGCATGGCTAGCGCTGCCACAAGGCTGACCTCCATCACAGGACCCAGTTGTAATTTTATTTACTGATGGTGAGACCAGTTGCTTGATTTATCAAGCAATCAAACCAAGCAGATATTGCTTGGTTTATCTAAATGTCAAAAATCACGACAGTAAACATGGAATTTACATGTCTCTATATACATAGAATCTCTTCAATATACATAGAATCTCTTCAATAATTTAAACCACAATGTATATTAATAAAACATGTCTTTACCTAGACATTTACTGGGAGACTTGCAGAAGATGGTGGAAGGGAATTTACTTTCTTTCCTTTTGTGAACACAGCAACACTACTTGCTAAAAAAAGGAGAGTTGGGGCTGAAATAACATTTCTGTATTGAACTACTGCAAAACACTGAGCAGCTGTTGTTGCTCAGAGATTTTCCTAGCTTCTACTTTTCCACATTCTATTTAATGTGGATCAAGCAGGGAGTAAAATTTTTTCTCACAAGCTTGTCCTTCAGCAGGGCTGTGAGCTCAAAAGCTTGGTTTTTTCCTTCAGCTGTATCAGCTGTTATAATAAAAGATAGCCCATCTCCCTATACACCATAAGCTCTCCTTTCATCAATGAAAGCTGAAATATCTGTAGCTGAAAGCATCATTTTCCATCTGACAAAGGAAAATGTTGAATTCAGAAGGCTGAAAAGAAGCAACTATTGGGCATTCAACAACTTGATGAGATCTTGTAGAAAAAAAAAATCTAAAAGGCAGATGTCAGTTATAGTGGAAGCCAAAGAAAAAAATGAAAGCTGTAACAAATGAAAAAGTGTTAAAAAAGAACCTAGGCAGACACTTGACTGCTTTGGTTTTCTGATTGTCTGGTCCCACTTTCTGTGTGATTTGAGCTAGTATCAATCTGGTCTCAGGTGAGTCAAGGGTAGGTGCATATTGCTGGAGGAATCAAGGCTTCTCAACAGTATCTTCTCTACCTCCAGATCCAACAGCATTTGAAGAGCTAAGTAATCTTAATGCAGATGGAGACACCAGGCCACAAAGGCCTGTTGATGCAGCAGAGCTGGAAATACTGTGTATTAACAGCACTGTTTCAAATGCCTTCCTCAGACCTAAGCCATACACCTATTAAAAGGTGTGAAAAATATGATGTGTAATCAGTGTCATCCTGTGGTGGTACAAGAAGGGGCAGGGTGCACACCCCATAATGAATGTGCCTTTCTCCCCCTTTACAATGGTATGAGGTTGATTCCTAGCAATGGAGCACCACCCCACTACCTCCAGAGATGTCTGGGTCACAGCAGGTTACCCTGTGCACTCTGGGGAAGAGGAGACACACACCAGGAGCACCCTTATGGCTTCAGAGCTATCATCATAGGTTTTCCTTAAAGTGGGAGAAGAAAACATGCCCCTTTCACCCTATGAAGTTTATTAGAAAAACTACTTTAGGCTACTGGTAGATTTTTTGGGGATTCCTGTGGAATACTGAGGCTGAGAAGCATTATAGTTAGGGCACTGAGCAGGTAATTACCTGAGTAAATGTCCTCTGTGATTACTCCTGTCTCTTGCTAATCCCATCAAATCTGGCAGGTTTGACTGTATGTTTTCTGAAAGGAGGAAACAGCCATGCATTTGCAGACTGATGAGAGGCAATTTACAGGTTTTTCAAGTGACAGGAGATGGGAGTGATGGGAGGAGGAAGGAGAGAGAATTACATTCTGTGAATGTTCATGAGTTTGTGTAATTATACTGTTGGAGGTAGATAGGAAAAGACTCCCAAGTCCAACCATGACCTAGTATAAAACCTAGAATTTCAAAAATAAAATAGTATTCTGCTCTATGGGTAGCGCATATACTACTTCCCTTTACTTTAGCTGGTACTTACCTGAGAGGTTTATTCCCAATACTAACTTGGATGTAAGATCACTAAAGGAAAATAATGTGATGTGTGAACACAAGGAAGAAGAGAATATGAAAGGGCCACCAATAAGTAATGACCTCAGTTTGTAAAACATGTCTCCAACCATGACACAGCTGCCCGATGACAAGAAGGGCATTACAGTTAAGGATTTTCCAGTCCTTTTGTTTTCAATTCCTACATCCAGAGCTTTGTAACTTGTCCATAAACTTCAGCAATCCAATCACTATGGTTGAGCACCTTCTTAAATATTCATCTGGCTGTGTCATTAAACTATTAAATAAGCCTGATCTGGCTATTAAATAAGGGTGAACAGAAAGAGCTTTCAAGTAACATTATTCAAGAATTTACTCCCTATTTAAAGTGTAAAGAGATGCATCACATCCATCACAGACATTGTCTTAGCTGCAAAAGTTACCGTAAGGTATTGCACACTTTCCTCAAAAAGAATTGCAGAAAGCATCCACTACAAGATTATAGCTGTACCTTCTTATTTATAACCTACAGATGATAACCTAAAGCTCTAAGTTCATGCCTTTGATCTCCATGAAGGAGCCTGAGGACAAGTATATTTCATCCTCACATAACATTTTATGAATTGTTTGTAAAGCACAGTTGGAAAGCAAAATATTTACACTACTTCTTGCACAGAGGTAAGCTGAAAGTAGCCCCAAAGCTAAGATTTTTACTGCCACAAAAGGTCTTCCTGAATACAGTCCCCCCCACAAGCAGCTGTGTGCACTTTTTCTTTAATGTATGGTATCCTTCTAGGATGAAAATAATTTTATTTGAAAAAACACTTGAGGCAAAGTTTACTATTGCTTAGATAAATGTTTACATTAAAATTTCTAACATCCATAAAGTCAAGATGCTTTTTGATATTTGAAAAAAAAAAAAAAGGAGAGGCATACCTCCACCTCATGCATGAGAGTTCCCTTGAAAAATCAGATCTTATTTTCAGAGTTCAGCAGGAAGATTGCTTGCATATGTACAGATTAAGATAGTTTCAAAACAGCCATACGTTTTTCCCCCTGCAATGTGTATGAACTATATGCATTGAAAAAAAAAAAGATTGATTATGGTTTTAAAAATCTACCAAAGAATTAATATGAAAACATGTCTGACACAAAAGGAAAGCATGACCTGCATTACAAAGTTTTGCAAGTTTTGTGCCTACTGGTGTGTTGGAGATAGTTCCAACCCTGGGTAACTTCAGACAAAACAAAATTGTATGTAACAACTATCTTTACAAAAGGGCATCTACCAAAAAACTTTATTTTAAAAGAAATAGAAATTTAAAATGCATGCATTCATGCATATATATCAAAATGCACACAAAGATAAGTAAATAAAAAGAGTAATTGTTCAGCTGAACACAGGAAACATCCAAATAAAATAATATGTGAAATATATTGTGATCCAACTCCATTACTGAAGGCCTTTATATTTCTCATCATAATTAAAATTAATACCTCATTTCAAACACAAAACTCCAAACTTGCCTCCTACGTCTTTAGTGCAAACTACTTTAACATCGGGCATAAAATATTTGTTGATGAAAGGCAAATTACCTTCAAACCACCCATACATTTCTCACAGGCTCTAAATTTTAATGATACATTTAAAAAATCAATATTAAAAGAAAATTTAGCTGTGTTAACACCATTTACAGCAGTTGTATTAAGAAGAAACCAGATTAATCCCATGAACATTCAGAAATATAATATTTAAAATTTTTAATTGACTGAATTTACGTCTCAGCATGCTGAAACCACAGTTCACAACAAAGGTTAATGGTGAAACAGTAGCAAAATCTGCAGCCACATGCTGCACTAAACAGGATAGCACGCAAAATGCACTCATAGAACAAATAATGCCAGTAATTATCAAGTGCTGCACCATCCAGTCCAGTTCTGTTGCAATTATTAGTAAATATTTGTTTTTGTCATTTGGCTTAGTTTGTAAATGTTAAGCACTTGTTCTAAACTATAACATTTAGAAATTACTGGTGTATTTATTAACATTTGAGTAAGCCATAAAGGCAATATGTTGATTTAGATTAAAGCAATATATTCACTTTCCTACAAACACTGCCCTTGCTATTTGACTTACAGGTGGTGCATTGCTGTCCAAAATACTGTCTAAAAAGCAAAGGGTTAGGAAGTGGGCAAGAGAGACTGCGAAAAATAAATAAAATAAGTAAAAGACCCTTATTCATTCTAGATTAAATTCACCCCTGTTCAGAGAGCTGGCACAAGGCTTGTGTACTTCTTACATCTTACTTAAGTACCATTTTAGGAATGAGTGCATAAATTCATGCTGTCACAAATATTTCTTAGACACGATGTCTTTCCTCTCTCCGTGCATGTGAACTTCCGCCTTTCCTGCAGTACGGCAATCCCAATTTAAAAACAGTAAATAATTAATTGTCTTCAATCAGAAGTATCTTAGTTTATGTCCCTGATTTTCTATGAACATATGCACATTTTTCAGCCACTCTTGGAATAATTTATCATTA
Source organism: Melozone crissalis (assembly GCF_028551555.1). Classification (NCBI taxonomy): domain Eukaryota; kingdom Metazoa; phylum Chordata; class Aves; order Passeriformes; family Passerellidae; genus Melozone; species Melozone crissalis. Next base: position 29,952,752 of record NW_026535782.1, on the reverse strand, counting down.
CTGTATTGTTCTTTAATTTTCTCCTAATCAGGGACTATTAATGGAACACTGAACATCTTCCAATTATTTTTTTTCTCACTTTAGCATTCTATTCCTCTAGGACAAGAAATTATAACATGATGAAATTCAAATAAAATGTAAGGTTCTGTTTTAGAATTTACGCAGGAGTTTGCCCACATTAAAAAAAATACTTGTTTTTCCACTGTTTTTCTATCAAGACCCAGAATTTAGGGACATGCCAAAAAATTTTTCCAGTTGGAAGCACTCTATCCAAACACCTTCCAGAAGGTATGTTCCCCAAAATTTCAACTTGGAAAGGTGCAGCTTTGATAATTTAGAAAAGTATACCACAATGAAATGGAAAGAAAATATTGCTGGCTTTCTCCCGTTGAGCTCTAGTGCACTGAAATGAGACCTCAAGATCTTGCTTCAAAACCCTTTAAAATCCCATTAAGATGCACTTCACAAGATTGTTATGCAGTGAGTGAATTAGTTGGTGCTGCTGCTTCTGGACAAGGCAAATCTCGTGGGGCATCTCCTGTCCCATGGCATGCAGAGCCTCGAGCACCAGCGGCACACTCAGGCGTGGGCAGAAGGGGCGTCTGCTGAGATTTAGTGATTTGGGACCTGCAGGGAAGCAGCACAACAACTGCAATGCCAGCCATGAGCCCACTGTATATTCCTTGTCAAACCCACATGGATGCTTTCCTGTGTAACCTGGTCTTGCTGACCCTGCCTTGGTAGAGGGGTTGGACTGGGTGATCCCTTCCAACCCTGACTATTCTGTAATCCAGTGATTCCTAGCAAGAAAAAGGTGCCTTATCCTAGGTGCAGAAGGTTAAATTTTGCCTACATATCTGATCACACTGTAGAAACTGTTTTCCTGCTGGAAGCCTTGTTCTCTGACAAGCTCCATTACTACTGCGAGCATTACAGAGAACATTTTGCCATCTTTAATATAATACGATCTTTCCATAAGAAAAATCAGAATATATTTGACATTTCAACTCAAAAATTGCAATCTTCATACCTACACATACAGACAAGCCCAAAAATTCAATTTTTTATCTCACAGTAGCATTAAAAATTCCTTCTAAATGTTTATAATCCCCCTCTTCCTAAGTCATTAGATTTAGTGAAGTAACTTTCACCATTAAAAGACCAACACTGAGCAAAGCATCATAGATTATGTGTAAAAATAGTAAGAAAAGCTAAAACTTACCCATAGGACTATAATGCTGGCTATTTTAAGAGACAAAACCAACCTCCCACAACACCTGCATTTAGATCTGACATGTCATGCAATGCTAGAAGCAGACATAACAACACTTGATAGCCTGCCATGATGCATGACATCCTCTAATCCCATTTTTTTAGCCTGCTCCCACTGATGGTTGTTACGGACTTCTCGGTACCTACAGGAGAAGATACTTTACTCAAAAATGCACAGGCTAATCTGCAGGCACCTGCAACTGTATGTTTTTCATATTGAATCTCATATGAACTGTTTCTTTGAAACAGAAAGACATCTTGTGATGCCTGGGCACTGGCAAATGCATCTGGAAAGTCATACAATTTTAAAAACTCCAAACCCTACAGACAAAAAAAAAAAAAAAAAAACCCCAAAAAAACCACAACACACAATCCAACACAAACCAACCCCCCCAAAAAAGGAAAGAAAAAGAGAAAAGAGAAGTAATATTTTAGTTCCATTTTCCTGATTAGGAGCATAAGGTTACTGAGAAAAGCATTCCCATCAAAGAGTAAAGAAGATTCTATATTTGGGGTTTTCCTTAGACTGACAGCTGCTACACATAAGGAATACAAGTCATACAGAGAGTTTTCCATTTCATGATATTCTTGTTGAAATCTCTGAAATACTGAAAAAGTAATAAGAAAAAAAAAATCTATCTTATGTTTTGAGAGAAGATAAAAGATGGCTCTATGGAATGCTTAGCAATAGTTGCAGCAAAGATTTTGAATTTAGGTGAATAAATAGTTTCCATTAAAATGTCTACCCTTCACCCAGAATGCTGCTCAGTATAGGCAGCCTCAAAACACTGAAGAAATTATCTTCATTCTTTGAACTACTGATGCGTTGCCCAAGTGTACAAAACAGTATTTCATATGACAAGATTTACAGTGAAATAAAAGCATTTCAAAAAGCATTCTCTTTAAATTGTCTCTTCATTACATGGATGAAATAAATTTTATAACAAGAACACAGTTCTCCCAGGTTTTAGACAGATGACATACTAAAGGGCAATTAAGAGTGCACACTGAGCACTGCTGTGCATGGCACGTAGGGGACACAGCTCTAAGGATCTGCCTAAGCCAAGCACTGCAAAGAACTGCTTGTGACATCTGTCCTCAGCATCTCAGAAAAGGTCCAGGAAGACAATTACTCTCATCTGGACTAAAATGTACAATTTACAATGAAATGTTATTGCTCCCCTACACACGAAGTGAACAGCTAGAAAAGAGGTTATCAAGAGCAACAAAAGGGTAAAAAATGAAAACACAGGCAGAGTGAAAAAATAGGCTTAGAAAAAAAAATTACATATATATAAATATCTATACACACACACTTGAACCGCTTAGTATTCTGTGCTCTTTTTTTTCTCTGCCACAGTGTTTTCATTCTATGCTATCTCCATATGAGCCATCAAGACACCTTTTGGACAGAAATCCCTGAACTGGTGACACCTCCAGCTTGCAACTCTCAGGTTTTCCATTCCTAAGAGTATTCTGCAGAGACAACACACAAAGACTCACTGGGATGACAAAGTGTCTCATGTACTTCCATCTGCAAGTGAACTTTTTATTACACCTCAACCTAATCAGTAAATACACTTCTGCTGAACTGATGGGAAGAAAAGAGGATATTTCTGCAGCGAAGGATTCCATTTTTTTCCTCCGATATTCAGTCAAGTCTTCCACATCTCCCATACATTTTGCTCATGACACAGCAATTAATATTCTCCCTTTATGAATTAAATAGGAACAAAAATTACATTATATTGACCAAACACCTTAACACCCATAGCAACAATTCTTGATTAAATAGAAACACATCTTTACAGAACAAAGCCCAAACTTTCTCAGTCCCCCCAAACTGCAGGTAAGTGATGCAAAGATGCAGAGCAAAAATCAAATCTAAGCTTTAAATACGACCATATGGGGGCTTTTTTGCTACCGCTACCTCTAGCATTCAGATAAAAATCACACACACACCATCCTCACACCACATATGTCAAACCTGACTGACAGCAGCGCTCTATATTTGCAGCCTTTCTGCTTATTATCATGTGCCAAACTATAGGAAAACATTCTCCATTATGACACTAATTAAATTATTTCATGTCTTGATACCCTGAAAATGCCCAGAAGGATCAATATGATGTTTCTTTAATGAGAGAAGATCCTTAGAGCCAACCTGAAAACAATGAATTGATGATAGTAACAGCTGGTAGGAAAGAGTACTCCAGTGGAATGAGGAGAATTGAGTCTGAGCACTATCATATAACATTGCTTAATCTCAATGTCACAAAAGACCATTTTAGTGATCAGAAGTAATCCTTTCTACCCAGGAAGAATGCATCTTTGTTTCTGGTTGTTTGAACTGACTCAGCCAATTTAACTTTTATCCAGCTTCTCAAATGACTTTATCCATCTAACTTTAATCTCATAATAGCAGTCAAAAGGGACATAAAATTAAGATAAAAATATAACATTTGAACATAAAATATAGTTGTGTTCAAAACCTTCTGGGCAAGATTTCAACCCAACTTTATCCATGTCCAGCTTTTATTCATAATAAGCAGCAACGCAGACCTGCCAGCAATTTAAAAACCGTGCTAATTATGGAGAAAGGAACTCTCGACTCTTTTTAGAAAATAGCTGCTTCTGATTTAACATAGTTATCTCTCCCTTCCACATCGCCTTTCTTCTCCCTAATGTAAAATACCCTCAAAAAATAAATTGCAGTATGAACCCAACTGAGATGAAGCCTTTCTTCAGAACCCAAACCAAACAGAACTGAATGGATTTAGATTCTTTTATCTGGTTTCAGCAAATCAGAAGAAACTCTGTTTTTACTTAAGGAAATAAAAGCTGTTTATTCCAAAAGAGGCCTTTTGGGTGAAATTCACTTTAACACAGGAGGTCAGTGAAGATGTAGTCTCTACTTTGGTCTTGCTCAAACCCTCAAAACACGAAATTAGAGGCACAGAAACCCTTGGGTTAGCCATCCTGTGCTGAGACACAAAAAAAAAAAACAAGATGGAGAATCCCTTGTTGGTTTTCAAGGGATGGAATTAAGCTCCTAGTTCTCATGCTCTTACATAGTAGGATCACCTGTGACCACTAACTGCCTGGGATCTAGCCAAGACTTTACTCCTTTCCCCATATTTTATATATTTTATCAAAGAATTTTTTTCTTCTTTCAGTTGTACTCAGTGTCTGGCCAAATATAACCTGGAATACTGCTTTTCAATTGTAGTCACACTGAAGACCATTTTTTAAGAAGGAAATATCCTAAAGTTGCCTATCCCAGAGCCACCCAATTCCAATGCACTGTTTCTTTGGATATGTGCATGCTTGATAGTATCACAATTACCATTAGAATGGTGTGAAGGGAGCTAGATGCAATAGACTTTTATCAATGCGGGCAACACTTATGACGTGCTATGACCCATCTTTTTTCCTTGTATTCCTAATGTTAACTTTTCATTCCCTGGTTATGGCATTCTACTTTAGCACTCACATCAGCATTTACAGAACCACTACTTCTATGGTTGTCATCTCCTGGCTTTTCAGAAAAAGCATGACCACAGTTATCTTGATGGCAACAGCCCTAATATTGGAGAATTCGAACTGCAGGCTAAGAAATATTCATATTTTAAAATGCAGGATCCCAAAATTATTTTGGAACTTAAAGCATTATAAATGGAGCCACAAAAGACTTAAGAACTGATACTTTGCTAGCAATGAAGGCCTCTGTGTGCACCTCCTGGAAGTACTTCAACCACTGTGTAGTATATTGGAAGCCACCTCAATAAATCACAAACCACAGAGTGAAAATCCTCATCTGTGACAATTAAACACTGGCACATGGAACATTCAAAATACAAAGTTCTCTGAACAACATATATTCTTATTAGTACACAAAACCTGTATCACTCTATTTAAAAAGAAGCCTTTTTAAGCATATTAAGTTTGTTGTCACAAGTCTCCTGTGGTTTATCTGTGAGATAAACCTCAGGTGTAAAACCTGGCCCGGCTGAAGGACTGCTTCTCACTGATTTTACCCATGGAATATTATGTGCCATTCCACAGAGTGGAGAAACAAGCATGGAAGCTTCAAAGCAGTCAAGAAATGTGTGCTAAAGTAATTCAATAATTCATTTTCCTGTCTGTTCCATCACCACTGGACTAGACTAACTCTCTTTCCCAACACACCATCTATGACAACAAATTACTGTCCACTGGTAACAATGAGCCAGAAAAAATATGCAATTAGCCAACTGAATAATTATGGGTTTTATTTTGTATACTTAAAATATTAAGCAAAAAGAAAAGGCAATTACATCTTTCCCTACTTTAACTACTGCCCCTAAAACCAAAATAAATACACTTACAAACCTATCAAAAACAAAGCAAGAATTTGTGAAGGGCCAAGAAAAACAAAAATCTTCATATTAAAATTGAGTTTACACAGAGATACTGGAGAGCCACATAATTTACTTTTCCATGTCCTTATCCTACAAGTCTTTGTACACTCACTCACATGCATAGTCCCAGTGACTCTCAAGAGTACTCTTGATATTGCTTTCATTAGCTCTTTTCCAAGAACAGGAATTTTTTCTATCCCCTAGTGCAAACAAGTATGATCTAGCAGCCTAAAAACCATTTGCAAATCCATTAAACACAAAAGGAATCTTCACTTGCATCCAATACTTGCAGAACCAGGACCTTCTGAAAGATTTATATTGTCTTAAGCAAGGGAAGATTTTAGGGTTTGGGTCAATTGTCTTTATGTAATTTTTTCCTTAATAGAAGTTCTGGATCAAGACAAATTCCTCAGTTTTTTAGTATTAATTCTGATTTTAGGTCCTTCTTGTGGTGTTATGAACCCTTCTGATTCCTGAAATCTTTTTTCAGGACATCTAATATTTCTCCCCTAATGGCATATTAATAATTTCCTCTTCATATTTCTAATTTTTCAGAAATTTTTCTATTGTTAGTTAGCAGTTAGCAATCCAGGGAAAAACAGCTGACCATTTTACCTTGTTGTTATACCCTCAGTAATGCAGTCATAGATGCTCTATGCCCACTTCTTTTCCTTTTACACAGAATACTGACCCAGCCTATTGTTTAGGTACCCCAGGGTATATACCTATATATTTGCATTTATAATGGTGCCAAGACAGAGTCATTCTATTACATGTCTAATACTTCCAGATTTACATTGCACTCATAACAGTGGTGCTTAAGTAAATACAAGAAACAAAGAAAGCATTTGAAAGCACTGAAATATTTAATTTAAAAGAGACTGCAGCTTCTTTAAGTGATCCAGGGCAGTATGGCTCTTTCTATGGGTTAACACCAAGTTACAAACAGTTTGTCCACTCCTGATACTTTAACTACATGGCTCAGAAAACTGCAGAGCTCATTTACATCTGGAACATGCTGCAATCCATCTTGAAACTGAAAAACTATTTGATAAAGGTCTCAAATATATTTTATAATCTAATTCCCATAAAAAGTACTGGAAGATTGCAATTTATTGCAGTTTAAAATTGAACCCAGTGAATACACATGGGATGAAGCACACATTCATCCTCAGGGATAGATATTTAAATGACTGCATACAGAGATAAGAATTCAGAAACGTAAAGCACTCTCATATCCCAATGACAAAATCTGCAAAGGTGCTTAAGCATGTAACTCCCACTGACATAAACAGAAGTCAGTAATCTTAAACATCTGTGTTTAACCCTAGTCTTGAAGTCACTTCTGTCTGGTTTTTAAAGGCATTTCTTGCCCAACATGCTGGTAAATTCTTAAGGATATTTCTAAAACTCCATAAATACCTATTTGCATGATAAGACACCCTGAAAATCTAGCCTTTATTTGTAAACTGGGGCTAAAGATATATCAATTAAATCGAAATCCTCAGCAACATTAAGATGTCTCACTGCCACAGAAAGAGGGAAACAGAAGGCCCTGACAATTTTGAGGATCTTGCCACTAGGGAATGCTGAATGTTCCCCACATTTTATCAATCTTTATGAAACAGTTAAGTACAATCTGTTATTTCATATTTGCAATTTAACTTTTTTTTTTTAACTTAATACCCTCACTGACCTCATCTGCAGTTGTTGAAAACAGTTGCACTTAATGCTCCCACTAATGAGAGCTGGATTTGGTCTTTAGAGAGTGAAAAGAACTAAGGAAGAGGAGGTTTACATTACTACATAACTATTTGAAGGAGCAATTGAAGCAGTCAGAATTCACCCATTCAAACACAACCACCAATATGTTTTTACAGAAAATGTTTAAGACATCATTTAATATTCACAGTTCTGGAAGCCATTTTCATCTCTATAAATTGATTGTTCTTGGCAATCAAGCATTCTGTGTGTGCCAAGGAGATTAAAAAAAAAAAAAGAACAAGAAATTGAAGCCAACATACAGCAGTCTTATGTCAAGACTGATTTTAAAAAGAGAGATAATGAGATATCATTGTACTGTATTTTTGATAGGGCTTCTAAATTTTTTTTAATTGCAATCAGCACAAGAACTGTTTTTAAAATCCAACAGATTTATCATCATTGCCTGTCTCTGCAGTGCTATTCCTCCTTTAATGGTATGGAAGTTGGGCACAGAGAAATCTGCTTCTCCAAAATCAAACACGTCACCTTACAGCAGAACCAGAAATTATAACGCCCTGCAGCTTATTTCATGAACTTTACCACAAGATCATAATTGTTTTCTGTACTTCATTTAAGATGAACTACCTCAACAATTCGGGCCTTTAATTGGCTTTGTACCTCCAGTCACCCAGGAATTTTTTAATTCCCATGCATAATTTACATTAAGAATGTGCTACTCCTGCTTCTTAAATAATAAAGAAGTTTCTAATAATAGAATAATATTTGATGTCCTACTTCTAGGACTAAAGTTTGCTGAATGCACTATGCAATGACTTTTTTAATAAGGAGAAGCACTGTGAACTCATTGGAGCTTTAAGTAGAAAGTTAGAGTTCAGAAAATCAGCATCCCTTTATAGTTCTTACAGTTCCTCTAAAAAGAGCTTAAGACCAGCGCCGCTCAAAAGGGAGAGAAGAATCTATTACCTGTAACTATATTTACATTAAACTATTTTAAGAGCCAGTTTTAAAGACTGTACTACTTAATATAACACTGCCTTAATATATCCTGACTTAGTATGTCCTGCCTAAGAAGCAAAACACTTCAGAAAAACAAAATGGCCAATAGCACCATTATTCTTGGAGCAGCAGTATAATGTTTTTAACTGCTTTTATATACACACACACTTTTCGACTTCTTGGAGTTCTGAAATGTTTTTATCAACAGATGTTATAAGCATGCAGCCAGCACTGGCTGCATCAGCATTGGGCCACCCCAGCTCTACACTGGGGTTCAGTGCTGTTTCTACCAAAGAAACTGAACCAATTGACACAACTCTAGGACATTTTGCCAGTTCTGGCTAGCAAGTTTAGAACTCCTATGTAGATTTTAATAATTAAGAAAAGGAAATACTTCTAAGTGTGCTGTAGCTGGTGCTACTACATCAATCCTCCTGAAAAGCAGCAGCGCCCATTGTGATGCAAAATGTTTCAGGACAAATACTGCAATCCTGTAGTGGAAAAACCAGCATAGAATTGAAGGATGAGAGTCTTATTTCAGAGGAACAGACTGGAAATTAAGAAATGTATCCCAAAGCCGAGTTCCTGTCCTGCACACCCACTCACTCTTAGCTCTGTTCTTCTGTTCCCAGCAGTCTGCTTTTGGCAAGGAAGTTCTCTCCTCTAAAACTCACATTCAAACTGTAGAACAAGTGAAAATTGTTTTGTCTGTTTTTTAGTATTTTTTAACTATTTATTTCAACCTCAGACAATACCTCAGTGAAGGAATATTTTATACCAAAGTTCTTACTTTTATGGGTAACCATGGAAATAACATCCCTGACAGAGTCAAAAGGACCTAAATTACTTTTTCAAGATGAAGTGATGGTCCGCCCATTCTCAAAAGCAGTAGAATAAGCCTTTCTATGTAGGTAAGTACAGCATAGTCCAAAATGCAGATGAGGATCATCTTATTCTTTATCAAATAAATTGCAGTCATTCCAGTGTCTCTTGAACTCTAATCATGAGATAAGAATAATGGAGCACTTTCTAGCATGGGCCAGAGATTTTAAAATCTCTTTTTTTTTATCATTATTAAACTAAAAACCAATACAAATTTAGGATAGAACTCCAGCAACTCCCTATAAATGAAAAGTTCCCAGCTTAAAATCTAATAATCATTGACAACAAAGAGATTAGGCAAAATGAAAAAGAAATCTTTTCTTCATCTACATAATCACATCAAATTTTCCTAACACACATGAATTTACCCTGCAATGCTTGGGCCTAACATCATGAAAAACAGGTTTTGAAATGTTAAATGCCTCATATCCTAATTTTACACAGGAGAATCGTTATTGTTTTAGCAGAGTTCAGGAGTCTAGAAAGTTCAGCTACTCAGTTGACTATAAAAACGATTGTGTGAATCAATTTCTGACACCAGGTTTATTTAGCCAGTTCTTATGCTCCACATTTACGAAAGGAACCCCCAGAGAAATAAGAGTGTCCAAAGCAAAGAAAACCTATAATTACTTCACCCTTCAGCTGTGTGAGAATGCATTTCCTGCAGGTTTAAAATTCATGAGAAGAAGAAAGATCAGAAGCATGATGTGCAGCCTGAAGTCATTTCTCAGCTGGGAATTTCCTGGAAAATTGTGCTACTCCATGCACATAAAAATAATAAAAATGTGTGTATTTGGGTATATATGGATGCAGAGGACCCTGAGCACTGTTTATGTATACAAAGAAATTAGGTAAATTCATGAATATTACTCAAGTTTTATTCAAATAACATCTATTACACACTGACCTCTACAGGTAAGCTATAATCCCATGGCTGAAGCTTAAGTCTAGAATATAGGAAATTCCTGCTCTTTCCTACCCAGAGTCTGAACCTTCATGACTCTTCAACTGAGATTTCACCTTGTGAGCACACGCTATGGCTTTCAGGAGGTCCAGCAGTTTTAGACCAATGGGATGGCCCAGGTTTGTGTCTTCCATGCAATTATCAAGAAAATATGTAAGTGCAGTATTTAAAACAAATTTCTATTTAATAAGGTAAGGTCCTTATGCCAGGTCCTCCCCAACAGGCATTTTATTCCTGTTTGTGTCAGTTGCTGGCCAGGATAAATTTTCAGGGAGTTAAAAATCTGTTTTCAAAAATCTAAATTTAAACTTTATACTCTTCATTTTCTTCCTCTTTACTTTCCATCTTGCAAATTCCCAAAAAGTTGTCAACTTAAAAGCGCTAAAAGTCACCTTAAGTAGCTGGAATGGGAAACAGGAGTCCGTCTTCTGCAGGAGAAGCAGAACTGCTGTCAGAAGAACACAAGACTCCATCCAGTTTGTTAGTGACACCAACACAGTGACACAGGAGTCACAGTAAAGACATAGTAAAGCATCAGGAACATTAATGTACCAGATCAGGCTTTTCACTAAATGATATACTGCTTTGTCTAATTCTCATTCTAAAAATTCTTGAGAGCCCTCCATTCAAATTTCCTGGGTGATGATACACAGATTGGGTTTGGACTAATCACATTATCTCAGCTATGCAGCTGGGTTTGCAGAGACACACTCCAAGCCAGTGGATCATCCAGGCAGAGTACTAGGCAATTTCCAGAAGAGGCTTTTACACAATTATATGCAGCTACATGCAAATTGTACTTTAAAAAATCTTCCCCTCAGTCCCAAAAAAGTCCAAGTGTACACAGTTTGCTTTAAAGATTATAGCCTGATACATGTTTCTGGATTTAAAAAGTACCTCAAAAATTTCTTTAAAGATGCCAAAAGGAGATATTTGTGTAGAGAAACAGATTTTTTAAAAACTTCTAGTAAATACACTTGCCATAATGTGTCACTGGAATTTCAACATTGGATGTTCTTTCTGCCTTAAATCCAAAAAAAAAATTTAGAAAAAATTAAGAAATCTCATGTGTTCTGTCATTTATCATCAAAAAGGGACTGGAAGAAATATTTTTCTTTCCTAACTAAAAATAAAAAAATAGATAGTTCATTAAGTTGCATTTGGCATATATCCTTCTGACAGAACACACAGCATATGTAGACAGGACAATGCACTGCTATGTTTGTGATACTTGATGGAAGATGTGGTGGATAACTTGTTTATGGATAACCTCCACCATAAAATTATTTCCCTGCTATTTATTGTGGCCAGATCTGCAATATTTTTCATTTAGAGAAAATTTTATGAGCCAAGAGACATGTCAGCTGTGGAAAAGATATTTGCAATATCTAGAGATGGAGCAGTGCATAACAGGCAAATAAATCACTGATAAACACTAGATACAAAACTGTAACATAGGGCCTCAGGGAGATCGTCATATATTTTCATAATATCATTGGCTTTCATGGTAAAATGTGATCTAGTACTCCAGGGAGACTTAGATTTTTGATGTTATTTTTATTTGATCAAAAGGAAAGGGAATAGAAAAGAAGGAAGGGGATCAGAAAGGGAAGGAAAGGATCAAACTCTTAATTCAATCACTTGTACATTAAATTGCAGGGCTGTGCAAATTATATGCACTTCTCTCAATGACCTTTGGCAGTTTTGTTTTCTCCAGTTTTGCATAAAGAAAACATGCAGTTGTCACAGTACTGAAAAACTGAACTGCAATAATCATCCAATAGTGAACCACACAAGAAAGAGTAATTTTTTAAAATGAAAATGATACTAACCTAATTTTCTGCAGCAAGACACATCAACACAAATTGATTGGAATGTTTTACATAATTCTTTCATTGTAAGGGTAAAGTGGCTAAGAATTTTTCCAAAGGCACATGAAAATGGAATTACCTGTCAATTTGTATTCACTACTTTGTTCAGCCAGCAAAATGCCTTTGTATTAGCAGCCATGTACTTCTGCTGAGAGTGAGATTCAAATGGTTCAGTCTTAAGAACACAAGAGTGGAAAAGGCACAAAGCAATCCAAGACACGTCTTGGATGACAGTCTGGCACTTGAAGCTTTAGATATTTTAGAAATTCTGACTGACAGAACATGAACATCCTTAGAAAATCAAGCTGAAGCTAAAATTATGAAGAGTATTAATAATTTTTGCTGATGAAGACTTTTTTTTTTTTTTTGTGGTATCCCTGTAATAGTTCGTCCGTATCTGTTTTAACCAAAAAAACCTTAAAAGTGCTCAGCAGAAAGTGATGTGACACAGTTCTCACAATTAATCTGAGGAAAGGGGAATAAAGAAGTTGCTGTAATGAATGTGACATAGTGTGAGGGCTGAGCAGGACAGGATCCTTAAGGAAGGCTAAAGCAAAGGAGGACACAATATAAACATGATGTAGTTGGTTTTGGACAAGAGCCCAGTGATGCAGGCAAGGAGAAAGGAATGTGTCTCAGTGAAAAGGAGTCTATGGCCAAGGCCATCACAGCTGCACTCCTCTTTCTCAACTAAGCCCTGAGAACAGCATAAAAACAAAAGTTCATTTTATATGGCTGGAGAATATCTTGGATGGGATTAAGAGGAAAAAAAGTCAAGGAACTTAAGAGCAACAAAGCAGACTTCTAATACTTTGGGGAGCTCACTTGACTTCAGCATCCTCTGACTTGTGCTTAAAGTCTTCTCTCTTCATTTTTCTAATTGGTCCTTACTAAACAAAATTCAATTTTCTTATTCTTATAAGTGGTGATAGAAATGACTAATGATATAATGTGGCTCTCATAGATGCTCTACTAGATCATATATAGAAACCTATCAAAAAAGAAATTATCTAATAAGCTATGCTACATAACTGTGGTTTGCATGTGATTTTTCCAATGAACTGTACATGGAAATCCTGAAGAAATCACAGGGCCATAGAAACTGTGGGCCTTTCTGTTGGAAAAAAAAAAATCTAAATTACTAGATGATTTCAAATTATTTCAATCATTTCGATGTATTAGCTCTCTTTTACTACTAGATATCATTACATAAGTTAGCCATTTCAGTATTTTGTACTGAAGGCAATAAACTACCACTTTTACAGTTGATAACCCTAAAGCAACAGAAATTTTTATACCAATTATGAGACTTTGGCCAGAATTATAGCTAACAGAGTTCTGCCTTCCCCAGGCTTTTCAGGCACGTTCCTCTCAGGTGCAGAGCACAGAAATGGGGATTTTGAACTGCATACCTGTATTCTTCATCACTCAGATTCAAACACTGACAAGTCACACGCTGCATGCCAAAAGCACTATTTAGCTGTGCTGTTACATAAATGAGAGACTTCTTCCCTTTATTTTCAATGCAGACTATAGCTGCAAAACTTTTGATAAAGATATGAAGAAATTAGTATATTACAAAATGAAGTTTTGCTTTTCCAACAGATCCCACCCTGCTGTTATACTCATGTGACGATATTAAATCTGGTACAGCTACTACTAGGATCACTTGTAGGTTTTGCTTTGAAAATTTCAGAAAAGCATCAGTTAAAAGAGTCAGTAGGAATGAAGTTGGAATGACTTGCACCATTAAACATCACAAGAGCAAGGATACAGACACCTGGAGATTCATGTTTACATGTCTAGGCCAAATAGCAGAGTATTTGATCTGCTTCTAAGGAGGAGTTAGGTTAGTTTTTCAATTTGTTTCATTTTTCACCTTTATTTATAAAATATAGGTGAACCATCCTTCTTAAGTTCTGAGCTGACACTATTTATATTACTATCTGAACTGAGTTGCTCTAACAAATAGAAAGGTATACTCTCTTTTCTTTTCCCCACTGTTTGAAGGCATAAATAGCAACATTTTTCACTTCAGAACAAGGGAAGGGAAGGAAAGAGACTCTGTGACATAGCAGCATAGCTTGTACAATTCAAGTCCTCTCCCTTCTCCACATCCTAATTCTCTCATCCCTGCTGAGATACAGATGGTACTAAAGAGCTCAAACACAGCAACTTACTTCTGTGTGGCTAAGACAAGGTAAATCAACAGCTTTGTGTTGGCCTCTAACTTGATGCGATTTTCCCCAGAACAAAAATTATTAAATAAAGGGCAGAAAGAGAAAGGTAAATAATTAAAAACTAGCTTGTGATATTCTATACTGCAACATAGACTGAACTTATACCAATTTCAATAGAGGTGAAGGGCTGAGGAAAGCCAAAGGCTGTACTTTCACAGCCTGTTCTCAGAAAAACTTTAGCAGGTGGCATCTGAGATCGCAGTGACACTTCTTTGGAGTGGGCAAATAGATGGGACAATCATGAAAAGACAAAGGTTGCCATAGCCTGCAGGAGGTAAGCAAGCTCACCATCTTATCCACAGAAATTTTGTATATGCTCTTCACTGATTGTTTTGGGTATCCTTGGGTAACACTGCATAACATAAAAGATTATACTGCAATTTCCTTTCTTTCCAGGATGAATAAATAAATTGCATTTATAATACAAGGTGAAATACAGGAAACTTTAGTGCTTTCATGTCTATTACTTCCCTGTGGTCCACTCTTCCATATTTGTCATGCTTCACACCAATTTGGCATTTCAAGCTTGGTCTTATAAGGAAGGAAATAAAGAAAAGAAGTAAAGAGAGTAAGTAAAGAAGGAAGAAAAGGAAATGGAGGAAGGGGATGAAGGGGAGAGGGAAGGAGAAGAGGAGTGGAGGAGGAGGATAAAAAAGCAGGGAAAGGAAAAGAAACTTTCTCAGCTGCTGTCATCTTAGTCTAACAAGTATTTTACATCAGAACTTCTTATTACCTTTGCTACTGGACAAACCCACATGTGTTTATGTTTTAGCAACTGGAACCAATTTTTTCCACTTTCACATATTTCCAGTTTGCTCAAAGACACCGAAGTCATTCAGACCAGGGAAAAAAGTAAGAAAGGGTTGGTACAGCTTTCTGATGGAACACTCTCATCAAAATAAACTACCTCTCCCCAACTTTTAACATCTATATGTCTTATTACAGCCTTCCCCCTATACTCCATAAGACAAACTGACTCCAGTAAATATTCAATCATCAGGTAAATATTATTGCCTCATCCCTTATATCCCACTTCCCAATGCAAGAAAAGTAGAAAAGCTCACTGGATACAACAGAACCCACACTCAATCTTAAATGAAGGCGTTACCTCCTAGATTTTATGTCAGAAAAGATTTTATTTCATGTTTTACACCAGAGGAAGATACTATGCCAAGTTTAAATTAAGAACAAAAGTCCAAGTAATGGTGCATCACTTGTGGTTTTGGCAATGGTAAAAAAATAAAAAGAAGATAGCCTCAAAGAAAACATACCTTTTATGGAAACCAAATATAGACCACAAATGGCAAAGAGAAAACTGCATGGACAAACAAAACTGCTGGATAAACAAATCAAAATTACACAGGAAGCTGACACCCATTCTTTACAGTGGAAAACCAAAGATAAAAATGAGTCATATATCTTATATTTTTGGACAAGGCAAACTCCCGCCTGTCTGGCGGTATATGATTTATATTCTCAAAGTAGTCTAATATTTCCAATATTACTCCTAAATAACCAACCAAATAATCAAGCAGAAGGATCATTTAAAATAGTTGATGTCATGGAATACCTTACTACTTTGTGAGTAGTAGGAAAATGACTGGCCTTGAACTGCAATATGCATTTAGATCAAATTATTAGAGCATAGATATAAAGAGTGAGCAAGGGAGGGAGGAAAGGAGGAAGAGTGAGATAAAGAAATAAATAGGGAAAACTACTAACATGCTCTAGGTATATTAGATACTAAGTTTCTTCTTAGGAAGGTAAGAACAATTCTAAAGGAAATTACTTTTTTTTCATAGAATTTGGAAAATTTCAGTCTGGTTTAATTTTCTTACTTCTTCTCCTTGAAGGTTTTCATCCTGGTTTGTTCTGCATGTAAGGTGTCATTTATAAACTCATTTGTCTGTCAGGAATATAATCACATCAAATTCAATAGTAAGAAAAAAATTGATACCACAACCTTGGTCAGGAGAAGTGAAAGAGTCAAGTACCAACACATCCTGCCTCATGTCTCTGACAGTTTCTACAGTTCTGGAACTCCTAGCACGTCTTTTAGTCATTTATTTTTACATATTCTCAAATACACAACCGCCGCTATCTCACCGTTGTCTTACTCATTCCTTTGCCAGAGGTTATCACACCTTTAGAAGAACTAACAGAAGCAAATGTGCACCTACACCTCAGCTACCCTAATTCACAGCTGGGTGAGAAGCTGAATCATAGGCAAAAGGGGCCAGTGACTTGTAATGCCTTGTGGGCAGAAACACAACAGCTTTTCACAGCTCCGATATGATCACAGTAATGCCTTTAGGGACACCAGGATACTATGTTGATTTGAATTGCAAGAGGATAAGAACTATTAGGTCTTCAAGTGATTCCTCTTGAGCCCAGGTATGTCCTTTTCATAAATTACTTGTCACTTTTCCTTTCAGATAATAACTACAAATCCTTCCTTCTCTGGATAGAAATAAATCAAAAACCATAAACAGGTTATTTTAAATTTTTTCATTGGAGGATGTGGGACAATACTTTAAAGTGTACACTGGATGTATCATTCTGATGGAAGAATAAACACTTGAAGACTTAGCTGATGTTTCTTTTTCAAAGAATGCAAGAATTAGGTGATCTCTGATCCTCATTTAGGATGCCTACACTCTTTTCTACCACACTAAACTTAAGACTACCTATAAATTTGGAAGCTTCTTCTCAGTAGAATAAATATATAGATGAAGTACAAATTGCTGTGAAATTTATTCCTGTGTATCTATGTTCAGACTCTCTTAAATTAACTCCTACTCATCTAGTGACATGCTAGTGCTATGTTTCACCAAAATGCTAGGAAGTCATGGTGATTCTGCCAAAGTATAGAGACAAGGAGGTAGGATTTATTTGCAAATAACATATATACTGCCAAAGTCAGCTCATCACCATCTTTTTTGAGATATACTCCCATCCACCACCTCATGCAGAAATAACATTTACGAACTGTACTTTACTGTTGAGCGAAGCACAATTAAATAACACACAGATACAAAAATAATAGAGAGACCTTATAAGTCCCTTTAAAACCTGCTTGCAATAGAAATTCCATCAACTTTTAGTATGGGAACTATGATTCCTCTTAGTGGGATTGTAGCCTTCAGGCAAATGTAATAATAGATTTTGTTATGAAATATGCTGAGTAAGGTATTTGTACTCTAGGAAGAAAAAATAAATGCAATGATTCAAAATTTTTTTGTACAGTGCAGTGAAAGTTCATATATCAAAGTTTTCTCTCGTTGTAGCAACAAAGCAGGACAGAAAAAATAAGTAACAACTCCTAAATAGTTCAGAACAGCTTAAGAAAAAAATAGGTCCAAAATATTTTTGAAATATTGACATGAATCTTGCACTTCCAGTATCTGGGGAAGGGGGGGGAAGAAAGATAAAATGCATAATTTCCTTTTTCTAAACCTAACATTAAAGTGTTATGTTGATGTCATGGCCCCAGTCTGGGTTGTGGCTGCCCTGCTGGGCAGGGATACATTTGATGTGCTGAGCAGCTAGATGAGCCACATGAGAAACTGTCTGGGTGCTACAAGGTCCCTAAAGACATGCCCTAAAGCCACTGGGGTGCTGATCCCCAGGGCTCCACTCTGCTGCATCCTTCTACTTTGTTATCTCCCTTCTTATATCCCTTGGTACAGCAGAAACATTCACAGTTGGATTGCAGAGACACCACAAATTCACACATTGGAGAGGAAACACAAGTATAAATATCTTCCAGCAAAATCAACGTACAAGCATCTTCCCAATTAGAAGATGTTGGTAAACAAAATCAGCAGAAAAATACAAGCTAATAAATACATTTTGAAGGTCATACTTCATTAGATCCATTTTTATTAAAAGCCATAAATTATTTCCAGAGACATAAAATTACTCTAATCATCTGTATTAACTTGCTTTGCTTATGGTTTAAGGCTTCCTCCTTACTGATGTTATTTAGAGGTTTTGGTGGGTTTTTTTATTTTTTTTTTTTTTAAGTTTATATTCAAGGATAAGATCAAGCATTTAGATGGCATTATATTTACAAGCTTTAGTATATGAAGCATTTTGTAAAATTTAGTAAACATACAAAGAAAGAAGTATCAAATCCTCAAGGGTCAGGATAGTCAAAGGCAAGTTTCTTGAGCAGAGCCTGAAGTAGGAAAGATGCAGAACTGAGAGCACAAGCACCGTGCACTCTTAAGTTTCACAGTTAAATATCAGCCTGATCATGTGCAGTGACACAATTTGGCTTTAAATAATCAGCCTTGAAAAACAGAAGTCAGAAGTCTGTTCAAGTCCCAATGGGCCACCAAATGACTGAGGTTAGGGTAACTAATTTTGCAAATTTTTCCTCGAAGTTACCCATTTACTGCTGAGCAAAATAACAGCACAGGCCTGGACCAAAGCTGTAGCACACAGTAGAGACAAGTCAGTTACTGTCTGTCAGAGCACTAAAGTTATTTTTATTTATAAAAATGGCTCAAGGTTTTACAAGGTAATGAAGCATCCAAGTCCACTACCTTATGAGACAGTTCACTTTGTATTTCACCCAAAAATACATAGAAAATTACCTTACCTCCAACACATTTCCACAAATATATATATATGAAGAGAGTTATTAGACAAGCCAATCAATATGCAAGAGACAAACCCTCTTTCTCTACCGTGATATAGAGTATTGAATTATTCTGAGTTACTATGCAGAGTGGAAAAAGGTGCCTAGAGACTCATCTGCTCCAGCAAGTGCTGCAGTGGGCTGTCATCAAAATCCCTGTTACCATTTAAGGTCTCAAATGCCTGTGGACCTTTTCCCAGTAAGGTCATTTGGAATACACATCTGGGTACGTATTCAATAAAGGAACAAAGGTGTATATTAAAAATACATGGGGAAGAAGTCATTCTTTCTTGCTACTCCTATGCAGAACACCAAACCAAGGAGTGACACTTTTCAGAAATATTTTTCTATCTTTGCATAGATACTCTTGTCTTTCAAGATGTGCACTTTGTGCAAGAGAAGGCACTTTGGTCTTCAGAGAGCCTGTTTCACCAATTCAAAAGTTCCCTCAAGTCTTGGATCATTAAAACAAAGGTGGGAGAAGGGAAGAGGAACAGTATAATGGCAACCTGCCATGCCCGAATCATCTCATGTTATATGGTAAGAACATATATCCTTCATCACTTTAGACTTGTAAATTCCTTGCCCATTTTCTCTATGTTTTTCATCACTTCCTCCCACTGGGATCCACACAGTGCACAAAGAGTTAAAAGATGCAGCTGATTTGAAAACGTTTCTAACCTTCCACTGACACAAATGTCAGGGGTTTATTTTTTGAAAAAAAAAGAAAAGCCAACAATATGTTTGGATATATTGGTGGATAAGGTGAAAACAACATTCTCGTCATGTCGGCCTTGAGGCAGATGTTTAAAAAATACAATGACACACAGACATGCAATTAGAATTGCAGGGAGAGGGAGCACAGATGCATCTTTCACTCTCCTTTGAATTGTCTTTACTCCATGACAGCCTTGACATTTACCAGATGGAGTCAGATTTGTCTCACGCACAAGAAGAGGCAGTCTTCAGCTAAGCCAATATTTTTCCTTTCAAAATACTGGCATTAACACCTTATTTTTAAGTAAATATAAGCATGAACTAAAAAGAGAATTTTAAGTCTCTGCAGCCACACAACAGTTTTTCTATGAGTAATATATGAAGTGATTTGTAATATTAAAAAAAAATAATTTCAAAGTCTGTAATAAACATCAAAAGGTGTTGCAACAGAGATGAGAGGTGGTGTTTTTAGCAGTTGAATGACTAGCTTTATAATAATCTTCAAACTATTACCATAATTAGCCACTACTTCTGCTTAAACCTTGAATCTAAATTCAGTGGTACAAATAAAGAAGGGAAAAAAGAGAACATATGAAGGCTTATATTACTTACTCATTTTTCTGGCATACTTTTTCATAATACCTATCAGTAATACTACCTAATACCTTTACCAAAAAGTAAAGATGATAGTTAGATGCTCGAGCAGTGAAACTAGATTATGTATCTGTTAAAAGCTACAGAATTAAATATCTTACTAAACTGAAATTTACCTGAAAAACTCTGGTTATTGGTCTTATTTTAAGAATAATATTTTTGAAACATGCTGTTCATAACTGGGCATCATCAACCATCTGAAAACCATTTTTGGGTTTTTTTAATAAGGAAAAGGAAATTGAATACAGCTTTTCTGGAAAAATTCATTCTGTGCTTCTAATAATGTCAACAGTTATAAAAAGTACTGGTTTTGTCTTCAATTACATTGAATTTCACATGGTAGGAATCCAAATGAATTCCCTTTCTTCTTCCCTATTTCTATCAGGATCCAAAACAAAGGGGGGTGGAGGGGGAGGAATAACAGATCCTCTGAGACACTAGAATGTCTTAGTGACCTTTTAAAAGCCAGCTTTGAAAATTCCTTGACTTTAGAGAAGGATGGCTCCCCCACAAATTTTTTTAGAATAGCTATTGTCTGTGGAGTAGAAAGAGAAATAATACAAATAATTACAAGTAATCCTACATATTAATAATGCAGAGCCATGAATAAAGCTCTGGTTAGAGCTCTTTCAATCAAATTATACTCTGACTCTCATTGCTAGTACTGTAACTTACTAGAAACCAAAAGAGTGCTTTACATAAAGGTTATACCAAGGCAATCTCTTTTATGTCATCGATTTTATTTAAAATTTACTCCTCTGAAATAAAGAAAAAAATGAAAAAAAGAAAAAGACAAATATTTACTTGTGTTGCTTAAAAGCAGAAGGAAAAATAACAAAAAAAGTCTGTTACTTTGAATGGTAGGTCTACCAAATCAATCATTCACTAAGGGAGCTCAATTTGTTATTGCTGGGATTTGCCTGAGAAAGCTTCAGGGCACCTCAAATTTATTTTAATAGAACCTTTTAAAAGGGCAGTGGTTGCCTCTGCAAAGAAATGACATTTCAAAGATGCATTGGAAAAGCAAGTATCCAGAAAAATCACAGCAAAGACGCAAATCTCATCTTGCAGAAATGTTGCCAGTTTTCCTAAAAGGCAAAAATGCATGGAAACCTGAGAAAGCTCTAAATGGTAAAAGGGACTTAGTATTATTTTCTTTTTTGCTTCATTTTTAGTGATTTCTCCCTGTAAACAAAAATAATGTATTTTGAACCTAGAATTATTTATTAAGCAGACATGAGAAAAAAAGGGTGTAGCAAATCTGAAAAGAAGACAATATAATGTACGTGTGCAATGCAAAGGAAGAAAATGTCATCCTTTGTAACCACAATTTACTTGGGACATGCATGCATGCAATGTGTAGGGGACTAGAGAATAAAGAATTCTGTAAAGGAATATTCTGTTTGTCCAGCCAGACTCTGCTTCCCCTTCCTCTAGGCTTGTGTGATCTCCATGGCCCTCACCAGTGGCTGGCTCACAGCTCTCGCCTTCCCACTCAAAACCAGTCCAAATTGTACCAGTCTCTCCTGCTGATTTCCAAACCTCTCCATCATAATGCCCCTCAGTTTTTTTTCTTCTCACTGTCTTATCTTCTGGTCCCAATCTTCTCATCCCCTATCCAAGCCTTCTAACCAAAGCAAACTGCTGCTTTAGCAGAGAGAGGAACAGGACAATTGCTGAGAATTCAGGAATGACTGGTTGCCTAAACTAGCAGAGTTCTTTATGTCCTCCACAAAACACTAACATTTCAGGAAAATCCTGCTTTACCTGCCTGGGTTTAAAACCACAGAATCACTGTGGCAAAGAGTTCCTGGGCACTTCATGGACACACTAAAGTCTTCCAGACAAAAACTTGTGCCAGCACAGAACAGGCCACAGAAGCCTTTACCGAACATGTCTGATCAATGACAATCTTCAAAGACTTAATAATCTCTCAGATCTGGACAGGTTTTCACAACTACAAAAAAGTCCTGTGTTTGACACATAGGTCACATGGCCACCATATTTAAACTACTTAAATTGAAATATCAGAATGATTTAAATTCTAAAAAAAATTATTTTTCCAGTTTTTTCTAAACATGAGTGGCTGACTGAAACTTTCAGAACCAGGTTCTGACAGAAGATGAAAAGGCAAAATTTAATTAAAATTAAGCACAATTTGGCTAAATTCTATGTCAGTGTCCCCAAGCTTTAGTGGTCCCAAGAACACAGATGTCTAGTATCCTTAACACGTGCACTGTTGCTTCCCACATTAATGAACCTCTAATGAACAGCATTCTGCCTATGATATCTGCCACTTGCCCCCTTTTCTAATTATTAAAATTTCAAAAGAGAATATATGCTGTCATCAAGAGGAAACATGCAGACCCAGCTACTTATGTCCTACATAGGAACATAAAGATATTATGTTATACTAGTTTCACACATTTATTTACTGACCTCTGCCTAGCAGCAGTAGCTGCAACATCACCTGTTTGAAAAAAAGAGATCTTTCTATTTACAAAACAAACAAACAAAAAAAAAAAATCACCCCAAAAAAACCCCAAAAACCAAACCACACGAAACCCCCACAAACAAATAAACACAACCCCCAAAACAACAACACAAACAAACCTGAAATTTCTTGATCTCACAATTGACCATAGTGGTGTACTGAAAGGCTAATAATACAGTATCTATAAACACCATTTAGAAACACATCCTGTTTCTCAGATTTTTATGTGAAGAACCACTTTGGGAAGTCTATCTATCCAGGCAAGTATGAGCAAGGGAACAGAAAGATGCTATGTTTTAGCAAAGGATAATAAATCAAGCCATTCAAAATTAAATTGAACTGACTAAACATGCTGAGACAGCCATGAGGAGGAGACAGTGCATGAAATTACTGAGCTTAGAAATGCCTGTCTTTTATTTGCTAGTTATCAAACTTTATAGAGCTTTCATAATGAAGAATTCTATCAGTGAATGAAGTTAAATGAAAGAGGCAGTGGCCTACAATTCCAAAACTTCACACAATCACCAAATTATTGAGATGGAAGGGACCTCTGGAGATCATTCCGTCCAACACTTTGCCCAAAGCAGGGCCAAACTACAGGAGGTTGTTCAGGTTCCATGTAGAGTCAAGTTTTTAATATTAATCTCCAAGGTTTGTGACTCCATGATCTCTCTGGACAACCTGTGCCACTACTTGACCATCCTTACAATTTAGTATGTTATTTTATATTTAAATGGAATTAGAGCAAGTCTAAATAATGCAACCTGTTTTAACTATTGATCACATTTTGAGCAATGTGTGCTTCATTCTATCTACCATAAAACAAGATTCTTTAGACAACAAAATTACAGATAATTATTGAAAATTAAAAAACCTGCAATAGTCATATCTTAAGGTAGGATAGATGTACACAGACAATGGTATAGAGTACATTATCATCGTTATTTGGAAAAGACCCATAAGAATAAATAATTTCTGGTTAAATTTAATTGTCTTTAATGGATTAGCATTTGCTTTTAGCAACAATATCCAATTGGTAATCCACATTGGTAATAGTTCCCTATCTCCTATGAGTAAATCTGCTGTAACAGCTCAGTGTACTTCCCAAGGTCCCAGCAATGAAGTTAAGACACTTCATGACAGCATTAAAACCTATGAGACAATGAATTTGAACAAAAGAGCATATTGCCATTCTAGTGAAAGAAGTGAATTTTAAATAAATGCTGTATATGAATGTAGCAAGAGGCTGATGCTTTGTTAACATCCAAAGAATAAACTGTGGCTGAAATCCACCCTTCTGCATGTGAAGACAAAGTAATTGGTCTATAATTATCTAAAAGGCCACGGCCTCAGTTCAGTCTCTTGCTGGCTGTGGACTGAAATAGTAGTTTTTGCCCCTTAGCAGGCAATTTGGATCAATGTATGCCTGTTAACAGCTTGGCACATCTGTCATCTCCCCACCGTGCTGGCTGCCCCAGCGCTCGCACGGACTCGCAGGTTGCCGTACTCCATACGGGTGCAGATGTTCCTTTCAGTGCAAACCACAGCCTGTTCTTCCAAAATTCCTGTGTGCAGGCAAAGCTGATGAAAATGCTTTCTCTACAAAAGCTTTCAAGGCTAGAAATATGGTTTAATTTAAGGCAGAATTCTAAGGAGAATAGGATTGTTGCTGAAAATATTTGATTTTACTAGGTGAAATGTAGTTTTAGTTCTGCTTTTCAGTTAAAATCCAATATAACTGCATGAAAGGTATAATAAAAAGAACTACTTTTACTGGAAATGTAGCTATGTTTTGAAAAAATAAAAAAAAATAGAAATTCATTTGAACGGAAAAGATATTTTCAAGCAACTTATCTACAGAAATTTATCTCCCAATTAAATATCAAGGGTGCACACATTATAAACAGCAACATGTAATGTGTGAGGTGAGAAGATAACTTAAATGATCCTCCCAGTCTTATCTATATATTTAAGCAATCTCAAAGTTGCTGCCTGGGAGTATGTTCAAAAAGACTGTTTCTAAGACCATGTCCCACCAGACTTCCTCAAACTCAATGTCTACCAGACCTGATGTCTGCACGACCAAGTTCTAAGTTCTTCCACTCCTTTCACCACCAAACTTGGGTGTGCACCTGTCAGGCAACCTAGAGCAAGCGAACCCTCTAATCTGACAGAAGAGCCAGACCTGAGATTGCTTTGATGTGCAACTAACCCTGGTCAGGAGCTGGGGGAAACATAATTGTGGGAAATGAAGAGACAAGGTGACTGAAAAAGCAACTGGGGTACCAGAACCATGATCTGCTAGCTCAGATACCAACCCCTGCCAGTGCCTGTGGGGCCTCTCTGAAACATTTGCCAGTGTGCTGGATCCAATCTGCAAGTCAGGAGAGTAGAGCCCCTTGCTGATTTTGTGGTTAGGCTGCCATGGGACTGTAGCATTAATGTTTGCCTACTGTTTGTCTGCTGGGTTTTGAGAGGGATTTTTTGAGCTTTTTCTTTCTTTTTCATTCTGATTTAAAGACCAATTTGGGCTATGTTCTTCTCCCCATTTGACTACATCCTGCAAAATGGACAATGATCAGCTCAAACTTCACATAACAGTGTAATAACAAATAATGAAAACAGTAAAAAGTGAGGATCGATGCAGAAAACTCATAAAGCTCCCAGGAAAACCCTTGTATCATGATTTTGAATCCTAAAGCAGCCACTGGAAATACTCATAATAAAAAGGAAGCAAATATTTCAGGGCAGCTCACTAAACATGGCATGTTAATTAAAATTCACAGAGAAGAGTGGCTGAAACTTGTGATATCTCACAAACATTTCCAATTTTAAGGGAATGGGATGATATTCTGCCAGTAATGACAATGTATGTGGCTGAATACAAGAACAGTTCTGATAGTTCTTTTATTTAAACCATATCCCTATAAAAATAAGTGTGGAAACAGCTTGGATGTTCTTCAAAGAGCTCAATGGGCTGCATAATAACAGAAATTAAGGCTAGTTCAACCAAATTGAAAGAGAGTATTTTCATTTTATTCCATTTCTGTAATTTTGATGTAATTTGAACACTGTTGCAGACATGAAGTAAATCTCATTAAGCCTAATCAAAACCTAATGTAATGCACCATTAATATGAAGAATATACAAGATATTTATTTATTTAGTATAATCAGCAGAAGTTTCAGATTACAGACTTTCATATCAGATTCCTGCATCTCCTCACATAGATTTCATTAACTAGAGGTTTCTAATTCTTTACCATCTAGTCACATACCTATAGTACTAACAAAGGTACTTAACTAAAACACAATAGTATTTGTATAGGTGAGGTCAAGAACTAGTTGTAAAATCATCTCCTTATTGAGAGTCCATCTGTTTTGTATCCAAGAGCAATGGAAACTATATGTGCAGGAAAACATATCTTATTTCTGAGCCATTTTCTCCTCCAACTCTTTTCTAAACCGTAGTGGCAATACTGAAACTCTCAAAAGCTACACAGTGTGGGTTTCTGAGTCAACCACTTCTGAGCACCAGGCTTGTATGCAGGAGTCCCACCACAAAGGCTACATTCCATCTGACTGGAGGTTGTCCTCTAGCATGCTTTGAAGTCCTTCCTTAAACAAGCAACTTGTCACAGTTTTCAAACAATGTGAACAAAATATATTTTCTGATTGATATTTATTTGCTTTCAACCAGGTTTTCCCATACTTGCTAGTTTGCTTGCGTGTAATTAACCCATAATTTGGGTGTGGAATCTATACAGGCACACACCTTGTGCCACATCTGTTGCTGTGTAAGAGGAGACTGATCCTTTTTTAACATTGTCTCACTTTTCCCAATTATTCTGTATTTGAGAGTTGATGTAGTTATAATAGTGCAGGTCACTCTAAAGTGACTTTCATAAGCTCCAATATCTTGATGTGACCGTATAATTTGGGACTAAAACCTTCTCTTCCTCTTGAAATTACATGAATACTACTATTAACATTGTTTATCGTATATAAAATTACTTCAGTTCTTGGTAGACATCTTTTTTCTTTCTAAACTGTTTGTTTTGGTTTTCTAAGCAATGGCTTTCAACAGCAAGTCCAAGAAACTCAAGGGAACTCGGTATTACTTCTACAGAGCTTTGAAGGGCCAACAAAGAGATGCAAGATAAATATATTACACAGAGACTCGTACCACCTCTGACAAGCATGTAAATGTGAAGACTTTAAACCAGCACTCCAAAGCTGTACTGTGAAAGACTAAATACTTGCTGCACTTAGGTCTTGTAAATACACATTAACTTTACTCTCCTTTCCTGAACTTTGCACTATTCTCCTACTGATGCTCTGCTCTATAGAAGCTGAAATAGGCCTTGTAAACAAAAGTTTTTTTGGCATAACCGTACACTATCAGGCTGTAAACAAGCTGAGTCCTCCAGGAAAAATAACAGAACTTTATCAAATTCAATTCTTCATTCTCAGCAGAATTCACATATGGCTGTTCACAAAAATACTTGAAATGAATATAACCATGTCAGCAAATATTCAGACCATATGTTCTGAGCTAGTTAGTTAACGATAAACCCTGAGGTATGTTAACAAAAACTAATAGAAAAAAATGAATACCATCTCAAAGTTCATCAATAATTTGTACATTTTTTTAAAAAAAAAAAACAACCTTCTCCTGGCAATAGCAAGTTTCATTTCACTTATAAAATATTTGTATTTTTTCTACACTGTAATAATTCTCTATCTTTTACTTTTATTAAGGAAAAGACTTATGGCTCATTATACTTACTTATTCAATTCTTGATCAAAGTTTGTGATGCTTCCATGACAGCAGGCATCTTTGTTAATGTGCTCATGTGTTCTAATGAAGCTAAGCAGAGAAGAAGGGGTTTATTCAAGACCTATAATGTGTTCACCCATTTATACACACATTGACATAAAATGTGTTGGTTGGGGGACAGGACGTTGGAAGTTTGGGGCTTTTTAGTTTGTGCCATTTACCTTCATGCTTGTTGATGCTAATTTTAACATAAATTGAATATCTTAGTTTTCTTAATCTTTGCCTTATTTCTTTATTCATTATGTCATATGTGATTGCTTACATTAAGGGAATTGCTATAGAATTACTGCACCTCTGCTTTAATATCTCTTTGCTCTTTTCCTGATTGACTGATTGTAAACCACCATGGTAAAAAAATTGTTCAAGTTGATAATTACTCTTTTGTGATGCCTAATTGTTTCTATTACCTTTGTTTACTACTAAAATGATAGCTACTGTCATGATTTTACATCCTCTCCTGCTCTGCTCATACACAGTAAATATTGAGAGCTGGAAGCAAGTGACAAGTCGTGACACTTGTGGCCACCCTGTGTCAGTCCCAGAGCACACAAACCCACAGGACAGCAACCAAAGCAGCAGTCAACACGTTACAGAAAAATCACATGAGCTATGCCCTAGGACAGAAGAGTACCTCTGATTCTATGCCATATTTCCAGCAAAAAGATTATGTTATTTGAGACATCTAAACTAATACCACACTTGGTGAAGTTTTCAGGGCACATTTCCTTTCATTTTCTGCCAGATTTTTTTTTTGCCATTCCCACAGAGAAATATAAGCAACATGAAGGAAAAATAATATCTGATAAAAGCATAAATGTCACGGAACTCAGAACCACCTGCAGCACCAGGCATTAAAAAGAACTATGTTTTTATGAAACCAGCACTTTTTAAAAAGCAACAGAGAGGTGAAATGCAAACATATAAAATAATTTTGTCATAATTTCCCCATTTTAACTTTTATTGTTATCCTCTACTGGCACTAATTTCACAGTGCTCTTTAAGACAGTTATATAATACTATAAAATAGCTTTCTGTTTCAAAGTACACCATTTCTAACAAAAAATGGCTTTTTAAAAGATGCACAATGTTATAATACTTCATTGGGTTTCTTTTTCATTTTTTATAAGGACAATTTCATTTTGTGTCAAATCCAGACATATACCATTATGAATACTGACCTCAGTTTGTTAGAGCTTGGCCAGCCTGGATTCATTTTGCACAGTTTCTACTTAGTGTAAAGTGACTAATCTAGAGTATGCTTGAGGCAAAAATGCTGTGTTGCATTAGCTAATAAATTGTGGAAAGAAGAGAAAAGAAAATAAATATATATGCATTATGAACATTTCGATTAAACAAGAAGTGTCTGAATTTTTTCAGTAGGACAGCTGGGAGTGTGTCCTGAAAGGACAAAATTCTTTTCCTGTCAATTTTCACCCAGACAAGCTTGAGTTGCACTCCCATTCTTCAGAAAGATCCTTGCAAAACATCAAAGGTCAAGACTGTGGCAGAAGACCAGATTCCTGCGCGAGGGACATCTAGGCCTCAGATGTATTCGGTTTGCACAGCAATGAAATTAGATCTCCTGTAACACACAGGACTATCCTACACTTCCAGGCCACCAGCAGGTACACAGCACTCTCCCCTCCAGTCCACCATGCAAGCAAAAACTGTGATCAGCTGAAGTACAGATCAAGTAAAACCTGACCCTGTGATCAGGACACAGCTGTGAGAGGACAGACCCAGCTTCCTGAAAATTGCATGTATGTTACATGAGACTTCCATCAGATAATAACACCAAAAAACCCCAGAGAGCAAAGGCCAGGGCTCTGAGCATTTCCTGTGCCTCTCCTCCAAGTGCTCTATCTGCATGGTTTCATTCAGGGTCTTTCTTGTCTGCTCTGAAGTTTCTCCTGCTGGGATTTTGATGAGTTCTAAGATGGAAGTGAACTGCTAGTGCTGGCTGTTCTCAGCTTGGTGCTTAAACTGTTAAGAAGAAAAGGCAGCACTCAGATATTAATAACATGCTTTGGTGGAAAGACCCCTGACTATTTCTAGGATCTTCAGAAACAGTGCTAAAGGGAAGATTGGTGAAATCACAATGCTCCAAACCAGAATAAAACCAGAAAGCTGACATTGCTGCCATACAAGTTTCTTTTTGGTAGCTAATACTTAGTTGAAAATGCCCAGCATTTATATGATTTTACTTTGCTTTATAAAAATTATAGAGAAAAAATACACAACCCACAATTATTCCTGAAACAAAGGAGTATTCAGAAATGGCAATTATGCTCATTCCAAATGTCATTGTGCAGTACAAAGTATTTCAGCATTATAAGAGTACTTTACTTCAATTATTTCATAAACTATTTGATTTGGAAATCAACTAGCCAGTATAATAGTATAATATTCATGCCAAGAGAGAAAATCCAAATAAGAACAAAGCCAAGACATTTCAAATAAGATGAAAATAGCTGCCAGAAAAATCCACATCAATACAAAACAAAAATCCACTAAGCTTAGTTTCATCCATTCATTCTGAATTAGTCCAGGAAAGGAAATAAAGCAGAATGGAAGGACAGGATAGTGTGCAGACAGGAACAAAGTAAAATGACATACAGTAGCACTGACATGCAGCAGAAATTATTCAGAAAAACAAGTATTGAAGGTTTAGGGGCAAGATAACAAACTGATGACTTCTTATAGGGCTGATTTACTCAAAGATTTTAAGGGAAAATAGCTGTTTCATTTGTATCTTGACTAATGATTAAAATATGTATCAGCAGCAACAGGGTGGTCGAACCAGTAAAGCTGGTTGTAGCTTAACTGATGATCTTACAGTGTAATTCCTCTCTTCCTGTCACATTTTGTTATGAGTCAGTAGTGTTTAGTCATCTTAGTGCTCACAGTGTTATGTGCGGTCACCACACGGAAATGTACACTGTAATAACATAACAATGCACTGGTAAAAAAAAAGAGAAGAGCAGCAGGAAAAAAAAATCAAGATTAGACAGAAAAATTGGGTGGTACAATTTTTCATTTCCCCAGGACTGTATCTTTCTTCCCTACATTTTATATTAGGAATTTTTCCAGTGGAGTTTTATATGTTTCTATGATAGGGATTTCTCAGCTTTCTGGTATTCACCTCTCTTGCTTTGCTTAGTTTTATCCTATTATTATCAGCTTTCTCCTAGGGCAACATGAAATAACTCCACTCTTCTTGGTGTTTACATCCTTATTCATAACAACTAAGTTTACAAGCACTCACATAACAGAAATGGAACTTCCAGAAACAAACAGGATTATGCACATAAACGAAGGATAACGGAAACAGAAAGTTGGAGTGCTTTGTAAAAACTGACAAAATTTCAATATTTCAAGCAGAAACTCATTTATAGAAGCAACAGGAAAAAAGAATGCATGTGTCGGGATAAATAAGAGTCCTACTGAAATAAGTGCATATTTTTAAATATTATATAACGGTGACTTCAGTGAATCAACATTTTCTCTTTTTTGTTTCTTTTTCTGTTCAAAGGATGGAGATCAAGCACTTCACAATGTTCCTTTCATAGATTACTACCCTACTCCATTTTGAAATAAGTCATTCCCCCCCCCCCCCAATATATAAATTTGAAAACTATTCCATAACTTCATTTCTCTTATGGTTCTAATTTATAACTCTGATTTTTTTAGGATCATTTTATGTGGAATTTTCTTTCTTGGAAGAGTCATTAAGTCTGTTTTTTTCCCTAATGCTCATTCCTCCCTATCATAAAGAGAAATTATATCCCCTCTCAACCTCTGATTCACTTGGCTAGACAAGCTGTTGTGAAATAGACAAGATAAATTGAGCATTCTCCTGGCCATCCCAGCAGCCCTCTAGCTGTATTCCAGTAAGTGCACTACGAAGGCTAGAACTGAGAACAACATTCCAAATGACACCTAGCAACACCACAGATAAGGAAGTTTTTATGCCATTATTTTCACTGAACATTGGATGGAGGATCACATTAGGCTTTTCATCCCTCTTAGAGGTTATATTCATCTTATGATCAACAGGTATCCTTTTCTTTTCTTTTATTTCCTGATGAAGCAGCTCATAAATTATAAATGCAGAGTCAGTTTGCCCCATTTCATGTTATTTCACGGACCTTAGAGACTCATGATGTTTTGATCCTCCTTTGATGACGCATCTCAACTTTTTGATCTCCAAGTGCCACTGGTAAAAACCTTGTTGTGCCATTCTCAGTCATTAATGAGAATGTTGAATAAGATCCACCCTCAAACCTATCTTACAGCAAGTCTTCAAGCAATCTGCTTCAAACCCTAGTATGAGATTTCCTCATTAATGTTCCTTACACATATTTTTAATCATGTACTAATTTTAACTTTCTCTGTCTTAATAAATACTTCATCACATGGCTATTCACATTTTGTGGTCTATTACATATCCTTCAGTAAGAGAGTCAAATGTCTAGTCAAGACAAGAAGGTATAACCTACCTTGGTAAATCCATGTCACTTTCTTGCCCATCATTCATTTACCTCCACATTCATTCTTCTGAAGTATTTCATAGAGCATTTTATGAAGTTTTATGGCTCCTTGAATTAATTTTTTTCTTGAAATATTTGTGAAACACTCATCACTTTTTGTTCATCCAGTGCCATCCTTGGTTTGATAGTCAGTAAAACTCAAAGCAAGCAGTTTCATATATGCCAGACTTGCCCCCCACCTCCTCCTCACCCCATTCTGTACCTTATGAACAAAAGGTTCCAGTCCATTTACGAAGAATACAGTCCTTCGTGCCTCTTGGGTATGGTAATTTCCATTTTACACACTCATTCCAGCCATTTAGTCACTTGGCAATTGGCCTCCTGTTCAACATCAATATCCTTACTGAAAAGTGACTCAAAGTAGTCACCGAGTTGTGAGATCACACTGACTTTGCCTTTAATGAGGATGTTACAGTCACAGTGTGATGATCTCCCATCTTTCTCCTCTCTCTTTTCAAGCGAATAAAGAACCTACCACAATTTCTCGTAAGTTCCTGAAAAATGCTTAATCAGCTTCACTTTAGGAATCTCACTTATTCACAGTACTTCCTGACTTTTAAAATGGACTTTCAGTACTGCTTGCTCAAGTTCTTTGCATATCTAGATATCTCTTTTAAACATTCATATTATTTTGTTAAGACACAAACCTTTTTTTCTTTTTTTTATTGGGGGGGCGGGGGTAGAAAGAGGAGGGAGAATACAAGTTCTAAATCCTTCAGTTTTGACAAAAAACCCCCAAGTTCTCCAACCCTCAAGCCTAATCAACCTTGTTGGGAAGTTTCCTTAATTCCCCAGAATTGGCTATGTTACAAATGAAAGCTGTTAGAAGTCTACATTTTGTTTAAATGGTATCAATGTGGGACCACATTAGCCAAGGATCTTTTCTGCTCACAGTTCTATGTCTTCACAATTTAACAGAATCAAAAGTAAAAAATTTCTCTTTGCTGCTTCACTGGCAGTGTGGTGAGAAACACTGCTCTCATTTCTGAGACCGCTGGGATTCACCTTTGTTAGAAATGTTTGCTCTCAAATTTGTAACTAAGGACTGATCTTCCATATTGATGCCCATTTCAGAAGTATTTTTCTCTCTAAAAACTCTAAAGATACCACATTCTACATCAAAATCTGTATGTCTTTATTATCCCATTTTCTTGTAAGTGATGTTGATCCAAGTAAATTTATTTTATCTATCCTCTTTGCCATCCATACTAATACATACCAAGCCCTTCAGTCTTTGTGCCAGTTGTACTAGTTACTCAGCCATACTTTAATTAGACAAATAATACCTGGTTTCAAAGTTTAAAGTAATTCCAGATTTTTCACATTCAGGCATAAGCCCTTGAGATGTGATTGGTGGAGCACAGTGAATTCCAGGCCAGTCTAACTATGGCCCTTTCATTATCTATGCAGTTTACCTCAAAAGTCACACAAATATTTGCTTTCCTTACATTTGCTACTTTTTTCTGTCAAAATGACAGCCCTTTTTCATCTAATTGTCACCCTTCTACTTCATAAAAATGGGTTACAAGACTGCATGATTCTTTCCCTCCCTTCGTATTAAAATTATTTATTCCGAAGTCAGAACTCCAGTCTATCCATGGTGAAGGGACCCATTTCTGTGAATGCAGTCTAGGCTTGTATAATTGTTAATTCTGAATATACCACTCATTACATAAACAAATCCCAGATGACATTACCTAGACATTTTCATCTGAGCTACATCAGATAAAATCTATTTCTCTGATGCTTCACCTTAATCAGATGAAGAAAACAAAATAGCAAGTTTTAGCAACTGATGCTCACGCTCTACCAGGAGTACAGTTTTATATTTTATCAAGTTTATTTCCCAGTGCCTACTGGCACAAACAAAAGCCCAACAGTCCTTTCCATCAAGTCATTAAATAAACCTTTTTGTTGTAGAAGTGTAGAATTTTTTTTTAAAAAAAGGCAATTGTAAATGCTTAATTATATGATGGTGTGACTCAAACCTCTTTTAATCATTGTATTTGTTGTTTGCAACATGGAAAAAGAGTTAGTGGAGACAAGCATGGACTCCCTTAACTTTTACAGGGTAAGAGGGAAAACATTCCTTTTAAAGGAAATACCAGTTAAATATAACATGAAAGTGAACCTAATTCCATATGCTTGCTTTAATGTGGTACATCAAAAGTGTTAATGGAGAGCAAGTTGACTGTATATAAAATATATATTTATTGGCTACTCCTCTGAGAACAGGTTTTGAGCTGTGGTTTTGGTTTTTTTTTCTGAAGTTGCTTTTATAATCCAGAGGATTTCAAAATACAACTCTGAGTGACTGTCTCACCCCCCTGAGATAGAAAGACTATATGGGCTGGGAATTGACATGTTTCTGGTTTCACCCTCTAACCTCTGTGTTTTAAACTGTTTACATTTCATGGTTGTGCATCTCTTGGCTAACAAGGTTTGGGGGATGAACTCTGTTTTGCATTTGAGTGAAGAGGAATGCAACCAAACCTTCTGGAAAAAGTGTATTCAAACCAACTCTCATTTTAGAAGCTGCCACAGAGATGAATCACATGTCAGAAAGCAGGGAAGTGCTGCACACTTTTCTAAGGAACTTTTGCCTTCTATTTAGCCTAAAGTGTTAGAACTCTACCCAATGAACAAGAATTAAGATCTTCCCTAAGAAGCAAATGCCTGAAGTTGTATTGCAGAAACTTAAAGGAATATTTGGTCTAGGATATACTTTGTAATCTGACCTGAATATTGCTTTGCCTTATGATATTTACTTCAATTCCATGTTCCAGGAACAGTGCTTAATTTTTTTGTAGGCTCAGGTTAGAATCCCTTCAAGAGCAATAACACTGACTGAGTGGCCTGAAATGAACTGCTGAGTATTGAGTGCAGCTTTTTCATAGTTTACTTGTTCTGCTCCAATTACATACCAATCACTTTAAAGCTATTATTCTTTGTATTACATTTTTTCCTAATTCTCCTTCCATCTCATGCTTCATCCAGAATGTATATCTAGAGCTTTAAAAGCTTAAACTAACAGAGACACACATAGCTTGGCTTTAAGGCACTTAGTCTTACATTAGCTTCCTGTTTCGCATTAAATAAAATTAACTGAGTTCACTCAGGCAAATCTCAAGGGCAGAGGTTCTTCCCCCTTCTTTTGCAGTTAGTGGGGGGTAAAATTCCTTCAGCTCATCAGCCAACACACTGACACTAGGAAACTGAGGAGAAAAGCCCAGCATTTTGCCTTTCTGAACTGGAAGCTGAAATTCCCCCAGGAAGACATATTCTGGAAAGATTTAAAAGAATTAATTCCTGGCTGCCATGAGGACTTCAACAGCTTGCACAGAGCAACTCTTTAAGAGAAACAGCAGTTGGAAAAAGAATATCTGAAGGGACAGCCTTGAGAACTGACATAATTTTCACGCATTTCTGCTTGAAATTTCTGCTGTATCATGTCAAGCTACAAGCTTTGCTATAAAGTCCAGGATTCCTTTTCACTACCCATCAGACTTGAAAAAGCTCATCTTTCAATTATCTTTGAGCTTGTATGCAATTCATGTATGAAATCTAAAATCATATTTAGAGTTTAAATCTTATTAAAGAGAACAGCTTATACTGGAAACTAGACAAAAGACAAAATTAAGCCTGTTAATAGCAACAAATGAAAATAAGGAAAATCTCAGTAGAAGCAAACAAAGATCTTGCCTACATTGAATTAAATAATGATGGAGTCCAGGAGACTGAGAAAGCTGGAACTTTAATTTTTCCAGAAAGAAAGCCCTAATTAGGTAGCAGCCTAATTTGAAAACTAGGTTCAACTATTATTGCACATAAGAAATTATTCCTGTTTGTTATTTTAAGCCAAGAAGGCAGCCTGTGGTCATTTTGCATGCATGAGACTGGGTCATAGAACAAGGGTAGAAAGATTTTTCCAGTACCAACAGAGGACTGTGAAGGGCAGTGCACAAGACTCAGCATATTTCTATTTGGGAAAAGGTTATTGCAAATTAATGCATGTAGAAGAAAGAATGAATTATGGCTGGGACTAAAGGGCACTGCAGTTATAGGGACTTGGCAAGGCACTTTAACTCACTTTTAGACTCGATAAATCAAACACCACTTTTAATCAGAAGCTACACATAAAATCTGAGAATTATTTCCAGAACATTAATACCTAACTTTGAAGAGCTTTCACCCCATGTCTCCAATTTTTCTGTAACACGAGCACAGTCCACCCACCCGAACAACTCTGTGTATGTTTCGCAGCTGGCTTGGTTTGAATAT
Organism: Melozone crissalis; assembly: GCF_028551555.1. Lineage (NCBI taxonomy): Eukaryota > Metazoa > Chordata > Aves > Passeriformes > Passerellidae > Melozone > Melozone crissalis. Next base: position 29,916,222 of record NW_026535782.1, on the reverse strand, counting down.
TTTTTTGCTAGGTTACGCCTTTTATTTCATATGTTGATTTTCATTGCCTGGTCAAAATGTATAACTATTTTAAAGCAACAATCAATTTGTTAGAATGATGCAGGGCATGGAAACACTGCTTAAAACTTGCCCAGATTTCAATCTAAAACCACTACACACAGCTAAAGTGGCTGGCTGAGAATTGTGGGCTCCTTCCTTTGGTACATTAACCTGTGCAAGGATATACACTGCACTCATTTCTGTAACAGGCAGGTGGGGGAGGAAGACACTAGGCAATTATTTTATAGTTTGTAAACAACTGGCAATTCTGACAATATCCAGTAGGTGGCAGATATCACATGCAGTACAGTGAAGTTACAGAAACGCAAAAAGGCCCTCTGAAAAACACTGATAATAGTTAAGAAAAGTTAACCCATCCTCATACGTAATTCTTAACTATATAAAGTACCAAAGTAGGAATCTCAATATAATTAACATGCAAAGCTGAAACACAAACCTAAAAGCTCTTTCAAACAATGGAAACCATTATTTTTCTTTTATTTTCTTAAAACAAAATGGTTTTCACAAGGCACAATTCACCATGTGCTTTCTCAGGATCAAAAAAAAAATCAAGTAAAAAACCTGGTAATATAATGATTTTATAAAACCTGATATTCATTTTCAGTATTTTGTAACATTTGTAAAAGGATAATGAAACACATAAATAGTTAAGAAAACCCCCTGAAATGTCATTCAAAGTACAAATTCACTTACTATCAAGGGTCTAAAAGCATTAGTTATCTCTAATGTTTTAAAGCTGGCTCTATAAAAAGAGATGTACCATCTTATGGAATGTGCCAATAAAGGATGTCTGTCACAATTTTTTTCTATTTAAAATGAAAACATAACTATTCTTTAATAGCTGGAGATGTAGACTAGGCTAACATGGGCAGACATAACTGATGAAATTAAAAGGGGAAGGTCACGGACTGTAACTGTCCATGTCCAACCATGACTCATGACATTAATTGACTTTTTAATGTCTGTGTGCAATCAGGCTTCATAATTCTCAATTCCCACCTGACTCTCCATACCACCTGCCCATATTCCCAACTGGAAAGACAGGATGAAGCTGCTTTTTCTACATTTTTATAATCTCCCAAAACCACTTTTGAATCCTGAATTTATGTCTGCATCTGTGAGTACAAGATTCTGTAATAAAGGAAGTATTTTGCCAGTGTTTCTTAGCTTGTATTAATTTAAGCAAAATCATTCTTGAGGAAAAAATAACTAACTAATCAGTATTAGAAAAGAGGGTTTTTACCTTTTTTTCAGCTGATCTAGTTTGTCTTGTATTTACACTAATCAAGTTATTCCAGCTTCAAGTACCCTAATGAGCCTCTTGTCCTTCAGCAGAGGAAAACTGCTCTATGAGTTTGCATAGATCAGAATATGTGTTAGGCTTTTAATACTGTCTTCATCAAGACCCTACAAAGATCTGCTTTTATGTTTCAGAAGACAGAATTCATAACTCTTAACATGGCTTGAAATCAGAAACTGAGTGCTACTCTATAGAAGCTCACCTTTGAATCTATGAAATAAAAACATTTTTGCAGGTACAGGTAATGAAAAATTAAAATACATTAAAATTCCTTGAACCTAAGGGTTTTTGAGGAGGAGGGCTAAAAATAATTGAACTCTTTTTTTTTTTTTTTTGCCTTCTTTCTGCTTCTAAATATTCTTTCAGACCTATATAAAACTATTTTTAAAGAAACAACTTTCTCAGTTTCAAGAACAGAGCTTTTGATGTTTCTAAGCTGCTAGAGGCTAAAAAAGTAAAATTTGAATAAAGCATGTGTTTTCCTTGGAAAGAAATACAATGATATGATCTTTTGCTCAGCAAACTGAAGTCAATGATAAATCTTATTTATTTTTAATAAGCAAGATTCCTCATTTTCATGACTAAATAATTAGCCCAGCAGCAAAGCAACTTAACATCTTTGGGGTGCTGACATTTCACAAACATCTAGTGTTGCAAGCAAAAAACTTATTTTTTTAATAAATAGGAGTACTGAAGAAATATAATCAAAATTGCTTAAGAAATTTTGAAGTTATGAAAACTAAGAAGCTCATTACTTTTTATCAGTTCAAAGGGATCAAAAGAGAACAATGGCTTAGTATTCCTCAACAGCATCCTGTAATTTCTGTGATGAACAGAGATGACAAACCCATCATTTTATGCCCAGGTCAGTTCTTTCCCTCTGTCTTCTTCTCTCTTAAAGTCCAAACTATATGGACAATTGACAATTTAGACCAACTGGCATCACTGTACGTGTCATGAGAATAACCTGGCACTGAAAACTGAAGCACAATTGCTAAGTTATTTTATATACAATAGACAGTTGGTAAGACAATAATTAATTTTCAGTTGCAAACAGCTCGGAGTTCCTCCCAACAAGAAGGGAAGAGGTGACAATCACAATTAAATTACAGTTCACTGAGCCTTACATCTCCCCTCTCTCTCTTGTGAGCTGGGAAAGAAATGACATGCAACATTTTTTACATAAATGTCTAAAATGAGAGTTATTCCTTTGAAAATGTAGCACACAGCTCATTACCTCTAAGTGATATCAATCTCAGACACCACATGTAAGAATATACTTTCCCAAGGTCAGACTCTTTGTAACATTTTCTGCCAAACTGCATCTCAGGCCGATAGCTGCATCTGCTCATTCTAAAACAAAGGAATTAATTCAAGTACCACAAGCTTCCGCTACAGCAATCCTCAAGCTATCTGACTGAAAAGGGCAACCACAGGCTACTCAAAATACATGCTGGATGACAGAAATGCAAGATAAAGATGTTAAAGGCGTGTTCTGATCACCAGCGCTACGTGACACGGGCACCCACTACCAAGGCCAAGAAGTGAGGGGCTTGGCACTACAGACCCCATGAGGGGCAGCTACTCCTGCAGCACTGCTCCTCAGGGACATGGGGACATGGGGATGTGACTCAAGGCATCATTTTACAGAGAACTTCTGAAATTATGGACAACGAACGATAAAAATGTGCAAATTATGAGCGCACATGCAAGGGAGTGTGAGAGAGAAGAATTAGCAGGTGCATTCAATTCCACAGCGCCTGCAATCATTCCAAATAAATGAAACAGAATTTATATGCTGATAATGTAACATGTAATTTATTACTGTGAAATAGATGCAGGGAAAAAAACTAGTCTTAGGATTTGGAAAACAATAAATGCTGAATTATTTAAAAATATTTCTGAAATATCAACAAGAAGTATAGAAATATCACAGGCTAATTACCTTCAAAAATGCCATTCGAAAAAGCAGCTCTTTCATTGCAGATGAAACATTTTCGATAAAAACAAACAACAAAAAAGAAAGCCCCTGCATCTGTTCTGAAAATTAATGTGGTTGTAAAATACCCCAAATTCTCCTTTATCTTTCATGCTTTTCATGCCTGCTTCAGCATATTTGAAACACTGAAAAGGTTTGTGTATGTATAAGCTCTCACTTGGCACTACTTCTGATTAGTTTTATATACAGTAATCAAAACTAATTGCAACTGTTCCTTAAACAATATTATTAAGGTATTTTTGCAGGCTGTGGTGCCCTACATGTTTTAAGAGGCCTAGAAGAATATAGAGAGATGTTTTTCTTGGCTTTAACAGCCTCCATTCTGCTAACAGTAAGGACACAATAACAGAGCTGGAAACAATTTATTGGCTGAGAGTAAGTCTAACTAAAAATGCTTTTTTTGGACGTGGCCAAATTACTCACAATTTCAAGTCAGATTTGGCAAAGAATTCTGGCTGAATGAAAATCCTGGGTTAGTTCTTTGACTTTTTAGAAGTAATTTTCTAAACAGAATGTTTCAACCTTTTGTTCTGTAAAAGGATTTTTAGTTCAAAACTGACCCACTTTAAAAAAAAACCTGCAAGAAATATTGTTGAAATTATATCTATTTTTTTTCAACTAAAACAAAATTCTTTTTTGACAATACAGCTTCCATACTTAAATTCCATACTCCTTCCATACTCCTATTTTGTACTCTGTTATACACAAACTCCCTTGCAATGGCTGACAATATAGGAAGAGAAGGCAGAAGATCTGCTTGCACATTATTTTGTGCCTATATATTGTCATAAACCTTGTTGATACTATGATTTTATTTTGTTCCTCCAAAAAGAGCAAATTTTTGTACTCCAGTACAGTTTTCTGTTCCAATCCAATCTTTATTGAAGTCTTTGATTTACTACTATGTCAACAAAATGGGTATATATTGTTATTAAAAAAAAGGGATGACTCCTTATGGCCAGAGATAAATGTTGTTCCTGCTTACATTAACGTTTATTATGCCTATATAAATCAATGCTTTCCAGCATAAGCTTTCCAGAGACAAAGTTAAATATCATCCTGTTTATACAGCTACATGATGAATTTTACTTGAAAAGCACACTATTTTTATTGTCTGGAATTAAGATAGAAATGAAAAAAGTAAGAAATTCCTGAGAAAAGATGAAATATAGTGCCTGGTTTCAAGCTAAATACAATGGATCTCTTTTAGAAAAGGGCAGATTTTCTTGAGTGTCAGCTGACACATGGTTCATTTAACTCAAATTTCTATTTACATCTCAAAATCAAGGCCGATTTTTACTCCAGTTGTTTAGTTTGAGCTCCTGTCCATGAGGAAAATTCACACCTGACATGCACAAATATCTTCTAACAGCTTCCAAACATGATCAAAAATGATTTTTCTGGTTTAAACAAAGGCTATACTAATAAAAATATTGTAGTTGCAAAGTCAAACACTAAAAATTTTAGGAAATGTCAGAATTATGCCCATATGTCCCACCTTAATTCACCCTGCATATATGCCCAATTACTGCTCTGTCATGCATTAAGATATTCCAAACTATAAGTCATAGGAGCAGTACTCATTACCTGGATGTATTCTCACTACCAAACCCCAAAACACAGACACTATCACAAGGACAAAACCACTTTTGCACAAGCCTAAATTGATTGAGAGCTTTGTAAGAGGACAACCACAAAACTGTGAAGTCTCTACCCACAGAACAACTCTCCAGAGCGAGAAAGAAGGAATCCCACGGTGTTGTGACTGTTGCATGGACAGGTGCATGTCCTGCTTGTTCTTTTGTAGAAAGTTTAGGAGAACTGCTTGCCAGAGTTTCTTCCCTGTTTCTATTTGTACAGGTGATGTATGCCAGAGGTGTGCATGTGTCAGAATCCTTTATGCATCTATTTCTGTATACCTTGAATTGCATTCTGGGATGCTATGAAATCAGATAATTAAAAAATTCAAAACAGGACTGTTATGAATGATGGCTATTTATGGGACTGCAAAAATAGCTACATCTATTGATGCTCTGTAGAACAGTAGAGAGATTCAATGTGCCCTTTCTCAATCTTCTGACCCTGCTCACTGGTGACCACAGGTATTTCTGTGTGCACAGACATGATCGAGCTCTGTCCTCAGGTTTGGGATCCTTGTCCTCCCATCTCACACTTGAAAGAGAAATGTGATTGGGTTTTTAAGTTAATTTTTACTGCAATTATTCTAAGCAAAAAATGTTCAAAAGATATGTAAGTCGTTTCACTGACACTCCTAGGCTTTAAATTTATAATTATCCATTCTGTGTTCTTGTAGCTTTATGGCCCATGTATTTAGTCAATAATAACGTTAAAATCACACTTGAAACAGTTAATTGAAAACATCCAAATAATAGATGATAATAAAACACACAGATTCCTTCATAGTGGCATATATTTTTTTTTAAATTAAAACAACTCTTAAAAGTTCCTTGTATTAGCTTTTCTATAAATTCAAAATAAAAGTGAAGATATTAAATATCATTAATATGTGACAACTGTGAGTATGTAGTTTAATGAAGCTTTTGAATCTGTAAATATTTATTCTTTCTGGTTTTTTTATTAATGGGACTGAATTTAAATAAGTATTACCATTGTTCAAGGAACAATGGCATTCTTCATTCATAATTTAAATATTCAAGAGAACCATAATTAAGAAAAATCCCTCCACTTTCTTACTGCTGAATTAGGAGCTACTTCAAAGTCATTGGGACATAAAGTTTATGAAACATCCAGCTCCCTTAATACATATTTCTTTCAAGTGTTATTTTTATTCCTCCAATGGCTAATAGCACTCTTTTTCTTCCCAGAAATCAGAATCAGCATATGTGGGAAGTACAATGTAAAAAAGGCTCCACATGGAAGCCAGAGGTACATTTGCATCACTTTTTGAGTTGGTCCTTGGAGTGTAGCACTCTGTGTGAGCTAGCCAGCACAATGCCATGGTGGTTGTGCTGGGGCACTGTTTGTTTTAGTTGCAGAGTACAAAAAAAAATTTATAAATCAAGTACCCTTCTTTACAAGCACAATAAATCTAAGGTACAACATACAACTCTATGTGAGAAAGCTACACAACAGACATTGGAATCAACAGTACTTGAGAAATACAATTTTATGAAAAATGTACTTAGCACTTCCTAGTGATGTTTACTAATGTGATCTCTTTCAATGATTCAGAAGAAATTACTAAGGTAGCTATTAAGATCTACTGAATCATTCATGGAACATGCTAAGCACAATTCCCTGGTAATGCAAGCTGATTTGAACAGATTAAATTTTAAATTCAAAGTGCATGTGAGCTGTAGAAGAAATTACTCAGTGTCAGTGAAGCTTGACTTTCTATAGCAAACACCAGAAGCTCATCCTTTATTTATTTTTACAATGTGGGGGAGGAGGGATGAGGAGGAGGAAAACAAACCAAGATGGCGAGAGAAAATTGAGACACCAGTAAGCTGGTGAACATGTTTTCATAATTAAAGGTTGCTTTACAGAATAAAATCCAGCTCCATACAGAAATATATATAAGAAGATTTTATCTTTCCTTTAAATATCCAGAGGTAGAAACTAAGCTTCTCAAACTTCTGTGAGAGGAAACACTATACATTATAGAGACCACTATACAGTGTATGTATATGTAATATACTATCAACTGTTCAGATTTTTTTAAAATCCTACTATGTAACAAAGTATTGCATATTTAATATTTGTTATTTTTAATTTTTATTTTATGGAGATGTCTCTGAAAGACAGAAAAAATATGAGCATAGCTTCTGAGATATTTGTATCTACCTGGTTAAGGCATTTTAAAGGAGAAAAAGAAGAAAGGAAATTATATGCTACTAAGTTTCTTATCCTGAGCACTGTATTCCTCTTTGTACATCTGAAGTTCCTCTTGACATGCTGAATTCATTTGTGGCCTTACAATGTTCTACTTCAAATAAGTAAGATATTGAATCCATCCATGCAATACCTTCAATATGCAGAATTCTTGCTCTACAATAAGATTATTTCATAATTCCAGATAATACTCAGCAATAAACGCAAAGGTTCATACACTGATGAGTTAACATCTCCACAGTCTAACACTTCATTTGCAAGACTCTGTTATCAAAGTCTATCATTAAAGTCTTCCTGTGGGGCATTCTGTCTCATTAGCAATATGTCTGACACTTAAATTTATAATCTTCAGGTCAACTACAGCATTTGCACCTATAAATTAAGCAATAAGCTCCCCCAAATCAATCAATCAATACTACTGATACACAATAAATTACATGTTTCTAGTGCTGCCACACATTTCAGAGGGAAAATTTGTATCACTTTGTATCTTACTGTATTCAAAAGATCAGGGATGAAATCTGAAGAATAATAATAGGCCAGAACAGCAAACAGGAATAACATACATAAAAGGTAAAATCCATTTTTTGTCAGCTCCTAACTTGCTCTTGAAGGATGTACGTTGAAGATATATACTCACACATTCCATGAAAAGAAAAAGAAGAAAAAAAAAAAGAAAAAACATCACTCAGCACAATAGGTTAAAATCCTTAATTAGCCTGGCAAATTTTAATCCATATTTTCACTTCTGATGCCCTTCAGAGGGGTAGAGAGTTATTCAACAAGATCACGCAGTGAGAGTCCAGACACACAAAACAAGAATTGCAAAAGCTGTAACAAGCGTGGGACAGGGATTTGCCAGCTAAATTGGAGGCCGGAAGAAAGCCTGGTGATTTATGTTCAGTCTTTCTTGCTCAGAGTCAGGCAGTACTGATTGTATGGAAGAGGCAGCCCATGAGATTTATCTGCTATGGGCTGTGGTTTTTGGTGCTATGGTCCCCTGAGCCCTCCTGCCCTTCAGCAGCACTGGACAGTATCCACAGGGCAGAATGCCACTCCTGCTCTCAGCTCTCCTTCTCTTTAGCCTTGCCACCACTTTCTTTTGATCATGGGTCTTCCAAAGTCACCTGCAAAGCTCTCATTTTCAGATTTAATTTCTATCTTCTATTGGAGTCTGCTGCAAATCCTAATTTGACTCTAATTTGGAATGCAAATTTTGGGATCACTGTACCAAAAGATGTTATCACCACATTGTCTAAGTTAATGTGTATGTGCACATAGGTATCAACTTTGATTCAGGACATGACTATGTATTTTTTAGAATTAAAAAGAACTCACAGAACCTAGGCATTTATTTAGTCTTAGACAAGAAAATCAGTGGGTAGGCCAAGTGATACTTATTCAACAAATGCCTGTTCATTAAAACTATCATTTTCATTATCAGTTAACTTTCTTCTGCTATTTATTTACCATTTTCCAGACCTTGTGTGTTTCTGCACTTATCCAAGCACTGTTCTGCAGATTATACTGAAAATTTCAGATAACAAAACCTGACTTTAGCTGACTGCATGTGTACATTAAAAATGCATTCTTACAAAATGCTGAGTTATCTCCTTCAGTCCCTACTGAACTGTTAGGATAATGAGATTCACTAAACTCACCAGGCTTAATTAAGAAAAAAAAAAGTTCTGGCCAACAAAGTTCTTTTTTTTCATCTCTGCTTTGTCATCATTTGAGTACATGGCCACCTACTTGTGTTCTAGAGTGAGTACCTGCAGGAATTCCAGGACCTTTGTAATACATGGAAAGGTCATACAAGCATCTACACTTCAGGCATCTGCAATGTCAGAAAAGACACCTGTTCCTCTTTTCTCCTCATCCTTTGCATTCATATTGGTTGACATTGACAAGGTAAGATGTCAAAAATATTTTATGCCAGGTAAACATAGATTATGTGTTAGGAAATGCAGAAAGGGAAGTCTGGCTGAGCTCTCGCTGCAGGATACAAATATACAGACACTGGCAAAACAAAGCAGAGCACCTCTCTGCCCAGAGGTTTGTATTTGAATGCTATATCACGTCGTAAATCAGTTTAACTCAATAAACATGTCTCAGTCTCTTAAAGTATAAATTGTCATCCGATGAGAAAAGAAGTAAAACTAAGGGGACATATACAGCTGACGTCCCAAAAATTAAATTATACATTTATGGATTAATCAGTGCACTCTTCATAAAAGGAAAGACATTACAGCAGCACTGTCTGAGGGAGATTTTTTATGTTATAATGATGGGCTTGAGAGTGGAGAGAATCATAGCCAGTTATCCATGTTTTGGAGGGACAGTTTCTCCATGGCCACATAAAAAAGCCACAATTGAAGAGGACCCTCCACTATTTCATTACAACAACAACAAAAAAGGTTTAAGATGCTGATTTTTCAATGTTTTCTGCTTGTACAGCATTCAGCCCTGTTCATGGCCTGAAACAAGGCTTCATCACAGTATTGGTAAATCTAGCACACAGGTTCTCACGTGGGCCACTAGACAATAGTGAGAGATTGCCCATGTTGTGGCAGTGAGAGAAAGGGAACAGTGTGACCACTGATCATCAGTCACTGCCTCAAGAGGAAGAGGACCCATCTTGATGGTAAACAATGGCAGACATCAGGACAGGATGTAAGAAAAAGAGAGGAAATAGAAAATACTTCCAAATGAAGAATTCTAGTACATATTAATGAATGGAGAAGTGAGCTAATAATAAGCCAGTTCCCAGAAGTTCTGCCACATTTTAAGGATTCAAATATGGTGCCTTCACCTCTGCTCTGATTTGCTGAAATTGTTTTCTTCTTTAAATATAAGGGGACAGAATGAGCAGGAAGGGAAAATAAAGGGCAATAAAATACAAATACAATGTCATCAATATATAACAGAGGAAAAAAGGGAGCAGCTGTGAAAGTAAAATACAGTGTGTACACATTTAAAAAAGTAAATTCTTTCAAGAGAGCAAACATTTAAAATTAACCATAAGTTGAACAGATCTAATGGATGTAAGTATTATTTCTATGTCTGTCAAGCATATTCCATCACTGAAGGTCTTTAATGACCAAGGCAGATGATATTACAATGTCACACTATGTACAGTAGTGAAATAAAGCCAATTCTCAATTAGGTAAAGTGGAACATGGGCTAAGAAACACAAATGTAAAGTATTAGGATACTTTACATGAGATGTCACATGTCACACCCATTCCAACTTGAACAAATTAAACCCATTTGTGTTGGGGTCCTTGTGTCTAGGGACTATACCTTGATAAATAAATTGGAGCCAAGAAGAGAAAGACTGACCCAAGGATGGTGTATTTAATGAAAGTGGCCAGGGGGCAAAACACCTGCACACACCTTTCTTTAAAGAATCTGCTGCCAGTCCTGAAAAGAGGGTGAGAAGGCATCTCCCTAGAAGAGGAAGGTAGCATAAAGACACTGCAGAGGAAAAGTCAGAGGAGACTCCCTGTGCCCATTTTCCACACAAAAGAGATTATATGCCATAGAGGGGGTCAGAGCAAAATTTATGCAAATCTCCAAATTTTTAAAATATGTCACATACAAAGCTGAACAATTTTATCCTAAATTCCACACAGTGACTTTTCCAGAGGACACAATAAACACTGCACAAAACTTACACTTGGCCATCCTGCTGTTTAGTGGTTTAAGTATAAAACCAGCCTGTTCATTAGCCTGCACTGCCAACTAAATCTTCTAATGCTGTAGTTATGGTCTCCATTACCCAGTGAAAGACTTGTAAATTTCCTCACTGTTATTGTGACCTCAGCTTTCCAGTATTCCCTTCTCTTTTAAGTCAAGTCAGCTACGGTAACAATACTGAGAGCTTATTTACAAGCAAGGACTACTGTACTTTTCACATCACTTACATTTCATTTTTAATTTTGAAGGCCATTAAAACAACACTCATCTTCTGTGTCTCAGGAACACATTCTAGCTAGGTCAAATGATCTCTTTTATCATACAAAGCAGACACTGTAGATAAATCAAGTCCTTCCTGCCTGTTTAAGATGCAGCTCACATTGACAGCTAAGCACTGATCTGTAGATCTAAAGATTTAGAAACCAGGCTTATTTTTTAGCCTCTCCCCGTCTCACAAAGTGAATTAGATATTAAGGTTTTAATCAGGTGTTTATTCAGTGCAGTTGGATTTTTTGCCTTGGTGAAATGGAGGGTGCTTCTTAATGTTTGAAAAATTAGAAGGCAAAAGGAATCAAGTATGATTTATGATTTGTGTTTCATATTTCTTGAAGAATGCTACTTTGAATCACTGGCTGCTGGTTTTGTACAACTATGTATTGCCAAAAGAGTTTCCAGAGATAAAGAATAAACCTTGTTTTGAAGCACTATAAAATTTGTGTAAAAAATTAATAGACTGAGCACTACTGGTGGCATAAGTAACTATTAAGACAGACAAGAAATCCTAAATTCAAAGACTCAAGATTTTATTTAAATGGTATTTGACATTACTGCAATTTGGTGAGCATTAATTGAGTGGATTATCTTGGTCAGAGTAAATAATTACAGGAAACCCTGTTAAAGAGGCAGATTTTTAAAGGTTGTTTCTTTTGTTGCTTGAAATATTCATTTAGCCTACTCATCACTGCTAGCATTCTGAAATATTCTTTGCTACTTCATGCATGTCTTTCACCTTATTATAGTTTCAGCTTCCTCTTTCATGCTTTAACTCACTTAACCAGCAAAAACGGGATTGTTCCATGCTCCCTTTGTAGCTCTTCATTGGCTTTTGTTTTTCAGTCATGCCTGTTTTCATGGGCATCTATGCAGTGCTCAAGAGGAAATCTGGTATGTGTACACACTAGGCTAATGCTAATATGCTTCTGAGAATGTCTGTAAAACAGCTAAAAGCTTATTACTGTGCTCCTTCCTCATTGCATTTTTTCCTTTCTAAATATTTTTTTTTGTTCTATCATGAGGTTCAGTACGTAGATTTTTCACTTCCCCATGCTGTTTGATTATCAGCTACTTAGAGAATATGCTTCATATTTCACAAGTTTAAAAAAGAAGAAATGAAGGTATGCATTTCTAATATGACAATTGGAGGAGGATAGCTAAATATAATACAAGCAGAGCAGAAACTTATAAGCAAGAAGATGTGCTGTCTTCATTTTCAATGGCAGCTGTTGTCAAGTGGGTTACAGACAGACCATTATTTTCCAAAGCTGAGACTTTTTATTTTTGCCAAATCTCACACAATCAAAGATACCTAGGCTAATTATACATTTTCATCAGCCATCATTCACTTGCTACCTTCCTCCAGACCATATTCTTAAAAAAAGACAAACAAGCAAAGCACATCCTTCATCTTCACTAGGGCTTGTGATCAGCACTCTAATATAGTTATTAAAAAGAGGTATCCCTTAGGAAATGGATGTGCATGAAAATGAGCTTTCACGAAGGCAGAAATGTGCAAGTTTTTTCTACATTTCAGAGATATGCAACCCATTAATAATGAAAGTAAAACAAAAAACATCTTAGAAATTGAAAAAAAAAAAAAGTAAAATTCTTCATTTTAAATTTTTTGAGACTCAATTGAGTAGAGGAAAAAAACTACTTATATGCTGATTAGGGTTGGAGGGGTATATCCTCCATCGCAGACCTCCTTTGCAGGTTGGAAGAGCCTAGGCTGAGAGAGCACAAGTTATCCCTGGTGAGTTTGGTTCATAGAAGTAAAACCTCTAGGATCCTCCACCTATACCCTGTAGGCTCTGTCAAAACCAAACAATGTTCTGTTACTTACTGAGCTTGTGGTTACACTATGATTTTCAAGATCCTATGTACTTGTGCTAATCCATTCAAAAAACCCAACACAAACACTCAATACTTCTGAGGCCTCAGGCACCTAATCAGAGTCAAATCCTGTTATCCTGGAGGTGTTTAATAGCTGCACAAAGCTTTTTTTTTTTTTTTCTGACCAAGGGTTGCAAGGTTTGAGGGACTCCAGCTTCCAATTTCCAACTGATTGCTTGAAACTCCCTTACACTGATTGTCGAGTCATTTGACGTTTGTGAATTATGCAGCAGGCAATCATAGTGCACACTGAGTGGCTAATCTACCATGAACTTGACTTTCAGAATCTGTGAGAGGAAAAAGGTGTGAAACAGCAATGGGCATGAGAATTCAACTATAAATTAAGTAAGATTAAGTTGATTATACAAAGTAATGTAGACAAAGACACTGCCTCCTACAAATCATACTCCTTTCTAGCAAGCTGTTTCTGTAGACTTGGAAAGCAGTGGTGTACTCCACAGAGCTTGACACTGTTTTGGGGGTTTTTTGGGAGGGGATGGGGGATGTTGAGGACTGGAAATTGATCTTCTTCATTAGTCATTCTCACCTTTCTCCTGTGAGGATAATTCTGCACTGGCATATTGCTATTTCATCATGTGGATGAATTCTCTATAATTAGTTTTTAGTAAGTCTTCATGAGATCTAAGTCTTTAATCATCATTGATGGCTTTCTCTGAATTCCTTCCAACTTTCTGGTGCCAGCTTGTCCAGGATTCAAACCTACTCCTTGCAGCACTGCAAAACGAGCAGACAGCTTGCTCCTAAGATCTATGTGTATTAATACAGGATGATCCAGTAGGAAAGCTGTTAGACTGGGCATAGTTTCTGAATAATTGGCCAACAAAATGCAAACTATAACTTACATTTGAATTCTGATGCATAAACTCTCTAAACAAAAAATAAGAGGCATTCAAACGTTCCACTTACACCAATGATAAATAAATAAAAGAAAATAAGTTAACAGCAATGAATTACAGTATATGATGTTGTATCACATAAAAATTTCTGTCAGCTGAATGCTGATTCTCTTTCACAGTCCTTTTCACATGTACAGCAGAAATTCTTAAAGGAATCTGCTAGAAGCCTCTGCCTATCATTAAAAAATGACCATATGCTTCCATCCCAATTACTAACTGTGTGGCATCCCTTATACCTCATCTTCTTTTGAAGCCTTTAACTTGTCAGAAATCTCTCTAGCTGTGGTTTTCCATGCTCAGCAGGGAGCTGCCTATAGTAGCAGTCCAGGTGAATCCCAAGGGAAAGTGTGGCAGCTGAGCAGGAGCTGCATTAGACTAAGTCAATGCAGGTTGGCTGCTGTTAATTTGAGTTTTTTGTTAATAATTTAAGCTCTATCCTACAAATGTTAACTACAGAAATGGACAGGCACTGAGTGAGCATCTGTGAAGTTGTGATGTTGAGACGTGACATTTTCTGAGAGAATAACAGAAATAATATCATTTGTACAGTGGGTCACTACAGCCTTCCTTCCACACTTATCTTTGGCAGCATCAAGGGCATGAGGCAATATGGAAAAAATAATATCTTGATGCCAGCCACTCTATGGTGGAAAGAAGCACAGGAAGAAAGGCAATTCCGCAGCACCCTCACTTGTCCTGACGAACATGCAGGATGTGGAATGACAAGAGAGGTTTCTAGAGAGAGGCAAGAGCTGTTTTCTTTCCTCTGCTATGCACATCATGGAAAGGAAGCACTGTGGTTTTGATCTGAGTGCTTCCGAGCCAAAAAAAGACCTCATGGATGCTGGTATAGATGCAGGCATCCATGTATATCTACTTTATCAGCACAATCTGTCTTCCCTTCCTGTAATCTCAGAGGAGCAAACCACTCTTTCCAACAGTGGCAAGCAAGTGTTGAATTTAACTATGTGTACAGGTCTTGCTGAATTAAATGTTAAGCACACAATTAAATGCCTTGCTGGCACTAGATGTAAGCATTCCTGAGCCCACAGCAAGGGGTGCAGAAGCTCCTGGAGCATAATAGCAACTACAGAGCAGATTTCCTTGCTGCAAACAGATTTAGAGAGTACTCTTTTCCCTTTATCCTCAAAGCAAATCTGTGCTGTTTATGCAGCTTTACAAAGAGAGAAGATTAGTTCTTGTATTTGCAATATAGCTAGTAGTTTTGTTATGCAATGGGCACAAGATTATATTTGAAGTAACATGCAGGAGCTAGATTATACTGAGATGCTTGGGCAGGAAAGTAATTCTTCCATTTGCTAAAAAAAAAAAAAAATTAGTAACTATAACCATAGATCAATCTCCTCTAAGATAGGGAGAAAAAATTTGAATTTTGCAAAGATCTCCCATGAACAGCTACCCTGCCATTCTACCATGGCCAAGAAGCCAACTTGCTATTCTACCCATGAACACAACCAATTTCAAGCTATAGGCTGGATGTCTTGTAGTATTTACCCAGTAACACAAATGCGACTGAACATCTCCATCACTGCAAAAAACGTTTTAAATATCACCACTCTACCACTCTTGTTGCATATGAGATCAACCATAATGCCTTTATTCTTTAGCAGAATGAATAAAACATGCTGTTTATTGAAGTGACATAGGGACAGACTGTCTCGGGCACTCAAGTGAAAAGATGACCAGATAGGAAAAATGAACATCACATTAATGGTTTATTAACTCCCTTGAGACTGCTTCACAAGCCATCGGTCAAAACTCCTCATTACTAATTCAGAATTTTTCTTGCAGTTGCCTGAAATATACAAAGCCCAAAATACAGAACAAACACCTTTTTCATATTCCATTGTTAGTACTTATTCTTTCTTTAAAATGTATCTAAGATCTCTTGTTTCAGATACATATTCTTATTGTATCACACCACTTCAGCTACAAGGGTGTAGCTCACTTTCTTTATAATTGCATAATTAGGCAAAATAATTAGGGAAAATAAAGCCATGGAATAGATTGCATAAGATTTGTGCAGAATGTTTTTATACTACTCATATTGTATTTTTTATTTCTATATAACACAAATATATATATATAAGTATGATTTTGGTAAATACAGAATCCATGCCTAGACTCCTTTAAATAAGATGAGGCAATTTCCAAGGATCATTTACATACAGTGTATGAAAAACATACTTATTTTATGAAAGAAAATAATTTATGTTCTTTTACCCAGAGTAATTGAAGAGAATGCTTTACTGTGCAGAGGAAAGGTGTGTTTTCCCCAGTTTTTAGAGGCAACTGGTATCTTTAATTAGATATCTGACCTTTAAAATTTTATTTCTTTTCCCCAGCTGCATCAGGTGCACACCCTTCCCATAATTACTTTGCCCTGCAGACAGCTCATTTATTTTGTCCTTGATCATTCACAGCTACAAATAACAACCAGAACAGTGCAAGTAACAAGTGGTGAAAAAATATGTATGCAAAATTTAGAAGAATTATGCTGGTGGATTTGATTTGATTTTTAAATGTCTTCAACATGGAGTTGAAGTGGTGCACCCCTCTTTATTCTAGTCATGCATGTGAGGGCTGTTTGGCAGGATAAGAAGGACATGCTAATCCTTACTTTTTCCCATATCTTCTTAATAATTAGGGAAGTACTAGATGCACACTTAGCTATTGGAGTAGTTTGATGAGACATAATTCAGGGTCTAACAAGAAAAAATATTGATGTGTTAGTTTGCTTTTTTCTTTAAACTCTATGGAATTGGCATAGAAATATATCACCCAAAGTATATATGGGACAATTCACTACAAAAAACCTTTTTTTTTTTCATGTGGAGAAACCTCTTAGAAAGCAGAACCATACAAACCTCTGCCTATTCACATTGCATTTGCTGAAACATCAATTAACACATACTGAAGACAAATAAGCTAAGAATGTGTTTTAGGAGAAGAAAGGCAAAATATGTTTTTTAGTCAGTAAAACATGAAACTATAGAAGGTGCAGGAAAATAGAACTTCTTAAATTACAGAGCTACTGGAAATGAAACAGACTTTAGAACTCCTTTGAAGGCATCCACTGAGGCGCAAATTCTTAAAGGCACCACAAAGCAACCAGAAGAAACCAATTACAGTTAGAGCAAGAAAATCTCATTTCAATGAGTCACTGCTGAACTGTCTGGGAGAAGGGATGCTGTGCTTTAGAAGGAACATCAGGGTTTGTGTTTCCCTACCCTAAGACAACAAGCAGCTCTCCAGCATCAGAAAATTATTTTCTCGGCAGAACCTCCTCCTTGTGCTTTTACAGCGCTGGAGCCCAAGGTGGCAGTGTTACCTTCTGGGACTGCCCTCCGCATCCCAGAACGGAGACAGAAGCAACACCAGACAGTGGCAACCTCCCACCAACTGCTTGAGGTAAGGTGCCTTTCCAGGGAGCTGACTTGTCCTTCTGATAAAGCAAGAGACATCTTTTCTCAGAAGGATTTTGGTCTCACTCATATTTTTTTCAGAAGACACGCCCATTAGAAAATTCAAGATAATTATTAGGCTGAGTATGGTTTTGAACAAAGAATGGGGGGAGGAAGGATGGAAGGGGGGGAGAAAGATAAAGTCCGTTTTCTTAAAAGCAAGCTTGGTCCTATATTTAAATAAAGCCATCATTTTTTTTTTCTTAAAAATGTCGTTATCTTGTTAAGAAGCTTACACAATGGGTAAAGAAGAATAAAAACACCTTTAAAATCCACTTTGAGATACAACTGCAAAGCAGCAACATTACTTTTCATAAACAGGCACTTTCAAGTAAATCTGCCTGGACCTGGCATTGTTTTTCCTTTTTAGTAAAGAATTCAGGCACTATGTTCTTGCTCCATTTGAGTCAAGAGCTTTTAAAAATTATTTTAATAATCTGCAGCATCTCTTTTGTTTGTTTGTTTGCTTGTTTATGGTGTTCACAGTGTAGAAAGACAGGAAAAGTCTGGTCTGTAAACCATCACAGCACATATCATCAGCTCCACTAAACAAGCCAAGACAGACCAGGCAAAATTCAAAAGATAGCTCAGCATCACAAGAAAGCTTGAAAACAGAACTCAGGAGCTACTCTGTTTGACTGCCCTGAAATCATCCCAGCAAACAGTCTGTTCTGGAAAGATAAAGCAAGCTGTGTTACTTCTACTAATGTTAATTCAACCTAGGTGGGAAATGTAGAAAATACCAATATGAAGAGCCCAGCACTAATGACAGCATCACTTTAACAAATTTCAGCCATCCTTAGCATCTACACTTGAGTTTTTCTTATAGATATTGGAAAGGAGGAGTGAGAGTGACACACCTTCTGAAGGCTCCCATTTTCTGTGTTTGCTATTCAGAGATGCCAGAAAACAAATACAGACTAGAAACCTAATTTTTATGCAACTATGCTTAGGCCACCTACGTTTTTACCTCATAAAAGAAAAAATACTAAACCTGAGGGAACATGAGGTTTAAGTGAACAGCTCTCCAATATGCAATGAAAAGTTTGTTGATGAACCTGATTCATTTATAAAAATTGATTTTATAAAAGAATTAGCTATAATAATGGAGATCAGAGCTGTTAGTAGTAGTAATTCTTTCATCACTGGCAGCCAAAAGCAATACTGTTAAATTAACAAGATTTTAAATTAAAATCTACTTTTCAGATCTCCAAGAAAAACCTAGATGTCTCAAAAGCATTTGTTTAAAAACAAATTAACATATCAGGTAAAAGCATAATTCTGAAATCTGTTTTTTAATTTTACTTTTTAGTGCCTATTTTAAGCTAGTAATAAATTTCTACCGCATGACAAAAACCAGAGCAAATTTAGCACACCTGCAGTCTGTATCCTACAAGGGAGGAATCTCTGGAAACACTTCCTTATCAAAACTGGTTCTCCATTATCTCAGAGAAATGAGCTATTGAAAACTAGGAAAACAGACTTCAGAAGAAGAAACACTGATTTTTCCAGCTTGTAGTGAAAATACATATGGCTATTATAATTGCATAAATAATTAATAGAAAATTGCTTTTGGTTCATATATTTCTTATTACACTAATAACATTTTATCTTTTCCCTCTGAAATCCTCAATTTTTTATATTTCTTTAATCCACTAAGAAATTAATCCACCATTTTTTAATTGAATTAGCTCTGTAAATACCACTTTCTGTCACTTCAGTAACGAACCAACTTAATAAAAAATAGAAACAAAAGAATTAAATCAGTATGATTTTCACACAGAAAGGAGTTTAGAGGAGCTACTATTAGAAGAGGAATTTGAATCTTGGGTTTTTTCATTTTGTAAGTGTAAGTGTATATTCTTGCTGTGTCAACAACATTGTGCAATTTGTAAAATTAGCTCTGTTAGTACCAGAGAAATGTTAAAAGATATATAAAACCTCTTACTTTCTTCTAGTGTTTTTTTCTGCATTGTTTTTGTTTGGGATTTTTATAGGTTATTTTCTTGTTCTTGTGAGGGGTTTTTCTTAAGGAATCAGGTGCTTTTAGCAAATGTCTCCTGTTACTTTTGAAGTCAAAATTGGAAATAAATGTCAAAATATTCAATAAGCACACAGCCACACCTATCAGCCTGGGAGCATTTGTATTGCCAGCACAGACAGACTGGACAGTGACAATGAAGCTCTACCAGCTGCACGTGAGCCAAAGGCTGGCACACTGCATTTCTTCCAGATGTTTTCAACAGTCACAGACTAAAGAAGAGCTGATATTCCAGAGCCCTAGACACCCATAAAATTGATGGAGAAAAGGATAATGATGAGGAATATGTTATCAGCAAAATAAACATTCCAGCTTGAAAAGGCACAAACATTGTCTGCATTCAGCAGGTCACACACTAATGAGATTGTCTCTACCACTGCAGCTGACAGGGGAGCAGAGCAGTTCTCTAATTAGGTGTACTGACCAGGGGCCTATACATTCCCAAACTGGGAATGCCACAGCCTTCTGCATGGAAAGGAAGTGAGACCTCTGTCTTACTCTTCACATAACCAAAACTATTTTAAGTCAGAAGTATCTCCATCACTTCATCCATTCATTCATGGAGGGTAATCACTTCAGTCTGTCATTTTTACAAGCCTTGAAGTTACTGAAGGCAAGCCTTAGGCATGCCAGATGTATATCACTGACAACAGTAATCTACTTGATAATATTTACCGAACTTTTCTCTTGCCTTTTTTTCAAGCCTTCCTTGCTAGGGGTCATAATGCATTTATATTTAAGCAAAACAGCTTCCTATTGCAACATACAGAGGGATCAAATATATTCAGAGAGCCCATAGTATCCATGCCTAATTCAGCCTCTTCTCTCCAGGAGCATAAAAAATTAAATGGACAGGGACTAGACTATTTATCTGCAGATCATACTTGCAGCTGCACACCATATCAGCCCTAGATCCCGTGACCATATTGACACATGCTTGAACTCAGGTGGAAACTCGGATGCTTCCATGCAGGCAGCAGCATCCACCACAAGACCTGTTTGGGAATCAATCCTTTGGCCTCTATTTCAAAGGGCACAGCATGACACTTATGTCAATGACTGGGTAAAGCTACCCAAATCAGCTCCATCAAATCTTTATTATTGGATAATCTTGTTAACAGGAGCTTGTGGTTTGGACTGAACTTCATACTAACCACAGGAATGGCAGCATAGCACATTAATGTTACCTGAATTTTGTTGCAAAACCTGTATTTCAATAGCATGTACTTTTGTCAAAATTCAGCTATTTGGTTTGAAAATTTCCTCCTTAGTTTCTGTATTAAGTGCAGAGAGCTGTCAGAGAGCACAGCCTGGTACACAGAAGTCTAAGAAACCAATTTCTAAGGAATATCACTTTCAACTTCTGTCTTTGCTAACGTGATTATTTGATAATGTTATTTTGACAATGCTCTTTTAATATAACCATGTATGTGTAAAAACATGATTTTGTATTAAAAAATATGGCAACTGGAATGGTACTGGTTTTTATATAATGTATGGTCCTGAAAAAGCAAATTTTGTTGGTCTCTCACCTGCAAATTACAAAAAGCAGTCATGTAACATCACACTGGATACTAAATCCATGCATAATGTACAGCAATTAACATGTTTTAAAACATGTCAGGAGAAGAAGAAAGCACTGCTGCTCAATTTTTACTAAATAATTACATATCATTAAACTGCTTCAGGACATCAGATCTCCTTACAGGTTTTTGAGGGATCATACTAAACACTGTACTCTGTCTTATGCTGGAATTGTTAAAAATGCCTCTCTATATTAAATTCTAAATATTTATTAGTGGAAAAATTAATTCACAATAAGATTCAAACAGATTGAGAACTCTGCCAATCACAGTTCAAGAATAGTTTTGCTAGGATAGAAAATAAAAAAAGGCAGCCACAGTCTTTGTGAAGCTTGTGACGCAAATAAGGTCATAAAAATTAGATCCTGCTTTTATTTTATAGAAGCAATAGTAGTATTCTTTCCTAAATTATCAGGAACATCATGTCATAATAGCTAATGAAAAAACAAGCATCCAAACCTGACATTTAAAAAGAAATGGAGAGTATTAGTGATTCATTTTTTAATGAAATTGGTCATGTATGACTTCATCACAACCAAGAGATTAATTTCTCATAGGGATTATCTGAAATGACTTTTTCAATTAACAGTCACTAGCTGGATAAACCCCTGAGGAGACCTTAGTCTGTGTTACCCTATACTACACAAATAAACTTGGCAAAAGCTGACAAAGCAGAAAGACAGAGGTCCTCCTTGGTTTAGCAAAGGAAGTCTATTGTCTGTGAAAGCCTTTTATTTACTAATTGTAATTTAAAAACTGCTGTACAATCTCTTCAATAAAGATAATTATCTGTAATGTGACTACTTCCTAGTATACTGAGGTTTTTTAAAAATTATAGGCTCCTCTCAAGTTTCAGTTCAAACATGAAAATAAAGGATTTCTGTTGCCACACAAATCTCTCATTAGAGAATCATATAAGCATCAAAGGCTTACAGAAGGGGCACAGGAAGATGTGAACCCAATTGAACAGCTGTGGTTGCTCTGCAAAACCCTGTAGCACACACTGAATAGAGAGATGGCCCAAATACGTATGGGCTTTCAAACACATCTTGCCTAAGTGTAACTTCAACTAAGGGTCCTTGGAGAGAAAGTCTGCTCCCAGTCTCTGCAAGCACTGAGATCCATCTAAGTGTTGCAGTGTGACCTCCCAAGCAATCCTTCTACAACTTCTAAATACTTTAATTGTCAACTAGATTCAGAAATTACTTTGTTTTTAAATCAGGTATTCCCCTTAAGCAGGCAGCTCTAAACCCAGATGGAATTGGGAAAAGTAGCCCGGAAAAAACTGTGACAGCATGCTGCTGGAGGAAGAGTTCATACATTTTCACAACTTCAGTGCTAATAATTACTTGCTATTTTCTCCTTTGCAGCCCAGGTTCACCAAGACTTAGAGTTCAGATTTAACATTCTTCAGAATATGTATGGCTACCTCATTTAAAAACCTTTGAGATTAGTCCTTAAATGTACTTTCGAGAATGTAATTTGCTGGGTTGCATAAACAGTGCTTTTTCAATCTTTACTGTGTCTTTAAGTTTTAAAATATTTTAAAGTTGCACTAATCAATTGAAGCTTGAGTACACTTTAATTATATTACTTATTCTAGGCCCCAAACATGAAGCTTCAAATTCTTAATCACGCAAATCATGTAAAAAATCTCCTGTCAAGTTTTCATTTTCCAAATATTTGTTAGTCAACTGCAATACCTTTCATGAGCTTTCACATCACATATATTTACAGCATTTAGTAGAAAATGTACTCTTTAAAACTTATCAATTAATTTGCCAGTCTTTAAATGTCAAAACTTTTATTCCCTGATGCCAATTCCAAACATTAAAAATAAATAGAAGCCATGTCAAGCACATATCCTTAGCAGACATTCTTGTCAACCAGCTCTACAAAATTTCCATTAACTGAAACACAGGAAATTCTCTGACATTGCTTACAAAGCTTACTTCCTTCCCCTCCCAGCTTTCCAACTTTGACATGCCTTCAACAACTCCTTGAGATGCTGATTGTGAACTGCCTGCAGTCAAGATTTTAGTTATGAGGTCAACACATTTCAGAAGGCCACCCAATCAGCAGCAAAGGGTGACATTTTCTTTGTATTAATAGTGGGCTTCCCTTTAATGTCATTAACCATTACCTGTAATAATAATAAGATAATTAACCATTGAATTATCTTGAATATCCATCTGTGATCTGGGACTAAAGTTTAACAAATTAAGTTCCTAAGAAGCCAATAGATTTCAATAAATGCTTTAGTTTTTCTTTGTTAAAAATTATGAGCATAGATCATCTCTATCAGCAATCATACACACATGTGAGACTACACATGTAAATGTACATTTATGGCTTAAACACTCCATATGTGCTTGTCTTCCAGTAATACCATGGGGTTTGTGCAACAAGTTACCAAAGATATAAGTACCTCTTCTTAATTATATTCATGATGACCCTGCTTGTGCAGAGGTTGGACCAGATGACCCACAGTGATCCCTTCCAACCTACTGAATCTGTGGTTCTGGGAACTGATAACATGAATGGCTGCCTGAGACTATGAGGCTTTTTAATTCTTTAAACATTTTAACTGCATATCCTGACAGCAAGAGGTTTCAAAGCACTTGCTGCAAGTTCTACTTCATGCATTAAAGAAAACAAGATCTTTCCTACGTAATTTGAAGTTTGTGTTTAAGGATTTGTAAGCAAAATTGGCCTTTCTGTCTGCAAGACTAGGAATGTCAGGGGGATTGTCCTCACTAAATGGTGCTGCCAGTAGTGATTGGAAGAGATGAGCAGGTGCACACAGGAGCAGAGGGACCATAACAGTAAAAGGAATGGGGTAAGTTGTGTTTGGCCATATGTGTTAGAGGTACAACAGCAGAAATACTGAGTCCTTTGCTTCCATACAGAACAACCCTGAAAAACAAATTTATCAACTACAATAAAGAAGAAATCTTTCTCTTGAACTGAATGTTCAGTGTAATGTAATAATACACAGAAAAGCAAAGCATGAAGTCTGGAGTCTGACTCCACTGCTATGCTATTCAAAAAACGTTGGGTGTATAGCCCCACAGTATGAATCTAATTCCAAAAGACAGCAATATTGTAAAAGGAAGTACATTTCTTTATCTCAATTAAACACTTATTGTCCCAGTGATAATAAGTGATAGACTAACATGCTTCTTAGAGAAAGACATACAGCACTTCTGTAACTCCAAACCTGATAAAAATAGTTTATAATAATGTGATAAAGGACTGCAACATCTTGCAGATGCACAAATGTAAAATAAAACTGTATAAGCTACCTTAATTCCACCTCTATGTGATTAGCTTCATATCCATTGTATTATTTCTTTAACCCAGTTTTAGTGCATTTGATATCATCTATTCCACAGCAGCCCTCAGGACTGAACAAAGCTGGTGAGTGACACAGCACCCTGAGACTGAGTAGGCAGACTGTAAGTAGAGACATATTTTCTATTTCAGCTAGAAGACTATTCCTATAAATGCTGATGCACTTACTAAAACTTGTCACAAGTGTGAAAACTGCAAACAGGCACAGGATTGGAGCCTAAATAGCTATGACATGGTTTAGGGACACAGTTTAGTGGTGGACTTGGCATGAGTCAAGAGTTGGATTAAATGAACTTCAAGGTCCTTTTCAACCTTAACAATTCCATGACACAGAGAAGAGAAAGTAAAGAAGGGATTTTTTTTTCTTTAATTTTTTCCCCTATTTCACAGGAGAAAAGCATGCACAGATCTAAACATGTACCACAAAATCAGGGAAGTCCATGGGGCAGTCAGGATTTGAACCCAGATATCTTTTCAGTTCCTTAGTCACAGGGTTCTTTTTTTGAGGTGTAAACTGCTAATTAAAGCTTGGGATAAATCCATTACAACTCTGTATCCTAGAGCATATTCAGCATTAGCAAGCTAACTTGAAATGGGTACACCTTAGAAATATCTCAAATCTCAAAAATGCCATTATCTTTAGCAGATTTTTTTCTGTGTGTTGTGATGCAGTATAGGACACTTCAAAAATTAAAACAGCTATTCAACCATCATTTTACATCTCACTAAATATCAAATAGCTTCATCTTTAATTGGATGCCAACACCACAGCATAGCCTTTTAACACTGAAGACCAAATGAGACAGCCCTGACTTAGTCTGCAACTCAGCTGTCTGCGCTGTACATGATGAATCACTCCCTATTTTGAGCAGCTTTCCACACATCGAAACTTGCATTCATAAATTCACATTAGGCAGTTAATGGGACAGAATCAGGGTTGCTATAGCAACAGTGTGATGTGCCCTATCGCTTAAGTGAGAAAATGAACACTAGTAATTATCACCAAGCAAATGGTATTTTTGTCTCCTGTATACAGTATCTTTTCAATGTTTTACTTTAGCTAATGAATGGATTTGTGATTTTCTACAAAGGTAGAATAAAAACCAGCCAATGTATTACCTGATCTCATACTGGAAGTGAGTCAGACTACATCACCAAGCAAAGCTCACAGGACTTATGTATTTGCAAATAACGTTGACAAGATTATAATGACACTGGGGAACTACAGTTCTGAGTTCAACAGTAGGATGCATCAGATGAAATTCAGAGGGTGACCAAACATTTTCTCAATGATGTTTTCAATCTGATTTCAAGATTACCTTCATGCCAAGAAGCCCAAACAGTCATAAACAACACTGATTTATCTCATTTGGGTTGCAATAGATATTCTATACTGCAGAAAAATAAAGTCAAGAACTCTTTGTGCACTTGCTTTCCCTTCTGAGAAGGTCAGACTGCCCTATTAAATCTCTTTTACTTAAAAGGACAGATGCAAGCAGAATACATCTGGACTGATATTCAAAAATTAAATATGCCTAGAGTCATAGCTTTATGACCTGTGTTGTGTTTCTTTCTATTTATTTCATGCATAATTTAGAATCTGCAATACTTATTTTAACATGCTAACAAAAATGATATATTTATGTTCACATTTAAAGTCTCTACCTCCCACCATTGATCTGACTCCCTCTTTAACCTCCAGGAGTCTGAAGACATGTTCTTTTATCCACTTATCAGTAGATAATTTGAAACTAACCCTATTTTCATGGCTGTTGAGTATAGCAGCTCCCATTTTTATCTGAAATACCCTGAAAGAACAGATTGTCATTCTCTGAAACTGCCAGTACCCAATATGTCTTAGAGTTTAAATAAGCATAGTGGTGCAACCTGCCTTCTGTCTGGCAGAAAGTTCAGGTATGGTTATTCAAATTTTTAAAGGGCCTATCATCAAAGTACTCAAAACTAAAACACAGCATATCTTTTAAGTTCTGAATCTACATGATAATATGATAAACTTCCTTATTTCCATGAGTTTAGGGATGGTAATAGAGGCACAAATCCAAAGACCGACATTTAGATTTGAAACTTAGCACTCAGTCCTGACCTAACTTCATAGTCACTGCCACACCAAAAGGTAAAGTATATATAGAATTGTTCTTCTACCTTTACAGACTAACAGACTCTTTAAAAAGTCCAAAAAGACTGAATTAAGAATTCCTGTCCCACAGTGAAATCAGTATTCCATAAAATGTAGATAAAGCTTAGGAGAGCCTGAAGGAACAAGGAAAATGCTTGAGTCATACACAATATAAAGGAATTTCATAAGGAATAAGAGAGCATGATGCTACCACTGAATGAGTAACTCTGCTGTGTTCAACACTGTGAAACAATTGTTAGAAAGTTGCTCTCCAGTGATTTCAGTGCACTATTATATATTTTTATATTTTCATAAAATAGTAAGTTTCTAGATAGCATAAGGTGTGTATGTTGATAAGTGTGAGATAAGGGAAAAAATTAAATAAATGTATTTAAATAAATTATTAAAATAATTTTATTTTCTGCATCTTGAGAGTCTGGGGAAAAACAAAAAGACAAAACCAAATAAACCAGGTAGTCAGAGATTAACACATTTCCCAACTTTTCACAATATTCAGTTTACTGAACTTTCCTATCAAGATGAATTCTGTACATACAAATCAAAGGTGATTTTCCATTTAATCAAGACTTGTTGGGTTTATTAAGTAGAGCTTAGCTGCATCTGTTCTTTTTTTCCTCACCCAAAATTTTTATCTCCATGTCTGCAGGAAATATTTTCCTTCAGATTTTTAACCAAAGTAATGTAATTTGCAGTTCTAAAACAGTTTGGAAAATTTAGGAGATTTAAGGACTATATTTCAGATCACTAACCTCTACTATGTGACCTTGTGATCAGCGGCATTTTCTAGCCTAGACTGCAATTCCCATGATGTCAGTAGAGGCACAGATTTTGGCTCTAAACACTCTTCATTATGGACTTCTTCCTCAAGCAAATTATAGTTGTTGGTTGCTATTTGCTTGTGTATTTAATACTAAAACCACAGCCACTCAGAAAGGCAGATGATATGAGCTGAATTCTAATGTAGAACGTAGGCAACATTTTGTAGATAAGAAAGAAATAAACTAAAATAAAGCTGTGGAGTTCCCTGTTTCTACCTCAATGTACTCATCCTTCAATGTAGGGCTGTATAATATACTTCATTCTATTCATAAATCTAAAGATAGCTTTATCTCAGTACTTTTATGAAAAATGGCAGAACTATTATATTCTGATCTTTCAGAGAAGTAACATTCCCATTTACCACTCTGAAACCAGTGGTCTTAAATTAGCTACCGATTTATACAGTCCTCATGATTTCCTCACTCCAACACACAACCTGTGGTAAAGTACAGAAGTGAAGGGATTTTTCCTCTACAAATAGAAGTTTTTCTCACATAAATGGTTTTATTAAATCACAGAACAAGTCCAAATATTTACCAGAGTTTCACCAAAAGCACAGTTATTCACACATGATTTATAAAATCCTTCTTCATAGTGACCTCCCAAAACTTACTCCCCAAACCAAACAAACCAGCTGGGAGACACCTTCTATTACACTTTTGAGAAATAATTGAACAGCTGTTATATATCAAATCCGTACAACCTGCATAAAATAAATTATCTAACCACTTAGTTTAAGAGAAAAGTCACTGATAGAAATCTTAGTGTTAAACACAGAGACGTAAATTTATTTACACAGGGAAAGGTTTTTATACTGCATTTTCTCCTGCTCATAAATTGTGAGCAGACAATTTAAGAACCTCTTTTCTTCATAAATCTTCATTAAATATTTTATTTTAAAAAGAAAAACTTCCATTTAAGGAGCACAGTTGGCTAAGAAATGATGGTACAGCTAAAAATTATTTATCAACTGTCACTTGAGACTATTCTGACCAAATTTACTGTGAGTGGCACAGATAATTTTTTGTTCATTTTATTTCTTTGAACAGGAATTGTACTGTGAAAGAAAAAACAATCATGAAAAATGGTCAGGACTTCATTTACAGTAGGAAGGCAGAGAAAGAGGGCATCTGAAAACAGATTAGTGTCTGTGTAATCTCAAAATTCCCTTTTTCATAGAGCCACTGATACTTTTAAAAATTCTGTGTGAACTTACAGCTTTGTACTAGCAGGGTTTACATCAAACCAGATATGATCTGTCCTTCCATAACCAGCATAAACCAAATGGACTCCACATCATCTTCTCATGCTCATTTAAATCAAAACCAGTGCATGCCCATGTCTAACCTAAAGTGCCATCTTTAGATGATCTCAGACTATACAGGTGAATACAGATTCATAAATTATATTTTCTTTAATTTCTTCATATCTGCATCAAACATTTTAAACTGATTAAGTGTTCTGATGTTCTAAAAAAAATGGTATTTTTTGAATTTCACCTCAACTGGTCTTGAATCAGGCCTGACTTAACCATCTGTCTGAAAACAAGGCATTTGTAATCAAAACCAAAGAACATTAAGTCCTCACTTTCTCAGCAGTTCCTAAAACTAGGACACACTGACAAGTGTCTGGATCCTCCCCCATAATTTCTTCTATGCTAACAGAAGCACTCACCTCTAAAGATGATGTAAGTGTCTATTTAAATGCCAAAAGTAGGGAGGGTTGTAAGAAAGTACCACTATTCAGGGACAACTGGGTTTTGATCCTTAGGGTAGTGTAGCAGGAAACATATTTGTGCTAACAGGTTTTTGTTGTACTCAAATGGGCTTAAAAGTTAGCAGGAAAATACCTTCTACAGATTTGTCTATCCCTTGGCAGAAACTGGTACAGGGAACAAGCATCCATTCTTTTCCAATGCAAATTTTGTTGAATTTACCCCTCGGAGATTTTTTTCTCCTGAAGTTTAAGCCATTAAGCAATACTAAGCAACATGGATCATTTTTAAATCCACAGCTAGGATTTTGACAGGAAGAAAGCTTACATCAATGCAAACGCTTCTGAAAATATCATACAATAGCACATCTTAAATACCGAGAAAAGTCAATGCAATCACTAAGTGAGCAACGCTAAAAGCACGTACTCTCCTGTTTTACGTAAACACCACAAAGAGCTCTGTGCCAAACCCAATAACGTTGTCTTGCCACATTAGATGTGTGTAACAGACACAGATAACATCTTTACACACCCACATGTACTTTCATTTACATGACAAACACAATCTCAATGAGTTCAAGTAAGAGTACTTACCACAGCTACAAGTAGAGAAATGTGCATAGATCAAGCATATGCCCACAGCACACCTATGTTCAAGCAAGTGCACATGATGAAAATTAAATCTTTTTAAATACTAAGAAAAAGTTAACTACTATCTCTACTACGTAGAAAGACTGAAGGGCAAAAGGTGCAAAAATAAATTTCTACTGCTGTGTGAGAGTCAATGAAACTACAGAAAAGAAAGAAAGAACTTGTTCTCTCCTTGATATTGTTATCATAACATGAAAATCAAAATGTAACAAGAGTTGAAGCTGACACATGCACACAACTTCAAAAACTTCTACTAAATACCATGTTTCATAGAGCACAAATAACATGATGTACATAATAGAAGCAAAAGGATAGCTTTTTTAATGTCCTAGCAAACACCTGCACTAATGCTCTACACCTCAGAGGCTCCCTAAAAATTTTGAGACTGTCCTACCATACTTGCATTTCACTGTCATAATCAAAGATAAGAAGTATGAGGCTGAGAAAAAAAGTCACATGAGGTCAAGAGGTCAGCTGCAAAGTTATTTAAGCTCTTACAGTTTCTCAGTTGTACACCACAAACAGAAGAAGATAAATGCAGTAACAAGCTGCAGAGAGTTAAATTTTCAGCCTTTCCTTGTATTCAGTGAAGGAGGTTATTTGTTTGAGGGATGTGATTCTGCTCTGTAAGAATACATAAAACCCACACGTGCTGTGCATTTGGTTCTTGTCAAGGAGACTGCTGTATGAAAACATGGGGTCATTTCAAAATGAGACTAACTGCATTTAAGCTAAAAGTAAACATTAGCTACAAATAGCACCGTACCTTGATCTTCAAAAAAAGTAAGATGTTACTTGCCTTAAAATGCTGCCTTTGAAACAGTAAGCCCACTAATATTGTCAAAACATCTAAATAAAGAAGAATGGCAACAGCAAGTGTTACCAAAAAATGCTCCTACAAAAATAAAAGTACATAGCCTTGAAGAATAAGAGGCTTTTAAGAGGGACAATTGATTCATAAAGGATGGAACTGCTCAGATAACACTAACATTCGAAGAGCTTTTGTTAGGTAAAAAAATGCCCCTATTATTCACCCCCCATATTGGGATTAAACAGTTCCTTGCCTGAGAAAGTTGTCCCTGAACGCATACACAATAGAGGACCTTTCAGCCCAGTTTCAAGGATGTTTAAGAGCAAAAGGTTGAGCAAGGGACAATAAAGTTGGGGGGGGGGACAGAGAGAAAGAGAACTGACTCCATAGACTGGGATCCCTGAAGCCTTGACTCCAAAGGTAGTGCAAGATCAACACCTTCCTCTGAAACAAACTGCTCTAACAAGAGAGGCAGAAAGATTTCCCCTTCAGTTCAGATAGAGAGGATCTGCCCTGAAGCTCTGACTCAGCACTGTCTGTCTTGCTGCTGGAGCAGATGACACAGAGGAGCAGCACTACCACATCTTCCTGAAATGTAACCTTTGCACTAAAAATCTTCCCTGTCCCTTTCACAGAATCCCCTGATGAATAATTATGGAAACGCTGCCTTTCTGCACTGTCCATGTCTGATTCAGCACACAGGATCTGCTGCCCAGTCTGGGAAGCATTTTCAAGGCATTTTTGCAGCTGACTCTCCTTTACAGTCACTTCTGGAATGTGAAAAGGTGAGGCACTCTGAGGTGTTACAGCAGCCTGTGGGGAAGGGGGGGTTAAACTAGAGAGAACTGTCAGCCCTAAATTTTTGGCACAATCTAGAGTGCCCCAGAACTGACATGGGCGAATTTGCAGGTCACAGTCCTGACCATAAATCAAAAGATATTGACTGACTGAGTGGTTATCGAAAGACAGACACACACTTGAGGCAGTGTCTGACATGAAGGCTTTTGGCTCTGAGGGCTGTCTGCCCCTCCTGTCCCACGGATAAGCATCCTGCTTCCTGGGGCAGCAGGGCACAGCCCATGGCTTCACACTGGCACAGACTGCAGGGAGCTGGCACTGACTGGGAACAGCTGATGATGCCAGGCCATCATTGCTGTGTGCTCTCTCGTGCTGCCCCTTCAATAGAGAGCCACAAGAGCACCTCTGGCTGTCTGCACTCACAGCCATCCTGGCTGCACCCACACAGCCCCATCCTGCCCCTTCCCCATCACTGGGGTTCCTGAGGCTGCACCGAACTGAGAGCCCCTCAGCACCAGACAGGGGTGTCAACATATGACTGAGGCACACCAGAAGAAACAAGCACTACTAGTATATTCTCAGTATTCTCAAACCATTAGATTAACACAGTCTACTAAGAGGGAGATTTATTTTACAGGTAAATCACCCAGAAAATTTTGGAAAGCTAAAACATAAAATATTCATACTATGCAAACACAGGCAAACATCTTTAATTCCCTTCACTGTCCCAAATGGAGTCCATGCTTTCTAATCCAGTAGAAATGAGGATTCTGGAGAACAATATTTCTCTAATTCTCTAATTTCAGAGAATTAGATCTAGCTAAAAAGACAAAGGGGAGTGCTTATATGAAAATATCCCAAAGTTACTGGAACATTAATCAGTTAAGAAATCTGATTCTTATGTAGGAACAGTGAAAGCTTTCCATACAACATTAAATGTACTCATACCATAAGAAACAGTTACATCAGTTGTTAAAAAACATCACCCTGCAATTCAGGCACTATAAAATTCTACACATGGCAGTAGGATATGACCAGTTGTCTCAGAAGTCTGACAAAATTAAGACTTTTTTTAAAAATTTAACATCCCCACATTCTCATATCGTTAAAAATATGTTCATAGTCTTTATCCTCAGACTACTTAATGCTAACTATTTCGTTTACATTAAATTAATTTGTATCTAAGACTGTGGAAGGCTATAATGAAAAAAATCCAGTAACTATAATACATCTGTTAAAAATTTCTTCAAAAAGCAGTTGACAGTTTGGGAATCGCTACACAGTTCT
This sequence comes from Melozone crissalis, assembly GCF_028551555.1. NCBI lineage: Eukaryota > Metazoa > Chordata > Aves > Passeriformes > Passerellidae > Melozone > Melozone crissalis. The sequence continues at coordinate 29,883,505 of NW_026535782.1, read as the reverse complement.
AGTATAACTCTAATAACACTTTTTTCTTTTTTAATCTAATGGAAATACTTTAGTATTTTTGCATACACATAATTAATTTATTTAAAACACAGAAACATCACGAACCACTAGAAGAAATTCCAATACAGCATTCAAATAAAATCAGAAATAAACCTTTTCTAACTAAAGGTAATTGCTTTGCAACAACTGAAATTAAATCCTTTTAAGTTATTTGCATTTAAAAAAAATCAATAGAAGCCTTGGGAAATAGAGCACCAAAAGTAGTACAGGAGATAAAATGATCCTTTCATGTTCTGATTAAGGGTTTGTGGATAATGAGGTATTTGTAAGGCAAATACAACACCAAACCAGAGAAACATAAAAATATTCATAATCTTAAAAAAAAAAAAAGTGAAAACAATAAAAAAAACTCTTTTTGTTTGTTTTTGCTTGGTGTTTCTTGTTTTGTTTCTTAATAAACCAGAAATTTTTGAGGCTTACATACAGACAGAATGACATATTTGTATGCGAACACTTGAAAATTCTTTCCTCAAGCTACAAACTCCAGACATACATTATAAATGACACATTGGTCTCCCTGAGCCTTGGGGACAGCAATCAGTCTGTCAATGGCAAATAGGAATGACTTGATGAATATAAAATATCTTTCAGCTGAAAGATTTTTTTCACTGTTTGGAAAATACTTGTCAATAGTAATCCATTTCAGTCTCTCCTGCTGAAGAATACAAAACTAATTTGATTAACCAACAAACTAATTACTTGGACATCAATGCTCAATAAAGATTTTGTTACAGAACTGGGTCATATCTATGGGTTTTACTACTCAGAGAGGTAAATTGAGATAAAATACATCTGTTTTCTACACCAGGCCATGGTCTAGAGAATTGTTACAATAAGACTTGTATAGCTGTGAACTTCTCATCCAGAAAAAAAAAAACCCACAAAACATAGTCTAAATACCAAAATGTCAGTAATAAGGAACAGAATGAGTATCTGCAACAACCAGCACATGTGGGTCAGCATCAGGGGACAGAGAAAAGGTTTGAATGAATTTGAATGGCTAAAAACCAGAGATGTGAACTTTTCACTTTAATATTGATACTACTTCTAGAAAGACAATTCATACATAACAGAAAAAACCTGCATTGAATTTATTTTGGGAAGTGATTTTTGTCTATGGCAGGATCTACTTTATCAAACTGGTGACATAACATTGGAGCTAACCTGAGAAAAAAAATCCCAGTTGGATAATATCATCTGAGTCAAAATCATGCTGTCACAAAGCAGCACACTAGAATGTGAAAACTATCCCCACATGTGTCTCTGGAATAAGGCATGGAGAAAAATAACACAGGTTTAAACATTGTTCTATGTGCGACTAGAAAGCTGGAATTGAGATAGATATTACAGAAATATCTGGTAGATAAGACAGTATTTCTTCTTCAATTCTTTTAATATTGTACTGTAGAAAACACAACCATTTTGGCCTTCACACCAAAAGCTTTCCTAGGGATAGTGAGAATTGCTTCAAGTAAAAAAAGCAATTTCAGTAGTTAATTTCTTTTAAGATTTTGTGAAACAGTAGTCATTTTCTCATGAATATGTTCATCAACAGCAGCTCTACCCAGGAATGTGAAAAGCATGATTTATACATTGTCTCCTGTCTACTGTGGATCAGCAGAAAATGTACATTAGCAGAAAAATATATGTGGCAGTAGGAGGCAACTGAAAACAACACCACAAGAAATAATCAATTTGTACTCTCAGTGCTGAGAGCTGGACAAGGTCACAAGGTATTCTATTGTTGTGTGTCAAGAAATTGTAAGAATTACTTATGATGAAATGAGGAAAATTTCAGGCACAGATTCCATTGCAACACACTGAGGAAGTACTCGTGCTCATCAAACAGCTGATGAATGAAGCACTTTGGTAAGGAATTTTGCTCTATCCAAGCAAGAAGTGTTAGGGTTTGTCTTCTTTTGGTTGTAAATTAGACAGTCTGATCATACCCCTTCCACATTACTGGTGTTTATGTCTCTCAACTGTCATCGCCAGGACAAAGATGTAACTCTTAAAACCGACTGCTGCCACACATTGCTTTCACTTTAACTGGAGCTCTGCCTCTGCAACACAAGTTCCCTATCCTCTTTATTACCCCAGCTCCACTATGCACAGTTAGCTTCTCACAAATTACTTTTCCTCAGCATTAATCAGTGGTGCTCCTGGGTTTGCATTACCTGTCCACAAGTGCATTTGATGGAACCCTGACCTTGCCAAGCGAGGCAATGCTTTAAGCTGGACAAGGGGTAGGACAGACATCAGAGAGGGCTGCATGGGAACAGTGGTTCTTTAAGCCATGACTGTACATGAGATCAGCCTTCCCAAAATGCTTCACAAAGAGCTGGATCTTGTTTTCTGTGGCAGCACTTGTCTTCTCTTATGGTCATCTTCATTTAACATTCTTTTGCAATGAGACTGAGCATGCATCTTAGTGCCTGTGACTGACTGCCTCAGCTCTCTGTGTTCATCTTCTCTGCAATCACTACATCCTGTTCTTTGTCCCCCACTTGCAGGAAATACATTCATACATGCACATACACACACATATTAGTTTCTCTCTTCCTTAGGGATGACACTAATACATTGTCACGATTCTGGAAAAGGCCCTGGGGGAAGCTCTTGTCAGATGTCAGATGGTAGTGATCAAAGCTATTTTAAAAAATAAAATAAAACAGGAGTCCCAACCAAAGAGGAAAAACCCCTTCTTCAAGAGGAGCCAACAGAATAGTTAGCTGAGGGAGAAGCCTCTGTTCAGAGTCTCATCTTCAGATGTCATATACAGAACCCTTCTGTGTTTGTTTCTCATTTTGCATGTCTGGCAGCAGGATGGAGAAGGACTCTTGAGGGGGAAGGGGCACTTCATTCTGTTCTGAGTATATAAATATCTATTGATGTCCCTGCCTTTTTATATAGGAAATATTTGAGGAGGGGGTAGGTTGTGGGTTTTTGATGAGGCTGGTTTTGATTATTTTTTTGTGAGATTTGTTTGGTTTTTTTTCCTTTCAATTATGAGACTAAGACACAGCTGTTCTATTTATTTCATGAAGTGCCCCCTCTGGATAATCACAGAATAATACTGGCTGGAAGAGACGTCAAGAGAGCCCTCTATTCCCATTTTTTCCAAGTAGAGTCAGTTCAGGTCAGCTTGCTCAGGGCTGTTCCCAGATGGAAAATCTCCAAGGACTGTCTGCACAGCCTGTGCAGGTGCCATCTCTTACAGTATTTGTACTGTCCTCATGGTGAAAAACCTTTTCCTTTCAGTACAGCTCCTCTTTTTTCAATTTACTCCTATTGAACATGGTGGGAGAACAGGAGACAGAGTCTGGTACCATGCCCTTGATGATTTCCTGGTAGGAGCTGACAGACCGCTCCTCAAGACATACCTTCTTGCAAACAAAACAAGCAGTATTCTACTGAACTCATCACAGGCAGCACTCGGCTGAACTCCCTACAGCATATTTATTTACAGCCCTTCTTGTTCAGAGGGGCCCCACACTGCAAGGAGTAGTTTAGATAGGGTATAAGAATTGGCAAGTAAAGAGGATTCATCCCTTCCCCTGATCTCAGGCTGTATGTCCCTTCACACAGCTGAGGCGGCTCTTGCTGCCTTTGCTGTCAGGCAGACACTGCTGTCCCATGCTTGTCTTTCTACCTACCACAGCCCCAGTGCTTTTTCACAGACTGGTTCACCTCAGACTCTAACTTTGTGGGGAATTGTTGTTTCCCAGGAGCAAGACTCCCAAAAGCAGCACTTTGTTCCCTCCTCCAAGTCATAGATCAAGACATTGAAAACGATCAGAACAAAATCCTGTAGTACTTCTCTCACTACCAGCCTCCAAGCAAAGTATAACCCATTAAAATCACTCTCTGGGCTCAATGATCCAAACAGATCAAACCACATCTCACCACAACTCAGACTTCAAACACCTTCACACAAGAACACTGTGTGAGGGAGCATCAAAAGCCGTGCCAAAAATCTACTCTCACGCTATATTTTTTCTTATGACACAAAATCATTCAGCTACAGCATTCCTACAAACAGTAATTTTCTCCCAAACCAAGAGGCTGGTAAAAATCACAATTCTCACTGTGAACCAGTGAGGAAATCACTGTACTGAGACAACTGAAGACAGCTGTTGACTTTGCATCCTGGATTTCTTCCAGCTGTCACTTGCAAAATGGTATTTTCTCTTGTGCTATTTCAGCTGGCATTGTGGTCCAGTTTCCATGCTAGAATTCCTTCTTGCAAGTTCCAGGACTGTGGATAACCCTGGCTTTCTAAAAAACTGTTTCCAGCAGTACTAAGAGAATTAAAATAATTTCCCATAGCATCTCATCTCAGTAGGCAGGGATCCCCAAATAAATAAATAAATAGTTCCATTCTCAGCAGTCAGAGCAATTACAGCTAGAAATAAATCAAATTTGGGGTGCTAGCATCAGTACTGCAAAGAGAGTTGGATGAATCAAAACATATTTGCACAGTTTTAATGTCCAAGTTTCCAAATACTGTGAACTTCACAAACACTGGAGCAGTCAGCTTCAGCTTTCCATCTCCCCACCAGAATTTACTGTTGAATGGAAGAAAGCCCCCTGGGGAAAGGGATGGAAAGAGACAACTTTTTTCTGTGTATGCAGGATATATGGCTGGATACACATCCACCGATACAAAAGGACTTCTGCTTTTTCCACCAGAAAGGCCTCCAACTTTACTTCAGCAAAAATTTCATCTGGAAATAACTACCAACTGTATGGACACATTTGTTATATAAACAAAAAAGGTTGGTTTTAAATAAAAGTGAAAAATTGATCTCAGATTCTGACAAGTAATACTTTTTCACCTCTGAACTTGTAAGTGCATCTTTCACAAAAGAGAGCTGCATGTGGGAAAGACAGTACCTCCAATAACATAGCAAAATTTCTGATAAATGTAGAGACTGCCCAAATAAAAATATGATTTTTTTATCAGAATCATACTCTCTTTTCAATCTAAAACTATTCAATTATTAAAGAACTTGCTAAATTCATATGTATTAAGATGTCTAGAATTTTAAAATAGCATCTCCACAGCCTTTACCCAAGATCATATGGATCAAGCAATATATACAACAATAATTTCTATGGATTGCAAGCTTATATTAGGAAAGACTTTATGTCTGTAAGTCCAAAGATAAATGCCAATGTTTTGGTTTTCTGGTATCCAGTGAAGAAAATTAATTGCTTTCTATAGTATGGTTTATTTGGGACAGAATTAAAATATACTGCAAAAATTACTGCTGCAAAAATTACTGCTACAAAAAGCAGGGCAATCTTCCTATAAGGCTTCACCTAAGCTCTACATGTAACACTACTGAGGCACATTTATAATTCCAGAAAAGTCAGATTGAAATCAAAGCCATAAGCTGGCATCAAGCGTAAAAATGAAGAACTAAAGTTTTGAGAGGCTTTTATATTATTGTTCTGATCCTTGAAGAGCTTTAATATTAAAGCAATTTTCCCACCTGCTGGATGATTGATGATTTCTGGATTCTGTAAAAACTCAAACCATGGCACAGCTCTTTATGTCCAAGAGATCCTAATTTTTTACACACACACACCAAAATCTGTCTCTATCTTCATCTCTTCTTCACAGTGTACTTTTGAACAAAAGTCTGGATTATATGGGAAGCACAGACAGACTACTTCAGAGACCACCCTGGTGATGAGGGATGGCAGAGTTTATCAGGGAGGGGATGAGGCTGAACTGGAACCATACAGGATGAGAGGCAAATGTTTTTGCACCAAAAAGAGAGGGGAACAGATGCATTCCTGTGAGCACAGGACTGCACATTTTGTTCATCTACAGAATCTTGAAATGTTGCAAAGGCTGTGAAGAACAAGGCCTTCAGCCCTCCTCTATCTTTCCCCACCACAGATTTCAGTCTGTGATACAGCCACACTGCTCAGGTGCCATTCTTTGGCACCTCCTCTCCTTCAGGCTTAGGTGCTCATGAGCCCTGCCCAGGATGGTGAAGACTTGGGAGATGAAGGAACATGCTCTGGGCAAGGTGGGTCTGTGCTCTGAGAGCACAAGGAATTAGGAGCAAAACAGGTTACCACCTTTTAATTTTTGCTTCTAAACCAAGATTCTGGGTTTCTTCCCTAAGCTTAAAACAGTAGCAGTCTTCTATTCTTTGATTTAGATTTGGAGTACAGATGCTGATTTTGCAACTTATTTAAAGACATAGTAAAGGCAATTAGCATCAGAATCTGCTCCCACCTCCTTCCCCCAGATCTTTTCAGAAACATTTTACCTGTCTGATACAACAGTTCCTGAGATGACTAATTTAGACAGCTCCCTCACATATCCCTGCAGAGTCAGCTTGAAATCACAGATATTCACATTTGCATAGCCATGTCCCCTAGCAAGCAAAGACTGGACTGTTTCTAGGAAATGGTGTTCAGGAAGCAAAGAAGCTTCTGCAACTTGCCAGAACACCAGATAAGTATGTCAAAGTTCAGAAAGGCCATGAATACAGCTAAATATTGAAGTAGATTAATACACATAAAGAGACAACCACCTCAGCAAGAAATAGTTAAGTAGGGCCATGACAGTTTTTAATGGGATTCAGCAGCTGGAAACCCATGATGTCATCCCTTAAGCAGTCAAGGATTCTTCCACCACTTTCACAATCCTTTCTGAGGACAGCACTCACACTGCAAAATGTGGCACCACACCTCTCCCTGTGTGGGAGCACAGGAGCAGAACTGAATGCAGGGTTGCTCTTTTTCTGCAAATTCTGAAGCTTCACATAAAGCATAAGTCTCTTTCTAAAACAGAATTGAAATTCACCCTAAAATATTCCCTGAAACAATAAAAGAAAAAACTAATGATTACTCTGTATATTCTCTAGCTGAAAGAGTAGCTTGAAATGTATCTAAAGAGCAGCTTGAATATTTGTATTACAGAGGGAGTACATCTTGGCTGAACAGCAAACAGTAACACAATTTATTCTGACTGTGATTGAAGCATCTGAAAGCACAAATCAAATCAGATCACATCAAGAATATAATAAAAAAGTCCTAGTCTAAATCTTTAGGATAATTTACCTTTCAGTCTTTCACTATTTGCAGTATCTAAAGAACAAGAGACAATGAGTGATTTTAAAAGACAGGAGTAAATCAACAAAACAAACCTGTATGGTCTACCTGATTATCCAAGCTAAGACGGTCAGATTTCCTTGCCGATATTCACAGGATATTTTGGCCATCTAAAGATGGCCTTAATAGGAAAGACAGAATTCCTTTAGTACCTTATAATAGACATTAGAACTATAGAATAAAAAGAAAGAAAAAAAATGGGATCAGGGAGAGCAGTTAAAACAATTATTTCAGTCACACTGTGGGCCTCAATTACATTCTGCAAAATGTAACAAGTATGGCACAGGTAAAGGACACCTTTGAACAAGACACAAAGAACTTCTGCTCTGAGTGGAAGTAGTAGTCGACATATTTTAGTTAAGCCAAAGCAGATGTGAAGCATAGTCAATTTTCAATTACTCATGGCAAAACTATCCAGATTTCAGACTAACCATAATACATGCAGAAAAGATCCTGAACTTTTTTTATTTTCATTTTTAACCTCACTCCATATCTTCATTTTATGTTTAAATATAAATTAGGTACAGCATACTCTTGCTGTTATTTTACATATGTTTTAAATTTGTGGGTTTGCTTTATCTTCCCTATCCCACCTCATTTATTACCCAGAATAGCAGACTCGATTATAAATACATACCAAGTGTACTCATCTTTTTTTTTTTCGAGTGTTTTTATTTGTTTTACAATGAATCTCAAAAGACCTGATTTCCTTTTCTTTTACTAAGAAATCCTAAAGGCTGTAAATGAATTATCAGCTATACTATCTACAGAGCACAGATCTATATGAGACATGATTAAGTAAGAAAAATGACTTATTTTAAATAGAATTTCTGAATGCCCTTTGGATGTTGCTAAACTCAGGCTAGAACATCATGATCCAATCTGTCTGTGACAAATATAGGAATAAAAATTGCAAAGGCTGATCTGGAAGAAAAGGTCACCCTAACAGATAAGGATATATTTAAAATATCTATTTTAGAAAAATATATGGGGAATACTCATCAAGATTAATAAACTTCTCAGATTAAACATAACTCTAATGTCATTTACAAATACTGAGATCACATGTCAAAAATTCTTCTACATGATTTAGACTAAAGCTGAAATAATTTTTATCTCTGCCTTAATTTCATAAAGATAATAGAAAATCCATATTTAATGAAGTCTGCTTTTGGCAAAAAGAAATTTAGATTTAAACAGACTCTCAGCTGTGAGCGAAATCCTTCCAAGAATTGTTTCACAGATCTAATTATAGGGTAGAAACATACTTGACCTAGTATTGTCACTAGAAGAGGTGAAAAATTAAATCCTGAATTGGCATAAGAGTGCTTGTAGAACAGAAAAGTCATCGAGTTTTAACTCCCTCAAAATAAAAGAACAGAAAGATTTAAACACCATTCTGCTACTCCTTTTGAAAACCCAATACCAGAATTAATCAGTAAAAAAATTTAACTAAAACCACAACAGAAGATCCCAAAACATCTATGTTTCCTTCATTGTTGTGAGAAAACCCATCTCAGACTTTTCTACAGGGAGCAAGGGTGAATGCCCAAGTGCCAACTTGTAGCTAGCACTTTGATACCATCAGTGAGCTAAATTATCAGACCATCAATAAAAAAAAAACCATAACTGTGCTCAACTCATTTTGGAATACAATAATGGAAACAGGCAATCTCATCTAAATCATCATCTGCAAATGCTGAAACTTTGTACCCCCATTTGCTTAGGAGCATCAAACCATCCAGATCTTGATATTTTAAGTCAAGGTGTAATCCATCACACTCAGTGGGACTCGTAAGTCAGCCTGGAAAATTCTGGAAATGAAGGTGGAAACATGCATTGCATAACTCACAGATTCTGATAAACCCTGCTTCACTGGACCCACGGCAATAGAAAATCTCTTCATGCATTTGCAATGGCTATTTGTCCAAGGTTTTGAGAATTTTTTAGCAGGCTGGCAAAGAGATATCCATGAACAGTATTTGCACATGGTGGGAAAAAAGACTCAGACATATAACATCTTGTTTATTAAGCATACAGCTTATATAAGTTTTTATATAGTTTATAACAGATAATCATTTTATCTTATAGAATGAAAATAAAAACTCTCCCTTGATTTGCCTCTCATTACAGAGATGTTTTAGGAACCCACAATAGCGAAGTTGTACAAACAAAATCTTGACACGTACCACATAAAAAGCACAATAACAACAGATCCAAAAGGATATGGTTTATAAAATAAAATATAAGCATCTACTCATGTAAAATGTGTATATGCACAGATTTATGCTTTTCCAATTACACTGATTTTCTTTGTGCCCAGTAACACAGGGATTACACATGATTAGCTGCTGCAGTCGTGAGACGAGAGGCAGCAGCCCTCCAGCACAGGCTGTCTGTGAGCAGAATAGGAAAGTGTTTCCTTTCCCTCTGAAGGAGACAGAACTCAAACTAAAGCTATATTCAGTTCAAAGACTTCAAAAAGCACATGCCACAGCTCAGGTTTTAGATGAATCTTAACACACAAGCTTCAGTAGAGAGATAAAGCTTTGGGTATCCAGGCAGGCAGTACTTGAAAAAAAATAATTAGGAATTAAATGCATAAAACTATGAAATTGCAACATTAAATTATGAATATCTTTGCAGAATTGAGAAAAGCTAAAGGTTACATTTGCTGGCTAAGCAGCTCACCATGCTCTTATTTGTCCAACATGAGTAAGCATTACAATCTATTTGATGTCTGCATACAAGGCACACAAAACCAGGTGAAGTCAGGTTACTATGAAACCTTTTCTATTTCATTGTCTGGATGCTCCAATATAATCTGTCCCCTTAGCACTGACAAATGGCATTTAGAAGCTTAGTCACACCTGCCAGATACAATCACACAGGCACTGTGCCGAGGTAATCTAGAGCTGTATCTTGCCAGATTAAAGCACAAAAAGCTCCCACTAAAACACAGCTATGCCTTCAGAAAGGTGACTGCAAAAAAGCAACAGAGGGAAGCAGACCTCCTGACCACAACAGCATTCATGGCTCTAGACATCCATGAGCTACCAGCATTGATAGGTGAGACTGTCCTTCACAGCTGAAGATCTTGAAATCTGAATGCAAAAAGTATTTGGGTTTGTTCAGGTGCACACACTGACAGCAAACTGTAATGCCTTGCTACAGCAACACCTACAACAAAGGTTTGGGCCCAAAGTTATTTGCTCAGGCCCAAGTGATTAATTAAACATTCAAATACAATGGCATAGATGCAGAAAGAGAAAAGAAGTAAAGAATGGGAGAACTTCTACCCAAAGAGAAACAAATATGAGACAAATCTATACAAAGAAAAATGCAATCCAAGATAACCTTTTAGGAACAATAGAGAGAACAAGAGTAACTCAAATCTCAGAATCCTGGTGTAGAAAGCCCATTCTTTTAAGTTGATTGTGTTGAAAGTAATGTATATGTATATTTTCCAGAAGAGGGACACATTTTAAAACACTTTATAGGCTTGAATGTGAATCTAGGACTTAATAATGAAAAAATTAGTTATTTTTAGTATATTAATTGCAAATCTAGCATTTAGTTTACTGTCCAGTGTGACCTCTTATTAAGAAAAATTCTCTCTGGTTGAACACCCATTACAAGACAAATTCCAAGACTCACATTTAGAAAAAAATTATTTGAAGATTCATTCATTGATGAAAACTAATTGGAAAAAAAAAAGAAATAAAACAGTATTAAATAGAGCAACTAATACCAGAGAAATATTTTTTGCCAGCCTAAGGAAAGATTCAGTACCCAATAAGTACTACATGAGCTCTTCTAGAAAGCCTAGCACTTCTGCATTGCTTTGATTAGATCTTCCTTGGAAACTGAGTGCTCAGTTAAGGAGATATCTGATTTTTACCTCTTGCTCCTTGATTGCAACCTTTTGTGTGAGAGAAGAGCCATCATGGTTCAGAAAGATGCTACACTGACACATTCCATTTCCTGCAGTGCTTACAATTATTTGAAAAGCAAGGATTGATAGCTGGAGTTTAAAGACATAAGGATTAGCTACAAAGTCTCTTCTGTTTTAAAGCTCCCCAGCCCTTTCTGAATTCTCTCCCTCACCTATACAGCCAAACCTGAACATCTCTAAGTTAAAAACAAAGTAAAGTCTCCACAGAATCTTCATTTTGCAAACCCAACAGCTATATATTCTATCCCTTTACTGCATCCAATGTCTCAGACTTGATTTGCTGCCTTTCAGGACAGATTGGAAGATGGATTTCTAAATAAGATGGATTTCTTAATAGTAAAGACCTTGTGAAGAAATGGTTCACTGAGACAAGTCACTGAATTTATGTCTGAATGGTGCGCCTGGACACAAGCGCCCTGTAACAGCCAGGACTTTCCTGCTATTTACAGTGGCTCACAGATCTTAAACAGCAATGATCCTGAACATCTTACCTGCACACCTATTAAAATACAGTGTACTATCTGAATGGCATAATTCTGGAGTTTTACCATATTTATGAATTTTATGAGTACATTGTGAGTAGGCCTTATGTGATACCACTGAATTACTTTCTCACTGCATGTGCTACTTGTTTGAAAGTTATTTTGAAAAACCAAGATCAGAATAGTAGTAATGCATATGCAAATTGAGTCAGCTCCTTCAGTGCCTTTCAAGAGAGTCTTTTTTTGTCATTTTTGCATTTATTTATTTTTCAAGATTGATGATAAAAATGTTTCCAAAGTGCATATTCAAATAAAAACTGGTGCTGTACAAGGACCCACCACTATCCACTGAAGCACAGTTATGCTGAAAGACTAGAACTGACTTCTGTATCTCACTGCAGTATTAAAGAAATATTACATAGATTTACATATATATACGCAAATCTAAGTGCATATATTCATAAATTTATATGCACGCTGATAACAGAATAAGATGATAAATGGTTATCACAGGACTGCTAATATTCAATTGATATCCTTATTATAATTTTAATTGGTTATTTAGCCAGTACTGTAGTAATTACCACATTTACAAAGCATTGTAAGAGCTATAAAATAATTTTCCAGAAAGATTAAATTAATATTTATATGGTTAAAATTTTAATCTCTATTTCCATGTTTATCACATTTTTAATCCAATAATCTGAAATATTAAATCAGAAAGGCTATCGACAAAAACCTAAGAATTGAAAAATACTCTTTTTACTGAACTCCAACTATTCATTAATAGATTAGGACTATAACAAGGAGATTGTTAACATCATATCTTTGTTAGAAAGAAATATTCTAGATTAACGCTCATCAAAAATACAGATTAGCTTCAAATATAGTGTAAATGATGATAAAAGGAAAATTGATAACTAAATTCATTTAATAAAGTACAGTTTGGACTTGCCTATCAAGCCCCAGAGGGGAAAAAATTCCCCATGAGATAATAAAATTCTTCAAAATCAAAAGACTGAATTTTGTAAAGAAAGATGAAAAAAATATCTACCTGAATACTACCTAGTAAACTTTTATTTTGAATGTATGGAGCTCTCTCTTACTGTTGTTTCAAAAATTTAATTACATCAGAAGCAAATCCTGTTAAAAGAGCTGAGTGTGTGTACGTGCAATACCCCACTTCTTTTGCTCAAAAGTAATAAAAATACTAATCTACATACTAGGGGGCTAGAAGAGTGTTTAAAACTTATTTCCTTTGTATTGCCTCATTTCCTAGGAAAAGAGTCAGGGAAACGATAAGTACACGTATTTAATTCAGTAGCCATTTAGTTAAATTCTAATAAGCAATCTTTATACACACACATTTATCTTCCTGACTAGGGAGAAGTGGTGTAAGACAACATGAAAAATACAGAACTGCCCAAAAGGTTCTTCAGAAATGCTCTCCTTTTGAACTTTTATATGGTTCACAAGCAGGCTGTGTAATCAACAACATTCATGAATTCACTTACAGCAGCAGTGTAAAGTGGTTGATCACACATGCAGGAAGGGCTAGAAACACTAAATAGTGTGTGTTTCTATTGCTGCATTCAATCACAGCACTTACTAACACTTTTGAAAGCAAAATGTAAAACATTTTGGACTTCTCCCATGATACACAGATCAAATGTACTTGGAGGGGAGAGAAGCTTTTCACCTCACCTTGAGACTGATAATTGAGCATTTTTTGTTTTCAGCTGGTGTAATGCCAACTGCAGAAAATAACTCCTGCTCATCAAACTTTACTCTCAGTAGCAGATGTGTGACTTAAAGGTCTTTACATTTTGACTTCAGCTGTTCTCAGATAACAGGCTCTTGTCTTCCAGTGCAACTACAGATATAGCTAAAGGCAAAGTTTTCTCAAAGCAGTACCAACAATTCTACAGAGTCCATTCTGTACATAGGCTGTATAATAATGCCTAAGCCAAAACATTTAAATGGTTGCATTTGTAATTGTACAACCATAAATAATTATAGAATTTGTACTTTAAGATTCAGACAGTTGTAAACACAGGTGCCTCTGTCTTCTGTTATCAGGGCAAATTCTCTTACAAGCAGTGGACCATTGCAACAGTATTGTGGGATAACCTGCAAGTGGCTTTTTTTATTCTCATCAATGTTGACCTCTTCCAAATATAACTTTATATTAATTGTTAATTGACATCATGACTTTGTTCCCCAGCCTTTAGAACACTGGGAAAAAATGTGGTAAGAATGATGTAAGAATCACTTATTGACAGAATTTGCTATGTGGGTCCCAAGCCATAGAAATGTTTCCTTTTAAGGAAAGGAAATTGAATTAAGGCTTTTGAGACTACATGCTCAGTAAGTGAACCACAAGAGGAATAAGAATCCTTCATTAGAAAAACCAAGAAGACAATAACATAATCCATCTCAAGATGATTCTGTCTTGCTATCTAGAGACTCTCGGCTAAATGAGAGTACATAACAACATACGGTATTTTCCTATTAATTATAAAAATCTTTGCTTCACTTGACTTTCTTGAGAAACTTCAATATGTGCCTCTAGTTTGGTGTCATCTCCCTTCATACACAAGAGCTGCATATTTGTGCAGGAAAAAATTCATCAAACCTGCTCAAATTCTGGCAGATGTCACTTTAATTGTGACAAAGCCTCAGGAGAATACAGTACAGCCATCAGACCATATCCTGGATTCTAGCAGATGAATGGCAAGGTTCCTTTCAGTACATTCAAATATGCTGTCTATTGACAATAGCTGAAAGATTTTCTCCCCTCCTCCTCTCTAGCTCAAGCATCCCATGGTTATAGGTTTCAAGTCAGGAATACCTGAAGTCCTCTGCATTTTCATTTCTCAGAAGACTACAACTACACTTATACTTTTGCATTATGGCTGGGACAACCTATTCCTTGAAAAGAAAAAAAAAAAAGGAAAGATACTGTAGAATCATATAATTATAAATCCAATAGACTAATCCATCAATAATTATAAATTCCCAATGTGCTCACACAGATTCTGGCCTGGTACTTGGACTTCATTGCAAAAAAAAAAAAAAAAATTACTCCATATAATTTTGCATGGTGACAGGCACCAAATGGTCTGATTTAAGGTCCTGTATGGCTGGTAGATACTACTGTAACACAAACACTGCAAGAGCAACACAAAAATCACAAAAAGTTAGGACTTACTGCATATTACCATTTGCTTCTTCCAGAAGTCTAATTCTATCTAATTGTCATTGCCACCTACTCTCACCTACTCTGCCACCTACTCTCTACTCTCACTTAAATCAGGGTAAAAGGAAGATAAAAAAATATTTCCATGGCATCTTAACATTAATTAACAGCACTACTTCAACATGAAAGACTTTGTTGTAATTTATATACCATCTAAGAATATCTATTTTCTTTGGAAAAAATAACAACAAAAAAAATCTGCTCTGTGATTGAAAGCATTCACATTGAACTCTGAGATGAAATTCTATCAAATTTGTGCAACACAAAGGAAAGAGGAGGGAAGGAGGGAATACAGAAGGGAGACAGTAACTCATACTTTAAGCTACTTGTTTTATTTTATAAAATAAAGTAGAATAAATGCTAAAAATATTGAGGTAAGGTTTTGGGAATGAAAATCAATGTAGTAAGTTGAAGTCTTGAACACAGCACTTTATGTGGTCCCAAAAAAGCCACCTTTTCTATTACCTTATTTTGATCATGTCTCTAAATGGAAGTACAGCTACTCATCCATTAATGAGCACCACCTAATCAGGTTACTCAGTAGCACTCAGCCCTTCCAATGTAATTCTAATTTTCAAATTGTTCTACACTAAAAATATACTAGAATATATCCAGTTTATTGATATATTCATAGCCTTGAAATACTACATTTTATTCAGGACATTTACAGTGGGAGTATGCATAATTTCAAATTTAAGAAAGGTGTCTGATTTTGGAAACCTCTTAAAGTAGACTAGCTACTCAAAATAGACTTCTTACCTTACTAATGCTGCTTTAG
Source organism: Melozone crissalis (assembly GCF_028551555.1). NCBI lineage: Eukaryota > Metazoa > Chordata > Aves > Passeriformes > Passerellidae > Melozone > Melozone crissalis. The sequence goes on along the minus strand of NW_026535782.1, from coordinate 29,867,834 downwards.
ACTGACAATTTTGCAATTCAACCTATGATTTGTATGTATACAAGGAATATCTACCACCATGGGACTTTCTGGCCCTGACTCTTATTTCTAAAATCTTCTTAAATATAAATTATTATGAAATAACAATAACATTAGTAATTATTTGTTCTTCCCTGGGGCCTTGGCTGTCAAGGCCAAGCTGAAGATGGATTCATTCACAAGAGGCACACTAACATCCAGCAGGTGCCTACCTGCAAAATGACAGCACTAACATACATGGATCTCCGCCCTGTGCTATGAGTCAGATCATCTTTATTCCCTTCTCAGCATGTAGATAAAAAAAGAAATAAATCATATTTTATAAACTTTAAGATATCTAACCTACAAGTGAAAAATTAAGTTGAAAATTCAGTTCAACCAAGCACTGCAAAGACATACTGTAAAACAAAAAAGTTACTGCCACAAAGAGCCCTCAGTTTAGGATGAAGTACCACAGGAGTAGGAGTTAAAAGAAAAAAGAAGATGAATGAGATCACAGGCAAACAAAACAATGCAGTAACAAAAAGAGACTAATACTCTTAAGATGAGCAATAGTCAGCTAGTTAAGGAGATCCACAAGTTAAATCCCAGTTGTTACCACAATTTCAGCAATTTCAATGGGTTTGGGCTATGGTGGAAGCATACAGACATTGCTGTGTTTCCTCAGTTTGTCAGCGTCCTCCAGCACACAAGGTACTGTGTTCCACAAACACAGAGATTCCACTTTAACCCCTAGTATTCTCATATTTCATTCACTCCTTGCTTGATTCTACAAGTAGACAGTCTTTCCTTCCCTATATCTTTTCCATTATCTATGAAGACAAAAACTTTTATTTGTCAAATTATCAGTCAAGATTATGTACAATGGAAAAACTGGATACCACATAAATAATCTAAGGTAATATGAACATTACTGATTGAAACTAGTACATTTACAGGCATCCATGATTCTGAAAAATAGTAAACTGCAAGGAAAAGCAAGTATAAATTGCTTCTTAATATAAAGAAAATTCTCCTTTCACAACCCAGTCCTAAAGTTTACTCAAACCAGATAATCAGATGATTCTTTATTTCTGTCAAGAATATAAAATGAATTTTAAAAAAAAGATAAAAGCTTATTTGAAAATTCCAGGCTGTAGATAAAGACATGAAATGCATGTTAAATGACAGTTTCTTTAGATTTTCATTTAAGAAATAGAATATGTTCTTTTTCCCTGATAATTTACTGCTTTTCTTTTCAGTGGCCTTTAGAGCCACACTATCTGAAGAGTCAGCTTCATGAAACTGTAGAACAGATATTCTCATCTTCTGCATTTATTTCCATATGAATGGAAACCCGGACACTTAAAACTGATCAAAAAAAACCCAATTCCAAACTCTGTGAAAGTAGAAAAAATTAACCTGACATTTGCATGTATCTGAAATTGCCAGAAACATTAATATGCCAGTGTATTTTCATGAGGAGAATAATTTATAGCAGCAAAGCTCTGGGTTTTACTGCAGTTGGGTTTTCAAAGCTAGCAGGCAATGCATGTGTATTTGAAAAATAAGGCATCAGCTGATTCTATATTGGTGGCATGAATTTTTTCAAGGTAATGTCAATATCACTCAGAAGCTGAGCTTCTACAGTGCTAGAAACTCACAATTTTAATAAAAGGTAATAAACACAATATAAAACAAGCCCAAAAAATTAAGTATCAGAGCACAAACCAAATAAAAATACTGTACAAAAAGTTTTATTTTGTATTGAAGATATTAGGAATTATTATAAAGAATTATATAAGGCATCATTATTGTTGTCATTAGGTCAACTAGGTCATTATAGTTGCCTCTAAGTCTCATTGTTCTACCCTGGAATTTTCATAAGCACTTTTACAACAATCTTTCCACATAAATTCTAAAAACAAATAAAAACCTTCATCCACCACCCAATAGCTAGACTACCTTTGACAAAAAAAAACCTCACAGGTGTTCATAAGAGGAGGAATGACTGGAAAAGCTGCTCCCCCTTCTGTCATCTACACTCTCCATCTTCTTAAAAAGACTTTACTCACCAAGACATAGGACCAGATAGATGTGTTGTGGGGTGGCCACTGATGGGACAGCCCAGAAAACACAGAGCACAGGCACCGTATCAGCAGTCTGCTCCCCCAGCTCGCTCACTCCATTGGAAGAATACTGATAACACCCAGACCTGTATCAACCCCTTCAGTTTAACTCACAGGTTTCCCTTTTCTATCAAGGCAGGTTGGGTGTACTGCACGTGGAAACAGTGAACTCTGCAAATCATAAGATGGGAAGGTCTGGAAAGATAGTGTGCAGTAGATCTGAAGAAATCTAGTAAGTTTTCAGCAGCAAAGTGACTATATGAGAAGTAATGTTTAAGTAAAATCAGAGTATTATCTTGTTTTTAAGTACCAGCTCATGTTCTGCTTTCTGGACCTTCTGTTAAACAAATCAAAAAGCAAACAACATTCAATGAAGAATTTTAAGAAACACAAAAATGTTTCCTCTAGAAGAGGAATGTGTTTGTTCCAAACAACATTAGAGGCAATTCAACCAATTCAATCCTTGTCTGAAGAATCAGTCTCATTTAAGGGCCTCATTCAGACAAAACATGGTTTGGAAGATTTTCAGTTTTTAAAAGCAATCTGCATTGTTGCCTTAAAAACAAAGCCATTGAGGAACCTCCTTTTCTAACTTTTGGATTATATTAATTGTTAATATTATTTTTATAATAATTGTAATAATAGTTGCTACTATTATTTACTATTAAGGCTTCTTTTTTTTCAAATCGAGTTAACTAATGCTCTCCAAGATGTAACACAAAAGATTATGGACTTCAATGGCTCTGCAATAGCTTAGGCAGATTGATAAGTCTTTGTCTGGCAAACTGAATTTAGGCTGCTCTCAACAAAGTTAACAGCTACAAATATCTTACTTTAATGTAACCCCGTGGCCCAAGTTTTGTCACAGACTGCATGCATACACAGAAACTAGCAACGGATGGGGATCATAACTCTCACCTGCTGTGACTAGACACATTTGGGCCTGTTGCTTTTTTAGTTTTGGGTTGTTTGGCGAGTTAAAAAACCCAGATAAACAAATAAATAAAAAAACTCACAAAAAACCAAAAAACCAGAAAAAAATTAACCAATATGTTCCATCAAAAATTGAAATACAGAAAGCCTGCCAAAAATAATTGGAAAGATTCCCACTGTTATCTAGAGGTCTGGGTAATTACACCTTTAGAGTATAACTGTGAAGTATTTTAATGTAAATCCAAACACAGCCCAAACCACAAGGTTGCCAACAACACTACATCTCTTTAAAAAATTCATGTGCAGCTAATACTTTGATTTTTGAGAAACATGATGTTACAAACACTCATGGCACATTCCTAGAGCCCTTATCAGGGTGCAGTAGATACAGTACCAAAATTTTCACAGTGTGTCATGCAAATATAATATATGCTACCTGCCCCTTCAATCACTAGCTGTGTTATTAAATGGTAAAAATCTTAAACAACATTAAAAAACACACAGAGAAATAAATTTTCAAGTCTAAAAATTGGGGGGAGGGCAGTTGATGATGAAGAATTAGCAACCCTTTATTCCTTTATTCTTTTTCTTTACTAGAACCCTCAAGATTCAACTGGTGTACTTCTAGGATTATGGTGTCCACAGCATTCCCAAGCACACATTGCAATAAATAAGGAAGAAGAAAAATGGAGTTCAGACTACCAAAAATACATTGACAACCAGCATCTCACAGAATCACAGAATATGCTGAGTTGGAAGGGACCCACAAGGATCATTGGGTCCAGCATCTCCAGGAGCACAGGACCACCCCCAAGATTCACACCACTGACTTAGAGAACATTTTCCAAACACTTCCTGAACTCTGTCAGGCTTGGTGCTGCGACCACCTCCCTGGGGAGCCTGTTCCAGTGCCCAAACATCCTCTGGGTGAAGAACCCTTTCTTATATCCAACCTAAACCTCCCCTGACACAACTTGAGGCTATTCTCTTAGGTCCTGTCACCGGTCATCACAGAGACAAGACCAGTGTCCACCTCTCCTTTTTCCTCTCACAAGGATCTCATGATAGGAAGGAACAACTACTTTTGGAAAATATTAAATAACAGGAATGGACTTGTTTTCGCCCTTAATAAGGCATCAGTTGTTGCTTTATTATGAAAAAATCTCGTAAGAAAATAAAGATACAAAAGAAAAAAGGATCATATAGTATACATGTGCTGTATACAGGAGAGTCTTTGGTTTCCCTGCACAGCTGTCAGAGCAATCAACTTCAGTCACAGAAAACTCCTTTACAGGGGAGGAAAATAAAAATTAAGACCAGCACCCCTCAAACACATGTTGCATGGTTTCCCTTTTAGCTCCTTTGAAATTCTATTGTTACTCAGGCAAACAGCACAGCCAGAGCTGAAAATTTAACAGTTTTAAATCTGCAATTTAACTTACCCTCGCAATAAATTAATTCCTGGAACACACAGCTGTTCTACATTAGCAGAACGACACCTCCTCCTTTCTTTCTAGTTGTGACATATCAAGATAACACAAGATTTTTGACAGAGAAAATTTGGATTGGCCACAATTATTAGATACACATTATGGAGGAATGTCTTGATTTGCTTTAATCCTTTGATGGAAATATACAGATAAGTAAAGGGCAAGAACGAGACTAACTACTGTAAAGGTATTTTGCATCTCTTTTACTAGTTAATAGTTCATTTATAGCAATGCTAATCAAAAGCAAAAACACTAGGGGAGAGGATAAGGGAACAAAGCAGACATGCACTATTTTTGCTTATGATGAACTAGAGGTCTCCACAATCACTCTTTGGTACTTTTGAATTATAGATCCACTTCGGAATCTGACTCTTGGGATCATTTTGTTTATACCACTGTATATACCATTTTAGCTCATTACTGTTGAACATAGAATATTGAACTCCTTTTTTGCAAGAGATGCAAATAAAATACTGATGTATGTCAACTTCTAACAGACAGCTATAGCTCATGAGTGTTTCTTTCATGGATAATTTTGTCTTTTCTTTTTTTTTTTTTTTTGGTATTTGAGTCAATTCTGAAAATCAGCTTGCATTACTGGTGTATTTTTAAGAACACAGCTTCTCTGGATTTTGAGCCAGAAGTCTCATTTTACAGCAGGACTGGTGCTACTCTAGAGCAAATTGTAACCAGCTCCATCTGCTTTCAAAACAGAACACAATCCCAGTTGTCTACATTCACAAAGGAAAACATTAGGAAAATCCTGGAATTTTCTTCTATTATTTCTATCTTCCATTCCTCTGACTGATCCATTTGGTCATCCTGAAATTATTTCTTTATGTGACCATTTGGAAATACATAGAGAAGTGGAAAAGTAGCCATGTTGCAGTAGACAATGACAAGAAAGTGCCATCTACTTTAGCTATCACTAAATGGAATTAATTAAGAAAGTATTCCCCTATCTAATGCACAGTCAAACAGGTTCCTGTATTCCTGAGGACATATATATATTACTACTGGGAAATTAGGATAAAGAAAAGAGATACAATGCAGTAACAGCTAAGGCATGATAAGTACTCGGTAAGCATGACAAAGAAAAAGCCTGTGTATTCCTTCTTTTCTGTGCACAATCTCCCTCCTCCCTCACACATATTTCTAAATGACATGTGGTTTTGTATAGGAGATCACATTCTACCAAGAAAGAGACACATTCATCTCTTAGGGATTAAATACAAGGATGGAATCAAGGGATGTAACAAGCAAACAGTACAATTTTTAAACCAGTCTTTCTTACTATATTCCTACAGTAGCAGCAGAACTGTATCCTGATTCATCACTGAGACTCCAGAATGCAAATAAATAGCCATGAGTGCAGTATATTTATTTTAAACACTAGGTAAATATATTTGACCTTCAATATGAGGATCTTAATGCTCTGAGAAAGCTCAATGATAAATGATTCAGAAGATCTTTCAATTTTACAGATGAATAAAACTGAGTTTAAGCAACTTCCCTGAGGGTACAAAGAAAATTGACAAAGCTAGAAGAGAAACAGTCTTTTGCCTAAGCCTTAAAATACATAATCCTTCCTAAAAGCAATAATACAGCAGTTACCATATAGCAATAAGAATATTTATATTATATTTATATTATTAATAAGCTATTGCATAATACCAACAGATAGAAATGATGTTTCACAAAGCTCCACTCTAAATATAGAGTATGTTCAGGCAAACTAAACTGCCACCTTACAGAACTGACTTAATATTGATCTGCTACCTTGTCTTGGATTTGTGTGGCCAGATTTTGGTAGAGGGGGGGCAGTGGATCTACAGGGGTGGTTTGTGTTTGTGCACTATAGTTCCTTTTGTTTCTCATTTGCAATGCCAACAATAAATTCAAAGTCGCCTGATCTCTGCAACCAAGCCAAAAATAGCACCTGCTGAAAATTATCCCTTCCAAATTAAACATTATGGACACAGTGTTTACATCAGGCAATTTCAAATAACAACAACAAAAATTTTTGGCAGCTTCCCCCCAGCCCTCTTTTCTTGGTAGAATGCCTCCACCATACTTACTAATGACTACTCACTGTCATGGACTCAGCATGCAACTCACTAGTGGCATCAATGCAGCGACTCAGACAGAGGAGAAAGTTTAATCCATGTCAGTCAGACGGCACAGGTTCTTCTTAATCCATGTCAGTCAGATGGCACAGGGACCAGAAGTATTTTAAGGCTGCACCTCTTATATCAAGGGCTAAGAGCAACAACTACGCTTCTGACTAAGGTGGAGAACACTGACAGGATCTATCAGAAGAAGCAAGTAAACATACAAATTCCTCACCAACACCACCACAAAAAAATCCAATTTGAAAAAAAAAAATTAAATAATATATTTACTACTACAATTGTTTTAAAACACTCAAGAGCCCTCAGCTGTGATTCCTGTCCTAAGCACTGCACCAATGTGCACACAGGTACAGTGTGCTAAGGATACTATTTTCCAAAGAAACCAACAAATAGACTACAGAGAAAAAAATATTTTCAGATTCAATCACACTAGAGACTTTCCTATGCATTGCTTGTCAATATTACATATTTATATATAAGCATTCACTCAAAATACTTGTATGCAAAAATATACAATGCAGGTAAGCATGTACATGCACGTATATTCACACACACAGTTATCTGAATATTTGTATATGCACGCATACTGAAAAAAAGTGATAAGCTGGGGTCAGTTGAGCATAGGAGAAGGAAAACAAAAACAAAACAGAGGGCAGCAAACATGCAACAAGGATAGAGGGAAGATGACAAGCAATGAGAATACTCCTGACAGAGAAAGGAGAAAACAACAGTAACGACAATAGGAAAGGAGAGTCAGGCAAAAGAAATAATACCAAAAGCCCAAGTAATAAAGACAGCCTGCTGACTTGCATTTCAACTACAGGTTTATTTTTCCATCAAAAATAATAAATGTTAAACTGGTACCAAAGCTACTTTGCTACAAACTTTTGATATATTCCTGTATTCTGGAGCTGTCCCTCACCCTGGTAAAAGCTACATTTGGTGACTTAGGTAAAAAATGCTATTAAGAAACATTTCTGTGCCCAATACTGACAATTCTAGAAGACATCAAGGACTTTTAGTATCAAAAAGGTATAGGGATTTTGCATAAACCAGTGCCTACTGAGATACAATTTTATTACACATTAACCTGTTACAAAAAGGATATTTCAAGGCTCACTTAACTAACTGTAGAGTATCCTGAAGTAAAAAAAAAACAAAAAACAAAAAACACATAAAAAACAAACCCCAACCAAAAAAACCCCAACAACAAAACCCACAAAACGTAGATGTGAAATGCAGGAAACATTGGCATTAAACTCAGTAGCTCTATGAGCTTTTTATTCTCCTCTAACAAAAAAGCTTTTCTGATTTACCTGCAGGAAACAAAACATAACTGTGTTGCTTTGTACATATACATACTTATACATATTTAAAACAAAATCAATATATATGTGCTTGCCAGTAACTAGCTGTGAAAGGAAGGAAAAAAAATTATAACCATTTCCAGAATACTGTCCTGCCTTTGCATTCTTTTGTACTTGAGCCCTGGAAAACAGCCAGCATCACTACCTAAGCATTAAAAAGATAAAAATGAAGCATCTTCCCAGCAGTAATCTTTTATTGTGAATGCTCAGCATGAATGCACCTTGGCACTTCAGGTTAAGCTGTAATAAAGCACAGTCTTCCATTCTAGTACAATATCCAGACTCTAGAGGTTCATATGCAAGGACTGTGTGCACTATGAAGTTAACGTGACAAAGTAATGCAACCTTCACAGTATACTCTGTCCCTGATTTTGAGGTTTGGGGTGGTTTTCACATCTATTTCTTACAGTAAGGATGTAAAAACCCCAGGAAAAACTAATTTGCAGAAGCTAGGCTTTAAATTTTCTGTGCATCATTTCTGCATTCATACAAGCCTTTCTCATTTTCTCTATTCAGAGTGTGTATTTGCGTATGGTATCTAAGAAAACAAGAACTGGCTTAATTTGGGACTAGTAATTGTTGTTGGCAATCACTCAATGTTCCACCAGATGATTTCATTCAGAAGCTAAAAGCCACAGTACCAGGCAAGGTTGTCCTGCCATATATTGCTTTAGGCTAGGCCTATCTAGAATGAGTTTAAAAGGTTATTAACTTTGCTCTATAAACAGACACACAGTACAGCTTCACAAGAAAATTCTTGCTTTAATGTTTATAAAATGCAATCTTAAAAAGGTTTTTATATCCCTCCCACAAAGGCACACTGCAGTACAGCCCCTCACTTGTTTACTTCTGATATAGCAGCAGCAGCAGATGCTTCTCCTTCCAATTCCAAAATTTAGCCTTCCAGGGGAATTAGAGAAGCAAACAGTAGGACCCCCTCATGTGACATACAGATTCAACAACACTTGCAATGCATTACTTGTACTGCAAGACAGCAGAGTTAATGAGGAAGCTGCACAGTCCTTGACCTGAATTTACAATCCACTTAAATCTCAAGGTACCATTACAGAGTGATTTCAAGAAACTAGCTCAATGCAAATATGGTAAAAATAACAACAACAGCAGCAGCAGGTTTTCCCAACTACTTTGTAAACACAGCAGTACTTTTCACTTAAAGTAGAAAAATTACCAAAGCGAAAAAAGCTTTAGTTGCAGCCATGTCATCCGTGCTCTAGTGATTTTTGTGTCTTTCAGAGATTCAAGTCTAGTCCAGAGCTGAAATGAGGAGGAGGTTCAGGTGATTTTCACTTACTTCCAACATTCTGGGAGGAATTCTGGCTATTCATTTTTTAGTGTTTATTATATGAAGCCTGGCAAAGAATAGTGAAGAATTCCATAGGAAGTGCAAGTTCAAGGGAAGGGGAACAATAAAAGAGGTATTTCCTCTAAATGTATGGTTTGATAAAGGATAATCAATAAAATTTAGGAAAATACTTTCAAAATCAGCAAGCAGGATAGCTAAGTGCTAATGCACTCATTATGGAACCTATCATAAAGCTGAGATTTCAAGAAACCTCAAAGCTCCTTTTGGAGGTATGATCTTCATGAAGGTGGGTGATAAAATTCCCAAAACAATGTCACAGTGCAAGAGAAGAGATCAGCTAGAAGGCCAAGCTCAGATTCTCCACTTTACAGTATCATATGCAACTGCTTCTCAAGCTAACGCTCCTTCTTAGAAGACAAAAGATAGGACAAGGTTGCTGATTAGTTCAGCATTTAATCCTTGACGTTCATAACATTTTCCCAGATGATGATCTCAGGATAAAACCAGACAAACAAATATTATTGAGAACAGTTTGAAAAATAACAATGCTAAGAGCAAGAAAATACTAAATAACAATTACAGTGATTTCCTTTCTTTGTAGTGACACTGTAGAGAAACAGCAACAAAAGAGAAAGCTTCATTTACTTGCCTAGCTATTTATTATCACTTAAAATATTCTTTGTACTGAGGCTAATAAAAGCTTTGTTTTAAAAAAGTAGGAGAAATAGCAATCAAAAAACAGGATTTATAGTATAAAGTCATTCATTTTCTTTTCTACTTGACATATTTAAACCTTGCAGGTAGTTTTTAACCACCAAGATGTCCAAGGAAATCTTGTGCTATCATGAGACACTAACTTCATTAATTTCACTGTTTTCTGCTTCTTAGCCATTGTATCTCACTCTAAATCAGAGAAGACCATTTGAGACACAACACTTAAATCTACCTTTGCAATGTAGTAGAGATTGGAAACTGTGTCCTTAGCACTGGGTGAAGACCAAGGCCAGTCAATCTGTTTATTTTTCAGTGGGGAGAGGGAGGGAAGTAATCAACCCAAGTGAGAAGCCACTTTCTTCTCTCAACTCTGTAGTGCATATCCCAAGCCATGCTGTGTACATACATATAGAACAGTACTCATTTCAGCTATCTGATTACACAAAAATCTGCCAGCAGCAACAGCTGCAAAGCAGCTGATCTTCCAACCAGGCAATGATGACACCCTGCACAACTTTTACTTGGTACTCCTGAATAAAACCAAGTTTTATTCAGTTATCAACCATACATTAACAGCAACAACTGTAAGACAAAACTGATAGCGACTGGAGAAGAAAGAAACCATCTACAAAACCAAGGCACCCTAGCAAAATATATATTAAAAAAAATAGCTAGCCAGTATCATTTTAAGAAAATAATTCATTTAATCAGTATTCAATTTCTTAGCTGTTTTGGTGCAGCCCTGGGACAAAATACTTCTCTGTAATCAAGTCTTTCTTGCAAATAGTGGCTTGGGGAAGGCAATGAAAAAAATATAAAAGAGAAACATGTACAATCTTATTTACATCATGGTTCTCCAAAAGGAAGAAAAGCCCTGTTAATATGCAGCAGAGGACATGAGTTTACGTTATAAATTATTAAATATGGATTCATATTCCATAAAATGATATTTAACTTCATTTATTGAGACCTTAAAGGTTGTATGGTTTTGGTTTCTTTTTTTTTTTTTTTTGAACTTGAACTTCCCTAGCAGTGTGCACAGAACAATTTCAGAAAGTGAGAAGAGTCAGGTGGTGGGGCCCCAGGGAGGTTTGATAGACAGGGAGATAATTCAAGTCTTTCTAGCAAAACTTTTGAAACAGAAAACACATGGAATATGGAGGGAGAAAGCTTAAGGAATGACAGAGGTAATGTATGACAAGCTGATATAGAAAAGCAGCTGTAGTTTTATCCCTACAGCCCATTACTTCTTATCAGCTGTTTTGGCTCTTCTTATCTGTGCCTAATTCTAGGGTATCAAAGTAAAAAAAGCAAAAAAAGAACAAGTATCTTCCCTGAGCTCTGATGACCCCTCACTATTCCCTTGCTGCACTATTTTTGGTAAAATACTTATATGTCCTGAAAAACACCCCACAAAATCCCTGCCACTTGTTGTGCAATATGGGATAACAGTGAGCATTGAGCCAAATGAATCTGTGATTCTTCAGCAGTTCTGCAGACCTCTGTTGTTTGCAAAGCATCCCTTGTCAGACACATGAGCAGATGGACAAGAACTGCACAAAATATACATGTATATATACATATATGTAGGAGTGACTGGGGTGTCACAGGAGAAGGGATAGAAATTTCAGTTAGAGCAGCCTTGGAGAAATAAAACAAAATGGGAGACATCAACCTTTTTTGTTCACATAGCAAGCAACATCATTCAGATCCTAGGTCTTCAAATGAAAATGCACTATTAAACAAGAATAGCAACAACTCTGGCCTGCCAAAGATTTCATGCCACTATTTTTCAAAGCAGTTGTTGGATGACTACAGATTTAGCTATAAAAATGAAAACTGAGGTGTGAAAATGGAGAGCACAGACACAGCAGTAGTAGAGTGTTCATGAGAATAAATTATTCTTCTGGCCTAACTGCCTCATGAGGATGACATCTGATTTTCCTGAAATGCTGTCCTGTGCACTGAATATTGAGTAGGACAAAGGAGACAGGGGACAGAGGAACAGTGTGATGTACATGCTGATTATTCCTATTATACCTGTCCCTTCTAAACCTCCTCTCTTGATTTTTTTGTTTTAAAGAATTGTGTATCAAGACTTCCTGATGCTTTCAACAGTAAACTATTATTTTACCCTACCAAGCAAAACCTGACCGATTACTGAACTTCTAATTAATCTCCAAATGGCTACCAAGGAGATCAGCAAAACATCTAACACAAGGCTTGTTTGCCATTCCTGCTAATTAGTTACATTTAATTGTTGTCCACTAATAGAGCCTTGGTGTCTATTTGAAAGTCCCTCCGGGTACAGTGGCTCACGTGCCTACCAAAAGACAGATAAGAAAACAATGTCATTTATTGTGAAAACAACAGGAATTCTTATACATTCTCATATTCAGCTTCAAAGCATATATTTGCAGAGGAGCTGGTGCAGTGCTAAAAACTTCCCTCTGTCTTCATTTGGTTTGGATCTGCCTCTAAACAGAAAAATCAAGGCCTTTTGTCAAGAGAGTGTGAAGGAAATTTGATGAAAAACTATCCCTGGGACCACTCTGGGTGTGCAGAATTCCAAAGCATGGACAAGATGTGCAGAGGTACAAAGTCTCCTATTTTGGAAACAAGAAATTCTGCAAGAATATCATTCCTACTGTATTCTACATAATGGATTTCAAATCCTGACACACATCTTTTCTTGTAAGTCAGTATAGGGTCTCAGAGGGCTTGTCTGAAACACCCTAGACATAGTGGAACAAAAAGCAGTAAACTATTTGGCAGACAAAGCAGATAAACAAAAAATTTAGGCACAGAATATTATTGTTACTGGGAAACATGTTGTACATTCCTGTATTTCTGAAACAATTTCACAGATTTACACGTGATCAAGTGCATGAATGATACTTGGGGGTACAGGCACCTGTGTTATTTGTGTGCTGCCTCACAGACATCTGCACACCCACAGAGAACCACAGCCAGGCTCCCACCCCCAGGCTCCACACTTAACAGGGCCGCAGCAGCAGCACCATTCTAAGGCTTGGCTTTCCCTGCATGCAGCAAGCAGGTGTTTTTTGAAGATAGAATGCAACCCGCATAGTCTGTCAAAGAAATGGCCACAATGGGACTTTTCTGTGAGGAAAACATTAAAATTAAATGAGTGGAGTAGTCGGGAAATTTTGAACATGCATTTTGGAGATTGGCTAGCATAAACCACGTATGTGGCAGAATATTACAAATTGCAACATTGATTTTGAAAACAGAAGAACCCTTCTGAACAATTAGAGATGGATAAGACAGCCCCTTTCAGGTTTTAAAATGCTAATTTTAACAAAGTTGCCTCAATGAATCTGTTGTTCAAAAGGCTTGTCAGTGGTTCTCTCTGCCATGTGCTGAAATCATGAACTTGCACACCATACTGTAAACAGCAATATATAGACCTGCTCCTCATTGACATTTCTGTCCTAAAGCCTTCAGATTCATCATACTGATTTAATAAGGAATTACAGTACACTGTGGAAAGGGCAAACAGATGCAGAGGCAGAGCATTTAACCTGAAATATCTAAGTGGATGAAGCAGTATGGCTGGCACATCAAGCCTGGAGGAAGAAAAGGCTTCTTTTGGACAGAGTTTCCATGGACACACAGTCCTTGGGCAGATAGAAAAAATGGACACCCCAGCACTACCTGTTCCAGCTCATTCCTAGTTTCCTGAGGCTTTGCATCCAGATAGAAGAATTAGCAGAGGGAAGGCCTATGCCTGTTTTCTGTAATAGGTCAAATTAATTAAATACAATAATCTTTCTAAAACCTTCTTCCTCTCTGCTCTATTAGCCTGCCTCCCTCCTTTTCCCAACACTTCAACCACAAAAATCAGACTATTGCTTCCACGTGGCTACTAAACTAAAGCTCTAACTTCATGACCAAGCTTCATCTTTTACTGTGAGCATCAGCCCAGTGACACAAGCCAGTCCCACAAATATAAGCAAGCCATTGCCAGAAATCAATACAAGTGTCATTGCATCTTGCAGCTACAGAAAGAATAAGGAACTGGACAGTCCTGCAGCCACAAGAGAAGTATGCACCTATTTAAAAGGAAGGCGATAACGTTTGATGGGTTTTGAGATAAGGAGTATATTTGAGTGTCATACATACTAGCAACATGAAAAATTATTTCAATATAGTTGTTCAGGCCTAAATCCAGACCACAGAAATGTAACCCTATGCTATTATGTATATAGCATAGATATGAAATTATTAGAAAAGTTACATCCCAAAGCACAGTCTGCATTTTTAAAGCTACCTGAGAAGTCTTATATGAAGCTTTTTTCTCAATTTGACTTTTCTCCTAAATTGCTCAAGCAGAAAACAGTAACAGTATGTTCTGCAGCAACACAAAAATTGAGTCTTTTCAGAATGCAATATTTTTTATTTGCTGAAAGGACATAAGGTATGCAAGACATTCAGCTTGACTCTTGCCTAGTGTGATTTAGGTAGTATGCAACTAAGGCACTCATGTCAGCCAGTAAGTCAGCCAATATTTCCTAAAGTGGTAAAATGTAAAATTATGTAAAAATTTCATTTAGAGACAATACAGCAAAAAGAGATAGCCAAATCACTACTACTACTTATGTTTCACCACTACCTATAAACCTTTCTTTTTTTTAAATATCAGCCTTTTATAATGATATTAGCATATCAGTGATATTCAAGTTCTAGTAAAGATCCCTGAATGAAACTACAACTAACAAGACTTCTGTTTATTATCATCACATTTACTTCTTCAGCATCAACCACAGCACAAAAGCAGAGCCTTTGCTGGCTATTGCATAGCTCTACAGAGGGATCAAATATCTACAGACTGGCTCAAAGAAAAGATTTGACCTTGAGGTACAACAGATGCTCTTTGAAACAAACCTTCCCCTCCTACACAATCCAAAGAGCTCGTGTCTAAGAGTGAATCTGCAGGTATTAGGCATGAAGGGAAAAAAACTCTTTTGAAATAAGAGGGGGGTCAGAGGAAAAGGGGACTCTGGGTTCCAGGTCACATAATAATGGTTCAAAAAACAGTTCACCAGATGGTAAGATTAATGCTAACATTTCTCAGCTTTTCTTTTGTCCCACAGAAGGGTGGGAATTATGAAGTGGAGAAAGTACCATCTTTTAAACTAATTATCATTTATCATATACCTCTCTCCTCCATTACAAAAAAAAATGCTCAAAGGCTGAATATATATGTTCTGTAATAATTTCATCCTGTGCATTATGATAGTATATTACCCAAATTCTCTGCACTTTAGAGGGTTATTGGCTATGACTGAATCACTTAGATTAGCATATACAAATCTCAGAGACACTAAAAGCAAGTATTTGATTTTATAGGTCTTACAGTTGTTTTATGTTGCCCATAAACTACACCAATTTTGATTTTTTCCCAAATAAGATCAAAAATGTTTAAAACATTAGACAAACATTCATACCAAAAATTAAAAAATAAATACCCAAGCCAGAAGCATGTATTTTAAGTCTGTGTAATAACAAAGCATGTAACCTGCACTTCAATACATTATTTGGACAGTCCCACTAAACGTGTGCAATAAGTCAAAGAGGCCAGTAAATCTCACTTCAAGGCATTGCACGAAGCACATCACAGCCTCAGATGCTACATCAGAACATATTCTCTCTGCTGGCTGCCAATCAGGGCAGGCCTTACCTTAGAACCCAGGCAAAAAGAAAATTAGAGCATTTTGAACTTTTAATAAACTAGAGATTGAGAAAACCCACAAAACAAAGCAAGCAAAAATCTTTTTTCTGAAAAAAATTCATTAATTTAATACCAAAAGACCAATAAAGCATGGGTCCTTCTATTATCCCCATAAAGCTTAAGACATCAAACTAAGGTTTATGAAGTAATCATGAGAGATATCTCCAGACCATAGTATGAGTAAGTAAAGGGCGTGAACTTGGAAGGTGAGATTTTTCGGAGAGTGTTGCAGAAGTGGGATTTCTGAAAGAACTTCCCATACTATGGAAGTATTAGTTAAACTGCCTTAGATACTGAAGGATGAAAATTGAATATATTATCCAGAACTATGTGTGGGACAGAATAAGAAGGGTCTACCCACACATCCACAGTCAAAAACAAAGATCTCACCCTGTCTAAGGCTGATGTCAGATTTTTGCTTCAGGTCAGCAAGTGCAGGTTTTGACAGACAGTTTGCTAGACAAATTCTGGGAGTTCTCTGTATTGCAATATCATGTGAGCATAGCAAACTACTTAATCCTCAAAACGCATTTATTTCTAGTTTACTGAAAATCATCAAAGAGTTTGCAAGTCATTCAAATATAATTAAGTAATTAAAAATAATCTTACCTTCTTTTGATCTTCTAGTTTATGACTTACTGGATTCCTTCCATGTTTGTTCATCTCTGAAGATAAATCCATCACATTCATTCCTTGCCCTTCAAAATGAAATTGGTTCAGCAATGCAGCAAACTAATCCAAAAAGCAGGGGCTACAAACACAGAAACATGGTGTTTTTTCCATCACACACCATCTCTGAACATCAACGACTTGGAGAAATGACTAAGAAATGCATCGATTGAGCTGAGGAAAACTTTGCAGTTCACTCTTGAGACTTTCCAAATCACCATAGCGTTCTTAAAAGCTGATGCTTAAGAAGAGAAATGTTCATCTACCACTTTTAACTCCAACTGCTATCTGTATCTTTCTTCACAGGTTTCCATTTTACAGGAGGTTACATCCTGACTGTGAACCTGTTGAGATAAAAAAAAAAAAATCAAGATTGATTTACAATTTTCTGACACTCTTTATACTATCTATCCTCATTAGTGCATGTGGATTTTGTGTGGTTTTGGGTTGAGGTGGGTTGGTTTTTGGTTTTTTTGGGGGGTTTTTTTGGTTGGTTGGTTTTGGTTTGGTTTTTCAGATTTATTCGTTTTTGTTAAGTGGTACTGGAGTTTCATTTAGTACTTGACAGGATGAAGTAATATATGATCCCATTTATGCCCCTCTGCATCCCATCTGTGAGCACACAGAGAATTCACTGAGAACAGCTAGTGAATTCCAGCTACCAATGTAAAGGTAAAGTTATAGGAAAGAGAAAAGCAAAGACTATTTGACTAAAATACTGAAAACACTAAATTAAAAATGGACAAAAAAAATCCTCCTTAAAATGCCAACTCCCACCTCAAAGCTTTTTTATTGTGATCCAGTTACAAACAGGAAAAAGGCACAAGGGTGAGATATACCCAAAAATGAGACAAAATCAAGATATCAATATCGATACAAAGAAGCACTGATAGCATAGTACCTGCGAGATACAATTTCTTCCCCAAAGAGTGTTCCAACAACAAACAAAATTGTATTTACTCTCAACACCACAGTGTGAGGCACCTATTCTTATCCATATTTATCTTCACATCCAATTGAACATGACAGCAATAAAGGACTAATCAAGCAATAAGAACAAATCCTCTACAAAAATAACTAGAAACAAACAGAAGACATATTTGCCTTGGGAAATCACAGGAATATAAACAATAGTACACTAAGCTGCTATATGAGAGAACATATACCCAGACAGCTTGTTACCTAAGCACCACTTAAGCCTGATACACCTTACCTCAAAATCAAATGAATTTTCCTTGCTATTCTAACTTTTGAGAATCACCTCCTTCTGCAGATAAGCAGTGTATTACAAGCACACTCACCAAAGGAAACTCAAATGGTTAGAGACCATTTTTCTATTCATTATTTAGAGCGTCCTGAGGAAAGTCACTGAAATAAAAGCAAGACTAAGGTGTTAACTCCCCATAAAATAGGAAGTAGTCATTAAAACTATGCTGTTAAAAACTCCATAAATTTATGATTTTATTGGATTAAGAAGTAAATCATATTCAATGGTATACTATAACATTCCCTAGCACACATAGCTTTTCTCACCCTGTTTTCAGAGAATCTGGAGCACAGCAGGACAGAGTCAGACATCACTCTCAGGTGCAGCCTATTCCCACCCCCACCTGTGATTTCCACCATTTGAGAGTTTCACAGATCCACAGAATGCACAAAACACTAATGCCAGGATGCAGGAAGATGAAACATGAGATACCGCTGCAGGGATCAACATCTGGATTCATGCTTATAACAGCTGTAAAGCCAAGGTAAGTCAAAACCAAGCTGTTAAAACCCAGCAGTTTCTCTGGTTCATTTCATGGTCAGACGTGAATTATATTACTTCCCATGCCTGGCAATTATGCTATGCTAGGCAATTAAGCTATTCTGTGGAACTGCATGGTGTTTTCAAGCCAAAGTTGGACAGAATGCAAGTAATTTTGTTTGGACTGCCCTCATTACTTTTAACATGCAAAGCACAGGGTGGCAATTCTTGCTTGTTCCATTCAGCACATTGTTCCATGGTCTTCAGCCTTTTCAACATAAACAGCTGTAATTAAATGTTCTTCACTGGCTTTTTTTTTTTTTTTACAGTACACCAAATTTATTATTCACTATTTTACACTGATATTTAACATATACACAGTCACAGAATAAAGTATCCATAGTCCTAGATAGCATGATGATCACAAACTAAATAACAGACTGTTAGTAGGTCA
Organism: Melozone crissalis; assembly: GCF_028551555.1. Lineage (NCBI taxonomy): Eukaryota > Metazoa > Chordata > Aves > Passeriformes > Passerellidae > Melozone > Melozone crissalis. Next base: position 29,849,123 of record NW_026535782.1, on the reverse strand, counting down.
CCTACAAATATAGAAGTCAAGCTGAGTTAGAGTTTTTTTACAATTTTTTCTCCTAACAGACACAAAAACCTCATTCAATAACAATTTTTAATAACTTTGAGATCCTTATAGTAATATAGTTTTCCAGATGCACTTAACACTGGAAACACAGGCCTAAAGGAAGTAGAGCAAGCTATCCACACCAGGAACATCTTTAGACTTTCCTGTTAAATAACACAATGAGGAAAATCCTATGTGGAAATTATATTTGCGATCGGGGTTGGGGGTGGAGGTTAGTGACTTCCTCCTCTAGAGAAACTATGGAAAGCATTCAGGGTGACTAAGTTCTGGTTTAAGTATCTCAAATACTTGCCTAAATTCAAGTGGACTTAAGTCAGGTGAAATGTGTCTGAAATATCTTCTACTTCTCTGTGAGCTACAGGTTACTGACAGACTAATGGGGAACAACCCCAGAATATATTCTGAGAATCAACCAGAATTATCCTTTCTATACTGCCCTTACTGTCAATACAGATAGCTCTTGAAAAGTAGTAGTAATAAAAAAAATATTATCCTATAAGTGGCATATTCATTAAATATTTAATGGAAGTTAACACAAATATCTTCACAGAGTCTGGATTTTGCAAATCAACCTGGTTGAGGAGAATGTTCAGGGAGGGGGGGTTGTAAGCAAATACTGTTTTAGTCAATTCTAATAGCTCTACAAAATCTACAATGAAAAAGTTGCTGTAGGAAAACTTTAGATAATGATTTTTTCCCTAAGTTTCTTCCCACTGTCATTGGCCTTCAGGTGTTTTAAAACTCCATGGCCACGTAAGGTGCATTCTACCTGGGAGGCTTCACACCAAAGCATTGCTCTGTTATCTGGTGGGGACAAGGGCTATGTTAGAGACTCAGCCTTCTCTTCCAAAATCCTCTTGTGCCCACATGGAAATTCTCAATTTTTGCCATACTATTAAAGCAACTTTGAGATAGGTCCAGGTATAAAACTTTAATTTACAGTTTTCACATTTTCTTGATAGTGTACAGGGTAAGTGGACTGAACTGCATCCTGGGTATTATCAGCTGTACTGATAATGGTTTATGCTTAATAAGAGTTATGTTTTTATTTTAAAATTTCTGGAAATCTAGATAGAGAAATTATTTTCTGGACATGCTGATAGGAAATGCCATGCAAATTTTAGAAGGACACAACAGCAATTTTCAGTACTAATACCTCATGATTAAGTTGGAGCTTCTAGTTTATGTGCAGTTATAATATATGTGGGATTTTGGAGCTGCTAGGGAGAACTAACTGGAGACAATACCCATTTACCTATTTCAAACACAACAGCGTGTATGCCAGGACCATGAGCAAGAGCCATCTGTAAACCTCAGTGTACAGCTAAAGTAAATCCCAGATACAAACCTGCCTTTGTTCCTGCCCATCGGTGCTCCCAGGGATGGCAGCATGGCTGAGAGAAATGGTGGGAGAGTATCAAGACACTGTGACTCCCTTGAGATTGGCAGTGGGGCACATCTTGTGCAAGGCATGCTCTGCCCCACTGTCCTTGACACTGATAAGACTCACCACTAACATTCTGCAAAATGATTCAGCTTCACATTGAACACAGGCAGATCAGGAATATCAGGGGTATAACTTCCATACTTCACATGATCCTATGAATCTTCTAGGTGATGTGGCACCCCAGTATGGCTCTAATAACTTACCCATAGCAATAGTTTCACAATGGCCTTAAAAAAAAAAAACTCTAAGTATGAAAGCTTCTTCTCTTTCTTTGTAGTCTTTTCCCACAGGGAGAAAGTGTTAAGGCTCTCTGTATGGGTCTAACTTCAAACATTATGATCAGGCACACAAAGAGTTATCAGAAAAAGAAGATGATGTTGACTCTTGGAGGATTTGAGAGCAATTCCAGGGAACATTGCTTTTAGCCAGCATTCAGAATAAAAAGCCAGTATCTGTTCTCTGCACACACATATGATAGAAGTGCCATAGAAAGGCTTGTCTGCACTAGATAAAAGCAGTCTGGGAAGGCAGCTGGTGAGCCAAAAACATATCTCTAAGCACTGAGGCTTGCCTACAGAATTATTTATTCTGATACAAAATTAATTCTGTTCCAAACACATGCCTGATTCACAGCAATACAAAAAGCTGCAGTGTTTACAGCTCTTTCTAAACAATGTAATGGTTTTTACTTAGATAAAAAGTGACCCCATAAGGACAAGTCCAGAGATGGTATTTCTTTTATTAAGAGCATTTGGTATTATTTCTGTAAGTAGTGTCACTTTATCCTCTGCATTTATTCATAGGGCAAAACCCCTCTTCAGCACAGAATACTATGTGGAGCCACCACATTATCAGTGAGGATAGAATTATGATTGTTTGCAGTGTTTCTGGCTCTAGCCAATGCATATTAATACATGTATTTTCATATTTGTATAGATTAAAGAAAAAGATAAGGGGTGATGTAATATTTACATCCTTGCAATGCTATTCTGCTAAGCAGGATGCCAATTGCCTCAAAAACCATCAAAACTGAATGCACAAATTAACACCAGTGCACATAATGAGTTAGAAAAAAAATTAAAAAATCATATATATATATACACACACACATACATATTTATATGAGACTGTTCTATTCTCAGAAACCATTTTTATAAATGGTACAGCAACTCAAATCTTTCTGGTTTTCTCAAATCCTTTTTATCTTACATTGCAACCTCCATCAAACAGGCTGAACTCTCTACACAGAATTTAGAGCTGCTATTACATGACAATTTTATTTCAGGTTTAGAACCAGTACCAGACAGGAATGTCTTCTCTCTTCCATCATCCAATTCTTTTGCCACTGAGTATCAGAGATAAAGAAGCATAAGAAAGGGAACACAAAGTCTATTTTTAAGAGATAGTCCAGTCTAGCCTTTTACTCTGATGTCTCCCAAAGATTTGTTGTGAGGGATGACAGTTTTGTTGCATGTACAGTACTCTGTGCCAGGATCTGAGCATCAGACCTAAATGATATTTGGTTATCTTACCCAGCACTGCCCTGCTACATATGCAGTCTCTTAAGAGACTCATGAAACGTCTACATTTCACTGTGCCTTACAGCACTTCTGCAGACATGCTGCAAAGGACAAATTCCACCTTATATCAATTCCAACTCCAGTTTCAGTGGAATATTTCTCCATTTCTGTCCAAATTTGTTTTGAATGTTCCTCTGTTCTACTGAAATAGATGAAAGCAGCATGGTGTAGCTTTTACGTTTCTAATATTTGGAAAGGAATAGGAAGACTGAATATTCCTTATTTATTTATTTAGTATTTATGCTAAATACTCTGCAATATTTGTATTATTTTTTATAACTCTGCATGTCTAATAAAAGAGCTACCCTAAAAAAGATAGGTAAATATTCTCCAAAGCCTACCAAAAACCTGGATGGAATATGAGAAAGACAACACTGAGGTGGAAATGAAGGGGAATACAGAAAGCATATTTTCATACTCTAGGTATACAATAGAAAGAGTAAGCAAGGAAATACAATTCAATCAAACAATGCAAGTACACCTACAAGGATCTTAAATTGCTCTGACCCATTAACCAAAGCAGCCTCTTTATGCAAGAAAACTATTTATGAGGCACATGAGAAAGAGAAAGGCTAATCAAAAATAGCAGACAGCTCACATACCTTTGAAATTTTGTTTCCTAGGGAGCTATTAAGCCTTCATTTCTCTTGCTTTTAAGTTTGATTGGCATGCTGAAAAAAGATGCAGCTGACCTGTGTCTGAGCAGTGGCCGATCTTCTGAGAGTTTTAATCATTTACAGCTATTGCTCTAATCAGATGGCCAAAACATAAAAAAAATCCCAGAAAAATTGCATAACACTTTTTTCGGTGCACTTCACAAAATTTCTAGGGGGAAAAAGGCCCCTGGGCTTTGGCAATATGTTGATATATGGTAGGCCTATGGAGACTAATATATCTGGTATATTGCAATACCCCTTCTATGTTAAAACTTTGCTACCATCCATGAATGGAATGCAGCCTAAGGGGAGGTGTTGTCTCTCTGGTTCACAGGCTGTGAATATGACCAACAGGAGCGCATGTAAAGTTTCACGTATGCTGGGTACCTTGAGCAATTTACATATTCAAACACAAAAACAGCATACTGAAGGGTTGCCAGTTACTCTTACATGAAATACTTAAATCCACCTCTCCTACTTTACTGGAAATAAGAACTTATTCTCCCCAACTTGATTAATCTAAGTTCTTGAAATTTAAGAATATCATTAAATTACACAGCCTCTCTTTATCTATCAAGGCTTGCTAAATAGCTCAATTGGATAAAAGATTCAGCTGCATTTTCAGAATATTTTTAACTCAATGCCTGGTACAAGTGATAAAGCAAAAAATATTACCTATGGTCACAGACAATTTCACAGCTGCTTCAAAAGCTGCCAATTAATTCTTTCAGTATTTGTTTAGTGGCAGCCTTTCCAGGTGAACCCCATGCTCACCACAAGAAATCACATATAGATGCTGATCAAACATTGCAAACAGTGCTTTGTTACCTCAGTATTTAATCCATGTCCAGACCAGTCTCCTGCAATTAAATCAATTTATTCAAGCAAGTATGTGGCTGAAACAACAATTCCTGGAGACTGCAGAGCTGAGAGAAAACTGACCAAATGAGACTGCCGATTTGGGGTAGGGGAAGGAGACGAAGAGAGGGGGAAACAGGGGATGAAAAGGGACTATGCACATTTTTTATAGAAAGACCCAAGTGACAAAAAAATATTCCAAATATTCAAAGACAAAAAGCATCACTAGGCAGTGCTATCTTAATGGTGAAGTAAAAAGATGACCTTTGATGGTAGAAGTTTGTCCTCGCAATCACTGCATGACAAACTAGTTTAAATTTGGGCTGGGAAGGACCTTCTGGGTAAATTGCTTCCTGATCTGCCAGTGCAAAATACATTACTACATTGTATTTTCTAATGCTTTACTGTGCTATTACTCTAAATTCCCAAGTGACACAGCTCACAGTGCTTCCCATATGAGAATGTTAAACAGCCCAATAGAAAAGAATCCTCCAAGAAGTTTCTCAAAAGATGGGTATATTGACTTAAAATTTAAGCTGAATTTTACATTCTTCAAGCAATTTGTATCAATATTTACCAACACAGATTATTGCTAACACCATATATTTTTATATACTGATTGCAACCTCACAATTTGCAACATATTAAAAAATCATCTTTTATTAATACGAGTATCTAAACAAACTTGCAGTTGTTCCCAAGAATCTCAAAGATGGAATCTTTTCACAGATTATGTTAAAAGGGTTTTGACTAACAATAACATGGACTGGAAATATGGGAATACCTAGACAGTCCTAAGCTTTACTTAAAATGTAGAATTAAAAAGGGTTTGAGGTAACATATAGGAAATAATTGTTATGGGAAGCATAAGGTCTTTGCTTCTACCTAGAGCACATGTTCATTCGTGAGTGCTTAACTTACCTCTCAAGACAATAACATACTCAAAGAATGTCACACTTCACTTGTAAAGAGATTTGCATCACTAGGTACACCAAATTACCCAGTGTCTGTGGGACAATCTTGAGTTGGATTCATCTGAACAAACATTGCTGCATGAGTCTAAAATCATGGCTTGGTGGTCTCGCTATAGTTTGAGAAAATAAATAGGCACTTTTAGAATGGAATTCTTCTCATCCCAACTAGCTGAGATGAATTATGACCTAGAGGAATAATGACCTAACTGGCTTTGGAATGCACAGACTTTTGTTGTATGTATGAAATCAGGTGAGAGGAATCTTTTCCTTCAAACCATGCATCTTAAAGGATGGACTACATGAGGCTCATACATTCAAACAAATCCTAGGAAGCCATTAAAAAAAATCCTAAAAACCAAAACCCAAAAAACAAATGAAGTCTACACACATCAACAAATCTAATCAAGTCCTACTGGAACAATCCCATACAAGTACTCTACCAGCTATCTCCTCATTCAAAGTGGATGCCCAGGAACATCAGATTTTTCTGTTTTGTCACAGGCGTAAATGCTGGCTGTCACAATAACTGAGCTGCCCCAGGGGAAATTAATCTTCTCCTTTCACACAAAGTTACCTACAAAAATTCCTTCACTGAGAGCTATGCCTCTTTTTTCTTAAAAGTTTAATGTTGACTTGGCAGATAGTTTTTGTGAGACTGTTGAAAAACTTACTGATTCCTTTTAAGTAGGAAAGCCAAAAATACACCCCAAGTACTTCAAACTTTTTCCTCTTTTTCATTTATGTTAAAGAAAGTGTATTCTACAGCTACTCAAGTCAACAATAAAACTTGTTGTGGTTTAGGAATGATACTCCCCAACTTAGTCCTGCTAAAACCACTCCACACTTGCTTCCCTCTCCCTCTGCCAATGGGTGCACAAAAGGCATAGATCATGGGTTGAGATACGAACCATTTATTAGAAAGAGCAATGAGATAAGAAAACAGTAATAGCACAAATATTATTAGGAAAAGGTGTAAGACAAAGAAAGGATTTCCAAAGAAAGCCTGCAATAGTAAACAGTAATCAAAGACCAATTAGCTCTTCCCCACCACATTTTCTCCCACTTGAAGGAACATCCTTTGCAAAAGCAAAAGAGAAACCCTTTGCCCAATCCCAGGCATTGACTGTGAGATAATACAGAAAAACCTCCTAGTCATAGCTCCTCAGCTACTACAAAAAAATTAACTCTGTCATGGCCAAAAGTAGGACACTTGAAATTGGGCCTTTGGCTATTTTCTTTCAAACCTTTAAAACAGCTTTGAGAGGTTTTTTGCCTCTTAATATCCAGAACATTTTTTTGTCACAGTCTTTTCTTAGCAGACGTAGCTTGACCTATTTCTGTAATATAACACTGACAACCTCCTTATTGCATCATACAAGTTATTTGCCCTGAAAAATAACACTAACTAGGACAATCTTAAGATATCTACCTGTGTCAATACCCCTCCTTAGATCTGAGTAACATGGATCCCTGACCTAGCTACAAATTCCCTCCTCACCCATATCCTGTGCTTATATTTAGAGATTCTGTGATTCTTTGTCACACAGTGAGATTAGAGAAATTTAAATCAAAGGCTCGGTTTGCAACATGTTTTGTAATAGCATTTGTAATATCTTCTACTACTTATTGCATGACTTACACTGTCTGTAGTGCTTTTGATTTTGTTTCTCATTTCTAAGCAATTTTTAATATCATCTATTTAATATCAAACTTTCCTCAGATCCTAAAAGCTAAATTTTAGTGAATTTCTGGTTATTAATCCACCTTCCTCCACATTAACTACAGGATCTATGTTGTGATTTTAAGACCAGCTGAAAATTGAGCATGGTACAGCGGTTTACTCAACCTCTCTTTCTCCCTCCCTCCCACCATAATGGAATGGGGTAGGAAATAAAAAAAAAACCATTTATGTTGACATAAGAGCAGTTTAGTAGTTTAAACTGATGACAACACTGATCTACAACTCAGCTGAGGTGAGCTACCAGATGTTCTATTCATCTTTTTAAACAAACACATGTTCCAGCCCTTCAAAAAGTGCCAAAAAATTAACTCTATTTGAAATGGGCAATAATTAAAAAAAAAAATGCTAATTATCAATGCAAGCAATTCTTATTTTCTCTGCTGAGACAGCTGTCTTGTAATTTGCCCTTCCAATTATTAAAATATGATTCATGTCACAAACACACTGCTGAATTAGACCACAATGTGCACTGCTTGCACTGCTGTATTTACATCTAAATATTGTCAGCCTCCCAGACACTCTTGGTAATCAACACACAGAATCTGCATCATTCAAGATAAAGAAATGCAAAGGTCAGAGATCATCCACAATAACAAAATAAGCACCATTGCTTCATGTGATAAAACACACATGGAGTTGTGAACAGTATTTAGCTGGATAATATCTGCATCTCATATGTGTAACAAACCAAATTTACCATTAGCCTTACATAATCAGAAATCAGGTATGGGAAAAACTCAGAGAAATTTAGCAGTTGGATTTTAAGAAGATCTGGTTTCTGAAATCAAAAACTCAAATTTAACTATTTTGTTCACCAGATGCACAGACTGGCAAAAAGATGACTGAAACAGTTTTGTAAAATGTATTATGTACTCTACCACAAAAATAGTATCTACCTGAAGAACTTTCTGTAATTAATTGCATTATGTATTTCCGTACAAATATTAAAAGGTTTCACCCTAAAAAGATGTCCCTGTCCTATTAATTTTTGACAGCTAATAACATTTCAGAGTAAAAGGGTAATCCTGAACATATTACTGCATCTAAAAATACAGCCAACATACACAAAATATTATTTTTATGCAGAAAAATGCTCCACACTTTTTTTACACACTCAACGTAAACTTGCACACAAATTCAATGACTGCTATTAAATAGCATGCACACAAATTTCAGATAGATACAAAATCTTGGTACATCTTATAACTTACCACAATTACTTTCCCTTAACTAAACTCAACTTTTTCTTTTAGTAATTTAGATGAACCAGCCTAAACAGCCTCAACTAAAATAAAGACTGTTATAGTTATTACTAGATAATATAGCAACCATGTTGAAATACTAGTACAATATTGATTTGTTTTTAAAAATAGAGCACTGCTTCCTAAATTCCACAAATTTATACAAAGGAATATGATATGAATGTTGTCTAGGTGATGCAATAAGAATGTATGATTTTTCATCATGTCACTATGATATTCTGCATGAAAATATTTTTGATATTCATAAATCCATGAGACCAGGTGGGATCCATCCCAGGGTGATGAGGGAACTGGAAAATGAGCTTGCAAAGCCACTGTCCACCATTTACCAACAGTCCTGGCTCACTGGTGAAGTTCCAGAGGACTGGAAGCTGGCCAATGTGATGCCCATTCAAAGTAAGGGTGGGAATGAGGACCCTGGTAATTATAGGTTGGTTATCCTGACCTCAGTACCCAGGTTATGGAACAGTTTATACTGAGTGTCACCACATAGCACTTACAGGATGGCCAGGGTATCAGACCCAGCCAGCATGAGTTTAGGAGGGGCAGGTGGTGTTTGACCAACCTGGTTTTCTTTTATGACCAGGTGAGCAGCCTGGTGGATGCAGGAAAGGCTGTGGATGTTGTGCACTTGGACATCAGCAATGCCTTTGACACTGTCTCCCACAGCACACTCCTGGAAAAGCTGGCAGCCCATGGCTTGGACAGGAGCACTCTGTGCTGGGTTAGGAACTGGCTGGATGGCCAGGCCCAGAGGGTGCTGGTGAATGGCGCACCCTCTGGGTGATCCAGCTGGGGCCAGTCACCAGTGGCATCCCTCAGGGGTCTGTGCTGGGGCCAGCTCTGTTCAATATCATTATTGACAACAGGGATGAGGGAATTGAGTCTTTCATCAGTAAATCTGCAGACGACACCAAGCTGCGAGCGTGTGTCGATCTACTGGAAGGGAGAAGGGCACTGCAGAGAGACCTAGAATTGTTGGATGGATGGGCAGAGTCCAATAAGATGAAGTTTAACAAGTCCAAGTGCTGAGTCCTGTATTTTGGCTACAATAACCCCCTGCAACACTACAGACTGGAGATGGTGTGGCTGGACAGTGGTCAGGCAGAAAGGGACCTGGGGGTACTGGGCTGCAGCTGGCTGAACATGAGCCAGCAGTGTGCCCTGGGGGCCAAGAAGGCCAACAGTATCCTGGTCTCTATCAGGAACAGTGTGGCCAGCAGGAGCAGGGAGGTAATTGTTCCCCTGTGCTTGGCACTGATGAGGCCACACCATGAGTGCCATGTCCAGTTCTGGCCCTCAGTTTGGGAAGGACATTGAGATGCTTGAGTGCATCCAGAGGAGGCAATGAGGCTGTTGAGGGGCTTGGAACACAAACCCTGTGAGGAACAACTGAGACAACTGGGGCTGTTTAGCCTGCACCATCCCTGCAAGTGTTTAAAAGAAGACTGGGTGTGGCACTGGTGCTGTGGTTTAGTTTAGGTGTTAGGGCATGGGTTGGACTGAATCACCTTCAGGGTCTCTTCCAGCATAGTGATTCTGTGAAAACACTGAATTATTACTACTTATATATTTCTACATTCTTTCTGTTTGTAAATTAAAAAAATATATAGCATCATATGAGTAGAGGGTAGGACAAAAGAGAAGGCTCAGAAAACAATGTCTTTACCCAAGGAGGGGATCATATTGCAGTGATGGAAATTTAATGGTTCCTCAGGAAGTATAATGAAGCCTTATCTCAGGAGACCTCTGTTCTCCAGTCACATCAAGTGGTGACAGCTCATCCTTACCAGAAACTGATACACAGAGGAAAGCACTTGCCTGAGAGTGTTAAATCCTCAGCATGTTAGATGCCTGCTGTCATCAGAGACTAGCATTACCATGCAGCCTACCAAGCTAGCTTAGATACTGCAGTACAGAAAAAGAGACTTCTCTGTATTTCTCAGCACCACAAATTGAGAACACCTCTGTTTAATTTGAGCCTGTTAGCCTTTACAGCCCACTGCCTAGTTCCCCATACCACTACATCAACAAGCCAAGCCTGGTCTTGGCAGGCAGTGGGGAGCTGCACAGGCAGTAAAGGCAGTCCCCTGGAGGGGAACACACAGCTTTATCCTGCCACATTAGGAGCAGTATCGATCGGCTGCAAGACTATTCTGCACAGACATCCTCTGACTGAAAATGGATCTCTAATATAGAACCCTTGAGTACAGAAATAAAAGGGAAAGCTGTGAAACATTTGGGGTTACAGAAGCATTTGACTAAACTTTCTCCAAAACAACAGCAGAAAGCAAACCAGTCTAACTCAGCAACTAAGCATTTACGCACACAACATTCCTAGATAACAGGAAGCAGAACAGAGTCTTTTGCACCAGAATAATTTTGAAAATTCATGACCTGGTCATTCAATGTAACTGAAGCAAGCAAAAAGCTGTGTGCTACATAAGAGTTTGAGTTAGGGATGGGTAAGTAAGATTTGTAAGCAATAAAATATATATTCAGCTATACAGAAAACAAATAATAACAGAAAAAGTCTCAGCTAGCTCTGCCAGCTAGATATTTCTATGCATAACTTCTCAGTAAGTTCAAACTGTACTCTAGTATTTACAGTCTAGAGGAACTTACTGCTCTGAGATCAGCAAGTTTTATTAGCACTCCATTACAGTGCTGGACACACACACTAAACATCAATATCTTCAACTGGAACAATTATGTTCTGCATTAAATAGATCTGAATTAATACATACAGAAAAGATCACTGAGAGCAGTATAAGGCTCTCTTCCAATGAGCCAAAAAAGCAATTTGTTCTTCACAAATATTTTTTTTTAAAAGTCATGTTTAAAGCAATTGTTAAAATCTGGTTAGGCTTTTAGGGTCTGCATATTATGAACATACTTGCTTACCTTGAACATGCCACTAACTTCTAGGAGCAAAAAACTAGTCATGCATCCCCCCCGCCCCTTACCCCTTTTTTATTCTTACTCCTTAACAAAATGAGTTGAAACAAATAAATATAGACAATTTTCATTGGCTATATTTATTCACAAATTCACTGATCCACAAAAACTGGACTAGTATAGACAGGTTATTTGTGCATTTTACAACAGATATTAGTAGCATAACACAGACAAAATGCAGAGACCCATATTATTACTTATGACCTGAAATTGTTTCATTAAGTATAGTAACATTTCTCTGCATAATACTTTCAAAAATAAAATGTAATCAAAACAATGTTAACGTTTTATAAGCAAACCACTTTCTGGTCCAGCTCCTACAATCAGGCTGAGAAGCATCTCAGCAGCCATTTGCACTTACAAGAACACAATTTCCTATCTCCACATGAAATGGGGAAAGAATTAATGACAATGACCATGAGATTCACATTTCATCACCTTGTTTAGTGAGCTCTCTTTCTTTTATATAAAAATTGTTGTTGTGCTAGATAAACCATTTAACACCATGTCCTTCGTTAGCACAGAATGAAAAATGAAATGGAGAAGAAGATAGTCTCCATCCTGTTCACAGCAGGCAACCACCCATAGTAAAAAAAAACTATGATCACAAAAGCAGCTATTAAATGTCAGTTTTAGCATAGCCAGGAGGAAAGCTGTGTGCCTGTCTGTCCATCTATGACAGGCAGGCACACAGGTGGGATAATTTGCCCTACTGCTGCCTAGGGTGCATATATTCTCTGGGTACAGGATCAGGCAACATAGTCAATCTGGCACCTCAGAGTAGCCCTTAGTTCTCTTGCACAAGTGTTTAAAAATAGTCTGCTTTTTTCATGATAAAAAACTTTTTCTCATATATTCCATTTTTATCATACCCTTTTGCCAGACAATTTTCAAGTGCTTAATATTAATTAGCTCTCGAAAGGCGTATTTAAAAAATAGACAATCATTTCATCCACACTCCTGTCCTCTGTGGCACAATGTGGTGACAACAACATGACAGCTACTTAAAAAGCAAAATATAATAATGGAGAACCTAAAGCTGCTGAGGGTAAATTTTCAAAGCCTATTCAGGGCTCCAGCTGAGCTCCTGCGGGCTTCTTTGAAGCTTCTAGCTTTCCTCATCAACCCAAGGATCTTTTTCAAAGAGAAATTAAAATCTCAGTATTACTAAACCCTATTAAGCACACACCTTTGCCCCATCTTGACTTTGTTATCTGTGTGTCTCTTGAAGTTTCTGTGCAGTACTTATGGGTGTTTTTTGTTCCATGTGAATATTTTGCACTCTCCTACTTTCTAGAAGGATATCCTATTACTATGTCTCAGACGTAAGAGTATGTTTTCTATTGACCTTCATGTAAAATTCAAAATATGAAATTAAGATCATACACAAAACCAGGATGGAGTAACAATAGTGAGGGAAACAATTACGAGACTATATTTCTAAATGCCTGAAAAATGCATAGCCAGACAACAACTGGCAGGTAAACTATAAGTAATATCGCACAGTTGGTTTGCATTCTAAAGACTTAATGTACCAACAATGATAATTAACTTATAGTTATTTGCTATTGAGATATTTTTATTGCTCATCTGCACTATTTATGATACATTTATTCCACATTTTTCAATGGCAAACACTGTAGGTCTCAGGTCAAGCAGTACGAAGTGCATTGGAGGAGCAAGAAAAAAGGATTTCAGTTTTGTCAAAACAGCAAAATACTGTTTTAAAATATCTAGTATGGCTATTGAGATGGCATAGATAAATTATCTGTAATGAAAGAAGTAGCTGATGCTAATAACCGAGCTAAAATGGTAAAATAACCAATTAAAATGTCATCTTTAATTAAAATGCCAATTAGAGCAAAGGGTTATTAAGATACATGTCAGTCACTAAAACTGATGAATCGTAATTCTTTTACAGGATGTCTTTTCTTTGGCCTCCCCCAAGAACAAGAGCTCTTACCCAAAATAAAACCAAACTCTCATTGCCTTTTTTTAACACACATTGCATTCAAACTATTCCAAAAGGCAAAAATTAACAGCGCTGCAACACAAAAAGAAATTAACCAGCTCTTAAGACAAAGAGATATCCAACCAAAAAAAGGGGGGGAAAGGCAGGGGGAAAAAAAAAGAAGGGCAAATAAGGTAGCCTGAGGGCAGGCTGGTATGGCAGCTGATATGAAATGCAGATTCTTCTTCCCAGCCCCCCACCTCTGAAAGGAAGTCTTCTCCAGATTTCAAAGCCTGTATAATGAGGAGCCAATACAACATAATAATCTGCTAATGCCTGTTACTGCTGATTCCCAGGACTTCCTTTCCCTTCAATTAACCCACATCACATAGATCACCATGGTTTACTAGACAGTGCACGAGGATGGGGATTACACCACAACTGACATAAGATAATAACACACACAGTAGAAACAGAGCAATAATGCCTCCAACAAGCCCTGTAATTGGAGCAGAGTATTGCAATGACAGATCTATTAGCAGGAGGTCAGTGGGAAAACATCTGGGTTTCAAGCTTACAAGGGGCAGTTTTCTGGCCTGACCAAAAAGTCATCATTCTGTTTTCTTCCCTGCTTAGCTCACTGGGTTTTGGGTCACACAGCATCATTATTTTGGTATCTCAGTATTGCTGCATTCAATCACATCAAGAAAGAATAAATCTATGCATATAAAGTAGTCCACCGACTGGATATCATGCTACCTTCCTTCTATTTCTTCAAAACCAAAATTTAGCAAAAAGGAACACAATCCAATGAAGCTTCATTGACAATCTGAAAACAGGCTTCCAAATCTAGAAATCAGCAGCTAAATGAATATGCACACATACATATTTTTTTTTACTTCAATGGTTCTTCTTTGGTTTCATCTCAGTCTAGCCTTACCCTGCTTTGCCACTAGCACTCCCTTACACTTGTTTCATTTAAAGATCTCTTCAGAAAATGCAATTTATTTCATGCATGTGTGAACCAGCTAATCTGTTCCCAGCCTAAATCAACCTTAGCTTCTATGGTTTTACCTTCCAGGGTAAGCCTTACCTGTTTCTACTGTACTATATTACAATACTAAAATGCAGGATCAGATGACTCACGCTGTCTCCATAGTTTTCTCATGAGCCATGAAAACTAAACAAATGAAACAACAACACTCAGTGCCTATTCATCACCTTTATTTACAGCTTCTTTCTATTCTAAAATTCATTTAATTACCATGCTATATTTCTAATACACAGGATTAGAAAATTAGTAAATCTCACACTGCTATGGTGTTGGGGTTTTCATTGTTTTTGGTTTGGTAGGGTTTTTTAACTACACTAACATTAGAATGCCTATATTTTATTACACTTCTGCTTAAGGAGAATGCAACTTCATTCCAGTCTGTTAGGAATTACTGAGAGAGAAATTACCACCCTCCTCATTCAAAATCTCTAGAGTCATCACTGATAGGTGCTGTCACACATTTATTATGCCTTCTTTCATATTGCCTGTTGACATTCCATCTGCCCTTTGATGATGAAATATGCAAACTGCAGAGGCAGAATTATGAGCATCATATTCCACTTAGTTCTACATCCTGAAATTCAGCCACAGAGACAAAATCTGTGTTATGCACTCTTGCACTCCAACCAGACCATCAAATATCAGACTATTTTCATAACATAATACTTGCAGGAAAATGAGTAAGAAGAGGGAGATCAAATAGCTGTTGGAAACTTAGTACTAAACCTCAGAAAATTGCTTTTCTGAAAGGTTCATAAATTTGCAACTGGTCATTACAGAAGGTCAGAAGAGACCTTTGAGAACATTTCGTCCAACCTATGATCTTACACAATATTGTCAACTAGACCATGGCACTAAGTGCCACATCCACTAAGTGTCTTCCCTTAAACACCTCCAGGGACAGTGAGTCCACCACCTCCTTGGGCAGCCCATTCCATGCCCAGCCAGCCCTTCTGTGAAAAACTTCTTACTGATGTCCAACCTAAACCTCCACTGGTGCAGATGAAGTCTGTGGGCTCTTCTCCTGCTGGTTGCCTGGGAGCAGAGACCAGCCTCCTTAGGTTGAACCTCCTTACAGGAAGTTGTAGAGAGTGATAGCATCTTCCTTGAGCATCTTCTTTTCAACTCAACTGTTTTATCTTTACCACATTCCCATCTCTGGAAAGCAGAGTAGAATTGGACTTGCTACATACTATGCTATGCTACACTAATACTCTATATCCATAATATTTATTTCCAGGTAGAGGTCTCTTGGTATTTTGGTTCTTTAGGAGATAAATTATGATGACTTAGTGATGAGTAAACTGAATATTGGTGAATGAGAATATTCAAATATTTTTCAATTACTAAAATATGAAAAAATGAAACTTAAAACCCACTAATCTCTGACTTCATAAATAAGGTAGTATAAGTGTAAATACACTTCCATTGGATTATTTTGGCATATTCTGTAGTAAATATAGACAAGACAAGCTGTTTAAGATCAGAAGTTTTCAGTATCTAATAGAATGTTGAAGGAAGTACATCAAAGCAGACTGCTAAATAAAACTTCAGTACATCAGAAACTTCACAAGGAAAGAAAGCAAACGAGCATCCATACCAGCAGAAATAGATGCAACTCATCTGATTTGCTGAGTTATTATACAGATCTTCCTAGCAGAAAACCAATAGTCTGAGTTGCAATTGAAGCAAAAGTTACCAGAATTAGGTTAAAAAAAACTTAATTAATACATCTACAAGCAATAGGCTTGCTTTAAGTATAGATTCTATAGGTCATCTTGAAAAAGACTATGTTAATTAACAACATCCTCTCTCTAGATGATAAAATTTTCAGATGTAACAAAAACAAAGAACTGGCAGAAGAGCTGGCATCCTAAATTGGCCAAATGAAACACAATATACTGAGAGGAAGATGAGATAATACAGCTTCTGACAGTGAAGTAGTGACTGCACCAAAGCATATGAAGAGAATTAAATATATTGTAAAACTGTGATTTTTTTATTAGTACCTTCTATAACAAATTAAGGAACACATGCCTTAATATAAAGTAATTGTATGTATGTATTAAATGTAATTTGCTTCATTCTGAAATACTGCTGCTTCAGAAAAGGTGAGCAACACACTATTAGGATAATTTGACAGTCTTGTTTATTGCTGCATGCAAAACTATTCAACCCTGACTTCATGAGTTGCAGTCCACCCCTGGGAAGCAAGTTTTTCCCATTCTGTCCTCTGCTCAATATATCTGCATCATTTCATCACCAGGGCCAGTTCACCTGTAAAGAATCGATTACTTTTCCAGCAAGAGTAGAGACTTGATCCTCTAAGTCTCTAATGCCATCCAACTCTCTTGTAAGCCATTTTATTTTCATCATGCAGCTATGCTTGCAGAACATTCATACACATGTATTTTTAAAGGCCTAACATATGTAAAGACTAATTGCTCTACTTGCCTTTGCCAATGCACACAGCTGAGGACAGATTACTTGTCAAGAAAAGCCCAGAAGAAAAACACCAAAATCTTTGCCCATTGGTTTTTAGTTTGAGTTAGTGCTTGAAAGGTTTTATACCAGTCTATTAACAGGTCATGTGATGCATTATCTTAGCACAGGACTGATCATTTTGAAGCACAAAAATTTCTTTTCACATCACTACTTAATGACATGGGATTTGTACACCACCCAAGCACACAGTGCTACTGCCACAGCACATCTGGAGTTAGTCAGTGATGTCCTGTCTATCAGTCTCCTTGTGCTTCAGGAAACAGAAGACCACCACACATCTGGTAGAGCTGCTTATGATCCTCATTTGTGTCTGAAAACAGGACTAGAGCCCATCTCAGCAGAAAGATTATTCCAGAAACAAGCACCCATAGAAAAAGATGAAACTTTCCTCCAGCACCTTATATATTTTCACATAAGAGTGATATTTTTCCTTGATACCGCTAAAAGCTTTCTTTAGGAAAAGATGTAAAATTACTGTTTTCAGTTGGTGATAAGCCTTATCATCAACTCCTTCAAAGCTCAGCCTAAGCTCTGCTGCACAAGAGCCTACACATCTATCCTGTACCTCCCAGATTCTGTGGGCAGTGAGCTGCTCACACTGATGTGTCTTTCCATACCCTCCCCACAGCTTCTGTCCTTCAGAAGCTCATGTGCCAACCTGGACTACAGCATATTTATATTTTTCCTCCTTGGAGACTCCTAGTATTAACAATTGCTCTTCTCAAAGCAGTTAGTATTAGACACTACAACAAATGGTGTTTTCTCAAAGAGGCTGCTGAAGATAAACATCCCGGAGATGCCAATGTCTAGATCAATTTGACAAAACCATCCTGGAAAACTTAATTCTATTATAAATGCTAAGGTCACAGGAGGAAGGGAAAACAGCCATTTAGCATGAAGTGACTGAAATATTTACAGAGCTGAAAAATTAAGTAGCACAACGCACAACACAGAGCCTGAAGGACTGGTATTGTTTAGTCCTGACACATGACTCATAGCCTTAAGTGCAGTTATGTGCAAAGCTGAATCAAGTTATTTCAACATTTTTATTTCTGCAATAGTAAAAGCTCCAAAATGAACAGAAAAACAGAAAATCAAACTCTGCCATATGACCACAGGCAGCAAAGCAAGAGTTCAACAGTTTACCTGACACAACCCTGCATGTCCAAGACTGTCTCCACTTCATTCTCCCCACAAGGGCATCTAAGGACTGCTCTCTGCTGCCAGCACCAGTCCTATGACTACACTGATGAATCATGGAGTCTCTTCTCGTGATGTGCAAAATCTCTACTGCTTGGCCAATAGCTGCTCTGATTATGGAGTCAATCTGCTCTTTGGATAGATTATCCAGCCCCAGGCTGGAATGAGGAGGATTTGTCCATTTGGGATCTTGATTATAGTAAACACAATATTCAGCTCCCAAAAAGTAGCCCATCCCTAGCAAAAGGCCCCCATTTCGTTTGCAGGTTGTAAGTTCATCACTATATTCCCTTGTGTCACAAATAGGGCCATTAGCAGCATTTCTCTTCCATCCTTTGTGCACTATCAATTCTCTCGGGAAATTAATTAAAAGCCTACACAGAGACTTGCATTTCAGTCTGGACAGTTTCCCTCCCTCCTCCTCCTCCACCATCTCCATCATGGACATATGATAAAATAAAATTATTTTGAGGGAAAGTCAGATGTGATGCAGCATCCCAAATGTTTATACATTTCAGAATAACATCAGAGAACAATTCATTCTTCACTAGTTCCAATGGGAGAAAGTATAAGGAACACACTACTAGTATCGGAAGCTTATAAAATAAAAATAACAAAGAAAAAGTATTGCCACAAACATTCAGAAAATTATCGGTAACAATGAAGTCACATTACCAGGATAGAGTTGTGTCTTTTCATAGCATATATTAATTTAACAGGCACAGAGCAGCCTGTGACAGCTTACTCAGGAATCAAGAAGCATGTAATAAATCACAAAGTTGAAAACAATAGCATTATCCTACAGGCTAGTAAAAAGGTTATTCATTTCCTGCTCATAACACACTGGCTGGATGGTGCTTCATTGCTCCAATGAAGAAGAGTATCTTTTTATATTCTTACAAGATATCAGTACTTAAAAAAATCATATTAATCGTGCAGTGAACTGAGAATAATGCTCAGCTCTTTTATTTTCAGCTAAGCACAAAACTGCATTTATGTGCTCAGAGCTGTTCTCATACCAGGGTAAGCCAGCACATTTTCACATGATCTCTACTAGGGAAGAATCCAACAACAAAAGCCAAAATAAAATTCCCAACAGAAAATTATTTGTTTGAAGGAATGTCTTTACAGATCCTTAGATTTATTAATAACACATTTTTAGCTATTCCTGTATTTCCCCACCAATTAGGCACATCAGCTCCACGCTACAATTTGAAAAAGACCACACTTTCCAATGTTATAGAGTTCTATATAATTAAGTATATAAAAGACTTCTTGTACTTTTATAAGAAATCATAAGCAGCAATTACTGTCGTAAGTGACTACTGCCATTCAAAAAAGAAAGTCACTATATGTTTATGCATGAATTTGTAGCAAAGAGAAATGATAATTGGTACTTTGGGAGGACTCCTTTTAAAGTTCACATGGGATACAGGACATCAGAAGTAACAGGCCCAACAACCAGCTGAAAATAAGGGCACAAAAAAATTTCCACCTTCTTCTGCATTTCATATATCTAATAATGCCCCACTGCATGACAGGCACTTTAAAACATTCACTGTTCTCAAATAATCATGAGAAAGAAGTGCTAACAACCTCTTTTCTGGAGTCTCAAGGAAAAGATGTCTCTTGCAAGTTCTTCTGTAAAGCCTAGAGCAGCAGTGCAGGCTCCCACAACACCTAACAGCTGTGCAACAGTATTTCCAGCTTTTCATCTGCACCTGCAGAACAAAACAGTGCACTGAGATTCAGTGTGACAATTCACTGAGAAATGTGTGACAACAGAGTACAAGACTGAAGCTGATGAGGAAGACAGTGCTTATGAGGTGCTCCTGCTGTCACCAGCACAACCTGTGTAAGACCAGGGTCTTTTCTGGTCTAGAGTCTGCTAGAACTTGAACAGATCATCCAGGAGCTAGGCTAAAGCAAGAAATGCTACTCCTCTCCAGACAGATTGCACTTCCTACTTGGTTCCTCTATCTTGATGTTGCTATAGGGATATATCTGGCATTAATAATTTTTCTGAGACTTTGTCTTATTTTCCCCTTAGGCTTTATTTATATATTTACATTTGAAAAACAAAATGCTGCTAAGGAGGCAGACAAAGGTTTTTGCACAGAAAAGATGTTGTTGCAAAGAAATGTTTAGTCTGCACGAAATGGAAGAATACTTCTTAGGAACCCTTAAGGCAAAAATCAAGAAATTGGGCTAAAGAGAAGGCACACATGCATATCTCAGCAGGTATTTCTGCTGATTAAAGAATATTCTCCTTATTAGGAAGTAAGTTAAAAGTTCCTGAATCTTATTATAGTATTTAGCTCTATGCTTACACTAATGCTGCTTTCCCCGAGCTAAACTAGTGCTCTCATTTGAGAGCACAGAAAAAAAAAATTCATTTAGTTATCATGAGAATTAGTTACTCTTAACATGGCTCAGCAGCTCTTGATGGGTTACTTCCCCTAAGAATATCTGAAGCCAGACAGCTCTAATAAGTGCTGCACTACATGACAAACCACATACATGAACAAGAACTTGGACAAAAGCAAATAAATTAAGTTGAATTTTACACAAGAGTGAGAATCTTACATTAAGAAATTTGAATTTGAGCAATTTTGTGAGTCTTCCAGCATAGGTCTGATAATTGTTTTGGTATGCTTTTGTTTCAAGTTTTGAAAAGTTGTTTTTTTCTTGACTCAATGGTTTCTTGGCCACCTACATTTTCAATTATTCTTTACCATAGACATTTTTTATGATAGCATTTATTTGTAATCAATTGTATATTTGCTAGAAGCAGCAAGGATTTGTGTATAGAACCAAAAATAGCCAGCTGCAAGAAAACTTCGTTTGAGCTTGCATTTATCATGAAAATAAAAATAAACCAATCCCCAACTGTCAAACAACACAGTGAAAATTAAGAAGTTGAAACACTTACATCTTTCCATATAGATAAAAAATATATTATTTGGGTTTTTTTCCTAACTGAAAGATATAAAATATTAAATTTAACTGCAAAATATGTATTTGCTCTCACAGTTTTTTTCTTCAGCTTCTGCATCACAGGCAAAAGTGTTAATATGCCAAAAGTATAAATATATAAAAATTTATAAATATATAAATTCATTAAAACCTCTAGAAGTGAAAAATCAGACTCAGTGGAAGACCAAGAACATAACTTAATCAGGTATTTTAATCAAGATGATAATTTTCTATTACAATAGAATTCAAGTATGTAATTTAGAAAACATTTACCTACATTAAGAAAATATGAAAAATTTAGGAGACAAGAAGAGACTTCTTGGAGAAATGAGTAAATGCTACACAGCAAAAAATGGGGAAATCCATAACAGTAATCAGTGGCAAAACGCTATATTATTGTGATTTGTGAAGTCAGCTTCATTGTGCTTGTTACATCTAAACATTGCTAGACTAAAGAAAAAAAAAAAATACAAAGGCCAATTCCAGTGAATGTGACAGGAAAATAACCAACTTCTAAGTCCATGGCAGCTACGCAACTAACTTTAGAGATGAGCTTACAATCTCAAACAGAATTACATACTTTTGGACTCTGAGACGAAATATTTGCTATTTTATGTACTTTTAGGTATATTAATAAGCTTCTTGGTTTTGAGGGACCTCCCCTTTATCCCTCAGAATAATGCTATTATGGTTGAATTTCTTCCTGCCCACTTAAGGGATGGAAGTTGTTGGCAAGAGATCGGACTTTCACCTCAAATCTGATGTGCAAGTTCAGTTTCTAGTTTCTGCAAAACCCCTAGCAGAGCAAAAAAAAAAAAAAAAACCAATGTATGCACCCCTTTGTCCAGCTCCAAGATGTTACATCCCACCACCCAAGGAGCAGAACAGACAGCAGTGTCCTGTGTGTCCTGACACAAGCAGAGAGTTCACAGTCTGTTTCCCTTCTATTATATCAAGAAATTTATCTGTCTGAAAGGGCAAGCAGCATCTTTCCAAGAAAATGAAGCATGACTGATATTTAAAAATCTCATTTAAGAGAAAATCTCCATACTGAAAGACAGGCATAGGGCAGTGTACCACTGGACACCAGACAAAGCTACCTAACCCTGAAAAGCACAGATGTGTGCAAAAGCGGAATTTCTCTCTGCACTTCTGTAGTCAGAGACTGGATGGGATAACAAAGTTGACAGTACTGATTCAATCAGAGTGGAAACACCCAGGATAAACTTATAGCAGATGGCTGGAACAGTAACATACACTCTGCATTCATTCACCCCCTCTATTATTCATCCTGAAGTCCCTCTTGACTAAACTGTAATTTTCAGGAAATTACAATGATAATGGAAGGCAAATGAACAAAAATTAAGCCTAATGCAAATGAACTTCATCCATAAAATATTATTCATGTTGGAGCCATGTATTTTTTTAAAAACAAAAAATGCAACTGATCTGTTTCCATATGCAGATGTAAGTAGATACACAAATATACAAGAGCTACAATTGTACAAAAAGAAAATTTTGCATGTAATGGTGGCTCTGCACAAAATAGAGTCCATCACTTCCATTCTATTCTTCTCTAAAATAACCCTTTGGTTGATAGTACCATAATTAGGAGCTAAAGGTTTGTTACTCTGTCAGTTGCGTGAATTGATCTGCAATGAAGCTTAAAAAAAAGAATGTGAAAAGGGCCTTAAGCAACCAATCATCAGTGGACTTTGTAGCCAGCAAAACACCTTTCACAGGACTGAAGCTTTGTGACGTCTTCAAACAGAAATTTCTCTAAAACTAAGCATGTGTTCAAGTGAACAGAAAGCACTGCTATATGTAAAAATCCAGTTTCAATCTAGTTCAAAAGTTTCCTTTTATGAAGCAGGGAAGGAAAACATCTTTTGTATGAGGGTATTACTAAATCAAATTTTAATTGCATATGAATTATAACAATAGAATTAATTTTGATAGTAAAGGTATGTATATATAGGGCAAACCATAGTCAACCAATAATAACAGCAAAGAGGCTGATAAATCTCCAAGTTGATCGCTCTGCCTGTGTGTGGAGTGACTATTCTCTCTGACACGTTTTCAAGTGCCCTATTTATTCAATGAAAAGATTATGCAAGAGCCTGACATGTATCAAACACTGGGACAGACAGGCAGACACACGTATTACTAAGCCCTGTTGCAAAGCCGCTATTTGTGGCAGAATCCAATGCTAATCTAACCTCTGTCATTTTAGCAGACAGAAATTGATCACAGTTATTACTGCAGACACATTCAGGTTTGCTTATTCAGCCTTTCCACCAGAAAGACCAATGCCTTTTGTACTGTGGAACTGCATCTTTAAAGAGTTGTTTGAATTAACACAGGGAGACTGACAAAAATACAGCTCTTCCCTCAGATCAGATTTTAAACTGAAACAGAACCATGAAGCAGTACAGCCAGAAAACAACTGCACTTAACCTGCTACAGAGCTATCTTCCAAATGAAATAATCAACAAAAAAGGAAATATGAGAAAAAAGTTCTCAGAAATATTTCTGATTCTCTCTGAGCACATTTTATACATTTCCCATAAACAGAGTATTGTATGGAGCACCAAAGTAACTCTACTTTTTCAATTATTACAGAATTGCCTTCTGCTTCTAGCAAACATTACTATTGTTGTTAATTAGGTTAGCTGTATGAAAGAGAAGCAAAAAATAAAAAAGTCTATAGCCTGTCTAACTAGACGAAGGAAGGTGCCAAGAAAAGCTGTATCACTGCAATACCAGAAAAACCAAATCTAGCATTCTCTCTCAAATTATCATTATCCATATCACCAGCTAGACTGTTAATATTAGAAAAGATACAAGAGAGGCATAATAGTAAGCACTGAAAACTCACCAGGACATAACCAAGGTCTAGTGACACCACAAAAACATATACAAGCAGTTGTGAATTCATGCCATCAGAGACTTTGTAAAAGGCTTCCAAAAGTGCTTGAAATATGAACCTACATAATAGTGTACTTTTTCATGGCACAAGCTTTCAGGAATTCCCTTAGGAACAAGTTATGTGATATTTGGGAACAACAGTAGTACTTTAGAATTCAGGATGTGAATTATACACCATTTCACTTCTTAAGGATAACTCTGGCTGAGAAAACCAAACCCAGGAGCAGATTCAGCTAATATTCAAATTTGTGTAGGACTTCAGATACGAAGGATGCTTCACAGATATGAATGTTAGCTCCTAATTGTTTGGGCCTTTAAAACTTACTCCTATAGCTCACAGGTTGAGGACTGATTAATATTCTGTAAGCATAAGTGGCTATTCATTTTATCTGTTACAGCAAGAACCAAATAAATAATTTGCTGTTCAATAGTTTTACAGGTGCTTGGGTGCAAGCATTTCCAATAAATGCAAGTTAAAACTGTATCTACGCAGCTTGATTCAAAGAAGCTGTAAGTCTGCAATTCTCAATGGCATTGGCAAGAAATGGCTTCCACTGAAATGTCCACGATTTCTCTACTCCATTCTGGGATAACATTTTCTCCAGTGGTCTGGAAAGCATCGACTACAATGTTGTTTTGGTTATGAATTATTATTATTATATATTTTTTTTCTGTGGTACTGCCATGAGATTCTAGTCAAGATCATGATTTCCTGGGCTAAGTGCTACATAATAAAATGCTAAGTCTCCTTTCTGAGAATTTTAGCAGTATTCAGTAAATCATGGACAAATCCACTCTATGCATGGAAATCTTATCCATGCTCCTATTCATCACCTCAGGCTACTTAAGACATTCATTTACAGGGAGAACAAGATTTGCAGAGACTTACAAGCATCTAATCACACAAAACACTTTGTCCACATTTCAGCACCCTGTTACTTCTCAAGTCTCTGGGGCATTTCAATTTTTCCCTGTCAAAGTTTGCAAGTCCTTCTACACATGAATAATTTCTTGCCCTCACAGGATCCAAAAAACCTAAAACACCTCTCTAAGGTAGCCTCAGTTCTGAGGGAAGTGCCAGAAGACAACCAAGTCCCCACAATTCTCAGATTCTGAAGCTGGTTGTATCCATCCGGCACTGATATCTAAACGTAGCCGGGGGAAATAAGAAAAGCATATGTCTGCATCCTGCTGAGCCCCACTTTAAGCTTGGATATAACAGGCAAAGGTACAATTCCCTGTTCTGCCTGACTCGGAACATATGCACTAGAAATGCTACAGAATTTATGATTCCGCATAGAAATGAGGGTTCTGCTTGTTGCATCTCCCACAGAGCAGGAAGAAATCTAAAAATAGAGCAACTGAGTAAATCATACAGATTGATTTTGGCAAAGACAGACTTAACCCCACCAAGGCTTTTTAAGAAAACTACAAGACAGGAAAAAACTACTTTCAAATTAACCAAAGCAGATCAAGAGACTCAGGCAGAAAGGATCAGGCAAGGGGAGAAAGTTAAACTTCCAGCAAAATTTAAATCTGATAAAGGGCTTGTACATAAGAAAGCAAAGAGTGGAATAAATAATTCTCTCAGATTCTTAGGGGTTTCTTTATTCTCCTCCTGTTAAGTAGCCCAATATTGAAGTGCTTAATTATAGTTCCTGTGTCTAAAATAACAGGATAGCAGCCATTTATCTACACTGCCTCCTGACAGTCCTCAGGACAAGTCAGTATACCCCTCAAAACACAAATACAGGATATTTAGATGTTCCAGTGCCCTTTCATGAGTCATTTCTTGCATGACTAACTATAGTACTAGACTACTATGTGACTCTCACTGCCATCATCTGCTGTTGTCAGACTGGACTCAACAAATAACTACTAATGCTGCTAACAGAGGCAGAGAATAAAGAACATGGCAGAACAATTTAACTACTTGTGATAAGATTCCTCTTTATGGAAGACAAGAACTAAACCCACAGACTTTTTAAGCTCTCAAGACCAAAGCCCCCTGCATTTTGGAAGTGTCAATACCTGATTAGTGGCAGCTGGTATCTCCTTACCAAGCAGTGCTCCAAGACAGCGGAATGGAAGACGCGCTGATCTTCACAGTCGCTGTGGGTGCCGCTTCTGTGCCAAAATCCACTCCCCACACTGCCTACATGAATGCTGCTTCATCCTATGCTTTTTCCATCAATGGCCTATTTCATTAAAGTCTTATGACCTCATAGCTTCTTTTTTAAAATACGGCTGTAGTCCCCAGAATAAACTCGACACAAACAGATTAATTAGTCTGAAATACTGCATTTTACCCAAATCTAAGAAAAGCCCAAATTTAGAACGAGATCACTTTAAAAAAAATACTTCCTACAGCTAGAGGCTAGCAATACAGCTCTGAATTTGGTAATATGGGAGGTATCTAAAAAGGATGAGAAAAAATGTTCAATTTCCGTACACCTTTTTCTGTAGTCATGTAATTTTAACCAAGCAAGCCAGTAAACATGTTTTCTTTTAACCACAGTGCATTACCAGGAAGAGCTACTTTTCCTCTCTTCATACCTCTGAACAGCAACTCATTTCCTTTCATTAGTGTTGCTGTTCACACACAAGATGAATAAATTTCACTGAATTCTCCCTGTTTCAGATACAGATCCATTGTAAACCGAGCAGAAATAGTTTCTTTAATTAGAACACATTCTGAGCCTGTTGCAACAGTCCAGAAATGGCACAGTGAAAATCTAAATAATAAAAATAAGTTTCACTGGGTAGAATAACTCAAATTTCCCTGCATGTGCAACCAGGCAAGAGGAGGTATAAGAGCATTTGGCTGTGACCAACAGCACCTAAGGTAACAACAATAATGGTTTATGTGTCAACAGCAAAAATGAATTTTTACATACTCAGAAATAAAAAAAACACTGAAAAAAGATGATTTGGTTTGAATAAATAAGGTAACTAAGATACAAAAGCTAGATGACTAACAGACCACAATGTGGATTCATGACCGGTGTTTAATAAGGTTGCAGCTAGCCTTTTTGGAGCTGCTGAATCATTAGGGTAAAAAAAGACCTCTAAGATCATGGAGTCCAAGGATTAACCCAACACTATCAAGCCCACCACTAATCCATGTCTCTGACCACCACATCTACATGTCTTTTGAACACTTCCAGGTATGGTGACTCAACCACTTCCCTGGACAGCCTGCTCCAATGTTTGACCAGCCTTTGGGTGAAGAAGCCTGTCCTAACATTCAGTATAAACCTCCCCTGTTACGACTTGAGGCCATTTCTTTTAGTCCTATAGCTTGTTAACTGGGAGAAAAGACTGATGCCTAGCTGGCTACAGGCTCTTCAGGGTGGTGTAGAGAGCCCTTCCTTTTTGACTGGTTAAACAACCCCACCTCCTTCGGCTGCTCTTCATAAGACTCATACTCCAGAACTTTCAATAGCTTTGCTGTCCACCTCTGGACACAATCCCGGCTTTTAACTTCAAACTGCAGTGTCTAGCTACAAGATGAGACAAAGAGAAAAGAGAAAGAGGAAAGTAGTTCCTGCTGCCATTCATACAGGAGGGCCACCTGCACTGACAGCAGACTGGCACCTGCTTCTGAGGGTGCCGCAGGGCTGAGCAGTGAGCCTGCAGCAGCAACCCAGAAATACTGCACAAGCAAGTGTGCAGACATACACACCAGACACTGCCATTAGGGAGGGCACTGTAAGCATGCACAAGCTGTCACATCCCTACCAAAGCCCAACAAGACACAGGCATGTCCAGGCCCCAGGTCCCATCCTGTCCCAAGCCTTGTGCTCCACATCTGCCACGTCAGCTTGCCAAGTCCTAGTCCTTAGTACCACTTTGGGAGGCACAGCTTTTGAGGAACAACTGGGTGCTGAAGGTACATGGGGGGAGGAGATGGCTGACTAACACAGGATGGGGAGGATGAGCAATGGGAGCTGCACACCACTCACACAATTGTTTCTTGCACTGCACATCAACACCAGAGGGCCTCCTGCAGCAAATGAAAAAGGGTCATCACTGCTACGCCTGACAACAGGAGAAGGGAATGAGAGGTGATGTCTTCCCTGACAGAAAGAATTTACATGAAGAGCACCAAGAGAATTACATATATTGTTTCTTCTAGCTTCACATGATAGCATTACAATCCGGGGTGTCAGAGTGCACCAACAGCAGTAACCAAAAATTCAGAATGTTAGTAACTACTGTTAGAGCCCTCCAATTAATACAGTCTTCTTGTTAAAAGATGAAAACCACCTTCTTTTACTAATGTACATAATCTGAAACTAGAGTCTACCCTTGTTGCTTCTGTTTCACACTGAACAGATATGTATTATGCAAGGGTGATACAACTCAAGGCTGAGAAAGGCCAGATTGGGTCCTCTAATCTAGTTTAGAGTATAATGGCCCATACAACATGGACCATCACAGCTGATCTGGGACTGAAACCAAGAACTTATGACAGACTTGCACAGAGCTGTGAAAAATGCATCCACCCTTGAACCAACCAAGACACATATGCACAGACGTTCATTTCACTTCTATGGTTTACTTTACTGACAACAACAAAATTTAAACTAAATGCGAAGTTGTAAGAATTGAATCCTCAGACAGTGAAAATGAATTTAAGAAATTTTTCGTGAAGCAATTTCTTAATTGCTACTTGAAACTTTGCACTAGCTTATCCTTATTCCACACAAAGAAGCAGATTAATGCAGCTAACAGTATCAACCTTGGACACCAAAGTGAAAATGCTAAAGAACATTTCTGAAGGGACTCAGTGGTTTCTTTCCCTTGGAAGAGGTCAGATCTGCAGCATAAAGAAACATTTTCATTACAGATCACTGTACCTGACTTACTCCTGTCCATATCTTGGCTGTAGTAGAAAGTAAAAATCATCATGAACCATGCCTACAATTGTTGAAGTTATTAATTGCAAACGTATTTTAATTTTCCAATATTGCTTCAAATAAAATGTGAACACATTTTGCTTTAATCTGTGTATGAAAAATAGCTTATGAATAATTCATTCAATGATAACTCCTCTAATCAGAGAATTATTTACATACTTTTACTAGTGTTAGACTAACTCTGTGTATTATTGCTTCACTAAATTCCATGAAGAAAAATGCCAAAATTTTTCCAAACTCTATTATTAGCAAGTTAAGTTATTCTTCCACCACAATTTCCTACTCAAGGGAAGAAAACAAAATTCACACTGATTACACAGAAATTTCCTACCACTATCCAAATATAGACATTTAAATAAATAAATGCATAACTCTAGGGAAGAATGGGAGGTCTCTTGACAAATTTAAGGATTGAAACTCAGTGGAAGAGAGATGCATCCCAAATCCATTTCTGTCCAAACAAACTCCAAGCTTTTTTACACACATTTTCCAATTGTAGTTTTGAAAATTTACCCCTTGGAGCATACCTGGCAGCAGCTGAAAATAAGTGCTCCAAATCAATTTCCTGTAAACACAACTGTGACTTCCCTGCTTCTGTCCTCCAGGAAAGATCGTGAGGCACGCACCATGTGAGAAAAACTGAAAGCAAATTGATTATTCATTTGTATTATCATCATCCCCTCCTGGATTAAATGAGAGGCTTCTACTACATAGTAGACTTCTGTTTCACAAAATCCTGGGTTTTCTACTTTGCTTTTTAGATTCATTTTTATCCTTTTTTTCCCCTCTTGTGCAAGCCTTATTATCTTCCTTTTCAACTGCAATTATCACTTTTCAATACTAATCCTTTCCCAAGCAGCCTAGATTTTCACCCCTTTGTACTGATCCAGGTTCCTCAACATTTGATCCAGTAACTGGCTTATTTTGCTCCCTAATCCCTCATTTGCCACCTCTGCATACAACCTGGATCTTTCCCTACCTAAACAACTAATTTTCTATGCTCATTACTTTTTTCTTTTATACTTTTCATCTCAGCCTCTCTAGTCCATAGGATTAACAATTCCTTTTCTATCCAATAAACCTTGGTCTTTTCTTATTTTATCTAACCTTATTTCTCCAAAATGTTATAAGCTTCTTTCTTCTCCTATTTAATTCATGTTTAATACTCAGAATTAGCTGAATACTTTAAGTTGCTCCTTTGTATGGTATAATAAAGAAAATCAACAATAATCAAAAAGCATACAAAAATACCAAGAAGTATAAAAGATTTGTTCCAGTGGCATGCACGCACATATGTAACATTGTTAAACTATATTATCTCTCTAATGAGTTGTGATGATCCTCTGCTGTAGTGGTAAAGCAAAACAGAAAAAACAAAAGGCTTCCTTCATACCAGGCTGTATAAGCACAAAGAAGAGAAGAGTGGAGCATCAAGTTAAAATTACCAACAATTTGCAAGGGTTGTGAAATAAAAATGTTTCAGTCAACCACAGCATCTGGCCAGATGCTTAAAATCTGTCCAGCATCCCCAGACACAGACAGTCTGAGTCCTGCCACTGCCAAGATTTTTAAGTTCCAAAGACAACTTGATGCATTCCTTTAGACGTCACTGATATTTCTCCCTAAATATAGCTTCTGTTCGAATGAAAAGAAAAAAAAAACTAAAACCAGAAAGAAGATGTAAAGTGAGAACACAGAACAGTTCAATCAAAGAACCATTTACTTCTTTAATTGCAATAAATATTTTATACATGGATATCTTCTATAGACACAGAAAAGCTTTGTCCACTTTCCTGGCACCAGTGGCTTTAATAAGACAGGAAAGATTCCCCAGCTTTAGGCAGAGAGGCACGGACTGGTGACGCAGGGACACTCACACACCAGATCCCACATCTGGGCAGCAGCTCCCAGGGTATCACTTCTGCCCACAGGAGCTGGAGGGCGCAGGGACGTGCAGGAAGCCGCAGCTCCGGACGTGACCCTGGCCAGGACAGAGCTGGCACATCAGCCAGGCTCCCAGTGATGGGAGCTGCTGTGAGAGCTGGCTGATCCTCCCCAGGCCTTCACAGACAGCCCCTTTGTGAGGGACAGAGCCAGCACAGCCTCAGCTCCCTCAAGAACACTGTCTGTGCTTCCCTGCACGTTTATATCCCAAACATTTCCAGTTTACACAACGGATAAATAGGCATTGCTGTAGAAGCACCCTGCTTCAGATCACATTTGTGACATCTGGCTCAACTAGAAGTTCATACCACTGAACAGGTATTTCTTCAAAGATGAGTCTTTAAAACTGAACAATCCAATATACCCTGTACTTGGATTCCACTCTCTCAGAACATCTTCAGTGATACAAACATCCAGAAAGCAGAACAGACTGCAAGGATTTAAACCTACTTTGCTGCAGTTTCATGCTTTTACAGTTTCATGCCAAAAGCTCTGAATAGTAAAACCAATGGGGTGAAGGAGGTTAATGGGATTGATTTGTCAAACTATGTGAATTTCTAAAATGTTGAAATGATAGATTTTTTTCCTCAGAAATGTAAGAATTACCATCAGATGTCTAGAGGGCAAGTACCAAGGCATAGAAATATGTGAACCCTTATCAGACTATCTTTAATGTGCAGTATTGTTAGAAATAATGTAATTAAGGACAGCAATAGGGATTTTTTAAAAAATAAATTATGCTAATTACATTATCATTTTAAAATTATAATTAAATATTCCATTATAAGAAATACAAAGGAGATTCAACAATTACATGGCATGTCTCTGTCATGGTGAATATGTTTTAAATTAACATAGCAGATGATTATAACCAGCTGATTTTATCCAACTACATATGACAGTTTTACTAGGTACTTCCACAGACATTTAAATCAAACTCAATATACAGTATTATGGAGACACTTCCATCCACTTGCTTAAGCCAATAATCTTTGTTCAAAGAAGTCACGTAACTATGTTTAAATGTATGAGAATGGGGAAATCCTTTATTGTGTGCTACTTTTCACTCAGCTTTTTTCCATAGAGCTCATTTACAGTTCAGCACCCAATGTCTATAGGACTCCTACCATGCCACTAACAAATGGTAAACTCCTACTCAGGAGTGGCACAAGGGACTTCTTAGAAAGGCTTCGTCACCCAAGCTGGATATTGCCCTGTACTACCTAGCCTGCCTACCTCATTGTTCAGGGAAACTCCTAAACTCTGCTCTGGAAAATGTTTGTCCAAATATTTTTTGACGTTTCAGAACTACTTGGGACCTAAGTTTAGTGGCTCCAGAATAAACAGGCATTATGCAAAGAGGCCAATTTAAAACTTTGCATTCCCTTTATTAAATAAAAGGAGCTCAAGCAAGCTGAGAATGGTTGAAAGTTTGTCCTGTTCATTTCCTTCCTCCTCCTCCATCCCTAAATACACTATAACTATGTTACTACATGCTTTTGGAATCATGTTAAGTAGAACAGAAGGGAAATTAGGCA
The DNA here is from genome assembly GCF_028551555.1 of Melozone crissalis. Classification (NCBI taxonomy): domain Eukaryota; kingdom Metazoa; phylum Chordata; class Aves; order Passeriformes; family Passerellidae; genus Melozone; species Melozone crissalis. The sequence continues at coordinate 29,816,569 of NW_026535782.1, read as the reverse complement.
TTTTCTAAATTGGAAAGAAATAAATTAAAATAGTTTATAATAAAAACCCACCCACCTGCATTATAACTTACTAAAACTTTCTGTTACATGGTAGGAGCACTTTCATATACAAAGTAGGAGTAAGCATAAGCTTTTATTTGTTGGCCAGTTTCTCAGAAGTTAAACTAACTTTTTGAAAGTCATTTGAATCACTGTATGCAGGAAATCCCTAAAGCCTCAATTAAAACACTGCTTGAATCATAAGTGACCCCAGAAAATAAAGAGAAATTGAAATTTATAATGAAATATCTGTTTACTTTGGATAAGGTAATGCAAAAACTTTTCCCCTAAATATCATCTTTTCTTCATGCAAATTCTAAATGCTTTTATTTAATTTTTTTAATAGAGGTTATATTCCACTTAAATACAGATAAATTCTATGTACAAGAGAAAGGAAAACATGAGGATAATTTAATTTATATAGCCTAGTTTAATGAAAAAGTCTCTAAAACCCACCAATTTAGATGCCCAATGATAGCTAAGACACCAGTCATTTTAAGTAGACACCTGTATTGCCACTATATGGTCTCACATAAAGATCAAGTCCTCCTCATACCTGTTATTATTCTCAAGAGAAGAACCACAGTTAGTAACATTACAATTTAATTAAATTGTATGCAAAGATAATATCAGAAACTTATTTCTTCCCCAATAAAGCTCCACACTTGTACCTATGAGAGCAGCAGAAGTTAATCATGGCTCTTAGTTTACAGAACTTGCAGCTACATCTGGCTATGCTGTCCAACATCTGTACCCTCTTACAGTACTCCTTTGAAACAGAAGCTCCCAACTTAAGAGACTACAAATGGTACAACCCATAATTTCTGTATGGTTAGAGCGGCTGCTTCTCTCACAGTACCTTATTTAATTGGCTGCCAAACATACTCTTTCACCTCATCTTCAGCGACTCAAGCAAATGGTCAAAGCTCTCCTCAAGGCAGACAAATTTACTGCACTAAGCATTTCCACACTGTAGCAATACTGGCCTGTGCCTTTCAGCAACCAGGGTGCTATGCCCTCAAACATCATAACCCACAGCTGGGCTGCCCTCATACCTTCACGTTTTGAATGATGCTTCTTTACCAGGACAGGTATCCTGTAGCATTCACACACATCAGAACCCCGGGTTTCCAACCCAGCCATCTCAGCTATTAACAGAACTTGTCAGATACTCCAAGGTTAACAGGAAGTTAAGCATAATGGAGAACAAGTGATTTTACCTGTCTTAATACTATGAAATAGATGCTTTTGTCCTGCCATCTGTGATACAATCTAGCTCCAGGGGTCACTCACCAAGCCTCGAAGAACTTCCAAATCTGCTGTGAAATTGCTCAGACAATACAGAGAGGACCAGAACAAGACCTTTTAAGAAACAGGCCACCTACCAGAAAAAGGGAAATTCAGCTGGTGAAGCTGCCAGGGAAGGTTAAGGCAAAAGGGCTCCCCCTTTTAAGACTCACAGGAAATGTCCTCCAAAACTGTCTTTTCCATAGAGCTTTTTTTGCCTTATTTTCTCATGTAAGTGACACACTTTAAGAAAAAGTAAGAGAAATTTCCCTTTTCCCAAGTTCACCACTGTTTTTTATCCATACACATGGAAATTACATGAGATAAACAGAAACAAACCTTTACAGGGAAGGTATTTAACAACTCTGTTGTCAGGCCCTACCAGGTCACTTTGTTCTGTCACTTTATCATTTGTTACCAATACACTCCTGTCCCCAGATGATAGGAACATCTGCTAGTCAACAAATGAAAGTTAATTATGATGATGATGCCAAGACTGACCTTTTCACAGCTGTTCTCTCACTTCCCATCATCCCCCAAGACATTTGGAAGTCAAATATGAAGCCATGTTACAGTAACTCAATGAGCTAACAACTGATGAGATTATGTGTTCTGGATTTTAACTTTTCCTTAAGTAAAACTAAATACCCAGGCCTTACAAATAAAAATAAATAAGGGAAAGTCTCACTAAACATTCTTGTGTAGGAAATAAGAACTTCCATGCACTGCAGTCTTTACAGAGTTGCCCAGCAATTTTCGCTGCAGCATTTAATGAAATTCGGTGTTAAACCCATCATATTAAATTACAGCACTGGAGCGGAGGGAAGGAGGAATTAGGACAGAAGGACAGGAAGGGTGGTATCTTCACCTGGCAGAGATCTTCTCACCTCTTGCAAATTATGATATCTGCACATAACACAGTCTTTCACCTTTCATCCTCTCTGCTCTCTCCAGGAACATACTAGTCACAGCAAGAGAATGCAAGGCCCAGGAGGACAGCTACACTCTGCTGACTTCTGTACTCCCTTCCTGCCTCTTCAGGTAATGACAGGCAGGAACAGTTCAAGAGCTTGTTGACAAACTATATCAGGAGGGGTCAGTCCAAGTACATGCAAGCATTCAACCTGTGTAACCCCCAAGCCTCATCGCCTCATTTTCACAGACTCAACTAGGTTGGAAAAGACCTTTGAGATCAAAAAAAACCAACACAAGCAGCTACACATTTGAAAGAGGTAATCAACCAGCAGTCACACTCCTTTCAGGCCTGCCTTGCTCAACGAGGAAGTGTGACAGCACCAGTTGTTGGTTTCTCTAGGTCTGGATTGAAGGCACTTGAGACAGTAGTTAATGTTCGACTCAGTTGTTTATTATTTCTTATCAGTAAAAGTCTCACTACTATCAGTTTTGCAGTTTTTCATTAGAAGGCACAAAATGGCTAACAATCTTCTGTTACAAGGTCTTTTAAGACTAAACTATCCAATTAAGAACTGACACCTAGATTATTTTCCCTTTTAACCCAATGACTGATCCCAACGAGCCTGCAATGCAGACTTTTCTGCCCAATCACAAAATGCCACCCAAACCCATGAAGAAGAAGGAAGAAGAAACCCAGGATGACACCCTGTGCCCTCCCCATCTTGCTTCCATCCACAACATACTAAAAATCCCAAACCCTAAATTTCTCACCAAGTGACACACCTACACTACTCTCTATAATCCATTTCACACTTTTGTGGATTCTAGTCTACCTTGAAGTCTAGGAAACTTTCTCCATGAATGAGGATCCAAGTCAGTGCTCCCCTGGGGCTCAGGGCACCTCAGAGCAGACAGAAATATTCCAGGTGCTCTGGGTTTCCACAGGAAGATAATATGGGGTTTTGTATCCACTTTGTGTGAAGTGCCATCCTCTAGGCAATGGATGCTTTTATTTGGTCCTGCTTTGTCACACACAAGCACAGTTTGCATTTTAGACAGTAAATGCTACCTCCAGCCATCTCTTAGCTAACTTCTGTTAACCTGCAGATAGAGTGGTTAGAGGTTTTCAATTCCCAACGTAGACTTAAGCCACTGGAATAAGGCAGAGAGAAAAATACAGTTTATGCTAACAATTTCTCCTGTTTGACAACCTGAATGAGGCTTTTTCATCTTAACAGAACACAGTCATGCTGCAAATAAGGCAGGTATATGCTGTATCACCACACTTGCATTGAAAAACCCAATTGAACAAGACACCAGCAAAACCAGATTTTCTGTAGGCAGAAGAGGGAAGGAGGGTGACAAACGTTATTGCCCTCTGAAGAAAACTGGAGCACAGAAATGCTTAATATGTCTCAGTTAAATCTGAAAAGGAAAATGCAATAGCTTTGCTTCCCATGGACTGCATATTTCATCCACTTTGTATTTCCCAGGAAAGTCAGTTGGACTCTTTCCACAGACTTCACAGAGAGCTGGATCAAAGCTGTTCTACCAAAACAATAGCTTTCCCATTTGTCCCAGCTCACTAGAACATTTAGGCATGCGAATGCCCAAGGGAAAGAAAATGACTATTTGACTGAGAGATGAGTGCTTTCCCCCACACAAATACAATTTCTGAAGACTAAGGCAGCCATGCTCCAGCCATTATTGATACATTTACTGCATCTTTCCTTAAGTGAAAAATCCTCCTGCTTCACTCCTAAAAAGGTGCTAAAAGGCTATGGAGCAGCTTAATCAAGTTCCCAGAACGTTGCATTGCAGTTGGCAAGCAAAGGAAATAAGACAGTGTGATAGCCAGTGACAGAAGATGAAGTATTACATTGCTTTGCTTATTATATTATCACAGCTATTCCTCTGAAGATTGCAAGAACATTGGGGAATTACAGTTTCACATCCCTCCTTATCTCATACCCCCTCTCATAAAGAAATGGTCATATTCCTGGATTATAAAAGGGCAACCTAAATAACTTCCACATGTTTCAGGCCAGCTTACTGAAATACAAGTCTATATAGCATAAAAGAACAGGAAAAGAGCATAAAGAAAGGATAAAGTAGGGGATTTTATTCTGTCTCTTTTCCATACTTTTGAAATATATATGTGGGACAGAAAGTCATCTCAGTTCACATGCCAACAAAAGCCCTGATGGGGCTGTCACTGTCAGCATCAACTAGAACTGCCTTCAGCCACCACATGCTGTGTGAGAGCTAACCAAATCCCTCTTAGCCCTGTGTATAAGGGTGAGATACCTCCCCACACCACTTGCATTTAGTACATTTCACATAAGCCTGAAAAATTGACCCAGATACTTGCATTTCCATTCTATCTCTTAATAAAATTAAAAACTAAAACTATGACTATTTAAGCCTTGCCTCATCTTTATACAGTTGAATAAGTTCTTAGACTGTGGGGATTTTTTCATCAGGTGACTATTACCATATTTTTAAGCAATAGATTACATACAGATAGCATGGTCCTTCTTCACAGCTGAATTTGATCCCTGTTGTGATATTTTAATAACAAGGTAAAACCAGCATGCACATAATAGCAGGCTGATCAGAGTTTAAAAATAAATCTTCTCTTCAAAAGTAATAGCAGCAGCACATTCTCTTCTCTGCTGCTGCTTTCGGAAATGACTTTATTTGGGTACCAACTGTCAGATTCATGGAAACATTCTGAAGAGTGAGAATGCTGAAATACTTTCTATAACAGTGATCACAGCTGCCATGCAGATGACAGCAAATTACTTTTCAAGAGAAGACAGAAAAAAAACACTTAAAAAAATATTTGTCATATATTACCTGCACATCTCAATCCTCCTAAGTAAGGTAAAATATAATCGATAAGCGGTTTTATATGTACATTTTCTCCTTTTCTCCAAAGTACAAATAAAATGCTAAAGTAGGCTCTGACACTGAACTAAAGCTATAAAAATCAAAGTGTCATCTATGTATAATGGTAACTATGTTAATCATATATTTTATGATGCTAAGAAACAGTAAGAAAGCTCAATACTTTTCTAAAACTGCTCAAACTTATTACTAAGAAAAATCCAAAGTTTCAGAAATATTATATTAGAAGAGTGCCACTGCGATTAAAAAATACAATTATATTTTAAGAAATTCATCTTTTAAAAGTATAAGAAAGCATTTCCAATTTTAAGATACATTCTGTCAGGAAACACACTGGAACAAGCTGATAAAATTATTTCTGGACATATGGCTGGTTTTATTTAGAGAATTCAGGGAGAGATTTTTATCACTTCTTCACAGATATTTGCACACTCCTCCTCCTCCTCTCCTTTTCCCAGATCAGAGGGATCACTGAAGGAGTTCTCGTTAGAGCTTCCCAGGAAGTCACAGGAAGTCTTTGATGTCTCCTTCAAATTAAAGTTGTTCCTTCTTTTAACATAATTCTCCACTAATCTCATTCTGGCTTCTTATACATATGAGGTGGCAACAGACTTTGCCCAGCATCCACTAAAACCTATCCAAACTAACAATAATAACACTTTAATACCTATTACATATTAAGCACACCTATTAGCCACTAGTTTTATGCCTTCCATTTACAAACACTTTCAGAGCTATCTATATTCTGATTCACAGATTTCACTTGCACAGCAAAGCTCACACTCAAGTAGCACAAAAGAAACACCATCTGAGCTTGGTGTCATGAGGGATGAGCTATAACATGATGTAATACCCTCATGATGCACAGCAATATCCTGTCTCTGCTTGTATGCCTAGTGTATGGCACCACCTCAAAGAGGAAAGAAATGCATCAAGGAATCACATCCACAAAACCTTGAAAAAACAATCATTTTCACATACTCAGATTTGGAAATACAGGCACAAGGAAAAAAGGGCAATGTCTTGGTAAAAAGCACTTTTCCCTCTTAACAGCTCTTACATGACAAAAAAATCATCATTTGCTAGGAAAAGCAGCTAGAACTGACTCCTCAGAGTCAAACACAAAGCAGTTATGTAAATGTCCTAGAAGCATGAAAATTGTGCTTCAGCAACATGAAAGTGTAGAGGCTCTGATAGTAACAGGAGAACTCAAACACAGAGCTCTCTCTCCAGAATCAGTAATTTACCCCTATGCTTAAGTTTGGCAACAGCAACCTTTCCCTTACCACAAACACATATAGAAGTGAGATGTCAAATGACAATGACGAGCAAGAAAAACCTAAGGATTGGCACAGTCTTATGGAAAGTTTCCTTATGGAAAGAAGGGAAAGCAGCTGTGTCTGATTTTAAAATACCCTTCCACAGAGTCCCACCAGGTTGTTTGGACTCCAGGCCTGGCCTCATCTGCAATTAGTTTAGAGCACTTGTTAAGAGTGCAGACATCTTTTTTGTTACTGTGATCCTGTTCATCTTTCACAAAATTCTCTTAAGACTTCCTATCCCAGCTATGAGTAAATGAATTCATACTTCAATAATTCAGAGAAAAACTAAAATAATGCTCAACAAACATGAAAATCTCCACCCGAATTTATAGATGATTCAAAATCAAACAATTTCATCTTTACAATAGAGTTTCACTTACAATTCCTTCAGTTCTTTTTCCCTGCATTTATTCATTTTTTTATGTTTAAACACATAAAATTAATTCCAATTCCCCCCTTCCCCTACCACAAAAGATTTTCAGTTTAGAGATTTGGGTTGGGTTTTGCTGGGTTTTTTTTGGCTACTACTTGCTAACTTTTTTCTCTTCCTTTAAAATGTCACCATTAAAAAAGAAACCAGATTTTTATAGACAAAAAAGGCAAAGCTTTACATTTTATATCAGATGCATCTAGTTTGAATAAGCACATTCCTTTATAGAACATCAACCAGAATGAATAATTATTCCCCTCTCATTTGACAAAACTAAAATGGTTGGCTGGCTTATATATATATCAAATTTTTTAGTGGAGGAACATAAATCTCCCACATTTCCTTTACATCCAAGTGACAAATCTTTGCCTTTTTACTTCACTGTGTCAGGGAGCTCTGGATTCTATTTATACACAGGAATAAAACTGTTCTTCATTTCCTACCCTAAGGCCTCGTCTTGACAGATCTCCATTATAGCTTTTCATCTGAAAAACTGCATGCCTTTTATCATTTATCCTTGCCCATGTTCCCAAGTATCAGTCTTTCTAAAACAGCATGTATTTTCATTCAGCTGTATTCCATTAGCCCCTCCAAACCTTTCTGTATGTGTGTCCACAATGCTGAGACAGCATTCACAGCAAAGCTAATTGAGACAACAGAGCTACGTGTCTGTTCCAGTCTGGTGGTTCTGATGTGGGTGCTTTCCTCAGCCAAGGAAATAGGATAAGAAATAAATAGGAAGGCAGAACAGAGGGCAAGGAGAAGTGGGGGAAAGCATGCTCTAGGCCAAGTCTAGGATTATAAAAGTACTCAGATGGGAAAGGACCTCTGGAGGCCACTTGGTCTGACCCCCTGCACAAAACAAAGTGAAATTCAAAGCCAGGCCACACTGCTCAGGTGGGAATTCAAAGCTAAGCAACACTGCTCAGGTCCTGCCAGGTTGTTTTCTACAGGCCTCCAAGGGCACCCCAGCCTCCCCTGGCCACCCCCTTCTCCAAGCTCAGAGTCACTGGCACCCTCCAGTTCCAAGGAAATGAACAGTATCTGAAGACACCCAAGGAGTTTTCTGACATCATGGCACTCTACATGTTATTCTTATGTGATTAACAGCTGTGGAAATTACAAGTAGCAACTACAATATCTAGAGGATTGCTTAACATTCAAGTGATGCAGAAGAGGATTTCTAGACACTCAGAAGCAAACCTCCATGACCTTTGATTAAAACACTGAAATGTAACAATATTCTGCACTATTCTTATGCTGTAGATATTCCTTGGAGACTCAACAATTCAAAAGCAACAATCAACTCACCCCATCTTTTCTAGTACAAAAATATCCTAATTTCTAAATCAAGGGTGAGTAAAATTGGACAGAGAGCTGAAAGCTGCATGACTGATGCAGTCTTAGACAGGAGCTGTAGGAGTTTCCACACATCTGTAGCATTCACTACTCCATCCCATACTGCTAAACAAAGAAGCAAGAAATTCACCAAAAGGTTCAGCATTTATCTGTGTTCATGGTAAGGCCTACAGATTCTGCAGTGGCTTTAATGGAGCAACCACCCCCAGAGAGAACATTTTCAAAGGCTCCCTTAAAATTTCTGATTATTAGCATCATTGCTAATAAAACTGCATAGACTTGCCATCACCATGACCTGCAAATATCTAGATTGATAGAACTGACTGTCATCTCATAATAATAGTTGGGTCCTCAATTTCCCCAGTGTTTATTCATTCAAAGAAAATTTATTCCTGTGACCTTTGCTTCCTAAAATTAAGCAGAATAAATGGAGAAATTATTCTATAATTGAAACCCACAGGATGAGTATTGGCAGTTCAGCTCCAGAGATTTTTACCTTTAATCCATACCTCATAAAACCTGTAAGAAAAATTACAATTAAATACACCAGGCTATAATAATAAGGTGCTGCTTAAAAAGGCCAGTAATTTTATTCTGTTCTGTCAGTGCCACAAACAGAATGCACAAGAGAATAATCTTATAATAATAAATTCATAACTAGTGTTCATGTTTTTCAACTCCCTTTGAATGAAAATTTTGGTGAAAAAGAAGACTGAGTTATTAATTCTTATTTGAACATCAGCAGGCAAAAAGGACAAGTGAGACATGTAAAGCATATATAATGCAACTTCCACTACTGAATGAGAAATTAATCTGACAGACTTCTGAGGAAAACATTTTTTTAAAAATATATGTTTGCAGAGTATTTTTTCAATTTTCTTTCCCTTGTGTAGACAAGAAAACAGGAGTCTGCAGGTAAATATCAACCCTCTATAGTCTCTCACCACCACCACCTGAAGTGTAATTAACTGTTGCGTTTTTTCAATCAGCTTATCTCCCACTACACACATCATCAAGCACCTTTTATTTTTTTTACTGTTTAGCCGAACCTCAGTTATAAAATAAGAAAATCAGAAAATCCATTCTAGGGCAAGATTAAGAAAACGTTGCTTCCTGATCTGAATTTTAAGTATTTTCCTAGATAAAAAAACCTGATGCAGCAATAAATATAATTTTAATCAACTGCTCATTAATAATGTATGGTACCCACAGATAATTATGTCACCACCATTTGCAGTGTTTTGGAATCATTTGAACTTTGAGACTCAGGTCTGAAAAATAAGGAATCTTTGCCCTTTGGGCTTCTGAGTCATGACCTTTCAGATGGCCTAGACTACACTTTTTCTTACACTCAGCATCCCAAAGACAACAAGAAGGGCTTGGAGTCTCCCATGCTGGCTTTTATTACAATAAAAGGTAGGGCCTTTCAAAAGAGAGGGAACTCCTCTCTGGTGTGTAAAACAGAGTAACAGTAAGGGAGACTCAAATCCCTCTCCTCCTCTGCTCAGCCTGCCTTTTCCAAAAGGAGCCTTTTGTTCATTTTTACACTTTCTCTGAGGTTTCTTGCTCCCCTCAACCTCCCCCACCAGGCTCTCTTAAAACCCAAAGGCCCACAGAAAGTGACCCCAGCTGCTTCCCATGTGTTTCCTCCTTGCTGTTCCCAGGAATTACCATCCTCCTGCACATTTACTTCTCCCCTTGGGAACAAGCCACCATCCTCTTTTCAGAGTCTTGATCAAAACTGGCACACAGCCTGCAGGATAAGACAAATGGGCAGCTGCCTTCTTCCCTGCAGCCCCACCACAGGCAAGAGAGCAAACAAAGGAATTAAATAGCAATATAGCCCACAACATTTTCATTGAGACTTATTGCTGCAGCAGTGAAGGATCTAACCAAAGACTGCATGACTTTAGAGAGAGTGTGAAGTTCTGACACTAACTGCCAGTTTTTAAAAGCCCATCCTCATTCCTACCACTCTGCAGTTCCACCCCCACTTCCATGCATCAGCATCTCAGGCAGCTTACAAAGCCTGAGTGAAGCAGGGATCGAGGCCAATCATTTAAGTAATTAATGAACCACCAAATTTCAAGGTATATTTAACATGACTACTCCAATACTGGCTTCTGCTGGATTCTCTTCTCTATTTTTGCTTTTTTCCCCCTCTCCTTTTCTTCAAAGAGTTTCTTGCCTTATCTTTGCATAGCAAGGCACATCTGGGTCAGGTACTTGGCCAATTCACAGGGTGGACCTTTGTACTGATTTATCCCTTGTAAAAGGAAGAGTGCTGTATTATAAAGATCTCTAAAAAAAGCCACAAGAATCTCAGTAGTCTATAATCTTGCCCACGATCTGCAAAGCTTCCTGTCTAAAATTTAAATTTGCAGGAAATAAGGACATGGATAGTAACCAATTGATGTATACAGTTATGTGCTAAAATGTGGATTCAATTTCCAGATCTGATACCAGTTTCCTCCATGATATTCCACAAGCCTCCATTTTTCTCTTCAGGTCTGTACATTTAAGATATTGATATTACCCTGCATCCTGCAGAGATTCTAGATAAGCTTTCTGAAAGATTATGCTACAGCACAGACAGGAAAAATATAAACTAAAACCCATGAAGAAAACCTCCTAAACAAGGGATTCTGTAAACAAAGAGTAGGTTTCTCAATGTTGCTGGTATGATACAAAAGCTGTAGAAGAGGTCTGCATGAAAAACAAACAAACAAACAAAACAACAACAACAACAAAAGCCAGTATTCAAATCATAGTATCTAAAGTGGTCAGAAAACAGATGACAACTTCATTTCCAGACCTCAAGTTTCCACTCTTCAGACACATTATTGAACATGGTACGCTCTGGACTAAAGCAAACTCTTAAAGAAATCTATTATGCAGCAGTTAATTTTACATATGAAGATTGATAATTAATTGATTTTAAAATATTGTCTGCATGACCAAACTTTAACAGAAGCATCTACACAAGTTAGGAAATTCAAAGTCACTTTCAAGCGCAAAGTTACCTTAAAGTGCAACTACAAATCAAAATTAGAGACACACAAATTCACAACCCCAAATCTCTACAAAAGTTTTTTGTTAATAAAACAGAAAACTACTTTCGTGTAAATGACAGCCAAGCTTTATAAATGCTCTGTTTTCTATGAGATGGAGGATATTACCATTTCCCCCTGCTTTTAGAACAGCTAGAATACTAATAATACAGACTAATAATACATAATGGCAGAATCCCACATTTAACTGGTGCTAAATATTCACTGTTTTTCTGAAGCTTTGAAATCTAAATTAGTTCTTTAGAAAATTACTTTCTCCATCTGCATAGCATAAAACTAATCTTACTCAACAATTAGTTTTAAATCTTACAATATGAAACTAAATTCGAAAAGAAATTAAATAGGAAGGGGTAAAACTAGTAAATTAATCTTTAAACTTATAATAGCAACAAAAAGCATCAGTGTAAAAGTCCAGGGGATGTACTTCACATTTTTCTTCAAGTTTAATTTTAAATAACTTCATAGCATTTAACTATTTTTTCCTTCAGCATCAGGACTATTAATCTTGCCAATGGTTTTGGCACTGTTATCACTATCAGTTCATTTGAAGTCAGACTTGCACCTGGCTTCTGATTGCTGGCACCCATTTACAAATTTAAATCAATTAAACCTATTAGTACGTTCTCTGCAATGCACTTTAATTTTTATAGTTATGCATTATTAATGTAATCATCTCAGCAAGTCATATATCATATAAAGAGAAAAAAAATTGAAGGATTCAAGATACAGGAATTTAAGTAGGTCAGAAGTTACTGTGCTGTATATTATTTTAATATTAAAACAAATAATTTGGCAAATATTCACTGTAACTTTTATATAATTGACTCACTCTAGAAGAAATATGAGTATAGCTGACAGAAAATTAGCAAACAAATCAACTGCAAGGGGGGCAACCTGTGTAAATAAATTGTTCTATGTGAATAGACGATCAGATTTTGTTACTGTATTTCTGCATGAAACAAAAGTAGTTGTTCCCCAAAACCAAACATGAACAGTGCATATACAGAGGCTCAAGTTGTAATATCCTGTCTGTGTTCGACAGCTGATAAGTGCATTGTCCAGAGAAATGTGAGGTTGATTGCTGCTGCAATCCTCTGAATGGACTCATCCCCTAAACAAAAACAAGAGTAGCTTTTAATCCAAAATAAAATTTTCAAAATTAGACAAGTACTGAGTGTCATGCAAACAATAGTGATGGAATCCCAAAAACAGTATTTGAAAGTGTGCTCAGTGCTAAAGATTTTGTCCAACAGTTTGTGTTTTGAAAAAATGCTCATTGCAATAATTTGCTGTCAAGGACAAAACCTCCTATCTCTCTAAAACATGCTTCTGGAAAAATCAGCCAACTGATACAAGATTTCTTTCTTTTTTCCTCCTTATTTACTGACAGGTGCATCTTCCAACAATTAAGGACCCTCAGTTCTTCCCATCATACTGATGTTATTTTAGCTATATCCCTTATATAGTATCACTATAACCTGTCTTCAACTAATGATCACCTGTAAGTAATCCCATTTTTAATCAAGGTCAAAATTTTATATCCAATAGGGCAAGCAGGTCTGGAGAAAATTCAACTAAAGCATGCAGTATTTTAATGATCCAGACATCAAATCATTCTTTAGATAGGTTTTCACTATTAGAATTAATTAGCTTTAGAGATTTATGTGTCATTGCTGGTTAAATTTTTTGTTAATGGGCTTCAGTTCAACAAGCAAGACCTCTTTGGAAATGCCAGTTCATGAAATACAGCTGTTTATCATACCTCTTGAGCAATAAGAAGGGCACAGCATCTGATAGCTGCAGCACAGAAAGCAAATGCTATTTCATGCTTCACAGCATCAACTAATCATACAGAGGCTGTGACAGATCTGCTTGTGGGCTGCATCACCTCCCAGGACTGGTGTGTTCTGGGAGCTGCCTCAGCTGAAGCCTGTGCATAAGAGCTCTGTAAATGGGACTGCTGAGGACCCAGGACAGCAATCCTGATGGCTCCCATCCACTGGTACAGACCAGTTTACAAGCCTTGCTCTGCAGCAAGGCTGAAGAGCTACCATTTGGCACATCTGGGCTAACAGGAAGAAATCTACCACCCTAGAGAGGCTGAGGACCCTCACCTCCCTTTAGAGGCACTGGAAAATGAGCATGATCAACACCAGGCAATATAATGCTTACAGAGCACCCACTGTTTCTGTCAGCTTGAAAGGCAGGCTGAGGCACGTAAGACACTGTCCTGTATGACCTCTAGCTCCTGTAATTCATCACTGCCAAGGAACAGGAAAAATGGAGCTCTTAGAAAACACATGAATGTTTATTATTTTTCCAAGTCAGACTTATCACACCTTAGCCAGCGCTGCCAAGCCTACGTTTTTATCTTAATCCTAGGACCTGTGATGGGTTTTAGAAAATCTCATAGACAAACTACAGATATGGCAGTAAGAGCTCCTATATCATCTTGTAGCCTATAAGGACAGGTTTGTCAATATGTCCTAATTAACAGATGTCACACACAACTATTGAAGAAAAGTTCATCAAAATTCACAGTGAGAATTGTTTTAGAGGCAAAATCCAATAGCAGATGTTCACAGAATAAAAATCACTGTAGCTATAAGGCAAACCAATGTGCCCTGCCAGCTTCAAGCAGCAACTTTTTGAGACCTCTGACATTTGAATCAGTGTATCAGTAGCTACTCTAAGTTTCTGCTGGTATGTCTAACACCCTTTGAAAATATTTTTGCTTGTGATCTGCTTACCACTTGGGGGCAACTAATTGCACAAGTATTAGTTTCTAAAAGTTCATAACAAAAATCAGAGATTTTGGTTCAACAGCTTAACCTTGAGTCTCATATGATTGTCAGATCATTTCAAGAGATAATGCTAAATGAACAGAGGTTTAGTGTACACAAACAGAATAAAATATAATCATAACAAAGGAAAAAAAAATTATGTCTCCAACATTCACTGAGTTTCAAGGTCAATAATTCCATCATTCAGAAGACACGTACATAGCAAGTACAACCCAAGGTCAAAACTGTGTAAAATGTTATATGCATGTGAAATATCTGAAAGCCTACCTCACTCTCAGTAGCTCACATGGCTAGAAAAAAACACTGCTGAAACTAAGAGATCGAGTATTGTCTCAGTAGAAAAGAACAGGATTTTTTTGTTCTTTTCTGCAATATATATTCAACCTCTCTCCTCCTTCTAAATGTTTTTCCTTTGTTTTGATTTATTCAATAACATATTACCAAAGAAGGCCAGAAAGGTTAGATACTATTTCAATACAGGAGGTGGAAAAAAAGAGCCTAATATTATCCCCCTTCACCCCCTTCAACCCTCAATATATATCTGATTTACTGTTTGAATCAGAATGTGCAGAGGAATATTATGAGCCAGTCTTGTTGCTCAGTGCAACTTTATGTGCACACACAAAGCACCTTCTGCTTTGGAAGGATAGAAAGAACCAGTAAGAAGGTTCATAATTAGCACCAACAGAACTCAAAATTTTTTCATCTCTTAGATGCACATGGAAGCATATTTTAACATTGTAACCATAGGGAAGAAATGAAAAATTAAAAAGTTCACAGAGAGAGGATAGGGGATATTGGATCTAGAGAGAAGAGGTGAACATCTTGGCAAGGAGAGAGACAGCAGGAAGGAGGAGGATGAACATTTTACAAGGTATGAGAAAAATAAAGAAGCAATTAAGAAGGATTTTAAAAGAAAAGAAGGATTAAAAACCACTGGATACTGTGAAAGGACAATGCAATGCAGAAATAATGAAGAAGTGGAGGGAAAGCTATAAGTAATGTGAGAACACCAAGCATTGCAAGACAGATGAAAGGATGAGGCAAGAAAACAATATATGATGACATAAGCAGAAACTATCACAAAAATTCACAACTAGCCCATGTCAACCAGGAAGAGAGTTTAGAATTCAAATTGTAGAGCGGCAAGAGTAAATATTCTTTCAGGTATATGAGGTGTCAAAGCCAAACTAGGGTACCCCAAATGTGATTCAAAGGGTTATAATAATCTACAAATTTTCAGGTACAGTACAATTTAACAAAGTACTAGCCCCCACACTACTGATTACTGCTTAGGATAAAACTTTGCAAAGCAACTACATTCTTGCAGCATTCTTGATGTGTCTATTGACCCAGATGTCAGTCTTGCTATAGCTACTTACCTATGATGTCAGACAACACTGGGAATGAATGTTTCAAAGACATGCGAGCAAGGACAAGGTTCTGGTCATATTTGGTCCAGGGCTATCCTTTATCCTTCACAGGCTGCTTTAAGTTCCTACTAAGAAAAGTCCTTATTTCCAGGGCTAGGCTCTGTTTTACATTGTTTTACTTCAGCATGAAACATACCAGAGTCACTAGTAAAATTCCACTCCTCATTACATTGCAGTATAATGTAACAAACTTGTATATATGTGTATATATACACACATATCAAAGATAGTACACTTTATAATAAAGATCTACTGATATAATAGGAAAGAATTTTCATAAGAAAAAACCATTATCTCTAACAATTTTTGTAGAAAACAAAGACTTCTGATTTATGATTAAATGGCCCTAAAGGACAAACATTGTCAAGTTCAAAGAAGGAAACTCCTCCTTTTCTACACCACTGGTCCCTGACTATTCTCTAATCCCATCAGCAATTTACCAATCAGTGAATCTGTCAGAAGGTATTTCCCAGGTGAACTGTTACTGTCTGTGTTTTCTGGGCACAACACACATTTTCTATTTTTATTATTTCTTTAGATTTATAGAAGATGTCAGGCATTCTGGAGGGGCCTTTTCTGTGGTGTAGAATTCTGTACTACAGATAGAATCACAATCTAATCAATGTCATTGCAACAAACAGAAAATTGCTCCATGCTCACTAAACAGCCCTATAATGGTCTACAGACTAAATAAAGCACCAGGGGACTATAAACATTCCCATATCCTTTCCAGTGATTCCACAAAAATACCTCAATAACTGCCTGCTCCAGTTCACCACAACAAAAAGTAATGCAGTCTTTGTCAATGCTATCAAAAGCAGCCTAGATATTGTCCCTCTTAACTAAATCTAGAAAAATTCAAAGCTCTCAAATTGCAAAAAACAGGGATTTTACTGAAACGTGCAGGTTGCCAGAACAGCTCCCAATCCAGTGCTTTAGGCAGGCTTTGCTGAAGGCCAGTGGGAAATTGCTGCTCTTAGCTAACACATCAGATCAGTGTGACTGCAAGGTGGCAGACACACATGAAGGAACAGAGCAAGGTCAACCTGAAAAAATGACAGCAGCTTTCAATATTCCACTCTAGGCAGATGAAAGATGCACAGTCCTTTTTATGATGGTTACCCAAAAAAACTGCTAAGCCAAACACTAAAATGAAAATGAGGATTCTAGTAGCAGTTTTGTTGCAGGTTTCCCTACAGTACATCCAGGTTGTCTAAATTTCATACCCATTCAGAATAGTGGCCTATCCTCTTTGGAAATTGGTAATATCACCTCCACACTTGCATAGCTCTATCAGTTTCATGTCTGGGCTGTCATAGGTATGTGCTATGAACAGATTTGTAGATAGCTTTCCTCACTTCACTGACATATAGGGATGTAAATTCATATTTTACTATGGCTTTAAGCCATCTACATACCTCCTTTTTTATATACACATTGAGAAAGTGCTGTACAGGGCTTTTTTGGTTTTAAGTCACTTGGATAGTCACTTATAGCAGCTGTGATATTCAGCTATTTTGTCTTTTGTGTGTTATACCTCATTAACATAGAATGCAGACGCCCTAGTGAATAATTAGCTACAGTAGGATACTTGACTCCCATAGATGCATTCTTAATTTGACATTTAAATTAATATCAGATTACTGTGGCTTCATTCAAAAGTCACTAAAAAAAGAAAAAACCAAATCCAGCAATGGTAACCTACACAAGAATATATTCACTGGAAACAAAAAAAAAAAAAAAAAAAAAATCTGTCTGCTAGACATGCTATACTAAAGTGCCAAGTTATTTCTGGAATTAATTCTACTGTGCTGCTCAAGAAGAAACAGAACAAGGCTGTGTCCAAAAATAAATCAAGAGGAGGGAAGCCTGTTACAAGGCAGCAAACAACTGTTATTTAAATATTTTTAAATGTGGATGGCATTAGGTGATCCACTTTGCATGAAGAGCAGCTCTGAAGAAGGTATCCCAGGCTGACTTAAGAAGCATTAAGGTGATTATGTCACTTGAATGAAGCATCCTTTAGCAAATTCACTTATGTACTGATAATGAATCACTTCCCACCTTAGGAGCACAGCTACAAGGTTTGTAACCTTTCTCAAACTATTGTAATCTGCTTATCATGGTCAAAAAGGCCAACAGTGTTTATCAGATATCTATTTCCAGCAATAAGTTAAAGGATATTTTAGATCTTATGCAGCATCCATGACATCAATAGAGCTTTTTCTGATTTCTCTTCAGGAACCAAAAATCCAGATAAAAAAGGCAAAGTTGAAATTGGTCACATGGCTGGCTGTTTAACTGGTACTTCTCTCCAGAATTATATTTCTATGGGTGAAGTCTAAAAAGTAGAGTATATAAACTCCAGTTCATTACCATGAGATAATAATTTCCATGTTTGATAAAACCTATAATCTTTGTGAAGGATATGCCATACTAGATGAAGTATCTGACTTCTTAGCCCACCAAAAAATTGAGTTATAAAGGTGTGAAGAATGCTGGCTCAGCCTGCAAGTTTAAGTTGCCTATTTTCTTGTGATTGTTCCCAGAACTTCGAATTGACATGATGGAAAATCCAACTTTAATGTCTGGACTCAAACCACAATGACTACATGACATAAATAACTGATCTTATCTAAGCTCAAACAATTCTGACAGTTCAGCTTGTGCAGTTGCATTACAATAGATAAGGTATCACCCTATCAGTAATGCTGTCACTTTATCAGATATTTTATCTGGCACAAAAAGCACTAAGCTAGAATAAAACTCAGTCATACTTTCTGACTAATGTAAAAGGAATGCATCTGCTTGAATAAAGCTGCCACTGAAGGGCTTGAGATACAAGGAAGCAGGAATGTTAACTTGTCTTGCAAACTTCCTGATTTTTTTCCTATCACCATATCATGTCCTCTCCTACAGCAATTTATTTGGTCTTGTTTGCCAGGCTCAGCAAGAAAACAGTCATTCACTGTACAGGGTTGATTGTTGACTGGGGAAAGCTCAAAAATAGATCAAGTCTGAAAAAGCAGAGGCTCTCTGGCTACAAGACACGAAGAACTTCCCTCTTGGACAGAGGGACTGTGTTTTTGTACAAAAACTATGAACTGTTTCATCAAATGGCACTGCCAGTCTTGTATTTGCTCAGCTCAAGCACTGTTTGGGTGCCCCAAGGACCCAAAGGCACAGCCTGCCACGGGGTCACACTCTGTCTTAGCTAAAAGGCCTTTGTCCCCTTTGCAGAAGCGTTGGCCACAGGCTTCATAGCTCCTCACAGATTTCAAAAATAGTCTTGAAATGCTTATGAAGGTTGGTGCTATCTGAAAGCTCAGGTAAGGCAGAAAACAGGAGGGGGAGCTCTCACTGCACCACATAGGAGGAGAAACTGGCCTGGAATTGATCTTCTACCAAATAGGGAGAGTTCGGGCAACACCATTTGTGCCTCTCAGTGCCATGCTTTGGCAGCCTCGTGCTGGTGGGAAAGGTGCATCACTCTTCCAGCTAGATCCTTCTCTTTAAAGCATTTCCCATTTTCTAAACCAACAGTCTTAAATTTGTTGGTTTTAATCTAATCTTGTAATTTATTTTCCTTACCAGGAGCAAGAAAATAATAATTTTCTGCCACATGAAAGGCTGCATGTCTCCTACCCTGTGCTTTTGTCTGACTGCTGAGCTAGGAGACCTTCACACATTTTTAATCTAAAATCCTCCCCAACTTTGGTTCCCTCAGTAACTCAGCTATGCGGCACACATGTGTTAACACATCAGCACTTGGCGTCACTGAGAAGCACACAGCACTACTAAGAGTACAAGCGTGGAAGAATCATAGTTGCTCTGGTAACCACCACTTTGGATCTTCCTGACTTTTTTTTCCTTCTTGCCTTTAAATGCTCGGCCATAATTCCACACGTGTCTGCATGACACGTGTGCCTTACGACATCTTGACAGTCGTAAGATTTAAATAAATAACAGTTTATCCAATGTCAAAACCTGACAACTGCATTTTTTTTTTTTGTTTTAAGCATATTCCTATATATATTTAAAATTATTCTCAACCAGGGCTTTTGCCAGAACAAAAAACCACACAAATGTAAAGATGGCTTCTGATCTCCCTGTCCCTAGGGAGGGGAACATAGAAATAAAAATTAAAAATATATAAAAAACACAAATACAAAACCAGCCATGACTCCAGAACTGCTTTGGAGCTCTCTTAACACTTGCTCTCACATGACATAGAGATGGGCACAGGGGGCATCCACAGTGCTGCCTCCAAGGAGCTCCCCATGTCACTCCCAAATACCAGTGCTAATCACACATGCAACAACCATCTACTCCTGATCCTGACAATGTACATTAGAAGTTTTGCCAATACACTCATTGCTAAATAAAAGCAGTATCTACAACCTTTAAAGAAATGCAGGATCTTTTTATTTTATAATGATTCACACATTCAATTTTAATAATTACCTACTTTAAAAATTATTAAAAAATTTTGACATTAAATTAATCAAGGATCTATTTCTACCAATGCCTCATTTTTCTGTGGAATATCATTATTCCACTGCTGAAAATTTTATTTCAATATAAGGGGCAATTAAAAAAAGCTGATACAAAGAATGAAGATAGTAAAACCAACACAAAGGCTTTCATAGACTCAATGTGAAAGTGTTATTTACAAAAATATATAGACTAAAGATAGTATTGGAAAATTAGAAGTTTCCACAAATTTACGCCTCCAACAGAGATTTCTTAGCAAGGGACAAAATCACACAGTGATTTTCAAGTACAGTACTTCATTTGTCACAAACATGAAATTGGATCTCCTCTTAAAGAAATATTAAGAGCCAAGAACTAGTCGTGTTAAGGGGCAGGGGTGGGGGAAGGCAGGGTGGACAAGAACTCAGTAGCAGAAACCATCCAGTATGCTGCTGGCACTGGAAACACAGGGGGATGCCAGACTGCTCCAGACGTGCCTCCCTGCTTAGCCAGCCTTTCCTAGGCACAAACAAAGCTCCACATCATCCACTGTAGTTCTAAGGGTTGCACTAACCTTTAAAAACCAAGTTCAGATACTGTGGATTTGAAAAATGTACAACTTGGGTTTGTGAACAGGATGGAAGAAAACTCTTATCTTGTGACCTTAAAGGCAGATATGAATCCTTTCCCCCCTCCAAGTATGTGCACCAAATATCATATAGGGCACATGTGAATAGAAGGTACACCATTTTCTCTGTACCTACAAGTCATCTACAAAATGACAGAAATAAAAAGAAACCACCTTAAATCTTAGCTGGGTGACATTCACTTGTACCCCTGTGAAAAGACTAAGTGGAAATCAATGTCCTACCTTGGGGCCATGCGCAGGCAGAGCAACAGCCGGAGGAGAGAAAACTTGGATCCTCACAGTTCATCTACAGGGTCAGCCTTGTGGATGAAAATATAGGATCTGGAAGCAGATCCAAATCACCTACATGCATTCAATAAAGTGTATCAAACCTTCTTATAAAACTCTAAGGATTACACTACCTCTAAAACACTGCAGCTATCAAACAAACTCAGAACCCAGGTCCTACCTCCCAAAGAAGGAATTTTTTTAAACTCGCCCCATTTTATATATCTCTCCTTCTAAAGTAAAATAAAATTTAAAAAAAGAGAAGATGCCTGACAAGCAGAAACAAATGCTCATGGTTCAAGTCTTGCTTTAACTGCCTTGCTATTACAGTAAGACATATCAAAACAGATTAAGAAGGCTAGTGCTGAATTATGCAGAAATCAGTAATACAGAATTACAGTGGGAAAACCAAGTAGTCTGTCAAACTGCCTGTAGAGAACTTAGAAGTATCTGGGGCATTTGCCAGATAATTTATTTTCACAGAACTATTCTACCATCCTAATTTTTTTAGGATCTCCAATGTCAGTTATATAGAGAGAATGCTTCCACATAAATTTTCATTCACTGAAAAATACCATTAAGATGGTCAAAACTGTATACAAATTCAGAATACATGTGGTGAATAATTTTGGATTAACAAAATGCTGAAAGGGATGCCATGATTCATCTGTTGCATTTTACTTTTTTGGTTGGTTTCCCAGCAGCCACTCACAGAACCAGAAAAGGAGATGTGGGTCTGCCTTATAATTTCAAGTCTGTAATAACAGGACACAGTTTCAAATCAAGTGTTTCAACAGCTCTACCTGAAGCATTTAGGGGCTTCTTTATTTCCTCTTCTCCATAGTAAAAATCAAAATGCAAAAAGAGTAAAGGCAAATTACAGGAAGCATGTGGAGGCAAAATTAATAGGTAGAGCACAGCAAACAGAAACAAAACATCACAGTTTCCATTTATCCGATGCCAAGAACTGTAGCTCCAGAGAGGTCTGTACAAGGAAGGCCATGGGAAGCAATACCCATACCCAAGTCCTCCTGGTGCCCCTGACCAGACCCTTCCTGTCTCAATCCTGCAGCTCCCACTTGAGGAACCACTGTTCCTGTCACCTTCTGGTTCCAGCCTAACCCCACTTGTTTTTCTCTCAGCCCCTTCTCCTTCCTTAAAAATCAGCTGCCAGAGGTTTCCATTTGAATCATGTTTTGCGTGCAGGTACATTTTGTGTGACACCTTTGGCCACAGCACTGGCTGTAGCCAGTCAGGTTATCCTTTACAGACTGCATTACATTTCTGTAACAAAACAATACACTGGAATTCTTAGGGAGTTTTATCAGAGCTACTCCCCACATGTCCAGATATATCAAGCTTCATGAATAGGAACAATTCCTACAGCTGCATGATCCAGAGTAACTCTATATGCAGCTCAAGAGCAGGAATTAATCTGGTCCACCACATTTCCCTTATACAACCCAAACAAAGCCAGGTTCCTACAGAGTTCCTCTGCTGATTGCTATAGGAGCACAGCTGCTGCATAAATTAGCAAGTTAAGTAAATCAGCTGAAGCCAATCTGAATATCTGATCTCGGCATGGAGTTCCAGGATGTGCATTACACACAAGGTAACTATCTTCAAGACTTGGTTTTAATAACTAAGCTGTCTAATTTTTGGTATTAAAATAGAAATTATATCGCTGTATTACCAAGCTTTTTTCACACTTGTATAGATGCTTTAGATAAAAGCTGCTGTTTTACTGGAAATTGAGCATGCTATCACTTAATTCCAGAGGAAGGAAGTGTCTTCTCACTTGTTAAAACAAAACAGAGCTGCCAAACCAAGTTTATCAATTACCTGTCAAATTATAGTACACTTCAGAAACCTACCCCTGAATCCTCAATTATCTCTTTTACCCAATTATCTGCAAGGTGTTGGAAAAAATTAATTAAATTCATTAATTGATCTAGTATTTTTTCTGATTCCCACGCTAACTGAGATGATGCACCTGCCTGCAGACACAGGAACCTGCTTGCTGCAGCTGTACCAGGGCCACCTCAGTCTCTGAGCATCAGCTGCTGTCACCTTTGGAGAGCAGAAAAGCCAGCACAGCATTAATGCAGTTTCCAAATATTCATATTGGCAACTACTCTAGAGCCCCAGAAGGTAAACACAGACCTAAAATGGATCTCTGCTAGTTAAACAGAACATGGAAGAATATTTTGGGCTACAGATTACACCCCTGCAGTACAGTAAAACATATTTCAGTTATTTTGTAGTTAATGGGAAGAACAGAGCAAGTTCTGTCTCTAATTACTCCCCAACACTTAATCCTGCCATTGAAATATTTTTTCTAACATTCAGCCATTAGGCAATGATGTAATGAAGAATCTCCACACATCAAAGTAGTAACTTCTTGCTTGGATACTCATATCAAGACATTAGTTTTATATACGAATCAGGCTTCATTATGACAAAAAATTTATTAATTGACCAACTATTATATTCTATATAGTTGTATGAATTACATTATCACATGCATGTATTACTTGAAATAAAATAATCTGATTATTCTGGTTAACTACATACGTGCTCAGAAATTATGTTACTGAACTCTCCCCCTCTCCAGGCCAACAAACAAATGTTACACCAAGTGACAACTTAATTTCTCTATGTTGGAGGCTCTCCACCCAGCAAAAGAGTACCACAGAAGGAATCAGTAAGATCTTTCTGTAAATTTGTACAGAGATGACCTTTACAAAATAAACGCAGAAGTATCAAGTTCATGGTCTGCCCTTTTCCCATAATCCATATACCAATAAGGAAAGGATAAAACATTTCCCAGTTCTCCATTTGACAATGGCCTTTGAATGTTTCAAGTCAGGCAACAGAAACAACATCTCTGATCAAAGAAAACATGGGATTCCCTCCACTCTCACTTTTCAGAACCTCTCACACCAGAAGGGAAAAGCAATTTGTATTTAGTGAACAGGGGGCAGGAAGCTGAGACACTAACTTTCAACTGTTGGCCAACATGGATGTCAGGACACCACTCAAAAACTCCAAGAGACAGGAACACCCTGAGGTAGAATTTGTGCTCCCACAGTAACACATCTGTGCTAAGGCAGCAAATGCACAGGCACCTGTAAGTTCTGCCCACCTCCCCTTCTACAGGCTAAGGACAAGCTCTGCAGTTAAAAACCTTTACTCCAAATACAATTCCTTCAACCTACGCGCATGTGTAAGTTCTACCATAGAAGACACTGCTTGAACCATGTCTGAAGAGCCCTTTGTGGGCATTGTGAACAAACAGAACGGCTTTTTTTTTTTTCCCCACAAGATTTAAATAAACATAAAAGTAAATTTAGTTGGTAGTCCTTTTAATGAACAAACAGGATGGTAAGCATATTAGCAAAATAGGTCACCAAAAGAAGGAAATTAGGGGGAAAAAAAGCAAAGCTTTGAAAGCCTAAATTAAAAATAAATGAAAAACACAAATATACATTTTAATTTATAGTAGTTTCTCATTTGTGGTCAAAACAGCACTAGACAGTAGAAACTATTTATCTAATCTTAAAAATTAATTAAGAATATGTCAACCCTACCCATATCGCCAGCCCCCAGAAAACCACATGATAGCAACAACTACAAGGCAAATTTATTTATGATGTCAACAACTAGTTAAGAATGTTTTCATAATGGTCCAAAGCCCACTAAAATCCCATTAACTAGTCCCACCTCTGCTAAGCTTTTATTCTTGAAGACGCTTGTGAGCATGCCTCAATTATTTTGACTGAATTGCCTTAATTTAAAGAAAACTTCTTTGTAGAAGCACAGATCTAGCAGCTGGAAAACACAGCCTAGTGGGTTTTGAAGGACAAGCTAATTTGCCTTCTGCCCAGCTAGGGCTACCAAACTTACAATAAGGAAAAAAAATATCTGCAGCTATTCAAATGCAGTTCTTTAGCATTTAAGAGAATTTATACTATGGAATTTGACTGACCAAACTTGGAATAAATAGGCCCTGCACCTGAGGATTAGCAATCAACTTCAATGATTAAATATAAAGGAAAATAAAATCTATTTTTCGCTATGTGACAGTTTACTAACCTACTGGGATAAAACCCAGTGAAATATGACCTTTTAGTCATTAAAATTAATAAATGAAACAGACAAAAAATATAGAGATCCAAAAGGTGCAATTTTTGTAGCCATGTTTCATATTTTAAAGCACCTTTATCCTCTCAGCTAAAGGTACATTTTTATTTTTTGCTAAGACTCTCTTGACAAATTAAAGAAAAAAAGCCCATAGCATAAGAGAAAATGCGAGGGTGAGAAAAATAGTGACACAAAACATATTTTACTTGGCTTATATGACAGTATGTACTACTGCTGAACTTCTATAATGTGTTTAATAGCAACTGGATGTATTCACATATATGGGATATATTCACATTTTATTTCTAAATACTCCCTATCATCTTCGGTGTTTTATTATTTAATTTTTAACTGAAATCTGAGCACCTGAATGTCTTGAGGGACTGATGAAACTCTTAGTTAAGCCCTTTATTAGATGTAAAAAAATTCTCCAAATGATTAATCCTATAAACACACATCTTCGTCCAGCCAAAAAGCTGCTTGAATTCCACTGTGCTCAAATGATCTTCACCAAACACTGCCACAAAACACTAACAACTTGGCACTTTCACTAATGACAGCATTACTAATAAAAATATAACTCTATAGTGAAATCTTCAGCCAGACGCTGAAGACAGCCCACTTCTATGTGGTATACATAAAATAAACTGAATAGTTATCCAGCTCACAAAGACTTTGAAGAATCATCCATCCTGAATTACAAAGCTATTTGAGCTTCTAGAATGAAGAGTTAACAGTATACTCCTATTCCATAACTGCATATTTTTAAAGAAGTGTTCAGAGATGTCTGCAAATGCACAGAGGTGAGGCTGCAAACACCAATTTCAATTATTTGTACAAATTGTTTTAAGACTGGTTTTGATCAATTATATCTTTGACAACCTGAACTATTTCAGTTGAAATAGGCTACCCAGAGTACCTAATCTAGGATGCATTCATTTAACATGGAACATGATAGCACAGAGTTCCAGATAATTCTGACTTAGCAGTTCCACTACTAAATCCCTGCTAAAATCAATCAAATGAGGTGGTAGTGTTTTGGCTGAGGAACTCTAGCATCTTTAATTAAATTTTTAATTTTTATTTAAACCATGAGAGAGGAGTGCTTCATGCATCTGAGGAAAACTTCCTTTGGTTACAACTCTCTGCCAACCAGAGGAATTCCTCAGTCTGCAAAGCCTATCCACACCTATTCCTTTCCCTGCATTCTTCATCAGACCACCATCCCCACTAACTGGATGGGAAAGAAGATTAAAACACCCTGAGAAACAGGTGGGCTGAGAAAATGCTGAGGTGCAGGTAGGAAAGGGGAAAACCAGAAAAAATGAAATCTATTATATCCAAGCCATTATTACTGGACACTCCTCAGACACAACAAGACAGATTTTTTGCAAGAAATTCTCATGAATGGGCACGCATCCTGCATTCCATGAATGGGGTGGAGATCCCATTCTCAAACAGCAGCACCAAGCTGGGTACTGCTGTTTGAGAGGCACAGGTCTCAAAATAGCCAGGTAGCATCTCTGCTGACTGGACCACAACTTCCCATCTCTGAAAATCCCCACTGAGTAAAAGGGAGCAGTCCATGCATGCTCAAAGACTTCCTAGAGTTGGCAACTGAATTCCCCAAGCGTCTCCTGGCTCCAACCTGGCCTCAACCGTACTTTTCTGCATCAGTCCTGCAGCTGCTCTCAGTAACTCCACAAGAGCACCCTGCAGTCCTGCTGCCCTCAGTACAGTGACAGTGGCAAGAATAAAGCCCTGGATGCTGTCTGAGCCCAAACCATGCTCAGGTAAATAAATTAAACACTTCCCACAGTCCAAGATTTACACACATGAAGCCTCACCTCACATAAACTGAAGCAAGTCATTGGACTTTAACAGGGCTGTAACAACCTGCATCAACTAAGAAGATACTCCATAAAGAGAGTCCATAAAGATATTTTTCAATAGGATTCTTCGATGGTTTTAGGGGAGAGGATGGGGGTTTTTTAAGTGTTAAAAGTCAATAGCAGATTAGATAGAAATATCTAAGTTTTTATGCACATTGTTCTGATTTTACATGGTCCTGCCTCCCTTCTCTAATTGGCGTAACATACTTTCAGTAATAACATCTGAAAAGCTGCTGGATGTCTCAAAAGAAGAGCCAGGTTTTTAGAAAAGAAAAGGACCAGTAGAAAAATGTTTCCACTGTAAGAAAACACATTTAAGATAAGTGTCCATCACGTCACAGAAGAATCAGACTTAAACATTTACTGTAACTTGCAATATGAAGAACAATATCCTGCTTTAAATTTCATGAGTATTAATCCCATAATGTTTTCATTTGTTACCTTTTCAAGCATTGTCTGATATTCCTGAAGCATTGCACATCAGTTGTACACATCCCCTTGAATAACACCTCATTTCTTTCTTTGAAATGACATGAAAGCTCTGAACCTCCAAGGCATCTTCTAATTTTATCTAAGCCTTTACACAAACTGTATTCTAACTTTCTTCCTAAAGCTCTGGTAAAGCAACAAAACAACCATTGAGAACATGGAGCTTAAAAAAAACAGCAAAGAAAACACCAAAAAATTATGTAAAAAAGCCTTAGTTTCTGATAGCATTCACAAACAAAAGCTTCATATACCAAGACTTTTCCAAGTGACCAGATGAAATTGTGCATCTACTAATTGGACCTTTGTCTCTAATTTTGAGCCAATACCCAAACAAAACCACAAAGCCATAGACTAAATGAAGGGAGAAGATCTGCACTCTGCCAGAAGAGAAACAGAGCAGAGGGAGTGAACAAACACAAAAATCAGAGAGAACTTCAAAATCTACTGGTGAAAGCAAACATGAATACAAGCCCAGCAGGGGCTCACACATTTTCTGGCTCACTCTACTGAACAGGATGCTTGGAGCTGCCCAGTAATGTGCAAGTCCCAGGCAAGCAAAGCAGGGTCAGTGATGCCAGTGAAGCTCAGACTGCACTGCTGGGTGCAGAGGAAGCACATCTCCACGTGTGTGGATGATCTGTCCAGAAGTGCCAATTCTTGTGCTAATTTCCATAGCAAAAGGAAGAATCAAAGACAAAGATCTGGAAGGGGGAAACAAACAAACAAGTAACCTAACCCCCAAACCAAACAAGAAACCCCTACAGAAGTACTAGGAAAACCCCAAAGTAATCACCTTGTTTGCCTGTTCAATAAGACAAGACTCACCTACTGGTCACAGAAGTTACAAGTAAATAAAACACACTCTATTCTGGCAACTTAAATGGAAAACAAGGTGGTTTATTAGTAAATAATTTTTAAACAATTTACTAGTGATATAGCAGCAATAGCTGTTTTCCCTCAAATACAATGAAGTGAATGAGAAACCTACAAGAGAATTTGTAAATCTTGCAAAATGGTTACAAGACTTGTTTGCCCTAGAAGATGTCTGAATGATCTCACAGCAATTCATTCTTTTTTGTAGAATGTCATCTTAAACTAATGTGTCAGTAGAATAGCTGTAGGACAGATTGATAAAAAATGGTAACAAATTTTCAAAGCCAGATGGTTTCCACCCGAGAGATTTGAAGGACTTCTTATGTGAAACTGCCAAAGGATTGTCATAACCATTGTGCAATATCCCATTTGTACAATCACTTAAATCATCTGCAGTGCTGGAAATTACAGTAAAGAATAGAATCATTAGATTAATGAATCTCCATGATATACAGGAGAAGAGCCAACATGGATTTAGCAAGAGAACTGATAACAGACAAAAATATTAAAAACTCTTTGAAGGAATTAGCTAGCATGCAAATAAAAGATAATCTCAAGGGTTTACAAAATGCCTTTGATCAGGAAGCAGGACAGCAGTCACAAAACCAGCAAGGTTCCAGATTAAAAACTAGGAAGAACATGGCCATCTTGAAATTGAGGAAAGATCAACTTAAAGACTAATATGTGCTTAATGATAAAAGGAATATGAATGAAAAGAACCTTTAGTAACTCTGAAAAATTCCCAAAAATCTAAACTATGAAGAGCTACAGAAAATTCTCACAGTACTGAAAAAAACTGGGCAATAAAATGCAAGAGAAATTCAAGTACCAAAATAAGGCACAAAACCAAGGCTTGCTTTGGCTGTCAAAAGCAATAACAGACTCTAAACTTGCTATTACCATTTCAGGACTGTAGTGTAGACTCATTAACAAATGCACCATTTAACAAAAGAAAAAA
Source organism: Melozone crissalis (assembly GCF_028551555.1). NCBI lineage: Eukaryota > Metazoa > Chordata > Aves > Passeriformes > Passerellidae > Melozone > Melozone crissalis. The sequence goes on along the minus strand of NW_026535782.1, from coordinate 29,787,255 downwards.
ATAACACTTAAACAACTGCAAGAAACCCCACACAACCAAAGCCACCCCACAGACATTTCTCAGTCTGATGGCTTTCCAAAGCACAACAGAATATTGGAAAGAATTAAAATGAAATCTTCAGCAGTAATTCTATATGTATATGCATGCTGAATGAGTTTGAATGCTGCATGGAGTTCTGTTGTCTAACTTTCATCACAGAAGTCTGAGACAAGAAACAGAGAGGGAGACAACAAATTAACGGAAAAAGACTTTTGTATTAGAGGACTATAAAGCAGAACAATCTCAGTTTGAGCATGACAGACAATATGGAAGCAATGTAAATTTCTGTACAATCACAAATCACCTAGAAAGGTAAACAGAAAATAATATTACCTAATTCTAATGAGATATGGATTGCCAAAATTAAATCAGTATACAGAAGTTTGATTAAAAAAGGAAAAGTAATTTCTTTCCAGACAAAAGAAAAGCAGTGACACACATTGCAGCATATGTTAAAAGTCTAAAATAGATCCAAAAATGTTTTAGGAAAGCTCATTGCTTAAAATTCAGCATCCAATAGTGTTCACACATGACTTCAATTCAAGAAAATTGTAAACTGAGGAGAAGCTAGATGAGTATACAATATAAGCATACTTGAGACTGCTGTGGTCGCACATCTCTTCTTGCACTGGCTTGACTGAACACCATCACCTACAGAGAAAATATTCTGCAAATGCATCCTAGGCATCACACTGCTCACTCCCTTCTTTAATACTGGTAGAAACAGGTTACTCATTAAAAGATGAGCCCATTTCACACTGAGAGATAAGCTAGCCAGCACTTCAAAACACAAAAGACACTCAAGATATGAACAGTCATGCTCTCTTCAGTGCTCCAGGATTACATATCTGTGCCTGTCCATAAAGATGGGAAGCCTCTGAAACCAACTGAGTTAAAGACCATGAGGACATCCACAGGTCTAGAAAACAGGATACATAAAAGGAGAAAAGTGAACATATGTGGTCCACAAACACACACAAACTTCAATAAGTTTTTCAAATGCTGGTGAAGAGTGCCTTAAGCTGATCACATGTGGGAACACAGCGGACATATGGCCAAGCTGCCTGCCATCCCTATTTCTCTGGATTTAAATCGGTGATGGCTAAGATTATACGCTTTAAGGAAAACATTCTCAACATTTGGCATCCAATACCAAAAGAGCTGAAAAAAGAGAGAGATAGTATAGCCTCAGACATAAATATACACTCAAATTATAAAGGGAGAGGGACAGGATTCACATCTGTAATATATATCAACTTTTCCATTCAGTCTACATTTACTATGTTGTCAAGTTATCTCATTATTCTTTAGAAGCAGTAAATGTAGATGTTAATGCAAAGCCTTGTAATTTTCCTTTAACTATCTTTTAATATCAGGCAATAGATCAAATTAGAACTTCAGAATCAATCCACAGATAGGAATTGTGCTCCTCGTTTTTGAGATTTAGATTATTAACCGATAAACCAAAATGCTTTCAAGGAAGAAGAACCAAAACACTTCTAAAGTTACATATGCTGCAAATAAAATTAGAGAAATGTTTTGCATAATTTTTCTAAAATTTGAGTCAAATTCTAGCCCAGGACTGTAGACAAATCAATCCATGACAGTTCTGTGAATAATTAAATGACAATTAGCTTTAATAATGAATTATATTTTGATATAGAATTTTAGATTGGACTTGTTAACTGAAGGTCTATGATAATTAATGACAGCTGAACTTTGGCCGTCTTAGTATAATGGAATTTTAATAATGTTTCCTATTAAAGATACTCAAGTCTATTTTTTCAAAAGGTTTAAAAGGCTTGAAATTCTTTTAAGTTATGAAACACTGATTATTTCAGAAGAAGGGTGTAATATTTCTTGTAAAACTCAGTCCATTTCTGAGCTCTTCTTCCTTAGAAACTCTGGAGGGCACAGAAAGAATTCAGCTGCATACATTTAAAGGATGAAATGGGGAAGAAGAAAATACTGCAAGATGAGTCACAACAACTCTGTGCAGAGCTACAGGCTGGCAGAAGAGGGGCAGAAGTGCGGCTGCAAAGCAGCCCAGTAGAAAAGAACCTGGGGACGGTGGTTAGCAGCCTGCTGACACGATCCAGCAGTGTGCCCAGATGGCCAGAAAGGCCATGGCATCCTGGCTTTATCAGGAACAGTGTGGCCAGCAGGAGCAGAGAAGTGAATCTCCCCATGTACTCTGCACAGGTGAGGCTGCACCTTGAGCACCATGCTCAGTTTGGCGTCCATCACTACCAGGAGGACATTGAAGTACTGGCATTCTGCCCATCAGAGATGGGCAACGGAGCTGGTGAAGGGTCTGGAACACAAATTTTGTGGGGGACAGATGGGGTTGTTTAGTCTGGAGGAAAGGAGGCTTGCAGGAGAGCTTATCCCTCTCTACAGCTATCTGAAAGGATTTGGTAGCCAGGTGGGAATTGGTCTCTTCTCCCAGGTAACAAGCCACAGGACCAGAAGACATAGCCTTAAGGGGACATTTACATTGGATATGAAAAAAAAATTTCTTCATTGAAATGGCTGTCAAGCATTGAAACAGGCCTGAAACTTATAGTAATAAACCAAGAACATATGATTTATGGAGACTAATTGCTTAATAATCTTGTTGCATATGTTCTTCATGAACCAAGATGTTCACATTGTGTTATCCTTTTGAGGGTATTGCTCATGGTAGAATGATTAAACACAGAAATACACCCATAGCAGCAGATACTCATAAAAGATATTCTTGCCATAGCACCATAAATACTATTGTATAATATGACAGGGGAAACAGGAATCAAAGTATAATAGTATTTAAATTGTGCATCTCAATACCCTGGGAGAAATCAAGTTAAGAGCTGCTGCAGACAATGCAAAGCTGTCTGCAAATAGGTGAGTTAACTCTGAAGAGGTACCTGTCCAAAGACTAGGCCCTTGCACTGCATTCACTGGACACAATGGTTTCTTAGACCTGAGCAAGACCACAAATTTGAGGAACCATCAGTGTCTGCCAGTTAAGGCAGAGTTATAGCTCTAGTTTCAAAAGATACCGCACCACTGTTCAGAGGCCATAACATATTCTAAAATAATTTCCTTAACAGAATCATCTAGCTTGGGAACGATCCAACAGCACTGCAGACAACATTTACCTTTCCTGCACTGATCAAAAAATAAATTCCTGCACAAGAGCAAGAGAGAGGGGGCAAAGAGGGAAATACCATCCTATCTTAACCCACAGCTGAAACATGCTTGATAGTTTCTTCTCTCAACAGAATGCCAATCAAAATCACTCCTCCATAAAAATGTCAGTATTAAACTATACCTCACCAGCATTTCACCTCACCAATTCATAAAGTTGGATATAAATATTTTTACTACACATTATCACTGGCTTTGGATATACTTTGTTTTTTCTCCTTTGAGGAAACATTAGCATAGCAGCCATCAAGTATTTTACTTCATTTCAGCTACAGGTGTTAAGATAAATCTTCTATTTGATAAGCAGTTCAAGAGTCCCAATAACGCTACATCCATTGCCCTTTGAGGAGGAAATTACTCTTTAATATTTTCATTAGGGTAATAGAGGATCCAAAGCAATCAAGATTTTGTGGCGCTAACAATGGACAAGGCTTGCAACACTTAAAGGACAAGATGAGACAAGAGGCAATAAACACATTGTCATGTGACGATAGGTGACAGAAAAGGGGGCTTAGCAGTGGTGGCAATGAACAATATGATTTGCAAAAAGTCCATTATCAGACAGAAAAGCAAAAATAACGCATATTCATGTAAAAAATAATCTTTCTATAGTAGAAAAAGAGGTCAGGCTTTGAATTGATCAATGTTGTTTCTACATAAGTAGTAGAAATAGGAATTATCACAGCACCTCAAAAATCCAGGGAGGCTCAAGGGTTTGCCACTGGATTAAGTCAAGATTGGAGCAGTAACACAGCAAGAAGAGGAGCATGCAGCACAAGCAAGCTCCTCTTCCCCTGCTCTGCCTGTCCTGGCAGGCTACACGCATTCATTCATATGGGATTCGCACGGGTGAGCGCACAACTCAGCAGCAGCTCCCAGGATTAACACTCAGGGTTCACAGGCATGGTTGGAGGGATGAGCAATGCATGGGTGTGCCAGAAAGTCTTCAGAAGTCATCTGAGCATTTTCACACTTCTGCTCTGATTTATATGTGAGCAGAGGCACTGGGGAGTGAAAGACAGACAGGAATCATTGTGGGAGTGGGGCTGTGAAGCTACAGTGGGGTGGCCAGTCCAAAGGTGCTATCTTCTCCAATATAGGCAAGACCCCCTCAGAGACAGGACACCCATAGACCCAGCATTTTACAAGTAAAGAGCTTAAAAAGAATAATATTAAAAAGTAAAAATTCAGTTACACAGGGTTTCACAACAGTAGTTCTTAGTAAGAGTGGCAAGAGGAAAATCCACCTCTGACTTCTTTTTGAAGAGTACAAAGAACATAACAGTAGAAAGAAGGACCTACAAGTGCAAATTTGCAGCTTCATTGGAGATTAAAATTTCCTGTAACTGCATAAAAGTTGCCCTACATAGGGCTGTTATCGTCACCATTTTCCCTTGAGAAGTATATATTCATTAAAGGACATAAAGAGAGAAAAAGTAAGATCAGCAAATGCATATAATGCATATGATCTTGCACTGGTAAATCAGGCATATGCATGGAGAGATGAACTCAGCCATCATATGCACTTGTGAAGCAGTGAAAAAACAGCTATGCAAGCTTGAAACTGAATTATTATCTAGCTGAGCATACAATAAAGCTGTGCCAGGCTTTCAAGCTACAGGCTCAAAACAGCCAAATATTTCACACTTCGACAAGAGGATCAGAGATGCTGCAATCTACAGGTCTTAAAAGTGCTTCTCTTTTATTATTAACATGGTTAATTTAATTTCACTACGATATAGGTACACATTTGCATAAAGGAGTTTTGGGACTAAAAGATTTCTAAGCTGCCATAGCATAGTTCTCTAAGATGCTGATCTTAGCTGACGGGTTTCACAAATTAGGGTTTGTGCATTGAATGCAGATTTTTAGACAGTCTGATTATCACTTCATAAAGCCAGCCCTCTGCCTCTAGAAGGAGAGTGATGTTTTCTTAGTTTAGACCCCAAAGCAGAACCAGGTTGTATCTCCAGGATGAGACACTCCCCCCACCATGGTACCCCAAGTCAGAGAACCCATCCTTCTTCCTGTCATCAGAGTAGAGCTCTAGGTCTGTATCAGGAAGCAGAAAATCACAATACAGGATTTGCAGTGTGAAGCAGCTGGTGTTGAGTATACGATACCATGGTACAGAGTGCGTGGGAAGGCGACTATTCCTAAGTAACTCCATGGACTGAACACACACTGGTGGTTGGAACATGTAGTTTCATCCTGGAGTTAAGTGTTCCAATACTGCTCCAGGAACCAAATTGGAAATATTGATTTTAAAAGTGTACCCATAATTCAAGCTCAAACACTAATGTAAACAAAAACTAAACATGGAGTCCACCATATTTAGGCAACCAACACAAGCCATGAGATCAAAAGGCCTATCTCCTGCTCTTTACAACTACCTTGCTCTTTGATGTGGGAAGCATTAGGCAATTAATGAGAGAACAAGAGAACCTGTCCACTATTCAAACCAGTAGGTGCTCAGAGCATGTCTACATTCCAAATCCAGGAAAGAGCCATGAATATTCCTGTAATATGAGTTCATCTTGTCCAAATACACCAGGTCTGATGGCTTAAATTGCTGCCCTCCTCTAAGGACAAGTACAGATCTGTTTGGGAAGAGAGCAAGAACATGCAGATCAGAGCTCCACAGGAAGCAATACCATTTCCCAAGTGTGTGGTACATAGCACCTCCATCTAGAGTCATCCTGTAATTAAGTTCATGCTAATTTGCATGTGTGGATCTCTATATGGTACAATCTATATGCCACCTGCTCTGTGCCTACACATGCAGCAGAAGACACAGGGATACATTCCCAAGCACGAATCATCTTTTCACACAGAGATAGCAAAAAGCAGCTCTTATCCTGCCAGACTTCACCAGCCAAAACTCTATTTCAGGCAATTTCCTGCTAGCACACACCTGCCAGTGCCAAGCCTTGGTCTCAACTTTTTTTCTGCCCTGCACTGGGAGCAACATGCTTGGAATGAACAAAGAACATACTGGTTTTCTCTCCTCTATGGCAGAAATTTGTTACTGAAAGATCCTACTTGAATGACCTAGAGCTATTTGAAGAGTTCAAGTTAGAACAAACTCCCACTGTAAAACCTGTCTCTTGCCAGATAAAATCTGTACTTGTAGCAGTATCCCCCATCAAAAAGTCACAATTTTAGCCATTGCAGATATTGGCTGAAGTGCTGCGTGACTCCAGGCACAACACTTACAACCTCAAATGCTTTCTACTAACCAGAGGGTTTCAAAGAGAGGCAGGGAAATGTAGATTGGACACAGCTCTGCCAATTAAAATAGAGCAGATAAAGTTTTGAGGGCAAAATGAAACGCTTTGTCCTCTCTCATCCTTGGGCTGCAGTCTCTCTTTCAGTAAACAGAGCAAAAAAGGATTTGGCTTTCTTAAAATATGTACAATTCCACCAAGCTTCTTGAAAATCTGTGAAAAAATACACAATTAAATACTGTTACTTTAATGCCATCAACAAGATGCTATTTTTGAGAGCATGTGTGACATGACGTAATTCTATGCTATGCTGAATTTTAATACTCTAAGTTCTGCACAGACTGAAATTTCTTGCAATCTGAGAAAGTAAAGACTATATTTTCAGAGAAATGCCTCAGAATTTTCTTTGTGACTCATGTGGGACATCTGGGCTCCAATTTTTATATATAACTAGGTAGGCTTGCTTTATTCTGCTGTAAAGATCAGCAGGGAGGGAAGGTTATCGAAAAAGTCCAACTTTAAGTCCCGCTGTATTGCAAGATAGCCCAATAATGGCCACATGGTTAGCTCTAGTGTAGTCAGGAACAGTGGAAAGTTATGATTTACATTCTCCTAAGGGCAGGGCTGAAGAAGTGATCTATTTGATGGGATTAACGGGCCCATCTGGAGCAGCACACAGAGAAGAACCTGGGATTTTATGTTCACGCGCTGTGCGTGCAGTCCAGCACACAACAAGGCAGACTGAGGTGGTCCACAAAAACGAGCCTTTGTTCAGAACACTTCTAGAACTGAGATGTATGAGAAGCTGGATCTCATCTTTGTAGACCATGCCTGCTCATCAGTGAGCACAGAGAAGGACACATTCATTCCATCATGATGTCCAAATCCACAGCTGGCAAGCAGCACTGCTCACAGACGTCTCAGACATTACTTGCCCTGACAAATTAGAATAGGAACAGAGCAAGGTGTGTCAGCCTGACAAGAAGATCTGACTGTGAAGCTGTGCTCCACAGCAGAGGACAGTATCCTCCTCAGGACTGAAGCTCAGCAGGCAGAATAGGTATCCCACATGGTCACTATCACTGCCCCACCACTGTAAAGTGTGACAAAGACTCTGTTGGTACAGAGTTCCCACATCAGTAATTCCCAAGCAATTACAGCCTTTGCAGCACCCTGCCTCTCTAAACCCACCATTATGGAGGTACAGCATGAGTTAGTCATATTAAACCTGGAATCCAAATCTGAGAGATGATTCGTGAAGGAAACACTGAAACCTAATTGTGATTGCTGAGCATGAAAACAAAGCCACCTGATTTATAAGCCAAGTATGGCTGGCAGTTTTGTCATCCTTGTTTCCTGCACCACCTTTGGAAATTTTCTTTTACTTCCTGGTGCTGTTTTTTGAATTTTGTGAGGGCTTGGGGCTGTTTTGTAATCCAAACACCACATACTGAGACATCAAGCGCAAAACAAAACAGAACCTGAGCAGAACTGTGTTGAGGAGAAGATTTTTTATTCCTGGATTGGCCAGGCATAAACCTGACTCTAAAAATAGGCTGAGAAATTATTTTCTCTAAGGCACCAAAGCTTGAAGAGATTTAAAAATTGCAAGTGAAATCTGTATAAAAGCAATGAAAATATTGTTCCATCACTGACATCAGTCATTCATCATCATCCATAACTGATCATTATTGGCATCAGTCAGGGCATCACATGAAATACTAAATATGTGATGGGATATGGACACTGTATTAATTGTATCATACTGCACAGTCAGTTACTCTACTATTTGTAGTGCAGCTAGACTATGCTTCCAATTGCAACCTTAGCTATGAAACCTGCATTAAAAAAGCGATTCCCAGAGCATCCCATTCCTTCAGTGTTTAAGGCTCAATACTGAACAGCATGTTTGCTTCAATAAAGCTGCTCTGACCAGCAATCAAGGGAAGAATGGCCATGTTTGTCAGATGAAAAATTTAACTCAGGACCTATATGATAATAAGCAATTTAAAACCATGCCCTGGTAAAATCTAGGATGGCCACCTTCCTTCTAGGAATAGCGAGTCAGCAAAAATTTGAAGAAATAGATATGTCTCCTAAGCAGACCCACACATGTATGTACTGAATCATGGACAATTTAAATAATCATTATATTAAAGCAAATTAGAAAAATCACACAGTAGAGACTCGGAAGAAAAGACAGACATGAGAAAGATTTGACAAGAAAAAGACAAGGTAAGAATAATCAGCTGCACCAAAGAAAGCAGCAATCTGCAGAAACCAGACTTTCAAAAATAAAGTTCTAGGGAAATCTCAAAGGATTCTGGCCCAGTTTCTAAAAAGCCTTTTAGAGAGGTGGGGATGGAATGAAGAACTAGTACTTTCTAAAATGAGAAGTGCTGAACTTTTTGCAAGGAACACATCTGCTTGCTTTCCTCACTGAGTGAACCTAAGGAAATGATGCCCTGTCAGCATACTATTTTCTACATCCTCTTCTCAAGCTATTTACCAGTTTGAAGAAGCAAGTAGTGGTCATAAGTCCTCCAAAGAGGGTTCAAAACAGGGAAACTTATGCAGCGAGTTACAGCAGGTTACTTGTTTCATGCTCAAAAGACAAACAACTCTCTCTGCACATGCTAACTGGCATTTGGTGTGGGCTGAAGACTTCACTTAGCCCAAAGGGAAACATGGTTGAACCAAGTACAGCTGTCCTGTGCTGACTATCAGCTAAGCACACAAGTTGCACTTCACAGGTTTCTGCAAACCAGCTGTATCGCAGTAACCTCAGCTACAACCTGAACCATCAACTCTTCCTTGGGTATCTGCAGCCAGAGACAGCCCCTTGTGTGTGTTCAGCCAGAGGAAGCCCAGAAATGCCTTTTCCAATTCAGTGGGATCTATGTGCAGAAGGGGATTGAATGACCCAGGTTGTTGGAACTGTTACCTTGCTCCTGGCTGAATTTCATCACTGTGTGAAAATGGGGCATGTTCTGTAAACAAAATATCTCTGCATTTTTCTGAACAACACACCAGATTAGTTTTCCACTATCAATCTTTACTTCTCTATCATCCTTTGCCTTGTTTCCTTATGCAAAACCACAACTTCCACACTAAAAGATACAAAAAAACCCACCTGAATGCAAACCAAGCATTTACTGCACCAAGTCTAAAATTATAAAGCTATATTACATGTGATTATTTCAAACATTAGAAAATTAAAAAAACCAAATTATCTGCAAGCCCAAATTAACACTCCAGTGACTTATGTACCATATCAACTTACACTTTGGTGAAGGAAGGGTCAGCTTAGTAACAGATAGCTGCACAATCTAAACCACAAACCCTAATTTAAAAACCTGAATTCTCACATTCAGTGCAATGGGGAAATCAGGAACCAACAGAATCCAGAAATGCCTTCACATTGGATAGCAGCTTCCAAAGAAAATGGCATTAAAACCTGAAAAGGCAAAATCAAGTTTAAATCATACCATTATTCTGTCAGTGAATTGTCTCAATCTCATAAGAAGTATTTGAAAATATTGAAGTTTTCTGCAAATACAATTTGCTTCCCTCCAGGATAGATGGTAACTGAGCAAGTAATCTGACATTTTTAATTTTTAGTTTAGAGAGAATAAATTACTTGCTTTCTTGTTGGATCTAGCCCAAAAATATATTGAATGTTTAAAGCTGAACATATGCTTAAATATCTCACTCAACTTCATCACTGAAGAATTAGTTTTTCCACCCATTTTTCATTATTTTGTGTTTCTTTTGAAATCAAGTTTTAACAAACTCAAACAAAACATTAGTATTCTACTCAAGTTTAATTCTTCCCCCTACCTTTGCTAGTTCTTGGCAAAAATGTTTCAGCCTGCATTAGTTAATATAAAGGGAAAAAATTCAAGACCCTCTTCTGAGGGCTGGAGGTCTAATTTTATCTATATGACATTTTTTCTCCTACCCCTCTTCACAAGCTTGATTTCAGTTACTTAATGGAGAACATACTTACAACACCCTGAATTAGAAGATTTCCAGAATCTGTTGTTACAGCTGTAAATGACAATCTTTTTTGCCAGATTCCATGACCAACAATTTACCCCAGCCTTTCTGTAAAATACAGTCCACAAAGCAATGTTATTGGTTGCAGCAAGGTGGGAGGCAGCCTCCTCTGCCAGCAACAGGACAAGAAACAGCCTCAGACTGCACCAGAGGAGGTTCCAGTTGAACATCAGGAAGAATTTCTTCACAGAAAGGGTTGTCAAGCATTGTTATGGGCTGCCCAGAGAGATGCCCATCACCAGACACCATCCCTGGAAGTGCTTAGGAGACAAGCAGACATAGCACTTAGTGCTATGGTTCAGTTGGCCCATCACTGCTTTGTCAAAGGTTGGACTCTATGATCTGGGGGTCTTTTTGAACCTAAATGGCTCTGTGATTAGAATAATATAAAACAGGAAATAAAGTGGTTTACATAATCGTGCTGCTATTGGGATTTTTGTTGTTCTTTGCCTTTTTTTTAATAACACTAGTGTTGAAATAAAAAAAGGACACACATTAACAACAACTGAGGCAACCTGTGATATGCAGCCTAGGAAACTACTAGTAAAGAGATATGCCTAGCAGCTCTGAAGTCAGAGCGATTAAGAGGCAGGCTACTCCTGGATGCATTTCTCCTGCTCCAGGTACTATTTTAACCAAGACCATATAAAAAGTCAACAATAAATATTTTATATAACTATTATTTATAATATAAGTTGTTCAATGGAAACAATGTAAAATAATGTTAAGTGCTGTTAGGAGAATTCAAAATTAAATCAGATGATACAAGAAACCTGCTCTTAGTGCATATGTGCACAGAGAGACTATATGCATGCCCATGTACAAATTATTCCCAGCAAGCCACTTTCAGCTCAAACAATTACTGAACTAAGTATTCTCCAGCTAGGTATTCACATCTATATATAGGTTTTCTAGCAACAACATTATGTAGTTAATAATAAAGAAGGCCTGCACTAAAACAGAAAATCTTATTAAAGGTTATTAGTGAAAGCTGATGTTCTACAAAAATTAAGTTCTCATAATGTGAATTAACAACTAAGGCAGCCAAAATCCCAAGCTGTTATCGGAGGCAAGGTAATTGCTCTGGCTGGGATCTATCCAAGATTAAAACATCCATAGTTAAGAGTCTCTGAAAAGCATTCAAGCTCCCAGTATAGTCACTAGTCAAGGCAATGGATTTAAAGTATCTACTTCAGGGAAAGTCAAATCACTCTCTAGGATCTTGTAGCCTGTCCTGACTTGAAGCTCAATGCAATTTGCCTTGCCATCAGAGTTTCACATCATTTAAAGTGCCCAGGGGATGGCAGATACCAGATGGGGTTGATGGAAGACTCACACATCTAAGGAATAGCAGCCAAAGGCCACAGGGGGTGCCCAATGCTAGGCCTGAGGGGTGCCTGTTCAGGAAATTCTGAGATCTTCACCAATAGAACAGGAGTCATACACCCTATTCATATGTAAGAACTAATGATAAACGTTTAAATTCAGGTATCAGTCTCAAACTGCAATCAACCCCAAGATATATTAGCACATAAGGAATAGGAAAAGGAGAGGTGGTTCCCTGGTGTTTAAAACCAAATATTCTCTCTTTAGAAGCCCGCACACCTTCTCCCACCTTCCCTTTTGGCCAGCATCCAGAGATGTGCACCAACTGCCAAGTTGAAGAATAATTGCAAATTGAATTCAAATCTTATGGAAATGCAATCTGCTTCCCATAGAAACAATAGAAAAATACAGCCCCTACCACCCCTACATATTTAAATAACAAAGGATTAGACAGCACATGTAGAAAACTATTTTTTCAACTTGAAGAGTTGGAGGGTTTGAAGAAGGGAGCAGAAAACACTTTGGCAGCATATTTACTATGCATTGTTCATAAGCATGCCTAGGAGCTTTACACTTCGTAATGCAGTTGAAAAATGCTGATAAATCTTAGTTAAAATATAGCCTAGGGTATAATGATTATAGGGCTCAGTGTAGTTCAAGGTTTTTACTTGCACAAGATTATTCCAGCAATCTACCCTCACACAAAGTTTTTGTATCTTCACTGTAGAAAAACACCTTAAAATCTCTAGCTGTAAACCTGATTTCAAGTCAGAAAATGTATCTACAATCCACCACTGCCACTGTAATCTTGTATTTAGCTCTTATTGCCATGTTAAATTTTATTATAAGCTTAATTTGTAGTTTAATTTAGATAGCTGGTTTGTGGCTATATCTTGTCTCTCAATGGTAATGAGAAATAGGAATTTGAATTACATTCCCACAAGTTTTATTTCTTCACCTTGCACATGATTTTCTTTTACCTCTGCTTCCTCTAATTTTAATTTTACCTTTGTGCAAAGGTGAACCAGAAATTTGCCTGCTTCTTGTAGTTCACCAAACACAGGCAGTCACTGACAGGGTCACACTCCTCCAGGAGTGGCCACTGAATCTCCCCTGTGGCTTTTATCAAGGCACCTGGAAAACAATTGAATACATATTTAAAATGTGACACCTGAAGAGGAAAAGAAAGGTGGCTGCAGCTCAGGAAGGCAGTGCTTCTGTGGATGTCACTGCTCTTCAAAGCCTGCAGCTACCCAGGGAGTCTCTTGTCCAAGAGCCCTTCTGACAAGCAGGGCTGTGGGACCACACGGCCCCACATCCACAAACCTCTCCTGGCATACACTGCAGGAAATTTAATCAATCACAGCGATGCTACTGCCTCCCTAGGGCTCTCCTGCAGGCTGCTGCTAAGGAAAGGATCAATTTGGCAAAACAAAGCCACATTTAAACAACAGCAAATGCATCCCTTTTTCTTTCAACACTTGGAGAAAGGGCAGGTAAGTGCAAACATCATTTTGAGAAAAGCAAAACAGTTTTGCATTCAATACTGCCCATGTTCAAACATTCCTGATAAATTCTGAGATAGAAACTAAACATTAGCTTTAAAAGCTCTCACGAAAACATTCTTCAGAAGAATTCTGGAAAACAGAATCATTATGGCGAAATAAAAACAAACTTAAAAGCAGCAAAACTTATAGAAAGAAATTATATATTAAAAAAGCAACAATTCAGTCACAACTACTACGAATCTCAAGAACGCAAAGCATAGGGACACTGACTTTTTAAAAAATATCAAAACAAGTAGTTCTGTCTGGCAACAGATTCTACACCATGTTACATAGAACAGACTTGTTTTCCATTTGCTTGAGATTTTACTGCTGTGTAGATTCTACACACCTCTCCTCACAAAGAGTGAAATACCTGCTCCTTATTTACTTCCCCCAAGGAAGAACATGAGCAGAGGAAACAGCTAGATCCACAGTACCACACTGCACACGGAATTGGCCAAAACAGCCCTCTTTTGGGAGCTACAAAAGGGAAGCAACACATGCATCCTCAGTGGCATTTGTAGTCCTTGCTGATGACAGGATGGTGGTCAAACCCAGGGTGACTGCTGGCATCACAGCGCTGCCCTTCATTCCTAACCCATCCAACTGTCTTATCTTTCACCTGCAGTTAGTCTACTGTCACCTCAGATATTCCATTTCCAGCTCCCTAAATGCAAGGATCCTCCTAACCATAACTAAATTCTCCCCAGCTGCCCAGGAACAAATAACAGGATGGAGATGAAATATTCTTGAGCTCTGTCTCCTGGCCATAGACAGAAGCAGCTACAGAGAGATCTCATTGAGTCCATGCTTCCTGGCTTGGAAAATGTTGCATGAAGATGAAATCTTAATTTCCTGAACAATTCAGTTGTGTCCAGAACCAATGGTGGAAACGGCCACTCTGATGAAACTGAAATTTCAAGGATTCCTTTTAAGGATTTCAATTAACAAATAGAAGTAGAACAACAAAAAATATTTTCAGTCCATGAATATTTCAAGCCATGCTTCATTCAAAGACATATCATTTAGGATGTTATTTCTTATTATATAGAACAATTAGAGGAGTCAAAAGCCAAATACAATGTTTTGATTTCCTTAAAATAGTGCTTCAATGAAGCTAAAATAACATGTTTTGAAAAATCAGTTTTATGGACAAATTAATGTTTGTTTTCATCCTCATTCAAAAGAAAATCCAGCATTGGCATTTCATTGAAAACAGGCATGCCAAGTTTCAACCAGCTGTAATATTGCAACTGTGAAAACAGATTCCAGAGGTTCATAATCAGCTTTGAGCAATTGTTAAAAATTAAACCCACACACCAAACAAATCTCCTCAGAAAATGGCAAAAAAGATCCATGACTTCACAGAAATAAAAAAAACCAAGCTAATAAACAACAACAAAGAAACCCAAACAAAACACTTCAAGAAGAGAACAGCTTCTCAGCAATATTCCTATGGGAGTCTAACACGGGCAAAACAACTCACTTTTCATGCACTGGGTCTGAGAAATGGGAGAGTTGCTTTTGCTATATTTTCCATATAAACCTCTTTCCCTCAGAGATCTTTTGAGACAAACAGGAGCCACAGAAGATTTTCACTCAAAACTTTAATATTCAGGAAAGTTTCATGCAACTTAAGACATGACAATGCAGTGTAACTCTCTTCTAACAGAAAAGGTTGAAAAATAGTTTTTCCCATTTATGACGCCTAAAATTATTTACATTTAAAGCACATATCAAGATAATTAATACAAATATGATACAAACATTTCCAGGAAAGACACATGCATACCTTACTGCAGTCTAAACACTGTGAACAAAGTCTTCCAGCATTCATTCTGAGATTTTGATTTTACAACGGCCAAGTCCATCATATCACAGCATAAGTGGCAATTCTAACACTACACCCACATCCAGTAAAAATCAGTTTGTTTTTTCTTTTAATCAGTTCAGCAGTCACTACCACCTTTCTTCAGTGTTGAAATTGTTTGAGTGATTTTTGTTCAAACAAGATAAAACCTTATGTTGGATAGAGCTATCAAATTGTCTGTGAAGTACCTGCTTCATCTGCTACTGGTATGCTTAAAGATTATCTGATGAGTTGTAGTGGTTGAATTAACCAGAAATCACACATACTGTTGTTTATCTTGGACAGAAAAGTAAGAAAAGAAACGTATAAATTTTTCATCCAGTGACTGAAGACACTAAACAATCATACCAAAATAAATTGTAAAATCAAAATTATAGAATAATTAAGAGTGGAAGAGACTTACAAGATCGCAGAGTCCAACCTTCGACCAAACATCACCATGCCACCTAAGCTACAGCACAAAATGCCATGCCCAGTATCTCAAACACTCCAGGGATAGTGACTCCACCACCTCCCTGGGCAGCCTGTTCCAATGCTTGACAACCCTTCCAGTGAAAAAACTCTTCCTGATGTCCAACCTGAACATCCCCTCATGCAGTGTCAGGCCATTCCCTTTTGTCCTGTCCCTGTTGCCTGGGAGAAGAGACCAACCCCCACCTGGCTACAGCCTCCTTTCAGGTCCTTGGAGAGAGCAGAGTGACCAGCTGCCACCAGGATGCAGCTCCATCCACCAGCACTCCCTGGGCCCAGCCACCCAGACGGCGTCACCCAGCACAGAGAGCACCTGTCCCATCCATGGCTGCCAGCTGCTCCAGGCGAACACTGTGGGAGGCAGTACTGAAAGCTTCACTGAAGTCCTGGCTGACAACATTTACAGCCTTTCCCTCACCCACAAGGTGGGTCACCTGCTCTCAAAAGAAAATCAGGTTGGTTAAAAAGGACCTGCCTTTCCTAATCACATGCTGGCTGGGCCTGATCCCTTGGCTGTCCTTCTTCCACATTCCTCTGGACCCTCAGATAGATTTCTTCCAGCCCCACAGACCTGTGAGGGTCTGACTTGTGACCTCCACAGTAGGTCACTACTTCCTCCTGGATTGCAGTGGGTCTAGTCTGTTCCCCATCCCTGCCTACCAGCTCAGGGGGCTGGTTACTCTGAGGATAGCTGGGCTTTCTGTTAGACTGAGGCAAAGAAAGCATTAATTATCTCAGCCTTTTCTTCATCCTCAGCTATGCTTTTCTCTGCATCCATAAAGAATGGAGGCCTCTTTTTGTTTTGTGTTTATAAAAACACTTCTTATTACCTTTTACAATAGTGGTCAGACTGAGTTCTAGATGAGCTTTTGCCTAACCTTCCCTCTACATGAGCCAGCAACATGCCTGTTCTCTTCCAGAACTGTATCCCCCTTCTTCTAAAAGTACTAAGCTCTCTTTTTCCCCCTGCCCCTTGGTTCCAGCAAAATCTTCCAGCTCATACAGGCTCATCTTCTTGCCTTCTGGCTTGGTTTTGGGCCTATAGAGATGGCCTGCTCTGATGCCTATAAGATTTCCTTCTGAAATTATGTCCAGCCTTCTTGAATCCCTTGGCTTCTAAGGCCTGTTTCCCAAAGGACTCTCCAAACCAGTGTCCTCAAGAGGCCAAAGTCCACCCTCTTGATGCCCAAAGTACAGGTTTTGTTGACCCCCTTCCTTACTTCATCAAGAATCAAAAACTCAATCATTTTGTGGTAGCTGTGCCCAAGATGGCCTCTGACTACCACATCTCCCACCAGCCTTCCTCTGTTCATAAACAGAAGGTCCAGCTATGTCAACTTATCTTCCACACATGCCAGAAACCTCCTAGACTGCATCCTCATCACTGTGCTGAGTTTCCAGCAGGCAGCCATCAAGATAAAAGTCTCCCATAAACCAAAAACATCATAAAAACATCAGCCAGTTGCTTATATCATACTTCATCTTATATCTTCATCCTGGTTGTGTGGTCTGTAACAGACCCCCACCAGGATGTTGGCCTTCTCCCTGATTCTTACGCAAGTAAGGCCCTCAACCTTATCATCACTGTCCTTGAGCACTATAAAGTCAAACTACTCCCTAACATGCAGAGCCACCCCACTGACTCTCCTTCCCCTCCTATCCCTTCTAGAGAGCCTATAACCATCCACAATATCGTAAGTCCTGCCTGGAAATTCTCTACTAAGTCAATCCCATCTAGTGCACACAAAATATAAGAAAACACATTAGCCTTAAACCACATAAAAAAGAGAAAAATTTGCGCAAGAAGCTTGTGTTAAAGCCCAGAAATTACTTCTGTAGCCCAGAAAAAACCTGCATCATGTAATCTCCAAAAAAAATTAAATAAGAGAACACAAAGAGGGACTATTTCTTTAACACTTTGGCCCACAATGCAGGCATGAAGGAGGGGAAACCGATAGGGATCACTGCAGGACTACTTCCAGTGGAGCCAGGGCATCCCTGCCTCATACTCAAAAACTCAGCAGCCTGATGCACCACAGCTGATATTTTGGGTGGTTCCTCTGAGTGAGACAGGCCCAGAGCAGAAGCAGTAGGGTTGTACACTGTCCAAACACCTGCATTATCAGAGAAGCAGCTGAGTAATTCCACCAACAGACTGTGTTCCCTGATGAGCACCAACATGTTGAAAAACAGTCTGAGTTCTGCCTACAGAGGACTTTCACTTTGTGGCCTCACTAAAGTGCTAAACTGAAAGAGTAAATCAGAAGATGACACTGGACCTGTTCACCTGAGGGCTCTGAGACCTGCAGAAGCAAACACAGATTTCACTCTGGGACCTTAGATCTGCAATGCTCCAAAGACACATTTAGCTCAGATATTTCCTGCACTCCCATGAGCAACAGAGGAGAGGAAAAATGACACTAAGAAATATTTAAACTAACAATGTAAGTTAGGAGGAAGAAATAAGATCTTTAATTTTTTTGTCTTTTGAGTCTAAGATTTTGGATTTTCTTTCTGCCTTCCTACACATATGTTGTCTACACTTCAAGAAAACAATGAGATATTTCCTCAACCACATCTAACATTCACTGTTACAGACTTCAAAGAACTTGAAGGTTTTTCCCTTCAAATTCAGTACTGGCAAGAAATGGGGAAAATCCATAGTGCACTCATGACTTACCTCATGTACCCCATGTGTTCAGAATAATAAACTTATATATAACAGAAAAAGTTTTTAGCAGTGATAAAAAGCATAAAAATAAGCACTTTTCACATTGTCATGTGCATGGGTATTAAGTGATAATGAAAAGCTATTTGGAGTATGACAGAACTGGCACTCCACCAAAATAGAAGGAAGCTCCCTGTTAAGACAGGGAGTTTTACAAATGCACAGTCTACCTGCTGTTTTTTTCACTGCTGCTTTATCTTCAGAAAGAATAAAGCTTACTAGAAAGCTTAATAAATTGACCAATTATCACATGGGAGATACTCTAGAGTGAAATCCAAGCAGATGGTCTTATGAAATTTCTGATCACGTCTACATCATGCTTGGAAATAAGCACACAGCCTTCCACTGGAAACTAGATTAAAAGCACAACCCACAATATGAAGTAGAATGCTTTATGACTAGCTTGACACATTTTAAATTTAATTTGCATCCAGCTATAGTTTTACTTTTGCGCCCACCATCCCACCTGCCCTGGAACCCCAAGGCTCTCAATGGAAAGCAGAGCATGAGCCTACTCCTCCAGATGCTCCTGGCTGGCAGTGACACTTGATGCAGTCAGAGCAGCCTTTTGAGAGCTCGGCCTGGCCCAGGGGTTTACAGCTGACAACAAACCTTGTTAAAAGTACATGACACGAGCATTTGGCAAAGCCTCATTTGCTGCCTTCCCAAACTTACTCCTGCATCTGGATCTGCAGGACAGCATTACCTACTGACCCACCATGCTCCCAGCCTTCTCACTGCAGAGCAAAAGCTGCTTGGACGGTTTCAAGACCAAAGCAAAACAGATGCTAGGAAGTCTTGGCAAATAAATGGAGATGGGAGCAAGCAAGACAACATAATTTAAGTGACACCAAACACTACTTTTTTTTTTTTCATATTATATGCTACTTGTAATTATAAAAGCAAAAAAGAGCTTTAAAACACCCCTATAGTTCCACTTAAGAAGGACATTTCTGAATCTCATAGTTTTAGCATGAAAAAAAAAATACAAAGGCATAAACTGAATATATCCTAAAGCACCAGACATCTTAAAAACAACAAGAAATAAACAACAGAAAACCGCCAAAATAATTACAATTAAAAAAAACACAGCACACACAAACCCAGGAACCAAAAAACAAACAAACAAAGGCAAAACCAAACAAATAAACCAAAACCTTCTCCAACCTTGATATTCTTTCAAGAGCTTGGAAGTTTTTACTCCACCATGCGATTTCTGCCTTTCTTTTGCCATCGATCACACTCCCCAGACATGGTCAGCCCTCATTGACTCTGCAAAGGTTTGCACTGTAGAAAAACAGCTTACCCAGCATCTTGTTTTTCCATATACCAACAAAATAAGACCTTCAGTTGACTGCACCCTTGAAAGGCAGCAGTCTAGGTAACAGATAATTCATGTGCTGAAAGCACATGCATCACCACCTCTATAAGCATCCTATCACCTTAAAAGATCACTTTGAATTATCCTTAAGGTTTCCAGGGTGGTTAAGCTTGACCAGTAGTTTTTAAAAAATCACATCTACTAAGCAACCAATTTCTGCTAGTTAATTTCATCCTTATTTATGACATTTTAGCCCAATTGCCTTTCTCTCAGGCATATACATTATGCCAACAAACACAATGATTACTAACTAGGTACTGTTTTCTGGATTTCTACCTTAAAGGGAGGTATAAAGGGCCAAGGTTGTCACTATAATGCAATTCCAAACTTCAACCTGCCGAATTTCAGAGTGCTACCACTGCACCTTGAAGGTACATTGGCACAGTGACAGCAGCTGTCTTTGTCAAAAGTAAAGAAGAAAAATGCTACCTTAAAGGGGCAGCATTTTCATTTTCAAGTTTAAATGACAATATTTCATCTTAATTGGTATCCCAAAATCTGTACACTGGAGTGTCCAGGTTCTATAGTGTCAAATTTCTTTTTTTCCCTCAATAGTCATTTATATTGTGATGACAATTCTTTTACTTATGAAGCTTTAGAATAGCCTGCAACCAGAAGAACATGACAGTGGAAACTGATCCAAAGAGAGCATGATCTGTGTACAGCTACACAGCCACCATTTATAAACATCTTGCCATGAGTTTTACCATTCTAACTTATTTTGATACTTTTTCTGTAGAATTGAGGCAAAAAATATATTCAAACACCATAAAAAAGATACTCTATTATGAAACCTCTTTGAAAATATGTTATGTTTTTCAGCTGTTTTGCAATGCACAGTATTCCTGATTTATGAGTCTCTTCCTGCAAATCAGAACATTACTGTCATATAAATTGAGGTAAGTATATCTGTAATTACACACACAAAAAAAAAAAAAACAAAAGGCACCATAGCACTAACAAAGAGTAGACTTACAGTAACAAGCCACATAAGGTTTCTCTGCCAGCACTAGCTACAGATTAAAACAAAAAGCTGTTGCAACAGCCCACCGAAGGGCATATAGGTATTTTCAGTGACTCCTCAGAGGGGTAAAACACAGTGGAGGCAGGGTGGAATGGGGAGGGACGGTAAGAGCTAGCATTAAGCAAACTACGCAGACAGACTGACTCTCTGCCGCTCCGAAGCCCTCGCTAACTGTGCCCACAGCAGCTGGAGCCGTCGGTGCACACCCCGTGCTCTGCGCACAGGCACAGCGCTGAGCCCACCACGGACGGACGGACAAGACAGACAGTCCTGAGGGGGCTCCATGCGAGCGCATCCGCACACAAACGGCATTGCATCACAGCAGCAAGAGAAACTTCCAGCTCATGAACACAGAACTCAAGTTATCAGGTTCTTATAATGAATGACAGAGAAACCTTTCCACGTCCGAGCAGAGAGACTCGCTCACCGGCGGGGATGGGTCCCAGGTCCGGCAGGCCCAGCCGCCCACCCTCAAATGAAGGGCTGGCAGTCTCCGGTCCCCGCCGAGCACAACAGCCTTTCTCAGAGGTGCCCTGCTTTTTCTGCAGAAGCAGGTAGCTCAGACACACCACACGAGCTCCCGACAGAGGGATCCGGCTGCCAAACTCCTCCATTCCTGGTGCTGAGTGACCGACGAGGGCATCGAGAGCTTATCCATTGCTGAGAGCAGCAAATGCCACCCAGCCGGCCCTCGGTTCCCTGTGGCTGACCGAGGAGCGGCCAGGGGCTCCCACTCAGACCAAAAAGGCAGCGGCAATCAGCAGCCAATTCCTGCAGGTGGCACGTAAAAAAATTCCTGATCTGCGCTAATGCCCGGCTCGGGGTGGGGTGGGGAACGGCAAGAAGAAATGACAGCCCTTGTGGATTAATGAGGCAACACACATCCTGCAGATTTAATGGGAAGAGGAACAGGTTTCAGTTAGAGACAAGTCTGCAGGCTCATTGCTACCACCAGTCGTCACTTACCAGACTGGTACACACAACCTATGCAACAACAGGCAAAGGAAATAATGGCTAAAGGGGAACAGGAAACTTTCTTAAGGCACTTCTCACACTAGTGATCATCATTCTGGCAAGTTTCATGTTTCGAGAAGAAACATGAACACTAACTGGAAGGGATGATATGAGAACAAGACCAAGTCAGACAGGTTTTCTTCATGCCTTCTGCCACTCCGGAACCATTTCCTTGCATACTGATCTAAAAGTGACAGTATTACATCAGTCTGCAACAGTTAATCAAGATTAACAGCTTCAGCACACAAATGTTAACAAATCAAATGGACACACTCCCACTGAAGGTCAGACGAGCTTATCTTCCTTGGCAAGCTGAAAGGGCCTTCTAGGGCTCCTTGATCAATGCCATCAAAGTTTTCTGATTTAAAACTTTGAGACTAGACACATTCTTCTCTCAACCAAATGGCAACTTAGCCCAGCATCATGATTCCAATTAGTGGCCCTTATTCTGGTCTCATTTGTCTGGAGAATCATCTGGAGTTTTAATTTTATTTTATTTCCCTCCAAACTAATATTTTTTTGTTTTCTTCACATTATTAGGGATAGCTTTAAGGGTATAGGATTTGGGAGTTTTTTTGTGAGGGTCCTCTATACCAGATGCCTGAAGAAGGAGTGTAAGAAAAAAAAGGCAAATAGAGAAATTCTCCTTTAGCAGTTCCTGGCAATAGTTTAATGGCCTTTTGAGCTTGAGGCTGCATCAAGGACATGTTTCATAATAACCAACACACCTTTCTCTCAGCATAAGGAATTTAATCAGTTTCTCTGGCACTAACCAAGCCATTCTGCCTTCTCTTAATAAGGCAGAATGTTAAGTTAAAAATAACTTAATTATTTTTTGAAATACATATTAAAGAGAGATGATCAGAATGACTGGTTAAGATGCAGGACTGAGAATCAGAAAATCTGATTTCTTCTCTTTGTTCTCTAAGCAAGTCCACGATAAGGGGACAGTTTTTGTTAAAAATAAGCTATTTGACTCACTTTTGCAGAAGGAACATTTCCTCTTTAATTTCACTGAGATTCAATCCACCTTTAATCAGGAGAATAAAACTTATTTTTCAGTCTTAATTAACTTTTAACTTTAACCTTTTTTTAACAGTCCTAAATTAACTTCCAGTCTTATAATTTAAATTGTAAGACTCTAAGAACAGGATTCATCTTTACTGTGATTTAGTACTCTAGTTTATGGAGGCCAGTCTTGGTGGCTACAATTTATAACAGTACTGGTGTTTAAAATCTTGGAAGAACCAAAATAAGCAGTCTACAGCTCTTCAGCAAATATTTTATACCTCCAAGATGGAATTTTTTTTATAAAATCCAGGAAGTCAGAGAAACAAATGCCAATAAAAATCCTATGGAGCCTCACTCCCTAAGACAACTTAACTTCCCACCTTCAGCAGGTAATGCAAAGCAAAAAATGAGGACTGATTCATGCAGTTTGTTGAGTCCAGTTCATACATGCAAGTTGTCACCATGAGGCTATTACCTTTTCTCTCCACATCCCATACCTTGTTGGTAAACCTGCCTTTGGTAGAGCAAGGAGGAAGTTACAAGTCTGCTTAAAGATCAGATCTAATGCAGACCTTCCATTTAGGTTGGTTTTCTTCCCACAGACTTGGCCTACAATTAGTAGGGATGGAAAAGAAGCAGGACTACCCCTTGCTGGCAGCCTGCAGTTTCACTGGGTAAGTGCAGCATGAACCTACATTGCTCAGCAACAACCTTCATCATCACAGCTGCCCTCCCCTATCTTCAGCCCCCTTGGCCATTACTTTCACTCCCTACAGGGCCTTCCCATTTTTAGCCACTTACTCAACAGGCTTGGTGTTGTTATTGCAAAGCTCCCATACCTTCTCAGTGATTTCTCATGGGTAGCTCCTCACAGCATTAGCTCCTCCTCCTTCTTCACAGCCAACAAACTCCAACTCTCTTCACAGCTCAACCAACAAACTCTAAGTCTCTTCCCACCCAGCTAACCCACTCTTTTGTACCACTTGTCTCCTTATTGGACACAGCTGTGGCCTATTAAGTTCAGGCCTGTCCTTAATCTTTGGTGATTAGTGCAGCTGCAAGTCCTCAGGTGTGAGATTACCTTCTGCACTATCTTTATTCTCTTGCATTCTATCCCTCCACAGCTTGTGATTAATCAGATCAGACAATGGGGCTTTTTTCCCCAGCTGGTTCATGAAACTGACACAAAACCACTGTGCTAGCAAGGGAAGGCAGCTGGTAGGGACAGAAATAAGCAGGGAAATGTTACAAATTTAATTTTTTTTTAGTGAATGGTGTGAAGCAAAGTTGTTATCAAGTGTGTTCAGATACATCTCAAGTTTATGCAATTTTAGGGTTGTATAAAAAGAAAAAAGAAGAAATTAGTAATATCAAGTTATAATTTTTAGATCTTCAAGAGTGCCCAAGTGCTATAAGGAACAGATAATTCAATCTCTCTGCATTTGAGTATGTTGTTTCAACAGTTCATCAGCAACAGGAAACACCTATTTATTTTATAGTGAAATATGATTAAAAGGATATAAGACCCACCTAATTAATTCACAGGAGAGCTCATTCATAACATGTTTTAGAGAGGCTGAAACACTACTTGAGTTCACATATTACCCTTTGATCATATCTTGTACATTTGTGTGGCAGCTGCTAATCACAATCCTTTCCAAGATAAATTATCCATTTCTGCTATTCACACAATATTTCTGTGTTTTATTTTTCTTATACTTTTGATTTCAAGAACCAGGTGTTGCCCTAGAAAGCCTGGATAAGATGAAAACCTCTCCACTTACCAGAAAAATGCAGAGTCTCTGTCAGATCCTACCTTTGCATGTGAGATTCAGAAGTATTTGAGCAGTGAGAGCAGTTAAATAGTTTTGGGATTTTTTACAATGTCCACCCAGTCAGAACTCACTGTATTTGAGATGTGCTCATTTGAAATATTTCATCAAATATGGTGCACAAAGGACATATTCAAAATAGGTTCATATGACCTTACCTTGCATTACCTTCAACCTTTCCACTCCTCTAAGATGAATATTCAAAAATGGAAAAACACAAAGAACAGATACAAAGCTTTGAAAAGATTCATTACTAGTCAACAAATTATTAGAGTTTTAGACTAAAATGTGTGGTGGCTTCTCACCCTTTCCTAGATAAATTAGCAGTTTCTGCTCTTCACACAAACCTGTGTTGTAATTTGCTCCTGAAAGATTATAAAAGTTTATAGAGAAAAAAAAAAAAAATAGAAAGGATAGATTCCAGGCAGTGATCAAATAAGAGAAACAGTACTCAGGACTGATTGATCTTTTTGAGGAGGTGAGGACATGCAACATTTTTTCCCCCTTGTTTTAAAAAATTCACCATCCTTATCCTCAGTTCAATAAACTCAAGGTGTCTGAGTCAGAGTATCTTCCATTAAAGATCTCAATGTTAGGGTGCCAGAAGACTCACTGAGAAAGCCTGCTGGAGAAAGCTATTGCTAAACTAACCATCACATACATTTTAGTTTATTAATGAGTAAAAGTACTTATCTTTTCTTTTTGAAATTTTGGTCTTATTGTAACAGAATTGTTTTCTGTAATTAACGTGAAAGCCATTCTCATTTGGCAAGGAAAATGATTTCTTGCCTGCCTAATCATAGTTTACTTTCCCACAGAAATTTGGAGTGCCATAAATCCACAATATTTCTGAATTTTAAAAAAATTAGAATTTTACTGGCAGACATAGGCAATAAGTATATGTACTTAAAACTTCAATAATAATGGAGATCTGGATAAAAGAATTATTCAGTTATTCCTGGTGAAATTAGAATTAAATTGAAACATTGTCCTATGCCTCTGTCTCTTTCAGTGGTGTAAGTTGGATTTAAATAGTTTTCATTATTGTTTTATTATGTCATTCTTGCTATCAAAAAATTAGAAGACTCATAAA
Source organism: Melozone crissalis (assembly GCF_028551555.1). NCBI lineage: Eukaryota > Metazoa > Chordata > Aves > Passeriformes > Passerellidae > Melozone > Melozone crissalis. The sequence goes on along the minus strand of NW_026535782.1, from coordinate 29,761,441 downwards.
ACCCAGACTGGGTGGACTGAATAGATAACAAGGTCTTTTGATCGGGAGACTGATATCACCTCCTTTATGTACAAAAATAAAACCTTATTTCAACATGAATGTGACAAATCACATAGCTCTAACACTTTGTGGTTTAATTCTAGAAGCTTTCTTATAGACTGAGAAAAAAGCTTTCTTTTTTCAAATTGTGGAATTAATTGAAAAATACTACCATGGGGAAAAAAAAAAAACAGCAAGGGAGGGTGGTGAACAGAGAATATGTTTAACATTCATATTCTCATCTCCTGTCATTTAAATTAGGACCACAGCCATACAAAAATCTAAGCAGTGAATCCCTTTTGTCTATGAAAATCCTCTGCCTCTTTGAAAATCCACTTCTCTAGCATTTCAGTATTTAAGTTTTACAAATACCATTCCCTGCTACAATGTCTTGCCCTTTGCACTTCTGCCCTCTCAACTTGTTGCAAACCATCCTGTCACCCTCTCAGCTCCATTTGTTCGTAAAAAAGCCATTTTCCCTCTGTGTCCAGCCCCTTACACAGCCAAAGCCTTGTGCTTACCTTCTGGAAAGCCCAGCTGAGATTCTGCTCTACCAGACTGGGAGCAAACTGTCTCCCTTTGTGAAGAGCTGCACACTGACCTCACAGTCTTGTAAAGAGGAGAAAAACCTTCCCACCTGCAGTGAGAAGGCAATTTTCACAGATCAGGTGGAATGTATAAGAGGACAAGAAGCTGTCTAAAGTTTTGATGTACTATTTCCAAATTTGTCTATGTGAAAATAAGGAGTGAACAGCAAGACTCATTTTTAATTAGTCCCAGTGAGTCATTAAATTGTTGCTTATTTTGCAGGCTGCAAGATGGATAATAGAGTTCCTGCATTACAATCTGGTATAAAAACAGGAAAGTAAACTTATTCAAACACACACAAATCCAGACATATTGCTAGTAAAATGTTTATTGATGTTATGCAATATAGTCCAAGCACATCTCAAATATTCGTTAAAAAAAGATGAACACAGCAAATAAACATTTTTCCAATTAAGTGAAAGCTCTTTAAAAGTTTAGGCTGTATTCATTAAAATTGGATTCCATTCTGACGATAACTAAAAGCAACTTTGTGGGGTTCCTCATTTATCTTTTTCCCAGTAATTTGCATATACAATGCAGCCATTGGCAAATCAAAGTACCCTGTTTGTGCTGCCCATACTCCAAATCGAACATGGACTCTCAACACAAATTCTTCTCAGAGCTGTCTCTTGCACAGTGCTCCTCCACATCCTCCAAATGCATCCGAAGAGCGAGAGCTGATATTCCCAGGCTGCCCCTGCACACACCACCTGCATGAAGCAGAGCAACAGAGTCCCCAGGCAGGTGCAATGGAGTGCTCTTTATTGCCAAAAACCAGGCCTTTTTAAGTAGTTAGCTGGTTGTTAGTTTGCATAGTTTTAAGGCACAGCAAGCCCAAGTCAACCAACCCCATTCGCCACAATGTGGACATGATGTGGACGTGGCAGCAGTCACGCAGCACATCTCTTATGTCTCTCATTTCTTTCTACGCCTGTTCCATGAGTCACTCTCCCATAGTTCCCTTCTACTCAGCCTAAGCAGCAGGCCTGAGCCACAATTTTACAAGGGTAACAGGCCCTTATTTTATAAGGCTTTACCTATATTCAGCAAACACCCTCAGTCTCCTCAGCATTGCATGTGGCTCCCTCCTCAGCTGTAGAAATAGGAGCAGTCTGGGGCTCTTCCTCAAGTACATGTGCAAAGAATTATTATTTGTATTTGCTGCTGTTTGGAAAAGAGATGAGAATACTTTCAGGAAGAGGTCCAACCCGTTTCTGTGGAAGCACTGCCAGAGCAGTGCACGGTCTCTCTCTGCGCCCGCCTGTGCACCCTGCTCGGACACTGCTACAAGGCTCACATGTCAGATGTACCGAGCTCAGCTCAGCAGAGTCAGCTGCACTCAGGTGAGTTGGTTGAGCAACAGATGGGCCCACCAGGTAAGGTGTCCCCAACTCCTTGGGCCACCTCCTCCCTCAGCACTGCCTGCTCAATGACAGCAAGCACTGTGTGTGAATATCAAAATGTAACAAAACTACTTCATGCAGGAAAACTTGGAGTCTTCTGCCATTTCCATGGATTAAATAGCTTATAGTGTCAAAAAGCAGCATAGCCACTGCAAGAAAGGGGTAGATACTGCAGTCATGGGAATGGGACAGGAGAGAACAGGAGCATGGCTCTCATTCCAGGCAGCAGCAACGCACCAGAGAGGCTCAGCAACTTCAGAAAGAGCATTCTGACCACCACAATGAACTGGAAGCTTATTATAGGAGCAGTGAAAGGTAACTACACAGAAAAATCAGAAAAATCACATTGCTTCAGAGAGGCTCTGAAACATGGACATTTCATGTTAAATTTATGTGAAAAGAAGTGCTGAGATGCCAGTATATGTAAAAAGAATTCAGTATAACACATGAGGAGGGATACACTACTACTGCTACTTCACTGCTGTACCAGCACTTCCTTTTCTCCATGGGCATGAGCAAATACAGCTCAGCACTCTGGGGGGTTGAACTGCAAGGCAAGTTCAACCTTCCCTCAGAGCTATTTTCCTGTCTATAATCACATTAATCTAGTTCATCAAATATGATTGGTGGGATAATGAAAGTGTGTTTTGTCTCCCCTGCCCCTGTGAAATAGGTATTGCTGGAATTCACATGCGCTGCATCTGCACTACCTACTACTTGCATCAATTTTAATTCATTTTTAAGAGCTACTTCTTGCACAAAATGCATGAATGGTAAGATAGAAATGAATGGCTGCACACTGCTTTGCAAAGACAGGTTATTTCATTGACTCAGTCCATTGGTGTGATTAACAATCAACCAAAGTTCACCAATTTCATCTCAGTATTTTGCCTGAAGATACTGTGAATGAGGTACTATATCTACCTTGAACTTGCTGTAATTTTAAACTGCTCCACTTTATCACAGCTCTTCATCTGAATGACTAGTGCCAGGAACTTGCCACTGTAAAATTAATAACATATTGACACTTCCAGCCCCTCAGTCTATCTTTGAAGTTTGAAAGCAATATCAAGGAATAGGTTATTTTGCTTGGAAGTGATGACAATTTGTCTAAGACCACAATTCTCCAAATGTAAACAAAACAGAAAGTACACATTTGGCAGTAACAAATAAATCAAATTTGCATTGGAAAGCATTGAAGGCTAGTTATTTCTGGCCTCTCTACAAGGACTCCAGGGCACAGAGGAAGAATGTTAAACGGTCTATTTCCTTCATGATTAAGATCACTGGGAGAGAGACTGCTCTCTCTCAAGGCTGGATAGATGGGGTCATGATTTCAACTCCCTCTTGGAAAACACTAGCTGTGATCCCAGCTGTAGCATGATGCTTCTCTCTTGTGCCAGGGATGGCTCCTTGCTCCCTCCACGTGCCCCTGCATCCCTTGGAGGATCAGCACTACTGGTAGGAAGCAGAGTCCCTGAGTAAGACCACAGGGAAGCACCAGCAAGATTTAGAGGTAGCAGCTGTGAACTTCACAGGGTGCCTGCTGCCACTCAGTGACTGCAAAGTACCAATCACATGTGCAATTCCTTCCTTGCCACTGCCCTCAGTGGGGCTGCTTCCCCTTGCCAAACATTTATTCTGACAGTTCTCATTGTAGAAACAAATGTGGGTTTTCACCTGGGTTTAAGCCAGGACGTTCTAATGCCCACAGAGTCTTCTGAGCCACAGTCCATGGTGGTGCATGTCTGAGCGACCTGCACAGCTTTGGATATCCCTTAAGGGTGGCACTTCAGTCAGCTGGTCAAGCTTCCCTTTCTTGCAAGAAGCTGCAGGGTGAAGCCATCTCAAAGCATTCAACCCTCCAATGTTACAGAACAGAATCACTAACATTGGGAAAGACCTCCAAGACCATCCAGTCCAACCTCCAACTGAATTTCCCATGCCTGCTAAACCATATCACAAAGTGCCCTGTCTGTTCATTTTATGAACACTCCCAAGTAACTCCACTACATTTTTGGGGAGCCTGCTTCAATGTTTAACCATCCTTTCAGTGGAGAAATCTTTCCCAATATGCCCCCTGAACCTCCCTTGGTGCCACATGAGGCCATTTCCCTTTGTCCTTCCTCTAACTGCTTGAGAGAAGAGACCAACCCTCACTGGAACTTCTTACAGCCATGAAGCCCCCCAGCCTGGGCTGTCTTGTTGCTTAAAACTCCATGGGAGCAGAAGCAGGTACCTTACAGAATCACAGAACAGTTTGGGTAGGAAATGTTGCTCTCCTAGTCTTCAAAGAACAGAACAGAATTCCTACAGCTGGTACAGCCGACAGCGATGAGTGGTGGGGAGTTACCCTGGTTCAGCCCACAAAGCTGCTGGGTCCCTATGTCTAATGACATGTGGCTGAGCCTGGCTGCTCCCAGGGACAGCGACAGGAGCAAACCTTTTCTCTCAACATTCTTGCACACAGGTTATGTGTACCAGCTTGTGCATATGCTGAGTTTGGGATGCCAGTACCTCAGGAACACACACACAAGCAGAAGTATTTCACATGCTTTACATGGAGCTATAACTTTTCCAACATATTTACACAAAGAAGAACACAGCAGTAACAGTGGAGAACATGAAAAGTCAGAGGGACAGTAGTCTTGTCTTAGAACAATACTCTACAGAAGTCAGAAATGACCTTTAACATTGCTTGAACATTGTCCTGAATGCAGTATCCAATAAGACTGGTTATTCTTGGACAGCAGTATATTTTTCTCCTCATAATTTATTCATTGCTAAGTCTAATCCTCATGCTGATAAGGCAATATACAATAAGGAGAAGAACATAATCATGTTTGAGGACAAGAGTAAGAAAGCATGCCCAAGCCATTTCCTGCTTTGTCACAAATGATTTCAACACCGTTTTGTTTTATTTCTTCCTGGAAGCTGAAAAACAGTGTCTAATGTTTCAACCAGAGAACTGTATTAAACATCGTCTTTTCTCTATCAGTATTATTAGTCAAGGATGAATTTCATAGCCTGAAAACATGGATAAACTGGATTAAAAGGGAAAGAAATGGTGGGAAGAGCTCTGCTCTGCAGGGAAAATGATAGAAAACATATGTACGATATTATTACAGTTGTCTTGTTCATGACTGAAGCCTCTATTAACCTAAACCACAATTCGAGCTATATTGACTGATGATGGAAAATGCCACTGGACTGGTGCTGCTCCTGGAGGACTGTCCTAAAAACCTTCTCTGCCCTTCAATGCACATGCTTCTTGCAAGGCTCAAGCCAGTCCTGTTCATACAACTTTTGAAATTCTGTTATCCACCTGGAACCATCCTTTTCAGCCAAGAATCTGTTGTTATGATGTCTAGGGCAGGAAGGGGAGAAGTGGCCTCAGTTAAGGAGTTAGAATTTAGGAGTTGCTTTGGTTAGAATGTCAGTGACTCTAGGAAAGAGATCTCCCATTGGCATAGAAATCACAAAGCAAATGTATTTTACATCCAGCACTGCCCTTATCATACACTATGAGGGAATGATCCTCCATCCTTGCTCAAGTATTTGGGTGATTTGTGTCAGTATCTGGATTCTTTACAGGTAGATGCAGGAACATATTGCAAAAATAGCACGAGACAACTATCTCAGTGTTTTGATGCAGGAAGTTTCAGGAGACTTTCATACACTGCAATTGAATGAACTTTCAGATTAAAGACCCATCTTCAGCTCTTTGATCTGGGGTGCATCAGTTAACTACTGAACTGGAGCAGCTTCTCTTTCCTAGAGGAAAAGAGAGGTTTTATAACAACTAGACACGTAAGAAGAAACAAGTAGTGCATCCAGAACTCCAACAAAGTAGAACATGGAGATCAGTAAAGAGAACGAAATAATACTGGGCAGTGCAACAGATACTATGAAATACAGAGTATGCAACATCAGGGAATAGTATGCAACATGTCAGAGAGGTCTTTGGAAGTCCAGCAGAGGATGTTTTATTTTCATTGTATAAAGCAAGACTGTCTTGATCAAAAGAATGGGATCAGCATTGCATGTATCCAAAGTTAATTTATGTACTTGATTCAAGTGAGATGTGACAAGAAGAAAGGAAAAACCAAAGCAAAGGACAACCCAAAGGTTTACAAACTGTCCTAAGGGCTTGAAAGGATAAAAAAGAGCTAATATACATGCATATAAAAATCTTCAGCAAATACCATCTTCATAAAATAATCAACATTGCCCTGGGAAATCATCTAATGTATCTCACAGATCTTGACTAATTTTGTAATTATCCATTGTCTTTGTTACTTGATCTGCATTTTGGCATCATCTGATATTGTCTAAGATTTTTTTCCAAATGCAGCAGAGTTTTTCACATAGATATAAAGTCACATTTTTATACTGAGATACTAGGCAGCTAAGCTTTATTATTGAGATTTTCTTACATAAGTGCTTCAGGTTAAGTATGTGATTTACCAGGGTTCAGAGCCTTAAGCAGCACTCACTGAATAAAAAATTTGATTTCATATATGTATAAGGCAAGTGCAATGATCACAATGAAACATGGTCCCTTATATAAAAAAATATTTTTAAAAGATTAAAAAAAGAAAAGATTTTGTTTTATTACTACTTTTTATCAGAAATAACTTGTTCATAATTGAACAATTTATTTCTACTCTCCATTACATACATGTTGATTTCAAATGGCTTCTTACTTTAGTGAAGAATTTTTGAGTTGATCTTGTTTTTAGAGTTTTACAAAGTTCTTTCTCTAGTAACTATGTTTTAGTCATAAATATTTTTCATGTTTTTAACCAGTTATATTAGAAGCCAACATCCTTTAAGACAACTTTTCATTAAGCTATTTGAAACAAGTTTCACTAAATAGCAATGAACATTTTAAAAGTGCAATTGTGACCTTCTACAGTATAGAACTGTGACAACTAAGAGAACAGGAGGAATATTTTGATCTTGTTACTGAGCAGAAGAAGATCATAAAATTGAGAGAACAGAAAAATCTGGGAGGGTGAGATAAACTTGCCATCCCAAGAATGAGCGAGATAATTTTTTCAGCTGGGTTATTCAAGCACAGCCTGTCAGCCTCAAAATCCTAGTTCTACTTCTATAACATTTTCCAGAAACATATAAATATCATTTTCCATATGAGAGAGCTTCCAATCACAACTGTAATTAAGTCACCATTATTAAGATTATAACAAACTAAGAACACACAAGACACTTTATTTTTAATTGTTTTTCTTTTTTTCACTTTGGGTGAAATAATTAGACTTCTTTGAGTTGTGACTGTTTTCCAGAATTTATATAAATAACAACAGTGGTAATTTTTAGATTGGGGTAAAACAACTGCTGGAAGGAAAATAAAGCACTAAGGCTGAGGAACAGGTACTGCAGGAAAGGTTTCCATGGCCTAAGGGTATCAGCTAGTAGTACACACCTAAGCAAAAAGTGATCCTTATCATAGACCAAGCCCCCACTGGGCATGATTACCTTCAGAAGAAATCAAAATTAATTTTCCTGTCTTAGAGAGCTAACATGTGGGAAGAGATGAGAAAGGAGGGGAAAGAGAGATTGAAACAGCAGAGAAAGTATATGTCTGTCAACTAGCCAAGACAACACACCAGCATGCCATTGGTTTTAACATATTACAACAGGAGGAATCTGATGGAAAACAAACATACACAGCACACACCCCCAAAACACATTTGCAGATATTTATGGGACTGTCACAAGATAGAGGCTGGAGGAAGCACTCAAGTGGTTACATGAAAGTTTTGCAAAAGTGTCTTAAAACTGGCATTGTAAATGCATTAGTCCATACACCACTAGGAGGGCTTTGGAAGTGAAGTGAAACATCTTAACCTCAAATTAAAGAAATGAATACCAACACAAATAAGAAAAGTGGATGGCAAGAATTCTTAAAATAAATGATAAAAGCATTAATGGAATAGAAAAACAAAATTGTTAAGAGAGAAAAAAGTAATAAATTTCCAGAGGAGATATATGTCATAAGAAAAAGCAAGTTCCTTCCCTCTCCTTAGAGGATAAAAGATCTCTCTCCAACAAAAACCTAATAAGGAGGTACTAAAATGGGACCAAATATTTGAGTAATGCACCCAAAAACTTGGAGCATCATCCATCCTGCAGGGAAAGACCTGGATCTACAGAGTCTACCAATCACCCTAAACAGTGATCTCAAGACTTCCCAGGGATCAGAAGGAAAATTCCTGTCTGGGCTCAGGAGCTGCCTTGAGTCAACAGCTGCTCTATCTGTGTTCTGTAAAGTGCTTATCTGTGATGGTTCTCTGTAACTGCTGCTCTGGAAAGAGCTGCATGAGAGCTCATGCAGGTCTGTACTGAAAGAGCACTTTCCTCTTCTCTCATGCAACACAAAAGGCCACCTGCTTACATTAATTCTCCTTCACTTGTTTATGGGCAATAACCAAAACAAAAATAAACAGAGGAGATGTCCATGGGAGAAAGAAAACACTTTCTGAGAACTGAACTTTAGAAAAATGCACAGAGAATCCAGGACACTACAGCCTAGCTAAATTCACATCAATACGTTGAACAATACAGGTAGCAATGAACAGGGGAGAAAAAAAATAACCCTTTAACAGTTTTTTACTGTTTTAACAGTTATTTACTGTAGCTTTTAATCACACATAATATGTAAAGACAAAAACCCCTTCATAAAGACTAATGCAATTTCAGAGCTTCTTGGCAGTTACAATTCAGTGCTTCTGGAGACTGAAAATCAGTCCAGCATGAATTGCATAACAAATGCCTGCATTAAATCCACTCACCAGGCTTCAGAATCCAGGCACCAATCCTGAAATTCAGTACAAAGTGACACCCAGGCTGGTGAAACCATGGGCTGCCATGGAAAGCAGCTCTCTCCCACCAGGCTCTGCCCTAGCATCAGAAGGAGCAGCCATGTGAGCACGGCATCAGCTGGCACAGTGACCTGCCTGGCAGAAGATTAATCTGCCAAAAGGTTTTCAGTCCAATCAGTTGGCTGAACTGACTCACTGTGCACTCACACATTGCTCAACCCAGTACAATGTGAGCCAGAGGAACAGATGAGATGGAGGAAGCGTGGGACTGAACACAGCCTCTACTCAAACCATGTTGTGCACAAAGCCAAGCCCCACACTGAGATGTTCATAGGGGCTAGAGGGGCAAATACATCAGTCTTTGCAACTACTTAATAATCAAGATTTATCTCAAAAAAAGTGCCACTTTCCTACTGGGACCATGTCTGAGAGGCCTGCAGTCTAACAGCTGTTAGAAAGCATAGACCTCAGACCAATATGGAGCTTCTGAAACTGGAACCTAAATGCAGAGCAAATACATATTTCCACACAGAAAATTTGTCAGAGTATGTCTAAAAAATTGATTTCACTTTAGGAGAATGTTCCAGCACAATACTGCACATGAATCAACACCCTCAGCAAATTTAGCTCATTGCAACTGAGGAGTTGAAATACCTTCAAAGACAAGGTATTTTCACTAGCTGCACCTCCCTGAATGGAGAGGAAACACCTGCAGCTTCCACAAGATACTCTGTACTCTGTCTAACGTCAGATATACCCACCAGCCAATATTAAGCTATAATTAATCTATTTTGGATTTTCCTTATCAGCAGAATCCATCTTTGATTCAGGTACAAATCAAACACTTTATTATTCCTACCACTAAAAGAGATCCATATGTAAAAATGTATAGATGACTGTAATAGATCATTAAAATATCACAGAAAAAGCAATTCAGATACAAATTTAGACTCTGCAGTACTGACTAGCAATGTATTAAATTAGTGAAAATTTATATACATGAGTGATAAAGATCCCCTAAAAAAATACTTTAAAAAACCCATTAGAATCAAACAAAAATATATAGCCTAATATGTTCCACTTCTCTGCCCCTTCTTCTTGAGTGTAAAGGGTGTGTTTGTGATGCTTGCAGAGCATGCTTCCCAAATGGCAAATGGCTGCCAAATAAATGAAATGTTGCAGCTGACACCATGGAAGTTTGGCTCTTTTCTTTATTCCCTTAGGGGAGTTATCACACAAGCATTTGCCTCTGGCAACCCATTCTAATGCACATTGTGATATTGTCTCATTTGGACACAGACTGGCAAAAATTTTGCATAGTTTACATAGAGACTATCTCATATTTTCAAGGCCTGATCTTGAACATGGTTAATTGAAAACATGGGTCCCTTTATACTTAATGCTTTGGTTGTCAGTCACCACCATATATTTCTCTAGTGCAAGCACTGCCTCCCCCTTTTCTAAATCTCATTCCTGTATGTTCTCCAAAAGGAAAGAGCCATGGAACAATGATGTCCTCATGCTTGATTTATTCTGCTGTCCATCTTTCCTTAAAACAATAAATTTAATTTCATTTTCAGGACCTTTGGTTTGCATGTCACAGAAATTGAATGGCATGATTTGCAAATGAAGTAAGTTATAAAGAAAACTTCAAATTAGCATACACAACGTGATACTCATCTGCCTGTAATAGAGGGAGATTAATTGTGTGTTCTTAGGAGAAGTAGCTATTGCATTTTTTGAAATCTACCGGTGACTGTACACTCATGCTGGAGTTTATCCCTTCTCTAATACCCTTGGCATTTCTTCCCATGTACTTCTCCATTATGAGGACAACCCCCGTGCTTCAGGCACGGGTTATCCCCCATGGAGCTCTTCTAAGCATATCCTCAAATAAGGCTCCTCTGGCCACGCCAGTCCTTCCCAGGGAACCAAGGCCAGCATGGATACTTACATGCCACCTGCCCACTCTGTGAAGCGTCTGGGCATGAGAAACATTGTCTGCAGAAGCATCCTTTACCTCAGAGCACCAATCCCACTCCCAACCTGGAGAGAGCCAGCTCATGCTTGCATGCACTATAAAGAACCTGTTCCATTTTTCATCCCCCTAAACCCCCTTCTGTAACACTTCAGCTATCTATTGATATACCACATGATTTAAGACTCAAATATCCACCTATCTCCATTTTCCACTCCTTCCAAACCTTTACACTTTGGAAGAAGAACTGTCATAAATCTGTGTTGCAAACAATTACTTCTCTCAGCTCCATCACTGGGAGAAAATAGTCTTTGCAATCAAAAGTTTTGTTTTGTTTAAACAAAAGAAACTCTCACATTTCAGTGCATTTGGTTTTACTACAGATTTTTTAAGCCATGTTTTATTTTAAAACTGAGCTATTATTGACTACTTAGTGGCACTTACATAAATAGCACTAGTGAATGCATCAGAGTTCTGTGACTGCAAAAACATGGAAAATAATGATGTCGTCTCTCTTTCACCCATGCTTTCCTATATAGTCACTGGTTTCCATATTACTGCAGTACTGCAGGAATCTCATGGCATAGAGCCAATAACACTGTCAAAACAAACAAACAAAAAATTCCTGGCAGCTACACATAGAGATGGATGGGAAGAAGAAAATTCAAAAGCTACCCAATGACAGTGTATAAAATATGTCAGAAATACCAAGAAAACAAAGACAGCTCCTGTGATAAAGAAGAAGCAAGGGTCCCTTGCATTTTATAGCTTCCTTCTTACAATTTAATGCAATGAGATTTCTGGATTATTTAACCTCTTCAGTGGTTGCACTTTGTAATGAATTAAATACAAAAATAAGTGACAGAATCAATATAGCTATTAATGTTGATAGTACAGGCCAGCAAAGAAGCAGCACCCACTAAAAAGGACAGCACTGTCCTTTGTGAAGTAGTTGAGCAAGATTTTAAATTATCAAAGCACTAAGTTTCAGAGTTAATAACTTCTCAAATTAGGTTCTTATATTTCACCTTGTCAAGATCATGAAGGAAGACACACTTTCCTTAACATTTTTTAAGATTTTTTTTGCAGCAATAAGAGTCAAGAGACCATTTTCTCTTTAAACAAAATTCAGATTTCAGAACCGAATGCTGTGGCAAAGTATAAATTTTGAAGATGTACAATTCTAGAAAACAGAAGATTTTTGCTAAATTATCTACCATGCTCATGCTAGGAAATCAGCAATCAGCACTATTTTCAAAGTCTCAGCACCTTTCTAAAAAAGATTATTTGAACATAGCTCTAATTATAAAATGGTACAACACTTTTTTTATTAGGCATGTTCCTAATTTGAGATGTACATAAAGTATGCAGAGAAAAGCAGCTTTCCAACAAGAACTGAATCCACCTCCAGAGAGGTACGTCTATCTACTATATCTCAGAGCAGATAGAGTTTTAGGACTGTAAAAATATGGATGCCTACTAAGTTTCTACTTAATAGCATAGCCAAGAAACAATGTCTCAAACAAAGCTCTAGCTATGGCCTGCCAGGAAAAGTCGGCTTTACTGCCTTCAAGCAGCTGTGGTCTGGAAAGCAACACTAGTCAACAACATCTATCACCATCAAAGGTTTAAACAAAACCACATTATTCCTTTCTCAGATTTTCCTTCTTGCTATCCCTTATAAAATGCAGTGCTCGTATTCCTCCAGCATTTCCTCATAAAGCCCAAGGTCCTAAATTAAAATATGCTACTGATCCTCAAACAAGAGATTAAGTCATCACACGGGATGGAGTGATCTGTCTAATTAAGGTAAGGAAGACATGATATTTTTGAAGGCCATCCTTGAAGAAACACATTCTTTCATAATTTCACCAGATACAATGTGTATGTAGTGCCAGCATAAAGTCAAAAATTGACACCTTCTCATCCTCCTGCACCAGCTGGGGAGTGGAAGAGGTGGAACACCTAAGAGTAAACTGAGACTGAGAAGGAGGAGGTGGGGAAAGTGGTTTTTAGTCCTGTCTTTCTCTCTCACAGTCCTACTCCATTTTAACTAGGAAAAAATGAAACCAATCTCCCCCAAGTTAAGCCTGTTTTGCCTATGATGGTAATCCATGAGTTGGCTCCCTCTCCTTATCTCAACACATGAGTTTATTTTCTTCCCCCGTCCTGTTGTCAAGGGAGAGTGGGACAGCAGCTGGATGGGCATCTAGCAGCCAGCCAAGGTCAAAATTGTGCTTCCCAATAATAGCAACTAATCCAGAGCAGTGGAAATAAAACCCAAAAAAAGCACCTCTACAGCCAGTTAGAGGTCACTTACTCCAGCTCTCAGTGAACAGAATCCCGAGCATGTGGGCTGAGCCACTGCCTGTCTGATGAGGGACCCACTCCTGCTTCTGCTCTTCCCTTTCAGAAGACAATCCAGATTCAGCTGTGAGAAGGAGTACAGGACAGCACATTTCCAATTTGGTGGTTTTTCATGTTATCTTCATCTGGTGTTCACACTAACCAAACTGAATATTACCAGCAGATAAATAGCAGTAGTGTCCCAAGGACAGCAAACAAATATTTTTCAGCAGGTAGAATATTTCAGAGCAGGAGAAGGGTAACATTTTATGCAGATATGTTGCTGCAAATCACCACTACTATCAGCAGTGCTTTGGTTGGTTTATTTCTTGAATATGAATATATCATTTTGAGAGGAATCTTAGGGAATATTTTAGGGAAAGGAAGAAATGCATATCTAAAGATCCCTCAAGCTGAACATCTTTAAATCCTCCTTACAATCAAAGATGGGGTGAATGACAAGATTAGGGATCGAAAGGTTTGGCTTGAGAGAGTTATTTCAAACTGGGCCACACCTTTTCTAGTCAAGAAGCACCACTTCAAAGGACACTGGACTAACAGCACATCAATTGCTGTATGCCAAGCTTTTTTCTCTACTTGTTTTTTTTCCAAAGATGATTACAGAGTGGCATATGTGAGGGGGTACAAACTCCCTCCTGTTTCTGCTACCTTTAGCAACAACCAGTCAGTTTCCACCAAATTTGACAAAGAGAGGAAGTAAAAAAATCTACTAAGTTTCTACAGTGTTTTTGAAGACAGAAATTAGAACAGGGACGTTAAATTTGATCAGTACCCCCACTGAGAGAAAAGCTAAATTCTGGCTCTGGTTTTCAATACACAAAGAAGAATCCACTCATACCAAAGATATGATAGCAGAGACTAAATTGCCTTTATCCCCATTCAGAAAACCAGATTTTACCTCTAACTAGATGTGAAAGGATCCAACTACACTCCATATGACACATGCACATCCACATTCCCAAAGAGTACTAAGAGTACTTAGTAAACCAGGCTTCACAAGCCTCAGTGTTCCTGAATGTATTTCAGTGTTAAAAACTAATACATATTTATCTCCTTTCTTCAGCAACAAAGGCACCTTAAGCTCACTTAAACACCATTCTTTTTTGGACTGACCCCAGAAAGCTGGGGGACAGCTTGAAAAACAGAAATATCAAGATGTCAGTCAGCAGTCCCTGAGTTCTTTGGCTCACCTGACAGAGCCTCAGTCTGCCCTAGGGAGAAAGTAAATGGGTGTGTAAATGCAAAACATAACATTTCAAGTAATCTGTTTTGAGGCATAACAGCATTTGCCATACTTATTTAAAACCACAGATCATTTCCATGGAGAATACTACAAGACAAAAAAGACAAATCACCCCACTGCATGCCAAAACCCTCTCCATCTCTGCAGTAAGCAACTGAAAAAGCGTTCAAGCACAGGGATACACACCCCAGGATGACCTGCACATATCCCCTCTTATAAATGTTTAAGTAAGCAGGCAATTTTAACCTCATTTCTAAGCTCATACTGCACGCTGCCATGTGAAGACAGTTCCTTCTTCCATACAAAGTTGAAGCAGCTTAAAACAGCATTCAAAATCTGGCAATTTATGCCACTTTATGCATTTGCTGACAGGAATACAATTCTACAATTTTAAATGATTTCCTGTGGCCGCTCCTGTGCATTGCCATATAAAACAGTGTCAGTATTAGTCCCTTGTGCTGCAGGAGGGCATTAACACTACTACATCAAATGTGCAGTGTCAACAAGTAAATCATGGAGAGGAGTTGACGAGCTGAAAATTGAACCTACCTTTCAGTAAGGCTGGAAGACCGACAGTCTGGATGGTTACCATAGTAATCCTGTGGCAGCTTCAGATTTATTGCCTTGTACTGCACAGTTACAAAGGGTCTTCAGCTACCTTCTGCACTGTTTCCAGAGTCAAGAGGAATTCTATGATAAATGTCCACTACCCAAAAGATACGTTCAAGGCGATGTAATGCAGGAAAGCTGTACTTTAAATGCAAATTACATGCTTTTTGCCCCTTTTAGAATATTAAAGAGCGATTTCAAGGGAATGAAAACAAAGAACTCTGACCTCTGACACCATGATTCTTTGCTCTACAGATCACAATTTTCTGTGGGACTGCCTACTGCATATTTAAGTACCATGAAACTGAAAATGTGGTAATAAATTCCACCAAAGATAGTCTGAGTAATGCATTGATTATGAAAATAAGCATACAACTGAGCAATTACTAGAACAGGCAGTCACAGGGTCTTGTTCAGTATATTTAGATCATTCTGTAACCATTAGAAATTAAATTATTTCATTATATTTAATTTGTATTCCTTTATATTTTCAATAATACAAAAGGATATTGCTATGTGGAATAAATATGATGAATTAGTATTCCAGTATTCACACTCTATGCCATAAAGAGCATGCATTAATGTTACCAGTTTGCATTAGATTTTAGTTTACCTCCATGATAGGCTTTAAAGGAAAACACTGATAATTTGCCTTTTATTACTACTCTAAATATTGCTTGCTGCTCTGTTCAGCCATGACTTGAAAAGAGCAACTTCTTCTCTTGTTAGTAAACATAGCAATTCATGAAATATTCCATTATATTTTACTGGATTTTTTATGTCCATAATTCTCTTTGATTGCACAGCAATAAAAGGCTGAGGGAACACAGGCTATCTTTTCTACCAAGTGCAGAAGCACCATGCACTAATTTGTGTATTAGCAATCCCCATGTGAATACTACATTATTGATTCTGCCATCTAAATTCCACTATACGACAGGAAGGATATTGTGTGTAGGATTAATAAAATTATTTCCTCAAGCAGTATTTTTAAAGCATTGATTGTGTATTTTTACTTCAGAAAAGCCTCTCACAAACGTACATTACAATGTGAAAACAAAATAGTTCTGTGGTGCAACACAGTAAATACAAATAAGACATGCAGTGTGACACCAATGCTGCAATACGCCTGTGTACTAGAACATCAGGCTAAAACTGCTTTTAAAACACAAAGGGAGACGCATACTTTGTAGATGTTTCATGCAAAAGGGCACAGCACTCATCTGATTAGCAGAATATATATTGACATTGTTAGGCAGGCTATCCCAAAGACAAACAGCATAAGGTTTACAGTCTGCTGTTTGCACCCATGCAGCCCAAATTTTGTGACCTTTGTACTGCAGAAACAGAGCCCCCATTCAGGTGTTTGCTTTTAAAGACAAATTGAGAAAACAGTATCTGAAGTGTCATCTCTTGCTTGTAAGATAAATAAAGGGGAGACTTTGGCTGGCTTATTTTATCCCATAATCACCAAGGCACACTTAGGGTTTCTACAAGAGATGATTACACATGAGCAAATGACATTTATTTTCATTAAATTTGGGCTGCCCCTTCTGCCTTAATGGTAAACCCCCCAGAAACCATCCCACTAGAAGAATCTGTTAGCTTTAAATCAATTCTATTTTGAAACAAATACAAAGAGAAGAATTAAAAAAAAAAAAAAAGAGGAAAATAAATAAAAGCAGGGGAGAAAAGCCCATAAAAAACCCTCTAAGAACTACATGCACTCTCTCTCTGCCAAGCCAGGCTGCAGCAGAAGCAGCCTAAATGAAATGAAAAGTTCATCAGGTCAGGCCACAATTCCTGCCTCCATATGTCCTTTCCCTCCCAACGTGTTTTTTAATGACTCTGTATGCAGACATCAGGATAAACCAAATGGAGTTCTGCCCTGGTGACAGGGTCTGTGCTGTGGCAGTGGCTCTGGGCTGTGGCGAGGCTCTGGGTGTGGGTGTAACAGCCCATGCACTGATTGTTGAATGCTCTGCTGTACAGGCAGAAAAACCATCCTCACACCCACTGGGGCCAAAGCTCCTCTGCTTCCTCTCAGCATCCTCAGATTTCCTCTAGCAGCTGAGGAAGTGAAGGGTGTGAGCAAGTCTTCCTCCTGGTCTTTACATTTTATGCTGACCAGAGGTCTGGTCTTCATGGTTTGCACACAGACCAGAAGCACTGAATCTACAAAGCCATAATACACTATCACAACTGGTGATCAGTTGAATTTCTGCCCATTAATTGCACCGCAATGAGCTGGGGGTCCATGCTTCTTCCCTGCCTGGCCCCACACATACCCATGCACTATCACACAGAAAGGTATCCGAACTGTGGTCCTACTTCTCCTACCAGACTTCAGTGCAGCAAATGCTCAGAAACAGAGTAAGTTTCTTACTGTATGTTATTATCCTTATAAAAAGTCTGTTGCATGGAGGGATCTAAAGAGTTCTCCCAAGACCAAAGCCTGGTTAATGCTCCTCAGGAATGACAGGTTCAATCCCACATCATTTCTTCCTTAGAAACAGGTCCCAGAAAATTAATTTCTCAGTAGCTGACTGAGAAGCACAGAATCAGGCATTATTAGAACTGAAGGATGGCATTAATAAAACATAAGGAATAGGAACAGATCAAATATGTAAGACTCAACAGCTGGTTGTCAATGAATTCATGTTGCTCGTCAGACACTATTACATGCTGTTCTAATCACTCACCAGGAAACATTTCAATGCACTATATTTTAGGTCACAAAAATATTTATTTCTGTTTCATATAAAAACAATTAACAAACATAAATGCAACTATATGTTTCTTTTTCTCTCCTTATCTCTCCTGGTCTAAAGAACTTCTATTCTGCAAAGGGCAGGAAAGGATCAGGGATCAGTTCTCCTTACTGACAGTACACACCAGCCAATGCTGGGTCCTTTTCTCTCTGTGCAATGACAGCAATGTGACATTTCCAAGCAGCAATGTTTGCTGACATCATGAGTCACTTTAATGCCATTTTCTGTACCTCATTTATCAGCAGCCATTTAAATAAAAGGTTGTGAAGGAAAACAGAACTCTGCAAGTCCTGGGCTATGCCCAGAACTTTGCCCACCTTTCACAGACTTGGGACAACCCAGTGTGAGGCTGGATGCAGAGTTTGCTGCAGATCAGCAGAATCATAGTTTGTCATGCTGCAGATAATAAAAATATTAATTTTTGACTGCACATGCAATCACAAGACACAATGTGAATTGAAATTAAGTGACAGCAGGATGCAGCCTTTACCCTGCATCAGAAGCTATACAGAAACCATGAGCTTTTCCCTCTGCAGGAAAAAAACCACTGAGATAAGTGAAAAATGCCAGCTTATGGGTACTGTGCTGCTGACTAGTAAAAGTATTTTGGTCAGCTTGGTGCATTTCAGTACTGATATCAGATGAGGACAGTGAGAAACTGACAGTAATAAGAGAGCAGGGCAGCAAAATGACACCAGTGTCCAGTTAGAAAAATCCTTTATAACCTTTCCTGGTGCTGTGCTCCCTGGCAGGAGGAGAGGCTGCTGCTGAAGAAGATGGCCTGTGAAGCAAAGGGAAAGGCACGGGGATCTACTGATACACACATCTACCAAGGACCTTATGATATCCTTTCAAGGGTTGCTCCTGCAGAAAGCTTTGTGGCATGGAAAACAGGCATGGGATCCATCTCTTCTTCCTCACAAGAACTGAGGAGTAGTTCAAAAGAACATAACTAAAAACCTTATCCTGACCAGCAATTTAGGGATAAGTGGAAGGAGTGGAAAAATGGCAATAAACATATAAACACCAAAAAGCCCATAAAAGTTGTGGGCTAGCAGTCATGAGCTGAAGGTGTAGCTTGAGTCTCTGACTCATGACCCAGCATTTGATTTAAAAAAAAATAATTGAGGTTACCTGCCCAAATTAAAATTGAATGTCCAGGTACTCTCAGGAGTCAACATAACAGGAGCGAAAATACAGACATTGTCCAGCTTATTCCAAACTCAATGGTAAAATGTATCTTGATGACAATTTTAAGTTTGTGAACTGAAAACTGTTTATCCAGGTCTGTTTTACCAGTTTACCTTAACCTACTACTATCACTCCAGAGACTACAGAAATATTTCTGCTTCTTTCAAAATACTCAGCATGGGCAGAGTCCTTCCCTGCCAGTCCTTCCTGGCAGGTGAACTACATGGACCTCATACTAAAGAGAGGCTTCTGATCATACTTAGGGGAGCAATATTTAATGACAAGATGCTCTCTCTTTCCCTCATTTTTCCAATGACATAGGAAAACAAAAAATGCATCAGAGCTTCATAAGGTGTAGCCTTTAGACATGGGCCAGGTAATTTTTCCTTCCTATGTGAGTAGTGATGCAAGTGTACTCAGCAATATTTCTTGTAAGGCATTTTAGAATGAAGCATCAGTTAGGATTGAGGAGCTGAGGCAGTAGGATTTGGGAAGCAATCAGCATATGAACAGAAGGAACAAAATAATTTAGCACTAGCCAACCTCTTGGATTACTCATAATTGAACAATTAAAATACCATCCAAGTTCCAGAGGAATTTTCATTTTTTATTCTGGTTTAGATGGCAGTGATGGAGCAGTAAAGTCTGGAACTAGGATGAACACAAAAGACAAGGTGCTTTCCTTCTTTTCCACCTCTCTGCAGCCAGTGTGGGATCTTTGATCAGACTTCAAAAGCCTTAACATGCTCAGTTACAAGCTGAATCAGCATGTGGAGGATAAGGAGTGAAGGAATGAATGGGATATGACCAACTGAAAACCTGCTCGGTTCTGTCTGATTCTGAAAAGATTTCCTAGTTACAGGAGAGTTCAACTCATTCACATTCAAGCCCTGAAAGAGTCTATTTTTTCACAGCTTCTTAGCTGAAGAGGGAGAGCAGCCCAGAGGAGTGTTAACACTTCCTTTGTTCCCAAGACCTGAACTTAGCTAAATTTTCTCATGCAAACAAGTTGAGAATTCACTTTTTTTTCTTTAATTTTAAATCTATCATGACTCTCATTGCCAGTAGTAGCAATGTCCAAAATCCAAAAATGGTTACATAAACATTGAAGAAATTAAGCACTGAATTTTCGAGTGCATCGTCCTTGTCCCATTCTTATCAGAAAACAAAGATTTGGACATATATTTAATTCAATGCTCAAAATACTAAATACTGAAATACCGCATGATAACATAGTTTTAATTTTTAAAAGCCTATTCTGGTACAATTAATCATGTGGCTGAAAAAAGGTGAAATTAGCATTTCAGAACTTGGAAAATGAGCACCTAACTTTGGGATTGCTTAGGCACCAGAATTACTCTAGAAGTCTTCAAAACTTAGCTAGTTTACTGTCTGTTGATTTTAGCAGACTGTATTTTGGTCACACAGGAGAAAGAGGTTTCCTGTAAGGGAAAATATGTGCTTTTATGTTGTTGTTGTTGGCCTCAAATTACTATATTGTGCAGTGACTCCTGCTAATAATAGAGGCAGCATTTGACAAGTCCAACATGATCTAGCAAACATCCCATTGCTAATCCACCAAGGCTGTAAATATGAGAACTATTGTCTCAAAGGGAAAAAAAATACTGAATACCTGAAATATATTGCAGGAGTAGAATGCATCCAGTTACTCAAGGTGGGTTATTCAAAAAAATTCCCTCAAAAATATTTAAAGGGAATGATGATTATTTGTGAGGTTTTGAGCCAGGGTTAGCTAATGGCACACAGGAAAGCATGCTGAATGAAGAAACCAACTGGAGGGAGCACTGATTCAGCTGAATAGTAAACTAATATGCTGACCATCTGCCCTCAAGGCATTGTGGTTAAAATTCTGACGTTGATGCTTGAGTTAGGAACCGTAAGTGGGTGATATATGTATACACACAGAGAGAAGATTTCTTGACTCTGGTATATCTAAACAGTGAGTCGGTACTTTGGAGCTGCTGGTCTGTGGGTTTGAAAGAGTAGGTGGCAATTATAATGATTTATTGTTATGAAGCAGACTTATTCCTCTGGATTATGGCTTTCATTAGGATTTACAAAGACTGCTGTTGCTATTCCAGCTTCTCATTGCATATAAACTTGCTCTTGAACAAGAATTTTCCTGCCTCCTTTAGAAATGTCAACAGGAAATATTTTACCCACTCAGCTGAGAAAATAATAAAATAGTGTGTAATAAAATCATAATACAAATTTCTCATTATTTTAAAAAGAAACATGTTATTATTCTTGCTTTGCAATAACCCTCAGAGCATTTTAGGACAAGGTGTTAAAAGATTACTGGAGTCACCTTAAAAGGGTTTTGGTCTTTTTGAAAATTAGGGTAAAAGTCAGGTTCCATAGAAATTATTTTAAGTACTACCAAATAGTGAGGTAGTAAATAAAACAAGAGATTATGACTTCATGGTAAAGAACTGTGCCTGTATGAAGCATTAGGCACACAAAAGTCCTCCTGAATGCTAGGGATGCAACTGAAATTATGTCTTCTTTCACATTTTCCTGTGTGATGACTACTCAATATCTTCAGAATAAGATAGCACAGACCAAGCACAGAGAATAAAGGGCATTGTTTGCGTGTTATTCCTGACCCTTTAACAAAAAATTGGAGAGTCTAAAGTTTATAGTGAAGAATGGTCTGCACTAATAATTTATGTCACATTACTGATAGAGCAGATCAATTTTCAGTCTCTTCCTACTATGGGGACACCACACTGTTAATGCCCCAGAAATATTTTCTATTACTGACAATGATTAAAACTCAAAAAACAAATAACTGTGACATTCAATTCCCAGATATGCTAAATTGTTTTTTGCATGTCTTTTTCTGCCCATGCATATACACATGCCATGCACTTATTTTCCAAATCTTCAGAATAGGAATGCAAAACTGTGCCATCTGGACATTCCGTTCCCGTGTACCCGGGAGTTTTAGGACAAGCTGGCAAAATCCATCAGAAAACCCAACGGCTGTGTTCCTTCTCTCTCCCAAACAATAGATAATACAAGAATAAAATAAAAGTGAATCTTGTTAGAGCAATTGCTGAGCATTGCACACCAGGCATGGAGTGCCTGGACTGAAGAGGACGTGCCACGTTGTAATGGTAGCAAGATAACAACTTTGGTGCACACAGTCAGCACTGTCACCTCTGAGACTGAAATCCAGATTGGCTGGGGATCTGCCCCCTGCCTTGCTCCATCACATCACTGCAAATGAGACCTAGTGCTGCTGTCCCAGAGGGAAGTTCAGGCCTTACATGACCCAGGCAGGGAACTGACACCCTCTCCTGAGTCTCTCATGGCCCCCCCACGATCCTCAGAGTTTACAGAAGAACATCTGCAGCTGCCAGGACATTACTGGGTATCACAGAAAGGACACAGGTATGACATCTCCAAGTCTATCTATCTCTGAAGATATCCATGAAACCTACTGGCATTTTGGCTGATCTGGATAGCTAGATTGAATCCTTCATTTTAAACAAAGATGTATAGCCCTCCCCTGCTTGTGTAAAAGATGCGGAAGCAATTTCCTTTCTGCTAAAAACAGACACCATTCATTCTGTCAGTTCTTTTGTCTCATTCCCTTATACAATGAGTAGTTGGTGTGGTATATCCTCTGCCAGCAGAAGACCATTTCTCTCTCTTCCTGTGTCCCAGCTTAACCTCTCTCCCTCTATTTACCCCATTGCCTTCTCCACCTATTCATGAGATCATTGTTACTTTGGTATCTCTGTGAAAGGCTGGATAGTGGGTTCCCTGGGACACAGCACTGCTGTGAGAACCTGATGCAACCTCTGTGCTCCAGGTATTATCACAGGTAACAGCTTCCAGCATTTAGCTCAGCATGCATTAAGTAAAGAGTATTTTCCTCATAGTGCCTCACTGTTCTGTCCCTGACTTTTGCCACTGCCGCACAGGGAGCTACAACAAGAGGAAAAAATGAACCTCATTTGACCTCGGCCAAGAGTGCTTGCACATCTTTCCAGGCAGGTTTCTAGGAAGATTGCCTTCAAAAAAAGTTATTTGCCCACAATCAGTGCAACTGCCTGGAACTGGAAAATCAGATTCCTGTTATATTCATGGAAGTGAGGTGCAGCACACAGGGATGTCCCAGGGAGCAGACAGGGAGAGAAGAGAGGGTCAGAGTGAAGCTGCACAGGCAGCAGCAGGGAGCAGCGCTGGCACAGGCTGTACAGCAAACCTGAGCTCACACCATGGCTCCGTGTGACACAGCCCTGAGCTGGCACCCACCCAGTGACACTGCAGGAGCCTTGCTGCAGGATGGTGCCTGCTCTCCTCTGAAGGACTCAGGTACCCAGTCCTGCAGCTGTCCAGAGACAGCATGACCTTCCAGGGATGTGAATGGCCAACAAGTACCAATTTGGCACCGCAGCGCTGGAGCTAATACATCACTACCTGAGGATCAGAGGCTAAAGGTGCAGCCCATATCCCCACAACATGAGATATCCTTCGTAGAGAAAAGATTGTGGGTGATGGTCAGATTGGAGATGGATGAGAATGAAAAGAATTTTGCAAACTTCTGCTTTGAGGTCTATTTTTACATATGATGTATTGGCCTTGACCTGTTTGTGTGCCTAGAGAAATTCGTTAAAGAAAATGGGTAAGAGAAGAGATCATTATAAAGATGAACACCATGTGAGTTTTTTCTCTTATTTTGGGAAACCTCAAAAAACCACAGATGATATAACTAAAGACATTTTAGATTCCATGAACCCCTATATTACAGGAGAAGCACACTCTGCACAAAAGGACAGCAATATAAATACCTGCTTCCCACAGCATTAATTCCCTCATAGATTAGCTATAGCTATAGTAAAAATGTGCTGAATTTTAGAGAAAAAATCCTGCTTTGCTCTGTAAGCCTGCTTCTTTGAGTGTGAAAATACATAACATTTAAGAAGCTGAAAGTGACTTCGATGTCCACGTCCCTCTGACCTGGCACAGGGAGTGAGGCAGTTGCATCCACTATCTTATGCTGAATTCCTTCTACAGCAACAAATCTACAGAGAGCCAAGATTGATTTATATGGACATTTACCAATTACATGGACATACCTAACCTGATCCTTTTTTTGACTCTGTGTAAATATAAAGTAGAAGCATAGTACAAAATGTTACAGAACCAAGCTCTGGTTGTGGCACAGTAAGCTAAAAATTCTCTATATTAAAAGTTCAACTGACCTGCTTAGGACAGCAACAGTTTCTGCCAATGGAATGCTCCACCCTCTGGGTTCAGCTGTTCTTCCCCCTTAAATCTTTCTTTGCTAACACAGAAACCACACTGGTATAAGCAGACCTAAAGTGATGACACTTCAACTCCCCAGTAGTTAACATGCACTTTTGTGAGAGCACAGAAACCTGATCCTGATATTTGAAATGAGGAAACGTGCAAGTCTCATCTTAAAAGAAAAAAACCAAAATGGATAAAAATCAGAGGTTTTTTTTAAGAAAGATAGGAAATATGTCTATTTTAAGGTTGTTAGGATGAAAATTATTTTAATTTATAGCAGAAAGTTTAACTTTTTTTTTTAAATCAGCCTGCTTTCCAGAACAGCACACGCATTCCCCTGGCTTTTTTTTACTGCCATGTTTTTTTTATCCTACTCCTTCACCCTTTTCCTCTTTTCTCTTCTTTCCTGTTATGAGAATTAAACTAATTTGGATCTCTCCACTGAGGGAAGATGTATAGGGAAAATTCTGGTCTTCACAATGTGCCATAAGCAGGCCCAGGCTCACTCTCACTTCTGCTGGTCGCTCAAGCTGTGCTTGAAGTATTCTCAGCCTTTGGCTCCCAGCTTCACACTGTGCTGTAATCACAGCAGCATCTTTGTTAAACCTGAGCATCCTGGCTGAAAATGCAAGGGTAGTCTCCAAACAGACCCTGGTCCATTAAGAACAGCAGGATCAGGACCTCAGAATGTATTCTTAATCGAACAGGAAGCCACCAGAGTGTGCAGAGCATTAGTGTGATATGCTCCTGGTACTCCTTCTTCCCCAGAAGACACACCATTTGTACAAAACTTTTAGCACTGCCTTTCACCTTCTCTGCAGCTTATGTCTCTGGCATGATGCCCTAAATCTTAAATTATATGAAACTGGAAGGGATTAGCAGCTTCTGTTTCATCAATTATATTACTTTTAATTGCCTTGAAGGATTCATTTTTCTTCACTCCAGTAACCTTTGGCAGCAATCAGCAGTTCAAACACTACTCCCACACACAGCAGCTCTTTTCAGTCATACTACGTTTACTGAAAGGCCCTTAAGAAACAAAAACAACCTCATTCAGATAGCCTTGCAGATGTATTTATTTAAATTCCACCTCTGATAAAATTAAAAGATTAAGCATACTTCTGAGAAGCAAGATATTGCTTCATCACGAGGAATGGGCTTTAAATTCTTGTCTATGTTTTACAAACAGCATAATCAAAGTTCAATAGAGAATATGCAAAGATTGCAAATCTATAGCAGACAGAAAAATTTACATAAATAACAGATATGAATATCTGATGTTTACAGAAATAAAACTGCATACTATGCAAACAGACTAAAGACTACAACTAAAAAACCAAAGCTCATTGTAGGTGCATATGTAGGAGACAGTCATGTAATGCAAGAGGAACATCTATAGTAAAACAGTATCTATATATTGTTATGCTGTATTGCTAAAAGAAATTTGGATTAAGGATTGGATGAAAATGGGGATTGTTTCTCCTTCAATATCCTTGAATTTCACAGCTACAGCAGAGACCTCTACAATTCAATGGGAACCTGGTACCCAAAGACCTTTAACAACCTAAAAAAACCTGTTCTTTAATATCACGTTTAAGTGGGAATTCGATTTTTTTTTTTTTTTTTAAGAGGGTCATGTAAAATACCATATCAAGTACATTGCACTGATCACACTGATTCTGATCTGGAAATATGACCAGGTCACATACAAAGATGACAATTTACCTATTACTGTGAGTTAAAATGTGAAATATAAGGAGACTGTCAGCAGAGCAGCGCTTAGCCCAATTCATCCATGCTAGAACCAGCCTTTCTCAATGCATGACTGAAGGTTTATAAGCCAAACTGGATTCTTGCAAGCAGTTTCCATTGGGAAGCAGGAGGACCCTACTGGTGTGGCAGAAGCAGAATTTTGTCTAATACCCATTGTTTGTTTTTTAAAGGATAAAACACTGGTTTCACTAGTATCTGGAAGACATTGACATTTTATCATGATAAGAATAATACTGTCAGTACTCACACAAAAGCATAAATAAGAAAGGGAATGTGAACAAGCCAGCCTACAAACTTCAAAAATTAAAAAAAAAAAAAAAGGAAAGAAAAAAAAAAGCCTGAACACCAAAATTCCCTAAAAAGCAAGGAGAACCAATACCTCACATCTCCAAACATATTGTGCTTGACAAGGTCACCTCCTCCTAATTCAGAGAATTCATTTAATCCTCTGGATGAATGCAGCATGTGTTGCTCTCCCAATGAAACCACACAGGCTCCAAATAAGAGGCCATCAACTACTGCTATAAATGCAGTCAAATGCTGTGAGCCTGAATAGTGTAATTTGATTTTCCCCTTTCCAATACAAAAACAAAACAAAGAGAAGTGTTTTACTGTTGAAGGTGTGCATCATTTAAAAGGCCAAAAGGTGCCTTTCCTTCTAAATTTTAAAAACATTAATCAAGAATGAAATAAACAACATGTGCAGGTCGAAGGTTAATATCCCAGGGTCTTTAATGTGCTTTTGCCACCCACTTCTTTCCGTTAACACCATCACCTCCTCCCTGTCTTTCAACACCCCTCCAACTATTCTTGCCTCGTGTCTCACTTATTCACACAACTGAAAAGTAGTAATTATTTTGCAGTTAATCTTCAGGAAACTGCTGCATAGAAAAAAAGCTCTGCCTTCTGTTCCAAAGTCTGAAGGGAATGACCACTAGAGAGAAGCTACTGTTTCATTTCTCCTCTAAAGAGTTTGCCTGGGTTTTTTTGTTTGTTTGTTTAAAGATTAGAAGACCAGTTTCACTATTACCTTGAAGACACTGACAGCATAACACAACAAAAATATCATAAGCAAGAGAATAACAAAGGTGTATGGAGGAGATTTTGATTTTAGAGATAATGGCATTAATCCAAGATAGATTTAAATGATTTAAATAATGTGACTGTAGAAATTCACAAGCACTTTCCAGGATAGAGTATGGCTCTAATTATATCTGAACAATTAACCTTTACAATTGTGTTTAGAATGCTTCTCTGAGTGGGTATATTCTTAATAATTGGGCCATTAATTAAAATTACTATCTCAAGGGCTGCAGAAATCTTCAGTAAAAAAAAAATATATATATTGGGCTGGGATGGAACCAGGACAAAATAATCCCTCTCTGAATGTGTGCTCTATCGTATTCACTGGGAAAAAAAAAAAAAAAAAAAAAAAAAACAAAGAAAAGCAAAGAGAGGAAAGCAGACATTGTCCCTGTATGTTCTCTACTTTTCTAGAAAATATAAAGCAGTATTTGAAAAATTTCAAAAGCATTTCCATATCAATAAGGAAAGGTACCAAAGGGTAAAAATAGAACTTAGATATTTTTTCTTCTGTTCTTTCCCACAAGGTAGAATGAACCTATTGGTATAATACATCTTTTTCATTTCTAACACAGATGTTTTTTTAATTCTCCCTAAACTGTCTTCATGATACTAAGCAAATTTCTAACATCATTACTCGTATTTACAGAACCAAGATTTTTCCCAAGTTGTCCTTCCAGCAGTGAAAACAAAGGCTACTGTGTTTACTCAGAAAGTATTTCTCAAACTCCATTAAGCGATTATGTTAGAAATTAGGGAAAAAAACCCCACCAGTGAGATTTAAACACCTGTACACCTCAGTCAGGAGAATCTCTGCCCTCTGGCACATCATGGCTGGTTGGACAGACTGAGCTTGCAGGTTCCTCATTAGGTTTAACTCCACTCTACTGAACACACGCTTTGCTGAATTAAAGAAATAGATAAATTTATAACTACTCTTCAAGAGTAGCAACTTGTGCTGAACATCTTTGATTTTAGCAGGCAGATAAAAAAAAGATCTGACCTCTGATTATATCCAGACTAGTGTCCTGGTGAATACTCTCAGATGACAACTTATATTCAAAACCACAGATAAGTCTGTGATATATAAGTCCGAAACAAGTCTCCTTAAAACTTCTGGCCTTATTGTATTGTATTGAGTCTGTTAACCTTATTGCTAAATACTCCTCTGTTGGGGAGTTACTCATGTTGCCCTGGATGGGAAAGCCCTCCACATTTTATGTGCAGCAGGATGTACATTTTATGATTACTTTGGCCAACTCCAGAAATCTGTCAGGGGAGGACATTTTTATGCCATGTGGAAAGTTGCACGTTCTGGTGCTTTGCAGACAGATTTCTTCTGCCTTAAACTCCAGTGCCTCCATATCTGCTATTTGCTCTCCTGCATGCTTCAGGCAAAAGGTTGTAGGGCACTGTCAGGATTTTCACATCAGACACACGGAAAATCTATTTCAGGATCTCAAACTGGAAAGTGGTAGCACAGGTCACTTAACACTATTGGTCATTTCATCTCACAGGAGACATGGATGAGAGGGCTGGGTTGAAGGAGGATCATGCCTCAAGCACCTCAGAACTGGTTCTGTCCTCTCTGCCCCCAAAATAGCATGGGTACACACAGGAGCTAATACACACATGTACAGCTAGGAATGGGCATTCATGTTTTTCAAACACACACTATTATTCAACAATTTGGGGAAGTGGGCTTAAAAAAGAAACAAACATCTTGGGCCCTCTTTGACTTTCCGTTACTCACTGCTTCTGAAAATGCATTTTTCAGTTTTTCCATTTTTCTTCTCAAAATGTGCTACACATTTTCAGCAAATTAATGTCAGGATTTATAGTGCTAATTTTATCAGCAGTGCATATGCATTTTAATAACTGAGTTAACCTTAGGCCAGCATTAGCCTATGCAGTATTTGGTGGCACACGCTGGAAATCCTGTGTGCCTGTGCAACAAGGAAGCAGCAGGAAGGAACCTAACACCAAGCTTCATTTAGTGTTCTGTCATGTGTAACTCTCCTACTGGGGCTACAGAGAAACTGCCAGGTAGTCCACATCCTACAAGAGAAAGAGACTGAGCGAAGAGATGATGCTGAAGGCCATTATTACTTTAGTCTAGGATCACTCTATCTGTAAGGGACAGTGTGTTGGACCTCCTGAGGCCACCTCTGTCTCCCTCCTGAGAGAAACCTTGCTCACCCCTCTCATTCTTCAAGGAAGGACATACCAGTTCTGTGGCTCTGATTGAGTGAAAATCACAAAATATGCATGGTGGAACATGAGAAGCATCTGCTTCTGGCAAATGTAGTGCTCGCAGTTCAAATACCCAAGAATCTGTGCCGCCTAATGGCTGGAATAAATCAGGATTTGACTTGCACTCATTGACTGATCATCATAAAATGAAAAATATTGGAACTCAGAGCCTAAAAATCTTTGCATGAAAAACTAATGTGATATTAGTAGACAGAACAGCAGTTTGAAAATGGAAGGAGCATGTGATGGGACTGGCAACAATCTGCAGGTAAATCTCAGCTATATTCAAGTCACGAACTCAACTCCCTTGTTACTTCCAAGCCTGAAATTTATTTAATACAAAGAAATAAAATGTGAGAGAGAAGGGAATAAATTATCCTATTTTAACATCATTGAATTATGTGCCATGAAGTTACTGCACTGAAGTTTTCATCAGCATGAGCAGAGGATGAGTAAGCTAGGGCGGAGCAGATTGCCAACAACAGCCTTTAGCTATATCATTCTATATGCTTTAAAAAGTGCTTGTAAATTTGTACACTTGGGAATTTCAAGGACCCACACCTGATGTTGATCTGGTCTTTAATCATGTTATTGATGCTAGCAAATTCTTGCAGTGATCCTTAATAACTAGGGAAACTGATTTTACTTTACTTAGATTGAAAGGTGTTAACTACTTCGCTGTTCAACATTTAAGCCATCAGTTATTCAGTGTGCGTAACCAGTATGGTTGCCTACCTTTCTATGGCAGATTACAAATAATAAATTAAAAAATTAAGAAATAAACAAAGGAAATACCCCAAATGACCACAGAATATGATAGTGCTTTCAACATAGTCAGCCAGTTGTCCCCAAATTGGTTATTTTGCATCCAAACGATAACTTAAGGAGCTTTGGTTTTTGCCCATAAGTCAAACTATTTGCAATATGCTATGCATGGAAAGGATACAGTATTTGGTGTAGAACCTGAAAGTTCTCTTACAACTGAGATATTTGTCAATTCCCCCCAAATGAAAATATAAATCAAAGGTATTTGAGTTTAATTTCCTATCAAAGCATACAAAATGAACAGCAAGGACATGGGTTAGAATGTAGCAAGAATTGATTCTTCTATGGATGAGATCACAGAAAATTATCTTACAGTCAACTTATTGTAAATAAGGAAATTTATGTTTTGTTTCTGATGTAGTAGACCTTTAAAAAACAAATTACAGAGCTTTAGTCAAAACTGACTCAGTGTAAAAGTCAGTGTTTAAAAACCGACTCCATGAAAATGAGCAGCTACAGATAACAAAATAATCACAAGGACACAAGCATCATTTAAAAGGCACTACAGAAAATGTGGATTTAAATGTTAGTAGTACACTGTCATCCAAACTAATAGTGTGTCAACATTAGGCTCAAATGCTCACTTGCATCTTTTTTAGTGCCACTATCACATGCAAGACTCCCATAACACTTTTCCATTTACCAGCCAAACCTAGCTGAGTGATGCAGACTGTCATTTTGTCTTTATCTGTTTATTAATAACACAGGGTGAGAAACTGCTAACATGTATGAGCATGTACAGTCCTTGTACTACACTTACAGTAACTTGTTATAGAAGCCCTTTCTTTCAACTCCTTTTAGCTAGTTATTAAAAACTAACTAAAATGTCTTTCGGTTCAGAATGTGCTGAGCACTTTCTGACAATGGGAAATCTACCATCCTTGTGAGCAACCTGTTCCAGTGTCTACCACCCTTGTAAAAAATGTCATCTTTATGTCCAATCTAAATCTACCCTCCTTTATTTTAAAGCCATTACCGTTTGTCCTATCACACAAGCCCTGCTAAAGAATCTGTTTCCATCTTTCTTGTAGGTCACTTGAGGTACTTAAAAGCCACAATAAGGTGTCTGTGGAGCTTTCTCCAGTCTGACAGCCCCAGCTCAGTCTGTTTTCATACATGAGGTGCTCCATCCCTCTGATCACCTCATGGCCCTCCTGCAGACCCCTCCAACAGGTCTATGTCTTTCTTATGCTGGGGACTCCAGAGGTGGATGCAGCGATCCATGTGGTACCATGAAGGACTATGGCAGGGTAGAGGGGCAGAAGCCCCTCCCTCATCCTGCTGGCCACGCTGTGTTTGTTGCAGCCCAGAATACAACTGGCTTTCCAGTTACATCCAGCTTTTCATCTGCCAGTATCCCAGACTCCTTCTCAGCAGGGCTGCTCTCAATCCCTCCATCTCTCAGCTTTTACTGGGGGTTGCCCAACTCAGGTGCAGCACCTTGGCCCTGTTGAACCTCATGAGGGGCCCATGGCCTGATTTCTCCAGCTCCAATCCCTCAGCTGTGTCAGCTGCCCCACTCAGCTTGGTGTTCTCTGCAAAGCTGCTGAGGGTGCACTCAGTCCCACAGCCTTTGTCACTGATGAGATATCAACCTGTGCTGGTCCCAGTGCAGAGCCCTGAGGGACAGCCCCTGTCACTGACCTCCATTGGGATACTGAGCTGCTGACCACCACCCTCTGGATGTGACATCCAACCAATTCCTCATCCACCTAAGAGACAATTCATGACATCCATTTCTCTTCAATTTAGGGAGTAGGATGTTTTGGGTGACTGCACCAAAGCCTTTACAGAAGTCCATTTAAACACTATCTGTAGCCCTTCTCCTGTCCACAGATGCAGTCACTCCATCACTCCATCACAGAAGGCTCCTCAGGCAGGACTTGCTCTTGGTGAAGCCATGCTGGCTGTCTCCAATCACTGCCTTCTCCTCTGTGGGCCTTAGCACAGATTGTAGGAGTGTTAGTGTTGGATACAGGGAGGGAGAAAAAAGCTAAACGGACGTTGCTTTTATTTAGAAGTAATTCATGATCTGGGCACTGTATTCTACTAACAATAAAAATCTCAGCAGGATGGTTTTAAACTGGTATTGGACCACTTGGAACTGTTTATTTTTACCCAGCTCTCCAGACTGAAACCTACTTATCAATGCAGAGCTTCTTTGCCTCTTTGTTGAAATTATCTCCAATGCTCTGCCAAAATAATGACAATGTTGTGACAACCTCTGAAGATTTGCTTTGATTACCTCTGCATCATGGTGACACAGAACCACTGGACTGCTTTGATACTCAAGAGAAAGGACAACAGGTTACATAAACAGTGTTTTCTAGCCACAGAAGATAAATTCCTCCCGGGCCCTCTAAAGTAACAGCCTAGTTCATTTATTACTGCTTCAGACTAAGTAACTGCTAGGTTTTTTCCCTACGACTGGTGTGTGCATCAGTGCAGACATGACATATTTTACTTGATTTCACTTTTACTGAGACAATTCCTACATGCAGTTACCCCTTTCTTACATTCTTCAAAATGATACCTCTCAGTTTTCTCACATATATCTTAAAGAAATAATCCCCCAAAATGTATGATAGCAGCTAAAGCTTACAATGAAATAATTGTGATTTTACTGGAGTTCCATACTGCCTAATAGTTTATAGTGCAACTCAGTGCCTTATGCATGCTGAAACGCCTTCAAATAACTGCATCAATTCTCCAGTGTATATTCCAAGACATACTGACTCTTGCTTTAACTATTTTGGTGTCTTAGATGACTAATCAGCTTTGTTGTGAGTCAAGACTTTCTGTAAGGATATGTGGATTTGCTGCCTCCAGAAGAGCAATACTGCATGAATTCACAATGGTTTTAAATAGATTGTAACAACCCTTATCATCTTAGGCTCTTCTGCAAATTCATCAGCTGTTCCATCAACAGTTTTTAACTGCCAGTTCCTCAACATTATTTTAACTTTTGCCAATTTAATGTACTTCCCCCTGCTTTATTGATTTTTAAAGCTTAATAAAAACACATTAGGACATAGTCCACGGATGAAAGTATTATAGTCCAGCTGGAGTTTTACCATGAAACCCATTCATCTGCAGTAAACAGAATTGTTCATAGTGAACAAATAAACAATTTTGGTTTTGACATGCTCTTCCAAGCTGCCATGTTACCTAGGATTGGCTTTTTTTTTAACACAAAGAAATACATGGACATCTATTTAAAAACAAAGTGGAAATGAACAAATTGGCCAGAAAAAGTTACATGTTACACACATTTGAGGAAAAGGAACATTTCCAAAACAGAACCCTTAATACAATAATGACTCCTGAAAAAGGTAATTGCACCATAATTTCATATTTGTAACTGTAAACTTAATTAATGCTTCATTAACAGATTGTAGCATCTTCCTTATGGAAGATATTTCTTCCCAAACCTAAAACAATGATTCTGCTAGTCTTCAGCCAAATATTTTGTTTCAAGTAGCATCTATCATCTTCTTAATGAAAATGTCAGTAACACAGAGAGAAGCAGCACATTTTCCACAAAGAAGATATGTAGAAGATATATATGTATATGTAATAAATCTAATATGAAAAATGTCTCCTTTTTTATGACATGTAAACATATTTGATATATTTCCCCTCTAAATCAAATTATTTAGTACACTGCAGGACATCCCGCTTAAAAGGACTCCAGGATCACATTTTATTTCTCTATGAGCATGGTTCCAAATAAAAAAAAAATCGTATTTTCTATTTGACACTGACAGAAGATTGATTAAAATCTGGGGAAACAACAATTGCTACTTTTTCTGACAGCTCACAGTCAAGAATTCTCTTACAATTTTTAGTAGTGCTTAGGCTTTTTTTAACTTTATGTAAATATTTTTCTGGTTCGGTATAAATATTAACTTGCTTTATTAACATTATTACTCACCAACATTCAGTTAACTTCTCAATTATTTGCAGTGCTTCCATCTAAAAGGTATCATCAGAGGGCTACCCTCCAAGAATCAACTGGGACCACTGCTTTCAAATTAGAGATTAGCACCTACTGCTGCAGTACAAGTAAACCAAACAGTCATGGCTGCATTGTGATGTAACAGAATGCAATTATTATTGTTTAAATTAAGTGCAGAGATGGAAAGTCACCAGAGATCGTGACATAATGGTGTGACTGTGACCTTATTTTTCTTGCTCACATTTCCTTTCTGTCTGCTGGAATTAGTCTAGAAGGACACTGCTGTCTCATTTGAAATACGTCTCCCAACGTACGTGTCTGGATGTGGAACACATTTGCTCTGTGGAGCCACGAGCCTGACTTTAGTTCTGCAGACTCCACTCAAACACTGTGAACCAGTCATTGCAGTAAGTGACATTCACCAGCCCATTCCTGGGAGACCTGACCATCTCCATCCACAAAAATTAACAGCCAAAGCTTAGAGGATCTCAAGACCCACTGGCTCCATTTCAGGCAAATCCCTGGGAAAAGCCTTTTTTGCATAGAGTGTCCTGATGCACTTACACAGAAGGGAGCATTAGTGCTTGCGCCATCCAACACTGTCCCCACAGGACACCTGATTTGCATGCAGACAGCCACGTGAACCAGTGCTCCAAGAAGCTAGTGAGGACCAAGAAGCTCCGTCAGAAGGAGGACTGACTTTTTAAATGCTTCTGTCCTGCACAGGGTTTCTGTGATGCTTCAAGGTAGCCCAAATCCAGGGGACTGAAACCAGAAACAAGGACTGGGGAGCCTTGGGAATGCTCAGAGATGGGACTCAAAGCTGAATCCTGGTCTGCTAATGTCCAGTTGAGAAGAGTGGACATCTCATGCTCCCATTATCCTATCTGTCTTTTTTGGGCTAACAGATGAACATTTGTCTCTCAATTAAATAGATACAATTCTAAATATAGATACAGAAGTGGAAAAAATACAACTGCAAGGTGTTATTTGTATGCAGTCATTTTCAAGAGCAGAAAAGAAACACTAGAGCACAAACAAAACATAGAGCAAGTACCAATACAAATTACATATTTTACAAAGTGTTTCTGCAAGGAAATTTTACTATGGTATTTCTTATAACAGTTGTCAGGCAGACAGCGAGAATGTGGGTCTCATTTGACACAGACAAAATCCCAAGACTTTTCATGGCAAGCATAGTATCAGGCCCTTGCAATGTGTATTATACTGATTGGCATAAGCAGAACGTAATAAAAAACTCAGTAGTGGTTTTGCCCCATCTTACTTATTTCTCTGACATGATACATGAAGTTTATCCTAAAGAGGCCCAGTTTGCAGAAGCCAGCATCCATCTGTGATAACAATTTTCCATGCATGGATTTATCTTTGCAGTAATAACTGATCTACATATAAACAAACCAGCTCCTTACATACAAATTCTAACAGCTCTCAGGCAGATTATTTCATCAGCACATGCAGGCAATACCACAAGGAGGTTAGTACAGAAAAATGCATATGCATCAGTGCAAGTCAGATTCTCTGCTAAAAAACCCGGCTACACATCTCCCAGCCATACACCTCTGATCCATCTCAATGTGGAACATAAATGTAAAATGTAGCACAAATTAGATAACACTTCCCCAAGAAAATGAGAAACTCTGTATTATTACATCCCTGTGTTACCAATCAAACATAATGAATTTTTGATCCTCTGCAGTATAAAGCACAGCACTGCCAGCCATCTAAAGCAAACATTCCCAGACTCTGAAACACAGCTGTAAATATTCTTGCCCAGGGTGCTGATCTCGGTGGCAATTTCTGGCATAGACTCATGCCTACTTTTCCTAAGTCCATACCAGTAAAAGCTGGATAAAACAATAGCTTTATGAAGGCTTCTGTTGGTTCCTATGAATTACTGCAGCTAGCTGTCCAGTGATGTAAAACTGACATTGTTTTTACAATTTTCTCAAACTGAAATTCAAACTAATTTCAGCTATTCTCCCATAGTATTTTTAGTTGAATCAATATCATTCAGCCATTTTGAAAGCTGTTATGACACACATAAACTAATACATACATGAACACATTCCCCATTACAGGAGAATAAAGGTTATGCTGCAACTCTTTTTTATACACATGTAACGTTTAAGTGTTCATTAGAGGACCCCAAGAGGGCCATGGGTTCCCTCAATATCCTGTAAGTGCTTTTCTCCCTGCAAGGTAACAGCCTCACATCTCCTATACTTTAATCCATTCTGTGACTGATGGTGACCCCTCCTCACAATGCATGGCAATATTCACTGGTAAAAAGCCCTTCAACTGTTCTGAATTTGGCCCCCTGAAGTCATATTACCATAGGAGTTTTTGATTTTAACTGTGGTAGTCTAGGCTAGATAGTGTGTGAACTCGGGAAAGTAAGTATATTAAAAGGTTCCTCAATTCTCAGATCTGATATTTTTTCATATATTTAAAGCCCACAGTAGGGGAAAGAGGAAAGAATGATTTTTCTCCTTGCAGCACTTCAGAGTCAATACATTTACCAAGATACAATCTGAATTCCATTCTGAGTTGCAGAATGGTTAGCTAATTGGCAAGCACATACAATTTAAGAACTAGATTTCTTAGATTAAACTCATTACTTCAAGCTTTTTATGTTAGGCTCTGAGTCCCCGCATAACCTCTTCCCCTGCCGATTATCTGCCCTGCTCCCTTTTCCTATTTCATTCCCCTGCTTGGGTGGTGTAATCCAGTGCTCCTCTGCAAAGGCTGCCTCACCTGCCCCCAGCGCTTCCTCCTGTCCAGGCTCCCTCTCCGGCAGCCCCGGCTCCTCATAGCCCAGCTTGACCCGAAGGTTATGGCAGTCCTCCCCGGGCCACCAGCGGCCCCTCGGCACCGCTGCCCTGTCACCGGGCTGTCACATCTCCCGGAGCGAAGCCAGTCACCAGGCGGCGGCGGCGGAGCTGGCTGTTGATCTGTGATACCCTCCAGCTGACTGCCTTTTTAGCATGCACGATCTTCAGGCCACAGACTACGCCTTTCTTTTGTGTCTGGAAAGCCTGTAGCAGTTGCTGGGCACTAGGAACAAACCAACCTTTGTATCGGGGGCTACAAAAACTCTTCTTACCTAAGGGGGCTGCAATTCCCATCCACCTTCACTAAAGAGAAAGATTAAATGAGGTCCGGGGATATTTAAGGATGAGTAGACTAGACTACTCCGAAGCAAGGCTTGTTTTCCACGTTGACCGCTTTGCACAGAAAATAAAGCTCATCAAAGGCTTGAAGTTGCCTTTACTTTGAAAGAAATACGTCATCTTCAAATATGCAAACCAGGTTTACTGTTGATAACCCAAGAGTTATTGACCTTGTATTTCAGCTGTTCTCAGCGTGCACTTTGGCTTTTTCTGTAATAAGATCATCTTACCAGCAGATGATTATTGATCACTTATGACAGAAACAAAAAGCCTTGAGCAGACTAATCTATTCATTGTGCTCAGTGCAAAATGATGTAAAAATTGACAAACACTCCCCTCTTCCTACCCGCCCCAACTCACCCCCCCCTCAAAAAATATAATGTAGTCAGTGTCAAAAACACCATTTCAGGATGAAACCAGAGAAGTAGGGAAGATGGCAAGCAACAGTAAGTTTTACCTGCTTGGTGAACAACTACCACCCGGCAAGAGCAATGGCACTACCAACCAATCATGATCACAATTGGACTGTCCTCAGCACCTAACCCAAACCTGCTGGGGCCTTCCCCGTGCTGCCCACCCAGGGAGGGGAGAAAATGTACAGCTGCACGAGAAGGCAGTGGAGCAGGGCTGGCTGGTTCAGGACCCACGGGGCCATCAGCATCCTTGCCAACCCAACGCCGACGCAGTGGCAAGATGTGCCCCCATCCCCAAGTTCTCCGGACAGGCACAGGCAGGTGGGCAAGGAGCAGGTCATGGAGGGAGAAGCTTCTAGACTAACCTGCTCACAGGTTTCCACGATGTGCTTTCTGCCTCTCGGGGACCCAGACCGTGACACCGGCTTGGGGGATGCTTTCGGCCGCTCTGCCCCTCTCCTCTCCGGCGCGACGGGCGAGGGCGGTCCCCTGCCCGCCCCAGCGGGAGCTACAGAGGCTGCGGGCACTCCGGGCGGGGGGCACGGCCCGGGGCAGGGGACGAGCGGGATGCCGCAGGTACCGGGAGCGGAGCGGGCAGCCGGCTGTGTCCTCGCTCGCCGCAGATTTTAAGGTTAAGCGCGTGCGATTTCTCACCCTCACAAAAGGGAGGAGGAAGGAAAGATGATCAAGGAAGCAAACCAGGCAGGGGAGCGATGAAGGGGCGGGCGGGGGGGTTGAGAAGAAAAGGAGGGAGAAACAAAGGGAAGAATAAAACCCTCTCCGGGAGCAAGCAAACAAAGAGGGTAAAAAGAGCTCGGCGGCCTCCTCGGGGGGTAACCCCCCGCCGGGCTCCCCGGTCCCGCGGCACCCCGCCCCGACGTGCGGCCCCGGCCCCTGGTGCTGCCCACGGCCGCGCACGGCGGAGCCCCGCGGGCAGGACCCCGGCCCGGCCGCTGTCGCCCTGGGAAGTTCGGCGGCGCAGAAACACCCCCGCGGGCTCGGGGCACCTTACCTGCCGGCCGGCACTCCTCGGGGAGCGGTGCGATGAAGCGGGGGAAAAAATCGGGGAGGAAAAAGATGATAATAAAGCCACCCCAGTTTTTCCGAAATTGCACCGCTCGATCAGGTTACTATGGAAATCGTCGCGAGGAGGCAAAAAAAAAAGCCAGAAGCCATCCTCATCCTCTCCGCCTCCGCGAGGCACCGCGGCGCCGGAGCCGCTGCCTCCCCGGGCGCAGCGCTGTTCCCCTCCGCCCCGGCTGCTCTCCGCCGCCGCGCACCGGCCCCGGCCCCAGCCCCAGCCCCGCGCCGCGCCGCCAGCGGTGCTGCCCCCCGCCGCACAGCTGGAATTTAAAGGGGCCGTGCTCTCCGGGCGCCGCTGCCCCCGCCGCCCGGGGCCGGCTGGGTGTGCCTTCGTAACCAAAAGTTTCCCGCGGGTGCGCCGAGATGCGGCAGCCGCAGGAACGCGGGGATGGAGGAGCGGCGCGTTTGCGGTGCGTAGCCCTGGGCGTTGTGAATTATTATAGGCGTAACAGCAGGATCCAAAGGCCTCGACAGAGCTCGGTTGCAATGAGCGCTTTGCACAGACACGGGTAAAGAGGCAGCCCCGGCCTCTGAGAGCTTGTAATGTGAGCAGTGAGGGCAGACAGAAGGGAAAAAAGTGGATAAAATGCATGAGGAATGGTTGAAAACTTCCTAATCATCCCAGCCCAGAAATCACAATTTTTACATTGCAACTAAAAGATTCAAAAAATACAACAAACTGTTCTGACACAGGTCGTTCTGCCTTGTCCCTTATTCATAAACAGAAGCACTTGTCAAGCCTGCCTGTTCTGAGAAGTGAGTTTGGCCTGCAGGACACCCTGGCCAGCCTGGAGGCTGGATCCATTTGAAGCCCAGCTGTGGAGGGAGCTGTGCCAACAGCTGCCACTCACAAGCACATGCAGACTTTGGCCTGACTGGGTGGACAGAGTTTAGCAGCCCTTGCCACCAGTTCACTCTGGCCTATCTGTCCCCACCTTCACACCTCACATGCTGCTCTGCCCTGCCCCACTCCCGTGTGAGCCCTTTCCCTCTCTCTCTGCTCCAGCAGCATCAGGTGCTGCAGCTCATTCAGGAACTTCCACCCAAAGGATGGGTTTTCACCCCTAGAGAATATATTCCACAAGTTTCTGCTGATGGGGAATGAGGCTTCTAAGTTATTCCAGCTCTGAAAAATGGCTGCTTGCAGAACACAGGGAAACCCTATCATTGCTCTGCTGTTGCAGTCTAACACTATATGTGCTTCAGTTCCCAAGAAAGGGAAAAAGTGGGGGAAAATAGTTTTCAGATGATTGCCTTAAACACTTATGAAGAAAAGGAGCCCCTTCTGGGGTAAAAATGTGCATTTATTCATTCCAGAGTAAGAGCACTTTGCAAGTCATAGGTTTAGGGAAGATAGCTTGCAGTTAATGGTTCCCATGATACCTGTGGGTCTTCAAAAAACCTTCATTTTCCAGTCTATCAGCCAGTCAAGCCTTGCAGCTCTTTATTTTGCACAAATTTTCATCAGTGCTGGTCAGTACAGCTGCAGCTGAAACCACCTCATGAGGTGAGGGAATTAGCTACCCAAGGGATGTTTGGATGGAGGAGTAAAAAATAAATAAAAGAAACAAAAGACCTCTCCTACTGAGCTGTGTGGTATTTCCCCATTACAAATAATGCCTGACATTTCAGCTAGCTACTCCTGTTTAAGAAAGCAAGAAGCATAAAGTATACACTAGTGAGAACTTAGTGTTAAGAAATAAGAAAGCGCAGACCAAAAGGCAAGAATTGACAGTCGCATTGTCCAGGAATCCAGTTTGCCAAATACCATCCTAACTTGAAATATTCCTACCAAAATACCACCATCACTTGAAATAACCCTGAAAATAAATAAGGATAGATTTAGACCGTAGTTTACACCATAAAACATACTGGGACATCTGAGGCTGCCTTTTCTTAAAGCTGTGAGACAAGAGAGTGGCTGAGTATCTTAAAATTACAATTACAAATATATGACCGAAGATCCCGGGTGAGCGACATCTTTCAGAAATGACAGTCCCTGGAGTGGATAACCTGGAGGTTATTTCTTTCAGTGCATGAAAGGCACAGAGCAGTGAGTTATCTTGGCAGTCTCTGTGCTGCAAGACTTCTCCCTGAAAGGTTAATTGGGTTAGAGGTGTAATTTTTACCCAGCAGAGATGTGCCAGCAGAGGCCTCAGATGTAGATGCAGTTCATACTGACAGAACTATGGTTTTGTTAGCATCGTATCTCTCACTGTGGCCTGGAGTAATTTCATTTCACCAGCACGAAGATCAGACCTGGTGGTCCAGCCACCTCTGCTCAGCCACTCTGTCAGTGCAAGGTGCAGCATGCACAAGGCTCCTGCCTCCTTTTTTCCAATGACTACTCTGGAATTGCTGGTCTTTTTCATAAATGTTTTGCAAATGGATAGAATTTTGTTTCCTAGGCCCAACCATTTAATCTTGTGCCTCAAGCAGTTTTAGGAGTCTGTGTCTGACAGCAAAACAGTAACCAGTCCTCTAGTCCTGTAAGAAGTGATATTCCAGAGCAGAGAAGTATCTTGAAAGTTTTCATATCACCAAGAATTTTCTGCAATGGCTTTTGTAGTTTTACACAGAAAATATCTAAATAATTGTCTATTTTTCCCTTTGTTGCAAAACACTTGACTAGCAAAGCATGGTGAAGAATGAAA
This sequence comes from Melozone crissalis, assembly GCF_028551555.1. Lineage (NCBI taxonomy): Eukaryota > Metazoa > Chordata > Aves > Passeriformes > Passerellidae > Melozone > Melozone crissalis. Next base: position 29,719,888 of record NW_026535782.1, on the reverse strand, counting down.
ATGTGATTCTCACACAGCTTTAGAATAAACTGCATAGTTATACCTTTAATATATGAAACTTCAACACATCAGTTACATTGTAGTTTTCTACTACATGAGCAACAAACAAGTATGTTGGTATCATTGACACGAAATTAAATTTATTTCAGGACATACAGTAAATTGAAATTGCAGTATCTTGGCTTGTATATTTAAATACAATCAATTATCTTAACTAACATGTGTTTATGTCAGTGAATGACCAAACAATGACAAACTTACAAAGTAATGTATTGTCTCTCTGGGCTTTCAGTCCTTTTAAAATTACATCACCGTATGACGTGTGACCTCATTACAAAGACTAAAGAGGTCTCCTATCAACCATAAAGATTTAAACGTTGCTAGTCAAATACGTTAGCACCTTTGTCTGCTAAATTCCCATCTCAGACAAAAACCTGTTTATATGACTCAGGTGTCAAGTGGCAGCAGGAGAGTGTGCTTCTTCATCCCCAAAGGATGCTGTATTAAACCAACTGCTTCTTGCTACAGCAATATTAAAAAGTTTGAAAACACCAAATACAAGTTTGTCTCAAAATCTTAACTTAGTCTTTCTGAATATTCTCAGTATTTCCTGCTATACAATAAGATGTGAAACGTTTTTGACTTGCCATGAAAAGCATGGTAATCTTGAATCACACACTGGCATGTCCAAATGAAAAACTAAAACTGAACCTTTAATATCTGAAAAAGCTTTTAGATGAAAATAACCTGGTAAAGCTCAGGCATTTCACATCTTGCAGGGGAACCTATAGGGGAGCTCTGTGGCTTATTTCTGCAAAGATACTGGGCAGGACAAGTAACATGTTTGCAGAACTCCTGCCATGTCTACTAATGCCAGAAGTCCATTTGCACCTCTGCACTTTAACTTTACATTACCCAGTACCTGCTATGGCTGTTTGTAAGACCCTTCCCTGCCTGCCTACCTTCCTTCAGGCACTGTGACAGAACATTCTCCTTCCACTGCCAGCTGAAAGGTTTCCTCACAATTTCCAGTTTGTCACCCTCAGCCTGAGCTCCAGGCCACATCCTCACTGGATAGTGTGCACAGCAGGAGGACAAAGCCTACATGCACTCCACAAGTATTCCAAAACCATGGGCACAACATATTTAGGAGAGGTAGCAGGGGAAATGAAGGAAAGAGAAGGGGAAGGGTCTATCAAGAATAGACAATTCCAGTCTCCATCAAGAGAATAATTGGATAGGACATTTCAGATCACCTGATTCTTGTTAGGATTGCCTTACCCCTTCTTTAAGCGCAGCCACCTGATAAGCACCCTTCTCCTTCCAGGTTTTGACAGTCTCCTTCTTTCTGCATCGTTGGCCCTTTTGGGTGATTTTCTGCATTTTTTTCCATAAGTGGAGCTTATTATAAAGTTTTCTGAAACACTGCTGATATTACAATTGTCACTGATTAAGGCCTGTATCTTCCAACTGAAAGTATGCTCCATTTTCAAGTGTGATACTGGAGTCACCATCCACTGGCATGTCCATGTTTTCTACAAGGACACACATGAACCCAAGAGTAAAGCACTACTGCTTTCAGGTGGCTGGGACATCTCATGGGAGGCAGTGTGACCTGAAAAATTACTTCCATTCTTTTGTTGTAACACCAGGCATGGGCAAATTCACAAGAACGTGTATTGTGGAGGGGAAATAGGAGAGAGAAAATGTGTTTTGCCTTGGGAAAAAAATCGCTGCAGTAGTTTCCAGATTTTTGTTAGCAGATTGATATAGCTTCTGTATTCTGGAGAACTCCTGGCTATATTGTGATGTCTTATCACCTTCTCCTCTCCAAGATGTCTGCAAGACCCATAGATTTTTTTCCTTAATATTCAGGAATAATCCCCAGAAGGCTCTAATCCTCACTGAAAGCAAATCATGTATACTGATCTCCTGTTTACGTGTACAAAAACACATGTACACACACATGTGTGGGAAAAGAAAAATACAAAGTCAAGCATTTCACAATTAGGAAATAACATAATTTAAATTGTCTGCCAAACTTAATTTGGCCACTTATGCCTAGTCATACTCTTAAACTCATATAAGTCTTGGCGTACTTGTTGGAGTATGTTCACTTGATGAGCATCTTCTCAATTATATGTTTTATCCTAATTACTCATGATATAGTCTTGTAATGTCTTTATCAAGCCCTGTAGGCAAAATTTTTGCATATCTATGTCCCTTAGTAGTGTAAGCAGTAAAATTTCATCATTAATTAGCGCATGGGCAGTAACTGAGAACAAAGGAGAGGAGAGTTCCCTCCCCAGTTTCCAGCATTTATACCACTTTGGAGCAGAGGACCAACAAAAGCCTGACCTTGCACTTGGATCTCTGTGTAGCTGGGGAACATCGTGCCCTCTTCCCTGTTGGAGAAGGCAAGGCCTGGCTGCCTGCAAAGGTGGAGGTGCACAGGAGTGCACAGTGATGGGCTCAGAAAAAACAGAACTGCTGAAATGTAATAATCTGGACAAATGCAGAATCTGGACAAATGTGATTTTCCAAGATCTAGTAGTTTGAGCAAGTTTTGAAATGGGTTTTCTCAGTGAAGACAGAGTCTCCAGCACCTTTACTTTTGGCTGTTTGTGGAGAAGGCACTGCACAGGACAGCTGGGGCTTCCAAAATGGCTCAAAGTGCAGATGTTTCTTTAGAATGCTGGAGGACATATCTATGATTCATTCACTAGTAATTTCCAAATACCTGCTCTAAAGCTGGAGTTACTCAAAGAAGAGAGCACAACTTCAATACTTGTAAAGAAGCACCATTTTTTCCAAGTTCCATTTTCGCATGAAGATGAACTTTTCAACAATTTTGGTTTTTATCACACTATGGCTGCAAAACAATCTATTAGAAGTATCTTAAACCAGACTATTAACAGGAAAAAAGTAATTCAAACATCTATTTCCTCTTGTATTAGCAATTGCAATATGACTGAAGAAGGAACTAACTCTGCAGTCCCCTGAACCAAACTCACTATTTCTTTAACAGCATACTCAAAGTTTTCTATATTTAGAGCTCTTATAGAAAATTCACTTTCTTAATTTCTGCTGTTTCTTTTAGCCCCAGACCCTGTATGGTTTATACCAGCTGCGTTAAACAGAAGGGATACCCAACTGGGGGTACAAATTGCCTGCTGAATGGCCCTCTCTGACTCCATGCTGTTACTTTTGACCTCAGATGGCACAGAAAATGCTCTCCAGTTGACTTGTTTCCAAATGCCAAAAAACCCCAACCCCCAAACTTCTAAACATAAAACAGAAGGAAAGCTAAATTATTTGAGTTAAACTAACACTCAAAACAGTTATATCACAAATATAGCAATAAAAAAGTATTATAAAAGTTGTGCTTCCTAATATATAAAGGTATCCTGAAGAATTATTTTGTATTGTTTATAGACATTGGTAATTTACGTACAGTTTATATGCATTAGAAATTAGTTTCTAAAGTTTTCTTACTGCAAACAGCGTTTTCATAGGCAAAAAATTTTTTTTCCTGTAGCTGGATATCTGCCTGGCAGACATAAATATGTTTCTGTCAAATTCACCATTCTGCCATGGATATCAGAGGACATCTTGGGATGACATGGACATTGTTTTGCTTCCTTTGTTAATCTTTCAGTTCTTTGGTTCTCACATGACCTGGGTCTCTTCTCATTTTCTGTATTTAAATTCAGAAGCTCTTGCCAGAATACTCTTTCAATTTTGTTCATAGTTGCAATGCAAGAGGCCTGCAACTCTTGCTTTAATTTGGGACAGGACTCATTTCTTTCTGTAACTGAATACAAATGGCAGACATCGCCTTCCTCGTTTCTCCTGAAGTAATACCTCAATTCTCTGTCTGGGTTAGCTGGCTAAATTATTTCTTTTCTAAATAGTCAAGTTCTGCTGTGTATAGAGGATTGTGACTTTCAGTGCTTAATATAAGCACTGAGAGGAGGGACATACTGAGAAGATTATTTTCTGCAAGATACATAAAATATCCTTTCTGCTCCATGTGTTCCTGCTGCAGCCTCAGCTGTAGCTGTTGGTCCAGATTTTAGTACAGGATCATATAGACCAGAAACCTGATCTTGTCCTTATATCAAAATGGCTCCTAGCTAAATTTCTGGGATCCTCTATGCTAAAATAAGAGAGGTTTGTCAAAATTAAGCTAATAGTCAGTGGTGAAGTTCCTTATCCCAACAAAACTATTGAAATGTCAAGTGCAACTTAAGGATCAGAAAGGAAAGAAAGAAAATAAGATGTAAAAAGATTCTAACAGATGCTACTGGCTTTTTCATGTCAACAGCTGAAGTTAAAAGGTCAGCAGAGGTTGATCTGACTGTTAATGTTTCCTCATCATTTTGTTTATGAGAAAGAAGAAGGGAAGAAGACTTCCATCCCTGTTATCAGTTTAAGTTACTGTGCTTGAGTGGAACAACTTAATATTCCAAATATACAAACTCCAAAGAGGATCACACAAGAGTGTTTGTCTCAGACTGTAATTGGAGTAGATCCATTTGTTTGTGTAATTGCCACCACAGTGGAAATCTGTGCTTCTGTATTTGCACAACTGCAATTATTTTCCAGGAATGAACCATCTGAATTTTAATATCCCATAGATTCACTGCAATACAGCATATTACAATAGCTTGACCTTTTCAGTGTTCCATAAATTGATTGTCTGGTTGTTCCAGTCCTCCCTCCTTTACAGTCCTGGAAACCTTAGAAGAAGAGGTAACATAGCTATTTCTGAATCCTATCTTGTATATTTATCAGCATTTTCAGAGCCACACTGCTGGTCTCTGGAAGGCTTGACAGAAGTTACACACTGTGTGCCTGAGGTGCAGTAGCATATTAAATCATGCCAGAAAAGGCAGGGATGAGTGCCACAGGCAGGCTCACAAGGTCCACCACAGGTGGTCCTGCTGAAGGTCACGTTGGTTGACCAGCATTGTTATCAAATTGTGATCTCTCCAGTGAGTTATTCTGACAGCCAGATAAACCTCCAGCTAAATAAATATCGTGTGCAACCTTCAACCAACCAAATGTAACTGTTTAATTAATGTGCTTTTCCTAAGTAAATTAAAAACCAGAGGGAAAAGGCTTCTGGTCTTTTAAGGATGCATAAAGCAGAAAATGAAAGATCTAAACATGAAAGGGAGAGAATCCTCTTAAAGCTGAGGATGCAGTGGTAAGAAAGTGATTATTCATTTCCAGACATCACCTCAAACTGATGGACTAGTGAAAAGAAGATGCAAATTGTAATCACTGGAAATGTTGGAGGAAGATGCAGAGCAAGAGCAATTGCCACTTTTTCATTGCTTGTCCTCCATCAAAGAAGGGAGAGGGAAAATTTACATTTGTTAGTGTTTATTACAATTATTACGCCCTCAAAAAACCCTCAAAACCATAGAACAAAACAGAAATGCTCTGAGGTGGCTCAAATTCTTCCTTTGAGACTAAATGCAAAATTTTTTTCTGAAGATGTTTTTCCCTTCCAGATGTGCCTTCAGGTTCTATGTGTGCCTTGAGGAAAATTCCTCTGCCTAGTGAGTGTGGAGCAGAAGAGGCCATTACTGCTTTAGTAGCTTCCTACAAGCCTAGCTCAAACCATCCCATCTGGGCCTTGCAGCAGCAGCAGAAAGAGGGGTTTTGTCTCAAGCCCTGAACAGAGCAGGAGGCACATGGCGTTACCTGCACTGCTCAAGTGTGGCGAGCAGGTGGGCATGTCCTGCAGCTCAGCCCTGCTGCACTGACCACTACCATGACACTGCTTCTGACAGATCTCCAGATCAGCTGAGGCCAAACTCTTCTGTGTTCAGATTTGCATCACCTTTTGAAGTCTCACATCCAGTCTGGGGTGTGGGGTGTGCTGTGCAACTGTGAGACAAACCATGTAAGAGAGCCTGAAACACAAAGGAAACTTCAGTTCCTTTCTTCTCTGCATCCCATGGAGAGCAGTGCTGTCTATCCAGCCTCCTGCTGAAAGCAATATCAAAATGAAAAATAATCATATTAAGGCAAATCCAGACAAAACATAGTATGGGAGGAAGAAAGCATGTTTAAGAATTTTCTCCTTATTTCAAAAGCATAAATCTTAAGATTGTTAAAATAAGTCTCACTCTCAAGTTTTTTGACCTATTGTTTTTGGATTCCCATTTACCTATCAAATGTCATGAGTAAAACTCATATGTCTATCTTCAATTAATAAGAGCATTTTGGATAAGCACAAAGTATTAACTCTGGTCACTGCCATGTTGATGTTACTTCTTGCAGATCTGCTGTTGAAACTGGAGCCCCTTGAATGCTGACCAGTAAAATATGTACCAGCCTTTTACCTAGCAATAAGACCATCATATGCTGGTAATTAGTAATAGTAATCTGCACTTTTTCCTTCTTCTTTGTTCAATATAGAACCTAATTCAAGGCCTCTCTTCTGGTAATCAAAGGTTTCACTGCCTCCAAATTATGCTATTTAAGGCATTACCTATGGATATGTTACCAGTGCTACGATTTGTGCCTTAAGAGAGACTGGACATCATCCCATTATCTTTCCGACATAACAGAACAAAGCTTCATGGTCAGGAGGTAAGAAAGCATTTATTGCCTACATGATCCACAAAAGAAAAAAACCTGGGACATCTGTGGTGATTTAATTTGACTGACAACCAAAAAGCCTGCAGTAACACCATTCTGTGGCCTGTTGTGAGAAAGGCAGGGGAACAGAGGCAGGCATCTTCCAGAAAAAATAATCACAGTAGGCCAGAAAGAATGGAAATCTCTACCAAGAGATTAACCCTCTAAATGATGGAGGTAAATGCTTTTATGAGTATATCTTACCAAATATCAGGAGGCCAAGCTATAAGATTGTTTGGAGTGGGATGAAATAACAGTGCAGTGCATTATTGTGATGTGTTATTTATTTACACCATTCATGTTATGTTCATTAACCTCCAGCTAGCATGAGGAATCTGGAGTAGCCACATTGTAAGCAGGAGAGTCTGCCTTGCAAAGTTTTCTATCCAAGTGAGTTGTGCAGGAGTCAAGGAGAGGTACAAAGTGTAGGGACATAGCCATACCCACATGACAGATGGGTGCCAGAGCCACAGAACAGACAACAAATTCACAGTGCTTGCATCTTACACTTGGCAGATAGGCTGGGCAATTTGCAGTTCTTAAAAGGAACATAATGAAATATTCCTCTTGATGTCTAAACACTCTAACACATAAAAACAGGACAGTATGACTGAAAAAAAAAAGCCTGTGTATTGAAAACTTGTTCAGAGACCTTTCCATAAATACAAAAATGTTTTGGTTGTCAGTTTGAGGTGTGAGCCATTGTATATGTTCAACTATAGCCTCTCCAAAGTCACATACAGCAGCAATGCCTCACCAGCTGATTTCAAGCTAGGTCAAAAAGACAGAGAAGGCCAAAGGAAAAGGATATTTCTTTCTTTGGTATCCACTACATCTTAGTTTCCTTCCTTTGTCAAGGTTTTTCATTAATTTCTGAGGGAGATTTGGCCAAAAATAGTTTGGGAGGATGGTGCTTATGATTTTGTGCGTATTTTATTGCTAGGATATACTGCCAATACATGACACATTTCCAGATCTTTCAAATAGTATGTGCTCAACACACAGTGAGAAGGGTTTTACTCATAAAACTTAGTTAAAAGGAAGTGTACAGGGTTTTTTTCTGGAAAATAAGAATGAGTCATTCATGCATGCATTTGATTTCCAGATCCAAGAGTCTGCAGTCTAGACTTTTGGTTTTTATTTTTCTGAACACCTCATCAGTCTCTACGTAGGCTGTTACATCCTGCTGTCAATAGGAGGTTCATGAGGAAATAAAAAACAGAGCAGAAGGTACCAGGGTTTTCTTCCAGGTGAGAAGGTGCAATAGTTTTCCAGAGTGGCTGCTAAAAAAATAAACAAACCTGAGACCTTTGAGGGATCCCTTAGTCCTCTCTGTGCCTCATCCAGAGAAATGACTGCCTATCTCTGTTCAAGTCTGCAGAAATTCATTTCTGCCTCCTCAGGGTAAGCAGGCTTTTAAGACTGTAGTTGTACTCTCAAGTAACAATTCAATTTGGCTCTGAGCTCTGCAAGATCACCAGAGGAATGGGGGATGATTTGCCTAAGAGAGAGGCTGCATGTGCTGCTGACAGGTGGAATAAGGGACTTAGGAAATGAGAAAGTGGTGATGATATATGGCATTGGGTTACAAAAAGGAGCCTCAGAGAAGAGGTTTTTCTTCCTTGATTCCATGTCCTCAGAGTGGAGTCCATATTCTCCCTTACTGCGAGGGTGGAGGACCAAAAATCCATCAGAAAGTGTATACATACACACACAGAGAGCAAAGAGCAATCATTCCTTCACTGAGTATGTCCTGGGTTATGTTGTTATTTCCCAGTCACTTCCTGGGACATCAGTGACTGAATGATTTTAAATCAAGATGTGGGTTGGACTCTAGTGTCCCAGATAGGAAGGGGGCAGAGGAAACCCTTCTGCTTCTTGTGTAGATCTCAGGTGAAACAGCTTCTCCCTGTTTCCCCCTGAAGCAGAAGAGGAAATAAGGCCTTTTCCAGTAGACAAACAGGAGAGAAATGTGAATTAAACAGCAGCTTCCCCAGTTGTCACTGCAGCAGGAAGTGCATCACTTTTCCAGAGATTTGCTGGTGTGAGTCACTGTCAGAGACAGCAGTGCACAAGAGCAGCCTATGGACAGTATCCTATGCTGGTTCCCCACCCTGCCACCCTCAGCAATCCCAGTGATCTCCTCCTGACAATGTCAGACAAGGATCAGAAATTAGGCTTTTAAAGGAGAATGCTCTGTATCCTTAAAGCTGCAGCCCTATCTTTTCAAAACTGATGGAGAAGTTCCTCACAGCAGGAATGGTGCTTGGATTCCTGTGTTCCTCCAGCAAGAAATTATTACAGCAGAAAACAAAACAGGTCCTGATGGATGCAGCTAATTAAAAGAAGAAGCTTCAACTTGTGAGTAAAAACTACACATGGACACAGGGATAGTTACAGCATGGTCACACTGTACAGATGTGCTCTAACCCTTGAGCTGTGGTGTAGCAAATTTGAGTAAAGTAGTAGTGTCTTCCAAAAAACAATCTACTTGCCCTCCATATCCAAACCAAAGCTGCCAATGCACCTACCATCAAAGCAGTTAGTCACTTACATGGGGCTGCAGGGGCAAAACATTGCTTGGTCTGCTCAAGTCCCCCACCTTTCTCCTGTGGCATTTAAATCCTGAGAAATGTGGATTAAATAAATAATAATAAATAACCTGTCTTTATCAATTCAGTTGATATTTAGCTTTGAGCAGCATGTTAATTCATAGTAAAGAGCAACAAGAGACACTAAAAGTAGTAGAAATTGAAAAAATATGCAGGAAAAGAAAGGCAAGTCATGAAGCAGGTAAGAGCAGCCATCCCACAGTTTTTCATGCAAAGCCCATGAAGATTTGCTGAAGGTGGGCAATCAAGCTCTCTGGTTGTTTGGCACATCTCCACTCTTCTTTGCTTCAGGTGCTCTGTGCTTCTCATCTCCTCCTGCCAAGGCAGAAATAGGCTGTGGTAAGCGCTTGAACCCAGATTCTCTCAGTCCCCAAATATTAGAGAATTACTACCCAAAATAAAAAGGCTGCTTTTGACCCCCCAGCTTGCTCACTGGCAGTGCCTTCAGTCTGTGGAGCAAGGTGCGCCCGGGAGGGATTCCCAGCAATGACACAAGGTTCAGATGTGGTCACGGGCAGTCAATCTCCCCTTTGTGCTCTGTAAAGCACGGCCAGCGGCAGCGATTTCATCGCTTGAGTCACCCCTGGTTAAAAGCGCGCTCGTTTCCTCTGCCTTTTGTCTTTCAAGGTCTTCCTAGCCAGAAGCAAGGCAGAGGCTCACAGAAACCTTGAGGTAAGCAGCAGTGTGCTTGCAGGGATTCTGACCTTGCTTTGGCCCACATAGGAAGCAAATCAGCCCTGCAAAATAGGACTTCTCTGCATTTTCCATGCACATCAGAATATTCGAAAGTAACTGGAAAGCCCTGCTCTTTCAGAGCCATGCAGGGGTTAGACAATTTTTTCCATGAATGTATATTGACTCTACTTACCATTTCATTATCTGTTTTCCTTGTAAAATAAGTTTTGTAGCTCTGAATTTGATTTCTACTGTTAGTGCTTATTATGGCAGCATCGTTATGTCACAGCGTATCCAAGAAAAGAGAGAGTTGTAGAGAAACATTTATGAGAACAATAGAAACTCTTAAAAAGATGGACAAGCTCTCAGGCTCTGTTTCTTCAGGTCTGGAAATATTTATTATGATTACTGCATTAAAGACAGAGAATTGTACGAGCATAGGGAAAAGTACCCATAAATACTTTTGTCACCATCTTCAAAAAGCAGTTTAGAGTCATCACCATTCAACTCTAACTCTTTAAAAATCTGGTTTACATATTTTAATTGTTACTGGCAAGGAAAGTTAGTGCTCATGATGTTTCTGTAAGGCTGCATCCTGACCACAGCTCATATAATCAATTTTCAGGCCCCTCATAATGTTTTCCTGAAATATCCAAAGAAAAGAAATGCACCTCATACAGAATGATGTGAAGTAAAATATGACATCAAAATGACCTGAGGTACTGTTGTTCTCTAGAAATGAAAGAAAATTAAAAGCAATATAAAATACTAAATGTATAGGAATGTTTCTGTATCTGGCAGGGTAAACTAGCAACACAATCCCAGGAGGTTTGTTCTCATTTTCATTATCACTACTGTATAGTCCACACTTTTGAAAAAATAGCTCTGTAAATTTTAGTTTTGTAGTTTTTAGCTTTAAACAACTGCAGAAAAAATTGGGGGGCAGGGTGGGGAGTGCTTATTTTTTTCAGTCCTTAAGTTATTATCCTACTGTGGCTACATTATGTTCTTATGCTCACTTTCCAGATTTGTCTATATGTATTTAAAAACAGCAGCAGAGGATATTTTTTTATTAAAAGCATTAAAAACAGCCACTTGAGCCATGAGCTGTTTTACCCACCTCTGGTAATGAATTTCTTTCCTTTGTCAACTCTATACATATGTCAGGGGTTGAGTATTTTGCTTTTTATGCACAAACTCTGTACAGTAATTGCATCTTCTATGGAACATCTTTTGGCAAAAAGTCCATCATACTGAAGGAATACTTGGTCATATAAATGGGAGATATAATCCCATTTATTTTTATCCCAAGAATAAGTTCTTGGCCCATGCAATAATGATTGAGATCTCAACATGTCAGAGTAAATGATGCAATTTAATTGTTAAATTTTTCAACATGGAAAAAAAATTCCAACTGACAGGGATTGCTGTTGGTTTGATCTGTATCTTGCCAAACCCCCAAATTTTTAGTAAAACAACAATGAGAACAAAAAATTCAGTTTCCCCTGCAAATATTTAAGCATGTTTACTGCTCACAGAATACTGGAAAGTGACAACAAAAAAAAGAGAGAAAAAGAAAAAAAAGTGAGAGACACCTGCTTCTGTTAGTGACACTTGCTTCTGCTTGCTTCTGTTAGTGTCTCCTGCTTGCAAGTTTGTTCCTCACACCATTGGGGGCAGGAGAGAATGAACACCTGTCTCCAGGCTGAGGGATTTGTGTGGCCCAGCACAGCCCCCATCTCTGCACAGTGAGAAGGATGGCTGGGGTGGAAAAAAGCCCCGTTCTATCTTTCTGAGGAAGAAAGGAAGGCAGCTGCAATATTTTTATGAGTGGGTGACAGCTGAAAGTATGTCTTGTGAAGTTGCTCTTTGATGAACGTACAGCATTCATGGAGGAAAAATAGGAGTTTGCCAAGTGCAGGCATCTTCTATTCTCCTACAGCTGAAGCTGCTTTGATCTAAACTTGACAAGCAATGTGTATATTGTACTACTGAAACCACTTTAGTCTTTTTAACTCAAAAAACAAATAGCCCAGGGACCTAAATCTGCTCTTGGACACCTCCTCCAGGTGCCCCACTGCTCTTGGCCTGAGAAGCATGAGCAGTGGGTGCAGCAGGGGAGGCCTCAGGGAAGGCACCAGTGGTTCAGGTCTCCAACCCCTGCAGCTTGGCTTGGCATGCCGGGTTCAGGTCCCAGCCTGGATCTGGATTGATTTCCAGGGCAATGGTAGCCCTGCTGGTGGAGGCATGAGAAGCCAACTCAGCCATGAAGAGTTTCCCTGACCTGCACTGACACTGACTTATATTTTACATCTTTTGACTTGCATTTCAGAGGGATCAGCACTTCATCTATCTATGGAAATTAATGATAAATATCTTTTTTTCCTTTTTTTAAGGTAGCCTATGATATCTAGAAAAGATGATTTATAAACCCTTTAGTTTGCTTAATTGTATCTCTCTCAGTAAAGTTTGCTTGAAATACTGGTAACTTTGATTCATTTATTGCCGAAATGAGAGCAGCATTCACTCTATCTGGTATATGCATTGCAATACCTGGTTGAAATTCAATAAAGTAAGAAAATGTAAGAAAGTTTGTGAAGAAAAAGTGCCACGTGTTGTGACACTGAAGTTTGTCCTCTGCACATAACATTGTTTTCTTCACATATATCCTAAATAAATACCTACTGTACCTACGTCAAAGATAGCAATTACAGATTCAATAATCTATATTTTAAAATCCTTAAATGCATGTTTGTTTGCTACATTGTATCAGAGTGTGCAATATCCTCTGACAGAAGCTCTCATTCTTCCATTTGTACTTCACAGTTTCCACTAGCTTCCATCTAACTTCCAGCTTTGATTTACTTCTTGGAAGACTGTTTCAAAATTATTAACTTAATTTTTAGACTAAGTCTAATCCTGACATATAACAAAGGAGAAAATATTTTGATTACAAAACTACTTTATTGAAAGCTAATAAAAATATGTTTTCAGGAATTAATTTATCTTTAATAAAATATTGTATCTTAATGGGAAGTGTTAGATAAAAATGTGTTGTAAAAGATTAGTTAAAATTATTTACAGAATGAAGAAACCTGTGAAAAAAAAGCCTTTTCTGCTTGTTCTGCTGAGAAGTGACTAAAGGAAGATCAGTTATACTGCACATGACATACTGAACTGCATGACAGCACTACAGTCTTGGGGAAGAATATTTGTTTCACTCCCATCCTTCAGCTGGGGCACCCAGTGTTGACCAGTCTGTTACCATTGCTTGAACTGATCCTTCTTTCTCCAGAGCAATTTACACACCTCTGGTAAATACAGGAAATAGAAACAGCTGCCTACACTTTCCTGCTGGGAAGTTAAGTGAGCACTAAAAAACAAAGAATCACACAATGGTTTGAATAGGAAAAGACCCTAAAGATAACTTAGTTCCAATCCCCCCTCCATAGGTAGGAATACTTTCCACTAGAGCAGGTTGCTCGCCTCAGTCCCAGCCAACCTGGCACTGAATACTTCTAAGGATGGGACGTCCACAACTCCTCTGGGCAAACTGTTCAGTGCCTCACCACCCTCTCAGTAAGGAATTTCTTCTTTGCATCCATCTAGTCTAAATGTGTCCTCTTTCAATTTGGAACCATTCCCTGTTCTCCTATCATGACAGCCCTTGTAAATAGTCCTTCAGCTATTTTTGTGTGTTCTCTTAAGGTACAGGTGACCTCTTCTCTTCTCTTCTCTTCTCTTCTCTTCTCTTCTCTTCTCTTCTCTTCTCTTCTCTTCTCTTCTCTTCTCTCTCCTCTCCTCTCCTCTCCTCTCCTCTCCTCTCCTCTCCTCTCCTCTCCTCTCCTCTCGCCTCCTCTCCTCTCCCCAAGTTCTTACAATCTATCTTCATTGGGGTGCTCCAGCCCTCTGATCATCTTCATGGCCCTCCTCTGGACTTGGTCCAACAGGTCCATGTTCTTTTTTTGTTGGGACTCCCAAAATAATGAAATTCCTTTCACAATACTTACTCATGAGGGCTGCTACCACATCTAGGGTTAAAATGTTATATGTTGCACTTTGCTTTCTTTTAGTAGAGACAAATACTTTCCTCACTTCTTTCACCTCCCTTATTCTATTGTAAGGATGATTTCCCAGGAAGAGATTTTCTAACTTTACCTTCAAACCATGTCCAGATTGGAAGAGAGAAAGGAGAGAAGGTACAACACTGTGAATGAGAAGCTGCACTTCTTGCAAATTTAATTTGTGTTCTGTTAGCAAGGAAGAAAAAGATAGTGTTTAGTTAAATATTTCAGGAAATTATACAGTAAATGCCCCAAGAAATGTAGTGTACTGAGGCCAGGGCACAGTCCAGCATAACTTCCCACACATTGAGCCATTTGCCAAGCCTGGCTGATGCACAGTTCTTGTACAATTACTTAATTGTGGGGCATGACTTTTTACCAAATTAATTTTACTTTTCTAAAAAATAACATCAATGTTTTTATACCAGAAACATTTTTCTTTTTTACTTCTAGTTATGTGCATACTTAGTATAACAATAAAATAGTAGAAATTGGAAATCATTTAGGTCATCTATTCCATTCCCCTGCCTGTGAGGAATTATTTCTTAAATTGCATTTGTTAAAGTTTTTTCAACATATGAACAACACTGAAAAGTCATGTCATGCAACTGGAGGAAATAGGATTACAGGAACATCTGCTGGAAACTTTTTCCTTACGAAGTATGATATTTATACCTTGGCAACGAGCAATATTCACATTAAATGCAGATTATTTGTACAATTGAACTCTTATTCCTTTTGACAACTCTACCCAGCCTGTTCCCATGGCAGTCCAAGAAACTTCACCCCACTCTTTTGAAAGAAAAACATTTGGGCTGCTGGGATTTCAGGGTTTAAGCAGGATGCATGGTACCTGGGTATTGGTTGGCTTCCTTCAAGATAGATACTCACCTATACTGTTTGTGCCTTTAAAACAGGTATTTTTCTATAAGAAAGTGAAGAGAATAGTAGAACAGATATAAAAAAAGCCAAAAGAAATGAAGGCAACATTGAAGCTGATAAGGAAACTGCTTCAGCTGGCAAAGAGTTACATATATAGCAAAAGTGAGCCTTTATTCATTATTGTGTATGCAATTCCAGACTCTTATACTCTTTATACCACCACAACAGAATCATGTTTTTCTCCTCCAGTTCCAGAACAGGGGAAGTCAGGGAGAGCACCCTCTTTAGTATCTAAATGGTAGCAGAAATCCTGTCCTCAAATTAACGACTTTGGCTTTATTTCTTGAGTGTGTTCAGCTCCAGTTAGAGAAAATTAAAGTTTTAGGTTATCCTGGGCAGACAGACTGACGGGCTAGGGCTCCTTCATGCATCATTTTCTCTTTTCTCACTTGTGCACAGGTCAATAAGAGTTGGTACAGGGCTGTGACTGTCCCTGTGCCGGCAGCTCAGGCAGTCCTTGCACCCATTTAATGGAAACTCTGGCACCAGCCTGTTGGGTATATAGAATTACAGCAGTCAAAATGTTTCTCTAGACAACCAATGAATAATGAAAAGAGTGTAATAAGGACTTCAAACAATCACCCTCCCATCCTTTGGTGTATGGAGTTGTCTTTTTGAAGGGCTAAATCCATGCAAGTTTAAAGTTTCCTGAAATGTATACTCTTTTGTGACAAAGGGACATGGATACAAAGGTTGGGAGACAGGCCCTTTTGCTTTGGTTTTATTCCTGAACATGTTGACTGTATTTTGCCTATTTGATCCAGATTCATTCCATCATATAACTCACAAGGCCCCCCTTTGAATATAAACCCCTAGGATGGGGGCTGGATGGCAGCACTTGTATCCTTGTCTTAGACGTGGCATTTCTGGTACAGAACAGAGGCAGCCAAATGGCCACATCCACAGCTGAGGAGGGTACAATGACTTGGCATATCCTTTTAGTTCATTTCATGCACAGACTTTATTTAAAGACTTATTATAAATGATAAATGTTAGCTAACTTCACAAAACCTCAGAGGAAGTTGACAGCAGGCACATACCAGGGTATGTGGCTGGGCAGTTTAGATTTCAGGCTGGCAATACCTATTTTCTTTCAATCCATGATCCCTGTTGAGGGAGTATCTTGCCATGTCAGCAGTAAATAACTAATGTAGTCTTCATGTGGTGCCAGTAACCCATTAAAGAAGCCTCCCAGCTGTACTTTTACTGCTCTCTTGCTGACTTTGCACCTCACTCGTACAGGCACAGCACAGACAGTGTCAAGACTTGCAATATCTTTGCCTTTGTAATGCACAGAAAGCAGGTATATAATAATATATCTCTAAGATGAGCCTAAGTTAGAAATGGCAGTGGGTGGGAATAAAGAGAACCAGGTTGTCTGAGTAGTAGTCGGTTTTCAAACCACAACTTTTCCCTGTCTGTTTTTTGCTGTAATGATGATCTGCGTGCTCTGTAACATCTCAACACTTCCATAAGCCCAATTAAAAACAATTAAAAAGAAATAAGGAAAGGTGATGCTTTTGAGTAAACTACCGAAGCTCAAAAAACAATATATATGCTCAATGGTACTGAAGAGACTTGAATTTGCTTAGTAAATTAAGATGTGAACTATGAACATTAACTCTTTGGAATTCCTTGAAATATGGAGATTAGGAACCAAAATGGATCATGACTAAGAGCTGAGGATTTTTGGTTGAGAGAAGAAGTGGAGAGACAATCACAGAGAAAAAACTGTGGATCAAAGGTTGTTATTATTCGGTCTTGTGAATAGCTTTTCAAAATATCAGCATTTTGTTCAGCATGCTTTATTTAAAATTAGTGAAGAAGAGGCATTTGTATCTCTTTATAACTATTGCTTAATGGGTCATTTATTTTAACTGCTGACTTGTTCTCCATTTCAGGTGGTGGCAAGAGCAGCCTTTCACAGCAAAACAAAATCTACATACACTGCCATTCAGCAAAGACTGTTGGAATCAGTCAGAAATATTTAATGTGTTTTTTCAAAAGTGACCCTTTCCTTTTATCCTTTTTCAGGATCTACTTCACAGCTTCATGTCAAAGGTCTGGTTTCATGGATCACTGCTAATGCAGGTTTCAGATATGAGCCATAAGTCTATGTATATTTTGTTCAAAAGAAGACAGGTTTTAATTGCTATTGCCATACCTCATACAGGAAAATGAGCTTTAGTCACATGAATTCTTTGTCTCACTGAACAAAAGAAATATTGAGCAAAAGAGCAAATTTTCAGCGTGGGAAAAACAAGCATCAGAACTTATGCCTGTTACAACCAGAAGAGAAGGGTGGGATATAAAGAGGTTGATAACTGCTATTTTACAATTGCAAGCACATTCAAAAAGAATAATTTCTTATGTACATATATGTAAATATGAGTGGCAATTTAACCCATGTAAGTAAGGACAGTGCCAATGCAAGCAAGCTGTTTATCATAAGGACAAAGAAACCCCATGTGATTGGCTTTTATACTGTAATCAAAACCTTCAAAATAATATACAGATTATAATCATAGTAGCTGATATTGTCATGTATGCTACACATTTCTGTTTCACACAAATAACTTGAGGTTATGATCAAATACTGGGTGAAAACCCAGGGCTTCTGACTCTACTTGCCCCACTATATCCTTCTACTTGAAAATTTTTTCTTTCTTTCTTTTCTTCAGGCAACTAGTCATTGACATTTCATCCACTTGCCTCCTGTCAACCTCCACAAGTAAATGACAGTAAAAAAAATCTTAATTTATGCTACTATTATTTAATTATTCCACGTGCTGAAGCCACTGCTGTTCCTAGGCACAGAAAGCCAGGATAGGACAGGGAACACAAGAGATACCTGCAGCTAAAGCATAATAGATTAAAAAAAAAAAAAAAAGACCTTTTCACATGGAGCTTAATTAGTATAAAAAGTTTAGGGAAGAGAAAGAAAATCATGAAAGAGTGGTCCATTGTGGCTACTAACCATGAGCACCTAATTTTGACCCATAGTCCAGGGATTCTCCTGTTGCTTTGAGGGTATAAAGAGATGTTCCCTGTTCTGTACCATCCCTCCTCCACGCACCCAGGAGCAAACACACACTTCTTTGTTCTTATATTCCTCTCCCTTAATGTGCAGGGAGGGAAGAAGCAGGAGCAGATGAGCCTTTGCACTGACATCATGTGGATGCTCCCTGTCATGGTACACGCTGATGTTACAGCCAGGAGGGCACGCCCCTGCTGCTCGCTCTGCCTTCAGCCAGCCCTGCAAATCCCAGTGAATTCAGTAAAATCTTTTTTCACATCTTCAGAGCAGACCCCTAAAGGCAAAAGCCTGGTTAATACTCCAGCAGAGAACATCTGATTATTACATGGGGCTGGTCAGGAAGACTAATCAAGTTACATAAAGGAAAATACTTAGGATGCATTATTTAAACTGCATTAGATATCTGTATGGTCATTCCCAGGCAGAATGAATATTTCCTCAATTTGATTTAATTTTATTCCATTTAATTTACACCTTTCATTACTTCAGATGAATATTGCTCTACAACATGCCTTCATGAAACAGGCTCTGCAGGAAATGGTGTGAGCTGCTGACATAATTTCTACCATAATTTCTAGTACTATAAAATATTGTAGCGGTAAATAGTTTTCTCCTGAATAAAATATAAACATGAGGTTCTTCTCTGGATTCAGTTATGTGGTAAATATAATTGCAATCTAAACATGTAAGTACAGAAATCAGCAGTAGACAGAAACAGCTTCCTTAATGTTCAAATTAGCAATTTTTCCCTTACTACATGGAAACGAAGTTAGCAGTGCAGTCCCTCCCTCCCTGATCTCTGTCCTACACCATCCTCATAGGCTTTTGGATCTGGTGCCCACTGGCTGAAGTCCAGCAAAACCAGAGCGTAGGTGCCTTTGAGTCATCCAAGTCTTGGAGAACGATCTCACACTCAACAAGGACCTTTGCATCTCACAGGACCTAACACCAAGAAGTGCTTCTGCTTTTTGACCAGGGCAAAAGGGCCCTTCTAAGGGGCTTTGGAGTTTACTAGCAAGAAAAGCAGTATTTTAGGATGCAAAGGGAATTTGATACTCTGACCACCTCTTCTCCCTGTTCTCCAAATGTTCCAATCACTGAGCTATTGTGCAAAGCCCAAGCATTAAGCACTGCCTTCCTGCTGCTCATCTCCTCAGGTTGCCCACCACCTGCAAGCTAGTCCCAGCACCCTAAAAATATCCCTCACTCCATCAATTCAACAATGGTTTTCAGAGATAAGAAATCATAGTTCTTTCTTGCTGCTACGACATGCTGGGTCTGAAGTCACTGAAAGGCAAAAGGATGAATAGTATCTGGATTTTAAATTTCAAGGAAATCTTGCTCATTGTCCTCTGAAATTAGTGGCAGTACAGAAAGTACTGTGATTACTCAGTGTTGATAGTTACCAAAAATCTGCTTGCCATAAATATTGAATTGTGTCATTATCATTTGTATGGGCTGGGCTTTCATAAATATTGGCATTTAGTAATTAAACAGCTGGCTTTAAACTTGAGTAGGTAGTCATTAAAATGGCCATTAGAGAGAGTTCAGAGCAGAAAAAAGGCTGCTTCTTATTCATTCAGGACACTGAAGCTCTAAAACAAAAAGTGAAAATTTTCATTTAAGTAGATCACATTCTGTATATGATGTAATTTGTGTTTGTATTTGTATTTGTATATTTCTGACCTCCTCATATCCCTTCAGCCAAAGAATATATTTTACATTTTCCTTTCCAGATTCATCAATACAAAATTGGGGCTTTGTTTCTGCAGGTCTGTTCCAGTGTCCTCCATAAAGAAGGATCCATGCAAAATTACTTGCAAGGTCTTTGCATGGATTTTAAAACATGTGCCTGAAAATATCAGATAGTAATAAAAGCCCAGTGTGAAATGGCTGATCTATACTACGTTTTCACAGCTTAAATACCAATGCTTATAGTTAAACACTATACCTTCCCAGGAAAAATACCCATACATGTCTAGGAAACAGATAAGGGACAATAGCTTGGGCTTTCTGTTAGAAAAATTGAAGCATGGTGTCATTGGTTAATCTTTCCTCTTGCATTTAATTTAAAAATACCGAAGAATTTTTGGCAGTTTGTAACTGTTCATTTATTTTTTTTTAATTTAATGTAAATGAATAAGGCAAGGCCAGATTTCATCTTTTGGATGGTCAGAATCACTGCTGTTACTTGCATAGTCACAACTGTTTTGGAACAGGAGCAAAGCAGACTGAACAATAGTTCTTCCCAGTACTATTAGGGACCACTGCTGCTCTGCCAAACATTAGGAGGTGAAGCAACTGGAAAAAGCCTTCAGACACCAAAGTCCAAGCATTCCAACACATACTAGTGAGCAAACAAGCACAATAGGTAGAAGTGAGAATGATAAAAGGTCAGTCCGATTGTGTATAGGTCATGGTAACGGAGGTTGCCATGCTGCAGAAGACAAGTCCACAGGCTTTTCTCTTTCCGGGAATTCCAGGTGGTGCTGACATTTCTCATCTTCAAAAGCTGCAGTTGCCATTAATTGCTGCTGGCTGACAGACACCTCCATAATGACTATGAAGACACAAGCAGCTTCAAGCAGCTTTCAAATTCATGGATTTCAGTCCCACGGCAGGGAGGGAGGAGAAACGCCGAGGTGCTGCCACCCAGCAATCAGGCTCTCTCTGTCACTGCTGTTAACTGCAGCTCTCTGCCTGCAGCTCTGATGGGAGCCAATGCCAGCAAGCTTTACAAGCGGATTATTGGTTTACACTCTGCATGAAAGATGTATCTAATAAGAAGAAATAAGATTAATCTGAAATCAGTTTAAGGGAAAGATTGCAAATTGAAATTATTTGTAACAGTAAGTCTGAAATTTTATGGGGTGGATGCATACAGCCACAGAGGTGTTGGAATTTGGGGAGTTGCTGGTATGGTATGTATCTCTGGAGTCTGTTGTATTTTAGGCTTACTAATTTCACTTCCACATTTTGTTTGTAGTGTGCTGCACCACAGCTGCATGTCTACACAGACTCGTGCATATGTATGAGTGCACCTACAGGGAGAAGAAAAACTGATGGATTTTTCTAATTTGAGATCGAGTTATATATATTCACACATGATCCTGTTTGGAAAGAAATATAATCTGTTGACATTTGAGTTTATCAGTGAGCACGTGTGTCTGTACAACAGCAGAATGGCATAAGAGAAAGCCAGCAAACTTGTTCTTAGCACAGTGCCTGACAATTCACCTCTTGATCCTGCCCTTTTCACAGCTATTTCTCAAGGAATTATTACTGCTAGGAAGCCTGAAAGCTGAGAAACATCCCATCTCCATGTACAAATGATGATTTTTCTCCCATTTGAGAAAGTTTTAGAGCTACACAGGTGTAGCTACAGCAGGACTTGATAGGTGGCTTGTACCACCCCATGTGATGGAGATGCTGCAGTTGGACTCAGTAGAGGGATCTCCACCCCACCATGGATCTGAGTGAGCTCTTGGGCTTGCATAAATTACTACTGTGGAAATTTCAGCTCTGAGCTTCAGGTCCCCAGCTGTAAAAACAACCTAATATCATCTCCTTAGTGCCTTTTTTCTGTCTCTTTCTTCCAGAGTTCTCCAGGGCAGAGACTTTTACCTTGTTATATTTGGAAGATGACTCTTTGCCTTTAGTTGCTTTTCATCCTATGACCAAATCAGCAACTCCCCTGTGATGGGGAGACAGGAGCCACACCAGGGTCTCAGTGGAAGATAAGTGGAAGAAAAGCCCTCAAACTGACCCGACCACAAAAGGGTTTGTCCTTGCTACTTAGGGCTAGTGAAGGGAGGGAATATCTGCAAGCATCTTGAAATCTGCAGGATTTCCTCAAGACACCCTCACCTCAAGGATGAGGTCTTGATCCTTCTTTGCTGCAGGGAAAACAGTGTGGAATGTGCTGCAGGCTGCATAGATACACCCAGTCAGCTACCACTGGGCAAGGATTTAGCACTGGATCCATCCCTTGGCATGCTCTGAGGGATGCTTCTGCTGAGGGAAAAGAGGCTTGTAGGGGAAGCTGAGGTTGGAGACTGTGGGATACAGCTTTGCTCCAGCTATAGCAATTACCTGCACTGTCAGAAAAACAGCAGGTCTTAAATTTTGAGCAGAAGGGACTAAATGCATCCTTGGAGTAACTCCAGAAATTTCTGCATTTTGTAAGAGAATGATTTTGGCCCTCTGTCAGGTTTGTGCACAAAAGTAAATATTTTTCTATCACTGAGTCAAAGGTCTGAAATTATTTCCAAGATTGAGAAGTTAGATATTAAAGCCAGAGGAAAGAACATACCTTACTGCCAGTGAAATTGGCCTCTCCATATTTCTAGTGCACGTCAAATAAAACAGCATTTTTCAGGTTTTTTTCAGCATTTTTCAGATGGTTTTTGCTGATGTTCATTTCAAAATTTCAATTTCAAGTGCACTAGAGGGTTTATCTGTGAGAGAGATTTGATTCTTACTGTCATTTTTCAATGGGTTGTTGTGAGAGCAAAGAACTGGCTTCCTTTAAAAATCCTGCAACCTCCTGAGCTCATTTGGTGGTGAAACATGCCCTCTACCAGTTCCTGCCTTCCCTGTCTTGATGACTGCCAGAGTGGAGTTGTCTGAAGAGGTTATCTTAGCCTTTAACCCTAAATGTTTGTGGCTGGTTGCATTCAGATGGACTAACAATATTCTAACAGATGAAGCATGAGGCAGTGATGCGTTTGGACTGTGACACATAGCTCAGTGGAATTCCCAGCATTTCTTGCAGGATAATTCTGGCTACTTTTGTTTCCAATGGACATCTCATAGGCATCAGTTCCTAGAGGTGGAAGGCTTGACATGCTCCCAAAGCAAAGAATGGGGGCAAAGGCAACAGATCTCACGTCTGATGCTCCAGTCCTGCTGCAGCTCCCCAGGATAAGGTTCACATGAGTAACTTCACAGATGTGTTGGGGCTGCAAAGGGGAGGATGGTGAAAGAGTCTGAAGGTACTTATCTGAGCAGGAGGTTGCTGAGCTCTATTTTCAGGGAGGCCACTTCTGTTCAGCCTTTTTAAGTCTCATTTTCCCCATCTGCTGTGTAACGCTCATTTGCCCATTCTGGTGTCAGGAGACCTCACTGGTGTCTATGAAGTTCTTTGATGCATGACAGCTCTACATGAAAAATAAAATGATCAGAGCTTGTTTCTATCTGTGCCACTTTTACTTGGACATCAGCAGCTGTCCAGTGTTACTGAACACATTCAGAAAAAAAAAATTGTTTTTTCAATGAACTCAGGAATGGTACTTCACCAGTTTAGAGCTGGTTTCCTAGTCTTGGTGTTTTCTGCCAATAATAAGACTTGGTGTTATTTGTTTTTCTATGATACTGCTTATACCCTCCTTTTCCTTCTTAAAACAATGCACAAATCCCCTACTCCTCTCCTATAATTACCTTTCCCTGGAGTACAGCAATCTGCATTGTTTGCAAATTATATTTGACAAAAAACCGCAAACAAACAAAACCCCCAAAACAAAAAAACAAACAAACAAGCAAAAACAGGGAAACAAAACACTATTTCAAAGTGTTACAAGCAATTAAAAAAAAAAAAAAAGCAGACAGCTGATTGTAAACTGCAAGGGATAGTAAAAGGTTTGCTCAGGGAATGAATGGACACAGAGCAGCAAGTGCTCAGTTCCAGGCTGCTCCTCCAAAGCGCTGGCATAGGAACAGATCCTATCACTTCTGCATGGCACCACAGGTCTGTGGAGGCTGCAACTCCACGAGTGCAAAAGCCAAAGCACTCTGCTCATCTGTCGGATTGACTCCGTGAGTCTCACAGACGTGGCTGCTGAATGCAAAGCCTCTGGCTGACAGGCGCTGCCATTTACGTGCTTTAATTAAATACAGACAAGGAGATGGGAAAGGTCTGAATCAGGACAGCAAGAGGCAACTGGGCACCAGAGAGCCTGGATTTTTTCACTCTCTTATCTGTTTGCTTCATCAGCATCATTTTTGCTGTCCAGGCTAGAGCATATTACCAGGGGTGTTTATTTCTAGGTTGAATTTAAACCTTTGACTAAATCTGTCTGATATAAACAGACTCTTTTCAGCTTTGTACTCCTAGCATAAACTTGGTTTAAATGTCTCATGTTTGATACATTCATTTATTTTTAACTTTCAGTTATCCCAGATTCCCCACTGGTCCTGAACCCTCGTGATTCTCCATCTGCAGAATTATATTAGTAACCATCACAGGCTTAGATATTGTTATGGAGATGCTGCGTGGTGGTTTTGGCTTTTGGATGTCCCTGCTGGCCTGATTATGTATGGATTCCCCACAAATGGATACGTGCTGCAGATAGAGCATCAATCTCAGCACATCCCCATTAAAGCCCCCCCAGGGAGTTCTGGTAGGCTGCAGCTCCCACACCATGGCTGTGGGGAGCATTTCTGGGTGTGGGGGTGCCTGTCTCTCTGCATGTGGCTTCTTTGTTTTCAGCAGAAACATAATAAATCTAGTATGACAATGCACCTTAAGTGGAAAATGACACAGCAGAAATATACAGTGCAAATTTCTCTTGCTCATTTACAGCTAGTCTAAAAAAATCTGTAGCTCCATGGGTCTTGTACATTGTGTATCTTTTTCTGCCACAGATTATTCTGGTTTGAATTTGCTGCTTTGGGTTCAATAAAAAATAAGATCTTTTTGAATATCTCATGTGTTTCTGAAAACACTGCTTTTAGCTGCACTGCTGGTGAATACAATCCCATAAAAGTGAAATAGAACTGTGCTACATCTCTGCAGTTTTACCACAGATAATGCTGGAAAGATTCATGCTAACTCCCGCTCCTTTTTCTTAGTTGCGGAGCTTGTTCTCATCTTCCATTCAGCTCTTTTTTCCCTAATGAGTTCCAAATTCTCTGTAAATCAGTGTTTGGGTTAGAAGGCACATGCTGTAATCTCCAATGTAATTTACAAACTACTGTGAGATTTTCTGACTATATCATAAATAATAAATAAAATCTCAATAGGAACAGGTTCAAATGGGGGCTTTGGCTGTGAAGTACTGCTCTTGTTCCATAAACATGTATTTGTATTTAGCCTCATGTGGGTAACATTGGACATGACTCACTCACTTGAGTTTTGACAGCGAGGAGAGATTCCTGAAGGGAACCTCATAAAAGCCACTTAAGTTGCAGGGGTAAATTAAGGGATGCAGGGATTCAACTTGTAGAAGACTCATGACAGCAAGAAGGCACCAGAATAGTGAGGTATGATTCATCTCTTCTAAACTTAACTCTCCAAAAATGGCACATCTCTTCTCAGGTTGTTTGCTACCCAATCAATGGAAAAAGAAGGCTACCTGCAGGATGGCTGACTCACCAAGAAAGGATGAATTAGGAAGGACCCTAGGTGGCTGAACTTAGGGCATCAAATTTGAGTTAGACAAGCCCAGTTAGCAAAATCAATCAAGCCCCATTGGTCCTTATAGGATTTACAAAAATCTGTAGTGCAGACCTTACTTCAGAAGTGACAGTGACTACCCCCTTAAATTTTATAATAATAAATTATTCCTGCAGCAGCTTTCCCATGGGATTTCATCTTTCACAAAGCCTTGGTTTTTGCTAGAAGAAAAAGAGAAGGAAAGAGAAGATGGATATCTGAGGAAAGAGCTTTAAAGGCCACTGTTGTTTTAACACTTTGATATGCTGCTCCTCGGCAGGTTTAAAAGCTTCTGGCTTACCTTAGAAGGGATGAGTGTGAATTACAAATAGGACAAGCAATAGGGCAAGGGGAAACAGCCTTAAGGGGAGGTTTAGATTGAACATTAGGAAAAACGTCTTCACCACAAGAGCTATCAAGCACTGGAAAAGGATTCCCAGGGAAGTGGTTGAATCACCATCCCTAGAGGTGTTTAAAATCTGGGGGTATGATTTAGTGGTGGACTTAGCAGTGCTGGGTTAATGTCTGGAGTCTCTGACCCTGGAGGCATCTTCCAAGCTAAATGATTCTATGACACTATGACATAGAAACTGCAGAACTTAACTTCCTGATATTTCTGAAGGAATTTCCAGTGACTTGGTTAAGAATGGACATAATAGTTAATGCCATATTATTCCCTTGCTAAAAGAGAGAATCAAACTCAGGTACCATAATAAAATTGAAGGATGACTATAGAAAAGCTCCTTAAGCTCATTTTCCAGGCTGTTCTCTCATCAGTTCACCACCACAGATGTAAAGGGGTTTACAGGTGTAAAACCCCTCAAAAAGGGTTGAAATGATCAAAACAGTGGCACTGGCTGTTTGGGATGGCTGAGATCTCCAGGAGCACAGACTGAAGGATTTTACAGTCAGGAGCTGACAGGCAGGGAGAGTTTAAATTGTCAGCTCGGTGAATACACAAAGAAAAAACAGAGCACCCAGCTATAAGGCCAATGACTCAAATGCTCAGTCCAAAACTTTATCTTGCAGCAGGACTCACTTCTGCTGGATGTTCTCAAGGTGGTATGTTGCTTACAGCAAGGAATGTAGAACATGTCTACAAAAAACACTCAAAACATTGATTACCAAACTATATCAGTTTGATTGCAGCTGTAAGTACGTGCTATGGCTTTACTCAGAGCTGCAAGGAGCAAGTGTCTCTTATTGAGCAGCTGGTACAGATGGAGTGTCCTGCCAGTGACAAAGGAACCACCAGCAGAGAGGTGTCTATTCTCTCTGGGGCTCTGAGCTGAGAAGGGAGAAAGGCTTCATGACAAAGAAAATAAAAAACTGATGGGAAGTGCTTCTTTCCAGAGACAAGACCGATTACTAAGTAGAAGGAAAAATGTGCAACTGCAAAAAGGATTCCAAACTAAAGCACACTATTTCTAATGAGCATTTTGTTGTAGCAGCTGAAAGGCGAAATAAATTCAGTACCTCTGACAAGGATGGACTTTAATCAATGCCCAAAACACAGGACTTTTGTCTCCAGTACTCTCTTTCTGGCTTGCAGACAGGAGCATAGACAGCCCATGGGCCAAGTAATGCCCTGAACTTCCATTAGATCTAGGGCCATACTATTTTTTTGTTGCTATAACTGAGCAACATTAAGGTATGTTTTGCTGTCTGGTCTGGCAAGGCTTTCAGAACACTTTTTTGTCTCCTACCTAAAAAAAAAAAAGCACTATTTCCTGCTTCCTTATTCCTTTCATAATAATTATCTGTACTGTAAAACTGCTTGAAAACAGAAAGGCTGGTAATTAAATAGAAGGATAGGAATCAGGTTGCATTTTGTTTTTCTTTCACATAAGTGAAAATACTCCTCAAAAAGAAAAAAAATTAAAGTACAACATCATTCTACTTTATTAAGACATTATGTTGCAGAGCTCCAAGGGATGATATAGCCAGACTGAGTGGTGTCTACAGTCTGGAAGTCAGGTGTTTATTTTGTTTTTAACTACCAGAATGAAGCCAGAAGGCCCTAGCTGACCTTTTTCCTGGAAACTCCCTGAAGGCATCAATATGGTGTAGCATAACTTTGCCTGGTTTTGCTGGACTCTGCACCCGCAATAAGGAGCAGGGCATGAGGAAAAGGCTGTGGGCAATGTGCTTCTGTGTCCCAGCTATCCAGACCCTGACAGAGGCTTTTCTAGCCATCAGGCCATATGTAGGTGGAATTCAATGAAAGTTTTCTTTCTTTCTAATTTTTTTTTCTTTAGAAAATCTAGATCCGAGGAGATAATCACCTGATAAATATATCAGGCTAGCCTTTCTGAAGGCAAAAGCGGGCTGCAAAATATGGTTATTTCTCCAGGAGATATTTTAAAGTAGTCAGTTTGTTCTCTCCTGCAGCAGGACTCTGCAGCACACATTTTTCCAGGAGACCTGGGCTCACAGCTGGGAGCTCCTGCCAGCCATGAGGTACCTCACACCTACTGGACTCACCTCTAGTCCGAGTGCTCAATGCTCTAGCAGCATTTCCCTCGGTAGAAAACACAGGGCTCTCAAAACACAGCCATCTGTGATGATGCCTAATAATAATATGGGACCAAAATAAAGCCTTGGAACTTAAGCAGGCTGAAAAACGTTGCCTCTAGAACTCAATTTTTCTGCATGCTGCTTCCCCATGCGGTGAACAGAAGCATCTCCTAACACCTCTTCTAGCACAATAAGCCATAATTTTGGACCACTCCAAACCCAGTAATGTGTATGTAAGCCACTCACAGCCAGACCATTTTAATAAACCATTTATTAGCTAAACACGGGCTGATAACAGAGGCATCTATACCGAGAAGGATCCCTCCTTTGAACTGGAATTTGCACAGTTCAAAATCCTATTTCTACAATCGTCGGATTAATGTCTGTGTTATCTGTCTGTGAATGCAGTTCTACTTTGTCTCCATTGTAACAAAGGCCTGTACACCCAGGATGTACATGTTTGTATTTGTAGGAGGATTCAAGGCAAGCATGCCTTGGCTTGGGGAGGGAAATGCTGCATAATATTTGTATTACCATTAAAAAGCCCCCATGCTGGGCATTAGGCATTACTCCTCTCATACTTGGCATGTTGTAATAGGTTCTGTATGCTGTAATACCCCTTTGAAATATCGCTGGAAGTAAAACCATGCAGAGAAATAGAGAAAAAAAATCCGTCTTGCACATTAACCTATTCTTGAGTTCGAACCGCTTCTCACACTTCTCTTTAATTTAGGCATGTTGCTTATATAAATTTGGAAATATGCCTATGCTTTATCTGTTTTGTAACTTAGCAACCTTTAATCTGGGTTTCTTGCTTCCCCTTATAAAGCAGCTGATAAATCTAGTCGAGCACTTACAGTATAGTTGGTAGAGAGAGTATAAGGGCTTCATCAAATACATAAGGAATACCCAAAGCTCCATTCATTTTGCTGACATTTACCTTTACGCATAAAGACAAGCACAAAACCACCCACTGCTCAGAGTCACACATGATCAGATTGAGTGGCTGTACATTGCACAAAACACTTGCTAGAGGGAAGGCTGTGATTTGCAGACTGAAGAAATTCCATAGAGCATTATTGGTCTGAAATAGGATGATCTTTCATTTAATCACTTAATTTGCTATCTCTGCCTTTGAAGAGAGAGTTAGCTAGAGGAAAAATGGAAAGGAAGCAACAAAATGGCGATTATCTTGGTGCAGTGTATTTTTTACAATTATTTGACCCCACTGAAGACCATGAAGCACTGTTGGGCTCAATCCTATTCACAAGGCAAACATATTGCAGAAAATAAGACCTGGGAGCTCTGAATGACATAGTTATCACAAGTGTTTGGTGTATTTATTACAGCATTGCACCTTATCAAAACATGTTTTGGCACACTGCTGTGGGATTCCTGGAGGATGCCCTACAAGCTTCTCTCTGTTTCCCTCACACATTAATGCAGCTACATCCTTCCAGAATTGCATCTTGATGCTTTGCATTTCATGAATGGCAGAGAGACATGTCCAAAGGGCAGGGCTCCAGGCTCAGAATTGGAGACTGCCTCACAAGCCATTTTTAGACACTTAATTACACTGCTGCATTTGAATCTTGTTCTGAGCAGTGTGGGTATTTCTCAAGATGTCTTGATATTCTTTATTCATCTCCAAAGTAAGCCCTGAGGTAGGGTGGGCTCCAGGAGACCAGTGCTTAAAGAACAACAGCTGAGGGATTGCTGTTTTGCAGGCTTCAGCTTTAAGAGTTTGTTTCCTGGGAAGTGAGAGGGGAATTTTATCCATGCTATGAAACATGTCCTTTGATATAAAGACAGTGAAAGCTATAGACAAAATGCACCTGTCCAATAGCCCAAAATATATAGCAAAGGTCAATCCACGAGAAGGGGATTTTTATGAACATGTCTAAAAGACATGAGTCATATTCATTCAGGATTTTTATAGTCTTTTCAGTGGACTTTATTTCAGAAAATGAGACAGGTGCCTGATGGTTTGGCTATAGGATGGTACAAAAAGAGGTACTTCTATCTATCACATGAGAGCAGGGAAGGGGAAAGGGTCACTGCATGACCCACCTCATTAGCAGACTGCAAGAGTTTGTTTAGCCCTGATAATTAATTGTACCCCACTTCAGCTTTCTACTGAGAGTCTGTGTGAGCCCAAAACTAGGTTGGATTGGCCAATCTACTTTTTTTATCACACTGGTTTCAGTGACTACTGAAGAAAGTTAACATTTTAGTTCTGATCACCCTGAACC
This sequence comes from Melozone crissalis, assembly GCF_028551555.1. Classification (NCBI taxonomy): domain Eukaryota; kingdom Metazoa; phylum Chordata; class Aves; order Passeriformes; family Passerellidae; genus Melozone; species Melozone crissalis. The sequence continues at coordinate 29,689,700 of NW_026535782.1, read as the reverse complement.
TTGTGAGTATCCATTGCAATTGCTTGTGGACCTCATCACCCTACAATGAAAGGAAGTATCTTTCTCTTGCTTTTTTCTTTATGGGTGGAATAAGATTTCTTCACATAGTCCAGTGTTCCCAGTACAGAATATAAAACCCTGCATAGATGGGACTTGCATTTCTATTTTAAACATCAAGATCCATCAAATTAACTTCTTCACAAGGCAAAAAATGGTCTGCAGTGCACTGACATGATCTCCTCTGACAACACTGCCAGTTCATGTAGGAGCAACACCAAGGAGACATGCTGGAATTAGAAAATACAGGCAAGCAACAGCCAAGAACCACATGAGAGCACAGCTTGGTGATAGCTGCCAGTTGCATGTTCAAGTTAGCAGATGTCTGTGGGGCTTCTGAGTTTAACATCTCCATTAGTTTGCTTAGACATATCATGTCTTTCTTGTCAGGCTTTGTGTGTTCTTTTCTCTCTCCCATGGGCTTTTATGCACTGATGCCCTTTCAAAATTTGACTATGGTAAGTTAGTTAAATAGACATTTCTTCTTCATATTTGCAATAGCTGTGTGCTTTTTGCATTTATGACATCAAATAAAAAGTTTTGGATTTTAAGCCCTGCAATAATAATTTCCAATCTCATAATTTCAGGCCTGACTTTTATATCAAAAACATGGCTTGTATCAGCAACAGTGTGGCCAGCATGTTGAGATCCCTGACTGTGTCCCTGTACTTGGCACTGGCGATGCCACACCTTGAACACTGCATCCAGTTCTGTGCCCTTCACTCCAGGAAAGATGATGAGGTGCTGGAGCAGGTCCAGAGAAAGGCAACAGAGCTGGTGAAGGGTCTGGAGCACAAGGGTCCTTGGCTGGGGCTGTCTAGCCTGGAATAAAGGAGACTCTGGGTGACCTCATAGCTCTCTACAACTACCTGAAAGGAGGCAGATGGGGGTTGGTCTCTTCTCCCAGTTAGCAAGCAAAGGAACCAGAGGAAACTGCCTCAGGTTGCACCAGGGGAGGTTTAGATTGGATATTAGGAAAAATTTCTTCATGGAAAGGGCTGTCAAGCATTGGAACAGGCTGCCCAGGGCAGTGATGGAATCACTATCCCTGGAGGTATTTTAAAGATGTGCAGATGTGGCACTTGGGGACTTGGTTTAGTGGTGGACTTGGCAGTGCTGGGTTCATGGTTGCACTCAATGATCTTTGAAGTTTTTCCAACCTAAACGATTCCATGATTCATATCTGGATAATAGAGAGGGAGGTGAAATTCCCCAGAACACAGTCCACTGCCTAAATTATCTAAGGTCTAAAAGGAGATACCGTGAATACTCTGCTCCCACTGGAAGAACAAGAAGAAGGGCTGAAGTCAGACAGCAGAAGAGAGGCTGAGCTGAGCTGAGCTGAGCTGAGCTGAGCTGAGCTGAGCTGAGGTTCCAGCCTGGTCTCCCATCACCACTGCTCCAAGCCAATGAGTGCTCCACCACTCCAAGCCCCACTGCTGCTCTGCCCATGCAGCAGGACTAGGCAGTGCAGAGGGACAGTGAAAGGACCAAGGATCATGTCACTGCAGGCATCCATGCAGACATTTTGTAAAGCAATAGCCAAGTCTTTGACATGAATACAGAAATTTTGCAGCTTGCATGCTTCCTGAATAATTTCATTTGGTTTGTTCCTTCTTTGTTAAAGATGTCCATTATGCACCATTCATAAACATAAATAAACAAATATATAGCTAAAATTTGTCTTAGCTAGATGTGTTTACAGTCACATACATATGTATATATCTTTTTGATTTTCAAATTCCATAATGAATGGGTATTGAAAAAAACCCAATGTTTTGAAAATCCAGAAATGTTTGTAAGATTTGTTGTTTTCTCCTCCTTATTTCCTCAGCAAATTGTGAACATGAAAAAGAAAACCTAATAAACTGATTATTTTTCCTGAAAAATTGCAATAAAATTATTACAGTATCTTCAAACAATATTTATTTTAATTAATCCATTCTAGAAGTTTGAAGAACAGCAAAACACTTGTTTTTGCTTGTCTCCACTTTTCTGATTGTCACTATGAAGCATCCCTGTCTGTCAGGTGCTGTGATTGCAGTGCCAACAGGTCTGAATATGCTGCTTCAGCAATGCAGCCTCCTAATATTGCCTCCAAACTAAAAACAGAGGGGACATCGCCCATCAGCACCATTGCTTTGTATTGGGCCATTCCCGTGTACTGGTCTCTGAAATGTTTGAATTATTACCCATGTTCATTATTTGTCTGGAAAAAAAACCAGCTGAAATTAACCTTGCTAATTTTCTCCTAAAAATTCACCTCCTGCAGCAGCTTACCTTACCATGGTATTTGCCAGGAGTTCAATTAGGGCTAGCATTTGGAAGTTATTTCCCAGGCAGCTGCGTTTTACTCAGATCCCCGGAGACTGTGGAAGGGATGCTCAGCTGGCACACAGTCTGTTCAAGTTCTTGAAAAACCCTCCTCTCACCAGGGCCCCTTTTGGCCGCCAAGGCCCAGAGCCCACAGGTATTTGAGGTCAGTGGCACTGCTGGGAAAGCCCATGTCAGGGAGCTTGGGCTTCGCTCAGCTCCAGTGTGCCGGTGCTGCAGGTCGCTGGCTGAGCTCCTGCAGGCACAGCCAGGGCCGGGCTCACCCAGAGCCAGGCTGGGCTGCTGCAGCCAGAGCCAAGCCCTGTTTGAACGTGAGCCAGAGCACCACCTGCACCCCGTGGTGGATCCAGCACCGACCCTCACACGGGCCCATCTGCTCCTGCAGCAACCCAGCACTCCCGGCTTTCCTCCTCCAGTACCCAGCAAGTGCCTGGGCTCTTTCCCCCCAGCTTGGTGTAATCCCCAGGGGTCTCCTGCTGCAGGGATGGCCTCCTGACACCCACTGGGCTACACAAATGTTCTCTTTTCCCTCTTTTTCTCTGCTCTGCACATCCAACCAAATGCAGTGGCTCGGAGTTAGCAAGGTGGGGATAGGTATGAGGGGACAGGCTGGGTAAGGATGCTGTGAGGTCCTCAGATGTTCTGATTTAAACTAAAGGGCTAGGGAAAAAGCGCAGAAAAATACTGCTGACATACACTGTCCTCAAATGTTCTGATTTAAACTAAAGGACAAGGGAAAGAGTGCAGAAAAATACTGCTGACATACACACATATTTTGTGGGAAACTGGATCTTTCCCATGATGCCTAAAGTTGCAAGTAACTTTTGCTCTGTCCTCACATTACATTCTGCCTCTGGATCAATACACCAAAGTTGCTACTTTGTTGTGGCTCAATTGCTGCTCAGGTGAGCCTGTTGTATCTTGAAGAACTGTTGTATCTTGAAGAACTGTATCTTGAAGAACTTGAGAGCTGTTGTGTCTTGAAGGACCCTTTTGGCTCAGAACACTTGGAGCTCAGGGGTCCAGGGTCTCATAAGGGGCTGTGATGGAGCAGCAGAGCAAAGGTTCAGTCTCCATGCACCAGGGGCAGACAGAAGCATCAAAGGACATGGCCCTGATGCACAGAGACACAGTGACCCTGGAAAGAGAAAAGAGCCAAAGCTAGGTGAAAGCTGAAGGGGAGATGCATTTTGGGCACCCTAGCCCAATTGCCTGACTCAGTTTGGTTGTGGTTGTGATGTTTTGGTTGCCTTCACTGTACTGGTAGGAATGGCATTTGCTTAGACTTGAGGATCTGAGCTCTCTGGGGACAGCAGTCTTCACTACCTGCTCATTAGTGTTTGCACAGCTTGTGGAGTCTTTCTGAGCTCCAGTGGGGGCAAATGAATAGCATTTTTGCATTTAGGAGATTTTTCTGAATAGCTTGCTTTGTCATCTTCTTGTTAGCATGTGGCTACCTTGTCAGGGAGAAGATGTATTTTACCAATGGGTCTGAGCAAGTTCCTGATATTCTGCATTTTTGGGAACTGTCAGTATTCAGAATCCTTGCTGCTCCAGCCCTTGTAAGAGACAGACGGAGGGAAAGACGGAGCAAGAGCAGAGAGAGAAGAAGATATATAAGGAAAACATGATAGCATAATACAATGGAGTTTTTTTGTATACCTGTTATCATGGTGATCATGTGTATCACCACCCCAAAAGAGAGGCAGTAAAATCTCTATCATGCTGTACCAGATTCCTGCTCCTCTGCAAACTCCAGGGCAGGTTTGCTGGAGGAGCAGTGCCAATCCCTGACAGGGCTAGGCTTTTATAATCCCTATAAATACTACAAGTCTCTATCCAGCTCCTCCAGCAAGCTGTTGAGACAAGATGCTCTGAATAGCTTCCTGGAAATGCCTACTGATGGGATCTGGGGGCTATGCCTATTCTAGCAAACAAAGCAGGGTGACAGACAGAGCTTTGGCCTGTGATCACCCTGCTATTTAACTGAGTAGATGGAGTAACACATTACCCAGCATGGATTTGACCCATGCCAAGTGGTTCTTTCCTGGACAGCCCCCAAGCACAGTTTGTGTGATAGACAGGCCAGGATCTGTTTCCAGAAGACAGAATAGATGCAGTCACTGCCCAGGAGGAAGTGGGGAAGCAACTTCTGCCACAGAAGTACAGCCCAGAACTTGACACTTCCCTTCAGGGAATGAAGAACAGACGCTCTACCTAATTTATTAACATTTATGTACCCAGAGACACCTCAAGTCAAGAGGTGGTTTTGTTTTGTTTTTGTTAATATGCATCAAATTCTGCAATTCTGACCAAAACAAAAAAACCCAACCTCAGCATAAAGAAAACATTCCAAAATACTTTTTGTATATTTTGTATATTTGTGTACAAGGTCCATCTTTTAAATCCCAGAGTTCAAAGCCAAAGGAGATTCTCCTGAGAAGCTGGACACTCCCAGTGTGAGGACATCAGGAGACAAATTTTTGAGTCACCACATTTCTAGAAAGATAGAACTGAGCTTGGCCAGCACTGAGACAGAGATAGGCAGGGAGGGTTACAAGCTCATGAGAAGAACAGTCAGAAGAGGAAGATTTTTTTTCACAGGAAGAGGAAAAAGCAATCAAAAGGAAATGTTTGCAGATGCTTAAGAGTTGTCTCAGGAAGTACATTAGTATGTTGATTGAGATGTCAAGTACCTAATAAACTGCACAGGAATATGCAGTTTTATGCATGGATTTTATTTGCACATATGGTTCAGATGTCCTATGGGGAAATTTAAACAAAATCTAAAGCTTCTAACAAATCCCTTTTGGTCTGGATTCAGTTTACTCTGCTTTGTTGCAAACCCAACTGGCTGATTTTTGCATAAATGTGTATGTTGGTCTCTCGTATGATTTTCATTGGCAATAAAACTGCCATCTTTAAGTTATGGCATTTTAAAGCAAATTTCTTTGAATTACTTCAATTCATATAATTTTGGTAACTCCTTAGTGGCCCTTGAGGCATCTGAGGGAAAGCAGAGCTGAGGCATTATGCATTGGTTTAAGGTCTTGTAATTGTGCAAGCTTCTGCCATCCCTAATCCGTGTGTGCTACCTTGTGCCCATGGCTTTGGTTAACTCAGAACAAAATTCAGTTTAGCTAAAATTTCCTGGATAATATCTCCAGTTACAAGCATCAATCCTAAATTGATCCCAACGGTAACTACAAATGAACTTCAGGAAGAAACCTCTCAGTGTTCTGTCTTGGTATGAGCTGTACTGCCCCATGCCTAATATGAAGGGTTTGCTGTTCCTCTGCATTTGATCCCTTTTCCATAAGAGCAGCAATGGTGGGAGAATAGCCTGTGGCTCATCCTGCCCTTTGCTATGTGGCATTTATCATTCACTGCACCCAACTGTGCATATGGTGGGGCTCTGTGTCCCCTTGTCCCCAGGGTAAGTTTGTCACCAGCCCTCAGGGTCCAGCTAAGAAACTGAAAAAATTAGACTGTGCTTAGACCAGTGTCACTAATACTAAACTGCAATATCTTTTCAGGGCTTTTTTTTTTTTTTTGGAAACTACTAATATTTGTAAACATTTATAATATCCAAGGGATTAAATAAAAGATCAACTAGACTCTCACTTGTAAAGTCAAATATATTAAATTGCACACTACTTAATAGAAACAATATTTTTGTTTGAGATATCCTCTGCCAGTCTATCAGCCACAATGATTATGCAAGTGTCCTTTCAAATGTTATTTTCTGTTTTTTCCTATAGAAAAAACATTATACACTACAAAATACCACAAACTATCAGCAACAACTAGTGCTTGCACAGTACCAAAATCTCTTCCCCTTAACCTGTGAGACAAATACTCTCTTTCCAGACAGAGAAATCAGTCATGTTTCTGATTTGTCTATGAAAACATACAGGACTTGGGGATAAAACCACATTACATGTGAAAAGAACCATGTCAGTCAGTGTAGATGCAAGTGGTTATGATCATTTACTTGCTATAAGCTATTACTGCAGTGTTCACCAGCAGTCCATACACGTGCGTCTTTGAGAACACCACATTCCTAAAGCTGAAAACAAAATGAAGCTAAAGCAAGTAGGAGAGGGTCTGTTGACACCAGCTTCAGGGTGGTGATAAACAATGAAAGTATGTGTGGTAGCACTCAAGTAAGTTTGGCTTTTTCTGTTGGCATTTGCCCTTCTTGGATGAGTTTTCACACCAAGCAGAGATCCAAACCAACGTGACTGTGCTGCCACAGCCCATGGTAGCCAGCCATCCCAGAGAGAGGGCAGGGTAACACCTGCTGTGGCCCTGGTGGGTCAGGACAGGGTCTCCCACAGGAGGAATGGCTCCCCATGCCACAGTGGTGTTATTTCCAAGGGGAAGGGTCTCCAAACACACAGGAACTGTCTGCTTTTGGGCCAAGGGGATGAGGAGCCTGTCAGAAGAGCAGCTGTTAAGTTGGTACCACCTGGAAGTCTCTTCTCTCCTTTCATTTGGGGCGGAGGAAGGAGCCAGGTTCTGCAGGAAATCATCCCAGATCTTTTCCCACTTCTGCCTCTCCTTTGGCAGCAGCAGCTCCACATCACATTCAGTCTGTCTGTTCTGCTGCAAAGCCTTGAGGAAACTCAGCACTGGAACCACAGGGACAGGGCTGACCACAGCCAATGAACCCAAAAAGACACCATCTTAGGGACGCCAGTTCTGTACTCTGGTGGATATTCTCTCTATTTCAGGTTGAGAGATTGCAAATTCTGCAGAAAGTAGAGCAGCAGCTCCTAATCACCCATGTCTGTGCAAAGACTCCTCAGTTCCTCAGAGGAGAAATGCCTCCCTTCATTAAATGATGAAAGGGAGATAGAAATACTACTAAACCAAAAATGATCCTGATAGTAATGGGCAGAAATAAAGAAATTTGGAAATACAGGTAATTACTAAGGCTAGAAGAGACACCACTGGTCATTCAGGGTAAGTCCAGCCAGGAGGAGTTATTAAGCAAATGAAATTAATCCCATTAGCAGCTTGGACCTGCCATTAGACAAAGTAGAAAAGGCAGAAGTACTCAATCAAGGGCTCCCCCAGGTGCTGAGAAGCTGAGCTATCAACAGCCAGTCAGCCACTGGGGACTGGCACAGCAGAGAGAACACCTTCCCATGCATCCTGTTTAGACAATTCTGACTACAAAACCAGGTAAGTTGCATCTATAAGAGATAACAATTGTGGTCAAGAAACCCTCTGAATTATTAATGCTAATAAATCCTACAAAGATTAAAAAAAATATGACCTTCAAGGTTACAAACAAGCTTAGCTTGACATTGGTCTCTAATAAAATCCAGGAAAGGCTGGAAGAGAAACTAATCAGCAAGGAGTCAAAAGAACAAGTCATTCAATCAATATTGTTGGGTTTTTTTAAAATTTTTGTAATCTACCTCAAAAGTTTTGTGACATTACAAATTTGATTCAGTTGTCCAACTCTTATAAGTCCTATTAGAGCAAGTCCTTCATACCATTCTCAGAAAAATTAGTTGTACAAGAAAATCAATACAGACTCATTTTAAAGAGATCAAGGATTGCTCAGTTGGTAGATTTGAGTAAGGTATTTGCAATGGCTAGAGGTTTTTTTGAGCAGAAGCCTCCAGGGAGCTGCTTTCATCCCATTCAACGATCTTGAAGAAAATATTAAATCATTGCTGATAGAATTTGTAGCAAAAAGAAAAATTATGAAGAGAGAAGAGATGATGGGCATAGGTCAGGGTCACTTGGAAAGGGGGTTTCATTTGAATGCATGTTTCAACACAACCACATGTTAGGTCATTTTTCAGGAGAAAACAAATCCCATTTATAAAGGAGAGCAGAAACTACCAGAGGTAGCAGTGCCTTTTAGAAGGTTTTAGTAGCTGTAAAATATAAGAAAAAATAACATAATGGCTAAAAGAGCAAACAATTCCCATCACAGCCAAGAAGGAATAAGGAAATACCACTGTTTTGTTGTACATAACACTTGTTAATTTAAAAAACAAAACTGACCATGAGCACCAATGGAGCTGCCCATTCTGTTTCTCAGGTGGCTAGTCTGTTTCCACCTTCTGCTTTTTCCCTCCTGCCACCGTGTCCCAGTGGCAGGGTACAGCCAGGCTCAGCACCTGAAGCAAAGAGCAGGATAACTGAGGGCAAGGCACTGGTTATCCCTGTGCCCAGGTGTGGAGATCAGGGGTGTCATACTGGTATATGAGGGAAATACAAAAACTAGGGAAGAATGCTCAAATTTGATAAGCATCTGATGGTAAAAATGCCTAAAGTTTTAGTCTATTTGTCTTATCCAAGAAAATGATAGGAGGTTATTTTATTACAGTGTAACAGAATTTAAATGCTTTTTCTGATAGAAAAAGATGCACGATTCAGTGGCTGGAAACCAGAGCCAGACAAACTTAGTCTAGAAACTCTTCCTTTTCAACAAAGAGAATACACAATAATTGATCCTTCACTTGCAGTTTTTATAATATGGAAGAATTTATTATAAAACAATATGCTATAGTTCAAGCAAAAGTTTAGGATGGAAGGCAAAATCATTGCACAATGAGTTGAGAGACTCAGTAGGTCACATATGGCTCTTCTATGGCTACTTTATTATTTTGGTATTTTTTCTAGGCCTTGGAACTCCTCAGGAAATCTGCTACTATCCTCCTTGACTTTTGTTGTCCTTTTCTGAAACCATGGCATAACATGCAAAAAATGTAAATACAAATTATATATATATATACACTTTGTGCTTAGGCAGGTTTTCAATCCTGAATTTTCAAACCTATATAGATTGCTCAAAGAACTTATACTGATTTCAAGAATTTTTTTCTGAAAATGTGGAAATTACTACTTGTACTAGCATTTTGTACTCTAGCCATGAATTAGCTATAACTATAAAGATTTCTTCATCTTTTAACATGATAAATTTTTAACATCGTAAAACCTTATTTGAAGACTATAACATGCAGTGGTTTCAAGTTACTCCTAAATTGTGGTGATTATTATAACTAGACTTTGCCTGTACATCCCTGAGCACACCAGTTGTACAAGTTGGGGGTTGTGCCTATGACTGAGTTACTTTTTGATCACCTAGTGTATTTTTAGACTCTGGACACACTCAGCTGAGTTTATGCTGTAATAACAGTGTCATGTGGTGCTAACCAGAGTATATCAATCAGTAGTTGTAGGTAACATAGAACTATAATAATTTTAATGTAATTGCTCTGTGATTATTATGTAATTCTTGTCTGATTACAAAATAAAACATATTTACTTTGCCATTAATGTTTTAGCTATATTTACCTATCTCTCATAGATTTTAGCTGTTAGGTAGTGGCTAAAGTAGAACTGATTTTTTCCAGGAAATAATCCTGATTCCCAAACACTCATTTGAAAGGAAGAGTCTTTTGCTCCATGATCCAGCAAAGCAGTTGGCTCATTTTATGTGGCCCAGGAGACACATTACATGGTCAGGACAGACTACCAAGAACATGTTCACCATTGCTCTCAGCGTGGTCAGGATTCACCCTAAGCAGGAAAGATTCTTAGTCAGATAAAACTCTCCTTTGGTGTTAAAAAAAAAAAAGGCTGCAGAAATACAAGAGTCTCTTTGGAGGTTTTTGTAAGTGATGGCACGGAAGAAAATTACAGAGGATATGTGATGTTTTCTATGGTAAGTGTCCAATACTTTTTATTTGACGATTGAGTTGGCACCTCCCCAGTGCTGGCTGAGACAACTGCAAGGCTGAGGGCTGCTCTGATGCCATGTCCATCCAGAAGATCTTGTATTGAGGATAAATGCATGGAACCAAACCAACGGAGCACATTTGTTGCAACATGCACCACAGAGAGCTACTGGTGCTTCAGCAATGAATTGTCTGCCCTTATGTTGTGAGAACATCCATTTGTATTGACCCAAAACTGTAAGTTCTTCTCTAATTAAAAAAGTAGAAATTATTTTAGAAAATTGATATTTGAGTCAGCTTCTTCTCTTCCCCATCTGACATCACTATCACAATTTATTCCCTTTCACTTTTCCCATTCTTAACATCTTATCTTGCTTCTCATAAATATAGTTTATATAAAAATCAGTACATTTCAGGCAGAAGTATAATGGATAATGATTTCTGTAGGCCCTAAACCAGAGACTCGTGCTGACATTATTTACCTCTTTTGAGACTTAACATGTTTTCTTTCCTTGATAAAATCACACAATAACAGCTCAAAGTCCTCTCACAGATTAGATTTTGTAAATAGGTCCTTCCCTTTTTAAAAATTATGTAATTTTTCCATTTACTTCTGTCTTGGCTCCAGGGGTTGTTTTGGAGTAAAATACAAGACCTTCTATTTCTTTTGGATACAGTGTTTCAACAAGGATTTGAAGGATCTAAACCACTCACTAACTGAGCACATGACATAGTACAGAAAGGGACTTTCAGCCTCTAGGACCAGCTGGGAGCCCACGCAAGGAGCCACAAAAAAGAAATTATCCTGACTGAGTTGCAGCAGCCAGGCAGAGCCCCAGGCAGAGACAACCCCACAGACGTGGAGGGAACAGCAGGCAGTGTTTTTGTGACAGTAGGAAGTATTAATTCCATTCCATGGCTTCCAATGAGAAATAGCCCCTGACTTATCCTTTTATAAGGTCACATGCATGATGGAAAGATTCTTGGAAGGACAATTCAGAATTACAACACTGCATCTCAGGTTTGTAATTTAGGGAACTCTCATGATTCCTGGGAGAGCCCATGGAGGTCTCATCAGCAATGTCATTGGAGACTGGGGCTTATCTCAGCTGGCCAGCCAAGATGCATCCACCTAATGTGAGCAGAGGCATTCCCTACAGGAAGAAGATATCTGCTGTCTGTGACATGAGACTAGTCTCATAGTTAAAATCACAGAGCTGTAGAAAGGTTTGAGTTGGAAGAGCCCTTAAAGATCACCTAATCTCAACCCTCTGTCAATCATGTTAGCACAATTTGCCTTAGTGAAGCCATGTTGGCTGTCACAAATCACTTCTGTATTTTTCATTTGTCTTAGCACAGTTTTCAGGAGGATCTGCACCATGATCTTACAGGGCATAGGGGTGAGACTGACTATTCTGGTCTTCCTTTTTTTCTTTGTAAAAATGGGGATTGTGTTTCCTCTTTTTTAGTGGGAAATTCACCAGACTGCCAAGAGTTCTCAAATATGATGATTAGTGGCTTAGCCAATTCATCTGCCAGTTCCCTTGAGGCATACAAAGGTATCTCATCAGGTCCCATGGACTTGTGCACCTTCAGGTTCCTTAAATGGTGTCAAACCCAATTTGCCCCTACAGTGGATGGTTCTTTATTCTACCAGTGGGTTTGCCTTCTGTGACTCGGCAATGTGGCTGGAACACTTACCAGTGAAATCTGAAGCAAAAGTCATTGATTACCTCAGCCTTCTCCATATCCTTGGTAACCAGGTCTCCCATTTCCATCCAGAGAGGCAACATATTTTCCCTGGTCATTCTTTAATACTAACATACCTATAGACGCTTTTCTTGTTGGCCTTGATGTCCCCAGCCGTATTTGATTCTACAAGAGCTTTTAGCTTTTCAAACCCAATCATTGTTCACATAGACAATGTCTCTGTATTATGTCCAGGTCCTCTGTCCTTGCTTCCACCTCTGTAGACTTCCTTTTTGTGCTTGAGTATGTCCAGGATCTCCTTGTCCACCCATGCAGGCCTCCTTACATTTTGGCCTGATTTCCTCTTGGCTATGATGCATTGCTCCTGAGCTTGGAGGAGGTGATCCTTGAGTACCCAAAACCTAAATTCTGATTTTCCTATTTGAGGAGCCGGGCACAATCCTAATGCTTTCATCCTCCCAGTTTGTCCACAGAAATCTCTACACAAACATCATGAAAGGACACCTAGCAAATTCCTAAATCCAGTTCAAAACTGACACTGAAAGCACTAAATAAAAAGCTGTTCCATAACAGCAACTATCTTTTATCCAAATTATTCAGCAGTAAGTATTATTTATAGTAAATCTCCTGATTTATTTCTAATGTTTATACAAAATGTCAGAACAAATTACTTACATCCAATACAAACTCTGCTTTACAATTCCATCCATTTTGTCAGGGTTTTAATACTGGTCCTAATTTGCATCTTTATGTTAAAACATGAAAATAGAGCTGAGTTTTCTTGAACACCCTCATTTTTCATAAACTTGAGTAGAAATGTCTCATGTAAAAGGAATGCTAGATCAGAAAGTGGCGGCTACAGTAAGAGCAAGCTAAAAAATGGCATGCCAAAGGGGACAGTGTCCCCCAGTGCTTTACCAGAAATATCCCTTTTAAATCAGGAAATACTGTAAATAAAACTTAGCAAACATTATGAGCTTCACTTTTGATTCCTCGGGTACAGGTTTTTTTGGGTCACATACTAATTTCAATAAACATATTACAGTCCCAGAGTGAGTTCAAAAGGATCCCTTCATTACCTACAAACCTTTAGACAAAATGCTAGAAGTCAGTTTAAAGAAAAGGGCACCCATTTACAGCAATCAGCTTTTAAGAGCAAAACCCTGCGTATCTCTGTTTTGGTTAACATGACAAATCAAGGGAAACTTAGTTCATGTGTATAAATTATTCTAACAGCAGTATCTTAAAGATCCAACACGGCATACATCAACATATCTCTTTAGAGTAAGTGCTTCTAAATTTAGGCTTTAAAACATTTATGGGTATACACAGAACAAGTTTTCTGCTTCTACAGATGATATTCACCATCATTTCCTTTTGATCCATCCTCAATGTTTGCCCCTTCAGCCTATGTACAAATGGCAGTGGTTTTCCCCAGAACAACTAGGAAGATTGCAATGACATTGAATATGACCTGGTTTCAGTAATATTGAATAGATTAAATTAACAAAACAAAAGCCCAAAACAACAGAAAAAACAGATCACACTGTAATTAGTGTTGTAAACCAAAGGTGTTTCTTTTAGTCCCAGCACAACATCATGCAAGTCACTTCTGTCTGCTTTTGTTAAAGAAGTTACATTCCTTAGCTAAAAATTTGCATTTTATTTCTGATTACATTATGTATTCTCACTGAGAAAGTGCAGAGGACACAAGTACTTAAGTATGCGAATCAGACAAGACTGCAACACTGCCAGTTTTTCAGTCTATTTTTTCACCAGTTCACCAGAGGTTCATACTGCTTCCTAACCATTAATATTAATACTTGCCACGTGCGTCTCATCCACTCACTGTGGAAAACTGTAAGGTGGTTGGTTGGTTGGTTGGTGGTTGGTTGGTTTTACTTACAGTGGATTTACAGTGTAAGAACATGTTTCTGTGCCAGTGATTTCCTTGGATGCATTGTTACTGATGTGAGCAGGAGCTCCCATGATGGAGGAAGTGTTTTCTTCTTTAGACAGAGTGGCAAATCCATTTCAGACATTGCCAGATGGGAAATGGTATGCTAATTAACCAAGCATCTGATACTGTTTCTAATAAATGTTTTAGTATTCCTATATGTTGCCATGAAGATGCTTTAATTGTGGGTTTGAGGTAATAAAACCATAGAAGTCAGTAATATATGTAGAACAGTACAGACCCACAACTGACACCTACATCATGCAGTAGCAAACAGGAGGTAATTCTGTGCCAGTTAGTCAGCTAAAAATGCAGAACCACATAGATGGATACACGGCTGAACACATAGGAGTAGCAAGTGACCTTTCAGGTGACACAAACCCTGAAAATTTTCTGAAGCAAAGACAAATAAAGGCAAAACTTCAGTGTAAAAATATTCATTATGTCAAGTCTGCACAGTAACATCAAAGTCTGGCCCAGAACAGGAGCTCTCACTGTTGCCTTTAGTGATTTTGAGATAAATCAGTCTAGAAATGCCCCAGTGTCTAGAGATCTAGTTCCTTTTCAAGCAGCAGAAAACAGGTGGCCTGACACAGCAGGGTGAGCTCATGGAGATCTCTATTCTCATATTTACAAAAGATTATTCAAAATACAGAAGAGGAACACTTTGGACATCAAGTATCCTTGTCTGTCTATCCTGAATAGTCTTCGTTCACAAAATTTATTGTGTTAATATTTATACTCTTGTGTGAAAATCTGAAAGGCAGCAAATTAATGTGTTTTTCACAAGCTGTACTTTTTTACCAGGGAAACTGGAAAATTTTAATCCAAGTGTGTAATAAACTTACTTTTTTTTTTTTACAGCTCATGTTCCTCTTAAATAACCATAAAACCTTTTACAGAGGCCATGTTCCAATAAAATTTCAGATTTATGCTTTGATTTAAAAACAAGCAAACAAGAATTTATGATTTTCATTGAATGAGGGAAATATTATATTACTGTTTTAGCTCTCTTTTTGCTGTACTATCTAAAGCAACAAGGATGATGTATAGAGTAATTTGGGAGGAAAAAACTCTTCAAAATATATCTCAAGAAAGCACAGTGAAATAACACACCATGGGAGGAAGATGAATCCTCAGCCAGACATCCTCTAGTTCTCTCAAAAGCACATCACAGGCCTAATCCACAAGCACGAGTGCTGCAAGGAACACTCTGTCAGGCAGGCCATGGCCCTGCTACTACAAAATAACGTAGCTGTTTGGTGGGATTAGGCTATTTTGTAAGTGTGCATGGGCATTAGCACAAATCTGTGCTCTCTTAGGCATAGATCCTTGGCCCAGCCAGCTTGGTGCCTGGGGAAGTGCTCATACAAGGCTCTTCCAGGTTCCATGGGGTTTGCAATGCTGTGCTGTCCTGGGGTGTTTAAGCAAGCAGCCTCAGCACAGCCAGGCAGGAGGGGTCTGGGAACAGCTTTTGAAGGGATGAAATTTCCATTGACATGTTCATTTGGCTCCTGTTTAAACCAATGAACTTAACGAATATGTCATCATAATGCTTAAATGACTAATGAAATTAAACCTAGGGTAGTTCGTAATAGTAATCTAATCAGAAGCACGTTTGGAAGTCAAATAGTTCTACTGCCATCTTATCTATTATCAGCATTTAATACAAACAAAGCTCCCATTTAATACAAATAGGCTCCCAAATAAGACACAGGTGATCAGCATTTAATACAAACAAAGCTCCCATTTAATACAAACAGGCTCCCAAATAAGACACAGGTGACGGTTAATTTAACCTGAGAGAAACATAATAAAAAACCTACATGTAGTGTATCTTCATGAATAAAGGGGAAAAAATTGAAAACAGAAAAAAAGATCAAAAATATTGTTGAATCAGGAGGGTCAAGTAAATAATTGAGGGGTGACGAAACCTAGGGCTGAATAAGGCTGATGTGCAGAGCAAGAAACAAGGTTGGGTAGAGGGTACTGTGTGGGGCAAGGCACCTTGTTCAGGCATTCCCTGTCTGACCTGCGGCAGACAACTGGCTGCCCCTCCCCAGGAGCATGGGGCTCCAACAGACAGCAGGTGCTCAAACATGAGCCACAGAAATCCTAATAAAGAGTTCTGTCCCAGAGAAACCCTGAAATGTGGGGTTCAGAAGGATTTCCAGTGGATCTGCAAAAGGATGGTGACATTTCACCTCTAGCAAGAGCCAAGTTGCTGTGCCTGTGATCCCCTCCACGGGTACCCCTCCCCTCCCCTCCTCTGAGGCTTCTGGCAAGTACTACAGGCTGGAGTTTATTCACATAATTTGAGCCATTAAAAATAAAAAGAGGCTTTAATCATCTGTTTCTCCAGCTAGTGATTGGAATTGGTGGCTTTGGGAGAAAACCCTCTCCCAATAACCCTGTTAAACCATGTGACGGGGTACCTACTGGAGTTTCCTTCTTGATCTCTCCTCTCACTTCTCAGATCATGGAGGGAGTCGAGGTGAACAGCTTGTGCAAGAGGCCTTATCTTTAGATGAAAAGGTTTCATGAAACGAATTCTGCTTTCAGCTTTTCCTTTCATTTCTGGAGACTACCACTATGTCAGATTAAGACTGGCGGCTTCCCCTCCTGGAAATGCACAGTGAAGGACTGCCTTTACTGAATCATGCTTGATTTGATGTTTCTTGTGTTCTGTGTTTGAAATAATTTCCTACATGTAATTATACACTTAAACAGTATTTATGTGCATAAAAGAGCTACACAGTTTTCCTGTTTTCCAAAAGAGATTGGCTTGCTCTAGGAACATTTTGCCTTACTACTGTGTTTTTGGACTAGATGTTGCTCCTTAGAATACAAGTAAGGGTAAGAGACTGTTAATTGTGCTTTTAAATGAATTGTACAAAATGGTCCCATGTGAGGTCACATATTTATGCAGACAAAAAATGTGTACACACTGTACAGAAGTGTAATTATATTGAACCCACACGTGTAATAAAAAAAAATTGGAAATTGACTTTGCTTTAATAATGTGCCAAATATTAAATGATGCTTTTAAAATTTAGATTCACAGTAAATCTTCTGAATTCTAAATAATCTGTCTAGCGCCATGACACTAGAGTCTCATTCATCTGCTTCCTGACAAAAATCTGCCTCTGTCAGATTTTGAGTGAGCATAACATTTAAAAAGAAGTTCAATGATAGCCAAATCCTGCAGCACTCATACCGCTAAAACCCAACTGCAAATTGGAAGTGGTTAGAAATGGTGAGAGAATGGTCTCCTACCTTTGTTATACCCTCCATTTCAGGGTTTAACAGCACAGCTCTGGAGACTGCAAGGAATAGTCCTGCTTTAATATGACTCATTCGATTTTTTGGTAGTCTATGTGTGTTTCCCTCTTAATAACTCAATGTGATAGAATATACAACCCCATGACCTCCAACGAAATTGCGAGGATGTAAAGGAGAATGGAGCTTAGGCTCTAACAGTGCTTGTGTAAAAGCCTTTGGGAATTAGGCTGAAAAGAGCCTCTGAGTGATACAAACTTAACAGCTTCTAGGATTTTACTCACTACAGATCTTCAGCAGCCTTGTTTCCCATGCAGCCAGCGGAGGCTTACGGCACTTCCAGGCTGGGCTGCCACAGTGCCTTAAAAATAGGTGGCAGGTCTTAAAATGCTGCCAGATTGTTTAAGAAGTAAAATGTCCTGGATCCTTAATTTTTCTGCACATGGTCGTTTAAATTATGGCACTTGAAAGAGTGTCCAGCAGGAGGGAGACCCTCGCAGATGCCAGAAACAGCCTTTTCCTTCTGCAGTGGGATGGTGATGGAGCATTTACACCAGGATTTGCTCAGTTGGCACAAGCCTCATACAAGGTGAAGTATCCCAAACACAACAGGCTCCAGCACGTACATGTGACATCTTTAAGGACCCAGAAATAGGACCGGCCCCATGAGCTCTGGAGGAAAATGAAGTGCAGGTGCTGGGACTCAGCCCACAAATCCTCTTCAGAGCTGGCAGGTTTAAATGTGCTTCCAGTGCCCAAAGTCAGGAAAGATGGTTTCATCCCAGCTCTGTGGAAATGGGTGTGTGCCTATTCCTCCACAGCTAATAAACATCAAGATGTTGCTTGCAGGAGGAGGCTGTTTCCTTACAGAGATTTGAGGCCAACCCTGTGCAGCTGGGAGAGGGCAATGATGCTTTCTCTTGTGAATTGAGAGGAAATGTCTCCTTTCCATGCCTGGCCAGGGATAAAAAAATGCTCTATACTAGAATGGCACTAGAATGGTGAGGGTGTTACTCTGGTGGACTGAAGGCAAAACCTGTTTTTCCAGAATTGGTTCTAAGTTCTCTTCTGTTAGATTTGGGCCCTTCCTCCTCCCAACAATTTTATCCAACAATTAATGGAAAAGTGCAATGAAACAGCTCCTGGGTGCAATCTATAGCCCAGAGTCCCCACTTTGCTGCGGTAAGAGGGTGGCTGTTGCTTGTAATCTTGTTCTTAGACCATTAATTTTTCCTTTTACAATTGCACAATTTCAACTGGCAGAGGTAAAGGAACCTATAAACTTGTCTTCCCCTGTATCCAACAGGCATCCTCTTGTCTTTCCCCATTCATCTTGTCTTTTCCCTAATGAGTAGCACTGTCTCTTAAAAATCAGGAGCAATGGGTTTAAACCTTCCTTACACTGAAGTAGGCATCAAGCCCCCATTTTCCAGTCCTTGACCAAGATCTTCAGGCAACCATGTAAAAGATGATTTGCAGAGTGTGCTACCATTTTGGAGGAAGAAAAGCCGCAATTACTACTATGCTTTGTGGTGTCAGTTCTTACACTGCCAGTCAGCATTGACATTACAAATTGCTCCATTTATTGAGAATGAAGAATATTTTACAAGAGTCTAATACAAAGGGAGATGTATCCTATTCAGGCTGAAATACAGATTATTCTACACTGGATCAAGCTGCCACGTTTGGCACAGCAGACACTTCAAAAATACATAAAATTCTACAAAATAGAGTGATAGGACAGCTTTTTCCGGACCCCTAGTGCCTTAACTTGGAAGTATGAGCTTCCCTTCACCCACACCAGTCTTTTAAGGAGCTTAGTGTTTTAAATTTATTTATTCTGCTTCCTGGTATAAATACCTGCTCTCTGTAACCTGAATGTTCCTATGGCACTGGATTTCACAGTTCATTATGCAAAAAGACATTTCCTTTGTGCTCAGACTCTTTCGCTCAGTTTAAAATGTCTACAATAAATCATAAAATGTCCCAAGTTGAAAGGGACTGACATGATCATCCAAGTCCAACTCCTGGTCCTGCACAGGACAGCTCTAAGAATCACACCGTGTACCTGAGAGCATTCATCTCACATAGTATTTGTATATGTTGCCTGGTATTCACAAAATTTCTCAGCAAAGGTGGAAAGCATGGAAAATCCAATAAAAAATACACTTTGAAAGTCAAGATTGTTTGAAACTGATAGATTTCTTACTAAAAATACTACTATGTCAACAGCCATACCTTTTGCCAGCCTTAATTTGTCTCAGTCTATTGATGGTCCCTTGTGGAATGTTCCTGCATGGCTCCTCTATGGTTACAGGAGGAGGAAGGATCACTTCCACCTGTGGCAGCAACCCACACAGCCTTGCTGAAATCAGTGGCATGACCTGCCATCTGAAGCCATTAATGTAACATTACAGCTATGAAGGCTGGACCAGCCCTGGCTGGCAGGCAGGTGTGCATGCCAAAGGATTTAATTAACATCAGTAACACTGGACTGATCCAAAAGGCCTCGGCAGAACCACTCTCCTTGCTCACAGCTGAGACACGAGTTTGCCTTGTGTGTGCACTTGTGTTTGCTTAGGCTGCTTTGGTCTTCAGATGCATTCCAGGCAGAGCAGTCAGAGCTGAAGGCAAATAACTCTCTTATCAGTTTTCTCCCTCTTTTATCAGGCTCATGATCTGGACTGATTTTCCCCTCCTGGAGGGAGGGTCTTTGCTTGTGGCTGATGGTCCATGTACTATCCATTTCCCTTTCTGCTGGGATATTTCACAAAACCACTCAAAACCCTTCATCCCTGCTTTGGCTTTCTTCTGGGAAGAAGATCTGTGTTGACTCAGTGGAAGCTATGAGTTACAGTCTGGAGCCCATCCAGGGGTGGGTGTTAAGAGCTTGCTGCATTTCAAAGCTTTTCTGAAGGAGGCTTCACACACTCCCCTTGTAAAGCAAGTGTCCATTTTTTACCTCTCAGCCTGGGATTGCTGAAGTGAGACTGAATAACTCCAGGCAATGTTGGGGGTCAAATTCAGGCAAATATTGCAGTAGATACAAGAATTGCATGAGCTTCAGCCATGCAATCTGAAATGGGATAATCCCTTTTGCACTTTATCACAGGGGAGCTCTAAAGATAACTGTGCTGATATTTGTGAAGAAGTCCAATTTCCCAACAATTCATGCTTCAGAGGAACATATGAGGAAAAACTGATTACCTCAATTTCATGCAGCTTGGTGCTTAGTCAGAGTGACACAGGACCCCTGCATGGAAGAGCTGGGAAAAGAGGACTGCTGAACAGCTGCCCATCACAGAGCATCCTCTGCAACAACTGAAGCAGGAGTTGAATGTGGAAAACACCGTATGTGATCATGTAATTAACAAATGCATCATAATGCCTCAGCATAAGGGAGCTAAATTAAGCTATGGATGCATAATCTAGCTTGCATGTAAGATCTTCATAAAGACTGTATCCCTTTTACTGCTATCAGTGGATGCTCCAGGCAATAAACAGCCCTGCAGTTAGATTTCCTTGCTTGGGCACACAGCTGCTAAATTCAGCATTTATTAGTGGTGTCTGAGAGGGAGGCTGGTGTTATTGATGAGAGACTGTACAAGGAATAGTTGCAGTATTGCAACTGCCTCTCTGTAAAAATGGCTAGGAAAAATTTAGCACTTAGAAATTGCTATGCTTGGGGAGAAATCCACAGCATTCTACATGGCACCTGAATAATCAGAATATAAGATAGTTTTGAACAGAATAACTCTATGGGCTGAATGACAGCTGCCTCCACATGTTTACCTACTATGAGGCTCAGCAGAGATGGTCGTAATTGCTTGTTTGATAATGGCATTATGAAGCTGAATTAATGGTGTGTACGATATATCTTAATGCTCAATAAAGGTGCTTCAATATTTCAGGCTCAGAGAGACTACTGAGTGCAAAAGATATATGTGAAAAGGGAAAGACTGATGTGCCCATTTTTCATTTTCATTATGGATGGACCTGATAACAGTCACCCTGCTTCACAGTCTGCCTGGGAAGAAATGATTTACATTTCTGCTTTGCAGCCTGTGCCTTCCCTGGGTGAATGCCATAAAGGGTATCGTCCGGCTCACTGCTCCTTGAAAACCAGATTCCTCACTCTGAGCCGTGACAGGTCTGTGGTGCACCAAGATAAAGCTTATTAATGTGGAAATTCCATGTGACAGTAAGGGGTGTTGGAAGGAGGGCACCCCCCATGCACTGAAGGATGCTGCACTGCCATCACACAGCCTGAGCTGATTCATATTTGTATTTCTCACAGAAGTGTTAAAATGTACAACAGCCTTCAGTTACCAGATAAATTCAATACCTGCATCTGTGTCTTTGCAGAGAATACACGTTTACCTGTTGTGGGGTGGCTGTCCAAGCAGTAGGGTGTCTTGAGAGCCTGATCTAGATCATATTCCTCCCAGGCAGGGGCCGGGCTCATCACCCTTCCCATCGAGCCTTCTCTTGTTAACCACAGACAAAAACCACCGGCTTAGAGCAGCAACATTTTTCACTGCATCCTCAGAGATGAGGCTACAAGGAGCACAGGTGGGTCCCGTTTTGCCATCTGTAAGAGTTTGAGAAGGTAATTTGTTGCCTCCCGCTGGTGCTGGGGGGTTCTGTTAGTTGCCATTTTGTGCTTTGTATGCAGAAGGTAATACACAAGTGCATGTTTGATACAGATATTTGCCAGAGGCTTACAAAGCTTCCCATATGGCATCTCCACGCAGTGCTCATGAGCTCGGATTTTCTCTGCACGGAACTGAGGCGATAAAATAATGTCTCTGTCAAACCGGAAGCCTCCAGAAATCTAAGTTAATGCCTCAGAAACATTTCAGGGATTCTCTCTATTTGATTTTTTTAAAGCATCTGAAAGTTTTCTGGACTTTCAAATTCCTACTCTAATTTTCATCCTAAATGCCTTCTGCTCCAACCCTTTAGCTTCTTTTTCTCCTCAGAAACCAAGAAACAGCTTTAAAAGGTTGAAGTTGAACAGTTGTGCTTTAGAACATGTACTTTTGAAATAACATTCCCATTTAGAGTTGGAGTTGTTACCATATGCTGAAAGCAAGGCTTTCTTTCCCTTTGTGTCTTAACCTTGAACACACTAATGCAGGTTTTTCACCTAAATGTAGACAAGGAATGTTTCTGCCCACTTTCTAGCTTTAGTAATTCCCTCTCTAAAGAGAACAGTGTGCAGGGCTGGGGTGGACATTTCCTAAGGACAGAATTTATCACCTGCCACCCTACCCCATCCCCTCCATTGTCCTAATAACAAAAATCACTTGCTGATTTCAAGAGCTATACTAAATTTGAGCTATGTCATGTTTAATTATGACTGAGAGGGATAATTTTCAGTCAAGCTTAATGTCACGTTACATAGTGGTACATAAGGTCCTTTTTTCACCGAGGGAGATATAAGCACTCATGTTTTTAATAGCTCATTCATTAATTAATTTGCTCTGAATATATGCACGGTACTTCTCAAGGATGCAACATCTGGAGATGGAACAGAATAGGTCACACTGAGTTGGATGACTTGCCTCAAGTCTGGTACCTGTGTCTGACCTGAAGGTTAACTGGTACTTTGATTCACCTTCAGCACCCACCAAAATGCCAACTTTAAATATAGTAGAAGAGAAAGCAAACATAATTTTAAAAAAGTGTGCTTAATGCTGTTTCTTGTTTTGCCTGTAGTCCTGAAAATTGGACAAAAGCATTTGGGACAAAACATTATATCCCAAATGAAAGTCGGAAAACCAAACTAGATTTAATTCAAACCTAAAATGTACTTAGAAAAAAACCACCAAAACAAACACATAATATTATCATTAAAGGTCACCCAACAAATTCACAAAATATCTTAGCCATCTCCCCACTGCTGGCCAGTCTGTGCCTTTGTAACTGCCAGATCTCAGTGACCCAAAATTTAAAGAGTATTTTACCCCTCAAATACCAGCTTTGTGACATAGAAGAAGCATTTATCCCACCGACAGAAGGATTATCAAGACAGTGGGTGGTTTAAGAGCATGAAGGCAGCTTTAATTTGGAACAAGGACAAGAAGCTGTGTTAAAATAGGGGAATTGAGCCCCAGCTATTCCCCTCCTTCCTCCAGAGCAGGTTGCAGCTGGCACCAGCCCCAAGCCTGCTGCAGAGCCTGCTAGCAGGTTTCAGGAACCTCTCACTGTAGGGCTCCTCCAGGCTGAGGGCTGAGTCCTGTGTCCCCATGTCGTCCCCAATGCCTGACTGTGACAGCCCCACTGCTGCCCCTTTGGGCCCCATGGCTTGTGAAATGCCAGCCAGGAGGAAATTATGTACCCAAGGCCACAAGAGAGCTCTGCATCTGACCTGGCAGCCGTACCTACACCTTGCAATGCCCAACAAGGCATCCCCCAGCTTCATATAGCTCCAGTTTGAGAAAGGAACTCAATATGGTTAAATGGATGTATAAAATGGTAGAGATTTGTGGATTCAGGGTCTTATCCAGGCTGTTAATGTGATTTAGAGTTGGGTAAGAACCAAAACCTTTGATCGCACACACAGATTTGGGTGGCATTTGAAATCTGGACCCACTTCTCAAATCTGCATCTGACTCATCTCTAGCTACAGACATGGGGTTTTATGGTTCTATTTCTATTCTAGGGGGACATTTTCATGCATGCCTTGTAGCAGACAGAGGAGGTGGGGATCTCTATGTGATTTATATTCAAGGTAATGCATATATAACTACATCTCTATTTCTCTAGCACATAGAGAGATGTAAATATAACTTTATTCGTTTGCTGCACTAGGAAACAATGCAGCTCCCTTGGCAACACATCAGCCACAGACTGGAGTTAGGTAGAAGAGAGATTCAAAACCAGTCTCCTAATTGACTTTTTGAAGTCATAAGCCATTTGTAGCTATAGCAGTAAAGGCAGTAAATAGATCAGTTGGGGACAGCAGAGAAAAACATCTCCAATCTTTATTTAAGTGAATGCTGGAACTCTTCAAACGTTTTGTAAGGATTTTCAAGAAGAATCATTTCTTGTTTTGCTTTAGTAAACCACTCTGCTAGTCAGACTGTTGAACAAAAAAAATTGAAAACTTTTGATATTATGAAAGCTTAAGACTTATGGCTTTTGAAACACAGTAATTTAATCTCTGTGTAACAGAAGATTGTATTAACCTGGAAGAAAATTCATTTCGTTGGGAAGAAGTGACCTCATTGAATATAACTCGCTTATCTGTGGATTTAGTTGAACAGCTTTTCTTAAACTGATCAGGAGAACAAGGTGTTCAGCTGGCTCCAGAGGAAAAAAATAAAATATTATTTTCAAAAAAATAATATGTTTCATTCTGTGGAAAATGTGAAGTCTAACAGGTGTAAGGCAGAACAAAATGAACATGAAAGCAAGAACACATTTCCATATGCTATTTTGAGATCTCTGAGTGAGACTGAATCCATTTCCACATGGAAAAACAGCACACACAGACATATTTCTGGGGTATTTCTGTTCTCCAACCAACAGACGTATCTGCTTGAGGGGATACAGAAGTACCAAACTACACTTTGAATTCCTGGGGCAAAACACCAGTATCAGGAGGTTGTATCAGGAGCTTGACATCCTCTGCAGGCAGCAGTGCCACTGCACTGTGACAGAGCTCCCTCTTGGCAGCTCCTCATCTCTGTGACCTAATAGAGGTCCCTCTCACCAGATTTATTTCTTCTCTAGCTGCACTTCACCTGTCTGCTGAAGCATCCATGCCCAAGGTCAGATTTAGGGTCCTTTTGGGTTGCACTGTCATATTTCTCAGCTGTACCACAGGATCCTGTCTACCAGCTTCCAGCTCTGAGACACCTGACAAAGTGGTGGATGCAAATTCATGGAAGATGCTGTGTCATGGGTCCTGAGACAACTGAGGTAGAAACTGGGTGAATCAAACTCTGAGGATCCCAGTTCCCACAGTTAAAATCACTGCTGCAATGGAGTGACATGGTTTTTTACACCATGCATGGAGAGAGCCAGACATCCAGCAGGACAATGATGAGAAGTCACCATGCTGAGAAGGGAGCTGTTATATCTAGCCAGGAGGAAATAACAGGAAAAAAATGGGATTGCAAAGATGAGTAACTTCTAAAACTGCAATAACAGCAATTCTTAGCTGTACACCTCTTCCTGGAGCTAAATTTTTCACCAGGTCAGTCACAGCACAATCACAGCTGTCCAAGGGAGACATTATCTTATGCATTCAAGATACCTTGGCACACCCAAGAAAGGGATGACAAAGGAAAAAGAAATTAAAAAAAAAAAAAAACCCTAAGACAAAAATCTCAGGAGTCTAAATTACTGTAGAGCATTGGATGTAACCCCAGGAGTCACCAGGCAATTGAAGCTGACCCCTGTGCAGCACACCCACCAACACTCCACTGGTCCTCCAGAACCATCCTTTGAGAGCTGCCAAGCCATGGCCTGGTGAGCCCACCATGTCTGTCAGGACTGCCTCAAAGGCTGGGGTGTTCCTGCCAGCCCTGCCCTTCGTTGCTGAGTGGAGAGCTGCTGGTCTGTGTTGAGGCTGGATTTAATCCCTCCGGTGAGTGGGACATGCATTTGGAGCTGACATTACAATAAATGCACTTTACATCTGTTGGATTTAAGCTAATTATTTAGTGGCCAGCACTGACTCAAGGAAAGATCAGAACAAACTACAGAAATTTCCAGTGTGTTCTTTTTGCTTCCTGCTTATGCACAATGTGTAAAGCAGCACTGCTAGCTGGGCTGGTGGGAACCTCTTGTCAAAACCAGCATTATTGAACATACAAGCTTCAGTTACCCTGTCCACACAGAGGACCAAATTCCCTGAGCTCCACATGGTGATGGAAATGTCACCAATGTAAGGCTGGAATCACAAAGCAAAAGGGTCAGTGTGCTCATACAGGCCCTGAGAACGCTGTGAATAGTACAGCTAAGCAAAGATGAGAGATACTTGCTGCTAAGAGGCTTGATCCCAATTTCCCCTTCTTCCTTACACTTTGAGCTTGGCAGTAGCTCTTGATTCAGCAGTGTCTGGGCAGACAGGGGAGCACCAGCACCAGGAGAGTGATGTGAGTGCAGGAAGAGCCAGGGGAGCACTGCTTTCAGAGACAATTAGCTATTAAACCAAGTCACCCACAGCATCAAATTGCACCACCAGGAATGGCCTCAGACCTTTTCCAGTACAACTTTCCTTTAACCAAAAGCCCTGGTGAAGGGTCTCACTTTCTTTCTATCCCAGTAGTTGGATGACTGCTGCTGCCACAGGTAGAATAAACAGCAGGTTTCAAGTGTGAGGTAGCTGAAGAGCACTTGTTTGCGCAAGAGAATTTTGGTGATGTTATTTTATCACTCATGTTTACACGTCTTTTAGCTTCCTCAACTTACTTGTGAGGACATTCCAGAACAATCAGCAGAGGATGTAAAGCTGATAGCTTATCACCCAGGCACCAAGAAGACACATGCATCCTGATATACATCAGGATAGAGGAAGGAAGTGATTTAGCCCCTGGAGTGTGTATGCTGGTGCTGTACAGCTCACAGAAGCCAGCACATGTGAAAGATTTCCAGAGGCTGGTGAGTAATTCAGTGCTGACTTTTTCAGCTGTGTAGAAAACTACAAACACAGCAGCTCTGCCATATTTGTGAAACATAAAATGAAAAGATATTGATGGCTGGTATCTGCAGCTGGGTTTGTTCTGCTATTTAGGTCTTGTTTCAAATGGAAAAAAATTAGAATAATATGTTAATGCTTACACTAACTGTATTCACATATCAAGACTTGGACTATAGGCATGCAGAGCAATTCTGCCTCAAATATTGTCCTTCTAAAAACCTGCTACAGGAAAGAGATGGCAAGGCAGCCTGCTCATGTTCCATAGCTTTAGATACACTGGATTCCATCCTGATTTTTTCAAACTAGAAAATAATAAAAAAGAAATATCAAATCCAAAATGTGTCTGTTCAGATGATAGTTTTTAAGAGGACATTAGAAAGGTTGAAGTATTTCCTTAATGCCTTCCTGGAGTTCTTAAATAAACACACAGGTATTTAGGTCTTTGTAAATCAGTCTAATACCTTTTATCTCTGTTCACTCTCTTTTCCTCTCTCTAAATTACAGTTACATGCAAAAATATTCAAAGTGAAACCAAGTCTGAAAATCATCCAGTCCCACAGAAGCCTTGAAACATTAACAAGGAACTGTAGTCCTTCCCCAAGACCATGTAATATAGTCAACATGTCAAAATAAAAACACCTTATGCTGTGAAGGCAGAGATGTAAGAGAGGGCCAAGAACCTACATGTCCCCAAAAGGAATAGAACCCTCCATGAGGGGGCTCCCACAGGTTTCAAATATATTCCTTCAGCTGAAGTGTTTCCTGACTCAGTAATGTTTGTGCTTGTATTAAAAACATCATCTTAAGGTCTTTTTTGAAGGTTGAGATCAGAAATTTGTTATACAGCTCACCTTGACTTTAATTGAATTTTTTGTTTACATCATTTCACATGAAAACTTGATTTTAAATTTCTTTTTTTATCTCTCTGGAGATTGCACAAATCTGGGAAGCAGAGCATTTTATTGCACTGCAGACTGATATTTGCTGTTTTCACAGTAAATGACCATGATGAATTGGTGCCTGAGACACTGGAGCCAGTTCACAGAGACATCACGTCCTCTTGATAAAGGGTCTGCTAATACTGTTTGCAAGGCAAAAGCTTGGCCATTAACCATCAGCTTGATAGGTTGCATAGCCTTTTAGTCTCACATAAGACTAAAACACAAGAGGGGGTCATTGTGGAAAAACACAGTGGGGCTCCATTCCACTAGATGGAACATTAAAACTGTCCCCCATCACTCCGCTCACTACAGGTAATCTTCAACACAACCATTCTGAAATGTACAACTATTCATTAAGAAGAACTAAACAAAGCTATACCTTCAAACTATGGGCACAATGCCTTGCAGCACAAAGCTCCCTCAAGCAAAAGAGTTTTTTGCCAGCTCTGACTTGGACCCATAGTAAAATTCCAGCTACTGCAGCTCCCAGTCAGTGAGCAGGATCAGCTCTGTGCCATGTCATTATGAGTGTTAGACATAACAAAAGTTCTCCTACATTAGTTTTTTTTCAGTGAATAGGGGATTGATTTGGCCAAACACTTGATCTAGATCTATAGTCTTCCATGTGGAATTTGAGCTTCATTTTTAACACAACTTGCAGCTATTGCTCATTGCTTGAGACAGACTGACATGGTTTAACAACCAACCTCTGTGTAAAACTCACAACTGAAATATTCAGAATGAAAGGGAGCATGTAAGCCTATGAAGCACAATACCCTTCTTTAAGGCATGTTTTTTTTTCCTCTATCTTAAATTCATGGAATCTACCTGTGATTTACTCTGCTTGGAACAGAATATCCCCTTGCCAGAGTTTTGCCAAGTTATCCAACTCAAGAAGGAATGAAAGAAGTAGGATTTGTGAACACTCAAGACTGCCAAGAAAGCATCTGAATGTAGCACAAAATCTCTTGGGTTCCAAATATTTAATCTTCTTACAATACTATAGAGTTAGAGGCCAATACTTATTTGCTGCTTTCATACTACTGTAACATACACCCTACCTGAGAACCAACACATTTTGCTTTTCATGGGGACAGCATCATAATAAGTGTCTGCGGGCAGATTTAAATCTCAAACCATTGCAAGGGAAGATCATCGCTGACTGCTGCTGCAGCCGCTGCTTTAAGGACTGCTCCTGGAGGAACTGCCTGCTGCCATCTATTGATGCACTGCAGGAAGGCGCTGGACCAGCAATCCCCACCCTGGGGTTTCAGTGTGCTTGGGTGAGAAATCCTGTAGATCTGAGTTCTGGGACTTGGGGAGAAACCCTTACTAGGTAACTCAAGAGCAGCAGAATTATTTAACATAGCTCAAGCCAAGAGTTCACTACAGACAAGCCTCAGCTATGTGGGCTTAGGATGGCCTGCGGTCCAGAACCCTAAACACCAGGAGTGTCCTTATTTCATCCTCCTTCCCCTCCACTGCAGGGGAAGCATTAAGATCTTGACTTTTAGGGGACCCACCTTATGGAGAGGTCCCAGGATCCATCCAATACTTCTGCAACTAAGAACTGGATGAATTTGTGATTGTCACCTTCAGCCAGCCCGCACAGCACTGAGGTCACTTGACCTGGGTAAAGCTAGGAGCCTCCTGGCCAGTGCTGGTAGCACACCAAAATGAGAGCAGCATCCCATGGGAGCAGCAAGCTCCCGTGACACCAGCTTTGTGTGACACCGCTGCGATCACTGCAGGGGCAAACTGCGTCTGAAGAAAGGGGGTGGTGACAAGGCAGCCCTTCCTAAAGGGCAGCTGCCTTTGTCCCTGCAGCTCAGAAAAAAATTTTCTTCCAAGTAAAGAGAGGAATAAGGGTCTGTTGAGCCTGGTACTGGATCCCTCAGTTCTAAGCAGCTCAGCACCCTGGAGGTGACCTACCCAGCACCCAGAGTGTCAGTCAGCTGTGATACAAGCCAGTCCTCCTGCACACTCATAGTGTACACTGACAGAGCACAGAAGGATCACAATCTCCAGCTACATGCTGCAAAGATCAGGGTAGAAAAAGAAAGAAGCAAAAACAGCCTTAGGGATGGGGTTTATTTATGGTTGGCACCTGGATTGCCACTAACCTCTGGGATGAGTGTGAACGGTAGGGACTCACTGGCAGTGAGTGACTGCATCTTTGCAAGCACAGAGATACCTAGGAGATTTATTTTAATTTCTTTAGTGTTAGGCAGCAAAGGGATTGGAAAGTTTCAGTCTGTGGACAGAGGCTAGAAAAATTATTTCAGAGCATTGTAATGAAAGAAGCAAGTTTTAAAAGGGAGTCTTTACTCATGATCTGATCCTAGTTAACCCTGATAAGACGAATGAGAGGAGCATCTTTGAGTTAGTCCCTGTAGATAGCAATAGGTTAGAGAGGTAGAAGAGAGGTGAGCAAAGAGCTGTGATCTCATTGGAATGGATATTTTAGTTACTATTGGCAGCCTGCTGATTCAATGCTTCCATGATTTTCTTAAATCAAAAGATCTTTCCTCCTTCCATCTCCCCTAATTCAGTTTTAGACTGCATTTATGTTCAGATTTGAACCCTGAAAGTGGAGAAGTACTGACCCCTGAGGTTCTCAGTGGAGATAACAAGACTTGTGTGTGAGTGGAAATTGTGGGCTACCACCTCTTTTGTTTTAAAGTCTTTTAGTAACTTAATTTTTTTCTAAGTACTTCCTCTGGCTAATGACAGAGGATGGTTTTCATGAGTGCTTTTGTATAGCCTGCACAGAATAGGGGGGCATCAGCAAAAAATCCTCCTCTGCCCACAGGTTTCATGTTATTTTATGAAATAATAACAATGAAATTTTCAACCCCTTGAAACCTGGGCTCTTTCTATTGAGATACATGTCATATATGAGGGGCAGATGAAGCAGGTGCAGTGATAAGAAAACATTCAAAACTCTTGATTTTTGAACCTACATATAGGCTGTGAGAAAAGGGCAATAGAAACTCTTCATCAAATAACAATTCAAAACTTGCACCCTCTTACTTGACATAAAGACCTAGACTTTACGTACCCACTATTTTACTTCATACTTCTAAAATTTCTATTAAATTGCCTTTGGAGTGTGAATGCAAAGAAAATAGATTGGCTATCTGTCTGGAGAGACAAATAACCTTGACAGATTATCTCAGGAGAGTCCTGTATATTCTAAGGGTCTGAAAGTTTAGGCTCAAGAAAAGATTTGTTTTATAGACCCGTTTCTTGAAGGATGAATTTTGAATTAGAGAACCAACCAAGGCTTTTGTCAGTTAAGATTAACCATTCTAATATCTCATCCTATAATTTAGCTTTTCCCGCTGCTATCTGGTGCGCTGAGTAACCATTAGCATTTCCATTTGGATTCTTGTGTTCTGATGATGTATTCCAGAAATGTTTAGATTGAGTATTGGGATTTTCTTCGTGGAAAATGCTGTCAAGCTTTGGAAAAGCACTGAGACAGGCTCCCCAGGAAGTGGTCACAGCACAAAGCCTGTCAGAGTTGAAGAAGAATTTGGACAACACTCTTGAGCCCATGGTGTGATTCTTGGGAATGATCCTGTGCAGGGCCAGGAGTTGGAATTTGATGATTCTTGTAGGTCCCTTCCAACTCAGAATATCCTATTCAATGATTCAATGGTTCAATGATTCAATGATTCTAGGATTCTGTGATTCAGAGGCAGCAATATTTCTTTTTCTGCATATCTGCAACAGCGACAGAGGTGTGGGATAGTTAATAGCACATGATAAGGCTATTCCAAACCCCTGGTAATCTGATCATGTTTCATTGTCTGTTCCTTTGTGAGGTTAGGGCATACAGCAAGGACACTTACTCATGGATCAATCTTTACCAGAGGACTAGAGCTCTGAATTGCTCTCTACAGTTTCCTGCAAGGATGCTCTATGTGCATCTATATTACAGAATATGAGTCTGATGCACAAGGTCAAAAGGGAAAAAGAAGCTTATGCCAGCAGATTTTATAAATATCCCTTATAAATGAAATTTTAGTGTAAACAGAATAAGAGAGTGATTTAATTCCCAAAGATCCTGCCCAGAGATGTCCCTAATGTGCTAAAGAGATTTGAGCATGGTTATGTCATGCTCAAAACTAAAAAAATTAAACAAGCTGTGGGTAAAGTATTGACTGGAAGAAGGAAGTCAGGATAGAAACTCTTAGCATTTCTCCAATCATAATGACAGCGCTTTCCACTAGCAACTTGGGCAAAACAGACTGAACTTGGGCAAACTAATTTAATTTATTCCCAAACAAAAGTCAGAGTAGGCTGATGAGAAGTAAAACCAAATAGTAAAATACCTCCCCTCACTTCTTCCTCTTCCTGGGATCAATTTCACTTCCGATTTTATCTGCCTCCTCCCATCCAGAAGTTCAGGGGGATGAGAGTGCGGTTTGTGGACAGCTCATCACACATTGTCTCTGCTGCTCCCTCCTCCTCAGGGGGAGGACTCCTCACACTCTTCTCCAGCTCCCTCCAACAGGAGACAGTCTCCACCAACTTTCCAAATGTAAGTCCTTCCCAGGGTTTCAGCTCTTCTGCTCCAGCATGGTCCCTCCCTCAGGGTGCAGTCCTTCAGGAGCACACTGCTTCAGAGTGGGTTCTCCATGGGGTCACCACTCCTGCCAGCAAACCTGCTCACTGTGGGCTCCTCTCTCCATGGGGCCACAGCTCCTGCCAGGCCCCTGCTCCAGCACAGGTTTCCCAGAGGGTCACAGCCCCCTTCAGGCCTCCACCTGCCCCAGTGTGGGCCCTCCCCAGGCTGCAGGTGGATCTCTGCTCCTCCATGGGCTGCAGGGTCCCATCCTGCCTTACCCTGGGCCACACCACGGGCTGCAGGGGAATCTCTGCTCCAGGGCCTGGAGCGCTTCCTCCCACCCTTTCTGCCCTGACCTTGGTGTCTGCAGAGCTGCTCCTTTCACATGGTCTTACTCCTGTTTCACAGCTGCCATGTCACAGCATTAAATCTGTTATCCCAGAGGTGCTACCACTGTCACTGCTGGGCTCAGCCTTGGCCAGCAGTGGATCCATCTTGGAGCCAGTTGCAGCTGGCTCTGTGGGACATGGGAGAAACCTCTGTCAGCTTCACACAGAAGTCATCCCTGCTCCTGCTACCAAAACCTTGCCATACAAATTCAATGCAAGCATATAGAAAAGGGATTTAAAAACAGTGTTTAAAACCATGAGTTAAACTTGTGGATAACCAGGCAAAGTAGAAGAGCATTATGGCATTTATCTCTCTCTACCTGAGGCTGAGACTATGAGTAAATTTAATATAATAAATCCAAAGCACAGGTAACCCCTTTTTCTGTATAAAATTTAAAGAAAACTGATTTATCTCTCCAAAACTAAACCCACCTTTTCAAAGCATCAGCATACACATTCTGCACAGACTAAATAGAATTAATATGGCAATTCTTCTACCTTGCTCATCAGCATTCTCTACTCCTTTCTTTACGGTGAACTGTCAAAAAAAAGGCAGAAAAAAAGGGTCAACAGGTTAAATCACTACATATATATTTTAATTATATAATATACATAATTTATGCATTTAATTATAATTTATAATTAGAGACATTTTTTCTGCTATTAACAGGACTGTTTGATTCCTTTAAGCAAATGCTTTTATTGTTATAGCCACAGCCTCCTCCCCCTTTCTTTCAACAACAACCAGAAAACCCCACAACCACCCTTCATTTTCTTTTGACAAATTCTTATTGTTTTGCTACAGACTTCATAGATAATTTCTGCCTACTTCAGGGATCCCACCTGAAATCCCAGATGACAGTATGGAGCTTAAGTTCTCCTTCCTCAAGCCGTGGTAGGCAGCATGACTTTGGAAAGCCTTGGGCTCCCTATTCTCCCCTTGCATGTCTGAACTAAAAATTGAAAGAGATTAAATAAATGAAACTATATTTTCCATTCCTGCAATAAAGTGATCTATTGAACAGAAGAATAAATTTCAAGAAGTACTTCAGGGGGAAAAAGATACATAAGAGATATTGTGGCTAAGACAGTGTCTGCTTAGCATTGTGGAGCTATAGCTGTGAGATCAGCAACAAAATACTATTGTTAAGCAATGACTTGTTGGCTAAAACCCTGCCACTGATAAACCCCCAGCACCTGACATTGTCATACTGTCTCCAGCCCTCTGCCCTTGCCTCTGCCACATATTAGGCTCAAGAAGCACAAGTCCTCTCTTACTCTGGCAGTTGCTGGCTGCTCATTCAGAGACCTCTTGGAACCTTGCCTTTTCCATGGGGCTTGTCAATTGCCATCAGCCAGTAGTGGGAGCAGACTCTGCTCACAGTTAACTCTGCTGCTAATCACACAGCCGTATTCATGATGATGACCTTGCTAAAATCATTCATGTTCAAAACAAAGCACTTGCAAGCATCCTGCAGGACTCCTCACTAAATCAACTTCAAATTCTTTGCAGACATCTCTTGTGTCCTTTTTGTTCGTATCTCTGTACACACAAACCCAGTTATTTATCTGCTGAGATCATTCTGTCAAGAGTTGCTCATCTTCCTGTCTGTTTTTTATTCCAAACAAACACAAACTTACCTTCCCTCTCCCTCAAAAAGTAGAATGAAAAACAACAGAATGAATAAACCACTATGTCCTAACAAAAGTTACAGATGTTGCATTTTTATTTTCAGAAGATAAAATGTTGTGACTGGTAATTTGCTGTTCTGAAGTAATTACTAAGATGGTAATTTTTTCCAATATTTCAGACAGGATAAAAAATAGCTCATTTAAAATATGGCAAATAGACCTTACAGTAGAATGAAAAATATGAAAGAGGAGACTTTGAAGAGAATCGTCTTTAGATTTTAAGTAGGATTAATAATATGTCATTGGCTGGCTGAAACCACCCAAATAACTAATGGCAATTAGCAAGCAATCTTTCAGTACTATTCATCAATAACAACACAACTTTGTGAGGTCCCTGTGCTCCTTTTGTCTGATACAGAATAGCCTCAGTGTTCACAAAAGGATATAAAATTAAAAGTTTGATCAAATTCCAATAAAAGACTATAATAATGATTTCAGTAGGAACTAGATTGGATAACCTTTGTGCAGGAAGCCCTTGAGCAGATGTAGGGCTGCTATATTACCTGCTACAACTATTGCCTGGGAGAGTAATTGGTGCTGAGCACAATTAATACCTAACAGAGATGACCTATATCTAAAGAAACATTGAAAAGTGCAATAGAAACATGGTTAGATACAAGGTTTGGTGAGGAAAAAAAAGCAGTAGATGAAAGAAGGGCATTTCATGAGATAAAATTTATTGTTTAGTATTCTTCCCATCAGTTTTGGAACAATCTGTTTTATAAAGTTCTCTAAATATCTCTGTTTTCTAAGAGAGGATATCCCTCAGCATCATTTGAAAATATATTCCAAAATAAAGTTTCTTCTGGATATTTCTCCTCTATTCACAGACTATCTCCAGAAACAAAGAATCATTCCCAGATCTTGCTTCTTCCTTCTCCTTGAGCAGAAAACGAAGCCCAGAAATTTTAGCCTGAATATAAGGAGGAACTTCTTTACTGTGTGGGTGACCATGCAGTAGAACAGATTTCTCAGAGAGGTCCTAGAGCTACCCTTGATGGAAGGTTCAAGAAGTATCTGACACAATCCTGTGCTATGTACTCTATAATGACCCTGCTTGAGCAGGGAGGTTGGACCAGATGACCCACTGTGTACCTTCCAACCTGATCCATTCTGGCAATTCCTGATGGAGGGAGAAGATGGCAATAAATGTTGTCAGAATGATATCATCTGTCCTTTTAAACCCAAAATTTACAGCTCATTAGCTGTTCAAGTATAGGTAACTAAAGATTGAACAGGTGCAAATCCAGAGTAAGAAGAATTTGCTAAGGGAAATGCCAAATTGCCTGTAAATATTTACTCTAGAGTCTTGTGGTTCATCACAACTAGATTTAATTATAAATGTAACACTGGTCCTTAGAATAGACTGGGATCTTCAGTAGCATCCTGGCAGTGACATCCGTCACCCCTCCATGGTGACTGTCATCTAACACAGACAAAACAGACAGCAATTGCAGTGGCTTTACTCAAAATACTGGGTTTGGTGGGTGGTTGAGTTCTGTATTGCATGGCCTCTACTTCAAGTCAAGGCAAATGCTGAAGTAAAACACGCAAACACACATATTGGTCTGTATTTGTTGAAGTTTTCCTGCCAGCTTGGATCCATCATTTCCTCTGAAACTCCATTTCCTGCTCTCTGGAAGGAACTTGTAATCTCTGACCCAGACCCTTTGCCTCTGACTCTTTCCCTGACCAGCTGCATTTCTCTCTGGACAAACCTGGGTTGGATAGTTCCTGCTCATTCTCAGAGCAGGGAACTCTCCTCACTGGAAAGTGGAGTGTCTGATGGCACACACCACTGAACACCAGGGCTCCAGTGAGTGCTACAGCTTCTGACATAACTCATATCTCCTACAGAGCCCACCACTGAAAGACTCATAATGCCATCACATTCTTCTGAAGGCAGCAGAAGTATCTTCTGTTCAATTCACTTCTCTGAATACAGTAACCTAACATCCTAGCCTGTCCCAACCCAATTCCAGATGCCTCTCTCTTAAGGTGGAAGGCTTCCAGAGGCCCTACATCACAACCTGTGGGTTTCCTCTTGAGCAGGAGTGGGCTCACCCTCTGGAACCTGCTGTCCATCATGCTCTGAGCATCTCTTACCCCTCAGCACACCATGGGAGAGATAGAGCATGCAGAAGAAGTTCAATATCAGTATCAGCAATAATGTGGTTTTAAAAAATTGCAGCTCAGTACATATATTTTCCTAACAGAGCCAGTCTGAGTTTTATTAAGTTAGGCATCCATTAATAAGGACTGTACCCAGCAGAAGCATGAGTTACATGAAGGAAGCAGATTTAACCCAGAGAGCCTGAATCCTGTGACAGATGGGCTGGCCATGCTTGCGTTCATGGAACTGGCTCTCCTCTCGGAGTCTGCATGACATTCAGCAGCACAAGGCATCTGCTGGTGAGCACCACGCAGGCTCTGAGAGAGGAGCCAGCTCCCCACACGCAAGCACGCTCTGTGCTCAGTGGGTCACTAATCCTTAGTCGTGTTCACAGCTCTGCAGGCTGACGCAGAGCCGATATAAAAATACACCAATTTGCCAGACTGAAATCCTCCCACCTCACTCAAGATTCATGAAAGGACATGGGAGTGGAAATGGTTGTATGACATGTAGGCTCTGAGGAACATTCTTGGGCTGTGCTATAGCCAGGTGTTGTGTGTGGTGCCAGGTGCAATATTATTGCTCAGGGAATGGAAAATTAAGAGTGTTGGGGTTTTATCATTTAGCGAGGCTTCAGCCATTGAAGTTAACTGTAAGCAACTGAGTTACTGTGGTCTGAGAGCTGACTCACCACCAGAAAGATTTTAACTAACCATCTGCATGCTTCTGACTCATTGCAACTAAGGAATAAATCCTATATATTTTGCAGAGTTTAATATGTTTTGCTTTACCATGACACCAAGTCAGGAGTGCAAACACAGGCCAGGTTAAGGCATTTCAGCTTTCCATCTGTAAACTGATCATCTGTTCAGCTGTTAATACTTTTAGACATTCAGCACAAGCCCACTAGGAAAAGTTTGCAAAACATTTTGGTCCCTAAGCATTTTGTTTCCATTTTGTGCTCAGAAAATCCCTATTTAAATCAAAGATATCCCCTAAGCCTCATACTCCTAGCTGGAGATCCAAGGAAAGCTGTTCAATTTGCAGGGAGAGGTTTGAGCTTCTACAGTGCATCCCATTGAATATTTTGCTGGCAAGATTTTGACTGATGTTTGTAAATCCTCACAAGTTTAATTAGTTTGAGTCAAACCTAGATTTCTTTGGTTCAGTGAGTGTTCTTGTGTAAGAAGCAGAATCCTAGTGAACTGTGGAATGATATAGCACAGGTCCCTCTAGAAATAGATTAAATTCCATAACTAGAGTAGGGTTGCATGATATGTTTTTCAAGTGGCCAGATTGTTTTTGTTAAAGCTTTCTGGTAGAAAACACCTCAGCTACACAGAAGCACACTACAGATTTAGATTTTTGCATTTCACATTACTAAGCATTCAAGGTTAGACTCTAGTTTTGTTTCCAGAACAGTTCTTTAACTGCATTCATCCTACAAAAATGTTCAGTGCTAAAATCAAAGCCAAAACACTGAGAAATATTTTATTTTGAGGTAAAAGAATGTTTTCCTCCTAAGATAAATATTCATTCGGACACAAAAAAGAGAAAGTATTGGCTCCTCAGACAAAATGTTCAGCCTTAGGCTACTGTGTCATTTTGTTCCATTATGTCTGCAGCAAAGCTTAAACACACCAGTGATAAAAACACACATTTTATTTTGTTTATGACCAAGACAAAGTATTTTTCTACAGAAATGAATAAAAATTCTTGCCTAATGCAGTTGAAGATGTATTTGGTAGTTCTAGATTGCTTGAATATGATTGATTTTCCTGTTTTATCCTTATCTTTCTTAATAAAAAAGTAATGTGGACATATATCAGCATAATTCATGCCTAGCCATTCTCAAGGCTCTAAAGAGCTTTATAATGTTTCCCTTTAAGTCAGGGTATACTTTACCAGATCATCCATTTGATGTTTTTATGTATAGCTTCAGGATTCCTTTGCCCAGTAAATCCCTTGATGCTAGTACCTATTTGATACACTTGTGTCACTTTGGCAGGTGTCTAATTCTACTTACAGACACCAAAACCAAAGAATGATTCTCAAACTTTCCAGTGCGGGAAAAATATGAAATGCAAAAATCAGAGTAAGAAGCACTTAGGTAGTAAATAATAAAATGACATATAAAATGAACAATCTATCTTTGATGAGTTTTTTAATGTATAGCTGTTGGTTGGTGATTTTTCCCCTGTCTCAAGGAAAAGCCTAGCTTTTGGAGATACTCAAGACATGATATGGGGCACAAGAAATGCATGTTTTGTGGGAAGAATGACCAGAGACCATGCATTGTAGGGCATTAGATCAGCATTACCTACAAGCCAGCAGAGGACAGTCACAGCCCTGGGCTCCCATTGTGCAAGGGGTCTGGACAACAGTTACAAACTATTGCCTGCCCTGAAAATGCAGGACACCTCATTAGCTGGCTAGGATTCACTCCATACCTGAACCACTGGCTTCCCTCATGGGTTTCCCAAAAAGAGAGCTCAATGGGAGCATCTAAGCACATTGGAGTCCACTGTAACAAATCTTAGAGCAGAAGCAGCCCAGCTCATCCACAAAAGGCATGCACATTTTGTCTCCTGCTACTCTATGTAAAAATCTATGTAAAACACGCTCATCAAGTAACATGATGAACAAGCATGAATGTTTCATGGTGATTCATTATGAGGAATACTTCCCTTAATTCAAACATGCTCAGCTGGCAGTTCATAACTGCAGAGAGGATTTACAAAGGTCTCTTTTCCTCAGTGGTAACATGGGAGAAGGCAATTTTGAAACTTCTGAGCTGAAGGCAAAGCTCACATAAGGAATAGGTTGACAGCCACAACACTGTCATAAGAAATGGCCAGCAGGTATATCATGAGATCTGGTTTTATTTTGCTTTTTTGCATTTGTAGTTTTAGGATTTCTGAGCTTTGTGCTTCTTCTGAAAGGTAGAGTCTATCTTTAGAGATGATGAAGATAAAAGACTTCCTTAAGCACAGGCTGTCACATAAAGTTTTATGGCAAAGACCAGATATTATGGAATTAAATATAAAATCTGAAGGAAATGTCAGAAGTGCATGACCTTCTGAAGGGCCCCTCTTGCCTCAGGGAGTCCAATGGACCAGTTGTCTGTGATTTTCCTCCCTGCCTCTTCTTTTTCCAGCACCTTCCTCCCAAGGACAGTGTCTTTCTGGGCTTAACACGTGCCTGTATGGCTTCAGCTGTGTTCAGTCTCTCCTGAGCTGCAGGTGACTGCTCCAGCATGTCAAGCAGGACCTTGGACCACCCTCAGCTCCTCCTGCCTCCACAGACTGTTTAAGGCACCCAGCTGGAACAGTCCTTGGGAATCCTTGTCCATATTGCAGTCACCTGATAGAGTCCCTGCTTAAACCTAGGAAGGAGACATTAAAATTCTGTCCTTTACTTTTCAGAGCTGTAACTTCTACTGTGGTGCCTGCAGAGTCTACTTCTCAGCATAAAATAGCAGGAGGCTGCACAGTACCCTTGAAATTTCCTGGTAGTGGCAGGAGGGCCCCTGCTGGGACCCAGACAGCTGCCAGGACTAGCAGGCTGCCAGCTACACAGCTCCTCAAGATCCTCCAAGAGAAAAGCTTCCTATCCATGCAAGCCCAACACCTCATTAAAATCTCGTTCGCCAGACATTAACTAATCAGCCCAACCAGATCTGTAAAGAGGTATTTTCAGCTCATTCTCACCCTCCTCAGGTCCTTTCCATCTACAGCAACAGTGTCCTTGTAGCAACAGCCAGGAGCTCCCAGGCAGTGAGTGTCCTTTTCCCACAGCCTTCGGATGGTGCCCTCCCTATGCTGCCTGTGGCTCTGAGCCCATCTCTCTTCAGGTTAAATGGCTCCTGCTACACAGCATCCTCCTGGTGGAACACCACCTGGTGTCTAGAAAGGGGAATACAGTATTATGACATGTCATGAGTAAGAGGGAAAAGATGGTCTGGTAGACATAAATGCTAGCGTTGTCCCTCCAGAGGATGAGACTCATATGTAAGGGAAAAAAAAAGAAAAAAATTCTGAACTTCATAATTCATGCATC
This sequence comes from Melozone crissalis, assembly GCF_028551555.1. Taxonomy (NCBI): domain Eukaryota; kingdom Metazoa; phylum Chordata; class Aves; order Passeriformes; family Passerellidae; genus Melozone; species Melozone crissalis. The sequence continues at coordinate 29,649,232 of NW_026535782.1, read as the reverse complement.
CCGAGGATTATTATTATAACTTCCTCTGCTTTACTGACTCACTTCAACATGCTGCCTTTGTCTCACATCCACTGCTTCCCCTTGCATGTCTGATGTGTGCTCACAGGCATGTCCAGGGGCTTACAGATGTTATGATTCCTGGCAAACAAAACCAAATATATATGTTTGATTCCTGGCTGGACAGTCAGGATCTTTGCTCACTTCCAGACACCCACCTTCCTCTACTACATCCCTTTACATGCAATTAGTAGCTTTTATAGTACTATAGTACAGCAAAGATCTGTATGTGGAAGAGCACATGAAACCCACAATCTTTTGTTGTAACACAACTTTCTGTGTTTTTTAAGGACGACAACTGACTGCAAAAATGTTTAGTTTAGGTAGCCTTTTGCAAAATGTCTCAAAACAGTCCACTGGAAAAAAGATGATTGCTCTTTACAAAGATGAAGGCACTTTCAGGAGTGTGGGTTATATTTCTTAGAATGGCTATGACTAAATGGACATGAGGCACTTCTTAAAAGCCCAGGAGAGAAGTTACGTTCAGCTGCCTGCTCTTTACTAAAGCAGTAATCTGATAGACTTAACCCTACCTCTAGCCAGAGTTTTGTCAGCCAACAACTCACACAATATTTACACCTATATATATATAATATAAATCAGAAGCCAGCTAAATCATGTTGTTGGCAGCTGAGCTAAAACTTAAGTATATTTGACAAGCTTGAAGAATGGCCCATACTTGTTCAGAGAAACCTGCTCATCTATCTCCTTAAAGGACACTCAGTTGCCTTGGCACTGATCCCTATCCCAGCTCCAGACCAGTCTGGGCCACCTTTTTCCCCCATTTGTCCACCACTGAGAGCAGATCAGGGATGGTGGGACTTCCTGGGCTCAGGAATGCTGCTAGCCTGGCAGCTGCAATGGTGCTGGTGATTCATTAGTTGCGGGATGTGTACAGTGATTCAGCTAGAAGCAGGTCAGCAGCACTTTTGGGGGGATCCTCCTTGGGGATAGACCTCATTGCCTAACTCCAGCTGCCACTATTCCACAAGAACAAAAAGCACAAGGCCTTGTGAACAGGCAGGCTTTGCCTTTTTAAGTGCATAACAGCAATCACTATTTTCCCTCCACTAATCTTACTCTTTTCTTCACCTGCCTCTTTTTTATGGAACCCCTTGTTCTCTTCTCCTTTCCTGCTAAATTTTTCTCTGCCTTTAGCCTTTTGCCTTGTTAATTGATTATTCCTTCTTTGTCTCTCTTTCCTTCCCTCCCTGCCTCCTCTTTGACAGAAGGTGACACAGTGCTCATGCTGAGAGCAGCTAGCAGATGACTGCGAAAACAAGCTCTGGCTTGTAGACTGCTGGAGGAAATGACAGATGCCCCTTCCAAAGTGACGGCCACACAAGTGCCAAAAAATTGAGAGATGAAAATCAAGATATTTTCAGGCAGAAAGGTATCATCCTACCAGGACCTGAACAGCAAACAGAAACCTGTATGCAGTACATGTATGAGGCTTTCTGCTCAGGCTGTTGTTCTGGTCTGGCAGCTCTTCTGCAGCAGCTTTTGCAGATACATTTCCCCTTGACAGATTGAAGATTTTGTTCCAAGACATCCAAATTTGACCTGAAGCAGATTGCATAACTAGGACACTGCATAAATAAGTATTAATATCTTCCTAGTTTCATAAATAGCTTTACCAAGATCAGCATCCTCCTCCCTGCTTTGGAGACAGAGAGACTGACAAGTAGCACAGTGCAGTGACCAGCTCTGTGTCACAAACAAAGCAGTGACAGACCCCACAGCTCATCTGTCCCCAGACACAGCTCCTCGATAATTATTAGGATGCTAGTTGGGGTTTAAATTCTCTTCTACAGAGATACCTTTCAAATACTGTGTGATCTAATTAGACATCATTTAATAGTCTTAATAGTCACCCTTCCACAGATTCACGCGGCAGCTACATGGCACTCTCTTTCTGAAAGGGCCAAACCAAAAGATTTTACTGCAAACTGTTATTCCAGAGTGGTTTGAAAACTTCGGGACTTTAGAAATATGAAGGATCAAAGTCAGGACCGGAAATCCATCTACTGGATATGAATTTCCATGCACCCTCCATTGGTAAGGATTGTTTTGACACATCTGACTAGAATTATGACCTGATCATTTTGGTTTCAAATGGCTGCCTTTGGAGTCTGAAGAACTTAAGCCTGTCTGGAATTTAGGCAAATTTAAATTTTCAAAGCCACTAAATCTTCCAACACCTGAGAGATGGTTTTGGCTTTAAAGCTTCATGTATTTTTGATCTGGTACATGGTATAACAATATCTACTTGGTCCAAAACATATTTATGTTAATATTGGATGGTTTTAATGCTGCATTTCATTTACAACTGAAAGTTATAGAACAATAGATAGTTAACAGGATAGCAAGACCTGTTCGGAGAGCCCTTCCTTTTTTAATAGGGTTTGCTATGGTAGCTAGTTTATCCCTTATAACTATAAAGAAGAACATGAATAAGAGTGAATGAATCTTTCAAATACTCCAGCCCCAGAAAGCACCATTTTGTTCACTAAGTTTGACCTCCTTTGCTTGAAAACAAAACAAAAACAAAAACAAGCAACAAAGCCTCCAGGACATAAAATTTCAAGGTGTTGCTGTATCAAAGCCATAAATTCAACATACTAGAGCCAAGATAAAAAATTCTGCCAAGTCTGCATTTTACAATAGCTAAGATGCGGCGAAGCATTTTTTTCTTGATAGAAATTGTCTATAAAAGGCTTGTAATGCCAACACTGCTGTTTTTCCCTACACATTCAGTCTTGTCTTCAGCCCATCATGCAGGAAAGGGTGCTCTGTTACAGCTCTCACTGCCTCAGGACTCCTCTCCAACAAAACAACATCTGCAGATCCTTTCAGACTGCTCTGTGCTTGTCTGAACTGTACTAGGAACTGCACAAAAAGGCCACATCTCCTTCAGGTTTAGAAGATTTTTGCCTGTACCAATATCAGCTGCATCAGACTAGTGAAGACATTAGAGATGTAGTTTGCTATGGAGAAATGTTGGGTTTGTTGTGGAGGCTGTGCCTTTGGAGTGGCTGGGAGAGTCATATCTTCCAGACTCAGCTGATCCCTCATCCCCATGCCCCACAGAAGTCTGCAGCTCACTCAGAAGAGCCAATTGAAGAGAGAAGCCCCTCTAAGGCAGATCTTGTAGAAACAAAATGCTCCTGCTTTTTCTGTAGGAGATAGATGGAACACTATAGTTTTTTCCTTCTGCTGCAAAGCCAATTTAGAAGAGTTTTCCTCTCCTTGCCCCTCTTTTCTGGACTCCAGGAATTATTTCCTTCACTCTTTCCAGTGTTATGTTGAGGCAACTCCTCAGCATGTCATGCTCTAAATCATATCAGTAGAATGATCCAGATTAAAAATGGATCCAAATCAAAAACATGCCACAAATAGGCATTAATGGAGATGGGAAGGAGAGGGAGGACTATGGAAAGATCATCAGTCCTTTGGCAGGTGGAAAGCACCCCCGTGGAACACCAGGCCTGTCCTTGGGCTGCCTGTGCCCTTCTGTAAGAGGCAATCCTGCCCCAGGAAGGTCCTGCTTCTGTCTTCTGATCTTGAGATACTTCAGATACTTCAGACACTTTGTCCCTCACCACAGTGCCAAGCGCTTCTGGAGGTGTGGTGGCAACTAAGCAAGGCAATTCCTCAGGGTCAGAAGGAATCCTTTTGTACCCAGGCACAGGAACTCCTAAACCAGCATGTCTGCTAAAGAAAGTATGAGAAGTATGAGATGACAATAACCTGGATTTGAGTGTGTGTGAGGGTATGTGTGTGTGTGTTTCAATTCATTAAGCCAAATCATACCAGATATTTAAAGAGCAGTCAAGCAAATGCCTCAGCTGGCAGTAACCTCCAGAAAGGCAAGGGGCAGACAGACCAGAATGAGCAGCAAGAAAAATCACTATACCTCAAGCACAGTCACATTAAATATTTAATAAATAATCTAACTTCCTTTCCAGCTTCGTTTTATTTTTCTGTCATGTCCTTGTCAATCTGTCAAGAAACAGGAAGAATATTTCCAGACTAAAGTTCAGGCTGAGTCAAGCTGGTCATATCCCTTCACTTAATTATGCTACTGTCATCAAGTTGATCAAAATCAGGCCACAGAATCTGGACCCAAGGCTGGATGTATTGAATGACATATTGAACAGAGAAGTCCAGTTGCTCACAGAAGGTGATTTCCTGAAAAACACAGTAACACACTCCTTCCTGAGAACATCTCTTTGAATACTCTGTAGAAACACAGATAGGTCTTTCATAAGAAAAGAAAATGTCTTTACTTAAAAGTGGTGTGTCAATATTATACTTCTCAATAATAATACCTAAAAAAAGTAAAAATACAGGAATGACATGAAAAGTTCTCAAGCACTTGTCTTGTGCTTTGTATCCAATCCCTTGTGTCTTTCAGAGTTTTACAAAATACATACCAAGAGGGTCTACTCTGAAATGACAGAATATCCACTCAATGAAAGATAAATGTTTCAATCATTAAACATCTCAAAAGGTGTGTCCTGGGCATGCTATGAGTACAGAACACTGGAATCCACAAAGGGGAGAGAAATTACCAAGCAGGAAATGTCTGGAAAAATCATTGGGAGAACAAGACCCCATGCTGCAGTAAGGGACAAAAACCCCAACATCCTCTCTAAACTCAAATCTGATGACAGTATAAACCAAGTGCATGAGAAAGATGCAGATGTGAGTGTGCACTGAAGTCCTTACAGTTCTTGCTGACAGCACACTGAATTTATCCTCTGCCTACATGACACATGGTACAAGTCAAGGATCTTTCTGTAGGAATAGAATATTCACAGTCTGGTTTGAAACGGTAGCTGAAGCATGTCTTTGTGTCCTTCCTCCCAGTTTAATAGGGTTTTTCACACTCCAGTTTGAGTTACCTTGTTCAGTGAACAGATGGTATGTCAATGTACTTTCATTGAAATTACTTGGAAAACAGAAGGCTGCCCCATGCATTTTTTTACCACATCCTCTACATACTGTTGTTTTCACCTCTGAACTATTAATAAGCTTTTTTTCATTTCAGATGCCAGTGTCACACCTATAAAAATGGTCAGGAAGGACAAATGTATAGTGACAGGTGTACACTTAGAACTTTAATTCTGTCAAATTCATTCCAGCAACAGTAGATTTCCAGAATCAATATTGACTGACAGCCAATCCTTCTAAATATCAGCATCCTCATGAATCAAATCTACTGTATATCATACTGCACCTGCACAGGCAACATAAGAAAAGCAAAACCCTGAGACCTTCAATTAGGCACATCTATGATTGATGTGCCTAAATTCATTGTATACACAAATACTGAATAATTTGTACTTAACATGCTTCCCATTTTTGTGGGGATTGCAGCAACTTTAACAAATCCATCTACATATTTTTGTGAGACTGATAATACAAGCCTCTTCACAAGAAAAGAGGTATTTCTTTATTCTCAGCTAGACAAGTTATGAAGTCTCATTCAACGCAAGGACATTTCATCCCTGTTAATACTTCCTGCTTATCTCTAGCGATGATAACAAGATTCTGACCTTGAATCAATGTCACCAGTCACCAGCCCGTGGCAGCAGACCCATTTGTTCTGTGGTTTTGTACAAAAAGTCACATTATTGTATGACCTGAATGCTTGAGAAAGCCTGCTGTTCTTGGACTAAATGCAAGTAAGAATCCTCACTGGAGATGACAGTGGGATGCAACTTTATCTTCCAAATCACTCAGCATTTCCCTCCATTGTCCAGCATTTCCCTCCAGTGCCCTAGGTACATCAATTTGCTACACATCTTTCTGTGTGACTCCTCTAAAACATGTAGGAATGTCCAGATCCAACATAACTGGGAACACTCAGCATCTATGCATGAACACCATCTGGATCTCAGTTTCATATTTAATTAGGATATTGCCAAGCTCTGTGTGGAACTCCTAAAGCCAAAGTCTGCTTGCAGAAAGTACAAAATTAGGTATTCAGAACCATGTGCACAGACTGGGTCAAGCCTAATCCAGCTGACTGCAGGATGATCTGAAATCTGGCCTCTCCTCTGGGCCTGAAACCAGTGCTTCAAGCATCCTTCCATGTCTGTAACATGGTTAGAAAGGCAAGACTAAAAACACCTCCTGGATTTTTGATACCAAGCTGCCCTAGTGGCTATTAATCAGACTTTCATGGAAGCCAAGAAGTTCAGGGTTCAGTGGCAGATTTGTCTTTATTCCAAGACAACCCACTCTCCCAGGCAAGGGTTTGAGCTTCTAACTGTGGACTCCAGAGTCCATTCAGGTGAGTGCACCAAGTGGCTCTTTACCGGCTCTAGTAATTTTTTTTTTCTTGTTAATGTAGCAACAAAATAATAATCAAACCAGAACAAAGCTCATTATAAACTTTAAACCTTGCAAAGCTCAAAACCAGAATATACATGCTAACATTTCTTTCATTATTTTCTTATATATTTGTTGAGTATGGACAGGTGGTTTTTTAACAGCCCTCCTCCCTCCTGAGCACCTTTAAGTTTCCCATTTCTACGGATCATTTGAAAAATAAAAGAAAAAAAAAAGGACTAACTGAAAATAAGAGTTCCTGACTTTTCTGGAAATTATTCTGATTTCTTAATGAGTGAGAAGGTTTAAGCACTAGATTATTAACCATCTTTACCAAGCAATGAAAGTAAACCCTGAGCTTTTATTTAGCCATCCTTGGTATTCAGACAAAAAAAAAATAGTTTGAGTGGCTTCCATTCAATGTTTGGTGCCAATTATCTATGTTGGATATGGCATTCTTCCTTCATAGTGTAGGCAGCACCAGTAAAATCAGTTCTTGGTATTTCTTCTAAAGAGACAAGCCACTACACTGAGCCCAATTATTGGCATTCCCAGCTATGTGTCAAGAGGACACTAGATATGTTGAATAAGCAATTCATTCAATGCTTGCACTGAAAATGAGTAGTGTTTTAAAGGCATGTGATAGACTACCCAAACCCATTTTTTGCAGCTTTCCAGACATTAAGAGGGAAGCAGTGCTGTTCTTTATTTTGAGCACTGTCTCATTTCAGACAATTGCACACTATGTCAGCAAGCTGCAGTGCAGGCATATTCAGAGGTTTCACTCAATTACTAGGGGCAACAGAGCCTTGATAATTATTTTCACTTTTCACCTGCTCAACCAGAGTAGCTGAAAGAGATCAATTTCATGCTGCAACTGAATTCCCAAAGGAGCCAGAAGCCTCTGGTTGCACACACTGCAGCTCAAACACAGCATCTCATTCATATGCTCTAGAAGGCTTTTGGGAATAAGAACAGCCCTGTCACTTGAACGTGTGATTTACACCTGCAAGTCAACCAGCAGTGTTAACACACTTTGAGATCAATCCTATAGTGGTACATCATAGCAGACCTTTCATTTGTTCATTTTTACTGTTTTAACATACAGCTTAACGTAAAGAAAACCTTTGTACTCAGTCCAACATCATATTTCAAAGCAAAGTACTCTCCACACTGTGTAATTCCACTGTGTAATTACAGTGTGGAACTTGTCATTTCAGAACACTGAGGTGGCCCACGGTGCAGCTGAGTTCAAAAGCAGCTTTGTGCAGGGGAGGTTCAGAGGTGGCTGCTCAACGTGACTGCCTAGATGCCAGTGCTTTCCCAGGAAGTTCCTTGAGGTACTGGACCTGTGAAGAATTATCAGGGAAAAGAACACTTTCTGTATACTCTGATTTGAGGTACTTCCCTCAAATGTTTGTCCCTGCTAGCTGTGAGTCACAGGGCTGCTCAGGGCACACTTCTGGCTTAGTCTGATGTGCTTGTCCCTGTGTTTTCCCACACCCACCCACATTAACTGTAATTACTGAGCAACATGGATGATGTAAGCTTTGCCCAAGGTAACCTCCCTGAAACTGCTATCCTTCCTGTGACAGACAGATTGTGTGTGCATGGGAGTCCTTAATAAAATGGATATTAAGTGTGTTTACACAAGCTAATTGCAGCCAACAGGCCTGACCAGACCCAATCAAAGTGATTTCCTTCTCTGCCCTTCCTCTGATTTCTTACTATCATCTCCCCTACAGGGCATATGGCAGAGTTATGTTTGAGGGAAGGTTATGTTATCTCTGATTCAAACAGAGGTATTGTTTGTATTTTTCTAAAAGAATATAAATAACTGAGTTTGATGATCTTTCTAGTAAACCACTGCTCAAACTCATTTCAAAGGCTCCAGCTGAATATCTTATTTCCCATTTGTTTTGTATGATCTATACCAAGCTTAAGCACATGATGGTTAAGTTAAAAAAATTAGAGAACAGTACATTTGGAAATTTTCCCAGTTAATGAGAAGGGGCATTTTCCTGTGGCTTTCTCTATAGCGTACTGAAGCAAGAAATGTAAAAAGGGAAACAAAAAGAGCAATTGTCTAGAGGGTAGATGGGCTTTCTGGGCTTGCAAACTACTTTCATATCCAATCCCTTGCACTGCAACTGATAAGCTGTTGTAGTAAGTCAGGTCCTAAAATGCACCAAATTCCTAGCAGCTCTCCAGCTGATTTGTGGGGCTTATAGGACAAGTCTTGAGCATCAAATAGCACTTGGTTTTTAGCAGAGACACATACCTCCATTTTCTATTGGCATTTTAAACCTTATTAGGCTGGGGTTCTGTTGTTAATTTTATGGCATTGGTTGACCCCTGCCCAAACAGCCATTTTCATACATAAAAGAAAGGGGAAAATACTACTCTGGGCTTACAAACATTGGAGAAATGAAAATGTATTTAAAGAAATCTCCAGGACATCTCTTGTAATATATCCCACAAAACACATAAGATGGCAAAAAATATAAGATGGCAATGTTATTCTCTCCTCTAGCCCTGACAAGATCATTACAAATAGGTATTTTGATTCATTTCACCTCCAAGAGCTTCCTTTCATATTGGGGAAGAAATTTTGATAAATCACAGCTTTCATGTGCCAGCCGTAAGACTTCTATTTTCCTTGAAGTGCATTGTAAGTATAATACTAAATCCTTACAAATACCAAGAGATTTAGGGTCTGCTTCTGGAAGGTGCTAAATATCTTCATTCCTTTGCAGCTCAAATAAGCCCCTACCATCTATCAAATGTAATACTGGACCATTGCTTTTTTTAAGTCTCATTATTTTTAAAAACACAGTTGTACAAGACTTCAGATATATATTCAGCTCCGCTCTGTTTCTTATTGGCAATTTATCTGGCTTCCAGACTGACCTCAGCACAGCTGGAGACACATCATATGTCTCTGTGCAGAAGCAGTTTAGTGCTGGTTTATTACCCCAGGGACAGCCCTACATGAGTGCATCTGTATTGCTCCACGCTGCAGCCTGGGAACAATGCTTCTGTGTGGAAGTAGTCCAGCTAGCAAACACGGCTGCTCTGCCAGATTGCAATTAGCCCCCTGAAGAACCATGGAGCTGTCTTTGCTCAGAACTCTAAGAAATAATATATTGAAAAACAGCAGACATGTCACTGCCTATAAAAAAACAGGGCAGCTCCAAGCAAACTGGCTAATGGCCTTGGGGTAAAAGAGAAGAGTAGGGGCACAGAAAAAAGTAAAGTGATATAAGCAACAGCAGTTCTAAATACTACTTTGCCCATGATGCAGGTGAGGAGGGTTTGTTATCCTGAGGGCTTATTAGCATGAGTGCAGGGTCAGGGGGCACCAGTTCAGGTTCAACATCCAGACAATACACATCTGAAACCAAAATCTCCAGATAATGTGACATGCAGTCACCAGAGTGTCTGTGCAATGTACAGTCTGAGTTCAAGACTCCAGCCCAAAGTCTGGTTGCTCCGAAGACTGCTGCACCAGGTTGCGTCACACAGGACAGAGATTTGCACAAAGCTGTGCTTCAGGGCTCAGTCTTGTCCTCATCATCTCCTGCTGTCTGGGTGAAAAGGGCTTCCCACTGTGCATGTAGGTTTACATTTCAGTGTGGCATCTAGCTCTGCAAATGCTGAATGTGACCAGCACTGCGTTTCAGATTCCACTCTGAGAGCCAGGGACCTGTAAGTTGGCACTGACAGCCCCCAGTGCCTAAATGGTGTATTATCACTCCCACCCCACAGAGCAAATGCATTGTGCTGGCCATGCAAATGTGTTTGTATCAAGTTTAGAGCTAGCTATTGACAGTAACTACAGCTGATGGTGGTGGGATAAGTAGCCCAGTTTCAGCTCTGGCTGCAGCCTAATATCTTCCCAGGCAGCATGAACTGCTCAGGTAAAAACTCCATATCTCCTGCAGAAGAGCTGACTTCTGAGGTTTGGTGGCCAAAATTCCAAAATAGATATTTGGTGATCACAAGATGCTGTCATGGTAACAACTTTCTACTTTAGATGCTGAAATCTGCCTAATGTGGTCCTTAGCTTCAAGTCTGGATCTTATCAATGTCTAAGAGCTTCTACAGTCCTTCCAGCAGCACAGATTTTTCCCTTTTGTTGTTGTTGTTGTTAAGTGGTTTTAAGTGTTTTTCTTCATCTGTTTTGGTAGCCCTGCTTCCTAGAAGCTGGCGCCAGCCAGGCAGTTTTGTTTGAGCATGGCACATATATGACATGAGGGACCAGTGGGAACTGCTCTCCTTTCCATAGCAGGTAGATGGGCAGCGAGTCCAGTGATTTGCTGATGCTTGCTCAAGCAGCAAGCCTTTAAAGCATACTGTGAAAGGACAGCTGTGGTGGTACCTTCTCAGCATGTGCAAACTTCAAACAAGGACAAAAAACCAAAGACTGATAAAATTCACAGGTGAGGAGGGCTGTCACATTGGAGATAAGGACTGCTTTATGAGAAGAATGATAAAGATCTCCCCTAAGCCTCTTTTCTCTAGGAAAAACAACCCCAGCTCCCTCAGCCACTCCTCACAGGACTTGTGCCCCAGACCCTTCCCCAGCTTCACTGCTGCTCTCTGGACACGTTCCAGCCCCTCAATGTCTTGCTTGGAGTGGTGGGTCCGGAACTGGCCACAGGACTCGAGGTGGGTCCTCACCAGTGCCAAGTACAGGGACACAATCCCTGCCCTGTCCTGCTGGCCAGGATGCCATTGGCCTTCTTGGCCGCCTGGGCACACGCTGGCTCATGTTCTGCTGCTGTCAATCAGCTCTCCCATGATCTTTTCCACCAGGACAAGACCAGGCCACTTCCCAGCCACTCTGCCCCAAGCCTGTAGCCCTGCACTGTGATCGAAGGGCAGGAGCTGGAATTTGGCCTTTTTAAACTTCATACAATTTGCCTCAGCCCATGAATCCAGCCTGTCCAGATTTCTCTGCAGAGCCTTCCTGCCCTCCAGCAGATCAACACTCCCACCCAGCTTGGTGTTGCCTGCCAGCTTACTGAGAGTGGACTTAATCCCCTCATCCAGATCATCAACAAAAATATTAAACAGGACTGATCCCAACACTGAGCCCTGGGGAATGCCACCAGTGACCGGTTACCAGCTGGATGTATCTCCATTCACCACCACTCCCTGAGCTTGGCAATCCAGCCATTTTTTTACCCAGCAAACAGAGCATCTGTCCAAGCCATGGGAAGCCCTACTCTCTGGGAGAATGCTGGGGGAAATGGTGTTAGATGCTAAAGTCCAGGCAGACAACATCAACAACCTTCCCCTCATCCACTACAAGGGTTAACTTGTCATAGAATGAGACCAAGCTGGTTAAACAGGACCTGCCTTTCACACACCCATTCTGGCTGGGCCTGACGCCCTGGCTGTCCTGTATGTGCTGTATGATGGCACTCAAGAGGATCTGCTCCATAAAAATAAAAAATAGCTTTTAGTGAGAAGTGAAGTCTGTTAAAATGAGCAAGAGGTGACCTGCTTATTATTGCCATGGGAAAAAGCAATACCTGAAAGGCCTTGAGTTTAAGGTAGGAAAGCATAACAGGAACTAATGGCTTGAAACTTAAGTCAGAAAAAATCCAATTAGGAATAAGGAAAAAAAAAATTAATAGGGACAATGGGATAATATTTAAACTAATAATAGTGCAAATGATGGATTCACAGTCTTTTGTTGTCTTCAGATCAATACCACATCCTCCTCTGGAACATAAGCTTTAGCCAAGCAGAAGTCCTTAGAATCAATACAAGGGTAATGAACACAATTTTAATGGCCTGCAACACACATGAGGTCAAACCAGATGATCTAATGGTCCCTCTGGCTTTATAATCTAGGAACAGTCATATCAGATGAAAGAGTACAGGGCAGAGAAATTAAATGAGTTAGGAGTGTTTATGGCAGTCTTTGCCAGGACTACTGTGCTAAAAATTTAGCACATATGAGACTTTGTTTTTCTGTCTTGCCTGTCCTTCTGTTGATTTTCTTTCTCCATTGGAGGATATTTCATGAATAGATTTTGCCACTAACTGTAAACAGTCTTACAGAATTCCCTGGGTAGCACATCACTAGGGTCATATTGAGACTTCTGTTACAACATTTATGATAGTAATTTCTAGGTAAGAGCCTATTTTTCAAATTTTTCTTTTCCATGTTTGGTCTCAAGAGAAATTTTTAAGTTATTAAGAAAAGCAGTTGTCCTGGTTTTAGACAGGAAATCAGGAAGGAAAACCATTCATCTGTAAGAAGATATTTCACTGCCAGTTCAATAGTTAAACTTTCAGGTGGCAGGTCCATGGAGGAGTCTAGCATTGCTGAACCATTCTGCACAACAAAATAACAGCAAATAATCACTAGAGAACAGTTCTGAATATTTACAACACAGAATGCATCCCTTTTTGTGTTAAACTACTGACAGTTTTATGGAACAAGAAATCTTTTCCTGTGATTTTTAGGCAGGAATAGTTTCTATTGGGGTTGTCTTAATATTCCACAAAAGAAACAAAGAACTCTAGAGTTTAATTTCAATCAACGAAGATTGCAGATCCATAGATGTGTGGTGTCATGTCTGAATAGCATCCTGTGCTGTGAGGTCTTGATTCATTTTAGGATGAGTCAAAACAAGCCATCCAGAGATACTTAAACACTTCACACTAAAGGTAACCTAACAAGACACAGTTTGCACACAGCTTCTCTCTGCTACAGCAACCAGATGGAAGATGTCCATAAACCCTTTTCTTTTAGATCAAAGGTTATCCAGGATGAAGATATTATACAGTGTGCAGGAAGACAGGGCTTCAGCCACCAAGGTGGCTTTCTAGAGTCACCATGTGTTATTTCAGTAATAATTTTAATAATTTTTAAATGGTTTTGCAGTTAAGTTTTGCTCTTTAATGCAAAGTTATATACCTGAGCCCTAGCAGAGAAGGTTTGAGGTAGGAGATGTTAAGCAAACTGTATCCCACTTAGAGAAGAGTAATGAAATTGGAACTTTACACAGAGAGTATGCAAACAGCAATTTAATTCTGAACAAAAAAAATGGAGGTGCAATGTTGCCAGTGCAATCCTTTGTGAAGAATTCAGATGTTTTAACAGCAGCAGCTGGAAGTGATTTTCAGGTGCAAAGTGGATTCAAGGGCCATGTGACTTAGCAAGCTACCTGCTTCCTTATATGACCTTTGTCAGGTTACTTGAGACCAGACCCATAAGAGGACAGAGGCATTGTCATTCCAGCTCCTCAGCTCCTAGGGGGGATTTTTCAAACCAACTGGAGCACTTGCCTGCACTACCCACTAGTGAGGAAGTCAGCAGCCTTGTGTGAATCAACAACCCTGAGCAATCAACCCTGCTGATTGTTGCACCTGAACTAAGCAGTGGGAAATACCAAAGACCTGAGGCCCTCCTATGAACCTGTACCCTCAGGTTAAACATCATTGGTGCCTTCCTTGATTTGAGTTCAGGGAAATCACCTACTGTTTTAATAGATAAGACAGAGCCAAGAGACAAAGCAATGATACTGATAGAACATTAGGCAACTACAGCAGGCAGAAAATGGGAAACTCATCCAATGCCCTTCTCATGGTTTCCAATGTGCCTATCTTCCCTGTCACTAAGTGAGCCACTCACCTGTGGTCTATTTGTAACCCCTCTCTGCCCATCCTGTCAGAGCTGGGGTTCTATATTACAGTGCTGCAATTTTCAGAAGCAAGTGACCCCACAGCACAGAGGGGAGAAGGGCTTTGCTGGGTCCAGGTCCCGCTCCCAGCCCTGCTACTGATGCCACATGTCCATAGAATCACTCTTAATGCAACCTCCTCCAGCTGTTTTTGAATGTCACATGGTCATGGCTACTGCCCCTGCTGGTGCAGAACATGCCTGGGTCGAGGCAGGCCCTTGAAGGGTGGGAACTTCCAGGCCATCCCAGGGAAGAGATGAAGCCTAAGTCAGCAGAGTTTTGGGAAACCATCACCAACAGACACTGGGCACTCCACTGCCTTCACTGGTGAGAATGCTGGTACACACAGACTCCCTGATGGTTCTGCAACTGGGTGACTCAGTCTGGCTTTTAATGGAATAAAAGCTCGTAATTGGATCTGTCTCTTCCTCTCTCCTAGCTTTTGACCTGAAATTTCAAATATCAGCCAAAACAGATGGAGAAATATAATTTTCCATCACAACTGAGCTCATAGGAAAAGGCAGCCAAGAAAATGAGAGAGAATAGAGGAACTACTGGGTCTTTGGTCCATCATATTTCTCGTATTGCAAGATGTCATACAGGTTTAAAGGTCTTAAAAACTATTTCCTATTCTGAGATGAAAAATGCTGTTGAACACATTGATATTTGTTTTTATCCATCTCCTCTGTCAAAGGTACTGGCTTTCTATCACAAAGAACTGGCACTTTCAACACTTGCATGAAGTACTGTATTTACAAGTCCAGAAACAAATGGACATAAACTAATAGAAATGCTTAATTCTTATTGATATTCATTCTAAATAGAAAAAAATATACATATATGTGTGTGTGTATATATATATATATTTTAGTCCATGTACTATTCATTCCAAATCATAAATAATCAGATAATGGGTTTTGGTCCTGTAAAAAAGTTATGTAACAAAATCATTCAAGAGCAGGCACTTATGTTTAAATTTAGTTATCAGTTTGCTAACTTCCTCCTGCCAGTTGTAGTAGATTACCTGTGCATATCAAAATAGATATAAAAATTACCTTGGAAAATGTTATGATATATGATGGCTGCAACAATTAATCTTATCTGATAATCAGCCACCTTCTTTCAGCTGCTATAGCCAAGCAAGGAAATGCACTGTCATAGTTTTGTTCTGATTGACTTGTAACTTGTTTACCAGTTAAAATTTGCATTTCACTATTAGAGATTTTGTTTTTTGTTTATTTCACTGAACAAAAAAAATTGCTTATTAAATGCACTACAGCACTGTGTATTCATCTTATGGAAAAGATTAGCATTGCTTAACAAATGTGTTTCTATATAAAAATATGTAACAAATAGCAAAGCATATTTTCATGTTATATATAGTCAACACATTGTATAACAGTCTGATATGTTAATCTTGAGCATTCTTTTTTCCGTATTACAGGAGAATCATTGTACAGAGGAATACAAATCACTGCCAATACCTCCCATGAAACGCACTTCTCCAGTCTAAATAAAAATCATTTCCTCAGACTAAACCAGCACCCAGTGTCCCTTCACACTCACTGTGGCTTCCACAGCTGCGCACCTGGTGCCATGTCTCACTTCTCCCACCTCAGTCTATATATGTGACTCACACACCCCCCTTACTGTACTCAGCACCAAAGTGGGCTCTAGCATCTCCCTCAAGCACAGGCACGATGCCTCTCTCCCTCCAACTCTGCTTTTCTGCTTCTCATCCTCATGCTGAGCTCCACGCCTTCTGGGGCTGAATTTAACCCAGCAGATTTCAGCCAGGGCCCTTTGAGCAGTCCCCAGCTCTGCTGCCAGGAACACAGTGTGTGTAAAATGACAGCAACATTGAATGAAGGTGTCAAACATGATTCAAATTAGTTCTCCCTTGAGGACTAGGAGAGGCTTTAATAGTAACTCATTTGTATTCACAAGCATCCTCAACCTGTAAGAAGTCACAAGTCTTGAAGGTCAAATAAGGCCCCAGGTCCATCCCAGCAGCAAAACTATAGTATTACAAGTCAGATACATCCCAAGTGGAAAGTGCCCCATTGCCTGCACAGCCTGTAATGATGTTGGCAGGTATTTAGACTTAGGCCTCCTGAGTCTCGTGCCAACCTACAGATATTCCAGATTTCTAAATGACCAGATTTCTAAAGCCAGAAACAATCACTGTAATGATCAAATGAACTGTTACATGCACATGCCACGAGATTTCAGCAAGTGACCCAAATATTAAGTTCCTAATCACCATTAAGGTCTTAACAAGAAAGGCTCTGTGCTAGAGCTACAAATGCAGCTAGACCTATTAAAGTTTCACACTTTACAATGGATGTTGTTAATTGGCAGTGGATACACAAATGCCTGTGACAGATCTAAGATAAAGGTCTGAGAATGCATATTTCTGTGCCACTTTAGTTGAAGTAGATGACTAAAAGGGACAGATGGCAATTTCCTGTCACTGGGGCCACAGCACAC
This sequence comes from Melozone crissalis, assembly GCF_028551555.1. Classification (NCBI taxonomy): domain Eukaryota; kingdom Metazoa; phylum Chordata; class Aves; order Passeriformes; family Passerellidae; genus Melozone; species Melozone crissalis. Next base: position 29,632,643 of record NW_026535782.1, on the reverse strand, counting down.
AAGCAGGTTCTCAGCTGCTTCTCAACTTCTCAACTCTTCTCAACTTCTTTCCTTTGGTCTAGAAATCATGCCTGGGCTTGTCAGCCTGTGACACGAGATCCTGCCTACATTTTCCATGACTCTGCATTTCTCATGATTCTCATGAGTCTGTTTTTAGCATTCCTATGAGTGAGAGCAGCAGGAATATTTCACTCCTTAGAAATGTTTCTCTCTACATATCTGCAAATATGTACTGAGAGCCACACTTTGCAGTTACAGAGTTCATGTTCCTCTTAAAAATAGGTAGGTTTTGAAAGCATGAATAGCTGTTTTATATAGGGCCATTTAAGACTATTTTTTAAATAAAAGAAGGTTCTCTGAGAGTTTATATTTCGTTCTCTTCAGCAAATTGTGGTGTACTGGAACTTGCTGAAAATAAAAAAATCAAAGTATTTTAAAAATTAACAAATTATAATTATATGCAAGAGACAATATTTAGCTGTTTTCTACATTCTTATTGAAAAGAAATTTTTTCTATTCTTCAAAAATTACTAAGTGAATATTTTTATAAATTATCAGAACCGTGCCTTGGATTTTTTCTTCTGTGACAACTCATTAGTAGCTCATGAGCTATTTCAGAGGGAAGTTCTCCCACAACAAAACAAGACAGGAATAATGCTGCAGCACGTCTGCTGTTGCAACTTTAATAAAAAATCCTAAATACAAAATAAAAATCTGAAATACACTTCAAAACACAAATTTAATTACACTGTACAGAGCAAATTTCTCCAGAAAAGGTCTCAAGCAAAGAGCAATTACTTTCATAACTGAAGTATTCTTCATTGCAGAAAGAGATGATTTTGACAATTTCCTTTTTTTTTTTTTTTTCCCTTTGCTTGTGTCTCCATAGTCTCAACAGGTACAGCTATAATCTCATCACTGCACCGCTCCACAGGCTGCCGGGATTTATTTGATTTGTTAACTTTGGACACGGCTCCCTTCCAGTTCTCCCTTTATCTGGGTATGTAATGAGGTCCCAAAGGAGGGAAACCCACAGAGCCGAGTCTCCGGGAAAAGCGAGACCGCTCCCCATGGCGTCTGCTCGCTCTACCTCCTCGGCAGCAGACTCGCTTCGGGGGATGAGGTGGACGCCACAAGCTCGCCCCCCGAGCTGCCCGGGGCGGCTGAGCCGCTCACCCCCCGCCCCGGACGGCGCTGCCCGGGCGCGGACACCGCGGCGGCGTTTCCTACGAGCCGGTGGTGGGGCGACCGAGGCGGCTCCCGCCTCTCGCTGCCTCAGCCGCCCCTCCCCGCTCCCGGGGCAGAGGGGCAGGGGTTCTCCCGGCGTTTCCCGCGCGGCCGGCGGGAAGGGCGGGCGGGGGAGGGCGGCGGCGCCAAGAAAAGGAGCGAAACGGCTCCGCGCGGGCGGGAGCTCCGTCCCGCGCGCCCGCTGCCGCGCGCCGCCTGCCCGCGCGCTGATTGGCCGGCGGCGCGGCCGAGGCTCCGCGGCTGCCGCGCCTGATTGGCCGGATTGTAAAGCGATGTCTGAGGGCGCCTGGCGGGAGCGGCAGAGCCGCGCGCCCCCCGCGCGCCCCGGCCCCGGCCGAGGTGAGGGCGCGGAGCCCGCCGAGCCTCCCGCCCCCTGCCCGCCTTCCCTCCCCGCTTCCCTCCTTCCCTCCCTCCCCGGGAACGCAGCCCCGAGCAGCCGCGCTCCCCGCGCGTCCCTCCGGGGACGGCAGCGGCTCCTCTTAAGAGCCGGGCTAAAGGCGCCTTCTCGCTTTGCAGATGGAGGTGAGCGTCCTGGCGCTGCGGGACCTGGCGAGCACCCGGCCGGGGCGGCGGGGCCGCGCCGAGGCGGCCCAGAAGGTGAGCGGGAGGGCCGGCGGCGGGTCCGGTCCGGTGCGGAGCCGCGCGTTCCCTGCAGGCGTTGTCTGGAGCAGCGGGCCGCTGCAGGGAGAAGAGGAAGAGAAGGAAGGAGGGAGGGAGGGCGGCGAGAGCGGGGTCGCCGCGGAGCCCCAGCCCCGCGAGTGCAGGGCCGCCGGCCGGGGGCCTCGGGGGGAGTCGGTCTCTGGATCGCGCTTCTGTGGCTCCTGTGGGCAGCGTCTGAGATGCCTGTGGGCAGCGTCGGACCTGCTCTGCCCTGTTACTGTACAGCAGCATCTTACCTGTGAGCGCTTGGGCACTGGGATGGCCAGCACCACCCTTAAGGTAAAGAAATAATCCAGTGTAAGAAGCCTGAGTCATACCAGCCTTGTCAGTAAGGGAAGTGATTGCCCTGTGGCACTACACAGCGGGGAACACCATTTAGCTGAGTAGAATTCACTCAGTGATCTCAAGTATCCCAATGGCTACCATGTGGTAAGGTGGAGAAGGCTCTTGTAGAGACTCATAGTTCTAAAGGTAAGAACCACAAGGTTCTTAACTTGGCACAGGAATAGTATGGTTCTGTTGATTAACAGTAGTTTGAGCACACTCATGGATACGTCCACCATGCTTGCCTTCTGGCCCGTATTCATAAAGTGCAGTTCTCCAGTCAAGAGGCTAAGTAGGGCCACTCAGCAAGGAGCAAACTCATTGTTTCAGTAATGTCTCCTGAACTAGATGCAATTCATGACCTGTTGTCCATGCTAAATCTGAGTCCTCCAAAATTCACACAGTTCTTGTCAGATTCCACTCCTGTTATATCAGAGATTTGTTTCAACTCCTGCTCACACACTAAGTTCATCAGGCTGGCCTTTCCTGTCCTCTACCTCATACTTCTACCAACTGCCCTTGAGATTTTGTGCAATACAGGTAGGACTTCACAGAGTGTTGCAGTTACTGAAAAAAAAAAGAGGAGAGAGGGTAAAAGTGTTTCTTACCTTAGCAGGTAATTATGACTGTAGAAAATAGAAGATCTGATAGTAGGAAATAAAGATTTGAAAGGGCATAGTCATGTAATTTCATTGTGGTATTTGCACAAAAACATGAGGATCTGAGGTACTGAAACAGCAGGTTGCTTCAGCTGCCCTCACTGCAGTTCCATTGCCACCAGCCATAATGAACAGGAACTTTGGGGGAAGATAGACTTTATGCATCACTTGAGGGTTGATTCACTGCCAGATGTGAAATTGCAAGAAAATGTTGAGTGTTAACACTATATGAATATATATTCTAAGAAGTACCATGACCTCTAAATTGACCCCTATTTATCACAGTGTAGCAAGTTATAACTGGCTGACTGTTAGTTGTAAAAAAAGAGATGTATTTATTACATCATTTTGGGTAATTCAAGGATGAATGTATGCAGAAGTGTTCATCAGTGCTCAGAGCACAATCCTTTTGATGTGCCAAATTTATTTCCAGTCTGAATGCTACAAAATTGCTCCTAGTAAAAGTCAGTTTCAGTTGTTCCTAAAACTTTTTTCTACTTTCTAGCTAGATGTTCCTGCTAGGATGACCTTTGGAATCACCCATTTAAATATATTTCAGCTACAGAATAATTAAATTACTTCAAGTAAAAGGCAAAACTTAAGAAAGTTCTTGCGGTAGTCCAGAATAAATTAATATTTTGTTTCAGGATTTTATTCAATTTCTGAATTGGATTTCTTACAGCACAAAATAAAATACATTATATCAAGGTACCAATAACGCTTCCTTCAGTTGGTCCCTTGAAGTGAGTTCATCTATAGTGATAATTCTTGCAGGTCCATAGCTGAAATACAAAAAAAGCTTGATGGCAGCTAGGGACTGGAAGGAATTGAACTTCATTCAGGAAATGATAAAAATCAGCTGATGTATCAGACTTTTCCTCCTAGCAGGTCTTAGCTGTAGTAAAGGAACAGTTATGGAGATTTTCTTGGTTGGTTGCACAGCAGACAGTGCAGATGAAAAACTTGCCTTGCTTGCAGATGAGGTTATGTCCCCTTTAGTTTGATATTTTGTGAGTTTGAGCTGCATCCCCAGCATGGCTTTTAACCTGGGATCTTTCAAACAGAACTCTACTTTCTTGCTAAGTGTAATGTGACCAGTGCATGATTTCAGTTTCCCTGCAATTTGGTGATTTATGTTTGTGGGCAATGCTTTCTTGCAAGAACAGTCAGGGTTTAAAAGCCTGGGAGGCCACAGGTTAGACTGATTGACCTCAGGTTCTGTATTTCAAGGCAGTATCTCAAATACACTTCTTCCAGTATAGCAGCATGTAGAATACTTTAACATTCCCAACAGAGGCAAATATAGCTGTGAGTGCCAAGGCACAGGTCAGTAAAAATAACTTCATAAGAATCATGAAATTGATTGATGGAATGTTTTTTTCCTCTTGTGTCTAATAAAACTTTGTTTTTAATAGGAAAACATATATGATCGGTCCAGGATGGCCCCAAAGACTCCCATTAAGAATGAACCTATTGATCTATCGAAGCAAAAAGGCTGCACACCGGAAAGAAACCCAATTACACCTGTTAAGATCATTGACAGACCTCAACCTGATCCCTGGACTCCTACTGCTAACCTGAAGATTCTGGTTAGTGCTGCTAGTCCTGACATGAGGGACAGGGAAAAGAAGAAAGAACTCTTCAGACCCATAGAAAACAGTGAGCAGAGTGACACACCTGATTCGTTACAGGTGAGACTCAGAACACAATTATCCTACATTCAAGTAGGATTCAGACCTTCCTTAAGTTGCTCCTCAGATTTCTTCCAACTGGTTCTTTGCTCCCTGTGGAATGGTGCAGAAATGCAAGACATTCCCAGGGACTGCTGCCTACACAGCAATGTCTGAGCAGTAGGACTTCAAAAGTAAGTGAGTTACTAGAAATTGACCTGAGATCCACTCAAGAGCCTGAATATTACTTAAAAGGACAATGAAGGAAGTAGAGCTTAAATGTTTGATTTCCCCAACTGAAGTACTTTTGAACCACATTAGAAAGAAAAATGCCAGATCTGTTTTGAACAAGCATCCTTTTCAGAAATAAATTTGACAGTGATAGAATATACTCTCCAAATCTTAGACCCCATCTGCAACTGTCCTGCAAAGTGGTCTGCCAAAACCCTTTATTCCCACTTTCCCCCCCAGCTCCCAAACTAGTGGTCAGAAAGCAAGGTCAGGCATTAAAATTTCTACTTCACAAGACTTAAGCGATGCAGGGATGGATTCCTGTCCTCACTTCATGAAGTCTGTCCCTAGAGACAATGACGTCAGATTGTAATAAGCATCGTTGCAGTTTTCTTCCTTCGTGCTTTTTTTTTTTCTTGTTCCACTGCTGCTTTTCCTCTCCTGCTTTATTTCTTGTAGGCTATCCTTCCCTGTTGATTTCCACTACAAGACAATAGTTCTGGGTCCTTCTACTGAGAAGCATCATTTCATAGGTACAGATCACTCTGGAAGTGTAGTTTTTACAGCAACTGCACTAGCAACAGTAGTGTAAAAAATTCTGTTGCTTTCATGGTCATAACAAAGCAAACAGTTCCCTAGAGATTATTCCTAACATAGTGTCCAGTAGGTAAAAAATAGTTGATATTTAAGGTTAGTTCGTTTTACCACTCCAAGCCTGCTAAGATCACACAGCATTTTTGGAGTGGCTACTATAAAGAGTTCAATTATTTTCTAGTTTATTATATTTCATTTAATAATTTTCTATACTTAGAAGGGTAACATACAAAAGAAGGAAAAGTTTTAGAGTAAGAATACTGCTATTTCCTTACCACGTAAAACTCGGTTCTCTCAGAGCACCAGCCTGCCACAAGGTAACTTACTTGCAACTAGCTAATGACAGTTTAAGATCCCATAAGCTAGGAAACACAGGTTTCCACAGCTACCACCACCTTCAGCTTCTCTTTGCCAGAGGGCAAGACTTCTTTTCCCTTTTATAACACAGAAGATAACCCTAGAGTTACCAGTGCAAAATAATCCTCCTTCATTCTTGTTTTGTGATAAACATGTCTCTTCCTACATTCTTGCCACCACGGTTTTGCTGGTTTCTGTTTTTTCCCATTGCAGGGTCAGAAAGACCACAGTCAGACCGTCCTACAGAATTACTTAAGCTAACATCTTGACTAAGTTTAAGGTTCAAAGACTGAGTAGCACCTTTTATAGTTTCTGAGGAAAGTGCCCCCAACCCCATCCCCAATCACCAGTTTCTTCAAGTGATAGAGTCACTGTAAAAGTCAATGAACAGAGGTATTGCAGGAACTTCTTGATGGCTTCTGCATCTCCTGTTTTATTAGATCCAGAAGTATTTGAGAGCATATTCTTCCTTCTTTCCAAAAGAAATTCTCTTTCCAAGTATAGTCTTGCCGTCTACTAGTCTTGGGTGTTGATCTTACTGTTTTTTTTCCTTATGCGTGACCACTATTTTATGATTGCACAGATAAGAATTTTTCTGTAGCTATCTTGTGTGATGAAATAAGAAGAGCTTGCAGTTGTGTTATTCGAGTGCTGTGTGCTTTCAAGGAGTCCATGTTTTTATTTTTTAATTAGAAAATCTGATCTTAAATATTGATAACATCTGAAATAAGCCTCACTTTACTATGTCTTGCTTTTAAAAGCTCTGCACTAAAGGGTTAACATTTATTTTTTAACAGTATGATATAGTAGATGACAGCACGGTTGATGAATTTGAAAAGCAGAGGCCCAGCAGAAAACAGAAAAGCTTAGGACTCTTGTGCCAAAAGTTTCTAGCTCGCTATCCAAATTATCCATTGTCAACAGAGAAAACTACCATTTCTTTGGATGAAGTGGCTTCAATTCTTGGTATGTATACCTGTGAAACCGGGGTAACTGATCACCTGGGGTTACCTAACAGGTGGGCCTTCCAAAGATCATATTCTAACAGACTACTTTCAAGATCTGCCTTTCCCAGGGTCTGGATGCTCTTCTAATCGTACTAATCAAGAGTTGGAAATGCCTAATATTCTTCAGTGTCTTTGTTGTTTGGTAGCACTACCATTTTGAAATCTGCTTTCTGACTTTCTGCACTTTTTGGTAGACAGATCTTGCTTCCAGCTGTTTACCAACTCTGTTACTTACTTAAATATTCAATTCATTAAATACTGAAGGAAGTAGGATTTACAAACCCTCTGAAGGAGAATTTATAGACCACAAATTTTGTCAAAATGAAACATTTGGGGAAATGATTGCAAACTGGCATGCATAGAAGATCAGTTGTGTTTACTCCTTGATTTCTGAACAGGTTTGACATTGTATCTTCCAAGATCACATGGTTCATGAAGGTTACCTTACCTTTCAATATCACCTTGTGATGGGAAGGTGCTAGGAGAACTGCAAGAATACCATGAGAAAATGTCTTGTTTTAAGTAGCTCATTTGCTGGTTCTGCTTTTAGGTTTGGTTTTAATTGAAAGATTAAAGAACTATCTGCAAGAAGTAATAAAACTTGGGAGAGAGGACTCAGACAGGACACATTAATAGCAAAAATATTTGAGTCCTTGGAGAGGTTGTTTCTTAGCTACGAAGGGCTTTACAAAATTGGACTTAAACTAAATAAATCTTGTATCTACATTTAAAACTCAGGTATCAACAAAAAAGATGTAGCAAAAATGAAATTTGTCTGTTTTAGGAAGAAAAGGAACAGGAGAATGATGTCTTCTGTAAATCTGTTAAGAAAGGCCTCGAAATACCCATTTATTTGCTTTGGTATAGTGAATTGGAAATAGAATAGAATACAGATTAGGTAAATAGATAAATTATTTTTAAATTAGATTCTACAGTTACTTCTTTATGTGCTTGCATGAGATGTTCATGCTCCAGCCTTGTACAGCTGAACGTGAATAGTGCTTTATTCTGTGTTGAGAGTGGCATTAACTTGCTTTCCTAAATAACAGAAACTTTCTTCTAATAGTTAATGTTGGAAATTTTACCTCCCAGAAAGGGGAAGTTTTGGTTGTCCTTCTTCCCTTGGTTTTCCCGTCCTTGCTTGTATTCATTTGCTTCCGTGACCACGAAATTACCCCCTGCTGATGTTGCTGCTCTCAATGTAACAGATGATGTCCGTGATACAGCTTTTGCTACAAATGTATATTGCTTTGTTCACGGAAGGGATGCGGAAGGCCGCAAAGGGGGCTGTGCTGCTGGTGCCTGACACATACCAGGATGTGTGTAACACTCTTGTTTTTCTGAATTATGTTTTGTTCCAAATTCTTCACACACTTGCAAATGCTCATGGATTGTTTCACCCAATGTGTATTTTATGTTGGTAAGTATTATGCCTAGTCTTCAAATGGGTAAACAGGTACATCATGGCCTTGCCTCCCACAGGGAGGTTTTCAAAACCTTTCACCCTAACTAGCACTTGTTCCACTCAGCTGATGTTAACTTAGAAGATTTTTGGTGCAGATGCTGCCGCCAGCGTATAGTACATTGTGCTACATATAAGAGCCAGGCTTCAAACAGCACTGGACACAAGCTCACAAGGACAGTGAGCATGGCCACCAACCAGTTCATATTCAGTCCCCAACGTTGCTCATATCAGTCAGGCTGAACTCAAAATTGGACATATTTCATAAATTTCCTATAGGACTAGACCCAGCCAGCACTGATAATTTGTTTCTGTTGTGTTTGGGAGCAGTAGGTCTCATTCTACAGCACTCTGCTCCTTGTGAAGCTGTTGATGCCCCTTTACTTGGTACTTGCTTAGCAAGTAAAAGTAATTGTGTCACTGTAAATGCAAGTGGAGGACTGCACTCCCCCTGGTTCCTGTATGAGGGTCTTTTATCTCTGTGCTGTGACAGACCCTTTTCTGCCCTGTTACACACAGGCTTGTGTACAGGTATGTGTCTGCGTGTTGAAGCTGTCTGTAAGGAAGGGCCAAGGTGCTCTGAATACCCTGAGGCAGTTTGGGTAGGTCTGAGTGAATGGGGCTGGCAGACTGCTGTTGGTTCTAAACACAGTGTAGGTACTTTGAGCTGAAGCCGTGGCTGGGCTGGAAGTTACGAAAGCGGACAAAGAGCAACACACCATGGAGCTGGCCGTGCACAGGGCAGATTTTCAGTGTGCAAATATAGATGTAGCTAATAGAATGAGTCCATGTGAACACTGAAAATGTCTATTAGAGAGCAACCTGTTCTCTGTTTGCTTCTACTGAACTAAGATGAGCATCTCTGTCTCTTTTATCTGCTCCCCCCACTTCCCAAACAGGAGTTGAGCGGAGACGCATTTACGATATTGTTAACGTCCTGGAGTCATTGCAGTTGGTCAGTCGTGTGGCCAAGAACCAATACTGCTGGCATGGCCGGCACAACCTCAGCCAAACTCTGAAAATGCTTCAGGAGGCAGGAGAGCTGCAGTACAGAGAGTTAATGACCTCCCAGCACAAGGAACAGGACTTAGAGTACAAATTTGGAGAACAGAAAAAGGAAACTATTCCAGATTCTCAAGACAGACCATTACTGGACTTTTCAGAACAGGATTGCACCTCTGGTAGGATGATTACTAAATGTGTGATGATACACAGACACAAAGTCTTTTTCTCCAGTTTACTATGTCACTTTTTCCCTTGCTTTGCCTTTAAATTAAATAATAAAAAGTTCTCCTTTGCAAAAAGGTGCTGAATTCACCATGGAAGGTACAGAATTCTTCCTTCTATTCTGTCCCTAACATAGGTCTCAAGACAGATGTTTCTGTCTGTCCTACAGACTGGCAGGAAGTTCTGCTGAACAATCCAGTTTTTTCCCCACCTGTATCTGACAGTAAATGCTTTATCCTGTCAGAAAGAATCATCTTCATTTGTCTGCTCTTTGCATGCTGCCCACATAACACGTGATGGTTTTCAGTTACAAAGTCCATTAGAGTCACAAAATTACAGTGGCACAAGCTGTGTAACATAACATAGAATCAGCTTTGGAATTTCACTTTCTAAAAGCTATTTCTGCAAGTCTGAATTTTTCTTGTCCTTTGAAGAGAGACTCCTGTCTGCATTAATCAGTTATTTGCTGCCTTTCAATTAATTTCTGCTTTCTGGCAAGGAAATACTTTACTTATTTTGTGTGTGAGAAACCTTCTTACTAGCTTTCTGGCTGTGATGGATAACATATGCTAAGAGCCTTGGGTATTATTTGTAACACAGCATCTGCAAACAGCAGAAAGGACAAGTCATTGCGGATTATGAGCCAAAAGTTTGTCATGCTGTTCCTTGTCTCCAAGACCAAGATAGTCACTCTGGACATCGCAGCAAAGATACTGATAGAAGAAACCCAGGATACAGTGGACCACAGCAAATTTAAAAGTAAGATGGCTAATGAGAGGCAAATCAATCAGTCAGTGAGTAAAGAAAACAGGGCATGTTTGGTCTGACAGCAAACAGACACCAGTACGTAACAGCAAAAGCAATTTGTGCATCTTTTCCTGGAATATGTTCTGGGTTTTTTTTCATTGCAAATGCATATTTGTGAAAACAGAGCTCGGTGTGGAGAAGAGTCACTTTGACAATTATCTCCCAAGTTCAGTTTCAGAATAAAGAAGAAAATTCATTGTTGTTGATTTTTTTTTTTATACTTAAACCCTGTTTCCTGTACTGCTCTGAATGATGTTTCAGAACTGAAGCACATTGATTAATTTAATGGAATTAATTTTCTCTCTGGAGAAATATGTTCCTTCTCCTTTTTACCCCAGAAGTCTTTTACAGCTGGATGGCAGGGTTTGCTTTCAGTTAGTGAGGATTAGTACTTCAATCCCTTGGATAACATGGGAGAACTTAGCATTAGTAAATAAATCTTCTGAGATAAAGACTTTAAAGACTTAAAAGTACTTTTAAAATACAGTACTTGCACTTCAGTCTTGAAATTCTACCCCAAGTATAAGAAGAAATGTGAGGAGTTTAGCTGGAAAATATGTAGATATCATAGTCAGCTCAGAGATGTTATTTACTAGAGTCACAGAGATTTTCTGAGTGTGTTACATTTTTAGAAATTATAAATATGTGTCTTCTTGTGATCAGCTGTGCACTCTTGTGCCGCTTTCCGCCAGCTTCTCTTTACCCATGCGGAGGTAGCTGCCTTTTCTGGGCAAGTTGCTGTAATCACTCCCTAACCTATATCCATCCAAATGCAGTAGACGTGTTTGAACCTGAGCAGCTAAGCTATGAAGTAGCAGTGACAATCAGGTGGGACCTGGCATGGCAGACTTCATGGAAGGTGGCCTAGGTCCATCCCAATTTGATTTGCCCCCCTCATCTATGAAAGCTGTGGTGATAGTCTGGAATGAAATTAGCACATGAATATGTCCTGTATGCATTGTAAACCTGACTCTCTTATCTACTCCTGCCCTCTCTTGTTAGCAAAGGTACGAAGACTGTATGATATTGCCAACGTTCTCACCAGCCTAGGCTTGATCAAGAAAGTCCACGTCACAGAGGAGCGAGGACGCAAACCAGCTTTCAAGTGGATTGGGCCTGTGGAATTCCCTGAAAAAACTGGTAACTTGTGTAGCTTGCATTTATTTTCTTTTTGCTCTGACTGTCCCTTCCCAAGTGGTAAAAGGTTGTTTTCTGTGTGTAAAGAATGGCTCAGCATTCAATGCGTACCCTGCAATTATTAATTGCTGCCAGCTCAACATTTGCCCTTGTTAGACTTTGCACCCAAGATCTGGGTCTGTGGAGGGGAGTTAAAGGATACTGTGTCTTGTAGGTATGTTTACACTGACTTAGATAACGGTATGCATAACAGTGTGAATTGTAGAGCAACAGCAGATAGCACTGACATCTTCAAATCTGCGTCCACAGCTGTTCTGGGTTGCAAAATTTTGGTAATTCCTTAATAATTGTACAGTGCATTATTTTCTTTGTAAGGGGCCGTAACAAAGTACAGCAGGGCTGTTTCTTGCATATGGCCCGTTCTACCAAAGCTTTGTCTGCTAAGAACAAGGTGGTGGGATAGCACATCTCTGTAAGATGATGTTCCTTGGCTAGAAGCCAGAGCAAAGGGAAGCCCTTTGGCTTTGATATTTGCATCAGGACAGTGCCAGGAACAAGTAAAATGAAAGATAATGTAAATACTATCTTAGTACACTTTCTCCTCCTGGCTAGCACACTGGAGTGTAGCTGCTGCTGTAGCTGCTATGGATTGGATAGGAAGGAAGCCCTTATCTTGTCTACTGGTGCTTACTGAGTTCTAGGTTTGTTGTGAGGTTTGAGATAATATGGAGGTTGCCTCTTCCCTTAACGCCAGGTTTGGTGATATGGCAGAAGCATAAATGATGAGCTGTGTTACCTGAAGGACTGTTGTACAATATTATGTCCCTACAGATGAGCTGAGAGGACATAGCTCAACATCAGATCCTCTGCCAGAGACACAGAGAGGAGCCTGTGCCCAGTACCAGACCAGTGCTACTGGAAAGCAAAGGTTTACACGTCACTCTTCATTTAGCCGTGCACAGACTTGTGAAGCAACCAGAAGGAAAGTCAGTTCTGAGCCTAACAGCCCACATCAAGAGAGGCAAGGTAACTACTAATGAAGCATGTTCTTTTCTATCCCACTGGACCTGCCCAAATGAGGGCATGCACCAATTTAAGGCACTTGATTGAGTGAATCAGCATAATTAAATATGTGAACTATTCTTGGGAGGTACCTGTATTTCTACTGTGCACATGGTAATGAAACTTCTGGTTTAGAGCCTCCAGTCAAATGCCTAAAGTTACATGAGGTGGATTTGGGCCATAACTGCAATTGAATCTGCAGTTTATTTTCTACAGGTAAATATTTCTGTTCTGTACTAACAGCAACTATACTACAATTTCTTCTGTGTAACTTGATTAAGAAAAAATTTTTAGCCACAAAATGCTTGCTTTATTTTATGGTTCCTAACATAGTGAAATGTATTGTAACAATCTAATGGATAGTTGTTAGATAAAGTAATTACAGGGTTTTTCACAGTTCCCTCTTATAGGAAATAATGATGTTGAACATGTCTCCAGTGGGACTGAGAGTTCTGAGTGTCTTGCAGGTTCTGGCTCTAGGTGATTAGTGGATGTTATAAAAATGTGTCAGGACTGAAAAATTATAGCAATTATTTTATATGGCCAGTATCAAAATATGTTTGGTAAACCTGTCTGTGATTAATTGAATTCCTCTTTGTTCTTTCAGCCGGTATTGTGAATTCAGATGAAAATTGTTCCAAAATGATAAATCTAGCAGCTGTCTGCAGGCAGAAAATAGAGGAAGATACTGGGTAGGTTGGTCTTAGCGGTTGTCCAGTTACAGCTTTGTGCTTGTCATGTTTAGTTTAAGGATAGATTCCATTGATGAGACTGAGATATAAAAGTTTTACAGTAACTTAAATAACAAACTTAATAAAGTCTTGTTATTACAATTTTAATATTTTAATATTGCTGGATATCAGCATGGCTTTTTGTTTTTTTCCCATGGTCATTTTACACCCATCTGTACTTGTACCACTGTTGGTGTTTTGCTTCAGTAGTTCTTTCTGTCGTATGTGTTTATGTAGGTCATTCCTGCATCCTTTGCCCTATTATCTGGGTAGGTTGAGCAAATTATGATTCTGTGGAAGGGCATCTCTGTCTTCTCTACACCTATTCCAATTTGAATTCATTTGTGAATGATTGACTAGTCAAGTGCAGCCAAAAGCATTATTGGTCCATCAGAAACCTGAGAGCTCTGCTTCTGTGTTACTAGAAATGATAAAAAGTGACCCTTCTTGTAAATTGTGTAAAAATTGTTGTTTGGGGATTGCATTTTTCCACATTTATGTTCAAATATATATCTCTTTGCTTCTAAGGATAAAATAGGTGTTTAATTTTGGAATAAATATTTTTCCTTTTTTCATTACTATTTGGGGTTTTTTTTGTTTGTTTTTCAGGAATAAAGCTTGTGACACCGAAACGATACTAAACTCAGCAAAGAACTCCAACATAAGTTTACCTTTCTCCCTTCTTCCAGTTCCTGGGGACTCTGATTTTTGTGTTAACCCTTTGCCTCAGGCAGTATTCCCTGTGGTTCAGGCAGATGTGCCAAGCTTCTCACTACCAAATGGTATAAGCAGCCAGGCTTCACACCCTTCCACGCCAGCAGCCTCCAAAACAGAAAATGGAAAACCTACCCTGGTCCCCAACCAACCCTTCCTGTGCTTCCCATCTTCATCCCTTTTTATGTTGTGTGGTGGTCTTCAGGAAAATACTGTGAGCGAGCCCCTGTCCGCTGCAGGAGACCTGGCAAACAGGAGCGCAGAAGCTCAGGCTGCTGCGCCTCCCACTGCCTGCCAAAAGCGCAGCTCCCACAAGTGCTCATCGCCCTCTGCACCTGCAGATGACGAAGAGCCAGCTGCCAAAAAGCGGACTTTGGAGCACAGTGATCTGCCCCTCTCACTTGTAGTACCCAAGGTAAAGTGAGTTTCATTATCACTTAGGCTTTCTCATAGCAAGGAAAGACTTTTGCCTAAGACAGTGTTTTCAGAAAGGAAAATTCAGTGCACTGCTCTTGAGAGATAAACATGCTGCCTCCCACATGTTCATAAACTTGCCAGTGGGCTGTGTCAGGAAGTATGAGCATTAACTGGGAGATGTTGTCACACCACCAGGGGAAAAGGGACTTGGGTTGCTTTGCATAGTGATGTGATGCTCAGCTGTTCTTTGGAATTAGTGTCCTGATCATTTCTGCAGCAAAACAATTGGTCAGAGGGGAAGAAATCAATATAGTTATTACTTCTCATCTTCCCCTGTTAGCTTGAGCTTTCCCAGACAGCAGCAGCATTGCTTACTCTACTGAGCTATAGCAAATGTGATTTGCTCTTTCCCCCTACTCTCCAGCCTGAGTACCTCTCTCTGAGGCCCAGTGTTGCCCACAGCAGGCTGGTGAGAGAAAGATAATGATGATGGTGATGTGCAGTTATCTCAGAATTCTCTTAAATACTGAAAGTTGGGGTCAAGCACAACATCATGTCATATAGGCCATTTGAATCTTGAATATAAAACATTTGATCAAATGTTTTTCCTTATCAATAAAAAAGTAGTCCCAGAGGTCAGGTATTTCTTATGTAGTGTATCCAAGCACTGAATGTGAACTGCAGCAAACAGCACAGGGTTTAGGCGTCGCTAATATGACTCTTCAAATCCCCAAACGAAAATTTTAACTTGGTGATTTGCTAATCAGGTTTGTGCTGCTCCTTTGCACAGATGCATGAGGAAGGTTCATGAGAGGTATTGCACTGTTTTATTTCAGTTTGGAAATAAATGGAAGTAAATGGAAGTCTTCATTTCCGTTTTTGTTTTTTGCTTAGAAGCCGCCTGAGTCACCCAAGGCAGAACCTTCCCCAGGAAGTGGCTGTTCAGCTTCTGTACATCTAGAAACAAATCATCTTGGCCTTGCAAGTTCTGCTGCTCCAGAGGAGGCAAACAAGGAGTCCACTAAGCCTTTAGATTGTCAGGAGCAAGAGAAACAATCCCAGAACAAAGACCCTGATGAACCCCCTCCAGGAAATGAGCACATCTCTAAAGAAAATGCCAATCAGCCTTTCCAACCACAGTATCTTTATGTTCAGCCTACTGCTGGTAAGGACAGCCATGAGACCTAGAGGCACCCAAGCCTCTGTATCTGTTCACTGAGCAAATACTGAGTCCTACAAATAGGTGAATATTTAGCATTAAAAACCCTGACAGCAGTTCTCTGTAGTAGTTTAGTAACTCTGAAGTCTCTTGACTCAATGTGAACTATTGCTCCTCTGAAAAGTGACATTTTTCTGAGGTTCCCAAACATTAATAGCATTGAACAATGTGGGGTTTGCATGCCTGAATTATGTGCAAAAGACAGTTATGAATTATGAATTCTGAATTATGTACAAAAAAGACAGTTATCCAACATTCAAAAGTCAAAGGAGCTGGAAGTCTAGATTTGGCAGAAAGCTGACCAATATAGAACAGCAGCATCCCCTGAGTGTATGAATTTCATCATCTTCAGACCTTGTACTGTCTTGTATCATGCATTATCAGTGTAGCTCCTGAAACCCAAGGCACTGGGAATGTAGCCAGCCCTGCTTGTATGACACTGTGGGGATCTAGAGGAAGCAGCTGCAAATACTGCAATGGGATTTCGTGTCCACCATGTTTTGTGCCTGTGTTTGTGTGCAGTGGATGACTGCTTTGTAGGAACAGAATGTGTGGCAGATTTGCCTGACTACTGCTTTAGTCTTTTATTCACTTGTGACACGGAGTGGGGTCTATGGCATTTCACTTAGGTTGGAGATGCTCAGTTTAAAGATGCTGATCCTGGTGTTTTGGAAGGTCAGACAAGCTGGGAGCCAGAGCAGCCTCTGCTTCAACACAGTAGTTCAGCTGCTCTCAGCAAAATTAATGCCTCTGATATATCCTTGTGGGTGTCTCCCATTTGTTTGGTTTGGTTTGTCTGGCTTTTTTTTCCTCATTAAAAGTAATGTCTATGTTTTCATATAGCAGAGGACGATTCCAGTTAGTGGAAAAAAAGAGTTTGTTTAGTTTTAGCCAGGATGTTGCTTGTAATCATAGAAGCAGAAAACACCAAGGGCTGTGGTTGGTACTTCATATGACCAAAGTAAATGGATGCATGTACAGTGAATAGACAATTAGGGGGGGGAATGGAGGCAAATAAGGAAAGGGAACTGGACAGCAGAGTTAGGGGATTGTGATGCTTTTCTTCCTTATTTTTTATTGTTTTGTCATAGTTTACTTCCTTGGCAGACTTTTCTCTAATGTCACATACTTTTCCTATTGTAGATGAAGTTACAATAGTTTAATTCTCTTTTTCAAGATTATTAATGCTTTGGTTTTTTCTCTCTTTGGTTTAGGATTAAGCAGTTTTAATTTTCTGTTCTCTGCAAACCAAGCCCCTGGTGCCATCAGCCTGGCTGCAAACCAGTTGCCTTCTCTAAGTGTACCCTGTGTCATGGTGCCATCAGCAGCCTTGGCTTCCTTCCCTCTCGTCTGTTCTCCCTCGTTCACCAGCCCTCTTTCCTCGGTTCCTGATGGCTCCTTCTCAGCTGCTGCCTCCACGAGTTTCAGTGTGTCCAGCCTGGCATCCCCCAGCCCTGTGTTCATAAGCACCACGGCCGTTGTCACCCCCAAGGTCTCACCCGCCCCTTCGGTGGATCCACAGCAGCCAGCTCACCCCGCTCTGCACCTGAGTCCTGTGCTCACAAGATCCTGCAATGCTGTTAAACTGGACTCCCCCGTGTGTATGGGACACCCGGTGACCCTTCTGAAGCTGCAGCAGGTAAGGGGGAAAGGTGGCCAGGAGTGGTGATGAAGGAGCTGTGCAAAGTGCTTGATGGCAGCGTGTGTCGCAGGCTGGTGCCTCTGTGTCAGTGCCCAGTTGGCACGCTGAGAGCTGCCATCTTCCACTGAGCTTGTGTGTGTCCATCTTAGGGGTGGCACAACGTGTGGGACACTGTTGAAGTCATAGCCCAGCATAGCACGTTTAGTCCTGAACGGTGAAGTGGTTTTATAACTTACAGAAATTCTAAAGTCCCCCAGCAATCTAAGGGTTTTCCCCCATCTGTCATTATGTGTTATGCTATGGCTACAGAGAAACATTAGGAGGACAGGAGGGTTGTGTCAGAATTCTGGAATCAGCTGGTTGCAGCACTTTTCAGGTAGTGGTATCCTGGATTATCCCCTCAGCCCTGTTCTGACCTCTCTTTACTATGTAATGGAAAAGGGTACCGGGATTAATGTCTTCCAGCAGTCCTCTGTTTGCCTGCTTATGTGTAGACTTTGAGAGAACTCTGCTGAATCACTTTGGGGTTTTGGTTTTTTTTCACAAATAGCCTTCATCAACTCCTCTCACTCCCAAGAGTATTCGTCCTGCACATCATGAGGCATTTTTCAAAACTCCTGGAAGTCTTGGAGACCCTGTGGCGTGGAAGAAAAATGAAGGCAACCAGACCAGAAGTGCCAGCTCTGTGCAGAGGAGACTGGAAATCTCTAGTACCAGCCCTGACTAATTCCACTCTTTGCAAGAGGTGGGCAGATTGTCCTCTGACCCTGTAACAATTACAAGAGACCAAGCTCTTACCTGGCAAGAGGAGCATGTTAAAATATCACCCCTTTTGGCATGCTTCCCCACTATGCATTCACCCACTGATTCTGTTAGCCATCTTCTTCAAAGTCACCCTTGGTACAGAAATCCTTTTAATGAATTGATCCTTCAGTACTGATTTGAATCCAGATTCTGTGCTCCACACAGCCTTGTGGGCATCAAATTGTAATTGTGATTTTAATTTGGAAAACTCTATTTCTGTGAGGAGATGCAAACAAATTATTTGGGAGTCCCCAGGGGTTCTTTATTCATGGTTTAAATGAGGTGTCTAGCACTTATCTGGGGTAAGCATTTCATTTGCATGTACTCTGCTTACCCTGAGTAAATCTGTGGTGAAAATTATAAACTCTTGCAGTTGTGAAAGCAACTGCTTCCTTGGTTCCAAACTATCAAAGCATGCCTCTGCAGTGCAGCCTCTTGCTTTTAATTTTGTGTGTTGGAGTGGGATTAGTGCAAAAAAGGATTTTTGCAG
Source organism: Melozone crissalis (assembly GCF_028551555.1). Lineage (NCBI taxonomy): Eukaryota > Metazoa > Chordata > Aves > Passeriformes > Passerellidae > Melozone > Melozone crissalis. The sequence continues at coordinate 29,614,181 of NW_026535782.1, read as the reverse complement.
TTTCAGAATAACAGATTTTCTCAGGGTAGGATTACTTGAATGTCAGTTCGTTGTTGTACAATTTGCCCAGCACTTGTGGTTAGAAAAACCTAATAATAACACGGTATGATTGAATGTATACGTGTGAAAAATATTAAGACCAAAATAACTGTGAATGTTAACATTTTTATAGTTATGTTACTGAACTGTATTCGTCCTTGGGTTGGTTGGTTTTTTTTGTTTTTTACTTTGATCAAAATTTGCAAGTTAGATGTAAAGAATACAAAACCTGAATGGTTTATCAGATTTGACAAAGTGATTTGAGAGAGACAAACCACTGAGAGGACTGTGCTAAGATTTCATCTCCTGTTTAAATATCCACTCTAGACTTTATGACCAAGGAACACTCATAAGTCATTAACCTCACTCATGATTAGATTCAGTCTAACCTGAGTCTACTAAGTGCCTACTTAGCTGTTTACTTAAGTGTACTTAAGGGGTATGTACTTAAGTGCCTAACTCTTCACTTGCAGGAATTTTGTGACTAGTTAATAGTGCTTTTGAGTATGTTGGGAAGACAAGGGAGATCTTATCCATATAAACCAGAAAAAGAAGTTGAATAGAGCAGGAGCCTTGAGTTTTAAAGCAATATAAAAAATTAATAAAAAATTATCAGTATACCCTAAGAGAAGATAATGAGGAAGAAAAGTCTTAACAGTTCACATTCAGAATTCTCAAATAATAGATGGTGCTATTATCAACATAGAATATAATTTTAAGAGCTAATGCTCTTATGTTTGCATATGTTTTCACTAATGTAGCAAACTGCAATTAAATTTGTGCAGTCTCCTGTTCAAAAGACAGAAAGTGTTGCTGTTGACATCACATTAGCCTGGACTTTTAGCAAATGGCTGGCATGGTCAGCTCTCTTTTTGGTACTGGCATTGATTTTCCAAGGGTAGATGCACTCTTGGATGTGCTATTTCGTTGGTCAAGGGAGATTAGGACTTTGAGGCTGGGGATTTGATGAGGGCATCTTATTTTTATAATGAAAATGGAATTTAAGAAAGAATTTTAGTGAAGCTGAGGGTTTGAGTAATGTGGCCTTCTCTTAGAATAGACCAATAACAGGCTTTGAGAGGGCTTGGTTAGCCCTGGTTCAAACAAAATCTGTAGCAGAATTATCATAGGAAATTTCAGGGATGGTAAAGAGACATCTTCAGACTGCTATTTTTTTTTTATATTTTAATGACACTACAGTTATGAAAGTTTACAGTTTTTTCTTCTGAATTATTTCTTCTTATACACCCACTTAGATGAATTTTGCTTTGAAAAGCAGTGTGTAACTAGCACAGTGCTGCCCCTGCACTTCTGCTGGGGTGCATGTGTTGCTGCTGGGGTTCCAGGGAAAACAGTGGGTGCTGATTCTCCAACCCTTGTCTCTTCTCTCTCCCTCTACTACAGTACAGCCTTTTAGTGAAATGGCAGCTGGAAGCAGGGAGGAGGATTAGAGCTAATGTTGGCTCTTTGCTCCAGTTGAAGCATCATCACCAAAATTGCCTTTCGTTGTTGGTGATGTTACTGTGTGCCATAACTAACTTAACTATACTTGAAAATGCAGGGAGTGGAAATGGATTTTCCGTTTCCAATTTCTGCTTACAGTTTTGAGCTTCTGTAAATACAGCAGGTATGGAAATGAGGGTTGACTCCCTCTTCTCAGTGAGTCATGGCTGGAAAGGCAGGTTTTGAGCCTAGGAGAAAAGGATGTTGATATGCTGTCTTGATTTTTGTCAATGCAAAATTCTCACTAAAATAGAGTGAGACCACTGAAGCAGTCGGGCAGCTATGTTCTGTACCTGAGCTGCTGAACTGGGCTGGTGAGGGGGAGCAGTTGGCTGTCAGGAGGGAATGGGTTTACCTTTCCTATCTTTACCTTTACTGAAAGCTAAGAATTTAAATAAACTACGAACAACTCATCAGCAAAGCAGCTTTGGAAAAGCAGAATTTGTATTTGCGCTGAGACAAAGTGCATACCCAGGAAGTTCTGCAGGGTTTGTGAAACCTTTCTGTCCCAAGTCAGTTGTTGAGGAGGCTGAGCATGTAACTTATACTTGAATCTATCTGCCACGTTTACATTTCTGATTGATTGTCTTCTGTAAATTGGTGCTATTTCTGTATTTAAAAAGCTGTATTTTTTATGTAAAGCTGCTTCCAGTTTGGTTTTTTTTGCACTGCTAGTTTAATATAGATATTAATTTTATTGCTGTTTATAACTGTTCTTCAGTCATTAGATGTCCTGCTTTCCCTGCTCTCTAGCTATCTGTTTACCTGTCAGCATATAGCTTTACTCCAATCACACTGTTGGTTTGAATATTTTTTTATACTATCTGTTAGCAAAATATTAAACTTTTACAGAATAAAAAAATGAACTTAAAACTGAGGCTCTGATTTCAGTACGGAAGACTTTCAAGGACAACCTTGAAAAGAAATATTCCTGCACCACATGTCCAGGTGAGGAGTCTTTGTTGCCTGCAAGCACTGCAGGACTAGCAGAGGATAGATACTAGCTCACCCCAGTGGCTCCAGCCCCCAGCTATTGCCCACAGCATTGGCACAGTTCCCACCCAGCTGCTGCAGGCACCAGGACCAGCGCGATGTCAATTGGCTCTTAAAGTCCTGGGGCAGGCCAGGGCGAGACTGAGTGACCCTGCCCAAAGCCATGCGAGGGGATGCTCAGCTGGCCGCCACGGGAGCAGCCCCAGCCCTGCCCCGAGCCGCGCTGGAGCCCTGTGTCCGTGCAGCCGTCCCTCGGTCCTGCTCTCCACAGGAGGGCAGCAGTGCCTGCCCGGCTGCGGCCGCAGACACCGAGCAGCTGGGGCTTGCTTTGCCTCCTTAGAGCCACCGGCTGACTGGAAAGAGCGAGTGGACAACAGCCACAGACCTGTGGCTTCCCCTTCCCTTTCTCCTGCCCTTGCCTAACCACACACAGAAGACACAGCACGACCAAAACAGAGCTTGCTCCCATTAAAATCAATGGCAGGTTCACTATTGATGTCAGCAAGCCCAGTATTGTAGCCTTATCCTTCCTGGGATTAGAGAGGTGCGAGTTAATGCCCCATGTCATCAACAACAACTTTAAAATGACTGTGAGTTGCAAAAGGGTGAGATGCTCAAAAATAATTTCTAAAAGGAAAACGCAGCAGCTCACTCAGTGTTGTTTTAGGATTTTTTCTATCCTGCTACTCCAACAATAATACCTTTCCCTTTCAATTGATCCAGAAAAAATAGAAGTTTAGTAAGACTAAATACATGAGAATCACTAACAAGCCCTAACCCTGCTCTAGCTGCACTGATGGGACCATGGCCATCGTTTCCTTGAGGTGGAGCAGGGCTGTATCCTCCAACAGTTCTTGTCCTCACTGGTGCATTTGGAACTCCCTTTTTTTGAAGTAAGAAATAGTTAGGGGAGTACACCAAACTCCATCTGATTCAGTTCTCACCATGAAAAAAGGAAAATAACATTGTGGATGAATATCTTACTGCTTCCCAGCCTGGGCTGGGCAGCCCAGAGCTGGCTGGGAGAGAGCCCCTGGTGCTGGCAGAGGCTGAGCACTGCCAGCAAACCCAGCCAGAGGCAAGCAAAAGCAAAGCCTCCAATGGGCAGCTAAGCAAAGCCTGCTCCCACCATGGCCAGGGAAGCAGGTTTTCACCACCTGTCTTGGTCAACAAGAAGGGTTTCCTTAGAGGGGCTTGGGTCATGGCAATGCTTTCTCCTTCCAGCCCAGGGTTCCTGAGCAAGGCTCCATTGCCTGCTAATAACTTTAAAATTTAACAGCTTAGGATGTAAAGGAGTGAAAAGAAGGGCTGCACACACAACTGAGGCAAATTCAAGCCATGCTGTGATCATCTGAGACGATCCATGCGTGCAGGAAGCATCAGTGCCCAAATTCTTTCCAGATTCATTTATTGCAGCAGAAATGCGATGAGAATTTAGGATATTTTTTCAAGCACTTTCTCCAAGGATTCCTAGAGCAATGAAATGAATTCTAATCATGTCAGTCAACACCAGCTTAAGTTCTGAGAGCACAAAGCCTTCCCCCTTTCCCCTTGCAGGCCACGGTAACTTTGTTTGTGGGTGACAAAAGGCTGCATTTCTTGTTCACAAATGTTGGGACCTCTAAGTCTGCTATCACCAGACCTCCTAGGAGACAAAACCTTCTGCCTCAGCTGGAGCGCCTCCATTTTACTGCATTTTCCAAATAAATAAATTCTCATTATGGCCCCAAATGCTAGATGCCAGGCTTTTATGCCTTTCCCCTGCCTCTGGCTGGGTATTTCTCACCTTGGATGTGACAACAGTGTAATTTCATAGATGATATACCAAATCTGGGTGGGAGGGGAGCATGAAGCTTGTTTTTTTCCAGCTGCTTTTTCTGTTCAAAACTGACAGCTGTGAACCAGCAGTTTACACTCCGATCCCCCAGCATGGTGTGATTGCAAAGGCAATGTAGTGAGACCAAACAAGCCACCAATATATGTAAAATACTGCCTCTTGGTAAGTACCTGTGGCAGCAGCTGAAATGGGCCAAGTTGGACCAGGCTTAATCATTTGGGAAGAAAAGGGAGACTTTTTAAGCCTAGAAAATAAGAAATAAAAATCCCACAATAAATTGTCCAGAAGGAAACGTGTCCCTTATTTGGGCAGCCAATTCTTCAACGCTAAAGAAAAAGCTTTGTCTCTCCATAGTCTCTGCATCTCACTGATAACCAACCAGCATGTAATTTAATCACCCTGCACCCTTTCAAAATCTTGATTAACTGCTAATGATTTGTTCTGTGCCTGAAAGGCACCAGTAATTAAATGAACATAAGGTAGAAGATGTTAGGGAAGAGTTGACTGGAGCTCTGCTCTGAGGCTTGCTCCAATGACAAAATACCCCACTTGGCAGCTCACCTCCATTAGGGTTTTTTTCCTTATTGTACTGAACCTAGGATGTTTAGAAGATGATGGTTAAAAATGTCTCTACAGACACTAGGCCTGAGTGCAAACACTCAAACACTCGTGTTCTTCTCTGCCTTTATAGTAACACCATGCCAGTGATTTCTGTGGACTCACTCTTGTTCCACCTTGGCCTGAAGGGGAGAAGGGTCAGTCTTCTGGTTCTGGAGTTCTTAATTCTACCCATTATCTACTGCACATCACTGAGCAAAGCAGCCTTTGACTTCTCTAAATCCAGAGAAACAGCAACCAGGAATATCACCTGGACTCACAAGAGCTGGGGATCTAGCTTCTGGATGTGGAGGAAAATGGAAAGGGTGCAGGGAGCAGCACTGTTGAGCAGGTCAATATACTCACTGATTTGAAAATAATTTTTAAAATAATTTGGGGATTTTCTGCTCAGCCTTGCTTGGATCTTCCTGTTATTTGGACATGTCAGAGTCTGATAGCTTGGGACAGCATCAAAACCTGCCCTTGTGCTCCTGCAGTACAAGCCTGATGGTCTTGGTGTGACCTTCCCTTGCTGTCTGATCATTGATTTTTAATGTAAGCTTCCACTCCATCATTGTGTAGCAGAAATCACACAGTTTGAAGCCCTTATGCATATAAGACATTTACAAAAACATTTCAAATGCATTAGAAAAAAAGAGTATTTTAAGAGGCTGAGAAAGCAAAAGCTCTTCCCGGCATACACAATTAAAGAGGAAAAGATGTTTCAGGGAATATATTTTGGTATAATCAGATAACTATGCAATGCCCTGCCAGAGCAGCTAGGGCTGAGCTCCAGGAGCCTCTGCAGGGGATAAAAGGATTCACTTAGGCGCCAGCCTCCCTCCTGCCCTGCTAAGAGTCTCTCTGGACATCTCTTCAAGTTAAGGCAAGCTGCAAAGTCCTCCACAACCCCAGCAAATTGTTATCTCTGGGAAAAAACAGCAGACAGGAAGAAAGTACCAGACCACCAGCTTTTTCCTAGCAAAGTCTTTGCCATTTGTTATTTTTTAAAGATGTTTGTAAACCCGCCCTTGGCTTTCTCAAGACATGAGCTTAATTAGAGAGAGCAAAATTAATCTCAAAGGTTCATAAACCTTTTAAGTCTGTTGAAGCTCAGAAAATCTTGGTCTGAATTATGCTTTTGCACAGAAAAATGTTATTTTTGTAATTCTATGCAAAATTGGGTCATGCTTATTTGCTCTGTTTAATTTTCAAGGAGGGATTCTGCTTGGCCAATATTAAAAGAAAAATGAGATGCAAAGGCAAGTAGCAAAAATCCCTCCCTGAAATATCTCCCCATGCAGGGCTTCGAGGCACCAACAAGGTCATGATACTGACCTGGATCCTTGTCCTTCAGAAAAACTCGTGGCAGGGCACAGCTGTTCCCCAGGGAAGGATAGCTGGGAGCCAAGGGTGGGAGCAAGGCTGGGCAGGCAGCAGCCTCAGCAGCCAGGGGCTGAATGCCCGTGAGGGTCCGGTTTGGGCCAGAGACAGCAGCCATGGCCAGAAGCAGCCCAGCAATGGCCCAGCTCAGCAATGGCCCGGCCCAGCAATGGCCCGGCCCAGCAATGGCCCAGCTCAGCGACCAGGCTGCTCTGAGGCCGAGCCAGAGGCTGAGCCCAGGCACAGCTGCTGCCCAGCTGCCATCCAGCCTGGGTGAGAGCAGCCATAAAGCTGAAAAGCAGCTGCTTTTCAAGGGAATGGAGGGGCAGTGTCTCACCTTTAGCTCTCTTCACCACAGCCCTCATCAGCAAAGCAGCCCACCTCAGACTCAGCCAGCCAAGCTCCTCAACTTAGCCAATGACACATCTGGACCAGGGATGTATCCAAGGCAATGACTTTAACATGTTGTTCAAGTTCAGGTGAATAATCAAAAGGCTAAAATTAACTTAATTCTGCAGAGCCACGTCCACACAGATGCAAAAGCTTGATCATATTTTCCAAAGGAAATTTGCTTCAGTTGTGTGAGAGTAGATTCCAAGATAGGGAGGAAGGTTAAAATGACTCTGTTTAATCCAATAGTGTGCTAATGAGACAAAATGATTAATTACACCTCTGTAATGAGAAAGAGATTGTGTAAAGGCTTGAATCAGCTTTAACACGTCACCCTGTAAACTGACACCATGTTCACATATACCTACTGGCATCTCTGGCCTCCAATTACTAGTGTTTCTCTGTTAAACCAGTGTAATTAAGAGGGAGAGAGACTGTTCTTGTCTTGGGCTCCTCCTTGGCCCAAGGGAGCCTGGCTGAGAAGATTAATCATAACCAGATGGGAGTAAAAAAACTTCTCCCTTCAGCAGTACTTCAAACAGAGGACATTTGGATCAATGACTAGCAACATGAAGAGACAGATTAAATATCTTTCCAACCAGAGGATCTGTGGTCACTCTCTCTGTTGTGCTCACCAGGGCCAGTTGAACACAGCCATTTGTGGGATGAGGGCAGCAGTCACTGCTCACTGAACAGTGACCCACCCTGGGGGCACGGGGAGTTTTGCCCTACGACATCTGGGAAAGCTCTCCTCTAGCAAACAGTCAGAGCATTTGCTACAACTGACAGATTTTTGTTCTTAACAGCTTATCAGAAAGCCGTATCATAAAAAGTTTGCATATCCCTCCAGCAGCCCAGCATTGCAGCATCTAATTACCACACTCAAAGTGCAAATACCTGCCTAATCACAACTGATAATACTCAAGCTCTTTTCTGAAGGGAATTAATTTTTCTATGTTCTTCTTATCCTTTCAAGTTGTTTCCTGTCTGCTTACCAGCCATGCAATTTGTTTACAGCAGCTTGAAATTGTATGTGAGAGAGGCAAAAAACCCATTGAAAACACTTTGGAGGACAAGATACTGAACTGAAACGAATTCTATGGAAGAGGAGAATAAGAAAGTAAAATCAAAACCTTTGTAGTAACAGCAGCCAGGCAGTGACCTACAGCTGAACCAGAATAGAAGCTAGATAATTTCCATTTCAACCTAGGAAAATGTGATACAACTGTGAGATGATCACAGGTTCAGAAACAATTCTGCAGAGCAAAGAATGCCAGCAAATCCAAGCAATCAGTCACTGAGTATTGCACTGGGATATTTTCTCATGCCAGTTTTCTCATCCCCTGAAACTACTCACCTGGTATCCTCTGGGATTGCATTAGCTGGCACAGCTCTGGTATTCATCCAGCACAGCACAACAGCTGGAGACAGCACTGCCTCTGCCTGTGTGCATTAACCAAGGGTGAAACCTTTGAGTCAAGCACTCTGCATTTCCAATTCCCACAGATTCCTGCTATATCACTGCATTCTGACATATTCTGATTGGTCCTATCACTCTCAATGCTGCAAACCAGATGCACATTCTAATTAAGTTCTGTAAAATAGGGAAGATGTTACAACCTGAGGTAAAACCATAAATGTGCTGCCTGGAAAGTGGCTCAATTGTTCAGGCACGACCCCCCTCACCCATCCATCTTGCTTCAGGGGGTAATTTTCTCTAGTACTGCCCCCTTTCATGGGAGTGGAGGAGTCAGGGATGTGCATTCACATCCTTTGAAAATGTAAGGGAATATAACTGTATCACCTCTGCAGGGACAGTCCTGCCTTTCCTGTCCCGAGTTGTCATTTAGAAATCAGCAGTTCTGATATACAGGAAATACAGAGAAGCTCCTGGAAGTGGGGAGAGGGAATTTACCTCACTGCAGCAGTTCTTGAGAAAAGCAATAATTTATCTAGTCCTGATAACAGTGGACTGTTCCACACCATACTGTCTCCAGAACACGTGTATGCCATGTCATTGCTTTTTAAGGAATCAAATGAATCTGTGTCAGTCTGTTCTTGGGACCTTTTCTGCTATATTTTAATTCAGCCCTTGTTGCATTACAGTTGAACTTCTCTAAATAAAGTGTAAAAAATCTTTTTTCCCTTATTCTTTTTTCTTTTCTTTTCTTTTCTTTTTTTTTTTCTTTTCTTTTCTTTTCTTTTTTCTTTTCTTTTCTTTTCTTTTCTTTTCTTTTCTTTTCTTTTCTTTTCTTTTCTTTTCCTTCTCTTCCTATTTTATCAAGTCATTGATTCTACTGGAATTGCAGAATAAAACTTTTGCTCAGTCAGGTAAGTAATGAATTCTGTCAGCAGAAACACACAGATCAATTTGAATCCATAAATCACATTTGTGGTTAATGTTAGAGGAATCAAATTTTTTGTGTTTTCTCTCAAGGTAGTAAAAGTTATTCCATGAGTAAAGCATCCATATATATGTATATATAAAACACTGAAGGTATTATTTAAACTCTCAGTTTAGTGGATTCAGCATTCAGCCTTACCACAATCACCTCCTATTTTTACCAATGTGTAATTCAACTGTGCAGTTTTGGTTTGTTGTTTGGGAGCATATTTTTTTAATTAATCTCTTGTTGCATAGTGATCCAGATCCAGGGAATTTTAGGGATGAATAAGTCACTCCTATAGCACATTGGTCATGCTGTAACATAGATTTAAAAAATTCTGCTTGGGACCTGGATTAAATATCACTGGAAACACATACACATCAGAATTCATTTTATGACATACTACAAGGAGAGTGTTTTTTGCACAAACAACAAGACTATCAAAGGAGGTTGCTTTGGTGTCTGCTTCCTAAGTCTTTCCATTTTGTGAGGCTTGTGGGACTGATTTCTCTGAGCACAGGACAATGGATGTAGCTGGAGATGTGGACAAAATTAATGCCTAAGAAAAATATCTTGGCAGCATGCTAGCTAGGCCAAGGTGTCTCATTGCAAGACATTTTTTAATGCCTGCAGTAAGGTCATATCACACAAGATTGTTATCTCACTGCATTTATCTCAATTAAATTCTGTCCTATCAACACTTTGTCCCTGGAGCAAAGTGTGCCAAAATGTTCATAGCTTCTGATTTCATGCCATTGAAATGCACATCTGGAACGGGAGCTGTACACACTGAAAATATTTCAATTTCTATGAAACCAAGCAATGTTTCTACTTAGCAACAAATGGCTGTGAGTGCTTCACCACCATGCCCAAACCACAGTCTGCTGTGGCCAGGAAAATCACATAGCAAGCATGATGTATTTGAAGATCTGAGAAAAGTGCTGTATGGGTATTCTAGCTAACATAGATAGGTGGAGTCTACTACCCTCTAAAAGTACTGTTTGATATTTTTTCAGAAAGGTAAGAATGGGGAGATGGAAGTGGAATAGTCTCCAAGAGCTCCTAACAGCCCAGCTAGCAGTGCTCCTCATCATCTATTCAACACCATTTTGTCACAGCTCTTAGTGCACTTCCAGCTGGTTCCTCTTCCAATCACCTTCTCCAGATAGACAATTACAAAGGTTTATTTTGGCCCTAAGAAGCTTACAATTTCCACAAGGTCCTAGACACAGATGCATCTCAATAATGGGGATCTCAGAGGACGAGCAAGTGGGAGCATCCTTCGCTACACAAGTGCTGATATGTTCAAGTTCTGCCAAGCTTTGTCCACATGAACAGCTTGCTGATTTCTAAGTAAATAACAATGGTGAGGTTGAATAAGAAGCTTTCTTAACTCCACTTTAACCACCCCAAATCCCCAGCACCAGCAAAACTACAGGCACTCCGTTTTGTACCACTAAACTTCTCACCAAGTGACCTCAAATTGATGACAGCCTTCAATAATGAAATCTGTTATGCTGCACACAAGACCCAAATATGCTCATAACACAAATATACTTTAATCAAAATGTTGTTTGGGGGTTTCTTGGGGTTATTTTTTTTTTTTTTGCATGTATATGTGACATATGGTCCTGCATAGGGGGGGTTTAGAAGAACCCTGAGCAAGTCAGTGCTTTAGTCTGGGGTCCTGACAAGCACTGGCAATGTCTCCTGCTGGAATGAGTGCACAAGTTGCTCCTAGAAATGCAGCATTGCTGACAATAGCTCAACTGCAAGAATAAAACTGGCCTCTGGGTCCAGCCAGCTTGACAGCGCCTGCCCTCATTTTCCCTCTTTGTAGCCAGGTACATACATTTCCTCAGGGTATGTGCAAAGCATAACCTGTGCACTGGGCAGTTATTCTGTTGGATGGGAATTTCAAACAACAGTTAAGGTGCATAACTGCTGCCTCTTTATGTAAAGATAATAGCTACTAACCTGACATTCCTTGGTCTCAGATGATGTCAGACACTGGCTGTGCCAAGGATCAAATGATGATGCTGCCTCCAGGGACCATCTCTATCATGTAAAGCTCTCTACTCTTTTCCCCAGCATTACAAAATGATCATATTGCAAAAAGCAGTGTGATTTCAGCTTTCCTTAGTAAGCAAGAAATTAAATCTATGCATGATATAAACAGAGTGGGGTTTTCCAGTTTCTAAACAGTTTAAATAACACAGATGATAATATCTTGGCATCTCCTTTAGTTTTTCTTATGTTTATTGCTCTTCAACCCAGGTAGGAGTTTTCACAAGCAGCCATAAATTCTCTGAGACTGGAAATATCTCAACAGCAAAGGAGCACAGGCAATAATTTCCTTTTCTGCTCATGGTTTCCCTCTTGGAGAGAGAGATGTCATTCCTCACATTTTTCTGCCTTTTTTTTATTTTTCTGAAAAACATTTTTTAAAAGACTTCAGCTTCTGAGAATTTTTAGGAACGCTTTTCCTTGATAGCCCTTGGCATTTTTTCCACAAAGTTATCAGCCTTCACATGAGAGAACAGTTTCCATGTGAGTAACATCATGCTTCAAAACATGCTTCAAAACTGGAGCATCATATGTAAGGCTCTGCTGGAAGCTAGACTGTCCATTCAATTATCTGCACTTAAAGAGCTGTTGGTTTGAGTGAGGAAGTGAAAACATTATAGAGGGAACATTAGAAAAAGATCTACCTTTTCTTCCTCTGGGAAAACAAGTCAATTTATTAAAAGGAGTGAATAAAACACACTGAAGAGTGAATGAATATCATCAATGGATGTTAGAAGGCAGAAATGCACACTCATAACAGAGATGGTGGTGGTTTGGACAGCTTTGCTCTTTCCTTTTAATCACTTATCAATAGCCCATAAATCCATCATCTAATACTGTATTTTTGTAAATTTATTTTAGCTAGTTCCATGTTGGTTGAACAAACTGTCCTTTTCCAGGCAATACCTTACATCCTTTATGGAGAGAAAGACAGAACTCTCTACCTCCTCTAGTCAGCTGCATTTATTGCTTGCATAAAAAGCATGCTGGGATCCTGTGCTGAACCCATATGCACATCTGAAAACATAATTCCTTCCCTGAAAATTAACTCCGGTTGAAGTATGCTCAGAGCATCACCAACAACATCCCACAGTTAAGGATGCACCAAAATACCCATGCTCTCTTCCCATCACCAGACCAACTGCAAGTAAATTATCACAGAAAGCACTTCCAGGGCCATGAGTGATTTAATAAAGCCATCAGTCAGGATAATATAAGGAGCATGCACATAACTCCACTTTCTTTGAATCTGATTGGCACTTCACACATCCTTTGCTTTTAGAGGTTGGTTTGGATAGCTCTTCAAAAATAACCCACATTCCACCAGTTTAGACCTGGTGAACATAAAAAAGGAATGTTCTGTGGGGTTTTTAGGAGTTCTCAGCTCATAAAGGAATATGAAGTCCACCCCATACATTGGGGTGGACTTCAGAAAGACTGAAATTATTGTAGAGGCATTAGTGTGTTGATGCAAAAATCAATTTACTTTCAACTGGCTTTAATAATAATTGTCCTGCCACAAAAGTGTTGTTTAGATGGCTTTACACTTAGAAATGTGCATTTCTGCAGCAGGAGACACTCTCATTTTGACAAAGTAGTCTATTTGAGTTAAATGGATTTAAAACCATTATTTGGTGACACTGACACTACGCTTTGAAAACTATTTTGTTTTAAAGCTAAAGTTACTCTCTCATTTTCTCTTGGTTAAAGTCCTTTATTTTACCTAAGCATACATGAATGTTTTCCCTCTTAATCAGGAGCAGAGGCTAACCATGGAACTTTGCCAGGCTGAGGCCCACAGGGAGCACATGCAGTTCATGCCACTGCCCTGCAGCCACCACACGAGTGGGGTGAGCTCTTCAGGGCTGGGTACAGGGGCATTTCTGAGCAGAGACATCACTCCCTTCTGACCCACTGGACCTGGGGAAAAGGAACAGCTGAAGGAGGCTTGCAGAACAAGGAATAGTTGAAGAAGGCTTGTGGAACAAAATCACTTTAAAATATCCCTGCTGCAAAGTTAAGAGGAGAACCCAGTGCCTGTAATGCATAGGCCAGGACAGGGTCCCACAGCGCCCAAGCTTTTCCTCCAGGCAGCCCCTGGATGGGCCATGATGGTTCCTTGGACACTGCCCAGCTTCCTCCCCTGAGCCCATCACCCCAGCACTCTGAAGCAGATGTTCATGGGGTGATATCTGTCCCACACCAGCCACAGGGCCTGGCAAGTGACGCCCTGGTCACAGCACTTGGAGAAGGCTTGTGTCTCTGGAGGTGCTGAATGTGTGAAGCAGCCTCTGCCCCTGAGATATCCCCCATACTTGGCTGAAGGGCATTGTCCAGCTGACAGCTCCCCTGAGGAATGTGGAGCATGCCCTGTGCCCTTCCAGCATGGAAGGGTGGCCAACATCCCCTCCCCAAGGCACTTCTTAAACTACCGAACACATCTTTGCATTCATATCAAATCGAATGCAATTTAGAGATCTTGGATGTAACTTTTTGTTGTATTCATAAGCCCTAGGAGAAAGCAGCATCAAAGAAACTCAGCTGAGTGTGGGCCCCACAGTTTCTGATATGCTCCTCAAAGGCAAGTGGCCCTTGCCTTATTGTGATGTCCAATAGAAGAAGAATGGGAATAAAACTTCTCACTTCATCTTTAAAAAATTCAGTCTAATCAGATTTGGCAAGAAATTTATTTACTTTCAATCGTCTAAAGAACACAGTGACAGGGCAAACTTACCTGTACGATTTGTGTGTATAGTCCTCTATCTTCACTTGTCTCAGTTTCTTTTAAAACTTAACCTTCAGGCTGAGTGACCTGGTTAATCCTTAGCCTGAGCCTAAGCACAGCATTATCATAATGTTTCTCAGCTTCCCAAGAACACCTCAACCCAGGTTTAGCCAATGTATTCCCTCCCAGGAAAACACATGAGTTCGGTTGTTCCAGCACACAAAACATTTCTTTCTACAAATTTTTAGCCTGTGTTACATTAGCAATTGAACTTCTCCTCAGCAACAAAACCATCATAAATGTTCAGTTTCCATTGCACAAAGGGAAAATCAGAGTACAGTCTGCTTTGCTTCCTTTGCCTGTGAACTAATGAACACAGACCATAAATGACTGTCTGCAAGACAAAGTTATCTGTCCCTGCAAAAGGACCATACACTGCAGGAGAAAATGAGATTGCAAGAAAGAGAGAAGCTGGAGAATTAATAATTACAGGAAAGGAAACTCATTTAGGAGCCTAACGTGGTCATTATGTAACTAAGCTCTGTTCAAGACCATTCAGATGATAAGGCAGTATAAACTCAGAATCAGCTAATGACTTGCTTCAAATGTCTTACAAGCTAGAGGGTTTTTTAGCATATGCCTTGACCAAACCTTGATCAAGGTGACTGATATTATTAACTGATTATTTTTAAATGTGGTTTGTGCACACAAAGAGTGCTTTCCTTTCCCCAGAATTGAAAATGGCTCTTACCTTGCTCAGAAAGTTTGTCTTTAGAGGCCATACCTGAATTTTCCTACGTCTTGTTCTTTTGGGTGCACATCTCCTTCAATCCAACAGTGCCAACAGGGGAGACCAGCCTGTTTCACTCCTCCAGCAACAGGAGTGAGTCTCAGCTAGTTCTGCTTCTGAATCTGCTCTTCCAGAAAGAAGCCACCTTTTAAGAGTCAACTAGCCAGAGTGGCCAGCTCAGACCTGAACCATAACCCACATTATCCCCCAGCTACCTCAGCAATCTAATATTCTTCTCTGTCCCACTGGGTGGATGGATGTCAGGCTGTCCATCTTCTGCTAGATGGCAGCAAAGTCAAAAAACCTGTGGCTTCTCTGTTTGTTTTGTCATCAGTGAATGGTGCTCATGGTTTTCATGATCTCCTTTCTTTCCTGTTAACCCTTCCTTGTAAAGGACAGTAGCCCCATCCACTTTTTCATGGCCCATTTTGTGTCATTCCATACACACAGCTGTTGTGCCCCATAGCTCCATGAATGTCTCCCTTCATGGTGGAAATGAACACATTAGTCTCTAATATAAAGGAACAGAAGAACACAGGGAAATGGAGGCATCATTGTAACTGTATGCTTATCAACTCGGAAACAATGTCAAACTACTAGTTTTTAGCCCCTCTATATTTCTATGCTGTTTTCCAGTGCTGTTCCTTTTGGCAAAAAAAACCCCTAAATATAAGTTAACATCCAATTTGGGACAAAGCCCAATTTAACTTTAATTGGTGGAAATCTAATATTCAACAACTTATACTATTTTTAGTCAGATTTTATGAAAATGCATATTTTTTCAATAGTTCTGAACAAGATTTCTATGGTTTCTCTGTGCTAGAGAGATCTCCTGTTGCATATTAAACTACAGTCTAAGTGTAAATATATCAGTTTAGTAAATTCATCTGAAAGATCAGAAAAGACACAGCAATGCCATTGTGTCCCAGGGATTTGGCATTAAATAAATTTATGAATTTCAAACTTCTTTCATTTTAATGGCATCCCCTGGTTCAGATATGATTCTGCTGTTTGCCTGGGAATTGAAGTGCTGTGGTTTAGATGAATGAAGGAATGATTGAAACCAAATCACCCTGCATTTGCTTGGAGTGCCAAATCACACCAGTACATGCAGAAGGTTTTCATCTCTAGTGTACAATTTTTGCAAAAATGATTATAATTTGTTCCTTAATTGCTATAAAAGACTGGGCACTCATAGTCGGTGTATAGCCAGTGACCATGCAGATTTATAATGGCATTTAGCAGAAGATAACAGCTGTGTGCAAACACCAATGTGAAAGGTGCATTTAGTATGGATAGGGACTGCAGGCCCCAGCTGGCAGTGGGATGCGGGGGGTATAATGCCCTCTTGATCTCAAAACTTCAGCATTGTTAAAGTAATAACAGTATTTATTTATGTCTTCAAAGCACTTTGTAAGCACTAACTAATGAATCTTCACTACATATCTGTGAGGAAGACATTTTGTAGATGAGCTTATGCACAAAGAGATGCAATGATTTATCCAATGTCACTACACAGTCAATGTTAATGGGACTAGTACACAGTGTTCATTGGACCACATTCACATTGGGAACAGGGTCTTAAATATTTCATTGAAATTACATTGCACACCATTCTCATCCAGAGCAGGACACTACTGCAGCTGTGACACATGTGCCATGCAGAAACAAAATGATCTTGAGTAGGGTCATCTCCTCTACCTCTTGTCAAATATACCTCTGTCTCCTTGGTTTATTCCCACAATATTGAATATAAAGAGAAATTATAGTACAATGTAATTACCTACACACTCTTCCACATCTTGAATTATTTTTAATTAGTACTTTATATATAAAATAAGAAAATTGCTTGAGAAAAATTTCTTTTAAAGATCTGTCAAGGTTTTCAGTTACCATAGTTAACTAATGTCCTAATGCAGTTCTAGCTGAAGGAGTCAGTAAAAACATTATAATTATATGCCTGCTCCTGGAATTCACACTTGGAATCAGCTCCCTGTTTACAGGATGATAAATTACTGTGCCAAATTCATAGGGCCTGGCACCAAGGACAAATGCAATGCTGAGAGCCAAAGAGACAAGTGCTCTTAGCTTGCTGCAAACCACTCCTCACCACTCTGCCCTGCACCTCAGGAGTATCTCCTCAACCCCTTCTTAAATTCTTAAAACAATTCCATTCAGAGGTGTTGGTTGCCTCAGCTCATGGGGACTGAATGGAGGAAGGGAGTTTCATGCATTGCCCTACCAGCACATCTGAGCAAACAGGAGCTTTTGGCAGCCCAGAAGAAACAAAAAGGTGCAGGTAACACCCTCTTCCACTGCTGCATCTGTTTGCAATGCATGCTTCCTTGCACACTGGGACCACACATCAATGTCACTTACACCTTCGGTCAGCAGACACAAGCGATGCTTCAGTCCCACTCCTACTTCCATTCTATCATAGCATTACTTCCATTGCTCCTCTAATCCCTCCACAAAAAGACCAGATAATGAGGAGAAAGCCAGAAACAGTGTGGCATGTCAGAGCACCTCAGCCATAGCTGTCATTCACAGCACGAAAACATTTAATCCTAAAGGTTGGTACATCCCACCGCAACATTTTACTACAGCTTCAGCTCCTTGGGGATCCAAGCTTGGGAAGCAATAGAAGGATGACATATGTGAATTTAACCTGCACTTGACCAGAGCCTGGAAAGCTGTTGAAGGATGATATATGTGAATTTAACCTGCACCTCTTTTGTGACCTGCATACTTACAGCACTGCTCAGCTTTTAACTTCCCTTGTTCAGGATCTGCACCTCAGTATTGTCATTGAAACCTATCAGTGATATAGGTATCAGTGTCTGATCACTGATGTAGGCATCTTTTTATTGTTAATTCACTCAGACCTGAAGAACAAGGAGGATGTCTGTCCTATTTTATTCATCATTTCACTTTTTGAAAATTTTCCTTTCCTGTGTACAGCGGAAACTGGTTTTGTCTCACTGTTTGTTTTTGTCTTGCTTTTGCTGTATGCTAGACTGTATCCTGCTTTCCTCCAATTGTAGCTAAGGTAGACCAAGCCTTAAAGGGAAAAATGAGTTTGAACACTGACAAAATCCTACAGGGATAAGTCTATATGCCTACCTGAAACATCTGTAAACCATAAGGTAGTTAGAGTAAGCCTTCCTTCTTTTTCCTTCCCAAATTGTTCCAACCTGTTAACGTTTTGGTGTTTTTCAACTACATCAGAAATAAACCAGGATATTTCTGCCAAAAAGCATGATTTTTTTGCTTCAGACAAAATAATTGTATGTCTTTTCATAGTAAAGCAATATTAGCTCACTTCTCACCAGAACAGACATCCTTTCTTTCCCCTAATTTCTGCATGTTCTGCCACAGGTGAATGGTTAGTAAAGGGTCAAAGTTGGATCAGCTTATTTATCCAAATAATCCTGCTAAGAACAGCAGGGAGCCCAAAGACTGGTAAGAAAAATAACCCACTTGTTGAAATATTTGGACCAAGTAAGAGAAAATGATTCCCATCTGCTTTTTATATATTCTTAAGGCAGAATGAATAACCAATGCAGGAAAATTATTTTTTGGCGTGTTTCAAAATTTAAAACTAATAGGCAATTTTCAGACAGTAGGAAGAAAAAAGGTTTTTTGGAAATAAATACTTTACTAGGTTCCTGGTTTTTAATAGTAGGGCATGGAGATTCAGTTGGACAGAAACCATTACTAAGTATAGGTTTGCTACACTTGGAAAAATGGACTTCTCTTTTTCAATGCAGGTTTTAAGCACCTGTTCTTATAGATACCACCAAGGTAGTAGATTTTGTCTCCTAAACTATGCTATTAATTACATTTAATAGCACTTCATCTCAGACATTAAAAGCTGGGAATGAAGAGAGCTGCCTGCCCTGGAGAAGAGAGAGCAATGGGGAGAAGCTCCTTCAAAACAGGATCAGCCCCTGCTCCAATTGATTTTTTCCCCCAGTTTCTGACCAATTCCATAAAATAAAATATTATTTCTTTTACATGCATTTCAAGAAAAAATAATGGGAAAATGCCAGGAGAAGAAAACAACTGCCAAGGCACCTACCCGAACAACTACAGCATTGCAGACCCTGTTATAGTTTATAGCAACTGGGATTAGAAATATCACAGAGTACCCTCCTGCCATTCTTTTACAGACAAATCTGGGCTCTTCTGAAGCCGTGCCTGCCAGATTAGGCCTGCAGCACTGATTTCCAAGCAGACATATGTTAAGTGTTGACAGGCAGGATTCAAAGCCCCTATCATTCTGAATAGGCCTTTGGCACCATGAGCACTTTGGATCCACGTCATCGTCTAGTGGATAAGTGAGGCAGGAGAACCTATTTGTTTTTAAATATTGAATTACCACAGCTTAAAGCCCCATGAGTCTCCAAAACATTGTCCAGAATCAGCTTGGGCAGCCAGCATTGTAAGAGTAGCTTTGTGTTTCGTCTCTGTGGCCTCTTTCTCTCAGCTGTTCATTTGCCCAGGCTGTGCCAAGTCACCTTGGGGACTGGAGCAGCCGGGAGTGCACCGAGCCCTGGAGCCCTGGCCCCTGCCATTTGTGTCACATCAGGTGTGGGTGGTAGTGCCACACAATGTGTGGGCATTGCACAGAGTGGGAGTGCCAAGATGCTGCCTTCCAGTGCCCTGGAGGCAGCCTGCGCCTGATCAGTTTGGGCATGCTCTTCAGTCTGACCAGACACAGGCCTGGGATCCAGGCAGGCTGGTGGGATCTGGGCATTGCTCAGCAGTGCCTGAGCAGCTTCCCCTGCCTCCCCCCACCAAGTAATTTTCCTTGGCATCTCAAGCACAACTAGCAAAAAGTAAAACAAATGGAAAACCCTAGTTGTGAAACATTCCTGAAGGCCAGGACATTAGCACACTACTCATTTTATATAAAACCTTAAAGTGGCTTGCAATAAATGCCCACAAACCAGAACAGAGCAAAAGCCCCTCACTACGCTTGCTCATCTCCACAGGTGTTTCCTTCCTGCCCATGGGCACATGGGTGTCCTTGGGAAGTAAAACATGTTCTGTGCTTCTTTGGGAAAGCAAGGCAGCAAGCTATACATGAAAAAGAAAAAGCACTTCAAAGTCCTATGGAAACACTTGGTTGCACGTCAGTGGCCATTGTTGCTGTCCCCTGTGCTGGCCAGCCATGCTCTGGCCTGGATGCTGTGCAGCTGCTCCAGGTTCCTGGAGCTGTACAGCTGGAAGGCTGGATGCTGCCACAGCTGCCCATCACTGCCAGCCTGGCTGGCTCTCCCCATGGCTGGGGCATGTGCCCTGCAGAAGAGCTCTCCTGGGTATTGCAACAACTGCTTGTCTCTGCACTACTTATTTCTGCCTAGATGAACTAAGAATTTCTATTTCTTTATATAATAGACATCCTCCAGATGATTTCCAGTGAGGTGGAGCCCACTCTGCCGGCAGCCAGGCTTACACAGACATCTGAGTCATTCCTGATTAATCCAATACCTTGAGTCTCCAGGGGAAAATTTGGGTCCCTCAGGAATGTGTGGAAAGTTCCAGAAGTGGAACACTGGAAAATTAGATAAATACAATCTATTGAAAGGCAAAATATGTGTTAATTCAATTAAGTGTTTGGGATTTTCCTTCCACTTTTTCAAAATTTCCCTTTTTGTTTACACAAATGGATCGCATGGCCAATAGATGCACAATGAAAGGAAGAAGGATTTCCTACACTCAGAGATACTTTTATACAGACATGGTGCGTACACTTTGAAACAAGAAAAGAAGGAAACTAACACTCAGCATGTGCTTGCAACTTCAAACAAGTGGGTATCTGCATGAAACAAAAGGTAAATGTGTGTTTGGACATCTGAACAGGAAAGCCAGCATCTTTTATGAGCAGCAACACCATTATTTCATAAAATCAGCTCTTGAGGCTTGGGATGTGTTTTGTCTCTGTGGTGCCCCTTTCTGTTTCTGTCCATACACTGGCAATAAATACTTTTCTTAAAGTATGACACAACTAGTGTGTCCAGAAAAATTCCTGGTGAGTGTGATAAATGGAAGGGGAAATATCACTGCATTCTTTTGAATGGGAGAAGAAATACAGTGCCATCTTTCAGAACTACTTGGAGATGATGCTGAGAAATAACATGATTGCATCAGCTCAGGTCCAAGAAAAGTCCACATAAGCTGCTGGTAAAGAAACCATTAGCAGGAGGCAATCCAACCCTAAGGAAAGCTAAATGTCATCATTCTCAACACACTTAGTGTGCAAAATGCTGTACAGAAGGATGCTACCCCAACCATCTCACAGCCTTCTGAAGGGGCACAGGCCAGGGAACAGCCCATCAGCTCATGTTTGTGTTGAAGAGCACACCTGGTGCAGGCAGCTCGCTGCTGGGGGAGATGCACATTGAAGTACAGGTGGAGCTTTGGTGGGAGTCCAAGACAAGAGGCCAGGAACTGCCAACCCTTTGGATAACAAAGTGCACAAAGACCAGAGGCATCAGCCAGGTGGATGGACACTGAGGGAGGCAGCAGGAGAGGAGGTCTCAGGAGAAGAGCACAAGTAGACTGTGAGGGTATGAAAGCCATGGGGTTCCTTGGTTGGGAGATCTCTCTTCAGAGACACCAGCTTAGGCTGTTTCTGTGTTACTGCACTGTGAACAAATGGTTTTATGGAATGAGACACCTGAGGTGCTGCTGGGGAAAACCTGGGGTTGAACCAGTCAGGAAACCTGATCTGAGTGTAAATGGAGTCTGCAGGGAGTCAGGCAGGGCACCCGTGGGCTCCCTGGAGCTGTGAAGGGGCTCCAGTCCCAGCAGGGAAAGTCTGTTAGGAGTGTGATGGGCAGAGAGCCATGTGAATGGTCAGGCTGGGAAGTTTCCTGGACACTTGCGCGCCCAGTGGGATTGGATCATCCAGAGACTGAAAGAAGACAAAAGAAAGAGGTGGAGAGGCAAGAAGAGAAGTGCTACTAGATGTCTACAGCAGGTCTTTCTCCACCTATTTATGGCTCCAAGTCTCAAACAGCTAGCAACAGAGTCAGAGTCACTGTATGTACAAAGAAGCTCATGGAAATCTTGCAAGTCTGTTCTCAATACAAGCAGACCAATTCAACAAACCATACTGCTCTCACAGCCTGTCTGATGCCTCCAAGAAGGAAAGAGAGGGAAGGAGATGGAGGGGGGGCAGCTGCAGCATGTTGACAGTGCTAGGTTTCTGTGCATGCTCATCTGTGGAACTATTGTTCAAGGTCTGGTCTTACCTTTAGCTAATTTCTTGCCCATCTGTCCACAGCAGAGTCACTGAGGTTACTGGCTCCTTTGTTTCCTCTGTAGCACCCTCTAAATGGAATAGAGTAAATCAGCAGTGAGTCAGCCCCAGGCTGGCTCATTGCATCAAATCATACAACCAATAGAATCAACCACAACCTGTAATCTTTCCATAGAAAAATATCTAGATCCTGAGTTTCACACCAAAATGAAAGTTTTGGAGTGCCTCCCTGAGTCACCCAAGGCTTCCTGAGCATCCAGTGAGACACAGTCTGAAAGAGTAATTCAGGTTGTAAGAGGTATAAATGACATTCCAGGTACCTTGATTACAGGAATAAGAGAACTTAAAGCATTTAGACTCTTAATTTAGATGCCTCATTAACTGCCTATGATATGATGGGATGAATTTGGGCCACTGCAACAACAGGACTCTGAGAAGGTTTCTGTCCTGTTTTTATTTGGATAAAGTCCAGCTCATCATTCTCCCATGAGCTTTGATCTCATCTCAGTGGCTCTGCTCAAATCACTAATCCCCAAAAGCACAAAGCATTCCATTTTCAATTTAGAAAGAGAGTGGGCGTATAAATGAGTATACCAAAATGGGTTTTGGGTAACCAGAGCAAGATGGAGAAAATAATTTCCAAACGCTGTTCTCAGCAAGGAATGTGCTCCATTATCCTCACCCATGATTCAGAGGAGAACATTAGAGTTTATGCTGCTGCTGTAAAGGCTGTGTGTTTAACAGGACATACGGTTCTCTTGTCTGAGGACACCTGGACTACAGTAAGTGCACTTTAAGAAATCATTGCTTTTATTAACTGTAATTATATGGGCCAGTAATGAAAACTAGAAGGAACTATCCCGAGTCCCTCCCAGCTATCAAGACTCATAACAACCAACATCAATTAGCTAAGCTATAAAGCAAACAGTTTTAAGACAACCAGAAATATCCTGGGTAGGAGTGTAACTGGCCCACCTCCCAACTTTCACACAACACATTCATATTCTTCTGTCTACCTTATGATTTCATGGTAAGTGTTCTTGCCTGGGGAAGGAGATGACTCTATGTGGAAAATCGAAGTACTGTCTAAATTTCACATTAGATGTATACCTACAGAGTGGAGTCTTTCATACATATTTGCTGGGGGAAAAAAAATTAAGACTAAAAAAATTAAGCTGCTGTTGATATTGAAGCTATAGGATCATGGATATGTGGGTTAGAATATATCTTTATATGCCATCTACCCCAATCTTGTGCTCAAAGCAGGACTGTTGCCATCCCATGACTCTTCCTGATGGAAAGCTACATTAGGTTTTTTCTTATTTGCAGGCAAGATAGTGGTTGACTTATCTGCAGTGAGAGTGCCTTCTCAGCATCCATCCCCCATGAACGCCCAGGACTTTCTGAGCATGACTGTCACTAGCCAGTCACTTCCCAGCCTGTGCTGATACATGGGGTTATTCTGCAACAGGTGCAGAACTCTGCAATTCTCCTTATTAAATTATTTGAGCTGTTTAGGTTGGACTGGTTCTTATGTTTAGCAAGTGTGTTTTAGATTGAAGCTCTGCCACTCATCTCATCAAATGTTAATTTTAATTAAATATCTTGTATAAATTCACTGATGGTTCATTCTGTGAAATCATTCAGGCTGCTGATAGAAATGTTAGCAACATCTTCAGTACTCCTCTCATAGGTGATAACCGCTCAGATGTAAGCCACCCTTTGAGTCCAGAGGTTCACTGCTCCTCAGTCCACCAAGCATTTTGTTTATCCAGCCCATATTTCTTCAGCTTTCACATGAGAATGCTGTGGGTGATGGATGGCACCAAGATCATTAATAAAGTCATAGTGTATTGCCTACATGGCTCTCCTTCTCCACACAGTCACACTGTTGTAGGAGGCAATCCATGTCAACTATTTCTGAATACCTACTTGCCCATCTCATGTCTGTAAATGGATTCCAAGAAGACATATCCCATAATCTTTTCAGGAACAAAAGTGAAGCTGGCTGCCCAAAATACTTGCTGGTTTTCCCTTTTCCCCTTTCCTTTCCTTTCCTTTCCTTTCCTTTCCTTTCCTTTCCTTTCCTTTCCTTTCCTTTCCTTTCCTTTCCTTTCCTTTCCTTTCCTTTCCTTTTTTCATGTGTAAGAGAGAGATTCTCAAAGAAAAGTCTGTCAGGACTTACCCTCTGCCCTATCATCCTACTCCTTCACAAAAGCATATGCTTTAGACAGAAAGTTTTCAGTTTCAGAAAAATGACAGAGGGCTTTGGCTGTGCTCCTTTCTACTCAAATAGTTACATTTTCATTGAGAATAATTTTTTTTCCTGCTTGTATCCTGCACCTCAGACTGGGAAAATCACAATCCCATTACCCTTGCAAGAAGGGTAACAACCTTAACAGCTTTTTGGATCTTCTGTTTCTTAAATCACTCCCAACACCTTCAACAGTGCTGTGTTTGTTGGCCTCTTTCCTTATCTTATACACACACAGAGTTTCTTTAACTCCTTTCAAATGGGCTTTTGAGGTTTTGTTTAACAGTTTGGATATCGAGTTATCCATTAATACTCTTTGCTGAGGCAAAGCACTCAATGGTTATACTTAGCATTGTTTCTCCAGCCTCCCTCCCTAACCAGGATGTTTATTTTCCATAAGACTCTTACAAGTTTAATCTCCTCACTGGAATTTGCATTTGTCTAGTGAACACAAATTCCCTCCCACTGGCACTCGCTAGCCTCTAACAAGGTAAGCTGTTCTTACAGGATGTCAGGTACCCCAGCAACAAACAAAATCTCTCCTTCCCAAGATCCCTTCAGCTTTTGCAATATGCTGGCTCTGGAAACATATTGATGGGGGTGCTTTTTGAAGGGCCTTGTGGGTGTTCAGTTTGAAGAAACACCAGCTATCTTAGCCTGCTTCAGCCAGCTGGCTGTGACTCTTGCCAAGTGGAATGGCTGTTTACCAAGATTTGCCCTTCTTAGCAGAATTTTTGTGAGGACTTACCAATAATAGGGATTAGTCGTGATTTGAGCTCTCAGTAGACCAGACGTCAGTACAGGCCCATCCATGCAATCCCCAGTGCACAGGAAGAACCAGCTCCTTCTGCACCCAAAGCTTGTCCCTGTTTGAAGGTGCAACCTGCTGCACCAGTGGTAGGAACCACTGGTTTGTGGGGCTGTGCTCAGGACAGCAGCCACCATCCCCTGGCACGTGTGCTGTGCCCAGTTCAGAGACAATAACTCCTCGTCCAAGGCCTCAGCTCCGCAGCTTCACAGGAGGAACTAGTTCAATTCCTCAAGTGGATGCCAAGCTCTGGAAAGGGAATCTGTGGCTCTTATACTTTGTATACACTGTGCTGGCAAGAGCACTTGTGTTAGCATGGCTGCATCCTCGCTACGGCTGCTGCTGGCACTGATCTTCTGTATTAAAACACATGCCTCTACCCCAGCCAACATTCCTGCTGCAGCCAACATTTCTAGGGTAAGCCTAGCTGGAGCTCCCAGCCAGCTGCAATTGCACACAACCAGCAGTGTCTGTCTGTCTGCTCTTTGGTGAAAGCTTTGTCCTGGAGCACAACGTTCTAGCAATGGCTCAGCAGTAATGCTTAACCAGGCATGGGAGTGCTTCTGAGTTTTTCCATCTTTCAGCCCATAGAAATGATCTTGGAATAATGGTAGATTTACACTCATTACATCACCATGAGGGTTGCTTTCTCACTGGAAACCTTTCCTGGACCTCAGAGAGAATGGAAAGTTTGGAGGGGAGGTGTTTTCAAAGCAAAACCATTCCAAAATACCCACCTCCAGCCAAACAATAGATGTTTGACACCATCTGTCACAGTCTAACCAGCTTCCAGCTGCATCTGAGCATGCTTACGGGAAAGAGCCATGATGAGAGACAGCTACTGTCACATACAGCTAAGGAAAATGAAACACAGCTAAAAGCTCTGCTTCTCACCTCCCACTGATTCTCCCATGATAAATTCTTCCAGAAAATTAATTAAGGTTCTTTGTGTTTTGAATTCTATATTTGGTTGGATTTCTTTGCACTTGACATATTGTCTAAGTGCCACAGGGAAGAAAAGCCTTATAAGTTGTTGCATGTTATGTTGCAGAAACCATTTCTTCCCAAGGCAGTAAAATTGCACTCACTCAAGCTTAATCAGGCTATCTCCTAGGGCTGGCCCTAACAGAAAACCTTCCTGAGGCTAAGCAAATGTTCCAAAGAGAGTAAATATGCGCTGCAGTGATGGTTATAGACAGTCAGTGTGAACAAGTCCAGCTCCCTGAAGCTCAAGGACACCCCTCTGAGAGGTGCCCACGTCAGAGGACAAGGGCAAACAGATCAATCCAACAACAGCAACCCCCAGCACAGTCAGGCAGGGGTAAAAAAGATCGGGAACTACACATCCTAGAAGATCTCCAGCTGCTCCATTCGTGCTGGGCTCAAGGCAGGTCTCCTCCAAGTGAAGATTGTAATTTTTTGATGTCCAGGCTTTCCCAGTGCCAGAGAGCTCAGCCTAAGCTGTGGTTTGTGGCTGCTTTGTGTCACTGCCAAAGGGCCACCACCAAGCTCACAGGTGCCAGGACAAACTGTTGTACAAGTCCATAGGAAGGAAAACTTTGTGGTGAAGAGGAAGCACAGGTGCTGAGTGGCAGTGATGTCCAGGGAAAATGGAAGGGAACTCATCCATTCATCGTTGTAAAACAATAAATTCCCTAAGGGGGAATTTACACCCCCAGTATTTTCTCCGCTTTTTCTTTCTATATAGTCTCTTAGTCCCTGCCCAGTGATAGTGGGCATAACACCATTCACCTAGTTCTGCCTAGGATTTAGCTTTCTTCCACAAAAACTGGGCTTGGGGACCACTGTACATGGAGCAGAGATGGCAGTAGTGTCTTCTGAAAAGGCAAACAGACCTAAAACCACAATAAGCTGCTGCAGTAGTGACAGCTTTTCAGCTGGCTGTCTTCCAGAGAGGGATTTACAGTCCTTGACCATGCCAGCATTGGAGGTTAAGAGGCAGAAACCTGACCTAGCCAAAAGGAAATGCTTAAAGGAAGGGCGTAATATAACCTAACCCCATCAACCTCATCCTGGGCTTGGATGTGTTGCTGCAAACTCCTGGAGCTGGACTTCCAGTCCAAGACCCTCTTGGCCTGCTGTCTGGCCAGGGGTGTGTACCCCTCTGTCAGACACACTGCTTGTTGTGCACTGGGGATGTTACCTCCTCTCTCCAAACCATTACCAAGTAACTCACGCATTCAGCTATAGCCTCCTTTGCATTTCTTCTGCACCTACTGCTCACACTTGATACTTTTCTCTCCCTCCTAGGCAGCACTCTAGTGATGCAGTTTTGGGAGGAGCAGCTCTGTGCTTGGGGCAGTACCTCAGAGGACACACGTCAGGGCAAGGACACTCCTGCAGCTGGTGAACAGATGAAAAAAAGTAAGAAGGAACTAGCAGTTGAAAGAAAACCTTATGCACAGATCCACCATCCAGCAGTGCCTCACCACAAGACCTGGAAGGGGCTGGGTGTGAGGGCTGGCAGAAACAAAGGAATCTGAGGCTTGGGAGGTGTCTGGCATAAACTGAGTTAGGAGAATGGGGAGGAAGGTGCTTTCCTCTTTGTTTAATCATCTTCATTTCCTCAAAGTCCAAAGTGGTAATAAAAAATATATGTTAATGTGCTGAAAGGTAAGTTAATTTCAAAGTCAAGGTTATTTTGCCAGCGTCACATTGAAAACAGCCCTTTGACTTGAGATAGATTTGAAAAACAGTTACAAGCCCCTCACATGACTCAATTCCTCCAAAAAGCCTTTTACCCCTTTTACCTACTTCTCCTTTCAGTTTCTGAGTCTATATTATTCCTCTTGAAATGAATAGTTCACTTTGATACTGCTTGCTGCCTCAACAGCTTGAGGCACACAGTTGGGAGTCAGCTCTGCCTACATAAACACATGCTCGGTAGCAGGTCTTTTCCTAGTCTTTATTTTTTTAAGGAAAAAGCTGTTGGACAGATCAAACCCCATCACTTCCAATGGACACCTTTACAAGTTAAAGCTTGTTCCCTTTTACATGCTCACTCCTCCCACACCCTCACCTGTAGCAGAGCACTGGAGGTGCAGCCCACCTCCCCAGCTGGGGAGGTTTTCCAGTGTGTGCAAAGAAAAGGATCACCACATGCAGCAATGCTTCATTTCATGCAGAAAATGGGGAAATGGTTATGCAAACCACTATACATATGGAAACTATCATACCCAAACCTTGGCTAGCTTCACTGGAATTCTGAAAGTCTTGTCACCTCTCCAAGGACTATTTTCCTATACTATTTCAGTCTTTACTTGCTCCCACCCATTTTGACACCAAAGCTGTTCAAAACAATCTATCACTTTTTTCCTTTTTCCTTCAGATGACGGGAGATTTTCCTGCCTACAAGAATAGCTGCTCTTTGTTAACTACACATCTAAATAAAATTAATCTGGGGTAAAAACCTGGTCTGTAAAGCTTAAGCTCAGAGGCCCAATTTTTCAGTGGGTAATTATAATCTGAAACTACAGCTGTTAAACAGGAACGAATATACATCCCGATTAAGAATGAGGAGATGAAGCACTCTTTTCCAGGAGGAGCACAGATACCTATCCCAGCAACAGCTCTGGTAGTTCTCAGTTGGTACATCTTAAGGACTTTTATTGCCTTTCCTTTCTATTGTTGAACAACTCCTCCCTCTTCAGCATACTTAGCATATCTGAAGCAGAAAATAAATTTTTCCTCTATACAGATAGAGCACCCTATGATGGGGATACTGAGATGCGAGCCCTCAAACGTATTTTGGCTCCTAATTTCAAGGAGATTCAACAACTCAAATGCATGTGAAGGTTTGGGATTAGCTAACCTTCAAAACCTGTGTACCCACTGCATGGCCTCAAATCACAATGGGTTTCCTGAGCTCTGGGCTTGTGTTTTGACACCTAGAGATGTTTTGCTCTGTTATAACTGTTCCTGAGTTCAGAGTACTTTCTTTCTCAGTAAGGGAGTGGGACCAGTGCACACATGACATGGACAGACAGGCACAAAGAACTCCTCCACTGCAGGTTTCTGTCTTTGACACTTTGACTACGACCCTGCATCAACTGCTCATGCAACTTTGCCCAGGAAACAGGGGCAATCACATAAACACACACCCTGCCTTTGCCCTGCTGCTGGGGTGCTGCTGCCCTTGCCTGGTCATAACCTCACTTCACAAATAAAATTTGGCATTCACTTCTGAACCCTTCTTCTTTTTCCTCGTGAGTCCCAAGAGCAGAGGAAAGAGCTGTACCTCACGGAGAGCTATTTTATGAGAGTCTCCAGCACCCACAGTTAGACCCAATGGCAGCAGATTTTCAGAGAATTAGCTCAGGTGTTTCGGAGCTGAGCCCTTTCTAGATATTGAAACTCCACAGATTTATTCCCTAAAGTTGGTTCCTAAGAACCATACCTTCAACCTCCAAAGCATAAAAATGTCTCTTTTGTTCTAGGATTTAACTACTGCTTAGATTCATTAGCAAAGGTAATTTTGGCCTAATTAGTCTTCTAATTTCTATGTTATCCCTTGTAGGAATATGCCCTCAGAAATTAGTAAAATGACTTATAATATATGCTAATCACCATAATCTGATTTGTCTTTAATTATACATGTAATGGGGAAACTAATTGGAAGATAAAGGGTATTTGGAAGGGCCAAAACATGTAAATCAGGAAGAGAATATCATACTATTATTAAGCAACAAAAAAAAAAGGTTTTCTGTTTGTGGAAGATTATTTGTTTCCTGTAGAAGAAATATCATATTGCTTCACTTCTTTTAGAGCTCCTTATTGCTCCTTATTGGAGCAAAATTGATTCATAAATCTAATGACCACTGAGGTTTTGGCCTTACAAAATGTGCCAGGCCTCAAATGGACCACCTAATACAAGGACAAAAACATGGACAACTCATATGCAGAATAGAGGGCAAAGTAGAAATAAGCTTACCATTTATATTAGTGGTTTCTGAATGAAATTTTCTTAGTTTGAGAATTTCCTGCTTGCAGAAAATATCACTGAAGTTTCCTCTGTGTTTAAAAACCAGATTGAGCTGGTGGGTCTTTTATCAACTTCGCAGTGTATTTTTCTCCATTTCCATGGATTTGATGGACAATAACAGCAAAAAGAGCAATTTCCTGGGCATTTATTATTTCTGTTCCTGAAAATTACCTTTGGTATGAGGTACTGTCAAAATCTGTCCATGCTTTAAATGTTGCAAGGTAATGTGACTTTACAAAGCACAGCAAAAAAAAAAGGGAGAAAAGAAATTATAGCTGTTATATAAAGTTATCAGAAGGATGTAATTTAAAAATATCTTGTTACACAAAAGGACATAAATGAGCAAAAATGAAGATACTAGAGCTATCTATTGTGGAGGGATAAAATGTAAGAAAATAAAGATAGTGCAGAAGGTAATCTCACACCTGAGAAGTTGCAGCTGTACTGATCACCAAAGATTAGGAACAGACCTGCCCTTAATAGGCCACAGCTGTGTCCAATAAGAAGACGAGAGCTACAAAAGGGTTGGAGTTTGGTGGTTGTGCTGTGAAGATGGTGGAGTCTGTATTGTGAGGAGGTGACCATGAGAAATCACTGAGAAGGTATGGAACTTTTGCAATAAGAGGACAACTATCTATGTCATTTTGCATAAATATTTGAAAGTATAAGCATTTTGTCACTTTAGTGCTTTCTGACAATAGGAGAATTGAGGTGCAGATTTGTAATTTGTCTTGATGTAAATCATTTTTGTTTAATAGTGCATGTTATTGTGGTGTGTTTTTTGGCTGTTTTTTCCCTGTTGTTAGACTGAAGTTGACAAATTGTGTTTTGACTATTCCAGTTCAATGAATATATCAGTAGCCATTGTTTTTTGTAGCAGAACCTTCTCAGAGGCTGAGATGTGAATGGGGGAAGCTGACCCTCTCAGCCCTTTACCAGGGCTTGTCTCACCTGTGCATCTTTACTTTGTGCCTGCCTCTGAATTGCAGCTATAATGGATTTTCTTTTAAAAAAGACCAGCAGCAAACATTTGCGATGGTTTTCAAGCCTTCAATCCTTATCTTTGCTGATCCCACGGGTAAGATACACACCTTTGATCAAGTATTTGGAAAGCATCCACACCAGATTTTCAGGTATTTAAGGAAGCTTGAGTTATCATTTGATTGAATGTTCAAGTGCAGTTAAATTGAGCACGTCCTTTTGGGCAAAAGCTTCCAGAAACCTGAGAGACACCCTGGCTCTTCAGCTCTATCCCACAAACCAGCTTCTGTAACTTATTGCAGGGGAAATCTGCTCTCCCCAGGAAAAACATAATCTCCTCTCTTGGTACAGCTTGCTGCTCTACCTGGTCACGTTCTCATCCACAAAAAAATTAGACCAACATGTCCCAACAAAGTGTCAGTGCTTTGCTGGGGTACAAGCCATTTTCTTTCATACAAAAGCTCTTGAGGAGGCTTCATTAAATGACAAGCTGCATGTTATTTTTCAGGAAAAAAACACACCAGCATCTACCATTTTCCTACATTTTAAATCAGAGTACATTTGAATTTAAGAGACTTGTACAAAATTTCTCTTTAGTACCTTCAGATCAACAAATAGCCAAAAAGAGTGGTGGCCACACCAAAGTCATGAGTTGGAGCAGGACACAGACAATAAACCTTACATACATGCTTAGCAAATACAATGTATCATACAAAGAATCTCATCTGCACTGACCCTTATTATTTAAACACAAACTATTATAGCTGGTATTTTTATTTTGAAATTAAAAGTCTTGTGCTAAAGGTTTTTCTAGATCTTTAGAGTCAGTTGTGTTTCTTTCTGTGGCTTTATGTCAGCAAAGAATTTGAGCTAATGACTATGGTGCATATCTCCCAGTTCAGGCAATATCAGGACCTCTTCTAATTTAGGCAACTTAAAAATATCAACAACTATATTTTTTAATGACTTGTGCATCCCAACCTCTGAGCCACTGGCAGCTGGGATCACATCACAGCTAGAATTGTCTGCTAATCTTCTTAAGAGAACTAACCACACAGCAGGATGTGCCTTAAAGCTTGTTTCTAATTTTTTTATAAGCTTTATTAAGTAGGGAATTGGGGAATCAGAACACGTTCATACATTTTTTACTTCCTCTATCAATAGGACAAAACCAGGCCAGCCACACAGAAGAAATAAAACATGAGTCAGTTGAAATATTAATTTAAATAATTTTCTGCACAGGCCTAGATCTTTCATGATGACGAAATGGTCAAATGTTCTATTTGTTTGAGAACTTGCAATATTTGCTGAATAATTTGAACAATTAACTTTCCCATGAGGTATTAAGAATTGTTTCAACCATCCACTGGTCTCTTTGGCTGGTAACTTAAGTCATCTGGTATTGATTACTGCTATTGGAAGTTTAAATGGCAACAAATCTAAGCAGACCCAACCTGCACCTTGTATAATGTTCACAACAATGAAACAGCATTACTAGAGGTGGGAAGCCTTCAGCACAGCCTCACAAATACCTGGCAATTTTCTGAATATTTACAACCATCAAACAATAGCAGCAGCAGCAGCCAAGCACAAAGAGGTCAGCAGCAGCCAAGCACAAAGAGGTTTGGGGCTTTTCTTAATAAGCGCATCCCATTATTTAGCACACACTGGCACACATTTCACACAGTGCCACCAGTCATCCCTGTGGAGTTCACTGTGCCATCAAATGCCATCACTGCTTGTGACATTGTTCCTTTCAAGGAAATACTAACTGCACCTTTACGTGGGAAGAGGTCTGTGCAGACACCATCTGTCTACAAATGAAGCCACAGGCTAGAAGGTAACTTTGATTCTTTTAAAAGAAGACTTAAATGGGAAAGATAATCACCATCCCTGTGGGCTTCATTTGACCTTCGTCTAGTGTTTTTCCATGGGTGTAAAACTGAGCAAGCCCAAATGTGGCCACACACCATAAATTATGAAAGCATGCCCAGAAAAGATACAGTGCAGAGGAGAACGATGTGAACAAATCTGGATGACATTTAACATAGAAGTTAATAGTCATATTGTTCTTGGGTTTTACTGAAAATTACCAGGCAGCCTCTGGAAAATATGTGCTGTTGGGAATCTGTTCAGAGTTTTTATCAAAGCTTCTTGGCAATCAGTGGCAAATTATTGTTCATTCCTCTGGAATTCCTTGGAAAAAGATCACCCTGAATTCAGCCTTTTACTTTTCATAGCTTAGCAATCTGCAGCTCTATAGGAAAAGTGTTTTCATAATGGATGTAATAGCAACTATTTGTGCAGCAAGCAGCAGTGATAAAGTGTTAGTGCAATTCAATAGCATTTCACTGTCAAGGGACTTGCCAACCTTAATCTTTGCAGCTCCCAGTGAGGAATGTGTGTGATCAGGTTATCCCAGCAACCACAGTGACAGGAGTGGCTAGTCTCTCCATCCCAAGGCTGGTGGGTCACAGCAGCTCGCTCTGGTGTCACGGAGGTAGGCTCAGCTGGATTTAGGTGCTGTTCAAATATGCTGCTCTTTTCTTATTCGAGTACTTCACAGCCCTGTGAGTTAATTATTAACATTTCTGGCCAGAATGAAGGCACATAGATGGGAGTTTCTTGCCTAAAGCCAGGGTGCTGGAGCTGATCCTGTCGCCCATTTAGGAAGCCCATTGTCCTTGTACTCCCAGTGCTTGCAAAGGTTCCACTGCTAACCTGACAGCTTCTGGGCTGCTTCTCCACCACCTCAGAAAGGGGAAATATTTCACTCTCTTGGTTCCATTTGTCCCACATGGTTATCCTAAGTTCTGTGTGGGTCTGATGCAGCCTGGCCAAGCTGCGGAGGGGGAAGGTCCTTGCTGGAGATGTGGCACAGCCCAGCTGCAGCTCTGCTCAACCTTTACTCCTTCCTTCCCACCACCATTGCTACCCAGGGTAGCAGGCAAAGGGGTGCAGGAAGGAAAGCAGAGACACCTGGCCAAGCTTTTTTCCCTAAGGGAAAGTTTTCATCCCTGTGTCATCCATGGGTTGTGCCACTCCATTCTTTCTAAGGGGACTCTGCAAAGTCACTTCAGTGCAAGAGAAAATCAGAATTATATGTTCCTCCATTGAGGATCTGCACAAAATCTTGAGGTAGCAACATCTACCTCATCTACAAGCATGGCAGTGATGAGCCACAAGGGTACACTAATAGAAAAATAGATTATTATTAGCTACACCACTGAGAAAAAGCTGATATTAAAAGTACTATAAATATCTAGGGGTTTTTTCTTTTTTTTCAAAGACATGAGGTATGAGGCAAAGAAAATTAACCATAAGGGAAATAGCTGGAGTGGTGTCATGACTTTCATGGTTATTCCTAGCAGCATAATTGCCAACAGTATGAACAATGGGAGAGCATTGTTAATTTAAACTGCAAAATATTTTCCAGCAATTTATGTGGCAAAAAAGCAGCCAGAGTGAAGGCATGCAAAGATTTTAAAGTCAAAGATGCAACTAACAGTTCTGCTAGAAACATACTCTTTCTTTTCAAATAACAAAAAATGTTACTAATTTGATTAATTAGGAACCTTTAGAAATAAAAAATGCAGCATGAAAATCTTGATTAGCAATCATTGCTACCCAAAGTTAATGACTGTTAATGATTAATTAACAATTGCTCAAATGAGTTCCTGCAGCAGTAGGATAAAATTATATAGGAAATTACTGTGCCATGGTACACTAGACAAATGATTCCCCTAGTGTGTATTTATAGAAGTAAATTGCACAAAGCAAGCAGCAGAACAATTATCAAAACTAATCAGTCCTGGAACTTAGGATGTTGTTCATCTTTTATCTGGGGCTATGAAGCAGTCAGATAATAACCATGAAAACCATATCACCTGTGGCAAGGCTCAGCATCTGGTGATGGATGCTCACCCAGAGTGCCAGCATTACAACAACACGCGCTTTTCATGCCCCCCTGTAACCTTCTAGTTCTGAAGGAAAGTAAAAAAAATTGTGGAGACTGTTTTCTTCAAGAATCAGGGTTGGGAATTGCAATGATGGCTCTCTCTTTAAGGGCTTTATCCAGCAGAGAAATGCAGTCAGGCAACTTTATATACGGCTGTGTGACCATTGGTTTCAAGGAACACTACAGTTGTATTTGCACTCATCTCACTGCAGGATCAGTTCTTGGTCACTGGCTTTACTGAGCTGTGCTTGCAGCAAAGTGAGGCTGGAAACTGCTTTCTATTAAACTGAAAAGAAGAGGAGGGAGGGGTGAAGACAAAAAATAATGAAATCATCAGAAAATTATTTGAGGCAGTAAAAACCCATTGGTAAGCTAATGAAAAGGAGAGACAAACCTACAAAATGTGTCACATGGTTGTACTTTGTTTAATAAGAGAAATTATTTTTAAGTGAATAGATGATTCACATGGAAAAATATGTCCTAAGTATTCATCATCTGTGGGAGAGTACTGTTACAACATGCATAATGCGGTTTCAGAGAGAACAGTTTGGCTTTGTAATAAAGATGTGGGTTTCAGTGGTAAGAAATGGCTATGTTACTTTAAAAACCTGACAGAGTTCCAGAGATTAAACTTTTGCTAATGGAAAAATGTACCGGAATTATTCCCAAGCTGTTATTACAACTTAGTCTTGTCATGCAGAGAAATCTGCAGTTAGTTATCCATGCTACTGGATCATTAGATAGTCTCCTTGAAAGATACAGTCCCATCCATTTTATAACATTACAGCAACACAGTTATGGTTAATCATCTTCCCTTTCACAATATAGGAGAGTTGTAACACTGCAATGGGGAAAAACCTCCACATCCTAAAACTTTCATTGCTCCTTCTGGGCTATTAACTCCTTACCTACATCTGCTGTTGTGCTTAGTTCTCCTTACTCCCTGCATTCATTTGTTCAGCACGGAAATCTACTGGCAAATAAGCTTCTGAGTCAGTTTTCCTAAAGCAGAAGATTGTTTCATGGATGCAAAGGGAGGCCCAAGTACATTGCCTCATCCAAAACCAGATCTGTCAATGATAGCCTTTGATGGGACCCCTTGGACCAGTGTTTACTCACCACAGGGTGTTTGTACACAGCACATGGGGAATATATGTGTGGTCCAGGGCAGAAATCAGCTTATTCATGTGGTGCAAACCCCAGTGTCTTCAGCTGAGCCAACTCATGCTGAAATGGGTACCAGAACCACAAGTAGGATGCAGCTTATGCAAATCTCAGAACAGAATCCAGGTGAGTACTGTATTGAAAAGAAATGTATGAATCATTTTTTAATAGCTCTTTCTGAGGGGTGAAAAAAAAACCCCATGAAATTTATCACTTTGATTGCTCATTCATTCAAAAGAGTACAAATGGAGTGATTTTCTGTAGCAGAAGTACATTTACTGCTTGTACAGCATAAGCTGGGCCAATCTGAATTTTCTTTCCTAACTATACTACTATATGGAAACAGATAACTTCTGGATTTTCAAATTAAACACTGTTACAAAGTCTTGGAGAAATTGATGGATATGTTTAAAACAAATATGTGAGCTGGGAAAAGGAAAAGGCGGTATCTGTTACTGCAAAACAGCCAACACCACCTCCATGCATTTCAGGCTGCCAGAGCACAGGACAGGAACAAATAACTTGTTTAATTCATTAGTAAAAAAAGCAAACATGAAGCATTACTGCTGCTCTTTGATCATAAGTTCCAGAACAAATTCTTTTTCCTCAAACTGCATTTCCTTTGATGGAATCTCCTTTCCAGAGCATTTGTACGTCCTTTTTACTGTTTGCAGGATTTTAATGGGGATCAATTTTGGCAAGATTTGCAGCATGTCCCTGCCCTTGATGGCATGCCATGCCTTTTGATGGCTTTCACTTTGGTGAAGATTTTTTCTTTTTTAGTATCGATGCCATGTCCCTCATATCTTCCCCTCCAAGTTGTGTCTTCCTCCTTGACTTTTCCCCCTCCTTTTGCAACAGCTTTGAGCTTACATTTCACATGTTTTAGTACTTTGCACTGCACCTGATATAATCCCAGTCCATTTCCTTGTAGTCAAAAAATCTCCATATTTTCTGGCTTTTTTGGAATTTTTTTCAATTGTATTTTATTTGATCCTATTTCCTTTCCAGAGTCATTCTTTTCTGTTTCACAAGATGGTGTTTATCTTCCAGAAAGGAAATTTCCTCTCGGGAAGGGAAAAAAATCTTGCTGTTTCAATGGGGATCATTTGGGCAAGGTTAAGTCCATGAAACTGCACTTACAGGCCTGCCATGCCTTTTGATGGTATTCACTTTAGAGAGGATATTTTAATTTTCTTAAGTATCCATGCCATGTCCCTCATATCTCCCCTCCAAGTTTTCTCTTCCTCCTTGACTTTTTCCCCTGCTTTTGAAACATCTCTGAGCTTAGTTTTGGCATCTTTGTGTCCTTTGCACTGCACCTGATATAATCCCGTGGCATTTTTCTTGTAATCACAAAATTTCCTAAATTTTCTTTTTTTCTCCTCCAATTGCAATTCCTTTGATGGTATCTCCATTCCAGCGTGTTTGTAAGTCCTTCTTTTCTGTTTTGGCCTTCAGTGAGCATCAATTTTGGCAAGTTTTGCTGCATGTGCCAGCACTTGATGGCGTTTGGCTTGCCTGCATTTTGATGCATTTGACTTTGGGAAAGATTTTTTCTTTTTCTTTTCTTTCTTTTTGAGCATCCATGCCATGTGCCTCATGTCTTCCCCTCCAAGTTGTGTCTTTCTCCTTGGCTTTTTCTGCTGCTTTTGCAACATCTGTGAGGGTAATGTAGGCACATTTTGGTGTTTTGCACTTCACTTCTTGTAATCCCGGTCCATTTTCTTCTAGTCACTAAATTTCCTAAAATTTTTTTTCCTCTTGAATTTCATTTTCTATGATGTCCTTTCCAGAGTGTTTGTAAATTCTTCTTTTGTCTTTGCTGGTTTTTAGTGTTGTTCAGTTTGGGTAAGCTTTTGTGCGTTTCCCTGCCCTTTTTTCATGCCATGCCTTTTGATGGCTTTCACTTTGGTGAAGATTTTCTCTTTTTTTTTTCTTTTTTCTTCTTTTCTGTTTTAAATATCCATGCCATGTCCCTCATATCTTCCCCTGCAAGTTGTGTCTTCCTTCTTGACTTTTTCCCCTCCCTTTGCAACAGCTTTGAGGTTACTTTTCACATGTTTTAGTCCTTTGCTCTGCATCTCATTTCCTCTTTTCGTGCTTTTGTCTGGGGTAGAGCTAATTTTCTTCACAGTCTCTGGTATGTCTGGTGTGGGCCTGTGTTTTGGATTTGTGCTGAACACAGGGTTGGTACTACACTTTTATTATTGCTGGGCAGGGCTTACACCGGGCCAAGGCCTTTGCTGCTTTTCATGCTGCGACACTGGTGAGGGAGCTGGGGATGCCTCGGAGGTTGGGAGGAGACACAGCCAGAACAGTCACCCAAACTGACCAAAGGGGCATTCCAGACCGTCTGACATCATGCTCAGTGTATCAAGTGGGGGAAAGCAGGAGCAAGGGAGTGATGTGTGGAGTGAGGGTGTTTGTCATCCCAGGTCCTGATGGGGCTGTCCTGGAGATGGCTGAACACCTCCCTGCCCATGGGAAGTGATGAGTTCATTCCTTGTTGTGCTTTGCTTGTGTGCACAGCGCCTGTTTTCCCTATTAAAGTGTCTTTACCTCAACCCATGGGTTTTCTGGCTTTTATTCTTCCAGTTCTCCCCCTGATTCCACTGGTGGGGGAATGAATAAGCAGCTGTGTGGGTTGGGCTCCTGGCTGGGGTAACTGTGATTAAAATGTCCATATACCTGTCTTCTCATCACAAGAATCTAATATGTTTCATTTCCTCTCATGAGATGTGATGCCAAGAACTCTTCAAGTAGGAGAACGCATCCACTGCCAGGTACTGTAGGATGGTGACTATATTTCTTCAACATTACTTTCCTGTTAAAAGTTATTAGGAATGCACTGTTGCAATTTTGCATCACTTTTGACCCAGGCTGTAGCTTTGTTCAATAAACATCACTGACCACACCATAAAATATCTATCCAGCCAAAAAGGTAACCCCTTAAATGTGTACTTTTAGTAAGTAATGGTCAGGAAAAAAATTATGAAACTGAAAACTCCAGAAGCCATACTAAAGGAGAAAAATGAGCCTTTTAGTAATGTTTGTATTAGTGACTTGCATCAACGATCCTGATGCAAACTGAAGTAAAAATCTCAGTGGCAAATTCAATGCATGCTGCAGAGAATTTAGAAAGATCAATATTTTGACATCTTTCATTTGGCTGAACTCAAAACCCAAATCCTATGCATTACAAAATGGTCCCCTACCCTATGGGGTTCTCCCGTTTGCCCTTGCTCCCAGTAATTCAAAGTTCCCTTTATGGCAGATGTTTGCGCAGATCTATTTAAAATAAAAGAAGCATGGGTTCCAGTTTCCTCTTGGGTATCATTCTAGGCCTGGGGAAATTCAAGTCAGGTAGAAAACTTTTCTTCTGCTGACAGGAGAAATCCCAGTTCCACAAAACATGGGACAGCTGCACCAGATCTGGCAAGTAACCAGAATGCACAAACTGAGCTCTGTCTCTAATGATGAAGTTCAAGGAAATGGCCTTAATTGGTCCCTTTGAAAGTGCCAAAGAATTGAGCAAATCCGATGAGCCAACGATGACCATGGAAACAAGCCATTGCAGCCACTCAGCCAAAAACAAGCAAAGTGATGAGTTGGCCAAAACACTGAATCAAAAAGTAGCTGAATCTTCTTGTACCCACAATGCTCTTCTGTGTTAAAATCCATTCTAGCTATAAGCCTAGAGACCTGCCTTCCTGTAAAACCCCTCACCCTCCTTTTTGCCCTTCAAATTGTTGTTTAAATCACATTCTTTACTTGTAATTTTACAGCTCCCTCCCTCACTGTAAGACATCAAATACTGATGCTCTTGCTCTGTATATACCTCACCTCATACAGACAAACCATCTGATGTTAACAGCCTGTTTGAGCAAATAGCAGCATGAGGGCTTCAGGGTGTGGCCAGCAACAGCACAGTGGTACCTCTCTAGCCCTGGTCAGTGTTGCTCACCAGTCTGCCCCCATCAGTGAGTGCCGCTGTCTTTCTTTGGGTGGCTTCCCTTCTTTGCATCCAGCACTCCCCGTCCTGTCACTTCACATGAACTACAAACAAACCAAAGGACAGCTCTGAGATTTCAAAGCCTTGATTCCAGAATTAGGGGATTATAGACAAGAATGTTGGGGCATGTCCTTCCTCTCAGGCCCCCCAAAAGCTGTGGGTAGAGCCAGAAGCCCAGGTCTCAGGAAAACAGGGATGTTGGGGTACTGCATACACCTGTGACACAGAACTGTCCACATCAGCTTCTTCGGCTGTGTTTCAGAACATCCAGATGCCTAAGCCTCAAGTAACCACTAAAAGACTACAAAGTACAGTGCTATGTTTTAAGCAACACTACAAGTTGACATTTAGCCATCTAAATTGTACAGACTGTGTGCATGTTGGATAAAAATTAACCAAGTGTTGAAACATATTTTCATCCCTCTAAAAATCATTTAAACTTTTGTTATCAGAGCACCTGCAGCACAGGGCATCAGCGACACCCACCTGCTGCTTTCGTGAGGGCTGGAATGAGATCCACATACTGCTGGAGTGACATTTCCAAGTAAATGCTGTCAAATAAATATTTCCAATATCAGGTCTCTGTGTTCAGGCTCTTCAAACACATGATAATGCAAGACAGAGTTGTACCAAGCAGGGCTCCCTTGGTACTTGAGGTAAACTTTTGGGTTTACATTTGCTGAATTGAGCCTTTTGCAGTGTAAGTTGGGACTCATGATGAATGAGGAGCTGTCTCCAGGAAAACTGGATTCCTGGAGATATTTTCCTTGATTGACATTTTAATATGTGCCCTGAGAAAATATGGAAGTACTTCAGTTCACAGGCTGAGGAGTGAAAGATATTTTACGAGCCTCAAATGAAAAAAATGTTTCAAGTCTACCACCTCTGTTGAACTCCAGAAAACATGCCGTGGCAGGAGAGTACAGAAAGAGCACAGCGCCATTTCTGTGCTATACATCCAAAGGGGTGGTCATGTCTTGACTCAGAATCAAAGCCTGAAAGCCTCACTCAGCTCCAAGACCTGGGCTGTAGCATGGCAACACCAGCCCCCACCGACTACAATGCCTGAGCAGGGACATGAAATCGGGTCCTGTGGGTCACAGCTCTGCTCTGCAAAGCAACTACAGGGAGCCTACTTAAGATTGAAGCTGATAGGGACTTAAGGATGTCCTGAAGTGGGAATTTTATCAGGGAGCATACTTATTGACCAAACAATGCCCTGGCCAAACAAAAGGCGTTGTTGGCAACTCGTGCAATAGAAATAGCATAAGTACAGAGCCCGAATCTAGAAAATTGCTCTCGATTGTAAATCAGTGGAGCCCACCGACCTCCTGAGCTTCACAAAAGTCTGTCTTCATTGTGTAACACAGTGAAAGCCTCAGCTAGGATCAAGCCCCCAGAGCTGGGAGCAGCGCAGATGCTCAGACTCCTGTGGATGCTCTTACAGGACGCAGTCTCTGAGTGATGCACTAAAGCAGGCCTAGGCATGAGGAAGAGCAGGGTGAATAAGCCTTTATTCCAACAGCATGGACCCCTTCTGGACCCACAAGTGACATTCCACTCCCACAGGTCAGCTTGGAGCCCGGCAAGGGGACAGCTGGCATTCCTTCTGCCTGGAAAGGGACCTAAGTCCAGGTTTCCCAGACTCTTGTTAACTGCTCTAATTGTAAGGTTGTCGCACACAGCCGCACCACAAGCTGCCTTCAGGGAAGCTGGCAATGGTATTTCTGCAAGAACAATCCTGCCTGTGTACTAAGCACAGCAATGGCTGTGGGGCAGACACATTTTACTTGGGATCTCAGCTGGTCTCTGGCATCCTCCACACCCCGAAGTAACATCTGTGCCAGAGCTGGGCAGCTCTGGGTTTCTGTAAACATGCAGGTCGAGCCATCTTAAAATCAGGAGCTGAGGAAGTTTTGCTATCAAGTAAAAATCCCCACACTTTAACTGCCCAAGTCCTCTACCAGATTTGACTCCGAGTTGTACACAGTGAGGTAACAGTTTTAAGTGGAAAAAAAATATGATTCAGCTTCTCCAGGTACTATTGTATAGTATGAAAATCATATCTGACATCTAGTGAATGTCAGCAACAGTGACAGCTGCTGGTTTTAGACGAATGCTGGAGTGCTGACACTGCAATGTACAAGCACAGTATTGTACATTATCTGCTCGTGTCCCCCCCCACCCACCTGAAATTGAGCCTTCTGGGAAGACATCCAAGAAAGGAGAACACCTAATACTCAGGCCTCTTGTCTCCTTTGACAAAACTCCATAGACCGGAGTAGATTTAAGAGGAACAGAAAACCTTAGCAAAACAAAGAAAACCATTTTTAAGAGCTGCACTGAGTGCCAGAAGGCTAAACAAAGACTTTATCTACTCCCAAAATAACAAATTGGTCTAGTGCCACGAGTAGTCTAGCAGTTCTAGAAAGCACATTACTTAATGCCAACAATAACAGACACCTTCGGTCAAATGTGACCCCTTTAGAGAAATTTACCATATATGACTAATTCAGACAGCCAGTAGTAAATCAAAAGTCTGTTCCTCATCTATACATGAAATTATTTATAGCACAGTGAAATTCTAACATTAGAGTATATTGCATGATATATTCGTATTTTAGTGGTATATTGCACAATAATTTTATTTAATATATATTTATTTTTTCCAACATTTCTTCCCTGAAGTACAGTTGAACTATGGAAAAAAGACTAACTATAAAATACTATATAAATTCAACTGCAAACTTTCTATTAAGACAAACTAAATAGCACTGAAACTTCACATAAGTTATTTGAAAAGGTCAGGGCAATAGATGTGAGATGATGTAAACCATGTTGTCCTCCCAGTGCACGTGAAAATAATGTTTGATATAGATATACATGTGCACATGAGTCTGTGCATGTGTGTGCATTCCATACCAACTTGAGGGCTGCTCTAAGGCAAGGAGGAGTAAAATAGGTCAGATTAAGGCTTTGGAGTGAAGGTGGCAAAAAAGACTGCCAGGCATAGAGGAAAATAAAGGATTAAGCAACATGTTATGTCCTGCATTTTCCATACAGTGAGAGCAGGAGAAGCAAAAAGGCAATGCAAGCAAAATGAGTATCAGGAAATGCTTGTGTAAGTTACAGAACAGCCCCTGGAAACTACTTCCATACACATTACTAAGGTGAACAGCATAAAAAACGCAATGATTACATTCACACAGATTTGAATATCTTGTGGAGTTACAGTAGCTAAATAAACAACTCCAAGAATCACCAGCTTTCCTCATTTAAGAGGGACTTTGTCTTGTTGTACAAGTCCAAAGCAGCAAGAGCAGTGTCCTGATGGCAGGCAAGCTGTCAATGGCAGGACCAGGCAACCCATTGTTTCCTCATTTATACAAACTCATTTCAAACAAGGCTCCAGTGATGTGCTGACCCCCACAAACATCCACAGGCAAGTGCAGGGTCTCCATCCTCAATGGTGAAAGCCTCACTGAGCTGGCACAGTCTTGAGCGCATACAGTCAGATGTACAATGAACAAAACATGGGCAAACAGGCCAAAAAATGCCTGGCTGAGCGCCATGCCAGCTGGGCTGTGAAACAGTGGGCTGGAAGCAAGGAAACAAACTGATAGAAATCTCCAACACCTCCAAGGTGTCCAGGTGCTCTACAGTAAATCTGCATGATCAGAAAATGATTTAGTAACTAACCAGCTTGCCTGCCATCTCTCCAAACAATAGCAGTATTCCTGAAGCACACTAGCTCCTAGGGAACATTTTCCTGAAATAGCAAACTGGTAAGAGCAAGCCAGGTGGGCTGAGAGGGGAGGCAACATGCACATGAGGGGCCTTCTGCTGTGTGCCCTAAATTTGGGAAGCCCTCTGCTCAAGCAAAACAGCTGATGGAAACTACCAGCATTGATTACCCCAAGTTATTGGTGAGAGTCTCATGAAATGGTTGAATGCTCATCTCTCAGCTGATTTCCATACTGGTTTTGCCACCAGACTCCAGATTCACCACAGGCAATGGAATTGCCCCATTTCCTTCTCTTAAGACCATTGAAAGTATCACCAAACAGTAATAATTCTGCTAACCTACAAAGCAGTTCTATTTTACCTTACATCTTCTGCAAAAATAAAAATCCTCTTCTGTTTGGCATAAAATGGCTGCTTTTTAGGAGAGCTAATTACTTTTGATTTCTGTTAACCCTCTTGCTGGGAACATAATGCC
Organism: Melozone crissalis; assembly: GCF_028551555.1. Classification (NCBI taxonomy): domain Eukaryota; kingdom Metazoa; phylum Chordata; class Aves; order Passeriformes; family Passerellidae; genus Melozone; species Melozone crissalis. The sequence goes on along the minus strand of NW_026535782.1, from coordinate 29,569,799 downwards.
TAATTGAAAACAGGATCTGGTTGCCTGACAACAGTTACATGTAAACAAATCAAAACAAATTTTAGCTGTGAATTTCAGGCCCACGTAATTACACTTAGAACATTAAAATCCAGGTTTGGAAGAATGCATACAATGCCAAGGGGCCTTTACAAGGCCTGATTCACACCAAATTACCATGGGCTGGAAACAAAAGTATTTTATTTCTTTTGTAAAGCAAACACAACAGTTTGGTTTTGGATTGAAAAATTCATAAGCTTTTAATGCTGCAATACCTGCTGAAATTGTTCAGTGTTAGCGGCATTTTGCTCCACTGCTGTTTCTGCAGGGTTTGGCCTGAGTTGTGCTGAGGATTTGCTGTTGGACAAAGAGAGTTTGTGGCTCACTGCAGAAACAAGACTGAGACCACGTCTGGTGGAGGAGAGACAGACAGCAGGCTGCTTGCTCAATGACCAGAGCCATATATTGCCTAACATTAAATCTTCAGACTAGACTGCTGACCTTTAATTAGTGACCTTTAATTACAGTTGCAACCAGCTGTGAGAGGGATATGGCTCTCTAAACCTTACTGCCCCTGCTCAGTTATCACAGTTAGCTGCTATCCTCACTCAACAGGGGTAAGATGGCCAAGGAAAAGGAGCAAAAAAACGCCCCAAACTTACTGAAATCCATGGGCTTCTTTTAGCTGCCATGGTGGGGGGATGGTGGGGAGGGCTGGAACTAGGCAAACTTTTAAGTTCCTTCCCAATCCAAACCAATCCAATCCAAACCATTATATGATTCTATGATTAGTAGGCTCTTGATTTGCCCTCAGCCTTGGCTAGATGAGGGGATCACCTACTCTTAGGAGGGTTTTGCAGCCCAGCAACAGCCAGCAGCCAGAGCTGCTCTGGCATGACCTACACCAGCCCCTGGGAGAGAGAAATGCCAAAAACCTTCTGCTGTTCCTCCCACTCTGAACCATGTCACTGAGGCCGTTATGTGCACACAAAGCATAGTATTAAACTGCAGGGTACAGCATGTAACTTACGGGTTTTCAATTGAGAGCAGAAATGTTTGGGTGATTTACATTGGACTGGTGGGTGTGTACTTGTGCTGAGAAAATGGCAGAGAATAAATAATAATGTGTATAGCCTATGATCGAAAAACTACAGGCATCGGTATCATAGAATCATAGATTAGCTTCAGTTGGAATGGACCTTTAAAGGCCATCTAGTCCAGTACCCCCTGCAATGAGTAGTGATATCTTTTACGAGACCAGGTTGCTCAAAAAAAGCCCCAGCCAACATGACCTTGAACACTTCCAGGAACAGGGCACCCACAATTTCTCTTGCAAGCTGTTGCAGTGCCTCACCAGCCTCACAGGAAAGAATCTCTTCCTAATACCTAAACTAAACCTTCCCTCTTTCAGTTTGAAGCCATTCCCCTTGCCCTCTCACTACATGGTCTTGTAAAAAGTCCCTCTCCAGCTCTCTTGTCAGCCCCCTTCAGGCACTGGAAAGTGCTCTAAGGTGCCCCTGGGGTCTTCTCTGGGCTGAAAAGCCACAACTGCCTCAGCCTGCCTTCATACAAGAGGTGTTCCAGACCCCTGATCATTGTTCTGGCTTTCTCCGGACCCATTCCAACAGGTCCACATCTGTATCCAGATAGATAGACAGATAAGGCTATATACATTTTTGACTTAAAATTCAGTCTCTGATGAAATATGCAAATTATTTTCAGTTAAGAGAACAGGCCTTTCAGTAGTAGGAAAAGAGCACCCTTAAATCCTTAAATTCCAATTAATGTGTTGTTTATTAAAGCTTTTGAACATCTGGACTGCTGCAGGAAAAAAATCTTAGGACAAAAAAATAAAATCAAAGATAAATCTAACTGCACAAGCAGTAATATAACTTGCAAGGAATACAGAAAATACACGTATTCCTGCATCTCATAAGCAGTTTGGAGTTAATCAACTTCTGCATTTTAAAGTATTTTTTAACCTATTACTAAAACCTCTCTCATGCTGATGACTGTTTCCCTAGGTCAGTCTCCACTCTCAAACAGCATTAAATGCTGGTTATTTGTCCTCTTGCAGAATGCTTCCCACTAGGATCTTGCATATTATCTTCCTACTTATCTCTGTTCCAGTTTCCCTTATTACCACTCATCTTGTTTCTCCTATTTACGCATTTACCCTGTTTACTCTCTTTGCTTCCTATGCTCACTCTGGGCTTGACACTCTCTTCTGCCTGCCAGTGTCCACACTTATGCCTACAAAACAACCCCCAGAACATTCATTTTTAAAAATCTTTTTAAATCCTTGCCCTTTAGATAATAAATCTCAACAACCTCCCCTTCAGTCTTTGTTAGTACATCTCCTCTTGGGGTTGGGTTAAGTAGGCTGTCTTCCCACCATCCCTACAATCTCTTTTATGATATAATATGTCTTTTAATTAAGTGTATGGAAGAACATAGACTTCAAGGAAGACCAGAAATTACTCTGTGGTAGACAATGGCAATTCCCTTATTTTTAAAGTTTGTGCAGATAGCTATCTCATCTGTGCTAGAAAAGAAAATTGTTTACTGTGGCCTACCATCTAGGAAGATGAACTGACTTCAAAGACAAAGCAGAATCAATAAGAAACACAACAGCCTCATTTCATTCCCTTGCCTAATGAAGTGTAAAAAACAAACTGACAGCACAACAAAGAAAAAAGAATAATTGATTTCAAAATGTATTCCAAAGGTGGCATTTGTAATCCAATTAAGGAAAATATTGGAAATTGTTTGGGCTTTTTCCTGACCATGGAATTTCACTGTTGTTGATGCTGGATCTTCTTTCCAAGTGATAAAATTTCAATAGGAATCCTTTCAGCTCTTTCACTGCTTTTTTATGGCCACATTTCTCAGCAAAAGAGATCTGTACTTTACAGGCACTGGTCTACCATAGCAGGAGGATGTGTGGCTGTCGCAGACCACGCGTTATGTGACAGTGGTTGTCATAATTTGAACGCAGCATTAACAACAATGAGTGAGCCAAGCACTGAAAGCTGACCATCGGCGCCGTGCAGACGAGGTTCTGACACCCCCAGCCTCCGAGAGCTTCTGTGTTTGCGCCAAGAAAACAGGGATCTCTGCCAAGGCTGTGTGATGTGCAAGAGCTGGCCAAAGTGCTCTTCCCAAGCACAGTTGTTTTCACTCGCTGTGTGTGGAAGGGGCTGTAAATTGCTCTCCCAAGGAACCACAGAGGAGCAGAGTGCCTCGCAGTGATTTGTTCCTGACGATGCAGCATTGCCACTAGGTGGGATTTTTGCACAGTCGGTTTTAGCTGGGGATTGCTGAGCACCCTGATTCATGCTGTGGCCAATAAGAGGGGTAAATAACAGGCAGGAATGGGAGTAGGAATGAGCATTGGGGCCAAGGGACACAGGGAGTTCCAGTGTCAGTGCTGGGTGATGGATATAACTGCTGGTGGGGGAAAGCAGCATCCCAAATGAGCAGTTTCTGCAGGGCAGCTCGCATCGGGTGCTCACTGTGCACTGCAATGGCTTTTACATGAATACAGTCACAAACACATCTCCAAGCACTTAGCCCTGACATCCTCTCCCTGCTCAAACCTTTGCAAACAATCAGCATTGCTATGGTGCTATTATTGCCTGTTTTTACTGGTTCAAATATTATTTAGTGATAGAGTAATTAAAATTTTCCAGCCAGTGATGATAACTAAATTAATTAATAACCAGATTAGCTGATTGATTGAACTGATAAAGTATTCCTTCCTCCTCAGATGGCACTGAAGTGAGCGGTTCAGCTCCAAAATGCAGATGTGAGTTCTCTCTCTACTGTTGTGTCATGCAGTCACAATAATTGGGAGGGAGGCGGTGTCTTTCCATTCCAGGAAGTTTTCCATCTTCTTTGGCAGATATTTTAAACCAAGATGGCCACACTGCCATGGATCCTGCACACCAGGGATATGTCAGAGACAGAAATGTGTCCATCAAGAGCTTAATGGAAGCTCACTTTCATGGCAGGAGCTAATGCAGTGGATACCTGTAGCTGGTATCCACTGGAGAAAGCCATCACACAAATGCAGCGCTGCTGCTGGTTCACCACAGAGGTTCAGACTCACAGCTGCTAGGCACCAAACCAGGAGCTGTGCAGGTTGGGAATAGCTCTCAGGCACAGGTCTCCCTTGGCAAGCTGCCTGCACCAGAATACCCTTGCTTTTTTAGACAGAGCCTGCTTCAGGTGCTCCGTTTTCAGGCAAAGGGATCAGAGGGGGGCTGTATCTTATGGCTGGCTCTTGCTGCTGCTGCTACCCAGTCTTAGAAGCACCACTAAGGTGGTGAGCAGTGCCACTGAGGCACTCTTAGAGACCTATTCCCCTTCAGTGGCTGTTAGTGAAGCACAATCATATTTATGGGGAATCCTGTCTTTCTCCTCCAGGAGGTTCCATGTGAGACAAGGTTTACCTACCCTTTACTTTTCTACTGCTGGAGAAAAACAGGCTTCACAGCATGCTCATACACTCCCAAATGACATGTGCTTGTCACTGGCATTATAGTCAGTAAAAAAGGAGTCTGATGCTCATGTTTTGTTCAGATTAGAACAAAAGCCCACCAAGCCCCTCTGCAAAGAGTCAGAGCAATTAAAGTACTCCTGGCTGCACGGAGACATGCTAGAAACTACCAGCCTCACCACGCTCAATAGCTTATTCTCCTGCAACGGGACAGCTTTTCTGCCAAATTTTTCCCTTCCTTTCTCTACTTCTGATGTTCCCAGCCCAGGAAAGGTAAAGCATCATTGCATCTTAGTGTGTTGTGCTGCCAGGGGCAGGGACAGCTTTAGCAGCAATGGTTTGCAGCAAGCATCAGCACGTTGCTGGGTTTACTGCTGACCACCCCCTAGCTGTTTCTGTGGAGAATGAAATGCTTTTCCTTTGATGTAAGGACACTGGAAACTTCACGTAATGGCAACACAATGCAAGCTGGAAACTGTCCGCCCTCTTCTTTCTCACAACGCTCAGCAGGGCTCTGGCACAAGACTGCCAGAGGCTCTGAGGAAGGTTGCTCACAGGTGATGAAACTCCCTGGCACAACAGGCTTTGAGCTTCCTGCTCTTATCAGGACAAGAAGCTGCATGCAGAGGTGCTGGTATGGTGCAGAATGGTTTAGACTCCCAAGAGTTACTGGGAAAGGGGACAATTCAGGGGGAAAAAAAGATCATATGGGCTCTTTTTTTGAACCCAACTAGCACTTTTTGACATTATGTATTTGGAGAAACTGCTATCTGCTATCCAGGTAGCTCCCTCAGCAGCCTGATGGAGCTGGGAAGCTTTCTGAAAACAGCAGAGTCAGAGAGTTTCACCTGGCTATCCCCTCTTTGCTTAATATCTAATATTAAATACACTTCCCTGCCCTCCTCAAAAGCAGTAACAGTATTATTGGAACAAGCTGTGTGGGTCCTCACATTCTGTCCTCTGCTAATGATATCCTGTCAGTCAGCAACAGAACTTGTACATGGTTGAGATTACTGAAGCTCTTGCCTGCAGGTTTTTCCATAGCATAACACAGGGGATAATCTGGCCTTGTGAGCATACGGTGAAAAAAAAAATGAGCTTTATTAAAGAAATCAATACTTTCAGCCTAGATTATGCCTCCTGCCAGGGAGGTGACATCATTACTAGTCCAGGTATTCATATTCTGCTGAGCTGGCATCTAAAATAGAGCTCATGTTTCCCCAGACTTTTCAGAAACCTCTGTTCAAACCCTTAGAACTTCAATGTTTTGCTGGGTTTTTACAGTGCTGTGATCTGATAATTTCATCACTGGCAGCCTACACCGTGCTTTACCTCACTAAATGTATTTAGGATTAGATGCAAACCATGTGTTCCATTTAGATAAGTCCCACATCGGGCTGAATTGTTGCAGGCAAGACCATCAGAATGAATGATCCATCTCCCTGGGGAACCAGGAACACACTGGGTCCCAAAAACTTCACTGAACTGGAGAGGAATCTGAGAACCTCTGAGTCAAACCTGCTGCTCAATCTCCTTAAAATCCCACCAGCACTCACTTGTAACAGTGGGCAGCTCTGAAACTGCCTCCATTTCTACCTGGACCCTCTAAAGCAAAATAAAATAAAAATATAACCAATAATAAAGAAATCAATAACCTTAGAAAGGATGGTCTTCACAACTCCAGTAAACACTAGAATCACCTGTTGTATTTTCATAAATTTGTGCAAACTTGACAAATCTATCATTATCATATTTATAGTAGAATAAACGTATAACACTGCTGAAATGCATGGATGCTTAGACAAGGAAATTAGCTAAACACACAGTTCCCTTTGTGATAGGACAAATCTGGGTAATGCTGGGCACAAATTAATTTTTCACTTGCTGATATTGCACTTGAAAGTCCCTTTTACTAGGGGCAAGCTTGGGGGATGGCCAGTGAGAAATTAACCAAGGAACCATGGGAAGCACTGACAGTGTCTGACCTCCCAGGCTGGTAAACAAGAAACTCTATGCTAGCTTCAAAACAGCTTTCCTAATGGGCAAAATAGCTAAAATCAGGCTCTTACAAGAATAAACTTAAGATTTTCAGTCACTAGTAACAGTATTTGGATAAAACTAGTTCTGACAAAAAAACAGTGTCAGAATATGGATATACCCTCTGCAAAGTAAAATCTAGACTAACAAGAATAAACTTTCAGAAAACAATAGCAAAGGTTACCAGCAGAGCAGATTGACTCTGCCATAAGCAGCGGTGGGGCCATGCTTGCCAGATCAAATGAGGATAAGATAATCCCAGGTGAGTGGAAGGTACTTAGCAAGTGCAAAAGCCCTGAGTACACTGATGTGTGCCAAGTCTTTTGAGAAGTAACTAGGTCAAACAAGCTGATGATTTACTCAGCTTTTCAAAACATGGAAAACAGCCCTCACATAAAACCATGGCATGGCTAAAACCTTGAGAAATTGGTTCTGAGGTGACAGACATGCTTCAGGTGAATTTTACATGTGAAAGGATGTTGTCATCTTATTGTGAAAGTCCCATACCTTCTTGGTGATTTCTCATAGGCATCTCCTCACAGCACTGACTCCTTCTTCACAACAAACAAACTCCAACTCACACCTCCCCCAGCTAACCCACTCTTTTGTACACGCTCCTTATTGGACACAGCTGTGGCCTATTAAGTTCAGGCCTGTTCCTAATCTTTGGTGATTAGCACAGCTGCAACTCCTCAGGTGTGAGACTACCTTCTACACTATTCTCTTACATTCTATCCCTCCACAAAGGGAGAACTAGTTTTGTGTGGAGCCTGTGGGCTTCCCCATGGCTAAGGAAGCAGAAGAAGAGAGAGGAAACACACACACCCAATGTCCCCAGCCCCCTGAGCTGCCCAATCTGCAGGGGAAAGGAACAGGAGCTCTTAATACACTTGAACACTGCTTTTCAGAAATAAAGTGCCCTAATTACAATCTGCTGAGCTCAAAATGGCAAAAGCCAGACAAAAAGCTGGCAGACTGCAGGAGCCAGGCTGCCACGGTGGCTAGGTGGAAATTTCTCCCCAAGTCAGTGAGTAGAGGCATCATCTGAAATTTTGGGTGAGTCAGAAAGAGTAGCTTACAGCAGGTGTTAGTTAGGCAGGAGCACAGGGAAGGCTAGGATCGGGTCAGGAGGATGCTGAGGAAGGTGGAGGGGGCAGTGGGGCTGCTTGGGCAATGGCAGGCATGTTCGGGATGACAGGTTGAAGGAGTGCAGGACAGCAAGGAGGAATGCAGCAGGGCTGGATCCAGGCTTTATCTTAAATAAATTCTGAACTACGCTCTCAGGAAAGAAACAGAGAAAAAGAGACCTGCAGAGGAGATAGAATAAGCATGCTCATAAATAAAATAACTATGTACTTATAGATAACAAATATACCTATGCATACTTAAATTTATTGATAAAAATAGTCCATATCAACAAAAAATTAAGTATTTGGTAACATTTTTCATTCTTTCATTTGTTTTTCTTCATTCCAAGGTATTATTCCCAAGTGTTGCAGTAATGTATGCTTAATATTGTTCCTATAGTAATGGACTTACTTGATATTCTTATGTCTGACCCTCATGGTTACTCTGTTTCTGACAAATTGACTAAATACTAAACATGAGAAAATGAAATACTGGATGCCAGACTGTCTTCTAGCTCACTCAGCAGTGCCTCAACACTGAAGAGTGTTTTATTTCCTACCAGCATGGCCCCTTAGTCACAGTGAGAATTTCCTTTCTTTGAGCATGGTCAGACCTTGCTAGGTCTGCAAAGTTTCTCTCTCTCCATTGGGATCTCTGCTGTTTATTTTTTGTAGTCTGTAGGAAATGTTATCAAAAGACAAAATCTATTAGCTCTGGAGGCTACCCGAGGAGACATGGTAAATAACTCAGCATCATCACACGCAGTTCCAGCAGGGCTGGGAGCAGGACAAGTTGGACAAGAGAGCACAGGCATTTCTTGCAGCAAATGGAGTCAGCCTGCTCTGACTCACAGCCTCTCATCGACTCTGAGAGATCCTCTCCCTTCATGCAACCTCCAATTCAAGAAACAACAGTTGCTAACTTCTGCTTCTCCTAGTGCTCACTTCCCTCAAAGCCTCGCATAAAGTTTTTGCTGTGATGCTTGAGGTCAGACTCTTGGTCTTGCTCACAATGAACACCAACTTGTTCCACAGGAACAGATACTGGCTTTGCTTATGGAGCAGGACTCTGAGATGCACATAAATCATGCACAGTCTGGTCACTCAAGATTCTTTACAAATAAAAAAAAAAGAAAATTAAAAAATGAAAAGCAAAACATCTCAGCAAGTTGCAGCTGCCAGCATGCAGGCTGCAGTACATGGAAAGTACATTTCAAGGGGGGGAAGAGTAACCCTTGTATTCTCTGACCTGGGGTGGAGGTCATTTTCAGTCACCTCACAGTACAGGCAGTTTGGGCCCAGCGGCATGTCACCCAGTGTCTGTGCCAGCAGCTCGGCGGGATCTCTGTCACCCCAGCGAGGACACAGCCCACCGTGCTCACTGCACAGCGCCTGTGCAGCAGGGCTCCTGGGAGCTGCCTCCGCCGAGCTCGCTGGGCCTCATTCCTGGGGCTCCATCCCTGGTGCGTGTGAAAAGGTCGCTCCCGTGCTGCCTGGCATTCCTGTGGGCAGCGAGTAGGTGACTTGGTATTGGGTTAATAACGAGCCGGGGATAAGCCCACATCTCCCGCTAGGCACAGGGAGCCCTGCGCATCATCCTGAAACCGACAGAGCCAGAGTGCAACAGCCCTGGGAAACTGGGACGCTTACAGAAAGCAGCTGAAGCCTCGGGCAGTTTTCTCCAGCATGCTGTAGACAGCGCTAATTGCCGGCCTCTTGTGAAAATATTGTGGCCCCTCCTCATCAGTCCCCGCTGGAGCAGTGGTTCAGCGGGAGCCGCGGTGCCGACTCCCCGAGGCTCCCACGAGGCGGGCACAGGCTCCTGCCTGCGCCCGCTCCTCACGTCCTGCGAAACCTCTTTCCCGACCCCTGCATCCTTTCCCTGTGCTCTGGGGAAACACGATCACGGAGCCGGCAGGTACGTCAAGCAAAACCCCAAAACTGGGTGAAACCACAAGCTGGGGTGCGGCGGTCGGAGGCTGCAGCTGGGCCTTGTCCTGCTGCCCCCGGGGCGGCCCCGGCAGCGCCCCGCGTCCCTCGCCCCGGCCGGCCCAGCGCGGGTAGCGGGGCCCGGCCCCTCTGGCTCCGCCCCGGCGCTTTAAGGCGCCGCGGGGCCGCGCCGGGCTGAGACGCGCCGAGCCGAGCCGAGCGGAGGTGAGTGCCGGGGCAGGGGGGCCGGAGCGGACCCCGGTAGGGCTCGGGGGTGGTGAGAGGCACACGGCCAGCCGGGGCCGGAGAGGTGGCGGGGGCGATGCTCACCCGCTCCGCTGCTCTAATGATGGAGCTGCCACGCACCGGGCTTCCCCGACAAAGCCGTCTAGGATAACCGGATAGCCTGGAATTCCTGTGAGTCTGTCTTGCGGCTGGCTTAGGTCTCTTGAATCTGAGCCGCTGTTGGCAAACGGGTCGGAAAGGACTTGGCGGCTGCCGGGGCTTGTCCCGTGGATGCGTGCTGGGTACGAGCAGCTGCCATCAAGCCGCAGCAGACAGCCAGAATTATTGGTGTTGGCAGTGAGATCACCTGGATGTTTAATTGCTGCTTTTGAGCTCCCCGGAGGCCTGCGGGAACCAGCCGGAGAGTCCCGAGGGAGCAGGGCAGGCTTGAGGCGGGGCTGGCGGTCTGAGCCCGCTCCCCACGGCGCTCGGGAGGGAGCCCTGGGCAGCAGCAGGCTCCGGGCACAGCTGTGAGGAGAGGGCCGGGCCGGTGCGCTGTCCCGGGGCGCGGCTGCGAGGAGCGGTGCGCTGTCCCGGGACACAGCTGCTGCCGGGCACCAGCCCTCGCCCCCGAGGCGCCTCCTGAGCACCGCTGCCAGGAGGCAGCTCCTGCCGTTGAGTAACTGAGGAAATATTGCCGTTCTTCCCACGCAAGCGTCATAGGAACATCATGGGGAGGATAAATGGAAATACTTTCCCTGGAAGAAAATACGGTTACCTTGACCTACCAACTTCAGTTCCTTTTTATTTTTCATTTAATGAATTCCCAAAGCCCTTATCAGAAGTTTTGAGTTAGCTAATGGTTGTCGGGTCGTCTAGTATTCTGTCTCTCTCGGGGAAGAAAGGGTGGAGCTGCACCCTGTCTTGCCCAACATTTCATGTGAAATCTGGGGCAAAGCTGGGGAAACCTGATTCAGGTCCTCAGCTGTAGTGTGCATGGAAACTAAATTATTGTTTGCTAACAAAACGATTAAGGTAATGCAGGCTCATGAAAATGTACAATAGAACATGAGGATGGTGGTGATGAGAGGAAAAGACAGAAGTAGTTCTTGTACCAAATACCATTTACATTTTGGAAAGCAAACAAAGTGGAAAGGAATCTTTTCTCCTTTTCTTTTTTCCCCCCTGTCCGTGCATTCCTTTTCCAGAGCGTTGTGCGGCCTATATTCTCTTTAGCTAAGGACGCTCTTTGCTCTGATTGATGTCAGCTGCTGTGCGGTAGCACAGCCAAGCACTTGGATAAAAGAAATGGAATCTTGATTTTCAGACTGTACAGTTGTGCCAAGAATGACAAAAGCAAAGTGGGAAATGTCATAAAACTAATTTTATGAGCTAGGTCAGGGTATTAGTGCTAAACCATGGAGCAGTAATGCTGCTAATCCCATGGAAGTATTAAACAAAGGGCTTTCTCAGTAATTGGTGTCAGTGTGCAAATGGCACTGCTCAGCCACTCCGAGCAAGGTTCCTAAGCTGTTGCTTAGGAATGTACCCGAGGTGCCCCAATTTAGGTTAATAAACTAATCTCATTTTCCCACATGCCATGAATGGCTGTCTGCCTGTCTTGGACAAAGGTCTTGTAGCAGCTACCTGGCAGCATGTCTCACTTGGGAACCACACGTCCTACCTTGCACTGCTGAACTGCTGCTGCCCATGCTGCTGGGGTGGGAGGCTTGTTTCACCAGGCAAGATGGGTCACATAATTCAGATTTAGCCAAAACTGCTGCTCTCAGTTGTGATTTGGGAGTCTGATGAGGTAGACCTTGCCTGGGGTACAAGGCAGCTCGCTCTGCGCTGAGGCCTGTCCCACCCTTTGGGAGAAAAGAGCTCTTCAAGCAAAGTGCTCCTCTCTGGCTCCCTGGGGTGGCACTTCCAGCTCCTCTCTGTTGACAAGAGAGGCAACTGGAGATTGGTAGTCCTCTGCTCCTGGCTCAGAGGGATGAGCGCAGAGTTAACTGAAGGCAGCAGGCTCTGGGCTTTGTGTGGGGATGATGTTGTGTGTATCTTCTCCTTGTCAGGCCTAGGAGAGCTTCTCAGGGCAACTAAAGGTGAGTTTTGCAGAGAAAAGTCAGAAGCTCCCAAGAAATTCCTTCCCAGCCTCCCTCCCTGATGGCTGACGTGTGCTGCTGTGGGAACTCTGCAGGGAGGGAATGCTCTTGCTGGTGGGGGAGGAGGATGGCAGGAGGTGCCTTTGGGCACCTTCCAGTGGGCAAACCATGGTCCTTGTCCAAAAGCCCTGTGTGAAATGAGGATCAGTAAGGAGCACTGGGGTGGTGAGTGCTGAGCAGCTCTGCTGGGTTAAGCTCCTGGAGGCAGTAGCCCTGTCCGGCTGCTGCTGGCCTCTATGCTGGTGGGAGGTGGTGGTGCTGAGCTGAGCCTTCAGCAAACACAGCTGTGTTAGCTCACGGTAGCGGCAGTGGTGGCAGTAGGAAAGCCCCAGAGATCTCGAGGGTGATGGGCAGGGATCTGCTTTGGAGCTTTAACCCCAGACAGTGAACGGGAGGAGCTGGGGGGGAACCGCTGATGGTGGTGCCAGAGAGTGCAGGGGAGTTTGGGAGGGAGCAGGTCAGCTTGAGATGGGACAGCTACTGCTTCTGGCTTAATGTAAGAGACTGTTCCCAAGGCTACAGGCTGACACAGTAGGTGAGATGCCTGTCCCCAGAGTTTTCTGAGGGTCCATTGCAAGTAATGCATGAGAGGGGGTTTCACTTCCTTTTAAATCAGCTGTGGCTACTTGAGCAGTTGGGTTTGGTTGATATACCGGCCTGGTAAAGGTGCAGTTCATGTAACAGGGATGGAGTCCCTGGAAAATAATCCCCCTTAAACTTCTTTGAAGTGCAGGTGTGATCTCAAAGGAGTTCAGAATGTTCCTACAACCCTAATAAGTGGTTTTCCGGTGAAGTGAACTTTGGCTTGTTCCACATCCCAAATGACAGGCCCTGCAGTAAAACAAAATGCCATTGTTGGCATAACTGGTTTGCTTCTATCAGACAAGAGGCCCAGCATTAGTGAAGCATAGAAACTGAAATTATATCCATCTGGGGGGCCATTCGTTCCAGGTACAGTAAAGCTCTTTTGCATGAAACTGTAATTTGTGCATATCCAATTTATATAACTTTCAAAATCCCCGGGCAGGGACAGAGGACATGGCTCGTGAAGACTGTGTCTCTGTTTTTCTTGCTGTTCAGCAGCAGTGGTCTCTGTTCCCCTTGCCAGTTCGTCTGCTTTTACAAATAGCCGTAGAGAGCCTGCCTAAGCCTTTAAGTCTGGTCTGGCATCTGAAGAGTTGGGAAATTGAACTGGTCCCAAAATCTTCTCACGCAGTGGAGGGTCATGTTTTTAAACAGTTGATGAAATTACAGAGTTGTGCTCTGATGCCACCCAAACTTCACAGATCTGGTTTAAAGGAGCCTGTAAGCCCAGCTGTCCTGGGGCCAGGGTGATGGAGGACACTGCATTTAACAATGTCTCTTAATTGTTAATGCGCATTTAACGATCCCCTCCTCCCCTCCTGCCTGGCTGGGCACACAGAACCACCATGCCGAACTGGGGAGGTGGCAACAAATGCGGAGCCTGTGGCCGCACCGTCTACCATGCTGAGGAGGTGCAGTGCGACGGGAGGAGCTTCCACCGCTGCTGCTTCCTCTGCAGTAAGTATTCTCCTCCAAAACCTCTCCTGCTGTAAATGTGGGGGTCACAGCAGCAGGGGGCTGGTCCACAGGAGGTGTCCCTGACACTGGGAAGGGCAATGGCCAGAGGTGACTTTGTCCATCATGATTCCTGCATCCCCATGTGCTTCCTGGGCTTGGCAGTCCCGAGGGGAGAGCTCACCTCTCAGTGAGAGGTTTTGTCATGTCTCAGAGCAGAGCACATCCATTTGCACTCTTGCCAGGAGTACAAATTTCCTCAGGAGTCTGAGGGATCCTGAGGCTGGAAACCTGGCTTAAGCATGGCTCATGCAGAGGAGGAAGGTCAGTGGCAGAGCTTTGTTTGCACTGATCTGAGCTCAGCTGGGCTTCTCCCCGTGGTCCTGGGGCTGGCAGAGGCTGCAGGAACTGTTATCAAACTGCTGCCCTGGAGTCCTGTGCAGACCAGGACAGCAGTGCACACTAGCACAGCAGAGTTGTTGATGCTTTAGCACAGCCAAAAGCCTAAACTTTCTTGGCACAGAGGCCTGTGGTTTATTTCAGATGAAAGGAGTCCAAAGCATTATTTTCCAGTCCAACCAACAAGCCTAGTGAGGCATTGAAAATTGCTTTCTATGCTGAAAATGCCTCTGCTTAGATGAGGGGAACAAAGGGTCTCTGTGAATTGGAGGCTCCTACTTTGCGAGCAGACAGCCTCTCTGTCTGAATGAGAGAATTTTACCTTATTGCAAACATGAGGTACTGCTTTTCCCCACTTGTTGGTGATTAATACATATGGGCAGAACTAGGGTTTAGCCTTCTTATTTTGGCTGCAGTTACCCTGGGCCTCTCAAACAAGTTTGCTGTTAAGTCTGCTGCCTAGCCTTGGTGTGCTGTGCTGGCGTTGAGAGCCTCGGCACACCTACACTCCTTTCCTTGAGCTCTACAGTGGTCACAAAAAACAAAGATTAGATGCCTCGGCTGCCTCATTTTCAGCCTTTTATGGGAGTTACTATTAAAAGAAACCTGGAACTTGCAGTCAAACAATGGCTCTAGTGTGTCTGAATACATGGTTTTCCTTAGTGCATACTTCTGTTGGGGTTAAAGTCCAAAGGCTTAACAAACATGCATTAATTGATTTACTTATTGGATATTATATAAAAAGAACCTTGGAGCTAATGATTGCCATACACAAAAGTCACCCAGTGTTTTGCAGACATTAAAATCTTTAAACAAAATATTCATTGAGAGTGTTTCTTTTTTTCTCCCCCAAATTCTTTTTCATGGGCATAATGCTGTTGCAGATGGAAAGGGCACGGCAGTTGGCATACAAAAGGAGGTTTAGGAAGGAAATAGTTCTCCTTTCTACTGTAACCTTGAGTAGAGGGCTTGCATTGTGCTGGAGGACAATGTAGGAATGCCAGAAAAGCACAGCCCCTCCAGTGTCAGCTGAGAACCAGCCCCAGCTCTGCCCTGAAGCAGTATTGGGAGGGTGAGGGAGGTGGGAAACCTTGAAGATTCGGGTTTTTTCCCAGCCCCACCCTGGCCAAAAGGGCAGAGCAGGGGCTCTTCTGTACTGATAGGCTTTGGCTTCATGCTGTATGGCATCTGTCAAGGGAAACTGCAGACTGCCCTCTCTGGGTTTCTGAGCAGCCTCGTTCATCAAACCACGGCAAGTTTCCAGGCTTTAAATGTCACGGTCATGAAGAGGTGGGAGGGAATAGAGCCCTTTATGGGGCTAAGCATAATTCACAAATTCAAACAGCAACTTGCTCCCTCTAATCTCTGGTGGTCCCACTGCCTAATGGGAAGAATTTTGGACAGGGAAAACCATAACATCACTTCTCACTTGATTTTTGGCTTACCATGTGTGCTGATGGAAATAGTCCCTTAAGGCAGTTTAATTATTTTGTTTTTTTACCTCCAGTGGTCTGCCGGAAAAACTTGGACAGCACAACTGTAGCAATTCATGATGCTGAGGTTTACTGCAAATCTTGCTATGGGAAAAAGTATGGCCCAAAAGGTTATGGATATGGCCAAGGGGCAGGCACGCTGAACATGGACAGGGGAGAGAGACTAGGCATCAAGCCTGAGAGGTGAGTGAACTGAGTTGGGGGTGCATGGCCTTCAGTACTACTTTCAGAGAAGTCTTTCAGGCTGGATTTTGTTTATCTTCATGTTGGGAATAGAAACGCTACAAAATACCCCAGTCTAGTTGAATGCAGGGCATTGAACCTGCATTGCATGAAGCTCTCACTGGTGACTGTGTGAGTCAGAACAGTAGAAGCAGGAGTTAGTGCAAGCAAGGACACACTCATTTTATGAATGAGCCATAGGGGATTGGATTATGGAGCTGCTGATGGCATTGCACGAGCTCGCAGAGGTGAATGTGGGTCTCACATTGCTCTACCGTTCTACAGATTCTTGCAGGGATGGATTTGGACAACTGAGAATCTGGGCTACAAGCAGAATGAATTTTGAACTGGCAAATGAAGAACCATTTGTGCTTAATTATAACCAAAACCAAAAGTCACATTAAATAGTAAACATTCCTAATCTGATTAAGTTCTTGCTGTAAAGTAGAGCATTAGGAATGCCAGAAAAGCACAGCTTTTCTGTGGAAAGAAGCTGAGGTATGTCTCACAACGTGCTTCATGCAAGTTCCCAAATGACTGCTTAATATTTATATGATGTATGCTCTGCAGCCAGGTTCAGTGATCTATTCAGGTTCCTGATTATAATCAGTGGACAGGAACTTAATAGAATTATTTGTATCTTACTGTCTGAAAAATCCATGTTCTGATGGAGTTCAGTTCTTCTAGTTAAGTGAAAAAAGGAAGGCTCTGAAGAAATTAGCCTTTACAGTACCTTCTTTTTATCCTTTAAAGCACGGCCTTTCTCTTGTTGTTGTGGCTTTGGTTTTTTCCCTACCAAGTGTAATTGGATAGCCTTTCTGGTAACTTAATTCTCCAGTTTTGCAGCAGTACTGTATTCTGTACCTTGTGCTGGGTGCTGGTCTGTTCATGTTGCTAAGCAGAGCAAGAGACCATTTGAGTAAGAGTAGAGAAAACAAATGTCCTGTTTCTTTCAGCACTCCTTCTCCTCACCGGCCCACCACAAATCCAAACCCTTCCAAGTTCGCTCAGAAGTTTGGAGGGACAGAGAAATGCTCCAGGTGTGGTGATTCTGTTTATGCAGCAGAGAAAGTAATAGGAGCTGGAAAGGTAAGGAACTGCATGTGTCGTTTTGTACCTGCTATGTGGACTTTAAATTGGGCAAGGTGTGTGACGTCAGTCCCAGCAGGGAACCAACTGCAGGGCAGTTACCTTAAAACTGCATTTCTTTGCACTGGAAATAATCAAATTAATCAACTTAATTGAAAAAAAAGCATTTGAAATGCAGGGTGATGAGTGACCACCTCAGAGGTGAAGATTTAATATTGTCTCATGTTTAAGACTTGAAGAAAACTACAGAAGCCCCTCACCCAGAAGAGGAAACAATCTTTAGGCGTGCAGCTTGTGAGGGAGGCCGAATGTTTCATCTAAAGAATGTTTCATCTGAAGGGGGATGGTCTCTGAAAATACCATGTTAAACTGCATATCAGTCTGCCTGGTGTCTGGCTTACTTGCTACAGAGAGCCAAGATTGCTCTGAATTGATCACAGCAAGCCCAAACTTTCAGAGTGCTGCTCTGAGCAGAATGTTGGGTGGAATCTGGGGCTTTGTGCTGCTCACAGAAATGCAGATGCTCTTGTCTGCTGCTGGTGCACTTCAGCTGCTTTTCATTGCACCAGTCTCTAACCAATAGTGATGCAGATATCTTCAGTTAATGTGTTTTTTTTACCAACTTGGGCATTCTGTGTATTAATACTACTGTCTTTATTTTTTCTCTAGCCATGGCACAAGAACTGCTTCCGATGTGCCAAGTGTGGAAAAAGCCTAGAATCTACAACCCTAACTGAAAAAGAGGGAGAAATCTATTGTAAAGGTGAGAAAAGAAGCAAAGAGCATTTGTTTATGGTTCAAGATGCCTTACAAGGACAAATAGTCAATGTCTTGCTGATATAAGAAACATTCAGCTTACAGTTACATGGAAGTGCTCTGTAAGTCATAGGAATAGAGTAAAAAATGGAATGGATATTACTGAAGCTGCTGATGTAATTGACATCTGCATCAAGTAAAACATCACATAGTGAGAAATGCAGCAGCAGCCTTGCCCTGCGCCTGATCAGAGTAAGGAAACAAGCCAGCAAGCATTGTGCTCTGCCTTCTTGAGTGGTTGTGGATGTAAACTTGATCCACACAGTGGTTTGATGACAACAAATGACTTAACAGATACCAAGCCACAGACTGGACCTGTCAATTGCTCTCACAGAGTGGGCTAGGAGCTACACAGATGGAACAGTCCTGATTACTGAGTTCAGTCCTGTTAGTTATGCAGCTTAACAAAATGTTTCTAAGTGTTGCTTCCCAGGGGGATATTCTAGTGATTAAGGAGAAGCCACTGAGAGGCTTAGCCCAGACAGTGCTGTTCTTAATTAATGTGCCAGAAGACTCAGCTACTGTGTGTTCATCTTTCTCACAGGTTGTTACGCGAAGAACTTTGGCCCCAAGGGATTTGGGTATGGCCAGGGAGCAGGTGCCCTTGTTCATGCCCAGTGAGGGGGCTAAAAACGCCTTCCAGTTCTGCTGAGATCCTGCCAGAAGGAGCAAGAGTTTTCCAAATGTTACTAACTACTGTGAAACAGATTCTAGTTACTGTAGTGTACCTTCAGCCAATGATTTTAAAAACAAACACACACGCTGCTTTTTTTCTTGCCTTGTGTATCACACTGTAACACTTTTAATACTGAGTACCAATTCAATAAAGCTTTGCTTGTTGATATACCCTAACTCTAAGCGTTGCCTACTTTGTCAGCAATAAAAGTGAGGGGAGTGTTACTGGGTACTTCAGGGGTGGAAGAATGATGCTTTACAGACTTGATGCACAGCTCTGCTGAAAGCTGGACATATGCAGTTATGGCCTTCAGAGCTGAATAACTCTCCTCCAGCATCACACCATAATATACGTGTGTGCAAGGCAAAGAGCTGCTTGCTGCACAAAAGTAGTAAATCTTAATCTACTGCTCTCTAGGGTGACACAGCTCTGAAAGTGATAGATAAGGGGTACCTGTGTGCCTAAATGGCTGCCTGTCTCTAGCACAGAGTCTCTAGTAAATGAAAACCAAACCGTAATATTCTGGGGGACTGAGCGTGCTTTGGTATTGAGGTACTGTTATGCACAGAACTTACTGTGCAGGAATACTCCACCAAGACAGCCGCAGATTAAGAAGTTAGGTAAAGATAGGAAAAGAACTTTGAAACTCTTGTCTAGTTCGAGAAACAAGCTGATACTTCTTTGGGATAAAAGAACCTTCACAACACTGAATTTATGGAAACACATATAACTGGGACTGCTGCAATGAAACACTAAGCAATTGTGTCAGCGTGGTCTAAAGCAGTTTCAAGCAACATCTATGACTATGGTCTGAGGCAGTGAAGCAGTTCAAGCCAAAAGCCTAATTAGAAAAATATGTACTACTCAAAATAATACACAAAGAGTATTTTGTACAGGTTATAAAGGAACCATGCAGATAGGAGGAAAAACAAGCCAGCTCAGTGACCCAATAACTTGTCCAGTTCACAGAGCAGGAAAGATTAGAGCTGAAAAAGACAACAATAACTCTGAAGCAGCACATTTCAGGTGGGAGTGAGACAGTAAACAACAGCACAGCCTAGGAAACCTAGGAAAAACTCTCAGTCCTGCTACTCATACCATGGACATTGCTTTCATAGCAAGGAAGTCTGATTTTACTAAAAGGCAGCTAATGGGAGGTGCAAGGCACTGAGCTCTAGTAGAAGCATAATGAGGGTGCAGAGGGCTGGCTTCTTTCCAAAAAACCCCAAACCCAGGAGCCAGCTTTCAAATCATCAAGACTCCCAAACACAGCAATTCCTCTGGTGGAGAACTGCAAATCTTGGATGGAGATCTTCAGCACAGGTTGAAAGTCTTCCCTGGTCTTTTCCTGACAAGCTAATGGATGGTCAGCCCAGACACAGCCTCACCAGGAACACTGCTTGGGGAAGGGGTGAACACCACCACCAATTCTCAATGCCAATAGCAAAACAAGACTCAGCGGAAAAACACTTTTTTCTTCCCATTAGATGTGCTCCTAAGTCCTAGCCTTACACTTTAATACACCTTGCTGGTTATAAATATCCTGATTAGATTTGAACATGGATTGTTACCTTGTTTCTGCTCAAACTCTAACCTTTAGTGTGGATCAGAATAGCCAAGGTAGTCTGTGTCCTGCAAGTGCCACTCAGAAGCACACATCTTGGTGACACATCCTAGCCCTATGTAGATGCCTGGCTGACCCTCAGAATACCTCAAATGACATTATTATAATGTCATATATGAAAGGACATTAGGCCACATGAAGCATTACCTAGATGGAGTTCTCCCTTAAGAAAGCATGCTTGCCAGCATGCTTCACTCAAAAGACAGGAATACTTAATTTAGTGAATGCTAACTTTAATTGGTAGTGCAAAGGTGTAATTTACCACAGTGTAGTAACTCACAGGATTTCACATCTGTTCAGATTTGGGTGCATGCCATCTGTAAGACACCTGTGCCTCTTTCCAGAAAGGCTTCTGAAACTGGACACAAACTACACTGCATGAAATCACACCCCAAGTCAATACAAACACTGCATCTAAGAGTCAATATTTATTTGATTAATAACTTACAAAATTTAACAGATTTAATTTACGTAAGGAGAGCTAGTTTATTAAACATTTTACAGATTTTTTTTGTTCACAATGTAATACACATCAAGATCTTGACAGTATTAAAATAATACTTGGCACAGTTATAAATAATATACAAAAAAATCCACAGCTTAAAATGTAGTGATGCTGTTTTACACATTAATTGAAAAAAAATCTGGTGGACATCAAAGAATACAAAAACCTGCAAAGAAACAGCACATGTTTAGGGCCAAGACAAAATTCCTATTTATTCTACCTATGTCAGATTAAGTTGGTCTGATCTGCTGTTGGTCTAGATCAGCTTAAGTTTCAGAAGCAATGCAGTTTTGGTTCAACAAGTGAATTTTAAGTTTGATAACTTGACAGAAAAAATGCTGCATAGTTGGCTCCCCCCTGCTTGCTTTATGATTTCACATCAACAATTCAGTGTTACTCAAGACAAGTTACATTTTGCACTGGAAACTTCATACATCCCAAATCCATATATGCATGTTAATTTTCACAACTACCTATTATCGCTCAGATTCTGCAGGTCTCAACAAATCTGTCACCAGAGAGCTACTGACATGGAAATAGTGCAGAACTTCCTACGTGCTACCAAGGATCACCTCTTCTTTTGCAAACATTTTTGACATGGAGTGCATGATACAATTCATGGTATTTAATGCTACTGGGCAAATGTGACCAAAACTTGCATCATGCACTGAACTGGGTGATATTTTATAAAGTGTGTTGAAGCTCCTCAAGCCAACCAACCCCCAACTAAAATGTGAAAAAAGAAATTAATGAAAAAATATGCAGAACATCATTGGTGATCAAAACAAACCATAGTGTAAAGCTTTCATGCTTTTTTCTGATTAGAAAAAAAAAAATGAATAACTGAAGTCAACTGTTTTCACAGAAATAGAGCATGTTTTTGTTAGGATTACAAATTTTGTCTGACAACAGTAGCCAAAGCTTCTTCACCCCTATACCCAAACCTCTCCTGCTAAAAGTGTCCAAGACAACATTGATTTTTCCAGTATTAAACATTCAAGGACTCTGATGCTGCACTTCTGTAAATCCTGATATCTGGTACTTGCAAACTAAGTGTGTGTCTTGAGATCAATGAACAACTACAGAAAAAATGTTTACTTGCAAATACTGAACATCAACTATTTACAGTTTCACTGCTCCTCCTACTAAGGCAAGGGCCGGGAATACCACTAGATTGCTTTATTATCTGTAATCTGCATATTACAGAAAACGCTAATTTTGCCAAGCATCAAACATGCAGTGAATTTGCAGGGCATAATGCCTATTAACAGCAATATTTAACATCACTAAAAGCTCATTAGATATCTTCCTATACTTTTTTGGTTGAATAAAATGAAAATGAGCAGCTTTAAACACACTAAACACACACTCACAGAGAGAAAACTATTTGATAAATTATTTATATACAGATACACATTCTTTACACTGGTCTCAGACATCTGCTTTCAGGACCCTCCCCAAACTCCCCTCACAGGTTCCTTGAACCACTGGGTTGCTACAGCACTTAGAAGAGAACTAAACTGATTCTCAGTCTCTCTGTAAACAATAGTTAAGGAAGCAGTGAACAATTCACTATGAGTATATGAAAACACCATAACAAAAATCAGTGCATCACATTCAAGAAAAGCCCCTTTGGAATGCAATTTCAGATCATTCCTTACCTTCCAAACACATCTGTAGCATGAGAACTTAAAAACAGAAATTAAGGGTGATTTCCACGTGCCAATGCACCATCTTCCTCAGAACACTGCTCTGTGTTTTCTGTGCGCACGTGCCATTATGGGGATTCTTAACATTTTGTTTTTGTTAAAGTTTGGGTTCCATTATTTCACATCCAAATGAAATAAGCATTTCAGGCAACTTTGGGTTCTTCTTCTCCAATTGCATTCAATTTTAAACTATCTTGTCTTTTAATAACTGAGACTTTTGCTTTTACATCTGTGGTATCCCCCATGTAATTTCTCTTCCAATGTGTCTCCAAATACACTACACTGTACTGTATGAGGACCAAACCTAATACTAAAACATTGCTAGTTTGTAAGTTGCTTATACAATTACTTCAAAGATAATTATTTTTTCCCCACTTTTTTTCCCTGAACATTATATACTGTAAACTAATTTTACAGGTGTATCATGCATTTAGGCAGGGCTTTAACTTTGACAGAAAAGCTTTCCTTATTGGCGCAGCTGTTTATTTCAGACTACATTATTTCAGAACAGGGTTGTTACAAGTATTTAGTTGTACCACTAACTGGTGGCAAAAACAATCACCAAAAAACGTGGGCAACATATTTTTACTCAACATTACCTGACGTGCCCGACTGCTATAACTTAACATGTTACAGGGGATCCCCACCACAGCATGTTTATAACAGTACTGAAAAGCACATTTTTCAATGTACATCTTACTACAGAAAATCTGTATTAAAAAAATCACATTACAGGAACTACAACATAGCGATCAGTGAACTCTGTATCATGAAATTTAGTTTTATGTTCTAGATTCTTGTTTCAGTGGAATAATTGATATTGGGATACAAATTTTTCTGCTCAGCACAATATAACTATTTATGTCAATACTTCAATAATCTCATGCTCCATTGTGAAAGACATTAAATAAAAAACCCGATAACAAATACTGTGAATATGTTGTCATGAATAATTCTCATGTTAAGAACTGTTAAAATCCCTTTTTGATCCTCCTCCTCTTCCTTATCAGGTTTGGCAGTTTATTCTGTCCATTTTTACTTTTGTTAATAAAATTCTGATGAAGAGAAGGTACCTTTATGATTCATCATCAGCCCTACACATAGCATGCTACTCTTCAAGGGATGCGGAGTCGAGAGAGAGAGAGGGAAAATTTTCCAGGCACCACTCAGGATGATATGCTCACAGGATGAAGGTGGTGCTACACTAGCTGGTAGCCTGATCCTGAAGTTTGGTCATATTCTATTGTATACTGCCTTGTCCAGTCCACAATAACAGGCCGAAAAAGACCACAGCATCTGAATTCAAAGAAGTCTATAATGTTCCTTATGCATCCATGGCTAAAAACAAAAGAAAAACACACATTAGCAAGCAATGTCATTGCTCATCTAACAAAGTACACAATCTTTTGCCTACCTACAAATTTGATTCTCCACCCTTAAAGTTTCTAACTTTAGAAAACGAGCTCTGTTCAGAATTTTTCTCATACTTGATCAGCAAGTTGATGAGTAAGTTCTGAAATAAGAAGTGGTCACCAGACTGGTAAATGTTTGATCCTTGGGCATAATCAAGACACCAACTTTCTTCCACTGTCCACCAAAACATGTTTTTAGCAGTCCATCACCATGTAGCACAACCTTAAAACAGATCCTGTTTTAAGAGGACAGTTGCATTGTACAGATGGATGCAAAACAAAATGGCATGAAATGAATGTCTTCCTAGAATAAATTCCATATTTATTGGTATCTGTTTCTGCATACATACTGGTTCACCAGCTGCAGGTCTAGAATCAACCAGGTCCCTTGACAACACAAAATTAAGAAAACATGATCTGAATTAAATGAACAATTCAAACACTATCTGTGGTTGAATCAATTAACTGTCAAATATTTAAGAAAGCTACATAAAAACTCCCAACATACTGGGAATTTTTAACTTAATTAGACATGGGCTGAATAGATCATAGTTTTCTGGAAGAGAAGCTCATGTAATGATATATGAGAGAGCAGGTCTAAGCAAAAAGGAGATGAAACTATATGATGTCAATGCTTCATATGACAGGTGATGCCAAGTCAGTTATTTCAGACATCTGGTGTTATTTTCAGGTGTAATTTTTATAATAGCAGCTATTTCAGTTAAAATGGTTTGTGAATGTGACAGCAGTTTGGGATCAAACCAGCACTTTTTTCTTATCCTACGCACCACCCTGTGTTTTCCAGGCAAATTATTTGGTTTTGTTACAGCTCTAATCTGTAGGAACACTGCAACTACAAGAAATGCTTGTCTGCTTCTCACAAGTTTTCTACGAAGAGATATTAAAAAAAGACCACACAAACTCCTAACACAGAAATCCATCTGCTACAGAACAGAATCACGGCATGGGCAGGTTGAAAGAGACCACAGTGGGTCCTTGGCTCAACCAGGGTCATCCTAGAGCTCATTGCACAGGATTGTGTGAATCCATGCTGACTGCTCCTGATCACAATTCCTATCTCCTTTACCCTGTGTGGCACCAGAAAGAGCAGCAGCTCCCACAGGAGGCACAGCGTGTGCAGCAGGATGAGATGTGCTTTTTTCTTTTTCCAGCTCCTTTTGTAACATGCTCTCAACCCACCAATATACCAGCTTCATGCCTTCATTGATGTCCTGCTTTGGCTCCACAAGCTGCTCCATGACCCTGTATTCCATCTCAGTGCTATTTCATCCCCAAGCCCCCATCTTTCATCTTGCACCCCCATCACTACAGAAACCAGAATCCCAACCTACTCTTTTACATACTGATGCCCAAAAACTGTATGCATCAGCTTGCTCTCACCCATGCAACACCCACTTAAGTTCCTGGGACATCCTGCTCCCTCCCCACAAACAGCTTTGGCCATGCTCTTCCTGATGAATAGGAAGAAAGGGAAGTCTCTTTTCTCACAGTAGAGAAAAAGGGAAGCTACTGCCCACAGCAACTTCACCAGCACAGTAAGTATTACTCAGGAGAAAGTGCCCAGTGTGGAAATTAATGTCCAGGTCAACACAGACATGCTGCAGTAAGCAACTACCTCTGGTCTGAGCATCTGCTTTATAAAGATGATACTTATTTCACCATCAACTCTACAGTGAAATACAACCACTGCTGGAAAGCATTCTTTCCTGTGTTTGTCCCTCCTACGCTACAAAACATTAATCACTTCCTTTAACTGGACAGAACGTGTAACTGAAAATAGCTGACAAGATTCAGCACTCCAAGTAGAGAAAACAGTCTGGAAGTGTTTAGATGTGTTCTGCTTCAACAAGCAAGCAACGTGATTCAAATGTATGCAAGGCTACACAAATAAGAAAACTGTATATGCTTCAAAACTTACTTGAATGGGCTTTCAATAGATGTGGTTGTAACTTTAAAGTGCTTATATCTTCTTGCATTCATCCTTTCATTTGTTGTGATACCCAAGCAAGATATCTTAAGACAGGAAGAATAAGTATTTTAGCTCACATAAAAACATGCAACCAAGTACTGCACAAGACAGACTGAGAAAGGACCAAATTTACTGGATTAAATTTATTTTAAAATTTATTTGTAAACAAACGAGTTTTTGACTGGGGAAATTATCAGGAGCAAACATAAACCATAAGACTTTGAAATTGATACATGTTGTAAGTGACAAATATTGTAAAAATGGACGACAAAATTTAAACTTCCTGTAAGTTTCATCTAAGCTTTAGAGGATAATCTTTCCAGAAGATTTCCTGGAAAAAGAAATTAAGTCTCATGGTTCATTAATGGCAAGTCATACTTCAAGGCTTTCAGTATGACTTTTCTTTCCATAGAAAGGATAAAAAGAAAAACAACTTGGGTTTGGTCAGACTAGAGTATAATAATATAGCCTCACCTCACACTGAAGCAGTGTAAGAAATTATTGCATCCTCTTTCATGTTACCACTCCCTTTCAGTTAATAACATACAGCATTATTATAAATTTGCCCCATGGCTCTTATCCTCTATTAGTCTTTGTTGCCTTTTTCTGGTCTGTTTTACCTTTTTGTCATTCTGAGAATGGAAAGCAAGAGGTAGGTATTTTAACCTCTTGCAAAAAAAAAAAAGGCCATGTGAATTAGAGCTAAATGATGCCTAATACTGAGAGACAGTAGATGCCTGCCTCCTCCAGCAGGGCTGAGAGATTAAACACTTGGTCTAGCACAATGAACATGCAAATTTAAACGACAGAACTATTTGATATTCTTATGTCACAGTAATGTCACAATCCAAGACATGGCATTATGAGTGAAGTGCCCTTCCATACCTGGTACATCTGACACATGAGTAACACAGCCACCCACATGAAGTGAAACACACTGTTTAGAAACATCCAAAACATCCACGGAGAACAGGTAGCGATCTGTGTAACATAGGTCCAAAATCCATCCTTTGTGTAACTTGTCTCACAGTGGAAACCCCAGTCTAGAGGGAAAAAAAAAGTCAAAAAATATACAAAGATTTAAGGTATGTTTGTTTTACAGCAACATATAATGCCCACATTAGAATGTGTTAAATTAAATACGAAAATGACAAGTGCCAGAATTCTGAGCTTTACTTGCTCTCTTCCTTTCCCAGCTCCTTGAATACATGACACATGCACATACTTGTCTGTGATGAAAAAAAAAAAAGATCTAGAACAAGAAAAATATCTTCTAAATTAAAATACTCAATATAATCAAATATTAATGTGCAGTTCAATTCCAGAATAAAAATACCCAAAACCCTGATAAGGCAAAGACCTGTAAAACTCCATATGAGGAGATAAAGTATTTAGAAGCAATATTTAGAAGCAATTTTTTAAAAAGTCAAAAATCACATTTACTCACAAGAGATACATCCATAGATCATCCAGCAGATCATAAAAAGCAGGAAGAACAGGTATCCCATAAAATAACGATGGTTGCCTGCTCCTAAAGTTGCACAACAGGGACCAAATTACTACACTTTCAGCAGCAGAAAGACAACATTACACCAGAAAGTTTAATTGCTTGCTTAGAAGTACTGCTTATTATTGTATACAGAAACATTATGCTACAATATTAAGCCTCTATAACTTCAAGACAGTGAAATTAGCTGGTTTACTTATGATTTTTCTTTTATTTCTCAGACAACAAAGCAACTTTAATTTTCTGTCATGTTACAACTGCAATTCAGTAATTCATTCGTAACCTCTTTCATGAACTAATAAAATTACTGATAGACAATATTTAGAGCAAAGTTGCTGACAGCTGTTGCAGAGCCCTTAACAGCCAGGAATTGAAAATTGGTAAGTATTTGTTAAAAGCCACTGAAAAATCATCAAACTATGGAGTTCACTTTGTTAAAAGTAACAGAAATATGAACAAATATACAACCTTCTTTGATAATAAACTAACTCAAATCTTATGTTTGGATGCCTGATGAAGCTAGCTAAAAATAAAATATCTAGTAAAACTTGTAAAACAAATACCTGTAACTGAACAAACAAGGTCTAGGAAACCTAGCTATAACAATGAATGGGATAAAAACAACTCTGCTTTAGACAGAATTCTAATGCAAGAAAACTCAGTTACTAAAAGACTGATCTATTTTTAACAGTAGCAGAGCTAAAAATATGCCTTTTATGAGAGTACATCATAATTCTGAAGTACTCAGCCTTCCTTCTGTTGGTAAAATATGTCCAGTGTTGCAACCTTCCAAGAGCTCCAGGCTGTAAACTAAACCCACAGAGATGATAATGGGCTACAAAAGCTTTGGCTGTCATCATTTACCAGCACAGCATTTACTTCTTTATTATGTCAAATGTTTTCCCTGCTAAAACAAGAGCATCCTCTGGAGGCAGAAAATAATCAAGTGCTTTTAGCAAGTGAGCTGAAAGACTGTATAAATAAGAGATGAGGAAAAACATACATATAACACAATCTAGACTAAACATAAGACACTTCCTTGAAAATCAAACAAGTTCCTGAAAACACAAAATCATGTTGTAATATTGCCTTCAATTACCTAAGGGCATATGAGAAAGCAGTGGGAATGTCCCTAAGGTATCACTTTCATTTGCATTCTAAATTTCAGAACTGTTAAGTTTCATAAAAGACATTCTATAAAGAACACAGAAGTTAAACAGTGGCCTAGAAGCCCATTTGAGAAACATCTGATGGGATGCTTCTTTCAGCAACATCTTTAGTAATACTAAACAAAATTCTGCCTAACAGGAAATCCATATGTGTGAGGTAAAAGCATGTAGCATTTAAAACTATAAATGAAATAGTACAATCTTGATCGCAGTTTAAAAAGAAAAAAAAAAGTGAAAAAATAAACTGGAGAACCTGTACTTTGAACTAAGATTAGGCAAAACACAGTACTGTGCTCTACAGCTGCCTCCTGGACTGGCAGGAATAGAGTCCTCCTCTGCAGTTAAAATAAAATTTTAAAAACTGTAGAAAAACAATGCTATGTTGATACTCCATTTAGAATACAAATATAATCACTTCCAGAGATTTGGTTGCTGTATTTTAACTAAAATTTTGAGGAAAACAATTTGCCCTAGTTGCCAATTCCTTTATTTTTCAAATAGTCTCCAGTTTTTGTCAACCTCTTAAAAATGGTAAAAATATTCTAGGTGTCTTTATATGCCAAGTTTTATCCCCAAAGGATTTATTTTAAAGTGTCTGTAAACACTCTTACAAGATTTCTCAGTCCTATCTTTAGCAACATTCTTATCTTTTTAACACATTCCACACACATCCAAATTCCACCTTTCCAGAAAGGCATGATTCATGCTTCCCTTTTTGGCAAACATACCACAAATGCTGTTTTAAGAATGGATTCTGTTTTGCAATCCCATGCTTAGAGTGACCACGTACCAATGTGAGACAGAGAAGCCATATAAGGTTGTTCAGACCACCATCCCTCCAGTTCAGCTCCAGCTCCCATACTGTGATTTCAAATGCTTTTTCCCAGCATACTTTCAAGGGCCCTAAGTTTACCTCCAGTTACCCCTCTCTGTACACTACCAGTAAAAGACAGATTCTACTTTTCCATCATCACTGTGACTTAAAAACCATTTCCTCCACCTACCCTAATCCCATCACTCATACACTAAAACTAAGGGCTTTCCTTCCCTATTTGTTTTTTGGTTTTTTCTGGTTACAGATTAAAATACTGGATCTTTCTGTCCCATTGACACATACTCCTTGGTATCTTGTAAAACCTGAGCCCATGTTCCCCTGCCTGTCTGAATTAAAAATTTCTTAGTTTTTCATTGTAAAACATCTAAAATATAAAACAAAAATATCTCAGATAGTAACATCTGTAGGAAACATAAAACAGAAGGGGGTGATATAAATTGATCAATGAGACTTTAGAGATGTTCTATTACAATTTAAATGCCAAGATTTTACTCTTGATTTTCAGACCAAACTACTCTGATTATTCACTATTATATCTATTCGAAAGGACTACAATGAAGCATTTATGAAACTGTCAACTGTCAGTGAACCCAGGTCTTAACTCCTCCCCAAGATTAAAGTTACCTCTGCTTGTGTCCTAAAAAATTAAACACGTGAAGCAAGCTGCACTCATTTCCTAGCTGAGAGGTCTTCAGTGCTCCCTGCATAATAATGGTTTTCAAATAAGTTTCTCAAAAAAATATGACTGGAAATAGCAGCATTTAGAGACTTTATTTCTGTTTTACATCCATTCATTTAATAATCATTGGGGAGAACAAAAGACAACCTGGATGGTCGAAAAGAGGAGAATACCTCAACAGGAAGTCATTCTGGATCTAACTTGTATAATCATACCAATTTTAAATACACATACTCTACCAATAAGCTACTGAATATTGGTGAAAATGAAAAATTTCATCTTATGTAATGGATATTAATCAGTTGTGGAACTGGGACATACCTTTTCAGCCATAAAGCTTTGAATCTTTTCATTACTAAACTTCATGTCAATTAAAATACATATGTAGCAAACTGAATTAGACACAGAACAATTTTGAGGACGGGTATATAATAGACAATACAAATGAGAATAATGCAGAGAATCACATGTAGAAAAAGAATTGAGCTCAATACTGAAAAGCTTTTCTTAAGAAGCCAAGTCACTTCCACTGTGAAATGAGAACAGGCAGACCTTGCAGAGCATTTTAGCAAATTGCTCACCTACGCAGTTCCCCACCCACGGGCAGTGGTGATCAAACTTCGCTATACATCGATTGCAAACACCGCAGTGTTTGGACCTCACTGGCTTCCGTATCTGCAACAGATAACAAACATCTGTTTAGAAAAGCAAGTTACCCTGATGTATTTTAAATAGGAGAAAACACAAACCCTCCATTTAAATGTAAATTGATTGTGCTATTGTTAATTCCTCAGAGAACTTCAAACTTGAAGGTAATTCTAAAGGCAATCCTAGGTATTTAGCTTAATCTACTCACTTTTTAACACAAATATCCTTAAAACTGCACTGAAATGATTTTCACTTTTTTTTTCTTATACAAAGAACTATTTTCCTCATACAAAGTTCTTCTATCACCTCCAGCTATTAAGCTTTGTATAGCAACCAGCTTCATTTCAGCTTTTAACAATGAAAATAAAGAATGAGCTTGAGTTCCATGATTGTGTATCATTCATAACCAAGCTCCAAAATAAACGTTCCAGGTTATTTTCGAAAGACAGAAATATGATTCAACAAGCAGAACTCAATGGAACTTAAAATGCTAAATTACTCCCAGAATTTTTTTCTTGAAAGGTTATGTCTTGAAAGAAGTGTTCTGAAATATATATGTATATACACACACACATCATTTTTAAGGTGCCACATCTGTATATAATTTTCCAGCTTCAAATTTGGAGATACAAACAGCATTCATGTTCCACATACATCAGAGCTCTGCAGTGTTAACACTGATATGCGTGAGCATTTTGTATCTGCTAGTTAACTTCCAAAGAAAAAATATGTTATATTTGTTTTACAAAAATTAAGACTTCTTTCCCCTACTCCTGACTATTGTCAGATAGGGAAACACACTTGATTTTTGAAAAAAATATTTTACTAGAAGCACAACATAACTTTACTGTGAGTTATGGAGGTAGTGGAATGTCACATGTGATTTTTATAACTTGCTAAGTGTATAACCAACCAACCTGGTAGATATACTGGATACTTGAATTTTGACAATGGCAAGTTATTTCCAAAATCATAATATTTTCCTCTCACTGTTGCCTTTTTTTTGTGTACATATTATGTACTGAATACACTGCTTAGATTAAAGAGTACAAATAAATTCTCCCTTCGAAACTGCAATAAGGTCAAATATATGTTCATTACAGGAACACTAATTTTGGCTTAGCATTAAAGAAAAAAAAATAAACAGAGAAATTGATAGAAAAATATACTACCAAGCAGGTACTGCAGAATATACTGAGGTCCAGACTTCCTGTCTCTGCAAGTTCTACTATTGTCTGCAGGAAAAATAAAATTAGAATTTAGCATATAAACAAATGGTGACAAGCATTTTCAGACCTGTGGCTGTGAACCCTTTATTTCAGGTACTTTCTACACACAGGAGCAAATTCATTTCAGATCAAACTGATTTTGAATCTACTTTATTAGACCAATATGCATATTTACTTCTAAATTAACTCTAGTTTATACTTATTCCTAGTCACCTACTGTGATTTCAGTGCTGCTGGTGTCAGTTTTGGTACCCTGGACAAATTCATTATGAGTCCCTCTGACTTCAGTGGGAGTATAACACTACACTACAGACTAACAAAAGGATGCAAAAACAAATGTGCATAGTCTCATGCACATTCAACTCAAAACTGGAGTTCAGTATTTGCTTGTCCACAAGCAAAATCTCAAACCTGAGGAGAACAGAACTGAACAAGAGCAGATGAAGAGCTTTTAAATACAAGACTTGTGCAAACTCAGGATCACTTCCTTCAGATCCACATCACTGTGCTTTGTAAACCTTTGTGTGCCTTCTATGCTTTCAAACTACAGGAATATCTTATTTACTCCTTCCCTTGCTTTAAGTGTGATTTGGGTTATTTTGTAACACAGAATGAAGGACATGACATATTAAAACAACAAACATCTGAAATTGTTGCTTACTACACATTTCTAAATATAATTAACATGTTCATCTGAAATGAAAAGAATTTTCTTACTTGGTTATTTCAAAGCTAAAGGCTAACTCAGCATTAAATACTTGAAGACAAATTATGAAAATGTTATAAAGTGCTACACTGCATGAAGGTAACACACATGTTCTACAGTGGTTCATACCCCTGGTAACAGAACATTCTACCATGTAGTTAGCTGCAATGTAAGAAATCCAAAACATTCACAGCCATATGCATCTGCCTCAAAAAGTTACATTTTGCAATTCCTACCCAGTTCAATGAGGCTTTTGGAACCACACTCGCCTACTTAAGCAAGTAGATTAAATAAACTGCATATTTGTGCAATTCGCTGAATCCAATCCAAAATGTCATAGTTGACTACTCTACTTAATCTAGTCCAGTTGAAGGAGGAGAATTTAGCTGGGAATTTACTTTGGCAACTAGCAATAACAGAAATGGAATTTTCAGAGTAAATCCAAATCTGCATCTTGACTAAGAACTCAGCTATAGCCTATTGCAGAACACAAAAACTATTTCATTGACACCATCTTTTTAATGGCTATTATATTTTCATTCCTACATAAGAACATAACTCCAAGTGGTCTGATCTTGATTCGCACGGGTCTTTTCACAAATAACCATGAAGGAGAAGCTAAAGTTCATTTTAGGTGGAATGTTGGCTTCTAGGAAACTTAAACAAAACAAAACAGTTTTGCTGCTTGTATAATTTTGGCATATTCAATGCTCATTTTGGCTGCTGAGAACAATGCACTTAATTTAAAATAACAATATGAGACGCTAATAATGATACAATGTCTTAGATATGATTAGATTACCCGTATTTTCTCTGACGTTTATGCCAAAATAAAAGCCCACCCCAAACTGCCTGGGGTTTTGGTGTTTTAGCTTCAAAATGTTTGTCAGTCTAATACTTTTAGATACAAAGGCAAAGAAAACTAGAGATGCTTAGAAGTCTGGAAAGTTGTCATAAAATTAACTAACACTTTTCCCACAATGGGCTATTTGTTTCACTATGGCAAAAGTCTGAAACTTCACATTTCATTTTTCACTTAACTGCTTTTCAAACTTTTAATATTGAAAATTCAAGTTACAATTTTATTTTGCTACTCAAAATGACTAATATGCAATCTTGCACCAGTTAAGACTTAAAATGCATTCCACATGTTAAAAAATAAATCTGGAAGACTTTTCAACATTTCAAACTTTTTTTATACAACTTACTGAAATGCAATGTACTGAACAGTAAACTAAATACTCTGATCAGCTGGTGAAAGGCTGTTGAAGAACAAGTTCATATCTCTTGGCTTTACCTTTTTCTTTTGTTCTTCCGTGGCTTTGATGATTCCTGGATCAGATTTCCAGGATTTTCCAAAATTGTAGAAAAGTGCAACGCTATTAGCAAGGAATGGAAGATGTATAAAGAAAAAATTGAGATGTGTTTACAGTCAAGGAATCTCAAGTGTAAAACCGAATTTCCTCTTCAACATTCTCACTGATAATTCTGAAACAAAATTTAACTAAATTTAAATTTTACTAATGCCCTTGAGTCACTCTCTTTAGAATTAACAAAATTCAGCACTGCTGTAAGAACTAGCTTGGTACTCAGCATTTGCCATTGCTTGACCTTCAAAACTTACTTTTCAGAATGGTCTGTTTCATAAGGTATTTCTAAAGCATTTATCATTCTAAAGGATGAACAACGATAGTTCAGTTTTTGTAACTGTTTTCCCTTTTAATTAAATTAAATCCCATGAAATTTATCTTCTCAATAACTATTTCCTGTTTTCAGAATAAACATTTTGGAGCTCTATTTATAAAACAGACATTTGACTGCCTATGTCTTCACTGGCTTGACATTCCTATGATATCACAGGACATGCTGTTTCTGGCCATAGAAGGAATTTTGCTGCAATGGCCACTGTTGCACGGCAATCATGTCCCAACACCCCTTATCTCCAAGAAAGGTAGTGTCTGAAACCCGGTCCTGTAATAAGGTAATACACATATTTTGCATCACTGAAAGTTATTTTTAACATACTAATATGTCTAATACTTTAAAAACCACAGGATTTATTATTCTCTAGAAGTGTTTATAAAATCAGTTACCATAAAGACAGAAAATAGCCATTTGTTTTAAAATACATTTCCTGCATTCAATGTCTTGTCATGTAACATGCTAGTCTTACAGCACTTGACATTTCTTCAGAGAATTAAAACATTTTTAGCAGTGATGTTGAAAAAGCAAATACTTCAGATGTTTCTCTTCCACAAAAGGAAAATTATTTATTCTCATAAACCTACAAAAGACCTGACAAAACTGAATGAAGACACCTGCTGTCACTGCCACTTACAACTGCCAAAAGATGCCCTACTTGACAAATCTGTGGTGCAGAAGCCTCTACAGCATTATCCAAACAACAAGGACACCTAGTACTCAGGCAGAAAACACTACACACCCAAATTACACTGCATTTTGAGGAACTTAGATACATTCAGATCTAAACAGCTTGCGATGAAAAAGAACCCAGAAACGCAAACAAATACAAGTAGGCCTCTTTGACTTCCGTAATGCTAAGGAAGTCTCATTGTTCATGTGAAGCGTATCACAAATAATTTTTGTCTTCCTCCTGCTGGGGCAAGGAATTGGCTGTGAATTTCTAATAAAAAATATTGGCAAGCTAAATTAAAATTTTAATGTAGTATCTTATATAGTAGAATGTTAGCATCAGCTTACTAAAGGCAATTAATCTTCCAGTAACAAGATGTTTCCTGCAAGTTTATAACGGGAGAAAAACATCAGCTATACTATAACCTAAACATTCACAGTTCTATTTTATACATTAGAGATTAAAAGCTCTGACGTCAAAATTTACACAATCCAACTTCCTATTTTTTTCTAAAGCTACCTGCTGCCAAGAATAAGCTGGTGCAACTGAACTGCTTAGCTAGAGAGAGGTTACATTTTTTTAGAATACTAAAGTAATTGCTGGGTTTTTTATAACAGTGAAAACTGATTTTCCATTAAATGTACCTTAATCAGACAACCATTACAAACAATGAAGGTACAACTGGAACCAATTTTATGACCCATTTCTAAATACCATACGTCATGTCTAGACTTTTAAAGAAGATGTGAGAAAAGACTAAGAGGGTTTTTATAACCTTAATGCTTTGCAATTGTTTTTCCGCTAACTTAAATTTGGATAACCTGTAACAAAGCTGAAGAGTCCATTGTCTCAACGGACTTCTCCCCCATTTTACTCCCTCAAATACAGACAGAACATAAGAGACACCCCCCAGAACCTGTTTTCCCTGTGTTTTTATCAGGTGGTGTCAGATGAGAGCAATGCTGACAATGCAAACTGTGGCAGATCAGGGATTTCTCTGCTGCAGCTGGGAAACTACATGAGAATTTAGAAGTTTTCTTCAGGGTACTTCCAGCATGTGATGTAGGTAAACAACTTTGGGTGTAGGATTCATCTTACCCACTTTAAATCATTCACTATGCCTTCACAGACATCAGGAAGGAAAAAAGCCATGTCCAATCTATCTTCAGTATCAAGATATTTAAATTATATAAGAGAAGCAGAGCCTTACAAGTGGCTATTTTTTGTCACTGGCTATGAAGAGTGTTTAAACTTCAGTACAGATGCCCACACTAGAGGTATCTAAAATCATACTGAACTTCCTTCTGAAGTCTACTTTGAAAGAGATCTTAGCAACTCGCATCACAGACATCTCTCAAGACTCTTCATGTGTAAAAAATTCTTGTAGGTTTGCAATAGCTTCAGAGTAGAGTAGGGAACTGGTTCTCTAGGGAGAGTGTCCCATTTTGTGTTAACATCCTAATTTACAGCTACATAAGGAAAAAGTACATTACAGTGTTATTAAAGGCTGCAAAATGCATAATATACCAGGCATTCACAACTCCTGCCTTACCACCAATTTGCTCCTCTTTTATGCAGTTTCCCCAGTTTTCATTGAGAGACAAAGCAGAAACACCTGCAAAACACTTCCTACTTTTAGTCCTGATCAATATTCTTTAATTATTAGAACAACTACAAGATGCTGAAAATCATTGCAGGAATTGGAATGAAAAGGATCATCTCATTAAAAAGAAAATTAAAACCAAACCAGCACCACACAACCCCTAAGTCAGGTAAACATGGGTTAAGGTAATTTTCCATTGTGAACTGTAGTCTATTTAAAAGGCCCCAAATACATGCAGCTTCCTGCTATCAGCTATCATACAAGTCTGAAATCAAGCCAAAATGCACATTATAGACCCAGATATGCCCTTTCACTAACCAAAAATCCTTTTCTCCTGCACAGAAAAATCTGCAGCCAGTGTAAGGTGTCAGAGATCAAATATATGCTAATAAACCCGCCAATTCACAGAATCACAGCATCACAGAATGGGTCAGAATGGGTCTCTTCCAGGCTGGAAGAGACCACAGAGGGTCATCTGGTCCAAGCTTCCTGCTCAAGCAAGGTCACACCAGAGCACACAGCACAGGATTGTGTCCAGACTGTTCTGGAACACTGAGGAGAGACTCCAGAACCTCTCTGGGCAATCTGTTCCAGTGCACACTCACCTTCATGGTAAAGAAGTTCCTTTTCATATTCAGGTGAAACTTCCTGTGCATCAGTTTCTGCCCATTGCCTCTTGTCCTACTGCTTAGCACAATTAGGAAGAGCCTGGAAACCTCCTCTGACACTCTCTCTTTAGATTCTTATAGACATTGATGACTAATGTCTCTCAGACATGTCTTTTTGAGTCTCAACAGGCCCAACACCCTCAGCTTTTCCTCATTAGAAAGATGCTCCAAATCCCCAATTCATAACAGCTGTACATCTGGATCTAAGAGTCCAGGCAGGTAACAGCAGCTAGCTACATGAGAAGCCTCATTTCACTAGACATTTATTAGACAAAATCAGTCTGTAATGATTTTGTTTATCATGCAAAAGCCTTTTAACTCCATTTCTATCTGACATAAAAGAATACCTTAGCTTACAAATTATTTCAGTTAGCCTATCTCCTCCAGCACTGGATTTTTTTTTAACTTTTTTCTTTAACTTTAGAAAAAGTATTTAGGCATGGGAACAGAAGCTCTGGACAGCTGGGCCCAGAGTTTGGATTTTTGGGGTCTTTAGTTCCTGTAGAAAAACAGCTGCTGACTTCTTTTTTTCTGCATGAAGACTTTTTGCTCTTTTCCTGAAACTAATTTTGGTAATAAATTTTTTTTAAATGCTTAACTGTACCAATTAGCTTGTTACAGTTTTTTTAAATCCTATACAATTGTATCAGCTTTGTGAAAGAATGAAAATCATAAAGAATTCTCTAACACCCATTTTTAAAATAATCACTAATTGAAAATGTGTGCAATGTTTGTTTCC
The DNA here is from genome assembly GCF_028551555.1 of Melozone crissalis. Lineage (NCBI taxonomy): Eukaryota > Metazoa > Chordata > Aves > Passeriformes > Passerellidae > Melozone > Melozone crissalis. Next base: position 29,532,187 of record NW_026535782.1, on the reverse strand, counting down.
TTTAACCTAGACCCCAGCAATTGGTGAAGTATATGGGAAATAAGATAATCAATACAGTGTTAGTCAATGATAAATTATTTTGAAAAACACAAATTGCCCTATATAATCTCAAAATCTCAGCATTGCAGAAAGGATGCAACAGCCATAAAAGCTCGCTTACTTAAAACTGCACACTCCCATTTGCACCAAATACAAACAGAAGAGAAAAAAATACTGTGAATAGTTTGGGTTATAGTAAACTCTGACATTTTAGAAAAACAGAGCAGTGTAAGAACCTTTTGACATAACAAGCAGTATTTGTTCAGCTGCAACTGGAAAGATTGCATGAACAACTGAGGTATAATCTTGGCAGGGCATTTACAGGACACAAGAGAATGTTATACCTATAAATACTAATGAAAAAGAAAAAAAAAAGTGAAATTCTAGTCTCACATTATTAAAAGTGTAATTTTCAATAAGTTTTTTTCTTTTACAAATAAAACTAAATTAAAACATAGCAACTTAGTGTGTAGGATTTTTGAGGGCATTTTTGCTCCTACTCTGCAAACACTAGAAAACTAGAATACACTAATGGGGCAAGACATAAGTATCCTTTGTTACAAACAAAATATAGTTACAAGGATGCAGCAAAACCGTGGCAAGGAGGCATAAGATGATAAACTCATATATAGACTCAAAAATACACAGATCATATTCCTCATTCCCTGCAAGAATAGGATTTTTACTTTATCAAATACACCAGACTCAGAAGCTACTGAGAAAAATCCAATAGAACTGAAACATTTACAAAACGTTCAGAACATTTTCAATACAGGCTTTTTGAAAGACACATGATTAAACCTTAGAATTTAGAGATCTATTTTTCATGTGACCATACTGAAATTCAAGAAAATGCCCTGCAAATCCTTGTTTTTCCTTATGATACATTGCATCACCTGACCTTTTCTGTCCTATTAGGATTAAACACACAAGAGTTGATGATCTTTAAATACTTAAATATTAAAGTTTCACTTGCAGCAATTAAGATCTTTATATTATTTATAATGTAAAGTTCCAGTAAGGCAAGTCCTGATAGTTGTTTTAAGTTATAAATTCTCTTCCCCAAGCAAAAGACAGTCAGAATTTGTGAAAACTACTAGGACAGGCTTTATCACTTGAACAGAACAAAGTGTAAAGTAGTACTCTAGTCTGCTGTAAGCAATCATATAAAGCTGTAAAAATACAGGAATTCTTTATCCAACCACAATGCTATGTCTCATGTTATAAAAATAGAGGAAGCACGCAATTTCTTTTTTGCAATAAAGTTACAGGGCTATTTTCCAGAAGAAGAATGAATTTGGAATCTTATTACAAAGACTTCCAATTAAAAATCACCAATTAAAGAAAGATGGCCTCAAGCACTTGGTCTCTAAAACTGCTTGTCAGAGAATTGTGTCAGCTCTAATGAAAGTAATTAGTAACTGAAGGTCTTAGACCACAACTTCTCTACACTGTTGCAAAGGTTGTGAGACACCAGCTTGGGACAGAAGTAGGACAGTATTTTATTGACATTCTGAAGTCAGGTTTTATTAGGGTAATTGCTTACAGTTCTAGTGAACAATTATAATTATTCTCTGCAAAAAGAAAATATGACAAACTTCAAGCTATTTAATCAGAACGAATTACAGAAATAAAAATCTAAGCAAGTTGATAGATATATGAATGAAATATGAGCTTCAGGATAAAAATCCCACAATTACAACTTTAAGAACTATATTAAACATCAAATCTCTACTTTGTTTTCTTGGCTACTGAAATTACAGAACCCAAGAAAGTTGTTTAAAAGTTTGAATCTATTTAATTGCCGTGGAAAACTAACATTCCCCACTGAACTCTGACTCAATTTCTACCTCCATGAGTAAGGGAAATTCGTATCTAGACAGACAATCAAAACCACAAAAATACGGTAATATGCTGAATCTCTATAATCTAGTATTGTTAATAAACATATTTCAAAATAACTATAAATGTAGTTATCAAAGGCATCTAAAGTTTGCACAAAATGGAATTTCCAAAATCTTTCAGAAGCTGTTACTGTGAAACCAATTCCACTAGACTTGATAGAACCAGCCGGCTGTTTTCAGAATAGTGTCTAAAAAATGCAGTCAATTACATTGTGTCCCCTCACAGTCAGAGAATATTTTACAAAGTTTCCTCCACATAGAAAATTGGTAAAGGAAATTCTGCCGAGTACTGTAAACAAGTTTTGAGGAAAATCTTTTACTTACCAAAGAACAGCAAGAGCATGCACATTTCTAAAGCAATAAAATAATTAACATTAATATAGAAAGCAATGTTTTGTGGTGATTCCCTTTTTATAATTATTATTAGTTTACTTAGTGTTATATATAGGATATAGCTGTGCAATTCCTCATACTATGAACATGAAAAAAATACTACTGTACACAAGAAAGGATATCATTCCAAAACCAGAAGAACCACGTCACATACATCCAGAATTTTGTTGCCAAATATATTCCAAGAGGCAGTGCACTGTGCATGGAGTGATCAAAGAATGACCTGTAATGTAGGAACAATGTCACATGGTAAGTTTTGATTCATAAAACATAAATCCTGAACTACTGCTTCAGGGAAACACTTCCTATTAAAATATGTATTATATGGGATTTTGCACAATATGCATACATTTTCCTCACTTTTCTGTTCAAAGTTCACGAGAAATTCCTTTTTTCAACCTGCCAAGACAGGCAGAATGAGTAAATACTGATGCTAAAACTACACTGTGCAAGCAGTCAGGAACCTGTGAGATTAGCAACATGGACAGTGTTGCAAAATGCATTGAGATTCCAGTGTAAAGACACTTTGGAAACCTATACAATGAAAACTGCACATTAAAATCACGTCCTAAAGAAAAAAAGCTTAAGAGACTGGTGTTATCAGCCTATATACTTGAAATATTTCAGATAATTCAATATTTTGCTTCTGCTACAGCGGCCAATAAAAAGTTGAAAAAAAAATCCAGACTAATTAATTTCCCATATATCACTATATTTGCCAAGTTCTAAGATAAAATGCTGCTACATTAATTAAAAAAAAATTAAGCCATCAGAATGATTTTCACTTTCTTACACTTTTGCATTTTAAAGACTCGTCTGAATAAAGTTGCATACAGTGAGACAAATTAGGTGAATAACTAGGCTACTCCATATTCAAGAAGAAATTGCTACAAAACCTATGGAAAACAACACTCTAAACAACTAACCTCCCTGAAATAAAATTTCTGCATTATCTGCCAAAACATCCTGCTATTGATCCATTTTGCTTTTTGTGCTGGTGATTCCCTCAGGGCTGCCACAGACAAATGTGTGCAGGGAGTAGTTTCCATTTCACTTCTTTACTCCCTTACAGTACCTCTCTTTTCTCTAGTGGAAGTTCCCTAGGTCTTTGGAGAAAACCCTGTAAGGAGCATGAGCTCATTTGATGAATAAGTAAATATATATTTGGACACACAGTAGTTACTCTGCACTAATCTTTCTTTCAGTGACTTCTGTGCATTTTTGTGTGTGTGAAAGTAGGGAGGAAAACACAGCTAAGCAGATTACCTAAAATTCTACGGGGAAAGAAAACATTATTACAAAAACAGCCCAAGTTTAATTCAAACCTGGGCTTTGTGTAAAACATTTTAAAAATTATTTATACTAAATATTAAGCACCAGATAAGAGAAAATAAAAATGTTAATCTTGAACTCATGTCAGTTAGGCCAAAAATATAAAACTTGACAAAACACAGATCTTGAGAGATTGGAAGAAATCTTGTCCTTCCTTTCTGTAGGAGGCACACCTGAGAATTCGACAAATGAGAAATATGTTTTTTTTGTGGGAGGAGGCCAGCAAATTGCAAAGCCTCAGAGGTGACAAAAAGACCAAACAGATCATCTCCAAGATCCTGCAAATGCTGGATAACCTTCCACTTCCCTCCCAGTCTACTAAGTTCACTATGGCAGCACATGATAATGAAAAGCAAAGGAGAGATGATGTAGTCTACAGCTCTTGAAAATCCACTGGAGTATACTACACGTGTGTGTGTGTCTATTTGTAGGTACGTTTACAGACATTTAAGTAATCATAAGTACAACTAAAAGTATTTATGATCAGGTAACAAGATGTACAAAAAATACTATTAGAAAGCAGCCTCTTTCTTTAGTCACTTATTTCCACAACAACAAAACCTTCAAAATCTGATTCTAACTTAATTTCTCTCTATAAATATCTTTAGATGCTTTTGTGCATTTCAATTATTGACAGAAAACAGTTTTAACAGTACACTTGCACATTGACTTTATTACTTTATAGTAACTTTTCCATTGCTTCCTTTCTGCAACATTCATGCTGATAACTCTCTGTAGACAGACAATCAGCACCCTCCTCTGGATAATGACTGAATTTCTGTTCTGCTGTTAGCTTCTGTTAGCTCAGCAGTATTCACCCAAGATAATTCCAGGTTTCACAAGACAACAGAGCATTACAGGAGCTATAGTTGCACAAGATCTTTTGCAGAAATAAAGACCAATTCCAACAAATGGAAATTGAAGGTTATCTATCCAATAAAGATGTCAGCAAAATACTTCTTACATGCACACTAAATAGACAGTGTCCCAGTAAAACACTTACTTTGAAAGAAACTGTACCATAGCCCAAACGCCACCATACATCAGCCCTTTAATGAGCCAAGAATCAATGTCTAGGTCTGCTATAAACCCAACCAGCCAAATAACTAGGAAAGGAGTTCCCAGCATCACCTTCTGACGGAATTCCTATATGGAAACAAACACCAGTGAGTAACTCTGTTTTCAGGAACAGATTGTATAATAAACACAACAGTCATAAAAACTTAAATTTTCAAGAAAATTCAGGGGGATAAATCTTCACAAATTTTCCTCATTTCTTGTCTTTACACATCTCCAATGAATTTGCAAAGAAAATAAATGTTCCTAAAGTCATATTACAAATTGATAACTTTGTTTTAGAACTGTCTTCTAGAGACTTTGCTACCAATCCAGAATCAAGCAACATTAGCTCTTTTTAACAAATCCGTATGTGTATGGACTGCCACACAGCACATGACAATGTCAGTAAATTTTTATTACTCGTGTAACTGCAGTTTTTAAGCCATACTGAAGCATCTATTAATAAAGATATGACCTTTTTTGTCTTACACTGTGTGGATACAACTCCTGATGAAACCACTGAACTCTTTCCAAATAATTAAAGTACAGTGACAATGAAATATACAAACAACTTCAGGTCAATAATCACAGCAGTGTTACAGTACCACAGGGTTAAAGCCCAGACTGTAGCAGTACTTTCAGGATCTTGGTGCAATGTATCTTTATTTTAAAAAATTATATCAGTGGTAGCAACACTTAATATCCAGTCCAACACTCTGCCTAAATGCTGATGGATACTAAGAAGAAAACATTAATTCTCTTTAAATTATCAAACAATATGTAGGAAGAGAGTCCTTCATGCTAGAGCAGTATGCTAACCCTTACACCTTCATTTATGGCCTCTTCCTATCTGCAGTATTAAACAATGCTCTGAGAAGCAAAAGGCCTCCACATTAGTGATTCATGTATTAGTTTATACTGCTGAGACTGACTGCTTCTTTCATTCAACACAATAAACAATACATACCTAGAAAGGAGATCAGAGTTCAGGATACTCAAAATGCTTCTTTCCTCAGCTACCTGAGAATCAGTTTTGGCTAACATGACCACACAATACTTTCCTAACACTTTCTTTTAGCTACCACAAAAACTAAAAGTAAGTGTATAGAAGCTTAGGGTTTTATTTCCTCCTGCCCTAAATAAAGCACTTTTTTCCCTTTTGCAATCACTTTAGTCATAATAAGAAGACATTCCTTAAAGCTGAAATGTGGGGAAACCACAGTCCTGAACTTCTTTTAAACAAACACACAGGTCCCCAAACCAAGAGCAGCCACAAGATTGATTTACACAAGTGTTATGCTACTACTTACCTTATCTGCTTTTAGTTTTCTCAGAAAGGATGGACTATCATATCCCTTTGCCTGCCTTGCTTCTTGTAGATGATTGATCATCCAAACGTTCTTCCTTTGTTTTGCAAGATCAAGTGGTGATTCACCCTGTCAGAAGTAAAAATGTGGGAAACATCCAATTTAAAATAAAATGCATTTGGAGCACTTTTGAAACAAGAAGATTGGCTGTTAAAACTAGCACATTTCAAAGCCATTTAGCTACATTCTGGCATACTTTTTGCTCTGCAGCTTACTTGACACCAACCATCATTCATTCCTTTTGGTTTTTCACTCTCTCATAACTATACAAGTGTGCACAAGTAGCATATTGAATGTATGATTCTGATGAGATGTATGTCCTGACAGTAATAATTGTTGCCTTTGGCATAGAACAAATCTATGTTCCACTATTCTACACACAGTCTACTAGTCTGTAAAGCAAGGACTGTGCTTCCCCCTCAGCTATTGACAGGCAGCAGAAATCAAGCAAAGAATAAGAACTTGTGACCCACTGGATCATGGAAACTCTCCCAAGTCTAAAGCCTGACTTCTTCTGCCTTTTGGCAGACTGAAGTTACTAGTATTATGGAATGCTTCTGGGATATTTTTTTTCCACCAGCCTAATGTTCTTAAGTTTATTTCAGTTATGAAAGTCCTAGGAAGAAAACGTGAAAGAATAAACTGAGTGTTCACATCCAACTTATTTCAAAATTCTGAGCTTTTACTCTGAGCTTGTGTTTCATGTATTTTGGGTGCTAAGCCAGCAATGGCTCATGTTTTTATTTCTGTAATTTCAGAAAGGACTAACAGATGCAGCAAAAGAGAAACACAGAGTGAAAGATACAGGGACCAAAGGTGCCTACTAAACTGACTTGATTTTTTAAACACTTAGGAAGAGAGATAAATGAAAAAGTTATTGACTTGGTCTAAAATTATAGAGGAGGCAAGAGACAACCAATTGCAGGTACCTCCAGCTTCAGTTTTGCATTTGACTCTTCCTCTCTTCTACTGGAGTTAACTCCCCTCCTAAACAAATCATTCATGGAGGCTTGAAAAATGGCTGAATCCTCCATCGCTCGGCCCCCTCCTAAAAAAAAAGTGAGACAGGTACTAGAAACTGAAACTACCCAGAAAGGGCAATAATTACTATAGACAGAAGTGATTTCAAAGATTAAAAACTGCAGTTAGCTACCTATGTCCCACAGAAAGACAACGGGAACTGAGTACTTAAATGTCATCTCTGCCTTTGAAATCTTGCTCCAAATCTTTAAGAGAGTAAATAGCATAGAATATAAATTATGAGGTGAAGCTTTTTGCTACTTAACACCTTTCACACCTTTTGTGTGAGAAGTTTAACTAGAAAAATCAGTTAAAAAAGAATAACCTTCTGACTTGGCTTCAAAGTTATTTAGCCAGATGTTTAAAAAAACAGATTAAATGAACTCCAGTCTCAACAGAAATGCCTGAAATCAAACTATTGGTGCCTGTTTTATCACAGGTTTAATAGCACCTTGAATTGCTAATATCTAGGAAACTCCAGAGATGCTGTTGTTTTAGTATCACCTTATATATCCAGACTATAAAAATTACCTGTGGACAAGCAATCCCCTCTGGGAGTTGATCTCCCAAGTAAATCCTGAAGTTGTCTTGGGGTCCAGCTGAGCATCCCTTCCACTAGAGGGCCATGAGACACCTAGGAACTGCCTAGATAAAAAAATTGAGGGAGCTTTAAAGAAGTCTTTGACTATGCCTCTCATCATCTGGCCATTTTGATATTCTCTTGTCTTTATAGGAGTAGTTGATGGCTGACTTCCTTAAAAATTTTTAAAAAAAAGTATTGGGGAACTTAATCTAGTAACATACTTAAAATTGACAGCAAGCAATAAGGCTTCAGTAATACATATTTAAAGTATTTACATAGAAAAAATAATCTGAAGAGTCATTACAATAGGGAACTGTACATGCATACTTCCATGGACAAGCCTAAGATACACTGCATAATCAAGAAACTACATTTAAAGTTCAATAAATTATTCACTTATAGATTAAAAAAAAAGGAAATCTTTCTTAGACCATAAGAGCTCTTTTAGGTCTATATGTCTCTACTAAAAAAAGGAGTTTCTGCTCATACTTAAATAAAATTTCCAAGTTTTCCCCAAGTCCCCAGTGATAACCTGGCTCCCTGGGAAATCCTATTCGCATCTGCCCAACCTGCCTACTGGTCTGGCAAGAAAATTTCCTTAAGAAAAAAATCAACCAAACAAAAAATCCACTCTATTTTGATTACTGAAATAGAGCTTCCAACTCTAACATTAGTTCTCAAAAACAAAATACGTATCTTACTACCAAACAGAAAATATTAATTTCTTGTACAGCATAATAAAAAGAGAGTAAATAACAAAACAGGACTAACTCACTGCTTGTATCAAGTTTTGCTCTAGGATAGGAGTGCTGTTGTTCAAATACTTCACAAACTGTCATGCAAAGTAAAGAACACCTTGCAGAGATGACTGGTCCCAATTTGTTCCAAGCTTAGGCAGTCAGCAGCACGTGCCTTTCTAACACAGACTGACTAGAGCTGATAACAATAAAGTCAAAGCTCACATCTAATATTTCAGTCATGTCATCATTTGAAGAAGATGAACAGCTTTCAGCCAATGCATTTCTGTAATATCAGCTGTCTCATCACCATTCTTGGTCAATTCCATGGGCAATCTGAGAAAAGGAATTCACTAAAGAGTGCTGCAGGAATCTGGAACTGACTGCATCAGAAAGAAGCCTTTCACAATTTCTTTTATTTCTGAGGCAACATGAGCCAAACACTTAATTAGTTTTTGTCTCAAAGAACACTTTTGCTGAACAGTCAAAGGAGGGGCACCAAACTGAGTTTCTATTGGCCTTTAAGAATCAACCAAATGTTTCTATTTCCTATATATTTACTACCACCTAAATCAGCATCCATTATACTCACTGGCTGGATGGCAAAACTGCCATTGCTCAAATGATTTTGATCCTCTGAAGATCCCAAAAACCTGGGAAGGCATGCAAGAAACCTAGATTTCACTGCAGAAGATAGGCAGTGGTCAGTGAAACCAGACACATATCTTCTGGCATGACTAGAAAAATATCATGATCCAGCAGGTTCAAAAACCTATTTTTCTACTGACTGCTGCTGTCTGTCAATAAAGAAGGCAAGACCATGAACTACTTCAGGATAGCATATACTTTTTCATATAGCCAAACACAGAAATTTTTGTTACAGATTTCATAAAAGTCCAGAAATGTAGGTACAGTGACGACTTTAGAACTCTGGTCACACTTATCAGTCTGCCAAGACAAGTAAGGTATGACATACTGATTTTTTTTCCCATAAAAATACCTTAATTTTTTACCATAGGTGGCATAGGAAAATAGCTTTTCAACACCAGAAGTGAGACTAGAATCATTCACACAACTGACCTTACAGACCAGGAATAATTAATGTAGCTTCACCTCAGTCCATGCAAGAGGCTAGATTATTTGTTTTAAACATGTATACAAGTAATTCCTTGTAATGAGTTTTCATTCATGATTATGAGCATTTCTGATATTCTGAAGTGGATGTAGTACCTAAAAAGCTGCCAGCAAAATTTGGCTGCTCCCTTAGAAAGGCTATTCCATGCTCTCCAAGATAATTGATGTGTACTTTTTTTTTATATATATATATATTTCTATCACTTGCGGCCAAGCAAAAGAGGCCCCAACCATCAGTAGGAAAAATGGCGAAAGGACAAATAAATTAAATTAAGTTACAGATGTGTTTTCAAGCATAACACTCTTTGAGTGGAAAATACAAATATTTGAAGAGAAACTAAGTAGAGAATTCTTTTTCTACAAGTGATTTCTTCTTTGACACCACAGATGAAAAAGCTTGAATAGCAAAATGCATCTAATTGGATATACAGAGTATCTGGAAGTAATGGACAAAACCACATTCCAAAGGCACACCTTCCAAGGTTGGAGAAGCTCCAAGTCTGTGGCAGAAATTCTAAGAGCTGTTTTGCTGGTCTAACATATGCTGGAGATGGGCTCTGCTAGTACAAAATCTAGATTCATAGTTAAGAAATTCTGGTAATCAGGCAAGCTAAGTTCACATGCATAAAAAGAGCCTATTTGCTTATTTGACTCTTATCAGCATTTTCAGGCCTCCAATTTGCTTACTGGCTCTGGGAGACTGACTAGAGCATTTGTCAGCTCCCTGGACAGGATTGAGATGTCTCACACCTCATTCCAACAAACAGTCACCCCAAAATTTCACTAGAAGATATTTGGTCAGGTTTCCAATTTTGCATCCAAATACACCAGTCTTCACAGGCAGTCTAATTGCACATCCCATTCCCCTATATTTACACATAATCATTGTTAAATAATTTCCTTGAGCATCTTTCATGGTGCAAATTGAGTGGCTATGCATCACTCTTAGGAAAAAATTTGCCAAATGACAAATTAGTGGCATTGCTTTTCCTCCATCTTCATGATCCCACTATACCCACAATAATCCCAACAATACCAACAATACCCACCTATTCTTGAGATTTATCATAGTCTCTCTTATTTCTGCCTCAAACCACTTACAATTAAACCAGACCAAATGTTTACCTTAATATTTTGAGCATCAACATTAGCTCCAGCTTCTAACAGAAGACTAATGACTGTAGTATTTCCTGCTAGCACAGCCCAGTGCAATGCTGTGTTTTTGTGGTACTTGTCTCCCAGATTAACCGAGACGTTAAATGTAAGTAGTAATCGTGTTGGATCCACACTAGAAAAGAAAATCCTTGTTAGAGCTACAGATGAACTCAAATACATCACAACTTATTGTTGATGCATTCAATTTCTATGAAGATCATTGATCAGGCACACTATAATAGCAAAGTGACATTTTTTGCTGCCAATTATGAATGACTCAAAATCTCTTCCCACCAAAAACAATCGCTATTCTGTTGACTTTAAAGGATCTCCCTAAGACAGCTCATTCTGGGATATCAAGAAACATTTGTTCTACAGCTCTAGTTTTGTGTTTACCAGAATCTAACACTACTAACAGATCTGTAAAAATATGCACACGATTATATACTTAAACAATGAAAGTTCAAAAGATGCTATATTTCCACTTCACAATCCAGAAGATGAAACTAAAATAGGGTGTGAATGTTGGCAATAGCAAGTATTGCTAAGAACTAGTTTGTGTTCCTCCCAATAATAGATAGAGATAGGCCCTTCCAAACAGGAAATTCAAACATTTGTTCTTTGGAGAAGAGTTATTTTTAATCCATTTTTCCAGTCATCACCACAGGAAGGATTAGTGAGCACTTCTTCATAGTACCCTCTCTCCTGAAAAAGTCATTGTACTGGGTTTGGCTAAAATCAAGTTAATCTTCTCCACAGTAGCTCCTACTGTGCTGTGTTTTGGATTTGTGACCAAAGCAGTATTGATGACACAGGAATGTTTTAGCTATTGCTGAGCAGTGCTGACACAGGGTCAAGGCCCTTGCTGTTCCTCATGCTGCCCTACCAGTGAGCAGGCTGGGGGTGCACAAATGCTGGATGAGGACACAGCAGGGACAACTGACCAAAGAGATATCCAGTATTGCACGGCAGTGTGCTCAGCAATAAAAGCTGGGGAAGAGAAGTAGGAAGCAGAAGACATTTCAGAGTTACAGCATCTGCCTTGCCAAGTAACTGTTACAGGTGACAGAGCCCTGGTGACCTGGAAATGGCTGAACTTCTGCATACTGAAGGGAAGCAACAAATGAATTCCTTATTTTGCTTTATCTGTTGAACTGTCTTTATTGCAACACATGAATTTTCTCATTTTTACCCTCCTGATTCTCCTTCTCATCCCACCTGGCAGGAGTGAAGAACTGGCTGTGTGGGGCTGAACTACCAAGTGGAATAAATTCACAATAACCATAAATGAAGGAATATAAAATGGCAACTGTGGAAAGAAAAGGAAAAAACTTCCAAAAAACTCCCTAAACCAGTCACTACTATATGCCACTTGATTAACACTAAGTCAAAACTGATTGTATTACCTATGTGTTCTGTAAGCTGCCCACATTAAAGGCGTCATTCCATTTTGATCCATCATATCTACATCCTAAAAAAAAAAAATAAAAGAAAAAAAAGTTGGTGAGATAAGTAAGCATATTTAAGGTCCAGCAGATGCAATGTTTTCAATGAGAAGCAGTGTTCTAAGACTAATCATCTGAATTGGAAGAAAAACTGGCAAGCTTTTAGCACTCAAAAAGTATTTAAAAAATGAAAACAAACATTGATGCCACCATTGCCAAAAAATAACTGTTCCAATCTATTTTGGAAACTATGAAACAGTCATACTGTGTAAGATCAGTAATTTCTAACTTACTATTTATCTTCAATATTGAAGATATATACAGGTGGTGTATTATTGCATTAAAAAGCAGAAAAAAATTAAAATAATGTACCAATATTTGAAAAGATACTTGATAAATTACTATAAATACCACTGTCTGAATTCTACATCCTACTAAATGCTAGCTGCACCTATTTTTCCACTTGCAAAGCAATTTCCCATAGTTCACTGAGTTCCAATGGTGTTTATGTATGTGGATATCCAGTTAAACAATGCGAGAGAATTTTAAGAATAAACAGCCATTAATAAAAACAACCTCCTCAGAAATAAAACTGATCTATAATCTCTTTCCCCTTCTGCCTAGAGCAATTGGTAATTCCTAAATATTTGGAGGCAGATTAGACTCTCAAGCACATTTGGGCAGATTTCCCACACCAGCACTAACAAAATGACTGCAAGTTAAGGTAACACAGGACATGAAGAGTTTTCCTTAGAGGCAACAGAGCTATGACAACATTTCCTATACCACTTCTCTCAGTTCTTACTAGGAAAAATAGATTGGAAAGCATTTCAATGAAGTCTTCTGCTACAGAAATTTCTGACAAAACCCCAGAAAGTGACTGATATTGTTTTCTGTCACCCCCAGAACCTCCCCTGCTCCAGAGTCTACAAAATGCCCAGCACCCTGGTATCCCTACTCACACTGCTGCTAGCCTGACCCAGGCAGCTGTTTTCTAGAAAATCCAACTTTGCGCCTCCAAGTAATTGCTTTGAAAACACCTCTAGCCTGCAGATTACTTTGTATTTCAGAGTTGTTACTCTGTTGCTTAGTTTAAAATAAAGGTTATTTTAAAACCACAGTTGATGGAGGAGAAGAACAGCTACTTGATTTACTTGCTCGTACTGTTTGCTCAGAGGAGTTACATGGTTTGAGATCAGGATCCAACTCTGTTTGCCCACAGTACTTGTATAGGTTAGATCCTTTTGATCCTACCAGGACTATGCAACTGCTGGCATTGCCATTAACCCCCTGTGGTTGAAATCATGAAGAAAGTTAGAAACACAGCCCAATCTCAAGTTCACTCATCCTTGAGAAGCACAACTCACACTGGGATTCACAGCTCACACTGTGTGAACAAGATACTTGGAGGATTGTACAAATTACTGCAACAGGAACAAGCACTCCATCTTTAGATTTTGTACAGAAAAGCATCTCTTTGTGACAGTAGGAATGTGTTTAGATGTAAGCAGTACAATTCCTTCAATGATTCCACTTGACAAATCCAAACTACATTTTGCACACTAGATGACAGTCAGCTAAAAGAACCCAAACCCATCAGCTCCAGAGCATTCCCTACCTGTAAGTTATCTAGGCAGGCTACAGCTACTACTCATATTAAGCTACTATGTTGGCTGAAGCAGATCCCTGTTCAAAGGAACTTTAACAAGAGGCAAAGCAAAGATTCACTTGCACACTGCTGTACAGATGTAACAAAGATGACATAGCTGTAGATAGCAGACATGTGCTCCAACAAATCTCTCATCAAAAATTCCTTGTTATTTCTCCAGATCACTACTATAAGCACAGATTGAGGGAGACATTTTAAAAAGGAAGCCCTGCTCCTGCTTTTTGACAAGGAGAGGGCTGAGGCAAAGAATTAAATCTTCAGCAGCTGGTTCATATTAAGAGACTCTTCTTCCATTCTGCAGCATCCAGCAGGCACTTTAACATTACTTTCTTGTTTAACTCTCAGTGACAGATCAGGGCTCAGGGAAGGGTGTGCCTGTGCTGTTAGGACATGGTGCAAGCACTGCAAGAACCAAAGATTCAAACAACTGTGATGCAATGATCAAAAGTTGCACATACTGCTGCCCTTTGCACGTGGTTCAAGTGTGAATTCTGTGGACCACAACGAGCAAAATTTCCCCATGTTTCTAAAGTACAACTCTGGTTCTGAAGGAGAAAAAACTTTTCACATGCAAAGATAACCAGACTTAATCCTAGGACACTAATACAACATTGCACAAAAAGCTTTTAGTGAGGCAGAAATACTGGGGAGAAAGAGCTTTCTGCATGAAAAGGAGTTGCAGCAACTCTTCTGCTGCTTAATACTACCTTCTGAAAGCAAGACTTGACAAGGAAGGATTCTGAAGAGATCAGAGCAGCATTAGGCTTACCAGGAGATTTAACAAGCAATGGTCAAACCAGTATTGTGATTAAATATGCACAGAAAGCATCAAGAGATCCCACTTAGAATTACTTTAAATCACACAGAAAGGAACCAGGAGTCTGATCCTCTTTAGAACCATTACTGCTTATTTCACAAAACACAGACCTTCATAGAAAAGACCCATCACATCCTTGCTCAGAATCCTATTCTCAATAAGGAAAAGATCTCTTTCACATAAACTGTTGCCCAGGGAAAGGAAAAAAGGCTTTAAAAGCATATAGAAAAGAAGATTTATCAGTAAGGCTGATGTAAGTCTGACACTATTTCTTAACTTAGAAAAGATGTGCTAGTTACAGACTAGAAGCAGAGATTTTGTAAGATTCCCATTAAAGCAGAGATTTTGTAAGAGTCTCATAGAACAGAGCACAGACCAACAAAGAAGACAACACACAGAACTAAACCTACTCCATTCCTTCAAACAAAAGCTCTGTTCTGAATACCCTAGTCCATCAAACACAGTCAGGCTTGAATCATAAGGAAGAACACAACTGGGCTTATAATTCTCTACCTAATGTGCTTTGAGTTGGTCTAGGAAATAAAATACTTGCTTCAGTGTCTTAATGTTGGCCTGAGCTTGGTGGAGAGAAGGAGCCTCAGTGGCAACTGAGGTGACAATGCTTAGGAGCACTGCTCATGGATCACAGCACCAAAGTAACCACAGCTGCTGGTACCATACTGGCATCTCTCAACCTACATGCCACTCACTTCTAAGCCACAGCTCAGGTGACCCTATATAGCTCAAGACATTAGTTAACATACAAAAGTGTAACTCTGAAAGTAAAAGAATGTACTTGATGAGTAAGTGCTAGTTAAACTATGAAAGTGATAGTTGAACTATGAGTATGAAATAGTTAAACTGTGATTTTAGAAGTAGAATATTTTTTACATAATTTTACCCTACAAGCAACCTTACAGTCATTCATTATCTGTGATTAAGTTACCTCACACATGCACAGGATGAGAACACATTATTTAACCATTCATATACCACATCTGTATCCTAACTTATTCCAGGTCAATGTTTGTGTATGTAAGCTCCTGATATGCCTCTAAGCACAAGATCAAGCCGTCAAATTGTACACTGCACATTAAGTGCCTTCAACCGCTTTTTCAGTTTTTCTTTCTCACATTTTTTTAAATAAAGGTCTTACCTAAACTTGAACTGTGCTACAGATTCTGTTACTTGATTTCTCATTATGTTTACATCATGTACCTGTACCACGCTTGATTTTGACCCAGGCAACCTAGTGACACAAACAACATGTTCAAATTCCGATACAGCCAGGTATCAGTCTTTCACAATTCACTAAGAGGCATGACTACAGAAAATGCAACATCTATCAGCCACTGCTGCCTCTTGGCTGAGTAGTACTTGCTGGCATGAAAATGGGTTCACTTCCAATCAAAGCCAGAGTGCATCTGATCAAGAGTTCTTCCCCTTCACTCAAGCCTCAGATTGCAAATTTTACCATTGGCTGCTACAGCCCAGAAGAAAGTGAAACAGCAACACTGAAGTTGGGTTTCAGATCTGTCTCAAAAATTGACAAGGTAGCAATTAGGAACAATTTCTCAATCCACCCGTCAGTCCTCTATTCCATTGTGAAAATTGGCTTTTCTTTGACCACATTCATCCACAAAGGCATGAGGATCTGAACTAACACAGCACAACAGCCTACACTGACCTTCCTTTTGACATTTATTTAGCTGTCACTTGCCACACAGCTGCTAGAATTAGGTTCAGAACAAGGGCTAGCCTACTCTTTGGATATAAGGGAACCTGGTCTCTGTAAAGACAAAAGGAAAATAAGTAGCAGTATAAAGGGTAAGCCCACAAAAGGAAAAGCAGTTCAAGTTTCCAAATCTGAATCTCAGCACCACCAGGAAGGTGGGGAAAGAAATAAAGAGAAAAAATTAATGACCTCAGTACTAATTGAAGAAAAATTTAAAAATAGAATCATGTATCTCCCATGGCTTCCAGATGAACTAAAGGTTCTGTAGTTGTATTTAATGTAGCTAGAGAACAATCATTTTAGGGATTGTTATTATAATGCTATTGATATTACTAGATTTTAAACATACAAATCAATACATAATTTTTCAAGTGGAACTTTTTGAAGCACTGTGAAAAGTTACTGTTAAAATTAATTTAAATTTACATCATGGAAAGAATACCAAAATCATACCTGAAAATATTTGAGAGATTTAATAAAAATCATTGTTTTAAAAACTATTTATAAGAAGAGCTATTTTCAAACTAACAGTTTTAAATTTTAAGGCACTTTTTGTGTCTTTATGTATGTACTCATGTAAAGACATAGAGCTTCTTTTCAATTGAAGCATTTTATGTTGAAATAAACAGGACAAATCTGTATACAAACATAAAGACAAGCACAGGGAGACTTCATAACCATAGTAGAATACTTTAAAGGCTACTAGTGCTTTATTAATGCTATGCTCTAAACAAATTCACACTTGTATAGTACCAGCAAGATTTTTCTAGTAACATAAAGCCAACATGCAATTATACATAATTTGAGAAGAAATTATAAAACTTGCTCCTCTATAAACACCCTCCTCTCCAATAATTATTTCTTACAAAACAGCAGTTGTACAGAATAGGATCAGACTCTTCTTTTGCCTAGCTTACTCTTCATCATACACTAAGTACTGTTTTACCAAACAGATACAAACTGAATACTGCCTGGAGCAGTAGCTTGGGGTTTTTCACACGTACAGGTCTAAGTAATTTTCTGCAGCAAATTCAGTATTTGTTTTACACACACCAAACTCACTGATTTCATATTCTACATGACTCACTGGATCATATCTCACTTGGTATTTGAAAGAATAAGCAGAATAGAGAAGTGTGAACAGCATTAGTAGGACTGTCATACAAGAGGAGGGCTTTGACTTTCCTATATGGTTTACACAGTAAATCAAATCTGTGCTTCAGGCACATGCCTATGGGTAAGTAAATCTACAAATTACAGTGCAGGGTGCATAGCAAAAACACCATCAAGTTTTTGAGCAGACAGAATGACAGATGAGACGTAACAGGAACAGTAATGAATACAAATTATATACACACTTTACAGATCTAGCAGTAATATAAGGGGCTAGCAAGAAGGTTTGGGGGTGTTTCATTCTCGCTGAAGAATTCTACAACACTTGCTACCATTGTCATAGCTACATTTAAAGATTAAATTCATTAGAAATAAAGAATGAGAATTTCCATACACTACATTAGGCAGGTGTGAATTAAAGCCAAAGTACTCAGATGACTGTTGCAGGAAATTAGTTAATAAGTGGCACATCAACACTGTAGTCTACAAAAAGGACATGGAATTATTCTTATATTTATTCAGGCAAGTATTTTGCATCTCCTTAATGACAGGTACAAGTTTAAACTGTGTTCCTACTCTAAAATTTAGTAGAATCTATTTAAATATGGTATTACTTAAAATTTACCTGTCCCTTTGCTATCAGGTAAGCAACAATCGAAGTATGTCCAAACTGGGCAGCCAAATGAATACAGCTACATCCTTCTCCATCAATTAGCGACGGATCTGCCCCATACTTCATCAGCTGTACAACCATGGATAAGTGACCCTGTCTAAATGTAACAAAACACAAAAAAAACACAACTGAATAACTATATGCAGGAAAACTATTAAAATTTGAATAATGAAAAACAACAAGTATGTTTAGCAGTTAATTACACTATCAGAATTCCCACACTTTAACTCATACTTTAAAAACAGCAACTGCCATGATCTGATTCTCCAAGTGAGTAAGCAAACTCATTCATATGAGAAATTCTATGCATATAGTGCACTCATCACATGCCATTTGCTTAACTGTACTGCACAGCAAAAAAAGACAGTCAACCAAAAAATCAAGTTATGATTGAGAAATCTAATCTACTATGACTTGTTACAAACCACATATGAAACCTGCTATTTTAAGAGATGTCAAACTGGCTAGATACTCTCCCTTTTTGTGGGGATTAAAAACTGTAGTAAAACAAAAGTAGGGGAAAAAAGGAAAACTGAAGGTCTACACTTCCTCCATACTATCTTAAAAGCTTATGCATCTTTTTAGCTTAATGAGCATAGGCATATCCTTCTTTTAGACACAGTGCCTAAGTGTCAGTACACCATTTCTGACATGAGCAAAAGACCTTTTCAGTTTTAAAGAAGCCACTTCAGACAATGCTTCACAGAACTGATTACAGGTATGAATGAACACCAGGAAATTTAGTCAAGATTTTGTGCTATTAACACAGAATCACAGACTGTGTTCTGTAACAAAAAGAAACATAGGAGCTAAAATCTTTAATAGAGGCTAACAAGCAAGTCCTCACACCTTTAGCAAACAGATTATTTTGATACATTCAATCTTCTAAAAGCTAATTTTCCAAGTCTCCTTTGCCATCTACAGTTTAAAATGGACACTGTTAATTAATATGGACACTGTTTCTTTCCCACCTATTTCTAGGTGGTTATCTAAAGGAGCAGGTACTGCTTGAAGGCTGGCTTTAATTTTTCCAGCCTTTTATCATAACCATCTTCTACATAAGAACCCTGATTTTAAGTACATAACTTTTTAAAATCCACATATGTAATAGAACATTTCAAGGACAATGTCACACCAAACCATCCTACAACCCATCTGCAAAAGTGCCACTGAATTTCAGATGACTTGACAAAAATAAGAGCTCAGAAGTAAGAGTAAATTGCCTATACTTCACTTTTCTCCTACTGTAGCAATCATCTTCCTCTGTATCAGAAAAAAAACATATGCTGAAAGCACTTCTAATTCAAACATATCACATTCACAGTGAGCTCAGTTATCAAAGACTGAATTAATTCTAGTACAAAGTACTTCCATAAAACACAACAGTTCCATAAAACCATCAGTACTCCATGTTAAGCAAAAAAAGAGAGAAGAAAATTTCGAAGATTTTTTCATACCTTGTTGCCCAGTGAAGTGGGGTAGAATTTAAATCTCCTCCAAGCTGATCAACAATTGCACCTTTTGATATATAATACCTGGAATAACAGAAACAGTAAACATTACTGATTGTTTTGGTTAAATTAAAAGGACACAGGTGAGCATGTGTAATGTTAGGCAAAATAGGCAGCTCAAGATCAGAGGACCAGAGCCTTTTCTTGCCTTCATATAACCTTCCTTTTTAGATGTCATGCATATACTTTCAATTTTCTTGCATTTCTGACATGGGTTGGGAAACTAGAGATGCCTCCTACAGTTTTTTAAACATTATGCTATTTCCTAATTTTATTCTAAGGTGAAACAGAACAATTGCTATATACAGTGTACAGTATGTGCAGTAGTACAAACTGTGCTACCAGAGAAGTATTTCATAAACTATTCTTAAATATTATGGGGCTGTTACATTAAATAGAATTCTGAATTACTGATAAAAGTTTATAGTGCTAGAAGACTATAATTTTAGAGAATTTTGGCTAAATAGTTACATTATATGCCGTTAGACTTGCAGCTTATATCATCACTGGAATAACCCTGCTGAAGTCATAGATCCCAGAGAATACACTTCAGTTACACATTTAGTGAAGGACTGAGATTTTTACTTACTTTTCAATTATAATTAATCAAAGGACAAAAATCATCTGAGTATTTAAAAAGTATTTCTAAATTATGGGATAGACATTATTTTCCCCTCAAAAACATTTATAAAAAGATGAGCTGTCTGTAATAACAAAAGAAGTTACCTATTTTTAACTGCAACAATTCATATTCACAGTGATTTGCAATATTTCTGTGAACTGCTGTCATTGCTGTTTTATCTGGAACACTAAACTAGCAACAATACTTTTCCTTTGTAGAAGGAAATGCATGCTTTATAGAGAAATTACTGTTTCCAAATCCAGGCCTTCCTGGAAGGCTTCCACTTTTTCATTCACCACTGTCTAACCTTTGTCTATACCTAGCTATAGATTTGTGTTTGCACATTTCCAGTGCATGTGCCTACAGACTTTTCACTTTGAAAATACCTGTCAGGTATATATGAGCACTGCTCTCCCACCCACACGAGCTGTCCTTCAAATCCTCGGCATTGAATTTCTGCCATCTCAAACTCTGCTAAGTGTTTCAAGACATGGCAAGAAGAAGGGCAACAAAGACAAAATCTTGAAAAACATTAGTCTTAAGTAACTACCTTCATTTTCTAGAGTGCTTATTGATTCAGAGAATGAAATTTCAAAACCAGCCCTTTTAGGAACCTTTAGGAACAGAAACTGACAAATGCACGTCAGACTAAACATATCTAAAGTTTTTATACTGTTACTTTAGAGTCATCAGACACAATTAAGTACTTTAACAGATTTGCCAAATTAAAAAAAAAAAACAACATTGTGAAAGACAAACAAGATCTGCTCTGATTGATGGAGGACAGTCCACTCCACTGGTCTCCAACACTAAAAGAACAAAACTTTGACATCTTTCTGTGCAAGTTTTTTTTATTTCTCCATGAGACAAACCAGAGATTTTGTGAAAGTCTTTGTCCCACCTAGGTGAAAACACAAAGCAGATTATATGGTAAAGAAACAAAGAAATTTTGTTACAGTGAAGTATCAGCTACTAACTGAAGAGCTATTTATTCCCCCTTGGGAAGGAGCTCCAAAGGAAATCTTGTCTAGATAAAAAGACAGCACAGAGAAATTCACAGTCAAAGCTTGGATTCATCTCCCTGATGTGACAGCCACTCATGGGGAGGTGAACACTAAACAGATTGTCTTCATTCAAACACTGGGCCTTGCAGAAATGCAGAATACGTTCAGGTTCTACTGCCAGCAGAACTCCTTACTGGTTAGTAGGTTTTATTTAGAAGGAAGAACTTGCAGTTTGACAACTGGGAAAAGACAAGGCGACAATCTCCTGCCAGATGGTGCATTGAAATAACATTTTATGTTTCTTTAAGGGTGTTTTGAGACTCGGTTGAAATTTATCACTGCATTTCAGTTTCAGTATACAAAAATGGTAAGATTTTTCTGCAAAACCAGACTGAGAACTGAGTCTATTTGTCTAAGCAGATCTTGCAGAAGGAAATGTGTGCTAGGTGAGAAGGTCCCTGAAGAAAGAAAGAACTGGGCAATCCCACTCTCAGTGAGTCATCTAAGCTTCCAATAGAAGATGCCAGGCATGCAAGTTCTATTTAAGCAAACTACTTACACTCAAAGCAAGCAGATCTCATAAGAGGTCGCCTTAAGAAGAAAATACTTCCACTGATCTCCACATTAGGATCACTAAGTCTTTGGCAGGCATTTGAAAACTACCACAGCTTGCATTCAGTGATTGAGGAATCAAAGTGCATGCAGTCACTGTTATTAGAAGAAGGAAAAGTAGAAAAGAAATCCTTGTCTGGAGAAAGTTCCCCAGGGGATGGGGAACTACTGTAGGAAGTAAGTAACTGTAGAGACACAATGCCATTTTCTGCATTTTTACAAAGCTGAGTTGAAGAGACATCAATAGATCAGTGTAATTATGAAAACAGAATGGTGTTCTAGACACTCACCCCTGATTCTACAGAAATAGGAAAAGGTTCTGTAGCTTTTCTTATCAATGAGTTTCACTGTTATGTACACTGAATCTCAAGTCTCAAAATAGATGGGATGAAGAAATACTAAAAATAAGAGAAGTCTAATTCCAAGCTTCACTCCTGACAGACAAGCTGCTAAGGTACTTCACTGGAAAGAATTTACACAGTCAACACTCACTAAACAAGACACTGAGATCTAGTATCACAAGAGTAAACAACTTTATCTCTGCAGTACCAAGCTTAATAGCCAACATATTTAATGAAATTATCCACTGCACATAATGGGGAAATTGAGAACACTTGGGGAAAGATGTGATAGGCTTGAAGAAATAGAAAAACCACTAAACAGTTTAATTCTGAGGAAATAAAATAAACTAGTGCCTTGCAAAAAAAGAGTGGGAGAGCATAAAATAAGGTGAGTGATACCAAAAAAAAAAATCAAGATCCTCTAAAGACCGAGGAATCTGAAGTGCAAGAACTGCATCAAGAGAAGGGAATTTTAGATACAGTTAGACACAGCAGTAGTTACATGCACGCTAGTAAACAGTGGGAAGAAAACGCAATGCTGTATGTCACAGTGGTAGAGGTGCATTAATGGACAAGACCTTTGACATATTGTCAAGGAATAAAGGACATATCAAACACATTAAAGACATTCAAATCAACATTTGTAAGGACATAATTAATTTTAAACTTAAAGTCTAATACATACTTCACCAGATCTATTCTGTTGTTGATTGCAGCCCAGTGGAGAAGCGTTACGTTTTCTTTATCTGGCTGTCGAACATCATAACCAGCTTCCACCAACTCTCTGCATCGTTCATAAATTCCATACCTTGAAAATAAAATAACATTTGTCAAAATGCTTACCTTAGATTAAAATGCATTCCGCAAACACCATACTTTCAGTCACAATACAAAATCCTCAACAGAAGAGAAATTAAGAAGAAACTTTACTTTCTTTTCTAAATGGTTACAAATATCTTGCAACAAGAAGCTTCCACTGGCAAAAATAACTTTAATCAAAACAAGGTATTACACAAAACTTTTGTCTACAGAAAACTGTACTGCAGAGCAAGGCAAAATATCTACCAGTAGTATACTAAATTTAAGTAACTGTTCACTTCCCAGGGACTCCACTACATTTGCTTCTCCCACTTCAGTTCTTCTTCCTTTCCAGCTCTTGAAGAGCAAATGAAACCTAGTCAGCTGATTTGCCAGCATCTTCCTAAAATTCAGAAGATAAGATCATCAAGCCAATCACAAATATAAGCAGCTCAAGTTCTCCTCATTTTTCCTCTCAAGACAACAAATACCCATCTTTCTGATACAAGTTAGTATAATTTTCTTTTTAGGGCACCTTGAAATTCTGTACATTAATGTGAAATTTATTCTTCTATTAAAGAGAACTATTAAATGTGATGTACTGCCTTTTGAAAAAAATTCTGCACATATCTGAAATTTGAAACAAATCAGGAAGCATAAACATCACTTAAGCATTCAATGGAGGAGTAACTCCAACATTAAATAATTTTTGCCTTGATGTATACACTCTTTTACCACCTATTTTCAGGGTTAAAAATGTAATGCAGAAAAGCAAGTAAAGATTACATTTCAAAAATCTGTACATCCCATAGGAATTGCTCAAGTCTCAATGAGGAGAATGTGGGAATATCTTGAAATCAAGGTCAATGTCTTGTGATATCTCACTTCTGCTAAAACAGAATTTTAACAGCCTCTAAAAGTTGGGACTTAAGTTTCTCATATGCTGCTTCTACGTTCTACTTTCTGCAGAACAAACAGCCTTAGAAAAGGCTCTTCTGTTCCACTTGATCAGCCTGCATAACTGATGCAGAGACCTTCCTAAGGTAGTTACCATTCTTACTTTTTCTTTCATGTACTTGAATGGAACCTCAATCTGGATGGTACTCCCATAACGAATGATCAAATTACTTAAGCCAACAAAACTCAGCAATGTTTTCTAAGCTATCACAGATTTGAAGACGAGAAACAAGTTGGAAAATATTTAAAAAGCACTAGACATAACAGTTCACTTAGATTGTATTGTTTTCAATTTCTTAGGAAGCCTGCATGAGAAACTATGAAAAATGTCGGAAATTGTTGTCATTATCTTTTCAAACATTACAAGAGATCAGCACAAAGACTACTGCATGCAGTATATACCAACTGACAACACGTTGATAAAATGTGGTCCTCCAGACTAAGTAAAAAAGCAGCAGCCATGAACAATTTTAACATGAAAGCTTTTTTTTTAATGCACTGAGGCAGGTGGAAAGAAGACGTTTGGGTTACGATGACTTAGCTAGACAAGATACACGTACTCAGACAAACATAACTGCTAGGAAAATGGTAAGGTTCTAAGTCAATCCAGCCTTGAAGCACACCATCTACCAAATCCTAGTTTAGATCAGTAGCGTGGCCTAATGAGTGCCTGTAACACATACATACCATTCCTGACGTCCCATGTCAGCTGGAAGGGCCACTGAAATAGGTTAGGACTACAAAAGGCAGGTCAGGCAAGAACAAGGAATCACGAGAAAAGATAAGAGATAGGGGAAAGAAGGACTTCCAAAACCGGACAAAATTCTGATCTTCCCACAGTACAGTATCACACTGCCATATTACAGTGAAGGCAGCCTGGAAAGTGATTCATACAGAATGGCAATGCAACCATTTGTTGAAAGCAGTTCTACTCCAGTCAGTCTCTTATGACACTCTTTCCTGCTGGAATGCCTGCTGCCTTCACTTAAACTACAAATTGAAACCATTTTGTAAGAAATAATTCACATAAGCTCTGCTATCAGTTTTAACAGTCACCAGCTTAAAAAAATAAGGCTGAGTTTAGCTGACTCTCATCCTGCTTTAATAAGCAGTACAAAACAACAAGTAGGAATTTTTTAAATAAAATATTCTAACTTATTGGAAAGATACAAAGAACACAAGGATACAATAACTTTAACTTCCTATAAAATGCAAGAGGCAATCACATAAAGCTTTTATGCAAATGGATTAGGATTTTCCCAACATGTATCTGTTTTAAGTGGGATTAAGTTACTCTTCTTCAGAGTGGTTCGTACTGTGCTGTGTTTTGGATTTGTGAGCAAAACAGTGTTGATTGACACAAGAACATTTAAACTATTGCTGAGCATTGCTTACACAGGGTGAAGGCCTTTGCTGTTGCTCATGCTGCCCCACCAGTGAGCAGGCTGCGGGTGCACAAGAAGCTGGATGAGGACACAGCAGGGACAGCTAATGCCAACTGACCAAAGAGATATCCAGCATTGCATGGCAGTGTCCTCAGCAATAAAAGCTGAGGGACAAAAGAGGGACATCTGGAGTGAAGGTGCTCACCCACCAAAGTAACCATTACATGGGTATGGCTGAACACTCACCTGCCCGTGGGAAGTAGCAAATTAATTCGTTTTTGCTTTGCTTGTATGTGCAGCTTTTACTTTATGTATTAAACTTTGTTTATCTTTACCCTTTTGGCCAATTTCTCCATCCCAGCAGAGGCAAGCAAGAAAGTGGCCGAGCAGGGCTCAGCTGCACAGCAGCTAAACACTACATCACTATTGGCCAGCTATGGCAAACTGCACATAGGCTTTAAGATGAGTGTCCTATCAAGTTGACTACACAACACAAACATGAACCTCCTTGAAAGTAACCTTTGCTACTCAAGTTTTTGTTAGGTCATATTGTCAAGATAGGAATAACCAAGAAGCCCCCTGACAGTCTTAGGGGGAGGGGGAAGAAGGGTGATTATTCTTTGGCAGTTTTTGTGGGAAGGAGGTTGGAGGGGTTGTCAGGTTATTTAATTAAAAGCAAAACTCCAGTCTTACAGAAAATGTGATGCTACTTTCTGAAGGACTTGGCTTAAGATGTATGAAAACCAAGGAAAGCAGTCACAAGTGACCCTGCAGCCTGTAGATGCAGAATGCTGTTGCCAGTTCACATAGAATGCTCCAGTGATGTTTACAAGTACCTCCTTCTAGAATTCACCCATACACTGGGGTGAGGCCCTAGGCAAAGACTGCTGACATGGCCTCAGATACAAGAAGGAATAGTAGGAATGGATTCATTCTTTTGGAGTTAGCATCGTAGACTTCCCATTCTTCCCACTAGAAGGCAATCTACAAGTCACAGAGCATGGTACTACTTCAGCACAAAACAGAACGTGAAATTCTAAAATATACCAAAATAGCCTTTACAGGAAAATAAAGCTCTTTCTAAAAGTGACACTGAGAATGAAGTATACAGAAATTTTTTAATTTAAGTCACTTCAGTTTGTCTGTTTCTAGCAATTTACATTTAGTATCTTGAACACAATCATAACTGTTTAGTAAAGATGCAGCACACAAGGTATAATTTTTGACACTTCGATTTATTGTCAGAAGAGGACTTAAGGATCTTGACAGACAATATCTGCCTGGGAAAAAAGTTAGGCATTTACATCCATTTGCTCCTCTTCCTGGAAACAGCAGGCTCTCTACAATTAAATAAAACACTGAATCTGCTGCAGTTACAGTTTCTCCATATCCATCCCAGAAGTGCAGCGTTCTTCTCTCACATACAACCTACAGTCTTGTCCCATCAATTTGCTGCAGCTGACTTCACCTTGCCTTCTCCAAAGGTTCATGATGCACTGTTAGGTTAGAAAATGACAAAGTCACCTATTTCAGACACTCAGCATAATCACACTCGCAATGCTGTTATAAAGGGCTCTAAGCCCTTCAAGGGTAATGGAGAGTAAGATTGAAATCCTCACAGGAGACCGATACATTAATCTAACAAATATTCAGCATCTGAGCGAATTCTAGAGAGTCATGTTGTAAACATCAATACGGAGCATAATTAAAGCATATTATTGAGTTTGGCTTGTTCTGAAAGAAACGGGATTAGTCCAGGACAAAAATACCAGTGTGCAAGCTCCTTTTGCTACCACAGTCTCTAAGCCGTTTCAGTAACTAACCTGTAACATTTTATTTGTCATCTCAGGTTAAAGATATTCTGACCTTAATACCTTGAAATACAGTACCCTACTGCCTTTTGTATTTTAAATATGTAATCCATTTTCTATTCTTTTGTCTACAAATACATAGACTCTTGAAAATAGACACCACCAGCTTTGCAGCACGATTAACATTAGATTTAGCCACAATAATAGCAAGGAATCTCTCTACAGTGAGCACATCACCATGCCAACAAAGAGCAGGTAAACCAGGAGCTCACTCCCTCATCTTGCTATCATTCTAACTCAAATCAAAGCTGTTTGAAGTGGAAATGCAATTAACAGAAAAACGATATTTTTCCTCTTTGGAAATTTCTTTCCCATGAATAATGGTGGTAAATACTAAAACAGCCTTTAACACATTCTCAAGGTTTTTGTGTTAACAGTAAAACAGTTTTGTTTTCAACAGAAAAGGTTTAACTCAAGAGCTACTTAATAGACCATTAACAGTAGTGTTGAAAGACAAAAGAAATTCAGCTCTTAAATACTGTTCCAAAGCCCTAAATTGTCTAGACAGTTGTGGCCATAATACTAATGTGGTTTAAAAAGTCCCATCCTTCCACATGAAAGTCAGGTACATTTCACTTTCAGCAATATAATCAACCTCATGGGCACAAATAACCAAGAATAAAGAATGTGTACCTGTGTCACAGTCTGTCCACTCTCTCCTGTGACTAGCTGAAAAGAGCCAGGAGTAACTGTTCCTTTGGCCAATCTTTACCAATTTTAATTATTTCATATATACCTTTTTTTAAATCAGTTACCCTATGACTGCTGAGAAATAGTCACGAAAAAAGCATGTATCTGACCATTTTTTTCCTTGGCAACATAATTTATATTTTACACTGCACTAATTCAGAATGCACACAACTTCATTTTGAATGATCTCATTGAATAAAACTTAACAGAAAAGTTCATCTTGAGATAATGAAATTATAATACTTGAGCACAAGGAATCAGTCTTCCAGATATCACAAAAGCACTTATTAATACCATTAATGTTTAATACCCATGTTCATAATGGTCATTTAACTTACTTTCAACAAAGGTGGAATTTGATCAAGCTCGCTACAAGCAGAAAGTGTCTATTCACTCTCAAGGGAACAGAAGAACACAATGCCAGGATTAATGTCTCAGATTTTGCTCTCCTAGTGACAGCCCATCACATGCTTCTCTACATGAGACCTTTAGCTACTTCTCAGTTTCTCAGCTTAAAAGATTTAAAACAAAACAAAGCAGCAACTTTGTCAAGTTAACACAGGATGCTTCCCAAGACATCGTATTAAAAAGTTATGACTGCTGCCTCTGATGACAAATGGCTACTGCTGCTAGACCATAGAAATAAATGTACCCAACATATCACCAATAAATTTCACTTTTAAAACACTTGTGACAGTTTTGGTTTTTGGTATTTTTTTTAAAAAAGATTCCATTCTTTCCCTGGAGGTCCAGTGAGTACTCTGAATATAGTGGAACAAAACCAAAGACAAGCATGGATGATTTTTTTACTGCTCCTCTGAAAACAGATTTTCAAATACAGATGAGTGGCCTGCTTCTGCTTTCAGAAACACAGTGGAGACTTTCTGTGAACTAAACAATTTTGCTATAATCAAATACAAGATGACAAAAAGTTACACACACATTCTAACATCTGCAACATGAAGGGCCTAGACAGTATAACTTTTAAAGCTATCTAGATGCTCTTGGATCGTTTACAAAGTCAGTGAAAAGTATTCTTTGTATGAGTAGGTACTAAAACCAAGCACTACAATTTTTACTCCAGCAAAAGCTTCAGCAAAATAAAAAACAGAGACTATTTTTGATACAAAATATGCCTAGGGCCCCAGGTCCTTGTGAGAACTTATGAGGAGCATAATGGATAAAAAAATACAAATACCAATAAACTCTTTTCAATGAGCCTAACCACTGCTTTCTATATGAAATCTTAATGTGATTATAAGAAGTTATTGTATTTGTAGCTCGTACTGTATGAGCATGTTAATTTGTGTCCAATCTACAGATTAAGACAATAAAGCACTGGAACAGTTCAGTGAGATATGAAGCAACATACAAATACTTATGGAAGAATGTGAGGAGTTTGCAAGCTCTTGTTTTTCCTTGCTGAGAAACAAAATTGAGCACAGTATTTCACTAACATTGTTTTATTTCTCTGTAATCTAGTGTCAATAAAAACATGTCAAAACAGAATTCTAAACTCAAACAGCATACATGAAATATAGATGAGTTTTACATGTTTTTGTCCCATTTTTCTCACCATCACCTTTGATTTAAGGAAAAATGCTCTCAATTTTCATGTATGTTGGAACAATAACATAACTTATTTATTTTTTTCCAGGAGAGGAAAAATCCAATCCAAACCAAGAGACTGAAAATAATTCTTATTATATTTTGCTACATCTTGCTTGAACATACTGACCTGCTTGGGGTAAGACTTCTAGGAGACTGATGAGTGGCCCCTTTTAAAAAAAATGTCGTGGCATCTTTCTTACATTAGCACTGAACTAAAAAGTAAGGAAAGTCAGCAGATAATTTAATCTCAGTGAATATTAGTAACTGAGGACACAGGGTAGACAATAAGAACACCTTTTTTCTACATGGATGTGATAGGTTATGCTTCTATAAATGCAAAAATGCAAATAGCTACATAATTTTAGGAGGAAAAGTGTATCTTTTCAAGAACACTGAATTAATATAGCAACAGCGTTATTTATTTTACTCTAAGTCTTACGATATTTGGTGGGTTTATTTTCTACCTGACACTTCACAGCTATTTCCCTTTATGACATAGCCCTCAAAACCCAAAAAACCCAATAAATGCTTAAATAAAGGTGTCCCTGAGAGGACACAGCCTCAAGCTGCACCAGGGGAAGTTTAGGCTACACATTGGAAAACAATTCTTCACAGAAAGAGTGCAGAACCACCACAGGGAAGTGGTTGAGTCACCTGGAAGTGTTTAAAAAACACTTGATGAAGCACTCAGTGCCATGGTTTAGCTGATAAGGTAATGTTGGGTCACAGGTTGGATTGATGATTTCAAAGGTCTTTTCCAACCTAGTTTATTCTGTGATTCTGTGAATTCTCCTTCTAGCCAAGGAAGTGCTGCCTGGATACCACAACTTGATCATGTTGACAGACCCCCTTCCCTACAATAATAACCATTAGGGCTACAATATGAAACTGAGTCCTTGTGGTGAGATGTCAACTCAGAGCTGTTGGTCCCTGTATGAGGAGAGCAGAAAAGAAGTGTAACAACTCAGCTGAAAGCACAGATCAGTCTGAATCTGAGGGTTAAGAAGGACAAAGATATTTTAGGTTTTCAAACATGCAATGAGCAGACAAGAATAGAAGCAGGTAACTTGTGAAACCACTTCTGCTCTCAAACACACTTTCATACTTTTATAAGAAGCAGTCAGTTTGATATTGTGCCAATACTATAATTTCTAAAAATACCCTAATGTGAGTATTATAGGTTTCAGTCCTACTATTAAGTATTTAGAGCAACAATAGCAGTCAGACATCTGTTTCAGGAAGCTAAACTCCTTACAGGTCAAAACAAAAAGTGAAGGAAAGGACATACTTGCTATGCCTAAACTGGGCCTGTGTCACATGCAGAGCTGCAAAGCTGCTTTCAGCTCAGACAGGGCTTTTTTAAAGAAAAAAAATGCAAGAAAATCTTCTTTTAAGAAGAAAAAGGCAAGATACATAATGGCTTAAACATTCAATTTAACAATACAATAATAAAAATCTTACAGAACTATCTCAGCTCATTTAAGAAAAGTGATGGTTTCTGAATGGCAAAAAGTAGCAAACTAAAAAATAGTGTTGTAACAACTTTCCTGTCTTGTAAATTAGTGTCTGCTAAAGGATTGTGGAACAAACAAATTTGTATAATACATCTGCATAAAGAGAGCAATTAAATTTGCACTCAGTTTACTCCAACAGTCCTCCTTCAGAATTAAACTCAGTTTCACAGTAGGACTGAGACTGTAGAATCAGAGATAATGGAAGTTAGAGACACATTCTTTCTAACCCATAAATCGATCAAACCCTTATGCTTACATTTAAATGTTGTCTGCTTACTTATCACCTATGGAAAATAAACATCAGTACCATTCTCTTTTCCAACAATGTGTCCAGCAACCACCTATATTTACAACTTACCACAATTCCTCCCATATTTTTTATACAATGATCCCAAATCTGTCATAACAGTAATTTTGTAGAGCTTACTTCTGAAATCTTCCACTACTGGACTTAAAAATACAGTTTGAAAAAAGTTTATCTTCTACTTTACACAAATAAAACAACCTGTTTTACTGTTCCTAACTGATACCGACACAGACAAATCTAACATTCCAAAACAAACTTACTGTGTGGCTTTGACAATGTCCCAAGTGCTGTAATCATCAATGTGGCTTTTCCGTCCAAGAGATTCACTGTATCCATGGTTGTAGTGGCTTTGAGGTTTTATTTCCTAAAAAAGACAAAATTGCTTTTAGAACACTCAAATCAGCAAGTTTCAGAATAAAAAAAACAAGATGAGCAAAACTAAAACCGGTACACAATTCAATGTATTACAAAGCCACCTAAATATAAGAGTGGTACATTTCTTCATTTTGTTAAGCAGGCCACCATATCCCCCAGTATACTTTTCAAACACTTTACAGAAAATTAACTCGCAATCACAGGGTTCTGCCAAATCCTACACTTTTTTCCTACTTGTATTTTTACAGAAGGCAAACAAAAACTATGACCAAATTTCTTTAGGTAGTATTTGGTTTGGGGTTTTATGTTTTGGTTTGCTTTGCTTTGCTTTTATAAAGACAATATAACATTGGCAGAAAAGCTATTTGCCATAAATTGATGAAGTATCACACTGTTACTACAAATAAATGTTGCATTTCAAACAGCAGAGGTTAGCTGTGGATGTTTAAGCTGTGGATCTTGAAAGTAAATGGCATGACCATGACCATACAGCCTTCTGGCTTAATTCTGTTCATGAAGGGCAACACTTGCAGGCTCAGTGCTTCCTTTAGGTAGAATCTATATTCAAACACTATTGATATATCACTAGGACAGAAACACATGGTTTTTCTTTAGACACGTGGAAAGCTCAGCAAGCTGAAATTGAACAATTAATTTTATACATCTTCTGGACAATTTTGTATGTGTTGCAGATGCTATAGCAAATCACCTCTGTGCATCAGGATTGCTACATAAAAAAGCATGAAAACTGCAACACAGGTGAAAAAGCAAAAAAAAAAGGAGCAAGTCCTCTAAAAGTTCTAAAAATGCATTTCAGCTGATTTCATTAAAATGTTTACTTTCAGTTTTCCCCAACATATACTTCCAGTAGAAGAATTTTTATCCTTCATCTATATCTGAGAAAACTTTTAAACACCTTATGAAAGATGTTTAATTAAAACAGTTCCAACTTCCATTTAGTCACTGAAATGAGCAATCAACTTGTTCATTATTACACTATACAGATTTAAAATGTTTTTTAAAAAATAAAGATAATAGAGTCAAGGCAATGAACATGTAGTGCACCTAACCTTACCAAGGATTCACGTCACGAATCTCCACTACTACCTCTCCCTAAAGGTGCATGTTGCCCTGTTAGCTCAACTGACTAAGAGATGTATTACAGCGAGGGAGAGTTCCAATTGCCACTAGGAACAGGCCTTCCTATTTCTCATATTCTCTCAGCTGGGCAGGAATTTCTGCAAAAGGAGATGTTGGGCACAATGAGAAACAAGTTCATACTGTGCCTAGTTGTGGCTAGTGAACCAAAGTGTTTTCTTGCTTCCTGGGGCATTACCCAACTCTCCACTGAATGGATGGGATTTTAAGTGAACTGCCCTCTAACCCACTGATGTTACTCCTCTTGGCTGCTATTTTAAAATATCTATTTCTACTCTAAAATTATTACATACATTATCTCTTTTAATGAGGCTAGAAAAAATTAAGTCTGAAACCCACATTTTAATTATTTCTAGATTTCAATATGCTGAAGTACCACTTAGGCAGAAGTCTAAAAACTTTGGATATCAGTTATAACTTCAGAGTAAACTATCAAGAAATTAGTCAAGTTGCAAATATGAAAACTCTCAATATTTATGTAAAAACTGAGTCACTTCAGTTGAGCATATTTGTATCCAGTACATACACTATGCCTATTCCAGACAGAAGGAAAAAAAATCCAAGTAAGAATTTCTAATGTATTGAGTACATTTTGTCACCTTAATTTATAGTTAGAAAAATTATGAAAATTTATACACTAAAAAAATCTTTCAAGAATTTGAAGCATTTAGAACTTTAAAACCAGAGCATATTTAACACGGATGACTAGTGCAGCAAGTCTTCATTTTTAAAATAGACTTATTCTTAGATATGACTTTTTTTCAAAAAAACTAATTTTTCCATTTCACACAGTACCTAAGTGATCAGCAGATTATATCTTTTTGTTTGACCACAACATTATTCTGCAACATTTGATTTTTCTTTCCTAGTGTGAAAAATTACCTAGATGAACCAAATACGCATTGCCAGCTCAGCAGGAAGGTTGCTTTGTTGCCATCTCTACAGGAGAGACAAACTAAAAATGTAACAGGGCATCTGCTGTCATCCAAATCTTACGTTGCAACCAATCCTCTTACAATTCAGAAACATAGCTTTGCTTTGTATCTGAAAAAGGCAACAGCTTAACCAAACCTTTTTTTTTCCCCCGCTACTAGATAAGCCAGAGATAAGACAATTCATCGAGAGAGCTGAGTTCATATTTTACATTTAGGAATAGTTGAAACAATTCCTAAATCCCCAAAGTTTTATGAACATCACTTCCTCCAAAATCATACCTTGGAGTTTTCTATATTACAGCATAAACTGTGGTAAAAAGGATCACTTTAGAGAAGAATATGCAAACACTGACCACTTTGGAAGTGAATCTTTAACAGTAAATTACAGCAAAGCACATAACATCTGAACACTCAGCCAATATAGTCAATTCTCTGCAGCCTGGACACAGATTCCCCATCTTAGACTTGAAATTTATTACTCATTATTATCTATGCAACTTGACAGTTGCATGCTGGCTCACAGTAGCATGCTGACTACTTCAAGTGCCATTCTGTGGGGGTAACTCTTACCTGGCATTATGAGTGCCTAGTTTATGACTGTAACCTGCACAGTAACATCTGGGTTCCTAAGTCAAAAAGCTATCAGGAATCAGGAGAAAAGAAAACCTGGATTTTATGAATTTACTGTAATCCTTGATTCACCTGGTGATGGCTGATTTGGACCAAGGCAATGCAAATAATGCTGTGACACACTATGCTGGGCTGACAAGGCAAAAATTGTAGAAGCAAGGCAGCAGTTAGGAACTGAAAACAATTGTTTGAGGGTTCTGAAATTTCCATGCAGTGCTAGGACACCAGAATATAAATGCAGAAAAGTACTTTTCCTAATTATTCTAGAAAGAATGTTTTATAAAGAGATGACCAAAAACTAAGAGAATGCAACATAGGCTTATGCCACTAACTGGGCAAGTTACCAAAACTAGGAGAACAACTGACAGCCTGAAGTAGGAGACCTTTAGAAGACCTACAGTGAGTGAATGCAAACCAGCTATCAGCTCAAGGGGCCACATTCCCCATTTCACAACGTTTAGCACAGCAATTTCAAAGACTGCCATTCAAAAAACCTGTCGATATTAAACACAATCTCTTTTTACATGCATTGCTACCACAGACAATGTTTTCAGCAGATGCTGCCATAACACAGCCACGCACCTCTCTACCTGGATGGCAGGCTGCCTGAGCAAAGCTGCCCAGGCATCACACAGCCTGCTCAGCCCCAGCAGGACCAACTGCAGTGCTGCTACACTGGGGGAGTTTGCCCAGCAAATGTTGGTGCATTTTGCACCAGCAGCTAAACTAGAAAGAAATCACACCTAAGACATTTACACAGTATCTCTTTGCAGAGTTAAAAAATAATAACAACACACAAAATAGAGATTGCTTCCTCCAACTTGCTGGACAGAAGAGAACGCTCAACTTTTAAATTCTACCATGATCTAGATTACCTGCCTCCCACTATTAGAGGAACAGAAATTAGCATAAAAAACTGAAAAATGATCAGTATAGACTTTTAAGTCCCCACTTAAAAGAATGAATCTCCCCTAAATTCATATACCCTCACACAAATTTTAGGAATACACTTTAAATTCTTGAAACTACTAAGACTTTTTTAAACATATGATATAACAGATTGATAATAAAGTAGCAACATAACATTTTGAGCCTAGAGTATAAACTGCATTCACAAATGGCTTCAACAACATTTCCTAAGTGTTAAAATATTTTCCCTTTTTTGATGAAAATATTTATTCCAGGAAAATTTAATTTTTCAGTGATGATCCACCATTAAAAAAACCTCAAGAGCCAGTTAAAAGACAGAAAGCTGATTGAAATCCAAGTGCACTTGTTTTTTGCTATTTTGATCTTTTGTGACAATGGCTCTTCCCCAGCTGAGTCATGAAAACCTGTAAGAAGGCAGTAGAGCAGAGACCTGATGTCAATGATTTAAAATAGGCAAATTGCAAACACTAGATTTCTGGTTGTTCCATCCTGTTTCAAGGAGCCATTTTCAAGCAGGACTCAGCCAAAATTGTTACCTTTGCTAAAAGAGAAAGGTCATTCCTCTGCCCACCTTTGCTCTTGGTTCCATGCTCCTGCTGCCTAACTCAAGCCAACTTTGGTACTTGGAGCTGTGGTCACACCACGCCCATTTCTCTCATGACAGGGAAGGGGCAGGGGGGATCAACATGAAACAGAAAAAAGCCTCAACCTTTTAGTAGGACAGCAAGCTGAATCTGTCCTGTGGAAACACAGAGCCACTGACAGAGGGAAAGCAAGCCAACAGAAGGTAGCAGGAACATTTCTGCACCTGCTAATTGTTAATTTGACTAAGTAATCATGGACACCTTACTTCAGTTTTTAAATAACCAAAAAAGTTGGGCTGACAAGTTGAAAAAATTCTTCTGCTTAGAAATTGCTAGAGTTGTCTGGTGTGGAAGGTTGCAAGAAAGACAAATTTTGCTCACCTGTAAGAATGATATTTGGTTCTTCCATTCCTACCAAGGATCACTTCTAGATGAGCTTCCCACATCAGTGGCTATCCTTTGACAAGGCCCTAATCACTCATGTGCATCTGTGACAATTTTGTCATTATTCATTAGTCACAAAATGTGCAGACTGCTTGCACAGATGCACAAGTAACACAATGTAAAAAAAAAAACAAACTCAAAAGAGAATAATGCTTTAAAAACAACAACAAAAAAAAGACAAACAACAGAAAAAAAAATCTCGTCTGGAAAACAAGACCAGTAAGATGGGGAAAGAGAAGATAATGCAAAATATGAAATATAACTCCAAAGACAAAAGTATGAAGCACAAGGGAGAGGAGGAGGGAAAGTGTTTATTCTTGGAAGCTCTGCTAATTTCAGCATTCCCAATCAGTCCTCCTCCTAACCAAATTCATAAGTAAAGTTACACTAATTTCCCCTCAATACTCCAAGTTCTTAATTGTTTCCAATAAAAAAGCCTAAGTGAAACAAGCTTAAGAAGGATTTTGAGAGTAGTATTTACAGAAAAAAATAAGAAGTTATGCATGAAAGAATAAGATGACCAAGACTGAATTACTCTGAGATGGCAATTTCATAATTCCCAATTACACACAGCAGGCGGATATGATCAGGTCAATGTGCCTGCTTGGACATAAGGGAGGGAGGAAAGAACTGCTGCTTGCAGCTGCCACACATGGCTCTGGGAGCACTAACAGATGGCTAGCACTGCTTCTCCTTTAACGTTATGCAATGTTGCTGCAAGGAAGAGATACCATGATCAAAATCAGACACTCAAATTCTGAATGGGGACCAAGATCATTGAGACTAAAAGAGAAAATACTAACAGGTTTCAAAATATAAACTTAGAAATAGAAGTATTACCTTCCATAAAATAT
This sequence comes from Melozone crissalis, assembly GCF_028551555.1. Classification (NCBI taxonomy): domain Eukaryota; kingdom Metazoa; phylum Chordata; class Aves; order Passeriformes; family Passerellidae; genus Melozone; species Melozone crissalis. The sequence continues at coordinate 29,494,879 of NW_026535782.1, read as the reverse complement.
TGCATACTATTGCATCTGTTCCTTAATAGAAACAAAATAAATTTCTTCTTTAATTGATGACTACACTATTTTCATATCTGGCTGTAGTCAGAGAATCATAATCAAATTGGAAGTGACTGCAACTGTTTCAGGGAAGCTGAATAATAACCCTCATGTATGTGTGTTACATTTCGCAGGGACTTCTGGAGGTAAGTACGTTCCCCCATATTTGTGTGTTCAATTTCCCTGTACTTCATTTACTACAGTATAGTGGTTTATAGTTTTCTCTCCCAGTTTTCCTCCTGCTTTTAAAAAGGTGCAAGAACCTATACAGACAAATTTATATATAGTTATTTGCATATTATAAACACCCACATTCATTTATATATACCAAGACTAATCACTCATGAACTAACATTAATAGAAAAATGCTCCCAAAAAAACCCCAAGCAAATTGATCAAACACAAATAACAAAAAAGAGACACTGCTGGTATTTTAGTATTTTTAATGAAAGATCCTCTTCTAAAGATCCTCTTCCTTCCCCTACCCCTTTAGCTAACTCTACAACTCAAAGTTCCAGAAACAGAGGCTAAAATTTGTTAGTATTATAGAAATCACAATGAAACACAATCACAGGCTTAAGAAGAGTAGCTTTTTCTTCTCTCAAAACCAGTTTCTCCCAACATTTACTGATGCAACAGTTCATCTAACTGTTGACTGCCATCCAGTGAGAACAGTCTGATCCTTCTCATATTCACACAAACACCTAGCCCAGAAAGTTAAGATTTCTCTAGGGCTATGTTGGTTCATAACTTTGAGGAACCAGAATAGCTATGAGCTGTTAGATTGTCTGGACCAGGATGATTCATACACACCTTCAATTTAGCTAATCCATACTAGAAAACTTCCACCTAAACCAGACTACGTTCTCCATGGGAAAAAAATGCCATACACTTGTATTATTAACTGATCAAATTATGCATTTTAAAAAATAGTTCAGTGTTTGGCTTGCAAATACATACCATCAAACTTGCCTTACTTTGATCCTTAACCAGTAACATTAGGATTCTCCCTGCCCCTATTATAGCACTGAATTACACAAAATGAGTATGACATGATAAAATAATCAGTGGTATTTCTGTTACTTTTTTCCATTACTTTGCACATTTTACAGCATTTTGCGAAGTCTGTTCAGCTTACTTCCTATAATTTTGGTCTAACTGCACAGTTTCTTGACTAAAAGAAAAGATGCATTTATGAAAATCCCTAGAGAAGCTAATTATAGAATACATAAACAATGGAAATACATCTTTGCCTAATACTCAATTTTTTTTAATCAATATACAGTTTAAGAAGACAGTGTTTCTTTAAAAAGTGGAAAAATAGATTGAGAAAAGCCTCACCTCAAACACCATAAAGCAGTCCTTTTGCTGCTACAGATTTCCACCCACATGCAAGTCAGGCATCACACAGAGACCATAATCCTGCACACTCTCCAACACAGATCTCATTTTTTACATAACGAGTTAGAGATGCTCAACCAGAGCCCTTAATCCAACCACTCTATGCAGAGGTCACAGCTCATGTGATTTAAAGCACAGTTATAATGATAAGTTTTGTTTCTTCAAACCAAGCACCCATAAACAGTCAACTGTTTTCTAATATTTTCCTCGAAAATATTAGAATTAGAGGAGGAATCAGAATTTCTCCTAAATTGAACGGTGTTATACTTTAGGAAGCCATAGCTTCACAAGTAAGCTTTTCAAGAGGCTTTGTATTTGCACACAAAGCAAGCACTATTTAAAAGAGTTACATTTATTAGCATTTGTAATGGTTAAAGAGCTTCAAAACTTAAAATGCTATGGTGTAAAGCTCACTATAAAGCTTTTGTTTAGTCAGCAACTTACATTAACATGTACATTTATCTTTTTGGCTTTCTTTTCAAGGAGTGTTGCATTATGTTCTTAGCCAAAAATCTCAGGACTTTGGCAAAAATGAAACTATGCTTTTTCCAAGTGATTTACACAGCTCTAGGTCTCACAGAAGCTTACAGATCTAAACAAACAATCTCTGAAAGAGCAAGCTTTAAGAGTCAGTCATGAAATTAGTGTAAAACCATTTACATATTTCACTCTTTTAAAGTGCTAAACTTCAAAAATGCACCCAAGATGTGTCTAGCCCAACACTGATACTCAGTTACTTGGAGAAAAAAGTCCTCCTTTTCAAATTCACAGAAAAGGATATTCTAAAAAGTATTTTTCAAAGGTAAATGTTTTTTCCCATCTAGAATTAGATCACCAGCACGTGCACACAACAGAACGAGCTGTCAGCCTAGCCACAGATGCCTTTTTCTCTGTGGCAGATACAGAAAAAAAAAGTTAGTACAAGTTGTGCTCAACCCTTACAAAAAATTTCAATTCACCATTCCCATCTCAACTTTTTAGCAGTCCATGGAACCTCTCATCAACAGCCAGTGGAGCAAACTCCCATTCTCACTTATAATAAATAGAGGCTGCTTAACCCACCGCAACTAGGAACTGCATGAAAGGTGTTTCAAGTCATGCTAACAGACAATCTTCTGCAGCAAATGAGACAGCTCAGTGAATCCATGGTCTAACATGCAGAAGGGTCCTGTTCTCTCCAACTCCTCACTTTCCAAACCAGGACTGACAGCTCACCATCTACCTTCTGTCAGTGCTTTAGTGCACTTGACCCTTCCATGAGTAGGCTTAGTGAAGTGGCAGAGTGTTATTCACAGCAGTTTTTTTACTGGATGCATTTTTCACTGATTTACTTCTCTGAACTGACTCATCCTGGGACCAGAGAAGCATCACTGGCAGATGAGTGCAGCTGGAAGCACCTAAATCACAATCAGCTTAAGACAAGCTAAAAGTGATCTGCAATCAGGCAGGTGATCACACTCCTGGCCCTGGCTGCACCTTCTCCATTACCTCTTACCCATTCTCACAACAGCACAGCAAAGGTGTCACATCAGGCCACAGACTCACTAAGCAAGTGCCACCTCAAGTCACCTACTGGCCACACAGTTGCAAGAGCTCACCCCAAGAAGGGGGAGGAGCTGTGTATGTGCTCCACCATGGCTTGAGATCAGCTTAAACTCAACCACAAAAATCACATCCTTCAGAGCCAGCAAGGCAAGTGTTCTCAGAGTATGCTCTGATGTCCTCCCTCTCTTGCTACTGCACTCCCTCCTTCTTCAGTCATCTTCTCCTGATCTTGAGCAGCTTTCCAAGCTCTGACCAAGGCATTCCCACTACCCTCCACTTTTGGAACCTCCTACCTCATAGAGAGAATCAAGGAAACACTTCTACATACCTCAGGGCATCCTGCAAGTGTAGGAAGAAATTACTAGATCTCCAAATTGCACAACTGTAGTCTAATGATACACTACATACCAGATGTGACAGGCCCAAAGCTTCAATTCAGCCAGACTCCCTTTGACTTCACAAAAATCTTTCTACTTTGCTTCACAGTCTCATTTGTAATATACCCCAGTGTTTATCTCAACTACAAAGATACCATAAAAGTAAAATCTTTATCTCATGCTGTCTTTGAAAAGCCACAGAGGACAGTGTGCATGCTGAAATATCAGTTACTGAGGCTGCTCCTACCTAAACGTGTCAGTACCAATGGCAACATTGTTCAGTTTTCCAGCAAACAAACATTTTCCTCCTTAATTCTGTAAATTTTCTTCCACATTCATAAAGTCTTATTACTTCCCTAAGCAAACAGGCAAACACAGTGAAACAAGCACTGTTGAAAGATTAATCTTCTGTGAAATCTGAGAGAAATAAGGCCTGTGCTTAATGAGTAAAAGCAAACTGAATCCAAACACAAATTTGGATCAAACTAGACATTTCTCTCTTCTGCATTAAGAGGGCCCATCTCAAAACAAATTTTTAACTTTAAAATCAATTACTGCCGAAATCAGAAGATACATAGACCAAAAATTTTAAATAGTTGAAAACTAGTTTAAGTGCTTTACCCAATGCCCAAGAAGCCACAATTTTACCATTGAGAAAAAGACCAGAGTGGTGAAAAACTGCACTATTTAAAAAGGCCACTGTAACAAGACAACTGTAAAAAAAATCTTTTAAGAATTGTAAGTGAAGTATTGGCAATGATGATGACAAATTAGAAAAATATGAAAAAACAAAATGCTAGAAAAAGGATACAATACCTCCCTATCCCTAGAAGGGCAAGCACCATCCTAGCAATAAAAGAATTTAACAAAAGTTGCCAAGATTACAAAGTAATCCAATAAAAACACAAACCCACAAAATTTGAAAATGTTCAGTAAGTGCAGAACAAAAAGAAAATTTAAATTGCCCCAATAAAATGCTTTCTATAGAACAATAACTATAAAACTTCTGTAAATTACAGGTTGTTTGGGTCAACCATACAGTCCAAAAGATGTGAATATTGCTATTCATTATGCCAGAAGAAACTCCTGCAGTCTGGATACAAAATGACATGGGTTATAAACAGTTACCATTTTAAGTTATTGCTGCCTTTTCTAGGTTTTGATATAAAACTGACAGAAGAGCAACTACTGATACAGCAGACTACAAAGACTAGTACCATGGCTTCACAGGAAACTAAACCTGTCACTTGATTCTGATAAATTAGTAGCAATGGTCAAACACAGTTAATGTCCAAAATGTTTGGGTTAGTAATGTCTGACATTTTGATTAAGAAATTAGAATACAATGAAAGTTAACGTGGTCTATCTTGCATGTATAAAAGCTACAGGTGAGCAAGCTTTATTCTTATTATTTCTTTTGTGACCATTATACCTACTCTCCTTGTTCAGGAATATGCTCCAAAAAACCCTCATTCTGGTTATTTCAGTAGCTCCAATATTTAAACCCCCAGAAAAGTGTCAATGTGAAAATACTAAGCATCCTTCAGAGACTGTACCTTGACCCACCTTATTTCATCACTGCAATCCAGAAGTAAACAACAGTTAGAGATAATTCTTACGGGGAGAGGAGGGTGGGGAGTGTGTGGGGAACAAGTAATACTCTCTTTCTGATACAACTTAGGGGATGTTGGGACAGGACAAAATTAGGATTTTTTAAATATCAACAAAAGCCAAGTCCTATCTAAAATAAGGACCTATCCTAAAAACTACCTCAAAGGGCTGGTCATTATCTGAGTACAAGTTTCCAGTGTGACACAGTTCCCAACAAGACCAGTACAAGTCTGTCAATGGGGAATGATGAGCAGGAATCACGGGATGGCCTTGGCTGGAAGGAACCTTGAAGCCCATCCAGCTCAACCCCTCTGCTGTGAGCAAAGACACCTGCCTCAAGAGCTCAGACCCCACCCAGCCTGGCCTTGAAGACTTCCAGGGATGGGTCATCCAGAGGGTGTTTGCTGCCAGAGCAAACATAGTGCACTGCTTCCAAGTTCCTGCAACAGCTACTGCACTGACAGCAAAGCCATCAAAACACTGAAAGGACAAATGAACACGAGAGACTCAAAAGGGTCAGGAGGACTGCAGACCATAACAGCAGTGTAGGGATCTGATAATCATCAGCATATTAAATAGATACAGACAGACCTATATTTGGATAGGTATCTTGCAAGATGTAATGAACAGGAATAAATTAAATTCAGGCTAGACACATGTTTAAGTCTTCAACAGACTAATTAAATTTGAGGGCAACTTTCCCATTTATGCAATATGACCTATTAACATAGGATTTTATTTTCTTTTTTACTTTATAATTAGCACTCTGGCAATAAAAAGAATTAGTTAAAAACCTTCAGCCTGTGATATAAGGTTGGATTAGATCTGCAGTCCTCTCCATACTCAGCCTCTGGAGCTACCCAAGATACACCAAGCAAGGCTCAACCTTCAGTATAAAGCATGCTAATTTGTCTGAGACTTCACAGATCTGTTGTCCTTTCTAAGCAGTATAATAAGTGATACCCGATCTTTAAATGAGCTCACAAATGCAGGACTAGTCTCTGGAGTGAAGCTGACTAAACAACACAGTAAGTTCTGGATCTGTACAGGACAATTAAGAACAATCTGCACTCCAGGACAACCCCAACAATACCGACAGAATTCCACAGAGAATAGAGCTGGATGGTAAAGTCAGGCCTTTCACTGAAATTTTGAGCAGAAAAAAATAGAGCAAAACTTACAGTAGGTTTACTTGTTTTCTTCAAATCACCAAGAAGGAATATAGTATATATGCTTCTAACTTCCTTGGTAGTTACAAACTGAACCATAAGGAGAGAAACAAAGATAAGAATGATGGCTTCCATCTGGAAAAATTCCTGTCAAACAGAGGCTATAACTGTTAAAATTGCTTTTCAACTTTGCAGGAAGATTGTTCTTGGACAAGATTTTTTTAAATGCCAAGAAGCATCTGTAATAAACAATAACTTCCATCTTTCTCAAATATATCCACCACCACCTGATAGTGGTGAATACACTACACTGACATAGCAAACCAGATCTTCCTTCCCAGTAATAGCTCTTACCATTTAGGAAGAGACGCAGCTCTCAACAGCTGCAATATCTTTGGCAGTTAGGGCCATACTAGACACACATCTAGAATGTTTTTCAAATACAAAGGAGCATTACAAGCAAAATCCATTTTCTAAGATTCTTCTCCCTCCCCGCCCCTTGAATTTCAGAATAAAACATCCAAACCTATCATCACCTACCACAGAAGAGTTAGCAATTCACTCTTATTTAGAAGATCCAAGGAATTTAAAGTTAGGTCTCTTGGCCTATTAAAATAATTTAATCAGAGGACAACAAACATAATCAGCATGAACAACATTCCCATAGCAGGGCTAGAGTGTATAAAAGGAAGCAGAGCTTGCTATTCTGTCACCAGAAACTATGTCAACCACACCATGGCCATCTGAGACCTACACCCATGGGGCTCCCTTTGGTCAACCATGTACTTCCCAACCTTGCTGAGAAATCCTAAGAATTCATGGATATGAATCAGAGTCACTCCAACACAGTCTACACTCCTCTACATTCATATATTTGACACACCACTCAGTTAGCCATTTGTGGAATTAAAAAACTTGCATCTGGTCTATAGAAAGATTCCTGAACTCCAGCTGAAAGCATCAACAGCTGGATAATCCACTACTGCCCTCCTTCCTTCACTACAATGATTACTCACCCTCCACATTTACCACTTGTGCTTTTCAATTTGACCCCATTCAACTTCACTTTCCAGTCACTGGATCTTGTTAAGCATGAACTGAATAAAACACTGGATTTCAGTAAGAAAATATTCACAAAGGGGAAAAAAAGATACCACTCACTTTTTCAGATAATGTGAATGGACTTTTGCAGGCCTTTTACCTCCTGTAAAGCATTATTAACGTAATTTTTAATTCTTTCCCGTACTCTTCACTATTTAATATTTTTTAAAGACAAAACTTCATCATGAGCATTGCCACATGTTCAGCCAAAAATCATCTCCTTGTTCTTATACATTTTTAAACAAAGCATTATACTGAGAACTTCTGCTGAACTGCTTGTTCATATTTGTATCCTATCAGTCAATAACTTTTGGGATACAATCCCATGCATGTGCTTCTTACCTTCAGTGCACTACTTTGAATATAGCTGCTCTAAGGTGTGCCTTGCTAATATTTTAGCATAATTTCACATGAATTCTAGATGGTTTTCTACAGTTCCATCCTCCCTGCTTCGCACCCATCCATCTTGTTTGTCTGCAAAATTTATTACTGACAATTTTGATACGGCATCCAAATCATTAAAGAAAAAAATCCGAGTCTAGTAGACTAACTCCTTCAAGACTTTTAGGAACAATGAAATTCAGGAATAATCCCAACAGCTATTACCAAGATGGATCAGTTAGCCAGCAGTTATCCAAGCATTTATCACATACTAAGATCCTCCTACAAGTATCACATTTGCAATCAATATTATTTGTTGTACTTCACCACTAAAATTATCTTCAGAAGCTTTGTTGTCCCACTGGCAATCTTACAGCTAGAAAGATGGGATCTACCCTGTCACACTAAACTGAACTTGCCATAAAGCAGAATAAATATCATTGGAAAGAAGAGTCTGTTACTTCGGTTCAGCTTGCATTCATGAGGGAGGGAGCAAGGGAGGCCCAAGAACTCAGCATGGTACCACACAAACCCCTCAAAAGCATTCCCACCATAAATTTCCTAAACCATGCACATTTCCATTCATTTCTACCTCTTCTTACCAAAATTACTGAATCACTTTAAACTGAGTCTTTCACAAATAAATAAATAAACAAACAGATCTCCCAGCATGACAGTAGTTAAGTAATTTTCACTATTCCTTCAAAGCTCTTTCCTACAACACTAATATTGTATTCATAGTATTTCATGGCAAAATGCAAAGCCTTAGAGCCCAGATGAAAACAAACACATCCCTTCAAAACAAACAAAAAAACCTGCAAAAACTTCAAACAATTTGAAAGTGATCCAAATTAGTCAATACAAAAAGACAGTAAGAAGCAAAAGCCTCATTAAAAAAAGGTATACAAAAATACCTGAAAAAGATACCAAAAATAAACAACAGCATAAAGCAAAAAAAAAAAAAAAAGGTTAAGATTTTGACAGTCCTATAAAAAGCATCGGTTTTAAATGTACACAAATGTTGAAACTGATTATATGCTCTAACGTCACTACTTACATAAGGACATGGTGCTATTTTCTTAAAAAGTGGAAATCACCATGTATTAGGGCCCCTGACCTTCAGAAACGAGTGAACACAGATGCAGAGCATTGCTCAGTGGGCAGGTCTGTGCAGTACAGCTGTGCTATGGCACACCAGTCGTAAGTTTTCATAAGAGCATCTCTGGAGGCTCTGTGAACAGCCACACACTGATGTCTCACCACCAACATGAAAAACATCCTTCTCTTTTAAAGTTTATCTGTACAAAGACTTCAGGGAATAAAGAAACACTCACTGAAATCCATGTAGACACTATCTTGTGAGTAAGATCTAGTCAGACACTCAGCATTTCTGGAAAGATCGAATAAAACTCCCTCCAAACTAGTGATGTTGATTGCATATTAAAAGATTCCAGTTCAAATTACAACACACAATATACATTAACTTCCATTCCCATCTTTTGTGCAGACATTCAACTTTATGCATCAAAGGAACAGCATAAAATTCTACCAGATGAACTAGCTAGACTACAAATTTAAATTGAGATATTTTCGTTTGCTATACAGTAAGTACTCCAAGTTAACAAACACTAGTCTTCAATCTTTAAAATACAATGAATTTCTGACAAGCTGTAAATGCTTTTTATTCCACTTTCCAATCTTAGATTGCCTATTGCAAGTTTCCACAAGTTAAGAACACTTTCTTTCAAAGAACATCAACATCCTGCAGTCTGGATCACTACTGAAAAGTTGTGTCACTTCTGAAAATCATCAGACACTGCTACCAAGGATACTGCATTTAATCTGACTCCAGTTAGGCTGCAAAAACGTGTAGCAGCAGTCTACACACATCCCTTAAAATAAATCCCCAAAAAAACAAACAAACAAACCAAAACCATAAAAAAAACCCCAACCAACAACAAAAAACTCGAGACGTTCACTTGGGGTTTATTGATAGTTAATTACCTTTCAGAACAGGCTGGTCTATTCGAAAGTCATGAGCATAGTTTAGAGAGGTAGAGCAGGTAAGGTACCATGTACAGAGGCCTAGATAGCCTCTTCAGTCATCAAATAAACTAACAGTCTTTTAAGATACTGTTTAAGATAAAGATACCATCTGTTTAGCAAAAACTGGAGCCTGACATATGCACTTATCTGCTTTGTAGGCTGAAAAATCAATCCTTACAGTCCTCAACGTATCAGGTGACAAGTCCAAATGTAAAAGCTTTCCTAAACTATTTAAAATACCTTTCAAAACAATCATGCTAGTCCTCAAGAATACACACATGCTGCTGACAAAGGTGGGCGGCACAAAAGAAGGATAAAAGAAAACGGCATAAAACGACCTCTACATGTTACCTGTAAACATTCCTCCCACCGTCAACACACTGGAAAAAACCAGACTGCTCGCTCTCTAGATAAGCCCACGCCACACAGGGAGCGCTGGGCTGGATGGGGCCAGCCCCGACCTGCGGCTGAGCTGCAGACCGGTGCCATCAAACCCAAGGGAACAGTAATTCCTGCGAGACGCTTTCCCCCGGGCAGCCGGGCCGGGCCGGGCTCCGAGCGCAGCCGCTCGGGGCCGGTGCGGCGGCACCACCCGGGGCGCCTCTGCCCCCGCCGCTGCTCCCCCGTCTCGGGGGCGGCCGGGACTGCCGGCGAGAGACTCTGCACCGCTCCCCGCCATCCGCACCCGCCTCCTCGCCCGGCCCGGCCCGGCCCGCCACCGCCACCACCGCGCACACCCAGGCCGGCGGCGGGGGGCGGCGGCGCCGCACCTCCCGCCCTCCGTGCACCCCGCCCGCCGCCAAGCCCCGCTCCCCCCCGCCCCACGGCGGGACGCCGTCCCGACCGCGCCCCGAGCCCCGCTTCCGCGGCCCTCTCCGTGCGGGCGGGCCGCTCGCACCTCCGGGTGCAGGATGGGGACGCAGCCCGCCTCCTTCTCGTACTCCTCCAGCGGCGCCGCCATCTTCCTGCCAGCCCCGCGCCCGCTGCATGCCGGGTAGTGCGCGTGCCCGCCGCGCCCCCGCGCGCCGCCGCTTCCTCTGGCGGCCCGGGCGGGAGGGACGGAGCGGAGTGAGGCGGCCTGAGGGTGCGGGTTAGCTACGGATGTACAAATATATATATATATATATATATAATTATACAGACTGTGTGTCGTGTGTGGCGTACATATATACACACACAGCGCGTGTCATGTATGGATGTATGATGTACATATATACACACAGTGTATGTTGTGTATGGTGTACGTATATACACATACAGCATGTGTCGGGTATGGTGTACATATATACACAGAGGTCCCAGTTCTGGAATCCATACCTAGTATAGCGCAGGTTTGCGGAGATACCCCTATTGGGGAGTGGGGTTCATTACAAGTTGGAATGCGAGCCAGAAGAGAGCCCTTCACCTTCTGCCTTTAATGGAGATTTGGTTCCATACTAAGCAGTGTCTGTCCATTTTTCTCTGGGGGTTACCTTCATGCCTGCTGGAGTAGCAAAGAGAGCATGGGAAGAAAGCAAGAAGGTTTTAGTTAGGGTTTTTGCTCCCAGCTGCAGGAATGTTTGAAACCCCCTGCAGGACTCCCTGAGGAAGCAATTCCTTGCAACCATTCGTGCCCTACTGGGCCAGTGGTTTCTCACATCCCGACCAGATGGCTGCAGATTTGGGGACAAGTGACAAAATAGCTCTGTTTAGCTGGTCATTTCTACTGTCACAGGCTGAATAGTGTGCATACAGCCAAGAGCAGGAATCCTAAAGCACTTTTTTTTCTTTTTTTAAAAAATAAATTACATTTTAATCAAAAATGGTTTTGCAATTAAAGATCGTTATTGCTGGTTTGACTACTGTTCTATATTGCTATATCTATGGTGCTCTCATTTGCCATTGTGAGAAAGGGACCTTTGGATAATACATTTGGTTGTATCATAATACATTAAGCTCATAAGCCTAAAACCCTACAATGATATTCTCTTCATTACTCTTTCCTATCTCATGCAAAATGTAACAGAGAAGCACTAATAAAATCTGACTGCAGCATTATTAAAATGTTAAACCATAAATGTCTTTTTTTTAAATGTATTTAAAATCAAAATTGTGAAGAAGAATGACATAAGATTTAGAAAGCGGGGGTGTGAAACGGGTCTCAAAGCACATATTTGAAACCATAAGGGCTGAAGTGCTAAAAGAGCAGAACAAGACACTGAGTATACAGGAGAGGATCTTTTTTTAACTGTCTATATTATTAAATGTACTAGGGCTTAGATATAATTTGCAATTTGATTTGCATGAGGAAGAGGGTTTTCAACCCCCTACAACCTCCAGAAATAGAAATCCTATTAATCATGACAGTTCATCACTCCTATTTATAATAAAAGCAAAGGTGATAAAATAACTAAAAATCTTTGTAGTATTTTTACTATTCAGATTATTTTTCCTTCGAACTCTGAAGAAGTTATGTTTTGTCCCATAGCTCTGAACTGGATTGTAAACACTCTGACGTCTCTCTAGGTATTTATACCCTGTTCTTCACAGATCTATACATTTGCAAACCAATTCTGTTCCCAGATATTTCCGTACAGAGAATTTTTGCTGCTTGAACTGGGGCCTGATCTGTGAGTACAGTTCATGTGCAGCCTATTATATTTTTCTTCAGAGCAAGTGTCCCTTTTACTGCCAAGTAACAGCAGAACTAGAATATTGTGCTGCTGTGCCTCTGCATTGGAGCTCCTCGTTCAAAAGCTAGCAGTGGTTCAGGAGTTTAAAAAGTTTTCCACACTTGAAGCATTCCATGTCCTTTCCTAATTTACATACAATCTAACATAATTACATGGAAATGTGATTCTTCATTGTTTTGCATTGTCATTACAGAGAGGTTATGGTCTGTGCAGAGGAAGCAAATGGCAGATACAAACCCAACAATCTGCTACAGTAACAAAGTTTACTCCTATTTCCCATGAATCTAAAAGGCTGTAAGGTTAGATATTTTTCTGGACTCTGCCAAAAAATTACTATCTGACCTTAAGAAAATATTTCACTTCTCTATAATTTACTTTGCTCACTTGTAAATCAAAAACTTTGTCATCTCATTCGGGGGGGTAGTCTGGGAATTTATTACCATTGAAGAGCAATTTTATCTCTCTGATTAAAGATGCCTTGTAAATGCCAGGAATTGTTGTTGATCAATGGCAGGAAATGCTCTTCCGTGTGATTGCATTGAATGCTCCATAGCTGATGTGTGAAGTGCTCTCCCTATTGACCCAAGAGGTTTTATCCAGCTCTACTTAACTAGGCATGCAGTAGGGTCAAGTCTGTAACATTGGTTAAACCCCACACACACTAGAAATTATTTTAGGTCATATTCTCACAAAAGGAAAACAGTTCACCAGTACCACAGACACAGATTTTCTTGCATTTGTTTTGCTTTATGTTAATCACTGTGAAAAGAGGCATAAGGTCTTGAGACCTTTTAATTTTCAGGTAAGCCAAACAACAGTCAAACTGGGAAGTAAATAGCACAAAGTCTTATGAGTCTCTATTCTGTGACATGAATTTTATCTTCTTTAACAAGTTATTAGGAAGAAAACCCTTTGGCAGAGACAAAACATATTTATGGAACACACATCTGTACACATTATTCAGTGCTAGTCATGACTGTGCAGCCTTTTTAGCTTCAATATTCTACTAGACTGTGAAATGTGACAGTGAAATGAAAGACTTTTAACACACATTTCTTAGTAATAGCTTTGTATTATGCCATCAACACTTAAAACAACTAAAAGTGTGTGTAAACAATGTTTAACTTTGCAAGGAAATATTGCTATTAAAGCGAAATGTTTATTCTCATGGCAGGTCAAAACTTAAAGTAAAAATATTGGAATGTCTTAGTACAAAAATAGGTAGCAAGTCAAAAGCACCATACCTAACCCTACAAAAATGTGTATCTTTAAAACAGTTGTGCATGTCCTTCATTTTCATACATAGTTTTGATTAATCCTATTCTAATTAATAAATCATCAGATGGATTTGCCAACCTTCAGAGGTGCCTCTGAAATTTTCTCTTGCACAATTGTCACTTGCATTGCGACCCAAAAAACTAGCCTCACTATCAAGGGCTAAAATATCTGGAGAAGCCATGTCATGGTCCTGTTCTCTGAGTATATTTGCAGAGGGGCTATGAGTAATTATCTTTATTATTCTCTATCTATGCTTCATTTTCTTATCCCATTACTGTTTGAGCCTTGTGCTTTATGTATTGGAAATGACACCCACCTATCTAAATGTGTATACCAAAATGAATATATAAAACGTGTCATTCTGCATGGGTTTATCCAAGTCTATGATTTCTCTCTGCATTCACTCCTACATGGAGAACATCCACTTCTCACAGTTTGGACCAGTTTGGGTGACTGAAAGCCTGTGAGTTTGCATGACAGCTCCACAGAATTTGTCTTTAAAAATATAATCCGGCTGAAAATGCTCTCAAAGCAAGTGCATTAAGAGAATATTAAATATGCATGATTGAAAACAGAAATCAGACAGTGAAATTCTTCAATACAGTGCCTCCTGTAGCTGCAGGCACTGCTTCTGTTACAGTATCTCAGGGCTCTGACAGCAGTATGGATGTGAATGAAACCTGTGTGACTGGTCCCGACTGGCTGCCCCGCCCTCTTGAGAGGGGTTGTGGTATTTTCAGGGTCTCCTGGGGCAGCAAGGAAACATGAATCTGACTCCATGTTCTCAGAAGGCTAATTTGTTATTTTATGATATTATATTACATTAAAGAACGCTATACTAAAACGATACTAAAGAACAGAGAAAGGGTACTTACAGAAAGCTTAACAAGCTACTAATGAAAAACTCGTGACTGACTCCTCAGAGTCTGACGCAGCCTGATTGTGATTGGTCATTAAGTAAAAACATTTCACATGTTGGGAAACAATCTCCAACCACATTCCAAAGCAGCAAAATACAGGAGAAGCAATCAGATAATTATTGTTTTCATTTTTCTCTGAGGCTTCTCAGAGAAAAATGGAGAAGAAATCCTGGCGAAGGGATTTTTCCAGAAAATATGACAGTGACAAGGGGTGACTGTCCTGGAAGGCAGATCCATCAGATCTCGCTGTAGGTCCAATCCTGAACTACTGCAGGCTTCAGCCTCTCTTCTAGGGTAATGTGAGATTTCAGCATCCTGGGCAGGAAGCCATGGCAGTTCAGGAGAGGACTCATGAGGGGATCAAGTGTTCTTACTCAGCAGTGACAGCATCTGTCAGCCGGGATGGCTGGGGACAGCAGCCGTGTGGCCGTGTAATGTGCTGCCACATGTCAGCCAGTGCTGCTGTACAAGACTGCAGTGGGGGATGTGATTTCCCTCACTGCTGAGCGTGGTCAGGTTCTTCTCTGCACAGCCAGTGCAGAGGATCAGTCAGAGTGGCTGCGTTTGGCAGTTTGCTCCTGAGCATCACCAAAGAGAGCCTGCAACGCTCTTACACCAGTTTATATCAGTGTGTTTCTGAATTCCAGTGGTGGTCATCTTGATTTACATTGTTGTGCTGAGAGAAGAAAGTCAGATGCTTTACTGTTTGCCAAATAACAATGTACATCATGCCAGGCAGTTTTAGATACCATGAAGCAATCCTCCTGAAACGGGGGGGGGGGGGGGGGGGGGGGGGGGCGGGGAAATGTTGGAAAAATCCCAGCTGAACTATCATCCAATGTCTGGCTCCACCCTGTAGTCTGTAGCGTACACAGCATGGACAGAGGTCCTAAAAGGGAAAGTCACCTTCTTCTCTACTCCTCCTGAGTGTATTCATTGGGGGCAAGCTTCTTTTGGTGGGATAAGAAGCTATAGTATTGTCTACTGGTCTGCAAATGATAGGTGCTTTTATGGAACAGGGTGACTCTGCCAAGGAAGTCTTCTCTTTTGCTACATAGCCTCTTGCTCCCTTGGAAACAGTCCAGGAGGTCGCTAGTCTTAAAAAAGGCCCAGTGGCAATGTTTGATATATAACATCAGAAAAATAATATATTTGTACTATTTCCCCCTCACTTTCCTTAAGGGAGCAAACTTTCCATTTGACTACTGGAAGCTGGAAATGCCCTTCCAGTGAGGAAATTGTCACCCATTTCATTTAAAGGGAGCCTTTTCTGCATGTAGTTTCCCACTGCATAATTGGACCTCAAATCCCTGTATTAAATTATATCCAGGGAGATTTCCCCATAGAGTTATTGAAATATAATGCTGATGACATGAGCACATAGAGAAAACAGGGACAATCTCCAAGATGCTAGACATCTACTAAAAAAAAAAAAAACCTAAATAAGTTGTATTTGTTGAATCCTAAATGTCTAAATTAATCTTGTGCTTTCAAAACAGTAAGCACATCAGCCTGTGAATCCAATATCTCTTTCTGGAGAGATTCTTTCTGTCACTTTCTGTTGCTTTCAAGTTTTTATGTAGAATCATTACTTAGTATTTGAACACAGAGAGGTGAGGACTAAATATAATTTGCTGCTAAGCATAGCACCCTTGCTCTCCATTTTTGGTGGTTTTGCATTTTATTGTATATTTCTTTTCTGCCAAAATAATCTTATTAGCATGAAATATGTATAACCCGTGAGTGACATAAAGCAATCATATTATTTCCCTAGGTGATTATCTTTGCTGATGCAATTCCACTGCTGACAAATTCTGCATTGATTTAAAAGTGCAGAAAATGAGTGGGGTTATCTAACTTGACTTTTTATTCACTTTTTTTTCCCCCTTTAAGATGATGTGCTTCTATTTCCCACTCACTGTGTTTTAAATATCTGATCTTGATACCATATCATACTCATGGATGACTTTGCTGCTGTCTTTTATGTCAAAGGACCATCTCTCCTCTCTTTGTTCATTACAGTCAAAGTGGCTATTACTTTGTGTTCTCATTACTTAGACTAGGTAGATCTAATAGGTGCACTAAAATAATTTTTCAGTTACCTGAGTCTGTTAGTCTCCTGTGGGTTTCCCCCCAGAGCCTGTTCTTGGCACACTCAGTAACATGCCACATGTACCAGTTTGTTCTGCTAACACATCTGCCTGTGCTCGTGTTTTGGGGAAACCCAGGACTAGTGTGATGCAGCTGACACTGAATTAAGCTCCATATTTGTGAAGGAAAATGGACAGACTTAAATTGAAGACTGGATTACACTTTTTGAACTTTTTTCCTTTTCTACTTTCATTTTCTTCATCCTTTGTCCTCTCCCAGACCTGTCTTTATATCTTTTGCATTGGGCTGATTATTCTAGCTGCCTTTGGAGAAGGTGCAGAATATATCCAAAGAATGAATTTTTGAAACACAGGCAGTTGCTGAGGCAGAAACTCACTGCCAAAATGAAAACCAGTGACAAACCAATAAAATAAAATTAATAGTAATTCCACTACTTTAAAAAGATACCATTGAGAATGAAGCAATAAAAACCATTGAGAATACTCAGCAATGGTTTTATGGAAGTACCGCATCCTCAGGAATTTAGGTTGAAGTGGGCTGAATGATAAAATAAGAGAAGAATAACAGTGAAGTGTTTCATTTACAATCTTTGGTTGAAAGCCAATAAACGAATTCTTTTTGGCACTTTATATCAAATGAAGCAAATATTTTTCCTGCTCAGATATAAAGCAAGCTCTGAGGAACATGGTAGACTAACACCCTTCCCCTTTACAAATGAGAATTTTCTAGCTGAATTAAAATAATTTTCAGTGACCAAGGTGAAGTCCAAACATAAATTAATAAGACACTTCTATAAATAGCATGGTCCTAGAATACTACTGTTTTACAATCCTCTTGAGGAATTGTTGTCATCATGGTCGTGGCAGCGAATGTGTAGAGCCCATTGTCAAGGGAGGTGTATTGCCAGGGATAGACCTGCTCATTCATTGCACATGAAAGAGTCGAAAAAAGGAATAGTATACCTATTAGGTATAGTATTCCTAATACTATACCTAATAGGTATACTATTCCTTTAGTATAGGAATAGTATTCCTATTAGGTATAGTATTCCTAATACTATACCTAATAGGAATACTATTCCTTTACTAATATAGTAAAGGAATAGTATTCCTAAACAGGAACAATATAAAAGAGGGAAACTTTATCAAAAGTAATGAAAAATAAAATTAAATTATTTTTGATAATGATAAATTAAATAAAAGGATGATGAAAGTTTCTGATAATAGAGAAGAGCAAGAGATGAGAAGTGCTCAGTTGGAAGAGACCCCACAGTAATCATCTAGTCCAACTGTCTGATTACCTCAGGGGTGGCTATTTGCTTTTCATGGGAGATGTTTAAATTCTCTGTGGTTGGTTTTGTTTTGAGGTTTTTTTGTAGAGAACAATTAATTTGCTTATTGAAGTCCTTAAAGCATGCTATGCAGATATTTTAGATTTATTATATTATTGGAATTAAGGACAGACAAAATAAGCCAACAGCACTTATGAAAAACTTCCAAAATTGTGATGGAAAATATTGCATGAATTACCATCTTATTTAGGTTTTTGCTGAATTTAAGGTAAATTAATAACAGTTGCACAGAGGCAAGTACTGTAAGCATAGGGGCCAATATAAATTTGACTGAGTTTTAATGGAAAAGAGTGGTAACAGTTTTCTGCCCTTGACTAAGAAAGGATACATAGCAGCAACCTCTTCCACTGACTCATTGATACAGTGGGGGAAAATTCTTTCATTAGATTCATATAAGGACTGCCAGAATACTGAAGGTATGACCAAATGAAGAAATAATCCCCACAACCAGTCTTTTAAATAATAAAGTAAGTAAAATGCATCAAACATAAGGTTTGGATGCAAATGGCTAATCTGAAATGCGAATTTAAACATCCCTAATATTCAATACACCATATTAAACATCGTGCTGTGTGATTATAAAAAAACAAGCCTAGTGTTCAGAAAGTTGTGTGTTTAGATGGTATGCTTGGGAATCATAAAAGACATCAAAACGTAGAGGAGGTATAATCAAACCTTGAAGCTGTAGGGAGTGAACCAGTGGCACTGTTTTTGGAATGAATGCAGGCGAACTGAGCTGTCACATTAAAGCTGACAGCCGTGCTACGCAGCTCTAATCTGCTGTGCAAAGATCTGGGTTAGGAGAGGATGGAAATCTACAGATGCACGATTCCAAGTCTGCCGTTCTGAGCTTGCAAATGAAAGTCAAAAACATCAAAAACCATGGGCAATGTAGATAATTCCAGAAAGAGGCAGATGATTTAACCCTCTTTCATGATTCTTCTCTGGAAAAAAGTCTCTAGATGCCAAGACATTTTCAATGCAATGACTGTATTATCTCCCTTGAGATGCTGAGGTAACACAGTCAAAATAGCATCGATGATTCTTGCAGCTTGATGAGACAGACTTCCCTTGAATTGCTGCAAAGTTTAAGACTCTCATCCCCTGCTCTTGAGAGAATCATCACTTAAGAGGTTTCCTAGCACTCTAACTGCACATCTTGATGGTAATGGGAAGTGGCAACACTTCTGAACTTGCAGGACCTTGGTCATCTTGGGTTTCATTTACTGCTGGTGCTTTTAGTGGTCCTTAAAAAAAAAAAAAAAAAGGAAAAAGAAAAAGAAAAAAGGCTTACTCATGTTTTAATACAGTGGAAATAAAAGGTTTGGCATATAGAATGGTATTTAATAGATGAGTATATATCTGGGCTTTGAAACTGCTACAAATGGTCATATATTGTAGAAAAAGAAGTAAGGAGTTTATTATACTAAAGCATGCTGCTGCTAATTTATAAGCTCTTTCTCTTAGGTTTCAGCAGTTGCTAGAAGCACATAAATGTTTCTGTCATGTCTCGGAAACAAATAATAAAACATGTCCATAGGGGAAGTTACACCATAAAACTGAATTTTAATAGAGCAGGAGGGGGCTGACAACAAAAATAATTTCATCTGCAAAGTTGCAGGTCAGTGTATTGCAGCTGAGAATGCTCTGGCAGTTGTGTAGATGTGAGCTCCCCTGTGTAACACTAACCCAGTCCCTGCCTGTCTCACAGGGAGAAGGGGTAATTCTGGGAAGGTGAAATGACATGTAATAGACCTAGGAGCCATATGCCTTGTTTCTTATGAATATCTTCATTTTGCTTGATAGCCCGTCTCTGGCATTCCCAGTTTTTAACTCAGAAATTTTTCCCAGTGTCATGTCCTACATCTTCAGGCAAAGGAGCAGGGCTGCTGCTGCCTGGGTTCCCACTGGGCTGGTCGAGGGACAGCAGGGGGCACCAGCATCAGTCACTGGGACAGGATGGACAGAGTTGTAGGAAGCTGCAGGCTCATGCCGCTGCATCTGGAGCAGGGACTGATGGCCCTGGGGGGCTGACATGGGGTGGGCAGTGTGGGGGAGCCCCAGGAGTGTGGGCAGGGACAGTCAGGGCTGGTGGTACCATTAGGGTCCTCATGTACTGGGTAGATCTATAAAATCCTCTCTTCTGACCCCATTTTCCCTCACAATTGTATGGCAAATATTTTCCTAGTGTTTCTGCCCAAGGTAGTGTACTAAAGCAGATAAGAACATATAAATACACAATCTAAACCTGCACTTTCTGCAGACAATTGTCCATCATCACAAGGTTGGTTCTACCACTCGCAGAATATTAAAATCAAATACAGAGACTCAAACTCAGCTAAACTGCCTAAAAACCTCTCTGTGTATTACTGTGTCACAGAGGGACAGGCAGAGCTCTGCTGGATGGAGCAGGGCACAGGGAGCCCTGG
Organism: Melozone crissalis; assembly: GCF_028551555.1. Lineage (NCBI taxonomy): Eukaryota > Metazoa > Chordata > Aves > Passeriformes > Passerellidae > Melozone > Melozone crissalis. Next base: position 29,474,444 of record NW_026535782.1, on the reverse strand, counting down.
CATGGGCTCACCTGAGCTGGAGCATCCCCCTGCTGCAGCATGGAGCCCTGTGCTGATGGAGCTGCACAAGGAGTAACGCAGCAGCATTTCTGCAGATGCCAGCTGGGTAACACCCTGAGGCTCCCAGCTCCAGAATTAGCAGAGCCAGCTCATGTGAACCCAGGTCAGGGTCGGGATCATGCAGAGCCAGCTGTGCAAGTGGCCAAAGATGCACATCAGAACCAAGTCCCAAACATTTTTACGTTAGTTTTACAAGACATAGACAACAAATCAAAAGCGATCTTGAACTTAAAGAAGAAAATGAAGAGACTTCAAACACTGTAATGCAGTTGCCCCACAGAAGCACAACTCATGACAAGCTAAGTTGTGTAAGGCACTGTGCTGTTAGGCTGGAAACTCAGCCAGCCCTCTTAGTTTGCCCTTCACAAATGTTCAGTTCCTATCCTAAGACATGGATAGATTCAAATGGAAGGCAGATTGGAAATGCAAAACATACCAGAAGGAGCCACATGTACCTGTATTATTCTTTTAAAGAAGCAGCATAGGAAGATCCACAACATTGGAGTTGTGGTCATTCTAAACCTGAAAGCTATATCTTGTCAGGCTTGAGCACTTCAAATCTATGGTAATGAGCTCCTTTCTTACCAAGACATGGGTTTTCCTACACATAGGCTGCTGCCAGAATGGGGGAGGAGGCAGTAGGTAACTTTGCAAGAAATTGGGTGAGAAAAAACCCAAGGGTGAATTTGAAAAATTGAATATTTTAATATTAACCATGAGTATTTATCTTCTTCTCAAATTTGCTGCTTGGCAAGAATGAAGCATCTCAGAATTTTACTAGTGAGATAGGTGGTTAATGAGGAACCTGGTCCAACTTCTCTCATGCACCCAAAGCAGATAAAAGCCAGTTCTGTGGTGGTGAGAGAGACCCTACATCCTGCCTGTGAAAGCTATAACACTGTTCAGACATCAACCTACCTTTGTTAGGATGGGAGAATTCATGAGTGACCCCCCAACAGAGGCTATGGCCTTTGGCACTCCACTGGAGAGCGATATAATTTTACCCTATCACTCCTCTGAGTGATATTTTTAAAAATTGCTTTGGCTCCAAAGTAATGTAGGTGTTTCTGAAGATAATACATTTATGCAAAAGGATGATGGCTTGAATCTGTGTTTAAATCTGTGAATTTGTTTTGTAGTGGTATTTCAAGTGCTTGTCAAATGCATGGCAAAGAAGGTGTTCAGAATGAAGGAAGAATAAATAAAAAACTTGGCAGCAGTAGCCTCAAATTGTGAGACTTTTGCAGACATAAACCTTATATTTTTTTCAGCAAAATCAGTAAAATCATTGTAGTAATTGGCCTTTTAGTGAAAAATCAAATACTACACTCTTACTTGCTTCCGTAAGGACACACTGGAATGAATTATGTTAAGAAAGTCTACTGTGATTGTCTTGCCATTTCATTTCTCAAAGTGTTGTTGACTTCTGGGTTCCCCACCTTCTCCTTTGATCCTAAAGCATGTCAGCAGTCTGTAGTCTTGGCAACTTCATAGCAGCCAGCTGGTAGGAAATCTCCCAAACACAGATACTGAGAAGTCTAGCCTGATTCCTTCACATGCTGTCCTTTCAATTCAATAAGATATATATTCCTTAAAATTTCTATTTGGAAGTGCCCATATATGAATGAAACAGGTTATGTGCAATGCTTCTAAGAAGTCTTATTTATCTATGACATTGCTACTGTGATGGCTAGAGGAAAGACAATGGAGGTTTAGACTTAATATTAATTAGAAAGCTGATTAATGAATTTGGCACCCTTAGCTGAAAGACAAGAATATATTTCTGTGTAGTTTTGCTGTGGAAAGTGCAAACACAACAGACATCTGATATATCATGTTCTGGGGACAGCATTAACATACTTTTTCAGTGGTGATTTTTGTGAAGTTAAGACTACCTATGATGGGTGAAGTTTTCCAGGATATGAAGAGGATGAAGTAAAAGGCATGGGCAGAATGAACATCAAAAATATGAAAGTTTGCAAAATTATCTGCCACCCTGTAGCCTGTTATTCTGCAGTAAAGAGGCTGGCTAAGAGAGGAACCTGGCCTCTCTGATGCATTATGACAGAGGAGAAAAGAGATATGTATTCTGTTTATCTGCCATGAATCAACAAGAAAGAGGTCAGCAGGAACATGAAATGAATTTTTATGAGAATGTTGGACATCAAAAATTGCTCACTCTTTCTTGCCTGAATTATCACTCTAGCTCTTCTTTCTATATTTATGCTTTTGACTTCTAGTGGGAACAATTAAGAAGAAACAACGAGCCTCTGCTGTCCTGACATAAAATGTGCAATAATATCTAGCCTCTGAAAGAAAAGCTTATAATCCAGCAGGGAGAAAATACATCCCCCTGATAATTGTTTAGCAATGGCAGAGCACTGAGGACCCTCTGAGGATATGAGGCATGAGATTATAGATCTAATAAAAATGTCTGTAAAATAGAGAGTAATTGAGATGTTTTAGGATATATTCAGCAACTATGAGCGGACACAATAGGACAAAAAGCTATCAGTCTGCTTGAAATAACAGAATCAGCAGTCTTGCAGGGTTTCCTTCAAGGACAATAGCTTGGGTTTGGGGTTTTTTTCTGTACTATACCTTGGAGGAGTTTTCAGTTTTTAAAAGCACAATAGTGCCAGAGCAGGTTCTGTCAAACATGAATAATTGAATTTGAACAGAAATGCAGAGACTCTGAAAACGCAACTGAAGACTTTGGAGAAAGCTCAGAAAATGTACAGGCTAGGTTTACTGCTCCTGGTCTCACATCACTAAACTTGCCCAACCTCCAATGAGAGCACTGAAGTTCTGCTGGTGCAAAATTTCAGCAGATAGCTCTGAATCAGGCTCAGTATTTGCAGAGGTCTCCTCTTAAGTGAAAGGATCAGTGGGTATCTTTGCAAACACTGACAGACAATATGATAACATTAATACAAATTGAATTATTTAAGACTCCCATTAATCAATGCTCTGAGATCAGCGTCTGCTCTTCCCTTTTGCTCCAGTGACAAGTGCCACTCTGTGATTGTGCTTATTGCATTAGGCACTGATGGACCTCAATGCTTTCTGCAAGGACACAGTGCAGATGCTGAAGCCTAATGACATCCTAAGTTGTTTGTTCCTTAAAGAGTTCCCCTGTGTGGTCCTGCCCTCTGCCAGTAGCCTTGCCTTAACCTGGCAGCAATCTCAATAAATAGGTGGAGAAATAAAAAGAGGAACAGACAAGGTGCAAATTAAGGAATTAAGGAGGGATGGGGGGGGGGGGGGGGGGTGGGGCACATAAGAAACCAGGAGAAGACCCTTGAGTAGAAAGGAAATTATATAAGTCTGTAGAGCTTTGGAGGAAATAGAGAGAATTGCAGACAAACCATTACAACGGGCAGCAAATGGTAGAGAAAGAAGGACACTAAAGAGGAAAAGGGTGGCTAGGTAAAGAATAGGGGACTTCTCACCCATATTCTCTTGAAACAAAGTTTTCTTTTCCATGTGGTGTTTGTTAATTATAAAGGCAGCGCTTTGTAATTTTTCACTTGTACTAAATCTGCTACAGAATGTATACAGCCTGCAGGCTGGAGCAAGGGAAAAGGCCATGGGGTCTCATGCATCTGAAGTGCAATACTAGCCATAATTTTTTTTTCCTTGTGATTAAGCAGTGTTTGACTTTTAGCTTAGCTGACTTTGAAATGTCAAGGGTAGCATCAAAGCTTTGACCTGTTTCTAGTGTCTCAAATCCCAAGCACTCAAAAATGGAAAAGAATATACTTTCTTCCCCAGGGCTTTGCAGATAAAGGATATTTCCAAAAACGATGCATACAGAATTAGAAAATCAGGCAACAGAATATCCTTTTTAACCAAGCAGCTGCTGTTAAAACTGAAGACTGTATTCATGGTGTGGTATTGCCTGAGAAGTGCATGTTTAAGAGCAGCTTTACACTCCATATGTAACCCCTTGAAAAGAAAGTCCCATGCAGGCAATTCCTTAGATATATGTGTACCTAAGTCTGCATTTCTTACTCTCCCACACTATAGGAACAAAACCTTTTTATTTAAAGATCAATTTACTCCTGCTGGGTAGTCCTTATTTCACCAGGGCTGGATGATATCTGGTAAGTGGTTCAAGATGCTTGAGATGCAGAAAACATCCTGTTGTGTCCAGAAAAAGGTCTATGCATTTGCCTGTTTTGAAAATTCATTGACTATTGATGACTCAGGACATCTTTAAGAGCAAAAATCAATACAGTATGCCACTAGAAGGCTAATCATCCAGTCCAGCCTTCCAAAGATGTATAGCATATTGTTTTCTGGGCTCAGTGGTTCATGAGGGTTTGAAGATAAAAGTCACATTACTTTCACTAACATCCTCTCTGCTTGCATTGATTCACTAGTTCTGACCCAATTTAAGTGGCTGCTGCCTCCAAGTGATTTATGTTTGAAACAATGCCATGTTTCTTCTGAAAACATATAGTCACAGCTTCCTAGCTATATGAAGCATTCACCCCCAACTCCAACACTTTGTGGCTCCAAAGCTAATTCAGGAATTTAAAGATATGGGTGAGAATTGTGACAATAGTACAATTTCCAAGGCTGCTATTATTAACCATATTGAATTATTTCAGAAGGGTTCTGTTGAGACTGCTAGGTAGCCTTCTAACCAGACAAGAGCAGCATATGTGTAAAGAAGAGAGAATTGAAGAGCAGCAGATAAATAGGAAAATTAAACAGAAAGGGGGACACAATATCTGTGAGCTCGCTGTGGGTGAGGCAGCAGGTGGGACTGGGGAAGAGCCTCTGCACCACTGAGTTAACTCCCTGCAATCACACTGTCATGGCATCAACATTAGGATCAGACAGATCCTCAGTGTACCTTCTCCCTCATCTAAACCTCACACCACAAAAAAACCTCTGAGACCATGCAAGACCAGTAGTGCAAAAGGCAAAAAGCTTTAAAAAACTACACCATGGCATCACTTTAAAGAGAACATAAGAGAGGCACAGCACTGCCATTAGTGAAACATCCCTGGAGAATTTCTAGCAGACGGACCCAGCACTATGCCCTATAGGAAACAAAAGGTGCTGAGGCTCTGCCATCTGACATGAAGGAAAAATTTAAACCTCAAATAAACACCAAAACTGACAAGTACTTTGGCCCTAGGAATGTGAGCAAGATATTGCAGCCAGCAGCCTGAGAGATTTATCAGACTGTGGCCCTGACCTAGCTCTTGTGGCCAATCCTAATGCATGTCAGAGAAAGTGGATCACAGACCTTTCTCTGTGCCAATACCTGGTGGTAGCATTGCCAAATATCCCCTACAACAGAGGATATCAGGAATAAGAAGCTCAAATTTTGTGGCATATATGAGATAGCACTTTCTCTCATTCATCCTCTGCTTACCTGCTCAAAGTCAGACCTGAGGGTTGCTTCTCCCAGAAGCCTAGCAAGTGACTGGGAGATTTGTGCATCAGCCCCAAAAACCTGACTCAGTCACACAATCAATGCAGAGACTACCGTGCTGTCCCTACACCTGACCCAGCCCAGAAGGAGCTTACCCTCTCCTCTGCAGATTCTCCACTGTGAGGCCTTCAATGTGCAAAACTGAAATAACAGACTTAATCTCTGTGTTCACTTTCACTTTTATACCCAGACAGTTGAGGACTCATAGGCATCAAGCAGCCCATCCTCACAGTCACCCAAAAGGCAGTCTGAAGATCATCCGTCTCAAAGGCTTCTCTCTTCTCCTACTGGCAATATCCCTCCTCCAACAGATCTAGCTCCAACTCCAGTCAAATTCTAGCAAGATAACATTGAACAGTAATTAAAAGGGCCAGAGTCCCTTTCCATTTCCCTAAATTTGAAAATACAAAAGTTTAGGACTCAAACACTCTGGTCCAGTCTAGGCTACTTTCTGCTTCTCTAACTGGTGATGTTCAAACAAAGCCAAGATTGATGAAGTTATTTGTCATAATTATAGATAAAGAGAAATAAGATCAGTGCACAAACAATCCATTTTCCAACTGCACCTGCAGTGAAATGCCAGTCCTCTTCAATAGAGCCAATATTTTCACTTGGAAAGCTCAAGCAAGTCTATCTTAGAATTAATTTGCAGACAGAACCAAAGTTGAAGTATTACTCAAGTAACTGAACCACAGAAAAGGATAATGCTGTAGAAGACGGAGGTTTAATTATAAGAACATTTTTATCTGAAAAATATCAGTAATGAAAAGATACAATATAATTAATTTTGTTTGTTCAGTTCTGAATGATTTTACCATCCTATCTCCAACTAACTTGCTTGTCATTAAATAAATGTACCTGGTCTCATTAGGTTGTTTGCTTTACCAAATTCACCAAGTAAATTTACTGAGTAGTGTTAATGTAGCCATAGGGGAGTCAGTACCATGTTATCCCATTGGGGAGCAGCTTTAAGCACCAGCAGGAACTTTGTACCATTTGCAAGTCTAATACATCCCATAGCCCCAGCGGGAGGTAGCCCAGTTCCATCGTGTGTGTTTGGTTTGGGGAAGGGGGAGAAAGGGGCAATCACTCTTGGATGGACAAAAAGAGCTGATGCCACGCTTCCTCAGGGGCTTTTGTGACTGACTCTCCTCGGACAATGACTTGTACTCAGTAGGACCACAGAAAGGAATTTACATTAAGAAGTCTGCTAGATATACTGCCTTGTCACTGAATGGAGATGAGAATACATCTCATCTAAGCAATGAATCTTAGCAATACAACAGGAAAACAGGACTGAATAAGAAAGGAGTAAGTTGTAGACTGAGAGCGAAACTTTCCATCCTAATACACTCTGGAGAACTCGAATAAGTGCTTTCTAATTAGCTAGCATTGCACTTGACATATTTATGGCTGTCGTGGCACAAGTAGACCAATATACAGGGCTTTTTATCAAAAGGTCTCCAGAGAAAAGCATCCAAACCTGCCAGCAACCATGTTTGAAAGGTTTAACCTCTCTAATCTTTATGGTTCAGTTAAAGTTCTTCCTTCACACGTGCCAAATATATCATTCTCCCAAGTGAACTGTAAGATTTGACTAACGCATTTATCTTTTCTATTCAATATGCAATTGCATTCCTTCTTATTTGTGGTAAAACTTATATGATTTGCTCATAAAATTTGCCTCATTATACAAAGATATGGTAACAGAAATGCTAAATGTCGGAGGAAGGAGACCCAGACACCAATTGGTTCATCCAAGTCCAATTTATTGATCGAATACGGCGGGTTAAATATAGTTCTTAATAAGCTTCATACATATTGCAAAAGTTGAGCTCAGGATTGGTTAGTTACATATCAGCAACTACACCTACTTTTACATTCTTGTGCTTATTCTTCTGTTACATTCTGCAGATATTCAGGACTAATCTCACCTCCCTTTCCTCATGTTGCAGCAAGGCCATCCGGCATTCTTGCCTGTCAGCAGTCACTGAATCAGAGACTGCTGATCTCCCTCTTTCAGCTTAACCAGTGGCATTATGTCAGTATGGCCTTTCTCAGCTAACCAACTCTTAATAAAATCCTCCACACTAAACCTGACTATTGATTTACAGAAAGCAGATGTAGCAAGCACTGTTCATGACCAGATGATCACTATACATTGAGGCATGAGTGATCCACATAGAATCTCATCTGAGCAGGTGTGCCTTGCTACAGCTTGGTTTTCTGACCTGTGCTGTGCTGCACAGGTGCCTTTGCTGCAGGGTAAACCTGGGTGCTTGCTGGTAATGGAGGGGCCTGCAAGCAGCTTGGTACCAGAAATTACACCATTTGGGTGTCCTCGCCTTTGTCTGAAACTGCAGCAACAAGTTCTTCTGGAAACATCCTTTCTATCTGACAGCACAAACAATGGATACAGTTTTGCTTTAAGAAAATCCTGAAAGAGCAGGAATTAACAAAATATAAAAGGTGGTGTAAACTTCTACACAGATGGGATCTGGAGGCCTCTCTGAATCTGCGCCGCACAGCATCGGCAGCATCTGGAAGGACATAAGATTATCTGTGCTACCTCTCTTTCTCTATAGCACTGATGCTAATAAACAACAGTGCTTGCCAGAATCTGAATGCCTTTCTTACTGAGATTTTAAAAATCTAGCACCTCCTGCTGCAAAGCAGCAGCTAATAAAGCAGTGTCCAAGTCTGTACTCTTCTTTATCTACAGGACTGGTGTCATCACTCCCATAATTTTTCTCTAATTAATAAGATGCTTAATTAGACCGGAAAAGGTGTATCTTGCTTGAATTTCTTTTTCCTCATGAACTGGGAGAGCCATCCAGTTTGACTTTCATGCTCCTAATTTTGGTGACTTTTGTTTGCCCAGTACAGGTGGTTGAGACTTCCTAACAAGCTTTCTCTTTTTTTTCCCTTTTCTTAAGGTTCAATGTAACTTGATTCTAGCAAAGAATTTTCAGGTCATCAACCTACATGTCACCAACCTCCTGGCCACCCAGCCCAGCATTTTCCTGACAGGCCCTTGCCTAACCATCCATGTTCATCTTGGTTGCTCAAAAACCTTTTTAGCATTGACTAGCTACTAAGCAAATGAGTCAGCTGCATGTTTTACCCTCAGAGTGAACATTTTTCAGCCTATTTCTTTTCCTATTCTTCACTGAACTGGGATACAGTGATGTTAAGATGTTTGTGTCTGGCACTAATTAACAAGTATCACCCATGAGAGCTGCTAAAAGTAATATTTGTTTTATCCCACAGAGGGATTCAGAGATTTTTGTTTCATGTAGGCACTGTACCTTCCTTCATGATTTTCCCCCTTGGAAGAGCATAATCTTTTTTATCACTTGCTTTCAGCCAGAGATTCCCTCAGGGAATCCCTCAGCTATTTCCTCAGATGTGTCCCTTGAGTGTATAAAGCACAATGGAGCATGATGTAGCAGTGCTGACTTGGAATCAGCTCCCAAACAGAGCTCAGCTCCCTTCCTGAAGTGCTCACTCACTTGGCTCTGCTGAGAAACAACAAACATTCAATCCCAGGCAAAAGGCACAGGGATGCCACTTGTTTTTTCCAACACCTAAAGCATGCATTGTGTATTTTTTTTCCTAGAACTCATACCCTTTTTTTGCTTGCACATTCATTTTGAGCAACTGTGTAAGAAAACATGCTTTGAGTATTGTCACTATGCTAACTATTCTGAAACCTGTTCATATATATATTGGACACCTCTTTCTCCAAACTGAAATCTTACTTTTTTCTTTATGTGTGTGGTGTGTTTTTTTCTCTGTCTCTCTTCATAGACTGTCACCATTAAATCCTACCCAAAGTGGAATATGCTTTTCTTCTTTTGCATGTGTCACAATGAGCATCCTGAGTCATCTGACAAGGAAATTAGGAAAGTTCATTAACTTTGCTTCCGCTGCTTATGTTCAAGCAAAGGTGGAATGAAAATGCTTACAAAGTATAAGGGTAGTGGTTTGACCTGGCTGAAAGGACTGGTATCCATCAAAGCCACTCTATCACTCCTCTTCTCAGTTGCACAGGGAAGAGAAAATATGAGAAGAGGCTCATGAGTTGAGAGAAGGATGGCAAGAGATCACTTACTGACTACAGGGAAAATATATTCCATTTAGGGATATTAGCTGAATTTATTACCCATCAAAATCAGAGTAAGATAATGAGAAGTAAAATAAATCTTAAAAACAGCTTTTCTCCACCTGTCCCTCCTTTCTGGGCTAAATTTAATTCCTGATTCTCTACCTCCTCCTGCTCAGTGGTGCAAGGACATGGAAATGGAGGCTACAGTCAGTTTATCACATGTTGTTTCTGCCACTGCTTCCTCCTCCAGGAAAGGAGTCCTTCTCCAGCTCCAGAATCCTCAACAAGCTTCTCCAACATGAGTCCTTCCCACAGGCTACAGTTCATTAGCTGATCCAGCACGGCTCCTTTTCATGGTGCAGTCCTTCAGGAGCAGCTACTCCAGTGTGGGTCTCGCACAGGGTCACAATCCTTCCATCCAACCTATTCCACTGTGGGCTCCTCTTCCTATGGCTCTGGCCCTGCCAGGAGCCTGTTCCAGCACGGGTTTCCCACAGGATCACAACATTCTCTTGAGCATCCACCTGCCCCAGTGTGGGTCTCTGCTTCCCCATGGAGCCCCATCAGCTGCAGAAGGACAGCCTGACTCCACCACAGGCTGCAGGGGAGTCCCAGCCCTGGTGCTTGGAGCACCTCCTCCCTCTCCTTCCTCACTGACATTGGTATCTGCAGACACTTCTTCCCACAGTCTCACTCCTCTCTTCTCTGGTTGTGTTTACTTCTCTGCAATAACTTTTCTTTACTTAAATGCGTTATCACAGAGGCATCACTTCCATCACTGATTGGTTTGGCCATGGACAGCAGTGGGTCCATCTTGGAGCCAGCTGGCATTGGCTGTGTTGGACATGGGGAAGCTTCTGGCAGCTTCCCTCTGATGTCACCCCTGTAGCTCCTCAGGTCACAGTGTGGCCTGAGGGGAGGGGGATGTAACTAAAATCAGTTTCTCTGAGCCTCTGTGCTCCCCTGCTACCAGAGCACTTGCCATGCAAATGCAATACAATAACCAAACAAAACACACACAAATAAAAAATCAAAAGGTAACTTTGTTCAGCGGTGACTCAATAAAAAAGAAATCATAGGAGATGTATAATATCTAGATAAGATAAAAAATAATCCTTAGGCTGTGGAAGAAAATCAATGTAATCAAAATGAGTATGCTCAGAATCCATATGTAATTAATTTTTGTAATGCATTATTTGTACAGGGTAAATATTTTTCGCTTAAACAAGAAGTCTCAGCCTTTCATTGCAAGAACCAGGCAAAATCCAAATTGCTTATTGACAAGCTGCACTATGTGCAAACAGGAGATGAAAGATTTTTAGCTTGTCATTCATAATATATCCTGAAAACATATAAAAGAATTATTCTCAAGTAAGCCCTATGCTGACTAAAGCAAAAAGGAGAATCTAGCCCCAGTTTCCATAAAATAATTTTTAAGAGGTGCCTAGAACTTTTATCTTTGACAATGGTTTAGTGCTTAATACTAGTACAGGAAGTCTCAGAGATTAAGGGTTGCTGCCTTGCAACAAGGAATAATTGGGGAGCATGAATATTAACGTTTTTAGGAGGAGGAAAGGAAGAGAAATAGATTTCAGGAAAGACCATCTGTTTTGCAAATTGAAACAAGGATTGAAAAATTTTAATAAACTTAGGATCTTGGTAGCTAAAATTAAACATGTTGGTATACAGTTTGGGAAATAACCTAGCAATAGAGGTTAAAACCCATTAATAGTTCTGGAAAAATTGGATGGGTAAAACTGACACGAGACACAAAAGCAGAGAGAGAAGCTGTGTGAGCTCAGGGCAGCTGCAGGGTCCAGCTGCAGGTGGTGACATCTCCATATGTGAGGGAGGTGCTGGCTGAGGGGATTGTGCTGCTGCTGCCATCCTTTGGCTGCACAACATGACCAAGGAAAGGCAGTGCTCTTTGTATTGATGAGTTCACACCATGAAATTGAATGCAATAGCCAGTAATTTCCCTTTAGTCTTCCCTTTCCTGTCAGAAACCCAGGCTGCAGCTATCAAATGCCCCCTGGGTTGATACAGAAGGGCCTCTAGTAATAGCATGACTGAGTAGTTTACTTTTTTTCTCCCTTGAAGTATAGAACACAGGGATTTGGTCTTGCTGTTGCATGTATAAGTCTGGGTGATTGTGTATATACATGCACACTTACATACACAGACTTCTCTATGTTTAGATAATGCTTTTACCAAAGATGAACCAGAGACATATGAGTGCATTAAAGATAGCATCTTAATAAATTCTAGCCTTCCAGTCTTCCACTTTGCTGATTATGGTCTTTTAAATTGCACATTTAAGGTGAATTGCCTTAAAAGTATTGGAGTTTGGAGAAAAAAGTGGGGGGAGAGGAAAAAATAAAAGAGTGATGTTCCATTAAAGCTGTTATCTCAAGTCTTGGAATTTTTTTTTTTTTTTTTTTTTTTTTGTAAAATGCTTCATTATAACTCAGAAGAAATTTTCTACCCAGGTTTCAGTAACTATGTTGATTGTCATTAACCATGCAATACAGAATTGTGTTTATTATGAAGTGCAATCCTGTAAATAACACAGGCATAGCTCATGAATACTGCACACTTAATTGGGGTCTTGGCTTGAAATATCCCCCAGATGACAGTGAAAGATAGATGGCATTATCTATAGATAGATGTAACCCCACTGAAGTGATACACCACAAATATCTTACTCTTCCATGCATTAAAGGGAATTGGAAATAGAATCCTGAAAATGATCTAAACAATATGCAAGTCTTTCATGCTTTCAAACCTGTGTCATTGATTCTCATAATGGCCTTGGGCTCCAAATAACTTTCACTGTATGCACTAAAACATTTCCAGCCTGAATGCTGTTATTAAAATGCTGAGAATTTCCTAAAGAAACTCATTTGTTATTTTCCTTATTATGTTACAAAGCTTAGGACATAAACATTTACATGCCCTGGTAAAGGAGAAAATTGGAAAAGCTAGCACCATCCTGCAGCACAGAGTTTAAATTCAACAATATATATGGATAGCATGCCTCAGAGACCTCTATTACCTCCTCAGTGGGGTCAAACAAGTACAGACCCTGTTGCGAGTTACTGTAACAAGAAACCAAATGTATTTCCAACAAGTAAGGCAATAAAAGCATCTTTTATTAGCTATCTACAAATAATGTAAATTCCTATGTTTGACCCAGTAGAGAGGGATTTGCTGCCAAGATCATAGAGTCATTGAATTATTCAAGCTAGAAGGGCCCTCTGGAGGTCACCTTGTCCATTTTCCTGCTCAAAGAAGGCATGGCTAGAACAGATAGTTCAGAATCCCATCAAGAGTTAGTTAAACATCTCCAAGGAAGGAGAGGCTTTAATCTCTGAGGATCCCTTTTCCAGCGCCTGACCACCTTGACCCCCAGCCTCAAAATCAAGCCTTTCAAAACCTTGAGTGACCATGGCCTTTCTGTGTTACAGTGATGGTTTGAAAGTCATCTTACACGCAGTGGTCTCTACAAAACCAGGGAAGTCTCCAGGGATGCAGTGGGTGGAGGTGGCTTAATCCTGCACGCCCTGTCTCAGCAATGCTGCTGCAGCACTTTGAGGCTCCAGGGAACTGCTATAGTTTAGGCTAATGAGAGACTGCTCCTGGGGAAGGGCAGAGCCACCATTGTCCACACATTGATTGTTTTTGCTAGCAAAAGTCAGAATATAAAAATGAAGCCAGATATTTGTAGTGGAGATTTTAAAAAAGAAAACTCCACTTTGCAACCTTCTTTATAGCATAAAAAAATACCTGTCTAAGTTTTGGAACTAGCTTAATATTTACATTTATGCAATGCCATAATGCCAAAATACAAACATAGGGTTTATAAATACAATATGTAAAATAGAAATATCTAATTATGTTGAATATTGATATGGTACTTCTCATTCTCTAGATTTTCACTTTTGCCTTCATACATATAAACAAGTAAAACTTTAATAAAATGAACCAAAGTCCTAACCAATTGCTTCTGCTAAGGATGTGAGCTCATGGGCACTCATTTTCTTGTGGGCATCATGAAAACCTCAATAGTCACCATGGCACTCTCTCTTCTGGTATACATTTCACTAGAAACACGCAGACGCTGATCATGCAAGGACTGAGGGCCTTGGAAGGGCTTGAAGAGACTTCACTCCCTTGTGCCTACAGCAAACCTGTTAACTCAAAAAGTGCTTTTCACCAGCTGATAACAGCCAGTCTTTGGATAGCTTCACATAGCCCCCTTTTTCCTCTTGGGCCTGGGTGCTGACAAGAAAGTTCACTGATCCTGAAGAATAACTCAGCACCTAGCACAAGGATTTGAACATGGTTCTCTCCTGCATACTCCTGAGGCTGAATGATGTAGCACTCCAGTCCCAAACCCTCCCCTTCACAAGAGAACCTGACGTACAAGTTGCAATAGTACAGAAAGGAGCATTACCTTCTGCATTGGAAGGTGCCATCTCCTGGTGACACCTGCCAGGTATATGCAGGACTTCCTACCTCATCTGCAAATCTCTATTTCATCTCTTCGCAGACAAAAAAACCCAACCCAAACCAAACCAAAACCAAAAGAAACTACACCAAAAAGAAAAAAAAAAAAAAAAAAAAAAAAAGAAAAGAAAAAAAACCTGGAGAAGGTACAACAAACACAGAATAAGGCCATTTCACTGAAATCCACCCTGGCAGAAACCCCTCCTGAGAGACCTTCCCAGACTCTCCTTGCTTCCACACTTGGCTTCAGGCAGACTCTCTCCACTGTGTATGCCACACAGTCACTTCTCTGCCCAGGTGGCTTTTATCCTGCGATGTCCCACCACAGCTGCTCCCTTTGATACCCTCCTTTCCTCCTGCTGGAAGCTCATGGGGCCCAAGCAGGGAGCAGGTTATGCAGGTTTCCACTTAGAAGCCAAATGAGCCCTTTTCATCCCACTGTTCCTGCAGGATAATGTTCCTCCCTTATCATCTGCTTTTTGGCACGAGTGAACATCTGGTCCTCTTCTGTACAGAACATTTTCCTGAAAATTAGAGCAACTTCTCTTGCACTTATCTAGTGGCCAAAGGGGAGAGGTAAAATGTGACATGGCAACATCTCCTGGTGAAAAGAAGTGCCTACAGGCATTAAGTTTAAAGCTGCATTTTATTTGACTGAGTTATCAGATTGTGTTTAGCAGCAACAGTGATGCTTGTGGTAGACAGGAGGATTTGGAGCAGATACTGTTGGAGCAGATACTGTTGGAGCAGAACAATTTGCATGTGTGAATGAATACAAAGTCTAAATTCAGTTATTCATCAATTAAGAGTGGATCAAGACTAAAAGCCATTACTATTGGGACCACTGTCTCCCTGGCTGTCTTTGGAAATGTTCCAGCAAGAGGCTGGATTCACTCCATGCAGTATGGCTTCTCTGCTATGTTAGCCACCCAATATTTCATTAATGACTTTTCCTTCTCCAGTCTCTTCCTATTTCATGGAATCACTGAATAGTTTGCGTTGGGGGGACCTTTAAAGCTCATCTAGTCAAAGCTCCCTGCAATGAACAGGAACAGCTTCAGCTAGATCAGACCACTGATATTCGGTAAATATAAATTAAATACCTCCACTCTTACTTATATTTATCACAGCTTTGCTCTTCTATGAAGAGGAGGTCACCATGAGGTTCTCAAATACAACACTCTGGCATTTTGTTGAAGATTAGTATAGTTATTTCTGTGAACTGTTCTCTGGGGGACTTCCATGGTGCCAAGAAGGTCCTTGTCCTATGTCAAATGTTCTACTCGTAGCCCAGTCCATATGCATCACAAACAGAACCAAACCCATCCACTCATAAGGATCTAACCAATAAATGAATATTTAGTAGCACCAAGTTCAATCTGCCTAAATAGTATTTTGTACCTTTCCAGAAATATAAAGTAAAATTGAGACCTTCAGAAAATCAAGAAATCAAGAAGGAAATGTGAAGCCCTACATTTAATAACTCATCCAGACACCTCTTTCATAGGTGGAACATAAAAGGAACAGATGGAACACTAGAAAAATACAGAGGCCCCAGTTCTTTTTTTAGTTATATCAGTAAATTATAATAGCTTCCTTCAAACAGCACAATGCTGTCATAAAGCTGGTAATATGTTGGTTGATTTGACAAAAATTATTAATTCCAAATCATTAAACCTTCAATGGAAGCATTTTTGTATTAGCTGGGTAAATACTACTAAGGCTTGCTCTCAGTTGACCACAAACTTGATTTTACCTCTTGAATTACAAATTTGCCCAGCTGAGCCCCAGCTTGTAATGACCAGCAAACAGGCTGTGAAGCTTCCTTCCCTCCAAGCCATAGGCTGCCATAGGAGATCCTGCCAAGCTCACATTATCTCCCTGTGTAATTACAGCTTTTTAGTTCAGTGGGGTGTGATTAGCTCAAGCTGTAACTCATTAAGTGCACTATAATTACAGTGCACTCAGCTTCACAGTTGGTTCTGACCTAGAAAGGGTGTGTTCCTGGGGTTATTTTAACAATCTGTTGGCAGTGCTCATGGGCCCCACCAAGCCTCGCAAGGAAAACATCTGAAATTCGACAGGCACTTGACAGTCTCGTTAGTGGCTGCCAGTGTTAAACGTGTCTGGATATTTCTGAGCTTTCTGCATGTTGGTCCCATTCATGTGTCTTCACCTAACATATCAAGATTAGCTCTTCTTTTAGCAACAGATGCCCAGTGGGGAAAAAAAAGGTTTGTTTATTAACGATGAGATTGTTAATTTCTGAATAGAATAATCAAGAATATAAATACTCAGTAAGTGCTGGAGTTGTAGAAGGCAGTAAAAATTACAAGCTGTGTGCAGGAGAAATCTCATTTTATGATGAGGAACTATATTTTAGTGCAATTAGGGCAACAGATGCTTAATGCCTGGTCTGAAAAAAAATAAATGCAGTTTCCACAAAAATCTTTTATGACAATTTACCATTATAGATGTGTATAAAAGAACAATATTATATCCACCTCCAAAAGAGTGTCCCCCATTTTTTTCATTTGTTTTTAACATTTTGTTTGAATTAATGTTACTAGGTACCATTGTATCAATTTAACACCAATGAAGAAAAGCTGCCAATTCATTTCCATAATGGTGGTGGCTTGGTGACACAAAACCTTGCCTGCCAGTCACATCAAATATTGTCTGTTTTTCTGTGTTAAAAAGAGCCTTCCTGAAAATCTCTCTTCTCTGTCTCTCTTTCAACAGGTGTTGCTTTCACCAGTTCTTTCTGGATATATGAATGCTGATAAACTGTTTCTACAAGACCAGAATTGCTTTTCACCTATTAAGAAACAAGAATTGATCACATGAACTATAAAGACAAAATTAAATTGGGCTTTTCTTTGACCAGTAGGGAAGGAGGATTTTCCATTCAAAAAAAGTGTGAAGGATAGGCCAATATTTTTAAATCACACATAATTATGGACAATGGCCTGCAATATTGTGACAGTTTTGTATGACCTTCTCTTGGGTTTTTATACCTTCAGGTGTCAGAAAGGGGTGCTGAAAAGCAGCCCTGGTATAAACGTGACTGAGAATAGCCTGTAGCATAATAAATAGACTACACTATTGTTGCAGAAAACAAACTTTTCAGCTTTGATTTTATGAAAAATACCCTTGCTCTCAGGAAATTCTGCTCCCATCAGGGAAGTATAGTGGAAGAGCTCAGAAAAGTGGCTGCCAAAGATGTAACAGGTGGATTTTTCTCAACAGGGGGTTAACTTCACTCTTTCGTGTGCAAGACTGAGCTCTCTGAATCACTCTGAAGTTGCACTGTCGCTCATCTCTCTCACTGTTCTGCTCTTTTAACCCAAAGGCCTGCAAGGCACCCCCAGCCAAAGCCTGAAGAAACATCCCTCCCCTCTGAATGAAGTGTCCCAGCAGATCAGCAGAGCACTGCTTGTGGCAGGCAATGTCTGTGTGAACAATGGATCAGAGAGCCAAGGCACTGTGCTTTCTTACACAGAGAAATTGAAAGAAAACCATCAGTCGGACCTGCTGAGGGAATCTGAAAGAGATGAAACCCAAGGACCTTCAAGAACACCTTTTCTTCAGGCTCTGCATGCAAGTGCATGCTGTATGGCCTCCATGGCCAAACGATGCTGGCTAAAGGCAAGGGGAAGATTGTGTCATCCTCCTAAAGTGACATTATTACAGATGGCCACTGCGGGAAAGGGACTCATTTACCATCCCTCATCAACACAGGGGCTGCTCTTTACACATCACAAGGCTTTTCTTACATGTCCCAAAGGGCTGTGTAATTCTAACAAAAGCTTCTGCTGCTCTAGCCCAGGATAGCTGGGATTTGGGGAAGTTTTCCCAAGGTCTCGTCTGGTTAAATGTGCATTTTATTAAAAGCCCAAGTCTGCTACTCTTTGTCATGCTGAGAGATGTTGTGGGCAGTCAGGGCAAGGTCTTGTGTCCTAAAAACTTAGGCAATGGAAATCTTATAGGTTGACAGAATTGATTCAAAGTAAAAATATATTAGGCCTTTCTTTCTGTCCTCTCTTCATTTTTCCCCTGTCACTTTTCTAAGACATTATTTCAGAAATTCAGTTTCTAACTGGTTATAAAAGCAGTTACTTCTTCGTGAAATATTGCCCAGCTGATTTTATTACTAGAGGTCCTGCTGAAATAAATAAATGATTGTGCAGAAAAGGAGTGTTTCTAAGCAGAGGGTAGAACATATATCATAAGCTAGTTACTAAAATAACAATGTACAATAATACAGATGGATTCACCAATCAGGTGGTATTTCAATTATTTTATTAACACTTTCTTTTATTATTATTTTCTATTTTAACTATTCCAGATATGAAGTTTAAAAAAAAAAAAATCAATCTTATGTATTAGAGTTCCACAGATGTACTCTTCAAAGCAAACATATTTAAATATGAGGTTTATCTTTGTACAGGTGGGTGCACTGGAGTCAGCAGAAATTCTGCAAGAGTGAAATCAGATTCTCAAATGTTTAGGACATGCCTAATGAAATGGTTTCTCCAATTCAGTAGCTGGGGCATCAGAGGAGGATGTATGCAATTTGATTCAAGTCTCAGCCTTGGTGCTCCCACACAGAATCATCAAGGTTGGAGAACACCTTTAATCTCATCAAGTCCAACCATCCACCCAGCACTGCCACTGTAACCCCTGAACCACATCAACCAGTACCAGATCCAGGTGCCTCTAAAACACCACCAGGGATTGTGACTCCAGCACCTCCCTGGGTAACCAGTCCAATGCCTGACCACCCTGACAGCAAACATCTTTTTCTGTTATTTATCATGATACTGACAGAAGTTAGGAAAAAAGAAAAGATAGTACAGTCTGCCTGTTAAAGCTGGGACAGCATACTGCAAAGAAGATTTCCAAGACAGGGAAACCACAGAGCAAGAGGCAACATGAACCTGTAGCCCAGTGAAAAGAGAGCTTGATTTGATTTGCCTTTCTCTCCTCACTAAGGTATGAGCAAACTCTTCCTTGCCACAAAAATATCAAATTTCCCTCTCTGCTGTGCCCCTATAAAAGGCAAAATGGGGAGGGAGGGCACCCAAAAGTCAGACTAGGTGCCTAAGAGAAAAAGGGAGTTCATCCTGGCATTAGGAGAGAGCTGTATTTGGGAACATCCCCTGCAGTATGCTTTCTTCATGGCTGTGTTTCCCTCAGCCCATCTTATCAGCAGACAGCCTTGTTTTCATCCCATTTCTGACTCACCACACAGAGAGAAGTTTTTGCTAACTCCCATGTATGGATTTTAGGATCTGGCTCCAGCACTGAAGTTTTGTGCATCCAAATCAGTAAGAAGTAGCACATCAAAGAGGACATACTGTTTAGTTACTGGGGTATCAGAGGCCATTTTCATGCCCTTTGGTCATCTGCAAAAAGTAACACTGCATCAAGGCCCTCTTAAAGTACAGCAACCAGTGACAGCCACTCTTGCCTGCCTGAAAGCACAGAGTCATCTCAGGCCTTCCTGGTCTGTTCTATTTCCCCCACATTTCTTCTCCTTTATATCCATATAATAATAATATATCCATATTGCACTTATAAGGGAGGCAATGGCTTAGCACATCTGCTCTGATCCTTCTCCCTTTTTCTTTGGCTCTTCTGAAATGCATTCCAGCTCCTTACCCTGCTTGAACTGACTGGAATAATGAGGAGTCTTATTCAGCACCTTGGCTTTTCTCTGCCTTATGTTTCACTTCATAATGAGTGGAAAGGGTCAAATTACTAGTAAAAATTCACTCCAGTAGCTGGTCTAACTATCCATACTTTCAGCAAGTGCTACTTTACTTGGACCAATTACATTATTCTAATTTGCTTTTCCTTGCCAGTGTCAGTGTCTCGCTGCCTGACAGCTTCCCACAGTTTCCACTAATATATCCCTGTGCAACAGCTTTGACCCAAAGGTACCCTCCCCTTCAGGAGAATTCAAACATCTTCATTACATTACTGGAATCATTCTCTGGCTTCCTTCACTGTGAAATGTAGTTAGCCTCTTTCCTCTTTCATCACACAGAGGAGAGAGTGTGCCCAAGGGAAACACTTCTCGTGGTCTGCTTTGGGAAGAGCAGCTTCCTATGGCACACTGCAGGCACACATTTGCTGGCTGCAGGGCTCAAAAAATTAACTCAGAAGTACAATGAGAGCATTGGAGGTGATAACTCCTCCCACCCCCACCCCCCAGTTGAGAATCACAAACGCAAGGCAAAGAAAATAATGAAAAGTACAGCTCCTTCTGTTAGACTACAGCTTGAAGTGTCTTCTAATTTGGCCTTTGCTCTCTAAATCCTTGGTCTATCTGGAAACACAAAAAAAAAATCAGAAAGAGTTAAAATTTACCAAGAGAGACTCTTTTGTAGGTCATAATTAATTTTTCCATTGATTTTCTGTACTTACATTACACTTTCTTGTGCATGTCAGTTTTACTTGTGTCTCTGTAAGTGGAAATGAGCATACACTGCTCCTTATCTCTGCCAGGAGGGTAGCAGCTACCCATCAGTGTCACCTTAGGTTATTGCTCTGGTTATTTCCCACCCAAACTTGTGCCCTGTGGAGATATTCTTCTGAAAGATATAGCCTTTCTTTACTGACTATTTCTTGCAGACAATTGCTAGTTTAGAAATAATTGTTCTTTTCAGGGATGCATGCCTCTTACTTACTTTCCTAAGGTATTACCTTTTTGGTACTCCTTGGAAACCTACAGAGATTCATCAGGAAATTTGCATTAGCAGATTTGAAAAGAGACCAAGGGGACCTCTCTGTTTAGAGAGCAGTATAAGGACATCATCCAGTGGATTATGTTGATTTAAACTGGTTCATGGTAGATGCCATAATGGATGCAAGACATTTAGTGCCAAGTGGAAACATACAGTCATAATAAAAACCAAATGAATAAGCACTTTTT
Organism: Melozone crissalis; assembly: GCF_028551555.1. Taxonomy (NCBI): domain Eukaryota; kingdom Metazoa; phylum Chordata; class Aves; order Passeriformes; family Passerellidae; genus Melozone; species Melozone crissalis. The sequence goes on along the minus strand of NW_026535782.1, from coordinate 29,453,375 downwards.
AAAACAAAAATAAAACCAAAAACAATAACAAAAACAACTAAAAAGAAAAGCATTTTCACATAGTTCTCCAATCTGAAATGAGATTTTCATTACAGGGTGATTGGCTAGACAGGGATGACTAGTGTTATTAAGCACATCCAGCTTCCTTTACTTGAGTAATTTGGTATTGGTTTCCAGTCAAGGAGAAAATATTAGTAGAAAATGATGCTGCAAAAGCATAACCTGGATATGTAATTTTTTTAAGTCTAGAAAGATCATTCAGGGATCTGCTGAGAACACTACATTGCTCTTTATTGAACTGGATAATACACACAAATTCTAGTTCCATCTGTACCAGACATCCAGAGATTAATATAGGATTGCAATATAATATTTGTCATTGTAAAGCCTTTCCTTCAAAGATGAAAGAGCTTCAGAGTCATTAGTGAATGAGACCATACAGTATTCCACTGAATCGAGTTTTGCAAAGATGAAACACAGCAGCAGCAGCGGTGAAAAGGACTCACAGAGTTTCTGCTTGCTTTGAGAGGGGTGGTGGAGCTGTGTGTCCATTTGTGGTTTCTTACAGAGGGTTTTATCAACAGCAAGTGAAACATAATGGCTGCAGAAGGAGGTGCTGTACACAACAGGACTGGGAAACCTCACTCTCTTAAGGAGAGCTCTGTCCATCCCTGTTTTTCTCAATCCCAGGCAATGTGCTGCTTAAATCCTGAAGGACATATGTGTGGCCAAGGAGTTGGGCCTGGCACAAGGAACAAAGTCTCATTCCTGATGTCCAGAAGCAGAGCAGAAAAATAATCCTACACAGAAGTTAACCATATAAACAGTATCTTTTTGGCAAGTCAGTAGCAAAACTAAAAACAGAATCTCATTTTTCTTCCACTTTTCTTCTACATAGGCACAATTAATGTACATGTTTACTACAAAGCAAATATACATTAGAGAATGCCAAGGCTTTCTTCAGTACTGCTCTGTCTCTGGTGGAGTCAATGATGGTCAGCAGGGATGAAATTTCTCTTGATCTAATTCACAGTGCAAGACGGTGTCTAATTAGACAGCTATTTGCTAAGGAGTCAATTTTCACTTTTCTCTTTGTTCTTCTTCTTTTATTCTCCTCTTCCATTTCTGCAGTTAATCCTGTTCAGTCTTTCTGCAGGAGCTCTACAGAGGAAAATAATGAAGTTACCAGTATGCTGTTAATTAAACTTCCTCCCTTTATTAATTGTGCCAGGAACACTCAGAAGTGAAGGTAGAATTTTTATGATTTTGTTGATGACCAAACATTACCAGTTCCTCTAAATTGTCAACAGTATAAAACAAATCACAGGCATAACAATTAATGTAGGAAGCTGGAGTGCAAACTCTTCTACAAAGAACAGTTGAATCAGCTATGTTTGTGGTGAAGTCCTGCAGATGTGTGAAGTTGCTGTTTCTGGTTTTAAAGCTGTTCTGTAAAACTTCACAACAATGTCATCTGTATTTTGTTTATCCACCATAAAATATGATGGATAAATTTTAAATTACTTTCCTTTTCTCTTCCCTCTGCCCCCTCAGTACCCAAATGTTTCAAGAAATATTTTGCAGGTCTATTTTATTGCTAGTGATTCTTCTCTCTCTTGTCTCCTGTACTTCCTTATTTCCATTACTAGTTAATTATTGCGAATTTCTTTTCCATCTTATTTAGAAATAGATTGTTGGTCTTTCATGCTTTCACAATGTGGTTTCTTTTGCTTGGGAGAAACTAATTTTTCTTGCATCCCAGACTCTTTTTCAAAGTACATGAAACAGTCAAATCCCTTATCCAGTTTTATACAAGTTCTAGAATTTGTCCTCTTCCAACATCTCCAGTTTTCTTTCTGGGCACTTTGCCCCTTTTTACCGCTCTGCTCTACCTCCCCATCAGTCTCTGCTCTACTCCAGTTCTTGTCCTGTTGCTGCCAGGATTGATGCTGTAGAAGGAGACCTGAAAATCCCAAAAAGGCCAGCTCTTTACTCTCAGCTGTTTTATCAAGGACCACAAAGTCTTCATCAGCCAGAAGCAGCATCTGCAAGGCTCTTACTCTCTCTGTCTTTGCTTGGGCAAGAACTGTGCTTACTGCAGATCAGATTTCTTGGGAAAATGGGTACCAAACTGCAACAAGTCTTTCTGGAGTTCACAATAATTGAGCTACCAGAGTGCTTTATAACCTTTTCAAAAATGGTCTGTTGTTAGGAGACAAGAAAATAGCATATATCTGACATGAGGCCATTCCCCTGCCAAATATCACCTTCCATCTCCAAAGCAGGAAGGCAGCAGAGAAGTTATTTAATATGGAGAAGCACTGACTCATGCCAGGGAGTCAAGTGAAGCTGCCAGGATGGGGAAGCTTCTGTGTGGCCAGCAAGGTGACAGAAGAAGAGCCTGCATGCCTTGCTAGTGCTGGTAGCTGCTCTTGCTAAGTCCATCTGAATGAAAGGGTTCCTTCCACTGAAGTGCCTCCTGTGAGAGACTGGAATGTTAGTGGTTAATGACTCGCAGCAATCAGCCATCTGCAGAGGCTGCAGGGTGCTTTGCTCAGGCTGCAGGGTGCTTTGCACCCCCTGGCTGAGGAGAAGCAGGATCTATCAACGAGAACCTGAGTTACCCTCACCTTCAGGGGCTGGTCATAGCTCCTCCTAGCCTGGATGTTCACATTACCCAAAAGAGGCTCTGAAGATCACACTGAAGGGTCACATTATTACCCAACATGACAGTGGATCAAATTATGTTGGCAACATTCAGTGCTGCATCGCTACAGCACAAGATTCACAATACCTCCCTACCAAACCACTTTCAGTTTTGCTGTCTTAAGAGTTTTGTTCTGCTCTACTCTATTCTTGCTTTCTCACCTTTTTGGCTTCTGGAACTGTGGATGGGTACCTCCCTATCCATTTATCTATCTTTTCTTCCTATCATTAGGCTTACTCAGCCTCTGACTTGCTCATAAAGAATCTTTCTGCTTTGGAGATATGGTTCCTGATGCCATGACATCATTTCAACACAACCATGTAATATCCCAATTCCTGCAGTCATTTACAGATAAAAGTAGCATTAGGAAATAACTATTTGGCTGTTTATTGATGCACCATAATACCTTGGGAAAAATAAGAATGAGTACCCCAATACTGCTTTCTGTGGATCACCAGTAATTTCTCTGTGAAACATGGATATGTGAATATAGCTGTGGCAGGGAGGCTGGTGTGACAAGGATGTATGGAGACATTCTCCAGTCTTCCTCCCATGTGGCTGATATAGAACTTACAAGGTGAAGCACCAAGGAAAGGAGAGCCCATATGGAAACCATGAACTACCAAAGTGCATGCACAGCTGAAAGATTAATAAATTCTAGGACCCTGTCCCAGGCCTGAGGTAAGATCACTAAATCAATAGATATTATTCCTATTTTTGCAGGTTATTCCCAAGTCACTCCCTCTACTAGCTCTGAGAGCTTCTTCCTATCTCCAGTATTATCCCATCCCCCAAAGCACAAGACACTATCTGCCTCTGCTCTCCCCTCCCTCTGCACCGTGCAGAGAGGTCAGCTGTGCTTGTGGCTTCAGGTCTGAGGGGGATAACTGAGGGGATAACTGGCCATCTTGCAGGTAGTTATGCCCAGAGGACACAGCAAATCTGCCTTTACCCTTCCTCCTTCTCCTTATTCCCAGATCTCAGGGCAGTAAATTGCTTTAGATTTGCTGCCTCAGCTGGTCTGACCAGCAAGTACAGCAAAATGGAATCAAGGCTCTGCCCTCCCCCTGGCTACCTGTGGTGAGAGGAATAATATTAACAGCTCTTGAGCATTCAGTGTCAGGTTCCAGTAGCACTCCTAAGGTTATAAGTGAGCTTCTCAATTCCCAGGATGAGCACATGGCTTTGGCCAGTCTAATTCTGAGTCTAACCCTAATCTGCAGGGCTCTGAAGCTGTTAATTCCTGATGCTTGCCTGCCAGCTCCCAGCAGCACCAGCACACAACAGAAGGCTCCAAATGTTGATCTCACTGTCAGTGAGAGCAGCAAAATCTTCTGGGGAATGTTAGTACTGCTGATAGGTGGGAAGGCAACAGATGGAAAATAGGTTTAAAAGCTCTGGGGACATCCATGATGCTCCAGGGACTGCAGATGGCTGGGAATGAACACAGTAAAAGCTGCAGCAAAATTATTCAGGGTCTCTTACTGTCCTAGAGCTGAAGGAGTGATTTGGGCACCTTGTAAACAATGCCTGTGACAGATGGTTGGATATCTATCTATTCAGAGCTTGCTAATAGAAGTATTATGGCAAACCTTGAATTCTGCTAATACACATTCTAAACCTGCACAAAAGGTACACTGTAAGGTTAACGCAAAAGCCAAACAGCATAAATAAAACCTATACACCTGGAGACATCAATTAGTACTTCCTTACTCTTATTTAATGTGGTTCATTAGAAGAACAAGAAATATATAACAACTGATTTTTAAAGTGACATTCTGTCTGCTCCACTGACCTTGATTTTGAATAGAATGTATGAATTAATACAGAGACACACTGTACTCAATCCTGTCCTTCTACCTTCTCTAAGAGAGGGGGAAAAGTTCTTGAACCCTCATCTATTTAAAATGCTGCTTGTATTAAGAGAGCACAGGCAGAAGTAACTTTCATTGTAGGGTTTTAAAACTGGGCTACAGTCTGAGGAAGACAGAAGCTGGTAGCAGAGCAGGGAACAGCACCCTGCCCATCAATCCTAATAGACAGACTTGAAGAATAAGACATCAGATGAGAAATGGGCCAGAATTGGACTCTGAAAAAAATTTATTTGACCATACATTTCTGAAGCTGAAAAACATTCTAATTATTTATCAAAAAAAAAAAAAAAAATCAAGCAACACAATAAAGAACAATTTTGGCACAAGCCGAATGAGTACCTGATAACTAGTTGCTGTTTCCAGTGGAAGTAAACTCTTCCTACTTGGGCCATTAAAAGACATTTCTAAGTCCTCAAGCAACAATTTCAACAACAAAACAAGAATGAATTGTTATCATTAAAAAAACATAAAATGCAGTGTTTGCTAGAATGAGATCTCAGGAGCTATTTCAAAGTTTAGCTAAAAGGATGTATTTGGATCAAGAGTTCATGCTTACAGTCCATCTTCCTAGTCATCATTCTAACTCTTCTCTATTGTATCTGATAAGGGCAAATACATCCAAAGAATATAACATTATCTCTTGAGGGCATTGCACCAAATTTTCAAGTAGAAAGTTGTAAAACTCACTGATGAGTGACTGCCCAAAAGATGTATAGAGAATAAGGTATTGATGCCTGGAGTTAACACCCTGCTGCCTTACCAGCAACTGCTTTACCACATCGTGGTGAATAAGGAATTAAAAAACATCTGTAGCAAAATATTGTTTTCTTACGTTATTTAAACAATTTACTAGATTAAGTAGCATAGTGAAGCATCCTAGGAGTAGCTACATGATGTCATATCAAAGGTGTATCTAGCCCAGTATCCGACCTTCATCAGTGGTTTTTCATCAGAAAATAACTGTTGAGAGCTGTCACAAAAGCTAGAATATCCTTCCACTGCCCTTCTACTCAGCACATTTGCTTGTCTGACCTTCCTCAGCTGCATGTCAAAGCTATGTGGAAAAGCTCCGTAGGCTTCCATATGAATTGTGGATAAGGTATGATAATTCAGCAATAGAGTTAATCTGAGCTCCATGGACTATTGCTGGCTGTGCTGCCAGGTGACTTCCACATCTCTTCCATCAGAAGAGATTATTTACTTTGTTATCTATTGAACTCCTAACTCCATCAGATTTTTCAGGGATCTGCAAGTCAAAAAAGGCTGGATGCTTCTTCTTGAGAGATCAGGTTTCAGGTGATTCAAGTTGCTGTTGCCTGTTTGTAGCTGAGAAAATTCTGCCATCTGCTGGAGACAAGAAAATCCGCTCTGGGTCCTGCAGTTGTAACTACCCCTCTTCCTGCGTCTCACGTTCTCTTGCCTCTTTGTTATTTCAGTACTTTTTCTTGTTTAATTTTGAAATTTAATTGTCCTGTGTGCACAAAAATTTGTCTAAATCAATTGTGTGCTTGTTAACATTAAATGCGATATTAACACATTAACACCCATGCCCTGGGTGTTAACTTTGTTTTTTACTTCCCACTTCCGTTTCACAGGGAGGCAACATAGCCTAATGTCATCTGTACTAATTAGAAGCTGCATGCAGGGAGAAAAGCTTATTTCAGCATAGTTTATTACTTCTTGAGGTATAAGGTGACTTGATCTAGTACATTTCTGAAAAGCAGCATTTTCATGCTGACTGGAACAGAATAGAAGCAAGTTAACTCAGTAGCAGCACTCCAATCCAGTTCAGCTCCATACTGATCACTTTGCAATTTCCCACTAGCTTATTCCTAGGAAGCAAGACCAGCAATTCTACCTGTGTCTCTGTCTGGGAACAGAAATGGCTTTAGTCAACTCTTCAAATCCTGGTCAGTATGGCAGGTGAACTGAGCCACTTGAACAAAGCACTTGTCACAGCAGATGCTCTTCACACTTTAAAGGCCATCTGAGACTGAAAACAAGGAGAAGTCTCTCAACTCCATAACCTTCTGTGAGGTTTGATACTATTTTTTCCTTAAAGTACACAATAAATGCAATGCTGACCCATGCAGTACCTGTCCCTTGCAGCAAAAGGAATGCTGTGCAGGACTAACCTGGGCTGGCTGTGTTGGGGGACAAGATATCTCACCAAAAATCCATTTCACTGGATCGTCTTCACAGCCAGCCTTCTTCAACACCCCAAACCAGTACAGAACAAGTGCCCATTATATATTTAAAGCATTGTAACAGTTTCTCTTTGTCCATCCTGCCAGCCTGGTATCTATTTCAACACAGTTCAAGTTGTCTGAAGGATGAACACATTGGGGTGACATTCCTGACTGTGTGAGTGCATTCAATGGCAGACCCTGATTAAAGAAGACAGAAGGTTGGCATGTTTGCCATCCCTGCCACAAGGAGTTTGTGTCCTGTGTTAAACACAGGACACCAGCTCTTAAATGAAAGCACACATACATTGCCCTCAAGCTCAATCTTTTTCCTCTATTCCTCCTCAGTTTCACTATTTAAGCCCCAGATATAACTCCAATGTTAAACTCTTCCATAACCATGCAAGCCACAGGTTTAAAAAGTACTATTTTATTTTTTCTACCACGTGTAAAGCAATAAAACCAAAAGCAATGTGACTCCTATTTTGGACACAGTTATTCTGCTTTAGTCATCTGCAGTAACATCATTAAAAGAAGCAGAATGATTTATAGCCTAATATATAGCTGTCTGCATTATGAAACAGTAAAACAAAAATGAGCACATGAAAACCCAGGAAGGTAGCTGAACTATCTTTGATCTCATATATTATTTCTCTCTCAAGTACATAAATTAAAACAATAGGTTTCACTCTGCATTGCGTGCATCTTATACCTAGAATAATAAAACAGAATCTATAAAAGGACATTTATCTAAAAATACAAAATAATTTCTTTGAAAAGGTGAAAATCCATCCAGCCCCCTATTTGTACCTTCCTGTACAGCTGCAAAAAAAATTAAAAAAAAAAAAAACAAAAAAAAAAAAAAAAAAGGAAAAAAAAAAAAGGAAAGAAAAATATGTATTCTGCATCCAAAGATGAAATAACCTAATTCTGGCAGATCATTGAGTTCTAGGGAATTTTATGGAAAATGGAAGTCAAGCACATGCTGGCAGGGAATGAGGGCTCTGGGAGACTTTATTACAAAGTTACAGCCTGGAGCAGTAGTTGCAAGATGTGCCTCCACTGATTTCTATTCTGTGCACTTGCAGCAATCCAGCAGTTACCATAAAACTTCTGCCTGACTAAAATGCATTGGGCATTAGGCAGAATATTTTCATTTTTATAAGATATTGCTGTAGATTAGAATTTCTTTTCATTGTACAACTAGGTAAGAATATAATGTTGGAGTCTCTTGATGCTTTACATTTCAAGTAGAATAGGTCCTTCTGATCAAAACCCACATACAGAATTGAAAAAAAAAACTATTAAAATAGCTTGCACCAAAATTAGTCCCTTGGTGTGCCTAAGGCATTCTAAACAACATAGTAGATTTTCTCAGAGAGTATCAGAAAGAAACATTGTGAATAATTTAAAATGCACATATGCAAGAGAATGCAGAAAATATGTACAAAGAAAAACTGGAAGAAGTAGAACAACTAAATCTTAAGACATTTAAGTGAGGACAGAAAATCCACACTAGAATCTTGCTTGCAGACACATCTGCATTACTCCAAGTAAATTATGACTTAAATTGGTTTATCTGATTTAACATCCCTATACAGACACTCACACAGATTTTATCAGCTATTTGTTTGGATCACCAACTTGATAAAAATCAACACAAAACAACTTAGGGCAATATACATATGACCTGCACTGTATAATTAAGTAATTTCTAAAAATGTCATTGAATTCTGTATATGGACAAGACTTGAAAAATCTTACTGGGTCGTGCTCCGAACAGCAAAAATCTCTTTTGAGGAATTCATTGCTAATGTCTCCATCATTCTGGAAACCAAGGCTACAGAAAAATGCATTCTGTCTCATAGGCCTGTGAGTGAAATGACTAAGCACATCCTTGTTTTATAGCTCTTTGATCACTTTTGCTCCTTAGACGCCTATGAACCTCAACAGTGCTCAGGTTTATGTGTGCAGGGCCGTCCCCAAAAACTGGGTTTGGAAGAACACTGATGTTTGAGGAATGCAGTGTGAGCCAGGGAGTGAGCAAGAGAAGAGTGCCTTTGCTGGCTTGTTTTGGACACATTCAAAATGCAGTCACATCCTCTGTACAATTTCTCATCTGATTCAGGACTGCTGCCTGAACACAGACCAGGGAATGTACCTGCACTGTGGATAAGCAGTAAATAAAAGGTGCCTTCAGAGATAAAAACAGGGATGATTTTAAAGGTAACAGATGCAAGTAAAACATTCAGACACTGAGAATGTTCATTGCATTTCCAAATCATGTTAAGAAGGCCACCATCATGAAAAATTTGTAAATATTTTTAATTAGAAAAAAACCCCCTTCACCCACCAGTAGAAATGAGAATTCTAACCCGAGCCCTCCTTTGCCAAATTAGCAGTTTAGAGTCCCTGTCTCCCACAGCCACTCAGTTTAGTCATGCTCCAGCTACAGATGCCTTCCTCTCACCTATGAGTTCTTTTCCTCACAAACCCCAAGGGTTTCTGTTCACTGTATCTTTTTCCTATAGCCTTTTCTCTCTCAGACTGCATCCTCCCACACTGCTTGCCTTTCTGTAGCCGAGACAATTTTAAATACTGCCCTCATCTGGTGTCTTGCTCCCTCATTCACCCTCTCAAGTAAAAACTTCCTTTAACAAAACTCAACGTATAGCACAACTGATCTGCTTTTAGTGGGATTTATTACAGACATGATTGTAGAAATCCAAGCCAAAGCCCAAAATACTTAACAAGCATCGTGAAAATAGCTTCCTCTTGCCAGCAACAGAGTAAGAAGCTGTGAATTCTTTTTTTCTGACTGTTATTTATAGTAAGCAGGCGAGCACAGGGGTGACTGCAAGTGACTCCAGGCCAAATCCTGGTGAGATTTGCCAGGATATGAACCTTTCATCACTCCCTCTCACTGTAAAACACAGAAAAATAAGGAATGAGGATTTCCTGCCTGATACCCCAGGCTTTTGAGTAGCCTGTTCCCTACCTCAGTAAAAGTACAAAATGAAGCAGGCACTTCTGCCTGCAACAGTATGCTAGCAAAATGATGAGGCATTGTTCTTCCTGGGAGTTGAAAGTCCTTTTGGCAAACTCCTTGTTGTTGGAGATGAATTTCCCTGCCATTTCCTAATGAGTTAAAATGCCCAAGGCGCTGATAGCAATAGCAGGCAGATGGTGCTAGTGATTTATGCATTGTCGGGCACAGGGGATATGTGAGAGTGCTCCTAGGAGCCATCTGCAGCCTCACGCACTGATCCTGCAGTCCGTTCCTCGCATTTGGCCTTGACACCAGCAAGAGGAGCCTGCAGTGCACAGGCGGCCATGGACTACAGTGGAGGTGAACTGAGATCAGCTGTAATGAAGATTTTGAGCTCCCTAGGAAGAGTAGTTTACCTCAGCCTTGCTGAGGCAGGAAGCTCCTGCTGAAGGCACCCCAAGGCATCACTCACAGACATAACAGCTTTTTCAGGGTAAAGTTTTCCTCTGTTTGAGAAACAGCCATAAATCCTGGCATGCTTATTCTTTGGAACTTGGGTCAAATCCTTTGACTTTCTACTTCAATATTTCAATCTATGAAAAAAAAAAAGGCTACTTTACTTAGCTCTTGGAGATATTGTGAAGATATTTCTATATTACTATGTTGATATTAACATGCAAATGCACTCTTCAGTGAAATACAATGCATATTGCTTCTGAAAAGCAATGACATGCTCTGTATGTCCCAATATTTGGGACATACAAAGCATGGGTTTCAAAACTGTTTTTCCTATGCACGGTAGAGATGAGTCCAAATTGTAGTAATTCAGAGAAGACTCACACTGTACCAAAACATTTGACTTAGTTGTTTAGACTTGGAGTTCAGGGTCAGGTCTATCCACTTAACCAGACACTGACCATGAAGGAGAAATACCATGGCTTTCAGATAACGGTAGAATCCTGGCCCCATGGAATTTAATGAGAAGTTTGACACGGCTCCTATTTTAGCACTTCAGGATGGAAAGTTTGACGAGAGCTTTTTGTTATCCCTCAGCCCCTGCCTCATGGATCTGGGTAAGCACTATCATGTTTGGGACTTGAAGTAGCAAGAGGACTATTGCAGTGTATCCCTACAGCTCTTGAAAACTACAGGCTGAAAAGTATTGGAATGCAAGGCAACCCTGATGAGGGGGAGAAATGAGGAAGGAGGACTTCATGGATATCCAAAGGCTAATTAATTACTTTATTATACTATATTATTCTATACTATATTACATTACATCTAAACTGAATCTCCACAGGCACTCGACTGCCTAGAATCTTGTGACTGTCAGCTGACAGTCCTGACAAACACACCTGGATGCAATTGGTCAGTGAATCAAAACCCTCACACCAGAATCCAATTATCAATCCCCTTCAGGTAAACAATCTTCCACAATGCATTCCACTTGTGAACAACACAGGTGCAGTAAATGAGATAAGAACCGTTTTGATCATTCTTATCATTCTTTTCTCTGCTTCTCTCAGGTTCAGAGAATGTGAATCCCAGAAATATTCTTAGGAAGCTGTGCCTTGCTTTTCTCTGTGAAGAGAAATGGGGCTACAGGAAAACACTGAAACAAATTTGGAAATTTATCAGAAAGATAATTTGTCCCATAATTCAAACACAAAAGGAGGGCCCAGAGACAAAGCACATCTTCATTAATGCAGACAAATATTCTTGGCAAAGTCTGAGCAAGCTGGGACGATCCTGACATTGAGGAACAGAGAAAATACAAACACTGTGGCATCAAGGCATTGTGGCATTAAGATACCAACTTAGCAAGGGGAGAAAATAGCCCACACCAAATCCTGAATATACTATGAACCTAATAATGTACTTTTGGGAAAAACATTTGTGAGACTGCCCTTCACCTAAAATACAGGAAATAGAAATATAGGAATAGAAGGAAAAAGCTTTGTGCCTCTGAGGCTTTAGATTAAGATTGCTAAGAAGACAAGGCATTTTCACAACCCATCACCATCTCACAGGCTGGTATTACAACAAATGTGCGCAGCACATTTGCAGATTTGCAGAGATAGAAAAAAACACGTATCTGAGAACTTTCTCTCTTTTTCAATAAAAAACTAAGACTTCTGGGAGCAAAATAACTTAGCTACCACTAGATTACATTATTGTTCACAAGTGTTTGCACTAGCAGGGATGGAGTACCTGGAAGTAGTTTGCCTTGTTTTTGGTTGTTACCACAAAGGACCCCATTGCAGATAGGTGTAGTAAGAGGCAGTCTCTCTGCAACACCAATAGGCTGATGGCTGCTTTTAGTAGACACAAAAATAGTATCTGATGGAAGATAGGAGAGGGTATTTAGGGGCAAAACCATGCAGTTGCACCTAGATTTGGTTTGGATTTAGTCAGTAGCATTTTAGAATTTTTCAGTTTAAAATTGTTTAAAAGCAATATTTTCTTTCTAGAATTTTTTGCATGTATATGAATAGTGGTACTAACAACTCTATGGCCTGCCTAGCCATTTTTGCAGTACCACAGAAAACCATGGATTTACCAGAAAGAAAAGATGTTTAAGACCTCTGTTACAGCTTGGGATGTCATGTAAAATGTTGGGGATATGCAGCCCCAGAGAGGCCTGAAGGAAGGAGAAGGGAATCACACTATCAAACACTACCTCCCCCCAGGGTGACCATGCATGACCTGCAGTGAAACAGGAGACTAGGATGGAAGCAGGAGAGGTGTTTGGCCAAAGCAGAGCCTGAGGAAGTAAAGGTGTTTCTTAAAGTACCTAATTATGCACTCTTTTTTCCACCCAATATGTGAATCAGTGATCAGTTGCTGGTGCTACCTGGGAGTAAACAAAGTAAACATTCTCTGAGTTTCTAGTGTTTTACCTGAAACAGGATGAAGAGCAAAAAATCTCCACACCCAGTTATCCCACCTCCTTGGAATGCCAGGAAACTCATAACTGCCTTCCCCCACCTTTTCCTTAATCCTTGCAATGGGCTGGTTTCTCAGGGGCTCACAACCTACCAGCAGTTACCCTCCCATCTCCCACTTGCACAGCTGTCCCATTGCACCTCAAGCTCTCTCTTTTCATCTCATTTGCTTTCAGGTCTCAAATCCACATTTTTTTCTCCCGTTCCTATTCGTATGTCTCCCTCTGCTGGTTTGTTTTTTTATTCCAGACTTCACAGTTGTATCATTTGTATGAAGTACAGCAGTTCAGAACATATTCTCCCAACAAGCAGTGCTTTTCTGATGGAAAAAGGGGAAGGAGCAGGTGATTCTAGTCATATTCACAGCTATGCTGTAATGATCGCTCCATTGGCTTTACAGAATCCTACCCATGGAGGCAGGATTGAATTCAGAATCACTACAATTTATTAGAAGTATCCATCTAGGTTTAGACTCAACCATTTGTTAGTTATGAGAAGAATTATTTAATGGAGCTATTTTCTGAGTTAAAACTTTCATGAAAAAAATCAGACCTTGGAACTATGTTTTCAGTTTTCAGGATGCAATAAGCTTGAATCCACACCAATTTCCTCTGGTGTACCTCATTCAGAAGAGGTAGATTAATTTCTGTAGGATAAAAGTACCACAGTGCAGAATCAGGCCAGAAATGCCCACTGGAGAATAATGTAATAATGCGTCCAATTGCAGTGGGTTTTTTTCACTCATATGTGTTCATGGTTATTGAAGAAAACTTAGACAGTGTGAATGCTTTCCTTCAGCAAATAAAAGCTGTAGACTGGCTGGACTTCATGAACTTTCACATTTATTTCAGAAAGTACATGGAATTAGGGATCCTATTCTATTTTCTTTCACCATTTTCTAAAACTCACAGAAGCCACTGTCAACTTTTCTGTTTATCAAACAAAAAAAAAATCAAAATTCAATATATATTACAATCCCACTTTACAGGTGCTGTATGTAGACTGTATCCTTGCACTTACTAAGGTATTACGAGATTTAAAATATATCACATTGACTTTGTCCCATTCAGAAAATTCCTTGAGTAGAGGAAAAGGCGGGCAATTCCACATTATTTGTTCAGCTTGTGAATGCCAGCTGTTGGTCATTACCTTGTTATCTTCTAGGGGTTACACATAGATGACACATGCTGGGCTATTTCTAGGAAGGGAAAAGGGGCTAAGTGTATGTTCCTTGGTTATTTTCTTCTCCCCTTCCATCCTTTTAAAGGTGGCCACTGTGATTTCCATTTCAGAAGCCTCTAGAATTTCCCTCATCCTTGAAATGTATATTCCCTTCTGCAAATAAAAAAAAAGGGGGGCTTAGGACTCAGGCTGTTGCTCATGGACAAGTTTCATGACAACTGTACACACACAAATAAAACCTAAGAGGAAAAGACAGCTCAGATGTTTCATAAGACAGAAATGCAGAGCCATGGAGGCAACTTCCAGCCAGATTTGCAGACAGCAAGGCTGCAAGCAGAGAGGAATGACAAGAAGCGTCCTGTAGCTGGGGCAGTGGTGAGCATACACATCATATTTCATTTGTGATGTTTACATCTATAAACATAGCTCTCAGCATATCAGGATCAGCCTGTCAAGGACCAGATGTGAGACACTGGCCTTTTGTATTAAGAAGATAAGAAAAATATGATGAAGGATGAAAAATAGAATCAGATGACATGGAAGGGACCTGAAAACACATGGGGTGTGTTACTTTTACACAGTTTTCTCTGCATCAGGCTTTCTTATGATATAAACAAAGGGTCAAATAACACAGGAGCTGTGTGGTACAAGAGCTGAAAGAGAGAAAATTGCTTGAGTTGCCTTTCCCTGATTAGAAAATCTTTCATAAGCTTCTGACAGGCTGGAGACCATGTAATCACAACACACATTTGCAGAGGTGTATGGAGTCTTGATTCAATTGCCCTACTGCTAAATAAAATCCAAACAAGACTCTGAGAGATGTCTGTGCTTTACACTGAATTAATGAATGTTTATCTGTGAGAGGAAATCAAATGTGACAGCACACTTTCTTTGACAAAGTCCCCCAAGTCCCCCAAGCACTGACTATTTAACTACTCTGAATGGTGAATATATGTTTTTTTTTCAGTAATGATGTGCTGGAGACCAAGCATTTACAAGCTAACTGAGCACAGCTATCTGCCAAAAAAATGAAGGAACTGAGACATGACCAACACTGCTTAAGGTTAAGATAAGGCCTGGAAATAGAAGGTGTTTTGAGGACTATGCATTAAAGACATACAATAAAACCTACATACATTAGGGTATGATGAATCAAGCAGGCAGTCAAGGGTCAGGAGAGAGGTTTACAGAGACCCAGCATCTGCTAAGGACCAATTACTGTCTTCAACTGAGGCACCAATTTCAACAGCTAGTCACAGGGGACCATATTTGTACATGTTGTGGGCCAGCTGAATAGCCAGCAATCCAAAATATGTCTGAGAAAAGGGAGGGCCTGGACTCACTCTGAATTAAATGAACTTTCTTTTTCCAAATGTAGGCTATAGAATGGTATTGCATCCAATGTAGAAGAGAGCTATTAAAAAAAATAAGGGTGCAAGAATCATCCCAGGGAACAATAAGACTCGGAAAAGGAAACAGAAGAGAGCCTTGATAAAAAGCCTTTAAAGGAGGGACTAGCAGAAGTTGCCCACTGACTTGACAAGGGAACAGAAAGAAGCCTCACATCTATGGAGGTCCCTTCCTCCCACCACAAGCAGGCTCTGTCCTTTTGAAAGACAGGTTTATGACTTTAAGTATATTTATTCCATTCTGTAACTGAGGAAAACTCAACACCTCAGCAAGAAACTCTGGTGAAGAAGATTCAACCTGGAGCATACTGATCTTAATGTGTGAATGTCTTCCTTCCTTCCTAAAAAAAATTGCATGTGGTAAAGGAATTGTGCCAACAGGTTACCCCTAGCTAGCCTCTTGGCCCCACGCAACTGCTCACTCCACACCCCACATCCCCTCTGTGGGATGGGAAGAGAATCCAAAAGGTGAAAATGAGAAAACTTGTGGGTTGAGATCAAGAGATTTTAATAGGAAAAACAAAACCATGCATATAAGCAAAGCCAAAGAAGGAATTCATTCACTGCTTCCCAGCAGCAGGCAGAAAGAACTGACATTCTGCACAATGTGAGTGATTTACATCCTTCCTGCTTAGCATTTAGTGCAAGAATTGATGCATTGCTGTTTTCTATTTCTTCACAATATCAAAACTAATACAGAGAGTTCTGAGAAAACTGACTGCAAAGGTGTGTAAGCCAAGTGGCAGGTGAAACAGGTGCATTAGGTCTCCTTGCTGGAAGAACTCCTTCTCAACAGGATTATTGGATTAAAATCCTACTGATACAGCTAAATATAATCCTATCAAGCTCAGTTCACTGTACAGGAGAAACGTGAAGTTCTCTACATGAAAGTTGGAGGCTAAAAACAGACACATGGGGGGAAGGAGCTTCTCCAAGACAGAAGAGGAGCTGATACAGCAGATATTTAAAGAGGACTTGTCAGACAAGAGCATACTGAAAACTGCAGAAATGACAAACCACATCAGGGCTAAGAATACTTGAACTGGTGATGCAAAAGAATAAAAATATGCGGGTACTTGAAAAATGCCTGAGTTGAATTAAAAATCCTGTAACATCATGTCCTAAATAACTAAATATAATGCAGAAAATCAGGACTGACATATCTCATATGTCTAAGCTCTGACAAGCTTAGATCTAAAGAAGGGAGGAACATTCTGCAGTGCCAAGGTCTGTGACAGAATGAGTAGCTCTGCATCTAATTAAATAAAAATGTGATTTAACAGTGGAAAACTAAGTTTGACTTCTTTTATGTTAGCCCCATGAATGACTGGGGTAAAAGATGGATTACTGTAGCAAAAGTGATTTCCTAAATATGGCATTCATAACTGTGAAGAAATTGAAGACAGTGAGAATTGCTGCACTGTAAATAAGAAATACTTCAGATACCTGCCATACAGCTTTTAGAATCAAAGTGAAAATATTTTCATCTCATTTTTAATTAGCATAAATGTGCTGGCTTTTAACTAGAGACTCAAATCATTAGCAATGTCAGTGGTTTTAAAGCTTCAAAACATTTATTCTAAACCAACTGTGCATTACCAAACTCAATGATAAAAAGGCTACTGCTAAACATTGTTTCCTACCATGTATTAGGTACTTACCACCCAATAATAATCCTTTCTAATTTTAATTAAAATTCTAATTTCGCTAATATCTCAATGCGGATAATTGCTCCAAAACACGAAGCTGCGCAGCGAGGCCACAAGAGCTCAGAGGCCACAGAGCTGATGGCTCTGGCAGCAGCACCAAGGCTCTCCCACTTAGGAGGGACCCAGAACTGAGCTTCTTTCCAACAGAGCAGGCTAAAACCACTCTAAGTGAGCATTTACCTACAAAGCTTTTTGCTTCTCTGCCAAACCCCTGCTGCTTTTTAATTAAAACCAAGTTTTGTTAATTAGAATGAAGGTCCCAATTTTAACTTTAGCTAAAAAGGATTTTTTTAAGATAAGAACTAAAGCCTCTGTTCTTTTTGACAGATGTTGGAAGCTGAAAACTTCCAGGAAGAGCAAGGAAGACCGCTTCCCTGAAAACACAAAACTTCTGTATTTTTCCTCTTACTAATTTAATACAGTACTTCTAGGGATTTTTTTTCCGGTTTTGTTAATTTTCTCCATATTGTCAGAGTTCTCTACACCTGTAGATGTGGCAAGAAACTACCATCCACTTCAGAAAAACCAAAAAATAAAGCGAGTGTGTGCAGAAGTCTCCCTTGCCAGGACTGCAGAATTCCCACTTCAGATTCTACTGTTGCTTTTAATCTTTGTTTCCTTTACCAGTAAAGCCCCATGTGGTGTCTGTTAACACTAGATAATAAGACAACACCCAGCAGGATTACAATGAATATCCTCTAGCGACTCTGCAAGCAGGTTATCTAAGAATAATGCAAATTTTCTTATCTTCTTTTTGAGCAGAGCTTGTTTGTGTTTCCCATAGCATCTACCAGCCCTAATCATGTGCATATCATAATCAAAGATGTGCACAACCACAAAACAAAACACTCTGCCTTTTTGTTGTTCACCTTCAGCTCTGAAGTATTTTATCTTGTTTTCTGAGAACAGATGCTCCTGGGAAAGAACCTTGAGATGGCAGCACTGCCAGAAGCTCCCACACTCCAGGTGGAAGTTGTTCTTCCTGTGCCTCAGCTTCATGTCTAGCACACAGCTCTTCTGTCACCAGCTCACCCCTCCTTTCGCAAGAGGAGTCAGAAAGGAGCAGCTGCGGGTAGCTGAGGTGAAAAGCTTGCTTCAATATACCACTGCAAATGTGATCCTGTAAGGAAAAAAGGGACCAGATGAACTCTTTGTGGTCCTGAGTGCACTAATGAGCCTTAATGGCTCTAAGCAGCTGCATCTGCAGCTTCTACTTATACCCATAGGCCCAAGAGCTCTATTTAAGCACAGCCCTGGGTCCTTGCCCCTTACTTGAGCTGTGTTAGAAGGGTACTGGGTCTGTGAGATACATGAAATAAGTCTTGATTCAAGCTTCAGCCTCTGGCCTAACTTGATGTCAGCCTGATCTCATTGCTTTGGTGGTTGCTGGACCTCATCCTAAACACAACTAGGGGGTTTTGCTGCTGGCTTCACCTTGCATTTCTCTCTTCATTGTGATGTTGCCTTATGATCTGGATTTGTGGCTCCCTGTGGCTGTGTCTAGGTCTGTCTGGCTCAACTGAATGTGAGAGCAGGTTCTGGATGGTGAGGTACCTGCCCTGGCAGGTGTGTTACCAACTTTGGTTCCCCACTCAACCTTCTCTTAGGGCACAAGTCCTGTCCTTGCCATTCCCTGACAACCTCAAACATCAGATCCTCCTTTAAGTTACTTGAATCCCTGCTATTTTAAATGAGTTGGAAATATGCCCTAATTTAAAGCCTATATCAAAGATGGAAAGCAGCTTCTTCCCTTTCATGGAGCAGTCTTCATCCTTTTTCTGACCCTCATATTAACAAGATTGATAGTTCTGGTGTTTCCACAGGAAAAAAAAATAGATAATTCTTTTATTCTACTAGCTGTGGGCTTTCTGTTTGTTTGTTCCTGGTCACAGATGTATACAGTGCAGGCAAATGTTTTCCCTAGTCCAGAGCATCCAGCTCTGGGATCTGCTGCATAAGAAGAATCTGTACCTGCTGAAAAAAGTCCAGAGGAAAGCCATGAAGGGGATCAGAGGCATGGAGCACATCTCCTACGAGGCTGTGAGAGCTGGGGCTGTTCAGCATGGAGAAGAGAAAGCTCAGGAGACCTTACAGTACCTCAAGGGGACCAAGAAAAAGGCAGGGAAAAGACTTTTTACAAGAGTGTGTGGTGATAGGATAGAGAGGAATGGATTTAAACTGAATGAGGGCAGAATCAGACTAGATAGAAAGAAGAAATCCCTTACAAGGAAGGGTGGTAAAAGACTGGAACAGGATGTCCAGAGAGGTGGCTGATGTCTCATCCCTGTGAGGTCTTGAAGCATTCAAGGCCACATTGGATGGGGCTGTGAGCAACCTGGTCTAGGTGGAAGTATCCCTGCACTTGTCAGGGAGTTTGGACTAGATGACCTTTAAAGATCCCTTCCAACCCAAACCACCTATGATTCTCTGTATTTGTGGTGATAATTCAGTGTTTTCTCCGCCTGACAATCCTAAGGTGTGAGGTGCAAACTCACACTGCTTATCAGTTCTCTGTGTCCTCAGATCTGAAGCCATGATACTTGAATGGCATTTCACCTTCATTTTCCCTAAAAGAGATCATTTAATGAAAAATACCTGAGGCATAATTCAGCATTGTGCAACCCATGAAAGCATCAGCATGCCTATGATTCAGTGTAAGCCCTGTGAGGAGGGGCTTGAGATCTCCATAAACTCTTGGTGCTCTGGTGCACTGCCACCCCCCCACTTCTGTCTCAAACAAGAATACAAGAACTCTATAAAGCTATGAAAGCACTCTGAGGAATAAATTTACCAATGCCCTCCAGGAGAAGCAAAAAACATAGTGTGGATTCATACTCACTCAGCTGCACACAGCAGCCTGATATCACATACTTTGTATATCTGAAACTGTGACCCCTTCATGAGTATTTAGCATGACTTGAAGAGCTCCATGTTTTTTGTGGAGCTCTTGAAGTGCTAAATTGTGAAATATAGTATCCTTGAAAATAGCTTTTAAAGCATTGCTCTGTCACAAGGCAAGACATAAATGAGTCATGAATTGCACACAGGCACAGGACTCCTTCCCAAAGCTAGGCTCAGTCTGTTCTGTAGACTGCAACCACCCTTGTGAATTAAAGCTCCATGGTAAGAAAGTCTGGGTGAGTGGCTCTTGTCAGAGTGAATTATCTCATTCCAGAGCCCTCCTTTGGGAAGAAGTATTGTTTAATTATAAAAAGCTTTGTACAAAGAAACTTCAATTTTGTTTTCATCATTAGATATGTTCTCTGTATTATTCAACATTTTATAACTCATTGCTGAGAAGACAAAGCAATCTTCCACAGCCAGGAATACATACACATCTTTCTACAGAAGCATTAAAAAGTACTGAGGAAAGAATAGTCAGCCTTTTAATTAATTCTGGTTCCAGGGAACAGAATGAAAAGATTGTGAGTGGAACATTAGCCCAAGATAATGGACTCCTAGTCACACTGCTGCATAATTGAGATACAGCAGATGATTTTATGAAACTTGGATGGAGCAAAAAGATTTATTTCTGGAGTTGGAAACATTAATCCAAAGTGTCAACTTCTCTGCGTCATTTGCTGGGGGTCAGTGCTGAAGGTGCCAGATATCTTCAGAATGCACTGACAGTACTTCCCCTTGAAGTAAGTGAAGATGCTCTGCATTTAGCAACTGTTTTCAGCACTGTCAACTGGCAGGTGATAACAACGTGAGGTACATGCTGATCTCACTTGAAATACAGTAATATATGTAAGCTGCTCACGATGGTTCTTATTATCGAGGGTGTGTTTAAAAGCAAAGGAGAAGAGGAGGCTCGGGGTAACATTATTGCTGACTCCAACTCCCTGAAAGGAGGCCGTAGCCAGGTGAGGGTCCATCTCTCCTCCCAGGCAGCCAGCAACAAGACAAGAGGACACAGTCTTAAGCTGCAGCAGGAAAGGTTTAAGTTGGACATTAGGAGGGATGTCTTCATAGAAAGGGTGATTAGACAAGTGAGTGGGCTGGCCAGCGAGGTGGTGGAGCCACCGTCTGCCCATGGAAGTGTTTAAGACAAGACTGGAAGTGGCACTGAGCGCCATGGTCTAATGGACACGGTGGTGTTGGGTCATAGGTTGGATTCGATGATCTCAAAGGTCTTTTCCAACCTAACTGATTCTGTGAATCTGAGAAGTCATATTTTGAGGTGATAAAAAAATGAAAAAACACCAATTCAAGGTTACTGTTGTGATGTTAATCTGAGACGACGTCTTGCATGCTTCAGACCGCATTTTATTTCCGCTGTTACTACTTTTCCGCTGCCGAAGTTATCCCGTAACAGCAGGCTGGGCGATGTTACAGCGCCGGGCGCCACCCGAGCCCGTGCTTTGCCCGCATCCTGCGCAGGTTCCCAGCGGCGGCCCAGGCCCAGCTCGGCACAGCCGGCATTTCTGTCGGAGCCTCCGGGCCCCCCTCACACCGCGCCCGCCCGCGCGCACCCCGGGGGGCGGGGCCGCCGCCGCCTCCCGCGCCTGCGCGCGCGCCTCCCGCCGCGGCGGATGAGCGGATCAGGCGGCGACCGGGCGGGGCCGCGGCGGCAGCAGCGGGAGCGGGGCAGCGGGACGGCAGGGGAGGGGTCCCGGCCGGACGCCCCTCCGCGCCTCCCGCCGGACCTGCTGCGGGCAGAGGTGAGGGCAGCGGCGGCTCCGGGGCAGCGCCACAGCGACCGCGGCTGCGGACGGGAGGCGGGGGGCGTGTGCCACGGTGCCACCCGGGTCCCCGCCGGGGCCGCGCTGCCGAGCGTGCCGCCTGCCCCGGCTGCCGGGCGGGAGGGGATTGCTGGGAGCCGCCGGGGGTCTCCGGTAGCGCCGGGCCCGGTGGGTGTTGGCGGGCGCCGGCCGGGCTGGGTCCCGCGGGCAGGCTGAGCGGGCTGCGGCAGCTCGGGGCGGTGCCGGGCCGCCAGCACGGCCCCGCAGAGCCGGGCACCGCGGCCGGGGGCTCCGCACCACGGGCCGGCTGTTGCCATTGCCGTGCGCGCACCCCGGGCCCGCCCGCCGCCGTTGCAACCGGTCGCGTTAAATGCAGTTAAAATGTATCTGCTGTGACTGCCGGTAACCTCCTTCCCCCCGCACTGGGAAAATAAGCCTGCGCTGCAGCCGTGCCCTCGGGAGCGAAACCTAGTTACCGTCCCCGGTCCCGCGGCGCTGCCAGCCGCGCTCCTGCATCTCCATTAGCAGGCCTCGCAAATGGCTCGCTCCCTAAAGAGCCTGGGCTCCAAGGGCGCTCTGCTCCGCGAACGCCGAGATCGTCCAGATGATGTTCACACGCTTGCTTGAAATAGTGGTGTTCGCAAATTGTGTATTAGAGCAGTGCGCTGTAGAATTTGCCTCCTGAAAGGAGGAAAGCCATCAGTTCAGCGTGTCAGTGTTTCTAACGTGTTTCGTACTGCCACTGTCAAAAACAGAGTTCTTGGGACTGAGATCAGGATACCTTTTAAAAAGAGTTGATTTTCATGTGGCAACTTTCATCACTTCAGTCATTTCAACTTAATCATAGGAAATGTCCATCTGTTTGATCTATCTGAGTGTTAGTGCAATCGGGACTCTGCTAATGCTCGTTAATTATCAACCTCAGTTTTGAAGTTTGGAAAAGACAGGAGATAGTACCCAATTGTTAGTCTGCAGTGGGCATAATGGGCAGCAACAGAACTGTGTAAATAGCAGGGCTGCCCTCTTGTCTTTGTCAGGTCTGTTGAGTTTAGAGTTGATACAGTTTTGGTTTTCAATGATGTGGAAAATGTGAGAAGAACATAGTTGCATTGTTGGCTATCAAGTAACTGTAGAAGGGACTGGGGAAATTTTCTGTGTGCTGTTTTGTTTTCGAATTCCCTGCAAACTTCTGAGGTCATTTGTTATTTTAGCTAAGTACTAGCTTTTAGTCAAAACTCCTGAGCTTTGAAGTAATTTGTTTTGTGATTATACAACTTGCCAAAACCTGGCCGTAGAGCCCTCCTTTCCAGGTGCTGATTTGATGTGTCTACTTCAGATTTGAAACTAGTTGGAGAAAAAAGAGATGTGTGATTGTGGTCACTTGTGGACCCTTTGGCTCCTCTTTGTTTTCTTTATTCTAGTTGTGAAGGTCTTAGAATCATTTAGTTTGGAAAAGACTCTAAAAATCATGTTGTAAGTAAAGCAAATATTTCGAGGCTGATGTAGCTTAGACCTAGCAAGACAAAATTCTTTTTCTACTTTAATCATGGGTCAGGGAAAAGAAGTCCTTTTAAACATGCTGCTTCATCAAATTAGTTAAAAAATGACTTTTTAGTAAAGGTCTGTTCAGCTCATATCTCTGCTGCATGTAAACCCCCAGAGTACCTCAAACTCTGTTCTGTAAATGCTTGTTAATGTTTGTTAACTTTTACAATAGGAGGAATTTTCTGATGTTGCAGGAAACAATGTTGGACTCGTACACTTTTTATGGGGAAACTGACTTTCTGAACTGAAACAGAAAGTCAGACTTCAGTGGTCCTGTTCTTTTAATAGTGGTTTGCTTGCTCCAAAGAGAGATAAGATGCAGAAATGAAGGGAAAATAATTTGGAGGGAAGGGAAGTTCACTGAAGATGGCTTATTTTTAGATTGTCTTTTCTTAAATTCTGTTAACGTGCTCGAGAAGGGTCTGAGGCGATGCGGCACTTACCCATTTTCTTCCGTCTGGTCTGCTGTTACACTTTCAAATAAATGGTTGTGCAGCTACCTAGTAAAGAAACTATGCATACTTTGTATTCTGTGAAGTTGTGTTCCAGCCTTCTCTCCGTCCACTAAATTTTTGCATAGGACACTCAGCCAAGTTTTAATGAACTGTGTTGAGTCAATTATTAGGCTTTCATCTCTTCACTGATTACTGCTTTACCACCTCCCTCCCCACTGCATTTCCCACAAACTCTGTTTCCTGAAGCATGCAGCAGAGTTTTCTAAAGTCCTTTTCTCCCTTCTCCCTTCCTGTGCTGTGTAATTCCTCTTGCTTTAGGCTGCCAGATAAGTTATCTCTTGGTCTTCTGCTTCAGAACAGAAAATAAATTTGTTGGAGAATTTACTTAATGTCGTATACTTAAAACTTCCTAATGCGCCAAGCAATGTGGTTTGTTTTAGTTCTGTTAGTTTCTTTTTAATGAACATGCATCGTGCATCTACATTACTCAAATTTATGATTAAACACGGAACAACAGTTTTTATTGCTCAACAAAACATAGAATTATGAGGGAAAACAAAAAAAAAGACCTTCAGTGAAGAAATAGTGATAGCTTTAGAAAACAGCATGGTTTTACTCACAACATGCGTGGGTTTTTCTCCAGTCCATGCAATGTGATTAAAGTAGCATAAACACAGACATTGCTGATCCTATTCTCTGAACTGTGATGTGAACCTCTTGGTCAGGTAAATTGTTTCCTAGTAGACTATGCTGTTAATGAAGATCTTGCTTCTGCAGCAGATGTACAGCTGGGAAGCAGAGGAGCAGTGGCACAAAGCTTTTGGAGGGAGGTGTTTGTATAGTCACTGTTCTCACAGGAAGGGTGAAGCAGGGTAGTTTGTTGCCTAGGCTGTTTTGGTGAATTGGTGTGGAAGCTAAAAATACCACTTCTAAGTGTAAAATGATTCTTTAGTTGGTTTCCTGAGTGAACTGCATTTACTGTGTAGTTTTTTTTCCCCCTCCCCCTCAGTATTCTGATGTGGTCATAATGATGTTGAATTAGTTAATCTTTCCTGGTTTGTTAGACAGCAGTTATAATCATCTTCTATTAGAACAGGTGGTTGATGGTAATATAGTTCAGAAGTAAATCTTGTTCAAGACAGAAGAAATGATGGGCACAGTTCTTGGTCTTTTGTTTTGTTTGAAAAAACCCAACAGCAACAAAAAATGTTTTTCCCAATGCCTTTGATTCATTTTAGAGGACTGTCCCTGAATTTTTTTTGAGTGATTATTTTGCTGTTCTCCTGTCTTTCGGGTAAAGTTGATATCCTCTGTGTTTAGCTTCAGCTGGTAAATAGTTCCCTTCCTTCCATCTGCTGCCTACGCCTCTCCCACCTCTCTACAAAGTGGAGAATCATGCTCTGAGTTTAAAGCTGGAGCCATGTGAAGGGCTTTGTAAGGCTCTTGCTTCTCTTGAGAATGTGTGAACAAATACTGAGACAAGTGTGACTTGCACAAGTTTTCTAGGTGCTAGAAGGCCTAGTAACCAAAAACTAGAAAAAATGAATTATTGACTTTAAAAAATACTTAGTGGTATTGATAACTGGTAGAGGAGATCCATTGTGTAATCCTTGTGGACTAATTTGGACCTTGGACTTAAAGAATCTGCGTTGATTTGGGTCTGTTTTTATAAATTAGCTTCTGATGAAGGAGGTAGTTTCTCTGCCTAAGAAACTCCCATCAGTTTAGATGCAGTAGGAGCAGCTCTGTGTAGCTTTGTCTTAAAACATATGCTTGTCCAGCTTGTGGGAACAGCAAATTGCATGCTTTTCTGGTGATTTGTCTCATTTTGGTAATTTCAGACCATGATGGAGCTTGATGTTGTGATGGCTGGCATTGGCTTTTAAAAGGAAGGCCTGTATAGAGTGTTGAACTCTATAAATGCAGCAAGTGAAATTTGGGAAACAGTGCTCATAATAGGCCACTGATTAGTATCAGATATGTTAGAAGTGTTTTATTCAGAATAACTGGTTCTGGATTGTACACAGTTGAAATCTGGAGCAGTATTTTGCTATATTTGTTATAAAACAGTGTTTAATCCCATCTGTACTCTACAAGAAGGAAATCTGTTGCAGATGTAACGTGTATAGTAGCATAAGAAGCTTCTTGAGAACAGCTAAAACTGTTTGACAGATGGTAGGAGGCATTTGGGAAGTCAGATTTTCACTTTGAGGAAATAGCTTGGACTTCTGGTGCTAGGAGAGGAATAAATAAACCTAATTTTCTTCACACTTTTAATTGTGGATGTGAGGTTTTATCTCAGCTTGTTCCCTCAGCACAGAGTACAGCACTTATTATTCATCCACTAAAAATGCTGCATCTGTCTCTCAAGAAGTTCTTGAGGTTACAGTGACTTTGACACCATGTGGGAATGTGTGTATCTGGTCTTCCTTTTGTTTTTTTTTTTAATTTAACCATTCATTCATCCATTTGAAAGAGTTCTCATTGCATCTAGTCTAGGCTTGAGCTAGTTCATATGCTGTCTGTATGTTCAGCCATTTGCCAGTGCATTAATCCTGTCACCCAGTGTTTGTGTTGTAGTACTGCAGAAGCTGTTAATATGACTATTGAGATAAGGAAAACCAGCATGTTTCCTTCCAGAGTTATCTTTTTCTTGTCTGCAAACAGAAGCCATGGTATTTTGCAGGTTATTTCAAAAGACCAGTGAGTTTCTTTTGAATAGGCTTGGACTTGGAAGTGCAGGTCTAATACTGGTCATTTAAACATGTGAAAAAAAATTATTTTATTGAGTGTTCTTGCTTAACTTAGGGAAGCATGTGTATTGTAGGGAGACTTTTTTTGGTTGACAGTTCCAGCTATTTAAGGAATTGCACATGAGAAAATAAGTGGGGCTTTGTAGAATTCACATGTTTAAAGCCAATAGTCCTTAAGCAGGTGGTGTAGTAAACCAAGTTGGGTCCTTGACTGTGGCTTGGGTATTATTTATCTATTCTTAAGCATTCCCAAAGCTTAATAAATTAAAGGGTAGTTTGCACCTCTCATTCCACCTCAGAGTAGTTAATAACACCCATATATGGTTTATGTGACTCTTCAAGTAGCAGAAGCATCATTCCAAACCTGGGTTTGTCTCATGTACAGTTGGTCTTTTTCTTACTACCTAAGCAGGCCATGTCTCAGTGATTGGCGTATTTTTCCTCCAAAATGTTCTTTAGAGGTTGTATTTGTTACAGATGATTTGGAGAGTTAAGACAATTTATTACTTATAACTGGATGGTGATACATAAAAAGAGAGCCATATTGTTGATACAAGATTTGTGAGAAAAAATTATACATTTAGTTGGTGTCAAGTTCATGAATTATGAAAGATTCCTGCCTTTATTCTAAAGCTGAAATGTGATGTATTAAGATCATGAAACACTTGGCCAGGTAAACAGCAAGTTCATTTGCTTAAAGTTTCATGTGGATTTTTTCTAATTACTTCTAAGACATGGTAGTAAAAAGCATCCTTTATGGGCAAAGTGAATACTTCCGTTAGGTAAAGGATGGGTGGCATTTGTTTCAATATTGCATTGACCTAAGTTTTTAGTTAATGTGTTCATATTTTATGGTCTTGCAATCTTTGCAGGTTTTAAAAATTATTGTGTTAATGCTGTAAATATGTGAATAGATGCTTCTTAAATGGCGCTGAACTGAGAAACTCAAAACAGTAGTTTTCCCTGCCCTGGTTGCAGTGTAGTAGAAAAGATCACTTCGTATGGTGACATGGTGACACATGGTGACAGATGTAAACTCTTTCCAGTTCTAAATAGCATATTTTTTCTTTATTCATGCATATTTGCTTCTGATGTAAATAGCTGCTTATGGGTCACTGTTTCTTCTTTAAAGCAGGCCATATATTGTGGTTTGTTTCTGCAGGGCATGAAAATGCTGCAGAGTGTGTGACTGGAGTTAGGGAAAAATACTGTTCACAGGCACATGAAGCTTTCAGAATAAATCCCAATTGCCACTCCCTGAGCAAGCTGTTCCTTCCAGTCTCGTCTCAGAGGTGGCTGCCCGAGAGCCTGGAGACGTGCGTGGGGATGGGTGGTGGAGAGGAGCAGGCTGGGGTGTTTGTTCTTTGTGTGGTGCTGGGGCTGCCAGGAGAGGAGGAGGCAGTTTATTTGCAGTGGAGGTTTTGGTGCAGCTTGTCAACCTTTGTGCTGCGTTAGTCAAATATTGTTCTTTAGCATGAAGAGATAGCTGGGATATTGTTTAGGCGTTAAAGCAGTGGGTCTGCAGAAACTGCAGTTCGTTGTTTCTCTGCTCTGGGACTCACATACATACAGCAGCACCATACTGTACCAGGAGAGTGGGTTTCCTATTGTTCCTCACTGGAGAACTAGTCTAAGAGAAGGACTGAAACATGCTAGAGTTTCAGTCTGAAACTCACAATACGTAACAAATAGGAAAACAAATATTTAACATGGCTGTAGAAGGTCACCAGTCTCTTTCCTTGCAGGACTTTACCTTTGTTTAGTAAGAGCTCTGTTAGAAGGCTTTAGATGTAATCAGAGCTCTTGTGATATTTCTTTCAGTACTTTTTCCAGTGGAAGGCAATCACAAGAACAAGTTTATTTGTGTCTCTGAATGGAACTGAGCCAGTTCAGATCTCCATTTAGAGTAGTGCAATTGATTGCATAACGCAAGGAAAATGTTTTGGTCTATACAGAGATACTGTGGCAATGCATATAATGCAGTCTATGTTAATTGGGCCTGACTTTTAGGAGTGAACCACTTACCTTCTTCTCCCTCATCCCCACCCTCACACATGGGGGGGTTCAATATAGAATTTTCCATTTCATATGGAAATGAGGCAGCTCATCTTCTTGATGGAGGCATTTATGTATTCTTAGGTAGTCTACCATTGGTGCATCTCCTGCTTTGTAGACAGGCACAGATAATCTTTGTGCTTCCTGTGCAGAACATGTCAGTCGTGCTCACTCCTTGCCACCTACACGTGGCTGCTGAACGTGAAACTGCAGTTCTGTGCTCTACTGAGCACTGGCTCCACAGAGTTACAGCTGGGAGCTAATTTGATGTAAATTGTAGGAATGGTGCTGGGTGGAGATGGTGCGAACCCCTGGCACTGCTTTGTTTCAGGCCTTGGTCGTTTTCAGGAGAAGAGTACCTGTGAAGTCAACCAAGTGCTCTTTTCCCACTAATAGACAGATGTATAATTTAATCTTTTTGGTAGATGTTGAAAATGCTAATATGACTAATGCTAGTAGTTTCTTGGAGGCTGGAAGGTTTATGTCACAATAAACATTTCCTCTGCTGAAATCACATAACGCTGTCAATTTTCCGTGTCTTGGAAGCTGCTGTACTGTACTTTTTGAGAGACTATTGGACACTCAAGATTACTGGATTTTTTTATAAAGAAGATGAAGTAACTTTAAAAAAGATATATATTTTAAGTACTTGAAACATCATGTTTTTATTAATCCATAGTCCATGTATAAATATGGAATAAAGTAGCTAAAGACATAGGTTGGTATCTAAAGGAAGTGTTAACTGTTCTAGTGTACCAGTTCCAAAAATAGAGGAGTGAGTCTGAGTTGAAACGTTAACAGATGAAAATGACAAGACTTGGAAGTGGCCCTTGTATTGCCCCTAAAGACCATTCTAAGGAGCTATTGCTTCTTTTAGCAAGGAGTGTTTGAGTAATTATGAATGTATTTAATCCAAGTCTAGAGGAAACAAAGTTTCTAAATACAGAGTTAAATACAAAAAAATCTTAAAAATTATTTGTTGAAGATGTCAAATAACAGCTAGTGTGATTGGAGGAAAAGTTGCAAAGGAAAAGTTCTGTGGACTTGGGCCACAAATTGGCATCAGCTCAGTGTCAATTCATTGTTTCTAATAGCTTGTTCTCCTTCTGAACTATATTGGCACAGGGAGATGTTGTACACCAGCTAAACTTGATTAATAGCCTGCACTGTAAACCTGGGCCAAATGGAGGGAAAATTTGGCTTTGACTCATCTCAGTGGATTTGTTATGTGTACTGTACAGCCACCACCCATTTATTCTGGGTATAGTATGCCAGACAATATAATTCTGCAAAGCATGTTAAATATTGCTAGTATGACTGTACAGTTGAGTAACCAGGAGATAATGCAAACATGCTGTCTTAATGCTCCTTATTCTCAATGCCCTCTTTCCACTTTGGGAGACAAAAAGAGAGGTCTCTGCAACAGGAGAAGTCATTTAGGTCTTGTATTGGACAGCTAAAGTACAAGATCTACAAAGAGAAATTTCCATATCTATACTAGGTTTTAGACTTGCATATTTTCCAGCTCTCTAGATGGCTGATCATGATTGATTCTCTGAATTAGAAATGTGCTGCTCTCATCTTTCCATTTCTTGTGTGGGAACCTTACAATGCTGAATTGGCTTCTGATTTTTGTCCCTGCTAATATGCTTTTCCAATTCAGGGAATGTTGCTAAAGTTATAGTAATATGCAGGAGAGGGAAAGGAGGAGGATTGAAGAACACTGTTAATTGTTACCTGAAGTAGCAGTGGATGTCATGTGCACATTACTAATGGAGGAATATCTTTTGTGAGTGAAGACCACTTGCATCACTTTCCTAACCTAATAGCAGCTGCTCTGCCAATGTTGAGGTGGCCTTTTTGCTTCTCTTCTATTTTTGTCTGTGTTAATAGGATGGTGAGGGCCTCCTTCTGTTAGCTTTATTGAAGAGAAGACATCTGGGATTGCTGCTTTTCATGTGAGATATGGCCTGTCTACTTTACATGCAGTTCGAGCTACATTATCTGTTCCAATTTCACTGGATACTTACCATCTGTCTTCTGCCTTGGTCTCCTACAAAAATCACCATTAAGGGGCTGAAGGGAATTTTCTGTCTGATTTCTTGTAGCTCTAGGCATCATATCTGACTGTGGCTTTAGCTGTTTTTCAGGAGATCACAGCTTTAGAAGAGGGCATGACAATTCTCTTATATTCTCTCCAGATGGATCAGACACTGTCGAGGACTACTTTGGAGGAGGGTTTATTTTTTTATTTTCTTAAAGTGTGCTTGCCCGTGTTACTTGGACAGTGGTGTGTGCTGTCTGGATGTGATACAGGGCCTATGTAGAATCTGCTTTGCTGCAAGGACTTGCTGAACCTGTAGAATATAATTTGCATGTGTGCATGGATATATTTGCATAGGTAAGAGTGTGCTGGCAATACATGAGAAGGAGATAACCTCCTGTAAACTGTAAGCTGGCAATTCTCAGTGCAGGGCTGCCAGCTAGGTCTTCAGCCTAACACAGCAGCTGTGACCTGCAGTCCTTCATTTTATTTGCAAATTCCTTTAGAAAAAAAAGAAGTTTTTGGTATAGGTAAGTCAAGCAAGTGTGCTTATCTGTATGATGGAAATTGAAGGTAGCTCTGCTTCAATTAGTGCTTTAAAAAAATCTTAATTGAATCTGCACAATACGTGCAAAGTTACAGTTCTAACACTAAGGGTCTTGTTGGGCTGTCTGTTATGATTTCTTGGAGGCTGGAAGGTTCATGTCACAATAAACATTTCCTCTGCTGAAATCACAATTCTGTAATTTCTCATCAGTAACTAAAATGTACTCTTTGATTGTGCAGAGAAGCCAATAAGCTAACATTTGGATCTTGTTTTGTACACAGAGTTAAGGACCCTATACCAAGCTACCTATAAAGATTTACTGCTTGCTGTTTTTAAAAACAGTACCTTGATTCTAGCTTGGAAACAGGATTAACTGTTACAAACCTGTGCTGCCTTGAAAATGGTCAGGATAAACCTTAATGCAAACAGCTACATTAAAGTACCTGGGAAAGAAAGTCACCAGAGGAAAGCATGGATTTGAGGCCTGTGAAACTGGCAAGCAGAAGCATTTCCCCTTCTGAAATCACAATTCCATCTATTTAAACAGCGCACAAAATTACTGAGTGTAAGCAGAATTTTTAAGACACAATTGTGAAATCATCAACAAGAATAAATTTTCTTCCTTCATGAGGATTGTTCTCCTTTGAGTAAAAAAAAGTCTGATAAGGCCAAGGAGCACTGAGCAGAAGGCTTAAAGGTTCTAATCAAGGTAGAATGCAGTGAGCTGCCCTATAAAGTGAAGGAGAAACTGGCGAGAAATAAACCTGAGTGTACAGATGGATCTGTACCATGGCAGCTACTTTAATTAAATATTAACTATACCCACTTACTGTCAGTGCTTCAAAGAACACTGCTCAATATTCCTCTCCATGCACTAATCAGAATATTTTTCTTTGAAGCTCAATAATTGGGTTTTTTCCAGTGTCATCAGCTCTGTGTGGCTGTCAGCTTGGAGCAGGGAAACAAACTTTCTTGTTAACTAAACTAAGAACTGGTGTAAGGAAATGAGGCCTGTGGTCTGAGAGGGAGTGGTTTTTGGTGGTTTTGCTTTGCTTTCTTTTTAAATTTGTAGAAGACCTCTGCTCTGGTCACTGTCAGATCATGTGACAAATTGTGCTACTTTGGTGTTCAGAGACCTTGTTGAATTAAAACAAGCTTTTGGACTTTCCCCCTGTTTTTGGCTTATAAATAGCCATATATATGTATATTTACATATGAATATCTGTCTTCAGTAGACTTTAAAAGTTTCCTTGTATATCTTATTGTTGATATCTACCTTATTCCTAAACAGAGCTTGATTTCTGTCAAAAAGAAGATAAAATATCTGGTAGGTGGTGGTGATTTTTCAAGTGTAACAAATTGATGATTGCATGTTGTACCATTTATTGAGTAGAAATATTTATTTTTTGTTATAAGTTGACCAGAAAAGAACTTCAATACAGATTTTAGCTATTTATTTTACCAATTATCGAATTGTATTACATCCTTCTTTATGAAATGAAGAAAAATTGGACTTTTTTGCTTATCTTAAGTAATTTTCCTTTGTGATTGATAGATTGTTTTTGTAAATATAACCTACTTATGAACAGGACTTGTGTTATCTCTTAATGTAAATATACTGAAATAACCTCCATCTTATTAATTGCCATGTTAGCAGCATGGATGGAATTGAGGCATGAACAAGCTAAGCAAAACTCAACATTGACCTGTACTGTTTCAGTTGCTGTAATCTGTGAATGCTTCAAATTATCACCTTTAGGCTTTCATTCAAAAAGAGAAGAAATTTTTTATCTTTACATCCTATGTGGATTAAATATTTGCCAGTAGGAATCTCTGACAAATATATTGCAGATGTAGCTTTGCCTGTCTTCCTGCATTTTCATGCTTTTGTTTCCTTACATGGATTTATTTCTGAATTCTATTCCTTAATTATTCTGGATAATAATTTGTGGACTACTTCTTCCTCTTATTGCAGGAACAGGAATTCATTATGCATCTGAAATAATTACCAGCATAACATTTCTCATGCTGAGAATAGTTAAAAATCATATCTTCCTGTCTTCTTCATCAGAACTTGCAACAGTATATTATGCATCAGGCTGATGAAGATCCAGCAGAAAAATCAGATGGCTTAGTCTGCTTGTGGAGGAAGAAACCAGTAATTTTTCTGTAACAATGTGGACACTTGGTACTGCTGTGTAGCAACAGGAGGCTCAGACTTCTCAAACTGCTGGCTCTTCTGGGTTTAATTTTAAACTTCAGGAAGCTAAGGCTTGTTGCATTTTAAGAAAACAGCGTTAAGTGTTACTTCGCTGTGTATTGTTCTTAAGAACTAAATACAATGAGTTTAATTTGTTTTTCCTTTTAGTTCTGTATGTGGAATATTGTCTGGTAGTCGACTGTTTGTGAATTTAATATGTAAAAAAGCATTTGTGCTGGCAGCCCAGGAAAAGGAAAGGGAAATTGGAGGGAGAGAGACCTGGTGTTTGTTTCAATGTATAGTGTTCAAAAGTGATGGCTGAAACATGTCTGCTCTATTGCACGTAAATTTCAACTGTGATTCGTTGTAGACATTTTGTCGATGTTTTTGTGGGTTTAAAAACTGTGTTAGTTTCCAGTGTTAGCTAACAATTTCATTTAAACAGGTTGGTGTTTTTCTGGTGGTATGGTTTAGTTGGGGTTTTTGGACTGTAAGTTTCTTGTAAGTGATTAAAACATAAACTGCTTGCTTAGCAGATATTTCTGTCTTACAATGCAGATTTTAGGAAGCTTGGGTTGTCTTTCTTGCCAAATGAGTAGCATCTGTTGTGATTCATTTGGCTTTAAGGCGTTGGGGGAAATGTTGTGAAAGCAAGCTCTTGGCTCATAGAATAATTTTCGGAATACAGTGCCTTCATAGAGATGGTGTTTGATTTTGCACCTCTGCCTGTCACCTTTTGGATGGAGGGAAGGAAGGAAGAAAGGGATGTGGGGCATTTTTGGTGTCTTTTCATTTCTTGTTGCTTTTGTCAGGGAGCAGATGGTGTTTTAATGACTTGTAACTTGCTATAGCTGACCACCTGCAATCTGCACAGCATGTTCTGCAGCAGGGCAGCACAGACAGGGGAAATTGTGGAGGAGGGAAAAGTAATTGCTAAACAAGTTTCGTGGGAAGTCTTAGAAAAGGATCTGAGTGAAGGAAGGTGTGCATATGTTATCAGGTTTTACCTTTCAGTCTGAAAGCTCCCACTGAATCCTCACTCCCTTCTCCAGTGTCAAGGGTCCCAAGAGTTGAGTGGTGAGGGAGAAGGAAGGATGAGGCTTTTTTATTACCACTCACAGGTATGATAGGTACAGTTTTCCAACTCTGTTTAGCATCTGTCCTCTTCTTGTGACACAGTGCTGCTGTTGCCATCAGTACTGAACAAAAGCCCACTTGAGCTCTGGCAGCCTTAGTTGCCATGCTGTTTCAGGGTCATGTTTGCTTGAAATTTGTTCTGTGATTTAACAAAAATACATTTATCTCCGTATTTGTCTTGCTGTAGTCCTCTTTTAGGTGATGGCCCTGTGTCATTAACTGTTTTGGTTATAATTGTCTGACTCTTTTCAACATCTTTTCTCCATCCCAGCTTTATTCTATGCCCATAAAAGTTTTATCTTTAGCCTCACACACCTCTCTCATTTAAACAAATAGCAGCATATTTGTTTTTTCTTCTTTGCTGCTGTCCTGGCTGCCTTAGCAATTCAGAAACCTAGCAGCCTTCTTCTGTCCTTTTGTGCTTTGCTTTAATTTCTCTGGAGAAAAATACAGGTGTTCACTAATGGAAGCTTGCATGATGCATGAATATTTAGTAGTTGTGAAATTTTAAATGTCTGTACTTGAATCCCATGCATGACAGACTTTGCTGCTTACCTTGCAAAGATCATGCTATTGTAACAGTGTGGGAGAAGCTGCAGTTCAGGTGTCTATGTCAATGTCTCCTCCCTCCTCAAACAAATATAGCATAAGCGATAAAGCAAAATTAGTAACACTCCACTCCTCCCAATACTGACTCCGGGGGGTTGTTATCAGCATAAGTTTATTTGCTCTGACCAGCACTTGTAGGAGCCCTACTGCTGATACTCTGGTGGAATGCAGTGCTATCAGTGTGCTCTCCAGGACAGCCTTGGACTTTGTTTCCTGACTTAACGAGGATGACATAGGTGTCTTGGCTTCTGTTCCTCCTTCATCATTGCTGTTTCTGGTGTCTCATGCATCTTCTAGTTCCCAGCAAATGTTTTGCTGAGTAGCAAAGACAGTAATTTTGATCTTCAGCAGGCTGTCCTTCCTTATAAGGAATAGAAATGCCAGACTCCTATGGATTCTGATTTGTGAGCATTACAAAGACAAGCTGGCATGCTTGGTGTCCTGGGAGCTGGTGTTATGTGCTTTGCTTGAGATGCATAATGAGGCTGACAGCTAGAAGATGGATTTTATCTGGGGGAGCATTGAAATTGCTGTTGAGGTGGTTCCTAAAGCTACTGACTTGCTAGTGATGGAGTCATTTTTCTGCCCATAATGAAATGGGTAGAAACCATGATGGTCAAATGGGATTTGCACAGTTTGCCCTTCAGCCTGCTTCTGGCATGTGTGGCAGAAGATATAAGAGTTGTAGTAATAGCATATAGCTTATTTTGCTTTTTTCAACTCCTGCTAAAATTGTAGGAAGAGAGAGAATTGGAAGTCAAAGCAATATATATGTATTTGGATTCATGTTACTTATGTTTTCCAGGAACGAGTGGTAGTTCATTCCTGTGAAGCTCATGCTATGCATGCCATGATGTGAACAGTCAGCTTCCAGACAAAAGTGACTGCTTTTGGGGGGTCCTGTGTGGAAAATGTGTTGCTGACAGACTAGACTTGTATTTTAGCATGAAATTGAGATGTTTTCTGTGCAGGTAATTACTTTCTGAAAGTGCCTCCATTTCAAGTGAAGTGCAAGTCCAGGCAATCCAGATGTACACCTGCACTAGAACAGCACTTTGTATTCTGAAATATGAGGCCACTGTGGAAAACTTGATTTTTCTTCTGGTAATCTGAAACAAAATGTCTGAGTGTGCTCAAATCCCATACATGGGAGCAGTTTATTGTGGATCTGTGTTTTAAGGATGATCTCACCTGTGGTAACTTAACATTTTTGTTTAACTGACATTATGGTACATATCTTTAGGATCTGAGAAGGTTGCTTTTCAGATTAAAGCAGTTTGTATACTTCCTTACCGTGTGTGGTATTGAAGTGAAGGGAGAAACGACCATCCTGGTAATGCATCGAACTCCGATTTATTGATCAATCCATCACCTTAAATAACAGTGTTAACGAACTTCATACATATTCTGTAATCCAAATTCATGATAGGCTAACAGAGAAAACTCTAACCACTCCTTTTGTTTTAGAATACCTACAATTGTTTATAAAAAACAGAACCAGTGTTCCCAAAACTTCTACATCTGTTCTCAGGGTACCAGCTTTTCCCAGAGACGGTTTTCTGCTTGTTATGGGAAGACAGTCTGAGAACTTTATTGTTTATAAAGAGAGTCTAATTGTTTATAGAAATCAGAAGGCTGAGAACTGCTTTACTTTTCCCTTTTACTTTTCTCTCAATTGTATGTCTCATGGCCTTTTTCTTTAAGTCATTCTCCGACAGTGTGGTATGTTGTGGAAATGCCTGAAGGCTCTTGAAGCACCCTTGGAGTGTATTCCCTGTGGGCAGTCCTTAGCCTCAGGTTAGGGCAGGGCCGTGAGCTCTGTGAAATGCTGCCACCTACAGCACTCTCCCGGGCAGCTGAGCAGCATCGGCAGAGCTCCCTGGAAGTTACGAGCCATGAAATGTGACATGGACATGATTCTGACTTTCTGCCACTTTGTAAAGGACCTGTTTTCAAAATGAAGAGCAAATTTAAGCTTGTTGAAATAATGGAACAGATGCCTGGTAGGCAGATATATTGTGTATATTTAAAAATAAATTCTAAAAATGGGGAAGAAAAAGTAATTAATGCCACTCTGAACTCCAATAGTGAATGAAGTTATACTAAAATATAACACTGGAATATATCACTGGAAACAAAATTTTGATGTTAAAACTGAATAGTAACTATAAAATGGTGCTCATTACCTCAGATTCACTAGAAAATCAGAAATCACTTTACCTGCTTTTCCTTCTGTTGAAGTAAAGTTATGAGAAAAAACGTGATCATCACAGAGTCACATGCATCTGAATTTCATAGCAAGTAGGCATGATTTTTTTTTAAGAGGAAATATCTATGATGTAGAAAAAAAGAAGTTAGAAAGAAAAACGAGAAATCCAGCTCCTCCTGACTGTCTAGTTGTTCTACTAATTTCAGAATGGCAGACATAAAAAAAAGCAGGTTGAGTAACAAATTATAAGTAGATTTCCTTGTCAGTAGGCAATCTAAAAGGCAGAATGAATGAGAGAGAGAAGTTAAGCTCTTTGAATGGGAACTGTACTGTACAATTACTATCTGTTGTTAAAGACAGCATGAAAAGGCAAAATCAAAGTTCATAGCCCACCTAGATCATCTTTTTCTTTTTTCTCTGGGGCTATTTTTCCTGTTAAACCTTCAATTTTGCCTTCATAAACCTTAAATGTTTCAGGATATTTGTGAAGAATTTTTCAGTTCTTGTTAAAATGTGATTTATTTATTTACTAAAACAGCTAACAGATCCTTGAAGGTGTCTGAGAAGACAATAGTGCTATGCTTTTTTTTGGATTGAATGCTGTTCTCCAGTCCCAAAGTAGACAGACTGCTTAGCATTTTAATTGGTTTTCAAGATGAATTTAGGTTTAATGTTCAAGGCCAAAGACAGGGTTAGAAGGTTAATTATACTTATCAACATTTGGGAACAGTCAATTCTCATTGTATGTGAAGTGTTGGCATAGTGCTTTTCTCTTGGGAGAAACTGCTTATTACTTCATGCTTTAACTGGAATGTCTGTGTGCTTATCTTGGTTAGGTAGTTGTCTCAGTTAGTTGAAATTTTGGTGCTTATAAATGCATTTGAAATATCTAGCTGGCTATTCACTTTTAATCTGGATTTTATTAAGTTAATAGCACTCCTAGAGTTACAAACCCTAATTTCATATTGCATGCCTGTTGCAGACAATTTAGATACAAAAAAGCTGAAGTTGTGAATTTCACAGAAGCCGTCAGGGAGGGAGTGTAAAACGTGCCACTGTATTAAGAACTACTGGCATATGGTGTGCTTTCTCAGGTTGTGATCATCAAAAAGTGATGCTGATCCTTCTCTGAATTCTGTTGAGGACTACAAAATGAAGGAACGAAATCCTTTCTCATGTGAAAGATTATGTAGGCCAAGCTGGTTTTTAGATTAAAAACTCTGCATGTTTGTTGCTAGTATTAAAATCAGTATTACTTAGGCTTTAGTTTTACAATTTTGGAAAAAAGAACCCCAAACCAATACATTTTCACTTTCCTACATGTTCATTATAAGGTTTCTTGGACAAATCATAGTTTTGAAAAGTTAAAGACTCTACTTGTAGCTACACTGTACCTGCTGAAGTTGACTGGTTTGTATCTGTGACAGCTGTTTGTGGATACTTAATTAGTAATGGATTGAAAGTGCTGGGCACGGGGTTCCTCCAGTTGCCCCTTTTACCACTGCACATGGTTGGAAGCATGTGCTGGCACTTACTCTCACAGCTGCTCCTGCAGGGATCTGAATGGGTACCTGCACTTTTCTTCCTTCTGTCACCTCTGCAGGGTGTCAAAGGGACCATCAGAAAGGGAAGGTGCCCCAGGAGCACTCTCTTACACTCTGGTAGGTTGGGACGTGCATTTTTGTCCAGTTACAACTTCTGAGCGATTGCTGCCTGGCTCCATTTACTTTGTGAAGCATGGAAATTAGTGCTTAGTTCTTTTCCTACACATTAGACTTGGAAATGCAGGTGTAAGCTGCCTTCAGGGGAATAAAATGTGTAACGTTATACACAGAGGTGTAGTTGACTGCTTTGGCAGAGATACAGGGTATTGAATTGCTTTATGCTAATATTATCTCGGTAGTTAAGCTTGTGTTATCTTGGTGTTGTGTGTGATTGTAAATATGAAAGTAAATTATAAAATGCTGTTAACTGATAATTCTTGTCATTTTGGGGGACAATATTGGGATGTTCTATCCTGTGAAAGGCAAGGATGTAGGTTTTTTACTTTAAATAAAGAAATGCATTCCCTCTTAGAACTATTCTTTCCCTTATTTATCATCAAAATAGCAATTTAAATTGTTTGAGCTTACATCCCTCCTTCCCAGCATTTGTTTCTGTCTTTTGCATTCCTGAACTATGTCATGGGTCTTGCCCCTTTATTGCCTCCTTTAACTAGCTGATTATTGAGGGGCTGGATAGAGGGTGTTGGGGATGCAGGATTCAAATTTCCTATCACACAGTCCTGTGGGATTGCACAGCTGAGAGGATTGTATTAACTTTAAATCAGGTGCTCGAGCTATCTGATGGCCCCATTAAACCATTTTAGGGGAAAGAGAATTCCCAGTACTTGAGTAGACTGAGTGGAAGAGCAGGAGCAGGTTCCTTGTCCATTAAATATTTGTTTAGCCTTGAACAGAATAATGCTTTACTTAGGATGTAATTTTTTTTCTGTCTTTGTTTTCTTCTCTGAAGCATTTCAAAGAACTTCCAAGGAAGTGTCAAGACTTTGTTTTCCTGTCTGTGCTTAGCACCACTCCCTGGTTGTCAAGGAACAGAACCCTTTATCCCAATTGTGACATGTTCTCAATTGATGGAAGCAGAAGAAATAGAATCTTTTATATTGGTCCCTGAAGCAGAACATTATAATTGTCCTCATAATATTTGGTTCTTGCTATAAAAAGTCTCGGTGCCTCCTTGCAGTAGTTGTAGCAAAAAGCATTCTGCTCTTCAGAAATGGGATAGTTTGGTGAACTCATTCGTCCACAGCTGTTTGTTGTGGCTGGCCAGGTGCTTCTCATTGCCCAAAGAAATGTACACAGGAGCTTGTAATTTATTATATAGAAATGGGTAGGTAAACAAGAGCTTTATTGTTAGATCACTAGCCAAGTCTGCAATGCAATAATACTGTACAGTTCCTGTGGATATATTGTTTAAGTATTATTGGTTCATCCTATTAAACTAAAAGCTGTGCAAGATTGTTGCAGCAGTTCCAAATCAAAGTTGATCAGCAGTTACTCAGTAGCTTCAGAAGACAAGCTTGGATGTTTGGTGCTAAAAGCACTAGTTCTTGTTAAGCCTTGTATGAAGTCTATTTGTAATATTTTTCTCCTGTATTTAAAAACCCCACAGAACAACAGTGAAAAACCTCCACAAAAAAATCCAGCTTTCCTCCCTAGAATCCCCCCAAAACCTCACAAACCATAAACAAACACAAATAAAAAACCAACCCTGCTGAAAAACCTATGAAAGATCCTGAATTGTGACCAGGTAGAACAGCACTGACATCTAAAAAGCAAAGTTGGGTTCATCAGCTTGTTTTACTTTAGTGTTAGAGTGAAAAAAAAAAAAAAAACAAACTTGGCATAACCAATGGAAATCTAAATTAGACTTTCTAAAGCTTTTTAATAAACCATGATGTGTAAACCAGATACTATTGCTGCATGTTTGAACCTGCTGCTGCTTTAAGTTAGGATTTCTAGGGTTTTTTCTATTGCAGTAGGCTACTCTGACCTTTTGTTCTTAAATTCTTGTACAGATATCCTGTATCTTGAACTTGTATAAGCTACCTTGTAGCACTTGCCAAAAGAAATTTAAATAAAGGTCATTTATTATGTCATCAACTCTGTTTTATTATGAAGAAGAGACACTGCTGCTAAAATAAGAAAATTAAATTGTATATGAGAATAAACATAAGGTTCCTGTTTGAAATATCTATATTTAAGCCTGCAGAAAGCCCATTTTTTAGAAACCTCCCACACAACACAAGTGTATTCCAGCCAACACAGCTCAGCTGAAACTTGTTTGTCTGGGTTAAGACTTCTTTCATATTTTCGTTCTTGGAACTTGAGGTGTTTTTTGTTTAATTTATTTCAGGTTAGAGCAGAAGTTAGGATTATAGTTACTCTCTTAACTGGGTTCCTGTGAAGTGTATTCATGATGCTCATTCTAGAGGTAATCTCAGTTTTTGCTTTGCTGAAACAACCATACAGAAAAGTGGTCCTGTACTGGTAGGTCTTTGGAAGATCTGACACTTAAGGTGTCCTTTCAATAACTATAAAAATTCAAAAGAGTCCCTATGGGTTCCTTCACCCTTGAAAATAAGTTGGGCATTCCTTTTAGTTCTCAGTGGTGGCAAAATACATAGTGTGAAGGAAGGACTAAAAACGTAGTAGAATTGCCATTAGAAAATTGGTCTTTGCACTGGCTCAGTTTTGGAAGTATATTATTCATTTAATGGAAATCTTATGGATTCATTTAGGAAGTTGACTGCAGCAGCACCTGATGTGGCAGTGTGCTGTCTGTGTGTTGCTGCCTGTTTGTCCAAGCAAAATCACTGCAGCTTCTGAGAAACAGAAACTTTAGGATAGTTTAAGCTCACATTGTTACTTTATTTGCAGTAGGTGAGAAGTACTCACCTAGTCACATATAGCTCATGTAGCAGTTCATAATTCATTGATCTGTAATAGTATGATTACTTGAAGTTGTTTATAAATACTCTCAGAATAGCTTTCTGAAAAGTCATTCCTTATGGAGTAAATTGTATTCTTAAGCTGCAGATGAGACTTAAAATATTTCTGTATCTATGACTGGTTATATCTAAAATGTTTAGGTACATCAGTTGATGTACTGAAGCAGACTTTTAAGATCCTCTTATTGAGGCTTTTTCAGTACAATTAATTAATTCTTATATTCTTAAAATGTTTTTCATAGCCTTGTGTTTTGTTTTGGAAAGTTCCATGCAGAAGACATCCTGGTCTGTTTGCTCTCACAGGAGGGCAACTGATTCCATTTTGGCATCAGCATCAGAAGGACTTGTTCTGCCACCTATCCGTATTGTCTGTGGAAACGTCTCTGCTGACTCATCTTACTTTTTCATTTCAGAAAAACCTCTACAACAACATTGCTTTTCCTGTTGCCTTGTCACGATTCCCTTCATTTCCTGAAGTAGTTTGCAGTTGGTGTTGGGGGAGTCTGTAGCTGTAACACAGTGTGCATGCTTACCCAGGCTGTTTTGTTTTGGTGGGAGGGGAGTGAAGAGGTGTCCCTCAGCTGTTCCTCACCCCTGCTGTGCCAGGCCTGCACAAGACCCATGACCTAGTCCAGTTTAAATGATTCTCATTTTGTGAGCGTCTGTTTAAAATAATTTGCAATAGTGGGGATTCCTCTTGACAGAAGAGGATTAGGGAGCACCTGCACAGACAGGTCCATAGGCAGTTCAGAAGAACCTCAGCCACAGTGGGGAAAGAGGTGGTAAGGACCAGGTGTGGAGGACTGGTAATCTCCTAACCCTTCCAGCTGTCTCTAGCAGTGTGTGTCACACTGCCCCTTCATACAGCTGCCAATATGGGAGATGACAGAGTACTGTGTGAGATACTATTATTAGTAACTTTACAGATGTGGGAGAAAATCAGAGGGTGAGATTCTGAAAGGAATATGGTTTGTCATGTCTCTAACCATTTAGTTTTAGTCCATCTTTTTTTTCTTTGAAATCAAGACTGTCGTTTGCCAATTTAACCTTGTATGGTTGTGTATGATGCCCCCTTAGTTCTATTTTGCTGGTTAGTAGTGTAGCAAAGTAACAAAAAAAGTATGTAAAAATACAATGCTAGATTTGGTGTTGAAAGGTTTGAATAAATCTTCTTTGCCTACTTCACAATGAAACAAACAAAAAAAAATCTGAATATTTTATGAAGCTTCATAGGTTTTCTCTTGAATGAACAAAATCAATGGTTTATTGCCTCTCTTATTTTTATGCTCCAAAGTTAGACTGAGCCTTAGGTAAAAGTGGCTTGTGGAGGTGAAG
Organism: Melozone crissalis; assembly: GCF_028551555.1. Classification (NCBI taxonomy): domain Eukaryota; kingdom Metazoa; phylum Chordata; class Aves; order Passeriformes; family Passerellidae; genus Melozone; species Melozone crissalis. The sequence continues at coordinate 29,410,290 of NW_026535782.1, read as the reverse complement.
TGAATAATGCTGCCGGTAACTAGAGCACCTGTAAGTGAAGAAATAGGCATTTTTACCATTAAGACCACCAACTCATTTGAGTCATGGGAACAGTCTTGCAGATTCTTTATCATGAAGACCTGGATAAGTTAGGGAGCTTTGAAGCGTATTTCAGTGGCAAAGAGCTCCAGGACCTAGGAACTCGAGCTTTTAGAGAGAATGTTGGGTTTTAGTACCTGGATGTGACTCTTACCATATTTTCTGTACTCCTTCAGTTTTCAGAACAAGTTTGTTTGTGGAACCCAGTTTATGGTAGTAATTATTGAAGTTGCAGTGGGTATTCAGAAGCTTGTTATGCTTTCCTTGGCCTTCATTGCCAGCTAACTCTCTCAAAACATAGCTGAGATATCTGGACTGTCCCAGGTTTTTTTCCAGATGAGAGATGTTTTCAAGTCCTGTTCTTAAACATTTCAGCTTTCCTGTGTTTTTTTGGTGGCTTGGTATTTGATGGTTTTTTCCCTTCTGAAAACAGCAATACAGAAGCAGAGGAAACAGCTTGCTCTGCATGTGGACTGTTTATTCAGGAAATGAGAAGGCAGGTGATGAAAGTCAGGGTGGAAGGAAGTGTTTCATAAGGGTAGATTTGGTGGGTGATAGCATTAAGTGATCACAGTGTACTTGGGGAACTTGAGGCAGTTGTTGATTCTGGTTTGTTTATATTTGCAGCAGACTTTTGAGTATTCAAATATTGCAATTCAGAGTTAATGTAACTATGCAGTTTGCCATCTATGCCTTCTATATAATTACTGGTTTTGTCAAGTTCTCCTTTTTGGACTGACTTCACATTAGTAGGAATTGAACCTAGAGATTTTCTCAGCTCTCAGATTTCTCTTTTAGAATTGCAGAATACTACCAGTTCCTAATTCTTCTGAGTTCTTCTTAGTTAAGAATGTTAGTTTGAGAGTCAAGAAGAACTTGTGATTTCTTTGTTTACCAGATCTTTTATTGGGTTTTTTGACCCTGTTGCCTGTCCTCCATTTTTACTAGTAACTTTGCTTCAGTTCCTGCTTTCTTGGAACTGATCTCAGCAAACACAGGGTACTTGGCATGCAGCGGCACTGTCATGTGCAAGAAGCTGGCCTGATCTGTAGCTTGATAATGAAGTGTACTTGGTGTGCAGACTTGTTAGCTGAGAAAGATGATCTGTGGCCTTGTGCTACAACCAGAAGGCTTCTGTTCCTCTGGTGCACTGTATTCAAAGAGCCTTGAGAGCAAGACATGCTTCCTCAATTGCCTTCTGTGCTATTGCTGCTCCCCTGCTGCACAGAGCAAAGTGAAAGTGGCTTCAGCAGTCATAGGACAGCCTGAAAGACACTTAGATTTTTTTTGAGCGCCTTTATTTGATCACCCTTGCTAGATTTTGGGTACAGATTTCCTTTAATCTCTTGAAACAGATCTATACCTCTTAGGAGTTGTAGGTAGCTATAACTGTTATAGTTAAATCTTAATATCTAGGAAACTTGTTCTTTTTGGTTTGTTTTAGCACTTAGATGCCTTTGTCAAGAGAGTTACCTTAAACTTCCTTGTGGACCATATAGAATTGCTTACCTGGAGTTCACCTGGTTTTCCTGACAGATAGCTGAACATGAATCAGTAACATGCCCTTGCCACAAAGAAGATGCATGGTGCTCCTGAATGCTTTAGAGAAAGTACTGCCAGCACATTGAGAATAGCAATCCTTCCTCTCTGCTCAGCACTGCTGAGTTCACATCTGAGCTCTTGGGTAGTTCAGAGCTCCTGAGTACAGGGGGGATGTGGATGTGCTGGACAGATCCAGTACTGTGAAGATGATCAAAGGCCTGGATCATCTCTTGTGTGAGGAAAGGCTGGAAGCGCTGGGTCTGTTCAGCCTGGAGAAGACAAGGCTCAGGGTAAACTCATCAATGTGTATAAATACCTGAAGGGAGGGTGTAAAAGTGGCAGAAACAGGTTCTTTCCAGTGGTGCTCAGTGATGATACAAGAGGCAGTGGGCACAAACAAAAACACAGGGAGTTCCATCCCAGCATCAGGAACACTTTTTGACTTGGAAGGGCGACCAGGCACTGGCACAGGTTGACCAGGGTGTTTGTGTAGTCCTCATCCTTGGAGATATTCAAAACCTGTCTAGACATCCTTCTGCAAAGGGGAACTTGGGCAAGATGACCTTCAGAGATCTTTTCCTACCTGGACCATTCTCTGATTCCCTGTGGAATAGCATTTCTTGGGTGCTGTTGTGATTCTGCTTTCCAGCAAAGACCTAGGTGAATTTTTATCCTTCTTGACATCAATGTAAACAACTCGTTTTCTTTTCTCCTAGTATGCCGTGCCTTTACTTGCTGCCACATTGATTTTTAAAGTAAATGTATTGTTATGCTTGTGTCATCTTAAAAAATACAGTATATTCTCATCTGATACTCATCTTGAGCAATTTAAATGCTTCTACTTTTTTTAGGCTTTAGGGAAAGAAAGCAGGCATCCAGCAGAGCTCAGGTCAGTTTGGAGGTCTGAGCCCAGGAGGGCACTTCCCCTCTGGAAAGGCTGGGTCAGGAGGCAGCAGCCATTTCACAGGCAGCCAGTGGCAGGGCACAGTGGGGCTGGTTTGGTGCTGGAGTGCAGGAGGGCTCTGTGATACTGTAACAGGTCGCAAAACAGCGCTGCAGTGCACCTGCCTGCTCTAAGGACCCTAGGTGGTGCTCCTTAGGAAGTCAGCTAAAACCTGCCTGTATAATACACTGTGCAGGTGTTCAAGTAACTTGGCCATTGACTAAAAAGAAAATATGTTAGATTCAGGGGTCATCTCTACCACTTGCACTTTGTGGCTGCACCTTGACTGAAATTTAGGAATTTGTGTGGGAACATTGGGGACTCTTGATGAAACTCTCCAGATTTAGTGAAGTGTTTGAACTGAAGTTAATCTTGTGTGGGAGAAGGGGAAGAAGAGTCCTTTTGTGAATTGGATTATAATTTAATATTATAAATATACCACCAATCGTAGTACTGCCATGGTGTCAGGGTTAAACTCTCTTCTGTCTAGAACAAATATCATGTTTGGTGATGAGCTTTTGTTATGCTGGCAGAAAAGGGGCCTTGCATTGCCTAATAACCCCTTTATCTAGTTAAACATACCCTGCAATAAAAGTTTATGTAATCTGGTTAACAGAGAATATGTAATAAATCAATGCAGAACATTGCCATATCCTCTTCACTGATCTCTATAGGACTGAACAAAAACTTGCTACCCTAGTTTCTCTCATGGCCATGGCACCGAAGTTGTGCAGCTTTTGATCTGTGGTTGTGTACCTATATCTAAGAGAATATTGGGTAACAACACAGTACTGAGACATCCATTTTATGGCTTTTGAATTTTTTTTTTTAGTGATGGGAGTTGTCTTCTTACCTCTTCCCACAGGACTTTTTAGCATGTATGTGTGTAGATAGTTAGAAAAGATCCTGTTCATGCAGAGTAGTAGCTTTCATTGATGTGGTTTTTTCCTTCTGTGGAAGATCTAAGGAGGATTTTTGTATTCTCAAGGTCCAGTGAACTGAAAACCAAATAGTTACAAAAACTACCAATGGCTGAAGCAATCTGTTAAAACCATGGAACCCCACAATGGTTTGGGTTAGAACAGCCCTTAAAAATGTTGTAACTCCAATCTCCCTGCCATGGGCAGGGATATCTTCCACTAGACCAGGTTGCTCAAAGCCCCACCCAACCTAACCTTGAACACTTCTTTGGCCTTCAAACCAAGGCTCTCAAAAAAATCTTAAGTGTCTTTCAGGGATGGACATCCACAGCTGCTCTGGGCAGCCTGTTGCAGTGCCTCACTACCCTCACAGTAAAGAATTTCTTTCTAATATCAGATGTGAGCATTGTGAAAGTGAAGTAGATCTGTGAATGACCCGGTGGTCTGACCTGCTGACCACACTTCTTTTGATGCAGCCCAGGATACATTGTCTTTCTGGGCTGCAGGCAGATGTTGCTGGGTCATGGCTAGTTTTCATCCACCAGTATCCCCAGTTCCTTTTCCTCAGGAAAAGAAAATTCTCAACCCATTCTCTCCCCAGCCTTGGGTATTTGTGCTTGCAAGTATTTGTCCTGAGGTGGCCCCAGCCCAGGTGCAGGACCTTGCACCTGGCCTTGTTGAACTGATGTCCTGAGGTTCACACAGACCCAACTCTGAAGGGTGCCAAGGTCCTCTGGATGGCACCCCTTCCCTCAGCTTGTCAGCTGCACCACACTCTTTGGTGTCATCAGCAAAAATAAGATGCACTCCAAGTGTTCACAGGACAGGTTATGGATTGTGTGATGAGAGGAAAACATTTCCCTTCTGCTTTGAAGATACGCTTCTGATTTGTTCAACCTTCTTCACAGTTGGAGAGAAAGAGCTTATTTTGTGGCAGGATTTGTCTGATTGGTACAGTGCTCTAAAGTAATACCTTTGTGTGTGCCTGATTGTATCCAATGTCTATAAAGGAAAAATAGCTGACTAGCTGGCTGTCATTACAGAGTCATTTTGAAATAATTTCATTTTGTATGTACCCTTCTGAACACTTAGGCTTTTAAGAATTAATATTGTGAAGGAGCATTTGTTAATTAAAACCTCAAGCTGACCAAACTGCAAACACTTGTGAATGTAACAGAGAGCAGCAGAAGTGTGTCATGAACATTCCCCAAAAGCTAGAAAAACCCCTAGATCAATAAAATGATACATTTGGGGTTGTATCTTCAAATCTAATGGTTGGATTAGCTAAAGTAGAAAGGAGCTTGCTTGTGGAATCACCCTTCATAATAACCTGGCTGCATTTACAAATAAGAAACTTCCCCTTCCCTACATTGGTTGGAAAATTGTTTCAAAGCCTTGGGGCTCAGATGGTTAGAAGCATTCTGTAATTTTCAAAATAAATCTGTTCTCCAATTTCATACTTGTTTGACTCTTTGGCAGTATCCTTTTGCTGAGAGAGCCCTTTTCCTTACTTTGTATTTATTTTGGCATATAACAGAAGCAATATTGTTCACTTTCAGCCTTCATTTTGCCAAGAAAAATAAGGCAAGCTGGCTGTCTACTCATAAGCTAAACAGTTTGGGGGAAGGTAGTCCTTAACCATTTCTGCACCTGCTTTACTGTTTAAACAGGAGCAGGTAGAATTTTTCCTTCCTTTTCCCAGAAGACTTCTCGGCAGCCTTTAGGAGCATGCTGGAATTGAGTCTTTGGGACCACAACTGATCATGAATGCTGAGATTTAGACCATTGGGTATCTGTCTGATGCTGCTGCTCTTGAGACTTAGATAAGGAAGGCTGTCGTCGTGTGAGCAGATGGAGGAGCAGAATACACCAGGAGCATTGACAATAAAAATGAAGAGTTAAAAAATGTTAAATATAAAAATGGGTTAAAAGTGTTTTAGGCTGAATGTTCCTGTCAGCAAAGATCTGTTTGTTCAGATAACTTGAGTATGGTTACAAGTTTGTGTAACTAAAAAAAGCTGAAAACCTGCTTTAAATAGCAGTGCTTGCATCTGTTTGTAATGCCACTCATTTTTTATCCTATTTAAAAGAGTTTGGTGTTTCTGCAAATTGAATATGCATGCAGTCTGGTGTTGCTGAATTTCCTGCTAATAAGAGAACCTAAATTGGGTGTGTGGGCGAGAGATGAGAAGCAACAGACATCAAAAATCATCACCCAGGTCTGCATCTCATGTTTGGCTATGGAAGGTAAGGGCTGCAGTGCCTGCTGCTCTGGGAAACAGAGCTTCAGGGTGAATTCCTCTTTCTGTGGTTATGGCATCTTTCCTTTTATTAATGCAAATTAATAACTTGTAGTCATCTCCTTTCAGATGTCTACTCTTTCTAATTTACATGAGAGCATCTAGCCAAGCTTCCCAATTATGTGCCACCTCAGTTAATCACTCAGGTGCTTGAGCAAGGTCCTCCTCACTGGGCTAAGTCATTGGACTTAGTTCATTGGATTAAGCCATAGAAAACTTTTAACTTTGCAATTTTGTTAGCACACAATTGTTTCGTTAAACTATTTTTTAATGGTTCCTTTTGTGGTTTACTGGCATATGTTATAGTAATTACCTAGAGTGTATTAATACTGTATGTTTTTTTCCTGAGGGAAAATTCTAACTTGCTTTACATAATACAAACCCAAACCCCAATTATAATAAAACGTGGAGAGCAGTAGAATAAATGGTTATTCTTTTTAGTGACATTTGTTTTCATGAGTGTCTATTTCCTGAAACAGACCTTGAACCAGAAGATCTTGTGTATTCTGGTTATGTGTTTGCCTTTCTCCCATCCTCCTGCATCCAGGATGTTCCTAAGGTTCCCTGCAGGGACTGTGATGTTTCTTCCCACCTCACTCTTCTGTCTTCATTTAATCTGTTTTTACTAAAATTTGCCATTACCTTGATGCATAGATTCAACACAATATGCAAACATTATAGTGTAAAAAAAAAAAAATCACCATCTCCGTGCTACCCCTGCTTTTGCACAAGTGTTGGTTTAGCAATTGGGTTTGTAATTTAGCTGCTTCCTGCCCCCTCACCCCACCCAAGACAAAAGCAGAGAAGAAAATTGTCCTTGGGCTGATTCTGTGCTGAAGCACTGCTGTGTTTGGCAGGAAGGGCAGAGTGAGCGCGGCTCTGTGGAGGGTGGGAGCGCAGGGTTTGTCCCTGCGTGATACCAACTGCACTGCTCCAAACAGGTAAGCACAGCCCCTCATCCCCTGCTCTCCTGTTGGATGGAGCTCTGGGACAGAGACAGAGCTATGGGCTCTGGCTGAACATCTCACTAGGCATCCCCGTTTGTTCTGCTCCTCTCCTGAGACTTGCTTAACAAATCAGTTAAAACCCTTCTTTTCCACTGAGTTTTGCTTGATTCCAGGGTGTGTGCTTGTCTCGCTAATGCCTTTAAATATGCTGTGGATACTAGGATTCATTGTAGATTTCATTCTCTTGCAAAAAAAAGTCAATAGGAAATGCCTAGAGAATGAGGCATTGCTTTCTCACTGTGTGTGATGACCCCCAGAGGAGTGCCCACTGTGCCACAGAAGGTGCTGGCTTGCACTTATTTAATTTTTGTGTTTTGGTTCTGCAAAGCAATACATGGCTGTTTCTGGAGTTATGCTGGGAAGCCCTCAGCTCTAGCTGATCCAGAAGAGCTTTGTTTTGTACCCAAACAGTTGGTGTGCACATGCCTGTAGGGGAGGAGCGGTGTGCTGCTGGGAACTCTGGAACAACGGGAAATACAGGGCAAAACCTGTGGGTTTCTTTTTTTTTTTTTTTACATAACTCTTCCTTATTTGTAGAAGTAAGTGCTTCTCTCTGTGAGTAGTTTTTGTTTTGGCCATTTTATCTGAAACTATTCTCTCCATTCCTAAGCTGATTTCTCTGGGTAAATGTTCATGTTTTGCAAGGCACTGTAAAACACAGAGGTTGTTACCATGTGAGACTATTTAGCCTCATAAAACGGAGGGGAGAGAAAGTATGACTGTCTAGTGGATTTCAGCCCTTGGAATTAAATTATTACATTTTTCTTTTCTTCTCTAGGATCTCAAGTAGCAGGATGGAAGAACTCTAACTGATAGAGACAGAGAACAGGCCCTCTCACCATGGAGAACGTGCCGGTTGATGGGGAGCTGGATAGAAATTCAGTGAGTAACTTAAGTGTGCCTTTGTGCAGTGACATGACTGTGAAGATGCTTTTGCAGGAGAGGGTTAAATTACTTGAATCTGTTCACTTTTGCTTTGAATTGATACTTTTCTGGTGAATACATTTGGATACAATATATTTCATCTGGTGAAATATTTGGAATATTATGTAGTATCATGTATCATTTACTAGATTCTCATGGCAGGAGGGCTGAATGTCAAAAAACTTTTAGATTTTGGATTTGATTTTTGGATTTTGTCTCAGAGTTCCAGAGGAAAAAGGTATTCCTCTCAGTCTAACTGGCACTTTGCTTGTTAGTGATTATGGACAATAGAAAAAATAATGTAGTTCTTGGTGGAATGAGGAGCAGAAAAGACAGAAGGAGTGATAATTACATGTTATCAGAGTAATCTTGAGGTGTAAGTGTAATGTGTACTGATTATAAAACTCCTGAGGCAATGAAGCTCCTTCTAAGCACAATTTAAAACAGGAAAGGCTAGTGTGTACTGTTGTGCTTCATCATCATCATAAATGTTGAAATTATACAAGAGTTTAGTTTTTCCACAAGCTGTGTCATGTAGAAGTACTTAATTAGCTGAAGCAGGAAATGTTTTATAGTTTCCAAAGCACTACTTCCCAAAGGCAAAATAGGATATGTTTTTCTGTAACTGAGGTGAAGGTCAAATTTAACACCTCATTACTGGCAAACTTTATGTATGATACTGAACTACTACATGGAGCTATTACCTTGATCAAGTGTTTTATTACTGTTTTTATCTTAAGTGGTGAGTTTGGAGACAAACTGTTTTGCAGTGTGTTAAGAAAATTCTTGGCTTTTTTCTGTAATGAACAAATTCATTGGTTTGCTGCATGGCCTATGCATTTATATCCCAGATGCAGCATACTTCTGAGTATCAACTGCCAACTGTGCAGTAGATTAGTTTCATTTTTTTTTAAAAATGCTGTCAGTTCAGTTGCTGTCCTCCTTGTTCCTCAAAATGCATTAAAAAGTACCAGTTTACAAAACACTTCAAAGTAATGTAAGATGTGCTACTTTTCTTTTTGTCACATTCCTTCACAATAGCATGATCTTAAGAAAGTTCCTCAAAATGAGTCTCTGTTTTACCAAGACTGCTTTAGAAGAAAGCTAAGTGTAAGGATAGATTGCCTTTCATCCTATATGCTTCTGAAGTGTCATCTCAGAAAAGTTTTTTTTTAAACTGATGATGTATTGTAATAGGCTAGTCTAAGTATTTCTTATCAAAATATCAGTCAGTGGGGTAATTGTCTAAACTGCAGTTGCAATGTCAAGTTTTGTGTGTTGCACTACAAGTGTTAAAAACATTTTTGAAAGCTTATTTGGTAGTCTAATACACAGCCTAGTGTATATCATAGTAAAAGAAGTGAAAATTAAATATTAAAAATACCATATGTATTTTAAGAGAGATTGGCCCAGAAGTTTTGAAGACCTGTACATTAAGAATAAACACTTTGAAGACCTTTAGTCAATGCAAATCCTTCCCAGAAATGTAATTTTTTTGAAATCATGTTTGAAATTTTTCAGTATTCCAGACTTTTAGGTACAATCTAATTTTTTTTAAGTTCTATTGTCATGATAAAATGAATGAAATACATATGTTGTAATGTGCATAAGGAATACTGAGCAAAATTTTTCTCCACTTTTAAATCCTTTGGGATGTTTCTAGGAGGTATCTGAAAAAACCTTGTTTAGAAGTGTCAGCTTTCTAATTTCATTTTTTGGCTGACTTATTAAAGAACAAAAGACGAGGCGATCACAGGCCTTAATGCTCTGCTTTTTCCTTTCCAGAATCAGTATACAGAAAAAAGTCTCATATTAAATGCTCTTCCTGTCTCACAATTAGGTTGATATTTACTGAATATAAATTTGAAGACAAAGGCTGTGACAGCTCAGCTATTTTTGTAGTCTGACACCATTAAAGCAGTGCAAAATAATAGATGCTCTGAGTTCTTGTCTGAGAACAGTTTTTGTCTACTTTTCTATAAAATAATAATTTAAACAAGTCTCACTTCCCCAGAACTTAGAACATTACATGGAAATGTATGGTATAAACTGTTGTTTTTTGAAATATTTTCTTAGAAATTTTTAGTCACTTCTAATTTTTGCTGAGACATACATTTAATAAATAATTTGCCTGTGATAGAACTTGTACAGTCAGTGTCAGTCCTTGTTACTTAATACATCATCAGACATAAAAGTACTTTATTTCCTTGAAGCATTGAATCATTTTTATTGATCAGATTTGTAGGTTGGGTCAGTGGTCCTGAATTTAATCTGACTGGATTAATTTCAATGGTTTACATGTATCAGAGACTGCCTTCAGGGAAAGTCTGTCTTCAGCAAGGTGAAAACTCAAACTTGGCTTTAGAATGTTCATTTAAACTATTAAAAATTTAATGCTATGTTTTAATTGTAAAAATACTGTTTTAAAATAACTTTTGTGATAAAAGATTCACACGTGCTAGCGTGACACATGCTTTTGCTTTTACCCTAATATTCAACAGGAAAAGGATTTTGTTTTTTAGAAGAACTTGGCAGATATAACTTAAAGTTTAGCAGCAGTTGTTATAAGCTTTATTTCTGAGAAATGAACATCTAGAAATAGTGCTCTTTTGAAGCACGTAAGCTGCCTTTGTATAAAAACAATTACAGCTGCTATCTCATGTGATACTTTATATTGCTGGATTTATATTGCTGGTTTTACTTCTAGGTCTTAGTCAAAAACTTTACTGGGAGGAGGACTAGGCTTCATATATTTTGGTAGCAAAATTTTAAAGTAATTGTGCCTCTGTAGAAATTAAATTGATCACGTAGTGTTGAGAACCTGTCAGAGGACTTGTTCTGTAATCCGTAATCAAAGTCATCAATTATATAATGGGAAAAGAAGGCTAGGCTGTGCCTCTGGGAATATACATATGTTTCTCTTAATTTTCTAGATTTAGAATAAGAGTTTAGGGTGGTGATGGACAGGAATGTCCAGAGAGCATTCTTTTCAGAGAAAACCCTGAAGTAGTAAAATGGTAATGTTTTGTTCCCTCAGTCGTTTGGAACCTCAGTCTGCAGTGATACGAATTGCAGGTGATAGAGGTGCGATAGGCCATTGGAAAATGAAAAGGTGTTTTGGCCAAAACAGTCTTATTTCAGTGCTTTAACATCTTGCACCAGTGTTTAGAAATATATAGTCTGCAGGTTTTAGGTAAATACACAGACCCAAATACCTCTGATGAAGAGAGAGGGTTGAGCAGCAACAGAGGGAGTTTGGTGTGTAAACAGAATATCAATTGGAGAAGATAGAGGACAGAATTAGACAGGCTTGTGTTTCAGCCTCTGGCATGGGAGCTGTTTGTACCAGTTCATAGGATTAACCATGCAATGCTAAAATATTTACATGAAAAGCCCCTGCATTGCCATCTCGGGTGACAGGCTGCCCTGCTCTCTGGTGTCACGTTGTATCTTGGCCAGGGCTGCTTGCAGGGCAGGCAGTGAGACAGGACCTGCTGTGCTGCCTTTCCCTCTTGTTTCCTGCACACGTAAGTAATGCACTGCCAGTGAGCATCTGGCTGAGCTCAGGTACTGCTGATCCTGTCTGTTCACAGTGTACTTTTCCAGCTCCATTCTCTTGCTGTGCAGCAGCCCAGTGCTGAACAGCTGTGCTCCCAGTCCTTCAGTCAGTTGCTGGATGTCTGTATAGTTTCTGCAGGCTTCTTGTTCTCGTCAGCCGCTGTTCTCTTGAATCTAAAATCAGCATAGGGTAGGAGAGTTCCAGTCTGAACATAAACTGTTTCCTAGTCTGCACTTTGTTATCTGTACATTAAGAATAAACACTTTGCCATGAAAGCCATTGAATTCTTGAATACATTGCATGTTCTACTACTCAGATCTGTCTGGTAAGTTCATGGGTTTCACTCTTTGACCTAAATTTAGTCTCTGGCAGAAATAGAAGGTTATTTGCCAAGTGTGCTTATATTTTATTTCAGTTTTTCCAGATAAGTCAAGTCCTGTTCCAGAAAGTGCAGAATTGTGAAAGAGGGGTTCCCTCATCTTTCCAATGATGTGTATTGCAATTGCTGTATATTCATTTGCATTTGCACATTGTGGTGTCAATTTACAATTTAACACCCTTAGGCAGATGTGAGGGATAAAAAAAAATAATCAGTGTTTTGAGGTCAGGAGTGCAAGACAAGATTCCTGCTTGCAAAGATTTTGATTATGATTTTTCTTTTTTACATTTCCTACTTTTAAGTCCTGATAAGAGAGACAAGACTGGATCCTCTTTAAATTTACTTTATGGAGTACAATTTTTTTATTTGGGATATAGAAGATATGTCATGTTTGGATTTATTTTATTTTTAAGGAGAAAATGTTCATGCTGATCAGTATTCTTGTGTTCTCCTTTTCTGTTATTCACAGATTTCAAATGCAGTAAATCCGTAAAGACATAAGTGGAATTTGCCTTTTATCTGTACATGGCTGAGCACAGTGGGATCTTAGCCTTGATTGTGGTCTTTGTTAGCAAGGATTTTTAAAATATTCCAGATCAAATATCAGAAAGGCTTACAGGATATTACTGTGTAGTTACCCTCCTCTAGTGCCTGTATTTGATGCATTCAGTGGGAGAGAAATTCTAAGAAACTTGGTTCTATGGAAATACTCAGATATAAAATATCCTCTTAAATTTAAAACTGCACTGTTTGTCTTGCATCCTAAGCAATTTCAAATGTTACCTGTGTTTGTAGATGAGCTGAATCTGTGGCTTCTAAGTTTGTGTTTGTATTAAAAAGCAATTAGGCTTGGATCTAGCATTAGTAGGTGCTTGCACATTACTTATGGCTTTAAAGGTTTTTTTCCTGCCAAAACACTTTTCTGAAAGTGGAGTGGTTTTGGAAACATTTTGTGTTATTTCAGCTTTCTTCAGAGTTTCAGTCTTTTTGAAACCACTCCAGCTTAAAATGTCTTTAAAAATGCTGTGTATCAAGTCATAGGAGCACTAAATTGCTGCTGGAGAGATTCCACTCACAAGAAGTGGTTGAGGCAGCTGCTGTTCACTAATGATGGCTTCTAATAATGGCTTTCCTATAGGCATATTTGTCTGATTTGTTGCTTCAACTTTTCTGAACTGTGGAGTCTCTGGAGGTCTTGCCTTTGGCACTGAGGTGCATGTTGTATTTTAGTTATGAACTAACACTGTTTTCATTGTCCTTCTTTCCCGCTGCTGCTGCTGCTTTTTGTGCACTTGCTTCTTCCTGGCCTGGATTTGTATGTTTGCTGTTCTTCATTCCTCAATTGTATGTGTACACAGCATCATGGTGAGAACAGAGACTCTCCTGAACTATCAAGTAAGTGACTCCTCTCTCCTACATTATGTTTGCACATATATTTGTAGTAGTTAGTAGAAATCTTTGCATATAGTTGCTGGGATAAATACTAAGTTTTCTTCTTTATCATAATTGAGAAGTTGAAGTGTGATTAAAATTTGCTGTTGGAAAAGTATTTTGCCTGGCATATCACTCATACAAAAGTTTCCCTACTGTAACCTTTATTTTTTTAGTGGGAAAAGTTTATTCTTCACCTCTCCCAGTCATGGCCAGGAAAAAAATCTTTTATATTATTTATCTGGAAGAGAAAAAGCTGTTTTTATGAGTTTGAAGTGAAACTTTCAAATGCTATTGTAGCACAGATAGTAAAGATATGGAAGTAATGGTTCAGAAAAAGGTTTTATTTTTGAGTGTGTTGATTTCTAGTGCTATGTGTGGTTCCCTTAATTTCAATAATTTTACATATTCAGGATTGAACAGGTGTATATATACTATAATTCTTCAGGATTGGATCTGGTGAGGTGCTAGGGGAAACTTCAGATGTTCATGTGCTTACATGCAGCCAAAGACTTACTGGTGCCATTGTTTTGTGAGCATTAGTATGATAGTGTGATTAGTAGAGTAATTTTGCCTGGGATTAAGAGTTTGTGTATGTAGGAAAAAGAAAGGTGCAGGCACAAATTGTTTCTTTTTTCTGTGAGAAATCTGTGCAGAAGTTGTGGTCTTAGCTGACATAGCTTGTTATAGACATTAAAAAACAATGTTGAATTGAGTTGTAGTAAACATTTTCCTGTATATGATGTCCTTGTGCTATTTTCAGTGGTGCAGACACTTTCACAGGCTCATTATAGAAACAGAAGTGGGAATCTGACTCCCCAGATTTTTTTTTTCATAGCTTTACCTGAAATAAATTGGCTGTAAATTTATATTTCTTCTAAGGTATGACTTGTACAAACTTTTGTATTAGTAATTTGATGACCAGTATGATGAACATGAACAAAGTATGTCTTTTTCAACTCTCAACAGTTCTGTTGGTATTGAAATGTGACCTCTAAAGAGTCACAAGGAGGCTTTGATATTTACTGTTTGCTGTTTCTTCTCTAAAATAATGCCTTGTCTTCTCCCTCACCTCAGAGCAAATGTCTGAGTGTTAGGATGAGGCATTTTGCAGGAGGGGGGACACCTTCCTCCTAGTGGCTGCTATGGTGTGAATAGTTACGTTCTTAACTGATTTATTTCCATTTGTTTAGTACTTTTACACTGCTTTATATAAAAAGGAGATTAAAAAACTCTCCTGCCAATCATTCTTCAGCTTTTTAGATGGACTTTCTCAAAAACCCACCTGGTTTAAAAAGTTCACCTTGAATACCCAGGCATATGAAGTGCTTGCCATATGCTATTCTATATTAGGTGATACATAAACTCTGGTGGGAAAAGTGCCTTTCTGACAGTTCTAGGAGTTGTTGCAGGACCTAATGACTCCTAATGAAGGGATATGAATTTTACAGTGAGCTTGAAGCTTGTAGTCCTGTTAGTGTGACTGAGTCCCCACTGCTGAATGTGGCTCATGCTTTAGCAGTACTTGTGTGCAGAGCTGGCTTACGCCGCAGGTTACTGGCAGCTTCTGCCTGAGAAATATAAGCTGCATTGTGACAGCTTTAAGAAACCTTTGGAATTCCCAAAGCTTAAAAAAGAGTTAGAAGTGCTACGTGGTGCCTGCTCACAAACAAGCCTTCTGCACAGGTTACTCAGGGGAGAGTTGCTAGTGCAGTTCCTGCAGTGGAGCCCACGGTGTCACCTGCTGCAGTGGCATAGGGGCTGGTGGGGGCACCTGCAGAGCACAGCAGGCTGAGAAATCCCATCCCTGCAGAAGCTAAGTGGCCAGTGGCTTGTCAAAAGGGTGAAAGCTGGTCTTCCTTCAGTGCACTGTACACATTAAATCTTTAAAACAAGTATAGCTCACTCTCCTTGCAGCGACCCATTTTGTGCAAACCTGTGAAACAGCTGCTTTCTTACCCCCTTTTATTTTCACATACAAGACCTTCTGCAGTATGGTCTCTTCCCAAGACTTCAGCAACTGCCTTGCTCCCCCCTTTCCCTTACTTGTAGTTGCAGAACAATAAACAGCTAGTTGGTACAACAAGAAGAGCAAAATCAGACGCTGCTTTGAAATACCAACTTCTGGCACTGATGGACTTGAGTTCTGAACTGGTAAAATGAGCTGGTTGCCTCCCTTGTCCATTTCCTTACATATTTTTCCTCAGCAGCAGTTCACATAGAGTATAGTTTCTCTGGAGCAGAGAATCTATAACTAAGCTTTAGATGGCTTATCTGATGTAGAAAAATAATACAAGTGGGTGTACTGCAATCCTTGCATTCTTCATAGAGTCATTTAGGATGGAACACACATTTGAGAATCATCAAGTCCAACTGTTAACCCAGCATTGCCAAGTTCACCACTAAACCATGTCCCCAAGTGCCACATCTACACATCTTTTAAATATGTCCAGGACTGGTGACACTTCCCTGGGCAGCCTCTTCCAATGCTTGAGAAGCCTTGTGGTGAAGAAATTTTTTCTAATATCCAATCTAAACCTCTCATGCCACAACTTGAGGCTGTCACTCTCATCCTGTCACTTGTTACATGGGAGAAGCTACCTTTCAGGTAGTGGTAGAGAGCAGTAAAGTCTACCCTGAATCCCCTTTTCTCCAGGCAAAACAACCCCAGGTCCCTCAGCCATCCTCATCAGACTTGTGCTCTGGACCCTTCACTATCTTCCTCACCCTGCTGGACACTCAAGCACCTTTTTATTTTTTCATACTGCTTTGTGTTCATTCCAGGTTTTGCTGCAAAATGTTTCCACTACTGTAATAAGAGTAGTGATAAAGCTAAGAAGGCCTTTGTACTTTGCAGAGTCCATCCAGAGAATAGAACTTGTTTGGTTTGACTCAAATCTTCTGCTGAACTTTTAAGGAAAGCTTGGGAACTCTTAAAATCATCTGTGTTGTAAGTTCCAGTCTTTTCTTTAGTAAATATTGCTTGTTTCCCTCTTTGAGCACGTTGTCAGTATATCTGCTTTCACACAACAGGTGTTACAGAGTCTTTCTTTGATTATGAAAAAAGGTACAGTTTTGTTGTCTGCAGCTTAACAAAATGTACAGAAACTATAAAACAGGATGGCTGGCCAGGTGATCCTAGAAATAGGTAGGAAGACACCAGACAAGTCTTTCAGACCAATGAGGTTCAAGGAGAGTAACTCTTCTGCTTTAAGCCTTTGCCTTAACAGAATTTGTACTTGTTTTGTATTGTTATGACTTGTTTCTTGTGATGTATATACAGACATTGATCTTAGCTTTCTGGGATGTTGGTACAGCTTGATCTGGCAAGTTGTTTCATGGGTTGGCTGAGTTGAGGCTAGTTAAACCAAAAGCTATCTCAAAGTGGCAAAGAAAAGAAGTATTTCAGAAGATAAGCAACAGCTCAATGCTGTATCTCTATTGAGTATCAGCCTTTCCAACCTCATGCTAATTTTTGTTTTCATCTTTTGCCTCATGTCTTAGACCAGTCTTACTGGCTTCTTTCTGCCATCCTCTCCAAAGCAAATATCTGGTTTGAAAACCTCAGTTTTTAGAATGAAAGGTTTTGCAACAGAGCAGTTGAATACCAGTTTCATAAACAGCAGTGAAGTTCTTAGTAGAAATCTATGCACAAGCACATAACATCTTTGAATGAGCATCCATTTTGTATTTCAGCAGTGGTAACAAACAGTGATGACCGGCCTATAACTCCAGGAAAAATGAACCAGCACCAGGGAAAAGAAGGCTATTTTACTCCAACCAAAGAGTTACTTCAGCCATGTCACTGTCCAGGAAGTGCCCATAGTCATGGTAAGACAAAGTTATTTTTTGCAGAGGTTTTAAAGAACTTAAATTCTAACATTATTATATGTTCCAAATATTGGTTCAAAATCACCGACTTTTACAATAAAGAGGTAAGGAAGAAAGCATATTGGAATTTTTTGTGTAATTATTTGTATCTTTGTGTTAATCTGAAAGAGGAAAAATACATTATGTGATGCACTAGTTTATTAAGGCATGCTATGATTTGTTTGATGGGAGAGCAGTTCACATGATGGTAAATGATTATTTGTGTAGTCCTGTAAAACCCACAGTAATGTTCTTCTCTCAGTATTCAAGCTGTGTCTTTATGCAGCATTGTTATGATGTACCATAAGTGGAACTTTGGTGGAAAGATACTTCAAATTACTTCAATAACAAAGAAGTAATTAAATTACTTCTACTGAAAGGTCCTTCTCTTTAGAAAAAGAAAAAAAAAAAAAAGAAAAGTCTCAACACTATTTTTTGCCAGCTTTAAAGAAGTCTCTCTGCCTTGCTAAACTTGTTGAAAACAAACTGTGCATCCGTGAGAACTGATTGGATGGAAAGAGAAACTCAGTAGACCTGACATGCTGATAGACTAGAAAGAAACAAAAAACAAGCAATAATTGGTCTCCTTGTGCTTATTTGCATTTGAAACTACTTGCATTTGTTGCTCAGGAAATCATTGGACATCATTCCTGGGGTGTGTGAAGTTCTTAGTGAAAACTTCAGGCTTTTAAAATTGATGTTCTCTTCCCTTTTACTGTTGGCAGCCATGATAGTCATCCATGCTTCCTTTAGTTTATTTCATGAGTAGTGTTCCTGACATGGTTTTATATTTTTACTGGTTTTGGTATGACTCTCCCTAACTACCATAGCTTGCTTTGTCAGAGTAATGACTCTGGTGTTTCAGAGTAATAAAGGCAGTGTCTTAGGTCACTTTGAGTCACATTCCTGTTGTCCCATTCAGTTCTATTAGACAAGAAAATAACTTTGAAACAAAGACAGTTGTTACTGTGCTGAATCTGTTAGTATTTTAGTGTATTTTAAAGTTATTATGGTAGTATTTTTGGTACTACACACAGCTAGCTCAGATATATTTTCTAATTCCTGGTGTTATCACACTGGAACAGCACTTGATGTCCTCTGGCTTATGTCAAACTTAGCCTGGAAATATTTTCTGTACAATATAAATAAAACTTGTTTGTAATTTTTATTATGTTGAAAGAACTTTTGGTTATTTTCTCTATGTACTGTGTTGTATGTTTTACTAGAGAAATGCTGATGTTATGTAAGTGTATTTGAATACTCTAATGAACTCTTCCTTTTAATATTGATGCTCCCACTAAGTTATAAAGTCAAACTGTAGTGTTTCTTCAGGACTTTGACTCATAGGAAAATTATTAAAATGGGCTTGCAAAGCACTTGATTGTCCTACATCAAACTCCTTGCAGTTAATAAGTTTTTCTCTCCAAATCCTTTTTTCTTCTGAATATTTCAGGGCTTATATAAGTGAATTTAAGCCAGTTAAGTGTATTTGTGCCTTTTTTAGCATCAATCATTACTGACTTAGTTTTCCAGGAGCACTACTAGGTATAAGGCTCTACTTTCATGAGACAAGAAATTTGGCTTGCATTCAATTTATTAGAGAAATGGTACAATGTGGGCTAGGCTTCAGTAACCCACAATTACTGTCTTGCAGCCTATCTACAGCTTGGGACCTGATTTTTTTTTGAGTGGGTTGACCAACCTTTAAAAATCAGGTGAATATTCAATGGCAGTTATTCCTATGGGAAAATTACAGTGCTGGCAAAAATGTGAGTTTATTACATTGGAGAAAAAGAGATGTAGTGGAAGCCTGAAAAATATGAAGTAGAACAGAGCTTAATATAATGGAGTGAGGCTGTTGTAACTGAAATCCAGTTAACCAAGGTCTTTACAATGTGCCTGTGGTATGGTATAATGACATAGGGAATGTTTAGATACAGAATTTGAAGGCATTTACAAGGAACTAAATGGAAGTACTTTTAGTCACTGACAACTGAAGTCATCCTTAGGAGATGAGTAATGTAAATAAACAATTCAGTATCATGCTAGGCACAGAATAACAGAGAATCAAAATAGAAAATGTATGATACCATCTACAAAGAACTGATGAAATATATTTAAGGTAGAACTGTGGCACAGGTACTTAGCTTTTGCTGCTGGGCAGTTGGATGTTGTGCAATGCTGTTTGACCACTTTTACCTAGGCTGCTTCTGCCTGAATAAAAAGCACCTGTGTTGCAAGGCCGCTTAGGCATAGAACTTGTAGCCCAGAACCAGGTGAGTCAAAATGAAACAAAGCCTGTGATGGGGCAGTCTCTGGAACAACCAGCACTAACTTTGGTGTTAATGGGGAAACCACCATGGCTGTCCAGCAGCTATCTAGGGATAGACGTGCTCAGTGACTCTTGTTTGGAAAATCTACTGTAACAAGCTTAATTTGTGTCATCTGCTTGTGTTTTAGGTAAGATCCTAATGACAAGAATTACAAATATGGTTAAAACTACATGAGTCTTAATGCAAGGGAAGGAAGGTGAACATTTAAAATCAGTTTGAGTTACCTCTTATTTGGAGCAAAAAGAACCATGTAATATGTCAATGTAAAGTTGTAAGTGGTATGTATTTTATAATTTAGGTGCTGCTGTATATAAGTACTTTGTTTTCATTTCTGACCACAGCTCTGGATTTCAGAAAGCTTCTGTTTTCCTGTACTTGGTTTTTTAGCTTAAGACATGTCTTCCTCCTCCCTCCCTCCTGTTGCTCTTGTGAGATTGAGCAGAGTATGTTGTCTGAGACAGAGATGGGGGTCTTCTTCTTGGAGTCCAATACAGATTTATTTGATAAATGTAGAGTGTGATTTGATCTGGCAGCATTGTCTAGTGGTTGCTCAGCAAAAGTCTATTTAAAATGTCACTGTTCTGTGTACTCTTTGCACTGTTTTACAAAATATTTTCAAGATCCTTGAAGTTACACTGTCCTTTATTCTGAGGCTGAAGTAGCTTACCTGTGAGGCTACAGACTGGCATGTGTAGGTGTGGAGGTCACACTTCTACAGGAAGCTTTAGCAATGTTGTTTGATGGAAATGTGTTAAAATAAGGGATGGTGGAGATTTTTCCAGTATGATTTTAACATATGCAGAAAGTTTAGATTTTAGTGGCCAAACACTAACTTGGCCATATATAGCATTGATCCTGAGGTGGGGTTTTAATTTTAATTTTTGTGTATTTTATTTATTCCTGCTTTGTCCATCAAGTAGTTAACTGGAGCATCAGAATAGACTAGTCCTGATAATAATGCTACAACTAATGTGTCTTGAACAGACTAATGATTATAGTATGTTTTTTTGCTCAATATTTTATTTAGACTTGTCAGACTTGGAGAAGGACCTAAATAATTCAGTAGCTTTTTGATGGAAACTTTAATAATCTTGGGAAGTTACTTTATCTGTGAAGCTTTGCTTGTGTTGTGGGATGGTGTGTCTTTAGGGCCTAGTGGGCACCATGGCCCTTCCAACTCAGCAAGACTGTATTTTTTTAAGTACAGTCATATAGATGTTAGTAGTGCTAAATCATCTCTCAGTTCTAGCAGCTGACACACAGTATGGTGCTAATTTAGCTCATATTCTGTGTTTGCATTCAGTGGTTAAAAATGTTATTAACTATTAATGATCAAACAAGTAAACTTTCATTGAACTTACTTTTGGAATGTTTCCTTTTTTAACCTAGCATGGGACCAAAAGGAACAATTGATAAAATTATTTTGTTGTAGTTGAAAAATTGACATTAAAAATACCAAGTACAAGACTGCATTTTCAAAAGTTGTAGAGCAGAACTCTGCTTGCTGATGTAATCTGTTTATGTCAAATTATCCCTGGTAAATTGAATTCTTGTAAATCTTATTAACTCAAGCATACTGATTTATTTCTTTGATAAAATGAATTAATGCAGAAATGGCAATCACATAAAAACTATTTTAAAAGTCAGCAGTCTCCTTTTAAATTATTAATAATGTTTTTAACTTACCAATACTTTCTGAAAACATATTTCAAACTTTTTATGAAGACGTCACAGATACTTAAGTAGCAATATTTGTGGTAAATACAGAAATCTAGTAAGAGAATGCTTGAAAATGTCAGACTTTTCTGTATTTTTCCTGTCTTTATTTAAAACATCAGTAAGATGCAGATGAGGTGGGATGTGTGTCCCCAGAAGGAGCCTGAAACAGGATCTGCCTTTCTTTTCCAGCAGAGCAGTAGTAGTTGTTAATTCAATTTGCAATGCAATTAAAAATATATTGTGTTACATGACTAAGAAACAGAAGTGGTTTAGGTGCAGGGAGGAGGGTTGACAGTAGAAACAAAATGATATCTGCTAGTGATGATAATGATGACACCATGAACTGGAAGGAAGTGAAGGTGATTTTAGGGAAGAGTGAGGGCATTTTTGGCTGTGCTGAACTTGTGCTTTAAATAGCTCCAGAGGAAACATTTCAAGGATATGCCAGTGCTAGGATTTTAATCCACAGGATGCTGCATTTTTGGAGAAAATAGGAATTTAAGTATTTTTGTATGTGACAGAAGGTGGAAAGCAAAGAACAGGCATTTTCAAGAAGTAGGTCCTAAAGAACAGTTATTAGCTGTTGAAGGGATGAGATGCCTTTGGAGCCTTAAGGACGCAGAAAATATCAAACTCAGATGTTACTGACTGTGTACCCAAGGCAACTAACAAGTTAAAGCTGATTTGTTGTTGACCTGTGCAACTTGCAGCTTTAAAAACCATTTGTTTCAGTTGTTCGGCTCAGTTGACAGCAGGAACAGTTTGTTTCACTGGGCAGTAACAAAGGTCTTGGAGCTCCTGACTGGTCATCCCTGTTCTGGGTTCCTGGTGGTCAAGAAGCCCTGGAGATACAGCAAAGCATCTCCTCTTAACTGTCAGCAGAAGACAAATTGCTGTGGACCAGTAGAAGGAAAGATGCAGCCTTGTGACAGTGAACTCGAAGCCTCTTTGAAGTGTTAGCACCTCTGCCTAAGACAGTCACTTGGCTGTGGTGCTCTGGGCACATTTCTGCCAAGGGTTCTTCCATATGGATGCATGAGGCTGAAGCCACAGCACTGGGGAACTGCCTTGGAGCTGGGGAGAGAAATCCCACTGCCCATAATTACAGCAGTTGGATGCATTGAGCACAGGTGAGGCTGGAACTCCACTGGGAGTTGATCCCTGCTAAAATGCCAGTTTGGGTTGGTATTTGTTTTCAGCTAGTGCTTTCAGTGTGTTAGTAATTCTTTTTGATAAGAATATATTTGGCTTGCAAATGGCAAAATTTTGCCAATCGATCTGGTTCCAAACCAAGCTGTTTCCTGGATAGTTGGGCTATATTTTATATTCAATAGTGATTTCTGTTTTTCTTCTTACCTTTCCTATGTGTTTACTTTCTATATGTAGGCAGACTTAGTCATGGAGTAACTTCATACAGTCTCCTCTTTGCCTTCACTGTGTCTGTTCTTTGAATAAAGAAGCTGAAGAATGGCTAAATAACTCACTATCTTGACACAATAAGAACAATATCAGTCATCCTTTGTTACTTCACTTCATAGTCCCATAACTGTCTCATTGTCTCACTGCTAAAGAAGAACTGTTCAAGTTCTGCTTGAGGCTCTCCAAAAACCTTTTTTTGATACTTCAATATTAACAGTAAGTGTTGCTTCTGAAGTAAGGCACCTTGTCTGCAGAGTAAATGCATTTAATGTCTTAGAAAAATGTTAAGAATTTTGCTTTCTCCTGCCACATAAGAATTCTTTCTAAAACCTTGCAAACCCTCATGCTTGAAGACTCTTAGTCTTTCTTGTATTATTAGGAGGCATTTTAATTTGTCTTGCATTGCTTTTGATGATGAGGAAGTATTTGTAATCAGCAGTGTGTGGGAGCCATGGGCACTGGTTGTTCTTTAGGTGGTACTGGATTAATGCCTGTTAATCCTGCTGCAGGGTCCTGAGCCTAAGGACACAGGTGATCACTTTTTCAGTTTTTCAACAGAGTGTGGAAGTGAAGCCCCAGTTCCACAAAACTGTGTAACCTATTTGGAGTAGCTTTAGTGATGCTTGTCTTAAATGGGGTGTGAGTGAGGCTCTGGTCACAGTAGGAGGAAGGAGCTTCAGCCCTAAATAATGTGATCTTAGTCTGTGTTATAAAACTGAATTTCTTGTAAGATGTTTTAAGTTCTGCTGTGTGTGGTTACATGAACTTGACCTCCTGCTTTCTTACAGCCATGCGTACTCTGGCACATTCCTCTCTGCAAGTCATTGTGTTTATTAGAACTTGCCATTTCTGAAATGTTACTCCACCCAGTATTTGTGGCTTGGGTAAATTGCATATTCTGCTTTCTGTGTGGGTATAGCTTTATGAAAGTGTGGTACTGGGTTTAAAAGGCACAGCAGTGATTGATGTGAAACATCTCAAGCAAGTTCTCTTTCTTCATGACAGTCTCTGCAGGACTGGCCTACTTGAACCTGAGCCTTGACTTTGAGAATTTCATAAGGGCTGAGAGGACAATGTTGAAACCTGAGCAGTGAGCAAAGCTATTTACTCTGTGTGGGAGGAGCTGAGCAGGCTGTTAGCAAGTGAGGAGGTGCAGCCAAGTACAGTTGCCAGCAGCGCATGGGGAGTCTTGGTGGTCATTGGTCACCCCTCTCAGGCTTGCCTCTGGAATTACTCCTCAGCTAAACTGCACTGGACTTGGAAATACCAGGGAACAGAAGACTATTTGGTGAAAGAAATTTGCCTCTCTCAAGTACTCTCCAACTTGTAGCCTCATGGTTTAGGTATAATTTTTTTCTGAATCAAATATCAGTGCAGAAGGCAAGTATATCTTTAATACCCTTTTTATTAAATAGGAAAAAACCTGCTTTTACTTCAAATCCACATGTGAAAGTCAATTGTTAGATAAAACCTTCATAGGTATGATTGTCTACCTGTTTTCTTTTTCTGTTTTCTGCATGCTGCAAAATAATTCTCTACTGCATGTAGAGAATTATTTATGACCTTTTCATGGACTAGGGGGAGAATTCTACTGGAAAAGGTAGTAATGTTGAAATGTCAGGGCAAATTGCATCAAAATTGCAGGGCAAGTCTGAAAAGCTTCTGCCTTCCTCTACTACACCAAGTTTTCCTTCCTCTTTCTTTTCTCTCTAGCTTTCACAGAGTTTAGTTTTAAGAAGATTTTAGCTTTTCCTTGGGTACCTGTAAGGGGAAAAGGATTTTTTGTTTACTTTCCATCACTATCCATAGTTTTACTACTTACTGTATTACTGCATCAATATCAGTTTTTAGAATGTGTTAGTTATTCTAAACTTCTAAAATCTCTATAAAAAGGATTATTTTAGTGAAAATTCCTTATTTGGTAGTCCAGATAGATTTGATTTGAGTTCAATTTCATTGAATTCTTGCCTTTACAATTTAGAGACGTCTTTTTTGTTAAGACTGTGGGGTTTTTTCAGCTGTAAATATTTTTCCATTGGAGAAATGTTTTAAAACTAAAACCATACTTTGTCAAAAGTCTTCACAAGTTGTCAGAACACATATCTTCTATTTGACTTTGTACAATGAGATTTTACATTTTGCTCCAGGCAATATCCTGGAAGAATGTCTTAAGCACAGGATTAGGATTGGTTTTTCAGCCAGCATTTACTATTTGCTGTTGAAGAAGCCCTGATTCAATATCTAATGGGAGAAATGCATTCTGTCCTTTAGAAAAATATATACATTAAATAGGTTTTGCTTCTCTAAAGAGATTGGCTGAGAATGGATTCTTGTGCTCCCCCCTGCCCTCCTGCCCCAAGATACATAAACTAAATATTTCAGTCCTGTAGGGATTTTTGTGTTCTTACTGATACAGGTGTTTTATAAAACAGAGAAACCAGGAAAGTTTTTGTCTGTTTCAGTGGCATACTTAGTCTAGTGTATCCTGTGGTGACTGAAACTTCTGTTATGAAAAAGCTCATATATATTCATGCACCTGATGCCTTTAAGCTAAAGTGCCGATACCTCCCTGTTTATGCAGGCTTTTCTGCCATGTCTGACTTATGCAGTTGCACTTGGCTGTAGTTCTATTTGTGAGAATCTGAAACTGTGTAAATTTCTAAGCTGTGTATGAGAGTGCATTTTCTAAGTATATCCATTCTTAATGCACTCAAAACTAATATCAAAAGGACAGAAAGCTGCCTGAGACATAAGTCTAAGATCACAAAGTTTGATTTCATCAGTAGATGGACCTATTCTGTCTGAGTTTATTTTCAGGAAGGAGAGTGGAAGAAAAAGCATTTATGGGATTTTTTGGTGTTTGCTGGGGGGAAGGCAATGAAGGAGAAAGCTTAAATCAGATTTTTTTTCTTTTTCTCCTCTGTTGTAGTGGTGAGACAGAGTCATATTTTGATAAAAGACTCAGAGCCTGCCTCTCCTGTGTTGCTGTTGAGTTAAAGCAGAAGGTGCTTAGAATACCTGGATAACAGCTTCCTTGACTGAAGAGAGCCTCAGAGAGGGGAAATGTAACATAATCTGTATTGAAATTGTTAATTTTGTCTACCCAAAGAGTTCAGTTTCAGTTCTAAATGGAGAAAAGGGCATAGGAAGGAGAAAGAGGTATTTTAATCTGTTCCTGTTTACAGTTTGACTACATGAGCAGTGTCAAGGGACTTGAGAGGGCATGGAGAGAAGTAAGGGAAAGGCCTTCATGACTATGTTGTTTCCTGAAACCCCTGCAAATGCAGCTGCTCCTTAGGAACGTGAACAGAAGGTGGCAGAGAAGACTGAGCTGTGAAACAAGCTGGTGGGCTGGCAGGTAGGGCCCAGGGCTGGAGGCAGATGCAGACTGTGCAGGTGTCTGATGGAGGAGCCTCCCCCCTTCAGTCTGTGTGACCCAGCCATTCCAGAAGGAGAGAGACATGGACACGGCTGGATTCTGGTGTCAGCAGAGTGCTCTGGGCAGGGTCACAGCCCTGACTCTGAAAGAGGAGATAACAGCCCCATTAACTGGGCAAGGTAGGTCTGTAATGAGAGGATACAGTTCCTTCCGTGTGTAAGAGGAGTTCTACTGCAGCTTTCTCTTGATTTCAATTGGAAAAAAAGAAAATGCATATTATGAATAGATTTGAACCAAGGTATTTGCTCTGTTTTGTAGTTAGGACAGATTTGGAGAGGTGATATGGAGCTGTGTTTATTAAAGCAAAACCAAAACAAAACCAAACAGAAAATAAATCTAGTGTTCTCCCTCCTTGCATTTCCTCATTGCCCTTCCACTCCACTCCTTTAGTTTTTTTAGCTGCTTTTTCTGTTCCTTCTGGGACATCTTGAAACAAGGACTGTTTCAGCTGAAGGAAGTGTGAGCAACAGGATTGGATAAATGGAGACAGGCCTGAATACATGATGCTTATCCAGTTTTTCCTATTCCCTGTGCTTAAGTGAATTGTGTTTTTCATATAGCATATAGTAGTTTCTGTTGATGGCTATCTGTGCCTCATCTTTGCTTTTTCTGATACATCTTTTTACCTTGTCATACTTTGGGAAGTTAACTACACTTCTTTGTATAAGGCCATACAGTAAGTAGTATTATTTGAGGGTTAATCATGTTCATGCTGCTATTGATTTAATTTATGGCATGTGATTCACATTGTAAGAAAAGGAGAGGATGGAATAAGGTAAGAATTCAAGTTCTTATTTTCAAGGCAGTTCTTGGTGTCCTATTGTCCTGGTTTTTAGTAGAGAAGGTTTCAAAACCTGTTTTGTCAGAAGTAAAGTTTGTGGGGAAAATGGGACCAGCAGAGAAACACCAAATGGGAAGGAAGTTCCAGATTTGCAAGAGGGTGGCTGTGCACACTAGTCCTTGCAGCAGAGGCTGCTGATGTAACAGCAGTGGATGAAGGTGGTTAGGGAGCGATTATTTGACTTCATTATGGTAGCTGCCAGCAGGAAGAGTTTGGATCAGCAGATTTCTAGTCTTGAATCGCAGTTTACTGGAATCCTTTCTGTGTTTAAAATTTAAGCTGGCCCATTTAAGTGTTTTATTCATTGAATAAAATATTTGGAGCATTAATAATAAAAAGCCTTTTTTGTGGAGATTATTTAGGACAGCTCTTCTGTGAGTTAAGCTGGTTTGTTTATAAAAATATGGGAGAGTTTTAAGAAGAAAAATCAATTGCATCACCTTTTAAAGAAAAATAAAGAAATTAAGATGTAGAGGCCATAGCAGTCAGTTGACAAAAACTAGTTAGGTGAGTGCCTGAACAGGAAAGTTCAATTTGGCTGCGTAATGCAAACGATTGACTCCCTTTTCTGATTCCCATAGTGTACCACAATATCAAACAGGGAAGCCACAAAGCTCATGAGTTGTCCTTTGTGCAATATAAATTTGGGACATGAAAGACTAACAGGAACTCAATTTAAGGATTCCTTAAAACTTAGATACCATTTTTGTGTACTTAGAAATGAGTAGGACTAAAACTGAGAGTTAAAAAATAAGATGTGATGTGTTTCCCAGGAAAAAAGGAGCTGAAGCAAAGGCATTCCACTTTAAGCATCCTAAGAGCTTTGATGAGAGGAGTATAGTGTTGCTTGGCTTGCTGCTGATTTGGCAGCCTCTGTCTCTTCACTGCATTTTTCATGTGCGCCCTTCGTTTGTTTCTTTTTTTTCCTCTTTTGTATCTTACTCATCAGAATGTGAGGTAAAAGGCTGCTACTGCAACACTCTTGCTCCAAGCAGCTTATGCTAACCAGCTTTCACAGAGAACATAATCCTTACACAAACACCTTAACTCATGAAGGAAGAAGGTCCAGTGCGACGTAGGTTTTCTTCATGTGCTGGGATTTCATCTGTGTTTTCTCCAAGAGCTGATGGCCGAAAGCTCGTCCGGAACGCTTCATTTGGCGGATATAACGAGCTCGCTCCTGCTCTACCAGGTTTGTTTTGGTCTTGCATTTCTTAAAATGTACAGAAGCAAATCTAATGTCTGCCTCAAATTTTCATGCTTGAATGAAAGTAATGTACTGAGATGTGGGTAGAAATCAGAAAGAGTATTGCTTGTATGCAGTTTGATAACAGCTCTTTGTAGTGGCAGGGCTTGCGGACAGGGAAAGGAGCAAGTTAGCTTTCACACTGCCGCAAATCTCACTTCAAAATGCATTGGTGTGTTTGAGACTGACTGGAATGTTTGTTTTGGTTGTTTGGGCTTTTACGACTGAGGTTCTGTGATGTGGTTTATAAATGCCTTCCTTTCTTGTACTTTGCACTGCTGTTTCCACTGCTCTCCTCCTCCCCCCCCACACCCCCAAATGGATCTGCTTTAAAATTGTAAGGTACAGCAAAAGGTTTATATTTAGCTGTAACTACTGGAAAATCCGCAGGCTGGTCATCAATGGTTTGACATAAAATGACAAGATAGAAAATGAGGGCTAAAAACATAGCTTTGGTAAACTCTGTAGTGCAAGATTTTGAAGACTTAAAACCTCTGAAAGGGCTTTAATCTCCTTTTGTGCAGATTTGTTGTTTCCTGAAAATCAGTACTGGAATATTGTAATGAATTTGTAGATCATTGCATGTCATTGTTCATAATGTGCACATTGTTCATAAGCTTCTGACGTAGGTACCTGAATTTCAGCAGTTTATTTCATAAAGCCTCAGTGCTTGAAAATGTGTTACAAGGTCACCCATTCCTGAAGGGGGACATAGTACAAACTGTGCATTCTTTCCAGAATTGCTGTGGATGTGTGATTTGTCTTGTGCATGCGCAGAGATGCACTTTATTGTGTAGTTCCACGGGGCCAGGATGGTGGGGGGGGGGAAGGGGGGAATAAAATAGTTTTCACTTTCTATTGCCTGCCTCCTGCAGCATGGCTCACTGAATTTGTAAGCCCTGGTTCTGAAGCCTCAGAGCAGAGTTGGGTGCAGACCATGGGGGAGGTTGCAGACACCATGTTTTATTGAACATTTTTATCCTGGAATGTTTCCTTTCAGTCTGTTTCAGGATATGATTAGCCTTCTACCAAGAATCTAACACTGAGTTTTATCCAAGCTACTTGCAAAACAAAAGATCTCAAAGCTTGAAAGCATGGGGTTGGCAACTAGATAGGTGCTTCCTATCTTTAAAAGAAGTGTGTGTAGTCTGGTAATTAGTGGGAAAAAAAGGAGTCTTGTTTTTTATTTGCTTCCTTTCTGGATAGAATTCTGCAGCTAAAGCTGATCACTGTTCATAAGGAGACAGTGAATGAGTACTTAAAATGCAGAACAAATGGAAAGCGGTTTTTAATGAAAAAATTCAAGTGTGTACATAGAATTTAAAAACTGCTTACTCTTTTGGACTCTTGCATATATCTCTGAAGAGTTTCAATATTCCTAACATGCTTAATGAACATACTTTTTCAGACTGGTTTAGGCAAAGAGTAATTGTCTGTTTAAAATATACTCATGTATAGTTACAGTGATGACAGTCTGGTTATTTTTTTTTTTATTTTGTGGTGCTTACAAAAGAAAACACTACTGTTAGAAAATACATAAAAGGACTTTGCTTACTTTTCTGATTACTTTGCTTTCAAAGTCCATGGAGGAATCTGAATTAGTTAATATGGGATTGTACTCCTAAATTGTCAGTAAGCTTTTGACAGTCAGTCAGTTAAAAAGATTATGGTTCCCTGTGTTCAATTTTTTAAAAAGATTTTTCCTTTTTTTTCTGATATGTTTATTGTATAGCAACAGTATTGATAATCCCCACTAAGTACAGCTCATGGTTCTTCCAGGAGCATTTTCCAGCTGAAGTATTTGTTCTTCAAAACTGCACATGCACACCAGTAATCACATCAGGCTGTTCCTTTCTTTTCACTTGGAAGTCAGTAACACTGTTGCTTGGATTGCTGTTTGTGATCTTTTCATGCATTGCATTGCTTTTCTGCTGTTTTTTCTGTATGCTTGAAAAAGAGCCTCCAGTGGATAGTAATTATTTCTTTTATGAATAAAATAGATCTGACATTAAAAAGTAACATGCTTATTTTCTGATGTATTTTTCTCATGTATCATAATTGCAGATAGCATTTATTGAGAGGCACAAAGCCAGTATTCAAGATGTAAGAGTTATGTGGTTGTTTTTGGTTTTTCCCTTCCTTCAAAATTGACTGAAGGGACAGATTGTGTGTGCAACTTCAAAAAGTGTATGTTATGCTTGAAAATTGAAATCTATTATCTGGACAGGTTGGGGGTTTTTGAAACTGTACCCTGCCACAGTCTTAATACTAAATAGTCTTTAATTTTGCAGTGTATATATCCTAGTTTTTGTCAACAATGTTTTGAAGATTTTTGTTTTGTTTTGTAGGGGGTTTTTGGGGGGTTTGTTGTTGTTGTTATTGACTGCATAATCTGTCTGAATCTCTAAAGCAGCACTGTTTGATTTTGTTTCATTGGTGTCTTGCATGCAAGGGTTGTGGTTCCTCTGTCAGGCTCTTAAATCTCTCTGAAAGCTCCTAATGAGTTTTAATGTAGATTTTCACCTGCAAGTTTTGGAAGAACATGCAGGTGAAAATTCCTACTGAGTGCTCACAGTAGGAATGCACTAATGGACAGTTTGCCTTGGCTTCTGAGGTCATACCATGAACTGTGGCTGACTGCAGTGGCACTGGGATCAGCTTTCAGAGCCCATGGCACCTGAGCTGTTGTGATAAGGAAGGTCATGCTGGGAGAAAGCCTGTTGAGGTGTAGTGTTGCTTTGGACGCAATCGCTGATGCTCAGAACTACTTGAGAGAGCACAGCAGTGGTGCTCCTACCTCTAAAGATTGCTTTCAGGATTGTACGTAGAAAATGATACATAAATTCAAAGGATTCAATAAAGAGGAAATTACAGAAAGGACCTGTCTTCAACACATGAATTTCTACATTGTCAAATGTGGGCTCAGGTTATTTTGTTAAGGAGCTGCTGATTGAGTTACAAGGTGGGAATAAATATTAGGTCTAAAATTTTAGGCCCAAAACCACTGCTGATAAATATTGAAAAACTTGAAAGACTTTATTATACCCTGCTTCTAGCCTCTTTTGCTCTGGCAGTCTCTGCTCCAGACAGCTGTCTGTATTGTGAGCTTATCCCTCTATACAGGGGGAGGTCACCAGTAGGATGGTAGGGGATGGCAAGCTGGATGGCTGGGTTTCCTCACAGACCAAGACTGGGGCAGTGCAAGGTGTTCCAGGAGGTGCAGCACCCTGACTTGGCTTTGCTAGCCCCTGAGAGAGCCCTTTTCTGTGCTGTGGGTGAGGAGGGGAACAGTCTGTGTGGTGGGTAAGTTCATGGATCAGCTGGCACGCACACCTCTGCAGCTCGAGACACTGAAAGCAAGGAGGTGAAATTCATGGAAATGCAACTGAGCTTTTCATTTCTTCTTGGTGGTACTGATACAAAGCTTATTTGTGAAAATAAAAAATGTATGTCTGTTGGATAGCGGTGTGAAAAGTCCATAAAATTGTTGTGCTTCAGAAAGCAAGCTTGGAATTACAGCTTCTCTTCTGTAAGAAAAATCCTGACTTAGCACTTCCTTGCTGATTCTTCTTCACTGAGGTTTCTGTATATTCTGACTTCCCAAAAATGGGAAAGTAATTAGAAAATGCCTGCATTGCATTTTCAGTGGGATTTGATTCATTTTTTTGGGCAGTGGATGAGGAGAAAGCCTCTGCTATGGTTCTGGTGTCTGTTTGACTGCCTAAGATTGGCATTGATTCCAGTATCTTCTAAGTAAACCAAGGCAAGAGTAGCCTCTGAGGCTTTAAACAACCTTGTTTCATGCCTGATAACTAGTGCTGTAGAAAATGTGCTTTTGCATTTGGTATTACCTAGGAAATACAGCTTCTGGTGTCTAGTTTGTTTGTGAATTCCCTAGTACTACAAATCTTCTACCTGTCAAGGTACTCCTTTCCTGTTGTCAAATGGTCTCCTATGTTACAGTTTTCATTAGCTGCACAAGTCTATTGCAAGTGTGTTGAAAGAATTTAAAAATTAAGGATTTAATGAACTATGCCCAGATGGGGCGTCTATAAGGATGTTAAAAAGTTGTTTGTAAAGGCATGTAGAGCTTCCTTTCTGTGAACGTAAAATGGGATATTGTACTGCAGTATATAATTTTTAAAATCTGGTCTTACAAAGGAATATCTGCACAAAGTAATAAATGTAAAGGGAGAAAAATCCCCAAAAGACTGATTACCAGACCAAAATCAAGAGGAATCTTAAGATTTTTCATGTAACCTGGAGATCAGCCTAATGCCCCTTTAACTCCATGAATCTTCCCGGGATGTGTAATTGTGACAAATGAATCAGTTCTGTCTTAGAATTTCTACGTATTAAAAGAAAGTTGTGGAAAGCTGAAGATAATAATAACAAAAAAAAATAATTCCTACTATGGACAAGCTACCCAACACTGCTACAAAAAGTTAAAAATTCTTTCAAAGCTCATAGTTTCCCTTCACATACCCACATTCCCCTGAAAAATGTGAAATCCAGGAGTTTCTGGTAAGTCTTCTCATTTCAGGGATCAGAAGACCGATTTCCATTTCAAAGTCAGGACCATGCCCAGAGGGATGCTCCAAAGCCCTGGTGGTGTCCATGGTGCAGTGTGCCTGCTGGTGCCGTGTCTGGTGCCGTGTCCAAAGCTGCACTGTCCTGCTGGTGCCGTGTCCATGGGTGCAGGGTGTCCCTGCTGGTGCTGTGCCCTCTCACAGGCACAGCTCTTGGACACCCCTGGGCCAGGCTTCTCGGCTGCCTGGGCTGTTCTGAAATCCATGCCTGAATTCACGGTCTCATCTGCCTCCTCTTCAGGGGGTGTCTAAATGATGGCATGCTGACTTACTTAGATAAATGCATTGTGCAATTTGTTTTTTCCCTCTTTATAAAAGCCTTATGCTGCCACCACTCTCTTCAAATTAAATTGATCAACAAGTGAGATGTCTTGTAAGCACAGGAGGCAATTTTTCTGTGAGAGGGTGCCAGGTTCTCAGTATATGTTCTGTGCCACAGAGCAGCTGTGTGGCAGCACCCATACCAGTCGTGTCCTTGTTTTCCACTGTCACACAGACAATAACTTACTCTGCTTTCTGGATACTGGGGAAGCGTGGGGTTTGTCACAGAAGAGAAACATGGGATTTTGACAGCTGTTTTAATAAAAGGCCTTGTATTTATGCTTCTTGAGTGTCCAAGTTGAAAGTATAGGTTCAGGGCAAATGTAAAGAACTTTTTCCATTGTCTTGCAAAAAAAATCCTGACTAGTGATTTTAATCAGTTTTGCTTTCATGTAGGTGCTATTTAACAATTGTCTAGCTACAGAAAGGTTCAGAAATGAGCAAATAAAAAAAGGCTTTATTTAGTACTCTTCTCTGTGCCTGCATGATGCAGGTAGGGTGGAATGAGAAAATAAAAGGTCAAAAGTTGGCATGTTTTATTTAAATTTCATCAGGTTATCGGATCAGGTACAAAATTATCCAAATACAGTGCACTGTTCTTGCCTCTCAGTGGAAAGTATTAAATTCATGTATATGATAGTAGCTGGTATGTTTTCAACTCATGAAATAGATTGGTATGTATATGCTATTTGAAAATCTGATTTACTTGTACTTTTTAACACATTGGCAAATTTATTTCAAAAGCTAGTTCATACAAATTTTATTAATGAATTTAAATCATTTGCAACAATGCTGTTTTTTCTTTAAGGTTCTGACAAAGGGAAGGACGATGCGTCCCAAAAAGACGATGCAGCATATTCTATGTCAAAAAGCAAGGTAAGGAACACAACCTCCTAACCTGTCTTAAAAATTTAGGTGTGTAAAGAAGCTACACATTTTTAATTAAGGTCAAATGTGTTTAACTTTTGTTGTAGATAATCTTGAAGATTACTCTGCAGATTCAGCAATGGATAAAGATTAAAGGGAATCTCTTAATATAGTTCCCAGGATGAAGTCACATCCAAATCTATGGTTCAAAGTAGGGGAAACTAAATGTGAAGTCTTCCTGTGGTTGTTTTGGAGTGGGATATTGCCTTGCCATTGAGTTTAAAGGCTCTAACTTACTTACCCAGCCATGTGGTTTTCTATTTTCTGCTAGGATATCCACTGTCTTTTTAAAGAGGCAAATATGGTAACAGGCACTTAAACAGATTGTTGGGGTGCAGCAGATTGCTGGGTTGCTCTGGAAGGTGACAGCTAGCTCTCAGGGAAAAGGGGAAAATTCTTGCTTTTTGCTGCTTTCGCACACAGCTGTTCCCACAGAACTCTGTGCTGGGCACAGGCAGCCACACCCCTTGGAGACAGGGTTTGCACTCGAGGTCTTGACACAAATTTTTCTGTGGTATTTGATATATCAGAGCCATAAAGACAAACATTACAAAGATACTGAAAGAAAATGAAGAGGCCTAAAGATTATAGTAGCATTTCCAGGATTAAATGGTGTCATTGAAATTGCAATGGGATAAGCAGTTTGGTGTCTGCAGCGGATGCTGCAGTTTTGTGGTGTGTAGCTAAGCATTTCAAACTGTTGGTGTCTTACATGTGACTTGGGATCACAAAACTTTGAATCTTTTTGCTTTACTGCATCCTAGAGCCTCACTTGTCAGGAATATCAGGGAAGCATACTTCACTATCCAGCTTTCTTGTGATCAAAATATTTAAATTGGTGCAGAAACCTCCAAATCAGTTTGACTTGGAAATCAAGTTAATATAGTCTCTTTTGACTTGGATTTATTCCAGACTCTGAAGAATCATATACTTTTGACAATCCAATTCCCTTTTCCTCTCCCTTATACTTATTTTTTCTTAGCTTTTGTCTTAACAGGATCTTAATCTTTGGGTTCTTTGCTATTACATTTTTTGTGTTTTTCTGTCAAAGATGATACCAATATTCCTACTTCTGCCAATATTTGCTTTTCTTCACCCTTTTTTTTTTTAATTGCTGCATGTGGGACTTGATTTTACTAATGAAAGTGAAATAGCAGCCCTTCTTTCTAAGGGAGAATGCAGAAGCAGTAATGGGACTTGCCTGGAATCTGCTACTGAATGTACCTTGCTGGGAATTACAGCAGGTTCTCTTAAAGTGTTTTCTTCTAAATTTTTTATCCCATCTGCTTTGTGTGGATATAACAGTGAGAAGGTTACTGGCTTAAAAATACACACACAGATCACTGATCTGTCTCCTAACATTGAACAGCTAAATGTAAACCTTTATTCAGTGTCATATTAATGAGCTTTAAAACTGAGACAATGAGAAAATTCATTTTTTAAGTAGGGAAACTTATTTGGTTTGAGACTTTTCTATGCATGACCTTTAGACTGCCTTCGCTTTCTGTTGGTGAGCAACTAGAATATTTATGAATGTTTTGTTTAAGTTGTTCCATTATAGCTTGCATAATGAGTTCATTAACCCTTCTTATGTGACAATGATAATCATTTTCCCCCTCTTCTGTTACTACATTTAAAGTACTGTATTTCCTTTAAATTCTAGAGAGGGGAATTTAATTTCAAGTTGTGCACTCATCTTAAAGCTAAATTTTGAGTGTCAAGAACATGCCTTTATTACAAGATGTTTCCTGTATTTTTCTAAGATAGATACAAAAGGTAAAGAATATTTACTTATCATTAAAATAATTTTGAGCTAAAAATACTTTTTGCCAGTTATTGCACATATCTTTTTTACAGTACCTGAGTAGACTCCTGTAAAGTCTTAGTTCTGAATTAAAGATGAAAAATAGAATCCAGGTTCAATTGTTCTGTACAGATTGTGACTCTTTAGACTTTGTTTCTTTTGTTTGAGCAGCCTGAGTTAAGAGAATGCTGAAGTGCACTGTTTTTATTATAGCTGTAAATTTTACTCCAAGCTTGCATATTTTTGGACTGTCATTTTATAGCATTCCAAAATACCAATTCAGTAAATAGACTTTGCACTGTTGTTTGAAATTTGAAATGGGAACATCTTAAGGGTCAGTTTCAATAAAATGTCCTTGAATTTGAATTGAATACTTAGTTTACAATGTTAAATTATTTTGGTTGGGTTTTTGGGTTTTTTTTTTTTGACAATATGGAAGTTTTGGGTCCATCAGGCTTATGTTTCAGTGCACAAAGAAATACAACTCTCTAACTTATCTGAAGTCTGTATTTAATGCATACCTACTCAATGTTCTCTGACCCCTGATAGGAATGGCATGAAAACTCTATCACAGACTCCTCTTAGACTCCTCTTTTTCCCCTTTTTTTTTTTCCCCCTAAAGAGTGCTGTTCCCAAAGTGAATATTTGGTGGCTTGAGTTCCCTTTCAACTAGCAGGCAGCAAACCTTCAGGTGCAAACTTTGAACCTTGCAAGACATGGGGGAGAGGCGGGGGGAGAAATCATGTGCTGCTGAGGCAGCTGCTTGTCCTGCACGAACGGGACTTGGGTGTCACGAACACCCCTGAGTCTCCTTCCTGCCTGGTGCCACCGTGAGCTCCTTGAAGATGACTTGCAAAGTAATCAGAGCGTGGAATTAGGGTTCAAGGAGCAGAACAAGTGCCATTAGTGGGCAGTTGTACTCTGATGATTTACAGAGCACTGAATCCTAGACTGAAGAGGCTGTATTTCCCTTCATGAGTCACAGGGTAAGTGCCTCTATAGCACTCTGTTTGCAGAAGCTGTCAAGTTGTAGATGAAGACAGCTGATTCTATATTCTGATTCATAAATCCTGGGAATGACTCCTGTTAAAACACCTGGATTCTCCTAAAACATTCTCTCTCTGCTAAAATTATGCTGAACTATTCAAGCATGCTCTGTCTAGTAACAGTCTACATGAGCTAAATACTTGTTCTGTGTGGGTCAGCTGCTTCCAAAGGAACCTCAGACTTCTTTCCCATAAATCCCTTACAAAAAGACACTCCATGAATAGGTGGTGAACAGTTCATGTTATGGGTTTGTTTGGATTTTTTTAAGGGGGGAAGCAGTAGAGAAGTGAGAGGGAATGGGGACCTTGCAAACATAACTGCACTTCGAACACTTGCTAAAGTGCCAGCATCAGTAATATATTCTTGTATCTGCCATTGTCATTTATTTATTATGTGTGTTGTGAATTTCAGTCTGAATCCAAACTTTTCAATGGCTCTGAGAAGGACATCTCTCAATCTTCAAGCAAACTTACAAAAAAAGAATCTCTCAAGGTGAATCTCTCTAGAAATTAATTTCCTCTTCAAGGACTATAAATGCATTCACATAGTTTTTCCTTATTCTCTAATGAGAACACAAAAATGCTGAATAATGATGAGACTTAGGGAATATTTAAGTATTGAGAGAAGTTGTGCTGCTGAGTCTTTTCAAATTTTACTGTATTTTTTACTTGAATAATAGCTTCTATAATGCTGTCTTTGAGATGGCACAATATTGTAGAATTACTCAGATGATAGATTATTTCAGATTGGCAATTGAAATGACAATTCAATTGTCCATTGAATTGTAGATTCAGGACATCTACATGCAACAAAATGACAAATGGAATTATCAGAATAGCAATTTGAATGCATTTCTACTATCTCCTTCCCTCTGTACTGTAGCAAGATCAAACTCCACTTTGGTACCATTGGTACAAAATGGTTTGGTACCATTTGAAGGGAAACATAAAATTATTCTGCTTTAAATGAGGGAGGTACATTCCTGCAGATTTCTCCTAGGAGGGAACATAACTGGTGGGTTAACACCACAGATTAGATAATGTACCTGTATATTGGAATTTGGTTTGGTTGGGCTTTCCTCCCCTTTGATTCTAAGAGGAGCTTCAAAGTTCTCAGTTTCTAAAGAAAATTGCAGAAGAAACTGAAATTATCTGCATCATAGCTGCTCTTGAAGTAATTGTTGACTTTGAAGTCAATACTCTGTTTTAAAGCTGTTTTTTTATATCTGTATTGCAAATTGAATTTTACAGGTTTTTCCTCAGCATGTATTGGCTGATACATTTTTGTGCTGATAACTGGCTTATGGCCATGACATTGTAAACATTTTTATTATTTTTTACAGGTTCAAAAGAAAAACTACAGAGAAGAAAAGAAGAGAGCCACGAAAGAATTACTTAGCACACTCACAGACCCCTCAGTTATTGTCATGGCTGACTGGTTGAAGGTCAGAATCCAAGTGTGGAACCTGAGTTGAAGATGGAGCAGTTAGTTGCTTGCTGCTTTTTGGCCAGAATAGAAAAGGCTCAATCTTTTACTTACTGTTAATGTTTTTCTACAGGCACAGCAGCCACTAATTGCATCCCGAGGTCTCTGTGCTCAAATCCCAGGGGACTAATAAAGCAACTTAGCTCCCACTTACTGCAGTCACCCTACTCACATTGTTCTTGTGTGCATAGCCATCAGTTTGGGATGAGTTGGCTTTACAATTCTCATTTCATCCGTCTCATTTTACACTTTTAAGTGTCTCTGTTACATATATAACAATTGCAAAAATAATTCTGTCAGATAATTGAATATCTGGTTTCACTGTACTTCTGGTAATTTTCCTCTCTTAAGAACTAGCTGGTACTGCTATCTTGAGGACAGCAATTCATATTTTCAACAATAGTGCAGTTGAACTGTCATACTTCCCATAACAGGATGTGTGCATACCTATTTGTAGAACTGGGTATTCATCAAGACAGAAGAACAAGCATACCTTTGCATTCTTTAATAAACCTGGGTAAACTTTTGAAAGCCTTGATAAACCTTGCTTTGAAATAAATAATATATTTCAAAAAAAGAAAAAAAGTCAATGTTAATTTTGTTAAGGAGGATGGTTTTGGTATTGACTTCACTGAGATATAAGTGTAACTATTTATCTTCTAGATTCGTGGTACCTTGAAAAGTTGGACCAAACTGTGGTGTGTACTGAAACCAGGAGTGTTGCTTCTTTACAAAACTCCCAAAAATGACCAGTGGGTAGGAACAGTGCTGCTGAATGTTTGTGAACTCATCGAGAGGCCTTCTAAAAAAGATGGCTTTTGTTTCAAACTTTTTCATCCTTTGGAGCAAACCATATGGGCTACAAAGGTTAGTGGTGGCATGCATGGTTCTTAAGGGATGACTGGCATTATTC
Source organism: Melozone crissalis (assembly GCF_028551555.1). Classification (NCBI taxonomy): domain Eukaryota; kingdom Metazoa; phylum Chordata; class Aves; order Passeriformes; family Passerellidae; genus Melozone; species Melozone crissalis. The sequence continues at coordinate 29,371,254 of NW_026535782.1, read as the reverse complement.
ACCTACAAGTAAAGACAACCTCACTGAAAAGTGGAACTGTGTTTTCTGTTTCAACTTCAGTGGTTTGTGTTGATTCTGAATATAAGCCCTCAACATCTAGTCCCATTCATCAGAAAAAGTATTTGATTTATGCTGCTCTGTGTACTTTAAAAGCTTCTGAAGTGTGGTGTGCAAAGGGTTGCCATTAAAAAGGTTAAAGGCATCACTGGCAAGCACATAAATTAAAGGAATGCATGTTTAACATTATATTTTACATCATTCAAATCTCAGAAATTAAGGTGAGATTTGCCAAAATGAAAGAGTTTTGTTATAAACATTTCTTGTGTCCAACTCTATATTCATGTAGTAAAATTTCACCTTAGTTCAATTTGCTTGTAAGAGTCAAAAAGCAGATTACCTGCTTGTGCAATGATAGCTCATATTGCAACTTGTTAGCCAAGTCTGTTCCTTTTGTTACGATGTTAGGATGATAAATGTTTTCATTCAGTTCTGATGTCTGTTTGCCTTGTCATACCTGGCATAATATTGTGAGCAGCTCTCACCTGTGTTGAAAAGCACAGGTGTGTTCTGCACAACAAAGGTTTGTTTCAGATCTTGTAGGGATCTTTAATGCTTGCTCTTACTCCTTGTTTATAATCTGATAAACTATTTTAGTCCTTATTTTGTGTTTACATGTGGAGAGGGGATGTGGAAGTGCAGCACAAGTGAACATATTTTCCTTCTAAAATAATATCTTGCTTTAGATGAAAGTACTGTACAATATTAGGACCTTTGTTATAATTAATGAATTATACCCTCTAAAATATACATCTTACAATCTCACAGTTAGTAGCTATCTTCTAAATCTTAAATTGATATAGATGTATTGTCACATCTGTAGAATATGCTGTGTTAAATTTGTCATCCTTTTCTTAAGGAAGTCAGTATGTTGCTGATGCTTGTGGTTATTCTGGATTGTGATCATTTATCAGCGTTATCTAAATTTACCAAACTTAGATCAAATCACTTGTAGTTTCTTTTGAATAATTTTATTTAATTGTTGCTTAGGCAAACTTTTCAGTGATTAATAGTGATCTCACATTTGCAGAACACAAACTCCATATCCTTTTCCAAAGCTATAGCATTTGGTGTTAATGTGCTTTTTCATGATATATATACATACATTGCAAAGTGGTGGCCTCTCTGCAGAAGATCACATATCAGTCTTATATTTCTTTATTGCTTGGCAATGAGAAATGGATTTGTTTGTTTTTTTAACTAGATATTTAGAATTTAGAGGACATGCCCTACCAGATTTTTACTTTTTTAAGGTAGGTCAAATTTTGAACCTGAACAAGTTGATATTGTCCATTCTAAATGTGCTGAGAGCTGGAGTGGCGTTTGTTCATTTTGGTATGGCTATTTGCAGTTGAGAATTCCTGGATTCCATTAGATGAAAGGTCTTTAAGTTTGAAACCTTTTTCTGCCTTGTTTACCTAGTCAATCAAAATGTCCTAGTTAGAGATTTATTATCATGAGGCAAACTTGCAAAAGTGTAATAGTAATTGACTGATCCAGAGTAGATTTACCACAAAGAGCCTCAAGTCCAAGGCAAAGTGACCCTTGTTTGCAGTTAGTGCAGAAAGATAGCATTGCAAAAAACATATATAGAGCTATAAGTACTGCAGGAGATTTTCTCACTTGAACACACTACCCATGGTGTGTCCATCTGGCAGGCTGCAAATTCTCTTTTGCAGTACTTTGTGGCCAGTCACTTCACATGCTCCCTTAAGCCTGTTGCTGTGGTCTTTGATGTTCCTCCTACACTCTGAGGTAGCTGATGCACTGTACCTTGATTGTCTTCCTTGTCTGCCTGGTCCTGATGCCATTTCAGTCTTCTGAAATTAATTTAAAAAGTTAATGCAAATATTTTTCTCTGTCAGGGGTGACTGCATATCAGTTTTCATTGTTGTCTTTGAAACAATGTTCATGGCACTTGAATATTCTGCATGAAGTAAACTTCAACTTTTTTAAATCTAATGGAATTTTTAACTTGACCCTTGGCTTGGAGCAGTAGCATAATTCCACCAGAAACAGAGACAATCCAAATAAAGTCACCCAGCAAACAGAAATTAATGTTCCTCTTGTACAGATTACTAACTACTGGAATTGGTTTTGAAACCCTAATGGGTGATACCAAAGGAAAGTATCCTGTACTGTTGGAACCATAGCCAGTTAGAGGAAATCAAGATCCATGAGCAGTTATACAAAATAAGTCAACTTACTTTTATACTTCTTTGCTAAAAATTACTCGCTTGGTTTTAATCAATATATTGTTAAAACACTTAGGGAGTGTAACTTTCTTGCATTAAAAAAGAGGCAAAACCAGACACCAAAACCACACTTTGTCTCTAAATTGTAGCTGTTTGGTACAGAGTAAGTAGCCTACCCTGAAGTGCCCACTGTATAAACCCAAAGGGCAGAAGTCTGCCCTTAGTCTGCCCCAGTGTCTGTGACCCAAGAGTTCCAAAGCCTTCTGGTGGCTGAGCCTTTGTGTCGTGATGGCAGCACCCCAGAACCTCTCCCACCCCAGCCTGGTGGTGTGCCATGGTGCTGTCCCCTCCTCAGGGGACACTGAGCTTCTTCCCTGCCTTCCCACCCTTGGGATGAGGAGTTGCATTGGGGTTGTCCCTCTTGGTTCTTGGTACCCACTAACTCCGAATCCCAGTGTTGCTGCCTCACCAAAGGCTTTTTGTAGGCACACCTTTCCTTTCTCTCAGAGGAAGACTGAGGTTTGGAATCTTGTTTCTAGCACCCAATTGCTGTTACTCTATACTGACTCCTCAGGAGTTTGACCATCATTTACACCAGCACAAGCTTGTCGGTATTGGTATTTAAGTGCCACCAAGACTACTCCTTAACCCGCTTCTCACCCTCAGAAACGTTCTGGCTGTTTCATTTGCTTGCTTCTGAAATTACCTGCCTTTATCTGCTTTTGCTCAAAACTTCTGCTGGCTCTCCAGTTCCCTCTTCTAAGCCTTATATTGGGTTTCCATTAGGCTTCTCTGGGGGAAATCAGTAAGATCAAAATACGTTGTCATCAGTTAGGCAGGCTTAACCCAGCTTTCAGCAATAGCTTCGAGTATGTTTAATACAGCCCTCTTTGCCTATCAGTTGTCTTAAAGTTATCATAGATAAACTTTTTTTGGAAGGGACTTCAAAATGGTTATTTAACATTTTATTCCAAAATGAAGGTTGACAGAAATGGAAAAGTCTTTTGAATTTATTTATTTTTTTAATATGAAGTGTGAAAAACTTCATAGTAAATAGAATATAAAACTTCGGCCAAGTCTGATTTATACACCAAAAAACCAATCCCCCTGCCCCCACCCCCACCTCTCCCCCTCCAAAAAAAAAAAAATCAAAAAATTGCACCCAAACTAAAACCAAAAAACCCCAACCAAACTAAATATTTTTTAATCATAAAGACCACTCTTTTGAAAACTGGGCTTGAATTGGGTCCCATACTTAGAATGAAGTCTTTGAAAAAGAAATCCAGTGAAAGAGGGCTGTCCATCTTTCCATTCATGTCTTCATTAGATGTTGCTGAGTGACAGTAAATAGCCCTGCAGTTTGTTAGCTTCTTACTACATTGAATGATAAACTATAAAACTGAATTAAAATATCTGATGCTGTTTCTTCTTTTGTGTATTTCAAGGGTCCTAAGGGTGAAGCAGTTGGTGCTATAACTCTGCCATTGCCCAGCAGTTACTTGATCATCCGAGCTGCTTCAGAATCAGATGGTAAATAGACACTTCATTGATTTTCAGCAGTGAGAAAGATAGTTTCAATTGTCTTATCATGTCTGTTACAGCACTTTGATTGCTGTTTAATTGTTGTTAAGGTTCTCCTTTAATTTAGAGCATGCAGTTATGATGGTACTAGCACTTTTTCATAGTTATTTAAGGAGAATATTGATCTGAAGGAGAAGTTATTGAAGTTATTGAACTCCTTGCAGTTGCCTTTTGTTGACAGGGTAGAGGAGGGGGAAAGGGTTATCTGTGTTTTATCTATATTAATATATGTCTAAATATCAAGCTCTAAACATCAAATGCCTTTGTAAAGTGCTAATATGGTTGTATTCTTATTAAAGCTTTTCTGTGTTAAGTGCGATTTGTAAACACTCTTCACTGGGAAGGTGGCAATCAGTGCAACTACCTTCTGAAGTTACGATGTGAAAAAAATTTAAGACTGTTATGTAGCTGTTTCTGGCAGGTGGTTTTCATCTACTGCTTAATTAGGCATACTGCTGCAGACTTTAAAGATAGGACTCTCTCTCTGCCTTCTGTATTGAGAAATGGATTAGAAACATGGAAAAGAAGAAGTAAGAAGGGGGAAAAATACACAAATTTGTTCAGTTACTTTTTGCAGAAAATAATCTATCATTATAGCTCTTTTTCCACACTATTATCATATTACTTGGGCAAATTTTGCCAAATGATGTGCTTACTTAGTCTTTATAACTAGACCAGGGCTGCAGGCAACTCTGGGGGCCGTGGACAGTCATGGCCTGGGTGGAACCAGACTTACATCAAGGAAGAAATGCTGGAATATGATCTAACAAAATCATTATTTACCTTGCTCTCCTTCCCTGAAGCATCCCTTGCACTGAAGCTGGGTGCTTGTGAGTTGTTTTTATGTCCCCACCAGACCGTAAAATCCAGTACATGGAACATGGAACAACTCTGATGTGTGTCTTCATAGGAAGTGCAAGCAGGCCCAGAGGGCTGATTTTCCTAGTTAGCAAACAGAAGTGGTACAGTTCTGTTAAATCTTTAAGTTTTGGTCTAATACTAAATGTATCTTTAGGCAGGTGTTGGATGGATGCTTTGGAGCTGGCACTGAAATGTTCAAGTCTGCTGAAGCGTACGATGATTAGGGAAGGTAAAGAACTCGATTTGAACTCCTCAGCTGACAGCAGTCATGTCTCTTTCTATGGTCTGATCCGTGCTAACAACTTGCACAGTGGAGAAAACTTACCGTAAGTGAATTAATTACTAAACCTGATTGGTTTTGGGCAGAAGCTTGTAGTGATAATTTTGCCACAGGGAGGCTAAGGCTGCTTTTTTTTTTTTGCTCCTGAGGTACATGCCTTATTTGCAGTGTGTTTTATACCCTGCACATAAAACAAAAAAATTCTTTTTTAAGCAAAGTGGAGCCAGGGGAAATTTGGCCTAGGTAACTTGGAGTATTGCATCAGTAAGTTTAATTACTCAGTTAAACCGTTCAAAATAAAAAAAAAAAAAGAAAATTTTATGTTGGTGTCTCTTGTTAGCTTCAGTGGAAAATCAGAAGCTTAGTACACATTAAAAAAGTTGGTAGATGTGAATTTAAGTTGCTCTTCTTTAGTTACAGAAATGAAAAATCCTTTATTTAAATGGTTTCAGCATGAATCATCAGATGGAAGAATAATAATTCAGTCACCTTATGATTAAATGCATTAAAGTTAAAATTGTCTTATATCACCTGATATCTAATGTCTGAGCGCCCTTCAGTCACTCCCTGATTATTTTAATAAACACTTTCAGCCATGTTTCTGTGAGCACAAGCTTCTGTGGAAGTAAATTAAGTGTAGTGAATGAATGGCTGTAGTGGGATGACAGTGGCTGGATGCCAGTCACCCACCAAAGCCTCTCTCTCTCACTACCCTGTGCAGCTGGATAGGGAGAGAAAATTTAACAAAGGGTTCATGAGTCAAGATAAGGACCAGAAGAAGTCACTCACTAAATGCCATCACAGGCAAAACAGGCTTAAATTAGAGATATTAATTGAATTGATTACTAACAAAATCAGAACTGTATAATGAGAAGTAAAATAAGACCTTAAAAAACACCTCTGGCCTACCCCTCCCTCCTTGCCCAGAGGCACAGACAGGTAGTGGGGGTTTCCAGCTGCTGTTCAGGGAGAGGAGTCCACCCTGGGGTCCCTCCCAGAGGAGATGGTTCTCTGAACTTCTCCAACATGAATTCCTCCCATGGGCAGCAGTTCTCCACAGCTGCTGCCACTGGGGTCCCTCTTCCACAGGGGCAGTTTTCAGGCACAGCCTGCTGCAGCATGGGTCTGCCACAGGTCCTACCAGGACACTGCTCCAGCACTGGTTCCTCTCCCAACAGGTCTGCAGGTCCCTGCCAGGAGCCTGCTTGAGCACACGCCTCCCATGGGTTTACAGCCTCCTCTCAGGCATTCCCCTCAGTAATTTTCCACCAGTTCAATATACTTTGTGAAGATTTAGCTGTCCATTTATCTTTTCTTGGTAGGCAGGACATTTGTACTGCTGTTAGGAGTGTGCTGGCCCAGAGCGAGACCTGGAATAGGAGAAATGCAATGCTTTTTATGCAATTCCTAGATGGTCTGAGAAAAGCACAAAAAAGGTAAATGCCTGCCCCCTGAAACAATTAAAGACCTTATCCAGATGACCAACCTTGGCTCAGCTGCAGTTCAGTGCCTTCTTTTCACTCATAGGAGCACTATAACTGCTGTATATAATTCAGCTGGAGATCTACACTCTGGAATAGTAGTTTAATATCAACTGCTGGCCAAGATTACAATCACAGCAATTAGCTACAGCTGTTAAGTCTAATTAAGACTAATGCTTTAATTAAGTACATCTTCTGGTATAGCATATTCTTAGAGTATTCAGTGTGCTTAACTGTCTAAGGAGCAAAACTGGCAGGTCTAGCTTTAATTGGGTGGCAGAAGAGGGAGAAGAAAGGTGAAAGCAATTTTAGCTTCAGCTGAGAGAGAGCTTTTTAAAGTAGGTTAATAGCAAGAGAAGGTCCAAGGAAAAACTTGGACTGATATTTGTTAAGATGGTCTCCTGAAAAATAGGGATGAAGAAAAAGCAGGCATGTTCACTGCTTTCTTTTTTTTTGCCTCAGTCATTAATACTAATAATGGACTGGGCTGCCTGATCTCCTTGATTTGGAGGGCTGTGAGTGCAGGATCAGTGATTTTCAATTTGGCACTGAAATTGTGAGAGACCAGTTGTATCAGCTGAATGTTTGTAAGTCCATGTGATTCATCACAGAGCAGTCTGGAGGAGCTAGTGGATGTTATGAGAGGATACCTCTCAATTGTCTTCCAAGTGTCTGGGGAGTCTGAAGAGGTCTCCACTGACTGGAAACTAACCAACAGTATTCAGATTTACAAGAAAGGCCTGACAAAGACCCAAGAACCTATAGACCTGTGAGGCTACCTCAGTACATGGAAAAGTGGTGAAAAGGATAGTGTGTTCTGTTGAAAGACATTTAAAGAACAGTGAATTACCAGGCACAGTCAGCATAGGGAAAGTCCCATTTAGCTAATAAGATATCCTTCATAAGATAAGGTCAGTTGCCTACTGGATGAAGGTAAAGCAGTGGATGTAGTTTTTTCTGGATTTTATAAGCCTTTTGATATTGTCCCTCACAGGATCATTCTGGATAAATTATTCAGCTGTGAGATGAGCATGGTTGCAACATGCTGGTTGAAGAACTGGATGAATGGCAGGACTCAAAGGGGTGTGGTGAATGGGGCTACATCTGACTGGTGACACCAGCAGTGTCCCTCAGGGCTCAATCATGGGCCTGTTCTGTTCTGTGTTTTGGCCAGTGATCTGTGGATGTAGGAGTTGAATGCACTCTTAGCAAGTTTGCTGACAATACCAAACAGGGAGGGGCAATCATCAATGGCATGGAATTAAAGAAGTCCCGGTGCCCAATTCTGCACCTAGGGCAGGGTACTGCCAGGCACAGGGATAAATTGGCAGAGGAATGGGCTGGGAGCAGCCCTGCCCTCCCAGTGGCCTGAGGTGACTGCTGGGCATGAGGCGGGCACAGGGGCAGTGCAGAGGGGCCAGGGGCTGTCTGACAAACATGGGTCAGCGGCGAGCCCTGGCAGCCAGGAGGGCAAACACCATCCTGGCCTGCATCAAACAGACATTAACCAGCTGGTCAAGAGAGGCCACACAATGCTATATTCAGCATTTGTGTGGCCTCAGCTTGAGGGGTGTGTGCAGTTCTGGGCCCCAAAATTTAGAAAGGTTATGAAGGTTCTTGACTATATTCTGAGGAGGAGCAACGAATCTTGTTAAAGAGCTGGAAGGCATGGCTGGTGAGGAGGGACTGAGAACCTTTCAGTTTATCTAGTTTTGAGAAAAGGAGGCTGAGATGCAAACTTAGAGCTCTCTTACTGCTTTTTGAGGAGGGGAACTGGAAAGGGAGGCGCTGAATTCTTCTCCCTGGTATAGAAGCATGGGAATGGTTTAAAGTATCATCAGAAGAGGTTTAGACTGGACATTAGGGAGCATTTTTTTACTGAGTGTATGGTCAGACACTGGAACAGGCTTCCTATAGAGGTAGTTGGTATCAGTGTCATTTGACATTTCAGTGAGAAGTGTATACATCCTACATGTTTCCAGCAGGGCTAGTTTGACACTCCTGCCACCTCAGGCTTGACACTGGGAATTTTGGTGTGTATTTTATTAAGATCCTGGTTTGGAAACAAGGAAGTTGTGTGAAGTTGAAGATTCATTTAGCCTTTGTTTTTAATAGGTTAAATGACAGTGAAATTGAGAGGCATCACTTCAAAGATCAAGATACATACTCTGACAAGTCTGATAAGGAAAATGACCATGACCACGAGGAGTCTGATAACGATGGGCTGGGGAAAAGTGAAGAAAGCGACAGTGACACATCGGAGCGACAGGATGATTCTTATGTGGATCCAGAACCAATTGATATCAAGGAAACTACTTACTTAGAACAGAGTCATGAAGAACTTGGGGAGGTAAAAGGGCTGTTGATGTACTGAGCAAGCAGCTTCTCCAAATAGTAAGCTGATATTTTAAGGGTCAGGCTACACTTGAAAGCTGACTTACAGGATTGGCTTTCATATTTTCAGCAATAATGTATAGAAAAGGTTCTGTTCACCCATATTCTGCTCTGCTTTGCCATTCTGGTGCTAATGTATCAGATTTTAACAGAGATAATAAATTTACCTGGCATAATGCTCAGGCAGAATGTACAGAAAGGGCCTCCTGCAGCAGAGGTTTGTCAGGACTACTTGTTCTTTTGTTGTTTCTTCTGTTTGGGTTTTATTAACTTAGTCCTGTTTTTTTCTTCAAGTAAAATCTTCAAGTTGAAGGTCTGAATTCAATCTGACACTTGCTTTTTTTCTCCTGCAAGAGAGAAGTTAAGCTGTTGTAGTCTGCAGAATTTAGTGGAAGGCTTGCTGTGCTTCTGATGTCAGCTTGCATTTCAAAGATTCCTCAAAGCTGCTATTCCACTTCTGCAGGTTGTTTTATGTATTTGTCTATACAGGCAAATATGACAGGGATTTGTAAACCAAAAATCTTGATAACAAAAATTGAAATAAGTCTTTTCAGAAATCTCCTCTTTCTCTTTAAGAGAAATGACTATGCGTTTTTTTTTTTTATGCTCATGGAACAAGAATATCTCATGCTTTAGTGCTTTCTAGTAAAATGTCTAAACAAAGCAGTGTTTTAGGAAAAGCTGAGGAGTTTTAAGTCACATATTTTTGAGTATGCATTTTAGAACTGTTCTAGAAAAAGGGATGCCTTTCCTTGCTTTTCCTACAACCATTGCTCTTAATTTCAGAAATTATATGGGATAATATCTCCCCTCTTCTTGGACAAAAAGGAGCATGGAGTGTGGCTGCTGGTTTTGCTCATTTACCCCTAAGTGGTGTATTTTCTATAAGGAAAACCACTGATGCTACTGACTGATTCAAGGCAATGAAAGACATAGATATGTCAGCTTTTATGGTTGGGAAAAGCTGGTAGAATGAACAGCCCTTTGGTGTTTAGGTCCTGCATTTGAGAAGAGAGAGTAATGCAGGTGATGCCTAGGAAAGAACTAAAGAAGGATTTCTGAACAACATCCTACCTCAAAATTTTCCAGCCTAGAGATGATGAAAACAAATGTGGTTTTTAATGCTGAGTAGTAAATCTATCCTACTTCATGAAAGATGTATCATAAGTGTATTTATAGAAACTGGTTCTAACTTCCATAGTTGCTTCAGCATCTCAGAGTGATTTATTTTAAGTATCCATTTCCCATCCTTACTGCAACCTTAGAATGTGTTGACCTGTCCTCTGGAGGATTGTTTGCTTTCTCCTTTCTGTAAGCAGTTTTTTGGTTCATCCTAGGCAGGTGAGGCTGCTCAGACAGAAGAAGTGTCAGAAGAAAACAAAAGTTTGATCTGGACACTACTGAAGCAAGTCCGGCCAGGAATGGACTTGTCCAAGGTTGTACTGCCTACATTTATTTTGGAGCCTCGCTCTTTTCTGGACAAGCTGTCTGATTACTACTACCATGCAGACTTTCTGTCTGAGTAAGTCTTTGGTTTTCATTTTTAAAATTAAAATAGGGTAACAGTGTCAGATGTTGCCATTTTCTGAAAGCTGACTGCCTTGAGAGCTCATATGGTATATCTTGAAGTCTGGCCCCTCTTATAATTTAAGAGCAGTCATGTTGCAGGCATTTCTGGTTTAGTTTCTGAAGACTGGTTGAAAGACTTCTGAAAATGAGTTTAATTTTTTTTTTCCAAGAAGCATATTTAAAATGAGAAACCAATACTAGTTAATTTTTTAATACAATGATTTACAATTGCCAGCTCAAATGTAGCTAATAAATTACAGACTGTAAATTGAAATATTATTCAGCTCAGAACTCTGCATGTAAGTAGACTGGTAGTAAAAAGATACTCAAGTAGTAACCTTCTCAAACAGAAGAACTTGAGTGGGAGTGGGACAGAATTTAATGTTACAAAGAATAGACTCAAATATGGAAATACAATTTCTGCCATTTTAGTTGGACTTCAATTTTCAAACAATTCTTTGAAAACTTTAAATTTGGTGAGATCAGGCTGAAAGTTTTACAGCAGTGCAAATCAAAGACCTGTTTTACTCAGCTCATAGATTCAAGATATGTCACAACAATTGATAGCATGTTATAGATGATGCAATACTGGTACTTGATCTGTGTTTTCTGTTTCATAGAGCTGCTCTTGAAGAGAATGCTTACAACCGCATGAAACAAGTAGTGAAGTGGTATTTGTCAGGATTCTACAAAAAGCCAAAGGTATACTTTCACATATTATTTTGTCTTCAGTCACTGTGTCTATTTTGAGGACTTTAGGGATATGCTGGAGTAAGTTTTTCTTTTTTAATTTATATTTTAATGCATTTTTTAAAAAAGCAATGTTTTCATTGCTTACACAAACACATCATGGAAATTTTTGATCCCTAACCATGCTGAAAATAGACTAAATTCAATTGCATTTGTCCCTTGCAGTAGAAATTGAACTAAATATTTTTTATAAAGTTGAGCCAGTTCTATATTTACCATTATTCAGTGATAAAAGTCTGAAATTGGAGGACTAATGTTTCTACCACTTCATTTAGCTTTGCATTAAATACTCTTCATAGTCATATTGCTGGGAAATAGTATTGACAGAAAGTACTTACTACCTTACTTCTGACAAAAGCTCTGTAATGATTCTGGGGGAAAAAAAAAATAAAACAACCCCTAAACAAATCTTACATTCTTTGTGTCCTTATGTGTAGAATGCTTTAGTGGATATACTGAATGTATGATAATTTTCCTAGAGTGAACAGCAGACTAATTGAGCATAATATTCAAATGATGAAATCAAGGACCATGTACTTCAGCATATATATTATGATAATTATTTTTCCTATGTGTCTTCGGTGATAGATGATAAAATATTCTGTGACTTGTGTACCTGCACAGTATGGTTACTCTCTATTCAATTTCTGTTTAGGGACTAAAAAAGCCGTACAATCCTATACTTGGAGAGTTTTTCCGCTGCATGTGGATTCATCCAAGGACAAACAGCAAGACCTTTTATATTGCAGAACAGGTAAATGGAAAAAATAATTTTAAGAAAAATAAATGTATTGTATATTTGTGCTAGTTATATGCTATGGTAGTTTCAGAAAATGTACTGGAGTGTATGAGTAGTATCCTAAAACCTCTCCTGGTGAGCATAGTTTTCTTACAGTTGTCTCTTAAGTCTGCCTTCCTAAAAAGAGACAGGGAGGAAGGTGTTTCCAATATTTCTGTTCTACTTCCCCTGGAACAAGTCAGTGCTGGTTTTCTTAATTCTTGAAATTCAGTAGGTGATTGCTCGATCTTTATAAAGATTTTAGTCAAACTTCACATATATTAACTGCATTCTAATATGTACAGCCTGAATTTTGCGTTGTCATTTTTAGCTCAAAGCTTATACTATATTTACTGTATTGCTTGTTTTTGTTTGTCTCAAATATGGGGTTTTTTTTCCAACAGGTGTCACATCATCCTCCAGTATCTGCCTTCTATGTTAGCAACCGCAAGGATGGTTTTTGCCTTAGTGGTAGCATTCTGGCCAAATCAAAATTCTATGGTAAATAATGGGGCTTTTTGTTTGTATGTGTATTGAGGGATGCAAAATTGGTGCATGTGTTTTGGAGCTGTGTTTTGTGACTGCAAGAAGGCTGTTAGAAGGGTCAGTGTTTTGGTTGTGGTATTGTCATTTCCTTACAAAGTTTTTGCTACTGGTCTTCAGAATTTTAATTTCTATTTTTGGAGTGTTTTAACATTTAATTGGAGACACTGTGTATTATAGTGGCTTCACTAGAGAGGATAGGTTGCAGTGTTAATATACTGATGTTCTTAATTGTACTGCTTAGTTATTAGGAAGTGTTGGCTGTTGTCTTGCAGAGGGAGAAATGTGACTGTCTGTCTTTGAATTTCAGGGAATTCATTATCTGCCATACTAGACGGAGAAGGACGCCTAACGTTTCTAAATAGGGGAGAAGATTATGTAATGACAATGCCATATGCCCATTGTAAAGGTAGTGGTTCTTTTCATTCTCTAGATGGCAAAGTTATGAGAAAAGAAGCTTATTATTCTAAATAAGGTGCTGTGTTGGACTCAAGCCTGTCATCTGGAGGAGACTGTTCTGAAGATTGGTGGCTCTAGGCTTCCACATATTTTATCAGGAGAAAAATACATCTGTTGTTTAAGCTATGTTTTCATTTTTGACACAGGAAAAGATTTTTTCATGACTAGTAAGAAATAGTAAAATTATATCTATAGTTATCTGTCAGTACATGATATTAATTTACTGTTGGAGTTGTCTTTTATTAGAGCAGCTTTGAGCTTTTCCACTATTTTCCTCTTTTAAACATAAAAGCTGATATAGTATCTACACCACAGTGTGATTTGATTATAAATTATGAGCATTTGTCCTTAGTTTCACTATGGGAAATGGGTCATTGCTTTGTAAAGTTTTCTGGAAGGTCAGTAATAGCACAAAATAGCTTGCAGAATTGCTCATTTTTAGGCTGAGTTACTCAGTATTGTCTACCCATATACTCCAGAATTCCCTTTCAGGATACACAGAATCACACAGGAAAGATCATCTGAAAATAAAAGTTTTCCTCTGGCACAAACGTGTTTACTCTAGGAATTGTACCCAAGTAACTTAGGGGTTTTGTTTTGTTCAATTAAAAACATTTGTTTTAGCTGGGGGGTTATGTTTTGTTTTTGTTTTTTGTTTTTTTCTCTTGCAGGAATTCTTTATGGGACAATGACCTTAGAGCTTGGAGGAATAGTCAACATCACCTGTGAGAAAACTGGCTACAGTGCGACAATTGAATTTAAACTCAAGGTTTGTGAACACTGTGAGTGGGGACAAGAAGGAGAATAAACATAATGTCCATTTACATAAGCTAAACAAAGGTTTCTGAACCACTTCTAGATGGCTTCTGAAAAATGCATTTGCCATCCTTGAGATGGAAACTGATAAAAAAAACGTTTTCAAGAAGTGTGCACATGGAGAGAGAAGTTGTATTCAGTTGAAATTGTAGGGGAAACATGAAAGTTGGGAGGCTGTTTTAACTGACAATTTGCCTTGTCAGTCCACAGGATACATGTGCAGCCTGTCAAAAGGCCAAAGAAAATCCCTGGCAATCGTTGTTTCTACAAAAGATAATCTCTAGTAACAAATGGTCCTTGGCAAAGCCATGAAATTAGTGTAGCAAATGACTGTGTCCTTCGGGATATCATGTCACTGTTTTCTGCCTTATTTTCTGTTTTCTTTCTTTCAACATCTGTTAGAGAAAACTTTTACTCAGAAAATCTTCTAAGAAGGAAAAAAGAAACTGCATACTCTGGTTTTAGACTTCTTTAAGATTAATAAGTAGAAGATACAATATTAAAGATATCAGGGCCGTTTACAGCACATTTCATACATTCACATTTTTCCTTAAGACTAAGCATATAAGCAAAAATAATGTTATTAAAATAAACATGATACCATTTGTTTTTGTTTTGCAGCCTTTTCTGGGTAACAATGACAATGTTAATCAAATATCAGGGAGAATTAAGCTTGGCAAAGAAGTTCTGGCTGTTTTAGAAGGTCACTGGGTAAGTAGTGAGTGATACTCTTTTATAAATTCTGGCAGACAGTTGAGACAGGTGAAAACAGCACTTAAAGGCAAAAAAGACTCATGTTTTTAAAAAAATGAAGTACTGCTTTTGCAGAAAGTATTCCAGGAAGTATAGAATCAACATCGTTCTATTTCCAGCTCTTAAAAGATGGAAAAGTTTAAGTAGTTTACAAAGAAAATAAAATGTTCCTTCACAATGATCTTGTGAAATGTTTTGGTATATGCATTAGTACTATGAAGAATTTTTATGGCACCAGCATGAAATATTTGAGGTTGTTTCAGATCTGGTGAGGTGATATGGCATCACTCATTTTTGAATGTAGTAATGATTCCATTGCATCTCTGTTCCAAGCTAGAACCTAGCACAGAAAGCAGAAATTGAATTTTAAATTTAGCATATCTAATTATTTTTAACTGCATGCATTCTAAAGAAAAGAAATTCTTGTTACAAAAAAAAAAAAGCTCATGCCCTGTTTTTTTGTTATTTTGACACTCTGAGATAATTACAATTAAGAAATCAATCATATCTGTTACAGGACAGTGAAGTTATTATTAGTGACAAGAAGACAGGTGTTTCAGAGACATTCTGGAACCCAACATCTGAGATAAAGCAGCGTAGATTACATAGATATACTGTGAAGTTTGAAGAGCAAGATGACTTTGAATCAGAGAAGTAAGTTCACTATAGAATGTATTTATTTTTCCAAAATAAAACTCATAATCTTCTCCAAAATAGAAGCAAATTATCATTACTTTCCCATATTTGATGATACTAGCCTTTGATAATAAAAGAAAGTAACACTGTTAAATATAAGATCATTATATATATGGATTAAGTCAGGGAAATTTTGATAGAAATGTAGATAAAACTTCTATTAAAATGGTAATATTCTCTTTGGAGGGTGGTCCATTTACTTAGCCTATAATTGAGGAAATTGTTTGCAGTTATTTCTGTCAACCAGATTGTGACTCTGGTGATTCTGTATATTGTTCATTTGTCAGGCTTTGGCAACAAGTGACAAAAGCAATAAATAATAAAGACCAAACAGAAGCTACTCAGGAGAAATATATTCTGGAAGAAGCTCAGAGAAGGAGTGCCAAAGAGAGGAAGCTTAAGGATGAAGAGTGGGCATGCAAGCTGTTCGATCAGGACTCAATCACAGGAGAATGGCACTATAAATATGCTGAGTGAGTCCTGGAGTGCTTGGTAATGTTGCTGAGCCTCTTCCTGTGGTTTCAGCAGCAAAAGAACTGATACATATAGCTTATTTATGTATAACAACATAGCTGTGCTATGCTCTAGATTTTTTGGGGCATGTCAGTTTGGTGTTTGTCCTCCCTTTTTTCCCCCTAGACTGACATCTATGCAGATTTTCCCAAACTGGAAAATATTGTACATATGGGCATACCAGCTGGGAATCAGAAAATCTCGTGTCTGAAAATCAGAGAAGCCTGTGCATAGTTGGATTGAGCCATTTAATTTGTTATATATTAGAATAACTCTAAGAATAGCAGCTTTGCAGCAATAGTTAATGCTAGGACGAGGTGGCTCTACCTGGCTGTCAAATCTGTCCTGAACGAGTGTCTGTGAATCTCTTTGTGTGAGGTTCTGGGTCAGAAGCTGAAGATGCAGCTGTCTCCCTGACTGCTGGAAGGATGTATTCTGTGTCCTCACCAATGTTGCAAAAGTCAGCTTGAAGCTGAACCCTTTACTAGTGATGGTTTTCACAGAGCACCCATGTTCTGCTGATTTTTTTTTTCAGTACCCAGCATGCTTCTGTGTTGTAGAGATTGTAAAAGTAAAATGGCCAACAATGATACAATGAAGTTAAGTAACTCTGAATCCATGGATGCTGGAAGCATATTCCAGTGGCTAAACATGGGAGGCCTTTACCTTTCTGTACAAGAATGGTGATATTAAGGTCATAGCCTAAGTGTATGTACAGGGAAGAGTACAAGAATCCTGAGTACTCTACACATTTCCAGCAAATTTGGAACTTGGAGGTTTCCTGGAACCAAACGAAGAATCTCTGTATTTAACAACTCTCAGTTAATTGCTTCCCCATTTCATTGTCTTCTTATTAAGTTTGTGCAGACTTTCATGACTGAAAACATCGTGCAGCAGGGAAATTCCCCAGCTAGATCAAATGCTCAGTGAAGCACCCTCTCTTGGTTTGAATCCTCTAGTTGTGTTGATGCCTCCTCCTGTTCGAGAGTTGGGAACAGTCCAGCTCAATGGACTGCCCATACTCTTGAACCCTGTGCAAAACCATTAGGAAGAGGACTTTATTTGAAATCTGTTAGACTTCAGAACCTATCTTGTAAATCTGTGTTATTCCTGATGTCCTTGAGGCCTTGTGCTTCAAGGATGTGTCACAGAAATTTTGCTATGTACCAGAAAGCAGTCTGCACTGACAGCATTCCCTGGAAAAAGCCTCTCCTTTCAAGCATATAATGGTGGCTCACCACCTGGTCCATGTAGAAAGCAGTCACACTTACTGTGAAAGATTGTTCAGTGAGCTGGAGCATTTGTTAAGGTATCTGGATCATGGATTTAGGCATCTGGATTACAAATAGAGAAGAGAGAAATGCCTAGTTCTTAACCCAGTTACCTCAGATGACATTTAATTCAAGTCAGGTTAAGCTAAGATGTAAGTGCAGGTCTGTGTTCACAACATCTGAAACAGCTACAGCTATTTAAAAGGCATGCAGGACACAAAAGGAAATCCATGCTCAATATACTCTGGCTAAAGCTCTGCGTCAGAACATCCTTCCTGCAGCTCACTTGCAGTTTCTGTCCTGAAAGCTCTGTAATCAGTGGTGACGTTGGTGTTTTCCTTTGGCTGCTTGCTGTTCTCCAGTGAGTTATGTGTCTTATGCTGTTGTGGTTTTTAAAATTCTGAATCAGACTGTAATTGAAAAAGCACTCTTAAAAATCAGAACAAGAAAACTGTGCATAGCTCGTTAGCGTCTCATGAAACCAGTCTCGATTACCATTAGCTGCTTTGGGATGAAAGCAGGTTTGAGGTAACTGATTCTTAAACTCTCCTTCATAGGCATCTTTGAAAAGGAAAAATGAAAACTCAACAAAAAGCAGTCTAAATATTTTTAAATTCCACTAATTTCCCTGTAGTTCTAAAATAATAACTGTATCTGAAGCAGAAAATCTTTCATGATTCAATCAGATATGATTGGCAAAAAAAAATCATTATGGTATTGTTGGTTAATGTAATAGTTTGTACTCCTATCAGCTGGCTGGGGGTTTGATCTGGACATGAAGTTCTTTTTTTAGCTCTGCTGGCCCTGCAGGTTAAGACTGGACCATAAGTAGAAGATAAGATCATAATGCCATATCTGATTTCTGTGTAGTGAAAGTTTTAGCCTCTTCATACTGAGTAGTTTCTGAGCAAGGAAATATTTCCTATTGAAATTACTGTAGTGTTAACATTATTTACTTTGTCTAGTACCAGACCATGGGACCCTTTGAATGATATGATCCAGTTTGAAAAAGATGGTGCAATCCAGACAAAAGTTCGACATCGGACACCAATGGTATGTTCCAGTTCTGACAGCACATGCAAGATCCAGGAACTTGTATATATTGTATATTATGTGTGTAAAGATCAATAGAGCATTGGGATTAATGGGAAATGTTGTTTTCACACAATATACAAAATCTTTCACTTCTGTGTTGCATCCTAAGCAGTAGAAGTTACTTGATTGGGTAGGAATATAAAATATGCAAACTTGAGCTCAGCAGTTTAATGTGTATTTTCCCTTAAATGGGAAGATGCACAAAATTCAGACTGCTAATACATCAAAAGTTTTAACTTAGACTTCTCTTAGATATTGTGCTTTTAACTGTCATTGTTAGAATGTGCTGCTTTGCTACAGTTCTGGTTCTCTGGAAATAACACGCAAATTTATCAATTTTAGGTTACTGTTCCAAAAATTAAACGAAAGCCATCCGGTCTGAAGAAAGGAGAGTGTGGTTTCTCATCCCCAGAGCCTGATAACCAGGATTCCTCTGGGAGTGAAGGTACAAAAAGATACATTTACTTACGCAAATAATAAATTTATTTGACAGCTGAAGAGTTCGGTGTCATGAGTACTCTTCTTATCACAGTGTTTTTACAATATTTTAGTTCTATCCAATCTGAAGCATGTTCTGGAAAACAAAGCAGAATGGCTCATGGTTTTGATTGCAAATTTTGCTGTCTTTTTAAATGCAGTGTAGGTAGGCTTAAGTGCTGTACATATTTAATATCATGGGGAAAAGAATGGTGTTGATAAACTGTTTTCTTTCTTAAAAAATTACTTTAATTTGTAGATTAGTATGTCGCTAGAGGGTAGATTTTTCTTGTTGATAATGTTTGCAGAAGCTAAACAATATGATGAGTGTTTAAAAGATATTTCAAGCACTAAAGTTGCTGTCCTGTGGTATAGGTGACTCTGAAATAAAGTTTTCAATAGAAGCTAGTTAGAAGATTTTCTCCTCATTTTTGCTACAGGTTAATTTGTCACTTGCACTTTGTTCCTTTTATGGCAGCAGTCACTTCAGTCAATTACATCTGGCTTTTGTATCCTTCTAGCACAACTTATGAAGCATAATACAAGAATAAGGAAAAAAGGGACAGACCTTGGTGAACTACATAGTGCCATTGAGTCTATAAAGAAAACACAGGAAGACATTAAGAGGTAGTACTAATTAAAATGCTTTAAAATGGTTTAGAGAATAGTAATCTTGTAGGATTTTTTTTTCTCTTAGAGGCTGGTATGCATCTTTTCTCAAATATTGATTGCTCGTTGATGTTTCAATGTTTTCCTCTAAAGCTGCCTTCTGTAGGTAATCCTAACATAGTAGAAAGTGTCAAATTGTCTAGTCTGTAATTTACAGGATATTGTTTTCTATCTTACAGGGAGATCATGGCGCTACGAAATAGAGTCACTTCTAATTCATCACCCTGGGACTACCATTCCTTGCAGTTTAAGCACTATGTCTTCATTGCACTTATGGTTCTGCTACAGCTTATCATTAATGTCTTGTTCAAATAAGAAGTGTGAACAAGGGCCTTCTTGAACTGGAATGATCAAACTGTTACTGGGGACCATATTTTAAGCTGGACTTTAAATGATGCAATATTATGTAAAAGAACTGTGTAGCAGCAACTTACAGAACTTTGCCTCAGCATTCATGGTTCAGAATCATACTTGTGTCTACCCAGTTGCAGTAAGAACTGTGTAAGTGCCAGTACACTCTTGCTCCTGGTGTGTGCCTCTGTCTCGCAGTCATACGACATCAGCCTTGTGTTTATATTGCGTCACACTGATGAATCTTCACCACAGAATAGATCAAGTTCAACACTGAGGTCAGACCCCATAGGTAGGATGTGAGTCCTTTATGGTAGAATGATAAACAGGCATACTTCATTACATATATAAACTTATCATTTTTGTAACAAAAAGTTTTGAAGTAGCCATCAGCTTTTGTAAATGGCATTGGGTGTTTGGAAGTAAACTTTTGTTTAAGGTCAAACAAATACATTATTATAGGAAAAATTGTGTGTGTTAGGAAATGGCAAGTAAAAAGTCTTTGGGAAATCTGCAATATAATGTCCTTGATTAGTTTTGGAAGTATGAGGCTTTTATCCTGAATTACTGTAGGCTTGTAAGCCAGCTGTTTTATAGTTTTAAAACTAAGATTCATCTTAAAAACATTCCCACATCTACTGTACAGAGCACATTTTTAACAGTACAGCAGCCAGGGAGGTACTGTTTTGGTCTACTCTCTCATGAATTGCAAATGTCAAGGATTTATGGTATGTTTGTAAGTCTTGAAAAATCTACAGCTTTGGATTTACATTTGTTTATGGCCATGTCATGGTAAGCAGGCAGACTGCTGATGCCAGGACTCATGGGTATTTTTGAAACAAAATGTCAAGGGGTATGCTTAGTGTGTAGCTTGAGCTGAATCTCCAAAAGGCAGTAGAATAGGATTCAGGCACTGTCATGAGCAGAGTTGCAAATGAAAATGTGTGTGTTTACACAGGGAAAGCTCAGAAGTTGTGTGATGGCTAACACCACGTATCTCAAAACAAGTAAGAGGAAAATCCAAGTGTTTGAAATCCCTCTGTACTGCAAGTATATACTACCTACCGGAATACATGGATGCACCTTCTTAGTATGCTGTAGTCATACACATTCATGCAAAGCTTAAGTTTAAATTCAAAACCAGGGTTTCTAACATTTTTTATTTGAAGAAATATATGCATGTATAGAATTTGTAAAATTCCAGCCAAAAATGTAGTGCTGGTATTTATCTGGTGAGTTCCCTGTGCCAGTCAAGCATACCAAGGCAAAAAGGGGCTGTAGAAATGAAAAAGTATTTTCAGTACCCCAGGTGAGACAACAGGAGGATGAGTGGCAAAGTGTGAAGGACAGCCAAGTTTGTTTTCAGAGGATCCTCTCAGGAATCAAATCCATCCTGGGCAGTGGAATAGTTTGAAAGTCATGTTTGGCTTTTTGCCATGGCCAGGTTATGCCTCTGCCTTGGGCAGCCTGCCTGAGTCTCCAGGTGATCTGCCTTTCTGTTCTGCATCAGTCTCACTAGTATTTAGTAAAAATACTGTTTACTCGTTTATCTGTCCAGCTTATATATTTCTGTGGCTGACACCCATGCACCTCCCCTAATCTTTTACCTTTCCTCTTCTGTGGGCCTCAGCTGTGTGAAAGTCTATTGTGTAAGCAGTGAACTTCAGCATATTTCGTACAGCTTCACATCAGCACGGTTTGGTCTTGAATAATTTTTCTGGAACCTGTTACGTTAACCAGATCTTGTAGCCATGGGCAAGACCAAACCTGGTTGGACTTCTATTAAATCCACAGCTGATTTAACAGGGGCAAAATTTGTGAACATAGAAAGTCCTTTCATAAACAAACAAAATAATTACAAATGCCTCAGTCTCTAAATGAAAACTGAAGTTACCCATGTATGAAACGGCATTAAGAAAGCAGAGTATTACGGCATTCACTTTAACACTCTTAGCCTGGAATTTGGCTGTTCATTATTGCATTCACATGTCAAAGCTTCACCTGTCTTAAGATCCATTACAAGCCTTTAAACATACTCTGAACATGAGAATAATCCAGTGAGTGAGATGTGGGCAATAACTTCAATCCCCTAAAATAATATTCTGCTAAATTTGTGGTGCTGAAACTCTTGACTGATAGTTTCAAGCTTGTATCTCCTTGTAAATAGAAATGTACTTCTGCCTTTTCATGCTGATTTTTTCAATCACTTCTGTTGAAGAGCAGTGAATAACAGAGTTTGCATGCATTTTTACATGGACCACATGGTAGTGACTGGATTTGACCCAGCCAGCTGGCTGGCTGGCAGTGTTGGACAGTGTCAGGCTAAAAAGATAATCCATTGCTGAAGTTCATGCTTAGCTCACGATGAGTGAAAGACTTGAACAGAGCAAAACAAAATCCTTTTGCTTATTTTCCTTTTCAACTTATTTTTTAGAGTTGAATTCTGTTGAAAAAGTGGTTTTAGTGATGAACTGGAAAGGTAAAGGATATGTGATGAAACTTCTTGAAAAGTAAGATTGCAGACTTCTGCAAGACTTTATGATTAGAAAAATTCTGAAAAGTACAGTGAAAGCCTAGTAATTTGCTGGATTTTGTATATTTCCTCATTTGAATAGAACAAAGAAACTTCTTCCCTATTTTTTACTGTACAGTTGGTCACAGACATGTATGGATCCTTTTTTTAGTGCGTCACCGTTGTCCTCTTTAGCCATGATGTACAGCAGATCTTGACTACTACCTGCTTAAGACTGAGCTCTGCACATATATAAAAATTGATTGTACAGTTTGCAGATGCTTGATGCTTGAGGGCTGTGGCCTTCTAGTTTTTAAAGTTTATAACAGCACTTGTTTTCACATTTGATTTCGAATTCCTGTTTTGTTTGGGTTTTTTCCTTGTACAGGAAATATCTGCAGAATTTGCCATGTGGTTTTGTTGGGTTGGTTTGTTTGTTTTCAGATGCACTCTATGCCTTTAATTTGCCATTTAGGTACAGATTGCCTAACTGGGTACAGATAACCTAAGCTAAGAAAAAGTAAATATGCCATGTGAAATACAACAAGTATCATTTTCAGTAGATGATGTTTCTTGGATTTCATGTGTTGATTCCTTTTAAATAGTTGATATCACTTGATGAGGGTGTATAGTCTGGTTTTTGTGTCCTTCCTCCCACTTATGAAATCTCACAAATTATTTGCAAGGTTGTCTTGTAAAACGTAATGGTTGTGATTTCTTCTTTTTTGTTTGTTTGCTGCCCTTGTGTGCCTTTGGCAATTTTTTTTCCTTCCTAGATTCATGTTTATGAAACAGACTTTGTATGTCAGTTTCTTAAAGGCTGTTATTTTTAGCTATTACCATTGTTTGTGTAAATAATGTGTAACAAAAATTCTGTACATCTCTACGTTTTAATTATTTTTATTTCAGGAGTACCCGCAAATCACAGAAAATTTAGCAGATATTCAAGTATTGTAAACAGTGCCTTCTTGATGGGTTTCTATGCTGTTCGGAGACATGTAAAGATTTGTCAAATTTGTGCCATATATAATACCAGATCTTTTGTGAGGGCTGTTGTGTTTGAGAACTGATGTTCCTGCTTAGTCATTCTCTGGGGGGAAAAAAAATCAGCTCTTAAAACATTACACTATTTCTTCTTTCTGGCTGGTGAGCCGAAAGTCGAGGATTTGGGATGTTTACAGTGAAGCTGCACTACTTTGTGGTAATACAGAAATAGCTCGAACGATGTAACTTCGGGGTGAGATTATTTGGGCTTTTTCTCCTTAACTTTTTCTCCTTTCTACCCTACCCCGGCCTTTCGCTCTGCCAAGCGGGAAGATTAGCCCTCAGGACACAGCGCCCGCTGCCCCGTCCCGCGTGTCCCGCCCTGTCCGACACCCGGGATCACGGCTTTGTGTGAGGGCTCTGAGCTGTTACGGCCCGCCTCCAATAAAGATGTGTCGCACCTCCGCGTCTCTGGGCTCTGTGCGCCGCTCCCTCTCCCGTTCCTACGTCCCTCCCGCGCGGCTCCCGCTCCCCGCTTGCCCCTGTCCCGCCCTCCGCCGCTGCCCGGGCGCGGCCCTGAAGCTCGGCGGGCGGGCGGAAGGAAGGAGGGAGGGAAGGAAGGGGCGGCCCGGGCGCGGCGACGATGGCGGCGGCCGGGCCGGAGCGGCCGCGCTTGTGGCAGGAGGCGGCGGCGCTGGCGGGCGCGGTGCGCGGCGCGCTGGGGCCGCGGGGCGGGCGGGCTCTGCTGCTGCGGCCCACGGGCGAGGTGATGCCGACGCGGGACGGGCGGCGGCTGCTGGAGGCGCTGAGCGTGGAGCCGCCCGCGGCCAGGTACCGCGGCGAGGGGGCCGGGCGAGGCCGGCGTGGGCGGCTCCCTAACGCTGGCCGTGTCCCCGCAGGGTGATGGCGGCCCGCGCCTGCAGCCACCGCGCCGCGACGGGGGACGGCGCCAAGAGCTTCGTGGTGCTGCTGGCGGCCGTGCTGGGCGGGCTGCGGGCGGCGGGCGGCGGCGCCGGGCTGCGGCGGGCGCTGCGAGATTTCGAGGCGCAAGTGCTGGAGCGGGCGGCGGCGCGGGGGCTGCGGCGGCACCTGCGGCCGGCGCCGCCCGGGTCGCTGGAGCCGCTGCTGGAGCCGTACCTGGCCGGCCGGCTGGGCCCCGGCGAGCGGCGGCGCCTGGCGCGGCTCTGCGCCGAGATGTGCCGGCGCTGCGCCCCGGCCGCCGCCACGCGGCCGCAGGTGCTGCGGCTCCTCAGGCAGCGGTTCGCGGAGCTGCACGCCGCCGTGCCCGGCCTGCCCCTGGCGAGCTCCAGGATCCTGCCCGGCATCGTCCTCCGCAGGGACTTCGCTGCCTACTGCCCGACGGACGGGGAGCTGCGGGCCCTGCTCGTCACCGAGCCCCTGCGGCCCGCCCTGACGGCCCCCGGTGTGGAGTTCGTTGTAGACTCCGAAGGTCAGTACCAGGCTTCCCTGCGCTGGATCGCTAAGAGGACAGAGGCCTTAATGAAACATTTGCAGAGTAACAACGTTAAGCTGTTACTGTCCAGTGTGAAGCAAGAAGATGTAGTTATCTACTATGCCAAGTTATGTGGTGTGTCTGTGGTAGAGTGCTTATCCTCGGAAGAAATGGCCCTTATCAGTGAAATCACTGGTGTCTCCCCTTACGTGCCTTTTGGTGATACCATGGACAGAGAGATAACCGAAACTGCAGTGGTAACGTTTTGCCAGCCCTTGCTGCTCGTCTCCAAGAGATGTGTCCACGTTGGCTTCGCCAGTGTGTGTGCCTTCCAGCCCCACTGCCTGATCCTGTGTGGGCCGGTCGATGGCGTTAATGAGCAACATGCTGCTGCTCTGCAAGAGGCGTTCACAATGCTGCAGCAGCTGTTCAAAGCAGTTGATCAGAGGGGGGAATGGAAAGCGGAAGGTGAAAGCCAGAGTGAAGCCTCAGATGTTTACACTTGGCGTTCTTCAGCGACTCAGAAACAGCTGGTAATAGAAAACACTTGTAATACTAACCAGGTTTCTGAATGTCCGCTGAAAGCACTTAGTGATGAAACAGAGAGGAAAATTTTTGACCCTGATAAAAGTGATCTGCTGGTCCACAATCAAAAGAACCACAGCACTCCTGTGTTAGTGGCATGTAACACTGATACAGTCACTGCGTGTGAGTGCCTGGATGTTGGCAAAGGTCTAGAGAAAACATGTTGCCATATAGTTCCATTTAAACAGGAGGAGAGTTTTGCAGGTGTTGCACAGGATTACTCCAACTGCCTCATAGAAGCGGGATCAGTTTTGCCAGTAGGAGGTTACTTTGAAATCCTGTTACATTATTATATTCAGGATTATGCAAAACAGTGTCAGCAGTCAGAGCTAATCATTGTATGTAACGTGGTTGCTGATGCTTTGCTAAGTATTCCCAAGGCCTTGTACCAGACAGAACGAGATGGCTTTACCAAATTCTATCTTGAAGCCATTAATTTACTCAAAAAAAATCAGCCACTGCCTGTAAACAATGAAGGCTTAGAGTCAGTATATTGCAAATACCAGTTAGTCATTTCAGTTCTTCATTGTGTTACAGAGCTTCTATCCTTAGACTTAGTAATTGGTATTAGGCGGCCGCTCCAAAAAATTGAGGATCGTAACTCAGAAGATGACACTTGAAATAATTAATAAAGAATGATGTTTATGTGTGTTGTTTCCTTGTGTCTTCTTGTCAAATGGACGCCCTCAAAAGTCCATGCTAGAGACTAAAAGATGCTTCTTCTCTAAGAAGATAAAGGCTAACCAGCTGAGACTGTGGAAAATGGGTTATGAACAATATGACCTTGGCATTTTGAGCATGAGGAAGTGTAGCCATTTTCCACTGCAGATGTGCAGTGCAGTCTCCATCCACATGCTGAGGATTCTGTGTACATTCAAGCCAAGGGTCAGCTTTGCCTCTTTTGGTGGATTGAGTGTTTTCACAAGCTAGATGTAAGTTCTTTTCTTGGCATGTTTAAAGTTGCCAGTATGACAGGAGCCACTGAACTTTCAAGTTACAAACCAAAGGGTAGATTTTGTAGCCTTTGTAATTAACCGGATTCAATGTTTTTTGGTTTTTTTTTTAAATAAAAGTATTTTGTATACATCATAATTTTTACTATAAAGGGAAAAATCTAACTTGTTAGCCTCTTCCCAATGAGAATTTTCTGATAGGAGATGCAGCATTTTTATCTTCCATTGAGTTCATTTCAGTTAAACTAGAAGAGTTAAGAATAATTTCATACCATGACTTTATGGCAGCTTCTCTGGAAAATTAGTTTATATGGCATTGCTTAATACAACTCTTTGTTTTAACTACAATGGGTTGAGTTGTGGTCTTGGTATAAAAGGCTGTGTACTTACGGGAAAGAAAATAAAGCAGTTCTGTTTGAAAAGCTTGAGACAGTTTAGTCTTTGATCATTAAGGATGTTATTCTGGGTTTGTTTTTTGGTTGGTTCTGTTTTTCCCTAATTCTTTTTTCCTTAGAATTTTCACTGTAATGATATTTGCTTTGAGTCCAGAAGCACCTGCATGTGTACCTCTCTTTCTGCTGGGTCCTAAAAATTATAGGTTTGATGGAGGAGGTTTTTGAGTAACTTGACCAGCTGCAGATGATAATGGTATCATGTTGGTTCTGTGTGCATTTCCCAGTGTTGCATAATACTGAGAGTAATGGTTTGGTTTGGTTTTTTTTTTCAATCTATTAAATAAAATTGAGTGGGGCTGTTTAAAGCCATAGGCATAAATCATATTTACTTGCTATACCTGAGATGATTACAACTAGAAAAGAGATTTTTTTTCCTCTCCATTAATTTAGGCTTTTCCTTTTTCAGTTTCTTCAGAAGACTCAAACTACCCAAGTTCTTTCAGGTGTTTTGTCAGCAATGCTTTGTTTGACTGCAACTTTCCATTGACATTTTACATATATTTCTGGTAATAAAAAACACGGTAATAATTTTTTTTCCCTGACAAATACACTCTTACAGACATCTGCAGATGAATAATAGTGAAACTCAGGGCTCACTAGAGTGATTTCTTTACCAAAGAACTAAGGACAGTAATTGTTTTTTTAGAATCTTTTGGCAGGTGTGGAGGTGGTGGAGAATTAAGCGGGGAGGAAAGAGAATCCCATCCTTGTTGCTGCCATGTGCTCTTGGAAGCTGCTTAATATGGCAGGTGTAGTATGAGCCTAGAGAAATCTCCTTTGTGGAATGTTCCAGAGCTGTGTGCCCTGTTCTGCCTGGAGGGCGCTGGGAGCTCCCACCAGCCCTGGCGCTTCAGCAGCCACTTGGGTCTGCATTTTGCTGCTGTAATGAGCTGATGAGACAGTTTTGCTCTTGCACAAGTTTCTGAAATACTCTCTTCAAACCACTGACCAACTTGCTGGCCAGAGAGGAGTGATTTGCTCTGTGGTAGTCTAACTACTGCAGCATAGAACATGTGAAGCCTGGCAGCAGCGGGGGTTCTCTGCAGAAGCAACTTTTGTATTCTGAATCAAGGTGCTGTCTAAATAGAGTACTGTGTCATTTCACTTTATACCATTTGCACGTCTGGTTACTTTCAGTACTGCAGTGTCTTTGAAAGGTTAAAAATATTTTGTTACATGAACAGACTTCTGGTCATTTGATTTAAATTGTGTCATTCTTACTGGGAAGAAGAAAGTCCAGAAATTTTATCATATATAGAACTTTTACTTTTGCATGCCAGAGATACAAAGGAGAATTAAAAAATGACAGTTATATAAAACTTTTTTTCTGACCTGTTTTTGGTGAAACCTCTTGAGTCTGAAGATTCATGGAGGCAAGAACTATATTTCTATGACTTCTCTGTCCTTTTATATTTTGTCAATTATCTGTTTTCCATTTTGAACCACTGTTTCCCTATTCTGTCTGCAGAACTGGGATCATGGCAGGCTTTTCCCTTGGATAGGAATGTCCCTTCATTCTTTGTCCTGGTCTGCAGAAGTGGATGCTTGCTCAGGATTTGGCTGTTGGGTTCCAGTCCTGGAGTCTAAGCTCATTACAAGATGTGCACCAGCTCAAGGGGGGAAAAAAGGCATTAACTTAGTCTTTGGAAAGAAGAACAGATTTACTGCTGGATTCAGCTGTTCCTTATCCTTAGGAGTCTTCTTCAGTAATTAGCCTGGATGTAAACATGTAAACATCTTAGAAAATATTTTGGGTTCACTGCTATCCCATCTGCCCCTTAAGAGAAAGGCTGCTTGTAGCCCTGAGAAGCAGCTCAGTCTTCTGGGCTCTGCCTTGGGTGCTGTCCCTGCCATTTCTGCTCTGCTGATGTTTGTGACCTGCTTCAGCAGCGCCCCACATTGCAGAGGCTGCCTGGGCTGTTCATGTTGCTCCTTGGTGCCTAAGCCTTAGGAATGCAATAGCTCATACATCTCACAGCTATCCTGATTTTTAAAGCTGTCCCTAGCTGTAGCTTGCCCTTTGGCAGGGGGACAAGTGATCTCTTGACACTGTGACAGGGATCAAAGAGGTTACCTGGAACAGCTTGGGACAACATGTTTACTCACTCAAAACCACAGGGACCAGTGTGTTGGGGCATTCACTGGGGTTGTAACAGCCTATGGCTTTTTCTTCATGCACTGTTTCACAGAGATTATTTTTCACCATGATTCTATTATTTTTATATTTCTAAATATGGGTTGGCCTCCATGCAAAGTGGAAGTTAGGTACACATGGACATGTCTTTCAACTCCAATCTTGAAATAAGACATTAAGGTCACGGATGCTGATATTAATAGTGATGCTTTAAGTTTTAGCTTTCATATTTTTCAGATTCTGTACTGCCTTAGTGTATAACTGTGAACTTCACATAAAGTGTTAGCAAGTTCTCTTCACAGTTCAGTTAGACAAAACAATCCTTTTCCAGCTTGAGACCCAAGGACACCATTGCAGCTTCAGGCCCAAAAAGTGTGAACAACAGCAAATTGAGGAGAGCAATCCGGGAGGATGGGACTTCATAACCTGAAGCTGTAATTGGACCCCAATATGCTAATGGATCAAAACTTATAAAAGTGTGAAAACTCGTGACTGGACATCCATCTTGTGCCCATCTTGAGTAGATACACAGCTGGGCTCTTTTACCACCCAAGGTTCTTCCTTTGAAGGCCTTTTAATAAATTCCTACTTTATTCCTTTATTATTTATTCCTTTAACTCTATCTAGCCTCTCTAGGCATCAATAGCCTAAGATTAAAAGAATGACTTTTAAAATAACTTGATGTTTAACTCTCCTTTCTGCAGCCCTTAGCAAACTTAGATTCTGCCCCACATGAAATTCATCAGAATATTTTGAAGGCATTCACTCCACCCGCAAGGACTTGTAGGTATATTTTAAGCAAGGTAATCCTATTTGTTAGGTAGCAGATTCACATATACAGGCAGGTAGTTTCTCTTTTTCCTTACATTTTAAAAACCCTGGTTTTATTATATGGGTCTAGTAATGTGCAGTGAGACTAGGTTGAAACTGCCTCCTGCATGCAGTTCTTGAGAATAGGAATAATCTATTTACATGACAGGAACAGACTGGTTTTTATTTGTTGGTTTGTGTGGGGGTTGAGTCTGAACAGAGGTTTGCGGGTGCTGGGACCCCACTGAGGCAGCCTCTGTTCCCCAGCTGTCCTGGATCTGCTGTCCCCACTGCCAACCCTGCCCAGCACCTTCCCTGGCCGTGCTCGCTGCTCTCCCTGGTTACCAAACAGGTATGGCTTAACTTCTTTAGTGCAAGTTATGCAACCTGAGTGTGGCCTTACATTTTCATCCATGCTTAGCTGACCTTCAGCATTTTTGGCAGCTATACAGAGAGCATCATTAAATAGGAACCAGACACAACAAAGAAAATTGTTATGTTATGCCACAAATCTCATGCTGCTGAGTCACATTTGTAAGAGGGGATAGGGGAATGCAATGTTTTGTTTAGGAACATAACTCTATATTGGCATATTTTATATTTTTCTGTATATTTTATATGCAGAAAAATTATATTGTTTCTGTTGCTATCTCTAGAAGTCATCTTCCAGAGCCCAAAGGTAGGGGATTAATCGTGCCATGTGAGAAGATTAAGGAAGATTAAATTCTTCACTTGCATATGTCTCCTGGACTTCACTAGAATTGTATTCGTCTGTTCTAAATTTCCTTTTTGTTTCATGACATGTCTGCTATCAGTGGTAGAAACTTCTGATTTCGTTGCTGAATTATTTCTATACTTGTTTAGGTTAATCTATCCTCTTCCATTTTTTTTAGTCAGGTTCTTTTAAATCTCATGTTAAGAGAGAGAAACTTTCCATGTTCAGCTGCAAAATTCTGTTTAGTTTAATTTTGATCTCGAAATCTAAGAACTATGTGGTTTTGTCACTGGTAAACCCAAATATTAAATAGTTGTTCTATTTACTATAGTACTTATCCCATTATTGCTATTAAAACTAAACAAAACAAGAGAGTAATGAATTTAGCACCAGTCACTTTGGAAATGCTTTGGCTGTAATTAACACGATTATAGTTTTGCAGCATCATTTTGTGTAAGGTGTTGTTTGTGTTCTGTTAATGAGACTAGAAATAGATGTTTAGATCTAGGATTATGCAAATTACTTCTCCCTTAATAGAATAGAATATTAAACTAATAATTACTTCCAGGAATAAGAATTCTAATTTTTGCATTCTGAAACTAAAAACAATAGCAAAAATGTAATAGATGTAATACATAGTAGCTCCTTCTTTATTATATGGTTCAATAAAGGACCAGACTTTGTAAGCGATGCTCGTTCCTGTAATAGATCAAACGGCGTACCCTTTTTAAAAACAGTCCTGGCAAAAAGAAAACAAAAGAGTTTTCCATAGGGAGACCATTTGTGCTGGTTCAGCTTGTTTCTCACAAAGTCACCAGCAGATAAAAGAGCTGTTACACTGAGGCTTTGGTCCAGTGCAGGATTAAGGGCACATCAGTAATGCTCTGTCGTGCATGGCTGTGTCCTAAGCCATCAACAGCTGAAATCACTATAAAAGATAAAATTTCCATTAAAGGTATTTTAAAAAGGTACTGTTTTACTGAACAGATTTTTTAATCTGTTCTTATTTTGAGATTCCTGGTAAAACAATCCAGCGTGGTGATCTTGCTTTTGATAAGAATCATGACCTACTTTCAGTGGATGTTTCATTTTGCAGGCTAGGCATCTGATTAAATATTACCTTAAAATGGGGATGCAGAGAGGAAATACATAGCAGGGCTTTCTTTGTGTACATGGGGGAACAGGCAGTTCCAGATTAGAGTAACATCCACTGAGATATTAACTTTAGATTTGGTACATGTCTGGTATCATGTATAAGGATTATATTTATATGCCACTGCTTTAGGAACACTGAAAGTGATTGTAGAAACTGCTGGATTATATTCATGGACAAAATAAACTGCTTGGGAACTTTTTTCTAAAATCAGAAATACTCTGAGACTTTTAATTACTGATGCAGTTCTGAAAAAGCACAAAATAATCACAAATGCTGAAACAATTTAAATCTGTTACCAGTGTTGACTGTACTGGAGATGTTATTGGCATGAGGGTTTTTTAATGTCCTAGTGTTAGGAGTATAACCCTGAGGAGCAGTGCCCCACGGCAATGCTGCTGCTGCCATTCCTGTTGGCACTGGAGGTAGCTCTGCCCTTGCACTCCAGCAGTCACACAAAGACAGCTCCTATGGTGCCAAGATTAGATGTGGTACAGTTCACCTTACCAGAGTGTTTAGGATTGAATTTCAGCAGCTCAGTAAATCTTGCAGGCTGTGGTGTAGGTAAGCAGAGGGGTTTTTCTGGCATTTCCAAACAACCAGTGCTTATAATGCAGCAAGTATTGGAAATTACATTCCCCGGAATCTGAGACATTTTTGTCACCTTGCAGAATTTTTCAGTGAGACACATTTTAAGCCTTGGCAGTAATTAGCAAGTAGTATCAGGATCATTTTGTTCTAGGACTCCCCTCTGTTAAAAAGTTTGCCACCTGGGCTATAATCCTAAGTGCTGCAGAAGTTACAAGAGGAGCCAATATATAATCACGCAGAAAGCAGGAAATTTTCCCCTCCTGTGTCATTGCTTTTTCTTTCTGCTTGACTGTAGAGCTCATGAGGCAGTGAAATATGGTAATAACTCCGTGGGTGTGTGGGTGGAGAGAAGGAGAAGACAGGAGATAAGAAGGCCCAGTTCAAAAAGAAGAGGGAGGAAAGATGAAGGCTGATTGATGAATAGAACATAGAAAAGGACTGCCGTGTAGAAGGAAGAATATAGACTCTCCGATTCGTGAATGGGGAGAACCAGCCCCAGCTTTCACACCTTTCTCCCTGGAGAAGCAGTTGCAAAGGGAAGACGTTAAGTTCTCCTCTCCCTTTTGGAAGACTGGTATCTTCTTCCACTTGGTAGTTGCCAAGTGGAAAAAGATAAAATCCATAAAGCTGATTTTCTCCTATCCTGGTGTAGAGGAGTAGCTACCTTGGAAAGCGTTAGGAGCTCTGGAGACAGTCTGTCTACGCCTCAAGGTGTCCTGGGCTGTAAACTTGCAACAGCCTGAGATAAAGATTCACATTTCTCTTCCTGAAGCTCAGTGTCTAGGAGTGGGTAAGAAATGACTGGGTGTGGATTACATTTATTTAGATAGCACATCTTGTCCTCACTGTCCTGAGCCTCTGGAATGTGCTTTGATCCTTAGGTCTTTCAAAGGTGCAGGCTGGTATCAGCAGTGCAGATTTTGGCTCCCCAGCCTCAGCCATGAGGGGCTCAGGGCTTGAGCTTTAGTGGTGTCCTGTGCCTGGGGAGCCCACACAGGTTCGTGTTTCAGGGCACCTGGTGAATAACAGGGCTGTAGTGGGAAGTTGCTGGGTTTACTGCTTTGAAAATAATTGTATGAACTCTTATTTAAGCCATAAATCATCAGCTGATAAATTTGCCATCTGCTAGACCTTAGATAATGGATCTAAATTTACTTATGTTAGAGCATAGAAAGCCTGTCTAGGACCTCCAAGCTTCTTACTTTTCATAGTGAAATACAGCAGGAGTTCAGTGCTTTTAGCCTCCTCATGGAATTGTAGGGAAAAAGTAATTTTCTTGTGTGCTTCTGTCTTCTCATAAGACTGAAATATTTTAAGAGAAACGATTCTTGTAAAACTCATAGGTTTCCAGCATCTCCAATACCAATCCAGTATTGGTAGTATCTTGTTTGTTTAATAGCTGGCACTTATGAAAAATGTCTGTCCTGCTGAAAACAGCAAGTTTCAGCCTCTGCATATTCAGACCCCATACCTCTAACTCAAATGTATTCAAGTGATTATAAACATAATTATAAACAGAAGATACTGAATTGACAGAGTACCAGACCAGTAAAATTAATTGCCTATCACTTAAGAGCAGAAGATGATTGATACCAGTTTTTTTTAATAATAGTTCACACTGCTTTTCCTGCTGAAAAAAAAATATGTGGTTGAATTAAAAAGCATGAACAAGATCATAAATCATTTTCTTGCTATTGTATTTAACATATTTGAGTTTTAACCATTTATTCTGTGGTGTCTCTAGGGCTTTGTAAATATGATTAATATATGATCTCAAAAGCCTTTTATTGATTCCATAACTGACTGACTTTGGCTGTAGCATTTTAACAGCAAAAATCAAATTATAATAAAAATGTAGGAAACATCTTTGAATATCTTGGAAATCTGACCCCATGAACCATTGGGAGAAACTAGTGGATATTTTCTTCTGGAGTTTTATAACAATTTGTGCCTGAGGTTAGGACTGGATCCTGAACCAGCAGCATCTGCAAATGGCATTTAGAATCTCATGAACTGTGCAGCATTTTAAAAATGGTACCTTTACATTTTGACATTGCTCAGGTTTATAACGAAGTCTGAATTTATATCGAAATGCAGAGAAATAAATTTCTCATCATTATTCCCTCTGGATTCCTGTTGGCAGAATGAGTGGGTGTTCATGTCAGAAGGTAGAATAAATGCTGGTGCCTTGAAATGCTGCCTCTACAGCTCCTAATGGTGTTGCACTTGTCATTGTGAACTTTCCAAATGCTCCAGTTTTGAACTTGGAATAAATTTGCTCCACTCGTAAAAACACCCACGTCCGTAGGAAGAAATGTGTGCATGTACCTTTCTTTAGTTTCCATAATGTGACATGTGTTTTGCCTCTGTAATTTTCCTCCCTGGCACTGTTTTTATGTGCCATGAGACACTGGCCATTCCTTATCCATATTCTTTCCTCAAGGTTGAGAGTTGTCATGTTTTGTTAAAATCTTAGATGCCAGAATTTCTCTTCACCTACTATTTATGTGCTCACATTTTTTCAATTACCCTATTCAAAAATGATGTTTAAGAGTCATTGAATGATTCAATAGAGAACAGCAGATATGAATATTCAATTTAAAGAAAGCAACTGCTGAAGACTTTTCAAACTTTTCACAATAACAGGCATTTATTGTAAAAATAACAGACCAACAGTTGGTCTGCTGCTGAAATAGCTATTAAATACCACGGAGTGGTATTTATATTGTATTATTCCACAATAATCAGCTAGAGGAGGAGGAGGCAGAGTTTAAGACCCCAGGGTTTTATCATTGCTGGCACTGATTTACTGCATAGCCTGGAGTAAGTCAGTTAATGCCCATGTGATTAATTTTTCATCATGAGATACAAGGAGGCTTCATATTCATAAAGATTTCAGACTGTGCTTTAAATCATGGGGAATTCAAGGAGAGATGCAAGTGCAACCATTGTTTGAAAAAAAAAAAAAGAAAAAAGTAAAAACCAAAAAGTAATGTATTAGATATCCTTTCATTTTCTCAATTATCTTTTTATAGAGTGAGGAAAACTGTTTCTACCAGGATTGCAGATACTGCATATTGTATTCCTTTACCCACAACTGCTGTAGGAAAAGTGAGTTGCTAATGAGGAAGCAGGCACCATTTCCTACTTTTCTTTCCCTTCTAATAAAAAATCAGCTCCCTCACATGTAAAGGATTTCTGCATGCAGTACAGAGAAATGTTTAAAATGCAATGGTTTTAATGAGCCCTTCCCTTTCTCATACAGTAGCTCCATATTTTTTTCTGTATTTCTCTGAGCCATTGCTTGTGATTTGAACTCCAAGCATCTTGGAACAAGTGAAAATGTGATTCTGTGATTCTGTGAAAATCAGGATATGTGCTGTGTAGCTGAGCCAGGACAGGTTGCAGTGACTTCCAAAAGGTGCAAAGGAAGCCCTGGTAGCCCTGGCTGAGCCAGTGTTCAAGGGCAAGCTGCCTCCCTTCTGGAGCTGGCATGGCCCGAGTGTGGTATAATGATGTCCAGGTCAATGATGTGACTTTCTCCATGGCCAGCCAACCAGGGGTATTGCCATACTGCCTGGCACCAGCTCTGTCTCCTAAAAGCAGTGGAGGAAAGGTGTATGGAAAATCACTGCCTGGGAAACTCTCTCTTCTCCCCTTGCATCCAGATCTTTAATTTATTTGTTCCTTAATCCAAGTCCAGGTCTAACTTTTAGGGAACAACAAATTGTTACGTAGTGTGTCACTTGGTTTGCTAGGAGCCTGAGTGAAGTGAGCAGCAGACTACCTGTGTAACACTGGGTGATTAGGATGAAATCACATTATGATGAAACATGTGGAGATGGAGGCTATTTACTGGGTTATACTCATCACATCATTCCAGTATCTGCTTCTGTTAATCACTAGCACAATAAAAATGTTTTGCCATTCATTCTCTTTTCACTACTAAACTTTAACAGTCTTCATGAAATAATCTACACTTTGGAAGATTTACTACTGCCATTAAAATAGTGAGTCCAATGCCTACATATTTATTATTTACCTTTTGCTTCTTTCTCCATAGATACTGGAGATGATGTTTTTAAAAATAATATTAGAAACTTATAACTAATAAGTTATAAATTATAACTTTACACTGTTAAAGTTATAAATTATAACTTTAACAGCTCCAACACAAAACCTCTAGGTCAAAATCAGGTACTTATCTGGGATCCTAATCCCCATTTCAATTCTTCAGACCTAATCTACAAAAGAGAAAGAAGTAATTTTGCTCAGATTTGTTCCAATGGACCAAAAGCAACATTTTTTGGGTATTATGAGAGATGATCTGGGTTGCTTGGGAGTCCACTGTATAATACTTAATTCACAGAATGTTATTTCTATAGCAATTCGTGTATTGTGAATGTGTAGAGTATTAGATATTTATTTATAGAATTACATATGTTAATTGTAGCCAGGTTGTTATGATGCTCTGACTATGAACTTGAACTTCCACAGGTACCTTGACAGAACATCCTAACAGCGAAGACAAGGACAGAGAGGCATGATTGTGTTAAAAAGCTGATTAATTATCCTCAAGGTTATATGGGAAAGTCAGAGAGAACTGATTCATATGCCATTAGCAACTGAAACCCCAATTTTAGTTTTAAAAAAACAGTGCTGATGTCTATTGTCGCTCATAAAACAAGCAACAGATTTTGATTAAAATCTGACTGCTGCTGCATAGGAGATTGACTGGAGAAGCCCAATCCACCAGTGCACGGGTGACAATAAATGTCAGAGTACTGATGGAACTGGGAAAGGGGGGTAAGGTTTTTTGGCTTTGCTGTGCCATGGAAGGGCAGACTGGTTTAATGCCCTGGGCCATGGAAAGCTGCCTTGCCTTACTGCTGCTGAAAGAAATCACTTGCACTGATTTGCCCTAATATATAAAAATCAAATTCCCAAGTACAAATGGAAAAAGAAAAAAACCAGAGGGTACAGTCCTGGAGCTTGAACTCCCCTTTGCATTTGGTGAAATGCAGACCTCTTCTGTTTCCTAAATTCAAGATACTTTACAGAACCCGGGTTCTCACAGGATGGCAACATGAAGGTTTTAGGTTGATAAGGCCAGGGACACTTGGGAAGGGCTGATGCTGAGCTCCAGAGATGGAATGTTTGCATGGACTCCCTAAATTTGAATTCAGATTGCAGTTGCTGTGAAAGGGGAATGGGAGTTCGGGATTGGACAGAGGGGGCCTATTTGCATTTGTCTCCGGTTTCACTGGGAGCATCCTGCATGTTTACCGAGCCGAGGATATCTGCTGTCTGCAAGGCAATGACTCTCAGTTCCTGCTGAGATGCCAGAACTGCAGGAGACAGAACTGGCCGTCTTCCAGAGGCGAGCTCACGTTCCCTGAGATGCGGCAGCCTCCCTTGCCGAGGTTGGCAGTCTCTCTCTGACTGCTGTGTGTGGCACTAGAAACCTTCCAAAGAAGAGAATTTTTTAAAAAGAAACAACACTTTGTATCAGTAATGAGAACAACAGTTGGCCTCAGATGTCGCATCTGCTTCAGGTATCCTGGATACTCTTCAGAGCCCTATGCAAAAGTAGTTTAGGTACTTTTCTACTAAATGAACCTGGCTCCTCTCTATCTCTTTTTTGACCCGGATGAAAGGAAGCCTCTTTCTTTTCTCTTTTTCTGGAGGCCTTCCTCCTATCCCAGACAATGCCTGTGAAAAGAGGTAAAGGTTGTGCACGCTCCCTCCACTGTTGGTGTGCTTGAAATGATGATGGAAGAACCAGGAATCCCAAAAAGCTTTGCTAGCGTTTGCTTGGTAGGTGTCAGCCAGCAGGTTAAAAGACTGGAGAGGCCCTTGGGCTGAGCTGGTAGTCCTGCTGTTATCTTACAGTGCCCTTCTTTCCATCCCCTTCTTTCTTTCCTCTTAAAGTGTTTTTGTAAACTGTATGCAACTGAAGCATATAGTCTCCCCCAGGCTGCTTCTTGCTCTTGGTTCCTTCAGTTCTTTGAGGTTGAGAAGAAAACCAGATCCAAAGTATGGAATAGCATGGTATTTTTGGTGATAGACAGGATTTGGATCTTCAGTTTTTTAATGTCTGCCTGTCTGCACAATTTAGATGTGAGGGTATGTAATTGTAAAATGCCTCCTGTAATTGTGTTAGGTGAGCTGGGTCAGAGATAGCTGGGAGCTCTCCCCATTTCTCATGACAGGTTTTGGATATAAGAGCTAATCAGATGGCAGGGCTTGGTGTTTCATAGCTGTCTAGGCAGGCTGCCTTTCAGTTCACATT
Source organism: Melozone crissalis (assembly GCF_028551555.1). Taxonomy (NCBI): domain Eukaryota; kingdom Metazoa; phylum Chordata; class Aves; order Passeriformes; family Passerellidae; genus Melozone; species Melozone crissalis. The sequence goes on along the minus strand of NW_026535782.1, from coordinate 29,333,028 downwards.
TGCTCTGTGTAGAACAGACTGGCACAGCTCTATCTACAGCTGATATTGCTGATGGGATGGGTGGGGGGACAGAAAACCACAACATGTGGTCAGAAATCTGCCCAGCTCTCCTACTAAATATAAGGCAAGAAAGGCTCACCTTCCTGATGACTGCATGGCAGGTGAGTGCACATGAATGCAAACTGCTAAAATTCATAAATGTGTATGATTAAATTGTGTTCTTCACTCACTTTATCCACTTTTCTACTTGGTTCATATACAGCATTCACTTAGTGGATTTGACTAAGTGGTGGTCTCTGTGCAGTTGGCAGTCACAAGAAACAGAAGAGGAGAAAGTTCCTTCCACAGGAAAAACACATTATAAATAACATCACCCCTGGAGGAGGCAGTAGTTGACACTGGAACTTTTCCACTCTCTTTATTTGCTAATGTTGTAAAAGTTGGCAGCTATTTAAATTTAGACAGCCCTCTAAATACATAATGGGTTTTAGTTTGTTTTTTTTCTTAAATAAGTAATCCATCAGAATGGCAAAATACCTTTGGAAAGAAGAGCATTGTGATATTAAGTTCATCTAGAAGTTACAGGGAAAAACACAGCCTGCCTGTTAATTGATTTACTTCAATGCCTTTTGCTGATATTGAGAGTTTAGAACAGCTCAATAGCGCTTTCAATTACTTGGGTGTAAATCCAGAAAATGACAGTGGAGTTGGTCCAGATTTACATAAGGACAAATGAGATTTTAAGAAATGTCTGTATAGTTTCCTTTCAGGCTTTAGATATAATTATCTTAATTAGCCTCTCAATTCAAGGGTCTAATTTCCACCATGGTTAATGAAGAACACTTATACTTGGTGACTGAATTATCTGACTTGAATTATCATTTTTAGAGAATATTCTAAAGACTCCTAATGAGGGAAAAAAAGCCTCAGAGTTCTCCAGCTTTATTTTTCCAAATACGTAGACTAAATATAGCATGTGTTCCCCAGAAAATGTGAGTGACAGGGATTAGTAATTCATGAACAACATGGCCCATTTACAGCCCTACCAGCACAGAATTCACCATGGCATGGAGAATATCAAACAAAACAACTCGGTTGACTTCCATGCATTTAAAACAATGAGGAATAAAGGCTTAATTCAGACTAAAACTCCAAAAGCTCCCTGGATTTAGTTAACAGTAATGAAAACATTGAATAATAGCTAAGAAATAACCTGAAACCCAGATTTTAAAAGGCTGGAAAATAATTAAATAAATCCCCAAAGTGCTACGAGTTGTTGTTGAAAATGAAGCTGAGTTCTGTCACAAGGCTTTGCTCAAAAAATACTTTTCAAAAGTCCTACCAAAACCCATGGATTTTGTTTAATTGTCAGTGTTTTAAATTCCTGCCGGCCCATTCCAAGAGGTGGTATGCTGTGACTATGAGCAACCCATCAAGACTATGGTGTTTCTTAGCAGTTGATCATTTTTGCATGGTTTTCTTTTAAAATAAATGTCAGGACTGGGTTGCTGGGGCCCCAGTTCCTCAGGACTCATTTGGAAAGGGAGCATTTTAGGCTCAATGCCCAGGGCAGGCATGGAAAGCAGAGCAGAGCAGTGCTCCCAGGCAGGCTGTGTCCCGTGTTATTGGCACAGGAAGGTGCACTTGTGTGGCACCTGCTGCAGGGGCTCCAGGCCATTGAGGTGAGCCATGGCAGTGGCTCTGAGCAGGGATGGCAGAGCACACTCCAAACCCCTGTGAACAGGGACTCCAGGCAAATGCCACCGTGGCATGTGGCACTCAAGTGCTGTAACTGCCTTCACATCTGGCTGTATAGTACTACGGCAGTGCCAGCAAAGGAGCAGCCAGCCTCAAATGTCCAGAAATTATTGGGTAAGGTATGGGATCAAATAGCCTTTAAATGACTGGCATATCTCCAGATTTTGAGGCTCATACTGCAGGCATGTTTTTGGTGCATTGTCATAAATGCAGCAAAAACATGGTAGCTTGAGCAGGAATTGCTCTCCTTCCCAACAGAGGTAAAGTGAATTACCCAACCAACACACTCCTACTCACCATCTTAAAGTATTGCATGCTGTATCCTCAGAACTGGCCCTTTTCCTGATACCACTTTGGTTTGTTCTCCCCAGCTGACTTTGAGCACAACCTGCTATTTATGCCTGCCCAGTCATGCTTCTATAAAAGAAGAAGTTGGTCCAGCTGTAGCTCCAGTGGCTGTGGGAAGGAGGAGTTCATGTGTTTGCTGCCTTCTCTCCCCTTACAGAAGTAGCCCAAATCCTTGCAACTTTGAGTTTCCTTTTGTACCTCAGCTTTGCTTCAGGTATAAATCACCCACAGCAGGCATTTGCTGCCTGCCACACTACAAAGCATCAGGCATTATCTGTAAGCACTGCACACAGTTTTGCTGCAGTTCAGTAAACAATGTACATGGCTGCTGTGCTCCAAGTGAGTCAGAGACCTAGAAATGAGCTGTTACTGAACAGCAGGGTACAGACTAGGCCTTTCTTTACCCAGTCCAACCATATAAAGCAAGTTATTGCTGGAAACATTTCTCTCTCTGGTCTTTTCTTCACTGCAAAAAGAGGTACTTTCCTGATGTCTTTTAGAGATCCAAACCACAAACATATGAAAATATATTTGCTTGTTTATTGCATCTTAATCTGCCAGCTCCTGTTATGCTAATAGAAATGAAAAGGGCACCTTTCCCACTCAAAAAGTCTGGGTTTGTCCTTGGTGTACCCAGGACAGCAGTTTTCACATTTCTTTTTTTACCTTGTTAGGAAAAAATCTTTACAACACTTGTGCACTAACCTGCTGATAATCCTGTGTCTGTAAATCCACTGAGTGAAGTGGTGCAGGATGAAAACCTCACTTGGGCTCAGCTGCCATCAGGAGCTGGGCCTGAAGGAGGAGTTAGGCTGGCAATCTGGCCACCAACCCCTGCTGGCACTGCTGTCAAACACTGCCAAACACTGACCCTGCTTTCCCCTGAGCTTCACCCTCTGGGCTGCTGAGAAAGCAGCTGGTGTGATGGGCATTGGGCTTGTTGCTGTGCCACAGCAATCCTTGGCATTAGAAAAGCACAAGGATAGGGTTGCTGCTGAAACCTCCAGTCTTTCTTCTGGTAAAGCCATGGATTAAGCAGCAGCAGCGTCCTCAGGTATGTGTGAATGATGTAATCAATGTAATCCAGTGATGTAATCCAGTGATGTAATTTATTTTTGATGACTGACAACAGATGCCTTGCTGTGCCTCACCTTCCCACCCAGTTCTCTGTCTTCTGACTACCCCTTCCCAGCCTACCCCTGTTTTGCTTTTTTTTTTTTCTTAATTTTGGATTTTTCCCTTCTGGTTTTAATTTAATCCTTTTCTCAACAAATAAATGAAACCTTCCTGCAAAATTTGCTCTGCATGAATGAATCATTGTCATGCTTTTTCTCCCTTGCCTTTAATAAATGTTATAGGATGGACAATGTTGCCCGTGTTAAGTAAATAGAAAATAACTAAGAAAACAAAGTGAAAGAAGTCAATCTCAGTATCCATTTCCTCCTGACTGTAAGACAACAGCAGGAATCATGAGCTATCAGCCATGTGTGGCCTGCAACCAAAGAGCTTCCTGAAAAGCGGGAGCAACCTTCTCATGTCTCTCCTGTGGAGAGGCAGCACACTTACCAGATACAAAGACTGACAACAGTAGCTGCTGGCACAGATGCTGCCAGGGAATCATGCACAGTTGAGCAGTAAGGCAAACTCCAGGAAAACTCAGCCTATAATTAGGTAATTCCTGCCTGAGCAATTGGCATCAAGCAAGTGAGAAATCAGCTGTGAAAGAGAGGAATTGACTAGCTTAAAAGAGAGGCAGATTGACTGGCTTAATTCTTGGGGGGCTGGTTGGGTATTTTTGGCTTTTTTTTTTTTTTCATCTTGGCTACTTTTGTTTTTTTCTCTTTTCTTTTTTTCTGCCTTGTGCACCTACAACTCTTCCTCTCTCCTTCTCTCACCCATCCCTGAGATGACAAGCACATATTATGCACTGTCAGCTCATCTGCTGCAACAATTTTTTCCTCTGATGAAACTGAATCTGGAGTAAAACTTTGGGGAGCTGACCCCAGAGTAGTGCATGTGCAAAGTCCATGAAGGGGTGGTCCCAGGAGAGAGCAGCTCCTCTACCTTAGATGGGGTAAATCCATTCAGTTACAGCTTGCCTACTGGCATGTTTTGGTTTTAACAAACCCAGGGCAACTTACATTACCCCGACAGTGCCTGCCTCCACATTTGCAAAGGGTTCTCTGCCCAGAGTACCACAGGCTGCTCAGGGCCAGCTGCCCAGTGCTTGGAACAGGCTGCCCGCTCACTGGTGTATCCCTCTGAGGTGTTTCCACACTTTACAGGGCCCAAAGCAACAGCCTTGGTCTCAAAGGAGGAATGCAGGTGCAGATGGATGACCTCCCCCAGCCCACCTGCACCTCTTACACCAGGTCTCCTCAGGAAGATTGCTGCAGGTACCTGAAACCTGATTCAGCTGGGTTTGAGTAAATCTTGTCACTTACACTTGGGAAAGAAAACTGCAATGGAGGTCTCCCACGGCAATTCTTTTGCAGCAAATTTTCCTGTTGCTTGTGCATGGGTACAGAGCTGTACTATCCTGTACTTGTGTCAGTTTTAACACCTGTACCCATCTGCACATAATAAAAGCATCTGTTTCCTGAAGAGCACATGTGAACTGACTGAAATGTGAATTTGTAGGATTGCTTCAATGTACTACACAGAGCTCCTTTCCCCTGCTAATGCAGGCCACAGTAGCGGCACAGGCATTAGTGCTCAGGCAGAAATTGCTGCGCAGCCTGATCTGAATGGGCTCCTGGCTGGTTCACCTCCCCCAGAACTGACCTAAAGGCTGGTGTGTTTCAGGCAGGCTCAGGAGACCTTGCCTGCCAGTCCTGCCTGCATGGTGCCCGTGCATGGCTCTGGGTTGTCTGGTCACACAACTGAACATCCAGCTTGGCCCTTCCCTCTGCCTCCCAGAAGGGGAAGGAGATTTATCTGGAATGATCAAGGCCAGGCTGGATGGGGTCTGGTGCAGCCTGGCCCGGAGCAAGGCGCTCCTGCTCATAGCAGTGGCATGGCCTTAGGAGCTCTTTAAGGTCCCTTCAAGCTCGATGATTCTGTGCCATGATTCTGTGAGTGAACGCTGCTCTTTCTGCTGTGTCACCGCAGCTTTGCTGGAGAACTGGCTGCCGGAGGGAGCTGCGGGGCTGGCGGGGGGCAGGACACGCTGTGCTCGGCAGGCGGCCAGCCCAGCCCCTGCCAGCCCAGGCCCTGCCAGCCCAGCCCTGCCAGCTGGGCGGGCCCTGCCATCCCGGCCCCTGCCAGCGCTGCCCCTGCCAGCCCAGCCCGGCTCTGCCATCCCGGCCCCTGCCAGCGCTGCCTCTGCCAGCCCAGCCCGGCTCTGCCATCCTGGCCCCTGCCAGCCCGGCCCTGCCAGCCCGGCCCGGCTCTGCTATCTGGCCCCTGCCAGTGTCACCCCCGCCATCCCGGCCCTTCCAGCCCGGCCTCAGCCAGCCCGGCCCTGCCAGCCCAGCCTGCCTCATGGGCAGCACGGTCACCCCAGGACCCCTCAGCTGCCGAGCAGCCCACGGGGGGGAGCAGGCCTGATTTGGGTGGGCACTGCTAAATTAGCCAGAGGACTCCCATGCTTTGGCCATGGGGCACAAAAGGCACGTCACCTGCTGTACCCAGGGATGCTGCACCCAGACTCGGACATGTTTGCCCAAAGCAATGGAGGGGGACCTTGTGGGGTGTAGTTGTCTCATGGCTTGGTGGTCCCTGTTTCTGCACCTCTGGAGCACCCTGTTTGCACAGGAAAGGCTCGGCACCCATCAGGGTCTGACAGGCCCTGTGCAAGCAGTGTGTGTGCGCAAAGCCTCCTGCCTCTGGGCGCAAGGGTCTCTGCTCACTCTGGGCTGCACACAGGAGGAGTGCATGTATATGTATGCACACATGTGCACAGATACAGGTGTGTGTATGTACACTTATGTGTAATAGCAGCTAAACTATGCAGGTCAATGCCCTCAGTCTCAATGAGCAGCTCCCCTGCTGCACAAGGGGCAGGTTTGGGGAGAAGGAGGTACCGGGTGGGCCAAGGTAGGGATGCAAAGATGGACGGTCAGCACAGGAAAATGTTCAGCAAGGGCTGTACAGGGATCTGGAGACCTGTGCTAGTGACTCGTTTTGGACTGCAAACAAACAGCAGGAGTGCCACAGTGTTGTGAGGAGTCCTACACAGTCATTTGAATACTGTTAATCTCTCATTTCTCATTGCTGGTCAGTTGGAGACTAGAAACTGGCCATGGGAAAATGATTTGGGAAGTCAGGTCTGCTGTGTGGGAAGTTTTCACTTTGCATCTTCTGTAGGTGAGGGCACACAGGTGACCAAAGGAGGTTTGGCTCACACAGATTCCTTAATTCACTTTCTGCTCAGTTAATAAGTGATATCAATGCACCATGGCTGTTGTGAAGCTCTAGCAAAGCCTAAGTGTGTCTGACTCCAGCTTGGTAAGCGGGAGATCTGCAGCAGCTTTGACTCTAACCAAGAGAGCTGTCAACCTGGTCCCTGAGAAACTGCATGAAGGACACGAATGGAATGCCTAAATGGAGGTATTTGTCAGCTCAGTCCTTGCTTGGGAGGCTGGTCTAGAAGAAATAACACCTAACACAAATCTCTGTCTGCCTCATGTTGTGGAATTGTGTCCGTGCTGGCCTGAAAGCAGTCTCCTCTGAACTCCTCTGAGCAAGGGCTCATGGTCATGGACAGCTGAGATCAGTGACCTAGGCTGGCTTCAGGGGCTGTGTAAACAACAAAATCACAGCTGAGCCAAAGCAGCCCATCTGTCCTGAGCCCCAGCTGACTCTTGCTTTGTTTTGACAAGATGCCCTCCCAATGGTGTTTACCATTGCCAATTTTTCTTTGTTTATTTCTCTCCCTTATGTCTAAAGAATTACTCTTGTTCTATTGCTGCTGCCCAAATTCTAAAAAATCATCTTGAATACCCTCATTTGCTGGGAAGAAGAGCCCACAGGACATCAGTTTGCCTTTAGCCCTAACCATATCAGCCAAAAGCAGCTGCCCATGCTGTTAGTGCCACACAAGGCCTCCACTATCAAGATGTGTGTGTCCCCAGAACCTGAAAATGGTAATGTCATACCAGTCTTGTTATGCCTTTTGGGCTTTCAGGAGGGATATGAATCTTCTGATTCAAGTGGCTTATTCTTTAGGATCACAGCCTGTGGTGTGCTCTGATGGTGTTGATGCAGCATCAGACCCTACAGGGGTGTCTGCCCTAGTCTCAGCTCTGCTCCTGCTCCCTGTCTGTGTGCCCTTGGCTGCTGTGGGTCTTGCCATAAGGGAGAGCACTCACCTCCTGCAGCTTGCAGCCCCTTGACCCGGAGTGGCTGCTCCAGGGGCTCGTGGTGTTGTGGCTGGCATGGCTCACAGCTGCTTGCCCAGGGCCGGGGGCTTCAGGTCCTCCCCAGACACCATGCAGCACCATCCACAGCAAAGGGCAGTGGCCACAGGTACTGTCTGTCATGCTCTTGGAGTGGTGAGTCACCCACAGTGATTCTCATTTTACCCTTCTGAAGCTCAGTCCAGACTAAAATTAAAGGAATCTAGAGGTCAGGTTCCTTCAGGACATCTCCTGGCTGGGATTGGAGGTTACTGAGGCTGCCGCATCTCCTGACTGACTGCCCAAGTGCTGATGGCTTTAATGCTGCTCTCAGGAACTCTGGAGCAGAGTCATCCTGCAGTATGGATTACCTGGCACATGCCAGCCTGAGGATATGGCCATCATTATGCAGAGAGGCAGTTTGCCCAAGGAGAGGAAAGCCAGCTAAGCCATGTCTACCAGCACGCTCCCTGCCATGCTCTCTGCTCCTGGGAAGATGAGCCACTGGTATCTGATCCAGAGGGAGACAAGTAAAAGCCAACCAAACAAGTCCACCTAATCCACCTCCAAAAATATCCCCTGGCTGTAAGAGGAAAGGCCCTGGGAGTTGCTGACTCCCTGTATCGCTTTGGCACATGGAAAGAAAAAACACAGACCACGAGGAGGGGACTGTGGGGTATGTGGAGTGTTTCTGGGCTCCTCCCTCAGGCAAGGTTGAAGGGTGAACAGTCCTGAGGTGAAAGCAGAGCTGTGGTTTCTCTTGGGTTTCACTGCAGGGTGGTTTGCCAAGGCCACCCACTGTCCCTGCCAGCTCTTGTCCTTGTCCTTGGAGTGTGTCTCCTCCAAGATTGCTTATACCAGCCTTTCCCTGTCAGGTCGGAAAAAAGATAAATCCAACTCTTTCTGTCTAGCAGACTTCTGCAGTTTTCTCATCTTTATTGGGATTCAGAACTGAAGCAGACCTCATGCATTAAAAGAAGTAATCAAGTGAGTTTCCAGATTTCAGACTGCATGGGAGAGGAGGGGCATCAATTTGCATAATTTTGATAAAATCCAGGTCAGTCCTAAGATGGAATGATGCTACATGTGACCACAGGTGAAAGGAAACTGGTTATGTGTGGGTGTGAAAACTGAGCACACAAAAGGGGCTGCCTTGCTGCCCACATCCCACCCTGTTCAGCCAGGACACAGAGAGAGGGAAGGGAGCTCAGGGATGAGTGGTCATTGCTGCTACTGCCTACAAAGAGTAATCTGGATATAAGAGGAAGTGAACTCTCTCCCTGGTTTTACCCTCTTTTAATATTTTTGCAAAACTGAAATAAGTCAGAAACCACAACAATCTCATTTGGTGAGCTATTTAATCCTTGCTCAAGGAAACAAGCATTTTCAGCTGTGGCTGCTTCACAGTGTGTCAGCAGCGCCAGCAGGGACCTGAAACCATTCTGCCCTCTCTTTAGGGCAGAAGCAGAAATTACTCTTTCCTCAGTACCCAGAACCCAGCTGCAGGGCCCAGGCTCCCAGGAACCCCAAAAGTGCAAAGCAGGATACTGTCTCATCCCTCATGTCCCCTGCATCCAGCTGTTCCTGCTGGTGGCCCCTCTCCTCAGGGCAGCAAGCTTCCCAGGGGCCTCAGGGTGAGGACACCTGGCCAAGGAAACACCAGCCTGTGTTCACCAAGATCCTGTTTGACCTGCACAGCCCAAAGCAGGATAGCCCTGGAATGGAAAAAAAACACAGCTCCTGCAGACCTGGTCCTCTGCACTTAAACCAGCCTGTGTACTGAGGGCTCTTCCAGCCCAACAGTGAAATTCTCATGCCTGGGACTTGACTCTTGTGGTTTGACACTGGCCAGATGCCAGGCACACATGAAAGCTTCTTGTTCACACCCGTCTGCAGCTGGACAGAGAAGAGAAAGTTTAATGAAGGGTTCATGAGTTGAGATAAGGACAGGGAGAGAGATCACACATTAAATACCATCAAGGGTGAAACAGGTTCAGCTTAGCAATATTAGCTGTGATGCTGGCTGGTGGGGACAAAGGCAGCTGGCTGGTTGTGTGTTTCTCACAGCACATGACTAAACACATACAGTGCTTCCTTGCTCTGGAGTTTGTCTATACATGCTGCAAGGCGTTTGGAGACAATTAGCTGACCAGGTGGCTCAGTGCCCTCAGTGTGTCTGACTATGTAAAGGACTGCTTTGCACAAGAGGGAGGTCTCTCCTGCCTGGTTGTTCTTGGTCTGCACCCACAAAAGAACGTGGGAAGGCTCTCATGGGACTCCCGAATGCAGGGACAAAGTACCCTGCAGTCTCTATGCTTACCAAAAGTGTTAGAGCAAAGTGAACATCCCTTGGCATCAGGAGACAGGCTCTATCAGGAGAATTCATTGTTGGAGAATGGCTTAAAGAAAAAGGCCATGAAGACATACAATTGAGAGAAAAGCAAAAGGTAGAAGTAAAGCAGTTCCTAAAGCAGTTCTCAGGCTTGATTTTATAAATAATAAGGTTCTCAGACAGTCTTCCCATAACAAGCAAAGCACTCTGTCTGGGAAAAGCTGGCTCCCTGGGAACAGATATGGAAGTTTTGGGAAACTCTCATATCACAATGGGAACGTTGGTTCTGTTTTTAATAAACAATTGTAGGTATTGTAAAACAAAAGGAGTGGTTAGAGTTTTCTCTGTTAACCTATCGTGAGCTCAGATTTTGCAATATGCATGAGGTTAATTAACACTGTTATATAAAGTCGCTGATTGATCAATAAATCGGAGTTCGATGCATCATCGGATGGTCGCTTCTCCCTTCACTTCAACAATTCATAGCTTTTATTAGACCATCAGACACAGGCAGGAGAAAAGAGCAGGGAAGTTTTTGGGGCATTTGTGTGTCTCCATTTTTTTCTGAGTGTATTGTTTGGTCTAAAAGACATGACTCCTCCTTGCAAATCTTGCTTCTCCTCTGACTTTAGACCATGGCAGTGGCAACCACCTTCTTAGCATTGTGTCCTTCTTCACAGAAATATAGTAGTGAACAAAAAATGGTGGGCACCAACAAGTGTTCTGAAGAGGACAAGTGAGATGGAGGGGAAACACCATTGTGACTAAGTAAAAAAATAAAATCCCACTTTTTTGTGCCTTTCCAACTGTATCTTGGGGGAGACACAGCCAAGAAGAAGGGTACTGGCTGGACTCCGAGCCTGCTTTTGTTCTGAAAGCTTCCAACAACAACTGGGGTTTATTTTTGTTCATAATGATGCTTCCAGTCCTGCCCTGAACTAAGCAGTGTTAAGCCTGAACAACTGGGATGTCCTCGCTCAAGACTGTAGCATTTTGTTCTCCTCAACTTCTATCACTGACAAGCAGATATTCACAGAATCACAGAATATGCTGAATTGGAAGGGACCCACAAGGATTATTGAGTCCAACTCCTGACCTTGGGCAGGACCATCATCAAGAGTCACACCATGTGCCCAAGAGTGTTGTCCAGAACTTCTTGAATTCAGACAGGCTTGGTGCTGTGACCACTTCCCTGGGGAGCCTGTTCCTGTGCCCAACCACCCTCTGGGTGAAGAATCTTTCCCTAATACCTAACCTAGGCCTCCCCTGACACATCTTCAGGCCATTCCCTTGGGTCCTGTTACTGGGCACCTCAGAGAAGAAGGGGAGAGGAGCCCCTCCTCTTCCCCTCATGAGGAAGTTGTAGACTTCAATGTGGTCTCCCCTCAGTCTCCTCCAGGCTGAACAGGTTGCTTGCTCAGCCACTCCTCACACAGCTTCACCTCAATGCCCTTCACCATCCTTGTCTTCCTCCTTTGGGCACTCTTTAGTACTTTAACATCTTTCTTATAAGGCAGTGACCAAAACTTTGCACAATATTCAAGGTGAGGCTGCCCCAGTGCAGAGCAGGGCAGGACAATCCCCTCCCTTGCCCGGCTGTGATGCTGGGCCTGATGGACCCCAGGACAGGGCTGGCCTCCTGGCAGCCAGGGCACTGCTGACTCTGTTCAACTTTCCATTGACCAGGACCCCTTTCCATGGCACTGCTTTCCAGCATCTTGTTCCCCAGTCTGTTCTTACATCCAGGGTTGTCCTGTCCCAGATACAAAATTTGGCACTTTGTGTCTGGTAATTGCCCAGCCCTCTGATTGTTGAGGTCTCTCTGCAGGGCCTCTCTGCCTTCAAGGGAGTCAGCAGCTCCTTGTATCACATACAAACTGTTGTTTGAAGCTGCTCTGTATTCTGCTGCTATCCCACCCAACCCCTCCTGAAGCCTGACCCCAACTAATTGTTCACGCAGGCAACCAAACTCCTCCAAAAGTTATATAAATGAGAGTACACATTAACATATGCACGTTGTTGTGCACACCACCTGAGTACCTGCTTTGATCTACAGCAAACAAAACCCATGCAAATAGCTGATCAAAATCATCAACCTCTGCCTTTGACCCTGTGCTCCCCTCAATATAAGCAGTACTCTCAAATTTCTCCAACAGAAAATAGGATGAAAATGCCACATTTTAGCTTTCTGCAAAGCCAGTGTGTGGTGGCTTGGCTTCAGAGACATCTAGTATGGAAACTAGATGGAACATCTAGTCCCTTTGTCTGGATGCATCATTCCTTTGTCACTCTGACTTTACTGTAGAAATCGGTTCAGATGATTGAGATTTCAGGTGAACTTAGCATTTGTCAGAGGAATCAGCATTTCACATGGATGAACAGACAGTTGCCCCCTTCAGCAAGATAGCTTTGGATCAGGACCATATTTACTAAAAACTAATCTCCTAGTACCCACTGAAATTGAAGTGAGTCAAACGTTGTCTTGTAAAAGAAACACATTTGTCATTTGGATGTATTTTCAATGTGTAATGTTAATCTTTCTCATTGCTCACATGAGAACTCTTTAGTAAATTACTGCTAATTAAAATAATTTTCTAGACAAAGAAGATTTTTACATTTCTCTTGCTCAGGTGAAACTCAGAAATGACACAAAATGAAGCCTGAATCACAGAAGGAAGGAAAACAGCCTGTTAGAAGAAGCAGCCCTGAGAACAGTCATGATGAGCAGAGGCTGAAGCAACCAAACCCTCAAAGTGACATTCACAGAGGACCTTGCAGCATCCCCACAGAACTACTAGAGGAAGATCCCACTCACCTTTGGATGGAAATTTTCCTCACGTGACCACAAGCTCACAACCCATGGAGATGTTGCACATGATGCCCTGGCCCTTGATTCATGGATTTCCCAGGAGAAAGACTGGGGAAAGCATCCAGCCCTTTTTCTGGCTTTTTGACCAGCTAAAGGGACTACTGTGTTTTTTGCAAGATTGAAAACTGTACATTTTTTTTTGTACTGGAGGATGTTCTCCCTTTTGCTAGCTGGCCACAGCCCTTCTGGGGCTTGCTAGTTCCAGCACACCTGGATTTCTGATGAGGAGTTGTATGCAAATATTAAAATAAAAATAGAGGCTTTTGCTGCACTCCTGTATGTTTGCTGGAAAGCTCTCAGAAAGTACATTGAATACTGAATTTTTTCCATCAGAGCTTGCAGCACTTTCTTGACATGAAAGTGATGTGATAAAATGTATTTTCAAGGACACTTGAGTGAAGTGCATCACTCCGTGTCATCTTTCCGGTAGAAATTCCCCAAACGGAATAATTTAAGATTTTTTTGTATAGCTTGATGACTGTCAGAAGTCTCTCCATCAGCTTTGCAGAAGGCTGTGGATATTTCCACAAAATACAAAAAATAGGCCAGATGATATCCAGATCACACTAACCTCTAGAAGAATAAATGCTTGTTTTGCAAGGTCCTTTGCCATTAAATAACAAAGAAGCACTAAAAAGAAATGTAATGCAGGGGATCACCAACCTGACAAAAAAAATCAGGAAAATCACTAAAGTGACATTCAGAAAACATATTCTGACTAAAGACTAGAGAACATCTGCTGCAGCATCTGAATTTGCATACCACAAATTAAAACAAATAAAATATCCCTGAGCTGTCATCTGCTCTCTGTTATGAGAGCTCAGCCTTGCCACTTCCTTTCTTCTTAGGGTAGGATGTCCTGACTGCCTGACATGGCTTTTGCCAGGAGGACTAAGTTTTAGCACAAGCTCCTCAACCTCACCCCAACCTCCCCAGCCAGGCACTGCCGATGATTTGCTGACATTTGATGGGCACAAGCTGCAGATTCTGCCCCCAGCAATGTTTTTGAACAGCACTGGGGATGTATGAGGGCAGGAACATGGATCTAAGGAATGGCAAATTCCCAACAGGATCACCTCACAGCAGTCTAGGCCCAGCATCAATCCATTTTCTCTGCAGCTACACCAAAGCACAGTTTTATTGGTAACGCGCTCATTGGCTTGTCTGTTGTACTGAGCTGCTGCCTGTGGTGCCTGGCTCCTGTATCCTGTTTGGCAGAGGGGCTGTTGCATCCCCAGCCCTGCAGAGGCTTTTTGGGAAGCCTCTCGTCACATGTGGAGAGCAAGTTTTCAGCCAAATTCAGGGCCAGATGTGCAAACACCTCCGCAGAAGCAGCTAACAGCCCAAAGGGACTAGTCTAAGCAGATCATCCGGACAATGCATTAGGGGCAGTAAAGTTTCAGGAGAGTTTATCTCCATTTTGTAGCTTAGGAGTTTATGAAACTTCCTGCAGAGATCACAGGAAATATTAGGCATGGCTTGGATTTGAATTTATGTTGCTTGAACCCGGCTCTGACTTCAGCACACGAGGGCCACCTAAAAATCTGAAATGATAATGAGCACAGAAATAAAACCAGCCCAGCCTGTTTTTGCCCAGTGCTGTTGCACGCCTCAGCACACCTCTGAGTGCCACCATTGGGTGCTGGGTGGCACTGTGACAGGAGAGTGACAGCAAAGCTATAAATCTCTTCAGACATAAGTTACCATTCATGGTCATAAAATCAGAAGAGTAGAGCAGAAAATAAAGAGCTCTAATTTATGATGGATGTATCTCAAGCAGAGCTTTCTGCTGCCTTCAAATCAAAGCATATGGATACTTTAAACAAAAAACCCCAGCTGGATGTGGGAAGATTCCATTTAGCATTACCATAGGACTCTATTTCTGGAGAATTTGCCTAGTGTGTGATTTGGCCCCTGTTGCTCGCCAGGCATGGAGCAACATCTACCTGGTCAGTGATCGCGGTGACATAAACCACTGCCTTGCCAAAGTTTCCTCTGCTGTGGAAGATCCTCATCACTGCCACAGGACAGCCTGCAAAGGCTGGACCCAGCCTGGCTCTGACAAGTTGCCAGTGTGTGTGCTGAATTACCCCCATCATCCAAGGAGCATTCAGATTAGGGGTTTGAGGACCTCACATCTCTGAGCTGCTCAGCCATTGAGGCACCAGCATGACAGGGACATTTGCTCTGAGCCATCCCTGTGGTGTTGAGATGCTCAGCTGCTCTATCACAGCCAGTGAGAGTGGCCAGTATGGCTTTAACTGTCTTGCTTCTACATGTAGAAGGCCCAGAGGCCCAGGGCCTCCATACATCAAAGTCTTGTTGCTGTTCCTTCTCCAGTACTTCCAGGGCTGGCACTGCAGAGCTATTTACACCAGGCTTCTATTGCTCCTGCAGGACAAAGGCTCTCCTAGGGACATGTGGAGTCAGCAGGTGACTTTGCTGGGTTTGTGAGCTACCACCTTGCCAATGGCCTTTCCTGCAT
The DNA here is from genome assembly GCF_028551555.1 of Melozone crissalis. Taxonomy (NCBI): domain Eukaryota; kingdom Metazoa; phylum Chordata; class Aves; order Passeriformes; family Passerellidae; genus Melozone; species Melozone crissalis. The sequence continues at coordinate 29,317,897 of NW_026535782.1, read as the reverse complement.
GCCAGACTGTAACAGGCTCTTTGTAGTAAGATGGGATTTTACTTCAGGCTGTTCCTAACTGATGCAATATTATTGCTTATTGAAACACCTTCACTGGGTGATTTTTATGCCCAGAATTAATAAGAAATTGCAGTTATATGGCTTGAGGAACATCTTGCAATATGTGTCTCGAACAGAAGTCGCTAACACAATTTGCACAGCAGCTGGTACTGAGTGTGTTGCTAGCCCAACCTCCAGCCAAGCAAGTCTCTCTCTCACCACAGTTTAGGTTTGGCATCTGAGTAGGAATGATGTGGTACTATAGTTTTCAAGCATGGCTAGATTTAATATATTGGGTTTTCCTCTCTCTCTGTCATATTCTGAAATCCATGGAGGACTCCTGACTGGCTTTTGGCAGAGTGCTAATTTCACCCTTGTAATTCCACCCTCATGTTTTTTTCCTCCCTCTCACTGATAGAGGAGAGAGACTTTTTTTTTTGTCCTTCCCCACTCCTACTGCTCTTGCCCAACCAGGGAAGTTCAGGGATGACTTCAAGGAAAATCGGAAAGGCCTTGGGTGGCTTTTCTTCATTAGTTGTGGCTCCAACTGTGGCAAAAGAGGCACAGAGCCAAGCTGCCATCTGGAGCTCCTGCTGCCCAGCCAGTAGCTGTCTCTCCCAGGCTCTGTCTGCAGGGCCCATGGCACTGATGCAGCAGTGAGGTTGAGATAGAGCTGAACTAGATTTGCCTCTTTATTCATGCAATGAAATGCTTAGTCAGAATGAGGACCCACTACTCAGCTGTGGGGGAGCCCAGCCCTCATTTATTCTCCCTTGCAACAAGGATGAGGCACACCAATGCCTGAACTGAGGGCTTGGGCTGAACACAGTGCTGTTCTGCATGAGTTAAGGGCACTGAGGTAGGTCACAAGTTGTGTCTTTGCGGGGCACCAGGGCTTTAAAGAGTCATTGTTTTTCTCTTGTAGCATATTTGGTATCTCTATATCTGATAGCTGCATTCAGTTCAGCCTAAAATGTCTCTTGAACAGAGGTAGGATCTGTCAATTTAATCAATAAAAGGACTAAAAATGGAATTTTTGAAGCAGCTGGAGATCGTACAGCACACCATCAGCTTTGCTCCTACACTGCCTGTGTTAGTACTGTTCTTTCCTCTAGTGACAGCGAGCCCACGTTGACTGGTAGCTGGCTCTCCAGTTCTCAGAGGCCATGGATCATCAATGACATCAGAGACTTTTCTAAAATTGGTTCAGACTATTAAAGGAAGGGCCATGGCAGAAAGAGGAATGAAAAAGTGACAAGCTGGTGACATATTCATTCAGTTCCTCTTTCCCTACAAATGAAGAAGATGTAACTGAACTTAAAAGAGACTGCTGAAAAAAGTCACGTGGAGACCATCAATAATGAATCATCCAAGGAGATGAGCATCCAGCAACAAATTTTCTGAAGAACTAATATCTCCTGTTTCTACTTGATTATCTCCAAACCCAAACATTTCTGGGTTGTGTTCCAGTGATGACCCCTACTCAAAGAGTCTGCAATCCAAGTGGGAAAATCAGATGGGGGGCTGGGAGATGTCCAAATCTCCTTTTACTTGCTCTGCCTGTGCCCTGTCTCTGATGTTAGCAGGATGAGCAGAGCCCCTGGTACCTGGCTCTGGGTGGGGGCTAACAAGCTGGGTGTCCTGGCACTGCCCTGTGCTACCACACTGCTCTGGGTGCCATGCAGCACATGCCCTGCTGGTAGGAATGGAGAACACTGCCTGGAAAATGGGTGCTGCTATCCCTGGGGAAGCAGATCCAGAGTGTCAAATTCCCATAGACTTTGGCTCAATGAGTCCAGTGGCTGCTCCCCGGGCACTCAGGCAGTCAGGCAACATGAGAGATGTTTTATTCCTGCTCAATGACTTGCAAACACTTGAGCTCTCCCACAAATACCACACTTGTGCTGCAGAGAGGCAAAATATTGCAGGCAGCATTTTGCAGAAATGATGTTTCCCTATTAAATGAAAACCACTACTGTCTCCTCTCCTGTTACTTGCCTCTGACATGCAGCACATATTGCTCAGGGTTTACAGTTAGGAGTTCCTGCTGTGAGCCCCATCCGTCCCCTCCTTTGCACTGCCAGCCTCTCACTCTCTCTTCTCAAGCACTCCTGCCTGCTGCCTCCGTCTCAGCTGTTACTTAACGACCTGCCAGCTGAGTTGCCCAAGGAGACGGAATAAACGTTAACACTACGATATTTTCTAGCCCTTAGGGCTCGGATCCTGCAGTTTTCATTTACACAGCAGCAGCAGCAGAAGTAGTTGTGAATTTGGGGGCTGTGGAAAGGAGCCCACCCGTGGGAGGGAGCCCATAGGGTGCCATGCCCTGCTCTCATTGCAGTGCAGAGGGACACAAAGGCATGGAGCTGTGGGGTGCTGTGAGTCAGCCCCTCAAAGAGAGAGCACAAATGAGTTATCTCAAAGGTGGGTCAGGCTGTGCAGTGTGCTGTGGTCAAGTGCTGGAAGATGAAGTGATAACAGAGGATTATAAAGCAAGGCTATAGGGTATGTTAGAGTACAGGGTGCATATCTGTATGAGTACAAAATAGAAAGGGTAAAGAGGTTGTGAGGAAGCAGCAGGGAAGAGCTCAACCATGCATGTGAGGGGGGGAAGCGCTTGCATACTCACTCTTATTCCTTTTTGTCACATCATTTATTCATCACAAAGTGCTCTTTAGCATCCGTCTTTTTGGGTTGGGGGAATTATGACACAGCATCTTCAAAGCATTTCAGTAATGCTCCTTTCCATCTGACAGGCAACAAGGAATTTTAGGTGGGTGCAACACTGCACACCAGTACAGTTCTCCATTTGGGTAAGGAAAGGCCCTTCTTCATGATTTGCCCTTCTGTTTCCCTGCAGAGATCCCTCAGAGCATCATTTCACTGATGTCCCAGAGGTGCATCCCCCACTGGCCCCTGCCTGCACCATGTGCCTGCAGAACAGCTTGCTGCCCACATGGCCAGGACTACGTGTCAGCTTGGGCAGCCAGGCTTGGCTCCAGCATTGACACATGGATTTGCAGTTCCATGTCTGTGCCCCAGGGTGGTGACCCTATGCAAAGGACATCCAGCATGACCGGCAGAGCTTCTATTGCATCCTCCATCACAGCTGTCATTCCTTCCTCTGCATAAACTCACACACAGGGGCTTGCAAGCAATTGCAGCAATGCATCTCCCTGCCTGATGTCTGATTTATTGACTCATAACTCCAACAAGCAGGTGGTCCTTTTCCAATCCTCATCTTGGTCCCATCTGACACAAGGTGCTGGTCTCTGTAGCACTGTGTGCCCTCTCCTTCTCCCTGTCTTCACATGGTTTCAAGGAGATAAACACCTTCTTGCCCCTCTCCAGGAAAGCTGTGGCCTAATTGACAGATGGGCCAACATCTCATGTGTGAATGTCTTCCTTCAATTCCCCTGTTTCTGAGATGGCATCATACTTCATCACCAGCAGTCAACTCCGGTACCAGCATGGGCTTTTTGACTCTGAGAAGCAACTTCATGGCACAAACATACACCCCTGCAAAAACTTGCAGCGTGTTATCCTAATCCTCAGCAAAATAGACCAGATTTGGGAATAAAGACCAAGATGTCACTGACCCAGAGGCCAGAGTAGAATCATAGAAGAATTAGAGTTGGAAGGGACCTCTAAAGGAAGGCTAGTCTAACCTCCTTGCAATGAAAATGCCCCCACATCCCCACATTACACAGGAGTGCACAACTGTGACACCAGGATTTGCCAATGGTCTCGCTGCTTGTTTCTTCAGCAGCGACCTATTTATGAAGCCCAGAGCACACAAAAAACTGCCTCGAAAAAAACAAATCCGCACTGGAATGCACTGGGGAAAGTAGAACATATCTGTATGACATATGGATACATTTCTTCCTGATCCCAGCCAGCAAGTATGTTATGGAGATAAAAACACATCAAGCTTTGATAGTTATATGACTGTGAAGAAACTTGGGAAAATACTTTATAGACATAGAAAATGTATTTCTTGGCCAAAATGTTCATCAATAAAACTTATAGATTAGTATTAATTACAAGTGCCTAATCTTTGTGCAAGTTTTTATCTAAGTGTTAAGCTTTATGTTTCATCATCTAAGTACTTGTGTGGCTTTTCTGCCCTCAGTGGATTTGAATCACTGTCAACAGCAGGGAAGGAAAGTAAGAAGATGAAAGAACATCTGGTGTGGAGTTCTCCTGTTAAAAAATGAAAAAATATATAAAATGCTATAAAATTTTGCAGAACAGTTTTCACAGAGTTTACTGGTTTCCCTTTAGTGGCATGTTGTGGACCCAAAATGGGGTCAAAAGCCATCCAATTCAGTGAGATATTTTCCCCCTGGACTGAAAAAAGCTTTACATTCAATTTCAAGTCCCATAATGAACTTGCATATACATCCTCCTAGCATGTGTGCTGACCTCTCTAATGTGAAGTGGGGGAGGAGCTGACAGGAGTGGACGAATCCCTGTCCTTCTGCCCAGTCTGTGTGCTTTCCCAAGAGAGGCTGGCTGTGGCACAGGGGCTCCTGACACCTTCTGCAAGCACATCTCATTACCTTGTCATCCTGAGGCAGCCACCAGCCACCAGCTAACCAGAGAAACCCCCCTCTCTGAGATCACACCTGCCAACTCTGCTCCCAGAGTCAGGAGACAAATAAAAAATGCAGCAGCAGCAAATAACTTCTACAATCTACAGAGATGGCAAATACGTCAAAAGCATTTTGATATTGAACTCTCACTTAAAATCAATGATCCAAATGGGATTCAACATGTTCTTTATTAAGGGCTAAGGGCAAACTTAATATTTTGGAATTCATTCGCACATTAGTTGGATGGACTTTATGAGTAATTGCTTTATGCAGCACTTCCCTGCATCGTGCATTATTAAAATCCTGCAACTGGAGGAAAAAGGATGAATGGGGCTTGCTCACCCATCCTTGCCCAGCACTACAGCAGTATGGGTGACCTCCTGACCTCCACACTTTTACCCACACAAAGTTCCCAGTCCCCTGTCCTGGCCTCTCTTGGATGAAATCCCAGAGTTTTTCTCCTTATCCTTTTGCACTTAATTACTGATATGTCAGGAGAGAGGTAATCCTCCCCTTCATCCAGATTTCACTCCCAGAGGGGGGCCTGAGCTAAGGTCAGAAGGAGGCCAGGAGCACTCAAAGTACAGGTGGTGTTTTTCCCTGATGTCTGCTTTGAAGAAAACCTTCAGCCCCAGCGATAAGCATGGAGACCTGCCTGTTGAAAAGAAGAACTTATCAGAAGGCATTTCTCCTTGCAAACATGGCCCAGTCCTGGGGTGACCTGCCCTGGCTCCTGCTTTTCCTGCTGCCTGCACAGGACACTGCTGTGTCAGCATCCTGCAAAGAGGTCATGTGACACACAGCCTTCATCTACAGGTTTTTGTTTGTGCAATCAGCAAGGTGCCAGGCCTGGGAAATCAGTCATGGGAGCTGTTTTCCATGTAATTGGGCTGCTCTACTACAGCCCAGCAAAGCCACAGTGCTGCTCCCAGCTGCTGGGTTTGCAGGGGACCACATGTGGCGAGTGAAATGTTTTGGAAGTTCTTTAGGAAACACTCTTGCATTGCAGATCCTATGTGTCAATATGGAAAACTTGTCTAGGAAATAGTCAGGAAAAGCCTTGAGCTTTAAAAGCACCACACACACCATGCAGAATATAAAATGCCAGCCCAAGAAGTGTGTCCCACTGGTGAAAAGTCATGTCCGACACTGAACAGATCAACCAAAGCACTGCAGGAATGCCTGTTCCAGTTAATAAAGCCACACAGGTCCTTCATTTTTCTGATGTTAGTGGGTACAACTCTTTGGAAAATGTGATATCACACCATTGTGCTCCAGGATTGCACACTTCTTCCAAGATGGAACATTCAAGCATGGACCATTGCAGATATGGCCACTAAAAGATGCCACAGTGCCAGTCAAAAAATCATGTGTTAAAGAGTGGTAAGGGAAACTGTGCAGCTGTTGAGCCCTTCCTACACATGTGTTTTCAAGGACATAAAACTACTGTTGATGTATATTGACTTTATGGGACTTTTTGAGTTTCTGGTGGACGAGCAATATCCTAAGGCCATTTCACAACCCCTCAAAGGCCGTGGATGTTTTGCAATGCAGCAGTGCAGTCCTCACAGTGGTGGAGCAGCGAGGGCAGATGGGGGAACAAGGAGCTCTGTTCCCTTGCAACACCAGGCAAAGGTGCAGTGATGAAGGTGCCTCTCCCTCTTTGGTGCCTCAGTGATCAAGCCACTGCAGAGTCAGACCTGCCACTCCAGGCACCCTGCATGTGCTCCAATCTTCTCAAATGACTCTCAAAAAGAATCAAAATTCATTAAAAATCCCAAGGCCAAACAGCAGCCTGTGAGCAGCACTTGCTCAGAGGAGAGGTGAAAGCTCCAGCAGTTGGACCCTGTATCCTTTTGCCAGAATATGTGTGGTTTGGCCAGATACTGCCCAGAAAGGCCTCTTCTGCCTCCCTGGGCTCTTGTGCACACACAGTACATCTTAGAAATGTGTCAGTAATTTTGTTCATCTAAGACCCCTACAAAATATATCTGGTTCTTTCCTTAGACTTCTCAATTCCTTAAGGAAACTAAAGGAATTAAACTAAAGTAAATAAAAAAGTTCAGATTTGACTTTTTAAACAGCTTTTCCTTTGAATGAACACTGATGTCTTTGAAAAAATTCCTATAGAGCACAGAGAATTTTCCCCAATAGCCATACCTGGGTCTGGGAGGATCCTTTTTGGCCTTACAGTGCTAAACATTGTGACAATTATTTTGCAAGATTGTGTCCCATCATACAGAATTATATTTCTGGTATTGTACCCCAACAGATCTGTCTCTACCCATGGGCAGTGGTTAATTACATTGGTTTTTTTGGGTTTTATTTTTTTCCCAACAACCACTGGTGACTGAACCACTCTGACACAGGGATAGTGTTCCCTTAAGATGACAAAGAGAGGCGCCTTTGCAGTGTTGTGATGGAGAAATAGTACAGTTCCTCTGACTGAATGCTGACATCTCCTTTGGGGTGAGATCAATCATGCCCTAGAAACATCTGCAGCCCCTCACTTCAACACAAAGTGAGTTTTACTCACTTCCCCTGCTCATGGATTTTCTTCCTGCCTCAATGACAATAATTCTGGCACTTGGCCTCCCTCTGTGGTACCTGAAGATATTGAAGATACCTTTTGATTTCAGGTTGGTCCTCCCTGCTTTGGGAATTCTCATGGCTCGGGGAGTGGATATGCATATCATTTAGGGCTGTCATCTTTGAGCTCTGTTTCTAGTCTTGCCATAGTGCTGAGGGCTCTGCACCACCTGCAGTGCTGGCACACAGCTGCTTCACACACCACAAGCCTGAGCCAGGAACTTGTTTGGCAAATTTGAAGCCCAGGGGCTTATTCTGAGCTGTCTCTGTGCCTGTGTGAGCATTTTGTCCCAACCCTCCTCACCACCAGTTAGACTTTCAGTACAGTTTCATGTTTTCTGGGGTGCTTCAGCACTGACATGCCTTTTATGAAGCCCTTCCAGATGGGGTGAAAGGGGTAGTCTGCAATCTGTACTGAGGAATTGTGTCCTTTTGGAATGTTCCTCCATTCTCTGCTGTTTCTGTGCACTTGCAGAAAGGGGAAGCTGGTGTCCCACACTTTGCTGGAAGCATTTCTGCCCTTCCAGCTGGTCTCTGCCTGCAGGTGCCTGTCACAGAGATGCACATATTACATCTTGTGCAGCAGGCCACCACCGTGTATTTACTGTGACTTCATTGAAAAAAAAAAAAAAGACAAAATAGTATCTGGAAGGGTACTGGAGGCAGCATCTGATGGCTAGAGGTACTTATTTTGCTATCCACCAGGTTCTCCTACACTAAAGAGATGCAGAGCTAAAAATAAACACATGGCCCATTAGTGGTGAAGTACCTTGAAGCAATTGCCTGGGGAAAAAGAGAGGATAAGTTGGTAGAGTCTGAAAAAATAATTAACAGTGAACAGAGGCTGAAAGCAAAGCATGGATGAGGTGGGAATTACAGTAAAATTCTTTTCCCAGGGGAAGTGTGCTCTTTGCATGCAGAAACTCACTTGCACCTCCCATGCAGCGGCTTGCAGCAGGACTTTTTCCTTTGCAGCCAAAGGTTTTCTAGAGAAAGAGTTCTTGTTTGACCTTCTGGATTTGAGAGTGGATATGTGCATGCATTTTTACTGCCAGACAGCCTTTATGTGCCCTTAGCCTGACCACACGCCTGTGCCAGAAGGAAACTGGTGATGTTCACTGCATGGAGAGGGAGCAGCAGGAGGGAGGGCCCTGACTCCAGGGCACAGAGGGAACTTGTGGATGTCTGGGAACCTAAAGCACGAGTCTGTGTTGGGCTTATTGACAAAACCTGCAGAAACCAAACGTATTTTGGAAAACAGGCCTTTTTTCTATTCTGTATAAAACGTGGTTTCAGCTGTGTTTCTGATGGAGTCAAGCAGGGCTGTGAATCACACAGCTGCAGTGGCTCTTTGCATCTGGACCTGGACTCAGCTGTTGGGTAATTCCTCTCATGGCACCTTTGGTGCCTGCCCTGCTCTTATCCCAGTAAGGTGCTGGGGGTGCCTCCACCTTCCCCCATGCACACACACACACCCCCATGGAGCTATTATCAGTTCCCAGTTTTCAGACTTTTGGCTTTGCCCACTATTCCTTTGGAAGGAGCGTGGCCCAGGATAGAGAAGAAGCTGGGGACGACTGATGCAGTTGATCGCTGCGCAAACACATAGAGATGCATTGCTTGGGCACTGCATCCCTCCAGTGCACAAGGAGGAGGCAGGAGACTCAATCCTTAATCCCTTGGCTCTCTGTGCCATCTACAAATCAGCATGGCTATCACCACCTAATGATCTCACCTCCAGATATTGGGCGGTATTTGCACAGGGCTCCCAAATGTATTGCATTTGTGGGGTGCCCCGTGGCAGGAAGGAATGATGACTCAGACTCCATGTTCTCAGAAGGCTAATTTATTATTTTATGATACTATATTATAGTAAAGAATACTATACTAAACTACACTAAAGAATACAGAAAGGATACTTACAGAATGCTAGAGAGATAATAATGAAATTCGTGACTCTTTCCAGAGCCTCAACACAGCTTGGCCCTGATTGGCCAATGAGTCAAAATAATTCACAGAAAACCAATGAAACAACCACCTGCTGGTAAACAATCTCCAAACACATTCCAGAGGACCAAAATACAGGAGAAGCAAAACAGATAATTATTGTTTTCCTTTTGCTCTGAGGCTTCTCAGCTTCCCAGGAGAAAAGTCCTGTGCAAAGGGATTTTTTCAGAAAATATGAGTGTGACACGAGTGCCTGCCTGGAAGACCCTGCAGAAGTGTGTTGCTCTGCATCCAGTGCCCACAGAGCCCTGAAACAGGGAGAGGAGCAGTGCTGTACTTGGATTTGTAACACTTCATTCAACACAGACAAAAATGTGAAGGAGAAACAGGCGGTTCAAATTTTAAAAATAGCTGTTCATAAAAGTATAACAATTTCCTTTTTTTTTTAATTAAAAGGAAAGTTTAATTACACATGAGTAACTCAAGGCAATTTTCAAGAAGCTAGGGAGGAGTTGTTCACTGTTTTTGGAGTGTTCAAGATTCAGCATCTCACTCTTTTAAATTATCTGGTTTCTAGTGAAAAAATAATTTATGCTTAGAACCCTTTGATTAAATGGTGCTCTGGAGAGCTTACCTGCAAACTGTACTGAAAGAAGTGTCTTGTAAGGTTAAATTTTCCACAAATCCCACAGTGATTATCATTCATCCAACGACTGAAGTGCCTGCAACAGAATACAGCAAATAGAAAAGCCTACACTTCATGCAGTTAGAAGAATTTTTAAACCACGAGGACCACTGCTGCTCCCCCAGAATTACACAATCTTTGCTTTTGTACCAGCCATAGCATCTGGAGAATGCTTTGAAACCCTGTTAAATAGATAGTGACCTTTTCTTTCTTGCAGCTTGATGGGTATTCCCCAAAAAAGAAACTCAGTTTGATTTCTTGACATTTCTTCCGCTGTATGCCCAAAGGCCATATGTACATGGTAGAGAAAGAAGGAAGAGAACAAACCACCTTCTCAGGGCTCTGAGGTTTGCATTAACCCTGCTTGGAATGACAATGGCCTCTCTCCTGTACTCTGCAACACCTAACAGTGCCTCCCATCTTTGGTTTCTGAAATTAAATTCCTAAAGATTTTTGGCTTTGTTTTGGCCTATTTTTGCTTGCATTTTTTGACCTTTATTTCACTATGAGTCTTTATTTTCACTAACTTGAAACTGGAAGAAAATCAAACCATATGCCCAGACTGGAATGCAGGAATTCTTGCCTCTTTAAGGAAGGCTTTCTATTTCTATTCATGTTGCTGGAAGTGATTATTTGCTAAGGATTAAAAGACTAGAGTTTTTACATAAATGTAAATACTCATTTCTCAGACTATAACAGCCCCTTCATTTAATACAGGTTCAAAGGACATTTTACCCAGAGGAAACTACCCAGTAATAGTAGTGTCCAGGTTTCTTGTTCTGTCTTGAAAGCAGCTGGTTCTAGGCTGCTTTTAGAGAGATGATACAGCTCAGAAGGGAATGCCAGTTCAGTATTGCCAGTCTTCTGCTTCTTGCTAATAACTGGTGCTTTATAATCTGTCTTCTGTACTTTTCCTTCTTATTTCAAAGCAGGTGTATGTAGGTAGACATGGAATCCCAACAGGACTTCCACTCTTTCCCATCCATTCTCCACCCCAAATCCCAAACTCTCAAAAAGTTGTCTTTAGCAACATTTACTCAGCCACGGCAAGGAACAGCTAGTGGAAATAACACTGAGGCAGATGCCAGGGAAACCCAGCCAAAATCCAGCTCTCCTAACCACATGGCTGGGCTCTCAGGACAGACAGGAAGCAGATGTATTGCCTGCCAGTGGAAATGGGGCTGCAGGTGCACTCATGAGCTCGAGCATGGCACTGAGAACAACACCACCACCACCACTCTGTAGGAATATTTCTACCAGAGACAGGTGCAGCTGCACCAGAGCAGCACCACCAGCTGAACCATCACTCAGCAGTATCATCAGGCAGGCAGCATGGCAAACTGCACGAGGGCTCTCTTGTTTTCCACACCCCATAACATGAATTAGTCACATTTTTCTGGGTCTTCTGCAGGTAATCTTAAAAATATTTTCACAGCCAATATGTGTTAAATTATGCATGGTGTTTACTTTCACTCCTCTGCAGTTCTGCCATCTTTCATGAATATGAAAAGGAGAGCTCTAGAGACCTGTCTTTCTTTTGATGGCAAAATTTTCCAGGGTGTTCAGTCTGGTTATACGGTTCTGTACTTGTGCTGTTGCTGATGTTTACTTGAGCAGGATTTCTTCAGTGAGTGGGAATCACCTGCAGGAATACAGGATAGGTGTGCACTGCCTGGAGATCATTGTGGATGCCTGAATTGCCTCAAAATACCTCAAACAACATAACAGAGCCCAACCAAATTAATGCTGAAGCCTCAAAAAAATGGCAAGGCTTAGCTGTAATGAGTAATGGCTGTCTGCTAGGGGACTGAGCTGGTGTTTCAGCAATGGTGAAGGAAGGGGCACAATTACAGACAGAAATGTGAAACCTGTAATATACATTCTTTTTTTCTATTTTCCAAGAAAAACTGCCTGTGGCCTTCTCTTGGAATCACTGGTACATCTTCAGGGCCTGGTCCTCAATATAGAGGCTCCATGTTCCCAAATGTACTTGCTCTGGGAAATGTGGGAAAGTGAATTTCCCACATTCCCACTCTGGAAATGTTCAAGGTCAGTTTGGATGGGGCTTTGAGTAACCTGGTCCAGTGAAAGTTGCCTCTGCCCCTGGCAGGGTGATTGAAACTAGATGGCTTTTAAGGGCCTTTCCAACCCAAACCATTTGATGATTCCAGGATTCTATGAGTCTATGAAAAACAGGTAACATCAGCCCAGGAATGCACACAGGCATCATTCTGCTTTGCAAGACAGGTCTTCAGCCACGTATGGGGCATGACTGAAGGAGCAACTGAATTTTCTGCTGCTGGTGTAAAACCATGATAAAAGATGTTAAATGAGATGCTTTTTCTCAGTTGTTGCCATACTGAAATTAAGAATGTATCAGTCAAAATGAGGTCCAAAATCTGCAGCTGGGATTCTCACAATCACTCAGAGCCAGCTTACTTAAATTAGATTGGGGCTAGAAATCCCTAATTGTCATATATGTTCTGAAAAAAATAAAAATCCAGTTTTCTGAAAGCAAGTGCACAAATTCCACAGTAATTAAAATCCTTGTTTGTTTTTTTTTTTCAAGGAACTCCTTGAAAGAAACTTCCAGCAAAAATTCTTATTCTTAAGCAAGAAAGTATTTAAATTCATACTTGCAGTTCAAAATTCAAACTCAGAGTTCACCCCTTGAACTATTTAGAGATTCTGAACAAAAATAAAACTAAGTAAATAACACCCTCCCGAAAAGTAAATAAAATAGTAATATACAGAGAGGAATCTGCCTGTTGAGCAGACCTTTCCCACAGTCAGCTGGGGTGCCTGGGCTGGGCTGAGCTGCTGGTGGCAGGCAGGGTGGAGCCCTCAGAGCAGATGTAGATGTCTAGAGACAGAGTGAACCAGGCACTTCCAGGACATGACATGCCTTATCCCAGAGCAGCTGTCTAAAATAGATCAGACACATTGCAGCTCCTAAAATACCTGCTCCTTTTCAGCTTTGGAGCAAACCAGGGTGGCAGGCTCTGACAAAGGAGTCTGGATGATGCAGGGGTTGTCCTCAAGGCAGGTGGGGCAGATTCCAGCCAGGAACAAGACAGCTCTTTGTAGCCAATCCACTGCAGTGGCGTGCAGCTGTACCAGAAACAGGACAAACTCCACTTCAAATGCAGAGGAGAGTTTGCTGTGCTGCTCTGTTTTATGTTTGGTCTCCGTGTATTGATAATCTCTAACAGTTATGATATTAATAATTCATAGTATCAAACTAATATAGTGCCTTAAGCTAGCCACTGTCTCATATTTCCCTGCCTCTGGAAATCCATCCCCAGGGAGCATTTGAGGTCAGCACATAGTCTGCCTGGGTTTGGCTGCTGTACCCAAGTGTTTCTCCCTCTCTGCAGTTTCCAGCTGATGCACTCTGAGCTTACCATTTTATTAGTCCCCTGGTACCTGGTCCTCCACCTTGCTCTGCTAGATACAATTTGATTCCTGCTACTTCAGCCCTCTGGGTCGTCTGATTACCACCCCAACCATCTGCCCCTGGACCGACAAAATCTCATCAGTTTGTGTCAACACCAAATTTAATTGGCACCCTCACATACTGAGGTGATAACTGAAGGGCTGACCCCAGAACATGTGCTTTAAAGAAGCTGTTGGATTCTTTTTACCAAACTGTAGCTTAAAAGTATTCTAGTCCTCAGACAGTCCCTGGCAAATTATGCCTTGTCATGCTAAAAGAATAATTTTATTAATTGTTCTTTTTAAGAACAAATTCCATATAAATGACCTCAGTATTATGTAGGATTATACCTGTAAAATTCTGTATTTGTTGTATATATTAATGCATCAAACAGGTATTTTCCTATAGAAGTCTTTCAGTATTGCAGTATGACACAAAAGTATTGTAGTACTGATTACTAACATCTTGCCAGCCATCTCAGTATATTGAGATCATAATTATTTACCATTCAGCCTCCATAGCAACACTGAATGTAAATATATTTCCTAATATTCTTATAAATGGAGATTAAGGCTTTGCACATTCCAGCTGTGAACATGCCAGGAGAAGAAACAGGGACTCCATCTGCTATTGTGTTTGTTCAGTTGTCTGAAAAAAAAAAAAAAAAGGCAAACCAATTTAAAGGAATATTGCATTAAAGAAAAGGGATTTTATTATTTGAAAAAATTCAGGGTTTTGGTCAGCTTCTGGTGCTCTCCTAGTCCATTTAGAGCTCCTGCTGGGCAGGATAACAGCATCGATTTCTCTGGTTTTGCTGCAATTGCTGCCTTGTCCAAGCATATGAGTTGTCAGGATCAGTGTGGCACTGTCAGATTTGTGTCCGGGTGTCCCCTGCAATGCCACACCCACCCTGCAGAGCCAGGCACTGCCAGTGCTCACCGTCAGCTGCTCGCAGCAGCAAAGGCAGCCCCACAGAAATGCTGAATTAGCATGGGAGGTGGCAAGTGCTGAGTGCACTGAGAACAAGCACTCATCCATCATCCTATAGGTCCAGCAAGGAGCGCCGGGCTCTCTGTTTCCTAGTTTATGTATTCCACCCTCAGTGGTTAACAAACAGCAGAATCACAATGAGATATTTTATAAACTTTCCCAGCCCACCAGCATGATGTGAATTTTGGCTCCTTTGTGGAGGTGGCAGGAGGCTGTACTTTTAATGAGTGTTCCTGTGACTTCTGTCAGGAGCAGGGAAAAAGACTTCTTGCAGCAGGGAAACAGAAGAATCCAAAAGAGAAATTAGCTGCTAGCAAGAAAAAAGTGGTACTGGGGCCTGTTTCTCTTCTCCTTCCCAGCAGCTCTGTGCCAGGTTAACCCTTGCAGGCTCAGATGAGACATTCCTGATGCAAAGGGGTATAAAGGAGCTCTCAAGTAGGTTCTTGTTTCTTTCTCCTCTAATCTTTGCATAACACAGCAAGTGCTTGGTTCGGCAATGTGAGCAGTACCTGGGTGCTTCCTAAAAGCAATTAAGAACCCAATTCAAGAATCATCAAACAAGCTCTGCCAATCCCCAGGAGGCAAAGATATTTAAGCATGTAAAGGCAGGATAGTTGCTTCCTTGTCACATTCCAGAGATGGAATGGATAGTTCCAGATATTTGCGTTGACTGACAAAATCAGGAATCAAGCCTAACATATCCAGTCCCAACATTGGGAAATCTGACTTGTCTTGCAGGAGGGTGAGTGCATGCAGGAGAAGCATGATGTTGTCACACATTAAGCCATTCTCTTTTCTTATTCTCTTCTGTGAATATCATGAGGCAGATTAGGAAGAATGAATACTACTGCCCACAGATTTGCCCTGTCCTTCAGCAAGCTGGGCCCAGATGCTCTCTGCTTCCCCCTTAGCACTGCTATTAGTGGTGTGTCTGATTCATGGGATCCAAGTAAGGTACAATCTGCAGCCAAATTTGCTTACCCTTCTGCAGAGAGAACACCTGGAAACACTGATGCAAATTCAGGTATCAGTGTCTCACATAATCCTTTCTAGGCAAGAAGGATGATCAAAAGAGCTAACAGGTCTTTTCCACTTGGAGTATCTATAAGCCTGAAAATGGTGCTGCATTGATATCCTCAAACAGTACTTTGGGCCATTACCAGGCACATCCAGGCAGTGGAGCAAGGTGCAGATGTGGCACCTTGTCACCACATGCAGTCCCATGCCTGGGAGCCTCCCAGGGAGGTGGCTGTGCCAGCCAGCTGCCTGCAGCCTGCTCAGCACCATGCCAGGCACAGCTGAGAAGGTCCCAGCTCTGGAACAGGGTCAGTGGGAGCTCAGCACTTGCTGGGCCACACTGGGCTCCATGTCACAGATGTGCCTCTTCTCCTGCCTTGCTCCACTGGCACTGTGATGCTTCTGACTTCCCAGAGTTAATAGCTTGACAGGTCTTGAAAAACAGGTACTACAGCAGTGGGAGCATTAGAATGAATCCAAATGAATTTCCAGACCTTGTTATGAGAAAGAAAAAGCTTTCAGGAAAAGGGGCAGGAGCATGCTGCTGCTGCTGGGGGCAATAGGACAGCCATGACCTTGTTAGCACATCACCTTCCCAGAAACAGGACTAAGGCTGGGCTGGGGAAGACCAAGGTCTCCAGTCTTGGCCACCCACAGTTGTTTCTT
Source organism: Melozone crissalis (assembly GCF_028551555.1). Taxonomy (NCBI): domain Eukaryota; kingdom Metazoa; phylum Chordata; class Aves; order Passeriformes; family Passerellidae; genus Melozone; species Melozone crissalis. Next base: position 29,301,933 of record NW_026535782.1, on the reverse strand, counting down.
GACTCGCAGTCCCTTGCAAGCAGAAGAATGTGCCATCCTTGAGTTTCACCTCCCAGCCCACAGCCTCCTGTGCCACTGTGCCTGCCCATGTGATCTGTGACCAGCTGCAGATGGCCAGGCTCCTCAATGCCCCTCAGCCACAGGGCTTCTTCCCTGTGCCATTGCCACTCATGAACTCAACGTGCTACACATTAGGTCTGATGAGTTAAGATAAGCCCAGGTGTTCCCTGCCTGGCCCAGCACAGTGATTCCTTCCTGCTGGCAAAGAGGACACTGGCACGGCAGGAAACCATGGAGATTGGGCTGGAGTTAGGCAATAACCACATCTGGGGCAACCACAGAAAGAGAAGCGGAGCAGCTGCATCACTGGAGCAAGGTTTGGTCAATTTCCCTTGCTTAAATACTTCTCAGCATTGATCAGGAAATCACACATGGTTCATATATGGGGACAAGAGCATCTTATCTACCTATGTTTTTATGCAAACTAATCAACAAATGGTGTTTGAATGGTAGCATTTCTAAATCCCTAAACTGGATACTGCAGGTAGCATCCCTGCAGTCTGATGTCAGCAGAGCCTTGTACTCAGCCCAAACTCCATCTGTCATCCTGTCTGTAATTTAGTCTAGCTCAAAAGATGAAACATCTTTTCAAAATTCATAACGGTTAGGGAAATGGAAATAGCTACATTTTTATTCAGCCTCTTCTAATATGTTTTCTTTGGCTTTCCACCCCCCACCCCATTCTTAGAGCATAATAACCACTAGGAAAAGCTCTTTCAACAAGCATCCCTTGATTCTCTGGTGCGTGGTTAGGACAGACCTTTGCTATTCCTTTCCTTTCATCCTCTTGTGACCAGATGAAGAATTTCATTTTGCTGTGGTTTTCTGAAAATTTAGGATTTCACTTGAGCACTTCCAGCCTTGCCCTCTAGACACTTCCATGGGAATTTTTTATATGGAACTGTTTTTTGAGCAAAAAAGAAAAAAATCACTCTTCTAATTTAAGAAAGAAAATGACCTTTTATCTACAGTGGAGCAGGGATTCTTCCTTTGGTCTTACCCCTGGGAATGTTGCAAAATAATAATAATAGGATAATCCTATCCATATGCTCACATTTTTGTTAGCAGCCTGGGTGGGGCTCTGCATATTCAGCAGTGTTTTGCAGCCATTAATGAGCACTGATTTTGCTATACCGGGGGACAGAATTATGCCTCCGTTCCTCCCACCTGTCAGTACCTGTAATTTTCTAGCTAAACTCTTTGAACAGTAGTGTGCTTGATTCTCTTTCCCCAAAAGCCATCTCACCCCCAACTGTTACCTGGTCCTGTCTCCATCCTTGATCAGCTGTCTCCTGCAAGCTCCATCTTTCCATTTACTTTTCTCTGGTGCAGCCTTGGAATGTCTTGATGTCAAGTTTTTGCCAAGGTTGTCCAACCAGCCAGGAGTAAGAGTAGACACAGACCTTGACTCTGCTGTCCTCAAGGTCCTGCTTTTATTATTAGACTTTGCTCACTGTTTGGCTACCATGTTTGAAACCCAATGTTTAAAACTGAAATGTTAGCTCCACCTCAGCCTTCCTATTACACAAAGCAGGTGGAAATCTGCTGATCAGAACTCCCATGTACTTATTCCAGGCTAGGATTTCAGCTGGCTGTCTCTTTGAAACAACATCTTTCAGTACTGGATCCTTGCCACACACTTCTGGGGAGGTCAGTCCTTGGGAAAGGTCACTGGCAGCTTCCAACCCACCTATTTTACTGTTTCTTGTGTTTCTGAAATTCTGTACTGATAATGCACTGGAGTGCAAAGATAACCTTTGGTCTTCAACCAATATGCTGCAGCAAAACCTCGAGCCAAAGTGTATCACTGGATTTTCATGAAGATGCCATCCACAGAATCCCACCCCAGACTAATGCAAGTTTAAATATTAAAGAATGCAGCATTTCTTTGAAGATGTCTGTCACAGTGTGCCACTGTAAAAACACAGGAGCACACTGCCAGCAGTGGGACAAGACAGATGCCCACTGTGCCTGGCAGTGCTTGTGCAGAGTGTGCAGCACAGAGCCCACCTCCGCTCCCCTGAGCTCTCACTGCAGCTGTGCCGAGGGAGGTGTGCTCTGTGCCAGGGCAAGCAGTGGGATTTTGCCACATTCCACTTAGCTCTGTAGCTGAGACGGTTTAGAAAGATCTGGGTCAGGTTCAAAGGAAAAACACTTTAGCAGTCAAAGCACTCTTTTTTTTTCAGGATGCATTTGCGAAAACAAGGCACAATATACAGCCAGGAGAATCTCTCACCCTGTGCTCAGCAGAGCTCACAGACCCTGGAAAAAGCAGAGCTACTTGTCCTGCTAGGACGCTGTGGCTCTGACCCATGGAGTGCTACAAAAGAACCCAGAGAGAGCAGAAGAAAGGAATACAGAGACCAAGTGCTTTCTTTTGTACTATACAATACCTTACTGGGTCGCTCTGTGCATGTCACTGTAGCTCTCTGAGATTTTTTCCTGCTGGTAAAAATGAAGCTGCTGTTACAAATTTCCTCACCAGATCCTTCCACTGGTCAGTCATGCATCTGCATTAGCACAGTTTTGTCGTCTTTTATGTTACATTTGCATACCTGGATCCTGTGGCTCCTATTTACTTCTGGCTTGACCTCCTTGGTCCTATTCCCTTTGTATCCAGGATAATCACAAGCATCTGCTACCCACAGTCAGCAGCTTTTGCAGATTATGCAGCTTCTGAGAGAGTGTTGGCCTATTTTATTTTGTCAATATGAAGACAGAAGCTGTGTTTACCACCCGAGCTGCTGCAGTGCCCTCTGAGAGGTATTCAGGCAAATGTGTGTCTCATGTTTTTGTACTCTGCCGGGTACAGAAATGGAGAGGAAAGAAAATTCTGTGAAGAAAGGACAAAAACTTAGTTTGCCTGCTATGGAAGGTGTACCTTAACGTTATCTTGATACAAAGAAATAAATAATCAGCTTGGGGTGCTTTGTAGGATGACACTGCATTAGAACTAGGCACTTCAAAATAGCCCAGAAAAAAAGGGGGTCTAGACAAAGCTGCACAATGCTGGTGGTCTGGAGGGTAACAAACAAGTGAGAATGTATGAATTCAAATCCCAATTTTTCAGGCAAAGTCCAGCACTTGGAAAAAAAAAGACAAGAGACCTTAGAGAGGGCTGTGACACCTGGCTGAGTCCAAAACAAAACGCCTATTTATTCAGGACAAATTATCTTATTTTTCTTTTTTCTTTTTCTTCCCCTGGGGGAAATACAAGGCAACTCTGTTGGTAACACTGGAGTTATCTGCAGATTCACTGGCGTGCATGGGCTCAGTAGCTTCCCCTGGTACCAAACTGAAGGCTTGGTCATGAAGAGAGCAATCAGCAGTGTGGAAAGATAAGAGTTCACCTGCCAGAAAGTGATAACAGCAGGGAAAAGGAGATTTTCAGAATTCAGGTCCATGGGTAACTGGTTCCACATATATTTTATAAAAAGGCTTTTAGATCCTAAGTTGTACTCATTTCTGAGTAGCCCAGATCATCACACTTTGCCTTTCATACTTGCTTGCTTGCCAGATTATGTGACTTGTTAAAAAGACCTTACCTCTAAGGCTTCCTGTGCCCACTCTGCTGCTGATCAAAATGGCAATATTCTCACCTGTTCCTGAAATGTCAAGATGCATTTTTTTCTCCTGTGGGATAGAAGTAATTTCTGAAAACCAGACATTTAAATACTCTGCTAAAGTGAATGCCAAATCTTCTATCCCTATTTTTATTTTCATTTTCCATATTGTATTTTTGTATGTAGCATCCATAGGCACAGTCCCAAGATAGTAAAAGGAGATAGCAGTAGTTAAAGACAGTATTGTGACAGTATTGTCACCCTTACTTAATGGCAATTTACATTTCATTTTCATGGAAGCTCATCAGTAGTGATCTTTTAGATTGTCTTCTGAAGGGTTTTCCCAAACAATTTATGTTCTGGTGTTCTGACCAGACAGCTTTTGAGTTCTCTCCAGCTTTTAAAAGTTGGATTAAACAGCTAGGTAAAACAAATAAGGAGGTAATTTGTATCACCTCATTTTAGCTAACTGCAAAGCTGTCCCAGCAAAAAAAGACACACCCTGCCCAAGCCCTGCAATCTAATTCTTCAGTGAAATAGTTTAGAATATTGGACAAAATTTCACTAAAAAAAGCCTTCACAGAATACCTGAAAATAATTTGATGAACTGCTGAACCACAGTGTTTGTCATCTTATCAGTCTTGAATTTGTTTGCACTCACTACCATAGATGTATATCAGAAATTTGCCATTGGAACAAGTGTCTGAGACAGATTACATGGGTTACACTGGTGACATCCTGTCAGCTGGGTCATTGTGTTTCACATCATAAACTCCAGATGTCCAACTGCAAGACACAGCTTTTAATGCAGCAAGGATTACAGCAAGTTACAACATAGATTCCAAATATAGTACGCTACCTTAAAAAGAAACAATAAAATTTGGACTATTTCTAAGAAATTAAATGGCTTTTCCTTTGTAGAAATGTTGTAACAGTGTGGTAGATTGACCTTGGCTGGCTGCCATGTGGCCTCCAAAGCTGCTCTACCCCTCCTCTCCCCAGCTGGACAGAATACAATCAAAGACTCCTGGCTAGAGATAAGGACAGGGAGAGACCACTCACCTGTTACTGTCACAGGTAAAACAGACTTGACTTGGGGAAATTGATTGAATTTATTGCCAATCAGATCAGAGTAGGACAATGAGAATTAAAACCAAATCCTAAATCACCTTTCCCCTCTTATTCCAGGTTTAACTTCATTCCTGATTCCTTCTCCCCTTCAGCCATGCAGAGAGATGGGGAATGGGAGTTTTGGTCAGTTCACACCAAGACCCTGCCATATGAAACCGATACAAACAGTGCCAAATAATCCAGTGAGATAAGCACATGCTGATGTCCCTGTGCCCCTCAGTGTGCTCCTCTCCTCAAACTGCAGATGGAGCATTTCATTTTTTTCATTCTCACTTACCAATGCCCCAGACTCAATTCTTGTGCACATGCAGAACAGGAAACAACACCATTGGTTTTGACAGTTTTGTCCTTCTGACACCTTTTGTCCTTTTATCCCTTTGTCCACCATTTTCAGAGCTGCTCATCCCCTGCACCCCAGGGAAGAGCAGAGGGGTGCAGTGAACTCCAGCTGTTTAAGGGTGCAGGATGCAATTTCACCGCTGCAACAGGGAGCTTGGCACAGATTCATTTGCTCTGCTGAGAAGCATCTTCTATGTATAATGCCAAGACATGGCAAAAACGAGTGGCTCTGAATGCCCTCTGAGTTTGGAAGCCCCTTGTCACATCTCAGGCAGCCTCATTCGGTCTCTGGGTGGAGTTTCAGGATGGATTATTAGTTTCTTTCCCTCCTCCCCCGTATGCCACTTTGGGACGGCTAGTCAGAGATTTTGCAAGAGGACTTTTGAGATGCACTACAGAAATGCCAGATTACATATCAACTCCCTGATGGAAGACAATCCTCTTCCTCACACCTGCAGGAATAGTTTCAAGCCCAGTAATTTGCTGGTGCTGTCAGCTGTTGTGGTTTACCCCAGCCAGCAGCCAAGCCCCACTCAGCTGCTCATTCACTCCCCCACCAGCGGAACTGAGGAGAGAATCAGAAGGGGAAAAACTGGAGAACTTGTGGTTGAGATGAAGGAAGTTTAATAGAGAAAGCAAAAGCCACACACAGAAGCAAAGTACAACAAGGAATTAATTCACTGCTTCCCACAGGCAGGCAGGTGTTCAGCCTTCTCCAGGAGAGCCCCATCAGGTATAACAGTGACTTGGGAAGACAAAAGCCACGACTCCAAATGTCCCTGCCTTCCTCCTTCCTCCCATTTTTTGTAACTTAGCATGATGTCAGGTGGTCTGGGGTATCCCTTGGTCAGCTGGGGTCACCTGTCCTGGCTGTGTCTCCTCCCAATCTCCCACACATCCTCAGTCTCCTCACCAGCGTGGCAGTATGAATGAAGAAAGAAATGGTCTTGGCTTCCAGCACTGTCAGTCTAGCACCTTTCTGAGCTCCAAATTCTCCTGAAAATGTAAATGGAGATGGTGAGGATGAGAGCTAAATGCAAAAGTGGTGCCATTTTTTTGCATCAAGATTATAAAATTAAATCAATTTTCATAAGAACTTCCATTCTTTTGAAGATTAATTTCAACTATGAGAGACAAGTACATTGTTGCTAATGTAATTTTTTTTTAATCAGGAAAGAAAATAAACTAGCAAAGAAATTCTAGGATAACATAAACCCATTTAATTAAACTATAGCATTCCATATTAAGTTTGTTGTATTTTTTTTTCCCTTGTGCTTGGGATGCTTCCAGCCAAAGATCTGACAATTTATAAATAAACAGATCAAGGTATTGCTAACATCTTTTTCCTTTCCAAGAGTGGATACAGAAACAATAACATAAAAGGGAACAAGCACAGAATGATCTCTACAGCTGCTGCAAGGACTGCCTACTCAAAGTTGGAACTGTGGGATTTAAATGCATCATCTGACCTTCCAGAAAGTGTGAGCTTGTACTTACAATCTCCTTCAGAGAAGAAACTAGGATTGTCTGCATTTGTTCCCTAATGCTTAACATCCTGGAAGTGAAGGTTTAAAATAATTCACATGGAAATTGCATCTAGGCATGGCATTGCATATTTTCACACAGCCATTTCTACTCTCTTTAACGTGTCTCATCCAAAAATAATGGTGCTAAATGGCACTAAGGAGGAAAAACCTTACCCAGACAAATTGCTTGACTGCTAAAAATCCACTCTACCTGCGCACCTTCTCTGCTTATTTAGCATGAACTGAAACCCACACAAGTAAGGGAAAAACACACTTTTCCTTCCTTTCTTCTTCCTATAAGAAATGGGTGAAAAGGGGGTGAGGGTGAAAAGAGCTAAAGGCAAAATTCTTTATTGCTTAGGATTATTTGGTGCTCCTTCAGAGAAACAAAATTATAACTGAATGGACTCACTTAGCTAAATTTTCTCCTATAGGGAGGGTTTCATTTGTACAGGACACTTGGAATGTGAATTCCAGCACTGAAGTGCTACCCATGTGAATATAAAGCTGTAGAAAAAGGCATGTAAGCAAAACCTGGAAATTTTTATATTAAGTTTGTACATTAAGTACAACATTATTGTACTTATTGTTCAGGAAACATAGTTGTGGCCTATCAGGCAATGCAGCTTTGTTAAATTACATTCATTTGGAATAAAAGAGATTTGAAAAAACATAAATGAATAGCAAAAGCAGTGTGCTGGGAGAGTTGAAATGAAGGAGATGCTCAGTCTGACGATATTCTGATTTTAAGGACTAAGTACCCATTTTATTTCAGCTGCTCCATATTTTTTCTTACACAGTTCTACTGCAATTTAGTTGTTTTTTAGATCTTCTAAGCTGCTATGAGCCCAATAGCATTCTTAGAGGGACTCTGACTCCCTTTTCCTTCCCATTAAAAAGGAAGCTCCTCTGAAAAGAAGTAGGCAGCATGTTTCCTTCCTACCACACTTGTTCCTGTCATTGCCTATTTAATTAAAATTTTATTTATTTAAGGGATTTAGGAACTGCTTAAATAAAATTAAATTGACATTCTAAAAAATATCTAAATTCAAAACGATGGCAACTCATCTTCTCGTCCTCCAAACAATACAAAATACAAGATTTTGCCTTGAGCTCAGTCCTTTCACTGTCTCCTGATGTGCCTGGGAGGCAATCCACTCCAGACCAGCCTGCAGACATCTCTGTGGCTTTGGGCTGGGAGATCTTTCAGGCCATGAACACCCTTTCCCTAAGAGCCATGCTACTCTGGAGAGCAAAGGGAGAGTTTTGGCATGTGAGCATCCTCTCCTGAGCATGTCTGCTACTGACTTGGGAATGGAAATTAAACATTCCCAGCATCCAGATAAATTAACACCTTGAGTGGCTTCCTTCTCTGAGCAGGTAACTCTTTTTTGACAAATTCTCACACTCATTTGATCAGACCTAGTTCTATTTTATTCAAGACAACACCTGCCTCCAGGTCACTGCACAAATATTGACTTTCCACTAATTTTTAATAGAAAGTGGGAGAAATTTTACTTATGCAGACTTCTGTCCCTCTTTAAGAGCCTTTTGCAATTTTTATGGGATTTTTGTCCTAACTCCTCACATTTCTGTTAGTATTATTATTGCTAAAGAAAAGGAAACATGAGCAATCATAGCAATTGTAATAATAATAGAAAAGTAATAATAATTAAGAAAAAATATGATGTCTTGCATCTTTCAGACTATAAAACCAGATTTCAGCCTTCTCTTTTTATCTTCACTCATTTTCTATTCTGGTTTTTCCTTCTGTCTTCTTCCTCTTTCATGAACCTACTATCCTATTTGTTCCCCTTTCTAGCAATTTTTTGCCTCACTCTGCTCTGGCCTTGTAACTCGCATGCTGGCCATTTACTTGCTGTTCCTGATCTTTGTTTCTCACACTAAAAAGAAAAACTCTCTGATTCCTCTGGAGCCTTCTAAAGACCACTACTCATCTCACATGCAAAGATGAATAAAATCCCTGATGATAACAAAGCCTGAGTTAATATCTTGGATTTGTTGGCTTCAGCAGACTTTCCCAACTGGATAAATGTGTTCATTTCAATATAACCATTAATCACATACTTTGAATTCTTTGTTGCTCAGAACCACTACCCAGCTGAATATGCAGAAAGAGCACTGAACCATGCAGGAGTATGGAAAAAGAAAAGGAAAGGCAAAAATCCTATAATTACACTAAAACACTATAAAGCACTTCAATGCACACAGAACTATGTATTGTTCCTAGGTTTACTGGAGCTTGGTTGAACTTTGGGAAGAAGATACTGAGCCAAAAGACACAGCTGCATTTTAAAATATATTTTAAAATAATTTGAATAATTTTAAAGTATATTAAAAAGGAAGAATCTATTTCTTTCAGAATACAATATATTTAATTCAACATTTGGTTGAAGTGATGTTGTCTGAAGGTTAATCGCTGATGTTTCCCTCTCACACAGCTGTGACTCTTACAAAATGTCTGTAGCACTCATGAGAAAAATTACAAAGGTTTATGTCACTTTCCTATTGCTTTGTTAAGGTTTGAGATTATTTTTTTATCTGCTACATTGTGTGAGGCCTGTGTAGGCAAAATTGATCTTGAGGGTGGGTCAGCCTAGAATGCAGTCTGTGCTAGGTGTTCTTCAGCCTCCTCTCATTCACTTTATGAATGGCCAGGAAGAAAGAAAGCCTATTTATTGAACATCCTCAGGAAAAATCCTCTCCATAAATATCAGCTATGGAAAGTCCGTGTCAGACCAGAAACCACCTTCCCAACAGAAATCAATGAAATGTGTTTATTTCCAACAAAACCAAATATTTTTTGAGAATTCACACTTTGCAGTGAACAGCTGTTTCACTGGAAAATTCCTGACCAGCAGCAGCATATGGAAAGACAAGGTCATCGTGACTCGGTGTTGTCATCTCCAATTCCTTGGAGGATTAATGTGGATCAGTAATAACGGCAGCAGCCAGAGCAATTAATAATTGAAAAGGCGCTAATGAGCGCATTGATGATGTCAGCAGAGTCAGACATTTCTTACTCACTTCTTACTCATAGTATTTTGGCTCTTTTTGATCCTTTTACACCATGTGCTGAGCAAAGAATGGAGTTTGTCTCCTTATGAGGCCTGACCATCCTTTATGAATGGAATTCTCTTTGATGATACTGTGACTGCAAGTAGATTCCTGGCCACTAAAATCCTGCAATCTGTGCTTATCTTTTGAAGTTCCATGTAGTCCATTAATTTAGGGACCCGAGATTATCTTTGTTCTGTGAATTACTTTATCTGTCAAATATGCAGGCCATCAAAGAGGGGTGGTGACTACACATTCCCTGTACATTTCCGTCTTTACCATTTAAGATGAGCAATCCTACCTGGTTAGGCCCTTTACAGTGCTTGCATGGCCTCTAGTAAGATCCACCACAAACAGAGGAAAATCTTAATCTCTAAATTCATCTGCCATCTTTGATGTAAAATCAGCTTGAGCTGTAATCCAGGAAATCCTTGCTAGATGCTCAGGCTGATGCTCTTAATGGTTTTGCTGTGCTGAAAGCTCTGGGCTGGATGGTGTCTCAATGAAATGACTGTGCTGCATAGGGGAGCTGCTGCCTCTCAGATTGACTCTGTGGGGAACAGAAAAGACCTGACCTTGGGGTCACCTCTTGTTGGTTAACTGCGGGATAAGGAATGATAGGGCAAAGGAGAAGCAAGAACAAGTAAGTAGCCTCATTTTCACAGCTGCCTCATCTCTTCCCTTTGCAAAATCATTTCAAAATTACATTCTTCCTACATAAAATGTCTTGGGGGCTTTATCAGGGATAATTTAAATTAGAATTTGCATTTTTTTTTGGTTATTGCAACTCTACATTTCATTTATGGCACCTGCACAATGCCACCTGTGCTTGACAGGGATTATTCTGCATGCAACACATGGATCAAATGGAATCTCTAGAGCCCTGAAAAGTGTTCTAAATGTATGCCATAACCATGAAGTTAAGAAAGAAATATGCAGCCTGCAAACCTAAAATTACACAGTGGCCATTAGCAGCCATGTGCCTGCTGGAGGAACCTGAAGTGCTCTGGGCTCCTGTGAAGGGATGAGGGAACAGAAAGAGGAGCATCAAGCTGCAGTTTGTGGGGCTGCAAGCAGAAATTTCTGTTTCCAGGAGGAAGAAACTAATTTGAAGAGATAAGAAACAGTACAGAATAATGTCTCTCTGTTCTCAGGAGCACTGGAACAGAGTAGTAAGTGCTCTGTCATGCCCACGAGGGCAAAGGCAGCAAAGCAGCATGTGGGAGGGAGCTGGGAAGGACTGTGTGTGGTTGATGGCATGCCATCCAGCTCCAAGTGACCCACTTAATGGCTGCACATTCCCAGCAAACATGACTAATGCAGATGAGGCAGATGGAATGCACATGCTCATACTAAGGAAGAAAAGAAATTCAATTATACTGTTCCAGTGCAATAATCCCATTAAACAAAAGTTGCACACCAAGAGGATGAGAAATCAAAGCAAGGAGCAATTGTAGGTATGGCTGAAAGATGCCGAGCTGTTCAGGTTGGGATCTAAGAGGAGTTCTCTTAAGGACCAAGCAAAGATGTGTAGATCTCTCCTTTGCTGATGCATGCCCTGCCTGCTGCTTAATCCCGGGGGACTTTTAATCCTTTTCCAATGGCTATGCAGGACTTTCAATACTTGCTTTTTTCCACAGATTTCCTGCAGTGTACAGACTCTTATCCAAACACTTCAACCAGTCTTGACAATATCCATCTAAGTCCAAAGCAACAAGTGAGTATTTTACAGACTATAAACCAACTTCATTATAATTTTCTGCTGAGTAATGCAAGAAGAAGATTAGGCCTGCAATCACCTATCGCTGCATCTGCTTCAATTCTTTTTCCAGAACATTCTGACAGAAAAAAAAAAAAACAAACCAAAACCCCACAACAAAAAAAACAAACAAAAACCCCAAAAGTGGTAAGTAAACTAGTGAGAGCAAAGATCATATTTTTACACACAGACAGTGCAAATAGTTAATTAGCTGAAGCAAATGAATTAAAATTCAAGAGGCCACACATTCTTATTTCCTTTGAAGCTGTTCTTTCATTTTAGCTATGTCAAAAGTGCCTTCTATTAAGGTACCAAAGTTCAAACAGAAAATAGTTGTTGTTTTAATGGTTGGAAAAACTTGTATATCTTTCATTACAGAACCCTCAGGTCCATGCAGCTGCACTTTGCTGTACCTGCTTTCCCAGCCACCACCTAGGAGATGTTTTCAGTTCCTTGGTAGGAGTACAGAAGCAAATAGGTGCAACGCTAGTGAGACCTTAGATGACAATTATCAGCCACAGTTATTGATTACAGGAACTGAAGGCTAAAGCTGGAGCCAGGAGCCAGGGGTAGGAGCCCCACTGAGCTGCAGAACAGCACCAAGGGGAACCACACAGGAGGGAGGCTTGAGCTGCTGCAGCCACACGCACCAGAATGGAGTTCAGAGGGCAGCACAGCAATGCTGCCCATTTTGGCACAGGACAAGGAGTCACTGGGACTGGGATTAGACTGATTGCTTGGCAGCAGGAAGGAGGGCAGCAGGAACAGAAGAATGGCTGGAATACTCAGCATCTAATGAGATCCTGAGAGAATGAAAAGCATTGGGGTGGCTGCTGCTGCCGTCTGCCTCGTGGGATTTGGGAGGAAGAGCTGTAGATGGAGATATTTTTGGAGTAAGCAATCAATTTAATGAATTAGGATTCCTCCAGTTCATTGACTGTCGAGAGCATATATTTGCAAAGCAGTATTTCATCAGTTCATATTTTGCCATTAAAAAAAACTAGAGCTTTGAGCATGCTAGACAATCATAAATATTTGGAGCACTGCTTGCCTATGAATTTATATTCCCTGTACAAATTACTTAATTATTGTATTCCTATTCCTCTAATACAAGTAATTCCACTTTAATGTTATAAAATGCCAGGTAACATGTAAGGTATTTTAAATACCGTGACATTTTAATGAATATATTCATGTCTGAATATCTAATAGGAAACAATATTATAAAAAAAATGCTTTACTGATGGACTGCACAATAAAACGTACTAGTTTATAGTAGTAAATATTTATATTAGTATTTTATAGTACATTATATATTGATATGTGAAATGCCAATACTTGGGTAGCTATGGAGAATTTAAAACCAATATGTTACCCTAAATGTAAAACTGGTTTGATAGAGAAATCCCAAGAGCTCCAAGGTAAAATTTATTTTGTGAACAGACAAATCTTCCCTAGAAATTTCTGAATTCCAGAATTTATTGAAGACATGTTGTCACCGTTGTCATAACATTTAATTGTGTACTGTTGAATTTACACAGAACACCTGATTTTTACAGAACAAATGTAATTATGCTGATCCAATCCTAAATAAAAGGTGGGAATCTTTTTTAAGATTCTTTTTTCTAAGTCTGTATTTCCCGTGATGGCTAATTCTTATAAATTATTTACGTTGTAATCATATTGTTTTTCATTGTGCATTAGCAGTGAATTAATGACTGGATGAACAGCTATTAAGAAGAAATTAAAGAATCTGGCCTTTGACATGTGGGGAAACTTTTTTTCAGAATCCCTTAAAGAATTTTGCAGAAAGGCTCTTTTCATCACGTCTTCTGAGTTCTTTGTTATTTTATCTACCATTTATTATTCCTTTTGAGCTGAAAAAAAAAAAAAAGCTATTCCACAGTGATGTTTTTTCAAGAAGTTGTTTACATAAGAGATGCACTTTTGGATTAACAAGTCTGCTTTCTGTCTTTTCTCTCTGCATAGCTTCTCTGTTGCATCAATTTGCCTCTTTACCTCTATGGTGTCTTGTTTGGATGAATTCCCCAGGCTTAAAAGCTGCTTCATAACCAGGTATTTCTATCTCAATGCAGATTTGTTCACCCAAGGGACAAATAACACATAGCAGTTCTAGGCTATCATCTAGACCTTCCAGGAATCTTGACCATCTTTAGTGTCCTTCTGGCATCAGCAACAATACTAAGATATGTTGCTTCCTAGAGTAGCAAATTAATAAGAAAAGGTATCTTGAGGACAAACACCTCATCTGCCCCAAAACAACAAAGCTGTGCTAAGGGAAAGGAGAAACACATCATATAATATTTGCACATCTGCCTACACCTGGAATTTTTCAGCCATCATAAAGTAGAATAATTCTGGAGCACCTGAGGAAACGGGACTTAGGGAGCCGGGTGAAATTGGGCAGAGATGTGATGCTTACAGATGCAAACACAAGCCAAACAACCTACTGACTGTATGTATACTCGCTGCATTTCAGACCCAGACACCACTGTGCAAAACAGAAAGGACAAATAATACTAATCTTGCAAAATAAATATCCTGGGCAATTTGTGTTCCAGGTGTTCTAGGGCACTCCATTCTGGCAATACAAGCTGCCCAGACTGCTTCTAATGTTCAGCTTTCTGTTCTTCACTTTTGGTGTGGAAAATAGTGCTAGAGAATTTATGTGGATTCGTTAAATGCACACACACATATTTTTGATCATCCTTCAGACCTTGTATTGTCAACAGACAAAAAAAGGCACTTCTAGAGCATAAGTCCTCCCACCTTCCAACAATTAAAACAGCCCAGGTGAGTTATACTGTATGAAGGCTTATCTTTCTCCATTATTAATGCAACACAGGAAAGTGGAGATATTCAAGTTGAGAACACCTGAAACAGGTGGAATTAATTCCACCTTATTTTTAAAGGCTTTGGTTACTTCACTCACCAAACTTCCTCTCCTTTGCTCTTCTCTCACACTTTGCAACTTCCCTTTATTTTTCTGCCTAGTTTCTGCCCTGCATCCTTTTTCAGCTGATGCAGCAATACCACAGAGTTCTTAAGAATCCCAAATCTGCTCATTGCAGTGAGAGATAGAGAAAGATGAAAAGCAAAAGCATCAAAATAAAGCAACAAAACAGAATGACAAGCCAAAAAGTCAAAGCAGTTTTAGCAGTACCATCAGCTTTTAAATACTAGTATATTTTATAAGAAAACAGCCTAAATTAGGCTACAGATATGATTTGAAATGAATAGAGATTGTAAGGCCAAATGATGCAGAAGCAGTCTGCTCTCCTACAGAACACTAAAATGTTATATTTATAGCTGGGACTCAGGGTGGCTTTCTAGAAAGTGACCTAATAAATAACAGAATACAGCCAAATTCCACTTCCCCAAGTATGAACGCTTTCTTTCCCTAGGCAAATCTGTCATGCAAGCCATAGTGAACAATTTTGATTTGCCTTCTTCATGGACATTTTGGAATTAATCAGATGACATGTGAGCTCTGAGTATGTCAGGCATGCTGTGCTACTGTTCTGGTGGTTTTGAACTAAAGGTATTACACTGCATTTTTCATAATGAAAACTTCAGCTGAGAGTGTTTTTCCAGCTTTTCCCTCTAACATCCTTGAACATCAAATGTCAACAAGGCTTTTACGTAAATATCATAGAAAAACAGAACAGTCATCCAGTCTAAATTCCTGCTCAAAGCAGGAACAGCTAGAGCAGGTTGCGGAGGGCTGTACTCAATTGGGGTTTGAGTATCTCCAAGGATTCAAACTGGTGTCCTGTGCCATTCATTTTCAGAGTGAACAAGTTTTCTCATATGTTTAAATGAGATTTACCATATTTCAATTTGTGTCTGTTGCCTGTTGTCTTTTCACTGAGCATCACTGAGAAGAGTTCGGCTCTTTTATTACCCCCAGGCAGGTGTGCATAAATATTGATAAAATTGCCCTTAGCCTGCTCAAGACTAACAGTCTCAGCTCTCTCAGCATTTTCTCATAGGAGAGATGCCCCAGTCTCCTAATCAGGACAGCTCTTTTCCAGAGCTGTCTTACTGAAGGACAGGACTCAGCACTGCAGATACATCTCACCACGGCAGACCAGAGGGGAAGGAACACCTCCCTAGACCTGATGAAACCCAGGAGGCTGTTGTGTCCAAACTTTCATCCTGTCTTCGGGGACCTGGAACTCCTGAAGGCAAATCTTATCTGTGCAAATTGAGGCAAAGGCAGCATTGTGCATCTTGGCCATTTTTGTGTCATTTGTCCTATTCAACACAGGGCCCTTCCTGCTGAGACACTTGTAGAAGCCCTTCTGGTAGCCTTTCATGTCCCTTAACAGAATCAAGTCCTGGTAGGCTTTGCCTTTTCTAATGGTATTCTTGCATGCTCAGACAGCATCTCTATATTCCTCACAGGTTACCTATCCCTACTCCCACCTCTTGTGATGCTTCCTTTACATGACAGTGTTTTTTGAGGAGCTCATTGTCCATGAAGACCTCCTGCCACCTTTGTTTGGCTTTCTGCAAGTCAGGATGGACTGCTCTTAAGCTTCAAGGAGGGAGTCCTTGAAAAATTAGTAAACTCACCTGGACCTCTCTTCTCTGCAGGCCCATCTTCTATGGGATTCATCTCAGTAGGTCCCCGAGCAGGTCTTTTACCACGAAAAGTGTGAGAGCTTCCCTCATAATGTTGTTAGCACTTTCTTATTTGGGTGTATATGCTCAAGGTTCCCTTCAGTCCTGCACTGCTGGTTCCAGTCAAAAGTGTGCTTTGGCTATTTCAGCCAACAGGATTTGAGCATTTGAGAACCCCATTGGTACAAACTCTTCCAGACACCCTCCGGACAGAACTGGTGTCAGCCCCTGACAGACTGTCCTAAGAATCCATATGCAAGATACTGCAGCCATTGACCCAGACTCAAAGATCTTCAGCACAATATCCTCACCTTTCCTTTCCTTTTGACTCCTCTCGGCTCTAGCCCCAAGGCAAAGCTACAGAGGAAGCATTACGGGAGCAAAGAGAGAAAATGAGCCTTATACAAAAGTTTTAAATATGCACCATTTCTTACAAATTTACTTAATAAAGCTTGTTCATATCCCTAAGTTGACATGCTTCAGGTGGCTTTTGCCATGCAGCTGATCAGCCTTTGAATGTCATCTACTTGAAGTGCTGTGTTTTGAACTGTAATTTGGAGGCACCCTTAATTTTTTTGCTGTCTGGAGTAGGCACAATTTTTCCACATGCATTCTCTACTGCTGTGTGGTGCCAAGACGCCTGTTTTGCTCATGTTGCTGAAGAAAACAAAGATTTAGAAAAATGCATTGAGCAAAGCAAGTAGTGTCTGTGTCTGTGCTCGTTGAAGGTTCATCATCTTCTGAGAAACCAGGCTACAAGAGGGGAAGGAAGTAGTTCTCCTGTGCCAGGTCATGCTCTAACTAGAGCTGATGAGAATTTTTATTTTAAAGGTCAAGGTCATAGATTAAATTTGTAATTGTCAATTCATTGAAAATAAATTGCTTGTCAAAAAGGACAAGCAAATTGTCTAAGCAAATGTTTCAACTTGATGTGTGTGTGGGACAAAAGTGCTAAAATTGTCAAAGTTTTATTTTGATATTTCAAAATAATAAATTGTAAGACTTAGCTTTATTGTGATTTTTAATTGCAAACATTGGAATTAATGCTAATAAAGAGATAGTGAAATAGAAGAATAAAACTAAACAATTGAAGATGATCTGAATGGAATGTTTGTAATTGCTCTATCTGTGACTTTTTTTAGAGGGGGGAAAAGCAGGGAGGGAATTCTGCCCACCAGAACAGGTCATTGTTTTTTCCCCCTTATTTGGGATGCTATTTTTTTTTTCATATGGCTCCAAACCATTTTCTCCCTCACTGTGAGGCTGAATATATATCCAGGGGTGCTACTGTGGGCACTTTAATAACAACAGAGAGTTCTGGTGTGGCTAGTATACTCTCTTACTGTGAAAAAACCAAACAAAATCAATCCCAACTCCAAATAATTAAACCTGGGAAGGTCAAAGAACCAGAGTAGTTTAAGGGAGTGAGCTCCCTCCTTTTATGTATAAGGTATTGGACACCATTTAAGCAATAGATTACTGGCATCCTTATGAGACCAAAGCAAGCCCCTGGACTATAACTATCCATTTCATGGCATTTATCTTATCAAGTGAAGTGACCAATAATACTAGACACAAAATGCCTCTGGACATAGTTTTACTGTTAGCGTTACAGATACTGTCTTAGTTTAAGATACATTAGCACCAATCAGAGACACTCCAAGAGATACAGCTTTTTTTCCTCTTATTACTTAACTAATTTACATATATTATAAAAAGATTTTTTCTAATGAAATTATTTAATAATTCATCAGTTTTCACATACAGCTTCTTTAAAAAGTCTGTTCTATGGTGACATTTCAGTTACCACTGATTTTTTCACAATAAAATTATTTCACAGTAAGTACAATATTTAAAAGAACCCAAACCTGCAGAAAGTGCTAGCCCCCAGAAATAACCCTAAAAACATCAAGTGTACTGTACTTGAGATTTTAACTTCTGTACTACCTCTAAAGTAATTGTACATACATTTCTTCATTGTTTTCAATACATCTAAACAATTTCATTTTTTTGCTCCAGCTTATCACTACACACCACATCCCTATATTCTGTCTCTCCTCTAGGTCTGGATTGGTGGGGTTTTTTTCATTCTGTTAGTTTTAATTTATACCTTCTGTATCTATGAGCAATCCCTCTAATGTAAGGAAAAGTCATAATTTAGTCCCTGGACAGTAAAAAATATTGAAAAATGAAAGATGTTAAAGGTTTATTGTATAAAAAAGTATATAGTCTTCTTTCAGCATTTCACTTTTTTTGAAACTATGTAATTTTTATTTGTCTTTTATTACAATATGTCAAAGGTTACACACACTGTATTTCTTTAGTTTGCTGCTACCCCTGTGTTCCCCGAGGGAAAATTTGCACTCATTTCACAAAAGCAGAAGTAAATACAAACCAGAAACCTATGAGAGCTGTTCACTCAGCTCTATGGGGGGATTTGCATGATTTGCCATGTGTTAGCTCAGCAGAACTTTCTATGCTGCCTGTGGCACTGTTTCTAAACTATGACTTGCTTTCTGGGATGATGTGTTTTCCTTTATAAAACAAGTAGCTCCTCAAAAAGTAAACAATACATGGAAAAACTAACCAGCTCTGTGGTGTGTCATTCATTGTCTGGCCATGTAATTTGGAATAATCATCCAGTGAGAGTTGAAAGAATTGCTTTTAGCCACACAAAAGCAATCTCATCTTGTTAAAGGAATACTCTGGACTCTCTGGTTTCACTGTGTACTGATAAACCTAGTAGTTCCACACAGGTTTGAGATTGTACTGAGGAAAAGGCATCTCTTTGTGACACTTGGAGTTTTTGCTCTGTAAATAGTTCAGTGAGTGTTCTCATTTCCAGTGACTGATGATAACTTCCATGGTGATTGCAGTTCAGCCAGCTACCAGAGACACAAGCACACAAGGAGCACTCATATCATCCATTGCTGTGACTCAGTGCCCACATCTGCCAACAGATTTCAGGAGAGGGTAACCTTGGAAAATTGGTCCTTTGGAAAACACTCAGAGCGAGCTGTTCTGAAATCTGCCATGATCAGAAGAAAATGTGTAGTAGTTTTTCATATATTGCAGGTCTGCAGTGTTGAGCAGGACATGAATCCTGTAAAACTGAGCCATTGTTAGGCGCCAAGCCTGTTGCCTAGTAGTCTGAAGGGGTGTCTAGGTGTTCAGGTAATCACATCCAGGTTCATACTAAGGACCTTCTGCATTTTTCAAGTAGTACAAAAGAGAATGAAAGCAGCTTTAATGGTCAATGAATCACCTGCCACAGTGGAGTTCTTGATTTGAAGTAAGCATACTAAGCTCCATGACCCACACATTTTTCTAAGCTAAGGCAGTGCTGCTTTAGCTTGGCTGCAGCCTGAATGCAGCACAAGCACGCTGAATGCTGTGCTTAGCAGGACTGAGCCTGGATCCCAGTGCCAAACCCATCTGTTGCAACAGGCTGTTACAGAAATACTGGTTTAGCCTCCTGCAATAGAATCAGTGCTTGACCTTCTTTAGGGCCCTCCATGTAGCAACCCAGAGCTGTGCTCTGTCCCTGGGTGCCCTCCAGGCTCCTGGAGACAGCCTCTGCTGGAGCCCCCCTCTACAGGCAAGGACTGAGTCAGTGATGCAAGCTCTGGGGGGCAGGATGCAAAGGGAGCATTCCTGATAAGTGCTAGGCACTGAGGCAGAGCTCAGATTCCTGCTATTGTGTAGCTCCATGTGTAAGACACTCAACTGGCACGTGAGGGACCTCATTCAAACTCTTCTGCTGATTTGGAGCAGCAATTTGACCTCAAGTCACTGTCCCCAGAAGACACATCCCAGCTTCTATGCCATAGGGCAGTTCTCCTAGTGTCTCTGTCAAGGCTCTTTGTCCCAGCTGGGAGAAAACGATGGCTCTCTGTGCACTCAGTGACCACATCTGAATGTTTCTTACACACATGTTCTCAGTCTTTTAAAAAAGCTTCAAGATGTAATATTAAAAAAAAAAAAAAAAAACCAAGATCACATTTACAAGGAAAATATATCCATGTCAATGTCTAAGGTATTCTCTGGTGATTTGATTCCCATTCTGCAAAAAATGGCATTAGTTTGATGTTCTGTGCAATTCCAAGGCAGTACTTCAACAATCCAGACAGACCGAAACCACAAGTTACAGAGCATGCCCATGGAAAACACACAAAAAGCAAAGAAAAACATATCAGCCATTAAAACTCAAGTTTTACTGAAGTTTATGTAATTTTCATGACTGTACAAATGTTAGGATGAGTTGAACCATTTGACAGCAAAACAACTGAAACTATAAAGTTTGAATGTGCATACAATTCAGGTAAGAAGTAAGTTTGTTTTCTCCTCTTACCACACATCTGTGATGGCAGATGCCATGTGGAAGCAAGAGCTGTGTCCTTATATCCTGTCTTTTGTCCCTTTCTAGCTGTTCACAGAAACTGCTTCTTACTGAAAAATGTTTCCATATCCGTTGTTCTTCCAAAACTGCTAAAAAGCCCTTGGTTAAGGACTTTGGTTTTATTTTGTCTTATGAGAATAATTCAAACCCCCAAAAGACATTTCTGAATTCTGGTTGGAAAGCATTTCCCTCCAACCTAGAGGTATGTTTCCAGCTTAGACATGCTTAGACTTGTGCCCAGTCTTTACCTGTGGCTGTTGACTACCTTACGCTCTCTACTCCACACTGCTGGCTTCTGCATGTCTCATTTCTCCTGTGCCCCTTCACAGGGGTCACTGGGTGTCACCAGGTGGCAGATGTCAGAAAGACAAGCAAGGCGAGCCACTGCCTTGTGAGTCACTTATTTACAGCGGATTGCCACTTTAGCTGATTGAATAAAGGCAACGCCTGCAATGGCACGTAATTGTTGTTGCAATAATAGCAATCGACTGCTCATTTTTACCACATGCCTGCTGTACTTCTCTGCCCTCTTCATATTCCCAAGCACCAAACACCTCGGATAAATAAGACATTAGTATCCAGTTTTAAAAGGGTTACAAGTGGGGGTACAGGTATTTTAATTTCAGAGTCATACGGCATCCCCATCTCTGTTTCTCCCTAATTGCTGTCACTCAGACTATGCTGTGCAGTCCTTGTCCTGGATCCTTCTTTTTCTTCCTTACAGCTTTGTGGTTTCAAACTATTTAAAATTGAATGATATAAAGAACCTTCAAAAAGTCAGTGTGCTGGGGAATAGGAGGGCATCCTTAAGTTCTCTCCATAAACTTCTGTCTTGCAGATGGGATTTATTTGCCACAAAGATATCTGCTTTTGGGGGCTGAGATTTTACTGCCAAACACCAGAACAAAGCTGGTGTGGGACCATACGGAATAGAATCCTTTATAGTTTCCTTGTTCTTAATATAGAAAATGTTGCAGATACTTGGCAGATCCACCACTTTTTTTTCCCTTTCTGTTGTCATTTTCATTATTTAAATAGATACATTCAGGCTGCAGATTGCTTTGACAAGTAGATGGAAGAATTTGGTAAATTCCAAAGAACACACAGTAGGTATTTGGCAGTATATCCTCAGCAAACAGCTCTAATGCCATCACACCCTGTGTCTGGCCATCCCACCTGATTGTATTTGGAATCACTGGCTCCTTCCAGCCAAGGGGAGCTGGAAGTCTCAAAGACATTTAGATCACAGATGTCTTCTCCAAGTGTGCTCCATGCTATTACTCAAGACCATGGGCATGGGAGTGAAACTCCAGAAAGGAATCCGTTTTAGGAATGGCATTGTTTGGAGCTCAAAGTCAGGCACGACAGGCACTTGCAGGAAACCAAGTCTCTGGCAAGGCAAAATGGGAGGGATGGAGCTGTTGCTGCCTTTGGCCGTTCATCCCAGCCAAGGCAGAAACGGTCGAAACTGCTGAACCACCGCGGTGCCCGGCTTGGTTTTTCAAGGTAAGCTAGTACTGACTGTGGTTTTATGGCACCTGCGGCCTCTGTGAATGCAGTTTACCTGTCCGACTAACTTCTATTTATGCTCAGGTGCCTTCAGGAGCCCCCGAGTCCAGGCTTAGGGCAGCACCGAAGCACTGGGGGTACATCGCCCCCTGAGCGGCGGGCGGCTCCGCCCTCGCCCCGCTCCTGCCGGGGCAGTACCGGGCGGCTTGGCCGGCGGCGAGGGGCCCGTTCCCGGGCGGCCGGTACGTGAGCGGGCGCGCGTCCGGAGGGTGGCACGGGCGCGTGGCCGGGGGTGCCAGCGCGGGCGGCTCCGCGCGCGCCGCCGCTCGGGCCCAACGGCCCTCGGCCAACGGCCGGCGCGCGCTCCCGGGGCGGGCGGGCGGCGCGAGGGCGCGCGCACGCGTTGCCATGAGACGCGGGCGGCGGGGGAGGGGGGTTACGTGGTGACGTTAATTCTATATGAGCGCGAGCGGCGGGAGCGCGGGTCCTTTCACCGCCGGCCGCGCGGCGCCTCCGCCTCGCTGCTCCTGAGTCACCGCCGCCCGCCGGCCGCGCAGGTACCGCCGGAGCGCGGCCGCTGCCGCCGCCCCGGGCTGGGGGTCAGGGGGGCACGGGGGGCGCCCGGGGGGCGCTGGGCCCTCCGCTCTCTCGCGGGGAGGCCGTGGCTGCCGGCCCGGCCTAGCGGGGCCCCTGGGCTGGCGGGACGCGGAGGGCCGGCGGTGCCCGTGCCACACCGCGTACCGGCCCGCGGGGCGGCCACGCCGCTGCTCGCCCCTCGGGCCCGCAGCGAGAGCAGCGCTTCTCGCCGCCTCCCGCGCGTCCCTCCGCTGCGCCCCGCGGAGCGCCCGGGCCGCGCTAGGCCGGGGCCCGTGGCGTGGCCGGCGCTGGGGGGAGGCGGGTCGGCCCCGCAACACGTGGGCGCCCGAGCGGGGCCGCGCCCGGCGCGGCCGGGGACCGGGAGGGCGGCGGGGCCGGAAAGCGGCGCGGGGAGGAGCGGATGAGCGTCCGGCCGGGCGCGGGGAGGGCGCGGGAGGGGCTCGGTGCCGGTGCGGCGCGGGGCCCCGCGCGGTAAGTGCGCACATGGCGGAGCGGAGCGGCGATGGCTGCGCGCCGTGGCCTTGTGCCGCCTCCCGCGCCTTGTTCCCGCTCCGAGCGGAGCCGCGGCGCGGGTGTGCTGTGCTCTGCTGCTGGCAGGGGGACCCAGAGATTCAGCCAGCGGACGGGCTGCTCCCTGCTTCGGGGTACTGTGGTGTCCGGGAGCTCAACATGTCGCTTCTCCGGGCGCCTCTTAGCTGGTATCACTCTGAATAGTGTCCCCAAGGAAGGCTGAGACACTACCTGGATGATTTAGTAATTACAAGTGGAACTACTATCTTGTGTTCAGCATTCATTTAGATGTATAAAACATACTGTATTCCATATTGAATGTTTTGGGGCCTTACACTATCAATACTTGTGAGACTTTAAATATTGGCTGAAAAACCGACATCGTCTGCTTGCAGAAAAAAACGCAAATCTTTTTTGAAGCAACTGGCATAGTGATAATGCAGCAGCACCTTCCACATTTTGTCTCCAAGCTCTCTGCAGTTAGGTATATGTTTGAAGTCCTGTTGAGATACACTTTGAGTGTATCTCACTCTAGTGAGAGCATTTCGTGTTCTACCTCACTTGTGGAGGGTAAGAGAAGTGGGCACAGTGTCTGCAGGGTATGACAAATACTCTCCTTTGCTCAGCGCCTCTTGGGATTTTAACATCTGCTGGTAGATGCTACATTAATCAGGCAGGAGATAATGCCTGATAATTTTAATTACAGTCATGAAATGAAACTTGAGGGAAAAGTTAAGGCCTAAGGCTGTGAACTGCTGAAGGTAGTTTTTGACAAACATGTTGGTAGCTTTTTAGCAGCCTTCCTGCTGAGCCCATTTTACAGTGGTACTCTTTAAAGAATGAGAGAATCACTGTACTTTGATTGAAGCAAGCTGAGTGGTTTCCAGTCTCTTGCAAATCCAGAAACTATACTAACCCTTAGAGGAACATAGTATTTAAAATATACATACATGGAAGTCTAAGTGACTTGGATGCTTCTGTACCAGACAGAAGTTGAGGCCGCGCAGGCTGTGAGTACCTGAAACATTGATAGAAGTGCTTAGAACAGGCCACTGACACCTGAGCTTGTGTGTGTCCCACTTTGTCCCGTGAGAGTGATACATGTTAGCAGTGTTACTGCCCTCCACTTTTTCTGTGCTTTGTGACAAGTCTTGGATATCGTGTGCTCTTGGTTTCTGAGGACCGAATGTTGGTCCTGTGCACAGGTAGTAGATTGGTGTTTTTCAGAGCTCCTGGTCTTTCTCTGCCTTGGACAGACTAGGGAGTGAATGTTGGGAGCATGCAGAAGTTCTGTGCTGCATCTGTGCTGCCAGCCCAGTGTTTCAGAAGTGCCCGATCTGCTGCAGCTCTGCCTGTTTACACGTACACAGCAATGCTCCCACCATCCTGGTGCATCATCTACCGCCTGCCTCACTCAGAAACTAATCCTGGGAGCAGGTGGGGGACTTGTTATGGTCACCTGCTTACTAAACACCCTGGAAAGGGGTGGTGTGGTTTTTTCCTTAGCTTTGAGCATGTGTGCACAAGCGAAACTGAAACCAAGGTGGTGTGGGCATGGTGTTATAAACCTCTGTTAACAGGGTTTTCACAACCCTGAGTGAGACCTGGATCTTCCAGGCTGAGGCCGTGTCCTCTAATAGAGAACTCCACATCTATGAGGAAACTTTGGCTTACTCTGTACATTTGAGAAAAACCTCTTTATTCACTAGGCTCCTAAAAGTTAAAGCAATGCTAACATGAAGAGCTTGACTTATCATGGCAGAAATTGTATTCCTTCAGGGAGTAAAATAGCTTGAGGATATTAATTTCAATAGTGAAAAATTTTAGTGGGGGAAATAAGAATCTTCTATTTTGAATTTTTGTTCAATCCTTTGGTGGAAGCCAGTTTATTCCAGTAGAACATCAGGTATTATGAACATGTCTCTGGTATCTTCACCTTTTTGCTAATGTAGTTGTAATGCAGTTCATATTGAGGTTCTTGTGAAACAGCTGCAAACACGACATATCTCTAACTAAGGATCTGATTCTAAAGGAAACTGCAGGAATTGGACAGGTTACAGAAAATGGAGGTGCAGGTGTTCTTTCAATGCCTGTTTGTTTTTCTGTGTCCCTGTATACATTCAGTGCAACTTAAGCTCTGGGATTTTCGATGAGCTGGGAGTGCTTTGGTATTTGTGAAGTACAAATAGCTATTTACACAGAAGACAGAACTTTGCAAACAGAAGCAAGACTTTTTAATGCTAGTTTTATTTTAGTACAGCTGAGGAGTCTTCTCAACTGCTCTGGGCAACTGCATTGCTTTGAGCTTCTGCTTAGGGAGGTGGCTAGTAAATAACAGAGTGGAACTTCTTAGTACGTGTTTAATCCAAGGAGGGGTTGTGATGATGGGTTTAATGCTTATAGGTCAGTTTTCATTTGTAAATTGCTTGGCGTTCAAAAGTGATTATAATTAAAGCTAATTCAATCTAGCTGATTCTCACTCAGCTCAGAGGTTAGTGCCTTTCCTCATCACCCAACATTGTTAATCTGGAGAGTAGGTCTGGTGTCATGATGTATTTGTCTAGAAAACCGGACATGCCTGGAAGGCATCACAGAAGTTGCTTGGGGATTCATTTGATGACCTTCTGAAAAATTAAGCTATTTAGAAGCACCGTGTGAGGGCTTTGAGGGCTTCCTACACTAAATTATTATATTATTTTCTGAATCAGCAAAGTTAATGCAGAAGTAAAAATCCTAATTATTGATATACTTGTGTATTTAGCCATAATTTTTGACCTTAAGTTTTCAGGAAGACTTCACATATTGCAGATTAAATCTTCAGTTGCAGTCAATTAAAAAAGTTTGCTGGTTTACCTTTGATACTCCAGAATTATTTAAAAATATAAATATTTATAGATATGAACTTCCTGAAAGATTAATATTATAGATGAATTTGCATCATCTGCTTAAATGAAGACATCTGCATCCTAACTACTTGTCAAAGGTTAAACTGCAGGTCTTTCCTGGATAGAAAGCTGTTTCTGTGAGGTTTTCTGTGGAAAATACAATGCATCTGGGGGCTGTGTGCTTAAGTGTACGTCTGCACAGACATGACTTGCAATTGTGATGTTTGTCTTGCAATTGTGCATCAATTGTTTCACCTTGTCATTGAGGACTATAGAAGAAAGTACTACCAGTTGCTCCTTGGTAGATTTTTATGTTCAATGAAAGCCAATTTTAGATAGAAAAGCTTGGTTTTGGATGTACCTGTATCTTTGAAGCATTCAGTTGATGATTTTATATTTATTCTTTAAAAAACTATCACTACCAAATAACAAACAAGCAATGAGGGAACCTTCACCCAAAACATGAGAGATACTAGAATTAACTGAGTGTTGGAGAGTCTTGTTATGAAGTTTGACAAAGTGGGTGCCTGGAATCTGGAATGGACAAACCCCTAAACTTCTACGACCCAGGATAGAAACATAAGTGTTATCTTTTCTGACCATCTGCACTACAATTGGTTCAATCCACTACTTTATTTAGTTATTGTTTAATATGCAGTGTTTCAAAGAACAGAGAAGCAGTTCTTTCAGATTTCTTGTGGGATGACTTGCCCATAAGGGAAAGTTTTGGTTTAGTTCAGGCCCTCGTTAAACCTGATAGACATTGAAAAGTCAAGTTGAGGAACGCAGGGAGGGTCCATGAAAAAAAATTGTTCATATTGAAACCAAGTTTGAATCAGTTATTTTTGAACTTCTTGTTAATGTACATATTTTTGTGTCATTTCTTGTTGCTCTTCACTCAAATGCTATTAATACAAAATGTGAACTGCTTCTGTTGCTCAGGTATTCATGTTGCTAGGCCCTTAGCTGAGCTAGTTCCTCTCTTCAGTGTTGAGCAGTGGATACAGTATTTTCATTAAGGATACATTACTGAAGTGCAGGATGATCATATTTTGTAATTGTGTGTTTTAGTCACCATGGATTCATTTCAGATCTTGCCACTTTTGCATGTTGAGAAGAAGTCTTCAGTGGACTGCGTGCCATTATATATGTCTTTACATAGCAGGTTTTTGATTTTTTGAATTCTAAAGCAGTTGGAATTGCATCTTTTTATTTGTTCTTTTAGATTTAAATACTATTTATTTTGCCTCACTTGACTCACCCTTTTAAGCAGTAGTTAAATCGTGATACTACAGTTTTGGAAATAACTCATCTTTGAATGAAAGTTTCAACTGGTATAGTGCTTTATGCTGTTTCTTGTGTGTGCAGGGTGGCTTTATCAGATGCATGCTTGCTATGCTTGAGCTGGGGAGGTCTTCATGACACAGCCTCTTGATTCTTTAACCACCATCTTCAGTGTTTTGGATGTACCACATACTTCCGTATTGCTGCTGAAGGCAAGATTGAGTGAAATTCACAAGAGAGTATTTCTGAAGATAACTTTGTAAACAGTGCTCAAGTTCCATGATTCAAGTTTTCCGTAGCCCTACTACATGTTTACAATTGCTTTTTAAACTGCACCTGTATTCATTTGAAGGTGACTGGCTGAAACCATAACCATGGGCATTCCTCTGTTGGGTCTCTACTGCCAATTGTAACATCTCATCCCAGTAGCCTCCAAAATGTGTTAAAGTTCTGGTTGTGTTCTTTTTTAGTGCACGCTAACTTGTTGGTTGAAAACTGTGTGCTTTAAAGTTGGTAGTCTAATAGTGGCCTGGCTTCCATAGGAAAAATACTAAACAGAAGCTAACAAAGAAGTTGCTAAATACATTTAGGAATTTCAGTGGCTTCTTGATTAGTGAATGAATTTAAAATTGCATTCATCAGATGTTCTAGCAAAAAGCACACTTCTGAAGCATGTACATTTTTTTCAGTATTTTGTAACTTTCTTTTCACAGAAGGATGCTTAGATGTTTTTGAAGTCAAATTGGATAAAAACTTGAATGCTGCAGCGTGTGAGTTTTGAAGATAGCAATGTAATTGCCAATATGGTTGTGTTTGATTATGTGGCCATCTAGGCAGCCAATTAATGCTCTTTCCCATTGTTTGATGTTGTGGCACGCGCAAGTTTGGTTTTCATTAAGTTGTTACAGTGCACCCTGCTACCTGAAGAACTTTGTTTAAAGACAATTTTTTTTTATTACTTTGCCACTTTTTAACAAACTGAATACCTGAAAACATGAACTGTATTGGGAAATACTGTCATAGGAAATTTCAAATATTTCTTTATACACAAAGACTTTGATTTCAACCCTCTAGGATGGCTGCAGTTCTTCCCGTTATCCATGATGGAAAGTAAAACCATAAAAACACTATAGTAAGTAGTTTGTTTTAAAAAAAAGTAAAGATCCTTGTTAATTTTTCCAGGTTTGTATTTAAACTTGTTACTTACCTAATAACGAAAGATTGTTCTAAGTAGAAATTGTTAGGTTTTTTGCTGCAGAATCTTGGCATTCAGAACAAAGACAACATTGTCTGCTAATTACCCTATTTTTAGAACATGATCACGGAGCTCAGGTCAGTAGCATAGACAAGCATGCAGATGTAGTTTAGTTCTGATTTTAATTTGTAATTTGGTAGTCCATCTCCTTCTTGGTATGGAGGCTCTTTTCTGCTGAAAGAGTAAACAGGCACTATCTAAAATGCAGTTAAAATACTACAGAGAGAGGAGTTCAGTATTTGTTGATTGAATCCTCATTTCCTGATAGAAAAATTAGTTCAGGGGAAAGCTTACAGTGGGGTTCTACATGAATGAAAACAAATCCTGAGGTTACTAATAGCTGAGTAATATTATTACTTATGTATATGATCCCTTTGCTTTGTTTTGCAGAATTTGACTTTTTTCCCATCAACTGGCATTCTCATACAAGTGTAGAGCACTTCTAAGTTGAAATGTGTAAAATGTGTTTTCATGCTGTAACATGTATACATGTATTGTGCAGAGGCCTGCAAGGACTAATGAAATAGTTGCATTGGCAAATGAAATTGATGCCTTTACCTCAGGAGTTACTAGGGAGTGCAAGATAATACCGCTTGAAGGGGAAAGAGCAGTTTCAGTTGTGTTGTGTTACTTGGTTCAGCATTCTAATGTTTTTGTCATGTTTATTTGTTGTCTACAGTCAGAATCTGGATTTTTCCACATTATCATAAGCCAGATGTATCAGTACAGTGTCACAGTAACTTCAAACTTGCCTAACCCTTTTCATGAGTTATAAAAGGTACTTGCCTATGACAGCCTCTGTCTCTTGACCCTGCTGATACTCGGCAACTGAAGGTCTAACACTGTACAACGAAATGCTTTCAACAGTTTTTAACTTTACTGTCATTCAGACATTGATGGAAGGAAGGGAGTATGCATAGCTGAGGAAGAACTACAATAAACTTTTCCAGCAGGGTTTACTTTCTCTGACTTGAAGATCATTCAGAAGAGAAACTGGCTGTTCCCTTTATGAAAGGAATGTATCTCTCACATGATGATATGAGTGCTTCCCATCTCGGATATTTAAGCTCACAGGCATAGCTACAAGTTGTTCTGAGTGTTTTGTGAGACGCCGCTTCTTGTTTGAATTTCTTGGGCTTTTCTGCTTTGTCAGGACACCTTACTTCAGCTTCTGCTCAAGATTCCTATATGTCTCCATGCCAGTTAGCATGTCTGCTGTTAACTGTATATGTTTTTGGCACATAGTGGATGAGTTGGTGCTAGCACAGTAAGTTGTGTCAAAATGATGTTATTTGAGTTACTGCAAGAGTCCAGTGTCGCCTTGTTACTGTATTGAGGCACCTGGGTTCCTTGCTTCCACTGACCTTTAGCTCCTTAGTCTCTTTATGCAGAACTTTATAGCTTTTATATTAGTATTGTGTTCCTTATTAGATCATGCTCCCTTGTTCTGTGCTTATATTTGGGCAGACAATTTTAATTATCTATTCTAGATTTGCAAATTTAAATAAATTTTGTCAATTTTTGTTCCTACATTAACAGTTAGAAATCTTTAGTTAACAGAATAACTTTGCAGCACTAATAAAGGAATTGTTTCTGGAGAGTTCAGTGGCTGATAAAGTCTTTCATTACACAGATGTGATATGTTGATGTTGTAGCACTGCACTACTCTGCTCATTTGATTGAGATTGATTTTCTTTTGGACCTTCAGCTTTCTTAAGAAGGCATATTTTTTCCTTAAGATGAATGATAATGTGTTTATCTGTTTAACATGTTTATCTGCTGTGTTAATCATAGAAACATGGAATTGTTTAGGTTGAAAAAGGCCTCTCCTCTAAGACTGAGTCCAGCTGTTAACCCAGCCCTGCTGTGTTCACTGCTAAACCCTGTCCCCAAGTGCCACATCAACACATCTTTTGAGCACTTACAGGGATGGTGATTGCACCACTTTCCTAGGCTGCTTGTTTCAGTGCCTGACAACCTTTTCAGTGAAGAAAGTTTTCCTAATATCTCATCTAAACAAGCACTGGCATAACTTGAGGCCATTTCCTCTCATCCTGTTGTTAACATCGGGAAAGAGATCACTCCCCACCCAGCTACAGCCTGCTTTTGGGTTGTAGCAGGGAGTGATAGGTCTCCCCTCAGGGTAGTAATAGGTACAACATCCCTTAGTTTCATGACCACTTTTCATGCTAGTGGCAATGGATGCATGAATTTGATCTCATAGGTATAAAGGAAACACTCGGTCTTCTGCTTTATTCCCTTTTAAAATGACATTTTAAACCTGATACATTATTCCATTGCTTCTTTTTGAAGAAGAGCTAAATTTTCTCCTGGTTACTATTGAACTGTATGATCTTCTCTTTCATAATGATTTCCCTACCCCGTGAATGCTACCATAGCTTCTACTAACAGTTTTGGAATGAGTGATGCATTTTTTGGGTTGTAATCCCAAGACATCTGAAGTGTGAAACTCTGTACCATGTACTGTGCACTTCTTAAACAGTCAGTTCTCACAGAATTGTTTAGGTTGGAAAAGACCTTTAAGATCACTATGCAGAGCATCTGAGCTCTTTAAAGTTACAAACTTGTGTTAGAGATTTTGAGCAAAATACCCCAGACAATTGTTTTGACCATGTGCAGTCAAGGAGCGTTTTCTAATTGATCTCTACAATATTTTAATTTTTGTTTCCTGTATTTATTGATGATGATGTAAGGAGAAATCTTACAAGTTACGAAGAAAAATCTTACTGATGATGATGTAAGAGAAATCTTACAAGTTAAGAATTCTAGGCAAGAACATCAGTTAGAAGTAACTTCTAGTGAATGTATTGCTCTTGAGTTTCCCAGTCTTTAGTGAGAGTTGAACTTGGTTGGTATGATGTCATTTGTCTGGCACCTTTGGTTTCTGCACACATTGCAAATAGTTTACCAGACTTAATCCTGATGATTTTTTTTAATACAACGAGCTGTCCTCCTGTGTGATCAGTTTGTCTGGAGAAGGGGAAGAGGTGTTTGCTGAAAGGGGAGGCTATGGGTTCTGTTGTTGGTGTGGTGCGCTCAGAGCTGCTGAACAGCTGAGATGTGCTGTCAGCCTGGCAGCCCTGGGGCTTGTGCAGAAATGCTGTTGTTTTGCTGGAGGAGCTGTGTCTCAGGAATGTCTTGCTGCCTCAGCTGACTTGTAGTTCACCTCGCTGTGACCTGCCTTCCTGAGGGCGAGCGGATGTCCGGGTAATCTAATAGCCTGTGCTTACTTGGGACATGTAAAGCTGATCTGAACGAGAGAAGGCTTCTCACCAAAGCCTCTGTCCTAGCTGTAACATGGCTGGTGCCTCTGTGCAAGCTCAGGTTCGTTTCTCTGTGGATAAAGAAAAGATTAGGAGGCACTGAACACTTGGAGTTGGTATTTCTATCTTCACTTATGCAAAATCACTCAGTGAAGAAATGAAAACCCTTGAAAACTGAAAGCTCACTAATGACTTGAGGATGAACACGTGAACATTCTGCTTGTGTCAAACTCCATTTTGTAAAAAAACATGACAGTTTAACAAGATTGTGTCCTTTAGGCCTAATGAAAATAACAAATTGTCACACAGTTTTGATAAGTTTTAAATTTTAGGGGAGTTTTGCTAATTTTTAGTAATTCTGGAGGATACACTCAAAACAGTGGGTAAGCTAGTGCTGGATTAAGTCTTCCAACCTTTTGATTTTGATAAAGAATGTGCTTTCTTGTGATGGCAGGCAAGCTTAAGGTACCTGTATGAAAGAGGTTTTTAATTTAAACCTATAGGAAGCTTGCACTGTAGCTTGCTTTTCTGTACTTTTGCTTTCTTTTTGTAGCATGAACTTCCTACACATTCTCTTTCAAGCCCTGAAAAGATAACTGTTGCTTTTCTTCTGCATATTTTTACAATGAGCAGCAAAACATTGTAAGTAAAGCCAGTGGGTGCCTCTGTATTTGATGATAATGCATCTACTGCATTCAAACAGTTAGTGGCTGTAGCTGTTCAAGTAAGAGGGAAATGAAATATTTTACTAAGGTGTATATTTCTATTTTTAAGGTTTTTTGCATGCTGGCTTTATGCAGGGGTGTAGATTACCCTTTACCTGTGCTCATAAGCCTCTTCATGCAGTCAGGACTCCTATATTCCAAGCAGTATCTTAGTCCAAAACAGTTACCTGGACACTGAGGCTTGAAGTAATACACCAGGTGTATCCAGGTTTGTTATAATCCTGCAGTGACAACTGGTGAACTGATATCTCCCTGGCACTACTTCAGGGATTGATGCTAGTTAGTGGTTATGTTGCTCACAGGCCAAGGTGTAGCTGCTGTTTATGAAAGTAAATGCACCCATGAATGAACTGTGTCTTATGGAAAGTGGATTGATAGGAGTTCTATATTTAAATATTAATTGCTGGGGAGATCCTGCAAAATAAATACTGCAGTGATCTATTAAAATTTTATTGATTGTGGTATGTAGTGTATTTGAAACTCTGAAGACTAGGCCAGGACCTTGAGCTGGGCACTGCTCAGAGATAGTGGAGGTTGTTTGCTCTCATGGAATGCATTTTCTCAGTGCTTTTTTGCAGTGTTTTTGTTTCTGTTTGGGTTTTTTTAGCCAGTTGAGCTGTGTTTGCAGAGAAACTTATGGTTAAGTAAATGACAGTAAACAAAATGTGGTGCAACTACATCTCTTCCATGCTAGTGGGTTGCACAGATTAGCCTAAGTGTCTGCCAGCATAGTTTTCTTGGCAGTGCCTTGTAGTCTCCTTACTCAAGAACAGTTGTCTAGAGCTGGCAGATAATTGTCATGACAGACACTAGTATCTCCTCAGTTTGCAGAAGAACTCTTCCAACTGTGTACATTCTGATACTGAGTTGTGTAAAAAATGGAGGGAAGATTAAAGGATGGGACATGAAAAAGACTGCTGCAAGGAGAATAGGAAAAATTGGATGAGAGAGAGAAATGCACTGGAGGGAGGCTCTGAAGCTGACAGCTGCTTGATACAGTCTATTTTAATTTCAAAAAAATCTTTGAAGAATGTTATTCAAACTCTCTGAGTAAACTGGGCCCTAATTTGAAACCATACAGTGCTTGCAGGGATTGTTTTAAGAGTCAGGAAGCAGAGGGTGATAACTGCCCATTGCAATGAGGAGAGAGGCACATGCTGGAGTCCCACAGGGTGCTGTGTAGCAAGATGAATGCCTTTAGCATAGTCAGAAATGATCTTGGAAAGAGGATGAGCAGTGAGAGGATGGAGGAAAGTTTGTGATGACAAGTAGTTGTTCAGAGGTTGAAAATAAGGGCCCAGTGAGGAATTCAGTAACGGGAGACTGTTGGTGAAACTTTCTCTGCTACACAGTTGCATAGTGTAGAAAAATCATTGAACTGATCTCTGAGCTGAATATTGCACCTGAGAAACTTGAGTGATATCATCAACTTACCTGCTGGTTCTAGGGAAAATGAGGACTAGTTTCTGAAATAAAAATTTGTTCTGACATTGTCAAATACCTGCACTTCTGATCCAGTGTGTTTTTGCTGAACGTAATTGAAAGCTACAAGTGTTTCTGGGAGAATTCTTACCATGAATTTTTTCCAATGTATTGGCTTTTTTCCAATGTATTGGCTAATGGCCCTTGTTGGAGGTGAGATGGATGTTTCTTAAAGTTTTTAGGCATCATTTGTTTATAGCCGCTCTTGTATTCATTTGGGAAAAAATGTTTAAATGAACTGTGGAAGTTGGTCTCTCAGAAAACCTCTAAGGTGTTTCAGCTGCTGTTTGATCTAGCCCATTGACTTGGAGAGACCACAGGGTTTGTGCTGCCACTGGTCTCTTGTTTGTTGAAAGAACTACCTCCTGTGTTATGGAAATTAAAGTGTTTTTTGATAGGGAGAACAGAGAAAGGAACTGCTGGTCTCTGCAAGGAGCATCACTATGTTGGATTTGCAGAAAAATGTATGAGAGGCAGGTGAGCTGTGCATCTTGTGCTCTTTTGCACAGCAATGCTATCAGTCTTCTTGAAATGCATTAAAAACAAGTTAAGAGGAAGTGTGTAAGGAAAAAGTAGTATGTTTTTCATGGATGCAATATTGTGTACATCAAAAATAATGCTAATTGTTACATTGCTCAAGTAGAACAGGGCCCTGTATGTGAGAGTTGTAATTGTAGTCTGTTGTTTCTGTAGGTCTTCAGTGTATGCTATCTTTGAGAATGATATTCAAAGGAGAGTCTTTTGAGTTGTTGCAGGGAATTGTTACATGGGTAAAACTGAAATCGCAAGACAAGGAAATGTGATCTGAATAAAATGAGTCAAGAATATTGCTGTAATTCTTCTTACTGAATTGTTAGATTTTCTTTGATTTATTGCAGTGCTGCCATCCTATTTATTAGCAAATACTGTATTATTTTTCTGAAATAGATGGCTTTGGTTCTCTAGTTTTTCTGCATATTAAGGAATTGAATCTTTATGGTTACATTCTAGATCTTTATTTGGCACTATGAAGTTGTGGTCCTAAATGAGGAGGACATCAGATACCTTCTTTCCATGTAATTCTTGGGAAGTATTTATGACACCAGAAAAACTATATTTAGATTATATTTACATAAAATGTGGGAGTTTATTTCTGAAGATTCTAAGATGTTTCTTCATATTGACTGTTAATTACTGGGATTGTGTTTTTGTGTTACACTTCAGTAGATCAAATGCAGTTTTCTCTTTTTCTGGAACACATCCATGCAACACTTTGCTAAAATTCCCATTTGAATGCATTGTAGGGAGTTGAAATTTCTGAAGGAAATTTCAATTTGTTTAGCTTACAGGAGAGCAGGTAAAATGGAGACTCCAAAGCATTCGTTTCCTTGCTTTCTGGGCCAGCAAATTATTCTTGGTAGTTGGAGCCTCCTGAATTCCTGGCAGTTGGTAATAACAGGACAGTGTTTTCTTGTGCATAGTATTGTGTTAGACTTCAAGTTACCTGAAAGATCTTTTTGGAGAATATACTCCCAAGTACTGTTTTGCTGGTAGAAAATGTTACTCATTTTAAAATATATTTGAGAACATGGGTTCTTCATGGTATGCAAGATTTGCAATAGTCTCAATATTAAATGCTTCTAGTTACTGTGTATGGAATATGTTTATGATTTCACTAAGATATTTAAGAAAATTGTGATCATTCTGAGCATGGGAATTGGTCATGTTAAAAAATTTTATCCTGGCACCTGGCATAATTTTTTTTGTAAAATGTTGCCATATTGTGGCTATTCTGAGGAATGACTTGGATTGGTTTTGTAAAGTTGGGATTAAAAGTAAAGCCACGAAAAGGTGTCTTCATTCTCAAATTGTTTTAGCTGTAAGTATGTTCTGTCTGCAATCACATGCTGGAAATGATTAAACAGTTACCAGCACCCTTTTTGCTTCAGTTTTTCTCAGGTTTTATTCCAGTTTTATACTTAGGACTAATTTTCAGTCAGTGATATTAGAACAGTCCTACAATCCAAAACTCAACATGGTGTTTTGCTGGTAGTTGGTACTTCAGTTTATGTGAGTAGATCTATGGGTTCTAAACCAGAATGAAGTTTTTCAAAATTTCTGTATGTTTTAAAGACTGACAGCTCAAAATGTGCAAGGGAGATGTGCCATGCTTCAGACTATAATATATATTTATCACGTTTCATAAAGCTGACATGATTTTGTTTCTTTTGGTATTATGGCATGTGGCCGTAGAGTTTATAACTGAAATCTAGTGCTCCTGTTCTAATGTGGTTTTTTTCTTTTTTTTTCCCTAGTGTTTGAAGTCTTGCAGAATGGCAGACGTAGACAAGTAAGTAAAATCTGTCCATGATTTTACTGCTGCTCTGAGTGTGTCCTGTGCTGTACTTGACATGGCTGGGCTCTCCAGATACTGGATAGGCAGGGTCTACACACTGACCTTGAGCACTGTGGCAAGACCTGAGGAGGAAAGCTTATTTTGTTCATGATAAATGGGTTTGTGATCTTAATTGTAAGTAAATAAGAAAGTGGAAGAAGGCATGAGTCAACTTCCTATATTAGTTGGAATTCTGGAGGGGAAAACCAGATAATATTGCCCATTCCTATTGTTTCACTCCATGTAGGGTTCTTTCTATACTTTGAGTGCTCTTATTTTGTGGCATTCAAAGTATAATGTAGGTGATCCTACCCACTCTTAAGGAAGATATGTGGAGCAGAGGGAGGCTTTGACTGGTTAATAAGAGCAGGAGATGAAGGAGTTTTTTATAGAAAGAAACTTTGTAATCCTGGAAAGTTGCTAATTCTGTAAACTGTTCTGGGATTGTCAAAAGGGGAACTTCTGTGAAGACAAATTTGGTTCTGTTTGTCTATTAAGACTTGCTTGTCAAAGGTCAAAAGATGCAACAGTTTGTTTCTACCCACATAACCTCTAGTTTGAGCTCTTTAAGCTCCTTAGAGTATATTATAAAATTAACTACTTGATTGAATGAACTTGTTACTGAATATTTCTAATAGCAAAGAACAGTCTGAACTTGATCAGCAGGATATGGAGGATGTTGAAGAAGTAGAAGAAGAAGAAACTGGTGAAGATGCCAACAGTAAAGGTAATGTTGAAACGAAGAGTTTCTAAACTTCTAAGCGTATGTGCTTTCTAGTTTGTTAAAAAGTTTTTACTGCAAAAAAAATAGGAAGTGGTAAAACAATTTCAGATGGGCCATTGTGTTTAAGTTCTGAAGCAAGGACTTTTTCTTTCAAATTGAGTGATTTTTATTAGTTGCAGTTACTCATTGTAGTCATGTTTAATACCAGGTTCATGCGGTGCCAGCCACCTGTATAATTGGAAAAGACAGGATTATTGTGGATATGTAACAGGATTATTTAAAAACTTCACACACGTGAAGTTTTGAGTATAAAAAATTAATGCGTGCATATGTGTGTATGTGTATCTCTTACTTTTGATTAGTTGCTAATAATTTGCTGTTGAGTTGGCAGTGAACAGAACAAATCATGCTTAGTGTTACCACTCTTGAAATTAATAAATTCTTTTTTAATCCCCCCTCAACAAATAATGTAAGCACATATCAGAATACTTGTTTTGTCAGTGCTGAACAGTCTTACTCATGCTTTGTATTTGAAGTGTGGGGGCACAGATGGAATCTAAAGAGCAACTAGCCAAAAGAGAAATAACTAATAATCTCTGCAATAAAATTACTTGGACTGCTGATAGTGCCATGTTTCAAGTTTGCCCGAGCAGAATAATAACATTAAAATAGAACATTTTGCTCAAGGTGGTATACGTCGCTAATCTATCGAAAGAAGTGTTTTCAAAACTGGATTGCAAAATTTTGGGGAGCGCTAATTAGCTGAAGTAATTAAATGGCCTACAGTAATTAAATGGTAAGTATTCAGGTGTCCCACAGGAGCCTAGAGATGAATAATGTGTATTTTCAGTGATTTCCCAGTTATTTTAGGTGAGAATCAGAGGGGAAATTATACTCTAGAAATCCTAGACAGAAATCAGATTTTATAAATCAGAAACGTATTTTGGTATTAGGGAGACTTCACACAGTTTTAAACAGTTCTTCTGCACCTGTAATTCTTGCTTGTCTAATTTTCTTTATTTTATGCACAATTCTTTCTTTCAAGATTGGTCCCAGAAGATGCACTTTGTGCTTACTTAATCTTCTTTTTTAATTCAGCTCGGCAGTTGACTGTGCAGATGATGCAAAATCCTCAGATTCTTGCAGCCCTTCAGGAAAGACTTGATGGTCTGGTAGGAACATCTGCAGGATATGTAGAAAGGTACAGCATTGGTTTAGTATGAGCAGAGTGTTAAAATGGTTCTTTTAAAATGTTTTCTGAACAGTGCTATCTATGGTTTATGGTCATAAACTACTGTTTATGTGGTTTTATCTGCTCAGATAGCAGAAAAACTGATATAGTCTGTTTGTAGTGCATCTCAGAATTAAAGAGCTTTTAGTTGAAGTTTCATGAAGACTGCTAATATTTAGCATTTAGTGGCTGATGTTTTCATCTGCAATTACAGTATGGCACACTTGTTAGGATACTTTCCTGATCCTTGGAATCTCTTTTGTAGCTTTGCCTTGGTCATGAAACAGTTATTTAAACTGGACAGATGCTTGGAGGCCTGGTGTCTCTAGCATAGTAATTTTATGCTTAGACTGTAAGCATTAGCTGATACAGCAATGTTATTAGCAGTACTTCATGTGGTTTTCTCAGTATCAAAACTTGCTATAAATTCTTGCCAAAATTTTCTGTAGTTGATCTGCATTTATGAGGCATGTAGTAATAGCTTTCCTTTTGCACATTTGTAGTACAGTGGCTCATTTAGCAAACCAGTTCATGCTCACTTTGGATCAGACAGTGTGTTTAAAGACAGTGCTATTAGCTGCTGCACTCAGTGAAACAAAGCAGCAAATTTTGAAGAGTAAATATCTAAGCAAAAAATAACAACTGTCTTGAACTTTTTCATAAAACCAAACAAATTAATGGTGAGACCTTTCTTAGTTGTACTCAATACTGTGATTTTACTTTGTAACTCATTAATAATGTAGAACTTGTTTTTAGAAGGAAGATTTATTGCACAAATTTCTCTCATGATTTACCCAGGTGTTTGGAATACTCTGGTTCTAACTGTGGTTGAGCCTCAGTTTAAGAGTTTGTGCTAAGGATTTCAATGTCATTGGTGAAAGTGGTTGCAGCTTTGATTTAAACTTTCTGAAGCTTAAAACAGAGTGTAAAATGTGTTGTGGTACAAGTTGGTTAACTTGCAAGGGGTCTGGTTAAGGAGAGATCAATATGTGCTTAAAATGCAGTGTTGGTAACAGTTCTGTCACTGAATTTTTCAGCTTGCCTAAAGTTGTTAAAAGACGTGTGAATGCTCTCAAGAATCTTCAAGTTCAGTGTGCACAGATAGAAGCAAAGTTCTATGAGGAAGTTCATGAGCTGGAAAGAAAGTATGCTGCTCTCTATCAGCCCTTATTTGACAAGGTATTTTAGTGCTACTCTGATTTGTACTTTAAAGCTTCATCTAAAATACAGCAAGGGATTGTAAAAACCAGAACACTTACTCATGCTCCAAATTACTTTGGTCTCATATGTGCCCCTTCAATTCAATTGATACAATTTTGCCATTCAAGTGAATATAACTAAGATTGAGAGAGTGAAAAGTTAAGTCTGTTCCATAGTTACCAAAATGACTTCAGTATATCAAACCTCATTTTAATTGAGCAAATGTCAGATGATACTGTAACTTTTCTGGGACTTTGGTGTTTATTTTAGTGTGTTGTAAACCTCCTAACTGCTGAATCAATCTTCTAGAGCCATAAGAAAAGGTAGATAGTTAATGTATTACTAATTGTGTAATTTAGGATTAGGAATTTATTGGTTAGGGCATTGCTGATTGCAATGACTAGGAAATTAAAAACTATTCTTGGTTTAATCTTCCAGCGAAGTGAAATCATCAATGCCATTTATGAACCTACAGAAGAAGAATGTGAATGGAAAGCAGATGCTGACGAAGAAATTTCAGTGAGTATCTTAATTAGTTCTCATCAATGTCTCAAGCTTTAGCATGAAACAAGAGGTTTGTAATGATTATTTGCTATTAGTAATGATCCTGATTCTTAATGGTTGCTTAAACATCCACATGACACTGGTATCAGCAAAGAACTGATGAACCTTATCATGAACCTCTTAAAATTAGGAAACCAAATATTTTTATTTTATCAAGGATGAAATGAAAGAGAAAGCTAAGCTTGAAGAAGAAAAAAAAGATGAAGAAAAAGAAGACCCTAAAGGAATCCCTGAGTTTTGGCTGACAGTATTCAAGAATGTGGACTTACTCAGTGATATGGTTCAGGTAGGCAGTGGTCTAGCTTTGTTTAAAGTTGCATTGGTAATTAATCCAAGTGTCTTTAAGAAAGCAGTGGAAACACTTTGATACTCTATATGTCTGTTGGAGAGCAATAATGGAACTGTTACTTGGATGTCATCTCTGGTAACTTTTCAAGTGAGAGTACAGAGTACTGAAATACCTCCCTGCTGTTTTATTTCTTGAACCTATTCTATGATACTAATGAATTTTTGGTGTTTATAGAAGTGTGTGTGACAAGTGTGTTAGACATGACTAAAAACTGTTTGTGGTGTTAGCGTGGGTTTTGGTTGTATACTGTACTGGGGACTCTGTAACAGCCATTGTTGCCATCTGCTGGTCATGTTCATGGAAGTTTTTCAGTGTTGTAACAAGGTTTTTTTTCCTAAGTCAAACTTGTTCTAAACATGGCTTTTTATCTCTGTGAGGCCTTAAATCTGTGTGTAATTGAATGTTATGAAAATTAAATACACTGTGTTTTCTCTGCAGGAACATGATGAACCTATCCTGAAATACTTAAAAGATATAAAAGTGAAATTTTCAGAAGTTGGACAACCTATGGTGAGTTTGACTTATTAAACAAGATTACTTTTATGTTATCTTAAGAATTATTTGTATTTTAGCAACATGGTCTGTGATAGCCAATTGTCTTGTGGAAATCATGAGAAAATATACAGCTGCTGCTTCTGAGAAAGCAGTACAAGGTCTAGTGCTAATCTTGCATCACCCTGTGAATGGTGTATACTGAATTTAGCCTTCAGCTTCTGATGAGATTTGCCTTAACAGCTGATAATTTAGGTTTCACCATTGCATTTTGATACCTTTGGGTACTTTTTGTGTAACTGCTGTAATTTCATATATTTCCCTGGCAGAAATCAGACCATTTTCTAAGTTATAATATTTTTAAATTTAGAAATTCTCCCTATACATTAGTAGCTGGAAATCTGTGTGCTGGGAGATCTGTCATTACTGCCAGCAGTACAATAACTAGAAAGTGCAAGATCAAGTAAATGAAAAGATTTGAAGATCTTTGTACAACTTGGGTGGCAAATTCTAGAATAAGTTATGCGTGTATTGGAGAAAGGTGTATTCTGTTGCATGTGTACTGCTTGGATTTAGGTGTTAAGAATTTAAAGGTGTTTGTAAATAATTAAAGTTACTGTTCTGCAATTCTTTTTAAGAGTTTCACATTAGAATTTCATTTTGAACCAAACGACTACTTCACAAATGAAGTGTTGACAAAGACGTATAGAATGAGGTCAGAGCCAGATGATTCTGATCCCTTTTCCTTTGACGGACCAGAAATCATGGGTTGTACAGGGTAAGTGCTAATAGATACTATTAAGGCAATATAGCAGCTTTGCCCTTAGCATTATCCAGCTGTAGAGTTTTACAGCATCTTGGGGTGGTGCTGGAAAAGATACTTCCCCTAGTAACTTGGGAACAGCTAGGTTTGATATGAGTTTTTTTGTTGTTACCAATAACTTCGATACAATGTAGAAAAACATTATTTGTATTGCATAATTTATAAGCATATATATTATATAAGCATATAAATAAAAATATAGTCAGTATTTGTTTAGAACTACTGTTCTGCAGTCACTAAAGGGGAATTGAAATCTTTTAGTATCTTTTAGTAGGCCTGTATAGCTTTTGCTAGAATTTGTTTGATTGCTTT
This sequence comes from Melozone crissalis, assembly GCF_028551555.1. Taxonomy (NCBI): domain Eukaryota; kingdom Metazoa; phylum Chordata; class Aves; order Passeriformes; family Passerellidae; genus Melozone; species Melozone crissalis. The sequence continues at coordinate 29,259,831 of NW_026535782.1, read as the reverse complement.
TATTAATATTTTTGTATTTCTGACATGCCGCATTTTGGGGAATTTATATCAGATTTATTCTTTATATTGCAGTTGTCCATTTTGTTTTATAAGCGTTGAATGTTTGCCTTTGAATTTCTGTCTATTTGAGAAATGGAGAATAGTCCTCATAATTCCAGGTTACTCTTTTTAAAAAGCTGTCACACTGCTTTCGTTGTGAAATCTTCTGTTTTAAATTAGTTAAGTAATTTTTTCCGCTGCATTTCCCTTTTTTGTGAACAGAGGGATGAGAGAAAACTATGTTGTACATAACTATTCTTATGAGTACACTTGGGCCTGTTCAGTAACTTTTGTGTTCAAGTCTCCAGTGTTCTGACTGTTCTTTTGAGTGATAACAACTGAGTTACAGACTATCACTGCATAGTCAGTGTTGGTTTTGCTCTTAAATTAATCTCCAGTTGCTCACACTGACTTTTTGTCTCTTTATTTCCCAGTCACTTAACATATTTTCCAAAGTCCTGTAAGATTTAATTTTAAATGCCTGGGTAGCTTTGATTAAACTGTTTTGTCTTCCCCAGTTTGGACTGATTGGCAAATCATGAATGTTGACAGGGTTTGGTGTGAGTTGCCACTGCTTCTATAAAAATTATTAACTCCTAGTCCTTGTTTTCTCTTGTAGCTAGGATGGCCCCTTCTTGTCCCAAAGCAACTCACTGAATTCCTTTGAGTCTGTAAAAGAATCTAATCCAGAAACTTCTGCAAATGCAGTTACTTTCACTGATGTGACTTTTCATTTACTTGTCACCAGAATGCTTTGACTGCTAGGGAAGCCTGTAGGCATGATTTTGCTCTGTAAGCAGAATAGAGTTAAAAAACCCAAAAAAACCAAAACCCAAACAAATGAATATAACACAAGACAACAAAACCCCCACAAACAACTCAAAATCAGCCAAAACCTACATGCTTGTTTGATGCATTGTTTTAGGGACTTACTGGCTATAATGATAGGTATGGTGAACTTTGGCATATTACTAATATGCCCAAATATGACATTGCTTTACAATGGATGGGAGGCTCTAAAATTGGTGCAGTACTAGCTGTTGATAGAAAGCTAGGCACTATTTGGTAGCTAATGAAAATTAGCATTTCAGAGATTGAGTGGAGAAGGAAAAAATTCTGGATGGAAATAATCCTAAAATTAACCTGTTACTCTTGTTCTCAACCGATAAACTAATGAAAAGATAGGACTAAATAAATACTAACTTAATATTCTTTCTTCCCTGTATCTCTTGCAGTTGTGATAGTCTCAGTAGATACTCGTAACAAGGGGAATGGTATTAAGCTGCAGGTGGTTGTGGGTTTTTTCCCTGTAATTTGGTTTTTTTTTTTTTACTCTTTAGTTGCCAAATAGACTGGAAAAAAGGAAAGAATGTTACTTTGAAAACCATTAAGAAGAAGCAAAAACATAAGGGCCGTGGAACTGTCAGGACGGTTACAAAAACTGTTTCCAATGACTCTTTCTTCAACTTCTTCAGTCCTCCTGAAGGTAAACTAAGCATTAGTAGTATAACACTAGTTAATGCTACATGTATTAACTTTAGATGTAGAATGTATCTCACTCCCTTGTTTCTTCTGCTTTTTTTTCCTACAGTTCCTGAAAGTGGAGATCTGGTAAGTTGGCTTATTTAAAAAATAATGATGGTGTGTTTATGGAATTTTAAAATTTGTTAAACAGCCTCAGCTTTAACTGCTTCTGTCTTTAACTGAGACTACTTATGAAGACTAGTATGTATTTGAGTTTTCTTTTTCAGGAGGAATGTTTGAGTTGGATGGTAGAGTTTAGTTTAGTCAACTTTAATAGCTTATGTTTCCTGAAAGCTACCTTGTGGATTGTTAACAGTTATAGAAATGTAGTGATCTACGTTATTAGTCTTTGATCTAATGGGTGGTGTAAGTCTCTCCCTTCAGGTGTTCTTTGGATGATTTTATCTAATGGCTGAATGTATCCAGTTTGTATTTTATTCTGTTAAAAATTTCTCAAGCTGTTAACTCTTGAAAGTAACAAAACAGCAACAGAAAACTGCAAGAGCCTGCTTTTCTGTGTGCTCACTGTGGTAATAACCCATCGTTTTTGTAACGAGAAAAACTACCAAAAATACTTAACAGTAGGGAATATATTATGCAGTTTGAGTGAGAAATACGAAATTAAAGGTTCCAGAGGCATGCTGTTAGAACTCTAGTTGGCATGGACACCAAAAGCTGTGTGTTCATAACATTTAGAAAAACAAAAAGTAATTGCTCAGATGGGAGACAGCAGAACACTTGGTATGAAAACAAGAGGAGTGAAAGTCTCAGATTGGATCAGAGAGCATTTTGAAGTGTTCAAGTGCTTCAGTAGTGGCTTTGTCTAATGGGAATCAAGGGGATGCACTGTAGGAATCAGAAGTAGGTTGTAAAATCTTTATTGTGATAGGCTTACCTGGCTATTGTTCACTTATTTAAGAGTATTGTGCATATGAACTGAAAGTCTATGGGAGATATTAAATAATCTTTATACTTGGAATAAAAGAAACTCCAGAATGGTATATAATTAGGCTTTCTGAAGCAGCAGCTCCTCCCTGTGTAATGTAGGTGGGCTGTTCAGAGTGTCGAGCTTGGCTCCTCAGGTTTAGTTCTCTAAAGCAGCTCCTGGAACAAAAAAATCAGTAACGGGATCTGTGTAAATCTGACCACATCAAAATCATGTAACTTGTGTGTATGTATCAAAAGTAGTTACCATCTTATAGTTTAGGAAATAATACTGTTTTCTGCAGGATGATGATTCCGAGGCAATCCTTGCTGCAGACTTTGAAATAGGTCACTTCTTGCGTGAACGTATAGTGCCCCGGTCAGTACTGTACTTCACTGGAGAAGCTATTGAAGATGATGATGATGATGTAAGTATAATATTCATTCAGAGCACTAAAAACCTTCAAATAATGCTGTTTCATGCTTGGGTAATTTCTTACATTGGTATCTTTAGAATGGAATGTTAGTTGCAGCAGACCTTCCTAGATTGTTCAGGAAGAGCGGTATAAAAATAATTCTTCTTTGAAGCAGTGACTTCAGAGTTTTTTGGCAAAAGCAGTGGTAGAAGCTGATCATCTAGAGGATGTCATAGTAGCATTTTGTATTTAAGGCATTCCTAGAGAAGTGTACCCAATACTTTGTGGAACTGTAATGAACTGCCAGAGAACAAATGAGACTTTTTCTAGCTGCTAAGCCTGTTCTTTGTGCTTACAGTGACATTGGGCTATGAAGTTTTCAAGTCTCGTCCTTTCAAAAGTACTCTCTTACTTTAAAAAAAAAAGCTAGATAAGCACATTCAAAGCATGCCAAAATAATCAAAGCAAGTTCTGCAAAAGCTTAAGTGTTTTAAAAGAGCTAAGCTTGAAATTGTCAAAACATGAGACCTCAGAACTTTATACAGGTATAAAAGATTTTTTCTGTCACTGCTTGGGCTAAACAAGGACAGTTTGACTGTTAAGATGGCTTAGATATATGCCATCTTAAAAATAAATGTTTAGAATCTAAACTGCTGTCCCTCGTTGCAAAGGCTTGGCTGGGGCTGCGGAGGAGGGAGGTACTGACAGGACGGCTGCTTTGGGCTCCGCTGTCCCCTGCTGTCCCCCAGTGGTACTGCAGGGCAGTCAGCTCCTCCCGGGCTGCACGGAACGGGACAGTCTGCTGCTCTGCCAGAGCTCACCGGGGGAAGTTGAACATTGCTCATGCAAAAAGTGTTTTTAAATCTGACAGACACAGGAGCTTCTTGGTTCAAATTAAAAGAGACTAGATTTAGATTAGGTTGGATGAGACTCTGAGCAACCTGGTCTAGTGGAAGGTTTCCCTGCCCATGGCAGGGTGGTTAGAGCTGATGACCCTCAAGGCCCCGTCCACCCCAAACCATTGTATGATTCTCTTAAGATCACAATATGGAGTGGTCTCTGGCATCTACTTGAGCTATAGATAGCTGCATTTATGATATTATCAAAACTATTTATTTTCTTTTCTAGTATGATGAAGAAGGTGAAGAGGCAGATGATGAGGTAAGATGACAGATGCCCCTGATTCAAATAGTTTGAGTTGTAGTTTGTTATCTAGAATAAGAGTTCCTTTAGTTTTTGAGTGCTGTGGACGCTAAGAATTACTTCTGAAATAAGATAGAGCATACTGTTTGGTGGCTCTCAGATTAATAATTTAAAAAACCCAAAAACAAAACAGACAACCAGCAAGACAACGGCAACAAAAAACCCAAACCAAGCTAAGACAATGTTCAAGGTATCTTAAAAATTAAGCTGCCACTGATTTCAAAAGATACACATTATTGGAGGATAAACTAATACAATATGTATAACATAAAGTGGTAATGGATGTATTTCTGAGTACAGTTTAATCTTAATTTTCATGAAAATGGCTCCGGAAGCTGAATGTGGTTAAGCTAGAGAAATATTAAGTGTTTTTTTTTCAGGAGGGAGAAGAAGAAGCAGATGAAGAAAATGATCCTGATTATGAACCAAAAGTAAGGAATTAAAATGAATGTTTAAAGTTTGTGTATGCATAGAGACATTTAAAATTTTATGTATGTTGAATCTTGATTTTAGATTAAGTATTTAACCAATAGTTCCTATGGGTGAGCATGTTTTGTTTTGAGGCTGTTTCGGGCCTAATTCTGACAGAGTAGAATTGGTAGAGAAACTTTGTAAAAGTTCTTTCTCCAGGAGTCATTTTGTAAAAGTAACTTTTGGCTTTGAGCATTGAGGTTAGTCAGGCTTGGTTTTCTATAAACTTGTCTTGCACCAATTTGCTGCCTAATGAACATTGCAAAATGGTTGTAAGGACGTGGAGAGAATTGTGTCATCCAGCTTCAGTTTTTGGGGACTTGCTACAAGCTGGCTCTGGCACAGGTTTTCCCAGCAGAATACAAAATACACTCTTTCATGTTAGGTCAATGGCAAATCTTTCATTGTTTGAGGTAGCAGAAGTCAAGGTTCAGCAATGCATCTACAGCCAAGTCCTAAAATGTGAACAGCCAAGAGCAACTGGAAGCTTTCTGATTCCATGAGAAGGGAAAAATTATTAATCAGGCTGGAAAAACAATTGTGAGCCATTCAATTCATAGCTTTTTGATAGCTGAGAGAAAGGAGCCTCTGGCCACATGAAAGCATCTGATGTGGCAGGTGAAAGTTGCAGTCATGAAGTCTGAAGTGCTCCAAAATGTCTGCTGTTAAAAGGGCTTGTCATTTCAAATTAGTGTTTTTCAGTAGGAATGGCTTGAGCTGCTATCAAAGTACTGTTGAGAAAATTGCATTAATCTTAGCTTTGTACATAGAAAGGCAGGGTACAAACTTGTGATCGAAATGTGCAGCCATCTTGGTGATGTTTGATCTGCTATAGTGTATTCAGATTGGTTCCTAGTCAAGAAAGTTTTGAAATCCAAATGAAACAGCTGCAAGTTGGACTTATTTCCACCATTTGAGATTGCTTTTCTCCGTGAAACAAAACTGAGAAAGGGCTAGACTAGGCTCAGAGAGCTGCTCAAAGACTAGAGATAGGAGTAGTGCTATAGTGGTGTACCAGCTGATCTCAGGCTGTAAGCCACCTGAATTTATTGAAGTACTGTGCTCCTAGAATAGCTATCCAGACCAAGGAAGGTGATGGAGTAAAAACTGCAACTGAACTCTGCCCCTCCCAGAAACTTTCTTGAATTCCCATATTACTGTGACATATTAATGGCTGCCTGTTTCACGAACAGAACTTTTCCGTGTTAGAATTTTTAAACTGGAATTTATTGCAAAAGATGCTTCCAGGGCATTGGGAACTGTGATTTGGCATTTCATTGCATTACTGTACAGTGTCTTCTGGCATAAGGCCATGCTCTTGTTACCACCCATAGGAAGTTTCTTTTGTCTCAAACTGTGAAGAGGGTCTGCATGCTTCTTCTGAGCTTGGTTGTTTGTTACTGCACCTCACTCTTCTCCTTTTTCCAGTTACAGTGTCTTTTAGAGTACTTCACCACACTTAGTTCTGAACAGGTTTTTATTCTGGATTGTATCCTGATGTGCCAACAAAGTCAGAATAAATGCAGTGTGGATATTGCTGCATCCAATGACAGTAGTGTTGCAGGTGCTAGACAATTAATGCAAGGGATAAGATGGAAGAACTTTAGAAGAATATTGCAGCTTGAGAAAGCATGCTTAGCAATATTAATAGTTCTTCTTAAATACTGTTTCTCTAAACTGTATTTCCTTTTTTTTTCAACAGAAGGATCAAAACCCAGCAGAATGCAAGCAGCAGTGAAGCAGTGTGTCTGTGGCCTTGAGGATTACCTGCACTGTAATAGCCTAAACACAACTATTAGTTACTTACAGCCTTATGTTTTGTATCTTGGTAGAATTAAGTAACCAATTTGTTAAAAAAAGAAATCGAACACTTAAGAACCAGTTTAAAATGTAGGTTCAATCTACCTAGCATTTTAACAGTATAATTTTCTGCCAATATGTAGAATGCAGTAAATGCCCTAAAGCATGAATGTTAATTCATTGCTACATAGTTTGGTTCTTGTGAAGTCTTTGTCATGTAGCTATTAGACTGCAGCTGTGAAGATGATCAGAACTGTTAACTGAGACCAATATTTGTTTAGAGAAAACTCTCTCCTGAAGAACCAACCAAAGTATTTTTTCAGCCCAGTAGTCTGAACGGGTTTAAGTCTGCTTGCACTAGCTGTGCCTTCATTACTTTGTTATAGAAATGGCAGTGACTTGTACTAACGGAGATGATGATGCATTTTAAATTTGACTACTTGAGAAGACTAGTATAACTTGTTTTAATTTCCTGACGAGATCACATTAAACATTCATAACTGTAGCTTGTTTATGCTATGGATTTTGTATTTTATGTGACATAGTGATCTACAAAAGAAACCTAGTCATCATATTAGGGTTATTGTTTACCACAGGGGTGTGAATAAAACCTTGTATTTTAAGAAGCTAGTCTTGTTTTATTACTTGTGTATCTGCATGTGTAAACTGGTAATGCATATCTTACATGCTGCAGTTCATGTTTTACTAGAAAAAAAAGCTGATAATTACTGAAAAGTAAATTATATAGCATTTGAAAAACAAACACAGTAGTTTGGAAAGTTTGATCCATACTTTGCACTTGCAGTGTGATACTTGTGAATCTGAGCTCAATGTTTCAGTGATTGGTCCACACTGCCATTTTAGAGAAGACAAGTTCTTAGAAGTGGGGCTAGATCTGATAAAGGACTTCGGTGCTGCTGTGCCTGACCCTAAGGCATTGCCTATTAGTATGAAATCTGGAGTGAAGTGCCTTGGATTTTCAGTCTGTGTAGATGGAACTAGGTGGTCCTGAGCAAAGCATGCCCTGCAGTCAAAGGGAGTGCTGGCGACACATGGCTGTATTCTAGTTTGTCCTCACTGTATCAAAAAACTATGAGGAAACCAACCCAAAGAAATTCTGCTTTCTTCACCTAATGTTCTGTTCACTGTGCTTGTGTTTGCTCATTCTGGTTCATACTTTGTCCATATTGGATATTTTTGTCAGTTGAAACACATGGGCTAGAAGATCTTTCTCGTCTCATTCTTACCTTGCCTGTAGCCTAGCAGCGGAGGTGCTTGGTGAGATGTGTACTTAAACATACTGAGCAGAAAGAGGCTATGAACTGATGTATTCTGAGTTTTGCTGGTCAATAGCATGCTAGTGTAGTCCATGCTGTCTTGTCCTTCACACAACTAAATATATATTCTAATCTTCTAAGCAAGTAGATAGCTTTTTCAGGGATGGAATAGTCCTTGTAGTGTTGGAAATTGATCTATTTCTGCAGTAGCTACTGTTTTTTGTGCCACTTACACACTTAGCCATAAAGGTTTTAAAAGAGCGGGACAAGGAGGAGGCAATGACCACGTGAGGCTAGGGCTGATGGAAGAGTTTCTGTAGCATGTCTCTTCCCTGGAGGGTAAGTAATACAGAATGAAGCTTATCCCAAGTGCCCTTCTAAATCCTCAGCCCCCCCTCAAGAAGATGTGGGTCTAGTGTCCTCTGACTAAAATGTTTTAGTTTTTTTATTGATTTTTCTTTTTAATTCCTTGAAGGCCTAAATACCACACTGCTTCATTTCAGAATCCCTGTCAGGCTTCTCCTCTCCAGGTATCTGTGGATTTGGGAGAAGGAGCTCATTATCTATAGCTGTATGTAAAGCAGGACCATTGAAGCTGTGATCTTAGGTGGTTTTTAGGTAACACAGATTATAGCGTAGAAAAAGCAGTTATGAAAGGTTAACAAATACTCTCAGTAGCTATGTGTTAAAGTAGATATGGTTGTGTTTTTTGTGCTATCAGAATATGCTTATGCTTATCCTTTATCCCTGACCCTGCCAGGTGTTTGGGTTTCACATGATCTCTTCTCTGAACATCTCCCAAGGTTAGGTTTCAGCTTGAGGACATAGAGAGACCAAACTGTGATGGTATGTTCTGAGCTTGAGAAGTCATTAGGATGGGGCTTTGGAGTTCATATATCTGGATATGGGAAGTCTCTGAAGTCCTTACTTAGATCTAGCCCATTTTTGCTAACAGCATCTGGTAACTGTATTTTTAAAAGAAAATGAACTGTTAAAAGTAAGTTTCAAAATTCACTACTTAACAAATTTGGCTTGCTTTTTGATTACTTTCTCATTTAACACCTTCATAACATGCAATGGGATACAATATTTGAAAAGGGGAGTTGTTAGATGCACACCTGCAGCCTGCAAGATCCAGGGTCATGAATACATCCTATTGACAGATTTTGGTAAGCTTCTCTCCAGATTGACATGCTAGTTCTAAATCAGCAGTTCTTGTGCTCTCCAGACTGCAGCAAAAAGAAGAATATAAATGAGGTGCCAGTTCTTATGGCATTGGTTAAATTAAAACTGTTCTGGTGCTTACTGTAGTTTTGTTATTAATGACACTCTTGTTTAGCAGTTCTGAAAGGCAGTATGTAGCAGGAACATTAAACTTTCAACATTGATTGGAGTGTCGTGACTCATTCTTTTCACTTTCCATTTATACCAGGTGTAGAGAATCTCCTCTAATATTTGAGGAGGGTAATTTACCTTGTTAACAGGCTCTGACTGGGAAAATGTGTCACTGAAATAGGAACTGCTGTCTTTGGCAGCAGTTGCAGAAATGCACCATAATTTAACAGCTGTGTAAATAGTGTCTTCTGTCCAGTTTTGTTTGCTGTATTGAAGGGAGAATTGTTTGGGGGGGGGGGGGAAGTGGGAGGTGGGTGAGGAAAGAGGAGAGAATTAAGTGAGACTTTGGATGACAGGGAAGGGGTTTTTGGGGCTTATGCTTGATGGAGACGGAGGCTTCTTTGCAATTCTTTCCTAATTGCTTTTAGCAATCTGGATTAGATTAGAATTGAGGAGTTTGCCTGTCTGAAACAACTTTGTTCATGTTAAAAAAAGGAAAAAAATAACAGCATCCTGAAAAAAGGAGCCCAGATTTAAGCTTAGCATTCCAAAGTTTTAATTTTTGGAGTTAGAAGTGTTAGAAGTTTACTTTTTGGTGCAGTTACAAGTGTTACCTTGGATTATTTGAACACTGGGCATAGCAACACTGCTGCTAGTGTCTCCTAGCTTCATAAGCTTGGATGCTCTTCTGGGTTATTGAAATTGATGTTCCTGAAACTAATAGCTGATACTGTAATTCTGCAATGTTTTGCTTTTTAAGTGGAAAAAGCCAGCAGAATGTAGAAAACTGGAGAGAATTAATGTGTTCACCTTCAAGCTGATACTCAAAACTTTCCCTGTGTTTCAGGGCCCATTGTTAACCTGATGTGGAAATTGATATGAAACGTATATGCAGATGAATGATTAACCCTTCTGCTAAAGGTTTCCTATTTCCAAAGGTGTCTATGCAGCAGTTGTTTACCAAATGCCTTCTTTTGGGCAGAGGATTGTGCTGTGACACTCTCAGCAGCTTAAGGAAGCAAAATACGACACCCTTCAGTACAAAAGGGACAGCCTGATAATGAAAGCATGAATAGCCTTGATGGTCTGCTAGGTTGGGTCCAGAGCCACATGGATGTTGCAATAGGTAGACTCAGCTCTACAGCACTTTCTCTTTTTTTCTGTACAGATTTGGTCTTCTCTAATCCAAGATTTTTACAGTTCAGAGAAGTTGCAACCACATCTCCATTTTTGTTTCTTAATAGTTGCTCAGTAACCTGTTTGAGGTTCCCCACAACATCAAGAGGATGTTGAATTGACTTTTAATTGGTAATGCTTGCCTAAATTGAGCATAAATTATCTACTGAAAATAATAAAGTCTTCTATACACTAACAAGAAGAGGTAGAAATTTGTCCATGTGGCATTTGTCTCATTGCTCTTAAAAATCCCCTTGTCAGACCTTTGCTCAGGCCTGGTAGTGTTTCACATGTGCTCCGCATCTCAGCTTTTGTAGGAAAGTCAGAATGAGTAAAGCAGACAAGATAGGGTACACCAGGCACAGATAAGCTGTTTATTCCATATTTTTCTGTGCCTGTGTACACCAGGGACAGGCACACAAGGTTTGAGAGGCTATGGCAGAAGGGCTCTTGTGTTCGCAGGTGTCTGACTAAAGCCTGTGAATTGTCAACACGAGTTGGTTCTGCAGCTGCAGGAGGGGCTGAGTCCTGAACTTTCTCTTATGAGCTTTGCTTCTGTGTGCTCAAGTGTTGGCAAGTAATTGCTCAAACTTACATTTGCCCTGCAGTGTGTTCTGAACTCATAGCATGTTTTACTGCAGTGGTCAAATTTGAGAACCTTAAAAGCTCCTTTACAGCCTAGTTTGTCTCTACAATGTGTGAGCTTAAGTTGGAATATTTTTGGAAAACCACTGCCTTGGAAGTGCTGCAAAGGACTTTGAAAAAGCCAGGCTGGAGAAGCTGCTATGCCAGTAGCTGGTGAATTGCCTACAGTTTATTTATTTGGTAGTTCCAGGGGTTTTAGGGAATGCTAAGGCCTGGCACAGTGTGGTTGTTAGTTATGGTAAATGTTTCATTTATGCTTTGTTTACTGAGGGGTATATACAGGTATCTGTGAGATGGAGTTGCTGACAGGAAAGGTCTACACCCAAGGTCACATTTTCAGACTGTAGTGTTTCAGGTTTGACAGTAGGAGGCATCTTCACATCAGCTATTTCTGGAATGGCTGCAGAACCTGCCTGGTATTTACTGAAACTTCAATAATGGTAGCAGATGTGAAGCATTTTATATAAATGCAATGGTTTAAATATGTATTTCAAGAAAAGTAATGTAAAATCTCAGTGTGATATTGTAGTGTGCCTAGCTGTTGAATGTGGTTTCTCAAAATAGTAATGCAAGAAACATTTGCAGAAGTTCAGTTGTGACTTGCATCTAGGAAAACAAAGTTTGTTATTCTTTATTGGCAAATTCTGCACAATATTTTATTTTATCGTGGAACTGTCAGTGTTTTATCTTGCACTAGTCTTGTAGCTTTTGACTGATCTGGATTTTTTGGTCAAACATAGTGTGTTTTAAATGGCTGTTAATATTTGTTGGCTTACAGAGTACAAATTTAAATGGATGTTTTGCGTGTTTGCTTCTGACCACATGCTTAGGTGAATTTCACCAGGAATAAAGAGTGCTGTGAGTCTGTATATTAGAGTATGTCCATCAGTGTTTGGAGTTGGGTTCAAAATCTGACATTCAGTGCTTTGTCATGGAAAGGTGAAGTAGAATGAATGTAGTAATTCTTTCTCCTGTATGTTTGATGAAAATATTGGCTTTCCACACTAGTCTCCATTTTTTCATATGATTAATTGCAGTTTACTGTCAGTACTGAGAACAAGAAAAAGTTCACCTTAAATTATACAGATAGAGGGTGTGTGTTAATGTCCTTAAGTGTTACAGTGCAATGTTGTGGGGTGGGGGCAGAGTTTTTTGAGTGCTGTTACAGTGTAACATGGCACTCTCAATTCAAATGTGAGTTTCTTCACTACTGGTTAGTGCATTTACCTGGAATCAAATGGCTGTTTGCTTACAACAGTGGAGCAGCAACCAAAACTGAACAGGTAAATTGTTAGAAATTGGTCTTCTGAAGGTTTAGCCTAGTGTCCTATGCCTTACATAAACTCAGTATTTTATTAAGCTGCTCTATATAGGTGAATGCATTTTAACCTGTTTGCTTTAGTGGGAGAGTTTCAAGATTGTGTGTCACATGAGCAGAGACCTCATCAGGAGCAAAGAAATCAGTGCAAAACACAGGTGGAAAGGCAGGAATTCTCTTACATTGCTCAAACTGTTTTTGAGGTACCTTGTATTTGCACAGTCAGCTGGAGACACAGGTATTTGTGCAAGGAATTTAGGTTCAAATGGCTGTGAACTGCTGGTGGAGGCAATTGGTGAATGGTGTTCAGATCTTTTGAAAATTAGCATTTGCCTCTGTTAAAACAGGCATAAAATGGTTGTGAGAATGAACTGTATCTTACAGTCTATCCATTCAGCTCTAAGGAGAAGGGACTATTCTTTTTATAAATGGATGGTTTAGGATATTGATTTCCTTTTCTGCCTAATTTATGGCTAGTCAAGTTGCCTTTGTTCCTGAGTGTTTTCCAGTTACCTCGAAAAGGGCAAACCAGCTAAATTTTAATTGCTTTTATTGCCTTAAACTGTTTACCCCTCAGCAATTTATCAAAATTACCTTTGAACTTCAAGAGGAAAAGATTATAAGAGGAAATCCTTTTTAAAATGTTATCAGAGATAAACTCCATTGATGCTATTATCATTCTTGATTTTTTTCTCTAATCTGTTAGAACACAGCACATGCTGCAGCATGATCTGCTTCCTAGCTGACAAGATTGATGTGAGGAGAGTTTTTTTATGGCCATGATAAATGTATGTTTAAAAACAGTGCTCTCAGACATAGTATGAAACTTCTAGCATTCAGTTTACATTGGCTTTGTCAGCCAAATTCAGCTATGTGGGATTTTGATTTACATCTAATACATCAGAGGATTAAGAATGAAATAGTTTCATATTAACCTTAGGTCACTTTACTTTTCTACTCATTTATTCAAAAGCTAACCTCGGGGGATAATCCAAACAATAAGCAAATGTGTGGCAAAAAAGCAGAGTGATAAAAATGCTCTTAGCTGCTTGCCAGTTTGATTTTGTTTGGTTGGTTTATTTTTTCCCCAAGTCTGTTTTTGCAATTTCCATGCATTGAGGTCCTGCTGTTTCCTTAGGGCAGTAGTACAGATGTCTTTCTTTAGACATTATTCAAACTGCTGCAGAAAGTAAAGATTTATTTTATATGTACAGTTGAAGCTGCTTCTCCCCAGGCCAGGGTAGGAATCAAGGTCTTGTATCGGTTCTTTCAGGCTTTCTTTTGTTTAATGGGGCGATGATCGCTTAAATATCAGGGTTCCGCTGGAAACTGGCGGTCTTTTACTGGGCTTGAATCGAAAACGTGCAGAAGAGGGCCCTTTACTGCTCTTGCCCAAGAAGGCAGGATGAGGAACTACATTTCAACTAAATAGTGCGGGAACACCCCGAGGAAGGCAAAGGAGCACTTTGGCGCATTTGCCGTGTCCTGGTAATCTCCGTGTATCATTCTAGCGCTGGCTAATACGGCGGGGAACCCCTTGCCTCCGCAGCCGTGCGGTGCCGTAGCCCCGGGCGGGGAGCCGGGCCGGGCTCGCTGCCGGGGAGCGCAGCCCCCGCCCCGCCCCGCCCGGCGGGCGGCCCCGCCGCGCCTCCGGCTCTGCTGCTCGCACCGCGCTGGGCTTCCCCGCGGCCGGCGGGCGGGAGGAGCCGCTCTTTCCGCTGGGTGTCACTCTGGGGTGGGAGAGACGCATTCAAAAGCGGGAGGGGAGGGAAAAGCCCGCCGACAACCCCGGCCGCCCGCACCGGCAGCGCCCGCCGCTCGCCACGCCGCGGCACGGGCGGCAGCCGCTCCGCTTCCTGCGGGCCGGAGCGCTCCCGGCCCTCCGCCTCGGAGCCGGCGCCCGGCGGAGAGTGTTCGGCTGGTGCCGCCTGCACCCCGAGCCCAGCCCCTGCGGGCGGAGGCCGTCGAACCCTTCCAGAAGGATGCTGGAGAGCGGCTGTAAGGCGGTGAAGGAGGGCATGCTGGAGAAGAGGAGCGACGGGCTGCTGCAGCTCTGGAAGAAGAAGCGCTGTATCCTCACCGAGGAGGGGCTGCTCCTCATCCCCCCCAAGCACCCCCCGCCGCCGCAGCAGCAGCAGCAGCCGGCCGAGCCGGCGGCCAAGATCAAGGAGCTTCACTTCTCCAACATGAAGACGGTGGACTGCGTGGAGCGGAAGGGCAAGTACGTGTACTTCACGGTGGTGATGGCCGAGGGGAAGGAGATCGACTTTCGGTGCGCACAGGAGCAGGGCTGGAACGCGGCGATCACGCTGCAGATGGTGCAGTACAAGAACCGCCAGGCCATCCTGGCCGTGCGCTCCACCCGGCAGAAGCAGCAGCACCTGGCGGCGCCCCACGGGTCGCGGCTCCGCGGCGCCTCCAACTCTGCCTAGCGCAGGTACGGACCCGGCTCCGCCGCTCCGGCTCCGCGGGGCTGCCCGCCCCGGCCGCCTCTTCGCCTGACGGGTGCCCTGTGTGCTCTCTTCTCGCTGCAGGTCACGGTCACGGAGCGCTGCCGAGGAGAGGGACAGAGCGCGTTCGTGGCGGACCTGCCCCAGGGGCTCAGAAACTGGGCGGACGCCGGAGGTGCGGGTACAGCGGAGAGAAGCGGCTCAAGAGCCCGAGCCTCAGCCAGCTGCTGCTGCTGCTTTGCCGCCCTCGGTGCCGAGAAGCATTTCAAATCCATTATTTATGAACCTTGGAAAGGATCCTTTGGTGCGATGGGACTTCTAGGAGACATGATGTACTGTAACTTTATTTTAATGTATTTTATTTTATTTATTAGGGTTTTCTTTTGGTTTTGTTTTCCTTTTTTTTTTTTTTTTTTTTTTTTTTTTTGTTTAAGGCTTGTTTGCAAGACATTTCTGAATGTAGGCCATATCAAAAAAGTAAAGGAAAAAACCAATATGCATGTAAGCTCCCTGAAACAATGGAGAAGTTCTGGGTACTTTGACTGTGTGCAATTTGACAAAAAGTTATTCATCTTTTACCCAAAATACACTATATTCCACCAGCATGGAAAATGTGATGTGTGTTTCAAAATTTGGCTGAAACCTGTACTGCATATGAAACCTATTTTCTCTAATGAGAACGACAACTATAATTTGGGGCTTAATTGATTATTTTTTAATATTAAACGTGGTGGAAGATGATAAAAAGTTATTCATGCTTGGCTATTCAAAAAAGCAATGTTGCTTGTCATTCTGGGATTGAAACCAACCTGTTTAATGTATGAACAGAAGGAATCTGACCAACTTCTTTTGTGCTACAGGAATCTGAGCTGGATTCCAGCTGTCTGTGTGGTGTGCTTGCTCCTAGGCTGGTGGGCCAGGGCTGGGAAGTGTTCATGAATGTTTCTTAGCTTCCAAGTCCAGGACTCCCTCTGCACGCTCAATTTTCAGAGTGATCGGGACTCTCAACCTGTGTTGCATTTTCATGGCAGTTTTTTAATGTCTTGCATTAAAGCAGTCTGTAGTTTATAATTTTATGTATGTTTTAGCGTGCAAATGGATTATTTTGGTCACAGTTTTTATAAGCTGAAAGTTGCTCTCTAGCTGAGATGAACTAGATTAATTTTGGTGTTTAGCACTGTCAGATGTTGAGAGAGGCGTGCTATCTTGCCTCTAAAAACGTTGATGAAGCCATGAAGTTGGAAAACAAAGGGCTAATTGCACAGCTGGTGTGTGTTTCTCTGCCTCTTAGAAGTCAGTGGGATTGGGCTGCCGATGCCGGTCGGAGCTCCTTGCCCAGTGCAGAGGAGGCAGTCGGGCACGGGCAGGGACATTTCCAGGACAGGGCCCTTCTGACGGTGGCTGCTTCACCTCGGGTGCTGCTGCCGCCCAGGTTCTCCGGTTTAAATGAAAGGGGGAGGCTGCAATGGGACAGAGCAATGTGGCCCATTATCTATGGTCCAAGGTAAAATGTCAATGCTGTGGAGATATTTATTTTAGTTAGTGTGGTGAGGAAAATGACTTTTGGCCCCTTTACAATTTACATTAATATAAACAAAATCTTTTAAAGCTACACATCCAACACTTTTTGTGTAAATGAGCAAGAGCCTTACATTCTTGGTGCAAACTTGTTTCTGTCAGTGTTTAAAGAAAAAAACTGATGTCATGCTCAAAGGGAGATTTTAGAATTCACTATGGTGTCCGTCAGTCCCTTCCTCTGCACTCTAAGATTAAGTCAGTCCTGTAAGGGAGTAAGTTGAGGTCTGTGCTAGCCCTTGTCTTTTGTTCCCTCCTCCAGGTGTCAGGGTCACAGATCTGGACAAGTAAAGCATGGTATGGTGCAGATCAAAACCCTGACAATGCTCTGTAGTTACTCCTGAGCACTTCTTTTCAACCTGGCCCTCTCCAGGGCTGCGTGGTGAACTTGGGGTGGTGGATTACAGCTGTCCTAACTAACTAAATCACTGTTTGGCCATTAATTGAAATCGAAGGTGCCCCTCATCTTCTAGGATTAGGTTCGCTGGCTTGGCAATCATAACACTGAATTTCCACTTCTCTGTACGTCTGCCATTATCATTCTGCTAACGCTTGGATGTTAGAGCTGCAAGGGGATTCTCTAATGAGCTAGTCAGAGACTCACAAAATAGACTGTAATCTGGCTCCTCTCTTTACAGTGATTAACAACGGTTTACTGAGAAACTAATCCACCTTTTCAGGTATACAGATGTATTGCTGATCTCACCTACTAAAATACATTTTAGCCTACTGAAGGATAAATGTAACTGATGAGAATTAATTCCTATTTGATGAGAGACACGTGTATTTCTCTGAGAGAGGCAGTTATTCTTGTCCTCGGTGGATGCAAGCCTCTATATGCCACAAAAGTCTGTGGATGTAGTCTAAAGCTGACATTTTACTGTTCTTCTGGAAGTACTTGTACTTTGAAAGCTAAAGATGATCATTTTAGTGAGAAAATTAACATGAAGGTATGAGGAAACTACGTTCATTTCAAATTTGCTATTCTTTTTCACTGGTTAAAGTCAATACCCGCTTTCATGTTTCTTGTTTCAAGTTGGCCTAAAGGAGGATCTGAAAACCTTTTGGACTGATGTAGTTCAACAAACTTTTGTTCCTGTCATTGTCTGCTGTGTTACCTGTTTGGAAACTTTGGTGTCAGCCAGCCTCCTAGTGTGAGAGGTGGTCACATCACAAAATCTACCCTGATACCTCCAGCCTGAGTGGGTGGGATGAGTGTAAGGATCAAACTTTTCCCTCGTGTCTCCGAACTGTCTCCTGGAAACTGAATGGGAACAAATTGGCTGGGGTTCCCTGGGGACAGTTGGACCATGTGGCTCATGCCCTGTCAGTGTAAATAAGGCTAAATTGTCTGATGGGGACAGTCTGACAGTTTTCTCACGCTCTGAATTCCATGGCGTGTGGGGATTTTAGGGCTTTGGGGTTTTGTTTTGTTGTTTTGTTTTGTTTCGGTTTACTTTTTTTTTTTTTCCTTGACTGATAGTAATTTTAGACCAAGAAATTGTTTGATGTTATAAGAGGTACTTCTGGGGTTTTTTTCATCTTGCTCCCCTGTTACTACATAGTCTTCATTTGAACATCTGGATTTAATACTGTCTGTTACTGCATTGTAAGCAATGCCTATGAAAATAGGTTCAGCACAGCATGCTCCATCTTATTAGAGCTTTGCAGATAAATAAATTAAGTTGTCCTTCCTCTTCCAAAAAAAAAGAAAAAAACCCAGAAAGCAATCTGACAGCACATGGCTGAAGTAAATTCATTACAGAATAAACAAAAATACTGGTAAAACACACACAGGCAAATGCTTGATATAGATAGCAAAAGTGGGAACAGCATTCATAAAAAGGTTAAAATTACTTGTTGTAATAAAAAAGAAAAAAGTAATCAAGGGGTGGATTTAGCAAGAAAATCCAAACTGTGGTGACCAAGACAATTTAGGAACTGGGGGAAAAGGAAGATCAAGTGGATGCTGTTTCTGTGACATCCTGAAGTAATTCCTCTTTTTTAAGGTTCATGGTATTCAGATGCCAGCTTCTGAATTATAGCTGCAGTGATGTACGAAATGTTTTCTAGCAAATCCTCTTGTGAGCAGAAATACCAGTGTCGTCAAAAAAAATTGTGTGTAAATATGACTCAAAAATGATTTCTCAGAGATGTGATTTATTTTTCATATTTTTCAAGATACATTCCATTTCAAATAAAGAGGTATCTATTGAAAGAGCTCTCAATATGTTGGAAGAATGGTTGTTTGGTGGGCTATTTGTGATGATTAAAGCCTGGTATAAGCTTTTCCAATGTCTTAAGCTCAGTCTAAGAGCCTAAGAGGAACACTTTGAACCTGGGTAGGTACTCTCTGAAGACCCATTCAGATGCTCCAATTAATCTTTATATATATAGCACCATGATGAGATTCAGAGTCCTCAGTTTTGCTTCTTGCAGTATGTGATGTGTGAGCACCCACACCAAGTGTAGCTGATTTCTGCAACACTCAGGTTCACAGTTCATGTACAGCAGGTCTTTGGGGCACAGAATTCAGGCTCATCACTGTCACCTGTAAATGCCTTGCTCTGTGTGACATTAGGAGGCCTTAAATGTGCCTTGTTTCTCTTTTTCTCAGATCTTAAGCACTATGATTGAATTGCAAGTAACCTGAAATTAATCCAGAAAAAAACCACTTCCACCATCTGGCATAAACTCTGACCTGTTCTTTTCTAGCTTCTTGGGAAAAGAAATTAGGTGTAACAAGAAACATGTGCTGCTCTGGGCTCTCTGTAGTGCTGCAGCTGCTCAGATGTCTTGGGCTCCCTTGATATGTATTTGTATGGTAGCAGATCCTCATTTCCAAGCATCTGCTGAAGGTGTATTACTTTCAGGGACACAGGGTGCATTGACCTAGACGTGTTGGTGCTGTTTGCCTTCACTGGGGAGATGTCAGTAACCTCTTCCATAAGAAGGCTTTTATTGTAAAAAGTACAAGTTCTCTTTTCAATAGCAAACACCCTAAAATATAGGCATTTGAACTTAATATTGATATGCAAATTATAGCTTCAAGATCTGGCCTCTCACAAGTGCTGGTGCTCAGCAGCTTTGAAAAGTCAGTTAAGCATCTCTAAATTTATTATCTATTCAAGGACCCACTGCTCCTTACAGCTGTTGGAGGTATCCCTTATAAGCTTTTAATAGCAGTGGTAAGTGTCTTTGTAAGGACATAAATATAGAACAAGAGTTTTATAATTGGTGGTTGTTTCTGCTCCAGCACCAATGGTGATATCTTCACAAAGGTACATCAATACATGCTTCTCTGCTTTAACTTTTGATTAAGAGGATGTGAAATAAGACTGCTTATGTATTTGTGGTCCGTATGAAATGGTCCTAGAAAATAGGTCATTATTTTCCTAACAGGGGATGTTGTCTTATTAGTATTTTCTCTTAAGTTTTTTCTCATCTGAAGTACAATGTGGGGTAGGTACAGAGAGATAATCTGGATCTGATTCAAAGTTCATTGAAATCAACCAGAATTTTTCCAGACTGGGACAGATGTTGGCCTTTTTCACAAATGGTGGCTGCTTCTCTTTTGTTTTAAAACCCCAGAAGCAAGACCTTTGCCTATGATCTGTGTCAGTATTGATGGTGTGTGATTAGGGTAACACTGACATTCTGCCTTTTCATATTTCCCAATTAAATGATGGGGAGAGGAAGTTGAAATAGTGCCTATGCTTTTTGAGCAAAACAAAATACAAAGGAAGGCCAATCTAAATGTGTGTGTGTCCTCCTTCCCCCAGATGAAATCTAGACCAGAATGCAATTTCACTGAATTCACAGCACACCTCAAACTGAACTATTTTCTTTGTAATTGAACCCAAACCAGAATTCAATGAAACCTTTGCTCCTCTGAGTGCTTGTTTCTATCAGGAACAACTCAGTCCTTTTTAGAAAGTGCCAAATTACTTCCACACCTATCCACATTTTTAAAAAAATAAAATTAACCATCATAAACATTTTCAGCTTAAGTCTTCTATAAATTTGAAATAAGCATTAAAAAAATAAAAGTCATGAACAGTACCATGGGTGTTTGTTCTGGTTTTTTCTGCCTTTCCAGTGTGGGATTTTTGATGTGTTAAGTGAGGACCCTGGTACACGCTTCTCACAGTGTTGCTTTGTGCCTTCTGTGCTGAAGATGAGCAGAGGCACCTTTGGGCCTGCTAAGAGCTCAACATCCTCAAGGTGTCCTGGCACCCAAAGGAGCTGGGAGCTGCCTGGGACCTCAGCATGAGGCTCAGTTACTTGTGGAGTCTTGGCCTAATGGTGCATACCAAATTGACAAGGAAAGGGACATCAGCTCCTCTATGAAGCACTGGGAAGTGAGGCTGTACTGCCAGCTGGTGTCTGCATGGATCTTGTGCTCTGTCTCTACAGCCTAGTTGGATTGCAGTACCTACAAGCTTTCCTCAGGAGACTTGTAGAAAAAGCCAGGGGTGAGGTTTCTGTGCTTATGTGCTTGGGGGTTTTTTTGGTTTTGTTTAGGCTTTTAGAAAAACATCAAAGGAGAGATGTGTATCCCAGTAGAGGCCCATCACAGGAAATTTAAATTAGCTACTCTTGCAGCCTTTCCTGGTCTTCTCTTAGATGTCTCTGGCTATGCCAGCCACCAGCGCAGGGGAAATGATTGTTTGAATGGGGGTTAGATTCACCTTTTGTGTTGTACTGTGCTATGACTACAGTGGATTTCTGATAAACAAAATTTCTAATGACCCTGCTTCCTAATCTTTGCCTTGCAATAGTTTGTGAGCAGCCATAGTAGATTAACTAAACCAGAAAATATGTTTAGAATGACTAACCATTACAATGAAGCATACAGCCCTCTGTGGTCAGCAGAATATTTCAATTGAGACAATTTACCCCATGTTTTGTAAGGCTTTCAGCGAGATGAAGAAATCACTGCTTTTGTTTTTAAGATCTTGTCTGTGTTTTGTAAATATTTCTGATATTTATGACTGTACATATGGCTTCAATTTTAACTTAGGCTCAAGAGCTGGGTTGCATACCATCTAGGAGGAGATTACTTAATTATTGTTCATTTTTGTCAGGTTTTGAGGCTCAGCCTTTAGGACCTTTTGTGCCTACAAAAGTAAAAGTATAGCAGTGAACCTGCAGCTCAGAGAGCACATACAACCTGTGCTTGGGTTGGGTGCCAGAGCCAGGGTCCTTTGAGGGAATAGCTCTTCATGTTGCTGTGTGCCTTGGAGCTGGGCCTGGGATGATAATTCTCTGTGCCAGCGATAGCACCTCTCTACAAGGCCCTCAGCCCACTTGTATATCATATCTCTGTTTTGGAGAAGAGGAAACTCGGGACCAGAGAGCCCCTGCTGCCTGCCCAAGGTCATGCCTTGGGAGCCAGAGAGCAGTGTTCCATTGTTCCATCCATAGCCAGGTTCCCTGTCCCTGTGTGAGAAGGGCTGCCTCTCACAGCACAGCCTGCTTCATTTCCAGGGCTTGATAGAGACCTTCCAGTGTCCAATCCCCCTGCCAGTGCCACGGCTCCTTGGATGGAGCCCTCAATGGGTGACTGCCTTGCCTTCTAAGTTCCAGCCTTAAAGATTCATTGTATTGCAGTTACTTGCTCCTCGGAGACAAGAGCAAGGCAGAAACACTTGGGCTTCACTTGGGATTTAGCAGAATCTTGGATGACTTCAGATTATTAAATCAGCTTCTGGCTATTCCCAGCACTAGGCATTGTGCAAACGGCGTATAGGGATCTGTGAGTTGTTCCCTATTTCCTGAGCAATTAAGCTCCTCTATTTGCTGTGGATTACAAGGACAAAGAGAGGTTATCAGCCCCATAATAACTTGAAAGGACTCTGTAGATATGAATCCAGTGTTAACGCAGCTTTTCCAGCTTTGACTAAAACACAGAAAATAAAGGGGGGAGAAATAATTTTCTTTCTCTACTATTCTCTGTCATTTAACCACTTCACTCAGAAAGAAGGAGCTTTGAGAGAAATCTCTTTAGTCAGAGACACTCATCCCAATCTTGTTTTTCTAGCATGAAAAACCTAAACTGACTGGTGGACAAAGCTGTAGGAGCCAACCCACTTATCCTAGCTTGCTGCTGGACGGTGATGGGGCTGTGTGAGTGGATCTTTGTGGGCTTTCACAACAGCTCCTTCAACCATCTGTGGACCTGAAAACTCCATGACTTTTCCTGTGCCAGCAGCTACTGCAATATGCAGATGACTTTGCACAGGGGCTTTTCTTGTATGCAGATGAACACATGAAAAATTACTGTTCTTTTAAAAGTCAGCCTTGAACTGGAAAAGCTATTCTTTATTGTTTGCTTTGGAGGCTGCTGCTACTCTCAGCCAGTCAGAGAGCTGTGCCTCCAGCTGAGTTAAATGTGTACGGGCTGCTTTTTTCATTTTTATCACAGATTGTTAATATTTCCTGTTCCACTAAGCCACGTTTCCCTGGTACTCTTTCCTAGTGCTTGGCTCCTAAACAAAGTCACAGCTCTTGTCACAAGGCAGTGAACTGCATACTTATCCTTTATGTGAGTGTTGACTGAGGGCTCAGCAGTAGGGAAGTAATGCTGACAGCTCTGCTCCAGGACAGCAGATTGTCAGCATTCCTCACCAGGGCACCCAGCTGGCCTGGGAAAAGGCTGCTGTTTTGGGGGTGGGGGCTGGGCCTCTAAAATAAACTGCCTGTCCTTCCAGAACTGAGGAAGATGGAGAGGGATGGTCAGATGGCCTCTTTCTGGTCAGAGGGAGGGTCAGACCTATGCATCTACAGAACCCAAAGTGAACACTGCAATTCTGCAGGCACAAGCTGAGTTGTTGGGTGCAAAGAGAGAGGGGTGTCTGATGGCTGAGATGGCAGTAAGACACCATAACACAATGCTCATGTATTTATGGTCCATATGAAATGGTCCTAGAAATAGGCCATTATTTTCCTATAATTGTTCCTAATTATGAACAATTAGCCATTTTCCCCCTCCACCCCCCTCCTCATTAAGAGAAAAGTGTAGCTTGCATTAGTGGAGAGGATAACAGGTGGGCCTGTTCCTGTGCTGAAGATTAGCCCAGGCAGTTGGGAGCAGCAGCTGCAAAGGAGCACTCAGCTTCTGCTGCCGCAGGGAAGCTGCTACAGTCACTCCCAAGCAATTTGGAAAGTGTTCCTGTGTGTTTTCCTGAGGGCTTAAGAAGCTTGCAGTCCTGGCCCACAGATGGCTGGAGTTGTGAAACTGCAGCCATGGGGCAATCAGCTGCCTGCCACCCTGCCTTCATCCTTAGTCATCTGGGAGAGAGGCTGAGGAGGGGCTCCCCAGGCAGGGGCTGCCTCCCAGAGGGACTTGGGGCAGCCAGATGGGTGGGCTCTGGACCCACCTCTGTCCTTCTGCTAGGTACATCTGACCAGGGAAGCCTTCCTGGCCCACACTCGCTCCAAAGGCCTCTGCCCCACAGAACAAGCTTTGTCATGGATGCCATTGAAGGCACTTGCCAGCCCCCTGGGCTGTGTCATGCCACTGGCTTGCAGGCAGCTTCACCTGTGCTGCCATTCCTCACCAGGGTGCTGTGAGCTCTAACACTGCAATGAGCACCTGGGTGAGGTCTGAAAGCTTCACAGGGCTCTGCAGAACACCTTTAACCTGCAGTTCTGCTGCTGATAAACTCAGAAACGGCTGCACTGACGTTTCTTGCGTTGGTCTGGGGGAAGTTGGTGCTCTGAGCTGAAGGTGCAAGGCAAACATACCTTGAGGACAGAGGTCCCCAGGGCTGGGTGCTAGTCATCCCGGGGGTGGGACTGTAGCATCCATGCTTGGTGGCACTTGCAGGGTTGGGGTTTTCCTAGTTTTTCCCTAATTCCGCTGGTTTCAGCCACAGAGCCACCTACCAAAGGGTATTTTCTTCTCAAAGGAAATTCTAAATAACTTAATCAATTTTCCTGACTGTAGAAAATCCTCAGCAATCTCTTTTGCTGCTGAAACATGGTGCAAAAAGGTGAATGCTTATGCAGGTAACCTTAATATAATATTTCATTTTTGTCTGGGCAATGGCAGAGATCTAACACCATGCAAAGCTTGCATAAAAGTAAAGATTATATGTATTTGCAAATCTGTCATGGTTACAAACATCATTTTGCTGCCTTTGATTCCCTAATGTTTTAATTTAACTGAATCTAAGCAGATTTAATGGTTAATTTTCAGAATATTCTCTTAAGGATTTTTTTCACTCAAAGTTGAAATCTTAAATCAAGCTGAGTTTGGGAGAAGTAATTTACTTTTGCTCAGCTCTGGATATGCTTTGTCGTTCTTCAGCCCTCTTTTTTCTTTTCGTCATTCCTGAGCTTGCAGCATTTAGTGGGACCCGCGATGAGAGCAGCTGCTCCCATACCCACTCTGTGCCCCTTGCTGATGTAAGAGTCTCCTAAAGCTATGGTAGCCCTGGAGCAGCCACAGCCGTGTCCTCTGCTCAGTCTCTATGCAGCCATCCTCCATTAGATTTGCCCTTGTGAAATGAAATTCTGGCATAGCTGGAGCTTGCTCTGAATTCAGCTGTCACAGTCTGCACTGAACTGGCCCAGGGGTACTTGGAGGCAAAGCCCTACAGAAGCACTCTGCACCAGTGTCCTTCAGGAAGGTCTTTTATTGCCCCACCTCTGCTGCAGTCACTGGAAAGCATTCACAGACATTAAGGAGGTGGGATGGGTCTCCCCCTCTCCCAGCTGCCAGCACTGCTTTCCACATGTGATTGATTAAGGCGAAAGCTGGTTTGCCTTTGCCGCCCTCACCGCTGCCCTTGTGCTGCAGGCAGGAGTTACAGGGCACTGAAAGGCAGGAATGGTCTGAGAGCACAGGGTATTTATGTGATACTCCTAATGGGTCTGCCAGTACTCTGTGTGTGGCCTTTCTCTAGCCCAGACCTCACAGAGCTGCTGTAAAATCCAGTACCTCACTGACCTGTAGCCTGGGAGAGGTCAGGGTGGCAAGGTTTGTATGTGCCACTTGGAAAAGAAAAATGCTTTTATAACACAGAATTCCCAGTTTGTGAGGCAATGCAAGCCAGATCTTGTTTAGTATGATTCTTATGCAGGTGCCTGACTTCTGATAGCACTGATAGCATTCTCTGGAGCTGGCAGGGTTAGCCCAGATTTAGGGCCTCTCATGAGGGCCACCCCTGTTCCTGTGCACAAAGGGGAGGATATATACCAGGATACAGCTGTTTTCAGCTCCCAGATGTTGTCTACATGACACTGGAAAACTGTATCTTAAATTTACTACTGCTGGTCTATTTAACAGTGTTGCTATAGATGCTACAATTCCAGTGGGCTAAATAGCTCAGAACTGCAGCGAACTGTATTAATTGCTGTCCACTCTCAACCCATGAAATCCTCAGCTTTTATAAATCCTGTCTCTTTTTCTCCAGCCCTCTACATCCTTTACTAGCTTTCTGAAGAGGAAAGCTCAGTTTTTGTATACTTCGCCTCCCTTCTCCAAGAAACCTTGCTCTTAATTTTGTCAGCAGCTTCAAAGAGATCTTCAGCCCCCGGGTTTGCACAAAACCTACTCAGGGTGTTCAGTTCCTTCATGTTCACAGAACACATGCAAGTGTGGTGCTAGGAATGAGGAAAAATTAGTCTATTCAGCAGCCAGAGATGCTCAGTAGATGCCCACCCTTGACAAGCTGTCATATTTCTACATTTTGCAGCTCAGGACATAGGAAATGTTCAAATTTTTCATATTGGATGATTTCAAAGCCCTTGGGTCTGTTCTGCTGGAGAAATTAACCCCTGTATTTCAGTATGCATGGAGGCGTGCACAGCAGTGGAATTCCTGCATCCCATGGGTGGGATGGAGCACAGAGGGCTCACAGCAGGTGCCAGAGGCCAGCTGCCCACAGAGGAGGTGAGTGCCTGACAGACACATCAGGATTCCTCCTCTCTGGTGACCCTGCAAGGCTCTTCTGCAGAGGATGGGTTTGTTGCTGGCATGTTGATGGAAAGTGGATGGTGGAGGGGCTGCATAACTCACTCTCCTTCCTCCGACTTACAGCCTGGCCTCCTTGGCAATCTGATCTCAGGCTGGCCCAGGGGAAGGACACACCGTACTTTAACACTTGCCCTCCAGCCTGAACATTACCCAGGGGCACAGGGAGGGCCCCGGGCCTTTGGTGGGAGCTACACATTAGTGAAATGGCTCGAGACACAGTGCCCTCAAACACAGCGGCTCCATGAAAGGTCTGCAGGATATGGGACACCAAGGCCTCTCCCTGCCCCTCCCTGGCCTTGTAACCAGATAGAGCCCATTTCTGAGGGAGTCTTTCTAGGAGACTTCAAAACACCCTGGTGGAAGCTGTAGTGGAGACCAGACTTGGCTTTCCTCAGGTGGGCACCACCCACAGAGATCCCTTCAGCCCCAGGTCAACGTTTCTGCTGCAGCCACCTTTGCCATGCTAGCAGCAGTGATTAAGCTGTTCCAAAAATTCAGAACAGCTAAAGTGAATGGGGCATTCAGGAAAATAAAGAATAAAGCTCCAGAGGTATAATTACGGCACTGCTGAAGTCTGTGACAGAATGTCACTGACTTCACTGAAGGACTTGTCTCTTTAGGAAATCTGCGATCAAAATGGGAATCTTGAGATTTTTCATATCAAAAGCTTCTTAGGAAGATTTTGATATGAAAAATATGTTGCAAAAAAATCAGTTGCATTTGTCATAGTTTGCCATAGGTACTCAGGTATTGGGAGGAGATTTAGGAACCCAAAGGGAAAGGTACCAGATATTTGAGTTTTCACCATCTGATAAGATGATTTCTGAGAAACACTGTTGGTGTCAGAAGAAGCTCCAGTGCTTGTTTAGATAATGAAGAAAGAGCTTCATTGGCACATGGTACCCAGTTGTGCACCCTTGAAGGGACAACTGGCCTACGTCCAAGTCTTCAGCAGCCATTTCAACACAGTTCCAGTTTCCCAACTGTCTCTGGGAATTCAACATTTGTCAGTGGCAACAAAATAGGTATTGTTCAATAATCATGAAAGTTTGCTATCTTTCTCTTTACTTACATTTCTCTGCAGGATGCTGCAGTTGAGAATGTGCTTTGAGAACATCAGAGAGGAAGGTAAACCTCTGTCATACTGGCAGAGATGGGTCTACATGGCACCAAGAGGCTGGAATGCTGCTCTTGGTCACTGGCTCCCCAGAACTCTGGCTTATCTGGGTACCTCTGCCTGCTTGCCAACAACTGCCTAAAAATTCTTTTCACTGTGCAGCATAAATAATTACTGAGCTGTCTTCTCCTCTGTTGCTCCCCCTGCTTTTGAGCCAGCCCTTGGAACCAGAGTTGCATTTATGCTGTTGCTGAGTCTGCCTGCAAGCCCTGACACGCTGTCCCACGCAGCCTGCAGGAAAGCTGTGCAGGGGGGTGCTTGCCACCAGGAACACCAGGGAGGAGGTGGCACTGTCCCACCCACATGGCTGCCTGGGGATGCTCTGCCAGGCAGCTGCTGCTCCTGGGCAGCCAGCACCCTGTGCCCCCCAAACTTGGGGTGGATTCACAGCTGCTCCCTCCTCTGCAAAAACATTGCCGCTGCTGGGGGAAAAACGTGGAAGTCCAAATTTGTCACAGGGTACTGGGAGCAGGAGCAGGTCCTTAACGTGCCTTTGCATGGTCCTACATGCCCCACCCTAGCTGCAAGTCCGTGCCCTCGTGCTGTCACACGTAGGACTGGGTGGTCAGGAGCTGGCTACCTGGGGGCAAGCCACGGCAATGCTGGGGCGCTGCCACCCCAAACTCCAGCACAGCAGTGCCCATGCAGCCTGCCACACTGGGGACTGGCTGCCAGCCCCACTGCAGGCTGGCCAGAGCTGTGTGCTACAGCTGGGGCCACCCCAATGCTCCAGCTTGAAGAGAAGCGCCGCCTATAAAGCCTGCAGCTTTCCCTGTGGGTGCACATTGGCTGTTATCCCCTCTGTCCACTCCCTGTGTCCCAAGGTGGAGGTCCTGTTATGTCTGGTACCTGAAGAGCAGCTTGTACCTAGATGCCATATCATTAGAGGCAGCTCTCACTAAAGGACAGTGAGCACTTTGCCATTACTCTCTTCCTCTGTGGCAACTCCTCACAGAAGTATGGACTTAAAACCAAGGAGCAAGTCTCTTTTGCCTGGTTGGGGTGATATTCTTACTAGTTTAATTAGGCATTTCTGGTGATGGATGTATAAGGCATGCTGCAGGACCTGGAAAATGCTCTGCTGAACAGAGTTGAAGCCCAAGATGGTGTGATAAAGAAATGAAAATCTTGATCCTTTTGCCTGTCTTTGTATTTGGACTGAAATAAATTCTGGGATGCTTAAACTGGGAAGTTTCAATGAGAGGTCTGCCTAGAAGTGGGGAGGACCTCCAAGGTCATGAGGATGGTTCTCAAGGGAGACAAAGAGGTATCCATCCTTTCCTTTTGCATTTGCCTCCCATCTGCTGCACCCAGTCCTGAGACAGGAGCTTGAGCTTTGAGTGCTTTGGGTCCCAGCCCCTCATCACTTCATGATTGTGCAGCATGTCGATGACAGGCTGCAAACCCAAGGCTGGGCATCCTGTGTTCTGAGGAAGTTGCAAATAATAACAAAGCAATATTATTCTTTAGTGACTGCTGACCTGGCACTGTGAATTCCATAGACTGGGTGTGGCATGAAGGATATCAGTTTTATTAAGTATATCTATTTTTCTATGAGACATTGACTTCACATATCTGCAAAGAGGAGACTGAGGGATTTCATCCAGCTCTGACCCTTCTTTTTCAACCTCCCCTGTTCTGAGTCACCTTCTCCTTGCCTAATTTGTCTGTTTTGCCCCAGTTATGTTCTCCTGTGAGTGTGCCTGGCTCACAGCAAACATCTCCACCATTAGCAGAGGCAAGGAAGTGGTTGCGTGATGTTGCCGTCAGTAGATGGTTTATCTAGTTGTAATTCCCATGGCTCCAGCTCTGAGAGTGCTTATACATAGACCTCATTTTGCAGGGGTGGCAAGGGGAAAGGTCAGTATTCATGAATCATTTCCTCCTGGCTGTGGCAACGAGGTTGGTTTATCGAGTGAGTCATGGAAGAGCAGCCTGGAGAGGCAATGATCTCCAAGCAAAAGACCTTCAGATCCTTAGTGACCCTTGAACACTGCAGCCAAGTTACCATCATCATTTCACATCCCCAGCCACAAATACCTTTAGTTACTTAAAATGCTCTGTAGGTATCATCTACCATGTCTGTGAGAAATCTTATTTTTTCCGGAAGTATGGCAAGGACTAAATATATGACTGCCCGATGGCTAATCAATTATCACATGGCAAAAAGACAGAGGGAAGCCTATCACTCATTACTCTGTTATAAAGGTGGACTTGTGTTTGTGTGCATGTCTCCATGCCTTTGTCATGGAGAGGGAGAGGTTTCCCAAAGGGAAGTGACCTGATGAAACAGAGTGGTTGAGGCTGGATTGATTACTGCTTGGAACGAAGTTTCCATGTTAGTGCAGAAGTGATTCGGCTGCAGGGTTTTATCTTTGTATTAACACTGAGAAGCCAGTGTAGTACTGCTGTGTTATCAGCTGCAAAAACTTGGAACAAGCCCATCCCCACAATGCAGAGCATAAAAAATGGAATGACTGAGATGCTGAGAGAAGTTGTACATGATCCACCTCAACACTTTTGAAATAGCATCAGCAAATTACTGCCCAAAGAATGCATCCTCTCACTCAAGAGATCCAGTTTTAGTGCAGACTTCCAGGGAAAACATTTAGTTCCCTGTATTAAAATATTTTCCAGAAGAGCTGCCCAGCTGCAAGCTCTAAAATGTTCAGAACTTCCTCCAGAGTAGAGCTATTTATTTTTGCTGCCCTGTTTCCCCCATGCTCTCTATTGCTGCCATTAGGACTATTTGGAGCTGCAGTGGTGAGTCAGGCTCCTTCATCACCAGCTCCTTTAGAGGTTTCCAGCCTGCCCTTTTGTCTTGGCACATGGGGGCTGGCAGTGCCAGGACAGGTGCAGAGAGCAGGGCTGAGTTTTCTTCAGTGCTCGTCAGGGTCCAGACACATTTGGTGGAACAGAGCCTGGCCAGTCCTAAACTGTCCCTGCTGCAGGTGCCTGGTACCTCTTGGCTGTTGGACATCTGAGAGGGAAGCATGTCCTTCCCATCCCCACCCTGGTGTGGGAGTGCTCCTGCAGAAGCTGGAGCCAATATCTCCCTGCTTGTCCAGTCACAGGGCACAGGTCTGAGGGGCTAAGAGTAGAGGGGGAGCATGTCAGCTGGTGGTGGCTCCTGGGTGAGCCACTTCCAAATTATATTGCCAGCTGTTTCCCTGACAGGGCATCCATCTGAACATCATCCTGGAGCCACACAGGAC
Organism: Melozone crissalis; assembly: GCF_028551555.1. Taxonomy (NCBI): domain Eukaryota; kingdom Metazoa; phylum Chordata; class Aves; order Passeriformes; family Passerellidae; genus Melozone; species Melozone crissalis. The sequence goes on along the minus strand of NW_026535782.1, from coordinate 29,229,301 downwards.
CTTCTGCTCGGCCTTTCTCGCTGCCACCACAAGGCCATGGCCCTACAGCAATAATTGTTAGCTGAAGACAGGAGATGTAATTAAAAGGGAGATGAGCTACCAGGGGATAACACACGGTGTGCTTCCTCTCTGAAGGCAGAGAAGGCAGCGAGGAGAGGGCTCGGGCTGGGCTGTGCAAGGGCTGGGAGGCTCAGAACTCCTGCCAAGCTGCTTCCAAGCATGGTGCTTGCTGCACTGAGCATAGGGGAACCTCTGGCACCTCTGGTTGCTCTTGCACTGTGTAGGAATACATTCCTTGCAGGACTATCTCATCTTTGGCCAAAGAGCTTCCATTTACCATGACCTTGAAGGCTCTCAGCAGGAGAAGGACCCTGGCAGTGGAGGGTTTGCACTGCTACTGATGGGATGACATGAACTGAACTTGCCTGGGGATCCTGCCTGCCTTGTCAGCTGGTGGTGCTTGAGACTGCCAGGAAACAATTGTGCTTGTGCATTATGGCTTGCCCACTGCAGCAGGGCTTGGCTGGGCATCTTCTGCAGCACATCCCTGTGCAGGGACAGTGCCCACCAAGCCAGCATGGCCACAGGGAAAGCGTGGCTGCTGGCAGTCTCGGCTGGGTGATGGGCTGTTGGCACTGCAACCCTGCCTGGGGCAGCCTCCAGAGAGTCTGACCATGTAGTGGGAAAGGAGGCTTTATTTAGGAATGGAAAGCACAAAATGAGGCACCCACCTCTGGCCTCCTGCAAATGATGCCATTGTGACTTGAGCAGCTGAGCTGGTCTTGCTGCCACCATGCTGGCTGTGACTGACACTGGCAGCATGAGGTCTCAGCATTTCACACATCTGAAGGCCTGATTGTTTTCTCTGAAAGCAGTCCATAGCCACCTCTGACCACCACAGAAACACAATAGTTGTCTTAATATTGCAATGAAACAAATAAATGGATTATTTTTCTCTCCAAGATAGCATTGGCCAGTTAAGTCAAAGAAAACACCTCACAGATACATTAGAAACTAAAGACAGTCTTAAAATTAAGCATTAAATTAACTGTCATTGTAAGAAAGTCGAGATAACAGTGAGAACGACTCTAACATTGACAAATTGCCCTTAAGATATTTACTGACAATCTTCAGCAGCAAAAAGGTCTCCTTGGTTCTTGCAAAAATGTTAACTGTTTTTGTATACTTCCTACCTCCAACCCAAATAACAGTACCACCTGTGATTTATCTGTAGGGGGGTAAACTCAGCCCAAAGGTTCAATTTTCTTTGTTGTGGGGTTCTGTTCTGTTTTTAAAGGGTTTTCTGTTGGGCATAAAAGGGTTTTTGGTTGGAGTGGGGGAAAGGCTGTTGGGAGTGGTGCTTATCAAATGCCATTACCAGCACAAGAATTTTGTTTTAGTATTTACATGTATCTTTAAGGACATATACATATTTAATGACTTATATCTTTTTCCCTCCAATATGCAGAAAATTGCTTCCTCTCGAAGGTCTGCTACTCATTGATGTGAGTTCTGCATGGTAAAATAACTTTTAGGTCAAAGCTTAATTCAGCTATGTAAAACAAATTAAAAAAATAAGAACTGCAGTCTTTCCAAGTGAATGAGTAACAAGAGCAATGGTGAATGCTTTTAGTGCTGGTGGCTGCACCATGATTAGCAAAGAGGCACAGTAATGGTCAATTGTCAATCCCAAATCACAACAGGAATTGTCACGTATGCAGGCAGGTATTGTTCATCCTCAGGGATTCAAGGCTCTGTGGAACAGTATTAACAAATATAATCCCTCCATTCAGTTTAGTACTTGAAGTCTTTCTCATGTATCTTCAGAACCTTCAGAACAGCTAGCTAATTCACAGGAAAGGCCTGAATGTGAAACACATGTTTCAGCAGAGTTTTAAATCCTCACAGTCAACATTTGGCTGGCTCTTTTTATTTCCCTCAGGAGCTTATTGATACTGTTGTTCTGTACACAGTAACCCTTGGAGGGTTTTGCTTCCTTTGTGCCTGCTGAAAGGCAGCAGGTTTGCCTTACTGACTGATCAGCTGTAATTGAGGAAGGGATATGAGATAATTTTGAAGTTGCACAGAGCTTTTCCAGGTTGGACTCTGCTCAGTTTCTTGGCGCTTCAGTCTTCCACTGGGTATCCACACTGTCCACAAAACAGTAGCATGAAATTCCTGGACTTCAAAAATCCTTCCTTCATTTTTGCCCTAGTCACATCTATTTGGCATATTTTTCTTTACGTGCCTTGATGGTGAATCCCCTGATTTAAACAAAATATTTAAGACTTCGTACTTCAAATATGTTACTAGCATTGAGGAGATGTGTATGGTCATGATCAGCACTATCTTATCTATTCTGTATCATCACTGTTTGGATCATCCATTGTGTAAGTCAATGAGAGGGCTTTTTTCAACTTTCTTTTTTTGGCTTCTTGTCTTTCTTTGCTTGAAGTTTCTTGTCATAAACCTATTTAGGGAAGGCAGGGTGAAATGCTCCACCTGTCCTTAGAACTACACAGCTCTCAGGGCTGTATGGTCTTACTCCTGAGTGTGAATTGAGTCCATTCAAACACTTGGCATTGGCCTTGGGGAGAGGCAGGAGATGGGTAGATGTGCCCAGACTGAAAGTGAAAGGGTTCTGAGCTATCAAATCTGTCTTTCTTTTAGGTGTGAAGAGCAGGATCTTACTCCCAGAAATCGAGTGCCATTTTCTGTACTGTATGAAGTACCCACTTATGTGTGTATTTCTCCTGTGAAATGGTTGCTTTTCTTGCTGTCCCCACCTTCTGCCTCCCAACACATTGTCAGAAGAAAGCCCAGAGATAAGTGTTCAAGCATTTCCTGAGCTTATAACTCTGTCTCCTGAGGGACAGTTGTTCTGATCCATTCGAAAGCTTGAGTACCAAGTGTCATTCTGTCTCTTACATGCATACTGACTGAAATTTTGAATGCTTTTTTACAGCGCTGAATAAAACACATAAAGTGCTCCTCTCTCTGCAACTGCCAGGTGGCAGGGGCATTTTTGCTATAATATTGTGCATCACATATCTAAATATAATGATATTCTACATATATATGTACATACACACACAGCATATAGTTAAAAACCATTAGTAGCTGTTTTCAGCTTTTTTGGGGATGTGAGGAGCTTTTATCACCCATGAGGCTTGTTGGACTCAAGCAATGGTTTAAAACTCGTGGTCTGTGGATAACTGAAGGATCATAAATTGGACTACAGGACAAAAGCAAAAGCCACTAGACTTAAAAGTTTCTACGCAGGGCTCTACATATCATGGACTGGAAAAATATTATGGCACTGACAGTTGTAAGAGGTTGAAATGCATTGGTCTGTGACCTTGTTTCTGGTGCTTGGTAAGTGTACCCAGACTACTCAAAGAAGAGACATTGGGGCAACTGATGCATATATTTAAAAGGAGATTCCTCCCAATTATCCGCCTGCTACTAAGCCTTGTCCCATGGTTGTCAATCCTTTACTTATATTCTACCTGCCTATTTTCACCCATCCACTTATATGGAAGCTATTTAGGTTTCCTGTAAGACAAAAAGAAAAACTCAGCTCTTAAACTGAAGTTGTGCCAAATCTTATTTCCAGCCAGCAAATCTTTTCTTCTTTTATTTTGATTTATTTTTTTATCCCAGCCCAGTATATTGTTTCATTGCATGAAGAAAATGTTATTACAGTGGGTTCATAGAACACCTGTTGCATAAATCTTGGTGATTTTCAGAATGTGAACTCCTGCTGGCAGAGACAGCTGTGTCTCACATTAAACACAGAGTATAAGGTATTCAAGGAGGAAGGAGAGAAAAAAAGGGCTTAAGATAAGAAAACAGTACATCAGTGGCCAGAATCTGTTGTCAAGATTTATAAGCTAAATGAGTTACAGTTGAAGAGGATATTAAAAGAAAGCCATTCTATTCCTAGAAGACAAAATGTGTTTTCATAGAGGGATTCCCAGAGGACTTTTCATTTCTGACAGCAGACAGAGCAGACAGCTGGTCCACATAAAAATGTACGTGGTAATTAACCTATCCCTCCCATTACACCCAGAAAATATTTAACAAGCAGAGACATTGCTGAGGAGTACTGACAAAATTTGAGGGGCTTCCTTGCACTGTGCCAAATTCTTCTAACTTTTTATTCAAGGCCCTGTCTTGTTGGTTCAGCAACAAGTCCCTGGCACAAGGAAGGAATGTAAGGAGCGCTGCCTTAATCAGCAGAACTTTGCAAATCTTGGGGTATGTTTTTTTCTGTGCAGTTCAGTCTCCTCCTCCTCTCCAGAGCAAATTCTGCTGCCTGCTGACAGGAGCAGGGCCACCAAGTCAGGTGGCTGCTAGCCCTCCAGACTGCCCCATTCTGTGTGAGTTGTTCCCCTAAGGAGGGTGCTCAAGCCCTGGCTGTGGTGGATTGGAGTGCCAGCATTGGTGTTCTCTGGCAGAAGTGAGATGTATAGGCTCCCTCCACCCACATTTTTCTTCACACCTTGCAAGGCCATGGGGCTGCCCCTCATCTGGACTCTGGGTTGGAGATAAGGACGGGACTCCCTAGCCCTGCCAAGGAATTGATATTTCCAGCACCTTCCACAGCAGTATGGTGTGAACACCATGGGGCATCTAAAACCTAGGAACCAAATTTAAGTTGAAAGAGTTAACTCAGCACAAGGAGCTGCTGTCAGAAGGAAACACATCATAGTAAAAAACAACTCTCGGAGGCAGCAGTGGAAATTTTGTCTCTGCACAAAGGGGAATTAGGTCTTCGGGGAACAGCCTTAGAAGCAAATTAGAATAACACTCTAGGAAGGAGTGATGGTATGAGAGAGGTCAATGTTTGCAACTAGATCAGAATGGACTTTTTCCTTCAGTGTTTGATTATTTGTGCTATTACTTAGATCACGTCAAGTTTATTCAAGCATAGTCGTAGTGTTCTCCAAAAGCTTATCCCAAATATTTTAATTCACTTATTTCTCTCATCCGCTTCCCTTTCCTCTTCCACTTCACTATTACAGATGTCAGATCAACAAATAAAGTGTGTGGGCAGAACAATGAAACTATTCTCTTGTAAAAAATGAAGAGATTATTTCATTCTCCTGCTATTAACTTTAAAAGAAAAGGCCTTTTGTACCTTTTATACAAGCGTGTGCAATGATACGATTGTGTACCTCATCTCCTTAACTTCAGAGGAAATGATTCATGAAGAACAGTATATGGTTGTAAAGGCTCTGGGTATACCCTGAAATTCCTCTTACCTCATAACTGTTTTCAAGTAAGAAATAATAATTCCTGAGCTTAATGTGACGCAAGTAACCTGAACTGAAGTCCTTCTATCCCCTTTCACCCTACTCCAGAATCCTGACTGGGCTGAGAAAGGGTCTGAGCAGTTGTCCATCTATTTATATACATTACCTGATTTTCCTTACTCTCCACATTAAATTTTTTATTGTGAGAATAGGGAAATGGGAGGGAAATGGGAGAAGAAAAGGCTAGCTAGACTGAGAGAGGAAAAACTGGGATTTTTTTAGAAAAAAGATGTTGATATTTTTCCTGATGTGTATTATCTATCCAGAGAAATTAATAAGAAAATCAATAACTATTTTGATGTAAGCTATCAATTTTTTTTTGGTGCCAGAAATTTTGTTATTGCTACTGTAAACTTTGATAATAAGAACACGTATACCGTGGCACTGAAAACACGAATAATATTTTTCTAATCAGAAGACGCCATGATTTTTTCTCATATCTTGAATTATTGTCTCTCCATTCTTGGCATGGAATGTGGGCTGCTGTGAGTATTTCGACACCACTCTGCCTTTCATGAGGGCACGTTTCATATGGGGCCAGCTGGGTTTGGTGCCAGACCTTTCAGGCAGTTTATCAGTGCAAGGACAACAAAATCCTGCTGAACATGGCAGCCGCTCTTCCAGTCGTGGTGCCCTTCTCCACAGGCCTCTTCTCTGTGACCTCTCTCTGCAGCAGCTCCCATTACCTGCTTGGCCATCCTGGCATGTGGAAAAACGATGTGTCTCCAGAGGAAGAGGGTTTAAATTGGCCAAGAATGCCCCCACAAGAATGCTCTGTGCTGGTACCAGCAGCAGCTGTGCTGTTCAGCGCTCTGAGGGGGCACAGCTCTGGTGCCGCCATGGAGCGGGGCGGGCACGGCTCCTCTGCTGGCACCGGGCCCTGCGCGGCTCCTGGGCATGAGTCACACGGCCCGTGTCCCTGATAAGGACCGACATTACTCATCAGAATGCCACGGACCCCATGCGGCAAAAGTGTCACCACGGGCTATTTTGAAAATGTTATCTCATGCTCATTTCCTTGTGCATCAGGCCTTGGTCTCAGCAATGGGCCGCTAAAATAGCATATTATTTGTTTCCAGGAAAGATATTCTGCTACTCGCTGTCTTTCAGTGGGCTTTGTTTGTGCACGACCACCTGTAATAAGGACTGAATTTCGTTCAGGGATCCAGTAGGATTGCTGGAAGCTGATGGATGTCCCGCCTCTGAGAGCAGAGCTGCTCACCAAGTCCAGTGGCAAGAGCTCAGTCTGTCCTGCCAACATGTCTGAGTGCTTTCTCCTGCACCCAGCTTTCACTGGGGGTTACCATTTCTGCCCAGGTTTTGTTTAGAGGATTGTTTAATCCACCACAGTTCATTTCTTCTCTTGTTTCAGATTTTGATGCCATTCAGGTCATGACCAGTATTCATATTAGCTCAGTACTGGGGTTTTAATTAAACACCGGCCTGTGTGATTAATTATAGTTTTGCAAACAATCTCAGGAATAAGGGAAAGGAATGAAATCAACTTTATTAGAGGCCAGATTTTGACATCCTTCTGGTGAAAAATAATGAAGTCTTTGAATAGTCCTGTTACTTTAATTTATTTCTCTGGATCTTCTTTCAGGGCAAGACTTTCTGCAACATAATCTAGACCTTTATGATTTAATATCTTCTGCTGACAAGGAACCTTTACTGCTCAAATCCTGCAAGTATTTTGACTATTTCATAGCTTGTCTCAGTTCTGATAGCTCTATCTTCCCTTAAAATGTGACTAGAATTTGGCTGCTCCATCACAAAGTTAGATCTATCATTCTTTCAAGCTTTTCCTGAGTTCTTGAAGAGGTCACTGATAGTGTGTTACATCTTCTAGAGAAAACCAGTTTTCTGAAAACTATTTTACACCAATGTTTAAGCATATAAATATACAACTACATTGCAGACCAATGACCAGTTTGTGTTTAGCTTAGTTATTATCATATTTTAATTTATTCTGGCCTTTTTGCACTCAGTAAAACACTGCCCACTAAATATCTCTGCCCACTGGGAAATACTGCACGGTTTTCATTGTGTTGAGTATTTGTGGGTCGGATGTAAAAGTGAGTCTGGTGTGCCTGAGAATGCTCTCCTGTCCTGTGTATCCTACAAGTCTTTGTGATGGCACCGTGTGACAAAACCTTTCCTGAGAGGCTCCACCAGGCAGGAAGGCACAGGAGAGGTAAATGTAGTGCCTGAGGTCAGGCTGGCAGCCAAAGAGGGAAAGCAGAGGCACATCTGGGTGGGCTGGTGGGACATGGACAAGACAAACAGCAGATACCCAGAAGGAAGAATTTGGATGCAAGGAGCTGGAACTGAAGACACAGTTGGAGCTTGGACACCTGCATACAAACACAGACATGGAGAGGGGCTTCATTTAGATGAATATTCTCTGCTGGGAGTTTTACCCATGGTTTATCTCACACCTTATGAAGAAGAATTTCCTCAGCTTTTCAAATTCGATTTCTTTGAGAATAATAGAAAATTCTGAAGTCTTGAAATAAAATGCATTGCTATAAAAGAAAGTTTTGAGCCAAGCCACAGAGGAAACATATTTCTATATTAACATATAAAACAGCTGAGAAGCTCTAGTGGTGAGAGTTACCCTAAAAAATGATGTGTAGATGTTTGAAGACAAGTGCTGATTCAGTCCTTGCAAGCAGATGGTTTGCAGGAGAAACTCTTGGCTGTGTTCTGGACTGTTCTGTATGTTTGGGAACCTGCCTCATCTGCTGCCTGTAAGTAATGCTAATTTCTTCCTTCTTTGCTTCCTCATAGGAAGAGGACACAGCTAACAAAGGGCCTGTTTGACTTGACTAAGGGCTGGGGAGGTGGTGCTGTTTCTATTAATCCATGGAAATAGTACAAATTGAGGCTAAAATACAATCCTTTAAATCAATAGTATTTATCTTTACTCTTCAGATTTGATTTTAAGTATTTTATTTGAACTTATTTCCCTATTAATTTTCATGGCATGGTAGAGGTGGGAGGAAGTTATCTGTCTAAAAGAGCAGAGGGAGGTATTTTTTCACCCATGTTTATCAAAAATGTTTGCTGTTTTAAATTCTCTTCCCTTTAAACAAGGCCATTTTGAGTATATTCTTCTGAGGCAGTGGTCAGCCTTTTGAGGCTGGATTTGGTTCAAAATAGGTATTTGAACAAAACTTTTGGGGTGTGTTTCTTTTTTTTTCCCCCAACTGAAGAGAATTGGTGTTTTGCAGTGTTCCTTGACATCTTTTCATGCCTGTTCTCTCAGATACACCCTGGGTCTTTTCCTCTCCTGCTCTGGTTTCACATTCACGCCCATGGCAGAAGCACTCAGCAGGCTGCAGAGCATTCAGAAGACGTGAGCCGACTTGATGCTTTCTTAGCCCAAAGAGACATATTCACCCTTGACTGAATCCCATTAGCTTAATGTATTATGCCCATTAACTTTTGCTATGCTGTCTTGGGTGCTTGACACAGTGCATGACACCAAATCCATTTTCTAGAGCTGTAAATGCAAATCAGTGATCCTGATGGTCACGTTCCAGTGACATTTGTATAGATGAGCACTACAGCCTGATTTCTATATCTGCTATTGTTGCCTTTAAATTTTCTGACATAGTAGCATGCATGGCCTGAAAAGGAGATTTTCTGGGAATTTAAGACAGCAAGAAAATTTTAGAATTGGCATCTGACGGAATTAATGTAGCAAATTTATTCTATAATTGTATAGATTGTTATTTTTCTACATATTTTTATGCAATTGTATGCAACACGAAAGATCTGCAATGATTACATTTGCTGTGATCTCAGCAGCAATCATTTTGATCATCACAGGAAGATGGTATCCAACTGTCAGTTCACAGCCTGCTCTCACTTACAGAGACAAACCAATATTTCAGACTTTTTACCAGTGTAAAAACTAAGTCAGGCCATGTGAATTGATAAACCATGCCATCAGCTGGTGTTGGTGACAGGGCAAAGCTAAGGTGCAAAGCAGCAGCTGCCATGTGCCCTCAGGGGGAAGTCCAGCCTTGTGTGTTTGCCCATCTTCCTGGCTCTGGGAGTCCTTCCTTGCCCTATCCCACCAGTGACCCTTGCCATGCCGGTTCTCCCCAGCCTCTCTCCTTCTGGCCTCACCTATGACTGCACTTCTCTCCCTTTTCAAAGTGAAATAATATTTTCCAAATTTCAAGCTGCCACCCTTGCTAGAGGTACATTTACCAAGCAGGTCTTTAGCCAAGGGTGAGAAGGCACAGTAAGATGCTGTGGATAAAAGCAGGAGGCAGACCCCTTCAGAGCAGAAATCTGGCACAGCTCTAACTTTTATAACCCAGGCAGGAGAGAGGCTTGGGAGAGCAGGGCACCCTGAGGTGCTGCAGGTTGCTGTGCCTGTAGGTCTCTGCTTGTGGCCCTGAGGCATGTGACATGGCCAGGGATGTGCTGCAGAGTGACTGCCCAGGTCAGCAGGGAGCACAGGAGCTCCCTCTCCCCTGCCACATTCCTGTTGTCACTGAATGTACTGCTGGTCACCCCCAGGCTGGCCCCTGAGCTCCCTGTCACCAGCTAAAGTGTGCTCACTGCCCTGTGCTGAGGAGCAGCAGTGAGGTGCTGAGCACTGCCCTGATCCTGCAGGAGGAGCAGGCAGGATCTCACAGATTTTGGCACTACCTCGGTGCAAGCAATAGAGCCTGCAGAGGAATGCTCATGTTCCAAAAAACAGTGTTCTTGAGCTATGTGCCAGGAGGCTCAGGACTTCAGCTCCATCCAGGGCAGGAATCCAAAAAGACCAGAAGAGACTGCAGTCCCTATCATAAATTCCTGGCAATGAAAAAAAAGTTCCTAATTTGGAGACTTGGTGTGATTATTATTATTCATCTCATCTCATCTCATCTCATCTCATCTCATCTCAAAAGTAATTTTTATGGGGAAATACTGGAGCTGAATCCTTTCTCTTTGTTCCAAAATAAGCAATATTGAAGAGGAGGAAGCACGTAGCAGGTTGCACAAGCAGTTTGCGCAGCAGTCAGACACCCCTGTAGGAGAGCACTGCATTGCTCTCTCATACACACACACAGACATTCATTGACAGAGTCATTCCTAACAGATTACAGAATGTGTTTCTGTGTCAGCTCTTGTATTTTTAGCATTTATGTTTGAGGTACTGATTTTCTATCCTACTGTGCAGAGGAGACATTACAAAAGCAGCAGCCTTTTGGGGATGCAGAAGTATTTCCCTGTTTTTCTTCTCATACAGTACACTGTTTTCAAAATAATAACAAACAGATATTTCTTACCTCTCAGACCTACTGTTTGGGTTTTACAGCAAATAGGTAGCTGGCAGGGAAAGCTAGGACTCTATATGCTCCTTCAGACTGCAATTATTTCCTTATAATTAAAAAAATTAAGTCCCTTGCTGTTTCTTTCCTCCAGGATAATTATTTAATGTAAATGAGCTGTTCTTGCACAGACACTGCCTCTCTTTCTTGGGCTTTTCATCTCTGCCAGGGCTGATTAAAAAGCCCGTCTATGACTGAGAGCTCAGCTCATGTTTGGGAATAAAACTGAAATCTAATGTTGCAATTGCAGCAGCATAAATGGTTTCTTTGTGCTCCTGCTCACATGTCTGAATGCTGAAACCTGGCTGCCCTGGAGGCTCACCCCTGTGGGTCAGGAGGCCAGGATGTGCCCCTCTCCTGTGGCAGAGCCGCTGCTGGGCACAAGCCCTGCCCCAGAGGGAAACCCAGTCCAGCCTGGAGCGTCTGCCTGGGCCCACCAGGGTCTCTTATTCCATTTTCCCACTTGAACAAGGGGCTGGGGGAGCTGTTACCTGCCTAATTGTAAAACCTGGTTTATATGTTTTCCTTGTCCTGATAGCAGGTTAGTGTTACAAGACAAACTGGGGAGCTGCCCTCAGGCTACATTTGGCAGACAGTTTCCAGTTTAAGGACATTTTAAGCACAGAGTGTTTAGCAGAGGTTGTTAAAGAGCAGAGGACAGCTTCACAAAACCCATCTGTATTCTCTCTCCACGCTCCCTCCTGTGTGTTATCCTCAGTCTCACAGCACCCTGCCTTGTCTGTCTTGTAGGCAAGGAACTTTCTGATTCCCACTCTGCTTCCACAGCTCTGTGGAGTTTCCTGCAGATTGCAGCAGTGCTGCCAGGAGCTTGTGGGAGCTGCTTTCCTTACCTGCCTCCCTCTCCATTTTGAACCTCTCCAGAGAGGACAGTGCCCATGGGGAATCAGATCCCCGTGACTGTGTGTGAGGAAGAGATGTACAGGACAGTTAGGGGACGAGGATTCCTCTGAATCAAGTCCCCACAGATTTGGGGAATAACCCCTCCCAGCCACGTAATTCAGATGGTTCCTCACTGTGTAGTTAGGTATGGAAAGAGTGCATGAACAAAGGGCTTTGTCCTGCTCTCATGAGGACAGTCCTGATGAGTCCAGTTGAAGGGTGGACCTTAATGATATTCATTGAATCACCACAGAGTGGTTTGTGTTGTAAGGCACCTTAAAGACCTTAAGTTCCACCCCCTCTGCCATAGGCAGGGACACTTTCTACTAGACCAGGCTGCTCAAAGTCCCATCCAACCTGGCCTTGAACACTTCCAGGGATGGGGCAAACAGAGCTGCTCTGGGCAACTCCTTCTAGTGCCTCACCACCATCACACTAAAGAATTTCATCCTAATAGCTAATCTAAACCTGCCCACCTTCAGTTTAAGGCCATCCCTAATCCTCTCTCATTACAGGTCCCTGCAAAAAGCCTCTCTTCGACTCTCTTGTAGCATCCTTCAGGTTATGGAAAGTGCAATAACATCTCCTTGAAACCTTCTTTTCTCCACACTGAACAGGCACAACTCTCTCAGCCTGTCGTCATAAGAGACATACTCCAGTCCATTGATGAACAAATCAAATAATCAAATTTGATCATTGTGTTGTGAGACCCAGGGTGGCAGGAATGCTGAGAGAGAGAGAGGTAAAGGACTTTGCCTTTGATGCAATGGAAGTCAAGCCTGGGGCCGTATTTTGGGATGTTTTGCTTAAAGCAGGACTGTAGTGTTCACAGGTGACTTCTCCCATTCACCCTGATGTCCTCCGTCATGTACCAGGTCTCCTGTGGACACTGTGATTGATCTGCATACATCAATCTCACATGGGAAAGCACCCTGGTAAAAAAAGAGAGAGAAAAGAACAGTGTTTCCAGTTGTCACTGCTCATATGGTTGTTACTATATAGTAACGATTAGATTTTGCAAGCAACAACAGCAACAAAAGGAATAAAAGAGCTTTTTCTTTTCTTTCCAGATTTCCTTGTCACAAAACCTTCTCACTAGGAAATGAGGGGATTTTAATTCTCCTGTGCTGGAGGACAGCTTCTAAGGGAGGCTGTAACTGGAGATTTCTTTTGTGAACAAATGGATGCATTTGGGGAACATGAACAGTCCTTATGTCAGGACGCTTTTACCACGGAGATGAAATTTCTGACATTATTGAATTTATTATGTATATGTGTAATTCAGTAAGCATCTGAACAAAAATTAATTGTCCAGGGATCATTCGTAAGCCAGTTCATCTTTGTAAGTCTCTCGTGTTTTACATAGCCTGTACTCAGGATGAGCTTTAATTTGAATAAATGAAGGTGAAACTACATTAATTACTTCAAACTGGGCCATAGATATTAAGTAATTAGTTGGTATGATGGTTCAAATTCCAAGGCCTTTAAGGGCTATGGAGTTCAGAAGGGGCTTTAGTCAAATTTAGCCATGTGTTAAGTGCTCAAAGAATAAAGTTCACTCTGTGTAATGTTGCTGGGAACACTTTCTGAAATAATTAGGCCGTAGGCAGGTAAACAGACAGGAACCATCCCAGTAGCACTGCAGGAACACCAGCTGGAAAATGCAATTTTACAAAACTCTTGCTTAAATGTAAGTGGTCTTCAATGTGCCTAAAGTTAAGGTCCTCAGTGGAGTGCCTGCATGGATGTGTGCCAGTGGTGACATGTCCCTGGCAGCAGGACTCAAGCCAGCCCTGGCCCTTGGTCTGCCCTGCTATGGCACTGTGATCCTGTGCTGGGGCTCCTCGTGTGCTCGTGTCACAGCAACTGGTGCTGCTCCCTGGAGCACCTGGGGACCAGGGCTGTCTGTTCCTGGGCCCTGGTCCGGCTGGACAGTCTGGCCTGTGCTGGCTTTTCTCATGTTCATCCCAGGGATTTCCCCAAGTAAGTACTCATTGGAGATCCTGATTGCTCATTAGGCTTATGGTGTCACCTGGCCAAATGGACATCTTCAAATTATGCAATATATCGGTCTTCGTTGAAAACTTTCTGTACCCATTCATGTTAGTGATGTTTCTCTTTATCCCTTCTCAGCTATGTTTTGCTCCCTCAGTGAGTGTGTGTGACATGCAGTGACTCCTGACTGGCAAGGTGTAGGCTGCGTATGCCAATATTGATGGTGGAATAATTGAGACCTGCTTTTTATAGATATTCTGTAAGGGTTCCATAGAACATGAATGCCTAGTGAATATCCCTGTCAGAAAACAAATTCACCAAATGTTTGGGGAAGAGAAGACAAAAGGAGACAAAATGGCAAAAATTATTTCAGCTGCTTGCCTGAGTGAAAAATTTTGCATTTTTAAACATCTTGTGTTTTAATTATCTGCCTGGCTTTTGGTCTCTTTTCAGGAGATGACTAGAATTGTAGGCACACTAGCAGATGGGGATTAACTAATTCTGTACACAGAAGAGAGTGTCACCTTCTTGCAACCTAAGCTGTCATGCTGTGAACAGTCAGGGTGCAATTTCTCAAGCTGGTAAACAAGTCAATATGCACATATGCTATTGAGAGAGTTTCCAGAGCACCTTGGTAGGCTTACTGTCTGAATCCTCGTGGATTCAGTAGGAGAAAAATCAAATCTTTATAAAAGGTATCTATGACTCTGTTTGCAAGGACTTCTTTATGTTCTATGTACAGTGGTTTTCACTTTACAGAGGCAAGTAATTTTCTAGTTTAGTTTCCACCTTGTCTCATCACATTCCCAGACCCATCTGCCCAAAACTCTTGCTTCACAGGAAGGGATGGGAAGGCATGTTTTCCCCAGGGTCTCTCTGTGAGTATCTAGATCCAAGGCCAAAAGCAAGGGGTTGCCACATCTTTTGACATTGCTCTCTGAGGCAGTGGGGTTTTTTTATCACCTGTTTGGTCATACGTTTAATTTCCTTAGATATTCCTTTATTAACAGACAAAATATGCTGCAGAAACAGTGATAATAACCCTGTTGAAAAACTGCTGATTTTCTTGCATTATCATCCCCTTGATGTTTCTAACATTCTTTAAATCAACATGGGTTCAACAAGACTGTTCACCATGCTCTCTGTGCACAGAGAAAATGAAGACATGGCCCTCCATGCCCCAGGGTACAACAAGTTCATCTTCAGAAGGGATGTGCTGCTGTGGCTCAGTGCCTCATGAGGTGCTACCCCTGAGAAAGCTGCAGGAGCCATCCCTTGCCTTTATCACCTTCTCTGGTAGCTACATGGTGGTGTCTGCTCAGGATGCCATTTTGAGAGGTTAAACTCTGCTTCTAGGCTGTGCGTGAGAATTTGCTCTTAGGCTTTGAAGTGCCCCACAGAGCTGGTCATTTGCTTGCTAGGCACAGGAATACACCAATAACGTCTTTGAGACTCCTCCTAAATGAAACTTCAAGGAAAATCCCACAATATTTTCCCATAGCTTTAAATCCTTAGTTACCCAGCAATAGCTACTCTCCAGGTATCTTCTACAAAGTCAGTGTCACAAATGCTTAATGCAATGCATCTTCCTAAGTCTTAACACTTGGAGTATTTAATATCCTGTTTTTATTTATGGTGGATGGCACTTGGCAAACAGGGTAGGTGCTGTATATTTTCATGTATAGGGTGTGCTTTAGCAGTGCACCTCATCCGTCATCTTTCCTTGATACTTAGAAATAAGATATTTACACTTCATTTTTTCAAATTTCTGAATCATACTCATTAGAGCAATGGAAAAAGTTGGACTCTTTATTGTGATTTCTTGAAGTACTTTCCATTGCAGTAGCTTTTTCTCCTTGGTTGACTGTTTCTATAGAAGTAGATCTGAGGTACAACTGATCAAATTAAAGCTGTTGGAAATGAGCCAGTTTGATTAATTAGTTAGCCATTTCCTAGCAATGTTTTTAGTCTTACATAGTCAGTGGCAGAACAGACTGTGGCATAACTTAATAAATATAATTATAGTCTGCATAGATGGTGTCTCTTCAAACAGGCTCCTATTTAAAAATGAAGGCATGTCACAATTGATCAGGCTTTAATCCTTCTACACTGTGGCCTCATAAATAGACTGTTAGTATACATTTATTAAAACATCCAAGAATGCTTCACAAAATCAATTTTAATATTGTTTGGGTGGCTCACTAGAAGGAACCATCCATGCAGAACCATGCAGCCATCGATTCTTTCTCGGCTGGCAACAACAAGCTTTAATTGCTGGTAGCACCAGGTGAAGTCAGGAACTTGCAAGTGTTCCCAAGTCAGTTAATTTGAGCTGAATTCTTGGTGATGGATGTGTAGCAGAGGGACTGAGTGATCTTGTTTTGCCTATCAAGAAAAGAAACATCCCTTCATTCTCATTCCTCTTTACTGCAAAGTTCATTATATGTCTCCCAGTCATGATGAGGCTCTAGCAGGGGAAGAAAGTGAGTGAGCTAAAAAATTACAGCTGTTTCTCCCCATTCTTGCTAGCAGCCCCTAGTGCTAGCTGGCATCCCTCTTTTGCCAGTGAGTCACCTGGATCTGCACCCCAAGAACAGAAGCACCTGCTCCAGTTCCAGGCAGCAGGCTCTGCTGCACAGAAGATGGAAATAATTTATGTACATATAAATGAAGTTAAACACTTGAAAATCTACCAAAATAAGTGGATGTTTTTTATTCAAAAAATACATTGTAGAGAAAAGCTTAATTAATTTGGGAAATCTGTGGTTTGCATATGTAGACATATTTAGATTATCATATTCCCTTCTGGTCCTATAATCTACAAGTGAGGTTTTCTGGAATACGCTACTCTTCCTTGGTTTGCAGCTTTTTTAGAAAGGTCCTTTTTTTTCCCCCTTGTAAATAGAACTGGAGGAAGATGGCTTTTGATTTATACACAAATCAATACTCCCTTCTGATTGAATTCAGCACTGTGCTGCTGTAATTATATTCATGAATTTTGTGTAGGTGTAAGACAGGAAGCAATTATCAGCCACAGCCATGAACGAATATAAAAGAAATCTCACTTTTCTTTGGAACCGGAACATTAATGGCATTCTCTGTTTAATGTCAGCCCCTTTCACATGAGTTCTGCTTACTGCTCTGTTGCTGAGCTGAGGAAAAAGTAATAGCACATAGCTGTGACTAAAGAACATCTGCTTGAATTTAGGGTGCAGTGTTTGGAGCTTTGACTTACTGAAGAAAACCAATATTTTCAATTTGTATCAAAACAGGTGATGGGTTTTAGTTCAAGCATTTTCCTTTCTGAAAGCTGAAACTTAATCATGGCTGTAATTCTTTCCTTAGTGATTCTCTGCAGTGGCAGGTGTTGCAGAAGCATTTAAGGGAAGTGTCATCAAGGCAGTTTCACTGGGAAGAGGCATAAACAAGGATGATCTGAATCATTTTAATTACCAGCACTCAGTTACCATGGGCTCTGGAGACGTATCATTGTAACACAGGCATCATAAATGTAAGAAAAGCTGTCATCTAAACACTAATACATGAATTTTGACATTGAAATACATCAGTCAGCTGTGTGCTCAGCTGAAGTGTTCACTTTATGCCTTAAGGTGTATCCACCCACAAGTGCTATCCTTACCTCCCTCTGCACAGCCACAGCTACTCAAGTTACAAAGACTAGCAAAGACCATCTTGAGGACTAGGAAATATGGTGTTGGTGGCTGAAAGGATGAAGAGCCATCAGGGGAGGTTTGGGGAGCACTGCTCCTTGTGAGCTCCTGTCTGGAAAACAGGAGAGGAGAAAAGTGGGTTTTGCAGGCAGACTGTATCCACCCCCAAGCTGCAGAGGGTTTGTAGTGGTGAAGTCAGGGTCCCAGTGCTGCAGGAATCAGGGCTCCCCTGTTACTTGTGAAGTGCTGCTGTAAGTCGGGTAACAGTCCTTGTCACAGTCCTGGAGCTGTGTCAGACCAGGGTTATAAAATACCTTGGGCATCAGTGAGAGATCCATCTGGGTTTAGGGGCCCTTGGAGTTCATTGAACTGATTTGCCCCTTCTCTTGTTTGGCAAGGCACTTTTACAATGAGATTTTATCACAGACTCTGCATCACATCACACTTATTATATCACAGATTGAACAGCTTCTATTTATGGCTGCTTCCACCTCTTAGAGAGCCACTTCCAGCTAGCTTTAAAGTTGATGTGGCTGAAGTGGGATATTTTTCTTAATGATAGTAATTAACCTCTGAATTGCTGACTTTGCCCTTGGTTATTCCTTTCTGCTGGTGCATTTTTGTGCGTGTGCAAATGATTATCTATAAAAATGGAGACCTGTTAATCCATGTACTGCATAGCTCATTTAGGGTGCAAGGCTAAGTACATGCATGCCCTAAGGATACCTTGTTTTTTTCCCACTCAAACGGACATTTTTGCATCATAATCTAAATTCCACATTTAGGTGTCAAAGCGGATTGTCAAAACCATTATTATAATCTTGATTGTAATAATAATATTCACAGATTTGACAGAAAGAATGCTGTTGAAAGCCTGACAATTTATTTAGGACTTGAAATAATGTTTTTAGGGCTTGAAAGAACGTTCAGAACTTCTCCCCCTGTTGTAAAGTAATAGGAAGGGAGGGCTGATCTCTGTAGCAGGTACTTTAATGTATTCTGCAGAGATTTTATGTACATTTCTGTGCCTAAGGAACAGATATAACTTATCCTGAAATCAGTGAGGGGCAGCCCAAACCTCAGAGGTCACCAGGACTGCAGCTCTCACTGGAGTGCCCCATCATACAGGTATGTACAGACCAGATGTGTGCCTGTGCAGACATTGCTATTCAATTTTACAGAGCACACAATGTGGAGCTTGTGCTGATGATGCGGCCTGATGCTTGCAGAAGGGTCTGCAGCTGACACTTGTACTAACATATAGCCCCTTCAAGCAAAGGTAACAAGCTGCATTGCTTTGGGGACAGATGAATGAAAATGGTGAGTTTGTGTTGTCTTGGTGCTTGGCATCCTGAGAATGCTGTCAGTGTGCCATGAAGCCAAGACTAGCATCACTGTGATCTTCAGCTTTCCTAAGGCCCCTCAGGAGCCGAGCTGGCCTTGGGATAGTACAAGCGGTAATTGTTTTAAACTAAAAGAGGATTGATTTAGATTAGATGTAAGGAAGAAGTTCTTTAGAATGAGGGGCAGGAACCTGGAACAGGTTGCCCAGAGAGGTGATAGATGCTTCATCCCTAGTGACATTCAAGTTACATGGGGCTCTGAGTAACCCAGTCTAGTTGAAGATATCCTTGATCACTCCAAGAAGAGTTGGACTAAATGGCCTTTAAAGTCCCTTCCAACACAATCTGTGTGGTTCTCTGATTCTATGGGTACACTGAGCCATGGAGTGTGATGAGGAGGCACTCTTTGGTTTACCAGCAGATTCACAGTGGCTGGGCTGATTGGCACTGCTGAGATAAATAAAATGCTGCTAAATCCAGATCACTCAGTCTGTCAGCATAGCAAAACACCTGGGGACTGTGCTGCTTTCACTGACTTTGAGCATAGCAGAGCCCATGGCTTGGAATCTCTTTAAGTAGATGCTGACAGATGCTTCATCTTGCGGTGGATTCCAAAACAACCAGCATCTATTCCCCCCCTTCTCCCCACACTCCAGAGTAAGCAGCAGCAATAAAAAAATAAATACACAAGGAGATAGGATGCTGTTCTGTGAGAGCTATTCCCTCCTCTGCCCCTCTTTTGGCTAGCTGAGCTATTTGCCTTTTTATATTTTGGCTTTACACTGCTGGTGGGAATGTACATTCCTCGTGATTTCAAACAGCTGGATTCTGTATTTGAGAGATCAATCTCCCAAAGTTCAGTCTAGATTTATGCAAAATTTACATAAACATGAACACAAATATATAAATAAATAAATACAAAAGCTTTTAAGCACATCCCCTTGCTTCCCATCCCTTCTCATTGGAGAGGGTTTCTGGGTATCCCAGATTAACTACTGAAAAGCCAGAAAAGCCTCAATGCAGCAGTGCTTGCTTTCTGGGAAAGATCCCAACAGCTGGAGTCTTCTCTGTGGGGCACTGTGCCTGGCTTTGGATAGGGCCCCTGGCATTAGGGTCCAAAGGAGGATGGGCAGAAGTGTGTGGGTGTGAGATGTGCACATGCACAAACACAGAAGGATATATCAGCTTCTGACTGCACAGCCCAACAACCAGGGGTTTGCTGGTGGGGATTTTACTTCTATCTTTTGTGAAGGGGCAGAGGAAAGTACATATTTCTCCCCCCCACCCTTTCATCATTCATTGCAATCTCAAGCTTCCTGTATTTGAGTAAATAATGTTATCATCAGTTTCCAGAAATGGTTTGGGACAAATTCTTCTTAGAAGTCCTTCCCACGCAGTTATATTTTGGTGTCCTTTATTTCCCAGGCAGACCTCATGGTTAGGCTATATCAGTTTCCCCTCCCCATCCATCAGCTGTCTCCTCTCCCAGGATAGGACCACCTAATGTGATGTGTTGTAACTGCTGGTGGAAAAATCGTCAGCAGAGTTTGCCATGCCATGGTTAGGAGGATGCGGGTTTTCACTGACAAAGCAGGCTTTGAAAATTGAAAACAGCAGCTAAAATTTATTTAGCATTTATTAGCATAAAAGCCCTCAGAATCTGTTTGTAAGTTGGCTCTCTGAGATATACAGAGAGTCACACACATGCCAGGAGCCTGATGATTTTGCAGGACACGGCATGAGAAACCATAACTCACTCAAGCTGTGCTGCTGTGATGAGAGGCTGCTGTCTCCAGAGGGCAAGCCTCCTCCCATCCTTCCAAACACAGGTGCCTAGCACAGGTCTGGCTTGGCGTCTGCAAAGCCTGGCTGACCAGGGGAAGAGCCTCAACTCGGTCCTGAAGGCTGTAATTTTAGCAAAAAATCACTGTGAGTCAAGCCCATGATTCACCTGGCCTCAGCTGCAGCTGCTGCCCTGGGGAGCAGGGCTGACTGCCTCCTTGGGCAGACTGTGGCACGAGGTTGCAGCCACCTCACCCACTCTTGTAATATGGGAGATAGGCATCTGTTCTGGCCAGCACAAGGGTGAGACAGGCTTCTCAAAGGCCCAGGAGTAGCTTCTTCTTTTGGTTGTTAGAATGGGCCACCAGTCTACAAACCATCCACGCCTCTCTCACCTCTAGCTGCTGGGCTGTGGGCCACACTCCCATACAGCATTTTCATCTCTTAGAATAATAGATTCGTAGAATTTCTTAGGTTGGAAAAGACCTCTAAGATCATTGAGTTCAACAGGTAACCCAGCACTGCCAAGTCCACCAGAGAACCATGTCCCCAAGTACCACATTTACATATATTTTAATTATTTCCAAGTATAATGACTCAACTACTTCCCAGGAAAGCCTGTTCCAATGCTTAACCAACCTTTCTGTGAATAAATTTTTCCTAATATCCAATCTAAATCTCCCCTGGTGCAGCTTGACGTTGGAGAAGAGATTGATGCCCAACTTGCTACAATCTTCTGTCCTCCTGGGTGTTTCCTCCGTATTACAACCACAAGGAGAAATGCTAAAAGCCTTGGCTTTGATGATGAGTAACAAACATGGGCCATGGATGAGCAAAGCTCCATGGTTGAGATCCCTCACCTCACACTCATCATCCTTTGGAAGTCATGAAGATTTGTGTACGGAATCTGACCTAGGCAGCTTTGGCTGAAAGGGTTTATGGAAGATCCTATAACAGTGAGCTCTGCAATATGTCCTTAATTGTAATAATTAACCAGATTACAGATGATCCTAGGCCTGTGTCTGCACAAATTGCAGGTGCATTGAGGACAGCTAAAATACTAAAACTACATGAGCAAGGCACACTTTGGATGGTCAGTGTGTGGGTCAGCACAGCTGTGAGAAGGAGAAGAGTCCTCAAGAAAAGAACAACATTATAAATTTCTTTTTGTTAGCTTTTGCTAAAAAGTAACATAAAAGGGCAGTGCTGAAATTGGTGAGCTGATGCTGTGAGTGTGGCTTAGGAAAGACCCCTGGCCTGTTTTGTGGCAGGATGTCCTACCACAGAAAGGAACAGCTACTCTGCTGTTCAGCGCCATGTTTCCTAGCCAGCAAGTCAGGATAGGAGGGGGAAGTCTTGGGTAAGGAATGACTGACTTGAATCTCTGCTTTTGATGAGGATTTTACCTCAATGCTATGTTTCAGAAAGAGTCCCTCTGGTCCCATCCAGATGGCAAGCTCAGGTTCTGCAGCTATGCCCTCCCGAGGTGCTTCAGCCGCAAGCTGTACAAGGTGTGTGGAAACAACTACAAACAAAAGCAACTTGCTCTTATGTTCTCTCTTTCCTGCCCATTTGCAATTTTGATTGGATGACAGTGCCTAGAGAAATCAACTCAGCCTCTGTGAGGGATGGTAAGCCTCAGAATAGGGCATAAAACCAGCTGATATTTTAAGAGAGATGATTAAAATAGACATCTGCAGGGCTCAAAGAGTACAGCTGCTAAATGCAGCTTTGAGAGTTGAATCAGCAGATTCAGGTACAGCGCTGTCCCAATGCATTTCAGCTCTCCATGTTATTTTGGTGCACACATCCTAATGTACATTGAGATGGTGTACCAGACCTCACATAAATTACACTATTGAATGCAGCATGGTGCTCCTTTCAAATGTAGTCTGTCATGTCACATGGGTCTGCTGTGCTTTATTTTCACATTTCAGAGAAGCCAAAGACATGTAGTGCATCCCAGAGTATCCTTTATCTGTCTCCCCAGCCCTCTTCAAAGGAGACCCCTATCTTGCCATGGTGGAAGAGTTTAAATCTTACTGAACTGTAATTGTCAAGAGGGGAAGAATGCAAATATTTGAAACCTGATGGGAAGTGTTAAGGGGAAGAAGCCCATGAAGGGATGTTGTTAGGCAGAAGGGCTCCTTTTATATTTCTAGATTCTTGCACTGTGAAAGAAGAGCAGACCCCTCAGTAATGTTCAGGACCAGATAGAGCAACCACAGATGCATCTACAGAGACAAATCCTATGGATTGCCCCAACAGTCTTGCCAGAAGAGAGGATAATTAATTCTAATTCCTTTGGAGAGCTGCAGTGTGTTTATCCCGGGGATTCCCTGGGAACACTCATGTTGGGGATGTGGTGTAACACTGTGTGGAAGTGCTAGGACTTCCATCCCTTTGCTCTTTGTCCTTCCTGGACTGGTTGTGGTGGCAGGTTAAAGGGGGACTTAAAACACAGTAATGTCTCCCCACGGAATTGCCTCCCTAGTCCATTACCCAGGAGGAAATCCCTCCCCTGAGAGCCTCGTGCTTTCACCTGCATTGTGAGAAGGTAAATTACGCTGCTGTAAGGAACCATCTTGATAAGCTGGCTCAAAAAAGCCAAGTATGTACTTTGCAAACCATGCTATTAGCCTTCCTTTTACAGTGGAGCTGACTCCTGGGGTTGGGCCTGTCTAAAATAGGTAGTTATTTAACACACTAGAAAGTGATTGTCCTGTATTTAAAATAATTTCAGGTTGTACAGTTGCTGACCTCAGCCTGGACACGTGAGGGGCAACTGCCTGCCTGTGGGCTGGCTGAAGAATTGTCCTATGGACACAGCTGAACCCATTTTTAACCACCCCACAATGTGTGTTGCTCACAGCAGAGTCACAGCAGCTGCAGGGACTGGGAAGCCTTCCTGTTTTTTTCATTCCTGGGGGAAAAGCCATGCAGCAGTGACAACCAGCAAGTTCCTGGGCTGGGTAGTCAGAAGCTAAGCCCAGAATGCCTGTTGCCACCAGGTGCCTTTTGTCTCCTCGAGGGCATCACAATTCTTTGTTGACATTTTGGGTTGCATTCTGGCCTCTCTAATATCTGGCTTCTTTAATTCTGGCCTGCTAAGAACTGGTGGGAATTCAGAATTTCCTCTTAAAACAGTCTGCACTTTGGACCTGGACTGTCTGGTGTCAGCTTTGCTCTGGAGACCTGTGCCCAGCGGGTGGCTGCTCCCATGGTTTGCTGACTCCCTTGGATATAAACGCTTGGGGCAGGGACACCAGCCCCTCCTTGGGGGCAAACCAATGGGCCCCGGTGTGCAATGGGGGTGTAGGAAAAGGATCACCAATGGGTAGGAAACCCAGGGGCCTGCGCTCAGCAAAAGCACTTCCATAAGGTGTCATGTTCCTGGGAGATGTCTGCCTGCAGCCATGCACAGCTTGGCTTTCTGTGCCATGTGCTAGAAGCAGCCTCTTCTCATCCTTCTGTCAGCTTTTGAATGTTCACATTTGATATGCTGTCTTGAACCTTCATTTTCCCTGCCTTATTTTTGAATTCTTTCTGGATTTTTTGTTTGGAAACAAGTTTTCTGTTACAGCTTCAGCTACACAGGCTTCAAGGCCCTGTTGACCTGCTGCAACAAATTCCCATTTTCCCTCCCACCTTATTTTTACCTCTTTTAGGATCTCTTGCCTTTAGCCCAGTGACTACTAACTGGAAATCTTGATATAATTGTGCTTATTTCTGTAAACAATTTTGAACAAAAGGGAATGGTATCCAGTGTTGTAGTTTTAGCAGAACATGGATTTCTAAATATTTACTAAATTAGCAAACTAACCAAAAAGAAAAAAACTCCCCAAGAGAGGCTGGCAGCACTATCAGCTAGTGCTAAGTGTTTTGCTGGAGCAAATGCACTCCATGTCCTTGGGGATATTTACTGTCTGCAACAGGATCTGACAAATGGTGACATCAGAGGAATCCCCGTTTTATATGACTTGGTGCCAAAAACACCAACTCAAGGGCAAGGCTGGGATCATGCTCCTCCAGAAGTATGGTTTTGTTGCAGAGAGCATTCTACAAGTGCTAACTGAAGTTACATCGTGCCTCCAAAATTTGCCCTTCTTTGCACAGGGTGGGCTGGCACCTGCTTGTCATTGTTGAGCTGGGAAGACAAAGGAAGCCACAGGCTTCCTCTCTGAAATCCTTATGTTTTCCCAAATTATTACCATCTACACCTGAAATTTTGTGTAAAATTTAAAACTACGAGCTCACAATTACTGAAATCACAGAGGCAGAAGAAATTCCCAGGAGTGAAAGTGAAACATCAAATAATGGTAAATCCAGCCTAAAACAAAAGTCAATTTTATAGCAATCCAAAGGGAAACACAGTGACACAGTTAGGCCAAAGTGAAGTAATTAATCAGCAGCATGGATGGAAACTACAGGGAAAAGCTAATGCTGTGCAAACACAGCCTGCCCACTCCCTTCCTTCTTCATGATTCCCTAAAAAGAACATCCAGCCAGCCACATGCTAGGGCTCTCCAGTGGAAGACAAGGCTCAGGATCATGGCTCATGGTGGGAGTTAGCTGTTCCTTGAAGCTTCTGTTGTACTCTGCCAGGGGAGAAAGGAGGTCACTCCTTCCTTCTGACTGATTTAGAAGACATCTTATCTTAGGGATTATTTCTTGAAGAAAAAATTCATTGGAGATTTTGGCCTCCGAAGTGAACTCTGTGTCTGCCTACTCCCATCAGTGGGTGATGGTATCAGTTTCATAATAGTATTATGTGGCATTGTGACATACTGGGATAAATCTGACTATGATTTGCCACTTACAGAGCATCCAATATTCAAAGATATTTTGCCCTTGTTGTCTCTGTTTAGTTGCGGTTACTATCATAAAAAATCCCCAAAGCCCCACAAAAACAACAAAACAGGAGCAAAATCTGCTTTACAAAGGTCCTGAGAGCTGTAGGAGTAACAGTCTTGTTTCCTGAAAATCTTTGACCATCTCAGGGGAAATTGGCTCATGTCAGAATCTTGTGATAGAATGCACTGGGAAATTTTGCAGAGTGAGTCTAGCTTTGGTCCTTGGATACATCTTGTGTCCTGGCTCTAGCCTCACTCCTGTACTAGGCTGCCAGGACTTGGTTTCTTGAGTTTATGGACAAGGGTTGGTGACTTTGTAAATTGCTTGGGACAGTGACCTTGGAGAAATGTTGTAGTAGCAAAGCATGAGGGATGTGTACACAATACAGTCATTAGCAACAAAACCTGATCAAGGTCTACAATCTGTACAGGGAGAGGATATTTAATTTCCTCACTTGCCACCTTTGTTCCATTTCATCAGGTGTCTGTGGTTTTGATCACAGTCATGCTTGGAAAACATAGGAAAATATGGCTAGGTGGTTTAACTGGATTAATGTTGTCCCTTGAGAAATAACCACCAAAAAGTCAGCCTCAGTGATGGTGGCTGCATTCCCAATCCAGCCTGGATTAGTCAGTCCTTACCTATCCCCAGCACACCCCAAACCTGCAGAGACAACCCATGTATCTGTTTCTGAGACTCATATTTCCTCTGAACAACTATTCCTATGTCAGTGAAGCCAACCTGGAAATTAAGCTCCTCAATGCTCCTGCTATTCCCCTCTTGTCTTTATTACTTCTTTTTTTTCCAGGAGCTGAGCTTACCAGTGACCTAAAATGAACTTCACCTACAGCAAGATCTCACTTCCTAATCAACAGCAACCAGTACCATGACATCCTGACAAATCCTGCAGACAGACTCTCCTGCTGGGGACAGCCCCTGCTCTCTCACTGGCTGCATCACAGCTCTTTTCTGCTGAGAGAAAACGCAAAGCTGTCAGCGGAACCCAGATTTAAAGCAGAGGTGCCAAGAGATAGAGTGCTATGGGGAGGAAAATGAAATATTGCTTGCCTCTGCCTTTGCACAGCTGCTGTTTTCTAGGATGTGTTGACTTAGGAAAGTCTTTCTTTGTGTAGTCCTCTTTCAGATGTTGCTTAAGTGCAAATATGGGCTGTTAGTTCAAATTTAGTAACAATCAGGATTGATGGAAAATCTCATAGTAGGATGTGACAAAGAAATTCAATTACATACATACACTTGATTTCTATGCTAATAAGACTTACAGTAGTGCTGAAGAAACTGCATTCTTGGCTACAGTGGCAGCTGGGTTTTGTCACTGAATACTGTGTTGGCAGCATACTAATGACTCATTTCTGACTGCCGACAGCTTCTCAAGTGACTTTGTGCAGTGATTTAAAGCCTGGTGCCAAGCCCGCAGGAGCCATTGCGCCAGTCCTGGGACCTCTTTGAAGTCAGTGGAAATTATGCTGGGGAGTGCAGCAGGGTCAGGCTTTGGGTTAGCAAGCACTGCAGTCAACTTCAGCAAGGCTGGGGTCAGGCAGATAACCTGAATTTGCTTTCTTACCTGAGAGACAGGTGGTGTGAATAGACTGCATTTGTGTTGGCAGCTGACTTGAAAATGGTGCAAGTTTTGGAGGTGGGGTTTGAAGCAGGAAAGGGGAAATTAAGTTACAAATGGTGAATTTGCCTGCAAATTTCAGAGAACATCTCTTCGTTCCAAGATGACATGAAGATGGTGGTGTGGGCAGCCTCCCCATCTTGCCCTTTATCCAGTGTACAAGGGGTGTGCAAGGGTGGTAAGGTGACAGTGAGATGGTAGTAATCACTTAAATGTTACTTGTGCTCAGGGAGTTGGTATTTGTATAGGGGCTGAAGGGAAGGCAAGTGGCAACTGCAGCTTGGTTGGATTTTCCCTGCTGGCCAAGTCCCAGGCAGAATTATGACAATGCCTCCATCCTTTTAACACTCACAGTTGAAAACTGCATATTCTCATCCTCTACAGGACAAAATGGAGCCCTGATATAAGTAAGTGCAACTCCCTGTAAGCTAGCTTGCACCTCAAAGGGATGGCAACATGAGACTGGAGCAAGATGTTCCAGTCAAATGTGAGTGTGCTTTTTATTTAAAGTTTAATTAATACACCATCCTAAGTCTGTGCCCAGCAGCCTTGGTGATACAGAGCAGCAGTAACAAAATGAGGCCAGCACCACTTGCAATTCTGAGTAGTGTGTGGTTTGAAGGATATTCCTCCATATCCTGTTCTTGGAATATTCCTTATACATCTCTTTCAAAGGGAAGAAAAATCCAGAAGTAAATTCTGTGAAGAAGTGGGCAGCTCGTGTTCTCTTACACGCTCAAAAAGAATTGGATTTTGGGTCCCAGAAACTGAGAGTTTGGTAATAATCGGAACTTTGATGGTTTTTTTTAATACCATACCATGGGTAT
Source organism: Melozone crissalis (assembly GCF_028551555.1). NCBI lineage: Eukaryota > Metazoa > Chordata > Aves > Passeriformes > Passerellidae > Melozone > Melozone crissalis. Next base: position 29,201,639 of record NW_026535782.1, on the reverse strand, counting down.
TCATCTTGCTTGAGGACCCAAGAAAAAACTCCAAAACATATTTATTTCCCACAGGTACATATACCAAGTAATTTATTCAAAACTTGGACAAAATTTTTTTCCATGGTACATTGGAGGCTTACTGCTAATTATTGCATTTGATTCTCACCTGACATAAATACAGCAACCTGGTGACTCTTAGAGCTGAGCTGCTGCAAACTGGTGGGCACCTTGGCCCAGTGGGATCTGTGCCTGAGATACAGATTGTTTGCATGGTTTGTCTTGCATTGGTTACTGAGCTGAACTGAGGCTGGATCTCACCTGCACCTTGCATGGCTAAGGTAAACCATGTGTTGGTGAAGAAGACAGATGCGTGGTGGCACGCAGTTTGTGAGGTGTCTGTGACATGATGGGTGTCTCTGGAAGTCTCTCACCCTGACAGCGCAGCCCTGGTCTGCCAACGCACCCCTGCATGGCAGCAAAGAGAGATGCCTGGCTCTCAGAGGGTGCAGGTGGCCTTGTGAGAGCCCTGCTCTCCGTGGGGGTCTCAGAGTATCCCCACTCCAGCAGGAGCTGGGGCACAGCAGTTTCGGAGGGAGCGTCGGCACAGATCAAAGCTGTGCCTGGGAGCACTCTCTGCTTCTGCGGGGCTGCGGCAGCGCTGCCCAGGAGAAAGCATGGCACTCGTGCTCCAGGCAAACAGGCTTTTGTTCCCCAAAGCAAATAACCTTATCTGGGGGAAACTCTTTCATACACTTATTTGAATCGAATAGGAAGTCTGTGGTATTTAACTTTGCTATTAAAATGAGCACTTGGCTGATTTTGCAGATGCTCAATGCATCAGTAAAAACTGGAAAGTTAAATTTTTTAAAAAAGAAATTTTCCACTAGGTTCAAGCTGTTCCATTATATTTACCAACTTGTAATTATGTGTACTTACATTGTGCTCCCTCTCTATATACACTTATAATTATATTGCTGTATATCTATATGTATACACACACAGAGCTACTTATTCTTCCTGGTAGACAGACCTGCAGTATTTACTGCCTTACATTAAAGCTAGTCACACAGGAAATCTGTAGGCACAGAGCATCTCTACAGGTTCATCACTCATGCTGAGAATGGAAACAAAGGGGAAGGGAGAAAGCAAAAGGAAGGAAAAAAAAAAACCCAGAAATTTCTGCATTAAATTTGTTGCCTTTGACAAAAGGTGCCAGTGCTGTGAGGGTGACTCAGGGGAGAGCCAAGGTTTTGGCTCAGAGTAGAGAACCAAGTTGAGGAGGCAAGGTAAGTGCAGTGCTGCAGCAAGAATTGGCTCCCCTAGAGCCACAAGGGTGCCTCCTGGGGAGACATGGGGGAAAGGGAAATAAATTTCACATGTTGGAGAGGGGGAATTTCCAAAGAATGGTTTTCCTTCTCCTCACCCCTGCAGAAAGGTGTCTTTGTACCTTCCACTGCTCATGCCATAGGCTAAAACTTACCACTGAAGCTACAGAAGATGGCGTCAGGTGCAGCAGAGGTGTTGGTGATTTGTATAGCTTGAAAAGTGTGGTGTGGATCTTTAAGGACTAAAATTAACCCAGAGAATAACAGAAGTTTCATGGTTTTTTTTAATTCCTGGGAGTTTCCCAGCAGATGCTTTTAAATTTTGCCTTCATTAGCTTGCAACACTCATTTTCCGCTAACCAGAGTCAGAATTGTTGCAGGATGAGTAGAGGCTCAGAAAGCCAGTCCCACTGGTCCATGTTTGTGGTATTTTTACATCTCACTAGAATGCAAAAACGCCTTCTCTCCCTGTGTTTCTCTACAGAAAGCTTTGGGAGTGATTACAATCCAACAGCAATTGCTCTTCCTTCTCCAACACATCTGGAGATCAGTTATACCCTGTGAGCACCTGTATTCCACAAAAACAGCAATAAAATCACGGCATCTCAATCTGAACATCAGTATTTTAGGGCAGGGCTGGTTTGCTCAATGGTTCTGTTCTGTTGTAAACTGCTGATGGCTGTGCCAGATAAACCCATCAGACATTAAATATTTAATTTTGAGTGTCTGTGTGGAGCTGATTTTTCATTCCAAACTTGCTGCCAAAGTAGTTCCACTGTTTTCCAAAATGGAGTCAGTGAAAAATGTATTATTTTACCTGTGTTAAGACATCCTGGCAGAATTGTGTACTTGTGCAGGTAAGGCTCATGGAAACACAATACTGGCCTCACCAAAACACCCAGGCAGTCACACTGCTGTCTGGCGCTTCAGGGTCCTTTTTACTGCTGGCAAATGCCAGAGGAGTCCAGGAATGTGCCAGCACAAAACATCTCACCCCAGCTCTGTGTATAAGTGAGAGGATATCAAACACTGCTGCCAGCTCTCCTGTTGGCTCAAGTGGCAGAGGTCCCTTCTTCTGAGCTCTGAACTCCCCCTTGGAATGTGTTCCTGGAACCACACACAGCACAATTTGTGTCCTGGGGACCTGAATTCCTGTTTTTTGACCCCAGAAAATGCCAAGTGGTTGTGTTTTAAGACTGCCAGGCTTGCAAAGCCAGGGTAGCCTTGCTGCAGTCCCCTCTGACACACTGATGGAACCTTTAATTACATGGCCAGGCAGTGTTTTCCCTCCACAGAACTCCTGTGCCTTCCAGGGCTTGGGATGGCTGGTGCTTTTCTAATGAGCATCTGTTCAATATTTGGTTTTCTCCTCCTTCCGCAGCGTGTGGTTCTAGGGACCATTATTCAAACCCTGCTATGAATACAGAATTATCAATTTGTTTGTAAGCTCTTCTTTTCTCAGTGCTCCTTGCTTAACACCTCTGTGCCTCACAAATGTAATTTTGCAAGTCTCAGGGGACAGGAGAGAAAGGAGAAATTAGTAAGGCAGAAGAAGCCATTCCACTGAAGTGAGAGGATTTTATTTCAGATGCACGCCTTGCAAAGTAAATGAACAAATAAATTTAACATTTAGCTGTTGATTAAATGAGAAGAGGAGGGACAGCATGCAGCAGGGTCCACGTGCTGGCAGCAGGAGGGCTGCACACAGCTGCAGTGCTGGTGGGTGAGCAGGGCTCCACAGCCCTGCCCTTCTTGCTGCAAGGCAATGATGGGTGGTTTCCAGCTCCCTTTACCTGCTCTCTTCCACTCATAAACCCGGCATGTTTTAGCCAATTACAAATCTTCACAAGGCTGAGAAGGAAGGGGGTGACAATTGTAATACATTCAGTGACTTATGGCTGCCCTTCCAGTGCATAAATGCTAATAAAGTCAATGGTACTTGGAGGAGTGTGCTGGAAAAACTTGGATTAGTCTGTTCAAAACAGGCTGTCTAACCTAATCTACCCATTGTCACCAAGTTTAAAAATTAACAAATTCTCATAGTTCCCAAAACTGAACTGGAAGCAGTTTGGTTTTGTTTTGGCTAAGGTCCGAGGACTGTTTGAAGGGTGGAGCTGCAGAGAGTGATGCTGACAGACTCTAGGTGACTGCTGTGCCAATTAACCTCCTGAAGGTAGATCAGGTCACCAGCAGTAGCTGGCAGTCACTGATTATGATTTAGCTCTGGTTTTCAGAATATCTTCAGACAAAGCAAATACACAGATTCAAGCAAGTCTGCAGCAGGAGGCTGCAGACACACAGGTCTTCATACACTCACTCTCTTGTTCATCGTGGATAAGATTTCCCTTCAGGAATCCCAGGCTCCTGAAAGCACGGGAAAGACTTATCTTGGTGGAGGAAGATCAGGACAGGGAACATTTAAACTAACTGGACACACAGAAGCCTGTGGAACCTGACAGATGAAGCCAGAGCTGGCATTGTCATTGTGAGGCCACTCTTAGCTGTCTTTGGAGAGTCACATCGTTTGGGAGAGGTTACTGGGAAACAAAGTAAAGCAGATGTCCTGCTTTCTTCAAGAAGGGCAAGAAGGTGGATGCAGGGGATTACAAGCCAGTCAGCCTCGCCTTGATCCCTGGGACAGTGATGCAGCAAATCACTCTGGGAACCACTTCTAAATGTGTGGAGGATGAGAAGGTGGCTGGGAGCAATGAGTGTGGATTTATGAAGTGAAAATCATGTCTGACCATCCCAGCAGCCTTCTACAGTGCACTGACTGGCTTTGTGCTTGAGTAGAGAGCAGTACATTGTTTATCTTGATTTTAGCAAAGCTTTCAACACTGCCTTCAGTGATGAAGTACAGGCTACATAAAAGGATGAAGGGGTGGGACTAGACTGTCTACAGAGGCTAGTTCCAGCTTCAACTGTTCCATGATTCCAAAACAGGAGCAGGCTTTACTCTTCCAGCTTAATACAAGTAATTATACTTGCCTTTTAGCAAGCAAATTCTGAGTGCACCCAGGGCAGTTGGATGAGTTGTCTTAGGTGTCATTTTGCTCTGAGAAGAGACTTCTGCCCTTGATGAAAATGATGATAAAACTTTAAGTTAAAATGAGAGTGGATAACACCATGGCTCATTGGCAGAGCAGTCTTCTCCTTTCAGGTCTGTTATCTTCTCTGATGAGCCAGAGTGGTATTTGGATGAGAGCACCCTCCAGCCAGCTCCCTTAGGAGCCAGCACAGCACAAAGCTGCTTGTAACTTTGTGCTTCTTGGTGAACACTGATGGGCTACACCCAGCCTGGGAGCTGGGTCAACCCCAAAGTCTCTTCATGGGACATGCAGTACTCCAGGTTGTTGTAGGCACACACTTTGTGGTGAGTGGGGCTGGGGCTGAGCCTCATCCCCAATGGGCTGCAGCTGTGCAGAACAGGTGAGCAGCATTGGAGACAATGAGACAGGGAGTGCCCAAGTGCACTGACCGACCACCAAAGGGAACAGAGGGCACACAGGTGCAAAGTATGTAAGATGAAGAGCTGCAGATGCTTGAAGCCTTCTGCGGTGGTGGTTGTGCCCCTGCCGTTGTCCTGCAGCAGGTGAGTTCAGGAGAGTAGTTTGCCTGGCCCAGGGGAGGCTGAGGGCTTCCTGCATCCAGCAGAGGGTGAAAGGCACCAGTACATCCACCCACGACATAGGCTGCAGCAGCTGGGGAACTGCTTGCTCCAGGCATCTTCCCCTGGGACTGAATTTTACTCACAATTCATAAAGTTGAGAAACACAAGGTGAGATTAGAAAATTGCTGCAGGGAATTGGAAAGCCCAGCTGGAGCTGGGAGCGAAGGTCTGACCGGATATCGGCACCCGGCAGCGAGCCTTGGCTTTATTCCCCAGCACTGACAGACAGAGAGATGTGAGCAGGAGCTTCACAGGATGATGGTTACTATGGCTACCCCCACACTGTCCATCCTGGCATCCATCTGCTTGGCTCCCAGCACTGCAGAGATAGACTGCTGCTTTTGAAAGCTGATGATAATTTATCCTTGCTGGCTGGACAGCGATGACACCCTCCTCCAAGATCAATTTTGCCCAGTGTTTTTTTAAGCTATGAAAACTGTTCTAATAGCAAAGTCATATTGACAAAGAGGGTGTTGTTTCCTTCCAATAGTTGTGTTATTGTTCCCAAATAAGGGGTGCAGTGATAATGGAGAGGTACCACTATGTCCCCAGCACACTGAAACACCCACCATCTTCAGTGGGAATTTAATCCTTCAGATTTACTGTGGACATTGTGTATCCCAGCCAGCATATTGTGGTAGTTTGGCACATTCAGAGAGCAGGGAGTGGAAGTCAGAAATGCAGAAACTGCTGTCCCTAGTTGTTTGTTCACGAGCCTTTAGGATGACCATATACACAGATTGTGGGATAAACACATAGATATTGTGTCACAGACTGGGTAAGAGTGAGGCACTTGCTGCTCTGCATACAGCTGTTTGGGGGCTTTGCTGGCAGAATTAATGCAAGGGGAAAGTGCCACATAATGTGAATGACAATATCAAGCACCGATTTTGCAATAAGTTTTTTAGAAAAGCTGTGCCTGGAAATTTTTTTAAAAATGTTTGTTTAAATTTAACAAATCAAAAATTAATTTCTTCCTCAGAAAGAGGATCAAATAGAATTTTCATTTATTTCCACTGCAACAATCCTCTGTGTGAATATGGTCTTTCATTTAGAAACTGGTCTAGGATGACAAAAATTCTACTAAATATCAATTCACTTGCTGTTGCAGTTTCTTAGTCCTCATCATTCACTACTGCTGTGATGGTCCTATGAAATGTTTTATATGGGTATCCCTCTTTGGAAAAGTCCTGCAAAAGCAGAACTCCTGATAGACTCATAGCTGACATTGATGAACTACAAGGGACTAGGTTGTGCTATGCAGGTAAATATGAAAAGCACAAACTTAGGTACAGTGCAGGTTGATTTTGTGCATATTGTATGCATCCTTTTGAGGTGGCTGCCTTGAATGCAGAGTATGGTTTTGTTTACTTCTTGGACTGCCACTGGCATCCAACACAGTGGTGGCTTCCTCCTCCTGTGTCACTGTGCAAGTAGGGTGTAATGTGACAGCAAAAAATGATCCACATCCAGGCATAGGTGTGTGCATGCATGTGTATCTTTAAAAATACAGGTCTATTTCTGCTTGGCAGCATAAATCCATTTAAAAAATCAGTTTCCATGCCTGACCTTTTGTGTAGCAGATGCTGGGCTGCAGGAGGTATTGGCTTTCTAGGAGAGGGTGGATTTGTGTTCATAATCTTGCGACCTTAGTCTGATTGTTTAGGGATGTTGAAGAGCAAGATGAATGGTATGCCCTACTGACATCCCACTCTCCATATTCCAGCTTGCCTGTTGGCTTGGTCAATATATATAAGGGGGTTAGAATACATTAACATTATTTTCAGATGTCTGACTTTTGGAAAACTGTTTGTTTCAGTTTGCCAGATGGCTGAGGAAAGAGCAGTTTGTGCTTTGTGCTAAATGTTTGTGTGAGAATCTGAGGAAGCAGAGTCAAATTAACATAAAAAGCCATTGTGGTCTTCCAAAATCTGGGAATGAAAAGTCAGTGAAACAGAAGAAGCCATCACCTGCCTAAAATACAATTAATTTCAGCTGTAAATGTGGCCAGCTCAGTGACTGTACTTATCTGAGTGCACAAGCCTCAGATGTGATTAGCCATCAAGAAATGAAGCATCATTCTGGCACTGGTGTTAGGCATCTCAGCTCCATCATCTATATGCCAAAGATTATATCATGCCCTCAGGAAACCAATCTACTCTGTGTGTCCAACTTCTACCCTGAAAAGTGTTAGAAAAAATCAACAGGAAATGTCATCCTGACTGCAAGTCTGCATCCACTTGAATCTGAATCTAATCTACTCAGGATATAAATGCATGCTTTTGATCTGGAAATGTGGTGCCCTTGACCAAAACTTGTTCCACTCCTATGACCTCCCACTAAAAGTTATTTGTGATAACCAGGAGTAGATTTACTGGAGGCAGGATGGAGGGCTGCAGCCCATGCTCCCTGCACCCTGTGTCTAATGTGGGCTCATGTTGGGACGGGTGGGCTGTGCAAAGGGCTGCTCAAGGAGGACTGTGCGCTTTGGCCTTTCTGCTCCCCAAGACTGCCAAAGACAGACCTTTTTTCTACTCTGCCTCCTGGAAGTGGATCTGGGGACTGAGCTTTTGCAGAGATCCAGCCTGAGGAGGGGCACTGGGCAGAGGTTTCCTCCGAGGGCAGCGAGATGTTGCCCCATTGTGCTAAGGGGGAGGTGGAGTGGGTCTGTCTCTACAGCTCTGAGAAGAGCATTCCAGATTTATGATTAAAACCAGCTCTGCAATAATGCTTGGCTTTTTAGAGGTGAGAACAATTTGTTTGCTGTGTCCCCCAAGACTCTTCCTACTGGTTTAGCTCAGAGGATATAAAATGTATTTCAGAGTCACTTTCAACAGTACCAGTGCCCCTTTATCCCTTTTTTCCTCCCAAAACATGATGGCTCTTGCCAGCCTTCCTCTGAACACTCACACTCATGTGCACACCACAAGTGACCACAGCTTCACTGCAAAGATTTCACTGCAGACACTGTTCTAGGATATCCAAAGCAGACTAGAGCTCTGTTGACCTTTATCCTATCTCACAAGCTTTCCCAGATTTTCTGAAACTATGAAGGGAATGTGCTGTACACAGAGCAATTTGAAGCAATACAGTTGTCTCATTTTTAAAGGCAGGAAGTGAAAATGCAATTTTAACTCCCCTGCAATTGCCAGTGAAGGTAGGGATCATGTAATGGCATTAGCTGGAATTTAACTGCAGTTAATGAAAACATGGCTATGCACTAGAAAAAAATGCCATTAGATTTCCAATGACACGAGTAAATAATGTCGGGAATGTTGGACCAGCTGAGATGCAAATGCTTTGGACCAGTCATTGCATAGATACAAGGGAAATAAAGGAGAGTTAACCAGGAAAGGGGAATGGGCACTCCCCTGCGTGGGAGTGTGTTGCCCAGTACATTAGAGAAGAACCACACAAGCATTCAGGTCCACATTTAGATCATGGCAGGAACAAGCTCTAGTGAGGAAAAGTCCCTGGCCTCAGAGATGTTTAGAAAAGCCCAAGAAGCACAGTTGCTGAAAAGGATTACCACTGCTTTGCTTTTAATTTGGGCCCTCAGGGCACTGGTTAAATAACTTGCCCAAGGTAATAAATAAGCCTGGAGGGAAGCCCAGCCACTGAAATCCTATCCAAGTGCAGTACAGTATCTACTCTTGTTCTGCTGGGATGTGCGAGCTCTGCTCCGCTCAGCTCAGCTGCTCCCTGTGCTCTGCCCCAGGCATTCTGGTGCTTCAGGGAGTGGGTAAAGGAGTAAACCAGGTTTGCTGATTGTGTGTACTTAGCACTGAACACCTTTAGTTACTCTTAAGATCAGCAGAGTGTAGTAAATGTGAGTCGTTGAGGCAATGGGCAGGAAATGTCACTGTGATGTTCAGCATAAAAAGAACAGTAGCTCCCCACGGCGCTGCCTGTGGTGTGGTATGGCCAGAGGCACTCCAGCTCCTATGAGGAGCAGCTGAGGGGCAAAAGGAGGCTCAGGGGGAGACCTTATCGTACTCTCAGCTGCCTGAAAGGGGTTTGCAGCCAGGTGGGGATCAGTATCTTCTCCAGGGTAACCAGGGATATGAGAAGGAAATGGCCACATGTTGCACCAGGGGAGGTTTAGATCGGATAGTGAGAAAAATTTACTCACCAAAATGGTTGTCAAGCACTGGAAGAGGCTGCCCAGGGAGGTGAGGGAGTCACCTTCTCTGGAGGTATTTTAAAGACATGTAGATGTGGCACTTGGGAACATGGTTTAGTGGTGGACTTGGCAGTGCTGGGTTAACAGTTGGACTTGATCATCTCAGAGGCTTTTTCCAACCTAAATGATTCTACGATTCCATCTTCTTTTTCTACAGCCATAACCAAATTTCTCCATTGTTTTTCTTTGCTTGGGTCAGGCTCTTATCTGGGATAAGTTAGTGCAATGTACACAAGCCCTCTTCAGAGCCATAGGTGGCAGAAAAAGTGAAAAAGAGGGCTGCAGTTGCTTCAGAGAAGGAACAATTCCATTGTATCTCAATTCCATTGTATATTTAGATACATTATTTATTGGAATTTTGTTCTTCTTTCTGTGGGGAGCCCCAGTTCATTGCCCTTCAGGTGTGTCAGCTGCAGGTTTGGGTCACTCTTTGAGTACCTTTGGGAATGAGTATTGGAAACCTCTGAGACTCAGATTGGCTGTGTTAGTGCTTATATAAACATCAGACCTAACATTGCATCTCAAACAAAAAAATCCATAAATGTCTGTAATCCTCCTTGTGCTTAACTGTGTCATTTTCAGGGAAGACAAGAAGGAAAATCAATATCTTTCTAAGTATTCATTTTCTTTATTTCATTTATCCTCTGAAATACAAAATCAATAAAGAAAACACAAGGCAAGGCCTTGGGGAAAAAATAAATAATTTGCATAATTTCTTAGGATGCTGGAAAGACCTGTGTGCCCAAAAGCTGCTGTCTGTAGGTGGAGTAGAATATAGCACACATTCCTCTTGGTTTGAACTCATCACTTTATTCCCTGATATTCCCTTCAGACATGTGATTTATGCCCTTGCACATCACTCTGAAATCTGACATAGTCCTTCTTTCCTCTTGTGCAAGTTTTAGTCTCTTCTTTTTGAATAAACATAATATTCCAATTTATAAAAATCAGCTTTAAAATAGGCTTTGGGCCCTGTTTTAAGTATTTCAAAGTCAGATGTTTGATCCCCTTGGAAGCAGAGGGGATTACACATAAGCAGAGACATCTGTTTGTGTGTGAGCAGCCACACCTGGTGTCTTCAGGCTGCCTCATGCCTGGGCCTCTAAGGGCTTCTCAGATCAGCTCCTCCATGGGTGCTCTCATGTTCCAGGCCTCTTTTTTTCCTATTTTTTTTCTAATTTGAGGCATTCTCAGAGTATATCTGCTGTATTAGGCCTAACACAGAAAAATAGCTAGGGATGAGACCTTGCAAATTTCCCATTGTATCTGTTAAAGCAGTGTGCTGGGGCATGTGAAGCCGCAGAATTCTGCCCTGTTTGATCATCATCTGGTTGGCAACCTGTCCTGTGGAAGGCTTAGGTGTAATTTCAAGGGATGTTGTCCTGAATATCATGGGTCTGATCTTTTTTCACTTTACTCACTGCCTTGTGGGTTTCAGAGTGCCTTTCTTCTTCCAGGCCCCACGAGTGCCCCTGCATCACTGTGGGGAGGGCTGCTGCTCAGCCTTTCCTGACTCAGTGCTGATGAGCCTCAGTCACAGGTCTGCAGATGTGCTCCTCTCCCTGTAGGCTCTGGCAGCCTGCTGGCTTGGCTGGCTCCTGCAGATCTCACCTGTAAGTGCTTCATCTTGCTGCACATTGTTGGGCCATAGCTCCCATCTTAGGGCTGTGAGGATGCCGTTCTGTGGGGTGGTGGGAAATTGGGAAGTGCAGCACTGTAAGTGGCAGCACTTAAAATCCCCCATGAGACCTGCCTCTGGAGTTTTCTCACCTTTGGAAAATGTCCCCAATGTACAGTATTGTTTCCTCATTTTTCAGTGTCCCACTGGAAGTGACATCTTGCCTCCAACAGCCTACACTCTACCTGACTGTCTGTACAACTTGCAATGTGAGGAAACTCTGAATCAGCCTCCTGAAGTGATGATTTTATGCCCTGGAATACAATGAATATGAAGTGCTGTTTGCTTGAATAGCTGCTACAGTTATTAATAGTCTTAAAAACATCCTGGAAATTCTTTTCAGTCCATTCTTAGTACTTGTTGACCTCAAACTGGCAACCACATGAAAAAATGTAGGGAGGGGAAGCACGGATTAATACAAGAAAATAGAAACCACATGGTGAAGGGAGGGAAGATCAACAAGGCAGTATTACTGAAACAGAGGATTTCTTCTCAAGTCTCTTCCCACCTCTTCTCCTCCTCAGCATTTTTTGTCAGGGATTACTCTTTTCTAACTGTTACTCTTTTTTATTCCTGTAAAAGGGTGAGTCTGTCCTGTTGCCTTGTCTTTCTCCATGCAACAACACAGCAGAAATGGAATTTTTGACTGTTATTAATGATTGCCATGTTAATTGGAAGGAAGGCTTCTCTGATCTTTTGTGATGTTCTTAGAGGTCTCATCCCCTCCAGTTTGCATTGTCAGTAGGTTTCAGGGGGATTTGGGGCATGTTGGGATCTTGAAGAACTGGCCTGAATAGAGTAAGTGACATTGCATCTAATCCTGTCAAAAGAGTTTGAAGTGGCATTTTGCTTTATGAAAGCTGCACATTTGTACTATAATTGAATAGTTGATAGCTCAACTAATAAAGAAGGGATTTGAAAACAGATTTTTTTCAAAGCTCAGCCTATAATTCTTAAATGACTCCCTGTCAAAGCTTTGAAATCCAAAGATTATTATTTGTCAGCTAATAGAAATTGTGTATTAAAAGTCTAATCTCCTATATTTTATGTTATGTATACTACAGAGCTAACAGGACTACAGAAATATTGCTTTGGAGGCATCACATTTATTGTATCACTTCTAGGAATTTGTTGGCCCTGTCCATAAAGAGGATGAAAATGATTATTTTAACATGCATTTAGAATATGTTTTTCCATCTGGTCAGTAGAGAGGCAGGCACAGCCTTTACCTGGTGCAAAGATGGACACTTGAGCTCCCCTCACCACTTTATGTGACATTAAGGATTAATTATCCAATACTGGGTAAAGATAGAACTCTCCCAGTACCCTGTGCAATCCCCACTTCTTTTCACTACTGGTGTCTCTCAGTAGTGAAAGGATCAAGCAGGTGATAGTATTTTTCTCATTCTACTGTGTGGGTGCATCTTTATACAAATGATGAGGCTCTCATACTACCTTAGTTTCTCCCAACAGTTTTCTTGCTTGACTGTAGATTTACAAGGCTGATACAGGAGGCTGGGAATTTTGATATTGTGCTTTGTTCCTCTCATGTTTAAATAACTAGACATTAGATAGATGGCCTTCTTAACAAACGTATGACTCTTACAGTCTCAGAATCCTCTTTTGACCTTACTCATCTTCATTTTATCCCTCTGGAGAAGAACAACAAGCACACCCTGCCACCCTTTCCACCTTGTCTTCAGCATGTGGCAGTAACACGTGTGTCACCTCTACACCTGCTTTTGTCACATTCTATTGGGTGTGCAGTCAGTGCACTCCTGTACATCCCTGACTTACAGGGAAGCTTTGATGTAATCATGGCATTTCTTTTGTCATGTGACCAAAAGAGGAACCTTCTGGGGTGTTAACTGATCAGTATTGGCTGACTGGTCTTTCTGGAAAAGTGTTGCTCTAAGCTCACTGACTTGAAAACACGGCAATTAAATTGAACAGGTGAAGGCAAAGATGCCCTTTCAGATTTGTTTCAATGTTTTTTTCTGTCATCTAGCTTACTGTTTGCACTATTTTAAGATAAAACATCTTTTTATCTTCCTGTGAGTCCACATTTTATCAGAAAATATGGTTTCCATGAGAGAGTCAACATGTTGTCCATGGCTTTCTAGTAAACAGAATTCAGACCCCAGGTGATCCCAAGAGCACAAAGTTGGAGCCACAGGTCAAATATGAAGATGATAGGGAGATGACAGGGATTATCTAGCTCCTTTCTCTGGATTTAGAGCAGAGGAATTTGTACCTGTTAGCTCTGCACACTGTTCAATTCCCAACTGAAAGCCAAACAAAAAGGAAACAAAGCCTACACAGATACTGGGACATACCCAGCCAACACTTGCTCCACTTCTGACCTCTGCACCAGCAGCAAGGGCACAGGATGTGAATCTAACCAAGGCAGAGGCAGAAGAACATACAGACCCTTTCCTGAGGATTGGCTTTATATTCCCTAAAACTCCCATTACTGGCCTGAACCACCTGAGCTTGTGCTAGCAACTCCTGGCAGATGATTAGAGGATGCATTTTTCTCTTTTTTTCTCTACCATGCTGGATAAACCAAACAGCTCTACTCAGGATCAATTTTTTTTCCTAAAGAGAATTATTTACTGTTTTCTGCTGGCTGTTCAGTGCCAGCAACATAGTCCAACTTTTGCCAACATTGTGGGCAGAGGACTTAAGAAATCACCTCAAAGGATTTTGTCTGAGAAAAGTGGAGATGGAAGGGCAGTATCTGACTTTGCATGGGCTTTGAATTGCTGTAGAAGGTGTTTCTTCATTGGATCTGACCTTCCCCTGATTGATGGTGACAAGTGTTGCATTTGGGGTCGCCAGACAATTTAATGTAGGAAGAGTTGAGGGCAGTGAGTCTCCAGCCCTTAGCTCTGTTTTGCTTTGGATCCAGACATTCCTATTGTGAGCAGGCACTTACATGTTTCCCTTAGGTTAGGCTCTCCTGAGGAATACTAAAGGACAATAAATGATTGCAGTTGCACATGGCAGAAGTTTTACAAACCCATACATGGTCTAGGCATAGCTGTGAGATGGCCTGTGTTCCCTGAATTTCAAAACCGAAGTTCACAAAGGTCATAGACCTGTAGTTAATTGAGACCTAGAAGTCTCAGTGCCTTCACTAGCTTAGAAAAAATGCTGAAGAGAAATATGCTAAAGGGCCTAGCCACATAAATTTCTATGTTGCAAAAAATTTGGAAGGATGCATTTGATCCCACCAATTTAATGAAACATTTACAAAACCTCTGAATATCTAAACAATTATCAGTTGCTTCATTTATTTAGGCTGCTTGCTTCTACTTCTACAAATAAACTGTTGCTCTCATTCCATTACTCTTCTTGCTACACATGTAAAACTTTCATACAGCTGGCAGCTCATTTTTGTTGAATCTTGGCTCCTGAGAGACAGATCTGGAACATATTTGCAGGGAGAAATTTGCTGCTTTCACTGGAACTTTCTGAGATCAGAAACTCCTTGAAGGAGACCCCTTAGCACATAAATGCAGTTTGAACAAGGCCACATAAGGGTAAATGAGTAGAGAAAGGGTTGTCTTAGCAGGGACACATATTTTACCTTCTAGAAATTTGAAGATAGAAAATATTTTCTATCAGATAGACCACCTCTTTAATTTTTTTTCACAAAAGTGACACAAGTAAACCTGAAGACTGGGAACCAGTAGAATGTCTAAGGATGGCACTGGCCACAAGTGTGACTGATACCACTAGATTTGAGGGTTTCATTTCACACCTTTGAGCCCGTGATTCTTCAGGCAGGGACCTCCTACCTCAGGCAGGAGTTCTATATCTGGCAGTAAGATTTTGCTCTGTCCTGTTGCATGCTCTGCACAGACAATCAGTATACGCTTACCCAGCTGCACAGCTTAAGAAAATATTTTAATTAATTGTGCTGATCACAAAGGACAGGATGGGGGAAATGTGCATGGATTTGCTCATTTATAATGTTCTGCTAACTCATGACTATTGAAGAAGCATGGGTTTTTTTATGTCTGCTCTAGAAATCCAGCCTCTTCTTCAGCTTTTTTTCTCCTTTTCATACTTGTTCTAACCACTGAGGGTTTTAGAGGCCAAATTGTGCTCACATGTACAACGCTCAGACTGTGCTGTTATTGAGGACAGTGAACATGAGATGGGCTGTTGAATAACGGAATTCCCTAAAAGTATGTGCTCATCTGAGCAATGTGAGTGGTGTCTAAAATTAGAATAAATATTTGAGATATCAGACCCAATTCAATCATGATAGCAATCTGTCAGATGACCTTGACTTTTGGGAGTAAGCCTGTTTTAAGTGTGTGGCTCTTTGTGGCCTTGTATGGAATTTGGAGCCCCAAAAATTTTGGTCAGGTTTATGGCTGTAAAGCATATTTGGAACTATACTTATCTTGCTAATTTCAAAAATTCTTCAAGTGCACAGTTGAGATTGCTGATTTCTGTCTTGTTTTGATTGAGTTGGGTTAGAAGCCCTTGCAGTGGCAATGCCAAATTAATGGTGGCCTTGAGCCAGAGGTCAGCAGTGACCATATGGGCAGAATTGGGAAAAGCACAGCTGGGGCTGGGAATGTGCATCTGCCCAGTAACCAAACCATCCCTTCTGCTGCACACTAATGAACTAGAGTTAATTAGGGTGCTGTCATTAGAGACCTCCTAACCTGAGAGGGGAGCCAGCTTGTTTGTGAGCAGATGAGGTCAATGTGGCTTTGACCTGAAATACATCGCTGGTCATTGGTGTGGTGCACCCAGACCTGCAGGTTGTCCCTGTACACTGAAATCCCCCAAGGCTGCTTTTACTGTGCCTCCTGTACTCTGGTTGCCTGTTCACAGAGCACTGAAGGCTGGTTTCATGCAATGATTGTTCACAGTTTATGCATAACACTAATTTGCTTTTTCTTCTGGAATGTTTTAGTTTTGCAATCAAAATACTCTTCTCCCTGTAAAATCCATGCGTGGGCTTGCGGCAAAGAATTGATATTCACTCTGCAACTGCTGGTGTTCAATTTAAGCAGGTGTCAGGCAAACTCATCTAAAAAAATTATGAAGCTTAATGGTGTCTTCACTCCTCATTTGTCATTTATGGCATCCCATACAATGAAAAGGCATTGCCAACTACTGACTGTCCTCAGGGGCATTCTCCATTTGAAATTGCTGCAGAGGTGACTGAATATTATTTAACCAGACATTTGAGAGCAATAAATAGTGCATTTCAGAGACTGCCAAGAAGATTGATGGGAAAAGATCTTTTTCTCCTTTAGACTCTAAACAAGCAGCAATAAATTAGCTGGATTAATCTCAACAGTAGAAGATAGACTACACTCTATCCACCAGAATAAGTTTTGCTCTTATATCTGACTGCTCCTTGAAAGAATGGGCACATTTAAAAAAAAAAGACATGATGTCTATGGAAGAAGCTATCTAGTTCTGCTTAAAGCTAGTAAAGGCAGGAAACATGCAAAAGATCTGATGTGAAGTAACATCAGATGGTGGCAGAGGGGATCTTAGATTAATCAACACCTTTAAAAATTACTCATTTCTGACCATACCAGTAATGAAGCTTGAATTAAAAAATATACAAAACTGGACATGTGGTTACCAGTAAAAGTAATGGCCCAAGGAAATTAGTTAAACCAGTCAACCCAAAGAGGCAGCATAATGGACATTTATTGTCACTAATGAAGAATGCAGAAGAAATAACCAAGTGATTTTGTAGATAGTAGGTAATTGGTAAATAGTAGGTTCTTTAAACAGAGGACTGCAGATAAAATAACACTCTTCTAGTTTTGCTAACACTCTTCTAGTTTTGCTCATTGGAAAACATTGAAATATGATGAATTAGGTGTTTCAAGCCCATGAGATCTTATAAAAATAATAAGAACTTTAACTGCTTTCTGATGTCTGAGGTCTTTCGTATAATCCATGTTTTTGTAGGGGGAAGGGGAAGGGGGGAAGGAAGCCAAATCATAACAAAAATCAGAAGCCTCTGATTAAAGACTACAACCTGTAGCTCTGTGTCTGGTGCCTGATCCAGCTGAAGGGAGCACTCATGATGGCAACCCAGCTTATGCAAGGGACATATAAGATGTCCAAACAGGGATCAGGCAGCATGGGGATCACCATGAACATTGTCAGCTCTGTAAGAGGCAAAAATTTGTGTCCTTGACTCCTCTATCTATAGATATGTATGAATATAGCTGTGTGCTATATATAGATGTATAAATAGCATATATAGATGTGTGCACATAGAGCTGTGCATGCATGGGATAAAGTAGCCTGAAGCACAGCACAGACAAACTGTGAGGCAGTGAGGGCAAGAGATTAGGGGGAAGAAGCAACTGAGAACACTCACAGGAGAAAAAAAGAAAACCACAATTTTTATTAAGCAAGGAGCTGAAAGATCTATTTTACATGTGTAATGACAACTGTGTTAATAACCCTCATCTTCACAAGTTTTGAATATTCTCTAATGTTTTAAAAGAAACTTTTGCTGGCTATAAAATTATGGCTAAAACGAAAACCAGGTTAAGTGAAACCCACTGCCTCAGTTGTATGCTAAGCACAGCTGTGTGTCTGCTTCTTTGATCATCCTCTGGAAAAGCCCAGGTCTTCCCACAATAACTGTATCACTACCAGGTACCACATTTTCCCCCATCACCTGGCAGCACCATGGAGAAGCCCTAGATACCTACACTTCTGTGACCTACTCCTGTATGCGGAGCCATCTGGAGTGACCCCCAGCACTTTGGCACTTCCCAGACTTGAGGGAGCAGAAGAGAGACTTGGGTAAATCTCTTTTGTCCTGTGGGACACACAGCCCTTTCCAGTCTCTTCTTTTTCCTTCCAGGAAGAGCAAGCTCCCACGTTAGTCACAGCAGGTATGTCACCAGACCCTTGGAGGACAGCCATTCCTGAGCTGTGACTGCTGTGTCTGGTTTCTGTTCAAAGACATAAACATGAAACCCAAGTCTTTGACTGTGCAGAGCAAAAACGCAGATCCGTGACTCACCAGGGTCACAGGACTTTGTGGCACTGCAGCTCCCTGTGACAGCACATGTGGCCTCCTGCACCCCAAAGGCAGCCCCAAGGGTGGGGGAGAGAAGCAAAGGGGCAGTCAGTGCCGTGGACTTGCACAGGAGGTGACACCAGCTGTCCTTAAGGCTCCCAGTGCACTCACCCCAGGGAATGGACATGAGGAAGGTTCTATTTGGCTCTCCTTGCAGGACTCACCACACCCACCTTTGTGGGAGCTCTGGAGCAAGTTGCTGTGGCTGGATGAACATCTTTGGCTGGGTGCACATCTTCGGCTGGGTGCACATCTTCTCAGGGCACTCTTTCATTGCACTGCCAGTCACGGCAGGCAACTGCAGGTGTTTATTTTTACTAACATGGGGTCATCTGGCAAGATGTCTCTCTCCCTTGCCCTTCTCTCTGGCCATGCAGATGCCAGCCAATAAGCAAGATGACTTTTTCCTTTCCCTGCAGGTGTTTTGCACTCTGACAGCTGTTTCCCTCAGCAGTCCCTCTTCTGCCAGATCCAATTGCCTGCCTGTGTGCAGCTCCTGTAGTCCAGCCACAGCAAGGACAGCAGTGGCTGCAGTGCCAGCAATTGCCCCATTCAGGTCAGAGTGAATGGGCAGGGCACTGGGTGATGGAGCTGGCACAGGTGTAATGATACTGAACAATAATCCAATAATCACTGTGGCACATTTTCCCTCTTCCTCCCCTCACACACACTTAAATCACCTGCAGGGTTCATAATGTTGCCAGATCTGAATGCATTTTCACAGCTTTAGCCCTTGAAAAGTAAGGCTATTACTGCCCCCCCCAGCCAGTCACATTTCAAGTCCCTGCAGCACAGCATGGAGACACTGCAGCTGTTCAAACAAACCATTTCTGGAAGTGCTAGCACAAGCAGGCAAGAGGAGAGCAGGATTTGGAAATGGCTGAACCATTTGGCTGCAATTTTCCACTGAATTTCTGTTGGAGGTAGTACCACCCCCTTGTCTTCCAGAATAAAAGATTTCCACAATTATTGCTACAGACTGATAAGAATTAGACAGTTTTTTTATGTATAAAAGAATACAGCAGCCTGCTGTCAGCCCTGACTAAACAGATGAATTACAAGATCTTGCCTAAAGTCACTTATTTATTGTACAGCATTTACAATTCCTGCCCTGCAGAGTTTACAGTCTCAGCTGTCTTGTGCTTGTCACAGTGAAGTGCATGGGACTTCTTAGCTTCTAAGTGATGTTCAAAAATGGAGTTCCTCAGCAGTCTCAAAATAAAATAAATAATAAGTGAGTCAGGAATGCTGATATAAAACTCTGCAATGAACCCCTGTAAATTTTAAGATTGGACTGTGACAATTCTAGCTTATATTGACTGCAGTAATTTTAAAAGTTCATTATAACCAAAACTACAGGTTTATGTTATGTAAATTTTACAGGGTTGGTGACATTGCTGGTCTGTCCTGTGTTTGTTGTACTTGTGTAACTTGTATAAAGTGGTTGCAAAATGTAATTTTTTCCAATATGATAAAAATTAGCATCCTTTTAAGCCAAGGTGAAATGATCACCTTGAGACACATTGCTAGAAAATTTGGCCTGCCATTTATGCACCCAGTTCAGACAGTGTGAAGAGATATCAGTAGCTCTGTATTGCTCCAGGCTTCTTCAGAGACTTTGTGTAGTGAATTTAAAATTATCTTTCTCTCCCTTGCAAAATGATTTTGGACTTCTGTCTGAAAAATGCCCAGATCCACAGCTCACTGGTTCAAAGATAAGACTCATATCTCTTTAAAAGAGACTCATATTTCTTTTCATTCATCCAGTAATGTTAAATGCTGTACAGGGAAGGAAACAGACAGCCTTTATATTGTTAGCAGGCTGCTCCATGCTCCTCTAGGTTATTTGTTGTTTCTGCATCCGTTTTTCCCCCGCTGCAAAAAAAGTGACTGTGACTCTGATGACAGGTTGTGACACTCAGGGAGATCAGCAGAGTCCTCAGGGTTAGCAGGCAACTTTAATCACTAGAGTAGATGAAAATCAGAATGAAAACATGTTGCTGGGAGTAAAAAAATATTCAGTTCACGGTGAATGCTGGAGGGGAAAGACAGGATGCCTTAGTATTCTTGGCAGTGATGGCTGCTGTGTTCTGTAGCTCTCTCTTTTTCCAGGTGAGCTGAGCTATGAAGGTCAGCTTTCTGTGCTCTCTGAGTAGAAGAGGTACTTACAGCAAGGCAATTCTAAGTTTTCTAAGTCATTCAATATCTCTTGACACTTTACTTAATAATTGCCTCAGATGACCCAAGGGGGCAGTCACTACCAGCATTGCTATAGCAGCTATAATGGCAAACTACTGTCACCTTAACGACTTCATGTACTGCTAAGTTTAATGAAAAATGTACCACTTCAGTGAGGCCAAAGACACCAGAAAATAGGTTTTGGGAAATAGCAGTATTACCTCAGAAATGTCATCTCCTTGGTGGTTGAAGAAATTAATTTCATAAAGGTGTAAAATTCCTCATAAATGTTTGACAGCTTTATGTAAATGCAATAAACCAAAGGTGTAGGGAGAAGAAATGAAACTCATTTTGCATTTATGAGGTACAACAAAATTATAGTGCAGATGAGGACAAAGTGACTTAGAAATGTTAAACACAAGGTTTAATGTCTAATATGGCAACAGTGGCCCTGCTGAGTATGTGCAGTACTGTGACATTATGGGCACCATGGCTGGGGTGGGTCTTAAAGGAGCAGTACACAGCTCTCCTTCCTTAAAATCGTGTATTGAAGCTTGTGGACTCAGAAAAAAAAATAGAAAAGGAGAAATGTGTGTGAATCACATCTGTTACTGTAAAAATTGTGAGTCTTACTCTTAGAGGCTTAACACCAGTAAGAGTCTGTTTACCTCTATTGAAAGCTTTTCTTCCCTAAAGGGTTGCAGTTACTGTGCAGAAAGCTTAGGACCATGGATGCTTTCTGAGAACTGCAGATGTCTTGTATTTGGCCTGACTTGACTTCCAATTGCTGGTCAGCTGAAACCTCGCATCCAAGCTCTTCTCATCCTGTTAGAGGTGGATGGACAGAAATCTGTGAGGGGATCCCTTGAGGACCCCTCAGAACATCCGGATAGAGGGCTGGGTGCTGCCCCCATCCTTGGCTGGCTGTCCCTCCCTGTC
Source organism: Melozone crissalis (assembly GCF_028551555.1). Lineage (NCBI taxonomy): Eukaryota > Metazoa > Chordata > Aves > Passeriformes > Passerellidae > Melozone > Melozone crissalis. The sequence continues at coordinate 29,180,594 of NW_026535782.1, read as the reverse complement.
TCCTCTCCTGCTCTGCCAGACCATCTTCAGTGAAAGATGCAGATGGCTGCAAGGTCCAGAAGGCCTATTCCTTGCACAGGCACACTGGGGAGCAAAAGAGCCTTCTCTTTAAAATCTCATGATGGTAAGGTAGATAAATGATGCTCTTCTTGAATAAGCCATGTGGCAAATAGTGTATTATAGTATTAATAGTTTAATTATGCCTGCTAGCATCTTCTGTCCTGATGTTGAGTTTTACCATCCTGTTGACCCTTGAGCACAGGTATATTCTGACATGTATATGCCACCTGGGCCTGTGTCTCCTCCTTCAGCACAGAGCTGCTCCAGACAATGCTGCCGGACATCAATTTAGAGCAGGTTTTACTTTTGCCTGCAGTAGATATACATGTAAAGAGAAGCCCCTGGTGCAGATCCTGCCCTCCTCATTCTGCAGATTTCCATGGCAAACTGGGATGTCTGGCTTGCCTCCCTGCTCTGCTGGCAGGGGGAGCAGGGTAACCCACCATGGGGGGCCTGGACCAGGATGCAGGACTGAGGGGATTGCTAGCACTGCTGCCCCAGCTGCCCACCCTCCTGTGGCACAGGGACAGCTGGGCAGGAGCTGGCTGAGCTGCTGAGGGATCTCAGAGGTGCAGTGCTGCTCCCCGAGCCGCGGCAGCCGGGCAGCTGCTGGGAGGGCAGCTCGGGGGCTGTGCGGGGACTGGCACAGACAGCTGGCACCGGCAGCTGGGGCTGCCTGCAGGTCACAGCCCTCATCAGCCTGCTCCCAGTGTTACAGCTGACCCATCAGCATAGGGCAGTCTGGCCTTTTCCATTTGTATTTCTCCCTTGGACTCCTGCTATAGTCCTTTTCCACCATTTCCATCACTGCAAAGCATTTGTGAGAAACAATTTCTGAGACAAAATCAGAGCTAAGCAGACTAAAGGAAACCAAAGAAAGGGAACAAATATTGAGTTGATGCTGGAACATCAGTAGGTATGCCAGATTTTCAGGGAAAGAGCTGGAGACTGCGTTAGACTGACTCATCACGATGTTTGCAACTCTGGGAGGTTTGCAGCTGGTTGGGTAAGTACGCTGAGCAGAGTAGAAATTGTTGAGTAAAGAAGAAAATAAATCCATGCCAAAGGCGTATGGGCTCTGATAACTTGTTCTGTCCTGAAATTTAGACAAAGGGCTGGTGTGAAGTTGTTTTCTTAATGTCTAGATCCTATTTCAGACCATGTTCAAATAGATCTGCAGATTGCTACAAGGTCCAATACGCTTGACAGTGAGTTTCCTCTTCCTGTTGACCTTTGGGTGCAAAGTTATTTTGATATATGTGTGAGATTTTTCCAAAATCTGCCTATGGCCTAACAACTAGGGTACCCTTCAGTAAAGGAAGAAGTGTGAGGCTGCCCAACCATCAGCTACAGTGACCCTAGCTCCCAAGCCTCTCTGACTGTGACATTGCTGTAAACAGAACTGCCACCACATTTGGAAGCATAAATCCCATCAGGTTCTGCATAAGGGTTGGGGAAGTCCAAACCACAAATACAGGTTGGGCATGGAATGGATTGAGAGCAGCCCAGATGAGAAGGACTTGGGGATGTTAATTGATGAGAAGCTTGACATGACACAGCAATGTGCACTCAGATCCCAGAAAGCCAACTGTGTCCTTGCTGTGGAGTGTGGCCAGCAGGTTGAGAGAGGTGATTGTCACCTCTGCTTTGGTGAGACCTCAACCAGAGTAGTGTGTCCAGTTCTGGGGCCCTCAACATAAGAACATGGACCTGACTGAGCAAGTCATGAGGAGGCCCACCAAGAAGATCAGAGGGCTAGAGCTCCTCTCCTATGAAGACAGGCTGAGAGAACTGGGGCTGTTCATCCTGGGGAAGAGAAGGCTCCTGGGGCACCTTATTACACCTCCCAGTACCTAAAAGGCCCTCACAAGATAAGTGATAGAACAAGGGAGAATGCCTTCACACTCAAGGAGGGTGGGTTTAGGTTGGATACTAGGAAGAAATCCTTTACTGTGAGAGTGAACAGATTGCCCAGAGAAGTTGTGGATGACCCTGATCTGGAAGTGTCCAAGGTTAGGCTGAACAGGACTTTGAGCAACTTGATGGAAAGTGTCCCTGCCAGTGGCAGGGGGACTGGAATTATAGGATCTTTAAGATCCATTCCAACCCAAACCATTTTATGATCCCATCAAGAGTCTGAGCTGTGGGTTGGATCTTGGGTGCCTTGAGGTGTTCAGACAGCATGGGATGTTCAGGCAGAGCCTCTTCTTAGCTAACCCTAGCCTAAGGGAGATCATTGTAGAGGATGTTTTAGTCATAGAAACATCTGTGCAGTGAGTGGGGAGTTAAGACTGGGTCAGGGTGGTAGTCCAGCAAAGTTTTGGATTTTTCTGTTTAATTTAATGAGCTTTCTATTTGAGCGTTGTGCTAGTGTTGTACTGATTTACTGTAGCATTGTATTCAGAGTCAGGCACAGAATTTCCTCTGCGCTACAAAGGAGGCAGGACAGTGGATTGGGGCACACGTCTGGTGTGAGTGCTGTGCCCTCAGCCTCCCAGTGCCCTGTACATGGGTGAGGGCCCTGGGGCACAGTGGGGCAGCACAAAGGTGCTGTGCTTTGCTCAGCAGGACACTGGCATGGCTGGGGTGGCTCACCTGTGAGTGGCTGTGCACAGCTCAGCCCCCATCCTCAGCCCAGCCTGCTGGATGGGTGTGTGGAGCTCGGGTACCACACTCAATACCTAGCACATGGGCATACCCACCCCTGTGTCCCTGGGTCACTCTCCTCTGAGTACACTCTCAATCTTTTGCATTGCAAAGCCACTGCTGGAGGACTCTGCATGCGTTCTTGGCATCTCACCTCTTCTTTTCTTGTACTTATCTTATTTAAACCTGAAAATATGAAATAAGCCACAGCCAGTAGTCTTCTTAGTCTTTGGAAGACTGTATTGCAAGAAGAAGTGGCACATGAATTCCTTTCATTTCAGGACATTCTACTGACAGAGATGTTTTTTTCCAATTGTTCTTTTTTTTTTTTTTCTGATTCTTGGATTTTATCCAGGTTATCAACTGCCCAGCAAACTGTAAACATACCAGACTTTCAGATCATTAAATAATTGCATTTATTTATTGCGTTTCCTTGCAGTTTGCTCTAGCTTCAACTCTGACCTAAAGCAGAAAGCACAAGAGGAATCGCTTGAAGCGAATATGGGTTTCTAGGTCAAACAGACCTTAGGGGCTGAAATCACAAGTATGTATCTTATTTGTCCCAGCTGTCGAGGTCTGTGTTTGTTTTGTAGTGACTGCTTGTGTCCTGATAGTTCCAATTAGGCAAGAAGATACTGGAGCATAAGAGGTCCTGAGGAATTTATAGTCTACTTGTGGCTAAGTGCAACAAACTAATGACACAAGCAATAGGAAGGAAGGTGGGAGGAACAGCAGGAATAACAAAACCAGGACTGCATGGTTATATAGGGAGATATATGTGGGTTGACTGTGGTTCTGAATCACATGCAGAATGGATACGGCTGAAATCCAAAAAGCTGACACAGCACTGCTCACCCTTTTACACCAAGGTTCTTGTGGACAGCAGGGGCAGACACCGAGAGCGTGGACCTGGTAACACAGCCCAGGGCAGCTGCAGAAAGCTGGCAATGATTCCCTTGCTTATAATGATGCTATGAGAGACCTGGGAAGAAAGGAACTCTTCCAGACCAAATTACAGCATTAAGTATTTTGGGAAGGCCACAGATAACATGAAAGGGAAAAGGAGGCAGACTAGCAAATGACCTTTACTTTTTGACTCACAAGACTTTTTTTCCTGTTGCTGTGTTGACCAGTTAATGTCATAAAGTTAACATTGCTTTTGATGTGTTCCAAGATGTTATCAATGGTGTGCACAGTAATTCATTCAGGTGGGTGTAGGTAATAGTCTAGGAACAATTTTATCTAGGCTATGGTCTACAAAATGGCTGCTGCTGATTCATACTGCTTTTGTTTGCCCTACAGTGTTTTGCCAGTGTTTGCCTACATAGCACCTGCCTAAAGATGAAAACTTAATCAAGAAATGTTATATCACTATGTAATCTCTGATGTCCATGGCAATCTTTTTTATTGAAACACTTACATCCAAGACCCATAGCCAGTCTTGGTCCATCAGGAGGAGCATAAAAAAGAGCACAGCATCAATTCAGAAGAGTTTTGTCATTACAAAAATGACATTTACCATGAAATGATGCAGAGAGATGCACTGTCAAATAAGGAAGAAGCACAGATAGGTCTTTATACAAACCAGTACATTTTTGACTCTTGTTTTTAGAAATGCATGTCACATTTCCTCGTGAGGTTCCTGGAGAAACATTTGAAAGGTTTGTGATAACTGCTCTGGCTGGAGAGCCCCTGGGAAGGGGCTGGGGCTGGTAGTCCCGAGTTCTTCTCTCCTTTGCTATGTGCCCTTTTGTTCCTTTCTCTTCATTTATCTATCTGAGGGAAACAGACAGATAAATGAAGAGAATAAGAGATTGCTTGTGTAATAGCAATCTCTTGCTAAATTCTGAAGCCCATGTATTGCATTTTCCTCTGTCTGGGCAGAGAGAGAAGTGTGAGGATAGGTGCACATTGTGGGCTGCTCAGATTTAGCCTGCTCCTGTATTTCCCTTCTGGGCTCAGGAGTGGGGAGAAACTGCTTGTCTTTTTCTAGCAGGTGTATGGATAATGTTCAAAAGGTGCTTGCATGCTTGACAGATGCTTTCCTTTTCTCATTTGCTTTAATTATTAAAAATAAATAGCAAAATATCAAGGGCCAGAGTGCCTATATACATTTCAAAATTCAAATACAATTTCTTCCTACTTTGATGGCAGTAAAAATAAATTATGAGAAATTCATTTATTTTGCACCTTTAAAATATTTTAGATGTGAATTCAGTTGTTACTTTCTCCCTCTTTAGTTTTGTGAAGTCTTGAAGTCAGGCCATCAGAATACCCAGTGCAGCTGTTGCAAAGAAAAAAAAAAAGCCGGGGTAGGGAGTACCATGGCTTTCCATGCTTTCCATCAATGCTGTGCTACCCCAGCTGGTTAAACTGCATCTCCAGCTGCAGGCTAGCCCCATCCCACTGCCATCAAGCACTGCTTCCTGGGCCCAGATTTCATTTCCATGCCTGAGTAAATCCACCCACATGCCAGACTGAGTCCTGCTGTGCCTGACATTTCTTTTCTGAACAGGCTCTGGGATTCAGGAGCTGCCTGGAAAACACACAAGTATGATTCAGCCGCGCAGGTCTGCTCCCTTACTGTTTGTGTTAGCAGAAAGGAAAGCCAGAGGGGAGTTCAAAGGCAGCCCCACTGTGCTGAAATGACACTCAGAGAGACCAAGCATCATAGCCTTGTAGTTGGACACAGTCAGCCCATAGCATTTCATTTTAAGGGAATCACACCAGAAACTAAAATGGCTCATTAACAAAAATGCACTAGAAGAGAAATGCAAAACACTGCTCAGATTTCCATGCTGCAAAATACCTGACTGAGCTACTCAGAGGCTACTCAGGGCTGTGTACCCTGTGTGGCTTTGGCACCCATCTGAAGTGACATAATTTTTTTGCAGACCTCTGGAGAGTTGTCAGGAACAGCTGTTAATTGACCACAGCGTCTTTTGGCCACATCCAGCACTTCCAAGATAAATTGAGACCCAAGGACCCAAGTGTCTGGAGAGTTACACAGGAGTCACACCGGCACTGCCTGCCCCTGCAAGGCAGGTATTTTAGGATCATCCAAAATTGAAGCGCCAGCTGAACGGAGATGGAGAAAAAGTAAGCTCTTTTCTTGTTTAAAACTGACTGCAACAGACTGTTGCACATATTGTGGGGCTAACTGCAAATGCTGCTCCAATTTATTGGTTTATTTTTTACATGGGGGGAAAAATCTGATGCACTTCCTGTCCCTTTGCTATTGCATCATTAATGTACCAGATGGGCAGAGGAGCAAGTAATTCCCATCCCTTGTTCCACAACCTCAGCCCATATCACCCATCCAGCCCTTTGTGTGCTTAGCCCGAGATTTTCAAGAGACCATTTGGTCTGAGGCAAACTCCCCTCCCGTCTTTGAAATCCTTCCCTAGGGAAAAGGAATGCAAATACCCTGGGCAGGAACTGTGGGCCATTGTGTTTGCAAGGCTGTGACATAAATCCTGGTTTTCACCAGGCCTTCAGGTGTTTGTGCAAGGCTACAGAGTCATCATGATAATCCTCCTTTTCCATGCTCACTGGGAAAGAAAAACAGGGATTGACAGTAAATACTGGAAGAGCAGCAGGATAAAAAAGGGAAGGTATGCTGAAAGGAGGGAAAAGTAAAAAAAAAAAAGAAAAAATAGATCCAAGACAAGAACAGCAAATAGAAAAAAAGGACTTCACATGTAGGAAGGAGACAAAATGAAGCAACAGCACAGTGGGAAAAAAACAAACACAAAAAATTAGAAAGATGACTATTAACAGGTAGAATTGAGCAGATGAAGTGAAACAACTAAAGAATGATTCATGAGGGAAGAGGGAAAAGAGAGAGCAAAGGGAACAGTGTGTGCTGATAGCTGAGCTATCAGCAGGAAAATTCAAATGATGGTGTTTAAGAAATCATCCTCTGCTGCTTGGAATTAGGATGCTTTTGGCTCTGCTGCAGGACGGAGAGTGAAAGCCAATCTTCTTTGATCTGCTCCAGTGGTGCAGAATGACTCTAAGGGAATGTATCAATTAAGAAAATATTGAAATTGCTAGTACAGCATTTTACATATCTTAGGTTCCACTGAAAGTAGGTTGCATCAGAAAATTAATGAACCATGGTTCTGGCATGACAAAAATCCACTGAGCTCTTTGTGGAAAAGGGTAGGAAAAGGTACAGTTGTGCATGTTCTGGGGCTCTTAGTGATGACCACTGTGTTATAAAATTGCTGTGCTTTTTGTTGCTAGGGCTCACCTCCCACAGGAGCAGGGTAAAACATCACCTCATGAATTTAGTAACCTTTCTCCCTCTGAAAATATATGCTGAACTCCTACTAGTTAATTTCCTTAAGGCATGAGCAAAAAACCAGATTCCTGATGCAAAATGTCAAATATCAGACAATACTGATAGGAGGAAAACTGTAGTGTTTAGAGGCTGGTGATGACAGATTTAATGATGAGGGAGGTGTATAAAATCAGTTCATCAAAGACTAGCCCAAACTGCTAGTGCTGCTTCCCACTCCCTGCTGTTATTTATTTGAGACATTTCAAAAGGACTTGCAAACACAGAAACTTCATTTTCATTACCTAAGGGCACATAAAACATTACTGGATGTCGTTCACCAGATTCATGGGATCTATGGATACTCCATTATCTGGCTTCATCAAACAAGAAATCATTTTGTCTGCCTGCATCTTGGTCATCTCATGAGTGTGCTGATCCCAGCTTCTGTCATTCACCTGGGTTATAATGAGCACCATGTGAAATGCAGAGTATTAGGTCAGTCAGGAGCAGAGAGGAGTGTTAATGTTTTGAGTTCTGTACTAAGACTGCAGCCTGTCATAGCTGCGCCACTGCCTCCAGCCACACACATACACAATTTCCTTTTCCTGGCACTGTACAGAGTGGGAAGTTCTTGTCAAATATCTTGATTAATATTTCCTTCATCTTTGACAAAGATAAGAAAAGGAGATGTGGATCTGGGTGTGCTTTCTTTTTTAACCATAACCAAGTAACAATTGTAGGTACGTCTTTTATTATGTGATTTTTTCCTGAATCAAAATTGAATAGAAAAAACATCAGGTGCAGCAATATGCAGGAGCATATCTGGATTTATTCTGCTGTGGAAATAAAATAGGGAAATAACACTCTCAGTGCAGTGTGTTATCAGCCTTCAAAACTCCCATGAGGAAATTATGTAAATCTCTATTCAGTCAAAGTCAACAGACTTGCAGGAGAGTCAAACAAGGATAATTCCAGATTAATCAAACAAAGGTAATGCAGGAATACTGTGGAGGAGCTGTCTGTCTGCTTTCCTGGTTGCAGATGTTGTATGCTGGACTTCCAGAAGCTGTTTAGGGCAAGGGAAGGAAGAGCTGCACAGATAGCCAGTACAGCTGGGAAACAGCTCCAAAAAGCTGGAAAAGAACTGCAGCAAATCTGGGGGTTGAGCCATCATTTCTGTATTTTTAACTATATGCTTATAAATGAAATGTCCTTTTAATACAGAAATGAACTTTTTTTTTCTTTCTGAAAAAAAGTAGAAATTAAAGAAGCTGAGGACTATTTAGAGGGACAGCTGTATTAGAGTTTTAAACCGGTAGGATTTGATAAAATCATTAAGTGTATTTGTGTACCCAAACTTGTGGGTTTTGTCCAAAGAAAACGTTCCAGTCAAAACTTCTCTGCAGCCCAGCAGAAGATTTGTTAATATGAGGGGTGTTCTGCATGCCTGGCTGGAAGTTATGAAAGGGAGTCATAGGGCACAGGATGGAAGCTGTGGAGGGAGGTTTCTCAACAGCCCATTGAGAGCAGTGACCCAACACGGGCTGGAGAAAGAAGCAAACAAGAGACAACAATGCAGCCAAGAATTAGGATCTCTTGGCCCCTGCGTTTCCTGTAGGTGAATACAGGAACTGAGCAGCTCTGCTCAGAGTTAGCCACCTGTTTACTCAGCATTGCAGAGGGCAGCCAGCTTTTCATCATTGATTAGATAACCAAAAATGCGGCCAACACCTAACTGTGTGCCAATGCCACGCTGCCAGGGTGCAGCACAGCACTCCTCCCACAAAAGGGTCACTGCAGGCAGCGATGCCCCATGCTCCTGTGTGAAATGTTCCTCCAGCCCTCCCTGTAGTCTCTCAGCTCCAGGCCACAGGTCACTCCATGTGCTCTCAGTGCCCGGTGGACCCTTCCTTCTGCTTTTTGAATCATTGTCTCAGCAATCTCTCTCCACAGCAGAGTTTTTAAGGACTTCCCTTTTCTCAGCAGTGGTCTGTTCATTACCACATTGTGAGAAGGTATGAGTCCTTTGGAGTCACCTTGTCCTTTGGAGGTATGGTCCCAAAGCCACTGCCTCCTTGTGCTTTCTGCTCAGGAGAGATGAAATCCCCTTCCTGGGCCCAAAGCTGCAGGGGAAAGGGTTGTTCTGGTCCCACCCATGCCAGCCACACTGCCTGCAGTAAAGCAGCAAGAGGCACCATTATATACTGAAAAAGCTTTCTGGCTTATATTTGTACATTCATCCATGGAGGTTTCCACTCCCTTATTTTATTTATAGATTCCTGGGGCTAGGAATATTGGTTTAAATGAGGCAAATGGTAACAGTTGAAGCTAAATCCCAACACCTGCTTCCATAAGCTGTAGCTGTCATCCCTTTTCAGCTGTTTTCCATTCTCCTTCACAACAGGCCTACCCATTGTAATCAACACACAAATTCTCATTGGCTTCATTGGCCAGGTCCAATCTCCCCAGAAAAGCTCAGGGTTAGGAAATCTGCACCACTGACCATAGGGACTTGGAAAAAACATGAAAGTCTGTACATGGTTCTTGGGCATCATTGCACAGTGTTTGCATTCTTCACCTCTTTTGTTTGACTGCAGGTGGAGGCACTGCCAACATCTCTTGAAAGAGGGCCATGTGCTCTTTAATATTTTGTTTGAGCTTCTTATAACCATAGAAGAGAATGACCTTTTAACTATGTCTCTTGTCTAGTTTCATTCTCATGGTCAATGAATCACACCACAAGCTTTGATTGACCGAGTGTGAAAATTACACCATAAGGTCATCTGTCCCTTTGAAAAAGCAGCTGTTCCATTTTTTCTGTCTAATTGAGTTTGTCCTGCTGAGAAGGACATGAAGTTTCTTTCATATTTCAAAGTGATGAGTTCCTTGCATAATTTCAGTGAATTTGGAGTAGGAGAGGGACTTCTTCTGCTTATTGCTACTTCATTCTCAGAGGAAATGTAGGAGGCTGATTTCATTATCGATGAAATGTAACTCACAGAGGCTCCTTAATGGCGTTCCTGCACCAACGTGACATGTGGCGATGAGGGCCCCTTATATTTCACCTATTGCTGTCAGGTTGGAATTAACTTGGACTGCTGCAGAGGCAGTGTTTGAATTCCCCTGGAGTAAAAAGCATCTGTGCAAGAGAAAATTCTCTCATTCTCTTTGTCTGACTAAATGGCAAAATGGTGCCTCATTATCACATTCCCCTGCAGTCCTGTTCAAGGGAGAATGCAGGAGAAAGAAACATAAACAGAACCAAAACAAAACCTCAAAAGAAAAAAAAGAATCCAGCCCTCTCAAAAATTAAAGAGCTACTAGAAGCTTCTCCTTCCCTGTTACTGTCAAGTACAGCCTTGAGCATCCAACTTCTACCAGGGAATAGCCAAACATGAATCACAGACACTCCCTACTGTGCTGCTCACAGATGCAAGTGGTGTCGAGGCAAGGCTAAGACTATGACTCAAGCCATTTTGAGATAAGGAAGCAAAACTGTTTTTCCTAGAGTCATAAAAGCAAGGCAAGGTCAGAACCATGAAGCCTTTATTTAGCTCATTAAATGAAAGCAATACAGACTGTGTAAAACACTGTCTGCAGCTCCTTTACAGAAGTGAAGTTTTCTTCAGCGGAAGCTAATCAATCTCAGTTCCAGTGATTTTTATGCAAGGTTTCAGCCAGGTTTGCAGACTATAAAGTGAACAGCCTCCTGAGCAGAAAATAACAGGTTTATGTCTATGTTCTGTGTGCAACAGAACTGTGTCTTCCCAGAAAAAGCCCTGCTGCTATACAGAGAAATGCTTTCCACAATCAGTGCAGTCCCACTATTCTGACCAGCACTGTGGTTTATCAGCAAGGACATGGTACTTACCAAGGGTCCCTCTAGCCTCATTCTGCCTCCAGTAGTGTTCAGGACCAGAAGTCTGGGAAGAAGCTTAAGCAACTGGATAAATTATATTTCCTTGTGATATCACTCATTTACTTTTTCCTTTTTTTTTTTTAAATTTTATTTCTTTGTAAAAGAGATATTGCAAACCATGTAGACTATAATTTCTTAACAGGCACGTTTGCTCTATTAGCAACTTCATTGTGAAAATAATTTAGCTCCTGATCCCTCCCTTGCTGTTTATTACAACACATGTCCCAGCTTCAGTGAGGAGGCAGTTCAGGGCTCAAGCTACACAGGGACCATCAGAGATGAAGAGCACCAGATCCTGTTACGGCTTTATACTGTCATAATAAACCCATACTCTTTTACTATTGTCCTTAGCTTAGATTCTTCATCTGTGTTCAGTTATAATGCAAGTGGAAAGTTGTATCAGGGATTAGTAATAGGTTACTAATTTCACCCTGATGCCTTTAGCCACAACATCACTACTGAATTCTCTAGTAGTTTAATAAAAGGACTGAATGCTGCTGGAATCTTTTTTCCTAAAATAATATGAACTTTACTCCAAGGTCACTGCATTCTTGGGTAGCCAATACACTTTGATGCTCATTAATAGCTAAAACAAGCCCAAGCTTTAATCAAAGGTGCATTAACTCACATCCTGTTGTTTGGCTCTATGATTGCTAAACTAAAATGACTGAACACAATGTGGCAACATACATGCTTTAGTAAGCACTGCTGCCAACTGTTCTTGGCATAAAATGAGTTGACTCATCTTGAAAATAGGCCTCTGTTCCTTAAAACTGGGGCAGAATGCAAATGCCTGCCCTGCTGACCATCACCCACATCATTACTAGTTTTACTCGTGGAGCACCAAGCACACTCTCGGAAGGGATCTGCAAAAGATGTGTCCTGTTAAGCTGCTGTATTGCAATGAGATGAAATCACTTGTATGATCAGATAAACCTGCAGACTAGGAGTAAACCTAATGCAGACTACGAGTGTTTTGGGAGGTCTGTCTGTGTAAACAATCTGTCTGAGCTGAGCTCATTCTTTCTGGAAAGTAAAATAGTGTGCACTCATTTCATTGGTTCCTTGGGGATGTGCACTCCATTATCCTAACCTTGAAACTAACAGGTGTCAGGAGACAGAAAGCATGCAAGGGAGAAGAGCAGTTTGTGTGTGGGGAAGCATTACTAATGAATGGTTCTCTCCTGAAAAAGCTTGCTCTAGACACTGGATACATTGCTTTTCATTTCTTTGTAATCCCAGCTAAGTTATACTATGTGAGAGAATAGATTTACATTTTCCCACTCGGTTTTATGTAAAGGAGATGGTAACTATTCAGTTTTTGACTGATTTTCCTTCATTATTTCATGTCACAAGAGGCTACAAATGTAAGATGATAATGTAGAAGGTCTGTAACTGGACCTGTGCTAAGTGCTGGGTTGAGCTGGATGGGGCACACATTAGCTCCCCATGCATGGAAGTCCTGTAAACTATTCTGGAGCTGTACACCATCCCTTTCTTCCACGCCTTAATACATGTAATTACTCTGAATAATACATTCCTAACTGAGAAGCAAGAGAGCTAGAAATGACCCTCCGTTGCTCTGCAGACTTGCACCCAAATCCCTGTCTTACACATTGGAAGAGATGTGATCTTCATCACAGCCAAATCCTGCTGTCACTCTGCGAAAAATCTATTATTCTGCTTAATAATAATGACTGTACTAATCACATACAAATTCCTAGTGGATTAGAGGCATTAAAGAAAGAAAGCAAAAAAGAAAAAGAAAGAAGAAAAAAAGAAGAAAAAAAAGAAAAGAAAGAAAAGGAAAAAGAAATAAGAGAAAAGAAGAAAAAAAAAAGAAGGGGAAAAAAGAAAGAAGGAGAAGAAGACGAAGAAGGAGAGGAAAAGAAAAAAAAAGGTAAGAAAGGACCAGGTAAGGATCTAAATGTAATTTGGTTAAAATGAGAATTGCCTTTCTCACCCTAGACTCTTCTTGGATTCAGAGCAGCCTTTTTCCACAACCTGGATAAGAATGACTCAGTAAACCTTTGCTAACCTTTCCTCCCTTTCGCCCTCTGCTCCATCATCCCAGTATGAGGAAGGCTTAGTATCACTGGCTTGGTGCAAGCAGTTTTTCACATAAAGGTCTGAGACTGGGCAGTGGCAAATAGCTGGGCACTCATCCCGCTGCCTGGAGCAGTGGTGTGCTGCAGAGCTCAGATAACGAGTGACTGCCATTAATGGCACTAGTTTCCTAAGTAGTTTTTGGTTCTGTTCCTTATTCAGCTGGCAGCACAGGGAGAGACTGTTGGATGAGTCTCACAGGAGCTGGAGTGTTACTCACCCCTGCTCTTTCTGGCAAATCTAGTGTATGGGCCTTTGAGCTCATTTTTTGCACTGCCATGTGTTTCTGAACCTGTTTGTGCATTGTGGACCTTTTGAACAGTGAATAGGGCAGGCTGAGCTCGGTAGCTCAGGATGATCTTTCCAGACTTCCCTGTCCCCCATGTGAAAGCAACTGCAGCAGCAAACAAGGAAATGGATGGAGAACAGAAAAGAGGACTACAGGCACTGGGATGCCTTTCTGGCAATTTATAGAAAGAATTCATAGCTAGTGAGGTTGAGCATGATGTTTTCTAAAACTGAATGCTCCACTGTGCTTTTCCACTCATGGCGTACCACTGCCCAGGGATTTGGCAAGAGTAGGCTCTGCAGCAGTGACCCAGGACAGGCACATATTGCTTGTTTAATAAAGAGTAAAGCCTTGAACACGGGCATTTGTCCTGCATGCCATCACGCGCCTGCTGGGCAGTGTGAGCACAGCTATAGAAACTCCTGGAGAATTTTCTCTAATTCGGGCCTGACTCCAGGCAGCTTCACACCAGGGCCACAGAATGGCCAACCTCAGCCTCCTTGTCAAGGCCAGTACCATTCTGGCCCCTGCAGCCCTCCCACAGAAATGCACACCAAAGCTTGCTATGGGACCTGGGAGAGGCCTCCTGCACTGTGCTTGGGTGATTCCTGGAGGGAGCCGAGTGCCCTGTCCCTGGCAAAAGTGCAGAGTCAACCTGCTGGGGCACAAGTGTTTGGGGAGGGCAAGTGCAGCTTTCTGGGTGATTCAGAGATGTCGACACACCACGGCAGCAGGTTAAGATTGATCCCACAGCTGCTTGCCCTGTTTTCTTTCAGAGAGGCATGTCCTTGCAGCAGGGTGACAGGAAGGCTCGTGAGTCAGCTCCTGGAGCAGCAGAGCCCTCAGTGCAGTGTGTTGTGGGAAGTGCCATTGACCCAGGTCATGCTGTGCAGCTTTACTGTAAACTGCAGCTGCGTGGGAGCTGATTCACATCCCTGCCATCTCCTTCTGATGAAACTTTCAGGAATAATTTTTGTGTCTTTCTTTCATATTCTTTCATATGTTTGGGGGTCAGCCTGAAATCAGGAATGAAATGCTCCTGCAGAAGCAGAAGAGGGTGCTTCAGTACACCTGCTTGAGCAAAGGTGTTTCTTTTCTTTGGTCTAATTGTCCTTGTGTCTGTCAGTCTGGCTGCTGGGTTATGATCTAAAATGGGCCTGATTGATGAGATTCAAAGAAGTTCTCTGTGTGTTACAGACAGTCTTTTTATTAAATAGAAACAGATGTCCAATCCATTCTTTGAAATTTCAGTCCAAGACTGGCTTTTGTTGGGCATTTGTCTGGGCCTTGAGGGATGGACCTAGCAAAGAGAAATGGCCTGATTCTCTTCAAACACAATAAATTTCCAGACACTGTGGTGTAGCGGTGAGAACAAAATCCAACAATTTTTCTTTATTCTTGATTTTAGAATGGTATTCAAAGACCTCAGCTGACAAGAACCACCTCACATAGTGGAAAACCATCTCTCTTACAAAGGAACTTCAAGCTGATGGTCAGTGAAAGCATTAATGCTTAATATTAATGAAATTCTGCAAGGAGAAGGAACACAGATGAAGGGATTAGCTTATCTCATATGAGTTACCTAGATTGGCTAATCAAATAAATTAGCTCTTTTTGATGGCGTCTTACCTTACGTTTAGATCAATGTTTGGAGGAAAGCCTGTTTAACTCCCATAGAGCAGGTCAAATGGTGTAATTTTTAGATGGATAAATTCAAGTGAGATGAGTCCCAGCCTTGTTTTCATTTTCACTGCAGCAGAGCCAAGAGCTCTAATTGGAGCACTCTCAAAGGACAATATGTACTCTTGCTCTGTTAGCACTTGGTTCCTTTAGCAGCCTTTGCAATAGTGTTCAGATCCTTCCAAGAGAACATTTTTTTGTCCTCTCCATCAAAAGCAACATCAGAAAATTTTAATCACATCAGTAAGGCTTTGACACTGTCTTACATCACAGGTCACTCAAACAGTCAAGATGAATCCATGGTAAGATGGGCACCAGAATACCTTAGAAAAGTGAAGTCAGATGGTGGTCACCAATGGTTTACTGTCTAATTGAAGACTACATTGGCTACATTGTGCGGGATTTGGCAAGTGTACATCCATCCATCTATCCTAGGGATGATCAAATAGACTATATTCAGTCAGGGGCTGAGAATCTGGAAGGGACTGGCCAAATGAGGGAAATGTCAAGGAGTTATGACAAATCAGAGCACTAGTTTTAAATAGCATGGGGCTAAGTGAGGACACAGGCTTAGGAAGAATCAGTTGCAGGTATGGAAATGAATGTGTAGAAATCAATTCTGATGAAAAACACGAGGGAGTTGGTTATGCATCAAATACTGAAGTGCCATACTGATGAGAAAAAGCCAAACCAAATCATTAGGTAAGGACACTTAAATGGGAAGTTTTTAATGCAAACCACCTAATACAGCTGCTTACATCACCTAAAGAAGAGTGGAAGGAGCCTAAAGGAAAGTAACAAAAATACTTCATAAAATATAAACTGTTTGAAAAGAACAGGCACTGCACAGCCCAGATGAGGAGAATCTGAAGGAAATGTAGGCTGAAGTCTTCAAATATGTAAAAGATCATCATAAAGATGGTGGTGGTTGATTTCCTGCCCCACCCATATTCTGCCTTAGGTGAACAAGGAGCAAGAAGATGAGATTACAGGAAAGGAAATAGAGCACAGATGTTTGAGCTGCAGAGTACTTCAAGAGACCAAGGAGCTTTAATCACTGGCAATTCTTAATAATGAGAGCTTTTCAACCCTATATTCTAGGAATCTCTGATATCACCCTCTTCATGGTGAACGAACACACATGACCAAGTGCCTGGAATAATTTTCGGAAAAGAGCAATTTTTTCAACAATGGCAACTCTTCTTGCTGGTTGCTCTAATCTTTGCCAGAACTTACATCTCTGTCCCCTCCTCTCCCACATTTCCCTAGTTGCCAGGAAGAGGGATTTGGCCTAGCTTGAAGCTTGCATTTTAGCTTAGAGAGGTCAAACACTGCTCATACTGTCCATGTGCAAATGGTGGCCTTTGAGATTTTTGGCAGAGCTCTTGGCAGGCAGTGCAGACCCTCTCCATCTTGGGGCTGAAGTTCCCCAGAATCATTTCATCATCTCTTCAACCAAAATAAAAGCAGTTCTGGGGGTGGGGTTGAGGAGTGGTTGTTAAAATCTCTCTTTCCTCAGTGTAAGCAGCATCTTTATGAGGACAGCAAAGTACTACCAGCTGGAGAATTAATTTAGAAATTTCCTTTTATGGAAGAAGTCTTTTTCTAACAGTACCAAAGAGAAGCTTTTAAAGAACAGCTCTAATTTGAAAAGCTTACTGTTTCCTTTTAGGCTGCAGATTCAGTCTAAATAAAGAGCATCTTCCCGTTGCAGTGCAGACATTTTCAAGTGCACTGACAGCAACAGGGAGATTTTGGTTATCAGTGAATCTGTCTGTGTTTTATTCGCCTAACAAAATAATTTTGTTGTTCAACATTAAACATCCGTATCAGATGGGAGGAATCGAATTCTCCTCACTGGGGACAGATCCAGCTGTGGATGGGAGAAAGAGGGGAGGGAGAAGCAGGGTGAGATGTGTAACTGAATGGCCACAGCCACTGCATGCATCTGAGAGGGGCTGTGCAGGATGCAGCAGTGACGCTAATGTGAGGAGGGGAGACTCCAACCACATTCACTCCCTCCCTCCCTCCCTCCCTCCTCAGTACATCTGGTACCTGCTTGGGAGCCTCCAGGCAGCCCACCTGCTACTCACATGTGGAAATGCTGCTTGTTCTGTGCAATCCTGGGCTGGTGTAGGAATCCTGCTTCTAAAGACAACACACTAGAATTTATTTTGGATTCTCATTTTGCCAGGAATGGGTGGTTGGCTTTTGATTTTTCTACAGGTCTCTCATGCCTGACTGTGTCAGCTGCACCTTCATATCCTTGCTTGAATTTGCCATTAGGTTAGCATTTTCACAGACTTTGGTGGCTTGAGACCTAGTGACAAATTTAGGAGGTGTCTATCACCCAGAACTCCAGGTGACATCAGCTGTGACTGAGTGGAACAGAAACTGGGGCTAATCCACCCAAGAAGCTTGCAGACTATGTCAGCTCTGATCTCTGCTGTATCCTTCAGGTCCTGTACCTCTCCAGCCCCAGGTGATGGTGTCACCTCCTTCCTAGTTCATAGAAGACCTGGAGTCAGACAGACAAAACATTTCTTTTGGATTGATCTGGAATGATTTCTTGTGGCCTGGCACAGACACAGCTTTCTGCTATGCCTTAGCCTGATGTTGTAGACATTTTCTACTAAAACAACAACCTGTTTCAGAGCAGTTCAACTCTTTTAATCAGTGCAGAGGATCACTGCTCAGTTTCTATTCTCCTAAAGAAGGTTTTTTGCTCTTTTCACTTTATACCAACAAACCATGAACTTGTCAAATTCTGCTGCTTCACTGTAATTACAACGTGGGCACAAGAAATTATTCACAGAGTCAAAGGCAGAGATGTGGCTCCATAAATGCATTTGTCAAACTGACCTCAAGCTGGCAGGCAGGCAGTACCATTGCCAAAAAATATTTAGCAGGTGCAAGCATGCCAGCCACTTCTGGTATGCAGTATGTTTCTTTAGCAAGTAGATGGCTCTATGTGCTGTTTCAGTATCTGTGGACAATTCTCTCATGTGCTTCTACTTATTTGCCATGGTATTTTGACTGATGCTATGCAGAGCTGCACTTGACAGTCAAGAACCTCACAAACTCATTCTCTCCTCTCTTTTTTTCACTTGTTCCCCAACTGCAAAATTTGTACTATGTTTCTTTCCCCAAGTGATTGGAATCCAGTCTAACTTCAGAGAACTGAGCACTTAATATAAAAAGGATTGAGTTCATGCTAAAAGGCAGAGTACAAACAAGAGAGCAAACAGGCCCGCTGGACAGACCCAGTGGAGACAGGGATGGGGAGGAAAAAAAGCATTGAAGAGTCAGGATAAGAAATAGATGAAACATAAGTAATTGCAGTAATACAATGTAAAACAAATTACTCTTGATAATGAGGCAGAAGCTGGATTAAATGGCCACAGGGGAAAAAAAGGAAAAAGACATCAAGAAAAGTCAACAAGAAGCATAAAAACAAGCAGATGAGACATGCTTACCAGTATTATTTATCAACATATTTATTTAAGAAGGTTGGTTGTGGTTCAGTCTTTTTTCAGCCTGGAAAGAGAAGGACAGAGGGCTATTAAAGCCAAGCCAGCTGGGGTAAGAAATGGGTATGGAGCCTGCAGAGCACTGGCTTTGAGCACCCTCCAGCCTCTGAAGGCTTCACACACATATAATGAAATAATGAGATGCATGTGAAAGGTTTTGTTTTGATTTGGTTTGGTTTGGTTTTCTCAGTGTTAACACCAGTGATTTGCTTTGTCTTCCTGCAAGCCCAAGGGATTTTTGACACCCGTATGCCAGGTTTGCTGCTATTGTGAAGAAGAAAAGGGGCAGGAAACCCAGGAAGCAATGGCAGAGGGCCAGTCACAGAGCCAAAGCAAAGGAAGGGGCATTGGAAGCCATAAAAGCGGGATGTGACTGTAGATAGCACCAAATCCAACTTGTCTGAACACAGACCAAGTTCATCTGAAATGTTCACAAGCTGCTTGCTAGTAGTTTAATGCCTGGTGGGACTAAAGCTGAAATTCACTGGGCACTTTAACTTGGTATAAGATTACTTTCTTGCTGAAATAAACTGATTTTGTGCTTGTTGGCTGGTGAAGCTTCCTTTCTCACATGGAGCCAGCAGGAACAGAAAAGTGGGAATGGAAGAGGAATATCTGGAAAACATGAAAGGTACTTGTTCAAATCCCAATCCAATTCTGACCAACTTGTGAATGAGACATTTGCTTCTTCTACATGTCTTTCATCCAATAAAATTGGAGCATAAGGCCTGGCTTGACAATTTTTAAAAACTTTTTTATTATAATATTGGTTGAAAGAAGCTTTGCTTGCAGTTCCCCTCATGAAAAAACCACAAGACTGACACACAGCCTCATGCCACGGGGTCTAAAACCAAAGTCAATGGTCCTCACAGAAGTAAACTGAGGACATGAATGAATTAACAGGATTGCAACACACCGGGGAATAATGGAAGAGCAGAGTTCCTGTTGTCACTTAGACCAGCCAGAGGCCTGGCTTACATCAGCTCTCCACTCCTGACTGTGCCTTGCTCACCCCCTCCTGCAGCTACAAAACCATCTTGGAAGCCTGGAGTAGAGCTTATTATGGGGACATCTGTCAGAAACTACACCCAAGCTGTTGTGCGTGAATGGCAGATGGGTAAGGTTGGTCACAGTCAATAAAAATGTGTGGAAGGTAATTTAATCATTCCATGAAGAGAAACACAGAACAAAGCTTTCCTTCCTGCACATGGGCTCTGTAAAAAGCCTTTAGAGCCAGGCATCCTCATTCCCCTCAGCAGCCTGCAGACTCAGGGACAAGGGTCTCCTTCTTTTCCTTCCACCTTCAGGCCCATTCCTGTCAGTCTGTCATTCCTTCTGCTCAGCAGCCCAGTCTCATGGTGTTTGGAGGGAACAAGCACACAGCCTTGAGCTGCACATCAGTGCTCACAAGAGAACCTGAAATTGGGCTTCTAATCCCCTGTCCAAATCCCCTCAGCAGCAGGATGCTGAACAGAACTTGACCAGGAGTCCTTGTGCCCATAGCTTGCTGGGAGGAATGCCAGAAACACTCCTGGTGTCTCAGGCAGAGAGCTCATTGGGAGGATTTTTGCAGGCTGCTGTTATATCAGATAGCTGTAACCCACCTAACTGAAATGCAAGTGCTCTTTGAATCCTGTTCTTGTCATCTTTGTGGCTTTGATAACATCAGTGGGTTTATGCCCACCTAGCTTTTTATTTTATGAACACGTAAGATACAGAAGATATTTTTACAGAGTGCAATTAATGTCATCCATGTCAGAAACTGCAGTGGCATAATTACTGTAATAAAAATCCCATACTTTTTTTTAATTTTAATATTGCCTAATCTCTGTCTGTAAAATTGCATATTGTGATGTTGGAACACATATCACTTTTTTAAATTAAGCTGGTGTTCACCATTGGCATTTATAAAATTTTTCTACACAATTACAATTTTTTCATCCTACTCTGAAGGCTGTCTGAGAGCTACACACTCCTTTGTCAACATTTCTGGAGCAAATGTGCTCCTCTGTTTCTAAAGACCATGGTAACGCCTGCTTCAGAAGGTTTGTATGTGGAATCTGGTGAATATTTCACAGATGTGGAGCAGGACCTCCCTATCAGCCATCGGATCTGACCAGATGAAATTTATAACATCTGCTGCTCCCAGTCAGGCACAGCTTTCTGTTATTCCAGCTGTTGCTGAGCATGCATTAAGCACTTCCAATTAGTTCAACCTCCTCCTAATGTTACAGCAGCTTGTTTTTTTGCTGCCAGTGGAGAAATATTTTTCAGACCTAAAAGATTTATTTGTAGCTGTGATGTTGATACACCCTGTAATGGGCTTTCACATTTTAGGCCAAAATACCAGAAGCCCCAACTGTCAATAAGAGTAACAGATTGCATGGCATCACCCTTCTCCAGAATTCAGAGTGCTATAAATGGGTAGTGAATTCCCTCTTCTGCAGTTAGGAAGAATGAATAATGGAAAGGATTAAGACTGGAAACAGCCTGTTGTAAATTAATATGGAGAAACCCAAAACTTTTGCCCTGGGATCTAGCAGACAATGCTGCTTAGGATCAGCTACTTTTAGCTGATGCATGTTTTGCTTCAGCTCTGTTGAGTCCCTACCATCGTTTGTGCTGCAGCACACATGATGCAGGGCTGATTTTAGCCATGCTTGCTGCTTCAGTTCAGAGGGCTGGGGATTGGAGTGGGTTTAAAGCAAAGAAAGGTACTGGTACAGACCTTTCAGCAATGTCCCCAATCTCTAATTCAGTGTGACACCCCCTCCCAGCGCTTCACAGCATCACATCTCCCAGAGGTTTTGCTGGTTAGAACCTGTGGCCGGCAGCCCTGTAAAAACTGTGCCTTTGATTTAGAGGGACATGGAGACTTTTAATAAGGTCATTTTTTCTTGTTAGTGTCTCTGTCAAGGGAATGAGGCATCATACTTTAATGGCCAATATATTTTGTTAATTATGGCATTTCATTATTTTTCTCTGACCTTGTCAACAGCCAACATTTTGATCGTGTATATACATTAAATGCATTAATGCCTCTCCTTCTAATAATCCAAACTGTCAAGCAGGGGTTCGATAGTCAGGCAGCAACTCTGTGGAATAATGAAAGATTAAAGCAGTGTCATCAACTTCCCCAGTTTGTGCAGCACACAAGGCAATCACTTTGCAACATTTCATTTCTGGGACAACAGCTGGAGGAGGGCACCAGCCACCTCTCTGCATAGAGACCTGCACAAAGAGCAGCAGAGTAAGCTGAAATAGTTGTCACTGGCACTGAGGCAAACAAAAGCAGCCAGCAATAAGTGGCACAGAGACACAAGGTTGGAGGATATGGCCTTCTGTGCATTGTCAGGGAAATGGGAACACTCTCCCTGATGTGGGAGAATGGAGTACTGTGCAGGGACCTTCTTACAACACAGCTGCACATCTAAAATAATTTTGCTTCAATTAATTACTTTGTGTCCTTCTCCCTTCCTGTATCCAGATTCTCTCCTCCTTTGTCAAAATCTGAAGCAAAGAAAATCCCTGAAAAGTCTCAAAAACTATTGTCCTTTTTTTTTTTAGTAGTACTTCTCTGGAAGTGCACTCATTTGTTCACTTTTTGCCTGAGAATATTTTCTCCTGATTAATTTTCCTTCAATTTTATTTTGTCTCTTGTGCTGGGGAAATCAGTGCCACTTTGATAAAGTGTGAAGTTGTGGTGGGCTGTCAATAATTCATCATTTGATCCTTTGGTCAGTGTGGCTCATTATCTGTGTGGGAGAGGTGGTATCTTCTACCTTGTGTGAATTTCTTGTGGGAAAAAAGCCAAACACATCTAGCATCTATTATGCTTTCCTTCCCAGTGTTTGGGATTATAAATAGCTATTAGCACATATTTTTTCTGCATTTTTTTCTAAATACAAACAGACAAACACAGAGACTTGACTGTTGGGCTCACTTGCTGCAGTTTTACTGGACTAATGGAAAACGAAGCAATGGAATGATAACGTTAAGGTTATAATTAAGCCAGAATCTATAAATCAATGGGTTCAAATTATCCAGCCAGTAAATTCATCATGCATGTAATGAAATGATACTGTGAAGTTAACTCTAGAAGCAATGGGGCTGTGCTAGTTTCTCTTCAGAGGGTTTATGGTGGGGCCAGCTTCCTTCCAGTGTCAGCGCACCAGCAGTGATGGCTCAGATGGTGCCCTGAGCCCACTGACAGAGAAGAACCATTGACATGAAAACCCCAAAGCAGCGCAGCACCAGTGTCAATCCAATTTGCACCCATTTCCTTAGAGTGTGGTGAAGGGGTGGTGCCTGGTAGGTGGAAATTGTACATGGCTTTGCACAGTCAACAATTCCACTTCAGCAGTCTCTGTTGAGGTATTTTTGCTCCAGTTTCTCCCTTCCCATAGAACAATACATGTTTTCCCCAGCAATTAATCAATCAATGCTTGTAGTAGCTATTGTATAACGTTGTTTTTAATTCAGAAACTAATGACTAGCATGATGACACCTTGGTGTTTATTTCTGGGAACAAATCCTCTTGTAATGCACACCCACGTGCACACCTAATGAGGGTGTCTCTTCATCAAACAAAGGCAAAGGGATGAGTCTGTATTCCTTCTGCTCAGAGACTCCTGGGCTGTGAGCTCTCCCATGGCAGTCACTGGTTGCTGTCTGAAATTGGGAGACAGAGGCTCTGCTGAGTTTAATTCCACAACAAACTGGCTACACCAGAGAACACATCGATAACTGCTTCTCTTCTGCTCCACTTTTGCTTTTATAGGGATAGATTCTTGTTACTCCCATTTTGAGAGATGCTTCCAACCTTCAGTGCTCTGCCCTTTGTGTAAATCGTGCCCAGTTACAGGTTGTTCCTAGATGTCACTCACCCCAGCAGTCCTCTCTCCTCACCTCACCTGAAGTCAAAAGCACAATCTCTTGGCTGATGGAGCCAAGGCTGAGTGTAAGTCCCCAGGGTTTGTGTGGCCTCTCCATCTAAGCTGGCTCTGCCTCTGCCCCACGGCTGGGAGCAGTGGCACAGAAGCAGCTCCATGAAAACAGAGGAGCCAGCAGCAGGCAGCTGTGGGGCTGAGGCCTCACAGGAGGTGGGGAGGAGTGAGGGGTTGTGTTGGCATGGCTGGGCAGCAGACCAAAAGCAGAGTTGGGAGGAGGTTTATATTGCCCATGTTTCAGTGGCCATGTGGTGATCTGGAGTGAGCAGCTTCCAGGGGGCAGAGGAATGTGAGTGGAGCTGGAGACAGTCCCTCCTAGCCCGCTCCTCATTCTGAGGCTGTGGAAGTGCTCTCCAGGAATGCAGGGAGGAAGCTCTTGTGGGGCCATCAGAGCCCTCACTGCACCTCTCCACACAAGATAAACAGCCTTTTGTCCAATATCCTGTACCACCTGTCCTGTCCCTCAGTATGGTCTGAGTCACATTTTATATCCAGGGACTATCCCTTTAGTTCCCTCTATTATTAGTTTGGTTTATTTTGGTTTGAACCATGATGCAGAAGTCATATTTGCCTTGGGAGTGTCCTCTTTCCACCCCATCATCACCACTCCCCCAACAGCTGTTTCTAATCTCCTTGTTTTGTTTTTAATCTCCTTTTGGGGGTAGAGTGATACTATTTACCACCCTCCCAACAAGGGAGTTATTGCCAGTGCAGGGGTATGTGTTACTTGCATTCGTCATGAGGAGGAGCTGTGCAGAGTCAAATACAGGCTTGGGAGAGGCAAAAATTATTCCAGCCCAGCATATGAGTCAGGTTGTTGTGAGGGAAAGTGGCATTTTGCTGATGGTAACAGCACATGAGCAGTACTCTAGAAATGCAACTAAAGTATTCCTTTGGGTGTATTGGTAAAAGTCTGGGGGACTGTAAGCAAGTCACTTCTTAAATAAGGAAAATTCCAAGTCCTGCAGGAGAAATAACATCCCCATCAACCAATATGTGCTGAGGGTGGATCAGCTGGAAAGCTGCTGTCCTAAGAAGAGCCTTGAGTGAATGGCATGAACATTCAGCATGCCCTCACAGCAAAAAGCCAGTCTTACTGTGGACTGCACTGGAAGAGAGGTGACCCCTCCCCTTTGCTGAGTGATGGTGAAGCCTCTCCTGGAGTCCTTTGTGCAGTTCAGGGCTCCCCAGTACAAGAGAGGCATGGTCATAGCAGAGAGAGTCCAGTGGAGGGCCACTAGGATGACTGGAACACCTCTCCCATGAGGAGAGGCTGTGGGAGCTGGAACTGTTCAGCTTGGAGGAGAGAAAGCTCAGCAAAGGAGATGTCATCAATGTGTACCTGATGCACCTGATGGGAGACAATGAAGATAAGGGATACAGATTGTCAGTAGTGCCCAAAGACAGGGCAAGAGGCAATGGGCACAAATTATACATGAAATGTTTATCCATGGGGGTTGTGGAGTCCTCATCCTTGCAAAAATTCAAAACCCAACCGGACATTTCCTGGAGCAGACTGATCTAGCTGTTTCTGCATGATCAAGGGGGCTTAGACCCACATGACTTCCAGAGGCCCTTCCAACCCCAAGCATTCTCTGATGCCAGGCTTCTACCATCTTGCCTGAAGTGGCTTTTGGCACAGGCCATAGAAGGAGGTTTCATTATTTTAGATGAATTATTTCTTTCCTTATGTTCTTGTAATCACTCCCTTCATTTAGGATTTTTCTAATTTTGCCATCATTTTTGCTGGCAGCAAGGTACTTGAAAAGGTCTCCACTGAAAAAGGCAAAAAAGTACACATCTTGTTTCTCTGACAAGGTAACCAAAATGCCAGGCTCTGAGGGCATGCTTGGAAAATGTGAGGCCAGAAAGCACTATTGCAAAAGTTGCACAGATGGGATATACCTGCCCTACAGCTAGAACACCCACTCTGCAGAGCTTATCCAGGCAAGGACCATGTCCAAATCAGCAGCACTTTGCCAGAAAAAGGGATAGGTCCCTGCAGTTATTTTTCAGCATAGTCTGGCATTAAAACTTCTTCAGGGTAATCTGGGCTGCCATGGCACGAGATATTTTGAACCAAGTAAGTGATTATCATGCCATAAATTCCCACTGACTTCCAACGGCATGGGGAAGAAAAACCCCAAATTTGTTTCAGGGGCTTTTAATTTTTTTCAGCCTGGAAGAACATAAGCACTGATGTTTGCTCTACTTAGAGAATGTACAGTAAATCTACATTGAAAATTTCATTTCTCCTTACACAGCTGAAACACAGCAAGCAGCAGAAGCAACTGCAATTGTGTGTGCTGGGCTTCCCTCCACCCTCTAAACAACTTGGTTACTTGATTTGCAGAAGAAATTGCCCTTAAGTAAATGTGAAAGCAAAAGATTTTGATAACAGGTGCAGCTCAGTTTTAGAAAGAAAAGTGTGATGAGATGGAAGAGGAACAGAGGAAGGAAGGGGCAGGGGGAGGAAAAGAGAAATGAGGGAGGGAGTGGAGCAACAGTCAGATATTTTTTAAAGCAGCAAAATAAAGGCTTTAACACTAACCTAAGAACGCACTTTCTGCAGGCAACTTCCACTATACAGAATGCAGTTTTGAGGATGTGGTAACATTGCAGTAGTGATATTCAAGTGGCACGTTTACACCATTTACAGTGCTGAACATCTCCTCCTCCAGGTGATGGGGCAGAGCACAAAATCTGCTGCCATCACCAGTTCTGCTTGTATTCCTATAAACTGAAAGCAGGGAAAAATTAAAAGCAGAACGTCTTGAACCTCAGAATAATAGAAAAATAGAAAAAGTCTTAAAGAAGTAGTAGAATAAGCTAAGGCAGATTCACAGTCAAAATTAATCTTGTACTATGATGAAAAAATTGTAACTAGAGAAGACAGGCTAGGGTTACTACTGCATTTCACCCAGGATTTATTTCCAAATGTGCCAAATTGATCAGCTTATACATTTGGTAAAGCCTTTGAATTAAAAAACAATCAATATTTCAGTTTCTTCTCAAAGTTAAACAGTGTTCTCTACTGATAAAGAAAAATAAGTATATACATTAGATGTATCTGGTCTATCTGAGGTTGGGCAAAACAGAAAATTTTCTATGCTAGAGTCATTAAGGAGGAATATCTTTAAATTAAATGTTAATATAGTTTATTCTTTTAGAGGAATATTCCTTTTAAGGGAATAATGCACTCTGGCACCATTATTGTGTTTCTTAGAATTAAAGAAAAATTTAAAATGGGTATATGTACAAGCTAACAGCTTTTGTTAGTTAATTTAAGCTTCCAGAAATCTGAATATTTACCAGACTCTCCTGAAACTGGGAAGAGGGACAAGAATCTCTAGAAGAAATATTTTCCAGACTCTGTAATTAAATCACCCTTTTTGACAAGAGCTGTGGCTATTGCTTGCTGTTGTATATAAAGAAGCTCATCCCTTCACTGATACCAAGCTTGCTGTCAGAGATGTGAATTTATTAAAGAAGGCAAAGCCAGAGAGGAGAGGTTGAGCTAAACCAGCAGCCCTTCTCCTGGAGTCTGATTCATGTTAGTGACTGGGAGCTCCTGCTGGTTGTGTCAAGCCCCTTGCCACGCTGGCTCTGCAAAATGCAGGATTTGTTCCCAGATGGACAGGATGGTTCCAGGGAGGTGGGTCAGGGGTCAGCTGTGCTTCAAGCCATGAGGGGTAGGAAATCCTCTTTTTCAGCCTGTGCGAAGCATTAGCTCCGATTTTCTAAAAGTTATAAAGTATGAATCACAGTGCCTATATTAAAAGAAGCTGAAAGGCAGCACACTCTGATCCATGTATTCCCCTGTCTGTAGCTGTATTAAATCATCAGGCACCCCCTGTTTGTCCCTGCTGCTGGTGACATGCAGCCTCCCCTGCAGTGGTTGCTATTGGTGACTGCTGCAGCTCAGGAAGAGCAGGGCACCTCCAAGGGCTCTTTCACTGCTGCACTTGCTCATCCGCTGCAGGGCTCACAGATCACCACATGCTGGCTTTGAGGTCATGGAGAGAAATATTTGCTTTTCTTTCTTTTTCTATCAAGATTATCTTCTGGCTCTTCCAAATGATCATGGTGTTTTATGGTGGAGAGAACAAAATAAACCTGTGACTTCGAACAACCATGGAGCCATCTGTATTTTTCAAGGGTGATTTGATAAGGGGTAGGAGCTAAAAATAACATGCAAACCCCACATTTCTGAGGCACAGGAAAAGGCTGATGGTGGTGTTCCAGGGCAGTCCTACTTCCAAGGGAAAAAGAGAGTTTTTACTCAGTCCTGTCACTAGTTCCCTGCTTGATTATTGCCCTGCAATACAGAGCTGCTATGAGAGTAATTCTTATAAAATTGCTTTGGGTCCTAAAACTTATTCCAGAAGTATAAGGTAATATTGTTTCTGTGTCATGTTAATGAAAGAAGCACACGGATGAAGCATCCAGCAGCACAAATGCCTTACTGTCTTTGACTTAGTACGCCCTCAGTTCTGTGTTATTAATTTTAGTGGGTTTCTAAATGTTATTGATGAAAAAATTCTCTCTTCACTTTTTTTGCAGTTACAGGGCAAAATTCAAGATATGCTTTCACTGAGCCTTGCTTTTTGTCACATAGACAGGCCCAGCCAGGTGCTGAGGAGTGTTTGCTGTTAATTAGAGGTGTTATGTTGCGCAGTATTGGCACAGTCTAAGAACCAGCACAGGTGTGCTCTACTGGCAGGGGAGATTTTTTCTTACTTTGCAGCAAAGACATTTACACTGGGGTTTACAAAAGGATTTAAGAGGGTTAGGTGCCCAAATCCACAGCAGCTTAGGCGGAACTGGGGGCCTTGCTGCCTTTGGTTCTGATGCATAAAATGGTACATGCATGAATGCGCTTCACTGCTGTCACCAGCCATAACGTGGCCCCAGATCAGTGACAACACTTGAAATAGTGGGTTGACCTCTTCCTGATCCAGAGCCTTTTTGCTCCAGTGAATTCTTCTGATGCACTCAGCCTGACATAAATCATCTGCAGAGCCTTCACATTGCTTCTTTCCACTTATTTTTTTTTCAGTGTGGAGATGTGTGAGGGAGGAGGAGAGACAGAGAGACTGAAGGATTCAGGAAGAGCAGGGAATGCTTGGGCAAAGGATAGACCAAGCAAAAAGGGAGTCTGCAGGGCAGATCTTGGAGAGCCAGGGGAAAGCATGATTTCAGAGCCAGGTAAATTAATATTTTATTAAGGCAGTGGTCCTTCTACTCCGAGCTATGGATTTCATAAGATGCTAGGTACAGTTTGCTGTCCATACACTGGCAGGCTCCTGGGTGAGAGAGCAACACCCTTAACTGTGTTTAATAAGATATAGGAGGCATTAGAGAGTGAATGAAGAATATTTTCAAACTGATCCCATCTGAAAGATGCATTCAGCTGATGGCAATTTATGCATCACCTTCCTCAAAATGCTTAACACATAGTAAAGGAAAGGCAGAGGCAGGAGGCCAAAGTGTGGAGAGAATGTGATTAAAGGAGGTGAAGTGTTGTGTCCATGGGGTAGTATGATGCCCCTCTCTCTGCCAGGACCTTCATGCCAAATTAACGTCCTCAGGCTGATGTTCAGCTAAAACAGAGCTGAACAATGCCTGGAGCATTCCATCAGTCTCCTGTGATTACAAATACTGTACCTTCAGTGTGGCTTTGCATCTTCTTCAGCCTTCATATGCTCACTTCTGTATGCACAGCACTTGGTTTTCCATTGCTTTGCAGCTTGAATGTCATCTGGGGAGCTGCCTGAAGGGCTCAGACCTCTAAACATGGCCCCAGGCTACATTTTCCCATGTACAACCTTATTCATAAACTTACTCCTTGATGAGCTTTTAATTACGTCTTATATGGACTTGCATACATGTGTAAAACTGAATTACAAAAAATTCATAGTTTTCAGATGAATTCACATCACCCTGGAATGCCTCACAGTCAATGTCTGAGGTTGAATGCTCGTTTCTAATTGCAGGGGCTAATTCCAGCAGGTAAGCAGCATTCCCTTCCGAGAGGACTCCAACTCCTGCTTCTTGTTCTCTTCCCCCAAACTAGGATACTTCACCTGGACCCTGCTACAAGCTGTCAGGCACAGCAGAGCATGGCAGGGAGCTGGGGATGGAACTGGCACTCCAAGCACTTGTGGGGGGGGATGTCCCTGCCTGCTGCCCACAGAGTTCCTAGAGAAGGGCAGAGTGTTAGGTCTGACCCTAAGTGCATCTTTAATAGGGCACAGCAGGAGTGCTGAGGCATTGCAGAGCAGGCTGGTGGCCAAACACCTCCAAGGGCAGAGACCTGGTGTCTAAGTGGCTCTCAGAGGGGACCTGGAGTGAGGGTTCCCACAGCTCAACATCTGGACAGCTGTGGCTTCACTGGGGCATGTGTTAAAGACTGGACAGTGGGAGTAGGAAGGAGAGCACAGGGTAAAGACTGCAGTGGTCTCTGTTTACAACTTGCTTTATAGCATATTCTTGATCTCAAATACAGCCTGATTAAGGAGCTACACACAAACTCTACAAGCACAGATCAATACCTACACTGCAGCTTCATACTTTAATATTTGTGTTTAATAATGACATGACTTACCCTGAGTGCTAAGCCAGACAGTTTAAACTAGCTGTACTAAATCTCCTGGTTTTTATTGCTCTCCCCTGGTCTTTTGTCCTGATATGCAAAATCTCTCTATTGGGACAGTTGCAGACACTGGAACAGATTCTGTTACCTGTGCCAACCCACACCCTGACTTCTTATTCATTCTGTCAGCCACAAACAGTGTTCTTGCATTACAAAGTAGACCTTTCATTTGAAAATGTATCATCTTCCACATCTGCAGATGTAGAAGGTATATTTTCATGAATAATTCAAACCAACAATGAGGCTGGAGGGAATACACTGTAATAATGTGTGTAAGCATAGAGCCATGAAGCACCCTGAACTTCATTTTTGGTATTAGAAAAGAAAAACATCAACTTATTTGACTTTGATTTGATAGTAAAGTAGTAGTAGTAACATTTTATTTCTTCAAATACTTTGGCAATTCAAAATTTGCAGGAGAAAAGCACTTCCCTGTGTGCAGGACTTTGAGCCTAAGCTTTCGCAGAGCACAGAGCTAATGCTGAGTTCTCATGCTGGTGTGAGGGATTGCTGAGACTCAGCATCAGGACGAATGGCTGGATACCAATGCTCCTGGCTGGATGTTTGTCTCCTTTACAGAGCTTGTTGGTGGCTCAGAAAACTTCCTTTTGAATATTTTGACCCCTCAAGTATGTGCAGTGTTCAACAAAGTTGAGGCTGCACTTTTCCACATGAGTATTTCCAAAACAACATTCTAATTCTTTCTGTTTGCTTTCACAGAATCACTAAATGGGTAAAGGTGACAGGACCACTGGAAGTCCTCTGGTTCAATCACCTTGCTCAACCCTAGAGCACATCCCTCAGGGCTGTGTCCAGATGGCTTCTGAATATTGCCAGGGAAGGAGACTCCACAGCCTCTCTGAGCAACCCGTGCTGGTGCTCCATCACCCTCAAGATAAAGAAGTTGTTCCACCTGTTCAGACAGAACTTCCTGGAACTTCAGGTGGGACATTTAAAGCTAGAGGTCATTCTGACTCCTGGCTGATGTACACCCCTGCTCTTGTTTGCAGGAGGCCACACCAGCTATGCTGAGGGCTGTCATGACTGTCATCACTAGAGGGAACACCAGAATATAACCCATCTTAGAGGGCTTCTCTAGCCTCTGAGATGATGAGATTTTGTGCAGAGGGAGCTTTTTCATTGATTACAAATACTTCAGTTCACTTACTAATAGACTTGCCATTTGTCAGAGTTTTGCCTTTTGTGTTCCATATTTTCTGTATTTTTGAAACCTCTTTACACTCTACACCTTAGGAAATGCCTTGAAAGCCAGTTATTTTTGCAGAAATGTAAGTATCGCAGCTGTTTCCTCCCAGCCTTCTGATTTTGCAGCATTACCAGTTTGGGTATGGTAAGCATTTTCACACTTCTTAAACACATGTAAGATTTGCAAGTTATATGCCATAGTTAGGTAAAGTTAGGCTGCTGTTTTTGTGTAGGTGTCTGCTTAGGGGATCTGTCAAGCATCTGAATGCAGACTTCTAGATTTCCCCTGGGTTTGTTTGTCCTGACCACCAAGATCCTCTCATCAGGAAGGAGAAGACTGGCACAGAGCTCATGTTGTCTCATTTTGAACAATTTGTAAATACTGCAGGACAAAATTCAAGAGATATTGTTCTTTATTATCATGAGTCTAGCACATTGGTTTTTTTTATTTGCTTGCTAGTCCCTTGAATATGAATTATAAAACATTTTAGCAATGCAGAAATATTCATTTTCTCTGTAGCCAGTAGATTGAAAGCAACCAGCAGAACAGTAGAAATCATGCCTTCATGAGCATAATACATCACCATGTAAACAGCTTTGAGAATACTTTTCGGTTTTGACAGTAAATTTAACCATGTCTTATCAAGAGAGTAATAGCTAGAAAATCCGATTTACATAACATGAAAATCAGTCATTACTCAAAATTGTGCATGAATGCTTGCATCAAAAACCACTTGCCTCTCTAGACACAACATCCAACTGCATATTTACACAGTTAAATTGGATTTCTCACCCTTCTTGTTGAACTGAGTATTTGTTTAGATACTTACAAACATACCTAAAACTGTGCACACAGCCAGTCCATGGAAACCATGCAAGCCTCCCTCTGCTTCTTTGTGTCAGTCATGTTTCTCAACTCTAATTTCTCAGTGTAATCTAAAATTGTGTTATTGTGGGCAGGTGGCAACCTTTAACACCTACTGCCTGTAGCACAGTACTCCTGGCACAATTTGAGTGGTTAGGAGGACAGTAGCACAAATAACATTTAAGGAATAAGACCTGATGAGAGATTAAGAGTGCTAGGAAATTATTTCCTGAGAGACTAAGAGTGCTAGGAAATTATTTCTGTCCTCAAAGATAACTACAGCAAGAAGTAGAAGGGTCTGGTTTTCCCTGGCTGGTCTACCCTTAAAGAAAAGAGTCTTTCAGGGCTGGAGTGTATTTAGCCTGCTTTGCCTGGCACTTTTCTGCTGAGGAAAGTCTTTCCAGTGGACTAGGAGAAGCAGCTGGTCCCAGGGAGGACCAAGCTCAGGATAACCAGTCTTGACATGCTGGGCACAATTGCAATTTGTTATGATGCTCAGTGGAGCTCTTTCATGTGGCCCAAGAAGAATGACATCTTTGGAGAACTACATTAAGAACCTAAACAAGTGTGTGATCTTCAAGGATGCAGGTTGCCTGCCACTCAGATTAAATTTAGACAGTATTAGGCAAGACTCACCATGTCTGAAAATCAAATTTGAGTTCAAAGAAGTGCTTCAGGGAACTGAAAGGAGGTTCCCTGACTTAGAAATGTCATATTCTCTTCCCTAATGTTGATTTATGGAATAGTTTCCATGAACCCACCAAAATGAAAGACTCTTACAACCAGAAGAATCATATTTTTTGTTTGCAAGTGCTTTCGGCCTTTTTCTTTTAAACTCTTTTTCCTTGCATCCATCCACAGTATCAAATTGAAGTCCACCATCACTGGACAGGATCTCCAAGATCTGCAAGGTCCAAACCTGGCTGATGTCCCTGTGCATGGAGCACAGGGCGCTGAGGCTGGGCAGGGTCCCCTCTCCTGCCAGTTCCTCAGATGGGGCTGGCTGGGGGGAATGGGGTGCCTGGGAAGCAAGGGGAGGTCAGGCTGCTCCCCAGCTCTGCCTCTGCACTTCTTGGCTGTAGCAAGGGGATGTTCTCAGTCCAGCCAGCAAACGACACTCCAGAGACTTTCTCCACTCACCCACCCTCTCTTCCCAGTGCAATATATGCAAGTTGAGGCTGTTGTGGACATGTATGTATAAGAGCTTCTCTAAGAAAGTATACTTGTTATTTCTCTGGCTCCCTGGACTGCAGTAGCAATTAGGTCAATTAGGTCATTAGTAGCAATTAGCTAAGTTTCATTGCTTATCTCTGAGTTGAGAGAAGGAGCAGCAGAAGCCAGATTTTACCTGCAGGGATTAAGGACATGACCCCAAATGAACCCCATTTACTTGCTCAGCAACTCAAATGCCATCAGTCTTAAAAATCAATGAACACTGAATTATGAATAGTTTTCATATGGAAAGTTTGAGAAATATTGATGCGACTCCTGAGCATTTGGTTCCACAATATTAATATGAGCTGTGAATCTAATTAGAGCTACACACTCAGCAGAATATGGACAAAGACAAGGTCAAAGTACCCCCTTCTGCCTTTCAGAAAGAATTGAGTGGCTTGTTTGAAATTCCATATTAGATATTCCCTAAGTAGGTTAAAAATGCAATTACAAAATAAACTAACAGATCCAAAGCTAAAAAGCTGTGTGCAAAGTAGGTGTCCTTTCCTTGTCCACAAGGACAAAATTTATATGACTAAATTTGATCTTTCTGTTCTTTTGACAATCTCCATGTGCTTCCATCAACAAAAGTAACTCGGTTTTCATCTCTATATTCAGACTTTCTCTTCCCCAATTACATTTTCTTTTTCTTTCAGTGCTGAGTGCATTTCTACTTTCCCAGTCTCTCAATATCTCTATCATGACCACATGTATATAGCCCCTCTGTTAAAGAATATATGGCATGCCTCTCTGCCCCCTTCTAACACAGTAAAGGAGCTTCTTGTTTGAAACACTTTACCACAAAATAGTAAATGACACGTAATTGTTGTACTTGGTCCTTTCTGCTGCTGGTGGGCAGTGGGAGGGGCTCTTCCTGGGAGGCACAATCACTGGCACAACATAGCACAAGTCCTACCAGCTGTGGTGTGGCCCTGCTGCCCTGGGAGAACAGAGATGTAAGCATTCACTGTACACGTCCCAGCCCATGAATACCTAAGGTTGTTACAGCAAACGGGATAGGAGGAAATTAGATTATAAATGGTGACTTGTT
This sequence comes from Melozone crissalis, assembly GCF_028551555.1. Classification (NCBI taxonomy): domain Eukaryota; kingdom Metazoa; phylum Chordata; class Aves; order Passeriformes; family Passerellidae; genus Melozone; species Melozone crissalis. The sequence continues at coordinate 29,146,138 of NW_026535782.1, read as the reverse complement.
TTCTTACTGTTGCCCACAATAAACATATTTACAATTCAGTGGTATGAGAAATTATGGATGTTCAAGAAAAGCCTGTTTGTATCTCAAGCATGGTGAACAATGGGTGAAATTCAGCCCCATGTTGAACTCCATTAGAATCAATGGAGTTTCTTCTTCTTTGGGCTATAATTAAAGGCCAGTTGTCTCATCTTTACCTCCACATTGCTGCTGTGGACAGCCACAGTGGGTGTGCTGTTGGCTTGGTGGCTGTGCTGGTGCTGCTTTGCCTGATGGGGCACATCAAGCAGCACCCAATGAATCAAGGAGCAACATTCCTGGCACCCCCCAGTAGCATTTTTCTGCATGGTACCTCCTCCTCCCAAGGGCTCACCTTCAGTTTAACCAAGGAGATGCCAAATATCCCCTGAAGGTTCATGCACATGGAAGCCAAGTCCTGTTCTCTGCTGTGCCTTTGCAGAGCTGATTTGTTTGGAGCCAGGCTGTGTTTGTGGCCTCTGGGGACCAGGGGCACAAAAAGTCCCTTCTCTGAATCAAACTGTCACCTATGCTGCTTTCATTGCTGAAGCTCCCTCTGCTCTGGATGCTTCAGCCCAGGGCTGAGCTCTGTCAGAGCTACAAATCATTGTGCAGCCATTGTAGGGATGTCCTGCTTCTCTTCACAGGAATACCCAGATGGGCACACGTCCAAATACTGTCTACAGTTCCTGCAGTCCTACTGTTAGGGCCCCATCCTCATTCTCCATCCCACTGGAGGTACTGCATCCCCCTGAAGGCATGTGATACCAGCTGATACCCAGTTGGCAATGCACGGATATTTTCATTGTAGCAGTCCTCTGTGTCATCCTGTGCAATTTAACCTGATTCACTTTTGCCTCACACAGACACTCTGCCTCCTTTGTTGCCTGGTTACCTACTTAAATGCTGAGCACCAGAAGTCCAGGAGCCATCAGAATGGACAACCCAACTTGTTCAATTAGATTTTGTTGTTTGCTGTTCAGAACACTAAACTCAACATTGAAGCCAGCAAGGTTTTGGGGTTTTTTCTTCCTTTACTTCTCTGCAGCAGAACACAATAGATGTCAGCACATGCACTGCCCACTTTCATGGCCATGAATAACAAAAGGCCCTAACTCTGGGTTTTCAGTTTCACAGGCAGTGCACCTGGGAATTCATAGCTGGCAGCAGCTTGGGAGAGTGCAGACAGGTACATTGCAAACCACTACAGCGACAGAATTATTTTAACAAGGTAGCAACACAGCTTTGAAGACCAACAGAAAATATTAATAGCTCCAGAGAGAATACAGGGGAAAAATTAAACAGTGAAATTATGCACACAGTTGTGTGTCTGTTGTTCCCCAGTTTATGTTTACCTGAAGTGTGATGAAATATTCAAAAAATCTTGCCTTTGAAATAAGTCCTATATTATTTTCCCCAAGCCAAGAAATACCAAATGATCTTTACTGCTCAGGCATGCAGCTTTGGTGAGGTTATTAGTGAGTTCACAACACAGATGGACAGTCTCATTATATAGAACAAATGGGAGCTGTCTTTATTGCAGTATTTAACTGGCCATCTCCAGACAACACAAGATAGGGCAAGGCATGGTTTTCCATAATGATGCTGGAGAATGATCACCAGGCTCTGCATGAGCTTCCCTTCTGTCTGATGACTGACTTTTTTTGGTGGAACAGGCTCCACTCTAAACCTCTGCCTCCTCAGGGGGAGCAGCTTCCCCTCCCCTCCCTCTTACCCTCCCACACTTTCACCTGTTTGCTATCATTGACCCCTAATGCTGAGTGTAGAAGCTGCCAGAACTGCAAATACTCAGTGTGTCAGTACATCAAAGAAGGAGCAGCATTCATCCGCTTCCCCACAGCACTGTGGTTTTATGTTCCCTCTCTTCTCTATTTGGCTGAACCCATGGGGCAGCCTGTGCTTCCAGCCTGCCCATTGCTGATCTCCCAGCACAGGCTGTGCTCAGCCCCCACCGTGTCCCCAGCCCCAGATCACTCCTTCCTTGAGAGGTGACCTCAAGAGGACAAGAGTGCCCCGTGTCTCCTCTCAGGGCAGTGTGGTGGTTCAGGCAGTCAGGTGGGAAGCATGAGGAGGTTTTGGTGCCCCCAAAGGAGAGGAGGGAGCTCAGTGCACATACTCCAGGATGGAGGTGACTGCCCTGCACCATCCAACCCTGCTAGTTCAACAGCAGCCGTTCCATTTTAAGGAAAAAAAGCCAAATGTTCAGAGATGCTGGCACTGCCAGAACTAGGCAGCAGCTGCAGTCTGGCATCACATTTTTGGACTTCTGTGCTTGACACTCCCTTTCAGCCCTCAGGGGTTTTTGGGGTTTTTGGTTGTTTTCACACAGTTATACCCTCCAGGCAACTTGAGATTGTCCTTTTAGGTGTACTTGTGCTTTGTTGTGTGTGTCCTTGGCTGAAGGAGTGTGCATAGGGGAAAGAGGGAGCCACTGCCTCAGGGAGATACTGCTGCTCTTAGCCTGCTACTGCTGCGTACTGGAGTACAGCCCGGCAGAATTAACCTAAAAGATCACAAATTATGCACATTGCAGCTAGGAGTATAATTGCTCTATTATTATGTACCCAATTTCTGTAAAATAGCATTATTTTACTGTTTAGAAATGTGTCTTTACCAGCAGCTATAAATATACTTGCATTCCACAGCGGGTTAATTAAACATCAATTAAAATATTTATTGAATAACTTATTAATTGACATAACTATCATGTTACATGAAAAATTGTTTAGAGATGTGGAATTGTATCTTAGACTTGTGCAGTTACAGCTGATGAAACTGTAATTTTATACGGTACATTGAGAATAAGCATTTGTACACTTTTTTTGAACCCTCTGTTTTTTAAACCCTCGTACTTCATGAAAGTTGATTTTTTTTAGACAGTATTTTAAAATATATAGATGACAAATTAAAATGCTACATAATAGTTTTTCAGGTAAGCTTTGGAAGCAGCAGAGGTGAAGCAGGAGGTGCTGTATCTCAATCTCTGCAGCATTCAAGTGCTTTATCCGCTTTTGTGGGGGAAGCGTTTGGTATGCACAGCGCACTCAGGAGAAAATTACAAGGAGGAATCTCTAGCAGCAGGACTCATAAATTATGTTGCCAAACCCCTCCTCTCAGTGACATCCTCACAATCAAGCTGGCACTGCTTTCATTGTGGAGGTGGGAAGCATCCTCAAGGTTACGTGGCTTTTGGCTGCCAGCCTCTCCTTCCCCTCCTCTCACCTCAGCATCACTCCAACGCGCCCTCCCTACACTCATCTCTCCTGACTCTCACCCTCTCCCTTTTTTTACCTGCCATATCACTCCCTTTACCAAACTTAACTTATCAGTGGTGATGATAAAAGTTAAAGTAGCAGAAAAATATACCACTCCCCTGCCAAAACAGTTGGTGGGTGGTTGAGCCATATTCCTCTATTGAGAAGGATAGAAGCTCAGTCGGAGGAGTTGAGCTGCTTCTACTCTTTTCCCTTCTTCATCTGGCAGGACTCTATTTTCAGATGTATTACCCATAGGCTGCTTGGGAAATGAAATACACAGGCCATGAAATCAGGGAGTGTTGTGGCACAACAGCCATGTGAATTGCTACTTGTGGAGGGTCAGATCTTTTCCTTTCCACCTTAGAGCACAGGATCACTCTGCTTTTGATGCTGGTCCAGGTTTCTAGCATTTATTTTGAAAGCATTACTGGGACTTATCTTGCATAAACGTTGCTGTTTATCAGCTGCCACACTTCTAATTGTGAGGGATGTCCACAGGAATTAACACCATTTGCACAGATGAAACAGATGAAACGTGGGCACGGTGCTTGCAGCTTGCCAAGCTGCACCAGACTGCATGTGAGCAGTGGCATTCTCCAGACACACACACACTCTTCCTCCTGTAAAAGATGTCAGCATGTCTCTGCAATACTCAGACCAGAGCATGTTGCTTGCCTCTGGCTCAGGATTATCCTCCTGCCCCTCCCAATAGCACCAAGACAAACTATGAAATTACCTTTGTATTGAGAAAAAAAATGGCAGGCAATTAGTATGCTAGAAGGGAAAATATGATGCTATATGGTTTCTTTCTTGCTGCACTTAATAGATTAACTATGCCTATAATTTAGTAAAAGGCTGTTTGTGGAGGGCATGTGACAGAGAACAGATGCAGTGAATACTGTTTTTAAATTTTCTTTATTCAGTTATTGAGACTGAGACTCTGAAAAAGACTTCCCCTCAGACCTGAATACTGCATTCTGGGGTTTTCACATACTTTAGGCTGTAGTTATGCTACTCTGCGGATTTTGGTGAGAATCTCCCTTTTTATTAAAATTTTTCCGTTACTTATTATAAGGGTCTCTTTCCTGTAATGCACTGTCACAAACTGGGGGCAGAGATCGATTTCCTCCTGTTTGACTTGTACTTCTGTAAATGCCTCCAGAGTACATAGAAACTGAATATAGATAAGTGAGCCCCAAACATATGAACTTTTATTGAAAACTTGGCACTTTTGAGATCAGTGGAAACCCCCTCTTTCAGTAGGGCCAAATTTGTGTCCTTAGATCCTTCTAGCTATTGAAAACCATGAGGTTGGCTGTCAGCAGCTCTGGGTTTTTCAATATTTATTTGTATATATTATTCTATGACAGTTGGTGCCACTCTGATCCTGTGGCACCCATTTCCATTGCAGTAGAATGGCTCTCACCCAAGCAGCCCTTCCAGAGGCTTCACTCCTTGCCTGGTTCCATCCAAATTTAAGGGAGGAAGGTATCAACATGTTTCTGGCTAGGTGGGAGAGCCATTTGGTGGGAAAGAAGTGGAAAGTAGTGAGAGCCCCTGATAAGTAACTTGATCTTCTTCACACCAGAGCAGGAGAGGAGGAAGGGAATCATGAGGACTGTGAGTAAGTGCCTCTGGTATAAGCAGCTATTACATGCTACTTGAGCCCTGTGAGAAGGAAAGTGTGTCTGCTTTCCACGCACACATGCAGAGTGGCTTGTGAGGGTCAGCACACAGCTGTGACTTTGCTTGTGCATTGCCACAGTCAGGGAGCAGGAATGAGGCATCCCATTCCTGGGATGAGCAGCACCCTTGGGAGCAGCTGGGAAAAAGAAAACTCATCCAGGCTACTACCAGCATTATGATCCATGTGTGTGACAGACAGCTTTCTGGAGCCTGGCTGCAGCAGCTCTGGCAAGCAATTCAAACAAATAAACATTAACCCCTTTTCTCTTCAGAGGCTTTGTCAGACCAGCCCTGGTGTGAAGCAGTCCCTTGGCTGTGGTCTGAGAGCACTGCTGACTTGGGGGTGCCTTGTGGAGGTCACAGTCTACCCACCTGCCAAAAATGTGGCTGCCATCAAGGGCCAGGATGCACCATTTGTGCCAGGATGCAGCTGGCCAGGATACAACCACAGGGTTCTGTTCAGTGCCCTGTGTTTTGCAGGAGTTTTCTTTTTCTTCTTCTCTCAGCCATGGAGAGGAAATCAAGAGGCATCAGTAGCCTGAGAAACAAGCCCTTCAGCTGCACTGTAGGGACTGAGAGCTTTTGTATCCTCCTTACCCAAAGGAGCAGTGAAACTGGAGACTCTCAGGTGTGGAAGCCAAGCAACAGTGGCATTGTACAGCTGCTCAGACTCCTGAGGAGTCTGTCATTGCAAGGGAAGAGATGCTGTCTGTTTTTCTAGCTCCAGTTTATGGTCAGCTGGGGTTCTGATTGCAGGTGAGGAAAGTTAGAAAGACAGAAGAGAGCACCTGCCTCCAAAAAGGTGAACCTCAGGTTCCTTCTGCCTGCCTTGCAGCACCACATTTTCAGGTTCCTTTTCAGTAGGGCTCACTAGCATGGGCACACCTGGAGTAGACACAGCTCAGCCCAGTAGTGGGTGTGCCTGGATCCCTTCAGAAGTGAGGACAGCACATCAGAACTTGAAGGAATCTGCCAACCAATTTTTTTTAGTACAGCTTTCCTGAGATGGACAACATGCCCACCTCTGGTTTGTGGGGTCTGCGGCACCACCTCATGCAGCATCTCTGTTCTTTCAACCACAGCTTCTGCACTCAAAGCTTCCTCCCACATTTTGCTGAGGAATGCACTAAATAGTGTAGCTATTTAGTGCATTTTACTCCTCTGTTGTATCACTTGAAGGACCATGAGACAGCATCTGCAAGTCCTGAGCTGTGCAGTTATCAGCAGAGTGCACTCACACAAGGACCCCATTGTACCAGAGACTCCAGAGAAATTCCAGGTGTGAGAGGAAGAGGCAGAAGGCAAAGTCAGGCTTGGAGAGGGGTGCAAAAAGGATGAGGGGACAGCAGCAGGAGTTTGGCAGTGCCAGGAAAAGGTGAAAAGGACTAAGAAGCCCAGAACAAGGCTTTCCCTGCGCTTCAGCTTGCTGCACTAAGCGTGCCACAGCTCATGCTGATGGGGTAATGTCAGCTCCTTTACAAGATCTGCTGACTGGAGGATTCTGCATGTGTATCTATCTGTCTATATTGATATATGTATATATAGCCTTTGGCTTCTGAGGTGTTTTTCACAACTAGCTGAACAGACAGAAAAGCAGCAGCGGGGTATTTACACATTCAGATGTGCCCACTGATGGTTTCCTCATCATAAACTGGCACATTTGTGGGATATTTATGGGCAGGGATCAGTTATATTTTGGGAAAAGGAAGCTACTAGAGCAGGAAAAATAACCACAAAAGGGAAAACATGACAGAGGAAATAGAAGGAAAATTCTCCCTGTATTGCCACAGGAGCTAAGAGCTTTATCACACATGATGGTAGCAAGAGTTTACAATGCAATGCAGCCCTAGTGCAGGGTGATCTGCATCAGTGGTTTGGCTGGGACAGGACTGGAAGACAAACCTGAAAATAGAAAGAGGCTTTTTTGTCTCGGGTCTATGCCTTATGCCCATGTCAGGTCACACCACAGCACCCAGCAGAAACACGTTCCTGCCACATCCTTCCTGTCTGGTTTCCCCTTCTTACACTTTCATCTGCATTTCCTTTTTCAATAAGCAGGTCTTCATATCCTGCAGGAATTAATTTCATCCCAGCTCAGGAAAAGGAGCATACATTCTTAAGTAAAGAGATATTGTGGTTAAATAATATTGGTATACTTTAAAAGAAAATTCCAGATGCCAGTCTTGCTCCTCCTGTCCATGTCTTATCTACATCCTGCATGAATCACACAGAGCACAAAAGACTCCCTGTCTGATTTTCCTTGGCTGTGTCATAATGGAAGGTTAATGATAGTGCAAAACACAAACTTAGAACCCCTGCTAGCTGGTGCCATTTAAGTATTTAGCTCAGAAAAACAGCAATGTACCTTTTCAAGCAAATGCAAATAAGCTTGATTAAAAAATCCTGCAGAAGTCTGGCACATTTGCTCAGGCCAATGAAATTCAAAGTATTGCCATAATACCTGCCTTATAAAAATGCATGTATTTCTTCAGCTGTGTGTATTTAAACATTTTAGCAGTTCTAATGAGCTTTCAGAATGAAGCTACTACAGCAATCAGCTTCTGTGTAACAAGCAACATTTAAATATTAAAAACGTAAATTAGCGAAGCTGGTTAATTACAATTTTCCAAATACTGCAGAAGTGCAAGTAAGACTATTAACTGCTTTGAAATTCAGATATCAGTTCCTCCCACTCAGGGAACATCTAGTTCAGTAGCGAAGATGAAGTTACAGAACAGTCTCCTGAGCTAGCCAAAACAGTATCTGCTTACCAGAACTAAAACCCTGCATTTCAGATGCAATTGAGAGATTTTAAAACTGCACAAAACGTTCAGGAAAATCCTTTTTTTTTTTTAGATCAGAGCATATCATTTTCTGCAAAGAAAAATATCAGCCAGGAAACAGAATTTCTGTTGAAACACAGGCTTTTACCTCTGATGCTGGGCACTGTGGTCAGCCACGCTGGGAGCAGGACAGGCTGGGTCTCACCTCCACAGCCTTCCAGGCATGTGAGGGTGCTTCCCTCACTGAGCACACAGAGAAGCATTTGTGTCACGTTCACCCACTGCCAAGAGTGTGCAGGCAGTGCCTGAGCTACAGTTCCTCTGTCCCAACTTCTTCACAAAAATTACCCTGGCAGCAAATGTAATAGCAGCAGAGTATTTACAAAAGCCAGCTGATGAGACATTATTTTAATTTTCTCTTAGAGAGCACAGGTTGGCTTATGCTGGCATTCACACCCGTACCATGAATCCATTTCCATCAGAGGGAAAAAAGTGAAGGGAATCCTCTTTGAAGTCACCCACCAGGAATGTCCCTCAAAGTCCCAGATCCCCACTCAGGCATTACACACACCTCCATTTACTGACATGGGAGCAGGCACAGAGTAAATAGCAGAGCAGAAAGGTGACAAATGGCTCCAAAATTGTAAATGTGCACGTATCTTGGGTGTATCATCTGCCTGTACTGCTTCACGCTGCAGAAAAAAAGAAAGGGTGCAGAAAATTCCTCATTTCACTCTGATTGAAACCACAAGGAAGTTAACCCTCATCAATGAGCTCTGGATGTTTTTATTTCAATGCTGAAAAAAGCCCATATTATTTTCTCTTTTTTTACTTTATACATTGCTGCAATTCAAAACCTTATGAGTCTTGCAAAAGTGAGGAAAATGTTTTATTATACTTCTTCAAAGGAGTAAATGTTTTTGTTGCTCAAGGAAACGGGATTTCATTGCTTGCTCTGCAGTGGTTGTGTGAACATTTATGTTTCTAAAGCATCTCAAAATCATGTGTGTTGCCTTTGTTTCCTTTTAAGTTATCTTTAATTTTCCATCTGTCTCTGACCCACCCTGGTTTTGCCCAAAATGCCAGCTGGCCTGTTTAGCTTCATCTGAGGTGAAAATGAAGTTCCAAACTATTTCTGGAAGACATTGTGTATTAGAAGGATCAAAACTTAGTGGCATCTTTTCACTTGCAACCCCCTAGCTGGCTTAGTTTGGGGTTGTCTTCAGGCAAGTATCTCCCAAAAGGAAGTGAGAAAATGAAAAGGTTTACTCAACTGACTTTTGAGTGCTTAATAAGGATTGAACCAACACTTGTGTCACTCAAGCATACTGTAAACCAGGACAATTGTTACCATTAACAGCTAAAAACCCCATAATACTTCAGTCCAGTGAACAGAATAGCTGCTGTACACCAGCCTGAGTAACCTGCCAGCTGAATTAATGTCAAGTTAGTTTTTGCAATGGTAATTTCTTGTTTATATTAGCTTAGAGTCTGTGGGTTCCCAGTCCTGGAACATCCCTCAGTCTTGGCATTGCACATAGTGTAACAAACTGTCTTCCCAACAAAGGTTATAAACATGGGGGGGTTTTGTTACTCTTGGGAGACTGAGAAAAGAACATGCTGATTGTAAAATACCACTGTTGAGACCCTGGATCAGCTCTTATTTCACGGAATTTAGAATAAGGTTCTTTAAGTCAGTGGAAGGGAATTTAGTGTCTCTCAGCTGCATAGAAGTGATTTCTAAAGACAGTTTTTGTGGTTGCTTCAGACTATTCAAGAAGGTCTGTTACTGAAGTAAAGTTCAAAAGGGCTAGGCTCAGAAGGGAAAAAAAATTGGATCTATAAAAGCAAAAGCTGCAACAATTGTATAGATTTCTCTGCAGAACAGATTTCATTTAGTCTTCCCAGTTAGCTCCCTTTGAAAGATAACTTCAAAGATGTTCTCTGCAATGCCAGTACTTCAGTGCTGAACCACGGCAGCAAGGAGATACCAACAAGTTCTCTGAGGGAAGTCCTTTAAAAAAAAGACTAAGCATCTCATTCTGTTCAAGCTCAAATGCTAACATCCTAATGGTGCTCCTTGTGCTGCAAGATTTAGAAGCAGGCATAAAATCAACAGAACCTTACACAAGCCCATCAGTGGGAGAGAGAAATACAGAGGTGGACACTCACTGCATTCTGTGAGGCATTTCTCAAGCAAACTCCGCTGCTGACTGGTGTTAGTTAAAATCATTGTCATTGTCCTTCCTTTCTCTCATCCAATTTCTTTTACTGACTTGCCTGTGACTGCTTTTTCTAGGACAGAAATCCACAGTTACTTGCCATGGAGTTCATTCTCATGATTCTCGGCCAACTATGGCTTCATCCAAAGTATCCCTGGGTTTCCTTACAGACATATCAGGCCAGATTCTCTTTTACTTTCTGTTTCCGGCTGAGGGAAGTGTTTCATGTCTGGAAAATTACAAACCAACACAAAGCTCTTTTGGACAATTCCTACATGATTATTAGCAGTGAGCACTTTAATTTCTTTTGGGGATGGAAAGGGCAGAGGGGGTAATTGCTGCTCCAGACACAGACACTTGCTGTGGATGCCTGTTTACAGCAAAATGTGTGGTTTCTCTGCCCAGGGCAAGCTTCTGCCTAGAGAAGTTACCCTTCAATATGGGCACACAGCATTTCACTGTGCCTGCAGAGCAGCCACTTTTGTAGGATTTTTTCTTTTTTGAGAGGTGACTGTGTGTAACTAATAACAGCTTCTTCAACAACAGGCCTGATGACCAGAGTACAAATACAAAACAAAACCTATTTTTTTCAATTTTTTTTTCCTCTGCTAGTAATTCTAAGTTGTCTATCTTCAAGGATGGAACTTAATTTTCCTGAGCCTGACTACAGGCTCACCACCAGAGGAGTGTTAACATTTTATTTGATGTTTAGGTCTTTTGAAACACAAAGAAAAGTATGGGCCTGCTCCACTGCCTCTTTTCTGATGCTTTGCTAAGCCCATGGTTAAGATACTTGTACTATCATTCTCTCTGCTAAAAGGAGAGTAGGACCAGTTCAGACCTTAATGAGATATTTAAATTACTTTGAATGGGATTGAGGAAAGTGTGTGTGATTCATTCCCTACACCCCAAAAGGAAGAAACCACCCAGCTACATGGATGAAAGAGATGTCCCCATCATAAGGCTGGCAGAGAAAATTATTTCCTCTCTCTGCTGAAGCCTTGGAAAGCATGGAAGACCCCATGGAAGACAGCTGTTTCATTATCTTTGGGAGAAAGCCTGGAGGTTCCTAGTCAGTAAATACTGGAAATGAAAGCTTGACTTTGCTGATGATTTTTCCTTTCTCCCCATGCATCAAAGGAATAATCAAAAAAAAAAAAAAAGATACTCCAGCATTAATTCCTGTAACTACATTAACCAGCAAGTTAATTCCACAATCCTTTTTTTCTATTTTTAGCTTCTTCTGCAGAAGACATGAGTTTATAATGTTACAGTGTGAGGAATGTTTATGTTGGTAGCAGTTCTCTGACAAAGAAAAAATATTAGCTCAGTAGAGCTCAGGTAATAAGGGAAATCTGAATCTGACCTGTGCTTGGATAAACATCAAACCCGTCAAAATAAAATATCTTCAAATTTTAACTCAACAAATTTTAAAAATAAAACCAAAGGAAATGGCTTGACAGTATCCTTCTAAATAACCTTCAGATATGGAAGCACCATTTCCGAAAGCCTATTTAAATTCCTGTAAGCATCTAGATGACTCGGGGGAGAGCAGGCAGAGGAACAGATAACAAAAATCAATACATGTTTTTAGTAAAGGACAGCGGCAAAGGAGAATGAATGTAAACAATTATAAGAACAGAAGATTGCTGTAGCTCTAGTAATATTTCAGTCCCTTTCATCTTGTTCAACCTGCTGCTCTGTTTCCCTTGTTTTAGACAGGGGGGTTGGTAAGGCTCTTTACAGCCAAGGAATGGAAGAAAGCAGCCTGTTTTCTTCTGTGTGCTTTTTAAAAAGCAGAGAAGAACTACATTAAAACACTTCCTGGCCTTTTCACGTTTTGAACAGAGGCTTATTGGGAGTGTCCATGACTCTTTTGCACGTGCAGGCCAGCTGTGCTAGAAACTACTGTGTATTTAGAGCAATGCATTCACCTTTGAGGAAAAAAAATTGCTAGAGGCTCTCTGGCACCCTTCACACTGTCACTAACTGGAGCAGCCCCTCTTGTCCAGGAGTCCCTGGGCATTGATCTCAGAGCTTATGATGAAAGAGCCCTGCAGTATCGCACCAGTATCTCTTGAATAAGAATGAACCTGCTTTATAATGCAGTTTCACAGCTACTTAATTGTTGTAAATATTAATCATTCAGGATTCAGAGGGATGGCAGCAAGAATTATGAGAAGCAGAAGTACCTGTGCATTAAATAGGATTGCCAGAAAGACGGGGAGAGCTTGTGCATTCATTAGCTCAGCTCTGTAGTGAATATGAAGTGCAAGAGGTGATATGGAAAGCCCAGATGGGCTTGACTGACACGCTGGTCTCCTCATGCCTCGCCAGGGCTGTTCCCAGTAGCAAGTGCTCAAATGCTTTGTTTGGCCCTGTTTTTACATAGCCAATTTCAGCCTTACTACACCCCAATCAGGTTGGTTTTTTTTTCCTTTGTTTTCCTTCTTTTATTCATGAGATATGGCACATGTGGCCATGAATCCAGATTAAATGTTACTGCTGTTCCATGTCACTGTATGGACACAGACCAAGCAGGACCAGAAATGAGGAAGACACAGACATCTTGACTTCTGAAAGCCCCCACAGGTGAACCTCTGCACCATTGGCTTCTGGAGCTGAGCTGCTGAAGCCCAGCCATGCCCTGGCAGTGCCCAAGGAGAAGGCTGTAACTTGCATTTATGCCACTTCAACTTCCTCCTTACCTTGGAGATGGTCTTAATCCTGGTGCAGCCATGAAAAGAGACCTCCAGACTGCCTGGATGTGACCAGTACAGAGGTGTGGAGCCATGGAGCTCCCCACAGAGCAGCCCTCCACACTGGGGTGGGACTGACCATGGGCAGCCTGGGCTGAGCCACACAGCCAGCCCAAATCTGCCCCCTGGCTTGAGATAAATTTCTGTTCCTTCCTCTTTCACCATGCTGGATGGAATAGCCCAGCAGCTGCCTCCTGCTCTACTTACTCAGGCTGTGCAGGGGCACAGCTGCTTCACCTCCTGGGGCTGCAGAGATCTGAGTCCACCTCTGGACTCTGCTCCTGTGTCATGCTCAGCACCACAGCCCCAGTGGGTCTTTGAGCATCTTCTCTGGGTGCTGGGCTGGGTTGGTTTCCCTGAAGCCTGAAATGAGACATATTTTTTCCTGAGGAATCAGTTTTTTAAAAACCAGTATAAAATCGTGGGGGAAGAGTGAGGAGGGTGGGAAGGCAGGGAGGAGGGCAGAGCAGGAGGAGTGGGCTCCAGGGATTTTATCTACATGCACAAAGAAAAGGCTTTTGCTCCATTAGTCATCGTGTAATGGAGCGTCTGGCCTCCAGAGGCATCCGGGGTGTCGTGATCTCATTGCAGTTGCAAGGTGGGTACCTCCAAAGACAGTTAATAGGATCAGTTAATGCTTTTAAACCAGCACCAGCTGGAAAAATCCTGCTGTACAGCAGCTTGCCGGAGTGATGTCAGGTGCCCAGGGGCTAGGCAGGGGGAGAGCAAAGGCACCACGGGGACACAATGCACCACTGCTGCCTAAACATATGACACAAATTGGCCCTAACACTAAGCAGCCCTTCTGCTCACTGTCAGTCAGAGAACAGGAAAAGAAGCCATTGAATCTGGGTGCAGCTGCTCAGTGTGCTGGTGGGGCTGCCCTCTGCCCAGGGCCGTGGCTGTGCGCAGGGAGATTCCCTCTGCATTTCCAATGCACATCCTGGGAGCCGGGTCCTGCCCGCTCGTCTGTCCTGCCCACGCTGCCGTGGGTCCTGTGTCCTGCCTGGTGCTTCCAGCAGGGACTCCCTTTTGGGATGTGCCACAGCGAGCCCTGCTTTTCTTATCACTGCTACTGGGTTATTTTCACTGGCTGCACTGAGAGCTGCAGTCCCTTGGGTTCATCCCACTCCATAGGACTCCTGTGGCCTCCAGCTGGAGGGGCAGCAGGCTGCCAGTCTTCAGGCACGCTGTCTTTGGGGAGCCTGGCAGAGGGCCTGGGTGGCAGTGGCACGACAGCCAGGTGGCGCAGAGTGAGCCAGCTCTGGGTGCTGCCCGGGAGAGGGGACAGTGTCCCCCTGGGGTTTCTGCCATTGCTGCTGCAAGGGCTGTGTGGCAGGAGGGCTGGGCAGTGCTGTGGTGGGCAGTGTGTCAGGGGCAGGCGGTGCCAGGCTCACTGGGGCATCCCTAGTGGCATTTAGAACATTACTGCAGTTTGGGCCAGTGTGGATGTCACTTGTAGGTTTGCAGTGTGCAGGCATACTTGAGCGGAATTACAGCATCTGTGGGCAAATGACAAGTTTTAAACTGCCCTTCAGAGTTTGGAAAGTCACATTTACAAAGCTTATAGAAGAGTGCCGGAAGGATAAGAGGAAACCAGAAGAAAGCTATTATTAATAAGCACATATTAATGTGCTCTCATGTGCTGCATTCACACTGAGGGGCTGCAAAAGTAATCCTCCCCAAAATGTCAAGAAGTGGTAAACATCCCTTGAGAAGAAAAGCAGTGTGGTGTTCTTATGCTTAAATTTCCCTGCCAGTGATTGTTAAACACTTCTTTGTGATTAAGCATTCTCATTAACTAGACTAGCTCCTTTGCAGAACTACATCTATGTGTAACCTGGTGCATTTGCTTATTGCCATTTGGTGACAGTATATAGTTTGGTGCCAATGAACCTGCAGTTAGACAGAAATAAAACTGAGAGAGAAGAGAACCCTGAACACAGAGCCTGTGCTTGCGCCCGTGACAGAAATATGTTCCCTTGCTTTGAAGGAACATGAAATAGATCTTAAAGCTTTGACATCTTCCTGAAGGCTGACAGTGATGTACTGATAGGAGAGACAGCAAATGAGGTACAGACAGGGCAGTGGCACACAGCAGACCGCACAGCCTGATAGTCTGGTAGTCTGGTTGCTGTTAAAATACATGCACTTAAAAAATGCAGCCAAGCTCAAATTCAGACTCCCAGGGAGATAGTGCAGAGCATCCTTCCAGGGAAAGGGCAGTGCTTCCTCCGAGGAAACTGTGACAGACTGGAAAAGAGCTGGAGACCAAATGAATATGAGCTGCTAACCCAGCCCTGCTGCCAAATGATTAAAGACATGGGAATACTGAGTGGGAGGAAGTAGGATACATTACCTCCATGTTTGGCACCAGCATAGTGGCCAAATTAGTCCATTTCTGGTGTCAGCAATTCAAGGAGAATATTGAAAACTGGGGAGGATTCAAGTAAGAACTACCAGAATGTCAAAAAAAAAAAAAAAAAAAAAGGAAAACATGAGGAAGTTTCAAGGACAGAAGTCTGTTTGTCTTATCAAAAACAAGGCTAGTGCAGCCTGTGAATATCTACAGAGGAAAGAAAAATTTATTAGCAGATAACTCTTCAGCCCAACAGATATAGAACACTGTCCATCAAGAGGAGTCAAAGACAGAAACATTTCAGATTAAAAATAAGGGGTAAGTGCTTAACAAAAGGAGTAATTAACAACTAAGCTAGTTAGTAACTACCACAGATTGCATTATTTTCTTGCTGAAAGAGATGATCTGGATACAGCAGGGGTTAACAGAGAAATCTGAGTCTGATGTTCTGCAAAATCTCAAACCAAATTATCTCAGCCATCTCTTCCAGCTCTGCCTTTGAATTCTGTAATAAATTCTGTTCCTAATTCAATATGGGAAAAAGGTTTCATTCCAGTATCTATGATTTCTACCAAATGGTTTTTGCATTTGTCTTCCAGTGGTTTTTATTTCCTGTAATGAAATTTTGGCTGATCTTTAGCTCTGTGTGCATAAACATTGCTGGCAGATAACAACTGGGCTGAAATATCCAAAGCTTCATAGCAGCATTCCATAACATAGTCGCCAGTTATGAGAATAAATTATTAGATTATGACTCTAATTCTCTGTCCTGAGGGAATTTCAGCAAAAATCCAATTTTTTTTTTTTTTTAAAGAATGGTCACAGCTTTTACCAAGGGCTTGCAAAGTAGAGACTGAAAAAACATCTGGTTGAACTCTATGTATTTCCTATAACCATGTTTTATTGTACCTGTGTATTGTAGATAAGTATTCAGAAGTAGATAACTTTAAAAATAAACCTTGCATTGCTAGTTTGTGTCAGGCCTGGTGACACTTTTTGACATGATATGACCCCTTGTTTAAATGCAGAGCTTGCTGAAATGAATCTCTCTAATGTGATTTTTACCTATCCCTGTATGCTGTAAAGTCCAAACCAGATGGGTGTTAAAAGATATTGAGCTGTAGGATGAATGTTTTACATTTGTTTTCGAGGGGCCAGAAGAGCAGGACAAGTATCTGAGCTCAGCTATCACACTGCTTGCAGCACCTTGCCTGTCCTTGTGTTTAAGAGAACAAAAGTTTCCTTTTTTGTGGGATTTCTGGGTCAGATCATCCACTGGTTTTAGCATACGATTGTCACAACTTTATTACAATGATACTTTCATAATTTTTATTGTTGGTATTACCCAAAGAGTTTACAAAGCTGTGGCATATGGACAAAACACCCATGGCACTTTTATCAGAATTCATTTATGAATTAGCCCTATGCATATGCTAAAAAATAAAAAAAGAAAAGCAGTTGTGTTTAAGGAGAAAATGTTGCCAGATGCAGCATTTGAAATTTGAGGAATGGAATCTTTTTATTGGGGTTAGTTTAATGTGTTCTCTTAGGTTGTCTGTTTGAATAGCTCGTTCAACTCACTTTTCTGCTCTTGATGCAGAGCGGTCCAAAGCTCTTCTAGTTTCATTTTTAACTAGTCTGTTATGTGCAACACAAAGTGATAACCCAGATCAGGTGGATTGGTTGGGACACTGAACTCACATGAACACATTTTCCCCATGAATATGGATGGGGCAAGCTCACATGTTTGACCAGCGAACTTTTTATTTGTATTTTTACCAAAATAGAGGAGGCAAAGGGGAAAATCCAATGCAAACAGCATGGATTAATGCCTGGACTTAGTGGGCACTCACAACAGGATTTGCTATTTACAGGGCTTTAGATTCAGTGTTTCAGGGCTATGAACTCCATTATTAAAGTCAAACTGTCAAACACTGTTTTCATGTTTACCATGTACAAATATGCAGCTAATTCAAGCCCTCTGTGTAGAAATTACAATAATTTGAAGGACCAGAAAGCACAGACAAATTCAGCTAAGAAATCTTCATCCCCTGTTCCCACACTTGCTTTAGAAATCACTCCAAAGCCTTGGCTCATACCTGCATTTCTGTTCCTATGTGAAGCCTAAAGCCTCCCATGTTCAAAACACACGCACCCTAGAGTCAGAATTTGAGGCAAATTTGGTCTACAGACATGTGGGGGTTGAGATGGAGTCTTCTGCCAGAAAAAGGCACAGAATCAACTTTGTTTTGTTATGTCAGTAACCAGTCCAGCTTGGATTCTTTAGTCCTGTCACAGGAAAACAGATGTGGCTTTGGTGACGCTCGTGTTTCCTTGCTTTTGTTTCTTTTTCTTCTTCCCTTTCTGTAAGAGATGCCTTGTTCTTGTCTGTATTTCAAAGCAACACTCCCCACTACAGGTCAGCAGTGGGAAAGAGGAGAAAGTCATGACTGCCCTGTGAAGAAGGCAAATAAAGATCTGGAGTTTCTAATCAGATCCTATTTTCTCTGACAAAAATGACTCTTTGGGAACTTTAAAAAAACCTAAAAAAAACATGCCAAAACTTTTATTTTAATAAATTAAATATAGATAAAAATTAAAAATATAATGTGCTCTTATCAATTCATAAGCAAACCAATTTACTAGCAAACTTGTTCTAGCCTGGCCACTCAAATTTGAATTTTTGACACTAAATTACTGCTAAGCTTTGGATGAGCAAGGCTGGCCTGCACAATTAACAAGGTTAAGGGGTAAAGTAAATAGATGCCTGCATTCTTTCTGTAACTTATCAACCTTTAAATTCTGACCTCTGACTGAGAAGCTGTTCATATTTCTGAATATGAAACTTACAGAGGTGTGATTTCGTTCTCAGCCAGCCCTCCATCTGGCCTCCTTGCTTTGAGCCCTGAGCAGTCAGTAGCCCTTTGGAGTCCCTGCTGCAGCAGGCAACTTTATGTCAGCCACTCTTATGATCTTCAAAATGCAGTGATAGTGCCTGCTGTGAGCTCCAGTGTGCATGAGTCATTAGTCCCAAGCAAACATGCATCAGGCCCCTTGCATTCAGGGGAAGAAGAAAATGCTAAGATGGTTTTTTATATGTTCCAGCCACAGAAATGTGAAAGCAGGAAGAACAGCACAGGCAAAAAAATATACCATCTCAAGATAGTCTGTTCTGATAAGCCCTTAGAGATAAAAAGAGGAGTATTATTGAATGTATTTTTGAGGTACGAGTTTACACAGGACTGAGTTCTGCAGGGGTGCAAGTCACTCAAAATTGTTCTCATCAAACTTTCTGTTGGAGACACTTTCATGTATTGTGAGGGTACTTGTGGGAAATAAGTGTTTCAGACTCTTTTATTCATCTCTATCTTTCTTAGAGTTGTTAATATTTCATTTGGAGTTAGAAATGTACATGATGAAGGTGGAATTATTTCATCAGGACATCCACCCAATTAAATGTCCTCTAAGAATAATGGCAAGTGCATTTAATGCTCCTTTATGCTTCACAAAACAGTATAGGAGCATAAGAAGATGTAATTGAGCATCTGTGTCTGTAAAGATATGGTTAAGCTCTGAGTTATATCTGTTAAAAACAGACAGAACTCAAAACCACAGCTTTGCTCTGTGCTCTTCCTGCATTGAAGGAGACTGAGGTAATTCACAAGGAGGCTTTATTTATGCAGTAATGACTCAAGACAAAAAAAAAAGAGAGATCTTTTAATTACACCCCAGTGACAGAAAAGTATGAAAGCACTATTCATGGTACCCTGGAGATCACACGATATCTTGGTGGCAGTTGTTCTGTCCAAACAAAATCATGTGAAGGAAACTATTTACATTTTGTCTAAATACATTGCCCTGAGGATTAATATTTATGGGGAATTCGGGAAAAATTCTTTTCAAATCAACACTGATTATTTAAATGAGAAAATGGACATTAAATAAGGAATGAAGGATTCAAGAATTTAAGATGAGCAGCAAAGAAATACAGATGCTGGGAGTCAGACTGTAAGCCTGGCTTTCAGGAATTTGATTTTAATCGATGCTGGCCCCACTGAGGATGCAGATGTGGCACTAGCAAAGGTTATATCCCTGGGGAGACAAGGGACCATATCTCCCCACTTTGAAGGAGAATGGTGTTGGGGTTTGTGGTTTCGCTTCATTCCTTTGTTCAGAGAAACAAAGACATTTTCAATGTGTATACCTGAAATCCTGCAGCTCAGCATTGCTAGCCTGGCTGGCAGAGAGATGCAGCAGCCCACAGACATGGGTATTTGCTTTGTCCCAGGCACTTTTGGTAACAGAGAATGTTGATTTTCATATGAAAAAAAAAGGGGGGGGGGGGAAGTGTTATCTTTCATATTCCATATTAGGTTTGCATCCTTCCCTCTGGAGGATTTGTGCCTTTATTTGGGGTGATGCTGGGACTGGTGAGTTATTTTGGTCATTCTCCATATTTAAAATGTATAGCTTTTGATGTGATTTTTTTTCTAAAGCACAGGGAAGGGGAGAAAGACAATCACAGCCTTTCAAGGAAGGAAGGAAGGCCAATGGGGATTTTTGGTGTGCTCCCAAGTCATTAATTAGTATCAGCTGATGAGTCAGAAAAATGTGGCTGTCTGCTGACTTGTAACATGTCCTAGTAACAAAACAGGTTTCTGTAGTGGCAGTTCACCGTTACTAATCCAGAGACAAGCCCCCTGTCAGCCCCACATCCAAATAAAGGCTGCCTTTTCTGCTTGTTTGCTTGTCCGATCTCTCGGTCCCCCCTACCGACCTCTGCAGGCAGCCTGATGGAAACAGGGTTTCTACAACATTCTGCAGCACTCTGTGTGTAAATATTTATATATACACTTATTTCTTTTTTAAATTGAATCAATAAGGATACTAGATTGTGCAATATTTAATCAAACAGTGATCTCCATTGTTAAGACTGCTGAAATCTGCAAAGCAGTTTCAGGTTGTTCACTGCCTGAGGTGGAGGCTGAAGTCAATCCTTCCCCCATCCATCATGTCCCACAGCAGCCCAGTGCTGCTCCTCGCTGCCCAGGAAAGGAAGCAGCAGCCCCAGCTGGGACACACCACTGCAGAGACCTGGCTGCCTCTGCTGCAAGACAATCCCCAGGGTCTGTTGTGATGGAGTAGGACTAGGGAAAGGCAAAGGCAGGTGGCAAACAGGCTGCTCCTGCTCTGAGCCAGAGGCTGGGCTACACCCACAACCTGCTGAGCTCCCTTCCTACCTGAGTCACCCTGTGATGCTCTAATCCACACCAGAGCCACTCAAGACCAGAAGCCCTTGCAGCCACTTGCCTGAGTCAAATATTTTGCTCTATGTCCTGCCTTCAGACTTTTGGCCACACATTTGTACCTACATCATCATTCTGTGAAAATCTGGCCCCTGCTCTACATCTTCAGGATGTGCACAAAAAGAAAAGGACATAGCATTTGATGTTAGGGAAATTATCCAAACCTGGTTTCTGGTAGATTTTTATTGCTTGAGATGCAGAGCTACTAAAGCTGATAGACAGGATTGTCATAAGAAACCTTAAGGACCATGACAAAAGGCATTCAGGGAGGCTGAGCTGGCACCACTGGGGTATTTGTCCTCTATGATGCTGCCTGACACACTCTGCCCAAGACACAGACTGCTGTCCCTTCCTGACCAGAATAATGCTGTGGCAATGTCAGGATGAGAGTTTAGACACACTGGGATCACAGCAGAGCTCCCAGCTAGCCTGGGGTGCCACAGCATTGCATTGTCCCTTGTGCAGTGGCTGGGCAGCTGTGCTGCCTCTTTGGCAGGATACCTGTCTGATCCAAGCTCTTCCTGCCTGCCCTGCACAGCTCTGTCACAGGTCTCCACTCTTCTATAGATGCTGAAAGAAACACATGTAGTCAGGCAGGCAAAACTAAGAGAGACCACATGTGCAAGTTGCTGAAGGATCACAGCACCCACAAAAAGGAAAGGGGAGCATGGACTCTTCCCTTGAAGGGCTGGGACCAGGGGAGCACCAACAGGAATTAAATCCATCACTCATTCTCCCATGTTTAGTGAAAAAAGCCAGTGATCTCTGCTTTGAGACTGCTCTCAGTGGTCAGATTCCAAAATCCCATGAGTGTCTGGTAGCAAAGAGGGACTGAAAGGGCTTTGGGAAGGTGCATACAGCCACATGGATTCCTTGCAGCTGCTAGCTCACCTTCTCTGTGCTTGGCCCACCAGAACCAGGACAGACCTTGTTGTGTAGGTCGCTCATGCATCTTGTGAGCCATTCCCCAACCCCAAAACTTGCCAGTGTTCGAGCATCTTGGAGGCTGAGCCCTGACTGCCCGTCTCTGGAGAGATGTAGTTGTTCCTGGCTGAGACATGTCCCCACCAGTGACACAGTCTGCAGGCAGCTCACTGCCCCATGTGCCCCCATTTGCCCTCTTCCAGCTACCAGCCCACAGCAAGCACGGCCTTGGGTTGGATGGGAAGGCTTCAGCCAGCAGCTCATCTCTCTTAATCCCATGAACCCATCTTCTCATGGAACCACCTCGACCCCAGCGTGACTGGGAGAAAAAAGGGCATTTCTAAATGTCTGTCCATGTGGTGTGACCAGGAGTCTACATCTGTATTTCACACTGGGATTTGGAACTGGAGTGTCCCCAGTCAAACTAAGGCGCTGTGGGTCCCTTCACTCCCTTATACAAGGTATTGAATTATCTAAATGTGAATGCGAATTATCTAAATTAGTTAATAGCTCTGATCAAATGCAGTTATCTGCTAATATAGTAAATAATTGCTGGGCCATAGCACCATATAAGTGATTGTTTATGAAGGGTAGTTTGGTTCGAGGCACCTGCCAGTCATCACTCATAGTGTTTTGAGACTTGGTTGACAAATGAATTGGGATTTTAATGTGAACTTTTTTTTCGTTCTTGTCTGACTAGTCTTACTTTCCTCCTGCTGAAGTTCTCACTAGATGAAAACCAGATAAGCTAAAAACCTGCTTATGAGGCTGTTCTGTATAGCTTCATGGGTTTCCATGTTGGTTTTTTCGAGCCAACTGCATATTTCTAATCACTCTTGTTTAACAAGCTGAGGGGTAAGGAGCTAACTGCCACTTATTCATGTTCAACAGCAACTCTGGCACATCTCAGTTTAATCCTGAGCACTGAATCTGATTTTGAGGACAAATGGTGCTCAGAACATGTGTGGTGTCACAGTCTGTGCAATGTTTCCTGTAAATACAAAAGAAGCTAGGAAGTAGGGTGGGAGAGACACAAATATTTTGACACAAATAGACAGCAAAAGCATTTTTTCTGAGTAGTTTTCAAAATAGAAATCCTGGAGGATTTCAAAATAGAAATCACTTTTCTGTAATTAAATCTTTTGAGAGCTTCATCGTCATGCTTGTCCCTGCCGTGGGACGGCTGCTTTGCTGTCCATAATCAGGCACAGATGGTCCCCCCTGTAGCATCCCAGTGAATCCGTGGTATGGTCAGCAGGTCCCAATGTGTTTGTGGGACATGTGGCCTCAGCTCCAAACAACCACGTGCCTGGGAGGGGAAGGGCTTTAGAGAGGCCCAGCTAAAATAAATTAACACAGTAAAAGAAATTAACACAGTCCCCAGGGGCCAGACTTTCAAAGATAAGCATACACGCACTGTTTCCAGTAGAGTTCCTTGGGGAGCCAGTATCGTCCACCCAGCTTTTACATTTGGAAATATGTCATCTGAATGTAAAGCAAATGGAAATGATGAGCTATTACAGACTTTCATCCCCTGTTCTGCATGAACACAGGGTGTGGAAAAAAATGTGTCTGCAAACATTAGTAGTACTCTGCACCAAAAATAACTGGGTAGTTTTTGAGCAAGCTGCTTTTGCACATGGGTGTCTCCCTTTCTGTTTCTGTTATTAGGCTTCACAGATGTCTCTGCAGAGCAGAGAACAACAGCCTGTTATTTTTTGAGGTGCCTCTGTGTTTAAGACCTCAGCTGCAGGTATCTTGGGTATAAATAATCCCAACCACATCATGCCTGAGTGTGCAGGAACAACACGCCGCTGCTCAGCCAAGCAGCCAGCATTGGGCTGATGTGGGAAGGCATTTGCTCCCATGGCAGATCCTGGCAGGCAGCCCTCATTCCCACAACGGGGAGATGCTCATGGAGGGGTGACAGAGCCTGACAAACATGTCCTGTGCACTTGGAGACAGATCAGAGGAGGGAAGCAGCCCCCTGCCCAGCATGTTCTCCTGAATCACCCTCGGACCTGGGATGAGGTGCTGTGGTGGGAATGGTTGCTTTATGCACACAAAAATACACAAAGCTCTTCCTAGTGTGTGCACATGGGACCTCCCTGGGCAGAGAAGGAGGGCCCCAGTGCCACCAAGGCACTGATCCATGCCAGTGCTGTGGGGGAGACAAGCATCCAACAACCATGGTGCTGGAAAGCTCCTGGAGGCTTTCCACCATGGGATGTCCCCAGTGGTCCCAGCACCCCTAGGTGCCTTTCCCTGTGGTGACAAAATGTCAGCAACCCCACCACACGCCAGCTTTGCCTGCTGCCCTCATGGGAGGGAAGGAACTGCCCGAGCATCCCCTGTCAGGGCAGGGCTGATTTTCACTGGTGCCTTTTACATGCTCCAGGAACTCAGAGGTAACAGATGGCAGTGTTTATTGCCTTGCAGCAGCATCCCCTGCCAGCTCTGCATTGATCCAAGTCTGGCAGCACAGGACAATCCCTCCCATTCATAAAATCCTGGGATTTTCATTGTTTCCTTTGACACTGGTTTTTGAATGATACTGATTTATACTCATGAACGGTTTAGCAATCTTGTAACAAATAACACGGGTGGCACGGGGTCAGGGGCAGGGAGGCAAAACCATTTTTCTTCTTGCTCCAGTTCTCTCCCAAGCTGGGTGTGAATTATGGTCTGCAGTTAATGATGAAGTGCTGAGGCTGCCGGAACATTCTGCTTACCCAACAAAAGGAACAAAGCACATCTTTTAGCAAAAAGCAATATTTTTTTGTATTTGAAAGGCCAATGGTGTTCAGAAAGCACTGAGGCTTTGAAGCTGGTGTTTGGGGGAGGCTGAATGAATGCAGCAGTAAAGCTGACAGTTTTAGAAGCAGGGACACCTAAAAATCCTCCTCCAATAGAACAGTGATGCATATAAAATGACCTGGATGGGATATAGGTCTAACTCCTGCTCATAGCTCTGGCTACAGCTGAGGGTAAAGGACTGTCAGAATAAAATGCTGTTATGGCACAGTGCTTTCACAATCCCATATGCTGCAACAGCAGAGTTATAACCCAAAGAGCTGGTGAAAAGGGACTGCAAATGTTAGGAACAAAAGGGTAATACAACAATATAATGAAATTTCTCAGTATTAAATCTGAGTATGCCCTGGATTTGATAAATATATGAATTGGTATCTTCTGGCATGGAGATTCAGCGAAATCCTGGGCCAGAAGGCCTCTCAGTGGGTAGCAGTAGCCTTGGATGCAGCTTGTATTCCCTGAAGTGCCCCAGCACTTGGCAGGAAGGGAGAATCGTGGCCCTGAAGCACCTCACTCCCTCTCCAGAAGTGAGACAATTGGGAAAGCTGCTGCCCCCACAGTGTGATAAACACCCACACCCTACTCACTCAGCACCCTTCACATGGTCCCTGTCCTTACTATAACTGTGGATCCAGCTCTCTGCTAGCCAAGCCTGGTCCTCCTCCATTCCCTGAGCAAGCTGGGTCACCAATTTCATTGCATGGCTTCTGTCTGGTGCACTGGAGGTACACAGCACTGTAATCCATACTGTAGAGGGACAACAAATAAAATTAAATATTATTTATTATTTGAACAAATACAGCATATTTCTTACCAAATATTATTTAATATAAATTTAAATTTATATGGACCAACTCACATATTATTTTAAACTTAGGGGTTTTTTTTCCCTTGAAATAATTATATATTTGATATTTAATTCACAACCATGATGGTCCATTTTAAAGGTTATTGAAGGGTATTAAAATAGCTTGAACTGAATAAACACTGATAGATAATATTCAAACATTACTTGTTTGTTCTCAAAGTCCTTGAGACAGCTGGAGCTCTAGGGCAGGAGCTGATCATGTTGAATCAGAGTTACACCAAGGAGATGCACCAGCTCTCAGCAGCAGCAGCAGCCATTTCTCCAGGTACAGAAGGAATATCCATTTTGTTTTGCTTTAGTTGTTTAAAATCCATGACTATATGGATAAGGCTTTCAGTAACCAAGTTAATAATTTTCAGTGCAAAATGTAGTGTGAGAAGAGTAACTGAATATATGAAACCAATTTACCATAGTTTTACATTTCTGTGCTTTTATTAAATCCCTCTTTCCATACAGAAACAGAAGGATGCAAACAAGAGTTAGCTTTTTCAATTTTCACTGCTGTTCTCTGTTACACAGAATGAAGGGCCTAAGCAAGGTATGTTAAGTTATGCAATGGCTTAAACATGTTCATCATGCATCACTCTGGATAGCAAGAAAAAAAAGAAGTCAAATTCTGTGCAAAGACTGTATACAAATTCAAATCAACACATCTTTGTGGCTAGTAATCAACAAGATCTACCCTTCCCTTGCAAAAGAATCAAGGAGAAGAAATGTAACAAGATTAAAAGTAATTATTTAAAGGAAGGTTCCTTGCTGCTAATTTATATTCTAATTAAAGATACTGATTGTAACCCTTTTGGTTGAGATGAGTCTATTCACATGCATTGTTCTTTGAAGATGCCGTCACTCTTTCCTTCAACTAGAAATCATTGATCTTGGTGGAGATAAACTTTGAGGAAAAACCAGTTACCCTTGAGCCCTCTGATGCAAGTGAAATAATATGAAGACCAAATCTGAAGCAGGACCTGATGGCTTGGCAAGGAGGTCAAACTGAGTGCAATGAGAGGAAATGTTCTGGCTGTAAAAGTGGGCCAGCATAGTCATGCTCTCTTCTCCCAGCTGAAGGCCCTGGTATGAAAAGGTTCCTGAACTAAAATCTTGTCCTGTTGCAATGTATGCCCTGACTTTACTTCTCCAAGGCAGAGGTAAGCCTCATGGTCCCTCTGGAAGGCATGACTGAAGGGATATGGGGAATGTTCTTGCTGGTCTTTCTCGTGTGCTGCAGGAATTGTTCATGAGGTGGTATCTGCTCTAAAGTTCCTCATTCCCCAGAGAGATGTCACAGACTGGCTGTTACCAAACAGTCTCATGAGTTACAAGAAGAAAAGTTTCCTTCTGTATGAAAAGAAATAAATGATGCATTGTGGTATTCAAAACATCAGAGGAGTCATTCTAACTATGAAGAACATTGTCAAATGGGCAGGTGTTGCCTTGCTGAGATTTCATGAAATCCCTTTAGCAACTTGGTATCCCATTTCCGAATGGCATTGCTGTATGCAGAAACCAGCCCCATCCTGCTTTTCTCACCAAAGGCCAAGAGATGCTAAAGTACTCTGGAGGCTTTCAAATGATTGCAGAATACTGCTGGCTCTCAAGAGCACAATTTCATCTGAGCTGCCAGTATTTCCCATGGCATTTATCCCTCTTGATTGTGCAGTCTCAACGACTCCTGAGTCTCTATGCATCACCCAGGGTCTGCTCTGAAACATGATGCATAAACATGAACATAAACAGCTCAAACTCTTCCACATCTTTGTCTGTTTCCCATTTATTCTTTGGTATAAGACATTTAACATGTTTTAAGTAGTTTTTATCAGTTACTGTTTAGTCTATTATCTTTTGGCCATCATTCAATTATAGTGATTTTTAGATTCCTGCCGGGTAGATTTAACTAAATACATTTGACTATTCTCATTTGAGAATACAATCTGCATTGCAATATTACCTTTCTTCCCCTCTCCTTTTTTTTTTTTTTTTTTTTTAGTAATGAAGCAGTCTGTGGTGTCAATGTAAATGCTGTGACATTTACAGCAGTTCAGCTGGGAACTCACTGCCTGCATGTTCCTTTTATTCCTAATTTGCTGATGATTTCCAGCAGTGTGAGAGCACAAGCAAGCACTCTGTTTGATAGCAGTGTCTGCTGGTGCCCTTTTTTTTTGTAGCCCTTATCTAATTTTGGCAGGACCACAGTTCCTGCTCTTATACCTGATAACAGGATCAGCACACAGCCCAAACTTACAGTAAAAGGCTTTGAGAACATTTAGGCAGGATTCTGAGTCCAGCACATGCTGAAGTGGGGACACCTGACCCACGAGACAGGGAATCCTTTGGTTCCAGTGAGCTTGTTGGGTACCCACAACTCTAATAATCCCAGCACCTAGTACTGCAATTGGCATGTCTTGTCTATCTTGCTGACCCCCTTTGTTCCCTCTCTCCTGATTTGTAAATGGTCTCAAATACTAAGTAAGATCTGCTGCTTAACCACAGTGTTTTATAAGTTTTTTCATTTCCTAATTTATTTGTGGCTTCCATGGTGAAAACCTTAATGTGCAAAACAATGTGAGGAGAGAACCAGGAGGGTCACCAACTTTAGGGCAAGAAGGATCATGAAATTAAGCACAATCACATGCAAGGAACAGATAATTTAATTTTGAGTGTTCATATATTGAGAGCAATACCTTGTGTTAGACTAAAGCATACCACCCAGAAAGGCAAAAAATATCTGCTGATGCCATCAAGAAGTGGAGAAACAATTTACATCTCAGCCCCTCTTTAACCACACTTGTACTTGTGTACAAATGTACTTGTGTAAAAAAATGCATTTCTTTTTTCTGCTACCTAAACCTGATAATTATTATCTGTTGATAATTTAAATATTACCACTGAGTCATTTATCTGAAGTATTAATACCTTCTTAATACTAGGCATTTTAAGACACAATAGAAGCGTTGTCTACAGATTTTGACTAATTATATTTTTTTACAGAGCTCTTGGCAATTTTCCTGTACTCCAATTCTTTAGTAGGTCTCTTCTGCAAGTTAATTTAATTTTGTAAGAAATGTAGTCACTAACTTGACACAGGTGTTCAGGATCACCTCACCAATGCTGTATTTAAGCATTTACATCAGTGTTGCTCACATTTTCTTGTCCACATATGTCTTTTTTTTATTTTTTCACATCATTGTTCTGAGCACTTCCGTTGCATTTCTTGACCTCTTTTAATTCACAAACTCTACAGAATAATTTCTTTCCAGCATCCTATTTTCCACCACACAGATCCAGCACTCCTCATCCCTAGATGTGTGGTTTTGCATTGCCTGGTGTTAAAATCTTTCTTGTTTGGGTGCCTTGAGCTGAGCAGGTGCTCCAGCTCACTCTGCATGACTGCCATCCCATAACAGACTTCCCTTGCTGCCTGGGCATCTTCCATACACTGGCTCTGCAGGGTTCTGGAATCACTCTCAGGTGCTGAACAAAACCAGTGCCTTGGTCCTAGGCTGCCTGACTCAGGAACACAGAAGTCCATTTCATGACTGCTCCTCACTGTTAATCACTGAGGGCTTAATCCACTGGGTCTGTCCTGTATTGTGTAGTGGGGAGTTTTTGTTGATTCTGGTGGGGTTTTTCTGAGATAACACCCAGGTGGCTTGTTACAACAAGTATGGATTAGCAGCCTGTCGTGTCCATGATTGCCTTTTTCAGACAAACTTATAAACCAGAAAAGTAAGTGATATGTTAAACAAAGTCAGCTTGCTCTTATGAAACAACGGTTTCAGTGATTAAATGTACATCTTCTTGATCCCTGAATTGCACATCAAGTTTCTCCATAGTTTCACTCAGAATGAAAATCTTTCAACGAGTGACTTCCTACTCGTCATTTTTAATTAGCACATCACAATCTTGTTTAAAATTTTCTACAATCCCTCCAGTATTTAAGAAGTTACTGAAAAAAATCATTCCCTTATCTTTTGGGATATTTGGGATGTGCATGACATGCTCTGGTCCAGTTACAACAGCCAGCATCCTACATCTTCCAAAAGATGAGAAAAAGCACTTTACTGAATGTTTCTGTCCTTTTTTGGTCTCATTTGAAATGTATTTTAATCTTGAGCTATTGGAGGCCTTCAGTCATTTTATGTTCTTGTTTTGAGTAGGTCAACCTTGAATAATTTTCCTTGAACAAGCAGTAGATTGCCACAGCAAGAAGATGCCTCTATCCAGCTTTGTTCATGAGACACTAGGGGCTACCATGACGGACTTGCTCTGAGCTCAGGAACATCCTAGCACATAACTCATGCCGCTCTGGAATAATGGGACAAACACTGGGATGGGTGCATTTCCATGCTCTGTATGGAAAGCTGTGTAAGGTTCTCTCCTCCTTACAACCTCGTGGTTGTGCTAAAGGAAGGCAGGAGCCTGGAACCCGCTGCCTGCCCCATGACTGTCTGCCCATTCTAATTCCACTTTTCTTTGGAGGCTGAAGCAGCAACTTTGAGCTTTGCAAGCGTGAGTTCACTTGAGAGAATTCCAAAGCACCCTGCAGCTTTCCCAACCTGCTCAGACTTGGAGTCTCCGTGTATGACAGCCTTTTGAATTGGCCACAAATATGTTTTCTCGTTACCCATTCATGTATTAAATGCTCATCTCAATGATGAAATGCTTGCCTGGGTCTCTCTTAATGAACAAGTGTCAGATGTTTAGCACCAGTAGACTTTATTGCTCAAAGGCACAGGCTTCTTGGAGTTCCTCTCAGCCACTTCCAGCTCTGTCTGACTCAAAATAATGGGGAGGGGGAAGGGGAAAGGAAGAGGCTGTTCCTGTCAATGGGATTCCAGCTGGTTTGTATATAAAATCTTTCCAGGACACCCAAAATGCTTTATTCACCAGTTGGATGTCATATTCTAAATAAAACAAATTATTTGGTTGACATCCACAACCCTGGTGAGGTATGTGATAATGGTGCCCCTTGTCTGCTAAGACAAACACAGGCATTCTCCCTGCAGCGAGCAGCCAAGCGGCCCTGGCCAGCGCCAGCAGTGGAAGAATGCACCCCTATTCCCTGTTCCCTATTCCCTATTCCCTGTTCCCTGTTCCCTATTCCCTGTTCCCTATTCCCTATTCCCTGTTCCCTGTTCCCTATTCCCTGTTCCCTATTCCCTATTCCCTATTCCCTGCCTCTTTTCCTCTCTGCCCGCCCCACCCCGGCCAGCCAAGCCCGTGAGAGTACCCTGGCATAACTTCCTGGCAACAACCATCATTTTTATGTTGCTTTTGGGCAAACTTCAATGACTCATCTTGTATTCATGCTCATCTATGGTTGGCTTTTCTAAAATATTTTTTCTTCTAAATGTTCTGATCTGCCAAGCTGCGAGTAGTTTGCTTAACAATGTGCAATGCCTGGAGAACAGATGGGCTCTTTTCTTCTACCCGGTAGCATGCAGAAATGAAATTTTATCCATCAAACTTCAGCCTGTGACATTTTATTTGGAATGGTTGTTTTAACTTTGCCACCCAGCAGCTTCATTGTAATTCCTTCTGCAATAGATATAACTTAATGATAAACTCAGCACTGAGCAGTCAGCAGTCTGTATTGTGGTGGTACCTCACACAGGATTATCTCAAATTGCCTTCCTGCACAAACATATACTTAGAAAAAGTTTGTGTCCATGAAAATTTATGGTGTAGGCAAGAAAAATGGTTTTCCAAGCATAGTAACAGCCCTGGAAATGGATACCCAGGTTCTCAGGCACAATGTAGGGCTGACTACACTGATGGACTCCCCTTTTCCAGGACTGGTGAAAATTGTTATTCGAAAAACATTTTGGAGAAATAACATGAAGCCTTTCCATGTGCCATTTCACAAAAAGCTAAGGAAAAAGATAGGAAGGAATGCTTCATGCTCTGCTGCTCCACTTGTTCAGACTGCCTTTCCTGAGGGTTGACTAGTACAATTTTTCTCACGGAAACTTTGCTTGCTGCCTTTAGAAGCCAAATGGCACTTTCCTCAAATACACACTGCTCCCTTCCATGAAACACCAAGGGAAATGGCTGAAATCAGAGCTAGCCTAGGACTACTGAGAAAGTCACATCTAGAACTGCTGCATTCCATACACTCAGTCCAAAGTGTTCTGGAAGCCCTCATGGCCATCTGTGCAAAGAAGAAAGAGTTTGTTCTTTAGCTGACTGACATCCTTATTTCCCTGTAGGTAAAAGAAAATGGTTGTAATAGATTGGACATTCCCATATGTTGCTGGTGAATCTCAGCTTCTTGAAGCTGTTGGTAAGTGGTGCAATCTTGCCTAGAGCAAGAGCAGCACACAGACATGATAGGCTTTTGTGAGCTTTAAAGATGGATTAAAGCAGAATATTCACAAAGGCTAATTAAGCAACAGCAGCTGCTCTTCACAGGTCAGTCTGCAGGCAGTGGGCAGAGGGAAGCTCCCCTGGAAGTGACTCAGAGCACATCCCTACTTTAAACTCTTGTTCTGGATCACCTCCTGGGAGAGCCTCTGCTCCTCTCACAGATGCCCATCTCCACCATTTCACATCATTCATCTTTCCAGCTGTTCCCCCTGGGCCCCTCTGCTGTCACTGTGGACACAGGCCAGGGGAAATTGCTGTGAAATCTATTGCAGGTGGAAGGATAAGCATGTTGTAAATGGCTTCACAGACTCAAACGGGGTTTGATCTTTCCAGTGATGAAACACAGCTTGCTAAATTCTGTGTTTTGAAATTCACTGCTAATATTTTAAAGTGAAAAACAATAACCATATGGGATTTAGCAATTCGCATGCCAGGTTATGATGAGCTGCTTGGTTTGTCAGTTCCCAGCTGCTCCTTTGAAAAATCACCAGGGGATTTCCTCACTGACTGGGCTGCCAGCTATCCTGGGGTGAATACAGGGAACAAGAAGTTTGTATTAGATTTTATGGGCTGAAACCTTCAGCATGCCACAATCCCTCTGAACCACACGAATGTGAACCAAGGACAAACTGACTCTCATTAATCCCTGCATTTATGGGGAAAGAGCTCTCCATGTACACAAAACTGGTGGAGGCAATGTTCCAGTTCCATATTTCAGACACGTGTCCTATGGCATAGAGAGGTAGGAGGATGGAAGATGTGTGAGAATAGGGCTCCTCTGCAGCTCATCCTCTGCCTGCTGGTTTCCTTTGAGCCTGAGCTATGGCTGCAGCAGATAGGTGCTTTTACATCTTCTAGGGACAGCTGTCCATCACCTACAGCTACACACATGCACACTTACTGACACATACATCTAACAAGGGCAGGATCTGAGGTTTTATGTGCTCTGTGGCACAGCAAGTGTGGGAATGTTCAGGATGAGCCAGTGGGCTGTTGTCATGCCCTTCACCCAAGGGAGCCTTATCAGACTTTGGCCCCCGGAGCGTCTGGCACTGACAGCAGCAGTGAACTCGCCCACACAGCCTGGCCCGGCTCAGTGCGGGGAGAAGCACTCTGCATCTCACAATTAATTTGCCTGTGGTTCTGCTGACACCTTCTGATTATGCTGCTCTCCCAGTAAAAGAAAGGGTGTACTGACATCAATTTCCCACCCCCTATTCCACTGCAGATAGAAGACAAAAGATATATTGCTAATTAAAATGTTCTAATCTGCTGGAAAGCAGTTTTGTAGGATTGATTTGAATAAAACTGATGATGCAGCCCACTCAGATCACTGGGAAACGACCTCTCTATTATGAAGTCCCAGAATAACATAGCCAAGCAATCTTGATTTCCTAATATCTGTCAAAGGAAGAACTTCTTAGTTAGTTACAGCATATAATACGGATATTCCTGAAATGTCCTCTGCTTAATGAACAGCTGATATTGGCTAACCTCATAGAAATAAGAGAGAATTAGTAGCAGCTGCAAAATCATTCACTGGATAGTGAAACTGGCAGTTGGTATTATGCCTGCTATAAATATTTTTAATTAAAAATTGTTTTCTGTCTCTTCAATTGGTATAATAGCGATAATGCTTACTGAGAGTTACTGAAGATGTAATAGGATTCCCCTTCGTGTATAGCAGAGCTATTTATTCTGCCGTAATATTGCTAGAGTGGAAATCTGCATAATAATGTCCAGATTCTAGTGCAAGAGAAAAATAGACTGCTGGAGTGCTTCAGAATAAGGCACATGAGCAGGCAAATTCCTAAATAAAAACCAGGCTCAAACTCTGTTTTCTCAGGTATGACTTTAAAGTTATATTAAAAGACCTTTTGGCGGGGGGGAATTTTCAGCTTCAATCCATAGCCCTGGGGTATGGTATGCCTCTAAGAATGGGTTTGCTGTTTGCATTACAGACAGCAGATCCTCTACTGCTCTGGCTGGGCCCTGGCACTCTCTCTCAGGGAGGATGGGGGCTTGGGGGTGCTTCTCCTGCCCTCATTGAGATAGGATCATCCCCTTACCCCATTAGAAGGGCTGGCAGAGGCACTGGCAGAGAGGACCCTTCAGTGCTGCAGCAGACACGAGCCTCTGGGCACCTGGTGTCCACTTGGTGCTCTACTGCCACAATCATCCACAGGTGATGAGGGACACCTGCTCCTTTGGGGAGTCAAGAGGCATTAGACCAGCTATGCCCTGGCAGGTACAGCCCATGTTAGGCATTATCTAAACAGGATGGATAGTGCAACAGCTGGAGAAATCTGTTAGCTGTCCCTACTGGGCCTTTGGGAACTCGTGGTTGCTCTGGGAGATTTTCTAAATCTGATGGTTCCAAATGCTTTCTCACCCCCACTTGACTCTCTTCCTCTCTGAGGCTTTGGACCAGTATAATGATTTAGGCATTTTCTTCCACTGCCTTCCTCAGGCCCCTGCCTTTTTCTTCCCCAGCTTCTGATACATCTACCCCAGACCCCCGCTCACCTTCACTCTCATTTTCACTCCTCTGTGTATATCTCAGAGGTCCTGGTGCAGCTTGCCTTGGTCTGGTGTTTGTTTTCTGATGATTCCCAGAGACTCAAGTCAAGACAAAAGCCTCATTCTGTCAGTCACTGTATGAATACATGATTAGGCACATTTCCCGCTCCAAAGACCTTTTGATCTAAACCTGCTGGTTTGATTTCATGACACTAAATTCCTTTCCCAGTTTGGCTCTCATCCTTTTCTTGCCCCTAAACTGACAGCAATTTTATTGCAAACAAGCAATTTCCCAGACAAAGCTACGGTCTCTTTCACCCATACGTTCCTACTTATTCTGGGTTCTTCTTTCTACCCCAAATTATCTCTGCTGTGCTATTCCAGCCAGCCCTTTAAGATGCATTTGTGGCTTACAGTCCTCTCATTTTCCAGCTCCTTGTTACCTGAGGGTTCAGCAGGAACTGTCCTCTCTGCTCTCATTCAAAGGGAAAGATGAACTCTGCTGCTGGGGCATTTCCTGAGCTCACCACGGAGAGGGCAGCAGCCCCACCATGGTGTGTTCTTGCAGTGGACACCAATACCATCATCTGTGAGCACCTCTGCAGATCAATGGATTCCACAGCAAAGACAAGAACAAAACAAAACCAGAGAAGTGACTCACACCCGTGCCCAGAGAGATAAAGGAAGAGAGAGAGGGAGATGGAGAAACACCACAAACTCATCCACCTGAGGACACAGAGGTCGTGTGAGCCAGGGAATGAAATAAAATGGACTTTTCTGAGGGTGGCTGGGCAGGAGAGGTTTCTGTTTGATTATTTTAATTCTTCCAGGCTACCTCCCAGGGTCAAGTCACCTAATTTTATTCCAATAATGAAAGTAGTCTATTACAAAAAAGGACAACACGTGATTATTTTTTTCTCCATCCAGTCCAATGAATTGGTTTTGGTGGCCAGTTTGAATGCTATTTTGACCACTTGAAAGGTTTTATATAAAACACCTGGTAATTTAAGAGCCTGTTTCACCAGGAGAAAACCTCGGTTGTCCATGTGCCTCCTGCCTTGTTGTAAACTAAAAGAATTAAGAACACCCTAAGCCAAGATAAATTTGAAATACAATTCTCCTCTTATTTGAATCAAAAGGCAGTATTGATTATTTAATTACATAGAAATGATCCACATGCTTAGCATTTACTACAGATTAATGACTGTCCCAGAGCAGTTAATGGCCCTTCTTGCTACCATCAACAAAAGCTGCTTATTAATCCCTGGAAAATGGCTTGCATTACAATCATAACCTGCTGTTAAAAGTTTATAAATAGATAAAAGTGTCACATGGATTTATGAGTGCTAAGGCTGAATGGGATCTATGTGGTGTTTCTAGTAAATGAATGCCATGTGCATGAGCTCATCTGATTGCTTGAATTATCACAAAATCCCAAGTTGCTCTTTTGGATTGGAAAATGGCACGTAAGAAAGTGCCAAGTGGCTGGAGTCCTATCTACTGACTGGGAAATAATTACTTTGCTGCATAATAAAGAGGCACCTTCGTTCTAACAGCAGTGCTCTGCCTATTTATCCTATCATATAAATGTGTGTAAGGGAGGCTGTGCTGCTTCATTCTTTCACTTTATTTTTAAGAGGAAAAAACCACTTGCACATAGACACACACACCCACACACAGAGCTGAGCCAGGTCTTCCCAAGCACAGCAATGGCTCCAGCAAGTGTAGGGGTCCTACTAAACTAGGATCTGTACTACTCAGACAAAGGTCTTTGAAGGAGCCCTGTGCACCTGGGTCTCTCCATCCCACACTGCATTGGGTAGAACACTGAACATGGTATGTGCTGCCAGCGAAAGGTGATTTTGGAAAACGTGTTGTTCCTGGAAGAGCTGGGAGGGCATGCACACCCTGGGGGAAAGGGTGGTGCAGTGATTTACAGCATGCAGCAGCACTGCATCCCCACCTGTGGTAACTGTGCCCCACCACTGCGGGGGCACTCACACTGTCCCTCCTGCCTGGGAGCTCAGCTCCAAACCACTGTGCAGAGGACCCTGCTGCTGTGGGGTTGCAGAATCCCTGTCCCAGTCACCTGGACAGCAGTGCCAGTCCCTGTCCCCTCAGTAGCCATTGTCCCTGTAGCTAGCTGTCATCAGCTTCCTAACCCCTCTGAATGAGCAGTAGCTGGTTATTGCATTTGAGCTGAGATTAGTAAAAATTATATACACGTACTGCTGTCTGGAACAGCAGAGAAGGTCTGTGGGAGCATCCTGATCCTATCAGGGTTTTAGAGAAGTGGCTTCCTTGTATCCAGCCAGACTGCAGATACTGAGGTAAGAGAAAGATGAGAAATTACTGTCTCCTTCAAAGAATCAGACAGGAGGGGCCTGAGGACCCCTCTCAAATGACATCTTCCAAGTCTGTTAGCATTACTGCCTCTATTTTCTGTTATTTTCAGTGTATCTGTCTTGATCGGGCAAAGAGACATTTCAGTGCAGCACCGGATCACAGAAAGTTGCCCATCGTTAAAAAAGAAGTCACAAGGCCCCTGTCCCTTGCCCCTAACCCCTCACACCGTTCTCTTCTCCTCCAGCACAGGGACTGGGGGCTCGGTGACCCTCCTGGAGCAGCAGCTGGCCGAGGGGCTGGGATGCAGGAAAGGACAGGGCACATGGGTAGGCTGTCACTGCCACTCAGAGGCGTGGGATGTACACATAAGCAAGCAAGCACACTACATAGGAGGTGCTATGTACTACATTGGCAGGCTAGAGGCTGCAGCCTGTAATTTCTCTTCTATGGATTGCAGCCCCTCTAACTCTCTCATTCCACCAGGAGCCTTACTCCCACTGCCCAGCGCTGAGGACATGCCCCTTCCACAGCCTACTCCCGTGATTTTTTCGGTGGGCTGCACCACAGGAGTCATCAGACACTAAACAACGGCAGAGCCAAACTAATTATCATCCCTCAAACTCTTTCTAAATCTGTTTTGCTGTGTTTTCACGACACGTGTGCAGGATTCAGGTGAGAGACGCGCACCGTGCTCTTCATGCGCTCCACCGCGCCGCCTCCTCAGGAGGTGCAGCGCTCCCTTCGCATCCACCGGGTGCCTGTAGCCGGGCAGGACCCTGTCCTAAGCTCAGAGGCTTTGCAGCGCTGAGGAATGCCAGCCCGGCTAGCAGCCCCAGAAAGCTTCCGGGCCCAAGAGCTGAGAGAGGCAAATCTGCCTCCTTGTGCTTGTCCAGGGGCATGGAGCCTTTCAATGTCAATGGCATTCGGCATCTCAAGCCCGGTGCCGGCGGGGCAGGGCTGCGTGGGCGGAGGGGGAGCACGTTCCCGACCGCCTCCCGCCATCCCGGCGCTGTCCCTCCGGCGGGCGGCAGTTCCGTCCGGGCGCTGGGCTCAGCGCGGCGGGCAGCGCCATCTAGCGGGGACGGCATGGGTAACCAGCCTCCCCAAGAGCCGCCAGCGCCCTCGGCCAGGCGGCCCCGGGATCCCCTTCCAGCTGCTTTCCCTTCTCCGGGAACCGCTCCCGGCCCCTGCCTGAAGGATGCTGACAGACAGAAATTAACACGAGTGGCTAAAAGCTTGCATCAGCTCGATGTCAGGCTCGCAGACAGAAAGGACTGGGAAGTCCTGTTCGTTGTGGGAGATGGGGGTGAGCAAAGGGCTGGCACACAGAGCAGGCGAGGAAAAACAGGAAGGAAGGTCCGAAGGAAAGGTTTTAGGAGGGTCAAAACTGATTTTTAAATTAGTATTTTATTCAGGTGTAGATCAGGTGATAGAAGTCTCTTCCTCATCATTTAGGTAATTAAATATCGTCGACTGCAGGTTTTTATGAACAAATGCAGTGAACACCTGCCAAAGACAACACTGTCCTGCCTCAGAGTGCTTTTGCTCTTAAAGGTCTCCTCCAGTTTTTCACCCCACTGGCTTTTCATGGTCTTTATAGAAGACAGCGGAGGAGGCACACTCCTGCTCTTTCATTGAAGGAAACGCTCAGTTACAGACAGAGGAAGGGGCAGGGAAGAGGATGAAGAGCATCCCCCAGAAAACCTTAAATTCCTTATTTACTATCCAGATTTATGAACTGAACAGTAGGTTATTCAGCCGAAGAACCCGGTCTCGCCAGGAGCCCCTTTCCTGTAGTTACGAGCTCCGCAGCACCCGGGTGTTTCGGCACGCGTTTGGGGCATAGGCTCCGGCCGGGCGGTCCCACAGAGCGCGGGGGAAGCTCCGCGCGGCCCGGCCCCGCCCCTTCCGGCGCGCGCGGACATGGCGGCCGTGCCCGAGGAGCAGGTCGGGCCCGAGTCCGGCCCGAAGCACAGAGAAAAGCACAAGAACAAGAACAAAAAGAAAGCGGCGCCAGGTGAGGGCGGGATGCGGGACTGGCGGCTGGCCGGGAGGGCCACAGGTTGAGGGGGGCTCCGTGGGGCGCTGCGGAGGGCACAGGCGGCTGGTGGTGCTTGGGGCCGCCAGCGGCGGTGCCGTGTTGTGGTGTGCCCGCTCTCGGCTTCCTCGCCTCACTTTGTGCCTTGTTCCTGTGTAATATACTTGAATAATCACCTTGTGTATACCA
The DNA here is from genome assembly GCF_028551555.1 of Melozone crissalis. Lineage (NCBI taxonomy): Eukaryota > Metazoa > Chordata > Aves > Passeriformes > Passerellidae > Melozone > Melozone crissalis. The sequence continues at coordinate 29,107,665 of NW_026535782.1, read as the reverse complement.
GATCAACAGCGCAAATCTCAACTGCGGATTTCTTCTTTTTTTGGTTTTTTTTTATATATATATAAAGGATTTAAAGCAGTAATTTTTCTAAGGTCAGAAGAGATGCAAACCGCACTTAACAGTGTATTAAATCAATCTTCTTATAACAATAGTTTTGGTTTTTTTTCTTTTTAATAGCAGTTGATGAATCTGAACTTCTCACTGTGCCAGATGGATGGAAAGAGCCAGCATTTACAAGAGAGGATAATCCCAGAGGGCTGCTGGAAGAAAGCAGTTTTGCAACGTTGTTCCCGAAGTATAGAGAAGCATACCTGAAAGAGTGCTGGCCACTTGTCCAGAAAGCCTTGGGGGAACATGTATGAACTTTTAACCGTTTTGATACTACACTTTACCTTTTGGGACATACAGGTCATAATTAAGCTAATGAAAACAGTGCAAGTTGCTTTTCTAATGCCATGTTCATGAATTTCTACTGTGCTTGCCTTTTGAATTGGCAGTGTCATTTTTTGTCATCAAAATTGGTGAAGAACTGTGTAGCCAGACTTGCAGTTCTTTGTAAATGCTGTCAGCACAGTATTTGCAGCAACAAATATCTCATCATCCAGGCACTGACAGCTTTGCTGTGCTTGAATTCAGGGAGATGAGAGAGGTGGTGCTTTGGGCCTTGGACACATATTCAGTCTGGGTTTTGTCTCTGTGTATGTGAATTTTCTTAAGCTAAAAGTCACTCAAGAAATTTTGCAAAATAGATCTACCTTCTGTTAGTTAACTGCTTACTGCCAAGGCTGAATTGTGATATTGATCTGGTGTTTCTTTTCAAATACTGCAGTATGTGAACGCAGCACTGGATCTCATTGAGGGAAGCATGACTGTCACTACCACTAAGAAGACTTTTGATCCGTATGCAATCATTAGGGCTAGAGACTTAATAAAACTTCTGGCAAGAAGCGTTCCATTTGAGCAGGTCTGTAATAAATCCTGAAAGTTTTTATCTATCATAATGCCTATCTTTTGTCTTAAATTCTATCACAATATTATACTTAAATTCAGTCATAATACTTATAAAATAGTACGTTTTAAAAATGTAGGAATTTCAAGTGAGTCAAGTAAAAGAAAATATATATTTAAAGTAAATATATCTGAAAGCAAAGGGAGAAGAATAAACTGAAGTATTCTCTTGATTGCTATGAGTAATACATTTGAATTCAGATGACATTGTCTGCATCTCTTTAGGCAGTTCGTATCCTTCAGGATGATGTTGCGTGTGACATCATTAAGATAGGCTCTCTGGTGAGGAAGAGAGAGACTTTTATAAAAAGAAGAGCACGGCTTCTTGGGCCAAAAGGATCTACTCTGAAGGTATTTCCTAGAGGCATAGTAACCACACAATACTGAGACCCAAATTTGTGTCATGTCTTCATATTATACTAATTTCTTTTCATTTTTGGTGTAGGCCCTGGAACTGTTAACAAACTGTTATATTATGGTGCAAGGAAACACTGTTTCAGCTCTTGGACCCTTTAGTGGCCTAAAAGAGGTAAGATGAGGTAGATGAGCCATTTGTGTAGCAAACAAATTTCTGTGCCCAGCTCGAGGGTGGGTGATACACAAAATCTGGCAACCTCGGCAGTATCTCACTGACTTTTCAGCTGTGTGTAAGCTACATTTGCATGAATGTCCACAGTATTGTCATCTTAGCTGCTGAATTTTGTTTAGACTCCAAGATCTTTCTGTCTTGGAAGAAAAATTATCTGTATATATTTTAATAACTATGTGGGAGAAGAATGCTTGTCAAAAGCAAGTTCCTCATGACACTGTAAGATTCATGGTAACATGAAAATAATGTTTATGGGGCCTGCTGGAGTCTATCAGAAGCAGGACTATAGTATTGGCATTTTTGAAGTGCTGTTCCTTCCAATTAACCCTGTGCTTTAGCTTCTTAAAGACTGGAATCAATGATCTTGGAGATCTTCTCCATCCTTAATGTTTCTGTAATTTTAAATGTTACTACTTTGGGGTGGCAGAGGAAGCACAGTATGTTATAGCTGATATTTTAATTGATTAGCATATGAAGTGCTTGATGAGCTTTCTGTTCTTCTTCTTTTGTACTCAATACAGGTTAGAAAAGTTGTTCTGGACACAATGAAGAATATACATCCCATATATAACATCAAGGTTAGCATGGTCCTCTGTGCATCTTTGTTTACAAGAAAGTGCTATTTCTTCCCAGAGGGTTGTATGTTAAAAAGTTACATGTTTCTGTGTGGTAATCTATTTTGAGAATTTCTGTAGTGTGCTGCTTTATAAAAACCACTGACTTTAATATCCTTTATTTTACTAGGATACGTTGCCATAACACCATAATGGCAGTATCTGCAAAATCAAAGGAAACTTTCTCTTTGATTGTTGGCTTGATACTTGCTCATTTAAACTGAAGCACCTTCTCCTGTGTATTCTGTCCCTGTTTTGAGATGTGTTTCTGGTTCTGTTCATAATTAAGCCCCTCTGCTCTTACTGAAGTGAGATGTGCAAGGTTTGAATGTAGCATATTTCCTCTAAGAAAGTCTAGTAAACTTCTATTTTGGATCTCTTGGCTTCTACTGTAATACCCTTTTTTTAATAACTTCTTTGTGATGTTCTGAAACTACTGAAGACTTTGATGATCAAAAGGGAATTAGCAAAAGATCCTGAACTGAGGACACAAAGTTGGGAAAGATTTTTGCCTAAATTCAAGCGGAAGAACTTGAAAAAGCGCAAGGAGCCCAAGAAGAAAAATACTAAGAAGGAGTACACACCGTTCCCACCTCCACAGCCAGAAAGCCAGGTCAGCTGAATCTTTATTTGGTTATGCAGGAATATAGTACACCTGAAATTGTGTTCTTTGTAAAAAGAGGTGGGGAGGCCTTTTCTGTCATGTTCTGATTCCCTGATACTACAGGTCTGGCTTATAATGCCTAATTAACTAAGGCTTCTTGCTGCTTGTCTTGCACAGATTGATAAAGAATTGGCAAGTGGTGAATACTTCTTGAAGGAAAGACAGAAGAAACGCAAGCAAATGGAAGAGATAAAGGTAAAGTTGTATTGATCCAGGGTCCAGTTAAAAAGCATTTGATTGCTGACTTGGAATCTGATTTTTTTTTGTCCTTTTTTGCCCTGCTCTGTTGCTGCTTGACCTTTTTTATTTTGTAACTTCAGGCAAAGCAAGCAGATGCAGTCAAGAGAAGACAAGAAGAAAGAAATAAAGCTTTTATCCCACCAAAGGAAAAGCCAGCTGTGAAAACAAAGAAAGGTAACCATTTTTTTCCTGTTGCAGAATCTTCTGTTGTCAATTGCTAAGCTGAGTGATTTTGTAAATACAGCCTAGGAAAAAGAAAGATCATGCAAAAAAAATCCTGGTGTTAAGATCCATGCCCAGAGATTGCCAGGGACAGTAGAAAGATCATCTAGCCAATAATTTTATACCTATAAAATGGTAATTCTCCATTGAAGAGTCAATCTCAATTGATTGGTTGAGCTTCATCAATTTTTGCCTTTCAGTTTTACAGTGATGCTGCCATAACTTTTACATTCAAGTAAACAGAAAGCAATACTTAGTTGAAAAACTTACATCACAACTTTGGTACAAGATAGGGTAAATAGTTCTAACCTTTTCTAATAGTTCTAACTTTTTCTAAAGGTTAAAGTAAAACCACACTGTCTGCAGAGTAAGAGCTTATGTTCTCAAATGTTTTATTTTTTTAACTGGAGAAACCAATCTTTGTATTTCTTACTGTGTAGCCTCCACTGAGAAAAAGATTGATATTGAAGCAATCAAAGAAAAGGTAAAGAATGCGAAGAAGAAGAAATTAGGAGCACTCCCTGAGGAAGAAGTAAAGTTAAAAATGGCAGCAGATGAAAAGAAAAAAAAGAAAAAGAAGTAATTCACCACCCAAGATGTTTACTTGTCACCTCTGAACTTGTGACCTCTAATGAACATTTTTACACTCTGAAGATGGGAGATTTTTTGCTGTCAGTATAATGTGGACAAGAAAAGACTAAGTAAATGATCATTCTCTTTTCCTAAGTACAGTTTAATTAGAGGACCTACAATAGCTGTACAAGCTTGGCGAGGTTGGTGAAGAAAATCTGTGCTACTGTGTTGTTTGATGTAGTAAGAGAATGTATTTGGATAATATCCATCTGTCTAAAGGAGGAGTTTAATGTGGAGTGTTAAACATTTGGGCCAGATAACTCTGGGAAGGTTAAAGCTCAAGGTAATTCTGTAAAAGACTACCAGACAATATGCAGCCTCAAGTTGTGGTGATAACGTTTGCAAAGCAGGCAAGATTTATTACTATATAATGCTTTTATTTTTGTAAAAGCTGATTTTTTTTGTGTGTGTCTTGTCTCAATGTTAATAAACGATTTTAATACAATGTTCTGAAACCTTAGTTAATCTGCTGCACAACCTTCATTGTGTTGTCCAGGAAACCACTGATAAACTGTCATTTATTAGCATTATCGTGATGGGTTTTTACACAGAATATGGTACAAAGCAAGTGTCTTTACACAGAGATTGTGCTGCAGGGAAAGCAAAAAGTTGTGTTATTTACCTTTAAATATATTCTTAGTTTAGTTCCTTCTTGCAAGAATATGTTAAAAAAAATGTGTTCCTATTTTTTTTTTTTTTGGCACTTGCCCTATTTTAAAGGAAGTTTAGAGGTTTTTCAATTTCCCGAAACAGTGAAATATGATGAAATAAAGTGCACCAGCAGAGCAGATGTTGCTTATTTCATAGGTCTGGGATTAAAGAAACAAATGTATTGAGGGAGAGATAGAGCCACACTAATGTTATGATTTTGAGTGCCTTTGCTAGGGTTTGGAATTTTGATCACTGCACATGCAGTGGAAATGGTTCTTCTAGAAGGATGCAGCTCAATGCCTTTTAGTGACCTTTTATTTGAAACTAGTAGGTGAAAACACATCCCTTTTTTTGTTTGATAGATGCCACATTGTAAAGTTTGGGCGTTTAATCCCCCTATGCCCGCAGGTTTTTAAGGGAAGGTCTTTCTTAGGATTTCCTAAGAGCTGCTTAAGTATATAGTTAAATGAAACTGTTAACATTTTGAACTTTCAAGTCTCTGCATTGCTTCTGTTTCTTCTGGAGACCACACCGCAATTAAGCAGGAGAGAACTCCTGCTGAGCTCATTTTAAGCTCTGCGGACACAGCAGTGTGTCTGGTTCCATATCTTGCCTTCTTCTTTCCAGTAGCAGGACACTACCCCACATGGGGGGCAGAGACTGCCCTGCAAAGTCTGCTGTGGAGCCCTGTGCAGGAGGAGTACCCACACATTACGTCCTGCTGCCCAGGTGCCACTTGACAGCTGATTTTTAGTTGGGACTTTGCAGTACATGGAACTTGAGGCCTGGGTTTCACACAAGAGTGTCTGTGAGTGCTGTCTTGGCTATGGAGGCTCCAGCAGTCACCAAAGATGTGTTTATATATAAAGATATATCAAGCATGAAATTTGTAATTTTGTCCCCAGACATATTTGCATTTTGAAAAATTATTCAAGGAATGTTGTGATATTGAAATGATTCTAGTATAAGAGTACTAGCAGATAATGATCTGGAAGTGTAATGTGAGAAATGTTGGGTCCCAGTTCCAGTGTTTTCAGTTAAAATCCATGCCAGTAGTAAGGTCAGGGTCAGGAGTGGGCATGCAGAAACACTGACAGGTATTGTGGTGACAGTACTGCAGAAGTGAAGGGGTGAAGGGAACTTCCCCCACAGCAGTGTGTGCAGAGGGACAGGGTGCAGAAGCTTCTAAAAGTGTAGACAGGGATTGCTGTGGTCCAGCTGTGAGTTTGTGCAGCTCTGCTGCTTCCAGACTCTGCTGGAGCTGGGTGACTGTGCTTGGTAGAGACATACTGAGCTGAAGGCAGCAGCTGTCCCCACAGCCTTCTGCCTACTCCAGATGTGCAGGTTCCAGGAGATTTGTTCTTTGGCAGTTGTTGAACCAAACTTGTAATTATGGGCACAGTGTGATTTTATTTGGAGTTCTATGTTTCCCAGTATTGTTTCTAGTGTTGTGCAAGTTGGAGCTGAATCTGCGTTTATTTTGTGCACCAGCAGTTAAGCTTCAGGTCATGTTGCAAATTCATGACTGCCATACACAGGAATCAGGAAATAACAATTTATTGTTTGAAACAGCAGTAAAACCCCTATACTGAAAAAAATAAAAAACCACAGCAGGAAAGATTGCAGTGATACATAACCATGTAAACACAGGTGAAACTGTTTAGGCACAGATGCCATGAGTTTAAAAACAATTTCTGAGCAAAGCAAAGTACCAATGGCAAGTGCTCTGTGAGACTGGGAAGTGTGCTGCCTGCCCCAGGATGCAAATGCCAGAGTTCACAGGGATCCAAAAATTCCTTTAAAAAAAATTAAATTATACAGGCAACTCTGCATCTTGCTGTAGGAGTGCCCAAGGTAAGAGTGCAATAGGAATGAGACAGGTGCATACTCTGCCTGTGCTTTGGCTGTGGGCTGGGGCCTGGCTCTGGGGCTGGACACTCTCCAGCCCTTCCTAAAGTGTGTTGGGCAGCTGCCTGCACCTTAGTGTGCTGCCTGGACAATGTGCCCCCATACCCACCAGATCACATGCACACTGCTCCACTTTAAAAATATTTTTAACTTTTTAACTTTTAAAACAATTTTAACATCTAAATCTATTTTAACTTTTAACTGGTTCTGAGCAATGAGAAAGCTGCTTGATCAGTGCTTCTAACTACGACCTGCAATGAAGGTGTTATTTCTGTACTTGTAAATCACATTGCAAACGATGTCTCTACCAATGTTTGTGCTGCCTGTAACTTATGTGAATGGAAGAGATGAGTTGAGCCAAGTGCTCTTGTGGTCTTCTACATGTGTGCTACCCACTGGCAGGTACTAGAGACCAATATTTTGGTAAGAGCCAGGCGGCCACAAATGTCAGTATAAAGAGTATTAATCTTAAAGCAATAATGGAGATGCAGAACTCATCACACGCAGGCCTGTCCCAGTCTGGTTGCCACCTGGTATTCTCTGTAAACAAAACAATTCACTTGTTTTCAAGTATAACTGCAACAAGGGCAACAAAAGGTAACAATAATTCCAATGGTACTTACCAACGACTTTGTCACGCTCTTCATTTTCTGGAGAGAGAAAAGAAGTAAACAGAAGCACACTTATAATTTAGAAACAATTTGACTCTAACCAAAAGGGAATGAAATGTGAGCATCACAATGGGCTTATAAATACAGCTGATGTGTTTCTTCTCAGGAAAAAGCAAAGACCTGCTGACTCTGGGAGAGCCCTGCAATGACTCTCAGGACTCTGGTGAGGAGTGGTTTATCACACTTTTTTGACTTCTATAACCAGTGGCTGGTGTAGAAAGGACTCTCTCCTGGGTGTGCTTCCCAAGATCACTGATTTTTGCCTTGTGGCCTGTGTTTTGAGAGCCTGCAACTAACATTAAACAGCTCTGTGAATCCAAGACTCCCTTAAATTCCTTAGGTACTGATGTTTTAACAGCATCTTCCCACTCCTTTTAGTTCACCAAAAGTTAGAGTGCTGGGGTAAAGTGTGACCATACCCTCAGCTCCCCACAGGCCAATGGCTACAGCACAGTGCCTTGTCTTTATGGAAATTTCAGTTCTCCTTCCCTCCTGACTCCATGCAGCCATTAAAAAGACAAGTGCAGGCATATCAGGAAGGCCGTCAGACTTGAGTTGAGCACTGCATCTCCATGAATGCACTTGCATGTCAGCCTTGTTCTCTCCCAGTGCTTAGGGGAAAGCAGATGGCCTGGCTGATGGTCATTGGAGTGAGCAGCTTTGGCAGGGCCATGGCTGCTCTCCCCACCTGCAGTGGCATGGCAGGGGCAAAGCTTGATTGGAACTGCACCAGCTCAAGCCACAGCTCACACATCAGGTGTGGATAACCTGGAGCCCCCAGGACAGGTATCCCATTCTCATAAATTTCAGTTTCCGCAAGCAGTAATTTCTGGCAGGGGTAACAACTTTAAACTGCAGCCACCATATCTCCTGTAACACACCCTCCAGCACCTGAAGAGCAGACCCCTCTCATCACTCCCCAGGGTAGAAAATAGGCTCCTGCCCTCATCCCTTCTCTTTATGTACCACTACCCACTTGGCTTCTGACTGCAGGTTTTCAGCCTATATTTAGGAACAGGAGAGTTCTGTGCCTGCCTCCTGCCACTATCTTTTGTGTGCTCTTTCCCTTTCTACACATGCTTGGGGAGGATGTCTGGTTGTCTTCTACTTACGACACAACGTCATGGTACACGTCTCACCACCGCACTCGCTGCACGCTGCTCCCGTCTTGTATGGTTGCACTGGGTAATTCCCACTGCGAAGGAAAACACCACTGCTGTCAAACAGCCCTCGGGAAGATGGCAATACCTACTGCTAATTAGGTTTTAACCTGAGTTCTGCTTCACTTGTGTTGATAGAATGATGGGGGTTTTTTTCAAGAGTTCCATCTGAGTGCCCTATGCCCAAGACATTCAGAGAAACAGAAGAGATTAGGTGTAATGGGACACCCTGTTTAGGAATTTGGAGACAGCAGCATTGCAAACCTGGGAATTAAAGCACTCTCAGAGTTGGGTAATTTGTGCATGGAGACTCTGGAACCTCACAGCTGGCTCTGGCTATAGAAGCAAGAGCAGGTTCAGTTACCGTGTATGTATGTGTGTATTCAGCCTTGAAGAGGAAAGCTCTGGTGTTGGAGAATCATAGGTGGTGATTTCATCCATTTGTTGTTTAATATTTTGGGAGTGATGTAGGACTCTCTCCTGCTACCTCCCTCTGCCAGTGGTGTGAGTGGGACCAACTACCTCTGCTCAGGCTGATACTGCACCAAACACAGCTTCAGTGCTTTGCTCAAAGTATGGCCAAAGCAAGACTTACAGCATGCCTCAAACTGCCCATGAACACAGAGAGGGAATTTGTAAGCATGAAATCGCAGCAGTGAGATGAAACTTCATGGTAAAACCTCATTACTTTCAGCAAGGCAGGGTTTTCATTGCTTGGTCTAAGCTGAAGAGTACATTTACTTGAGGCAACTGTGTGTGAATCTTGTCTGGGCCCTTGGCAGAGCTGAAACAAAGCAATGAAGCTGCTGCTTCTCAAAATCAACAGCTGGATGTGACATTCCTCCACTTGTTAGCATGCAACTGACCATTTGTGGCGTCCTCACCCAGCAGGGAAGGGCCCAGCTCTAAAGCCCTCTCTAGAGCACCTTGCCCCTCCAGAGAGTGCCCTGTCTGCTTTGCTGGGTGCTGTGAAGGGACCACTCCTCTTCCTCATGCCAACACAGGGCAAGAAATCCAGTGGGATTTTGGCCCTCTGCACATTTGGGTGTGGGGCTTCTGGGGAGAGCAGCAGCTGTGTCATTTCAAGATATTTAGTCAGGGGTACATATTCTTCCAAGGATGAGACGTTGGCAAAAGGAATGCCAAACTTGCTTGAGCTCAAGGGCTGCCTGGCTTTGGCCCAACATGGCTTGGCCAAAGGCTTTTAAAGCTGCATTTATACTGAGGTGGTATTAATTAGCTGGAGAAGAGAATAATACATCTATCCTAGCTGGATATCCTACTGACTATGCACATGAAGGACCTCTGGATCAAATTTTGTCTTGAACAGCCTCAGTCTCCTAAGCAGCCCTCAACTGCTAAAACTGCAGGCTGCCAGCACTGCACGCTTCAATGTTTATCCAAGCCATTGACTTAGGGCTTAATTCCTCAAGCACGTGTGGGAATATCTTCGGACTTGGCAACTGTCTGGGGCCATCTTGGCATTTAGGAGCAAGGGATTAACTTTCAGATGATCATTTCAGTATTTTCATGTCAACATCTTATATTTAATCCTTTCTTCCAGTCCATCTGCTTTTTGTCTCCAATATACAGCCCTCATCTAGCAAACAAAAAACAGCTGGTTGGACAAAGGTGAACCTCTTCTCTATTTTGGAGACTATTTCCTCCCACAAAAAAAAAAAAGGACTAAATGGACTGATCTAATAAATGTGCATGTTGTGGAAGGGAAGGGGTAGGACCCAAATACCCATAACAAAAAACCTTACGGTGGCCCATAGTTGCAGATGAAGTGTGCTGCGTTGCGTATGGAGATGTATTGCACCGTGGGACAGTAGTGCACAGCACAACCAACCTTGTAGCTTGTAGCCCAAACTACCTGCAAAGACAGATGGATACACTGGTGAGAAGGCTTTGATTTAGCACCTGAAGAGTTAGAAGAAGACATGCTCTCCCTTGTTTTATCACATACAAATGGAATGAGGAGGACTCGTTTGGCAGGCTTCACAGGGAAAAGCAGCAATAATGGATCTCATAAATCATAGTTTGTCCTGAAAAACGACTGATTATTTTACCCAATTCACCATATATTTGTTAAAACTGTGCAGAAAGAAGATACAACTGGCTGTAACAGGTTGTTTTCCTTTCTTGCAAAGGAGAAAGGTGAAGTTCACCTCCTTTGTTTCAACCTAATCCATTAGCATTCTATCTTTCTTGCTGGTGGGAGCTGAGTTCACACCTGTGCAGAAAAGGCTGCATGATCTGCTACAGCTCTTATGAGGGCTGGCTGCCCCTTCACTAAATCCCGCGGGGACATGAAGCAAATTTTCAAAAGGCACTGGTGCTTTGGGAGGAGGATTGTGTTTAGGCTGCACTCCTGCCTTTTAACATCATGGCAGTGACTAAGATAATCTAGGGGCAAGGCCATTACTTCACTTACTGATCCTCTCTCTACCAGAAGCTTTTCTGTGGATCCTATCAGAATGCAGCCAAATGCTGCAGTCCTGAAAATAAAGTCCCATGACGGCAGCAGAGGGGAGACAAGGGCACAGCAGTACTTGAGGGTGATAAAACAGCAGCAATGACTGACTACATGGGCAATATGGAAGGATCCTGGCAATTTAGAACATAAATACATTTGTGCTTACTCTGACTTAAAGGGGAGGACTGGCCCTTTCTGTTTATAGTTGTTTGGTACCAGCTCTGGGAAGATGGGACAATCCTCAGGCTCCTGAGGGTTTTCTTAGTGCAGTGGCAGAGCAGAGGTTGTTCCTGGCACCAGCTGTAGATAACTTCTTTCCTGATGACTGTGAAGGACTGAATAAAAGGACCTTCCCTATCCCAGGAGGCCACTGACTGAGCAGTGATTTGCGGTAACTGCAGTAATTGTCCCCAGGGAAAATTCTCTTCTCCACAGTTGGGAAGAAGAGGAATGATGAGTTCCCTGACAGGAAAGACACAAGGATACCTCCTGAGGCTGTCACATATATATCTTCTAGCTACAATCGCTATCACTGCTAACTCCAAGTGAGAATAATCTTATTTTTTTATTCTACACCCATGAATTTGCATGCCCACTCCTCTACAAACACCATGGTCAACAGCACAGTGCTTTTAGTGTCAGGTAAAGTGTGCTGTGCAGTTTCCAGGTGCTGACTCTTGCAGTGCTCTTGAGAGCAAGATCAAAGAGCAGCACAGTCACCTCTTACAGCTCCTGCATCCAAATATCTTCTCTGCACACAAGTTCAGAAAGCCCACCAGCTTCCCCTCATCTACTCAAGTCCTAAAAGCACATGTGTATCTCTGCAAAAAATATTAAACAGCCTCAGGTCAAAATTTAAGCCTAGAATTGCTGTTGCAAGCTGTCCTGCTATCCTATAGCTGTGGGTAGTGACTGCAGGGTTGCATGGCAGCTGCAGTCCGTTTCCTCCCTTTGCCTGCTTCCTTTGGGAATAGCAGTTGGACAAAGTGTGCACATGATGTTTGCAGACACCTCTTTTCACTATGGTACTTCTCCAGCCATTGGCATTTGAAGTCTGCCTGACAGAGCTGGGACCTCATTCTACTTATGCAGCTCACAGCCACTGCTGTTGTCTGTTTTTCAGCCACTGCTTGGCTAATCTGACTGCTTGATAGCTGCACTGTTTTCTTCCAAAAAAACCCCACAAACTGCCACATTTTAAGTAATAACACAGTGACTCTTTTCCTCCCATAATTTGGAACGTAAGAACATCTTGTGCACACAGACATATAGTAAGACCACAGAACCTGGAAAGATTCACTGAATCTTCAACAGAAATGTAGAGGTTTTGTATCAAAATGGCAAAGCTGGTTCATGGTTTAGATGGAGAAATGCAATGCCTACCTGTGTATAGTGGCCACATACTCTGGAGCACTTATTGGTGTCATAATCGTAGAATTCAACCTCGCTGTACCAAGCGGAGAGGGCTCCTTTCACGGTAAAGGCAGAAGCTGAGCCAGTCCAGATGTTTTCTCCAGCAAAGGCAAATTTGGGGTGAACTTTCCCTCGCTGTTTGAGGTATATATTATGTTTAAATAAGCATTTCTTTGCCCAAGCTTTTGCAGTCTTTGCCAAATCTGGATCCCAACTCTGCAAAATAAAGACAATTAAAAATCACTTTGTTATGCTGGCAGTGCAGTAATTCCGAGCAGCTCTCAGGAAAAGCTGTGTCTCAATTGTGTAGATGCTTTTGGTTCATTCATTTTTTACTTCTGTGGAGACTTACAGAGCTACATGGTAAATCAGCTTGTAGATTTGTTTCTGATTTGAACTTAAATTGCTGATGAAGCTTGAAGAAATTTTTTTTGCGTGGTGAATGATCTTGGCTGACTGGCTTGTTGGACACCAAGAGCTGTACATCAGCCAAATACAGTGTTTGTGGCACAATGAGCATTTCAAGGCTGTGCTGGCCATGACAGAACATTAATGTAAATTAAAATGAATTTACATGGAAACTGGAAAATGAGGGTTATTCCTACCATATCAATAATGCAAAAGTCTTGTGTAGCCTCATATTTGCTTAAGGCCATGGCTGGCAGGTCAGTTCACAAGCACACTGCGATGTTGGGGACAGTTTAAACTCAACCCTTTGGTGAGCATCATTGTGTTTGGTGGCTTGAAACCTGAGTACTGAATTCATATTTGTGGAATGACTCATTCACTTGCTATTCAGTTTTAGAGAAAGTGGCTATTTAAGCAACTGAGTTATGTAAATGTCTTTTGTTTGCACTGGAGGTGGTGTCTGCTCTTGCTGGGTTTTCTTGTGCCCACACCCTGAGTAATTACAACATTGTACCTCCTGGTAGATACAGTACCACAAATGTATGCTTGTAGTCCTAGTTATACTTTGTGTTATGTAAATGAAGTTGTCCAGCACAGAACTAGTTTGTACTGAAGTTTGTTGTTTTTTTTTTTTAATAAACTTTTTATTTTTCCTCTTCTGAATTAATTAAAATAGCTTACTTGCTTCTGCAAATGATGGAAATGCTAAGGAAATTGTTTTGAATGGATCAGAAATTATGAAAGAAAAGGTGCATTTTAAAATCTACCTTTTTGTAGATTTTTTGGTAGAATCTAACAAAGGTAGGTTGCTGGATTTTATGTCTATATTTTACCTAAGTAACTTTTTTTGTACCATACCTAAGTCTGAAACAATGTGTATTGTTTACACTACCAATTGGTAATTAAAAACCACAAGATCATGCCAAAATGCATCTATGGAGATTTAAAAATATTTTTTAACCTATGTCTTTCATTTCTTCCTTTGCCTAATGTTTGTGGAAGGTGTATTTTCCCAATGTGGTGGGGTGGACACTGGCTAGGTGCCCACCAAAGCTGCTCTATCACTGCCCTCCTCACCTGGGGAGGGGAGAGAAAATGCAACCAAAGGGTCCCTGGATTGAGATAAGACAGAGAGAGATCATCCATCAGTTACTGTCATGGGCAAAACAGATTCAGCTTGGGGAAATTAATTGTATTTATTACAATTTTAAACATCTTCCCCGCGCCTCTTCTTTCTCCCAGGACATAACTTCAGTCCTGATTTTCCACTTCCCCCCCAGCAGCACAAGGGGACATGAATTGGGGGTTATGGTCTGTTCATCAAACACTCCCTCCTGCTCCCTCCTCCTCAGGGGGAGGACTCCTCACACTCTTCTCCAGCTGCCTCCAACAGGAGACAGTCTCCACCAACTTTCCAAATGTAAGTCCTTCCCAGGGTTTCAGCTCTTCTGCTCCAGCATGGTCCCTCCCTCAGGGTGCAGTCCTTCAGGAGCACACTGCTTCAGAGTGGGTTCTCCATGGGGTCACCACTCCTGCCAGCAAACCTGCTCACTGTGGGCTCCTCTCTCCATGGGGCCACAGCTCCTGCCAGCAAACCTGCTCACTGTGGGCTCCTCTCTCCATGGGGCCACAGCTCCTGCCAGGCCCCTGCTCCAGCACAGGTTTCCCAGAGGGTCACAGCCCCCTTCAGGCCTCCACCTGCCCCAGTGTGGGCCCTCCCCAGGCTGCAGGTGGATCTCTGCTCCTCCATGGGCTGCAGGGTCCCATCCTGCCTTACCCTGGGCCGCACCACGGGCTGCAGGGCAATCTCTGCTCCAGTGCCTGGAGCGCTTCCTCCCACCCTTTCTGCCCTGACCTTGGTGTCTGCAGAGCTGCTCCTTTCACATGGTCTTACTCTTCTCTGGCTGCAATTGCTTGTGCACAGCCTTTCCCCATCTTGAATGACATATCCTAGAGGCACTGCCACTGTGGCTGAAGGATTTGGCCTTGGCCAGCAGCGGGAAATGGCTCTGTGGGACATTCAGGAAGCTTCTGGCAGCCTCTCAGAGAAGCCACCCCAGTATGACCTCTCTGCTTTCAAAACCTGTTTGTGCAAACCAAATACACCCACAAAACTAGGACATAAATAATTTAGATAGGATCTCAGTACATCAAGTATGAAATTTGGGGCAGGGAGTCTTATTTCAAACAAGCAGTTGGTACTTCCTTAGATACTTTTTCAGGACAATGGATAAAATCTGGCATTGTACAGAACTTGTCTTCCAGTCCTGGAAGATAACTCAGACAGTTAAGACAGAAGCTTCATTTCACATCTTGTCAAGGCATCTGAGAAGACCATCATGAAAGAAGTACAACAGTGGGGGATGCACCTTTGCATTTCATGGTCTCTTTTTTTCACATTCTGCTTTTTAAGAGTCCATGCAACTCCTCCCCTCATCCTATAGTAGCAATAGGTTTAAACTTTGATAAAGGTATGAATAATACTAAGTTTAAAGTTGCATAGTAAGTTTAAATATACTTTCCATTTTGTGTGAATACTTGATCTGGCTGACAGATGAAAAGCAGTGTACAGAAATGTTCACAATGATTTTTGGTTTAACTGTAGTTACACTCCATATTTGCTTATAATACTGCACTTAAACAGAAAGATTGGACTGAATGGCATGCAAAGAAAATGCACAGGACAGGGAGATTTGCATATAGATATCACTGCTGTTTAAGGAAGCAATACTTACCATTTTTCCCCCTCATTAACTGCTTCCCAGTTTTCATTTTATAACAAGTTGCTTGCTGACTTAAGGAGGAAAAATTTAATGCATAATATGTGAAAAATTATGTAAGGCAGTACTAATTCAAAGGAGACTGTTATGAAGCCCTGATGAAACTGGTGAGACTGCTGTTTTTGAGGAACCTTAGAACAGAACTAAGTAGTGCTTTGGGTGGATGAGAAAGGGCTCACATTTGTCACGTAAAAAAATTTTAGCTCAACGTTCTCATTTTATAATACATGTATTACAAATGCCAGTGGTTGAGCTTTGTTACTTGCAATTAAAAGAGTTTCTATTTTGCATTTTCTTTTAAAAACTACTTTTGCAATTATGAGAATGCCCTGAATTCAATCTTAATTTTTACATATCTAGGTGGACAATTACTTCCAGCAAAAAAGAAGCTCCTTGTGAAATAAAAGCACCATTTTATTTTCTGCCTTTTGGAAGTGCAAAAGGCCACTCAAAATATTCTTTTCAGTTCTAATGCTGTTAGTTTTGTAATAGATTTTATCATGTATTGCACTGCTATCTCCACATTAAATAGCTCCTGAAAGAGGTCATATTTAAGACTAGGGATTTTGTAGTATTTTCAAAGAAACTTGCTGTGATTCAGTTTCTGGTTTAGATCCACTTTATTTGTCTGTTTCTTATGCTTCCTTTTTTTTTTTTTTAGATTTCAGTTCTTTACTTTTTCAAAAGAAGAAATTAAGCACAATTTAAAAATAAACACTGCACTTTTAACACATCCTAACAATATTTTGTTTGTTTAGGGCCAGTAAAGCAATGTAGAAAATACAGAGTCTAAGGAGCCAAGGAACATGTTCTGAAGGCCAGGATGCACAGCTGAGGAGAGCTGATCTAAAAGATGCATCTAGAAGCGAAACTAAATATGTTTCCTGTCATGTTTGCAATTCAAGTTTTATTACTGTGCGGTTACACCTCCTAAGTGGGGCACTTACCTTTTAGTGTCTGACAACCAGACACGGAAAATGAACTCGGTGCTTTCTGGCTTTCCCTGCAGGCCCAGCCCCACGGAGCTGCCGCCCTGCTGGCTCAGGGTGAGAGCCCTGCAGGGAATGCCCAGGGAAAGCTCTCCGGCGCTGTTTGACAACAGGATTTGCCCTCGCCGACTGGAGCAGCAAAGCTGTGCTCAGAGGAGCACAAACCTCGCAGCCCCGGCTGCCGAGCTGCGCGTGGCGCCTCGCAACCAGAGGCTCCTCACACAACCCAGCACAGCAGCCCCGCTGGGCCGAGGGCGGGCAGCTGCGGCTGCGGGGGAGGAACTGCAGTCACCCCTAAACTGCACATATCCCACCCGACAATTACAGCCTTCTTCTCTGCTTTGAAAAGCGGTCAGTCTTATGACCCCAGGTTTTTTGGGGTTGTTTTCTGATTTTTTGCATTTGATAACAGAAGCAATCTTTGAGAATCATAAACAGCATCACAATGCTACAAATTTGTATGTAAGCCATGAAGATTCCCTTACCATCCAGAGCATGTTGCTGGCTGGTGGATCCACTCTGGACCGCAATGTGTTGTGGGTTTCCACACATAGCTTAATAAACTCAGGATCCCGAGGATCAGGCAATTTCGACGGATCAAAAGAATCAGAGGAACAACAAAAGAGTAGTAAAGCCAGCGCACAGGTAGAAAATCTGCCTGTCATTGAGAAAGGGAGAAGGAGAGAGATGGTGCAAGCAGAAAGTCACCACGGCGGATCTAAGGGCATCCCTGGACGTCCCGAGCTGTGGTGCTGAAAGCCGGCAGGCCCTGTGCCCGGTTGCCGGTATTTATAGAGCCCTCGTGAGCCTGAGGGCGGCTGGGCGTGGCCTGGCCCTCAGCGCGGCCGCTGCGTACGCCGGGGGTGGCGGGGCGCGGGCCGCGGCTGCTGCGGGCCGGACGGGGCGAACCCCACAAAGTCCGGTGTCCTTTGGAGAGCCCGCCGCCTGTGCTTGTGCTGCTACTCGCTCTCTGTACAACACACTGCAATGGAACGCCGCCGGGAAAAAGCATCGGTGTCGGTCCTGCCCCCGCAGGGCCGGCGCCCAAAGTCTGTTCATCTCTGCGGTTTGTGCACAGGCATCAAGGAAGTTTTCTTCAACCAGTTCCGTCACCGAGCACTTGCTTAAGGCATGCACTGCAAATGTCATTAGTCCTTTCCTTGCAGTCACGCTTCTCAACGTCTGGTCTTTGAGCTTTAAAAGCAGACTGTTTCAGCTGAACGAAGTGGTTTTAGCTCAACCAGCAGCATTTTGCTCGGAAGATTTGTGGGCTGGACTTACCTTAGCCATGGTAATTGAATACAAAGCTAGTCACAGGAAACGAGTCATATTTCAAAAACACTACTATGAGAATAAGGAAATTGAACTACAAGATCACATTAGAGCTGTAGCAGCCTTGTCCCTTTCTTTTTTTCTTCTTTCTTTAATTGTGGTGGGCAAATGTCTCTCCTGCCCTTTAGGTTTCTTTGTTACTATTTGTTTGGCCCCTGTAATTCTATTCATAGCAATCACTATGTATTGCAGAAAAGTTTTGGATAAATTTTCTTCTTTTGGTGAAACTAGATGCTGTTACCACTGTTGCTTTTTCTCTTTCTTTTCCTAATATGTTTTCTTCCTTTCCACTACAACCAAACTGTTATAAAATAAAGCTGCCTTATTTGTTTATTTATTTAATTTATATACTAGTCATTCAGTGTCATTTCAATCTAATCCACATTTGTTTATTTATCTATTTATTTACTGGTCATTCAGTGTCATTTCACTCTAATCCACATTTATTTATTTATCTATTTATTTACTGGTCATTCAGTGTCATTTCACTCTAATCCACCCCAAGGGATCTATTAACAAGAGCCTCAGTTGGGGCCCATTTTTATTCTGTGGGATGGCATGCTGCAATGTGGCTCAGAATTTGAGTCTGTGTTCTTAAAACATTAGAACAAAGACAAAAGAGCAAAAAACAGCTTTAAATACTGATAGCACAGTTATGCATTGCTAATATCAGTCAGTATCTCCTGGCTTGAAAGATTCCACTCACTAACAAACTTATACTGGAAGAGTGGGGGTCAGGTTGAGGGCTAAATGTCTATTAAAACAAACTGAATCCATCAGAGGCTTGGGCTTTTTAAATGAGGCGGAGATGTTCCATTCTTAAACCAGAATCTGTCCTGGGCCCATTTCATCTTCTGTCTGTTTCCTGCTACCTGAAAAGTCACGATGGCTGTCATCTACTCTCATTTTAGATATTTTCACTATCTCACATCCTAAAATTAAAGTTTCCCCATTGACACCCCACCTTAATCCTTACTCTGGCAACTTTCCCTTGTATTCTTCTTCTTCTTAAGGAGAACAAGGATTAATCCTGAGAGGACAAGAATGGACTAGTACAACTGACAATAGAGTAATGGACACTGAAACACATAGGCTAAATAAAGCAAAGGGCAAGCTTTACTCTTGTTAATAAAAAGTAATTTATACAGTTAAATCTCCATTACTGGGGGGAAATTGTGTCTGAGATAACTGAAGGTTAATGAAGATGAATTACTGCTTCTTTCGGATATAGTGTGCCACTGCAGACATGTCTTTGTGATGCCCCAGGCTTCCAGGAGGATTGTTAGCACATGGAGGAATATCTAGTCTCTGTGGTCCCTAGTGCTAAGAGCCTCATACAGACATAGGACCATGTTGCAGCTACCGCCAATAAATTATATTACTTCTATGCACAGCCATTTTTATCTTGCCTTGAGTAAAGAAGCACCCTTTCCCATGCTGGATTGCAGGGATAATGAAAGATGATCAAATGTGTTTTTTATTTAAACACGTGCCCAATGTGTGAGAATAATACAGCAGTAGGATCACAATCAGTCTCTTAATTTACCATTACTTATAAAAAAAAAGTGTGTGGAAATTGCTGTTGTACTAGAAGTACAGCACCAACACTCAATACAAGAAACAGTGGCCTTAAAATTAAAACACTAAGGCAGTATTGGTCACAAGAGGGTCGTGGATGCTCAGCAGGTGGGACGTGTGATGGCAGGGGAGGCCTGGGGGGACGGGGCTGCGGTGGCTGGGGCTGTGTATCCCAGTCTGGATACCAGCTGGCATAACCTAAAAGGCAGTGAAGAAACAGGTGTTAAGACCTAGTCTTAGCCATACTTACAGGAAAGCCAAGAACAATTTGATACGTACTTATCAGCTTCTCACGTTCTTTATTTTCTGCAAAGAGATCAGAAGAAGGAAGTAATGTGAGTACCATGGAATGGTGGTTCTTGATGTAAAGAGGCAAGCCTTTGCACTGATGATGCCACTTAATGCCTAGAACATCCTGCAAGGGGGAAGCAGGCCAGCAAGAGCAGGCTCCTGACTGGTGTGGAGTTCATATTTTATATTGAATTGTAAAAGAAACAGAAAAAAACATCTGTATCAGGAAGCATTTGTGTTATGGAGATGAGGGAATAAAAAATAACAAAACATGGAATTTATTTAAAATAGTTATATATATCAAATTTAAGTAGTTATAGACAGACAAATATAACTACTTATTTATCACAGAATTATGCCTTTACTAAAATTTTGATGCATTTGCAGGATTGCCTATGTGCATCCTATTGAAATTCCTCATTTGCTCTATAGGAGAAAATGGTAAATGCAAGCGGTAGGATCTAGCACTTGACTTTAAAATTCTCTGTTCCTCCTGTCCCTGTTCCCCCTAGTCATTGAGATATTTCTAGTTTTCCTGTGATGTGTCAGTCTGAGACTTTCAGATGAGTCAGCCAGGATATTACAGTAGGAAATAAGAGCACCAAATGCTCAATAATTTCTACAGCTGAATCTGTCTAGAGCCTGGCTAGTAAAAACCATCCCCATTAAACCTCTGTATAAAATTCATATTTGATTTAAGATATTGCTGCATCTCCTTTAATTACTAAGTCCCAAACTAGGCAATGATTTTAATAAGGTGAATTGACATAAAGGTGAATTGACTTCAAGGTCCACTGCTGTTTGGAGCAGACTCAGTGATGGGGTACGGGCTGTGTGCTTCCCTGCTGCGCCCACACCCTGACACAGAGACAGACCCAGCACAGAGTCACTCTGCCTCATTAGAGGGGAGGCAAGGAGGAGGGAGCAGGCTGAGCCCCTCACCATCACCCACTTCTCTCTCAGACCCAGGCAGCATGTTTGCAGGGAACACCTCCTCCCCAGAGAGGTTTTTGCTCCAACCACACTCCTTTCTTTGTTGCATCTGTGCAGGGCTTGAGAATGGGCTGTGCTGGCTCAGCTCTGCACTGGCTTCCAGCACTGGCCAAAGATCCCACAGCTGCCACAGGCCTGCTCCAAAGGGGTTACCAGTCCTTTATTAATTGCTCCTCGAGATTTGACTAAAATCCCCTCATCCCCTGAGCCTTCCACGCTCTGTTACAACTGTTCATTTAATTATTTTCCACCAGCACTCTGATAACACTGAGCATAGTAGGAGAAAGATTTACAAACAAGCTCTTACTGCTGTTTTTCAGAAAACTGTGGAAGTTAGAAATAACTGTGGTTTTTGGTACAGTCTTATTATTAGCTCTGAAATGCAGTTGTCTGGAAAATGTGTTAGGACACACTATCAAGCAAAAAAGCAGAAGATTTCCTGTTTCTGCTGAGAGAGAAGAATTAGTGAATATTTCTTGGGGCTAAAATTTTGGATTTGACTTACTGACCAGATAAAAGGGAGAAAATAGTCTAACTGGTACTTCCCTGCATCAGAAACTCTGGCTTCTTCCTCTGAGAGCTTTCAAATGCAAATTATTTCAATGATTTCCTTCTTACAGTATTCCTCCCAGAGTTTGGTACTGTTGTTGTATGGTGAGCTACAGACCCACTATGTGCTTAGTGCAAATTGACTCATTGTTGTCTTTCCACTGCTATTTATGCCACTTTTGTTTCTGTGCAATTTTCTCACATGATCACTTTGGTCTTACCACAGAGCCTGTCTACACACTTCTCGTTACTGCATCTACTGCATGGTTGTCCTTCTTTATATGGTTTTCTTGGGTAATTCCCCCTGCAAAACAGGAACAGTATTTTTTTAGCTGTCATTGAAAAGCTGTCAAGGGGAGGGAATACCCTAATCAAAAAACTGGTCATTGCAATTGTTTGAAATTCCTTTTAAATCACATTAGAGCTCTCACTGGCATGGGGAGCAGTTGACTCCTGCTGCTGGAAACTAATGAGACTTCTCAGGCAATACTGTTTTATTGTAAGCATACAAGAATTTGACTCTAGCCCATCATTACCCATCTGATTATAAAAAACAAACCTGTAAAAAGTAAGTAAAAATACTGCAAGGTACCAGATCAACTAGGGGACTGTCTTCCTTTTACTTCTTAAATTGCAATGTCTTGTTTGAAATTTGTATAGGGCCAGAGAAAGATGTAATCTTTCTGAAGCAGAAAGATTACATCTTTCCCAATTTTCCTGCAGAGACTGAAGTCATAACATATTTTCTTCAACCATCTGCATTATGGTGAGTGGTGTCAGCTATGATCGGCTCTTCTGCTTTTTTTAGAATGGGATTTTCTGCAGTCCCAGCTATGTCCAGTAGGTTCTGTTCCCAATGGTCAGGGGAAGTTTCCCTTGGATAAGTGACATGAGGATGTAGCTTATTTTGAAATTTGTTAAAACTGCACCCATCATTGTTGGCATCTGATCAAATATGTTGGGATATTTAAAGAAAAAAAAACCAAACTAAACAAAACTCAAATGCCACAATCAACTTACGCTGGCCCATAGTCACAAACAAAATGTGCTGCTTTGAATAGTCCTGGAAAATTTTCAACTGTACTGCAGAAATGAACTGCACAGCCAACTTTGTAGCTCTCTGCCCAGACCACCTGCAGGACAAAGGGAAGTACAAAATGCACTTCAAATACTGCTAAAGCAACAGCATGAAGAGAAGAAGAAGAAGGGAAATAGTTCAGGGAAATTTAAATCAGCTGACACAGGAGCAACTTCACCTGAAGGGCAGCTGGGACAAATGACAGATTGACAGCCATTTTTTCACTTATTATCTGGCTACCCTTTATATGTGAAATTGCCAGGGGATAATCCCTTTCCACCATTACTGGAAGTAGAACTTGAGATCCCTGGGGCTCATATTTATTTCCAATCTCATACAACAATAAACTGTGGGCTGCAAAGCCCTGCTGTAATTCCTGTCCCAAAGCAATCTGTTCCAATTCTGTGCTCAGATTTTCAGTGAAATTAGACTATATCTATATATTAGACTATATGTTAGACTATAAAGCACTCGGCATGAGAGACTCACCTGAGTGTAGTGACCACACATGTCAGTACATGTGTTGGTGCTGAAATCATAGGTGCTGACTTCATTAAACCAGGACCTGAGGGCTGCCTCCACGGAGAAGATGTAGGCTGTGCCAGTCCAGATGTTCTCTCCGACAAAGCGAAAGGTAGGGTGCATTTTTCCTGGCATTTTAAGGTAGGGATTGTGCTTAAACTTGCACTTCTTTGCCCATGCTTTGGCACTCTTAGCTAAAGCAGCATCCCAGGACTGTAGAAAAGGAAGAAAGCGTACTATAACCTGCACTGCAGTGACTTAGCTGAATTCAGACATCTTTAAACAGAAACTTGTTAAACGAGTTCATTTCCCCTTTTCTGCTTCCCATCCCTGCCTTCAGTTTTTCTCTCACTTGACATTTCTACTCCCATAACAATTTATTTTCTTCTTTCTCCCTTAGTTATTGCAGGCCATGCACGATCTATCCACTGTCCTGTTGTATCTGACTTGTTAATATATTTACAGCTGGAGTGCAATCTTTAAGCTGCTACACCTGGAAGGGGTAACTGTGTGAAATTTGCAGCTGTAGAGGGGCTTGGGGGACTTTGTGCCTAGGAGATGTTGGCTGTCCAGGGATTTGCACTTGGCAATTATTACCAGACCAGATAGGAATTCTGTTCTGCTGGCCAGGACAGAAGGAAGAATCACAGCTGCTCCCTTCCTCAGGTCCTTCTGCCTCCTTTCTCTTTTCCTTCCTCAGAAGATGGACAAAACAAATGAAAGACTCACTCATCTCTGCTGGGCTGAGAAGGAAACACTTCCATACAAACCAGTCTGGCAGACTTGCAGATTTTAGGTTGACAGGTAAAGTTCAGTGCAGGGAAATTCAAGTTAAGGGATGTGAAAAAAAAATGAGTTCATGTTTCTAATAACAGGTTTGGAGATGGCTATTACCACTTGAAAGTAGTAGACTAAAAAGAAAACAAAGCATTAGAAACTCTTTGCAAAGGAATGGAGAATAAAACCACATATCTAATCACACTTCTGCAGAAGTCCTGTTAAATGCTGGGTGCAGCACAGCACCCCACCACAGGAAACTAGAACTAGAAAGGCCAGAGAGAACTTGGAGCAGGATGATCATCTTCAAGTTCAGAGAGCTTTCATATAGCAACAGAGAGTGCTCTGCAGCTTCAGAGACACCTGGACATCTTGTGTGAAATAGGTAAATAAAAATCATCAACTTGAGTCTTCCAATACAAAGACCAGACAATATTAAGTGAAGCTAGGCATTAACAGGCCCAAATCAAGCACAATAAAACAGCTTCACACAACCTGTGGTTAGTCTCTGCAGCCCTTTGCCATGAGATGATAGAAATTATGAAAACTTTTATGACCTCAAGGCTGAAAAAAAAAATTTAAAAATTCCATTAAGAGCTTGTAAGTACCATGATTGGTACACCTTTGATTCAAGAGATTTAAATATATTTGTCTTGCTGTTATTCCAGAATTGCTGGGTCTTTGTTCTGAGCAGGTAAGTTTACTCTTTTGCACTAGCTTTTTTAAATTAGACATTGTTTTTAACATGGCAGCAAATTAAAGTCACTGGTACTCTGAATGTCATTCCTTTACTGTGAGTTTCCATTCCTAGAAATTATTCATACTCTGCATGTGGTTATGCATTTAACTTCCTTTCCAGCTATGCAGCGCTGCTGGAGGGCTCAGAGAAGTGACATGCACTGGCTGGGGTTACCTCCCTCAGCTAGCTATACACATATTTCCTTATGTATTCCACTGAACAACATGTGACTTACCCATAACCTGTTCTGACATTCTCTGTATTTGTAGCAAGCTCTGCTTTTCAGCCTAGATATTACTGTCCCTGCTACAGCAAATGAAGATCAGGTATCTAAATGGCATGGCTGTCCTGGAAAATCCCTTTATTCAACACATGTTCTAGATTAGAAGAATCAAGAAGAGATGATGGATTTTCAACAAATCCTGTTGCTGACTGCCTCCTCAGAAACTTTTTAAAAAGTCAAACAGCTTCCATGTATGAAACCTGACCTGATATAAACCAGATTACTATCTCTCTTAGAGAGAGGTAAATGACATACTGAGAACTGAACACTATTTTTTGCAATCCAGCCCTTTGCTCTGGCTGAAGTTGAGAATAGCTAAATCTTGTGTTAAAAAAAGAAATTCCCTTCAAATTTTAAAAATTGAACAATACTGTGCTAATTAATGTATTTTCTATTTCATACAAAGACCCAACATATATGTTACAGGAATCATTAACTGAAGTGGAAAGAACATCACAGTAGAAATGAAGAATAAGTTGGGCTAAATCAGCAGCCCAATCTATAAAAATTTCAAAAAGGTCCCAAACACCACCTTACCATGCGAAACATATTGCTGGCTGGCGGATTCACTTTGGATCGAAATGTGTTGTGAGCTCTCACACAATCTTCAATGAACTTTGCATCTTCTATGTCAGGCAAGGGATATTGCAGATAAGCATGAATGCAACTGAAGAAATCCAGTAAGAGCAATGCAGCAAAGAAAAATGTGATGTTCATAATTCACCAGTGTTTTTTCATAAGTTTTAAAATGAAAAATCTCTTAGGTGGAGGTGGTACCGGCAAGCAGTTTTTCGGAGGTTGTCCTCTGGGTGTGGAAGCACTTGAAAGTGTCAAACAGGAAGGAAGAGCAATTGCTTAATCAAGTAGGACTCTATCTGACATCATAGCTGGCAGTAAAGGGTAAAGCGTGAAACCTGCCATGCATATCAGCAAGGAGCAACACTCCAAGCATACTTCTGTCTTTTCTTTGGGTGTGCTCCATCCTGGGTGACTGCCAAACCATTCTGGGATTTTTTTCTTATCTGAAGAGATGCTGCTGAACAGCTTTCTTGAAACCTGCATTAATCATAAAAAATGCACCTTTGAGAAAACAGAAATCTGCTATTCAGCTGATTTTCCAATAGTATTGCTTAGTCATACCAGCTTAGTTACAATTATGCTGCAGGACATCGCTTCCATATCAGAATTACTCAAGAAATAAACAGAATTAGGATATCTGTGCTTCAGCAGGAAGAAAAAAATGGTTCCTGAACAGCACCCTGATGCAGAGCAGACATTCTGGCCTGGTTTGGTGTGTAACAAAAAATAAAATTGGGAAATCCCAGGCTTGAGTATGTGTTGATTCTCTCCTCAGTTATTTGCTATTACCTGCTAGCCTGAAATCACTAAAGCAGCTTCCTGTGCTCCTAGACAGCAGCTACAAGATTAGTACTCCTGGCATAACATTCCAAGTCTGATCACTTCTCAGGGCAGTAGGATGGTATGTGTTGGCATTTGTAGTGTCTCCCCAACTGTTCTAAAAGTTGGCTGATTTTTTTTTTTTCAAACCTAAGCCAAATTGTACAAATATGCAAGAGCATAAGAAGAACCATATGTTTTTAAGAGCTATGGTCTTGTAACCCAGTTTTAGGTAGGTTTACAGGGAAAATTTGTTGCAAAAAGATTGCAAAATATGTTAATGGGTCTCATTCTCTGCTTAGTTTTGCCAGTCAGGTTTAATGTAAAACCATGATTATATTACAACTACATGCAGTTTGCACGAAAACACCCATCACACTAAAACTGCACCATTTAACTGTACTGTGATCTTGCACTTATATATGCATGTAGTTGAAATTCTGTGTCTGGAAACAAATGGAGATTTTATGCAGTAGGAAATTTTGATGGATCCAGGATAGTCCAGGTTATAAAATGCTTTCTTGCATTTCTGGCTCCATCTAGTGACTCTATCTATAATTAAAGCAGAAGTTCAGCCTGCCCTCGAGCATCTATGATATTTTCCCAATAAGAGAGTTTTAGACTTTTGCCAGCCTTAATCAGTGGATCTTGACAATTAAGTTTTGGGATTTGGATAGCAAATTATAGCATTATAGCACATTTGGATAGCACAGTCTGAACAATACAAGCCATTGCCTATCCACAGATCTCAAGTGAAATTTAGCACCATGAGCTGGGTACATGCCAGAAGATTTACAGCCTCGTGATTTTGAGAAATTCCCCATGCTTA
Source organism: Melozone crissalis (assembly GCF_028551555.1). Classification (NCBI taxonomy): domain Eukaryota; kingdom Metazoa; phylum Chordata; class Aves; order Passeriformes; family Passerellidae; genus Melozone; species Melozone crissalis. The sequence goes on along the minus strand of NW_026535782.1, from coordinate 29,080,867 downwards.
CATCCCACTTTTGCACTTCTGACCTGCTTTTAGTTCAAAATGGCTGGAAAAATAAAACCTCAGATTTTAAATTTTTCCCTAATGTTCTATTTAGTCAGAAGACTAAAAACTAGTGAATTACAGCCTATTACAGATATCCACGACGCCTGGGAATCTGTGAAATTACATTTAATCTTGTTCTCAACTCATCAACTTCCCCACAGCATTGTTCCTTTTGTTGGGGAGGTCTGACCTTGACTTACTAGGTTCATTTGAACAAATGAGGTGGATCTGCTGGGTTTTCCTATTCTAGCCACAGGATTAGGCAGCTGCAAGATCACTTGGCCTTCCAGACCTTTGAATAAACCAATATCCTGACACGCATTGCTGCGGCTATTACACAATGGCACCTCAGGGCACAAAACAGATTACGGGACAGGACGGTGGTGGTATTGAATTTCCACAAGAATTATTCTGTAAGGAACCATTTTGTGTTCACTAAAAGCTAAACAATCCTAAAATTATTTTGTAATAATGAGGCTGTAAACAGTTTCACAATTAATTGAAGAGACCATTAGTATGTGGCTGGACTACAGATAGTTTTGCTGTAATTTTGAAGTTATCTGGATGACTACTCCTGTAAATTTAAAGTGTGAAAGCTTTGGCACTGCATATTTTTTGACCAAAGAGTTTTACCTGCCAAACTTAAGAGAAGACAGGCATTACAGTCTAGGCATCTGCTTTTTCTTAGGAGATTCTTCCAACACCTTCTGCACTTGACCAACCAAACTATTGAATTCAGGTAAAAATGTTTAATACTATACTTAGAACACCTGGATGATCATACATTCCATTTCTGGAAGCCATGCAGACACAGTAGCTTTAGTCAGTATGGGAGTATCTGTCCAGTAGGAAGGGTACAGGCCTCAGGTGGACACACTGACTCGAATGTTCCCACAAGTTTATCTCTTCAATTATAAATGAAAGAGGCTGTTGTGTTCATCAAACATAACCATTTTTTAAAAAAGTATCTTAATATTTAAAGTGATGTTACCTGAATACTGCATTAAGGACTTAGCATTTCAGAGGCCTTTATGTATCAGCCTCACATACATTTTTGAGATTTCTACCATCTTGAGAATCCAGTTTTGTGGCTCTCTTAACAGGTCTACACAGCCCACCCATTTATGGGTCATAAATTTTACCCATTTTCAATTTTGTGTCTGAGTCTTCAAAAACACAACTGCTCTTGGATCATGCATGGTCTTCGATTATCAATTCTGATGACACAGGTATTTTTACATGTTCACAGTGTTTAACCCATGTACACTGCTTGTTTTTTCCAGTGATTAGTTTCCTTTGTAATTTTCCCTGAAATGTTGCCTGAAATGCATAAACATTTTGATATGACTTAACTGTGTATGACAGAAAAGGAGTAAACAATCAAGGGAAAGAAAGTTCAGATGTGAACATCACTCTAAGAGAAATGTGCAAAACCCTCCAGAATTCTATGCAGACAAGGTTGAATTGCAATTATTTAAATGTAAAAACTACCTTGCTAGGTTACTTTTCATAATTTATTGTGTCACAGAAAAAATGAAAAATACTTCCCTATGATACTGTCTACTTCTAGCCTTCTAAAAAATCTACTGCCAAATAAACAGCAAAACTTAAATCCTACAGCCTTGTTTTTGGTTTTGTTACAGGCAGAACCAGGGGCAGAAAACAATGATTAACACTTTTAGAGAAATAAGTGAGAAAAGACAAAAAGAACTGAAAAGAAAATGCTCCATAAATGATTCTGGCAACTATTGGTATTTTCACTTCACAATCCAAAGCTTACTAAAAAAGAATCTCACAGATACCATTGTGTCTGGTAACACAGTGGTAGGCAGAGTATTTTCATCTGTAATTTACAGGGAGAGCAGTCTAAGCATCTTTGAACACTGAGATAAGAAATTTAAAAGCTACTTTTACTAGATAAGATCTACTTGACATTAAAATTATCATCTGTTTTAGATTAGTGAAATATCATGTATTTGCTCATAGATAAAACTGATTCTACTGCAAAGCTTATTTTTTCAAGATGGGAATGAATAACTACACTTAAAATATTAAGTGTTCAAAAGAAACTTTTACGTTCTCAGCAGCATTAAGCTTCTGTGAATTACCACTGAGAAATCGGAATAGAATAAATTTTGTTGTTGATTTTTTAATTTTCTTTTTTATGAGAATTATAAATTTATTATTTAAAATTATTATTTAATATTTAGATATTTAATATTTATTTTAAAGAATTATTTAAATAAGGAAAAAAATTACTTTGGCTGGGTTTTATCCTTCGATCGACATTTTTACTAAGTAATACCCACAGACATTCTGCAATTACTGTGAATACTTTGAATAGCAACTCCAGAATTATAGGATACTGAACTGTGTGGCTTGGTAATTAGAGAACTGGAAATCATTATTTTATAACGTTCATGTAGCAATCATGCAGTGAAATGAGAAGTGAGGCTTTCAGTGAGGTCGATGTGTGGACAAGAAGAGAGAATTATTGTACAAGGTACCGAGGTGAGCCAGTGCAGGGGTAAGGCAGTACAGTCATTGCTTGATGTTAAAAAAGACAGTGAGGTGCCAGTGGCACCCATGTGGACACCCCTGTGTTATTTACAGATGGTACTGATTTACATGGTAGGCACTACCCAGGACATTTTACCACAGACAACTCTTACTTGAATGTAACAACCACAAACCTTAGTACAGTTCTGCGCTACACAAATTAAAAATCTGACCTCACCATACCAACTTAATGGCACCAGCAACATCAAAAACTTCATGACCTCCAATAAAAATATTCTCTCCAATGTGAAACTAGGATGGTACAGATGTTTCTTACTTAAGTATATGTTATGTTCAAAAATGCATCCATCTGTCTATGTCCTTGCAGTCTGTGCCAAAGCTGCATCCCAAGTCTACAAAGCACAAAAGGTGAAGTAGTTGTGCAATGTTGAGTTAGAACAAACTCTTAATCAGATAAAACCAGTCAGCAATAAGCAGATAAATATCAAACACTGGAGTTTCATAAAGAAATAGTTTCCCTTATTTAGGCAAGTACCTGTGGTTTACTTTAATTGACTTTTTCTATTGCAGCATAGAAATATAAACTAATTCAATTAGGCAAGTTTTTCCTCCTTTAACTGTTGAAAATTAACTTTGTAAGAGCAATTGCTAACAACTGAAAAGATATTTGAAATGCAGTTTTGTCTTCAGGCAAGGAATAGCTGGCATGCTAATTAAACACAAAACTTTTTGGGTTTTATTGTTGAATAGGTCATTAAGGATTTTGAACTGATGCATAAAAATTAATTCAAAGTAAAATGCACAGATATTTTAGATTCAATGGTACAAATATTTGAAGTATTTTTAAGAGAGTCTCTGGAAACTAATATTTACTCTTGCTACGGTATGGCTTTAAATACACAGCAGGGCATTTTGCAAGGACAGCTTCATGAGGTAAAGGTACCAATTCCTGGCCAGTAACTCATCCTACTCCCTCTTCCTTCTTTGCAGCTGATTCCCGAACATGAATGATCTTCTCTATCTGCCTTCCATTCATGACTGTTTTGGGAAGTTTACCATTAAAGTACCCAGTTTTATGTATTAAAAGAAGATGCTGTGATTTATTGCTTAGATTTACTGCTGCTTATACATTTCACTTCACTCTTAGTTTCTTTACAATTTACAATTGTAAAGCTTTACAATTTACTCCACTGGCTGCTGATACTCTTTCCTCCCTAAGGCCTTTGGTTTTCTTCAAGCCATACTTTCCGTCATAACTTTTTCTGGGTTTCCTATTCCTGAGCATTTAAAACCGTGTGTGGTGTCTTATGCAAACTTCATCACTTCCCAAATCGCCACGCCTCCCCTTATCTGCCAATGCAGCCCAAAACCCATCCAAGCAAAGGACGTTCTTTGCTGGATAAATGCGTGTTCCAAGTGCGCTCGGGATGTTCATCATTTAGCTGCCCGTTGCTAACATGTTCCTCTTGGGGCACTAGGCGGGCTAAACATCAAACAGCTGCTTTTTCTGCATCTTCTTCACTTTTGTTTAACCCTTTCCAGCAAAAATTTTCATTTGCCAGCGGAAATGCCCTTCAGCGCTAGGAGTGCAGTCACACCTTTGCCCCTGAAGGAGTGCCCGGCAGCCGGGGCCGCGGGCGGCGCTTGGGGCTGTGCCCTGCCGTGCCGCGCCGCGCCGCGCCGCGCCGTGCCATGCCATGCCGTGCCGTGCCGGGCCGTGCCGGGCCGTGCCGGGCCGCGCCGTGCCGGGCCGCGCCGTGCCGGGCCGCGCCGTGCCGGGCCGCGCCGTGCCGCGGGAGGCCGCCAGGGGCGCTGTGGCGAGGGGCGCGGCCCGGCCGCAGGAAGGCGGCGGCCAGGCGGCGGCCATGGCGCTGTCGGCCGTGCAGCAGGTGCTGGTCTCGGCCGTGCTGGTGCTCTGCGTCTTCGTCGTCATGCCCAGGATGTTCGGGGGAGGAGGCGGCGGGCGGCCCGGCCGGTCCCCGCGGGGCGGCAAGGCCGGCCCCGGCCACTACGATCCCCGTCAGCACGGCAGAGGTAGGAGCCGGGGCGGTGCCGCGGCCGGGGTTCCGTGCGGGAGCCGCCGCGGGCTCGGGCGGGCTCGAAAGGAAGCCCAGGATCCGAGGGGGATGTGCCCTCGTCCGGCTGGGAGCTCCCGGTGTACAGGGGCTGCGGACGGAGAGGCCTGGTCAGGGCGCTTCGAGCTGGCCTGTGTGCGCCTGGAACACCCCCACCTCCTGCGGTGTTTTGCTGCTCTGGGTCGCCGGGGCTTTGGGCTCTGTCTGTGTTGTCTTACAAAACTGCTCTCAAGTGCAGGAAGCACCCGGTAATTGTTAGTGCCGAGCGGTGTGACCAGCAATGCCCGCCGGGCCACAATCGAGCAAATGAGCCGAGAGGTGTCACTGGGAGAAATCAATTGCAATCAGGAAGCCGCGTGTTACTGTTAGTGAATACACGCACAGGCATACAAAATCTGTCCGGCAGTATATGAGAAAAGAGTCCAAGATGCTTGTTTAGAAAAGGTATCAATGAATGGATTACAGAGTTTATTACTTGGAGGAGCTATAGTGGTGTCCGTGTATGTTAAGCTATGTCAGTGGATGTCATGATTTAGCTCAAGGTCGAAGGGTACACCTTAGTTTTTGACAATCACTAAAGGCCCGCTTTTGTAAGGTAGCTTTGTGATTCATTGATGATGCCTTCCGAGGTGTAATCCTCCAAATGTGTCTGTGCTTTTTCCCTGCTGGCATAAAAATGGAGGCTTGAGCTGCTACCATGTTCTTCCCACCTGATGTCAAACTTACAGTGCTTCATAAGCTCTTGCCTGGCCTGTTTCACCTGATTATTTTTTATTTATATGGAAGCGGTATATTCCCTATAGATCAAATTATTTTAAAAGCAAATCCTAAAAAAAAAAAAAAAACAAACACTTCACATGCCTGTGATTCTACTGAAGTACTGGCCCAGCACTGAGTAAAATAAATTTCAGACAGATCTCCTATTTTCACCTCTCTGGGTGGTTATTTTTTCCTGGTTGGCTAGTAACTCACTGCTATTTCTTCTGTGGGATAAACTTGGTGCGGGACACTGGATCTCCACTAGGATTCAGCATTCCTTCTCTCCACCCTGAAGATGTTTCCCTTGCTATATTCTTATTTGTATGATCTGTAGAAAATTTGTTCATCTGTGATAGTAACTATTTTAGTAAAGCTACTCATTTACTGTAAAAACAAATAGAACTTAAAACAGGGGGAAAGGTGAGTGTAAATGTAAAACTAGGAATCAATATGAAACATTCTGAAAGGTGGAAAAATATATATAATATAAAATGTGATTTCCAGATTAGTTAATGCAAGTTTAGTTAGTTTAGCAAATCTAAATCTACTTGTCCTGAAAGGACAATGCCTGCCTGAATTTGCACTGAATAATGAAGGTAGCTTGAGTTCTGATTGTATCAGCTAGAGCATTGAGGTTTTGTGTAACATTAATTTTTTCTCTATCTGATCGTGGCTGTACTTTGCACACTTGAGTTACCTTACTGTGAGTTCCTGAAATACTGTTACAGTATTAATTGATAAGCAGTGATTTGCATAATGGGCTTTTGTTTGGGAGTTTTTATAGAAAGTGAACCTTGCCATACCCATTCTCAGTTCTGATACATTAAGTTTTAAGTCTAGGCACTCACTTGAGACGTCAGTGTAAAACTCCACAATCCCCCCTTCCCTGCTGTCTGTCTCTGCAAGCATCTGCATTCTTTAGCTGATGGTACTGTTCCATATGTGCATGCCCCATGAACCTTGATTTAACTACCAAATAACCTGTTTCCTAAGTTGAACAATGACATTGGCTGTTTTCTCATCTGCTCCCTGTTCTGGTAGGCAAATTACATGCAAAAATACTTCTGACTTCCAAGGTTGCATCTCTTGGGTATTGTATAATCTTCTTCTGCTAAATATTTGATTTGCAGAGGTACAGTACTTCTAAGCCTGTGGGAATATCCATGTAAACCTGAGTTTACTGTCAAAATAACGAAAGCAGTGTATTTCAACAAAACCTTTTTTTTCTGTCACCAGACAATTCAATTTCTAATTAACTCATTTCCTTTGGTACAAAGAAAAAATAATAACTACTGTTTTCAGCATTATCAATAGTTTCTCTGAATATGCTTTAATTTCAAAATTTAAATTGTTTATTGTTATGTCTATCTTTCTGTGATTTTCTGAGGGTTTGCCAGTGTTGCTGTGAAGAAGCTTAAAAATTGTACATTAAAGAAACCAAGCTTGGCTTGAGAGTTTTTGCTGCTTAGATTTAACTGTGCATCCTGTTGATGTAAGAATAATTCTTAAGTGGGTACAAGGCTGCCCACACTGTCTTAGAAGAGTGATGAACAAAGATGATTACACAAGAAGAAAACAATTTCATTCCAGTTGTGGACTCCTGATTTTATTTCTTACTTTGTTGTCTTTCCCTCAATTTTATTTTTAAGGTAGTCCTCAGACAGTTTATCAAGTTCACCGGACTCCAGGAAATTCTGACAGTAATACTTACCAGAGTTTTCAACAGATGAGAAATGCAATGGAGAAAGAGATCAAAAGTGAGAGAACGAGAGGAAACGGTCGAGAGTTAGCATTCACCCTCATGCCGCTGTATGCTCTTGGAGTGGGAGTGTTTGCAGCATACAAACTTCTCAAGGTAAGCCACAGGAAAAAGTGTTAAATTATTGTAGTTAGGGGGAAATGTAAATTCTTGGCTTGTCTGTTTTTCTAATTCTGAGCCCATGTATAGGGTTGTCCAAAAGCCATTTCTTGCTCTGTTTGACTTTGAATGTGAAGTCCAAAGTTAAATGTTAGCATATCTAATTCTTTTGTATGAAGACCTCTGGAATCTTACTCACCCTGCAGCCTCAAATGAGAATCTGAGAACCTGAACAGTGCTGCTACCTGAGTCTGTAACCTAAGTCTCATCAGTGTTCCACTTCCTTTTCATTCTTCAGAATAAGATTGAGCATGGGAAGGAGGTAGACAATTCCTGCAGAGCAGTGATCTTAGATTAGCAGTTAGGTGGAACAGTGAGTAGACTTGACCTTTTGTTTGGACTTCTCATGTGATCGTGCAACATGTAGGTTTATTCATGTTATGGGATACCTTTTCTGCCATTTGTAAATTCAAAAAGGAGAGCATGTGATTCGTTGTTTTTTAAAAGGAATCAGTCTTGAAATGTATTATTTATAGTAAGAGATACACAAAGCTGAGAGCACACCTGGAATATCATTGCATGCCCTCAGGGAAAATAAAAAAATAAAAATAACCAGGAGTAAGACTGGAGACAACATGCTCATTTCAGGAGTCAGTTCACGTTAATCTTGTGTATGAGAAAAATATCACCGCTTAGGAAAATGAGTATAGAGGCTGCTCAGTTTAGTACAAGATTTAAAAATCATGAAAACCATATTTTGGGTGTTACAGTTCTTTACACTCGGGCTTGTGGGGTTAAAATGTAAATATTTTTATGATTGTATCTTTATTGCTTTAAGAAATAAATTCTATATCATAATTAATGATAGGAGACTGGATCCAGTAACCTAGAAGGTTTCTTGTGTTTCTTTTTGAAATAGCAACTGCTTTCTTTTAGAGCTTTTGCCAGTCATGTTGTGTTTGCTTAAAATCAGAAATGTTAGTTTAAGACTAGGTGAGGCATCACCGGAGAAAAGTTTCATTAATGTAGCACATTTTTATGGTTGCTGTTTACTTTCACTAAAGTTCTAAATGCAGTTTTGTTTTTAGTACACAAATAGTGATGAGGTTGTTTATCTTGATTGTATTTTTTAAAGATGAAGTCACATGAAGAAAGTCACTCCAAAAAGGAAAAAAGTACAGAAGACAAGGCAAAAGAAACAGGTAAGACCCATTCAGAATGCATATGTTCAACAAAAACGCTTATTTCCTACTGGAAAAGAACATGTTTTCATTGATGCAATCGAGCTAAATGAAGGCAATCTCGCAAATTACTGAGAGCAGTTAGGAATCTACAAATACCCACTTTGTTATTCTATGTGTTTGAAATGCTTGTTTGAGGTTTGTTTTAATTCTCCAGATGTAATGCTGTTTAAAGCAACTGTAGTAATGCAATATGATTCTCTACCTCTAAAATGTCTGATGTTTTTCTCACTTAAGACCTGTTCAGTTTTCTTCAGTTTAAATGGGATATAATGAAATAAAAATAAATAGGGTATTTAAAAATAATATAATGATCTGGTTTAGAACTGAACCATATTGATAGTGGAACAGTGTGGCTAAACAATTAAAGAGACCAATTATGATTTCTGGGCCAAATGACAAACCTATCACAAACATTCAAAGTTGATGCTGTTTTCATACCTTTTCCTCCCTTTTATAGACTCATTTTAGTGAATTAAACAACTAGCAGCATCTTTTGGTGTCTGTTTACATCAAGTCTATAATAAGGCTCAGCAGTGATTTGCCACACAGCCTACTCATCATCCCTGTGTGTTGCATTCTTCTTTCTTCTAAGTTTAATTGTATTTTCAGAGGAATGACTCCTCTTGATTCTAGTGCATTAAGCATTAAATATATTTGTAAGGTGTGAATAGGAAAACACATGAAACCATATTATGTATAAATACAGTACTTGCAGCTGCATAGTTACTGAGACTGGGAAGGTGAGCTGCACATTCTTGCTCAGTTTCTACAAAGTGCCCTCTGTTTGGGCACCATTGGGGATAGGTTACTGGGCGGATGGGATTTCTGTTCACACATAATAAGGCTTCTGTTCTTACCCCCACCACTCCCTTTTCATATTGTCAAATTTTTTTGATGAAAGAAGCTTTCTGGTTTTTAATCTGTCCTGTGAAAGATATAAGTTAATATCCTAATGATATTTTAAAAACATTTTTACAATGCTCTTTCTCTCCTCATCCCTCTTTCCCTCCCCTCACACCTCCCTCTTTTTTTGTTGTGTTGTTTTTGTCTGTGTTTGTTTTTGTTAGAGCATCAGCTTTTAGAACTGGAGCAACATCTAGCACAAACAGAGAAAATGTTAAATTCTTTATTGACTCAGTTGGATCCACTTTCAAACTGGTGAGTGTTTCTAAAAAATCTCACTGTTGTTTCTTGTATATTGAAATTCGCCAAAATGTTAACGAAGAGTTCTTAAGATGATCCTTATATATAGGTAAGGAAAGTTTTAGGAACCTTCTTTGATTGCTTACTGTTTCTGTACCTTTTGTAGGTGATATTGATTCTGTAATTTGTGAACTTTTTCACAGACACCTCCCATCTCTTGTGCACCAAACATAAATGCAGAAGACATGATCATGTTACTGTGGCTTAACAAGATGAACTTTAATATTGACCAAGGAGACTAATAGTGAAAATATACTTAAACTCAGTAACATTTGAAAGCTCTTGTGGGAAATAGATTTTGGTAGCAGAGTGAGTTTCTTCTTTTAGATGTAATTATAAGTAAAAATAGTTATCAAGGTGCAGCTACTTATTTTTTGTGTTTTGAAATATATATGTGGAGTGTGTGTATTCCAGTGAAATAGAACTTGTCTATTTTAGTAGGACAAAGGAATCAGTAATATAAAAACTCCTTATAGTTTTAGAGAGGTTCTGTTCTTAAGAAGCTAGAGCCTTACTGATCTACTAGAAATAAAAGTATCCTTGCAGTTAATTTCTAGACTGACATCCTTCACGAAACACAGGTTAAAACATGCAGAATTTCCTGATGGTTTCTGCAGTGTACTTCTGAACTGGATATGTGCTGAAACTATTAAACAGAAAAGTCACTGGCCAGTCTGCCTAACAAATTTCTAGTAGTGGTGGGGTGGAAAGTTAAAAAACCTTAAATGAGAAAAGCCTTCAAACTCTAAAGTTCTACATTGGGCATTGTTGTATTACTGTGGATAGTAGTACAACTTTGCATAACTGTTACTTTCAGTAGCTATTACTCGACCTTGGCCATTGGGGCTCCAAAGCCAGAGGTCAGTGACATTCAGTAGTTGTGTGATGTAATGGCCTCCCCACTGCTCAAGAGACCATAGTACCATAGTGAAGTTTGTAAAATGTTTAGGTCAAGCTTTCCTTTGAGAACTATCTCTTGAGACAGTTCTCAAAGGAAAGCTTGACCTAAACATTTCACAAACTTCACTATGGTACTTATGCACAGAGAGAAATACTGCAATGAGTGTATTATTATCAAACACTCCTTTCCAAGATAATCTTTCAGCTGTTAACATTTGCCTTTTTTTTCTAGTGTCAATGCTTTAGCTTGTGAGCAGAAAGATGAAATAATGACACAGCTCCAATCAATTAGACGACTGATGAAAGAAAGTGGATTGGATAAATCAGAAAACAAGATGAAAGGTAATTTAATTTTCAGACAGATAGATAATTAAATAGTTTATATTTTAAAAGAATAAATAGATCTTACTATAATAATGTTCAGCTTCTGAATCTTGGGTAATTTGTGTGGAATTAGTTTTATTCTGGAGGAATACCATTCTTCTTATTTGAGATGTATCCAATTTCAAATTTTTGATACATCATGATTTATTTAAGAATAGCTGCTCAAGACATTGAACTGGGATGGACCACACAGTCACATTCTCTTGATAAAACAGGCTTTTGGAACATCAGTTCCTAAGTAGTCTGTTAGTACTGGAGTAACTTCAGGCAAAGGATTTCCAATTGGGGACCACAGAGGCTGTGAGTAATGCTTACAATAAAACACTAAACAGCAAATTGTATGTTAGTTTCAGCTGGAGACTTCAAGGGCTGCATGGTAGCCCAAGAGAAGTCTTAAATGTTAAGAATGGTCCATTAGAAATTTGGTGATTTTTTTTTGCGTTATTCGAGTCTTAATAAAAGAGAAAAAATAATTTAAAAATACTCTACTTCTAACCTGACCCTGAAATTCAGAGCCTTACCAGTAAACTTTAATTTTGATTTTTTTTTTTTTTGAATTTTAAGATCTTGGACACATTTGTGATGAGAAACTTGAAGATCTCATTCAGTCGTTTGCCGAACATTCTCAAGAGAAAGAAATGGACAACAGAGAAGATGAGTGTAATGGAGATTTGCTTGAGGATATTGATAATGATTACAAAATAGAAGAACATGAATTACATAGTGAATGTGAAATACATCAGTTGGAGCCAGATGTTGCAGAAGATGAAGAAATGATAAGCAAAGATGCCATTGAATCAGAGGAGATGGGACTGAGGAGACGCAATAGATGTGAATGGAATCTGCATATGTAAAGCTTCCAAAAGCTTATGAATTCTTCTTATAATGTTGTATGCACTTTAAATTGAAATGAAGTTATGTGCACTGCTATATGCTTTAAAAAGAGGGGTGAAATACTGCCTTTGCTCATATCTATGACAATTCTGTAACTGACTTCAGTGGCAGCAGAATTTTACTCAGGATGTTTACATATTTTTTCTATTTATTTTTTCCCTATAAAAATATTTCTGTACTCTGTATATAATGCACTGTAATTATATCTGATGCTTCACTAAAATATTAGAATATATTCTAGTTGAGACTATAAAGAATAGATGTTTCATAAATGTTTTGTTACTAGAAAGCATTATGCCACTTGAACTGTGACTTTCTTGAGTTCATTAAAGAGCATGCACTGATGAATTCAGCTCTTGGTGGAAAAATTTTCTCTGGGAGTGTGAAAAGCAGTATGCATTAAGTCTTTGATACTCATTCATAGTTAAGTTTCTTTATTTGGAGAGAGAAATTCAGCCATGGACGCTATATGAAAGTAATGATGTCTAAATTTGCCATCTCCTGAATAATGATGTTTGGTTTTGTATGTCAACTTAATACCAAATGTATTACACTGGATCACTTAATTTCTTCCCCACTTGTCACTTGTTAAACTCAGCAGCTGTATAATAACTGACTGATACCCATTAGTACTGTATCTCTGTTTCACATTTATTTTAATACCATAGAATGTGACCTTTTGATTAATTTCCATACCCTTTTTTTTTAATATCAGAATTAACAGATGTGTTGCTATGTACCATTCAAGAACTGAGGGGTGTGGGATTTTTTTTCAATACATTATGCCAACTTTATAGCTGCCCTTTTAGGTCAGTATTAGGAAAAGCATTATTTTCCTTTGCCAGAATAATTTTTGTCCACCCTTTCAATATTTAATAACTTTTTTGTTCACTTAATGCACACACCTATGGTACTGCCAGCCTTTAATGACAGGAATTGCCTTAGAGGTAGGTCTGATAGTATGGCACTGTTACATTTTCTGTTTTATAATTGCATCGCTTTTAACTAGGCCAGTTATGATGCCTGAACTCTTCTGGCATCCTTTTTCTTACAGGAAAATAGCATGTGAATTTGTTTTTATGGAGGAAATGTACTGTACTTAAAGGGACTAAATTTATTATCATGTCACTCACTGAAATGGAATGAATTGTTCATTCTGGTGTAGACACATGGTATGTGTTTTGTTCTAAAACTGGATCACACAGACTTGGAAGTAGCAGTGCATCCAGAAATACATCCTTAACATGAGTGTGTTAGTAGTTTTGCACCAAGTGAGATTTTGCCTAACTTTGGAAAACTGATTGACTACAGACCCAGGGTTTCTCAAGAGGTGGCAGATTTTTTCCCCAAGACAGAAGGGGTTAATCTGGTACTTTCTAAAATCAAACTCTATCGAAGTACCACGATCTGGTACTTGGATGCAGTTTGATTTTAGAAAATAACTGCTGGTGCTCTGGGCATTCTGGACAAATGAAACTAAAAAGATCAGTTTCATTGAGGCTTTTCTTTGAAATAGCTAATGTATTAAAGTGAGCTAATGTCAAAGCCATTGATCTGCGGGAGCGATGGAATGGGAGCCAGGTGTGCTGCCTGCCGAGGTGTGTGCAGGGTGCAGGTCAGTCCCGCTCCTTCCAGGCACTGGCACCGGTGTCCTTGGCCGCGGCGGGCCCTTCCCCGCCTGGGCAGTGTTTGGATCTTTACTGCTGTGCCTTTCACCCCCGCGAGTCTTCGGAGGCTGCTGCCACTCGAAGGAAGCCCTTGTCCGAAAGGCCCTGAGCTGCCTCGGGCTGATCGCGCTGTTTCGGCCCCAGGCTACAAGCGCGCAGCGTGCGCTCTCTCGCCGCAGTTCGGAGGTCTCGATTCCAGCTGCCGGGGTTTGCCGGGGGCAGAGCCCGTGTGCTGTGTAAGCGCCCGCCGGTCCTGGCGGGGCTGCGGGGCCGCAGGGCGGGCAGAGCCGCCGGTGGGCGCGGGGAGGGAGGCACGGCCGTGCTCCTGGCGGGGATTTCCGCAGGAGCAGTCGGGAATTGCGGTTCCCGCTCCGCCGGGGCGCACCTTGCGCAGCTCCGGTGCGAGGCCTGGCTGGGATTGGCCCCTTCGCGCTGCTGTAGCGGCAGCCCCGGGCCGGGCACCGTGGAGACGGTGCGGGGGTGCCGGACGGGGCCGGGCCGGCAGCTGTGAGCCTGGGAACGCTCCGGTGAGACACTGCCCCTGCCCGCCGGCGTCCCGCGCCTCTCCCGGGAAAATGCATCATTTCCGTGGAGCTGCTGAGCTCATAGTGTTTATTCCGCCTTTTGCGGCATTGGTGTTTGGTAAAAGTAATCTCAGCGTGTGCACCATGAAGTACAACGGCGCTGTCTGCCCCCGGGTGGGAGGATGCTCCGTTCCCGGAGAGCCTCCTGGCCGTGCATGGGCATTCTCCGTGCCCTGGGGAAGGGCTCGGCCGTGGGGCTGTGCGGGGCTCCAGCAGGCCCCGCTCCTGCTCGGGAAGGGAAAGGTGCCTGGGGAATGGGAACTGCTCAGTGCCGTCCGAATGATGGGCTTTTGGTTCAAACCTGGCTGCGTGGAGGGAGAGCCAGCAGAGCAGGAATGCTTGGTGGCACGGCAGCCTGGAGCTCTCAGGCTGGCAGCCCTGAAATGTTCCCAGGGCACTGAGCGATGGGAGCCAGGCCGCGGTGTGAGCAGAGAGCACCAAAGGTTGGATGTTGCCAAGGGGTAACAAATTAGTAATACGGGGATGAGAATGTATCCATAAGTGTAAGGGAATGGAGGTTGTTAAGCTTGAGGCAAAAACATAAATTTGAACACAATCTGATTAAGCGCTAGTAATAAAAGGCTGAAATTAAGAGGCTGTGAAAAAGAGAAACCAACAGCATTTCATAGCTTGCTTAAGACAATACCAAAATTCTTTCTAATGCATTAACTTTTTTCCCCCCAGAAGTACTTAGATAAAATAATACATGCTTTTCTTAATAGTATTTTCTGGTTTTCAGTTTTTTTCTGAAAGCTGCCAGCCATTGAATTTGCATGGACTTGGAAGTTAAGGGAGTTGCTGCATCCCCTCGAAGAAAGGCTGAGTTGTCACTGAGGGGGAAGAAATGTCAGGTAGTCAATGGAAGGCTTGTGATTGTTTTTCTTCCTTACTTTGACATTTTAAAAATATTTTAATCATACTTCAGGAGCTTCTTAGTTTGAGGTTAAAATCCATTCTATAGACACCTTTTAAAATAATTATTTTTGTCAGAAAGGGATAGTTTAGTATGACAGCTTCTCAAGTGAGGGTGAGAAATTCCAATATAAACAGCTATCCAAGAATAACTGCTACTCTGAGTACTTAATTGGAATGTGGGGGATTTAAGAATGAGCTAGTACTTGCAGTTAAGATCAACAGAGGCTTGAACATGTACTGTGTGTGCTGTCTCTGGATGTTGGTGAAACTGGCAACAGGTGTGTCTGTGTTTTTGTTTTGCAAGACAGCAGTAAAGTAAAGCAGCCCCCATAATATAATTTGAAAAGGCATGATTTTAGGTTGACATGAAAAATGAATCTCAGTGCTCTGTGTTCAGTATAGAGGGAAATTATGTTTTCCAGGAATTCCTAATAGTCTATGCTTTAAAATAAGATAGGTGTGCAACCCTCACAGGTTCACTGTAGTAGAAGCTTTAGGGCTAGCTTTTAATAGTCCCTAGGAATATGATCTTGGATCCTGAGGGCCATTATTTTCCTTACTGCTCATGTAAATAATAATATGGGTAGTAACAGTTGATTGTTCTCACAGATACTGTGTACTTTATGTCCATGAAAGAAAGTTAATTGCTAATCCTCCCTCAGCCCCCAAGCACCCATTTTACTTCCTTATTTGTTGTATGATCCCATTAGGAATT
Organism: Melozone crissalis; assembly: GCF_028551555.1. Classification (NCBI taxonomy): domain Eukaryota; kingdom Metazoa; phylum Chordata; class Aves; order Passeriformes; family Passerellidae; genus Melozone; species Melozone crissalis. The sequence continues at coordinate 29,065,107 of NW_026535782.1, read as the reverse complement.
CTTGGAATTTGCCAAGTTGCTGGTCTTCTTTTCAGTTTGATTTGGAATGAAAAAATACCTTTTGTGAACATTAATGCACCAATGTTATAATGTTACTGTTAATGTTTTAACCAGATTTTTGAAAATTAAATACCTGTGGACAACAAGAACATTTGGGGCATTTAGTATAGGTTGTAAAAGGAAATAGTTTTGATTTTTTCCTGTAATCCCTCATCCCTTTTTTCTTTCTTTCTTGTGCAACTAAGTTTCCAAATTTAGACTCTCTAGTCCACATGATTTTTGGTAGTTTGCAAAAGTAAATCTTAAATTAAAATTATGCTGAAATCACGTGCTTCACCCCAGTGTTCACAATGTTTTTTGTTTGCTTTCTTCCTGATTTGATGACTTCTAGAAAACGAATTATGTTAAGGCTTTAGCATCTAGGATTAGCTGTGTTCTTTGCCTCTCCGCAGTTAAAACAGTACAGAAAAAAGAGAAATGTGGGATGTGATGCCTTGTTTTTGATGCCCTGATGGTGTTAGGTAGGTGTCCAAAGGGTGGCGGCGCTCCTTGCGTGCGGAGAGCTCTCTCACCTGGCACCCGGGCTCCTTCGGGAGTCACTAGAGGGTGGTGTTGCCGAGCTTGTGCTTCGGGAGCAGCCAAAGGCTGCATGGCAAGGGAGGAGTTACAGCTTTGTGCTGGCTCTCAGATCGTGAAGGATGTTCGAGCACTGCTGGAAATAGGATTCTGCTCAGTTTAGACTGTGACGCTGAGATTTATGAGCTGGGAAGTGTGAAAACAAAAATGTTAGCCCTGGTTCTGAGTGTTCCCAAACCAATTTTTTTTTTCAGACTGGGAGGCCAGTTAGGTGAATTGTTACTTTGTGCTTGCCCCAAGCAGCCTTCCCTACGGATTTGCTGCTAGCTGTTTTCAAAAGCCATAGGGGGCTAGGTGATGCTTTGGCTCGAGTCTTTTCTCCTGCTGTGTTCTTGCTCAGTTGAGTTTGGAGATCTGTGTGGTATTCAGCCTTGCAAAATAAATAAAGTGAACTGCCTAATCATCATCAGGACTGCTATAGTAAAGCTGAGATGAAACAGTTACACCAAATATCAGGGGTTCTTTGGGGTCTGAGCCTGCTCCTTGTGAGCCAGCTGCCTGTCAGTCTTGTGGTTTTGGTTTAAGGGTTGGTTCCCACCCAACAAGGACAATGTGACCTAAAGCCTTGTGAGCAGTGATGGTACAAAGCCTCAGGAGCGCACATTATTTTTAATGTATTGTTAATAGCTGATGTGGATGCTGTCTAGATTCTTAATGGCTGGAAATCCTACTGTCATGATGAATATTCAGTCTGCTAGTCTCATGATGTGTAAGAATTAGCTTTCAATGAGAAGTTTTTGGTTTTTTCCCCTTGTTAGTTGTGTCTTAGTCAAGTATGTTGGACAGATACTTTAAGCCTCTAATTTTAAATATTTAAGGAGAAATTGAAAAGGGAGAACTATGTATTTTAATCTGGATCCCCTAGGTATGTAATAATGTGTCATTCTTTTAGGGTTGGAGACCAAATAGACAGGCTACACACAGTCCTTGCCCACCAGAGTAAGTCTGCTTCTATTTTTGATCATCTTGTTTAATTGTGTATATTATTAACACAATGCATTTGCATTTATAGTGACATGCAACTTAGTATTCCATGAAATTTATCATCATAGGTTTGTTTCCTGTGATTTGTATTTGGGGTAGAATATTTGATGTATTATTTACTTTGGAATTAAGTTGATTTATGTTTGGCTGAGTGGAGGTTTAATTACAGAATGGGTAAAGATGGAAGAGACCACATTGGATCTAACTCACTGGTCCATCTGTCCAACCTCCCTGCAGGGTCATCCCAGACCAGATTGCTTAGGATTGCATCCAGATGGTTTTTGAGAGGAAGACTCCACAACCTCTCTGGGCAACCTGTTCCAGGGCTCAGTCACCTGTGGTGAAGGAGGTTTTTTTGGGTGGAACTTCCTGTGCATCAGTTTATGCCCTTTGCCTCTTGTCCTATTGCTGGGCACAAGCAAGAAGAACTTGGCTCCATCATCTTCAGAGGGTGTCACTCAGAGCAAATATTTATTCATTGTTTTGCTTGAATATTTTTAAAGTCTAAAGGAGAAAAATGATATTTTAGCTATTGACTGCTTTTACAGGTATTACAATAAAAAATACAGAGAAACTGTTGTGAAGGGTTTTTACAAGCAATGGGAAATTTTGTTTGTGCTTTTCAAATTTAAATCCTTATAATGACTTTGGCGCATGAGGAATATCTACTCTTCCAAGGACCATGATTGATAGTTTAGCCAGTTTTGTTTACTGAAATGCCTTAGAGCCAATGCATGTAATTATTTTATAAGTGTTTGTGACTATGACCTTTGATTCTTCCAACCAAAGTCAAAACATTCAAATTTCTGTGTACTGTCTCTCATTATCTAATAAAAAAAGACTGTAAGATAAAGAACTCTCTTATTCCAAGAAGATAGAGCAGAGTTGCTTGCAAATCTTGGTGGTAAAATATAAAAAAAATATGCATTCATGGTGCTCTGCAATATACCTGGAGTAAAGGCAGAAGGCACAGAGATGCTTTGATGAATTGGAGATGTTTTCATTTCTTTAAGCAGAACAAGATACTGAGGTATGGTTGCCTTCTACTGTGCTAATCTCCTATGGAAAGTTCACAAGATTTGCATCCCAAGTAGCAATTGCATCCCTTTTGCTCTCTGTTGACTGACTATAGAGGAATGTTGACATGGATGTGCTGTGCAAGACAAGGGTAGGGCACCCCTCATTTATGATCATGTTGCCGTAGCTCCTGTTGGGGAGTGAAGAGAAGCCAATGTGGGAGTTAAGAAGGATCCTTTTCAGCTGACAGGGTGCTCTGCTGCTGGGGAAGAGAAGCTCAGTGGCCACTTGCTGAGCTGAAGCAAGAGGGGCTAATAGAGATTTGCTGAGTAGCCCACATCCAGTTGCATGGACATTTTTGTGAAGAACCTAATAATAACTAATAGGCAGTGCTTTTGTTGTAGTTAAAAAGTAAGGGAATGTATTGCTGTTAAAATTGTTTTAACTCCTTGCAGGGTGCCGTGCCTAGATCTAGGGAGGCTGGGAGATTCTGATGAAGAGGTAATTATAAATTAATTTTGTCTCAAAATTAATTTAGAATTCACATTTTTCAGGAATTTTTAAAAGTATCGCTCTGAATATAAAACAATTGTGATTGCTTGTCCTTTTTTTCCTGTGATTTTAGGATGGGGACTCTCACATGCCGTACACTGGAAGTTCTTCTCATAGGTGCCAGCAAGATTCATCTTCAGAGTGGAGAATGTCATTATAGACTCCATATGCACAGCATCAACATGTCAGTCTGTCACTACAGATATCTTTATAATATACCCCTTTAGCAGTAATTTAGAAAAGCATGCATATATTTTTTTTATATAAGTTCTTTTGGTTAAGCTCATATCTCCAAGTGCTGTTGGTCCAAAATATTTGTAGCAAAGTCCTTTTACTGAGATTCTTTAGAATATTTGGAAAAAATACTTTATTACATAGCTTAGCTCTTTGTTGATTGATGCACTTACCCTTTTGTTGTACTTATTTTTTAAGAGCTATATTAACAGTAGAAATAACAAAGATTAGTAGTAGTAAGTGTGTGATTGAAGACAAAATCCATGTTTACAAACACTAAGTATTATTTCTATGGAGAAGTAGTTACTTCTGGTGAAAAGAAAACTTTTGGAGTTACTTGCAGCCATTTCATGTTTTTTTTTCTTTAGGGCTGTTGTCTTTAAAACAGAACTGGGACATAAACTTTGGAATTGTGTCTAATTTGTTGATGCACTTTTTATTGTTAAAATTTCCTCATCATGTCAGCTTTCCCCCCCCCCAGATTACTGAGAAACCCAATCACCACTGGTCTTAGGTGCTTTTTAAGGAAAATCAGGAGCTCAGATGCTAATATTATGATTTACAGTACAGTGCAACATTGTTCATGATCAATATCCACTATAAAATTTTTAGAGTTAATTTAATTACTCAGTTATTACACTTCCCTGAATGCAGGAAAAGAGTTGTTTTGAATTCTTATATCTGAATTAAGTATGAACAAAATAAATGTGACTATTTTTATTTGATCATGATACATCTTATTTCCTGCTTTCCTTTAAACAGGTGTCAAGAAAATTGTGTCAGAAGAAAATGGAGGTAAAGATGTTAAAAAAATACAGATTGATAAAAAGTCTTATCAGTTCAGTACTGTGGTATATGGTGTGAAAATATAATATGTTATAATTTCTTTTATTGCAGAAACTATTAGCTTATTGGAGAAACTATTAAAATTAAATTGATTAAAATTATTTCAAAATATTTAACTTACGTACTCCTTGAAAGAAATAATATAGTAACTTGAAGGAGAGAACTCCAGATTGGCTGGAGTTCAAGGTGAATTTGCCAAGATCACTATTTTGTATGTTCCTCTATATAACCAAATGGTTTCTCTACTTGAAAAACAATTTCATTTAAGTAAAAACTGAAATGGTGGGTTTTTTTGTCCTTTTAAAATAATGTACTAAGAATATACTAGTTTTTAGAATACATGCCCAACATAGGGCATGTTTTTAGAATACATGCCCATACATGTCTCCAGATGTAACTGTAAACATTTAACTACAGATAGGTTATTTTCCTTTCTACTGCCTTGTACATGCGCAGTGCAAACTTGCTTCAGTTGTTATGGCCTTTTTGGGTCTGGATGCGTATGATTACACTGTTTGCTTTACCATTTTTTTAAAACAAAATTTCTATGTATAAACTCTGTCAAGCTGCAGGAGTGCTAGTAGAAGGTTGGTGGGGTTTTGTTTCTCAGGGTCTTTCTCCCTTTCTTTTCTGCTTTCCTTTACGTCTTGTTGCTTCCTTTCTGCCTTAATTATGTCTTAAATACTGAATGCTCAAAGAATTGGAATGCATCTTCTGTTTACTTACCTTTTCTGTCTCTCTTTCTCCCTCTTCCTCTCTCCCTTTTTTGCCTGACTTGCTACCCATCTTTTTTTTTTTTTTTTGTGGAGAAGATTTTTAAGCTGTTTTAAAATATTTTAATGTATTCCTCTGAGAGGCCTTTACTTATGCATTTCTTGCTTCTGGGGCCCTGACCAAGCTTTCTCTGAGCCAGATAGATTCCAGCTTCTTCAGTAACTGTGTAAGTAAATCTTCCTAAAATAGGTCACTTTTGGAAGAAAAATTTAAATATACTCTTATAATTCAGGAATTAACCAGGGAAGGGATGTGAATCCTCCTTTGAAGGAGAAACTTGGCTCTTCAAAACCATAAATCTTTTTGGGTTTTGTGGAATGGTTTTCTAGAGCAGGACTGTAACGCTGTTGCTGCAAGATGAAGTTGCAAGTGTTGAGATGCTAGAGAAGGCCGCCTTACTTTTTTTTTTATTAGCACCAAAGGAATAGAAGTTAAATATTGAAGGTGTTAGTAACTCAGGGAGACAGAAGAGGATGGAATCTTGGACTTCTGTCATTGCTGCCCTTTCTACTGGTGCCAGCCTCTGTTGTGCAGAGCCCTGGAATGGATGTAAGGTTAGAAAGGTACTCAGCTGTGCAGCTGATGTTGTTCTAAGGAACAGTGTCCCAGTTCTCATTGGCCATACAAGAGTATTAGAACTTCTGACCAAAAAACATCCATCCATCTATTTTCAGCCATCCAAAAATCAAATGTCAGTATTTCCATTTTAGTGATTTTATGAGGCAGAACCACTGAATCTGACTTCTTTCTTTAAAAGTGATGCAAAACCATGTGACTGTGTATGTTTTAGATTAAAAAATGGTAGAATTTCAAGAACTCAATGAAAATTAAGCCTGAATGTGCAGTCCTGTTTGCATTTTTTCTTAATTTGAAGCATTATGTCAAGAGGTTTTAGACATTATACTTGATAGGAACTAAAAAAATACTGTTCACATTCAATAGACCAGACAGAGGCTTTTATGTTAATTACTAATTGCTTTAACATTCTGTTTTGGAGCAGAGGACAAGACCAGAAAATCTGCCATCCCACAGAGACAGATCCAAGTTGAAGCATGGTCAGTATGAAGCAGGTGTGAAGGAAGAATATAAGCAGCATCCTCAGAGAATTGCAGAAAAGAAAAAAGACCACCTCCAGTGTCCAGATACTTCAATAAAGGTAGCTGGAAATTAGAAATGGCATTTTTAAATAGCAGATGTACATCAGTATTTCATTATACTGTTTGGAAAGGTTTGCACATGTATGTAATTAATTTCATGTCTTTATTGTAAATTTAAACATCTGATGTTGAGGAGGAAATAAACTGTAGGAAGGTTGTTTCAGTTGTTGCAGAGAGAGAAAGTGAAGGGCTCTGAGAATTTATGTTTGGTTGTGTTCTCTGGTAAAATGTAACGCTGGCCTTCCTAGTGCACCTCTAGTCTTAGCCTGAAGGTTAGCATGATTGATAAGGGAGAATTTGAAGCCCATCAGAAGAGGAGAGACAGCAGAAAGATCTTGGTAAAGTGTTATTTCCAAAACAAGAAATTCATTCAAACTTTTTAAAGTCTAGAAGTACTTTAAATACTATTCTGTATATTGGGACTTAAAAAAGGACAAATTAAAGATTTAATCTGTTCCTTAGAGGACTGTTAACACTGAAAATGCAAAAGAATATGGGGTTAAAATAATGAAAGATATTATCTGTACTTTTTTCTTTGATATGGTATGAGATTCAGTACAGTTGGACTGTAAGCTGTACTAGTTCTGCCAGGTTTCTTTTGTGTTTTCAAATTAAGGTGGAAAGAAGGTTAGATCAGTGGAGAGAAACTGGAAAACAGAGGGGTGAAAAACCCCAACTTTAATAGTGTTTGGATGAGATAGTGGAGGAGAGTGTTTGAACAGGGAAAGATGCATCATTGTAGGTGTAAGGAGGCAGGAAACCTAAGTAACAACAGCTGTGAGGACTGGTTCAGTGCTGGATTCTGCTGAGGGTAGATGACCACTTAATAACTTTAATAGAAAGTTAAGTATGCAAATGTTGATAGAACATACTGTGCTCTTTGCTTTTCAGAGAAAAGGTTTGTGATGAATACCAATGAGTTTACTGAATTTACTTTCTTAACATTCAGTAGAATGAAAAGGGAAGGCTTTTCTAAAGAAAGATTGTTTCATGTATTGTAGATAACATTAAAGGAGCTTTCTCTTCAAATTGTGCTTCTAGTGATCAGATAAAGGAGGATCTGAAAAAACCTATTAATAAACATTCTGTGAATAAGTGGTGAATGAAAAAAAAGTTGAGGTGTTTTGTGGTTTAGTTTAATGTTTAGTGGCAGATAAGGTTTTCTGTTCTGGAGATTTTTTAGAGTTTGGTGTTTTTTTTTTTTTTTTTTTCCTTTTCTAATGATTCCACTCTAATGTACTGGTCTGATACCCATATCATCTGTTTTTCAAGGAGTGACTCCTTTATATGCACTACTGCAAGCCCATCAAAAGGGTATTTACAGGAGCAGCAAAGTTATCTAAAAATGAAGAAATAGATGGCAAATGTATGCTAGGAGAGAAAAAGCAGGACTGGCTTTTTTTTTCTTTTTCTGGTGATTTTGGGTTCCATAAAGATACTTGTTAAGTGCTAGAAGCATGTGTGTTAATTCTTCTCACAGATTTTAATATAATGTCTATCAGAACAATTTTTTGTGTTAGATATTATCACTACCTGATTAGATGAATAAACAAAAAGATTTCAATACACTTGTTTTGCTTGATTAGTGGAACTTGTAACAACTTCTCTTTTCTGTCAAGAAGGTGCTTATAGAGGAGATTGCTAAATCTGTTTCTGTCAAAACTTCCTGCATCCTTTTTTTTCACATTGTCCCTGTAGGAAAAATTTCTGTAATACTCTGGGACTGGTTTACAAGTCTGTTAGAACCAGTAGCATGCTTTGGCTTTTCCCTGTCCAGGCTATATTTAACTTCACTGGTCACAAAGCAGTATCTCTACAGTGGGCTTTGAGCTTTATAACTAACAGCAAATCCTCTGCTTCCACTTGGCTGTTCCTGTGCCAAACAGAAAGAGGATGAGTTCTTCACTTCTCCTCAGAGATAGCAAAGTCTACTTTCTCTGACTTGCTGCTGTTTTTTCACAAAGCTTGTAGGAACACAGTATTTTTGAAATTTAAAAAATGTGTTATTTATTTCAGTATGAATGAAAACTGGTAAGTATTCAAAAGATACAAATCTTGCTCTCTAGTCTTTCCTTGTAAGTTCAGTTTCTGTAAAAAGCTAGGCTTAAAAAAATTCTCTTTTAGTTAGCATGAAGTGGAATAAGTAGACACATTAAGAAGTAAAGAAGAAAGTAGTATTTTTAAATAAATTCTTGAGGAAAACAAATGTGGATTTTTTTAGTTTGTTTTTATTTCAATTCATTACATTTGAGTTATGAAAAGAATGTATTTTTGTGTAGGGTACACAACTTGAAGATGGACACGATGATTTTGTAACCCTTGATAAGAAAGCTCTCCTGCAACAATGCTATACAAACAAACCTTATAATATGCAGCACAACATAAGGAAATCAGAAGCTGTAAGTATTTGGACTGGTATTATGCTGGTATTATTGGTATGTATGCTATTATTCTCCACTTAGATGTGGAGAAAAGCTTCCTAAAAGTTCAACAGAAGTTATGCCTTTGGAGATTTTGGTCTAGTATGTAATTGCATCCATTGAAATCATGTGAGTTTAAACATTTCTTTCAATGGGAGCTGAACTGAGCAATCCAGTGAGCATTTTAAAATCTTATCTGCAGTGCTTGTATTTTATGCAGTAATCTATATAAATGAGAACACAAATTATGAGTAATATGTACAGATACCTTCATACAACTAAGAATAACTGAGGTAGTTGAGTGAACCTAAACATAATGTTACATTCAGTGTCAGAAGTTGGACTTTGATGATCCCTGTGGATCTCTCCCTGCTCAGGATAATCTATGATTCTAGGATTTCCTCTGATCTGTAGCTTTTAGCTGAGCCTCTATTCAATGGATTCCATAATTCCATCAGCTAGTATTAGATTGAGTCAGCAACAACTTTGGCTCTGTCTTCAAGCTCTAGGGATGAAGCTTCTACAGTGTCTCTAAGCAACATCTTCATGTACCTGCTACTCTCTGTGTGAGGAAGTTCTTCCTATTGTCCACACCAGTCCTGCCAAGGCTCAGTGTGTAACCTTTACCTCCTGTTTTACTCCGGGCTTCTGTCAAAAAAGTTTGGTTCTCTTTTTTTGTAACTTCTCCTCAGAATGCCTTATAGCTGCTGGTTCTGCAAGCTAAACAAACCCAAGCTCCCTTAGCTGCTCCTTTCAGTTGCTTTTGCTCTGGTCTTTAGTCAGGTCCTTTCTGAGGGAAGGAGGGAGCCCTGAAGTCTGGAAACCACCGTGGACTTGGTAGCATGCAGAGAAGGGAATTAAAACTTTCCTCACATGAATGTACCCAATACACCTCTTTGATTTATTACATAGATGCGAATTTTACTTTTTTTTGGGACTGAACAATAGGAGTCTTGCCCATCTGAGGCAGGCCTTGAATTTAGGATCATTTACAGGGATGAAGAACCTTGATTTGATATTTCATGATTCAGTATTTGCATATGCAGAGTGATGGCTTTTATAACTGGTTTTTGAAAGGATTGCTGAAAAGGGTTATGCATTCTAACTTTCTGATGGAATAATAAGCCATGGGAAATGTTATGATTTTTTAAAGTAAATAGTAATTTTAATTAATTTTATTTGCTCGTCACTATGCATTGAATTTTGCATCATTGCAACCATTTATTTGATTTCTATTCCTGTTGAAATGAATGCAGATATTGCTCTGCTGAGGTCACTGTTAATTTTCATGACAAGAAAATCTTTTGAGGAAGTACTTAAGCTTTTATTTTTAGAATAAATTAAAAAATCTATACTACTGGCTAAAGATAATGGAAAAAAATCTTGAAGTATCCCCAGAGTAATTACATAGTGCTAAAGCAAGTATAGTGAAAGCCCTGAGAAAGGGAGCAGTGCAAAACTACAAAATACAAGATATTCTGTAGCTGCTGTACATTAAAATTAAGCCAGCAGGTGTCTGAGCAAGATGTTACTGAAGCTCTTCAGAACCCTTTTGTTATTTGTTAGCACTCATGGTCAGCACAGGCTGACTCACTCTCTCTTTTGAGGACCATCTCAGGCTCTCCTACGTCCAGCTTCTGGTAGTGGTAGAATACTGGAAAAAAATGGCAGTAGTAACTCCATTTTGTATATGTTGCCTCAATTGTTGGCATTTCATTTTATCTACCTGAAAATTTTACTCAAGCCTACACAATGTTAACATGTCCTGTTAGTGTAATCATTACCAAAAAGTCAAATGTTAAAGTAGAACTTCTCTTGATTTTTCTGCAATTTGGGATGAAAGTTTGCTAGTGGGGTTCTGCAGGGCTCCATCTTTGGCCTGGTGCTCTTCAACATCTTAAATGACTTGGGAGCAGGACAGGAAGGGATACTGAACAAGTTCACATATGATACAAAACTGGGAGGAGCTGCTGACTCCCTCAAGGCAGAGAGGCCCTGCAGAGAGACCTCAACAATCAGAGGGCTGGGCAATTACCAGACACATGAAGTTTAACACAAAGTGCCAAATTCTGTACCTGGGACAGGACAACCCTGGATGTAAGGACAGACTGGGGAACGAGATGCTGGAGAGCAGTGCCATGGAAAGGGACCTGGGGGTCCTGGCAAGTTGAACATGAGCCAGCAGTGCCCTGGCAGCCAGGAGAGGCCAGCTCTGTCCTGGGTCCATCAGGCCCAGCATCACAGCCGGGCAAGGGAGGGGATTGTCCTGCCCTGCTCTGCACTGGGGCAGCCCCACCTCAAGTGCTGGGGGAAGTTCTGGGTGCCACAATATCAAAAAGACATGAAGCTATTAGAGAGTGTCCCGAGGAGGGCAACAAAGATGGGGAAGGGCCTTGAGTGGAAGCTGTATGGGGAGCAGATGATCTTCTCACTTGTTCTGTTCAGCTTGGAGGGGACTGAGGGGAGACCTCAGTGTGGTCTTCAACATCCTCATGAGAGGAAGAGGAGTGACAGGTACCAATCTCTTCAGTCTTATGACCAGTGACAGGACCCGAGGGAATGGCCTGAAGTTGTGTCAGGGGAGGTTTAGGTTGGATATCAGGAAAAGATTCTTCACCCAGAGAGTGGTTGGGCACCAGAACAGGCTCCCCAGGGAAGTGCTAACAGTACCAAACCTGACAGAGTTCAAGAAGTGTTTGGACAATGTTCTTGGGTACATGGTGTGATTCAGGGGTGGTCCTGTGTGGTGCCAGGAGTTGGATTTGATGTTCTTTGTAGGTCCTTTCCAGTTCAGTTTGTTCTGTAACTTTGTGATTCACAGTCCATTGCCAATAGGTGTCATATATAACCTCTGAAACATTTCCTCTGAATGCTTGTATTTAGGGAACAACAGTAACTACTTTTGTAGTGAGAGCTGCTACAAATTCAATGTTTGCCTCTGCCTTCTGCATTTTTGTAATTTCATAGCAGAGCTTTTGTCTAAGAGCAGAATGGAAGATGTTTCATGAAAGATTACATTCAGTGACCTAATTCAACTGAAACTTAAGGTGTAAGGTTTTCTTTGTTTATTTTTTTAAAAATCAGATTCTTTTCAGCATGCTGTCTGGTTTGGATCTGTAAGCTGGGTCTATGGAAAATGTGATAACAAATACTGCCCTATACCATCACCATGTCCTCCTTTAAATCATTCTTTTTAATACATCTGTTGCAACAGTTAATGGGTAAAGAATCAGTAACTCAGAATAAAGCACCCTGTGGTTTTTGCACCTGATAGGTGCAAAAATGAAACATGAAATCAAATGAAAAAGCCTCCTACCTCTTACAATTCCATATCTGCATGTATGTATGTATCTGCATGTAACATTCCAAACTTAAAATCAGTTTGGAATAACCAACAGCTGGTCTGATGTTGCATTAGTTATTTGGATTTTTTTGATTTGGCTTTTTTTTTTGACTAGTGCCAGTCAGTATTTATTTGAAGATTGTGAATTCTACCATTAACATTTCCATGGAAATAGGAATTCTTTTATAGGTACCTGGGAACTTTTCAGTTCTTCATCCACACAAAGGCTAGATCTCTAGGATTTGCTTTGCACACAAGACCAATTAGAAAATGATCTTAATTCTTTAGTTTCAGAATATCTAAAAAAATAAGTTTTCATAAATCCCCTCAGTAACAATAATCTCTATTTTCTCATATATAAAATTAATTTTTTGGAATAAAAGGCATAATAAATGCAGTAAAAAACTTCAAGAATGTGGAAGATTAAGAGAGGTACTGAGGCCTGCTTATTGCTGGTGGCCTCCATACTATCCTGGATCATCCTTGTGTGCTTTGGTTTCTCTCTGTGTAACAGGTTATGATCAATGTCTGCACACTTTACAGTGAATGGCACAAGGTTACAGTTCAGTGTTACTCTAATAAAAATAAAAAAAGATCATGTTCAATCCCCTTTCCCCTTTAGGATGATATTTCCTGAAAGGTTTTTCAGATTGACCTGTCTCAGCAAAAAATTATTGTGGCATGCAGGAAAGAAAAATCTTGCAACTGAGACAGAGTCTTAAAAGAATTTTTTTTGACTAAATATTGCTGGAGGTAAAGTTTTATTCTCTCAGTTGGAATCTGTGTCACCTGAAAAACCTGGAATAATGTGAGTCTCCTCAGGCTCTATTGTACTTACAGAATGTATTAGAAACAATACAGAAATAAGGATTTTGTCTGTAAACTTAAATACTAGATTTCTCATATTTATTACAACTAATATGCATAAAAAATTGAGTGTGTAGCAGAGAATATTATATGTCTCTTTTTTATGCAAATAGACTCTATTAAAAATATAAAAAATATTCATTGTGGCATGGGTAAGTTTGCGACCTCTGAATGCTGTCTTAAAGGGTAACTTGTTATTTGAAGTGCCTGCTATTATATATTTCACTTGTTCTCAGCCAGTTTTTCATTGCAGGAGGATGTTGCTGCAGAGAGGAGAAAATAGGCTGTTGTAGAACAAGTTATGGTGGATCAATTATGTAGGTAAATGAATTTATAATGTAAAATTTCAGTTTTCCCTACAGAAGACCAGAAGACTTTAGATCCATTTGTGCTTGGCTTTTCTTGCTTAACAGGTGTTTTGATCATCTTGTTCCAAAGCAGTAATATTTGCAAAAAATTCTTTAAGTGAAAGGCTTTTTAATGCAGCTTAAAATATCAATTTAAAGTGCCATGTGTATGGGTTTTTTTTTTTCTGGAAATAATTCCTAATTTTATGCTTGAACCTATTTTAAGGTCTTTACAATAGCACTAGCTCTCAAAAATAACCCTCTTGCACCTCAAGAAAATACATGGATGCCTGATCTTATAAATTACATGTCCTCAATATTTATTGTCCTTTCTAAAAATCTTACCTTTATTAATATTTATTAATCCTTTATTAATACTGAAACAGCACCTCTCAGACATAAAGGAGTATTATACCAATGCTGGGCATGTAGGAAAAAAGGCACTATTATAAATGAGTTGGTCCAGGTTGTACAGTAACATCTCCTGCCTTCATTGCTATCCCTTTAGCTTCAAGAAAGCATTGCTTCTGTGCAGAAAGATCCCTCTATTTTAAGCATGCTTTAATAATTCAGGGCTTTATGCAAGCTATCTGGTTATGACAATATAAGAAGATGCAAGCTAGTTTAATATAGTTTCATGTTACTTTATACTTACAAAAAATTATCTGTGGCTATGTCTAAATTATTTTGCATTCTGTGCATAGTTTACAGTCTCTGGAGTCATCTGCACTGGTGTTCCAGCCCATCAAACCCTGAGAATTTGAGGTTGAAATGTTGTTGCACTTCACCATTTTAGTTTTTATTTGTTTCTGTTACAGTGGCAGTTTAAATGACCTATATTGTTTGAAAGTCTATTAACACTTTTACACTGTTTAAAAGCTGACTTGACAAGAAGGTTGCCTGAGGGAAACAAGACTGTCATGAAACACAATGTTAAATTCCAATTTCAATCCTCAGGAATTATAATTACGGAACTATGCAGGGTTGAAACCCCCAGTTTTCAGATAAGTGCTTGGCTTGTGTCATATCCCTTTAAAGATTATTACAGAGGTGATTTTAAAAATATGCTGGTTATGTTGAAGTGTTGTAGTTCTACTGATGTTGCATTAAAAGTACAGCTTTGTCCATCTTGGATCATGGATGCCTGTTCTGTGTTTTTCCTCCTTCTGCAGCTTTGCCTTCTGTTGATAATGTCAAAACAATATTCAGTAGTGCTGCAGCTGCATCAGGATGAAGTTTTAATATAAAGAATCTCTCTGTTTATGTTCCAAATATAACTCTGCCAGTACTTCTAAACAAATTGGAATCAGATATCAGGATGTTAATCGGAAAAGATTAGTTCAAAACTGTTGCATGAATAAAAGCTATTTAAGGAAATTCAAAGGTATTTTGAATATTTTTTTAGTAGAGCAAATCCTGCAATTAAATCATTGTAACTGATGTGTACAAAGATGTATCTGTATAGATCAGAGAGCAAGTTCAGAACACTATAATAGCCATGCAAAATTATTTTTCCTCTTCTGATAACCATTTCAATAGCATAATGAGCATCTCACTTATTTTTAAAGGTTCTCTTCTTTTGTTTACTTGTCGAACTGATACAGAGAATATCAAAATGTTCAAAACCCAATTAATCTGTTCCTGTTTGCTTGTCGGGACTTCGAGATCCTCTCAGCTGTGTAGTTAGTACTTTGAGGGAGGAAGTGCCAATGATTTTGTTGGATGACAGATTGGATGGGGCTCTGAGCAACCTGGTCTAGTGAAAGGTGTCCTGCCCACAGCATGGGTTGGAACTAGATGATCTTTAAGGTCCCTTCCAACCTAGGCAACTCTGTGATTCTGAGGTGATGTCACTGACCAGTGCTAGTAAACTGATATCACTGATATTGGAGGGAGCCATGGTTAAAGATGAAATATTACAGAAGTAGTAGAAATTATGAAAAACCTCACAAGCCTTCATAATAATAAGATTTATTTCATATAAAGATATATAAAATATACTTTAAATAATATGTATCTGCATTTAACATTACTACATAGCAGTGCACGGCCAGAATATTATTGCATATGTTTGATTTTGTGACATAGACTTAAGAATTTGTAAAAATAAACAAAAAATTAGACCCACAAATTTATGCAATCTTAATGGATCACTCCAAGATTGTATTGCTGTATTATTCTTGGGTGTTTTCTTTCCTGCATAAAAATGTGTAAGACCTGAAATCCAGCCATACTAACAGTCAGAGGGTTTCTCCCTGCTCTTTTGGTCAGAGCTGTTATAAGTGATCCAGAGCAGTCCACACGTTCTGATGCTTGCAAGGAAGCTCCAGGACTTTTGGGAGTTGGGATGGCACCAATGCGTTTTAGAAAAAGGACCCTCCATGAAACAAAGTAAGTTTATAAAAGTAAATTTTCTGCTATATGTTTTTTTTTTTTTAACTCTGTAAATTCTGTTTTCTTTTCCAAATGTTCTGTTTTGGCTTGGATCCACCAGCTTCATGTGAGGCCTTCTTTGTAGCTTTCCTGTGATTGTTATTGCCTAGTGAGGTAACAAGGACTCTTTTCTGTGAATTCTCTGTAAATTATGATTGATTCATAGAATTTATAAAAACTGGGAGAACATTGTTAAGCTTATGTTGATATTATTCATCACAAGGATTTGCCAGCCTTTTCTAAGTGCTTGGATGCTTGCAATCCTTTCAGAGATTCCTATCCTTATGTGCATAAATTGCATAAATATGCATCTGTAAATGCTAATGTAGACCTTCACAATAATCATACTTTTCTTTCATGTTTTGATTTCTGCTGCAATAATTAACCCTATTGGCATTTAAATGACATTCCTGGACTGTCAGCATTGAATTAGTAGCTTCAAGGACTTAAAAAAAACCTGAGGAAACACTGTGATCCATAAAATTAAATGAATCTGCAGGTTTGAGTTTTGTTCTATTTTTCTCAACATTCAGGCAAGAATTTCTGCTTTGTGCATTTTAACATCCTGCTCTTAAGTCCTTCTCATCAAATGTCATCTTTGTATTTTAAAAAAAGGGAAAAAAAAGACAAAAATAATAGTCTCAATTTCTTACATCTATCACATAGACAAATCTTCCTTTCTGGAACTAGTAATTTGGCCAATATAAAATATTTATGTGTGTAAAAATGCCCCCACCTGGATATTTTTGCAAGAGAATGCATTGTTTCATGGAACTGTGGTGGGTGGTAGAGGTAAAGGTTAATACTTTATGTAAGTGTATGTAAACAAAATTTCCCATTCATCTCTATGTTCTCTGTGAATGTACTCTCATATTATATAATAACAGAACACTTTAGAGCTCTGAGTTGCTTTCTAATTCAACTACAAAGGATCATCTCCTCAGCCAGTTGCCAAGGATACTGTATTTCATGGTTTTTGCTGTTGGAAAATGGTTGAGTTTTATGTAACAATTATCTGGGAGCATATAGGTATCATTAACATGCTGCATTATTTTCACAGAATAAGGACCAAATCAGGACTAACTGAGAACATGCTCTCCAACAAGCTACGCTTCGATAGTAGGATTATATCGAGGTAATCACAAATTTTGTGAAGTTTTTCAATGCTCTCAATTTGTGAATGAGAATTACTCTCCTGAACTGATTAATTGCACTGAATATTTCTGCTCTCTACGTTGAAGGAAAAAAAATATATGTGGGTGTCCATGTGTAGTACAAATTTTGATGTGGCTAATGGATAGTGTCTTTACAGTCCCACTGCACAATGTTAAGATCTGTTAGTTGTGTTATGTTACCATCGTACCCAATGCTTTACTCAGGACAGCTACCACAGGGGCTGTCTAAAATAGTGCTTTTAGCTGTTGCATCTCAGTTGTTTAAAATTATTTTAGCCTTATCTTAGATGTGACAACTACTATAAGTAGTAGTGGTTTTGCAACTTTTTCATAGCTGCTTATGTATTAAATTTTAGTACGTTCTGATTTGAGTAGTGGTAGTATAAACATATTTTTCAGTTTTGAAAGTGATGCTTTTCTGCAGCTGTGAGCTGTATACTTGTTAGACACAGCTGAATATTCAGCAGCATACTTTCATATACCTCAATGAATGCAGTAGTCCTGGTGTATGTAATCCTTTAGTTAATCACTGAAAATTATATTGGCATACTAAAACATGAAGCCTTGAGAGGTGTTTTAGCATTATGGAGAATGGAATATTGAATTAAAATACATGACCGAATCCACAACTTGAATTTCATGGTGGGTTAGAGAAAATAGTCAAAGAGCTCTTTAAAAAAATCAATTGTACAGCATGCAACATTGGAAATAAAATGGATACTGAGAGCAGCCTTGAGGAGAAGAACTTGGGGGTGCTGGTGAATGAGAAGCTCATCATGATCTGGCAGTGTGCACTTGCACCCAGGAAACCAGCCATGTCCTGGGCTGCACCAAAAGAAACATGGCCAGCAGGGCAAGGGAGGGGATGTTTCCACTCTGCTTCTGTCCTGTCAGACCCCACCTGCAGTGCTCTGTCCACCTCTGGGGTCCGCTGCACGAGAAGGACCCGTTGGAATGACCCACAGGAAGGTCACAAAGATCATCAGAGGGATGGAACACCTCTCTTAGGAGGACAGGTTTAGAAAGTTGAATTGTCCAGTCGGGAGAAGGGAAGGCTCCAGGGAGACCCTCTTGCCTTCGACCCTTCCAGTGCCCGCAAAAGGCTGCAGGGAAGTTGGACAGGGTATTTTTTTAAAGGGTGTGGAGTAGTAGGACAAGGGGGAATGACTTCAAACTAAAAGCAGGCAGGTTTAGATGAGCTATTAGGAAGAAATTCTTTACTGTGAGGGTGGTGAGGCACTGGAACAGGTTGCACAGAGAAGCTGTGGATGCTCCATGTCTGCAGGTAAGTGTTCAAGGCCAGACTGGATGGAGCTCTGAGCAGAGTGGTCAAGTGAAAGGTGTCCCAGCCCGTGCCAGGGGTTTTGGAACTTAATCATCTTAAAGGTCCCTTCTAACTCAAACCATTCTGATTCCAAAATAAATGTTACTTATGTTTGGGTTGAACTGGATTTATGTAGATGAAAAACATAAAGGTGCTTTTCAATTTTCCTTCTAGAAATGGTCATGATGCTTGTAGGGAGTTGATTGGATTTTTTTTCACGTGTGACAAATCCCTTACTGTGTATGAATTTTGCCAGTTTGGAAAAAACATGTAGGATTAATTACTTTTTAAAAGGGTTTTAGAAAACATATTTCACTTGTCCAAGCATCCAAGGAGCTTAAATAAATATAATTGTTTTAGTACTAGTTTTGAATTACTTCACAGGACAAATGCCTTGCCTTTCATTCAGAAGGGAGTTTATCATCATCAGCGTGGACAAAGAAAGGGAAAAGCTTATGATCTTAGTGACTTCTACATTGTAAGTATTCTTCTGCTGAATGTAATACTATTTCTTTGGCGGTAATATTTGTGTATTTGAATTGTAAATTGTGATCTAGCCTTCCAGGAAGACCAAAGTCTTCCCCTTAAGTGACATTTTTTGAATTAAAGACTTTCAGAAGTCTGGATTGTTTTGTTGTCCCTCGTTTTAGAGGTTCCAAATTTAGGTTACAGATGAAGCTGTACCTTGCAGTTCTCCCCCTAGAGGGCACAAGACTGCTGACAGTCTGGACCTTTCTTGGACGAAGTGATCCACTTATCTCGGGAAGGAGAATCCTGAAATAGACCCAAGTACTTGCTGAAAGTAAATAATCTTTGCAAGGTCTGCTGGCAAACTCGAAGCAATGATTAAATATATTTTAAACATGAAGAAATTGCAGGTTAATTGTTTTTAATCTACCGTTTGAAATGTAAACAACAGCTGTTTAGAGCAAGTGTATGAAACAATGTTAAGCTTTGTCTGTCATCTAATATGGTGGCTGGTTAAAAATCATATTTCACCTTCTGTAATGGGTAAAGTGTTCATGGTTTATAAATACTTGAGGAAGTTTTCAAGTACCGACTATTTTCACCAAATTCTTCAAATGCTCCTGCAAATCTGAAGTTTGGAGGAAAAACCATGTTTGTGAGAAATGTAGAAAGTAAAAGATGTCGACATGAGTTTTAGAGTGTTTTATCTAATCATATGCCTATCCTAACTGCTTACACAACCACCTAAGAATTTAGAAGAAGAAACAGATGAGTTATTATATGGAAGATAAAGCTACTTGTTGGGATTTTCATGTTTTATTGTCAGGTGTATTTCTGCAGCCTGCAGATGGAAGTGTGTTCTGAATAAAGGTGCATCCAAAAGTCATCCATAAAATGTACTGAACTGAGTTCATTACCTCTTTGGGGTGATGCTGTGTCTGTGAATCTCCATATCTGCTATCATGCTTCCTGAGCTGACATTAAGACATGCAGATCTCTCACAAAGTCCAAATGGTCCAAATGAGACCCTTGCACAGGAACAGTGTCTCTGTCTCCTCCTTCCAAAGTCATGTGTTTTGGAGACTTTATAAACCAAGCCTGCCCAGATACTACAGTTAGAGCTACTGCAATTTTTATTCTTCTCAGTCTTCTTTGCTTTTAGTTTGCTGCTTTTCTTTATTTCCCCTTCCCCTCTGTATATGAAATACACAGTCTATTTTTAAGTTATTGTGTGCTTTACCAACAGGGAGCCAATCTGACTTTCCAAAGTGTCGATCATAACCTTCCAGAAAGTGTTAAGCAGAACCCTTTCTTCACCCTTCGTGTGATCAGTATTGATGAAGCAGCTATGGATTATCTAAAGTAAGTGCTCATAACTGCTTTTCAAATTACCTTTCCTTCCCTAAGCAAAAAAAAAAAAAAAATATTAGCTCCTAATACCTTATTGTTTATACTGCTTAAAAGCAGAATCCATATTTAGGCTGTTGTTAGGAGAAATTAGTAATTGATATTAGAAGATATTGCATAGTCCAGTAACTTCCTAGAATGGTAAGGAGTAATTTTAAAGAAAGAATGGAAATGTGAATCTGTTCTTTTGCTTTGTTTGAGGTCACATGTTTTATATACAAATCATATACCTCCTTTGTTTTAGTTTGTGCACACTGCCTCTTGTCTTGTCAACAGGCACGACTGAGCAGAGCCTGTCTCAGTTTTCTTTACTCCTTTCTGTCAGGTACTCATTTGTGCTTGAGGCTAAGACCCCTCAAGGCTTCTATTCTCCAGGCTAAACAGTTCCAGCTCTCCCAGGCTCTCCTCATATATCTTATACTTTGATCCCTTCCTGATTAGGAAGAGAATAATTTTAATTTCAATTAAATATGCTCAGTATCTAAAGACTACTTTGTTAGCAGAACTTGACTATTATGTTCTTTCTGCAATTGTTTAGACACCTGAAGCTTGTTCTCAGATATGGTAATATTCACTTAAAGTCCCTTTAGACTGAAAGCTTTGCAAAGGAGCCATAGTAAGCTAACAGTGCATAGAACAGTAAATTCAAATTTAATTGGTTCTAGAACTGTATAGTTGTATGATGCTTAGTGCTAATTGTTCCCTCTTGGCTAGGTTTCAGTGAAATAAAACACAATATAGTTTAATTTCAGCTAGTTTATGTAAGACATTTTACATCTCAGAAGCCTATCATTCAAGTAAAGCAGCTTTTTCTCTCATTTGTGGCTGATCTTATACCTGTGAAATTTGGAGTTGAACCAATGTTATCTCTGAATAGAAGAACCATAAAGAAGAGCAGCTCAATGGGTTGTAATTTTGGATTTTTTACTACCTGTGGTGGAATTTATTATTATTTCCTTTTTTATACTCTCTCTGTATTCTTTCCATTGGTGACTAACTTTCAGTCTATCTTTTTCTTCTGTATGAGGATGTTATTGAGCTCTCTATTCTCTGGTGCATAAGTCTTGAATTGAGTCCTCTTACCTTCATTACTCTACTGACAGAAAATCCTGTTCAGCTACAGTCCCAAATGTCTACTGCAGGTTCCCAGGAGCAGCTATGCCCTTCTGTCACAAACCATGAATCTTTTGGTTTACATATGTTCTAGAGGGAGTATTTGGTCCTCTGCAGGTGCTTGTTCACTTTCCAGTTCAGGTGATCTGATGTAGGTAAGCTTTTAGGGACTTCATGATGGAAGGTACCCGAAGTGGAGATGAAAAGTCCTACTAGATAGCAGAGAGAGACGTCTTTGGCCTCAGAAAGCAGGAGTTTGTCATGGCAAAACACTGGTGAACAAGCAGCTCAGAGTTGACAGTAATGATTTCCCATTTTTTAAAATATTCTGATTAAAATAATTGTAGGACTTTGTTGGTTTGGTTTTTTGTTTTTTTTTTCTTCCAGTGGGTTCTTCCAAAATATTTTTTTATCAACCTTTATAGTAATTTTTGATGAAGGCTTGTGGGAAACCCTTCTCAGAAGGGAACTTAGCAGAAAAAACTCCACAAAATTTAATCATAATTCCTAGATATACTTTTGGTCCACACCTTTGCTATTTGTGTTCTAAAGAGAGATTTGAAAAGTATTACATGTTATTTTCTTGTTGGTGATTAAATGTAATTGCTTTAACAAACTCTTCCAGTGGTATATGAGATTAGGATTGAACTAAACTTCTGGAGATTTTATGCATGGGAGGAATTATCCATGGTTAATGAATTAGTAGAGGCAATTCCAGTTAATATTGTTAGAAGAGAATTTCTGCGTATCTGCAGCTGGTCAGCAAAAACTTTTGTGAGTGCCCTCTCAAACTCAAGCAATTGGATATTGTGTTTACAAGGGTAGTATATGAATTAAATAAAAAGTTGAGTATGTTGTCATTTTTCACTAGATCTGTTTTGAATATAGTCATATTACATGTAATTTTACTAATTAATATTAATTTTGACTTCTGTAGAGCTTCCTCTGTGGAACTCAAGGAAGAGTGTTCCAGGCAAGTGGTTGATAACAGTGACGTTTTCAAGAAGATTCAAGGTTTGTATCTACCAGAACCCATTCAATTTTGGTTTCTCTATCTTTGTAGAATAAAGAAGCAACTCTGTGTCTCATAATGGAATTTCTTTATTCTTGTGAAGCAGTTGTTCCAAAGTTGCTTTGTATGGTAATCATGGCATGTAATCATTTCTCACAGAAGTAGGCAGTTTTACAGTCTGAACATATTGAGGGTAATAGCCATTTTTTCTTTCCTTATGTGGTCTCTTTGAAAAAAGTTTATTAGATATTGCCTATTAGACATACTTTATATGGTTGTTGCTCAAATGTTAAATAACTGGTAATTTCCTTTTGGACTGGCAATTTTTCATCAAAGACAAGGGAGCCTGAATGCACGGGTATGTCTTTCTAACCAGTACCATCACATATAGATGTGGTGTTCTTTACTTCTCTATTGTCTCCATGGCAAGTGGACAACTTAGGTAAATGTTGTGCCCTTTATTTCTCTAAATCCTCAGGTATATTCAGAGAAACACTAAGTAAAAGAGGAGTTCGGGTTATAACAGGCTTAGGAAAGTATTTCCGACAAATGGACAAGAACAGAAATGGTTTTCTCTCTCGGGCAGCCTTGAAAGAAGCTCTAAAAGTATTCCATTTGGAAATGCCTGAAGGGGTGAGTCTAGCTGGAACTAAATGTGGGTATTATCTTTCTTAATTTATGGAATTGCTTCTTTTCTTTGCTTAAATCAACTTGGGTTCTGTATGTTTTCTTTAGGTGGTATTTTTTTTTTTCCTTATGATATATTGGCATTTCTGCACTTGGTACAATGTGAAGTTCTTAAAAATGGAAAATGATATATTTCAAAACATGCAGTCTTTTTTTACATCATGACATGAAGAAGCAAGTGTGATTTCCACCCATTTTTTCTCTTTAGGCTTTTAATAATAATTTAATTTATGCTCTCTACTTAGCTTTTTTCTTTGTTTTATATATTATGTTGTAAAAGTAGCTCACAGCTATCAGAACTGTGAATAATGTGAATTATGGTCATCAGTGACCACTGACGACAAGCGTTATTTTAACAAATCTCTGAGTGAGTATGGATCTAGAAGTTTGGGGCTTTTGTGAGAATACTGTAATTTCCCATTATAGCAATTGTTCTATTTCAAGATATAGTGAAGAACTCTGGCAAAATATTTTTAAATTGCAGGACTTTGAATCCTTATGGCTTATTCTTGATGATAGCGAGAATGATAAGGTCGACTATGGAGAATTTACTCATGCCATATTTGGAGAAATGAATGAATACAGGAAAACATTTGTAAGAAAAGTAAGTTTTATTGCAGATATTTTAAGTGTAGATATTTTGCAGTCTAACTTTGGAGCTAGTCACTCATCATATTCTAGTTGTTGGTTTTTGTTGCTATTTTTCTTAAGTTCTATACTTGGAAATTGACTTATTGAAGTTTCAGATCAGTTTATCAACAGAAAGGTAAATTAGTGGACTGCATTGCTGGGATTCATAAAGTTAGAGGGTTTTGAGAAAATGGTTAAAAAGGACAGGCCTTTGAGAGCAGTTTTGTGAACATTGCTAATACAGTGAAAAGTTTTTTAAGCAGTAGAGCAGACGTGACAAATAGCACAATAGACTTCTGTAAAACTGGCCTTACAGATTGCAACAAGGTTATTTAATGTGTATCTTTAGAAGGTTAGTATGAATGGATCTCTGTGCTTTGTCTTTCATGAACGAGCCATTGTGTTAACTACCAGTACGATTGGATAGAATTCTTGTCAATATGTGTTCTCTATGTGTGATTGGCTGAAATCTAAGCTGAGATGGTTTTATGCTATGCTGTAATGTAACACCCCCTTGGCATTTCCTTTGGATCAGAGAGCTGTTAACATCCTGTCTCCATTGTTCTAACAATGTACTGAGACTGATGTGCTGAATAAATAGCTCACGACACTGGTTCGGATTTGC
Organism: Melozone crissalis; assembly: GCF_028551555.1. Taxonomy (NCBI): domain Eukaryota; kingdom Metazoa; phylum Chordata; class Aves; order Passeriformes; family Passerellidae; genus Melozone; species Melozone crissalis. Next base: position 29,041,056 of record NW_026535782.1, on the reverse strand, counting down.
CCCGTCTCTGTTTGTTTGTAAATACTGGCCAGCAGTATGCATGCTGTTCCATTGTTAAATGAGTTCATTTTAAATTCTAGAATTAATTCCTTTATTATTTTGAGTTTTCATGCATATGTGCTGTTCTTATAGTTCAGTCCTATGTATAAAGTATCTGGCGGCCTGAGACAATGTCTTCCAGAAGCCTGTTTCCTTATTCTGGCAAATGACAAATTTTGGCAAATCTGCATGTGTAGACTTTCTTCCTGAAGTGCCTGAAATAGGATGCAGCAATACCTGTCTCCTTTGAGACCAACAGTAAGAGTCATTGTATTTGTGAGACATGTTATATGGGAAATGCCACTTGTTATTTGGCTATAATGTAATATGCAGCTGTTTGCAGTATCAGACACTGATCACAAACCAGCCAAAGGAGTAGCAACTGGATATCAAGATCAAGAAAAATGACAAATACTTTCATGCTTTCTATCATGGAGGATGTGGCTCTCCTAGCTTTATGTATGGAGCATGTGTATTTGAGTAAACAGAAATGCAAATGAAGCTGCTGTTAGCAGTGCTGGAGAGGCTGTGGGGAGGCTTCTGCCAGAATGATGCGGAATCTTAATAATTGGAGGAGGCAGAAGGGAAGCAGCTGAACTTCTGATTCTAAAGATGAACTAGAAATCAGGGAGAAAAGACAATATTTTTTTTTTTTGTGTTGACCAGGGGACACACATTTGATTTGATGTGAAAACTGTTGAGGTAAAATAATCATGAAACTGCCTGATCTAGAAGGATTTTCTAGTATCTGATGCCTTACATAAAATAGGTGAATTGACATCATCCATTGCACAAGATCTAAAAGTATGTGCTAGGTAGTTAAGTGTATTTGATCTTTTTATCTTTCCACTTTTTTTTTTTCTTTCCTGAGATGCTAATATGAAAGTCTCTTTTTCCCCTATAGGCCTATATGAAACTGGATTTCAACAAAACTGGGAGTGTGCCTATGGTAGATGTCAGAAAATGTTACTGTGCAAAGAAACATCCTCTAGTATTGGCAGGTAATTCACATGAACAAACAAACAAAAATCTGTGACTACGGAAATCTTCTTGTTAGCAGAGATAGCAGATCCAGAAACTGGTTGGAAATACAAACTGTTTTCACATTTACTTAGACTTGAGCTGTTAAAGGGGAACTTTCTTCATCTGAATTGAGTCTCTCTAAACATAACTATAAGTAGTAATGTGTTCATATACACAATTTTAATACTTGCCCTTTATCAAGCTGCTAATACTGCCTGTGTGCAGAGTACTTCTTTTCCCTACCTCTGTAAGCAGTAATTTCACAGCTTTCATCTGTAAGTTATCAGTGGCAAATATGATATTATCTTTCACTTAGTAGGATACTCTCATTTTCACATTACTGTTTTCCATCAAAATGTGCAAGGATTCTAACTGACATGGAATGTACTCAGCACCTGAATAATTTATTCAGAAGGAACTTAATTTATTTCTGGGACATGTTTGTCATCCTCTACAGAGGAAATGCTGGTTTCTTCATTATTTTTACAGGATTCTCAAAAATGTTTAAAGTCTGATATTGAAAAAATAAGAATTTAAATACTTGTATGTCTGTTTTAGAAAACAATACCTCCATGTAACAAACCAGTCACTGTGAAAGTCTCCATGATGTCATGACCCTTTCTTTTTTACCTGTAGAAGAGAGGGGCTTTTTTATATTGCCAGTGATTTTAATGATAACTCATGAAGTCACAGGGGGTATAGGGATACAATATATTATTTTTTTTCCAATGCTGTAATGCCATATTTTTTGTACTTGTTTCCTCAAAGAAATAATCTTGATTATTATCTTTATAAAATTTCTAAGACACAGATGTAAATTGCAGAACACTTTTCAAATGCCAATTTCCATCCTAAGGTTTTCCCAGAACTTTGAAGTTTTATTACAGTAAACATGCACTTTCTTACAAGATAACTTCAGAATTTTAGTTTTCAAATGCATTATGCAGCTTTTGCAGTCATTTGAAGAAAAACATTTTCAAGCTCTCATAATTCATTGTGACTGGCTGACCCTGTGTTTTCTGTGGATACTTAATTCTATCATGCTATTAAAGTAAGGTAATTTCTACAGGTGGTAAGAAGTGAACCAATGACTTAATTCTGAAATCAGAATATTGAATTTATTAATGAAAAAAATATTTACATGCTAAAATTTGAAAGTTTCTTGCCTGAAATATATTAAATACTTCATATTCACTCTTCTTTAAAATGTATTTAATAGAAAAATATACTTTCACAGGCAAAACTGCAGAAGAAGAAATTAAATCGTCATTTCTAGAAGCATTAGGAGATTCCTGCAGCAACCCCAGTGAAGTGTCCTATTCTGAGTTTGAAGATTACTATGAAGGATTAAGTTTTGGAATTGTGGGTGATGATGATTTTGTTAATATCTTAAGGAATTCATGGGGAATTTAGAGTGGAATATGACAAAAAAGAAGAAGGGACACTTTCTAAACAAGGAGTGACTAAGTAAGAGAGGATTTAATCTTGATGGGCATTACTTTATAATTGGCGTCTTAAACTGATATCAGGGACAGAAAACTTCAGATGCTTTCAGAATAATACAGGCAAATTTCATGGAGTGTCTGGTGAGTTATGCTAGCCATTCTTTTAATAAAAATGCTGTTCATGTATTTTCACTGGAAATTATTAAGGCTGTTTTGCATACAAAAAGCCAGTTTAAAAAATATTAAAATAAAGTTTCCTATTTTAAAATTAGAGGGAATTAGAATGCTAAAATGCCTGAAGGGGTATGCGAAAGAGAAAATTTTGTTTTCTGATGCATTGTGAAAAGCTTCACATTTGACTGCAGAAACGTGAATGGTAGCTTTCCTTCAGAAATTTTCTTTTAACATTCTTTGTCTTGTTTATTTTTTCTCATGCTGGTACTTAGCTTGAAAGAGAGCAGGTCATCCTTTTCCAGTTTTGAGGATGTCTGCTGTACTGAAAGTGCAGAGATGTTCACAGCATTTACCCCTTGGCCTGTGCACCCTCTTGACTGATCTTGCTTTGTCATTTTGATCAGGCATCTGAAGCTGAGCAGTGGATCTCAAAGGTTTTAGTAATCACGCATTTATTTTGTAATGCATATTTTTCTTTCCTGTTTTTTGCTAAATGGTTTAAAAAATAATTTATATTTAAATATCTGTTATCTTTATATTGCTGGGATTTTTAAGCTAAAACATAGCAATTATATATTTTGTCAAACTGATATATAGCATTCCCTATCTATTCTGAAAGTATAAAACAGAAAATATTTTTAAAAGGCCCAAAACAACCACCTCTGCAACCACAAAAATTAAATTATAAATTAAAATATTCTTTTCTATTTCAAATAGTTCTGACAGGTACGCTTTTCAATGTAATACATCTTGCTAATTCTGTAAAATTCTTTGTGTTAGGAAATAAAAATACACAGTTATTGAGACTTTGATTTTCATACACTTGTCACTGAAATTAACTGTATGTTGAACTGCATTTCTTAAGCCTATGCAATAAAAATATATAACATTCCTCTAAGCTTGTCTGCCTGGTTTTGAATTTATGGTCTGTTGTTAAAGCAATCTTCCTCTGAGACAGAATTTGAGTTTCATAGAATTAAAGGGCAGTCCTGGAATGGATGCTGAAATGAGGGACTTTGGTCCCCTGTGGCTGGCTAGCATATTTGAGATTTAGTACTTCCTTGTTCTAATAACTTGTGTGTTTTTATGTCTGGATTGTTTGACCATTGTATGGCCTCAAATGTAACAAGTATTGGAGGTTCTATTCTAAATCCTCAAATGATGGATCTTGGGTGGGTTCTTTTGGGGCTGCAAAAGTCTATACATGTTTTTTTTACAGAGAAAAGCAGATTTTGTCAATGCATATTCTGAGCAAGAATTCTGTCTCATGATTTTCTTGTTCCCCATTCTTGCTGGACTTTCTCTCACTGGAAAGGTTTTGTTAATTAGTATTCTTGGAACTGGTGATTCTGAGAAGGGCAGGTAATTCTGAGAAGGGAAACTTTAGCTGGTTGTAGAGGTTGTCTGCTCGTTAATGAGCAGACATTCAAATTTCTGAAAAAATGCCAAGTCACATTTTTTTAGTTTTTTAAAGAATCATGCTCTATTTAGACTTTTTCACTTAGGAGAATTGTACCAACAGATAAAACTGTAGCTCAATTTAATGAATAAAAGTGATTGTGAAATGAGGTACTTACATATTTCTTTATGCAATGTTTAATTTTATTGTGAAGCTTTTAGGAAAATTGTTCCACATTTTCCTATGGAATGGAAAAATTCAAGACAAATAGATGTATGCTAAGTGGGCCTGCTTGTCAGAAGAAGCTGTATAAGTCATATCTACCACAAATTTATTTTGTTGTTATCATGGAAACGAGGTGCTGTTATAAGAACATAGCTTTCATAGTCCTGTGTTATTTTTTTTTTTGAAGAAAGATCCCTAACAGGATAATCTAAGATAGGTACTAAAGGCCAGAATTTTCCTGAAAATGAAAGCATTACTGTGGTAATTATGTGAAACCTGATAGCTGTGTAATTTCTATTAACTACAAGGTCATTTACACAGGTCCTGCTTGACCAACTTTCTCTCCTTTTATGATCTAGTGGATGAGGGAAAGGCTTTGGGAGTTGTCTGCCTGGACTTGAGTAAAGTCTTTGATGCCATTTCCCACACCATTCTCCTGGAGAGGCTGGCTGCTCATGGCTTGGACAGCTGCACTGTTTGCTGGGTAAGAAACTGGCTGGATGGCTGGGTCCAAGAGGGTGGAGGTGAATGGAGGCATATCCAGCTGGTGAACAGTCACTGGTGGTTTTCCCTGGGATCAGTAGTGGGGATAGTCCTGTTTAATACCTTTATTGATGATCTGTATGAGAGAATCAAGTGCCCCCTGAGTAAGTTTGCAGACCGTGTGGGAGTATTGATCTGCTGGAGGGGAGGAAGGCTCTGCAGAGGGATCTGGGCTGGATCAATGGGCTGAGGCCAATTGTGTGGGGTCCTACACTTGGGCAACAGGGCCGAATGCCAGGTCCTACATTTGGGTCACAACAACTCCATGCAGCACTACAGGCTGGGGATAGAGTGGCTGGAAAGTGACCTGCTGGAAAAGGGCCTGGGGGTGCTGGTTGGCAGCAACCAAACATGAACCATTGTGTGCCCAGGTGGCCAAGAAGGTCAGTGGCATCCTGGCCTGTGTCAGCAATAGTGTGGCCAGCAGGAGCAGAGCAGTGACTGTTCCCCTGTACTGGGTGCCAGTGAGGCCACACCTCACCAGTTCTGGGCCCCTCACTACAAGAAGGAGCTGGAGCATGTCCAGAGATGGGCAACAGTGCTGGTGAAGGCTCTAAAGAATAAGTCACATGAGGGGCAGCTGAGGGAGCTGGGGTTGTTTAGCCTGGAGAAAAGGAGGCTCAGAAGAGACCTTATTGCTCTCTACACCCACCTGAAAGGAGGCTGTAGGCAGGTGGGGTTGGCCTCTTCTACTGGGTAACCAGCAACAGCACAAGAAGAAATGGCCTCAAGCTGCAATGAGGGGAGGTTAAGATTGGACATCAGGAAAAAAGATTCCACTGAAAGGGTGAACATTTGAACAGGCTACCCAGAGAGGATGGATTAACCATCCCTGTAAGTGTTCAAGAAATGACTTAGCACATGGTGTTTAGTCAAAGGTTGGACTCAGATCTTTTACTGTCTTTTCCAACCTTACTGATTCTGTGATCAGTTGTTGCCTCATTAGATGTGATGTCTATGATGAATTTTTAATGGCATTCACAAAAGTCAATCTTATTTTATCCACAGTTTCTCATGGTCTAAACTTCAGATGGTGGCAAAGAATTCAAACCAAATTCTTCCCAAGATTTGCCCACCATGCTTACTGTGAGTAGAAAAACACAGTAACTATTCAGACCAAGGTCTGTGGTCTCTGATTTTTATTAAGAGTTGTCTCAATGGCCTGAATAATTGTGTTCTGACTTGCTCTTCTGTACTTGTGAATATTTAATGAACTGAATTCTTTCCTTTAATCAATGCTTTGTAGCTTTAAAACCATTTGGATTTACTGGGTTTAAAAACTACTGGCTTTACTGCCTTTAAATGCATTTCAATTAAAGCTTTCTACATTTGCTATCTTTTTCAGAATTGCCCATGTTTTCCAAATTAGAGTGTGTTCTTACTTAAAGTGGGGTTCTCAAAGAAGATTCTTCACTGAAATTCACTGCTTAATAAACTACTTGTCTTCATGCCACCATGATTTACATTTCTGCTAAAAAGTTATAGCAATTTGCTGTAGTTGAGGACGTCAGAAGTGCATTATGATGTGAATGTATTTTGTCGTATTAGATGTGCAGGCTCCCAGAAGACAAGCAGAAATTAGTTAAGTGATTTAACTCCTTATTCCTAAGGTCTGTAACTACTTCATTAAGTGAATATGCACTGACACTGTAAGCTGGAATGTTTAAGAGCACTTTGAAAAATCGAAGCACAGGCACACAAAGAGCAAACCTGCAGTAGCTTCACTTTGTCTGCTAATGGAAATACATCATCCTCACCAGGTTTGGCTTTGTTGCTGAGAGAAGACATTTTTACTGATTCATTTTTACTGATTCACTGATTAGGGCTAGGAAAAACTCATTTCTCTTCCATAGGTTATTGCCAGGTGATCAAATTGTGTGCATGCTTGTGGCCAGAACAATAAAAAGATTAAAAACATGTCTACCACTGTGTGTTTGTAGGGACGTACTGCTTACTTTTGGAGTTTGGTTTTTTGTTTTTATGTGCATTGGTTATTTGGTTTGTTGGTTGGGATTTTTTTGTTTATGCATTTTTTTATTGTGTGAGAGTGTTTTTTGTGTTTTTGTTTTTTGTTTATTTGGTTTTGTGGTTTTATTTTTGGTTTGGTTTGGTTTTAAGCATGATATCTCTGCATAGTAAAAAAGCCTAGAACTGATTTCTGATATGTTGAAGAAAACAGGTAAGTTTCTGTGCCAGAAAAAAAGAAGGTAGAAAAATCACATGCTTTTTTTTTTTCCTTGATATTACTCTAATAGTTTAACCTTCTTCTTTATACTTAACAATTCAGAGAGCAAGTTAGTTCAGTACTTGCTTTTCATGTTGTTAACCATCTTGTCTTTGACAAGTTGAGTCAGAACTATTCAGTTGTAACCATCAGCTGTCTCCACTGATGCAAGAGGTCTGTTTAGGTATTTGTTTCACAGGGGACATTTCATAATATTAACCAGATTGGAAGATACTTAGGAAAGAAATTTGCTAAGACATTATTTGCATGATGACCCAAGGAAATATCTTTATTTTGTGACTCCTGTACTTTTGTGATGTCCCTTTTTGACTGTGAGGAACTTGAGGCCTAAAGTTGATAAAAAATACCTTTAAGCAAAAAAACCCCCAAAACAAATAGATGCTTATCACAGGTTTCCTAATGTTTATTAGAGCATCTGTTGTGTTTATCTGGAATTTGTAGTATCTGACTACCTCTTTTCTGGGTATGTTTTCCTCCTCTCTCATGTGTTACATATTGGGTGGAATTAAATGGATATGTGCACAGAAACTTCAGTATCAGCATTTGCTGCCAATGTCATAACTTAGTGTGTCCAGTCTCCCCAGAGAAGCAGCTCTGAGTTAAGAAAAGTAATAGTAATTTCTTTGTGGTTTGATTTTTTGCTCCATTCTCATGAAAGATGTTTAATATTTTAACAGCTTTTGATGGCTTGTGTATGCTTTTTCTAACTCCTGTCTTCTGACCTTTTACTGTAATTTCCACTCCCAGTTTTAGGAGAAAAAAGGAACCTGAGAAATTCTGAAAAATGAAGGAAAACTGGTTTTTAAGAAGGTGTGATGGGTATTTAACTAATGAGAATTTAATTTAGGTATTTAATTAATGAGAATTCTCCCTCTAGACACTCAGCATGGCTTTCAAACTGCCCTTTTGAGTCATCTCAAAGGATCTCTTTGCTGGACTCCTTCCCAGTGGAGCAAGACCTGCGAGGTTCTCCCCTGGGACAGCTGAGGCCAGCAGGCACAAGCCCTGGTGAGAAGGGCTGCCCTGGTGGGGGCAGAGGCAGAGCTGCCTGCCTGTCTTTGGGGTTACATCTTCTCCCTCAGCCTTGTTCACTTCTGCCTAGACCTGAGATAATACTGTCACCTTTATCTTACCCCAATTTCCCTAAGCTTGCTTAACTCACACTCCAAAGTTCAGTGGTCAGAGCTTCTTTATACAGTTTTGCCAGAACAGGCAAAAAGTGCTTCATAACAATGTTGAAGCCATCAGCCATAACATTTCAGTCTCTCACACCTTGGGCAGGGACACTTTCCACCAGACCAGGTTGCTCAAAGCCCAATCCAGCCTGGCTTGAACACTTCAGCCTCTACTTTTCCACATATTTCTGTTCCATGCCATGTCTTATATAAATCTCTCCACTGAGGAAGACTCCATAGCCTCTCTGGCAGTCTGTTCCAGTGCAGCCAACCATAGTCAACCCTAATCATAGTAGCAGCTTGGGGTTGAGCCTGAGGACCCCAGGAAAGTGGGAGGCCCAGATTGGAAAGGTGTGAAAGGAGCAATGCTGATGCTAAGCTGTTCTCCCCTTGGCATGCTTTTTCCAGCCCAGGTATCCCTGGAGCTGTAAGCTTTGTAACTCTCTAAACCCTAGCACTAACCCTAATGGTGGCTGGGGGCTGAGGTGACATCCTCAGCACCCTGGGGGGCCCACATGAGGGGACAAACCTGCTTTGGGATGAGCATGCCTTAAATGATAACGGCTTTACACTGCTGTATACTTCACACGGGGAAACCCCATTCTGCTATAGTAAAGCACAGGTTAATATCAGTGAAAGCTAAAATAACAGCTTTGGAGATGTATCTTAAAGCAACCTTCCTTTTTTTCTTACAACTTGTGTTGAGTAAGTGAACACTTAATCACTCCTGTGTCTAATTCTGGGATCCTATGATTTGTCTTGGCATGAATTAAATCCTGCACTCACAGTGGTAAAATGATTCCCCTGAAGTAATTTCTTTTGACAATAGCATTTGCCTTGCAGATGCAGTGATTAACTGCAGGCTTCAGCTGTGAATACTGCAGTTGTTTTCATCCTCTACACATTCTTGAATTCTTCTCCGTTCTCAATGTTTCATGACCAAAGGAAATAGCAACAAAAGTTAAAGCAGTGCTTTTATTTTTCCCTTAGAACAATAATTTTGCAAGTGCCTGATGTAGCAACACAGTTTAAACCAAGATATTCTGCTTTTTATGGGCTTAATATGCTTTTGAGAGGTATCTGTTCTAGATATTATTGTTGCATAGGTGAAAGTAACCACAGGAAAGAGGCACTCTAAAAATTCAGTTATTTATTTATTCAAACCGGTGCAGTTAGAAGGGAATCAGTTGTCAGTGCCAGATAATTAACTTTCCATATTCTTCATGTTTATTTTTTGATACTTTTCCCCTTGTTTGAGACTATGTGATTTCTAAGTTCTCTTTCCAGTTTTATCTTGGTATGCCTCCAAACTTTTCTTTTGGGAGCATCCTTCTTGGAAATGAGCTTCTTCAGTAACACCCATAATGCTAAAATATGTTTAGAAATAATTCAAAATATGAACTAACATCCAGGAAGAAAAGTCCCTGGGGAAAAGGAGACAGGGCAGATAAAAGCAAATAGTAGCTGCAATGGTATTCCAAGTCTTTAATATTTTTTGTTCATTCATATCTTTTGACTTTCCTCTTCCTTCTGGAACACCAGTCATAAAGAAAAGCCTACCCTGTAGTATTGGTCCATGTAAATACTCTTCCTTCACATTAAGTCAGAAGAGATCTGCCTGGAAGAGATTTTACAAGGCTGTCTACTCCATTCTTCTGTATTATCTGAAAAAGCCCCACTTGTGCTGCTTTCTCACTTGTGATGGAGACTCCACCACATTCCCAGGTAATCTGTTCTGTTGCTGGTACAAGTTGCCTGCTGATTGACCTGAATATTTCTTGCTATGGTTTAAGCTGATTACAGTTACTGCAAGCCCATCCTTCCCTTATGTAACAGCTTTGAAAACTATTATTACATCCCCTTTGATCTGAAGTCTGCTAAATGTGGCTGTTTAGGAAAATTGCATTAACAGGACAGATTGAAGACCATTCTCATTTTTCCCCCATAAGTGCCAATGGTTACTTTCCTTGTGTTGATTTCAATGTTCTACACGAGGTGCAGGGCTCTGGTTAAGGTCCTGCCACTGAGGTACTTGCATTATGTAGCTTGCTTTTATATCATACGTCTTTTCTCCCTCTCTCTTTCCTTTCACTACCTGGTTTTATTAAGTCTTGCTGACATTGTGATTTTAACTCACAAATTTTCTTCTCAAGAACTGCTTTCTTCTAGCATTATTTCAGTTGAAGTGAAAGGGTGAATGCTACCATGCTTTGAGATATGGGGAGATGTTCTTGCTGGAAAATCTGGTGTGAGTGTCTCAGTTTTGTGGGAGCTTTGCTCTTATGCTTCTTTTCAGGCTCCTAACAGGTTTGCATCAGCTTTACCTGACTAGAAGTATTATTTCTCCTTCCCAGTTTAGCTTCATAGGATACCTGTTAGTGAAATCCACAGCATAAACATGGAATCTTTAGTGGAAAATAAAGAAGAACTGAACAATTTTATTTTTTTTAATCCTTACATTTTTAAGAGCAGGCTAAGGGTAAAAGGAAGCCAAACCAAAATGTAAGGTGTTTAACAGTAGCTTTTGTCAGGTGCTGTATGTAAATAGTCTCTTATGCATTTAATAAATGTAATATAATTATGTGTGCAGGAATTTATTAGAATAGGTTTTACCATTGCTTATTTTTGATACCATATGGAAATGGAATCTATGGAAAATACTTTGTTTCAGCTGAAAATATCTTTATGAGACTTTGAGATGTGTGGCAATCCCTGTTGCAGTCTGATGCACAGGAATGCAGGTAAGACAAGCCAAAGCTTGCTTCTCTACAACCATGTTTAAGATGTAGGATGTCTATTTCCTGCTCCTCTCTTTTCTTTTTTTACTTAAGTTAGGCTGCCTCTAACTGGGTGAAGTGAAAGGTTTTATTCAGTAAACATAGTGGAGGACTGCTGTTTCCAGGTGAGATTTTTCTTCAGCCCCCTTGTCAACTTGTTACTGTATTAATGTCTGCAGTGCCTTCCTCCTCCTCCTCCTCCCTGTGAAGTTACTACCATAAATAATACATAAATCTGTGAACTTCCTTTCACCCTGAAGGAGCAGTCCACAAGGTTGCCTTAGACACTAGTCAGGATTATGTCAAGATTACTAACATTTTAGCCTTCTTTTTGGCTTAATTGCATTTTTCTCTCAATAAAATAAAAGGAGTACTAAAAACTGTAGCTGTGTTAGTTCCAAATAACATGGACTACAAACTGTTCCTTTGCATTTCTACTTCAAAGAGTCTACTTCAGTCTTTTTGATAATTTGTTAGATTGAATTGTACTCTTGGGCTGTACAGACTATTTGATAGCAGCATGAATGTAGGTTGTGAATTCTTAACATATCTATGAGCAATTTAAAGGTGGAAAAAGATGGTTTTTTTAAAAAATCAATGCAGAATGAGGACAACATCAGTTTAGACTGAGTTTTAATTGCTGGTTTCTAATATCTGTCTTGATAAAAAGTGTTCAGAAGCATCAAACAAGAATTGGTATGATAGGTGTCAGTTTAGGTAGGGATCTAATAAAATGTAAATGGAGGCTGGTGTCGTGTCTGTGCTTCTGGAAATGCCTTATGTCCTCTCTATAGCAGGAAGCTGATTTTCCTGTCACCAAAACAGGATGTGGACATGCTTTTCCCTTTTGAAGAGATGATGAACCAGAGGACTTCTTACCCAGCTTGAATGCATTTTGCCTATGGGAAGGGCTGGGTGGCTGTAGGGTGGGAGCTGGCACATGGAACTTCCCCAAGAAATTTTCAAAATTAGTATTAAAAGCCTAAGCCAAGGAGTTATTAAAACATGTAAATGAACCTGATAAGCAGTGCTCCTTTTCCCCTCCCCCAGGATTTGCATAATATTCACATTAATTATGATACTGCTAGATTTTAAATTAGAGCTTCCTTTTATGGAGGAGGAGTACAAATCTTTTAGTCACAGTAGTGGGAGAAATTTAAAGGTATACTTAAGTCAGCAGCTCTGCTCTCAGAGCATCGTTTTGCATTTTTTCTTCTACTCTGCCTCCCCTTTTGCTGCTGAATCTCTTTGAGCTGGGACATCAGTGACTGTTTCATTAATGTGCTTTCTAGCTTTGAAGAGCCTAAAAGATGTGTCACGGCCTGAGCAAGACACAATGCACACCACTACATTGGGATATAATCCTTGCCTCAGAAAATTTAAAATATGAGTTGGAAAAAAATATGAGACCTGGAAGACATGAGGATGGGAGACAGGGATACTATGTTAATAATACAAACAGCCCACTTTTAATGTAATAGCAAGCATCTCAAATTGCATCTTGCTTAACAAGTACCTATGGCAGCAATTTATAGTGTGAAAAGATTACTGAAGAGTCAGAGCCAATCTTCAACTCTGCATAGTCTAGCAGAAACACTAAGATACGTCCCTAGATAGGCAGGGGTTAAAAATATTACAAGGATTTTCTTTGTTTAGGCAATTTTCAAGCAGATATTTAGAAGCCATTATTTTTTAGAGAGGGCCTTTGAATCTCCCATGTGATATTTCCTGGCTGTATAAAATTCTATAAAAACCAATTATTACATGATATGAGAATACTTCTTCCATTTGAATACTGAATACATGAGAATACTTCTTCCAATACTTCTTCCACTTTGACAGTGACATTTGTAAAAAAATATAATAGGGAAGATTTTGCTGGCTTTGTGTATGTGGTGTTGTGAACCTTGATCTTGAGGAAAAGCAGATGAGGACCTGAGTGGAACACAATGACAGCAAGGGGCTTCCCTGTGCACACCTTGCAAGCAGCTGTCTTGCACATTTAAGTGGTGTTTCCAACTACAGCTGATTGACCTCTGTCTCTCTGCCAGTCCTCTTAAAGGCCAAATTGCAAGCTAAGTAGAAGGGTGAAAGTTACAGAACTGGCACCTTGAATTCCCACCAGAAGCTGGTAGGAAGTTTGTACCCATGCTGCATATGAGCTGGGATCTTGAAGTGAAAATGTCTTCTGAAAAAGGGGTATTAAACTTTCAGGACATTTTAGCCTGTGTGCTTTCAAGCTGGAGGGAAATGGAGGTTTTACAGCAGCCCATTCTCAAGAAAAGGTGTCATGAGAGTTGTGGCAGGAGTGTGCTGCTTTAGGCAGCTGTTTTAGGGTACCTCTGTTGTCACACTCTTTAGGCTGCCTGCTTATTCCAAAGAAAAAGCAGAGCCTTCCAGAACTTTAAGGCACGTATTGTTCTCTTTCTGAATATATAAAAGTTTATGGAAATCACCACAGCTATAGTGACCAGCAAAAGTGAAATGAGTATTTACTCTTTCTATCTGACACAGATTTAGAGGTTGATCCCCATTTCCCTGTTTCTATGATTGAAAGGATCAGATTAGTCTAGGATCTGTGTCCTACTGCAGGAGGTATGGGTCTTGGATAAGACTGTTTATGCCCTGCTGGCCCCATTCCTTCAGTCCAGGCACATCCCTCCGCATCTCCACTTACACCCAGGACAGGTAGGTGCCTGTGGCTGGTGTTTTGTTGGTTGTGTCTCCAGGAGGTGCGCTCAACAGTATTTGCTGCAACAGCAGCCCCTCAGCCTGCACCTACTCCACCTTGGTCCAAACCAGCTCTTTTTTTTTTTTATTTTAAGGAAGGCATACTTCTTCTAGAGCACTGCAGTTCAAAACAAATTGGGAAAAGATCTCAAGGGTATCAAATGCTGCTGAAATGTTTACAGCATCAGCATGGACATGGCAGGTCCTCTGACAGCCAAGTGTAACAGTTAATGTGACCAATGTGGTTTTACTCTGTGACTAACTATATAAAATGACTTGTTCAAAGACATAGAGAAACTTGCAGTTTTACAACCTTGTATTATTTTCCTACTACTAAGAAGGGCTACTAACTCACAGTTAGTTAGGCTGTTTCTGGCAAGACTTCCCACCTCAGCATGACCTTGCACAGCTGTTTAATGCTCACTGGCACCTTGTCTCTGAGGAGGAAATACTGATGATGCTGTCTGCAGTGGATCTGGTGATTCCTATCTGGCTCTCCCCTGTCTGGTAGGGTAATGGTTCCAGTTTATGGGTCATAGCAGAAATCTGTAGCAGCACCTCTAACTTTGGTAAGCAAGACCTAAGCACAAGCAGAGGAGATGCTGTGTTTGTCTCTTGAGAATGCTGTTCTGTTTCCATGGCAGTAGACAGCTCAGTCCAGATTTGGGCAATCTTGTCTGCAAAGTAGCACAAAAAAAATTGGAGAGGAAAAACTTGACTGCAGCTGAATGGAGGCAGTCAAAATTAGTCAAGCTTGCATGCACTGAGATTGAGTCTGCCATGAGAGACTGCAGAAACTAAGAAGAAACCTCTTTGCTTCCCATGCTGCTCAGGCATCTGATTTCAAATCTGCCTGCCTCAGTCAGTGATGCTCTGTGGGAGACTTCTGTGCCTCAAACTCTTGGAGTTGCCTTTCTAACAGGTAAACTATAGCTATTCACAGTGGGAAGACAAAAGTGTTGCAAAACAGAATTATCAATCTTTGCATCAATAGTAGAAAATTATTATTACAAAGTATCCTCTATACACTGATAATCAATTAAATCACTGCTGCTCCAGGGTTGCCTCAATGATCATCAGTGCAAACATCTTCAGAAGATGATGTATTAAAGCATATGCCTGCATTCTTGAGGCATTTGTATTATGGTCTCTTCCTAAAAATTAACAAAAAGAATGGAGATTGCTAGTCATGGGAAGGAGGAAGATGATAGATGAGGATTCCAGTTGAACTTTGGTGAAACACAGAAACTAGGTGTAACAATGCCAGTCACTTGAAAAGCTCTGTAGTCCTTATAGTGTGTTTCCATTGCTTTTGGTAGCATGTGAGGGAGGGTGTGCTGCCTTCCTCAAATAAATCACTGTCATATGTAGATTAAGTCTCAGATTTGAAGTGATTTTAGAAGATTAGTAAAAGTTAGAATTAACTGAACCATAAGACTCCTTCCAGAATATTTTATTGAATGGACCTAATGTTTTAAAAACACATACTAGCTGTTCAATAACTGTTTGAGTATCAATTAGATGGTAGATAGAGTGTATGCTGGATGACAGATAATTTAATTTACCAAAATACAAGTGCAAAGGTCTCTTTTCCATTTTTTTCCCTACAAAATACAAAATACATCCAAGTCAGTTCAATCACTTCAAAGACTTAGAAACTAAATATCACTTTAAATTTCTTTCCAAGGTTGTTTAGTGGTACATACACAGTCCTCTATAAACTGGGTGTTTCTTGATACAGTCTTTGCCAGTGAAATGAAACTGACAGATGTTTCAGAGCAAAGTGTGTTACAGATGTTCTTGTTTTGTTTAGGGTTGTTGTGGTTGGTTTGGGATGTTTTGGTCTCTGTTCTGATGAGACTTCTAAAATTAGTTAATAAGGCACTTCTGTTTAGACAAGTTTAGTTCTTTCTGAGCACGCTCTTCTGTAGCTGAAGAAACCTAATTGTCCTGCAATCTAGGGGATTGTTCATTATTTATATTATATGAATGCTTAAGACTTGCAACCAGATGAGGACCTCATTATAATGACACGAAGTTTTATTATTAATGTGTTGCCCAAAAACTTCAGTTAAAATTAATGACAGGGATAATAAATGGAAAATCACAGAAATTTTAGAAGCAGAATTCCCCAAAATTTTCACGAGACTGACAGTAAACAGAAACTCCTCCAAGTTGGTGGAGACTACCTTGGGTCTGCTGGCCACGCTCTAAGACAAGATACACGGCTTTGGCATTTCCCCATTTTCCATCTCTCTGCACTTTCCAGATAGAAACAGAAAGCTTTATTCCTTTTGAATGAGGAAAGCTTGTACCTGAGAGCTGTTGGAGGTACTGCATTCATTTTCCTGTCTCTTGGGTCTCTGTATGCTTGACGAGGACATTCCAAGACCTGTTTCTTTCAGTCTCCTTAAGTACTAAGAGCATCTGGAAGAAGCTCAGTCCATGTATTTACACTTGAACTAAGGAGTAAATGGCTGTGGAGTAGCTCAGTACTGCTCTCACTGCCTAATGAGTCTTTACAAAGACACTGTCTCGCTGAGAGGTGCCAGACCCTTAGAAATGGCTTCATGTGCTGGCTAGTTACAAATGAGAAAAACACATCACTGACCTTTCCCTGAAATTGAAGGAAATATTCAGGATAGATAAAAAATTCATTTCAACTATTTTAGCACTGGACACTAAAAAATGTAAGTGTGGACAGAGCCTGAGGCAATATCTCCTTTTATAAGCAGAATGTAATATCCTAAAGCTCTTGAGAAAATCTGCATCCCACAAACATGAATCAGCACTGACGAAGACACTTGAATCACAGCAGAAGCAGGTGAGTAATCTTGCCTTCCACCATCTTGCATTGCTAATGCCTCTGGCATTGGTACTGGGCGGGAAAGGACACCCCAGGGTCATGAAGGAAAAAGGCAGTGACTTGAAGATTCTGGTGAGGATGACATTGGGCAAAGGCCGTGTGCTATTGACCCCTGATCTAAAGGAACAGTGGAACGGTGCCAGTTTCTAAGGAAGAGTTTCACCAGGTGAGAGCAGGTACCTGTGAGAAGAGGCACCTTGGATCTGAACTTTATGAGCCTGGAGGAGGTGATCTATTGGAAAGGCTGCAATTTCCTATGTGTGTTCTTGTAGCATCCCAGGCAAAACAATCCCGAGGTGGGGGATTTTCACCGTTGGACACCAACCTCTGCCTTTCTTTTCAAGAGAGAAACCCAAAGCCAGTTTAAATGTACACACACTTTAGAATTCCATCCTCACCACTAGGGAAGGCAATGATTTAACCATACAGCCTGGATCACACTGGGGATTCCTAATCAGGCAATGCAATTAGTGCTCATCTGTACTTTTTTCTACTGTGTCATCTCTTCTCAGAGGTCTCCAGTCTTGTGTTCACTATTTTTAATTTCCTGGATAAGTGTATTATAAAAGAACTTTTTCCAGGTTTTCATTTATTAATGAGAGATACCACATTCCCCAGAATTTCACAGGGAGGTGAAATGTAAGAGAAAGCATATAAAGCACACCTGTCTGTATAAAGCCACTCATATGGAGAGCTCTTGTGTGCTAGTGTGGGACTAAGAGTAGGCTGACTTCATCCCAGCTTTCACATTTTGTACGTCTGTCTTGTCCAATCTTACTTCTATTCATATTTCTCTACAATAAGATGTTTTTCAATAATTCTGTGTTATTGATCAAACCAAGCTTATATCTCAACTGCCTTAAAAAAAATGCAGTCCTGTACTGGAATTTACAAACAATAATAATAATAATAATAATAATAATAATAATAATAATCTTTCTGCTGGCTTTGTTTTGAGCTTCATCCAATTTAACTACACCATGGCTCCTTGCAGTTTTATTTCAGAGATGTTTGCTTAATCTATTAATTCAGGGTTTTTTGCAGTTTCAGAGTAAGATTCTGACTGATCATCAGTGTACTTCAGTATAATGTGGCTGCCATGTTCTGCAAGATGTATAATGAATTAGTACATGTAATTGTAAAGAGTAGAGATGATTATAAATACTAAGGGAAAATAACAAAATACATGAAAGAAACAAGTAGAGGCTTAATAAAATGTTAATGACAGTGGATACTTAAAATTATTTACTTAATGATTGATATAAATTGATATAAATAGATCATATTATATCTTTTCACTGTCTTCAGTTATAATTTTTGATTGTAAAATTGATTATTTTTTGTTTCCCAATTCAACATCATATGAATAATACAAAATAGTGATCTGCACTAGAAAAACTTGGTGGCTTCAACCCCTCATGTCCTCCTCAGGATGGCAGATATTATCTGGCCAGGTTATCCCTCCCAGGGACCCACTAGTTAACAGGGACAGATCTCCTCCAGAAGGTGATTCAGAGCATGACTTTAGCTGAGGTGAACTGTGTTTGTCCTCAAATTTGCTTTTCTTTTGTGCAAATCCCTACTTCCATTTACCCTTGTTGTTAGACAGCTGGTAACCCAATGAGTTTGCATTACAGTACTCAAGCTTGCACAAAGAATGATTGCTCCTAGTAAATAAAATGCTCATTTGCCCGGGTTTTCTCACAGTGATCATTGCATCTAATTTTATTGCTTTGCTGGTGAAAACCATAACATAGGACCTTTCCCTTTGTAAATGAATTATTAGCCAGCAGGAAAAATCAGCTGCGCACTGCTCAGTATCACTCAGTTCCTCAAATAAAGCCCCAAATTCTGAGCTACAGAAATGTTTTTACTTATATTTTAAATGAATATGTTTGAGCATGTGTGTAAATAGTTTTTGGGTTTGTTGGGGTTTTTTTTTCCCTTTGTAGACATATTTCATGGTAAGGCTCACTCCACAGACACATTTCTCTCTCTTACATATGTCTCATGCTTTCACTCTTACTGGAAGCACTGAGGAGTGCAAAAATTCAGGTCAAACTCTTGTAAGGAGGAAATTAATTCATAAATGTCACTATGTCTATGTAGGATATTGTGATTCAAGAAAATTTCAGCTCTGGAAAGTCAACATCTAACATAATTTCATCCTTCATTGAGAAGTCTGCCACATTATGAAACTACAAGGAAGAATGACACACAGAGAAATTAACAGCATTATATTTAGTAACAGACAAGTTATAGAATGTGAAATTTTTTATATGACTGAAAGACTATTATATTCTGGAAGAGACCATTCCTTTTCTTACCAACTGGAAAAATTCTTTCTGTTGCTTATTCCCACCATGCAATAAAACCCCCTGCATGCTTCATAAGTCTGAAGTGTCAACCAGTTGCTCATAAAAAATGCCTTTTTCATGGCAATGGTATTACAGGTATTACTGTAAAGATATTGTTTATGAGATGCCATCCTTGTTAGTCTCAGGTTTCTTAGGATTTTGGGTGGGTTGTGAGGGGTTTTTTTGGGGGGGGGTGGTTAGTGGGGCTGGGTTTAGGGGGGGGATTTGTTGATTTTGGTATTGTTGGGGCTTTTGATTTGTTTTTTGTTTTATGTGGTTTTTTTCTGGAGGGGTCAGTTTCTTAACTTGGGCACAGATGTGGGACTTGAGCAGATGGTGACAGTTCAGAAGGAAGTCCTGGTACTCTGTGATGATACAGTTTGTGTAGTGTTTTGGCAGCTACTGCCACCCTATGGTTTTCCATAATGGATGAATGCTGCAGAGCTTTAATGTGTTGCATTTCTCCAGAAACCTCTTACAGGTCAGAGAGAAGACAAAAGATATGCCTTTTGTCTTACTCACTCCTTTTCAGAAAAATCCCATCTGCAAAGAAAATCAAGTACAGCATGAGAGGCCATAGGTGGCATTAGGATGGTAGAATCTTTTCCACTGCATTTACAACTATGTAATTGAATATTAATATTGGTTCCAAGGGTTTTCACTAACTGATTATATCTGCTTTGGCAGGATAGATTTTACTCTTTTTTTTTTTGGAACTTCAAAACGTACATCTGGAGAAAGCTTCCAAAACCCATTTCTTAAAGTTACTGCTGCTTTGGGAGCCTGTGTTTACATCATGGATGCCACATATAGACAGATCTGGGTTAAAGCAATCTGGTCTAAGCAGAGTGTCCTCAGAGCATTGCTTCCAGCAGAGCTCTGCCCTCCAGACACCAGCAAGTGCCCAGCCACAGGCTCTGATGCAGAAGGAGGACGTTTCAGACACCATTATTCCACTCACTGCCCTCCTTCAGGCCAGGGAATACCCTTTGCGTGGAGGAAGACTTTTTTATTCTTTTGAGGAAGCGGCAAGAGGGATCACCTCTCATGTTGTATATCTTCTCTTTGGGACTGGAAGCTTCTTTCCCTTTCACCAACCTGGCTGAAACCAGGCAGCAATGTAGGCTATAGAAAATAACTCAGCTGGCTTGGAGGCAGGGATATGGGACTCTCTCATATATTGTAAGAGTACAGGCATAGGTTTCCCTCATATATTATTGGGGACTCTCGAGTTCCATCCCCTCTGCCACACCCAATCTCACACCTATGGAGCGCACGAACTCTGAAGTGCACCCACTGCTCTTTATCGTTCTTAGCCGACATGGGAACTGGATGTCCTCTCCTTAAGCCGGATCCCAAACCCCGCTGCGGGCGGCTCAAGAGCCGGCTCTGGGGCTCCCCGGAATCGGGGCACTCGCTCCCCGCCGCAGCCGCGGTGCCGGCACCCCGCGGCATCCCTGCCCGCCCGCCGGGCTCTGCGGGCGCTCCGTGACCCTCCTGGGGCCGGGCAGCTCCTCTCCAAAGCCACCTGTAGCTACGGCTCATTTCCCCGCATTTCTCCGAAAAAGAGCTCTTCTCAGCCCCGCTCCCTTCCCGGGTGCTTTACTTGAGTGAACCAAATGTCCATGTATTAAGAGCGGAGATGGTGCCTTTTGGGAAAGGTGCAGCGTTTGCGTTCGCTGTCGCCTCCGTGCGCCCCCCCGGCGGGCAGTGCGGGACCGGAGGGGTGTGTAGGGCCGGCTCGGCCGCCCTGCCCCCGCCCCGGGGCGGAGCTGCCGCCCCAAATGAGGTGCGATTTCACCTTTGGGCTCGTCTTCCCGGAGCGCCACTGGAATTACGGTCGTCCCGGTCCCCGCTCATGGCTCTGCGCTCCGCCGGTGGTCCCCGCTGCCAGCCCCGACGTGGAACGGCCGCATCCCCCCTGTGAAATGCGGGCAGCGGGATCTCCGCGCGGGCGGCGGGAGCCGCTGTTACGCCTGTCGGAGTTGAGCACGGAGGGAGGTGAAACAGCCACCTGAACGCGGAGAAACACCCGAACCCACAACAAGTAGTCTCGCCTGGCAGAAGCCGCTGTCGCTGCTCCGGCAAAGGTAGCGGCGGGGCGGCGGGAGGAGCGCGGGGCTGGCGGGGAGCGGGAGGCTGATCCCACCTGCCCTTCCCCGAGATGCGCGCTCGCCTTCGTGATTTGTCTGAGAAAGTAGCGAGCCGAGCTCCACACAGACAGCTTTTCCTAGAGTATGCCTGCTGCCTGCGCTGGTGGGGTGCTCTGTATTTCTTCCCAAAAAGCAACCCTTTCCTCCCTCCCACGGTGGGGGTGGGGAGGAAGAGAAAAATATCTAAGCCTAATTTTTTCCCCCTGGTTAAGCTGTTAGGACAATAAAAGATAGATGCCCATTAAATAATTAACCGTACACTTTCTGTTCCATCAGCTCGGTTCACACAGCCCCGCGAGGGAGAAGGGGGTGGGGACGGTGGCGGATCCATAGGCGGTCGAAGCAGCGGCAGTGCCATTTCGGTAGCCTGCTTCCAGGGGAAGCGGGAGGCAGCCCGGAGCTGTGCCCGGAGCGGGCAGGCGGCACAGCCCTTCGCGGCGGAGCGAGCGGAGCTGGCCGGCGGTGGGTGCCGGGCCGGGCCGGGCCGGGAGGGCTCTCCCGGAGTGCGGGTCCGCGGGAGATCGTGGGAGGGGTCTGGGACAGGCCGTGACCGCGGGGAACGGTCCTACGGTGGTGCTTGTGGGGCTTCTCCTCGATTTCTTCTGTTTGCGTTTAAGGCAGAGGCTCGTTCCCCACGGACCTGCCGGCGACCGGCTGCCCCCCGCCCAGCGACCGGCGCGCCCCCCTCCCGATCCGCGCCGCCGCCTCCCGCGCTCTCCCCAGTCATGTCCCACCCGGAGCGATGGGGAAGCTCGAGGACAACGAGAGGGTGATCCTCAACGTGGGGGGCACGCGGCACGAGACCTACCGCAGCACCCTGAAGACCCTGCCGGGGACCCGCCTGGCCCTGCTCGCCTGCGAGTCCCAGAGCGAGTCCCCGGGCGGCGAGGAGCCGCCGCCGCCCCCCAACCCGCCGCTGCCTCCGGCGGGCGGCTGCCCGGAGCCCGGCAGCGGCTGCAGCCCCCGGGGCAGCGGCGGCGCCAGCGAGTTTTTCTTCGACCGGCACCCGGGGGTCTTCGCCTATGTGCTCAACTACTACCGCACCGGCAAGCTGCACTGCCCCGCCGACGTCTGCGGGCCGCTCTTCGAGGAGGAGCTGGCCTTCTGGGGCATCGACGAGACCGACGTGGAGCCCTGCTGCTGGATGACCTACCGCCAGCACCGCGACGCCGAGGAGGCCCTCGACATCTTCGAGGCACCCGACCTGCTGACTGGCGAGCCGCCCCCCGACGGCGACGACGACGACTTGGCCGCCAAGAGACTGGGCATCGAGGACGTGGGGGCGGCCGCCGAGGGCAAGGGCGGGCGCTGGCGGCGGCTGCAGCCCCGCGTCTGGGCGCTCTTCGAGGACCCCTACTCGTCCCGCGCCGCCAGGGTAAGCGCCGCCGGCCGGCGCTCCCAGCGGGCGCTGGGGAGGCCGCGGGGCTGCTGGGGCCCCGGAGCGGGAGCCGGCATGGCGGGGAGGCTGCCCCGCTCCGGGTGTGCCCGCAGAGGGGATGCTTTGGTGGGCCACTGCAAGGGAGACATCGGCCCGCGTGGGGTGGTGATGCTTGAACCCGGTACGGCTGCAGGCAATGCCAGGCAGCACGGGGGTCCCGCTGTGCCAGCATCCTTCCCCTGGGAGTGTGCGGGGCTGAGAAAGGGAGCTGTGCCCCGAGAAGGCTCCAAGGGAGCCCAGAGTCAGCCCCTGGCCTGTGTGGGGTGTGGAGGGGTGACTCACTCACTGGTGGACCTGTTTGTGTGTGGGTGTGAGCAGGAGCAGCCCCAAGGCACCCTCATCCTCCCTGAGCGCCTGCGTGAACGTGCCTTTGGGGCCGGGGCAGGTGGCCTGAGGTCTCGGGTTTGGGGTCAGGTGGTGACAGTGACACCGGAGAGCGACCTCAGTCCATTCTGAGCTTTGCTCTGTCTGCGCTGGTAGGTGATCCTGGTTCAACAAAGCAAATGTGACAGGGGGTCACCCTGTCTCTTCCTCCATTGATTTCTCAGGGTGACCCTGACTGGCTCAGTGACTCAGGGACTGGGGAGAAGACAGTAAGTGATCATACTGACTTTCTTTTACTTAGATAGGGGTTTTAGGTTTTTATGCTCACTACTTCATACTTTGATGAGTTGGATTTTAGTTCTGTCTTTTCATTGCAGTTGTCAGGGGTGATGAGGGTTTGCTTTCTAACTCAGGGCTTTGGTGCAAACAAATGGTTGTAATTCCTTTGAGAGAAATATGCAGTGGTGTCTCTAATTTAACCAGAACAGCAACCACCAGCAAATCCTCCCTCCAATACAAGACAAAGGACTTGTAACAGGAAATGCTTGATTATAAAATGGCAATAAGTATTTTGTGGCGTATTTATCAGGATTTCCATGAAGTATTCAGAGCTAAACCTCATTTTGCAGAAAGTGTAGTTATGGTGGGTGTAATCTCCTAATCAGCTCCACTTATTCTGCTGGCAGTCTCATAAATGTGCACTTAAGTTTGTGGTTTAGCGACTTCTGGAATTGTACCCCATGACATGATGCAGTTTCTGCCCCCTCACCCTATGAACTTATTGAGGTAAGTTAAACTGAAAGTAAAGGTCCTCACACTTACTACTGTCACTTACTGAGTGCCAACGTTGTTTGTTTTTGACGGTTGCCTACCAGTATGTTTTCCCTCAACAGCTGGCTCCAGTTGATTCTTAAAGTATGTTTTTAATAAATAATGGGTTCTGAAGAAAAGTTACCAGAAGTGTCTATCTTTGCTCCTCAGAGCATACCCACATCTCAGCTGTCGGGATCCTAAAGAAAATGTGGCTGTCAGTTACCTGACAGACAGACTGTAGTGTGAGCAGTGATTGCCCTGCAGGTTTTCTTTCACCTACTGTCTTGTGGAAAGTTGCTGACAGTGTCAAAACTGCAGCTTTGGTGACAGAGAGTCTTCCTGCTCAACTTTTCTGGAGAACTCAGGAGTACGGAGTAAGTGTTAAATGGAAGATACCAGGAGAAGTAGGAAGGTAGGCATGCCTACCTTGGAGTTAAAGTTGGGTTTTCTGTCCAGTCTTTGACAGGAGCTATAGGCACTTGCTTTCCAAATTTTCCATCTGTACTAGGTCATCCTGAACCATTAGTGGCTTGGGTGAAGATATTTCAGGTTTGCAAAATGAATACTGTAATTAACACTATAGTGGGAAAATGCAGCACTGCAGTATTAATCTCTTAGAAGGCAAGAGTATTTACCTTTTTATAACTTAACTGGTTTTAAAGATTTTATTGTGATTTCAAACCCAGGCAGCCAGAATAAGGCAGTGTCAGAACCATAATAACAGCGCGTCTAAGTCTGTAATTTCATTTTCTGAAGATCTACAGTTGATCTTTCAGGTAGGGAGACAATTTCGAGAATTTCTGGTGAGTTTTAAAGCATTAAAGTGAATTTGTATTTAAGGACTTGCATGCACTTAGTAAGCACTCTTGAGCACAGTAATTTCAGGTGATGGTAACCTTAGTTTGAAACTGAGACATTGTTTTTCCATACCTGAATTGAGAGCCCTTATTTTCCCAGTATTCTGGCAAATACACTCTTGTTTTATGTCAGCTGAGATGATGACTAACTCTGAAAACATTTGAGTGAAATCCTGGGCTTACTGAAATCAAGACGAAACTCTGTGAACATCATCTTTGCCTCACAGTGTTAGTTACTGACTCATACACCACTGAGATTATGGTGGGACTGCTTAGTGGTAAACTTTCCTAAGAACTGTGATAATGATTTTCTTTTAGCATTACTGATTTAGGTTCACTAGTGTCTTTTTTTGGGAATTATGATGCTGATAAAAATAGGGTATTTTCTGTTAATGAAATGGTACTTAATATTTGTGATTTTCTTTATTTGAAACTGTGATCTCTAAAAATAGAAATTTATAGAAATTCAAATATAAGTTGCCATGGTAACCTCTTTGGGGATAGTGCACGCACAAGATTATTCTAGCAAGACCATCCAGTGATGTTATATAAATAGTGGAACTAGTTTGTTGACAAGAAGGTTTAGTTTAGTCAAGATTCTAAAAAAATTCAACTTTTAGTGTGTGCAGTTTCGTAGTCAGATAGCGACATCTACTAAACATGGGGTTTGTAAATATGAAATACAATCCATGTATATATGATTGCTTTGAAACCTGCAACACTTCCCTTTGTTTCCCAAGTTTAGGAGTTAGGTCTGAATGTTATTTCTGTCTTCATATTATCGTTTTGGATTTCACAGACCATGAAATGAAATTAGAGTGCAGTCCTTCTCCTTTCACTCCACGCGTAATGGAACGATCATTCACAAAAGGCTGTTTGACACAATGCTGTTAATGTAGATGTGGAAATCTACTGGCATAAGGTTCTCTCACAGGAGGAGGAGTGCTGGGTGACTAAATCTTTGTGTGTTGGTTTAAACCTGTCTGAAACAGGCACCTTATCTGACTAAAACCTGTGCACTGTTTTGTTGGTTAATATCTGTGAGTGATTTTGGTGTCCAGTGGCTCCTAGGTGCCAGGCACTTGTTTGAAAGCACAAGAGGCAATATTGACTGCTGAGTTCAAAAAGTGTCTGCAGGTGTCCAGCAGGGACTGGAATGCCAGTGCTCATCACAGATATCATATTTCAAAGTAATTACCTCTAAAGCCTTTTTACTTTTGAATAGTAGTTGTAAAATGATGCTGTTTAAAGATGTAATTGGTATTTGTCATTGATTTTTCCTAAGAATTATGGATTACTCCTGTACTGGGTGCAGGAATGCAAAAATGGCCCTGAAATTCACCAGGTCCATAGCTATATATCCTTAATATTTTGGGGAGACTGTGAATCTCTTTGTGGATAAGCAGTGTGGGAGTCAGCATGGCCCAGGGCACTTGAGCTGGCACTGCTGTTTGCAGCAGCTGAAGGCAGCTTACACAGCCCCTTTGATAGGGTTTTTATCTCTAGGAAAGATAATCGTTACTTAGTTTACAAGGAAATACAAATCCTAATTAGCAAGTATTTGTCAAGTTTGCTGGAAGTAAATATTCACTGCAATGCAAATAAACCCACAAAAGCCTTGCAGTCTAGGCATCAAGATATATCTTGAAAGTGTTCTTAAAAATACTGATGCTGCTTCATAGTGACATGGGGAGCTGTATTTGAGCAGTGGGTGGTATTTTTGGAGGGAAAAAATACCACCCCCCTCTACTGCTTTATATGATATTTAGTTGTCAGAGATTCCTTTCAGTGACCTATTGCATCTACACCAGCTTTGGACATTGGGTGAGGTGAAGAATCAGCTGAAATGAGTGGAGTGGGAGAGGGGAAAAATATGGTTTTATAGATTCCCTCGAGGCTAAAGATACAGAAATTATGTTGGAGAACATTCTTAACAAAGATAACTTAGGTCGTTATGTGGTGGCTTGCTTATGTTTTCTCCAGGTACCTAGATACCTGTTTTGATACCTGTCAAGAAAGCCTTGATTTAGGAAGCCTGTCATGTACTATGGTGAATGATTGAAGTGAGTTATATTTTTAGGGCTTTGCCTGTTCTGATGAAAGACAGGTTTTATTTTTGGTGGAAATAACACTGCTGCATCAGTCTGAAATACTGTGAATGGAGTGGTGGAGGTACATTGATCTCAGAATATATGTTTGTAGATTAATAGTGAATAGCAAAGATTTGCTATCTTAACTGATAGGATGCCCTTTAATAAATAAATGGAAATCTTTACTCTGTCTTTTATTCAATGAGGAAAGCAGGTATATTTTGGATTTTACCATTCAATTATTAGTTAGGCAGACATCTGTCTAATAATGGCTCAAGGGAAATAGTTAAGGTTGACACCTCAAAGAGTGTATTCCTTTTGTTGGTAATGAAAACACTGGATTTATTTACATGTGAGAAAATATTCAATTACATTAAATTAGTGAGAAACAGTCATTCTGCTTGAAGCATTTATGCTGTGGGAGCTGTCTATTTTAAAGACACATCAAGATATGTTCTTAATGACAAAAATCATACTGCATTAGCGTTACAGATATTCATACACTATGTAGCTTCATGCATACATGGGCTGCCCAAATCACATTGTAAGTAATTTTTATTAATTTAATTCTGGCATGCTGGCTTTTACAATTTTGACTGGAAATTTTAGCATAATACATGATGTATAATCAACTAGCTTGATCTGCCCTAAGTGTAAATGGTTTCTGATGGTACTGACATCAGAGAGGTATAATCAGCAAGATTTCTGCCTTCCTAACTTCTGCCTCTTCCTCTACAGCTGTTCTGCCTGATGCTGCTAGTGTTTCCATGGAAACAAGCCAGCTCTTCGCTTCCTCTTCCCATTGAAAACAGCCTTCTCACTGTCACTTATTCATCTGGGAAAAGGATTTTGTCATGGCTCTGACATAAATGACACAGAGATGATCTGTCCTATCATTTCAGAAATGGATGCTATTAGATATGTGCATACAGCCAGATTGTCCTTCAGTGACACTAAAATAATTTGGTTAATGGACTCAGGTTGAATTTGCTTTGGTGTAACTGGGAGTGGAAATCAGCTAATTAGACATAGCCCAATATAGTAACAGTGTGAGAAATATTTTAAATTCAGAAATCTGGCAGACAATGTTCTCTTTTTTTATGTAGTTATTATAGATAGTAGTATTTGTCATGTTTGTTTACAGTGATAAAATTCTCAAATGCTTTACTTTGAGGATGAGAATTTATTCTCAAACTGATTAGGATGGTGGTGGGAGGAATAGCTCACAACTTGGGATGAATATTGTATAGGTTTCAGTGCTACTGTCAGATGAGGAATCAGTTATCATGCACATCATGTGATGCAGTCAGAATATGAAATAAGTGATGCAAGAAAACTGGTATCTTCAAGGTCCTTTTAAGGTGTTTGGTACTTAGTCCAAAGTAAATATACCAATCAATACCCTGTGAAGAAAACAGCATTTTTGCTTGATTTGGAGAATTTGTGTTAAGTCATAATTGAAAAAGTTCAGAACTCAGACAACTTCCATATCCTTGATTAATATCCTTCACTGTAGGGACTTTAATATACTATAAGAGAAGTATGTGTAAAATTTGCCTATTCTTCTCTGCCTCAGTGATCATTGGCAGAATATTATTCCCTTCCTGTGAAGGTGCCTTGCAACTGGGGTAGAAGAATAAGAGAAGAGGAAAGGCTCCCTCTGTAAATTTTTAATGTTTTAGTAATCTCTTATAAAAGTGGTGTCCAGTAGTTTTAAGATGGAAGAAACAAGTTCTTCTCATGATCAAGTGCTGTTTCAGCATTGTTCATTTCTCCAGAGATGGTTCCTGCTTGTCCTATGATTGGGATTCGTGGCTCGTCTTAGGGAAGGAAAGTTTCCTTCAGCCATGACTGGAAAGAGAGGGTTTATGCTCTTTTATATTTAGCATCCAATGGAGGTAGTGTGTTCCCTTTTAATTTTAAACTTTTCTCTAGACCTCACTTCTGTCAGCATGGTTTATGTAAACTTACTGATTCAGTGTAAAAATTTGTGGGGATTGCTGCAGAGTTTCAGTGGTGGATTTTTTTTTTTTAATTGTGAGTAAATTAGTTAGGCAAATTAAATATGGGTATAGTAATATTCAGAATATCAAGCTATCGGCTGTCAGTCTACTTAGTGTATTTGTTATAGTTATACAGTTCCTTTACATACTCTTGTTCTTTCACAAGTGCACACTTTTCCAGTATAAATCAGTAATTACACAGGAATAAAAAATTTATTTTAAGGAAATGTTAAGCAAGACTATTCAATGATTTTATGTGGAGAGGAGATAAGGGATCTACGTCCACTCATATGTGTGCTCTTGCTTCCAAAGAGCCTTCTCCCTTACGTGAGGGCTGAAACACGAGGATATTTCACACGTCAGAAATAATTTATTCTGGTGAACAAAATATTCAGTTGGGGTAATGTGCAAGGACATAGTGGTATAAATTTAGCTTGGTGATATTTATCAACGTGATCAAAGGGATTCAAGTTGTACTGATGACCTGGTACATTTTTTCCCTGTAGTGGTATACATGTGTATATGTTGATATAACTAAATGGTAATTTTGTCAGATGCTATAGAAGTAGCTGTAGAGAATGAGCATGAATCACACGGTTTTGGGGTTTTTTTGTTTTGTTTTATTAATTTGTTTAATTAACATCTTTGTTGGTACTTTATGATGACTAAAGCAGTTTGGAAAGAAAAAATACACTTCCATCTGTTAATCGGAAGTGTTAAAAATAGAATGCCATCTAATCACATGAAATACAATGTCTTGTGATTTGTCATTTGCTTTACAGATTTCCTGGCTGAAGTGGTGGCTTGAAGCTTAAAAATCAAATAATCTAATTATGTATTATAGTAGTGTGTTGTTATTCCCCCTGCTGCTTTTAAGTTGAAAATTCTGAGGTGTTGCTGTGGTTTTGGTCTTTTTACCAGTAGGTTAATTATTACAGTAGTATGATAATTCACTTCTTTCTTGTTACAGACAGCCTTTTGTAGTTTCTTAGTGTTTCTTGGTGAAACTTAGATATTGGTTCTTTGATATATTCCAGCAAAAGGCTGTATACAGGGAAAAGTCTCTTAGCCCAATGCAGAATAGTGTGGTAGAGTTCATTAATATGCATGAAGTATGACACTCAATATGATCTAAGCTTGTTTCTGAAAAAACAGAAACAAACTTAGATCATATTGAGTGTAGTTTTAAATAAGTATAGTTTAAAGTGTTTACATTTTCATTAGTGTATAGCATAGAGAATTACATTTTTCCACTCTGCCTAGTCTTTATAAAAGGGTAAATATCCCTTGAAGGTTGTGCATTTGGCTTGGATAATTTTTAGAGTACTAAAGATACAGTAGATATATAGCAGTAAACTTCTTTTTAACTGTTTAATTCTTACCCTAAGAGAAATAATTCTTCTTTGGCAATGACTTTCACCCTGCTGAAATGCTTGTTTTGATAAAAGCACAAGGCTATTCCAATATTAGGGATCTGGTAGTACCTGGGATTTTAGAGCAACAGAAATCAAATGCTGAAACTCAGTTAATGGCAGAGAAAATTGCATTGGAGAAGATGAAATGTAGTGGAGTTGAAAGAGGGGGCTGTGGAACAGTGCTGTGAAGTGCTGGGTACATGTTGTTGCCATAGTGCAGAGCACAGGCTGAGTCTCTGAGAGGTTTGCAAGGGGAATGTGTTGGTGCCTGGTGCAGCCCTGGGCGAGAGTGTAACCATCCCCAACAGCACCCTGCTGCTGCTGCTGGGCACTCTTGAGGGGTGTCACATTCCTGTTGGCCTAAGTAATTTCTCAGATTGTGAATATTCACAGAATATATTAGGCTTTTGTATGCTGTGAACTAAAAGATTGAGGATAATCAAGTATGTAGTAGTTAATATTTTATATAAAGCCTGTGCAGTAGCAAAACTTTAATGTACAGGAAAATGTAAAAATATTTTTGAAGTATACTTTATGAAGTATAAAGTATACTTTATACTTTGAAGTATACTTTATGAAGTATATTTTATGTCTGAGTATAAATTTTCTTTAGTTCTTAGACAATATCAAAGGAGATGTCCTCAATAGTCCTTACTTTTACATAGGTATTTAAAAATTCTCTGAACTTTTCAAGTGAGCAGTAGTCTTTATTGGGTGTTGGTAATCCTACTAATATGAATGGCAATTATGTTTAATAATTGGTTTCAGGAGTATCTTCATTTTCCCAGGATTAAATGCTAAAATCTGAAAGAGGTGATTTTGATATTTTTTATTAGTAGCATCAAAAGTGTTACACAGGTCTTTTTTGTGATAGGAATTTTTCAGTATTCTAACTTTAATCCAGATATGGTTTGGAGAAGAGCCTTATTTGTCCTCCTGGTTTCTGGTCTCATTTGAAAAATAAATTTTCTTGCATTTGCAGTTCTAGATCTGACACCTACTGTCAGATTTTCATTTGAATTTTAGGACGTAATTGATGCACAAGCACATCTGAATTTCACCTTGAACATTCTTCTCCTGGTCTGAAAAATTATTTTAAAAAATGGTAAATAACTCAGTTGGGATGGAGTTATGCCTTTCTATAGCTTTCTGAGAAGGGAAAATGGAGAAGGAGGTGCTGATCTCCTGATATTCAGTAACAGGATGTTGGAATGATGCAAAGCTGTGTCAGAAGTTTAGGCTGGACACTAGGAACCATTTCTTTACTGAGAGGGTGGTCACACACACTGGAAAGGGCGTCCTAGAAAGGTGGTCAATGTCCCAAGCCTGTCAGTGTTTCAGAGGAATTTGGGCAGTGCCCTTAAAACCAAGCTTTAACTGTGGATTCAGCTGTGAAATGGTCAAGCAGTTGGATTAGATGTTTGTTGTAGGACCCTTCCAACTGAGAGAATCTATCCTATTCTAAAGAAGTAAGTTCTGGTTTTCCAACCTTACTTTCTTTCCCTTACAATGGAAAATCAAGTTCTTTTATCTAGTAATGATAGTGTTTCATATTTTCATAGTTTAAAAACAAAAGTGTATATAGTAAAAGACATATAATAAACGACATCAACTTTTTTTAGGGTAAAAATCAAACAGGGTAGGATTTCAGTGTAGGTTTTGAACATCAGCTTTGCTGTATAATTCATTATCACTTCATTATATGGTAATACTGTATGTTAAATTGATTTAAATTCTTAAGGCATCTTAATTCTTTTGCCCAGTGAATTTTATTGCTGGCTGTATTAAGAGATGGTTTGAATATAGTTCAAATTTGACAATTGAGACTCTTGTCAGCAAGACAGAGTTATTTTCCTGATTGCCTAGGTGATGTACCTGTGCAGCTTGGAGAAGAAATGGCTGTGGTTGTCATTCCTCCAAAACAGGCATGTGAAACTAATAGTGCAGTGACCTGTGAATGGTCAACGAAACTGGTTTGATGCATTGCAGCTGCAAGGTCTCCTTGGTTAGTCATTGCATTTTTAAAATTGGTGCTTTGATAGCAGAAAAAATGAAATGGGAGGAATTAAAAATGAAAATAAATATTTAATAACAGGGAAAATTGTGTCTTGGGAAAAAAAAAAGCTGCTACGGACTGAAGCAAAGTGTTTTCATTGTCTTGGTTTGTCAAATATAGCCAGCCAAACCTTAAAACTGGTTGCATGTGTGTTTCTTTTGACTGTGTTCGACAATTTCTTTTGACTATGTTCACTGTTTTAAGGATGGAAGATGCAGAGTTTTTGTGAACTGCAGGTTTATCAACTTCTTGCTTCAATTGCCATTTCTCTAATGGCAATTGTGAGATGGGAGCTTTGATCTTTCTGTCTTTTGTGAGATGGGAGCTTTGATCTTTCTGTCTTTTCAAAATTACTTCCCTAATGACTACATTATGACATTTTTGAAACAGCTATGGTAAGTAGGTACAGTCTGCACCTCCATCCAGGAGCTGTGACAGCAGTGCGTGTCTCTTAGAACTATCATTGAAGGCTCTCAGAATTGGTTCTTACTTGCTTCTTCACTCTTCAGCTGCACTGCATTGCATTCAGCATCTTGCACTGTCACCGAGCCAATGACTAGCTATTCTAGTGCTCCTGAATCAATGTCTTTTCCAATGCTTTTATATTAAAATTTACCATTTTGCTATGGCTTGAAGTGCAATGATAGCTGTAGATACCCATCAACTTTAGTAGCTGTGTTAGCAATTTTTCTTTGAAAGTGTGATAGCTTGTCTCACTTACTGAAATGAAAACTCTGCAAAATTCCAATGACTTTGTATTCTCAACAATTGAAAGACATTTAAATTTAGTATTTGGTAGCAGAAATGTACGCATTAGTTTCTAGAGAAGTGAAGATGTAGTTTATGTTGGGTTTGTATTTCATTAGAGCAACCTCTCTTGCAATGCAGTCCTGACAGATTTGTGAGATGAAGGCATTACTCTTTGAAAAGATATCTGCTTTCTTCAAATATCAAGAGCTAATTTTCGTAAAAGTGAAGAAATATTAAAATCCTATTTTGTACTGCTGCTGTTTGTATGCTCCTTGAAAATAAGGATCAGGAGGTGCCTGTTAGTAATTATAATGAACAAACTTTGCAAATCTTATTTTGTTTGTTTACTGGCAAAGCAATTTTAAAATAACAAGGTAATTGTTACAGTTTCCTAATCACAATATATGAGTAATATGTTGCCTCCAGAAACCCAAGCCTTGTCTGTGGTTGGGAAAGTCCCTGAAAAAGTGGAGACTAAAGGAAAGTGTGTGACCTAAATTTTTCATTGCAATTCTACTGTTCAGACAAGTAGTGTGATAATTGTGTGCACTGAAGAAATGTGAAAATGTGGTGAAATGCAAGTGTGAGACAGGAGGGAGAATGTTTGGGATCCTAGTGCTTTCACACTTCAGGTGATCTTATCCATATATATACAAATGTGGATGCAAGTATTTGCTGTGTGTGTATAAATGTATGTACATGCACAGGCACACACATACATTTATAAACAAACTAATACGTAGGTGTTTCTAACCTGTAATTATGATAAGATTTTCTTTTAATTTTTTTTATTTTCTAATTTGTCCTTGAAGATTTTAGTGAAGAAGGCTGCATCCTCTATTTAATTATTAATTCAATGTTCTTGCTTTTACATTGCTGGCTGTAAGTTTGAGTGGAGTTTTGTGGACTGTATGAGTATCTTGCTTTTTTAGGCTATGATGAGTCAATCTTACTAGATATGCATCTGTATTACAAAATTGGCATACAGTAATTAATCATTTTTGATAAAAGGAGTAGTGTTCCATTTGTTATAAATATTATCTCACTGAATGTGGGAGAAACCTGAAGGAGTTACATCACTTAAGACATCTTATTTTCTGTGAACTGCTATCTCATTGGTGACTCTCAGGGCTCAATAAAGTTATTCTTGTTTGTTAAAACATACGTTCATTATGATTTTTTATGAGACATTTTAATAAAGTCATGTCTCCCAGGGATGCAGCTTTCCCTCCTTCAGCTTTAGTAGGGGGATATATTAAATAAAATCAGATTTGGCAGTCATTTACATCAGGTCATGTTGATAACACACACAGTGATTTTTCATCTTTGAAGTATTACAGCGGGTTTTATTATTGATCTGTCTTTTTTTTTCACTTAGTTCTTTTTTTTTAAAGGAATAGAGGATCAGTTCAAGTTAAGTTCATACATCTCTGCTTCTTGTGTGGATTATTGACTAATGAGAAGCATAAAACTACAAAACTGACATTTAAGCAGAAGATGCAGAATGCCAATACAGTGAAAGCTGGGAATGCTTTGGAGATTATGTGACAATGAACTGGTCAGGCTTGGAGGGACATTGCGATTGAAGAGGGATCGGGAACTAAAGTGCTAGCAGGGAGTTCTGGAAATCCAGGTTTATGTCTCCTGTGTTTCACCCTTGACTGGAAACTGAGAAGATACAACCATTCTCTTACCTTACAAAAAAAAAAAAAACCAAAAAAAAAAACCCCAAAAAAACAACAAAACAATTAGTGCTCAAATAACAGTTTCTAAAAAAGAAGGACTTGAATTTTTGTTTGTGACTGTAAAATATAGTGCAATGAGAGCTAAGGTGATTTTCAAAGAAGGTTGGGGTTGTTAGCTGGTTTCTGTGCCTGAAAATGTAAGTGTACGTAATCATTTAACAGTCCCTTTTTTCCTTCTTTCTTTCTGTTGTTTTTTTTTTTTCATTCAGTGGCTCTGTGGTAGAAATAAAGTGTGACTGTGTAGCAGTTTGAATGTATGCAGTAATGAGTATGAGAGGAAATCCTCAATGTATTGATAATAGTGTTTGCAGAGCAAAGTTGGAGGAGTGTACTCAGAGAAGAAGGCTTATATCTTACACTGAGGGATACAGAAAAAACCCCAACATTCTAGCTTCCATAAGAAAACAGTAACAATTTTGAGGCAAAGTCTACATGGAAAAAAACTCTTCAGTCATGTTAGTAGTAGTTGCTTTGTTGGATATAAACACAAGGAGATTGAATTAAAATCGTAGAACAGCAGAAAAGACCTTTAAAATCATGAGTTAAGGAGGAGGTTGGCACATACTGGTCTGCCATGATTTTTCTTCCACAATTTTAGTAAGTAAAAAAGTTTGCAGAATTTGATACTGTTCACCGAATGTCTGCAAAGACCTTTGGTATTCAGCCCATGCAGGTAAATTCTAGCACAACAGAATGTGAAGTCTCAAAGTGAAAAATGTTGTTAAATCTTTACAGTTGGCTCTGCTGTCAATTTGATCTGCAGTTTATTAGAATAATGAATATGTTGAATGAGCTCATGTTGATTGTTGCTTGTGTTCTGTAGCTGCTTTCTAGGGGATGCATTTCATCGGGCTTTAAAAAAAAAAGAGGGTAAGATTCCCAGGGCATGGTCAGTGTCATCAGCACTTACAGTAGCACCTAATTTTGTATTTCAGGAGCATTTGTATTAGTTACTGAAAGCTAGTTGCTATTCTTTGCTGCATTTTAATAGGTTAATAGTTTGTACTTAATTACATAGATCAGCATTGGCTAAGCTTACAGCACTGTTGTAATTGAGTTACTGTAAATTTTAGTATGAGTTTTTCAACAGAAGTTGATCCTTAATTCTGAAATAAGACCCATCTTTGTGTCCTGCTTTTCATGTATAAGAGCTCTAGCTGTAAGTTTTCTCCATAGAGATGGATGAATTTTGTCCTATATATGGTGAATGCATTTTCATGAGCAAGATGTGTAATATGTTGCTTAACGGTTTATTGTGAAACAATGTCAAACATTTTGCTTATTTATCAGAAATGTGAACCGTTATCTAATGTGAAAGCCATGAAGAGGAAGAGCATTGCCATCAAAATTGAAGTGGTGTTTTGAAGATTCCTGGGGGCACTTATACTTGGATATTTTTTTTCTCTTTTCTCTCACAAGGGGAAACTGTACTGAGTTACTATATCAGGAAATACATTTTAAGGAAGCTCTACTGAGTTATTACAGGAAATTCATTAATGGTTTAACTGTGGTGTTTTCTGCTGGGGAGCAACGAAGCAAAACAAAACTAACATTGAGTTATGTCTGGCCAAGATTTGAGGATGTGCTGAAAGCATGTGACAGTATTGGCTGAATGAATTCCAGGAGACGGCAGTTGGCAAGCCCTAAGTCTGCTGTGATCGTGGACAGGCAAGCAATTTCTTCATTCAGTTAATTGCTTTGGAACAAACAAGATGCAGGATAAACAAGTGAGCCCGGTGTTTTGTTCTACCTGAAATGAAGGCTGCCTATACTTTTGACAGAGAATGGCTGTATTGTGGGGGTTTCTTCTGGGGCTTTTTAGGTTTGAAAACTCTTTTCTAGTGTGTTGTTAATAGCTGTGTAATACAGGGCTGGATTTCAGCATTGATGCCCAGTACAGAGTAATGCCAAAACTTAAACCAACATACAACATTTTACACTTAGAAATCAATGCACATTCCCAGTCAGTAAACCAGCTGTAAAGTATTTGTCAAGAGAAAATTTATGGCACTATAACTTCATGTCTGTCACATGCACTTTCTATTTTGTTCATATACTGTGCTGATGTTGTGTGTTGTTCTGAATTTGGCAAAGCTGGTTCTGAACCAGGAGTTTAAGGACAGATCTGGTTTCATGTTCATTGTGTATCTTAAAAATCCCCAAACCTTCCATAATAGGAGTTTAATATGAAAAAATAGTTCTGTGTATTTCTAGTTGTCGTTGCAAATTTCTGGCATGAGTGACTAGTTTGACCCTGAAAAAGCTACGAGCTGGTAGCCACGATAATAATTTGTAGTGTGTTTTAAACTGAGTTTGCCACTAGTTTTTAAGAAGGCTCTCCTTCACTCCTCTGATATTTATTAGAGTGAAAACCCTAATGGATGGATCTTCAAGGCTTACTTAGGTAAATACTCACCTTGCTTTTTGTGAAGAGTGGAGTTCATAGTACTGTTCTGTTGAGTCAAGGCTTTTTGTGCGTAAAAGAAGTACACTGCTTCCTGCATTAGTCTGGCAATCTCTGAGTCAGGAAAGGATTTCCTAGAATGTGCAGGGAATACTGGACAAAGTGAGCATTGTCCAACTGGTAAATTAAACATGCTAGAGGATGGAAATGTGCCTATAAATAGGAAACCAATGTGCAAAAAATACATAAAGATCTGGAGGAGAGATAATCTTAGAGGAGAAATCTAATTGGGGAATACTGAAGAAAAGTGATGCATTTGAAATGGCAGTTAAATAAAAAGAAAGGTCAAGAGTGAGAAAAGGAAAGGCCTGTTGGAGAGTGGTGTTTTGTTTGAAGACTATAAATTAAGTATAGCTCCAGAAACTAGGAACTGGTGATGCCCAGGAAATATAGGTTGTGTTGGTTATAGTTGCTTCTGGATTTGTTTTATTCTGCTGCCTAGGGAAGAAATAATACACATTACCAGTTTTGTAGGGTGAAATATTTGCATTTATCACAGTCCTTGGGAATTCTTCAGCTGATTAAAGTATTGGCAGGGGAAGAGAAAGGAGGAGGGCAGGGAGAAGCCTCAGTGTCCATTTGTACAAAGCTACAGTCTTAGGTTTTATTAAACAGTTGTTTTTTTACTTTTGAAAAGCAATATATTAAATCTTTGCATTTACCATGTATCTCTCTGAAGATATATCTGAATGGCAAAACTTCTGTGCACCACTGTAATGGGATCCTGTACATGCATTTGCTTTTTATTTTCTGGGGAGTCCATAGCTCACAATCCTGATGCTGTGCTTAATAGCTCTCTATTAAACATGGTACCTGTTGTGCAGTATCTGTCACTTTTTAGATAAGACATTTTGAAGTAAAATATATAACATATGTAGCATTGAGGTCTGACTATATTAGATTAACTATCTAAGTGTGTACCTGTATGTAGCCATATTAAGAATACTGTTTAAGTGGTGAATTTCAAGAAATTGGAACATTGAGTTGTTTTTTATTTCAGTTCAAAGGAAAGTAAAAAATAGGTCATGTAGGAAGAAGAGAGGCTAATAAGATAAATGTTTAATATTTGAAATTCAGGAAAACCACTAAGTGGCATAGAGTTTTATTTTTAATTTCAAACTCATTAGTTTTTACAAAATGGCCTTGAATAAAATTATCCTAAAGGGACTGTCTTATACATTCTGAGCTGATATACTCAAATGAAGGCTTTTTCTACATCTCACAACCTATTTTAGGGCTCTTGTTGAAAGAACATTGATAGTAAGAATGATGATTCTACTTTTTGTGGCACTAATCCATAGCAGAAGCAGTTCACTCTGAAATTCCCCTTGAAAATAAAGTAAGACTCCTAGAAGCAAGCAAAGGACTTCCAGCTCCAGATCACTAAGAAGCATGATTTCTTTACACAATATCAGAATTAGAGGGGCATGCCAAGTGAACAGTGAAGCAAACTGCCTCTTCTGTGTTGCTCTGAGTATAAAAAGACATTAAAAATCATAAACACTGTATAGAAAAAAATTCTTACTGCCACATTTTAAGTTTACAAAAAAAAAAAAAAAGGACTCTCTAGGATACATTTTTATAATTTTTATTATTTGGTTTAGGAGACTTAAGTGTCCATTCAAATAAGATGAAGAGCAGTAAAAATCAAAAATGAAGCTTGGAGATTTGTAATACGCCTTTTCCTGAATTATAAGTCATGGCGATTAAAGTGTCAGACAGTCTTGGTAATCTGCTTTTTCTGTGTTCATAATCAGACTACTTCATGAAAATTTGAATTATTTTGGAACAAACAGGAAGAAGGGGAACAACTAAATGTTTGAAAACTGATATGTGTGAATGATGATTTTATGACACCTTTTATCAGAGGTTCACTTTAGAATGCCTTACTGATAATTCTGTGGAAATGAAAATTCTGCCCAGATGTGCAGAGTCAGAGACAGTTCTACTTCTCCCCTAAATTTAGATTTTACTTAATTTTTTTTAATTAATGCATATGAATCATCATGATTATATTTCATGAATTTGTTACATTTTGGAACAAACTAATTTTCTTCACGGTATTTTCTACTTTTTCAAATTCACTTATTTTTCTGCTTGGTTTTTTCAGTTTTTTCCCCTCCCTATTATTTGAGGACTCTCTAAATTTAGGTAACCTTTTGCTCCTCTGGAGGAAGATTCATCAGCAAGGCTTCTTCCTGTAAGTGTGGGTTTTATATCTGTAGAGCAGTGGTGTATCTCATGAGTTCAGATATCTGATCCTGTAATACAGAATAAATGGGCAAAGTCCATACCCCCTTCTTTTTCCATTTTATTGAGTATTGTTAAAAAAAGCCATAAATCTCTACAGATAGGCTCACTGTTAAGTATAATGAACAATATTATTTTCTTTTCAAACACAGACTTAACAATCTTAAAACTGCAGAGAGAACTGCATCTAGTTTTTAATTCTCTCTGCAGATCTGTTATGTCCCTGTTACAGAATTCTCTACACAAAGTCTCCCTGAAAAGCTCTCAGATGTTGTGGTATATAATTTCTCAGTTGCATGGCCTGGAGGTGTAATTCAGTGCATCTAATATTAGGAATCTAAGTTCCCCATCTTTGTGATGATTTGAGGTACAGGCCTAGATGATTGAAAATAGCTGAGAGAGATGCATTCATTTGGACACAGTAAACTCTTTTGAGTGTTTTAAATATAATCCTGCTATATGTGTGACTGAAATGGGCAATTTTGCTCTCTACTTCACTGGACTGCATTTGTTTTCCCATATGCTCTACTAGTGTGAACTAAACAATGTGCAAAGTGAAAATTGCATTTGTGGCCTAAATGTAGAATTGGCACTGATCTAACTAAATTGTTAGCTAAAGCTGGTTTGCCTAAATCCATGTAGCAAGCTTCTATGACTATGCTTCAATCATTTAAAGAGTGCCCAGTACTCATTCAACTTAGTTTGGCTTCCAAACCCATTTTCCTACACTTAACAGAGTGTACTGCAGGCTGTCTCTGATGTAAATAAGTTACTTTGCAAATCAGTTTAGCTAAACTGGAGAAATTTCTCAGTGATTTCTGTAAAGGTCACTTGCAGTATTAAAGTGTTCTGACTCTTGTAAGAAATTCTAGGAAGCCACTGTTGCCTGTCTTGAACTATCAGTGTTGGTTCTGACTGCCTGAGATACAGACATGTAACCATAAATGGTTCTCTTGAAGTTGGAATATCTGAGTGAAATCAGGTTGAACTGACTCTTACCTACTTCTGAGGTACTTATTGCTTGTGTTTTGTACTTTTATTTTTCCAGTCCTTGCCATAGCCTCTTCCAGCTGTAGATTCCATGTACGTGCAGACTGATGTTGCCATATGTCTGCACATATTTGGCTTGTGTGTGTTTTGGATGGCACAGCATGAACCCTGGTAGGGGGAGTAATGAGTTCATAATGCAATTCACTGTCAAGTTTGTGACCTCATCTAAGTCTAGCATATTTTAGAGAGCTTGAATGTTCTTTTTTCATCAAGTCAGTAAAATCATCTTTATTCCATTCTTGCACATCTTCTTAATGTGGAGGAACTGTGACAGCTGCCAGCATGCTTTATTGCAATTTATAACATCACATAACCACCAATTGATTTTTTTTTTTTTCACTCCTTGCATTCGTGCTGAATTCCGTCCTTGTTTGCCATGCCCTCCAAATGCCCAATAGAGCCATTGAATTATCTTGGGATGTGCTTTGCCTGCATGGCCCCTGTTGGGGCAGACCTCTTAATCTACGACTTCAATATTAGTGATTTCCATTCCCCTTGGCACACCCCACATTCTGCATTTCCAAGCCAGGGAGCAGAGGCTGGGATGGCTGCATCATATGGGAGGATTTATATGAGGCTGGGGTTTGTTCAGAATCAGCAGAGAAATTCCTGTAGTGAGTAGCAGGCTTGTGTTTTTGTGGTGACTGGCAGCCAGGAAGATCACAGGGTGAGGGTCTGTTTTCCTGTGATGTGTGGGGCAGTGAGAGCAGTATTGAGAGGGCTGCCATGGGCAGCTGCCATGGTAGACCTGTGGAAGTCCATGGCTTTGTTTTTCAGGCCTTTTTTGGTGACAGAGTAAGAGACAGACCAAAACACCAGCAACCATAAAAACTGTTTTTCTACATGAAGGAATGGCAGTCACAGTCAAAATGGACGACAGCACGTTTTGATTCTAAAGGGTATGTAAATAGTCTCTGTTCAAAGGGAAAGTAAAGCAGGGGCTCAGCAGGAAGCCTGGGAAGAGGCTGCAGTAGGCTCAGCTGTGCTGAAGTGATGTTCTAGTGGAAGGCACAACGTGCTTATGCAGCATCATGGTAGCTCAGTTTAGTATCTTTTTATTTTATGAAGCTGGAATAATTCCCTAAGTGTAAATTCTAGTTCTGCTGTTTCAATTTTTGGTACAAGAAACTATTGGGTAACTTTTTGATAGAATAAACTATATTTTTGCCTGTTGCCCTCTTCTTCATTAACTGTCTCCTTTGCAATGCTGTGTATTCCTGTTCATTTTGAGGAAATAAATGTGGCCCTCTGTGTTGAGTGGACTAGTAGGTTATACAGTTGCAGCTTTTATATAATTTTCTGTGTCTTTCTCCCTGGGAAGCAGAAACACCAAGATCTTCAGAAGATTTTGTTGTTGTAGGTAATGGACACGTACTTGTGGCTCTTGTGTATACTCACAATATATAGCCTTTAAATGTAGAAATTGCAGTAAAAGACACTGTTAGCACCCTGAATTAGGGAATGCTGAAATTCTGTGTTTAGCAGTAACACCATCCTATGTGTGTATTTAAGACACAAGATTGTAGTACTGGGGGTACTGTTCACTTAGACTGTGAGGGCTGTTACTGCCTCTACAGTTTGTTCACCATACTCCATTGCATGATAAAGACATATTGGTAGGTAGTTACTAGTTTTTCATGTCCTTATATTTCCTCTAAAACTTTGCAATGGATTCAATATCTGGTGTGAAAAGCAATGATCCCAGTGTGGACTGGGACTTGCTTTCATTTGGGAATACTGTGTGTTCTTTTGTGCTAAAAGGGTTTCCCTTTCATTAGATTATATCTATTCTTTTTTTGTGGGAAGTGAAAATATTCTTATAACTCTCAAAGCCATTGAGTAGATGAAAGGAACAGATTCAGTGATTAAATGAAGAAGAACAAGGTGGTGCTGTAAAGATGACCTTGGTTTTCTCATTATACATATTAAGCTGCCTTCTCAACAAAGCTGTGGGCATCAGCATGATTTGTATCCATCCCAGCTGACTTTTTGTTGGGGTTTACTAATGTGCACACTGGTCTGCATGGACAGTTTGCTGCGTAGTGTTCAGTGGTGTCAGAGTAGACTACAAATGGAGACTTTCTGCCAAAGACCAAGAACTGCCCTCCAAATACTGCCAGAATAAATAAACAATCATGGAAAAACTGCTTCTGAAGAACTCAGCTCCCTATTGCAGCTTTGTTTTTCCCAAAGCTGGAAGCCAACACTTAATTGTCTTAACTGCAGTTAATGACTTCACCCATTTCAGAGAAGACTGTCTCCTAGTTTTTTAGAAAAAGAGATTGCTTGTCTACATGTCATTGTAAATGCCAGAAATATGAAAAAACCCCCCCTTGATTTAAATTTTAAAGCAACAGTTCTTGCCAGTAGGACCCTAACCTGGTCATGCAATGTGTGGCTGCTCATCATCATCTTCAACATCTTTTGTTTCCTATTTATATTATAGTTTCCAGCAAATGAGATGAATTGTGGGAACCAGGTTTGCTGCTTTACTGGATGGTGAATGCTTATGTAGTACATTAACCTCATACTGATGTATTTCTTTAATTAAGTTTGTTCCCAAGTAAAGTAAAAATTGTTACATTTTTAAATGTTTATGCTTACTGTAAGATCTGACTTAGAGAAATTGCTGTTTCATGATTTTGACCTGAGGACATACAAACTTCCAAGGTTTGGCTGTTGCAGAGCTTATGTTTAATTCTGGGTCCAAAGTAATATTTTGTTTCAGGAGTCAGGCAAGGTAAACATTAATGTCAAGAGGCACGAACGATCTCATTTGCTTCAGTGGATGCTGAAGCCCTGATTTGACCAAATAAGCATCAACATAATTAACCCTTTAACTGATTAACACATTAAAAGAAAAAATCTTATTTTTCTAGTTATATAATCTTATAAAAAATGTGAGTCCATTAACTTCAAAAGATTGTAACGTAAGGACTTAGATTAAAACTAAATACTGAGATAGACTGATATCATAAAAAATAATGCATTCATTAATTAAATTGTGAAATTCTAGTATTATGAAGACAACACTATAGAACCTATGTGGCTTTTGTGTTGTGCTTTACAAAGTTTTGTTGTTTTTCTGTAAAACAGAATTGTCTTAGTATGCACAAAAACTGTATCTTGAATTGAACAGCTGTATAAATATTTCCTGATGACTTCCTTTCAACAATAGCTGACAGACAAAAAAACCCCAACAAAACAAGAGAAGAATAAAAAATACCTGTTTATATTACCCTGAGCTGTAAAAACACCACAGTATTCCTCTCTCCTGAGATTACACAAAGCTCTCTCCCTTGAGCTTTGCCAGTGCATTAGTGCTCTCTTCCTTTTGGTGAGCCCCTTCTGAGTGGCTCTTCAGGGCCACCTCACAAGGGCTTGGTGGCTGTCATCCAGGAACAGGAGTAGTTTGGTGATGCTGCTTTTCTTCCCAG
This sequence comes from Melozone crissalis, assembly GCF_028551555.1. Taxonomy (NCBI): domain Eukaryota; kingdom Metazoa; phylum Chordata; class Aves; order Passeriformes; family Passerellidae; genus Melozone; species Melozone crissalis. The sequence goes on along the minus strand of NW_026535782.1, from coordinate 28,997,213 downwards.
GGCGTTTGTGTCATTGGGTGGGCCAGGCTCGTTGCATCTTCTGCATAAATCATTTGATTATTGCCTAAATTCCTGTTGAATATCTTTTCATCATAGCTTTTCTGGTGCCCATACCAAGGAGAGCAAAATTGGATTTAACTGGAGCTGGAAAGATTTAGTATCAGTTTAGTTTAATTTTAGTTCAGTGCTTTAGTCTAGGCAGAACAGATTCTAATGATACTGAGCTGAGTCCATAAGTATGAAGCACCAAGACTTTGCTCCTGTCTCCTTGCGTCTTTCCACATTCTGTGCAGTTGCCAACATATTTTAGGATTTAAAGTTCAAATTGCAGTTCTGTAGCCAGACAGTTATAGAATAAACAAATAATTGTTTTGGATAAGAAAATCCATGTTTCATTCCCATCCACGCTTGTTTCATGTTTTTTTCTTAATTGCAAGAGTATTTTGTCAGAGTTTTAACAATGGTAGAAATTGTTAATAATTAGGAGATTATATATTTCTAGTCACAGAAATCTGAGAAATGTGCATTTGCACGGTATATAGAATAAGAGAGTGGTCTCAAATTATAGGTTAGGGTTTTGTGTTGTCTTGATTAATTTTTTTTAAAGCATTCTTACCGCATGTTGTTGATCTGTCTAGCTGCTAAAACCACAAAGTGACAAAAGCAGCTCCCTGTGACTCCTGTGAGAGAATTGTTGTGAGCTAAGAGAATTATGGAGTCAGAATGGAGACTAAAGTTATTTGTGTTCATATTTAAAGAACTGTGTAAAAATAGTGGTGTTGAAGAGAGCAATAGCTCACCAGGACGAGTTGGCTGGGAGGTTGGAACATTTTTGCTCTGCAGTCTCTATGGGCAGTCATGAATTTCTGCTCCTGGGTTTCTAGTCACGAAGCAAGCTTTAGGCTTTTTTCACAAATCTGAAAGGTGACTAAGGAGGTGCAGCATCCTATTGGTTTGGCCACATCAAATCCAGAATCGTCATTTATGATTTCTGTCACACAAATAAAGATTTATAAGCCTGTTTGGCAAAAGAGAAGATGCCAGCCAATTTGTACCTCTGTGTCTAGAATCCATATGAAAGACTTGCACTAGTTTCTAAATAATCCAGTGAGGGATCTAAATAAGCACAGGGAAAATAGAAACATTTATAGTTTGTGCCTGTGCCAAAAATACTTCATCTTAATTGAGAGATCTGTCTTCTTATGGAAAGTGGTAGCAAGATTTTTTACCTGAAATAAGATCTGAAAATAGATTCTGAAAGACTTGAAAATAATAACAGAGACCTTCTGAAATACCCTCCAAAACCTTGACATCAACCAGACGTTATCTCCCATATATTTTATATTTGTTCAACTGTTTCTTCTTCTGAATTTGTCATGCCTTCTTATGTTGTGCCTTTTGTTGTTAGTGCTTATGCAGGAAAATGCCTTTTTTATGCTCTTAAATACTTTTCTAATCAGGGCTGTAATGCTAACAGTAGTGAGTGTCTTTTATAAGTGGAAGTACATTCAAATGCATGAAAGGCAACTGAAATGCTGAGTAATTATTATTATTTGACTAGTAATAAGTTTGTCCAAACTGAAGCTTAGAGGAGATGGAATGTATTCATAAATTTTGTGTTGTTATTGTTGGATAATTTAGATCTGGGCAAGGAGAAACAATGGGAAGGGGCAGCATTTTAAATTTTTTTGAATCAGCTAATAATTCTGAAATGTCATATTCAGTAGAAATCTCACTAAAAATCAGAAAAAAATTGTAAGATAGGTTTTAATATTTTGATATTGAGAGAAAAAAAAAAAAACAAAAAACTCAACCCCAAATAAAACCAGAAAAATTTCCATTATAGACTGATCTCTTTTAATGTTTAGTTTTTCTGTGTGCGTCTCAAACTGAGAAACTCATTATTTTTGTTGTTGGAGTGACTGTCTCTGGTTAGGCATTTAAGGCTTTCTGGGGAACCAAGAAGAAAGCAGGCAGAATTTGGAGCTCTCTGGAGGACTTGTACAGTAGCAGCATTAAAGGGCAAACCACGCTTGGATGTCAAACACCCAAAGCAAAACCAACAGATGGCTCAGGTCAGAGAAGCTGGTGGTGTGGGTTAAGGCTGCCTGAAACGTGTATCAGGACGCCTGAGCCATGTGCACTTCAGAAAACTTCTGTGTGGCTGTCAGGAGAAGGTTCATTAATTTCAGAATAATAGTTGTCCTGGGAAAGGAGAAGTGGAAATCTGGGCTAAGACTTTCAGTACAAGTAAGAGATGTGAAAAGCATTTAAAAAAGAACCCAAAGCCTGGTATGGTTGGTGGTCTTAATGAGTTCATTAAATCTCAAGCTCAAGTAGAGGCAAATTTTAGAAAAATATAGATGAGATTTCTTTTATAAACATGAATGTATTTCATTAAAAGCCTGTGTAGATAGATGTAGTGAGACTTTATGAACATCTGTTGACTTTTCCTCAGAGTTCATTATGCAGAAATATGCCTCTTCTGCTCATTTTGAAGTTTGGACATGAAACTTAATTGATTCATAAGAAGGTGACATGGATAATAGACTGCTATTAATGTGCATAACTTACTAAGGTGAGCTTTGTTCTGCTGAATTAATAAGTGAATTTTAGCAAAAATAGCCCAGTTGCCAACATAAAGGGAATAGAACTCCTTTGTATAAATAAGATATAAACAAACTTTATCAATCCAGATTTTTCTCAGTGGAGGAGAATGACAGAAGTTTCAATATGAGAAATCACAACAGTTAATGTTGCTGTTAGAGCAGCTGTCCTGAATTAATGGAGTATGACTGCACACAGGCAAGGGAAGGGCTTTTCCTCTTAAAGAAGTAAATATTATCCTTACAGACACCCCTGGGGAAAAACCCCACCGCAAACCAAAAAAAACCAACCAGCTTTAGAGGCCATCTCTGCTATTTGGAATGCCTACACAAAATTTATTTTTATATGCTCCTGCAATTTGTGCCATGATGGATATTCTTTACACTGAGAAGTTTGCGTTAGTGCTGTTGTCCAGGTGTCACTGAGTTGTTGTACAGGTGTGCAGGCTTGTCCCTGCCCTGTCAATGGCAGCTGTCCTGCAGGGGCTGGGTTACCTGGTGCCACTGGTGTGAGATTCTGCTGTCAAGTCCCACCTGGCTGGTGTGTTGGCAGCTTGCTGACCCATGTGAGTCTTTCGCTTCTTGAGAACTTTGTAGACCTACAGTGAGGGATTTTCCTTTCCCTTTCACAGGAAAACTAGGAACTCCAGCCTACGTGCTCTCTCTTTACATGTGTTGTAAAGTCTTTTACACAGCACTCAGTTTTGACTTGGCTTCTTTGGTGAAGCTCATCAGTCTCAGTTTCGTTTCCAAAGGTTGAATGACTGTATCACTTTAAAACTCAACGCAGGAGAAATACTATTTCAAGTAAATGGTATTTTCACCAAGGTGAAAAAGTTCTGATTGAGTCAGAAATTTAGACCAGAACTGTTCTTTGCAAGAGTAGTTACTGGTTGCAGGTAAATAAGCTTTTGAGGAGAAAGGGTTTGTACAACTTGCTGGCAGTTTCATACGAGAGGAGTGTACTGCTATGTGTTCCCTGTGCAAGGAGCCTTTTACAAAAGTATGACATAAAAGCTGTGTTGTGTGAAGGAATAACTACTAAAAAAATCCTAATCCGTAGGTATTTTAATTTTTTTTATTATTAGCAGAATTTTTCCCAGTCCTTATATTTGCTATACTGAGTGCTGTTTCTCAGTCACTGTAGTATGAGTTGAAATATGAGTTAACTCAGTTCAGTGATCTGTTTGATGGAGTAATGAAGATGGACAGAGTCTGAGGTGAAGGCCTCCTGTACAGGAACATCAGCAGGCACGTATGCCCACCATGTAGGCTCATTTTGTTACTAATACTTTAGCTCACAGCACTGTCTAGGTTAACTGTCTTCAGCAGATGTTTTACCAGGAGTGTTACATTCCTGATGTTACTGAAAGGTTTTTGTTGGAGAGATACAACAGCATGTTTCCCTGGTACTCACAGTGCTGTAGAAAAATTGCTTTCAGAGCAATTTTGCTAAAGGGAGAAAGAAATGCTAAAGTGGAAGAATGTGTCTTGAATATTTAAGGTTAACAATGTCTTTGAATGATCAAAGCTGCAAATAATTCAATCCAAAGGGAAGGGGGAGGAAAGAAGCACTGAAAATATCAAGTGGCCTCTGATACCTGTATGACCAGATATGTCATACTGATATATCTGTATGGGATAGATACCCCAGATGGGCTTTCTCAAATGAGCCCAGAGTTTGAGCAGCGCCAGGATTATTTTGACAGCTATGCAGAAATGGGCAGTGTGATAATTCAGCTTGTGGTCTTTCTGCTTGGGAGTTTGAAACATGACCTTTATGTCCTGTTTTATTGGCTGATTTGGCTGCCTTACAAATTAATAATTGGCCAGATAAATCTGGATATTGAATACAATTGAACCAACAGTAGACAGGGGGGTGAGCAGTGACCCACATAAGGATCTTTTTGAACTGACTCTCCAGAATATACATTGTGGGGGGATTTTTGGAGCAAATTGACCCTCATGGTTGTTGTCTGTGTTAAGGAGACTTCCTCAGAGAAGGAAAAGCAGTAGGAAAAGCTGTGGTGAGGAAAGAGCACAAAGGCTAGTTGGAAATGTGTGTGGTTGAAAGGGCCAAATGCAGCATCTCTGCTCTTCCTTCTGGCCATCCCAGGAGTAGAAAGCCAGGCCAATTTTCTAGAGTGCTAGACAGAATCTGCTTCATAGCATTTCTAGTATGATTATAAACTGGCACTCTTTTTGGAAGAATGTTCTCTTGCACCAGTGAATTGCATTGGCTGCAATCAATAGCTTTTTTTACAATAGAATTGTATTAATTTTCTTAGTAAAAATGGGTGTTTTGCTCTCTGTTTAGTTTCAGGATATATCCAAGGCAGTTGATCATGAGTTTCTTGCATTTAAAGAGTACCAAGCAGTCTAATGAGCAAGTGGGGAAAGCACTATAGAGCTCTTTCAATCCCAAGGAAACCATGGTAAACGATTTATTTGAAGAAGTCTGCCAAGGTAAAGGCACTTCTAGCTTAACTATTACTGATAGTAAATAGAACTTGAAAAAGCAGAGTTTTTATGTCCATCTATTCTATATGGAAACTACTTGTCATAAAATAATGGAAACTAGAATAAATGTTTAATTTTTCTTTATTTGGAACAGATAGAATAAGGTGAGAAGAACAAAAAGAGATGAAAAATGCATTTTTCTTAAATTCTCTCTGTTTATGTCTATCTGGGGTTTTCTCAATAAAGTGTGTTAGTGTGAATAACAATTTACTAAGCCATATTTTTAGTGACTTCAAGACAAGTTGGCTACTAATGATGGGAATAGAGGCTGGCAGATGACTACCCCAACTCCACAGTAACATTGGTTAAATCCGTGTTTTCTTGCTGTGTTAAATAGAGCTAGTAATCTGAATATATTTTCTCTTCAATGAAGAGTGATAACTACTATAATTATTAATGCAATGCCAGTCACTTAAACATGTGGTATTTAGTATGAGTAATAGTCTTTCTTTTAAAACAATTTTTACTCCCACGGTCATAATTTCATTACTTACTTCATGTCATGTTATTATTAAATGGAGTATACCTAAATGGTCTTCAAAAAAGATATTGCTGGCTAGGTCTAAATTAGTCTAGGTCTAATTAAACTTCCAGCATAACAGATCAGGTATTTGGGGTTTTCCAAATTATCTTTTTTTTTTTTTTTTTTTTAAATAGCAGGTGAAGTGCCAAGGGAACAGAGAGAGAGAGAGAGAGAGAAAGACAAGTTGCTGTGACATGCTTTATTTGGTCAACCATGCCAGAGTCCTTTTCCCATGTAGTGGAAATATTAAATGCAAAGTGCCAAGTGTGTCAGGACACAACAGAAAATTAAAACTGTTACATTTGAATGTCACTTGGGATGCCACAGAGCTTTATAAGGCAAAGTAAGTACATCTGATGTATTGAAGCTGATGGGATTACTGGAATTGGTAAAAGTCTTGGAGAAGCCCGTTTTGTAAGTTAATGTTATTAATCACTATCTTCAAGCCTAGAGCCTGTTAGGTTTTCATTAGCAGACAAATAGTGAGGTTAGGTCCAAACATTAGGAGTCCTGAATGTCCTCTTTTGATATACAAGAGTCAAATGGTCTGGTCCTCCCAATATCACAGTGGTAGAATGGTTTGTGTTGGAAGAGACCTTAAAGATAATCTAGTACCAATGCTCCTGCCATGGACCAGGTTGCTCAGAGCTTCATCCAGCTGAAACACTTGCAGGGCTGAGGCATCCACAGCTTCTCTGGGCAGCTTGTTCTGGGCCCTCACCACTCTTACAGTCCAGAATTTTTACGTGATTTCCAGCCTGAACATGTCTTCCTGTTTAAAACCATTGCACCTTGTCCTGTCACTCCTTGCTGTTGTAAATAATCTCACTTCATCTTTCATGTGGGCTCCCTTCTGGACGGCTGCATTTATGTCACCTGGAAGTCTTTGCTTTCCAGGCTGAACAAACCCAATTCTCTTAGCCTTTCTTAATAGGAAAGGCGCTCCATCCCAAGTGCATCATCTAGAACTTGGTTTTGTTGTACTGCATGAGATTCCTCTTGGCCCATTTTAAAAATTAGTTTTAGGCCTGTGAAACACGTCAAAAGAGTACTACCTCCAGTGAAATTGCAGGAGGGATTATTTACATGTTTTATTTGCTTGTGTCCTGATCGCAGCATGAGTTTCTGATTTGTGGTAGTTGTATTTTTTTTGGTCTGGATCAGATGGAAATATTTGGAATAGGTTTGAATTTTTCAGCACTAAAATGTTGGAGAATGAAACATTTGAGAAGGGAAATCATGGATCTATTGCATCCACAGTTCTGGAGTTAAGAGAAGTGTCACCTGATTGTCTTTTTCTTGCATGCAACGAATAAAACTGCTGTCACATGTGACTTTTATTCCAAAGGAAGAATTAAATGATATTCTGGCTTCTTTTTGCTGATATTCTCCAAGGCTCAGAGTTGTAGTTTTCAAAGGAGAAAACCCAGAATTTGTGCCAAATTGTATTGAATGCCAATAATGTTTCAGCTTATTAAACTGCTCTGTCATTTCTGCTTGACAGAGGTCAATAGTCATTTATCACTCGTCTTATAAATTGCTGTAAACTGGGTGTAATGGATAGTTGTTAGTTTAGTGGAGAAACTCTTTGTTTATACCATAATAGAACCTGTCTTTTTTATTTACTGAATGCACCAGAAAGCTCTTATTACTTTAATTTATTTCAGGATTTTTTCCCCTCAGTATCATTATCCTTTATTAAGTAGGAAAAAAGTCTCAGTTTTGTATGCAAGAATTCCAAGGCTAAACTTTTGATAGAAATTCATGTTCTTAGGTTTTTGCTTATAGATCAGATGTTGAAAAATATTTATTCTTTTGACTATTCCGTGCAAAATTGGCTTGGGAGAATATTTTAGTTTTGTCAATTTTAGGGGTCATGAAATGATTATTTTATATTAGTCCAAGTGCATGAGAGGCAGTTGCATAAGAGTTTGGCAAGGGGTTCTGCTGTGTATATCTGCAAACCTTTAAAATTAAGTTAGTGTGGGGTGGAAACCAAAATATGGCGCTATTTATGAGACTCTGAACAATTCTAGATGTAGTATCAACTTCTTGTTAAATATCACTGTCACAACCGATGGAGGTATTTCCTAGATCTGGTTAGGATTTTGATTGCATGCTCTTACTTGTTGATAGTTACTTGCATAATTTGATGATACAATAATTTTTTTTTGCAATACTGATTATGTATTTATTTTCCTCTAACACTGGTAGGAGTTTGAGCCACATTTTTTTATTTTCCTCATGTAGCACAGCTGTGTTTGCAGTTCTGGCCCAATTAAGATCATGAAGGTGCTTTTAAGTCAGAGTTGAGCCAGTAGGTTTGTTTGTTGACTTCACTGTTCAGGCTAGCAGGAGGGCTGAGGTCATGGCACACATACTACAATGATCCAAATGAATTCCAGTGAAATCACAGAATGGTTGAGGTTGGAAGGGGCTTCTGGAGATTGTCTAGTCCAAAACCATGCCTAAAGCAGGGCAGCCTGGAACTGGTTGCTCAGTAATGTATCCTGTTTGAGAATAGCAAAGGATGGGGACTCCACAACCTCTCTGGGCAACATGTGCCAGTGCCTGACCATTCTTACAGTAAAATGCATTTTTCTTGCACTAAACATAGTTTCCTATATTCCAGTTTGTGCCAGCTTCTTTTGTGCTGTCTCTGGGCAGATATGAGAAGAGTCAGGCTTTTGTCGTCATTCATTTTCACTGAAGCATGACTGAGCTGGGACAGCCCTAAACTTGTCTTGAATCATTGTGATTACCTGCATCAAGTTTTTTGTATGGAGAGACTTAAAGCATTAAGATGAAGATCTAGTTTTTTTTCTAAGACCATATGGGAAATCATTATTCTTAATGTTCCATTTGGTGTTATTTACTAGTGTTGCATTTTGATGACTTTTCAGTGTTTAAAATAAATTATCACTCATTTGATTAAAAATAAACACTGGGTATATTGGAAGAAAGGTAAATTTCTATTTCAGAGGAAGCAGCACCTTCTTATTGCACAAACAGCTGGTTATAGCTTTCAGCTTGTGGAATATTGGGGTATTTTACTTTCAGCAAGGAAGAAATACAGCACAGAAAAGAAAAAGTCCAGATGTTTACTTCACAACATGGGGAAGAACTTTACTAATCTTGCCTGCCATACCAAAGGGTGAGAACATTTTTCTCTGTTAAAGCTTGTGTAGCCTTCATGAGTTTATAATTGCCTACTCTGAGCAATGCATGTGCAACCTCCTGTTTTACAGTGGAAAACATTTTAATAAATCCGCTTGAAGCATGAGCACAGCACACTAGCAATAAAAACCCATCTTGGATTAATAAAAAATGTTTTTGTTTATAGTTTCTGCAGTGCTGAGCCATTTCCCTCTTATGTAGGAAGCTTAAACAATTTGAAGCAGACTGGACTCAGAAACTGCAATTGCCTGTTCCCAAAGCTCAGGCCTTTTGATCTCTTGTATTTGGGGTCATCTGTGATCATCAGAAAAAAATCATATTGTCTGGACAACTTCTTTTGGGTGGCATTAATAACTCTACCACTACTCTCGACCCTTGTTTCTAAGCTACTACAACAGTTCTTCAAAGCTTATTTAGCAATCACATTGCTACTTCTGTCCTCAAACAATTAAGGATATGTCAGTGCTTCTCTTTTAAGTCATGGTTTTCAGGATGTCACAATGTTCTTTCTGCTCAGAAATATCATGGACAAGGTATATTAATAACAAGATTCGGTTTTAATTGATTTGTTCTGATGGAAAGCTCTTGATGACTTCGGCTTGGGTTCAAAGCTTGTGTGAATCCTGTGGGTTGCTGTGTTGCCTCACCCCAGCATGCAGCCCCAGCCTTCCATACATTGTCTTTCCTCTGGGAGGCTTTGCCTTAATGGTGAAATGATAAAAGGCTGCTGTGAGGGCTTTTCTCCTCTAAATGCTTAGGTTAAGAGAAACAGCCACAGTTTCATTCCAGCTAAATATTGAGGCCAGTTTAATGGAAAACAAACAGTTCTGTTATTAAGACATTCAAATGCATGGTTTTCTGATTTAACTAGTTCATGTTCTCTGCTAAAATAAAAATATTTATTTGTGGAATTGTTCTGCATCTCCAACAGCATTACAAATAAAATTTGTGTACTTGCTTTTCAGATAAGTAGAAAACATGGCTTGATAATTACTTAAAGAGGAAATAGCAGAATTAGGTAGAAATATCATGGTCTGCTTGTTTTAAGCCTGCAGATTTGTATAGGGGCATGAGCCTTCATATAAATAATTTTTTGGTGCTCTAGTGGGACATATGTTCTTTGAAATTGTTCTTCCCTGAAAAGAATATATATATATATATATATATATATATATATATATACACACACACACACACTCAGACTGTTCAAAAGTTAAAGCAATAGGACATTGCCGCTGTTGTACTGTAAGAAGTCTGCAGGCTTTGTGAAGGATAATTGCAGTTCTTTTGGGAAATAAAAATCCCTTCTCTTCAGAAGCTGCAGAATATATGATTAAATATCATGAAGCATTGCCTTGGATTATAACCAGTCTGATTGGTGAGCCTGAAAATCTGGTCCTTTAAACTGCCTGCTGTTTGATTATAACTCTGTGTCAGGATTTGGGATTACAGCAAATGACTCCAAAGAGCAGAGTACCAGAAGTAGATAGAAAACAGCCCGTACACTTCTACATATTCCCTTGTGGCTGGTCAGGAGTGTACATGCATGTGTGTAAATGCTGAGAGGAGAGTGAGAACTTTCTGTTTTGAGCAAGACTACGCATTCCTTGACAATCTGCTCATCTGGGGGTAGTTGCGGATCTTTCAGGAAGAGGGCAGCCATGGGTGGCAGTGCTTAAAAGGGAGAAATGCTCAGATGCCAGGAGAAACTACATATCTTTGTCTTCCTTGTTTTGGTCACTCTTTTTATGCATTATGGCTTTTTTTATGGACTCTAGTGGCAAAATCAGTGTTGGTTTAGGGTAGCTTAGGCTTTTCACTCTCTGAAACTAGAACTCATTCTGTCCAACAACAAAGAAAAAAATTATTTAAGGTAGAACTTGGTAAATTTATGGGTGGACTTGGGTGATAACATTGCTAGAAATTGAAGCAGCTAGTCTGAGTTCATGGGTGTCCAGCATGATAACCCCAAAGGAGATATGACTGGTATTGACAGTGTTTATCTCTATCCTTTGTGTATGAGTCATTGCCCACAGCTTACTGGAATTGTCCCTGGGCCTTCTGGTGTATTTCCTGTCGTCTCAGGGGTTTTCTCTTTTCTTTTTTCTTTTTTTTTTTTTAATTTTATTTTTCTTTTTTATTGTTTTCCTCTTTTTTTTCTTTTCCTTTTTACAGGTCTTTTCTTTTTTGTTTGTTTTTTTTCCCTTTTTTCTTATTTTCTTCTTTTTTCTTTTTTCTTTTTTTTTTTAATTTTTCTTTTTCTTGTTTCTCTTTTCTTTTTTCTGTTTCCAGGGGTTTTCTTTTTTCTTTGTTTTTTTTTTGTTTGTTTTTTTTTTGTTTTTTCTTTTTTCCTTTTCCTTTTTTAAGCACACAAGAGTGTCTGCAAGTAGATGGGAAAAACTGGTGGTATGTGTTGATGCTATGAGAAGTACGAGTATGTCATCGATCCCTGAACAGTTTGTCATGTTCACATGCTCAGACATGTCAGCACTGTTAAAGGTAGGGGAGTATTGTCACCCAGGTTTGAAAGTCAAGAGTTGGTCGGTCGGTCGGTTGGTTGGTTGATTGGTTGATGTGTTATCATCTTAATTCCATTGTAGAGTGGGGTCTGGGTCACTTCCTTTGTTTTTAGATCTCTTCTAGGACAGAAGTGTGAGGTTTTTGGTTTGGAAAGGGTTTTTTTTCTTTTAAATCATATGGTAAAATGTTTGTTAGCAGGAGCATGGGGTCACATCTTAAAAAACATTAAATATCTGTTGTTTACTTGCCTGCAATACCAACACTTGCCTACTTGACCTCTGGGCTTAGGATTGATGATGGTGGTAACATGTTCTGTTCCTGTGAATGGAGCTGGAGCAAGTGAGTCTGGCATTTCGGTCTTCTGAGTATTTGATTTTTATGATCTCATTAATATTGTTAATGCCTTTTTTTGTGAGTGGAGAATATAATGCAGAACATTGCTTTGTGCAAAACGTTATTATTGGAAAAATACAAATAGAAAAATATCTCATTCTTTTCAGTTCTAAAAACCTACAACTTTCATGTGTAGGAAATACCTACAAAGGTCATTCAACATACTTTTTCCATCAGTTTGGAGTATTTGGTTTTTAAATGATTTAATATTCAGTTCCTTTAAGCATTTGCTAATTTACTTTGTGTTGACATAGTCCACAAATATCGTACCTTTTCATTCAGGAGGTATTTTATTCAAACATATTAACAGATTCCCATGTTTAATGAGTTATTTTAAACTTCTCTTGCCATTATGTAGGCTGCAGCTGTTAAGAATTGACTAATGATTACTCTTTTATGTACATCAGTGAAGGAATTGTTTACCTAAATGGTATTGATCACCTGTCTGTGAGCTGTGGGAGTGCTTATTATAGAAATTTTCTTTTGTCAAGAGAAGTAAAAAACTGCTTCAAAACCTTCTGAATGGAGCACTGGTCCAGGCTGTGTTTGGAAATAAAGCTGCTGCCCTCAGAAGCTTTGCAATATGTCACCATGCCATCTAACTATAAAAGCTGTGGTCCTGGAAGCTGTCACCTCTCGCTCTGTTTGGGATGTGGGAGGCAGCATCACAGGAGCTCTTGGGCTGAAAGAGAAGTGTGCTGTGAGCTGGTGTGACCCTGCAGGGGTTGTGAAGGCCTCCACCCCAAGAGACATTACGAATTCAAGCGATGTGGCTACTGACTGCTTTAACTCACTACAGAGCAGGCACAACCAACATGGAATCAATAGAGGATTTTTTCCACTTTCTTGAGCCTCACATTGGGCACCACTAGATGTGTTTGTTCTGGTTCAGGGCAAATTTTGGAGAGACCCCCCAAAGGGGCTCCTGTAGGAAAGCAGATTCAATTGGCCCCTCCCCAGCCGATCAGAAAAATACCTCCTTGGAGAGAAGTGGAAAAAACCCTGTTTATTAAACAATGAAATCTAAAATAATATTAATCAGTGAAACCACTTGGTGCTCCAAAACAGATGACAAACTGAGAAAGTCCCCTCCCCGGGTTGCAGCTCAGCTCACTCAGTCTCTGATCAGTCCCTCTGGTGCTGGAAATGCTGCGGCCCAGGCCTGGCCCGGTGGGCCACAGGTGCAGCTGCTGGTGCTCTGCTGGGTGTTGAGTCCAGAGCAGGTTTGAACAGGTCCAAAGAAAAGGGAAAAAGAAAAAAAACCCCACAGTCCAGGGAACTTCTTTGTCTCAGCTAGCTAAAACTAGAGAGCTCTGTCCTGCTGTCTGTCCATCTGCAGACAACACAGTCAGGAGCAGGAATGTGGAGGAGTGAGTGCAGTGTCTGAAGACAAACCGCGCACTTCTTCTCTCCTCCCTTCACTCTCTGGAACAAGTCTTAAAGGTGCAAAACTTATTATTCAGCAGAACAGACGATTGGGGATAAAATCATGATATAGTCAACCTAGGACAACATGCAGATGTCCTGGGAAGGGTCCCAAGGCTGGTCCTTCATTGGCGTCACAGGTGGGGCCAGGTCTTCTTGAGGCCTTCGTTGGGGCCAGAAATCAGTCTGGACATTGATAGGATAACCAGTTTAGGTTATCCTGGACGTCATGTATGGCTAGATAATAGATAGTAATGGGAGAAGTGCAAATTTCTCCTGTATTCCTCATATGATTGAAATTCAAATCAGAATTAGGATGAAGATATTTAATTCTGTAAGTTTTTCAAACTAAAGGTGTGCTAAAATTTTCTTCTCAGCTTACATTTCCTCATGTGGTTTTTATTTTTTACTTTACAATACTTGTTTTCCTCTAAATAAATGCTTCCCTTGGTTGCATTTTGCCCTGCTGTCTTACATAAATTCTGATGCTTTTAGCAGTGTTTCTGCTTGAGTTGGAAAGACAGAGGAAAGTCACCAGCCTTCTTTGTCTCTTTTCCATGTGATATAATGCCTTTTGTGACAGGCATTGGCGGAGAACCAAGGTGCAGAAAACTGTGAAATACATGAAAATCCTAAAGCCATCATATAAAAAATTGAATATCTAAGTGTATGAAGCTCACACAGCATATCATCCTGCTACATATTTAACAGTTTTTCCTGAGTAGTAGGCAGCTAGCTTTGGAAAGTCCATGAATATTTAATTCTGTGAGATGAAAAGTAACTATGTAGCAAACATATAAGACTTTTTGTTGTTTGTGGTTGTTGTTTATTGCTTTTATTTGTGTGTGCTTTGTTTTCATATGGATGAATCAGCATGTATCTCCCAAAACACTTCTAAAATTATTCCTTATTCCCATCAAGTTAGTAGTACTCACTGCTGAGGCAGACCTCATCAGCTGGAGCTTGCCTTTGTGAAGATGAGAGCTAAGATGCAGAGCATGACTGTTTCCTTAGTCTTGGGGCAGTTTGTAACAAATAAAAACAAAGGGAGTTCTGAAACTATAATGCTGAATTTCAGTATTAAAATACAGTTTGAACCCTTCCTGCTGCTGCAGACTGTAATCTTCTGTAACCTTCTGAACTGAGGGGAGAAGCAGAAACCTGGGATGTTGGCAAATGGTTTTTTTGACAGCAACTAGCTGGAGAGAAGTGAGCTGCCCTATATAAGCTGTTTGTCCTAGTTCTGGTGTTCAGGCTGTTGTAGTTCTGCTAGAATACAGATGGAAGAGAAACATGATTTACAGGTAGAAATAAATATTTTGTGAGATCAGAAGGCACAGAGGGAAGAAATAAGAAAGGCTTTGGCTGTGTAAGCCCTTGTCAGATGAGAAACAGTAACAACAGAGATAGTAGGTTGATAACAATTGCTATGAATTTAATTATGTAGATCATCTAGACAAGTCAGAGAAAAGAATTCTTCCTACCTGTGGTGCAGAGTGCTGCTATGATAGATCATATTGTTTGATCTGGAGGAGGAGAGCCTTAGGCTGGTAAAATTTGCTGACATGCAGATTTTCCTTCAAGTCTATAGGTATGTTGGGGGAATACATACTCATTTTTGTCTGGGAAATTACTTTGTCACTATGCTAGAATTTATTTTGCTGCTTGTTGACAGAAATCTGTTCAAATTATTGTAATACAGTTTTAAAATACTGTTTTATGTCTTTTTTTTTCTTCCCAAGGACTATTGATTCTGTTGCACTCTGCCCTCATTTTTTCTAAAAAAAGTTTTCTTTCTTCCCTCTGTCTCCCTCCCTCCCCCCACCCATCAATCTGCTTAGCTTACATCTCACTCTCATTTCTCTTTGTTAATCAGAGTTCTCTTTTCTGTGGCAAGATACCAGGGAAGGTAGCTGAACATGCCAGTACAAGTTCCCCTGATGTCAAGTCACATGCATGGTATCTAGAATGGAATGATTGCTCAGAAAAAATAAAGACATTATCTGTATGTAGTGTTGTTGGAGGCAGAGAAAAGGAAACCTTTCAGCAGCTGCCAACATTTATTTAGTACAGGTGCTGAAACCAGGCAATCAGTCTGCAGCTGTAGTTCTGAGGTGGCCAGATCTCCTGTAAGGGGCCACCAACTTCCTAACTGTCTTTTAAAAAGAATGGAAGAGATAGTAACTGGTATCAAATTCCAAAGTTGTCCCTTGGAGCAGAACACATGCAGTAGGACAGCCAAGAGCACCTGCACAATTCATGCCTGTTGAAGGGGGCATAAATCAGTGGAAAAGACAGTTTATACCAGCTGGAGAGTTGCCATCATTTGTTGTTTTCCTTCTGTAAATCTTAAAGTGTGTAGTAGTATTCTAAGTGTGTTATCCCTTAAAAGGAGTAAGCCAATACATGCAGAAAATACCTCCAATATCCATAGCTCCTCGTTTGAAACTGAGAATTTGGAACACTGGTTAGTGTATGCTTGAGAACACTTCAGGATATTTTGTGCCTGCGCCTTGTGTGTAATAAAATGTGTTTGTTTACAGAGAGAGCAGTTGGAGGTGAGAAGAGAAGGTTTTGTGACAGCCTATTGAAGGGGTAATGTGTTGAACTGTGTTTGGCACAGGAAACTCCGTGAACCTGCTGCCTTTCTTCCACTTTGTACAGTCTAAAGACGGCTGCACAAATGGGCCTGCACCTGCCTCCCTTGAAGGGACCTTTGCTTTGCAGATCTATCAGGAAAGATGAGAATTGCAATTAGAAATACACTAAGTGACTGCATTTTCCCATTTGCACTCTTGATTTTTCTTTGTTTTTTTCCCTTCTGTGTGTGTGCCTACCTTTCATGCAAGGGTGGTCATGAGGATTAAATGTACTGTCATGGTATTGCAAGCTGGGCAGGAACTCCTTGAGTCCTCCTGCAGTTTTTCAAGTCCTGATTGCTTTTCTTTTTGCACATGAGCTTGAAACTTTGCAGCTCTTCAAAGCCTTTAGGCTTTTTCCTCAGCATATGTTTATACCAGCAGAGTACCACTGAGTATTACTTCATTACATTCATGCTCCCTAATCAACACTGTCTCTGAAGGTAAGACAGATGGAATTTGTTTGCTCATGAATTATGTGAAATTATAGTTTATCAAGTTCCTGCATTTTAATGGACAAATGAGCCAATGTCTTTCGTGGGTGAGCTGGGTACCACACAGTGTGTAGATGGACTACAGTTGTTTCAATTTGCCAACTGTACTTTCAAGTACACCTGTTCTGCATTGTGGCTTTCAGTTGGAAAATCTAGAATCAGACGAGGTTTGGAATGAAAACAAACAAAAAAAAAACTCAAACCAAAACAGAATGGCCATCAATTTAGGTCTATAAACTTTTTTCTCAGCTGAAAGAAAGCACTTTGTCATGGAACTTGCTAACAGAAACAACTGTTTGTTGAGAAATATAAATATAATTAGAAAGCAGAGTTTCATATTGCATGCTAATGGGTGATGAAAGAAGAAAATGAGAGAAATATGTGAAGTGTATTGGCACCACTTTAAATTTTGCAGACTGTATTGAGTCAGAACCCATTATGGCTTGAAGTGGCAGTTTGTGGAAACTCCATTTTTTTTAGTGTTCTGAGAGACAGAATATGAAGCTCTGATGCCTTTTTTTATTTAAAGAGAGTGAACTGGAAAAGATAGGATGACAGGTGTGTTATTTGGCTGTTGCCTAAATTTATTTACTTTGCATACAGACAGGACATGGGCATCTTTTTTGTAGCTGGACAAAGTTTGATGCAAGATTCTTTTAAAAATCATCTTCAGTTTTGGTTTTGAAGGACACTGCACCAACCCAGTTTCAAAGTAGTAACCCTAAAGGTAGGAGGAATTGTATTACAGAGTCTCCAGTAGTGTAGTAAAAGGCAGTAATTAAGATGGCAGAATGAATCTTAAATTACTATGAGTTTTCTTGTAAACATGAAGAGTTAACAGCCCTGTAAACTTAAGGAAAAGAACCAGTACATAAAGAGAAACAAGAAAAGTAGGTATTAGCAAATTGATGTTTAGTGGTTAGTTTTATAGATCCTCTTTATCATGGTGCAGGAGAGTCAGAAACTGAAAAGATGAGCTAAGGTAAGCTTTTTATATACACTAGTGTCAGTTCATTGATCTTGGTGTGATTGCAAAGCTCTAGCAAATGCTGAAATGTGGCTCTTAGGAGGGAGCCTGAATGAAAAACCATTTCCTGCACTGCTGAGGGCAAAGGCAGATGCCCTTTCCTGCAGGCATCAAAGACAATGTTAACAGTTACCTGTGTATTACCACCAGGATAGAGGTTATTATGACTGAAGAATAATAGTTGCAAGGAAGAATAATTTATCTATTTGTCATCCACATGTTATAAAATGCTTTAGGAAGGTATTTAGAGCTAAGATGAAAAGCTTTGCTTTGAAATGAATGAAATGAAGATACTTAGAGGTTTTTTTTTTTTCCTATGGGACTGATAAGCCATAGGAGAGGACAGGTAGTCCCAAAATAGTCAAGGATATCTTCTTCCTGGTTCTCCAGTCACTATTTTTTGGTGATTACTATTTCCTGTTGGTATTTTTATGCCAGAGAGAATGATTTTAGGTGTTGCTTTTGGGGATTTTAAATATTTTCCCCCCTTCAGAAGGGGAGTATTTTACTGCTGATACTGCAGGATGCATAAATGATGAGCACTGATGACAGCTGCTCACTCACATTTGTCATCATTATGTAAACTGCCATCTGCCAGAAATGGGCGCTGTCCGAATAAAAAGCAGAGGAGCTCAGCTGAATATCAACCACTAGGCTGGGCTGAGCTTCAGCAGAGCTTGATCATAAAGATCATCTGGTCATAGATGCAGCTTCTTCTTCTTCCTGTGGCTGCCTTTCAGACAGAGTTGGTGCACCTTTTTTGGGCATTTTGCATGCCTTGCTTCTGATGCTGTGTTCCCAAATGAACATTCAGCAGCAAAGAGCAAAGCTGATGATCTAAATTGTTTCCAACATTGCCACTGACCATGGTGGCCTTTATACCATGTTCACTGTGTACGTCAGTGCTATATTTGGGAGAAACATTGGATGACCTGGTTATTGCTTTTTGCAACAATAAAGCTCTGAAACCCTGCAAATAAATAATGAAAGCATTCTGTGGCCAGAAGAGAAAGAAAAGTAATGACTGATCTGAAACAGGACAATAGAACTGTTTTTTACTTTGCAAAATGGTGTAGCTTGGATACAAGCTGGATCCATTTTTGTCCAGTTAGTAAGAGATTATGCATGAGAAAATTCCACTTAAATATGTTTTAAAAAATCCCAACAACGGTTACAAATCGTTGTAGAATCAGCACCAGTTGGCAACTGTGATGCCTGTCTTCAAGAAGGGCTGGAAGGATGATCTGAGTAATTACAGGCCTGTTAGCCTGACCTCAGTGCCAGATCATCTTGAGTGCCGTCACACGGCATGTGCTGGACAAACGGGGTCAGGCCCAGCCAGCATGGGTGAATGAAGGGCAAGGTCCTGCTTGGCCAGCCCTATCTCCTTCTATGGCAAAGTGACCCACTGAATGGATGAGGGAAGTGTTGTGCATGTTGTCAACTTGGACTTTAGTAAAGCCTTTGACAGGATTTCCCACAGCATCCTTCTGGAGAAAGGGATTGCTCGTGGCTTGGACAGGTGCTCTGTTTGCTGGATAAAAAACTGGCTGGATGGCCAAGCTCAGGGAGTGGTGGTGAATGGAGATACATCCAGCTGGTAACCCATCACTAGTGGAGCTGCCCAGGGCTCAGTGTTGGGGTCAGATCTGTTTAATGTTTTTACTGATAGTCTGGGTGAGGGGATGGATCAAGTGCACCCTGAGTTACTTTGCAGATTATACCAGGTTGGATGGGAGTGTTGATCTGCTGCAGTGTAGGGTCTGCAGATGGGGCAAGGCCAGTTGCATGAGGCTTTAGCAGGGGAAGTAGCAACTGTATGCAGCAAACAGGCCTGGGAAAGTGGCTGGAAACCTTTTCCAGTGGAAAAGGACTTGGGGGTGTTGGTGAACAGCAGCTGAACATGAGCCAGTGTATGCTCAGGTAGCCAAGAAGTCCAGTGGTATTGGGGCTTGTGTTAGAAATGGTGTGGCCAGCAGGGCCATGGCAGTGATTTTCCCTTTGTGCTTGGCACTGTTGAAGCCACACCTTGAGTCTGTGTCCAGTTTCGGGGATGCCTTTGTAAGAAAGACACTGAGGTGTTGGAGTGAGTCCAGAGAAGGGCAGCAGAATTGGGGAAGAGTCTGGAACACAAGTCTGATGAGGAGCAAGGGAGAAAGCTGGGGCTGTTTAACCTGGAGAAAAGGATATTCA
Source organism: Melozone crissalis (assembly GCF_028551555.1). NCBI lineage: Eukaryota > Metazoa > Chordata > Aves > Passeriformes > Passerellidae > Melozone > Melozone crissalis. The sequence continues at coordinate 28,977,696 of NW_026535782.1, read as the reverse complement.
GGAGAGATCTTACTGCTCTCTGCAACTATCTGAGAGGAGGTTGTAGCCAGGTAGGAGGTGGTCTCTCCTCTAGACAACCAAGGATGGAATGAGAGGAAATGGCCTGAAGTTGTTCCAGGGGAGACTTAGATTGGATGTTAGGAAATTTCTTCACCAGAAGGGTTGTTAAGCATTGGAAACAGCTGCCTGAGGAAGTGGTTGAGTCACCATCCCTGGAGGAATGTAAAACAGGTGTAGATGTGGCATTTAGGGACACGGTTTAGTGGTGAACTCCAGTGTTAGGCTAATGATTGGATTCAATGATCTTAGAGATTTTTTCCAGCCTAAATGGTTCTATGATTCTAACCTCTGTGCTGTTTAAGTGCTCTTTTGCAAGTTTATCTCCTTATTTTTAACTTGTAGCTACGTTAGCAGTAATCTAAACCCAGCAGGGTAATATTCCACATTGGCCATTATACAGTAATACTGTAGTGATCAAAAGCTGAGACATTTTCTTCAGCAAGAGGATTTTATTTTGTTCACGAGCATTAGGTTGCTGTAATGTTCAAAATTCTCAGTCAAAATTACTGATTGACTGTGAGTCTTGATTAAAAAATATTGAAACTTTGATTTTTCTCACATCCTGTGGGTAAGAGTCATCAGAGAGTAATGATGCCTGCCTCAACAATGCTGCAGCACAGTGCTTAAACAGGGCAGGAGACGAACAAGGGCTGAATTTTGTGTACTTGAGAGGTTTACTGCTCTGTGTTGACAGTGACACAATATGGTAAATCCTTCTCTTCATAACAGGGCCATTTAAAATGTGATTTGTGCATTTAGTCAAAACCTAAATATAAATAGAAAATAACCATGCATATAAAAATGTTTGTTGTGTGTAGATTTTTCCCAGGAGCAACAAATTAGCCAGTAAGAGGTTTTGTGCAGTTTTGTGATGTTTATTAGTTACTGTGCCACATTGCACTTTAGGAAAAAAAACACCTCTATTCAGTTTGATGAAGCGGTAGAAGAACTTGTATTTGAACAGTTTGTGACTACATGTCTCAGATGATGGGTGCAGGGAACAGTAAAGTTAATTTTTAGTTTAACTTTGCTTCATCAAATGCTTAATGCATTAGAAATAAAATAGATGCATTAGAAATAAAAATGTTTTTTGTTGCAGTTTACGCTTGGTCTCCCTTATCTGAGGAAGCAGATTTTGTACTAAGGAGTTTGGAAATACAGGGACACCAGTTCAGGGTGTGTGGAGTTTGCCCTCTGGAGCAGAGCTATGGACCACACAGTCAGGTAGCACCAGTATCAACATCCAGTATGTCCAGTCTGTAGACTATAAACAGTTCTGTACACACACCAGCAAACAGCCACAGATTTTCCCCCAAGCCTAGACTCCTCCTTAACCTCCTCTCTGTTTCTAGCAGTGACACAAAGCCTTCCTTGCTCACGCTTGCATTATTTATGTTTTGCTGCCAAGCCTTTCTCCTGGTTCTTCTTAATCCACCTTGAAAAACCTAGTTTTTTCCCCTCCTCTTTTGGCTTTGCTAGGAGGCAGAAAGCTACAAGTCAGCTATGTTTTCTTTTTCTGTATATAATGCAAATCTCTTTTACTGCTTTCCAAACTCAGTTAGTCAGCTTCAGGCATCAAGACTCACCTGTATTCTTCTGCTGGTGACTTGACTTTAATACTAAGTGTATCCACACCATCTTATTGGGTGTGATACATTTTTCAGTAGTCTGTGGCAGTCCATACTGTAATGCCTAAGCTTTGAAGTCTCTTTTGTCGTGTTAGCTTGGGGCTTAAGTTCATGCTCAGCCTCAAATTCTGTATTGTCCTTTTTTATTCGGTTTGGTTCAAGGGATGTAGCCCATGTAGTTGTGACATGTGAAAAGAGCCAAACTTCTGGTGGTTTTCCCTGGTTGGTACTGGTTGAAGGAGGACCTTCAACCAAAACATAGGCTCGGTGATTCAGACTTAAATCTTCCTAAAGTGAGCAGAGTATTTCAAAGCCTTTTTCACTTGCTGTTTGCAAGGGATTTAGGATAAAAAGATGCATGAAACATCTGATATAGACATTCTGCTAATGTAGTTGGCTGTCCTTGGGTGCCAGATACAGAAGTACCTTAATTCCAAGTGATTTTGCAACATTTATATTAGGAAAAATTTATATTTGCAGTACTTTTAGAACATTGAAAATAAACCTGTTCTCCTCCAACAGTTACAGTGGAACAGCTTCTTCTTTTGTGTTGAGTTTGGTTGTTTTCTTCTTATTCTTTTCCCTTTTAATTTTCACCTGAGAAATGATTAATAAGATTTGTTAAATCTTTCTGTAACATGAAACATTTCTGATTCTAAGAAACTTTTAATTGTTCATTTGCTGTTGAGATAAAATAAGCAAGGGGAAAAATGGAAAACTGCTTTGCGGAAATGAACCTTATTACAGCTTTGAGGAAATGACACTGTAATTAAAGCTGAGACAGATATTCAAATCCCTTCTCTTCAGCTGTGCATAGCATGTTGAAAATAATGCTGTGATAATTTATCATGTTGATGCTCTTTAATGGACAATTTGTGGAGACAATTTGTACTTAATTCTGAGAGAGAAAATAGAGTATTTCTGTATATATTTAGACTTGAGTGGATGTTTGCAGAAAGTAAATTGGAAGCTGGCTTTAACTTCCTGTTTTGTCCCAAACTCTGTGTAGATTCTTTCCATGAATGTTCCTATAGAGTGGAATTCTGTCTTCTCTCAAGAGCCATAAAATCAGAGTTTGGGTTATAACATCAGTATATATGATATTTTCTAATGATGAATGATTACTTTGCCAGAGCAAAAGTGGAAAGGGAGCAAACAAAGAAAAAACCCACCCAAAATAGATACAGTGGACTAGTACTTGTGTTGCACACCTTACTGTACCATGATGAAACTTTCCATTTGGGATTTTGGGGGAAAAATAATTTTAAAAAAAGGATATGAGTAGTTACTAGTGTACTTGCTCTCATTTGCTCCCATCTCAGACATGTTTACTATTGAGCTGAAAAAGCCATGAGATCAGATTTTTTTTTACTTGGAAAGACGAGTTGCTCTCTTCTGTCTTTCTTTTACAATTCATTTCCAGTAAGTCAATTAGATGTCAGTTCTCATTTTCACAGCCTTTCCATCCCTTTTTTAAAACCAGCAATATAATGCTGGTAATAATTTTTCCATTTAAGAAAAAAAATTAGAATAGACAGACAAAATATTGCAGAATTTATAACTATTTATAACTTACTCAGACATGTTAGATAATTAGCTGTTCCCCTTGTTCTGGTTTACAATGCCTCATTTTCTCTTTTCAGTATTTTCTTATTGCAGCCTTTTTTTAATGCCTTCTTTTCATTTACCAACAAACACTATAGTTTTTCAGAGCACAAAGAATCATTTCAGGTTCTTTGAACACAATGAGAACCAAAACAACTCATAGCTGTAGCCTGCAGTTAGATTGTCTGTTATTTTTTTCATTGCAATTCCAGTTTTTTTTAGTTGCTTATATCTTTGTCAAAATCACTCCACACTGATAAGTACTAAACTAATTTGCACTGCAGAGAATGCAAATTTTATCAAGCATATTAATTTCCCTGGCAAAGGAGGGCTGTGCTTTAAAAGCTTTGTGCTTACATGAGGAACCCAGGTTATATACATGAAATATAACATATTTCATATATACATACAAAAATATACAGTAGTTGCAAAGATGGAAATATAAATATTTGAGGAATTTAGACTTTTTTAAAAAGAAGTGTGAGTTTTGTGATAGTAAGTGACAGGTTTCTGTTTTTAGACAGCAAGAGTAATAAATGCTATTTTCAGTTTTCTTTGCTGGTGTAGGGTCAGGGTTTCCAGCTATGAAAAGCATATAAGGTCTTCAAAGTGTTTTTTAAAAACTGCTTAAGTAGATAAGTGGTATCTCATATTAAGTTTGAAAACCTTTGATACCAGGTGTGCAGGCTAAACTAAAATCCTTTCAGGTGAGGGGAAGGGTAACTTTCTGGCCTGTGCTCTGAATTCATATAGAAAGTTTAACTACTAGCTTCTGACTGTGAAAATTCATGGTATATTGTCAGATGCAGAGGTAAAGTAGAGAAGCAACGTTTTTTTTTTTCCTATTGCAAGCTTATATTTAAAAAAATGTTATTTTTCTTAGCAACAGGAAAAATGAAAGAACAACTATCATTAAATACTACATGGCTTAAGATCTTGACTGTGAGGAACACTTACCTGAAAAAAAAATAAAATCTACTCCTGCTTCAGCTTTAATTATCTTTTGTGAGAATATTTTCACAGGTGCTTTTTGAGGAGAGCCTCCCCAGTACAGGTGCTGAGCTGGAGGGGAAGACCTGATCAGCCACTCTTAACAAGATCAGATTAGTAAAAGGGTAAGCTCCTGTCATCTTGATCTGTAAGATGAAATTTTTAAAGTTGTTCTAATAAAGTCTGTGTGTAGCAGCAGATAACTTATTTTCAGTTGTCAGTTTTGAAGTCACACTGAGATATGTAAGATTGTTCAGAAATAATTATCAATAGTGCCATGCACCAGAAAGGTCTGTGATGCTTCAAAGGGATGCACAAGCCCTGGAGGGATGCTCAGAGTTACTGCTGTGTGTGATTGCAGAAGAAAGTCATGAGGCTTGCACACTTCAAAAGTCAGGGCATGCAAAAGTTCAAGCAGCTCAAGCAAATTCTCCTCCTCCCTTCTGCTTGCTCATTATAGTGCATATAATTGCTCAATCAGTTTCATTTCTTTGGAGCATCTCCTTTAGCAATTAAGAGATTTGATGATCTAAGTATGAATGGAGTTCTTAAATTATATTTTTTGGTATTGAGGTTTTCGGCTAAGTAGAAATGCAGACTTTTTGTTTCATTACTGCTGCTTTGCCTTTACAATCAATTTTTTTACTGTGATCTGATCTATTAAAGATCTCTCCTGTGTATCAAAGCAAGATGCTGTTCTCAAATGTCTATATGGTGCATAATTTACTGGGTTTTTTTGGTCTATGGGTAGCATTTTTATATGCTCCTATAGCTGAAAGAAGAAATACACATGAACAATACCCTGTTTGCCAATGTTTAATCTCCTCATGGAAAAGATTTTATTTCCATACAGAAAAGAAACACATTTCCTTGAAAAAGATAAGAGTAATTTCTTCACGTGTCCAGAAAAATGACCCTAAGGAGATGCAGACACATAAAGGTTTAAGCCTGGCATAGTTTAAGCCCTCTCTGGAGTGTATAAAGGAAGGTGAAAATATGCTGATCAGTGTTACAGCTTTATAGTGTAAATAACAGTAAAAACAACAGCAAAAATGATAATAATGATGATGATACAACTGCTACTACTATTGCTTTTTTATTTTTAGTGAGAACACCCAGCTTTCTTTATTAGACAGACCAGTCTTTGACTTTGGTTTCAGTGATGTCAGGCCACATGTAGAAGTGTTCTGGATCTGGTCTTGTCTCTAGCAAAATAAAATTAATCCATTCTTAAATGTGACCTCAACAAAAACCCATGACTGCACTGCACTGTCTTCATCCCTGTAGAATCAAGTAGTTTCAATGTAATGGCTTCAAATAAGCGCTTTTTGACATTTCCATTTCTTGAAGAGCACTTTCCATAAAGATAAAGGCAATAAATGGGTTACAAATATTACTGTGAAGGATTTTTATGGTGAGGCAAAATAGTCTATATAAATTTTTATTGACTGATTATACTTTAGACAGAAGTGGTAGATGAAGTTTGATAGATTTGACGTGTACTAATGACTCTAGATCTAGCTGTTGCTGACTTACTAGTTAGTAAAGATATACAGTAATGTCAAATCTGCAAATACAAGCTATATTAAAGTATTCAGATTTATGTTCATAAAATATTCTATTCCCCTGCACACTGGGACAATTTACTTCCAATCACTGAATTTTGAGGTTTTGATGAGGCTACTGCACTTCAGGCTCATGTTTAAAAATCAAATAGTTGTGTTTTTTTTTACTCCCGTCTCCCTAAACAGAGAAATGCTAAAGCTGTGGTGAACTGGGATGTTAACAGTGAAAGAGAAGCAAGGCAGAACATTTTGAAAAAGCTGGTATTTATATTAATGAAAAATTATTTTCGAAGGAAAAGGAAATTGCTTATAACCAAAACAAAGAAATAAGAATCAGGAATGATCTTTATTTGCAGTGCTAGCAGAAGATTTAAGAAGTCACTTGATATTTTTGCATGTTTTTGTTTCCATGTCTGTAAAATGGCATGAATAAGGTGTACAAGTAAGGTTAGTTAACTCAAGGCTGCTTTTAAAGACCCAGTGGATGTGTCAGATGAAAACAACTGCAATATCTTTCAGCCTGAGAATTTACCTTATTTAAATTGAATTGATTACCATACTATTTACTTTTTTATCTAGAGCATAAAGCTATTGAATGGCTCAATTTTGTAAGTCATAACTTTTATAAGTCATAAAAAATAGGGGAAAAAACTAGAAATTAATGTCATTTTCATATCACATAAGAGAGACCACTTGGAAAGTCTATATTGAGTTCATTCCAACACTGAAAGAATGTGGAATTCCTATCAGAAATGTGTAACAGCAATAATTTTCAGCCATTATCTAAAAATATAAAGTATTTTAGATTTTCAAAGAAAGTAAAACTTAGAAATGCTGATAGCTTTAACTCAAAAAGCTTATTTGGGAACCCTTGAATTAACTAACTTTCACAGATTTTTAATGGATGATCTGTCCTTCCTGGCTATCCTACCTATTTGATTTTAGAAATGCTTTCAGGGTTCTCCAGACATCATTTGTTTGGGTTGATAGGGAGCTGAAGTTCTTTGGAAGTACTTTGGTTAAGATGATTGAAAAAAAGTGTTTGGCTTTGAAATTTGGATCTGGTTTAATTTCACATTACAGCAGATGGTGAAAAGTAAATATCCTTCAATACAATTGTTTTCAATTAGTCATATTTTTCTAGTGGAAAGAAACATTATATTTTATAAAATAACTATCCCATTAGGACTGAACGTACCATTGGTTTTTATTTATTCTGGATTAGAACAGTTATTGTCCCATGGTAAAATATTTAAGAGCCAGTCTGTGCAAATGAAACAAACAGCTAAAAATAAGTGAATAATGAATTAATCAGATGCATGTTACTTACTAAAGTGTCGCTAAGGATTTATTGCCTTAGTGAAAAGAAAATTAAATATCGTGTGTATTTTTCTGGTGGAAAATCATTCATCAGGAGATGCTGTCTTTGCCATGAGTAACCTCTCTGGGAGCAAATACCGGCAAGAAAAATCTGAAACCAAATTAGTTCTTCATCCAGGAAAAAATACTGAAAGTACCAGGATCAACCTTCTTTTAATTAAATGATACACTTTTGCCAAGGTAGACAAGTACCTTATGTTTGAAAATTTTATCCCTAGCATATTATTGTAGTTACTAATTTTGCTGTGCCAAGAAATATGGATTCATAAAACAAGTGAAATGAGGAGGTTATTTGAGATCCAGAAAGGAATACTCATTTAGTGTTTTCAAGTTTGCAAGAACTCAAGGGACTTGTTTGCAGGGTGTTATATAAGAGAGAGGAATGAGCAACCTTTCAAAGCGCATGCCTTCCTAACACAAAATCAGTGTAGATTTCAAAACCAAATAGTTACCAAATTCATTCCACCTTTTCCTCCTGTACTCAGCACTGGTGAGGCTGCATCTCGAGTCCTGTGCTCAGTTTTGGGCCCCCCTGCACAAGAAAGTCATTGAGGTGCTGGAGCAGGTCCAGAGAAGGGCAGCAGAGCTGGTGAAGGGTCTGGAGTGCAAGTATGATGAGGAGTGGCTGAGGGAGCTGGAGCTGTTTACCCTGGAGAAAAGGAGGATCAGGGGAGACCTTATAGCTCTCTGCAGCTACTCGAAAGGAGGTTGTAGCCAAGTGGGAGCTGGTCTCTTCTCCAGACAAGCAATGATGGAGCAAGGGGAAATGGCCTCAAGTTGTGCCAAAGGAGGTTTAGATGGATGTTAGGAAAAATTTTTTTCAATGAATGGATTGTCAAGCTCTGGGACAGGTGGCCCAGTGAGATGATTGTCACCATCCTGGAGGCTTTTAAAAGAGGTGTGGATGTGGTACTTGGGGACGTGGTTTGTTTGTCGACTTGGGCCATACTGGGTTAATGGTTTCACTCAATGATCTTAGAGATCTTTTCTGACCTAAATGGTTCTAAGATTCTATATTGTACCTTTATGCCAGAAAGGATACCTTCCTCATTCCTGGCTGCAACTTTGAATGAGTTTTAGGTTATGCAGTCCACATCTCTTCCAATGTGTAGAATAAGAATGATAGGAATGAATCAGTCCAGTGAATTGACCCAGCCTCATGGTGGTAATCAAAGTGAATGTGCCAATCTTTTTTTTTTTTTTAAATTTATTTTTTAATTTGAGGAAAGAAGCTGTGATTTTGATTGTTAGATCTGTTGACACGCTAATCTCAGTCCTTCACAAGGCATCCCTACACATCTGTAGTTTTGTATTGTTCCACATTGTCAACTCTTAAAAAAAAATTGATCTAGTGTGTCTGAGGCTTTTCCTTAGCTACTTGTCTTAACTGCTTTACTTGTTAGTTCTTACACTTTTTGCATGGCAACTTCAAAAGCTATTCCACAGTCCTGCCCAGACAAAAGTGGTTGTTTCATGGATGCAAAAAGCTGTCTTATCAGAGCTAAGTTGCTCACTGCAACTAAATCAGAATCAAGTATAAGAATTACATTGTAGCTGATAGGCTAAAGATGGTGTTATGAAGCTCTTTGACTTAATAAATTACAATACTTAATTGTCTCTGTTCCTTCCACTCTTAGAACTGTGGACATTTGTTTCATTTAAGTAAAAATTAGTTGAAATAAATTATTTACTTTATTCTTACTTAAATCTAACCATGCAGAAGACAGAAAAGTCTTAAAAGTTGAGACAAGAAAAAAATAAATTCCACAAACTTTGGCTTTAAAAATTTTTATTTCTGTCCTGTTTTATTAGTGACTTTGGAAAAGAACTGAACAAGTGAGCTTCAAGTTGGCTTTTCAAAATGGGAAAGCTGTAGTTCCTGAAAAAAAAATATTTGCACATAAGCATCTTTGTCTTCACATAAAGGTCTGACTAGAGCAGTTTTTATTAGCTAGTCATATGTGGTTTCTTATATGAATTTTCTTTGGAAAGCAATGACTTACATTGAAAATCATGCAAATTAGAATGCTTTCTAGAGACCTTGTCCATAGAAATGGTAGTTATGAAGTGTAGGTTAAACCATACTGATCTTATATTGTGTTACATAAAACTTTAGAAGGCTGTCCAGGCAGAAAGATTTGAAACACTATATGCATCATCTAGTGTGAATATGCATGGAAAATTAACTGAATGATAACCTAAGCTCATACGCAATTGCCTGTAGTTACGTATCTTGATGTATCTGTAGAGAAATTCAGAAGAAATTCATCAGGGGAAGATTTTCAGCTTTCTCATGAAGTTCTTTTTTCCCCCATTATTTAAATGCAAAAATTAGGAGGCAGATATCTGGGTGACAGCTATTGGAAATAGAAAATGAGAACTTTTTATGAATGGGAGTAGGATTATTCTTGGCAATTTATGTCAGGCTTGTAAAACATCTTTCGCCTACTCTTTCAGAACTACAGTAGCAGATTCACACTGAGCTTGAAAGACATCTGGGCTTTCAATTATCTTTCTTCCTTTTTGTTCCTAATAGATTGAACAACATTTGGTGCTGTCTCAGGGTTGTTACCTATGCTGGAGAGCCGATGATTTCACCATGTTTCTGTTAACTTCATGGGGAATCAGGATGTGTCTGGTTTTTCTGAAGTTCCAGCAGCTTGGCTTCTGAAGGGAGTTACCAAGTCTCCTGGATTCTCCAGAGTGAAGATTAGGAAACAAATGCAATTGTTTATAGTACCTCTGAAATCTATGAAACCTTTCAGAAAAAAAAAAAATAGTACTGACTTTTGTCCTTTACACCTTCTGATAGTTCATGTTCTACCCTCATTACAACTTCCAGGAGCTATTCCTGAAGCTCAACACTCATTTATTTGGCAGAGGCAGGTATATTCATTGGAATGTCACATGCATAAACTTCTTGTAAATCTCCTTGGGGTAGTGGTGATGATGATGATGTCATGATGATGCACATTGACACAGGTTAAAAATAAAACTAAGTGGAAATTTCTCTTGTAGATATTTAATTCCTAATTTCTCATATTACATGGCTTGTGGCTGGGGGCCATGCACAATTTTTTCCTGCAGTGGTATAAGTTGTCCAGTGATGTGCATGTGGGTCACTGACGTGTTACTCTTCATACTGGTGGTAGAAATGGTCAATGAGCAAACCATGCTCTTTGCCTGGCGTAATCTATCTAAGCATTGTTTGTCTGTATTCCATTAGTGTCTGCACTCTCACCACAGTCCATGGAAAGAGTTTCCAAAGGATAAGAATCTCCTTCCTGAAATGCTGCCTCTCTCCAAAGACTGTGAAAGAGTAATTCTGCTCTTGATTCTTCATCCAACACTCCTCCTCCAGCATATTGCTTTCCTGAAGGCATCCCTAGTTCAGAATGATGTTTGACAAAAGTATTTGTGTTTCTCCTAACGTACTGATTTTTTTTTTCCTCATATTATGTGCAACCAAATTTATATTCAAACAGCCAAGGGTATGTATTAGTCCTACCTGGATTTATAGTATGAAAAATGCAACCCTTAGTATCTACTTTCTTCCTGCTGATTTGAGCTTGGCTGTTGTGGTACTTCAGGTTCTTTGACCCGAATCCATCCTGTTCCTTAGTACAATCCTACCTGCAGACCTACCCAGGCTAGAAGGTCAGTCACTTGGGTGTGTGCATGACTCCTTGGCTGGAAGTATTTGACATGTTTTACACTTGAGGTTTAGACTGTTCATTCAAAACTAAGCCTATTTGCAGCAATTAGGCTTTTCCCCATGGCTTCTCAGCAGCCTTTTGCATGTTGGTGATTCCAGCTGCTGCTGACCCTCTCTGCAGTCACTCCCCTTCTTTGTTTCACACTGGCTTTCCTTCTTGAGGAAACCTTATGGAGGAGGAAAAAGGGAGAACCATTTTGTGTTTGGAAATGACAGTTTCAGGAAAAGTCAAAGCAAATTCTTGGACCCATTTTCAGAAAAATTCCCAGCTCCACCTTCAGCCACATGGTGTGAAGGAACCTTTTATGCAGATGGAAAAGACTCTTTTAAAACACTGTTAAGCCTATAAACCAAACTGGATGATTTTTTTCTTTTGAACAAAGTTTTAGTTAGGATTTACTTTTATGAAGCTTTCCTGAGGGCTGATATTTAGTTGAACTGTTGTCTACTGCAAAAGGGGACAACTGAGTGCTCTCTTGAAGTCCCTTAAGCAAATGTTAATTGTCTACACTACATAAGGACAGTAAGTGCTGGAGGAAAGATGCTGCCTGCAACCTTGTGGTAAATAATCAAAGATTGACTGGAATGCAAGGAAGGTAACCCTTGGCTAAAGTTAGACTCAAAGTGAGATGTTGCCTGTGAAAATCTGAGCTTAAAGCAAAAACATATGATGGTTGGGGATTTCTGCTAGCTAGAAAATCTTTCTAATAAGAAAACAAGGACAGGCAGGGTAGTGCTACTTTTAGCAGAAATTCTGCTCCGAGGCTCAGGCTTGGACTATACATGGAAGCTGTGACTTTGTCTCTTCTGTAAATTTTATTTAATGAGCTGTAAATGTTATGTGCGAATAACCATCTTAATATTTCTGAGGCTGTCTGACACACCAAATACTTAGCTCATCCTCAGATAAGCCTATAGACTATGCAGATTCCATGACAGATTTCACATCTAAATATCTAAACATTAAAACTGAATTGAAAAGATCTGTAAAAGATGTATGAGTGTAGACTTCATAATTTTCATTTCAGCTGCTTTTATTCCTAAGAAAACACTTTAAAGACAAATTTCTAGGAATTATTTCAATAAGTATTTATTAGAATATGTGTCCATCTCTCTGCAGGCTGATACAGTCTCAAGGATTTTGAAAAATTAGCGGTGTTTTGGAGCGCAGTGCTAGTGCAAAACCAAGTATCAGTCAGACACCCTAAAGAGATGTAGGATTTAATGCAGCAAAAATATATACAATCAATGTGGAGAAATGGTTCAATGATAATTTTTCATAGCCCACGAAAATGTCTGTTTTGACTCTGCTGATATTTTTGGTAAGAATCATTAGGAACATGAGTTTGTATGGGTCCAACTATTTCACTGTCCAGGGAGAAAAAACACTAAGAAAATACACCTAATCTGAGTAATCTTAGTTGAGCTTAGTGACTCTGTAGGAAAAATACTACAGGTATTAAGAAATCATTTCCTCTCCTTGCCAAAGTGTTGTGGAAAAAAATGGGAGTGTGAGCCCTTCCATGTTTTAACAAGTGTTTTCTGTTTCTTTTTGAAATAGCCATGTGGTGTATCCAATCAGAAACTTAATTGAATTGCTGAGCTTCCATGTGTACTTTCCCTCTTCTTAATGGCCTAAGAAAACTACTAACTGACTTCCAGTAATTTGTTTGCAGACTAAAATAAATCAGTGTGGGAACCATTCCATGGTTACCTACTGATTTTGAGCATTTCATCTTGAATTGTAATGCACAATGTCTGCCTACATTGGTCACGCTAAACTAATAAACTTAAAAGTTTCAGTAAATTAATTCTAAGACTAGTGATTTATTAAAATGTCTATTGTTTTTTTCTTTCAACTCACATCAAGCAGAGAAGCTTCCAGATGAAAGCTGGTTAGCTCAGTGGTTGGGAGAAGTTCAAGGCCAGCACTGAAGTGTATGGCATGAGTCCCATGCCAAATGAGAACTCACAGAACTCACAAAAAAATTGAAGAACAGAAGTTGTAACCTTGGTGTACAAATTGCACAAGAGCATCTCTTAGCAACACAGCTCATAACATAAGGAAGCTAATTTTTATATCAGCACCTAAAGTGCCTGTCACTCAGATATTGTGGCTGCATGGGGTAGTTCTGAGGTGGGATGAAAAGGCAAAATAGTTCCTGGCTTCATTACTCGGCGGGAGGAGTGTTATGGAATCTCCTTCCTTATTTGGCTCATCTGATCCTGTCTGGAACACAATAAGGCCCAAAAGGTTAATCTACTAAGAAATGGAGGGAAATGCTAAAGGATCCAATTTCTTTATCATCCATAATCCTCAATTCCTTCTAGCTGGTACATTGCCTGGTGGTTGCTGGTATTTGTATTGCATTTTCCTTTGAGGAGACAGAGAAGAACCTCTGCAGCTGCTGAAGTTAAACCACCCTGGACTTAGTTTGTGGTGTTTCTACGGGTGTAAAATTTCTCCTGGAACTATTTAGTTTGTTCCTTCATGTCAGCTTCTCCTTCCACTTGTCTTTGTGTACCTTTCGCATACGGAGAAAGGACATCTCCACCAAAACTTCCCACTTCTCCCAGCTTTTCTCTGTAGAGCTCAATTAAGATGTTCTGGGACCCTTCTGCAATGGCAGAAAAAAATCTTTGAGATACTGCGTCTTCCATGAATGTTTATTTCTCTCCCCTGGCTATAAAGAGAACCCAGATTTAGATATCTACAGATCAGGCATCTGAAATTAATCATTAATGCCTGCCGTATGCTGTGTGTGCTAATTGTCCTCTCTTTGGATTGCACATACAATTAGTTATAAGAATAAAGGAGAGAATAATCCTTCCATATTTACTCTTCTAGTATCATTTCAGTGATGAGATCTAAGGATGAAAAGGAAGAAACTGGTTGGCAGGCGCAAATGCTGTGTTAGAGCACTGTCAAACCCTTGCTTTACCTGACTGCAGAGAAAGCCTACTTTTAATAAACTGGGAGGAAGGCAAGTTTCCATAGTGCCAACCTTCATGTGAACAGGTTCTAGGAATATGTTTTCAGAATGAGCATGGAGAACCCACATTCTTGTTTTTGAATATGTTAGCTCATTGAAAGTGCAAGGAATGTTGTCTTTATCAACGAGTTAGTGGTTGTGTATGTATAAATTCTATGTAATGCATATATTTATTTATAAAACATATTTATTTATAACTCATAAATTATAACATATATGTATTTTTGGTGTGTTTTAAAGAGAGAGAAAGAATCAGCTACTGTGTAACTGTTTTAATTTCACATAATCCATGCAATCTCCTTCCATTCTACTTGAGTAATAGATATGGTGTACCTTTTAAGCATAAAGCTACAGGGCTTAACAGATTAATTGCTGTAATGTAAAATGACTCCAATGTCCCTGCAGATCACGCTCTGTGAAAATTGCAACTAATTAAGGCTTGTTGGCTATCCAACTTGATGCAAGTAGAAATAACTGTACACAAAGCTCTATTTTTGTAATGAATTAACTAAATAACATTTTCTCTAAGCTTTTTCAGAAATTTGTAACATGCTCCCATCAAATGGATATATTAATCTAAAATTTTGAAGCAATTAAGCCATTACTGCTTTCTTAGATTTGAATTATGCTAAAAACAGTTGGGGCAGAAACTTGTCACTTCAGAGTTTGTGAAAATCTGCTGTCATTGCAGTGAAAGCTCAGTACTACCACAAATGTTTTAATAGCAGAAGGTAGGAATCCTTGAATTTCATCTATTTAGGATGTGTATTAAGAAATTTATTGAGGTTTTTACTTTGGTTTTTCTGAATAAGGCAAATTTTACAAAGACTTTCTTAAAAATTGGCCATTTCATATTTTTATTTTCACAAGTACTTTACAAAAATGATATATTAATTTGCATCTTCCTATGTAGTAGATGTCATAAATTTGTGAGATTTGTGCATTGTGAGATTTGTGCATTTGCATTTGAGATTTCTCTGAAGAAATGTCTCTTTGTACAGGCTTGTTTTCTTCCTTATGTAAAATATTTCATATTTATCAGGGAAATAAAAAGCCCTTTAAAGTGCAAGGACAGTATAAATTAAAAAAGCAGAGAAACTGAATGTAAAGCCTAGAACCCATTTATGTAATGATCTGGGTGTGCACATCTTAACTTTTGAATGAGTCCTGGTAGTTACAGAGATAAAGAATTTAGTAATAGTTGAATTGCAGGTTCTGAACCCTTCTGTGCTGAATTGGTGGCAGTTCATGAAAATATTTAGAGAAACTGTTAACTGCAGTATTTATGAGTATTTACAAATCCTTAATGTCTGCTTAGCAGTCAGATAAAAAGATTATTAGATATGTGTCCCAAGCTTCTTAAAAAGAGCTTAAGAAGAGTGGGATATGACTTATTAAGCATAACTAATGCTGCACACACTACCTCTCTCTTCATCATATATTCAAATTTGCATGGTGTGGTGACATTTCAGTCATGAATAAAGCAAACCTGTGCCTGATTGCATCCTGACTGTGGTACATTTATAGTGCTAACCCTTGGCATAATCTCTGTGATGTTTGCATGTTTAGGAGAGCTGCATGCATCTATTTTGTTTTCCAGCTTTCAGCTAACATTTTCAGGTTATTTGGGCATATGGAAAGGAGGCAAAACATACCCCAGCCTGATTATTGTGAGGCTGCAGAGCATCAGGAACCTGGCAGAAATAAATTGCTGCTGCTTTCAGCATCTCACACATTGTTAAGTGGCTTGGGGTAGGTTTTCTCACTATCTTCAGCTCACCCTCTGCAGTCCAAGAAGCAAGGTGACTTTTGGGGACTCCCTCCTGACACCTATCCCAGTCATTATCTGCAGCTGAGTGACTTTTCCTAGCTGCTGATTCAGGCTGGTGATTAAAAAGCATTAGCTCAGAACATATAGTTTGTTCTAGAGGTTTATCTAGAGTAATTTGTACAATGCATAGTCATCCCTGTCTCATTTATCTAATATGGGTGGAAAATAATGCAGATTATGAAATTTGCAAGGAAATCTTGTGGCCACAACATTTTGAAAATAAAATACATTATTATTGTTTATGCTTTTGTTGCTCTTTATGCAAATTAGCTGATGAAAAATGAACACAGTATATTTTCTTCTGTAGGCAAACTGAAATCCTTTACCCTTCATAACTCTAGCTCATCAGTAAACCTGAATGACTGTTTATATATTTGATTTCTTTTCTATGGTGTAGCATGGAGAATAGCAATGATAGTTACTGCTTTAATGAATATGTCACTACCTAATCACACTGCATCATATATGTTGAAGTAAAGTTAGAAGTACTTTGGATGTGGTGCTCATGCAGAGATTCCCATTTCTACCTTTCAATACATTTCACATCCAGGGAGCAATGTCCTGCACTGCCTCTCTGAATAGTGCCATGATGGTGTCCTTTTCTCTTTGCTGTCCTTCTTCTGCCTTTAGATTTTCTGGTAAATCACATCTCCTCCCTTGCTGAACAAGCCTTTAAATTCTGATCTAGGAATCAGGAAACTCTGCAGCTCCCCCATGGATAAGCTATGCTCAGTGCTGCAGCACATACCCTGTGTGCTCACTGCATGCACTTGGACAGTAATTCCTTGTCTGATTACCTGGCTCACTTCATAGAGGAGCACTGGGCTCCTTCCCTTGGACTCAGACACATGTGAATCTCATCTCATCAAATTTTCTCTTTCCTATTGACCACAAACTCCTTTGCTGACAATTTTGGTGCTGTCAAGGAAACAATAGCAATAGTTTGCTTGTGTCTGTATAATGTAGGCAGATCATCAACGAGAATACCAAATGCAGTCTGTTTAAAAATGATGTGTGGCATTAAGAATTGAACATGTCTGTTTATCTATATTGACTAGATCAATATGTGATCAATATTATGTCATTTTATGAGTATAATTTCTGTCCTCATTTCCACAAAAGTAACAAAAAAATGAGTGAAAACAAAGCTGTTCAATGATTTGTCATCTATTCCATTTAATACTACCAATAGATGTGTATCTTACAGGCCATCTTTTGAATGTGTTAAGATTGACTTTGTCATCTTGCAGGCTGTTCTGTTTCACCATAATGATGTATCATCTCATTGCTTTCACGTAGTAAGTGGTCATATTTCATAAGGTTTTTTTACTTTTTCTCAAACTTTGCCAGGCCGAAGTTAAAGCTCATTGATCTTCAATAGTCACCTGGAAATGTGATGAGGACTTTTCAAAATTTCAGTAAGTCTAGAAATTAGATGCAAGATTGTGCTTTTAAGGGCTTTGGTGGCTGGTAGAGCTCAGGAAGATGTAATGGGAACACTCAGGACCCTTTTCAGAAGAAATGCCTTTGCCTTTGGAGGAATTCTGACAATTTCAAGTGTTAATGCTACTGGGCATTTGAAAACACAATATTCTCTCATCTGTCAGATGACTGAATGAGGTACCTTTATTTCATAAGCACCTTGCTCCTGTGCATTGGATAAAATTCATACTGCAGATAGTGTTGCTAAATCTTTGTCAAAGTTCTGACTAACCACCCACTTCCAGAAGGAATTATTACAGGGAAAGCCAGCTGTTACCACTCCTCATGTTGTCTATTTTTCAATTCCTTGTCCAGTAGATTCTGGTTCCTTTAAACATTTCAGGGAAGTTGCAATGGAGGGTGAGGAAAACAAAGAAGTAAAAGAAGATAGTAAGGAGACAGTAGTCTTATGAGAAGATATTAACTTTTTAACTATTATGCATGGATATATTACCCATACATCTGATTGGTTTGAAATAATATAATAGATATACAGAAGAAAAACAATCACATTGCAAAAGCTGGAAAATATTGAGACAAAAAGTCACATGAGATAGCAACTACAGGAGAGAAAGGAAAAGTCCTCCATCAATTTCTGAATTGGCAATGTGTTTTTCAAATAAAAATACTGATATTTTTGGTAGAATCTAAACATGTTATTGTATTACATATGCCAATGTAAGTTAGAAACAAAGTAGTTTAAACACCTCCCTCCAATTTTTCAGCTGCTGAGGAAGATCCCATATTTCTCTTAAAGGACTGTTGAAATTATTTTAAAATTATAAGGGGAAGAAACTATAGCTATTTTCTGCCAAGGTTTGGCGATTGTGCTGAAGAAATCAGGCAGTGACACATGGAAAGAGAGCCCTGTATACAAATAAATCATTCTTGACATATCCCTTAGGCAGTTGGCTTTCTTATGCTCTGCAGTGCACTGGGATGTACTATTATTATTTCCCATGTGATTATATGTGTGCATATGCTGTCACTTTCCATTGCTGGAATAAGCTGTTTGAGCTGGATTTTTAAAATATTCCCTCTTTATTCATCAATGAAAAGTCAGTTTGATGCAAATGAAGGCTTTACTGAATTTCATTAGCAAGGGAAAAAGTCTTTCTCTCCTCTGTCCCATCTCCAGTTGTGCTGCTAAGGCAAGTCAACAATCTTTAAGGTGTTGCCTTAGATGCTGGAAGCAGTGTGAAGTAAAATTAAAAAGATGCAGCTTTAGCTATCCATCTCCCATTTGAAGGCCTCCAGTTTGAGTGTGTTTGTTGAGTGTTAACAGCTAGCACTGAGACCCAAAGGAGCTGTGTGAGTTTTCATTATCTCCCCACGTTTAGACCTAAGGAAAAATACCTTCCATTAAGCAGTGGGAAAGATAATTGTCTTTTGTAAATCGCTGCATGATGCCCTGTGCAGTTTTCAGGGTGATTTTGTTTGTGGCTTTCTGTCCTTCCAGCTCGTCTGCTTAGAGCCTGGTAAGATAACAATGTTTTCACTGCATTAAATCACGACTAAGACCTCTGTGACTCCTGGTCACAATCATCTCTTTATCCTAGAGGGAAGAAGAGTCTGGTTACGTTTGTTTGTTTGTTTGTTTATGAATGCTGTTCTGTCATATTCCTTTTGACAATTATAATTTCTCACTGGCTTTAAGTGCTTGTTGTAGGGGGCAACATTGTTTAGCATCCTTGTCAATACATGGAATATAACATGCTCAGTATTTTGCAAAACTAGTATTGATCATTCTGTGGCAGATTAATTATTCTGGTAAGTATTGCTGAAGGTTTTATTGCTGGAAATGGATCATTTTTTTGTTGATCACTGGGTGTTTCAGGATGTGTGTTGCTGTGGAAAGGCGCAGGCAGGCTACAGTGAGACTGGAGCAGCTTCTTAATGCAACAACTCTTGTTTGCCCTTAGGTTGCTCATATTTTCCACCTCTAATCACAAAGTTGTGGGGGAAGAGAGGAGATTTCATCACCCAAATTCAGGCATTTCAATAACCAGCCCCAGCCAAGGGTTTATCAGACAAAGCCATATGTGATATTGGCCTGTGGCACTTCTGCTTTGTCATGGATGCATCATTTTCCCTCCGACTTTGCTCCCTTTGCAGTTTTGCCACAAAGCTTTGTGCAGCTGTGCTGAGAATTGGTTTTGGAAATGAATGACTTAAGAAGTGCGTGAGCTGGGAAAATTTAAGTCAGAAAAGCAGTGTTTCTGATGAAAACACTGGCAAATTTAAAGGATCATCTGAGGAACCTTATGTTGTATGTGAAGAGAATGAGTGATTCCTTTATAATTCTCTTTTCTGTACAGAGGGAAGTGGCTGAAAGTTAACTGGTGTCCACACGTTTTATAAAACAGCAGAGGAGCTGTAAGTATGAAAGCCCTGCTTTGTAGCTGTCATTATGGATTTTTTTTTAACAAGCCCTCCTTTGCTCAAAAAGTATGTAGGATCATGTATCTTGTGCAAACCAAGTTGCTACCAATGACCTGAGCACAAATGGGATGTTTTTCTTGCATTTATTCATTTTACCTTCAATGGTTCACTGGTATCTGCTCTCTCTATGCTTTGTGAGAGGAAATACTGTAACCTAAAGCTATTTTGTGTTTCTCCTTTAGCAACTCCTCATGCCGGAGACTTCTGAGCTTTTTCTCATCCCCTGGCTGTTGTGATGGCTTTTGCTGTTTGCAATTAATAGTCACTGTGCTTTGCTGCAGCTGCTTCAGAGCCTGCTCACTGAGCCAGTGCTTTGGGCAGAGGAGAAGTGAGAAGACGCAGCCTGAGGGGTTTGCCTTCAAAATGCACCTAGCTCTTGGCTGGTGATTTCAATCAAGTTTATTTCAAAGTGTCTCTGACTAGCTGCGCAGGCGTGTGAGTTATCGTGCCATCAGATGTGCATGCTGGATCCAGCTCAGACCTCAGAAGGTTATTTCAGCCTTCTATTATTAAAGTGTTTAAAAATAAACTGTGGCTTTCAGCCGCTGTCCAAGGTGAGGGGATGGTCAATGCGCCCTTCCCTGCTGGAAGCGCAGCTGAGAGCCAGGAGATTCAGCTCTTCCCAAATAGTCAGGAGGAGGTGAAGAAAACTATGCAGCTTCCTGTCTCTTCCCCATATTCAATATCAGACTTTGCATATTAGGATATCTCTTGCTAGGAAGGGAGACTGCTTTTGACTCTATGGGTTGCAGAGAGGTACATAGGAACTACTTGATACATGAAATTATGGGTCCATCCGGGCTAATATTCTTTCATAACTCAGATCAGCCAGCAGCATTTCTTCCTTCTCTGCTTTCTCCTTTTTTAACTGTGGGATTGGTCTTAATACAGTAGAGGCATAGAGAGAAAATTGTTTCATATAGAAAGGGATACTGTTTTAGGATTGCAAATATTGTATTGGAACATACAGAAGAAGCTTATTTGGAAGTGAGAAATATGCCTTTATGCATGTCTATACACAGATGGTAATTTGAAATTATTTAGTTTGAGATTGTATACATACTGTCACTTCAAAAACATGTTCTATATTTTTACACAGAGAGGGTATGTGGAAAGTATTGTATATGGTATATGGAAAGTATAACTTTCTAATCCTTGTGGTTGTGTGTATGTCAAACAAATAATTCAGAAGAAAGTATTCAAGGCCAAGGCCTTCTAAACAGAAAGGTGATTTTATGGCTAGCCCCAAGCATGTCCCCTAAGAGACCATTGCAGAAATGAGTGTTTTCTATAACTCATTATTTCATAGTTTATTTCATAATGAGTATCATAGTGAGTCAACTGGAGTATGAAATTATGTAAAGCAACCATTTCAATACCAAAAAGAAAATGCAATCAAAACAAGTATTTGAATATCTTCCTTTGTTTCTTGTTTAATGACAAATGGAACAATAGTTAAATGATATATCCACAATAGAGTCCAGTAAAATTGAAATTGTGCAAAAACCATCTGTTGTCTTTTGAAACTCTTTCTTAATGGTATCTTATATGTAACCTTCATAGTCAATGGCAAAAACATTTCCCTGCCTCCTTTTAATTTTTTCTTTCATTTCTTTTGCCCATCTAACATCTTCAGTTTCAGCCCCTTAGTCAATTGGTTGTTCTCAGAGTGGCAACGTCCTGACTTGCGTGGTCACTTGTGTAAGGCATTCCAGTTGGTGTCATGCCCATGTTCCTGCGCTGTGAAGGACCTACTGTAAAGTGTAAACCTTGCTGCTAAGCCATCTTACTCACCCATGGTAATGTACTCTGAGGGCCAGATGCTGACACATCATGGGCAATCATGTAGGTGTTCTGTGGGCTGAAGTGTGCCTCACCTCCTGTGTGCTTGTCTCATGGGACGTGCTTTTCACTACTCAAGCTGCTGACTGCTCATAGCATGAACTTTCAAAATGACAGTCCTGGACTTATACTGGTAGTTACACCATCTGACTCTGTGAGAGTGCCCCTTTTGCTGCATTTTCCCTTCTTACTGGCTTCTCTGACCTTTTTACTCTTCACAGCTCCTTGACTATCAACAATCCCAATCTTGCATTGAGAAGATGTGCAAGAAAAATGTAGTTCTGGAGAGGACTGTATAAAAAACAAGATTTTGTTGAATATTAGGAAAAATTTATTGTTTCCATCTCTTCTACTCTCCCCTGCCTCCATATTTTAAGAGGCAGATGCCTGAAGGTGAGGAGAAATTGCCTGTGAAGCAACAAATAAATTTGCCCTTTTAACTTGCAGAGGTGGAAAATACTGAGAAGGTTCAGGGAGGGCTTTGTCACGATTATCTTCTGAGCTTTGAACAGTGAAATATAGACTTCTCAGCCCTCTAACTGAGTGATAGCAGATGAAACAAGGGAGGAATGCTGTTTTACATTATATGATAACATGCTTGATGGAATTCTTCCTTTCCATTGGCTTTCTGCTGGTTTTGGTGGTGAGTCAGAAATGCCACCTTCAACCCCACGAACCCTGAGAAAGGTAATAATAAGTAAGCCAATGAAGCGTGCTGCAAATATCATAGCTCTTCATGTGAAATGTGAGCTGAGCATTCTGATCTTTGTTCATTCAGCATGCTTGAAGAGCCTCTTTGATGTATAACATCTCAAGGGCAAGCACAATTTGATTATTTTTTGATCTGCAAAAGGAAGACACCTGGTTTTATGTCTAATTAATTACTGTTAAATATTTGTAAGCAGGAGGACACAGTCCATACAAGGGAGTAAAATTAAGTCTTCTTGGAGAGAGAAAAAAAAATTCATGGAATTATAAATGTATGGGAACTTTACAGTTAAAATGAAAATGTCACTGAAGAAATTTTCATTATCTGGAAGCAAATTTAAAAGTCAAACCAAACAATGTTGTGCCACCATTTACTTCCCTAAATTGAAGTTGCTTCTAGGTCTCTACAGCGTATTGATAATTAATCCCTGTTTGGCATGTGAATAGCAAAAAATGAAAGCTGTAGCAGTTCAACTCACATGTAAACCTATCTGTTAGGACTCAGGCAGTTTTTTAACATTATGTGATGTCTAGGGATGAAGGACAAGGAGAGTAAGGCAACTAAATGCTTTAAGAATTCTGAGAACTCCCAAGTTAGTTCATGAGTCAGACATCCTTTTCCCTTGGGAGGCTTACTGGTGGAATCAAATGAGAACAGAGTGCTTCCTTTCTTTTGCACTATCACTTCTGAAGCAATAGGGAAAGGAGTTAATCAGGTACTGAATTTTTGCTTTGATTTTCCTGTTAAACCAAGGAGGATTAGATTTTTGTTTTGCTTGCATTCATAATTCCATAGGAAGATGCAGTCTTTATATGTGTAGGCTAAGGAAGTAAAAATAAAAAGGAAAGTATCACAGATACTTTTTAATTATATGAAAACCATATTTATTTGTTAGAGAATGAAGAAATAATGCCTTCAAAGGCTGTCAAAACTTTTTTAGTTTTACTTAAATTTCATTAATTTAAATGCTTCTAATTCCTAATCGCTAATAATTTCTAAGCTTTGAAGATTTAAAGAGCGCATTTTTGCTTCTTTTGAACTTTCATTATTATTATCTTTTTTCATATGTTCCAGAGCAAAAAAGAGAGCATAGAGGCTAAAGGTGCATCTGCCAGGCAAAAAATCAAAGTTTTCTCTTCATATGCTGAAAACCTAGGAGTATAAATATATGTGTTTATCAGCAATTCCAAAGATCGGCAATGTGAAAACTTAACTTTTCAATCCAGAGGGACATTATTTCAGTTAATGCTTGCACTCAGTGCTTATAAATCTGCTTATGTTAGTTTATAACTGTTGCTATTTCTTACACAGGAAAAGTTCACCAAGCAACAAAATAATCACCCACCTGTTGTGGGTATATTAAAGTGTTTACTCTTTTCTATTCATCTGTGTATTGTTGCTGTAGTTGCATGCATATAAAATCCTGAAACAAGAAATGCTAAATATACTACAGTAAAATATTTCTAATTTAGGAAAATGTAGTAATGATAACACATCTAGGAAGCAGCACATTGGTTGTGAATATTACTGACTCATTTTTTAGATATTTTGAAGCGAGATGTCAATATTGGCCTCTGTGTATCCTGGCTGTGTATATGTATGTTGTGAAGCAAGTTCATAAAAACATTCCAGAGGGCATTTTTTATAGAGCTAGAGTACTGTGGTATATATTTTTATTCTAAAATAGTTTTTCTATGATACTGTAATAGCTTATTTTTAGATACAATAATTGTAATAGCAGCTATGTAGCATTGTATATCTTCAAAACATTGATACAATGGAGAAAACATGAAGAATCTTTTTGAAAAAGAAAGTGGTCATTTGTTTTTTCTCATAAAAGAAATTGCTTGGTCTGTAATCACTTTTCTCATCTTTGGATTCAGTGGCATTCTACCTTGGGAACATGAGGGAGAATTAGTTAGTAGTTTGTAGTCAGAGTGGGAAGTAGCCAGATTAGATTGGATTTGGGTAAACCAGAAAATATGTTGGGAGTTTTAGTGAATTAGAGACATTCTTCTGAAAACTGATTTAAGTGACTAGTGAGGGTACTACACCTGGCTGCATGGGATGGGAGGGAAATTCAGTCCAACCTCCTGTTTGTAAACTCATTTCACGTTATTGAGTGTCAGTTTCTTAATTTTTAAAACAAAGATGCAAAGGAGGTGTGCTGGGATGGTTTTCTAATGTTTGTGGAAAAAGTTTGCTGTGTTGCAGTCACTCTTGCTCTCAGCAGCTCTCAGTGCCTCTGAAGAGCCCACTCTCAGCCCTGAAGTCTTCTGAACGGTTTCACGTGTGTGTGTGTGTGTGTATGTGTTAAGACACCTTTGAATTTCCAATGATCTCTGAAAATCCAGTCTTGTTGGTGGTCTCTGGGGAGCCCTTCAGAACTCATGTTCTTTTAGTCATGATGTCTAGCTTGAACAGTAGCCAGGAAATCTCTGGCTTAATGGGTTTGCCCCTGTTAAATAGAATTTTGCTAGTGGAACAGGAAATGTCACTGGTCCCTGGGGTTATAAGCACTCCTTAAATCATACTGTACCAAAGACACTTTTCTCTTAAACTTTCCTGTGCACTGTTTCTCTAGAGCAAAATATTTCTCAATTTATATTTAAAATAAGAATGTTTGTTCATTACAGTGCATTGTTGCCCTAAGATAGAGGTTCATTTGTAGACTTATTAATAACTAATTGTTTCTCTACCCTAGGTTGTATAACTGCTTTTAAACAGAAAGAATTGGCCAGTCATTCAACCAAATAGACTGTATCTCAAGATCAAATTAAGATGTCACACTTTGTTTCCTGAAGAAGTTGCAATGTCATTCTCTTGCTAAAAATTTCTTCTGATCTGGCTTTAACACTACATTGGGAAAAAGTATTTGAAAACCTGCTCTTATATTACAATTTCCTTTAATGCCTAAGTTAGCAGAAATTTCCTGGGACATAATTTTATTACAGTATTTAGCTACAGTATAACTATAGTCTGAGATACAACAAGCAGAAATTATTCTGTTGTGTTTCAGGATCTGAGGCAAACATTTAGATTTGAAATTAAAAAAAATAATTAATGGACTTTCAGAGATATCTGAAGAATGTGATGCTGTCTGGTCATAATGAAATTATTTCAGAGGTAAAATAATCTCCCTGATTTTTTTTGAATGAAAGTCTGTAAACATTTTGAATCTTCTCTCCATTATAAAATCTTGTATTCAGTGTTTCAGATTCTTCTCATGTTATGTAAACTTTACGTCTGTACTCTCCCTCTCCTCAAAGCTAGGCTGACTGAAGCCTAAGAGCTCTAAGTACAGTTGCTGTCACTATCAGTCTTTTGTCTTAAGAAATCTGCTCTCTGAAGTATCCTCAGGTTGTTTCAATGGTATTTGTATCCCAGATGCATTAGAAGTGAAGACGCATTTTCTCAAATGTTGGTGCGCACACAATTGTTCAGACTGATTTACCTCCATAATCCACAGTCAAATGTCCACTCCTGTGCCCTGGGTTCTGTTCTAAAGGAGACCTCATTGTGGGCCAGATGAATGCTAACTCAGAATTGCCCCACTCTCTCTGTTGACTATCAGGAGAGGCTAGAAGGTAGGAATTCTGTGCAGACTTATTGTAAATGTCAGAGAATATCTACTTTCTGGAGCCCCAGTGAGCTTGAAGAGAACATAGACCTTAAAATTGCCCAAGTGGAGCAGCTCTAAATAAAGAGACCCTCTATGTTTCCTAGAAAATTATGAAGACACAATAAGGAGTCAGCTGGTAATTTTGTGCACTTCCAAGCTCAGAGGACAGATAGGAAGATTCTTTTACATCATAGCTTTGGTAATTTTCAGGACTGTAAGTCACATGGTCACATATGACTATTACCTCTGAATTTGGCCTTATTAACCTAGGAACCTGAAAAAGATAGAGGTTTTTAGCTTGGAAAGAATTGGCACAGAGGTGCCAATTGAGAAAAATAGGCAAGTGCTAGATTTTCAATGCAAGCCTATTTTCCACTAACTTTGATGACATTTATTATTTCAACAATAGCAGGAACTTACAAGATGTTAGAAAACATCCTTTAAAAACACCCCTTTGAGATAACTTCCAGCCTGGTTAAGGATTTTTTAACATTTGCCACTCAAAGATGGTTTGTGCATGGACATTTTAGATACAATAATTGTAATAGCAGCTATGTAGCACTTCATATTTTGAAAGAATTTCAAAGCACATTTTCATAGTATTATATGTGGTTTCAACTGCCCTATTTCAGCACTTAAGAAACATACATCAAAGAGTTTTAAATCCCACCAATCCTACAAGCTCTGGTTCCCCCTTTCTACATAATTAAGTTAATCTTTCAAGGCAAGTTGACACATGTAGTCAATTGGTTACAGGGATTTTTAAGATCATATTTTGTATTCTTCTAACAGGCTAGTAACTATGGTGAAATCTAACTTGGGAAATTTTCAGCTTGCACTGACAGTTCTTCATTATTAAATTCAAAGGGCATATATGCTGATTGATTTCTGATTAAATCTGTGTCTTCTGGAATGCTGCATGTAGTTTATCTAGACAGTTTCTTTTACAGTCAAATATTAAGAGGGAATAATTCACTGTGTTATGTGCAATTATTTGAAATAATAGTGTTTTGAACAGTAATATTTCCAGAATTCCAGACATTGGCAATGTAAGCTGCAATAAAATGTTCATTATGGTTCAGATTGTTACAATTTTCCTCCTATTTAGCAGCTTTCATGCATTATTAGTTGCTGTGAATTTTATAGGCAGCTAGAGAAGCAAACAGCTACCTAATGTGGAGTATGAAACCTGCATTTAGTGACTGCTGGCATCTTGACTGATGTGCTATTATGCTGAAAACAGGGTATGTAAACAGTTTTCTGATGAAGGAAGATATTAAGGAGAAGGTCATGGGCAGAAAATTGTTTTACCAATAAGTGGCCTGATAATCTGCAGAATGAAATCAGGTACTTTCCATGACTGATAGCCAAAAGGAAGAATGTAGTAGGGGCTACAAAGATAAAAGATTTAATATCATCACAGTGAGCTGATGGTGGGTCAGATGCTGCTGCTGACACACCACTTTCAATCTGGACTTCTGAAATTGCTGAACCAACCTGGGGTTCTGTTGCCTTTGTTTTTCTTTATTGCATAGTTATTTCTGCTCAGTGGTTTCTGGAGCACGTGTAGCTATCCATTTTTATCTCTGCTTGTTCCTGTATCCCTATAGGAGCAGCATCCGAGGGAGGTGAGCCAGGAGGTGAGAGGGACTGGGAGGTCCCACTAGGGTCTAAGACCTTATGCCTGGGGCTGTTTGCTGCCCTTTGGCTTGCTGAACCACCATAACCAGCCTTTCCAGCTGGCACCAGGGGCACAGCTATGATGAAGGACTGAAGATACGGGACTGTTACATTCAGTGGAATTAGTCCAGGCTTGCAGTAGCTCAAGTGGCCTGTTGTTGACAATGGCACAGCTGTTGTTGCCATGGGAAACCAACTACATTCTGGCAAGAGAAAAAGATTGCAGATTGAATGTTTATGGCATATTTATTTACCTTTTCGCTAGGAAAGCAAACAAATTAATTGCCTATTGCATGATCAATCAGGTTAAAGACAAGATGATTTTTTAACGTTCCTGGTGAAAATATGGTCTCTCTTTAGATGTGCTCTAAAACCTTCCTGAATTGACCATCTAGAATGCTGAGGAACTTACAGAGCAGCCTGTAGCAATGGCATATTTTCAGTTATGTGCATTTGCCAGGAAGAGATCCTGTCCTCTAAGGAGCAGCTCTTTCTCTCTGTCCTTTGTTACAAGAGCAATTCTCAAAACCGTTACACGAACAGGAGGAAACACTTCTTTCATTCAGTGGTTTCCAGTTATTGTAATTGTGATCAGCTCTTTCCTCACGAATTTTCAGTGTTAATTCACCACCTGCAGACATGCCTGTGCAATACTAAAAGTGTCTGATCTCATCTACACACAGTTAGTAATCTGAGTCTAAACTACACAGCTAAACCCAGTCTTTCTGTAGGAGGTGGTTGATGTTTATGGAAAATTTGGTTTTGGTTGTGGCACAAGTGACTGCCAAAACATGTGTGAAGGGCTAATTATGTTAAATAGGTTCCAGTGATCAGTGATCAGAGCATGTGTTCTGTCCATGTCTCATTTTTCCTTAACCAGGCTGCCTACTTGAGGAATCAGGATACTTCTCCCAGGGCTAAAACTGTAAATAATCATCTAACTGAAGGTCAGCTCTAGGAAAAGAAGCTACAGTTATTTGTGGTGCACTTTTATGCTTATTTAAAGGTACCCTCCAGTTCCCACTTGTTGATATGTTTCCTCAGGTAGACTGGCTCCTATTTTAATGTTTCATTCCAATATCTAGTGTTGCTTTAGGAGGTCCTGGTGGGTTCTTTCTTCTTCTTTGCTTCTTCCTTGAGTCCACCAGGATGAGAAAATAAACTTTTGAAGACTGGGATGTATTTCATCTTTCTGTGATTGTAAGAAAATATCTGTCACAGTTGTCAAAACATGAAATGTGTTATTGCCTTTTCTTGGTTCTTACATTTTCTTCGTTTCTTAGAATTTTCTCCTTAGTAAGAATGTAGGCTGAAAGACTAAAATATGTTAGAACTGCACAGGATATTCAAACACACACAAGAACACTTACACATGCAGAACAGGAAGACCTCCAGAAAATTTAAACCTTTGCCTCACTGTGTTTTTTATGTGATTTTGACCAAATTACATGTATCTAAGAAACAGGAAATTCTGAAGAAGTGCTCCTTCAATACTGCATGGAGGCAGCAAGCCTCTGAAGTAACTTGCCCTATTTGCACGTAACTTACTAAAAAATAAATAAGAGGACATTGAATTGAGAAAAGTTTTATTTTTCTGTATCAAGTATGCGAGCCTTCCTTCCTTTCACTCCTAACTTGGGAATTCCTCCTGTCTCCTCCGTGAGCTAGTTAGCCCACATATGATAGCAGCTCTCAAGTCTAGCCTGAGGTTCAGAGTAAATTCATGCTGAAGATCAAAATGAGGCTTCTAATCAGCCTTTAATTCAAAACATTTCTGCTGGCATTTCATCAACTTCTGTTGCATCTAAGATAAGAATATCACCAGAGGTTGAATAAGGCTGTGTTTATTTTTTCATTTGTACTGAGCTACATTGTGTGGCATAATTATTAGCACTATTCTTAGAAATTAGGACTCACTTTATGAAAATAATGTTTGGAAATAGCCTCAACTGTTTGTTTCCTACAAGTCATTCCAGCTAGTAATCTTTAAAAAGGCAGTGTCATAATCTTAAAAGTAAAAGTGCACGTAAAAATGTCTTGGGGACAGATGGGTAAGTTTTATTTTACTGTTTTCTGTTGCACTCATGCCTGGGTTACAGTGACAACTGAGTACTTTAAATTTGGCTGGTTTGGTATGTAAAGATTCCAAAGGCTTGATGCATATGTGTCATCCAGATTTAGTTCAATGAACACTTCTACCATGGCATTAGCTTAGTGGAGATATTTAACAGGACCTGGGAGAATTGGAGCTTTCTCACATACCCTGTCACCTAGATCAGGATCTTGCTGTGTGTCTGCATATCTTACAGGACTGTACTGAATATATTTGTTGGGTACTTCGAAATTACATGAGTTTTTCCAGATTTATTTGGAGTAAAAGAAAGATCCTAAAGTCCCTGTTCAGAGCAATGGATGTCAGGTTTTGTTTTATGGCTCCTGTATAACTTTATTGCCCCTCGTTGCTGCCGACCAGCACAGCAGCAGCCTGTGCACATTGAGTGAGCTTATGCATACGTGGGCACATGGAGTCAGTGTCACATTACCAAAATCTATGTGATTATTGCTACCTTAGCAAGATTCTTAAGCATGTGCCTCATTGCAAACTCTGAATTGCAGTCACTGTTGCAGGTGGTCTGACATTGCCAGCCTAGGTTACTTTTTTGGCTTACTCTCTCATTTTCCCATTTTTATGAGATTTGGTTTGTTTCTGTTCTCCATTCAAACAGCATGGAACATCATTGTGTTGTACTGAGTTATTTTGTTATTGCACCAGTGCAGCTGCATTTGTAATCAGGTCTTGCATGGTGATGGTCAGGCACTAAGGGAAGTGATAAGCTGATTCACAAGCCTGAATCAGCTTATATTTTTGGAAAAGTGTCATTGATACTGGGAGCATTACAGGAAAGCCTGGATTTGAAGGAAACTAGGGAAAGGTGTCCTTGCCTGTGCATGCTGTTGCTGCACTATAATGTGGATGCATGTATACCACAGAGTCTCACCTGATGGTCTCTTGCCTCCCTCTTGCCTATAAGGTGAGCCTTGTAAATGCACATTCAACTGGTAACTTCTTTTGCTCTGGCATGTGACTTACCTTATTGCCTTCTATGTTCTTTCATAGGCCCACGTTTTCATTTTTGTGGTTTCTTTTTCAGCCAAGAAACCACAAAAGTGTTTTAATATTTGGTTCTATCTAAACAGAATTTGACTCATTTTGCTTGGAAGTTTTCCACCTACCTTATATTCTTTCCTTGGAAAGTTCAAGAACCCTGTGGTCAAATCAGTTATAGCAAAGTCACACCAAGTGGCCTCTTCTGCCTCTTGCAAGGTACATATTTTGGTAAGAGCAGCAGAAAACAAATATAATCCTGTCTTCAGACAGTACTATTATCAGATTAAGTAAAATAAAATAAAAAATACTTTAACTCCACCAGTATGGGTAGTGACTTTATGTTTTCCTGTTCTGGTTGTCCACTGTGGTCATGGATTTGTGACAGTGGATATGGCAATATACCAGTGGTTGGTTCATCTAGAGTGGGCTCAGGTCTATCTACAAGTGCGCAATAGCCTTCCTAGGCTTCATCCTCAGTTTTTAACATTTGAGTATTTGCGTTGTTAGCCAGTGGTACATGGAAAGGAATTTAAAAATAGACATTTGAATACTTTTCCTGGTCATATCTTGCATAATTTTTCATGTATTTGAAATAAACTGTTAATATGAAGTTTTGAAGCATAGACTTTCAGATGTCATATCTGAAGCATTATATGACTTGATAGCATTTCGTAGCCAAAATTTTGGATGAAATCCCTACATGTGACATGGGAAATAAGGCTTCATTATTTTAAAATGTAGATCTATACTCAGTGATCAAAGCTCCATCTTAGCTGTCCTGACATATATTTCAGTTGGGGTCATAACCCTGTTTTTCCAAAAGTAATCTCATAGCCTCTTCCATATTGGTAGTCTGCTAAGAGAGGCAGTATTTCTTGCTTCCCAAGCTCTCGCTATCCATAATTTTATAGCTTTTAGAATATTTTCCCAGGCTGTGTTGTTTATGTCTTCCCCAGGATGCCTATTAATATTGAGATTCAGCTGAAATTTTATGGCTAAAAATCTAAAAGAAAAAACCCAAACAAAAAACAACCTCCCCCCCCCCCCCCGCCCATGAATAACAATCTGCTCTTTGCACCACAATTATCAGTGCCTGAAGGATTAGCTGTTTCCTACTCATTTACCTTACAAATAAACTACAGTGAATTTAGGAACAAGAAAGGCCTCACAATGAGGAGACTTGTGTAATGGCCACGTTCAGCAAACTCTTTTAATCTTGGTAGTGATGTAACCTCATGTAACATAGAGAATTTTCTGAATCTGAGAAAGTGTTTACAGATTGGACCAAAAGAGAAAGCTGTGTATGTTAATGTGGGTAACTGTGAGAGCTGTTTCCACTGCAGGAGGTGCTCAGTATTTCATAGTGTTGAGCCTAAATAGCTACATATATTTGGTTCCATTTGAGTTCCAGATAGTTGTTTTTTTTTTTTTCTTTTTAATCAATAGAAATAGTATTGGTGCCAGCTGTGCAAAATGGAAAATAAAAACCCCAAACCCATACAAAAAGCTCACCCTTGCTTTGTCTGATTTCTTCTGGAGCAAAGCTCTGGTATTGAGTTGAGTGCCTGGCCAGGCCATTTGTCTGGAGGCCAGATTTTGTTCTGGACTGGCAGTACAGTATTTTGTGAGCTCCCCCCTGCTATCACTGCAGCTGCACCTGGCAAGGGAAACAACCCACAATCTAAAAAGCTCATCAGAACAATAATGTCTGCTTCTCTCTTGACAGGTTAATTAATTGCTTGCTATTATATTTTGTGTGTGGTTTTGGATGGTTTTGATACTTCTCTTTCACATGTGCTTCCCAGCAGGATTTGAAAAGGCTGGTGCATTGTCTGCCTGTCTGTCACTTCAGATGGTGCTTGATGCAGAAAGAAGAGATGGAGAGGAAAAGAATGAGAGAGAATATGTTGGGGTGTTACAGTTAGAAAATCTTGCTCACTGGGAACTGGGATAAAGTAATGGTTATGGCCGACTGGAAAACAAAAGCTTTTTAAAATAAATTTTGGGGTTTGAAGTTTGTTCAGCCCTTTGGAAGGCAGGGAAGGGAGGACTTCTCATCTGGGTGGACTTCTCACTTTGGAAGGCTGCACTTTGGGCACACATTGACTCCTGAGAGACTTTAACATGGTCTTTCATCACCCCCATGAGCATCTGGATCCCTGGATACTGAATTTCTTTTGGTGGTGCACCTCTTTTGTGGGAGGTGAGACAGGGGAGAGAAGAAATTAAATTCTCTCCTGAGGAGATTGGAATCCCCAATGAAAATGTCATGAGCAGTTCTTGTCTTAATAATACCAGCTTTTCACCTCTTGGATTACATTATTCTGGAAATTGAAGTAGCAATGTGCAGATGATGTGCTAGAACTAAGGGAGTTGACCAGACATTATGATTTTTCAAGCTGGAGCATTTCCAAATATTGTATAACATTTCTTTATGTCCTCCCACCCAGAAATATATTGAGACTTATGGGAGGAAGAAGTTTGACAGTTTTCAGTGTTCTGGGAAGATCCACTGCCACAGAAAGTTTTGAAATATTTAAGTGCCTTATTCATGCATTAAGTCTGTATCAATATCCACATTCAACATAAAGAAAGATATTACTAGAAGAGTGTTATTCATGTCTGTAGGTTTGGAGGGCATCTATTGTATTGCCTGAGACAGAAGCTTTGTCTCCACACAAGAACTTGGCAGTGAAAGATCCTGCATGCCATGCAGGGTGTTGTCCTTCCAAATGTTCACAGTAAGCTGGAAATGTACTGGAATTGCTCATGGCTTTCACCAGGCACTGCTTTTGTGTCCACTCTGTGTGTGGTCCTGATGCAGAAACAGAGTTCAACTTCACATGAATGAAGGTGAAGGACCAAGAGAAAAAAAAATCAACTGAAGCACAGTGACTTATCCAAACACCCTCACTTATAACTGGATGCCATTCACAGTTTAGGGAGTTTTCATTTCTAGATTAAATGAATGCAGTGACAGAGAAGTGAGAGGCCTGAAGGTCTCGGAAGCAACGAGACTGCATAGATGTGGGAGACAGGTTATTTTTATCTGAACTTTGATGGTTTTCATCTCTGTTCTATATGAGGAAGCTGGAAATAGTCCTTTTTTTTGGTACTGGTACAATCTATAATAGTGTTGTGGCCTGAGAGCTGCCTGCTCTTTCTCCAGTGGGGTGGAATTGAGCTCAGAATCAGGAAGAGCTATGGGCACATGGAATTCAAAATGCAATCCCACACAGTAAAAGTGGTATCAGGAGTACTTGAGCTGGGGAGGATGAAAAATATTCAGTATAGGTGACTCTTTATGTACTAATTTAGAAAGTAACTTCTCTTTTCATTGTTTTCCTCTAGAGAAGACTGGGTTCACAGATGGGGGTCACTATGGCATGGTGAAATCAGATGAATGTATTTATTGCAGTGCTAAAAATTCCCTTAGTCACAAGGTTCTTCCATTTATTGCATGGAGATGCTACTCTCAACCTTGGTACCTCGGTAACCTGGCACCACCCCTGTCTCTCCCCAGGGGCCAAATTCATAATTGAACTGAGAGACATGTCCCAGAGCAGCCTGATGTAAAACTGCAGGTCAAACACAGTGATGTATAAGTAACCTGTACTGCAAATATAATTGTAAACATAGAATACGTGGTGAATCTTGCACACAAAATCTTGAATGATTTTGTTCTGAGCTATTCATCTGTTGAGGGTGGGGGTAAATATCTGACTGGCTGGGCTAACATTTATATTGCAGCATCTCCTTTAGTAAAGGAAGAATCAGCCTTTTATTCCTAAAAATGAATGCTGTCTCCTATGTGCTGCAAACTAGAAAGAATCATTTCATGCATTTAAGTTTTCTTCTGTTTCCCAGTCTTCCTGGTTTGTTATATGCAGTCTATTAATGTGTCTCTGCTCTTGCTTGGCAAAGTAATCCTGAACACTGCAAGTGATAAGCTTTAAACTATTTTAATGATCATCATCTGTCCAAGTAGTTTCCATCCAAAAACAACTCCCCCCTTCAGAAGAAACCCACAGCTGATGTTTTAATGCAGTTTTGTTACAGTTCTGAAGGGACATCTTAAGGAACAAAGAAACTTCATGGTCAATAAATGGATTTAGGAGGTTGGTAAGTACACTGGCATCCTGCTAATTTTTTGGTTTGCCTTATAAACACCACCAGTGACCACCTTCTGCTGGTATGTTACATGCATGTTTCATCAGGGACAACACTTCTAATTCCATGTACAAGTAACCTGCTCTATTTTAAAAGAGAAGTATGCAGGCAGATGTAACTAGTCTTGAAAGGAAAGTGCCAGCAGTAAATATGCCATGTAGAACTTAAACTGGAAATAGAAGCTGCACAGTGTGCCTCAGTGCAGCATTGCGTGCCACTCCTTCTGCAGATTACAGTCACAAAAGGTCTCTAGCGAGCATAATCTGCCTGGTAGTGGCAGCAGTGGCAATTCATTCTCCCATGATCCCCTTTGTGCATAATCATCAACAAGGTCGCCTGACATGTCAAAGATCTCCTAACTCTGGTTTCACCACAAAAATGCTCTCTGGAGAACTCCCTTAATGCAAAGTTTCCACTGAATGCTGCAAATGTTGCCTTTCATTGCTGTGAGAATCTTTGGAAAGACACCAGCCCAAATGATAAATAAAATAAAAATAAAATAAAATAAAATAAAATAAAATAAATAAATAAAATCAGCCCATTGTAAAGATAGCCAGTGCAGAGTTCTTTGCCTTTAGCTTGCCCAAAGCCCTAGTTGCACAGAAAAACATCTCCCCCAGCAAACTCAATGGCATGTTCACTCTGACACA
This sequence comes from Melozone crissalis, assembly GCF_028551555.1. Lineage (NCBI taxonomy): Eukaryota > Metazoa > Chordata > Aves > Passeriformes > Passerellidae > Melozone > Melozone crissalis. The sequence continues at coordinate 28,942,223 of NW_026535782.1, read as the reverse complement.
TACATGATAAGTGGAGTACTTCTTACTGGTGGCTGCTTTACTGTAGGTGAATTTTGGACATCCAGAACATCAAATTTTTTTATTAGATTTAATTTATATTTCTTCCCACACTGCTTTGTGTGGAGAATGTAATTAAAAGATGCTGAAATGGGTCTGCTGTGTTTATTTCAGTATTGATTTTTTCCTAAGTAAGCTAATAATGTAAATTAAAAAATAAGTGGCATTTGGAATCACAAGGAAAATGATAAAGCGATTTATTTTCTGAATAGCTGTAATACCTCTGAAAGAGATGAGTTGTCATAAGCAGTAGACAAACAGTAGCTTTCCCTGGCATTTTGGGAAGGCTTCTTCTGAAGCCTCCTGGATTGGGATGAGTTCTCTTGTCCATATCAGCACCTGGTTGTGAAGAAATATATATACCATAGTGGCTTGACAGGTCTGACACAGGAATTCAGTCCTGGGTTTTCCTGAAGTCACAAAGCAAGTCCTCTATGGTTCCCCTCTGCTGTTAGCAAGCTTCTGCTCATCAACAGCAAGCTCTTGAATAAGGGAATCTTCAGCAGGGTGATGCACAGCGTTGCTGGTATTTGTCCTTGTGCTGATTAGTCCAGCTATGAGAGTAAGTATTAGTGTCAGTCCCTTGGGCAAACTGGTGATGAAGCTCTAAGAGAATGTTTAAGCTAAATAATAGGAATACATTTGAAATGGTGCTGTTCACAGAGTCGGGGCTAATGCTTGCAATGGCAGTAGCTTAGAACATAATCTGTGTATTAAATAGACGTGTAAATTGGATTTGAAAATATTCATGGGGGCAAGGGGCTGGGGGAACCTCTTGGGTCTCTGATTCCAATCCTCTCTTATCACAGGCCCAGTGTCATATAATCCCTCTCATAAACTTGTGTAATCTCTTTGCTATGCTTCTCTCAGGTTCTAGAGGAGAGCCTTGAACTATCGTTCATCTCAGTTCAAGTGTCTGCTTTGAACAGAGGATGAAATCTGAATGTCACAGTTGTCTGAGTATCCTAAAAGCTGTTGCACTGGTAGCTTTTCTCTTTCTTACATTTGCTTTCTCTGCTCAATTGAGCTGTCACTTCTGCGTTCCTGGAGACAAGTTTAAATGGAATTTTAATGTATTAAAAAGTGGAAGTAAGCTACATATAGTTATTTACCTATCTTTCAAAAAACCTTCAACAAGATTCTGGGTAACTGGTTGACCCATGCAATTTTTTTGCGCTGTGGAGCCAAAAGATAGGTCTGAAAAAACATGTGAACTAGTGTTGTCTGGGGTGATATGCTTGGTTCCTCAGGGTTCAGGTAAGCCTAGCTGTCTACAGTTGCAATGAATAATTCACAGTCTCTAAATTTAGCTTTGATCTATGTGTTTGTGTTGTGAACTTGAAACATACTCACATACATCAGGCTCAGGAGTTTCAGCAGTCTTACCCTTCCCTCTCTCATAAAAACACCCTTCTGACCTGAAATTCTTCTTCAAGTACTTCTTTTGGTACTCTTTCAGCTGTACCAGAGTGTTAAGGTGCATTGATTTAGGTATCTCAAGTATTTATTTTTAAAAAAATATTGAGACTTTTCAGAGGGTCATGTGAGACCATGGAGGAGCTGCAAGGACACTGTCCTCTCTGGCCTAGGAAAAGAGTAAAGATGAGATACTGTTTCTATTTTATACATTGTTCAGTGATTTAACTATAGAAAGATGTAAATATTTCTCTGAAAAGGAGCTGTTCTAATTTTATTAGAAGGTAGATTTTTAAAATTAGGGTCAGTATATGCTCCCTGCCATTTTCCTGGAATCTCAGTGATGCAGGGGAGGAAGCTTTGATCTCAAAGTCAAACCAAGTTTGAAAGAAAAAATATCTTTCATTAGACCAGTAGTTCAGTTGGAAAAATAAGATGATTTTCCAGGCACATGTGCCCTTCAGATACAAATATAAAAGTCACAGAAACTGCACAGGGAGTGTAGCCTGGCATAAAAATCCTGATGAGGTTGCAAGATGAGGAGAAAAGATACATGACAGTGGGTGGCCGGACCAGGGGACCATGGAGTGGTATCAGCACTGGAGCAGAAGGAAGATCTCTTACTTTTGGAGATGGAAAACAGGAAAGTGGTTGTGATTTATGTCAAAGGACAAGGGCTTGAAGGTCCAGAAATGTGGAGAGAGGTGGAAAGATAAAGAGATTGAGACTAACAAGCTGAGCAAACTAACTGAGCAAACAGCCTGGGACAGGCAGCCAGGTAGCAGGTGAGGTGAAGGCTGAGTCTGGGGCTTGGAAGAGCAGAGGCACATCAGCTCTGGAAAGAGAGCTGCATATGGCAATAAAGAATTATTATTATTAGAGATATAGGACATGGATATACAAATAAGGTAAGAACAGGTTGCTCAGAAGAAGAGAGGAAGGAAGTCTGGGATCCAGCAGTGAACCTGAGGAACAGAGCTGGGGCTGAGGAGGAAGGGAAGGACAGGAGGAGAAAGTACCAGGGTGGGGACACATTGGAGTTGGAAATGCAGAAAGGGTCAAACTCTTGACATCTGAGGGTGGGGAGGAAAGATCTGTACTTCCTAGAGGATTTTCAAGGTAGAACCAGGGAGCTGGAGACTGCTGAGCCTTGGGACTGTGTGCTCTGCCATGAGTCAGTTAAATATTCCTGCTGTTGGCTACCCTGCTGGTGCAAGTGGCAGAGAGGTTTGCTCTGTGGGATTGCAACTGTGGCAGTTCCTGTAGGAAACCACAGGCTGAAGTTTCTATGTTCATGATTTGCTTTTATTAAGCTTAGATTGCTCCACAAAGCCTGCTCCACTGGAAGCCCATCATTAGGACTGTCTTACCAAGCAACTAAGGGTTAGGCAATGCCACAGTCTGGGCATCCTATTCCTTATGGTTTTGCTTTCCCATAACTACGCTGCAATCATGAAGCAAAGGTACTAATTAGTATCAAATCTATTTTTGTACTGTGGTGCAGGTATGAAAAACTAACCCAGTGCTACTTGAATAGGGTATGGAAGGAAAAGCTTCCAGTCAAATGAGACCTGTTAATCAGCAGTTTGAGGACTTTGAATACACTTTTGAGTAGCTAGAAAATGGTTCCATCCCTTCAATTTTTAAGAAGTAGTTTAGTAATTTTCATTCCAGCACTGGCAGTAGGAGTCTTATTATGTTGTACAGGAAAGACACAGGCCTGGAAAACTAGTGAGTAGTTCCAGAATGTTTTGATTAGTTTCAGGATAACAAAAAGAGGTTACATGAGTTAGTGAAAAGGCTTCTCTAGTGAAATCTGGGATGGGCTCTGTGACAAATCTTAATGGACGTCAAGCCTCAAAATCTCTTCTGAATTCACCCAAGTGTAATTTTAAATTAGGCCATCAGACTTGTTTTCAGGGAGAGGAAACATAGACATAAATGAGCCTGAGAGCTTAAGTGAGATGGAAATGATACAGATGAAAATGTTTCTGTAATTTTAATGGATGTGAGATTTATGTACTAGGCAAACTACATTATAATAGAATTTTCATTAATTTATATTAAGAATGTCTCTCTTTTCTCCATTTGTCTGCATGGGTGTAAAAGTCTATTAATAATAAATAGTATTATACTGAAGATTTTTTTTCCAGTTTTGACCCATTGAGGCAAATGGGAACTTCTCATGATAAATCAAGTGCAGAAAGAAAGATAGTGCCTGTGTAGTATTTCAGGTTGCCAGGTCCCAGAGCCTAATCTTTCCTGTAATGAAGTGAACAGCGGGTAGCCTAGAGAAGGGCAACAAAGCAAACAGAGAGGCTAATTTGACACATTATGTAAATTTGGGATTGGCTGAAATGCACACTACAAAATCTGCATTCTTCTTCCCTTCAGACAGTTTTAGCTCATTTTGGAATATGCTCTTTTAGTAATAAGAAAGCTCTGAATGTCTTATACCAGACCAGAATTCAAGCTGTGAATTCCTCTTTTTCTCACCTTTGCTTTGACTCAGGGAAGAACATCCGTTGCATTTTTGCAGCTGCTATAAATATTTTGCCTGTTTGATTTACAGCAATGTTTAATGAATGAGTGGCAGTGGTTTGCTTATCAAGCCACATAGCCATGCAGACCTTTTCAGTAAGACAAGGGCAAAGTGAGCCTTGCTGTGCCTTTTTATAAAATGATTGCTAGAATATAAATGCCAAGTCTAGTTAAAATAATGCACACAGCTAGCTGTTAAACCAAAAACATTGCTGCAACAGTCACAGCTCAGAAAAATCACAAGTGAAGCAAGCTTCATAAATTCAAGTGAAAGGAAAAGGAAGCTTCTGGAGGCAGTGTAATTGCTGTTCAAGGACTTCTGCTGAGTCTCCAAGAGGCAGTAGCATGCAGTGGAATGTATGCTGTGTGTTGGTGTGACATGTTTTACTGAGCTGCTCCATGGGACAACAATGTCAGATGATTTTGATTTGCCTAGTGGGAAACAACAGTGGTCATTTAGGAAATTAGTAATCTTCTTGGATGGTAGGCAGTGAGGGATGGAGTATGAGGGAATGCCCTGGGAAGCAGATCAGTCCTGTCCCCAGGAATCCCACTGCCTGAGGTGTGGTCCTGCTACAAAATTCATGCTCAAGTCTTCTTTCCAGTTACTTGGCAGGGGAAAAAGTTTTCCATGCTGAGCAGGAGAGCATATGCCTAAATCAGGGTAGCTTTGTAAATCAGTTTTGAATTCCTTAGAAAGATATATATCAATTAAATGCAATTAAAATGCAGAATGATTTGTAACTCTGGTTTTCTTTATGATCTGGTTTAAAATGTAGATGTGACTAGGATTTGTTGAATCAGATATGTATCTGGGTCAAACTGGTGTTAGACTGCTGATTTACCTAACAGCTTGCTTAGAGTGACTTATTTTTGTGCCTGGATTTCTAAATATGAAAAGATGCATTAATAACCTTTTTATTTGTGCTCCAGCTGGTAATAAAAAACAACAGGTTTTAAAATTATAACAAATTAGAAAAGAATGAGTGAGCAAACAAGAGAACATTTATGTTCTCACTACTACATACAGACAGTAGTCACTCTCAACTGTAAATACTGCTGCACTATAAATCTAACATTGGACATTAGCTATAGGCTGTTCTTAGACAGTATATCAATAAAAGTATTGCCGTACTGTTTTTTTTCATTCACTTATGAGTATGTGTAGAATTGTAACAGCAGCAGTTTAATTGCTAAATTGAATGCCAAATGTTGTTAGCAGGAGAGGATATAAATGAGGTAGAACTATACTGGGGATTTGAAAAGAGTAGACCTGTCTTTTGTAGGATGAAAACAAAAATATTGGCAGGAACTGTTGTAGCTGTGGCTTGATGTTGGTTGAGATATTATGGTGGCCAGAGTTTCCCAATTAGGATGCTAACGTTGGGCTGGTAAATCTTTATGTAGACATTTAAAAAAACCCACTTTAATGCTGACATTCCACATTATTCCCCAGAAAGAGGACGCTTTACAGATTTTTAGAGACATATAATTTGACTTAGTGCCTGATACTTTATGTACCATGTTTTTGTTTGTCCTTTGATGGTTAGTTTAAAATGCTATGTCTGTACTAATTCCTTAATCTTTGGAGAGAAATAATGTGAGAGAATATGATTTATGAGTGGTGAAGTAAATTGATAGTATGTTTGCCTTGAGCTTATAGTTTAAATGCCAGTAGTTTGGTTAGTAGGTTTTGATGGTATTTGTTTTCTTACTAAGTATATCCTAGTACTTCTTACTAAGTATATCCAGATACAGTGCACTGAAAATGCATCATGCCCTAAAAACTTGTGACTTTGCCTTCTTTTTAGTTTTTCTTGAAATGATAGTTTTTTATAGGCAACTGACAGCTAAGGAAGAATAGCAGCTTTGAGAAAAAGAGTTGTGAAGAGGTTGATGGTATGTGTGGTGAGGTATTTGGGTTTATGTAAAATGCCCAATAATGTTCAAGTTGTGCCACACAGAACATTAAACTACATAGAGAGGGAAGTTCATCACAAGAGCTCATTCTGATATCACATTAGGATTTTAACAGCCTCCTGATAGCCAGATGGAATCAAACAGAGGAAAAAAAAATCTATCATGTTGAAATCAGAAATGAGGACAATCTGTCAAATCTAAACAAAAGGAACTCTCTTTAGAGCTGGAAGTGGTATCTAATTCTGTGATTTCATTGCCAAGGTTAGTTGCTACTTTGAGTGAAGCATGCCATGTACTTTACAAATGCAGCTTCTTTTTCTGCATAAGTAACATTCACAGTTGAGTCATATTCTCATTGAATGCCCAAATTTATTGCATTTTTATGGGATTTTTTTTGAGACTTTGGTTTTATATGACTAAGCAGCTATAAAACTAGATTAAAAAATCAGCATTGCAAGTTAGATAGGACTGATTAGAAACAGTATGTGATTTTGGCTCTATTCTCTGTTTGACTGGGTCTCATTCAGTCTCCCTGCAGAGCGAGAGGAATTTCAGAAACTGACAGTTTGAATTTCTAAAAGAATAAAAAAGGCTTCTGGAAAATATGACCAGAAAAATTTATGGAAGATTTATAGGAAAAAATACTTTGCTTTCCTGAACCTTGACAGAGACAAAAAAAATTAATATAAGCTTATTATGTTTATGATGGGAGTATATAATTTTGGTATAACAACTGTTAACTATTTCAGCCTAAGCAATAGCTCTATGAGTTTAAAAATACATGTGAAGGAAATCTGTAAAATAAAATTTTGTAATGCATAAATATGACTTAACTTCTTGCAGTCAGTGAGAGTAGGTGCAGGTAATGCATAGATCAGCTTACTTTTTGTGGTCAGAGGGCTGGTATGAGGAAGAAACTGAATCCGTTATTTTTTTCAAATAATTTGTTTTATATTCTGAAATATGAAAAGATGAGGCTTAAACTAACAAATGTGAGCAGACATCACGGAATAATTTTTAAATCTCCAGAGTTTGGACCTTTTTTTATTTATCAAAATGAGTATGGTACTACAAAAAAATACTGCTTTCCATTTAAGTTTTCTATTGTCCAAAAGAATTTGCCCAGTTTTGAGGGTTCTGGTTAGCATGAATGATCTGGGAAAGCAAAGAACCCATGGGTGGAAACTCCTCTACTCTTGTTTTGGTCAGAAAAAATAAGTTGTTCAGTAATCTCTTACCTTTTTTAATGAAAGTAGGATTTTGATTATAATAGTGAGCAAGCCATCAGAGTTAGTTTCTTTAGAAAAAAATCATCACAGTCTCTTTTCTTGGATGCTTTATAGTTATATTTTTAGTCTGTGAGTGTGGTGGGGAGGAATACTGATTTTTAAAAATCATTTTAAGTTCTAGCAACACACATGTATTAAATCTCATAATGTGCCTGTGAAGAAATTTATTTAAAGAAACGTTTTGATCTTAGTTCTTTAAAGGCAATTCTGTACCTGCATTAGAGAACATTAAGTGTTGTATTTTCAAGGGCTTATTAAATATTCAGTCATTTTCTTTTTCCATTGTCAAGTATGTCAAGGGCAAACCTTCTGTGTCCTGGAATGTAACTCAAACTAAATGATTCTTAAAAGCTGCTACTAAGTGCTCATGATACAAAATATACATTACATTACAGAGAGGGGAGTTGAAAGAGTAGGTGTTGAGAATCCAACCGCAGAACAAGTTGCATCCAGACAAGATACATATATTTTTTTGGGATTGTTTTTTTTGGGAAAACACTGAAATATGGTGAGAGATTTTATTCAAAACTTAAATATGAAGCGAGAAGTTAGGATGACTGTGGCAATTAACACTTTGCTGTGCATTAACCTCTTCACTGACTATGACCTGTCCATTTTGGAACATTAAATAACTATGTAGAAATAATTGTCTATTTAGGGGCATGGGATGGACAGAAGAAACCTATTTTAAATATGGATTAGGGTCAGTCTGATTTTATGAATATGTATAATACACCTAAATGCAAGAATCAGTTTCCAGCTCCACGGTTGCTTTGTTTGGGCTCTGTCTAAGCTGTTGAGCCTTAGAATGGCTCAGCAAGGCCCTGGCTCCATCCCAGGACAATGACATGTCTGGGTTTGCTTGAAAAGGAAGCATATGTTTGTGGGTCAGGTGTGAGCCACAGCTTCCTCTGACCTTGTGCCTTTTCCTACTGGAAAATCCAGACATAGCCTGTGAGCTAAGACTGTTGTCAGGTCATTTGCAGCCACAATTTTTAGTGACCTTAATTTTTCTAGGCACGTAAGGAGCTATGTGCAAGGTAAAACATGACTTTGGACTCATAAAAGTTCTGCTAATCCGCAGGCTGCTCAATTTGGTGTTCTAGAATTGGTTGTCAATTTTGAAATTGCTTTAAACTCTGAGCTGCTCGGTCCCCCATGAAACACTGAGTTCAAAGTAAGAATCATAAAGTTTTCTTTATAATTTCTAACAAGTTAACTGCAGGCACCTCACACTCTAGATTTATGTGCTTCATTGAAAATTGAGGTATATATGATTAATCCACTTACTGTGAATGTTAGTAGAAGTTAGCAACAGAGCTTGGCTGGTGATCCTGTCAACTAGACAAGCTGGGAGATGGAATCTCTACTGTCTGAACGTGTGATGCTGACACACAAGAACAAAATTGGGTGCACACTGCCTTCAAACTGTGAGCAGAGGGAATCAGCAACCTCCTGAGAGCTTTAACTGCTCAATGAGGAATGCTCTACATGCTGTGTATTACATACTGAACATTTTTGTAACTTTTAACTGCTCTCTTATGGAAAAAATGGACTGAACTTTTTATTAATTCAATTTGTGTTAATTTGAATTTCAAACGGTGGCCGCAGAGTGTGCCAACAACCATTCTGTCGCTTAGAAAGACGGTTCCTTCAGGAGGAAAAAAGAAAACCTAAATGAAGAAAGTTAATTTTATCTCATCCATTGAAGCAAACAAGAACCAATTACTTAAAAAAAAAACAACCCCTTTTTAAGAAATGAGGAAAAGATCATGATTACGTGGATATTATTTGAAAATTTTTCTTCAGCTTTTTTTTGAAGACTGTCAAAAAATGTGTTAGTGCTGCAATGTTTGGTTTAGAAAAGGGAGTGAATAAGATGTTTTGCTCTGTACCAAGGCTGAACTTGTCTTGCAACTAGTCAAAACCAAAGTTTTCAGAACTTCTCATGGTGAAAGGCTGCTAATGATTCAAACGGAAAATTGTCTCTTGCTGTAACCTTTCTGAAATAATGATCACGCTAACTCCTTTTAGATTTTTGTGCTTCATAAAAGTAAAAAGCTAAAAAACCAGAAAGCTGTGTGTGTTACCCTGGCTATTGTGGACTGAGGAACTATTGCAGGACTGAGGAATAGAACTTGGCTGGGCACATCCACCAGAGAATCTGTGACTTCAAATCTGTACTGGCTTTTTCTGTAATGTGGTACTTGCTTACATGACAAAAATGGATGTATTTTTAGAGGCTAATTACTTTAGAGAAGCTGGAATTAGGATGAAGGAGAAGGAAAGCATAAAATGGGGATAGCACATGACTTCATTTAGTTTCTATCATTGCAGCTGTGTATGAAAAACTTTTCAACACATTGCCTGACAGGTAACATAATACTAACAAAGCATCTTTGTTAATACAAGATTAATCCCTAATCATTTGTTGTTTTACTGATAAAATGTTCCTACTTGCATTGTTCTTTGCATTTGCTTCTTGCATGTTCTCTGAATCCTCTCATTATTGCAGTAACAGTGTAGGTCTCATGTATGAGGCTTCATCTTGCTAGATGCTATGCAAGCTCCCTCCTTATCCAAGGAGCTGGCAGTTTAAAACCAAATGCAATGAGAGATAAAAGGAATGTGTGTCTTTGCTCAAAATCAGTGATGGCATGCATATGCATGGAAAAATGTGTACAACTTATTGTTTTACATTTATATGAATGCTTATTGCAGGCTTACCGAGAAATCTGTCGCCAGATTGATAGTGTTTTCTTGTCTTTGTTCTAACCTCTGGAACATGACTATCTTCAGGATAGATTTTGGGCATGACTGAATGTCTTTTTCCTTTAGGGATAATAAAACACTGAATGTAGGTGCACAGCTAAAAATTTCAATCTGCCTTGCCAAGTGCAATGTCAATGCAGTGTCAATGTTAAGCAAAACAGTAATAAATAGCTTGTCAGGCAGTTCTACCTGTAGTTACTCTCGTGGCATTTGGCATTTTTTAGAAGGTTTCTGAACCTGAATGGACTCTGAAATACAGTCCAGAAAACAGTGGTAATTATTTACATACTGTTGGCTTCACTGCACTGTTGAATGCACAGTTAATCCTTGTCATATCTGAGTTGTTGGTAAATTATTCAATTGTTGGTAAATTTTACTTTGGTTAGGCTGAATGTAGTTTTCTTTTATTTTCAGACAAAAAGATTTTCACAGTTGTCTGAAATCACCAGTATTGCTGTTGAAGAGGTTGCCCAATATTTTGTCTGCCAAAAGTTCCTTCCCAAACTACAATGCTGACTTATCTTCAGTGACTCAGCCTCCAAAGATTTGTTTGCTTTTTCCATGCTTACCTGTGTAGAAGGATTCTGGAGGATGCTCTAGGAGACACCCAAGGGTCATTCTTAGCCCACCAGTGGCTTAGAGTCTGATACACATTCTCTGTTTCTCTTGTGGAGAAGTTTTGCAAAGATCTGCTGAGATTAATTCACTTAGGTTTTATAAATCTGGTTGTATTTGCTGACTCTCACAAGTTGTCCTACACAAGACTGAGGCTTTTTTGTGTATGTTGGTGTCAGGTGCTGTGAGCTATGAGCATGCAGCAAATTTGTAGCTAAGGCAAGGGCAGAAAAGCCTGTTCAGTAAAAATCAGACAGTGTAAGACTGTTTGCTTAGCTTGTGGCTAGAAGTCCAGACTGGATGATAAGTGTTCAGTTCAGTCTCTGAGTCAGTACTTTTTGAAAGCTAACAGATTTAGAGTGTTTGCAATTGTAGGGCATGGTGTAATAACTTTTGTTTCCTTGACTGGGGAAAGGAAGCCATAAATAACCTGCAAACATCTGATATAGGTAGTTATATGGGTTTTTTCACAGATCCATCTCATGAATCTGAATGTAATAAATTTGCCAGACCTGCACTGCAAATTCAAACTTGTTTCCAGAATAAAAGGAATTCTCTTTACAGGTTGTGGCGACAATATTTTATTGTCTAACAAGTGTTCTGTGTTAGAAAAATACCAGCATTCAGTATTGTGCAAGCCTAAATGAGTTCCTGTGACACATAGCACTAAATATGAATGCTAATACTAAATTCAGTCATGGATATCCGAAGTACACAAAATTAGTTTTGCCACAATGCTGTATCTTGGATTAAAGTGGCAGAACAAAGGCATTCCGGTTTATGGCTGTTATTTTATCTGCCTTGCATCTAGATTTTTCCAATTACATTCAAGATTTCAGTGTGGTAACTAGATACTAGATATTCTTAACCTGGTTTGGCAACTTTTTGCCTCCTTGGGCCCCTAACATTTTCAAAAGTCTTCATGTCTCCAGAAGGCTTTTTTCCCCAGAATAATATTGGCTATAAAATATTTATTAAGATGCAAATTCAAAATAAAAACTGTTGTTATTTATATACTACACCACTGCTGCTGAATGCTAGCTAAACTGGTTGTGATGTCGTTGAAAAGAAGTTGACTATTGTAGCAAAGGAGCAGTTGACCTCAAAACACCTTCTCATTTGGTGTATATTCCTCAGTGTAAGAAAATCTATCTCCTGCTCTAGCTATTTGGCTCAGTGTTCATTTTTGAGACCCTGTCCTGGATGTTCTCTGTTATTCATCTGTGATGGCTGAATTGAAGATCAGGCAGTCTGTGCTTTTTAAGTCCTAAATAATCTTTTGTGATGGCTGTTTCCAGATTATTTACCTGTATTTTATTAATTCACGTGCCTCTACTAGAACTGAATTTGTATTTCCCTTTTTGTTTGTATTGCCCTGAATTTGTAACCTGGTTAGCAGGATTGTGGATCCTAAGAATGTGACAAAACTCTGCCACCACAGTGTGTGAGGTTCTGGAAGGGTTACTTTTAGTGCTGCCCAAGAGAATCAGTGATGGATGACTACAAACATAGTAGGCTATGCAACCAACTCTACCTGTAACACAGAAGGCATTTTCTATCGGTAAATATCCTGTATTTTTAAATCATTGAAAATCTAAAGGAAACCCAGACTTTGGATCTGGTCCTAGATCCCTGTGAGGTGCTCTTCAAGACAGGTGTGAGTTCTGAACCATAATCTCAAGACTGTTAGGGTCAGCCCACATGTTTCACTGTGTGAGAGCTGGACGTGTGTAAATACTGCTGTGGTTGGTGTGTATGGGGACTGATTGAAAGGAACCTTGACAACTGAATCAAGTTCAGACAATTTAGAACAGATTAAAGAAATTGTTGTCACTTTCCTAATGAGTTGCATTTTGTCATGATTGACAAAATCCATTGCCAAGGCTTTTCCTGCTCCTGGACTCCTGACCTGCATGTGAGAGCTGTCTGCTGCTCTTCTCTGGCCTAGATGGAAATTTTTATGTGTATGAATTTGTCTGCCATTTGGGGAAGAATGAGTAAAAGTTTTACTATAAACACAGACATCATTTGTGTTAATGTGAAGACCTGTGTGGTTCTGATGTCTCTTTTTATCTCTTTGTGTTTCAGTTCATCGCTTTTGCCTCTTTATTCTTCATCTTAGTTTCAATCACAACCTTCTGCCTGGAAACACATGAGGCTTTCAACACTATTATAAACAAAACTGAGCAGGTCATCAACGGGACAGAAGCTGTGTTACAGTATGAGATTGAGACAGATCCTGCACTGACATATGTGGAAGGAGTCTGCGTGGTATGGTTTACATTTGAATTTTTAGTACGTGTTATTTTTTCTCCCAACAAACTTGAATTCGTCAAAAACCTCTTGAATATCATTGACTTTGTGGCCATCCTGCCCTTTTACCTAGAAGTGGGCCTGAGTGGGCTCTCCTCCAAAGCTGCTAAGGACGTGCTTGGTTTCCTCAGGGTGGTAAGGTTCGTCAGGATCCTCCGGATTTTCAAGCTCACCCGGCACTTTGTGGGCCTCAGGGTGCTGGGCCACACTCTGCGAGCCAGCACCAATGAATTTCTGCTGCTGATAATATTCCTGGCACTTGGTGTTTTGATATTTGCCACTATGATCTACTACGCAGAGCGGGTGGGAGCCCAGCCTAATGACCCGTCAGCAAGTGAACACACACAATTCAAAAACATCCCCATTGGCTTCTGGTGGGCTGTAGTCACCATGACCACCCTGGGATATGGGGATATGTATCCACGGACTTGGTCAGGCATGCTGGTGGGAGCCCTGTGTGCCCTGGCGGGAGTGCTCACCATAGCCATGCCCGTGCCTGTGATAGTTAACAATTTTGGGATGTACTACTCCCTGGCCATGGCAAAGCAGAAACTGCCAAGGAAGCGAAAGAAGCACATCCCTCCTGCTCCTCAAGCCAGCTCACCCACCTTCTGCAAGACAGACTTGAACATGGCCTGCAATAGCACGCAGGGTGACATCTGCCTGGGCAAGGACAACCAGCTGATGGAACACAACAGATCATCAGGTAGGACCCCACTGGAAATGCATGTCCTCTGAAAACACTTTATAGACCAGTATGTTTGGTAGGGGTCAGAAAGCAGCCAGTCTTTCTGCCAGGAGAAGATGTAGCTCCCACCCTTCTCCCCTCCAACATTTGCGTGTGTCAGTCTCATAGAGGACAAAAATAGGTATAGTGATGTTCCCAAACCTCTATGTAGCTGGTCTATACAGTTTTGCTTGCTCTGTTGAGAATGCTTTCCTGCTGATGATATCAACCTTTTCTTTTGCCTGTTGTTTGTTGCGTTGTATGGATGTTTCTTGTTTTTCTGCATGACTGTGACTATTTGAGCAGCCACCGTGTCCCACCCTGTTGGACTCCATGGTGTTTTGCCTCAGTGTCTGTCTCTTGTGTCAGCTTTGCCTGTGCCACATCGTGGCCTGTTAAGCAAGATCCTACAAAGAAGCAGTCATTTAAAAGGAGCAGGTGCTTTACATCCAAAGCCCAGCACTCAAAGGAAATAGGAAGAAATTTTCTTTCTAGTTTTCTTTCCATTTGGCATTCTGCTTCCCTGGCTAAAAGAATCTCCTTCATCTGTGTTAGATGAAACATTGCATGATATTTACTCTTCATTAAATTATACTAGCATAGCTGATGTAAATCTTGTCAAGAAAAAAGAAAATGACAGCCCTTAGCACCATCATCGCTATTACAGTTGATTTTTGTGATTTCTATTACCTTATTTGTTAGAGTTCCAAATGATGAATAAGGAGTATTTTTTGCTTTACTCAGTGAAATTGCCTATCAAATGACAGCCTCAGTTCCTCCAAGCCACTGCTCCATGTTCCAAATCTGTTGCAATTAAAAAGAAAATTTTACCTCTCAGTATAATTAAATAGTTTAGCAGCAAGAATATTTTTTTGTTTCTTAAGTTTATTTATTCTTAAGCCAAATACAATCTGTTTAAAAGCTCACATACCAGTCATGAGATTCCAGCTGTAAAGCTGCTAAAGCATAATAAGAGCAAAACCACTCATGACTGGTGTAATTCAGTAATTGAAATATAGATTTTAAAAAGAAGAGTCCGGAAAATCCATCTCTGAGCAATATCCTTCTTCGGTCTGTTGCTCTGTTACTGGAGAGCATTTCTGTTCAAGGAAGCTCAGTTTCACTCTCTGAGTTACTGTTCACAAATTAACACAGTTTTTTGAACATCCTAAATGTATTTAAAAGGATGGAAACACTTGAAAAGACTCAGACTGACAGTAAAATATGGGTAGTTTTTCAGTGCTTTGACTGATAACCTTTGAGGTAGCATCTTTAAATTGTGAATGATAACACCTTTTTCATGCCATCAGGTCCTACCGAAGGTATTCTGGATGGAGACGGCTCAGTGTGATCACTGTGTCTCTCATTAAGAGACACTATTTTTTTGTGTCTGCAGCTTTATTTACAAGGGGTTATAATCCTTGAAGTTAGAGAGAAAGCAGACACGCAAGAAGAAGCCATTTTAAAGTGTTATCTTCCTTTTCAGTAGTGCCACCACTCACATCATGCACTGTACCTTTATTTCTGGTAGAGAATGTTATTAGAGTCACTATGAATTATGTGCAAAACTTCAAGGCTGAATTCTGCCCTTTGCATTCTCAGTTCAGAAAAAAAACCATGTGCAGGTTTACATGCAAAGGTAAAGCTGAAGTTATGTGCTATACTGAGAAGAGATTTTCTTTCCTGAAGTGTGGCCTGAATTTGAAACAGTAGATAATTTTAAAAGAGAGTCCTTTGGGAGTGACAAATCAGGAGAGGTACAAGTTTTGCCGTTTGACAAAATAAAGTACAGAGACCAAGACAGCATTTAATGTTGGGTACTTATGATGACAAGCAGTGCAAGTGTAATAAATATGGAAATGAAAGCTAAGTGTGTTAATAAACAGTGTATAGTGCCAAATATTGAAAATATAGTCCTTCTGGGTGAGGGCTTGTCTTTAAAACATTAAACTATATATTCTAAACAAAAACGCCTAACATGACTGACCTCTTGTTTAGCAAAAATGATAGCCAAAATAGTAAATAAGTGTTTGAAATATCCAAGGCTGACTGTGTTCTGACAAGTTACAGCCCAGAGTAGGTGAATAACTGAGCCTTGGTTTGATTATTTCTTCATGTTAGTTTAATCTAATTTTATTCAAATTTTAGAAGAAGAACAGGAAAGTCAAAAGATTATTTATTCTTGAACAAAACGTATATCTTTTGCCATTTTGTACTGATTAATGATGAATTGCAATCTTGTTTTCTTCTAATGATTTACTTTATATCTACTTTTTGAGTGATGGGAATATCTGGCATTCAGCGTAAGCTCTTTGTGATGTCTCATTTCCTCATTCATTATTGTCTGTAAATGGGCATGGTGCTTTAACCAGTGTTATCAGGTGAAGACAGTGCAGGAAGTGAGCAGCCACTCTCACCTGGTGAAAGGCTCCCTCCCATCAGACGTTCTAGTACAAGAGACAAAAACAGAAGAGGGGGAACATGTTTCCTACTGACAACAGGTGATTACACGTGTGCTACTGATGGAGGGATCAGGAAAGGTATGGACTTCTTTCATTAGATCATAAAGGTTACTCAGCAATGTGCTTGTGGAAAACAATCTTAGAGTAAATGATGTGCACAATGCTCTAAGAGGAAAGACTGTACTCACAATGTACCTTTTTTTCTTTACTTCTAGTCATTCTTTTCCTTTTAGAAACACTCATCCCCTTTAGTCTTCAAAAAATGTGCTTGATGTTGGACACTCATTTCACTTGTGTCTTCATTTGCCCGTAATCTCTAGTGGAAAAGCCTGCAATTCAGACCTTGCTCATTCAACCACTCATCACTCAATATAACTTGTCATTCTAAAAGACAAATTAATCATATTATAACTGTAGTCTGCTCTTTATAAAATTTACAGCTGAATAAACTTTTAAGGTTGACATGTCAGAAGTAAACAACATTTCTGAACACAAAAAAGCATATCCTGAGATGCTAGTTAGGTTTCTTTCAAACAAAATTTTGAGCTGATAATGCCAAAAACTATTTTTTCCCTTGGTAATACTAACCACTGATACTAAAATATTACTGTCTACCCCATCCATAATTCAGCTATGTAGTAAAACAGTGCTTAACCTTTCAAGGTGTTAAAAATGCCTTTCTAGTTATTTAGCCTCTTCAAATCTGATTACATCCTGCTCAGTAGGATGGGAGTGCCCAGGTGGAGTTTGCAAAACTGTTTTGTGCTTGTATCTCCGACGTGACTGATTATTTCTACCCCAGCAGGCCACATCTGGCTGTGGCTGCAAACCTAACATCAGGACAGAGCCCTAAGATCAGCATGCCAGTGGTAATCTTCCCATTTCCTTAGATAGGAACTGCTTTTGTTTCTTGGCAAATTATATTCCTCTGACCTTGGATCATTCAGACAGATTTTGCATTCCTGAGTGCTGAAGTGTAGTTGTTCACCTCAGAGTTCATCTGAAGTAGCCATGTGGCACTGGACAAACATTTTTGCCCGAGTTTTTTCTGGCTTTTTTTTTATTTTTCCCAAACTTGCTTGGTGTATAGCAAACATAGCTGTCCCAGCCAGCCATATATCTAAGGGAGTTCTCTTGGATTGTTCTGCCAATGCTCTTTTTGCCCTTCAGAGCATAAGCTCAATAGTTTAAACCTGTGAAGGCAGATATACAACCAGTTCCACGTGTATGGCATTTGCAGAGTATGACTCTATGCTCGGACATTTTATGTACTCCTGTATTTAATGTTTAGCTTAAATGAAAAATCATTGCAAGCATGTTTTTACACGAATTTACTACATTTTTCACTGAGCGTATATTTCACTGTCTTCTCAACAACTAGGATTATTTAAAATATCTCTAATGCTAAGAGTCTTTGAGGAGGTCAAGAATACCTGGATAAGGTAGAGTACCATGGCATCTTGCATGATCAGCTTTTTGACTTCACTCAGCAAGTTATGGTGGTAACCATGACTAGAGCAGATCAGAAATAATAAAAGAAGTTACCCATCAGCTACTAAAGACGTATTTATATAGCAGTAAAACCTATTTTGTCCTGGAACATTTTAATTTGTAAATCTAGATTTAAAATAAATTTTTTTTGGTAACTTTTTTAGATTTTGTAGTTTTTACTAGAAAAACTGGGGCTTGAGTTCAGAATGGGTAGTTTTTTGATGAGAAATATGCTCTTTGCCTGGCTCTGATGATAATCTCAATTGAGGCTGAAATGTTTTAGTCATTGGCTTTGGAGTGTATTTTATACAGAGTGGAGAAGCTAGCCCATAAGCAGAAAATATCTTCAAATAATATACAAATAGGTTTGAATGCTTGAATGTCATTCATACATCAAGTCTACTACTTTCACATTTTGTTTTTACCCTTTCCTTCTTTCCTTCTTTTGGTACATTCTTCTTGTTTGGTTGGTTCCTTGGTTGATTCTTGGTTGTTCAATTATAATTTATTGTGAGCTTTTTGCATCTCCATCTCCAAGATGATACTGATTCAGACCTGATCCATTAATATACCTGAAAAGAACTGATTTTGGATCAAGCATCTCTCACTATTCATCTTGTGTATCTCGTTTTCATTTTTTAGGAGTTTCTACTTTCTTTATAATCATTACCATCTTCCTCTCTCAGTTCTTTCCTTTTATCATTAGAAGAGTAGCAAGAAAATAATCTTAAAAACTACTTTCCTATTTTTATGCGGAAAAGCTACCTGATTATTTTGATTTTTTTAATAAGCTTTATGTTTACAGGGAGTTTAAATATATAAACTAGCATTGTGCTTCTCTTCGATTCCCTTTTCAAACAAAATTCTTTCTAGTCTGTTTAAATACTGATAAAAACTCAGAAACTGGAGGCTGTTTCAGAAATGTATCTGAATTCTGTGTAGTATCACAGTCTAGCCTGCCCTTGCCATCTGGAGGGAACATTGCACAATGTTTTAGTAGACATGAGGTTATGCATTTGCTTTAAGTATAGTTTCACAGTGTGCAGATTTCAGGGTAAGAAATATGTTAATTGTCGTAAGGGGAGAGCTTAAGATATGATTTTTCCTAAAGATGCCATTAACTGTCTGTTACCTAGAGACCTGGAATTTGAGCCAGTAACTGTTTCAATCAGAAAGAAAAAAAAATTGCTGACATTCCATGTGGTATTTAGCTTTACTGTCATTGGTACTGTCTGGGGAAAAAAGTCTCATTATTTCCCTATAAGCAATTTTGACCTGAATATTTTAACCTGGCAAATGCTTAAATGCATACTTGTCTTCAAGGAAATAAGTAGTACCACTGAAATCAGTGAGACTTCTCATGGTTGCACTGAAGCATGTACCCACGTACTTCAGGAGCAAGGTCCTGCCTGGCTCAACCTTTGTTGTATTTCCTTGCTGATATCTTCAGGCTGACGAGCAGACCTGTTTCCTAACAAAAGGGGTTATTCAGCAGTTGCTGAAAATACTTGAATATGAAGATAGTGATTCAGTGAAAGCAATGCTTTTTTTTTGGTTTACAGCATAGCCTCTACAAAGTGAAAACAATCCACACTAGCAAAAAGGAGGTAGCTAGAGCTCACAGTGTATGTGAACAGAAATATCTGCAAGTGCAATGTTCCCTTCAAATTGTGAAGCATTATGTGGTTGCCTCATTTAATGATTAATAATTTACTACTTGCTTATATGAATTAATACTGTTGTTTTTGTTCAAATCATCTGGAAAAGAAGCACAAATTCAATGTTTTAAGTTTGCCATTCAGGAGGCATTTACAAATACGTCAAGCTCTGCTGTCTTATTAGACTTCAAAATTAGAAGCAAAGCCTAAGAGTTAATATTTTTGAAGATAAAGCTTCTTATATTATCATTCAATCCTCTGCAGAACTGATTTACACATACTGTATAAAATTTATCTGGTTTCTGGTTTATTTATTTTAAAGAAAAAAATTGTACTATATTAGGAATTGAATGTAGCAGACATTATGTAATTTTGACAGTTCCTGCAGTCTGTCTTAATGGGTTTTTGATTATGCTTAGCCAGATAGCTCAGTCACCCTGGTGGGATCCCTTATCTTGCTCTCTGTGACACCCTGCTGAAGCCCACAGTGTGATACTAAGTGCAAGATGGGATGTGGAAGAGCAGGTCAGACCTCTTGTGTGGTGGTCTGTTTAATTTTTTTGGGTAAAAGTGGATGCATTAATTTGTAAATAATTTTATTTATTAGTATCCTTTGGTAGTAATGTGTCTCAGCACTGAGTTCTTTTGCAGGCAGATTCCCTCTGAGTCCCTGATAGCTCCTTGGATTACATTACATTGTACTGTTTGTCTTTGTCTATTTTTTGGCTGAATTCAACTGATGTCTGTGCATTTTCTCATACAAGGCTATGAAAAATCCCGAAGCCTAAACAACATAGCTGGCTTGACAGGCAATGCTCTGCGACTGTCTCCAGTAACATCACCCTACAGCTCACCTTGTCCTCTAAGGCGCTCTCGGTCTCCCATCCCTTCCATCTTGTAAACCAGATGGCGTCAATCGGCTACATAGCATTAAATCAAATACTGTTTACCACATCTTGGAAATAAGTGTAGCATTAAGCATAGGCTCCAGAAATATGGTCTAAATCCTGCATGATACAACTGTCAGTAGTAAGAAAAGCCACTTGGGTACCTGAAGATTTTTGTCTTGGCTTTTAAAGATTACTTCAGGTAGCATTTCTCCTTTTATCTACTATATTGTCCTACTTTCCTGTGGCAATAAAAGGACAGTTAGTGGATGCTGTTGTCCATATATTCAATAAATAAGCATATTTTCAGGGAGATTTACTTAAAATAATGTGCTTCCAAGTAATTATCAGTCACTCCATTGAACCTCCATTTCTTGTGACTCTAATCCATTCTGAAGATGTCTGCTCTGAAGGGTCTGCTCATTTGCATGGACCATCCTGTCTCCATCACCTGACAAGCAGTGTTGCGGATCGTGGAGACCACAGAGGGCTCTGAATGTGTGTTCTCACATTGTTACCATCCTGCTGAAATGAAAGCACTGATAAACTGGTCTGCATGTGGGATTGTTTTTCTGTGTTTAACCTTTTCTTTTATTTTTTAACTATCTACTTGTTTATAAACGACTTTATTTTGTGATTAACTTATTTCGGTACTGGATTGCTGTATCAGAGTTCTGAATGTCTCCGGTTGTTTGCACACAGATAACTGCAAAGAGGTTGTCATTACTGGTTACACGCAAGCAGAAGCCAGATCTCTTTCTTAATGGCTTGGGGAAGGCACAAAACATGCAAGAAAGGTAAACGCCATCCAGACTTGCAATTTTAAGCTAGCAAGTGCTGCTTGGTACTGTAGTATTTTCTCTACTCCAGGGTTCTTCAACATTTTCAGAAGCTGAGTACCAAGTAAAATTGAAACAATTACTGGGGGCTTTTTTTTACCATTGTAAGAGGGTAGTAGTTCTCAAGTCGGGTTTTTGACCAGCATTATACCTCTGGCTAGTGGGCTTCAAGAATTTCTTCAGTCAATGTTTTTTGAGGTGCTTTGTCCTATGTGTTGTTTGTCTGTCTGTTTTGCAACCTGTCTCCTTGTATTCTCCATCTGTCTCCATAAAGCACAGAGATTCTGTTAAAATGCCCCCCTCTTTTAAGATGAACTAAGAACACTTTTTTCTCCTTTTCTCTTTTTTTCATATGCACTATACATCCATGTGTAGATAGAAATATACATATTTTTCAAGTGCAGTTAGTATCATCTAGACTAACTCGTGTGCACTCCTAAGGTTTTTTGAGCGGCTTTTCAGCACTGACCGGTTGCCTATTGCATCAATCTTCCTCCCAGCAACCAGCATTCATTACAATTTTGAAACTGTATCTCCTCTAGTGGCTTTTTCATTCAATACTAACCTCTGTTTATGCAACAGGACAAATGCAATGGCAAATTTGAGGTTCTGGGCTGGTGAGGAAAAATTACCCTTAAACTGTAGAGTTTTAGAAGGCCATAATGACTGAAATCTTCTTAAGTGATCCTTGAAATTGTTGAATAATACCTGACTGTCATGTTTTACTTTTTTGTTAGGAAAAGAAATTAAATTTATTGTTGACCATGTAACATGTTCTTCTGTATATAGCCAAGCCCAATAGCATGACCTGCATGTCAGAATTCCTGTACAATAATGTAGTTATCAAAGTATACATTTCTGATATTTAGAGATGTACATTGATTTACTTTTGGTAAAAATATTGTCAATAGAGAGATAATTGCAAACAGCTTTTAGCAAATGAATTAATATAATATCTGGTGCTGCTGTTATATTAACTACAGTGTTGTACAGAATTTATCATGGATTTTTGACTGCTGAAAAAGGGACAATGGAATTTAGCCATACCAAGGACTGTACTGGAAAGAGACTGCTGCTGCTGAATGGGCCCTGATAAACGACTCACACCTTGAGGAGGTCACTGAGACTTTGCGTGCGAAGCAGAGCTTGTTAAAGAAGATGAAAGACCGCTCGTAATTACTGCTGCCAGAGGAAGGGGTGACTAGTCACTGTTGATGAGTCAGTGTAAATAAAACATGTGTGCATGGAAAATCAGTTTTTATCTATATCAAGGAAAGCTGAATTCATGTCATCATTGCTAAGGTTCCATGCAAAGACCCCCACCCCTGTGTTTATTATTCCTGGTTCCTGCAGTAAGCTGTGCTGTGGATCATACAAAAACACACGCTTAATAATGATAGTGATGTAAACTACATCTGTCTTGACTTCTGTCATACTAATGGCATATATTGCAAAAGTCACAAATTTGAACAGAATAGGTTTGCATAAGTCCTTGCTTTCTCAGTTTGCCATGACCTAAATTGTTATGAATTGTAGTGTACATGCCAAGTCCTAAGTTTACTTTTCACTTTGATAACAAAAATGTGACTGCAGACAAACATCACTGACTTTGTTCACAGCACACAGTCTTCTTTCATTGTTACCTCAAACTATAAGTATTATCAGAAATAAAATTCTGGCAGCAAGAATATTTTGTGGTTTTCTTTTTAATTCAAAGTGTTGCAAACCCGACATCAATAAGTATAAAAATTGTATTAAAATTATATTCTACAAATGTATATTTTGCATAAAATATATATATTCTTTGATAAGTTATTTTCTGTGATTTTTGTGGCAAATGGATCTAGTCTATTCTATGTTTATGAGACATTGTAGTGCTACGATGTGGTAATTATGTTCTCTCCATCCTATTCAGTGGGAAATTCTCCAGAATCTGTTTTGTCACCCTGGTGTCCCAATTGTAGGGACCTGTCCCAGTTGTGAAACTCTGTATTGTGGAACTTCTGTGAACATGTCAAGGTGCATGCACAATCCTGGTGGAAACCAGTGGAAATGTAATACCTGAATTGGAGAATAAAAGGCAAAAGACCTGGGGAGGAACTTGGAACATATCTTCTGAACTGGCTCATGAGCTTTCTTTAGCTGTATCGGTCCCCTACCTGGTAGTGGCCATCCCAGTTCTCCATCCAGCCTCCTGGAATGCCTGAGGAGCTGATTCAAATGCTAGCATAAGGCGGCTTCTGCAACAATTGAAAATTTATCAGGTTGTTAATGACCCTGTGCCTCATGTGAAAGTTTCTGTCAGGCTGGGTATTTTAAGTCTTGATGGGAGTTTTGTTGCATCCTGGTGTGAAGTCAAACCTAAAAAAAGGAGGTGATAAATGGTTGCTTAAAGCTTCTAATATACTGTATTTGTGGCAACCAGAAATCCCCAAATACACAAGCAGATTGTCTGAGAGCAGCGAGGTAGCTAGTACAGTTCTACAAATGATCTTAGAGGCTGTAACACAGTATTTTGGCATATGTGCTGTAATGTAAGAGAAGTTCCAGAAAACAGGATCAGAGAACAGGTGTTCAATTTTAGAAAATGTGCTATGATATGTCAGGAAAGCTCACTGTGCTGTTTGCCCATGAATTGAGAGTTGCCTGTGCTGTGATTGTGAGCAGTATCCAAGGGAAGAAGAGGTGTAGTGGTCAGACAGCACAAGGCTCACAGCCAGCCCCAGTCACCCAGGGTGATGTCTGCCCCAAGACCTAGAGAGAGGTGTCTGGTTTCCCTCAGGGCTACACAGGGACAGGGATGATCCCCACGTGGGATGCAGACAATGGAGTGCATTTTGTTGGTCAAGACTGTAGAAAACACTGATGGCCACATGGTGTCTGACATCTTCTACTGTCTGGATGGTAAGGAGCCTGGATGGATCTCCACCAACACTGGACTTTGAGTCCACAATATCCTGGAATCAGTATTATTTTTCTGCTAGAGAACCAAGCCCATGTTTAAATGCTTTCTTTTAAAACACACCTGGAGGACAAGCTGATGGTGAGTCTGGTAACTGTTCATGTGTTTTGAAACTACAACCCAACTCTGACTATTCTAAGAGGAAAAAGGTGCCTTCACCACCAGCCCCCTCCTGTTCCTCACCTGTGTCTGGGCACAGGAAGGGGTGAAAGGGCATTTTTATGAGAGGTGGGACACCAAGGTTTAACTTTCTCAGGCTGAGGATGTCTTTGAACCTAAACCTCACTCTTCAGGGTACTGCAGTGTCTCAGATACAATGTTAAGAGTGGGCTGCACATTCTCATTCACTTCTGGTTTTGGCCATCTTTTAAAGGAAAGCAGATGAATGATGAGAAGCAAAATTGCACCAGGAGAGTTTTGGTGCTAGCAGGAAGATTCTGTGTCGGTATTCTGGGGACCAAATACCCACCAAAGGGTGCTTGTGGCCATCTCTAGGCTTGACTTAGGAGTCTGAAAACTTACTCAATCCTTGTTTAAGTATTACTTAAGGGTTAGAAGTCAAAACTAGAAAACAGCTGTGAATTTACAAGCAATGCATCTGCTAAAACAATTTAGGAGAAGCTGTTACTCATTTGCCTTTTAAAATTGTGAAGTCAAGATATCAAAAATGAGCATCCTTTTGAAAGATGAGCTAGTACAACAGCAGGATTTGTGCAGAGATCAAAAGCTGTGATATATTTTCTAGATGAGCAGATTATGGGATGTTTGGACTTTGAAGGCAGTTATCGTTCAGCACTCAAAAAATGTTCCAGCAAATTTTGAGACATTGCATTATGAGTTTTTATAGGTGTATACTGCAAACTGGTGCCAGAATTGCTAAGAAGCACGCAGCTAATAATAATGAATATAATCCTGTATAATAAGGGGGTTTTCTTATGTGTGAAAAAATTGATATTCATGAAAGTTCTCTTACAAAAGGTCTGGATTGAATTAAAGCTTCTAAAAGAGAGGGAAATTTAAGGAATCTCTTCAGATGGGTAACTGAAAACTACAGAGAAGAGGGATCATTTTAATGTGAGTAAACTTGCCAGCATAGTTATGTGAAATATGAATTTTAAAAGCCTTGAATGAATGAACTATATGAAAGAGAGCATTTTATAATCTAAAAAACCCATGCAGAAGTCAGATAAAGGAAATTGGAATGGAAAACTGCTATTAGAAAAAGAAAATTAATTTATTAATATGCTGTATTACAAGCAATGGCTTGAACAATTCCATAATAGAGCCTTAGAATACTGAGTGAGAAGAAATTACAGAAAAGCCGAAAGGTTTCTACCAGGTCAAATTTATCAGAATTATTAAAATTTTTATAATACATTATCTTTCTCTTGGAAATAAACTTTATTTATTTAATTTCCCAAGAGAAAATTTATTTTAACAGTGGTGGGGTTTAAAAGCCAAGAGTTGGCTTGAGGGCAAATACTGAGCTGTTAGTGCTGGGTGTTGGGTACCTAGCTGGTGTGCCATTACAAACATTTCTCTCCTACTTCAGTGAATATCCCTGGGACATGTTGGAATTGCAGAGGTGCCTGATTTCTAGCCCCAGAGACAGGGATCTTTTGCATGCTGTCCCCATGGGAAGGCCGGGATGCTCTCCAGCCAGGCTCCTGGCTCTGCACCACAGCCTGCAGAAGCATCCCAAGTTTGGTCTAGGTGCAGCTTCTCATTGCCTTCTGGCAAAATAGGCACCATTCCCTCACCCTCTGCAACCTCCTCCCCAAAACCCAACCTTCTGTCACTTGCATTTTTTTTATTACCAGCATGTTGATGAACAGCTGACAGATTTCAGATTCATGCTTTCACAGCTTCACATTCGCAGATGGCAATATTCTAGCATATTTTTGAAAAATGAAGTTGGAGGTGGACACTTTTTGAAAATTTGGCACAAAAATGTTATGCATTTCATTTAACATCTCCTGTATTATTTGCAGGTGGAAGACTGGAGATCAGTTTAAACCCAGGGCACAACTAGACTATTCTGAAACTTTTAGGATGTGTTCCTTTTATGTTCTGCATCTGGTTAGAGCATTGCTACATTTTCCTATCACATGAAGCTCTCAGTTTTCTCCCCAAATGGGATTTTGAGATAGGATACCAGAGCAAATCAGAGAATACTATTTTAAATTGTAATTGGAACTGGCTTCCCAGGGAAGGGGTGGGATCACCACCATCCCTGGAGGTATTTAAAAGATGTAGATGTAGATGTGGCACTGGTGGATATGGTGAGCAAGGCAGTGCTGGGTTAGCAGTTGGACTCAATGATCTTAGATGTCTTTTTCAAATGTAGTAATTCAGATTCTTATAGGATTGTAAATGTGAATTGTACTATGCAGAAAGAGATAGTCCCTGTGAAATACTGAAGCTGTAAAAGATGACTGTAGCTTAACAACTCTTTGTTTTAGAGAATGGTATGGGCACCTTTTTAAAACATGAAAAGCAGAAAATTCTGTGTTGGCCTCCTCAGAGCAGTATTAGACTTGCATAAGACTATGAAATACTAAAGAGGAAAGTGGAAGTTATTCTCCTTGACCTTAAGACTGCTTATTTGCAAAAGTAGCAAGATCAGACTTCTTGAAGAAGCCTGGCATTTTTAGAGAAACAATGCAAAACTCCATCAATCTGAAGAATACTAAACTGTAGCCACATTATCCTATTAAGCTGATGCTAAATATAGAAAGGATTTGCAGTTTCTTACAGGGATTTCCTTGCTTGTGACTAAATGCAGCACCATGGTTTTATGAAAATCTTATTTTCTTCATGCCTTTGAATGTTTTTGGTGCAATGAAGTTTGGCAGTCTGATTGTCTTCAGACGATGCCATTGTTTAGATGCAATTTTTACATTTTTCTAGCATAAAAAATAAGGTTTTTTTATGAACTGGACCACTGGAAAGGGGGGTAGAGGGAGCACTGAACAACATGGTTTTCTTAAATTCTTATGAAATCTTCCACGTGAAGCTGTGACCACATAGAAATAAAAATACACAGCTTTCCCTATTATGTCAGTGTCATAACATTGACTGTAACTCTTACATTTCTGAAACTCCTCTTAGTTTTGTTTGGAAATCACAGCAATAAAATTTATTTAGTTACTGCTGTTTATAACCTCTACTTAAACTTGGAGAACTGTGCTTTATACCTCTGAATAATGGAGCAATTAGAGACCTTAAGAGCATGAGGACTGTGCTCAGAGAAGAACACATGCACAAATTTAATAGCTCCATCTGTAATTGCCGAAGTGTTTCCTCAATACAGGACATTATCTGAACAAGGTCCCAGTGTCAAATAACCTCTCTAACATGAATTGCAAAACTGTCCTTGGCTTACTTAGCAAGACCAGGTCTTGGGAAGCAACTGGCTTATGGCATGGGCATTTCCAGGACATTTATCACCAACATCATAGAATCATACAATAGATTGGAAGAGATCTTAAGATAATTGAATCCAACTGATTACATAACAAGTCCAAGTCCAGTGCTAGACCAGCTTTAAGTGCCACATATACACATCTGAAACTGCAGAACTTTTGGCAGCATCTCTGCTCTGTGCAAACTCCAGGCAAGCTGCTTGGGCTTTTTTCTCCAGAGATAAAGAAGATGGATGGTTCATGTCTAGAAACTGATGTTACCTTTGTCTTAGATGCCTCTTTCATTAAGGGTCAAATTGATAAATTGATCTTTGTGAGTGTCTGTTGACAGAAAAATATCCAGATCTGTCTGTCTCCTCATTCAGGGACTGTAACATGAAGTAACATGGCCCTGCTGCAGTGCCTCTCACAGTGTTTTGCTTGCTCTTGCAGATGTGCAGGGCCAAGGCATGGACATTTGCCCTCCACTGCTCAGAAACAGTTTTATTTTCAGCACTTGGGCTCTTCTGAGAAAGGAGTGTGCCACCAGAGCCTGCCTGAGAGGCAGCTCCTGCTCAGGTGTCCATGGGATGAACATGTTCCCACACTGACTCCTGAACTTGCTTCTCATTTTTTGGTGTTGCAGGAAATCCCTGGTGAAACCATCCTGTCATGTGAGCTCCAGGTGTACTTCAAGAACTCTTAGTGGAAGAGCATTTGGCTATGTTAGAAGCTTTAAGCAGTGTTCATATTACCAGTTTGCTTTTATTTTTTTCATTCTGCAGGCTACTGAACCCACTATGTAGATTATTCCCTTGTTTTCTTTGCATGTGGCTTCACTGCTGTCTGTCTTCTGCAGTTTTCCTAGCTTCAACGCTGCCCATCCTGTATTCAGGACTTCCCCCCCTGGCTCCTTTGCCTGTCTCCTCATTACAGTGCAGCTGTAGCCTGCATGAGAACTGCTGGGAAGAGAAAAGGTAAGTGAACTTGGACCCAAATCACAAGGACAGAGGAGCACAGGACTGAGACTTCTTTTTAAGCCATCTAAAACTTGTTGGAGATGTTGTCTTTCGCAGTTAGGTCCAGCCCAGCTTGGAATGAATTTGCAGTTCTCTGCAACATCTTTTGTATAGCTGCCACAGTTGGGAACATTAAATTCTGGAACCACAAAATGCTGTGTAAAAAGCAGCACAGCTGTCAATGAAAAGCAGTTTGCAACTGGAATATGTCCAGTGCCTGAGCCACTGCAATGGAACATGCCAAAAAACCAGAAAGAGATGATTGCTTAGAAACCAAATTCAGAAATTAGGTTTTCCAACCACATATTTACTGAACTATTCATTTACTAATCAATGATAGCACTGAGCAGAATGATTGGAGTGCTGAATGTATATCATAAGCTATCAAAAATAATGACAAATACTGACATGATTCTGTCCTTTTTAAGACTTACTGTAATAGTGAATTTCCTTCAGATCCAAAGATAAATATAACAAAAATAGGTGCATTAGCCAAATTAATGTCAGGAATTAAACATTCCTCAGAGGTAGCTACAAGAAGTTACTTAAACAAAAGTTTTTATATTCTTGTCCTAGACAGAAGCTCTGAAATAAGTTTTATCCATAATCCTCAGTACCCTTTAGAGAATAATTTCTAGACTTCTGTTGTCCTTATTACTAGGAAGCCTGTTTCACTTGTCTGTGTTTAAATCTTTAGGCAGTAACAGGTAATTTTTTTATTTAATAATTCCTGCATTGTCTGTGTCTTTTTAAAAATACTAAACAAACTATGTTATATGCTTATCCAAGTTTTCAAATGAGATGTTTTGTAACAGCTGGCAGGGCAGGCAGGCATGTGCTTAGCAACAGATATGCTCCAGGTCATGGTCTGTAGTTCACAGTGGATCCCTGGGGAAATTTGTGGGCATGGCTTTGTCTCAGTGGGGCTGTTACTGCCATGTCTAAGCTAAAGGAAGGGGTTGGATTCCCTGTAGAAGTTTCAGCACACAGAGCAGAGAGGTGCAAGCAGCTGTCTATGGCAGCACTGGAATTTAATTCACTGCCTTCCTACAAAGCCCAGCCCAGCCCACTGGGCAGTGTGGCTGTCCTCTGCAGGGCACAGCTCTGGTGTTCCAGCTGCACTGCCAGCAGCACTGCCAACACCCTTTTGAGTTCTGGATCTGATTTCAGCCCTGCAGCCAGTTGCCTTGGTTGGGACCCAGCAGTGGTGTAAGTGTAGAGTATCCAAAGCTTGATATTAAGCTGTGAAATTCCTGACAAAAGTTTTAGGGAGTCAGATGGAACATGCTGCCTGTCCAAGAAGCAGTATTGTATGACAGCCACCATGCTGCTGTGCTGCAGCATGTGTCTGTGTCCCCTTCTCCTGAGGGTTTCACAAGGATGTTTTCTCCCTTTGTGGTGGGCTTCACTCACTGGGATGCTGGCAGGGAAGCAGAGCTGTGCAGTCAGTGCCACACGTCACAGCCCCCTCCTCATTCCTTTTTGCCTCCATGGCTTTGCAGAGTAGTCACATCATGACAGAAATATTTGTATCATGCACATCTCGGTGTTTAACAATATCATGTGCTTGGTATAAGCTGCAAGTGGTACCACGTGGCACAAGGCAGTGGGAGGCAGGGGATCTGCTCCAGTCTCTCTGTGGGAGCTCAGCTGTAGGTGATTTTATTTTCAGAGATAGAGGAGTTCGTGTTTTTGCCCACTGTGTAGGTGGATGGATTTGGATTATGCACGTCCCAGTGGGAGGAGGACAAAAGTGGACTGGATGGTCCCTGTGTCTGTGCACTGGGCTGTCTGCACCAAGACCCCAGGGATCTGTTGGATGGAGACTGTGCTGTGAGGGCTTGAAACAGTCTACCCCAAATCAGTCTCAGTGGCCAAATCTTGTTGGTCCTCCTAAGCTGGGGCTTAGGGAGTGAGTGGGCTGGAGGGATGAGCTGTGCTGTACAGGGAGGCAGACACTGCAGAGGGGCAGGTCAGTGGGGAGAGCTGTGCCAGGGCCTGGGCACAAGTATGGGACACCTTGGTGGGGTGCAGCATCACTACTGCATGTCCTCTCCTGCTCACAGCCAGAGACATTGGCCCCTTTGCCACAATGTTCCACCTCGCTCCTCCCCAGTCCCCTTGTTTTCTCTTTTAGGGCTTGGCTTGGCTCCTACACACTGAGGGACAGAGCATCCCCCAGGATGCATGCACAGAAAAGCATTTGCTCCCTGGGTGCTCTAGTTATAAGATCCTCCTTTGCTAGACATCACTACAGCCACCAGCTTATCTTCTTCCTGAGCCGTCTTGTCCCCCATGCATCCCCAGCAGCTGGAAACTGAGAGACGACTCTGCATGTCTGATCCTAATGCAGTTTTCTTCCTGGTGCTCTATGTACTGCATTGTCACAATGAAGGTGGTGCCAATATGTTTGTCAGCAGAACCAGCCCAACGTGGTGTGGCCAAGGTTTGTCTGATGGCTCTGTGGGCTTGGTGTGGACTCTAGAGGCCTAGTTGTCAGAGATGCAGTTGTCATTATGCATTTTGCTTAAGGGATTGTGTAAATTTTCTTCATAGCAGCTCATGTGGCATATTTTTTGGATCTTCAAAAAAACCAGTGTTGATAATACACCCACGTTTTAGCCCTTGCTGAACAGTGCTGACACAGGATTCAAGGCCATTTCTGCTTCCCAGCTCCCTTGCCAGTGACCAGGATGAATGTGCACAAAAAGCTGTGGGGGGACACAGCTGGGACAGCTGATCCCAACTGACCAAAGGAATGTCCAAGACTACCATATGACATGATGCTCAGCTGTAAAAGCTTGTGAGGGAGGGAACTCTCCAGGGCTGCTGTTACTTGGAGTCTGTCAGCATTGATCAGCTGGTGATGAGCAACATTTTGGGGTTTTTTTCCATGACATTTTTTCTTGGCTTTGTCTTTCTATTTTGTTAGTTTTAATTTTACTTATTAAACTCTCTTTATCTCATGAGTTTTTCCAATTTACACATACTCCTAGAACTGCTTATGGTTGCGTTTAAGGTGATAAGAGGGCTTGTTTGTTTTTCTTGGATGTTTTTACATCCAATTAGGCTTAATTATTGAATTTAGCATATACATAGAAAATGAAATTTTTTTTCCTTTTCTTGCAACACTATTTTCTCTTTCAAGACTAACTTAAGGCAGTTTTAAGAAGACATCAAAAGCACAGCAGCTGATATTGAAATGCAAGTACTGGCTTCACACAACTGCATGTGGTCTTTACCCTCATTGGATTACAAAGCCACCAGTGTTTCTGAATAAATTTTACATAGCATCAAGTAAGTTACAATACAAAATAATACAAATGACCACCTTCCCCCCACAAAGGATTCTAAGCAAAACTAAAGGAGAATGCTATCCTTTCACTGGCATGCTGGAGCTTCATGGACAGCAGACGTTGCTAAATACTCAAGGAAGGATCCCAGGAGCTTTTGAAAGGGGCTTTGTGTGTAAGGTTCTCTGCAGGGGGAAGCTGGGACATTACTCTCAGCCTTGGAAAAAGCCCTTCCTTGTAGGCACCTGTGCTGTGAAGAAGCAGCTCATCTCTTTGGTCACAGGTGGCTCAGGAGGTGGCTGATGACTGGGAAGGGTGGCTGATAACTGGGAAGGGTGCCTGATAACCTCTCTGAGGCTCCACACACTGAGCTGCAGGTGAGAAATCTGCACAGGGCCTGTGGGTGCTGAGGCACTGAGAGAGACCACTAATTCCCAGTCATGCTATACTAACAGGGAAAAAACCCCAAGTCTGTGTTATCATCCTCTCCTCCCCCTGCAGGTAATGCTTGTGTGTGCTTGCAGTGAGCAATTTGTGTGCAGATGGACTGCATGTTTCAGAGCTCAGCACTGAATTTTTAGAGCTATCTGGGCTGGTCTGTTGTGCCACTGGTTGCCATCACATCCTGCAGAGCTGCCTGGAAAGCAGGCAGCTTTCCTGAGAAGACACAACTCTGTCTGGAAGCTTGAATGTGGGTTTGTGCCTCGAGCCAGCAAAGCTGTGGCAGGCTGGCTTTCACCTCTGGGGAAAGGAGTTTGGTGGTCAGGATATGCTCTCATCACGCTGTCTGTTGGGCAGCATCCACACATGCTGTCTCTTGAGCAGCATCCCCCAGGCTCCTTTCCTTCAGTGTATGGGCACTTAAGCCCTTGTCTGTGGACTTGGATTACAAATTTATTTGCCAGCATTCTCTTTTTACTTTTTTCCTGGAGATAAAGGAACAAGGATTGATTAAAAAAGTAACAAAGATGAAAAGTTATACTTACAAAGGAGTACTGTATATCTTTAGAACACATCTTTAATATAATAGTTGTCCTAAAATAATGTTGTCAAGGAAATCACAGAAAAAAAAAATACTTTGGAAAAATTCATATAGTTTAATGGATGTCCATTAGTGCACTTCCTTACTTTTTGTTTTCTTAGTCATTAATCAAAAAAATTCATGTTTACGGTTTACAAACAATAAAACTAAACTAATAACAAAAGTAAATCTCTTAAATAATAATCTCAAATGACTGATACTGTGTTTTTGTGATCTTGATTGCACTGGGTTAATTTTTTCCCATCTCAATAAAAACTAGAAATTTTTTTAAACTTTTTTTTAACACTATCAAAATATGATTTTCTCTTGTGGAGTGCAGAGACTGCTATATGTTGGATACATACGGTTTTCTCTAGAACTAACTTTGTACTTCTAGCATGTGGAGAAGTGAAAGCATAATGTTTTTACTGCACAATAATAAAGAGATTATGGCAGCAGTTGTGTTGTGTGGGTCCTGTTTAGAGTTAAGGGTTCTTAGCCTTTTGGCTTCCCCCCTTTTGTATCAAACACTTAATGAATGCCGTTGTAAGGTGGTATCACCATGAACAAATGTTAACAAGTTACGATGGAAAGCTGAAAGAAGTACCTTGTGTAAAAAGTCTTTGTCAAATTTCTGTTTCAACAAAGTTACTTTCAGATTCCATATCTATTAGTCCTTTACATTGAGACCATCTTCAGCTGTCCTTAAAAAAAATTTGCTGAATTTGCTTTAGTTTCTAGGTGAGCTGCTTCTGACATAGTAGCCTTTGCAAACACGTTCACATTCTGAAGAGGAACAGCACATCAGTCCTGTTTCAGCATGCACAGGTTAAATGTCACTTGTCACACTGACCCTCCAAGCAGGATGGATCTGAGAGGACAATGAATGCTGCAGAGGGAGAAGTTATTCTGCTGCAAATGTGTGACACACACAAACATGTTCATGTTCACAAGAACACCCCAGTAGTCATTAAAATATTCAGCCTAACCCAAATGGAACAAAGACTATTCAAACACTCCTAATTGACATGAATACATAATTTATCTTATTTTCTTCTATTCATATCATAGCAAATCTCATTTTAGGGAAGATATTTCTTCCTGCCAAGTAGGACTGGGAGCACGGTTTTAAACTAAGAAATGGAATTTGCAGATGAAAGGGGTATGAGAACCATGAGAGGACACAGTGTGTGCCCACTGCTCAGTGACAGGAGGGGTGAAAGATGAGGGGAGCACTTGACAGGACAGAAGAAAAACTCCATATCAACCATAGGTGGAGTTGTTACCATGGAATAATGTTAACAAACCTGTCAGTGTTGTCTGGGGTCAAAAGAGAAAAAGGTAAACCCCAGCCTTCTATCTGGGGACCTGTGAAAAAGTTTAGAAATATTTGCTTTTCTGTTGATCTTACTCAAATCTCAGTGCAGCTTGTTCTCATAACTTTATGAAGATTATGTAATGTAAATTTACTACAGGAAGAGTTCATTTGCAGTTTGATGAAGGAGAAACCTGGTGACTCCTGGCCAGTGGAGAGATTTGGCACTGACTAGAAAACTTGGAGGCCACTTGCAACACACATCAGATTAAGGTCAATCCCTGCCTTTGACGTGGGATGCCCAAGGTTCCTTTCCTTCTTTGGCCTCTAACTGCAGGTGTGAGAAGACCCAGACTGTTGCATCATGCTCATGGGAAAGTTGAATTGCAGAAGGAAAAACTAAGAAATAAGAAAAAGGGGAAGTACAAGGACAATAATCTTTCTTCAGTTTATGTGGTTTTATGTCTCACTCTGCCTCTCAGCATGTAAGACACTTACAAATGTAGCTCTCTGGGCCACCAGAGGAAGGATATAAATGGTTTTGATAGAATCAGTCAGAGTGATGGGCTGCGAATGCTCCATATTGCTTTACATGCAGCCTTTGAGCTTCTGCCCACATTTCATGTATGCCTCACCAGCAGCAAGATAAGTTTAGAAATATGACTTTTCCAGAAAACTCACATGAAAGTGCACACTGGTTTGCAGATTGGCCTCAAGCATATTTTTGTTCCTTTTCTCAAAAAAGCATCAAAATGGCATCTGCCTTCATATTTTCAAACCAGAGTGATCCTGTGAAATTGTCTTTTGAAATTGCACAAGGATGAAGAGTACTAATGCAAGATGAAATAACTATCTATTCATTATAATGGAAGATTGAACCTTAAGATTAAGAATAATTGAATTAATGGAAAAAGCCTTGGTGAATGCCATCATGTAAAGACATTAGAAGCCACTGGTTAATATGTAGTGTGCCAAGAGTAGGCATTTTTAAAGTATTAAGGTGTCTTTGTGCAGACCAGGAAAAATGCAAGAGAAAAATAACATGCTGAGTCTAAAATTTTTACTGCAATCCATTCATCCAAAGTCTGCCCCTGAAAAGATTAATGTCCTAGAAATCTAACTATGAAAGGAAATCTAGATTATCTGCCCAACTCTGAAAGTGAAAAACAGTAAAGGAATAAATGGCAATGTAATAATTCAGGACTAAACTAGAAAGTTTAGTCTTTTTTTACTGCTTTTGATGATATAGGTAGATACAGAAAATGATTTCCGGGAATGGATCTGGGGGAAAAAAATTATATTCTTTTAGTGTATTTAAAGTCTTTGAATTAAAACTTAGGCATACGTTCTGGACATTATTATTTTTCTTCTCTTCTTGTAAGATTACTCCTCCTCCAAAAATGTCCATATTGATAGAATTTGGGAATACCATCTAACATATGAAAGCATATCTGAATATGGCTTATTGTGAGTGTAGAGTCCATGATGACTGTGAGTGATCCATGTTTCATCTGTCTGTGGTCATCTTTGATTGCTTATAACAATCATATCCCTTACTGGACTTGCATTTCTGTAACAAAAATTACTAAGTGGGAATTGAAAGTTTGTTTTTCTACAGTCATGTATGTACACAACTTTTTCCATCAAAGGCCAGTGCAGTAAATACTCACAATCCTAAACCTGGCTTGTTCTTTTGTGATAATTAAAATAGTGCATTGAATTTATATCATAGTCTGTGCAGAGATGGGTTTCACTCAAATTAAACAGAGGTTCCAGTAATATTCAATGACAAAAGTGTTTGTCGATTCAAAAATGCTCATGGGTATGATTCTAATAAATGCATTACAAAATATGTGATGACTCATGCAAAATATGTCAAAGCATGTGTTCAGACTAGAAAGGAGTGTCTGCTAGTTTAGAAAAATATTTATAAATAAGAAACAATTTTTTCCACCAGATTAAACAAATTGATGCTTACTTTGCTTCAGGCAGCAAGCTTTTGCCTTCTCTGTACCACCAATATGGGTTATTTCACTTGTCTTGTCTTGTATTTTGCTACACTGAGAAACCTTTAGACATTCCATAATGCCACAGTTCATCTGAGGTCAACTGAGGTCAATCTAAAATGTGTCTGGTTCTCCTCTGAAATTTTTCAATCCCTGAATGACCCTCACAGAGCCTTCTGAATGTTTTGGGGTTTTTTTCTGTAAGTGTTTAGAAAAGATGGACTGTTACTAGAAAAAAATTAAAGAAATTCCACTACTGAGAACTCTGCCTCTCCCTGGTGCAAGGGGCTGAGAACACAGCCCAGGTGGCATTAAGGATGCAATAAGGATGCTAATTGCTTCCGTTTCGTCCTGCCAAGCCTCATCATTTTTATCTGAGCTCTGGCTCAGTTTTCATCAGGCAGTACAGAATCTTGTGCTGGTCCTTGTTTGCTGCACTTGAAGTACAGGTATCTGTGACCTCTGGGCCCCTCTTGCACTTTGAACTCTTCCCTGTCTGGAAGTGCAGGAGTCAGTAATGCCCTTTGGAAGTGGGAATGCTTCAGTCATTTCCTGGTAATACTACTCTGCTAGGAAGTGCCCCAGTATTTTTAACATGATTTGCAAAGGTCTTCATTATCTGTATGTTTAAGTATCCAGTAACATTCTGATCTCCAGTTTTCTTCACAGTGTTGTAAAAGTTGTCCAGTTGACCATGGAAAGCTGAGAGTTTATCTACAAAGCACACCCTGGTGTTTAAAGCTCTATCTGACATTTGCAAGATCTAATGAAATCAGTCAACATGGGTTGAGTAGCCTGTTCAGGAGACTGGCATAATGCAATGACGTGTTCTCCAGCACCTGACAGAATTTCTACAGCCTCTCACTATCACTTACTGTGTCATTGTCATTGTATGCTGCTGTCACTAAACTTCAGGACTTCTTCAGCTTCTGGAACTGTTGCTTAGATTTTCATCCCAAGTCGACTTAAAGCCTCTGCCTTGTAATTGCTCTTAATGCTGGCAATCTGAGCAGGGAAATTAGCCCCAAATCCCTCACTTCTCTAATATTTAGTCTTTGGCATCCTTCCTGGGTGACACACACTCTAGTGAGGGCACCAGAATTTTATTCTTTTAACCTCTGCATTTTTCCACCATGGATTTTTTTTCTTCACAGTAGTCCTGACCCCAGGTTGTTTATCAGTTTTTTGCAGCCAATCTGGAAGCTGTCTGCTTTATCCTTTTTTTTGTAAAGTTTTGGCATATCCATCATTTAACTCTCTCCAATATAAGGCAACCTTCTTCTAAGATGGAATGTGTAAGTGCTTTTCACTGTGCATGTTTCTGCCAGAAACTCTTGGTCATGCCTGCAGACCACCGAGATGAATGTCAGGGCTAGTATCTAAACCTTCATGCTGAGAAATGATCCCTTCCTAGCAGAGTAGGTAGGCACACTTGAATGAATGCACTTATGCAAGATCCATTGATTTCAGATGTGCTTAAACCATGTCTTTGAGTGTCTTAGTGAATCACCTTTATGATCAAAATCCAGATTTCAAAGTAATGCCCTTTGAGGAGATAAAGATCTTGTAAGGTATTTCTGTGAGAAACTGCTTAAAGATTATTTTCTTTTCTAATTCTTCAGTAAGGTGACTCAGCTCCTTCTGATCATTCACAAATATCTGCTGGAAATCTTTAACCAGTTCAGGAAAATTCTGGCAGCTTCAAACTGAATCTGTCTTTCAAATGCAACTGTTACCTCTGCTTAGTGATAGTCAGAGAGCAGGAACAAAATCCCAAACAACCAGCATAAATTAACCTGAAAATAGAAGCATTAAATATTGAATGGCTCTGGAGACTCTACATCTTTGGGTTATTCATTAACATAATTATATGTAAGGTTTTGTCCAACAAAATTTTTCTTTGGGAAATCTCATACCTTTATCCACAGTTTATGAAACCCACCACCTCAGGGTGGTGGTCTCACCACATTTCTGGT
Organism: Melozone crissalis; assembly: GCF_028551555.1. Classification (NCBI taxonomy): domain Eukaryota; kingdom Metazoa; phylum Chordata; class Aves; order Passeriformes; family Passerellidae; genus Melozone; species Melozone crissalis. The sequence continues at coordinate 28,904,240 of NW_026535782.1, read as the reverse complement.
CTCACCACATTTCTGGTCTCACCAGTCTCAGGGGCCTGAAAGGACTTAGGTACTCACCTGACTTGGCCCCTCCTCCATCAGCACTTACATCCAACACCCAGAGCCTCCAAGTCATCACTTAATATTGCCTAATCCCAAAGGGGTCTTGTTTTCCAGCACTACCAGAAGTAAGTCTGTACAGCTTCCTGCACAGCTGCCTCGGGTGTGCCAGCTGCTTTCTTTGTCTTTGGCAGAGCAGCAACTGGGAGGCTGCAACCCTTCCCCAGTTTTGCAATGAGGGCTTCATGTGCTCAGGTTTGTGGATGGAGGTACCATTGTCAAATCTTGAGGCCCATAAATTGCCTCTGTGCACATGGAAGTGGGTCACCCATGTCGTTGAGTATCCATCCTTTCAGACTTTCCTGAGCTTCCTTGCCCCCACATTGTGCTCTCTAAAGAAAGACATTGCACTATCTATAAATTTTGATCTTAAGGGTGTGTATCATAGAGAAAAAGCTGATAAGGTAATATTTCGGAAGCTGCATTAATCAAATATTTATAAACTAAAATACAACTCCTTAGAATATCATAGAGCTATTTCCCACAAATAGAACATTAGTAAATTTTTTAAAAACTCATACCATTTTGAACTGCAAATTTAATAGGAACACCTGAGCGACAGCTGGCTTTCATGAACAGAAATTTAGCTTGGAGAAAAGAGGTGATCAGGCTGGCCTATTTTGGGGAATGGCTGGCTGGGCACAAGGGATTCACAGGCATGGAAAGCATGGAACTCTCAGACAGTCATAAGGGAAACTCACAGGGTATCAGGCTTGCTGCTGTGATCACTGATTCATCTCTTTCCTTAGAAATGTTTTTACAGCAGCTAAGGAAGAGCTGGTGCTGTGCTTTCTCTACCTTGTTCAGAGTGCCATTCTGAATTTAACCGTGTTAGTGGAATACAGCCTCTTAAAATTTACTCTGTATTCCATACTCATCAAATATCTGTTGCCCAAGACCTGCTTTTCTGTATACCCATTCACAGTCCACTGTGGTAAATGCACTATTACCTTACTGGTAGTATTTTTCCCTTCTTTCTTTCCTTCTTAGTTTGACTTCCTGTCTGTTCACGATGCCTTGGTCTCAGACGAGATCTTGGCTCAGTTTGCACAGACCTGATGAGGATGGGGCCTGGAAGGTGTCTGTCCTGCAGGTGGATATAACCTGGTTGCCTTTGATGGGCTCACCTCTACAGAAAGCAATCAGACTCTTAGGGTGCAAACTGCTTTTCTCTCCTCTCCTTGGTTTCTGAGGCTTGCAGCCTGCTTTGTGACACCCAGTGCACATATATAGTGCAGAGATGGCAACACAGCTCTTTAAAAGGGGAGATGTAGCCTGATACACAAGAAACCTGCAAGTTAAGAGTGCTTGAGTTGTCTTCCCAGGATTGCTTCTGACTTGCTGGGAGATGTTGGGCTTAGTCTGTTCCCCAGTCCTTATAACTGCATTAGTATTGTAATATGTGCTGATGTCTTTAATAAAGTGAGTTTTATGAATGTCAGAATGATGATCATTTGGCTCAGACTCATTCTTCTGAAATGCTTACTCACATGAAATTTTTTTTTTCTTTTCAGAGGTTTGAAAGAAAATTTGGCTAGATTGTTCCTTTCAAGTAAAGCAATCTCACATTTGCCATGGTTGGATGCAAAGTTGTTCAGCACTAGCTTGCCATTCATGTTCTCAAAGAACTTCAAAAGGGATGCTTTGATGTATTTTATGGACTCCTTCCAGCTGCTGTATAGCTCATAGTGTCTGTGCTTCTGTAGCAAATTGTGACTTGTGGGATTTTACTATTTTACTGACTGCCTGAGGAAGTAGTCTGAGGGGTGTCTTTTGAACAACACACAGGAGCTGGATATCAAGAATTACAGTCATAAATGGAATATTTACATCAGCAGCAAAATATCCTGTGCTCCTGAAAAGAGATAGCCATTTCTAAAATCTACAATTCCCTATAGCTCCTTAGATTTCTGCAAAGGGAAATGACAGTGTGTGGCATTGTGCTTGTTTCTTGGCTTCATTTCCCCCTGTTTCTCAGCTTCTGAAAAGAGTCCCACTGGCTCTGCATGTCCCGTGGCACAGCTGTTATCCTCTCCAGGTGGTAACTGGGCTATTAAGCCTCCTCTCTGTGGGAGCAAATAGGTAGTGCTGGGAAGGGACCAAAGAAGCTTTAGGAACCATTTTACATGGTGAGAATGCCTGGTGCAGCCTGGCAGTGGCTGTGTGTGCATGAGAGCGTGCACTGCTGTCTGTAAGAGGGATGCTGGTGATGTCCTAACAAAGCCCTGCTCTCTCCAGGGCGTGTGTATGGAGTGATCTGTGTTGTCACTGCAGGATCCCTCACCTGGGGATTTGCTGCAGTGTCCCCTGGCCGTGGGGTAGCCTAAGGATAAATGCACACCTGGGAGCTGCACAGGCTGACTCAGAGCTCCGCGGGTCCAGCACTGCAGCCAGGCAGGGGTACCAGCCACAGCTCTGCAGGCACAGGAGCTCAGCTCTTAGGGCTTGTAGCTAATTGCCAGACTTTAATCTTTATTTTGAGCCTGTGCCCATCTACAAAGTGTCCTGACATGCTGGGGTCAAGACCAAAGCTGGTACCTGCCAAGGGCCAAGTGGTGCTGTATCACAGGGGTGAGGGCTGTCAGTCCTGGGGTGGGCCTGACTAAGCCAAGACTGTGGAGCTGATCATGCAGGAACTAAGGGCTGTCACTGACCATCACATACTCTGATGTTAAAAGCCATTGCTTTGAGTGGCTGAAATACAAATATTTTAAAAGAAAACATGCATCGGACCAAACCAAAAATCCCCTCAAAACTGAACGTTCCACATGGTCCAGACTTCTACCTCTGGGGCAAAGCTGAGAAGCTCAACTGTGCGTGACTGATTTTTAAGTCCATCACTTAATGCACTGTCTGTTGTTCAGATGCTATGATGAGGAACATGTTATAAGAGCTGACATGGAACAGAATGAGTTTGAAAAAAGTCAGACATCATGTTGAATTTGCGATTCAGATTGAAGTGCATTAATAATAAATTGAAAACATGTATTATACATGGAGGTTCCTATTGAAACATGTCTTGAGGGCAGATGAATTTTAGTGCCATAGCAGAATGATAATAGTTTTAGAGGAAATGTAGATTACTGTCATTTCTCTTGCAAATTGTGTTGAGAAAAAATTATGAACAATGACAGGGCTGCTTACACAGGGTATATCATAGGGAACTCAACCTACTGCTAAGCTCTGCTCTTCCACCTCCAGCCTCAGAATCAGATCTTACGAATCTCTTTGGTGATGGAAGAATAAAAAATATGCTGTGGGCTATAGGTCCAAAAGTCACCAGGAATATGTCAAATGATTTTAAAGGAAAAACTGTTGATGCTGGAATTAAAGACCTCTAACTGAAGTCACATTGTCTCCAGAAATCCAATCCACTCATCTAAAAAAAAATAAATGAAGTAGTGGAAGCTTTCTGGGTACTCATTTTTGAGCTTAACCTTAAGGATGATGTGTTGCAAGTGGTATCCAGAAGGATTTCTTCAAATCTTCCCTCCTCCATTGGAAGGCAGGGAGAGGTAGACAAGGGGTTTAGTCACAACAGCACATGCTCTGATTCCCTCAGAGCCTGTAGATCTCTCTTTGCCCCAAACCTTCCATACAGCCCTTTTCTTATGCTAATGAACTTGTGTGGCAAGGTACTGGTAGTGGTGGGGCTACAGGAGTGGCTTCCATGAAAAGCTGCCAGAAACTTCCACTGACTCTGACAGGGCCAGTGCCAACCAGCTCCAAGCTAGACCTGCCACAGAGTAAGGCCAAGCCAATCACCTCTGTGATTACATGTTTATGAGGGGGAAAAAGGAAGAAAAAAGCAGTTGTTGCTCAGAAATAATAGTGGCCAGAGAAGAGCAGAGTGAGAATATGCGAGAGAAACAACTGTGCAGAGACCAAGGTCGGTGAATAAGGACTCCTTTCCCTGGGGCAGAAGCAGTGGCAGAAAGAACATGTGATGAACTGATCATAGCCCCATCCTCACAGTGTCCCTGTGCTGCTGCAGGGAGGACATTGAGAACCAAGAGCAAACTTAAGCCCAGGAAGTAGGAGAGAGGTTGGGGAGGGTGTTCTCATCATCCTTCTCTGATTTTGATTAGTGATAAATTCAGCTAATTCCTCCAAGTCAAGGCCATTTTGCCCATTACAGTAATCAGTGAGTGATCTTTCCCTGTCCTTATCTCAGCTCAAGAGTCTTTCATTACATTATCTCTCCCTTGCCCAACTGAGGAGGGCAGTGATAGAGCAGCTTTGGTGAGCAGCAGACATTTAGCCCACATCAATGCCTGTAAGGAGTATAGAGATGGTTTTAATGAGATCTGCCTGTGCCCTGGAAATAGGAGAAATGGCAGCAGGCAACATCTGCTGCTCAAGAAGGAAAAGGGAGATTTGCTTATGCTGGAGGGCAAGTACTGCTAAATTCTTGGTAAACTTCAAAATCTCCTTCCAAGTACAAAGTATCTTTGCTCCTCCCCAGAGCTGTAACTCAGCTCAGGAGCCTGCTAAGTGGCCCTAGGGGCTCTGGCTAACAGAGCCTTACAGAGGTAACCCGCCCCTTACAGAGATAAAGGTGCCTGCTTCCCCCCTGAGAGTTGTAGTAGAGGTCTCACTGCAGAGAGAGTAGAGCAGCTTTGCAGTTCTGAACCCAGACTCTGGTCCTTGTCTTTCCATATACAGACCTTTCTGCTGAGACAGTGCTTGAGGACACTCAAGAGTTGTGTTTGACCTTGTAACCTCCCTTCTGCCAAGTGGGAATACTTCATGCTGGCAGGACACTCCTTTCCTGCTTCCTGCCTGAGCCATGTTGGTGGCTTTGGGCCCTTTGAAATGCCTGCCTACCATTCAGTGCCTTTCTATTTCCCTAAATCAAGGTCAGAGATTTCCGTGGCAAAGGCCAAGGAAATGGCAGCTTCCACATCACTCAGGGTCCTGTGCCCTACCGACCATGGGGAGCATCACCAGCCTCAAAAAAGACGCCCTCATTCAGCTAAGTGTTTTCTTCCCTCAGCTGCTGCTGTTGCTAGGATAAGAGTTTTACTCCCTTTTTTTGGACATTTCTTCCCTGCCTTAGTGTTTCTGGCCATTTTCACTTGGCTTTCACTTTGAATTTGAAAGGGTTGAGCAGGGAGAATGCTTTCCCAATTATGAGAGCCCATTTTTGTTTTCAGAAATGCTACCCTTATGCTGGAGCTGGATGCAGGAGAAGAGGCAGGGTTGTGCCTCCTCCTCTCCTTTTGGTACTCTCTTTAGTTGGAGGTTTGACCTGACTTTGCCCTCACTTGGATTTCTGCATTGAGTACATGGGGAATAACACCCATGTCAATAACACATTGTGCTTTCATGGTCATCTATTTCCAGGTCTTCTACTGCTAAAAGACAGTAAGAGCAGCCAGGGAAGACACTGCCTCCAAATTAAGGGAAATAAATGGCTTAAATGAAAAAACAAAGCAGAAAAAATGCTAACCTCTGCAGAGTTTATCAGGAAAAAAACTCAACACAGGTATGGGAGAGACCATCAGCAACTCAGGCTCTGCCTCAGCCGTGGATGTCCAACTGCAGTGACACAGTTCCAGTTCCTCTATTCAATACTCCACCATGGAGCTAATCCTTCAAGTCAGGATTGGCAGAAATGGTGGTATGGGTCCCATGCTGCATCTCCCTCAGTATTTCAAACAAGGACTTAGGCACTGGTGTAGGCAGTAGCATCCTGCCCAGGAGCAGGGGATGGAAAGGACCCACACAAACTTAGTGATTGCAAAACACAAAAAATCCAGCCTCCTATAGGCACTATGAAGATTTTTCATCTTTTAATCTGAAGAGAAAAGGTGGGAGTTAAGAGTATTAAGACTGAAAAGCAGACTTTTATAGCTCAGCAGAACATGCAGACCTCTTGAACTAAGACACTGAGACAGAACCTTTAGCTGAGAAGAAAATGTGGAGGCTTTGTAAGTGAAGTCCTAGCAAGCTATTGGCACAGCTTCTAACAGCTTCTAGGGGCCCTATTACTCTTTGGAAGAAATATTTGTAAGAAGCCTGAAACTTATTTAAAAATAAAGCAGCCATACTTGACTGCTAATTGGCAGAACAGTAGAATAAATTAAGCAAAGTCCAAGTAGGTGTCTCAGGAAAGATAACAGAGCAGTGAGAGTTAGACAGGCAGCAGGAACCTGGGTTTCATGTGACATTTGCATATGAGTGGGGTGCTGGAACTCCCACACTGGTGGATTTAGAACTAGTCAGCAGTTAGTGGAGCCTAGAGAATGATTCAGTTCTCTCCAAAGAAAACACAAGGCATGATTCAGATGTCATTTACAATGCCTTTGAGGAATCGAGACATCTCCATTGTCAGAAATGTCACAGGATCTACAGGGGACCCCAGGTCACCTGTAGTGACTGCTGGAGGCAAGACAGACACCCAAGGCCATCTCAGACAGCACCAGAAGGCTAAGTTGAGGAAGTTAAATCCATTTCAAAATGTACCCTGCAGCCTAGGCACCACTGTTTGTCTTTTCTTCACTGGCTATGTTGGGAAATAAGATAATTTGGCACCCAGCTTGCATGTGGATAACCTGCATTTGTGTGTCCAGAGTTGAATCTCGCCAGAAAAGCCTGTCTAGGAAAGGAAGGACATTTGTCCTTATTCAGGAGGTTGGCAGCAACCTAAAATATGCAGCAGAACATGCAGTGTTAATAAAAAGAAAGGGGCCTGGTGATGCACTGTGCTGTCCATGGCAGGGCAGAGGTGGCAGCAGACCATGGGGGACAGGTGGTACTCTGAGTGCTGAAACCACAGTGCATCTGGAGCACAGGAAGACCAGGAAGCCCCAAGCCATGAAGTTATTGCCTTTAATTGAGCTTCTGCCTCTTCAGCTGGTAGTACTGACCCTCCCAGCCCCAGCGCCCTCAGAGCCAGCCAGTTAAGTTGTTTTATTGAGCATGGCAATGGGCTGTGCACAGATTATGGCCAGATACTCTGCCTCAGGTGAGAGGTCTGGTTTCCAGAGCAGGGGTCATAACTTATAACACTGCTAACTCTGTTTTTCAGGTTTTGTCAATCAGATCTCAAATGCTCAAGAAGCTTGTGTCAGCCTTCAGCTGATCAGTTGCACAGTCCAAGTAACTTGTGCCTCAATTTTCTGTATCTGTGAAAACAGAGATATTGGTTCAGGTCTTCTTTGTAAATTGCCTTAAGGTATCATGAGCAAAACTTTTATGTGAATTTCAGAGAGAAAAGAAAGCTCTAATAGCAGTTAGTGCTGGATCAAATGCAAACTTACAGAAAATCAGCAAAAAATTGGTCATCTACTCTTTTGTGAAACCTCTGAGTCCTCAGCTTTGCTATTTCCCAGATGTCAACATGGACACACCTTAGACAGCAACTTCTGTAGCCAGTTGATTTAGGAATCCAGAAACTAATGCTGTTTGAATTTCTTAACCATTGGAAAAAGTTGGACTTAAAGTTGAGCCTCTTACTAGATCTACTGTTTCTAATTTTACAGGGAGAGTATTTGGGCCACTTAAAGATGCAAAGCCACAGAAAAATCTCATTTTTCATGTCTAGATGAGGACTCTTCACTCATCTGGGTGCTTTTAGGCAGAAGACCGACTGTAATGGTAAATAGTCCATGTTACACTTTTGTTATGAAGGAGGAGTGTCACACATTATTTCTTTAGTAAATCACAACAAACCAGCATGTTTTGAAAGAAAAGTTGTGGTATCTGGTTGTAAAAAAATTATCTGAACTTTTCAAAGCTTATACCTTCCAAGAAAGAATCATAAGTAAGAAACAAAGTAGGGAAAACTAGACTTAGTAAAATGTATAGCTTCTAAATTAACTGAAAAATTCAGCAAATTTTATTCTATAGCTGAAAGCAATTATTGGTTTGCAAGCACACATCATAGAAGGTACTCTTGGAGAGGTCTCAAACAATACTTCAGGGGATTTCAGGAGGTTGTTTGTCTATCAAGCTTTTCTGTCCAGTGAAACTGTGAAATTCCATTTGAGAGAATTGGTTCTCTTGCATCAAACTCCACCTTCGTGCCCAGGTGCCATAACCATGAGCTCTGTTAGCACGGAGAGGAGGCAACCCACCGCCTGTCTGGGCTGAGCTTTGCAGGACAGAACACCCATGAGAGCCACAAGGCAAGGAGAGCCACAATCCCTGTGATGGTCACTGCACAGGAGAACTGCCCTGGCCAGAAGGGCTGCTCTCCGCTTGGGGTCTGCAGGGCCTTCTCACACCATTCTTCATACTGTAGACATGGCATGGACAAAGGTCTTCACTCGTACTCACACCCCCTTTTGCACAGCATTTATTAACAAGAGTCTTTTTGTACAGCTGCTGACCTTTTTGCCATGTTTGCTGAACACATACATAAACTGTAGCAATTTATCTGGAAGAGGAAATCCCAAGTTTGCTAGGGTGAAAAGAAGCATTTACAAAGACTAAGGAGAAGGTGAGGAGTAAGTTGGGGATGTTTCTTGTATAGCCTATATTTGTAACCAACTTGCATATATGTTTGGGGAATGTACTAAGTGAAGTCTAAATTGGAGTAGGTCCAAAGTAAATCTTCCCCTTCATTGCTCTTCAAACATTCCTCATGCTTATGAGGTCATAGCAAAAATATGTGTGACAAGATGAAATATGACAGATTACTTCTGTGGTTTACCAAAATTTCAAGTCATGCTGTGAAACGATGACTCTGCATTTTAATCCCAGCAGAAACTTGGGCAGGTTTTCCTGAATAAGTTCTTGAAATATGTGTTGCAGACTTGTTTTCCTATATGGCAGGGCATAAGAGAGTTTGCAATTCTTATTTTGGACTTATAACACTAATTTTTGTATTACTTTTCATCTTACTGTTAAACTAGTTCTTGTAGCCAACCATTCATTTTACGTGTCCTCATTTCCTCAGTAAGTTTTATTTAACCTGGATCTAAAATCAAGATTCTGTTTATACATATATAGTAATTATGTTCTCACAATAATGAAGTTCAAATAGCTACAACCATTTTTTAGTCTGTGTACTTCATCAGCCTCAAAATTACATTTTATTGCTATCTATTAGAAAAAGTGTTTCCCATTACTGAAGGATATAATTATATTCAATTTTAACAAAATTTAACTGGGAATTTTCAAAGGCCATCATATATGTTCCTTTCAGAAAAAAAAAAAAAAAACATAAAAAGAAAGAAATTAACAAAACTAAATCAAACTCAAAACAAGTCATCAAGCTTAAACATTCAAAACTAAGCAAGTAAAACAGTCTTTAATCATGAAATAAATAATACTAAAATGAGAATGGCCCCTTATCAAGATGCTTCTTAGAGGCAATGGAGAGACATAGGCACCTCCTATTCATGCCATCCCTAAGAAAGGAATTGAAAGCTAAATGGGATAACTTGCTTTCAGATGTCATATTACTGAATTTAAAGAACAGAAATGTGTACATTAGACCAGATGTCTGACTTTAAGATGGTGACAGCTAGGTGTCCAACCTTATCAACCATCATTATCGTTAATTACATTCATGGAAAACACTTCACAGCAGTCAGACACTGCTTATGGCAGCAGTGCTGAAGGCATGAAGGTAATGCAGAGTCTCCCATGCCCACTATATGCAACTGTTTGGGTGCCAATCTGTCTCTGCCGGTGCGCTCTGTATGCCTTTCAGGGTCTCATTTTCATCTTTTGCATAGAGTGTTACTTGAGTAAAATGTCACTTGTCTTGATGCTCTGGGACATCAGTCTTACCCAGCTGACTGAAAATAATATAAATACCTAAAGATGTGTTAAATGTTTTCTAATAAACAGTTTTTGAATCATCCCGTCAATGACTGTTCGGAACTAGAAGAGAAAGATGTTTTTCTCATAGCAGAAGCAGCTTTCTTGTCCAACACTGAAGTGCATCTTGGAACAGGACATTGCTCAGCACAGATTCAGATGCAAAAATTTCCACTGCTTTCTTTATCAGCATTCAGAAATGCAGCCTTGTTTACTACTGTGTAGTTATGATGGTATGCTACAGAGTATTAAACTGGGATCTCATTAACTGGAGGATCATATGTAACCACATTATTTTCACAAACAAGCTGCCTTCTGAATATTGTTTTCTGTATCCTTCCTCAGCCTAATGGCAGGGAGGTCAGCACTGGGATAAACAAACCTTATGCAAATTCTGGTATCCTGCTTTTATTTCTTTGCATGCTTTTGTGCTTCTCTTTGGGCTTACAACTGCACCAACACAGCCAGGGGAAGAGGTGCTTTCTGAGCCTGGCACACACTGGCTGCTTGTTCCAGTCTCCCCGATGGCACTTCTTGTGCCTGCAGTGCAGTCTGTGGCCATGTGAGCACCTGTCAATCATTTCTGTGAAGTCTGGTGGCCTGACCTGGCCTCTGAGACGTCTGACTTTGCTAAAGCAGTGATCACATATCTATTCTACTGCTTATTCTCTGGCTGGAATCAAACACATGGTGAGAGAAGTAATGACATCTGGAGTCATTGCCCGTTGCTACATGAAAGAATGTCTAAGCCCTGGGGTTAGCTTAGCCAAATATTCAGAATTCATTAATGAGAATCCAAACCATTTGAATGATATTTTAAAAAATGAGGACTTAAAAATAATGAATGCACTAATTCTTCCCTATTATGCACCTGTGGATTTTCCAGTCTTTCTTTGCAGCTAGGTATTAAATAGACAGAGGGGTAGGTATTAAATAGACAGTGTGTTTAGGTTATGATTTCAGAAGAGCAAGTTACCAGAAAACACCCAAAATATTAAGATGTTGTACTACAATGCAACCAAGAGAGAAGATCTCTATATTTATCCATATATTTCAGTCAATAAGTAGTTATTGATGATATAGCAGATTTTTTTAGACTGAGCTGAAGTGTGTTTTCTTACAAGATTAGTTTGGATGCCTGAAATAAAGCATTTTCTCACACCTTTTATATTCCAGTCAGGAAAACTCAGCAGGATTGTATGTATTTTTCCTGTAGTTCATTAAGTTCCAGCATTATCTACAAATATTTATCTGTTGGTTGCCTTGTATTTTATTGAAGATGCTTCTGAAAGATGCTTTAGTGAAATTAGTCTTTTCTTCAAGGAGATCTAAAATCTTGAGATTGTGGAAGAACATTTCTTGGTAAGTAAATCTTTTCCCAAAAAGAGATTTGAACAGTTTGTCTCACACTGTGTACTTGTTCTAAGTGCAAGAGTGTCACTGCCCCAGGGCTCAGCCTCTATCTTCTTTCTCTCTTCTGAAACCCATGTATCCAACCAGAGTGCTCTCCAGCAAGTGAGCTGGCTTCACAGCCAACATCAAAATTATTTGTAACAACATAAGAGCTTTCTGATATGTCTCATCTGTCAGAAACAAGATGAGTGACAACCACAGCAGTAGTTACTAGAGGAATCACTCCAAAAGCCATCACTGAATCTGTTTTAAACTCACACATATATATACACACATAAAGTATTGAGTCAGGATATTTAAGTTAATGTTTTTCCTATGTTCATAACTGAATAGTCTTTCTTATAAGTACAAATTCCTTTCTTCTGTACTGGCTGTACCACCACATGTGAGAAGATTTTCTGGATGCCTTTGTACTGGATTGTACAAAGGCATCTTCATAAGGTAGGTCTTGGCTGTGGTGCAAAAGACCAAGCTGTAGGCACAGAATTTTTAAATGCAGTGTAGGCCTAACAAAAATGATATATATGTATTTTTTTTCTGGGTGACATGTGGACTGGTGAAACTGAGAACCAATGAGATTTTCCTCAATCTGAGGTGTAGTGAATTCCTACGGTGTTCCAGGTTTATCAGTATTCAAGCAGAGGAATAGATGGCTGTAGTGGGTTGACCCTGGCTGGATGCCAGGCACCCACCAATGCCACTCTTGCCCTCTCCTCTGCAGCTCAGCAAGGAAGAGAAAATAGGATGGAATAAGGGTTCATGGATTGAGATGGGGCTGGGAAAGGTCACTCATCAAGTACAGTCATGGGCAAAACAGGCTTGAATTAAAGATATAAACTGAAATAAGAAGATTAAAGATATAAACTGAAGATATAACAAAATCCGAGCAGGATAATGAGAAGTAAAAAACACCCACACTTTCCCCCTGCCTGTCCCTCCGTCCCAGCTCTACCTCCTTCCCCAGTGGCACAGGGAGAATGGAGAGGGGGTTATGGCCTGTTGTTTTTCCTACTGCTCAGGGAGGAGCCATTGCCCTGTTCCACTGTGGGGTACCTCCCATGGAGCACAGTTCTCCGTGTCCGGCTGTAGCAGGAGTCCATCCCATGGGCAGCAGTCCTCCCCGCACTGCAGCAGTGTGGGTCACGCTTCCACAGGGTGCAGTTCTGCAAGGAAAGGCTTCTCCAGCTAAGGATCCTCTCTCCATGGGCCTCCCACGGGGTGACAGCCTCCCCTCAGGCATCCACCTTCTCTGGTGTGGGTCTCCTCCATGGGCTGCAGGTGGATCTCTGCATCCCTGTGGATCTCCATGGGCTGCATGGGCACAGCTGCCTCACCATGGGCTGCACCATGGGCTGCAGAGGAATCCCAGCTCTGGTGCCTGGAGCACCTCCTGCCCCTCCTTCTCCACTGACCTTGGTGTCTGCAGGGTTGTTCCTCTCACACGTTCTCACCCTGCTCTTCTCTGGCCACAGTTACATCTGAGCAATAACTTTCTTCTTTCTTCTTAAATCTGTTATCACAGAGGAGTTATCACCATGTCTAATTGGTTCAATCATGACCAGTGGCACATCTGTCTTTGGAGCTGCCAGGATGAGCTCTGCTGGACACAGAAGAACCTTCTGGTAGCTTCTCACTGAAGCCACCACTGTAGCCCAAGTGCTACCAAAACTTGGCCATGCAAACCCAATCCATTGGCATATAATAGGCTGCAGATATTATTGTAATACTAATTGCAATATCCTAAAACAAATTTTAAAAGTTAGTCTATATACTTAATCCATTTGAGGAAAATAATAAACTAACGTGTCCTTCCTGATGGTGACTTGAAGGCTAAGACTCTTAACACAAGGCTGATGTCTGGTGTTCACATACATCCATCAAATTAATTTAATTGCAACTATTCTGAAAGGATTTTTCAATTTTAGCCTACATATTTTGATCTCATTGGGTCATGAGTCAGTTTCTGTTATGGTGCTGTATTTTTTCCACTATTTTCCTTTCACCCTTGCCTCATTTGTATGACAAGCTGGAAATGTGCATTCCACAGTGAGTGACAGCACTTGTCTTAATGGATGGAAATTGACTGCAGGCCACCCTTGCAAAATAGCACATATGAACACTACTGTATTTTTGGGGAATAAAATACTCTCTAGTATTGAAACAAATGGCAAAAGCAACTCTTAAAGTAAAGCCACAGGCTGTAGGGCTTCTAAATGCAAATGCTTGTTTTCGATCCTAGGTGATGAGCAGAACTGAGGAAGGAGCAACTTAGATCACCCAACACTGTTTTTCCTCTTGAGCCAACTATATTTTCTGATCTTTCTCTTTAGACTGCTCAAGGGTGGTATGGTCTTCAGAAGGTGGATCAGAGAGAATTCTCCATTTGGATTCATCTTGGACTATGTTGACTTTTGTCCTTGCTTGAGAATTGAAGTTGTCTACAGAAATTATTGAACCTCCTCAAATCATCCACAGGGCAGGAAAATAGACCTGCAGGGTGCCTGCTCTTTAAAATAGGCAGTAAAAGTGAATGAATAATTTCTAGTACTTTTTTTTTTTGTAATCTGTCTGGTTTTTCCCATTCAAAGCAACAGTACTCTGCTTTTGTAATAGGGGATATCAATGTTCAGCCAGTCCTCAAAAGCATATCTGGTATAGTACTTGGAGTTGGTGTTGGCAGGAGAACCTCCAAAATGGCCTACATGGCCATCTTAGTCAAAATGTTTTAACCAAAGTAAAGCCTCAAAAATTCCAAACCCTCGATTCAGATGTTGTAGGTGCCCAGTCTGGTGGAATGTTGCACTTCATATAACCAGCAGTGTTGTCAGACTGTGACTATTCTGAGGGTAAATACTTCAAAATAGAAAATATTCCTTACGGTAAAATAAGGCAATTCTACACAACATTGACAACTTACTTTACTACTCAGCAACCTGGCCATTGGCAATAAAAAAAAATCATATCATTAAATTAGATTGGACATGCATCTTTTGATATTTTGAAACATGTTCATAAATATTTTTCCTTTCCAAAAAGAGAAGAGTGAACAGAATTACATCACCTCTATGCAGGCAGACCATATTAAGTGTTAAATTTCTTTACCAAGATAGGAGCTCACTTTTTTTTTAACTAAACGAGATGATCCTAGAGTAAATTGAGAAAATGTTTTCTTTGAAATAATGGAATAAAATTATGGAATAAATAATGGATTGGTATAAAATTATTTTGATCTAATGAAGAAATGTCATTTAATTGTTTGATCTAGGCTTTTCCCCCCTATCATGTTAGATATGTTGTCCTGAATGTAATTAATTGTAACTGAAATAAAATGCTTTGATTTGTAATGTTCTTAATTGAACTTGCCAGGTAACCAAGCTTTTAAAACCATATAAAATAATCCATAAATTAAACAATAATTGACATGGAAGTCATTGGTATTGCTCATTAGAATTCTACTGCCAAAAATCTTTGGTTGGTTAGTTTTAAGTGGTTTTAAGTACGTAAAATGCAATGAGAAAAAAATTGTGATGTCTTATTGAAGATAATGTTATTAAAAGCTTTAGGTTTAATGCTTTTAGTTAAAGGGAGGAGGCAATCAAGTACTTCTGAAGTGTCTGAAGCAGGTTGTTGGGACCAGTTTACAAAACCCAAGCTGCATTGCCAAGGAAGAGGTACTTAAATTTGTGTATGTGATTTGTCTATACTTCCTAAATGTTCATTAATCTATTTGAATTGCAAGTTTCTCCCTATAAATCCAATACAAAAAAACCCCTTAGCTGATGCATGCAGTATTTATTAGCAGTGCTAGAACAGAGTTAAAAGTGCAAGAGGAAGGCTGTTGTGAAGGATTTATCGCTTTTTTTCTGTCTTCGGTGAGTGAATTAAATCAGTCTGTAGCGTTAGCTTTCCTTAAGATGGACAGGACTGTGTCTGAGTATTAATGGGGCACCAGCTGTGATGGATGCACTCAACCCCTTGACCAAACCTGCGGTATTTTGGTACAAGCTCCAAAGGAGGTAAAGCCGTGTTCTGTAGCTGGGCCAAGAACCTCTCTAGCAAACCCACAAAGTGGAGTAACACAGAGTGGGCATTGAAGCTTTTGCAGCTTTGGTCTGTGTGTAAATCATTCTAGCCTGATTATGATTTTCATTTGTATGTTTCATCCATGTTGCAGGTAATGGAGTGAACCTTACCATCAGAGTTTGTTAAATCATGCTTTTGCAGAGTGATCTTAAAAAGACTTTTGCTAATCTCTTTGAAAGAGATTCTTT
Source organism: Melozone crissalis (assembly GCF_028551555.1). Classification (NCBI taxonomy): domain Eukaryota; kingdom Metazoa; phylum Chordata; class Aves; order Passeriformes; family Passerellidae; genus Melozone; species Melozone crissalis. The sequence goes on along the minus strand of NW_026535782.1, from coordinate 28,888,683 downwards.
CAGTGACCTAGATCACTCACCTAATACAATTTGACATAGTCACCAGGATCCTAAATCAGTACTCATGACACCAGCAGACATGGGCGATATAAATGAGGATGAGAAGGAAAATTCAAATTTGCAAGGCAGATTGATGCAACACTGCATGTTGCATTTCTACATCTCTACACTGTTGTTCCTGCTCCTGGAAATTAAGGTCACGATCTAACACGTCCCAATAGTAATTGTTCTGGAGGACTTCAGAGGGAAGCTGTTTGATTCCAGTCATATTTTCTAACTGCGAAGGAAATGCTTTCTTCTCCCAGAAGTATCAAACATCAGAACAGATTAAAAGTTTGTTTTGATATTCCTGTTCTTCTGCAAGCAACCTGGAAAATTATGGTGTTTTACTTCGCGACCTTGAGCTGAGGCAGCAGCACCAGGGAGCTGGTGGACCAGAGCCCGGACTGGTAAGCTAAAACTGCAGTCATACTGCAAACCACGGCCTCACTTCTTTCTATTTCAAACCTGTGCCATAATAGTTAATACCCCTGTCAAAATTATTAACTCCTTCAGATATTCATACCTGCCTCCCCTATCTCTCTTTCCTGCAAGTCTGGAAGCTTTTCAGTCAGACAATTCTATTTTTTTTTTTTAATAAAATGATAAGGCAAAAGTTTTTTTTTTAAAATTCCCAAAAGTAGCACTTTCGCTATTAGGAAATATGATGGGACTGGGGCAAAGCTGCTCAGTTGTCAGTTGTTGGTCATTCTGGAGTTGTCTTGTCTTTGTAGCTCATTACTGGGCTCTCTCCAGTAGATCCCTGTTTCTTGTGTACTGAGGAGGCAGGAATTGGACTGAGAACTCTAGGTTTGGCCTCACCAGTGCTGTGTAGGAGGGAACAATCACCTCTCTCAGCCTGCTAGCAACACTTCTGCTAATACAGTCCAAGACACTCTTAATCACCTTTTCAGAAACAGCAGGCTGCTGGCTTATGTTCAGCTTGGTGTGCACTGTGACTCCCAGGTCCTTTACAGCAAAGCTGCTTTCCACCTGGGTGATAAGAAATACATTTTGCAGAAACATAAATACTTCCTTGGCAAAAAGACATGGCTAGGTTATATTATTTCAGGGGAAAATGCTAACAGCCCACTGATGTCTTCTCTCAATGTTAGTGCCCTCCTAGAAAGAAAACCTTGCAGATGTCTGTGACAGCAGGGCAGAGTGCCATGAAGAGCTATTTCAGGTCTCTGTGCAATACATTCCCATGAAAATAGCAATAACAAAAACTTTTCCTGCTGGATAATTGTTACAGCCTTTTTCCTGCTGTGTGAGTTTCTTCTGGCCTGTTCTTTGCTCAGTAGCAGCCCCTAGATCATGCTGAACTCAGGTTTGCTTTTCCTTTAAGCTCATGATGGCTTTAAATATAATCTGCTTCCTTAGTAGAAACCCTATGGTTTTTCACCAAGTTGCATAATCTCACTTTTGCTATACCTCATGGTTACACTCTGTGTAGCTCATAGAAATGAATACTATTTTGCTTTAGATTCCTTTGAACATGTTAGAATTATCAAAGCCCTTCAAAAGTACCATAGACATATTTTTGTAAATTATTAGGAACATTTAAGCCTTCCATCATCGTGATAACCTGCTTGTATTAGTCAAAACAGGAAAGGAAGTAAAGGCCTTTTTTGCAGTTGTTACTCAGCTGGCACCCAGCACTTGGACTCTTCTCCTGACTGTATCTCCTCTTGCCAGGTCTTCAGAGTATGGGGTTTTTTCTCATTATGCTTTCAAACTGCTCATATTGTTGGCATCTAACAAACAGGACCCACAGCCACATATTTAAAAATGTTTTACCCCTTGGTCTGTGTTTCCAGGACATGCCTGTAAATTCTCACATGGCATCTATACTGCCAAATTATTTTCAGATGGGGGCTGTCATTGCTGCCTCATTCTTGTGCAACACTGATATTCTGTTCTGCCTGCCTCACCATTTACTATTGAAATATATAGTGTTTACAAGCATCAAAAAAGTGAAATCCTTACATAAGAATGAGAAGGCCATTCAATGAGAACCAAAAAGAAAAAAGGAAAGTTGAAAGATTTAACTGCGTGTGGGTTCAAAGGAAAAATACTGGATCCTATGCCTCATCTTCTAAGAAGAGCTGCAATTTTTGCCACCTTATTTAAATTGTATTTTGGAAAAATTATTTGAGAAAAATCGCTTTAAGCTGCTTGAATGTGTTTTTCAATCATACAGACAATTTCTAAGTCCTTTTGCCCAAGCATCTACTTATGTTCAAAATAATCCCCCCAAACACACCTCTCTTGGAGATGAAATTCATGTGTTTCTTGCCTTGCCCCCAGACAAATGCTTTTGCATGAGTCATTTATTGTGGAACTATTAACCCTCATTGAAATGCACATCTAAACTGACACTTAACCCTGATTTTTTTTAGCAGCACATGAGGGTGTGGGTGATACTTATTTGGATAGCACCTTGCAGCCTGGAGGCTTTAAAAGTGTTTTATTTACATAATGTCTCATTTATTTTGTAAGAATTACACTCTCCCCATCACTGCTGTGATCTTTTTTGGCACAGAAAATATCCAGCAGCTGTTTATCAGCCTACAGAAATGCTGTGTAATAAGAAGTAAAAAGAGATTGTGCATCTAACTGTAACCATGGAGTGAGTCAAGAGGGAGAACCATCACGAGAAAAGAAGGAAAAAAACCAGTCACTGGTCTTCCAACTTTCATTTGTACAGTCCTGCAGGTCGCTGGTAGACAGAGAATGAGATGGGGACAAAACCCTTTCACTGTGTTTGCACCCATGATTTGTACAGCCCTGCTGGTCACTGGCAGGCCTGGTGCACAAAGGCACAGGAACCATCCTGGGCACTGTGTAGGGAGCAGTACTTTACATAACCTGAAAAAACAAATGCATAAGCCAGAATTTTGAGAAATGACACATTCTTTGGCTGTGGAATAGAAGATATTTTTAAATGGAGTGGAGCCCGTATGTTTTTTTCAGAAGCGGATACCTACGAGGGAATGAACACTAATTTCACCGCTTGCTGCACCCAGTATCAACCACAAGAGAATCCAAGGAATAAATTGCAGGACATAAATTGCACAACCCTTTAGAAATTTCACACCTGCTGAAGTAGTTTTCAGGGTTTTAATTGTTTAAAATATTCTTCTTCACCTTTGAATAGCATAACAGCACAGCAGAAACATCAAAACTTCATTAGCTGGAGTTGCTGTGTGATCCTAGAGTTTAAACATATTAGATTACCTCAGATGTAGAGCGAGACATATTTATAGAGCAATAGGAAAAAAACACTGCTGTATCTTACAGGTAGGAGAGTATTTATGCATTGAGAAAAGAAAAAAAAAATTGAGTTGTGAAAATTGTAGCTCTTGCTAATTATAAGAGACAGAATTTATGAAGTGTGGTATTAAATCCTGGGGGAAATAACAAAAACTTTACTAAAAATAATACATTGTTCAGCATACAGTGTAAATAAATACGTTGAAAACCAGTTCATGGAAACTTCCCTTGACATACAGAAAAGAGTGAAAGTTAACTGAGCAGACATTGGGATGTCAGACTTTGTGGATTTGTCTCAGAAGGAACATTTGGTAACAAGTACTTTGCCATTTATCATTATCAACTATAATTGAAATTGGGGCAACTCAACACTTTGTTCTGAAAGTGTGAAAGCTGTGTCATCAGGTATTGGGCTAACACAACAGAGAGCCTTAATGTTCACTGACAAGAAAACTATGGAGTATTTAACATTCCTCATCAAAACTCTAGGTAGGTTATTAAATATGATGGTAGAATATCTGTGTAGAGGAAGAAAGCTCAGTTATAGATTTGGTATATTTTTTAGTAGTGCATCCCTTGCAAAGGTCTTCTGGGTGCTCTTGTCACAGATACACACCAATAATTCTATTTTGGGATTCAAGCATTAGTCAGACATATTCAACTGATTACAGGAGAATGACAGCATATCTAAATTCTAGAGCACCAAATCAATTTTGCTGTTACATGTAAAGAGTAGTGATTAAGGAAAGACAGAGTTACTGTTTGTAAATTATTCTAGTTCTCCAGGATGAGGTTTTTTTGCTCAGTGGTTTGAAGAGTGGCTGCTCTCATCCTCATCTGTCTTTCTTGCAGAAGGACATGATGGCTTGCTGTGAGCCTACAGCCTGAAGAATACCAGCTCTTTAGCTGGCTTTCCATTTCTAATTTGGTTTCTACTAAATGCTTTTCTTCTTCACCTATCAGATTCTTCTGTTAATAACAACATTCAGATAAACTACAAAGACTGATATAGAATGAGAACTGCGCATGAATTTTAGGATATGGTCTTTACATTTAAGGATGCTGTATCTGATGAAGAGGTCGGTAGTCATCCCAGTCACCAAGATGTCCTCTACAGACAAGGGAAAGAGTTCATACTTCAGGAAGGTCATGCCTTCCATCTAAAGACAGGGGGTTAAAGTACCTTTCAAGGTGCCTGGCTCTCCTCCATCAGCTGCAGAGGAGATCAGGTGACAAGCTTTCACTATGTGTCTGGGCTTTTGGTCACCACAAATAAGGTAATTCCCCAGATGAAATGAGACAATTCCCATCTTTGGAGTCCAGAACTGCTCTTTATATGTTCTCTCCTGGTGAGAAGGAGAGTTTGGATAATTAGCTGTGCTGAGGGAGAGGATTCATTTCAACCAATACTGAAGAAAGGTGTGGCATCCGTGGTTTCCTCATTTCAAGATACAGAAACCTCCAAAGGATGATGTGAATAGAAAGATGGGGTGGATTGTTCTGTGAAGATGTCCTCCTTATCATAAAGAAAAATATGTTTTGTAGTCAAATCTCTAAATGGTGAAAGTTAAGTGAGCTGAATCTCACTAATATGATAGCTCAGCTTGAAATGAGTCACTCTGCTGGGTGTTAGTGTCAAGGGGGGGGGGGGGGGCTGCAGAGGTGGCCTCTGTGAGGAGAGATCAGGAGCTACAGCCCATCCCTACAGACTCCAACAGACCCCCTGGCAAAACATGGCCAAGCTGTTGGTTCCTCTGGAAAAACATGTCTAAAAATGGGCAGAACGCCACAGGGAGAGGGGGAAGGAACAAAATTGTGAGAAAAAGCAGAGAGAACACAAAACATCATATGAGCAGGAGGAGGAGGAGATGCTCCAGGTGCCAGAGCAGATATCCCTTGCAGCCCATGAAGGATCCATACTGCAGCAAAGGAAAAATATGAGAAGGAGGGAACAGAGAGAGCAAGTGCTGTGTACTGACCAAAATAACCCAGCCCTGTGATGCAGGGCTGCAGCAATGGAGAGGAGGGTGGAGAGAACCTAAGTCTGAGAAAAGGGGACAGAAAAGTGGTTTTTAAATGCTTGCATTTTTGTTTTCCATTACTAGAATTACCAATTGTGTTTTGGGGTTTGGTGGTTTGTTTTTTGATTTTTTTTTTCTTGGAATATTTCAGTTAATTTTCCCAAAGTTGAGTCTGTTTTGACAGTAACTGGTAAGTGAACTCCCTGTCTTTTAACTTCTGAGATTTTTTGCTTCTTCTTATTTTCTCCCCCACATCACCAAGGGGGTGGTGTGAGCAAGCATCTGGTGGGTGCTTGGGTGTTAGCCAAGGCTAACCCACCAAAGCAACATTTACCTTTATTATTATAAATTAACTTCATGTGCCTTTTCTAGGGAAGAAAAAGAAAAAAATAATCCAAGTGTAAAATGTTGCTTTGAAAAATACAGTAGAATTCCACATATGTTATCTAATACATGGGAGAGATAGCTAAAATTCAGATAATGGCAATATTTCCTTTTCCCAGATATTTCATGAAGGAAGATTAGAATAGTCTACGAGAAGGTGAAACAGCTTTGGCAATATCAAAATATTTCCAGATGTATGTGCAGAATATGTGAAAACCTATGCTAATGTATGCACGAACTCAAGCGGCTGTCAGATTTGCATAGTAAGATGAATAATTGAATTGGGAATGTATTTTACATTCAAAATTCTAGTTTTCTGATTTTTCACTTCCTCTAAAGTAACAGAAGAGCAACAGCCTTTTCAAAAACTGTAATAAATCAACTGGATTTTTTGGTTTTGATTTGGGGAGACAAAACATTTAATTTCTGATTTCATCTTTTCAAGAAATACTATAATAATTTTCACTTTAAAACAGCTTCTCGAAAATGTTAAAACTGGGCTTTTCTATATCATTGCATTTCTTTCCTAAATGAAAGGCTGTCAGTACTGACATGTATTAAAAACATGTCATGAGGAGTGTGTATACCATTTCATCAGGAAAAAAGCTTCTGTTTAAAATATTCTGACTGACAGACCATTTATCTCAGGCCATCCTTTTAACCCTCTCTGCCATCGAGGGCGGAGCAGGTTTTCTGTTCAGAAACAAGATGCAGTGGCTTTCTTGGTTGTTGTCACAGAAGTCTCCTCCTGGGTAGTCATGATGGTTACATGGCAAAAGCTGTAACCTTCTCTCAGCTGTGCCTATTCCTCTTTCTACCAGGACTCCCACCACACTGGCAGGGCTGCATTCCTTGTGAGGCTTCTTTATCCTTTTCTCACTGAGAATGAGCAAACCCCCTCGTGCTGACTTTCTCTAAAGTGTTAACCATGGCATGATGTTTTGAGAACAGGGGCACCTTGCAGGGAGTGCTCACCGACCGCTGTCAGGTACAAAGAAGGTATTCAAAACAAACTTTTGGGTGGCACTTTTGCATTTCTGCCATGGCTTTTCATTCCTTGTTTTAGGCCAGGACCAACACAGCTATTCTGAAGTGCCTCAGCAAACATATGGTGCGTGTGCTGTTTCCATCATTAACCAGCCAGGCGGCAGGGAACGAGCGCCTGCTTGAAAACATTGCGGGAATGGGATTCCTGGTTCTGGGAGTGCAGGCGTCTGTGACTGAGGCTGTGGATTTGCCTCCTTGTCAGCTAATATCTGGACAGAGCCAGAAATTGTGCATTATAAGGCCTAAGTATAATTTTGACACACATCACCTGTTGACTCCCTTCACCACTGGTTATATTTTCTCTTGTTAGAGACACTACCCACAGAAACAAGCACTCATACTGGGCTTTTCCAACAGTGGTGCTGGTGTTACAGAGCTGACATGTTGTGTGCACCCTGCCAGCTTGTTGACAAAAAGAGAGAAAAATGTAATTTAATACAGATGTTTGAGTGCAAAAAGTATCAGCAACACTTCAGCCTTTTTCTTTCAGTCCTGTCAATCAAACATATCCTCTCCACCAGATAAGTTAACATGCCCAGAAAAAATGCCTAGTTTTGACAGGCATGTGTGATTTTTTTCTCTGTTTTTATTCTCTGTTCCTTTGGCCTATTCAAATGTCTGTTTGTTCAGAAGAATACAGCCTTCCTCATTCACTCTAGTGATGAATTCAGATGAATTCAGATGAAGTTGTGGCCTCACTCCCAGGTCTTTAAAATCTTTGGGTGTAAATGAGTAATTTCAGCTGCACAGTGGATCCCTATATACATCTGAAATCAGTTTTAAGTGTGAACATATCAGATAAATAGATTTGCATTTTTGAAAGCTTGATCTCAAATCATTAGTTTATAGACCCTTTTAAAAAATGTATTTACACTTGAAGAGATGTGGTCTTCACAACAAGTTCTGATCCCACCACTACCTTTTCCATTTTCCTGTCTTTTTGATAACAAACCATGTCTGTTTGTACTTATTTCACCTCCTACCTTCTGTAAAACATCCCATTTTGTTGTAAATGGGATCTGCCCTTGAATAGATGTTATACTTTGGTGTCCTGAACAGGAAACTGATGTAGGAATGCACATTATGTGGATCAACAGCAGTTTAGCTTTTTTTTCACTGAACCTTTTTTTTTTTGTTATTTCCATCTAGATAATTTATATTCTGTCATTCATATATTTTTAAAATAGGAAAAGAAATATATCTGGAGACTACCTGATGCTGCTGTGAGTTTCTAGCTGGTGTGATTTCTCTAGTACTAATTTCTGAATTCATTATACCTAGGCCCCCTGTCAGCAGGTAAATAACATCTTTATGAGACTTTCAATCCAGTTTCTAATTTACAATGTTTTTCAAGAAAGAAACTGGCAGAGAGAGTCAGCTATATTTTGACCTTGCTTATACTGAATGTTTGTAACTATGGCGCATTTGAGATGATCCTGATGAGCAGGAAGATTTATTATATGTTCAGTGAGAAATCCTAGGCTGAGCTTTCTCTGTCAATAAACCTTGATATTCATCTTGCCTAATTCTTTGTGAAATGAATGCAGAAAATTCTTAAGGCAAAAAAGATCATTTGACTCACTGTAAGTTTATAATGAGTGATACAAGATGAAGTAATTTGAAGGGGGTAGAAACCATTCTGTTCTCTGCTGGTTTTCCTGGATTCCATGACAAAGGACTGAAGCAGAATGCTGGGCCCAGGATAGGTACATGGTTTTGGCAACGGCCAATGAAGTTTTCATTCTGCTTTAGACAGAGCTGTCCTGATGTGAAATTTTATTTTTCAGCAATGTATTACAGCATGAACAACAGTGCTAAAAATATAGCCACTGTTAAAAATATAGACATTGTTGTGTGCAGAAGCCTCATTAGGACAAAATTTTGTTAGCTAAGTGTGTCTGGAGAGGAGTCCCAGAGACTCTCTGGACCCCACAGGACTGTCCAGAAAAAGGAACTATAAACTTGTCTTTAAAAAGATATATTTGAAAAAGAGAAATAGGAGACAGAGATGTAACTGTCACTGGAAACCATGGCAACAGGTGGGGAAATCTCAAAAGAGCAGAGAATGCAGGAACATGTTTTAAGACTAAAATGTATTAATCTCTTCTCTATGAACTCCCTGTCATCTAGGGAACTGTCCTTCTGCAGCCTGCAAATGTTCACATTGTGGAATATTTTGGAAACATGTTAATTTACTTGAAAGATTTCAGATATGTAATTATGAGGAGGTATCTACACAGAGCAACTACACTGGGGTGAAGATATACAGACAGAGCAAATGTGCCCCAAATGCGCTTTACAAAGCTCCATGCTAATAGATCATAAGAGTACCAGATGTGTCCCTGAAAGGGGAATACAGAATCCTCCGGGGTCAGGTATCCCCTTCTGTCAGTCAGCTGTGGGAACCCTGTCCGTGTGTCCACGCCAGGTTGGTGGGTGACAGGACACAAGGGCACCCACTTTGTGCACACGGTGGTTTCTCCGCACTGCCCCTGACTCCCGCTGCAGGTGACAGTGTGTGGAAACTTAAGTGCCTCCCTGACATCTCTCAAGTTTAAGGAAATTGATTATTAATCATCCATTTAATTCTACTCATCTTCCTCATTATTATCGCAGGGCTAAATTATCATGTTTTAATTTATGGAGCTGTGTGTAACATTTGTCAGTGTCTTGCTGCTTTTACTCTCAGAAATATGACACCACAATCTTCTTTGCTGGTAATATTTTGAAACCATGTTACATATCAGAACTAAGCGCAAAGTCTCTGTACTTTTTAGTGGCATAAATGATCTCTCTTGGAATTTTTTGTATAAAGATGATAAGACATGTTTCTCAAAACATATGAACATCACAATCCTAGATCTCTGGTTTATATGCTTTTGAAAGATTTAATATGACACTGAAAACACAAGCATTTAAAAGAGAATGAAGCAAAGTCAGTATATGCACTTGCACATAATTTTCTTTTTTTTCCCCTATATTACAGAAAATCTCCAGTATTATTAAGAAATTGTTTAACTTCTTAAATTGCCTCAAAATTATAGATTGATGGATGAAAAGTCCAAATATTTGGACAGAAAAAATTTCATTCAAAGAGTCTGAAAAATCATAGACATGAAATACAAAACGAAGAACATATTGCTGGTTTTCTTTTTTCTAGTAATATTCAAGCTGATAGATCATCCAAAGATTTTACCCAATTTAGGGGGGGCAAAAAATCATCATTATTCAAGAGATCGTAAGTGTATTGTGGCATTTAATCTTCCCTTTGGGTATTTTGTTCCTGATCCATGTAGATTCCTAAATATCTCAGTGACTCCATCCAGAAACCCATGTTCATCCAAAAGAATAACTGATATCCTGATGCTGACCCATCATCATTCTAGAGGAATTGATGTCCCCCAGGTAATCTGAATGTATTCAGAATCAAGCAATGTAAAATGCATTGCAGTATGCATGCTTTCAGATTAGAGAGAAGTATTAATGTACTTTTATCTTTTTCGTTTGTTTATTTGTTTCTTCTCACTGAAGAAATCTGACTGGAGGTTTTTGAACAGGTTGCCATTCTTGCTGACTGTAAATGTTTGTTCCTAGAGATTTTTGTAATGCTGCTGAATCCCTCCAGTCTAACTTACTTTCTTTACACAGATATCCTGTCTGTCTTTGTGCTGATGGCAGCAAAACATGTCTATCAAGTAAAATCCTTTCCCTTAACATTTAATTATCTTTAAATTTGTGTCGTGATCATCAATTGTTCCATTGACTGTCTCCTCTAAAACTGACTGAGAAAATGAAATGTCCCAGTTGACAGCCTATTTTCCAAAAATAACAGCATGAAAAAGGAAGAAAGGCTGGTCCTAAACCGTGTTAAGAAGTCCTGCTTAGCCTGCAATTTAATAGAAATTCTGTCATGGGACATCTGGGAGCTCAGTTGAATGATATTTTTAAAACAGCAGGAGGCCAGTATGTTTTTCTGGTAAGTTTTGATGAAATAACAGATAAAATATTGGCTCCTTTTGAAATAATTGGGAGGTTCACAGTAGAGATCAGTGCTAGCTTTAAATCAAGGGAAAACTCAATATTGAGTGTTATGCCTTGTGTCTTTGGGACATAGTACTGATACATGCTGTGGATCACTCATGGTCACTTTTTAAAATTTTATTTTAGAAACTGGTCCACCTGCAAAATACTCACAACAAATCCTGAACCTAGACCAATAATCTGGTGTTCTGCTGGCTCACCTAAGTCAGGAGATTTGTTTGCCACCGTGGCTGCAGCAAGTCCCAGTACCCGAGGTGTGTGGGTGCCAGCAGGAGTGTGTGTCAGTGGAGATCCCTTTCCAGGGCACAGCCCAGGGCACAGAGCCCACAGCCCTCCCAGGAGCCAAGTGCAACAGGCTTCAGACAAGGTTATCTGCTATCAGCGTGCCGCAGGATTGCTGGTGAAACACTCCCGGCATCTGACTAATTTATAAAACCCACTACAACTGATCAGGTGACCGATCCAACACCAAAAGAAAAACAACATTAAAAATTGGGAGAAAATTCCTAAAATAGAAAGTATGAGCACATGTCTGCATATAGCTCGACAGATGGCATCTCTTTAAACAGGGTTTGTCCATATGGCAAGCAAGTAGATTGAATCCGAGTGCTGTATAGGATTCCAATGGAGCAAAACCCAATTTTTATTTAGTTGAAGAGTGTACGCTATATATCTCACTTATGCTTCAGATGACAACATAAGCAGTTTTATGCCATCAGCTTCTGACTGTAGCTGCAAATAATCAGAGAGAGGGAAGAGATGAAGAAACATCAACTTATCAGCGCGTTAGGAAACTCTCTGAGTGAGGGTTTGAATAAACATAAATGAAGAACAGGAAAAAAGAGACATTCAAACCCTAAAGTAGTGTTCATAAACAGTTTAATAATTTAATAGTTGGCTAAGAGAAAATGCCATTACTGGAGCTGCTCGACCCCCCAGTCATTAGCACTGACAGGCAGCAGAGTCCTGCAGTACCAAAAAGCCCATGACAGTTCAGAAAGGCTGCTGAGGACATGAAGTTTCTCTAATAGAGCAGGTGTGCCCAGGTAGAGAAGATTTCTGAATCACAATAAGAACATCCCTTGTCTATTGATCCCTCACAAGAGCTTAAGCATTCAGCTCACACACTGGTTGCTGCTCCTGAGCTGCAAACCCTTCTCAGCAGAGATACTCCAGGCACAGAGGAGAGGTTGTAGCCGAGGATGTATTACCTGCTGTGGCACAGGGATTACACTGCTTACACAGGAGGGAGCCTACCTGGCAGCCTTACACTGCAGGAGAACTGGGAAGAAGCCAATTTTATCTAGGGAGAAAACTTTAAATGTAGTTTCACCATTCATTTCAAACCAGAAAGTTTCCATTCCCTTTGAAAGGAAGCATAGCAAGGCTATGATGCTTGAAAACAACGAAAGAGTGTGTATCAATATGAAATATCTTTATTTTAATGGAATTTAATTGATGACAAGTTCACTTATTCATTGGCATACAAAGTATTGAAAAATATTTCTCTTTTTTAAGAAAAAAAATAGAGGTCAGTTTAAATATTTCTTAGCTGAATAAACATGTGTCTGTACATTTGGTGAAATGGCAAATTAAATATAAATAGTTTATATTTTAAACGTTCTGCAGTTATCTACGTTTTCAATTCTGTTTAACAAACACTTATTGTTCCCTTTTACAGACAATATCATCTTTGGAATCAAGAAAAGAGAAAAGGTCGCATATTGAAACCTCTCTGGGAGAAAATATACCTGAACTCACCTGTAAAAAACCAAAAAGACTGATGTCAAACTGCTGTGCTTTTACAGCTGTACTTCATTACTGAATGTACCAGTTAAAGTAAGACTGGACTATCAAAGAAATTGAGAACAGAACTTTATTTTCAGGCTTAATTTTTGTCTTTTAAATGAAACATGATATCTGAGCACATTTCTGGTTATTTGTAACCACCTTGTGCCTGCAGTAAAGCCTGAATACACAGATTGCAGCACCTGCATACTGTCTTGAAGACTTTGGAGGCATCTTGAGGGCAATAAGATGTCTATGCAAATTATGGTGGAAAACACTAATAAAAGCCTGTCTTCAAAACATCACTAAATTATTTCCGAGTCTCTTGTTTCTGAGTCCCATACAAGGCTAGAATGCATGCAGTGAATGAGAATTCAGTCATTTACCATTCAGCTACCAAATCCCATAAAGTCTGATGAATTTCAGGTTCCACCCATCCCAATTTTTATGATTCCCCACAAGTATATGAGGCATAATTTTATATTCTTTAGAAAGAGGCACCCCAGAACAATTAAGAGGCTAGTGAAAGATCTTGCCAAACCAATTTCAATCAATTACCAGCAGTCCTGGTTAAATGGATAAGCCCCAGTTGACTGGATATTGGGACTGTGATGCCCATCTACAAGAAGGGTCAGAAGAACAACCTGAGGAACTCCAGGCCTGTCAACCTGACGTCTGTGCCAGGGAAGGTCATGGAGATGGTCATTCTGAATGTCATTGTGTGGCATAAGCAGGACAGTCAGACCAGGTCCAGCCAATGTGAGTCTGTAAAAGGCAGGTCCTGCTTGTCCAACCTGATCTCTTTTTATGACGAAGTGACCTCCTTATGAGATGAGGGAAAGGCTGTGGATGTTGTCTAACTAAACTTCATGAAGGCCTGAGACTGTCTCCCACAATATTTTCCTGGAGAAACTGGAAGCCCAAGGCTTGGACAGGTCTATCCTTTGCTGGGTGAAAAACTGTCGGGATGGCCAGGTCCAGAGAGTAGTAATGAATGGAACTAAATCCAGCTGAAGACCAGCCACCAGGAGGGTTGTATCAAGAGTATTGTGGCCTGTATCAAGAGTACTGTGGTCAGCAGGACCAGGATAGACATTGTCCCTCTTTACTTGGCACTGGTGAGGCCACAACTCAAAGCCTGTGCTCAAGTTTGGGCCCTTCACTCCAAAAGGACATTAATGTGCTGGAGCGTGTCCAAAGAAGAGCAATGAAGCTGGTGAAGGGTCTAGATCACTAATTTTTTTAGGAGAGTTGGAGGGAGCTGGGGTTCAGCCTGGAGATAAGGAGGCTTGGAAGAACCTCTGCTCTCTGCAACTACTGTAAAGGAGATTGTAGTGAGGTGGGGGACAATCTATTTTGCCATGTCTCAGATGAAAGCATGGGAGGAAATAGCCTTAAGTTGCACCAGTGAAGGCTTAAATTAGATATTAGGAAACATTTTTTCACTGAAAGAAAATTTAGGCATTGCATTATGTTCTCAGGGATGTGTTGGAGTTGGAAGGTCTGGAAGTATTCAAGAAGTGTCTGGATGTGGCTCTAGGGAAAATGGTTTAAGTGTGATTATGGTGGTGCTGGACTGATGGCTGGTCTAGATGATCTTGAAGGTCTCTTCCAATCTTGGTTATTCTGTGATTCTGCAAAGAATGGGTGCTACTGCTAACTATAACTACCATTAATTATCAAAATTAGTCATCAGCCTACTGTTACGTTTTTCTCAAATCTTTCCTGTTCATCAGACACAGAAAGTATATTTGACCTTTCAGACTAGAAAATGAGGCTCAGGAAACTGTTCATCTTTTCAGCACAAAGAAGGCTGAGGATTGGTAATTCTATCCTTCTCTCCTTTATTATCTATAGAAAGAGGATGTAAACTTGGAAATGTATAACAGGCTGGTGAGTCATGCTTATTAACAGATATTTAGCCAGGCTCATTTGCTTAACCTTAATGCTTGTCACATGTCTTGCTACAAACTTCACTGTGCATTATAAAGGATTTGACATCATAGAAGTAATTATTCCAAAATGATCCTGATAGATTAAAAAAAAAAAAAAAAACGAAGGTAATTTGGTCCTAAACCCAACATTCTCTAATGAGACAGTTTCTGGGTCTGCAAATCCATAGTCATGTTTTATTTATAGCCTGCCTATGATTCATCATTAGAGTTTCTTTCAGGTTTTGAAACAAAAATTGTTCTTCCATACACAAGTGTTTTTGGATAACCACAGCTGCTCCTCGCTAGCTTCTCTTTCAATAACAGAAAGCCTAACACTGGTATTCTTATGCATCTTTACTCCTATCTGCTGAAATTCAAACATATTTCAACACACACAATCAATCCTATTGTAAGGAATTCAGGCAGCAGCCACTGCAGCCAGCATTTGGCTTGTCAGCAAAACCCCTTTTAGTTCTAAAGAGGAACAGCTGATGGAATGAAACTTTGCTCTTGGCTAGAAAGCTTTGAAAGGATTGTGCTGTCCCAGCTCTGCCCTGGCTGTGCCAAAATGCCTCTGAAGATGTTTAAAGCAATTGTTAGAAACTCTTCTGTGTAGGCAGCAAAGAAAGGCAGGATACTGCTTAGCCCTTCTGCTGCTTTGGCATTGAGGGCTGCAATTTGAATTTTTCTGCATATTGCTTGCTGGGTGGTAAAAAGATGAATGGTCTAAAGTGATTTGTCATTGAGAGAATTATTTCTGGAGGTTTTGTGGTTGCAGTTAACATTTCTGCTCTCTTGATTTAAAAGCTTTCTCTGCAAATGGACAATTTTACAGGTTGTTTAAGGAACAGAGCTTGAGCTAAATATTTCTGGTAATCATGTCTTGAGGATAAATTTTGGTCATCTCTGCACACACATTTCTTCCTACATATACCAAGTAAGGTTTGTTTCCACTGGGATAAAACCCTTAACTTAAAACCCTATGTGCTCTTTCAGGATCTAATCAGACTTGAATTGAGAGAGACTCTGAGTTAAAGACCAGCTCACCTACTCCGGCATTTCTTACTGTGCACCTTTACAGACAGTGCTGGAGAAGTGAGGCTACAGCTCCACACATGTGACTGGCACAGCCACATCAAATGGAATTGGTTTGCTCATCTCACTGTTGGAGATGGGTACAAATAAAACTTTGATCGATGCCAGTAGGGATGCAGAGGTGATTGAGTGACAATGTAGTTTTTACTGCACTTGCAGCATTTTGTGTGTTGAAAACAATTGAAACATTGTGGCTGTAATCAGCACATCTGGGGAACAAATAAGATGAGTTTGTAATCTTGGCCTAAGGTTGTAACATGAATGCTCTTGTCACTTACACTGCTGGCAGCTGACTGCAGTCTGGCAGCTTGGAGAAGGCAGAAAAAGCTGTAGGGAGTAGTTAAGTGGATGACTTTTGACTCTCTGTAAATAGAAAAGGAAAAATTGAGCAGTCCTATGATTCCAGTATTTGCAAGTCTGCTATTTCATTCCTGTGGGCTGCCAGAATACTTATCTCTTTCAAGAATATGTTTGTTCCGCTTTCAAGAGTGTTATGAGTATATGGACCTACGAAGCAAACCATCCCAAACTGTATGGGTACTTTGTCTACTGCCCATAAAAATAACATATACACCCATGAAAGTAGAGCACCTTCACATAAATTTTGCTTTTCTCATTTTGAACTACACGTTCATTATTACTCCCTAAATATACATCTGAAAAAAAAAGTCATCAAGAATAACAGTTTTCTTTCCAAGAGAGAAGGTATCACAGAGGAAATACTCATACTGGGATCACTTTTCTGCTGTTGGTAATCCTATATTCAATGTGTTTGGAAGGCAGATACATGCATTTTCTACTTGCTTGGCATGTTCACAGTGAAACACACATGTACATAATTTCTGTACCTCTTTTAATGTGTTTTCAGCATAAACCTGTTTTCTATAAATTTATTTCCTGTGCAATATTTGTATGGAGATTACCTCTTAAATATGCTAAATGGAGAAGTCAGAGCTCTCTTTATTTGTTAAATGAATTAGTGTTAGAGGTTCTGTTCAATTCCAACACTGAAAACATGAGGGAGGGAGGGAGGGAGGGAGAGAAGAGTTAGAAACACCCAAATAAAAGTATTTTGCATATCAAAAATCACAGGGTTGCTAACAAAACTCAGCTTTTCCAAAAAAATTCATGTGAAGGAGTTAACTTAGTTTAAGCTAAAATATAAACTCCTTTCTCACTGCCTCAATGACTGCAGAAAATAGATTAAGTATTTCTTTAAAATGTGACCTTAGAAATCTGAACCTGGGAATTGGTGGTAACTGGGGGAACAACTGAAGGTCTTTGAGCTCTGATTGGGTTGGGTAAAGATCCGTGTGTATTTGGATACGTAGCTGAAACTGATCCCTTCTTTGCTTTGCTCTCTTCCCATTTCACAAGACAGACTTTGGGCTGTCCTGCTTCTCTGAGCAGACAACTAAGATTCAAAATACAGAATCTCCCTCCCTCACTCCCTCAATTCCCATTCATCTCCTGCCACGTTTAGCTCTTCCCTTCTGGATTCATGCACCACTTTCATGACTGCTACTGCATGACTGAGCATATATCTGGGGCTTCATGAAAAGCTCTGATCAGGATCTGATTTACAAATGTGATACACAAGTTTGTATCACATTTGTGTGATACACAAGGGTTTACAGCCAGGGGAACGGGGAAGTCTCACCTGCAAATTTATGACTTTTAAAGAAAACCAGGTTGGGTACCTTTTGTGCATGAGGAAGGCTTACAGAAATCTTAAATTTAGATGAATAAGAGGAATGATGAAATAGGGATCAGTTCATTATGAAGAAATGGACTGTTTGAAAGAGATCGAAAAGATGAAGGATCGAGAGGCAAAGAATTGCAGATTGATCACCCATCATGACAGAAAAACAGGAAAGAGACAAAAAATAGCAGAAAGGAGTAACAGTCCCTGTAGAGGGAGTAGCAAATTTGAAAGAGAAAGAAAGACCAAAGGAAAAAGATATAAGGCTTCTGATTGCTCTTTTGATTATGGTAGTCTTTTTGTTACAGGAATCAATAAAATAAGTCTACTTATCTAGCATCTGTGGTGATTTAAATCTTTACAGCCTGGGGGCTGCTTTTCACCACCTTCTGTTGGAGGCTGCCCAGCCCAGCTGCCCCAGCAGAGCAGAGACAGCAGCATGGGCTCCTTTATCCCTTTGGCCATCTGGCAGTCTGGGATTGAAGGCCAGGAGTGATAAACTTGAGTTTACCCACATGACTTCTCACTAAAGTAGATGAGATCCATGCACACAGTGAGTAAAGCAAGAATGGTTCATACACATGAAGAATAAACAGACAGGGTCCATGCTCCATCACTAAGCCTGCAGGTCCAGCAGATAAGGTCCGTGTCCAAAGTTGCCCCAGCACTGTGGGAAGCTCTGGCAGAAGATTGGTGGTGAACTGTTCTTGCAGCCACAACAGTTCAGAGGCTTTTGAGGGACTCATATGTCTGTTAGGTGACATGAGGTATTCCAGTCAAATAAATAAGGTGTTTCTTCTCTGGGAGCAATTTTTAGGATGTTGCCATACTTAGTATCCATTTATTAAGAAAGAATTGAAAAAAGGCATAGTTTTATTATCCTCAGTTTGTGAAGCATGGGAGAACCAAATGAAAATTGCACTGCAGCACAACTAACTCATTTACAGAAGGCTATCCCTGTTTCAGGGCCTTTATATGAAATCTCTGTGAAGCTACAGGGGTGAAGAAGAGGGCCTCAATAATTCAGTTAGATTATTGTATTAAAAATATTCTCTGAACTATAACACAATTAAGTCACTAGAGGAAAAAAATAAAAGATGCATTAGACCAAGAACATGTATTACATTATGATTGGTACCATAATTCCTGGGAGCAATAAATCATAATCATATATTTTCTGTTTGAAAGCCAATGGATATGCTGTCTCTGCCTGGAGCTCTGGTCAAACTTGTATTTTACAGAAAATAAATTAAAATTTTCTGAAATTAAACTTTGGAAAAGAAAACTTTTGCGTGCTGGATATTTTTTCCTTAATATAACCAGTGTATATGGTTAATTTGCATGCACTGGTTTGGAAGTTCCAGCTATTTTTAAAAGTCATCAAAGTGATATATGCAATCATTTGAGAACAAAATATAATTTCATCATTTGTTCATAATGTTCTAATTTTTTTCCTCAAAATTTTGCTGAAAGTGATGGAAAATGAATTGGTATTGAATATTAGGGTCAAAATTTTCAAATTTGAGCGCCTAAAATTAGGTTTCTAACTCCATATTTAAATAGCTAAATATAAGTAGCCTGATTTTCAGAGCTGCTGAGCAATCCCAGCTGCACTGAAATCAGTGGGAGCTTTAGGTAAATACCAGATTGCCAATTTAGTCTCATTATCATGTAAAGACTAAATAGGGATTGATACACTTTAGCCAGTGTTATTAAAGAAGGCTGTTGTGGTAGAGAAGGGATCTGTAGAAGGACACAGAAAACTCTTGGTGAGTTTCAGAGGCCAAGCTGCTGCTCATGTGAGCACAAACCCTGCACTCTCAGACTGTATTTTGTGAGGTAGTGCCCTCCGATGTTGTTGGTTCTCCATAATGTGCTCAAGCCTCTTGCCCTACAATAAAGGTTGGATGATGTTTATCTTTACTCCTCATGTCTTTGGAAGCCTCAGAGGTTCTCTGAGCCCTCTGCAGAGCCCAGGAGGAGCAGGTGCCCAGCTGCTGGCCTTGCTCTCTCTCTCCGCTGAGCCCTGCAGCGACTGGATACTGCTGATTATGAAACAAAACAAAGGAGAAGCAGCTTCAATTGAACAAGCAATTGATGCAAAGATCAAAGAGGAAGCTAACAAAACACAACTTGAAAGAGAACAATTCAAAGCATCAAGCAGATGCTTTATTTCCCCTACCTTGTGGTACAGATACAGAGAAAAGCCTCAAGTCACTGAAGTCAACATCTAATCTGACAGGAGCCAGGATTCCACATCCAGTGGTTCAATCCCTGGTTTATGTCAGAGGTGCTACATTCTTCACATGTTTTGGGTTTTTTGGTTTGGTTTTTTTTAATCCCATTCCACTTTATTTTCACAACCAGGGGAACTCTGCTTTTTAACACAGTCTTTCCTAGGAGTAAGATGGATATTCTGTGTGCTGCAAACCCTGGTTTCATCAGGCTTGTGACCTTCAAGGGTTATATTTCTGTTTAGCTTCTGGAAGCTCCTTTGGCTATCGTGGTCTCAACTGAGGTTGCAACAGGATCTGACAAAATATAATTTATGCTTTAAATTTCTAATATACTATTTGATGATTAATAATTTCACTGGGCATCAGTTTGTAGACAAGTCTTCCATATAAAATATCTTCTTTAAAAAAATAAAGGAAATACTTGTTAGTTAATCTTTTTGGTAGAAATACAGAGAAGGACCATAAATAATTCGCAAGGGAAAAAAAGTAAAAAAAAAAATTGTGTTTATGTTAAGAAAAAAATCAAATTCATATAAATGAGAAGATTAAATGCCTCCATGCCTGGGAATAGGTGATCCTTGGAAGAAGTGGGAAGAGCAGACTCCTATTATCATATTAGTATAACTTTCCGTGATGAAAGGAAGTAAGATTTGTACTCAAAGTCAGTGGACAAATTGCTCAACTTAAAGACATTGAATACAAAGAAATGAGAACAGAATGTTTTTGAAGGCATTTATAATCATCACAGCGTGAATATTGATGGACAAAGATGAGGGCATTAGGTTTTCTGAGGTGCCTGAGTGAATTATAAGCCAGAGAATCACTGAATTTGAATGATGATTTGAGACACCTGCCTGGTGGGACACAACACTGGGTAGTCACCCCTGTGCTCTTCACAGCTGGCCCTAAGGTATTTTGACAGGAAATTACCACAGAGAGTCAACACTGAATGGAATAATGTGGATTTCCAACAATAAGGGGGGGCAACTTTTAGAAGAATTTCATGAGACACTTAGAGAGAAAAAAAGGTCTGGAAGGAAGAAAATAGGGAGTAGATAAAAGAGGCTATATCAATAGTCTGTGGCAAGAAAGCTCTCAATACTTTTTGTTGGTAAACATCTCTGAACACATTTTTGTGTCACATATCAGATATTAGAGTGAATTGCCTTCCACTGTTATTTCCAATAATCATGATAGAAGTTATATTTTGATACAGTAAGTTATGAGCAAGTATCTTGTCTGAAAAGTGTTACTTCTTTTAGTTTTCATTGGCAATATTTCCATCATTGCTGTTAGACTGTATTGCCTCCCTCTCACACTACTCCACCATCTCTTAAAAAATGAGTCTTTAGCACAAGAGTTTCTGCCTCTCCCCATCCTTTTGCCCTATCCCCCACCATTAATTTCCCCTTTCCTGTCACATCCTGTCTCCAGTTCTGAGGTCTGTGGACTATTATCTGCCTCTCATCTCTCCAGTCCCTGCTATTTCAAGCTCTCTTTCCTCCTTTATTTCTGTTCTCATTATCTCAGCCTCACCTTCAACTCTGCTGGCTCCTGTCCCACTGCCTGCAAGCATGCTCTTGCATATTCTAGGTCAAAATAAGGCTTCTTTATCCAACTTGCCCAGTAACAATCCTATCTCCTTCCTCACCTTTGTTTTCAGCGCTCTAAGGCCCAGATCCAAGGATCTATTTAGGCTCCTAACTTGTCCTTGAATGCCTAAAAGTATTCTGAATGCAGTACTACCTCAGTTTTCTTTTCTTAGCTCTCATGATGACCTTTTAAATGTCCCTTGTACCTTGTGACAGCTGAATTACTTTTTTGGGAAATAACGTTTGCATGCTTTGGTTCCTTATGGAAGAGACACTGTAACAATTGAGTAGGTTGTGTTTGTGCTCCTACAGCCCCAGCACCATTCCCCTGGTATTGGCTACTTCCATGATGGGGCTGACAGGAAACTTCTGACTACATTCATATTGGACTGGTCATCACAAATTAGTTCTCAGAAATAAAAGGACAAATGAAGAGTAATTTCCAGGTTCATTATATTCTCTCTCCATCAACAAGAAGCCTTCCTGTTTTTTAGCGAGATGCATGGGCTATTCAACCCTTCTATAAATCTGCAGTCAAATAGGCTCCAAAGCTGAACTAATAAGACAATGACATACATGACTTCTTCACAATAAGTACATCTTAAGTTTTATAATAAGTTTAATTCTGTGGAAGAAGTGTTCAGGACAGAGAGGGAATGGGAGCAGCTGGACACAAGGAACAGAGACAGGTGGAAGGAATTCAGCCAGCAAGCATGGAGAGAAAGACATTCCTTCAAAGGGATTTTGGATTGCATGGGTAGAGCTGTTGAACCACTTGAAGGCTGTAACAAAAATTTCAGAGGATCCATAGAGAGAATCTGGGTGTTGCAATGTGTCATATCACAGCATCTTTTAATGTTGTAACCACATAGCAGTACTCACAATGCAGCATTTAAAAACCCAGCTATCAGAGTCCATAAACTGGGATTCATGAAATCCAGCTGCTGGAGAAGGCAATTGGGAAGTGCTGTGCACATGTCAGAGCATTTGAGTACTTTTCTTGGTTATTAGTCTTTCAAGTCACAGGACTTGCAGAAAATAATCCCATCCTGTTCATTCCTTTGGGACTAATGTTGCTGAACTGTTTGCTGGAATCAAGAAAATGATAAATCCAAGTCCTTAGTTTAAAAAAAAAAATGACAAGGAATTAGTTTTGCTTCCTGAAGCTAGCTGTGAGGAACATGAAGACCCTTAGCAATACCAGGTAACTGGTGTTTTCCTTATTACTCCCTGGCTTGTCAGAAGCTGGCAGAAGTGCTATAAACATCTGAGCTCTGTGTTTACACCTCTGAGGTCAGCCAGCCAAGGTTCCTTCTTTGGATTCAGCTCACAGATGTTATTCTCTTAGTTGTGCCTGACAGTATTTTATGTTTCTTAACTTTGCAAATGGATAGTTAATGGCCTGGAACAAATTTTGGAAGGACACCTAAAAGAGAGCAAAACTGTAGAATGATGACTGCTCTTGGTGCAGGAATCAGGACACTGATTTTCTCATCTGGGCTTCAGGAGCTAAAATGTTCCCAGTACTGCCTTCCTATGCCTGCCCAAGGCAATGCTGTACACAGAGGTTAACAGCAAATATACCAGGAGCTTTACAGTGTCCTGTCAGTATAACTTTAGTTTGATTGTTTCATCTTTGCCTCCGCAGCTGGTTGCAAATTACCTACTGTACAAGTGGGGCAATCAGAAACCCTCATTTCTTTAATGTCAATCTACATACAATGCTTGATGGTCATATTTTGGAGTTTCTTCACATTTTAGGGGAACAGAAAGCTGTGCTAACTTTCTTCAGTAGAGCATAAAAATATCCTCCTCTCACAGAAATGAGACATAGCAGCAGATAACTATTTAAGTGATGTCAATAGCTACATTTTCCTTTTAATAATTTAGACACTATAATATGATTTGCTTAGCTAGATCACTTACTCCCTGTGAATCATCTCAGATCAACCACAGAACACCAGAATTTATTAATACAACAGAAGAACATAAAATATAATTTTCTTCTTTAAAAATCTATTATAGTGTCAATAGGTTCAGCTGACTTTGAGCATGTGAATATATTTGAACTCTGCTATTAAGGCATGATCAATCACTGAAATCCAGTGGTATACAGAGTAGGGGTGGAAGAAGGGGCATCCCATGGTGATGTGACCTAAGACACAGTGGTCACAACAGAGGGCATGCTGGGATATTTTAAAAGGTCCAAAGGCAGCACTGAAGTTTTTGTCCACGAACTCCAGCAAAATTCAATTAAATTTTGATGAGCTGTGCTCACTTATTCTAGAAACCTGAACCAGCAGCCTTTCAGTGATGTAGCAATAAAAGCTGTCCACCTTGCATGTCATAGAAGTCTGGTCTGGGAAGTAAAAAGAAGAGAGGGAAAAAATGAGAAATGGATCTGAAATGAAAGAATGGAAAATCGTTCTGTTTTTTCCTTCCTTGCCTTCCCTCCCGGAGAGTTGCAAGGACCCACAGAAGGTGAAGTCTGGTGTCACACTTTACCCTATGGAGTCTGGGTTTGCAGCTGCCCTGGAAACATCCCTCTTGCTGCAGGGTGAGCAGTGTTGGGCTCGCTGCCAGTGAGAGGTCTTTGCTGTGACTGTGCACTTGTTTGAATTATGGGCTCAGCTCTTCCCTGTGCTTGGCTGCTGGGTAGGGCCCATGTGCTGAGACTTGGCACCTCTCTGACCCTCTCCAGAGCTGCTCAGGAATGCTGAAGAAGCTGGCAGCTTTACAGATGTGCTGGGATTCCCGCTGTGGTATGGACAGCAAGTCAGGGCTCAGCTGGGCACTTGTGAAAAACTGAGTCCCCGTGCCAGGTGTCTGGCAATACTCACATTCTGCATTGATCTGAGCAAGTGACACCACCTTCACGTATATTTAGTAAACCAATTTTGGTAAAATCTGGAGAGCAAAATATTCTAATGAGACGTGTTTGCTTAACCTGGCATACAACCTCCTGGCTATTGAAGGACAGGGAATGTTGCTCAGACCAAGCATAATTTCTTCTTTGTAAATACTGACTGATGTATACTCAATGTGAGTACATTGTGTGCATTTATTACTTGAACATTAACAGTGTAATTATATGTACAAGTATACAAAATATGTCTATGCATATATCTTAATATCTCTTCAGTCATTAATGAACTAAAGTCAGGAAAAAAAAAGATGTCTTTTAAAATAATATTCTTCTATAAGTTTTTTCCTGGTGTTGTCTCCTAAAATCACATTTAAAACAATAATAAAAAGCTGAATATAATAAAAAAGTGATGGACAATGAGGTCATGGAAAGAAAACAGAATTTTGTCATTCAATATGATATTAAAGAAAAAATTGCCTCAAAATATGGGGTTTTTTTGCTTTTTCTTGCGATGGAAGGTGATAAATGTCAATGAGCTTTCAAAAAAACCACTAGATTCATTGGAGCCAATAATGTGAAAACTCTGTGCAACAATAAATTTGGAAAGTTATTTATTCTTGGGATTGAAGTCTCAGGCTGCAGGGGTAGCAGCACTTAAGGTTCTCACTTGGCTCATTTTCCCTGAAAATGGAAAATAAATAACTCTGTGACTAAGCCTTTTTGATCTCCATTTAAAATCCTAAAATAAAGGCTTTTAGATTCAAACCAGTTCCTCTACAGTAGCAAGCTCCCACTATCACTTACTGTAGCCTCAACCCTTTTCTGTGGCACCCCAAATAAATAAGAGGTAAAGTACCTCCATTCCTGGGAAGAAATTCCCTCACAGTTGCTGCACTAGTGCCAATGTTCTGAAGTACCTGAATTTTTAAGGTGATGAAATATCTGGGGATCTGGGATCTATGCCTGAGAGCTCTGTCCATTAAGAAGAATAGATGAAGCAATACTTTTTATTGTAACATCTTTATTTTAGGCGCTTGGCCCTGCATCAGCACCCATTGCCCCTCAGAGCCAGGTGTGGCTGTACAGTTCCAAAGCTGGGGAGGAGCTCAGGGGAGCCAGCACAGGAGTACAGATTTGCATTAGCCAGAAAGGAGGAAAAGAGTGAAGAGAATTGGATCTAAGTATAATATTTGAGCCTTTATTCTAGCACATTAAATCAGGATTTATAACACATCACGCAATGAGGTTCCTAGGCTTTTTTCTGGTGGTGCATCTTTGTGATCAGGTATGATAGTGGGATGCAGGAGATTGAATTTCCATTAGTTTTTTCCTTCTGTATTAGTATTTACTCTCATGTTTACCACCTTCCAAAAGCATGATACAAATAGCAGCATTATAACCTCCCTCTCCTTCTGCTTAATTGCTTCATGTGTGGTTCATGACCATACATCATATGAATGGATGCAAAAAACAAGGGGCACAGTTCTTTATACCTGTGATCGGGGCATTCATTTGGAAGTGATGAAAACTTGGCCTTCAGTTGCCTGCTCCTGCTAATGTTTATGATCTTTATATTTAGTCATCATTGAATAAATGCATTGTTTCAGTGCTTCAGAGACAAAATTATCTAGTACTGAGTTGCTCATAGGAGTGCTTTGAGCACCTAAATATTCCTTTTTTTTTTTTTGGAAAAGATAGATATCTAGAGTTCCCAAGTACCTTTTCAGTGAAGATCAACAACATTTTTTGCTTTTGGAGATGATCTTTGACCTGCTGCCCCAAGAACAGAACTTGAATAATTTGCAGCTGACAATCTCATTATGTGAGTGTTTATATATTTTCCAGCAGGATAAAACCAAATAAATAAATACAGACAAAATAACTTTTAAACAGTAAGGACTCTCCTATGATACTGTTATTCAGTGCAGTTTATGGGTTCTGGATCAAAAGAAAAAGATAATTTATCAGAGGAAGTCAATGATCTTTTAGCAGAGGAAAAAAAATGCTTAGCTGAGTCCAGTCCTTGGTAAACGCCCTCTCTGATTTGGGTTGTGCTATTTTTGGTGCTTTGTTATGTTATTTGATATACATAGCTTGTAAAGTACTTGGAAAAGGTGAAGCCTTCACAGAAGTACTCTCAGTCCTGTAGCATCCAAGGTCACAGGGCTTTCACAAACAGGAGAGTGCAGATAAAGAGAAGCTGGCATCTGTCCTGGAAAGATCCTACCAGTCGATCGAAAGAACAGACTAAATCCCTCAGCAGTCTTTTTCCACAGTTCAGAAATTAGGGGTAAATTGAGGCTTGGGTTGGGGTTTTTTGTTTATTTTGTTTTGTTTGTCTTTGAATAGCTGAGACAGCAATAAATAATGAGACAGATATGCTATCCTGTGTATCCAGTGGAGATGTATGGAGATGGAAAAATGAGAAAGAAAGAGTCGAAAAGCCTCATATCAAAGTATTCCTATGTTTTCTTCTCCCAACATCCACAATTCTGCAGACCTGGTCCTCCTCCTGGCCGTCTCTTGGACCAGAGCAGCAGAACACAACACAAGGATTAGCGCCAAAACCAATTTGTGTACAGAGAGAGGCAGGACCTGCAACATCTGTGCCAGTCCCAGATTGCTACTATGGAAACTTAATCCACTGACTCGTGGCTGTGTCTGCTGGGGAATGCAGCAGCTGGAGCACCCTGGAGAACCTGTGAGGGTTGTGGTGGTTGCTCCAGCTGTGGGTGCTGCAGTCTGCCCTTCTCTAGAGCTTCCAATGCAAGTTGTAAGAAACCTGCAAAATCTCCTTGGATAATCTCAACCCATGATTTTTAAATTTTCTTACACATTGTCATAAATGAACCTCTGACAAAGCATTTGTGAAGGCATGTTCTGCCTGAAATGTAGGAAATAAGGACTGTGCAAGAGACATTCTCCAATGCCCAGGTCTGAGTGAGGTTTTCATATGAAGAGTCTGAACACTCTCCTAGGGAGAAAGTATTCACCATTTTAGTAAAGGGAGAATTAAGAGGAACGTTTGGGTGTGTTAAACACACTTTCAAACAGAGTGCTTTACACATTGCAAACCACCCGATTTCTCACCTGGAAAGGCCTTTAGTGTGCTTGTGGAAGCACCCACTGTTTGAAGCATAATTGTAATTGTGTCAGGCATCAAATTTCATAGCTGTTCTGTACAACAGCAGACTTCAAGCTCTCCTGCAGTGGTGGGAGGGACACACTGTACAGTGAAAGTGTTCATTTCTGCTGATACTAATGCTTTAGCAATTACTTGCTCCATTTCATTTTAATCACCTTAGTTTGTTTAACCTAGAACGATGTAAAAGGAGTAATGAAGGAATCCAATTACTACAGCTCTACTCAGGGAAGAAAAATAGAAATAAAAAAGAAATAGAATTCTGAGCATGTGTGGGTTTTTAAAATAGTTCTGTGATGACCTGCCTAAGCTAGAAAAACAGTTAAGAGTGACTCTCACTGTATTCCTGCTAAAAAAAAAAAGCTGCTCAGAATGTGCAAACATAACCTGGTATTAATTTTGGAGAACAGTTTATTTTTATCAACCATTTAATTGTGCTAATATTTTAATATAAGTATGGAACAGAATGTGAATATGTTGCTTACTTTCTCTGCATAAAAACTGATAATAGTTTAAATTCTTTTCATGATTCAAGCAAAAAACACGAATGAGTACATCCAGAAGGGAGTTAAAATGCATTTCACTTCTCACAAAAGACAGAACTTCCAAAAATTGCATTGGGATGCCAGCATAACATGTTGTTCTAAAGAAAATCCGAGAACAAAAAATGGTGTCAAATTCAAAGCTTAAGAGATAATAGTTAATTAAAGCTGAAATCACTGCTACAAAGAAATTCAGGTCCTAAGTCCTGTGCATCCTGATGCCATCAGCAAAAACCCACACACATAAAGTGAATTCCAGTGAAATCAATACTGTCAATGTTTGTGTTCAGCAGTGAGAGTGTTATCTGTCCATTAGTGCCCAGTCTCACAGTGCTGTTTACCAGCCTCAGGACCTGAGGTTCCTTCTAACTGCCCCTTAATTGTGCCAGGACCCAGCCCTTGCTGCTCTGTTTTGCAACTGGAGTTCCATTTTGGGTGGGCCTGCAGCCCTCACTGTTCTGAGTCTCTGTGAACACCAGGAAAGACCCTCCTGTTTTTCACATTGTTATGAGGGTGCACACTCAGTTTCTGAGCCAGACACAAATTCAGGTTTGCGATCTCTTTTCTTAAAGCAGTTCTGTGATACTTTTTGGTTCAGTTCTGCAAGTGGTGATGGGATAAATAACATTTGTTTGCTGACCTGGAGGCGCTCATATTACCTACCTGGACTTCTCACTTGCAATCCCAAGGACACAAAGTATTTCATTAGGGGAATGATGAAGAAAACCAAACTGTAACCATATAGTAAAGCAAAACAGAGTTAGTTGGTCATTAGCAACCTGTAGCTTCCTGAAATCAGCATTTTCCTACAATCTGAATAGGTAAGGGGACACATTTCCCTGACACCAGTGTTGAGGACATCCCCAGACAATAAATTACAATCCATTAGAGCAGCCCTTTCAGTTATATCAAGAAAGTATTACAATTTTTTTTGGCCAGTGAAAAAACAAACAAACAAACAAATATTTATTGATCCCAGTCAAATTTGGGCATCAAATGAAATTACTATTTTCTTCTTAACACTGCTGAAACCAAGGCTGTACACAAGTAATTTCTCTAGTTGTCAAAACCTATTTGCTCTTTTTTTTCAAGATCTGCCTTTTCACAATCCAGGGAGCAGGACCACTAACACACAGAGGTGAACTAACACTGCAGATGTTTCTCCAGTTTGCTTTGGTCTAGCAAAGCAAAGGAGGGGAACAGAGTATCAGCATATTGAGATCAGGTTCATTCCTGTTTTCTGTTTCAAGTTCTGGTTTCAAAGACATCAAGACTGCCTTCGTGCCTGGTAAATACAACTCACATTTGCTGAGTGGTGATACAGCTGCCTTGTGCCCTGCACTTGCCCTCCGTAATTATTGTCCCAGCAGCACTCAAGGCACACATCTACTAGCCAAGTGGGCAACTGGCCTTGCTAATTAAATTCCCTTTTCAAATTATTTAAGCTTATATGTAGTATCTGTATTAGCA
The DNA here is from genome assembly GCF_028551555.1 of Melozone crissalis. Lineage (NCBI taxonomy): Eukaryota > Metazoa > Chordata > Aves > Passeriformes > Passerellidae > Melozone > Melozone crissalis. Next base: position 28,859,507 of record NW_026535782.1, on the reverse strand, counting down.
TTATCCATGCTTAGCTCACATCTCCCTTCTGTGGAATCAGGCTGCATAGCTGTCTTTGTGTTGACAGAGGGAGAGTAACAATTCACTGTCTGTCTTAATGAAACATTTTCCACAGTGCTGTAGCCTGATAGAAAGTGAAATAATATTTGCTTAGAAAAGAAAGTTTTCTTTTTGCAAGGAGACAGCTTTTGTTCTGTCAGGAAGATATGTATCTAAATCTAGGTATGCCCTTTCTCCTGCCAGCAGCAAGCTGGAATTATGTGCTTCCTGATTCTCCATTAGGGACAAAGATATCATCAGCATTTAGGCCCCTGGCTGCCCTTGCAGAAGCTCTAGCAGCAGGTGTTATGCAAAGATTGGAAATAAGAAATCACAGAAATAAGAAAACCAGCAGCTTGTAGGTGTAAGTATACAGATGTGCTTTAACACTGTGCATGTTTCCTTAATGGCCTTAATTATAATCTAAATTATTTGTAGTGTTCTTTTTGTTATGTTAATGTTCTCATAAGAGACTAAATGCTGCTGAGGTTTGTTCACATTGATTTGAATTACTCTCTTTTAGTACTGTAATCCTTTTGCCTAGGGGTAAACTATGGCTGAACATATTCATGAAATTTTTCTGAGGGAAAAATAAAGCTATTGGTCTATTTAGTGTTAGAACATGCTACTTTGAAACGAGGCAGTTTCATTTGGAGTGGAGGATGGGCACTGAAGTATGATATGGTGGTTTTTCCATGGTATGACATTCTCTATCCTGTCCCTGAACATGTGCCTGGCTCGCAGGATGTGCAGCCTGTTTGGTGTAACCCCACCGGGCACAGGGTCCCTGGTGCTCAAAGGACACCCACCACAGGCCTTGAAAAGCAGCAGCCTCTATGTAATCATGATACTGCTTTGAGGCAGTGGAGAAGAAGATCACAGAGATGGCAAAGGAAAAATACAGTGACAAAGGAAAGGCGAAAGATGGAGCAATAATGTATTTTATATTCGCGTTTGCAAATTTAACAATTCAGAAATTTCTCTGACTTCTTGGTCTATGAATAACTTTTTCTTTTCAATTAATTTAGAAGTTTGAATACTTCATTACAAGATTCAGTGGCAGGACAACTTTTCAGCAGCTTGATAATGACTGTTTCCCCCACTAATGAATCTCTCTGTTGTTCTTGCTGGGGCTTATTCCACTGATTCACATATTATCTTGCAGGGAGCCAGGTAGCCTCAGGTTATCAATTAATAAAAGATGCTCTTTTTTGCTCTCCTCTACTGTTATGTTTTTGATTTCATTATGAAGTATTTCCTGATCAGCTTGTTCATGATCATTCCAGATTCAAATTTCCACCTGAAATGAACTGGAAAAAAAGAAACCCAGGAAAAACCAGGCAGGTCTGATGGACCTTCACATTTATACAAACAGGGACAACCGTGGGAACAGGATTCACTGGGACTCCTCCCAGCACTCCCACAGCTTGCTGGCATTATTCCTGCCTTCCTCTGCCTCCCCTCCAATTTGCTCTTATTCTTTCTCTGATGATAATGTGAGCAGGGAGGCAAGAAGAAGTAAGTGGCACTGAGAAAATGGGAAGAAAAGGAAACTAAATAATACGTTACAGCAAAAGCTACATTATTGAGGTTTGCTGCTTTCTGAGTTCAGCAAGGCCTCTCCTCTCCCTTCCTTAATCTCCCTTTCCTGCACACTTGAGGCAGTCACCCAAAAGCTCTGCCTGCTGCTGCCAGCTCCTGCTGCAAAGGTGTGAGGGCAGCTCTGGGGACCAGGGACTGCACGGTTCATGAACTCCAAGAAAAGAGTTCTGCTTGAACCTGCCTCAGGGTCACAGAGACCAAGACAGAAAAATAGTTGACAAATCACAGTTTTCATGCAGGTCAGGTGTTGTCAGCTCTGCTGGATGTCTGAGTTATATTTTGCTGTTTTATCATGAAATGTGTCCCAAAGGTGCAACCTCTATTGAGCCAGATACCACTCAAATTTTTTGTTAAAGTAATTGCTCTTCGCCACATGTTCATGTACTGGCCTGTGTCTCTCCTCCCCTTATGATGGAAGTGCATTACATAAGGCACTCAGAAGAGCACAATTTACCACAAACCATCCTACACAAGCCCTGAATTTGTCCTTCTGCCACAGACAACTATGCAGCAGATGTTCGGACAAACGCTCCACAGAACACCCCTTCCTCATATCCCTGCTCAGCACAGGACACAAAATGCTCACAGTAGCCTGGGAAAAACTCAGACTTCAAGTATAAGTTTAAAAGCCACAGCTATGCTCTTTTACATGAACAAAAACAGTGGGAACATCATGGGGCATTCATGGCGTTAAAAAAAAAAAAAGGCTTAGAAATTGGTCATTCCTTTGCCTTTCTTCAGAGAAAGTCAAATATAAACCCTGGTAATCTCAATTGAGAGAAAATTGTCTTTCAATCTTAAATGTGACAATGGTAAACAAGACACACCAGGCAAACACTTCTAAGGCCTTTATACCAAGGACAAACTGTGAAATTTACTTACTTAGGGCTTCATGAAGGGGCAAAAACCTACCCAAAAGCAAGGTATTCAAGAAATATAGATTTAGTCTGGCTCCTTTCCATCATAATTACAGCAGCTTCATTAGGTAATTAATTAACCCAGCTTCAGTATGAGGGTCCTATCTGTAGCAAGGTGCTAGTAACAAAAATGGAGATGTTAATGTTCACATAGGACCAGGGACCTGTGTGAAGCAGTCCTGCAGCTTCTGATTTTCACTAGTCCCACAGCTGTAGCAAAATCTTCAGTTGTATATGACATAATATAATATGTATATTATTCAATTGTGAACAGTTAAGAGAAGCTTCTCCTCCTCACAGGAGTTCAGGACTGCAGAGCACGTTATGCAATGACCAGGGCCTATGTGAGCTCAGGGGTGATGCCACATCCAAGAGTGCAAAAAAGCACTTACACATGCAACACAAACCTGTGCGAAACATCTGTATCACTGACTTTTTTTCTATGTTATAACTTCCATGAAAATCAGCATAGGAGGTAAAACACTTCTCAAGGATTAGGGGTTTTAAACCAATTGGACTTTTTTTGTGACATGTCATGTAGAGAAAAAAGAAGATTGTGACCCAATTAGAAAAATTTGCTCTAGTGAAAATTCTTTATATCCTTTTTGATGAGTTGATTAGGTTGTTTTAAAGCACTACTCATGCCTGCAGCCAGTTTTGATAATTAATCAGGGAACACAAGTGTGCAATGCAAGAAATGAAAGCACCAGATGAGAACATGCAGCAATGAAGTCTTGGTTTAGTCCTGACACATGGGGTTTACCTGTGAACTTCATGGACTGAAAAGCTGTGTACGGTGTAGCAGAAAGAAAGCCTCACTTTGTGTCACCAAATATTTCTTGTAGTCCTTGCAGTGTGTGCACAGGAGCACCAATTTGCATGGATGGGATTGCCCATGGGTGCAGCACAAATAGGAATCCTGCTTCTAAGTGGGTTTTATGTGGCCATGCTGTAATGTTTCCCCTGAACACAGGGCCATTATTTCTGTATGGTGCCTGCATGCAACAAAGAATTTCACCTGTGTGGCTGTTGGCTGTTTATGGCTATCAGTGAAAATAATGGGAAGGCATGATGTCCTCAGCCATAATCTTTAAATGGAGTATAATTCTGCCAGCAAATGTGTCTAAATAGTAGCACAGATAAGCAGCACCATCATTTCCTTCATCTCTTAACCCAGGTTATTTTCATCTTAGGACCTGGAAACACTAAATTTAACTCAGAGAAACTCTGCAGGTCTGGTTCTTTTGAATACGTTATTTTTGTCCTGCTGCACTTCAAGATTTGTTTTATTTACAACATATTCCCCTCAGATGCTGTCCTGTGTTTTTATTCTTTTCTGGTTCTCTTTATTTCCTTTTTCATTTTATTCCTTTTCTTGCTTTGACCTTTTACTTTTTTTTCACACTCATCTCAACCCTTCCTCTCAGGCAGTGTCCCATTTTCTTCCTTCCTTTGCTTGTCAGTCATAATCTCCTCACTCCAAACTAAACTGTTGTGCTTCACCACAGCCTTGTTGCATCTAGTCACTCAGTCCTCAAAACATCCTGCAATTGGAAGAATTTCCTGTAGGAAGTAAAGCAAATCTGCACATCAGCATTAGGTAGAGGGGAAGTTTATTATCTAAACCAGACAGCAAATTATTTTGTTGCATTGATATGGATGGTATATAGGCTGTGTTTAGTGCAACGAAATTGGGATAAAGTATGGACCAGCACTGGTCTATGATTATTTAGTAGATATTGAGCACTCAGAAACTGTTTTGGACCATTCCAAAGATTTCTTATCTAGCTGGTGCCTGGCACATCCTGAGGGTTGGCAGCCCACAGGCAGCTCAGCTGCAGATATCTTGCCTTGGGGAGGATCCTGTGCTTGGTGGAAGAGCTGCAGAGTAAGTCCTCCCTACAGGAGCTGATTCCCTGCTAGGCAGTGCCATTATAGTCAGAGTCCTGTGGGTCTAATTTATTTCACTGCAAAAAAACCCCAATTATTGATCAACCAGTTCTAGTGGGGGGTCCATCAGTCATGGCAGGTGGCTTGAATCCAGATGATCTTTAAAGATCCTTTCCAATACAAAGTATTCTGTGATTCTATGATTCTATGAAAATATGTGTGTTTCTCAAAACTTAAAGGTACAGGGACCTCTTCAGCCTCTGTTACACATCTTTCAGTAGAGGCTCAGGGTAAGAATCTGTTCCATGAAAACTTTATATTGGGAAAAGATGATCATGCTGAGCAATCTTCATCTGTGAAAAGGAAAATAAGCATTCCCATGAATAGCTACATATGCTTGATCATTTGATTTGGAACTGAAACGGTACTAAAAATATTCAGGACACATTATAAACTGCACACAATGCTCATCTGTGTTTGATGTGCTATCTTGAACTTACAAACAGGTGTTAGTCTGGGCCAGGTAAACCACAAGTTCTGCAGTTTACATTACATTTGGATAGACTCACAGGCATGCTACCTATCACATATTTTAAAGCTGGGAATTGGGAGAAAAAGAATTTGGTGTTTGGGATTTTTTCTTGTCTTTGACTGTTATAGGACGATGGCTAGGAATCCTAGCTCCTAAACTTATGTTGGGAAAGTAATCAGTGTTGCCTTTGGATATGAAGAATGAAGAGACTCGGCTGAGAATGTGATCTCTTTTTTGCTGGAGAAATATTATGGAGATATTGTTTTGGTATCTCAATTCTTCTCACAGGAAATGGCATTGCATGCAGTATCCTGGTTCTCACACATTAAATAACTTCTAGTTTCACAGAATCACAGAATGGGTAAGGCTGGAGGGGACCACAGCGGGTCAGCTGCTCTAGCAAGGTCATTCTAGAGCACATTGCACAGGATTGGATCCAGATGGTTCTTGAATATCCTGAATATCCTGAACATCCACGACCTTGCTGGACAGTCTGCCCCAGTGTGCAGTCTCTGGCTCTTGGCCTTCATGGGCACAAGGGCACTGCTGGCTCATGAGCAGCTTATTGCCCACCAGGACTCACTGGTCCTTCTCCTCAGAGCATTGAGCCTGAGACTGGCCCACAGCCTGTGCTGGTGCATGGAGTTATCCTTCCCCAGGGGAAGGACCCTGCATTTGCCAGATTTGGGTTTCAGAATGTTCTTTTCTGCCCTTCTATTTAACCTGTAAAGGTCTTTCTGAAGAGCTCACAGCCCTCTGGGGTATTGGCCAGTCATTCCAGCTCTGTGTTGTCAGTGAACTTGCTGAAGAGGCATCTGCTCCTTCATCCAAGTCATTGATGAACGAGTTAAACAATGTCTGACCCAGTATTGAACCTTGGGGGCCACCACTAGTGACAGGCCTCCAACTAGAACCCGGGTCACTGATTATGGCCCTCTGGGATCTTCCAGTTCTCAATCCAGAACCTCCTGAGTTTGTTTATGAGGATAAACATGTCAGAACCTCATGATTTTATGATATGGTGTTTCACTGACATTTTTGTTTATCTTTATGACTTGCAACTACATGGTTGTTCAAATGTGTATTTTTTATGATACTGATGGTAACAGCCTGATCAACAATGGGGTACTAGAGATGGTCTGATGGAGTGGTGATTATCATGTCTGTGGTGGGAATCACTGGGAAAATGTTTTGAGTGATGGAGGTATTTGCTGTGCTAGATGTTCACTGAAGGACTATTAGTTCATGTTATTTGCAATATAGACTTGAGTGTTTGGCTGAGGAATACTTTGCATGTTAAGGATCAGCTTGAAGATGATGTAAAGAGGATGAAAGTACAGCACATGAGCTTATAGGGAAGAGAAATTAGTGGCAAAATTGAGTAAAAATTTCCACACAAGTGTGATTGTCCTCTGATGCCTGATATTCGAGAGATACAAAACACCTTTAAAATGTGTCAATGGTAAATAGAATTATAAGTCTCTGGACTTCTAGGAGTCATGAGATTAATAGTGGTGCAGGTTTTATGGCACATAAGAGTTTCTCAGTCTCAGTTAAATTCTTGATGTTTCATAATTAAATTTTTGTTGTTCTTTTAAGGACAATGCCACTGGGGATAAAGGAGAGATACTAAATGACCGAATATTGCATACAGTTATATTCACTAAGAGCTGTTCCTCTATATTGCTTTCTTAAGAATAGAACAATCTCCGCTGAAGCTTCTGATGTTAAATGATAAAAATGTGAAAAATACATTTTTAATAATAAATTTAGGTCTTATATTAAAAAATAATAATAAAATAGAAAATATAGAAAAGTATTTCATTAATTACTGAACATTTATATCTCCTATATCTCTATCTATATTTGATTTGAGCAAACAGAGTTAATTTAACCTAATTCAGCTATTCCTCTGAGTTTCAGAAAGTAATGAAAGTTGAAAAAAGGCTAGACATGACTTTTTTTGAGGCATCTTATGTAATGTAAGATTCAGTACAGCATATTATTTTCATATGCTTCAGTGCATTATATTAGGAAATAGTCTAATGTTCTGCCATTAAATGGGTTTTTTTCCTAATTATTTAAAAATAATGGAATATATTGAAAAGATTTAAAGATGCTCATCTCAGATGCGGCTATAGGATTATTTTCTCTCAGTATACAAATTAGAATGGATTTCAGAAACTTAAAATATTGATTTTTCATGCTTTCAAATTAGTTTTATCTGTAGATTTAACATGATTAATAAATTGGTGTTCAAAACCACCAGATGTAGTAAAATATACAAAACCTGATGCAAGTATTATTTCAACAAATAAATTGATTCATGATAATTGGGTTGCCTTTCAAGAGCACTAGAAATGGACTTTTGCAAGAAATGAGGAGAAAAAAAATTTTTCTTAAAGGAAAAAGATTTTCTGAAAAGATGAAACAAAATCTTTTCCCTTGTTTTTTTCCTGGAGATTATTTCTGAGGCCAGGGTATATAAAGGTGGTCTTTCTCTTTACGTACACTTGTTTACTTATATTACCTTCAGAGTAGCTTTAGTTCCTGCAGAGTTGCTTAGTAAATCAAGCAAATCAAACCTTCTGTGGCTTTTCATTTCTATAAATAGAAAAACATAATAAAGTAATTTATCTCCCTTTCATGGCTAATTTCACATTCAACTCATGTGCAAGATTTAGCATATCATTCCAATCTACGCTGTACAGAACGACTTTGGAGATCAGCCAGGGGGTTTGGTCTCAGATAGCCAGATATAAATTTAGAGAACATGCTTTGATTTGTAGGTCTTATGTCAGTGTGTATGTTGACAAAGCTTGTGCTGACCATGTGTCTGTCTTCCTGACATTTTGAAGCATGCTCTTCCAGATTAAGTTTTCATATGCATGTGATTTAGAGTAGAATTAAGAGCGCAACCTAAATAAAGTTGGCACATTTTACTTTTATTTAATGAGCTGAAAAGCTTTGTGCTTTCTGCAGCACACAGTGGCATGAAGTCAGTGGAGCTCAGTAGTGCTGTGGAGCAAAATGATGGATCAACAACTTGCAGGGTGGTTTTTGCAGACCAGGAGTCACTAGGACAGAGAAATGCTTTGATTAACCCCCTGGTCTGTGGATATTGGGGGCGAGGAGGATTGATAACGTACCAGCATCAAGGAATGCCTTGAGGAGCTCACAGAGAAGCTTGCGCGGTGTGATGCACGATTTTGACGTGATGCTCTGGAGATCTGGTGCAGATCAGGCTTGTTAAGGTGGGGAGTCACAGCCACAGTGTCTGCTTTTCTTTGTGTTTTCTGGAATGGATTTGACTCTTGGTTGTGCTAGCACCAGCAGGGCTAATAGAAACCACAGTACAAAATGGGCTTTGGCACTGTTTCCCTGCTGCAGCAGGAAATCAAATGACAAAATCATGAAACCTCCTCATAAAACATTTTGTGTTCAGTCGTGTTTCCTCCTGGTCTCTATCCTGTCAGTGAAACAAAAGGCTTAAAGTGTAGCAAAGGCCTGAAGAGATATTATCATGTTAAAAAATAGAGTTGCTTCCAAAATCTTAATAAAAATTATACTAATTAATCTGGAAATACTTTGTGGCTTTTTTAAAGATGAGGAAATGCTGTAGTTGTCTTCTATTTAAAAATGTATTTACTTAGGTAGAGGAAAAAAAACCAAAACAAACCACAAACTTTACTTGAATAATTTAGTTAGATTTTGGTGAAGGGTCTTTTTAAAAATTATTCTTCCTTCTTTGTTGTCATATCAGATTTTGTTATTACAAAAAACAATAACAAACAGCAAAAAAAAAGCAACTGAATAAAGGAATAAAATGACCTAAAGGAAAATGTTGTAGAGCCAAAGGTAAGCAATTTAAGATAAATAAAAGATATCTCATTTTACTCACTTTCATGGCTGATTGGTAAATCATAAAGATGAAAATGGCTCAGAAGTTAATGGGTAGCTCAAAATAACCCCCATGAAGCAATCTGAGGGAAGAACTGTCTGATATTTTTTTTTCTCATAGCTTTATCCAGAGAAAAAGAAATAATTTACTTGATGGTCAATACTTCCATTTTTTGCAAGGCTAAAGGAGTTTAAGAATCTGTGTTTCCAAGGGAGCAGAGACTTCTGTGTTTCATTCAGTAGTAAAGCATATTTGCCAGAGCTCAACTCACAGGCCACGGGGTAATGTGGCAGCCAGGAACCAAGTCTGTCAGTCTTTTGCAGAAAGCTATTTTCTGATTTTATTGATGTACAAATTATGGTCTGAGACAAACCTACCCAACTGTTTTTTTCCAAATTACCTGCATTATTTCAATAGCTTTTGCAACTGTCAAATAGTTTCATAGACCTTGTTCATTTGGACCCAGTTGAGTGAGAAATTACTGAATTCTGTTAATGCCATAAAAATTTATGACTGCTTTCAATACTTCAGCAGCTATCGATCCAATAAAATTTTTATAATGCTGCAGAAAGAAATTACCTTTGTAATGATCTTACTGCATAGCCAGTATGTATTGCACAGTATGTGAAAGGGGTGGGCAAAAAGGGTCTTTTAAAGGAATTATCTTTATGCAATCCAGCAAGAAACCATCCATTTAGTGAAGTGCTAATGATATTTAGATCTGCAGAAAGTTGGTAATAGAGTTTTTTTGCACCTTATAGACTCCTTAATTTCTGACAAAGACGAAAACCTGTGTAACTGCCTACAGTGGTTCCATTTTCTTTGCTGAAGGTCTGTAAAATCTTCTGTGACTTCAGGAGACTCAGTGGAGTTTCTGAAATGTGAAGTAACACGAGCAGGAAGCTATCAGTCCTGTTCTGACTGGATCTTTTCATGTATGCCCTCAGAGGTACTGATGAGCACATCATAAATCCCTGTATATACAGGAACAGAAATGCTGCGGCATAACCATCTGCTTTTTTCACTCTCTTGTGAAAAAGAGAGTGCTAAAATCAGATTTTTTTCTTTCTCCCTTTTGAACTTAAAAACTTTAAAAAAAAAAAAGGCAAATTAGATTGAAAAAACACCCAGCAAGTCTTAAGGGGTTTTATTTTTTGGAAAGTAATTTTTAGAGTGCTTTCTTCTTAATAGTTGTATGCTCAAGTATTATCACATTAAAATACTCTTGGAAAGCTGCATGCTATCCTAAATCTGAGGTCTATGGGTAGATCTCAGTAAACAAAACCATAAGATCATTGTGCTTGCAAGGTTTGTCTCTAAGGACCTTAGATCAATAGACATTTGGAATAATAAGACTGAGCTGCTATTTTCCTTTGATGTGGACTAAAATAAGAGCAAGAAATACAATGGGACACTAGTAAATAGATTTGACGTGCTCCCAAACTCAGGAGAATGCAAAATTTGCTTTCTTCATTGTTTGAGGTCAGGAGAGAAAGTTTGCAAGAGTTTCGTTATTCTGTGACTGCAGAGAGCAGAAATTGTGTTACTGGATACTTGGCAAAGGAAGGGCCAGCATGAAGGTTATATTAGCAGTCTCTCACTTCAGCCTGAATATTTCTTTTCCATCACATTACACTACTATAGGCTGAGACTATTTCATATAGATATGCCAATGGTGAATTTCTTAGACATAGTAGTATTACTAATACCTTTCTTTGAGTTTGCAAATTCATTTCTGTAACATTTTCCTTTGTGGCCTTCTTACTATAAATCCATAGACTCCTTAAAAAAAGCTGGACATGCTGCAGGAAGAACTTTGTAGAACTCACTCATTTCATTCCCATTCCACAGATTTTTGAACTCACCATTTGTACAGCTGGAATTAATCTCTTTTCTTGTCTAGCTCGAACATAGCTGTGGCACAGCAATATTAGCAAAAAGACCCTGTGGGCTCCCTGTAATTAACTTCATCTTTTGTACCAATACCATTATTAGCTTTGCATCTGCCATTAATGACACAGATAAAAAATGCAGTCATTTTTACAAAGCACTCTAATTTCACAGGCCCATGGGAATTTATTTCCTTATTATTGCTTTGGTTTCAGTCGTGCTTTCTGTCAGATCTGTGGATTTAGTGTGGGAAAATACCTTTGGCTGTCAATTGTTTGTCATTTGTGACTACATGAATCAAAAGACAAAGCTAGATAATTTTCCTTAGAAAGCAACTGAAGGGGAAACACTGTCAAATTTCATCTGTCTTCAGTTCAACTGGAAAGAGCAGAAACACCTGCCTGGAGGGATGGAGCTGTGCAGATTTCTGAAGCCACAGGACTGGAGTGCTCTTTCTCAGATGCCCAAAACCTGTCAGGTGTAATGGGAAGAGACCTTTTCAAGCCTTCAGAACATGACATCATGGTAGCATAGATGAAACTAGTGAAAATTCAGGTGATCTTTATGTAAAAAAAGAATTATGCCTAGAAATACCATAAATTAAAATCTTTTCATGTTTAAGCATGAATGTTGTCTGAATACAATTTTCCAGAGCAGGATGCCTCATTTCGAAGGGAGTGCAACCTCATTTTGTAGGTGAGGTTATGATATTTGCCATTCCTTTCTGACTTTCACTGTTTCTGTAACAGATCGAATCTAATTAAAATTTAATAAATATTTTTTTCAGCTAGGTGAATCAGAGGCAATGTATTCATATTCAATCAAAGCTTCATCTCACTGTCATCACACATCTATATATTTTTAGAACACATAATATTTCAAGAGGTAACAGCTGGGCTTTGTTTGTTTTGAGCTGTGGACCAGTTGTAAAGGAAGGAGCAGTCTTAAAATTCTGTTCACAGAAACCTCCTGTGGATCTCCCAGAGATGAGAGAGTCCTCAGAAAGTTACTCTGTGTCCCCCCTCTCCCACATCCAAGAGTAAGGGCCTGTCAAGAACAGGGGCAGGACATGTCCCACGTCCAAGGCTGCATTTCCAGCTGGTCTCTTAATGGAGACCAATGGTTCTTTTTCATCCCAGCAATTACATAAAGCCTCAACACCATTTTCTTTCTGAACTCTGTCCATTGCTGAACTCTACTGCATTTGATATTTCAAGGAGGTGAAAAAACTTATGGGGAGAAGAACTGAAGCCTGTTTTAGCTGGTTAGTGTCTGTGGCTGGCTTGCCCTGGGACTGTTCCACCAGTTCTTGACATGAATGCTGAGAGGCAAAGGACAAAAAGTGAAGGCACAATTAAAGAATCTCAATACAGAATTGAGAGTGTTTTCCTTCAAATTGAAGAGTTTGCACAGAATAAACAGGAATTTCTGTCTCCCCCAAAGTGAGATATCCAGAAGAAACAGAAATTGATATCTAGGATGATAACAAACCAAATAATGTCTCCCCATACATGTCTGATAAGCACCTGGGATAACTTGAAAAGCTGAATGAAATTATTCAACAGATTACTATAGAAGTACAAACCTCTAATCATTTCCTACAGCACTGATGGAAAGCAGAAAACCCAATCATCTTTATGTCTGTACTTAATAAAGCAGTACGTACATATAGCACAGTCCAGCAGCAGAGATGGAGTAATAGTCTGAGACAACATGGACAAAGTGTGCATTGCCTTCTAAACTACTGAAGACATTTGTAAAGTCCTCTGCATGTTTGTATCTCTCTTCTGATTCATTCTGAACTCAGACAGATCCATTAATTTTTCTTTGTGCAAAAAATATCATCAGTCTTGCCAGAAGCAAGTCAGAGTTTTCCATGATGAATCTCCTCAGCCTTTCTTCTCTTAGGCACCAAATACTCTTGTACTTGGCCCTTGAGCACCCTTTCCCATTCTGAAAGTGCCAAAAAGATATGCATTGCTATTGGTTTGGATTGAGGAAGATGGATTTCCCTGTCATGATTCAGAAGTGTCATGAGATCCCATAATGTAAGAAATACCTGCTTTTGCACCTCTAATGCCAGGCTCAGATATTCATGTGCAGCTGAACTTTCTTCCAGTAAGGTGCACCTCATAGCTAAAAGAGCCACCTCCATCAGATTTGGTAACAGACCAGGAGAGAAGATGATGGTAGCTGTGATAGCCCAGATCTGCAGCCAGCTGATGTCCCAGCTGTGGGAGAGCTCAGGAACCTGAAAAAAGAGGCACACAATACTGAGCCCCAGGTGAAAGCAGAGACAATTTCTTCACCCTCCTCAGGTGGAGGTGGCATGTGCAGCAGCACAGCTATGAGCCAAAGGCATCCCTTCCCTTGGATCAGGCTGTGCATTATTACTTTCCCTCCATTTGAAGGAGAACTCCTGCTCAGACAGCAAGCTCAGCAAGATGGAGCACTTATTACTCCTATAGGTTTAAATTCAAGTGGGGTAGATCTGCCATCACAGGTTTATGCCACAGAAAGTGGGCATGGTAAGGGAACAGCTGTTCCACACTGGGATACACACACCATCCCTTGCGGGGCACAGATGCTGTTTTCCTCTACCTTGTGGAAGACAATTAAAAGTGTGTGCAGCTCTGTAATAGAGAGGTCAGGACTGCAATTTCTGTGCTGGCAGAAATGCCAGGATGAGCACATTCCTGCAGAAAGGACACCACCATTGCTCTGCTTGTCTAATATCAATGTCCTTCAGTCAGAAGGCAGCAAATTCTCACCTACAATGGGTGGGCATTGCAATACTCAAGGAAGCAAAACAGAAGGGCAGGGAAATCAGGGAGGAACAGGGCTACAATAGTAAGAATATCCCATTGTATGACAAAACTGGGCTTTTTGAAGTAAGCTACTGAAAATTTCTGGAAGGAGAGGGAAAATATAAGGACTCTCATTTATTCTTTACTTGAGTAAAGTCTCTGAGGAAACACATTATTATCATTTGAAATTATGGGAGTATTATAAATTACATTTTAAATCATTCATTTAAGTCAATATATTTATTTTACATCTCTGTGCAGATACATAGGAAGGTATTTTGAACAGCACTAAAAATAAGTAAGGGAGAAAGAGCAAGAAAGTGAAATGAATGTAATTCTACCACTGACATGGTCAATATTTTATTATGGCTTCATAAATCTAACTGTCCCAAACTGTCCTTGGTAAAAAAGTGAAACAAATTAGTCGTCTAGCTCCCTGTATGTGTTAATGTGTGACATTACTGTGGTCCCCACTCTGCAGAGTATTGAATCATTCAACTGGAAACACAATATTACTTTCTTACTTTGCAGCTGACAGGGATTATTGTTTGCCCAGTCAGAATCTGGTAAAATAAAGGGGCTAGAGGAACATCATGTCTCAGTGCTGTTTCTGAAACAAAATTCTGTAGCCACCATCAAGGAACACCAGACCAAACCTGCTGTGTTAGAAAATCTTAGCCTTAACTTACTGATGTAAAGATTTTGTTTGCTTTTCCAATTGCATTATAGAAGCATACCTAATTGGTTTTTTTTTTTTAACAAAATTTTCTCTCTTCCTGAACTAAGAATTTATGCCCTTAACAAAACAGTTGAGAGCCACAACTTGGAAAGCACTTGGCTTATTTTTGACAGTGTCCTTCTGGATGGTAGTTCATTTTTCAGAGAGATATCTTAGTTTGTAAAATCAATTAAGTATGAGACCAATTTATTGTGATTAAAGATGAGTGAACATTTGGGGACATTTTTACAGGAGCAGAAAGTACCTGATGGAACATGATGACAAGTGCTAGCTGGAACAAATGCCAAACTCTGGAGGGGATTGCAGTTTAAAAAAAGCGTATAAGAGATTTGCTCACTTGCATTCACAAAAACACAAATAAAGTTCTTGGGCATACAGCAAGGTTCAGAGTTTTCTGCCTGGCTGCAGCTCTGGAATGTCAAGGAGACAAACTACTCTCTTTTCCAAAAGCAGTGAGATCTTTTGTCAAGTCCATGTAATGTGTAATGAGAAACCTGTTTGGAAAGTGCATCAGTCTTAAATAGCATAATGAGAAATTACCCAAATCCTGGAAAAATAAATCATAATTAGTTTAAAAATATTCATGAATGACACTAATGTAAATAGTCTCTTTCACTTGTTTCCTTAATTCAGTGGTCATACTAGTGTGTTCAGGACAAATGCCTGTACTCATGGATTTACATCACGTAAATGCTGTAGACGTGGGCTGGTTACTACCCATTACTGATAGTCACCACAATGAGGAAAAAAAATTGAATCTTTGCATGATGGTCCACATCTCCAGTCCTAGTCCTGGTGCCACTTTCTCTGGTTAGTCCAGTGAAGGTTAAGCCTAGTGGTGAGGGGGGCTGCAGAACTGTGTACTGCTGTATCAGTGGCTATAAGAGAAGATAAACATCAGAGAAAAAATCCTCAGATCTATTAATCAAATTTATTGAATGTTCTGAAAATATATTTTCCTTAAAAATTTCCTGACACAGAAGTAAATAGTAAGAAAACATTTTGATGAGTCACCTAAATAATAGACAGACTATTTTTCTCTAATGACACAGTCACATTAAGACCAGCCTGATCTGAGAATGTTTTGTCTTTTAATTAAAAGGGGCATCAGTTGTGAGTTCTTCCTTGCTGAATATGATTTAGCCAAAATTCTTTCGACAGAGAGTAAATTTATCTTGTTAAATGCCACTGTAACTAAGACCTTTGTGTATGGCAGCCACACTATAACAAAAGCCAGTGTAACTCTTACTGTTGTTATAATGCCAGTATATGCAACAGCTTTCAAAAGAGGATGAAGGACTTTCATTTAGCTGCAAAGAAAAAATGTTCCAGCTTGGTAGAGACTGAGTAGAAAAGTGTCTTCAATTCATTAAGCTGTGCTGAATATTAAAGCTATTTTTCACTTCATTCTGAAAAAATAGTTTATTTGTTCTCAGATGATTGCATGTTCTCCTTCCATTTTTAGTAGTTATACTGAAGTCCTGCAACAATGAAGGGAGGATGAGGATTATATTGGATTATGCTACTTGCTTTGCAGATTTTACATACACACATGGAAATGTGCATTTATAGAAAATATTCCATGGACCCCATGTATCTGGCAGAAGGAAAACTCCTACTTCTAGTTCTGCCCTGAGAGTGCTCACTCACCCCTTACTGGCCATCTATTGAAGCAGAGGATCTCTGATCTCATTGTAGGACAGAAGAGATGATGATGATGATGATGATGATGCTTTTTTTTAAATTTAAATGCTCAATAATTGGAAGTTACCTGCAGCACTTCAGCATCTGAATCAAGACCAGGTAAAAGGAAAACACAAATAAAAATTCTTAAGTATTAAGAAATTTCAAAACACTTCTGTAATCAAGTGTTCTTTCTGCATAGATTCAGTAAAATGTTGCATGCTCATGCCTTCATCACCATGCATTCTTGTTCTATTTATATATTCTCTGATAGATTCCAAACCCACCACTTTGCAGTAACTATAATGAGGAATGATGATCCACTGGTGAAAATAGCCTTGATTCAGTCTGCACTGCAATAGGTAAGAACATGTCAAGGGCAAGTCATCAGTATGCTGTTTACTAAGATCTTTCGAGTCAATTTCTGTAAAGTACTCCGTGATTTTGGGCATATTATTGAATTTCAGTTGTCCTCTCACCAAACAGCTAAGAATAGCTTTTGCTATAAAAAGATAGGATTTTGCCATTCAGTATTCTTAGCTTGCTCCGATATGGAAAGTTACCAAAAAAAAAAAAAAAAACCAACAAAAAACCAAAAAAATAGGAGACAAAACCTATTGCTATTTCTTACAACAAACACTAAGAGAGATTGCCCAGACTAACCTGAAAACCAGTGGTCCCAGCTTCCTTTGGGAGAGTTGAGTGCTAGCCATGTCTTGAGTTGGGATGGCGTGCCAGCCCCCTGATGGCAGAGGCTTAGCTCCCCTGTGCTTAGGCAGCAGAAAAGAGCAGATATTTGTGCCAATCACTCCCAGAGACCTGGGAGACCTGGGCTCTGTTTTAATGCTGTGCACCAGAGCTCAGTGGGGACTTGCCTTTAGTCATACCATCACAGAGCCTTAAAATTCCCCAGACTCACTGAAACTTCTCAAAGCCAGACTGCAAGCGTGTGCCCAACATCAGAAATCAGAACTTGATCTCAGAGCTTTGAATTCATAGGGCTTTTTGCAGCAAATTTAACGTTACATGAACCAAGTGCACTGCTCTCCAGTTTTGATATATTCTTTTGAAGATATCTGATAGTGCAGGGGAATGTAAATCATTCATGGGGAACTGTCACAGACATTTTTCCACAGAAATCCTTTCTTTCAAATTTCTGTAGCTTCTGGGAAGCAAGGGCCCCCAGAAAGAGAATGTAAACAATTGTTATCAGCTGCTGTGAAATGCAATAGGATGCATTTGTGATTGGTTCATGTTCCATGTTTATGGTTAAGAGCCAATCACAGGGCAAGCTCTCTGGAACACAGGGACAGAGAATTCTCTTGTTTTTAGATTCTTTCCTGCTATTCTTAGCTGAGCAGCATCTGCAAACTTCTCTCTCTTTATTTTATTTAGTATAGTTATAATGTATTATATATCATATATCAATAAATCCAGCCTTCTGATCAAGAAACAAGATTCTCGTCTTTCTTTCACCATGGAGACCTTCAACAGGTCCCTGTAATAGGGAACTAAAAATATTGATGATACGTTGTGATGTTTCCCCCTTGGTCTCAGATGTTTATCAGCTATCAAGTTCTCTTGGCTCATCTTGAGGATTTTCAATTTAAAATAAGCAAGTGAAATCCAGTCAAAACTTCCTTAAGGACATACCTGCTTTTCCCAAAAGAAAAGGTAACCTCCAAAGCATGAATAATCTCTTTTACTAAATTAATATGCAGCAATGAGCTTTACATTTGGGCTTTGACTTCAGCTTAATTATCTGGTAGCATTTCAGAGATCATTTATTCCACCAGAATCTGTTCTCCAGACATTATATAACTGCATTTCAAGGGCTGTGCTCTGTTTTCAGCTTAATACGAGTGTATCTGAGAGCAATTTTCTTCACTGGGCTGACTTCTGATTTACCTCACTATAACACCAAAAATAGAATGTAGCCTCTATGTACCTGAGACTTATGTCTTTTCTTTCTCATATTTTGGTAATATAACACTTAAAGGTACACCAAGTAGATATCCTGGGAATAGCTGGAGAGCTGTACTGCCTGGGAAATAGATATATATATTTTATAAATTGCAAGTGCCTTTTTCTGCTGCATAAAACTTGATGGCAAATACATTTATTTCATTCTAATCTACTCTTGTCCCAGAACTGTTCATAAAATAATCTCATTTCAATGAGAAAATAATAATTTCAATGACAATGCATACTAGAACTTTATACCACAGGGTGGCTCACTAGGTCAGAAAAGAAAATTCATGCGGCTTTACAAAGCATCTCCTCTGCTTTTATATCTGCCCAACAGCCTGTGGCAGGGGAGTGGCAGGAGGGTTCTCAGCTTTTGCAAGCTCCTCAGCTCCTGATGATAACCACCAACATGGCGGCATGTGCAGCTATCCCTAACTTTGCTTCAGGAGATGATTTCCAAAGGGCTTTGGCACTGCTGCAGTGAATTGTTCAGTGCTGTTCCCAGGCAGAGGGACAGCTGTCTGTCTGATGGATCTCTGTGGTTTGAGCAGTGAGAGGCCTATGATCACAGCATTCATGTCACCCAGGTCTGGGTGCAGCCCATCCTTTTAATGGTCAAACCAAAGTCCTAAAGTATTGTGTCCTTGTAGTCCTGCAGTGGAGTTGCACCCTGCTGTTCAAAAGCATCTTTATGCACCATTTTCCTCTTCTATAAATTTAGGTATCTTGTCTCGCAATTTTACTTCTGGAACCCAGCTTTTCCTAAGCAACAGAAAAAATATGTAGCACTGAGGAAGTACATTTGAATCCTTCACAACTTTCTGTAAACATTCCCAGGGCAGTACCTGACAAACCATCACATGGGACTGGACTCATGCATCAGTTTTAAAATAGATCATAGAATCGTGTCATAGAACAGCCTGGGTTGGAAGAGACTTTTTCCAAACTCCCTGTCAAGGAAAGGGACACCCTCCACTAGACCAAGTTGCTCAGAACTTCATCTGACCTGGCCTTAAACGCATCCAGGGATGGGGCATCCATTACTTGTATTGAAAACATTTTCCAGTGCCTCATCATAATATTAACTTTTGAAAAAGGCATGCTTTTCCATTAAAAATATCCATGTCTACCAGGTTCTTCTCCAGCATGTTCCAGACTATGTTTCTGAAAGAAACTTTAATCTTTCTCCTTCCAACTGGTTCCTGTTCCTGTTGGTTCTGCACTCTGGCATCCTTAGAAAATTTCTCTATCTCCTGATTTACCTGTGGTGCTGGTCTAGCCCAGGGATGAATGTTTTCCTGAAGCTATTTACAAAAGTTTTATGTGGATCTCCATAAGAAAGGAAGAGAAAAATAAGCTGAAAAATGAAGGGGAATGACAAAATAGAGAACATAATGTTTTTTTCTTCCATCCTCTGTAAGAACTTTCTCTTTCCAAATGACATTTCCTCCTGCAGGTTTGTGTTTCAATATACTCAGAAAAGACAGAGAATAACAAACAGAACAGCTTCATTTTAGCAAAATGAATGGAGAATCATTCAACATTTATAGGAAGTGGAAGAAAGAAGGGGGAACAAAGGGTGATGAAGCCAAAATATCCAAAATACCAAAAATATAAATGTTCTGCAGTAGTTCGTGACTAAATCTTGTTTTGTTGATCTAATTAAACATAATTAAAGTCCTCCCAAGCCTGCACACATGAATCAAAGCGCCAGTTTTCCTTCCTAAAGGTAAGTGCTTTAGTCCAGCAAATCAAATTCCTCTGAAACTCTTGAAACACATCAGCTGCTCATTGTTCAGTGTCAGGATTTTTCCATCCTAGGTCTAGCACGTGGTGGGTAGGAGCTTGTCTGAATCACTGACCTGCCTTTTGGAGCTCTTGTAGTTGCAGCAGTGAGATTAGGGCCTGCAAGAGGAGCTCAGCAAAGCTCCAACGCTAGCTACCCTGTACATGATGGGAGACAACTACTTATTGAATTCAGCAATAATTCCTACTCTTATTTTCATAATGGATGGGTCAGCATTCATGCTCAGATTAGAGAAATGACAACCAGAAAAGCATACTGTAAAAAAATGAATTATTTTATTGGAAGTCAAACTTTAAGAAAAGCCCATGACTTCAGCTTATGGAAATTTGTCCCAGTTTTTAGTTGTCTTTTTAATGGCCATTTCTTACACCTAAAGATTAGGCTTTCACCATATATTCTGCATGTCACTGCCTTATGACTAATGTGTCATAAAAGAGCATGTGATTTAATCTGTGCCATCTGGACTGAAAGTCTAAGCAGAGTGGGCTTTAAATCTTTTTGTTACATATGGGAGATATTCAGCAGTGTGAACAGTATTTCTAGTGTAATATTCATGCAATATTCATAAGTAATAACCACAATGGTTTATTAAGTTTCTGGGAGAGGAAGAAGAAATAGTACATGTAAATTATCTGGTCATGTTATCATGGTCATTTGTTGTATTTGCTGATAAGCTCAGGACAGCACCCTGTAAAGAAAACTGCCAGTTGTTCTTGAAGATAAACAGACACCTAGAAGAGGCAAATGATCCTGGCCTACAGGTTCACAATCCAGTCAAAATAATATGCAGTAGGAGAAGAGTGAAGCTTTGCAATGTGTGCTTTTTTAGCTACAGGAGATTTTGAAATCCAACTTTAAACTCATTCCTGCTCAGCTTGCTTCCTGGGATTGAGTCATGATTCATCATAACTGTAACACTTCCAATCAACAAAAGAGTGGTTTCATAGTTGAGGGAACAGCATTTTGTTATCTCTATCCATCTGTGCTTTAACTACAGGATTCTTTCTGCTTTGGCTTCCCAATTTTATATTCCATCTGTATTATATTCCATCTATTCCATCCACTGAAGGATGAGCCAATATTTCTTGTGATGTTGCAAATCTCAAGCAATCTTTTTTTTTTTTTCCCCAAAGAAGATGTATTATAGAAACTCCTTTGTTGGAGCATTGGTTTTGGTTGTTGTACTGAAAGTGTCATGTTTTGAAAAGAGTCCTGTTTTATAAAGTCTGAATTGATCAGTCACCTTTATCAAGGTGCCTTTACATCCAAAATCTCTTTGCTGTTCAAGCTGATAAAATGTGGTCAGATAGGGATGCCTGCCTCTGTGTATTTATTTTTATCTGGATGTGATCCGTGAAACTGCGCTTTATCCCATTTGACTTCTTCCAAAACTGATTGAAAGACTATCTTGAAATAGCTTATCAGGCCAATGGGCAGAAATAAGCAGTGTAGCTTGTGTAAAAGCTTTTTTTCTCAACTTTTTAAAGTTCATTCCTTTTTATATATAAAAGGATGAACAGAAGAAATCTGATGAAGTAAGACAATAGTGTGTTACTTTTTTAAAAAATAAAATGCAATGAAGTCCTGAATAACATTCTTCTGTTTTGATGTTGTATGATATTGAAAGTCTCCAAAGTCATCCTTTGACACCTGAAGTCACCCCAAATAAATAAAATAAACCCACTTTCTATTTTGTGATTTTTTTTTTGAGTAAGACACAAGTGCAATAAATATATTAGTTTTGTACAGGTTGTACAATCTAAATTTATTAAGAGAAAGGTTTTACTCACAGACAATTAATTTTAAGAGACCAATGACTGCTTTTGGCATAATTTTGGAGCTGAGTAATTTCCAGACTAAGATGAAACTGGACCTTGTTTTCATTTTAGAGATTTCCAGTATTTTCAGAAGTTAGATTCCAAAATGTTAGTTTCTATGAGGAAAAAATTGGTCTTTTCAAATGGTAGATGAAAATTTAGTATTTCATTCTTATTATTCTTTTTTTTTAATTGTTTTAAATTTTTTTCCAGATCTCTCTCTATGTCTGATGCTATTGAACAGTCTGAAAGCAGGTTGATTCAAGCTAAGAGGAATCTGTTACATGTATGAACATGAAAACATCTAATTTTAACATATCATAGAATCATATAATGGTTTGAGTTGGAAGAGATCTTAATGATTTTCAAGTTCCAGCTCCCTGCAGAGACACCAGCTGTGCCTTGATAGCTGTACTATTGAACACTTGCAGGGATGGGACATCCACAACTTCTCTGGGCTGAACTGAACTGAAATATGGATCACAATGGTTTTCCATTCTTTTATACAAGTTCTGTGAATTGAGATGGTGTTCTGCATTATCATAAAAAAAATGTTTTTCAAAGTTTTCCTCTTTCATTTAACTCAGAATCTGATGAGTGGTCACTGTAAAAGATCTATGTGAAAAATACTGTAAAGGAAGAAACCAAATGTGGCATAGTGTTGGGAGGTGAAACTTGCCTTCTGCCTTGGACAATGCTGCTAAAAGAAGGGAGATACCTGTTGAACCAGTTCTTTTTTTCTGTGTGATTTCTGTGGCAGTAGGGAAAGGATCCCAAAATGACACAGGAATAGGATGCTAGGCATTGTGGTCCCCATTGACTATGATGAATTGGTTTGGAACAGCAGGGTGAAAAAATCCAAGATTAGATTAAGAGTTAAAAATTAGATTAAGAGGTGCTGCATATTTCAGAAGAAACCTGAAGAAATCTAAGCAGAAATAATTAGAGTTCTGTTAAGAGCTAATGTTTAATTATGGCTGACAAGAATTTAATTATTTAATCAAATAAGGTTTTGTTACTAATGCATCTGTCTCTAGAACAACATGACAGAAGCAGAAGATTTTCAAAGATGTTTGTACAAGAATGCAGGCTGACAGGTTCCAAGTATGATAACACAAGAAGCTTGATGTAAGCTGTTGACATTTTTTATTTACCTCAAAAGGATTTGCTCATGAAGCTGTTGGTGTTCAGCACAACCTTTTATTATATCAACTTAAACTTTGTCTTCACTTTTCTTGTTAGGGGTAGTTTAGGAAAAAAATAGCCATGATATTGTATGAGGAGTAATGAGCGGGCAAATGGAGTCTGCAAATGTGACAATGGAAGAAAAATAGTTTGGGGAATTTAAGAAATAGAACTTAAAGGATGTTATCTGACAGAGAAAAGGAAGGGGTTAGTAATATATATACTTTGAAACGTCCATTAGCATAACAAGAATGATGTGCTTATATCAAATGAAGAAATGTCAATACATTTCTTTTAGGAAAAAAGACCAGCCTTGAACAGCCATAAAATAGCTTGGTGATATCATGCTTCCAGTGAAAGTGAAATGAAAAAAAATGGTATTACGCTGAAATAAAATTATGAGTGCTCATAGAATCCTTTCTCTAAGAAAAAGTGCAATGTAAGCAGTGAGTGGGGAGGAATTTTACCTGTGCCTGTGATCTGTCCTTGAGGCACTAAGGAATCAGAATTCTGAAAGAGTTGAATTGTTTTGCAAATTCACAGGAAAAATATCTAAAGCAAACTCACAAAATCAATGACTGGCAACTGCGCCAAAACTCTTATGATTAATTAGTTTTCAAATAGGCGAGACAGTGACTTGCACCTTCTGAGGATTCAAGTAAGGACATCCAGTTGCAGTGTGTAAGTTGTACTGCTGAATGATCAGGAAGGAATCAATTGCAGATGGTGCTGATGGGCTTTTTGCTCAGATTATTTTGTGTCTTTTTTCCTCTGTACAGTGAATCTCTCAATTATGCTTCTGAAATACCAAGGTAAGAAATGAGAAGTTAGGAAATATTTCCAGGATCTACAAAATGTCAGTTCCATAAAATAAGCAATCAGCTCACCTGCTAACATGGAACTCAAGCACATAAACAAACTTATATCAAGCTTTGCTGCAAACGCTGAACTACTTGAAATTCTTGAAAATCAAATACCTTGAGTTTACTTGAAGGAAACACAGAGTAACTTAAAGGCTGAAAGTTCTCAGACAGAAAACAGTGACTTCAGTAGAGCCTCTCCCATGTGCGTTGATGCCAATGGGAAAATTGAAACTGGGCACTCAAGATGCTGTGTACAAGAGCAGAGAGGTATGGGATGGTAGCTGGAGGGGCATAGCATGACACTGGCAAAAGCATTTTCAAAGCTGACAACCAGAACCAGGCAGTTAGTACATGTAAAACAAAACATAAATAGTAAACACAGATATAATGTGGAATAACAAACCAATTAAGAAAAAGCAAGGTGCATATTGTGTTAGCAAGTAGATAAAAGAAGTGCCAACTGGCCTCAAGAATGAGCAGGAAATAATCATCATTATCATTCTCATGGCAAAAGACTGGGGCCACTGATGACTCACCAGAGCATCTCTGCCCCAAATCCTTACCTTATATACTATTGTAAATTTTCTACTCTCAAACTTTACAGCTCTAAGTTCTCCACTCCTTCTGTTTCTGAGGCCTACTTCCGCAACTTCCTAAAAGTCTTCTGATCTTTACTGTGTTTCCCACATTTAGCGGCCATAAATTGATCTGACCTGCTTGGAGAACAAAAATGATATTGTAACAGAAGAGTTGCACTGAAACTGAAATGTTTGTGGGCACTACCAGGACCAGATCAGGAAGATGCTTGCTAAGTAGAGGAGGAAGCTGCAGATCTCAAGAGATATTAAATGCTTCAGTCACCCTGTACATGAAAAATAAATATACAGAAAAGATTTTTAAGACCAAAACAAGGCGCAACTTTCAGGCCCAGTTTGGTTCATAAAATAGCATGTGTAATCATGGTGGTTTTCAGCCTATAAGTCATTTTTTTTAACTTTGAGCCTATTATATGGTATCTTTTTACAGCTCAAAGTCAAAGGTAAAAATGTTTATATTATATGTCATAACAGTTGTAGCAGTTTAGTCTTTTGACTTGCATTTAATCTTACCCCTGCAGTAACTGAAACTGGACACAGTTTTGCACAGAAAATTGTGAAATGTAAAACTATCAAGCTCTTTGGAACTATCTTTTAAAAAAGTATCAGTCAAGTGAATGTCTCTTACTCTGTGTCAGGCTGCAAAATATTCCTTGATGGTGCTTGCTTTCAGCTCGTATGGAGCTCCTGGGCTCTGTCACACAAACATTTCTCATTTCATGATTCACTGGTCTGAGGCACCACAAAAACCCCTTTGGAGACGTTACAGCTGATCATCTCCATCTGTCTCTCATACGTGCACAAATTCCACAGCTGCCACTTCCTTAAATCTGTATGGTATTTTAGATATCAGCTTAATAATGCTACGGGAAAGGCATGTACTTTTATCCTTGTTTGTTATACCAACCCTGTTTCTTTTGAACCCTACTGGGAAGCAAAGAACTATGACTTCTTTAAAAGTTTTTGGTTTTGTTCTGGTTAGAAGTAACTTCTGCTTACAGGCATTTATCAAGTACTGCATAATTGAAGTTACTGAAATAAATGAAAAATTTATGACCTTACATAATGTAAACATACTAGCTGATTTGCATTTTGCAACACTTTTGTCAGTGACACATGTACATGATATACTATTTAATTCTTCTTTCACCTTGATCAGTTTTAAAAACGATGATATTATATTATTTATATATAGGGATTCTTTAATTTCACAGATGTCATAATAAATTACCGATTCTAGTACCATGAATCAAACTAGTATTTTCACATCGTTTTTACATACAGTTTTACAGTATTTTTTGAGACCACCTATACTGTCTCTTTGCAGTTAGAATAACTTTTATTTCTTAGAGAGACACAAAGAGCAAATGACATTACATTTGATAATAAACAATGCCAGATTCTTATGGGATATCCAACCATAAGATCAGAAATTATCTGCATTAAATACATCGATCTCTGTTGGTGAAAAATGGTCGAATTCCATGTCTAAACCATTTTGGAGAAGTGCTCTTCAGAGCAGAGATGTAGTCTAGCCTGCTGCATGGATCCCACATCATGATGTTGGAGCTATGAGTTCAGCTGTTTGCAGCGTTGGCTTGTAGGATGACTTCTGAGTCCCATGCAGTTTGAATCCCCAGGATCCTTCTCTGGAAAGCAGGGTTCTCTGCCACATTACTGGGCCTTGAAGCTGCTGTTCAGAGCTAGTGAAAAAGAGGAAGGATGTTCAAGATGTCTCCAGCTTGACCCACTCCCATGTGTCCACTGCTGTGGCACATGGGCAGCTCTGCAGTAGCCCAACACTTTCTCTCATTCCTTTTCACAAGTCCACACTGCACCCCTTCAGACATGAGTATGGGTCATTTTTTTTTAATATTTATTTTAAATTAACATAGCTATACTAATTTTAATATCATTTATTTCCTTTCAATAAAATAATTCTCCCCATCTTTATTGGCGGCATAGGAGAATAGGGATCAGGTCTGTCCATCAGAGGTTTGTTTAGTCTGCTTTGCTAACCCACCTGGCTCCTTGGGGACATTACCCATGGTACCTGCTGTTGTGTGCATGAAAGCATGAAAATCCTGGAAAGAGTTTACCCGTTTGCATGATTATGCAGTCAGAGCACACTGGGGACAGGCAAAGACACAGGCTGGAGACATTCTTCCATGGTCTGTTTGTATATTTCACATGCACCACTCCAAGCTGCAGTGCCCAGGCAGTTCTTGGAGCA
Organism: Melozone crissalis; assembly: GCF_028551555.1. NCBI lineage: Eukaryota > Metazoa > Chordata > Aves > Passeriformes > Passerellidae > Melozone > Melozone crissalis. The sequence goes on along the minus strand of NW_026535782.1, from coordinate 28,833,038 downwards.
GACACCACAGCTGAGGCCTCCTCCCACCCAGGAGAGTGACCTAAAAAACAGGCACAGGAAATGTGTTTCCTCTTGCACTCTGATTAGAAGTGGCACAGATGTTATTCAACTCCCAGCTCTCAGTTAGATGGAGCCGAGGGTCAGGGTTCTTCCTTGTGATGTAGGTTTAAAAATTCTGAGGCAAAGGAGGACAAGGAACCTGGCTTCCTCAAACTGTGACTGAGCTGGCTGTTGCCAGGATGGAATATGAGCAGCAGGTGTGGCAGTGACCTCTGCCAAGAGGCATAATCCACTCAGGCAGCCCTGAACCTGCTCAGAGACTGCTTAAAGAATTAAAACTCTTCGAGAATGAGCTGATGTTTTCAGGAGCAGAATTTTGGACAAAAGCAATTAAAGTAACACTTCTCCAGAAGAGAGCCTGGTTTGGATGCAGCTCCTGCATAATTCTTTGAATTTAAATATAATAAATGACTAGGGAATTCTTCCTTATCAAGCTTCTAATACCTAAAGTCCTAATGTGTCCCAACTGACATTTAGTTCAATACCCAGCAGTGTATATAGGAACATTTATTGCAAAATACAGATACAGAGATTGATTAAGGACAATGCTTGCACCACACTGGATTTCTCTTGAGGCCCCCCTTTTACTGCTATACACAGGATTGGCCTTTCTCAAATTGGACAATATGACTTCATTATAGACCAGCTGTTAAGGTTCCAGGACCCTTCAAGTGTTTAATTTCTTCTTCATGTAGATTTCTGCTAGTTAAATTCCTTGCTGGTTTCATAGGTAATGATGTTACTTCTCTTATACTAATAAATTTGAGGCATCTTAAAAAATTTCTTTACAAGAAAATGTGCATTTTTCTGCACCAGAGTATCTCCAGCTAACAGCAGTTACTGTCAGGCATAATTGGAGGGTAAAAGTGTCTTTACTGAGGTCACACTGATGACAGATGAACACTTTGACTTAAAAAAAATGTAAGGAAGACAATACAGAAACACATAAAGTGATAAATAAGTGCATAAATAACAAGAAAAAAATGTAGCTAAATTTGCATTGCCATACATGGATGTATTGCTTCTGAGAAAGTAGTTGTTTGCTTGAAGGTGGATAAGGAGAGTCACAGTTTTGGTGAGAGTCCTCAGAAGAACGGGCAGGTTCCTTGCAATCAAAGGGACCCCTCTTAAAGGATGCTGTGGCTGTTGAAAGGAAATGCAAGTTTGAAAAGGCAGAAGCTCCTAGAAGAGAAATCCAGTCAGAATCACTAAATACAATAGAGTTTGTGTGGATGGTCTTCTGTGAAAATCACAGACCCTGCTGAAAATCTTGGTTATACTGACTAATCTCAAACAGTCATGAAAATCTCCAGAGCCTTCTGGGGTGGTATGATTTATAAATAACCTGAGGATATGTTTGCATTTTTCAGGGGCAATGGATAGTTCGCTATGAGAATAACTTACATATTTGATCTTTAATATCTATATCTTTTGCCATGTTTGCTTGAGGTTATTTTTTTCTGTGTTTTATATTTCACCTTTTGATATCAAATCTGGATGAATTATTAAAAAACTTTATGTCACATGGCAGATAATTATGATTTATGCATTAAGGATTTCTATACACAAAGCAGAGGTTGAAGAGATAAAATCTGTATAATTTAGAAGATGGCGGTAATTATTCATATAAAGTGTGCAAAATACAGCGTACCTTCCAATTCTGATTTCAAAGGGAATTCTGTTCCAGTTTATTACATGAAACGCAATTATTTATTTGTCTTGTTTTAGAGCTTTGGTTTAGTGCCAGAGCTCTAGGAAAGGATGATTTCTGGAAAAGCTAAATTAAAATCGATAAGCAACAGTTAGGTCTATTCTCTTGCCTGGACAGGAGCTATCTTTCACACCACCCTGTGCAATCTCAGCAAAAATGTTTAGGCAGTGAAATTGTATTCTCTGTATTTTCTGATTTTTTTAGCATCATATAAAAACAAGGAGAAACTGCTCCAGAATATAGAAGTATGCAAACACAGGGTTACTCCTACTGGTTATTTTTTCCTGTACTGATAGGATACTTTACAAAGCAGTAGCGTACCAGCAGACTCCACAAGCAGATTGAACTTCCCAGAGTCCTTTTTAAGTACTCACCTCTTTCCACTTTAAAAGGCAATAGGAAATTTAGTTTAGAAAAACTCATTCAGTCCTCTTCCCAAACACAGGCACTTAAAAAATGAGACATCCTGAAAACTGGAGCTGAGGTGCTCTGGATCTGGGCCAGAGCTTTTATGAACTTGTTTTTATTGAGGAGTGGGAAGGGAGGGGAGCCTGACAGTACTCAGGGTTAAAATGTTCCAAATTATTATGTTGCAAGGCACAGCATGAATGTTGTTGTTGTAAATTTGTTATTGCTGACAGCAAATGGGAGAAAAGAAAATCTCAGCTGTTTACTTTTATGACTGGCCTATTTATCTAAAAACTTACCTGTCTCACATGGAATTATGGATGACTGCTAAATAAGTAATATGTATGCATTGCACCTGAATAAAGTATTGCTTGAGAAAGAAGACGTACTCAACTTCCCAGAAGCATAACAATCACTCTTCAATCTTCCATTCTCAGATGGAAGGAGAAAATATATGAAATACACCTGGAGATACAGTGTTGATGCAAACACTGCTAGCAAAAGTATGTGATATATTACACCTTACTGAGTGTCAGTGAATTTCTGAAACCTCTAAATCCATCAGGAAATAAATGACAACAGAGAAAGACAAAACAAGGTAAAATAGGACACGGCGAGAAATGAACCATTTTGTTGGTGGAACAAATTGATACTTTGCAGGAAATGCCCCCAGAGAAGGTGTGACCAATTCCTGCTGAGCTGTCTGATAGCATCAGTGTACACCCTGCAGATGGTTGTAGGCCAAAGGCTAGAACAGAAAAAGAAATGACATTCACAAAGGAAGCAGATAGATTTAAGAGATAGAATAAAGTAATCTAGATATTTCTGGTAAGTTCACAGCCCACCGCTTGCTTTTTGAGACAAAACTGGTTAACAGCTCTGTGTTATTTTGAATCATTCTTCTGCCTTTGTTAGTATCCATGAGCCAAAGTGATGTTTTGAGGACTCTCAATTTAGTAGAAGTATCCTACCTAATGCATACAAATGAGACATTTTTAATATCCATGTTGTTTGGTTTTTTTCCTTGGTTACCAGAAATCAGGAAGCAGGCTTGAGGTGGTTTTTTTTATTTTTTTATTTATTTTTTTGTTTGTTATTGTTTTGGGATTTTTTTTTTTTCCTCCTTAGTTTCTATAGGCACTAGGTTAGGTTCAGAAGAGAATTTGAGGTATCCCTCCTTATTCAGCTTTTGATCAGCAGGACTGGAGGAGTATTCTGTAAAGTGTGGCCAGCAGTAAATCTTGTTCAGAAAGCAGAATCATCAACATAAAAGTGCAAACATTGAAAATTATGCCCATTTCTGATATATATATAAAGGTTTATTTCTTTGTAGAAGCTCCTCTTGTTTATACACTGATCAGAACACACAAAGGGCAGAGGTAAGCAGAAGCTGGTCTAACATGGAGTTTGCACTGGACGAACTGAAGTTCTAAGAATTTTGATCGAAGTAAAAATGACATCTAATCTTGTTTCTTTATCTGATTTTAGTCATGATAAGCCAATTAAAATTTGAGCTCTGTACTTTTAGTCCTAACAGTCATGATTCCCATTTGGCTCATTAAAGCTTGACTGTGGGTTCATGCTTTAGGGCAGGGGGAGTAAGTATGGATTCAGCTGGATTCAGTTCCTTGCCTTTTCCTTTTTACATTTTGCATTTGCTGCAAGGTCGATGGGAAAAGATGTTCAATACAAATGATCCCCGAGGGTCCTTATTAGAAACACAGCTGTTCAATGATGGCAAAAGCTGTTTAGAATTGCTCTAACACCAATTCAGTTAACTGCTTTGGAATCCTTCAAAAGTATGTGATGTTAACTTTTGTCATCTTTATATTTTAGTGAAAACACCACATAAAACAAAGTCAAAAGCTTTCTGAACAACACTAAGAAGACATTAACTGTATTAAATTAGCAACAATGACAATCTCAGCTAAGCCTTAGAGTCCCAGCAAAAAAATGCAACCAAAAAAAAATTAAGATTTTTTTGAGAATTTTTCCTTAAATCAAAGCTAATTTGATTTTTTCCTTTCCTTTCTTTGGATCTGTATCTGTCCATTTCTATACCACCTCTTCATTATTTGTCTGGATTTATACCAGCATGATTGAACTATACATACTTTAAAAATGTTGTGGTTTTTTTTTTATTTTAGTCAAAAAATTTCTGTTATTCAAAGGTATTAAACCTCATAATTGGTGTTGACACATCTTCTCAGCTTAGTCTTTTAGGACTTATCAATATAAGGTATTCAGGCATGCTTAGTTTTAAAATGATTAAAATTACTGCCTTCTGTTTTGGGTCCTTGGTTGTTATTGTTGGGAGCTCTAATACTAAATGATTTCCTTCAGCTGCAGATCAAGAACCTTTGTGGAATATAGTCTTTCCACATTACTGACCTATCATTTATGTCAACTGCTGCTCACAGCTGGTGTTAGGGCTCCTGCTCCTGTCTCTGAGAAATCTTCTTGGTTTTGTGTATTTTTTAGTCTTTGACCTGCTCCTTCCTTCTTCTACCTGTCTTTTCCTGATTCCATATAACTTCTATTAATTATTCTCACCATCTAATGCTCTATCTTTTCTGTTTTTACTGTCCTCCTAGATAAGGCTGAATTATTATATGCTGTATGTAGCCTTCTCTCCATGTGAGATCTTAGAAACCTATTAAGCATTTCTAACCTCATTTCAATTATCACTCTTTTTGTTTCCTTATTATAATTAGCTTTCCCAGCTGACTTAACTTATGATTAGTTTCAGATCATTGAAACTGAATCCTCTGAAGCACAAAAATTTCCTGCTGAGGGTTCATTCTTCCTGCAGATGACAAGTATAATAAAGTTATAGTCACTTTGCTCAGAAAGGTTGCTCCTCTTTAGTTAGTGAGATGAGATGTAACACAGGACTCCTTCAAGTTAGATCAGAAAATTGTCTAAAATATTTTTAGATATATCAAGGTCATTTCAGCCCTGGCAGAAAAAGACTTTCAGCTTTGCCTGATTTTAGTTGAACATACACAAGGTAATCCCGTTGGTTTTCGATATTTTATAGCAGGTAGAACTGGTCAAGTGCTTTTCAATGAGAAAGATTGGTTGACAAATTTTTATTTAATAAATATGTTTTTTAAGCAGATTAATGAAAAGGGATTTAATGTTTTCTCAGGATTAAAAAAGCTCCTTTTCTTCTTTTTGGGTTCTAGCTTTTTGACAAACATGCAAAAGGAAAATACGTTGACTTTTAAAGTGAGGCTATGAAATAATAACATTTAATAGAAATGTCATGTGCAAACACACCTTTGAAATCCTTCTGATGCTCACATACATGGACTTTTTTTCCCTGACAGACCATATTGGGGTAGGCGGAATAGTCTGGGGTATACAAGACATAGCAGCAAGGGGCCTCATCCATTGGCCTGCATGTAGGGCAGCTTTGTTGAAGTGGGGCTGTGGTCGGGATAATGGTTCTCTTGGTTAAGGGAACAAGGCAGAATTCCCTGGCTCTTCCCACCCATTAGCAGCTTCTGTTGTCACATAAGCACTGCTGCACATTTGGAGGCACATATGCCCTACTGCATATGAAGGAAAAGAAGGAAGGTATGAGAAGGTTTTGGAAGGCTTTACTTTACCTTCCAGCCAAGTTTGCTTTCCCAGAGCTATCCAAAGCAATGACATGGAGCTCTGCTGCTTCTGCTCCCTGAAAAATTCACTGAAAGGGCAGGGCAGGAAGCCGCCTCTGGGAAAAAGCAATCTCATTCCCATTCTGCTGGAGCAGGAGCACAAGGAACACTGATGCAGGATTTCCTAGTCCTGCTCATAGAGAGCAGCAGGAAGCTATTTTTAGGAGCCATTTGGTCTCCTGAAAATTGCCATGTTGTTGATGTGGTAATCAATAGTAACAATATAATTCTGCAGCCAGGAAGTTACCTGGAGTGAGAGGGCAGAATTTGCAGCTTCCCTTTAGAAACTGCTTGCTAATTTTTAGTGGTTATGTGTGCACAGCCATGGTCTGTGTTTTCAGGTAATTTACTTTCAAGTGCTGCTTGAAAACAGACTGGATTAAGACAAGAATGGTATTATGATTCCAAATGTTTGTAATTTCCGGAAAACATTTTTCATTTGGATTTAAGTGATAGAGTAAAAATATATTTCCATGATAACACATAGGGTTTGATCCCATGGAGTTTAACATTCTAGCAATCTAAAGATAGCTGTCACATAAACCATAGTAAAGGCAGAATATGTCACTGAATTATTTACTTCCCTGAAAGGGAATAGTAAGGTGTTGCTTTTTGTACATCCAAATTCAGTGGCAAGCTCACCTCAGGAAATTCAACTTCTTTCTGCACAGGATGAGATTTATTAGTGCAGTGACATGAGGCACTTAACTCAGGAGATATTAATTACCAAACCCAGGAGGAACTTGTTACACTAAATCAACAACATAAACCTATCTCCATGCTCAAGGTCATGCGCTGGCGGTCACTTTTAAACAGAACCATTTTATATTGCTTTTACTTTCATAAAATGATGTCAGTGACATCACCTCTCTGACAGATTGATCTAATTAAAATAACCACAACAGCACACATTTGGAAAATCCTTCTGGGTCATGGAAAGCTGACTGTTATGGAAACTATCACACTCTCTGGGCAAAAAACTATATCTGGGCAAAGATGAGGAAAAGTCTTGCCCTCCCTACTTATGTCTGTGATTCTGTTCCTGACAGTTAATGTACTCCTTTGCTATCCTTTTGCTAGTGTTGTGTGGCTGCTTTTGCAAAGTGCTAAAAACTCCAAATGTCCCCCAATATATTTAGAGGAATCAACAAGAGGGGAAAAGTAAGGAAGAAACGAGAAATTCCCATTGAGACATAGCTTAATTTGTATTCATCATAGGAAGCACGTTTGTTTTAATTTGCTAACTAAAGTAATGCCATTTAGGATCACAGAGGCAGTGGAAAGAGTACTCCTTTAAGCTCTAGTCCATGAGTAGATTCCTGCAAACATTTGGAGCATTGTTATTTAGGTTGCCAAAATTACTCAAAAGGAGTATGAATTGGCTGCTCAGAGTACAGGTTATATCACAGTATTTTTAAATGTTTTAAAAAAACCCTTAAGCACCTATTTTTAACAAATGGGTACTGCCTGTAAAAGGAAGGTCATGTATTCCAACTTCAATATTTAATGAAACCTAAAACAATACCCTGAAAGACTTTCGTTTTCATGGGTGATGAATCAGAATCTAAAAATGTAGTTGGTGAAGGCTTTCAAAACTAAATTCCCAAGAAAAACACAAGGATGACTTGCAGAAAATCTAGGTGTCTAAATCGTCTGAGGGTAAGCCCTCATCAGGTCATTATTCCTTTCTGCTCTCAGGATACTTTTTAAGGTTGAGCTTTTTCCTTCAGTTTTCCCTTGTGTTGGTAAGACGTGAATGTATCCCAGTGTGGGAGACAATATCCACAGGTTATATATTAGAAATAACAGTTTTGCAAGGAAATCAGAAGTGTTTCTGTCCTCATATAACACCTTATATCACGTTATAGATCAATGTCTTCAGTTGATACTCCTCTCTTAGAGGAAGCAGATGACTACGTTAAGAAAAACCATTGTGACTACAACACCTCACTGTGACAGAGAAAGTGGTGCTAATGAACATGTTTTAATAGTGCCACTGGGGAGCAGAAAAGCTCCCATGTCAATGTTTCAGGGACTAATATGTAAATGAATGGCTGCACTGAAAAGTCCTGATGTCCTTCATAAGGTATCTGCCTCATTGGTGAAAGAGAACAAGAAAAATATTTCCTGGGGTGGCAAAGACTTTTCAAAAAGAATATTTCAGTGAAGCACCACAAGAAACTACTTTAATACCGTTTATAAATGGTAGTAAAGTAGTTTCTGGTTTTATTGCTTTTGTTGTCTTTTTAAAAGTAATCAAATTAGACAAAAAAAGAAATAAATGACTCAGAGCTCTCACTAGTTTTGAGCAGCACTTCTGTTCACACAACTTCAAAACATCTTTCTTCTCTTGTGGTGATGGTGAAAGAAGGATGTTGTTGTTTTGGTGGGGCTGCTGCAGTGGGAGTGTGAATTATGAATATAGTGTTACACCTGCTTTTTGTTTAAAGAATCAAGAGCACAGCCTTGTCATTCCCAGCTTTGAAAACCATTTGTTTTTCTCCTGAAGTTTGAATTCCCTTAAGAGTGGGAAACACTGCATTATGTGTGTAAGTGCTTTTTCAACAAATGCTTTTATGTTTTTACTTTACAGTGTTACCAGATGCCACACTTCTCCACTGAGTATGATAAGTAATTTATAGAGCTATCAGGGAACATAGAATTCATGCACATATAGAGATTTCATGATCCTCCTGCAAGTTATGTAAAATTGTATTTTGTGAGGTCTTTTGGGAAAGTGGAAGTGTGAAAGGTTCATACTGATACCCAAAATGTCGGCAGCAGGAAAGCGATCAAAGCCCTGGAAAGCTTTGATCCCTCTTCCATTGGATCCCCTATGTTATGCTTGCTTTTCTTCCACATCACCTGGTCATCTTAAAAGCATCACCAGCATTACAAAGAACCAGCTGGCCTCTTTCTGCTTTGCTGCGTGCTAGGAAGGGAAGGAAGACACAGGGTGCTTTTATAGCTAGGCACCCTGATACCTACCAGAACATTCACTCCTGCTGCAGTATGTGATGCTACTCGAGGTGTTTAAACCTGAGGTATAAATGGGTGATTTCAAAGCAGCACATCATTTGTGAGACTGTTTCCCAGCCCTTTCCCTGCAGCAGTGGCCCCTGTCCTGTTTGTTGAAATGGCCTGAATATGTGCCAGAACACGTTTCCATATTTTATCACCAGCAGTTTTTGGTCAGGGTGTTTCAGGTCACAGTGTTTTAGGGAAGTATTTGGCATAAAGTCTTTCTGTCAGTAGGTCAGCCCATAATGAGACTTTCAACTCTTGAAGTCTGAAGCCTCAGTTGCTCTGTCTCATGAGGATGCAGATCACATAAAACACAGTGTATACCCAAAGCACTAAATATTTATCATCTCTATGACGAAAGTGCTTCATAAGTTACACATCTAAAGTAAGCCCTTTTTAAACAGCTGCCCCTACCACATACCTCTGTGCACAAGAGGATGTATTTGCTAAAGACAACAAAATGAATAATTTCTTTTTACTAAGGGAAACATGACATAGAAATTCTGCTAAAATCTTATCAGCCCACAAGCAAACGCCTAAAGGTAAAATTTCCAGTACCCTCATTCAATCCCCTGTGCAGGGGGGTCTGGAATTGAGGTAATCAATTATCCCAGGCAATATTTTTTTCTATAAAATGTTGTCTGAAACACACAACATATGTACAGCATCCACACATGCTGAATGTAAGAGAAACCCGGAGGCAGACCGTGAAATATGACTCAATCTCTTTCCAATTTGCTGATGGGACCATTGAGTTGCATATTTCCTATATGTGCAATTCACAAAAAATGTTGCAATTTTGGTTTTAAAGTACTGGTATGAAGGTTTCTGCTCTCCAACAGAGCACTGTGGATACAAATGATGCCAAGCTGAATGTTGGCTGATACATACAATGACAGATCTTCATTTCAAAGAGATCACTACTAGTCATGAGCAAAGGAAAGAATAGGGCATACAAGACAGAGTTGAAAAGAGAAAGAATAAAATGTGCATTATGTCAGTGTGTGGCAAACACAAAGAGGAAAAAATGCTTGAGAAGCCTATTTGTTTCTCTAAAACCGTGTTAAAAGTACAGTGATTTATAGATTTGAAAGGATTCCAAACAAATATCACAGCCAGACATGCCAAGTGTTTCTGATTAGCAAATTAGCTAAATCCTATACAAAATATTATGGGATTGAATTTGGAAAAAAAGCAAATTGCATTTGGGAAGGTGAAATGTAGTACTTATGGTGTAAGCATTTTGGTAATGACACAGAAAAAAAGATCTGAGATTAAAATTACGATATTTTCTACACCCTAATAAATGGATTATCTGAGTACTGCATCTGCTCATATATCTGTTTTCTGCAGCTAACATAATCAGACAATTCACCAGAGAATTGTAGTTAATACTTGAATTCAGAATATTTGAGGTGGCAATTTTAGCTCCTGGATTCTCTGAGAATTCCCAGGTACTTTTGCACAGGTACTCAACTCCACCATTTACAAAAGTGCTTTTTCAAGAAAACGAGGACTAGAGCTGTACATCAATATGGGCAAAGATTTTTCTTTTCAGATACTACATGATGATCTGCTTTGATCTAAACACATTTATAATAATATAAAATTATAATTATGTTGGATGTTCTTTAGGACAGGAATGCTATGAAATGCATTTACAGTGCAATGTATCCATCACACTTTTAATTAAGATAAAAAGTAATTAATAATTACACAGCAAGCTGATATGAATGCCAGTCTGGCCTTCATCACTGCATTTTCATAGTGACTTATTTTTCTCCCCTCAAAGTGAGACCTGCCAAGCTGTTTTTGTTTTGTAGCTGACTCTCAAATTGGGTGTCTTTTGGCTAGCAGAATTTAAGTAAGGAGAGCAGGCTTTTTGCTTTTGATAGATTCAGTCAGTGTTATATATTGGCTTTTAGCTAGACCCTCACATTTTTCAGGAGCCCATGGTGTCTTGGTAACAGAGAACTTTTGCCATGCCTTAAACAAAGCAAATCTTGCCCTTCCCTCCAGATACCTGATGAATTCTAGAAGGTTATGTCAGTCATAAATGAACACCCTTAGGACTGACCTGTCTGGGTGACTGCCCAGGGTTTGCAGTCTCTGCTCAGACACGTGGGAAGTCATGAGTGTAACCTAATTGCAGGTGACCCTCACTAAGTCATGGATTGTGGCAAGTGGGTGAGTCTCACCCCTGCAAACACTGCTGTGTGAAATGGTGTCAGGAGCAGCTGGGAGCACAGCTTGCTGTGCATTCACTGATCTTTTACCCAGACTGGGATTCACAGAGCTGTTGCAGGTGGCCCAAGGCCCACCTTGGGAGACCAAGGCTCATCCAGATACCTCTAGTGGTATATAAACAACCCATTAAGCACTTGGTCACTCAGGGACCCTTCTCTTCCAGCTGATGCCCTGGAGTTCCCCAACTGGGATTTGTTTCCAGATATAAACAACCCATTAAGCACTTGGTCACTCAGGGACCCTTCTCTTCCAGCTGATGCCCTGGAGTTCCCCAACTGGGATTTGTTTCCAGATTAGCTGTCAGTTTGAAAAAAAAAGCTGATCTTGAGAAATGCCTCAAAGGGACAATTTAGAAATGCCCACCAGAGCCATTAGAAAGCTCTGGGAAAATCTGGAACTGTGAGACAGCATGAGTAAAACCCATCTACCCATTCTCTGAAACAAAATAGGAATTCAACACTATTTTCTTTAATGTCAATGATTGCAGTGAACTTTTAATTAAGAAAATATATGTGGAGCAACACAGTTCTCTGCTGAAGCATTTCACTTCTTCACTTGGTACAATCCTCGGAAAATCCTCCTTTCAATTCATCTTGTAGGTGATAAATTAATCAAACTACTCACATATTTCAAAATGAGAAACAGAATTCCACGGATTTCCTGCTGCATTCAACCTGTTTTTGATGAAAAGGGAAATAAAAAATGTTTCTCTGATGGAGCTTTCCAAAATTCTGTATCTTTTCCATTAGGCAAATTTTTCAGTGTTCAATGCAAGCTCCACTTTGATTAGGAAAATTGCCGTAGGAAGGAGCGGCAATCTAAAAAAGAAACCAAACAACCTGCACTCTTGCTGTATAGCTTCCTTGTGGCAAGGATCTGCACAAAGTTATTGCTTCTCAATTATCACTTCCTAGCTGATCTTTGAGAGAGCAAAGCTATTGCTCACAGGAATGTTAGCAAACTGTTTGCATAAACTGGGTGGGTTAGTTTGGCTTCAACAGAAGCAAATTGCAGGAATTGCTATTTTTGTGCTATCAGTCCTGTAATGAAAACGGAACACATTAGAAAAATGTGATAAGATAGAGAATTTCTAATTGGTTTTGTACTGTATCTTACTTCCCCCCTTGTGTAGAAGAAGCTAGTGTGGGATAGCTAGTGACCTTTGATGTGATGTGACACCACTTGAACTCACAAGTGATAAGCAAGTGTCCTTTCTTCCTTTTTCTCCTGGGGCATATATCTTAGATTTGGGCGCTGAAGATCTCATAGGTGTGGGCTGTCTGCTACTTCCCCATTAGGGCCATCATGGTTATCACACGGCAGGACTGGCATTTCATTTACAAGTGATGCTGGGCTACACAGAAAGGAAAGATGGGTTTACCTGTGGAAGTAAGAGAGACCTTTTGGAAAAACTTGTTTCAGCTCATAGTTAGAGCCTGTGATTTCCTTTATCTGAAAATTCACTTGAAGTAAAGTGCCCAGTTATGTCTTTTGGTGTAGACTACTTTGCATACTTAGAAATGAAAAGATGTTCCCTACCAGTTCAGGATGTACAGGGGTGTATGTGGACTCTTTCACCACCACTAAAAATCCAACCACACCATTCAGGTCTGGACAAAAGGAGAATGTTGGCAGTGTTGGCAGAGAATCAAAGGATTATCAACATCATAAGGTCCTTGGATGAAATGGGAAAACTTTTCCGAAAAGAGCAATAGTGTTTGGAATGCATAAAGCTCATCTTCAAAAATTTATCTCAGAGTACTTAGAAAGCAAAACTGGGAAAGCTCTGGGTTTTTCCCACTTTCTTCTTCTTCATTTTATTTTCATTTTCAGAGGAGAAGAAGGCCAAATTATGTTTAAATGAAGGTGTTTGTGACTATGATATAGAGAAACATCTGCTGTTTCCAATTAAACCTGCTTTCACTGACACTCATTGATGCCTCACATTTCTTCCATCTGCACTCTTGAGAATAAGGGAGAGTCCTTGTAAACAATGTTGTTTCCTTTTTCAGACCCATGTTTAACTCCTGGAACATGTTTATCAGTGTTCAAACATACTGTTAAACACACACTGCAGATGTACCTAATATTTCTAAATATTCACAAGATTTGAATAAACTCTCAAGCTGACTGAATTGACTGATTGAATGACTTCATCTAAATTATGAAGCATGTAAAGAAATTAATGGATGCAACTAGTTTCCAGAACTTGGAAGGGAGTCAACTTCACCATCATATGAGGTTTCCAGGTTCTTTTAAGGTTACCAATAAGCATAAATCACACTTTAAAGCATGTTAACTCTCCAGAGAGAGGCTAAACTTTACTGTATGGCAATTTAATTCCCTGTCAAGTTATATGTAATGCTTCCATTGTCATCAGGTTAGACAGCATTCTCTCCAAAATTTGTTCTCCACTATTATCAATTTCCTGTATGCATAAGGCTAGGAAATCCAGGTAACCTATTTTACAGGTGTAGAATGGAAACAAACACAGGTGATTGTTCAGCCTGGAGAAGTGGAGGTGCTGGGGAGGCTTTAGAGCAGCCTTCTTGTACCTAAGAGAGATATTGAGGGATTTTTTACAAGGATTTGTAGGGGGAGTGACTTCAACCTGTCGGAGGGTAGGTTTAGATTAAATATTAGGAATAAATTATTTCTTGTGAGTGTTATGAAGCACTGGAACAGGTTGCTCAGAGAAGTGGTGAATGTCGCCCCTATGGCAGTTTCTAAAGACAGGTTGGATGGCGCTTTGAGCAACCTGGTCTAGTGAAACGTGTCCCTGTCCGTGCTGGGGGCATTGGAACAAGAAGATCTTTAACATCCCTTCCAAACCAAACCAAACCAAACCAAACCAAACCAAACCAAACCAATCCAAACCAAACCAAACCAAACCATTCTATGATTCTCTATATTCATGTGATTCCTGCAATGCTATGTTTCAGCATAGAGGAACAAGCAAAACTGCTGAAATGCACTGTTGAGTGTTTGAAATGTTCCTGTATTTTTCCTAGGTCTATATTGCTACACTTCCTAGACAAGTTATTTACCTTATAGGCAATATCCTCAAAAATACTTTGTTACAGCCGAACTGTTCAGTGATGTGTCACCTTTCAGTCTTCACAACCTTAGGGTAGGCATTCAGGGTCTTACTATAACAGCTGCTTTACAGACTGCTGAAACATTTACACAGGCTGGTTTTAAAACCCATGTCTAGCTTCAGGGTGTATAACAAAACGAACAATTTTATTTGGCAATGTCATACCACAAGCTATTTGAAAAAATAAAGGATTGTATCCTAACCCCCTACCTTCTTAGAGACACAGGCAATTACTGTGCCTGCAGGAGAAATACCCCCTTCCAGTTAAAATTCATCACAGCCACCAACCATGCTCAGGAGCTGATCACTTGCCTCACATACTAATGTGAGATGCCAGTGATACTGGGGCATTTCCATCCACTCTCAATTATTGTCTTGGATAGAAAAATTTAGAATATTATCCAGTATGTTGGAGGCTACATATGAAAGGATCAACTTCTGAAAGCTCTTATCATGAAAGTAGAGTTCACCTGGGAGATGGTGCTCTTAGCTGTTCTGGTTAGAGATTCAGATTTTGGGGGTATGGCACCTGATCCTCTCAAGATGTAAGCACTAAAGTCATGTTATGAATGCCTAAATCTGAAGAGAAAAATAGAGAAATTAATTTCCAGACAACTGTTTGTTTGTCTGTTTTTTGTTTGTTTGTGTTTTTTTACCTTGCATGCCATTATTGTTCTAGAATTGTGTGACAGCCTATGGCTTATCTGTGGTATGTGCTGTACTTGCATGGAGTCAGATATTCCCACACATCTCACAACCAGGTCTACAAAACAGATGAATACAGACCAAGAATATAGTTTAGCTGCAGTATAAATGAAATGTTATCTGGTTATGTCAGAAAATCAAGAGTCTTGTTTTCCTACACATAGGGAGATCTTTGAGTGAAATCAGAAAAAAATCAGGAGCTGATATGAAGCAGAAGAATGGATATAGCACCTGTTGCTCCTTTTTCTTCTGGTCATTATTTTCCTGCTACTGCCATCACTGGGACTTCATAGAGCTCTCCACTTCTGGGTCTATCACTGCCACTGAGCTGGGAAAATGAGAGGTTACACAGGAGGACAAAGAGTTTTCCAGTCTGAAGCACTTTCCAAGGAAAAAGCAGTGCTGCAAAATTGCAAAACACCTAAGACATGTAACATCAAAACACCTAAGACAGGTAACATCACCAACAGTCAAGGTGTGCAGAATGGAGTGTAGTGTAGTCCTAGCTTTTATATGCTAGGATCCTGTGTGATCTTGGCCAAGCCACCTGGCTTTTTTCTTCTAGGTCTTTCTCCCTCTTTTGGATGTAGCACCTTTTAAAGGAGTAATTTCTTTCAAAACAGATATTGTATAGGAATATTTTATTAGCTGAGGCATTTAATCATCTCTAAGACAAATTTTGATAACATATGCTTTCCTCAGGGTGAACACACATCTGGAATTGCAACAGCCCTTCTATTGACTACTTAGGAATGACAGTATAAATCAGCAGTGGTGTAATAGACACAGAATAGCTTATAAAGTAAGTGTTGACTTTCTCAGGAAATTTCCGATCTGATATTGAGAAACTTGGTTTTTCCATTTTCCATAAAGTTATAACAAAAGACCTACAAAAGAAAGAGAGGTAAATTAAGCCCTTTATATAAGAAGCCAAAACCTCAGCCCAAATGAAAGTAGTATATTACTCAGAATGGGGTACAACATTGTGATACACTGTTTGTGACTGTAGTGAACTGAAAGTGGGAAGAAAGTATTATTAGCTTTACTACAGATTTTTGGTTGGTTAGTACTCACAGAACAATTCTGCTTCTCCTATTGAGACACTCACTCTTCAAAAGTTCTCGCATGATGACTATTTTGAGATTATAATAATGGATAGCATCCTCACTGTCTGCTTGAATCCTAGATCCACCATGACACACATGATGGCACCACAAGATCCACACAGTGCAAAGTAGGTGATTCCAGGGAGAGGACTTGGGTCACTCTTACATCCTCTCTTTTCCAGCCAAATCCTGAATCCCTGGCTTTAGGTAGCTTTTAAACCCTTTGCTCTTACTTATGATTCACTCATAATTTTGAATATTTTCTTCTTGCTTTCTGCTTACAGCAAGACTCAAGGCTAAAGTGGCTACTCAACACACCTGTCCCCTCCACAATACCTGTGGAGTTTGTGAGGTAGGTAAGAAGTGCCCTGCTTGGCCTAAAGCTTGCACATTTCTGACAGATCTCAGCGTAGCTGATAGAGCAAGTGGCTGAGTGCTCCTCCAGGACACTGATTGCAAAAACACACCAGAGTAAAGCTGACAGTTCATAACTCTGTCTGCACTATCTTATTCCCTTATGGGTTTCCTTATTGTATTCAAGGGAAAAAGGATGGGAATTGATAGGAGCATATGAACTACCATGACTTCTACATAAATTTAAAAGGTAATTGTTATCTCTAGTATGAGATAAAAAGACTCAGAAGTAGATTCATCTCTAAAAACTCTCTGTTGCTAAATGGAAAGCAGAGACACCCAATATTGTTACTATGGAAGTCTAATGTAATATCAGAACCACTGATATTTGTAAAACTAGTGGGTTTTTTTCACACTGTTTTCCTTTCAAATCCTGCAGGACTATAAAAATTTCCCATGGGGACCTGCCTGTGGCAAATACAGATTTTCTACGCTATCAGAACAATGAGCAAAAAACCCCCAAACCTGCCTGAAAAAAGAAATGCTACTCATCTCATGAAGGAACATAGCATAGAGGTATGAGATGTCTGTTCCAGGGGCTATTTGGGCAGAGTTCTTTGGCTGTACAAATCTAGGATTAATGAGGAGCAGCAGGGAGGTGACATTTTACCTCTGTGTGATGCTGCTGAGATCAGTAACAGAACAACACGTTCACTCTGGGTGGCCACTGATGCAACAACATCTCGAGAAACTGGAAAGCATATAGAAAATAGCGGCAAACTAACTAAAAGCACAGGAAAAAAAAGGCCTTTATGTCTTTTTCTCCTGACAAATGTAAAGTTTTCAGCCTGTTTCATTTAAGTAAAATATTAAAAAACAACACTTCACCCTCATGGTAGTGCTTATGCTATGTCATGGAGAGCTTTTCCATCCAGTAGTGAAACATGATAACAGGACTCAGTGGCTGAAATGATCATAATTAGGAAAACTCAAATAGGAAAATATGCGTGATTTTTAATAATGACAAAGCTTTAACAACTGCCAAACATTACCAGGTAAGATTCTGGATTTACCATTTTGTAGTGTTTTTCAACCAATACAGAGTACACTGCTTTAAGTATGTCATTGAACTCCATGTAGGGATGGCTTAGGTTACTCGGCATCAGCCCCTTCCTGGGGTTAGCTCAGACTGTAAGCACTTGCCCTGCACAACAGGGAATCTCCAGAGGATTGCCACTCCATGTCACCTCACACGAAGCACAGGTAAACCCAGAGCAGTCTGGAATTTCTGCCAGTTGCACCACAGTGGGACACGCCATCCCCGGAGCAGTGGGGCCACACTTTTCACAGGGAGGCACTGGTTTGGAAACAGAACTAGCAGAGATCAGCTGCTGGAACTGTGTATTGCAAAGGACAACTTTTCTCTTGGAGTCCACAGAGCTGGAGTGCTGAGACAAATAAGAATTTTCTCGGTCTCCTTCTATGTAACAGTTCAGCACATTCTGTAGTCAGCTCTCCAATTTCTCCCCGCAATATGAAAGGTCTGTTCAGCTGGGGACAGTGAATGCTCTCACAGCCCTTTAGTGTGGCTCCGGGATAATACCTCGCCTAGATCCCAAGCTTGCAGAGTCTGGAGCTAGCAGAAGTGTGCTAAAATGCTGCCACCTTGTGCTGGTTTGGCAGCACACCTCGGCTGAGCATTCCGCTGGCATCGCCCCGGGATTCGATGCTGTGTCCCGGCACAGCCCTGTCCGGAGGCAGCGCAGGGGACCTGCACCCCAGATCCATCCTTCCACCACAGCTTTCCTGGCTGCAGAAACGGAGAGGGAGCCAGAAACCCCCCTCAATTTCAGCCTCCCGTCTGAACTTACCAACAACTCAGGAAAGGAAGACTGATTCGAACCAGGAAACTTATAATGAAGTTAAAGAGATGCAACTCATTCCTGTAACTCTCCATTTTGGTGGCATTAATACCATAAATACTGAACAAATCTCCTGGTTTCATATTGGCAGGAACCTTCTGAGATGCAGAATACACATATTTAGCCTAATTCACTGCTTTAATTCACCAGTGTTTTAAGCAGAACAAAACCTAATTCCTAAGGATGCACCTAAGTTTCAAGAGGGAACTCAGGGCTTCCCAGTGGCAGGATGATTTATCTGGTTTTAGTCTTAAGAATTAGCACTCTCCACCCTCTCTAAACTGTGCTTCATCCTGCTATGAGTTGCCTTTAATTCACTTTGTGTCCATAAACCAGCCCATCCCATCGCCTCCTTTAATGGTTAATCAGTAGCAGTGCCAAGTTTCTCCCATGGTGTAACACTGCTCTCTGACACTCTCCTTATTTAAGCAGAAAATAGAAAAGTTTGCAATAACCTGGAGATATTTTTCTTAGTATCTGATCAGTAGATCCGGCACAAATTAGCATTTGAAAGTTATGTGTGTGAAATGTGAAGTACTATATTATGATGAGCTAAATGTTATTTCATCAGACAGTTATTCAGAAGGCTAAAGAGCTTGTTTCCTTTGACCCAAGAGGGAAATCTGTCATCAGGGGACTCTTATAGTCTAAAGCTTTGTAAGATTTAGATTTCAGTCAGGACAGTATAAATTCTTACTGTCACTGCTCTGGCTGCTGCCCCTTGGCACTGACACTGTTTTGACAGCAAAGCTTAAGGCTGGTTGGCAGTGTGTGAGTGTCTCTGGTACCTGCTCCTGGACCTCTTCTCCAGGAACAAGGAACAGATGAGGACAAAGCTGTAGAACTGCTGAGCATCTCCTGTGAAGCTGCTGGAAACTGCAAGACCTGGGTGCTTTCAAGATGGTAGAAAGACTGCTAAGTGACTCAAAACAGATACTGCACAGTTTATTCTGGTGAAACTTAATAAACCCTTTGCACAAAATACTTCAGTGTGAATCATCCATAAGGTCACATTTACCCCCCTTATTTCTTGCTCTTCAAAAATCTAACTGTGCTAAACACACACAGAAATAAGCAAGCACAGAGATATCTCCTGATTTAAGTGGAGTACTGACATTAATATTTTTTCCCTGTTGCATTTAGAGCTGATCAATTGAAACACAACTTACTTTCAGACAATTCTGCTAATGTTAGGTGGTATTAATATGTTGTTATTGATCACTTGTTTGCAAAGCTGATTTTGCTAGAATTTGCAAATTGCAACACTAGTGTTTAGATAATCTTTGGATACTGGTGGTACACTTGTGCATAAGTGTGCTAGTCTGTGTCTGAGACAGCAAGGGGAACTGTAATGCCTGTGTTTTATAGCTTAAAGTGCTGGGTTGTTAGTCATATTTGGGATCAGAGCATCTCTAGTCTTTTGTCATCTTCACTAGTGAGATTACAGAAGTGAATGAGACAGCAGGGAGGAGAAGGGAGCAGGGTGCTTTTCACTAATAAGAGAAAAGCAGAGGGAGAACATAAAGTTACACTGAATTTTTGGTCTCTTTGTTCCTCATTGCTCCTAAGAAGGATGTGTGTTACCTGCTCCCATCATCTCTCCTTTCCCCTACAGAGGGGCTTCTGACTAAAGGGACCCGTGCCAGGACCCTACAGTGGTGTATTTGCCTGCCTCCTCCACTTGATTTGTAGGGAAAGTCAATCTTTAGGCAGCTCTTGTTGCTCTTGCCTACTCCATGCCATTTGCTTCTCTTGCAGCCTCTCCATTCATGCTCAGCTCCCAGATTCCACTGAAAACCATCACAAGCTGGACTTTCCCAGACTAATTCCTTTGTGTGTACAGTGAACTCCTGAACACTGGCACCCATTTCTAAGATTTCATTCCTTCCCTTTGCTTGCCAGGCATTGTTATGATCATTTCACTATGAGCCTTATGGCTCCTGGTGGTTTCTACGCACCCTGGTTTCTGAAATGATCAGGAAGGGATCTCTACATCGCCATTCACATGTAGGGATCTAGTGGGCATCTGTCCTGCCATCCACTGACCTCTGCAGATGTAACAAAGTTCAGGTACCCCAGGTGTATGAGATGGACTGAAAAGCTATGACAGCTGAACATCCTGAGGCGAGGAAAGCTGTGTCTTCTCCTGATTTTAAAACATTTATGGTTTTATACTTTTGTTTGTTTGTTTCCTCTGCCTGCACAGGCTAAATGTGGATGCTCCAGTCTTAGCATTTAATAAATGTTTGAGTTCCCTGGCCCTTTTGATCAGGGTGTGAAAAGTAGCCAACAGTCAGTTTTACACTAACAATGATTTACTTATCTCCATAAATATGCCAGTAGGTGTCCAGGAGCATATGAACTATTTATCTCTCGAGGAGTGTGAGGTGAAGATCTTTGCCCCAGGATCTTGGTCAGACATTCAGGACATTTCTCAGGATGTCAATTGCCTTTGTATCATATCTGTGATGCTGCAACAAGAAAGGTGAGATAAGCCAGGCAGAACAAAAAGACATTTTCTGATTCTTTATGCTATCTGGGTTTACCTAGTGCAAGTACTATATTATTCATAATTCATTTTTCATACGCTGAAGGGAAATCCTGAGCTATAGACAAGAAGTTAAGGTGTGGGAAAAAAAATTTGAATTTTCAGTTATAGGTATTTCTGGAAGGGGTAGATGTGGCTTCTAAAATATGATAGTGTTGAAATACTTTGTGTGAAGAGTATTTATGAGTACAAAACTGCAACTGGTGTCAGGTTGAACAACTGGTTCATCAAACCTATGCAAAGAAAAAAATATACAAGTAGATGTTTTATTTTCTGTTTGTTGAAGAGAACTCCAGTTCTATTTTTTTTTTTCAATTGTCAAAAGGCTATTTATTCTCATTGCAGTGGAATAGGATACAAATAAGCAATTATTTAAAGCACGGAGGCTAGAAATGTTTTGGTAAAGTGTGTGCTCACTTTCACTTTGCTGACATAATTATTCCTTCTACAAAATTTTATCTTTCTTGTTTTCTAAATGCTAAACTTAGAAATTATAAAAAAATAGCAAACCAGTACTAAGAACTTTACCAAGGCTGTTCTTCCCCACTAATTCATTTAAGATGTGTTACAAATAAGTCCATTATTTTTAACAGAGCAAGTTGCTGTCTTGAATTGTAAGAGAAAATGAACACAGCATTTGACTGGGGAGAGAAAGAGGCTTAAACGCGGGAGATCATCAGAGGTGTTGAAAGGAGGCAGCTGGCAAAGTAGCTTACATCTTCTGCTAAGCTTCACTTGCCTTTCTCAGAGAGTTCGTAGGATTGACTGAAACTGTGTTTGATCCCTGGCATCCTCCCTCAGCCCTGCCTGGAAACAAATACAGCACTGCTCCTTGTGCAGGGGCATTCTGCAAGACCCTGCAGGAAAGCAGGTTTAGCAGGAGATGCTGGGGCAGGGGAAGTGATGCCCTGAGGCATTCACAGCTTCATCAGACCTATCAGTTCAATCTCTTCCAGATTCACCAAAATGACAGCTGTTCCCTAAGTGCCTCTGAAGTTTGGTGGCACCAAAGCACATGAAGAGGCTCTGTGTTCCTCATTGGAAAGAGGGCTCCTAGGCATTTCTGAGTGACAGAGTACAGAGCTGGCTAGCATTCAGTCACTTGGAGCAGAAGCATCTTGGGGAGAATGCCTTTGCAAAAGATAGTGCATAGATACAAAATGTAATAAATCAGCACAGACACTGAAATATATTGAAAAAGCACCTTCACTTCAGCTGTGATCCTGAACTTCATCCTATTGACTGACTTATTCTTGTCTATTACTTTACACAACTTTTTTTCCCTTCATCATGTGCTTTCAAGATCTGGGGTGTAGTGTTTCATGGATTAGAAATTCCTGTTGTCCATGTACCCATACCCTTCTTTATTTAGGTTCTTTCTGAAGCACTTTACACAGTGCTTTAACACCACTTTTGTTGCTCTTTCTCTTCTTCTGATAATATTTTTTTTTAATTACTGTCATATATGTATGCAATGGAGAAAAGTTCAGTCCTATTGAAGTAAAATTGAGGAATGAGCCACAATGAATTCTGAAGGCAGAGTTGGTTTTTTTGGTTGATTAAAGCCTTGCACATGCCCAAAGACAATGATGATGATGATGATTATGGATGTCACATACTAATAGTAGAAAAGCATCTAAATTGAGCCACATGTGTTGCTGAACTTTGTGGATGCAGCAGGTACGTCTCTCAGAAAATGTACAAAACACTCAGAAAAGAGGCAGAAGAGTTGCAACAATTTTTCCAGCCATTTCCTTTGCTGAAAGAGGAGCATCACTCTGTCTCCATGACCTTGTCTCTGCAGCTGCACTGTTTTTTGATGCTTCAGTTTTCCTAATCATTGGAATTGTTCTCTCTACTGTGTATGATGCATTTAGAGTCCTGGCAGAGGAGATTAATCATTACTAATGTGGGGATGTTAAACACAAAGGAGACAAACCTGGATGGTAGCATGAATTTGATATATCCAGTCAAACATGATCTATCTCATTTTCTCTAAATTAATTATTACAGAATAAAATTTACACCCTCAAGAAGCTGAGGACAAAAATTGAACTTGCCTTAAAATTGCTAATGTCTAGAGGAATGCATATTCAGCACTTCATATGTAATTGCATTTAATTTCCTTTTGGTCGAGTATGACGTTTTCTTT
This sequence comes from Melozone crissalis, assembly GCF_028551555.1. Classification (NCBI taxonomy): domain Eukaryota; kingdom Metazoa; phylum Chordata; class Aves; order Passeriformes; family Passerellidae; genus Melozone; species Melozone crissalis. Next base: position 28,810,039 of record NW_026535782.1, on the reverse strand, counting down.
ACAAAATATCCAAAAGAAATTTACAGGCAATTTTTTTTTTAATAGCTGCCTAAAATGCCTCATTGCCCCTTCCCTGGTGTGAGGCATCTTAACTATCCGGGTGGTAGTTAATCCTCAGGCACAATATGATATGAAATTCCCCAGGACCATGGTGTGTTGCTGCACTATGGAAGTCACAGAGTATCCAACTGGTCCTAAAAGGAAAGAAATACAGGTTTGCATAGTCCAGATATTTTTGTGGAAGTTGCTTTTCATTGTTTGTATAATGGGTGGGAAAAAAACACATACTGGGGAAGAAGATTGATTTTGACAAAAATTTCCTCTGATTCAGGGTAGAATTTCTGATCTAGTAGGTGAAAACTACTTTGTGATGAGATACATCATTCATCCTGATTTGTGAAAAGTCCTCAATATTTAGCAGAGATCCAGTAAAGTAGGGATTTAGACCTGAGGCAGTCCAAAGGCAAGATAAAGAGTCGAATAATAAGGCAATTAACACTTGTATTGTGTTATCAAAAGCTGTCTTACCAAAATGAAATTTCATAATGTTGAGAAGCCAGCAAAAAAAAGGAGAAATATTTCACTTTTTTTTTCATTACATGGGGATCATATTTTTTTGCACTATCTAGATCTGAACACAGAATAGCTTGTCAGAAGCTTTCAGTGCAGGGACATAATGCTGAGTTGTTTTTACACACAGTAGCTTAATATTTTTATTAATGAAAGAAAAATAGCATTCAACAGTTAAAAGAAGACATTCCATGTTCATTTAGGTACAAATTACTGTTCATTCATAAATCACTAGCAAATCCAGAGGACACCACAAGTTAGATTTTAAAATGGGAACCTGTTCCTAAAAGCAAAGAACCACACTTTTGGAAGGGCAAAAATATCCAAACTTTGAAAATCAGCCTCTCTAAGGCATCCTAAGGCATCTCTAAGGCATAAGGCGCAAAATCTAGATATCCAAAATCATAAGTCTTGGTCAAGTCATTCACACTCTGGTCAGAGCTTAGGTACCCTAAGCAACACCATCTATATGTGACAGCAGATATGGATCTACGACATTGACACAACAGAAAAAATACATTAAATATTTGTATCGCAGTCAAAACAATTAAAAAAACAAAATAAAAAGACAAATTTTAATTTTTATTTGACTTTTGTTGTCAAGACAAAATATATTAAAAATAAATAATATAGACATAAAAATTTGAGAAAAATAAATTACCATGCATCAGAAGTCTCACATGTAGAAGGCATAAATGATTATTAGGACACTGCAGAAGCTGGGTTAAGATTGGTTATGAAGTTAGGGAGAAATCTCCTTCCACTCTGCATTATTTGGAAATTTCTGAGTGATTTATACCCCAACTGCCTTATTTACATGGTATGTTTCTGGACAAGTCAAAACCAGATTAATCTTAAAGCGAAATAGTCTGCAGGTTGGGAAGGAACGAATCATACTACGCCAGGGATTTGTGGCAGCTCTCATACTGATGGATTACAAGCCACCCTCCAGATTATGTGTGCATAAATCACTCCAGCCAGCCTTGCCTTTCAGACCCACACTGTGACAGAAAGCAAGGTCAGAGTGATGCAGCCAGCATTCAACAGTGCAGATTAATCGGGAGAATGAGTTTGTTCTCATAGCTCTGGTGGGTGACATGGGATTGTTAATTAATGCACGTGATTAGGCCATCAGCAATGGCTCTGCATATGCTCTAGCAGGAATTAAAGGAATGAGAATATCCTCCCTAGCACAATGAATGAAGATGCTGCACTGTTTTTGTAATGTAAAGCATTTGTATTTGGAGTTCCCACCTGCAGTACTGCAAGGAAGCTGGCTCTGCTACAGGGAGCTGTGCTCCGGAAAACATTTCAAAGTCAGGGACGTTGTGTTTTTATAAGTTTGTGCTGTTGAAATAAATATGTGACAGAGAGTACGACAAGCCTACAAGTCTAAATTAGGATGCTACATATAATGGTTATCAGCCACTCTTAAGAGTCAGAAATAGAAGTTTTACTAAAAGCAACTTTCTCAAAAGAAAATTAGAAGAATGTTGCAAGATGAATGACCAAACATTTTGACTACAAAAAGGAAGAAACATTTTTTAATTTAGTGAAAATGAAAGAAAGGAATAAAGGGAAATAAGAGAGGACAAGTGAGAGAAGAACAGTTTTCTGAAATTTTGTTTTCTGACAGGTGTCTTCGTACATTCATAAATGTGAAACTGATAACCCAAGAACATCAATTGCATATGAAGGGCAATTTATATAGAGCTTTGTGACTTTTTAATCATATTCAGTAGACTCATCCTTGCTATGGACTTGTTTTGTTCTTCACAGTCCAGTTGTGATCAACCTGCAAGACACTAAAACCCACTAGACAGGGACACATATTAGAAAAACTCTGCTAAAATCAGCACATTTTTACCCTTTTTCTTCCAAATATTTTTAAGCTATTAATTTCTGTGTTTAAAAAAAAAAAAGAAAATTACAAAGATGTGAGACCATAAAACCATGAGACACAATCCTCAAATGCCAAATTCTCTCTCACCCTGCCCTTTGCATTTGCTCCTTCCCAGGAGCCAGCTTTGTCGGTTTTCAGCACAAATCTGTGCTCTCTCAGTTACAGAATAGAGTGCATGTAGGATTTAGAGTATCAGGGAGATAGATAGCTATCATCTGCATTAAGGTATTTGGGATATAAATCTCTACCTATTGGCATTAAAAGTGGAATCATAGAGAAAAACTTCAGGTGATGATGGTCTGACACCTACTCTCATTCCTGGTATGATTTATTTTTATTCTGGATTAGTACTAGTCTGGTCCTGTGGTCTAAATTCCCATTTATAGATGGACTGCACTATGTGAAATCTTGAAGATTTTGCTCCTGTTTATTCTTCTCCTAAAAGCAGTTCTCTTCATGCACTCCAAATATTTCCCAGCACAATAAATAGAGGCCCTGGGATGGTTACTTCAGAAGGGTACTTCTGCTTGCCACTAAAAACAATATATAGACAATATATAGAGAGATGTATGTGTATGAAGTCTAGCAAAAGAAAACAGTTGAGCAGAGTCACTGAAGCTAAGGACAGAAAATATTGTACTGAAAGCTGCGTCTTAAACCTCGTAAGAATTACGTCTTAGTCTGATGTTAAGAAAGAAATTTGCCACCATTTAGAATCTCAGTGCATTATAATTGTCTCTAAATAGAGATGTGTTCTCAAATACTTAGTAAACAGTTTTTCTTAACCTTATACGGTGGGCTGTAAACTTATGACACAATATTTAAATATTTTATTATTTACACAGTAGAGCTTGGTTTTTTTGGTTTTTTTGGGTTTTTTTTGAGAATTAAAGACCTGCTTACATTACTGTATGACAAGCACAGTTAAAAACAGAAGGTCAATTATATGAGCAAGGAACTACTGGATGGAGAAGACAAGTTGCTCTCTTACTTGACTAGTTCATGCAAAGTCTCTAAGGTCTTTAACAGGTTGGCCTAGACCTAACACACCTTTATTATGAAACCTAAGTTTCCTTTATTGCTCACTTGTGGTTTCTACTAATTTTTAAGCTGTAGAAATAGTAGAGGAACATGTGCTCCACCCTCCAACATCTTAAGATGCAAATTCTAAATCAGAAGCTCCTTTAATTCACTGCTTACAGATCTGAAAGCTCTTTTGCCTGGGGCTCGTGCTGCTGTTGCTGTCCTCTGAGGCACTTGAGAGCATTTCTGTACTCCCAGGACTTCCTTAAATGTTGTATTAAATGTCCATCTGCAAATTTCCTCCTCTGCTCTGACGTTATTAGCCTTTAGATCTTCAAATCAGGTTGTGATACTCATGTTGCTGGAAAAGCTCATCATAGGAGAACCCGCTCCCACTGGTTTTTGCAGCAGCTTCCAAGCTGAAAGTGTTTCTCTGGGAGAGCTACAAGATGCTTGTACATCTTTTAAGAGCATGTCATGAGAAAATCCAGGCATTTTTGCGAAGTGCATGAAGTGCTTATTACTTCTTGGCTTATTTCCCCAGGGGCCCATTTTGTACTTTGGGACTTTTTAGATGGCATTTTCTCCCTCATTGCCAAAAAACACTTTTTATTCTTCATCTCATTTCATGCGCAATGAACAGACAGACCTTGGCAAAATGAACATTGCTACTGACTTCACATGTAGCATAGATATTTGAATACACACACTGCTAGCTTTAGCCCTTCTTAAGTGCCTGACTTTGAAAAAATGGAAAGTGGCAACATTTTTTTCAACCAGCTACTTTTGCATTTCACATATTTCAGAAATAATGGGAGAGAGAGTATGTTCTGTCCTGTGCTACCAGCAGTTGGAAAAATTAAAGTTGCTGTTGTGTCAGAACCAAACAGAAGCTTAAAATAATTTGTTAGCTTTAGTCAATACAGTGAGAATTTCCATGTCTATATACAAGTTTATGAAGCTTGTGGGCTGAAGGAGACTTGGAAGAACTGTGTTCTAATCCTGTCAACTCCTCTTGTTAACCATGGAAACATGGCTTTCATCCTTCTTCTTCCCACTTGGTGTCTGTTTTGTCAGAATACAGCTTTAGCTGTCTCACAGCGAAGGCATATTTCAGCTGGTTCAGAAACCTTTAGTGCTATAGCACTATAGCAAAACAAAGAAATGTAAGTGTCAGGGATTGTACCTGCACTTGCGAAGTGAAAACTTGGCTTCCATCTTTTCTTTCTTTTTATCAGCATACATTGGTCACTATATTCAAGTAAAATCATGAAAGGGGAAGTGAAATCAGGGATATAATCTGTACTTAGTATTTGACAATAGATTAGTGTAGAAAATGATTTAGAGATTGCAGTTCAACTTCATTTAACAGTGAACATATTTTAGAGAAAATCCTAATGATGGTTCAGGGATGTTTTATCCCCTAGCCTGTCCTATACTCTACATTTTAAGTCATTATTCTGCTATCTTTAAAATTGTGGAATCGTAATATGCAGAGTTGGAAGACACCAATAAAGAATCACCAAGGCCAACTCCAGGCCCTGTACAGGACACCCCAGGAATCTCACTATGTGCCTGAGAGCATTGTCCAAATGCTTCTTGAATTCTGGCAGGCTTGGTGCTGTGAGCACTGCCCTGGGTAGCTTGTCCCAGTGCCCAACCACCCTCTGGGTGAAGAACCTTTTCTTGATATACAACCTAAACCTCCCTTGACACAACTTCATGCTATTTCTTTTTTGTTTTTTAACAATGAAGTCATAAGATAAAATGTAGATTAGACTGTTTCTGAGGACTGCTTCATTTTAATCCTAATCATAAATATAATCACAAGCAAAACCAGACACTATTTTCACTGTTTCTCTCTTCCTGTTATAGACTTGGTTTTAATCTTCACAGCTTCTGGCTCCGTGGATTAGCTATCAATGAAATTCATAAGTATAAAACAAGCAAAAAAAGCATCACTGAAACTAAATGGATGAAACTGAGAAAAGGTGTCAGGTCACAGTGAGGTAACTAAGCAACAGTGAAACATTTTGGAGGTGATGACTTCAGGAAAACAGGGAAGATCTGAGCTCAGATTGGTCCTTTTACGTGTCAAATGCCTATCCAAGGGGCATGGGTTATCTTCCCAGTTTCTCTAAAGTCCCTTTACAGTCATTCAGTGCGAGGAGACCACCAACATGCCCAGTAATGGTGTCAGTGCCCTGAGATATGAATAGCTTCTCTGGGTCACCCAACACACACCACGGTGCTCTAATGCTTCCAGAGGCTGCTTGTTCTCCAGAGTGTGAGACAGTGAAAAAGACCTGCAAAACCATCAAAAAGGAGCCTTACAACCCCCTAAGTAATTCAATACTTACCAATTCTGGTATTTCAAAGACCCATTGAAATTGCAAAGAAATTTCAGAATGGGAATTGAGGTTTTGGTGTTTTTTTTGTTGTTTGTTTGGTTTTGTTTTGGTTTTGTTTTGGTTTTGGCAATTCAATCTGTCATATTCATGAATGCTAGAATTTGTCCTTCTCTTCTTTAAACAAAACACTTGAAAAGAGGGAAAAGAGACTACAGAATGTATTTAATGACCTTGTGCTAACAGAAGTATTGACATTTATTAGTCACTAAACAATAATTGGTGCTCTTCTTCCCTTTTGACTATTTTCTCTTTTATATGAGCATGCTTCTGTTTTACTGTGAAGAGTTTTCTATGATTTCTGACAAATAAATGCAGAGCTGCTTAGTGTGAATTTAATTAAAATTAGTGTGTTGATTGCACAGGAGAATAAAGTTTAGATAAAATTTAGTCACAAATGTTAATGGAGGTTAAAGATCAAACAGGAAAAGGGAAGCTGTTTTTTGCTGATAAAAATTAGTTCTGGATAAACCTTCCACAGAAATAGTTGATGTTCTAAAAATAAACAAAATCTTCAAAATCTTTGCCGACTAAATTCACCTGTAAACATATATTAAAATCTTCAGTCTGACTTCCCTCCTCACTTTTTCCTTACCCATAATAGATACCATTAATCATGAGTAAGAGCTGTATATTTTGTTCAATTTGTAATTCATCAAGGAAAAGGTGTTCCAAAATCACCCCAGTATTAGACAGTATTTTTTTTTAACCCTCACTGTGAAAAAATAGTAAAGAAATGAACAAGCTCAGGTTTATTAGGACACAGTTCAAAGAGTCAGATAACCTTTCTAACACTCCAAAGCTGTGGATCTGAGGCTTGCTTACTGTGGCTGCTTTTCTGGGAAGCACTCAGAAAAGTTACTCAGGGATCATTTCAGGTCTGTAAACATCAGGGCAGGTAGAAGAAGAGCTGGATGGAGTCTTTGTAGTAGGACTGCATATTTTCCCCTGTGCATGGAGGACCAAAGTCAAGTATTGAGCAAGGCTCAGGCTGTCTGTCAGAACAACAGACCAAAGGCAACCCAGCTTGAGGACTCTCTGTTAAATAAAGGAAGATCCTAATGCTGACAAATTAACCAGTCTCAATGATGGAAAGCACCTGCCCTTCATTAGCTGTGACACTGTATTCTTCATTTGACACCTCAGGCAAGCACAACATAAGCAGCCTGAAAGGGTGCCAGTAATTGATTTGAAGTGCTATTGGGTAAGCTACCAATTTTTAACCATTTTGTGGGCATTACACTATGAATCAATGCTTCTTTGGATGCCTTAAAAGTTACCAACAAAAATATGGAAGCCATATATAAGTAGCTGAACTGCCCTCTGATTTAGACAATGACTTGTTACTACTTCAGTCTCAAATTAGAAATGCTGAGATCTGATGGCTTTTCAGCTCTGTAAATCCCTGAACAGTGCCTGCAATACAGTGCTGAAGGGTGTGATTCCTTCCCTGGGGGACACTACAGCTTTGTGAATCTTTAGTTCCTGGAAAGGAGCCTGGGGGCAGTGCACTCTGCAGAAGGGAAGGCCAAATGCTCCAGAGAGAGATTCATGTAGAGCAAAGGGGAAATTGTTGTGAGGTTAAGTGTCAGAATAGACTAACAGACACCTGAGGGACAATAGGACAGGTGACATGCCGTAGTGCAGAGGACATGTGAGGGTGAGGTGCACAGGCTGCTCTGTGTTATGACTTCCCTCCTCAGCTCTTTCCAAGACCTCTGTAGCACGGATTTAAGGGACTTACATTTTCTCTGATCATGGTATCCAGTAGCAACCAGCACTCCCCAGATACAATTCCCCCTGGTGTGCCAAAAGTTTGGAAGACAAAAATTTAGTAAGGATGAACAAAATAAGTTTGTACATCACAGAAGGGTTTATTTACCAACCAAAAAATACACATCTCATGATGACAAAGTACACTAGAAAGATATAAAATAGCATGAGTGTTTAAAAAGTAGTTAGAAGTAAAAGTTGAGGTGTCAATATTCAGTTCTTCCCTGGAATATTTCAGGGTATATTACTATCACAATGTTAGAAATTAGGAAGAATCTTTCTTAGCAATCCATATGAACATGTTCTGCTGTTTAGGCTTCTTGTTTCTCTTTGGTGTGATTATTGATCTTTGTCAGGCATAGGCTTAAAAATGCAGTCACTTGTGCTTAATACATCACTGTACAGAAGTATTTGATTACAAGGATCATGTAGTTTCTCAAATAAAGGAACAGATAATCTGCAACAGAATGACCCTATTATTAATAATCACAACAGGGGAAGTCTGGCTTTAAACATAGTGCACTAAAATCAAACCAAAAAAAAGAAATATTTCATTTTTTCCCTCTCTATTGTCAGAAGGGTTTTTTGTATTAGAGGAAGTACATTTTGACCAAAGCATCAGTCTGCTTCATTAGCTGTCCAAGTAGTGGAACTGAACAAATAATGTTGTTGCTATGGGCTACTTTGACTAGGAGTGATATGGGATGCTCACTATGAAATTTCTATCTGTCTTAGTGAATGAACTGACAAAAGCACAACATGGTGTCAGGATGAGTGGCTTGTCGTCATTCAGCAATTCTACCACAGCCCTGTGGATGAAAAAGTGACAAGATACAGTTCAGATGTGTGCTGTCTCTGCTCCTGATTAAGGAAGGATTAACCAAAGTAATGCAATGGGCATTTATTTAATCCTCAGCTTCAGTATCAGGAAAATGGATTTGTATACCTGCTCTTCCTTTGGTCAGTTTTAGCTATGAAAAGAGGAGAAGAGAAAGAAAGAATCCCTGATCATACAGCTGTAATTTGGCCAGTCAAATGAGCAAATATACAACAGCTGTCATGTAATTAGGCTCTTCTGTGATTAGGAAGGAGAAACTGGAGAGAACAACAGAAGTCTTAGGTATGTCTGAAAGAAGAGAAGGACCTGGCATTCATCTTCCATTCAGGACTAATTAAGCATATTTGATCCCTTGAAAGGTCTTTTGTGAAGCCATCCTGCATCTCTGTGACTTCAGATAAAATGTCTGTCAAATGTTGGTGTTAAAATACTTGAAGAGAAAGTAATGAGCAGCACAGCCAGCTGCTCCCTGGGCGTCAACTGTTGTGGTGGTTATTTTAGGATCATCTAATTCACAGGCTGTGTCTGCACAGCTGAGCTGGGAATATCACCGAGCCTTCCCGGCACAATTACACTGACCATTCTGTTGGGATAAAGGCTCAGTTGGGTACAGTAATACAGCTGGAGTAAAAACCAACTAACTGCAGGCATAAAATTAAGTCCTATAAAGGAGTGTGGATAAAGAGTGTTAGCAGAAACTGAAAAGGGTTTTCATTCAGTTCCTGACTGAATCATTTAACTTCAGCTGAAAGTGGTGTAAAAAATCAGCAGAAAATAGTTAAATAGCCTGAGCAATTAACAAAATTTTCAAGGTCCAGTCTAAAATCTTTGGCTTGATGTGCATTTGTATAGCCAGAACCTGATCTGACTTTTTGTCATGGTCTCAGCTTTCTAATTAGACTACCACATCCCTTGTAAATGGGTTGGAGAAGAGAGAAAGAAGAAATGAGGAATGTGATGAAGAGAATCCTGCTTTTAGAATTGTTCCAAATCCCTCTTATGCAACTTGTGCTGTGATGTGCTAATTCCCATGTACCAGTATACAGAGGCAAAAAAACCCAGCTAATGCAGATGCATTTCAGAGCTCATGCTCAAAGCTCCTGTTCTCTGTGGCTTCCCATGTCCACACTCTTCTAAGTGAGGTCTTCTTGGTTAGATCAAACAGATATTAGTATCAGAGGCATAGCCACTCTAAACCTCTTTTAAAATAGCTTGGGGACTAGTCTTCGTGAGTCTGCTGGTGAAATAAATATAGCATGGATATAGGGTTTGGGTATCCTACAGGTCTTCTTCTTCTGGCCAGTGTTTGGGACCTTTGAGCACTTCCTGTGTCCTAACACTGTGTGTTCTCCCGTCAAATGCTGTCTGTGGCTGAAGAAGACTCCAAACCATAAAATTTTTCTTCCTTATTCTCATTTCAGGGAAACTTGGCACATAAGCTTGAAAGAAATCATGGTACCTTTCTTTCCTGGATTACCAGGAAATTCAGTGTTCTGCATACTCATGGGGGATGAAGGACCCTCTCAGTTTATACCAGTCTCAGCCTCATGTTGCTTCTGTTTTATTCCATGGTTTATGAGTCAGTCCTTTTGTATCTGTCTCTCTGGATCATCTTTTGCAACAGCAAATTGCAACTTCTCTTTGTGTGCTGTGACTTAGAAATGTTTATTTTCTTCAAAGCCCTTTCACTCCTGGGGACCCTTATTCCTGTTGCTCCTATTTCTATGCTTTAAAGACCTTGGTTCTCCTAGTTAGTTTGCTGAATAACCACAGTCTCTATTGCATAGATTGTCTTCCTAAAGGTTAAAGAGGATAGAAAAAGAAATATTTAATTAGCAGCTAAATTATAGTTATAGAAGCAGCTAGTTATAGAAGCAGCTAAGCAAAAGGGAGATCCATAAAAAGGACACCTAGTAAGGGGAAAAGATGTTGACATAGTAAGTGTACAAAATTATAAATTTTAAGGGTGTGAAACTAAATCCTATAATGAAACTATATATGATTTTGCTCCATATGAAATCAAACTTGGCCCTGAAAAAGGGAAATTGAGGTAGACTAAAATCATTGGCAGTATAAGCTTGGAAATACTGCGCAGCAAGAGAGGTAAAGAAATATCAGCTAAGCTTTGACAGTTTTTCATTTAATATTCACTTCTGCTGGAATCTGCTGCATCTCTTTTCATTCTGCTAAAGGCAGGATCTTGCTGAGAGGTAAAATACAGCAGGTTCTTCTTGCAAATTGAGACCATAAATCAATTATGTATGTAAATATTTTATGAAAGTATGTTTCTGCCAACAAAATTCTATCTGGAATGAACCTCTGGGGAGGAATAAAGCAACCTGAATCAGTTATTTTTTCCTTCTGCACTGCATTGGACTCCTGGGGGTACCTTTGCAAAAGGAGGCTGTTTTCCCTATTTATTTCTTTGTAACTTAGATGTTGAGCATCAGCAGCTGATGTCCCTGCTTTTGTTGCCACCCCAGACCACTCTCATTTTTTCCTACTGTATCTTACCCAGTAAGCAGTTGTTACCTGGAATGCTACTACAAGGGTGGCCAAGCAACTTCTTTTACAAAAGCAACAAACCTGTGGTCAGAACCTTTCTTGCCTGTATTTTTTCCTTGACACTCTTTCTCAGTCAGCCTCAGAACTCTCACCTCTCAGAACAGCTAGCATTGGTGAGGTGGTTCTTCAAGCCTTCATGGAGCCTTGACAAAAATAGCTCACATGTAACCAGCCTCTTAAGTTATTTTAGGATAAGGGACCTTCAGTAAATCCATAGAAGAAAAAGGGTCTTTAAATACTTGATATAAAAATATTAAATAAATAAATAAATAATAATAATGTGGAAATAACTTAAAAGTCAGGGACCTCCTCTGTCCACTGATAGAGAACATCAACTGAAGAAGTAGCAGGAAAAACCAGTTATTCACTGAACATCTCAAATTTCCAAACACCATTTCCTTCAAGATTTTGATGTAATAATTCAGATCTATTTTACCATGAGGGAATGAGGATTCTTCAAGAGGATTAATATTCATATTTAGGGCTTTTCTCATATCCAAATTTCTCATATCCAAATTTCTCATATCCAAATTTCAATAGCACATCAGTTGGAGAGCTAAAGGAATATTTATTGTTCAACAAGACTGACTTTATAACTGAATTTACTGTCTTTTGTGGGGGGAGAAATTGAAAGTCCTTCCGTCAAACACGATAATTTTTAATTAATTTTGTAGCTATCTTTGCATTACTGGATGAAACAATCTAGACAAGCATGTTAACAATTGCCTGCCATATGAAGTTAAGTCACATGAAGATCAAACACAGTCAAGGTTAATCTAAAATACATGGGAATTTTGTTTTAAATGAAATATTACCTACAGGAGACATCTCAAAATTTCTTATAAATGACCAAAAAAAAAAAAAAAATCTCATGGAGAAAGATGTGTTTCAAGAAAGTTCCAAGTATGGTCTATTTTGTAAGTTGGCTGAAAAGCAAAGAATACCATCATGTGAAAACATCAGTTTTGAAGTTTATAGTCTAAGAAGTGATAAATAACTTTTTGAATGCACAATTAAGAAAATATTTATATTACAAGAGTTTATAGTCATGCTAAAAAAAATTGGCAAAAAAAGATAATTTATTATGTGTCTGTTATTAATGAAAATAAACAACTATTCATCAAGTTCTGTCAGCAGAAAACCGACATTTCATCAACAATCATTTTACCCAGCATTGGACTGTAAGATCTATTATCTTACAACAGAGACCCTTGGGCACTAATTTGCTTGCTGCTTACAAGAAGTTGCCTGTGGCAAGGATTAAATTAAGTACGAAGGTTTGAGTTAGACTCAGCATGGAGTTAGACTCTTGGTTTATGAAAGACCACAAACACTATTCACACTGGTAATAATAATTGATAAAGTATTGGTTCAAGCATCTAGTAGAGCCATTAAATCATTTACATTTTGTTGCACTCTCTTGCCAAGAAAAATGTAACTGGAGCTTGTTCAAAGGCTAATGCATGAGCCTTACAGAAAGGTGAAAATCATTGATGAAATATGTAGACAATTACAACAGCTGACACCAGAAGGTTTCCTCCATCTCCAACCCACATGCACGTGCCTGCCCTCCCTGGGCAGATCATGCAGCAGGTAAAATGGTGAAACCTCCTGAGAGGAGGCGCCTGTGGCTCAGATGGGGCTGTGGGATGGGCTGAGAGGGGAAGGGGAAGTAGAGGGATGGGAGGGGATGGGATGGAATGGGATGGGATGGGATGGGATGAGTTGGGAACAGAGGTACTGCAATGGCAGTAGGGGGTGACTGCCCAAGGGGCGGTAGCGTTTTTCAGGGTTTTTCAAAGTTATGGTCCCATTCATGCCCTCAGTAGACACTTCTCTCTTCTCTTCCTCATGCCAGCCCTGTTCTCTGCCCCTGTCCCTCCCACCAGCCTGGGAAGGGGATTTGTGTGTCCTCCCGTTTGGTTTTGGACACCAGGGCCACTAGTCTTTGAAGATGGGACCCTGTTCCTCATGCCCAGAGTTTAATGCTGCAGACTGCAGGAACCATGACCTGAGCTGATGCTAGTAAGGCTCCAGGGATGGCAGCAAGGTAGTGCAGGCTGGAAAGCACACAGTGCTCAGGCTGGTCATAGGGCTGTGCTGCCATGATCTCCATGTGTCCTTGGCTGGCCTGCTGCTGCAGTGCTTGCTTGTTAAACGAAAGCTAGTGAGGTCTTTCTTCACCCTGCTGTGGCCACTGAAGTGACACAAACACAGCATAAAAGAATCCTTTGGAATGGGACTCTTGCCTGTCCTGTTGTGTCTGACCAGGCTGAGTCTGACATGCACACACCACACGTGCCATGGTCATGCTTTTGTCACCTGCAAACCAATGCCTGGGGACATGAATGTGGTAGCTCAGCTGAGAAAACCCTTGAGAAAGGAAATGAAACAGAATTTTTTTGTAGACTGACTCTGTAGAGGCCAGGATACAGAAACTGAATTAATTTCAAATTAATTTGCTGTGCCAGGTTAGTTTCGAGAGCAGTATGCAGCTGAAAACTCAATTCATTTTTCAGATTGCTCTATTGATTTATAAAGCCAAGGACCATATGGAACTTAAATGTATAACTGAATTAGTACCCTGCAGACATACAGGTAAAATGCAGAAAATATTTTATGGTTGGATGAATTACAACACCTGCAGGGATATTCTAATTTATTTAGCTCTCTCTTATATTTTTTTTTCTTAGCAGGGCAGTTGTCAGAAATTTCTTTTAGATATCTTATTTCTCCTACTCACCTTAGAGGAACAGCAAAAAAGGCACCAAATTTATGGTTGTAGGGTGTGCATAAGGTGTGTGGTAAAAAATGTTTAGACTTCCTTTCCTTACATCCCTCTTAATTTATTTATTAAAATTCTAAGTACACAGTTGGCCTTGCAAGGACCACAGCATTACTCACTAAACTTTGCATAATAGTTCAAAAGAAAGGAACTTCATTTCAAGATGATGAATCAGTGATGCTGCAAGTGTGGCTCTTATTTAAGACAAGAACTTAAAACATAAGTTTCCCTCAAAGAACTTAACTATGTGCCAAAGAAACTTAAACCTCATTTTAGGAGTCTAAAAATAAAAGAATTTTTGATGTTCTGTGCCTTTGCGTATATGATTCTTCACCATTTTATCTTCATTAAATTGTATTTTGCTTTTATTTGCCATAAAAATTTGAAATTGCTTCCTTTTCATTGCAATGAATCCTACTTAGTTTTGATATTTTATTTTCTTTCACCCATTCATGTACCTTGTGGCTTCTATTCCAGATCAGAAACAGGACAATTTAACTAATATTTTCATTTCAGTTTTCTAGCTCAGAGAAAGTATCTCATGATTTTTAGTAAAAGTGCTTTCATGATAGAACAGCACGTCATAAAATGCGGATGTGATGACTCACAGACCAATTTGATTTTTTGTAGGCACTTAAGACATAATCCTGGTTGTTAAAATTCTCTTCCTTATAATATTAAAGCTACATGTCTTTTTAAAGCAGGTTAGAGCGATGTGTTACATAAGTGACAGACACCAGATGGCTCCACCTCCTTAGAAATCAGACCTTTGTGCAGCTCGAGCAGGAGGGAAGGTGGCCTTCAGAGAGGGACTGTGGTCAAACCCTGCCTTGGAATTAGGCTGGAATAGACTTGTAAAATTGGTTATGTAAGTTCACGCTTTGTTAGATGTGCTTCAAATCATAGCTAGGGGCAGGGGATATAAAAAATGAAGCATTGAAATTAAGAGAAGAATATAAATTGATGGCCAAACAAGATAAGAAATTCAGTAACAGGTCCAAAACGACAGAAATATGGAAGTTTCTGGTTTAAAGGCCAGATTGGACCTACTTGACCTATTCTCTTCCTTGACGTATAAAGACTCTCCCAAAATTAGTATTTCTTCATTATTATTTTTAATTTAGCTGCTGTGCATCCGGAGGCATCTGAGCATGAAATACGCTTACACAATTCTGCTAACTCTCAAGAAAAATGGTACAGAATATGAAGAAGAGTAAAAAGGTAAATTATTATCTTGATGATATAGCAAAAGACCAGCTTTTTAATGTGTTCTGATGTTAGGGACTAAACCAAACATTTGTTTATGTGTCTTATAGCTATTCTGTTTGTTTCTTCTCATTATGTAAATGGAGGACAGAGAACATTGCAGCCCATTTTGTTGTCATTGTGCTGTACTCAGTGGTTTTGTTACGTACAGATACTGAAAATCAAGGGAAGTACATCAAGGCAATAGACATTATAAAAGTACATGGAAGGAATGAAGAGTCTCAAGAAAACACTGTATCTGCAAATACAAGGATGCTCCTTGGCTGAAAACTGAGTAGAATGATAGAAGACATTTATAAAAAAAACAGATCAAGTACAATTTGAGTGAATATTTAACAGGTGGTGAACTTCTTATGACACGTTTGTACCTTTTGATTTTTAAGTACTAACAACCTGCATAGGAATAATATTATATGACTTATTAAAAGTTTCCTAGGGCACAACTCATCCAAAACTAAGTAGTTAGTTCTTCAGAAAAGAGTGTGGAAGAGAAAGCATGCTCATATTAGAGAGATCCAAGGAAAAGGAAAAAAGGCAATTAAAAAGAAATGAGATAAATCAACTGGACCATTAAATTGAGTCATTTTGTATTCACTTAATTGAATCAGCTGGCAGTTCTCCTAAAATGCCCCTTCTTGATAATGATCACCATCACCCAGGGAGCTTACTTGAAAACCCATGGTCTCAAGGACAGTGGCTGGAAAATGGAATTAAATAGCTCAACCCCACAGCTAGCTACAACTGCCTGTTGCACAGGAAGTCCTTTATTCTTGGCCAGGGAAAGCAAAAATCAAAATGATTGCTGGAGTAATCTGTCTGCCCATGACAGTTTGCACATATATGTGTATGAATGAGATACTTGCCCGCTCAGTTAGGGCAAGTAATAAAACTAGAACCAAAGTTGTTGTGCTCAAGGGTACTCCACTGGAAATTGCACATTTCTGGGCAGACTCTAGTTGGTGCAATACAGTTGCATGTACAATGTACTAATTATTTACAAATGTTGGCTATTTCAATAATGCTTTTTCATGAGCTGCCAAGATTGTGCAGGGGTTGCATCGGCTCCCAGCTTGGCTCCCATTCCTGCTGCCTTGGCAATTTCTTTGTTATTCCTGGCAGTTGGGTTTCTCTTGCCCGGGCAGTGCTTTGCCAGCAAGTTGAATTTATATTGATCTTACCATGCTAAGCACCGTGCTAGCTTAAAGTCTGCAGGAGACTTTCTATTGCTAGGATGAATACTCAAGACGCAAATAAAAGGATTCATTTTGAAATCTGAGACTGGGATATACATATCAATTCATAGAAGAAAATTCTAGTGGTTTTAAACCACACAGATTTGTATCAGGATTATATCATATCCACTTTTTTTTTGTTTTTGTGAGAGTCAGTGTGGTTGAGGGTGGGGAGAATACTGATGTACAGTTAAACTCAGGAAATTAATTATATTTTCTTTTAAAATGGACATAACAATGCAAATATATTTTTCCCCTGCTAGATACCTGGAAACAGCAGAGCTTTCATTTACTTCCTCTTTACAAATACTTTTGACTATGGTCTCATGTTTAATGTTTAAAGAGAAGAAAAATTAGATTTATATTCTTTAATACTGATGTCAGAAGCTAAAATAATAAATAAATTATCATAATTTTGACAGGCACATTACAAGACAAGGTCTCCCAACCCACTTGTCTGCATATAAAACTACCTCTGAGTTTAAAGGGAATTTGAGGCGGACTGACAGGAGAAGAACTTACCCTGTGTTTTAACAGGTCAAACTCAGATCCATTATTCTTTTTTTGTGTTGGCTTTTAATGCTGTCTCTTCTGTATGTGACCTGAAGAAGGACACATGCTCCTGCTAATATTTCCAGCCCCTACAACTCTTTCAATCATTTAGTAAAAGTTATTTTTGCCCTTCAAAGGCAATCTTATGGATGTGTCTAGAATGTCGTGCTCAGACCAGGATCATCTCCAAATTCTCTGTTGCTCATTCAACAGATGCACTCACTCCTTGTATAAGTAGGACTGCAAGTCTTCAGAAATCAGCAGGAAACACCTGGCAGATTCCAATCAACCTCAGTGAACTTTGTGTTTTGTATGAGCAATTTCAAATTCTTGTATTTAAAATACATGATAGATACATAGCTAACTCTCATAAAGACAGGTGACAGGGTTGTGAGTGTGTTCTGTGATTCAGTGGTGTGTTTCCCAATACAGAAAGGAAACCTGGAAAGATGGCTGAGAAAAATGTAAACCAGCATATAGCACAAAATTAATATAAATTACACTCCCCAGAAGAGTATGTGAATAGGCAGATGCTATAGAGGGCAACTCCATTGAACTGCTTATTACAGAATAAATGATAGCATCAAAAAGTAATACAGCTCAACGATATAGGTCATTGACTTAGACATCTCTGCTGGGAATGATTAAAGGGGCATTTAGCCCCACTAGTTGACTCTCTAGGGTGCTGAAAAACATCACATCAATACAAATCTGCTTAGCTGCTCACTGAAAGAATTACATCATGGAAACATAAATAAGCTGCTGACTCCCAGCCTTCAGGAATTACAGCAGCATTTTGGATTTCAGGAAATAATGAATAGCACAGTGGAAGACAAAACAAATGAGCTAATCAGGCCACCTCTGAATTATATTGCATTCAGATGTGCTCTCTTGCCAGTGGATCAAGGCACTAGAGTCTCATTTTTATGCATGGCTGAAGAGGCAAAACTGCTGCTACTCAAAACATCAATTTTGAAAAAGTCACATATAAAAAAATAATGTAAGCGATAACACAGGAAATGCTGGAGTGGTCTCTACAGTTATCCCATTTGCAGCAGCGAGCATTGTTAGGGCTTGTTTTTCCAGCAGATATCTAAGCAGTGTATGCTGTGTTTAATGGAACATTGTTTCTGCTGCTGCAGGAAAAACTGCACTCTAATTATCAATAATTCTGAATGGTCTGTATGTCACCAGGCAAAGGCAAGATCTAAGACACCACTCAGATACTGTAGGAGTCCATTTCCAGTAACAAGATTCAGTGGGTCTGGGAACTAAATTAAACCCCTGGCCTCATCAGCTTTTTTGTAGGTGAGTTTTGGACTAAGGTACACACAATACTTTTTAAATCTTACAAACCTAAAATAGAAAAGTTCAATGAAGTATGTCCTTTTAGAAAATCAAAATATTTTATTTTTCTTTGTTATCGCTGGGGGAAAAAACCCCTCAAAACCAAAACTATATTTTCTTACTTTAAAGTATGACTGACTTAAAGGATACTATTGGCTTCTATCATGCAACCAAACTGTATTTTCATGGAAGCACAGAGTGAAATTCTACTGGTCTTACAAACCATGTACATGTAAACCTATGCAACTCAAATTTTCTAAGAAATCAGACACAATTTTTATATCTGGGGAGAGGGAACACTTTGAAAATCATTTCAGGCAGATTTTTTTTCCAGGAAACATCCAAAGGCTGTCTTATCCCTTTCCTGTGGAATCAGAAAACTGACTGGTGCTGATTTTTTTTTTTTTATGCTGCAGTTAAAAACCCAAGTAATTATGTCTTTTGGAAATGCAGTGAGATAATTTTTCTAAGAAGTATATATTGCTTTTGCAATTCCTCTAATGGTATAAGGCAAAAATAGTGGCCAGCTGGCAAGTAAGAAGTAACACTACCAAGGCATGGCAGATTTTGAATATGAGATGAGCAGTAAGCAAGAGTTAAATATAGGGAATATGAGTTATAAACTGTGAGGTAGGAATTACAGCTTCTTGTACATAAAGCTTTTTGCTGTCATTGCAATTTAGTTAAGATGTGAAAAGGAAAATTCTTTTGCACTCAAATAATATCAGATTAAAGGGATGACATCTATACATAGGTTTTTTCAGTACTGATTTTGCAATTCTGCAGTTAACTTTAAAGAAAAAAAGCAAGCCTCATTATTGCAAGACATGTTTCTAGACATTTTGAAGAAAATAGCACCCTTAGGATGGGATAAGGGAAAACCCATACATCTACAGAGGAGTCCTGTCTATGCATGGAACCTCCTATTTACTATAATCATTAATGAAATTCACTGCTCCAGGGATATTCTATTTAATCTGTCTTGTGTGGTGTTTCAGTGTGAAAATGAAAAAAAATAATGATCCTACTTCCTATGCGGTATACATGATATTTCATAAGAAAACTGAACACATTTTAAAAAGTTTATAATCCAGACTCCCCTAAAATGATCTGGAAAGTTATGTCAAAAGTGATGGGGAAAAGAGCACTTAGGTATAATTGAGTTTTATTTATTTATTTATTTATATATTATGAAATGTTACTTTTACTGTGCAAAATCTCTTTATTAGTACAACAAAGTTTTGTTTTGAAAATTATGAGTGCTTACAAAACACAACTGCTTCCTGGAGGAGAAATGCTGTGTTTATTTACCCTCACAGACAAAGTGTGGTCCTTTATGACTTAACTATATGGCTATCATTGTCTCAGTTCTTGTGTGTGAGCCTGTTCTTCTGATTGTAGGCAGGAAAACAGTCATAGGCACCAGCCTTTTGAGTCTTAGAGATACCTCTTCTGCTCTACTGATTTCTGGAGTTGTTCTTCTCAGGGAAAATGAATGCATTTCAACTACATGGGAGATATGAAAAACCAGAAAGCACCTTTTCCGCATATATCTCTGTGTGGGGAAAGCTTTTGTCTGAATAGGTAGGTGGGGAGAACAGGAGAAAATTCTGCTGAACTGAATGTGTACAACCTGACTTCAGGGAGAGGTCAGAAATAAGGATAGGGACAAAGCATACAAGGCATGTTGTTTTTGTGATCAGACAGATTAAGAACTGTTGAGTTTCCTCTACTTAAGCTCACCTTTTGCAGTGCAGCCTCATTCTGAAGAGCAGTGCACTGTTGGCTGTAAGTTCAATCTGTGAGTCTTGAGGGGTAATGAGTAACTATTTCCACAATTTCCTGCTGTCAGCCCCAGCAAGCATGCAGGACAGCTGTAGTCTGTGAAACAAAACATTGCCCTCAGTTGTAGTGCAGGGGTGATGCTTAGCTCACTGATTGCCACTGAAATGACAGAAAAATTAGTCCATGGCAAAAGTGCATCACATTTCATTGTTCTGTCATTTGCCTATTCAAAAGATTCAGTTGTGCTGCAGTAAGATCAATGCTGAATTCTAATGACTTCTGTATAATAGGAGATGTTTTGATTAAGTCTGTCACACACCCTTCTTCCAATATATTTAGTGTAATAAAAAACAGTTATTGGTCTAAGTAAAATAAGTTATTTGGAATAACCCTGTGGACCTTGGATGTGTTTCCCCTCTCTGAAGGTAAGGTTTAGGTACACGAGAAGAAGCTGAAGTCTCTTTGCTGCCAACACTTGTGCACTTGTACACCTGTTTTTCATTATTATTTTCTTTTACAGCTAGAATGAGATAGAACATCATCTATGAAGCATAGTGAATTAGCTCATGTCAACTGACAGGGACATAAACCTAATTTTTATTCAGATATTATGCTGATTGAGCAAAAGTTGTAGCTACAAGAGCTACAAGAAAGCATTATTTGTGAAAAGTCATATCTGAGGTATTATTAGGTTTCAATCAGATTCATCTAGTGAAAGCCTAGATGATGTTTCACATATCCATCCATCTGACTTCTTAGTTTCCTATCTGCCGGATTTTATTGAAGCACCAGTTTACCATATTCCTCAGCCCCATCACTTTTCATTACATATTCTTGTATATTTTCCTTGATTGAACTGAAAGCAAGTTTTAATTTGTATTAAAATACAATTCCTTTCTTAAACAAGCCATACAATTGAAAGTATAATACTTAATTTACTAGATAAGCCATCTAGTGAGCAGAACTGATTGCCAAAAAAATGGCAATATGGGAAGTGATATTTTTCAGCTCAGACTTCCAAACAAAATATTCAAGACAAAGAGAAGGCAGAAGAGAAAAGCAACAAAATGGACTTTTCAGAGAGTAGATTTAAAGTATTATTCCAAGCAAAATTTCATTCCATAAGTTTCTTATCTGGCAAAGGATTGTACATCTTCTTAATTTTAAGTGCAAGTAAGTCTTTTGATGCTCTTGGCATCGAGTTTAAGCAGAAGACTTAATAGAGCTGTTTAGAGTATAGTTCAGTGCTGTTCAAAGTATATATTTAAGAAACTGAAGGATATTTTTAGGACCTATAAGCCTTTTATGGATAAGTATGCATTACCTAATGCAGCTTTACTGAATTTTAATATGTGTAAGTGAATAGCACCTAGTCTTAAAAAAATCATTAAAATGGCAAGAAACTTGAATAGTAATTGTGATTTGACATTAGTTCTGTCTCTGAATCCTTACCAAGTACTTTCCTGTGCTGTTCTCCCAAGTAGGGAGAACTTACACTCTCTGAGCAGCAGAAGTATTAGTTTCTGTTTTGGCAGACACACTCTGGTGTTTATCACAAACATATATCATTGAGGATTGAATAATTAGTTCCAGCCAGGGAAATTACAGGTTGAACTCTGTTCTCTTTTTCATATTAGTGAAGCATAACACTTTCATATAAAAAGTCAGAAGTCTTCAGGCTTTTTTTCTAGCATTATAGAGATTATAACCTCTCCTCCAAAAGGCAATCACTGTAGAGAAATACAGAAATTCACCAGAGCATGCACATGGTTTGAGAAAATACTTATAGAATGGAAAAACTGTGAACAGATTCTTTTGCATCTGTGTTTATATCAAAGTGCCGTAAATAAACGCAAGATACATTGATTCAAATATGCCAGTTTGGCAGGCTACAGCATGTAGAGCACTAGTTTTAAATCAAGTTTAGCTGGCATTGCTCAGAGTCAGTCACTGCAGAAAGTTGTCACAACAGGAGGGCAATTAAAGAGATTTATAGATCTGATTTCCAATGGTAAGATAAAGAAAGGTCAACTTTACTAAACTGTTTTCTAAACACTAGGCTAGAAAATGCTGAGTTAATACCTCTGCCAACACTGAGAATCTTGGATGTAAAGATCAGAAGTTGCTGTTTCAAAGGGGAATAAAGTGCCTCTCTGATATCAGCGCAAAGATTCCATGTTCCTCCAGACTCAGAGTGTCATGACAGAGTTTTAAAAAACAAGCACATCCAGTTTGCCTGTGCCTAAAGACAACATATATTGGTTCCACCTCTGCATTTTGTGGCTAGTCTCATGTAGCAGTGCATGGAAAGAGCCGACAAGAGGTGACTCTTTATCTCTGAGATGGCTGTGCCCTGCTGCAGTGGCCTGGTGGGTCCAGCAGGCTTGGGCCAGCTTCTCATATTAATTTTGCTATCAGTGCAGATACATGTGGGCTAGCTGCTGCAGGTTTAAATCTATCTTGGATATGTCTTCATTAAGTGGTGGTCACAGTGACTGGAATTCATCCTTGACCAGATATTGACACCTGCATCTGAGCTAATCACTTGGCACTCGCTTGGTTATCAGTCTCCATTAAAGTCAGTGGAGAAAAATGGGCAGCTTTAGAGCAAAATTTATCTTATGCTAAAGTAGGCATTGGAGATAGGTGAGATGAATCACATGCTGTGAGTGCCTCTTTGAGTCTGTCAATTAAAACAGCCTAGGTGTGAGCATCGACCCTGAAGAATTCTTGAAGCAGGTGAGATGGATCTTCCCTCCCGGGCTGCAGAATCAATGTACTTAGAATGGAAGAGTGTCTCCTGAAATTTTTAGGTGGATTACTCTCCTTTTTCAAGACCAGTGCAGGACCCTGCTGTGTTTGTATTAAGGAAGTTAGTTTTGCTATGTGGGCAAAGCACAAAGTTGTCTGTCAGAATGTCTAACCCAAAGTGCATCAAATGTACTGACACTAGGAATCAAGAAGGCATCACTAAAGGTTAATGTTTCATCAAGATACATAGCAGGTGTAGTGGCAGTGAGGCCCTCAGACTCCTCTAGTCTCATCAGCAGGCACATAGGTATAAATAGTTTTGTATGGTCAGGTGTAGGCTGCACAGAAAGAGAAAAGAATGATTGTGTCAGAGAAGAGAGGATCTTTGTTTTTAACTTCCTAACACACTGTTTTATACCTTTTTCTGAAGAATCTGGTACTTTCTGCTGTTGGACAATGATCCCAGACAAGCCTAGGATGACAGGTCCTTTTAGTCTGATCTTCAGCAGTATAGGACATGTTGCATATTGTCTGAGGAACAGTTTCTTAAAAAAAATTATGCTCGTTCTGAGCTCAGCTATCTCCACTTCTCAGTAGCGAAGAGAGCTAAGATTGCACAGGTATCAAAGGGTCCACACTCACCAGCTTTGCTATGCCTGTGCAGGCTGAATGTCATGAAAACTATTACCCCTTCTGCACTGCTTCTCCTGGCTGCTGAGGCATAGTTCTGTGTGCATTTACCCTGTGTTTGCTGTTATATTCTCACAAACAAACACATGAAAGCACTGTTCTAATTTCAACCAGTTAATCCAGAGGTCAACCGCACAAGACTTATCCCCATTTGCAAAGGGAGCTTAGGGAGTGTGTACAATAGGTAAATCTCAGTATAAATTTTTATTTTTCTATTTGACACCTTTATGAAAGATATCTTGTGCAAAAATTGCAGACAGCACAATACAAGAGGAAGAAATACTTATTTGTGTGAAAGGGGCTCCTTTTCTAGAAATGCATATTTCTAGATATGCATATTTTTGAGCATAATTATTTAAAGCAGAATTAACTAAATTTCAGTGGAGATATTTTCATGCAAAAATACGAAGCAGAGAGGCAAATTCCAAATCTCTGCAAATGAGAAATGCACTATCCAGTTCACAGTTCTAGCTGTAAAAAATAAATTTGAGTCAAGGTTATTAGGCTTCCTAATAACCATCCACATTCTGGTTTCATCTTCTCAGGAAGCAATTCAAGTTAAAGTTGTTCCTAATGACTTGGAGCAGTAGCTTTATCAAGTGGTATATTTTAGAGATCTTATGGCCAATGTTTTCTTTCTATGAAAAAATGCATAGATAGCTAAGTAAGAAATTAAGGCTTTGAATCAAGCATGATCTGATAGTAGGGCAGTTCTGGGTGCTTAACCCTGGTTAGGGCAAAGAAAACAACACATGAGAATTGTTTCTTGTCAGTGAAAAGTAATCCTCTACAACATTTCCTTATAGTGGTAAGTATTTCTGAGTCTTTAAGTATTCTAGGTCTCCTTAGATTTCATGTTACTTTAATGTCTTCAAAAGCCTCACTTTGATGAATTTTCAACAGTCTTATCCCTGCCAAAATCTGCAAGATTTTTCATTTTGCAGGAGAGTGTGTTTTGTTTAAAAGCAGGGGAATTCCTGGTTGCTGTAGCTGAGTGAGGCATCCTGTCGTCCCAAGGGTTTTTATTCCTCTAACTTCATGTTCAAACCCAGATGGCTGTGCTGTACTGACCCTGCATGTGGAAACCCAGGATATCTGTTTTATTGTAAGTTTAATATTCTAATTTTTCTCAGAGGAGTAATGTTGCCATTACTTGAGAGAGACCTCCCTTTCCTGTCCCTCTCCTATTTTTCTCCTCCCTCTTCCCTCCACACCACGGACCACTTTCATAGGAGTCAGCTGTTTGCAGGGGTTTGTAGGATCTGTTATCACTAGAAGGGCTTCCATGGCCTTGAAATTAATCTGTCTTCAAGAATTATTGGCATAACAGCTGAAAATATGGTTTGCTTTCAACAGACTAATTTATGTTCGTCCCATAATTTTCCAGCCTCCGCCTTCCATCCTTTGTGGCATGCTCCCTCCTTGTTTTTGCAGTTAAAAATATAATGGAGAAAACCAGTCTTCAGCAGGCTGGGTTTGAACTGCCTACTTCAGGCAAGCCAAGCCTGAGGAAACAGTATTGAAAATCCTAAGTTGTATTCTTTTTGTTATTTCATGAAACAGACAGTAGTATGGGAGGGTGTCTGCAAAAATCTGGTTTTCAGAATCAATAATTTTCAAAAGATTTTATACAAAAATGATAAATTCCCTTCCAATACACAAATAAAAAATGACTGGTGTTTCTCCAGAAAAAGCCACTTTCATTTGCCATTTACTGGTATAAATTCAAATTGCGGTTATAAACAACCATGTTTGTTACGTACGTTTATTGTTACGTACGTTTATTATCCTGGAATGCTCTGGTAATTCCTGGGGAAGGTTTGTCTATGTTCAGAGGCTTGCTGTCATCCCTCTGAATTCTGATCTGCTCCTGTGCGAATAACCTTGTGCTCTCTGTCCTAGAGTAGCAGGAGCAAACGCCAAGCGGTAACTCTTATCAGCTGAACCTTTGGTGGCCTGCGTTCCTCAGCATCATTTAAACCACAAAGACTTCCTGCAGGTGATTTTCAAAAACCTTGAGACTGACTCTTATCCTCTTACATTCACAGCATGACACATGCCATAGGAACACAGTTCGGCAAATGTGCTTCTAAAATTATTCGATTTTTCAAAATTTTCCCTCAGCTGTAAATCTGAATGCCTTCATTACCACATGGCTAGTTTTGCAAAGGCAGCAATAAAGGTTTCTTAAAAATAATCTAAAGGAGATTGCTATATACTAAAATAAGCAATGTATTCAGTCTCTTTCATCTTGGTACTTTGATAGACAGCAGTGACTGATGTGTCTCATTGGGAAGCTAAGAAAATCATTTCCTCAAAAGTTTAAAGGTCCCATTTGATATTTTATAGTTCTCTGAGGTATCTGATTTTTTTTTTTACATTCAGATACTTAAAAAAATGTTAAAAGGAATGACTTGTTCAAAATAAAACCTTACTTATGCCTTGATTCAGTGTAATGGTTCAGGGAAACTTCAGAACTTTTCATGAGAAAAGAAGGAATCAACTTTGTATTTTAAATATAACAAAAAGTGGTTCAAAGCTTTGAGATATCAAAAAGCTGCAGGGGAGGGGAATCAATGAGCAAAGGCCAGCAAGGATTGGTTTAAGGTAATGAGTTTACCCCATGGTTTGGTGTTCTTTTCAGTTTCCTATCTTCTGTATAAAGATCAGAAAGCCCTCAAATAAAATCATATTATATAATGAGTGGAAATTTCTCCAAATCAATGACGGATCAGTGAAAATAACTCCAAAAGCCCAACTTAAAATGTCATGTTGAAAATTAATTGAAATCTTTTAAAATATGTGAGCTTAGTTTTCACTATATTAAATTAAAATTTCTCCTATTTTTTTTTCAATGCTGAAAAATGTCTTGAGTCTTGTTGACTTCATGTATTCAGCAGTGAACAACCCTGATCTTGTAACCCAAATCTGTTCAAATCTCATTTGATTGCCTAAATGGAATAATTTAGATGGATAAATGCTTCAGATCTTTTCCTGTAGGATCCACTGTGGGTAATGTTCAGGATGGAGCCAGAGGTGCAATATTTCCTCCACATGAAGGATTTGCCCTAAATGCTAATTGCTGTCATAAGGACAATCACTGAGGAAAATATTTGGGTTTTTTTGGTTACATTCTACAATAGAGATGACCATGCCTTCTGTGACATAACTGTTTTCTTAGGAAAGAAAAAAAAATAGTTTTTTATTTACAGCAAAATAATGTTTTACATTATCTGAAGAGGACTTTAGGAAGCAAATTAATTTGGTCTAATGACAGAAGATTTTAAATGCCACACAGAAAATGGAGCACCTTATGCAATATCCGGGAAAAGAAGCCATATCTTTTGTGTGTCTGTAAATCTGCTCCACCTTTGGAGAGAAGCTACAGCACATTTCTGTAAAAAAGGCAAATAAAAGAATGAAACATCACATTCAGAAGTGGTATGGAGGAAAAAGCTTGATAACTGACTTTTTATCTGCAGCATTTTGCTGAGAGTCATAGCTGATGGCTGTCTATTAAAAAATTATTAAAAACATTAGCAGGTTCAAGAGGTGAACTGTGAATACCAATGTACTTTCTTGCAGTGCCATGTCAAAGAGGTAAAGGAGTTAAGTGGCTCTTTTGAACATCAAATTTTTCAGAGAAAAAAATAAAATAGGAGTGCAATTGCTTGTTTAAATTTGGATGCTATGTGTGCTTCCTCAGAGAAAAAGCTAGGGTTTTAGAAATACTGGACTAGAATTTTGCCCATGTTGATACCATCAGTCATTTCTGAATGCTATCAAGGTCCAAATCAAGATGTATTTTGTGCTGTGGGACAGAGCAAGGTTGCTAGGCAGTCCTGGGGATTTATTTTATTGTTATGCACATCACAGGGTCATCTGGGTGTGTCATTTCCAAAAGAAACAGCAAAATAAAGATCTCCATATCTGTCAGATTAAATTCCCAAAGCATATTAACCTTTATTTCATCTAAGCAGAGTGAATTTTAGTTAAACAATGAGGGCCATTCGATACTGAGCATTGGCTTTCTCAATGATTTACACTCTGAAATGGAAGAAAGAAGTCTCTCCCTGAAAATGATACTTTACATCTTAGAATGAAATTTCAAAAAAACCCCAGGAAATGCAAAATAGAGAAACCCTGTTAGTTGGGAAGCACAAAAGAGCTGCAAGGGGAACTCTGACTTGAGTCAACTCTAACATTGATTACAGTGTGATGCAGGGAATGCAGTTCAGCATTGTTTGAAGACAGAAATACAAAATATTTGGAGATTTTCATAAATTTCTGGTGGGATAGACTGCCCCCAAAGTAAGAGCTGCTCTGTTTACTGTGCATTCCAAATTTTGTTGGTGCAAAGAGACTTCTACCCCCTTTGGTCTCTTATAAATGTACATGAGCATTTGAGAGATGATTATTTGTTATTAGTTCATTTGTTGGGGTTTTGTGTTTGTCTAGTTTTTTCCATGTGAAGGAGAGGTGTCCTTCATGTGAAGGACTATTTTTTCCCTTTTCAATCAGGCCTTTTAGAGCTTCACTGCAGTACACATGGCATGTACCTGCCACAGGAGCAGTGCAAGCAGCAGATCCTGAAATGCAGACTGGAGCTGGAAGTATTCGAGCTTGCCTCTCTGTTTGCTGCAGTGTGTTTCCATGGCAACTGGATGCTATAAAAAGGTTCTCTCTAAATATATTGCATGTGCTCTTCTTATTTTATAATTTTTCCTTCTAGTTATCAATTTCTATAAAAAACCAATGTCATGATGTTTTGTTTATTCACACTTATGAAAGTGGTTTTGTATTTGTTTTTTCATTATTAACGACATAAAATTTAGCAGTTTACAGTACCAGAGAAGATAGAAAGATAAATGATGAGTCACTGTGGCAAATAAAAATGTAAATTCTGCCCATGAGAAAAAACAGTCAAAGTGAATATGTAGAACAGTTAGTAAGAGACAGAGATGTTTTTGTTCATGCCCAGTCCACCATTTGCTGTTAACTATCCTCTGAGATCGTAGTTTATCTTCTATTCAGACACTGCAACATAAATCAGATGTGGCATGGAGCTTCACCTTTCAGTGCTCTGTGCTGCATGTGAGAGCCTGGATGTTTCCAGACAACAGTGGCAGTGTGAACCAGAAATGACCCATCAGCTGAAGTTCAAGCCATTTAGTTGTGCTCTTTAACTGCTAACAAAACAGCTCCACTGGTGTGCCAGGGGTTAGCTAATGAACCACCACTGCCTAGCTGACAGCATCCAACCCCGCTGTCCTCATCCATGACACCTGCTCAGCCATCAGACACTGCCACGTGCTGGGGATGAAAATCACTTAACAAAAAAAAGAGTGGATTGCAGCTGGAGTCCCACTCTGCCGCGTGTGGCAGCCAAACCCAGCACAGGCATGAGACACAGCTTCCTTTTTTCTCATGCAAGTTGTGAGTTCTGTGCTAGGCTGATATACAGAGACTTGTTACAGGGCCCATCCCCTAACTTTCTGCTTCATATCACTGAATCTGGGATGGCAGTGACAAATTTCTTCCATGATTTATATGCAATGGAGATGATGTACATGACTCAGCAAGGCAGGCTCCACTTTCTGGGTTATCCTGCAGCTGAGTGGTGATGTGGTACAGACAGGGAATGATGGTCCTTCTAAGATCAGCCCTCACTTGTCAGCTCAAAGACAAAAATTTTGTCCCTCTAGCACCAGCAGTCAAATGGCAGCTGGGAAAGAAATGTTCCAAAGTTCCATATTCTGTGAAAGAGAAGGGAATAGCAGGAGAAATTTGGACAGCACTGTGCTACTATGACTAGCAACCTTGGCCATCATTTGTTTGAAGAATTAGTTGGGAGTTTATCAACTCTGTGCCAAAAAAAAGAGGAATATATCTTCCATTTAAAAAAAGAGGAATATATATTCCATTTAAAGAAACTGTGTGTCTGTGTGTATGTATAAATTGCCATGATTTTGAAAAATTCACATAAAACTGGAAAAGTAATGAAAAAAAGTTATGGAAAACTTGTATGCAGCATGTCTCCTACAAAAGATGAAAAAGGATCTTTAAATTTCATACCACACACTGTATTCCTAAATGATTGAACAAATGGTAACGGTGTATTTGGTTATGTGAAGATAATTGAAAGGTCCCCAAAACCTTTCCATGATTTACTTCAGCTTTGAGTAGGGCCTAAATATTTAGAGAACAGGGAAAAGCCTCAGGTATCACCCTATTCTTCCCTATTCAATTTGTTTAGGTCTCCTACCATTAATTCTTCTTCAAGAGCATAATACTGTAATGTAGGTAAGATGATAAAACATCTATTACAAATCCTTAATAATAGAAGTTACATTCATATTGTATGAATTATCTCCAGATTCAGCAATTACACTGTAATTTGTTGGAGAAATTATATCTGACCAAGAAGTTGGACCTACAATGGTGTTCCTCAGGGTTTTGGTATTGGAACCAACACTGTTTAACATCTTTGTCAATGGCATGGACAGTGAGATTGGGTGAATCTTCAGCATGTTTCCCTGTGACACCAGACTGGGTGGTGTGGCTAGTGTAACAAGAGCGAAGGGATGCCATCCAGAGGGACGTGGGCAGGCCTGGGAGGAGGGACTGTGCAAACCTCACCAAGTTCAACAAGGCCCAGTGCAAGGTCCTGTACGTGTGTACAAGCAAACACAGGCACAGCACAGACTGGGTGGAGAATGGATTGAGAACAGCCCTGAGGAGGACTTGGCAGTGTTGGTGGATGAGAAGCTTGACATGACCTGTCAATGTGGGCTCACAGTCCAGAAATAGCCAACCATGTCCTGGGCTGCACCAAAAGAAATGTGGTCAGCAGGGCAAGGGAGGTGATTGTGTGGAGGAACCCAGGACATTCCTCTGACTGCTCTGGATGGCTCGAGACCCTGGCAGGGTGCTCAGAGACCTTGGCACAGAGTCAAAGACACCTGTGCCTTTGATTTTAACCCATGGAAACAATTACCAACTTTGTGTGATGATTTACAAGCCACAAGAGTTTGAATAGAATGATAGTTAATTTGTCACAGGGTGAAAAAGTAGAATTTTGGGGATTTAGAATGGGGGTTCAAGAGGCAAGATGGAGGAATCTGGGTGTGTACCGTCTTTCTTCTTCTTCTTGTCCTTCATCTTCTGCTGTGATGGTGACACTTTTGGATTGGTTTAGAGTAGAGACAGACAATCTAACATAGGTGATAGGTATTGGAAAAGTATTGTAAATAAAGTACACATAGTTTTTAGTATAAAAAGATAACACCACCCCAAGGGAGGTGGTCAGTGTGCTATGAACTGACTTGCCAGACAGACCTCAGCAGGTCAGAGAAAGAATGTATTAGATAAGAGAAAATAAACAACTTTGAAAAGCAGAGCCAAGGAATCCCAACTTCTTCGATTATGAATCTGGGAAAAAAAGACTCTTTAATACCTTTGGAGCCATTTCAGCAATACAGAACTCGAGAATTCTGCCCCTCTATAAGGCTCTGGTGAGACTCTGCCTGGATTCCTCTGGGATCCTCAACATGAAAAGGCCCTGGACCTGCTGGACAGTGTCCAGAAGAGGACACTGAGCTGAATCAGAGTGTTGGAGCACATCTCCTTTGAGGACAGAGAGTTGGTGTTGTTCAGCCTGGAGAAGAGAAGCTGCAGGGAGACTTCATAGCAGCCTTCCAGTGCCTAAAGGGGGCTGACCAATAAGTGGCTATTTACAAGAGCATATAGCGCCAGGGCAGAGGGAAACGGCTTCAAATTCAGAGATAACAGTTTTAGATAAGATAATGGGAAAAAATGATTTATTTTGAGTGTGGTGAGACACTGGAACAGGTTGCTCAGAGCAGTTGTGGATTCCCTGTCCCTGGAAGTGTTCAAGGCCTGGTTGGGAGGGGCTTTGATCAGCCTGGTCTAGTGAAAGGTGTCCCTGCCCATGGTAAAGGGTTTGGAGCTAGATGACCTCTAAGGTCCAACTCAAACCATTCTGATTCTGTGATTCATTCTGATTTAGACATGTTGTTTGCATGAATTCACTTAGTAGTTAAAATGCCAGAAATCTACTATTCTTCTTAGTTGCAAGGATTTTTCAGGAACAATGTTTGCCTTTTTCTGAGACCCTTGTGACTCTATCCCATGCCCAAAGCCCAATACTTTTCCAGTAGATTGCTGTGGAAATGAGCTTTGCTTCTAGTAACCAATGACAATGCTCAAACATGCAATTTTCAGTATGTCACTGAAGCAAGTCTATTGTTGGAATCCATAAGGTTAGAGGGTTTTTAGGAAATGGTTAAAAAAGTATAGGCCTCAGACTGAAGTTTTGTTAGCATTGCAAATGCAAGCAGAAAAGTTTCCCATGCAAGCAGAAAAGTTTCCCAAGCAGTAGACGTGACAAATAACAATAGATCTCTGTAGAATTGGTTTTAGGATGGCAACAAGGTTATTTAATGTATATCTTTAGAAGGTTAGCATGAATAGAGCTCTGTTCATTGTCTCTTATGAACCAGTCTTTGTTTTAGCTACGATTACGTATACTTTGTGGGATTGGATAGAATGCTTGTCAATATGTGTTTTCTGTGTGTGATTGGCTGAATTCTAGATGGAGATGATTTTATGTATTGCTGTATGAGCCCTCTTGGGGGAGGCATTTTTTGGGGTGGATCAGTGAGCTGTCATGTCTCCTTTTTGTATTATGAGACTGATGTGCTGGAAATAAAATCAAAAATCTCTTCACTGGTCTGTTTACAATGTTATCCATATTTGGATATTTTGCCGCGGCCTAGTGGGTTCCTTTTTTAAGACGTGGGTTCCAAACACAATTGGACTTATATCTACCCATCCCCCGACAGTCTATCTCTTCAGCAGCTGTCATGTGTAGTGAAATGTTTAGCTTTTTGTCAGTGTGCAACAAGGATCTGTCAGACATCTCACTTCATTCAGCCACTGCCATCTATTCACTCATACTGACTGCAGAAAATGGGTGTTCACAATCACTGCAGAGAGGCAAATTGTGTTGTGAAATCTGGTAAGATTACCTTACCATAAGACCCTGACCTAGTAATATACTTGAGAACATGATTCAGTAGTACCCACACCAAGTGATTAATATGGGCTTAAAGCTAGCAAGAGAAATGCTTATATAATTAATCACTCTCAGAAGGTTTTCTGATGACCTGTTTCAGTCAGGCAAAGTAATTCAGTTTTAAACCTAATGCTGAAATATTTCCAGCCAAAATAATGGCCAATTCATGCATTTTGAATATCCACTAATTTAAAGCTTCAACACATGCTATCAGATAAAGTCTAAAATAAATGATCCTTATAAGTCTCAGTGGACATGAATGAAATGAGTGCCAGTGCCCACTAGCAGAAATAAAGTCTAGCAGAAAAATGATTGAAATAAAATAAATAGTGAGGTAATTACAGTCTTCAAATGTCCGTCCAAATGTTTTTCACTGGACATAACATTATATGCAATTATGTTCTATTTCTTTCTTATAAAGGTTGATATTACATAAACCTACAATTACATTATTGGAAATAAAGTAAATAAATGAATGTAACAAATGACAGCCCTGGTCAATGATAGGGATAAAAGATCTGAAGTCCTGGGGTAAGCCCTGCTCTAACAAAGTGATCTAGGATGGGTATTGTGCACAGTCTTGCTCCATATCCTACAGATCTTGGAAGGATATCAAGATGTGATGAGCCTTTACTCATTCGTTCTGTTCTATTTACATGCTTGGCTTCCTACTATAAAATTTACTTTCAGTCCCAGAGTTCTAACAGGCTTAGAGGTTACATTCAAGTGAAGAAGAATTAGTGAGGAATGTACTCTCAGGGACAAAGTGGAGCAGCGCCCATGGCAGCTTGTAGCCTCTCTGAGGCTGGGCCTGGCTATATCACAGCCTCTCCCCAGAGTCTCCTCATGTATGAAAGAGAAAGTATTGCAGCCCCACAGCAGCTCTGGGTAGCAGGAGGAAGCCTCCAGCTGGAGTGACCCCCTCAGGTTCTCTGCTGGTGGATTAGCAAAAATTGGGCAAAGCAGAAGACTTGGTCTTTTGAGGGGGTGCCACTAGTTTTGGTGTCAGTGCTATTCACGTGATCAGCCTCTCACAAATTCACTTGATGCTTTGCAAGCCTCTGGAGCACATAGTCTAGGAGCACTACTACCAAATTAGCAGAGAAATACAGATTAAAGTGATTTTTTTTACTGTAGGTGGCTTGTATTGCATGTGTTTTACTGTCAGAAAAGAGCAATTTATCCTATTTCATGCTAAAGTAGGACAACCACTTTTTTCAGTTTAACATTTCTAAATCAGATACTATACAGCTAATAGTGAATTTTTAATAAATACTGATTGAGTACCTAAGATTTAACTTCTTAATTTTCAACAGATACTGATTGAGCAAGACTCAATACTACATCACTAGAGTAAATTCCATACCAGTATAATATTCTCTTCCACAATGTTACTGTAAGATGAAAGATGTTAAGTAAGGAATAAAAATCTAAATAGGATCTTGGCACTTTTTAATGAGGTATGTGCAACAATAATATGCTGTGGAGAGGTAACACCAGGTCTGTTCTTCCCTTGTGTCAAAGGAGATGAACCAGTCTGTTCTAGCTGACGTAGGGACTGCAGCAGCTGTTGATGGGTAGCTGTGAATCCTCTCAGCTTTAGTAATCCAAAGTGGTTTGGATCCAAACTAAGCTTCCAGCATGAGTAAATGAAAGAATGAGAGAGAGGCAGATGCTTTTCCTGACTTATTCATGCTACCTGAAGACAAGGAGGATGAATTGCCCTTGGATGTGCTTTTCTTTCTCCTTGGCTACATAAGGAGCATTAAACAAGAAGCGCAGATCACCTATGAGACCTTTAGGTGTCCAGCTGCACTGTGTGCAATCAGGATCATAGCAATCATTCTGAGAGACCTCTTTCAAATTTAATCTCTCCCAGGCTAAGATTAGAACTAGTTTTAATTAATTTTTAAATATTGTTATAATTTAGTGGAAAACACCATAAATTTTTAAGCTAAGATTAACAGCATAATGTTTGTGCCTTTTCATTTAAATCCTTGCCAAAACTTCAAAAGAGTTAATGAAATAATAACTCAGTAAGATTTGTTGTAATTCAGCTGCTATAAAAGTGGCATGTGCGTTGTGACAGCTCCATTAAAAAGTGCCAAACTGAGTCATTATGGTGATTACTACTATAAGCTAACTACCCTTCAGTTTAAAGACACGTTTAAGGTTATTTAGGTCAAGCTAATAAAACACGAAAGTTGACTTTTGATGAAATTTTGGCTACATTAGTTAAAATGTTTTTAAACCACTAAAATTAAAACATGTTGAAGTAGAAAATGGGCATTTTCTGTCTCTGCTTTTCCCTCAAATAAAATTTAGATATATTCATTCAGTTATTTGTTTTGCTCAGTAACAGACCATTTGAAGTGGTTTTACTGCAAAAGTGATTCTTTGACATTCTAATTTTAAAAATCCCAATAATTATAAGTATCCCTCAATGATCATACAGTGTTGGTGGCCTTAGGCTTTCAACAGTCACCTCGAAGTGGTCTTCTGCATCCACTGGTTCATATCAGTTGTTCTTCAGGGAGTCTGTGGGATTATGTAAGTTAAAGTCTATTAAAAATAAAATCAGAGCCCGATTAAATGTCCAATAGTCCTTTATCCCCCTCTCTCACTGGGGGAAAAAATCCAAAGAGAAGTGCTGTCAAGAAGTGTTGTGAGCTAACAGCAATCAAATTCCTTGTAGGATTTCTCATGGGAACAATTTCTAAAGGAACATCAATGCAATGCCTTTATGGCTGCTTTTTATCCTATGTTTTTTATCCTAACTTCTCCTGGCAAAATTTACCAACCAAAATTCCAGGCAGAACTAGGATCTGTCCCTGTAGGTCTTGGTGGATGCTAGTATTTATACCATGAAGGTCATAGGAAAGGGAATAGGTTTGTGCTAGTGGTCAACACAAAGGAATTGCTGCTGGGGAGCAAAATTGAAAAGAAAAACATTAGAATCAGCATTTTGACAAGTTTTATTGAGGATGTCCAAACTTCTGTATTGAATTTATTTCTATTGCCCTTGTATTTTTTCTGAAAAGAAATAGAGTAACTTATAGACTCCTGGTTATGAATTTATTATGTACATGTATAGTTACAATGTAAGTAGGACTTTATGCTCAGTATACACGATAACTGTAATTGAATGTATCTTGTGTCTTTGAGTTTGCAGGTACCAGTTCAGGCAGAGAAAAGAATCATTTATTGTGGTAAAAGTGGTATATATTGAGATTTTCTCCAGTTCTGTGTGCTCCAGTTTGATCCTGGATGTACCTTGAGATAAGCTTCTGATTTTTAAGGCATGTTTAACCACCTCTGCAATAAGTCTTGTGCTGAGGTGAGGAGCCTGCAGGAATTCAGTTCTGTTCTATTCATTCTTTGAAATTCTATAGCTCAGAATAAAATGAACTTCTGTCTAACATCACAGTTTTCAAACTGCCTCGTGCCAGAGGCTCTAAAAAAGTTCAATATCACATCTTTCTTTTTCAGCCTTACAAGAACAATAAGCACAAGTTGACCTTAATGCCATGAACATTTTCAAACATTTACAACTTTTTTTTAAACTAGAGCTGCTGTGTTCAATTAATGCGAGGTTTAGTGTGGCTGCTTCTTCTCCTAAAGCTAGAGGGAGGGCAAGCCTTGTTGTGTTATGGAATATTTGCATTGTCAAGGTGGTTAATGAAGCAAAGTGAAAATTTTCCAGGATAGAAATCCATTTTAATTTGGGTGAAATGTACATTTTTGAGTTGAGTCTGTGGTTAGAAACCATAGTTATTTAGCCAGACTGCAAGGCCTAAGCTCAGTGAAGTTACTTCAGGTACGCATACCTTTTTTGAGGAGAGCAATCTCCGCATGTGTCCAGTGCTGTAATAAACATACCAGCTTTACAACTTTTACAAAGTTGTGGGGTTTTCTTCTTTTCTCCGCAAAACATTATGGAAAAGGTCTGTGTGTCATTAAAAAAGTCAAAAACTATGCTCTGTTTTTTGTTATTTGTTTGAGGGTTTTTTCTCCCTAAAAAAAACAAGCAAAAAAAACCCCAAACCAAAGCAATAAACAAAATCCTGATCAAATACAAAACCACCTACAGAAACCAAACAAAAACCCAAAGGAAACCCAAAAAACAAACCCAAAACTTTGAGGACAGCTGATTATACTCCGTAGTTTGCATTAACAGCATTAATTTTTATTCTTATTTTTTTAATCAATACCTGGTATGTTTCTGTGCATTCAAATTACAAGTGAGCGTATCAGGAGTTTTATAGGCCTCCAAAGAATGTCTCTGCCTGCTGTTAGCAGGTCTGTGGCCTCAGCAGAATCCTTTCTTTGCCCTTTCAGAGCGCTCTTCCTTTGCCCTGGTTACCGGCCGGAGCAGGGGCTCCGTGCCCAGCGCCGCTGGATCTGCGCGGCATCCCGGGACACGGCGATGGCGAGGTGTCACCTCCTGATGGCTGCAAGGTGTGCATCCTGTGCCGGGAGCGCTGAAGCCCCCCAGAGAGATGAACCACTGGGAAAATGATGGTTATTCCTCGTCTGGGAAAACCCGCGGGACCTCCAGTGGTGGAGAAGCCTCCTTTCTTCACATGCAAGGCTGTTCAGAACTAACAAACTGACACAATTTTGAATTATTCTTAAAAGTTTACTGAGTACTTATCAGGCCCTCAAGTTTCAGGAACATTTCTAAAATTGCGTATGAATTTATAGCTTTTAAATTTTTTGCTCTATTATCATGAATTTCTTTTTTGACTTGATTTCTATTATAATTTCATTGAGCAACCATGGTTGAACAATAAATCTGTAGTAATGTTCTCTTTGAAATGTGCTAAGCTTTATCTACCATGTGGTCAGGACAAAGATGAAGGAGGGAATCTTGCTGGACATCCTCCTTTTTTCTCAAGTCATTAAATCTTGTTGTCACTAAAGGTAAGATCATTTCATGTAAATACAGCTTCTACCTGAAACCCATTTTGGATAAATTAATAACAGCAGGAAAATTTTTGATCAGATTCTGTAGGCATGGGTAAGCCTTTAACATACATAAGGGATTTTTTTGGCACAAATTATACGGTGGTTTTGAGCTATTTACGTGTGCTAGCATTTGTTAAATTTTTGGATACATGGTGCTTAGCTGAAAGTGACAATATTACAAGGCATATATGATGCCAAATATAAATATTCTGATGCAAAATTAAGAGCCAGCTAAAAACACACACCACAGATATCTAAATACTTTCAGGATTTTGAGTTTATTTTTGAGAACAGCAGTTTCCATTCCTCATTCTTTTCAAAGGCTGTCATTTAAATAACCTTGAGAGGAAATTACTGTTTTCTGTCATTCTCCTGCTCTGAAAGAAGGTGGTTGCAGCTACAATCAGCTCTTGTGGTCTGTTCCCCTGTGGGGCCTCTGGCAAGGGGCAGGCTGTGGGCGCAGATTTAGAGCAACCCAGCTTCATCATCACAGGAGAAAAGGTTTTCAGCTCAGAAGCACTGGCATTTTTCAAGACTTTTCTTCATTCAGCAACAAAACAGTTGTTCTCCCTTGCCATTTCCAAAGTTTCTTGTCCTCTTGGCTCTCTGGTCTCTGATTTGTGGTTTGGTACTCTTGGCCATGTTAGGATTTAGGGATGCGTGGTTCTGAGGAGTGCTCAACCCTGACAACTTACTTTGCCTTGGGTTACTGTTACCAAATATCCAGAGAATCAGACCTGGTGGTGGGCTTTTTTGGTTTTTTTTGTTTTGTTCTGTTTTGGTTTTGGCTTGTTTTTATTTGGGTTTTTGTTTGGTTGTTTTTTTTGTTTTGTGGGTTGTTTGTTTTTGTTTGGTTTTTTTTCCTCAAGGTTATAGCTTGTGCTATATGTGTGCATTTCACTCTTTATTTGAGTTGATAGGCTCTTCTATAGAGTGCAGTGCCATAGGCTAAGGTCTGTTCAAAGTGACATTTTTCTGTTTTTCAGAGAACCTTTAGACTCCACACAGAGATCACAGACAACCTCTCCACTTATGGGCCTCTGCCTTGTTGTCTAGTCTGTAAACAGACTGCTCTTTGAAAAGACCAGAAAAAGCCCCAGCAAATAGACATGCTCTACCCTGCGTCCACAGACAGCTACTAATATATTTAAAATAATAAATTCTGAAGTGTCTTGCTGTTGTAAGAATATTTCATTCAATTATATAAAGAAACATCATTATAGATGGCAAAAATCACTCTGTTAAAAAAAAAAATTCTCTATCATCAATTTCTGCTTTTGTGAGAGTGCCTAAATGATTGGTGCCTGCTTTCAATGACCAAATTGCTGGAGCTAAGTTATGCCCATATGAGGACAGCAGTTTTTGAAACTGCATATTAAGTAAATTTAAAGAAACAGGTGGGCTTTCCTTTGAAAACAAGGAATGCTCTGATGTTCTCACCTTTTCAAATATCAGATTTTTGTCATGTACTTTGAAAAGGGAAAGAAAAGTCATGACCTCCAGAAATAGTGGTCTATTTAGGCTAAGGCCGAAAATGACAATGTTCCAGGAGTGGAAGATAATTAAACATCCATTAGTAAATATTGACATTTATAGTCTTCCCTTGCACATAAATTTTTTTTAGACTTGACCCATATATTCTGATTATTTCCTGGACCCCTTTTTTTCATGTCTTTTAAATTCTCAATCCTGCCCCAAGAACTTGCTCACAGTTTTCTGCTATGTATCAAGGCAATATTAAAAATTTCTGAGTAAACCTGGCCCCACTTTCTTCTTTATAGCAATCAAATTAATCTCAAAAATTCCTGATCCTGGAGGGGTTTTGGCATGTTTTTTTAAGGAGGCTAAAGTAGTAAGGAATACTTGAACCTTCATGTAAAGCAATGGCTAAAAGACTATACCTAATGGTTACAACTTATTTTTCATTAAGTTAAGCAACAAAGTATGAAAGCCATTCAGTACCCACATGTTAATAGAATTACTCCATCTTCTAGAGATATAATTATTATCACAGCACCTCCTTCCCTCCACAATCTGGTGCATTAGCAATAGACTAAACCCACATATGCATTGCCAGTTGCTCTGCTGTTTGAGGGAAAGCTGCTCAGTAACCCAAATGGTCTTTCCCTTCAGAGCTTATTTTCTGCATTTGCTGCAAAAAGCTTGGTTTAATTGCCTTTCAATTACATCTAAAATCTCAATTTCTTTGTCATGCTTCTGGGCTTTGTTTCTGTGTGTCAAATTTTAGAAAACTAAAAGTCAAATCAGGAATCTAGTTCATTTCTTTTTAAGTTCCTTTTTTAATATATACATTTAAAAGAAAGTGACCTTTGCTTGCTACATGTGGTATTCTTAGCTAGATTCATTGTCTCTGGGCAATTAAAAAACACCCTTTGGAAAAGGATTGAAAGAACATTTGGAAAAGCAATGGACCATTTCTGTAAATTTTTTCAGTTATTCAGAAGCTGACTTGAATGACATGCATTTATGTGAAACCTCCTCAAAAAATTCATGAAAAGAGCAGAGCAGAACAAAGATGTTAATTTTACAATATTTGAAAAAAGTCAATTTCTATATACTGACAAGTTTCATTAAAAGATTGACATTTTCAACCAGCAATGTGAGTTTTAAAGAAAGGTTAAAATTTTTCAACAGCTTTCTACATTAAAAACCTTATAAATTATCTACATTATTTTAATTAGAATCTGAGAATCACTATTTTGTGTTATATTTATAATAAAAATGTTCTAATTTTTCACACAAAGCTAGTATATGAATAGCATATGAATTTTCGTCAGCTCTAAGTCCCTCAGCACATTGACACACTGTTCATAAAGTAGATCACAATTTGAAATCGTAAAAATTTCATAATAATTGAGATGATAATAATTTGATTTAATGAAAAATAATAATTAAATCACCCTTTAACAAAGCATATTATTATATTTTTGAGGCTTTCCTGGGAATTTTTATTCATTTGTAAAGGCATCTGTCTTTGACAGTACACATATTTGTTGCTTAGCAAACTGTGAAAATGACAGACAGTGTTGAAAATCCATGTCAGGTCAAAAATGGTCTCTGCTTGGGATTTTGAGTACCAAGAGGTGCCTTTTATATATGTATCACTGCAGGACCAGCCTGAAATATTTGGACCATGTTAGAAGCTGTACAAACAGGGACAGAGACATAATTCTTATTTCAGCATAATAAATCCAGATAGATAGATCCATTCCTCCATTTATCACTTTACTGTGACTTCTAGTAGAAATTGACCCAGATGAACTTTATTTCATTATAAACTTGGACTTTTCATTCATCTATACATAATTTCTGCCTTTGCTACTTATTGTTAGGGGCAGATACTGGGTGTTTTATAGGATTACCATACTGTTACAGAGCAGTTCCCAAATTTTTTCTTACAAGACTCTCATGTAGTGACTGTTGATAAGTCCATGTCTTTGAATGGTTTATCTTCCTGCTGGTTTAAGAAGATGTCTCTTGCCCTCCTAGTTGCACAGTGGTACCTGGCTGCCCTGTGAGGTCACTGTGACCCAAGCTGACTCTAGTCACTTACAGCAGGATAACATTCAGGCTGAGATCTGTAATCTCTATAAATTTGTTTCCTTTGCTACTGGCAGCCATGTGAGGTTACCTGAAATCACCATCCTGATTGGGTTTACTTGAAGTCCACAAATTCCATTCACTTCCTCTTTGAGACATAAAACAAGCTCAGATAAGAAGTGAGAATAGTTTTGCCTGAATCTGCTATCCCAGAAAAATATATTCTCAGTCCTTACTTAGCTCTGTGTTTGCACTGAATTCGCTGTGGATTGCATGGAACACCACACAGAGGAGGTAAGAACCTGCATTAATCCTATGACTGTTTTTGCTGGTTCTCACCTGTGCTGAGACCAGGCATCAGTGCTGGATTTGCTTCCAAGCCTTGTTTTCTGATTCCAAATCCAGGAGTGGGCTCCAGGTGGCAGCACGGACACCGCTTCCAGAGCCGGCAGAAAGGTTTGGCAGGGAAAGGTTTCAAATTATTTAGTCTTTCCTGTTCCCACATGAAACTTGCAATAAAATCACAGCTGAAGTTTAAATTTTAATCCTTTTTAGAGTTTTCTTAGTTTGTATTATTCTCAGAATAATTCTGTGGCAACTTTCATTTCTCAAAAGCACATTTTCTCACTGAAATTCTGTAGTAACTGAACCAAAATGAGCTAAACATTGAGATAAAGGTATTGTGAAAATTTTCCATGTAATTCAGAAAATGAATGGTTTAAAGCAATTTTTTAAAAAAAGACTATTTGGGTTAAATCATATCTGTTTCTGGGTTTTTTTCCCCCCAGAAAATTCTAATCATCTTTCTGTGAAATACAGGAGACTTGCTCATTCCAGAAGCACAAGATTGGCAGAGAATCCCTGGGTTCTGAAACCCTCCATCTGCAGCTTCATGTACAATTACATACATGTCCTTAAAACAGCCCAGACTATTGAGTCATGAAAGAGCCCTGGACATTAATTGTGGGGATATGACAATCCCAGCTTCAGACACAGAGCAAAGGTCTGAATCATGTTCAGCTTGATGGGGATTAGGAAAGAATGACCAAAGGAAAAAACAGCAAGGCAGTAATATAAAGTGTATAAATATGGTAATATGAGGAAAAACTGCTGATAATGGCTGCTTGTTACATACAAAAGACATCTGTAAGGTTACAGGCTTTAGCAATGTTTTTAACACACTGAGAAAGGAACTCAGCATTTCAAATTTTTGTGCATATTGATTTGAACCCTACATGGTCTCATTCCTGATCATAAGTCTGCTTTTTACATGGTATTGACTCTCTTTCAAGCACTCTGCAGGAATCTGCTCCTCCCTGAGGCAGAATTTGCTCTAAATACCTCATCACATCTCCTGGCTATTGCCACAAGGTCGCTCAGAGACAGAAACTCACATTTTCCCAAGTGCGCCTGTTCTTTCTCTCTATATGGATATAAAATCTGGATGATTAATTATTGAAATTCTTTTCATTGCTATGACATTGCTATGTCACCTCTTTCTTGTTTCTGTTAGCAGTAGGAGAGACACATTTCATACAATTTTACACACACAAAGTAAAATGTGTTACATAAAATTCAGGAAAGCTTTTATGTACACTTAGAAGAAGCAAGCAACTCAGCTCTCTTTTCAGTTACAGAGAGAACCAAGCAGAGAAGAGTGTCTGC
The DNA here is from genome assembly GCF_028551555.1 of Melozone crissalis. NCBI lineage: Eukaryota > Metazoa > Chordata > Aves > Passeriformes > Passerellidae > Melozone > Melozone crissalis. The sequence continues at coordinate 28,767,260 of NW_026535782.1, read as the reverse complement.
TGAGAGAAAACTTTACATACTAGAAGGCAGAAGAAATAATCTTTCCTTGGTAAAAGACTTTAAAAGCAGTATTAAAAAATGAAGAGATTAAATTAACAATGCTGACTTTCCTATTAACAACTCAATTCCCAGCTCCTAGTTCCAGGTGTTATGATGCCACAGAATATATTTTTCTACAAAATAAATAATAGAGATATGAAATTCTTGAATTTCAGTTTGGTTTTTTTTTTCAAGGCAAGTAGTATTAAATCAGCCGTCATGGGAGTTGAAAATATGAAGGTTAGACACAGCTAGTTTGAGTTATTTTTTCAGAAAGATGCAATTTGCAGTCAAGTAGCCCTTGAATCAGGTTCATTAAATGAATCCATGCTCTATTCACTCATTAAATGAATTAATGTGCTCTGTTTCACATTTTGGAGCTTTGCCTGTTTCTATTTGGGGTAGCCCATTGTGAGGGCTGTTTTCTGATCTAACCTCATGCATCATTATGGGCTTTTTTCACCTTCCATCCCCTGGAAGATCTGTCTGGGTTTCTTCTGACTCTTGCAAATCTCTCCCCATGGAGAACTTTCTCTCTCTCTCTGCTCTCTCTCAGGATTAGTACTCAAATAAGGCCTAGGAAATAGACTCCAATGATTTGCTTTATCATCTGACTTGGTGATATCAAAACTGCTTTTGACTTTAGTAAGTAGATTTCCTGAACCAGAGCTCAAAGACTAAGCTTTATATCTTAATTCTGAAACCTTTCATTAACTAACATCATGGATGTGCAGATGAACTAATTTTTATTGCTAGCAGAGCAGAATAAATAATAAAAATTTGCTTTTCTGTGCATGCATGCTCCCAGAGCCTTTCTATGCTCAGTTCCAACAAAGAATCCCCAAAATGCAAAAGTCAAACCTTTCTTTTGAAAATAAGTGTCTTGCTATTTCTCTCACTTGAGTTTCAAGCATTTTGAATAGATGCTATATTCTTGCAGCAGTTTTGGTGTGAATTCTAATCAAACCCCATACATCATTTGAGTGAAACACATGAGTTGAGGGCTCTTTGAAATGCTGCAATGACAACTGGGCAGAATGAAGGACAAAAAAAATCAATGAAATGAAAGTATTAAGTCCCATTAAAGATTTGACATAAATATAGCCTAATTTCCTGAATTTCTGCTAAACTAGTCATCTGTTTTACCCACATCAGTAATTTTGCATGGGTTACAAGCAGAGCTCTTTGGATTATTATCAGCAAAATGCTGTTTCTCTTTTTGGATTGCAATGAAGTCAGAGACAACAAGGAAGAAAATATATTTTAAAAGCTTTAATATTGTCTTTGCACTCCAGAGCCTTGGGGAGCTGATTATTGTCCTGTTTCTTGTGTTTCAGCAAAGGTACTGCTAGTTGTGGCTTAGAACTGAGGATTCTCGGGACCATCTGAAGGACTCTTCTAATGAGCATGTCCGAGTATGCACCTTGTGCTGTCCCTGCTCCCATGTCCTTGCTCTCCAACAGTCAGGGCACCAGAAAATCCCTGCTGCACTCAATCAAAACCCACCAAGCAGCTGCTGATAAAGTGACAGCTAAAACTACAGAAAATGATTGAGAGCATGGGTAAAACAACGCTTTTGATCAACCTCGTTTTTAGTAAAGGAAGATAAGAGATTGTGGCTGGATTTGGATGGAGATAATTGCAGAGGTGTTAAAAATAACTACTTATATTTGAGTCATTTTGAAGTAGCAATTTCCCAGATATATAAAGAAGAACAATTAGCTTGCACAAAATGACTGTAAGTCATTCTGGTTTATGGTAGCAGGGCATCAGTGATGTGGGGAGGGAACAGTTAAAACCAGATTTATCAAGGAGGGAATTTGCACTCAAAGTGATTTTGCAGCTGGTAATGATAAGAATGCTGGTGTGGGAAAACTCCCATTCTTATGCCTAGAATTGTTCATCCTCTGCCTGTTTTGAGAAGCAGAATTCCTGTGCAGAGATAACACACTCACAGACATGCTTGAGCCTCCTGCTGGAGGCTCAAAAAGCACAGCCTTTTGAAACCCATAAACCGTGTGTGCCTAAGGCCCCTTGGTATATTGGGACGGGCAGAGGAGGCCCTTTCACCTCCCACAGTCACTAGGATGAGCTAAGCCTAAGGAAGACTGTGTCCCTGTGTGTCTCTGTGGCCCAGTTAGTTGTTAGTGAAGTAATGAAATAAATCTACTCTTTGCATCTCATTTGTGGCTTGGTGGTCACCTTGTTTGTGTCGACTCACATGGTGACCTAATAAGTTGTACCAGCTTTGTTTTCCTAAGGGGATCAAAAGTGAAATCAGCCCAGTTTCCTTATGTAGTAAAGACAGATTATGTGGATATATCTGCCGTGCTGTAATTTGTATCCCACAAATGGCCAACCACTCTGAAATTTCTAAAGGGAGTGCTGAATTTTGCACAGTCATTGACCAGAAGAAAAATGAGTTAACTTTTTCAAAAGCTAAATGTCTGTGAGTTACTGCCTTGCTACATAGACATGACTGTCCTGGGGAAAAATACCTGGGTGCCTGCTCTTGCTTTGAGCCAAACATCAGGGAAAACACATTTTGTGCATCTCATGTACAAGCCCATGGTTTACAACCACAGTCAGGATGCTGACAGCTCCCTGGGGCTGGGGGTTATGGGGGCTCAGTCCTGAGGCTGCTTGAATAAGACCCCCACCAAAAGAAAAATTTCTTTAACGTGGGAATGGTATATTCAAAATGAAAACTGTGTTTTCAAGTATTAAGAAGGAAGACTGGAGTTGAAAGAACAGGAGAAGCCAAGCAGTTGCTCTTTTTGTGTTATGTACAGATAACAGGGTTTTGTATTTTTTTTTTTTCTGAACTCACTAATATTAATCATAGAATGGTTTGGGTTGGAAAGGAGCTTAAAGATCATCTGATCCCAACCCACCTGCCATGGATCCACTAAGCCACAACTTCCACAGATTGCTCAGAGCCTAATCCAAGCTGGCCTTGAACACTGACAGGGATAGGTCATCTGCTACAGCTGTGGGCAACCTATTTCAGTGTTTTACCACTCTCCGAGTAAAGAATTTCTTCATAGCTTCTCATCTAAACCTAATCTCAGTTTGAAACCATTCCACCTTGTGTTATCACTATATGCTCTTGTAAATTTGCTCTCTCTATCTTTCTTGCACTGGAAGACCACAATTAGATCACTTCAAGGTCTTCTCTATTCTAGGCAGAATAATCCCAATTCTCTCAGCTTTTCCTCAGAGGAGAGGTGACCCACCCCTCTAATAATTTTAGTGTCCCTCCTCTGGACTCAATCTAATATGTTCATGTCCTTCCTGTGATGGGTCCCCAGAGCTGGATGCAGCTCTCCAGGTGGAGTCTCACCAGAGCAGAGGAGCAGAATCCCCTCCTTTGCCCTGCTGGCCACACTGCTTTGGGTGCAGCCCAGGATGCAATTGGCTTTCTGGGCTGTAAATGCACATTGCCACCTCGTGTCCAACCTCTGATCCACCGTCACCCCCAAGTCTTTCTCATTAGGCCTGCAATGGACACAATGGTCCCAAATACAGACCCCTGAGGGGTACCAGTTGTCATGGATGTCCATCAAGACTTTGAGCCATTGACAACTATGTAACCATTCAATCAATTCGTTATCCTCTGAAGACCCATCGAATCCATCTCTCTTCAATTTAGAGAAAGATGTTGTGAGGGATTGTTTCAGTCTTTTCAGAAGTCCATATACATGACATCTGTAGCCCTTCCCTTGTCCACAGGCATAGTCACTCCATCATAGAAGGCAGGATTTGCCTTTGGTGAAGCTGTGCTGCCTGTCTTGCTTCACCTCCCTGTTCGCCATGTGCCTTGACATAGCTTCTAGAAAGATCTGTTCCATGATCTTGTCAGCCACAGAGCTGAAGCTGACAGGGCAGGAGTTCCCAGAATCTTTCTGTAGCCTCTGCTGTGGTCTGTGCAGCTCTGTGTAGCACCTTGCTGTTTGTGTTCTTTGCACTCATGCCTACATTTTTACTAATAGTAACAGAAGCAAATATATTATTTATTACGCAATTATATTAAATTAATTATTAATTAGATTATATTATTAAGTAAAGACAAAAGACATTTCACTACACAGAGCCTTAAGTATACCTATTACTGAAAATTGTAAATATAGCAGCATGACAAAATTTTTCCTGCTTTTCTGCTCAAGTTTTTTTATTACAGGATTTCATATTCTATATTTATATTCAGTGACAGCAAAATTTCCCTTAATATTACTGGGAAAATAGAGTAAAACTTGGCCACTGGGTAAAAATTAACGCCCCAATTTCCCCTCACATATTTATCAATAAGGAAAACATGTAACTCTTGGCTTCTTGATGCTCGCTGCTTTGATTCTTCTGATTCTGATTCAGCTGTTGCTGCTGGGAGGAGGCATTGCAAATGCTTTGACTGCAAGGGAGATTGTCAGGTGCAGATTCTGAACATTAGACTGAATCAGCCTTCTAATTATAATAGCTTTTAGGGTTTTTGTAGAAGTGCATTAGTCTTTGCAAGTATTGTAAGTGAAATATTGTGACATTAACTGGCAGCTCTATTCACGCTGGAAGATATTTATTGCAGTAGTAAAATTTAAAGAAATTATATGATTACATATAACCAAAAATTATCATACCCCTGTGGTTCTGACTCTCTGGTTACATCCTGTGGCTTGAAGCCTCCCAGGTGTGTGATTATCTAATAAGGATCAATTGCCTTACTGATTCAGCACCATATGTCAAATTGCAAAGGAAAAAACAATGAACAGAAGAGTTTTTGCCTACAAGGGAAGTTACATGTTTACATACTTCAGCTCCTTCTTAAATTAATTGAAATATTTAAGATTTGGAATTGCAATATAAACTTTCTTCTGAGACCTTCTGTTTCTCCAAATGATTTAAAGAGCACAGAATGATGTTTTCAATGCCTTATGGTTTTAGTGGCAGTACTTTCAGTTTGTGTCAACTCCAGATATTTGCTGAGCAGATTTCTTTTCTTTTTTTTTGGTGCCTCAGTGTTCATTTTTATAAATTAATATTAGAGATCCATGTCTTAAAAATCTAGCTCAAAACTTCTAAACCAAAGTTATAGAAAGAAGTAAAAGCTGTTTTGATGTCTCACATGCTGGAAATTCTATTCCCCATGAATAAATTAATTTTACAATTGGATCTGTTAATTAATAATAATTTCTCCAGGACACGCACACATTGTAAGAAATTCTTCTAGTCTTGTTTTTCCCCAAATCCATGATATTATTTCTCCTGTACACCACAGACAAGAGGGGGATAATTTAAGTATGGAAGGGACTAGACAGGTGCCAGTGGTGGTAGATCATGACTGAATAATCTCAGAAACACAAGAAAGAAAAATGGGAAAGGCTATGCCCAATGCCACTGAATTTCTTCACAGGAAAAAAGGGTCATAATCATGAGAGTGCCATGGTTTCTTTTTGGTGCCAGCCATGCTTTGAGTCTTTCTGCAAAACAGAATATCTGACATAGAAGCCATTGGTAAATATTTAAAAGTGGACGTGCAGAATTCAGGGATGTTTTTAAAATCTTAATATACTTGTAAAACGGGGAATGAATTTTAACCTGTCATTTCACAAAATATGATAATGATTATTTTATGTAGCATTCACATAAAATAATTAAAAGTGGCAAAGAGAAAAACCATGAGGAAATCAATATTTATATCCTCAGAGAATGACATGAATTGAGCGAATTAAAGTAAAGCATGGGACTGCTCAGTGAAAACTGGCTGTAAAACCCAATGTTGAGTGAGTGCTCATTAACTGAGCACCTTTCATTGCATGTAAATGAAGAAAATTTTCCAGAAAAATGTAAACATAAAAGGTTCTCAGCAGGCTCTTCAGTCTCCCCCTGTCCTTCTCAGGGCAGTGAAATGGATCATGTTGGCAGAAGGCGCAGCAGGAAAAGTAAGAGGTCTGTAGAGATTCAACTCTGAATCTTCCTCTTTCTTCTACAGTTCTCTGTTCTAGTTATTGAGACTGAATTATATTTGCACAGATAATTTAAATCCTTCCATTTAATAGTTATTAATTTATTTAATTTGTGTTCTCAATTATGCAGTATGTGTGTGGACGTGCACTATATTATTATAGTGTAAATATCTGCAGTGAACTGAGCAGAAGTTCATAACCAAATTTTCATACAAAGTTAATCATGTTATCTTCATTAAATTCTAAAGCTGTGTAATCTCCTCCTTCAAAAAAGAATGAAGACAGACTCTTCACAGTACAGTCTGTGTAATTTGTGGGCCCCTATTTTCCATTGTGACAATATCAACTGGTTTTCTACTACATTGCTTCGTATTTTGGGAATTTATTGCCCTTGCTAGTGAACGCCCCTTCTACTATTTGATGTACCAATTCTCAAAGGAACTGGAGAAGTGAAACAACCATGAATATATGGTGCAATGCAAAAAGAAAAGGAGAAAAAAATTTCCCCCCAAACCAAGAGAAAAAGATAGGGAAGAGAGAAAACTTCTCTTGGTGAGAAACTCTGCCAACAATACAAATCTCAAGGGCCTTTTCTCCACTTCTACAGCAAAGGCACAATGGTGCAACATATATGCACCTTCTCAAATCAATCAGGGACATAGTCTATAGCATCACGTTGGAAAATTAATTTAGCTGTGAGACTTTCACATGACACCTTTTCCCAGCAATACTGTATGGTTTTATATATGTATTTTTTAATTAGAAGTGAGTTGGAAGTGATCAGGCATTCTTTGGTCACCATTATGACTAAATTAATTTTGGTAGCCTATTTAACTTAGTTTAATTAACCTTCCCTTCTTTTATCCATGATCTGCCCCTAAATTAGACCAGGACAGTACCCAAGGCCTATGCTGGAATAGGAAAGGAAAAAAATCCAAATAGAATCCATTAACCTAGATAGAATTTTTTCTTCTCTTTCACCTAAAAGTGATCATTATTGTTACTAGTAGAAGCATTAGAGTAGAGCAGTGATTGTTACTGACATTAATGTTTTGGGAAAGAATTTCAACATGTCTTTATGCAAACCCATGTTTTCAAACTTGGTTCATAGCTAGTGTTTACTTCACACTGCTTGACTGTGAACAAGAAAAATGCACAGTTAGCTGAGAAAATTGAATAAGGATGAAGAGAAGCACACTGTAATGCTGTTCTATGCTATAAGCTGGAATTAACTGAAAGCTGAAAAAATATGCTGAAACCCTTTATAAATGTACTTTTTTCTGCCCTACAGTTTAGGTTCCCTCTGTATAGCCCTAACCTTAGAGAATAAATACATGGTGCAACAGGTGTTTAATTGGCAAATGTTTACTTAAGGGTTCTTAACCCCAGGCAGAGGTAAGCTAATGCAGTTTTGTTTTGTGCACTGAACTGTGTGAAATAACATCCCATGGTTCAAGAAGTGGTTGCATGTGGGCAATTCCTGTGAGTAATATATAGCTAAATCATGGCCATTTATTTGTTTCCTTAGAAACAGAGATTTGGAGCCTGCTTACCTGATAACCAGCATAAATCAGGTAAAAATTCTTGGCATTGCATATTTCATGAATTGTCAAAGTGATAAGAATATCTGAATGGTGATAAGCATAATCTAAAGAGTCTTTTTTATAGTAATAAAAGGGTGATCTTAGGTAATATAATGGCTATATCTCTGAGTTACTTTGTTCAGGCATCTTTATCCATGTGTAAAGAGACTACACAAGCAGGGTAGATACTGCTTATAAACAATGATTATTAGCTAAAATGCACAATTGTGAACTGGGATTAGCAAGCAACAGAAAATATTATTATGCTTATCAGAGTTTTACTGCAAGTCAGTCATCTGTCAGGAGAGGAAGGTTTAGACTCCCTTGCCTCCTTGAGCTGCTCTTCAATGCTCCTAATTTGCCGTCATCGCCCAAGTATGTGTATTTTCCTTTACAATTTTATACTTTGCCTTTTTGGTGCTTATTTGAAAAATTTGTGGTGATAATAGAACAATTTTCCACAATTCTCCACAATTTCACAGCACAATTTCTCCACAATTTTCACAGAATCACAGGATAAGTAGAGCTGAAAGGGACCCACAAGTATCATCGAGTCCAACCCTGTCCTGCAGAGCACCATTCCCAAGAGTCACACCGTGTGCCCAAGCGCAATTTTAAACACTGCTTGAAGTCAGGCTTGGTGCTATCACCACTTCCTAGGGAGCCTGCTGCAGTGTCCAACCACCCTCTGAGTGAAGAACTTTTCTCTAATATCCAACCTAAACCTCCCCCAACACAACTTCAGGCCATTCCCTTGGGTCCTGTCACTGGCACCACAGGGAAGAGATCAGTGCCAGCTCCTCGTCTTCCCCTTGTGATGATGTGGAAGGCCACAATGAGGTCTCCCCTCAGTCTCCTCTTCTCCAGCCTGAACTGACCGAGTGGCCCCAGCTGCTTCTCATGCAGCTTCCCCTCAAGGCCCTTCACCATCTTTGTTGCCCTCCTCTGGACACTCTCTAATAGTTTGATATCTGCCTTATATTGCTGTAACCAAAACTGCACACAGTATTTGAAGCGAGGCTGCAGCAATGCAGAGTAGAGTGGGACAATTATTTTATTTTTACCTTTTTTACTGTGCATGTCTCTGCTTCACAGACTATTTCACAGCTCTTTCTCTTAATTTAGCCATTTCCTTTAGCAGTATGAGCTAAGGTTAGATGGCTTGGGCATATGAGAGCTGGGACTTGCTCCTGAGCTGTAGATAACGAAGAGTATGCATCTTGTAGGGCTAAATAAGATTGACAGAAGGACACAAAATTATTCTACTAAAACCTCCCTTCTTTGGAAATTGAGGTCTGGATTGCATGTCAGCTATGTTGGAAAATAAAACTTCTATTTGTTATGGAAACTATTTGGGAATGCTTCATGACAGTTGTCTGAATGCAGACTCTTATACCGGTGCATGAAAAGTATAGAAAATTCTTCCTGACAACATATGTGTAACTTCACCAATTTTTTTCCCCTTATCTCATTTTTTTCTCTGGGAAATGAACACTTTGCTAAATTTTGGGCAACACAAAGAAATAGCAATGGTTTTCTGAGAGGAAACAAAAAGATTAAGTGTAGAAGTGTAGAAAACTTTCATCTTCTGTTTTGCTACCTTATCAATATATTGATATGCTTTTCCAGTCTAATCATAAAGCCACAGGTAGTTCTTCATACTAAATGGTCTGTAGCTGGTTTTTAAATTACACTCCAGTGGCTCAGAAGCAGTACCTCAAATGTAGTCACATGATTTACTGGTGTAATTACCTACTGATCTGCCATAAAACTCATGTACTTTTCAGGTTTTCTTTAAAGAGAGGAAAGAACTCTATCAGAAGCCAGTTTTTAATGTATGAATTCAAAAGGAAACATATCTGACTTCTTTCACTTCAACATAATTTTTCTGTAAAAACATCTCTAGTATTTGCAGTTGTCAATCTCTGCAACTCTTGGTTCAGGTTTTTTTTTCAGTTATATGGCAAAGTAGACTGCTTATTTTAGTATCAAAAGGCCTAGGCCTTTAGATGAAGCAAATCGAAATTCTGTGCAGTGGAATGCCAGTGATGTGGTCACAGCAACAACTTTCCAATCACTTCACCCAATATCAACTGGTTATCAAAATAAACTTTCATATTACTTTAATCACCTTAATGCTAGAAGCTGTAGTGAACTTGATCCTAGCTATCTCCTGACTCTTTCCCATTTCTGGACCACCTGTGATGATGCTTCCTGATGTCTTGAACCATTTCCTCTAGAAATTACCTTCTTACACAGATTTCTAGTAGGATAGTAGTCTGCCTTCAAGTTCAGACCAATGGGAATTAAAGACTGGTTTACAGTCAGTGAAGTTACTTGGCTTGTCACTATGTGTAGATGAGGATGGATTCCTGAGTGTTTTATAATGGCTGAACTAACATAGAAATGAACAATGTCTATCTTCATATACCTTTTTCTTCTTTATATAGATTTTCTTTTACTTAGAGATGCTTTTACAGTATTTTATGCGAGGGGGAAAATTTAGGATTTAATCAGTAATCCACCCTGTGTTTGAACTTCTAAGGACATGAAAGTGACCCTCAGCTCTCTTGACTCAGTAAAGTTTAAAACTTTTTGCTTCCTATCAAAAATGTCAATCAACTGCCCATCACATAGGCCATGATGTGTGAATTATTTTCAAGTAGTTTGAAGTGCCTAGTGCATCCATTAAGATGGATTGAATGGTTTCCAGTACCCTGACTCTTTGCTCCCTACAGGCTGCTTTTGATCCACATCTCTCAAGCATTTTTACCTTTGGACCATTTTTATTCTTGCCACTTTACAAGCTGTGAACACTACAGGAACCAGATATCTGTAGAGTGTTAATGCAGCTGTTGACAAGAAATTGAGGGTTAGGAGCAGGGCTGCTCATGACTATTAGAACATGTTTTATTAGTATGAGTGCTGAGGCAATAATTTTATGAGCATTTGAGCTGACATAATAATTCCTGCTTTTCCTTTAGAAAACTGTTCTGATATGTGCCTGAATATTTCTGTTTAAATAAAGACACCTACCTTAAATAAAGGTACCAGCCCAATTTTGGACATGTATATGTTTATCCAAACTCCTGTAGCTCCCTGGAGTCACACATCTTATGTGGCCAAATCCTTTGAGATGCCTATCTCTTGTTTGGGAGTGGTCAACATGTACAAAAAATAATCATATACAGGAGTGCTACAGACCAACAGAAGAAGAAAGTAACTAAAGCCCCTCAAGCTTTTATTTCTTGCTGAACACAGGTTCATATTTTCTTGACATTTCAAGGTTTCAATTCTATTCTTACAAACTTGTCTTGCAGAAGTTGCACCTCTAATCCCAGTGGATTGCTGTTCCATTGCTGGGTTGCAGCCTAGGGCATTGATACTCTGAATTGACCACTTCAAAGTTTTGTTCCTTGTTTTATTGAACATGGATCACTTAACTGCTCCAGTTTTGCAGAATTCTACAAATAGTAGCATTGTTACAATTTCAGAAGCAAATATACGATTGAGAAGAATGACCAGAAAAAAATGCAACTTTGAACTGTACACAATTTCATCCAGGGTTTCGTTCAGAAGCCAATTTCTTTTAAAAATCAATACATAATGAAATTTAAACCAGTGTATCTCCTTTTGACTGTGTTTTGATTACAATCAAAGCAGTTAAAGTAGTACAGGGAGAGAAAGGAGCTCATGAGCCCATTAAGACCCTTAGTTGTCACTTTAGTTCTATTTTTCTGCAGATGGCATATCCTTTCAGCTTTCAATTTTATGCTATGTGTATGGTATGGATCCATATTTTTAATTAACTTCTGTTTAGTAAATAGATGTTCAGACATAGTTTAAAACTGCAATTAGAAGATTAAGGTTAGATTAGAGCCCTACTGTGCTAATTAAAATACTTTTGAGGTCTGTTGTTCATGCAATAAAATGTCAAGTGATTGACAAACCATAAGTGAAAAATTGATCTAATTATCAAGACAGACAAAATGTGGGTTTTTTTCCCCCCGAGTGTTAAGATTTATTATGGCCATTAGAAATACAGATGTTTATATGTGTGTGTCTTAGAATTAATCGAACTGTTCTGTTCCTTAATGCTATTCTGCTTGCTGTAAGACAGAATTATCAATGGTTCCTTCAGTGGATGGAACTGCTCAATCTTTTTCAACTGAAACTTTAATCTGGAAGTAAATGGCTGGTGTTTCCCACATTAAGGAGGTGGAAGGGCATGAGCAACCTCCTACCATTGCTCTGCTTGAACTGAGAAAATCTTGCTGAGTGCTCCAAATATATGATAAGGATTCACAGTGGAAATCAAGTGTGCCACAGATGCCTAAATACCTAGAAAAGAGAAGCAATGAAGAATAATTGTGAAGAATATTCGGTAATGTCTTATTAAGTCAATTATTAGTAAATATGTGGTAATCCAGAAGGTTCAAAACAAGCTTATCAAAGACACATAATTTTATAATTATTTTTTAAACTTAAAATGATACATTTTAGAAGTGGTTAGGTCTTGTAACCGTTATGGAAATTAACACTAGGAAAGCCTTGCTGCCCAAATGGTGGGTTTTTTTTATAATTCAGGTTTCCAACTTATCTTCATTCATGTTCCTTAACACTAATCTGTTTCTGTGCCATTAAAACTCCCTTTTACTTCCCTTTAAGCAGTCCCTAGAACTTTAATGGAAGCTGTTGTGTCCTATCCCAGCTACAACTTGACTACATTACAATAGCAAAATTCACTGTTTTTTCAGTTCCTACAAGACAGGCTCCCCATCTACTGAGCTTCCTACCACTTATTCCAGCTTCCCTTAATCTTTCATGGACATATGTGGCCAGAATTGTATGTAGCTTAACATATTTCATATGCATACTCATTGGTACTGTATAGAGTGGAAATATTTTTTCTCTACTGGAAATTCCTCATCAGAGGCGTCCTTGGATCATATGCCTTTTAAATGATTGCAATATCCTGTTGACTCACATTCATTAATTATGTTACAAAGTCTTTCTCTTCATTATTCTTTCTAGTTGAGGGATTCTCAGTTGAGTTTATAGCAGAATTTTATATTACTGGTTCTAAGAAGCAGAACTCTGCATTTTATACTATTGAATTTTGTACTATTGAATACAATAAAAAATGAGTTCCACCTGGTTTTATTTGCTTGCTTTTTATGCTCAATTCAAATAAACACTGAGAAAATGAATCTGCCTGACTCTTTTCAAACTGGGACTTTCAATGAGTACTTTTGCAATCCCCCTTGCTAACATATGTATATAACAGAGCTTGTTTCCATCAGGGAATGGCACTAACAGAGAGTGCATCATTAGTCCAGTCATTAATCGAGATGCTACAAAGTTAGTAATTTCTGGAGGTACTGAGACTTAGTGGGAGTTCTAGCCTGGTCATAACAGTCAATAATAAATTTCTCATTGTCTTTAAAGAGCTTTTTGCATTTTTAAGATGCACTTTGAACAGTCTTTCTATGTTTCAGTCCTGTAGAATTTTCTGCTGTCCTGCAAAGCAGACATTTCCCTGGATTATGTGTATGGATTTATACAACAAATGACCAGTATTGCTGTTTTTTTCCTTGCCTCAGTGCTTAGAAACAGTTCATATTTTAGAGTTGCACCAGCATTTTTTTATGCTTTTTTTACAAAACAATAAGAATTTGGAGAGAAAGTGTGTGAATATATCTAATTCATTCTTTTTCTGCTATAAATTTTATGCTCACTGCAAAACCTATTTTTGTATTATTCAAACATTTTTACTGCAAATATGCACCCATCTGCTCTGGGATGACACCATTTTGTGGAGTGTCCATTTTTTTTTATTTCATACAAAACTAATAAGTGTTCTGGAAAAGCTGTCATTACTAATAATAGATGATAATGATCTTTGATTCCTGGATAGTCTAGATCAGGGAAAAAAATTCTCAAAAAGCCTGTCCCCAAAGTATCACATATTTTACACAATACTAAAATATTCTGCACATCTCTTAGAAGTTCACTTTTTTTTTTTTTGCTTGTCAAAAGGCAACAAAAATCTCCGGAACTAACAATCCAAACCAATTAAAAGCCTACCCATCCTTTTCCATCAATAACTGATTTGACTTTGGAGCAGTAGCTTGAATTTGGAATAAATAACTGTTTGCACTAATGTGGTTTTGGCCATTTTCATAAATACACGATCAGGACATAATCTTTACAGGATCACACTATGCTCAAAGCAGAGGTTTAACAAAACTTGGTCTGAGTCTTTGAAGATTTTCTCCTGATGAGAAAGGCTAACTTCAGAAACTAAAAATGGTCATCAAACTGTACCACCACTGTTCTCACCATACACAGCAGCTGAACATATGAAACACATATAAACTTGTGTTTAAAGGTAAATATTTCTTATGCCTTTTTCCTTACCAGTGCAGGTTATGTTTTATATTGGAAGCAAGATTTTATTTAGGTAGGTCTTTTTTTTTCCCCTCTTTTCCTTTTCTCTTTTATAGAAAGCTGATCTCTCTGGCACTAGTTGGGAAGAGATGCTCTGAAACTTTCTTGAGGTAAAGAGTAATCTGAGAAAAAAGAGATGATGGTAGCTCTACAGGAGAGAAATTTGGACCATCAAGCAGGAATTGTTGGCTGTATAAGTAGGCTGAAAATTGCATGTGTCCCAAGAAAGAAATTGGGATGATATAGCGAGGATAGAAAGCTGGGGAGATGGTCTGTTTGATTGTGTAATAACGTTGGGTTTAGACAGTAATCTGTATTGGGATAGGAGGAAAATATGTGAGCAGCAGACATGGACTTGGGATGAGTTTTTGCCCTTGAGAGCAATTCAGTATAAATGAAATTAGGTTTTTTTTCCCCAGTGGATGGGATGTTCCCTTCAGATTATAAAGTCAGGACATGCCCAAGGTGAGTTCTGTCTTAAGCCTATACCAGTGACCCTGGCACAGTTTTGTGGGAGAAAGCCCTTGGTTCCTTTCCTGGATAAAATTTCTTTGCTTTTTAAGCAGGCTAATTGTATTTCTTAAAAAAAATCCAAACCTCTGAAGCTGCTCTACTGTGATTGAAATTTATCCTAATTGTCTTTAGTTGTCTAAGAATTATCAGCACAGTCTATTTGGGAATATCCATTAGCGAGAGTTTTTATTTATAATTGGTCTACTGGAGTCCAGACACCTAACCCAGCAGCCCAACCTAGCCTAAAATAAAGGGTTAAAGGCTATGTTTACAGAGCTAGATCATTTCACAGAAGCACCTGGAGGGCCACATTTCATACTCATTACTAAAGATATGAGAAAATTGAGTTGAACAGCTGTTTCAACTTACGGCAGTGATTTCTGAAATACACGCCTAATTCCTTGTTGCTGTTATCATTTCATGCTTCATTGTAATGATCACAATCCCTGTGCCTGTCCCCATATGTTATGTTGCTTACATGACCAGAAACTCTCTGCAGTTTCTGCAGTCTGTTGGAAGCCTACAGCCACAGACAAAGCCCTTTGGCCCTCGGCCCTGGGCCCCTGCCTGACTCCTGCGTTCTGTCTCCTTCAGCTTGGCTCAGCTCCTTGGGGTGTCCTGATGCTCCTCATTGCTCTGAGTCAATGTAAGAAGCAGATAAGGGACCATGGTTTGTCCACACAAAATCAGTGGGTCAAAGTCCAGTTCAGGTAGAAAAATTCTTCTGCTGTCCCTTGCCCCATATTTTCCTGTCACTTGCAGCAGTTTAATCAATGACTCCCTCCTTTTGAATGTACAGCTCAGCTGGTGTAAGTAGGTGTAAATGCCTCCATCTTTCAGTCAAACAAAGAACAAATGTGGAGACCATGGGGAGACCCATGCATGTGGCTCTCCAGAATTTAATTACCATTTCATTTTTTTGTTTTAACTGTAGATGCAGGAAGGAAATTACAGCACCCTAATCAAAAGAAATATTTTCTTAGTAAACACAGGATATAACTATAGATCAACCATTTTTTTCCTCCAACTTGTTAATTATTCCAATATATGCTTTCATGGAACAACAATGCAACTGATGAGCCAGCCTGTGTCATCCTGTTGCTATAGAAATTGCTCAGTAGAAGCATCCTAGCACTGTAATCAGTTTAGCTCTCTTTAGCTGTCACAAAAAGTGCAAAATAAAGCACTTCTGGTTTGAAATTTTTAGTTGAAATTTTTTAGACTCTTAGAAACAGTTGTGTAATACCTTGTCAAGACAGCACAGCCTTTGAAGGACAGTCAGTCACAGCCTGCACTCAACTCCTGCTCCACACTGCATCCCAGGGCAGCCGCAGGTCTATCCAGGCTCAGTGCCTATAATCCCTAGGAGAAAATGAAATCATCAAAGGTCAGAGAAGCACTGACATTAGTTCAACACATCAGGTCCCACATCAAGTACCCACAACAGCCCTTGCTTGAGCTGTATGCTATGAGCTGGCTCAGTGATGGGGCCCTGAGTGGCAGGTTGATTTTCCTGTAGTCTCAGGTGGTAACTGGCTCCAAAGCTCTCCCACTGTGATGGTAAAGTGGCATCATAACCCAGCATCAGGGTCTTGGTGCTATGCAGCCTTAGGTATGAGTTTTGGCACACACGAAAAGAGAGAGAGGGAAATAACACCATCTTGTGCTGATTCTATTACTTCTCTGGGCAACTAAATATTTCTGTGTGACTGCAATTTCCCAGCTGATAGAGTCATACAGTTTTGGGCTGGAAGTGACCCTAAGGATCATCTCATTCCACTCCTGCTGCTTGATGGAGAGCTTTAGAGTGTTTTAAGCTCCAATCTTCAGCATTTACCCTTGATATTATGTTCTTGATTAACTGAAATGAGTCAAAATTAACATTATGACTGCATTTTTTCAATCAGCAGTGGAGGATTTCTGTTTGGATTTTTAAAATTTTTTAATTTTTTTTTTGGTGCTTTTACACCTCAACACTTATTTTGTGGTCTTTCATCTGCCTTTCAAAGCACTAGTTAAAATACTGATTTTTTTTTTCTGTTTTTATGTGTGCTTGAAAAGAACTGTCAGAGTAGTATATGGAAAACAGCACATTTCACATACAAGATAAACTACAAGACTGCAAAACTATTTTAGTAAAAAGTACTGTACCAAAATTGCACAGAAGCTCTAATTTTAAATATAGACACAATCTTAGAATGTATCTTAATTATATTGCCCAAACTAATGTTACTATGTGGGTATGGCATAGATTGTATTGCTACCAGGTAACTATAGAAGTGTTGTTTCTTTGAAAAGAAAACAAAAACAACATACCACAGCTGCTAGGAATAACCATAAAAAAGGAAGGCTTGTATGTATAAGCCCAAACTGCATTAGTTTCACAATAGAAAATATTTCCAGTTTCAGAGTTTTGATCTTTAAGTTATTTTTCTCTGACAAATAATGTGAGGTCAAAGGTAGGGGAGCCACAGGGAGCCCAAAAAGCTGTTTATTTCAACTGCATTTGAACTGGATTTGGCATAAGATTTCCTTCTTTCTGTGTGCTTTTCTTAGTACGCTCCTTGTTCAGTACAGGGCTGATCCCAAGTGGGACCTGTATACACTTCTCTAAAAGAAATAAAAGGATGCACGTGAACATTATGAGAGGAATTAGGTTCTCTCCGTTCTTGCCAGATCCCACATTTATTCTGCTACTCCTGCAATATTCTAGTTCCTTCTGGTATTGATTGAGTTGTTTAAAAGCAGAGTAAATCAAGCCCCTATTTTCTCTCTGTCATTTTCTTCTCTCTTTTTTTTTCTCCAATTTTAAAAGCAATCTTGTTGAAAAATGTTTACTCTTAAGGTTGTTTGCTAGAAGATGAGGTCTATTTGCACCTGAGAAACTCTGAATAGTGCAAGTGACAGAACTTTACTCTTGAACAGATGTGATTTTTATCCCTACTTTATTTTCTAAATCAGATTGTTGATTATAGAAAAGTAGATTTCATGCTTGTCCAGCCCCAAAACCTGTGGGTCTTCTTGCAATCTGTAGCACCTATCTCAGCTAAATGAGTGATCTATAAGTGATTTTTGGGGTCCAATGCTAACTTCAACAGTGCATGATCAGCCTTACTTGGCCATGTGAAATGAATAAACTTCCTATGCAAGTTGCTGAATATTACAGAAACTCAAATCCAAGCTGAGTCTGGGAACTGCAGTTCTTTTTGTGTGAGTATAAGTGTTTCTGATAAGTATAAAATGAGTTTCAATTCAATTCAAACTAATGCATTTATTTAAAATTTTAACCCCTGAAATGAGCTGGTTTTTGCCTTGAGGAAGCATATTGGTAATAGACAGGGTCTGTATCCCAGAACTCAATTCTTGCTGCTGATGTGTTTTGGTCTAGGTGGCTGCCATTTCCTTTATTTCTTCAAAATCTATCAGTCTTTTGGTGTTTATCTTTGTGGGCCTAAGAATGTCTCAAGCTTTGCAAAATCCCATGAACCTGACCCTATTATCTGGAAATAAGTATACTTGTCATGAACAAAACAACACAAATTACCCAGCTGAACAAAGACCAATGAATGTGATCATTAGATCAAGATTCAAAGCACAGAGCTCACATTTCCTTGTCCAGGGACTGAACTGTATATTTCCATTGGCAGCACAATGATATTCAGTGGCTGATCATAAGCAAGTATCTATCTCCTCCTTGTGGGAATTTGTGGGGTTTTTTTTCCATTGGTCTATAATTCTTACTGCTGAAAATCTGTCAGGTATACATTTATAATTAAAAAAAAATCTTTCATCAACAAATATAGGGAATATAAGTTTACTAATAATTTCTTAATAAAATATTGTAATATTTCTGTTCAACAGCTGTTCATTGCTGAGCAACTCAATGTTTCCACAAAAACTGGCACAATACTTGATGTATTTACAGTCATCTATCACATGGGAGAGAAGATACTTTACAAATTTAAAATAAATTGTATAATTTGTGAATTCATCTCTCCATTTAAGCATCCATGTATGAATTTCATCAGTAGAAACATTGTTATGCCATATATGCTCCAAAGGAATAATGGTCGACCTCCACAGGATCTCTAATTGCTGAAAAACTGCACAGAGTACACTTCAGGAGGAAATTCAAAAGTCTAAGTCTTGTATCCTTGAATAGCTGTTTAATGAATAATGCTTAGGCTGCCTTAGGAGTACATTGCAACCTCTTATGAAGTTCTTCCAAAGTCCAAAGAAATTGTTTCTCTTAATACTGGGTATTTGCCAGAATATGAAGCTGGCAAATAAGTCATTCCTTGTTAGTCATTCCTGGTGAATAGTTGATATCAAAATGAACACATTATTTCTCAGAGGCTCTTTTGTTTATGATATTTAAGTCTATTGCTATAACTTTTCCAAAGCAGCTGATGGAAAGACTAAAATCCCTAGTTGCCTTTTGATTTTGCATAACAGAGGCTCTACATACTATAGTTTTCTCTTTTAAAAGCTGAAATTATTGAAATTTTTTAATTTTTCTATAATCTTCAAACTTAGTATTGCCAAATTTTCTGTATAGATGGTTTCTCAGCAATTTCTTTTCATACCAGAAAAAAAGACACAGCAACCTTTCTGCTGAACTGTTTGTGACAAAGTCAATTTGTGCTCCATCTCCTGCAAGTGTAATTGAATGATCAGTAGCCTGAAATCTGAGTTGCATAATTGCAATTAATTATATTGCAATTGACCTGCACTTCTGCTTCTCAGTCCTCCTTTATGTCCTTGTCAAACTGGTTCCAGGCTAACAGACAAATGATACACTGCACTTTCGAATTCAATACCTAAAAAAATCACTTTCTCTCAACAATAGCAAGGATCATACTTCAATTTTCAAACATCCAGTTATTCCTACCATTTTGAGGTATATTGCTTCTGTGCTGAAGCTGCATTAATGCCAGCTACAGTCCAGTGTTGGAAAGCAGAAACTGACAAATCCTGACAGGACAGCATGAAGAGAAAGCAGAGGTGAGCACCAAGTAGAAAGCTGATGTGGGAAATTCTGACTGATGCCTGAACGTGACTGATAAACAGATGAAAGGCAGGAGGAACAATGTCAGCTGCTGCTTAAAATAGCCTGGAGAAAATGAGAACAGTAGGATCTGCTGAGGATGGGTCAGTGCTTTGATAGCACTGCTAAATCAATGTCAAAGACTCCTGATGACAGTACAGCAGAGGACTTAAGAAGTCATAGAAGTCAGGTTTCCTGTTAAGCCAACTTGTGAATTTTCTCATTAATGATAAAGTCCCATTTTTAATCAAAGGATAGGCTGCTATACAATAAACCCTGTATTTCTCCAGCTTTGACATCTGTTAGTATGACTATTTTTAAAAAGGAAGCACACTCACTGTTAGTTTAAATCCACTGTTTTCTAAGCAATAATGAACTATTGTGAATCCTTTCCATAGATAACTTTTTTAGAGCTCACATAGCAGGTCTCATATGCAATGGACTCTCCACAGATTGTGAAGCATCACTGAAAAAGAGAAGCACTAAAATTTTTAAAAGGCAGTATTCTGCATTTTTATATTTCTTTCAGTCATCAAAGAGAAGCTGATAGTGTTTGATGTATGATGAACATCCATATGGATAACTTATGATTTCATGTCTCACAACACCTCAAAGGATAGCACTACAGTTTCTATTGTACTGCCTACAGTAAAAATAGACTATCTTTTAAATTAAAGCACAGGACATTCTGATTTCATAAAAAAGCAATGACATATTGAGAGGAATGTTCCTCCTTAGGCTATTGTGACTTTATTGAGTCAGTGGGCTTGCTCCTCATTTGCGCACTGATAAAAAAGAACCTGGCCAATAATTTTCATACATTTGTTTAACAACCTCGACTTTCTGTATATAAACATGTACAAAATACAAAGGGTTCAATACTCCCTTTATAACATGTATATATTCCTTTTACACAAAACTTGTGCTGTATTGCAGGCATAAGGAAGCACAAGCCAGAAAGGTATTGATAATACAAGGAAACATAATTGTCTCCCAGATACTGCACTTATCAGGAACTGTTTTGTACCAGTGAACTATGGAGCTGAATCCTCACAGGGGTGTGGGGAGGGCAGCTCCTGCTCACTGTGCTCTCTCATGAGCAGCAGTTGCCTGGGACCATAGATGCGACACTGGTATCCTTTCTCACCTCTTTGTGATGCCCTGCTGCTCAAAAGATACCCAGGGGGAGCAGCCTCTGACATGCAGGCATGCAAAATGTAATTCTCCTCCTCTGAAGTACAGGAGTCATCTTTTTTTGCATTCTTCAACCTACTGAGCTCTAGCTCCTTCCAGGCACCACCCTCCCCAGGACAATCTCATTGTCCAACGCAAAGCTCCACCTCAATCTCAACCCATTGGCAGCCAAAATCTCCCTCAGCATTACCTCTGGTGGGTTTTTTTTTATCTTCCCACCCTGTCCTGAGTATCAGATGTGATTGCATATTTCTTTTGGCCTCTATTTAATTTCTGAATCATCAAGGGCTGTTTGAGAGAAGTTTTGTGATAAACATGGAAAATGTCAAGATCTTGTGAGACTGTAAGGCCTCCAAGCACTAACCACACCCTTATGTGTTCTCCTCCAGCGATGGTCCCCACAACATTTAGAGTTTATAGACAGGTAGGATTTTATTAGGCAAGATTTTCTATGAAGGAAAACCCTAATCATTTACAAAAAGAAGACTTCCAGATGCAGAAGAAACAAGTGAAGAAACAGGACTATTCTGGTTCATTCATCGTGACAGAAGGGTGAAAATTGGTGTGAGAAGAGTTTAGGGGCAGGTATAGTGCTCTGATCAAGTAGGTGGGAAGCTTTAAAGCCACAATTCTATTGAAAAACCATTTAAAAATTCTCCAGATAATGAGGGCAGATCCAGCTTCTCCAGTTTCAAGGAAAAGACTGTGTGGAAATCTCTGGACTGTAAACCATGCCCGTATGGATCTATATAAAGCCTAGATAATCTTTCTCCAAGCTTTGGAAAACTAGAACAGTTCCAAATCTAAAATTTTCTTAGCTGTAGCTGAATAATGTAGGAATGAATTAAATGTGTGGAGCTGCTGAACAAGATATATTGGATGGCTGCATGTTGGGTTCTCTGCAGTCTGTTAGCAGCAGCCTTCATAAAAAATCCTTGGGCAGTTATTGTGCTTGATGGATTCAGTTTGGAATAAAACACTAGAAATTTGGCTTTGTTAGAGTAATTTTGCATCAATATTCAACACAGAATAGAACACAGTGTAATTTGGCAGAAGTACAGCACTATGCATTTTATTTCAGGGTATTTAATTGTATTTCTGTGAGAATTTAAATATAAAATTGGCTTTTACTATAAAATAAGAATGTATTTTGAAGGGAACCTTTAGGCCTATGTTGAGAATTTGGAATTCAGTCAAAAATATTTTGGGACAGTGTTTTGCATTTTCATGGTTAATCCTGAATGCTTTTATGTTCATAGCCAGCTCTTTCTTTTTCATCTGCATAGTGTCTCTACTTGATAAACAGGAATAGACCATTATAATTTTGGGGAAATACAATGATAGAAAGAAACGTTTATCTTACTGTTTCTTATTATGTGTTCCAGTAGCTATAAAATACTGTATTGAACTACGGATAATAGTACAAAATGAGCTATCCAGAATGGTTGAGTCTAGTTTTCTAAATTTTTCTTTCAGATAAAAACCTCTATATCTAATGTGACAGGCCTGAGGCATATTTTATCATTATAAAACCATGTTTAATACAATGTAAAGCTCTAATATTTTGTTTCTATCCCAGAAACTTTAATTTTAAAGTTTTTAGAAGCCTTGTTTGCAGAAAATAAAAAAAAAATCTTTACATGGAGATTGATTCAAATAGCTTAAAAAATTCATGGAATATAACCTTACAAGTGATGAATAACACACTCTTTGGAAAAGTAGTTCAGAACTTCCATGTTAATCCTCTTTGTATCTTCCTTAAAAGACTTCTTTACCTGAAATTTAAGAGATTTTTCCTTATCCAGCCACATGAAAAAAATCTCACCTAAATCTAGTGCCTCTCCTGTACACATTATTTATCTCTTGTATTTGAAAATCTGTCCATTTAATTCTCTTATGGATTAAATGGTATCTGATATGAATTAATTCCTGCACGTTGTCATGGCACGGGTAAAATACTGCAGGGGAAGACAAGCAGTGTTTTGAAAGGATGGGAACACATCTTAGGTGTTGTGGCTTCTCTAATACTGCAGATGTATTTCAGGAAATACAGAAGTCTTTGGCTGGATCTAGCAAATGTGGACTGTGGGTTGGATACTTGGCCTGATGGGGACCCACTTTGATTGCATGCAGAGGAGTCTTAGTGACTGATTCTTTTGGAGACTCCTACTCCAGACATAGATATTAGCAGGGCTGGGCATTAGGCAGACTTTGAGTGGCATGCCTTGAAAGCACAGATTCTGGTACTTGGGTCTGTACACCTAAGTGAACTAATTATCTGGAAGGCAGCTGAAATTGACTTGTTTGTCTCAGAATAACATCTGAAAATCAGTGTGCGAGAAGTTTCCTGATTAGGCAAACTTTGATTAAAATTAGAGAAGACACTACTGAAGTGTGAATTTTTTGTGCCACTGTAATGATGGCAGTTGCTAATGAAAACTACGTGTTTTGAGTTGATAATTCAAATTTTTAGAAGTTGCCAACCTACAGATTCGAGTTCAGAGAATGCTTTTGTGTTACTCCCACAGCCTAACAGGTGCACATCCTGGTGACTCCTGTATGGTGCCCACGTAAGCAGGGCACTGGGAGAGCAGAGAAGCTGTATGGAGTTATGTTGTAGAACCACCCACTTCAGTATTCAGGCTCTGACAAATCTCCAAGGGTGGATGCAAGGTGAAGAGTAGGCGAACAAGCAAAAAGAATATGGTAATTTTTTGAGCATCCTCCCAGATTCTGTGACTCAGAGAGAACTTCAAGGAATCTTCTTGACTCAGATTGATGAAATTTGTTTTAGATCTGCAAAGCTTTGAAAGAAAACTTGTTTCTGATTTTTTCCTTCCTTAAGGAAGGAAAGTCTGAAGTCTGAATTCCTCATCCTTTTATGTAATTGTTAACAATTCTTTAGTTACTTAATTATTTTAATAAAGAACACAACCTTTCAACATCATTGCTCTATTACACTGTTTCTTCTGAGCTTTACAATGCTGAGATATATGGAACATAACAGCTGCAATGGACTAATATGGATTGTGGTAGGATGCATTTTCATGGGAACTCCTTAGGACTCTTCCACTGCCAGTATGTGTCAGAAAGTGAGGGAAAGGCAATAAGGAGAATAAAAATGGTTCACTGACAACTTGGTACAGTGAATACAGCCCTTTTTTCCTTCTCTGTTTATGTTTCTGACTTCTCCTCTGTGCAGGTGTGTCACAAGTTTGTTATTTTACATATAATTATTCTGCAAGGTAGAACAGCTCACTGTGCACTCTCACCTGACCTGGTGTTGAATGCACCATCAGCTCTCTAACTGGGGCTCTGCCTGGCTAAGTGTCTGCTTCCCAACAGGATCAATTAGCCAGCATGGACTATTTGCTGCCTGGATGTTTCTGTTTCAGACACCTAACAAATGGAAGAAACTCATCAGTATTTTAAAATAGGCTGCACTGTGGATTCTGTTTAATTTCATTTACTTGGCCCCAGAAGGGAATCTACACAGAGCAAAATAGAAGTTCCTCCTGCTGCAATTCAATTATCTAGTTAAAATCAGGCTATAATCCTTAAGAGAAAGAATTTAGTACTTAGGAAAACAAGGATGGGAGCTTCTCCCACCTGAGCTACACAGAAGGGGTTTCAGGTGACAACTGAAGTACACATGCACCATGTATCACCTAATTCAAAGTTCTATGGAGATATTTTGATTTATATCAGCTGGTCTCAGGTCAGACCTCTGACCTGAACCTGTATTTCTAGAGAATTTGAACTTTTCAAGCTTGAGAAACTTTTAATAGCATCAATCCATGACCTAGAAGTAAAAATACACTTTGAAAGAAAGTAAGAGCAAGCAGGAATGAAAAAATACTACATCTGTATGGAAACTCATGTGGCATATTTTGCTTCTAGAATGCAAGTATTTGTAATCCTATAAAAGCCCCAGTGATTGCAGTGGGTAAAGTAGGTATTCAAAACTTTCTGAAGGATCAAATCCTGCAGAAAACAAATTATAGAAAGAAAAAAGGTTGTGAACTGGTTCTGCCTGGAGAGTTGTGAAAGTGCTTGGCTGTTAAGGATGCAAGCATATGACTGCAAACTGCAAAGCAGGTTAAACTGGGGAAGCTCTACTGAGAATTGGAAATAACAGAATTGCTATTATAAAGTAGGCGTTTGCAGCTCTTTCCATCTGTCTTTATTGCACTAGCCACATGGTTGGACATCAAACAAATTTCTGGGTTTTTTTTTTTCTTCTTTTGTTTAATATATCAAAGTGCCTTTGCCTATTTCACCCAGAGTTTGTACGTTAGGGCTTTTTAAATAGAAAAATCTGTTCTGATAAATCAAATTTTCTCTAACTTAGCTGGCAGATGGCACCCCTGTTTATGGCTTTACAGGGAATTTGAAAGCATATGCGTTTGATGAATTGCCATAAATGCATGGTGGCTCCGGCAGCAGGAATGGTTCAGAGGTGCA
The DNA here is from genome assembly GCF_028551555.1 of Melozone crissalis. Classification (NCBI taxonomy): domain Eukaryota; kingdom Metazoa; phylum Chordata; class Aves; order Passeriformes; family Passerellidae; genus Melozone; species Melozone crissalis. The sequence continues at coordinate 28,742,013 of NW_026535782.1, read as the reverse complement.
GATAGCAGGTCATAAATAATTAATGGACACCAAAGTACTATCTTTATTTTCTTGCTGGAGCTGAATGTAAGCAATATCCATTCAGCTGTTTTTTTGCACTGATTACCAGGCAGAGCAGATGAGGCAATGCAGGAATAAGGACCCCCCATCCCCTCCTAAAGCATCTGTAACTGTTACTCAGCTGAAGAGTCTTGCCACTTTAGACAAGAGGAATGCTTGGGTGCTCAAGAGGGTCTTTCTACACGCAGGATCTGCAGTGTGGGTGGACTGATTCTGTTCCTTCTCCCTGTGCTTTTAAATTATTTCAGTGTAGACAGCTTGAAAATTTTTCCTTTGCTTGTCACATGTTATTTTATTGTTTAGACAGTGCCTATTTATGAGAAGAGGAAGTTTCAGAGACTTTTTGGATGACTAAGACTAGAGAAACGTCTGGACTGTGTGGCTCCCTGAGTTACTCCACATGACACATGTACAGGTGATGCAAAGTCAGCTGAGCACTGTCTGACAATACTTGCTGCCAGATGCTCTTGCACATTCACTCAGCAAGGATGGTTAGATTCCATTGGCATATTGAAGCACTTAATATTGTTTGCTGAAAATTAACTGTTCAGGTTTTGTTCCCCTAAATTCTGTATTTCTCAAACCTCACTGCAAGGACTCTGACCTAAAAAGGTTTATTTTCCTCAAATGGGAGCTGCAATAATACAGTGAGATCTTTACTTTTTGAATTTTCAGGTATGTTTCCATAAAGAGTCTGTGTTACCAAACTAAAATTTTATTGTAGTTCCAATTTGCTGTTCCTGCTGATGTCAGCAAAGGCTACTCATGAAGTAGTGTACTGTGGTCTTACACCACCTCTTGTCAAGGAGGACTTGTACATTTATTCTCCAGCCTGAACGAAAGTTTCTGCTTGTCCTCACCCTTTTGTTCCACTGTGACTTCTCAACACTGTCCATATCTGTTCTGAAGGACAGGAAGTGGCAATAAAGTGAAATGCTCCAATGGGATGATGAATGTTGTTAAAAACTATTAATAGGATTTAATGCTTTGATATTTATGAGTACATATGTTATGTGTCTTGACTTTTAAGGAAGGACATGTGAGTCACACTGAGAAACATTATGCTCCGCAGGCAGTAGTTTGAAGTGTAATTTCTCTGAGACCTTTGCTAATACTCTTTGGATTAGTTCCCCTCAAAATACCCAGCGGGGGTGGAGGGCATAAGACAAATAGCTTAAATTATGCAGTCTTCTTTCTGATAATGCAGGGACATTGGAGACTTCTGTAGACTTTCCTTATTTGAAAATTCATTTAAAGCTTCATTTCACATAAAAAACATTAGTGATTCCTCTGTTTTTTCTGTCATGAGGTCCAAGTTCAACCACCAGCTGTAATGATTGTTAACCTGTGTGCCTCAAGTTTCTGCTCATGTTTCCTTAATCTGAGCTTTTCCTTTTTCCCTGGAAGGAATCCAGGCACAGTGAAGCTGGGCTAACTGATAGCTGAGACAGTCTTTTATGACTGACCAATACTGCTAGGAAAAGGCACTTACAACAAGTGTCAGGACGAGTGCACAGGGAAAGGCTTCTGGCTAATTGAAGTCAGAGATGGAAATAGGCACAGAATGTTGGATTCCTAATGGAGTAAGAGATCAGAGAAAATATTTTAACTTGAGTTCTTTATATGCTCGCTTTACGTTTACTTATTTTCTAAAACATCATAAGGTTTTCAGGTGCTGGAGAATCAGTTGAATTATTACATACAGATATGGCAGCAATAACAAGATTAGATCCCTAAATTTACATGAAGCCTTACTTGAGATAAAACTGATCTATAAAAATTGAACAAGAAATTTATGTTTTTTCCAGAAGCAGCAGTTCTGAGTAAACAGCTTAAGAGTGCAACATTGTAAATACATCAATATAAATAAAAAATTAAGCCCAGCCCATTAAGTTTGTTGATAATCGTTTTATTGGTGCATCAAAACTCCTGGATTTACTCAGATGAACAAAATTTCAAGCAATTGTCCTGCTATTTTTACCAATGGGATTTGATTGTGCAAGTATTGTAAAGTATTTCAACATGGTGAAGGTCCAAGGCCAAAAAAAATTATGCTCTGACACAGAGAGTAGCTGGGGAATACTTGGGAAAGCTGAATTCTCAATAGTTAAGTACACTTTTTGCATTTCTATTGCAGATATGGTATTCAGAGGATGGCAGCACAGAGGACACATGGAAAAGACAGGTAGGGCTCAGAGAGTTCTCAAATGAAAAAAGCTGCATATCACCTGCCTGAAAGCGCTATTGCTTTAGGTAACAAAACTGCTTTCAGCAAGGATTAGGATATATTCCTGCAGTGTTTCACTAATTGACTCTGGTGCAACATCTCTGTATGTCACAGAAGTGCATTCACTGCTCTGCCTCTGACAGTGGGAGCTATGCTGTGTGAATATCAAAACCTTTCAGATGCTAGAGGAGTCTTTCATGCATGACAAACACAGACAGAGAATTTTTACTCTGATTCCATGGGCATGATGGCACTGGCTCCACTGGGAAAAGGAAAAAAAAAAAAGAAAAAGAAGAAAGAAGAATAAATAGTTTGAATCAAATAGAACTGTAGAAACAGAAATCCTTGGAATTTACCTAAAGCTCCCTTGACCCACTGGGATTCTTTCCCTTGGCTTTAATGAGCACTGAATCAAAGACTCTTTCTTTGGATGTGTTTGCCTCTGTCTCTAAATTTCCTTTCCAAGAGTGGTCTTTCAGACCATGATTACAGAAAGCATACTCACATTAACATTCTCATACTCACTTCCAAAGGAAAAATAGCCAGATGTGTAAAGATATATATTTTAAATGCTGCATCATTAACCTTTCTATCTCTGTGATACCTAGCAAAACCCACAGATTTAGATGATATCATAGTAGACTATAGGGTATGAAATTCCTTCGGCATTAATTGTAGGGCAGTTCATTCAGCTCACTTTATTACATGGTTCAGACTTCAATTCACCAAAAAAAACCCACCAAAAAGTCAGCAAATAAATAAAGGCAAATGATGCCTTTGGTTTTAATTTTCCATTTCTTGTTGATATGGATCTTATTCAGTATATGATGGTGTTTCAAACTGCAGTATAAAAAGGTAGTCACATTGATATTCTGATGTTCAAATAAAAAGACTGTGAATGACAAAAAAGAAAATATATTTTTCAGGTGTTGTGAATTATTAATTTATGCCCAGAATTCTCAAGTGATGTTTTAGTGCACAGATTCCATTTTTTTTTTTTTGAGTGTGTTTATATGTGAAACACAGCTCCAGAATTTAAGAGGTCTAGGGGTTATTAAACATTGTTCCTGAACTTGTACTCCTTCATGTTCAGAAATATTTGTGTTTGAGTGCATACAGGGATAAAGTACAGTTCTTCTAGATTCAGCTTCCCAACACCTCAACAGCCAACAGAGGAAACTTGACCCCTCTAATTCATGCTGTGCATTATAACCACATCAGAACCTGGGGCACAAGTTCCAACATCTGGTCCTGTTTTAAACTGCTACATTCTCAAGCTGAAACCTTTTGCTGTTAACCCTGGGTTTTAAAACTCAGCCATAGTCAACATTTTGTTCTGTAGAGTGTTTCAGATACTTCTCTCCATAAGTGCTTATACAACCCTTGAGTTTTTTCAGCTTTCCCATGACAGGTTTTCTGTTAGCCTTTTACCAATGAAGTTTATAATGAACCACCACTGACACTGCATCTTGTCCAATGACTATATTAGCATTAAAAATAAAATCACAAAGTCTCCAGAATTTTGCATCATTTACTAAGTGAAAATTAACAGTATATCTATCACTGGAAATACAACAGGATTTGGGAATTGACACTCCTGACTGCTATAAAAGCTGACAATGCTGATCAGGGATTTGTCAGTAATCATTTAAAGCAATGTGATGCGATGTCATGCAGTATTATCTCCTAATTTGTTTCCTGCCCATCCTCTTCATGCGTGGCATAAAGTTTGCTAACTGTTCATCTCTTCTCTTAGCTCTCTTTACCCACCTCTTTTTCTTCAACCAGGAATTTATTATTACTGCAACTAGCTGAAAGGCCACAAAATAGCTTGTGAGGTAGTTACCCCCTGGCAGACACTAACAGCTTTTGTCAGGTACTTATGCATCATTAGCAACACTTACATCATATTTCCAATTTCTCAGAGTATGGAGGGTGTGAGCATGCACAGCCATATTGTCAGGATGTGCTATAGAAAGGAAGACATGACCAATTTTGGAGCTGCCAGATCTTGTAGCTCAGTGGAGGTGAGATTGCTGAAGCCCCATGTTCACTGGCTTAGCAGGCAGTGAGGCTGAACATGATTACTTGGAACACATGTTCAGCCTCAGTTTTTGGGGTTTTTTTGGTAATCAAAGTTGCATCATTCCTTCTTCAGAAATTATTATAGAAAATAAAAGAAAAAAAGAGAAAAAAGAAAAAAAAAAGCAAATAAAAAAGGAACAAAAATTGTGGAAGCCCTAAATAATCATCTGTGTGAGAGACTGGGCTGGTTAAGGACCCCAATCATCTACTATGGACATTCCTCGGTGGTCTGAAGGAACTCACCCCTCCTGATGGGCCATAATTGACAAAACTACTCCTATATGAGAGGTAGCTGTGGCACCTTGGGATATGTCACAATCCATCAGAGACTCCTGAACTGTCCTGTGAGTCACAGCATTACATCATTTAATGTGAAACTCTCTGCCTCCAGGGAAGGCACCTGGGTGTTCCCACCTGAACCTGAGTATTTACAATCCATGGAATTTTGCTATTTTCTGGTTTTTCTCTACCCCAATGGATCAAGACAATGACCATCACATTGATCAACAGACTGAAAAATTTCAAAATCAAGCCTTGTTGTGGGATCCCTGTGACCATGTGTGATGACTATAGTCCTTTCTAGTCTTACTCCTTCTCATTCTATTTTTTGCATCTCTTTCTACCTCACATTTACTATTGAATAAAAATCAATGCTATTGTTTTTGTCATATGGTCTTGTTTGCACTTTAATTTGGGCAAAGGTATCTCTGATAATTTTAATAATAGGTCTTAGCAGCATGCATGTACACCCAGAGACAGAGTACACATGTACATGTACTCACAGCTAGCCCCACATTAATACAGGAAAAAACTCAAACTCATGCAAACTCATCCAGTTCCCCTCTCTGGTTGACATGGATGAAGGCCTGATAGTGAGAAATATATAGATATGGTTTCCTTGTTATGAATTATACACAGAGATACACTGTGAATCTATCTGGCAGCTGTGTCTAGGCACACTGCATCCCATTGCTGCCCCTGGATCTGAGTCTCCCTAGCTACAGGTATCTGGGCATATGAGCCCCTGTGGCACCTTGCCTCACTCAGCTGCTGGAGCTCAAGCCTACAAATGCACTCTGGATGCCTCCATTAGGTGCATTTAGATGTCCACTTTACCTATGGTTCAGTTATCTGGATCCCCTGGACACCCAGTTACCTCGCACACAGAGACACGCGTGTAAATATGTCCAATAGTAGGTCCAACAATTATGACTGTAGATTAATTGACTCCCAGGCACCCTAGCATCTCCTGTTGCTGGTGTGGACCTTGCAGTCCCTCCAGCTGCCAATCTGCAGACCACTTTGTCCTCTCCAGTGTCCAGCACTGATTGATGGCTGCACCAAAATGTGGCTCCTGAGTCACGTATCCTACTCACCAGAGTGTTATGTTTGATGCTTATTAATGATTGTGCACTAGCATTCACACACAATGTGCACTCCTGTCTCTGTAGTTGCTGGCACCATGGCCAGTGTGATCTAGGGTCTGGTTTCCAGCTGCTGATACTTCAACCTCCATGCTCACACATTTACCCTGAATGGAGATACTCCATGCCCACAGAAATAATTAGAATTGGCATTTAATAGCAAGTCAAACTGTTAAACAGATGCACAGTATGGCCAGACTGACAGTGTGATTGGCAGTAATCTTTTTTCCCAATATGCGCCTGTTCCTCTGTACTTGTTCCTTTCCAGAACTCCACTGATCCCTCCTTTTTCTGCCATTAGTTTGTCTCCTGAAATCCATAGGACTAATTTGCACCTGGGATAGCCCTAGCAGGTACCAAGAAAGGATGTCCTTTTCTCTGATTATGTTATTGCCATTATTCTTCTAAGCTTCTCTGTGTTTGTGGAACTGAGAGTTTAATCACAAGGAAGGCTAAAAATATTAAAGAATTTTCAATCAAGAATTGTTAGCTAGCTTTCCTAGCTTACAAATTGAAGTGGTGTGTATCTTGAGAAAGTTCTGATGAATGTGCCACAGCAGCTGTATGTTTTTCCAGATTTTGGCCTGAAATAAGGAAGTGATGTCATCTGGGAAAAATCAACCTTACCAGCTGCTGCATAGTACTTGTCCAAGAAGATTAAACGTACATTTTGCTTCTGATACAGTGTGGCCATCAGGAGACACGATGCTCACTGCATCATAACATCCCAAAATGCAAAAAACCCCAATCCTCCCAGCTGTCTTAAACTTCTGTATTATTCTTCTGTACTGTTCTCGCAGCAGATGAAAGATTGTCTCATGTGGAATTTTTGATAACTAGTCTGTGTCAGCATCAAAAGCGTGCTAGCATGGAGTAGAAAGGAAAAATATTTTACAACCGCTTTGCAGTTAAAACCTTGATGCATGATTATTCACAGTGAATAGGGTTTGTACTTGCAAACCTTTTCATAAAACACGTGTCTAGATAATATCTCTGCTGAGGAAAACTGCATAATAAGATACTGTGACTTTTTTTTTATTAAAGTGGTTGTGAACTTATAAATAAAAGTTAGGAAATGCAGTATCTGTTTTGCTGAGACACTAACCTATGAGCAGTTCAGGAATGAGGCTGCTGAGGATGGAGCCTGCACCTGCCTTCATAAAAATGGAGCATGGTGGGTGATTCTTCGCAAAGAAGGAAAGAAACACTACTACTGACAAATGAGTAGGGCTACATATTTTCTCCTGCCATATTTAATAGATATAATTTTATTTCTCAGATATATCACAGGTTTCACTGACACAATTGTAGAATTAAAACAGTATTGCTCAAAGAATCAGACAATAATGATACAGTTTCAAAGGGACCTTTCCAGGCCATTTGGGCCAACATGGTAGGTCTGGTAGGTCTGCTGACCAGGACCTTTTTCAGTAAAGTCTTTAAGTCCCTCAGGGTTTAATACTCCCCAGCCTTTCTGGGAAACCTGTTCCACAGATTTACCCCTGCCATGGTGATAATTTTTTTCTTCTGTCTGCCTGGGATTTCCCTTTGGGCAGTTTGTGTTTATTGTCTGCCCACCACAAGTCCCCAGGAGTCTCTCTGCATTCACTATAGTCTTGTATTAACTATATGAAGACATTAGCCTATTCTTCTTAAAGCTGAATAAGTCTTGATATATGTGAAATCTCATTTCAAGTTCATCAGTGCAATATGACACATACTTGATTTGTCCTCAAACCTGCTCTTTGCTTCATAAGAGAGTCAACCTTGCTCAAAATAAAATGCAATATTACTTGGGATCTGTAAGAAGCCACCCTGGTGCTGAAATCCCTGAGCAGCTATGCAGGTATGCAGCAGTATTTCCTGAAAAGAAATGAGCATTAGCCTCAGAGGAGCTGCCTGTTGTCTGGGTTTGATAGAAAGTTTTTTCCATGAGTGGACTTTTTTGCAGACACAGAAAGCTGCCAGATGTACTTTACTTCAGAGAGAGCAAATTGGATCCAAATGATATTCAAGTGGTCAGTGTGGAGTAGGAAAAGGAGGGTAAATGAGTGTCAGGCAGAACATGTGTATGACAGAGCAGCAAATGACCCTGGTAACTACGGGCATAGAACTTCAAGTTTCCAGGCATAGATTCATACTAAACCAAATATTGAATTCCAAACTGGATCCTGGATTGAGACATGTATTTTTATGCGAGAAAAAAGTAAAAGTATAGATTTAAAGATGTGAGCCTACCCTCATAAAAGGATTCCTGAACCTCGACACTGAATAGTAGGTGACTATTCTGACCTCTACCTTTACATTAGGGGCTTCCTGGTGAAGATTTCTTTGTGGGTCATCCTGAGTCTTGCATAGTCCTGTACTATCCATGGTGATTTTACTGGTTTGCTTGAAGAAGTGCAGGTGTTCAAGCAGCATACTTCACTTCAAGAAAAATAATTTTGTATCTATATATATATATAGCATAATCTGACCCATAACACTTCATTCCAAACCAAAGAGAAGTTCAGAATAACACACAGCAGTGACATTTGGAGGTTTATGAAGCCAAAGTTAGCTGCTACTGATGTGGAAAGAAAAAAAGCTACGGACAATTTTTCTATGACAGACTGCCCAATGAAATTCAGAAAGTGTTATTGTTTGTTATTCATGGCTAAGGAATTTAGCATTGACATTTCGACTGTAAATCACCTATAATTTGCAGCTCTTGCATATCTAAAAGGTCTTTTTCACTGGACAATATTAGATATCACATTATATGTTAGATGGTCCATCTTATCCTGCATAATGGAGCACATAGACTGTTTCTCTGATTTCTGTTTGGATACATCTATTTATTTCTAAATTATTAACCTTTTCCTCCCCAGTTCTGTCATGTTTACACCTTTGTATTCTTATACATGGAAGACTTGTTCTTTGTTCTTATTTGTTTCTCCACTTGGTAGAGAATTTTAAAAGAATTCTTATTAACTCTGCAGTTAAGTTCATACAAACTGTATCATAGATACAGAAGTGTGGCATCTCCTGGAAAGTGATGAACTTATTAAGTTTTAAAACCCAGATCTTGTATGTATTAAAAATTAAACATATAACATATTCACTGAATCTACAAAATGTGCTGATTTCTTAAATCATGTTACATAACATAGAGTAAAAAGTAGAAACAAGGACATGCTCTCAAGTTCTGAAGTCATCCAAGCAAATTAAATCATATTTCCTTTGCTTAAGGTTGAATATAAGCCATGCTAGTACTAACCAATTTATCACATTCCTTAGTAACTTGCAGTTACATTGCAAATTTTCCAAACATATCAAGATTCTAACATGAAAAACCCTTATAAAGGAAGAATTTTGCTTTGTCATAAGGCAATAAAATTTTGTCATGTGCACACATAGCTGAAGCAGCACAAAGGATATTAATATTACCTTAAATAAACTTCAGGTGGAAGTTATTCCCTTGTGCTTTTGTCAGTTACCTGGATACCATAATGTATCTTACAGCTGCTCAAAAACCAATTTATAAATAAATAGTTTATTTGTGTTTATCAACAATCGGGAACATTCAAAGTAGTCTTGAAAAGGGGAAATAACAGATGTTACTTCATAGAACCTGTTGGCCTGTGTTAAGAACTTTCTGAAATTAAATTGATCAGGGAGGGAATAATACCAGATGCTTTCTGGTTTCAGGTTTTCAGAGAAAAAATATACACTGAATTTTAATAAATTATGAGGTTCATGTTTGTTCAGATACAATTTCTACTTTTCTTATTCCCCCTAAAAGAGTGTAAAAATATTAAAATATCTTAAGCAGTGAGAACAATAAAAAATATGTAAGCTTTAAGTAGATTAAGAATCACATGTAATGACAAAAATGAGAAGGATGAAATTCCATTGGTAGCTCAAAAATCCCATTTTCAAAATAAGAATTTTAAGGTATTACTTATGTTGTCTTTCCAAGGAGCAAGTGATTTGGACTGCACAGACCTTAGAAACAGATGGAAAGGTTTGGGACTCTGACACAGGGTGAAGACATTGGCACTGGATAAGCTGCCATGGAAAGTTGCAGATGGAGAGCACATCCACTCTCAGTAAGCTGCTGTCCAAAACTGCCTTTCTCTAAGCATTCACAAGGAGATGAAATATGGAAAATCAGGGGCTGAGTGAGGTAAAATCATGCTTTCCCAGACAGCCACAGCTGGGAAACCACAGTGGCAGAAAAGCATTCCAGAAGAGAAGCATGTCTGATGAATGGAGAGAGAGGCAAAGAAAAGAAAAAAGCAAAGAGCTGACAACTGAACAGAAAGCAGATAAAACAGTTCGCAAGGAGACCTCAAAGTGCAATGAAATGTGGGGTGAATGGCATAACTGCTTTGTGGAAAAGAGGTCCATAGCTAATTTGTCCTTCTGCTTATGAGAACTGAGAGGAAAAGGAGTACTTTAACAAAAGACACTTAAAACAGTCTCACTTGGACTGGAATGCACAGTAGGTCAAAGCAATATGATACACAAAACACATAGGGATAATACTGATTTAAAAAAACAGCAGGCTGAAGTAATTTATTAGATTAAATTTTATTAGATTACCAGGCTATCCAGGATTCAGAGGGAACTGGGAAACACAAATGAAAAACGTAAGGATTTTCTAGCAGTGATCAAAATAAGCAAAACCCAAACTTTAAATAAAAATTTGGCTTTATCAATTTTTGATAAATACATGGTACCCCTCCCCTTTGTCTGTTGCCTCCCCAAATGTCTGTTTCCCATATTTTCCATTGCTGCATAAGTGCTTCAGCTAAATTCAAGAGATGCATTTACATGAGCGTCTGGGTTGGGATCAGGAGAGCACTTCTGAAAGCCTCACATACCTCTCTTTAGTACACATGGCAAAGCTGTCTTAAGCAGGCTCACCGAATATCCTTTGGATGAAACCAAGCTGGAAAACTAATCCCACAGCCTCACCTAACAAGCTGCTAACAAGCATCCAGCCTGTGGGGTGATCTGTAGTGAAACACTTTGAAGTGCATTTGACTCGGCCATCCCCCCTTAGCTCCAACTGTGGTGCTGTACAAACCTGCTCCTTCTGGCCTGCACTATTTCTTAATACAGATATAGCCTTAGGATGTACAGAAGCAGGCACAAATAGTGGATAAATGTTTGCATTTTTAGTTTGATATCATGGGGACTGAAAGCAAATTCAAGTTCTTTGCTGAGCTAGGAAAAAAAAATCAAATTAAGGCTATTTGGTGGTCCTGACACCTCATTGTTTGATTGAAACAAAGTCATATAAAGTCATATAAAGACTGAGAAGCACAGATAAATAACTAACATAAATAAAATATTTTTTTCTCTGAGCATTTAAAATCTATATATTTAAGTTAATTTTAACACTCAGAGATTCTTAGGTGATGATTGACATCAGTATATTTCACACTATTTGTTTGAGCTTACTATTTTAAAAGGGATTGACTGATATTAAGGCAATAGGTAAAATAAAGGAAGAAAAAATGATAAATGCTCAAGTTATAGGTTGGCTGGTTACTCTGTCCATTTTGCACTAGATTTTTTCCTTCACACAGATAGTAAAACTGTCAGTGCTGATTTTGACAGATGACAGGTTTTTCACTCTTTTAAGCACCAAGACAATCTTTGCATCAGTTATTGTACCTCTTTGAGGAGCACTCAAAGCAAGCTTGTGCCTAGGCAAACAAGATAACAGAGAATATATAGTATTTTCCATGTGTTTGATTCACGTCTCCAATCAAGAAACATTCATTGTTATTGTAAAGAAGTGTTCAGTCTTTGTCAGTTTTTGGACTTGTGTCAGATGAAAGGTTGGAAAAGCCCTCAGAGTTGGAAATGTCAGCATCTCTGTTTTGCAGGGGAGGACCTGACTTCCTGTTTCAGGGAGATGCTTTGTGGGTCACACTAAGGGACCATGAGCTTTCAAGCCTCCTAGGACACATTCTAACATTTGGCAGGCCTAGCATATGCCTGCTATGGTGAAAAGGTTTCCTAAAGACCAAAGAAATTCTGAAATAAGAGCTCCACAATATCCTCTTGATACAGCACAGGGTCTACAACCAAGAAATAGAGCAATGACCATGAAATCAATATAATACAATAATCTCTGAATTGGGTATCACTAATCTGTGCTTCGTTGACTTCAGTACTCCTAGGGAACACAGGTGCACATTAATAAACTGGTTTGGATCTAAGGTACTTCTGTAGTGACTTTCTTGATCATTGCCATCTATTAAGCTTCATTTCACATCCTAGAGTTTGTAGCTGAAACTAAAGCTATAAATCTGCAAAACAAAAGTGGACTAACCACAATAACATGCATATTAACTTTCCTTGAATCCAAAGAAGAGTATATTAAAATAATAAACAAAGAACAGAACACAAATATTTTGTAACATCATCTGGCACAACCAGAAAAAATGTATAGAGGTTTTTACTTGAGAATGTGCGCAATGTGATCACCACAGACACAAAACACAAAGTTAAAAAGTGGATTATTTCCTTATCTTTGCTTTTATCAGTATCTATATAATCTACCTATGTCTAGGCATGTGCCTATGCCTATATCTATTTCTGTTCCTGTATGTAAATAAAAATGCATATTTGGTGCAGAAGTAATATGTATTTCCATTTATAGGAGGTGAAATAGGCACAGCAGTTTGACATCCAATTCTCATTATCAGTATTACTCAGCACTGCTCTTCTCCTATTGATTCTCACTACCTCTTCTTGCAGATGTAGTCCTAATTAACTGTTTCGTTGCTCCCATAGAGGGATGAAGATACCAGAAGAACCTATTAAATTTTGCTTAACTACTTTTTCCTCAGTTTTTTTTTTTTTTTGGCAATCAAAGTTCTTCAATCATTCCTTCTTCAGAAATTATTATAGAAAATAAAAGAAAAAAAAAGAGAAAAAGAAAAAAAAATAAAGCAGATAAAAAAAGGAACAAAAATTGTAGAAGACCTAAATGATCACAATGAGAAAAACAGACTATAGCAAATGTTTTTAAAATTAATATGAATTTTATCAGGAATTTTTCTTCATAGTCATGTGAAGGCCAGGAAGGTAAATTCTACTTAGTTGTTAGAATTACCTACATTATGAAAGCTAATTTCAAATAACCTTTCACAGTTGTTTGTCAAGAATTCCCAAGTCTGCAGTAATAAAAAGCCTGGGCAGAGATAATGTGAAAACACAAACATGCCTAGATAAAATTCCTCAGGGAGAGAATTAAGAAAGTAAGTATCTTCTAATAGGGATATAAATTATTTCATAGTAGTGCCACCAGTGAGGAGATTTAGTTAAATGAGGATTGCACAGTGGGATGAGGGAGAATGAGATTTACTTAAATATATGGAAATTTGAGTGTTTAGGCTGATATTCAAGAAGAGATGTTGGTATGATTAATTACAGGTGTGCAAGCGGGTTTTGCAGTGCTGAACTTGTCCCTTGTATTCTCAGTGCTTTGTATGGGGGAGAGGCTGGATATTAGCAGTATACAAAGCCTGATTCCTGGAATACTTCAGTTCACCACTAAGACAATTATTTTGTTGGTTCTTAAAAGAAGTATTTTTAAAATTGCACACAGAAAAAGGTAATTCCAATACAATGTGTTGTTTCTTGAAACATCTTCAGAGCAGTGAATCAGTTTTCTTCAGTTCAATAAAGAAATTGCTTTGATATTGTCAATAAAATCACATAATTCCTCAGTTAATACTTTACATTTACCTTAATTTGTCATATAGTAATAACCAGTTATTGTAATGACATTTGATTCCTTATTTATCTATCCTGTCATATCCATAATGGGAGCCACAAATACTGGATGTGCTCAGGAAACTGTTGTAGCAATTCATCATACTTTTTGTAAAACATTTTTGCATGAGATTTGCAAACATTTTCCTCTTAAACAGTATAGGAAAAAATGCACCAGAGCTCAGTGACTAAAAGGATCTTTTTTTTTCTTTTCTGAGAATTTTAATGGCTTGAAGTGCAGTTGCTGCCCATGTGCTTATCGGAAGCATGGGGCAATGTGTCATTCTGTCTGTCTGTCTGTCTGGTGGCCACTGAGACGCCGTTGCTCAGAACTTGGGTGGTTTTCTGCTGTCTCCACAAAACAGTTTTTTGCTGACTTATGGAACCCTGTATCAGCTCTCCAGCCCATCTCTGGGATGAGCTGTGAAATGAGCCATAACCAAAATACAGTCACTTGGCTCTGGCTTAAATTTCAGTAAAGCTTTTTTCATGCTTATAAAAAGAGTAAGTTTTCATATGAATATATTTAAAAATTTGTGTGCATGGGTATTTGTGGTGAGTGTGTGTATATAAAACTGTATATAGTGTTAACAAGAAGGAGAAAATGTTGGCTATGACCAACATCTGGTTGTTGGGGAAAAGAGAGGGTTCCCTAAGAGTACATTCAATTGAAAAAAATAGTTAATTTTAAAGAATTACTAAACAAACGTGTAGGATATGATCCACTACCCTCTAAGCATTAAACTGTAAATAATCTGTAACTTTAAATGAAGACAAAGCAGAATTACCATAATAAAAAGTATCTGCTTTTTACATATTTATTTGCACATTCATCCTTATCTAGAAAACATTCTGGTCTATGTATATAACTTGCAAACAAAACAGGAGATGTGAATCCTGTATCTGAAATCAACAATATTCTCCTAAAATTCCCATTTCAAACACGTATTTCCCAGAGGAACTCAGTGTATATACAATAGATATTAATTAGAGAGGAAAATGCATCTGCAGCAAGATACCAGCTCTCTAGTGTCACTTCAGAATGAAATTTTGTTATTGAGAAGTCAACAGAATTCTTCCTGTTGAAATCTGACCAAGCATTGTGGCATGAAATTCATGACTTCCAAGGTATTAGTCCCCAGAAAATAAGGATTTGAAAATTCATTCAATAGATTCTAAACGATTGTTAAAGACATCACTGTTTCCTCAAAAATGTTCTTGTTGTCTTCATACATTATTTAGACAATTTTTCTGCTCTAGGTAGTATTTTTAATGATATATTCTTAATGCAATTAATTTAAAAATTAAATTTTTCAGTCCAGTCTGATTATTTACTGTTGTATTTTTTTAATAAGGATGAATGTTTCTACTTAAAGCAGTGACTATTTTTGCTATTTACATCTTTCTGCCAAGCACTGATATTGGTTATGCTTACTGAGCATGGTCATTGGCATTTGTTTTTCCTGGCTCTCCTTGCAATTCAGGTCTCCTGCTTTATGTTTTACACATCTCAGTGCTGACAGCTAGACACATAAAGCAATCCCTCTCTTTCTTTCTAAGGAAAACATCATTCAGTAAAATAGGAAAGCTGGAGGTCACTTATTTTGACTATAGTATCCATTCATAAATCTCTCTTTCCTGAGTACCTTCACTGCCATGTAGCATTTGAGTACAGCAACTTTCACATTTTGGATGGACTTCCCATGTGTTTTCTCCAGCATTCTGGTAACTAATATATTCTCCCTGGGTTTATACCTTCTCTGTTCTCAGTATGTCTGTATGTCTGTGTGTAAGTGCACACACAATCCTGAAAAGCATTCCTATATGTTATTCTTGTGAAGATGTGCTCTCTGGTTTCTCTCAGGCTTAGTGTGTCACTCTTCAGTAAATGCAAACACAGCACTTGTACAGAGATCTTTAAGGTTACCATCTGTGTGCACTTACCCAGGAGGAGCTGCATTTTCTTCCACGCTTCAGGTCAAATGTGGGTCCCTGGTTCATGATGACAACCAAAAAACCCCAATAATAATAAAAAAAATCCCATATATTTGATCCCATGGTCATGGCAGCATTAGTAGGCAAAGTCAGTAGGCAATGGGTGACATGCTCTCAGGGAAGAAAATGGTGTTGTGCCATTAGCAGAATTATAACACAGCTAATATCTGCTCCAACAAGTTCTTCTCTTAGTTTGCTCTGAGTTAGCAAATCCAAACTTTTTCAGTTACTGGCCATGACCATTATCACTGAGTTTTTATAATATTAACATTTTCTAACACTGCCCTTACTTTTCAACAGCTAGACAAATAAAATTTTCAGGTCAATCACTGTGAATTGTCAATTCTAGTAATCAAACACTTCAGTCCTTCCTCTGTATCCCTGATACTTAGCCTGGTGATATATCTTTAAATTCACTCGGAAAATCAAGGTGCTCTTCAAGAATTAGGATCTGTGGAAAAGTTAATCCTGTTCACTCTTCATGAAAATTTCTGAAAGTTAAGATCAGAGTGATCGTCTTCAGATTAATAGTAAGATAATTGACAGCAGGTGTAATTAAAACTGATTGAAGGGGAACATTACCCAGTCTCAAAAAATGAAAGGAAAGCACAGCAGTGTAGCCAAAGGAGTATGAAGTACTATATTTTCACCTATACTTTAAAACCACATACAAATGTAAATGTGAACATTTATATATATATTTCTATGTGTATATTATCTGCTCAAAAATTAAACCATTTGTTACTTATGAAGTAAAGGTAGAGAATGAGAATCTCTAAAGTCTGTTGCTCATACGGATAATTGTATCCTATTGATACAATTAGCTTACAATTGATACAGATAGCTGACTTATGTGATTAAACCTAGCTGAGTAGCTCATGGGGTTGCTGATTTTGATATTAATTTAACTGTACCTCACAAAGAAAATGTTCAAACAAGCCAAGTATTATTAAGACAACAGCAACCAGAGGTCACTAAGCTATTCATCTAGTTTCAAACTGGACTTTTAGCAGTACGGAACCATTTGGCATATGAGTTGTGACCTTTTCAAATAATAGAAGCAAGTGACTCCTGAAAGAACATTTAGTGAAGGAATTAGATGTGACCATAATGTACTGGAAGAACAATCCAACACTTTTGTTTTGCTCTTACTAAGATTTATTAAGTGCTCATGTGAGCACTTAATAACTAAATGAGTTTTATATTTGCATTTTTACTGGGGAAGATGACATTGAAAGGAAATTTCTATGTAGCCCACAAGTATTCTATTGAATTGTCTGCTTCTTACATTTATTGTGTTCAATCCATTTTATAGCAGAAGCAACTTGGCAACATTTCTCTCTCAGTACAGACAAGTCTTGGAGTCTTAATAGGTGTAATATTTATGTGCAAGTATTGAATGCCTTGTTCAGAAGTTACAAAGGCACTCTTATATACAAGCTCACTTTCATTTTTTTTTCCGTGGGTGACCCCACAGAATGGCTTTTTGCAAGCATTAGAGAGCACCCAACATACCATTTTTAAGATGTCAAGCAGATTGTATTTTTCATTCACTCATGGGTGTTCTGATGGCATCTTTGTGTACTTTCTCAGATGAGCTATTTCAGATTCTACTCATCTCCATTTATAAGGCACCTCACACATTTCTCATCTGATTCATTTGTACTCAAGAGACTTGGTACTTGGAAGAAACAATATATCCCTCCCATACCTCCATAAGTTTGCAGTGTGATAGAGGGAGGAAGAAAGGATGAGCAAGCATGGCAAGAGAATTTTTCTTTGCACGAGTCTCGTCCCACTCCTGTGAACCAGCTTGTCCCATCACTCATTAGATAAAGCACTCCTGGGAAGCCATCTGAGCTGCCTTTACTGTTCAGGTTCAGAGTCCAACCCTGTGATCCAGACAGTCCCTGCCTAAATCTCACAAATGCAGCTGTTCCATCATGCATGTTATGAAATGCCTCTGCACAGACTATGTCTCCTTTCTGGAATGGCCTCATCCTGTGATGAGAGGATGAGGAAACTTCTTCAAGAAATTTTCAAAGAGGAGAAACTCATGAGAACAGGATTTTAGAAAGCCCCAGGTACAGTGACAGATGCTGGGCCAGCTGCAATTCCTGCTCTGTCCTTCTCTCCATCTGGAGCACATCTATTTTTAGAAGGTCATACTTCTCCCCTTTCCCTTCAAACATAAAAAGATATCATTATGCAATTCAACTGAAATGCACAGTCCAAGGATAATCCGCTCAAGATGTAGATAGTGTAGGTCCTGAGCTCTTGCAGTGTCATAGGCAGGAACTATTTTCTTTGCTGATGGTTTCAAAAGACTTCCAGATTTCCATGGAAGCATGTTGCCAGTGGTACTCCTCTACCACTCTTGCTGCAGAGCATGTCACATTCACACTAGCCAACCTCCGGAGTCCATGGAAAGAGACAGACAGAAAAGTGATTCATTGGACCTGTGAATACATCCCAGAATTGTCTATTTCTTTCCACAAACTTAATGGTAATTGGAAGACAGCTCTGATGTCCACCTTTCCGTAAATGTTCTGGTATCCAGAAGTCAGAGGAAATTTACCCAAGATTTAAACAAATGTAGATGTCTGCTATTGGAATTAACATCTGAAATTTCTATGTGTCAAAATAAGTCTTATTTTCACAGAGAAAAGCTTTTAAACCTTGCCATTTATTGTAAAAAACATTTTATTTCAAAACAACTGATAAAATTTTTCCATTTAATTTCTGGAAAAAATACAATTGTTTCCCTGCTTTTTAGAAAAGATCTGTTATTTGGGTGTTCCCATGAAAGATAGTTAAGAGAATGCATATTAGGTGTTCTGGCAAATTACAGAAAATACTAAATTTGCTGATTAAACCTACAGTTTCATCAAGAAAATGAAAGTAAAAAGCACTCTTATCTGCATATTTGTGCATTTAATAATGTGTGAACTTCTTTCTTTTTCTGATTGTTCATCAAATGATGAATTTTTCAAATACATTATTCTGAAATGGTTGTTGTCTCTGTCAGGAAAAAGAAGAATGAGTCAGAGAAGTCAGAATAACATCCAAGTCTAATCCTGGAAAATGAAGAGGATCTTGAGAAGCACTTCACCTTTAAGCTGTGCACAAATGATAGGTGAATTGCATGATGAATGCATTTAGAATAATCTAATATTTATAAAGATTAATGAATTAAGATTCTTTTACTGTTCATACATTTTCAGAATAAAATATTGATACACAGAGTTTTCACTGGAACTCTCCGTACCTGGCTCAGGCTTTCAAACGTTCATTTCTTCTGAATTGTTCCGTGTCATCTATGTTGTGAATAAAGGCTTTACTAATTCTTTTTCCCGCTGAAGAGTGAATAAGTTTATGTCTTCATGTATAGAACCATCAATAGTCCCTTGGCAATAAGTTCTTCAGTGCAACATTTGTTAATTGGGGTCTGGTTGAGCTCTGGCATATGATCCAAGACCCAGGCAGGAGAAAGAAGTTCCTGCAAAGTGGGAAGGGCTTGCCATGCATCTCTGCAGAGCATTTTCAATGTGCTGCTCTGTTAGCAGAGGAAATATCAGCACTTATGTCCTGGGGTCTTCCTGACTTCTAGATGAATTCTCTACACTTAATAGGACAAAAAGTCCAGATAAAATGTTCTTAGTGGTTGACACTTCCATTACTGTTGTTTGCTGATACTCTGTGGAGAGGTGGGGCATTAGTTTTTCCCTCAGCTTGTCAAAAAAACTAATGTCCTGTTTCAGGAAACTTGTGGGAATGCAATTTCTCCGCCATCTGTTTTGCTGTCAGATTTAGAATTGGAAATCAGTAAGTGCCCAGGATGGGAGAGGGGCTGGTTTGATTTGGTTTTATTTTTTTAAGTGAGAGATTGAGGGTTTGGAAACTGTACCACCTTGTTTGTATGCATATAAATTGCATTTAAATGAAGATATATAAGCATATACTTTACATAAAATGCATGGGTTGCCTCCAAAGCAACACTCTTTAGGTTCTCAAGCTAAAACTGAAAGATGTGAAGCAGTGCAGGCATCAGATGCAGGGGTTGTGTGAAATTCTCTGTCTCTCCAGACCATGGGCACCTGAGCCAGGGCTATTACTGCAGACCTGAACCCAACCACAGCTGAAGTTGTGCACCCCATTTCCTGAGGGACCTGAGAAGGATTTCTCTCTCATGCTGCAGCAATGAGGCCTGACATCTCATACCAATAGGCTAAGGCTTGAGGTCTGGGTCTGTCTCACAGATGGAGTTCAAATCTGTCACTTTTCTTCCATGGGTAGCTGATAAATGCCAAAGAGCAAGCTGCATTTGTGTGGGTAGATAGGGCAGAACGGGGGAGAGGCATCACCACTCCTTCTGTGGTGCTCCTTCTGTGGTGGTGTGGTTTTTCAGATGGAAATGAAACTTTTCTGGTGCTAGAAAGGATGCTGACAGCCTGCAGCACGATTCTTCAGCCAAGGAGAAGACCCATGACCTGTTTTCTCTCTCCTGGGAATATCTGCTTTTGAGAGGTTTGGGAGCTCCATCTTATAGAGCATTTGCTTTTCAAAATTAACCAAGGTACATGGGAAATCAAAAAATACTTTGAAAGATGTGTAGTTAAAGACAACCTGAAGGTAAGGAATTTATCAGGGTCAGTATCCTTCTGTCCTGGCTTCTGTTTGACCAGGAAGGGCTTCCAGAAGAAGCCTCTGAAAAATACACTCTCCCCAACCAACTCAAGCACAGCCAACTAACATGTGGCTGCATGCATCCTCCCATAGCCTCTTGGAATCAAAGAATCACTTAGGTTGGAAAAGAACTCTGAGATCATCAAGTCCAACCCTCAATCCAGCACGACCAAAGCCACCATCAAACCATGTCCCTAAGTGCCACATCTTCACGTCTATTAAAGACATTCAGGGATGGCTACTCAAGAACTTTCCTGGGCAGCTCTTGTGCTTTTCCTGGGAAGGGTGACCCTCTAAGAGACAGACACTCCTGCTGTCTGGTGCCAGTGGGGCCTCTGGTCCTGACAGTGCCCTGCTGTGGGACTCTGCCCTGTAACCCCCTCCTATTACTGCCTGCTTGAGCAAAGTTCCTCTCTCAGTCCCTCTCACGCTAGCTGTTAGGATTTGGGAACTGTGTCCCCAGTGGGCTGGAATAGCTTGTCTACAGCCACTTAGTACCCAAATAGGTTCCCTTAAATTAGATGGTGCAAGAAATTTCCTTCATGACTAAACCACCAAAGCTTCCTGTTCTCGTCTGTCCTTTGGCAAATTGTACAGCGCCAGTGATATTATAGCAAATAAAATGTGGTTTTCATAATTGCTTCTTCTACCTGGTATCAGCAGAACTAAATTTAAAAAAGTAATTGTCTTGGAAAATTGAATAACTTACAAGGAAAAGAAGACAAAAATGGCAGTGTTATTTTTTCCCTGTGCAATCACATTGGCCCATTTGCTTAAAGTGCTCTAAATATTTTTCAGTGTGTCTTAAGAGTTCATTAAATGCTACAGTTCACAGGAGGTAAACAGCACAATTTGTGGGCCCTTCCTCTAATGTTTGGAGATCTTTTTTTCCCATTTCCTAACTTATTTGCATTTATTTTTATTACCTTGAAAATGTAATTGTGTTGCCTCTAAAAAAGAATTTTCTCTAGTCCTTGAAAGCTTTCAGAAGACAGAATTTCTGAGGTCTGCATAAGGGTGCTGACAAAGCACTTGCTAGTACTCCATGCTTGGTTCAACTTTCTTGAAAACCCTGGAATTTCTTATCTAAGTGAAGGGCTTGTGCAATCTGAAAAACACCATGGTGTTTTTCTCTCCTTCCTTTTGCTCTTTGATTCTTGATTTACCAAGGAGGTAATAACATTTCTTCTGCTGCTTTCAATCTAGCTGGAGGGATTAGGTCCTGCTAATACTTCCTACTAATATTTTCTCTTAAGAAGCCTCTTCATAGGAGATTTCACCTCTGACACTACATCACAACTCATGGGAGATTTTGAGCTCAAGAGACATAGCTGCCTCAAACTTGTGATTGTAGAACCACAACACATTATATGATGGATGTAGACAAAACAGAGATGCATGAAAATTGAAAAACAATCAAAAAACCCTCCTTCCCTCCCCCAGAATATCCCATCAGATAATATGTTCACAGAAAATATATATCAAACCGTAGGAAAGAACTATGTGTATGGTCAAAACAGGTTCACCAGAAGGAAGAACTTGTTTCTTAGAATTTGTTTCAGTAGATTTATCTCTAATTTGGGAAGGGTTTTGCAATTAGATGATGATTTGGGGGTTTTTTGGTTCCTTTTTTAAAATTTTTTAAATTAATGTGATTTCTCCTCATCAGTGAAGTTAATCATGAGGATCTCTTGGGTCTAACAGGGTATAATTCAAGTGTTATGATTACTAAAAGATGTTCAGAAACCTAAGTGTTCAATAATAAGCTTTAGGTATAGCTGTAAAATGAGCATGATAATAGGGAGATATATGCAGTGCTGCATCATATTTTGTTAAATATGATATTCAGTCAGATATATTGCAGGTACACAAAGTGTATTCAGAACCCACGTGTGATCCATGCTTTGCTTTAGAAATATTATTTCTAGGCCTGGCAACTTTATTGAACTTAGAGACAAATCAGTATTTGTGGAGGTTTCCCAGGCTCCCCAATTTCTAGCACACCTTAATTTGGTTTTTGGTAAATTCAATCTTCCTCTTGGTGGAATTGGGACCTGGTTTCAACAGGCCAAGGTCAGATTTCCATTCCTTAGTAGGATGCCATAGAGAGGCTGTAATCCAGTGAGTGGGGCACTGGTGCACTTTCCTTCCTTGCTGACCTAGGGCATGGGATGCTCCCCAAAACTCTTTCTGCACTCACTCTCCCATGACCCTGCTCCAGCAGCAGTGTGCTCTGCACAAATTGCTCTGACATTTTGCTGAGAAGAGGGAAGAGAGGCAGAAAACACCCTACTGCAGAGCAGAGCCCAGGTCAGGAAGCCCAAACAGAAACACAGCTGGGCAAGTTAGCTCAGGGTGGTTATGTATAGACTGACATAGAAATCTGGGGTAATTTTTAAATGTTCTAAAAAACATAGAAATCTGAGGGTAAAACAGTGCTGGTCCCTCTTGATTTGGTTTGCTGTGGCATAGGCTTTCATAGGCACTGGTGTATCAGTGAGGAGCTTGGAGCGCCCTTTGGTCTTCATGCATAAAAAAAGAATAACTTTTTGTTAGGAAAAATTTTTTGTGTGAGTCAGGCAGGAGGACAAACAGAACTTGAGGTCAGAGTGTTATTTCTGACACAACTTCAGTGGCCTAATGATAGTTTATTGTCCCCAGTGTCAGCAGAAGCTCTTTGAACAGAAGCCTTGAAGAAAGCAATAAATCAGCTCCAATTTCGCAGTCTTCATTTGTGTGCATAATTTATTTTGTTCTTGGAGGCACAGCTGTCTTGAAGAATGGTTTGGTGGCTACAGTATCAAGAGATGAGAAGCAGGATGAATGAGAGGAAGAACATGGAAGGTACTTATCAGCCATTCCAAAGACTAGAGCTAAAACAGAAACACTTGAGAGTGCTTGATGTTCCTCAGAAAAAGGAAATATTCATAGGCCACCCACCTGTTACAACACAATGACAGAAGTTTGATATTGCCTAATCCTTTAAGCCTTCTTTCCAAACCATTTTATACATTAATTCAGATGTCTTTCTTGGGCAAGATTATGTCTTTAATTTATCTTAAATGAGTAGAAGTTTTCATCTCTCGATGTTTACAGAAATCCCACTTGCTCATAAAAGCAACTCTTCCTGTCTGTGCAAGTCCCAACTGTTGTTCATAAGAAGTACCTGTAGAGTAAGGAGATCTCTCTCTCTCTCTTATGCCAAAATGTTAGGGAGAAAGTCTAGGTAAGATATTCCCTCCTTTCAAAGAGAATTTATAGGAAAATAATAAGAATTAAATCAGCTTTCCTTTAAATGGAGCTCTCAAGCTCTGACTGCTCTTGCATGCTGAGCTAGGGAACTCTTTTCTGACTGTATGTTGAGCTGAGGGAGATAAGCACGAGAGCAGAAAGGGCACAGAAAGAAGAGTGCCCAAATTCCTTTGCATCATATAGGGGCCCTATGCCCCTACACTGCACTGTAAAACTGAGGAGAAATCTCATCTTAATATTATTCCTGTCAGATTTATTGGCATATGCAATAAAGAACATAACATCCTTCTGTGTATTTCTGTGGAAAAGTACCCCACATTCTAGGAAGTGACTCTCTGGATAGATGGATTTTTAAGGCTCCAGATCTGTAGTACAAGATTGCTCAACTGCACTCACCATCATGCTAACTTTTATAAAAGGCAAGGCACCCCCTAAAATGTACTTCAGTTTCATTTTAATATTTTTTCCATGTTAATTTCAATATGTAAGACTAATTTATGCTCATTTTGCCACTCAGGGGCCATCTGTTTTTAATTTAATCCTAGAAATTAGGCACAAAAGCTAAATTAGACACAGTTGGTAAAGTAATTCTTGGTTAATTGTTAAGCAGACATAAATGCCCAGAAATGAAAGACTTTCAGTATAATAGTTATCTAAGCTGTGAAAGCCCAAGTTAAATCTTAACTAAATGCAACTTTTTCTCACAAAGGTTTGAACATGAAACATAGAAAGAAATCAGGATTTAACACACAGCAGGCTTATACACTAAACAAAGGTGTTTTCATTTAACTTATGTTGAAAATTATAAACTTCATTGTAAAATAACTAAATTCAATGAGAACAGCATTTTAAAGTCTCTCATCACTCTTCAATTTTAAAATTGGAAGTATCAATGTAAATTGATTTGGTATTATTTTACTTACAAGATAAATTTAATTTCTATATCCACATTAGTTGAGATTGTCACCCAAGTGAACAATGAGGGGAAAATTCCTTAGGAAAATTTAAAATCCTGAAGGACTCTGTGTGTGTGTGTGTGTGTTTAAGAGAGTAATTTAGACCCTTTCCCATCTCTTATTAGAAAATAAGTTTCATAAACTTTATGACCAATAAAAATAACTTATGCCAATAAAAGCAATGAAACTGTAGTTTTGTGGGGAGAAATAGAGATGGACATATACTATGTGGTTGGTTTAAGTGGAGAAAATCATATTTATATAAATGTAAATATGGCAGCAAATGGAAAAGATAAGTTTAGCTTGAAGAATATTGCTCTATTATTGACTTTAAAATATTTCAGTAAGTTACATAAATTAAATTTTCAATATATTATTAATTTCCTTAGTTCTAAATTTTTCTACATGAAAGTTACTGAGGTAACTAAGAAATACAGTAAGCTTTGTTTTTACCAAAGAAGCAACTGTAGAATTTTGATGACTTTTGAAAAGTTTTCCTGAAACTCTTTGCTATTTTTGATTTGCCATAAGTTGGTTTCCCTGGAGTAGTATTGCAGAAAAAGCCCGTGAAGTAAACACGACAGCTTCTGAAATACAGAATTGTGTGCAAACGACAAAACAATTTTTCACCCTGCTTTAAAATTTTTTTTTCAAGGTGACAATTCAGGTTTTGTACTTCTCTATTCTTAAAGGAAATAAAAATGTAGCATTCTGTTTGAGTGGTACATGCATAAATGTTCACATTAGCTAAAGTTCTTCAAGAGGCATTACTGTTTTGCAGGGGAAAGGAAAAAAAAAAGAAAATCCGGGGAAGGCAACCGTGGAGGAAAAACTTCAAAGGTATTGTGCATTTACAAACAACCTCCACCAGATGGCACAAAGAAACAAATTTAAGTCAACCTTGGCATGGACCGTTTTGTGATCAAACGGAATGGGGCCGGGGAGAAGCAAAAGGAAAATTTTAGGTCTAGAATGTTCAGAGCTCATAGATATGAAGAATAATTATCATAACAAAAATGGATTAAGACATTATTAACCATTTATTCACTTGTGAAAGGAGAAGAAAATCCTCAAAAACCTTTTTGATTGGGGGTGGTTTTGAGACAGAATTTGAGGTAGTCCCTATTTGTTAAATGTGTGTACACCAACCCACATTTAATTGAAAAGAGTCCAGATTTCACTAGGAGAAATAGAATCAGTCATCTGGAGCTAAAATATTAACACCAGATATTATAGAAAAATATAAAATACATATAAGAACTCTTTTGACAGGTCTTGCAGCTGCACTTTAAATATAAAGCCAGCTAACCTTTGCCCTTAAATCGTGCTTGAAACACTGGATGCTTAGAGATCATCTCCCCCTCTGTCAAGGGATTCTCAACATCGTGGGTTTCATTTGTCGGTTTGAATTGCTCAGAGATATTTGGTCCTACAATGCAAAAAAATTAGGACAGTCTCTGACTTTACCTAGATCAGAATAGTTATTATTCATTATTGCTCATTTAATTCTTTCATTCATTGTCACTGGGCATATAGTACTCTACCACAGTAAAATCTTTGATAGGTGAAATCCTTCATGTTTGTGGATTGTGCAAATTTTGCAGATGTCCTTATCAAGCAAAAAGGACATAATAGCAAAATTTTGTATACATCTCAGTCTCCTGAAGTGAAAAACATTTTTTTTTTTTTTAATTCTCTTACATAACAAGCTCCTGCTGGTACATAGAGTGAGGGGAAAGGGATTTGAAACATCAGTGAATTACATGGAGAATTATTTAAAAGCAAATAAAGAGTAGATACATACACACAGACATACACAATTTTTTCTGGAGAGTTTCCTGGGTTGCTTATTAGTCTTCAAATGTCATGACACACGCTGTTTTCATGGAAGTGTCAAACTATCAGCTGGATGTGGCTGGAGCAGCAGTTGCTGCTTCAAAAGTATTGTTCGCCTCTGATTACCCTAATTGTACAAGGAAGAGGGTCGGGCTGCAGTAACTTCATTTGCACTCCAGGCCTCGTGCGGTGCCATCTCCCCCCTGCAAGCAGAGATGGAGCCCAGCTGTGCCGGGGGATCGCAATCCGGCCCCCCGATGCCAGCCAGGCGTGAGAGGCGCCTCAGCAGCGCTGCCAGATGGGCTCATTGAAACCCCATGCTTCCTTCCAAACTTAAGAACACTCATTTCAAAATAGTCTTTTATAAACTCTTCTGGGTTCTGCTATTTTCTGATCAAAGGACAGTCGGTAGCGCTGTGAGCTCTCCCCAAACAGTGAGCAGTTCTCAAATCTCACATTTTTACCTTATGTGCTCTGTAGTGCCCTGGTATCAGTAAAAGACAACAGGGCTATTTGTGGAGTTAAGGTAATGCTCAGGCTCTTAGATACCACCAGTTAAATACAAGATAGTATCACCTAGAAGTCAATCAGTAAAAATATCTGGTTTGGCGTGTTGTTTTAGAAAGTTATATCACACAGCCTTACCTTAGGAGAGAGTTGGGGAAATAAACAGTTGTTTCTTCAGTTGAAATTTGGAATTACCAACTTACATGTTTAGCAGGTACAAAATGTACTTGTCAAAACGAATCAACCCTAAATCTGAATTTTTAGGTATTTCTCTTGTCCCTGGATTCATGGCACAGACTATTTCACTCCATCTGGCAGCTGAAAAACAAACAGTAAAGATCATTCATTTGTTGGAAGCCAGCTGAGTATTGTAATTAGTCTGACTTGGCACTCGCAAATGTTGCATGCATTTTGTCAATTCTAGTTTAGTGAATAGAATTTCCTTGGCAATTTTAAACTATCTTAATCACAGAGCACATACACAAACACATGCACATATGCATATGTGCAGAGTTTATATATTCCTATACAGTTGAGATTAACTGACTTTAGGATTGTTTGTAAGGTTCCTATTTCAGAAATGCTAACTTTTGGCAGGAAGTCTCACGCAAAAATTATCACTTGGTTTGTAGGAGAATGAAATGGGAGCAGAAATCCTTCCTGGTTTTCATCCTGTAAAACAACTTGCACATTAGTGCTGATAAGTCAGCATAGCAATTCATCTCTTTTTCTAACAAGTCTCTTTGTCATCCTTCTGGTGACTCAATATGTGTTGGAAATCTTCAGAGACTGACAGTAATTTTCTTAAAAGCAGGGGACCATCTTTTTTGAAGAATTTAGAGCTGCCATTTCTACCTTGTCTTTATCTGGCTGCCCTGTTGGAGAAAATATCTGAGCATTACAAAGGACTATATTGGATGTACAGAGAGCATCCCTGAAGTATTCTTAAATTATCTGTGCCTGTACTGGCTCCAATGTGTCTTCAGAAAACACTGTACATGATTCAGGACAATGGCCAGAGGCTACCATTGTTTCAAAAATCCCAAATGAAGACAGGGATGTATTACTTCCTAATTTTGAAGAAATAGAAAAAAGAAGTCAAAGAATAAAATGTGCAGTCATTCCAATTACCTGGAAAGAAAACCACAAATAGACTATATTATTTTAGTATTCATGCATTTGTATTTTTTAAGATTTCTTATGGTTTAGTGGAGAGAAACTAAGATACACCAATATGAGTGTAGTAAGAGTGGTAAAATAATGCTCAGCATTGCTGCAAAAATCATGACATATTTTTCCAGTAATTTGAGAGCTCCTCAAGCCAAAGTCCTAACATTTCAGATATTTTGCAATGGTGTGAGAAAATGGAGCAGTTACTTCACTGTTTTGAGGACAGCATGGACTGATGCAATTTCCATCATCTGCTGACTATGAGTCACTTAGCAATTCTGAAACTGTAACCCCAAAATAAATTAAGGACGTTAACTACATACAAGAGGACAAGTCTGTTCTTAACAATATGAACCATCAAGCACAATTTAAAGATGGGGCTTAAAATTATCCTGCATAAATCTGAATTTATCTGTCCTCCCTTTTAACAGTAGATGGTTCAGAGTCCCCATTTCTCATTCATGGGCTTTTTCACTCTCTCAGTCTGACCCCATTTCCTCAATTCAGGAACTTTGTTTCTGAGGATTAGCAATACACCGGAGATAACACATTCATGGCTGGGGGAGATGATCATTATGGGGAAGAATGGAGAATTTGGGTGGCAAGTCCTTTGACTGGAATTCTGTGACAGATTTTCACTTATCTGACTATAAGCCACAGAATACATTTTCAGAAAGGACTTTACAATTTGCATTAATGTTATATGCTTAAGGGACCTATTGCCATTCTGGACTGCATCTAACTGAAGACATAAAGTATCTGTGATGACTTTTGCGTATCATCAAAGTATGAAGACATAAAGTTTCTGCATAGATTTTTACCTATGTGGCTGCAAAATATTTTAGCTGGAAACTAAATGTTATTCTGAACAGCCAGTAGTCTCAGCTCTAGCTCATAAACCTGAAATATTTTCAATGGCTGTGTAGTAACAGGCCTTAGTCAGAGCTCTGTGCTTCTGAAAGAAGCATCATTTATAATTAGAGCTTTTAGTCTCCCCTGGCATTATTAAAATACAGCTTTCTTTTTGCATGTCTCTGAGTGACTTTTCAGGTAGATATTAAAGATCTTCCTTTCATGTGGAATGCCTAAGAGATGGAGAACTCAGGAGATGTGTATTTTTTTCCACTTCAGCCACTGTCCTTCTGAATGACCTTCAAATATCTGTGAAGAAACTGAACAAATGCCAGACGACCTCCTTCATGAAGTTTTTAGAGATCAGTTAAAAGTTCCACATATTACTCTCATCGATTCAGATTTAAAAGGTTGGACATTTGGTATATGAGACTGCAGTTTTTGTAACCACAGCTACAAATAAGGAATCATCAATGACCCAGATGGGGTTGTGGGGCCCTGTGAGACTTTGAAGGAAACTTGAAACACAGAGTTGGCAGAAATATTTAGAAGACAGGCAAGTGCTGAAAATGGCAGATCTCCTCTGCAAGGTGATCTGTAGAGCAAGGAGGTTTAGTGAAAAGACAGGTGTGATTTAATTTAACCAAGCACCAGCACATAACCCTCAGTGCTCAGCAGTAGCTCAGCTTTAACGAGCAGGGGGCCTCTGTTCCCAAACTGGCAACTCAGGCTGATCTTACTGGGTAGTCAGCTCAGGATAGGGTTAGGGCTGTCATATCAAAACTCCTGCTCCCATCATTTCTCAGATCCATCATGCAGAAATATAAATTCACTAAGTAGGCCAAGGCAGCTACACATTTTCCCTCTCCTTAACAGATGATTTTAGAATATGTCCTTCTTCTTCTGTTATGTAAGTATTTCTTGGGGTGTTTTGTATGTACTACCCCAAGCCAAACAAGCAGTTACACAATCTGTTGGAAGGAGAAAAAAAAAAAAAAAAAGCAATCTTGTATGAGTTTATTTATTACTCTCTTACAGTTCATTTCCAGAGTATGAGAGCATAAAGGTGATGTAAAAGGACACTTCTCAAATTACCCTGAGAGGATTTTGTTAACAGCAACCAACCAAACTGAAGAGATAAAAACAAATACTCAGTGATGTCTGCCTGATGATATTCTGCTTCTACTAGCATGTGAAATGAGAGGTGGAAGGAATTAACCTAGAAGAGGAGGAATGACAGCAGATGAGAAATGAAGCAAAGCTACAAGTAGTCAGGCTTAGCTAGCAGCATACGTTGGCTGAGAATTAAAAAGGAATGTGGGCATTTCAGAAAGCTTGGCAATATAAAATTTGAAGCTTTGTCACCCATCTCTTTAGGGAGTGGGGTTCAAAATGTGGGAGTAAGTGCTCAGATATCTTACATGCTAGATAAGAGAAATTAAGTTCCTGAATTGTAATATCCAACAGGAAGCCCCAGGTAAGTATAAAATCCTGTCTCAATGTGGACCAAGATACTCGTGTAAGATTCGGTATCTCTGTGGAGCTGGAATGAAGAAATAGGCTTAGGAAGCCAGAGCCTATTTCTGTTAAACTGTCTGTGATAATAAAGGGATTTTGTCTATGTCTGTACTACTTAGTAAAACAGCCAAGAACAGCCATTTGACCAGAAGAGCATGAGGCGTGTCACAACATACATTTTTTTTGGCTAACTTCCTTTATAATATTTTTTTCCAAAGGAAAAAAAAAATCTATTTTAACCATTGGAAAACACATCTGGATTATTTTAGACCTTAACATGAGGAATCTCGGCTTCATCAAAAGGTGACAGGGACATTAAGCTAGCATATAAGGAATATAGATAATTAAGGCCAAATGCATACCAGACCCATTCCATTTATTATTGTACACACATCTAAAATACTTGGCAAGGGAAGAGGAGATCTGTTTTTGGGAAATACTCAGCAAGCAGGGATTTAAACTCTGTTCAAAACTCAACCAGGGGTTGATAGCTAAAATGCAGTCAGGCTTTCTTATGTTTGGTGCTTTCTTATGTTTGGTGCTTGATAAAAAGCAGTGTAAAATATATAGTTACAGAGAGTCAAAAGGAGATCAAACTCACCAGCCAGAACACCCAACTGGAAGGTGACTACCCCACTCTAAGCACTGTCAAGAATTTTTATTTAGACTTTTCCTGGTGAAAAATGTAGATATTAGTGTTTCAGGAAGTAGTACCTCAGATTTCCCCATTGTTCCAGATACATTTCAATTCATTCTTGCACATCTGCCTTTGTAAGAGCACTCTACTCCTGAAGGGCGTATTCCATTTTATGTCTCACTGGATTCTGTCATTCCTTTTATTTCCCCTCTCAGAAAGTACAGCAAGAGTAGGTAGTTAATACAGTACAGAGCATTTTCAGGAATAAATATGTTATCATGAGGAATCCAGACATATGAGAATATGAGAATATATTTCTCTTAACAGCCCAATGCTCCACTTAGTGTTCAGTCCAAATTTCACTAATCTTCATAGAAAATATTTCCATTGATTTCTCATGGCAGGATTCAACCCAGCTCACTTAAAAGAGCAAATAATTCTGCTCTCATACTCTGCATTATAGAGACTGCCTGTTTTAGTTGTTGTTTCTCATGAGTTTAGGTCAGTCACATCTGCTCCTGCATTTAAATGAAAGTTTAAGACATTTGATAAAATCCTGCTTTAATAATTTATGTGGGCTTCACTCTTCTCGAAATAATTGTTTAATATAGTTAGTTCTGTTTTATCTGTCACTGATATTTTTATCTGTTTTGTTTTACAGTCCTTTATGATGAAAATAGTTTTGTAAATGAAGATTGAGTACTCAATATTTTTCATGAAATAAGATTTGATCTTCAAAAGAGGTTAAATAAAAATAAAAATAAATATAAATGGTTAAATATAAATATAAATATAAATATAAATATAAATATAAATATAAATATAAATGGTAGTATAACATATCCTTTTGAATTTAGTAGATCCAGTAACTGTTATTCTTTTCTGGTGCTTTGTACACATAAGATGAATTTTGGGTTCATCAGATATATGGGCAAACATTTAGTTCTAAAATGTTGGTATTCCTCCCAAAAGGAAGAAGGTTTTAGTGTTAAGGGAAAACTCAGTTTTCAAGGAGCTTCTCTTTTAAAATTATTTTGTGTTTCTTTTTTAATTACTTCTGTTGCAGCTGTTACTAATCAGCTTGTTTTGCATCATGCTAAACAGCACAGCTGGAGAATGTGCTCATTGCTTGAAAATATCATGTGAGCATAGAGTGGGCACCGGTGGGACTGCAATGGAAATGACTGCAAAGAGATTTCAAAGATGTTATAAGAAGGCAACAATTTTTTTAGCATCAGGGAATGCTTGAGGAAGTGAAGAAAGGAAAAAAAGCAGTGTGGGAAGATTAGAGAAGGAAAAATGTATCTGCAGAATAAGAGCAAAAAAGGGAAGGTGTTTGTTTATGTCTGGACAGTCAACTTAGCAAATGTAGCTCAATGGCTGTGGAATCCTATATTAAAGGTGGAAAGTTTCCATAATGACCAGAAAAAAGAAAAAAAGGAGTGAATTGTAAAACAGAAATTTGAATTTTCCCTGTTGCAAACTGTTATAAAACCCAGAGCAGAATTAAATTTCCTGCTGTTGTCGAAATAACCCCTGTGTTTGCAATGTGCTCCCAGGCAATGACTTGTGGGTCTGTGGGCACTAGGCCTGTCTGGAGCTAGGAGTGACTCAGTCATAAGGCAGCAGCACAATGTGCACAGACAAAACAGAAAGATAGTACTTCACCTAGCTTCTTTTAGACCTGTACAGATGTTTTTTCTATATTTGTACTGGATCCAAGTGCTAATGATACTTTATAGCTCATGCCCACTGTTGCATTTCCTCTTTCTTGACAGAAGTGTACTGACAGCTGTACAAAGCGAGTTTTTGCTATATCTAAGTGTTTGGGGCATAAGGAAAAGTACTAAAAAATAACATGAAGCAGAACTGAGGGGAAGTCTAGGGAAATTACTGTGGTTTTTTTGGTACAGGAAACATCATTGGGATTGCCCATAATTCA
The DNA here is from genome assembly GCF_028551555.1 of Melozone crissalis. Taxonomy (NCBI): domain Eukaryota; kingdom Metazoa; phylum Chordata; class Aves; order Passeriformes; family Passerellidae; genus Melozone; species Melozone crissalis. The sequence continues at coordinate 28,709,087 of NW_026535782.1, read as the reverse complement.
CATTTCTTGACATTTCCTTTTGTAGGTCTCTGTTTTAATTTTCTTTTAACTTTGCCAAACTTAGACTGGGAAGGCTAAACTTTCCTTACCAGCTCCTGGGGATGGAATGCTTTATTTTGTTTATAAAATTTTAACATTGAGGTGGTTTTTTGCAGCTTCTGAGAATGAAAGAAATGGGAGAGGGAGATATTTTCTGTGGTAAGGAACTTTGATGCTTGGCATACAAACTGAAATGCTGGTCAGGTTCAGTTCTGTCAAGGATGAACATTGCACTGTCCCTGAGAGAAACTGCCTAAATTTGGCAAATTCTCAGGGCTTTGAAAAATCTCCACTTTCATGTTCTCAGCAGTGGCTGTGGTGGACACGGATGCTGCAGCTCCCATCTGTGTGTGTCTCCAGCACAGCTGCCTGGGCTGAGCCCAACCCATCTGTTGCTGTTGCTTCAGTCTCTTGGGAGGCTGTGGGGGCCTCCCCTCCATGAATGCACTGTGCTTCTCCTGCTGCTGCCTCCTAAGTAGGAGGGACAGAGAGATTTGATTAAAAAAACACCCTATAAAAATGCTGGAAGTGTCTGGGGTATCAGGGAGAGTAGATTAGAATAAGCAGCTTGTGGAGAGTAGCCCATGTCAGGGACCCTAAGAAGGTTCAGGAGACTCAAGGATGGACAGAGTAGGAGCAAGAGATGCAAATGAAAAGTGGAATTGGGAGGTAGGAGATATAAATCCAATTAATAGCTAAAGAAAAAGTAGGATACCGTGTATTGAGGTACAAAAAGGCTTCAGGCAGAGGAAGGGATAAAACTCCCCCTCCACAGTCTCAAGTGAATTGTGTAAACATGGAAAGATCAGGATGGGACTCTGGGGAGAAACTAGAAAGAAACATCTGAATAAAAGGAGGTTAGTGCTGCATTGAGGTTCCCTGAAAAACAGATTTGGAGTTGCAATGCAAACAGATGTGTATTGATGGGTATGAAAACCTTGGACAACCTCACTGGGACAACCCAAAAAGAAGGGGTGAGATCAAGGAGTATAAAACATCCTCTATTACAACCACTTCAAGAGAAAGAAAAGACAGGTTACAGTTGTAGGCAATTCCCTTCTAAGGGGAACAGAAAGCTGAATATACTGACCAGGCCTGGGGCAAGGACATCACCAGGAAGCCTCCTAGCCTGGCACAGCCCTCAAACTATTACCCATTACTGATCTTCCACATAAAGGAAATATAGAAATAATTTCTTGAGGAACAAGTGTGAAACCTGACCTGAATAATCAACTTTGACATCAATATTCACAATAAGATTTTAAAGTTTTTTAACGGCTTCTTTTGATTGCAGGTATTATTTAACCATATGGTTCCACTGGTGAAGGAAAATATTTGTTGGGCTTGGGAGCCAGAGGCTTATTTGATGGAAGAAATTAATTTAAAAAAAACTACAGAGCAAAGATTATGTTTGTAACACATTGAGTGATAGAAGGAAAAACTTTTTTTTCTCATTTACACAAACATAGCTGTTTTAATATCTTCTTGCTGTTCATATATTAACAAGAGTATTCCCAACAATGCAGGATAATATGCAACAACAACTCTCTCAGTCCAAATACTCCCCAGGTTTTGGGTGTACAGTTTTGGTTTAGCTAAAATGTCACCTTTTAATTTTTGCACTTGAAATCATAGAAAGCATAAAGAAAACAAACGAAATACATAAAATGGAGCTTGAGAATAAAACACTTCATCAAATAAATAACATGTCAGGCCTTAGAGTCCACTGACTTTGGAGAATGTTAACAGCACTGGCTATACTAACATTACTTCCACCAGCAGGCAGATTTCTTACAAATATGATCTTTCATTAGCCTCACACTGCCACACACAAAATTGAATCTTAAAGGTCATGTTTAATGTGTTCAGTGTTTTCAGGTCATTCTAATTCCAAACCTCAAGCTTATTCTTATAGAGTAACTCTATTTACCGAATTTCAGCCTTGAATCTTTTATGCTTTAGATACATTTTTATTGGAATATTTAATTTTTATTTTAATGTTTTCATATTTTCTATTTTAATGGTATGATTTCCTATTAATTTCTTGGTTTTCTTCAGTCAAGAATATTTTTTTTACAGACAAAAGAAGTAATTTTAGGAGGAATCCATCACAGTTAGTAACAGAGTCTGTTTCTATAAGTAATGAAGTGATATTTTTAATATACATAGCAATGCATGATTTAAATTTATTATTAGAAGTATTTGTTTTTACAGAAATGTGTTGGGTTTGCATGGCAATGTTTAGGTAGAAGGGGTGTGCAGGGGTGGGTTCTGTGTGAAACTGCCGGAAGCTTCCCACACATCCAACTCCAAGATGGACCTGCCACTCTCCAAGGCCGAACACTTCATCCACAGTGGCGACACCTCTTGCATAACAGATTTAGGAAAAGAAAAAACCCTTTGCAACAGCAGCCAGAGAGCAGCTAGAAAGCAGAGTGGAAATTTGTGAGAGAAACAGCTATGCAGACACCAAGGTTGGTGAGGATGAAGTAGAAGGAAGTGCTACAAGTGCCAGCGCTGAGATTCCCCTGCAGCCTGTGGCGCAGCCATGGTGAGGCAGCTGTGCTCCTTCAGCCCATGGTGGGGCAGGGTACAGAGAAACACCTGCAGCCATGGAGGGCCAGGGGAACAGAGAAACACCTACAGCCATGGAGGGGCAGGGTGCAGAGAAACACCTGCAGCCATGGTGGGGCAGGGGAACAGAGAAACACCTACAGCCATGGAGGGGCAGGGTACAGAGAAACACCTGCAGGCCCTGGAGGGGCAGGGAACAGAGAAACACCTGCAGCCATGGAGGGGCAGGGTGCAGAGAAACACCTGCAGCCCATGGTGGGGCAGGGGAACAGAGAAACACCTACAGCCATGGAGGGGCAGGGTACAGAGAAACACCTACAGCCATGGAGGGCCAGGGGAACAGAGAAACACCTACAGCCATGGAGGGGCAGGGTACAGAGAAACACCTACAGCCATGGAGGGCCAGGGGAACAGAGAAACACCTGCAGCCCATGGAGGGGCAGGGTACAGAGAAACACCTGCAGGCCCTGGAGGGGCAGGGAACAGAGAAACACATGCAGTCCTTGGAGGGGCAGGGAACAGAGAAACACCTGCAGCCATGGAGGGGCAGGGGAGCAGAGAAACACCTGCAGCCATGGTGGACCCAGGGAACAGTGAAACACCTGCAGCCCATGGAGCACCCCCTCCCTGGAGCAGCTGGATGCCCACAGGAAACTGTGACCCTGTAAGAAGCCAGGACTGAGTAGGCTCATGGAGAAAGGAGCCTGTGTTGGAGCAGGTTTGCTGGCAGGACTTGTGAAACGTATGTTGGAATAATTTGATCCTGAAAGACTTCGCTCTGTGGGAATGACCAACACTGGGGCAGTTTGTGAAGAACTGCAGCCTGTGGAAAGAGTAGGGGAACAGTGTGAGGAGACTTTACCCTGAGGAGAAAGGAGCAGCAGGGACAACAGGTCTTGAACTGATGACAACCCATAGTCTCATCTCTCTGCTCTGTGGTGGGACAAGAGGTAGTGAAAACTGGGAGTAAATTTGAGCCCCAGAAGAAAGAAGGGGTGGGGGGGAAGGTGTTTTTCTGAGATTTGATTTTCTTTCTCATTACCCTACTCTGATCTAATTATTATTAAATTAAACTAATTTCCCCAGAAAAAATGTGTTTTGCTAATAGTGGTAATGGATGAGTGCACTCTCTGTGTGTTTATCTTGATGCATGAGCCTTTCATTATGTTTTCTTTTCCCTTCTGTGATGAAGAAGGGAGTGATAGAAAGGATTTGGTGGACACCTGGAATCCAGGTGGGGTCAACCCAGGACAATGATCTAGAAGACAATGTCCTCTTCTGCCATTTCAAATTCTCTCAGCAATTTTCAAATTGATGCCTGCCTGATATTAAGTATTCTGACACCTGAGACTTTAACGATATTTTAGTGCCAAATTCAAAGGAATGAAGGTGATTTTCCCAAACTCAGGTGTTTTGTTGAGAATGGTAAATGTTCATTTTCTATATTTCACTTGTCTATTTAGGCTGCCTTAGTCACTGGTTCAAGTAAATGAACAAGATACTAGGAGGTAAGGTAAGTAGGAGTCACTTTTGGCTTTGACTTGATTACCTATTTGTTTTAATTATGGTGGTTTTATTTATTTATTTTAAATGAATGGATTTCCTCTTTTTGATCTTAATTTTTTTTCAGCATAAGAGTGCGCATCAGAATCTGTTCATTTACTCACAATTCTAATACTGGGAATGCAGAATAAATGTTATTAAAACCAAGCAGATATTAGGTAAATGAATTGCAATTAAATCAGCTTATTGTTTTGTAAGATGATTTGTGAAACAGACTGAAGGGAAGAAAATAGTTAAAGAAAAATGGTAGCCCTCCAGAGTCATATAGTCAAGGGCACAGATTTTTATTGGTTCTGGAGAAAATGTAGGAAATACAGTAAGAAAACAAGTTGGCTGAAGTCAAAAAATTAAACTGGAATGGACATTAAAGATGAGTGCAACAATCTAAAAAGGCAAACTCATAAAAAACCAGCTAATAGAATGATTCACCTGGAAGGGATACTGGCTGCAGCAAGAAATGGTGTAGAAGGATATTAAGATCAAGAGAAAAACCAAAACAAAATCTCTATTACTTATTGTAAGAGGATAGCTATAAATAGATGATGTTAAGAAGGCTGAACTGTTTAATGTCCCTTTAGCATGAAATCATATGATAATCACTCTAATCCACTGACAAAGGGAAAGATCTCAACATTTGAGTGTGGGAGAAATATTGAGTCAGTGGAGGACCTGGGATATTATTTGGGAGTTGGAGTAAAGGATATCTGAGCTGGAATTGGAGTGTTTAACATGTAGAAGAAAAGGGTAAAAGGCATTCTAACTACAGTCCTAGAGAGAAGGTGGAGTCAGATTCTTCTCAGAGCTTAAATGTGAGAAACTGTACTTGCTGGAAAGGAAAAATGATTCACCACAAGGGGTTGCCCAGGTGCTTTCTACCTTGTTTCTGTTTTCTTGCCCACACAGAGCTGTGGTGAGATACAAAAATTGCTGAATACTCAGAACTGATATTGCAGTCATATAACTAAGCTTAGAGCAATTAAGAATTGGTAAATTATCTTACAAAAATAGAGCCTTCAATTCTTATTATTGCACATTGTTGTAGTAATAACTTTAACTGTTTGCATTTCTTGGTATTTGAATGTATTTTGGCTGTGATTATATTGTTATTTTATCCACAACCACAACATCATATCTGAAATTGCAGTATTTATTGCTATTACTGGGGCATGGAGTGTGTAATGATGTCAGGTTTCAGGAGTGCTGTCTGCTGAGGTGCTCCATGACCACTAGAGTGGCCATAAATGGAATCCAACAGCAGGATGTGGGACAACCCAAAGATGTCATCAGGACATGCAGTCAGTCTTGTTCCTTCTGCCATGTTAGAGTACTTTGGGGAAGGAAAAAAACCCCAAGATTCCTATTTATATTTTCAGTAAGTTTGCATTTTCTCAGCAAGTGCTGTAACATTTTGCTTCATATGTTTGACTGTGTCTGATATTGTAACTTTTGCTTCTGTCCTACAGGGGCCCAAGATGTGTTGAACAGATTTTTGACTTTTCCAAGGAGCTTCAGCTGAAAATTGAAGTCAAGTCCTCAGTTAGTGTAGAAGTAGTAATGCTGCAGTTTGTGTCTCTGATGAACTTTTAGGTAACCACTGAAGGAATGAGTTCAACTAAATGTAACTTCACATACTCAAAACCAGCTCAGCCACTTTTCAGACAGAAATGGCTCAGCAGTACATCAGGGTTCTGCTATCCAGAACAGATAATTTTATAAAGGTTGTCATTAAAATTGTACAAGTACTATTGTTTTAGTCTGTGATTCACTTAAGTGATAAGTAGTCTGATTCATCTGTTCATGTCAATAGAGAAAATTTGCAATGACTTCAAAAAAATTGGAATAAGCACCAACTCAAGCAAGCCAGAGGCTGACTTTCAGATCTTGGCTGTGTACTTTTAAAACAAAGTAACTTTACTCTAGTTTTCATCTGCAACTGAGTAAATTTGGCAAAACATGGAAGTGTTTAAATTTTATTGTACCTGTGGACATTCATATCTCTGTATATGACCCTTTCATGTTTCCGTCAAATTGATTTACTCTGAAATTTTCCAAGATGTCTTAGTGAGCTAAGTAAGAACAGACCTTAAAAAAATCTTTCTTCCCTCCTTCCCAGCTCTACCTTCTCCCTGCCAGCAGTGCAGGCAGAAGGCAATGGGGGTTATGGTTGGTTCATCACACATTGTTTCTGCTGCTGCTCTGGGGAGAGAGTCTTTCCTCTACTTCAGCGGGGTTCCCTCCGATGAGAACAGTTCTCAGTGAGCTTCTCCTGCCTGAATCCATCTCACAGACAGCAATTCTCCATAAACAGCTACAATGTGGGTCACTCTCGGGGTGAAGTCCTTCAGAAACAGCCTGATCCAGTGTGGGTGCCCCATGGGGTCACACGTCCTACAGAAAGCCTGGTGTATTTCTGTTTAGCTGGGGGTTAGTGTAAGGCAAGCCTGTGCTTCAGCCACCAGGCACCTTCTCTGAACTGGCTTCAAGTGAAACTTGATGTAATCATTCTCTCTGAAAACATTGCTCTGTGTAGGGAAACCACACTTGGACAAAGAACATAAAGTGTTACAAAGATTGCCCTAAAATTAAAGATTTGTTTTGAACCCTTGTGTGCCAGAAGTTTGAGGAGAAGTAGTACAGAAAAAGAGGCTACTTTTAGGTTTTACAAACCCAGAAGATTTGGCCTTCACTGTCTCTGTCCAGTCCCTGAGAAATGAAGGATGGCAACATTAAACTTGTTGATTACTTTCTCAGGGTCTATATTAAAACTGATAAGTTTTTTTTTTTCCTATCCTTGGCCATATTAGAAGATGGGTTTATTAAACTCAGTACTTGGATGTTCATAAACCTTTTAATTCCAGCCCAAAGGTATTAATAATCAATAGATTTGTATTTAAAGAAAACCTACACCTTTGTTCTTGAGACCTTCGCCTCCCTGCTCTTCTCCCTTTGTTCCCCTAGACTAGATACAGAAATCAATCAGGTTTATCTCTCAGCTGCTAAATTTGAGTGGAAGCCAAAATTTTTTCCGTGTGTGTTGTTTGTGCTTTTTCTATGGCAAACTCTCTGTTTATCCTGTTCTGGACCAATTTTACCTTGAATTCACAATCTTTGAATGTTTGGGTTTAAGCCTTTCATGAGATTTTTGAATTGAATCTCCCTTTTTCTACCTGAATATAGTTTTGGTTTTTTTTTTACTGTTACCAAATTTCTATAATGATTCATCAGGGAGTTGCTTTTAATTGCATTTAACAATGAGAAAAACTAGGCATCTAAAGATCAAATCAAAGCACTTGTTATCTTTATCTATAGTTCACTATTTTGTAGATTAAACATTTGCAATTTTACTGTGCCTGATGGTGAGCTTACTAAGCGATAGGTAGCAACTAGTCCAAATTTTGGAATGACTTTCAATTATGTGTACTGAAGACAGCCTTGTACATAGCTTAAATCCTTGAGAAAAATTATGAGGAACTTACCTTCAGTACAAGAGAAAAAAAGACTTACTTTCAACCATAAGAAATTCTGTTTGACATTTTGACTCTAAATTACAACATACTTTTGTAAAGCACTGACTTAATCTTCATTTGATCAATTATGCACCCCAAGGGCAAGACACTGCAGTTAAAATTTATCTCTTTGTGCTTGAAAGTACAAATTCTCTGATGCCAAAGATGGGGAAAATGTTACTGTGCAGGATGCTTTGAGATGAGGAAATGTGGGTCTTAATGTCATTGGCCAGCTCCTTCAATAATTCATGTTAGTGAGAGGTGAGAGAAAGTATGAATCAGCATGAGTGCTAGTGGCACCTTTCTTCTGCTTGGCTATTACCATCCAAAGGTGCATTGCAAGGTAGAAGGTGTTTGTATTCACCATATACATTTGTATTCATGCATTTATGTGCATACCCATACATATATTAAAGTTTAAATGGGACTGGTGAAGTTCTGTGAGGATGGAGTAGGAGTTTTGCCCATTGTATCTCACCTGCAAATGAAGTACACTATCTCAAGGCCTATCTTGTGAACCTTGTCGCCTCTAGGTGATGTTTGACCTGGTTGCTCCCTGCTAATTCCTGCTCTTATGACCCTGTACTGTTTTGTTTTCTCCCATTTCTAGAAGGTTGCTCAGCTAAAATATTGTACTTATTTTATTCACAACCTTCCCTTATGTAAGTAACCTCCTGTTTCTCTTCTGCAGAGGTAATGATCGATCATTTTCCTTCTCAAAACAGGACCTGTTTCCTGGTGTTTCTTATCAAATCTGCTGAAAACCTTTTTGAGCACAAAGAGTCTTTGTCTGCAAAATGCCCTGAGTGAAATCATTAATAAGAGTAATCAAGCTGAAGATTTAATATATTGTAGGAAGCTTGGCAACTACAGAAACTTAAAGTAGGAAAAGTGAAGTCAGAGAAAAGCTATGTAAAGTCTTCTGGAAAGCTAAAAAGTTGTTGGTGAGATTATGGAGTTTTGTATAGCCCTAGATTATAGACTTTACTAGTAAGTCTTTCACTGATTAAAATGTTTCCTTCCGTCTACCTCATTCATATGTTCTTCTTGGTAGTCAGATAGAGAAATGGACAGGAATTCCCTCTTGCTGGAACTCTTTCAGGATCAGACCATAGACCTTCATTTCCCCTCATGCATAAAGAAAATTGCTTCCACTTTTGTTTTGCTCTGGCAGGAGCAAGATGCTGATCACCAACTCCTTCTCTCCCAGCAACAGCTGGATGGTACGGCCTTCAGTGTGTTAAGAGTTGGACCTCTCGTGTGAGAGTAAATAACTCCTGGAATTACACCAAAATAAGGAATAAAATGTCCTCCATATATTTTGGATTTGCCAGAAGGCATCCTTTGAGAGGTCATAACAAGAAACTGAAATTACCCACCTGCCACAGCAGTAGTCATAACAATACATGTTTTAGTAGTGAAGGAATAAATGACGAGGGAACAAAACTCAGAACTGGTGAAATCACACTTCAAAGGAAAACCTGCTGAATGGTAGGAACATGATACCATTTTGTACCATATTAAAATGGTACAAAATTTAATGGCTTCCAAAATACTGGACAGTGATTAATTGACTGGGTGGTGAGGCACCAGTTTGGATGAGCACATTAATCACTGCAGCAGCATGTCTGTCACACATTCCTTTCTGTGCACATCCTTTTTATATCTAGGGATGCAGGACTGCTAGACAACCATTGATAAAATGCCATTGGGGAGGGGAAAACATAACTGAACAACTCATCACTGTCCAATGACTCTGCTGGAAAAGTTTCTGCCTCAGGATTTGCAGGTATGAGTTTTCTCCTCTTGCTGCAGAGAGAGAACAGCAAAGCACTTCTGTCTCAGCTTTGCTGTCTCTTACCTGCTTCCCCTTTGATGGGGTACTGACCTGGGCCTGTTCACACAGCAGCAAGGGCCAGAGAAGGAGCTGGACAATGATATCTGCTTTTGGACAGGGAAATCCCATTACCTCTTCTGTGAAATTACTGAGAGATGCTGAAGAGAGGAGGAAGTCAAATAGGTTGTGTTTATAGGTGAGGACTGGGAGACCAGGAGACATATGGGTAGATAGTTGCTTGCGTGGGAAATAAATGCTTACCTGGAAGAGATCTGCAGAGAACAGCCTGGAAACTTGTATTTTATCCCCAGAGCTTCTCAGATTTGAAAATACAGTGGTATTAATGGCACTTTTTTTTTCTTATTTTGAAAGAAAATAATCTTTCATACTATGCATTTGTTCTAGCAAGGGGTTAGATGTCAGCATGTTTGAGTATCTGTAAATGCACTAATAATGCTAATAATTTATGATTTCAAAAGTCTTAGCATGCTTAGTCTCTATTCCTCTGTTATGCTTTCTGGAAAGGGAATGTGACAATTATTCCCTTAGAGAATCCATCAGTCCATGGTCAGTCAGATCCTCTTCTGGAGGCAGGGGGAGGCTCAGCTGACGACTGTCAGCTTCTGGCCATTATATGCTAGTATAAGCAATCATGTAAATTAAAAATGTTCTGGATGAGGCAAACAAAAATGTTTAGCTTTGTAATCCCATGTAGAATGATTTCTCAGATGGAGCTTTCCTAACTGAGCTTGTGATTTTCAGCACAAAATCCAGATCCCACTTCCCAGATGGGATGACTGAATGGGGTACAGGGAAAATGTGAAACAATTTGAAAAATGAACAAAGGTAAATTAAGTAATTTTTATCCAAATATGGCAGTAATGAAACAGAGTCAGTTGTACTTTGTGCTTTATATAAGCCATATTTTGCATGCAGGATTTGTCACAGTGATATTTAAGCAGCAGAAGGTTAGAGAAAAAAGAAGAGAAAGGGCCTGCCTTTCTGGCAGTTATGGGTTTCTCCAATTAGCACTTCATTATTTCAAAAGCAATGTACATGCCAGATTGCTAGATTTGGGGATGACTATCCATTATTTATCATCCTCTGATGAAGGGATGGTATCTGGAGGTGATGCCAAGAGAGATGCCTCAGATGCAGATCTAGGTTCAGATTCCAGCCTACTCCCAGCCTTGATGCAGCTATGTGCTGGAAGCACGGCTTGAACCACATTAAATTGTGAGACACTCCAGGCTTTCAGCAATCATTTGTTGTGTGATAGTCACAAAACAAACAAATCTGTTTTCACACAAATGCTGACAGTAACAGAAACTAGTAGAAGAGAAATCTGAGACCTATCTCATGTATTCTAGGGGTCCTTCATACTCAAATGTTTTCAGTTTCCTTGATGTGTTTGCAGCTGTTAAGTGCAAAATTTTACAGAAGTGGAGTGTGGCTTGATGTAGGAGGAATAATTTAAAAAGGCTGGAAAAAGAAGCCATAAAAGTATTTTGATGGTTCTGTAGGAAACAGGGCAAGGGGCCATAACTTCTGATTACACGTGAGTTTTTTTTTAATTTGTTTTCTTGCTTACTGGAAGTTCAATAATGTTCAAAGTTGCATCCAGCTGCAGGATGTTTGGTTTCTCTGTCATGTAAATGTGACTACTATGATGCTTTACCTCTTTCTCTCTTGCTCTACCTCACATAATCTGCACTCAAATGTTTTTTAGGTCACCCAGCTAAATGGTTATGAAAGCTATAAAGGAGGTGAACAGGCTTTTTATTCCTTACTTGAAATGTTTGCTATTCCCATTTGAAGTCAGATGAAACAGTATTTCATACACATCGGTGAGAATCTGGCTGTGTCTGGGGAACTGAGTGAAAATATTCTTGCTTTAAAAAATCAGCTACAGACATGCCCAATTTTGTTAACATTTGGCTTCTGCAAACAAAAAAAAAATTACTACATCTATAATTTCTTTATAAAAATGCTAGTTCTCAAGAAACAGAGATATCACTGTTTCAGATGTATTTTCAGATAACAGAATAAAAATGAGTAAAATAGTCATAATTTCTATATATATAATGAATTTCAAATATGTAAAAAATGGAGGCAATGCTTGTCAGCTCTTCAACTGGACTGTTCATGAAACAATTGTAGATTATATTGTGGGGAAAATGGGAAATAAAACTGTAAAGACTGTATTAAACAAAAAATAGCTAAGTGTAATTTCTGTGGAAAAACTCCAGCATCTCTTCATAAAATGTGAATGTAACTACAGTTCTATATTGATCAGATGCAAGATCTGGAGAGGTCAAACCACAAGGCTCATCTCTTTGATATTTGACTTTTATCATAGCTGGTTCTTTCAGATTCTTATCTTCTCTGACAATAAAAAGAAAGTTCTGTTTAGCAAAGTTTGTAACTGTGTGAAAGTTTCTATAATGGACCAAATATAATACAACAATACAACATGCCTAACCATTAAAGTACTAGAAGCATCACATCACAATAATCATGCAACCTAATTGGCATTTATAATACAGTTGATTACTTCAATCCACATTAACCCCATTACAGAAATATGATGTAATATACAAAGCACTTCGAAATCATCTGAAAGGCTCCAATTTTTGAAAAAACTATCACAGTGCTGTTTATCTACTTGAATGTCTGAATGGAAGAAATTTCCATGATCTCAAACCAGTTTTGATTTTTTTATAGCATGAGAGTGCTGTACACCTCTGTGCTTGAATAGGATTCTTAATATCATATTTGATATGATATCAAACTGAAATCTGATTATGTACTGTTATGTAAAAGGAACATAAAATTTTTGAAAACACTTATAATCACAGAACACAGACTATATTTTTGTAAGTATCAGTTTTCCATTTATTTTAGTCACCTATCATATGTTCAGTAAATTCATTTGCCAGTGGAGGAGAGATATTGCAGGTGCAGGGCATAACAGCTTGTAGGGGCTGATCAAATATTAAGGGTGGGGAGGTGGTAGAGTTTATTTTCTTGTTCATATTTGTCCTGTCCTGACTGAAACTTCCTCATTATGGGTACAGGATATCACTACCTCTGTCACTGCTAGTAGTAAATTAAAGATGTTCACACAACTTTCAGAATAAGTTTGATGAAATTTTTTCCAAAATCAATTTATTGTCCATTTTATTCAGTTTCCATATTGCCATGAATACTCACTTTAGATGGATGTTAAAGAAGAGTTTTTCTTTCTATTAGAGCATCTACTTGACCTTCTTCTGGGACACACACACATGTGGGTTCTTTGTTTTCTTTCCTGCTGTTTCCTAGGTGAGTCTCCATAGGATTTAGCAAGTATCTGAGGATGAATTTTTCTCTTGAATTAGCTCAGTGGGATTTTTTTTCTACTAATCCTGAAATGTATGCTTACATCTTAAATGAGCTGGATCAGAGCCCTGGTCCATGCTCTGCCAGGTGTGTTGCAATGTGTCACTCACACTGCTGTGCCCCAGGAAGATTGGTGACAAGCCTTTGCAGGTGTTCACACTGGGATTCTGCAGGCCCTGGTCTGTTTTGTCACTGTTCCGATGTTCTTACTCCCTCAATGTATTCCACACATACTGCTGCAGTTGCTGCAATGAACAATTTGCTGACTGAGCTCAAAAATCACTCTGGTCTGGTGGTGGACTGAAGGGAAGTACTGAAAAATTTTGTCACTCACCAAGCTGGGGATGTGGCCTGGAAGGGACAGCAAGGGATTATGTTATATTGCCTTTGCTTTATTTTTCTCATTGGTTCCTAGGAAATCCCCAGTCAGCGTTGCCAGACTTTTTAACAATTAGTAACGTGTTTGATCCTGTTATACCCTGAACAGCTGTAGGCAAGCTAATTTTCGGCTGCCTGCTAACAATACCCCAGGTCTCACAGGCTGGAGCAGGTTTCTCAGATTCCAGGCTGAATGCTGGAGCTTGGCAATAGCTGAACTACCCCACTGCAATCTGCTCAGGCTCACTAGCTGGAGCAGGCATTTTGCTGTCATTCTCACACAAAATATAGCCTTTGAACTGCCACTTCAAGTATCCCAATATGCATTTTAATTCTTCCAAATGCAATATTATTCAGCTAGGAGCAAAACATAGTGCTTATTGTAACAGGAGGAGGAGTTGCATCCTGGAAAGTTGCTAGTCAAGAGAATTTAGACACTATGCTAGGAAAATAACCGGCTCTGAAGTGACACTTTGAAGGCTAAAATAATGCTTAAGGACTGTCAAGAAAAATAGAGAATCATTGCAATGTCTGAAAATTCCTTTAGAGATACCATTATCAGAATGCTATGTTGGAGACTGTTTTCATTCTTTAAAAAGCTATTGAAAAATTGATGAAAGAAAAGAAAAAAAAAAGACAAGAATTTTGAACACTGAAAAACACCTTGTTCTGACTTGGTGTTTCTTGTTTATCCAAGAAAAGTTAAGAGATGATAAAAAAAAATCTTATGCTGAGAAAGGATTTTTAACTGCTGAGAGTATGGCAAGACAATCAATCTAAAGGCTACAGGTTCAAATTCTTTATATCCACAGCAGAAAGAAAGTTAAATATTGAGCAAAAGAATGGAAAACTGTGGTGAAATGAAAAATTTTGGAAATTAAGAATCAAAATTCCCATCCAATGAACATGCTTAGTTCAAGGCAAAATATTTAAGAATCAGTGGATAGAATTATGCAGTTGGTGTTAGTGAAATATTCATAAATGCTTTCTAAAAGATGTGTGGTTCAAGATCAGGAACGCCCCAGAGAACTGAAGAAAAGTCACCCTATTCCACTGATTTCCACGAGGCTGTGCCTTCAGTTGCCTTCAGCTAAAGCAGCCAGAGTATCAGGTTAGCTTTGCCGCCTTCTATTCTAAGAACACAGACCAAGCAATTTATTTCTGGGGGTGACACAGATTCACCATTTGACTATGTTTTTTACATGGACATGAAATACTAGTTAGACTGTGCACTGCAATATCTCACAGTTGATGGAGATAGGGATGATCTGTCAGGATACATAAACCCTGACATGCAATGTCCAGAACCACACTTGAAATCACCAATTAAATTGAAAAACTATGAAGATTGAAAGCATAATAGAGAATACAGTCTAACTCTTGAAGAGGATTAGAAGGAGGGAGTGCTGGGATCAACAACACAAGCATGTGATCTAGTTTTGTTTCTACAGTGGGACATCAGATTCAGGAAGTTTTTCCTATAGAGAGATTTACTCTAGGAACTGTTCAAAGGCATGTGCTGGGTTTGTTTTTTTTCACACTGGGGGTTGATAAGCAGAGCTCAGTTTTTATACAAAGCTTAAGTTAACAGGCTTTTTGAAGTAAACAGCACTTTATCCAATACCTCTGAAAAATATTAAATTCCCTACCTCAGTATACCTAGATATCTTGTGGTGATTTGGACTGTCATAATACTGTCAATCTTTGAAATATTATCTGCATATATAAAACAAGAACAAAATAAAAAAAAAATCTACTAGTTCTTTATAGCTGCATTATTGCAAAGGTTCTTGGCAAAATAATCCCAAGCAATTTTATGTTCATATGTGCTCAGCAAAATCTAAAAATATGTCTATGAACACTGTCAAATAGATTTCTTTGCAAACGGGGATGTTAAACAATACGTTGGCTATTAAGTCAGTTATGTGAAATCAATCAAAGGGCAAAGAAATAGCTGCTTCATTGTTAGAAAACTTTTGAAATGTGTTTTCTGAAAAATGCCAAAAAGAATTGCAGTGTGACAGTGATTGGGATGGGTTGTGCTAGAGGCAGAACTAGAGCTTCTACCAGTAACAAATATTGGAGATCTGAACATTAAATGAACATCTAACAAGATTTCATAGTAGAACTTCAGGTCTCAGACCTCTCTCTTCATAGAGAAAGAAGAATAAAAAATGTATTCTTGCGGAATTACTTACACCACTTTCCAGACAATGCAGTCAAATTTCACTTTAACTGCAAAATATCTGAATAAATTCTAAACTTTATGTAATTATGACTGGTTCATGGAGAGAGGATGACATAGCAGGTGCTGGCAAACTATTCACTGAAGGGTAAATGCTGAAAAAGAGACAAAAATACTCACTGGCAAATTTCTCTGTAGTATTTGGTATGGATGAGCCTGGTCTGCCTAGCATATGGATGCACAGTTTGGGGCAGAAGGCTCTGTTTGTGGGTTGCATAGGTGTCCTTGCAGCATGGCTCAATGCCTGTTGGTCCCAGCAATTCTGCTTTGCAAGGACTACTGTAACTTAGTGCCAAGTGACACTTATTTTTGAACATCAAGTTTGGATAACTAAAATAAATAGTGTCCTGCATTGCAGGTAATTAAGCTGATGTCAATGTCATTTTCTATAGAATAAGTTACTACTCAAAGTAAATAAGAATTACAGTTTGATAATAAAAAACCAATCAACTCTTGATGAGTAGTAAAAGGAATTCAAAGTTCTTAACCCAAAGTACACATGAACTTCCCATTTGTGCTAACCCTGGGAATTATCAAAGCAGATCTGGCTTTGGTAGTTTGAATACTATTGATACTGACATGCTGAAACAGCAACTTAGGGTCTTTCTTGCTGGGAAATCCTGTGTTGTAAAATCATAAATAAACCCCTGTATTTTTACAAAGAATATCATCCAGAGGATGACATATCACAATGCATAGATGCAAACCAGTCCAATTACTAAGCAGGTGACCAAAGCCAAAGGTCCCTGAAATAGGGACAAAGCAATGCTGCTAAATTCAAGACATTTATCAAACTGTCTCACAGAAGTACTGTTAATCTAAACGTGTCCGGTTTAAAGTGCTGATAATTTATTTGGCTGTTTCATCACTTGTGAAGTTTGTGCCATTAGTATTTAATCATTTTAGATTCATAATCATCCTCCCTTCCTGCAATATACCTCAAGGACAATAAAGTCCTGCAGTTTTGTCTTTGTGCTTCCTTTTCCCCTTCAGTATCGAGTGGTGAAGAAGATACTGCATACTGCTCTCTGCAAGGCTGTAACTTTTAGCTTTGTGAAGGCATTTTCACTCAAAAAGGCTGAACTTGTTTTTAGTTATCCATCATCATATTTTCATTTTCGTTTCTTTATTTTTCTCCTTTAGATCTCTCTAAACGGATGGAGGGAGTGATGTCTACTGAAATTCAAGCCAAAGGTTCATAAGATAATGCATATATGAGTATTAAATATTTCAGATTCTCTGGAATGCTTTATGCTGATTCTTTGAAATGTCAGTGCAGATTAAATCTTGTGTTGTTTTGGAACAGAGGTGTTTGCATGTAAGTTGGTAATGACCTCAGGAAAAAAGCACCAGTTTGCTAGGTTGCAGAGAGGCAGAGAGGAAAAATAGACAGGTTCCTAGAAAATGTCTGGGAACATTTCCTGAGCCATTCCCAAATGTTTGGCCTATTGGTACTGAGAGTTTGACTATCCTACAGGAAAGGGCAAATAATTTTTTGTAGAGTAAGCCCCAGGCACAGGTTGAAGATGAGAGGATGTAGAATCCTTTGTTCCCTAGAACTCCCAGAGGGCTGCCTGCAGAATAGAGAAGGCAAATCAAAGACAGACCCTATTTTGCAAGACACTCCACCTTTGTCAACACATATAAAGATGTTGATTTTGAGAATACTCATACTACATTTTCAAATCCCTTCTGCAGCAAAAACTTATTTCTTAGGGAATAAAAGACAAAAACTAGAGGGAAGCCTAATGGAACGGAAGTCCATTTGAGAATATGTTGCCTGGATGCCAAGACACCAACAGAAGGACTGTGCAGAGAGAAGCAGTTTCCATAAGTAATTCAGGCCA
Organism: Melozone crissalis; assembly: GCF_028551555.1. Classification (NCBI taxonomy): domain Eukaryota; kingdom Metazoa; phylum Chordata; class Aves; order Passeriformes; family Passerellidae; genus Melozone; species Melozone crissalis. The sequence continues at coordinate 28,691,717 of NW_026535782.1, read as the reverse complement.
CAAATGATAGAAGATTTATCTCACCAGTGTCACATGTTCAAAGCTTGCAAACACGACTGAAAAGGCTAATATGAACTTTAATTTTGGGATGTTTGAATCAATATACTCTACATTGCATCTTGTTCCTCTTATGGTTCTTGGTAACAGAACTTTTTCCTTGATCCCTATTGAAAATAAAGACTTAAGGGAAAAATACAGTTATTAAAAGTGACTCACTGACATTGTATTAGCTTTACATGAGTGTCAGACACAGTGTTGAGAATCAACTGGTAAGACTCCTAATGTACATTTTTAGGATAGTCTTACATAGTATACTTTTAAAGAAACATTGAACTTTTGTTTCCCTAAAATAACACATATGCTAGGGAAAGGGTGCATCCTATCAGAAATTGGGAGTGGAAACAGAAGAAATGAAGGCCACTGCTGTTAACAAAAAAGAGGAGGAAGCATATAAGTGTTATCGGGTGCCAGATAAGCTCTTATCTGTTGTTTTAAGATACCTGTAAGTATTTTTCATCTGTACAAAACTTTAACTCCTCATTCAAGGAAAAATCTCAAGTTTCACAAATTTCAGAATGCTGATGTAAAAATTAATCTGCTTTCTTACATCAGCTTGTTTTTTTAGGTTTTTTTGGGTTTTTTTTAATTGGCTTTTAGCTATTGTTTTAGTCAGAACAGGTAAACCACATCTCTGCACTGTGGACATAAGAAATTAATTTGGCAGTGAAAATAGCTTGAGAAGCACCTATTTCTTATTCTCTGGGAAGTCTCCTTCTCTGAATGAATTCCGAGAAGCGTGGAGAAGACAGAGTCCCAGTTTTCACTCTGTATTGATCAGGTTAAAAAATATTTACATAATATTGTCATTTTGTTGTGCCAGTTTATAATGATTGATAATGCCCAATTTAGATAATTTCATTTTGTGCAGTGATTAAAATGTGTAAGCTTTGTAAACCATATCTGATAGATGTTTCTTCTACTAAGAAAAACGCAATTAATTTCAGCCTACTTTTCCGGGCATTTTTATGTCCAGCTTTATAAAGGTGTTTAGAAATAGCTATGATAATGAAGGACTTTTGAAAATGCACAGCTGTCCTACTTCTGTTGGAAAGCATCACAAAAAGAGCTGTGGAGGAGTTCAAACAGTATCATAACTAATGCTTTTCCATTGTTGGATATATTATCACTTATTTTCTGCTTTTTAGTGAGTGAACCTTACTTATTTGTAAAATAAAATCTTGATGTATCTATCTGGATTTTTAAAGACATCTTCTATATGCTGCTCAATACACAGGCAGCTTACACATTTTGCATGTTTCTATTTGAGGTGGTCAAATCCTTTTCTGAGATATGGCCCAAAAGTGCAGATCATCTGTCCCATCTTGATATGACCAAGCATGAAACAAAACCATTTTTAGTTTCAGCATGATGCCAACAACAACAACAGAAATTTAGTCTCAGAAGCTGCAGTTGACCCTCAGAAATGCCATACTTTCAATTGAATTGATAGGAAGTCTGGAATCACTAGACTTCATACAGACATTTAAGGATCCCGAATTTAATTTCTTTATGCATATCTAGGGATCTAGGCACCTTTATAAACTGCTTTGTGGTGGGAGTACACAGAAGGATATGTTGGGCTGATTTCCTACAGTATGCCCCAAGGGGGAGCAAGGATCTGACTCTTAGTCTCTTGACAGCTTGAAATGTTAAATTTTGGCACATAAAATATAAGATGCATGACCTACAATGTAGTACAGTTCACAAGACATGCTGTGTGCCATAGACACAATTATGCATTAATTAATCTTCTTTCTAATGTAAAAATAAATTTGTGTGTAAACAAATTCTTCCTGCCTCAGAATACACACATCTGAATGCAGGCTTGCAGAACATTTGAGATGACAGATCGGATTACTCTTAATCAATCCTCATTCATCACAATCATTTGATTGTATAAAATCACTCTCATTCATTCTGCAATGTTTCTGAAAGGAAGCAGTGCTTAAACTGATGCATAACAATCTCAGTAGAATTCTTAACTGATTATTAGCCTGTGTCAATACATCAGGGTTTCATTTGCCTCTTCATTTTCACCAGGGTTGTTAAAACAAATTAGATTTTAACTACATCATGACAATATGTGGTATCAATATATACATTTTGTATATATTTTTTGCTGAAGAAATCTTGATTTCTAAATGTAAGTGACATATTTTTTCCTTCTTTTTAGATGTTCTTGACCCCTCCTCTGATAAAATTAAGTGCATTTTGATTTTCATTTACATATTTACTCTGTTTTATAACAGAATAACATTTGGCCCTAAATTCTTAGGAGCAGTCCTCTGTCTCTCATTGAAAATGTTTCTTAAAGGATGAAATTTGAGATTTCAGGGAAAACTTAGATATTCTATTAGTTAGGAGAATATCTTGTATCAGTGTCTGTACTATAAGAAGTCAATGTGTAAGAAATACCCATGTCCTTTTTGCAGTAAACTATGCAGCCCTTGTCCGACATTGAACCAAGTACTTTACATCTTTTTGCATTACAGTGGTTTGTACACTGTTCTTATCACCATGGTTTTGGAACAGCTGCCAGTAAGACATTAAAAAAGTAATTATACATCTGTTTCTCATGCTTTGAGGAGCAAGGAGTGTTTGAGTGGACCTTCTGCTTTGAAATTTTATATGCATATTTCTATAGGCTGAAATTAGAAGGGATAAAGTCAAAGAAGACGTGGCTCGTGCTGATAGCAAAGTTGTAAAGTTTGCCCCTGAGAGTACATTTCCACATCTCAAACTCTCATTGAGAAAGTTGCTTAGCTTGAGTATGAGTTCATCAGCATTATTGTAAAAAGTTTAGCTGTATTGAGGAATGTCATTGTGGAGGTTGGTCTCTTTCAGATCCTGAGGAAATACTGTGGTTTTTGATGCTTTAAATATGACCATTAGGAGCTTTCATTTTTATTAATAATTATAATAACCAAGTGTGAGAATGGAATGATGGGTTCTGATTCTTTTAGATTTGTTCCAGCTTGGCTTTGTATGGATACATCTATTGGGCCACAGAAAATCCTGTTTGTATCCCTTGTTATTATAAAAACTGGTTTTTGTTTTGTTTTGCTTTAAAATGTTACCTCCAGTGCATGGCTCAGCTATCTGTCTTTGCCAGACACAGACAACTACATGTGGACTGTATGCTTTCTAAAGATCTGCCTTCTCACCTTACAGGAATTTACTAAATGGTTTGCATCAGAGCAAACCCAGGATGCACCCATGACTGAGCAGAATGGTTTTTAATGCTACTTCCCTTTTAGTGACAGGATACTGTGCTTAGCACCCCAGTGCACTTGGATTTTTTCCCCAGTCCAACTTGCTTTTTGCTTGGAGAGGAACCATTCCATTTTGAGCAGTGGTGTGGACAAAGGTGCAGCAGATGTGCCTGCTGGGAAGTGCTGCATCTTAGAACCAAGGCAACAGGTGGAGGCACCAATAGATCCTGCAGAGGCTCCCCTAGATAAGGAAATATGTCACTGAGTACAGTTTATCTCTCACCAGACTGGGGCAGTCTAGAAAAGCAACACAAGAACAGTAGAAAGATTTACTTTTTTGTGCCATTTTGAGAGATATTATGGGAAGGAGAGGACAGTAAAAAATCAATTAAGAGATTGAGAACAAATGTTTGGTTGAGAGGGAAGCTATCTGTTGGTACTACTATAGCAGTTCCAGCTCTGCAGTCTGACTTAAGTGTACATAATTCTAGATAGCTCTTAGGTAGTTTTACAAGGACAAAACATGTCTGAATTTGTTGTACTTGTCTAGAGAAACTTAAACTTACGTGAAAATCAGAGTGACAACACAAGAAAACAAAAGTGCTTTCCATCCATCTTTTATTTTACCTCTGTGGGTTGTCAGTTCTCTACAGAAATCTTTGACATAACTGCACAGTAATTAACACAAACATATTCTCATTTCAGGTGAGTTCCATTACTTCTGTTATTTTCCTTCCATGTGAGTGTCAGATGTTGCTGAGGTAAGAAACAAACTCTGTCACTTTGCAGATTACTGAGTTCTGTTCAGTGCCTTTATGTTGCTAATTCCCTTAACTCTTCCCTCTCTGACAACATTTGACTGCTTAGAAAATTTTATTCTATTACAGCAGATTTATATTTGTAAATTAAAATATTGCTTCAGTTACAAGACATGGCTTGGGTCTGGTAAATCCGAATGGACAAAGATACCAGGTTCAATCTGTATGTGATGATTGGTAGAAAAAATAAAATGAATAATTTTATCATTGTCTGTGTTTTGATGAAAACAGCTGGTGTCATGGAGCTGTGAAATCAGGCAGACCTCCCTCAGGAGAGAAGTTTGGACACGTGCTAAGTGTTAAATGAGCATCAGCTCTGAAGGAGGCCAATTCAGCCATGTACTGTTAGGCACAGTCCTGCTCAGAGCTGTGAAGGGAAGTGACAGCTGATCCACAAGGTTGCCAGGGACAGCCCTGGAGCAGATGCTTGGTCTGGCTGGCCTCAGCAACAGGAACAAGGTCCTGAGTGCCCAGAGGACCAGGGAAAGCCAGCATGAAAGTACCAAGCTTCCTTTTGACTGGTGTCTTGAGTGTATTCTGAAGATGTAGTATTTATTAACAGTCTGTCTTAAATCATCAACTTTTCTGCTTAGAAATTGCAGTGAAAAGAGTAATTTTGAAATTCTAGTGACCTATCTGTGCATAAGTAAAAGCTGGCTTGAGCTGCAGTGATCTCACCCCTACTTCTTTTGTAAATCTTCTTTTAAAAAACACTCTGACAGTCAGTGCAATGATCTCCTGTGCAGCTCCACACACCACCGCTTTCTCACTAACTAAAAAGACCAAATGTGGGGGGGTCACTGTCTTGCTTTTCCTTTTGTTGATGAAGGTTTCAAGGTTCTATGTTGTATCACAGTCAGATTTTTCACACTGTTAACACTTTTTTTTTCCTTGTGGTGCTGTGCTTGCCAATAGCTCAGGCAGTAGAGGGAAGCTTGTAAAACTGATTTTTGGCAGAAAAAACATATCTGAACTCCTAGAGATGCTTTCTCTTATCTTGTGGTTGTAATTGTTTGCTGTCGTCTTTTCATGTTGTTTTTAGTACCCTAGTGTCTGATTAAATGTTTTAGGTTTTTTCCTGAGAATTTCTCTTAGTCTCTTTTCTATTTTTTATATTTGCAGTCACAATAATTCTCTCAGACTTTTCATTATTTCTCCTCTTTCAAGAGATAGCATGTATTTGTGGAGATAATCAACTGTGATAATTATTGGTTTCTGTTACTTTAAATATGCTGGCATAGTTCTCTACTCAGACATAAGATTGATTCATAAAACTTTGAGCACATCCCTTTTTAAAGGAGGAAATATAGAGTTTGCTGCTTGTGTGTACAAATTTTACTTCTCTAAAAAAATTATAATGAATTGGGGGATCATTCTCTCTTAGAGTGGCTCCTGATATTTGTTTTAATTTAACATTATGTCCAGATTCTTCATGGTACACTACTCCAGCTGATGGCATCTTTCAGTAAAAAAAAACCAAACAAAACAAAACCCTCTCTTGAGAACCAAACAACCCCAACAGCTGCATTCTATACCACTTTTAGCTCTTATGCACAGCAAAATACTAAGAGGTATTCTGGTTTCCACACCTCACAGTTGCTGGGTTTTATAAATGGGATGGTCAAAAGAAGAGCAGCTATAAAAATCAATCAGTTCAAAATACCTCACTGTCATCCTGACTTGTCACTAGCTGCTGAGTGCTTGACCTTTTCCTCTAGGGCCTTGAGGCCCAAATATAAGTAGCAGGTGAAGTGCAGAATTCTAGAAGGTGCTGTGAGGACACAAAAGCGGTACCAAAAGAAAAACATAAAAAGTAAAGGAAAACAAAGATATGTGTAAGAATTTCCATTCTCTACCATCAGAGCATATGGGTAAATATTAATGAGCCTAGAAAAAATGGCAACTACTATGTCCCTTTGGGTGGCAGGCATCTTGTTGGGAGACACGACCCCTTTCCAGATCATGGGAAAAAAGGCAAGCAGACCAAGGATACTTTAACAGCCATGCAGAAATCTTCTAGGACAACTGAGCAGTCGTGCCAGAATTCCTCAGCACGACACTGGACACTGGAATTTTTTCTCTGCAGTAGCCCTCAGCCTGAGGAGCTGAAGAATTATGCAGAAGTAAATGAAGAGTATAAAGTGAAAGGGCACCATGAGAGTTATGCAGCTCCCAAGCAGGGATCCAGACTGAAGCCACAGTAAAACCATCCTCCATGCACGTGGTGGCTAGAGCAACTCCTGAAGGGAAGCAGAATTTTTTAGGATCTTTTTGTATGAAGTGAGGAAGTCACTTTACACTGAATTGTCACCTGTTCCTGCTGCCACGACTACTGCATGTCTTTTACACTAATGTGAGTTGTTCTCATCATAAGAGGGGTGGGTTAAGGCCTCATTCATATCCATCTAAATAAATAGATCTGCCATTTTTATCAGCTTCTGTTGATCAGCCTCTCTCCCTCTGCCTTGTCTTCTTTTCATGAGTGATTTTGTTGGCTGAAATAAATCAACATGCTTCTCAAATCTAGTCCTCCACATTTAGCACAGCCATTTCACATAGACTTAATGCAGAGGTTTCACCCAATTTATGCTGCAGTGCTCACCAGATATTGCAAGCTGCAAAACCCCCCTGGATTTGCTGTGATTTTAAAACCAAACCAAAAGCAAAAGTGAGGAGTTAGCCTGCACACTTTCCTACCAATGGATATGCTGTAGATAGTCTGCTTGACTTCATGAAATGCTGATCAGCAAGGGTTTTTGATGGAGTTTTGGGAAAGGGCCATGATTCACTAAAAAATCCCCATCAGAAGGCCCACACTATAGCTTCAGCCTTGTGGCACAAGTTCAGCAGGAAACATTCTTGTAAGCAGGGCTTTGTTAAATCCAGATATCAGAAGCCATAGCACTGTAACTCAGCATTGCTCAGAAACCAGAAAACTGAGAAATCTATCTAATACCTACCTCGAAATAGGGATCATAGTAGAGGTATGACATGATGCTTTCTCAAGCACTGCAGGAGAGGAAAATAAAAGCAATCAATGTCAGCATATAATATGAACAGGGTTGTAACATCACTTGATGCATCTAGAGAGTTTTTCAAAGTCTGTCATATTCCAGATAAGCACATTATAGGCTGCAAGTGCTTTATTTCAAGCATTGTTAGACTGACAACCAAAAACATCTGCAACATAGGCCCGAGAGGAAATAGCCTGTGCAAAATACATAACTAATATATATATATGTATATGTATATATATATAAAAATTATAAATATAAAAATTAATTATATAATATATGACTTAGAAGAACTGAGAAACTGGCACCAGCAATTAGGCTAAAAATTTTAATAAAAAACAAATTTTATTGTTGAGAGGTTTTCCAGTCTTTAAAAAGCTTATTCTGATACTGTTCATGGATGGATACAGGATAGATTGTTTTTAGTTTGCAGCTTTTATATAGGGATCCTATGAATAAATGACAAAAAAGAGATAAATTATGAAAGACAGAAGTTAGGAGTAAGTCTTTATTAAGTAGCACCACAGATTATGTTAGAGAAAAAAAAGATTAAAAGGGAAGAATGATCAGTATTATTATATAGTCAATTGACTGCTTTGCACAAGTTTTGAGTCTCCTATTTTTGTGATCAAAAGCCTGTAGCACCACAAGGTGGCAGCAAAAAACTGGTTTTTGTATAATTTTCGACACCTGGTTATGTAAACAATAAATACACCTATTGTCCCAATGTTTAACTTATGCAAATGTCAAACCAATCTCATCTGTTATAAAAATGACACATATGGTCAAGTTCTAACATTTACATGAAAAATACATGAGCATTAGTCAAACAATTAAATCACCTTAAGTCAGGAATGATGAATTTTAATTTGTGATGTATGCAAAGTTGTTCATAGTAGAAAATGCTTCAAATATTTAGAATAATCAACCATTTCTCTTCCACCTGGCAATCAAAATCCTTGAAATGAGATAAAAGGTTTGTAACATTGGCCCCATTTAATTTAGCTTATGATACAGAAAAATAAAACTGAAAATGAGAATAGATTGTGATTAATCTGCTTGCTTCTATCAAGTGCAGCAGAGCTACGTGCCAAGGAGAGCTCTCTGCTGAGCCAGTTACTGCAACATTTGGCCTCTTCAGGAATAAGTGAGCATCTCAGATCTTGCTTCTGGCAGAGGCAGTTGAGATTCATTCAATGCATTCATATAAGAATCAGCTCCTAAAATGTTACTGGATATAAGTGATTGCCCAAGCAGAAGGACATGGCAAAGGTCACACTGCAGAGAATTTTTTGCTGAGATCAGCCAGAATTTCTTCTTGTAGCTTCTTTGTTGAGTGCAGAAGTGTCAACTCATCCATCATTTCATTTTTTCAATGCCTAGTAAGGTCTAGTAGCCAAGAGTAGTCTGAGGCAGGACCTGGTTTTCCCAAATCTCAGTCTGCAGTGTAGCTACCCTCAGCTGCCCTGTAAGGGCAGAGCTGGGTAAGGAATCACACTGCCAGCCAGAGCTGTGCTCGATGTCATGCACAAGTAAGTACTTGCCAGTTTCACATCAAGACAACCTAACACCAGTTCTCATGCACTAGTTATAATTTTTAGAACCTAGGCTATGCCATTTGCTAAATATTACTTCTGTTTTGCCAAAGAGGTGTTTCCATGTCACACAATTGCAGAATGGTGTGCTTCCTCTGAGGATAGCACACCAAGAAGTTGTTTCACATTCCTATCTGTATTTTTCAGATAAATTATTTAAAGTTTAAAAAATCTTTACATGAACAACACTAAAATTTATCTTGAACTTACCTTCTAGGGAAAAACTCATTATTTACAGAGAGTTATAAAGACTGAATTTCCCAGAAGACTTTGACAGACAGGAGAGGTCTAGTCCCCATCCTGCTGGCATCAGCATGGAGATCTGTACTCCTTTTATGGACTTTAGATCAGATCTGAGAAATGCAGGCCACTTTTAGTGGTTTTTAAGATCTGTTTTTCTGATCCTGTTGGTATGTGCCCGACAGGCTGCGAAACGTGAGTCAGGTACTTGCCTGCTCCACTGCAGCACCACCACTGCTGCCCCACCACCCTTTGCAGGGACCCACAGCTGTGTCACCAGCAGCTGCTGTGACTGTCAATGACACAGAGCCTTTGGACCTCCTACAGGATGTGGAGATCTGCATCAGACCCCTCGGCATGAGCTTGGCTCCATGGGCAGGAAAGCTGGAGGCACAGTCGCTGCAGATGCTGCCACCGCCAGATCACAAGGATAGATCAGGAAGGCAACCAGTGCACCAGCTTTTCCAAGGAGTGTTTCTGCTTTGATCTGTGGGTAAAAGAGAATTATTTTCTGAAATTAAGGATGACAGAATGGCCTGTGGCAGAGCAAACCAAGATAAATAAACCTGAACAGAAGAAAAGCTATTCAAAAAGGTGTTCAACACTGCACTGTATTTTTATACTGCCATGCTCAGAAAATAAATGAAAATTATATGGATAAAAGGTTAGACAGCCTAATTTTCCTTTTTTTTCAAAGTTTACCCTGCAATATATATAGGGCTGTGGGAGTGGGAGAAGAGGGTGTCAGTAAGAGGCTAAGTTCAAATATGGTCCAAGAAACTGCATTGGAAATTTTTAATGGAGAATTCCCAAAACTACAAGCAAATGTATTTTCCTTTGGACTTGAATTTTAGGTAGCAAGAGATTAGAACTTGCTTATCCTGAAGCTGCTTTCCTTTCATGATGGAATAATACAGAATAAGATTTTGAAGGAAGAGTAATAAGAATAAGAAAGAGCCTGGGGTTTGTTTCCTGAAAGTTCAAGACCAGGGCCAGGATTGTTGGCTGGAACCTCCTGTGAAGGTGATACACACCAGGGATGGTTTCTGAGCGGGGAAAGGGGCACAGAGACCTCAGTGCAGCCACTGCTCCTGACCCAGTCCTTGCAGTGCAGTGACCTCTCTCAGAGGAAAGCATAACTGAAGGGGTGCAGGAAGGGAGAATAAACTGGTGGAACAACTGTACAACAACTGAGGGGTCTGAGGTTTTACCACAAGCTGGTAGTGTGTGGCAGGACTATTGAGGCAGAACTGGAGGCTGCAGAATTGATTCCACGAGTGCCAAAGTCAGCTTTAACTGGCTTTCAATTTCCCTTTCCTCCTTGTGGAGTCAGAAAGGGGGACAGTGGTGGCTCTCACTTCCATGTGCTCATCTGTGCCAACACAGATCCATACCACTACATTGTCATATTTGATCAGGTTTATTTTAGCACATTTTGTCAAACACTTCCAGTGCAACCCCATGAATCCCACATTACGACTGATGCCTTTGATTTATGCAGGCATCATCTGAAACAAATAAACAGAATTTGGAATCTATTATAAAAATGACAGCTTCTCCTTTCAGTTAGGGTGTGCTGAAATAAGAAGCTTTTTATCTTAATAGTCAGAAGCTCTTCCATGTAATATTTATAAAGGATGTTGTTTAGGCTATTTTGTACTCCCAGATGAGAGGTGCTTGAAAAAAACCTTAAAAAGTAATTATGTGCATTGTTACCAGGCACTTGGGAATATATTATGTGATAGGAAAGGCAGAAAACGTGACTTAACCCTAGAATATCTGGTCTTTTTTTACTGGCATGATATACACTTCATATAATATAAAGAAAATTTGGGATGGAAGATAAATTAAGGGATAAAGGAAAGTTGCTGGCAATTTATGTATGTTCTAGGAAACAAAATACAATTTTCAGTGCAAATATCTTCTCAAATGCATATTTTTAATAATGTTGAAAGCTTTTATTAGTAGCATTTAAAAATAATATTTTTCAAACACTACTTCCAGGTGTTTCAAAATGCTTCTTTCCCTCTGGCAATGTTAATGTTAATTGGATTCTTTCACACAAAGTTGTGTAACTCCTGCCTGACCCAGATCTGCCTCCATGCAGTGCTGTGAAAAATCAAGGAAGGCCAGAAGCAGATGTTTGTTGTGGTACCAGTGGGCAGCCCAGCCCCACGGAGCCTATTGCTTGCTTCCCTCTGGTGGGATGGGGAGGAGAATCACAGGAGTACATCTGAGAAATCCATGAAAAAGCAGAAGGTGCATACTCAAGCAAAGCAAAAGAACTAATTCATTCTCTACTTCCTATGGGCAGGCAGGTATTCAGCTGTTTCCAGAAAATCAGAGCTCTATCAGCTGTACCAGTTTCTTGGGAAGACAGATATAATAACCCCAAATATATCTCTTTCATCCATTTTTCTCCACCTTTTTTTTTTTTAATTGCTAAGCACAGTATTATATGTTGTGGAATATCCTGTTGGTCACTTGGGGTAAACTGTCCCAGCTGTCCTCTCCCAACTACTTCTATCCCAGGCTGGCGACTGGCAGGGCAGCAGGAGAAGCAGAAAAGTTCTTCCCCTGTGTAAGCACTGCCCAGCTGAAACAGCCCTGTGCTATCAGCACTGCTTTGGTCACATATCCACAGCAGCAGAGAGAAGCTACTACAAAGAAAAATAACTGCATCCCAGCCAACCCATCCACAATGTGACAAGACATAATAATGTTCTTAATATTTACTATTATTGCAGGTTCAGACTACTGTAGTCAAAACCAACCAGTGTAACAAGTCAGGGATAGCTTAATCTGTGACTCTTTGTAGTCTCTTTCAAATGCTTGTCCTTCAAGACACATTCATGGTTGTTTATGTGCATTCCTCTGGCTCTCTGTACACAGCAGTTTCTGGTTCTGGCAGCCTCATGATATACCTGAGAGTATAAAAATCCAGCATGGATGGATGTCATCACTTTAGCCCATGGCCAGCTGGTGGGTTCATGCTGCCCAGCTGGTCCAAAGAGGCTCAGGAATCTCCCCATGGCTTCTCCCCAGACGCTGAATGCAGCAGCACATGAGAGAGCAGCACCGTGCAATGTCCTTTGCACAAGGGGAGCAGGGAGCGCCTTGTACTTTTTCTGTCCTGGGTTTTGACTCTAACCAAATCAAGTTTCAGAAAGGCAAAGCAACATTAAACATATGGAGATGGAAAGGACTGAAGCCATTTCTGCTATGAACTGTTTATCTAGAGATAGCTTGAAAATACTTCAGACTATGCTAGGATCAGATTGGCCATTTCTGTCAAAACAAGAGTGCTATTTACTGGGCATTTCATTTCTCCAGGTTAATTACTGGACAAAGTTTGAGGTGAAAGATAAATGACATTTACCCCAGCAAAACAGAGGCTAGATACTTGATTGAAAAATTGGAAACAAAGAAAAGACAGAAGGGGAGAAAAAAAACCCAACTAAAACAAACAAAAAAAACCCCAAAACAAAGCAAATCCCCCAACAAAAAAGTGAATTAACAAAACCCCCAATGACCTTCAAAAACCCATACACTTAAATCCCCCAACCCCAACAATAATGAAAAATATAAATAAGAAATAAAATAGAAGGAAAAAAGAGAGGAACAAAAATAAAATGGAGTGCCTGTCAGTTCTGACCTGAGATGATAGCTTTGCTCTTCAGTTTCCCTTCAGGATCTTTTCCAAGCCATCACTCAGATACTTGGTTGAAGAGACCTTCCGGCAAGAACTTCCCTGTCACAGTGTTACAACTGGGAACTGATGGTTTCTTTTCATTAAAATTCTTATTTACACTACTGCTCAATACATAACCAGGGGTACAAATGGGTAACTGCCAGTCCTCCAGTGCTCCCTGTTCCTGATATTCAACCTTCTGAGAGTATTCCAGTATCAAGCTATTTCATTCTTCTCCTCCTGTCTCAATCAGAAAAGTTATTCTTTGGTTATGAGTGCCAGTAGCAACACACAGAAAAGAGCGTCAAGTTTGTTTTCACGACCATGCAGTCTGGCTCTGGCTAATGCACAGTTTCTAATACAAACACACAAAGGGTATTTCCTTCATTTGAGTCCATCCATCCATCATGCTGGCTAAAATAACTTGTTCTTTGCAGCTCAGACAATTCCTTTAGCTTGTTACAGAATTTCAGTAATCATATATTTTGCAGCACAGGTTATATCTAACCACCTCACTCATGCCACAGTAATCAGCTTGCACACTGAATTCACAGACAACTGTAATTTATAATTAATTGTACTGGAGTGTGGGAGGACTTAGATTTTGTACTATGTTTGGCTTAGGGGGTACTCAAACCACTTTCATGTACTTACCCTAAGGAAATGGAGCGGGTAGCAACATATTTCAAGTACTCCAGATGCACAAGAGATACGTGATGAAGGAAATCTCGCTATGTGGAATCACAATTTTCTTGAATGCACTCTTTTGCAAGAGAATTGGAGCTGCTGTTGTCCTTGTGTGCCCTTTCTGTTTATCATCATTTGCATGTTATTTTTCATTTTTTTAATGAAAAATAATATCATGAATGTAATCTGGTTGGAAAATATGTGGTGCACTTTGAGTGGATTCCAGTTCTTCCTGACTACTGGGAATCTAGGATCTAATGGTCCATTGGCAATCAGTTTATACAGAGGAACAGCTTGCTTGAGTGGTCCTCAGATTAGGGTAAGAATATTTCCCTTAGCAAAGTTCAAGACCATAATGGTGGCTTTGAAGTTGTCTACTCTAATCCACAGTAACATATTATTAAATCTGCATGAAAATTTATTTGCAGTTTCTTCATCTGACTGGATATTCCCTAGTGTTGTTAGAAACAGTATGTGGATGTTCCCTCTTCACCATTTCTGTCTTTAATGATCTGATAGTCTTTTAATGTGTCTTTATTCATGCTTATTCCCTCCTTTTAAAACCAGTTTATCAAATTAATGGAGCTCCTCTCAGATGGAGCCCATCGTATAGGCTGTGTGACCCTTTTTACCCTCTTCTGTGCATTCCTTTGTTTCATCAATAGCTGTCCCACCTTTTTTTTTTTTTTTTTTTTTTGAGATAGTTTGTCTGGAACTGTATTCAGCTGAATGGCTGAATGTCACTGAAGGCTTATAATTTGATTTCAGTGTCAGTTTTTGTGGCAAGCTGTCAAACTACAGTTTAGCAGGTATCCATCAGAAGCGAGGCATATGCAAATTATCTTCTGAGACTATCCCAAATTCAAACATCATTAAAAAATTGCCATCCAAACTTTGAATTGGAAGCACAGGTCTAGACATACCTCAAGACCAGTATCCAGATTTGGTGGCGCATTGATATTTTGCTAGTAAGGTCATCAGAAGAAGCTCCTGGGTCATCATCTAGCACTATGCAACATCTTGAAAATCCTTTGGATGGGAAGGAAGCAAACTGGGAACACACCATGCTCCTGAAACTGCTCTTCCAGTGAGATGTAGACTTATCTATGCTGTGCAAGATCCCTGCTCGGTATGTGTTTGTCATGATTATCCATTATTAACATGGAAGCAGGTTGCTACGTACCAATATTTCAGCAAAAGTGGATTGAGCTCCATATTATTATCTGAGGTAAACAGCCCATAGTCATCAGCCTGTATTGTGTTCCACTGATTTGGTAAATACACTTCCATTCAGCTCATAAAGCAAAGTGCTACCTAACTTAAAAAAAAAAAAAATTCCCCAACAATACAACTTATCCACTGCCACAATGCAGTGAAATTAAAAATACTCTCATCAAGTGAATAAAAAAAAAATCATTTTTTAAGATAAAAATATGAAAATTTGGCAAATTAAGTGTGCCCAATCTTGAAAAAAAAAAGTTACAGTTTAAAATATCTCCAGCAAAAAATGTGCAAGTCTATTGCAGGTGGAATAAAAATTATGCCATATAAGAGAAAAGATGACAATTCATATGAAGTGATAATCATACTGTGCTAAATAATTGTAATCCAAGTTTGGGTCTTGCATGTGCTATTTATGATCCCAGTGTTGTCAGCTTAAGAGATTTAGCGTGATACAAATACAGTGAACATGCACATTGCGCTAGGATCTCTTCCAGGATGTGATTTATTTCTGTCCTCAGATAGGCATATCAGATTCTTACCTACACCATCCACAGTGTGAGGGGTCTGCAGAAGACCAGGGTCAGGGTAGCCCATCAGTAATGTTTTTCCTGACTTCCTCCATCCAGCTTCTTCTGGGCAGTCCTTTGACCTGTTAGCGACACAGGTTACAGCACGTTCGTTCTTCTAGCTCAGGCATTCACCATGAGTTGATAGGACTGAAGGTTTCAATTCTTCCTAACATTTTGCTCCTTTTCTCTAAAAGTGGTAAGACAGACAGTTCTGAGAAAGGTGATGTTTTTAAATCTTTTTTCTCTTAGGGGCTTGCAGTTAAAGTGGCAGGCAGGTTATGACATCTGTGTTGAGATGACTGACATGGACAATTTACTTATATTTGGTAACAGAATGAATTTCATAATATAAAATTGCCAGAGGTAAAAATTTAAAAGCCATCAACAAAGCGTGGTAATTTAATGCTAATGTTAGACTAAACCAAGCAGGTCCAGGGATTTTGGAGTTATTAATTTTTATTTGCTGTAATGACAGCAGCAGACAGGAAGATAGAGTCAATAATTTATTTTCTTGCCAGAACACAGATGAAAATGGCAGTTCCTGAAGATACCTGCAGAGGCATTAAACCTGCATATGATGACAGCAGACTTTTTGAAACCATAGATCTTTTATAATGTAAATAATCAGCAACTGCCAAACAGAGTTTAACACTACCACCAAGATTCCACTAAAGACTCCTGAAATAATTGTTTCTGTGCAGGCAAAGGCACCTCAATCTGAATGGATAGTGACTAAGTGAAAAAAAGGATGGA
The DNA here is from genome assembly GCF_028551555.1 of Melozone crissalis. Taxonomy (NCBI): domain Eukaryota; kingdom Metazoa; phylum Chordata; class Aves; order Passeriformes; family Passerellidae; genus Melozone; species Melozone crissalis. The sequence goes on along the minus strand of NW_026535782.1, from coordinate 28,675,854 downwards.
CCATATTCTCATGAAATACATTAGTGTGCTTGTAGGCCAAGGAGAAAGAGAAGTACGTTGAGAGGAAATGACTGGCAGGGACATGAAAAGAAATATGGATCAAAGGCAGTAGCCTCATGTTTATATTCCAGTTTCCTCAGGTGTTATCTGGACAGCTAGCTCTCTCATAAAATAAAGGAAGACTTGCTTTGGGGTAGAGAAGTTAACAATTCAGGTAATCAGGAAATATGATGCTGGGTGAAGAAACAATTCTTGAGCAGAGCACTCTGCAGCTCTCTGTTGTACAGAGTTTTACTCTTTAACTCTGAACCACCTCTGGTCACAAATGATGACAAGAGTCTTTTCAGACAGAGCAGATGGAGACTGCTGATTTAGGCCAGTTTTTACGACTGTTGACATGGGAGCTCTGTATATGTTGGTTCTGCTGGGCAAGGTGGGCCCAAAGCTTCCCTCTTGTCTGCTCAGACTGACACACGCAGTGGCACAGAGGGCACTGTGATCTGGCTGGGACTCACAAACTTCCAGATTTGGCCTGGAAGTCACTCTCAGAGATAATGGCACAAAGAAGTTAGGTTACTTGCTTTTTGTGAGCCACAGGGGCATGACCGGCCTGAAGTGGCACCTGACCAAATGGAGGTCCTTATCTCTTGTAGCTAATCATGAAGCCTGAGATTTAATCTCAAAAGATGACTCATGATTACGATGATTCCTCATCCTTGTGTGATATCAGTTAGATCTTTTTTTTCTGAGACTAACTAGAGAATTCAAGTTATTTCTTACATTAAAAGCTCTTTATGTTATTATTACAGCAAAAGAACAAACTAGAATTGCATTAATACATCAATGAAAAATTTTAACTCTATTCTGCCTAATTTAAAGGGACAGATATAATGTATTTCCCAACCAAAGAAAGTAAAAAAAAAAAGCACTTTGGAGGCCAAATGAAGAAAAAAGTAAATTAAAAGAAGTGAGATCAGCTCATAGGATAATGACCCTGTGGAAAAATGTAAATAAATTTTCTACAAATGACAAAAAAATTCTTCTGGAGAATTTATTTAAATACAACTTTTTCTACTGGTTATCAAAGAGTTAAAGCCAAGGAGGATGAAGAGGGAGCCCAAAGAATTACAATTCAAAGTCAACAATTTTTAACTCTATTATTTATCATCATGCTACCAAATGAATTTTTTTTCTTAAAGTCTTTTATGGTGTGAATACAATTGAATTCTGCCTTAGTGCTGGGACAGTTAATAGTGAAAAGCATAATTACAGACAGCAAAGTCAGTAATACGCTTAATTCAGGAAAGACAAATTCCTGTTGATGATATCTTCTCAGATACATTTTATTTACATTTTAGAAAACATCTGTCCCTACTCATATTACAAGTTAACTACGATTATCTATGCCCTTCTGCTAGTGAAAAGCACATTCAGGATTCTGCACAGTAGAATAATATCTCTAATAGGACTTTCCTTTCATGATTTTCATGTCTGTTTCACTAATAAATAGATTATTGATGTTAATGAACTGATGCTTTATCAAACTGCTCAACAGACTACGTTGTTATGTGCTTCTTCTGTATATACATGAACTTTTTATATTTCTTAATTCACAGGACTCATTTCCTCATAATTTTTTTCATTTCCACATGAAAATGTGACAGAGCTTGACTTAAAATTTAATTCTAAGGGAGAAAAATTCTGAAATGGTAACCCTATATTTGTTAAGCAATTAAGGCCAAAGGTAACTTGGATTTGATTTCTAGATAAGGCAACATTATCTAGTGTGTAACAAAGTGGTACCTAGATAGTTTGGAACAGCAGATGTAGGATTCAATCATCCTAGCATAAGGTATCCTTTGCTGAGGTCCTCATGGTTTTCAGCTGCCTGTGCAGGGCTGTGAATGTCTCACAGGTCCTCCCATGAATCTGACCCTCTGCAGTATCCCACTTAAATTCCAGGGGTTATATGTAGGCAACGGGAAGCCCTCCCTAGCAATCCCAAGCATCGGTAACTTTGCGTGGGTGCCTGGGCAGGAGCAAGGGGCCATCCCATCCTGTACACCTGGGCAGCCTCAGGAACTGGCTGGAGGTCTGCTTTAGGATACTGGGATCTGTTTTAGGATACTGGGATCTGCTTTAGGATGCTTTAGGCTGCTGGGGGTTTGCTTTAGGATGATCTGATAAAGTAGGTCGATGTTATGTAAAGGACTTCTGTAAGATCATGTGAGATTAACAACATCACTTAGCAACATATCATTAAACTGCTGCAAATAGGTGGAAATATTTTTCCAGCCCTTTGTCTTTCACACAGCTTCCCTCTCTGGCTGTGTTCGTGCCTGGCTTTAACTGCTCTGCTTAACTTGTCTGAGACTGATTTCTGTGGTGCTAATGGTCATGCATAAAGCAAGCACCCTTTCATGGATTAAATCACTTTAATTATAGAATGTTTTTCTGCTTGGAAAAAAATTAACAAACTCTTCTTTGTTTTGCAAACCAAATTTTTATTTTATAAGATTTAGTTTTCAGCTGGTTCACAGCAAAGACTCTAGGGACATTGTAACTCTTATTCATAAGTATTTAATACCTAGTTTGTCTACCTGAAAGTAAATTATCCATGATGTCTATTCTGAAAATCCCCTGAGATTTCCAATCCCCTAATGATCAGGTAGAAAAATAGTGTAATTTGGTTTAAAACATGCATTTCTCACACAATTTTTTTAAGGTTTCGGTTAGAAAATATAGTTTGTGGTTCTTTACATAATCAATCCATATGCAAACTTATTTTGTATTGGAAGCACCTTGCTGCAAAATCCTTTCTTTTAATGTCTCTGAGGTTTTCATAACTTTTCTTCAAACCAATCTGTCTGCTCTGTTTGCCCAGTTGCTACTGAGATGCAAAATCAGTCAAAAAAAAGACATGTTAGAGTCTCCTTTGGCTTGAACTCTATTTTGCTGTTGATGAAGCTACTTCTATAGGGTAGTGTGCCCCATGATTCCACAAGGGTAGCTGAGATTTACCTCTCCAGGTCAGCAATGTCCTGTGACAGCATCTTCATTCTAAGTTTGGTTAGCAACCAGGAAAAGCCCATTAGGATACCTGCTTATTGTTTTCATTCTGAAACTAAGATTTTTAAATCTCTTGTCTTTCTCTAGGGTTACAATTCAATGTCTTCCCACCCAGTGGGTGGGTGCTGGTCTGAGGTTCAGCTAACTGAAGAAGGTACCCAAAGCAAAACTTCCAGACATGGGGAATTGCTGGATATGCTGGATATCTGTGAGAGGCTGAGAGAAGATAGTGCCATGAGCACTGGCTGGACTTCACAGGTTGCTAAAGAGAAGGTATATGAGACAGCCAGACTTGACAAATGAGTGAAGGGCAGCAGAATCTTCAAAGGCTGAGCAATTCCTGGAAAACCAGCATAGTGATACATTGCAGAGCCAAGATTATCCAGGTAATTGTAATATCAGAAATACTTGATGCGGGTGTGGAGGTAGCAAAACTGAGACCAGTAGGGAAAACATAATTGGGGCAGGTTGTTTATTGGGTAAAAGGTTGGGGATGAAAAAAGAACGTACAAGAATGAAAATCAGGGTCAAGAAATGAGAAAAATGGTAATCAGATATATATAAAAAGTGCACCTGCTGCTGTCTAGGGCTTGATCACTTCAGCTATACAAGGACCATAAATCAAGCTCAGACCATGTAATGTAAGTGAAATGTACTTCCATACCATGGAGAGCATGGGGGAGCAGGGAATTTTCCCTGGGTAACTGGAAAAAATGGAATGGAGTGTTGTGGTATCATCATGTCAGTGCCCTTTTGAAGATGACAGCTTTGGCAACTACCCAGAAATAATGTTTTTATTTGAAAATAAAATAAAGAGACAGTCCAGAGGATCTACTGATGATGTGAATGCCTTCCAGTTACTGCTAAAATCGTACAGGTGAGACTGTGACTCACAATCAAAGCTATGATATAAATAAGAAGTAGCAGCAGGAGAGTTTTTGCGAATGTGCAGCTGCAGGTTCTGGTTTTGGCAGTAGTGGGCCTTGGTGACTTGTGTTCTGAGGCTGTTTGTTTGCTCTCCAGCAAAGTTATGGTGAAGTGGATTGTAGCTTTGAACAGATAGGAGAAATGCTCATCAAAATAATCTGTTCTATTTTTGAGGTGTGGAGGAGGAGGAGGAAGAAAATTAAATATTACTTCATAGCCGTGCACTATATTCTACTCCACTATTGGCTAAAAATAGTGCAGAACAGAGATTTCTATATCTGGATTATGTTGGGATTATTTTTCTAGTATCCCTAAATAGCTGACTGAGGATCTCTCTATGCCATTAATATTAATTAATTAATACAATGAAATAGTAGACAAATTTTAGAGGCCTGGAAGAAGTCATGACTAATTTCTATTGAAAAAAAAAGAATGTCGTCTGTGAAAAACTAGATTGCACTATTAGCAATAATGTATAGCAGATAAACAAATATGTATGTCTGTGTTCATAACTGAGCTTTTCAACTGTCAGACAGAAGCCTGTTCCTGGCCACTGCAACTTGTTCAAACTAGTTGTGAAATTCGATGATATCCAGACTCCATCATCTCACTGGTGGGTTTCTAGTGGAGTTCTGTGGAAATCGGCTCTTGTCCTGTGCTGTTTAATATTTTAATATTTTCCTTCATCTGTACCCTGAAAGAAAATAATTTAAAATCTTAGTTTCTGCAGGTAAGTGACAAAACTCTTGGAAGAGTGATAAATAATAAAATAGACAAGTGTTCTGTAGCCTTTGAAAGAGAAGTTCAAGAAAAAAAATCATGAAAGGGTAATACACCAATAAAATGGTTAGGGTGCTGCAAAGGGCACTTGAACATCTTGTGCTCCTTTTGTAGTGGGTAGACAGAAATTGGTATTTCTAAATTGTGACTTATCCTGGAGCAGAAATAAAACTAGACAACAGTACGGATGCTATAGATACCTGTTTTTCTCCCTTAATCATAAAGGGAGTCATGATCCATTGACTGAAATGTAGATTTTGTCCTGTAAAGATTTGCAGTTATGTGTCACAAACCATGATCGCTGCCATGTCAAAAATAAATGTGTTGGCTTAATAACTGTATGATTGGAAATGTTTAGGAAGGTGGGACTCTCTGAGCAGAAGTAGGTGTATACTTCTTGGCAAACTCTTGGAATACAGATATTAACATATTTTGAGGGACTTCTGTCAGCTACCCCAGTTGTTTTATATAAAAGTTCCAAATCCAGGAAAAATTAGTCGAAAACTTCTGGAATAACAGAACTATTTTCTTTGTGGTAAAGTGCTCCTGAGAAGCTGTAAATGCTATTTCTCAGCTTAAAGGATAAGATAGAATAATTTAGAAATCCTTGTAATACAGACCTATTTTCACCATTATTTTTTTTTCTTGCATTATATTTTTTTTCTTTGTTAAAAACGTTTAATTTTCTACCATTCCACAAATAACAAATGGGAAAATTGAGCAGCTGTTAACCTTTCAGAAACATTTCTTCCTCTATGTTTCCAATGTCCCTTGTTCTGAAGAATATTATTCTGTATTCAGGCCTAGGCTACTCTGTGATCTACATGTGTTATTTCCACTGCACTCAGCATTGTTGTTGCTGTTTTTATAAGGAATTCCACGACTAAAGAGACAGAGTTCAACCAAAACATCAAAAGGCCTGCCCTTCAATGTTTTTTCATCGATCTCAGGTCCTTCTCACTTACCAGGTCTATATTTGGGCCATGGTATATTAAGAGAGATGGTGCTTGAATTCTGATGAGAGCTGCAGAACTATTGTTCTGGGCCATGAACAGCCACCTCTTTTCTCTCAAGGGCTTTGAGATGAAGCTTATTAAGTCCTATACAACACAGACTATAGATAGGAGAGGAATATATTTGCAATCCTACCCAGCTCAGATACATATCAGATCATTGTCCCCTATATGTGTGTTCTTATCTGCAAATTGTAATCTCCTTCTGAGGAGAGGTATCTTGGCTCTTGTGAAAACCATTTCCAGTAGAGTCTTCCTCAACTGGTCTCTATGTTCTCTTTACTCCTGTGGTTAAAAGTAATGGAATGTCCTATTAATGGTGCAAATGCTCTTCTGTTATCCTAATTATTCTCTTGGCCATTAATGAAAAGAAGAAAAGCAATTCTAGAGGTCATGTAGCACTGGAGGAACAAGCAGTTTCTGCTCTGTGTTTGTATTCTCTGTTTTCATTAAATATTTCAGGTACAGCTCTGCAAAGCAATAAACACCTAGGAAGAAAACAACCTGAAGTATATGAAATCTGAAAATAACACTGGTAAAACAATAATGAAAGAAGTATAACAGAAAAAGATGCCATTAAAACAAATGCAATGGCACTTCTGTTACATTTTTATCCAATTTTTCTTATATTTTATTTGAAAAGTGAAATTTATGTGCCGGGATAGATGGGATAGATGGCAAAGAACCTCACAGCAATTGAAAGCAGGTCATTGTACTTGCTTCACCCATACAGAGCATCTAAGCTATCACAGCACAAAAAAAAAACAATAAAAGGATGTTTGCTTCTGTGTAAAGCAACCCACAGGAATGCAATACCTATTTGCTGCCTGCCAGGTGCACACCAAGCTGCTCTATCACTCCACTTTCTCAACAGGGTTGAGGGAAAAAAATAAAATGAAAATCTAGTAGGCCAAGATAAAGAACACAGAGATTGCTCATCAGTAGCATCACAGGCAAAACAGACTCATTTTGGGGAAAATCAATTTAATGTATTGACAATTAATCACAGAAGGATAACAAGAAAAAACCTTTAAACCCACCACATTCCTCCCTACTTCCTAGGCTCAACTTCACTCCCAAGTGGCCCAGGAGAACAGGAAATGGGCTGCAGTCAGTTAACGTTTATTCTCTGCTTTTCCTTCCTTCTCATGCTCATGCCTTGTGTTCATGTCAGCCAGTAGTTACCTGCATGCCCTTGTGCACAGCATCTCTCATAAAGCTGTACCCCAGTGTGAGGTGTGAGAACTTGGTGGGCTCTAAAATGACCAGAAAATCAATGACTTCTGGAGACAGCTTGAGAGTTGGCTGTTCTCAACACCTGCATGGTGGCATTGGGCTGTGCAGCCTGCACCCATCTCACCAGAGCAAGGGATGAGCGCTGGCAGGGCATGGGGCAGGGAGGATGCACTGTCTGAAATTGCTCCCACAGAATGGCCAGAGCTCACCAACAAAGGGACAGTTTCGAAAGACAAAGACTCCTGAAAAAAATTCCAGTGGTTTACACAGCATAGAATTGAGATAGCTTTTGATAAATTATTTTTAATTTGCAGCTTCACACTGAAAGTCAAGAGATTTCACAGCCTGATGTGAAGTCCTATGCTGTTCCTTTTCTCTGACCAGCTTCTTCTTATTTGCTTATTTTTAGCCTTTTCTCTCTTTATAAAGAAGCATCACTAATGCATCTATAAACTCTAGATGTGAGGTCTCTTCAGTAATCAGTGTACCTAATGCAATTCTCTTAGGCAATCTTTGGATTGCTCTTAATGAGAGGTTCTGCGGCAAAGAAAGGATGATGCTGGAGGGTATTTTAAAAAGAGAGCTCTTTGACCCAGGACTTCGATTAGATGCTGTACTGAGGCAGATGCCTTTATTCAATACCCAGAAAACAAAGTTATTGCCTTTAGCTAACAATAATTGTACAAAAATACATTTACAAGTGAATGAACATTTACAATGACAATTGAGCAGTAACACTCGTTTTTCTCTGAGGCAATTAAAATATCCCATCTTACTCTAGGTCATTTCTTTGTCCAAGTAAATGAATAATTATTTCAGACAGATTCTTAGGAAAGCAAAAAATAAAATTAAAAAAAAAGTGAAAGCAAAAACAAAAACAACAACAACAACAACAACAACAACAACAACAACAACAACACACCCTGGAAGAGAAATGCAATATTGAACAACTGCCAAAAATTTAGAAGTGTGGCCAGCTTTTAATATTTTCTGAAGGTTTAAAAGATCAGACCTGATTTAATACCACTTTGCTTCATTTCACAAGGGTTTTCATTCATTCATATAGGGATAGGACAGACAATAAGCCTTAACAATTGCCAGTATCAAGTGTAAAGTGCATTCCTAAGGGTGGAAGGCCAGATGGTATGAACTGTGAAGGGCAGTTAACCCTTCCATGTCTAAATTTTCCCACACATCACAACTGAACACTTGGACTAGGTGGTCTTGGAGAAGAAGGAATTTCAGGTATGTTTTGAAGGAAGAATCAATGTGTTTGATTAAGAACATGGAGTATTCTTTACCTCTGAAGTCTTGTAGATCTTTCAACTTTCCTTTTCAATTCCTGTAAATCTATGGGACTTCTCTTTTTAAAGTTACAAGCCAGACTTTTAGGGAGGATAAAGACCCCTGTGAGACTTTTCACTTAATTCCCAAAGGAATAGGTCAATGAACAAAGCATTTGCAAGAGAATGAGTAGAACCAGCCCTGAGTATGTTTTCCAAAGTTTATAATACTTAAGTTTTTTCCCCCCATTTAGTATTGCTTATTTATGGGAAATAAAAGTTTTGTGATAATTTTAAAGCACTATTTATGTTATTTATTCTTTTTCTTGCCATTGTTACTGTTATTGTAGGGTGATTGAAAATTAATTGTGAAACATTTTCCCCAAAGAACACTGAGCTTGATTTTTTTTTCCCCTTGGTGGGAAACAATCAATCGTTGCATAATACTTGTACTGGAACAGCATAGAAGTCAAACAAACCTTTCAAATTTCCTGGTCTGAGATTAATACTAGGTTTTAGATCAATATAAACACTTACACCTTCTTGAGTATGCATCGTGATAATGTAGGAAGTAAGCAAGGTGCACTGAAGGAGAGGTTAATTAGGTGGCTGATGGACTGGGAGTATTGTTTAACTAAAGCAAAACCTCTATATGGCGCAGTGGTAGCTTGGATTATGAAGTAGATTGTAACCTGCCCAAATATGATGTGGAAAGTGTTGGTAATGAAAACTTTTCTTTTTGAACAAAATCACAATTAAATGCTTAGGTGCAACTCAGTAAATTATAGTATATTTTTAAATAATACTTTTTTACTTTTTGCCTTTTTTCTGTAAAAAAAAAAAAAGGTCTGGATGTCTCATCCTCTCTTGTGAGAGAATTTTTCACTTTCAATAAAATCCTGGGCCAGGATGTGTAACAAAGGATTGTCTCTTTCCTGACTAAAAGTGGACGGGTTTGTGGAAAGCAGCCTGATAAAAAGAAGTGATGAGGTGAGTCTCTATGCTAATGTAAATTTTACCTCTCCTTTGTATGCACGACTAGAATAAGTAAAAAGAAGCAAATGGATTTATGGCTTAAATTTGTAAAGTTTTTACTTGTTTTGTATTCAGGACAGTAATGTAAATTACATGATTTGTTCAGTGTGGTTATAAGAATAAGTACATTTTTTGTAAAAGGCCGATTAAACTAAATAGCTTCATTTGCCCTCAGCAATGGCTATAATGAACAATAATAGAGTAGGCTGAGTTTGCTGTATTTGGCTTTGGATGGGTTTTTGTAGGCTTTTTTTTTATTTTTATTTCCCTTTGTGACAAATGGCTTTGCTTGAATAGCTTGCCTTGTTTGGTGTGATTGGTGTCCAGACTGAGTACATTAGGAAGTGATGATACTTATCTGTGTGGTTCACATGCTAATTAAATTGACTTTACAAAAGCATACGAATGTCTCCCATTATTTTCTTTTCTCTCACCTTGTGTCAATACATTTCTGTAATAAATCAGAAAATCTTTATTCAGCAGGCAGATAGTATTTGAGAAGGGCAAAAGATGTATTCATTTCGACAATTTTTACTTTTTTCAGAGACTAGCTTGCAAAGGCAGAAAAGTATCAGGAAAGAAAATCTTTCCTATGCCGATTTCTTTGGTTTGTGCATCATGAAAAGAACAGATAAACTGATGGGCTGCTTATTCATAAATTGAAAAGGTAGATTTATATGACAGCTTAAATGAGGTCTGGCAAAATCCACTTTTAAGCTTGGGTTTTTATATTGTGAAAGCTGTTTAACTAATCAAACAGAGGTGGTGTTTCATGAATAATTCATGGTGCAGTGCCTGTGAAGGAGCAGGCTGTAAATACCTGCAGCAGAACTCCAGTGACACCATAATTAGCACCTGGCTTTGGCTGGCTGATGATGTCACCTTGCTCTGACGTGTAATTATAACAGGACCTGTTGATGAAATTGTTGGTGTGTAATATTTCCCCTCTCCAGTGGCATGCACTCTTTTACACAAACAAAGGAGAGAGGGTGGCCCTCCCATCCATTAATCCCAGCTCAGTAACCCCTGCCTGCACCCCGCTTTACCTCTTAACACCCTTTGTCATCCTACATCCTCCTTTTCTTCTTTTATTCACCGTGATCTTCCTTCCATCCTCCTGCTAACACCATCAAGGGAGATGTCATTTTTGCTGTTCCCACAAATTTTGAGTATTGGACCTGCAAGTAACATGTCTAGTTAATCAGCCTGAAATGCCCCCAGTCAGAATTTCTTTGGGTACAAAGCAAAAGTTACTGGTCAAAATTTTGTTGACTCCATTTTTGTTGTTGTTTTTTAATGAACACATTGCTAACTTTACTTGTAACTGATATGGAAGAGCACAATATTATCTCTCTAACTTTACCAGACTTATGGTAATTTGTGAACCAGTAATTTCCTTTCTCTGAATCTCAGAGGTGTTTATACAACAGTGAATTGCTCATTTGTGCAGAATGAATTTTATTCAAGGCAGTGTCCTGGTTGTTATCTCCTCAATGATGTCTTCCACAGGTGTTGGGATTTGTATTGCTGCTGGTTAGTCTGTGATGTGTGTTCATTTAAGGATGTAAATATTGACCAGGACTCTGCATTGTAATCACACAGCTCTCTGGGACTGAACTCACAGTCTTTGCTCCCAAAGTGACAAAGCTATCCACAGAGCCAAAATAACACATGGGCAAATGACATTTCATAAAACAGCTGGAGTGATATGTCTTTACTTGGAACATCTTGTTTTTTATGACTGAGACTCAGGTGTGAATTTATGTTTGGAAAGGAATGTTGGTGGCAAAGAGAAAAGAAATGAAATTTTTTCCTTTGTCAGACAGTCTTATAGAGATAAGTATTTCCAATAGTTACAAGCCAGGGAGACACATTATAGCAGCTCCTTGTTTAAAGGTTTAGAAATAGTCAGAGGCTTGCTTTCTGCATTGGGCCATATCAGTCAGTACCGGCAGATAAGGAATGCAGCAAAACCTCTTTAATCTTGTAGGAAAGAGTAAAATTTGTGATTTATAGACACTTCCTGTTTAGACAACTGAGTGCAATTTCCATTTGCAATGGGCAGTGCTGAAGTGCAAGGAGGGTCACTCTGCCATCTGTGTATACAGAAATATCCTGCCTGGTAACATGGGGCAGTAACTAACTGTAGGAACTTGCTTCTTTAGTCTTACACACAAAATTAACCTCTGGCTAATTACGATTCTGGCAACAAAATTTTTGTTAATCAGTATCTTTTACTTTCTTTCTGTGATTTGGAAGTCTTGTAGGGTTTTTTATGAGAAGGTTTGTTACACTGTTTATATCATCACACAAAGGATCATGAGGAAGAGGCATGGGACCAGGAGACACTACTTGGCTGCTGAACAGTGACCAATATTTCCACAGAAGATAATTAAGTAATTAAGTGATCGTAAAGCCAAATATTATCAAGAAATGAAGGAGATGATGTCTGATTGAAGAATGAGATTGAGAGTCACAGCCTCTGCAGGCTGAGGATTTGCTTCCAATTTTTTTTATGGCTTAAACTCAGCAAGTGCTTGTGTGTAGTAGAGCAACGAGCCCTCTGTGCAGGTGTGAGAGGGACCTCTCATCTCTGCTGAGATGCTCATGGTTGAATAACTGAGCTACAGGCAGCCCTTCTTCTTGCATGAGCCACTGAGCTGCAAAATCGGAGAGTGTCTGCACAAATACGAACATGATTGCATCTGACTCTTGTACCCAGCGCGGAGAAGTCGCGTATTGCCATTCTGTGGGCTAAATGATATCTAAGCCCAAGACATAACAATGAGGCAATTCCAGTGTTTGCATATGAATTTTTATGGCACTAGTACATTATTGCAACAGTTTAGTACTGTGGCTAGCAAAAATGTTAGAACGAATTTTGTGGGGATTGATTTTAAATTGACAGAAAACATGGTTTCCCAAAATATCTAATGTTTTTCACTCTTATAATAAAAATTTTTCACTCTTATAATAAAAATTTTAAATGAACTCTTTCTATTTGCAGAATCCCAAAATAAGCTGAGTTGGGAGGGACCCGTTCCATTCACAAGGATGGAATCCAGCTCCTGACCCTGCACATCACCGTCTGCAGTAATCACACCATGTGCCTGAGAGCATTGTCCAAAAGCTTCTTGAACTCTGTCAGGTTTGGGACTGTGTCCACTTCCCCGGGGAGCCTGTTCCAGTGCCCAACCACCCTCTGGGTGAAGAATCTTTCCCTAATATCCAAGCTAAACCTCTCCTGACACAACTTCAAGCCTTGGGTCTTTAAAGATTCCTTTTTAAACCTAATGTTATTGTTATTATCCCTGCCTCAATATTTTGGCAGTTAATGCAAAAGTGAGAGTTTTTGCTCATTTGTCTGTTTAAAATGCTTTCCTAGTTCTGTGAAATAATTATAATACGAGTCAATAATATGCTTTTCTAGAGTTAGGAAAACACTCAAATTGTCAAATCTAAATGAACTGTCTCCATGGAAATTTAAAGATAAAGCAAAATATGTAGGACCAATCTGAAAAAAAAAAATCACAGTTTTTAATAAGGATAAAGTAAGTTTATGCAGAGTAAGAGGTAAGATTTCCAATACCTCTACTGTTCCTCTCACTTTTTTTTTCCCCGTCCTTCCTTACTTTGGGACTATCATTTGCCAGAAGTGATTACCAAAGACAAAAAAAAAAAAAAGGTTTTCTCCTGTATTTCAAGTTCTTGCAAGTTCTTGTTAGCACAGAGGTCTGGAATGTTAATTACAGAACTCAATTATCTCAAGTTAAAATTCTATTAACCACGCAGGAAAGAAATGAAGTTGTCAAGGTAAAATGAGCTAAGCGAAGTGAAGAGTGGATGGGCTATGGTCATAGGATGGATACAGTGAGTAATGGGTGAATGTTTTAATATTTAATTCTGTGTCTTGTACAAATGTGTTTTTATGCCCATTTGACAAGTTTCTGAATGCTTGAGTAGCATGCTGCATCCATATTTTTAAGAGAAAAATGATTTAACTGTTAGACAATACTGCAACAAATTACAGATATATGTGAAATTAGAATAGTTACCACTCCCCAAGTAGCCTAATTATTGCTTTTTGCTTGTCTAATGTGTCTCACATCTTTTAGTTCTATTTGGATACATAGCTAAATCACTGGTTGTGCCAAAATTGTTTGCAAGTGATATTGCTTCACTTGTTTCTTTAATCTTTTTCTAACTAAAAAAAGGAAAATAATTAGGCAGATTTTTTTGTCTCTGATGAATACAATGAAAAATCTATACTGTTTCTAACATTAAAAAAATTGTAAATAATATTTTATTGAGACAATCCTTGACTGACTACTAATGAATTTCAAATTTATTGTTAACTTTAGTCTTTATTAAGCAATTATTAGACTTGAGAATATTTTCCTTTTTTTTAAAGACAAGGAAACAGTAAGGAAGAAGAAATATTATTATTCTAAGCTTACAGCTTCCAGTTTAGGCTGTAAATATGGCTTGGGGCAATGAGAATAGATGTCATTATGGGATTGAAGGTCATAGTTTCTGGAAGTGGATTTTTACAAGATAAGGAAAGAGACACATGGCAATATTTTATTCTGTCAAGCTTTGAACTGCTGATGAAACAAAATGTACTATTTTCAAAAAACACCTAATTGATCTAGGAGCTGTTTTTCTGAAGTTAATGGAACCTTATTTCAGAGAACGTTGATGGAAATGTGGTTGTCTGATCTACTCAATGTTTTTATAAGCCCTATTTTTAAATGTTTTGCAAATTCATCTTTAAAGTTCTGAAGACACAAACTTCAGAATGCATTATCCAAGAATCTCCCCTTCCTTAATTCCATCGGACAATTTTTATTAGTAATTAGTTTTTAAAATCCCTAAAATTATTAAAATGGAGGTTTTTTTTGACATATTTAACAGCAGTAGTCTTCCAAAAAATTTATTACCTGTGTGCTTCAGTAAAAGATAGAGCCTGATTTTGAGAATGATTTTTAGTATGCACAAAATTGAATCCTTGGATTACAGCTTTTACCATCTGTACTTTTCTGAATTTCTTTCTGACAATGATGGTATAATTTATCTATTTTTTTATTATTTTTATGTGGTATGGTACTTTTAATATGGATGCATAGAAATTCAAAGAGGCAAGTAACATTTTCCATGAGAAGTCATCAGCTCAAACGCTATTGACTGAATTTTGAAGTGATATGCTTTAGATGGTGTAAATCAAAGCAGTTACTTGCATGAAGTAAAGCTCTTATCCTAATTAATTTCATCTCTTCATGCAGATTTTCTGTTAAGAGATTTCCTGAGAGATAGCTACTTCGTTTCCATCTGCCTGGGGATTTCAAGTCCTACCTTTCCTAGTCTCTATAGAAAAATCAATATAGGCAATTTGTTATAGAAGGTATGACATGCATCTTATATGAGGGAGGTGTTTGCTTTCTTAGTGCAATGGAGCTTGATGGTGAACAAAATGTATTCGCAAAATTAGTCCTGAAATTCATAAAATAAAATGTGAAATTTTGCAGGATGGTCCAAGATATTTTTGGTGAAGGAACTCTAGTGTGTCAGTGCTATGCTAGGTTTTAAGAAGTCAGACAGTATCCACAATCTTGTTTTAGTGTGCAGAATGATTCCATTGATGTCAATGTTAAAATATGTATTGACTTCAGGGTGTCCCAAGATTATTCCTCTTGTGTCCTTACTACCTACACATCAATGACCTGCTAATATTAGATAGATGATTTGAATAGGCAGTCATGTCATAGGTAGAGCTGTGGAAGTTATTTATTATTAACTGGGACTACAGTAGCATTTCATCTGACTTTAAAATCCTTAAGTTGCCCACAAATCTTTGAAATAGGACATGGATTTTTAACCTTCACACCAGCCTTATTGAGAAACAAAAGGCAAATGCTAAAGCAAACAAAGCTCCACTGGGAAAAAAAAAAAAGTCAAAGTAAATATAATTTAATCTAAAATCATATGAAGCCCCTTTCTTCTGGGTAGCCACTCACTTTTTCCAGTAGTGAAACAAAGTTAAATTGGAAAAAACTCCCATTTTTCCTCTCAAAACTTGCCTCTGAACTTTTCTCTTTTACATTCCATGTGCATTCCCGTTCCACTCAAATACTCTTCTCATACCTATTGTGCACCCTTTCCTGTGTACTCATTTCTCACTTCAGTGCTGTCAGGAGGCAAAACTAATTTACTTCTATTTCTTTGTAATTATTCCTTCCTGATTGATATTACTTATTATCAAAATGTTCAGAATGACTTCGTTCCTCATTTCAGCTGAGACACAATCAGATACAATTGATAAGAGAAATTATCTCTTTTCTTGATCAGCAAAATATTGCAATCCTGAAATTTAAATTTTGTCTGCCAACAAGAATTCATTCCACAAGAGATAAAAAGTATCTTTTTGAGTTTTTTCTGCCCATAGCAGTGGACTTCATGAGTGAGAAATGGAGACTGTAAGGCCAACTAATTCAGGACAAACAAGATAGGTCAGACAGGTACAATATTATGACTGAACATCTTTAAAGATATGGTTTTTAGGAGACTTATGGAGGGTATGAAAAGGAAAATCCCACAGGAATCAGTGTCATGTTGTATTATTCTACTGAAACCAAATAGAATCAAATTGGCTGAATACAATACCTGTTCAAGTCAATGGAAATGTATCCGTTTAGTCCAGATCTTGTGTAAATCTTGAGTGCTATTTTGCACTTCTTCTTTCTTATATAGTAATTTATTAAGCAAGAAAAAATATTTTGGTTGTTCTCATTAATCTTTGATGCTACCTGTTCAAATTGTGTAATGCTACCACACCCACCTCTGAGATGGTCTCCTATGCCATTAGTTAGAAATGAATGACTGTGGCTTTACCTGAGGATAAAAAAAAAGCTCTACCTTCATCTTTGAGGTCACTGATCAGAAACGGAATTTAGAAAAAGATTTTGAGGGTAGAACAGTAACAATACAACTTAATAGCTTCCATTCTCTAAGCTTTCCTTACTTTCAGTGTGTTTTGAAACATTACCTACTTGTAATAGGTAGGTACACCTGTTATAAAAAACACAGTAGCTCCAAAAGTAATAGCAGTGTCATTTGACAAGAGGACAGATGCAGCCTCAGGAATTTAAGTACAATTGAAAGACTGCTTGGAGAGACATCCAGCACTGGTCACCCTGGAGAGGAGACCTGGTCTGTCTTGCATTTCTGTCTGCAGCTTATAACCACTACAGACAACTCAGAAAACCCTTGCTTTTCCCCACCAGGAAGAAAGTCATTCAACATGAGTAAAGGCATTCAACATGAGCAAAGGCATTCAACATGAGCTACATCTAGTCTAGGGAGACCCACTGCCTCTGTGTGGGACTTAGTACAAGAAGGGTTTTGGACAGCTAGGAGTTAAGCAGCTCACCTTCTCCTGAGGATTATGTCTGCGATGGTGAGTGATGAAGTTGGCTCTTACTTTCCTCCTTTCCTGGACTCTTCTCTAAGGATGGCAAGAAAGCATGTAAACTCCCTTGGGAATGTTTTTCAGAGAAAACCACTGGTGCTTATTTGGGTGCTGTTGTCTCTTGAAACCTGTCCTATTATTTGCATAGCACCCTAGGGGAGATAAAGCATTCCTCCAAAGATGGAGGAATAGGATGTCAAAGCTCAACTACTTCCTCTGCTGCAGAAAATTTCAAAATTTCAGTCTAAAAAGCACTGTATTTTTTATTTGTTTTCTCTTCAGAGGCATCTCATATATTATGAGTCATGTACTAGATTACATGACCTACTGGAAGGGAAACCCCATACTTTCTCTTGGAGCAGTGCCATAGAGCAGAAAAGTGCAGCATTTTTGCTTGGAAATAAAGGCTGATCAATTGTTTAATTTTTTTCCATGATATGTTTTGAGATCTGAGCACTGGCGAAGTATTTCCACGAGTACTTCTATATTAGCAATTTTATTATATGCATGTAGATGCTCATAGCTGGAAGGGACAATCAGAAGGATCTGTTTAGCTCCCTCTCTAACACAGTAAAAATACTCCAGTGATTGCTAAATAAAATCTACTGGCTCAGATAAAACTAGAAAACCACTTTTAGAAAATAGAATATTTGTGCTCTGACTATTTGCACCTATGAGCTAATTTTTTGCACTGGTTCTTCAGGTGATCTATTGAACTTCATTCCACTGGAAAATTTGGGCATGAAAGTTTACCATTTTATCAAACAGTGCAGTGAAGCACAGACAGGTGCGACAGCATATGAATGTCTATATTTTCTGGGAGTTGGACAGGTTTTTTTCTTTTAAAAAATGGTTCCTAGAACACTTTCAATACCCCAGATCTAAGAAAAAGCGGGTATTAAAACCATAATCTGTGGATATTAAAACCAGTATCTCCAGTTGTATATATCAATGTTCAGAAAAGTGCTGTCAGGCTCAGACAGCTGGGAACATTAATAGCAAAGGAAAACATTTTAGCTGGTTTTTCAAAAGGTCTCTATGAGAAAACTTAAACAAAATATTGCTATTAATTTGCTATTTTTTTAATCAAGTTATTTCAGCTAAGATTTTATTTGTCTGTTATGCTTGAAAGTATCAAAAAGGATACCAAGCCTGTCCTTATATGCCTCTTAAAAAGTCAAGTCAGTTTAGAGAATCACAAAAGATTGAGATCTTTCTGCCTTGTGGTGAAGAAGCAAGTTCACATGGCTTGACCACACTATTGTGAAACTCTATCTCAGGTCAGAGATGAAATTAAGAAAAACATAATTCTGAATAAAAATGGTCACCTGAGCTCACCTCTGCTGCTCTTGGAATTTGAAAAATCATCTCTGCAAAGATGATTGTGCTCAAAGGACATATTAATACAACCTGCATCATTATGCACAGTTTCTTCTTTGCTCTATTGTCTTCCAAGCCCCCTTTATCCAAGAACAAATCTAAACTTTGTTCACCATCAGTGAAGAAGACATACAACTACAGAAGCATGTGGGACCATAAGGGAATTAATAATAGCTTTCAAGTGGAAATAAGTGATTCATTTTTCAAACTGAAAAATGGGAAAAGAAATAGCATTTGGGACACAAATTTGGACACAAATAGGAGTCCCTGTTTCTAGGAAAAGATATTCAATCTTGTTAAAGTACTTCTGATTAGCATAGCTTTTAATTTAATTTTCATTTGTGGAAACGTTACACTATGTTTGCCATTGTACTTGGTTAAATGAGAGGTAATATCTTTGTTAATAGGGTTTAAAAGGAATGAACTGCTTGGGTTTTGTAGGAGTGCAACATTGATTTCACTTTGCCTCACATGGCCAGCCCAATATAGGAAAACAGCTGAGCTATAATAGAAAGCACTAGAAATATTTTTGGTCTTAATTCAAGCTGTCAGTCCTGTAATTCAAAAAATAGTTTGGCTGGTCTGTGAAGTCTTTCAGACTTTTCCACTCCAAAGTTTCCATGGGACAATAGGCCAGCAAGACCACAGCAGTGTGCGACTGCTGCAATGCTTCCCAGGTGCTTCACCCCCCCGACCCTCTGCAGGGCTCTGACTGGAGGGTGCTGTGGCTTTCTGGCCCACCCAGAGAAGTGTCCTCTGTGCAAACGAGAGCAAGGTGAGGCATGATTGGAGGTCACCAGGGAGTGGAGGGCTTAAGTGCCGTACTCTCCCTTTAGACATAACCTGTGAAATCCAGAGAAACCTGAAAGCTGTCAGGCAGGAGGGAAGTGCTTGCCTTCATGAATGACAGATAAACCTGCCCAGTTGTTTTCTGTCCAGTTTGTTTCCACTGCACAGAGACGCCTCCCCAGCTGGTATTTTGTTCTTTAACTCCCTCACTAAAGCTGTGTACATTGGAACCTGATACTTGATGTGTATGCGAGGGAGAGCTCTGCTGCACCAGAGGCACCATAAATAACTACTCACATCAAAGGCAGGGCATATTGCTGGTGTGGCTCATAATGTTAGTACTGAGTGTTAATGTCCTGCCCTTTATCTTAATTAGTGTTGCTTTCAATTAGAAGTAAGCCATTCACTTTGGAATAGAAGAACTGACCCACACCTCTTCCCTAAATTTGAATTATCCCCACAATTAAGAGCTAAGTATCTGTCTTGACACTTACAGACCTTTATCAACATCATGTCTGAATGACTGGCAATGAATTGCAGCACTCATTCACACACCCATTCCATAAATTTTTCATATCAGATATTAAAGATGTCTTCTGTGATGCATTTCAGGACAGCATTTTATGTGAATTACAAAGGACTGACAAATTTCCCTTATAACCTAACACTGTCCTTAGTACTCACTCTTGGTTCTTTTAACAAGTTTCAGAAATTGAAAATTTTGTGATACTGAATTCTAAGCAACTTATTTGCATCCCCATAGACTACTCTGCATTCATACCTTTAATACTGATTCTGCTTGGGTTTACAGTGAAAGGGTCACGATAACTAGAGAAAAAAAGATGTACAGATATTTGGAAAAAAACTTTTCTGTTTTATGTGTGTAATGCAACAAGCAATATGTGTTTGGTTTTCTATATATCTATGCACATCATACATACAAAACAGCTGCTAGACTGTTTGAACACCTTATCCAAAAGGGTCTTCACCTTGAATCTGAGATTCTCTGTCCACTCCTGATCTGATATTAGTGTGTTGACTCTGTAATCTGAAGGCTTCTGGTCTTTAACTTTCTCTAGGACATCTGACTCAATGAGTTAGGAACCTTTGGAAATGCTGTTTATCTTACCTTTGACAAAAAGTAGAGAACCATTGGGAACAGAGAGTGGCACAAAAGAGCCATTTCTGCATATGCCCATGCCATAACCCAAAGGAAGGATGGTTTCTGATGTTTTTTTGATGATTTATGGTTATTCAAACCTTTTGAACAACCAAAGGCAAAAGGATTGGGTGGACAAGTATGGTGCAAAAGTGTGTTATTTTCACAATTTCAGGAATCTCACCTTAGACCTAATGTGGCCAGAGAAGATTGGTTTCTCATTTGCTCCATGAATGTAAGAGGTGCCTTTACCTTCTGTACATGTATGCAAGTTTACCTACCTACCTTCATACATGTACAGAAGGGTGTGTGGGAATTGTGGAAATTATTCTGTACAGTAATTCCCTTCTTGCTCTATACAATGTATAATAAAACACATGCAAATGATTGTAACATGGTTTTATTTGCAGGTAAAAAGGGAATACTGAAAAGAGTGTAACTACGGACTTAGAGATATTTTTTTGTGCTTCTCAAAATTATCTCTACTTCTCAAGAAAACCCATATAATTTATTGTGTTAATTACAGATGTCTTTGTACAGTCTGTATGAATTATGTTAGTGATTTGAACTTTTCTTTTAGCAGTGTGACTCTATATTTTTGTATGAGACCAGTCCAGATGAATGCTATAGAGATTCTGAAAGCTATGTGATAGTCTATTTATGACTGCAGTCATTTTCTTTTTGTAGAGCATAACAAAAACTAAGTGGACAAAGTTGCAGAACAATAGAAAGAGTACAACTGTTTCAAAACACTTAGAATTTGGCAAGTAAGACTAGAAAAAACCCAGTAAAGTATGCCAAAAAAAAGTGTTCACAACAGGCTGAATTAGCAAAATGCTTCCTTTACTGCAGATGTTCCACTTCTGGGACAAGAGGGCAAAGTGAGTCCAAATTGATCTAACGGAAAATCTTCCAGTACAGTAAAAGCCTTCAGTGGAAGGGGGGTTTGTGCAGTCACAGACTGTTGTATTTTGCTGTATTGTTCACAGCTGAAAACTATCCAGTACTGATGTGGACCTGGCAGACTCATCTGGAAACTGTTTCTGCCAACAAGATGCCTTTGGAAGGCTGAAACAAATGAGAAACTAAATTCTTCACAGCTTGCTGAGATAAGAGGTTCCTGGGAATTGCTGAGTGTTAGATTGCTGCCCTAAACCCCTCAATTTCATGCTCTCTTTTTCTGTGCTGCATATTTGTTCCAACTGGCTCCCTACCTTGAACTCTACCGCATCCCGCTGGGTTAAACATGATGGACAGTCTATATGAAAACCAATCAGTTATTTTGACAGGAGACTTAGAGAAGGTCAAGGCCACCTCTTCTCAAAAACCTGTCTGCTGAGTCTTGAGCTGTCAGAGATGAAATGTCTCTGACGCTCTTCTTTGGTCGGGGCTGTGTTTTCATTTTGTCCCAAACAATCAGGAATCCAGCTTCTGAAGGCCTTCCAGTGCTTTCATCATGGTACTTATTTGATTGCTATTGTCCAGATTTAGAAGTGGGAAATTGTGACTCAAATACACTGATTGTATAGTGTGCTGCTGTACCTCATATGCAGGAAGACAATTCAATTTAATATTCATGTGACGTACTCACAGTGGTAAAGCTCTGCTGGCACACAAATGTGCTATTGTGAAACAAAGCTTCCAGAGCTTATCTAATATACGACTGATACGTGGTTAAAGGATTATGTGGGAGCTAGTCTTTAAGGATGCTTAATATGTAAGGTTTCATTTAAAAACAGACCACAATGAGGACTGAAGTGAATTTCATTAAAATAAGGTTTATGCTTAATATGTAAGAGATGAATTTTATTTAAACAATGTATCTATCACCTTCTCCAAAATGTAAAGGAAAAAATGTTACTTAATTTTAAATTCCATAACAGTATATCCTAATCTCATGTCAAAGATTATTTTAAGCTTTATGAATTCTACATGATCCATGCATCAAGCACAGATGTTCTGATCTAGATGCTTGATTTAATGAAGGTACTTAACAACATTTAATTACAACTACCCTCATTTCTTGAGGTTTCTAATTCAGCATTGCATTGTTCAGGAAGAGGCACAATTCAGATTGTAGTTGCAAAGAAAGACAAGAAAAGGAGAAATAATTTCCAGTTCTGTATTCTATAGAGATTTTGACAAGTGGCATATTCTGTATCTGATGAACTTTTATATTTAGAGGTTTCTGGAAAACCATTAATTCAGTTCAGTCTTGTGACCTAAGATTACATTAGGAATTATAAGGGACATCTAATTTGGTAGTTCCTAGCATTTCAGGTGATGAAGAGCTTTCAGAAAAGTTCAAATGCTTACAGCTATCAATTTTCATTTTTGATAGCTGTAAGCTATATAGTTAGACCATGAGAAAAAATTGATCAGAGTTAGTTCAGAGGACTTGGTCTAAATGGCGCTAGAGAAAATTAATGTCTAAATGCAATGGTAGGACACAACAGATCTACTATCATCTTATTAAAATGTTGGATACATTTTACTAGAGCTTTTCTGATCTTTTTCTTTTGAAGGGCATGTGTTAGCAGCTATACATGATCATTTGAAATAGATAAAGTTGGTAAATGAAGATATATTTATTCCAAGTTCTGTTGAAATACCCTGAGAGCTGCTTATTCAGGACGGTTTGTCACCACAACTACTAACTGGGAACAAGCCCAATTTTGTAGTTCATAAATTCAACATTCTTAATACAATATTAATTGTGGTCATTATATCAGATCATTATTGAACTTATAGGCAACAGTTCTTAATCAAGAATTTCAAACAAGGAACCTGGGAAAATGATCTAATCATGACTCCCTAATTTCGTGTTGTCTTATTGAAACATATATCATTTAAAAAACTTCCAGGCTTTTCTAATTTATTGAGACCATTAAAGAATGACACAGGTAATGCAATTGCAGCATATACATATGGGAAGAATGATAGTAGGCATCAACACACCAGTTTAATTAGGAAAATTATATCTAACCTAGAACTTTTTGGTGGAGTTAATTTTGTTTCACCTAGATAATACCTGTGTAACACAGACAATATGAGATGTGCCTATGGTGGTGTTCAGGGGCAGATACAAGAACGAAAGGTTGACAGCAGCTAAAATATACTTTTCACCTGAAGACCACTTGGGTGGCTTTCAGAATAGTATGGCTTTAGAAGATTTTGTGGGAAGAGCACTAGGTCCTTATACTGGCCAAGAGACAAACCATACAGATAGAAAGTGAGGAAGAACTGTTATCAATACAGGTTGTCCTGTACCAGAGCCAGGACTGGACTGAGTTACCTAAACAGCCCCCTGGTGCCATCCAAGACATCCCTAGGTATTGTGCCTGGCCTGTGGCTGCTTCCCCAAAGGGCCTGGACCAGCTGTAGGTGCCTGATATCTGCTAGCCCTCTGTGTGTGCCCCAGAAGCTTCAGGACACTTCATGTGCTCCAGGTGCTCATGCATGGAACTGAGCCCCAAGGACCACAGTCCCATGGGTGTGTTTTTATGAAGACATTCACAGAGGTTCTTACTTTGAAAATCTATTCTGTGCCATTCATTAGGTGTTTGTATTTTATTTTCAGACAAAAACACAGCTCAAACTTTTACTCTTTTCTTTCACTAAGCCCCTGTAATTTTATTCTTCCAAATCCCAAATCTCATTTTTCTCATATCCTGTATTTAAAATGAGTTAGCAATGGTAATATATTAATCCAGATGAGCATGAACCTTTATGATGGGCAATAACATGTTCCCATTCAATTTTATTTCTGTTGTACCCTTCTTTTTGCTAAGCCAAGAGAAATAAGAATTTAGGGAAGCCAAAATATAAAGGAATAAAAAGGATGAAGTCTTTGGGATATTTCTGATCTGCTTTCTTATTTATCAGAAAGGAGGACCTCAGTGATTGCAAGCCACAGAAATAGTCTAAGAGAAGATGAAAAGTACTTAGAATAAGCACTTGAACTGATACTCAGTATTTTGCTGAGGCTTCCTGATCACTAATTCTGACTGAATTATCAAGCAACATTGATGATTCTAAGTTATCTACACACATAGAACAGCATAGCATTTATCGTGTCAAATCATGCCTAGGCTGTTTGCAAACCATTAGCAAAATTACACAAGCATCTATTTTCAATCTGTTTTGTTTTTTTTTATTTGTTTTGCTTGTTTATGGTGCTTCTTAGAAGCAATTCCTGTTGAAGGTGATGGGAATGAGTTAAGTGTCTTGGAGCAAAATAGAATCCTAATTGTTTAATTTATATTTTAATGTTTTGTTTTTTTTTCTTTTACAACAGCATTAATTAATTGTACAAATGCTATTAAGTAGGAAAGGATTTAAAGGAAGCACTATGTTGAACACAACCTGATTCTATCCATTTCTTGCTTAAATACCCATCTATGTATTTAAATGGTTCTTCTGATGTATTTTCTAGCCTTGAGAGACTGCTAGTAGATGATGGACTGCTAGCAAGTGAATAGGTGGTTGAAAACCAGTCTTTGTCTCAGAGGTGAAATTCTGACATTTCTGAACTTGTTTTCATTCTCAACTGGAACAAAGATAACAATAAAAATGTATGAGAAAACTTCAAAAGAATTCATATAGAAATATGTATGTACAATTTCCTTTCAGACAAATAAAACTAGATTCAGTGGTGTGGAAGCCTGCAACAAATATCCTATATATGTGTATTTGCTCTGATATAATGTTTATATTAAAATTTACATTGTGGAAACTTAAATGAAATTAAAGAAAATGAGTAAACACAGATAAAACTTTATTACTTGATTGGACAAAAACTATTCTTGCATTACTGAAAGAAACTGGGAAAGCTGAAATAATTATTCCAACATTTCCTTGTGGAAAATTTCTTACCCTTCCTGAAATGAAAATCATGAAGAAATTATCAAGCTTCTGATCTGTCCTGACACACAGTGAGTCACATCCCTTACAACATGATGCTCTGACAGCTTCACCAGGCAGGACCATGTTGGACATTAGTCTTTTTCCAGAACAGGCCTTTGCTTAAATGCAACCAATGATTGCCTTCTTAAGTTTGTTTTATCTTCATACACATTTCACTCTATCAATCAAAAACTAGCACGTTTCTTTCTTTCAACCAGGTTTGTGGGTCACCAAACGGTAATGAATACTGAGATAATTTTTAAGATTTCCTATAATTTTTGCTCTGCATTTCTGTAAAGGGAAAGCATTCTGGAAAGCTGTTAGAAACTGTCATTGTGTTGAAAGGCCATCTCTGCTAGAATTGTATGGCTAGGTATTGCTATATGCAATATTATAAAACAAGAAAAGGTTTTTCTGAGTGGCCAGGAAACATGCAGGGAAAACGAAGCATGGCAAAAAAGCTGAGTTAGATATTTCAAGGACATTAAACAAATAACAAAAGAAAGGAAGAGAGATGATATGGGGCAGCAGCACAGTAGTGATGGATAGGGATGAAAATGCAGCTATGAGTTTACAATACACTGCAACTTAGTTCCTACTTGTTGAGCACTTGAAGGCCTGATGAGAAAATATTTGTGGAAATGCAAACAGCTATACAATCAAAATGGAGACAAAAATGAAAGGCTTTTTAATGCTGAGAATGTCCATAATTTAGAAAACAAATGGCACATGAAATCATAGGCATGACAGCTGTATCTAGTCAAGTCAGGGGTATCATCATTTAGCTTTAGGGTACAGAAGGGCCATCAATAAATTTAATATAGAAATTGAGATAAGCTTTTTCTTCATTAGAGAAGTGGAGATTTGGGATGGTCGTTCAATTGGCAGGGCATTTGTCTTGCTTTAAGATGAGTTTACTAAAATATTCCTTTGGCATAGATGACCAAGATTACATGGGAATAATCCTGATGACATAGAAAGTCCACGTCAATTGTATTGTGCACATTAACTTGTTTTTTTCCCAACAGTTTTCTAACATCCAGTAACTGTTTATTTTTTTTTCTGTATGCCAGTTCTACACTAGTTATCATGCTGAATTTTACTCTTTAGGTATAAGTCCTTCCATTAATCAATTAGGGTCCCATAATCTTTCCTTGTAAGTCATTTCAAATCTTGCATAATTTTCACTGCCTGACTTTGAACATTTTCTGTATGTATGTATGTGTTCAGCATGTAATGAAGTTCAAATATAAGCCAGCTTATACCTCTTAATAACTTATAAATTTAGAATTCTTTAAGTTCAGTTTCTGGGGTCAGTATTATCAGGATGTGCAAATGAACGTATTTCACACCACATAAGTCCTTTGAAATCTGTATCCCATAACAGTCTTAGAGGGATGTTATGATTCTTGATGTGAAAGCCCTGTACAGTCACCACTGCAGTGTTTCCTATCTGTCCTAGGGAGGGGGGATTAATTTCACCTTTTACAGCCATTGAGAAAAACTGGTGGGTTTAGACTGTGATTAATCTCATCTCTTCTAGTGTAGATGGATGGCCCAGGTTTCCTGTTCTGCTGTTAGGACAGAGGAAGACCCAGGTGACCAGCACAGATGAAAATAATTCACTTTTGATTTAGCCAATTTTACTACAGTTTTTTATCCATCCTATTTTGTCCTTATCCCAACAGAGTACACTCCTTTTTCCTGCAAACTTCAAAAGCCTTGAAAAAGCAGCTGTAAGCCACCTGCTCAGCTGGCCAATGCACTACAACTGTAGCTTAGTAAGAGTTGTGATATTCTTGTCCTTGGCATGTTTAAAACATCTTCCTCTGTCCAATTTCAGATATCAGACTTAGGATGGGATGAAAGCTTCCCTAAAGGTCTGATTCTCTCCTTTAGCAATGAAAGGAGCCTGTAGTGGCTAAGTCACAAGCAGAGAGCTTAAGCTCCAGGTCTAACTCCTACCCCATTACCAACTAAACACCAGGATTTGCTACAGTTAGGCGACAGCACAACATGAGTGTTGAAGAACTACATGTTAGCTATGAGCCTGCATTTTTTGTGTGCTTGGTCTTTACAGAGGTAGAGACTGGAGGAACATTTGGTTGAAATGGAGAATTAGAGTGCCAAGATCCAGTAATTGTGAAAAATGTTTCTTTTTTTCTTTTTTTTTTTTTTTGTTATTTTTGTTATTTTTTGTTATTTTTTTTATTGGTGAGGGACAGAAGGCCATGGCATTTCTTGCTTGAGCGAAGCTGGGAGAACCATGTGCCCCATGTCTGTATGTGCTTCTTCAATGAGACAGTTCAAGGCCGAAGAACTTGGGGTTCTTGCATTCAAGCTTGAATCATCTGATTGCGAGAAATGGCAGGACTTTTCTCTAAGGGATGTTGAAAAGCAGAAAAGTGAGTGCAGGAGGGAGTGAGCAAGAAAGGGAAAAAAAAAAAGGTCTGATTACTCAGCCTCAGGAGAGAAACACATTTTAGGTTTACTTTGTATTTCATGGTTAATAAAACATTTTGCTACATCATTTTTGTGTCTTTGCTTTTCAATATTTGGATATGTAAATACATTTGTGTCATGTAATGTTGTATTTCTTGATAAAATATATGTTATTCACAGATTGGAAATTAATTTATTATCTTATGTACATTTTAAAAGAGATGCCTCTGACTTGTACACAGGGAAAGTATTTCAAAAAGCAGGGAAAGAATTTCAAAATCATATGTGTGCCAAAGACTTGAGCCCTGCAACAGCAAGATTACAGCTGAAATATTCCTTTTCTGCAGTTGTTAACCAAAAATATTCTACTTGGACTTGGAGCAACCAAGAAAAATATCACCTTACAGATACAAAAGTTGATGAAAAATGGGAAGGTGTAAAATTTTCATTGATCTTATTCCATTTTTTTTCCATGGTTTTGAGATGTCAATGTTTCATTTAATGTTTCATCGCTTCTGAGGGCTGGGTTGGGAGTTTTATCTCTTCTTTTGAGAAGCCATTTTTTTCAGGTTTCATCTTTCAGGAGGTGCTCATCTTCCATTACAAGAAGAGTTGTGTAGGAACAGATTTCAGCCAGGCAAGGGGGCAATAGAGAGCTGCAGCTTTCTTTCTGTGTTAACGCTGTGAATGGATTATGAACACAGATGCATCTGCACATCTCATTTCCATCTCTATATTCATTTGGCATTTGGATCCAGCACTGAAGCATATTTTATTCTCTGCAGAGCACTGTCAAGTATTATAAATAAGACTAGAGATCTAAGTTAAACAGCTCAGTTTTGAATTCAATGGTCAAGAAAAACATGAAAAAATACATGAGTCCACATAATCTGCCACCTCTGCCTTTACCTCCAGCTGCTTCCTGACTTACTGGCCTGAGGTATTTGCTTGCTGAGCAATCTACCACTGGTTTTCAAACAGTGCTCCTTTAACCCTTGAGCTCTGTGAGTGATAATTAAGAAAATGAAATCCACAGTCAGTGGATTTAAATTTGCTAGTCAAAGTTTTCTGCACTCCTAGGAAAAAAAGAATATTTAGGGATTCTTCAAACTGAAAAAAAATGGTCTAAATATTATTGAAATTTGTTTCAAGTGATATATTCTCAAGTCATTATATTTTATTTAATCCTTAACATTTTATCTTACAAAACAGATCAACATCTTCATAATAGTCAGTCTTTCACCCATGTATCACAGTGGCAATTCTAAAAAAATATCTAGAAGATTAAAATTTGTTCAAGTCACTACCTCCAAGAAGGACTACTCATCCAGTAACTCATGAAGGAAAGAAATAGCACGTGTCACCTCTTGAGCTCTGTGTTCAGCACTGGGACACAGCAGCTTGTGTGACCTCTGACAGTGTGTTACAGCTGGGGAGCAGCTGAGCCCAGGCCAGCACGGAGCTGTCTTGGTTTGGAAAGACAGGAGTCGGCTAAGGAAGGCAGGATTCTGCCCTGAAATGGAGAATGTAAACCCTCCCCACCCCTCCGAATTGCTATAAATTTTAAATTAAGCGTCTCTCAGGCAAAAATATGGGAGCAGGAAGTAACAGTTCTTTAACAGGGAAAGGAAAAAAATAAAAGGTTAAAATAAACAATGCAGTACACTAGAACAACACTGACAGAGTCAGAACCCAACCTGACACCCTGTGGGTCAGGGTGTTGGTGGCAGTCCAATTGGAAATGTGACTACAGTCCTCCTGAAGTGTCAGGTGTGGTTCTGTTGGAGAAAGGGGAATCTCTAGAGAAGGATGTATTCTTCCTCTGAAGATCCCATGGAAGAAGAAGACAGTCGCTGTTTCTCTGGGGAATCCAGTGGAGAAAGCCGTGCTGGTATCTCAAAAACTTGTGGATTATGTCTGGGTAGCAATGCTTGGCTCCTTCCTCTGGACAGAGCACCTCACGATGGGATGTTATGTTCTTATCAGTCATGCAGTGACATTCAATAGTCTGTTATCAGCAGATGTCCCCTCCCGAGGGAGGAGTGATTGTGGTCACTCAGAGAGAGAGATAAAGCAAACTGCCCACTTGACAAAGGTAATCTGCCATACAGATGGTAATGGAAAACAGCCTGCATTGCAATCTTCAACAGGAGTCCTGGCAGCAGTGAAGGCCAGCAGTGCCCTGGGCAGGAGCACAGCCAGCAGATCAAGGAAAGGGATTCTTCCCTGTACCCAGCAGCTGTTGGACCACACCTGGAGCCCTGTGTCCAGTTTGGGGCTCCACAGTGCGGGAAAGGCATCGACAAACTGGAGCAAGCAAACTGGACGCTGTGGTGGGCAGGGATGGAGCACGAGGGGACTGCAGCTTGTTCACCTGAAGAGGGAATATCTGTGCAGAGACATGAAAAGGCTTACAGCTTCACATCTACTGTTTATGTCTAGAGTTACATGAAGGCTTCATAAAATATATCTCAATTTTTACTGACAGTAATTTGGCCAGCTGATCCTATTCAGTGTGCTAGAGCCAGCAGGTTGAAGGCTGCATATCACTGCTGGCAACATATTTCCATCAGCTGAATCTTATTGTCATGGTCAGACACTTTTTGAGCTTTGACCCCTGATAAATATTGCATTTGGAGAAGGTGGATAACCCACCATCTCTGGAGACATTTACTGAAACACCTTCAAAAACTTGCCCTATCATTACAAGTTAAAATAACTTACTAATCTGAATTGTACTTTGAAGGTTTTCAGTAATTTTTGTTCTTTTAACCAGATAAATATTTGACAGGTAAATTCTAAGTTTCCTCTTGCTGATAAAATTAGGTATAGATTCCACTTTCCTGTCCAAGTAAAATGGTTTGTCCCTCAGGGTAAATTTTCTTAAAAGCAGCATGCTTATTGTTTTTCTTGCTGTTATTCTTTGAAGGTTGTACTTTCAAACTACCTAACATTGATTTCACCAGGGAGTCTTACAGAAAGGTTGTTTTGGCATTGTATTGAATTAACGTAATCTCTATTCACCTTATTTAATCCTTCTTTTCACTTTGCCTGGTTTGATTTCGTCACCTCATTGGGAGTTTTCTGGTAGAAGCCGGACTGAATTTTTATTATCATTTTTTCTAGATGTCTTCTGTTGGATGTCTAGAACTTTATTGAATTTCAAGAAATATTCTAGGAGTATGTTTGGGGGCTTGTTTTTTGGGGTTTTTTTTAAGGGACATTCATTAAAAATAAATGTAAAAAATGTGCAGGGGCTTATAATGGAATTTGTTTGAGTCAGCACTAGCAGAAGTCAGGGGAGCCCAGATAATAGTTTCCTTAAACCTGAACATTTCTTGACAGAATAACATTAATATGAGGATGTGCTATGAACTTGTGTGTGGGCAGGCAAATATGCTGTGGTACAGCACATATGGACAGACCCATAACCATCTCCCTTCTTTATGTCTCCTGAAGCTGATGTTTTCTCTCCTCATTATTGTCCTCCTACAGGAATATATTTCTTGTCTTACTCTTCCAAGGACCACTTTGCTAGTGGGGCTATGCTGTTCATATGCTTTCTTCTAGATTGCCAGCCTTCAGTCCCCTTTCTGCTCTTCTCCATGCCAGGCTCATTTCAATGTCCTTGGGAAAATGGGACAACCTGACAGTGATTAAGACAGAGATTCTTAAAAGTATCTCCATTTCTATGTCATCTTTGGACAGAAGTAGTAAATAGAAATAACTAATTAGGAAGGCCGCTTTTTATCTGAACAAAGCACTTAGGTACATGTTAAAATATTATAAATTTCAATAACATTTAGGAATATGACTAATATTCCTAATGTGTGCATGTGTACTTTACAGAATAAATATAATAATAAAATCTAGAGAGAAACTTTATTACTTGATGAAGTGGGAAGGAAAGACCACATTACCAGCCCATCCTTTGTGTTTCTCCTCTGTCCCAGGAAGCTAAGGGAAGTAATAGCATCAGCAGTCGCTTTCAGACCCATGAGAAGGGACAACAAAAAGTTGGACAAGATAAAAATGTACAGGTAACAAGTATCAGTTGTTACCTCTACATTTTTATTTTAGCATTCAAAAGCAACATCATATTTTAGCATTCAAAAGCAACATCATTAAATTACCTCATTTAACGGTACTGATTTATCTCTGTTAAATGAGGTAATTTAATGATGTTGCTTTTGAAATGAGTTTTGGTCATCACAGTCCCATTAGGTGACAGTAATTTGGGAAAACAGTCCAATAGTTTTCAAACATCATGACCACTTAAATCAGGATGCCCTGCACAACACATGAACAGTTTAGTATCTAAAACTGGCATCCAAGTGATGCTGTTGATGCCTGGAAACCAAGTGGAGATCTTTATTTATGATGTCCAACTTCCAGGCATGCCCAGAACAAGATCTTGATGGTGCTGTTTGTCAAAGTCCCCCTGGCAGCTTCCTGGTCCTGCTGAATGTCCCCACCAAAGTGCAGCTGTGTGTAGTGCCTGCACCATTGCTGGCCTCCACAACTTTGGGAAGTGGACCTGGAGATATTAGTGCCAAAGAAAATGACATCAGGTCCAGGTTTTGGAGCATGTCTATAGACAACAGTTAACTAGGTGATTTTGCCAGAGTTATAAACTGTAGAACACTTAAGGAAACCGAGAGTCTGTAAAAATCATGCCTAAATGGAATTCAGTGCTAGATATAGGTTCAATTTTTGCTGACCTCAAACATGGTGAAGCCATTTGACACCTTCGGGGTGCTTTGTCTTGCATCAGAGCCCTGAGAATATTCAGTGCCTTCCTGTTTAAAGATGTATGCACAAAATAACACAAAGAACAGTTCTAAATTGAACAGAAATGTGTCAATTTAGTTGACACATTTATACAAAGATTTATATCTTAAAAGATTTATATCTATATTTCTACTGAATAAGACTGTTTTTAATTCAAATGGCCTTATTTTCCAAAGTCTAATTAACTTATATTAAAAGAATGAAATGTTGAAACAAAGAAGAAATTAAAAGAGCTAAATAAAAATTTCATTGAGCCAAGCTGATGATTTCCTTTATTATAAATTATTGTCATTTTTAGGATACTGTTATTTTGTACCAATATGGTCAAATCTCTGAAAAAATAGAGCTGAAGAAAACCATTAAGAACTACATATACAGTTACAGATAGCAAAAATAATACAAATTAGATTTAGTTACACATGCTTTGGCAAAACAAAAGATTGATTATAAACTTTTATTGGAATGGAAGGAAGAAATCCATCTTTAAATTAAAATTGTCATGTAGGCAAGAGAAATGCAACAAATGGCTCTTGCTAATATGACTTAAACCATGGAGATGGAAAATATGAGCCCTGCAAAGGAAAGAATAATTTGGTCTTCTATATTTGTCAAAAACATTACAGAAGTATCTATTAGGTGGCTGATCAAACAAAATCTTATCTGAATCCTTTTTTCACCATAAATTATAATAAAAGAATATAAAGAATTAGACTGTTTACCCCTTCTACATTTGTCTCTGTCTTGGAAAAAAACAAGTTAAATGAATAAATGCATTTGTATAACTAATTTAAAAGGTACTGAAGAAAAGAAAGTATTTTTCAATTTTTTTCTTAATCCTGGCTGTTTTCTGTGCTCTGCAGATTTTCTTAGCAGGGTCCCATTTGCTGTGGATAAAAAACATGAATGAATAACAATACCAGCAGAGAAAGAAGGTTATTAAACCACCAAATGAAGAAACAGCACAAAGAATAAGAACACCTTGCAAACAGATTTCGTTGCCTCTAGAGAGGAAATACAGCAGGGTTGTTTGGCTTAGGGGATATGCATATGCTCAGACATAAAAGGCAAGTGGCTTTAGTAATGAAAACTCCCACATAAAGAAAGTAAGAGGATCAAATGTCACGTGTACCCTCTAAGGAGCTTGCAAAGATACCAGAGCTACAACACGTGTAGCTGTCTTTGAACTAGTCATTTCAGGTCTGTATCCTTCAAAACATAATAACCACAAATAATAGTTTTGTTGTGACTATATGGTTAGTTTCCAATAAAATGGGAGGAGATGCTGTCAGGAGGGACAATGACTGACTGATGAAGCCAGGTATAAAGCAAAAGTTTATCTATCAGACAAAGGTGGTTACTGAGTCTGTTACTTAAGAGGTACAGGGGCAGCCTTTTGCTCTTTTTTTTCTTTAAACTGAAATAGTAATAGAACAAAGCTGAAAGGAAAAAACAAAACCACATGTAGATGAGACTGTAATGTAAATAATAATAGTTATAGCTAATGTTAATAGTTTGCTTTATTTTTTGATGGTTGTTCCAATACTTCAGTGTGATGATTTTCAGCAAGCTATTTATTCTATCCTCTTGCTTAAATATCCTCATATCATATTGCTGAATAATCACACAAGAGAATTTCAAGGGTATTCCTGGT
This sequence comes from Melozone crissalis, assembly GCF_028551555.1. NCBI lineage: Eukaryota > Metazoa > Chordata > Aves > Passeriformes > Passerellidae > Melozone > Melozone crissalis. The sequence goes on along the minus strand of NW_026535782.1, from coordinate 28,641,929 downwards.
AGAGAATCCTTCCAGCTTCCCTACTGAGACAGTTTGAGAAGAGCACAGCTCCTAGCCATGCTGCTGTGGGTTATTCATGGCATCCTGAAGGCATTTATGGACAATAGAGGAGGCCAGCCTACAGAGAGACATTGTACAACCATGTCTCTCAACCATGGAGGCAAAACATGACTTTTGCTGTCCCTGTGGGCTGGGGCAATTAGTGTCTGTTGAACCACAGAAAAAAAAAATCATAGAAACATAGAATGTCTTGAGCTAGAAAAGACCCACAGGGACCATCAAAGTCCACTCCTGCTGTATCTCTCCTCAAAACTACCTAACAGTTTTGAAATGCTCAATGTATCCTCCTTTCTTTTGTATAAATATTCTCTAAGATGAAATATTTCTCTTTTTAATTGATTCTGTGATTTATATGTGCTTACTTTCTTTAAGATTCTTTACCTCTTTTCTCAATTTTAGCCTCTGAATAAAAGCAGAGAGAAAATATTCATATCTTTCTAATGCTGAACATCCAGTATGCAAAAGTATTGGAATACTTCACTTATGACTATCTCATTGGAGGATGTTCTTGCAAATGTATTCAAATAGTTTACAGGGATGAGGATATTTTAATTTTTAGAGGGCAGCTCAGACAAAGTAACTTATGCCACACTATCAACCAGAGGAAGTAAAACATACTCTGACAGTTTGGAAAAGAAGCAGAGAGAGAAAAAAAGTTATCAGTTTATAATTAGTAAATAATACAGAGGAAGATGGCTATATACTGCAAAAGAATAAATTGTTTCCATATTTTTGGGGAGTAGCAGAAGTGCCTATATGTTATGAGGAGATCCACGAAGGGTTTTTTAAAGCATTTTTGATTTTGAGAAAACATGCCATGCATTTCTGCTAACTTCTGGAGCAGAAACCAGATAACAGTATGTTAAGGTAAGTTGGGTCAGATTTTTCTGCCATTACTAACATTCTGTCTAAGTCTGAGTTTAAACAGCCTTTGGGCATTTAAGGAGTGACATTTGCCAGCTAAAAATCAATTCTCATCCAGATCTATTTGGCTTATACACTAGAATCTGTGCTTTGAAGCTCAGAGGAATTACTGAGAAGTTAAATGGGAGAACAGAGAAAAAGGGACCAGAGGAGAAGCTCACAAGTCCAGTGGGGAAATAGCTTCTTTTCCCCATCCACTACACATTACTGGACTGGGAGAGAAGTAATGAAACCAAGGGAGACCTGAGAGGAAGTTTATGATTAAGCAGGGGGTATGGCTCTGGTCCTTGGAGAGCCAATTTAGGGGCATCTTCAGGCTGAATCTTGGAGACATTTTATTTACTGAATGCTTTCCAACTGTCTGATAAGAAAGTAAATCAAAATCCCTCTACTGGTGATGCTATGAGAGTGCTGGACTTTCTCTTTCTAGACAGTATCAGGAAAAGTAAGTACAGAAGCAGCAGGTGGAAGGGTTGAAATGGTGCAGCTGAGCTCACATCCTAGAAGATGCAAATACAAAGATAGACTCTGTCCCCATTCCTGGGAATTTTTCATCAGTAGACCAAGCCCTTCTTTCACCATGACGTCAAATGACAGCAGCTTTGAAAAGATAAAGAGATATATAGAATGCAGGATTGGATTTGGTGCTGAAGTTTGCTGTCTCCTGTGTGATGAGGATTCATCATTTTCCATTTAAAAAAAAAATCTTGAATGCAATTGCATATATCATAATCACCAGTGGAAGAAAAGGTCACTGGTTTAATTCTTTCAGGCACAGGGAATATTAAAACGTAAGAGGTAATGTGAGATATCATATAGAATAATTAGAACATAACAATGTTCATATATTTTCCTATAGATGAAATTACTTTGTCTGCCCTTCCTCTTTAAGAAATTACAGTGGACATTGTTCCTATGGTTACTGGGAGGCAGCATTTACAGAGACTGTGGATTTCTATAAAAGGAGCAAAAAAATCACTGCAACTGGAATGGTCTGCTGTGTTAAAAAGTCATTTTGCTCTCCAATTTTTACAGGCTAAGAGGACGTTGAAAATTTTATTTCTAATCAGGTACAATGTGACTAATTAAACATTTAAGATGAGCAATACAGTGTAATTAATTTTGTCAGCTTTTATTGGTTTTCCCCTCCTCCAACCTCCCTCCCCAAAGGTTTGAGATTTAGAATGTCAAAAAACATCAAGAAGATTTTAGAACAGCAAAGGACAGACTGATCTCAAACATGGTCAGAAGAGAATACCTAAAAATAAAATTCACTACATATTGCTGTATGTGTTACTACCATCTGATCTACATTTAAGGTGCGTTTGGAATTAAGGACCTCTTATAAAACACACGCATTGACCACATGTTAATAATAATCTACATGATACATTTTCCCCTTTTTTTTTTTCCCTGTCCATATCTGACCTGAAGGAAATTTGGAACAGTTTACATTGGGAAAGGAATTTTGAAAGCTTAGAATGGAACAATCTTCAATGAAATTTTAGTCATTTAGGTGAGTACAAATTAAAAGGCTGTGAAATGTTTTACCAGTCTGAGGAAAATGTTTTGTCAAGCCAATATAAACTGTTTCAGAGAGCCAGATGAGAAATAGGCTTCAAAAAGTTTTCAAAATTTTTAACTTTTTTTGACAATGTCAAAAATAGTCAAATAGAAGTGAATAGAAGATTGTTTATTTGACTGAGATCTGTTACGTTGTCCTCATGGCAATTATATTTCAAAGAAGTTTATACTCAAAGAAGAACGCTTTTGTTATTATTTTGGAGTAGAAGTACCCCAAGAGTCAAGCTGGAGCAAATGTCAGCTTTTATGTACATTCTGTGGGGTCACAGATAAAAAGCATTGTATGATCATAAAGCTTGGTTCTCATTACACAGTACCAAGCTGAAAGAATATTGTCTTTTGAATTCTGCATTGTATTTATAATTTCTGTTGGAGCTTCAATTTATATTTTAGAAGACTATTCAGTTTTGAATTGGGAAAAAAGCCCACACAATAGATAAAAGAGCATCTTTTATATTCAAATTTGTTCTTCATTTCACCTCTTTCTATTGGTTTTTCCATTCTGTTTTTCACCCCACTGGATTATTTTATTTCCACTCTCTATTCACTAACCTAGCAGTGGAAAACAATGAATTGATGAAAAATAAATCACTCCTCCATAGTCTGAAAAGCCAAAACATTGGCATTCAAGACAAAAAGTCAAAACTATAATACCTGAGTATATTTCAAAATTTGACAAAAGTTTCTTTGGTTGTTTTTATAGCTCTCCATGGCTATGATTTCAGAATTCATTTATTGGCCCAGCAGCAGACAGATGTTTAGTTGAACACATTGCTCATACCTGAATATACAAGACTGACTGTTTTTGGAGAATACAGTGATTCAATTTTGTTTTAGCTGGGGCTACAACATTGCTTGCCTCCTTCTGGGCTGTTAGTTTAGGTTCATATGTGGACGTACACTATCATTCAAAACAGACCCCTGGGTGACATTTACAGTGAATGTTGACTATGTACACCCACTACAATGTTTAAATGATGATGTACCAAATCTCATGTCTAAATCATGCATTCTCATGAAATGTGAATGTCAGAGCACAGCAGCCCTCATCGGTACAACAAAGCTCACTCCCCAGGCTCTCAGAGCTGACAAGAAAAAAACAAACAAAAACAGTCTATGGAGAGCTCGCATGGTGACAAACTTATGCAAATGCAGTAATAAAAGCTTTGCAATTCAAAGAAATTCATTTGAACTCTCTTATGAATTTCCTGGATCTTTTCTTTTGGTCTGAAGGGTCTGAAATATTTTGTCTTTCAGAAAATGTCTTAGGGCATGTCTGGCAGCAAAATATTGTCTATTAATGAACATGCAGGATCATTTTTACTTTGGAGAAGACTAAATTAATCACTGGGACAGGTACTGTCATCTTCCTTAAATCTGCTTTGGACTGTTCAGAAGGCAGTTGCTACTGCATATGACTTTTAAGAACCCCAAGAGGATAACAAACAAATTCTGCCACCAGTGCTCACTTTAACTGGTTTTTCCATTTTATACTGAATTAATGGGCTAACTTTTTTAACTGGTACAAACTAGAATAGATCCACGGGTTTCAGTGAAAAAGTATAGGTGCATAACAATTGCAGATACATCCTAGAGAGGAGAAGTGAAGTCTAAAGTATTCAAGACAAAATCTATTTCTGTGCTGACTTAGGATCAGAGTTTTTTCTGAAAAAAACTCACTTGATAAAAAAAATAAATAAAGTCATCAAGATCTAAAATGTGTACTGTGTATAGCAATTACTCTGCAGTGATAATAACAACATAGGTGAAATTTCACACTTCACAAGATCATGAAATATGTTGTGTGGGAAGAAACACACAAGGATGATTGAATCCAACTCTTGGCTCTGCACAAGACACCCCAAGAGTCATAGCATGTGCCTCAGAGTATTGTCCAAATCCTTCTTGAGCTCTGTCAGAGTGGTGCCCTGACCACTTCCCTGGAGAGCCTGTTCAAGAACACTCTGGGTGAAGGACTTTTTCCCAATATACATGGCTCAATTTCATGCCATTTCCTTCAGTCCTTTCACTGTTCATGAGCATATCTGCCCCTCTGCTTCCCCTCATGAGGCCACAATGAGGTCTCCCCTCAGTCTCCTCCAGGCTGAGCAGAACAAGTGACCCTTCACCATCCTCATTGCCCTCCTTTGGACCCTCTCTAATAGCTTCATGGCTTTTTGATATTGTGGCACCCAAAACTGCACACAGGGCTTGAGGTGAGGTGTTCCAGTGCAGAGCAGAGTGAGATAGTCCCCTTCCTTCACCAGTTAGTGATGCTGTGCCTGATGCACCCCAAATGCACTTCCCATAGCCTTTCACTAAGTACAATGCTTTGGAAAAGAAAGAGAGAGCAGAATAGCCATAACTGCATGGTATTCTGCAGAGAAGATGTGGTGGGAGGATTCTCAAACTCTTATCATTCCAGTGAAGAATGGCAAGAACAGGACATCATTCAAAATCACCTATCTACAACACACACTGTGCATTAAAATGACTTTTAAAAGTTCAACTGCCTAAATGAAAGCTCAGTCTGAGCTTAGTGAGGTTTCTTGGTAAAAGCTGGCAGCATTTTTGTTAGATAATATGTGCCCTGAGTGTGAATTATCATATAAAGATCCTCTACAAAAAGAGATGGCAAACTGTTTTTTGCTGCTTATTTCCACAAGAACTGTACTTTCTAAAGGTGATTTGCTGTCTTTTCATGCTTTCTGAGAAACATGAAGACAGAAAAAAAATAACCCCCAAACCCTGATAGTACTGAAAATACTCCAAATCCAAGACAAGCTATTGCACTTGTTTACCTACCATCCATTAATATTTAATCTGCACATAGATAAAATGTCAGCTGAGCTGTCCAGAAACATCTGGATGTTATGATACCTAACAAATCTAATAGGCATAGCTAATGAGCCCAAAGATGGGGAATGCATTATGTGGTTGCTGGTACAGTCTTCACACAATGAATATAAATAGGCTTTCGTTGATCTTTTGTCCTACTAAAATGTAATCCAGTTTATTGAACTGGTGAATTGCATTAACCATTTTGACATTATTTCCTTATAAATCTAACATAGTGTCCTTGTTCTGTTCTTTGTCGGTACATAATGTTAACCAAAAGGAAAGGACAAAATCCCACAGCAGACAGGGGTTCCAAATCACTGATGGATGTTGATTTAAATGGGAAATGTTTTTTAAAGCTCAAAGAGAACATCACATATCTGCAGAAAAGATCTGGGGAGTAGGTTGGAGGAATGCATTAAAAAGAACATATTTCATACTTGGAAGGCAATGTGTTATAGGCTTGGAGCACAAGTAAATGAAGGTTTGTAAGTAGAACTCAGAAAAGGCTTATGTGTCTGAAAGATTGCCTACTTTTACACTACAATAGTAGTTTATCACATATTTAAAAACCTCATGGCATAAACTGAAAACAGAATGGCTACAGTGACATGAAATAAACAAGGGGGTTTAATTAGCAGTGGATATTTTACCATTCCATTTTAAAATATCTGAAAACATTTAATAAGCTGGTGGCAAGAATATGGTAGTCAAAATTTGCTGAAGCTGGGGTTGTGTATTTAACAGTCTCAGCTGTTTCTGTGCAAGTGACCGAAAGGGTTGAAACCACAGTAGTGCCTCAGAGACAAAACATAAACTTTTTCATACCTTATTTAACTTTCCCATTCAGCTCACAAAGGACACTGTCTCATGAAATGCCATATTAACTCCATTTATGATGTCACTAGTTTATTGCACATACATTAATATGAATACAAAATAAATGCTTCTAGTACCTGGATTTATAATAGCTATAGACAATATCTAGAGTGAGGTTTTTTTTAAATTCGCAGTTTATGAATCTGGAGAGATTGACATATAACCTTTCTTCAGATAAACAATTAGAACATTTCAAAGGCATATTTTATTTCTTCCACTGTATTTACCATCATAATGACCTATGACTTCCTTCCATTTTAAAAACACATACTGGTTTACAGGTCATAGCAATAAAAAGGCTGAGAAGAAGAATTTTTCTCTAGCATCTCTGAAGAAAGTATGTGCATACCCAGGAATCAGACTGGAAAGGCAGGAGATCTTCCTACAGCTCCTTTGAAAGAATAAGGAGGTGGTTCACCCAAATACCTGAGTCCAGGTAAGTTCTTTCATCTGTAAATTTGTTTTTGTGAGTATTCTATGTATTTTCTTTTCCACAGTCATTGCTCCTGCAGCTTTGCACATTTTCAGCTAGATGAATATCCAGGGAAAAATTTTCATTATTTCCTCAGCTTACTGGTCACATTCAAACCTTTTTTACATGAGCCTCTCAAAGAGTGTCAGACTACAGTTAAGAGCAAAGTTTGGACAAAATATTTATCAAGGAAATGAGAGGCAAGAAATGAATCCAAAACCTTGACTAGTCTCATCCAAGAGAAAACAAGAAGAACAGGAAAAGCAGAAATGGTAATGTATTTCTTTGCTTTTAGGTCTTCAGGTTTTTGGGAAAAAAATAATTTGTTCTATAACCTGAATGTTCACCAAGCCACAGTTTTGATAAAAAAACAAATAAAAATTATTTACCTGAATAAAAAAAAAATGTATTATTTACCTGAATCTAGCATTGCCATAATTTTCCATGTAAGCATGGAAAAATGACAGCAAAAATAACTTATTACAATTTTGCCCCAATAAATACCAAGTAGAGCTTTCCAAATGAGCAGAAAGGATCACAGAAAGATAAGCAGCAACTTGCTGTATCTGGAAATTTCTTTTTTGTTTGTTTAATGTTGCAGGATATCCTAAGGACTTGCAGTTGTTACAGTACAGTAGAGGAGATAGCGATAGATCCAAGCATCAGAGAGGGGACACAAACAAAGGACACAGGAGATGAATGAGCAGCAAACTGCTATGGCTGGGAAAGCAGCATGGCTCAGAGGAACAGCAGAAATAGCTGCCTGCTTTCCTGATATCCTGAGAAGAGGAATCTGTAATTAGGATACAAGCAAATATCCTTGCAATCTGTTTCTGACAGTGGAAAAACAATTTCTCTACTATTTTAGTGATTCATCTGTTTTGAAAGCATGATGAATATTGATGGATCTGACAGCATCCTGTCTGCTGTATAGGAAAAAAAAATCGAGAATTTTAAAAAAAAGCTAAAAAATGAGAATAATGAATGTCTAAAATATGAAAGGAAATCAAATAAGAAATCATTGGTACCCCTCCAGATACTAAAACCTTTAAATGATCAACTCTTTCTAAGATTTATTGTGAAAAAAATTAAAAATTTCAGTAGTGGAAACTCAGTGTCTTAGATTAAATAAATACTGGACTAGTAAAAGCTTACACTGAATTGAAAAACAAATGAGGAAATGATTTTTAAAAATTTACTGAGATTTTCTGTAAGTGCACATGGATAAATGCAATTATTTTGGATTTTATAACTTTGCATATGCAATATAAAGAGAAGAGTGAATATTTTCAACCATTTTCCCCCAAATCCCTATGACATGTTAGCATTTCTAAAGAATTTGATAAAGAAAATGAAGATAATAGATATTTGCTATGCAATCCTTTGTAGCAATAAAATAGATAGATCAAAAAAAAAAAAACCAAAACAACAACTTCAAGCCAAATGTTTAATATTGAACAATTTGGTGAAATTGGAATACATTTTGTTCTTCAAAAACACAGATATGACAAATGTGTGTCTATTTAAGATGGCTTTGGAGCCAACAAGTGATGACAGCAGAACTGACCATCTTCTGTCAACATTATCCTTGAATCCTCTATGGATTCAGTCTGTAAATGAAGCTCTCAACTTAATAGTGGCTACTGAGGCTTAAAATGAGGACTGAGTAATTTGCATTCCAGTATGTATTGCGGAAACTGTTGATGGGATATGAGAAAGCAAACATATAAGAGCTCATCTCTTTGCTGCTCTTATTAAATGAGCATTTCCAATTCTTGGCATTGTAGATCATAACCAAGGGAGAGTTTTTCACCTGCCAGGATAATTCGTGTTAGGGAAAATTCATTCTCTTTCTTTATTTCACAGAACAGCAGAAGCTTGAATAAGTGGGATGTGACAGGAAAATCAGGTCTTTTGGTTGTAAGTTGTGATTTTTTAAGAACAAAACTTCACAAGTATTATTGAGAATAAGAATATTAATCTATTGCAGAGCAATGATTTTTAAAACTTTTCTAAAATAATAGGCTACATCTCTACTTATATCTGGGTATTTCTTTCCTTCTCAGAATGATCTGTACCATACTGCAAGTGGCACATATTTCTTTTCTCATTGGATTTTTGGTAGTTGGAATAGGTCAAAGATGCAATTTCATCTTCAGATGTTTAAATTACAGTAATTTCAACACCTCCTCATCACTTGTTACTGTTTGGTCTTTTTTTTCCTTTTATTTCAACATTGTTTACTTGACACCAAATTTGGTCATAACAGTAAAAAATACACCTTAAATAGGATAATATACATCACTTTTTCAGCCTTTCTCTGCTTGACAATTATAATCTTGGATGCAAAACTCTTGTTAATTTCTGTTGTGCAACATATGGATAATTTCTTTCTGTTTCCATTGCATTTAGCATTGCAATAACTGCTGATCGTTCTGCCAGTGTTTCCACTTATCCCTTGAAATGCAAGAATCTTCTCTGCATGCTTGATGTAAAATGGTTGTTTTCTGCAGCATAGCTTATGAGCTCTTCCATTGGATTTAAAATATATAAATTATGTCATATTATTTCAAGAGTTAATTACATCTTTTAAAAAGTTCTATAGTTTCTAATTACAGCTAGCTTTCAGTAGTGGATGATTCCTGCTTACATACAATTCCCACTCTGATCATACCCTGCACAGCCAAAAAAGTCCTGCAGGCTATCCTGCAATACTGTGGAATCCAAAACAGTCGAGTATTCACTCTGACCATCATCATTAGAGGTGCTGAAGGTGTTTATGTTAACAGGGTTTAGCAGGGAGGTGCAAACAACTGTGTGAGTTCTGCAAACACATGGAAGCTGCTGTTGAAACTTGGCCCACAATTTTATGTGGGCCCAAGTAACAGCAATCCAACCTACAAGGAGGGTGAAGCAAACATCATGGGACAAACAAACACAGTCCCCAGCCTCAAAGTCCAGAGCTGGTTGCAGATGACTATCTGCATAACTTTTGTAAGCAGCCTGTGCTTTTTCTGGATGTTCAGAAGGAAACTAATGTCTAAGTTGCAACCACCAAGCCAGAGTCCTCAAGGGAAAACTCCTGGAGAGCTGCCCCAGCACAGCTATGTGGTCATGGGACTAGGAACCATACTGCTAGTACAAAGAGATCTGCTGCTTGGAAGAGCAGACACTGCTGTTACAGGCAAATTTTGCCAGTGGCAGGAGGTTAACCCAGCCATCCACAACAGTTGATATAACAACAGGGATATGGCTTCAGGATCTGGTTCACCCGCTTTGTCTGATTATTAGACTGTGTGTGATAGGGGTTGCAAAGCCCATATTGCACCCCAGCAGGCCCAAAAGGTGCCACCAGAGCTGCGAAGTGAGCTAGGTGTCTCCATTCATCTCCACACGGCCTAGGGCAGCCCATGGCACTGAAAGCAACATTGCAAAACCAAGTGTGTGGTCCAAGGGACTGGGGGCAACCCCTTATTGGAACAAAACCAGATTCCTTGTAAATGTGTTCACCACTGCAAGCACTACTCCATGGCCCTGGGATGCAGGCAGGTCCCCACTTAAATCCATTATTGTTATCCATTCATGTGCCACAGCTACACCGGAGCTGATAAGGGTTGGGATAGACCCTGCAGGATTCACGTGGCTCTCCTGCCCCAGACATTGACATCTCAAGCCTGAGCATGGCTTGTGCCATCAGCATGGACCAAAGGCCATGAGGAGGTGGGTAGGACTCCATGCAGAGTCTTCAGACAGCCCCTGTGTCCCACCCTCAGCTCAGCACAGCTGCACTGAAGGACCTGTGTTCCCAGTGGGGATGTACAGGTGTTCACTGCCATACCACTTTTCTCCATCACGTATTGTATGTGCTCACCAAAACTTTGGGAACAAAGGATGGATGTCAATATGCTTGGAACTTTAAAAGTCATAGGTTTGTACAGCTACAAACAAACATTGCAGAGAGAAAAAAAATAGAGGGGTGTGGATCCACATTTTTGACACACTCAAAATGAGAGAAAAATACATGGGTTACAGGGTCTAGCTGGCAACAGCTAAGAGAGGTTGACAGATAATAGAAGGAAGAGGTAGAGCTCACCTGCCAGTCAGCTTTATAAGCTCTCCTGAAAACCTGCCAAGGGCATACATTGATATAATATTTATAAAACATTTTCTCTGAACAGAGAGCCCATGACCCTGACAGGAGCACCACCTGTCCCAAACTTTCAAATCTCACTCCAAAGAGCTTTCAAAGCAAATCTCCATAAAGAAGCAAAATTTTTGGACAAGAATATCTTCACACAAAGCATGGATAAGAGGCATAAAAAATATCAAAGAGAAAGAGATGAATCAAAGCTAGGAGGCCATCTCCAGAAAGACTCCAGCAGATGTAATCAAGAATAAAATTCTATGGAAATGGGCCAAAAAATGTTGACATGTTTTCATGGAAACTGCAGCACTTTGGCCCAGGAGAAGGGCTCAGCTAAGACATCTCTTGTGGAGAGTGTTATATAAAAGTGAACTTTGTGAAATGGACTCCTTTCACAGGTGTAGCTTATCCATGCACCCTGATTATAATTCTCAGCTAAGCATTCATATTTATCTAATAACTAATAGTAACTATCATGTATCTTTTTTTTTCCTAGTTTTGTTACTTTTCAGTTGTCACCATGCCTATGGAGACAATCCATCTCCTTTGGAAGAAACTGAGCTTTTTAAAATTCTAGTCATAGTTTTTGTAACATTCATGATTTAGCCTCACTTTCCAGGGCTAAAACTTTTTATTTTAACTTTTTTTTTGGTTTTTTTCCTATTGCAATTTGTCCAGCACTGCTTGTACGGGAGCAATTTCATGGACGAAAGCCTTCCACTGGGGGTAACAGAATATATGTAACAATTTATATTGAGTTTCCATCATGTTGTACCACTTGCCACATGCGAATGAATTTAGGTTTGCAACACCCTTGTGTGGTAGAGACGTATTGATTTTCCTTTATTATGGATTGGAAAACAAAGACTTTATGCAACAGAGCCTCAGTCAATCACAGAGCCAAGAGCAGATCCCAGCTTTCCCCAAGGTGGACTTGAGTTGGCTATTGCAAGACTATTTTCCTTCTTTCAAGATGGCGCTATTTTTAAGACAAAAAGGAACAATAATTTCAGTATCAGACAGCTCACAGAAATAGAGTAGTGAATGTACATGTGGACATCCTTTTAAGGTAGTTTCTATAACTAAAAAGTGTTAGTGGAAATTTTGAAATATTTACAACTGTGGGGTCTATGAATGGTTCATTGGATTTTGGTTTGTTGGTTTGTTTGTCTTTTCAAAGTAGCAACTATTTCTGAAGCTTTGCTTTCCATTCTCATTTTTATACTCAAAAGGAAGGTCTGGTTATCATGAGTAATAATTAAAAGCACTCTTGATCTCCCCACAACTAAGAGAATTAAAGAACGAAAAGTTGTTAGCAATAGCAAAATTATACTTTTTTGGCAGTAAAATTTCTAGTTTTACCTTTAATGGAGCATATAAATAATGTCAATTTTAAGGTAATTTCAATACCATTTTTGAAAATTTATTGTAGTCATTAAGATCCTAAAGTTCCAAAGTCGTTATATTTTTTCATTTAATAGAATCCTTTGTACTTGAAAATTTGTCCTGCAAACATTTTCTAGGAAGTGTTTCTAGATCTAAGTAAAAAGTCAGAAGCATTATCTTAATTTCAAAATTCCTTGGGTTTTCTTCTCTTATATAGCTTTCCTCTTAAGAGTTATTTAAATCCTATCTAAAAATCTGCAGCTGAAAAAATTATAATTCAGTAGTAGGTTTATATTTGCATGCCCTTAAATACATCAGAAGTGTTCTGAAATGCTGCATACATATTGACTATATTTTAACAGTCAGTGTTCAAACAAATCCATGATTTTCAAATGTTGGATGTGGAATGCAACAAAAAAAATTGTATTTGATCTGATCTCTCCATGTGAGCCTGTGCTGAGCTACTATATGAAAATACATGTTTTTAATAAAACAGGGAAATAGAGACAAAAGTAAGAATGACGGCTTACATTTATACACCGAGGAATGCCTGATCCTTGTAGCACTAAATTCAGTGCTTTGACTACAAACAGTTTATCCTTAGGGACCAGAATGATGAGAAAAGCAAGGGAAAACACAAAGTAGAAAATAAGAGGCGGAGGGGAATTAGTCAAATACACATTGTTCCACAATTTTTTTATTAAGTAAACTACAGAACAGCAGCTTTCTTTTATTAGTGCAGCAGAAAAAGACAGGTGAAATGAACACCATAGAATGCTTGAAATATAGAGGATTAATTAATTTCACATGTTTTGATAGATTTTTTTTAATGAAATGACTCTGTAGTCAACTTGCTACAGTCAACTCAAGCAGGAATAGAGTTCTGGTTGTGATGTTTATGTACTGTCAGCAGAACATCATAATATTATGTATGGAACCCTGCCACATGTAAAACTCAGTCAAGTATGGATATATGTACCCAGCCCTAGCCTGACGCACAGAGGAAATAGTACCCATTTCATGTGCATTTTTTCAGAAGATAAAACCATCCAGAACAGAGCAGTAGTTCTACAATATATGAAGAGTTCCTGCTATGCTGCGAGTTAAAATAATTTAATGGTATCAAATAACATCTCTTATCAAAATTGCCCTGGAAAAAGGTCCTGCACAGTAAGATTTCCCACTACAATAAATCACACTAGTTTCTGGGCCTGATGAGAAATTAATGGGAAAAGGGGTCACTGAGTTAAGTACCTGCTATAAGCAGACACTCATTAACACGGTAGTGTTTCACACAATCCCATGTTTTATTATCATGCAACACTATGAACAATTGCATTCTAAGAACATCATTAAGTTTCCAAAACCAGTATCCCCAAAGAAAGAGTTGTCAGACATCTGCTTTTGCAGCTGTAGTATAATCTCATTTTCACTGCCTCTGCTGATAATTTCGAACTGCATACCTATGCTTTGATCTACATGATGAAATACATGTTTTCATCTTCAGCAGAACTCTCCCCTGTCCGCTGCATAGAAGGTTTAGTACTTGGCTTTTATCTCAGTATTTCTGGGGGGTTGTTCAGTTTTAAGTTGATTTTTTTTTGGTGCCTGATCCATATTCTTGAGTCAGAATTTTTCATTTCTCTTTGGCTGGGTCATGGTGCTCACCAATATGCTCTCTGCAGTCTCTGAGACCTCTTTGCTTCATCGTCAGCTGTTGATGGGAGCGCTCAGAGCTCCTCAGGCTCCCTCTGACTGTACATGAAATTATCCTCTCACAGTGCTGCTGCACAACCCTTGCTTGAGGGATAGGTGGAGATTCCTGAGAGGCAATGTCAGGCACTCTAATTTCCTGTCAACAGGGGCATCATCTCCCTTTTTCTGCCTCTCTGCTATCAGCAATGGTTTGCATCAGCAGATATCTTGCCTTCTTCAGCAAGTGAGCCCTAAAAGTACTGAGAGAAGTGGAGCCCATGTTCCCAGCCCATAGAACAGGCATGCTAAGTGTCCCACTCCCCTTTTCCTTTGCTGGGAGAGATGCTGGTTTATACTTACCCTCCCACACTCTCCAAAAAGTGTATTCCTCTTCCTCTGCTGGAGGTCCATGTTTCCTTGCTTCATTACCTTAAGTCCTCATTCAAAACAGCAGGGGTGGCTACAAGTATTTACACACTTCACAGCTGGAGTAGCAGCTCACTGAAAAATGGATGCATGCAGTTCCAAATGCAAGAGAAGAAAAAAAAAAAAGGGCAAAATGAATGAACTTGTAGATGGGATAATTTATTTGACCACCACGCACACACCACTGAATATCCCTTCCCATTGTTTCTGTTTGACCCTTGAAGGGGAGTAGATGGAGTGCAGAGTACATTAGGAGACTGAGACCTGGAAGGAGACATTGACTGCATCCACTGCTGTGTCCCCAGCCCTGCCTCCTATGCCAGCCATGGACAAAGTTAGGCTGCTCTTCTGCTGTCATCTTATGGCCCTCATCGTTCTGCACCATGTAACAATTAGTTGCTTCTGTCTCTGTGCCTGTGAATCCAAAGGTGCTGGGAGAGATGGCATGGAACATAAGGGAAATGGAAGCAGTGGTTACCATTGCAAAACTCCAGAGCATGGAGTCCTGGAGCCTCAGGAAATAGAATTTTTTCCATCAAATCAAAAATTGAAAACCGTTCTCCAAGACTGCCTTGGCCTATGAAAGACAGACCTTTCTTGTCTCTTCGCTTCTTCCACTGTTTGTCAGCCTGTGTAAGAATTCAGCAGGGAACATGCACAAACCTTTGTTCCCTTGGGTTTTGGCCATCTCTTCAGTTCAAGTCCATTGTGGGAAGTGGTTTGTTCTGAAAATGCTTAAAGAATTACTAACCCTGACAGAAGCTCATTCTTCTTTCTAACAGGGTTCCAAAGAAAACAGCTAAGAATTAAAATACGGATATTTCCTTTGTGAAAATGGTCTTTTGTTTGTATGAATTACTCACTTGCTAATTTCACTTTTAAGAACCTGCACTGAATGTCAACACAAAGCCCAGAATATTTTATGAGCCTCACAATGATGAGAAATCTGCTTCTTCTAGAATGGAAATATAGACTTGTTCACAGAATTCAATTAGAAATGCTCAGGCTTTTTTCAAAGCTACAATTAAGCCCAGGGGTGATTTTAGCATTGGATAAATTTACTCCAAAATTCTGGAGAAGCTGGATATCATTATCTGTGAATTTCTGCCACATGAAATGAGAAATGGACATAGGAACCCTTAAGAGGTATGAAGGTTTGTTTCTTTTGTTTTTCTCTCCTAATTTGATTAATGTAAATTTAATGTAGCACAAATGCCAGCTGTATGGTGAAAAATAGGTATTCACATTACCATTCCTTACTTTTAAAACTTTGTGGACTTCCTCTTGAAGTAATTGGCAGCTAGGACTGTGGAGCCCAAAATCTGTTTTATCTTAGCCATGAAAAACAGATTCAAACCAAGAAAACCTAGGAGATTTTAGTTTCTCTAAACTTTTATTGCAATTTCAAAGTTAAAAAGAAAATAAGAAAAATGTTTTTGAATCTCTCTTTATAAAGCATATATGTGCAAAGGGTGATAGACTAAAATTGACAATGTCACAGGGCAAGAGTTTATCCAATTTCCCTTCAAAAATGTATATGGGCAAATGATATGAAATATCGTCTGTGGGAGCAATTGAAGACTGTTCCTTTTCATTTGGGACTAGTCTTTAAGTCTAGAAAATAGTTTTCTAAGATGGAAATGGAGAGATTTTCAGATTTAGGGTTATTTATAAATAAGCTTTTTACATCCTCTAGCTTTGCAGTGTTTGGAAGACAGCTGGCAGCACTGTAGGTTTTGACAAGATGTCTGAGACATTTAAAAGTACATTGTTAAGGGTTTGAGTAAATATCTTAAAGCACTGGCTGCTGCATAAAACTATCTCTATGTATATAATCTCTTCCTTACTTCATTGCTTTTAATAGAAAGTGTTGTGTTTTGGGGCTATCACCATGTGGTGTGTAACACATTAATATATCCCACTGTCTACCCCTCATTTGATATAATGATCCCTTTATGTTTATACAGTATTGGACTTCTGTGCATGAGGTACAAAACATAAAGCTAAAATCATCATTCTAGTCAAATAAAGAGCTATGCTTGCAGCAGTCTTTAGCACTATCAAGTGGCAGTAGATAATCTGCTGCCACTTTGCCTTATCTTCAGTAGGACGAATTATGGATCACAATTTATCCTTTAATGTTTGCATGCACTTAAAATGTTCATCTATCAGAATATAAATTCTCAAATAAGAATGTGCATTTCTGAATGGGCTTTTGACTCACAACACATTTGATGGCAAACAAAATGAAATAGGAGCCTTTAGACATTACTCATGTGGGGATAACTTGTAGATAGACACACACATGCTGGGTAAATGGCATTCATCTGCTATGACAGTATATGACGTGCGGATTTCTTAAATTTTCAGATTCTCAGTCTGGAAAGCACAGATTCATCATCTAGTCAGACATTTACTCTGTTGCTAGCCCTGGAGTTTAATTCAGTCACCCAGCACTGAAATCAGTAGTTTGGATTTATGCTGTATTGCAAAGAGACTTTCTGAAACTGCACTCACTCAACTCACTCAAAAGAGAAACTGTCCTATTGCATGGGAGGTTTCATTCAGTGATTCATCACCTCCACTGCTAAAAGCATAATTGTTTCCTAATTCTTAGCTATGTTTCTAAAATGTATGGTGCCCTTTTTCCCACAAAACAAATGTAACTATGTCTCAGTTTAGGACAATTGAAGAGGTGGACACTCTAAAATAAGTCCCTTTCTTTAGTTTCAACTAATCCATTTCCACCAGTAGGGAGAAAAAAAAAAATAGGAGCTGATGTAAGTGAAAAAAATAACAGTTTAATAACAAGCTAAATGGTAACAGGCAAAAAACCACCAAAAAAACCTGAGTAACTACTGGACACAAAAGAACTAGTTTGCTTAGTTTAATTTATGTCATGCATTTGGGGAAAATGCGTTCTTCTGAGCTTACCCCTTCAGCTATGCAGTCAACAGGGAGTTTCTTGCTATAACACATGTGGCTGTACACTTTTCCTGCTACTCCAAATATCCAAATGCAAAATCCGGCATTCAGAGACATCATGTGCAGTTTTGACATTCCCAGGGTGCCCGAGGTCTGGAAGCTGATGAATGGATTATAACAAGATATAAGTATAGCATTTTTAACCCTTACAGTCCCAATAACATTTCTCATTTCACATAAGAGAAAACAGTACGAACACCGATCTACCAAAGAGGCTGAAACTTGGCAAATATAAGCAGCATGTCTTAGGATTTTATTGTGCTTTTACTGTCACTTTCACTAATACAATGGAAAAAGTAAATGTTCAAAACACGGTCAACTTGAGGAAGTTTTTGACATCTTCTGAAATTTCAGATTGATAGGTCGAGTAAGATAGGGACAGCTCTCACTGTTCCGGAATTTGAACACAATATTGGGAAGTACATAACAGTAATGAAATCACTGTTACAAAATGCAGCTGTGGGTGGCAGCTCCCTGTGGCCAGTGCCATCCTTCTTTGTGAACTAAAAGGTGTTATATAATGGCACTTCAAAACCAGCAGAGGAGGTCACATGCTGCAAACAGAGAGCTGTCGCATGCGGGACCTCTCAACACAAAATGGTACAATCTTTACACAATGTTACAGTGCTACACTACTGGATTACTCATGTACTGCTCTCCTTAATGTCACTGCAGGATTGGAGCAGGGTGGGCGTGGTGGTATAAAACTAGAGCATCTTCATTTATTTTTTTGTCTTCTGGGAGCACATAAGGGGTAAAAGGCACCTAGCTAGACTGCCTTGTTGTAAGAATACTCACAATTACCACAGTAATTTTGGGGTGATGGCCTATAAATAATAGCAAGAAATCCAGGTGTGATCTGGAAAGTTGTTAAAATATGTGAACAGGCATGTAATATCCTATACCACTCAGTGGCATAGAAGCATAATTTCTGGCCATATTTATGAGGTTTGGAAGCACACACCACCATGAAAACTGGTGTCACTAGATATAGAGGCAGAGGTGTGCTGTGTGTAGGCAGAGCTGCTCAAAAAAAGCCATTCACCTGTTTCAGTGCTGTGATGAAGAAACTTTTCTGGGAAGAAAAACTGTAGTAGCTATTTCTCTGCAAAAACTGTAACCAGTTTTGTCTTGTTAACAGATAAGACAACTGTTAGTGAATTCATTCAAAGTTTAACAGAAAATCTTTCCATCAGTCTAGCTTTTAGAAAACAGAAGTGTTTCAGAGTGAGACATATTTTACACTTTTTCACTCATCCAAGTCTTCTGACAAGATTGTTCTTATGTTCACATAGTTTGAGACGCAGTGAGAAAATTATAATTAAAAAATACAAACTGAAGTCTAAGTTCTTTTCTTGTAACCTAAGGGTTCCATAAAAAAAGATATTATAATTAACATACAATATTATCAGTGTATAAGAACTAGATGAAGATTTATATTAGGCAATGAGATTACCTGGTGCAAACTGAGCCATGTGACAAATCCAAAGTCCATTAGTCTTTCTGGATTCTGTATAACCTCATTTGACTCATCATTGAATTTGTTTCATTCCTTATGCAAAGTCTTTTTTTTGTAGAGAATTTCTCCAGTCCTATATCTTGAGTGTGCAATAAATCTAACTTCTAATGATAATAAAAATTGAAAATATTATTTTTACTTACATTGTCACTTCACTAGTTCTGATTCCCAGCTGTCTCCATTTTAGACCCTGACATCCATGATGATAATTCATCATCATCCATTGTACTGATGAACAGAGACAAAAAAACCTTTTCTTCAGACAAAACCTTTCTATTTAATTTTTAAAAAGTTTCTATAAAGCTACTGTTGCAAATACTGGGGAGTGAAGGGAATAAAAGCAAAAAGTACCCCCTGCACTTATACTGGTTGGTAGCTGCACTGCTTCATGCTTCTGCATAAGATTAAAGTGTTTTTAAAATTAAATATCTACAACTTTCAGGGCCCTTCTATCTACCTATTGTCAAAAGTGATTGATTTACTGTAAGAAATATGGAGTAAGACAAAAATACTGATGAGAATCTTGTCTGATATATCCATTTGTTTCATTTTGATTTCTTCTTTTGTACACAACATTGCTTTTAATGATATGAATGATTATTTTTTATTTTCTGTTTGAAATGTATATATGGAACGAAAACAAACTCAAAACAAAAGCAGTTTAAAGGAATGACTCCTAACAAAAACCCTGAAATATTCGCTTACTTTTATCTGGTATGCTCATGATACAATTGATCATGAACAAGGCAACGTAGAAAACTCTGTTCCAGGGTTGGCTATCTTTAAATTTTTTAGTTTTCCAGATGACAGATTTCTCTGTCTTTCTCTGTACAAATAACATGTTGTGAACGAAAATATGAAAAAAGACACTGTCTAAATGAAGAATTTGACTGACTGCATTTATCAAGCACTAGAATGTATTGGTGTCATGCAGAAAATAAATTAATGAATCTATCACCTTGGGTTTTTTTTAATATTATTGCTAATCATTATCTTATACTAGCACCCATGGGTTATGGGTACTTCCCAAGCATGATGGGACAGCTATCATGTTAGGAAAAGTGGCATATAAAAATGGGACAAAATATTTGGTACCCTGGCGAGATATTAAGCATGAAGTATAGAAGGGATTATCTAACTTAGGAGGTTTTTCTCATTTCCTTGGTTTTGACACCTTTTTTTTTTCTAAATGAATTACCCCCATTGTGATCAACTATTATGTCTTGACTTCATGTCTTTCTCTCATTTACAAGCTAAACTTTATCAATTGGAAAAAGGATTGGGGAGGATCCACTGACTGAAAACTTCAATGACTTTACAGCCACGGTAAAAGTAAGAAGCAGTCTGTCCCAGTGAAGATATGCTGTGGTTCACCCAGACAGGAATGTTAGGAAAGCAAGGATTAGTAAAAAGCGGGAAAATCATCTGGAACACAGCAGGGAACAGGTAAAGGGGGAAAAGGTAAGCATCCAGAAAAATGTCTGGAAAAATGTAGCTAAGGAGTCATGTCAGTGCTATATTCCCAAATTGAAGGAGTCTTTCCAGGGCTGTTTCTGTTCAGAACTTAAATTAATGACCTTGGAAAGAGGAGTAGAGAACAAAGAACACAGATTTTAAAACTTGTGAATCACTCCTTGTTGGGAAGCTTGCAAACACTTTGAAGAACAAGATTAGAAGTTAAAATAATTTTGAAAAATTGGAAGAGTAGGTGCAATTTAATAAAGCTAAATTTAAAGTTTATGTAGAAATAATCTTTACAGACAGAGGACAGGGAGCACCTGCCTAAACTCTGAGGGGTGTGGTTGATGGCAGAGTGAAAACATATAAAAATACAATGATTTTGGAAAAAAAAGAAATCTCAACAAAGCAAAAAAGAAATAACCCATGAATATCACACTTGTATGTACAAATATCTATACTTTAAGATTTGGAATAGTGCTGTTATTTGGATCTGAATGCAGTGAGAGAAGATTGTAGCACAAGACACAGGGAAAAATGACAAGAATAATCAGAGGTCTAAATAATATGGTTTCTGAAGAAAATCTGAAGGAGCTGAGTTATCTAGAAGAAGTCACGTCAATAGATTCTAAATACATGGAAGGTTAGTTTTCAAGATTATGATGATAAACTATCTTGTCATATTCACTTTAGCTGAAACAAGAAGCAATAAGCTTAATTTGCAACATGGTCAGGGGTTAGGAAATGAGTTACAGCAGGCAGAATAGTTAAATAGTAATATGCTGTGTATAGTAGTTTGTGGGGATTTTGTTTGGTTTGTTTTTTGTTTGGAGTTTGAGGGATTTTTTTGTGTTTGGTTTTTTCCCATCTTTGAGCGATGGCTAGAATAAACCGGGTAGCTTCCTAAGGTCTGGAGATAGGAAGAACACTCTAATCTTTCTGTATGGTAGATGATCTCTTAACCTCTTTCCCAACTCTATTTTCTATTACTCTGCCTTCAGTCCACCTACTCATAAATCCTATTCTTCTGTGTTGTACATGGCTGGCTGCAAAATGTATTGACCGACACTATTTTCCAAAGAAAGGAAATAGAGGAAATAAAATGGAGGCTATCTTCCAGGTTGAGAAGTGAACACTTTCCAGTGGGGCCAGGGGTGCAGAACCAGGACACAGCTCCAGCTTCCACTGTGGTGGAAGACAGCCATAGCTACCATGGAGGTAGCTGGAGACCAATGGAAATAGCAGGGAGGACAACGGATCAGAAAAATGTGATAACTGTGCAGATGGATTAGATGCCTTTAGGAAGGAAACCTGATACAATCAGGAGTCATAGATCTTTTATATAAAAAATCTTTTTCTATTAATAGATAGTAGACATGAAGACTAATATATGTATCTCTTTAGATTAATAGATAAAAAAATGCGCATGGTGGGAGGAGGGTGTACATGTGTGTTTGTTTTGACATAGGAATAAGGAGCAACACGACATCTCTCTGTGAGGGATGATATGATTCCCCATTCGTGTCTTCTTACATGAGCAATTAGCAGCAGATCTAGTGAACAAAAACCTTGACTCTTGCTCTCACCTGATTAATCTGTTCTAAACATAAGTTCCAGGAAGGATCTTTTTCTGTTGAGGTTGCCACTGGCCAGAAATTTTCCAGTAGGAATTTTTGTCTCTGTAAAATGAAGGTCCGCCAAAAATCAGCCTTAAATGACTTGGTGCAAAGCCTGAGGTCCAGAATTAGAGGGTTTTGAGGTTTTTTAAGTCGGAGACAGAAAGGAAGGCCAGGCAACATTATACTGCTAATTTGAACACAACGTTTCTATGACAGATCACTTTCAGTTCTTGCTTTCTGTTCTTTCATGTTGCACAGCTCTGCCCCAACTGCAGCCCTTGGCACACCCTGATGCTGGTCTTTCATGCTCTGTTCCGTTCTGGACAGTGGAACAACCTTTCTCTTTGTCTGTAAAATGGAACATTGATTAGAGAAGGGCTTGAGCCTGGTTTATCAACTGATTCTAAGTGTCTCTTTTCCTAAACTTTCAGTACATAACACAATGAAAAGCCTAGACAAACAACACAAAACAAAAAACCAAATCAAAACAAAGAAAACCCCAAAAAACCCCTACAAAAACCATGAAAAAAACCACCAAAAAACCCCCAAAACCCCAAAAACATCCTCCCTAAAATCAACCCACCAAAAAACCCAAACCAAAATAAACCCAAAGCAAAAAGAAGAAATCAAAAACCCCTCAGATCAACCAACAAACCAAACAACCAAAGTAAAAAGAATAAAAGAAAAAACCTAAAGAGAACGAGACCTTGCCCTTCAGTGCTCTGTTCAATGTCTTCACTTTTGTTACTGATTTAAGGAAATAGGAGTACCTGAGGTTTTTATACTTACTGCTTCATTTCTTTCTGACCAAAGATTTTCAAAAGAAATCTATTTGTGCTTCAGACATGCAATAAATGCATCTGTATTATGTATGTGTATTTTTAATTCAAAATAAAATCATAGTTTTTCTCTTTTTTTCCTTGGGTTAATTCTGTTCTCAGAGTTCATGTTTCTCTAGGCTCTCTCTTGTCTACCTCTCTTTGTATTTTGGTTTAATGATTTATCTTGAGTTTAATTAACTTTATGCTAATCTCTCTTTCTATCAAAGCCCCTGATGACCAGAGGACCACTCCTGATCTTATTTGAGCACATGACAGCAGTCATATTAATTTCGATGGTACAAGATACAGTTTTTTTATGGATTCAGAGCACAAGAGTTACATTTTGTTCAATTTCATATTAGTAATACATTAATTTTCTTTAGAAAATTTAGAGATAAACTGATGTACAGGGATAATAGTAAGATGTCATTTAAAACTGAGTTCTTGTATGTCACAGCTGAGTGTAAAAATAAACATGGTAAAAAATAAATACATTTGTTACATTCTAGCTACAAGACTGAATGGATGCAGTAAAGTGGTGAGTTTTTATATTACACAAACACTACATGCATATTCCCACTTAATTTTATTAAGTGACCTGGAAAAGAAAAACATCATTTTTTCATTCCATCCATAAACAGAGAAAGAGAAGTTCAAAAACTGGGGGAAAAAAAGACAGATAATATGACTCTAAATTGCTCATCATGGGACAAATTTTTTACTATCTTACTTTTTCCCCAGCTTTTCAGTGATAGAAAGCATTCTACTCTATTTGTCAAACTGCTGTTTGGAGAGCTTCATTAAGCAGTGAAAGTATATAAGCACATTTGAAAGCACCAACCGAAGCAGATTTAAACAGGTTGATTGGCCTCACTCACTGAGGCCCTGCATTCAAAGGGAGCTGCTGGGATTACCATTTATGTTATTTCCTGAGAAATAGCAGGGGTACAGCTCTGTGCACGGTCAATGTGCACCCCAGATATCAAAGTGCGGAAGGTGGCTGTCCACACTGAAACTAGTCAGCCTGGACTCTCACATGCACTAGATCCTAATTTTTCTAATATTCCTCTAATGCTGTAAAAGATGAAAAAGCCAGGACCGGGGTGCTCCTGGAGCTACTTTTTTGGCTATAAAGTAGCAATTAGATGTCTAAAGGACCTGGGGCAGTGCTGAGAGCTCAGGCGCCTGGTAACAAGCTTTGTCTCTCTCCTTCCCTGCTTGCCCCAGGCCAAGGAAAGGAAGCTGTGTACAGCTGTGCCCCCTCTGCTCTGCTCCTGCCCTTCCCTCCTCTGCAATTCTTCCTCTTGCACCTCTTGTGCCTGGATACAGCGGTCAGGTATCATGCATTTTTGTATCCAGCATGAGACATATATTTTGGTGCCAGCCTCCAGCAGCTTCACTGTGCAGATTGCCTCCCATGCAAAATATTGCACTGAGTAATATTTTGGCATCCTTTCTGCTCTGAGACCAGCAGTGCTAGGAGCAGATAGAGGGCTGCAGAGCAGTGAATAGATGACAGAATTTTAGGTCATTGGGAGCGCACTTTTGACGGGGATTGGTGCTTGGAAACATTTCCCCAGATAGTCACATAAGCACCCAGTGGGCTTTGTGCTGCAATTTTTTGCCTGTGGCAGATACTCAGGCACAGCACAGCTGGTCTGGCATGATTGGAGAGAGGGTTCAGCTTAAAAGGGTTGAGGCATTTCCACAATTGTTGCTGAATTGTTTTTTTTTTAAACATAGGAATATATTTTGGTAGTTGCATTAAGTGCTAAAAGCATACAGCTATACATCGTAGAGAAAAGTCGCTTTTCAAGAACATACTTTAAAAAATCAATGGCAGATTTGGCTAGATAATTATGACAGGATAGAGGCAAGGTACTTCCTGACTCCAAGAAAACATGCAACAACAAACCCCCTAGATTCCCTTCAGAAAGTCCATTTGTCACTGTCACAACTGTCTATATGCTGAACAATGCCAATAAATCTATTTCAGACTTGTGTTTCTGACACAACAAATCATATTTCTCCCTTTTTCCTGTGGCTCTTTTTCTCTGTTTCTTGGGCAGGAACCACATGGCAGATAATAGTAATCTGACCTTTCTCTTGTCCTGACATGTAAAGTTTTTTCTCTTCTTTTTTTATCTTCTCTATATATACAACTAGAATAAATATCAGGAGCTGATGAACAGTGAAACAATTTGTTCACTTCCAACTCTTGTGTAAGTCAGCCAACAGAAAAAAAGACATCTTACAGTAAGATATTTAAAAGACAAATACTTTATTCAATGTTTGTGAAACAGTGAGTGACACTGCTGCTCACACCATTCTTTTCTATAATGAAACAAAAAAAGCAACAAGTAAGGAACACTCTTCTGAAGTGCAGAAATAAAGCAGTGCTGTCTCAATGCCATATTGCAAGTCATGTTCATCCCACCCCTTTTAGACAGGTCTTCCAGAGCCACCCACCGCTTCCCTTAAAAACCCAGTCTCTTAAGAATGTTCCTCCCATTTCAAAGACTAGTTTTAAAGTATTCTTTTATTTAAAATAAGAGGATTTTGTAAATGTTGTACTTTTTTCAACAAAACAGATGAGCTTCTTCCTTTCCTCTCCCTCCTATTGAAACAAAACAACTTTAATTTTTATTAGTATTAGTTAAATAAAGTCCTTTTTTGTTAAGGTAAGTGCTCAATTTGTTTTTCTATCATAAGTTTATTCTATCAGACTTTTAATCTAAGAGTACCTTTAAAAATATGTATAAAGTTAATAAATTATTAATAGACCTTTCAATAAATTTTTAATCAGCTGTAAAAATCCCAGCAGGCCATTAGGTTACTTACCACTCTAGCTTATAGCCTTGAAGTGGTGGGCATGTGTAGCAACAAAGCAAATATTGTTCATATTCAATACTGCAACTCTTAATTACTTATTAACCCTTCATTATTAAAAAGGACTACATGAGGGTTTTTCCACCCATTCTCTGCCTATTCGGTTTCTTGGCTAGTGAAGTGCATTGATACCTCTTGGCCCCAAGGAACCAATACTTTTGTAATGCCTTGCAGCAGTGGTAGGAATTTTGCCACAAATCTTTTCTTATTGAGAGCTTTGTGTATGATGATTGGGACGTATAAGGACTCAGAGCAGGGGCAGGGAATAAAAGCAGCTCACAGCTTTGGTTTCTAGGACTTTACTGACAGCCTATTGACATTTCTAAAATATTCCCCCACTGCAACTGCCTTTCTCACTTCCCTCCTGTCACTTGATTCAGAAAGACTAAAAATAAAGTGGAAAGTTACTCAGAGGGTGTGCTGAGTCTTTTTTCTACAATGTTTGTGAATATCAGACTTTAAAGCCAACTGGATGAAGTAATGTTAAACTCTTCAGAGCACAACATTAGTCAGGTCCTGGAAAGACTTCCTGGAATAAGTCCTTACACATACACCTTCTCTTCTGCTTTACTTAGATCAGTGGCTTTGGGTAGGCTGTTTTAGGCAGAATGAAGCAGCCTTTCATATTTAACAAAAATGAAGATCAAACACAAATACAAAAGGAAACCTTTTCTCCAGTTTGGGCTGATAAGGTTGGCTCCCATGTATTCTTCTGCCAACGTTTCCTTTTCTACTTAAGAATGCATAAATACATCAATTTAATTGTTCTGTAACAGACTGATGCAGTGTAGATCTGCCTAAGCTTAACTTAATTTTTTATTTTTCTTTCTTCACCCAGAGAAGGAAAAATGGGAATGAAGGGCCATGGACGCTGGGCTATTCACTGTATGGAAGTGTCTGGGGAAGTTAAGTACTCCAGTAGCATAGAAAGATCTCATCTCACAGGCAGAGGTGTTTTTCCAAATAAAGGTCATTCCATCATTGTAGAGTTGAAAAAAGGTGCAGAAAAGACTTACTCACTTAAAGATGTCCAAAGTCTGTGTATATGGAGATGTAAAATATATGTATGTGCTTTTCTTTTAAGAAAATTTGCTTTTTTCATAAGGTAGATGTCTTAACTTTGAAGGTATAAATTGAGAATGGGAATTTTAGCTGACAAATGACCTTCCTGAAACATACCAAAGTAACTTATAATTTGGTGGAGCATATAAAGGATAGAACAACTGGAAAGCTAAAATGGCCAGACTTAGAAGTCTGACACCACAAAATCTGCCACTGTAGTAACTCCATCACCTATGTATATCTGTGTTCATCTTCAGATCCAGGAGCTAGGAGCAATCCTCTCCTGAACCCAGGGAACTTGAAAGTGCATAGGGTCCTGCAGCTAGCTGCTCACAGCCAAACAGCTTCAGTGGGTGAAACCTGCCTGTCCTAACTGAGCTCATTCCATCCCTGTCATACAGGTGAAACACTGACCCCCTGAAGGTGCTGCAGTGAATGAACCTTCATTCATGGTCTTTGTTTTAATTTTCCACTATGTTTTCCATATGTATTTACAACAAATATGGATTGAAAGTGTAGCTAACATAATCATATTGATAAATAAATTTAGCACCTGACAATGAGATTGCTTACCTATTTCAATTAATTTGTGAAAACTATGAAATATTGTCATCTTTAAAGAGTTTTAATTTGCATCCAAAATATTCAGGGAGGTAGCAAGTTCCTAAATTGACATAAACTGAGAATGGGGTTAACATATCAATGGAACACATGAACTCTAATCTGGCTTAAATTTATATGTGATTGAATTGAAAGCTATTTATAAGATATTTAGACACACTGGAAAGGAAAACTATGCCAAAGAACTTCTGATCAAAAGCATTCTATTCAATTAGTAGTCCAGTATTTTGTGACTTATTACAGAAGATAAAATAAAATTAAACCACTTCTTTCTGGAAATGAGAATACAATAGATGAGTTAATGTCATGTAGAAGGGTCATAATAACTCCATTGCCACATATTTTGGGGATATAACATTTGATTTGAGATTTTAACAGCCACAGCTCCAGTATCCTCACATCATGTCTCACATTCATCTCTAATATTGCCTAGCTGATATCTGACAAAACTTTGATTTTACAATTTTGTGTCACTTCCATCTATGAGTCATGCCCAAAAGATAACCAGAATTCTCAGTGCTTCCCCTGGCAAAACTCTTCTTCATGTTCCAACTGCATTTCAGCTTCATTTCTGTAGTTCTTAGTCTGCCTAATCAGCTACACAGTAGACTATATACAATTTACCCTACCCCAATGTAGAATGAATATTTCTCCTCCAACTTCATTAATTTCATGCAAGCTTTGGATTCATTTTCATATTGCACCTCTTGTTGTGAGATATCAAGTCTGTGAAGCTCAATCTGTTCCAGCAGAACCATCTGTTAAACCCCCATTTCTAGCCAGCTCCCTCCTTTCTGCTGCCTCAGGGTTGTCTGGGGGATTTGCTGTTGATATTTTGCATGACATGCAGCCTGCCCTGATCTTTCAGGCTTGAACCATGAAAGGTTTGCTGCAGGTTCTTCCTCTTACCTTTACGCCCTTTTTATCCTTTCCTTTCACTGGGGAAAAATAGGTTAGGTTTGTGCATCTCAGTGTGGACACTGGACATACACAGGACTTTTGTCAGTGGTGGCTGAGAAGAGTGCTACTCAAAAGAGATGCAGCCTTGGGAGAGATGGGTTCAAGGGCAAGAGGAAGAGAATAATGCCCAGTTTGCATAACCCAGAAAATATTTATTAGAGACATTTTTTCCCATAATAATTCTGTCTCCAGAACTTTGGTTGCCAGGACAAAGGAACATCTTGTTGGTATTCACTCCCACTCTATAGTACACCAGTTTTGCACAATTTGATGCTCTCACAAGAACCAGGGGTAGCAGGGAAATTTAAGGATCATACACATGGGAATATTTTATAGTCATTTGGAGATTATTTATAAACTGAGAGCAGCAAAATTTTATGTACTTTTCAAAAAATCTTGCTTCAGGAGATACAGGAGAGAACAAGTTGACTCTGTCTATTCTGTACTTACACTTGTCGTGGACAAAATGAGGAACTTACACATCCTGTACACAGAAAAATCCTTGATCCTGTGTAAATACTATTTACTAATAGCTAAAATGTCCCTACGTTGTCAACACTCTTTTAGACACAAATCCTAAACATAGTCCCATACAAGCTACTATGAAAAACATTAGTTCTCTCCCAGTCAGTACTCTGATACAACCAGCTTTGAATTCCTCTAGGGACTTCTGGAAAAGCCCTTTGGCTGCTGCTAAGAAGGCAGCATGCTTCACCTGTTCATGTTCATGTTTTTTGACAGTCCCAGATGACGGACTGTGAAAAAAACAACTTCTTTGTCCTGGGAGCTATTATAGTATCAACAGCCCTGCAGGGACATCTCTGCACCCTGCTCTGATTTCCAAGCAGGCAAAGTTTTTGAGGGATGTAGGATTGGGATACTGAGAGTTTGTTATGGTTAAATTTGATCTTTGAAGTTGTTATGTTATTCCTGGTGTGAATAAATGTAGTGAGGATTACTTTCTGGACGGACATTTCAGAACTCAACCTCTTCTGAGAATAGTGGTCTTCCTATCCAATTCTATTTGATCTGGTATGATTTGATCTCATTTCATTTTGTTCTATTATGTCATTTGTCTATTATGTCTAAAATATCAGGGCATCTGGAAACATGCACTTCATTTACCAAGTAAAACTGGTCTTACTCAGTGTGACAGGATTGCACTGAGTGATAGAGTTTATATGACCACAATAGAAATATTATTTTCAGATTATAGAAAGCTGAGGCAAAACTAGAAGCAGAGAAAAATAGTGCTTGAAAAACAGCTATCTGGTTGTAAATCCTTAGGACAATAACATTGGACAACTGAATTGATGACCTGGAAAATAAGTTCAAATTAAGAAACACAATACTATAAGAATATTGGAGGCACAGCAACAAAAGCAAAAGTATAATACATCAAAAAAATGAGGAGACTGAGTAAT
Organism: Melozone crissalis; assembly: GCF_028551555.1. Lineage (NCBI taxonomy): Eukaryota > Metazoa > Chordata > Aves > Passeriformes > Passerellidae > Melozone > Melozone crissalis. The sequence goes on along the minus strand of NW_026535782.1, from coordinate 28,612,163 downwards.
TCTGAGATCCTTCTAGATGGCACAGCAGTGTGTTTTAATCATGAGAAACCTAATCAGGTAATTCCTTGCCAGTGCTTCCAAGATGTGTGTCTGTTGGAATAGGGCATCATGTTTCTAAACTGCCACATAAATTTGAGTCTAATTTTCAAGGTTCGATACTTTTATTGAGATTGCAGTTTTTCTCTATCAATGTCAGAAATGTATGAAAGCATTCATGAACATTAAGAGAGGAATGAAAAATATATGACCTTAGAAGGGCCACTGTTCTATGCTGCCAGCCTAGCAGTCTATGATGGCAGACTAATGGATGCTGAGCTCTTCTGTCACATACAAATGTCATTGCCTTTCTGGAAAAGGCAAAGTGTAGGAAGCTGAATGGGAAGGCCCTGCTGTATACTACATAGTATGCCAGCATTGACTCAGCTGTGTCATATTGCCATGTCTCTAATTTTACTGTATCCTCAGCCAAGGACATTGTGCTTTGGTCCAATGGGTTGCTGCCCAATCCAGTAGTGGTGTGCATTTTGCTGGTGTTCCCCTTACCTTGGCAACTTTTACTCTGTGCTGCTCTACACAATACTTTGATCTTTCTCCTGGTGTTGGTCCCTTCTGTATTCTTCCTTAACATTTAACTTTGCCATTTTTCATTATCATACAAGATTACTCTCCAAAAATTACAGGCAGGCACCTCTGGATCATAGCCATTGTCGTTTTAACTGTTGGACTAAAAAGAAAGCTAGGTATTTCAAAGGACGTTATGCTGGGTGCTTGCTTTGATTTAAAGATTTATATTTTTTCATTTTGGACTTGGTTTTAATTTTGGATTAATTCATAGCAACAAAATATTTTGTAAGGTGAAACCTAAATAAATTATAATGTGGGAAATGCTGTCCATTAGACAAATTACCTATACTTCCCTCTATTTGCTGTGTTACTCCACTTAGAGAAAGAAAAATTTTTATAGATTTACTGTGATGTTCTGGAAATTTTAAATTTTTTTCTTAAAATTTTAATAGAGATGGTTATATTCTGCAACTGCTTTCTTGAGCCCTAAAACTGCCAGTTTTCATCAGAGAATAAACTGACTCCTCATCTTTCAATTACATGAAATAGCCTATGTGGAAAAAACATAGACAAACTAATACAGATTTCTGTGTTTTTCTGATATATAATTCACTAGGAGAATAAGGTACTGTATTCCTCAGAAGAACAAGGAAATAACGTCATTTGTGCAAAAAAGATATGTTGTGGTTGAAGTTGTATACAGCTGCAGTAATGGCATCAGTCAGTAATGCAAGTGTGCCATAAAAAGCAGCCACTGAAATGACCAATCTTACTTTTGGTACCCAGGCTTATGTCATATAAAAGCTGTATAAGAAAGAATGAAAGCCAAACTGAGACAGAGTTTCCACATGAAAAGCAATCTACATGTATTAAAATTGCTGCTGGATATAGACTCCTGCACAAATCAGGTCTATTTGGTAGTTTCCCAATGCTTATCCTGTTAAATTACTCTGATCTGAAATTTCTGCAATGAGTATTAATGGTTTTCTTCACAGAGAAAATTTGCAAATACCAGAATGTATGCCCTGCTGCTGCTGCTGCAGGCTGGGGAGATGTTGCTCGGATTGTCCACAGCAAGGCTGAGCAGCTGGGTTTGACTCTAACTGTTCTTTAGAAGGATCTTTCTTTCCTAAGAAAGAATACTGGAGTTACCACGTGCACAAGCATAGTAAAATCAGTGTTTCACTACCAACTAAAAATGAGAAATAATAGTATGAATTAATGATGTCAAAAAAAAAGAACCTCAGAAAGCTAAACATGAATTGGTATAGTGAAACAATTCCTGCATCTTGATTTAAAATTCTAAGACATTTAATTTTCTTCCTTGCTAATCAATGCTGCTTTTAAACTTGAGATAGTGAAGAAAGCAAAAACAAAAGTAAACCTTTTTCTTCTGCTTTTTTTTCTTGCTTTGGTTTTTGTCTTCGCTTTTTTTGATTTTGTTTATTTTTCTGTTGGACTCCTTACAATTTAGCATATACTATGACTCTGAATTTAAGATGTTTGAGAAAGCCACACTTTAAAAAAGGAACTTAGACCCCTTCAGTTAATTAAAATAGTTTCCATGACTACTATGGCTATTTAGCTGAAAAAATAAGTGAATATATGTTGTTATTCCCAACTACTATTCTCTAGGACTCCTGAGCCCCATATTATCAGTTATGAAACATAATTGCAGTGCCACATCCTAAAAATAAAGCAACTGAGAAATTAAGTTATTTATTTCTTGTGCAGGATAAAAAAAAAGTGGTTTTCAGCTGCCATATAGATACATATAAATAAAGAAATAAATAAAAATAAATATAATTATTAATTAATAATATGTAATATAAAATAATATCTATAGATAATATATAATATTATAAATAAATAAATAAATATAGCAGCTGAGCCCTGATACAGTAGTAGGTTGAAACTCAGCATGTACCAGCCCATCCTGTACTTTCCTTTGCAAAGTATCTCTGGTGCATTGGCTGAAAAAAGAGCAGCCTCCCCTAACACTTCCCTGATTCCCTGCCTCCAGAATAGACAGCTTCAGAAAGAAACTAGCCTGGCAGGAATCCGAGTTCTGTATGAAGCCTGACCTGTTGTGATGCATGTGTTTAGGGAGAACAAGGGCAGGATATTGATCTGAGCATATCAAGTGCCTTTTACTCTTAATCCACTCACTGGTGACTTGATCTTACTATAATTTATAATGTACACTCCAATCCTACACTGATCTCAGATGTGTGCTTGTCCCGGACAAAACATAAACAGGAGTTTCAAATTGTTGTCACTAGCACTAAGTGGATTTTGCGACTATGGTAATATGAATGGAAAACCAGTGCATTGTATTTTCCCAGATTTCCTGCAGCAAACAGAATCCCATTACACTCACTCCAGTGAACACCATTTTTTAGATTCTTCTATTTTGGGTTTTCTCCCCGTAAGCAATGCGATACAATTCGTATGTGCAAAATAAAATTTTCTTCACTTAGCCCAAGCATTTTTATTTATTTTCTGCTTCTTTAACCACCTTATAACTCTCCCTTTTAAGTTAAATCTGTGTCTCTTTATAAATTATTATTTTGGAAAATCAAGTCTATTTCTTCAGGCTCTTTATCTGCAGTGTCCAATGACCTAATGACTTTCTGAATCTAATTCCCACATTTGGTATTATTTTGCAACTGAACTTCTAAAAATGGAAAGAAGTCAGCATAGAAACAACACAGTTACATTTATTCTGATAGGTTCTTCCAATGGAGGTCTCCGTCAGCCCTCATCCCCCTGTTTTCCCTCTCTTGTGTCTCTTTTAAGCTGAAACTTGCATCAAGCTGAATATTGAAAAGGTGCAATGTTTGAGAGGACTTGGGGAGATGCCTGAAACTGCAGAAATAGAATAGAAATAGATGTGAGAACCACCCACTCCTGCAGATGCAGAGCATCTTGCCTCTTTCTCTGCAGTAGCAAGGCAATGGATGTACTCAGCTCTTATCAGAAGGTGTCAGTGTTGCCCCTGGCCTCCCCTGTGCAGCAGGGCTGAACAAACAGAAGCCCATGGGTCCTTTGTGAAGCTTGCTTTGCCCTGCTAAAATGCCTTTCAACACCTGCACATACGGCTGCAGCACTTCAGGCAGTATTTCTGGATGCCAGTTGGTCTCTGGGTGATGTACAGCACTGCTGGTAGGATAAGGTGATGGTGTCAGCAGTGGGGGTGAGAAGGCTCCATTTAACAGGGCTGAATATGCTTTTTATACTGCTAACTTTTGAGCTTTCCAGAGCATAAAAATGTTCTAAGTTTAGTTCAGGTACCTTTTATTTGTCAAATACTAATGATGCATATATGAAAAATTTTAATTTCCAGATGCTGAGAATAAGTTATGGCTGCCCAAAAAGTCCACTAAGTATACGAAGGGCAAGGGAACACAACCCAGAAAACTCACAGGTGCCTGGTTCAAGGATGTAAAGGTCTGGGAACTTTACTTTACAGCACCTTACTGAAGCCTCCCAGACAGAAAGGAGTTCTGTTTTCTGGTCTTTTCATACTTTGGTTCTTGTTGGAAACATTACATTTATGTCTATTATACTTTATCAAGTTTACCCTCCACACACATTACATTTAATTAGGCAAAAGGCAAAAAGGCTTTGGATGGGCTTGATTTGACTTCAGCCCCAAACTAGGAAAATTTGCAATTTCACTGGGATTTTAATGAATAGATAAGATATTTAAATTAATTCTTGTATTCACTTATGCTGAATAACGCTTTTGCATTGAATTAATTTTTCAAGGAAACAAATAAAGCAGAAAGAGGCTTTTTACACAGACGTTTTGACTTTGGATAGATTCTTCTCTTCCAATTCTTGATGAGATTATTTCTAAAACCTAAGAGAATTTTCAGTGAATTGCATTTTAACGTTGGTATATTCTTATCACGGTTTGAATGTTTCCAATTAAGTGTCTTATTCTTTTTCCACTGGAGTAATGGGCAAATTTTCCATCAGCTTCAGTGACTGTAAAGTGAAGGCCAAATTTTTCTACTCTGCTAGATTAATTAGGTGATTTTGACTTCTTTGACCTCCTCATGTAAATAACCACCAAAGAAAGCTGCCAAACCCAACTGCCAAAACCCAAAGAGTTTAGGCACATGGTAGTAGACTTTTGTTTTATTCTCTGTCTCTTGAAGCAACTTGTAATGCTGCTTCAAAGGCTTCATTAATTATATTTAGCTAACAGAATTATGCAACTCATGGATTGAGGCATAGAACTTTTTCCTTCCTTCTTTTAATAATCAGTTTATGCCTTGAAGAAAAAGTTATGATTGCATTTAAGTGTAGTTTATTAAAAAAAAAATCAAATTATGTTTATCTCTAATGACATTTAGCACATCAAAAATGAGAGGTTAGATAATTGGATTCTGGACTCCTGTATGACAGAATCTCAGCAGAAGATTTCAAACAAAGGCTTGTGTCTTCACCTGGTTTTGTTTGAGTCCTGCAAGAGGAACTCCTCTCTCTATTCTCTGACAAAACCTTATGTTTAAGTAAATGTAGTGCTAGTAGAGATGGTCATCCTCCCACTTCTGGCAGGTGGTTCCCTAGGAAAAGGAAAGAACCCTTGAGCTAGTTTTTTGTCTCTATAATATTCTGCTAGTTGGAGGAACTCTGATGGAAAGGTTCTTTCAAGGAGGAAGGTGTCAGAGATACAAGGAGAAAAAGAGGAGACAGATTATTTTTATATCATCCCTACCTAATCTTGGGCATCCACCACCAAGCTGTCATAGGGCACTTTGACCATATTGTCTAACAACTCTTGTGGCCAGGATAAGCTCCAAGCAAAGCAGTTAAGGAATGCATTTTCAGTGATAGTGGTAAAAATGAGTTTTGCTGTCTGTTATATGGTACTAGCTTGCTGTTACTGTCATTAGGGGGCTTTGGAGGGAAGTTATTGGTGGGAGAGCAAAAGGAGTAATGGCTTCTGTTTCAGGAAAGAAATAAAAGGTTCAGTGTATTTGGTCCGGGGCAACTTTTGATCTGCTACATCTGAGTATCTGTAACCCACTTGCTCTGTGGCCTCCTTTTAACACCCTCCCTTCCCCATGGCTCAGCTCAGGTCTAAAATGGCCCAGCTGCACAACCTTGGCTTAGGCTCATGAAGAAATTGTGTAGTGCAGAAGGGCTGTGAAACAGTCTGGAGAGCAGAGCCACATGAGATAGGAAAGGTAAAATTGAAGAGGCTGGAATGTTGGGACAGAGGTCTTAGAGATTAAATAGGCAAAACATGAACAAAAAAACCAAAAAATACTCCAACCAAAAGGGTTGGATTATGGCAGGTCTGCCACACTGAAAATCAACTCCAGGGAGCAGCAAAGGTGAACCCTTTGCCTCCTAAGAGACAAAGTCTGGTCTTCAGAAAACACATGGTGAGGATTCTGCTGCTGAGATTACCAGTGGTTCCTCAATCGGCTCTGCTGGGTGTAGAGTTGATAAACGATATATCCATAAGTACTAGCTTTCTACTTTTAATTAGCATACACCTTGTTTACAATGCCTGTTTGTGCAAAGTGCCCAAACAAAAGGCTCAAATCAGGGATGGTTATAAGAGAGAACTTTCTGGTGCAGATGCCTGCATGCCACATACCCCATTTTTCTCCTGGTATCAGCAGCATTCAGCTCATCTTTCCTGGGAGCTGCTGTGAGCAAAACAGAGCACAGGACCATGTGTTGCTATCATCAGCTGTCTGCTGCCCTTGACAGCGTCTGGCTCTGACTGCACTTTGCATGAGCATTGCCTTCAAGCTAGCTAGTTTGCATGCTGCTGGCAATGCAGAAGCTGGTTATCACAGACTAGCAGGGTTCTTTTGCATCTGTCACCAGAGCTGTCCACTGGACAATATCAGCATGATTGCATTACACAAAGTGAAGCTCAAGTGCACATTAACATATAGCCCCTGCTCCAGGCTCTGGACTCTATTTGGATTGATTATCAAGTTTAAATTGATAAAACTTGGTATTGAAAAACTGCAAGGATACCTGGGCAAGCAAATGGGAATAATAAATGTACTGTTCAAGTAACTTGGTGAGGTACCTCTGACCTCAGGAAACTGAGCTGCAAGCTAGAGAAACCAGCAGCTCCTCTCTACCTAGATCCTAAACGTGCTGTCTGATTCTTATTTCATTCCCATCTCAAATATTTAAGGTACATATTTAGCAAAACTCTTCTTGGGCATTTGACTTAATAGAATTCAGTTATTTAAGTGGAGTTGTCATCTTATTGTGATCCTAATTATCACATGTAAGTGTAAACAATCTATTTTTTACTTAACATCTGGGTGAAGGGTTGCTTCCCACACTACCTGCATATTAACTGACTAGTTCCACCATATTGGGGATGTTATTAAATATTTTCCACCCTCAGCAGATGGTAGTTCAGTCACTACCTTATAATAGATAACCACAAATTATTGGAAAACAAGCTAAATCAAGAATTCTCTTATGCAAAATAGCTAAAAATTTGCACTGTCCACTATCATGAGCTCTTTACTGTCAAAATGATGAAATAGATCTACACAGAAAGGGAGAATTGCTTGCTGCTGCTTAAGCAGCACATAAATCAATTGAGAGTAGACTAAATTTCACACATTCCTCCTATTTTAACTCTACTGGACTACAACAGTAGAGGACAAGTAGGACAATGCCGTTGTCTAGAAATCAAGTCCCTGCTGTGTTTGGAATTGACTATGTCTCTGCAAATTTAATCAATTTACTTCAATAGAGGTACCACTAGAAAGGATGAATACAGCAACACATTTGTGCAAGAAACATTTCCCTTCCACTCACAGACTTGAGCTTTATAAAAACAAACACCCAAAAATATTGAAAGTGCAAAACTAAACCAACAATCAATACAATCAAAATCCAAACTAGGGAAATTATAGATTTGAAGAAAGGTAGAATGTGGTTGATTTGTGGAATTTTTCCTTAGAAAACTTTTATATTGTTGATTACTGTGATGGAAAAATACTTTAAATTAAAAAAAAATCAGGCCATGGTTTCCTCCCTTTGATTCTCACACTCTCACTGCTGAGCAGATCTTTAATTGCACTTTATTGAATGTGTGGTCAGGCTAATCAGGAATAAAAGAGCCCTGAGTGAGATTTTGCCCTTTGAAAACTAGTCTACAAATTGTTTTAGCACAGCTTTCTAATATATCAGGGAAGGGGAAAGGCAAAGGAGAACTATTTGAAGGTAATTTGGTTTTAATACGCATTAACTACCAGCACAAATACTTAAGGGAGGATATGTTCTCTTTTCTGAAACAGTATTTCTACTTCATCAGCAATGAGAAGCCAACTGAAAATGTGAGAGGGAAGATGGGGCAGCATGGAAAATGGAAAAGAAAGAGAACTTCTGCTCTAGTATTGTCTCAGATTCTCTGAGCTTCCTGATGTTCAAGGTGGTTGACTAGCGCTGCCAGTCGTGGCGATAATGAAGCCTTCATGGAGGCCTATTTGCAGTCAAGGTTTTCTGGATGTCAGGAAAACCAAAGAGGAATGATATCAGAATTTGAGAGGGTGCATACTAAAGAGGAGTGTAGTTAAACAGAAAAAGAACTAACAGAATTGACACCAAATAGAAAGCAAGTGAAGAGAGGATGATGGGAATGAAGCAAAACTCAGAGAATTCTATCAGACAAATTTTCACAACCCCTGACACTCAAGTTCTTCCCACAGTAGTTTCAAAAGCTGAAATTTTAAACTGTAAAAGATGAAATATTTTAGTTGTCAATAATTAATTTTTTAAAAGTTGTTAAAATGGAATGGAAAGTTTCATTCAGATTTTATAATGCCATTTCCACCTTTCTGAATCATTAGTAGTTTCAGTGGGTTTCTTTTCCTCTCCTTGGTATGAGTATTTAGAAATTGTAATGACTTCTGTCATCTCTCTCCTCTGGGAATGTATGGTACCCTGCTCCTGCCACTTGGTGGTAATGGTAGGAGATTGGCAGCAGTGAAGCTTACATACCATTTTTCACTTCACTAATTTTTCAAATCCAGTGCTGCTGAAACTCAGAGTGGTGTTATAAATGGAGATACAGATAGGAGGAACATTTCTGACTGTGTGTTCTGTACAGTGACCATCTCCTCCACAGTGATTATAGTCACCATCCTGGAGATGTTGTTCTAGAGAACAATTTTTACTGACTGACAGAAGGAGGATTAAGGGATTTCAGTTGGCTGTTTAGGCAGCTGTAGGTTTCAGACATATTTATAGGTATATTCTACCCTACAGTTGCAAAACCTCTGTGATTACTTTTGTTACACATTGACATAAAGAGTTTTTAATTTCCTTTGTAGCCACATGGCATAGCATTTTTCTACTTCATTATCTTTTCAAAGAACATCCCCTCTCTCCATGGGTTCATGGACAAATATCCTTGTCAGAGATAGGTTCATTACAATTTTAATTATTTTCTAATTGTATGATATTTCCTCTCATTTTTCCCCCCTAACTGATGAGTTTCACATTTCCTCTTGACCTGATCTTAAATCCACTATAATTATTTCTATAATGGTACATTGTATTAAAGCACTTTCCAAAGTACACTCTAAGAGAACCTGTTTGTGCATGTGTGTGTTACATACGCAAGGGTAACCTTGGCTGTAAGAGCTCTTTAGACAGAACTATTTCAAGATCTATTGAAAAGGTGTGGTTTTGTTATGGGTAATATTTTACAATTGTGAAATAGGCTACATGTCTCCACATGTAACCGCACTTGTATTCAGCATGTCTGCAGGGGAGGATAATCACTTTGCATGCTCAATCACAACACTTCCATCTGCCAGAGAGCGTGTATATGCACTCATTTGAGCAACAAACTCTTACTCTCAAAGGTAGTAAAATATACCACACCAATACAAGCTTATGATGCTGTCAGACACAGGGATTTTAAAAAACAAGGACTGGCATTTTAATCTGTTCTTTTACATTCACCGTGTCACCACTAGGTTTTTTGTGCTTTGAAAGGATTGTGCACATTTGAAGTATCTCTTATTTAGTCTTAAATATAAATATTCCCATACCTTCCTGTTTTATCTCATGTTTTCTATTGTTTTGTCCCTGTGAATGCAAAAGTACATGCTTCTTTTCTATTAAACTATGTGGTCTGTGTCATTTTAAACTGAAACTACAAAATCTGTATTTTGCTGTCTGAGCAGGTTTCTGCTGCTATTTATGAAACATCTTGCAATTGGAATTCAGTAATTTGCCTGAGACCAGAATTTCTTTGTCAGGTGAACACTTCCCCAGGATAAGACTTGAAAAGTTGTCTGCTTTTCCAGAGTATTTAAGGATTTGAATTAATAGTTTTGAAACTCAGCATTGTGTCAATCCCAGATGAATATTGCTCCTGCAGGAAAAAAAAATGCTCCCTATGAATTGTGCACTACTCTGGAAAGCTGTCAACTCCCATTCAACATCAACCAGGACTCGGGTGACCTTTGATTAGCCTCATGTCACCCTCCAGTTAAATGAGTTAGTAGCTATTAAAGCTGATACACACAACCTACCTTGCATTATAAAGAAGTATTTAGTATTTATGCAGCTGTAGACAGCTTCTAATACTAGTGTACAAAGATACTCAAACTATAATGATTTTTCCACTTATATAAAGCTCCTTCTTTCATCTGATTACTTGCGGCAGTGGTGAAAAAACAACATTTATTTCAATTATAGCATTTAAAATAAAGATTGCGTTGACCTTACTGCATGTCACTAACTACTTTTTATTTGCAATTCCGGCAATGCTTAGAATATTATTAATATGGAATTTAGAAGTGTGGCAGAGGGCAGGCAGGCACTGAGGGCAGAAATTTCATTTTGTGTATACTGTTTTCTCAGTCCTCAATATGGATTCCTGTGTTATGTCCTCCATAACACCTTCTTTCTTTTAACCTGCAAAGTTCTGCAGTGAGAAGCAATGTGCAAAACACTAAATGGAGGGTACAAAACAAATGCATAGACCAGATAATGAAGGAAGGCTAATGTTCTGTTATTTCTAACTTAGAACAAAACACTGAAAGTGCTTTCCTACTGAGAAGAAAAATAGGCAGATACAAACGCATGCAAAAACAAAGGTAATGCTGCAATTAAGCCATGAAGGGTCGGTGTGTTTCATTGTCTCTGACGGTGGCCAGGAACATATGTCTGAGGGGTAGTACGAAACAGCACAAGCATGCAGGGAGAGATGTTTTCCCTGAACAGTGGAAAGAGTCCAGCTTCAGCAATCTGTGATTCTGGACATCCTTAGAGCATGGTACCAGCAATGTCTCAGAGATGGAGATATTCTTGAGGCACAGAGGCGCATTCCACACACTTCTATCTCAACACTGGTTTTTATTTTTTAATTTTTTTATTTTTAATTTTACTTCTCTTTTGACACTGGACACATTGTTTTTCTTCCTTAGTCAGGGTGACTGCCCTCTGGTCCTCCTCCCTTCTTTTCCCCAACTTCCAGATGTCCTCTTTTGAGAAGAGTGGGTTAGGCACACCAACACACTCTCTGCTGGGATTCCATGCTGTACTGCATTCCCCTTGCAGTTCCCCCACAGGAATCAGGTATCTGAAAACCAACCACTCACCACAGCAGTCACTGTGTAAAAAACACAATTTATATACAATATACATAATAATTTTTACTTAGCTAGTGATTAGGTCTGGAGGCAACTGAAACCAATAAACCATGCTTCCCTAAGGTTTCCTAAATGCTTCTCTAGGAAAGCTGCTATATACTCTACTTGCACTGGATCTATTAAGAGACCTAAAAATGGGCTTGAAGTCCTGTTTATTTTTACCTCTAGAAGTTCCTTAAATCAGGAAGCCCAGAGCATATTTTTCAGTCTGGCATCATGAGGTATCTGCCCTAAACCCAGGAGTCCAGCTTAAGGCCACTCTCTGTAAGTGTAGTTATTTCAGTCTCAGCTCTAAAAATATTCTGAACTGCAATGCCTGCCTCCCAGATAAACATATCTTCTCTGACTCCTTCCAGCTATTCTGGTTTGTAGGCATTCATAAAATACTTACTCTGCCAGACAGGAAACATGACCTTAGTGTTTTATGGTTAGGGTGTCACAAGACAGAAAGTAAGCACAGCTTACAGGAATGACTGCTGAAAATAGTGAATCGCCATTCAGACCTTTGCTACCCCTAAATAATTTTATTAAGCAGTTTGACTGTTCTGCTAAGCATTTTCCTTAATATTTTCCAGAGCAATTAATTTTCAGCACTTAATTTTCATTTAGCTTCCTCTGGGTGTCTACATGTCACAATCCAAGACACAAGTTTGTCCTCATCCCCTTCTATTTCAGCTGAAGGGGAAAGATATCTTTCTGCTAAAGATATCTTAATTTTTTCATATTGGTCTTTCTCTCAAAAACCAGAAGAACTTAATACTCCCAACCATATTATTGATTTTCAGTTCTCCCAGCTATGAATTAGTTTTGCTATTAGACGTAAAAAAATCAGCTTTCTTCTGCTGTTGTACATTTCCTATTTCTGTGCCAATGCAGCAGGATAAAACTCTGCAAAGAGCTGGTTTTAGAGCTGGTTATAGCAGTTCAAAAGGAAAAAGAGACAATAATTACCTTTAGCCAAGAAAACTCTCTAACATGAATGGAAGAAGTGGAGAATACTCCCAAAGGTACTTCTTTGTGACACCTGGGTTGAACAAAATCCTTAAGCCCGGAATCTACTCTGCTGTTCTGCACTTTCTTCTTCTGTTCTTCATAGTTACGATTCAAATGACCTTTGTTTCTCCAGAGTATGTTGTTACTTCTGGGTTGTTTCTCCAGTGTATGGTGTTACTTCTGGGTTCTCTGATAGTTTTGTGGTTTTAATTAACAGAAGTCTTGTATTCCCCAGACTAGGCTGGACAACTCATGTTTCATTAGGAGTGTGATGTCAGGTGCATTTTGGCACCTCTGTTGTGATTTAGTTGGTTCTTGTTTGCTGTTTTTATAATCTGATTTTTTTACCTGTACTTCAAACACCAAAGTTTTTCCAATATTATGTCAAACAATTTGACTTTACATGTCAGCATGTGATGTTGAAGTGGGACCTTGTGAACACCTGTGTAAACTGTTCCATCTCATAGCTTTTTGTTCTGAAATTTCCCTGTGGAGTTTTAGACACTTTGGGAAATTATATGTAGACATCTGTAATCTAGATATTTTCACCTGAGCATTTTCACTCTTTTAGCTGAGGAAGACACACAGGAACTTTTAAGCCACCACTAGTCTAATTTACTTTGGAAGTCTTGTAGAAGATGGGGTGAGATGCACTTTAAAAGTGCTTATTCCTCTGAATTGCCTAGAGAGGAAACTAGGTGAGACTATGTTAGATTAATATCAACTTTTAATACTTTTGCCTTTTTCGATCATAAAAACGGAGACTCCCACCAAATCTTCAGGAAACCCTTGATTATTTTTTTTTTGCAGAGATTTTCTTTTATTTCATGCTCCTCCACTTTTCCTTTCAATATTTTCCTGAAATTCACATTTAAGAAAATGTCCTTCCTGAGGTCTTCTATAGTTCCTTGAGGCATGATATTTCTTCTGCCATCCTGCAATTTTGCTCCTTTTCTGCTGAAATACAGTTGTGTAGCTTCAAACACACTGGCCCGAAAGGTGGTTAGTTTTTTTTCTCAGTTCCAATCTCTAGCTTGTATCTCCATGTCTTTCTCACTCCCTAACCTGTCCCTCCATTCAAAATAGAATTTCCTAGTGTACAGTTCTGATTTAGATTTGCACTGTGCCTTTTCTTTTACAGCTCCTTTTTACTCCTTAAATTTGTATTCATTTCAGCAGGGAAGGTCTGTGACAGCTGCTGTTTCTTGCTTCCCAATGTGATCTTGAATCTTTGACAGAGAATCTGAATTTTATGTTCACACAAATGCGATTTATCCCATTTTTTTACTGTGACATTTGAAGAGTTCTGTGTGTCTCTGTGTTGGTATGAGAACAACAAGGAAAAAAACATTATTTGGCCAACAATGTCTGAGACCCAATACTCTTTCCATGTTCTTATATGTTTCTTTGACATGGTACTGGTGTGTTAAAACCCTCTATGAAACCTGAGACAAAATATAAGTGGTTGGTATTCATCTGAATGCAAAATACTTCTGTCCTGCTTCCTCACTGGGGCAATGACTGACTGAGTCACACTATTTTGAGATCAGGAATATGATGCTTTGATTCCTACCCAAATACTATGTATTCTGTAGAGTGTGATATCATGAGCATCACCTCCCCTAACTGCTTATCTTGACTTCTGCCTAAGGAGCTGAGATAATTATTTTTATAAGGTACTTTTTATCTGGAACCACTGCCTCTTATGTCAAGGGTTTCAGATTTACAGTTTTCTATCTTGTGGCATGATTTACAACCTCTTTACCAAGTTGGCTTTTTTTTTTTTCAAAGACTTCACCCTCAGACCTGACAACCATGAAGCAGATGAACAGAAGAGGATTGGAGTGAATGTGAGTGTCCTACCCCACATTTACAGGAGAGAGTTGATGGGGCAGGGAATTTTAGTGCAAGGACAGTTAATGAGATGATGGAGGATCAATCTGTTATCAGCTGATCCTGAAAGCTGATCATGGGAAAAGAAGGAATTCAAACTGGAAAAAAAAGACACAGTTATAGCACGGCTATACTTTACAGCATAACTCTCAGGTATGTGAGAAACAGAAGTTCATGTTACTCCAAACAGATGAGAAATCAAATTTGCATAGGCAAAGCCCTGTGTGAGAGAAAAGAGTTATTGAGTTATCAGGCTCAGTCCCTCCTCTGACAATATTTTGAGAAAGAGTTCAAACGGATGACGAACTTTTACAATGAGTTCATAATTTAAGCCTAAGCAGTGCTAAAAATAGTCCAGAATCCCAAAACTTAATCTTTGACTCTGAAGTATGAGTTCTGTCAGCAATATTGCAGGCAGCTTCTCCTAGGTGCTGCATGGAGTTAAGATGCTGGGTTATGAATGGGAATTACACTGGTATGAGTAGGAATGCCATGGTCCCAGGAGAGGCAGAGATGACTCAACTGGGATTTCCCAGGAGATTTCTTTTAGCAAGGCACATCCCTTCCTCACCTCTCAAGAAAGATGGAGGGGCCATCACTGATGTAAGATTTTGGCTTGACTGCTATATTTCTTTTGTCACAGTGTTTAGTATGTGTGAGACCTCTAAGAAAGTCATCTCTTTAAAGGTTTGGTAAGAATATATTAATTTAAGGAAAAACACACATGGTTTTGGGATATTTTGAAATACCCTTGGAAAAAAAGGATGATGCATCTGCTAGGTGTATGACATTGGATAATCATTAATGGACTTCAGCGTGAAAATAAAATAGAGGGGAAAAGAAGAGAAATCTGGGGAAGAATATTATGTTTCAGATACAGTCAATGACACTGATAATTTTTCAAATTTCTGTGTCTGATAATGACCACTCTTGAAAGAAATCTCTGTTCCCTGTGTTCACTTGTATTTAGAATTGCTGAGGCCTATAAGAATGGCAGTTTTTCTGCAAAATACAATGAAAAATAGGTGGAAAATGGAAATATTTGTCATTAAAATTTTCACAAAAATGTGTCCCTTACATCAACTACCTTTTTAATTTCAAATTGTATGGCTGACTCTGACATAAGCTGTGAAATCATTCTTTGTGTAAATGGATTCCCCTCTGCCTTCTTCCTTCTTCAATTGAAATAAATCTTCCATTGAATCATTTGAAAGGATGGAGTTTAACATTTTTTGACAATTTGAGTACTTCAGGCTGCTTTCTTTAACAACTGAAAGAATGGAGCTTTTGGGCTGACAGACAAAAATATCACTACTATATATTAATACAATTAAATATGTAAGAAATAAAATAACTGCCTCTTTGCAGTAAAACTCCTCCACTGATGAGCGGTGAACATGAGCCATATAATTTTCAGATATAGTCTTCCAGATAACTCTTTCTTGGCTAGCTAAATTTTGGCATGCTAAATTCACAAGCTGAAGATTCACAGAAGGCTGTAGAAGCAAGACAGAGACACTTGGAAACCTAAAATATAATGCCGAGTTGCATTACACAACCTCTGTAGGAAAATTGAAAAGATTAGAATATCAGAGCAAGGGTCCTACACACCCAATACTGAAAGAAAACTTCAGGAGTGGAAAACAGCTCTTTTTTCTTTAACCTTTTGAAGCATGGAGGGCATTCATCTAGCATTTTGCACTTTCATTGTTATTCCTTCTTTTTCAATTATGTTGAATTTCCATAATGCTTCACTGTGACATTTCCTTAGCCTCAGCTTTCTTATAAGCATCTCATTCTTCCAGAAAAGAAATCACAGATAAAGTGGAAAACTACCAGCAAGGTTTTATACCAGCAGCTCTGAGTATGGGAAGGAGCTCAGCAGAGAAACACAGCATTTGGCCGAAGAAACACAAAACAGGTGGTTATAGGTCAGTTCACGTTCTTGTTAGACCAAATTACCTTAAAAAGCAATCCCACAGTGCTTAGTTTCTCAGCACATCCCATCTATAATGTCACCAACTGCACTTTGGGCACCAAGTAGTTCAGCTTCAGGTTATTGACATCAGTTAGAGTGATCTAGCTGATGCCACCTGGGCAGATTTTAGGCAGTTCAAAATTCTCTTTTAAACAATAAGTCTACTTCAAAATGAAACTCAAGCTCTTTTTTCTTCCACAAACTGTCACAGGCACTGTTGTCTTTGCTGTTGACGCAAGTAAATCACTGGTATAGGACAAGAATAGTAATCAAGTGGGTTATGAAAACCCTTTAGGAGATACACCCCTGATTACTATTCTTCAGAAGGAATCATAAGATTATTGGTCTAAAGGAAACCATTAACACATTTGGATGCTGCAATTTAAAACTTAGAAATTATAACATCTGTAGCCATTCTCCTACTGTTCTCCCTCATCATTTTCCTACCTCCCTTTCCCTACTGTGAATTGGGACCAATACAAAAGGTAAAATGACAACAAAGTGCTCATCATGAAAATGCATACAGGGCAATCTCTGGCAGCAATGCCAGCTCTTCCAACTTGTTTTACTCTGTCTGCAATCATTAAAGGTTACTTTCATCCATCTAAGTCTAGAGAAAAGAACAGTCTTCATAACTATTAACCTCAACTTCTTTCAGATCATGCTCGTTCTCCTGAGTGGAGCACCAGATCAGTGAAGCAACCCATCAGTGCTGTGCAGTAAAAGCCACCTTGCACTATGGAATGCATTTTGGCTCGCTGCACTGGCATAACGTAGTGTCTTTAAGAACAAACAGAAGCAGCTGACTCCTTAAAGGGCTACCTAGTCATAAGGAGTCCTGGTCATCATCGTCCCCTTTCTAGCCCACCTTTTCACACAGTGGTTTGTCCCCCACCCTTCACCTATAGTTCAGGGAAAAGGGTGGATTTAGGCATTCTTTGCACACAGCCATCTGAGTTTATGGAAGGTGAGCTCTTTCTGAGCTGATCTAAAATGCAGTTATTTCTGGTCTGGTTCTGCTAAAATATTCTACTTTATCCTTTGGACCTGCAAAATATAATAAATCTGTTTTTTTCAAATCTACTTTCTGTATTGGTTCCCCGCCAATCTATCAGATAAATGCAAGGGAAAATACCGAAAATACACAGCAGATAGTTGGAGAGGAAAATTGCAGCCCTTCTGAGAAAAAATGGCAGCTTAAATGTTCTCAGTCTAAAACAAAATTTGTCAGGGGTTGCTAATATCATGTTAACCTGCTGACCAGTTTACTTCCTGTAGTTTCTCCCACCTTTCCTTCTCTAGCACATAATCCATCATTCCACTAATATTTATATTTTTCTTTTCTCTTTGTTCTTTTATCTGTCTTATTTTCTCAGGGTATTTTTTGTTTGTTTTTAAGATTATGAGATCCTGAAGCACAAGTGAGAAGCTCTCTTCTGTGCTAAGTATTTGCTGCTGCTAGCAACAGTGAGGAGAGCTGGTGAGAACACTTTGAACCAATCATGTTTCTGAGGATTGGGATTAAGTGTCCAGTAAAAGAATGAGACAGAAACCTCATCTTTCCTATCTAAAAATGGATATCTTCAATGCAGCTCCATTTAATGATTTTTTTTCAGACCTTACAAGTCACTTTCTTCAAAGAAATATTCAAAGTTTTCACAAAATTTATATTCTTTTTGTTATATCCAAATAATATTTACAAGTAATCAAATAAGTGTTCTTTATTGATGTTTTGTTCTTATCTAATCTTTATGGATTTTTTTAAATTATTGTCTAATATTTAGGTCATAATTTAAATTTCAAATCATGTATTTTTTAAGTATCATGATGAGACATCTGTGACTAGTTCTTTGAAATTATTCACATTTTTTCTCACATTGGCTTTGCTCTGTTCAGGAAGAGGTAAGAGGCCTTTTGAATTTCTTTGTTGAAATCGTGGGTCCTTTGAACATTTGCATGGCTGTGCTCAGTTTCAGTACAGCAACAGCTTCACTCTTCATCTCTCCTCCTTTTTCTCTCTCTCCTTAGGAAAGTGATGATCATTCCTACAAATTTACCTGTGTCTGTTTACTGCATGGTGAAAACTCTTCCAGGGCCCATGGAGAAGCCATTCTACAAGATCAGGTGTCGCAGAGACACCTGTGTACTGTCACAGCAATGAGTCAGCAGTGCCTAGGCAGCCAGAAGGGCTAAGCCTAAACCTAACCCTTACCCATGGGGATATAATAAGATTTTTTAAAGAAAAATATCGCATTATTTGAGACATGAAAAAATCATGAGAACTAACAAAATTGCCCTGTTTGTTTTGGTTTCCATCAGCCATATGATGCTTTTTCTATTTTCCTACCTTACTGTGGTATTACAAGTTTTTTTCACAAAATGTTTGCAATTCACATTGGGATGTTGAGACAGAATGCAAAATCTGTACTTTTATAAAGAATGAGTGATTATAAAAGTTTAAATTAGAGAAATTATGCATGCAAACTTCCATGAAGCTTTTTAATAGAGTACTTAATAGTTTAATTCTTTATGCCTGAGTGTGAGCTACATAGCTTTTTATGATATCATTTATTTCACCTGTACATGCAATGTTCTACTCTTTACATAAAATGTACATGTTCTTAAAATAAACCTGACCTCTCAGTGACTCACTGTTAAAACTAGAAAGTTTGAAAACATGTTGATATGGTAAGCTCTTTGAAAAAAACAACAAACAAAGAAATAAGCAGGGAGGAAAAGTTGTGTGGCTTGCAGACTGATCAGTATGAAAGAGCTGCTCATTTGCCCTCAGCATTGCTATGTAGCCTTGTGTTGCCCTCTGGCCAGCAATCAGAGCAAGCAGATTCTTGAAACTTCTGCTTCGCTGCACCTGTTCCTAGTGCTGCCGTGCACAGAAAATTAGTACTCTTGAAATAAATGCAGTAAAAATAAATAAGAAAAAAAGTGGAACAGGTGTTCAGTTTAATTTTAAATATTGATGTTGAAAGTTTCCTTCTCTCCAGACAATAAAAATTAACCAGTGTTCCACCAAACCATTAGATTTTCCCTGAGTAAACCTTTAGATCTTTAAATGATTACACAGAGATGTATTTCCATGTGTCACATTTTTCAAAAGTCTATGGATGTTTTTTAAAAGATTTTTTTTCTTAAATAAATATAAATAGATCATGTTATTTAGAGGCGAACAACAGAACTATTTTAATTAGCTATGACTCAATGGAAGCAAACCTACACAGACGTAGATATTAAAAATAGACCTACTGTATGGTCATATTAGGTTTAATATTTTGTGCAGGTACAATCTTAAATTAAGATTAAACCTGCACTATTTGGATGCCTAGTGTAAAATCTGTTTTAACAAAACTTGCATCCCTGGATAGCCAGTGACAGATCTTATTAACCTTCTCCTACACTGACTACCCTTGCTTTCTGCATAAAGCAGGCTCCTCTGTAAGCCTGAGGTAGAAATTCCTGCTTTGGGGGACCTCTCTGTGTCCCTTAACTATTTTGGGAGAATTGTGTCTTTGCAGAAGTCAAGGGCATTTGAGTCAGGAACCTGTCTTCCACTGGGAGCTTACAGGATGAATAGAAAACTGCTGGTCCAGTCTGAAGAAAGACATTAGGTAAAGAGGGTGATGCTGCATTTTCAATACTTGACTTTTGTATTAGAGGAGTTCCCAGAAATGGAATCTCTCTTTCCCAGCGTTCATGGCACCCTCTCAGCAAGCATCTGCCATCCCCAGGATGAGCAGCAGGCAGCTTTATTCTCAGCATGAGTGTGTGCTCTCCCCACAGCTCTCCTCACAACCACAGCACTGTGTGTAGCCTTATGAGGCCCGTCAAGCAGCACTTCCAAGAGGCACAAATGAACCTCACTCCTACAAGGCAGCTAGGCCATGTGTTTGGGGACAACAGGAAAAAAGGGTCCTGGCACATATTCCTAGCTCATGGCCGTATTTGGTTTGCAGTCAATTGTGCACTAAGACAAAACTTATTTGCATTGCAGGGTGCTTTAACTGCCTGCAGGGTCAACAACAACATCTTAAACCCAGGAAAGCTTTAACTTCAGCAGGGGTGAAGCTGTGGGTGTGATGTAGGTCGGCTGAACCTGGATCATAGCAGAGTTTTAGAGGGTTACAAGAAAAGACATGGCCAGCCAAGCTTCCGTGGCTCAGGCTCAACTGAAGACCCTTGAGATGTGGGTGGTGGAGGGACAAGCACTGGAAAACAGGCATCCTTGACTGTCCTTAAGGGCTTGCCCATTTTAAGACTTCTAAATCTTTAGTTTTGTCCAACTTTAAACCAACTCAGTGGCTAAAACATACTAGAAAGCAGCCCACAGGAAATAATTCACTGCTGGGTAGAGGTCTCACAGATGACTTTGGCAGATCACATCAAGGCAAGCTACTTTTTCCCAAAGGCAATGCTGTTGGGTTAGCTAGGTTCATTATCCCTACTGAAGAATCACTTTGCACAATATCACTTTGGGTTGTAGTCTTCGGTTGGACAGATTTAGGGCAAAACATCTTTACACAATTTCACACTGGGCTGTGA
Source organism: Melozone crissalis (assembly GCF_028551555.1). NCBI lineage: Eukaryota > Metazoa > Chordata > Aves > Passeriformes > Passerellidae > Melozone > Melozone crissalis. Next base: position 28,591,511 of record NW_026535782.1, on the reverse strand, counting down.
GGGTGAAAGAAGGCCCTAACTCAAAGGAAAAGTAATTTTTAATCTTCACAGTGAATCACTGATTTTAACAATGACAGCTGCTGTGCACACTTTGTCAGCCTGAAGTTACACTGCAAAACCACTGTGACATTCAATATTGCAAGTCAGATTCTGGCTATGGCAAGACACAGCCCTGACATACAGGGTAGAAAATTTTGTCCCCATATGCTTCTCTGCTGGAAGATTGAATTTTATCCCTGTGAAACAGTTGACAAAAAAAAAAAAAAAAAAATCAATAAATCTTTAGTTCTAAAGGTAATTTTCTGGCACCAGAGAGGAAGGATGTCTAGAACTCATGTAAACATCACTTGTCTCAAACAAGAAACATTATCTTTCTGAAACTAGTTTTGTGCCTAAATAACCAATTAGCAAGATTCAGGGTAAATTTCCTGTATTCCTGAATTTGAAGAAGGACCTGAAATTGTTGTCTTTCTGTTTTATGCAAGTGTCTTAGCCATTAGATTTAGGGGTATTCATATTGCAAATTAAAATAATATTTAAATGTAACAACTGTTTAATATTTAAATAAAAGAAAGGCTACAGAAATCACAATAATGCATAACACAGATATGTCTGAATTTCAGCTGTTGTTTCAAGCTAGTCATGTTAACAAATATATCTATACATTAAATTATTCTGGTATACACCTGGGAGGAGAGTACACATCACATAGAAATCAGGAATTCGGTGCTTTGAAAAATGCCCAGTCTGGTTGAACTGGTTTGGAAACTGCACTGGATACAATTCCACTAGTATAATGATCAAGAGAATATTGAGCTTGAAGATCCAGCTGGGTCTATGTCATAACTGTGTTCTGCCAGGGTTTATGCAGTACATGAGTGGAAAACCCAGATCTGCCATTAGGAAAGGGTCAACATTTAAGTGCCAAAGTGTTTAAATCAAGTCTAGGATTATGTAGATTATGACAACGTACACAACTTATTTATTAAATTGTTTATTTTATCTATTTATGATCCTTATTCTAGGATATTCAAGAGAAGCAACTTTCTTAACGTAGCAAAGTCTGACTCTGTTCTTCTAAAAATGCCCAAGATTATGCCAAAATTTACAGCTGTGGGGGTTCTCTTCTGCCAGTTCCCATTATGGCTTTATCATCAGCCTTGTCATTTTCCTTACCACGCTACCCTTTGATGATAGCGTTTGTCTTCTCAGATTAATTTCTTTTTGGTGCTAATTACATACAGTTATTTTCAGCCTTACAAACTAATCAGTACAATTGAAAAGAAGCACCAAGATCATTGGCATTCTGAAAATTATGGCCTCAGACAACTGCATCCCACCTGTAAATTTACCTGAAAACTACCTTTTCCCCTGTGCCAGACTAAATGCTTGCTGAGTATTACTGATCTCCTTTTTCTGACATTCAGAAACTTTCTGGTTCTGAATCTATTTTTATTCTTGGGCAGATTAAAACTGTCATTTTCTGTTGAATCTTAAATATGGATGACTTCACATTTTATCATCCTGATTTATTCACCAATGCAAACTCAACACACTTAAAAAAAAAGAGTTTCTTATTTTCCACATGCATATTCATTAGCAGGTGGAAAGGATCATACACAATCACAGTGCTTACTGAGGCAATTTGCCTGCATCTGCCCACTTTTTATTGTTTCAGGTCACCTATCGTTTAGAATTATTTCTGTCCCTGCTGTAGCACAGAACACCCTGCTTCATTAAATGCCATCCGTACATATAATGAAAGAGAAAGTCCTTCAGAGCAAGGAAGATGCCAAAAAGAAGGAAATAATTTATTAAAAATAAGAAAACAAACAAAAAAAACCTACTAGAGATCAAAGGGGAACTTGTGACAAATGACTGACAGTGATGCTGCCATGCCTGAACTGTTTCACATTGGCAACATTGGAGGCGGTTTCTGCCATCTGTGTTTCCAGGTGGGAATGAAGGACATCAGAGAGAGGGATCTCTGGTGCTGAAGAGCAGAAAGTGTGTTGTGGGCAAGAATGGTAAAAAATTGCTCGGACAGCCAGAATAAGCTCTTCTCAGGGTAAAAAGGAGAGGGTACAGTTTTGTTGTTTAGCACAGAACACAACCCATTCTATCAAATTGCTTTGGGCATTTATTTAATATCTGATTGCCTAAGGCCAGCCATCTACTGTTCTTTACAAGCAGACATTAAAGACTCTGTAATGTTCCACATGCACTGTGGGGCCTCTAATCCCTTCTTCCTGTTTATTTTGTTGGGTTTAAGTCCACTGGTTTTAGTGAAACCACACTGGCACAGCACTGGAATAAGACAGGACTTTATGGTGTCATAAAAGCTGTCCACCCCACAAGGTACCATGTCAGCTTGTGCATACACTATTTTGGTGCTTTCATGCTGAATAGGAATTGTAGTTCACCTTTTCTCTAATTATTTTCCAAACTTCAATTGAAAGAAGAATCTATCATTCTGAATACGAATAAGCACTAAAAATAAAACCACAGAGAAAAAAATACACCCTTCGCTTTTCTCTCATTTAGAAGAGATTTTCTGACTTCCTTGTAATGGGCAAAAATGCACTTTCTCAGCTGTAATGGGAACAAATTTACTCGACTATTTACAGCACACCTGGTAACTTGCTGTGCCAAGAAATCTTTTGGAGGAAGGATTTTTTTTCTGAGATCCACATTTTAATTCCCTGGTGTTTCTCTCTGGACTTCCTTGCTGTACAGAACAGATATTCTCTGTAATCACGTTTCTAATTATTTTTTTTATGAGCAGGGAGAAGTCACCACATTTTTGATTGGATGAACAAAATTTAATATTAGTTAACCCACCTTATTTCCTGCTTCAGGGAGCCATTAGATTTAATGGAGCAGTAATTCTGGCATTCCTGACTCAGACTGACAATCAGTTTCTTATAGTTACATTAGGAGCATACTCTGGGCTAGAAGATGTTCTGACAACTTGCATAGTTATAAATATATTGATTCACTCTGGTTTACCTTCCATGTATTTGTATTTAAAGAGTTGGCTTGAGTTTTCCCAATGAGATGTCGCCTCAATTTCACTACTTATTGTTTATATTATTCCAGTTTTTTGTCATTTGTCTCAGCATGGTTAAAGGATCAGTGGAGGGATCAGCAGACTTCAGACACCACCCCACAGGGTGTCCTTGCAGTTATGAACTAACTAGTCCATAATGCATAAGATAAACTACTTTGGAAATATAAGGTTGTCTTTTTTTCTTCAGGACAAAAAGGTACCAATCTCTAGCTGAACAATAATCTATAGTGCTTCTTTTAAAGCCTTTTCTGAACTTAGCTTTTGTTTTCCTGTTAGCAGTGATCTGCAGATATTTGAGGAACTGTTTTCCTTTTCTGAAATTTTTTAAGAATTACTTTTATCCTTAAGCAATAAATTCCATGGGACAACTTTTGGACATGACTTCGTTCACATTTATTTCAGGTATTGCACACCTGAACAGATAACACAGAACACGCTGTACTGCAATGGTGTACACCATGGTGGCTCTCTAGCTGCCACTGCTATTCTTAAAAATTACTTTTTTTTCTTTTCTATAGATTGATGAAGATTATTTTGTAGTCATATAATTATCTATTTGGTACTGACCTATTTCAAAAAGAGCTTTTACTCTCCTTGGGGTGAAAGCACTATTGCAAACCCAATAAGAAAGAATATTCTGAAATCTACTTTCTTAGCTTAAATAATTTTTTTGTACTGACAAGGGGCCTCTGCAGAGATTTATTATAGGACTGACTTATCTGCAACAAATTCATTAGAATATTAACCACTTGACCTATGTTATAGCCACTACCCAAGATGGCACAAAATTGACCTGCAAACTCCTAGAAGAATTACAAATGGAGCTGGGTCACAGATCATGGTAAGTGACCTGGGACTTCGCAAAACACTTTGAAATATTAGCTAATGTATTATGCTCATTGTTTTACTGAAGACTAGGCTCAGCAGGGGATGGAGATATTTTGCAACTGCAGTAGTCATAAAAGATTAATCATGACAGACAGCGTTGCAGTCTTTTCTAATATGTAGCAGGTTTTGAATAGAGCAATTTCCCAGCACTGATGAGACCAGACAAGAGTTAAAAATTGCCCCAATAGGAGCAATATTACTACCTATGTCTTGGCAAAGGGCAAAGGCCTGAATCTGGACTGAAATTCATTTATGTTGGGAGCTAAATATACATGGAAAAAGAAACTTTCAGACTCAAGAATCTAGCCTTGCAGCCTTCATTGCAGGCTGTTGCAGAAACCACAATTTCCTAGCCGATTTGCTTTGTTACTAGCAGAAAATCTGCCTTTCTTACACATCTCTGACAGCCTTGCACAGTTCTGTGCATGACTGTCAGAGCTGGTGACTGTCTATAGCATAGGCTGTTTATGTTTGAACCCCTGTCCTCCTTTTAGTATTTCATTTCTCTGAGTGCCTCGTTGATCTCTCTTTACTCAATTTAGGATTTAAAATACCTCTGAGACAGTTATTTTAGAGATTGAGCTACATTTTGATTTTGCTTTGTAAAATAAATGTAATAATAACATAAAACACTATTGCCAAAAGGGATGAGACTGCTGTTGGGAGTACAGCTTCTTCCAAGCTAATAGAGACCAAGCTATCACTTCCCATGCAGGGACTTTTCACTGAGTGTTTTACAAGACACAGACCTGACGTGTTAAAAGTCCATCAATGGATTTGTCTGCTTCCTGTGGGGGGGTTGAGTGTAGCTGGCCATGGAAGGCAGTGGGTCAAGGGCTTTTGGAGGGCTTGGGTTGCCATGGGCCATCACTCAGGCAGGGAAGGTTCAATTCTCTCAATTAATTCGTGTTAAGAACCTGTGATCTGGGCATTAAACCTATGCTAACTCTGTTGTTTGGCTATCCAAATTGCAGCTCAGCTTTGGACAGTCATTAAAATCTAGAGAGAGAATACTGAAGGTATCATATTTTAATTTTTTTAAATGTGTGGGGATAAGACTCACTATTTTACAGCCTCCACAGAGAAAGTGGAAGGCTATTTACATGATCTATTAGGGGTAAAAATCTCACTTTAAAGATTATTGCACAGGTACATTGATCTGCGTTTTGGAGGAAGAATATTACTTTCAAGAGTCTCAGAATTTGTGTTCTATTGCTCTTATGACATATCAGTGTGTGTAAATATGGAAGAAATTAACATTACTTAAAAAGGAGGGAACTGGATAGGATATCTTCTTCATGGCTTACTTCACTGGCTACCAACTTACCTGCCTTACAGCTGCTCAGGTCACAACATATCAAAGAAAAACTTCTTATGGCAAGACTAGGCATGATGACATCAATAGCATTATTTCAGGTCAACGTTTTCACAGTCAAGTTTATTTAAACAAATCTGCTTGATAGTCTCTACAGATTGACAACAATTACTGGCTGGTAAAAATAGGAGAACTTTCACAAGTTTCAGCTTTAGCACACCTAGTAGTGACCTGCACATTAAAACTTTCTCTATATATTTGAAGATAATAAGCTATTTAAGGTAACAGCAGCACCTTTTATCCCTAATGAAGAGCACAGTACTGACACAGTGCTTTCTCAAAAGTCTTTGGCTTCCTTGTTAGTACCTGATGCAATGTCTCTTTGTCACACAGTTCCTTCTCTCCCCATTAACAGTAGCAGCCCAGCCTGTCACACTATTTTTAAATCACAGATTTGCCATTTTCAAAGAAAAGAAAAAAATCTGCTAGCAGTGAATAGAATGGTTATCTGCTTTGATGTAAATGACCTGCTTTATTTGAAGTCTATTTATAAAAATGTATAAAACAAACTTAAAATTTGTATGTGATACTCTGTCTTTCAACTCTGAGATAATGATTTTTAGCTTCCTCCTGGAAATGAGACTCCTTTCTGCTGTCCCTTCTTTGTCTTCACCTGAAAATCAGCTTTCATAAAATACTATTCTGCATATTTTAATGGCTGATGTAATCAAGAAAATGCATAAAGTTGTAATTGAGCTCACTCACTTAAGGCTCTGCTACTGCAATTGCCGTCTAGATCCCAACTGCTGTCACAGCAAAAACACTGAATCGGTGATGATTTTCTCATTTTATCTGCCCACAATGGGTAATTGTAATTCTGTCCTGGTGGGTTTACTAAAAATGTCTTTGTGAAAGCCTCCTCCTCCATATGGTGACAGATAAGAGAATATGCTGTAATCCCTGTTCTTTGTACAGGGAGCAGCTTGCCACTTTGACAGAGAGAATGAACTCTCAAGGCCATTTTTTTATTGTTTATCAGGTCATTTTACTCTAGATTAATTTTCTGAACTATCAATTTCTTGTCCCTTTCATTTTCAGCACTCATCTACTGAAAATGTTTTGTTGTTCATAATGCAAAGAAGTTCTTACAGGAGTAAAAAATGTGTTTTCTATCTATATGACTTGACAGCAATCCTCTCAGAAACCTTAAGCAGTGTTGGGCTTCCATTCAATTCAAGATAGTGTGTGCAGAAAAGGCTCAATGTGCTATGTCCAATATATTATTACTCACCTAAACTGAGAAGTAAATCTCTAAGTCCTAAACACTAATCCTAAATATGAGTGTTCAATGTCCAAAATGCCCTGGGTGAATTCATGTTCCCTACGCATCTTTTCCCAATATTTAATTTCCCTTGTACACCTTTATCTTACCAGGTCAAAAACTCAGCACAAAATTAAACCAAGTATCATTTGCCAATCAGGCCAGGACCTAGATTTTTATAGATTGTCACCAGAGTAGTGTAAATCTGTGATCTTTACTAAATAAACTGGGAGCTTCCTCTTCAAAAGAGAAAAATAAGTCTGAGGAAACTCTTCATATACAGCAGAGTGGGTGTAACTCTTTGTTTAATTCTGTCACCTGCTGAGGAGATTCAGACCAGACACCTTGTCAGCCCCTTTCAAAGCTGCCCTGCCTACAGGAATGGGGGTTAATCTCTGCTGTGTGGCACTGTTGGTGCACACTTGGGCAGCTCTGGGTGTGCTTTGGAGTGAAGGAGAGGGACACAGGAATTCATTCTTCTTTTTGGTCGTATAGTTTAAAAAAAGTATTCAATTACGCTGATACTTTATCCTCATGCGGACTATAATATATCTTTCTGCTGCTGTGTTCCAGAGGGTAATACAGGTTCCTCCTCCATTTGTGAAAATAGTTTTAAAAGGAGCTGAAGGCCTTGTTTTAGAGAGGGGTTCAAAGATACAAACACTAACCCAAAGTTACAAACAGTGAGGGTGTGGTAACTCTAAACTAGTCTGAAAGTCTATATTTAGGACATATGTTTGGTGCTTCTTATTAAAAAACTTTCACCATTACCTCACATGTAGGTTTCTCTTTACTAAACATGTGTGAGTTTTTTTGGAACTTCCTTCAAAGTGTCTGAATGTATCTAAGTGAAATAATGCAAAGAAACTTAAATAGCTCAAATTCAAAACCAGGTATTTTTAGTCTGGCCATTGCAATGCTTAGCATCAGAGTGTCTAAACACATTATTCAATTTCATATTTTTTAGTTAGCACGTGGATCTGACTCATAGGTCCATGAGTTGAACTGGTTCTGTATTGAATTTTCAGATTGACAGTGACATTACTGAGACAAGATATTCAGTCTAAGAATAGCATATGTGTGGGGAAAATACTAGTTTAGAAGGCAATTTTTTATAAAAAAACTTATTCTTTCAGTAATTTTTGAAATAAAAATAATTTTAAAAGGAAAAATTTACATATTTCATCACAACAGAGAAATATTAAGTGATTTTATGGTTTTGCTTTATCTATTCTTTCCTACAAAAAAATAACAAATTATATTCACAGAGATTAAAAAGAAAGAAGGTTGTAATATAGGTATTATCTTGCTAATTATTTCTTACACACACAAAATTTTGGCTCTGAAATTCCTTAAATGTGTTTTCTCTAGACTAAATATTCAACTGATTGGCATGTTGCCTAAAATCCTTGTTAATCTCCTGCCTTGGTATCTTCCATGTGTTCATAACATCAGCAAGTCAGATAAAAGAAGAAAAGAAGTCTGACAGTATCTTAGTTGTTACCTTTGCTAGATGAAGTCAGGTCCAGAATTCAGGAGCCTGCTGCATTAAAATGGGTTACATTACATTGGTCTAAAAAAAAGTCATCTAAGCAGTATCACTTGGGAGCAGGGACTGAAGTCCTTGCTGTCAAATCTGCATAACTGCAATCTTCCACCACTGCCAGGTAAAACCAATTATATTTCTGCTCAGGTCCAAATTTTATTTTTTCTCAGGGACTAAAGGGAGAGTTAGGTGCCTGCCTACCTAAAAATGATCACAGCAGATCACGAGGGTGACCTGCCAATGGAGGTCCTTCCAAATTTTCAGGCCATTTAGGAAAATGCATAGTAAATAAAAATCTCTATCAGATCCTGGGCAGAAGGCGAACTCAACTGCAATCTACATTTAGATGGTATTGAAGAGGATCCGACCTCAACCAGACTCGTGAAGAAAACTACATATTTGATCTTGTGCATTCAAAAAACTCAGATGTGTTGTTAGACCATCAGATTAGAGCTGATATGAATTACAGAGCAAAGGAATAAGAATCTGCAGCAAGAAACAATTTAGCACAAATAGGTAGCAGCTATTCTGTACGGTATTTGATATCCCAAAATAGAAATGAAATATGATCCAAAAGGTGATAAGTGAACAAACAAAATTGATTTGTACGAAGAGGAGGAGGGAGATGGGTAGGAGCATTGCAATTGACTTTGTTGTGTTACACCAGGGAATGGAGGCTGAATGAAATACGTTTAGTTTGAATCTGAGCTGCCACTCACAGCCCTTTGATTAAAAATAAAAACTGTTGTATCATGACATGCAGCATTCTCAATCTACTATTCCCAATGAAAAAGCATTTTATGTAGCTGCATTGCACTGAATTTCAGATGTCTAGTTTTAGGTTATGTAAATAGGCATGATAGATGACTAGTTACAGAGGGGCTGATATCTGATATTACAAAAAAGGAAATAAAAGATAGGAGGAAAGTACTCTGATGAAAACGGGTTATCTAGTATCAGATATGAAACTTGCTAATAGCAAAGGGCTAAATCATTCCTGATATTATTTGTAATTCGTAAATCCCAACATTTCCTCCTAACCATCAACCACAAAAGTATCTGATCTCTGCAGTGAAGTGCCACAGCAGCACAGAAGGAAGATGCTTTCTCAATTCAAAGGCATAAAAGTAATTGATAGGTGCAAAACCTATTTTTAAGGAACTGATTTTTGTCAAATGAGTAAGTGGTACAGAATTGTTGTGAAGATTATTTATTTCTATCATGCTGATAATGCATTCAAATCTGTTAGATTTTTACTGAAGATGTTATAAATTAACATCTCAGGGTTGTGATTTTTAATTAGGTGAACATCAATATTAATAACCATCTGTGACTCATCTACATTTTTCTGGTTTAATACCATACCATATAGGACTGAAAAATGCATGTATACAATTGAAAATTAAGGAAAGAAAGCAATGGACTTTGAAGAAAATACATTAGATCCATCATCTAATTGCTAGTCAGACTCACTAAAAATCCAGTATCTACAATTATTTTTGTGCTTTTATCAATAGAAAGGGATTAGTCATTTTGACATATTTTTGTGTTAAGTTTTGTTTAACAGTACAATTAATCTTTCATCCTAAGGGGGGAATTGATTAACACATATTTCCCCCTTTCTTCCCTGACTGAGATGGAGCATCCTGAATGTCATTCAATCATACTTTTTATTCTTTCTTGATATTTAATTTCCCTTATACTTAACTTTGGTATAAGTGCTTAATTATTCCTAGCAGCTGAGGATTTCTCTGTCCTCATTTTCACTAGGCATTGTGAGGGCAAATTTTAGCTGACCACATATTCAACTTTTGAGAACAGAGCCATTATTTTTGTAGGAAAGACACTGAAGGAAAGTAATTTGTGAACTCAGGAACAAGACTTGTTTGATCAACCACAAGATTCTGTCAAGAAATTTTCCACCCATATTTCTTCTGGATGAAACAACTTCAGCATTGCTCTTTTGAAGCCCTTGTAGTGACACTGGTTTCAACTTCCCAGAAGAACTGCTGAAAGAGTCTCCACACTGACACAAAATAAATATGGAAAATAGTAGGGTTAGAAGAAGGGTCAGCAGAGTTATATTTACAGTGACAGTGACCCAAGGATTCTAAACACTCAGTGTGATTGATTAGCAGCTCCTGCTCACACAGACTGCCCGCAGCCCAGCTACCAGCTCTCATCCTTAGGACGTTGCTAACTTTTGCTGCCTGGAGGACACCTTTTCCATACAAACCTGCCTTTATCCCCTGGCAGACTGGGGACTTCTCAACATGCACTGCACTTTTTCAGAACGAGAGAGATAAAGAGTTATAGTCAAAATAGGTGCTTAAGAGTGCAAGTGAGATACCTCAGTGCAACCCTGAAAGTACGTAAGCTTTATAAGTTCCAAAATTTAAACTCAAATATTCTTCAACCACTCACAGCCATCTTAGCATACCTGGACAAGTTTTACAGCTGTCACAGAAAAGGTGTTTGGCAATGATTTCAATGAACTACATGTAAAAATAGTTATTTATTCACTCTAGTGGTCTGTGGAACTTGGTACTGTAGGTTGTATGGAGTGTGAAGAGTACATTTTCAAAAACAGTAACTTTTCAAAAATGGATGTATTTTACAGAGAGTTTGTGTGTTTGAGGTTTTGTTTTGTCTTCTTTTATGGGGGTATTTTGTTGGGTTGGTTGATTTTTGGTTTGGGGATTTTTTATTTAGAGGGAATTTTCTGGTGATATGTTAGACAAGGCTTTAACACAACCATGAAAGGGATAAGTATTGTTTATATTAGACAACAATTACAGGTTTTGGCAGCCTTAACTTCTCCAATCCAGAGAATATTAACAATCTTGTATCAGATGCTTCATGCTTTAATCATCTTTGTGCCCCTCCACTAGACCTGTTTCAGTATCTCTGTAATCCACTTGTACTGAGGATCCCAGGGATGGACTCAGCACTCTACATATGTCCCACTGGGGCTGAGCAGAAGGAAAGGATCATCTCCCTTGGACTGCTGGCAACACTTCTCCTCTATAACCCCAGCTGCTGTTGGCCCTCTTTGCTGTAAGGATGCATTGCTGGCTTGGTCTCCACCACCAGGACCCTCATGCCTTTTCTCATAAAGCTGGTTTCCAGTCAGGCACCCCACAGTGTGCACTGGTGCATGGGATGATTCCTCCCCAGGCACAGGGCTTTGTGTTTCCCAGCCATGATCTTCATGAGATTCCTGCCATCCCATTTCTCCAGCCCTTCAAGGTTCCTCAGAACAGCAGGACAATAACCTGGGATATCAGCCACTCCACCCTGCAATTTTGCATCACCTGCAAACGTGCTGAGGGAGTGTTCTGCCTCATCACTCAGATGATTAATAAAGATGCTACGATGTAGGCTTCACAGTATTGACCCCTAGAGTATACCACCTGTGACTGGTTTCAAGCTGGACTTTGTACCATAGGTCACAACATTGTGAGGCCAGCAGTTGTTTTCAATCCTCTTCACTGTGCATGTATTTAGTCTGTACTTCATCAATTTGTCTAGAAGGACGCTAAGCAGTGTCCAATATTGAAATGATTCCTGAATTCAAGATAAACAATAACCATGGCTTTACCTTCATTCACTAAGACAGTAATTTCATTACAAGAGACTATTAGATCAGTCAAGCATGATTTCCCCTTGGTAAATCCATGCTGCTCTACTCTCAGTCATCTTCTACTTCTTAATACCTTTGGAGATGGTTTTCAGGAGGATTTGCTCAATTACCTCCACAGGGATTGAAGTGAGGCTGAAAAACCTTACCTTACAGGCTAAACAAAAAGAGCAACCAAGGAAAATCTGGCATATGACACTTACAAAGACCACTTGTTAAGATGACACTTGAGTAATGGATCTGCAGCCTCCTCTTTCCTCTCAGCAACCACAAGAAAAATCACAGTGCAGGACTGAGTACCTTTCAGGGTAGATACCCAGGTTCACATTTCACAGGTACAAGGCTGTGACTGCTCTTCCAGTCTCTGACAAATGCAGATCCTAGCTATGGCAGGCCCGCTGAGGTCAAGAGAGGAAAATGGTAACACATCTCTGAAATATTGCAGCAACAGCAATTTAACAGGGCTTGTGAGTCTGATACAAATGCAGAATCAGTTTTGCTTTAACAGTTTTAACAGTTTCCTCTCCTTTAATAGTTTCTGAGAAAAATTGGGAGAAAAGTCTCCCTCTCTTGCTTCAAAGAACAAGAGGGTGAAGACACCACTAGTAAATGAACTGTAGAAGAGAGGACAGACTGTGTGGTTCCAGTATTTGGTGTGACATGAGAACCCCACCACTTTTAGCATGGCCTTGAGTGCCAAAGGTGCTGGATTCTAATGCAGGACATGGCATTCACTGAAGGGACATAACCTATAATCATTGTGAGGTAGTTGTACAAGCCCTAGAAAATCCTACTTGTAGTCTGTTTATGGTATTATCACTAATTAAGTGACACTGTATTTAGAAGCAGGTGGGAAAGGAATACAAATTGTGCAATAAAGGGAGCATGAAGCACCTCTGTGCACTGGAGAAACACTAAGAAAGAAAACATAAAAATACTGAAGGAGAACAAACCTGTCTATCTTCTTTGTGGTTAGTTTGTTGCCTGCTGAGTGAATTTATGTGTAATACTCATATCACCAAAAGTAACCACAGCTTTGTAGTGCCATGCTGAGAAACATGCCCTCAAGCAAGTGACTTCCTAGAAAATGATGTTACAGCATCAGTGTATCAATGGCTTTATTGCTCCACAGTGTAGTTTCCAGCAGGCTGTACTTCTGGGAGCAAAACAAGACACTGCTTTCTTGGCAAAAGTGTTCTTGTAAAAACCTAACAGTATAGTTACAGGTTAGAAAATAATTCCCATTCTCAGGTGGGTAATTGCCACCTTTCTTCTTCAGGTTTCTTCTCTAAGCTGTAAGTATTTGCAGTTTTCTCTGCAAGCAAATAGATCTCTATTTAAAATCATGGGTGACTGGCTAATAATGCTGGAGTGTACACTACGCTTGAATCAACAAACAAGGGTAGATCTACTGCTTCTTGGGGGAGGAGTAACATATGTTTACTGTCTGGCTATAGTCACAGTTGATTAAATCATTGGCTGATGCAGAATAGATAGCACTATATAAGCACTAGAGTTGCTTAGGGTTGTGTTTGCTTAATCACGCAGAGTACAATATCATCTATGGCATTAAAGCATGAGGTCTCTGAAATCATATAAGTGTGCTTTCTGCCTCTAATTTTGTGTAGAGAATTATCATTGAAGACATTTTTTTCCTTCATGGAAAGGCCAAAACCACAGTAAAGCAAAACAATTAACCAAACCCTGCCCTCTACAACTTTGAGCCTACGTTCCATGGTGGGGGGATATTTGGCCTTTTCAACTTTTTAGATTTCAATTGCCATATGCATCTTAGAATGAAAGGATGCTAACATTAAATATTTACATTTTACCCAGCAATCATTTTTAGAGTAAAACAATAAAATACTTTTGCAACACTTTTATTTTTTGCTGTACAGCTCATACTACTGTCAGTCAATTCAAAGTCATTGTTACAGCTGTCACTGATAGGCTATAAAGAGCATAAAACCTTGAGAGTTTACATGCCCCAAGGTGTATACTTCAAGGCTGTTCTCTCAAAGATTTGCAATTAAACTAACACATACCTCATTTAACCAGCTAGGTGACAAAAGCACAGGTCATGCAATTTTGTGCTAATGTGTGTTCCCAGAACTGACTGAGGAGATAAGATTGTAGTTTAATCCCAGGGACAGAGTTAGTGAGTCATGAAAGAGAAAAGGATCTTGAAGGATGTATCTGGAAAGTGTTCATATGGGTACTGATACTTGATACAATGTAGAACAAGTCAATATGCCACTGAAACAATAAAAATCTTATGCCAAAGCATTTTGGAAGAAGGTTAGTTCTCATAACAAAATGTGACAAAGAAACCCAAGTCATCCATTCTTGACTGAGGGAATAAATTAGGGCTGCAGCTGGGTCCAATGACACTTCTGTTTTAACAATGACCATATCTCCTGAGCTGTGTAGGTCTCTCACAGCCAGGCTTAATTTACAGCATTTCCCTTTCAGCAATCCAGTACAGGAGAACACAGGGCAACCTCTGTCTAGAGGGACAGGAGGATGGCAGTGTGCCAGAGCTGCAGGCTGGTATCTAGTGAGGATCTGCCCCGCCTTCCCTATGGCAGAAGGTTTGCTCCCAGATGCTGAGCTACCCAGGCTCTGTGTGGACACCTCACCACACTTTGCAGGTGATTCTGGGTCACTGCAGGCAGCTGAGGTGACCCAATGCTTCCCAAGAGTGCACTGGTCCTGGTCTGTCCCTGGGACAGCACACCCTTGGGCAGCTATTCACCATTCAGCAGGCAGCCACTGCTCCCTGGATGCCCACTCCACTTTACAGCAGACTCTTCAAGGGGGAGGAAGCTACATGCAACTCAGACAGGTGATGTTAGATGGCGCAGCTTGCTTTGCAGATATTGAGCAATTCTTCTACTCCCTCTGAGACTCAAGTGACCTCTCAAGGTCAAGATACACTTGCATAGTGGGTGTCCATTCTTGATATAGGGTATCCGAGATGAATATCTCACATCTCTGGTTCAGCAGATCATTACTCTTGCTCTGAGTCTGGAGGATTACAAGTTTTGGACTCCATCATCCAAATCCGTTGCTTTATTAAATGTATGTCAGAGCTGAAGCAACAACAACGCTTCGGTGCTCCCTAGAAACGATCCCTGTGAAGTGAAGAGGATGGGACAGCAGGAATTCACAAAAATGTGGGCACTGGAGAAGAGGATAAAATGTTATTCAGTGCACTATTTTTCAGTAATTTGCTCCTCTTTACAATGACTTTGAATAGCTCCAGCCAGTTTTCTGGCAACAGAGGGGAACTTCACTACTGGAAGTCCATTCAAGATTAAAACACATAAATTAAAGCTGTGAACTAATTTTCTAAGGTCCATTAGAGTGTATTGGTTTTGCATAGCCAGGTTTAGGGAGCAGAGGGAAGGGGTGGAGGGGAGTGGGGACTGCAGGGGTGGCTTCCACCAGAAGCTGCCCCCATGTCCCACAGATATAATTCCAGCTGGCACAAAGATGGACCTGCCACTGGCCAAAGCCGAGTCCATCAGTGGTGGTGGTAGCGCCTCTTGGAAAACAGATTTTTAAAAAAAGGGCAGCTGCAGCTAGGAGACAGACTATGGGAAAGCAAAACACACTGCAGACATCGAGGTCGGGGCAGAAAGGGTGAGAGGGCATGCTCCAGGTGCCAGAGCAGACATTTCCCTGCAGTCCATGGTGCAGCATGTGGTGAGGCAGGATGTGACCCTCCAGTCCATCGAGATCCATAGAGGAGCAGAGATCCAACTGCAGCCTGTGGAGGAGCCCACACTGGAGCAGGAGAGGAGTGTGAAGAGTCCTGCCCTTGAGGAGTGAGCAGCAGAGACAATATGTGAAGAACTGATGACAGCCCCTGTTCCCCATCCACATGCACTGCTGAGGCAGAAGGTAGAGAAAACTGGGAATGGAACTAATCCTGAGAAAAAGGTGGGGGAGGAAGGAAGGTGGGGGGAAGCTGTTTTGCTTTTTTTGGTTTTATTTCTCATTATTCTACTTTGATTTTGTTGGTAACAAATTAAAGTAAATTTCCTGGGTTGAGCCTATTTTGCCCATAATAGTAACTGGTGAGTGATCTCTCCCTGTCCTTATTTTGACCCATTTTGATTTTATTATATTTTCTCTCCCCTGCCCAGCTGAGGAGGGAAGGAGTAACACAGCTTTGGAGGTCATCTGACATCCAGCCAGGGTCAATCCATTTCCCCATTATAACCAGTGAAGATCTATTCAATGCATCTGTGGAGGCTAGGTAGCAGAATGCTATCTGGTATCTCAGGCTTGGATGATTCACTCTGGGTGCGATACACTGCCTTGACTTGATCTCCTTTGCCTACTGTGGGAGCTGGAGGAGCTCACTTTGATGCACACTTGAATCCAGGTGTCTTTTGAGGGTGAAATTTCTTCCCAGGTCTCAATATCAGAGGAGAGCTGGAGTGGAGGGGCACTGTCACACAGGGGTGGCCAAAGTGTTCATGTAACAAAAAAATGGAGAGAGGCTCTAAGGCTACTGTGGAGGCAAACATCTATCTCCTCACTGTGCTGAGTTGTTCAGCACATGTTTCTGCATTCAGTATGCAAGCACTCACACACACACACACATATATATACATGAATAAATAGTCTCTATGGAGCCATATGTGCATTCCCATTAAAAGAATGCAACCTGTGCAGATAATAATTTATGAAATATCAAATCCACTTTTGAAAACTGGTCGACAGAACATGGCAAGAGCTGAATCCAGAGTGAATATTTATGACTGAGATTATAGCCCTGTGAAAGTGGATGCTTGTAATACAAACACTGTCAGATGTTTTAACTGTGGCTTTGCCAAGTGACCCCCTGGGAGCCTGATCTGAAGCCCATTTAAAGCAATGGAAAGCTTCCCACAGACTTCAGTAGGTTTTAGAATCAGGCATCCAATGTGACTTGCAATTCCTGTGTGTTAAACATTCATTTATCTCTCAGTTCTAAATCAGTTGAAAGTCTATAACACCAAATTTGTTTTAACTGTTAGACCTGAGGGAGCAAACTACTTTTGGGGTAACAGGCAGGGAGTGATATGAACAGCTTTCATTAACAGTAAGGGGCAAATAGTGTGTAATTCTTAGTGTGTAATTCTGTATATGTTACAAAAACTTTGCCTCATAAAATGTCCTGCATTACACATAAAAAATGTTCTTGCTATTTTCAGTTCCTAGATATTTATTGGACATTTCTACCACCAGCCATTTCTTTCTGCAGAATGGTCTTCTATCTGTTTTGGGGAATAGTATATTGACACATAAATTTTGTACAAAATATGCAAGAGCCATATTTTAAACATGCAGCCTATTTAAGAGACAGTCCATAGATTTAAATCTTCAGCTTTCTCTGTGAAGTGAAAATGAATTGTACTTTTTCCTTTTCATTCTATAATGCAAGTGTTTAATTGTTTCAGTGAAAGACAAATAAAGGCAACAACACATTTTATGTAGTTCTTTCCAGAATGAACAAAAGATGACTAAATAGAATTTCAAATGGGAAACTGTACACATAAATCCACAAACTTTTCCATTTGACATCAAATCTTTTCCCATTTTTTTAATATAATTTCATGAAACGCTGTGGTTTTATTTTCTCCTCAGCACAACAAAATGATAAATGTTTGTAGGAGAAGCATGAATAGGAATTTTTTTAAAATATTTATACATACTCTAGTATGTGGATTAGCCAGAATACCCTACTTTTTTGTTAGAAGTAACTCCAGATTTGTATCAAAACTTGTAGTGTGTCATCAGATAACTGTGATCAATAGGTTATCCACTACTTATAAGAAAGCCGCATCTAATATGTTAGAAAGGAAATATCTGATGTATTTGGAGGAAAATACATTTTAAATGTTCTCAGGAGAACTTTACGATGAACTGGGCTGATGCATTCTGATCCTGGTTTTGTGCACAACATCCACTAATAACTTAGAGCTCAGCAGGCAGTTCTGAACTCTTTCAGACCAAGTAATATTGACCAGGCAGGTCATTTATTTATGTTCGTTATCTCTGTCAGGGGAAGAGAATACTTCATTATCTGAGATATTTTTAATGGTCACTTCTGACATGTCAGCTGTGCCTGGGCAGCATTTTTTATACATCTTCAAGCTAACAGACATTCAGAGAGAAAGGCTTCTGTCATGTTTTTTTTTCTCTACAGTAGTGACCGTGGGTTTCATTTTGGGCTGGGTTTTGGATTTGTTTGTATTTCACAAATCAGATTATTATATCTTGTTATAACAGATAGGAATTTATTTCTGAACATAACTGTGCAACTCCTCTGTCTATATTAATGTATGCTTTTGCAGTTCCACCTGTACATTTTTTCATAAAATAGATCATCAAAACCAGAAATTCTGCTGGACTTTGTTCATTCTTTGGTTTTTCTTCCTTACAGAATAAATAGAAAATCCTATTTCTTCTATGTCAAATGGGGAGGAAGTAGCAGAATTTTGCATGTCACTTTCTGAAAAGAATAATCTCTAAAAATTTTTATATTGAAAAATGTTCACCTAAACTTGTTTGGATTCATGATATGTTCAGTTTGACCCAGAAATTAATTATACGAGAGATCTCATCAGCTGCAAATTGCTTTATCCGCCCATCCTACACTTTTACTCTGGAATACATGGTCTACATTGCCTCTTCCACCATCCCCTCTGCATAAATGGATAATTGTTCAGCCTTCTCTTACATAGCTCCGCCAATAATGTTGAACCTCAGCGCAGTAAGTGTCATGGCACTGGCACTGTTACTTGGTAATTATGAGGAAGAAAAACTCTAATAATTGAAGGATTAAGCTCTTCAATGCCTACCAGGGGTCAAAATAAAATACCAGCTCTTCCAGCTATTTTTCAGCTGTATGTATACGAAATTTCTGAGGGAACCGAGGTTTCCATCATTACTAGATTTTATCATAGTCTTGTTTTGTTCCAGTACTCTTTTCCTCTCATTTGATCTGAGTTCATACAAATCTATTTTTTGTGCACTAGTTTGAAACCACTGGCAAAATTCTTTAGAAAGTGGTATCAGCCTCTGCAGATAAGAAATGCAACCTCTTCCATGAACTGCATGCCTTTAAGAGGAATGTTTAGTGACTGGGGAATAGTTCCTTTCCTTTTCCAGCCTGAGGGATGAAATAGGGTGTGTGAGATTTTTAGTATGAAGCTTGTGACATAAGCAAGGCACAGACAGAGTAGAAATTCAAAACAATTTCTAAAAGAAGAGAAAAAGGGAAAAAAGAAGGTCAGGCTAGAAAAATGCAGTGTTTTTCCAGCAAGAGCATGATGCATGAGCAATGTGCCAGCTGCTGTGTTTTTTGGATGGAACACATCTTCTGCAGTAACTGGAGGGAAGCAGTCGTGTTTGCCAACCCAAACAAAGGGCAGATTAAACAGGCTCCTCTGGGGCACTCAGCATCAGAGTGGGAAGTGATGGGCACTGTTCTGCAGAGGACAAACCTCCACTGCTGGTGATTGCTGTTGCCAAACTGTAGGGGAGACACAAAGCAAACCACAGCTCCTAGACATGCTCATCAGGACTGAGCAAATACCTAGCAGAAGGTATGTCCAGTTAAATTATCTACAGGAGGCCTGCACTTCATCAGAGAGCTTGAGAGCCACCTGCTTCTTCCTTGCCCCGTGTTTTTCCTCATGCAACAAATGAAAGAAAACTTGCCTGTGAATTGTTGTATCTTGCAGTCTCCAATTTGTCCCTCACAGAAGTCCCTCACTGATTTTCGCTTTCCACATTTTCAGTCCCTACAAGAATCTTTCAAACTCTAATATAAGAAACCTTCCTTAAAAACTTTTATCCTGCCTACATGCAAGATAAGCCAGATAGGAAACACACAAAATACTTCTGAAGCATTTTAAATGATGTCTTCTTTGGGATTGCATAGGAAACATCCAATCTTCTCTGCCACAAGTAATTTTGAAGTTATAATATATTTGGTTTGCTCTCAAACATGCCCAGATGACAATTTCCTTTTCTGATATTCACCACAGTACTGGGTACCACCTCAATAAACTGTCAAATACTCATAGTCATGAAAGCTCTTATTCTGTGAAGGGTCTGGAGCTCCATCACATTAACTGAATACTTGAGCGTATGATCACATCCTCTTGAATCACACTGTTATTCAAATAATATCTGTAATTTCACTAAGTATTTTCTACTGCCTCTAAAAGTCCCTGAGATTTAAACTGGGGATCAGCTTTATTCCTAGCATGACTCTTTTCTAATTGCTGAAACTACCCCAGGGATGAATTTGGGTCCAGATCTTTTCTTCACACCATTTTCTTTAATAGCTCTATTACTTCTGTATATACATGACATTAGAAATATCTTAGAATTAATCATTTTAGAAATAACTGTAGTTCTTTCACAGAAGAGATGTCTTGGAATCCCACCTTTATCAATACATTAAGTATAGCTAACTAGCCATTTCTGCTAGCTATTTCACAAGTTAATCAAGTAAATCACACATTGCTGTGCTTTACTGAAACTCATAGAAGAGAAAGCACAGAAAAATGGAGAAGATGTTAGATTTCCGTTAGCTTCTAGTTTTTTGCTTGCCTCATAAGGGAAAGGAAATAAGAAGGCAATCACAGGGCTATCTCATTTTCTCATTTTTCAAAATTTGGTCAGCCACAATTTGCTGATATGGCTGCAAATTTCCACAGTGCATAGACATTTTGCCACGATTTGTCAACCAAACAAGAATTATAAAGATCAGGCAAAGTAAGTTACCCTGTCAGGAACTTGAAACAGCCAGAATGCCTTGAGCACAAATAGGGTATTTTCTTTATATGAAGGAAATGAGGAGGCAGAGACATACATTACAGATTTGCTTACAATACATGTAGGTCTTGCTAAGTAAAATCTTGAGCAGTGCCATTTGAAAAACTGAATCAACAAGCCTAAGTACCGGATTTAAAACCTGAGATTGGAAATTAAATAAATTCAGACCACTTAACAATTAGGTTGAAAAGAAATGTTGAATCCTAAGACCAATTAACATTCATATAGTATTTTGAGCTTTACCACCAGCTTTGATGAAGCAGTTTCTTCCCACAGAGGAATACAGTTAAAAGTGTTTTGATGAAGTACTTACAGCAGGAATGATGCTGGGATGGGCAGAACCAGACGGGGTCTCTCTCCTGCAAGGTTCAGTAGGGGGTGGCAATCAACTTGAGTCTGCTATTTCCCTTTCTGTCCTTGTTCCAGTGTTCTACATGGCTTCCAATCACTCTCCAAGGTCCCTGGCTTTATTAAGGCTGACCAAACCTCCTTTAGTGAATCAATTCCTTGTAGAGCTACTTCCTGTTAGCACTTGTTAATTATTCAGGGATTTTGAAACCTTAAGGCTTGCCTATGAATTAGGAAATCTGCTTGCTAAAATGGTGTACATCATTGCTGTTTTATTCCAAAATAAATCTCAGCCAAAACCACTAGTTTCAAACAATATTTTTTTAATAAAACACAAACAAATAAAGGCCTATTTTTTTTCTTTTTTACACTTACACATTTGGAAATCAAATCTCTTATTATACAGTCCTTGCTACATAATAGATTATTTTAAGCTGTGGGTAAAAATGCATTGTACTATGATGATTTTCCATCTCACCAAAACTGCACACAATATACCGCTTGAAATTACACTGTCTGTAGATATATTAAGTAGAAGAGAGCTCTAAAGCTGCACCTTTCTATGGCAAATGTTGAAGCTTTATGTTAAAGGTTATTAAATGGTGTAGGCCTCTGAAGTGTACTCATCTGTGGTGCTGGTAAGGCTAATGGGGGTCCTGTTAGGGTCATCTAATAATGAGTCTTTAAACTCAAAGAAGGTTTTAGTTACTATTCTAAATTAAAATGCTGGCTTTTTGATTGGTAGGTAGGTTTATGTGTTTATTTCCTGTTGTTCAATTTGTTTAGTTAGAAGATGACCACAACTTTGTCAGTAGTCATTCAGTTTTGCCACCATACATTTTACATAGGAAAATTAAAGCATCCATACTTAAAATTCTGGTAATATAGTCGGAAATTTAAAACAAAACAAAAGAACAAAAAGAACAAAAAAACCCACAAAAAAACAAACAAACAAACAAACAAACAAAAAAAAAACAACAAAAAACCCCCCAAAACCAGCAAAACCCAAATATTAAAAATTAGGTGTCTCTTATGGATTACTGATAGTATCTGCTGGTAGGAAGAGACTCAGAGAATTAAGAAAATAATAAAATAATGTCCTCATGAGCTACCTTGTGGATGATGCTTCAGATTCTCACAAATTTGATGGTGTATATCATACTGGTGAATTGACCCCAGCTAGACATCAGGTGTCCACCAAAGCCACTCCATCCCTTTCCACATCAGCTGAACAGGAGAGAGAGACTACAACCATAAGTTCTGGGTCAAGATAAAGACACAGAGAGAACACTCAACAATTAGCATCACAGGCAAACCAGACTTGATTTAGGGAAATAAGTTTAATTTATTATCAATCAGATCAGATCCAGGTAAAGAAGAATAAAACCAAAGCTTAGAAACACCCTCCTCCTAACCCTCCCATCTTTCTGGACTCAGCTTCACTCATGATTTTCTCTCTACCTTCTCCATCCTCAACAGTGCGGGGGAATGGGTAATAGGGTCAGTGGTCAGCCCACCACATATTGTCTCTGTGGTTCCTTCTTCCTCAGGGAGAGGACTCCTCACATGCTCCCCCTGCTCCAGCGTGGGGTCCCTCCCATGGGAGACAGCCCTCCACAGGCATGGACCCAATTCCCTCCCACAGGCTGCAGTTCTTCACAAACAGCTCCCAGAAGGTGCAGTCCTTCAGGAACAGACTGCTCCAAAGCAGGTCCCCCATGGGTTCACTATGCTGGCTGGCATTGCTTCTGGTTTTTCTCACAGAAGCCACCCCTATCATCCCCCCCTACCAAAACCTTGACAGCCAACCCAACAAAAAGAGGTGCTCTGGCATAAATAAAAGCAGCAAAAATGTATAAATTCAATGCCATAGTAATTTTACTGTGGAAATTTTCCAGTTAAGAACATAGTCTTATTTAAATCATCATTCACCTTAAGAAAATATCACTACTAATTATTCCAGGGAAATTACTAATGTAAAGAGTCACTTATCTGAAAAACACAACTATTCAACCAAACAAAAGGTTTCTGTCTGAAAGTTCTTGTCAGGAGAAAAATAATTGTTTTCTCATCAATTCCACTACCAGCATTAATGCCGTATTACAGCAGCACCATTTTATAGTGCTTGAAGCTCTGAGTTGGTGAGGCAGCAACTTCAAAGTATTTCAAAACCAGAAGGAGTCACAGGAAAGGATTAGAAGAAAGGTCATTGACTCCAGAGAAAGAATAGTGAACAACATCTGTTTTCAGGAACATTCTGCATTAGGAATAAATGGAGAATAAATTGTTACTTTACATTTTTCCAGTCCATATGCTGAAATCCTAATTTCTGCATAAAATCTAAAGAAACTGAAGACATCAAATAGAGAAGTGTTTGGTGTCCTCCCCTAATGGTTGCAGTTTAGACTGAAATTATTCAGAGCTGTAAAATACCTGATCTTTGGTAAGAGAAGCAGAGAAAGACATAGATTTTTTTTTGCCTCCTAACACAGCAGAAAGAAGCAATCTTACAATAAAGGATGTTGATATCAAATTGATATGAAATATTCTATTCTTCTGTTACGTGGGGCATTTTGCGGAAACAAGGTACACCTGTATGGATAAAAGGCAAAGAGGGATTGAAGAGGCAACAAAGTATTTCTGTTAATGAGAGCCATAGGTAAGGGTGATGAGAAGAGTTAATGCCCTTTATGGATCTTGGACACAAGATGTGAGTCTACATTCCAACATAATACTGTAAACCAGATCAAGTTCTGTTGCTGT
The DNA here is from genome assembly GCF_028551555.1 of Melozone crissalis. Taxonomy (NCBI): domain Eukaryota; kingdom Metazoa; phylum Chordata; class Aves; order Passeriformes; family Passerellidae; genus Melozone; species Melozone crissalis. Next base: position 28,567,776 of record NW_026535782.1, on the reverse strand, counting down.
ATATTGCTACTTTCTCAGTGCTGCAGATTCTTGATGTAGAAAGCTTAAAGAAATTCTACCAGGAATAAATCCAACTTTGTATTTAACTTTGTAACTATGTTACTCTGTAACAAGGCCTTACCTTTGCTAGTAAAAGGCATTAAACTCTGCCCAGAGTTTGCAAGGCCTTGGGCCAAATCTGTCTGGTCCACTCTTAGTGAGCTTTTCTTGACCCGTCTGCAGCTTTGTTTTACAGGATTTAACTCCAAGACCATTTTTTATATTAGACCAGGTATCTAAAGCGAGTTTGTTTTCATTCTGTTTATCTTTGATTGTTGTCACCTCTAACATGGCAGAAGCTTTTTTATGACAGCAGAAGATTTGAGAAGTGGGGCCATAGGATATGTGTGGCATGAGGGAGTGCAGGTATGGAATGGTAAGAGATGGAGTACAAACTTGGTACAGAAGACCCCATGCTTATAAACATCTCTGCAATGGTCAGATGAAGGAATGCATACCTGAAGATGGGCAAATTGATTTTTCAGGTAACAAAATAAAAAAGAAGAAAACATCTAATACATAAAAGTTACCACATTTAGTAAACGCAGATGCAACATACAGCTACAGATCAATGAAGAACAACAGTGTAAAAGCATGCTGTCAACTGTATAAGAATTTCCCTAAGTGAATCCTAGAGTGAGGTGAAGGAACAAACTAGCAAGACCATGGCCTCCTGATGAGACATCAGAGGCTGACATCTCATTGTAACACCATGCAGCACTATGGAGGTACTGACTTTACAGCCCACTGGAGCAGTGGAAGGACGAGCACAACATCATTAAAAGGGATTAAAACTCAGCATGTGCATTTCAGCTTTAACTACATTGTTACTATGATTGATATTTTTTTCCTTAATGAAACTATTTTTAATATGTACTATATTTTTTCTTTAACAACTAGATCTAGATTAGTATGACTACTCAATTTGATTTTGAATATATTAATGACAGACTCTAGGCTGTATACGCCATGGGTTCTTTTCTGACTAATGCATTGAACAGAAGAGTTTATGAGGAGCTATGTTACCTCTGATCCATAAACCCACCTTGCTCAGGTCCCCTTTCTCTCTCTTTGGCCATACAGAAGAAGTGGTGGGTGCTCTTAAGGATACTCTGCTTAGTGTTAGAAAAAATTATAAGATTTGTTTACTAGGATGGATCCTGACATTACTGCAATCACTTCCAGAGTTTTCTGGATTTTACTACTGACTTATGATTATAAAGCTGAGGCCAAAACTCTTAAACTTGGCTGAAGTTAGGTGATAACAGCAATAATGAAGCACTGTGGTCAATAGCCCTAAGACAAAGCCACCAATCTTTGGTGTGTTCTTCTGGTACATGTAATAATTCTCTCATGCACTGCTCTGATGAACTCATCTCATGGTTTCCACCTCACCCTCTACTTTGCCAATATTTCTATTCTCTATAGAAATAGAAATAAATAAATCTCTATTCTCTTATTTGCCATGTACCCTGTCATCTACCAATGTTGCACCACTTCAAACATTTTAAAGAATTATATCAATTAAAAACTCAGTCTCTATTTCTGTTGATGTTGAAAGTTGCCATTGCAATTTCCTTTTCTGGAAAGGACCTTTCCTTTACTGGCAGGATTCTGAGCTGTGGGATTATCCCTGATTTCTGCCTCACCTTTACATAACAGAATTTTTGTGTTTAACACTCAGTCACCTCCCTCTCATCAAATTTTTGGTGGTTTTTGGTTTTCCTTTGCCTTCCCCATGATTCTATATCATTCATTTATGCACCTGGATGCAGTGTTTCCAGAACGGTCAGGACTGTGTCTTAGATTATACTAGATGCTTTCTCTTCAGTTCCTTTCTCTCCATCTTCAGACATTCCTTTTACAGATAATATCTTTAGAATCGCTGATGCACTCCAGGTGATCCTAAAATCTTTTGTCAGGCCTTATTTCACAGATGCTATTTTATTCTGACAGCTTTGCCTATACTTAGACAAACTCTCCCTGTAAACAAGACCTGCCTTGCCACGGCAATATAGAAAAGCTCTCTAGGTATAAAAATGTGTGCTGGGAAAATAGCACTTTATACATTTGACCCTGCAGATTCTCTCAAGCTGGTTAAAACAGGGTCAGGGTTAAATTCAGGCAAAAGAGTGAGCTTCCTTTCTAAAATGTGGATGGTGGTGCTTGTGGCAAGAATCCCATATATACACTAGAGAGATTAGCATCAACGTCTTTATAAAAACATTTCCTTTCTAGTGACCCTCTTCTTTCTCTCTCTGACCCAACAGCAACAAACCCAAACAAAAACACCCCCAAACCAAACAACAACAAAATCAATTGCAAAGCCAGACCCATGTTGCTTACTGGCCTGGCTGTCATGCTATGCTACCAAAAATAGTGCTCACCATAAAAGGTTTGCAGAGCTCTATGAAATTCCACTTTATTTCTGAAATATGCACATGGTTTCTTCATGATTTCTCTCCTCAGCAGGATCTTTTTTATCATCTTCTGGGGTAATTTTCACCAAAATTTCAAATTTGTCAGTTCTTCACATGAGATGACAGGGGGTCCTTTCCCTTTAAAAGCATAAACACATACCTGTGTCTACAGATATGCACACATAAAGGTTTGCATGGTTTCGTTTCTATAGCAATAATCAAACAGAAGTATTGTTTGTGCTGAGAACATTGTATTCTTCTGTTTAGAGAAAGTGAACCTTTTGGATGCTATGGTAATGGCTTGGATGGCTCAAAATGAAAAGGATGTCTTTGAAACAGGGATGACAGTACACTGTCCTCAAAATATCAGTATAAAAATAAAAGCATTGCTCAAATCCACAACCTTTCAAATGACTGGCTGGCCTTTTTATCAGAATAAATAACCTTAAATTACTGTGGATTATAGATTCACAACTGGAAGACTAGTCGTTCATGAGACATCTTAAAATTAAACAAAAATAAACCTCTCACCTCTGAGTAAAGCTTAGAGGCTTTATGAAGTGGCAAAAGCAGATCACAGAAAGGAATGCCAACAGGTTATGAGAGCAAGTGGGATTGTCTTCTGGCATGTGCTCTTTAAACTGCGATAATTAACTTCTCACTAGCAGGTGTGATATTTGACACCTCTTTTCACACAAACCTGGCCCTGAGTCACCTGCAGGCACATGGCACTGATAAATTTCAGCAGGCTCTACAGAACAGCATTGTAAAGCATTAAAAAAGGAGCTATATTATGCAGCTGATAAATTCAACACATTTGGAATGGAAATGGAATTATTTGCAAATAGTTTTTTTGCAATAGTTTGCAGAGAGTTCCCTGCTCTGCAAACTGACATCCCATTATCAAGGATTTAAAAGTTTGTGCCAAAGAAAAAGTATTGACCTTCAAGTTAATGCTATTAAAATATTAATTTCATTTAAATGAATGGAATTGAAAAGAATCTCAGCATAAAGTGCGATACTGTCTTAATTAACTGTACATTAATGTGCTGAAGCAGAAGGTCAGAGGCATTAATGTATTTGCTGGAAAAGAATGGCCAGAAGTCAGAAATCTTTAAAATACTAAATGATTTTAAATCTCTGGTGTTATGCAAAAGTCAGAAATTTTATGTACTCATCTGCTTTAGCAAACAGAAGCAAAATCCATCCAGTCCATCATAGTGCAAACCATGATTTAGTCTAGCCTTTCTGACTTCTACTAATAGCAATCGTTCTTCCTTTCCACTACCCCCCCTTTATTAGATTTTGATGGCACAATCAGTTCTGTACTGAGTGCCATATCAGGATTATCATTGGAAGAAGTTGGAAATAGAATATTATGTCTATTGTCTTTAATTCTGCTACTGCTACTGTTAATAATTTAACTTGAAGTTAAAGGTGTATCTTGTTCAAAATCTGTCTTCCTGAATGATTTGGTGACTTCACTAGAAGAAGGAGCAAAGTATCTGTTAGCCTCATTTGATTGTCTGCTCCAGTGATTGATTGCTAAGGGTTTAAATTTAAAGCTAAATTTTGAATTTTAAGTTTTCTGGCTTTGGATTCTAGTCATTCATGCTTATTATATTTCATGCTTATTATACTATCAGTGTATAAGAATATTTAGTCACTTAAACATATTAATTTATCTTTATGGTGAAGAAAAGAAAATCTAGATCCTTTAGATGGCCTCTCGGGATTTTTGTCAGGTCATGAAACAATGATGCTCTTGAGATACTAAAATTTTAGGAAAGTCATTCATGTTCTCATGGCCTGTGTTGCTGAGCTGCAACCAAAACTTACTGGCTTATTAAATTTATTCTATGTGTTAGAACTATGGAATGCAATAGTCACAAGCATCCTTTCTATGCATTTTGAAAATCTTTATATTACTTCAAGACAAAAAGCAGCTGAGACCTATAGATCTTGTCATTCATCTGTGTGTCAGCTATTTCCTAGCTTGTATCAGGCTTTCAGAATAATAATGAGCATAGTTTACTGCCCAGATTTCTGTACAAGAGACACAATAACAACAGAGGGTTTGATTCCATAGAAATTGTTTTCTTTCAATTTTCTAACTTTGAAAACAAGCAAATTATAACTTCTTATTATGCATTTCTGAATAGCTCAACTCAGAATAGTACAAAATCTGTCATGCTGCAGCTTGTGCAAAATCCCCTTGAAAGCAAGCATGCCAGAATGGTACACAATATTCTATTAAATTTGTATCTAAGTCAAGTCACTTCTTTTCACTTGCTTATTTTTTTGCGCTAGCCTGATTTTGTTATAGAAGCACACTGAACAGTTATGTTGAGTTATTTGTCCATGAAGACATTTAAAATCTATACAGACCCATTGGTGTAGAATACATTTCTTTTTCTTAGGACAGGCTGCATCGGCATTTCTCTGTATTAACAATTTTTTTTCCACTTATCTCCCAGCTTACTAAGTGAAGGATGAACTGTCACCTGTTTTGTCACAAGATATAGGAAACTGTTCTTGGAAATCACTCCTTCTTCTTGCTAGGATTCATCCTGACCCACAGCTCTGGTTTAAATTCTGTAAGTCAACAAAGATTATTAAGGAACAGGAGCATTTCTCATATGGGAAAGGCTGAGACCTGCTCAACCTCAAGAAGAGATGACTGACAGGGGACCTCATCAATGACTATCAGTATTCAAAGCGAGGGTGTCAAGAGGATGGAGCCAGGCTATTCTCAGTGGTACCCAGCAATAGAACAAAAGAAAATCTGCAGAAACTGGCTCACACGAATTTCTACCTGAACTGAATCAGGAAAAATTTTACTCTGCAGGTGGCCATGCACTGGAACAGATTTCCAGAGAGATTGTGGAGTCTCCCTTGCTGGAGATACTCAAGAACTGTCTGCAGGAAATCCTGTGCAAAGGGCTCTGGTGTGCCCCTGCTTGAGCAGGGAGGCTGGACCAGATGATCCACTGAGGCTCCTTCCAAACTTATTCATTCTGTGGTTCTGTGAAACTGGGCTTTCAGTGTGCCACCATGCAAGACTGAACCAAGAATGCAATCTAGAGAAGTGTTCAGTTCCATGCTTTGTCTTTTCTAAAACAAAAGGGAAGCTAACAGCACAAGCAGGAATTCAAACTACTGACAATTTTGTTTGTATTCTGCTCTGGCAGTAGCTGCAATTCTGTGCTTTTTCATCTTGAGAGTTTGTGACCAAGCTACAATTGAATCCTAGATTGTTAGTAAAATGTCTATTCATAAATGCACACCTTCAGTATTGTTAAATTGCCAATAGGTGGTTTAGATCTCTACTTGGAACTTTATGTGTATTATAGAAATAGTACACTCGTAGAGGTTAAAAGCACTATTGGTGCATAGTAGAGCTGTAATGATTCTAGTGAAATAAAAAAGTGTCTGAGAGCCATGGCTCATAAAGGGGCTAAAAGGCAGAATCACTAAAAGTTACAGAAAAAACAGCAGCACTGTGATACCAATGGAAGTATTTTCTGTAGAATTGAGACAGTGAGCAGAATCTTCTTTAGACTCTATAAGCCTACTATGCACAACCTTTTCACTATTCACTTCTGAATAAAATAGGGTTATATTGCATATTATCTGCAAACAATCTGTGATGAGCAGAGTCCTCAGTTAATACCTCTTGTCAGTGTGCAAAATGACAGTCAGTCAAAGATTAGTATCTATGGGGCAGAGAGGAGGTGAGGGCAGGAGTCAGGATGTGTAACTAATCTAATATTCCAAGGATGTCACACAGTCTCATAATATTTAGCACTAAATCAAATTTTGAGAGCATGTGATTTTTTTTAAGGGAAACTTTCCAGGGAATTAAAATATCCCCTTGCTTTCTGCTAAGTAAAGATATTGATTTTGTCAGACGTTCCTAATGTAAATATAATCTACTTTCTCTTTCCACCTGTGTGAGAGACTGAAATGTTAATGGTTAAAGGCTCAAACAATTAGCCATTTGCAAAAAGCAGTGGGTGTTTTGCTGACAGTGTGCAAGGTAACAGCCCAGGTGCAGTGGGTGTGAGCACCAGAGGATGACCACCACAAATCAACCTTTGTTAGCAAGAAGCTGGGGTTTGAGCCAGGAAAGGAAAGAAGCTGATAAGAAAGAAGAAAATTTCATAGCTGATATATTTTATAAAAATATAAATATATATTTAAATATGTAATTTTTTTGGCATTTAATTGTATGTAGAACTAGTTAGCAATGGCCCAGCTGTGCCTTATGACATAATTTCAAAAGACACTAGCATGCAAACCTAGGCCAAATTTTCAAAACAGCTCTGTTCTCACATAGATGTAGATAAATTGTGTCAACAAGCAACAATAAAAAAAAAGGGCAATGAAGAGCAAAAGGCTGCAAAGGAAGAGGAAAAAGAGGAAGAAAGCACATCTGATTCACAAAAAAAAAAATTAACAGAACAAATAGTATTTTATGAAAATAATCTAAAAAATATTTTAGAAAATCTTTGTTTAAAACAAATGTTGCAAGGAAAGTTGAACTGACTTTACTCTTTTCCCAACATATAAAATATCAGTCTGTAAACACATTAAAATTAGCAACAACAATTGAAACAGATATAAAAATATAAGTGCAAATACATGTGCAGAAATGAACAAGAATTTTAATGTAGATATTTAACACTGAATCTTATCCAGCTTAGGTCTTAGATCTAATAGATGGTCAAAAAAGTCCTTATATTTGCTTGGGAAAACTTGGATATGAAGCAAGAGCATAGTGTTTTTGCAACTAAATGTAGTAACTAGATTTGGAGTCCTTGAAATAATCACACGAAGAGAATTGAATTCTCAATAAAGGAAGTTTAAAAATGTTAGAAAAACATATTGAAAGAAACTTCAGTATGGTGCATGAAAACATTTGGGAACAATTTGTAAAGTCCTAAAGCACTCTTTGTCTCAGCTGGGAAGCTAAGCTAAAAGAAAAATATTTACTTAAAGATTATACTAGTAAAACAGAAAGCCATCTGACTGAAAATTAAATACTCACTTCAATTACAACTCCACATATCAGACTAGTCCTTACAGTTTTGACTACTACATTGGAATTTGCTATTATGCTTTCTTACTAAACTGCTATTATCAGCATCAACGAGTTCAAATTTGTTTATAAAATATAAGCAATTATTTTTATTAATTTTTGTCTTTGTATTCCAGTCAAGTCCTTGATATTGAAAAGATTAAACAGGCTACACATTACTCCTTCACAGATGCAAATGTAAGACATCTCAGAGTAGTACTTGGCTTAAAAATCTGTTGGTAGAGAAAGAGTTGTTGATGATTGATAAACAAATTAGCGTTTCCCAAGTTAGCCCAGGAAATCTACTAGAACTAATGATTAAAGAAGCTGTATACTAACAGCTGACATAGTGCTGAAGGCTCTTCCAAACTAAGAAAATTGCTGCAAATCTTTCTGTACAATATTGTTAATTAGACTGAGTTAAGGCATCTTATAAGATAAATCTGTCTTAGTCATGGGGCATTATTTGCTTTGTTCAGGCTTGTCATTGTGTCCAGCATTACCACAAATTATGTAATGCAGAATCCCAGGGAAGGAACTGTCCTGTCACTGTCCAATACAGACACACTGATACCTGTTTGGGTTTGTACCACTAAAGTACAGGGCAGGATGTAATATTGGCAGAGTGAGAGAAAAATGTTTACTGCCTGGTCTCATCAATAATGTAACAGAGGGATGAGACAATTTATATCTCAGTGTGACTTAGCTGTCAGGCATTCAAAGTTATTGATGGTAAATAAGAGCTAGGGTACCATGATATCACCAATTAGTCTGCAAAATCCAGCACAGAACTTGGAAACTGACTGGTGAAAGGAAAGCCCAGGTTTCCTGTGGGTTGGCCTAAAACCCATAGTTTTGTCTGGCTTCCTTACATTGGAAGTTTATACATAAAATGAGACTGAAAAATGTGGTCTGGAGGTAGTTTCCACTATTATTAACTTATTTTAGACATCTTAGGTGGGAATTAATTTGTCTAACTTTAGATTTCTACACCATAGACAGCTTATCAGGGGAGGCTCAGTAAGGAGAAAAAAACCAAGTACATTTATGGGACACCTCATCTGTTTTAGACTTTAAGATGAGATTATTGATACACAGTGCTTATTTTTCTCCAGCAGTTGCAAAAAGGAATGAGTTCGGATATATACACCTTCATCGTAGACATATGCATTTGAGAGGATGAATTCCACTCTTCCTGTGTTTTATAACGAAGGAGAAAACAGCAGCAAAATCCTCCTCTTGTTTCACTGATGAGAATGCACGAGACACTGTGTCATTAAGAAATTAGTCCTCTAGCAAAAGCAAAATCTGACTTTAACTTTCTGTGTAAATGAAGCTTCAGTAAAAGGGATGGGTTACTGCACTTGCACTAATACACTGGAGATTTTTTTGAAAGTGGTCTTCTCTGGTCATGTTTTTCTTCTGCAGAGAGTTGCACAAGAAAATTTTTCATCTGCATAGCCATCTGGTACAGGTGGGAAGAACATAATTTTTCTTTACTGGCATGGAATCCCAGGTAATTTTCAGTATTATTCTGATTCCTGAGTCTTTCTCTGCTCAAAATAACAAAACATTACAGAACTTTGATTTTTTTTTCATTATTGATACCATTACTGACAATATTAAGCATAAGGATTATGTCAGATGAAATGTCTATATATTCTGTGCTCTGGATGATATTGTACAAAAACCTATTCAGCCTGCTCTAAGATTGGCAGTCAAGGTCAGAAAATAAACCCTCTGAGTTCCTCCTGTTCTGGCCATGGTTTCACATTTGGGAGAATTAAGTGGCTCTTGGTGCAGGCCATAGAGTAGCCCAGAGCCATTTGCAAACTGTTTTCAAGGCTGTATCTCCAGAACAAAATTGACATCTGTTTTATTTCCAAAATCCAATTGTAATCCTTTTACGGGTTCAAAAATGACAGATGAATCATCAAAATAGAAATAATTTTCAGCCTGCAGAAGAGAAGTCTCTTGGAAGATCTTATAGCACCTTCCAACACTTAAAGAGGACTACTGGCAGTCTGGAGAGAGACTTCTCACAAAGTGACATAATGATCCTATAATGGGTTAATTTCTTTTTTATACTGAGAGTTGGTTTATATTAGACATTAGGAAGAAATTCTTTATTGTGATGGTGGTGGTGTTCCAATGAACACTGGAACAGAGAAGTTGTGCATGCTGCACCCAAGGAAGTGTTCAAGGACAGGATAGGGCTCTGAGCAACCTGGTCTAGGGGTAGGTGTCATTACCCATTAGGTGGGGACTGGATCACTAGGGTCCCTTCCAACCCAAACCATTCTGTGATTTTATGATTAGCCTAAAAAAGTAACTGTTCTGGGTTTTGAAAGTTCCTCAACTTTCTGAAAGAGTATTCTGGGAAAGTAGCGGCACATGGCTGTGTTATCCTTGTGGGGTATATAACTATGGTATGGTTTGTGTCAAAATTAGGTAAAGTGGAGGAGGAGTCAAAAATGCCTAGACCCTTGGCAATCCAGGGTGTCCCAGAAAGCATTGACAGTCTCACAGGTTTTCACTGATCACCTCTACTGGGACTACACAGCAGGAGATTAGGGTTGCTTGTGTTGATTCTGTGCCACACAACGAAGTATCTCAGGGACATGAATAAAAAAATTCTCAGCAGGTTGTTCTGGTCCTGCCTTATTCATATCAGAGGCATGGCAACAGAACACCAGAATTAGGTTTACTGTTTTTAAAATGACTATAAATAAAAGCTAAATACTGTCAATTACTGTTATAAACAAGTAACTGAGGACCTGAAAGACAAAACTCAGCCAGACATTAAACATCTGTGCTCCTATCAATTTCAAGTCATGCTGTAAAGTGACACTATTTGATTAAGTGTTCTGAATTAATTAAAAGTGATGAGAAAGACAGATCTTGAGGGGTTTTTTTTCTTCAACAGTGTCATTCTCTCTTTCAGCCAACCGAACTCTAAATGGTTGACCATGTTATTCAACCTCCTACAACCTGTCACTCAACTTGAAGAAATGCCATTTTTTCCCAACAATAACTCAAGATGCTTGGATATCTGGTGCCTCCTTCTGTAATTGCATTTGATCTTGATAAAGGCCAAACCATTAAAGATTTTTTTTTCAGGAAAATAATAGCCCTGAAGAAATGTAATGTTTGTTTGAACGATATACAAGTGTCATCAGGTTATCAATGATAAATGTTTGGGAAAAAATGGTGCCAGGTGGAGATAAAGATTTTCTGCTTACTCTTCTGATTTAGAAAAAGTGTGTTTTTTCCTTTTCCTAGAGTACGTTGGAATCCATTGACTCTAAAGATGTGTTTGTTTTAGGATTCAATGAGTATTTTTCCTCATAAATGGGTCTAGAACACAGTGTTGCCTTCACCTTGAAAACAAAGAGTTCAGTTGCTATGTTTTCCTGATAACGTGACCTGAATCACACAGACATATCAGATTGCATTTCCAGCTACAAATATTCTTCACAATTTCCCTGTAAAATGCCTTGTGTAGATGATTTCAAAATGAGTGTATCTGGTCTGGCTGAGATGGAGTTAATTTTCCCCATAGCAGCCCTCACTGTGCTGTGTTTGGAATTGGTAGCTAGAAAGATGTTGATAACACGCCAGGGGTTTAGCTACTGCTGGGAAGTGCTGGCACAACATCAGCAATGTCCCTCCAACATTCTTCCCCCACTCCCTGAACAGTAGGCTGAGAGTGGGAATAATGTGGGGATGGGACACAGCTGGGACCACTGGCCTCAATGACCAAAGGGATTTTCCATACCATATGCTCTCTGCTCAAACAAAAATGTTAAGTAAAGGGGGGTGTAAGTGGGAAGCATTCATTAGTTTCAATGTTTGCCTTCTTGAGCATCTGCTGCACATGTGGAAGTGCAGCTTCCCAGGAAGTGGCCAGACATCGCTTGTGGATGGGAAAGCAGGGAATAATTTTTTTCCTCCCTTTTTTTCGTGCACACAGTCTTTCATTTTAGTTTAGTAAACTGTCTTATCATGACCTATGCATTGTTTTCCATCTTATTTCCCTCTCCCCTCTCCAGCTGAAAAGGGCAGTGATGGAGTGGCTTGTGGGGCAGCTGGTGCCCAGCCAAGGTCAACCCAGCTCAATGAGCCACAGGACTTTTAAAACAAAATCACATAATGCTGGCATGTCTTGGTGATGCTACAAATACCGTGTGTTCCCCTGTTTTGACTTAGCATACTAGTTCTCATTTTTGTCTTTAATTTTTTGAGTGCAGGACTAATTTGAATCATTAGGTAGCCCTAGTGTGACAGAAGAGTTCATGGCTTTTGAAGGATTTGTTAGTCAGTTAAAAATTATACCCCCGTGTGGGATTCTTCTGGATGATTGATGTCACAACATTTCTGCTTGTAGTCTTACAAAAAAAGGCATCCAAAGACAATGTTCTGCCTGTCCTCTATTAATCTCTAAATCCTTCAGTGGGGTTGACCTAAATTACAAAGTCACTTGCTTGCTGTATGGTTGTGATATCCCATGGCTATCACACAATACAATTGTTAATCCTAAAAGTGAAATTTATGTGCAGAAAACCAGAAATGGGTCCATGATTTTAGAACTCGCTTCCATGATAGATCACAATGACCTCAAACTTCACCAGTACTGTTAAATGTTGAACCACTTTTTATCCTAACTTTATAGCAATAATGTCATAAAAAGCATCCTATAAATCACTTCTCTGATGTAGGAAAAAATTCAGATATTTTTCTCTACATGTTTATTATGCAAAGTATGATATTATTCTATGAAATGAATTGAATTTTGGCTCAAGAAGTTTATATTTTGGACAGCAGAAAATGTTTTATGTAATTAAACTGAATGCAGCAAAGTATTGATGGATGCTGTTGGCTGATATTTACAAATGAATGGAGACGGGGCACTCTGAACCAGTGTCGTGAGCTATTTATTCAGCACATCAGTCCCAGTACATTGTTAGAACAATGGAGACAGGATGTTAACAGCTCTCTGATCCAAAGGAAATGCCAAGGGGGTGTGCCATTACAGCATAGCATAAAACCACCTCAGCTTAGATTTCAGCCAATCACACATAGAGCAACACATATTGACAAGAATTCTATCCAATCGTACTGGTAGTTAACACAATGGCTCGTTCATGAGAGACAAAGCACAGAGATCCATTCATACTAACCTTCTAAAGATATACATTAAATAACCTTGTTGCAATCTATAATGCCAGTTCTACAGAGGTCTATTGTGCTATTTGTCACGTCTGCTCTACTGCTTAGAAAACTTTTCACTCTATTTGCAATGTTTACAAAACTTCTCTCAAGGGACTGTCCTTTTTAACCATTTTTTCAAAGCCGTCTAACTTTATGAATCCTAGCAATGGAAAATCATGGTAGGTCTGTGAAGGACTGCTGCAGAGTCCCTCAATCCTTTGAGGAAGCTAAGGAGAAGACCTGGAGAATCCACACATTGCTTTAATCATTCTACCTGGCATCTTTTATTGGAGTCAAGCTATTTCATAAGAACAGAGCAGAGGCTGCTGTATGTCTTCCTGAAGCCAAAGGACAGATCCTAAAAAAGCAAATTCTTTCCCTGAAACGAGGCCAGAAATGTTATGAAAATGCATCATTTTTTTTTTTTTTGGCACAAAAGGCTTGCTTCAGGGTGAGAGGTGACATGAGATGTCTTGGTCTTGTATCTCAGAGACTCAGCCTTAGGAAGATAGATGGGAAGGCTCAGGTGGAAGGCTGAGCAGGACCAACAGGCAAAGGCAGCTGGGAGTGAGCCAGCAGTGGCTGCTGTGATGCCAGAACAGAAGCATGGGGAGCTTGCCAAAGAAGGAGGTGCAGCTTCTCAAAGAAGACCTTCCCCAGCTTGGCATCTGTGGCCTTCCCTTATCAGAAGAGGAAAATGAATACTGTTTTATGATGGTTTGGACTTTTTTGGGACTCATTCTTTTAGATCCATCGGGGGAATTCTTCGGCAAGGGTCAGGGTGCCAGCTGATGCTCTGTTAGTCAGACGGAGAGTAGCTCCTGAGGAGGACAGTGGATGTTACTTGGCTGCATCTCAAAACCTCTGGGAAAAGTAGATGCAGCCAGCAGAAAAAGAAAAGACTGAGGATTTAAGGAAGCAGTTTCTCTATTGTCATGTAATGCTGAATTGCCAGAATAAAACTTGATTTTCATCATATTTTACAATGCACTGATTGTATGGAATCTATCAGTGCAACAATAAGTTATGACTTCACCATGATTATAGCACATCTTGTATAAGTGACTAAATGAGAGGCTAAAATTGCTGTGGCATAGGGATTTATATTACAATAGACATTTTTGCATAATGCTATGGTGATGCTTCAGCTTTCCCTGACATCTACATCTTTAGAACATCCTGTCAAAGGATTCTGAATAAATACTTCCACTAGAGGAGGATAGCATTGACAGGATGGGAGTAAAAGAGATGCAAAAATAACAAGCCTTTAGCTCCTAGGAGATAAAATAGGTAAAAATACGTGAAAGAAAATTGGGAGAACCATCTTAGTGCCATTAAATTTTAGAACTTTTGTGTACAAGAGAAAAAAAAAAAAAGAAAAAGGAGAAAGATTAGAAGCCTGAATTTTCAATGTCACAGGCACACCGCCCCTCAGGAATGCATTTCCTTTGTTTGTTACTGTTTGTTTTCAAACCAGCAAAGCACCTGAATACTTAAATTTTGTGAGTTTAAAGACAATCCTCCTCCAAGCAGTTTCCAGTAGAAAATACCGATGTCTGTTCTTCTCTGGAAGAACTGTCTGACATATGAAAATTTGTAAATATTTATCACACATCCTGAAATATACCTGGAATCCCCAGAATTGAGTAATTAGGGCAATAGTGAACATTGAGATGCAATTAAGAAGATAAGAACTTTGTCATAATTAGTCCAGTATTTTGTAATACAGGGGGAAGGGAAGGGAAAGGAAGGGAAGGGAAGGGAAGGGAAGGGAAGGGAAGGGAAGGGAAGGGAAGGGAAGGGAAGGGAAGGGAAGGGAAGGGAACTGTAATAGGCACCCCTCCATCTGGAACTTTGGCAATTTAAAATAATTAAATATAAATTGACCTAGAAATTAAGAAACAGAGAAGTTTTAAGACTGGTGATTAGGTAACTCACCTGAGAGAAAGAATTGCTGGATTTCAGACACTAATGAATGTAGGTTTACCAAAATGGGTGCATTACACTGGGGGAAAATAAGCAGCGCAGTGTCTGCTCTCCTCTGGAAAGAGGAAATAGGAGCTGATGATGTACTAGAGGATGTTAGCCACATATGTAAGCAACAGAAAGTAGACCTTGTTTTCATCTTTTGGAGATTAATAGAGACATTCCTTAGATCTCTTTCTTTTCCTTTGCACTGAAATGAGAAGTGTGTACAGTGAATCCAAGCTCCATCCATACAGGGAGCAGTGGTCACTTGAGCATAGCTGATCAACTACTTCAAAGCTTTGCAGCATGTGTTTCCTCCTGAAAGTTGGCTACTGACAATAGTAATAGCTGGCAGGATCTGAATGTTCAGAATCACTGGCACCTCACCAAGAAACAGAAAGACTGTTTAGAATGGATTTGGATGCCTTGCAAATGAAGCAGGATATATCATGCTTTAAAGTCAAGGACAACTGTTCTTTCTGCAGAGGGCTAGATGAGGCAAGAAGGACTTACACAATCACTTGAAATTATAAACATTCACAGCTAATAAGAAAAGAAGCCCAGAAGCAATGAAATTTGAGATTAGCCAGGCAGCAATTATCCCAGTAATAATACGGTATATGTTTCTTCTTTACTGCTCTTGTGTGGATTACAAATGGTTTTTAAAGCAGAGCTGGATAAGCCTGGGAATATTGTACTTATACTCAGTTTAGGAGCCAGCAGGAAAATCTACAGGGACTTAAAATCTCACTGAGGTCCTTGCTCAGCCTTATAGACAGGAAACAATAGCAACAAAATATTAAAAGCTTAAGAAGGAAGAAATAAAACCTGAGGAAAAAAACTTGCTGGATTTTCCCTGTTGAGCTTGCTTATTAAGTGGACCAGATCCTACATTTCTGTGTACATGCTCTAATGACCTAACAGCCTGCTTCTTCTGCATTGTCTTTTACTGTATTTATATAATTACTTAAAGAAAAAAAATACAGAAAAATTGACTTAATCTCCTTCGACAGTATATTCACCAGAATAGTCTCTTACTGTCTTCCCTTAAGCTTTTCCTTTGCTTTCTCATCTAAGAGCTATGATGTTCACTGCAATCTAGGTACCACGTCAATTTGCTTTTTTCCTGTCTATTTTTACTGATGTAGAAATTTTTCCCATCTTATTTAATTTTTCTATTGCCAAAAACCATTTTATCTTCCCTCCAGGCTGGAAAAAAAAAGAAATAAGTTCATTGATCAACCTTGGAAAATCTGAAATATGTGTCATGTGAAAAGGGGAGATTTCTTTAACCCATAGTATTCAATTTGTCTGTCCATGTCCCAAGTAAGCCAAGACCCTTGTGCCTGACCAAGTCTGTCAGGGTCCTGCTATGGGCACATTGCACTGAACAGTCCTGCTGGTTTGGAGGGTGGTTCAACTGGGGTCATTTAATTAGGGATACACAGCAACAGCCAAAGAGCCCTCAGCAGGTCTTCCCACTTATGACCCCTCAGTGGTTCTTCCACTTTATTTGAATTACCCACTGCTGGCAACTGCCAGCAGCTGCGAAGGACTTGCACTAACAAGTGCAAGTCAGTAACACTCTACAGAATAACACTCTTTATAAATATAAAATTGTCAAAGGTTAAGGTTTGAGAATTGTTGGTGATGGTATCTGACTGCAAAAACACATTGAAACAGTACACAGACAAGTTCTAATCCCCAGCAGGTTAAAACAGGTTCAGTCTATTGACCCACTCTAGTAGTTACAACAGTCTTCCCTAACTTTCTCCTATTTTCAAGTTACTATTATATTAATTCTTTAGCTGGAGCCTGAGTGACTCTAGTCATACATACCTTTGTTGCTGAATGATGTAAAATTCTCTCACTTTGCTCTTGAAGATACAGTAAATAAAATATAGAGAACTTCCTCAGTGAGGGGTGATTGTACCTTGGAGGTGGGTAGCAGTAATGAAGTAAGGTTATCTGAGGAGTGCTATTTTGTTATATTTGTTGGTTCAGCAGCAAGACATCTTCTCCTATCTCCCTTGGTTGACAGATGCTGTGCAGTTTATCAGCTGCAAAGTGCCATCCAGTTCCATCCCCTGCATGGATTCCAACAGAGCCTGGTTGTGGTGCTTCTACTCTGCTCTACCCTCCATTCCATCCTCCTCAGCAGTTGCTCGTGGTTGCGTCTTGTGTGTCTGGAGAATCATCGTGGAGTAGGTTCTAAGCATGTCAACCACATTCCATTCAAGGAGTAGCATCTGTATTTTACCTTATATTTTCCATATTGTTATAATTTCTGATAGGGTGTGAATATAACTTCACAGATTCCTCTAATTTTACCCCCAGTCAAACTTCTACAATATGTATAAAGGTAAAAGTATTTGGTTTGGAAATTTCTAATCCCAGTATCTACCAATCTAAAAGTTGTAATCTAAACATCATCATATTGCACTCCAAATGCACCTTTTGTGAGCCTAAGCAATATTTCATTTTCCTTTCTGCCTGTAAGCTTTGGAGTTTAAATGCTGTGGGATTTTGAAGAAGTCTGCATTTGGCGGCAAATATTTGCACAATTTTCTGGTATCATACTTGGTAGAAATCAAAGCATCTAAATCTGTAATCAATGAAAAGTGCTGAAAACACAAAAAAAAATGTGCAAAAGTCAACAGATGCCGAATACAGATGGAAAAGAATTGGCACACTGCCTAGCACCTCATACCTATTATTGAGTAGCTATTTTGTCTTTATTTCCTTGTTTCCCTCTTAATGAGATTGTTCTTCCAGCTTTGTAAATCACATATAACCACAGGTTACATGGCATTAAGCTCCCTCCCACCTAAGTGCTCTGCTATTTCCCTGGGGCTCAGGGAGGGAGCAGCATGCGCCTGAGGGATGTGCCAGGAATCTCCTGCACTGCCACGGGACACCCCACAAGGGTTGAGGCGCTGCCATAGCCCATGTTGGGTTGTCTGTTGCTGCATTTCACTTCTTAACATAACAGCATAGCACAATTTGCAGTGATGCACCGATTCACCAGCCTATAAGGAGTGGTAAATGAGGACTTCAAGGTTTGGATATGAGTTGTTGCAATGAATGAGATTATCACCAGTGGAGACAAAATGGGGAAATATGTCTCTCTTCTCTTACTTAAATATATGTGATTACTACATTTCAGCACTTTAGAGAGCTTATTCTTTGCCACTTGGACACAAAAATTAGTTGATTTGTTGGTATTTATTAAATCCATAAAGAAGTGGCTGTCTAGAAAGCTTAACAGCAATAAGGGTCTGAGTGAGGCTCCGAGTTTCTTCCCAGGAGCCAGAACAATAATCTGCTCTCACCTCTAAAGCCTTTCTTAGGAACCTTATAGAACCATGAAAGTCAGCTTATCTTAAATATTGGATCCTGCCTGAACAAGACCTAGCTCCGGTCTCTAACAATAGTTATCAGGAATGTGGCTGTTATGCTTGAAAATACTAATGATAAAATTATTCATAATATAAAAATAAGCTTTTGTGTGTCTTAATTCCACCATTAAAGGAACTTTAATTTTCACATATTGAAACTTAAAACTGTGTGAGAAAAAACATCTCACAATGGTATTTAACCTGAAAGCAGAATAAAAATGAGGAACATACTGAAGGACAGTCAGAAGAACAGTACCCCTGATACTCAGACAAGCATATGTGATGCAGCTTTCTATATTTTGCGGTGAAATCACTCCAGTTTGGGCTGTTTACTTTTTCTTTCATGTTCTGTAAATTATTAAATGTTGAATGGTTTCAAGTATTCTGTGACTGCTTCTACTTTCTTTCCCACCCTGATAGACAGGCTCATAATTTCCAATATTTGTTTTTCTGTCTCTAAAACTAGTGTTTCCAGAGGAAAAAAAAAGGAGAAATGAGGTTCATAAAGCTAGCTCTGAAATCTCATTGCCAGCATCAGTTAAAATAAAAATGTCTCCATTTCTTCCCAAAACCAGAACGGCGAAGAGGCTCTCAAGCAATTGAATTATATTGACATAAGAAGCCGCTGAAAGCAGCAACTAATTAGCTTAGTGGTATTGCTGTAATGTGTTACAGTGCTCTCCCATAATTTAGACAGCTTTGGGTGTTTAAAGATACAAAGACATTCGCTATTTTGGTTTTTTTAGATTTGAAGTCAATGGGATGACAACTGACTTACTGAAAACAGCATTTTGCCAATGCTGATGCATTTGAAAATTTCATCTTTAAAGCTCTGTGGAAGTAAATGGGTAAGCATCCTGGCACAGACTAGGGAAGGAAACCAAATTGCTTTTTAACACAATCTAATGCATCTAATGGGCTGTAATGGACAAGATTTAATTAGAATCTCTAAGGAATTGCTGACCAGAACAAAAGGGACCACTTTAGTTTAAAGAAAACAGGTATTAATAGAGAAATAAATGCCAAAAAATCCAGCCAAACAAAAATAATGTCAATAACTCTTCAGCATAGACCTCTGGGTGCTTAAAAACCTCTAAACTTCTGCAAGAAAAGTGTTTGTTGCACAATGTCACCTTTCTGCCAACAACCAGTACAGAAAAGGGATGAAACTTATGATTTATAGCATGTATGGACATGATTCTCTATATTTTCATGTAGAAAAGCTGTTATGATCAGTGACTGCAGCACAAGAATGCCTAGAAGTTGGGCCAGGATGCATATTTTGCTTTGCAGTTTGAATCTATCCTTGAAAGGTTTCAGAAAGTCTGAATACTCATTGCTGCTGGGAGAAGCTAAGGACCTTCTGGTAGAGCAAATTTTTCTATTTGGACCAAAGTAAGATAGAACCTAGAAAATCACAATGTTATAGCATTTTGTATTTTTTTTTAATTTGGCTTCTTGATTTGCCTGAATGTTTTTTACAATGGTTAGAGACAATGAATGTTTTACTTAAGCTGTTTTGATTTCCTCTAAAATTGATGACAACTTGAGCATAAGATGATACACAAAATCAAAAATTCCTTTTTGAAAATGTTATACTATGCCATTTACCAAATCAAGCACTTCCAGTTTTCATGAGCCTTAGAATAAAATATTCTGGAGTTAAGGCAAAAAGCATGTATCCTATTATGGATACACCTTTTCTGTAAAATTATATTTCAACTAGTACTTGAAACTAGCCTATTTCAAACATTTGGCTTGACAATTAAAAAAACCCTTCATCTTTCATTTTGCCATCCATAATTTATACCATTGAAATATGGTTTCTCTTGCTGAGAAGTAGTCCTATTTAACTAAATTAGCAAATAACCAGAGCAACAAGGAACACATTAGCTGTTTTCCCCCTGGATTTCTCATTGCGCTTGGAGCCACTCAGCTTAACTTATTCTTGAAAATTCTGCAATCACCCAACTTTAAATCAAAGATACTCAACAAGCAGCCCTTTCCACTTCGCGTATTGCCCAAGCATACCCCCAGTTTACATTTCTTCTTTCCATTTACTGAGGATATTACATTTTTCCCATTG
Source organism: Melozone crissalis (assembly GCF_028551555.1). Classification (NCBI taxonomy): domain Eukaryota; kingdom Metazoa; phylum Chordata; class Aves; order Passeriformes; family Passerellidae; genus Melozone; species Melozone crissalis. Next base: position 28,547,574 of record NW_026535782.1, on the reverse strand, counting down.
TAAATAAATACCCAACTGTATAGAAAAAGTGTTCAAATATCAGTGAATATGGAGTCAATCTACCAGAATGTGATATATATAATCTCTAACCTTATGTTTTGTGAGGTTAGAAGGCTTCCCATTGTAATACAATAACACATAACATATTTGATGTTTTTGTGCCTTCACTGGGGCTATTTACAACAGAATAATTTTGTACTGGGGTCTCCAAAGTCTGACTGCCATAGGTACCTGCCCGGTCCTGACACAGTCTGTTGCTGTGCATGTCTTTGTACCTTATTCCAACAGGTACACAGATGAATTATCAAGGAATCATAGGATGATTTGGGTTGAAAGGGAAGAGACCTTAAAATCATCTAGTTCCCACCCCCTACCCTGGGCAGAACTACCTTTCACTAGACCAGGTTGCTCACAGACACATCCAGCCTGGACTTGGATACTGCCAGGGTTGGGACATCCACAACTTGTCTGGAAACCTGTTCCAGTCCTCACTGTTAATAACAATAGTAAAGGTAACAACAACAGTAGCAGCAGCAACAACAATAATATTAATATTAACAACAATAATGATAACAACAACAACAATCACAACTGTCATGCTAATGCCCAATCTAAACCTTTCCTATTTCTGTTAAACGCCATTCCCTCCTTGTCCTGTTATAACATATCCTCATAAAAAGCCACTCTCCAGCTCTCTTTTCCCTTCTGGATACTGGAAGTTGCTTTAAGGTCTCCCTTCAGCATTCTCTTCTCCAGGCTGAGCAAGCCTTATTTAGCCTATTTTCACAGGAAAGGTGCTCCAGCCATCCAATCATCTTTGTGGCCCTCCTATGGACCCACTCCAACAGGTTAATGTCCTTATGTTGGGGGCAAAAATTCCAATCTGGGCATGGAATTTTCTTTGAGCAGGTTTGATGAAGGATTTTTATGCACAGGCCTTGTAGAGTCCTGCCCTGGTAACTTTTAAAAATTAATAATAGTAGTAATAATATTAATAATAATAAATAATAGTAACAATACACACTTTCTCCTGAATTAAAAAAATTCATGCTATCACTAATGTCACTGATTATCATCCTTCTCTTCCAGTAGTAAATGTATTCAGTCTCATTGAAGTGCTATATATGATCTCACCTACTTTACAGCAAGACCAAATAAAAGCAAACTCAAAGGAAAAGTCTACTTTTCATAATTTTATTGAAGTTTCTTTGCTGGAATCTCCAAGAAAATAGAACATGTAAATATAAATATTTATGCCAAAAACTGAGTCAGACCCTTTTCTTTTGTTACTCTGTTTCTTCTCTACATGTTTTCTTTTTAAACGATTAGTGGCCTGCAGTGGTTGACACTGCCCTTTGGGTTGATGGTAGTAAATCATATTATGTCATCATTCTGACAAGACATTTAATATCTCTCCTTCCTAATCATGTTCCACCTTTGAATTTTTTCGTTATGGTGTTTTTCATACATTATATGAGGTTTTTTTCACCAAATAAGAGATAGTACTTGATAATTTTTCCCATGTCCTATACAGAAGGCAGCATTTTCATTTCTTATTTCAATATGAAATGTGCAATGCAATTCATAGAATCAATATCAATATTCAATGTATGAATCAAAAATTAAGTTGTTGTACTATAAAGAACAAATCCCCAAAATCTCTATACTCAGACCCCTAACAGTATTTATTGAAATAATACATTGCAAAATGCATTCTATTGAGAGCAAGGCATTTCAAGTGGAGTTGCATATTGACCCTAAAAGAATGAATTTTGTTCTAAATGGTTCTGGTTTAATTTTTAATTTCTTGCTCTATATGTGTCAAAGAGACAAACCCAGAAGTGCATATTCCCTGCCTAACCTGTTGAAATGTTTACCCTTAAAATTAATGACAATGGCTACTAATTTTAAAAGATTGCAGCCTAACATTTTCTATATCCATCATTCCAAAAATGCATCAAATTGATCTCTCAGACTACCAAATCAGCAAAATTCCATTGCATAAAATATGTTTAGTAGCTATAAGAATGGAGCTGTTCTGCCTCTTAAATTTTAGCCAGCATTTAAGGATAGAAAGAACAGTCATGTGATCCAGCTTGAGCTTTTCCAAGAGCACTGTATTTCACCCAAGAGTGAAGCTGCAATACCAGGTACTTTTGGAATACCACAAAATCCTTTTTAGACATGGCCTTGGTGATATTTTCTCTCTCTACATTTATGCTAAATTAGAAATTTAAAGTTCAGTGACAGACTGTTTCTTCTGGCAAGTCCAAAACCAGTGATTCTGATACATCTCATGCAACACTTTGAAAAGAACTTGAATGTCTGCAGAAAGTCTGTGTATTTGGCATCATCACAAGGTAGAGAAGGCAGCAGAGAACAGGTGATCTTAGTGTATGAATCCCTATGTACATTAATTCTCTGCTTCTTTCTTCAGTGCCTGAAAGCTTCCAATAAGTCATTATACTCAATTTTTTAATCCCTGTTTCTACTTTTGAACCAAGCTGACCAGTTTAGGCTTCATCCCTGGCTTCTGGATGAGTTCAGTTTGATCAGATGACTTTTGCTAAATTCTTCTTCATCTTCCCTTTATTTAAATAGAAAGGTTTTATTAGTCTTTCCCCCCATGAAAATATACAAAGTGACCCTGTTGAGGTGTCTAAGCTCTTTTATGAATTCCTGAATTCCAAGAAAATCATTCTCATTCCCTTGCTCTAATCTATGTTCTCAGTGTCCCAGTACATTGTCTTGGAGATTATTGAATTAAAATGTCATTAAAATAGCAGGATTTAATTTGTAATTCAGAAAATTTTAAAAACAATAAGATTTTTTCTTGTTACCAGCCCACCACCTCCTGGTGTCACAGATATCACTAAGAAATGCTTTGATTATCCTTGATGTGAGGTCTTTTTCCTGGGTTTGTATTGCGGATTCCAATAGCCATGAACCTCCAAGGCTGAGCAGCTCCTGCTTATAATCAAGAGAACAAAGACATCAGGAATCTTTGGCAATTCTGAAAAATAATCATGGTTATGAGAACTCATAATAGTGTTATTCATAAGCCTACACTATGCAGCTTATAATGGGAACACAGATGAGGGGAACATGGACAAAGGGAACATGGACACAGTGCTGCACATATCTTTCATTTCCTTGAAAACAATAATGATTTCAAGACCTTATTTTCTCCCTTTCAAGCAATAACCTCCTTTGTCTTTACATTTCTGTGGAGCCCTGTGGAGCTCTATGGAGCATTGGTGGTATTCTTGGTAGAGCTTGCCTTAAATAAAAGCAGATCTGTGCACTGAAGCTTTCAGTTAGCTTAGTCAGAGACCTAGCAAATAAATGCAGTACTTCTGTTGTTCTTACAAATGCAAGAAAAATCATTATATCCCCTTGAAATTTTACCTCTCTAACCCATAAAATGTAGAGACCAGCTGTGCATTAACAGAAGGCTGACCTGCATACCATATAGGTCTTTTCCAGCTCTTGCCTACCAGTCTGTTGCTGTCTTCATTGTGGGTAGTTGTAAGGTCTGTTCAACAATTATGATTCATCTTTAGCCTTTCTTAATAGCAAGTTGCCAACAATCTGCAAGAAAAAAGAAAAATATACTTGATTCAGGTTTACTCAGTCACTGTGATGTAAGTGCCTGATAAAATATCATCTCTCCTTGCTAGCATTTGACATTTCAGTTTTACTAGGGTTCACCCTGCAAGAAGAAAGTAATTCAAGGAATGAATTTCTGAGAGCAGAAAGAGATCTTCTAGAGAGGATACTGCTCATCTGGCAGTGACAAAACTACCCATTATCTACACCACATAACAGCTAGAGAAAGAAAAAGAATATTCATATCGAATTGTGCTATGTTACATAGTATAATAGTTGTTCTGAAGGATTATTTGTGGCCCATAACTACAGCAATATATTCCAAGAATGAAGGAGTGCTGAAAGTTGGAAAGAAGTTCAATTTCCAAGTGGAAAGGTCTGGAATCTAGGCAGGACACTTAAAGATTTTTAAATTGTACTGGCTCCCCAAAAGATTGGGGATGAAGATTCAGTCTCTTTTACAAATTTTTCAGGTTGATGTAGCTCTAAGTAGATAGCAAACTGATTTTAGGCATTGTCCTTCATGGATCTTTCAGAATTGGTTGGCTTGGTCAGACCATGCTTTGGAGGTCTTGGTGTCGAGAAGATCAGGCTGTCATTTGTAAATGGAGCCTCTGGATACTGCACACCATAGTACACACACTTAGAGCAATGAAACTAATTCCCTGAAAATACAAGCTCCTGGCAACCAGATAGTATAAAAAACTAATGAATCATAAATATTAAGCAGACCTTGTGTCTGCTTAGCACAGACACAGTAACTAAGCTCTCACAGCAGTGTAGTCTTATTCTAACAGTACTCTGCCAAAGTTAATTAGCCTGGACATTTTTCTGCACAGCTAATTAGCCTGATTGAACAACATGGTTATCCTCTGTTTGAAGCCAATGGTAACTCCATATTGTATGGATCTGGAATTGCTTACTCAGGACTTTACCTTATCAACAGTTCATGATCCAAATCTATTCCTTTTTGCCATTAGTGATCATTCTACTTAGGGCATCTGCTCCTTTCATACCATACAAAAAGAGTAAATGTCAGTATGCTGAAGCCATACATCTAAATAATAAAATAAGATTTCTTTTTCAGCATTTACCATGTATGTGCTTACCTGTAGGCCAAATTGCATTCTGAGTCTTAATATTGAGATGCTGCCCTGAAACACAGATAACTAGCTGCCTATTTAAGTAACCGAATACAAACTCATTTATTTTAAGATACATTGTAGCCTTAGATATTCTTTTGCTCTCTGGCTAATTATTTTGTGAATCTAATCAACCCTTTACATACCATGAGTTGAAATGGCCATGAGTTCTGTGAGTTAAAGTTATTTTTTTGAAAGGAATTTTATTTGTGTTTTTGAATAGCTTTTGCTTTTAGGCCTGTTCCATGCATTACAAAAAAGGTTGAGGGGAATCTCAGTTGGCTATGTTTCATTTTCTATTTTTACAAAGATACATTTAGAATTCTAGTGCTCCTGTTCTTTATGATTTTAAAATTACACTTATGATACTTCCTTATTTTTAACTTTCCCGGGTTATAGGATCATGGGAAAAACTTCAGGTTTGAACATTCTGGTTGTGGAAAAATCCTTGTAAATGGGACCTAAGCATATTCTAAATAAAACAAACAAACAACAAAAAAAATCTCTCTCCTGTAATCACCTCAGTAAATTTATGGGTTTTAATTCAGCCTTACAGCATTACTTCCTAGGAACGGACGGAGGATGGTGCCTCTATCTATACAGAACAAACCTGATCTGTTCATGTCTGCAGTATGAAGGAATTTCTTTGTGTTTCTCCCCTCTTTGTTATCCCTCTCTGAACACATTCTGCTTCTGCTATAACCATTGCTCAGCCAATGTTCTGAGAAAATGGCTAATATGAAAATAGCACCCCATTGTCAATGTATCTTTGGGTTGTATCACTGTAATATATACATACATCATCCATGTCTTCCCACTGCTTTATATTTCACTGAGATACTGGCTGAAGGTTTTATGAAAATGCATATAGTCTCTATTATAACAAGGAATGGAAAGAATTTGATATATTCCACAATAGAAGAAATTAATGAACAAGGTCAGAGACTAGAAAAGGCATGGACCTGCTGGGAGAACCGGAGCCAGCCAAGTTCCTTCATCTAACCAGTGACAAATCTTGGCATGTCAGTGAACTAGGACAAAAAGAGATAGGGGCATAGACAAAGCAATACACCCTAAATGAAACCCTAGAACAAATCCTGCATAAAGCAACTGGGATCTGTGATTATCAAATGTGTTGTTGTGAAGTACCAAGGGGCCTAAAGTTTTCCTGGACTTTCTTCCAAAGCAGGGGGAATCTGAGGATACCTTTAGCTTTGGGTGTTAATAAGAAAAGTAATAATTCTTTGGGGGGCAATTCTTTGGGTCTTTCAATTGTTTTAGGCTCACTTCCACAGAGTAACCTCAGTGTGTGTCCTGCCCTTACATGAAGCATGGGGGAATACTTCAAGTTCAGCTCTGATTAGCTTCATAATAACTTGGCAAGTGAGTTTCCACTGCAATAACTAGAGGGAATGCACTGCTTTAAAGCAGAATTTTAGGACTATATTATTCTTACCAAAACACATACATCGATCTACAGGACAATATATTAAATTAGATTGTATATAGTAAACTGCTCAGAAACATCAAGTTCAACATTTTCCAGATGTGACTTTTTCACAGTTTGGATTGATAAGGGCTTACTATAAAGAGGGGGTTTTTTTCAAAAAGGACAATAATCCATTAAAAATATATATATATATATAAAAATCCCCCAATTTGTTTGACCCAACCAACTCACGCCATGGTTTTCTGGATGGAATCATGGAGAATAAAAATATAAGCTGAGTCTCACCCCATGTTTCTGAACCACTAAATCCAGGATTATTTTCCAATACTCTAGTGCAGAGTTTTGACTGACACACAAAATTTATCGCCTATTTTTTCCTGAAGCTGTCAATTTTAAAAACATTTCTATGAAACCTCCTTATTTTCCAAGTTTCTTAAAACTGTGTTGCAAGATATGCAGCACTTTGCAGTATTGGTAAGATCTTAGCTAGAAAACTACTGATAAGTCTAATATATGGCTTAATCTCCATCTTATACTAGGTGAAGTTTACAATGTATCATCAACATAACCAGGAGTCATAGAGTGAGTAACTTTTGATTGTTCAGAAGAAAGATAGGAAAAGGTACTAAGAATATTTTTGAAATAAATTTGGAGTTGATTTGACTTAATCAGTTATGCAACAAGTGTGTTATTGAGCTAAGAAGAGTAGGAAAACCAGAGGGACAGGTAAAAAGAGCACTGCTAAATAATGACAGCAGAAGTGGTATGGTATTTCTTGCCGCATAATTTAGTTCTTACTATCTTTTGATAAAATGTTTTTAATAAAACATAACCCCTAACATTTTTATAAATTGATTAATACCTTCAAGATTATGGTATTTTTAAGACACTAAAGGGGATATCATTCTCCTTCTTTTCTTCTATAAGTGAAAGGTAAAAGTTTATGCAAGTTCCACAAATTACCAGCTAAGTCAAGGAAGTAAAAACAAATCAGTAATCATTTGTTGCAAAGACACCATCTCTTGTTGAGAAATTGTCCTGTCTATGGACTGGTAGAAGTTAGGAGATTATTTTGGATGCATAGAACTACTTGAAAGAGTTTTCTTCAAACACACCTTCTTTAGCTAGTGTCAAGGCACTGGACCTTTGAGTTTTATGATGCAAACAATTTAAATTGTTAATCTGTAGGCTGAGATCAAGCAAAACATTGTCATCAAATTAACTTCAGCACAAAGACATGCTAGTTATACTATTTCTTTTGCTGGGACTGTTCATATATTTGAGCACATACTGAAGTTCATTCTTTTACCATTACACTAATGTGGCAGCTGTCACAACAAAGGTAGTTTCCCATTTTTAAAAACTAACACTTTTACTGTCATGTTGTTGATGGGGTCAAACATAAAAAATTAATTAAATCCATGGTACTAATTAATGAAATGACATTTTGCATGCTTTGCTTAAATAATTAATAGATAATATTTGTGTAATTATTGAACAGATTTCAGATTGCAGCTGGCATAATTTAAATTTTATATAATATTAATTTAGTGTAAATATGGTAAATTATATAGCAAAATGCTTTAAAATCTATGCCAATCTGCTAAATGTTTATATAATTATCTGTAAAATATCAAGTGATGTAAGAATTGCAAGATTTTCCCACAAAACATCAATGTGCCAATGGTATGTGACAAATTAACATAGTGATGTCTTCTAAAATTAGTAAAAATCTATCATAGATATACGAAAATCTACACATGTTTACATAGCCTTTTCATAGCAACAGTTGGGATTTTTTTTTATTCAGTTTATTATATGTATGAGTATTGAGTTATTGGCTGATACTGCATTACAAGGTATTGTTTCTTTCTTTCACATGCATATTAAAAGGCTTTCTAAACACCTTAAGTATGGACCTTGAGTTCCTTAACTCTTCAGGAAGATGAATGGTGGGATTTGAAGACAATTGGCATCAGTTTGGCTTTTTTCTCACTGAAATTGGCTGTAAAACTCCCATCAATCCTGGAAGTTAACAAATTTATATTTGTTGAAAGTGCATTCAGAGAAATACCAGGAAGATAAATTTACTTGTGGGCTATTAAACACTATGCCTTTGTCTGCAGTAATAAACCAACCAGAGAGATGGAGCTGAGGTTTGAGTGCCAGCATGAGACAGCCCACAGTGCTGCCTTGTTAACCTGGCCTCTGGCACAGTTTAGGGGGGAATAAGCCAGCACTGCCCCTGCTCACGCCCTGCTGCTGGATGCTGCTGTCCTGGCCCTGTCCTGGGGCTGGGCTGCTGTTACGGGCTGCATTTCTAACAACTCCAGTGGTGGTGCAGCTTGACAGTGCTTCTGGTCCTGAGTAAACCACACAAGATATGCCTTTGTTCAGTGCAGACAGACACAAAGCCTGCACCTGGTGATATCAGACACTTCACAGTCTCTTTAGAAGGGATCCATACTTCCCAGAGCTGTGCCCCTGGGAAGATCTCCAGAGGTTCAAAAAGTGACCAGAGATAGGAAGTGCACCTTAACCTGGAGGTTCTTTTACTGCAAATGGGTTTTCCCAAAGCTTTTTTCAAGCTTTCATTCAACTCTGGACTGAATGACAGTGCCTGTGAGACATTCTCCCTTGAGGGTATATTCTCTGAGGATAGAGCTGAGGAAAGAGAGATACTAGGTCTTGTGTAGAGTCACCCTTCATTTCCCACTTCCTAAGGCAAAAAAAATAATAGACTCCAGTTTCCACTGATAACTGAATCCTCCAGTATGGAAAAGTCATATTCAAACAAGCAAGTCAGATACACATAAGAACATAAGAAGACACTATTCTGTATCTATTCCCACACCAGACATGTGGCTTTTTGCTCATATATAATCTGTGGGCATTCTTTAGCTTCCTAAATTAAAGGAAAAAACATTATTGAAATTACATGAAAGAAAATAATGCATTAGTCGCTGTCAAAACACATAATGAAAGCAGCATTTTTTCATTACCTCTTTTCTTTCCAGTAAGTAAAACAGATTATTGCATCATTTGGCACATACTCATTGTTTGTAAATACTTAAACTGGTTTATATTAATCTACATTGTTCAATTTGAACTGCGCATGCACTGTGGAACTGAAACTGTTCTCAATGCTGCCAACATTTTTTTGGTTCCTATTACTGCTCTGTACATGAGGTCAGTACTGGAAAGACAAGAACACAAATAAACGCATAAATACAACATTGAGCTATCTTTTTCATCATTTAAAAGTTTTTATTTTTGTTGCATTTAGAAGAATGTTTCAAGCACCATTTTGTATATCTGAAATATTTTTATTAAGTATGTGGTATGTGATTATTGGCAGTTATTGTTCTTTCAGGATGCCATGGAAAAATGTGCCTTCTACTAACACCATGTCGTGTTATGTGCACTTTTTCTTTTAGACTCTGCGTTAAACATCAGTCATCCCACTGTCAGAATGGGTGATTTATATACTTTGTTTTGTGTGACTTTTCTCGTAATGTCTAAACTACCTGTAAGGAATTATTAATTCTATAAGAGCATGGACTCTCTTATTTTGCAATATTTGCAAAGAAACAGCAGTAAAATTTATCTCAACATTGATGGAAAAGATGCGATGTGGTTTGAAGTGTTACTTAATGGCTTGTACTACAGGATCCTCCTAGCTGGGGAGGAACAACCTTCCACAGCTCTATCTTAACCCTGTGTAGCACAAATGTCTCGTACCTGATGCAGAAAAGCTCCCAAGCATTTGTGTAACCTTCCATATGTGTTTGTCAGGACCCAGGACCTCTCTCTGGCTGTCCTGGGCACCTGCCAGGGGGCTCAGAGACCTTGGCACAGAGCCCAAGACACCTGTGACTTTGATTTAGACCCATGGAGCAAATTACCACCTTTATAGGAAGAATTGCAAGTCAAGAGAGTTTAGTTAGAATAATAGTTTGTCACTGGGTAAAAAGTAGATATTGGGGCTTTTTGAATGGGGGTTCGGGGTCGCAAGATGGGGGAATTTGGGTGTGTTTTGTCCTTTCTCCTTCCTCCTAATCTCCATCTTCTGGGTGATGCTGGCACTTTTGGATTGGTTTAAGGTAGGAACACACTGTCTAATATATGTGATAGGTATTGGGAAATTATTGCAAATAATGTACACGTAACTTTTAGTGTAAAAGACAACACCACCTCTGAGGGCGGTCAGTGTGCCTCTGACTGACCTGCTGAACGGACCTTGGCAGGCCAGGGAAAGAATGTTATAGATAAGAAGTAATAAACAACCTTGAAAACCACAGCCAAGGAATCCTGACTCCTTCTTCGACTGCCAGGTTGGGAAAAGAGACTTGTACAGACATCTTGGGGTCACTCTGAGCAGCAGAGATTCCGAGATGTGGTTAGCCATGTACATTTAAGAAGAAAAGCTTGCAGTCACAAGAAATTGACTTAAAAGTGTTCTAAAGTTGTGATGTGAGCTACATATTAACCAATTTTTATGCAGGAGCCTACTTCAGTGATTACATACAACTTTGCTTCCCGTGGCATTTTCAGTAGAGACAGCTGATTCTAGAGAATACAGTTAAAAGGCTCCTAACATCACCAAAGATATTTTTATTGTGGTTTGGGGTTTTTTTCCTTATTTTTGTTGAACACAGTTTTTTGGTGAATATTCTTTTATAATATTCACCTATGCTGGCTCCAGCACTTCTACAGTAGTAATATAAATATAAACATCACATTTTGAATTAGGATCAAAGAAGTACAAAGGCAGCTTTTAGTATCAGTGGAAGGAGTTAATTTCATCACTGTGCTATTTCAAGGGCTGCATGATTGACAGCGAAAAGAAAGATTCTGATAATCAGATTTTTATATTAGATTGTTCATAATGGAATAAATATATTGGTTAGAAAATCACGAACATGCATTTGTTTCAGTAGACTTGACATCATTAGAGTTATCAAAATAATAGTTCTTTGTGGATTTCTTTAAGTCTGTTAAAGGTATCCAAGTGGAATATCCTGTAATTGCTTATTCTCCTTAATGAAATTTGGAATCTTTTCACATCTCACGTAAATAATAGTAAAAGTAAATAACCTAATTAATTTACTATTGATGTTTTGTTAATTTTGTCTGAAGAGATAAGCTAGTCGTGAGTAGGGGAAAGGGAGCATATGGGTATGGAGAAACCTGGGGATGTGTGAATAAAGTGATGACTATGTAATTAATAAAATTTAGGGCTGTTCAATTACAATTGGCTGTTTGCCATTACAATAAACAGTGGAATTGGCTGAAAAACAGTACTAATTAAGGAGAGATGATGAGAATTATAAAGTACTCTGAAAATCAGTGTAGAATGTATTGGTTTATCCTTTTTAGTGAAAAAATATGAGACATATTTTGCTTCCTGCTCCCCAGATGTATCTGTATACTACAGCAAATATCACAAACAAACGTTTCTATTTTGTCTGATTTGGAGTAAAAATTGAATTTTGTAATTTACAAGCTATATGATATATCTACAGGTATTCCTATTACATGGGGTAATTCTTTCACTCTTTGCTGCAATAGCTAAATGAAATTGCTTTACTTCATGAAATTAACATGATTGTATTTTCATTCAGTTTGTTAATTGTTCAATAAATAACATCAATAATCCTAGAGAGATGTTACCATATCTTAGAATTACTGCATCCTTAGCCATTCTCTCTATTTTAGCTACACATATTGCCCTCTAGGAAACAAGGACTGAGTTCAGCAGATTTCCTATCATGTTGTGAAAGTTTTGCATTTTGTTTCTAAATTTTCTTGTTTCCACTTGGCTGAAACAAGCTAATAACAAGATCACCAAAGTCTAATATGTTTGAGTACTGGCAGAAAAATTATATTCTTAACTATATAATTCCATGGTTCAACTCAGCAGATTTTATTACAAAGGAAGGAAAAAACAATATTATTGTATAGGAATTGTACCTGTACCTTTTATTAAATACCGCCTTTTTTTTTTTTTAGGTGGAACTTTGGCCTTACTTCTGAGTTCAACACAATCACAACTTTCTAAAAATGCATATTTCTTTAAGAGCCTTCACAGTCATTTAAATGGAGCCCAGTTCTAAAATTAGGCTTATGAAGTATCTGATATTAAAATATATACATTTAAGATGGGTGGAACCAGTTAAGAAAAGCTGATATATCTTGATTTTGGATCGTATATGGGGTCAATCATTTTGGTTACTCTGCACATCAAGTCATTCAAGAGTTCTTGTATATTGTATTTCTGTAAGTACTCTGCAGCTGTCAATATATACATCAGAGACGATACTACAATTCAAATTGACTGCAGGTTTAATACTGTCTGCAACTGCTATATTTTACATAGCTGTAAAAGAAGAATCTCTTTTGCATCTTGAATAATTGTATTTAAAATAGATAAGAATAGTGGTTATCAATCCCCATCAAAATTTCCTTAATCTTTTGGAAAGTGAGTTTCAGAGGTCTGTTTTAAAACCTATTTCTAGTTTCTCTTCCAAACTCAAAATGTTTGCAACACCTCAGCTTTGAAATGGCCTTCCCCTAGTAAAATGTTTTTATTTCTTTAAAATAAAGCTGTCTGATTATCTTGTAGATTAACCATCTAAAAAAAAAAATTGAGGTATCCAACATAATTTGGACCCAACCCATGTAATTTACAATAGCTGCTACTCTCTGTACACAGTCAAGGAACAGGTCACAGTCAGTCTCAATGGAAAATTGCATAAAGGTCCCTGAAGCCTACTGAAAATAACTTTTTTTTTTTTTTTACTTGAGGCATGCTGGATGTGCACATTATGCAGATCCTCAGAAGACGTAACTTGCTGTTAATCCATAACAAGGTACTTATAGAGATGCAAAATGTGTCATTTGAAGACCTGAAAAAAAGCCAGGGATTCACAATAGATATAAAACATCTTTGCTATCTTTGTCCTTCACATTATTCTATACATCTTATGGCCTGCAGTTCTTTACTCCCTGCTTAGGCCACACTTCAGCAAAAACCAAAACCTTGACAGAGCACTTTAAGCATTTTACATATGGGCAAATATAAGGACTGTGCTAGACAACAGCATTTGTTATTCTTATTAATGGAGTGGCAGAAAACACCTTTCTCTGAATTTATTTCCAAGGCCTTGGTAAATGAGACATGAAACTACAGGAGGTAATCACCTTGCTGGTACTTCCATGGAAAAATGTGTCCTGTGCAAACCATTAACAGAAATATATTCTTTTCTGCTTTCTGGATTCACACAAGGACTTCTGACTTATTGAACATATTAAGCTGATGAGTTAGGAGGCAGATAACTTTTTATACATTTTGCCTTTTTTATAAATCAATTCCCTTCACGATTTAGCTGATTATAGTTTTAAAATGAAAATATCTGATGCATTGCAAACAGTGTACCGAAAAATGTAAAGAGTGACTTGTTTGAGAGTTAAGATTAGTTCCAGAAATTTTTGGGAGGTGCTTTCATCAGCTGTCTTATTAAGTGCAAGATTGAAGTCTCCTGACATATTCTCATGTCTCAGAGATTCTCATTAAAAGAAGTTATAGCAACTGAATATAAGATAGAAAATTTTGGACTTTGTATATTTCAGCATGAGCATTTTTCACTAGATCTTTTTTTTCCCCAACACTTGAGTCTAACCTGGAAACTATCAAGCACTCCACTTGCTTCTATGCATGACAAAAAGGGCTCACTGTTTTTTCTCTGTTATGATAGGCACCAATAAAATCCTTTAGCCAACACCTCACTACTTGCAATAACCACAACATCCTCCTGTATTTAGAAAGCCAAGTGACACTTTAAATGATGAATATATTCAACCCTAAATATTTTCAACCCTATTAACGTATAAGGAATATAATTTCCTCTGTGTCAAGATGCTCTAGGAGCTATACTAATAAAGTGCTGGTAAGATAGATCAGTTTTACTTCCCACTACTGTGCCATACTTCTCGCAAGCCAGAAAAAGCCTGTGAGAATATATCCTCCTTCCTCCTCCAGTGATGTTTGGGATCCATCTCTTCCAAAACGCACCTGTATTACCTTGGCAAGCAAAGGAAGATAAATAATTGTAGGTTGCAGCTGCATCACCTGGGATGAGGGGCACCAGTGGCTTTAGCAGGGCCATGAGTTACCATTTCAAGTGAATGGAGATCTCAGGTCTTTGTCTCATCAATGTCGAGTGGTCTCTCCATGGAACCTTTAAAATGCATAGGAAAGAAAGCCACACCCTTTCTTCCCTACTGTCTTAAAACCTCTCCTACATGAAGGAATTTCATTAGAAATTCTGTGGTCTACAAGAAGAGCTTTTTAGTGAGATTGACTACCTAAGCATATGCCAGAAAATTGCTGTCAAATGTGCTGGGATGTGTCAGGACACTTAGAGAGACAGACTGAAGAGGACAATGGAAGTGTAGTATCTGGGTCACCACCGGAATGAAAAGAGATTCTGCATCTCCTGAGAATAAATGGAATTACAATATCCTGAATATGAAGGGTTATCTGAAGAAAAATTTGTCATTGAAAGGAAAGGACCCTGAATTGATGAAGAAAACATCAAGATTGATATTGCAGAAGTATTTAAAATGAAGAAATAAAGCATGGACTCTCCTTTATTAAGATAAGAAAAATATTGAACTTCAAATCTAAAAGCATAGCAAAATATGCATGAACATTTGTGTATGGTTTTTGATGAACCCTAGTCTGACATCCCAGTATAATGATCTGAGTGCGTGAATGGAAGGAAATTAGAAGGAAAATAAATCTATTCAAATCCTTCAGTTTACTTAGATGCAGTTGTTATTGAACTGAAAGGAGTAAAGACTAAAGGATTTGATGTGCTTTAAGGACACAAAACAGCTACATCCTAATCTGGCAGCATAGCCCATCCTTCGTCAAAAACACACAGGTGGATCGAGAGGCATTAGCAGGATTTGTATGATGAATAAGCGTTAATGGAAGTTTTATACAGAAAAGTCTTAACTTGTGAGTGTGAACTGCCTGCCTTGAATGCCAAAATAGCATGGGCCTAGGTTCAGCTGGTGTGAGGTATCATAAACCTCAATTCACTTGCAACTACACTGAAACCCTGCCTGACCCTCAGTGCTCTAAGTGATGTTGGCCACAAAACAGTTTATTTAAACATAAGTCCACTAGTAAACAGCTGAAGCCCAACTCACTCTCCTGAGTCAGCTTCCATTAATTACACTCCCTACATTAATTAAAAAGAAAAAAAATGCCTATGTTGATTATAAAGAAAACTAATGTCTCCTGTGTTTTGTGATGATGTATTTCATAAGTAGCCAAATCTTAGAATTAACATAGCATCTTCTTGTCAGAGCACAACTCCCTAATCCAAATTATTTCTACAAATACAGAGAGCAGAGAAATTGTATTCTGCGATCCCTCAAATGCAGTGACCTCCATTTATTATTCAACTCAGAAACCTGCACTGTGGCACAGCTGGCTTCATATGTTAATCTCTGCAACCAAAGAAAGACTAAACAATTGAAATACACCTCTTCCCCCCTATTACTGAATAGAATAGATCTAATTCTATTCTCTTCACATAGGCAAAACTACTGTGGTTATTATCAGAGCTACCTGTCACCTATGTAACGTTGCAATGTCATTAGCTGTGCCAGGTCCAGAGGTTTTTCAGAAGTTTCAGGGTATTTGGTGTCGCAGAGAAAATACAGTGGTGCTAAACAACATGCATCTGTTTTCTCTTACCTTTTTTCAGTGTTCTTTTGCAATGAACTGAAAGCTACACAGCCTCCCTTGTTTTCAAGAGCAGAGTTCTAATAAAGGCATGACACTGTATATATATTGGCCCCCATTTCTGACAAGGCAAAGGGGTTTTTTACCCTATTATTCCCACAGCAGGAACCTTACTGCTTTGTCGGATAGGTTTAAGTTCCCAGCCAATTTATATATTCTCAGCCCTTCTCCTACCTTGATGTTTTCTCCAGTGATGCACTTATAAAAAGATACCATATCTCTTCTCAGCCTTCAGGCTAAAGAAGACTAAGCCTTTCAGTTGCCCTGTATGAGACAGATTCATTATTCCTTTTTCATCTTATCACAGACCTTCTTGACTCTTTTTCTTCTCAAGAACATATTTATGTGATATGAGTGATTAGGAATGCATGCAGCATTTCAGCCATGAAACAGTGAAACAAACTTTTTCCTACCTCCTGCCCCTGTCTGCTTTGCTCGTCAGTACTCCTACCCCTTCCTCAAGCTGACCTCCTTGTCCTTGACAGGCAGCACAAAAATATGGCATTGGACACACTTACATGTCTTGCATCTCCCAGACTGCCTTTGCAGGCTTATGTTTCTCACCATGGTGGCAGCTGCCAGAAGGAGGGTCTGCCTCTGCAGCTGTGTGAAGCCAGGGGAGGAGGAGGAGACAGCAGGCTGTTGATTCTGGGATTTGGCTGCACCTGCCACAGGGCCTCAGAGCTACGGCTCCGCAGGGTGGTTCTTCTGTACCCATTGTTGTTTCAGGACATGAAAGCTCCTCTGCCAGAAGCCATCCAGTGTGAACCTGCTCCCCTGCTTTCATTGCATCTGCTGGGGGATGAATATATAATGGCAAAGCTTTATTGTGTCCCTCTCCCTCAGTCCAATGGGGAGCACTCGTCTCTGCATTATCTTCCTGCTCCGTGTTTGATGTGATTAACTCTGTCTCCAGCCGAGTGCCAGGTACACATGCTGACATCAGTGAGACAGCTTCTCAGCCTGCCCAGAGGCCACTGTTCAAGCTGTCCTACTCAGTGCACAAGTGCCAGCTCTTCTCCAGGAGGCCCTGCAAGAAACAGTGCACCTGAGACCACAACTGGAGAGTGACACGCTGTCTGACACCAGCACAGGCACAAGTGTCTCCTCCGTGCCTTTGAACACCCTCACAGGATGGGCCCCAAAGGGCAGACCTGCCACTGCCTTGCAGGATTTCTGCTTTGCAATTATGGCACTAAGTCAGAAATCTTAATGTGCCAATTTAACTGAGGGGCCTGAATACATAATTATTTCTTGTAGATGAGAAAGATATCAATTGCCAAGTAATAGAGTTCCCAGTGGAAATCTAAAATTTCAGCATTCTATTTCCTTCACAGCATTTTTCTCAATCTTTAAGGAACAAAGAAGCCTGCATACAACAGTGTGCATTTTTTCATTTCAAATATTCACCTTCAGCTACTATTTTGACAGTACAGATTTAATCAGATTTCTGTGCTTGAACTGACAATTTAGCTACAGCACAGAGCACAGGACAGTGACTTTGACACAATTCCACTTTCATCACTGGAACCCTGCATTCAGTGCCCAGCTTAGGGTGTAAGTGATTTGCTGTCTCATCTAAGTCTCCCCTACTTGCTTATCTGCAACGCAGAATCTGTGGCATGTGTCACCATCATTTCTGTTTTAAAGGCACAGTAAACAGCTTCATTTCCACTAGATAATTCTCATGAGTCACTTCCCCAACACATTTGTCATTTTAAATACTCAAGTTCAGTAGAAACCAAATGTAAAATCAGTATCCTTTCATGAAATTCAATGAGCTATTCTGATTTATGTCGCAGAGCATAAATCTACAGATGAGAGACTTGTATCTGTTATGGACTACAGGCCTCTCAGATGTTAAGACCCAGAAACAGTAATCATTTCAAACTCAAGCCCTTTAAACAGACTATCCTTTTCCCTAAAACCAGGGCTCATTTACATAAGGTTGTGACCTTAGGTGTGGACTCTCATGCAAGCAAGATAACACTACATTTTTCAATTTGTCTCACGTATCAGAGGAAATTGGCAGTATGTTTAAACAGATTAGGGAAAACACACCTAATGAAATATGAAACTGTATACACTTGTTCATTTTAGATATATTTTGCTTGCTGAATACAGATCTTGCTGTATTCCCCCATAATTGTCCTGCCTGAGCTGCCTGAGTCCATTCAAAATTGCCAATTTGTCAATGGCTGCAAAGGTAGCAAGACTGGTCTAACTCCTCAAAAGAGGTAAGAAAGCAGATTTAAGCATTCACCTCAGCTGTTGTGCAGAAGCATAAACCTTTGCTAGGGTTGTCTCAGGACTGATTTCCAGGTTGATTTAAGCTGGATGTTAGGGCAGAAGTGTTTATTCAAGAAGCCAGTATGATGTCTTTTATCCATTTTTGAGCTTTAAGCAGTCACTGAGAACTGAGGTACTGAATTACTAAGTGACATATTAGTGCTACGCTTGCATTTGTATCATATCTTGTATGAGAGAAGCCTAGAAAAGGAAATCTTAGGTTATTTGGGGAATGAGTTGAACCACTGTAATAGTTTTTGCAGATTAACTAACATCGACAGAGGAAAGATGTTTTGTCCTCCTGCTGAAGTTTACTTTGATGCCCACAGATTATGATTTTCCTGCTCTCTAACTTCCAGTCTGCAGAGAAACACATTTTGTTTGCCATTGGTACATGAAATGGAAAATACCACGAATGTTACTGCAGTTATACATATGGAGGTTTACATTTATATATAAGGTTAGAGAATGTGTCTTCAAAAAAAGAAGGGCTTTTTGTTACAGCTGAGTGCTGAGTCTCTTTTAATCTTTCCTTCTGTAGCAATCCCTCCATCTTCATGATTATTATCCATTGTTTTTTTCTGAACTTCATCCCTTTTGTCTACATTTTTCAAGAAATAAGGTGTCTAAGACTCTCAGTGCAATATTCCAGCTTCATTGTCACTATACAGATAGGGTCTATTATCTTCCTGCTCCATGAGAGGCATAAATATCTCTGTTTTATGCAGCTCAAGGTTGAAATGGTCCTTTAGCTGCCATGTTATTTTGCAAATATATCTGATAAATAAGATTAAAAAAAGGTTTAGGAGGGGAAAAAAAAGAACAATAAAAAGCAGTATGTGCTGAAACAACTGACAAGCAATAATTACCTCTCTGACATTACAAGAAGGTTACTACCCTTACCTCCTACCACAAAAAAACCACACTGGTATAAGCTAGTTAAACTAAATTAGTTTTTCTTTGTGTTAGTGATCTGTGATTTAACTGCTCTGAAAATTATCTGAAAATCTTCATAAAACCCAGAAGCACTTAAAACTCTTGAATAAGTAAATAGTACAGATTAATAATTATTAAAAATCATTGGTTCCAGTAAAATAGTGTATGCAGCCATATGCGCACATTCCCAACAACTCTGTACTAGATAACCTTGGATATGAGAACATTTCAGTGTTTGAACAAAACTGTCACAAAGTCTTTTGTCATATCACAAAATCGAGGGACTAAAAGACCCTAATGAAAAAGAAATTAATTCTGGGATTGCTATTAACTATTACAAGATACAAACCCCTCAACTTGAGATTTCTGTTTTGGCTACTGTCCTGAGTCTGTATTCTGGACAGAACATCCTGTTGTGACCCACCCATGGGGCTCAATGGACCTACAGAGAATGGGAATTGAGATTCTTTTTGTGCAATTTCATGTTCGTATTGCAGCCAAATGTTTCACAACTACATATATTTTTTCCAGTTACTGAATTGGATACCAAAGGCGGTCGTGAATAGTCCTGGCTTTGCATTCCTCAGCCTGCAAGGGACAAGGGAGAACCCTAAAGATTGTGCTTACTTTGCTATAGGACCAACATATCAACATAAGAGTTACATCATTTACTCTCTCTCCACAAAGCAGCCCATGTAAAGCTAATGCTTTGTACCTCAGTCCACTGGGTTCCAAAAGAACATCAGGGAATTCTAAACATGTCCTTCCACAGGTTCAGGTCTAATTTGCTGTTAAGGAAGTGCTGTTTGGGTCAAAACCACACTGCCTTTCCTTCCATTCAAAATGTCTGGCATTTTGCGAGGCGCTGCCCGCTCACCCACGGATGGACAAACTGCCTGCTGGACTCACCGCAGCCCTGGGCGCCTGCTTCCATCTGCCTGCTCTGCTCTGACCTTCCCACTCCCTGTTCTTATGCCAGAACATTGCCTCTCAATGCATCCAAGAACATGGGCACGGTGGGGACCCAGACAGAGCGGCCAGGAGTCAGATTTGGGTTCCAGAGTTTGGCATGGAAAATGTGTGTGGGTATTTTCCATCTGATCACTGCTGGAATTAAAAACAAAAGCTCTTCTGGAAAAACAGGCTAAGATGTGTAGTAGCAATTCAGTATCATTGGGCTGCATCATTTACTGGAGAGGATGGAGCTGTTTTGTTCTGGTGGAGTTTAAATAGGAGTAATTTCCCATGCTCTCCTCTATCTGCAACACCATGTGGAAGAAGCAGCAATAAAAAATGAACTTCTCTCATGCTGAGCACAGGTACCCATGGCAGGAGCACACTGATTTATATGTTGTATTTCTGCTTTCCATCACATGAACTTTATGAGGAATCATAAAATGGAAGGTAGAGTAATTAAGAAAGAAGTCATATATGAGACAGAGTTGTTGCTTCTGCTGCTTGGTATCTCTGCATACACAACAAGAATATACATTAATTCCCTGAGATTCCTATTCATTACATTGGTAATTCTGTAGTTAATCAGAAAGAAGTATAATTTATTTTTTTTTAAAGACAAAAAAGAGAAAGGAAAAAAACCAAATTGTGAAGACCAGCCAGCAAAGACTAAAAACAGTGAAATTTGTTGTCCTGTTTTGGCAGTTGGCACAGTTCAAATTCAATAAGGGGAAGAAAATAAAATATTTTCCTTATAAATAAGCTAGAGAACATTATTTCCTACTAGATCAGAAATAGAAAAACTAGATTTAGACATTTCTGAATTGCAGGTAATTCCCTGGAATGCTCTGGGGCTAATGTGTCTCAGTTCTGCTCCTTATTCAGTGCAAAATTGTACAGCACTACCTTTCCTTAAAAGAATTTTCAGTCCTGCAATGCAGACAGTGTTGCAAAACATTGCTAAGCCCTGAAGTGCAGTGAAATTTAGAAGATAATTCAGATGAACTCAAAGTCAAGTTTACAGGGTTCTGTTAGCTCTCATGCACTACAGAGAAGGGCAAAGGCAGAAAAAGGACTATGGAAAAGACTGTGGAATAGAAGACCTTCTGCTTGCTGTCAAGCTTTGTATTAGTAAAGTTCCTATTGTCTTGTCCTATCAGCAATGAACTATCTGTCTTTCAAGGATACCACTTAGTGTCTGGGCTTGGGAAGCCATGCAATTTATTGTCACATGTTGCAGAAGACCGACACTGGTAGGAAATCGCTTTCTCAGAAAAAACGAATCAATATTTTAAATACTTTTGTGCTTCAAGTATAGATTTCAAGTGTTATCTAAGAATTTAATGTGAACCAAATATGTTCCTAAGATCTATTAATATAATAGGAATATTCATAATTTTATAAATTGGAAACATCCTATTTTCATTAAGAGCTTTGTATACTTTATAAGAGAGCATGTGAAGCTATTCCAGGAAAAACTGAACTTTTCAGTTTGAAAATGTGATACTTTCATAACTGGGGTTTGGAGGCTTTTTTAGTCTATATGGAAAATTTTTCAGAATTAGAAATTTAATCTTACCTATTTTTTTAAAAATTTTAATCACTTCCCTCTCTATAGACATCCAGCTAAATATTTTTCAAAGAGTTTTATCATTTTTTATGCTTTATCCACTTTTCTTTGGCAACCACCACTGCTAAAACTACAGGGAACCAAGTTAAATGTAAAATTTGCTTATATAAATGATTGCATGAAAACATCAAAGCAACTCACTCATCTCACCCCCATTATCATCATTCACTATAGTTGCATATGTAATTTAATTCTCTCGACAGCAGCTGCACATTTTATGCAGGAACGAGAAAAACCAGAAAACAGTGGTGAGATTCAATAAAAGACAGAAAGTATCAGACAATGAAACTGAAAGTCCTGTCCTTTAGATGAAGGTTGCATTTGAATGCGCACCAATTAAATGCAAAAGTTGAATGCCTTTAATTTAGTCCAGGGGCTTCTGACCTTTCTTTTCAAGTGGGTAATTTCTCAAACCAAGTCCTTTCCTCCAACAAAGATGTGATATGATGTTATTCCAAATACAGTTGAGGTAAACAACAGAATATGTGTTTTTTCCAAAACATTTTTTCTTTTCTTTTCTTTTCTTTTCTTTTCTTTTCTTTTCTTTTCTTTTCTTTTCTTTTCTTTTCTTTTCTTTTCTTTTCTTTTCTTTTCTTTTCTCTTTTCTTTTCTTTTCTTTTCTTTTCTTTTCTTTTCTTTTCTTTTCTTTTCTTCTTTGTGTCTTTAAAAGGGAATATTCCCACAATACAGCCTTATTTCTGTATGTGACAATGGCATACCTTTTCCCTGATAATATGCCTGTGTGGTTATTTTAACTCTAAACAGGATATATCCAACCCCACTGCTCAGCAATTGACCATCCAAAGTATAGCAGGTTCAGCCCCACCTCTGATCCATGCACCTCTTCCATGAGTCATTTGAGAAGCTATGTAATATACAGGTCACTTAAGAAATTGCCTCAAGCAATTTAAAAGTAAGGGATTGGATATTGGAATTGAAAAAAATGTACAAAGGTTTGAAGGAAACATGGATTATTTATCTTTTGGTCATTCTCGTGTTCATTTTTTTCATCTGTGATGAATATTGTTCTTTGGCATCACCCTCCCTGAGGTGCACACCCATGAAGAATATTCCAGTAAGGGAAATTGTATGGGTTATTCCCCATACATAACTCTAACCTACTTTGATTTCAGGGTGCATGTACAAACCTAGAATTTTGATAGCTGTTTTTTTCTTCAAACCCCTTCTGTCAATGGAGTAACCTGAGGTGAGCTGAAGGAGTGTTTTGCCATTCATGTTGTTTTCCTGAATGGTGAACTCTGCTGAAAGCAGCCAAATATCAGGTGAAAGCAGCGCTTCAGAAATACAGTATATTTACTATATACCAAAAACTAGCAGTTTTAAAAAGTACTTTCTCCTTATTTTAGTCTGTAAAATTAGGGTATTTAGTGTTTTACTTTATGCTATCTCCAATATTTTCCTCTTCTTTCTTACAAAATGTAATGTTATCAGAATAGGAAGAGATACAAGAAGACAGAAAACAATACTTCTAATTCAGCTTTTCAACTGCACTGCATTGTTGGGAATACAAGAAATCTTCATGCAGATTAGAGATCCTGTTGCAAGAAATTATAATTCATTATAATCTCATTGTTTTAGAGCAGATGGAGAAGTAGAGAATTTTCTTGTATGGCGCCATTATGCTCATTTCTTCAGGTTTTTTTAGAGTTCATTTGTTTTGAGTACTGTATATATTCTCTTCCTGTTTCTGTATAGAATTCAGGGGGGATATTGTAATGATGGGACTGGCAGGCCTTTCATGGGAAACCAGAAAAATGTTGTGCTTTTGCTGCACCCTGATCTTCTTACTGGAGTTAGCATCCTGTTCTTATTGATTTCTTACCTTCACGGCTCACTGCAATGAATTTGAATCCTAAATCAAACTCCCACAAAAACAAAAGCCCTGATTTTCTGTTACATTTCTATTTCTGTAGTCATTTATAGCTGAGCTGTTACATATTTAGCATTCCTGATCTGATAGGCTAATATGTTGTGCCTTACTCACCTTATTTGTACTCTCTTTGCAAAGCAGCAAAGATGCTGCTTTGAACACACAGTGTGTAGGGCAGTAGAAAGAGAGATACAAAGGAAAGGAGAAATAGAAAAATATTGGGCACTGGGGGCAGGTTCTGGCACAATGCTCATTTATCTCTATCATCTGTAATGACATAAGTGAGTGCATCTAGCCGGGGGCAAAAAATGCTGTAATTGCTAAAGATAATATAGCTTATATTTTCTAGATGGGCTCTCTCATAAAAGAGATACTTTTGTTTCTGAACATATTGCCAATATTTCTTTGTCTGACTTTATCACTCAGAGGGCAGAAGGAACAGTTATGAGACGTTGGTAAGAAAATAAAGGATATGTTCACCTGACATCAGTTTGTCATTTTCTCCTTTAAACTGAATATATATCATAAAAACATAGGAGAAGCAGGCTTCTTAATAATAAGGCCTTGACCTGTATGGCAAAATTTAACCACTTAATATGAAAAAAGTATCTTCAAATTGCCTCTTTTAAATCAGCCTACAACTCAGTATCAGAGAAGGGGCAACACCTGGTCTGCCTGTAGCCTTAACTGTGTCTGTAACACCTGTACAGATGATAGTACAATTTTAATTCCAGCAAATTTCTTCTTTTTAAATTTTATTTTAGAGTTTTGTTTAAGGAACAAGACAATTGTCTATTTCTAGCAGTAATGTGAAAAGTTCAGGCATGTACTTGATTCTGATCATCTATTCAGATAATAAACTATCTTCCTCTTCTATTTCCTGTAAGGAAAACAATTCTTAGAGTTATATATTTTTGTCATTTTTATCTTCTAATCAAAAGATTTTACTTTCTTGTATTCTACAAAGGTTAAAGGTAGGGAAAACACAGTAACTTGTACATTCCTAATCAGTGGTGTTTCAGAGATTATTTCAGTAACTGAGCATCAGGATACAGATGAGCTGATGTGTGTTCAATTCTTAAAGATATCTGATTTTCTGTGGTTACTGGGTATTTACATCCTTGATTTAGATTTTTTTTCCTTATAAAAATCACAAGCCACCACAGCTCAAAGCAGCACTGCTAAAGGGGGAATGAAATATTCAAATGCTAGAAAATGTTGGCACTTGCTTATTGTCTTAGCCTGTACTACATCAAATTTTTCAAGATAAAATATCAAACAGGTGAGCTGGTTCATAAGTACAATACCAGGCAGAAGCAAAGTTGCTTGGGCAGTGAAACTGCAGGAACAATTGCAGCTTTAAAAACAAGATACAAATAGGAATTAATTCAAAAACATTTAAAGTACAGATTCTAGACCCAAACACTTCGTTACTGGAGTGACTTTTCTGATGATATATAGATCAGCAAAAAATTCCACACTTCTCTTGTTAATAACCTCCTTGCAATATTTCTAAATTGACTTTGAGATGGACTTCTGGGTAGATATTTTTCTGCTGTAAGGTTGGAAGAAAAATTGGTTATCTATGCCAACACTATGGATTTAGTAATTGTTATATCTCCAGAATGAATCCACCAGTGCAATAAATATGCCCTACATTTTTGTCTTAGAGCTATGTGAATTCACATCTAGCTGAATTTACAATTCTCAGCCTGTCTCCATGTAGCTGTTATACTACTGAAAACATGTAAGAGTTCTTTTGTTATGCTATGCAGTGTCATTTATATATGTTCTCAAGAAGAACTGTACAGTACAGAAGTAAAACTTCCTGCGCAGTAGCTACACAAATCTTTCACAAAAGTGAAACACATGTTTGCTCTTGCTTTATAAAATACCTATGGCATTTGAGCAGGGACAGCATCAGGATGGACAATGATGAACATAGTGGGATTTTTAGAGAAGATTAGTAAGGCATCTAAGCTAAATATTACAATTGTTTCTTGCCGCCGATGGTAATAATTCAGAAGAGAAAATTATTCATGGGTGAACATTTGTCCTTCTCCAAACTACTCTCTAAGCAACTACAATAGTCCAGGGTGTTTTCAAATAAATTGCTTTCAGCCCAAAATGTATATAGACGCTTAATTTCAGATAAATTTAAAGATTTAGATCTCAAGTTCTTTCTAAACTTTAGATATTCTAGTATTTCAGAAAGCAGTGATTAATTTTGCTTCATCTTGCTGAACAAAAGTAGCAAAAATTTAATTAGAAAATATGGGTTATTTTTGTAAAGCATTATGCTTGCTTCTGTTTTGTGTGATTTACAGTCTGTAGATATTGGTGACAAAGAATCAGCTATGTGGGCTGTATCATTCATGCCAGAGAGGAATTCAGGCCAAGAATACATTGCCAAAGTTTTCTTAAGGAGATTACTCATAGGGATTATGTTGGCTTTCAAAAGGCATTTTTTCACAAGAATAGTAAGCACAATAAAGAGATACTGAACTCAGAAGGCTTGGTGTTCTCCTCCTGTAAATCACACTGAACTCTTTTGCAAGCGTCAACAGATTTAACTAGCCACAAATCCAAACATTTCTCACATTTAAGAAAAGATAATTATCCTCATGATACAAGTTAATGTCTGCTAGGCAATAATCTTTTTCTTTAGTGAAAAGCACTATTGCTATCAAAAACAACTATAACTTTTTGAAGTTAAAAAGAAAACAGGAACCCAGTAAAACAGAAATCTTCTTATCAAATGTCTCCTTTTCTCTGTTTTTGTAAGAAATAAAAGTGAGAACAAGACACTGCAGGTATGCCGGTTTGCACCAAACCTGCTTATTATTCAGATTATAACAGGGCTTTTTCTAGCTGGAATTGTTCATGTAGAGAGGAAAAATGTGCTGGTTATTCTAGGATGATTAAAAACATAAAAGATTTCTGGTCTAAACATTTCAAGCTAAGGAATAGAAAAAGTGCTATAATCTGCAAAAATGAAAAAAAAAATTGCCTTATAATATTGTCACCACAAATACCATGTGATTTGTACAAGTGAGTGCGATGGTACTGGTCCAAGTGTCCAAGATTAGTCTTGGGCTTGTGCTTTCCTGACTGGCTGTTAATTCACATGTAATTAACATTATTAATCTTATTTTTTCCATCAACAACTACCACTGTTTATAGCTTCGTCTCAGAGTTGCTGACAGACCTAGAGCTGTGGCTGCTGAATACTATGTAGAATGCAGCCTTCTCAGCCTGCTTTTGTTTGCAAAACTAGGGAGGACAGGAAGGGAAACACCACGTGGAAAAGGACAGAAGCACCATACGGGACTCAGGGACACTTGCAACTAACCACAGCCTCTCAACCACTTCATATCAGTACTTGTTGGGCTCTTCAAACCTTACATATGCAATGTAACTGAGAGAGTTACATATGCAATAGCCAGGCTCCAGTGTGCATTGTACAGGTAATTACTATCCATCAGCTACTTAAGGCACTTGAAATTTAAAATATAGCAGTGGTATGAAGATAGAATATCTAAATGCAACACAAAATGTCTTTATCCCTAAAAAATACTGTAGGCAGACTAGGCAGTAGTGCACCAGCTCGTCAAACGTTCCAAAGGTTTTTTTCTTTTGAGAGAATGCAAGACGAAGAGAGGTTGTGTTAGAAGCAAAAGAAAGCAAGACAACAGGAATCAATAAGCTCTTGAAAACTGAAGAGAATAAATATTTGTATGTATATGGGAAGGCAAAGTTGCTTCAATAAAAGTTGTTTGAATTGGTTTTAAGGCAAAAGCAATAAAAAAAATTAATATGCCTTTAAGTTAAAATAATTCTTTTGTGAATTCTTCTTCAGCCAAATGGCAATAACAACAAAAGAAATAGGATTTTATTCCCCTGAAGCAGTATTTTAGAGCAGTTGTCTCCAGTCAGTCACAGGGCCTGATCCTGCCCCAGCTGCTCTGAAATGGCTTCACTCCTGTTCTAATAACCATCACAATAATTTCATCCTTTCCAAGATGTTTGGTTGGATTAGGTTTTTTGTGGGACATTTGTGTGCCTGTTTCAGCCAAGGGGACTCAGACATCTATACTGGAAGTCATCTGTAATGCTATGTTTTGAAAACTCTACTGGACACCCAAAATTACACGTGAACATGGTGAGAAACAGCTCAGTCTTTGTGCTGCTGAATGCCACGTTGCCATTCCACAATAAATAGCAGAAAAGAGCGCTGAAATTCATCATCAAAATTGGAAAGGATTTCACATTAGCATTGTCATTTTTCTCCTTGATTTTCTTCTTTTAAGTAGAAAGGCTATGATTCATTTGAAACAGCTTATCTCTAAGATGAAGTGCTATTGCACTATATAGTAATTTGTAAAATCTAATTAATTTTTGTACCCAGGACTATATTTTGTCACTGAATGGAAAGAGAAAGTTGAACATCAAGTCAGCTCATTCAAATCAAGAGTCTCCTGCTGGTTTTCTAATCAATAGGAGACAGAAATGCTTTTATTCCTAATAGTCTACAAACAGGTAAAAATTAATTCCTGCCAAATTTATTGAAATGTTGCAAAAATTTTATATATATTTTCATTTTAATACTCATTAACTTGTAAATTTAATAAACTTTTTGGCTTTAATAAATTTACTGGCTTGATACAGTCGACTTGATGGCCTCTGTACTGAGATAACTTTGAGCAGTATTTAAGATTAGAGTTTCTGCAACTAAAGCTGAGACAGAAATGTCTAAGTCATCTAACCTTAGGCTTGAATCTGGCATCCACCTTGTAGTTATTGTAGAGAGGCAATTTCTCAGAAGAAGAAGAAATGTTAGGATTTTTCATATCTTACTAAGCTGATGGTACCTTTGCCACTGTATCCAATCAACACATGAAGTAAAATTTGCTTAGAACTTTTCACCAGATAGTGTCTGGACTGCTCTAGACTTTGAAAGCTCATTGAAAGAGAAGTAAAATCCAACTAATAGAGTTGGATACCACTTATTTGATTATAAAATTCATTAATTTAATAGCAAGATGATGTCTTTAAGACAGAATTTATAATGTTACAGAAGATACGGGGGAGACTTGACTTCTAAACCCCAGGTGTCTACAATGCAGGTTGTCATTCTGGATACCTCAAAAAGGCCACAGAACATCACAGGAATCACTGGCCATAAAAATGCTTTCCAAAACTCAATTTCACTAACTTTAAGCTCCTGTAAAAAGGTCAAAAATATGCAGCCATTGTGTAATATAGGAAAACATTGCTTGGATTTAAAGGCATGTTCCACCATGATCCAGTGTCGTAAGAGTCTACACTAGGAAGGAAAATTTTAAATAAGATTTCCAGTATAAAGCATGTTCTACAGTAGACATGAAGAATAATCCCAGTTCATCCTTCATTTTCCATTTTGACACCTTTTGTTAGTGTTTGGTGTAGTCACGACCATATGAACATCAATACCAGAAAGCTGAAGAAATATAGTGTGCACGGGGCAATAAGTTTCCCCTGTCTATTTCTCGCCCTCGGCTGTAGTCTCCTGTGTTTCCCAAGGGCTAAAAGCACAACCAAAGAGCTGAAGGGCAAAGTGACTTCCAGGGTCAGAAGGACCTTGCTGGTTTCACAGAGATTCTGAAGTTCTGAAACATGAAAGTCTTACAAGCACAAAAAGAAAATGAGCTGTCTTCTTTCAGATCCCCTTGGAGGTATCAAGACATTAGATGCCTGTAGTTTCATGTCAGAAATTCAATTTACCAAACCAAATGTGCATATTTAGCCGCATCTTTTAGTTACAGGCTCTTTTCCATAGATTTATGAACTAAACAAAACAAGGAAAAGGAGAAATTTCCCCTTACCACTGCTAGCCTTTCAAAATGTTCCTCTTTGGAAATTTAGGAGTCATATTCAATCATTCAATCAAATTAATTCTCAACCAATTTTTAAACATTTTATCTTCTACAACATTAAGTTTCTTTTCAATAATTGTTTTGTTTCTCTATGTTTGCCTCAAATATAAGGGATTGCCATATCAGCCTTTTTTGGTCAAACAGGGCCAACGTCTTTTAATATCTCTTCATAATACAGTTGTTTCAGGGCTCTGATCACTTTACTAATCTCTTTTTGAATGTATTCCAAATCACTGGTACATCAGAACACAGCAAAATTTTGCCAACCTCTTGTAGAATGATCATTCCCACCTCTGACTCTGAAAGCATTTCAACAAACCCATCCTTGAATTTTATGAGATTTTTTCAAAGCTGTTTCATATTGATAGTTCACAGTTGTTATATGATCAGTCAAAACAGATAGGTCTCTTTCCCCTCCTTTATTTCTAGCTATTTAATTGTTGCTTCAGACTAGAAGTGTTTGGACTATGAGATTTTTGAACTTTATGCCATCAATTTTCTCACCCTTCAGTCAGAAAGGACATTTGACCCTTCTTGTACAATAGTTCGGTCTCTTGGCAGTGTTGAGGACTCCTAAATAAAAAAAAACCATACAGACTTGTATTTGTTCATTATTCTGATGTTACTAATGAATGCATGAAACAGGAGCAATCTCAGAACCAGCTTGTGAGAGATGTTATTCCTGCTAATATGCCTTTGGCATAATCCAAAATAGCCTTCTTAGAAAGTTTCTCATACAGTTCCTAGTTCTTTTATCAATCCCTTTACTTTCCATCATGGACAGTAATAGCATACTGAAAAACACAGCAGATGATATTTACCTACATTGATACAGATCCACTGAATTAATTCCATCTAAGTAATTAATCATTTTTAGCAGAAAAGACTTAGCATTAATGAAACACTATTCACCTTTGATGATCAACTTTTGAATTTAACTCATTTTACCACTTCTCAATTACCTCCATCCTGATTGTTCTTTGTTTCAAAAATGTGTTCTCAGTATTGAGGTCAACTTAATAGACCCGTTTTAGCTTATGTCACTTTTTTTTATCTTTTCAGTACCGTTTTTTCCTATTTTCCAGTCATCAGGTACTACTCTCCCAAAATATAAATAACTATAAAATTTTATATACTACCATACTTTTTACATTTAAAAGACAGGGTAGCAGGCAGAGTGCTGAGTACTTTCTAAGCTTGTATTTTGCTAACTTCTAAAAGGTATATTCACAGAACAGAGGCAGATTTGAAATCTATATCAATATGCAAGGAGCTTTGCATAAGATCTATCTTGCATTCTGTTACTTGAAACAGAACAACTCAAGCTAAATTTAGTTGTGATTAGGTCATTATCACCACTGTAATAATCCTGGAAGCATATAAGACTAAGGTACCACTGATGGAAATTTTGCTGTAATCACTTCCTTTTAGGTCATATCTTTCTGTGCTAAACTAGAAATATTTTTCTAAAGGCATTGTTCTTACTGACTGAAGTACTGGAATTAGAAAATATTTCCATAAAAAAACCTTACATTTTCAAAAAGACGTCATAAGTTTTGTCACATTATGTAAAATTTGTACTTAAGACAGGTTGGTGTTTGCATTTTTTAAAGAAAATAAGGTAGATACAATAAATAATATTTTTGTTTGGGTTTGGTTTCATTTGGTTTTAATTAAAGACTGTGTTACTTGTTGATTAGCCAATAACTGTACAAGAGTTTGAGGAAAAAATACCCCAGTAAAAGCAATTGAAGAAAATTTGTAACAAAAACTTTTTACTTTTGGCACAGAAAAACCCTGAGAAGATCAATAAGTATGCAGGTTGGTTTTGCTTCATTATATAATTGATCCTTCCAATATAAAGAAATCATTTATTTAATAGTTTTTTCATTCTGGTAGGTACATTAAAATTAATCTTCTACTCCCCATGTCTGTTGTAGCAAAACAATATTTCACAAGTATTTCAGTACTTTATCCCTCTTTATTATTAGTTATTACAGCAAACACTGGAAGACACAAAATATGCAATGTACTGGCTAATTGTGCCTCAGCAGAAACACATAGCTAACTATATCAACTAAAATATTAATTTCATATTAAATGACCATTTATATTTCATTTAAAAATTTGTCAATTTCCAGGTCTGAGAACAGGCAATGAAGAAATCACACATATTGAATTTCAAAGGAGACTGCAGTGTTTTGCTAAGTGTGATGCCAGCCAATAGCATGCCATAGGCTAAAAGCTCCCTACGGCTTTATTTCTATCTGGGAGTAATGGCAAAGCACAAACTCCTAATCCACATGACTAAATTACCTCTTTCCAGGCAGCCTGCTACATCACAGCAGGCTCCTGACCTGGGTTCCTGTCTTACAGTGGACACAAGATGTGACTATTTTAAATACGATTCAAAATCGTGATAAAGACTTGAATTCACATGTCTTCAACACAACAATATAAAACTCCCTCATTCTTGCAAGAAGAACACCAGTTTTTCAGTCCATTGTCTTCAAAGAGTTTAGGACTTTTTGTTAGGGTATTTTGTTTGTTTGGGGGTTTTTAAATCTTAATTTTGTTCCTGGTGCATAGCTATAGAAGGCATAATAGTCAGTGTTCTCTTTTGTACTGCAGAGGTATCTGAAGTTGCTTCATTGCCACCAGTAATTAAATGCAATGCAGACACAAGTATTACATGACACACTGTAAATTCTGGTCTATATATGAATATCTCTCTTTGAAAATAAGTAATTATCACCTTGAACCCAGGTTTATTGCATGTCTACTATGAACTCTGGTTGCTTTAGGAATTTCAAATTAGCATTATTGTGAGGGATCCAGAAGTACATTTCATCAGTACTGTTTAATGACCTTTGTGACAGAGGGAGACTGTCTGTATGAATCTTTCCCCTCTCTCACTCTTCATTTTTCTACAACCTCAGTGCTATGATTTCACAACCTGCAGATACCTTGCTCAGGTGTCACAGACAACTTCATTCATGTGATGCCCCTATCCATTTTCATCTGTGTTTACCTCTGAAAAAGACAGAAAGGACTGTTGCCAAAGACCTATCACAGCATAGGCGATACCAGATGCATCCTGGTTTTTACACAGGGAAGTATCAACTCATGGACCTGTTAATCACAGATTTTCATTTAGAGTAATATAGAAACAAATAACAGACGCAGAATACGAACAGGAACCACTGTTGTCCCTTTTTAGTGCAGATATCACAAGGACATGACACTGTCTTAACTGTACTCTCATGACAGTAGGTGATCATTCAAAGGAAATATTTTTCACCCCAGTTACAATACAGAATTCCACACTAATTTAATCTAGATGCTTACTGAAATTCTCTCCTAATTTGCTGAGTTGCTTGATAACTTGGATAATCTCTTGCCTTCAGAAATCTTTTTCAATAGATATATTTTCAACAATGTACTTTATCTTGTTGGAGGACATTCAAGAATTCTTTTTTCAAGCCACGGGGATATGATGTTTTTCAAACTGTAATCATAACATTTGATATGGTATAGCATAAAATCAATAAAGTAATATGAAACAAGATAAATGACTTATCTTTTTGGAAATCTTTTGGTTAAATGCATGACAAGCTTTGTGGAAAAAGTGACTGGCTGATGAAAATATCTCTTGAGCATGAGCAAATTGGATTATCAATTAGCCATGTGTCTTCAGAAATCTCCTTTTCTCAAACCTTCTTCAGATACCCCCTCATTTGTCAAGTGCCAGCAAAGAATGTTTGTTTTCTTACACATAAAATCTTTGCTTTCAGACTGCCATTTTCTTCTTAAAAACTAAAGCTTGGTAAGCTTCACTAAACCTGTCTAGTAAAATCCCTTAAAGCAAAAACAAATCATGAAGAATTTCTTAAAATTAATTATTTAAGTGACTTAAAATAATATTAAAGTCAAGCTGAAAAATTGTCAGCCACTCTAAGTCCCAGGGCAAACCCTCAGGTTTAGGCAGTAACAAAATGGGACCACAGAATATATTCAGAGTGGAGGCAAACAGGTTTGGGGTTGTTAGGGGTTTGGGTTTCAACTTCTATTAATACCCAGAAGCAACCTATCCTCTAGTCATCTTGAGATGGACTGAGACTGTTTCTTTGTTTTTTCCTGAGTCTTTCTGTATGCATATCAGAAAAACTGGTATGCCTCTACAGCAAGAAATATAGTAGCTTTTGTATGGGCAAAATTTAATTTTGTATGTCAGAGTTAATAGAAAAGCTTTGACTTAACGATTCTCCTGAATCTGGGCATTACCATACTCCCTGGGAATTCAGATTGATTTGTTTTTTCCTCACTGATATTTTTAAGGTATAAAAGCACTGAAAACCATAGTGTTTGCAGTACATAATGCTAATCTGCTTTCTTTAAATTTTCTACTGCCAGCAAATGTTTCATCAAAATAAGACCACATCCATACGCTAGCTGGGAAAGAAGGCAGAATTAGAAAAAGATTAATATTGTTATTAAGCAAATCCTTCGACTCCCTCACAAGGAACAATTTTAATTCCCCATTTATTTATTGACATGAAATTTCTCTGCTGTTTCCCAGCTTGCTTTTCCTAGTGAATTTAATGGCACACCAAGGCCTGTAAAGCAAAGGCAGCCTACTGGAGAAATGGCCATAAAGCTGTTATAACTTCATCACACTTCAATGGCATGCCATTTTTAATTTTAAACTTCATGGCTCCTTGTGCCTCCTGGATAACTGTATCTCCAAGACTACAGTTACCTCTTCATCTCATAAACAATTGGAATAACAGCTGATCTTAGCTCTGCATGTGCTGTTTTATATTAAACACAGCTTAGTATCCATAAAATATGTCAGGTTAACAGCACTAAAAATAGAAGCATTTTGATTGCTCTGAAACGGCAATATCATAGAGGATGATGACAAAGTCATTCTTACAGGGTCACAGAATCAAAAAAAGACATAGATTATCTGAGTTGGAAGGGACCCCCAAGGATCATCCAAGTCCAGCTCCTGACCCTGCAGAGGAATACCCCCAAGAGTCACTTACGTTGCCAAGAACGTTGTCCGAATGTTTCTTGGACTCTGTCAAGGTTGGTGCTGCGACTATTTCTCCAGGGAGGCTGTCCCATGCCCAATGCCCCTCTGGGCAAAGAACCTTTTCCTGATATTTAAGGTGAATTTCCCGTGATTCAGCTTCATTCTCTGCGCCCCATCACCGTGAGTGATGGGACCAGAGTGAAATCAGTGCCTGCCCCTCTTCCCTTCACAAGGAAGCTTTAGCTACAATGAGGTCTCCCTTCAGTCTCCTCTCCTCCAGGCTGAACAGACCAAGTGATCTCAGCTACTCTTCACACAGCTTCCCCTCCAGACCCTTCAACTCTTTTGACAATCTCTAATATTTTCGTATCTTTCTTGTATTTTGGCACTCAAAACATCACACAGTACTCAAGGTGAGGCTGCACCAGAGCAGAGCAGAGTAGGGCAATCTCCTCCTTTGATCAGCTTTCTTCTCTACGTTGGTCTATCTGGACCACAAGTACAAGAATTGAAATGTTTGTAAATCTCATGCTTTGTCATGGTGAAGAATTATGTTCTCTATCTTTCATAAATCATCTAAGAACTAATGAAATCTTTTACTGGTGCTCCTTCTGAAACATTTTTATACAAACTCAGTGCCATGAAGGCAAGAGCATTTCCAGCATGACTCTATCTTACTCCAGTGCTCAGGAGCTCTTTTACCAGTATAACATAATCATTTAAGCAATTTTCCCTCACATTGCAGTTTAGCACAGAAAGATATTCAGAGACAGTGGTCATAGTCTTTCTCAGACTCTCTTTTGCTCTTCTAAATAAATAAAACACTTCAATGCAGCTGTTAAACTAGAGGCTTTCCAGTTCTCATAATAGCCTTTCCCAGTTTCAAGATGGAGACTGAGTACAGATACTTTTATCTTACTTTTAGAAAAGCACCATTAAATCATGTTTGAAAGTGCGAGGCATGCGTGGAATGAGTTGAGTCTCACACTTCTGTGCCTTTGTCCCTTTTTTTAAACACAAAACACCCTCATTCTCTGACATTAATATTAAGAGTGACTAAGGGGCTCTCCTAATCAGTCCCATGTCTGTTCAGGCTTTGGCATTTCCACTGCTGTTTAAAAGTTTACCTTCAAACTATTAGTATTTTGAAAATATTGTTTGCCAAGAGTTGTCTTGAGATTGTCATCTTAACCGTCTGCAAGACAATACACCTCTGCTAACCTCCAGCCTTCCTAAAGGGGCCTTGTTCTAGTCAGTGCTCTATTGGTCACATCCTAATGTCTTACAAAATCCTTTACCTTATACATGGTAATCAGCATGACAGCAAGGCTAAAATCATCAAAGGTACAAATATAAATTTCTGAGCTTGGTAGGGCTTGCTCAGAACGCAAACATGGGACCCTGTGAAGGATGGCTCCCATGGCTCATTTTCTTAAAGATTAGAGAAAAAAATCTGAAATGCAATTATTTATCTATAACCATGGATAAAACTATCCATAAATACATAAATAAATATCTGCATCTCAAAAATGGCAGACAAATCTGAATTAGACATTCATTTCCTGACATGATTGTCACTAGCATTGTCTTCTTACTGTTTTATTCCACAGTTGAGAGAGGGCCATTAAAAAAACCCAACAAAATAGCAACAACAGAAACCATGAAGACCATTTTCCTCTAGCAATTATGGCATGAACAATGTTTCAAGTTCATTTTAGACCATATTTGGTCTTGAGTGTATCTGAAAGTGATTTCAACCATTATTATTATCAGTCACTGCACAGTGACAAGACCAATGTGTCAGCACCACGGATGGGAGAGCAGGATATTTTTTTTTCCCAAGAGACATACATCAATGTCTCCAAGAGAGGAGAAAAGAGGGAGTGAAATATTTCTCAGACTGGTTTTATTTGATCTATTTCAGACTTTGATATACAGAAGAAATGAGTCAGTGTTTGGCTTCATGGAACTATCACAAGAAAAACCTTTCACTCTTATCTCAGATAATGTTCAAATTGCAGCCAGACAGCAATGGAATGGAAAATCAACAAACGAGAAAGAATGGTTTGGGAGTGAAGATATGAAGAGGAAAACTGTTAAAAATGCAGGGCTTAATTATACCTAGTTTCTCTCTGCATCAACTTATTGTCCATTAAAGTCAAATCTGGGTAGACGTCACTGCTCAGGTTAGAAAAAAATCAGTGGATGAATTAAATATCTTGAAAATAGGGGACCCTGGTTTGAGACATATTTACAGTTAAATTTGCTGATGATGTGACTGGAATAAATTGGCAAGCTTTTATTTTCTCCAGAACAATTGCATGTTTTCTGTAGAAAGTCTGACTTTTTGTAAGACAATTATTTATAATTACTGCTATGCAACTATTAAATGAATAGTTATGCAACCATAATTTTGAAAATCCTGAGAACAAGTCTACATTTCTGTGATTGAAAGGCTATTTTTTCCTCCTAATTGTCCAAAAGAGCCCTCCTATACTCAGATCTAGCAAGAGTGAGAATGGGAATATTCTGAGAGATTGTGAACATCCTGATGAACCAAGAAGAAAATGTCATAATTTATTTGTCTGACATATAAAAAGTGAATTAAAAATCATATAAACATTTTATTGTGTAAAATGTGTAAAATGGTAAAATGTGTAAAATGGTTTTGTGCTGTCTTGCCTTGTCAAGCATTTCTGTATTAACACTTTGCTGGAATGACCACAATAGGAGATGAGTTCTGTATGATGGTTGGGGTTGTTCAGGCGGGAGAAGAGAAGTCTTCAGGGAGAGTGTTGTAACATCCTTCCAGTGTCTGAAGAGAGCCTAACAAGAGATGGAAAGAAACTTTTTACAAGGGCATGTAGAGACAGGACAAAGCAAAATGGCTTCAAACAGAAAAAGACCAGGTTTAGATTCAATATTAGCAAGAGGCTTTTTCCTGTGAGGGTGGTAAGGCACAGGAGCAGGTTTCCCAGAGAAGTGGTGGATGTCCCAACTCTGGAAGTATTCAAGGCCAGGTTGGATGTGACTCTGAGCAATCTGGTCTAGTGGAAGGTTCCCCTGCCCATGGCAGGGCGGCTGTAACTAAGGGTTTTAATCTCCTGCCCAACCCAAACCATTCTATACTCTAGGATTCTGGTCCGTGGAATTACGAAACTGCCGACATCAGTGCAGTGCTCTTTGTACACATACGCACAGTGACCTGACAAGAATAACACAGATCATTCTGACATCTCACACCATGAATAAAAGAGAATGGCCAGTTTTCCTGCTTCATCTCTGCGAGGAGAATGGGAACATTTCACAAAATCTTCTGGCAGCAAGAAAGTCTAGAAGGCATTATGTCCCTCTGTTGTGTCTCCCAAATGCTAGCAAGCAGTTATAAAACAGCCTCTCCTTATTGTGAAACATCTCACAAGGGAGAAGGTTGGTTGAAGGTAGTGATCACAGTTACTATTTTGTTTTCAGCTCTCAGCTGCCTGAGGCTTTCTGTCAAAAAATGAAACAAAGCCTAGCCCAGAATACAGTTGTTTTCCCAAAGTAAACAACTTCCTAATGTTCTAGCTACATGTACTTAGCATTTTCCATCACAGCCTAATTCACAGTGCTCATTGTGATTATGTCAGGATACATGGCACATAATAAGTAGACTTAATTTTTCCTATACTAACAAATTAGCATTTCTGAAGTCTCCGTTAGACTTCTGTAGTATTTTCTGGAAGTATGAATGATTTTTCAATAGTGAAAAAATTGTTTCTAGGTAGCAAATTCACATAGTCTCATCTCTTCTTCTCTTCTTCAAACTGGGTTTTCACACTGTTTCAATGCAAAATGTAAACTTTTTATACATAAAAAGCAATCTAGAAGAAATGCTTATCAGGAACAAAACTTCCAAGAGAAATTTCATATTTCCACTCAAAAGATAAATAGCCACCACTGCATTTTTAATGACCTTTGAATGAAATTTATTTTGAGCTTGTGTGTTTCCCACTTTCCTGGGTTACAGTAATCATATTTGGTTGCTCTTAAATCTAATTGATTTAATTCCTAATTAAATTCCATAAAATTTTCTTGAAAAGAAACTAAGAATTTTAGGAAGCAAAGAGATAAATAATTATGAAATATAACAGCTTTGCTATTCTTTTGAAAGGAATTAATAAAAATTTGTAGCCTCTGTATTATAAGTACTCTGGCATTATCTGAGTAGAATATTTATGATGATGTATTCCCTCAGGCATTAATTGCATGACTGTTTGTTTTATAGAAAGTATTTAAATGTAAATTAGAAATATTAGCTTGCTCTATTTCAATTTTTTTACTGGTAAAATGCAACCTACACAGTGAATATAATTATGATGTTAATCACTGCTACACTACTGTTTTCATAGTATAGATTTCCTTGTTTCACATTTCTGAGGATTATTTTTAATGCAGTGCTCCTTAATTTTGTATATCAATGATATGGGGTTATCTATTTCACATTATATAAATTATATTTGTATCTGTCACTTTTTGTTGTATGTAAAGGCTAAAAATTCATAAATATGTTAAAAAAAGATATTTATTTCCTTTTCCAGGGTGGTTTGTCATGTCTACATCAAATCAGAAAATAGTTAAAGAAGTGCTGTCTCTCACGAGCATTTGATTTTCCACAAAGCACTTTCAAAAACAAAACAAGCATGAGTTCTCTTAGCTGTGTGCAGACCATTTTGTATTTAGCAAGCAGGAAGCACTCTCTCGTTTGTTTCTGTCATATTATTCCACTGAGTGACAAGAACAAATGCTGTTGAAGCACTACAGAAAATGCACTTAAGATATGTACCTCAGCTTGCATCACAGGGCACTGGATTGGTTTTTTGAGCTACAATAAAATGGTGCCTGTGTACAACATAAAGAAAAAAGGACTGCCAAAGTAATCTGCAAAATTGGAAAAAAGAAAAGTTTGGCAGATCCTGTATTCCCAGGGTGCAGTGAATACTTATTATCAATTTGAGTTCACTTTCTTAATATTTCCTTCTGAATGAACAAGGCATTGAATGGACAAATGGAGTCTTAAGGAAAAACTGTGAGGATAAATGGAAATAACCAATATAAAATCAACGCACAATCTCAGAAAGCAATAAAAAATTACATATTTATATTTCAAAGTTTACAGACAAATCCTAAATGCCTAGGATCAATGTTACTGGCCTATCACATACTCAGTCTTTATTCTCATTAAAGGAATCAATCCTCAGTCAGTTGAATAAGTTTTCTACCATTTCCTTTCTTTATAGGGGCTCTTCCTTTTACACCCAGGTAGCCTTAAACTCCCTTCTGGTTTCTTGCTCATTCACTATAAAAAGGTAGTAAATACAATTTTTGGAAAGTTAAATTTGCGCATCTTACAGGCTGCAATTGTAACATTGACTTTTGTGACCACCCTCAAAGGACTGAAATAAAACTTTTATTCTGCCAAATATAAACCTGACATACATTCTTTTGCAAATTGGAATTCATGAGATCAATTAGAATATGAATAAGTATTGCAAACTGGTTTGCATTCCGAGCCGGAAAGCCTTCAGGAATACACAAACGCTGCAATGGTTCTCTTGGGAAGTAAACTCTAACATTCAAAAATTGTGTCATTTCCCACATGATTAACAGAAGTCATACTCCAAGAATACACTATCACTCTGTCACCCTGTCTCAGATTTAGAATTTTTGCTGCACACAAACAAAACTCCTTCCCCAAAATTGCTCTGCCTAAGCAGTATTGTTAGTGTTACAGATGCATCTCCCTGAACAGAACCCATTGCCAGGTTTCTCAGGTGTTGCTGACAATAAAGCTGGACAGAGGTGCTGTGATATTGGCAAGTCACTTCATAACCCATGAAGAAAATCACAGCCCCAAAATCTGATCCTGATTGTACTGGTAGCACAGGTGGGATTTCTCTAGAGGCAAGGGGAAGAGGCAGGTGAGTATGGGAGTCATTAGATGCCTCTTTGCACAGGGGCAGAAAAGTGTGCACAGCCTGGTTCAAGTGACTAAAATCTATAAAATCTCTTTCTGTGTCCCCTTAATGGAAGATGGAGAGCTGCCCTTCTTATGCTTTTAAAAAAAACCCCAGTTTCCACATTCTTTTCAATGCTGCAGGGCATACACTGTCAAACTGTGATAGATTTTAAAGTAGTTTTGGCTCTGTCAGAGGAGGACATATTTGATATTGGCAAAATATACTTAAACTATATTCAAATAATATTTCTTCTTCTTTTTGTATCCACAAGGACATGGTTGTGTAGCCACAAAGGATGTACAAAGAAGCAGGCTATCAAACATTGTTGTATCAAGACAAAAAAGTCTCATTTTCCTCTGTTTATCCCATGAGAATTTTCAAAAGCCTAAGATGCAAATCTTATTTCCATTAGATGGCTATAAAGTATACTATTGTCACAAGAAAAATAACAATATATTTTCTGTCAGAGATGGCCATCCTTTTCTTTCTTTGTTACAAAGAATTGCTAATGTGTCTCAATAAAATAATCTTTGTTGTCACAAATTTTAATATGATAGAGCCAGAGAACCTGGAGATACTGCATGTCCATAGCGCTAGGCACCAAGAAGACATCTCCTGATTTGTCCCAGCTAAGTAACTTACCGTCTTAAAATAAATCAGAGGGAAAGGTGGCATGGAAATTCAGAGATGCAAAGTGACTCTGGGCTCAGCAACAGGCTGAGAAGAGAAGGAGTAAGGCAAAATATATCAATTTGAACATGTCAATGAAACTTTTAAATTTCTGAAATCATTGTTAATATGAGGAAGCCATACTGACTGATGTATCTGTCTGAAAAGATGCCTTGCCTATTTTAACTCTCCTCCAGAAATTCAATGATTGTAATATATTTCTTTTTATTTGCTAGATATGTTAGCAAGATGTGTTTTAATGAATGTCCTTATTTTGCATTTTCTGTATTCTCAACACTAAAAGATATTTTATGGTGGAATTGTGAATCAGTATTTTGTCTGATGCAATGGCTGGCATTATTGTATATAACAGAACTCCTAAGGGTACACACTTGTGAGATCAGTCACTTGAACTTTTAGCCTGACATGTATGGATCAGGCCTATTTTTCATCCACTCTTATTCTACTTTTTATGTTTTGGTCTTTTCTTATACAAATGTCTCTTCAAAACTTATATACAAAAGACATGTAAGTGTGAATAATCCTTTCTCTTTGTAGTTCCCCATGTCATAGAGTGGAAATTACTTAAATTCTGATTATGATGCGTAATTATCCTCTGTGCATCTAAGGTCTCCGCCAAAAATCTTCCTTAACAACTGATTGAGGTGAAAGAATCACATTCTATTTCATCAGGAGCCACGTTATTAACAGTACCAGCATGGAATTTATATGAAGTGAGGCAATTTCCCAATGCTTTTCCTTTTAAGTTCATATTTTGCATAACCTACATCCCGGAGCCTGGTTTCCTGAATGAGAGATTTTCTCATGAAGGATCCCTTAGAGCTGGCAATTTACAGAAAGCCTGTAAAAGTTCAAAAGGCCAAACTCTCATCTGAATAGTAGGAAGTTTACATGGTTTTGATGCCCTGTGAGTACATTAAGCTAAAAGGTGTAAGTAGATTATTTTTCCCACTCATTTTCATCTCTCCCAGAAAGGATATGAAAACAAAACTTTATGATAAAAACATTATGTTCTCCAAAGAAAACAATAAATGCTGTGTTTCGATCCCAGTATCAGGAATGTAATTCTGAGATAGAATCTGCTAAGTAACTTCAAATTTGGAAAACATAAAATGTATATTATACTTCTCTCTTTAAAAAAATCCTGAAATCACACAATATTTTTGTCACTCAGGCATTTAATTAGAATTTCAAAAACAGATTAATTGTAATTGAAAATGTAATAAACTATAGTTTGGGATTTTTTTCTAGGGAAATCCAAATTAACATAGTTAATGAAATTACTTTACTTTTTTGCTTTGTCAGTAAACTAAATCCCTTCTACAGCTTTCTATTTGGAAAAAACCCCAACCAAACAGATAATCTGCTAAAGCAAATGGTCTGCTTTTTCACCCAGGGATTACAAAAGCTATTAAGGCAAATTCCTGTGAACTCCATCAACAGTACTTTAAAATGAACTTTTAACACCTTACAAGTGTTATTTTATTGGAAAAAAATGACACCAATTTCTCTAAATGCTAGAGGGATTTAAACAGTGGTAAGATGAAGTCAGTGGTTTTATGAAGTGTATTATCTTCTGGATACTGGTTTGTTGAAGATTTTAAAACTATTATCTCACTAAGCTCTCAAGCAATGCTAAGAATGTCTATGAGCTCATTTAAAGCTGATCTGCAGTGTAATAAAGAAAAACAATATATTTTCTTCCAACTGTCAAACCAGCATGAATGAACTAAGCCACTCTGGACATGTTTAGAGAATGTGGAAAAAAAAAGCCTGTAAAGATCAAGCAGGAGTTTCCCAGTGCTGGCAAAATACAGATGGGCAGGTTTGGGTATGATTCTCTGTTCGATGCCAATAGCTCAGCAAAGACTCTTCCTCTGGATGAGCTGCT
This sequence comes from Melozone crissalis, assembly GCF_028551555.1. Lineage (NCBI taxonomy): Eukaryota > Metazoa > Chordata > Aves > Passeriformes > Passerellidae > Melozone > Melozone crissalis. The sequence goes on along the minus strand of NW_026535782.1, from coordinate 28,504,320 downwards.
CAACACAGGGAAAGCAAAGTTGTGCTTTGCTGTGGCTGAGCTGCAGCAAAATGTTGTTACAGGGAATTTATGTGTGTGGGACTGTGCCCTGTGCTGGGAGAATCTCATTGCTTGAGCCCTCAAATGTTCACCAAAATGCAACTTCAAAACATAGAATAGGGTGTAGACAGCAAAAAAATACTTGAATATTTGGGTAGACACACACTGTATAGCTAAATAAAAGAAAGCTCATTTCTATTTCCTCTTCTAAATGATTTTTATTTCATTTTCAAAACTCCATAAATTTGTATTGCTTAAAAAAAAAGCATGCTATCATTGGTTTTGGAAAAACGCATTTTCTTTCAAGATAATCAAAGCACAACACACTGCTGAACTTAAGAATAATTTCCACATTAACATGAAAACATTTCATCATACCCCTAATGTCAAGAAAGGGTGAATATTTTAAGTCTATCCCTTTTTTTTTGTTCTAAGTGACTCCTTTGAAAAATTTAACACAATTACAGAAAGCATATGTATTTTAACATCAATGAGAAAATGTCATCAGATAATTTCTGAATGAATTAAGAGATGTAATTTAAAATATGTCTTTTTAAAATGTGAAAATAACATTAATTTGCTATGCATCTTTTTTTAGTTTGTTTTTTTTTTTTTTTTGCTAGTTTAGCAATCAGTTTTATTCAAATTTCTATCCTTTTCTATTCTTAATAGAGATTTTGGTTGACAGTGATATTTATCTTCCTTATGATACTGTATTAATCCTTGCACATTGTTTTAGGCTAGCCTGAGTATAAGGAAAAATCCCCATGTGTAAATAACATATTTTATATAGAGAAGAAAGGTAAACATATCATAAAATTCCTTCTCTTGTAATACTTTTACTGTTTTAGTAGTCACCATAAGACACTTCTCATCACTTTTTAAAATGAAAGAGTATAGTCTTATTGGTCGATGCATTTGCATTTAAATTATTTGCTAATGTAGACAATACATAACTGTGAAAATTTGTGGTTTTAAACTAAGTCATCATTAAATCTGACATTTTTATGGTAGGTCTGTCAATCAGATGACAAATAGTTGACATGAAAAATGTTTGTAGCTATTTGAATTGTAATAATTTACTTTTAATCTTACTTTATTAAAAAAAAAAAATTAGGTTAGGTGTTGTACATGAAGAATCTGTTTCAAACCAAACTGCTGGGAATCCTATTTCAATATTTCCAGCAGAGCACATAATTTTCTAAATTAGCAAAATAGCTTTTATTTTCATGTATTTAGAACAAACCAAATCCAAACCAACAAAATTCCAGCTGGATTTATCATCAGAAACACAGCTCTGTGACTGAGAGCTGTGGGGTAGATAATAGGACATTCCTAAATGAAACATCAGGAAGCATCACTTTATTTGAGGCTTCAAGTAAGCTTTTTAAAGAGATTAATTAATTTACTTTGAATATTTTAAGCTTTGTATCACTACCATTTTGACAACGTGATCATTTCAGAACTTGAAGCATCTGAAGGCTTTAGTTTAAAGGCTTATTTCTAGTTTTATTTTTTATTTCATAATTCAAATTTCTTTTACAAGAACAAGTAGTAATATTTTTATTTTACTGAATATTGGAAAAGGTCTAGAAGTGTCAAAGATAAGAGATACCTAGATATTAAGCATGTGACACAGGTTTATAAGGAAACCTGATAACAGGTTTATAAGGAAAATGTGGGCACTATATCTGTTTTCAGTGACATATGAGTTATTTATAAATAAAAATATGATTTGCAGTGAAATAGACATGATCTTATTATTGTCTCTTATTTATCTACTTTTTTGTGCTTCATTATTTTAAAATCTGTTCATTTTCCAGTCATTGTGACTTTAATATCACAACAGAAAAGGAAAGATAGGAAGCATTAATATTATAAAATCTAAAATATTTATATATAGGAGACTGAAGCAAAAAAAATATTAGACTTTAATTTTAAAAACATAAAAAAGCTGCCTGAATAATTTCAAAAATCTGGATATAAGTGCCAGTCTTAAACTCACACAGACCAAAAATGTATGTAGCAAAGAATTAAACTTACACAGACCAAAAAATTTTGTAGCAAAGAAATTAATCTAGATATTAACCTAACTTGAAAAAGTCAATTCTCTTTGCTTTTTGCTGTCATATGTTCTTAAAAAAAGGTATCTGGAAAAAAACCCTGACAATTTTGTAAAGTTAGGAGAAACCATATAAAAGAAATTAATAAAGAACAAAGAACGTCTGTGTATCATATCTATCTAGTGAAAAGAAAGCTGTATCCTTTAGATGGTGGTTAGTTCATTTTTTGCACTCAAACTGCTGCCTTAGCTGCTCACTCGGTAAGGGTTCAGAAGTGTGATTGGGAAAGTTTCTTAACTGGTTGAGCTGACTTTATGGAAACATGAATTTCTGCAGTGTCTCTGAACATGCACGGTTACATTTGTTCATCTCTGCTATTCTACACATCTTTATTGTGCCAGGGTGATGAACATGAAAAGGTGAATAACCTGCTTCTTTGATAGACTCTGCCAATTTTAATAAAGGCCAGGATAGTCCTTTTGAAAAGATACCTGAAGAATGCTATTAAAATGAAACTTTAATTGAGGTACCCAGCTTATTCTCATCCTGATCTCATCAGTTTTCATTCACATGTGACACATTGCCAGCTTGTAATAAGAACTTATAATAAAAGGTGGCCCAATGGGAAGATAAAAGCCAGGATGGAAATAGCTTATTGCTTGAAATGAATTAAACATGGGGCTGATGGCTTTCAGCAAGATAAGTAGTCAAGACTGCTCAATGACAGCTATCTCTTATTTATTTACACTAAAATCCTATTTATCTGAAGTTCATGGTTCTCAACATAAATTAGCAGGCAACCAGAAGGGCTTGTCATACAGATCAGATCATCAAGATTGTTCTGCGTATTTCAAAGTGCACAGTTAAATTCATCTTTCCTGCACAATTGGTAAAGAAGAGCCCATGAACTCCCACAAATCTCAGCCTGGTAGGTCCCAAAAGCTGCTCCTGCCCAAGGCTAGAGGCAGTACTCAATATAGTCAGTTCTCAAATAATGAAATGTGCAGATAAACCCTGGCATAGGGATGCCAACTAATAGCACCATGCAACAAACCTAGAAAGGCTGAATAAAAGGATATTTAATTCAAATGAAATTGCAAGGAAAACCTTATACATAGAACATAAATATCCATGTTTCACTTCAATGTGTCAAGCGCTACTAAGACAGTGCCCTGTAAATCTTTCTGCTGCTTTATTTCCCCCCTGAGTAGTCACCTCCTCTAGGTTTCTTAGCTCACACTTCCCCCTCTGTTGTGACAGCATTTGTGTTTGTCCCTGTGATTCGTGCCAACTCTGCTACCATTTGGGTCTAAATGCAGTGCTGCAATTAAGATTGCACCTTTAACACTTCTATTCAAAAATTGCATTCAAGATTTTGTGTGACTCAGGTATCTATTCATATATCTCTGAATGTAAACAAGCATTAGATAATCCTGTTAATGTCTGGGGCTGACTTCAAGCTGACAAACTGAAAACAGTGATATTTATAATTCAAAATCTGCATGGAAGAGCTGTCTTCAGAAATATGGTTTTGCCAGCTGCTAGGATTAAGGAGCATTCTGGCTGTGGAAGATGTTCTGTGAGGGCCTGTACAAACCTGGATTGCACCTTTGCTGGAGAGATGTTTGAGGAGACGGCTGCACTAAGCTGATGCTTTCAGTCGTCTAGTCTGGCACAGAGGAGAGCCTGAAAACATCACCCTCCATGGTAACAAGCTAAAGGTGCTCTGAGACAAGCCATGATTGCTGCAGACTTTTTGGCTTGAGGCAAAGTAACTATTTATACCAGCTATTTGGTTTTTTGTTTTTGTGGGTTTTTTGGTTTTTCTTTTCTTTTTTTGCCTTATATGAATACAATGTTCCTTATTCTTTTAAAACGTATAAGAAATCTTCCTGCTTAAGATTCTTTCCTTTCCTGTACTCTCCTCACTGTCTGTGGTGAGTTTATTACAGCTATAAGGGCATCACAATCCAAGATGGTGATTGTTATTCGAACAACCAGGGTGACTGAAAATATTGTTCTAGGCAGTATTGAAAGCGTGACATCCTTAATTTCCTGCAAGGATTGAGCATCACTGCAAGTTTGAAACTGTTTTTAATTAACTAATTAACAACGACCAAATCAGATCCTGGCTTTGTACAACTTCTGCAAACAATCTGGTACAAACTTCTGCCAAATGTGAAATGTCTTTTGAAGCAAAACCCTGACAATTCCAGTTCCTTCCTCAAAACTTCTGCAAAAGAACTTTGCTTTAAAAGGTAACAATTACATTTCTATTAAGAGGAAAATCAGTCTTCAAAATTCACCTCTAAAACAGACCTCAAAATCTCCATCTCACCTTCTGTCATGATTTAAAAATAGGAGTAGAGATTTCAATCACAATTTATGCAGGGTTATCATTCTTCCTTATTTTTGGTGCTATGTGGATGGAGGATGCTAGCCAAGTACTACTGAGAGGTCCAGAACCTTCAGGATCAAGTTCACTTACAGGGCTGGGATGTCAGGTGCTCCTTTTATGGCATTTTGATATTGGGCCAGTACATAATATCAGCAGACAAAGGTTTTTTTAATCTAGTCTGTATCCTCTATACTTGGAATTTTAGGTGTAAAGAAAATGGAAACTAAGTCAGATTGCTAAAAGGGTAGAACAGGTAGTAATAGAAATTAGATATATCAACATTTAAGACAAAGGAGATTTATAAGAAACATCAGATATCCTGAAAACTCATTCCAGACTTTTAGTCATAAAAAGAAGGGCAGAGATGCTAGTCTGTTACTCCCTGGTTTGGAAGGATGTTGCCATATGATACTGAGATGTCTGATGTTATTTACCCACCTTTTTGCTTCTGCCTTTAATGAAAAATCATCACATTAAAATGAAACAAGCAAAAAGCTATTGCAAAGTAAAATAATTGTTCCCTACATATCATAGCAGGCATGATAGGTATTAGTGGATACTAACTGCACCAGGAGGGATTTGAGTTAAGAAGCAGAAAAAGCTTTCAAATAACATGGATAATGAGTAACTGGAATCATTTGACTGGGGAAATTGTAGAGTCTTAATCTTTGAACCTTTATAAGGACAGCTCAGGCAATTTGTCAAGAGTAGTCCATGATAGGAATAGCATCTGCCACAATGTGACTCTGACCTGGGGAAGAAGGAAAGCCCAGGTGAAGCTCTTAAAGCTCCTTCAATTCTTATTTTTCTATGACTTTTATTGTTTACTCTTATTCAGAAAACTAATAAACAAAATCATATCTACTTTCTTTTTGTTGCATGCATACCTGCAATCTCCAGCATTCCTGATTGCCTTTGGGAAGCATTATATGGCTATTGCAGCTATGTCAATAATTTTTATACCACCTGTGGGACAAGTTAGAATTTGTAAACAAACATATTGTCAGGCAAATTTAAATCAGTCTTTCCTTTGACTTCAAGAGGAGCTCAATTGCATCATGTAGATTCAGACAACTAAGCTGGCAGCTGGTCTCCCAGGGCTCCCTTTGTAGTCAGCACATAGATGGGCATTTTAGGAAGCAACTGAGAGCATGAGACTAATTTATGTCCTCTGAAGACTGGCCAAATAACTGAGCAGGTTATTAAAGTAAATTAAATTGGAAACCAGTAGCTGGACAATGTTAACACTCCTTCCATGCCTTCATAATGCCTAAATTACTAAGTGATAAATAACCAATATTTGAAGAGAATATATGAAAACATATAGTGGAAAAAATAGCATTAAATTAATCACATCCACTGAGTTTAAAGATTTTGCTGCATTCTCTCCTCCCATTTCTGTACCATAAATAATACCAGGGCAAACTAACTGTTTTCTCTTACAACTCAATGTGAAAATTTCTGAAATAGGCTGGCTATGTAAACATCTAATGAAGAGTAAAAGAAAGCAAACATACTCTATTTTGGCTCTCTGTCTGAGTGGTAGTAAAAATAAGATTGTGTTAAATAAATATGTTTTAGAACTACTTAGTCGTGGTTTATAGTAAGAATAAAATAAACACACTCGGCATAATTTCTTTCAAGGCTTTTTAAGATACAGATTCCTACAGTTAAGTTACAGAACAAAATTAAAGAACACAGAAAATGTTTTCTCTATCCTTCAGCTTCCTTGTCTGCATCAATTAAAATTATTCTAGGATCAAGAGTGTTCCTGTTTCCAGCTACAACGTTCAATATTCTTTTCTTATCTAACAAGGACTAGCTGAGTAATCCCTCAACACTGAGAGAATATTGATGAGTGAACTCATAATATTTTCTTCTTACTATCCTTTTAAAAATGGCTCAGCCGAATGCCAAGTAGCCTTCTGTATATGGTGGAATTGTGTAAAAAAATGGATGAGGTTGTGACTGAACAGCACAAGAACTGCCAGAACCAAGACAAGGCACAAGGACTGACCTGGTTGGTTGGTTGGTTTGTTTGTTTGGTTGTTCGTTTTTACAGGATAGGTGCATCATAATTTCATCAAATTTTAAATTTTTTATTTATATTCCATCTCACTATTGACACATTTATTCAGCACAGTCTTGCTAAGCCCCAGGATAACCACTCTCCCACTGAACAGTGAAAATTGACAGTTTAATAGAAAAATAAAATGTTTGCTATTTACAAATAATGGAAAAGTCCACCTAATTTTCAGGGACTCTACTTGGAACTGTGATGATAATTAGAACTATTAAGTACAGCCATGTGACGGTTTTGACCCATTTAATCAAAAGGATATGTGTCACATTAATACTGTCATTACTGTGTAAGTTAATCTAAACATCCATATTTATCCTTTCTTAAGTACTCCTTTAAATACATAATTCATAATGATTCAAAAAATATGTAGTTATTTAACTTGCAGTATGAACACAATACTAAAATTTTAATACTTTTTTTCCTTTTTCTTTTATTTTCTCATCAACCAGCTTGTGAATCCTTGCCACAGCGACGTAAGTATCTTTGATGGCAGTTGCCTTTGGAGTGTCCCTTGTGCTGAGAGGGCTCAGAGTCACTTCCACAGGCACTGGAGTGCCAGGTGCTGCCAATTGAGGGATTTATTGCACCCTGCTGCTGCTGCAAGGGGAAGGATTGTTTCTCCCCAATATCTCTGATAAAAGGATATTGCTTCTGGACTGCTGGCAGAAATGTTTAACACTGCCCATGTCTAACACCACCCAGGCAACTGCCCTGCAGAGTTATGGAGGTTAACAACTTCCAAAGCTTAGATAATGCTGCAGGAATTGGTGCTGAATAAATAATTCACATATGCTTTCTTATGACTAAAAAAAATATACACAAAACTTGTGTAGTTTGAGTCAGATTTAAGCTACTGTTAAAGTATTAGGTTTTATCACAGATGTCATTTTTGCCTATTGAGTTCTTTTGGCACAAGGGCCTTTTCCAGAGGCTTGATGTAATAGAAACTTGACAAATGGATTAGAACATGGTTTTCATTCTTTCCAGATGTTTCCTGCATTATGCAGAAAGCTGAAAAGTGCAAATTTTAGTATCTCTTACAAGACAAGAGTGCAGGTCAGAAAACAGCGTGAATCCTTATTTGGCCAGAAATATGATGTTTATTTTGGTTAGAATGGAGCAAGCATTAATAGACACACAGAAAATAAAACAAAACAAAACAAAACAGAACAATAATGCAAAAAAGAGATCTATGAAGGAATCCAGTTATGGAAAATATTATATGCAGTTTTTATTGTAGATGGGACAACTGGTCCTGTCTGCTGGCTGCCTCTTTCTGACACCCACCGGGGTCCAATAGATGCATTTGGTTGGTGCTGCTTACATTTGTATTGCTACCACTAGCTGTTTTAGAAACAAAAGCAATGCCAATAACCACTCTGTAAAATTTCCTTGTGTCTGAACATAGAGGTTTGTTGTTTGGGTTTTTTTAATGGGGTCTAGATACCAAAACTGTCAATGGCACTCACTAGTGAATGACGTAGAAAAGGATTACACAGGAACATTCAAATCTTTAGAAAATAATTTAAGAGCCTGGGACTTATTTGACACAAAAATTAATAAAAATGAAAACATGAAGAAATTCTATTTCCTGCTGTTATGTTAGTCAACTCATTTTTTGTTCAGAAATTAGACCATGAGAAGTTACAGAATTGCAAAGTAGTTCAGCTGGCATTTGCATACAAATATAGAAACACTGGCTATAATAACCTACTAGTGTAAAGGTTATTTGGAAAGTCCTGTTGTCATCCTCTTGTATGGTTGTCATAACATTTCTTCATAGAAATATGTGGGAAGAATTAAGCCATTTTAAGAAGATTTTGAAAGACTTTTTTCCCTTCAAAGTTTGCTTATCCTGAAATAACCAGCTTTTAGGAGCACCTGTTTTCTCATACGAAATATTTATGTAATTTGTTTATTTCTTTTTTATTTTATTGAGGTATGCAGCTGTGGATTTTTGGTTTTACCTTTAAGAAAGAAACATGCAGCCTTATAGTTTTGTTACATTTAAAAATATAGAAGGCATCATCCTACAGAACTGGCAGCTTTTCTACTTCAAAGCTCATAATTTACTTAAGTACTCTAATAGAACTATATTTCATACATGCTTTATGCTTGTGTTGCTCCTCAGAGAACCTGAAGATGAAAACAAAGTCATTTACTGCATTAGGAATAGTGATTGTATTGGCCATTAACCTCAGTATGTTGCATAGACTAGAATGGGGCATATAAAACACTTACAGTAGTGAGATTTGACAGTACAAGATATTTATTCAAGCCAAAGTATTGCTTATAGAAAAGAGCTCACAGATATCTGTGCTCACACTGCTCTATGCTACCATCTTCTCCAAACAAATAATTTTTTTTCTGCTTCATACAATATTTGAAGTTCATGACCAAGGCATGTTACTTTCTTATAACAATTTCCTCTTCTCCTACAAAAACAGTGCTGAAAAAAGTGTTATGCTATATTAACGTATAAATTAATTTTTGTCCATTAGCACTGTGCTTATAGCTTTAAATGTAAGTAAAATAATCACTGGGATATACATTGTACTGCTTAAGAACACTTTGCTAAAAATTAAACCCCTTTCACATTTATTTTGCATGTAAGAGCATACACAAATTTTTATTTTTTAAAACTGTTGAAAACTATATTAGCTTTTCAAAACAAGAAAAATGAGAATTCTTCCATGACTAACTTCCCCCAAGACTCTGGTTGAATGCAAATATCAGTTTATCTGTTTCTAAAATTTTATGTAAATGCATGCAACTCCAAAATGTTTTGAAAAAGTGATTTATCTGCTGGAACCCAATGATACAAATCCTCTTTGCTGCTAGGTACTCTTCCAAATCTGGCAGAATTGGGCTGTTTATAGATAATACTTAAAAAAAAAAAAAAAAAGTGTGTAGATTATAAATTCAAACAGTTGGAAGTTAGAAACTGTGGGTTTAGTTAAATTCAGTCCCTCTGGTTTTGTGTACTAGAATGGCAGCACCAGCATCTTTCCTGATAATACACAATTGTTTTTTGTGGGAACCTTGCCTCCTCTTTTGAGTCAGTTTTACTGTTTGAATGTGGTGATGTACAGTGGTGATGTACAGTTCTTAAATCCATTATTGACAGTATCCACTCATCTACTGCTTGTTTTGACCTGTCTCAGTCTTGAATTCATTTCTTTGACATTTTTTATGATTTTTCAGACCCTAAATTTGTAAGACTTTTGGTAAGACCTAGAGTTACCCACAGCTCTTCATGAATGCTCCAAAATTCTTTAGTCTGAACAAAATTCACATGCTTAGTTCTTAATCCACATATATAGATTGCTAGAACCATAGAATAATTTGGAGAAGGGACCTTAAAGATGGAGTAATTCCTAGCATGCCAGTGTGGGCAGGGAACCTTCCCCTATCCCAGGTTACTCAGGCCCCCATCCCACCTGGTCTTGAACACCTCCAGCCATGGGGAATCCACAGTCTCTCTGAGCAACCTGTCACAGTGCCTCACCAGCCTTATAGCAAAGAGTTTCCCCCAATAACTGATCTAAATCTCCTTCAGTTTAAGGCCATTTCCCCTTGCCCGGTCACTATATGTCCTTGTGAAACCCCTCTCCAGTCTTGTATGCTCCTTTATGTACTGGACGTAAATCAGCTCGGAATCTATCAAGATGTTTTTCCAACTGCATCCTCCCTGGGACTCACTTCAGTGAATCTTCTTAGAAAATAATTACAGGATGGAGTCTTGTCCAGAGTGTAATAATGGACAAGGTTGGCCATGAAATGCAAATCTTCTTCAGTCATGTATGGTGTCTGTAATAAAAGTCTCCTCTGAATTTTTTTTATTTTTGCAAAAGGGAACTACTCCAGATAGGAAGGCACTAGCCACAGAGGATCACTGGTGGTGATTGATTTTGTCTCCCTCATTTTTGATGACATTTCATGATGCTGTATGTGTGCTTGGATGAAACTGTCCTCTCATTGCTCTGGTTTTCAGTGGAAACTTGCTGTGATTACTCAGCTTTCTAATCACCAGCTAGGCATGGTTGATCAGGAGTGGTTTCAAACCTGGACTGTACAGAGGTTTTTGTATTTTTTCAAGACCACCATCTTCTTCCGGCCCCAAATGGGAATCACGGGGTTTCCTGCCCTCTCTCAACATCGCTCAAACCTGGGCTTCATTTTGAAGTACCTGACTTCACTCATTAGACTTTGCAGTTGAGATTGAGGGTGACCATAGTGGATGCAGGTTCAAAGCAAACTCACTTGGGGCATTCCTGGTAAGCAAGAAACTTTTGACAAGGGCTGCCCATGTATCATTATATCCTACCTCCCAGATGGGTGGGGATTTGCTTTTCAAATGACTGAGAATGGACAACTTAAAGGACCCCAAAAGCTGCTGATTATGTAGTCAGAGAAGGGAGGTGGCTACTCCACCTGAAATTAACAATAACCTTTTGTGGAATTGAGTTCTCAGAAACTGATTAATTGTTAATTATTTTTCTCTTAAATCTTAATTATCATTTATTAGACCAAATTTTGAGCTACAAAGAGGCTGTGTTCCCTAGAAAAACAGGGTGTTTGACTGGTCAAGAGGGAACCAGTTGGTCATTCCACAACTTGCAAAGTGACAGGCAAGTAAAGGTGAAGCTGAGACCAGGGTGCTATAAAAGGTAGGTGGGAAACGTCACTCCCTCATAAGAAGCAGTGCAGCAAGGATAATTCATTACAAAACCCTCTGTGCATAGAATGAGCCTTAGGTGAGCCTGTTCCATGGATGGGAAGGTGAGGATATAAAGTTTGTTCTTGAGGCTTGCAGGATCCAGATACTGGGAAACAAGGATTTTGAAAGCTATGGTCCCAACCCAGCACTGCAGGAGTTTGAATACAGTTTAGATTGGGGTGCGTGTCTTAAATACTGATCTGGGCACAGCACAGAGTGTGAGGCATTTTGGAGATGAGGAAACAAAGTTCACAACCTGCCATCTAAGTGGAAGAAGCTGTTCAGACATAGAGCTCTGTCACACAGTAGGTGAATGTTCGAAACATATTGTGCAGCCCAAAGATTTAAATCCATTTAAAACCTCTTTAAAAGCCTAAATCTGGACTCTTGTATCTTACAATCTTCTTGCCATGGAGCAGAGCTCTTCAGAGTTTCAGGACCAAACCCCAAGCCATCTGGTTCCCAGATTCCAAGCTCTGGTTGTCACTGCCCAAATGGTCTCTCATATGAGAAAAAATTAGATATATGGGCTGTCTTTCTCAGGATTCTAAGATCCAGTGTATTTTAGACACTTTCTGTGTAAAACATTGGCTATAAATAAAACAAAGCATTTTTGTTTCTCTTTATGCTTTTATTTCCTAAAAGAAGAATGAAAAATGTGGTTTGTTTGGAATTTTAACTTTTCTTCCAGTCCCCAGTGAAGTCAGTTTTTCTGTGAAGTGGATATTTCAATGTGTTTTTGCTATTTATGGACAAGCAAATATTTGACCCTGTTTCTTCATTTTCCTTTATGCGTAATATATTTTTCTTTATGATATATCCCTAAAGACACTAAAGATGGTGCTATTCTCATTTTAATAATTGGAAACTAGAATAAAGCAAATGGAGGCAAAAATGTAGTCTTTAATTTAAGACTAAATTTTTGCATTTTATATACAAGCAGAGTTCTTACTGACCTGATTTGCAAACCCTGACCTAAACTCTTCTGAGCATCACATATCACTTTTGGGTAACCAGAAACAAAGTAACTTCAATTAATGTAAGCTTCTCTTTATTTCTTTCAGAGGCAGAAGTACAATCTGATTTTACAAAAGTAGCAGTAAATCATCATAACCAAGGAAACATTTTAGCCTAATTTTCTAAGACATGTTTTTGTTCCTATCTCTGCACACACAGTCACATTTTTTCATTTTTTAACTTACTGATCAATTTAAACTAAGACCTGACAGGAAAGTATAGATTTCAGAAAAAAACTGAGGTAGTTATTAACCTGCAGTTACAGTTCATAGTCAAGTACAAGTTTTCAAAAATCACAATGCTAGGCAAGGGTGTATGATGAAAGGACAGGGAAAACTCAGTGATGCCATTTGATAAACCACCCAGCTCACAAATTCTGCAGCAGAAGAGACAGAGGTCCCATGAAAGCCTCTTGCACTGCATGACCTGATTTATTAACAGTTCATTCTGCACTGTAAACTGAATGAAGTCTGGGAAAAATGCTTCAAAGGCATGGAGGCATGGTCAAATAACCCAGACAGGCATGTAAGGAATCTAAATTTTTCTTGCATTTAGTCTATGAGGATTATGCTTACAAGGATCACTCATGAGGCTCAGAGTAGCTGAATTTTGGCTTTATTCATTCAATACAACACATGGCTGAGTCACTGAATGACACCAATAACACCATACAGTGGACTCAGAAATTTTTGGCCAGTGTAGATCCAGAAAGGAAAAAGGTGTGCCAGGAGATTATCTCCTGTTGACTCAGAAGAAAGTTCAGCAAGTGTAACACTGTGTTCTGCTGCCCTCATTGCCTCTGCCTGTCCATCAAAACCAGCCTGGATCACTCCATCCCAGTACTCCAGTCATAGCAGCCATCCCGCCATGTCTCCATGGCTCCTGTAAAAGTGTGGCCCTACAGGCATGTGAACATCTTTAAATCCAGTTGTTCATTCCCCACGCTGTGTTCATTTGCATACAGCCATTTAAGTTAAGGACCCCCTCCCTCCCCCACCCCCCCCCCCCCCCAACAATGAAGCCAACTCACTGGCTGGAATGGCTGGAATGGCTGGAATTCCTTTGTGCTGCTCCTCAGGTGCTCTGCTGACCTGTGATCCATCCCCAGCTTCTGGGCATCTCCTGCTGGTACTAGCATAAAAGCCAAGAAAACAATTAGGTAATGAATAATTCATGTTGGCTGTTCTGGAAGATATTTTGTAGTTATAAATAGTGACATACAATGGACTGGTATCACTGCAAAATGTCACAAATTAACTGTTTGATACTGTTATTAATGATGACATAAGTAGTGTTTGTCCAACTGGGCTCTGTTCCACACAAAGGTATCTACCCATGATTTTTGAGATAATAACTTGCCCTTTACCACTTGAAATACCATACTTTGAATTTGTAACAAACATATAAATCTAATTCCGAGAGCTTGTCCTAAAATCAGATGAGGCATTGATTTATGGTATTTCTCATGAAACATACATGAAAAAAATTGCAGCAGCTTTGCTTTGAAAAGACTTTCCTGAAGGAAACAGGCCTCCATTCTGGAAGATATGCAAGATGAGTTCAGTTCATCTCAGCCTAGGCAACCTCAAATATCTCTGTCCTCATTTGCAGAGTATTTAGGGAATTGTCTGAGTTCTTCTTTAGGTTTACGTCCTAACCAATTCATTAATGGTATTTAGAGTGGTATAAGATCTGCAACATTCAGAGAATCTGGTATGTCTCTTGTGCTATAAGGCCACAGCATGAGTGAGAAATTACTAAAAAACTTGACGTCTTGCAAACTGAAATACTCAATTTGAAATATTCAAGGAACGGCATTGTTGGAGGTGGTCCTGATCTTTATGAACTTACTTCTGATGGTGTATCTAATTTTTGTGGAACCACTCACAAGAATGAGGAGCCTCTAGCATAAAGCCTACATCACCTGACATCACCTTAAAAATGTGGCCATTTTTCATTTAAATATTTATAGTAGTTTGCTTGCAAAAGGAATGGAAAAACTTATAGGATGAAACTTACGTTTGTGCAACCGTGTACAAAATTCTAATTTTTCATACTATACATTACTGCAATAATTTAATGATATTCAATTTACTGGAACTATATTACTTTACAAATTATGGTATTTTCTAAAATAGTTAGGTTGTGTAGAGGCCAGGAGAGATTTGCTATGGTGTATCAAAATCATAATTAATATTACACAAAAATGTCTCCAAAAGCATAATACATAATTGGTGTAGTCCATTTATCAGAGAATGAGTCTGTGCAAATGAGGCTTTCTTTATATACTCGTATACATAGAAAATTGTCTTAAAGTGTTAACACAGTCTTTAGGAACTCTCAAGCGTACATTTAACATTCGAGATTCATTGTATCTGGCATTTGCACAACTGTTGTCTCTAAAAGCAAGTTATGTGAATCATCACAACAATGATTCTTTGGGGAATGCTTCTTTCTACCATGATGGATCCTATTTTTCTATGAAATTTTGAAAATTGAACTGTTTGTGATAATTGGGTTTAAATTCCTCCACTCCTCCAAACAGATTTTATGTACATGCAGTTGGAGCACATCTGCACCCAGTTAACTGCCTTCAGTTAGCAAAATCAGCTGCTTTCAATAATTACATGCACTATCAGAGCATATGTGAGTTCCTGAATCACATTCACTTTATAAAATGTTACATCTATATGTAAACGCATACATTTTTTTTACCAGTGTAGTAGATAAAATTTCCCATATTCATGGTTTCTTAAATTAGCTTTCTCAGAATTTCTACACTCCTCAAGGAGATATGTAGCATATGTCATATTGATCCCAACAGATTTTAGGAGCAGGCTTGTGGCACTATATCCAGAAAAGGCCAATGCAAATACACACCAACTCAAGATGAGCTTCTGCAAACAAATACCTCACAACAAATACTTTGAAAAGGGAGGCAGAGTACATGAAAAAGTGTTTTTAACTCACCTCTCCAAAGGTGCCAGATATGCCATCTACACATACAGATAAAAAAGAAAATCACTTAGGAAAAGTCCACATTCTTCGCCATTATGCTTTTAATTATTTTCAGAGAGGAAAATTTCATATGAAACAGACAGGTTTTTAGGCTCAGGGTTCTGCAACCAGGTCATAAATAAATAAATAATAATAATTTTTAAAAAAGTAAATAAATAAATATTTTAATGGCTTCTTTTGGTTTCATGTTGCATAGTCACCAATCCAATTACCTTCCCACTAGGCATAAACTTTAGATGGTCCTGACTGTAACAACAGTACAAAAAAAAAACCAAAAGACAAAATACCTAATTTTTCTGGTTCTGCATAGCTTATAACACTCCAAAAAATAGTCAGGACCAGCAAACTCATAACTAGCTGGTCAGAAAAATTTCATCTGCTACATTGTGAAAATTGAATTTAAAATGCAATCTTATGCTTTTTAAATATACCAGCTTGTTTTCTTAAAACATTGTAATAACCCCAATATGATAGAGAATAAAACAAAATGGCTTGTAAAATAGGAAAAAATTACCAATAGAGTCCTTGATTTCAGAGAAACAAAATTATTTAACTTCTTTCTCTGGATTAAAAAAACCAGGAGATAATAAATGTATCAAACTGACAAGCATAAATATGATGTTATATTTGCATTTGAAGATTTTGAGTTTTCTGCTATAAACAATATACCAAGAACAGTTATGGAATACCATCAAACACACACAAATTTTTCAGTGGCTTCAGAAAGATACAGTTCCTAAAATATTATTTTAATTTTGAAGACTTTTTTCCATCAAATCCAATTATTGTTCTCCCAAAAGTAGTTTAAAATTTGTGTTTGAATAAAGCATTATGAAAAAATGTAGGATTTTCTATAGAATGTGAAAAGAATCTCCACTGCATTTCATATTTGTTGAATGAGGAACTGCCTAGTTGCCATAAAGGCATTTCTCTGAGATGCTTCCAAGTATGATGACCACACTTGGACCATTGCAAGTTGGAGGGTTTGCAGCTTTTATTCCATATGAATAGACCTGGAGATCAGAAGTGATGGACGTGATCAACTTGCCTGACCACAAGTGGCAAGCATCCTCAAAAAACAGTATTAGCACCAGAACTAAAAACATATTTCATCTTATTTTAAAAACTGCACCATAATATCCCCTGAGAAGTCTGTTTCAATGTGTAGTTGTACTTTCTGCTTGAACTGTTGTCTGATTTAATCATCATTGGATCTATTTGCACCTTTGCCTGTCATAATGAGAAACCTCTCTTTACCCATCTTTTCCATGTGTAAATACCAGAGTAGCATGTCTTGACATTCTTTATAATAACGTGGAAAAAGGAGTTGATCTCAGAAGAGCAGCCCAATATGCTGTGATTTAAGATCAAAAAAGAAATGGCATCATTATATAAAAGACTCATTTCTATACTATGTAGAAATATTGGTGAGCAATTGAAATAGGCACCAGTGCTATGACATGAGGAAAAATCCACAGATATCTAAAGATTTTCTAGAACAGAAAAGGAACAGATAAAGCATATGGAGATTCTTTGCAGAAATTTCTCTCCAAACAATGTGAAAGACAAGCATATTGAATTTGAATCTTTGGTTAAGTTAACAGTGTTCCAAGGACATGTTCTTTCATAGTCATAGAAAAGAAATCTGGTGCAACACAAAACTTTTAGATAATCCTTTTTCAAATACATGTTAAAAAATCCAAAGGTAGAGAGGCAAATATTCTAAAGTTTCCTTGACCCAAAAGTGTTTTCCTGTTTTGAACAGTTTTTCATCTCAAATGCTTTCATCTTCTTTTTCCCCTTAAAAGAGAGAGTGCATGAACTCAACTTATAGTGGAAAACATTTCTTGGAACATGAAGAGTCAGTCACATAATGACTGGAATCAAACAGCGGTAGTCTGAGACTTTAAACATGGAGACACCATGTCACCTTCATAATCGAATTTTAAATCCTTCTAGATGAAAGTAGTAGTAGTAGTTGTTATTATTATTATTATTATTATTATTATTATTATTATTACTACTACTACTACTACATTTTATCCTTTTAGCATATGTCCTCTACAGTGTTGCCCTAATTTACTTTTCTGTAACTGCAACAGTATTTTTTTGCATTACAAGTCATATTAATAAATAAGCATCAGAATTATAATGCTTCCAGCTGGGAATACTTTAGTTAAAGGCCATGTTTTGTTCAAAAGGTAAATAGTTTAAATGTTGTCAAGTTTAGAATTAAAAAAATAAAATGCAATTAAGCTAGCTTTTATCCCAAATGTTTTCCCTGAAACTCTCCCAGGATGAATATAATAAAAAACATAAGCAAACTCACCTTCTGCAGTTAGGTTTCATGTGTTGTGTGTCAAAGTTTTGTGAAGATTATTCTTTACACACTAAACATGATATTTTAGGCAGAAAGAGAAAATAAATTTAAGAAGAAATTTAAACCCTATATTATTACTAAAACTATATTTTAGAATTATTTAAATTATTTAAAACTTTACTATTGAACAGAAAAATATTCAGGAGTGATATTTGGCACAAATTACATGAGAACTGAATATAATCTAATTCACAAGCTTCTTGCTCTTTCATATCTTTATTAAATTTTAATTACATAATTACCCCAAGGTAACTTTAAGGTTTTCAGAGAATGCATTTTGTTTTCAAGGCATCAACACTTCAGCGGTTGACACTGTATCTGAAATCTGAACTCTGGAATGTACAATGCCAAAAACTCTTTCAAACTTTTTGTTCCAGTATGGTGCAACTTTCATATTCTAGAGGCAGTTTGGACATTTTCTCCCAAATTTGCCCTAAACCAGGACCACTTACTTCATGACTTAGGGCAAGTGCCCTGAGGTGGAGATGACACAGCAAATATTCTGAAAACATTATAGCCTGGATATGTATTACTGGAGAGCTGCCAGAGAGGAGTCAGAGAGCCTGTGAGCCAGATGCCAGTTTTCTGAATATGGATCAAGTTGAGGGAAGGAGTTCTAGAGATTCTGACCAAAAGTTTGTGAAAAATACTGTAATTCTATTTAAAACATTTATTTCAGCAAAATCTACAGTTTGAGAATGAAACATATGAGTTCTGAGAATACAAATGAAAAATTCAACTAAAGTTAAAGCCAAGCTGCATATGCTGTTGGAATATAGAATCTGCTAAAGTGCATGGCAAATGGATTTTCTTTCCTATTTATAATTGCTCTGTTGAATATAATTGTGCTGTGCAATTGGCTAATCATAGAGCAATCTGCTTCATATTGGTTTGTCTGCCACCATCATGGCTGTAACTTCTATATATTGTTTAATAAAACTGCCGATTTTCACTCTTTTGAGAGCCTCTTGGTGTCAAAGTATTTTAAATTTATTGTGATTACTACTCCAGTAATAAGGCATAACTGTGCATAAGTGTTGGAAATATGAGACAATGAGATTCAATAATTGGCTGCTACCTCTAATGTTGCTCTGATTTTACACACTAAGCTGTATCTTCTATTCTGTGCCCAGTAGAGAATACTCTCCCTCCTCTTAAATTCTCTTCAAAGTCATGCAAAAGTCAAGAAAATCCTAACAAATCTGTGAATTTTTCCTTCAAAAAAAGCAAATTTTCTATAGGGCCATAAAAAAGGTGGAGGAGGTTAAAAATCCCCTCACATAATAGTGAGGAATTGCATACACTATACACTAACAGCCACACCATGGACACTAAAAATCAAATGTTTTCATACTTGTTAGAAAATCATGAAAAACCTGTTTTGGAGACTGCTTTGACCAATAAACCTCTCCATAAATGTCACATCAGAACACAAACCATTAAAGCAGTTCATAAGACACCTTTGAGAATACTTGAACAAGCATATGGTGTGCCTCTTATGCATCCAACCAGGAGCATTAAAATAAAAGGGTTACTTCTACTGTGATCCCCTTAATTGCAATATCTTCCAGCGATGTTGTGCTGGAAACAAGGTCATCTAATGGCCTAACTAGCTCATCTTCCCTTTGGGAAAAGTGCATGTTATTCATGTGGGTATAAATGAAGCTGCAACTAGAGGAGATACCAGTACTTGGAGACATTTGACTAGGTACAAAACCCCCCAACTTCAAAACACATGATCAATTTTACATTATTTATTTTGCTATAAGTATGCCTTATTTAAAAGAAGAAAATATAGTATCAGTTTAGGCCAGCTTATGTCACTGGAGTTCCCATAAAGGATCCCTTCTTTTCCTGATTTTGTGGGGAGAAACAATCTCTAGAATGCCAAAATGAAAAGTGGTCCTAGTGACAGGCTACTGGCAGGCTTGTTGCATTCTGTTAGTGACTTTCCCTTCAGAAGTAAACCTGCAAGGCTAAGCACTTTGGGTCTCAGTACATAACTGAAAAAAATGAATTGATAGTTGTGCTTGAGCACTAGCAAAAGGTAAGAGTGATGGTAAGTGTAATAAGTTTGAAACACCAGGAACATACAATTGTTCTGAAATCCCATTATGAAGATGTATTATTATTAGGTTCTGCTGTTGCCTCAGTAAGAGAGAGAATATAAAACACAAATCAGAGGGCACAATGGTTGGGATGAAAACTTAAGATGTCCGTTTTCTAAACAAACTCACAAATCACTTCCTTCGTTTGGAAAGGCAGATGCACCATTTTGAAGAGCCCCAAGAAAGAGGATGTAGAAGACATCTCGCTGTTTTAGATTTCACAATCTAACTGGAGAAACTTGCATTGTGCCAATAGGCATTGCAAACAACTCAACTTCTCTGCCAATATGGCAATTTGCATAGCATTACCCATAATGCTTCAAACTGTGCCTTTGCTTTGAAAACAGATTTAATTGAGCCTTGCTGAGCTGCATTAATGTGTCTGTTTAAATTGAGCAAATCTAATTAGCTCACATGAAAGTTATGCCACCTCTGGTGCAGCAAAGCTAATGCAATTAAAGTCAGCCAGATGTATTGAGTATTGTAAACATGAAGTCAGACTGGTGGAGAATAGCTCAGTATTCATCAGAGACTGGACAGTTTTGTAACACATTAACAACAGCTGCACTCTCTACAGTGTACAAGTATATATTGTGCTGTATATATGACTACTTTAAAATTCCAAGGTTTTTGCATCTTCAACAATACTTGTTATAAGATTAGAACAATCTCATCTGTGTGCACCAACCCAAGCCTGTATTTTTTTTCAATTAGACCACTACTTGTTTATACAGCATTGCTACAAAATCAATATTTACTAAACATTGCACAGAAAAATACTATTTATATTGGAAATAATTTCTAAACTCCTTGACTATTTATATGCCTTTATGGATTAGATTTCTAAAAAAAAATGTATGTAAATGCATAACTGGGAAAATGCCAAGATACATTTAAAAAATAGTCAGAAGATGCTTAATAGGAAAAAAAAAATGTTTTTAAGATGCTTAATTATTTTCACTACACAGTCCTTCTACCATCTCCTAGTTAACAGCTACCTATAAACAGGTTAGCACTTGAGATAGTGTCTTATTCCTGTTCTGTTGAGATTTTTCTAATAGATACTGATCTCAGTATCTGATTTTGTAGATGCCACCATAAAAAAATTATAATTCTTGAAGGAAATGCTTCAAATCATACTTCCTCTTCGAAAACCTCACTTAAGATAGCTGTCTGCATTTCTTCTTTGCAGTAATTTTTTGTTTCTGCTTTGTATTCCCTTCCCAGAACGCCAAAATGACTGAAAAAAATTGGCTTCTTTCCTGGCAATTGATAATCTTCTTCCTCCTCATTTATTAAATTAAGCTATAATTGCTTTCAATCTTAATCGAGTCCAGTGTATCACACTCTGGAAAAGACATTCAGTGGAAAATAAGGTAGGCTGTGCTCTCTTTGCTCTTAAATCTTGGACATACCATTTTCTAACTTCTCAATTTTCCTGTCTGTAAAATGGACATAGCTTTTCCTAAAGAAAATATGATTTTGGTTTTCTTTTCATTCCCTGCCCAAGAAAGTCAGAGATATACACTATAGAATGAAAGCAAGTTGTAAAATTGATTTTTTTAAGTAGTAGGTTAAATATAGATTAGAAAAATATGTATTCAGAAGACACCTTGGGTACATCTTTTAAAAATTAGCAGCTTTTGGGGGTATAAATAACACCTTTAAAAATAGGGAAACTTAATTAGGAATTAAAATTTTTAACACTTATGACCATTACACGTAAGAACAAAGTCATCTTAAATATGTTCAAGAGAAAGTTTTCTATACTTAGTTTAGCTGCATACTTCAAGTTCTAGACTCTATTTTGTGAGAGTTTCTAAACTAAAGGTAACAAGGTAGCAAAAACCAATTTAATATTTCTTTTCTGGATATTTAGATTTTTCTATGGAGTTTTCACTACTGAGAAGGAAAAGTATTGATGAACGAATGGTGTAAAATATCCTTTTTTTCCCTGCCATTTTTCATGTCTGATGTCCTGAGACCCTGAAATAAGTGACAACAGCTTAGAAGATGCTCCAGATGCTTAATCCAATGATCTATTTTTTTGTTATCCTATGCTGAGATGCCTCTCCTCAACCTATAGCCACCTTAAGGAGAGGCATACTGGGGTACCAGTACAGTCTTTTCTGTACTGAGGGTGTTGTACAGCTACTTCCCTCCCACCCCTCCTCTCCCAGGCCAGGTCACAGCAGAGGGTTTGCACTGGTATAAGGGTAGCAAGTGTATTCTTCAATCAAATTGACTTATATTTCATTTGGATGAATGTAGAAATCATGAGCAGGGGGAAGGGAAGATTTTGGGGGTTCATTTGTTGTTTGTTTATTTGTTTGTTTGTTTCAGGTGCTGGGCAAAATACAGATTCACTTGATATTCTTCATCTGAATTTTATAAAAGTAAATTTCTGTTGGGCACTAACAAATTTTCATTACCAAAAACTGTTGACTAGTTTGGCCATCTCTTAAAAGTCACCATTTTAAGAAATGTCAAAATGCTTGACACTTCATAGAATCATAGAATGATTTGGGTTGGAAGGGATGTTTAAACGTCACCTAGTCCAATTTCTCTGCAATGGCCAGGACACCTTCATCTAGATTTAGAGATTATGACAAGAGGGCTGCCAACAACCTGACAGGCATAATACAGCAGAGAATGCTGTAGCAGTGGAAGATTTCATGTACAGAGGCCTTTCAGACTGGACTGAGAAGTTGTAATCAATGTGATCAGGAATTTATTAACTCTAACATAAGAATGAGAACATAGATGGCTTACACGTGGCTTACAAAACAACGGAGGAATAGCATTTCTAGTCATTTTTAGAGCTGAAAGGAAAGTTCTATATAACAATAAAGAATAATGTTGTAAGAGGAATATAGGGAGACACAAAGGTGAGATTCAGACTCTGTAAATCTTGACTGAGATAATAAAAAAGTCTATCTTCAAGCTTTAGTCTGTCTGCTGTTTTTGCCGGGTTAATTGGATCCTCAAATTGACGCTTATATCTTTTTCTCACCTCTGTTTTGCTGTATTTCTAACATGTATCCAAACGCATGTGTAACTATATTAATAACACCATATTGATATTTGCATAAGTGCAAGCTGATTTCCAGATTTAGTTTTTGGAACTCACCTGCTTTCACCTCATACACCTCACCTGCTGGCTGATTTCAGTCTTTGGATGAAAGCATTTGGTACTCCAATACAACACAGATCACAGAGGCCTAGAGTCATATTACATGAAAGTTTCTTCATCAGGAAAAGTAATTGCAAATAACTAAGAAAGTCCTGTGCAATATAACAATAATTTTTTATCTACTTCCCCCAGCAGCAAAGAAACCCTCTTTCATATTCTGCAGAAGAATTGATAAGACTGAGTTTTTTCCAGACCTCCAACCGTAACAAAAACTTGTCTCATACAAAAAATAATTAAATGTCCTCCTTATTTGCTAATATATCCGTAGAGGTCACACTCAGTTTACATATTTTGGCTCTGCAAATTGTTTTTGAACCATTTTGCTGTGTGATTCTAATTAGAAGATTGCAAGTTTATAAACAAATCAGGGTGCCAAGTCAGCCTGTCACACTGATTATAAGTGAAGTACAGAAGATAAATTGATTAAGCGTTAGTTATAAAAGCAGAACAAAGAACCACATCACGCATCAGAATACAACACAAAATGCAGGTGGAAAGGAAAAGACCAGTGGTAGTGGTTAGCAGAATGTGGAGAAATAAGGGAAAAAACACAGCATAAACTGAGGGAATACATGGATAACAAACTCAGATCTCTTTTATTGGCAACAAGTACGTAATATCTGAAAATAAAATAAAAACTTTTTTAATTTAGCAAAATCAATTTGCAAACCAGCCCTTGGGAATTGTGTTCACAGCATTAGAGAAGATTTACTTTTGCAAAATATATCAGATCCTGGCAATCACATTAGTTATTAAGACATCACATTAAGTTATTTATGCAATATTTTCTTTGAAAAAGTGAGAGTGCATGCTTAATGCAGGTAACAGACAATAAAAATAAAATTACCTTTTCCTAGAAGATGAAAATTTGGAACTTTTTGCATAGTTCAAGGCAGTAATCCAAGTAGAACAAGACTACCACTACCTCCACTGCAGAGCTAGGAGCAATATCAGCTCAAGTTGTATAAGGCTGCAACTAATTGTAATTGGCTTCGTCAGTTGGAAAGCTTGCAGGGGATATTTTGACAGAAGGCTCTTTTTGATAAAACAAATAAATGACTTAAATCAAGCTAAATACCCACTGACCAACTTTAACTGAAATGTTATAGGGAAGGATAAGCTATTAGAATTAATCTCTTTGCAAAAGTTTTTGGTGTTGCTATCAAAAAAAAATCACATATTTAGAAACCATTTTTTTAAAGTATTAATGGGGTTAAAAAATTAAGAAAGACATTTGGAAACTAAAATATTGCTTTAAGTGACCCAAAATACATTTGCTTTAATCTCTCAAGATTTTTGTTCATCTTTGGGAGTGAAGAGAAAGAGCTCCAAACATGTATCCCAGGACAGCTTTTTGCAGCAGCTCTCATTTAAATATAAACTCAAGTAGGTCAAGTAGGCTTATCACAATTTTAAATAAGCTCCATCTAGATTTTTGATATCCCTTATACTGTTTATAGGACTTATTCAGTGTATTTTTAACTCTGCAAGGAAGCTCTCTAGAGACTATTCTCCCTCTCTAGTACTTGTATTCATGGTTTTGTTAAAAGGAAACACTCCCAGAGAAACTATGAGCACCACGACCATGGAGATGTAATTTCTGAGCTTTTTCTGCCCTGCTTCTGATCATCACAAGCCATACAATATCTAAAAAAATAAATGCTCATCAGACTGAGCAAATTCTTTTCAAAAATACCTTAGGTCTTCAGAATATTAAAAAGACTTTTAAAGTAAATAGCTCCGTTCTATATGCCTTTCCTTACACACTACATGACCATTAAGAGGTCTAACTACTCCTTAGTCAGTAGTTACCAAAATCAGCATTTTCCTCATTTGAGCTCCTAAATATCCCTACCTGCATGTTTAAGACACTAAATAAAGTCCCTACTCTCATTTTCATAGTCCCATTCTAATCAGAGGCACTGTTTGGTGGTCCCCTGGTGCATCCTAGTAGAGAAACAGTGTATAACTGCTTTGAATTTAATGGAAGGGGTTTTTTTCAGAAGTATGGCAAATATCTGTTTTAAAGCAAGAGACAAGAAAACATTTTTTTTCCGGTGTTACCAGTAGTTCTGACTTCTCCAGCTGTGTTCTTGAATCTCTATCATATCCATCCCTAACAGTACTTTAAAGAGATATACGGGTCTCGCCTGGATCTCTTTTTTCTTTATGGCGAAGTCATAAATACTTGAAAGCTCTCTTAACAGGATAATTATTGCTTGTTGTAATTTGCTGGCTACTGTAATGCTCTGAGAAACAATAGAAATAGAATGTACAGCAGTTGAGATCAGGCAGTATATGCCTTTAAAGAACAACAAGAGGATTATCTGTGGTCAAAGAAAATAAATGTACAAGTTCCATACAAGATTTGGCAAACAACTATATAAAGTTAAGGCTTCTTTTTTGCTTTATTTCCCATTTTATGTGCTCTTTCTCTGATGATATATTGTATTGCAGAAGTATCCCAGCTGTGACCTGACCAGGTTATTTTGTTTTCCAACATAACTTTCAAGAGAAAGAGTATAGGAAATTTTTAATGAGAAAGCTAAGAGGTACTCTTGTTTTTGAATATTCCTCAATAACCAACGCCTGTGATGTCCTTATTTCACTGACTCTACATAAACCCAGCTGCTAAAGAGACTGGAGACTTTCAAAAAAGGTGTCTGTGCATGTCAGAGAGCAGATGCTCTCTGTGAACTATGTAGTGGGTTGTGAAAGAAATCTCTGAAGGGGAAGGACGAGGCTACAACTTCCATTGTCAGAAAAATCAGCCTCTGCTTTAGACTGTTAGAAGAGGTGAGACCTACCACAGGGTACAAGTCAAGGCTGCATCATTTCAAAGACTGATGGGCACATAGAGCTTTTAAAACCAGCAGTGACTGTAATTCAGAAACCTTTTTCTAAGTCTTTCCTCCTCTTGTGCTGCCAGACTGGGTCAATTAGGAAGCTCAAAACAGCTGTGGTGGGATTCCTGAAGGGATGTATGGGGAAGGAGGATCTCAGTAAGCTGAAACATCAGATCCAAGGTTTATGATGATTATCGAGACTTGTACCCTCAGACAGGAGAAAAGGTGCCAAGATTAAAGCCTAAAATGTGTCTGAAATGCTCAGAAATTAATATTGATCCTGATTTCTGGCTAGAATGTAGGCTTTGTGGTTGGCTGTGCTCCTTCTGTAAAGTGGTACAAAAGTGCCTGAGAGAGAAAATATGTTGGTCCTATATGTAAAGCCCATATAGGCTTTACATATATGTAAAGCCCACCTGGCCCTCCACTTGCTGAGAATAATGATAAATTTGGGTTGTGAGGCCTAAGTAAGGAGAGAATAAACCCAAGCTTATCAGCAGGGCTTTTTCTCTCACAAACCTTACACCGCCCACTGCATCTGGAATTATTTGACCCTTGCCAGATTAGGTGTATTTTTACTTCCTGGGATTTCCAGTCCTTGAGTTAAAGCTGGAATAAGAAAGAAGCCATGTCTGTAGGAGTAATATCTGCGGACCTGAGAGGCTGAAAGGAATTGCATCCGTAAGATTCTGGCCTAAGATTCATTAGCACCAAAAAACTGCTTGGTATAGCTCAGAACTGCATATGTTACCAAATGATGGTGCCAGAATGCTGTGCCCTGATAAGGGATGATGCTCTAGCCAGAGATGTGCCATGCTGTAGGAAGAGCACAGTTATTTATGTGAGCTAATACACAGAGCTGCAATCACTTTTGAAATCAGTGCAAAATCTTTTTTTCCGCTAAGCTCTATTTTAGAATCTAGTGTGTTTATTAAACTACAAAATTGTGCAGCCCTCATATCTGGCCCTGGTGCTATAAGTTTTCATATGAAATGACCTCTAGCTCAGAGAAGGGCTGCAATTTCACCTCCTACAAATTAATCCTACACAAACCCAATGTGACACATGAATCATGTAAAATATTTCTGCAGTATTTTTAAGGCCTAGGGGGATACCTGTTCAGAGGATGAAAAAAAATAACCCGATATCTGCAGTGGGATTTATTGAGCACAGGTTTTAAAGAGGTTGCATTTATCAAACACTGTTGAATGGATACTTGTCTGGAGTTTTCCATAGAATTTCTAGTTGCATATAGGTTTGTGGTCCAGATCTGGACAAACACTAGGGAGAAAGATAGAGAACTAATTTTTTGAAGACTAATTCTCCAAAGAATCCTTGGAGGAAAAGTTCAAAAAGCAGCTTCACAATAATATATTCAGAAAGTGCATGCTTAACCAGGGCAAATAATGATACCTATATTCCCTGGTATTCCTTTGGGTGTAACAGAGAGTACCACTGCAGAAATTTGGTGTGCTGCTTTTTTGTACCATCCCCCCAAAAAAGGACTTTTCAACAAGGGCAGGTGGCTGGTTTTGTGCTTTATCAGATTATTGATCAAACATGTAGGACAGCATACTTATAATGAGAGACTTTCAAGTCTTGGATATTCTTCAGATATGCTATAATCCTTCAGACACAGTGGAGTCCTGTCTATAGGAATCACAGCAGTAGCTATGCATAAAAAATTTGGAAGTGCAGATATATTTTTGGAGGGGAAAAAATCTTCTGCAGGTTCAATGCCACTGTATTTTAACTCTGGTTATTTCATTTTCTATGTCATGCTAAGGATGAGGAGAATTTTCTCCCTAGCCTCCAACTGAGACAGTATAGGACTACTGGGGACAGCTAAAGTTGCTGACTGATGAATGATAACCAGTTTGTAGACAAGAATTGATGTAGATGAGTAATCTAATGATGACTAGTGAATGATATTCTCTTTCTGGCACTTTGGGTAAACTTTACTCCTCTTTAAAACAGCTTGATAACAAGGCAATAAAAGGATTTTCTGCAATAACAATTTTGCAGCTTGTCCAACTCTCAACCAGGCTTTGCAACAATTCACCTTTAGGAATCTGTTCCAGATTAGACAAAAGATTATCAAAGGAAACTTCCGTTATAAATTACTCCTTTCATGTTTTTCTCTACTGATAAACTAAACGTGGCTAACTCATTAGTCTTGAGCACTGTCTGAAGATTGTTCAAACTGTTAGTGTGATCCTAGGCACAGTTTTGAACTGTGTTGACTAGGACTTGCCCAGGCAAAACCCAGGCGCTGTTTGGAGGTTAGGGTAGACGAATAACCTTTGGAATTAAATAGATTAGGTCAGATTATGTAAAATTAGAATTTATGTCAGAGGAAAAGTGCTTGTAACTGCAGAGATGGAGCTGTGACATAACAGCAGACTTGAGGGACAGAACACCGTTCTTGATCCATTTCATATGAGTCTAAATACTACATAAAACAATATATGCAGCAGCAACCTGCAAAATTCCTTGAGATGCCTGTCTTGCTTTCCTGTGCAGAAATAGAGCTTGTGACAACAGGAAGTTGAAGGTCACTTCAACAAACTTAATTTTTCTCAAAGCTATTAGAAGGTTTGTGGAAAAGGGACAGTCACAGGTCAGGAACTTTGTCACAATCCTTGTGCACGGGTGAGGGTCCCTGCCCTCCAGAAGTATAACCTGTTGGGTCTCCTCCTTACTCAGAGATCTGGAGACATGCTTTTCTTTCATTGCAAAAGAGACACTTAGGGAGTTGTAAAGGGAATCTGCAGTTGGGAAAAATAATACTTCAGCCACACTATAGTATCTGAGACAGTTCATTAATTTTTCCCAGGCTGCTTTCTTAAGGAGAAAGATCATAGATTCACACCTCCACAAGAGAAGATGAGATTCTCCTTTGCCATCCCCTTACTTTCAGTGACTAAACCATAAGCTTCAAAAACTGATTTTGATCATGGAAAATATGAACCCTTCTAAGACTAATCAAGTTTTCTTTAGTCTGCTTCAGATATAATCAAATTATGCCAAATTTCTTCTTTATAGCACACAATATAATTAGAACAGGAATAACTATGTCCTTGCTACCTGTTAGCAAACCCTCACTTCATAGTGTGTTTTATATTTAGATTCTATACAAATCTTGCTGTTTCAAATATGTCAAATATATCTCTCTTTGTATTTAAAGAAACAGCCTATTTCACATTTATGATAAACTGCTTAACAGCAAGTCACATCAAACAGTTGTAGGATGTAATTTTGTCTAATAAGATTAGCATACTTGATATTCAGACCCTTGACTTGTTTGAGGGATCTCAATACCAGTACAGAAATATGATGTTCCCTGCCATGTTTCTTTGTTAAATCGAGAGAAGAAAAGCCTAGACATTGGAGTGCTCTCAAAGAGTTTGCAGATTTCTTTAATACATCTCCTAAGATGAGTTTTTTATTTTTCTCCAATCTCAAATATCTTTTCATAATGTGAGGTGAAGAATATGAACAAAACTCACAAAAATTGTGATGCAGTCCTTTTACAAACTATTTGTGTTTGTAAGTGACAAGAGAGAAAATATATTTTGTTGCTAACAGTTAAGACCCAAATAAGAATAAAAATATATTGCATTTAATGATTTGAAGTTTAATAATTTTATTTGTACAGGAAGAGTGGTATCCTTTACAAGTATATTTGGACTAAAGTATAGCTTCATTTTGCAAATCTGGAATCTCTGTTTCATTACCCATTAAGTCTAGCATCACTTTAGCAAATAATATGATTAAATAATCTGAGGAGACAGATTCAGAGAAAACTGTGCTAAATTATTTTCAAACTTCACAAATTTTCATGGGATTAAGGTAGGATTGCATGCAAAAGTCCATGCAATTAAACAAAAATTCTTTAGTCCAAAGTGTCTAATTGAATTATTTTCTGATTGATAATGCTGTTTGGTAACCTGATGAAATTAAGATGGGTAGTTCATGCTTTCTTCTCATTGACTTTGGTATCTTTTTCAAAAGTTGCAAATTACAGAATGTATTTAAGAAATGGGAATGGCAGAAGGAACTGGTCATATGTTTAGGAGATTGAACTCATTGCACAAATCTGACCATTTTCAAGGGTTTGGATCACAGCAGTGACAAGTGCTAACAGAAATACATCTTGCTGTACATGGGAAGGATGAATCACGCGATGTGACTTCACAAAGACTTGTCAATGTGTGCACTGGGGAAATGGAGAAAATAATTAAGGTTTTGACTGATGATGATTTAAAGTCAATATTTGCTCAAATTTTCACACAAACAGTCTCTTAAACATTTTAATGATACACACACTAGAAACTGGTGTACATTCTCTAATTTGGTTACAATTAAACTAACTGTCATTTTTAAGGTAAGACCTTAATAGCAATGTACCTGATTGCTAATTTTTTCTATTTCCAACACATAGCTGGATAAAAAGCTTCCAGAAAATCTTGAAAGAGTAGGTCAGGGGTAGCAGAGGGTTAAGTCTAGAGAACACTCAAACCAGATAAACTCAAAATATGTTCGTTTTATATAAAGGAAATGGTCAGAAAATTAGATTTCAGTCCTCTGAATATCATCCATATTCAAGTAATTTCATCCAACTCAAATCACATTAAAACATCCTAAACAGGTCCATATTCAAATTCCATATTCATAGTGCTGAAAATCCGTTTTGTTTTAAAATTATGCCTGTCTTTTGGCTGTGCTAATATTTTAGCTGACTGCTTTGGCAACACAACCTTTGGCTTCCCAACATTTGCCATTTCAAAGCCACCAAACTGTGAAGTGCAGCAGTGAAATTCACCAGGCATTAGAGGACAACCTCGTTGCAAAACTAAAAATGAGAACATTTTAGCAACTAGAAGTAGATTTCCTCCTGGCCCCCAAAGTACTAAGCTCAACGACCTATTCCACTCCCCTGAGATCAAGGTACAGTAATTTCGTGCCAAATATGTTGTCTGCTACCATCTGGAAATAGAAAATGTACAGAAAAATAACTTTACCACTTGTCAGGATTTCTGGATAGCTCAGGGAAGTGACAACTGTGCATGAAGAGCCAAGGTGTGCTGGACTCCTGGCCAAGGCACAGAGTGACTCAGGTGCACGCAGACAGCGAGACGGATGCTTGCAGAGATGACCAGAGGACTGGGCATCTCTCCCCTGTCAGAACTGCAGATGGACAGCAGCAATTTTGGCACCTGGGCACACCAAACTTCACATTCATGCGTTACAGGGCACGAGCACCCACATTCCCAGCCAAGAATTCCCAGGAAGGAAAAGAGGAAGATGGGTAAAGGAACCTGATCTGGCTCACTTTAAAATCAAGAAGACACGATCCAGAAGGGTGAGCTTTATGGGGATTTGGCAAGATTTCTGGCATATCTCCAGTGCTGGCCTGGTTTAGCCACACTTCATTTTATGCTCTTTCAAAGGCTGGTGAAAAGAGAGTTTAAAAAAGAGAGTTTTAAAAAAGAAAGTTTTTTTCTGGAACTTTTCCAAAAAATACTTTCTGTCCGAGTCAAGGTAAAAACATATATCTGATTGTTCTCTATGTGTTCCTTGGTCAGCTTGTGTTACAATTTGCCTGCTATAGAATACTTCTTGGAAGATACTAAGGAATGGGAGAGCAGGCATGAGAACAAACACAGATTTGCCACATTTAATTGTTCATTCTGATATACACATAATGATATGCCCTGGTTTGCCTCACAGCCCCATTTTGCTTCCAACCATCTTTGTAGGTCTTGTATCTCAAGCGTTTGCTCTGCAGTGAATTCTTTCTTCTACAGCTCTGCACCGGACGGACACAGAAGTAGAACTGGACAGGGCATGACACTGTATTTCCCACCCTCAGGCTGCTGTTAGGGCAAGCAGTCCATGTTTAAAAGGGCAAACCCTGGACATAACTTGTTGTACCTGATATCTGACCCTGTCCCATTGTTGTACAAGGTCTGAGAGCCTTGTAAATGCAGATTTCCAGATTTCTGAGTTCTTCAATTTTGAAAAAGTAATTTTCAAAATTGTTTCATGTCTTGATATATGCTACAATGATTTGTCAACATTTAGTATGAACAGTAGTATGATAGAAGCCTGAATAAATAATAGCAATTCCATTATTTTATATCAATCCTGTAATCTGAAAATAGATACCAAATAAATGAAATCAAATTATCCTGCCATAAAGTCATATTGATTACTACTATTTCTTTTGCTAGACCTGATTTAATATGCTGTTTTATTTTTTATTGTTCTCAAATGGCAATTTTGTTTCAAATTTATTCACACTTTCAAAAGATAATGTATGTACCGTGCATGTACATCACTCTTGCACATGAGCGTTTTATGAATCTGGGCAAAATAGTGAGGATAACCTTTCTTGTTGTTCTTTCTTAGGCAACTCCTAGTAACACAAACACTATGTGCTCAAGTGGAGGATGGGCCCATTTCTAGAATTCCCAGATTTATTCTATCCAGCACTTTAGTACATAAACGTAACCAAATGATGAAGCAAAGAGATCTGCTTAATTATATGCTTAAATGCTTTGCTGAACTGGATACACAGCTTCCGGCTTCTAAAACTTGACAGAATTGAAACCCATATTTTCCACACCGATGAAATATCAGATGATTTTCTCAAGTAAGGACAAAGTTGCTTCTCAATCAATAGACCATTCTGACTGCAGGTAT
This sequence comes from Melozone crissalis, assembly GCF_028551555.1. Classification (NCBI taxonomy): domain Eukaryota; kingdom Metazoa; phylum Chordata; class Aves; order Passeriformes; family Passerellidae; genus Melozone; species Melozone crissalis. Next base: position 28,471,747 of record NW_026535782.1, on the reverse strand, counting down.
ATCCCAGAGATCCCACAGTTAGACCTAAGACCTTATCCTCTTCTCACCTGAGAACATCTTATTTTGAACAATTGGAAATAAGAGACCACACTAGCCCAGGAGAAGCTGTATATACTTACATAGGGTCAGACCTCACATATTTTTCTTTGATGAAATGATGAAGAGAAATGTCAGACATTTACTACATAGGAATAAGAAAATTAAATAAAGTCTAAGTATTCCCTAATTATCAATTAAAGAGGAGAAAAATAATCTTGCAAGTAACCATGGAAATGTTGCTAAAGTCAACATATTTAGCCTCAAGAATTGTAAGGGATAGAATGAATACATGTCTCTATGGCTCTACAGCTACTAAGTAAAAACATCGATAAACACTTGCAATGCATTCATGGCACAAATGTGCCCCTGCCTACTCAGTGTAGATTTTCTTACTTCTATCTTCTCTCCTAATTCTTCCCTCCTAATAAGAAAGAAAACCACTGTGAGTCTGGTTGAAATAAATATTTATTTTTGAAATCCAAAATAAAAAATATTTCTAAGTTTATTAGATCAATATTAAGGCTTCCTAAAATCACAGACAAGGTCAAGGGAGTGGTCAGTGTGATGTTGGTGGACCACATCTGGAGAACTGGGTTAGATCCTGGGCTCCCCAGCACAAGAGTGACATGGAACTTCTGGTGCAGATCCAGAAAAAAGCCACAAAGGTGACTAAGGGACTGGAGCATCTGACATAAGAAGAATAAGGGGCCTGGTTAACCTGGAGAGGAGAAGACTCAAGGAGATATTTAAAAATATCTGGCAGAGGGCAGTAAAGAAGATTCAGCAAGACCGTTCTCACTGGTGGCAATTGAGAGAAAAAGAGACAGTGGGCAGAAACTGAAATACAGGGATGCTGATCCATAATAGGTGGAAATCACAGGAAATGTCTGGAGCATTTATGGAGTCTACATCCTCCAAGATATTCAAAACCTGACAGGATGAGGCCCTCAACAACCAGCTCCAGCTGATACTGCTTTGGACAGGGGGGTGGATTACACAATCCTCAGAGGCCCTTCCTAGTCACAGTCATTTTGTGAATCTTGACAAAAGATTGGTTTCTATTGCTCAAGCCAGAATGTTCATGAGGATGCAGATGTTTTGCCAGGATCAGGAATAGAGCATACATGATCTCATTCTGCTACAGGCTCCTGCAACAGCACTAACCTGCTGGACTTGTGCCCGACTAGGCACAAAAAATCCAGCTCAACAACACTTTCTGATTTCAGATGAGAGAAAACCATTAAAAATGGGTAATAATTCCAGTTAATTTTCTTACTTTCTGAGAAAAAAATTGCAACACTTGTGCCTTTATCATTTTTGCTTCCTAAATTTTTGTGTGCTCTGAGAGGAGATCTAACTACTTATTTTTGCCTTTTTGTTATACATGTGGTTATCCAAAGAGCAGTGCTGAAATAGATTGTGAGCTGTCCTTGGAGAGACATTCAGAGCAATTTAGAGTGAAGGTCCAAATTGAAACAAGCTGCCCAGGAAAGTGGTTGAGTCACCATCCCTGGAGGTATTTTAAAGATGTGGGGCTTAGGCACATGGTTTAGCAGGAGCTTGGCAGTGCTTGGCTAACGGTTGTGCTCAATGGTCTTAAAATTCTTTTCCAATTGAAAAGATTTTACAAATCTATGAAAGTCAAGTGGTTTAACTGCAGTATGACATACACAGATCTTTGTGAAGTCTCAAGGACCATGTCCTGGTTTTGCCAGGAAGAGTTTTCTTCTTAGTGGATGTACATTGCTGTAGTTTGGATTAAGTATGAGAGTAATGTTGATAATATACTGATGTTTTACTTATTGTAAAGCAGTGCTTACACTTCTCATATTGCCCTTCCACTGAGGAGGACAGGGGTCACAAGAAGCTGGGAGAAGACACTGCCAGGACAGCTAAGCCCAGAGTAGTTTCATATGTTCCATATAACATAGTGTCAGGCTGAAAAATAATACTGTAAGGAGTTGGCCAGGGGGGATAGTGTTCTGCTGCTTGGGGCTGGCTTTGCATCAGTCAGAGGATGGCAGGCAATTTTATTACACTTCTTTTGCATGTTCTTTATCATTGTCATTATTTTCCCTCTTTTTCCTGTCCTATTAAATTGTATTTATCTTAACCCATGTGTTTTAACTCTTTTTCTGATTGTCTCTCCCATCCCACTAGGGGAGAGTAAGCAAACAACTGTGTTGTGTTTAGCTGCCTGCTAGGTTAAACACAGCAGACCTTTACAAATGTCCAGGGTTAAGAGCATGACGAATATCTCTTAGGTTTGTAGAGGCTTAAAGGGACAAGTCAGACATCCAAGAATGGATCTGTATATACTAGCAGGTCTCATACCTCATAAAGTATTACTGCTTTCGTAGAAAATCACAAAGGTGTGTTTAGAAATACCTCTTCTACAGCCATGAAGCTTGTCTTAAAGGGGACCATTTGCAATCTTCTTTCAAAGGTGTCTGCTGGCACTTCTAGCCCATAAAAAAGACACACACAAAGGTCTTTTTACCTTGAATATGCAACTTCATAGTGCATTACTCCCCAAGTGTCTCAGAGCTTAGCCCACATAACCAAATAATCAAGGAGACTATGAGCAAATCTCTTAACTGTATGACAGATTCAATCAGGCTTTGCATGTGGTGTAAAACAAACTGCTGTGACAGAAGTTACAAATGCTCACATCTTGCTTAGGGACCCAAATTTAGCCATTTTGTTCTTATGAATCCACCTTTTACCAAAGAAAATAACAATATAGAAGTAAGTACTAGTCCTACTTGTTTATTAAAGTAATTTCTGATGGTATTGCATCCACGGTATTCTTTCCAGATGTACTCATGAGCATGTTTATAAATGTTACTTTACGAGTAACTTTTCAAATATTTAAGCAGATGGAGCATCTGCTTCCATGAAGACTATAAAGAGGGTGAAGGTGTTAATAAAGGCTTCATTATTGGCACAGCAAATGTGAGAAAGATTACTGTCAATTGTAAAAGCAGTAAACACTCTTGAGAGCTGCAGTCTGCATGTGGATGACAAAACCTTTCCAAAGGTCTTTTCCTCTCTCATCACTAGACTGTATGAGCAGGCTAGGAAAACAGGAGCTCTCTATTAAAGAGACAGAAGCAAGGCAGGGTAAAATGCTGGAAGTAAAGCCACATGGCAGTAGTCATGGCGAATAACTCTAGCTGTAAAATTTCATTAAATGAAATTAACTTTATAGTCACAATAAAACTGGAAATAGGAAAGGTTATGTTCTTTCTGGAGAGAAAAGCCTAGCTGCTGTGAGTTTAGAAGGAATCACATAGGCATTTAGAAGTGTCTGCAAATATTAAACCCTGAAGTTCAGCTACAATGAACCATGAAAGAGTAGAAATCTGCATAAAGTGTAATGTAAGGTATAATCCTATTAAAATCACATGAAATCTATGAATCTACAGTGGGTGTGCATGTGCGCAGCAGCAAGTCCCAGGAGGGGAAGTTTCAAGAATGTCAGTCTTTATTGCTATGGAATGTGACATGTATTAGTTTAGCATTCCTCTTACATTGTTAACTTACTATTCACGTTGCCACCTTCTCCCACATCAAACGCAATGATTGCAGTGAGAATATTGCCAAGACCTCTCTTGCCTCCTTGCAGTCTCAAAAATTGCAATCTCCTTTGTGAACTGCTGTTTAATTGCAGTGTTTCCCCTCCTCTCAGAGTGTTCAGCATATTTTTTAGAATTTTTTAGAATCTTATAAAATATTACATGCCTCAAAGACTTGGGCATCTAAACTGGGACAGCAGAGGCTTCTGGATTCCATCTCCAGCCTTGTTGTGCTGTTTGGAAACATAGCATCAGACATTTTCTTTTAAATATTTAAGACACAGCATGATCCTTTAGGTGTTTATTTGAATTCACCAAAATGTTATTGATAATAGCATGATTTGCATAACAATAACAATTAGTATTGAGTAACTTCTTTCCTTAGAATAATGTCCTCTGTTGACATCTGAAACAAGGGAAAGGGAGGTTTGGGTCATGATGGGGGTGAAGGACAGGAAGAATTTGCTAGCCAGAGTTCTTATTTATAAGCACTCTAATTTCTACATATAAAACAAGGAGTATACTGATCAAGATCATATCACCATTTAAGTTAACTGCTTTGTCCTGTGGGTGTTCCCTACAGGGCAATTCCTCAAATCAAAGGACTTAGTCTCTTCAGGAGCCTCCCATTAATTTTTCAGGGGGTGGCCAGGAAGGAGCAAAGAGACAGAGATGAAGAAAGAGAGAGATTTATGCATATATATATATATATATATATTTCTTTTATATTATGTGAAACCTGGCAACAAAACAATATTTTGCAAGGTGATGATGACATGTTTGGGAGTGACTATTCTGTTGTTGAATTTAACCTTGTTCACCTGCAACTTAACCCCTTGTATTTCCAAACACTGCTTTACATACACAGATTTACATATAGTTTAGATTTACTCTTCAGGCTTCCAGACTCTAACAACATACCTCTGGAATCAATGGAATATCTGTACTTTGTAGACCTGCAATGCTTTCAGAAGCAAACTATATTTTGGTATACATCAGTATTTAACCTGAGTGCATGATATTGTCAGCAAATACCTGTTACTCCTGCAACAAGGAAGGTAATAGAACCATAGAATGGCTGGGTTTGGAAGAGACCTTAAATATTTGCTATCTCCAACCCCCCTGACAGGGGCAGGGACACCTTTCACTGGTCCAGGTTGAGCAATACTCCAGCCTGCCTTGAACGCTGCCAGGGACGGGACACCCACAATTGCTCTGGGCAACCTGGTCAATTCCAGTGTCTCACTATCCTTTCAGTAAAGAATTTCTTCCTGATATTTAATTTAAACCTTTTCTCTTTCAATCTAGAGCCGTTCCCCCTTGTCTTGTCACTACAGTTCCTGGTGGAGAGCTTTCTCTGGCTTTCCAGTACTCCCACTTCAGATCCTGGACTGTAGCTCTGAGGTCTTTATGCAACCTCCTCTTCTACAGACTGAGAGACTGACCGTCTCAGCCCTCCTCTTCATAGGGGAGGTGCTTCAGACCTTTTATCTGCTTCTTGCCTCTCTCTGGACTTGCCACAACAGTTCCATGTCTGTCATACTCTGGGGACATTTGAACAGAACGCAGCAGAGCAGAGTAGAGGGACAGAAACCCCTGCCTTGGCCACGCTGCTTTTGGTGCAGCCCAGGGTTGGCTTTCTGGGCTGTGAACACACACTGACGGTTCATGTTGAGTTTTTCATCAACTATCATCCCCAAGGGCTGCTCTCAATCAATTCTTTATCCAACCTGTATACTTCCTTTTCAAAAGAGCCGTCCTCAGGACTTAACTAGAAAAAAATAAAAATGTTGATGTCCAATATCAGAACAGAACAAGAAAAGTTCATGGCAGAAAAGGTTTAATTCAGACGTCATCTAAATGTTTGCACCAGAGAATGGTATTTTATTAACTCTTATGTTTCAGATATTCTTTTAAATATTTAAAACATTATACTTTTGTCAACACATATATTTATATAATTAATGTTCACAATGGCATTTTTTCTTAAACCAGTCATCTAGCTTGAAAAGCTTGTAGAAGAACACACCACAGATTGTCAGAATAAGTCATGCCTCTGAAAGATGAGCTGTATTAGAAAGCACAAGGATCATCAGAAGCTCCAAATATTACAGAATTTTATTAGCATCTTGTTAAAAAGAAGCACTTCATTTCACTTTTAAATTTTTTTTGTATGTGGATCATCAAATAGAATATAAAGATGTGCAAAATTTACGACAACCCCTGGGAGATGCAGCCATGCAGTGATCCAAATTATTACTATGGCAAACCAGACAATATACAGCAATGGTGAAGAAGATGGGAGGGAATAATATACCTTATATATCAATTCTGTAATCCAGACTTCTTAGAAGCCAGAGAAGGTGGTAGCCTGCCTCAGCTGCCTGAAGCTCCATCTTCTCAATAGCATCCCATGCAGATTCATCTGGACAACCATGGGCAGTTTACTCAAAGACGTTTTGGAGAGCCCTCCCAACACACTGGCCTCCAAGAGTACCTCTCAAAATCTTTGGATGTCCTTACTTACAACCACCACAGCAACGAGGATAATTAGGAAACATTACAATTGTGAAAATTCAGTGACCGCATAATTTTTGTCAGACAATCTCGCATCTCTTCCATGCATAAAAATAGAGCAATATGGTAGAATATGTTCAAAATGTATGAAAAAGGGATGGCATGCCAAAGTCAATAAAAAAGTCACAACAGAAGCACTTGGAAAATAATATAGAAAATTTAAAGCAAAAGTTACCATCATAAGTTCACTTACCTGGTTGCTGAGCAACATGTTCATTTGTGACAATCACTGAGTTTTATAAAATATGGTTTGTCTCTTTGCTGGGGGTGATATATAGATTTCTCAGTCTGTAATCAAGACATGGCCAGACTTTGAAAAATACACAATAAACCAGCAGGCTTCAACTGAAATCCAATTTATTTTATGGTCTCCAGCAATAATTTCTATAACTAAGTGCTAAATGTTTGGTCAATATTACTTTCCTTACTTCATGCTTTGCAATTAAATTATGCTGCTATATAGGGAAATGATAATTATAGCACTTGAGAAGTACTTTGTACTTCCAAAGCTCTATTCAAAAGTTAATTACTAAAAAGTGATACAGCTTGACCCCTCTGGCTGTATACCCTGGCAGGGCTGCACATAAGGGACATTTCTGTGAGGTTAGCAGCTTTCACAATCTCTCCTGAGCTGTGCCACAGATATCTTGAATGAGTCTTGTGAGATAACTTAGGTGCAAATTTTGCTGATTCTGGTCACAGTCAGTCTAAACAAATAACTTAAAATTACTTCATTAGGATTTCATTAGCCCAGCTGACTAACACTGTACTCTGTGAATAGCCTTAATGAGGGTTCCTCATGGCAAATAGAGTAAAAGAGCAACAATAAATCTCAAAAATGAAATTAAAAAAGTTGTTATTGGACTCCAATATTTTTTATTTCAAAAGAGTAATGAGCACAGTAAAAAATTCTTTTTCAAGCCTTTTCAACCTAAAAGCATATCTTAAAACCTTGAAATATTCACAGACCTACTTCTATAGTCATCAATTGTGGAAGACCAGCTACAGAGATGCTATTTTCTTAAAGAATAAAACCAGAAGACGAATGATAATTAGAGTATCAATAGAAAAGATTTCATGTTGGCTGCATGGTCTGGCCTTTGCTTAATACTTACACACAGTACAGTACAAGTTCTAGTGCTTACCCATATTTGTAAGTCAAGAAAATGAGTAACTTTTCTTTGTCTTCACTACTGGACAGAAAACACAGCATCCAAATGTACTCTCAAAACCACTTAGATTATCAGCAAAAGTATTTTCTCTTTCCATATGTTAAGTGTCTTAGAGTATTTTCAATACTGTCTGAGGATAGTCTCCAAAATTGTGAGACCCCTTTTATTCACATCAATTATTGGGAAAAGAATCTTTTTAAGAGAAACACTATGTTGTCAGTTACTCTTATGAAAATAACAAAGTTCACTTGTAGGTGGGATATAAAAATAAAATTTCTAACAACTCTGGCCAGTCTATCATGTCTGATAAATTTTTAAATATATTAATATGTAGGGATTTTTTTAATTTTGAGAAGTTTGGGATATACTGGATCTACTTGATAGTTTTACCTATGCTAAGATACTTTACAGTACATGATCCTTTTTGCATTTTCAATTGTCCTCTGGAAACTGTGTGAAAAAATGTGAGAGTTATTATTGTGACTGTTACCTGTCTAATTCTGCTGTTTGTTATGAAGGAATAATAGGTTAACACAGAACTGGATGATTTTGTATTTCTGCATAAATTTAGAACATGACTTTAGGTAATGCCCATTATCAAAATATACAGAGATAATACAGCAGACTTTGCACATTGTACCTCTGAATATACTTTTATACCCCTAGGAAAGGGTGTGAAGTAAAGGTTAAAAAGAGACGACTTCTAAAAAATGCAGATCATCCAAATATTGGGAAGTAATTACGCATGAAGAAAAAAGGACACAGTGTTCAATTGCATCTTGAAACCTCCAGTGATGGGGATTCTGCACTCTTCCAGTGATTGGTTGTTCACACTGTAAATAATATTTTTTCTTATATCAGGGTGAAACCTATATGCCATTCAATCTGTACCTTTTGCTCCTTGTCCTCTCCATGTGACTCCTTGTGAAGTGTTCCTCCATCCTCCTTGTAACTACCCTTTAAAACTGGAATAATGTGATGAGCTCCCCTGGAGCCTTCTCTTCTAGATTAAAGACAAAACTTCAACTTTTTGCCACAGGGCACTTTCTTTGATCATCTTTTTGGCTCTCTTTTGGACACTTTCCATTCTGTCCTCGGAATTCTTGAATTGTGGGGATCCTAGTTGGACACAGTACTCCAGGTGCAACCTGACAAGCACTGAGCAGAGTGGGATGATTGCATTTCTATCTCAGCTAATAATGCCCTGTAGATGAGCCCAGGCTGTGATTTGCCTTCATTGCTTCAGCAGCACACTGCTGACCTGTGTTCAGCTTGTATTTCACCAGGACTCCCCAGGTCCCTTGCAGCAAGGCTGCTCCTCCGTAATTAGCTATTTCCTAATTAAGCTATTTGCTTATTTTGTGTCAGATGTGGGACTTCACAGTTCTGTGTGTCAATCTTCTTGCTAGCCCACTCTTCCAGCCTGTCCAGGTTTCTCTCTAAGATGGCTTTCCCTTCTGTTCTTTCCACGTCACCAGCCAGGTTTTTGTACCGTCACCAAGCATGATGATAGTGCTGTCAATTCCATCCTCCAGATCATTTTTAAGGATGCTGAACATTGATCAGCATCACCTGACAGCCAGTTTCCTAGCCATCTTGCAGACCACCCATCTAATCTGTGTCTCACCAATTTTTTCTAGAAGTTTTAGACTTTTAGTAGAAGTACTGCAGCTTTGTTCAGCTTTCTGGCGTACTGGATGCAAGGCAGTATTTACTGACAAAGCTAATAGTTGCACCCATAACTAAAGGGAACTTGAAAAATTAATTTCTATTTGAAGCTGTCACTGAGATTTGCCCTTACGGTTTTCAAAATGAGGTGGTATATTTGTTTTTTCTCCCAGGGGAATTTTTTTTAAATGCAAGAAAGGCGCATACATATCTCAAATTGCCATATGCTTTAATGTTCTCTAAAATGAATTTGGAACAAAAGCTGGCTAGAAAACACAATTTCTGGTGTGTCTGCAGAGTAATATCCTTCCTTGTAATGAACAAAATCTAATCTTTCCAATCAGTTTACACTCTGCTGCTTGGTATGACACATGTGGTAAACTGATGTAGCCTTAAATAAACACCACTAGTAATAATAATAACAGGGAAAGATCCATAGGAGAAGACAACCATTACAGCATAGTTCTGCCTTACTGGTAATTTGAGATGCTGATTCACAGCATAAGGCACTAGTGGAAGTAAACCATGTGACCAGCCAGAGGAGACAGATTTGGACATAAAGCAACTGAATATTAAAAAGCTGAATTGAAATCCAAAGTCACATCCAGACCTAAACTGAATTATAAACTGTTAACAAAAATATCTTAAATAGCAACGTTGTTATGACCTAGTGCCTTAGTAAAATACATGCTTTTATAAATCTCTTAGTTCCTGCGTATGTGAACTGTGATCAGTTTGGGAATCTGCATTTCTTCCATACTATACTGCAGTATAGATAAAATTAAATATGGACTATGCAGAGATAGGTGCCATCGTGTGATGCCATTAGTATAATTTCGATTCATTTAGGTTTTCTTACCCAATTTGCTATTTTCTTATGCTAAGATCTTCAATAAACTACGTCTTAGACCACATCAGAAATACAAGGTTATATTTGATGATACATGACTCAAAATACAACATTTTCCTATAACAAATAAGTTTATAAAGACACTTTGATGGCACAGGTCTGTGTAAAATATTTAGATTGCAGCTTCTGAAAAAATTTAGATTGCACCTGAGAAAAAAATTGTTGAAGCCTTGTTTTCAGATCATTTATAAGTGTTTATTAAAATAGGCATCATTTAAGTCCTATTTTGGAGAAGTTTTCCCTACAAACCAAGTTAGACATATTAAAATTATAATTAATAATGATCCAGAAAACTTGGAAGTAGTACAAAGCAGTTAATTTAAATATCCATTCTCTGACAAATTAGACATGAAAACTTTCAAAAAGAAAATTGTTTGCAGAAATTCACATTTAGAGAATTCGTTGTTCTGGTTTCCTTGAGTAGTTTTATGCAATATCATCCATATGTTATATTTGATTTCTAAATTCCATTGCTTGCCCTACTAACAAGGTGTCCAGTGAGGTTTCTAAACAGAGGTATAAAGCACAATGGTGTTCAAGTTCATGGGAAATTTTGGACAAAGAACATTTTCTCCTTACATATAGTAAGATTTTAATTGCACCCCCTTCACCCAATTTTCACACAATAGCTGTAAAATGCAGCTTTTAATCAGTTAAAGCACAGAGGAAAATAGCCATTAGACACCAAATGTAAAATATATGGGAGCCCAGATATATTAAACACACATAACACTTACCTCAATTTTTTTTTCCTGTTGGCCTAGAAATGTAAATACAAGGTTCTTTGGATTCAGATTAGGTTTTGCAACAAGAAATAATTATTTGCTGACTAATTCTAAAGAGTACTGATTCACTGATACTTTTGGATAGTAACAAATACATGTGGACTACTATCAAATACATACTAAGATTTAAAAAATCTTAATTTAAACATGTTATTCAATATTATTGACCTTGTTACAAATTGTAAGGCTTTCCAAAATTATGTGATGGCAAAGCATAACTACACATGGAAGCTGTTCTTCAGGAAACCTTGGAGCTTTTTCTAGGTTAAGGAAGCTGAAAAATTTAACCACAAGAAATGGCTACATCTCTTCTATATTTTTGAGAAAGCAGACCTGTTACTTAGAAAAGTTGTTCAGCAGTGAAGTAGCTAGTGTAATTTAAACTATTGTTCTGTTTTTGTGGGAATATACTACTGAATGAAAATACAGCTGTTCAAGCTGCTGCAGAACAACTATTTAAAGCTAACACTAGACCCTGAAAAACAATTGTACTGAAAATCTAACTTGTCAGTCAATACTAGTCATTTAGATAGGGGAAAAAAGTTGTTTTACTGGAGTCAATTCCAGAACAGAAAAAGAGATGTTAGCTATCCTGTCAGTTGTAGAAATTTATATTTTGACTTTTGATTAAACATTACTTAGACTGTCCCAAACCCATGACAAGCATTCAGTTAAGAAATTGAAAAATTTTTAACCTATAAATATGTAAATAATTAAACAATAATTAAGCCATTTAGAGAGACTTAGTAATTAAGTCATTTAATGTGAAAGATTTAATTTTTTAAATTTGCAGTATTTTTGATACCCATGAAATTAGTATTTCATCACTATAAACTAAGAAACTGAGAGTTCTAATAAATTATCTAATGATCTGATTTGCACTTTTGTCTTTTCACTAAGATATGAAAGGCATTTCCGGAAATTATCTTGAATTGGAACTAAATTAGTGATTGGTTTTAAAATGTTCCTTACAGCCAAGCCATAAAAGGGAAGGGAAGGGAAGGGAAGGGAAGGGAAGGGAAGGGAAGGGAAGGGAAGGGAAGGGAAGGGAAGGGAAGGGAAGGGAAGGGAAGGGAAGGGAAGGGAAGGGAAGGGGTAATTAAAATTATTATGGGTAAGATAAGCAAACTGCTAAAGGGAGAAACCTTATCTGATGTTATCATAACCGTTGAAACTAGCCTCACATTTAGATGCATAAAAGCAAGCAGATAATTTGAAAAAATTGGATTCCTTGCCTATTGCGTTATGTGTGAGATAGTTCAAATCCTTTCTTAGTCCAACAGATGATGTAAGTACAGCCAGCTCTTATTTCACTAAGATAGTCTTATAAGAAGCTTTAACTTCACCTCAGTAATGGAGAATATTTGTCCATTCACAGTTAATTGCTATTCCCTTTGCAAAAATGTTTTTCTTTTACTATTCTGGTCTTGAGATCTAGATATTACTGAAAGTGTAATGAGGGTTAATATATGATATGAGTGTGGTAATTCTTGTCTTTGCTACCAGAAAGCCAACTGATATTGAAAGCCAAGTTTGGCACGTCTATATACTTTGACCATTGAACTGAACAGCACAGCAGTTAAAACCAGAAAAAAATTGTCTAGATGCTTTTAAGTAAGAACAATTAGAATTATTTCATTGTATGAACTGCCGAGTATAATCCACTCCTTTAGAAAGAGTGGAGAAATTTTTCTCTCCTGTTTCAGTATAGAGAGGATCTCTATCTTAAGGGAATTTACTTTGCCTTGAATATTGAGTAGAAACAGGCCAGCTGTGACTAGATAGGTAATTTTTAGATGGGTAACATCACATGGGACAAATGCTACCTAATAAGTTATTACTCCCCACAGTGATACTTCATCCATATTAAGCATTAAATACTGTGAATAATATCTCAAACTATTTTATGTTGTTTCCAGTCTTTGTGCTCAATTAAATTAATGATATTGTATTTCTTGAGAACCAACTAGACCAATTATGTAGTGCATCTGGGGACAAATTCTAAAAACCTCATCATTCCTCTCTTTCAGCCCAGGATACATGTGTTACTGGGCAGCCAGAGTGAGTCTTTCTAATATTCTTAAGCCACCATCTGAGATAAGGCTGCCTTGTGTCTAGGTTTTCCATAACACTTTGTCTTTTCCAGATGGAAGTTTTATTGTTCAGGATTTTGAACACTTCTATTATTTGTCCAGGAATTCTTGGCATATAGCTGCTCAGTCATAGCAAACTATTTCCTTCTGAAAAATCATAGTCTGAAATATGGCAGCCCTAATGACAGGAAAACCATCTGTCGTTGCTGTAGAGCTTAGATTTGAGCATGGATAGATATATTTATCTGGACAGCTGCAACTTTGCAATTGCTGCACTAATCAATAGTTTTTGGCTGCAATTTTTGCACTAGCAGCAGTTACATTTACATTTTCTTTCCCAGCTGCAGCTGCACTTGCACCAAGAGAATGAAAAGAGAGGAATAGCAAGGAAACAGCACAAGCAGAGGTGCTGATTCAGAAGGGATTTTCTTTAGGATCTCTTTCCTTCACATTTAACATGTGAAGCTGATCAACAGCTATTGACTTTGAGATGACAACAGGAATTGCAAACTGCACCACTGTGCAAGGCTCCTCTGACTTACAGAGCCAGCTCACTGCTGTGAGAATTCATTGTCCTTTCACTGGAATGTGACCATTGCCACACCGGTACTTGCTGCCCAATTTGGCAGGGGCAGATCAGCTGTTGTTGGTACAGTGAAAAATAGATAAACTTACTAAAAATATTCTGTTGATGCAAACTGCAAAACTCTAAAATTCAAAAATCCCATTGTGTTTTGGCACATAACAGTGGAGTTAACTAATTGCATTGACAAAACTACAGGGATCTACATTTTTGTCATTTTTCAGTGCAAGGCTTGAACTGGAAGCCGTCTTGCAAGAAGAAAACCCTTCCTAATGCACACTGGCAGAGTAAATGGCAAAGGTATTTTTATAGGAGAACTAATTTAGGTTTTTTTGGTTTTGTTTTGCAGAAAGACTGATTTGTCACCACAAACAATGTAGATATTGATGATGAAATCACTACTTTTATTCAGAAAAATTTGCTAACCTGCCTTCCCTGTCTTCATGGTTTATGAAGTCTATTAGTGGGTTGCAGGATAGAAGTGCTTAAATATTTGTAAAATTACAGTAAAATTTACACTTCTCCTCTGACTTTTTTATTTATACCTGCTGAGTCTGAGGACTTGTCAAGCTGTGGGAGATTCTCTTGAACAATTTCCTGGTTAAAGCTCATCCATTCCAACAAAAGGAGGGAGCTGGGAAATGTTGAGATCCTAGAGACCATTAGAATCCTTCCCTTCCCTCATCTTGTGGTAAGTCCAGGTAAAGCAATTCCAGGGAGAGCCTCTAATTCCTTGAAACTTTAGAGAAGAGGGTGAGCTGTTGTGATCCTCTGCTTGACGTCCTTCAGTGTTTCCACATCTATCACTATTTAATCTTTCTCTCCCATCTCCCATTCCAGCTCTTTTCTTTTTTTCTAAACTCATCATCTGCCATATTCATTTGGATATTCCTCTTTTTCTACTGATCCCAGGAATGGGCTGATGCCTCTTCTTAGAGGGAAAATGAACAAGAACACAGATGTAATCAGGAGCATAAAGGAATTTTTAAAAGAAGACATGTACATTTAATTGTCTTCCCACAGGAAAATACACTTCCAGTGTTCATCTTTGTTCAGTACAGAGAACTGTCTGTGCTGAATGTGCATATTTGGTAACCCTTTTACAGATCAATGCCCAGTGTTCTCATGACCCTATGTGAACATCTGACACACCAGAAATTAATGTTGACAATAAATGACAAAGGTTTAATTCTTTATTTCTGTTTGTTTGGAATCTGGGTAATTCTCACCTAATTTAATGGTCCCTATTTCTGTACTGTCAGAGAGGAGAACAAAGAAATCCCTGTCTATGCTATTTCATAGTTTTGTAGCTTCCTATTACATGCCGTTTCTGTGTTGTAGAGGGCCAGGCATAAGCATATTTTGTCTCAAAGACTCTTCCTGGTGCAACAGGAAAATTGCGAATAGAAGAGAAAGTTCTGCAGAGGTGGAGCAGTACTGTGCACCACCATCATACAAAATCTAGTTTGCCTAAGAGGCATGCACCAAGTTAATCATAAAAGGAAGTGCATCAGTGTACCTTCCCTCCCCCCCCCTTTTTCCTCTCTTTCTCTTTCATTTTCTTTGTTTTACTGCCCTACCTCCAGACCACCCACATGGTAGGACCAACACAGGACCAAAGAACTGATGATCTTCTTTGTCCCCTTTCATTCTTTTCAGCCTTTATTTTTCTCCTCCCTTGCTCTGACTAGGCAAAGCACTGCTATCATATTCTACCCTGTACTCCACATGGAAGTTTGTGCTGGGGGTGGGGAGCTTCTGGAAATGTGTTGTGATTTGTGAGCCTGCATCTTTGAGAAGTTTGTTGCAGGAGATGAGAGCTTATTGAAGTGTACTGTAAAATTTAGGGCCTTGTTAGCCAACACTTTTTGAGCCTAAATAATGGCCTGGTTGCCAGAGTTAAGGTGACTATGTTACAAGAGTATATGAGTTCCCTGACACGTGGTCTGCTGTATTTGTTCAGTTTAATGAGAATTTACAGAAAGCATCACACGTTTCACACCAGTGGATATGACATATGTTGGCATTTTTACATCATGTCATGACCTTTGAACTGAAAAAAGAGTAATTAAAAGTTATTCATGATCTATCATCACAGGAAAAATGAATGGAGCATGGGGAGACTCAGGCACAACGTACATACCTCACGTCATGGCTACTTGGCCTCAGAGAAACGTTCATGGTCTTGCTTTCCTGAATTTCTTTGATTCATTAACCAGTCTTTAGGTGGATATCCAGTCATCCTAGAGAAACAAATATTTTGGCACCCTGTTTGGTTATCAGGATCAGTATCAAAAAGTCCAGCGTTGTCATTTTCAAAGCTAGGAAGTTAAAGTTAAGAAGGAGGTACAAGTGCCTGAGCAGTGTTTTTAGTCAGTCACACTCTCTGCAGTCTGTAACTTGGGATTAGTCATCCTGGAGGCAGATGCTGTGAGGGAGGAAGGAGAAAGAAATAGAAGGCAAGAGGTTGTGTTGATTGAATGTGCTTTCCACCTGAACTGCTGGTGCATCTGCTTGCGCACTTGCAAGGAGGAAAGCCTCACTCTGCAATTATACCTCTTTTCTTCTTCCTGCTCTTTTTCCTCTAATATCTGAGAAATTGTGGGTAATTCTGTTTTCTCCTGTGGTTCTTTTGCATCTCAATGAAATTCACTCTCTCATGGAACAGCCTCCTTCATTCCTAAAGATTTTCTGAAGCTCTCCAAATGCTCCAGAGTTGCCTCTGTCCAAGAAGACGTATGCCTGTTAAGTAAGAAAGTAGACAGTTGATGCTGGTGGTTTCCTTTCTATGGCTAAGAACAGTTAGAGCAGTTTTACAAGGCTAGGATGATATTTTCACAGCATCTCTCTCTTGTCTTGCAAGTCTTAAATAAAGCCACATCCTTCACATCTGCAATGTGCTCTGGGCAGATGGGAGCTTCCTTAACACAGACATTATAATAGCTGGGAAAATGGGTGATCACTGCAAAAGATACATTGAATTGTTGCTGTGCTTTATTTAACATTCAAAACAACAGCATGAGCATGGAGGACCTGGGGCAAACATTCCTGTTAAGAGTACCTGTGACATAGCAAATCCATGTTTGAGGTGAAATGGTAGCTGCAGGCAGAGTACTTTTACTTCTATGCAAACCACTTGTCAACCATGTAAACATATGGGTCCAAAGTAATTTATAGCCTGATGAAGGTAATAAATAGTTTGGGCTAGATCCTCAGCAGCTACAAAAGCTAATGGAGCTAGTCTAATTGCACCTTGTGAGTTCTGTGCTGCTGAGTAGTACATTTTTTTTTTAAATTTTTAAACCAGGATCCATGTTATTGAAGTATTATGGAGGGGAGGGAATGCATTAAATAACAGAAAACAAATCTTGTTGAAAAGTAACTCAGAAACCAACAGCAGATGTCTTGCATAAATGTGTACACCACACTGTCTAGTGGCCTAAACACTATGATATTCAGACATCACGTTTCCTGGTCAGAATATGTCAGACCAAACCTCCTAACATCTCCCAAATTCCAGCAAAATATGAACCTGCACATCAATTTCTGTCCCTGATAACACAAAGCTGTAGATAATTAACTTTTGTCTTTTTTATTTTTATGTGTCAATATATTTAATCTTTCTGGAGGTTATAGATAATATAATCTATTTCTAAGTCTTTACAACATGTTTTGAAGGTAGTCAGTCAGTACAAATACTTGACAATTACCAATCATTAGTTTCTCAAAGGCTGCTTTACCTTTAAATCACTCTAATGATGCTGTCATAAAATATGGCTTGTTTACTATATTTTTTATGTATGCTGTAGCTTGCATATAATTTCAATTACCTTCCATCTTTGCCATCTGGAAACAGGGAAAAGAACTTGTCTCCTTTGTACTGTATGGAAAATAATTACCAGTGATCCTCTGTATGATAGCTAAAGGAGAATTTTTGCATCATAATTTGATTGCTCTTTTCACAAAACAAATTTATTTAACAATATATACACCAAGAATTTATAAATGATACTATTAAAAAGTTGTTTTAATTTCAGGAATTAGTTGTTCCAACTGGAAAAAAATAATATTTCAAAAACCACAATAAAGCTCTACCAAACATAATATTTTTGTCACACAGATATGATGCACGGGGTCACAGCAACCTGAGGAAACAATAAGTTGTTTGGCAAAGGAGCTCCCTCACACCCTTTTTAATGTGATAATTAAAAAAGGTAATTAGCAATAATGGTCAAATCCCACTTATTTAGTTCAGATTAGCAGACAAAACTTCAGATATTTATCTGAATTTAGACAATCTATTTGAATATAATGAGTAACAATAATAAACTCTTCCAATCTGCAGTTCAGATTCTTGTGCAGAATCTCCCTGAGAACAGTGGGGATCTTCTGAAGATCAGAGGTCTGATCACTGCATTTTATTGCAGGAAGTATTTCCTCATGAATTATGCAGGTATCACTCTTAAACAGAAGTCTTTTGCATCAGTTTTCTCTTTAACCTTCTAATCTCAGAACCGGATGAGAAGCAATAGGCAGACATAAGAATGAATAATGGGAGGCAGCAGATGTAACCAAATCTTGCATGCATCCAAGAAGAACCAAGCTGTTTCAACTTGAAGATGAGAAGAATTTCTTGACTCATCAACAAACAAACAAACAAACAAGCAAACAAAACCACCAAAGTTTTTAAAAGCATGTGTGAAAATATGTTGCTGAAAGGGTATTTCATATATGCCACTATAACATAAGGGAAGAGGATTCCACATGTAAAAGCACAACAAAATACTGACTGGAAAATTGCACAAATATCTTTGCCAGCTCTCAATCACATTTTATTCCATAAAAGGAAAAAAAGTTCCATATTTATTCATGACAAGAACACTGACAAATATAAACACCTGTTTGTGTAAAAATTCAAAATTAATCAAATTTTGATGCCTGCAGGAAGAAAGAGAATCTATAATGAAGTGCAAACAATGTCAAAGAAATAGGAACAGTCATGGATCAAATTTATGGTAAAAAAATTGCCCCTGGTAAATTTAGATTTTTCTCATGATGGTTTTACAACTTTCTACAGTAAAGATATACTTTTCATTTGGTTATCTGTGGCAGCAAAATAAATACCTTCTCATCTCTGGTCAATATCTGATATAAAGACTAAAAAACCAGCAGAGCAAACATCTGCAAGACTCATTTAAAATATTAAGTCTCATATAAAATTACTTTATCTTGTCTTTCAACTATTTGGAAACACAAATTAAATTTACAACAGTCATTTCATATGGAAATTAGTTCTTCCCCTTGAAGAGACTGATAGCTAATCGCATATTTCATGGTACGAGATTGTATGAATTTGCCCTATTTCAGCAAAGTGCCCAAAACCTGTACAACACTAATTCAATGACAAGGCCTAAGTATGAAGCTCAGAATGTCCTTCTTGCCTTTTCTTCATGCCTGCCTACAGAGTCACTGGCAAGGCTTGTATTGCCTTGCTAATTGAGCATTAGATTAAGTGGACTGGTGTATTTGTTGTCTGGATTTTAGCAAATAAGTAGAAGAAATAATTGCCATCATAAGCACAGCCACAAATCGGCTTTACATTTTAATTTAATGTGTTTGCATGGGATTTTAATCCTTAAAATGGATACACCCTACTGTAGCTAGCTATAAATGTGAGGCATAAAGTTTCCTTCTAATAGTGTGTCATCAGCATTTGCATTTTCAGCCTGGAAAAAATCATTTTGGAAAGGTTGATGCATTCTGAAATATTGCAGTCAGTATTTTGCAAGCTGATCAAATACTGTATTTTGTGGGAATAAAACTGCAATGGCATTGCTTTTTATAAAAGTTGTTAGACAAGAAGGCCAAAGAAATTTTAAAGAATTGCTGCAATGAAAGCAGGTAATGTATTTAGCAAATAAAACTACCCACTTGTAAACAGTTCAAGGAACCAATATAATCTAAAGTTTCTGTTTTGTTTTTGTCTATCAAATGTATTAGAATATAGAAAAACAAATATTAGAACTTGAACTTATTTCTTCAGGGTAATATTACCTTATATACCTCAATGCTTTCACTAGTGGAATGAGATGGTGGCCTAATCTAGTGGTTAATAAATGTATTCATTTTTTGAGACATTTTCTTTAATTTGGAAATAATCTGTTGGTCCCTGTGTCAGGACCTGGAGGACTTCATGAGCCCAAATAGCCTGTCAGGACAGCTTCACTTGGAAGCCAAGGAGCCCAGGGCAGCCTCAGCCTGGGACCCCAGCGTTCTGCTCAGCCCAGGCCCTGTTGAATCCACTGGGGCTGCCCAGAGGGAACCCAGTCCTGTTTGCAGAGCAATCCCTCTCCTACTGCTTCCTGCAACCACATTGCACAGCTTCCCTTCAGAACTGCTGTTGGATGCAAAAACTACATAGATCTTTTTGCACTGCAAAAAGCTAACCTCTGTCAAAGTACCACCTGGCGAGTATTTATATTCTTCCATTGAATAAATCTCACCTTTAAACACACAGCTACTATATTTATTTCCATGGAAGTTAATTCATCATACAACGGTCCCCAGCTGCTCTGACAAATGCTCTAAGAGACGCAGATGAAATTGAAGAACACTGGTTTGCAGTACAGAATTTGCAGATACAGAATTAAAAAAAAAAAAGAGAAGTGCAAGCTCACACTAGATAATGAATGAAAGCAGGTATAATAGCCAAGTGTAAGAGGAACAGTACACAGAGGAGATGCGTGAATTCCTGCCAAGCAAACACAAGTTGCAGCAATGGAGTAAACAAAGGTTTAAGATGCACTGGCTTCTGAAGCACCTTTCCAATACAGATTTGCCCTCTTTATGATTGGGCAATCCAGTGTCTGTGTCCAGAGCTCTGTCTCTTGAGAAATTCCCACAGTTTCTGCTAGTGTGGAACTGAAATTGGAATGTAAGAGTCCAAAAGAAAAATGACAGTCGGAACTCAAACAAACCAAATGTCACACAATCCCCCTATATCAGAGAGAAATGCTACTGTAAAATTGCAAACAATGAGCCAAAAGTATAAAGAATCTCATACTTTTGTTTAACTGAGATCCTGGTCAAATTCTTCATGAAAAGTGAAATTCAAAAGATATCAAAGATAATCCTCTAATATTAATAGTATTAAGCACCTCTTTCATGAATAGAGATGCTATCACTATTTTGCTTTTGCTTTGGAGGTGACTGTCCTTTGTTGACATGAAGTTGCAGCTGCCATTTTAGAGTTGGCCCAGGTTTCTACTTCCCAAAATATTGGATAGTAATTGTGTTAAAATATGTGACCTAGATAGCTCTTATCCATTGAGGGAAATTGGCTGTTTTATTGTAGTTGCTGCTCTTCAGAGGTATTTAAATGTGATTATGAAAGTGGCAGAATTTGCAGAACGTGTTTCCCACACTACTTGCAAGAAAAACAAGTTAGATGTGAATACTAACAGGAACACAAGAGAAATAAGTGGGGGAGAAAGTACATGTTTGTACAGAGAGGTTAATGTGTCTGTGCATGAACATGGTTTCGTATGCATAATATACATATACTCAAATATTTCTCCAAGTGGGAAAATTCAAAATACAGTGGAGGCTTACTAATTTATCTTGCAAATTTATACTTATGTAAGCTGTGTGTATCTACATACAGTGAAATCAGAGGTCAGAAAAATGATTGAAGACACAAGTCTAACTTGATAGTTCTCAGCTCCTAAAGATTTTGTACAGTAAAATCTCTTTTTTTGGATAAATACTTAAAGCAGATTGAACCACTGCTCCACATGCAATCAAACCAGGCACTTGTAAACTTAATTATGAGTGACAACCCAAGCCAGAACTTCAGTGCTGGCTCACTTCACTCCTTCATCTGTGTACCCTCAGGAATTACAATTCTAATGCCTCTGTCACTAAGGAAATTACATGATTAAACTAGCTTTCACAGGGAAATCAATTACTCCTCACATTTTTTAGTTTATTTTTACATCCCAGAGCCTTCTTTGGTATGTCATATTGAAATGACAAAACTACAATGTTATTTAATATAACTTTAATTTTTAATTTTCTTAGGAAATCTGTTTCTATTTTTCTATATTTGCCCCTCCAAAATATCCCAAAAAAAATCTCTTTTGGACAAAGAAATGCTATTGAGTGAATATGCCACACCCTCTATCACCCACAAGCCTCTGGAAAGGCTGAGAGATATAAAGGACTGCTAAAAACTATGATGAGAGCATTAGGCAATGGGGCATGGAAGCAACAGGATGCAAATTTAGCAGAAGTCACTTGGTTGCTTGCCACCAGAGGAACTGCAAACCATCCTGCTCCAACCACAACAGGCCTCCTACACAGGGGAGGAGATAACTTCACATAAGGAAGTAGCTGGGAAAGACCGTGTGGATTTCTCCTCCCATTGGAAAAGGCAAACGCAGACATGGGATCGTCTTTGCTCAAAAGTTGGGCTTACTGGGTGGGTAATGCAGAAGGATGGGGACACCTGGTGTACATCTCAAGCAGATTTAACTCTGGGGTAAATAATCTGCTGTATGTCACAGGAAGTAAAGTAGCAGTAATGACATGAACCAGGGCACAGGAGCAAGGAGAGTATGATTATTCAAGCCAGGCTGGTGCTGTGCTGCTTTTCCTGTCTTGATCATCTGTCTTGATGGAATGGAGTCTAAATCATGGCTGGTTTTGATCATCTGAAGGGGTGGAGAAAGTCCATGGAATAGGAAAATAATATCTGTGAACTAACGGGGAATAGTAGTTAATGAAATATATACATCTGTGTGTGGGTATAAAGCTGGTTTAAGTACCTAGTTAAAGCTGTAAGAAAAAAAAGGAGGAAGGAATTCATTAATTATGTTTTCCTTCCAGAACAATTCCTATGCATGCTGCAGACCTGCTTCCTGGGAAGTGACTGGACATTACTTGCTGATGGAAACTAGAAAACAATTTAATTTCTTTTTCTTTTCTTTTGCATGCACAGCCTCCCATTTTTCCTTTAGTAAACTGTGTTACCTCAAACTATGATTTTTCACTCTTATTTTCCCTCCCCTGTCCAACTGAGAAGTGCAAGTGATAGAGCAGCTTGGTGGGCAACTGGCACCCAGCCAAGGTGAACCCACTCTGGTCTTGGATATTTTTGCTTCATGGCTTATTTAAATGTCTCTGATATGAGTGTCATTATATTTACATTATCCTATTGTCTTTATTTGGATAACAATTACTTCTGTTTCACAGATGTAATATTCACCTGTGCACTCTACCACTGATGTTATGATTATTCTTTCAGTCACACTGTCTTGTATGTGTGTGCACACATGTTTACCTGTGTGTGTTTAGGTATATAATAAAACTTAATTTCTTGCCTGGTCAAATTTTTCTTAGGCTGTTCCAATTTATCCTGTCTAATGAGACAGCTTCTAGCAGCAGACATGTTGACAGTAAAAGTAATAGCTTTACAAAAGCAGTAACCTGTTGCTGTACATTGCTATATTGAAAAATGGATGCTCTGGTTTGGAGCACATCTTTTTATTGAGCGGCTACACTCTGTGATGGAAGATACATGTGAGAGAAGAACATTCCTAATCACCAAATGTTCTGATAAAGAGGACCAATTAATCTTTGTCTATTAGAAATAAGGATAGGGATTAACTCCTGTAAACTAGTCTGAAGACAAAGTTAAAGTAAAACTTAACAATATTGAAACACTCTGCAATTTTTCTTTCATGCTCTGTACATATTATTTTGCACCCATAACAGCCTATGGCTTAATACAGTTTCTGAGGTCTGGTATGCCAGTAATGCTGAGAAAAGCTGAAAACTATAAATTACCCAGGCAGTGACTATTACCTGAACCCGACTGCCTAGTTGCATTTATATTAGCTCATCTTTCCTTGTTTCCATCTTTAGGGAATTTACCTTAAAACCACCAGCTCTGTGGGAAAGCCAGCTCTCAGACAGAGAGCTCACCTGTTGGCCTTGACACTGGTGCACAAAGAACTTGGGGACACCAAGAGCTTGTGGATCTGTATCAGGTTCTAAGTGCAGCCTTTGCCTGACCATGCAGGTTGTTAAGAGGCTCTTGATTCAGTGACGTGACGGTCTTAGTGTTTATGTACCAACATCATGGAGTGATTTTCTCTGGCCTCAATGCTACAAAACTCTTTCACTCACTTACTGTGAGCGTACTCACAGTGTTTTGCAGATCTTGGGATGGTCAATACCTGCTGCATATTTCTGAGCCCCAAGTGAATTTAGCTAAAGGGAAATTTAAAATATCTTCCTATGTCTTATTGTCATTCACTTTCACCACCATCTTCAAAGAGAAGTCAAATAAGAACAAAAAACTCACTTTCTTGCAGTGTGTAAGATACATTTTTCAGGGATTCTGAAAAGGTAGCAATAGGTAACAATGTTACTGAAGGATTAAAAATATAGATTAACAGTCTAAAAGATCCATTTAGATAACATGCGCTACAATCCACAGGTGAAATTCATTTTATTGGCATGAAGTCAGTAATTAAGCTGTATGCAAAAGAAACCTGGAGGCCTCCAGGTGCTCCACTTGATCCTTCCAACCCACTGCCTTAACTGCAGGATACAGAGCTCCCACAGAGCCATGCTATTCCTATCTGCAGGCTAGAGAGAGAGCAGCAGAGCCCTGGGCCAAATAAGCTGCCATGAACCAGCCCCTCTCAGCATCCCCCATGCATTGTTCCACCTGTGCCTCCTCTGGGAATGCACAGACACACACAGAGAAACACAGCACGACCCTAGAGGGCTTAGCATTCCCCTTCCTGCAAGCAGACATTTTCACCTAGGAAAATTACACTCTATTTTGGGGTAACTTAGGCCTTTTTCTGTAACCTAGCAAATTCTTCAGAGGATATTAATAATGCAGAAATTATGAGAAGGTAAAAATTTTACGTTTTCAGAAAAAATTTACTAGCACTATAGGTTTACAAACAATACTAGGGACTCTTTTTTAAAGCCTAGGTAGCAGACACAGGGTTATTAACATCTACCAATGCCCACTATTCTTTTGATTTATGAAACATATTTTCCCCCAGTATTTTGTTGAAAATATTTAAATAATATATCAAAAATGTGACTAGTCACTAAAAAAACCAAACAGACCAACTTTTTCCTTTTACTGCCTTTAGAGAGTATCTTTTTTGATGCAATACTAAAACTGCATTCAAATTTTGCTTACAGATCACAGCAAA
The DNA here is from genome assembly GCF_028551555.1 of Melozone crissalis. NCBI lineage: Eukaryota > Metazoa > Chordata > Aves > Passeriformes > Passerellidae > Melozone > Melozone crissalis. Next base: position 28,447,102 of record NW_026535782.1, on the reverse strand, counting down.
ATTCACAGGAGCCTAAAAAGAAAATCCCTCTCATGTGGTAAGCCCTAGTCATGGTATGTCATCCACTCTGTGTCTCAATTTAGTTGAAAAAGGCTTAACAACTGTCAATTTGAAGAAACAAGTTTGGAATAGCAATGACCATTTCATCCTGTTTATTGATTTTTAGCCATTTCATTATGTTTTATCCAGCATGCTAAAATTTAGAGCTTCCCTAGTAAATTTCAGATATACTTACAGAAAAACCTTGAAACAGGAGGATGGATTTGAAATAGATTTTCCCTGGCTAAATAATAACAAACAAAAAATCTCAACAGCATTTTGTTCTCCTTATTGGTACGCTGTCAACTATGAAGCTATAAAATAAAGATTAAAAATACCTGGTGCTGTCTTTAGAATGAAAGTTTCCCTTCAGTACAAGCCTGAAGGAAGGGGTCAGTTGGGAGATTGGCCTGATTTTCTAACTTTTGTTTCTCAATACCTTCAAACTCTCAATACAGAAAAATTCATGACTTGCACTTAAATATCACAAAGAATTAGTTTCTCATTTTTTCTGTTGACTGTGTACTTTCATCACTTGTTTTATTAAATTTTTCCTAGTGCCATCAGAGATCTCAGATATTTTTCCAGAGTGCAAAGTACATGCTTAAGCACCCATTGATGTCTTGTCATTTCCTGAATACCTTGTACAATAGAAATTTTATTGTTCCTTTACCACAATGACTGAACTGTTCTGGGCCATTTGATTTCATATCAGAGATGGTGGGAAGGGATGTCTGTTGGACTGTTAGCTTTGAGAACAAACTGACAATGCTACAGTGACAGAAAGAAATGTCCCTGAAAATAAGAAACCAAACTGCAGGAAAAGCAAAACCAAGTGAACAATAATAAAGATTTCAACAGATTCTCAAATCTGGACTGAAGGTGGGGGGAAAAAAAAGGAATAGTATAAAAATTCATATCTGCCAGAAGGGATGATCCTTTTTTATAGCATCCATGTGAAATCAACAGTTCAATACAAGCTAAATGCAGCAGTTATATGATTGCCATTTAGGTTTTATGTCATATTGTGGTCTATATGTCAGCTTGAGCTTGTGAGCAGCTGCTATGACATAAATCACCTCCAAATGCTTGCATAAATTTTTTTTTCTTTTTGGATGAGGAAGCAGGGAGCAGCGATGAGGTATGAGGAAGAGAAAGTGGATGGAATTTAAGAAAAGTTAAAAGAGGGAAGAAAACAGGTTTCAAAGTTTTGTATCCTTCTCAGCCTTTAGAAGACAAGCATTTGCAAAGTTCTCTATGCGATCAAGAATTTTTGAAATCAGAAAACAGCAGCCCTGCAGCCACTTTTTCAAAAACTGCAAACAGTCAGGGAAAAGTATTTGCAATTGTTAATGGATCATCTTTTTTCTGCATGCTGCCTATGCCATAAGAGTGGATAACATTTGTTAAATACTTCAGAATAGCATCAGGGACAGGTCTTGCTCATGCTGTTACTGTAAGCATAGCCACCTCAGTGGCTGACCATGAAACAGTTTTTATATGTTCACTCAGGCTCTGACTCTTTCCTTTTGGTTTTGCTGATTTTATTATCCTTGAATCTGATTTTTTTTCCTGTGGCTGTTGGTTGCAGGGGAATTTTGAACTCATAAATGCTTGTGCCATATAGTTCTCTCCCATATAGCCCCCAAACCTCTTAACTGATGTAAATTTGGTAAAAATTCTGGCACTTAGCTTGCTGCTATGATTTGTGTCTGTGTTAAGTGAGTTAGAATTTGTTTGATGAAACATATGATCTCAGAAGTTATTAGAAGTTGAATGGAATTCCATCTGTATTTAGTGTACCTTGGGTTTATTTCAACCAGTGCTGCCTGTGAGTCAAATAGTGTGAGCCGCTCAGTCTCTAGGTGGTCAATTGACAGGGGTACTTCCTCCTAGTTATTTTTCCTTCTGACTTTGGGGGTGATTTAACATGTGGGTGATAAGTTACATGAGAGGAAGTTCGTGATTTGTCGGTCGATTCATGAAGACCACTTTTAGACAACTGCCTCTGCAAGGTACTCAAAGGACCTGTAAATAGGCAAGGACAAAATGTACCAATAACAACAGCTTCCTTCTGTTGCTGTGTACCTGAAGTGTTGGTATGTAGCTTGTATTCTTGCTTGTATTTATAACAAAATAAAACTTTGGTTTTAAATGTTAAGGAAGAAGTGATGCATTAGGGTGAAATGATGGCTGTTAATGCATGATTTTACAAATTGCACTGTTTATTGTGTGCTCCATAAAACCCAATAATTGTGTGTATCTATTTTGTTCTAACAATAAGCATGAAAACAAAACTATAAATACATCTTCACACAATTTGCAACATAGCTTTATATTCAACTGTGAGAAAATTAAACAAATGCCGGTATATATTTCATTACAAATAAAGGCATTTGTGATGTAGTGATTTTTTCCTCTAGATTCATCTAGACTTTCATCTAGACTCATTTTTACTTTCTCCCTGTTCTACTTTTTAACAGAAAATGAAGATAAAATACAAGTTGACTCGGACAACTAATGTTGTCAGCTTTTGTGAATGAGTTACAACTGAGATCCACCGGTGGAGTACCCTCAGTCCTGCAGCAGGATTATCGGGTGCAAATAGGGGTTTAAAAGGGACTTGAATGGATTTCAGATAGTTTTGACTAATCTATTTTAGCACTACTATACATTTACTTACATTTGGAGAATGGAGCTGTTCCCTTCAAACAACAATGCCCCATTTTGCCCTCATGATGATGTTTCCTCCATCTGCACATTTTCCTTTTTCTCCATTTTTATACTCCTAAAATCATGGGCATCATTTTAACAACAAAGCGTTTGAGAAGTTGTTCATAGATGGAGGCATTATAACAAGAATTCTGGTCTCATTTTCCTCTTGTATCTCATTCAACCCTTTTGCTGTTAGTGGGAAGCAGTGGCAATGAATGGTGCCCAAACTGCTGAATGCTCTCTTATGCACGGGCAGCTGATTTGAGACCTGTACTTTTTCCTGTGGTCTGGACATGAGCAGTCCTTCAGACTGCAACCCCTCTGACAATAGAACTGCTTTTAGTAGCAGGAGATTTTCATCATTTCAGGCATTTTATATGACTATTAAAAGATGTCTTCTACTAAATTGAGTTGTAATGCTTCTCTTCTTAAAGGATGCTATAATAAACAAGAAAATTGCAATGACTGTTTACAAAAATAAATGGTTCTTCTGGGCAGCAGTGGCAGGGGGCAGAAGAATTCCTTATGTTAAGTAGAGATAAGATTGCATTCAACAGCTGGCTTCATAAAGCATGTATAAAATATGTGGTAAAAACACAGGAAGACCCACAGGATTCTGCAAGTTCCACCATGGGAGTCCAACACTATTTAGCAGAAACAGGTTATTTGAACTTTCTACTGCAGAGAGAAAAACAATAGCAAAGTCAGACACAGTCTTCATTTCCTGCATTGGGTCTATTAAACATTAAGGGTTTGTTTTTCAGATGCAAGAGTAGTAGCAGAAAGGAAGAATTCTGCTTAGATCTGCTTTTTCGTCCTGTATAATGTTAGAGTTTTTTTCAAGAATTGAGTTATATAATATTCTGTATTTACTTTTTGATTAAAAGAATAAATTATAGGCCATCTGAGAGTCACTATTAATCTTTCTTATTACTTTATTCCACAGAAAAAATAAAACAGCTAGGAATATTTCCAGCAATATAAACAACTTTTTTGAGACTTTTGTGTCACAGATAAACTGTGAAATTAGCCATTTTTTGCCTTAATCATTCTTCCAGTTTGCTAACAGTGATTAATACAGCACCCTAATTATCCATGTCCTAATAGTTTCATATCAGTCACAGAAGATCCATGGTTTAAAGTAAAGAAAAAAATCTGATGGTGAAATAGTCACAATTCAGCTTTATTACTAGAAAATGAGAGGAGTTTTTTTTCTTTGACATGTATGAAGGAAGAAAAAGAGTGTTATCTGGATCTGAAGGCTAGAAGAACATATTGTAAAATATGAAGGAACAGCCAATTTAGCAGTCAATGTTTTCAAATCTATGGTTTTTGTTTTCAGATATGCTTCTCTCACCAAGGGCATGTTGCTGAAAGTCAAGGCAGGCACATAATAAACACAAAGTGTCAAATAGGATATTTATACAAAATTTAAGACTCTAATGCCAAGAAAAATGACCCACATTGTTTCAAGTGCACAAGACATGCTAAAGCTCCTTGTCTGCCAGTGTTTTACTGATGTCTGAGACCAGCTGAATCCCTTCCTTTGCTAAGCCAAATACCTCAGCTTTCATCGGTGTCTATCTGCAAAGCTTGAGGATATCTGAGACATTCATACAGGGATGACAGGTATAATACAGAATTTATGTACACTATTTTAGAGTAGCGGCTGAAAGCCAGCCTAGGGCATTGCATAGTGCCTGATATCCCATCTGCTGCAAAGAAGCAATACCAAATTAATTTGCAGAATACTGCTGCACTAATCACGTAGGGAGACCCCCTTCTTTCACAAAAGGTCTTGTGGACTTCAGTTGTCTTCGTTGAAAGGGAATTTGAAACTATAGCTTCAAATCCCCTGAAAGGTATCCAACTACAGGATAGATAAAATGGAAGCACATGTCATATGTCCTACTGAAGTTTGGGCGATGAATAATAGCATTTTCATCCCACTACCGTCATTTCTGATCATTAATCAGGGAAACTAAGTCCTTTAGACAGAAATTTAATTTCCTTTGTGTGTATCTTGAAGCTATTATTTGTAGTATCTCAATGACATAGCAATATGAGATGGCTGCAAACTCTTTACACTGCAATATGCACACAAAATTAGTTCTAAAATTCAGTTTTTCAGGCAAAAAAAAGTGGATTGGGTAAAGAACTCTACAGAAAATATGCTCATCACTTTCAAGGCCGCCTATGTTTTCAGTGAAATCATAATAAGGCAAAATACAAAAGTTACATTAAAATACTGCTACTTGGAACTTGTTTATTGTTTTATTAGAAGTGACAAACTCTAAAGAAGCAGAAGGGATGCAGAAGGTAGAAAGAGTTAAAGGAGGCTGATTTCAGCAAGTCCAGAGGGAGTTAATTGAAAAGTAAGCACAAACAGGATACATTCTGCTGCAGTTTTTCTGTGATTGTGTCTGTAATGCATTAAATTTCAATAACTTCTCATAGAATGAGACATGAACATTTTCTCTTTTCTTACTCAAATTCTTTTGGAATTCCTATCTCATTTTCCACCTACTGCTTTAAGAATGTAACATAAAGCATCCCAAATGTTATTGTGCTAGACTATTTATAATTTTAATAATTTTCATTCTGTGATATCAAGATTTGTTGAAAAATGGGCTCTAGAGGATTTGTAAAGTTCTACTATAATATTTAGGTTAACTGATTTAAAGCTAAACTTTATTTCATTTAAATGGGGGGGGAAATGAATAAAATAGTAAGTACTATCCAAGGATATTGTATTTGTCTTCTGAGCTGTCTTTGCAATTGTGCCTGGAAACCAGATTGGAAAACCACCAGTGACTCAAACCCTTTCTTTGTACTGAGTGCCTTCATTATGTTGATAATATTTTTTTCCAGAGAGAGAGATTTTAGTATTTCAGAATCATCTAAAAAGTGTAGCAAGTTTTAATCAATGAGAAAATGTTAAACTTTTAGATATCCAAAACCGTTCAGTACAACACGAATCAAATTCTTAAATATTTTCTTCATCATAGGTATATAATGGTTCTCCACAGTGAAAAAAAACTAAAATCAATAAAACATTGATTTTTTTAAATGCTTTTTGACCAATTTCTCATTTCCAAATATTATTGAGTATGTAATATTTACTGATAGCAGCAGTAATTATTGTATATGAGTCTTTCATGGGAACTTGCCACTTTATGCTTTCCCTAGAGAGATATTTCACATATTTCTATACTGCATTTCTATAAATGTAATCACTATGGACTAGTGATTAAAAGGATGCTGCCTTGAGTAATGAACTACCTTTATGAACACCACTGAGGAAACAGCTGAAGGAGGAAATTGAACCACAACACCCTTTAAACTACAACAGCCATCAAAATGTTTTAAGGTGGTTATCGTTTATCCTTCTTGATCTCCCTTTGGTAGGGAATAAATGTAACTACCCTATTTGTAGTGTCTGTCCCTTCATCTTCACAACCCAAAACACTTTTAAAGTTCAGAATCTTTATAGTTTATTCCCAACTTTTATATCCTTCACAATCATCAGATTTCTTGAAGGTCTCCAGATGTAGATGGTTTGCCAGCATTTACATCTGCACTAGACATACTCGTTCCTCCTGATAATTGAAAAATTTTGGTTTATTGTGAATGACCTAAAAGGCCCCTAAAAGTTTGCTGTAAATTGTGTGTTTAAATTAGGTACAATGGATTCCACCCACTTCCTTCTATTGGTTTATATTTATTAAAAGAATGAATGTTGGTTTAGCTAGTTATTAAAATGCTAATTATAACCACAATTTTCTAATCTGCTACAAGACAACACTGACATGTTGTCTTTGTTCTATTTATCCAAGCTTAGTGTCTGGGAATATCATCATCCATAAATTAATATAGTCCTATAATTTTAAAATGAGTAAGCTAATCTATTCCTACTAACAGTGCCACATATTTTACGAAGACACATTGTTATAGAATTGAAATTAATTTTACTGAAAACAGTGTTCTACATACATTTTTTCTAACTTCACTGAATACAGCTTAGCATCTACACTCTAATATTTCAAAACTTTCCTGTTAGTTCTTTTGTAGCTTGTCTGTGTCTGTGAAGCATTACCCTTTACAAAACTGGGACTGGGACAGGACCCTAAAAAGTGTGTTTTCTATAAGGAGAGAAACAACCTGAGAAATGTTAGACCTGTCATTTTATTTACTCCCCTGCCTTCTGTAAAATATAAAGCCTGAGCTCAAAGCTCTCACTCTTCTCTTTGTTCAATGGCTTGGCTCCCATAAATGCACCATATCACCTAGTGCTCCAAAGAGACAAATGCAATAAATAACTTCATTTCTCAAGCACACTGGCATTAAATCAAACCAAGTCCCAAAGCTTACTTCAACTTACAATTTCTTTATTTTTTTCATACAAATGTGTAGCAGTAACCTAATATTTAAACAAATACAGGACCCAGATTCTTTCCTACACCACAGAGTGCAAATGCATTTATTTAATGTATGAGTGGTAAGGGCAATTAATGTTTTTGTAGCCTGTTATTCAGAATAATTAATCTGTGAAGCTCTTTGGAATCTAGGGTTGGAAAAGACCTCTCAGATAAATGGTTTACCCAACACTGCCAGGTCCACCACTAAACTATGTCCCTAAGCACCATACCTACTAGTTTTTTGAACACATAATACTCTGAATATCTGGGATTAAGGTTATGCCTTAGCCAAGTTCTGCCTCACACAATACTGTCTGCAATTAGTGTAATTGCCTTTATTGTATATATATATCAAAAACTTTAAGGTTTCACCTACCTGTATGCATTGCCCACATCTGACTATGGATTTTTGGATCTCTCATTGACAAAAGATAGTTACCTTCAGAGAAAAATCAGTCTACTGTCTTCTTTGGGACTAATTGTGTTGTAAGAAAAATAAAAAACAAGAAAATGTTCCTCTTCACAGACTATAAGGCCAAACACAGTCATCAACTTTAGACGTCTGCATCAGTCTTTAGAGAACTACTCTAAAAGGGTGCAAGTTAATATTGAACCTTCCTGTAGGCAGTCATCCCATATACTTATCTTTGCCTCAAATGCCATTGATTACATATGTGTGTTCACAGAACTGAAACTTCCATCTCACAGAGATTTAGGTGTTTAGCATGAGTTTCCTTTGCATGCAATGGACAGACCTCTAAGAGGGATAATGCATCTTATTTTAAGTATGGTATCTAAAGATTACTAGCTATCTAGAGATCTCTCACTCTCTTATTGACTAAAAAGGATGCATAGACTGCTCTCTTAAATGGACATTTTAGTGATATGCAGTTATGGCTGAGATTAATATGACTATTTCAGAATGAGGTGACTGTGGAATATATGTTATGGAACTGGAATTTGCAAAGCTTTTAGATGTTTGAATTATTGGATTTCTGAACTGACAGCTAATGTCTGCATGTGCTTTTATTTCTGGGAAGAATACTGAATTGGTTTCCTTTTTGAAAATTAAGCAGTTTTAATGAAATAAAAAATTGATTTAAAAATTACTGTATCACAAATATGTGTTGCTAAAGCCAAAGTTGTAACCCACCCTTTTATAAATTCTAAAGCCAGTCTTATGGAGACATACACAAAACTGACAAAAATCCATTTCTTTATGACGCTTATTTTGAGTGTAAATGGAGCAGTATTATAATCAGTATAATCTTGGACTAATTTGAGTCACAGAATAACAATAAGTTGTTTAGTGAGTTCATTGTAAGCCACATTTTAGAAAGATCTTCTAAAAGATAAAATGATTGCTATGAATTAGTTTAGCATCTCACCATGCCATAAATTTAATATAAATCATTCAGTTTAACAATTAGTCTCAGAAACTACACTCTTACTATGTTAATCAAATCTCAGTTACGATGCAGAACTACAGCTAAATGAACATAAAGGTGGGACCATTTAATTAAATGGGTTTTATTGGTGCTTTATTTAATGTTGAGTACTAAAATTTAGCCCATCAATTTTGCATTTGACAAGAACCCTTTTAACTGGAGGTAAAATTCCTTAAATTCCAGGAATCATAGCTTTAAGAATAAAAAATCCTAAAGAATTAAATTCTGGCAGTCAGTTAGTGCAGAGTTGTAGGTGAACAGAAGTGACAAAGCAACAAACAAGTGATGAGATTATATCAGTGTATAAACTGAAGTGGAAATGGAAAGATAAAGCAGCCAATCAGACAGAAACTCTTTGAACTGTTACACAGTATCTACATTAACCTCTGAAAGGGCTAACCTTAGATCTCTTTAACCTCAGTGGAAAGAAATATACCCTAACAGTTTATGATTGACCTTACTTACCTTAGATGTCTACTTTAAGATGAGATTAATTGTTACTTAGAAGCATCTGCCTCTCTCCACTCACTATAAAAAGAGATAGCGATTACTGCTTTAGGTGTGGAGCATTAAAGACATCTTCCCAACAGGAAGGTAACCAGCTAGAATGGCCCATGAAATGGCAGTCATGACTTCATTTCTCAAGTGCCTTTACTTTGAAGGAACAAAAAGCATACAAAAAGAAAAAGTTGTTAAAGATTGCTAAATAGGATCTGTTTGTTTACAGTATTGAGAATACAGAAGGGGTAATGAGGCAGTTTCACATAGACTATAATGGATTTCTGTATGATTGATTAACTTTTGTAAAATCCTACCATAATTTATGCTGAATATCAATGATTTTACATCAAGATTAAAGGTATGGTAAAGGAAAAATAGTATTGAAGCTGATTAGCCACCAATGATTTGACTTATGTTTGCATTGGTCTTTTCAGGAAACAAGTATATAACATCACAAAAATCTTTAGTTGAAGCACACATTTTCAAGTTCACTTGTGTTATCAGTTTTCAATTTTTACAAATCTATAAAGTGTAATACTGTGGAATTAAATGTTCATATAATAATCTTACCAACATCACAGCCTCATATTTTTTGTTAGACTTTCATGCCTTGCCTGAATAAGAAATGTAAGGAAGAACAAAGTCTTTATTTGCAATGCAGTCAGCATAATATGTTGTTGTTATTCAACGTATCCAAGCTAATGATTTAGAAGTTAAAAAGGCAGGAAAAAAAAGGCATTTCAAGAAGTTGTTTTCTATCAGAAGCTATATTTCCATTTAGACTGAATTTATTGTTCTACATTAAAAAAAGTAATCCTCCTACCCTTAATTAGTGTAGGGCAAGGGGACAGCGCTTGGTCTTTTTGTCTGGTTTGTTGTTTCATTTGTCTTGTCTTGTTTCATTCTTGTCTTGTCTTGTCTGTTTTGATTGGTTGGTTTGTTTGTTCAGAAATTTTTTTTTCGTAACATCCATAACGAGATTTGTTGACGTAATATACCCAAAAGAAGTGACTGTGAAGCAGCCCAGTACAAAGCAGATTAAGGCTCTTTATTCTATCCTTTCAACTGGCAAACCCAGCTACCTTCAGCTGCTGTCTTTTTTCCCTCGTATTGGTGGATATGTGAGGAAACACTGGGTATTCTTATGGCATTTCTTCTGCATATTCCATTCACAGACAGCCCACTTCACTTTATTTGTACTAACACTTCCAACACTGTCCCTAAGAGCATCCTTCTGGACAAGCTCTCTGAGTGTGGCATCAGTAGGTTCACAGGGTAAAAAGCTGTGAATTATGGGGCTCCAGTGGTTGTAGTGAATGGAATGATATCTGGCTGGTGACACCAGCAGTGTCCCTCAGGGCTCAATCATGGGCCTGTTCTGTTCTGTGTTTTTATCAGTGATCTGTGGATGTAGGAGTTGAATGCACTCTTAGCAAGTTTGCTGACAATAACAAACAGGGAGGTGCTGCTGACTCTTTCAAGGGATGAGAGGACTTGCAGAAAGATCTGCATAGATTGGAGAGTTGGGCAATCATCAATGACATGGAATTAAAGAAGCCCCAGTGCCCGATTCTGCACCTAGGGCAGGGTACTGCCAGGCACAAGCTGGGAGAGGAATGGCTGGAGAACAAGCCTGCAGAAATGAACAAAAGCATGGTAGTGGTAGCTGACAGCGGGATCAACATGGAGCAACAGTAAGCCCTGTCAGCCAGGAGGGCATATACCATCCAGCTGGTCAAAAGAGGTGATTACACCACTGTATTCAGCATTTGTCTGGCCTTACCTGGAATGGTGTGTGTGGTTCCATGCCCCATGATTTAAGAAGAATTTGAAGGTCCTTGGGCACATCCAGAGGAGGACAACAAATTAGATGAGTCATTTGGACAATGCCCTTGATAGCATGCTTTAGCTGGTGGTCACTCCTTAACTGGTCAGGCAGTTGGATGCGTGTGAAAGACTGGACTGCTAGTGATTAATGACTCAAACATTCATCCACTTGCAGTAACCTTTGTAAGAGACTGGATTATTGATACCAATGGCTTAAACCATCTACTGGATGCTTTTTGATAGTGATGAACAGAGTGGCCTCTCTGGTGCAGAAGGGCATACATATCTGAGGCTGGATTTCCAGATAAGGGAAGAGACTGATAGGTAGCAAATCCTATGATGTGGAAAGAGTCCTTATCATGCCAATATCCCCCCTTACATAATGACTCATCCTGAATATTCTCTTCCCAAGTAGTGGAATAATCACACCTAGGGTGAAGGTGCTCATCTCAGCTGATGGGTCATGATTGATCCAACTACACTGAAGAGACTGCTGCAACATCTTAGATGATGTCAAAGAGTCCTAATCCATAACATTATACCACCCAATGTGAAACTCTGTTCCTCAGGGCGGGCACATGGGCATTCCCACCTGGACCACAGTGAATATAAACCCAACAGACTTTGTGATCTGTGGTCTCTTCCCCACTCCCCACTTCATGGGTACATACTGCAAACATTACTTCAACAAAACTGCAACCACTAAGAAGACTAGAAGTGGACCAACAGGATGTCATCAGTATCTATGTGAGTGGTTATATTTTTTTCTACGTTCTTTGTCACTGTCGTTCTCTCTCCCCACCCTTCTCTTCCCCGCCTCCTGCCCGCAATCTCACAATTACTTAAATAAAAATCCATACTATCAACTTCATCATATGGTCTCATTTGCACCTTAATTTGAGCAGAAGCCTCTCTCTAATAATTTCAATAACTGAATCATAACAATGAGGTGATTGTTCTACGTCCCTTCCAATTGAACCATCATACTTTTTTTAATCGATTTTATGTAAGATAAGAAAACTTGAATTAAAAAAAAACCAAAAAAGCAGAGGAACATGGGAAACATTTTTATTACAAGTAAAGTTCCAAATGCCTAGACTGGAATTTATGTCTTCCACACCACATTTCCACATTTCTCACACAATCACTAGTAGTGTTGCCTGTTGGAGAACTGAGAAATAGATACTTGGGAGTACTGCAATAAGAAAATGAAATTCCTGGTAGAAGGTACTATAGGAGACAAGGCTCATGATTCCTTCCGAGATTACTTGAATGCAGTGGTTATATGAAGAAAAAAATAAAAAGAATTTTAAAAAAAAAGTGAAAGAAAGAAAGAAGTTGAAAAGACTAGGTGCTTTTCTTTTTGCTTAAACTGTTTGGTGGGAAGGAAGGAAAGAGAGAAAGAAGGCTTAACAAAGGAGATAGTGACAAAGGAGATAGTAACAAAGAGGCATAATAAAAATACTGAAGAGAACAGTGTAAGAAATGTTAAAAAAAAACAGTCAGAAGAAAAATTTCTGTAGTGATTCAAGAAAGTTAAGTGTTTGGCAATAGTCCTTGAAGGAGTGTTTAATCTAAAACACCTTTGAAAAAGTCCTCATTTAACTCCCAATTTACCTCCAAGGAGCTAAGTGGTGCACTGTCACAATAACATATGTATGGTCCAACATAAATAGTACAAATAATTGTTCTTTAAGATATCGCAGGTCTATAGGAGCATTTAATTACGTTGCAGTAAAGAATCAGCATATTATTTTCCCTTCAAAAAATAGCTCTTTATTTGTCCTTCTTTGTTTTCCTCTTTTCTGAAAATTGCTATGCCATCTAGGGCTTTGGACACCAGAACTGTTTACTTTAATTCCAGAATCTTTTATTAATATATGTGCTAGATTTTGTTATTAAATGGAGACTCTTGAGAGGACTATTATACTAGGATGAATTAACATCTAGATTAACTCCTAATAATTTTAAGAAGTCTCTTCCGGTTCTATTGGAATTAATAGGTAAGTATATGGAAGTGCCTATGAGGTTCAATATTTCTAAAATTAAGCCAGAGAAATATTCAGAAAATTACAGAGAGGTGTGCTGTGTGAGAAGTCACTCACCTTCATATGGAAAAAAAATGAGACCCAACAAGTCTAAAGGAAATTAAAGGAAAAGCTGTAAAGGTATTAAAATAGATGCAGGCTGATTTTTTTGTTGTTGTTATTACAATTAGCATTATCAGGCCTATAATTGTTTTAGGATTCTAACCATATGGATCAGCAGGAGCCATAAACTTATATTAGAGGTTATTCATTCCATTGAATTGAGAACATAATGTGTTGTGGCTTTTTTATTAACATTAAACAAGGTAGGAAATGAAATGTCATTAAGATTAATGTTGAATTATAGCGGTGAAAGCTTTGTAGATATGCTAAAGGATCTTCGGCATGTAAATACTGCCCAAAGCTCTAGCACCAATTTAAAAAGAAATGTATTTCTAAGTTTTCAACCAAACTTCAAAAACTTGTTTCCACTCCATTTGCCTTAGAGAGTCAAAGCCAGACCTGGGCAAAAGGGAACTGAACCTCTTCTATCCCTGAATATTGCTCTTAACCTGATTCGTTTCTCTTTTTTCAGATATACTTAGGAAGAAAAAAAATAGCTAAAATTGAGGGTGAAAAGCAGGGGGCACAAACACTTATCTTTTGGGAAGAGACTCCAGGCACCTATCTCTAGTGAAATGACTCCCTGCCCAACAGCACTGAGAGCCACAGAGAGCTAGCTCTGTGATTTCAAATGTCCTACTGTCCTCACACATCTTAGCTGCCTAATGTAGGGGGATTCTTATTCAACACACTGTGGGACTGCTGTTGCTTTCTGGGTTTTTTTCTAATGTATGCAATACTAGATATTTACACCTTCTCATACATTACATGGGGAGTCTGTGTACTATTTTCAGCCAAACAGATTCCAATAATAAAAATCAAACTCTGAAATTGTGGAGCTTTTCGTATAGATTTAGTACCAAAGGAAAAAACAGTTTTACCTTTAGTAAGAAATAAAACAACATTGACTAAGGATATTGAGTACTTGTATTTTGTCAGAAGAAGAAGAGGAGCGGGAAGGGGAGTGCAACAATAACAATTACAGCTTCAATAGAATTGAACAGATTTGGCCATCAAATATTGTTGTATGGTTCCATAATACTGGAAGTACATTTTGTCAGAAGCAGTGAGATATTATTTGATAGACAGAAAAGCTGTTCATATATTGACAGGTACAGAAAGTTCATTTGTCCTGCACAGAAATGGAGACTATGTAAGTGTTACATCAAGGGAAACAGCTAACCTCCATAAATCAGCATTTTCAGCATAAAGGAGGTAGCCTTTGTGATGTAAGAGGCATCATCCTAAAACTCTTCAAGTGTAAAAATCTCATAAAAATATCCCAGTAATTATTAATAACATTAATAAATGAATGGCTTCTGCTAGAAAGGCGTTTTTCTAAACCCCTCTGAATCCCGCTCCTTGACATCTCCAAATACTGGATGAGATTCTTAGTGACTACTATTCACTTAAAAACTCTCTAAAAATAGGTAGGGAAAATGATAAGAAGAAGACTATAAAACATACATAGTAGAGTCTTTTTGGTTTATACTCTAATTGGCCTGATGTTTCACAATTGCTGTCAATGAAGAACAAGAATAAAGGTGATTGAAAAGGAATGGCTTTGATATGATGCTGGAGAGAAAAATCTATTGTTGTGATTGGTTATTATCACCTACTTCACAGATGAGTGATCACTCATGTGAGCAGGAAATTTCATCACATTTCCCAACCACTAATAAGCTACTGCAAACCAGTGTCAAAGACACACTTATGTAGAAAGTGACCAAAGAATTAAAAAACATATCATGGCTGTAACTGCACCATCACCTCCTAGAAGTCTTACTATATCTGAACTGTGCCTGCATTTTACTTTAATATAGCAGCCACTTATAACCAGGAACCATTTCTATATGAGCTGCCCAATGGGAGCATAAAGCTATAATTATAATGCACAAAGATATCCATTGAACCTTTAGTAATGACAAGATGTATTCATTGTATTACAGACCAGCCTAAATGCCCTGTATCAGATAGGTTTAGCAGTAAATTATCTCACATTTGCTTACTCACATAAATATACTCCCTTAATTGCAAAATATTTCTGCCGTATTGATAAAATCCAATGACAGATGAACAAATATCTAGTTTTTGGGGACCTTTAAATTTTACTGTCTATTAAGTATGCATCAAAGAACTTTCTATTTGGAAGACAAGGCATGTAAGTTTGGCAGTTTTGCACATTTTATGTTAATATTTTTGAATAAGCCTAAAGTATAACAAGTGTTTAGAAATTGTCTTTTATGGACTTGAATTTGAATAGCAAGAGTTTTTCTCAATACAGCTACCAATTTATATACAAAAGCCTTTTCCAATTTGAGATTATCAATAATGATAACATAAGTTTCATAGGTATTTTCTAATAAAAATAACATTTCATACCATGAAAAAGAGGTGCATTCAAAACTGCAGACAAAAAAATTACAAAAGTAATGCAAGCAAACACCATAAACATGTCTTAGCAGTCTAAGCAGAGTTAGAGAAATATAAAGAAAAATAATTCAGACCATTACTCTAAGATGTGATAAAAGAACTTAAAAGTAGTGGTGAATGATACAGTTATGGGCAGAGACAGGTGATGTATGACTTGCACATAGAGCTGAGGTAGTTGAGAAAAACTCCTAGATGGTATACTAAAATAATAGACAAATATTTCATTTTAATTTTATGCCTGTTAGAAAGCAAACATATGCAACAAATTTGAAGAATTAGAGAGAATATGTGAAGAATCAAGATATATATTTTTCTTCTAAAGAGATTCATCATGTTTATAATTTCCTTGGAAAACTGTGTTTTGGTGACTGTGTCAGTACAAAATGAGAGTTACAATACAATGCAGAGAGTCTCAAGGATCTCACTAGCCAGGAGGAAATCTTGTCTTTCTCCCTGCACAAATGCCAGTTTGAATGTCAGTAAGACAAATTTCCTATCTGTGAAAATTATAGTCTCTAAACAAGGAAGAGTTTCTAATTTTCAAGACTTGATATTTAATGTACAACTTGATGAGTTTTTTATAATGTATTATTCTCCTTTTTTCCCCCAATAAAGAAGACTCCAGATTTTGGTAAATATTTTTTTATTGATTGTTTTAGACTTTTTGCCTTGGAAGTTTCCACTGACTGAAATTAATAATCACAACATGATTGAAACCAAGAGTGATTCTGAAAAATCTGTTCTAGTCATGTCTGAGCAGGAGAATGCAAATCTGTTCTCTGTGTGAGAATTTTATCCAACTGTGCAGACACAGTTATATGCACACAGTTTGTAAATAATGTGTGAGATCCAGTCAACTCCCTAAGCAGTAATTATTGTCTTCTTTTGCACCCATCAACATTAGAGAAGACCCAGTCTTCTGTTGCCATAGAATAAAGCTATCTTCTCTTCCTCAGTGAAACCTATTTGGCAAAGCTGCTAGTAAAGCAACTGTAGTTGGAATAATCTCTGACATATCTCTGCCTTTTTTTGATATGATTAGGCTACCTCTATTTACCACAGAAATACAAAATGTATTGGTGCTCAAATTATACTTAAAATATTCTGCTCTTTTACAAATAAAGTGGAACAAGATGCATGCAGCAGATAACCTCAGAAAAAAGTCATTCACTAACAGTACCAGAATTCAACAAAAATGTCAGCACCACATTTAACGTCTAAGATTAGGTCAATTATCCAAAATATGTGATATGCATAAGTGAAATAGCTCTACATTTTACCTACTTTGTTTATGTTGTGGGAAATAAGGTAGGTGGAGAACAGGTGGAGATCACAGAACATATGTTGTTTCTTGCTATGCTGTACAGCACAAAAAGTTAATTAGGAAAGATAAAAAATGTTATCAGCATCAACTAAAGCTTTGCTCTTCAGCTTTTTTATGTTATACTGTCACATTACATTGGGGAAAAATATTAACATATTCAATTCAGGCTACTTGAAACCCTCTTCCACTTGGCTGTAAAAAGGGCAATGTGGTCATCCTACTACCTTTGGGCTGATCTTCATCAAAGCTCTGACCTGGGTAGCAAGAGACTTGGAGCCAAAGCAGCTGAAGAGATCAAGTCTTGACATTTTCAGAAATACGCTGTAGACTAGGTTGCCCACAAACCATGAGCTGTTTTGATCTGAGCCTACTGGCTGAAGATCAGGTACTTTCTGGTCTGCCTGTGAGATCAGCTGTGGGTTTGGCAAGGAGGGACCCAAGGGGCTGCTGGTGTCCAACCCACCACCTCCCTGCCTACCCTTTCTACACTGAATTAGCCTGAGTTTTGAGTGTGCAAAAAAATCTGCCTCAGCTTTTTTTTCTGACATCATTAATTTTTTCAGCACATCTCCTGTGAAGACAGGCTTAGGGAGTTTGAGGTTTTCAGCCTGGAGATGACTCCAAGGAAACTGTTAGAAGCTTTCCAGTAACTATAGGGAGCTTATGAAAAGGACAGGGAGTGACTTTTTACATGGGCAGATAATGATAGGACAAGGGGTAATGGTTTTAAACTAAAAGAGAGAGCATTTACATTAGAAGTTAGAAGGAAGTTCTTACTCAGAGGGTGTTGAGGCACTAGAACCAGTTTCCCAGTAAAGCTGTGGATGCCTTATTCCTGGAAGTATCCCCAAAGCCAGACTGGGTGAGGCCCTGGGCAACCTGACGTAGGATGGTATCCCTGCCCGTTGTGGGGTGGTGAGAACTAGATGATCTTTAAAGTCCCTTCCTACCCAAGCCATTCTATGATTTTAAAGTTGTCACATCAGGTGTGTTGCTACAAGCAATCTGTGCAGCTTTGCACATACAGATCATGTTTAAAAATAGTCCCTAAAGCCATGGATTTTTCAGTCTGGTGTTGCAGGATAAACTTAAATGACTGTCAGATTTTGATAGTCCTCCCACTATCCCAGTCTGCTCCTTTTAATTTCCAAGAGATAGTTTAGGTCATTTATTTTACAGTTGAGTTTCAAAGAGCTGATGATCTGCATAGTTCAGGGCAAGCTGTGGGCTTCAGCCATAAGTTGAGTTTACAAAAAGGATCAAGGGAAGACTAGAATGGCTTACACTGGCCCTCTGTTAAAAGTTATGTAATGTTAAACACTGCTTTTCATTCAGGCTCATTTGTTATCACTGCTTAAACTAATATAAATACTGTAGAATTTAAGTAGTCAAGTTAAGGATCTGCCTTTCCTTCTACCAGTTTCATTGTAGAGTAGTCACTGCTGGTTAGCGGTGAAATTAAATACTAAGAATACAGTATCTAAAACCTGTAAACCAAGTTTTTCTATGCTTGCCTCTTGGAGTTTTCAGGCACTTTAATCTTTGGACAGATGGTGGGATGAAGATTTTAGCATCTATATTATGAACATAAGGTCCTTGAGGGCTCCTCAAAGGCTTCAATCTCTCTGCATCTCATTTAATAGGACATATGCTTTTTCTTGACAAAACCTATGTGTAGGAAAGAGAGAATAACAATTAGTCTTGGTCAAGCATTTGATGTGAGAGCATCATTCTTCAAAAGTACATTGATTCATGCATGTCCAAGGGTCTTGTGGAAATTAATTTTCATGGAAAATTTTAATAAACGGTTGATACTTTTTAGATAGTATTGTAAAAATTTCATTCTGACAAGGTCAAGGTAATTTCTTCTTTTGCATTTTGATCTTCATATTGTTATATATAATTAGATGAAGATAAATAAAGGCTGAAGTGTTGCAGTCAAAAGGAAGTACTGCATTGCATCAAAGTGCTTTAATCTTATCAAAGTGGGGGACAGCCATAAAATTCATTGAGAGTTCTGAAAAAAAAATGTAAAACTAAATTTCCTGATCAGAAAAAAATTACTTTAATTCCTACTTTTATTTCCACCCAATTTAAACAAAATATCAGAATACTGTAGTTTCTCCCTGGCCGCAGATTCTGCTGTTATTTTCATTTGGCTAGATAAGATGCAGAGGGTGCGTTCCACAGACAAGTAAAGCAATGATACAGCAGGCGTGGTTTCTGTTGATGCATTATGGATGGACAGACAAGTTGCATCTTCAAAGCTGGTGGCAAATAAGTTTGCCTTCTGGACATGTAATAAAGATTGCTCTTCTGCTTTTTCATTTACATGGTTCCATGATTTGAGGTATCCACCATTACAGCCTGTTGCAACCAGTTACAGAAAGGTATTACATAAGGAGAAAAGGAGCACAAATAGAGACACTTCTGCAGGAGAAGAGATGAGTTTGGTAAGGACTCATGTGTTGAAGATGAGAAAGTTGATGAGAGGGACACTGAAGGAGGATATAAAATCATGAATGACACAGAGAAGGTATTAGAAAATATTGGTAGGTATTCCTCACAGTAGAAAAAATAGACAATTGATTCAGAATTTTTCATACACTGCAAATTTAATTTGGGAGTTCATTGATATTCAATGCTTTATGTAACACAAGAGTAAATAATTTCATAAACTACTAGAACATTTCCCTCATGGAGGAAATGTTTTTCAAAAGCTACTAATCACACCCAGGCAAGTACAAAAATACAACCTCTGTCTCAGCTAGGTAAGCTGATAGCTGGAAGCTGAGAGCAAATATTTTGTGAGATGTTCTGCTTTAGCTTAGTCTTACTTTCTTTTCATAAGCACCTAAGGATTATGCAGGCTTTTGGATGTTTTCTGTAGGGTTCTCTCTATACTTGGTTGGAAAATACAGAAAATAAGTTTTCAGTGTCTGTGGTCCCTGGACAGCCCTCACATATTTCAGAACCTTTCTGGAAAACATGAATAGATGATGATACTTTGGAAAACAAAAGTCCATGTGCACCAATGACAAAACAGGACTGTCAACATTTTTGTGAAGAACATGTAGCCTTCTGTTTGCTTGCTTGTTCCTAGCTAAATGGCTAATTTCCTTTATGCATCAAAACAATCACCAAAATCTCTTCTGAAAGTATGCTGTTAAATGCCTAAAATTTTTTGTTCTGGGATGGAAAACTCACTTATTAGAAGCCACGTGTCCAGACTCATGTCTGCCAAAATTAAATAACAAAAATCTTTTAGCAGAGACTTTTGTTGGTAATTATAGAGAAATTAGACATTTCTATTTCAGTGGGCAGTTCACTTAAATTGCAAGATGTCCCTTTTCTTCAGGTTAAAGTTGGTACAATGTAAAGTTAGAAAAAATCCTCTTGAATGCATCATGCTGAGTGAATTATCGTCGTTCTTGTAGCACCAGTGCAAGTGATATAATTAGCAGAGCTAGCAAGGGCATTGTCTATGAGGTCAGCTTCACCGTATTCTAGCCACTATAATTACTGCCATGCCTCTCTGAAAATTGAACTCCTTGTACTGTTGTCTGCCCCCTTAATAATGATGTCTTCCTTCTCCTTTTCCAATCTGATAATGTGAGTTCTGTGGCTCCACCTGCATTTTTGTAAAGCTAAGCTCAAGACCTTCTGCCTTCTCTATTTTCCCTCTTTGTACAGGGGACTGTATTTTAAAGCTACTGGCAGGGAAGTTTAGTTTATAGGAACAATGGCTACAGACAATGTGGCAGATGGCCCCACCATTGGTGAAAAAACTTCTTCAAAAGAGAGGGAAGCATCTCCTGGGTTAAGGAACCCTGGAACCAGTCCTGTTCAGAAAAAGGATTGCATACCTCTGGAAACCAATGAAGCTGGCTCTACTCATTGCTGCTTTGGGAAGGCTATTCTGTAATCAAACTTGTTTAAAGGTACAGGAAAGATCTCTAATTTCCAGCCTAGTTTTATTGAAGTAATAACCATTTCTTTTTGAAATAAGAAGCAATTGTACTTTCACAGAGGGCAGAGTGGCAGTACCAACAATTTCACTGAGATGCTATGCTTTTATGGCAAGAGATTATTATAAAATCTTGTATACGCAGCTTTTCTTTTTCCTTTCCGGTTTTCTATTTTTTTAGCTTGTTTTGTTCCAATTTCTTTCTATATCTACATTATATCTATACCATATCTATCTATTTATCTATCTATTTATAATTTTTCTTTTGCCATTCATTGGAAAGCCAGGAATAAGCTATTACATTATGACCTTTCTGTAGCATTTTCCATTGGGACATTAATGGTAAGTTATTTATCATTTTGCTGGGAAGGAATAGATTTCCTGTCTCTTCCCTTGGGGAAACCTTATTTTCACTTGTTTCATTGACTAAATGTGCTCATTATTTAGTCTCAAGTGTATGCCTGGGGTGTAGCCCCAGTAATGATTAAATTTTCCTAGCAAATCAACGCTATGGAAAATGTTTCTGATACTTAAATATGTCTCACACTTCATTTATTTTTCTGTCCTCTCTTGATTAACTTCAAGCTTGTTTTTCTTTTCTTTGTTTGTTTCTATATCCAGTGGTGACATCTCAGTTGTAGCTTTCACGATTAATTGTCACTGTTGTGTTTTCATTATCATAAACACCCAGGACAGAGAAGCCCTTTAATGAATAATTTCCTAAGGGTTACTTGTACATGTTACTTGTCTTTCTATCCTGAGGTCTGCAGGTTTTACAAAGAAGCTATTTAAAACCTTGCACAGTCAAAAAACCCAATCCTTCACATTCTTCCTATATTCCCATCACATACACATTAACACACAGTATGCACAGATTATTACTCTGGTATTCAGATCCACTGTCTCCAAGTAAATAATGATTTAACTACTGTACAAAATTCCTTAAAATAGTAGTATTTCATCCATTCCCTTGAGCCAACCAACATTTTCAGTCATATAAATTGTTGGTTTGATACAATTATGCAATTGTTTTAAATAATTTATTGAATAACATAATTATTATCCATCTTGTGGTATAGTAGTACACCTTCTAAGTTCCCAGTTATCTGCTTGGACAGGTATTTATTGTGGGCAGTAGTGGATTAGCTATAAAGATCTCTGCTGGAAATAGCTTTCTAAAAGACAAATCTTCATTTACTTCGCATTTCTTTTTGAAGTGTTTTCCTCCTCAGATTGACATTCAGCATTCGTCTTTCAGTGTGTAGGCTCTCAGATGTACACTGTAAGTTTTCCATTATATTAGTAGGTGGCAATGACTGGAAAGATAAATAACAGGTCCTGGAATGGAGCTTGCCTATGGAACCCATAATTATATGCACTATTTAATTTTTAGCTCCCTCTTTCATGGTGTTTTGGACCCCTCTACATACTTCACCACAGTATGAATATACAATGGATGTGACAAGTCTGCAAGGCTCTTGGGTATCAGCTCACACATTCCACTTGCTGCTGAGGGCAAAAATCAACGCTTGAACCCCTCCTATTTGGCATTATAGACAAAGAACAGGTGAGTATAGGTTCACTCAATGATATTTTCAAGGATTCTAAAAGAATAACAAACCAAGAAATAGTGTTAGAAGGCAGCACAGCAAAACTAAGTTAGAGAAGATAGTTTTACATTGTAATTTTTCAGTTGAAACTGAAGCTACAGATTCTTTATTGTTGCATAAAATGTTAAGAGGTTTTGAAAGACTGAGACTGTAAGAATTGTAATAAGCTACTAAATATTGCTCCAGGAAAACAGAACAAAAATTTTCTATTTTCTCTTTTTCAAATGAAAAGGATAAAGAGAAACTAATTTGAAGGGGAAAATGTAAAACTAATAAATATACAGCTAAATAATGGAATTGATTGGCACACCATGGCACTCTGATGACTATTTATTTTTATTTGCTGTAGAAAAATGGGTAACGATGTGTAGGAAAAAAAATCCTTTATTTTTAATTGTTTATTCATTAATTCATAAAAATTTTGGATGTCAGATTGGGAGGAATCACAGTGGGTCAGCTGGTCCAACTTCCCAGCTCAAGCAGGGTCATCCTAGAGCACATTGCACAGGACTGTGTCCAAATGGTTCTTGAATATGAGGGAGAGCCCACAACATCCCTGGGCAACCTGTTCCAGCTCAGTGGAACTTTCTGTGCATTGCTTTCTGCCCATTGCCTCTTTTCCTATTGCTTGGCACCACCCATTCATCATTCACTGAAGCTAACAGACATAATTGGCTATGCTGATTAATGAAATGGTTTATCTAAGGAAATAGATATGATAGGCTTTATAATCAATGTATTTTGAATCTAGATAAAACCAGGAAAAAGAAAAACTAAGTTAGACCTGCTATTGATTTTTCTGGACATTTTCTGCAGTCCTCCCTATAGTTACTCCTGTTTTTTGGTTGGGTGTTTCACTAGTATTCTGCAAAAACTTTGAAAACAATAGAAAATATTGGTATCAACTTACTATCTTTTGTGGTGACTGTTGAAACAGAGTGAGAGGAAATTTTCACAAGACTGATTATTTTTTACTTTTAACACTCTTTGCAAACACAGGAGTACGTTTATTGTTTCCAGAATGCATGAGCCTTTCAAAAGTATGGTTTTTATAGTTTAAGATTAGGAAATTTATTTTTAAAAGAAGAAGAAGAAAAAAAAAAGAATAAAGGAAAAAAAAATAAATGAACTGAATTCTCCCTTTCATTCTGGAGAGAGCTTCCCTGAATATTCCCCCAAAACATAAAATATTGAGAAAGGAGAAATACATGGACACAGACAAGGTTTAAAATAGGAAAACCATTAATGCAAATAATATTTTTCATTCAACAAAATTTCCTACATTGAATTCAGCTTGTGTGAGGACTCATAGCAATGTGCTACTATGAAAGAGTTGTTTAGTTTGGAAACATAAAAAACAAAATTAAATGTTGGGTGGCACGGGGCATTTTCTAGGAATTATTTTTAAGCCAAAGGAAGTGAAAGAGAATCATGTGCTATGTATATAAAAAGAATTTCTGAAATGTTCAGAGGACTGCATAGTTCCTTCTCTTTAGTTTATACAATCTCATTGTTCTACCTGAAGCTTTGAACACAGTAGTTATATGCAACCCTTATCTAGGACACCAATTAAAACACCTCTCCTCATCACATAATTATATCTCTGGAGATAATTATGAATTCCATACTTACATTTTTAACCTTGAATGTAATCTCCTGGTTCATCCATCTCAGTTTGCATAAAGTTCAAGCTGAAATAATTTTATGCTTGAAAGTGAGTAGCAGGAGTGATATGGCCTGAATAAAATGTCCATGATATCTTAGACAAAATGAATAAAGGAAAATAATAGTACAAAATGCAAAATTACTCTTCTACCTATTGTAATCTAAGCAACAAAAATCCTAGATACATAACTAGCTAAGATATTCTGCTTCTTTTATGCAAATTTGTGTTCTTTGAGAGAAATCAATAAAGGGATAGAAAATACCAGAAGACTTATGTTTTATTGATTACAATTCACTATATTGCAGTTTGAAATGACAACTGAACTTAAATGCAGAGGTCAGATTATATACGAACTGTATTCTGGCACAGAAATTACTTTCACAATGATGCCTAATGAAGACAATATTCTATAGTTTATTTATGTAACTTACTATTGCCCATAGAGATAATTTAGTTGATTGGTTGAAAAGGTTTTGCTTAAAGTTTTTACAAGTGTTTTAAAATAAAAGACAGATAATCACCTGAAGAAGTACTGTTCTAAATTTTACAAAACAAAATAAAATAAAAATACTTTAGAGGTAAAACCAAAAATCAGAAATTAGTCAAAACAGGACTGTTAGTTCTGGTGATGTGTCAGGACCCAGGACATCCCTCTGGCTGTCCTGAGCAGCCAAGACCCCTGCCAGGGGTCTCAGAGACCCTGGCACAGAGCCCAGAATGCCTGTGGTTTTGATTATGACCCATGGAGCAAATTACCAACCTTGTATGAAGATCAGCAAGCCACAACAATTTAAGTAGAATATTAGTGAAGTTATCACAGGGTGGAAAAGTAGATTTTAGGGTTTTTGGTATGGGGGTTCAGGAGGCAAGATGGAGGGAGCTGGGTGTGTTCGGCCTTTCCCCTTCTTCTTCTTGGCCTCCATTTTCTGCTGTGATGTTGGCACTTACAGATTGGTTTAGAGTAGAAGCTCACTGTCTAACATAATTGCTAGGTATTGGAAATTAATTTTAAATATTGTATATGTAGTTTTTAGTATAAAGACATAACACCGCCCCAGGGGCAGGCAGAGTGCCTCAGACTGTCTTGCTGAGCTGACCTCCTCAGGGCAGGAGAAAATTTTTTATAGATAAGATAAAATAAACAACCTTGAGATGGAGAAATGACTCCTTCTTTAAGCGCCGGGCTGGGAAAAGAGACTTTCGAACTTTTCTGGGGGTCACTCTGACAAGCTAATGATCCTGACAGTGATGGAACCATTATAACTTTCTCCGACACCAGATTATTCTTCTTGCCTTGTCAGTTTCCCTTGCCACGCCAACTCTTTGGTTCAGCAACTTGCATAATACTTTCTCCCCTTGTTCCTTCTGGCCTTTCCCAAACCATTGCAGTAAGCAGTGCTATCTGAGCAAACATTCCCATAGTGAACTACATGCTCTGAGGAGCCAGGAAAGAGAGCACAAAGAAGATGTAGGAAAAGGGTGGAGGTTATGGCTGGCCAGAAGCAAGGTGAATGTAGGGCTTAAATGTTCTTTGCTTTAATAGCAAAAATTATTGTATATTTTAGCAACAAATTGCACCTTGCTATTAAACTATGTTTAAAATAGTAAATAAAATGCAATAAATAGACAAGGTGGGAAGTATTTTAAAATTTTTCCAGGCTTTTAAAATGTTTTTGTAAAATTTCCTTTAAAAGTCCTTTTCAGAAAAATTAAGTAACCTCCAGTAAATCCAGGACATTTAGTATCATGATTAACAGCCAAATACGCTATTCAACCATGTCCCCAGGTGCCACATCTGCACATATTTTAAACACCTCCAGGGATTGCGACTCAACCACTTCCCCAGGCAATGCTGGATCACCCTTCTGGTGAAGAAATTTCTCTTAATATCTAATCTAGACATCCCACTGTGCAAATTGAGGTAAATTTCTCCTGATTTTTTGCAGAAGTTCTCAACCCCCACCTGGCTACAACCTCCTTTGAGGTTATTGCAGAGAGTGATCAGTTGTCCCAGAGCCTCCTTTTCTGCAGACTAAATACCCCCTGCTCCCTCAGTCACTTCTCATCATTTATGAACTGCCTATGGCCAGTGGCAGTGGTGATTGAAACTATAGCAGACTCTAAAGATGTTATTTTTATCTATTTGCTAATGAAAGCTGAAATTAGCAAAATTTTCAAAGGAATAAATAAACTGAAATCTATCACTACTGATAATACTGGAAGCATCTCTGACAAAGTGCACCTCTAGATCTTGTGATATCTCCTGAGTATGAGCAACAGACAGCGGACAACAAGTGGGAGTAACATAGAATAAATATAGAATAAATATTCAAAGTATTAAATGTCGTTCAAATTAAATTAAATTACACCTGCAGAACAGAGCTTTCTAAATTTTCCCACAAAGAAGAATGTTTTACTTAAATATATATTCATGCAGTAACTAGGTGCTTTCCTGAATGGTGCCAGGAAATGGGACCAGATTTTTTTTTTTTTTTTTTGCTTTGTGGATACAGGAATATGGTGTTTATAAGGAGTAAATATTATTTATTAAGAGAGTTTAATATATTCCCTTATTTAAAGCATAAAACAGAAGATTTTTAATAGTTATTTTCAAGATATTTCTTTTTGAACCTGCTTATTTTGGTATCTGCAAACATCTGTCAGGGAGTTAGCTTCTATAACTAACAGCAATTACAAGTCTTCAATTTACAGATCCTTTTTAATGAGATGTGGTCAGATAAGTTTCTGATGAATACCTGGATCGGCTGATTATGGCAATATGTCCACTCCAGTGAAGTAGCTACCATTAGTTACTGCTGGTGATCAGAATCAGATCACAGAGGACATTGGATGGATGTGAGTGAGTAACTCTGGCATCCTCAGGGGATGAAGTGCAGTAGCTGACTGTGTGCAGTGAGACAAGAATAAGATATCACTACAGAACAAATCATCTCCCAAAGCAGCACATATCCCAGAGCAGTACAATATTTTCCCTCTCCTTCACTGGCCTTGACTTAAGCTTCATTATAAAATGACAGAATTTGCAGATCTATTTTAATAAAAACACTATTAAAACTTAAATGAGTGTTAGCAAATTATTTTTGCTCTGATTCAAATAATTTTAAAATTAGATATAGGTATCTAACTAAAGTACATTATGAGAGTCTGTGAGTCTGTATAATTTATAGCTGGAAAGAGTTTTTACAGTAATATTTAATGAAGCATATATGTAAAGTTTGTAAAAAACTTTTCCTAGGAATATTATGCACTTGTCTTTGCACCTTTTTCTCTTTAAATTAATAAAACATCCAACATTGTTTTGACACCATCAGGTCCAAAAGCAAAAGCACTTCCTTTTGTTAGAGAGAAAAAAAGAAAAAATATAATCAATGTGATAAAAGGAACTGTCACATCTTATTTCTTCAGAAATGCAAGGATAATAGCTCCTAGCTGTCATGTTTGTCCATGTTCTGACAACCCATGAAATAGGAGGAAATCAGAGGTTGGCCCAAAATGTGAAACAAACTTTGGGACTATGGGATCAGGGTATCCAGCAATGTGCTTTGGCACCTCCTTAAGGACCTTCTCTGAGCATGCCAGACTCATATTCCAATATTATCAGATTTTCTTTTGTTGGGAGATATCTAATAACCTTTAGTTTTCATTATAGGTTTCTGAGAGTTTTTAATTTTTATTTTTCTTTTTATGGAAGAATTTTTTGCCAGTCAAAGTCTGTGATATCCCCTTAAGTGGAGCATGAACAATAGTCACAATAGGTGGCTGGCTCCCTCTTTTTTCCCAAAATGGCTATTCAGCCCTGCCCTGGAAAGTAACTGTCTATATACTATGGATTATTTTCAAATTATAATAACGTCTGCTTCTAATCCTATTCTTATTTCTTTCAAATAGTGTATTTATTTTAGTGAGTTTTCCCAAAAGTTTTTACTAAGATAGCAGCTAGACTGAGCTTCCCTTTATAATCTCTCTAGTAAGGTAAAAATGCAGTGGGATTACAAGAATCAATATCTTGTTGATCTAAATGGATCTCATTTTTCCATTCTTTTCATTCATTGACAACAACCCAATCATTCAGTCAGCTCTGCTTTCCATGGTAGTATAAGCTTGTGCAAATGTTTAATACATAGCAGTTTAATTTCATTTTGACTTGCACATGTTCCCTGTCTTCAATTAATGGTCAGGTGCTGTTAGGAATTTTAGATTAAGACAAACAACCTGCAGCTTCCCAATCCAAATAAGCAATATTACTTCTTTGACAACTGGTTCATTATTCTGGCACTTCACAGACTCCTGAATACATTACACTTGCCCTTAAAATGGAAGGGAAACCTGTCTATTTCACAGTTTTAACTGTGAATCTAGCATACAAATTTTACATGACAACTCCTCATGGGCCAATTAATTTTTTGAAGCTATTTACTTGGATGAATATTTACTAAGTTGGCAGAGGAAACATTTAATATGGATGGGTTTGACCACAATAACTCAGCTTTTGCGGATTTACTTAAAGTACTATTAAATTCAAATGTCATCTACTTAGACTCACACACAAAATGTCTCTCAAAATCCAGCTAGCAATTGTTAACCGAAACCTGTTCAGCTTTTAAAAAATTTGAGCACTGTATTTATGTGCAAGTGTACCTTTATGAACCAGGTCTAGAGTTGGGCTAAAGGTGAGCTTTTCTAAACTTGAGCTTCTTTGTGGGTAATTAAGGTGCTAATGCAAAAAGTTGTGATACAAAAAACGTTCACCTGACTGCTGCTAGAGTCAGTTGCAAACAGGAAAATGCCTTATATGCCCTATCATGCTTAGGGACCAATCCCACATGATGGAGAGAATGTCCCACTGTCAAGTCTATCCCTTTGAAACCATTTTACCATTCATTAAATGCTTCAGAAGAGGATGAGGAAGCTGCAGTGCATAAGGCTGCATTGAAGTGGGACAAAAAATCACTGAAACCCTTGTTTTCTCTCAGCTGGCTTCTGTGCCCTGCTTTAGATGCTTTGTCCTACCCTGAATGTGAAACTCAGACCATATTTGTTTCGGGAAGTACGACACTTGGTTGGGAGCTGGAAGATCCATGTTTTGGTTTCACGGAAAAGTATTTCTAAATGTCTGTCTAAACCTGGCAAACCAGTGTAAAATGCATAAATGCTTCTTGGAGAGCCTAAACCCAGCACTGCACCTTCCTTCCATTAACACACCTTAACCAGCAGATATGCACTAGTCATCCCCTTGATATTTTCCCTTCTCTGGCTATAAAACAGCTGAAAACAGCCAGGCCACTTTTCTGCACCACAGCATGACAGCAGGACTGGAAGGAGCAGTAATGCACCTGAACCATTCCTGATCCCTTCCCCTCACAGTAATGCTTAAGGAACTTGCTGGTGGCATGTGAAAACACACAAACTTTGCTTTATTTATAGGCTGAAACTGGCTCTGACTCTCCAATTGCTCAAATGTTTCTCTCAACCATGATTAAAAGACAATAATAACTTCTCAGTCAGGGAGCAATCAGTTCTACAAGAATCAAAAATCTATTGCATTTCCTCCCTGAGGTCTGAAAGCAGGAACAACTTCAACTCTCAGCTTTTGCTCAGCATTTCTAGCAGGTTAGCCTCCTTGCCTGTGCATATGCTTGTTTAAGGTTCTGCTAAGTGCGTTGTTTAGCATCCTGCCTCTCTTAAGATTTGGATTCTACTCTTTAGCAAGTGGAGATGGAGACACACACATTTAAAAAGAAAAAATAAAAAGAAATCTAAGAAATTTTAACTCTAATTTTGGCTCTGACTACAGCTGATAGTGTGGGGATGTAAGTTTGATCCTCTCCTTTTCCATAACTCATTTGCTTCGATTAATGTTAATGGAAACTTAGATAACCTTGAAACACAGAAATTGTTTTCACCAAACAAATTCCAATAGCCACAACCCTTCAGTCTCTGGTAGCACTCTGATCTCCAGATGAGGGGCAAATATCATAGAGCTATAATCTGGTGACCAAGAAGAAAACATTTAATAGTGCCATTAGTGCGCTATTTGCCTTCACTTTCTGGTTTCGCTCATGCTGGAGGCTGTAGAGGATTCATTTTTCTCACATGTAGGAAAGCATGAGGATGGCTTGTGAACATATCCTACCCATATTTTTGGAGGTTTTCTGGTAGCAGAAATGCAAAATATATGCTAGGGTAGAAAATTAAGCAGAAATGTTAAGAACTTTTTTCAAGTTTCAGTTATGTTAAACTCACTCTCTAAAAACTTGCATGATCTTTTTACTTTCCTACAAGCTAATTAGGAACATTTTTTGAAAAAATTTACTTCATCCAGGAAGATGATGCTGTAGTGCAATGATAAATGGTAAGAAATGAAAAGAAAGTCATTATTTAAGTGATTTAATAAAAAATTATATGATTCTTTGAATAAATTGATATTCATAAAAGCAGTGAATTATTCAGTGAACAGCTTTTTACAACTCTGAAGTTTCTTGCAGATCATAAAGTGCTACATAATTAGATAGCAAATAATAACAATAAAGGAATGGAATACAACAAATATTCTTAATGAGACTGACATAGGAACAGCAAAATTAATTACTAAGATATATATAATCAGGTTTTATCAGTTGTCTATACTATTCAATTAGCTTTACCATAATTTATTTATTATTAAATTATTTCATAAGTCAATTTTACTCTAGATCTATAGCCCATGCTTCTGCTTTCATTACAGATGTGGCATGAAGCTACTTGAGCAATACCGGTTATAATCCAAGCACAAAAGTGATGGCATTTCTGTAGCCCTAATTTGAGGAAAGGTTTCTGTAGGCCTAAACATGGAACATATTCAAAGGATAATATAGACTTCAGTACTAAGGAATTGTCCATGAGAGCAAAACCTTCCCTTTTAGGTTGTACAGGCTCAGAATGACACATTATTTCTAAATTTTCAGTGGCTGTAGATAATGCTGTGCACAACCTCAGCTTAATTACCCTAGATAGATGTCCACAGCTTTACAACATTGAAACAGATGATCATTACTAGGGTATGGTTGCACAGAGAGGTGAGTCAGCTGGATATGGGCCAGCTGAAATTTTAGCAAAGCCAGCTACATTAGCAAACCCTCTTTGTTTAAAGACTGATGTTTTATACATTCCAAAATGCTTACTGGCTTCTCATGAAATATGATGACTTTGAGAGAACCAATCACCTGGAAGGTTTCCAGTTCAAACTCTGATGTCATATAAATAGGGTTTCCCTGAGACAAGTCTCCCTGTTTAAATTTCATACCATGATAGATGCTGCAACCCTTGCATGAGAACACAAAAAATATGGCTCAAATCAGTGTTTGTACTTTTAAAGCCTTTGTAAGTGCTGAAATTCTGCTGTTGTCTGAGTTCTGTTAAAAGATATTGCCTCCAAAAATCCTTTCTGGTGTAGATTAGCACACATGGTACGTATTCGCAGGCCCTGGCTCACCAGACAGAAGATGAGAACATCTGTCACAAGAAAAGAAGCAAACTGTTGCTTCAAGGCTGGTATTTGTTATCTGGGATTAACAATCAGAATGGAGAGCTGTGTCTCAAGGGCAGAGCAGTATGGGATACCAGGACTGGGCCTAAGCAGGCAGGCACAAATCTGGGCACACCTGGCAACAGCAGGGCATCAGGTGCTGCTTGTTGTGAGAGAAGGTCATAGACAGAAAGGTATTGAGGTTATATAATCAGGAAAATGCCCACGCAAACAGCTTCTTTTGTTTGGCCACAGGATCCTTCCCACTGAAACAAATATCAGAACTAGAATGTAGAAAGTAAATAATGGGAGAGAAAAAATGTCTCTTTATTATTTCCTCTTCCTTTTGTTTTTGGAAAGTAAAGCGTAAATTAAAAAAAACCAGAAAAATAAAAAAGTAACCCAGAAATTAAATGGCAAAATCTTTGTTTACATGAATTTAGAATTGCAGAGTGCAGCAGAGTTCAGGTCTCCGAAAGGTGTGAAACATACCTCTTCTTTGATCTGTGCTGTAAAACACCAATAGCATGTATTTAAACCTCTTGTCTTTGGACAGGTTTTAACTGGAGTACCTACACATTTGTCAGTCCATCAGTGACAACACTTATTCCACCAGATGCACAATGAAGTGGGTAAATCTCACATCTCCCTCCCTTCCTTTTACAAACACATAACCTTATACCATATTTTCAAATATCATGACCACAGTCATCTCAACCCAAACTGCTCAAGGTCTAATTGCCAGTCTTTTTGTTAACACAATCCATAGGACACAGGACTGAGACATGGAACATCAAAACTCTCACATCATGCATAGTTCTTTCTTTTTGTTATCCAACTGGAAGTCTGACAGAAAGCATCAGTCTTTTCAGGCACAGTCCATGCCTTAAACTATCATTTAAAAACACATCTTTGCAAAGCAGCTCCAAGACTCCCTTCAATCAGCCTTTTTAATTAATACAGAAAATAGAGTTCTGCATTTTAATGTATTTTAATCCTTTCAAAGAAATCTGTACTTATAATTTTTTTTTATTAAATATTTTTGGGGTCTTTTTGAAGAAAGTAATTTCATTGTGGAACAAGGCCTGTACTAGAATTGCTCCAATTGTGCAAAAATTGTCTGTGATGATTTTTTAAACAAGATATTGATTTACTTTAGCTATTTTCTTTCTGTATTGCACTGTTTCTTCACAAAGGCTCCACTTCATTTCCAGAAAAGTACGTGGAAAACAGTTTTCAGAGCAGCCTCTCTGAGGAATCATTGAAATCAAGCCTCAGCTTTGCACTTAGAAGCCTCTGTGCCACGCTGTGTTTATATGAAAGCACCACCTCAGCTATTGAATGAACATGTCTGGGGCTAAAGGTATGAACTGCAGCAACCTATGCTGCAGCCATCTGTCCAAATTAAAGTGCAGCTTTGTTCCCTGCACCCTGAGGACAAGAGGGAAAATGCAAGCTAATGGAAAAGTGAGCTTGCTTATTGAGTAAAGGAGCAGGAATAGCTTAACATGGCCACTGTTGGTCAAGCAGCGCTATTGAAATTTCCAAACCCATCAATCTGCAGGATATTATGGTTTTGACATGTTATTTGCTCAAGAAATGTGAGGAAAAAGAGAATCTACCCTGTTGACTAGATTATTTGTTGTGATCCATTTACTTGCACCTATTACTCAGTGGCTGAAAAGCAGCTGTCTTGATATATGCTCATAAGCATTTGGCATAGGTACCCTTAGACCAGACCAGCTGAGCTCTTTCCTAAATTAAAGTAAAAGAGAGAAATAAACAAGATTAAAGTAAATGTCAATAAGAAGCACTTCATAAATAATCTAATATGTCAAATAAAATATAGGAAATGAAGAAGATGACAGAAAATTAATAGATGTGCTAAAAGCAACCTCATATTACCCAGTGCTGAAAACTTTACAGTCATATAGGTGCTATAAATTTGTGACAAAACACAGGAACAGAAACAAATGGGAGGTAAGCCAGCAAAGTCAGTGCTGAAATGCTTGTGACACTAGAAAACCATTCTACTAACCAGAGTACTGGAATAGGTGCAAAAGTTCTAGTGAATTCCATAGAAGACTCAAGTCATGAATAAATGTGTAATTTATGTCAGTATCAATTTATGGTAAAAGAAATTTTATTTTTTTTAGGAGTTTCATTTTGTGCATTTAATTAAAAAATATTATTTTGGCTTAAATCTCAAGGAAATTTGGATTCTTTTTCCATAGGAATTTAAGGCTTTTCTGTTTGTCTTATACAGAAACACTTTTGTGTGATTCTTATTTCTGTCAATGAATGAGTGTCAACATGTCACTCTTCACAGTTAATACACAGACTGTAGTGTCCCTGTTACAGTAACATTGGGAGAACAAGCTTTCCAAATGTTTTACTTTGACCTGTCAGTCGTCTCCTTCACTGAATGCAAAAGACAACTGTCCTTGTCTGTTTACCATGCTCAGGGACAGGTACCTCTATTCTTCTAATAGATGGAAGGTGACAATTCTGCTCATCCTCAGGTATTAAATTTGTCAGAAGCTAGTCTTACAGCCTCACCAGAAGCTCTGAGTGGGATTCAACCCACCTAACCAAAATCTCCAATGAAGATGCCTGAATCTAGGTGACTCATCTTAGGTTCCTTTTATGATCAGGGAAAATGAAAATGCAGTGATTCATCTGACGTATTTCAGACACCAGCTTCATGCTGTAATCAGTCACATCATGCAACTGCTTATGTACCTTCATTGATTATGAAGGGAGTTTAGGCGACATACCCAGATATGGAAATGTACTAGGAATCTTACCTGAAGTTTCTTGATTCAGGTTTGAAGATTTTTCCTTGTAGAGCACTCAGCAATCATAGAGCCAGCTGGGGTAGAGGGAACATATCAGAACAAAACAAACTAACAAAAAAAAAAAACAGAAACAAAAACAAAAAGAGGGATTTAAGCCAGAATGTCTTCTTTATCCTAATCACTGGGTACTCCATATGGTCCTTCAGGGTGCCATATTGTGGTATGACATGCCCATGCATCCATCAGATCTCTAAGTGTTATGTTCTGGTCCAGCAGTCTCTGACACAGATGGTTTAGGAGGATTCCAGTTCCAGCTTAGATCATTACTCCAGCCCTAAAATTCCTATTGATGAGCTGGAACATCTCAGTAAAAAATCTGGCCAGATTATCACATGGCACCTGCTAGTTTAAAATCTGGGAATCTGTGTAGAAAGGAAAGACATAAACTCATCATACAGTAGAAGTTCTGCTTTGCCACACTGACCTCTCCAAAATCCTCCCCTGTGCATCCTTCTATGCAGCTGCTTATAGCGGGTTTGGAGGGTGGTTGTTGCACACATGGATATACACATGCAGGAGAGGGTGTTAGTGGAGCTTAAACTAGCAGCTGTAGGAGTGAAAAAAAGCCAGAGGCTTTCTTGGCTTTGCCATAGACTTCTCAGGCCTGCCAGAGAAGAGGTGTACTCTCCACTTGCTAGACTGCAGTGAAATATGAGCTGCTATGTCTTCTCTCCTCTTGACAAAAATTATGGAGTTTCCTGGGTCTGCATTTGTCTGCCTGTAGAATTGTTAAAAGCGATCAGTCTTAAAGCATTTTTCTCAGTGTTGTGTTTATAAAATTCTTAAAGATATTTGACAATAAGAAAATTATTAAAAAAGATATTTTTTTCCATTTTTTTCTTTCTAGCTATATTAAAGCAGAGCTATGCATGGAGTTGCTATATGTGTAAGATTTACAAAACCACCAAAACACAATAAATCTGCTGCTGTACTGCTGCGGTACATCAAACTCCTTGAAATCACAGAAAGAACGTATAATAACAGCTTTAAAATGAACTATCTGGTAGAGCAGTTCAGCTGTACAGTCTGCTTAGTCTGAATTCCACATCTGTGTGAACATACTTTAACCATTTTAATCGCAATCAATTGCTGACTGAGAGTGTATATGTCCTCATAAATTTGCCAGTCTCTCTCTCACATGAGGAATGTGTGACACTAATGCTTTAAGGTACTTCTTGTAAAAGCTCTACAAGAAGGGGATCTAAATAAGAAACCTCTGCTGATTTAAATGTCACATTCTTGGCACAGGTTAAATACCCATAAAAATTTACAGTCAAGATTAAAAGATGAGACTTCAGATAGTACTCAAGAAAATGACCTTTTGGTTCTTAAGTATGAGAACTAGCTTAGAAATGGCATAATAGCAGCTCTAGGAGGATTGGATTTTCTGACTTGATAAATGAAGCTTCTTGTTCTGCATGATCTATTATTTTTTATCCTCATTTTTATCTCCACTTGACACTGTTCAAGACAAATTGAAGTGAAAAAAAGCCAGCATATTTTTTAAATACTTTGGAATATCACATAAACAAGGGGAATGAAGATGGAACAGACGTATTTCTGTTATATTGTGAGCCATACCAGTAAAATTTAGGCAAGTGCAAGGGTTCTTTATTGGACTGTGAGAATCTGCAGACTCTCAGCAATTAAAACTCTGGAACTAGAATTTACAGACTATCTTCTCAACAACACTGCACAGCAAGTACATAGTGGTATACAGAGACAAAAGGGATGAGTAAAGTAGTTTTTCATTTTGCTGAATCTGGGTGGGTAAGAAAGTGCATTAAGTACAAAGAAATGAAAGTCTAACTTCTTTTCCGTTGAATCTCTCTGAAAAAAGCTTTGATAGGCAGTTAATAAACTGTTGCATTTAAGAATTAAACATACAGAAATATTTCTAACATTAGAAAACCTATTGATTTTAACATACTAAGGTGAGCTTATCTCTATTTTTAACAGAAACACAGTTTTTAAAGATATTTTCCTCATTATCTTCAGCACTACAATTTTATAAGCAAAAAATACATCTGTTGTTCATTGATCTGATGATCAACAGAAATACTAATTATCACCATGTATTAAATCTATAATGTAGGAAACTGAGATTATAAAATTTTATGCTATCAGGTTATAGTTGCTTACTGGCTCATTTATAATTGTATATCTTTCACAGATGTCTAGAATTTGAACAGAAGAAAAAATTAATTTAATTTTTTCCTGAGGGAAAAAAAAACTAGAAAAGTAACAGCATTCTTACTAAATTGTTCCAGCTTTTAAATAAATCTTGTAAATTTTTACTTTTTATTTTTTTATTATTTTTATTTTTACTATTTTTGACTTTTATTATTTTTATTTTATGATGGCATCTCTTTATGGAATTGTTTTTTTAAAAATATTAAAACCAGCTATTCTGGTTATAATCAGATTAAAACATCACTCCAGATTCTAGTTCTTAAAAGCAGCAGCTTCTGGTTTTGGTATTCTGAGGGGAAAAGGAGGTCTGAGGGAGGATCATTGCTGACTGACAGTAGTTCCTCACTACTGCAGGTAGCATGGATGTGGACTGAGAGTACAGATGGTCCTAGGGAGCCTTGGGAGCTAACAGAGACTTCTGGAGCTTCCTTGCTGTCTTGCTTCCTCCTCCAGCCAGGCTGTGGTGTGAGCTGCAGACTGCACGCCAGTACAGAATGCTGCAGTCACAGGATGTGGCTCCAGCATACAAGCCATATTTCATCTGCTTAAGTGCCATATGCAACTCCATAGTCACAAATTGGCTATTTTGCCTTAGACACAGAAGTCAACCGTAACTAAACACACACAGTTTCCAAGAGCAAAATTTAGCCTAAAGCAACTACCCAAAAAAGTATTTGAATCTCTTTGATCCTAGTCTGAATGACATTTTGCCATTGTAATGGTATGAGGCACCACACCTTCAAAGACCTTCATCCATAATATAAGTAAATCAACCACCAGTCTTGTAGGCAGTGGTCTTTTACATCAGTGCAGTGCCTGAAGAACTACCTCTCTGTATATAAATAGCATGGCAGTGTGTTCATTAGACTGAATATTCTTCTTAACTGTAGCAAGCCAAACTATCACTCCAGGTCATATATCCTTTTGTATGAAGTCAAATCAATTTGTTTCTCTTTCTGAATAAAGGTTATCATGATAGTTTATACTCTGGGCAATAGGACAGAAATTGTGTCCTTTCCAACAGCTTTCCTGCAGCTCATTCAAGAGGCTGGCAATAAATACTTGGTACTTTATTTTCACTTCCAAAAATACTCTGTCAAATATGTTCAGCCATGAAAAGAGAAGGCTTTGGGGTGACCTAATTGCAGCCTTCCAGTACCTGAAAGAAATTGTCCGAGCAGGTAGTGACAGGACAAGGAAGAACGAATTCAAATTGAAAGACAGTAGGCTTAGATTAGATATTAGGAAAAATTCTTTAAGTGTGGTAAAGGTACTGGAACAGGTTGTCCAGGAAAGTGGTGGATGTCCCAGCTCTGGAGGTGTTTACAGTCAAGCTAGATGGGGCTTTGAGCAGGCTGGTCAAGTGGAAGGTATCCCTGCCCAAGGCAGAGAAGGTGGAACTGCATCTAAATCTTCTAGGTCCCCTTCTAACCCAAAGCACTCTATGATTCTATGACTCTGGATTTTAGTGATAGTAATAAGCATAATGCTTCAGTATTCCTCAGTATTTTTTTTTTTTTGAGAGGAAAGGTGTTATGTTTGCCATAATTATTAGTTATTCATTAAATATTCATTGAGAACTATAAAATATAGGGAAGAAAGGAAAGGGAAATTTTGAGACTTAGACATGTTTCTAATGTTGATGTTGCATTATTGATACCTTATCAGTGTTGATAAATTATTTCCATGAGTTGGTTGCTCAGCCATAATTTTTATAATGCAATGGCAGAACGAAGGAGTTTTAAAGCATTTGTTAACCAAGCTGTAATGAACTTCACATAAGCAGGCATGATGAGTGACTCATTTCACTGTATAGTCAGTGAGAAGACATAGGGATAATAAAGGAATAATTAATTTCATCCTAAGCTGAACACCTAAAACAGTCCAGATAAAGTGTTTTCTAAATGTGCTCACTTCTCTCCATTGCCTACAGTTGAGAATTTGATGATTAATTCTGGTTTAGTGTCTACTGTGTAGGTGGTCAAAGCTACATAAGTCTGATGCTTTTGACTTGACTCTGTAAAGCAGCAGGTTACAGCAGGCATGGATACGCCAGGCTCATGTTTTTATTAGAACAGGCTACTGACTCTCACTTCAGAAGGAGAGTTGTGAGTCTGCAGAAGGAAGAGGATTTGCTAAACTTTGATATACAAAAAAGCTAATGGGGTTACTAAAGCTTAATTTTACTTGTCTTTTCTTTACTGGTTTTCCTACTCCCCATCCATAAGATTCCATAGCACAATATGATGATATGTTCATTAGCTTCTTGGGGTTTTTTGTTTTGACTGAAAAGTTTTATTTTGTAAGAAAATCTACTTGCTAATCTGAATGGGTAGCATTTTAAATATGTATTTAATTGCTTAAAACCCTTAATGATTTAGGTCATTGTACTGTCAACTGAGAGAATGAAGACAATGGAACAACTGCAAGTAGTCATTTGGAGGACAAAGGGCTTGAAGAATTAGACTTAGCTTTCAGGGAATAATTAAATTTATCTTTTGTCTTGAGCTCAATATAGAAATGTTGTTCTCTTAACTTATTTCACTTATCGTCAAGAAGCAAAATGCTGGTTCCTGACACAAGGCTGCATAGAGATGCCAAATAAATGTAGTAATTCTATTATTACAATGAGCAATGCTGAAAGGGTGAGTCTCTTTTCACTGGTGTAGGCCAGTACACTGTATGAGGAATGATGGTGCTGTACCATGAATGCAAGTGAGTGTGTTTTGGGACACAGAATACCAAGGAGAAAAAGACATGCATTCAATAGACCCCACTGACTCATGTTGCTGAACCAACACCAAAAGGAAGAGGAGATTTATTTCTTTTTATGACAAATCACTTGTTTCCCTTTCTCCTAATACTAGATATTCAATATCAGGCTGCAGCTCAGTTCCTTCTGGCAGTCTCCCGTGCTCAAGGAAAGCTCAGAATCAAGGCAGGATGGGGCTGCAGGAAGCTAAATAAATTAAACAGGAATAAATTAAACAGCTCCTTTTTATGTCAGAAGTTAGAAAAATTCCTTGGCATCTAGAAAAATTCACTGCTAGCCAAGGTTAGCACTCAGAATTCCATTACCACAGTCTTAGCAATGGGTCAAAAATAAAAGGGAATTCTCTATCTATTTCAGAATGTAGAAGCTTTCCCAAGCTGTTTATGCTTGGGTTTGTTTCCTCAGTAAATGAAGGACAGGGTTGCTAATTTGCCATCTTCTTGTCCTGCTGTGTACAGATACTCCTCTCATGATTAGTTACAGCCACACTTAAAAGAGGTTGCTCTGTCAGGTGGAAAGCCAAAATACATCTCACAAGCAGACAACAGGGAGAAAGCATTGCACCAAAAGAGACACTTGAAAGCAATACTCTCCATATAATAAATGAGACACAGGCCCTGTGAAACGTAAAGGGGACAAAATCAGAATATTCCAGAGCAGAGCAGGCTCCAAGTGGTTTGAACTTTATGCATACTCTTTTAATCAAGACACACTGGGATATTATGCACAGAATATTTGATGGATCACTAATACTCATGGGCGCTGTAAGGCTAAATTCTTCACTCACCCCCTCATAAACAATATTCACATTGAATAGTACTGTGAAAGCCAAAAGCTGGGTCAGCTAACATAATCTTTTGAAGATTTAATGAGAAATTTTCATATATATCTTGAGGGATATAACAGTGTATCTGAAGAAGAAAAACCCAGGTAAGAAAAATTTGACACCTGGTCAAATTTTGTATAACAGGAACTGTTTTAGAGATTTGACTCATGCTCCAAGTGATCATTTATACAGTGAGAATTATTGCTCTGTCAGAGTTTCACAAAACAACTTACCCTCCTTTTAAAAACTGCATTCTTTAGAAGGGCATAGTATATATAACACCCTGAGCTCAGTTCCTGTGGTAATGTGTGAAATTCTGTAGATCAAGAACCAAGTTTAAGGGCCAGCACTCTACTGTAGGATTAAAATGAAGACTCTCAGATGAGCCATGTATGCAATAGGAGAATAAATACAATATTTTCAGTTATTACAAGCATTCACTTCCCTTTTTCTCTTCAAGTAAACAGCACATATAGAATATTTTGCAATCTATCAATCCTCTAAGAAAAGATCCATCCAGTTATCAAGAGAGAACCTTTAAAAGTGTTCATTAATTTTCTTGTCAACAAAACTAGAGTACCCTCTTGAAATTTACTGATGCTGTAAGCTCAAGAGCCATCACTGAGACAAAGGAGAATTCAGCTGTAATACAAGATGTTACTGGCGACAGGGACAGTATTGTCCTGAAATCCAGCAGTGCAAATCCTTGGTCTTATGGGACAAACAAAGATTCCTGCTTCAGAGTCAGCATTCTTCAGCAGAAAAATAACCCAAAACACTGAAAATTTAGGGATTCAATTTTACCAAAGGAAATTATGGGCTATGTTACAAATTAATTTAAAAATAAATCTCAAAGCAGCAGAAAAAAGTAGGCATATCTGTGATTTTTTTATTAGGCTGTTCTGAGTTCTACCTGAAATCCTTAGAGTGACTTTTTTTCCTTCTTCATTTTTCACTTTTTATACTGGACCTTTCTATTCATATCACCTTAAAAATGTATTCTACCCAGAGGATTCAACAGACCAAAATAAGAACCAATAAACTCACTTTAAGTTCAGTGATATGGGTAGAAAAAATATTTTACCTTCATATCTAAGGCATGCCTATAAAATATCAGTACCCAGTATTTTGGACAGATGGAAAAATACTTATTATAGGAAAATTACTTTTAAATTATATTTATTTTAAACAAATTATTTTTCCTATCAACTAGAGTTGTAAAATGTTCTGATATTAGAGAAATAATAAGCATGGATTATGGAGAACATTGTGTGAGTTAGCCTAGAATATTGATCATGTGGCCAATGTATGTATTTTATGATCTGCAGACTCATCAAACCTGCTTGAGGGCTGCTAGGTACAAAAATATCACTCCTGCCTCAGGAAGTGCCCCCACACTGGCTGGAAGGAGGACACACAGAGCAGTTCCTGCTGTGTGTGTGCTCTGTCTTGTTACTCCTCCCCAGACATTTGTTATGGGCTCTTCTCAGACAATGGCCTTGAAGGTTCATGGGTGCTTTGATCTGACCAAAAAGAGACGCCTCTCTCACAGGGAACATTTCTCACTCCAGGCTCTGTCAAGCACACAGAGGAGTGCTACACTGAACTTTCCTGCTATCTGCTGGGCCTGAGAAGATAAAAACACCACAACTGACCACTGGCTTAGTGGTGGTGTCTGAGTAGTTGGAGCCAAAAAGTTTTATGAGTAAAGGACTGCATTTACAAAACATGTGATCTAGATAACTCCAAGAAAAGACAGATTTTATCTGGCTACCATGAAGTTCTAGGACTGAAATTCTGAGAAAGAAACATAAATACTGTTTTCTTGTTAAAAATAAACTTTCCTTAAGCAATTTCCTGAACTTTAAGTACCTTCAGTAAGAAATACAAATTTTAAAAAAGGTATTTTTCACCAAGCAGATCAATTACATATTTACTTATCAAATTAGATATTCAAGAGACCTTTTTAATGATACTGTCACAGGAATTTGTCATATTCATTATCATGCAGTTATTCAGTCACAGAATATTATTGGCTGTAAAAGTGTCCATTCAATCTGTGTTGATATTCACACATAATTTTTATGAAGCCAGATTTGAGCAAAGAGCCAACCAGCATAACTGAGATATTGCAGGAAAGAAAATAATTCAATATACCACTCCTGTGAGAGCTTCTGTGATATGAAAAGAGCAATCCCATTCATGTTGTGCCATTGGCCATGACTGATAGCAGATTTCTTGAAGTACATTTTCCCATATCTGATAGACTTAGAAACTACAATAGGAAGAGCATTGTCCGCAGGGCAAGGGAGTTGGTCCTGTACTTCTGCTCAGGCCTAGGAGGCCACATCTAGAGTGTTGTGTCCAGTTCTGGGCTTTTCAGTACAGGAAAGATATGGGGTTCCAGGCGTGGGTCAAGCAAAAGACAACAGAGATGATTAGGAGACAGGAGCATCTCTCTTAAGAGGGAAGACTGAGGGAGCTGAGCTTATTCAGCCTCAAAACGAGATGGCTGAGAGGAGACCTTATCAATGTCTGTCAGTATCTGAAGGCAGGGTGTCAAGGAGGTTTCCAGGCTCTTCTCAGTGGTGCCCAGCCATGGGACAAGAGGCAGGGGGCAGAAACTGATGCGCAGGAAGTTCCATCTGAATATGAGGAAGACGATCTTTACTATGTGAGTGACTGAGCACTGGAAGAGATTGCCCAGAGAGATTGTGGACTCTCCCTCACTGCAGATTTTCAGGAACTGGATGCAATCCTATGCCATGTGTCACATTGCAGCTGATCTGATGCTGCCCCCTAAACTCAACCAGCCTAGAAGAAAACCAGTCCTTGGATTAGGAGGGGATAGGTTGGATTCAAACCCAAACAGCCAGCCCTGTTCAGGCTTACATACGGGTATATCACTGGCCAGACATCTGGCCTGAGGGAAATTCCATCCAATCAGCTGTCAGGGATGGGGAAATCCAAACTCCCCTGGATAAAGAGAGACGGAGCAATGAAACACACCCATGGATGCCTCACGATCAAGAGGACTCCAGTTGTGATTTCTGTCTCCCTCCTACGACTGCACGTAACTGCATGTGCTCTGCTTGAGCAAGGAGGTTTGAACAGCTGACCCACAGTGATCCTTTCCAACCTGTCCCATTCTGTGATTCTCTTCATGCATGATTCTGAATAAAGCACCAAAATACAATTTAGGACTGGATCTTGAATCAAAACTGTGCCTTTCTTTCACCATTGAAGGCTCTTTTGAAGTTCTTTTTTGCCTTGCCAACACACACCAATCCCCTGGACACCCATACTTGTTCATTCCAAAGGGTGACCTTCAACTGCATCCCATTCTTTTCTGAAACCTCTTGCATATTTCCAGTTTTAGACCAGAAGTAAAGAGGTCATTCACACATTCTTTGTCATATTTGTAATACTGACTCCTACAGTTTTTGCTCTAGAAGCACTCTCTTAGAAAATTTTGGGCAGTTGTACTGAATTGATTATCTGTACTTCAATCTTAGCATGCCTTAGCTTCCTTTCACAAGGCCACTCTACTTCAATAGATTTCTAACTATTATTTTTTAATTAATGTGTTTGTCTGAATAACTGTAGATGAATCATTATGGAAATCTAATTTACATCATGAGCTATTTTTAGTACAGTCAGGATTAAAAGACCAAAAAATCACAATGCCTAATTTTTACATTAAAAATTGCTGTAAGTCTTGAAAATGACATAGCATAGTAATGATTACAAGAAAAATTATAAATTACAATTATTTTATTCACCTTATAGATCTTAATTGTGAAGCTTCGTCTCTTCTGTAGTGAAGAAAGAATGCTATAGTTCTACATGATTGTTTATTAGTACCTGATCCAAATTGATTTCACGTAATCATAGCAGGGTAAAAATGAAAACGCATGTTTTACAATGAGCCATACACACACATACACATGGATACTTAAAATTAATAGCAGAAGATAATTAATATTTCTAACTGCTAGCATAAGAATGCAAGTAGCCTGAAATTCTTTTTGCCCGTAAGTGAGCTGTCATGTCATTATGCAGTACAATATATTATCATCATCAAATAATTTCCTGTTCTGTTAAATAATTACAAAGCACAGAATGCTTTGCAACAATTCTTGTCAGTTGATGGGTTGCTTTTTGACATGATCCAGCTGTGTGTTAAACAAATGCAAACCTCTTAGTAGCAAGACTTCCCAATCAAGCAGTATCCGTCAATTACAGTAGCAGTTGTTTTTAACTGAGGGTGTTTCCTGAATATCAAACATTAGCAGGGAAAGGGATAGAGAGGAC
Source organism: Melozone crissalis (assembly GCF_028551555.1). NCBI lineage: Eukaryota > Metazoa > Chordata > Aves > Passeriformes > Passerellidae > Melozone > Melozone crissalis. The sequence continues at coordinate 28,402,515 of NW_026535782.1, read as the reverse complement.
TCCTGTGCATACTGCACAGGAATCACTGTCCATCACAGTAATTCATTTCCCAGTGATTCCATATAAAACTGATCTGGCAGTTGTCACAAATTATTTGCATGTGTTGCAACACGGTCTTCGGCTAAGTCATTATTTGGAAATTTTTTTTTTGTAAAAAAAATATATTTTCTTAAAGAGATTTTATTTTCTTGCTTATCTTCTTCCTCATATGCGCTGAAAACACACCATGGGTTACTGTGATACGAGAAAATGAGAGAAAACTGTTCTTGGTTTCAGATGTTTGGGATAAACCACTATCTTGGTTTTAACTCATCACTGTTTGTGAATTACCTTGTCCAAAAGTGTGAGAGTGGTAAATGAAAGCCTTTTTTAGAGATTGCAAGTCCTCAGTTTTTGCTTTCCAGCTAGGTGTCAATGATAGGAACTTATAAATGCTGAGAAACTCTAAACATGCCAAGACAGATGGGCTTTAGCTCTTAGCTCAGAACAGAATAGCTAATGAATCTTCTGTTCATACATCTAAGCCCCTGTGTTACAGCAGCTCAGACGCATAAAATTCCTTCTAATCTCAGGTAGTATCATGGTTCTGTATGCCACTTGCCGTGACCTTTTGGAGTTTGTTTAGGCTGCTATATCTCCTTAGCTGCACAAATAAGGCAGAACAATGGGGGCATGCTCTGGATTTAGCTCTTCATTGACCCATGTCTTTATTTTCCATGTACTCGTTGTTTAATTTTCAAGCTTCAGAAAATTTGGACTAAAAAACTGAAGCAGAATAAAATGTCCAAAGTACAACTCTACTTTAAAGTGCAAGTTGAATAAAAAGTTTGCAGGAAGGCTTTATTTTTTCTGTTTAATAGGCATACAATGTAGCAGTGTTAGTTTAGACATATATTTCCTGAGGAAAAATGTCCTGGGAGGGGGAAGGATTTACACGAAGGTGCTGATATGTGTGTACATTTGAACATACAAGCAACTGTAGTGGATTTAATGGAGTGCACAACAGACACTCTTCCCTACAGATGTATTTGCAGAATTTCAAAGCTGTGAAAGGAGTTCAGTTTTAAACAATGTTTCTGAGGGGCTGATATCTTGCCTCTTAAAAAAATCACTCTAGCATGAAAGTTGGTATATATAAAGTTCCAGCCTGGGACCAATTTTTTAGACAAAGTAATACACCTTCATTTTTTAAAATTAAATTGTACAGGCTGTTAACCTATAATCCTAAGTATAGTTATGACATTTTCTCTACATGTATCAAAGGAGTGTTTAATTACACATGGAAAATGTCGAGCTAGTTAGGATAATGCACCTTTCTGGCTTTCAAAAGGCTAGAAAAGGGATTGTAACCAATCAAGTACTAGAGAAAATTGGTTGTTTAATTGAGAGCCAAGTTCATTATTAAGCCCTAAATCCAAAATGTCTCTTCGTTCCAAAGCCTAGTTCTGAGTTCACACTCTGATAAGATGTGTCTCCTTTCCTACACAGAACCCAGTAGATGTGGTCAGAAGTACTATAAAAAGTAGCAGCTGACTAAAACAAATGATGAATGAGGGACTCCAAATTCTTTATAGTAGTCTTGGATTTGCATTGCAGAAGCAATGGATCTGATGGAGTTAACATACATAATATTAAGTTTTAGTCGATGGCACCTCTAGGACTTGGACTACTTTTCTTCCTTTCGTCCTATTTAGAATTCTCAAGCTTCAGATGCCCTAACCTATTTCACTAACAATGCTACAAAGTCTCAGTTGCATTCAAGTATTTATTTTACTAGAAACAAAGCTATAGATGCTCTTTTTCTTTACAGCACCATTGGGATACAACATACCTTTAGTCTTCTTCAAAGGACCAGGAACTCTGAGACATGTTTGAAAAAAAATTACCTAAAGTTCATGCATTTGAAAATCAATTGATTTATGCTTCATCTCATGTTATTTAGTGTAAATTATCTCGTGGAAGAAGAGTAACTTAGATTACCTCAGAGGAAGGACCAAGCATGTATTATGTATCAGGAACCTTGATTGTGCCTCTATTAGAAGACAGTTGAAAGAAAATATTAATATCCAATACTATGCACAGGCTGCAGAATACATTGAATTATTACAATTTACCAATGATAGACACTGTGAAAAGCTCCAAATGAGATTTAAAATTACTTTTCTGAATTAGAAAGCCATCAACTTGAATTTTTAGATATGCGCAAACCATTACTGAATGATTCATTAAAGCACAAAGCATAAAAAGCAGCGCAATCTTAGCCACCCCCTAGTAATGTCTATGAAAAAGGAATGGCTTTGTTGTTCCTCCACAGTTCCTGGCAGAGCCCTCACTGGAGTTATTAGGAATAAAGGACATTGAGGAACAAGCCTCAGCTCCCTCATGCATTTCCTGAATTCTTTGCTTATTATTGGCTAAAAGTCTAGACTTTTAGCTGAGATGTAACATGCAAACTCATTGACATCAGAGGAAATAGCTAACAAGGAAAAAGCAGGTCTGCTCTGACGCCACCAGACTGCTGCAACTATTTAGATTGCCGTCCTACATATGGATGCTTGAGGAAAATATTGTGTTTCAGTGTAAGCATCTCAGAAGGCAACTGCCCTTACCCTCAAGAGTCTGGGGAGTAACGGAACCTCATAACAACTCTGTTAGCTTCTCAGAAATGTGGCTTATTCTTGTCTGCACCATTTCTATCACACAGAGCCATTCTGCAGGAAGGAAATGTTGTTCCAAGCCCTATTGAGTTGCAGAAGAGATATCCTAGAGAATATGCAGGTTCAGCTCCACAGCTAGGAGAATTTATGAATTATTCCATCTGCAGCACCATAAGGCTGGATAATCTTCTGGCACACATTATCTTACAAGCTTGTATCTACATAGTAAAACAGAATATCTATCCTTAGGGGTGAATTCCATATTTAGAGGTTATTTTTTTCTGCTTTTACTCAATAGATTTTTATTTCAAGTTTGGCTTTACGAAAATCCAAGTAGCTGATTACACTAGAAAGCCTCACAGTAAATACATTTTAAGTATGGATATTTATCTTGCCATAAATCATAGCTGACCTACTCAAGGTATGTAACACTAACAGTCTGGACATACTAGTCATTGTTTCGTGCCTCTTCTTCCAAACACACAGAATTACAGAATGGTTCAGATTGGAAGGAATCACAGTAGGTCAGCTGGCCAAACCTCCCTGCTGAAGCAAGGTGATACCAGAGCACATGGCACAGGATTGCATCCAGTTCCTGAATATCTCCAGTCAGGGAGACTCCACAATCTCTCTGGGCAATCTCTTCCACTGCTCAGTCACTCACGCAGCAAAGAAGTTCTTCCTCATATTCAGATGGAACTTCCTTGTCCTTCAGTTTCTGCCCATTGCCTCTTCTCCCATGGCTGGGCACCACTGAGAAGGGCCTGGAAACCTCCTCTTGACACCCTGCCTTCAGATACTGATAAACATTGATGAGGTTCTCACTCAGCCATCTCGTTTTGAGGCTGAACAAAGCTGGCTCTGTCAGTCTTTCCTCTTAAGAGAGATGCTCCAGTCCCCTAATCATCTTTATCATCCTTCACTGGACCAGTTCCAGGAGCTCCATATCTCTCTGTCCAGGACTGGAGACAACACTCCACCTTCATCCAAGTAATTAATGAGTGTCTTTATTCTGATTTATAAATCTGTGTTATCAGCTTGAGCTGCCTTTTTTTTTTCCCTCCATTTCTAATTTTAATTTCAGATATGGATAAATCTCTTTTGTAGGTTGGAAGATTACTTCCCAGCACCCCCAGGGAATTCATCATGGCACCAAGTCAAGAAGAGCTTGGACAACTCTCAGACACATGGCCTGATTCTTGGGGTGATCTTGTGCAAAGCCAGGAGTTGAACTTTGATAATCCTTGTGGGTCAACTCAGGTGAGTCTATGATTCTATACTTAAATTCTCTGGCAGTATAAGGCTTGTACCTTCAAAGCACCCCTTATTTCTGTTACAATTTCTTTTACCTTAACCTTAATTATTAGTTTTACTACTTCTGGGACTTTTTTCCTTTTTTTTTTTTTTTCTAGATAATTTTCTGAAGTCTACTTCCAACAGTTTTAGTAGTTACGAGTTATACCTCAATTTTGGTACCTTTATTAGTTCAGCAGCATTTTGGGTCTGTGGTGCACTAAGACAGTTGACTGTCAATTTCAGCTATCACTACAACAAATATGTGGGAAACAGAAGTTGTTTCTTCCAGATAACTACAGTCACCATTCTACTGGTTGTCCTGTATTCACCTGATTTATTACTCTGTCAATTAGTTTTGTTTATTTGTGTTTGTTTATAAAATGGATTTAGGTACTATGAGCTCCCTATAATTAATTTGCTTACAGAATAACAAAATATCTATGAATTGTCTGGTGTCACATTGTTCCACCACAATATTTGTAGAAAGGACATAAAAGACAACAAGTGCCAATCAAGCCCCCTTCCCTATATGTCAGAGGTTATTCTAAACAAAACATTTTGAACTTTAATTGCATAAAATTTAAAAAAAATCTATATTTCAGGAGTTTTTTTAATTAAACTGGATTTCTCTAATGATAGCAAAGTCAGGAAAAGAAGGTTGTATCCCCACTACTGGACTGAAGTGAGAAGATATCTGGTACAATTAAAAAGTAAAGAATTCAAGAGAGCTGGATAACAACAAAACCAGAAGACTGGGGACCTTGCAAGCATATGACTTTCTTGTAATTCCATAGGTGTCTTATAAATTTACCTTTATATTTGGATATCTATTACTTCCCCATGCTGACTCCCTCCATTCATATTAAAATTTCCTTTTTTTTTATCCTGACATTGTTGTGAAAGCATAGGTCCTATGCTTGAAAATAATAAGCCAATGTTTCTGTGTTTTGTAGTATATTAGACACATTAGACACTTTCATCTTGGGCAAGATTAGAATGCTTTCTGCAATTTTTGTACACCAGTGTCAAAACCAACAAATAAGTGATGTGCTTTTTTAAGATTCCATAATTCCTCTCTGAGATTCTGTTGACAGCATTGGTAAAGTTCTTTTTGGTTTATTTGTTTGTTGGTTTTGGTTTTGTGCAAAGCCAGGGTTTTATTCGTTGTTTTTTGCCTTTTTTTTTTAATGCTGGCTGGTTAGGTTTGAAAAGTTTAATTAAATAAGATTTAGACAGGTCTAAAGCAGATGATATAGTCTGATGATTGGATTTCTGGCAGGTCCACACAGGCTGGCAACTGGGAACCATCATGAGAGCCCAGCCCTAGGGAAGAGGTGCAGGCTGAATTGGAAGCCTGTAAGTCCAACACAGCTGCTCAGAGAAACATCTTCACCAATGCTGAATCTGTTTCATGAACCTGCTGCAGAAACTAGTCAATATTACCTTGTCTGGATATTTGTAGCAAATACAGAGACTGAATTTAGAATATTTTTTCTTCTGGGAACAATGGGGCTTAGGCTAACTTCAGTGCTGACAAAGCTTCCTGCGCTGTGGCACCACCTGGAAAAAAGCCAATGTTAACTTGAACTGGAGGAGCTGGAGATGAAATCACATTGACAGACAGTTTTTCTCTCTTACTGAGAAACAGTGATGCTTGATCTGATAAGAAAGCAGGAATATTGTCATTGATGTCCAGGATCTGCTGCTAAAAACCACAGAATCTTTGGCTTGTGATAAGAAGGAAGACAACTCCTAGAAATTAAAATATTAAGAAGACAATTCACATGAATACTATTTAAAAAAACACAATTGCCACAATCCTCCCCTCTTGTCTTGTCCTTCCTGGCTCTGATAGTTTATCTCTAGCAAAGATAGTGTATGCTAACCACATAATATCAATGTCATTTTCATCCATCTCATTCCTTTTGGCTTTATCTTCTTCTGAAGCAGACTTGCCACCAACTTTGAATGTACATTGTTCATAATGGAAAGTGCCCTTTTTTCATTTTTAATGACATAGTCATTTTTCTGGATATGAGAATAATGGACATGAGAACAATAATCTGGATGATATTATGTAATGAAAAGCTGCATTTCTTCCTACTATGTAGGTTTCTTGCTACGAAGTTATTTCAGGAGCTTTCAAATGCTTTTTCTCTGCAGTGATGTGCTGATAGCATCATCGCAAACAAAACACTATAGATTTGTAAGGAAAATAGTCTGCTAGAAAGATAGGCAGGAAAAAAAATCTTGAAAAGGTACAAACAGAATGAATAAACTGCTTACATTCTTAAGGAAGAAACTAATAATGCAGTAGAGCCCTACATTACCTTCAACTTAGCTCTTTTTTGAGCTAAATCAATTTTAAAATGTGATTTAAAAGTACATTTTAGGAGAGAAAATTACATTAACTTGTCACAGAGTTCTCTTGTACTATAGAGAGAACAAAAGACCTAAAGAGGATTGAAAGACTGCAAAAGTATTCCACCTTTGACTTTAAAAAATGAGATTTTTAAACAGAAGTAGGAACAAACCTTAAATAAATGATCCCTGGATTTTTTTTTTTGTTGCTCATTAATAACAAAAAATAAGAAACTAGCAATAATAAAGGGCAGGTCTCAATTTTAAAAGAAAAGAACTTAGATCAGAAGCTGTCAATTCAATTGAACAAATTTCTGGAAATTTCAGAAAAATCAGGAGCATAAAATTTGTCAAGGATCATAAAGAGGAACATTGGACAACATCAGAACATGGACACCCAGAGTCAGAAATTACCATATCGATTTACGAGAAGACTGGTCAAAGTCATCCTGAAACAGTGAGATGAATACACATACAAATATATGTAACTGGACAGCTTCACTAAAAGATCAGACAATAATGCCATAATATTACTGATAATTTCTTTGAGCACCTGAATGCATCATTTTCTGAATGATAGATGATAATCAGGTTCTCTTCATCCTGGTCCATAGCCAACAAGCAAACAAACAAACCAGCAATAGATTCTGGTAGGAAGAACTTACATATTAAATGTATAATTTTAATGAGAATATAGTTACTAGATTTGCTTTGCAGCTCGATTGCAATAACTAATTGAAAGAACAATTTCAGCTTGTGCATAGGTATCCTTCATATGTAATTTTGAACACATAATATATCATTAATTTGACTTTACTGAAAAGGTTTAGGTTAATTCAATGGTTTAATTCTCAGTGGATTTTTGTGATGCAGAGATTTCTGTTTGGATAAGATTACCTTTCACTTTAGCTAACTTCAAAGAGGTAGTTTCTCATTGGGGTTCTCAGGGAGTGAGAATGACTTATGTCTGACAAACAGATTGACCAACAAAAAAAAAAGGAATAAAAGAAACCAAGAAAACCTGCAGAAAACCTACTGGATAGTAGAGGGAAACCATATGATATGTAAGAATTCATCTCGCCTTCTGTTTAATGTTTTCTGTCTGTTAGTAGACTAACAGACATCTATAGCATTCTATTCTATTCTATTCTATTCTATTGCCTTTTCTAATTTCTGGTAGCAGAGACTCATGAAATTAACTTACATTTAATAAGTTTAAATTAAATTAGTTGAATCCTGAAAGCTTGCCTTACTAATCACTAAGACAGAAATTCTTCTCTGAAGTCCCATTTATATCACAGCGAAATATATAAGCTTCAATATGACATTTAAAAAGAAATTTACATTGCTTTTTTTTTTATATACCAACTCTCTCATGGATGTATGCATCATTTCAATTTCACACTCAGAATTTCTTCTCAAGAACTGGAATTAGTGACATTCTCTTGTGGCTGTCACTCATTTTTTGGCTAGTCATTTATAATGTAAGGATTTATTTTGCAATGCCCTGATTTCATTCTAAACAGATTTGAAAGCACTTCATGTTAAAAGAATATGTTTCTGTGTTAATGAACACTACTTCAATTGGCTTTTTAACTTATACATTGTTTTTGCCCCCAGTGTAATACTGAGCAATGTCACTCAGGGAATTGAGGGTGCTTGTAAGGATGTCTGAATGCTTGGAAGTGCAGCTTGAGTAGCTTCGAAGTTAATTGTAGACAGATTTTACTTCCTAGTACCAACACCTAAAAGATCCCTGCACAGAAGTAGCAATGTTTGATGCTTTTAAAGGTCTCTTCCAACCTTGATAATTCTATGATAAAACTAATATTTTGGGGAGAGGAACGCAATGGAATTTGACAAATGAATCATCAACTTTCATAGTCGCCAAATGGGGACAATATGTATTTCTATAGGAATGGGTGAGATGTTATAATTTACAGTGTAATGTGAAAATGTATGTATATTCCTACAAAAGCCAGCAGCAAGGTTATGATGCTTTGCAATGCTGACTGAAATGATTGTCCTATTAGGACAGTGGTCCATTGTGGTTATGGCATTAGACAGGATTTTTTTTTTTGATGAGCAGAATAGTACAATCACATTATAAAGGTGCAATCCAGAGCTGCTTAAATAACTAATTATTAGAAGTCCCAACAAACATCCTTGACATTCTAAGGTGTTGCTCCATGCTTGATGATGCAATAACTTCCTTTATGGAATTCTGCACTTGCTCTCATTTTTTCCCAGACTTCTATTAGGAACACAACTCTCTTCTGAGACTGATTTTTTTAGAGAATGTGTGCATAAGATTGGTTTGAAATAACTGTGTAATCACACCATAGTTAGAAATCATGGAAAATAGAAATTTTATTAAATTTGGTTTCATTCTTTTGCCAATATTGCAAGTGAAGTTCCTTAATACCAGGGTATGAACATATTTGTATTTTGACAAGCAGTGATCCTGAACTGGGAAATTATCTTAAAGATTTGCATTGCTATTTCTGGCTTCCCAAGTTTTGCACAAGTTTTAAAATGTTTCCATTAAGTATGTGAGTGGATATGTTTTGCTTTCATTAATTGACTATCGAAAAAGAAGATTGGCTAGAAGAGTAAGTAAGCTTAACATTCTCATTTTCATGTAAATACTATTGAAGTGATAGACAGATAATTATGGTGTAATATGCATTTGACATCTTTCAAAACTGGAGGTCTCCTTTCCTGAAAGAGGGATGATTCCCATAATATCTTCTTGAATCTGATGAAGCACAGACTAGATAAGTGGCTAGTGAGGTGGACAGAAAACTGGCTGAACTGCTGGACTTAAAAAGCTGACCAGTGGTACAAACACCAGCTCGTGGCCACTTGCCAGTTGTGTAGTCCAATATCAACACTGCCTCCAAAAGTTTAAAAACAATACCCTCATCAGTGAAGGACATTGTGAAATTGAAACCTAGACAAAACTGGTAGCAGTGATTGATGCACCGGACAGTTGTGCTGCCATAATAGGATGAGCAGAAATATTGGGTCAATGGGAAATTCATGAAGTTCATTGATGGGAAAAGCAAAGCCCAGCACCTAGGGAGGAATAACCACGGGCACCAGCCCAAGTGGAGGTTTGCCCAGTTGGAAAGAAGCTTTCCAGGAAAGGATCTGTTTGCCCTGGTGGACAAGCTGACCATAAACCAGCAACCTGTACTTGTGGTGAAGAAGGCAAACAGCCTCCTGGGCTGCTTTGGGAAGAGAGTTCCCAGTAAGCTGAGATAGAGGATTCTCCCCCTTTTTTGGCACTGGTGAGGCCACATGTGAAGTACTGTGTCCAGTTCTGGTCTCCTTGCTGCAAGAGAGACATTGAATGAGTCAAAAGAAGGACTGCTAAGATGTTATAGGGACTGGAACATCTGTCCTATAAGAAAAGGCTGAGACATTAGGAACTGTTCAGCCTGAAGAGAAGAAAGAGGAGGATCTCTTTGGTGTGTGTAAGTAACTGATGGGGGGAAGAAAACAGGGCAGAATCAAACTCTTCTCAGTGGCACCCAATATCAGCACAAGAGGAAGTGGATAGAAACTGAAATAATCAAAATTCCATTTAAACATGAGAAGGTTTCTTTCATTCTGAAAACAGGTTACTGAGAGTCTGTGACATGTCTGTGCTTAGAAATACTGAAACCCCAGCTGGAAACAGCTCTAAACAGCCTGCTGTCATTGTCATTCCTTTCACGGAAGGATTGTACTAATCTTCTGAGGTACTACTGAAGTGAAAGGCTGGTTCTGATACACTGCAAAATTCCGGGATGAACTAGGGAGGTTTAAATATTTGAAAATATTTAAAAAATGGTTTCACAACTGCATCTTCCATACCTATGGTGTACCTTCTCAGACTTCCACAGATATTATGGTCAGTTGGTATTGCATGCATTTCTCACAAACTGTTACAAACAGTGTGGAGGTAATCATAGTGCAGAACGCGGAACGAGTGAGAGGTGAGAACTACACCATCAAGTATTATGGGAGATGGAAAATTTCCTCTTTGGCACTGCTTGCACATTCCACCATCCCTGTGACCTCACAGTTAACACATGTTAAATACACAGTCTGTAGCGCAGGTTTCAGTAAATCACTGGTTGCTTAAACTGTGCATCTTTCCCCATGAAATCCAGAGGGAGCATGGTCTTCCAGCTTTTGCTGCTATAAACTGTCACTTCTGATGAGGTAAATCAGCTTACCACCACTGAATTCAACAGATCTTTGTCAATTTTCAGCATCCAAGGATCTGACTGAGGACCTACTTCTCCTGTTTTATAGAAATGAATTTCAAGAATTAAAAAAAATAGTCTTGGCAAACTAAATTTACAATATACCGAATTTTCACATTATCAGTAATATATAACATCTAAAAAGATACATATTGAAAAGACAGAGGTAATATTTCTGGACCATCCATGTCTTTTTCTCATATAACGCACAAATGAGTTCAATTTCCAGATCAGACATATTCAGACATAGCAGAAGTCTCTGCTCTCCACTTTTTTCCTGTGACAAACTGTCAGTAGGAAAGCTTACATGACAAAAGCTCAAAAAACGCCAGTCAGAATAGAATAAAAGTGACAGTTTGAAAATTACACTGGCACTGCCGCTTGCTCAAAGCCAAATGAGTACATTTCACTCATGTTGTCAAAATACAGGTTGTAAATCCACTGTTTCTCTTCCATCAGTAAGAAATAATTTCTCTCCACCTTTCTTCCGCTTGCAAAATAATCAGTGATCTGTTTTTCTCACCATCCTGATGCAGGTCTGACCTATAATGAAAACTTCAATAAAATAGCCTCCTAAACAGCACTGTTTTGATTGGCTTTTATTTCACATTTTGCCAAAACAAACTAGTACAAAAGTAGTTCCTTATCTCAGAGAGTTAAGAAAGGGATTGTACAGCCAACAGATCACTTTGTGTGTGTGAATCACAGAATGAGAGGACTTGGAAGGGACTCATCAGGATCATCAACTCCGACCACCAGCCCCACAGGGCACTATTCCCAAGAGTCACACAATGTGCCTGTGAGCATTGTCCAAATGCATATTGAACTATGTCAGGCTTGGTGCTGTGACCACTGCTCTGGGGAGCCTGTCCCAGTGTCCATCCACCCTCTGGGTGAAAAATCTTTCCCTAATATCCAACCTAAACCTCCCCTGACACAACTTCAGGCCATTCCCTCTGATCCTGTCATTGGTCACCACAGAGAAGAGATCAGTGTCTGTCCCTCCTCCTTGACTCATGAAGAAGTTGTAGCTGCCATGAGGTCTCCCCTCAGTCTCCTCTTCTCCAGGCTGAAAAGACCAAATGACCTCAACTCCTCCTCATGAGGCTTGAACTCAAGGCCCCCTTCCCCATCTTTGTTGCCCTCCTTGGGACACTCTCTAATAGCTTCATGTCTTTTTGATATTGTGGCACCCAAAACTGCCCCCAGCACTTGAGGTGGGGCTGCCCCAGTGCAGAGCAGAGCAGGACAATCCCCTCCCTTGCCCGGCTGTGATGCTGGGCCTGATGGACCCCAGGACAGAGCTGGCCTCTCCTGGCTGCCAGGGCACTGCTGGCTCATGTTCAACTTGCCAGGACCCCCAGGTCCCTTTCCATGGCACTGCTTTCCAGCATCTCGTTCCCCAGTCTGTCCTTACATCCAGGGTTGTCCTGTCCCAGGTACAGAATTCATCACTTTACCTCATTGAAATTCATGTGGTTGGTAATTGCCCAGCCCTCTGATTGTTGAGGTCTCTCTGCAGGGCCTCTCTGCCTTCAAAGGAGTCACCAGCTCCTCCCAGTTTTGTATCATTTGTGAACTTGTTCAGTATCCCTTCCTGTCCTGCTCCCAAGTCATTTAAGAAGATGTTGAAGAGCACCAGACCTAAGATGGAGCCCTGCAGAACCCCACTAGTGGCAGGTCACCAGTCTGATATTCCCTCATTCCCTATAACCTGCAGCATGCCAGTTTAAAATTCACAAAAATCCTTATGGAAGTTAAATGCTTTGAAAAATGCCATGTTGCTGAGAATATCCCAGTTAGACAGGATGGCTGAACCTATCTTTTGGCCCTTTAACAGACATTGGAGCAAGGCGTTGGTAATAAAAAGGGACAAATGAAGAAATGAGATCTGTCACAGGATGTCTGAAAAACTAATCACAGGGAAGCTGAGACCTGAGGTGACTGTTTTGATGCTTTTGTCTAACAGAACAATATATAACTGACATTTTTGTTCTTTCCATTTAGAGGATGTTCTTTCAATGCAAGCCTCCTACAACATGTTCTCCTGCAAATCCTGCAACATTGGGATAGAAAAAAACTATGTCAATACAATAATGACTTTGGGGTCTGTCTCTTCATTGACAAGTCTTGTGCTAGAATACCGCATGTGGACATATGTAGCTTTCTAAAATAAAAACACCTCAGTGTTAGGATTTCACAATTTATCTTCTTTTTCAAGAATTCTAGACTGCATTTATAATCCACCTTTATTTGAATTCTTCCAGAAAATCCTGGACTGGATGCATTAAAATTCTTAAATACTATAAAAAACCCAACAGTATTCTTTTTAAAGGATTATTGCTAGTATTTTCCTTAATCAAATGGTAACAGCCCTTGCAAAAATGGGAACACGATTCTAAGGCAACATACACACAAGAATAAACATTATAGCAGTCTCATCCTTTTGTGTTTTAGGATTCTTCTAGGCATCTCTTGATTGAAGAATGTGAGCAAAAACTCAACATTACACTCTATTGGAAGTTTTTTGTTTTACATTGCAGAACATCTTGGTGTATTCCCAATAAGAGAATCAGGTTACCACGGACTGGAAATGAACACGAAGAGTAGCAAGTGGGGGGTTTGTACCTTTCTTTTCTTCCTGATAATTAATCTACTGAAATTTACTTGTGAAAGCTGAACTTTTCAGCTGTCAAAGAATCAGAAAAGGAAAACTTCATGGGATATCTCATTTGGAATGTACAATTTCAAACATTTTTTTCTTGAAATAATAAATGTGAGGATTATTTTTTATTTCCCCTTGACTATTGCTATTGGAGGGCTGATCTCCCTTTCATATTACTGTCTTTCCCCTTCTCTTACAATCCTCAATGTCAATGAGAAGTATTTTTAATTACATTACAGAAGGAACTGGCACTTATGATAATATAGTGGACTGGCTGAATTGAGTCTCTATTGAAGTTACACACAGAAGAATCCTACTGTGAAACCTGCTGTGCCTCTCCCTCCATGCCCACCTCCTCTTTTTTGATAATGGTGTCTATATGCAAAAACCTAAAATTGACTATCTCATCAATTTAGATAGGTCATTTTTTCTCCTCTTTGAATCCTTACAATAGGAAGTAATCTTGGCGAATCAAATCAGTTCTTCAAATCTGTTCTTTCCTGATAATAAGCTCATTTGAATTTTCTTCTGAAAATCTCTTCCATATACCAAGTTCTGTCCGCTTACTATGATGCTGGAATATAATGCTTCTTATGCTACATTTAATGTCTGCTTTTAGGACGGAAATCTTTCATTCTTTGCACAATTAAAGCAAAGATATAATGTCAACTCTGAGTGTGCAGAGAATCAAAATCCAATCCCTATTTTCTAATTTCAATATTTCTCTTGTTGGCATGAAAAATTCTTGGCCAAATCTTGGAGACCTGAGCCCACTCCCAAGGACAGGCTTACAACTTGCAGTGGGAGGAAACAACATAGAACACGATGCTCTTTACACTGCTTTTTCTTGTTTCTTATCTTCACTTACCACCACAGACACATAACTCTCCCACACACCCAGCCCTAGTCTCAGACTAGCCCAAGCTCAGTTGTAGTTACTAGTTTACAATGCATATACTGCAGGGCAAAATTCTCTTAAAAATGGAAGATTTTTACTGTGGTTCAAATATCCATTTTATACATCTGTTTTAAGTATTTATTGTAATTTTTTCATGTGTGTAAGTGTGCATTCTTTGATGCTAATAAACTTTTTAAAACTTACACTTAAGAATAAATCCCTTGTTTTATATTGAATTTATACTGCATTTTTCATATAGCATAAAACATATGGTAACCTTTAAGTACATAAAATTCCTGTCTGTATGAAATGATAAAACGTATTTTCAGCACAGGATAAATCTTAATATCTGTGTTGCAAACCCCTGGAAAATAGACACTATCACAGAAATGTTTACACAATATAACAGGATTAGTAAGGTACACAAAACAATTGAATATTCTAGAAATTTCCTCTTTTGGATTTAAGATAGTTCATCCTACATTAAACCCAGCATAAAGGGGCACTGCAGGGAATGATGATGGCATGAAACAAGTATTTGTCTTACATTTTATCTTGTAAGTTTAATAAGTTAATACAAATATTTACTAGGATTTGTTGATTGCATAATGAAAATATTTTACCTAGTTGTTTGTTATTCTTTCAATTTAGTTCTACTTATTTATTTAATGATATCAGGAAAAATAGCAAATTTTTTAAACAAACTTAAATAATAAACATTAAAAATAAATGTTCATATATCATACTTACAAGAAGTTTAATGGAATTTTTTCCATAAATATTTGATGGTGGTTCTGGATTCATCATCATTTTATTATTTCAGAGTAGGCAGCATTATTTACTCTCATCTCAGCAGAGTTCTTGTTACAGCTGCATAAACAAAGTTATCCTTTGAGCTCTAGGAGCACAAAAAGCATTGAAGTTTACACCATCTCTTTTAAGGTACAATGCAAAGTTTTCTGTTAGGATTAACTTTTTTTTATTTGCTTTTCCACTAGGATTGGACATCAACCATGTGGTGTAATCCTTAGCAGTTTTGAGACTCCTAGCAAGCAGAACTACATTACAGGAGGATTTGGGCAACTTTTTCCTGCTGCAGGTTCTGTAATGTACCACAGAGAGAGTGCTGTGTGGTTGGTCTTGCAATGAATCTGTCTCTTGAAGCAGAGACCAGATGAAACAAACTTTTACATCCATGTCTCAAAGAAAGAGAATCATTTCACATATGCTCCTTCTCTGACCTCTTTTGCCTGCCCTGTGTATACAGACTTAAAATACCTTAGGAAAAATCATGGCACTTTCTGCCTCTAGAAGCAAAGTTGGGCCCCAAAGCTGGGACCCCCGACTATAGTTAATAGAGCATAACCAAACATGTCTAATGACCAACTCAGTGCAAAAAGGAGCAACACTCACAGAAGTGTGAATATTGCACAGATACAGCATGCCAAAACTGACTGGTTATTATTTTAGAGCTCTAGCAGAGCTTGCAAACAGCTGTAAACTTCATTATTTCCTTGTTCATTCTGTTTAAATCACAATGTCCCCAAAGTCAAAATCAAAAGTCAAGAATTCAAAGAGGGATAATGTGCAAAACTGGTATTTCAGTGCACAGTTATCACAGTTACAGCAAAATCAAACAGCTGTAAGACTGTATTTTACTAGAAGTATGTGTCTGTCTAAAAATAACCCATCTCAGGGCAAACACTTCATGGATCAGCTAGAAGGATAATTAAGGTCCCCACAAATAAGCACATAGCATTGTATTAGATTGATCAGGACTTTCCATCCAGACTCACCTGCCAGCCTAAAAGGACACAAGTTTCTTGGAGACCCTTTAGAACTTTGGACTCTCAGATACCTTGCCTGGTCCCATGTGGCAGCAGGGTCTGGTACTGAGGTAAACAATTCCTGTACTGAAATCCTAGCTCTCTCTATGAAATATAATGAAGACAATACTCTCCACTGGTGCGCAGACACTTAAGGTAGGGCAAATTTATTCCTATTCTATCTGCCAATTCCTAAATTCACTTCTCAAAATAATCAAACCACAGAATTTGGTGTTGCTTTCTGTAGGAAAATCAAGGAGCTAATTCATGTGTTTGTGAACAGTATTATTTCTATTAATACACTCAAAAGTATCTGTGTGGACCTGTGGATGAAACCTGGAGATTATATCCAATTTAATCAGATGTAGATCTACATAAAGGTTTGCAAAACAATTTTATAGAGGCTTTTGATTTTATCAGCTGACATTGGCTCCATTCAGATTTCCACAAGCAAATCCCAGTGCATCTGTAAGAGCTGGCTTCATGCTGCAAGTCCATGAGGGCATTGGGGTGCTGTGGCTCCTGTGTCATATCTGTCAGCCCAATGCAGACATCTCACATACTTCAGAACTTTACAAACAGCATTGGATGCCATACATCACCACCTGAATACAGACACGAGTCTACAATTCCTGTAAGGAAAGCCTGGACATCTAGTCTACATCTAGCCATCTAGGCTTAGATACCTCAGCGCAGAATTTCACCCCAACTCTGGTTTTATTCATTGCTCATAAAATCACGTCCATGTCTCCTCCAGGCTGAAATAAGAGTCAAAATGCTGGAGGAATACTAGGAGTCCAAGTTTTTAAGAGTTGTTAAATTGTTGCTCTTAGAAAGACTGAAGACAAGAAGGTAGTTGGAGGAAACCTTTGTATCTATTAAAGACTCTTAGGAAAACAGCTTTTTTTAAGAAAATGGACAGCTCATGGCTTTGCTGAAATAATCTTTCCCATAAAGTTGTCACAAAAATTCATCTTCCAGAAGTTCTGTCTTAGTCCATTCTGAATGAAGTTGCTGGTAGAGACATCAGACAAATTATTGGCCTACAGCATAATTGTGTTTGATTTCTGTTTGCCTATAGGTCCAGATTACCTATAATTGTTCTCCTTTGTTATGGATACAGTTTGATTCCCAATTAAATTAAAATCACACTTAGTCTAAGTATTTTAGCTGTGGGTAGGAATGTCAGGATTTCTGCTTCCACTGTATTTGTTCGTACTGCCAGGTAGACTCCAACCAGACTGCAACCTCTTTTCCAGACACTGTGCTACTTTTTATGCTATCTGTGCAAAAACTCAGGAAACTGTGAAGGCACATACCATGTACTTTCTGCAGACTCTTCTGTATTTGATGTTAATTACCTCTTTGTCTTAGAAGTACCTTCCAATCTTCCCCGTGGAAGAATTAAGCTATAAATAGAAATACATTATAACATTTTGTCGGTCTGCTTTTACAGACAGTCTGTAACAGATCACAGAAAAGTTATAAATATTTCCTCCACATTGGCAGCCTCATTTTGCTTGTTAGGAGAAGAAAAGAGAACCCTTCATCAGTTCTCTTCTGGAAGGAGATTCTCTGATCTAAGTCAAAGAGGTCAACTTGTTTCTTCTTTTCCACTGTCAAATTTAAGGACATAGGTGATTCAGAAGGAGGAAAATAAAGATAGTAACAGGTAATTGAAGTCAGACAGAAGAAACAATAATTCCGTTTCTTTAGACTTTATACTTGCTCGTCTCTGAATTCTTTTATTTCAAGGGAGATGCATTGTGCTGTCTGCCGTAACAGGAATTGTTGTCAAACAAGCCTTTCAGTAAGTTCTTCCACAGGCAATTACAAGTCCTTAAAAATTCCTGTTAAAAGTTTTCACCTTAGGTTGAGCAAGTTCCTTAAAATTATATTGCACATAAGACAAAAGACCCATCCAAAAGTTGAGTGGTAAGTGCTTCATATACAATACATTAAATTGTTCTGTATTGTGTCTATTTTCTTATAAAAATAATAATGTTTATAGGTTTTTATCTGTAATACTGAGAAAAAGCAATTTGCACCTTTTTAAACCATTATATGAAAATATTTAGTCCCATCCTTGTTACAAGAATACCAGCTTTCCTTCTCAATTTTGTTATGATAAAGAAAATAATACTGAAATTAAATGAATAATTTTACACACCATTACAGATTAAAAGGATGAAAGCCTAGCTTCATCACTGATGTTTCTTAGAAGAATTTACTCAGTTTTATTAATGAAAAACATAATTTTCTGCAATCAGTGGTAAGCATGAATTCTCACACATTTGCATAAGAAAATTTGTAACTGCTTTGTCTCACAGTGAAAAAAAAATATACTGAAAAAAATCTCAATACTTGCAAAGTAATAAGCTTATCTTTAGTTTGTTATATTGGAGGATTTTCCAAAGTATTATCAAACTAACATAAGTTTCAAAAGCAAAATGCTTATGAGATGATACTAAGAATTTTAGGGCATTACAACTAAGCAGTAAAAGAAATTTCAAAATCTCAAAGAAAGGAGCTCTTATAATGTGCCACTGCTTTATATCCTTATTTGCCATTATGTGAATAGTTTAATCTAACAGTTATGAAACATGATTGAAGCTTCAGATAGTCCAGACATCACACATGTTCATTTTTTATGAAAAATATTATTACAGACAGATCTACAATCTGAACCATTTTTCACTGCAACTCTATGAGAACACAGCTCATTCCCTTCCAAATGAATTTTCACTAGATTTTCTAATAGCTGTTCATTCCTCTTGGCTTTCTAAAAGTGTTGAGGATGGATGATCTGGGCAAAGCTGTAATACAAATAAAGAACAGGAGTCATTTTGAAAGATAAATGAGTCTATGCTGTCATGGAGAATATTTTATCTAAGAACCATGGATAAAATAGGCTATGAAGGCAGAGGGACATATTCACTTTAGCAAATATTGCAACATCATCAATAATTAATTTTTCTGATGGTTAATTTTACAAGTCCAGAACACAGAGAGTCTTTGTTGTGCTTCCTGTGATCTTGGAGACAAATATTGTCTTTATGGCTGTTCAACGTAAAAATTGGTTTAAACACAAATCAAGGCATAAAGAAAATTAAATTGATATTTAGCTCCCAGCAACCTGCTCAGGAACTACCATAGCCCCGTACTGCTGTGGAGAATGGAGAATAACTCTCCATTTCCAGTATTGAATAATGGACCTGTGTCAACTTTTCCAATCATAAGAGAAATTTCTGTTCAGCCATTTCTTTTGTGGACATCATGGCCAAGTTTATTATTCCAATATTCTACTATCCAGATGTCACTCAAATATCAGGACACGCGATATTTCTGGGACTGTTCCCTCATCACTTAATAAAAAAATAGGAATTAAAATAAAATTTAAAAAAAATTTAAAAATAGAAACAAAACTAATTTCATGATTTGACAGACAATTCTGGTGCTAAGACATAGTAGATAGGTTTATACCACAAAGTAAGAGGCCCCAAGTAATTTGGAATGATAAGATTTTATAACTGAATAATTCTTTTCTTTTTGGTCTTTTAAGTGAAATATTGGCAAGATTTAAGTATTTTTCTGAATGCCCTTGATGGTTTATTTTCATTGCACAGGAGAGAACATGAGTTGAACTTTACACCTTACTCTTAAGTGCTGTGCCCTACATGGAAAAACTAGTGGGAACCTCTATAAGAGAAATTTCAAATTAAAAAAAAAAAAAGACACAAACCCAAAAAACAATACAACAGCATAATTTCAGGGAAATATTCATGCAATGATTACCTTCTTTTTAAAAGATAAATATGTCAGTTACCATAGTCATACCGCAACTAGCTTCAGGCTTCAAACAAGGCTTTTTATTGCATTACATAAGATAACTGTAAGAATATTGTTGTCCAGATAAATATCTCTGAACAGTGATCAAGTCACCTATTAGTCTTCTCTGGAAGAAATGAAATAGTAGACTCATATTATTGAAATATTCATTGCATTATACATTTCTCAGACCTTCTTGGAAGATCATCTTTATCTCATTAGATGTTTTAAAAATCATGAACATACTACTGTAAAAAAGGCTGACTCTCGCTCCTAGATATTTACATACTTCTACAGTTAAATATTTTTCATATCCTTTTTTTTCATCTGTGAGTCTAAAGGGCACTACAAAAGAAATAAAGGATTCTTCCTCTTAGACATGGTGTCACATTGGAAGACAAATTAGTTATCTAAGACTATCTTTAGGTCTTCCAACTATTGCTGATTTATTTTTTAAACTTCTTGTTGCTTCTGAAATGGAAACATATTTCAATCTTGAAATTCAAAAATAAATTGTAAAGTAAAATTATATGCATAGGGGGATTTTGTTCAAAATTTTCCTTTAAATATTTATCAGAAGAACAACAGAGGGGTGAAGATGTTCACCTTTGTTTTATTACTTTGTGGGATTTTCTCATATATAGATCTGACCCTTTAGATTTTCATTTGGCCTGAAGGAAACAGAGGACTCTCTTCTCATAATAATTTTCACTCAGACTGTGCTGCAAGAAATACCACAAAAGAAAGAATTTTAGATAAATATATGTCAATATCATATATCTGTCAGTAGATTTAAATTCTAATCAATTCACCGTGTAAGTCTAGCTTGCATGTAAGGAGGAGTCACTCCTCTTTGTGCACGCTGTGCTGATAACCCCAGTTGCCCCTATTCAAAGGCCCAGGGGCCACTGGGCTGCCATGAATTTGCTCCTAAATTGTGTAGTAGGTACAGCTATGGCTATGCTCCTCTTCCAAAAGGAGATACTCTTTTCAGTTTCCTGCTCCAGCATAGCATCTTAATGATACAAGACTAAAGAAATCTTGTCTCATGAGAGGCAATTATACTCAGTAAAAAAGCCCTGTGTAGTAGGACAATCTATGTGAATGGTTGTGTTTTGAGCGCTACACGGGGTTTCCACTGTTTCCTTGTTAGTTAACAGTCCTTTCTGGTATTTTTGTTACAGTTAAAATTTGAGGGTTTGTAGGAATATTGTAAAGAGATTACAAAATGCAGCATTTTCTGTGAAGGGCTAAACAAGTTATCATGAAGATGGGTGTCAAGAGAATGGGACCATACTATTTTCAGTGCTACCCAGCAAAAGGACAAGGGGCAATGAGCACAGACTGAAACACAGGAAGCTCCACCTGAACACAAGGGAAAGCTTCTGAAACAGTCTGCCCAGAGATATTATGGAGTCTCTTTCTCTAGAGATGTTCAAAACCTGCCTGGACTCAATCCTGTACAACCTGCTGCAGGTAAACCTGCTTTCTTGGGGAGGTAGGACCAGATGATCTCCAGAGGTCCCTTCCGGCCCCAACCACTCCATGATTCTGTGAAAAAATACCATATCACTCAGCTTGGTGTCATGTGCAAATTTGCCAAGAGCGTACTCGTTCCCTCCATGTCATTAATGAAGATATTAAATAGCCCTGGTACCAGTAGCCCTGCTACCAACATTGAACCATGAGGAACACTACTTGTCCCTGATGTCCATTGGGACTCAGAGACATTGACCATTACTCTCTGGATGTGCCCATTCAACCAATTCCTCATCCACCTATCAGTCCACCTATCAGCTCCATCTTTCTCCAAGTTAGAGAGAAGGCTGTGAGGGACACATTCAAAGGCTTTACAGGAGTCCAGAAGAAGACCAAACATCCTTCAGCAGAAACCTATTTGAAGAATTAAGTAAAGCTTTAACGTGCATATTCAGACCATTGCCTCAAGCTAAATGGTGTGCTTGACACATCAGAGGGATTGGATGCCTCTCAGAGGCACCTGGATAAGCTCAACAAGTGGCCACATGGGAACCTTGTAAGACCAAATGCAAGATGCTCAATCTGAGTCAGGGTAACCTTCAGTATCAATACAAGATGGGGGATGAATAGATGGAGAGCAGCCCTGTGAAGAGCAGCTTGGGGATGATAGGCTGGACATAATCCTGCAGCATGCACTCGCTCCCCAGAAAGTCAAATGTGTCCTGGGCTACATCCAAAGCAACGTGGCCAGCAGGGCAAGGGAGGGGATTCTGCCCTCTGCTCTACTCTGATGAGACCCATCCTGGAGTGCTGCATCCAGCTCTGGGGTCCCCAGCACAGGAAGGACCTGCAGAGCAACTTATTGGAGCCAGTCTGGAGAAGGACCGCCAAGATGATTAGAGGCATGGAATACATCTCCTTTGAGGAAAGGCTTATAGAATTGAAATTGGTGAGCCTGGACAAGAGAAGCCTTTGTGGTCACCAAACATGTGGCCTTCCAACATCTGAAGGGAGCCTACAAGGAAGAGAGGCTATTTACAAAAGCACATAGACACAGAACAAGGGGGAATGGTTTCAAACTTAAAGAAAATAGGTTGATTAGATATCAGTGAGAAATTCTTAATTGTGAGATTGGTGAGGCACTAGAAAATATTGCCCAACGAAGCTGTGGCTGCCCCATTCCTGGAAGTGTTCAAGGCCAGACTGGATGGGACTCTGAGCAACCTGGTCTAATGAAAGGTGTCCCTGTCCACAGCAGGGGGCTGGAACTAGGTGATCATTAAGGACTCATAACCCAAACCATTCTATGATTCTATGATTAGTCTTAAGATGAGTGCATGATATTGCAAACATCATGAAGGGATCCGGGCAAATTTCCAATATGTCTTCCTAATTGTTTTGTTATAGCGTGAAAGCTTTAATCACAGATATTTCCAGACTGCATCCACAAATGATTTTCAGAGAGATATATGTTATACCTGTGGGTGAATCAAAAACATGTTGCCTTTTGAGAAAATATGTCTAACACAACTAAGATAGAAGACATATTCACAGTGATCAGTTAATGAAAATTCATTCTATTATACTTGTTCCTGTCCATAGGCAAGCTTAAACTTGTTTTTTAAAATTGAATATTCACCAGAAAAGTCATTATATACATAGAGATAACATTCAGTCCATAGAATATATCTGAAAAGCTTGCTGAAATGATTCGTTGTCAAAAAATCAAGCTGCGTTTCTCCATTTCATTGAACACGACTCAGATTGTGACGCCTAACAAGAATATGGATGGCCCTGAACACAGAGAAAATACAAATGGCTTGAAGCCATTTTTTACTTCTTCTGTGCTAAATCTTGCACAGCTGAGCTGCCATTCAGGGTCTGGTTCCTAATTTAGATCTTCACACATAGGGGTAATTAGTTTGTTAAAGGGAATAACAGTTGCTGTCTACCACTATCATTTATAGTTCATTTGAATCTATTAGGTCCCACTGTACATTGGGGATGAAGTCAAGTCACACTACATCACCCGCTGAAGATTGCCTGTGGTTTCACATGGAGCAGAGAGGGACTAATTATTTCTGCCCCTCCTTCAGGAGAGAAACATGTCCTAAAGGTCTCTACAGCTCCATCTGATTTTGCAACAATGGGATAACCAAAGGTACCCCTTGGGAAACCCTTGGGGGGTTTTTTGGGCTCCTTTCCAGGGAGCTGACAGAGGTGCTTATCAAGGCACTCAATCATTAAACAGCAGTCCTGGCTAACCAAGGGGGTCAGAGCTGCCTGGATGTTCACAAATGAGATTATAATCCTCTAAAAGGACCATAAGAAGGATCCACAGAACTACAAGTGTGTCAACCTGACCTCAGTGCCAGAGAAGGTCATCAAGCAGATTGTCTTGAGTACCATCACATGTAACATACAGGACAGCCGGGGGTCATGCCCAGACAGCATGTGGCTCCTGCTTGACCTGGCTGATCTCCGTCTATGACAAGGAGACTCACAGAATGGATGACGAAAACGCTGTGCATGACAGTCTGGACTTCTGACATGTTTTCCCACAGCATTCTCCTGAGAAACTGGCTACTCATGATTTGGACAAGTCTCTGTTCACTGGGTAAAAAATTGGATGAATTGCTGGCCAGCTGGGCCTAGAGAGTGGTAGTGAATGGAGATACACGCAGCTGTCACTTGAGATGTTCCCCAGAGCTCAGTATTGGGATCAGCCATGTTTGCCATCTCTACTGATGATCTTGGCAGGGCGATCAAGTGCACCTTCAGTAATTTCACAGATGACAGTAAGCTGAGTGGTAGTGTTGATCTGATGATGGAGGGTTAGGAGAGGAAGGTGGACAGTCTGGATTGTTGGGCTAAGGACAACATCTTTATGCTAAGAATGCAGCATGAGGTTCAACCATGCAAACTGCTAGGTCCTACCCTTGTGTCACAAAAGCCCCAGGCAGAGGTAGCCCTAATGGCTGGGAGCAGAGTGACTGGGAAGCTGCCTGGCAAAAAAGGACCTGGGGTGCTGATCAACAGCAACTGAACATAATCCAGCAGTGTACCCAGGTAGCCAAGAAGGCCAATGGCTTCTGGGACAGTGTCAGCAATGGTGTGGCCAGTAGACCATGGCAGTGATTGTTCCCCTGTACTTGGCACTGCTGGCCACACCTTCAATTCCTTGTTCAGTTTTGGGCCCTTCACTACATAAAAGACATTGACGTGCTGGAGTGTATCCAGAGAAGAGCAATAAAGCTGGTGAATTCTCTGGAGCAAAAATCTGATTGGGAGCAACTTATGCTTAGTTTGGAGAAAAGGAGGGTCAAGGAGACCTTATCATTTTCTAAAACTCCTCAAAATTAGGTTGTAGCCAGGTATGTGTCAGTCTCTTATTCCAGGTAGCAAGCAATAAGACAAATGGAAGTGGCATCAGGCCAGAGGAGGCTTAGATTAAATATTAGGAAAAATTTGTTCATGAAAAGTAGTCAATCATTTGAACAGGCTGTCCAGCAAAGTGTTCAAGTCACCATCCCTGGAAATGTTCAAAAAACATCTAAATGTGGCACTTAGTTCAGCAGTGAACATGACACTGCCATGTTAGAAGTTGAACTTGATGATCTTAAAGGCCTTTTCTCACCTAAGCTATCCTATGATTCTATTTTATGACACAGGATAGAAGACACAGTACAGCAAGGAGAGTATTTCTGTCATTTCTGCCTCTGGACAAAGTCATCACTATTCAAACATTTTCCACATTGCTGTTTAGATACTAACTGACATCACCAGCATTGTGACATACAGCCAAAATATCAGGATTAGATGCCATGTGCATGTAGAAATTATCTTTTAAATTATGCTAATATGTGCATTTAATAATTTTGCTTGCAACAAGTTAATAAATGATACAAATAGGAAGATTCCATTTAAAATTCAGTAAGAAATAACTATTGCATAAGAATTTGATGTCAAAATTAAAGTCAGAGTTATCCTCTCCACAGAGAGCTTGAAAACTGCAGATTGGAGGGAATAGCCAATTTAACAGTGAACTTTTATTGTATTTTCCCAAACACAAACATTTGTTTTCTTCCCAGACAACTTAATGGTCTTTGCCCAAACGTCTCAGCTTTCAAAAGTACAAGACTAAGCATAGAAAGTGTTAGGCAAGCAGAGGCTGGTGTCTTTTTAGAACAAAGGAACACAGGAAACCAGGTCATAGGATGAAGGCGCGTTCCCAGTTTGTAAAACAACTTTAGTTTCTGTTTGGATTGACTTCTGTGTAGCAATAGTAATAACATCTTTAATGACATTAATGCTCATAGTACCTGATGAAATAAAATCACAGCACTTTCTATCTCCTTACTAGGTACTTTGATGAATAGCTTAGACCTGAGGCAACACCTGTTAAATGTGAAGCCCTCCATTCACATAGCAGGTAATTAATATGCTCCATCTTTGTGAGAGCACCAAGGCATATTTTACCTAATGCTCGTCTTAAAAAACCTTCCTAGCACACATGGTTTCTCAAGGACCTCATCCTAAACCTATGAAGAAGAACCAGAAGAAAGAACAAAAATCACCAGAACCACCCTCTGGCTCACAATTAAAATTTCACTCTGAAAGGGCACTGCAAGAAGATGTTGCAAAGAAGAGTTCAAAGACCTCTAAGTAAGCCAATTTAAGGTTAATTTGCTGCTGCACAAGTCTCCTCCTGATCAAAAATAATTAAAGGTGGGCTTCAAGCATGAGGTTTAATAACACTTCCGCATAATTTAATTAGCGTTAACAAGGATAATGGGATATTCGTCATATCAACAGACCTGTCAAACTGCGTTCAAATCCTATTAATTCCTGGCCTCACTTACTTCCTCTGGCCATAATTTGCACTGCATGAATACATGCTTTATATGCAAAAGACTGACTGATTTCAAAAGGGTAGAGCCTTCCTTGAATTTTCTCTTTTCTAAGATCTGAGATGATATTCTCTCATCACCTAAATCTGCATTTTCATTCCGTATTAATCCCTCTAACTAACTGCTCCCTTCATCTCATCTGCTTTTTGGATTTGTAATTAAGTAATCACTAATAGTCTTCATTCATCTGCTTAGAAGACTTTTCAATGAATTGATAATGCAATACTTGTCAATTATTTTTAGCTGTCAACAACTGCTTCATAAAGTATGTAGAATCTTAGTCACCCACTTTGACAGCACAGGATTAAACCCTGTTTCTTGTCTCATTTTCTTTCACAGCATAACTGTAACTTTCAAAGGAGGCAAGATATTGGATGTGGTATTCATTATCACCTGATAATTACAGGCTAATTGCCTTCTTTATATTACTTGTCTCCTTACAATGGCATATAGGAAAATATTGATTGCAGTTTTCTTCAGCATGGAGAGAAAACAGTATGAAAAAGTTGTGAATTTCATCACCTAGTCATGGCACATAACAAGAAAAGCTTAGTATTGATAGTAGCTCAATATACACATCTGGCTAATCTTTTTTAATCCTTTTTCAGTTTCATTTCCTAGCTAAGGAGCTCTGAGATATTAAGCTTGGGACATGAAAATTGTGGGAATTTCTCTGAGTAAAAAATAATGCATTTTCTGCTGACACTACATTTTATACGAAACCACAAAATAACAACAACAAAAAAATCCAAATAAAACCAAAACAAAACAACACAAATTCTCTAAAGAGTAAACATCTGAAAGGAACACGAAAATGTGCATACAATTTGAAAACCATTTACCAAGCAGGGCCAGTGAAGAGATTTTTAACCCAAATCCCATTTTAACATAAACTGTGGAAGAATTGGAAACATAAAATGAAGTTGCATCCCTGCTTAGGGTGCTGATTTTTTTTTGTTCAAGATGCTCACTGGAGTAGATCAGTCAGTGCCACTTCTTACCCTTCAACTCCCATCATGGATAAGTGTAGAGAATGAGGAAGAGACCATTTTGACCAAAACAAAGCCAGAAAGGTACTCTTCCATGGCACGTGAAATATGCTCCGGCTGCTGATGGACACTCAGGCCTTAGGACACTTGGACTTAGACTAAAGCCAGCCTGAGGCAAAAGACTGAAACTGATTCTTCATAAATATCAGGTTCTCAGCCAATAACAATTTTTTGATGCAGCACCACTGTACCCTACCTGCTGATCTAGACATCCTCTGGCCCTCTCCTTAGACAATGAGACTCTAGCTGAATAGCTAGTACTTATAAAAATGAGAAATGTATTAATAGATCTTTTTCGTTTTTAAGTATTTATTTTCAATTGATCCCAAAAGCAGAAGTGACACAATAGGAGAAACAATGCTATTTTTTCTCTGTTATTTACAGAATTAATGTCTATCAAAAGTGGCGATCTCACATTGCAGTATTCCCAGCAGATATACTAATACAAAGTTTCCACCTTAAGAGACAGACAAACCACAGGTTGCCTTTTGATCAGATTCAAATGGAAAACATACATCCAATTACTATATTTAACAGAGATCTCAGAAGCAGGTTAAAGTGCAAAAAGAATGTGACTGAAAATTTTCTTGACAATGATTTAATGTTCTTCATTTAGGAAAAAAATTATTGCAGCTAATCCTCCAAATATTTCTCATTATTCTTTCTGCATGTGTGTTGGCAGTTCTGTCCTGTCCACATTGCAAGCAGGTTATTTCAAAGAAAGATTTATTCCAGGGAGTGGAGATATAAAGTATCTAACAGGACTGCAGTCTAAAAATATTTGACAGACCTAATATACATACTGAATAAAAGTATTGAAATCATGACCTGGCATTAGGAAGACTTTTGGGCCATTGTAAAACATTCAGAGGAAAAGGGAAAAATAAGGAGTGTTTTTTGCTTACTCGTAGGAGCACAAGTGGGCTAATAGCAGCATGACATGATTAGTAGAATAGTTACTACAGACATAAATCAGTATGCACTGCTTGATGGCTGCCCAGTGTTTGGAGAATTTTCTTAACAAGGGACACTACTGTTGTACTACTGTTTTGCTACAAACCACGGAAGATGTAAAAAACATTATTTAAAAACCAAGGGTCATAGGAGATTGATTTCTGTAACTTTTTTGATAAAAAAATTAGCCTGAGAATTATGACAAATTGAGTTTTCTGGGCTAAATACTTCACTGATCTCTCCTCCTTTTGTATATGGTATCTTTGATCCCTGTCAATGCCAATCTAATCATCTGGGACAGAGAAGGAAAATAATATATTCAACAATATCCCTGAAGAGGTAAAGAAAGCAACTGTTTCTTTCTTTTAAATTTTCTTTTTTATGGTAAATTGTCCCATTGAAGTGATTCGTTTACAACACAGCAATCCAGACCAGGTTGCTGTTTCAACATAGAGAACATTTAGACTGGAGTGTTTTCTTAACTTACCTGTAAAATCTGTACATTTTAAGAGCCCTAAGTAAAGATAGTGAGGGTGACCTGGTTCAATAGTTTTTCTTCTACTTTTCCTTCTGTAACAAAATTAAATTTCAAAATACAATATCTGCTTGACTTTTAGCTAATATTTGCTTGTCAGAGGGAATGTCATTTTTTAATATTTTATCTCCTGCTCTTCAAATGTAATTATCTGGGCCCTAACTCTTGTGATTTGAATTATAGTAATCAAAATACATTCAGCTAAAAACCCCTTAACAAATCATGGACATAGATAGCAGTAATTAAATGCTGCAATATGTTTTTAATAATTGATTGCTCTACATATCTTGTCATTTGGGCCTGGTGTAACTTTGTAGCATTTCAACAGTATTAAATAAAGGATAAACAAAAACTCTCAAAGGAAAGCGTTAATTGTACATAGCACAGGTAAGTGCACAGGTGCTGTAAAAAAATATGCATACTATAACTAATTTCTAAGAGTTTTTACGTAAAAATCCATATTTACATTTATCAGACCTGAAAATTTTTGTATAATTAGGTAGCTGCTGTCTGTCCCCTTCTCTGACACTCTTTTCTGCTTTCTATGCTTGCTAGTAATTTACTTGTTAAACAAGGTCTTGATTCTATACTTGATCCTGCTCAGATCCATCTCAGGACAGAACTCCATTATTGTTCACATGTCTCTGCCTGGCCAAAGGTCTAGTGTCAGTGACAAAGTTTGTTTTGTAAACTCTCTGTAGCACTCTGTCTCTTATAAGAGATCTATAACTTGAATGTAGAAGTTATTGTAGTATAAATATGTGAATCAAGGTAAAAGTACACTCAAATTTTTACCTTAAAAGAGGTTAAGATCAGTCACTTTCTATATTTATTCACATTTTCATATATGTTCTTCCCCATTGGCTATATTTTTGTGACACTGAAAGTACAATATATGACAACTTTGGCAAAGGACTAGCACTAGATTTTGGTTTTTGCTGCTGGATCTGAATAGTACTGCAACTACTACACAAAGAATTCCTCTGGAATAGTCAGTTCCTCTGGAACTGTTGAGAATGCATATGATACAAGCTGCTTTACAATAACTGGTATAATATGCTTCCTAGACCTAGGAAGCAATTTGTTTTGCCTACTGGGTGTCTGAATGCCAAACTCAGAATATATCAAAACCCATGCAGAATGGAAATAAGCACACTTTGGAGTGACTGTGTGAACTATTCTGCCAGTACAAATAGCTTTCTGGCCTCCCCTCAAGGCAAAGAATTGGGTCAAAAACATTAACTGTACTTTGTGATACACAGTACAAGACAGAATGAAACTTGGCTCTTGATGAGAGCCTCACTTGGCTTTTCCTTTCATGCTTTTCTCATTTTGATGTATCTTCTCCCTTTTTAATATCCCATTCTTTCTAACATTTTGTAAATAAAAGGTGCAAGTGCTTACACTTGACATGTTTTTTACCTATGGTACAGGTCAAAGGTTGTAGTCAACACTAGGTACAAAAAAATAGCCGAGGCATCTACCTTCTATTTAGGCATCTAATCCCAATTTATAACTTCAAAACTCTTAATGGACTTTTCCACAGCCTCCGAAGGCTGTTGCAGCATTACAGTTTTTACCAGATGCTTACATATATATTGCACGAGGATAGCCCACAGGGAGAGTGTTCAGTACCCTAATCATCATGCTCACTATCACCACCCACTTGTCTCTTCTAATATTTACAGTAGGAGAATCAAGGAGAAATTGATTCAGCTGCACTCCCTCCAACTCTCTGAAACACCCTATAAAAAAAATCCTTTGTGTAGTCCCTGGCAAGGTCAGATATCTGCATTAAAACTCCTACTCAGATTGAGACTGCAAATCTTCTCCCACTTCTTTCCCTTTAATTCCTTGTATTTCTCCTTTTTGTGTGAGTTTCCTGCTTACTTCCAGAAAACAGATCAAATTTGTGAATGTTAAGCAAAGCTCCAGAGCTCTAACCCTTAAAAAAAGGCTTAACCCTTGCAGTGTCTCCTCCAATCACTCAGTATTTATTTCCCAGGTCAATGCTTTTGTCACATTTTTGGTGCCAGTCTGAGATGCCCAGCTCCTGATATAAAAGTAGAGGGATGCAGAGGTGCCTGACTCCAAATCACAGATTTTATGGAAACCTGCTGATGCGGCAGGTTTTGGTGAGGAGTTTAGGTCAAATCTATCAGGCTGTACCTGCTGTTACCTTCCCAGCTGGCAGAATCCAGCTGGACCTCCCAGGAGTTGATTTTGTTCTTTCCCCAACATGCCTGTAAGCAAAAGCATACATTTCAGGTTTTTCATTATACAATCAGGAGGTTCCTAGGCTGAAAGATGGTCCCTAGAAACCATGAGGTGCTTGCAATACAGACACAGACTGCAATGCTAAGCCTCCTAACACATATACATCATCATCCTCTTATTTAAGATTCTTGGTTTTGGGCTGTGTGGGGTTTTTCCCCTGTAACTGAGCAGCAAATTAACATGAATCCTTTACTTTTCAAGAGTTCTGCTTAACTTTTACTCATAAGAAATTACAGTTGCTGGACTGTCAGGAAGTGCAAACCAGCAAAAGCACTCTGAAGTCAGGAGGAAATTGTTGATTTTCAGCTGCAGAGGAAGCAACATTTTTTTTCTCCTTCCATTACCAATAAGCATACAGGGAAAGGTAATTATGCATTTTGTGCCTAATGGCTCAGTGCTTTTTATTAAAGAATTTCCAGAAAGAAAAAGAATCCTTCTTCCACACCTCTGGGATGTTCTGCTCAGTGTTGAACTGGGATAGCCCACTTCATTTTCACTCTCTGGCCTAATATCATGTATTTTGCTAACCCTTCTTAATTGAAATTTACTACAGGCTAATAAAAGAAACAATTTATACTTCATGGTCTGCTTTTCTTTTTGGATTTTATCTTTCACACATCTTAAAGAACACTACTCTGAAATGATGCTTCTGATGCTAGAAAAAAATCTATAAACCCACAGTTTGGACTCAAATGTGGGTTATACAGAACCTTTCTGTACAATCTGGTATAAATGGCAAATAAAATATCACAAATACTGTAGTATGTCATTTTACATCGACACTTCACCTGTGGGTGGTGAAGGCTCTCATCTGTTCTCTGCAGAAAAAGTAGATTAACACTTTCCTTGGACAGACAGGGAGGCTTATATGAAGCAGTTGATAGATACAAGATTCCTCTTTTTATTTATTTTAATATTACTGCACACAAAAGAACAGGTTGAGGACAAGTAACAGGGATAAAAAGAAAGTAAGATGAAAGCAGGTATTTGATCATAAAGCAAGGACAAAGCTGTGGATGTGTGAGTCATTTGAGTAAGACTACATGTATATATGTATATATGTATATATGTATATATGTATATATGTATATATGTGTATATGTATATATGTATATATAAAATAGAAAGTATAGAAGAAAAGTACAGACAGAGAAAATAAATAGTGCATTGAAAACCAAGAGGACCTGGGGTGGAGTGAATGTCCCAACTCACATATTTTGCTGCCACCCAGTAAATCCTCACTGAGGCAACAGATGAAAACAGTTGGTATTCTCCATTCCCTGGTAATGAATTCTTCACCCCCTGCTCCTTAGGGATGGCATCCTACTGGCATAGAAGATGTAATTTTCGCCAACAGAGGTAAATTGGCTCCTGCAGTTTGCCCTTCACATGCTTTATATTATTTACTTAGGTTTTATTAGCTAGAGTAACAGTTACTACAACTTCATAATGTTCATTGCCAAAACCAGAATGCCTCACAGCAGTGGAACTGTTGAAAGAGAGATCCACCATCATTTAATCTCTTTGGTTTACTTTCCTGTCAATATTTTGACCAGAGAGACTATTTCTCTAAAATTTAGGAAAGGGTTGATGAATTTAGCAATCTAATTGCAGTGGGGTGTGAAGCATCAACAAAAGGAATGGGTTTTTTTCTGTGACTATTAGGCTGCAGGTAGAATTTTACCTTTCAAAAACGGCCAGGAATTTATATTTTCCACAAAGCTAATTTCTATTCCAATCTGTACCACCCCAACTTCACAGTTTTAATTGGTTTTCCATCTGCAGAATATAGACTTCTCTTCCTCCCTGCCAAGCTTGGACTATGAACAACCTCCTTCATTAATATCAGTTGTCATTCAGGGTTACAGACTACATTGATTAATTCTCCAATTAGTTTAATTATAAGGAAGAAAATAAGTGCAAAGCAACAAATGTATCAGGAATGTTTAACACACAGTAAACATGCAGGAAAATAAGAATATAAAGACTTTCGCAAATCAGTAAAAGCAGAGGAGGTGTAATTTCTTCACTTTCTTTTTCCTCAGACAGAAAGTACTAATGAAGTTGACACAGACCTTTGCAGCCACTTTAGAACAACTTTGGGAAAATGCTTTAATCATTGTTCAGTTCTGAAAAATCTCACCACAACAATACAAAGTATAAAATTTAAAATAAATTTTGAGTAAAAAGATATCATGAAGATGCTTAATTTTGGTGTGCTATCTACAACTTTTCTTTAAATTTCAAAAATTTCTATGTTCTTTAAAAGGTTATTATGTTCCTTTAGTAACACTGCAGGAAATAGAGAATCTCTGCTTTGCTCTATTTTGATGACAATTACAAACAGGAGGTAGTCACAGCTCAGAGACTTGTTGGTGTCTTGCACTAGATTTTTTTAAAGTTTGATAGAGAAAGCAAAGCTATTATCCATGGTAAGAAAATGCCACCTAGGACAAATCTAAAATTCTTCCAATTATCTTAAGTAATTAGAAAATCTCCAGTGAACTTCTCCTACTCAATCTAAACTGAAAAATAAGTGCAGAAACTGGTGGTGCTCAAAAAGATGCAAAGAAACAGAGCTGATGATGCCCACTGATGACGAGTTCATACAGATGTGTTCTTGACACTATCTTCTGAGAAAGAGAGCTCTACACATCCCCATATGGCACAGCAATA
This sequence comes from Melozone crissalis, assembly GCF_028551555.1. Classification (NCBI taxonomy): domain Eukaryota; kingdom Metazoa; phylum Chordata; class Aves; order Passeriformes; family Passerellidae; genus Melozone; species Melozone crissalis. The sequence continues at coordinate 28,368,848 of NW_026535782.1, read as the reverse complement.
ACTGCAGTACCATATGTTTACATTGCTAAACACTCCACACACCATGTTTTTAAAGCAACACACTGAGCACATCATTGGGATTCAGCCTTCTGTAACTCATGCAGATCATACTGCTCAGCAGTGAACACAGCATAACAGTTGTGTGAGCAGTGCCTTGTACAACAGCTTGTGTGGTACTTCTAGTAGCTTCAGTGAAAAGGATGTGAAAAGCTATGACAGGAACCCTCAGACTCGCTGCAACCAGAGGTCATCTCAGCGGGTGATTTCACAGTGCTCATACTCACATCACAAAATGTGCAAAAAACACACTGCCACCTGAAACCCAGCTAAGTGGCAGTGAATCTGTAGATCTGACTTACTTCCCGAGTCAAAACCAAATCCCTCAACAAGTAAGGCATCTCACCCCAGAGGCCACTTGCCACATGGCAGCATCCCATGGAGGCCTCCTGCTGGCTGCGTCTTTGAGTCGCCCTTCGGCAGGGATGCCTCGATCGCTCCGAAGCTGACAGCAGAGCTGAGTCAGGGGCTCTCGCAGTGACTTCAGATGTTTTGGCTCAAAATCTGCAAGTCATATTTGCATTGTCATTTGTGCTGTGTAGGACCCAGAGTGCTCGTCACTTCCAAGGACATGTTATAGAAGTTGCGTAGGTCATCTGCCTACCAGTTATGTACAAATATATGGATAAAATAATAATAATTTAAAAAGCTGAATTTAGAATCAGTGCAGACCCTGCAACAAATTATTTCGTGGTGAGAGCAGGAAATTGTTTGAATGTAGTAGGTTTGCCTTTGAATGAGTAAACGGACCAGTGAATTAATCAAAGGGGGAATTGTCTGTCTTTTAAATGTATTGCCCATTTATGTCAAAGCTATGAATACCACAAGTAGAATGATTTATAGTGTATACAGAAGCAAAATATAAAATAAAATCCAGAAGAAATATGAGAACATTCAATGCAATTTATACTATTTTGTGTTGGCTTTGTATAGTCTTTTCATTCTCTAATTTTAAAACCAGAAGTATTTTCTCACATGTATTTGAATTGCTAGTATATTTGTTTATTTGATTTCTACTTTCTCAAGCAAAACATTCATATGTAATTATTTTACTGGAAAAAGTTGCTTAAAATAATATCTGATTCTCTTTACAAGCAGAAAGATAATTGTGTTAGGTTCAAACTAACCATGACAAGATAATATTTGATAAAAATGATAATAATTTCCCTTGAAAGAATGTATACAAAGATGATAAGATTATCTTGCTAAGATCTGTGAGCATTTTAGAAGGTAAAATCTTGAATGCAGTCTAAGACATCTGTTGACTGTCTAGATTTTGAATAAAATAAAATTATCCAAAAATGAGATTCAAGATATTGAACCTGTGGAGTTAGTGATTCAATAGAATATGCACTTGAACACATAAAAAATTCTGCTTTTAAGGTACCTTATTTGTGCTAAACAAAGTGTCCTTTTTACATGCTTTTTCCATAAGTAAACTAATCTGTTCCTCTTAAAAATGATCAGGGAAGTGCTTGTTCTTTTCCTTTAAAATGTGGATGCTGGACATGCTTCATGCTTTTAGCCCTACCACTCCTATATCCCAACCTGTTTAATACATCATTCTTCCACCTTAGCCAGCAAAGGATGAAGCATATCTTTCTGAGGAGTATCTTAACCTCCAAGCTGTAAACCAGATTTGTGGCAGACTTTTTGTTATTGCTGTATTTGGAATTGGATCAGTGTGTGGGAAGGAACTCAAAAATCTCTAGGTTGGTGAGAAAAAGGATATTACGTATTAGTGATGAGTAGGGGTAAGGGCCATGACATGGAGATGAAGAGATGATTCTTGGACATTAAATTTCAGGGGCCTTTAATAAGTCTCAGTCTAGTGATCTAAAGTGTAGTAAAGAAACATAAGGTGACAGAATAAGTAGCTGAATTTTGAGTCTAAGCCTGCACCAAAAAAAGCAAAAATTTGTAAAAATTAAAAGGAAGAGCTTCTTGGACATACAGAGCTTCTTAAGGTTTAGTAGTATTAATGATCAGTATCTACTGCACAGTCATCCTTACAAACAAATGCCACTTAAAATGAGAAGTCTGAAAAGTCAGTTAGGTTATATTTGCATATGTACATACATACATGAAGACATATGCACATATGAGAAATGTACACAGACAGAAATGTGCACATGTAAAACATGCCTTTTGAAAGTAAATAGAAAACTTGCCTCATGTACTGACAAGACAAATATAGAGAAGAGTTTTCTGCATGGCAATATCCCTGGTTTAGAAAAACTTTTTTTAAAAAAGGATTTAGGCAAACTGTAGGAAGGTTTGCCTCTTTTAAACTGTGTGTTTTAGCTCTGCAGCCGAACAAAATATGAGAACAACTCACTTGTCGAGGGAAATAGCCTTGATTACCCTTTCTAGACTTTATATACTGTGCTTTGATCCTAAATATAAGGGGACATTACTGACTGTAGTGTTATAGCACCCAAAGAAAGCTTCCTAAGTATTATGGCAACAGTACAATTTGGCATCCATACCTAAAACACCCAGGGAAAAAAACCAACATAATTTAAAGTGGAAACAGTCCTGTACCATGTATAAATCCTTTCTCCCCATTCCCATATGCTCTCTGGAGGCAGAGGAGAATTGCCTTGAATGAAAATGAAGCATAAAATAACTTGAGCTAATGAGGAAAGAGGTGGACAGAAGTCATAAAGAAAAATGAAATAATTTGAGTGCTAATATCCAGATTAGCTAGTGCCTAAAATAATTCTAGTTATTTTAAAACAGTAGCAGAATAATATAGCCACAGTTTCCAATTGGCCTCCCATTATGTTCACAGTTTCCACAACTGAACAATCAGATCTTTGAAAAGATCGTTATTTCTTTTTCCTCTTTGAATCTCTGCCCTTCCAGAAGTGAAAACAACCCTCTGTTGCAGACATCTTTTCATTAAAAATCCTTTCTTGGGATTTTTTCCCTTCTGAGAAGCTAAGGCCTCAGAAGCAAAATGTAAACAATGGTTATCTCCTGCTGTGGAATGCATCAGGTGGATTTTTGATTGGCCCATCTTGGATGTTTAAAATTAATGGCCAATCAAGGCCGAGCTATCTCAGACAGAGTCCGAGACAGCTGGCTTTTTTTATCATTCTTGTCTATTCTATTCTTAGCTAGCCTTCTGAGAGGAAACCTTTCCTTCTATTCTTTTTTAGTATAGTTATAAGGTAATATATATATCATAAAATAATAAATCAAGCCTTCTGAACATGGAGTCAACATTCTCATCTCTTCCCTCAAATGAAGACCCCTGCGACCACTGTCACAACCCTCTATTCCAAACTCAGTTTGAGAGGAAAGGATAAAAAGTGAAACACCTGTCCATATGACTTTTCATATATCTTTAAACTATTTGTCCTATTTCCTGAAAGTTTTCTGTGTCTTACTCAATATTTTTACCACTGAACTAGAAAACAAATGAACATATATAGAATCCTCTTAGCACAGTTCCTAAACAGCAAGGCCTGAGGGGTTAGATAATAAATAATGACCGGGCAAAATCACTTTTTAACTGGACTGGCTAGAAAGAAGTTAAGCCATCGGCACCCATGGCTGTGCTGCCATTTAGAGAGCCCACAGTGGGCTGAAGAAACGGACTGAGAGGAGCTTACTCAAGGTCATCAACCAGAAACACCAAGCCCAGCACATAGGAAGGCAACAGCCCGAGTTGAGAGCCAAAAAGCTGTAAAGAAGATTTCCAGAAAAGGGTCTGGTTTTCCTGGCGCACAAGCTGACCGTGAGCCAACAATCTGTCCTTGTGACGAGGAAGGTCAACAGCCTCCTGCACTGCATTGGGAAGAGAGGTCTCAGCAAGGTGAGGGAGGGGATCCTTCCCCTTTTAATGGCACTGGTGAGGCCACATGCAAAGTACCGTGTCCAGTCTGGTCTCCTTGCTGCAAAGAGAGTCATGAAAATAGTCCAGCTAAAGGCTAATAAGATGTTTAAGGCACTGGAGCATGTCTCCTGTGAGAAAAGGCTGAAAGATGTGGGTCTGTTCAGCCCAAAGAGGGGAAGGCTCACGGGAATCATGTTCAAGTGTAAGTAACTGATGGGAGTGGGATTAACAGGACAGAGTTGGATTTTTCTCAGTGGTACCCACTGGCAAGAGAAAATGGACACAAACTAAAACAGGAAAATACCATGAAGTGGACAAAGGAACACTAAACTCCTCTAGATGAAACTTAAAGCTCCATGAAGTCAGATCCAAACTGAAGCATGATCCTCTTTCAACTTTATTGAGAAGATAGTGTGTTACATGCCACTAGAGGAAGCAATCACAGTGTTCTTTTCTGGCCAGATTGTTTCTGATGGGCTTCTACTCAGTGAGGAGCAAACACCTCACTTCAATCAATAAAAGATAGCCCTCTGCCTCTCCTCCCACATCATGAATCCACAAAGGAAATTTACTGAGTATAATTAAAAGATGTAAATTAAAAATAGCTTTTATGGTTCATTAAAAATCACTTATATTAACATCTAAGCCTGAATATGCCCAAATATTCTCCAATTTCCAAGCTGTTTAAAACTCTATTTGTTCTCTGCTTCCTTATTTGTAATGTTTTAATGGTGCGAATCAAGATCAGAAGAAATATGAGCATCAGATTTCCTCTACTTCACCTCCAAATCTTGGCAGATCTTGCTTTCCTGCCAGTTGTCTGAGATCCACATCTACACCAATTGTCAGAGTTGGCTGCTCCACAGAGCCAAAACATGTCACTGAGATGCATTTCCTTCCATCTCTCATTTAGAGGCTGGGGTACTCCTACACTATACTGCTGCAACAAAGGACACTGGAACTTTCTCTGGTTTTGGAGTTCTTCAGAGGATTCTGTGAATTGGAGGTCAGTTACTGATATGCTTGTTGGCTGATAATTTTCTTTTACTTGTTGCTTGTGTTAATGTGCTCAATTAAATACAGGGTCAAAAGCTCAAATGCTTCTGGTCAGAAGACCAAGAGTTCTGAAGTCATACTTTATTATGCCAATGTAGATGCTGAATTCAGTGAAGTTACCTCATATTTATATCATTATAAGACCAGGATTCACTCTATTATTTATTTTTTAAAAAATCATGCAGATGTTCCCATATGAGATAAAAAGTAATTTTTCCTGCTGGGTTAAAAAAGAAAAAACACCTCAATGCAATATACTAGGTAATAAAACATTTTCAATTAGTCAATTAATTCTATTAAAAAATAAAATATTTTTAAATGGAGAAAGGCATAGAATATTGCAAGGATATATTTTATAAATGTAATCTCTGTCTTGTAAAAATTGACAACATTAAAGTGTTGTGTCAGCCGTTTTGTCAAGGTATTAATGACCTCCATGAGTGATCACTTTCAGCTTTGCCACCAGCTTTTAAGAACACCGAGTCATTAATAACTTGGAAGTCGCATGTTATTAGGATATTATCCTAGTTTAAACAACACACAGAGGCACTAACCAAAAATAAATGTTGTCACACTTGAAGATGATATTCCTCTAATGAGAAACCAATAAGCAGGTTTGAGCATTTTGCATTTCTAGTTTGGCAATGGTCTAGTTTCAACCTGAAAATAAGCCCGGAATAATTTGTCATGGATGGATGGATGGATGGATGCCTGTTCTATGTTATATCTCAGTTTATGCCAGGCAGCGAGACCCAGGATGGGGCTCATAGTATTGTCCTTATGGGAGGGCCGTGAGGCTCAGCCTGAGTTGGGAGCACTGAAGAAGACCACAGAATGGGATAACAGAGCAGAGAGCCTCAGAGACAGGCTCCAAGGTTAGACATGAAGGTCCATCAGATATCTTCACACCTTCGTAGATGTGGGCTCAGGAGGTTAACTGTATTTCCATATGCAGATTCTTTTTCATGTCTGTTATCTGCCACTAACATAAACAGAAATGAAGTTCATTGTGACCCCAGAAAATACTGTGTGGAAGCTCAAGTCTAAAACTGTAAGTCCAAACCTGCCTCCAGAACTCCTTTCCCATCATTATCACTTATGATACAGGACAGCTTGCCTCTTCTCTTATGAAAATTATCCCTTCTTTGCACAGAATGTCAAAAATTTTGTCAAAAACACTGTCCAAACTTCAAAATCAGTATTATATATGAACAAAATTTAAGGTATTTTAAAAATAGCATCCTTATGTGTTATTTTTATCTGTTATTCTGCCAAATTTATTCCACATCAGGTTATCTGATAGAACTTGAACTGATCAGCAACAAGTGGTGTTAAAATTGTGGCCAGGAAAAAGAACCACAAAAAAAGAGTTTTATGAGAACACGAATTGAAATACAACTCCAGCATACTTAACTGCAAGTGCAGGTATTTACTCTCGTTTTCTGAACGAAGTATTCAAGTAGGAAATGGTAACAGACTAAGAATTGATATTTCTATGAATCTAAAACTGTGTGACATATTAGTTTTGAGTAAGATAAATTATATAATTGTTGAGAGATAGCATTTAAAATTAAGGACCAGAAGTGATTCTTTTTCTTAATTGAAAATATGCTATGAAGCTTATTACAACCAAATGGTACACTAGGATTAACTGATGCAAATAATCAACAATTGGATAGAAGATAAGTGGTATAGGAAAAATATAAATTTAATTGTGGCCTGCTCTCATTAAATTAGTTGATAATCAACAAAATTTTTTTATACATTCATATTGCATAAAATATTTCAATTTTCTCTCACTGGGAGAGGATGTCCCGTGCCTATTACCTAAATTTTCTCATTAGCTCCAAAAACTTATAACTGATGAAATAAAATTTTTGTGGTTTTTAGTTAGAATAGTCATTTTCCTATTTCACCTCTCATGAAAGATTTTTAAATTGTTTTTTGATTCTGCACGTACTGTGATGTGCTCCACAGGTCAGGCTTTAAAATGACACATTCACCCTGAGGCAAGGCGGACGGCCATTGGCAAAAGGGGAACTGAATCCATGTTTATTAACCTCCAAGATGTCTATTACTACTAGGGTAACACAGGGCGTGTCAGTCTGTCCATGAATAAAGACATAAATACATGAAAAGGACACAGTCCCAAGGAGCATCAAGGGAAATATAGGTTGGATATTAGGAAAAGGATTTTCACAGAAAGAGTGATAAAGTACTGGACTGGTCTGTGTGGGGAGGTGGTGGAGTCACCACCCCTGGATGTGTTTAAAAAACACTGGATGCCGTGTTTTAAACCACTCGGTGCCGTGGTTTAATTGAGGTGTTGAGGCATGGGCTGGACTCGATGATGTTTAAGGTCTCTTCCAACCTAGTCAATCCGTGAATTCTGTGAATTCTATGAAAAAATTTGCCCTCGGGAGGTCTTCCCAGTGCTTTGTTCTGAGATGTGCTGACACTGTTCTACCATAAGAGCAGCATGTGCTCCTTCTAGAGCCCTGGGGAGGGGAATCGTCCCTTTGCATTATGGGTTACCTTTGTACTGCTGTGAGTTGTGAATGAACCTTACCACTGATATAAATATTACTAAAATATTAACACTATATCATATATATATATATTCATATTAATATATTTATATATAACAAAATATTAATATATTAATATTATATATGGTAAGATATCACTTTCAATCTAAAGTCTGTGATGCTTTAAGTGAGGATTATCAGATAACAATATAAAGTTCCTGGTCCAGGAGTATTAAAAGAGGATGGAAAACCCTGTAGAAATAACCATCGTAGGAAAAAACCACCTTAGTTCTTTTGAGAGGAGTTGAACTGTCAAACTCAAATGGCCATTGAAAATATACAAATAAATATCAAGGATATATAAGATTTTTAGTCCTACTCAATCAATATCTTGCAATTATGAGTTTTATTCTAACTGGCTAGGCTGTCTAGATGCTGGTTATGATTTATTTTGCTTACATTCAGTTACTTTGATTTTCTTTCTGTTTTCCCTTGCTTGTGTCCAATAAACCTTGTTTTATTTAATCTAATTGAAATTGGTGTCTTTTAATAAAAAACATCCATTGGCAGGAGGTACTGGAAGAGGAATGTGGTTTTGGCACTGCAGGAGAGACTGGTGGGTGCTGGGGCAAGGCAGCCAGCTGTGCCAACAGGGAGCTGCCAGGATTGTGCTGTGAGGGAAAGGAAAATCACAAAAATCAGGTAGGAAAAAGAGACCCAGAGTTGTGGAGTTCTTTGTCCGTAAACTGATGGACTGAATAATTCAGGACTCAGATGAATTCGGTTCATGGCCAGGATTGAATTTTGCCCCAGCTGTAAGCAGATCTGGCACAAAACAAAAACAGAGGGAACACACCTTTGATACCACATTAATAAAAAACCCCAAAACAAGCAAACAAATAACCCACCAAATGTTCTCACTAGCTCTGACTATTTATCACACATTAAATGCTGCAATGATTCACACACTGCTGCTGCTACTTCGCAGGGCTGCTGCAAACTATATCTAAGATAAATCAGCGCAGCTTTGCTGGAAGGGAACCATAAGCCTTGCTTACAAGCATTAAGACCACAATTTCATGGAACAAGGGGTTTGAAAGTGTTTTGGCTAAACACTGATTTTGCATCCAAATTCCTTTTCTCTCATTTTGTTCCTCTGTTCTGGAGTGGCTGTGTAATCACCACGATTTTCACTGTAGAACCTTGCAAAAACAGGAGTCCTTGTTCCAGATTAAGGCTTTGGTGTGCTTCAGTGAGTAAATGAGGCCCTGACCATATTAATTACATTCATTGGGAAGCTCAACATGCTACCAATGTCTCTGTAATTATTCAGTATGCTGAGTGTTATCACAGCAGCCATGTGGATCCATTATCATTTTGCTCCTCTAAATGCTGCTGATCTAACCATTAGCATAGCTGCAACTCATGCTCCCAAGGAATAAGAGAAATAATAGAGTTTAATTCCTCATTTCTTTTTCAATTTTTCATGCTCTGTATCCATAGGCTGTTTCTCTCATAACCATTTACTGTCTTGTGAATGAATCTCCATGCCTAAGCTAATTCTTATGGTTTATACATGACTTGTATAAAAAGTTAAACCCACATATAGAAGAAAAAGACAATCAAATTACCTTACAAATATTATTTGTCTGCAAAAAGACCTCTTCCATTTGGGAATATTTGCAAAGGAAAATTAATGTTTTGTGGTTTGTAAAGGTTTTACAGACAGGCACAGGTACAACCCCAAAGGAGAAAGACTGGGAAAATGGAGGTTGTACAGAGGTATTTAAACTATAGACAGATAGCTTATCAGTTCTTCCTTTTATTTATTCCTCATTCACAATGTCCAGTTGATCCCTGAATCACATTATACAAGCTCAGTTACTGCCAGCTGCCATGACTGACTTTTCTCTAGTCAGGTGACTACTGAATAGCAAAAAATTAATAATGCTTGGCATGTATGGTCATCCCTATTAGCACTGCTAGAGGAGTACCAAAAATGTCCAGCATCCCAGAAACATTCAAGCAAACACAAAACTCTACACATCTAAATATTTTGGGAAAGGGAATAGTAATAAAACATGAAAACTGAAGTGATAAATGTGCTCACAAACACTGCTTCACAGTTTTCATGACATTCTGTTCAGATCCATTTGCTTTACAACGCATCGCTGTGCAGCTACATTTTTAATGATATTGAGTTTATGTTTGAATATTCTGTGTCAAAAAATATTTCAATTTATCTTATTAGCTATTCTAAAGACTAATTTGAAATTAATCTCACAAAGCCATAGTATTGTGGAAGCACCAAAGACAGAAATCCAAAAACACAGTCCCTAAAGGTTTGCCAAAATACCTCTTTTGTCACTTGCTGTCCAAGTAGAGCTTGAATATATATTGAATCAGAACTAAGAATTGCTGAGCATTAGCCTTTCCATTTGATTAAAGGTTCTGCAGTGTGAGGGCCAAAATTTCTGCTGGTACTAATGGCTGTAAAATGGCTTTGGTGATTACTGTCAGACTTATCGAAATTACCAATTTCCAACAGGCAAAATATAAAAAGTGCATAAAAATTTTTAAAAAATCACTGTTACATAAAACTGCAAGCAGAACTGAAACTGAAAATTCTGGTTCTGAACTGGGTGATCCAGTGAGGTTTTATATGTAGCATATTCCAGGGGAAAAAAGGGGAGAAGAAAGTGAAAAAGAGTATATTTACAGTATAATGCATCTTCTATCTGTACATTTATTCTCTTACTTTGTTGAAATTAAAGTTGAAATTGAAATTCTCAAGGCATTGAAGGAAAAAATCCTTCCTAAGAAATCTTCCTAAAGAGAGCAAGTATAGTAAACGGGAAAATTATACTGAATTAAGATTACTCATTGCTGATTTTCAAGGAATTATTAACACATATCAACTAATGAAAATAGGAAATACCATTCTTGGCTAAGAATTTGCTATTTAACAGCATTTACATTCAAAAGAGGGAGTAGTTCTGGAACTAGCACTCAATTTACTGTAGTAATACAACCCTTAAATAGCCTCACTGCAGAAATCTTTTTTTTTTGCTTTTATTTTTTTGAGTAATGCCAAAAATAAACCTCAGTAGAAAATGCATTCTTTTTATCTCTGCTACCATTTTGTCTTCTGATCTATCTTATTTTATACATACTTCTTTGATGAACCTCAGCTTGGGCAGTGCACAATGTCGATCTATTTCTGATAGGACCATGAGGACAAAGTTCCAATTTGAATTAAAGTTCAACCAAGCCTCCTGCCTAGAATATGTGATTGTTAAAACCATTGGTTTTTTGTTTCTTATTTGGGAAGCATGCTGATTTTTAAGGACACAGGTCTTTTCATGTTTATCCAGAATCTGCACAGCCTGTTATCCCACCAGGCAAATTGCATTTGGCTAATCAAGAGCCAAAAATTCCGTAGTTGAGTGTGACAAGGAATATGAAGGGCTTTGCAAGTCAATCAGTAGAAAAATGAGAAAGAGGCAAAACATGGGCTTATTGCTAAAAGGAGCTGGTGCTTGTGTCCAGGGATACATGCCTGGTGGAGGCAGGGAATAAAGAAGCTGGCCCCAGGTGTTGTTCAGTGGTGTTCAGTGACAGGACAAGAGGCAGTGACCACAAACTGAAGTGCAGGAAATTTAATTTAAGGATTAGGAGACATTTTTTCACTCTGAGGGTGGTTAAGAACTTGAACAAATTTCTCAGCAAGGTTGTGAAGTCTCTGTTCTTGAAGAAATTCAAACAGAGCCAGGAAACAATCCTGAGCAATCGGATGTAGATGATCCTGTTTTGAGCATCACACTGGGTTATCTCTGGTCTCAGCTGTTGTGTGATTCTGTGAGAGTGTTGCTCCCCTGCTCAGGCATGAGGTCATTGAGGTCTTTGGAGAGATTCACTATGTAGGTCAAGCAAAACTATTTAGTTTCATTAAATCCCACCTTTGCTAACTGTCTTTTATCCCAGGCACAGTTGGACTCTGGAAAGATGGTTGAAACCTTAGAGTGACAGACAGTAATATTCTCCCTGCAAATTGCAAAATAAGGAATTCCCAACTGCTCATATTTCCAAAGCAACATAACATAAGGGAACTGAAGCTGGTTGAAGTTGCTAGGAGTCAATGATGTTCATCTGGTGACAAGTACTGCAGAGAAGTTGAGAATCTAGCTGAAACTGAAAGGGGCAAAAAAGGTTCCTATATCTTTGTGCAATATCTTAAAAACAAGTGCTGCAAGTAATAATCCTTATTTTAGAGAGAAAGAAGATATATGATCTAACAGGAACTTTTCATCTCAAACCCCTTGATTCTTGGATAGGTAATGTATTATTCATCTTAGACAGAGAATAGTCAAGGATAGACAAGCAAAAGAATGTGGAAAACTATGCATTTTCCTAAAAAGCTGTCTTTAAGCTGTTCTAAAAGGAAAATAAATAATTATCTTAAAAGATATTTCTGAATTAAGCTTATATGACAGTTCTGCCTCAGGCTGTATGTGACAGCAGCTAAATTGCCTCCTTTCTCATTTAAGTGGTACAAAAGTAAGAGCAGTAAAAATTATTCAATACAAAAGTAGTAGAAGAGATTTTAATATGCTTCAGCACACCTCATGCCCAATTTCTATAGATATGCAAGTGGTCTTGAACTGATGAGAGGGAACATGACTGCTACATTAATCATTTGGAGACATACACTAAAATGCTTCTTTCCCCTTCAGCTTTCTGAGGAGTTTGAATTTTGCAAATAGAATGGAAAGCGGAACTGCAGCAGGCAAACTATAAGGAATATTTTTATTAAATTAATATTTTAAAAAATATTCCCCCACTAACAACTTTTCCTTTACATTCTCCCTGTCTATTTTTCTTACACTTTCAAAGATGTATTTTAAAAGGTATTTATCATTTTGGTAGTAAAGCTTCTTTGCTTCTTTGGTTTCAACGCCCTCTTGTCTGTCACTAAAATTTACAGTCTCAATGATACTTTCTGCAGTCAGATTAGAGAGATCATTCAGTTTCTTTGTTTCCCCAAAGTCAACAAAGAAATGAGGAAATAAGATTAAAGACTGCTCTTCCTTCTCATCATTCCATTCTGTTTTTCATCCAGGTAAATGTAAACTTAAACCAGCTATCTGTTCATTACATCAATTCTGGCAGGTCAGGCAGTGAGGCAGATGCTTTTTGTGTATTTATATATTGCTTACACTACATGTATTTATACATTGCTTTCACTGGTAGGAATGCAAGGGAAATGTTGAAGAATTTTACACCAGAATCATCTATGTTCTTGACACATCTGTGCTGTTCCACCTGGAGACCAGAATTCTGATCTACTGGCCTGGTTCCCCTCCTGCTGTAGATGAATCCATCTTATTGTGTCTCACCTGTATGAGACTGTCCTGTCACACTACATTCACACCGTGGAGCTTTGCTACTTCCGATAGAATCCTTCTTGATTTGCAAGGGACTCTGTAAGAGCTTAATTTTAAATTTCATCTAAAACTTAAGAAGTAATAAAAAAAGAAAATCAATGTAATTTTCTTAAGGAGCTCATATCCCAGTTTCCAAAGAAAGAGACTTGAGGTTTCCTTATTGAAGTCTTACAGAACTGAGAAAAAAAAACATTCCCTGTTCTCAGACACTGCCCCAGGACCATCGCAGCAGAGGGTGGCCACATCCCAGCTGTGCCCTGCTACCTCCTGCACCTGCACTGGCTCTTCCCCTTGGCTGCAGCATTGGCAGCCAAGACAACCTGCCTCTCCCTTGGTTTCGGGCTGTCATCACTGCTCAGCATCAGCCAAACCCTTAAAGCCAAGAACAGACTGAAAAAAATGAGAGGGTGGTTTTTGTACTCCCTTCTGTGAAAAAAAAAAAAAAAAGTGGCGATGTGGAAGTAATGTAAAGGCATGCATGAAAGAAAGCTGTAAAAGAGGTAGGTAGACAGGGAGCCATAGTTTAAGGAAGACAAAAATATCAGAAGCTTTGAGAGACAAAGAGAGAAAAAGAGCTACAGAAAGATGAGGAAGAGAAACACAAAAGTTTTCAGTTCTGTTAACCTGAAGACAAGCTTTTCTGTCAAAACATTTCACATCTTGCCAGGGAAGTCTGAAGTTCCAAAGATCTTAAAGAGTTGCTCAAACATGGGTGAGTTTGATCTCCTGGTGTTATTAGTAAGGAATCCTCAGCTGCAGCCATGGACTTGGAACTCTGAAAGTTCAGGTAAAGTATTCAAAGAACTACCACAGCTTTTAACGTTAAATGACATTCTCAGTCCAGAGCCTTGACCCAAAAAAAAAAAATTCATTTACCTCAGCAGAATAGATTTGGATTTATACTTCTAATCCTAGTATCCATATCTGGATTTAATCTGGAAGAGATTTATAGTCATTCCTGTCTTTTCCTAGTATTCTTTCAAGGCTGTAATGTTCAGATAAAAATAGAAATGCTCTTTTTGGAGCAAACCCAAACTCTTCTGTAGAGCGTTTATCACAGGGACAAATGTGCTTTCAATGGTCTTCTTCCAGTTCATAAATGATGTTGCTTGGATTTTTATTTAAGTATTTGCAAAAAAAAAACCAAACAAAATCAACCTGTAGGTATTCCATTTTCTCTTCTATCCATGTACAAATTAATTTAATTCAGTTTTTTGCTTTGCTAGTTCCTCCCTTGGGGGGAAAAAAATAGTTTAAGAGTTCAACTTGAACTGAAACCAAACAAAAGAAAAAGAACAGGATTTCTAATGGTGGACCCCAGAAAAAACCTAGAAACAAACCAAACAAAACCCACAAAACTAAGAAAAGTTGTCATTTTCCCAGCTCTGCCTTTATCCTGCTCTCAAAAAAGCTACCCCATTGTAGATACATTTTGCTTCTGAATGTTACAGTTTCAGCAACAGCTTTCATTCCCAAGCAAATTCCCCACTGGATTGATGGCATGATTTCTCAGCTAGGAATATCATCCAGTGATTGCAAAGTCCTGCTATTTACAATATCATTAACAAGAGGAATTACATGAATCAACACCATTACAATAAACTTTGTGAGCTGAGCTCCAGAGGGCTTTTTTTGCAGAAACTGAATTTCCAGCAAACCATACACTGTATCCCTAATATAAATCAAGCAATGTAAAAATAAAAACAATATAGAAATGTCTGGATGTTTTAAGTTTAATAGAACCACATTAAAATGCATTGAATAGAGCAATTCATTCTAAAAAGGCAGTGATACATGGAATCAGGTTTTCTCAATTACATTCATTTTTGTGGAAAACGTTAGTAATTTGCCGTTTGCATGGTGGCTTTATTACTATGTCAAGAAACCATCATCAGCTTATCACTGTAGGAAGAGCTAACATTTGGCTGCATGATTGCAGTAACACTGGGAAATGTCAAAGATGTACCAACATAATGCTACCTCTTACTAATGTCCAGCTCAAACATTCATTGTGTGACTGCAATTTCCTTCATCTTGTATTTCTTGAAATTACAAGTATAAAAACCACAAAGTAAATTAAATGAGAAGGAACAATAGCTGTGAAAATCTGCTTGTTGATTCAGCTGTCCTTTATCTGCAGATATTAAAAATGTAAAAATTCCTAGTGTAAGTGCTGTATGAATCAGCTACAGGACTAAGAAAAGAGAAAAAAAATCAAAAAAGCCACAACCAAAATAACCAAAACCCTCTTTTCGTAAGAGGAGATTTTTCTTGGGTGTTTTTTGTAACACCTAATGCCCTGGAGGAGAAACATTAATTATTATTTTTGCCAGTACTGGCTGGGACATTGTTTATGGACTACACTGGCAGTGCTCAAGCATTTGAAATACTTAGTATATTTTACTATAAAAATTTCACATTTCTTCAGGCATTTCTGTGCTAAGTATCTACAATGTAATCTCCTTGACTCACCTTTTTCTCTACACCTTTAATTTAATTTAGCATTTACATATCACCTGAGATGCAGCAATGATGGAGGTCAGCGATGAGTCTGTGCAGAACCATGACACAGCAGGACCAGTTTTCAGCTTAAAAAACATAGAGATGCCATTACCCTGACAGGAGAAATTGGATTTATTTTCTCTTCTCTACTTTAAATCTACACTCAGCTGCATACTGGAATGATGGGGTGAGGATTTCCATGACAAACACAGTTTAGCAGGTGATCATGGCAACACATTTCTGACTGCAGTCCCAGGAGCAGCTGTCTGCTGTTTGAAATCATGCCCCACAAACAATCATTGTTTGTCTTGTCTCCCATCAAGCATGTCTGGCACATTTCTGTAATTTGACTCTGTAATTTCTGTTTAAAACACTCTTCCTATACACAGTGCTTAAATTCATTCTGCAGACAGGTTGATACTTTATGTGGCTTGGATTTCTATTGGATGTTCACTCTCATGTCCATTTTACAATGACTCCTATTAATTTTGCATTTGTTGTGAAGTCATGATTCCTTTTAACTCACTTTATGGTGCTATCATTTTGTGAAAGCATTTTCTCCAATTCATGTAGTTGCTGTTTCCTTTGTTTCCTCATGCTTAATATTCTAAGTGCAGATATCACCAGAGGTGCAATCTGTGCCAGTCAAGCACTAGAGTGAGGACATTGATAGATGTCAGTCATTTAAACTGATGAACACAAATGGAGCAGGTTCTCAAAGAAAGGAAGACAAGATTGAGCCAACAGTGGCAGTCTTTTGAAAATATTTCAGTGATGAAAGATAAGTTGGGAAATACAAAAAATACCTCTTTAAGTGTTTATTTTAATTTGAGCTCATTTTATACATACATATATATTTGCATCTATTTATATGTGTGTTTACATAGATAGATAGATAGACAGATAGATAGATATAATCTAAGAGAAAGGAGAGAAAGGGGGCAATATTCCTGGATTATAATAAAATGTTTATATTTTTGCATAAAATAGGTATAATAAAAATAAGTCTGAATGGATTAGACTTTGCTGCTGAAATGCCAGTAGGCTTAAAAAAGCAATATTAACACATGTAATAGATTTCATGCTGAGCTCTGGTACACCAGGGAGAGCTACCTATAGCTATTACTGGTTGAAAGGAAGATAAAGATTCCTATTTTCTAAATAGGAATCCCTGCCTTCAGTGAAGTAGGATTCCCAGCTTCACTTGAAAAGAAAGTGTCAAATTCTGCCAGATATAGGGAGAGGTGATTTCAATGGGAATTGCTCAGATTTGAGAGAGGAAGGATTAGAATTTGACCCCATCTTACTCAAAAGATTCGATTTTAAAGTAACTGCTGGAGACAAATTGATAATTCAGCAACAGTTTTATCAACACCATGTAGCCTGCTTTTGAGCCAATGCTTTCTCCTTTATCAGTTTTACCCTATGATTTGCTTTGCATTACCTATCTGTCCTTAAGAATTGGATAGCTTCTTAGGCCAGTAAAATCTGACTTTTCAAATATCAAAGGTTTAAAATTTCCAAAGGTTAATGATCATTTTCTGAATCACTGTCTAAATATCAAATAAAGTTCCTTGAAGTCAGCTGTGACAAATATTATTCCCTTCTTTTATAGAAGAAGCACTTGGAAAGACAAAAGTTCTTGACAAGAATATCTTGGAGAAGGAAAAAATTTATCAAAGAACAAGAATAAAGCTGTCAACATAAGGGGAGATATTTTAATTACGGACATTGCATGACAAGAAAATAAAGTCCATAAAGGGGCAGGCAGCATTAGACAAGGTTTAAGGCATCTCCTATAATATTAAATGTTTGGCTTATATGTAATGCAGTTGCAGAAATCCTTCAAGGAGGTGCAAAGATTGTTTTCAGGTTGTAAGGCCTATAGCAGTAAGATCTAGAAATTAAATGCCTGTACAATTTACTTCTTGGCTTGTCTTTTGCAGTCAATTCTCAGTCCCTACAGAAACCGAGGAGTTTTGATTTTCCAGAGTTACAGATTGCCTTAAAACCTGTGTTGGTTTGAGAGAATTCAGAAAATAAGTTATTTCACTAGCTACAGGATGCCTCTGTTTTATGGCTTCTTCCCAGACTCCCTTCTTTCTGACAAAAGCATTATAAGCAGAATTTGAAGGGATGCAGATAATGAGTAGCTCTCATCTATGAGAAGAGGTCTGGTCTGGAAGAAAAGCAGAGAGCCATGGCTAAATCTGTGGGCAGATCAATCAGGCAAAGGCTTAAATAAACCAGCTCCAGGAAATCAATCTTTTGGGGCCTATCACCATTTTGTGTTATTTAAAGCAGAGCTGGCTTATCAAAAAGGCTTAATTGTAATGACAAATGAAATTAGCAGTAGATTAATCAATACAAACCCTACTCTGTATTCCGGGCAAAAGTGTCTTTTATTAGTTTGGGGGTATAGAAGGAAGCAGTTTTCAACCTGTAAGTTATTATTGTGATAGTTCTTGTTTACTGTTTTCCTTTCTCAACTTTTTTACTCAAACCCATTTTATAGGCCTATAAAGTTTGATAAAACTGTATTCACTGCTTTATCTAAATATTGATCAGCATGTTTACAGCGAAATTACTATGCCTTCTGCTTGAACAGCAAGAAGTAATAAATTAAGCATTAAAAACAAAAACTTCACATGCTGAGAGTCCTATTTTATTTTGCAGTCTATAATCCACTGCTTTGCTACAATTAATTTCCCTAAACGTGCCCAGTATTTTTCTCATTTATTTACAGTTCTACTAGGGCCTGATTGAAGTTATATATATTCTAGTGGATAATCAAACTAACACTAGCAATTACTATGGGTTAATCTGATTAGAAACAGAGGTGAGGAGAGCTCCACCTAGTTATGTGAAATTCAAGTCCGATAGAACTCAGAGAAAATGGTCTTGACATTTTAAATCTAGTAACTAATGTCAGGACTGACTTCATTTTGTCAATTTCTGTTAGTCTGCATCCAACAGCTTTGTTCTTAAATTCTTGTTCATATCTGTGGTTCTTTTGGGAAGGCATCACTCATCCACCAAAAAAAATTAGTACTGTTGATCTGGGGATGTTTTCCTTCTTCTTTCACAATGAAGTATGAATGAGAAAATGTATTCAGAATGACTGAAATACGGTACTACATCAGTCATTTTCATCAAGGACATGATTTTATTTTGCTACAATTTGCCTTTGTCTGGACAAGCTTCTTTCAAGAACCTAAGGGATCTGACTCTTTAATCAAAACAAATAAATTTCAAAAATATTTCCTTCTCTTGGAGCACTGCTTTTCAACCTTGGTTTTATTAGAAACTCCAAAGAAGAAATGAGGGAATTATCCATCTGCAATATTACTGCAGCACGTAGAAGTCCCTGGAGATTTCAGTGTGTAGGCTGGAGTAACCATTTTCTCATTACCTTTGTAGATCTTTTAATTCTGAACTTTTAGTGTAAATGCATGCTACTGCTAAGGATGCTGCTTTATTAAATAGTTCAGTGATGCAATCTAAGCTCTCACACAATCCAGGGCTAACTGCATGAAGAACATGGTAAGATCTCCTCTGCACAAATACTGGGCATTTTACATGTTTATGGTGGTTGACTATTTAAAGCAATAAACTGGCATTCTCTATAAGCAGCATGCATAATAGACAAAAAGAAGCTTTCTGGAAGATTTTTGTCCAAGTTTTCTTTAAATATAAAGATTTTCAGAATCTGCTTAGGGACCCTGGTGGAAACTATTTTACTAACCTGACTGTAAACTGTTTAAATTTAGACTTTGACTATTCTTTTAGGTATATTGTTTTGCATATAATAGTCATAGCAATTGGTTCATTTGCACTTTACAAAGCTTCCTCTGCTCTACTAATAGACACTATAAATAATTTAGAGCAACACTGGGTACATGGACTTGTGTGTTTTCCCCTTGGAAAATAATATTCTAGTTTTCTCCCTTACACACACTCACCTCATTGCAGATATGGTGGTTATATTATGCAGTCAATATTTCACCTGAAATCTGAAAGCAAGCAATTTTAAATAGGTTAGCAAATCTGCACACAGATATGCCATGTGTTCTTCCACTTGTGAATGGGAGAAACCATTTAGGTGAATCTATCATCCTTGAAGTCCTCACACTGCTGTTAACTAGTTTTTTGAGACCCATAAGACTAGATGGGACTAGAGAAGATCACCTGGACTGTCATCCTGTGTAGCAGTCGCTGTTGTGTTCCATTGAATTCTAGCAATGCATGACCTGGGCGGGGTAATGCAAGCAATTGTGAGTAGCACTCTTCTCCTGGTATCTATCATGAGGCAGCAGCTTTGCATCTCCTCACCACTTTGTTCCACTGGTTGACCATCCTGACTGGTAAAAATGGGTAGTTCATTTCTAGTATGAATTTGCTCTTTAACTGCTAGACATTATTTCTTGTTTCTGTCTTTCTCTGCTAGAGTAAAGAGCCCTTCTTATATTCTTTCCCTGAAGGAATCTTATTTACACTAGTTATGTTGTCTCTCAGTCAATTTCTTGGTTAACCAAGCAGAGTGAGTTCTCTAAAACATCCTTTCTGACACTATCCTGTCCAATTTTTCAGTAAATCCAAAAGAAGTATTTTCCTGTGGGGGTTTCATTCAGTGAATTAAAGGTGGTCCTCAGTCCCACAGATCTCGAGTCTTAACAGAGGCCAAGAGAGGAATGCAGAGGAAATGCATGGAGCCAGTGGGACATCAGAGCCACCATGACAAGGACCTATTTCAGAACATGAAGAGATTAACTGTTTACAAGCTTTTTGTAGGCATTTTGTAGGCATCCTGGCAAAGGAGACATTTAGTGAGGGACTTGAAGGAGGATAATGATGGAGCTTCACAGATGTTTACAGGGAGCTCCACCAAGCATAAGTAATTAGCTCTGGCAATACAGCCTTTGATGGGTGGAGGGGTCTCAGAGGGTATCTGAAGGAGGTAGCTTGGGTACCCTGAGCAGCACACAGACAGCTCTGAGACAGGACAGTGCTGCAAACACCCCCAGCCCATACCTGACAGGGTTTTTAAGAGGCAGCAGAGCCATCTCTCTGCCTGGCACTGCCTTGGTACAGTGCAGATACTCCCTGAAATGCCTGTAAATGTTATGGATAGTGATATATGGTAGCATTGTTTTATTTACTTCCCTCTGCATCTAGAAGCTTCTTGGTAATGCATTGCCTTTTCCTGGTCATATTTAAGAATGGGAAATAGCATATTGATTTTGTCGTGCCAGTGAAGAAATGTGAACCTGTCAATGTCTACATTCACTTCATCCAGCAGGCTGGTCCTCCATTTCTCTGCCAACTGTAATGTGCTTTATTGGAGAGACAGGGAAAAAAATATTTTGTACAATTAATCAACATTCAGTCTGGCTGAAACAGTTCAACAGTACGTAATAAGATGCTTTTTCTTTTTACCCAGAAATATTCCTTTCTAGTCTGAAACTAAACCATTTTGTCAGCAAGTTCTGGGCAGCTACACAGCCACAATCAGTTCAAGCTGGTATAAAATCTTAACAAATATGATTTTAAACTATATTGAGGGAATTTATTTTCTAATGAAATGCTCTGCATTTTGCATTGACCCCCATCCAGTGTATGTCTTTATGTTCAAATGTCATTGCTCACCACTCACGCTGTCTGCTGATTGTGAATTATATAAAAATTCAGCCAACAAAACCCCAGAAAAGTTTTTAAATTTCATATAAAGACCTGGGGTTCCTTGTTGTAGGTTCAATTCTTCTCTGATTTCTACATAAAAATATGATGTATCAAAAAGTACTCTTGCCCTTGCTGTGTCTGGGTATCTTTTTTGAGCTGTTGAACTATCTCTGTAGACAAAAAGAAATCTAAGGTTTTATCTGCAGAGGGTTAATTTTTGTATTCACGTGATTTTCAAACCAAATCTTAGAGACTCTTGAGACCTCCTCAGTCTTGTTTATTTGAGGATAAAGGACAGGGCCTGACTCCGAAGTCCACAACAGAAAGCCAAGAGGCAAAGGGAAGACTTCTACAAAGGCCAATCTACTGGCTGTGAAGGGGCACAGGGAGCAGCCAGAGCCAAATATATTGCTTTTGCCTTCCCTTGCAACAATCCAAACACAGCCCCTCTTCAAATGGCAGTATTTGTTATATGCATGACTTCCAGTGATCCATCAGAAATAGTCAAGAGATTGCCTGCGGGTGTTCGGCCACACTCAGAAGACCTTATGCCTTATACCTTCAGCCAGCTGTGCCTACATTTGTATGGCATGAAAATTCTACCTTTTATCCTCATCACTGAATATTTTATCAGAGCTAAATCTGAATTTGGGGTGATAAGCGAAAAATGCCAGCAACCCCTACTCTGAAAAATTCACTTTAAAGGTTTAAGTGGAGCTCTGATTTATTGGAAATTGAGGACTGGTCTGTCAGTAGGGATTTCCCAAGGTACCGGTGCATATCTTCCTCACATGTACAGTCAAATTTATGTTTTCCCTTGAAATCTAAGCTATATTTGCTCAGAGAGAGGAACTTTACATTTTGGTGTTATGCTGAGTATTTCGGGTTCCTGGACCTTGCCAGCCCATGTGGCTCCCATGAACTGAGGGACTAGAGCTAAATGAGGCAGCAAAAGGCAGGCATGTGAAGCTTTCTAAGGACAAGACAGTAGCACAGACTAGTGAACCATTTCGCTTTTAATAGAAGCAGCTTTAAAGCCAGACTGAGCTTTGAGTATGGGAAAAACAAGAGAAAGGATTTTCCCCATCTTAACTTTTCTAGCTCTGAAGATTAGACGCTTATTTTTTTGACTACACCCTCCCTCTGACTCAGAAATAATCACTGTAACTACATTATTCTATCCTTATCTTCTGAGATGCAGAGACTGATGAGAGATAACGTAAGTAATCTAACTGGCCAATACACAGTCTTCATTTTCTTAAAATAATTAAAGCAATATATTAAAATATAAAGAATGTGACTCATTAATAAGAGTGATAATATAATTGTCTCTGCATGACTGTGACACTAATCCAATCATAAATTGATTTTAGGAGAAAACAAGCAGCTATCGTTACAGCATCTTAGGTAATCAGTTACTTCTAACTTATATCTTAGTCCTGAGGAAGATTTTCTTGACTGGTATTGCCTAATTATACTTCAAAATTTTGCCTTTTAGCAGATTGTCATCCCTTTAAATCAAGAACTGCTATCTATTTAAATCAAGGGTCATTATTCTACATTTGATGATAGCAGAAAACAGTAGTAGAGAGAAATAGTAGAGAGAAAGCTCTGAACTCTTCCAGCTAGCAGAGACTTTAGCACATGGTACCACCTCCCCTCAGCTGCCACTATCATAAAACCCCTTTTGTTTTAAATGGAAATACTGCTAAGTAGAGAAAACTTGTCTATTTATCCATTTAATATTTCCCAATTCCTATCCTCTGTCCCTTCATCCATCATTTTTTGAAGTGAGCACACTGCTCACTAACTTGTCTGTACAAACACTACATACCAATTAAAACTTCTCACAAATCAAAGAGAACTTGAAGGACATGAGCACTAATGGAAGGACAATGTATAAAAAAGGCTGAAATTGAGAGTTTAGCTAAGGAATTGTAGCTCCTTACTTTAACCAGCCCAGAGGTCTGTTTTCTTTTATTTATGTCTTAGAAATATTTTATATTCCTCATGCTTTATTTTCCAGCTGGCAGAGTTAGAAACAAACCTAGTTTATCCTTGGTTTTTGTAATTTTATTTGAAACAGCTTCATATTAGACATTTTTAAGTCTGGAGCACATTATTTTTTATCATTCAAACTGAATTTATAAAGCCAAAGGAAGACATTTCAATGCATTCTGCCTATACAAACTTAACTGATTGCAGACATAAAAGTTGTAATAAGTTTTGTAAAAAGTTATTTTTAAATCAAATTCACTTTACTCAAAAATGTATTTAAAAATGAAAGCAAACCCTTTACTTTGGCATTTTAAATTATGCTCTTGTTTTCAATCAACTGTGACTTTTCCCTAAGGAAAAGTCCCAGTTTACACTGTAAGAAATACTTAAAGCTTCAGAATTTCTGAGACTAGCATGAGTTGAAGAGTCAAGTAGGTACGAATTATTTCCTTTTTGGAGACTAACTTGCAAGAATTTTGTCCCTTTTTTGCCACTTTCAGGAGAGTCTTTTTCCTCTCTACTTTTATTAAGAAGAAAAAGATCCTTGAAAACCCCAATAAAGAGGATGCCAGCAGCAAGACAGAAAGCAAAACGTACTGTGAAAACTGTATAAAAAAGCAAAACAGCAGAGAAACATTATTATTTACTTCCCTTAGCAGGAAATTAAGCCTGGAGTGTTAAACTGCTTTTGCTATGCTCAGTCCCATTGGTTTCATCAACACTTGGTCAGAGGGCAAACCAAGCAAGCAAGAGGAAACCACCAAGAAAATTCTACAGTAGAGAATTGCCACTTCCCTACAGAGGATGACTAGTTAGTTAAGCTGATGATGACAAGACTGCAAAGTTTGTGTACAGATCCCTCATATTTATTCTCAAAAAGAGGGAAAGGACTGCTAATGTCACTATTAGTCTCTCCCCATGTCCCCAGTAAAGTATGTAACATTGCAAATCTTCTCCTTGGATGGATTTGTTTTTTCCAGGATCATACCATTTTACTAAATGCAGTCAAGAATTTGAAGTTCACAAACCAATGTTTAAAAAATCACAGTCTTACTTTGCTCTATGATTAGGGCTGTGTGAGGGTTAAAATAAATATACTTCATTTGAAGACAGGAAAAAATATATTAATTTTTAAGCTTCTTCCATGCAGCACTTGAAATTTTTGCCTACAGAAAGACTTCCTCAGGTATATTTAGTTTAAAATGTACTATGTGCTCACTGGGGAAAATTTGCACAGCCTAATAGAACTTTCTCTATTCAGTTCTCATATTCTTCTTTCTATATTGACAACTCAATATGCATATATTTTGCTATTTCTTTAAATGGACTCTCTTGTTACATTACTATTCTTTCTACCTGTATTTCAAAACTCTCAGGAAACAAATTCTTGAGAAAAAACAATTTGCTAATATAAAATTCAACTTCCATTTTCAAAGACTGCTTTTACCATTCTTCACTGTTACAAAATTTGCTATTTTTTTTAAACATCCATATGATTTCATAATTTCTATGCCGGCAGTTCACAGGCTATATAAATCTACAAGATAATTGTAGAATAAATGATATAACTGCATGTAATATCACTCTACATTCTGTATACATCTGCAGCTAAAAATTACAATATAATTACATAGACATAAATGTTTCATTATCTAGCAATTATAGCATAATTGTTACTGTTTCTTGCATGGAAGATGTATGGAAGAATGTTTTGGTACTTTCAGCACTGTGAATCTGTCTTTATGTGAATTATCATTGTTTGGGAGTTTTGAAGTAAAAAAGATGATAACTTCATGAAGAGTAAACTGACAGCAAACTGCATGAATGTGTGTAAGGGAGAAGTCAGGGTGTCAAGAGGAGGTTTCCAGGCTCTTTTCAGGAATAAGAGAAGAGGCAATGGGCAGAAACTGAAGCACAGGAAGTTCCACCTGTGTATGAGAAAGAACTTCTTTACTGTGTGAGTGACTGAGCACTGGAACAGATTGCCCAGAGAGGTTGTCTAGATGCAATCCTGTGCCATGTGCTCTGGTAAGACCTTGCTTGAGCAGAGAGGTTGGGCCAGATGACCCACTGTGGTCCCTTCCAACCTGATCCATTCTGTGACTCTGTGATAACTATGACCCGCACTGGTCATCTTTTTTTTTTTTGTTTTTCAATTACCCCCCACATCTAAATTGTGAATGTAAATTAGGTTGGTTTTAAGCTTGTAGTTAAGAAAAACCCTACCTTCAAAGTAGTTAGGATAAGGTGCTCATTAAAGTTATTTTCTCCAAACTAAATTCATTCCAATGAACAGCAAATATTTGTCAAACAATTTCATTGGAATCAATTCAAGCAACAGTTCCGTACCATAATAGGTTGCCAAATTCCACTTTCTCATACTTTTACTTTGCATTCACTCCTTTGTCTGTTGATACTAATATAAATATATATAAAAGTATTTCTTACACCATAAAGCTATCTTGGTATTAGTCAGTAAAGTATGCTTCTGCAGAGAAAGTTAAATATGATTTTTCATTTGTCCTAACTAAATTCCAGATTTCTCTCTTAACATGTTGCTGAGGCCAAGATCTTGGGGCTGATCTTACCAGTATTCTCCTCATCACCAGAAGACAAAGTTCTGAAATTCCTCAAACAAGGCGGGGATTGAAATAAAGTCTCTCTGAAGCTTTATAGCTTTTCTCAGTCAGTTTAACAGAGTAGTATTTAAAATAGGCAGCTGTACCACCACCTGCAGATATAACATTAAAAGAAAACAGTGAGTCCATGTTATCATTTCCTACCAATTAACTGTAACTGCATTAGACATTTATTGGATTTGTCTAGTAAACAGTGTAGATATCTTTAAAAGCTTGTGACAATATTCTAAAAATTCTCCCAAGTTATTAAATCAGATCTAGATGCTTGAGAAGTCCTTGGTATTTTTGGTACACATAATATTTGACCAATTATACTCATATATATACTCAGAGTACATAATTTCTGAGACAGAGTTCTCTCCAGTCACTGTCTATAATTACAGCATAGTATCAGGAGTAAAGGTTAAAAAGAAGAGTGACTTGAGAAACATTACAATAGAAGAGGAATAATTGGACAATGTAGAGCATGAATTTTACAATCTAAAGAGGCTGAAACTCTCCAGGACTGTAACAGATAACTGAAAAGGTTCAAGCAAGATAATTTCGTCTTTATGAAGCCAAGAGGAAACACTGAAAAGAAAAATGGGATAAGGCAGGTTTTCTCATTTTAACATTGCAGAATATGAGCTTAATTTAAAAATCAACAGTTGAATGAGAAAGGCCAAGCTGGTTAACATATTATGTTACTGAAATTTAGCAAGCATTTTAATTCAATAATAGATTCATGTAGTACATATTTGAGAGTATTAAGACAAATAGACTCTTCTGAAATCTTCAACAAATCCTTAACCTCAAATTAGAATGTGACAGGTATCAGATACCTGTCAAAAACTGTAAAAAATGCACAATAAATAAAAAGAAGAGCATTGGATTTACTTCTTGGATTAGATTTAGAAAAAGAATATGATAATGCCAGGGTGCATAAGAAAGAGATAAGTTTATAGTATTGGAGTGACGGTAGGGGAAATTTCTTGCCAGTATGTCTCAGACCATAGAAATGACCAGAGCAAATAAAAAAGCTAAAGAGATGTCAACACAAAACCTAATCAAGACAAGAGAACAAGAAGCATAATGAAATAAAATACAGCCTTTCAGAAGAACATTATATACAAGGAAAGCTAAAATTTGACATGTCAAATCTGAAACTTCCTAAGGGAAAAAAAAATCACTTTTAGAAAAGGAGATGTGAGAATAGTGGATATTTCAACAGTCTTTAGTTACTCTGAAAATGAGAGAACTCATTCCATATGTTTTCGTTGCTTAACACATATCATGTTTCTTTGCTTAGTGTTATATCTAAAAATGTAGAAAATATTTGAAAGTTAAAAGTCTTATTTACAAGTGTGGGCAAGAAACATTCAGATAAGTCACAAGATGAATGCTCCCTATTGAGGGAAAATAAAGGCAAAACCAAATCTTGCAAAGACAGACTTTGAACTGTTGCAGAGATGCAACACACATTGCAGGGCTGGAAGTGTATCAGACCTTAAATCTCACTGAGAGGGATTGTAGTGCAGAGGCAGAAGGCTGAGATGAAAAGTAGAAATGACAAAGTAGGACTAAGTGGAACTACAGAAAAGTAAATGTGTTATAACAGCGTTTAGGGGTGGGATAGCCACAAAAGCAGAGCCACGGCACCCCATCCAACACAATTTAAAGTTTATTTACTAGCCAGGATGACTGTAGAGGTGAGTAGCAGTTTCTGTTGAACAGCCCACACCACTCCTACACCTGCTGTACACCTACATCCCCACCAGGCACTGCCTTGGCTCCAGCTTGGGCATCATGGTGCTCTCAGAGCTGCAGGACTCCCCACAGATGGACAAAGTGCCTGAGCCTGGCTGGTGTCCTGGATTTCACACAGTGCTTTCTCACTGCTCTTCCGAAGGCTAGCTAGGAATAGAAAGAATGATAACAAAGGCTTGTGACTGACCCAGACAGTCCAAGACAGCTGACTGTGATTGGCCATTAATTAGAAACAACCACATGAGACCAATTACAGATCAACCTGTTGCATTCCTCAGCAGCAGATAATCATTGTTTGCATTTTGTTTCTGAGGCCTCTTGGTTTCTCAAGAGAAAAAATCCTAAGGAAAGGATTTTTCATAAAACATGTCTGTGACAGGGTTTCTCTTGCCTTCTGACCTGCCACCCTAAATGTATCACAAAGATGCAGAGTTCTTAAGAACAACTTTGTGTTTCTTGGTTTCTTCCCCATGCACACTTACTACATTAAAGGTGGGCAGATGTAATTCTGACTTCCAAATAAGGCTCCCCTATAAAATTATTTGTATTTACCCAGAATATGCCATAATCACCTAATATTACATAAGAGTTGAACAGATTGCTCAAGGTCTCACTTAAGGGATTCATGCTTTCAGGTAGGCTTTGACACATTACAAAAAGGAAAAAAAAAAGCAAACTCTTGACAAGCTGAGAATTTATATAAATAAAATTCTAGTATAATAGTGACAGTTTCAAAAAGAGGCATTCACATCAGAATGAGACTCAAAAATGTTATTCATATTGCATATAGGAGCAAAGAAACATTATAAATCATCCACAGTTCAAATAGACATTTTTCTGTGCGCTTGAAAATACATATTGATTTTGGATTATGATCCCTACT
The DNA here is from genome assembly GCF_028551555.1 of Melozone crissalis. Classification (NCBI taxonomy): domain Eukaryota; kingdom Metazoa; phylum Chordata; class Aves; order Passeriformes; family Passerellidae; genus Melozone; species Melozone crissalis. The sequence goes on along the minus strand of NW_026535782.1, from coordinate 28,340,472 downwards.
TAGCTGAAGAATAAAGAACAAAAAACCACTGCCATTACAAATTTGGTTTCATGCACAAATCAATATTTGCAAGATATGACACAAGCCACAGTAAGAACATGTAAGAAGCAAGTTATAAAATTTGCAAAGATTTATTATTTTTGGTATACTTTTCCAGGTCCAAGACAGACACAGTCAAATTGTACAAAAAAAAAGACTATCAAAATAACTTGAAGTATTTTTTAAAGCCTGCTTTACTTGTTTGTTCTGCACTGGGTCCTGGTAAATTATAGGACAGTACCTCTTGAATCTAAATTCTTAACAGCCTTATGTTTAGAAAGTGAGAGGAAAGATTTAGATAAATGCTATTATAAGCAGAAGCATTGTCAATTCCTTTTAAGCATAATGAAAAGAGAAGACTAATACGTTAAATCTGCAATGGCAGAGCCATTTAACAATACGAACTCAAATATCTAAAATGTGGACTTTTTCCCTATGAAGATGCCCCTATTTGTTAAAAAGGTTAAACACCAGTGACTGATACAAAAGTAAAACATGAAAAACAGAGCCAACATGAAGAAGTTCAGGCAGAAGAGTAGTTTGAGGACTAGGTTTTCCAAAGGAAAGTTCTAAACAGAGCAGTGCAGTGACTGAGAATAGCTCTGTACAGCCTGCAATATGTGCAGCACATCAGAGATCTGAAAGATATAAGGTACCATCTAAAAGACTGACTGAAAACACAGGTGCATATTGTGTTATATATTATTTATACACTGTATATTTTATGTTACATGCGTAACATAACATATACAGTATGGATTTCTTTCCACACGGTATCTGTTATGCGTGGATTATATGTGTGGATTTCTTTCCTCTATAAGTAGTGTCTTTTTCGAATTTTCTGCAATATAGCAATTTTTAGTAATTAATATAAAATCAAATAAATTTAAAAAGAAATATAATTAATTTACTGTAACTGCTATAAAATAATTCAAGAGAATCAAAATAGGTGTCAAAAATACACAGAGCAGAAATTCAGATCCCTGAAATAATTGTCAGGCTACATCTAAATCGAACTGAAGAGATGCATCACAACAAAACCCTGCCAGCACCCATGATGTGCAACCATCATCTCCAAGAATTTTGTCTTCACAGCACACCACCTCCTACAGATGAGATTGAGCAGAGAAAAGGTGGCATGAATGGACAAAAAATGGAGAGAAAGGCTGATGTAAGAGCAAATGAAATACTTTTTATTTGTTCAGTTGCTCCAGATGATGTCCTGAACTTCTGGCTTTGAGCATTTTGATGCTAAAACAGACTGAAAATCTAAATTTCACCTTCAGAATTCACGGACCTTCAACCAGTACTTCCTAACTGAGGTTCTCTAGGTCACTCCGGAGAAGCCCACCTTTCCCAGTGTCTATGGAAGGTGCTGAAAAGCCTGATGATTTAATTTTTTAAGCTAAGCATAGAGCAAGCTGCACATTATGTCCTTAGTTACTGAATTATTTTTCAGTAGTACTGAACTCACAGTCGAAGAGATCGAGAGTTTGGAAACTCCACATAGTATAAATTATCTGCTGACAAGCTCAGGTTTAGTTAAGTACAAGCAAGAGTGCTATGTACAATGTTGGATCTGTAGAGGGTCTTCAGCTTTTACACACTGCTACCTCCCAAAAGTAAGGACCATTCCAATAGCCATACACAAAGTGGGAGTTTTTTAATCCTTTAAAAAGCTCCATTGTAAGGCCTAAAATTGTTCAGAAATGTTTTTCATTTAAGCAAATTCTAGTGCCTGTCACTATGATTTAAGGTCTTCCACAAATCTCTCACATAATATATGCCTGCCTAAATTACTGTGGACCTAATTTTAGATAAAATGCTATAGCAAGTGTTCAATAAATGCATGAGTAAGCAAAGAAAAGCAAAACAGGTATTTAACATTTGTGACTGGTGGTATCTTTCCAAAATATTTGAATAAAAGTACATTGGGTTTCTTAATTAAGTTCCGTACTAAAAATGAATGTTCAGTCATCATGTCTCTAAAAGGTTTGTCTTTGTATTACCATCGGCTAAAAAAACAACCTAATGCCAATCAATGCCAGATGAATTTCTTTACAAAACATTTTCTTATCCCTTGGCTGGTAAGTAGGAGGAGAATCTTCAGGATGAACATATATTTAAGTCAAGATTATTTTGTTGCCAGAAAAAACCATCAAATTAGAAAGATGCTCTGTAAGAAAAAGGTATAGAAAATGCCATAGTGATTTGTGTTGCAATTGTACGTGTGAGGTCTGCTTTTCTTTTTGCTAATAAAAATTAGAGGGAATTTTTCCATGAAAACTGTGTTTTTCAGTGTATTCTGTTAACTTAAAAATTGCAGCAAAAATAAAATACCCTGGCAATAAATCTTTTAATCTGAGAATGGAGAGAAAAAACTAAGCAAGTGCAAGTGTAATTGAACTTTGAGATTTTTGCACACTTTTAGGTTCCCTGCGCTGTCACCTTAAGTTAGCGGATCAAATATTCAGCCTAAGGCTCCTATGGCATAGGACAAGTTCCTGGACCAAGTACATATGCCCTAACAGGTGACTATAAAGGGCCCCTTGCTTTAGTTACTGGGTCACAGATGGATACTATTTCCGTTATTTTCATTGTCAGTTTAATTTAATGTTTTATTTTATTCAGTCAGAACCATAAGAATCACGTAATTTCTACTGGAAATCACACAACATCCAGCCTTATCTAACTTTCACCAACCCCTGAAAATGGGTTTGTAGAACTATGATTCTTCTTCACCAAATCCCTTTGAAATCAATGGGATTTTCAGAGCAGAGTGACTGACAGATGGGGCCCTTAATCGATAGAGACGAGTAATTTTGATTACAGATTAAAGCAAAAACATTGCATGTCATAAGGCAAACAGTATTTAATACTCTGCAGAAGACATTTTTCCAAGTATTAAATGTACCTAAAAATCAATTAAAATAAATAAAACAGCCCTCTCTAAATAAGCAACCGCAGCATTACTATCTAAGCCATGTCTTTCATTTGGCTGAGCTGAACTGCAGTTCAGCTCACATTGTACAAACACAGATGGGTTGCAGCAGTGACACAAACCTCGCCTTGTAGCTCCTTATCATGAGCTGGATTCTGATCATTATCAATTTAAATCTCCTGAAAGCTGCTGTGATTCTGGTTGTCAGTGACAGCACAGCTTCAAGTGGCAGCTCTGGATTGGCAAGGCTGGTGGAAGATGTGTCTGTGGCCTTTCAGCCTGTCTTGCAATGACAGCAGTGGACGAGGAGGGCAATGGCTCAGCAAGGGACAAGTGGGCACTGCACTAAAAGAAGATTGGTTTTATCCATACTTTGTCGTCACAGTGCCTCTGAAAATATCCCTGGTGCCAGATGGTGTCTCAACAATATTATCTTTCCTTTTTATCATCCTCCTGGGTGTCCTGAGTGCAGTCCAGCGGGGATGCAACAGAAATGCTTTCACTGAAAAAATACCTCTAGTAATGTAGATGACCAACAACATTGCTTGGGGTAGATCAGCTCAGGGAACTCACACCTCACAGTGCCATGGGAAATGTCATCTCCCAGTGACTCACTCATGGATCCTCCCGAGCTGTAAGGGTCATATCCAAATTCATCACACCTGACCAGTCTTCAGTAGTCTTCCAGCTTAAAAAAATATTGCTTGCACATATTGAAAGATACAATTTGTAACCACTTGTAGTCATTCAGCTGGAAATTCCTATTCCACCACAAGAGGAATGGAGATCCCAGTCTGGGTGATCAGTGATATATAGCTCGTTTTCTAAAAATAGAGAGATGTCAAATTCACAAAAAGCAGCCTGCTGTTCTTTATTTTATTTTGTTAATAAAACATTGAGACTAATGAGGAATATTGCCTCTCACACATATATTTACCATGTTTATGGTGGACCAGAAAGCGTGCCTCCTGGGTACATTACATCTCTACAGTATTTCCCAAGGATGTATATCAGGTTGCACGAGCGTTGTTCAGCTGCACAAACCCTCCAATTACAGCAATCATTTGCTTGTGAATTTCAGTCTGCTGTGCAATTATTTGTAAAAAACATCTTTCCAAGCTCCTGGGAGACAGACAGCACTACCAAATTCCGGATCAAGGTCAGGTGTCCCTGCCAGACCAATGGAAGCTTCTGATTTGATTGTACAATCAAATCAGACTTTCACTTCTTGGAAATAGCTGATGTGTGAGTTAATAAATGTGGGAATAAACCCATGATCCCACCAGGAAAATAAGGGATGTGCATCCATAACACGGTAGCCTACAGAATTGTGGATGAAGGTTCAGTGCCCCTGATCCTTTATCCAAGCCCTGGGAATTTCAGAGAAACTCTCATCCCAGACTGTGATTGATGGGGAGCTGAAGCAATTGGGACTTTCACCTTGACTAAGCTTTGGAATAATGTTATAGGAGCAACAGAGAATACTGGCACATACTTTTTATGGAGTTCTGTGCTCTATACATGCAAGGATTGCACGTGAAACAGAAAAATAGGAGGAAATATAAGTAATATTTGGTTCGTGGATCAGTCATTCTTCTCCTGGAAGCAAGCATAACTGAAGTTTTCCATGAGCATGCCAGCAGCCTGCAATGCAGGTGCTGGTGGGAACTTCTAGACCAGGTGTTTTCCCAAGGGAGGCCTCAGGGAACAACATAAGGGCAGCATGGCACCCATGTTCAATCCCACCTGCACGGGAGCTGATCAAGGCACTTCATGATCAGTGTGTGCTGGTGTCACAGAACACTGTCAGCACAGCCATAGGGAGAGGACCATAATGAGCACTCATATAAGAAAAGACTTTCTCTGGCAAGATAATCAGATCCCCCTTGGGTAGTTGGGATCTAATTCATCACTCCCAGCTGCTCTACCTTTCTAACAGAACAGCTTTAGTTTGAAACAAATTAATTCCGCATGGAAAACCAGTGCAATACCAAAATCAATCAAGTGCTCTGTATTTACATAAAGACCAATATCCTCAGCCAACACAAACTGGAGTGATTCTGCTGAAGCCAGTGGAGTTGCACTGATTTACACTAGCTCAGACTCTGCTCTAATATTTTAGAAATAATGATCTAAAGCCTCAGATAACCTATGCCAGAACAACTCCATCAAATTTATACACTGGCTGAGAACATGACCTTTTATTGAAATGAGAATGTTAGAATTCCCCTTTGGTTTGTTTAAAACATTGAAAAACAGTAACCAGGTTGTTGATTGGTATGCCCTAACCCAGAGGCACACTAGTTCAGATGCTGTGTGCTACATGGCTGCAGTTTTTATGCCATCACTGCAAAAGTATTTCAGAGCAGTGACAGAATGGGTAGTAAGGAGGTAAATCTGCCCTGTGGCTGTCCTTCATTGCAGATACATTTCTCACTTGTCCAAATTTCAGAGAGAATACTGCACATGGTTTTGCCTTCTGGAGCATGAGTCTCCCTTTTTGTCAGTTTGTTTTTCTCTTTAGATTCAATAAATGTTTCTTATGGCTCAGGTGCTTAATAGAGGATAGGGAAAAAGAAATGTGCAAATATGGAATTGAAGGTTCAGTGACATTCATAAGCTTTTGACATTTTTGATTCTCTCTCTTTGTCAGGTTAGTTTCTGAGCCGAAGATACTTTATGGCAGAAGCAGATTCACAAGCACTTTTTCAAATGCTGTAGGTGAACTGCATTTGCACAGAAACGGAAGAATTATTCATCAACTGTCCAGCCCATTTTTTTCCACTCTGTACTCCTTAAATCTCTATGTGTTGTGATGGCTGTTATTACTGAATTAGTGCATTGTCTTAACAGTACAGAAATTTTTTCCATGTTTACAAAAAGCATAAAATTTCTGGCATACTATCTGCATAAGTTTGTGCATGAGGATAAATTTAGACTGCGGAATCATGGAATCAAAAAATGTTTTGGAAGGTACCTTTAAAGGCCCTCTAGTCTAATCCCCTGCAATGACCAGGGACGTCTTCACTTGGATAAGGCTGCTCAGGGCCCCATCCAGCCTGGTCTTGAATGTTTGCAGGGATGGTACATCTACCATGTCTGGGCAAACTGTTCCAGTGTTCTATCACACTCAACAAAAAAAATCTTGGTTATATCTAGTCTTTACTTTAAAAATAAATGACTGATAACACAGTTTGATTCTTTTGATCCCAATGAGATTACTTATATGAGTAAATTAATTCATAAATTTTCAGGTATTTCACTTTAATCTCAAAAGTGAAATGCTGACCTGTTAGAGTCAAATAAAATATTTGAAAGATTGATTTTCATTATAATTTTAGCCCAGTGGCAACAAACAGAGGGATAGGTACAGATGACAGATGTGCTAAACAATGTAAATGAAAAAGGCAATAAGACAATAAATTCAGTCATTCAGCTGAAGCACATGATTGTTATGATGATCCAGTTAAATTCAGTTAAATGTTCCACCATGGTTTTCCTTTTTAAGTAAATATGCATTTCAGCAGAACAATAGGAGAATATACAGGAGGCAGAAGAGTCCATAGTAAGGACTTTCTAAGTCCATCATATAATACAGGGATTTCTAAGAACACCTGCAGCCAGAAAGAAGTCAATACCAATAAAAGGGAAGGAATTCTAAGAATAAAAAAGCATGTTCAAAATTACTTTAAAAATTACTTAAAAGGAGCAATTAACAGCAAGGACCTTGCTTATGTATGTCAGGGAAATTGGAGTCACTCTGCCAGTTTTAGTCAAACCGTACTGATTAATCAACAGAGAGCAACCTAATGGTTAAAAAATTTTAATTTTTTCCTGGCTCTGAGGGATGTACTTGAATGATTGTTTTAGTACCTAGGATTTTTGATGCATTTGAAATTAGAGTTGACAGAATAGAGCTGGAAGATGTTTTTGGAAGAATAAGTAACACAGCCCATATTTTGATTCAAGAGGCTTAAAAAATCAGGTACAGTACCTTTTACTTTTGTTCTCGGGAGAAGAAATAGACAAGGCATTAAAATCTCAAACCTTCAAAGCTAATGAATGTCTGTCCTGTCCTCACAGTTTGACCTAACTTTACATATCTACACTTCATACTTAAGTGTAAACTGGTAGCAATTTTATCTATATTGAGTCTGCATAATGTAAATCTGTGATTGCCGCATGTTGCATTCCAATTTATCTTGATTCAGTGAGACACAACATATGGCCATATTACGCATTAACTTCTGCAAAACTATGCTACTGGGAAGATACATTGCATGAGAATTGTTAGTGTCCTATCGCAGTCCACCACAAGTCATATCAAGTACCTTCTGCCTGATGGTCTGACACACAGATGGATCTTGGTATCAGCTTGCAATCCATTTGTTAATCAAGCCATATAAGCCATGAGAGGTGTATGCAGTAGGTTTTGCTCTATACTACCAGGGGTAGCAATGGGGGAAAAGAATCTTCAAAAAGATAAAAGGAAAGCTACAAACAACAAAGCAAATTGTTTTGATATGCACATTTTTAAGTACTCCATTTTCCTTTTTTATCTTTTCACAGTGCTTGAATGTACATTTTTCTTTTTTTTTCTCTCTCTCTCTAGTTGGCGTCACCTTAGTTTGAAATTATTGTTTTCTTCCTGTCTTTGCAGCTTTCCCAAGTAGACTGTAAATCAAAAGAAGACCAGGCTGAACTCTTCCCCTTTTTAAACCCAAAGGGCACTAAGTGAAAATTTTCAATTACAAGTACTTTGGCTACAGCCTTCAATCCAGTCCCACTGCAAGTATTTTTACCAAGAGAAATTTGTTATTAAGGAGAGAAATATGCCTCTAATCACTTGATGGAAGCATGTTGTTGACACTAACAAGGTCTTGATCTAGAGACCTTAGATTTTTCAAAGGTAAGCCAAAGTTTTGAACCTGGAAAAAACATGTTTTTCCCTGGTAAAAGTGTTAGGAGAGACAGCCATGTGAGTCATGACTTAGCATAACCTCACTGTCCTGTCTGTGCTGTGCACAGCTTATTGGTGCAGGAAAAAGCTCAACTCCATATAAAATAACCCTCCCCCAAAACCTGCAGTTATGATGAAGTGAGAAAGGCAAATAAAAGGAAAAAATTGATCAATATACCAAAATCAAAAATACTACTGCCCATCATCATGGAAATTGTAGGAAAAAAAAGTGAAAAAAATTAAGAAATCATTTATTTGATTATTATTTTGATGGAGTATTTATAAAATAAAAAATTTAATACAAAAAAAAAATCACTCAAGGTATAATAATAATTTTATTTCATAAGGAAGAAAAATAATTTTTAATTGATGCCCATCTTAGATGGTTGTTTTATATTGATATGCATGGGCTTGTCATTTTCTGCTCTTAATGAGTGTAACCTAAAGTTTACTTCAAGTTAGAACAAAAAAGGAACAATCATGGCTTTTCCCAGTGCTAGTTTACTACACTTAAAGTGTGTCTCACATACATGATTAGTAGAAAACTACATTTTTTACCCTAATAAGCACTAGTTTTTGTGTAATTAAAATTGTCCAGATTTTGAATCTTAGTCATATAGTGCCTCTAGCACAAACCAGATCTCTAGTCCTGCCAACATATGCCCATACCTCACTTTACATAACCTCACATATGTCTAAATTTACATAGCAAATCTGTGCCACCGAGCACAATTTTTCTGAGAGAAAGATGAAAATTGTTCATCAGTGTTTGGGGAACCATGGATTCCTCAGGATTAATCCAAGAACAATTCAACAATAACTGTAAGACATCTGAAAAGCAGAACACTATTTTTAGAAAAGCATGCCTGAGCTTTTGAGCAAATGTAAGGCTCAGAGAATCTTATCTCGTAAAGCATTCCTGACAAAGATCATCCAACAGCATTAGGTAGAGGAGTCTGCAGGGATGAAGTGCTGTGATTACAAAAAGAAGAGGAGGAAAAGAATAAGATGGGACAAAAGAAACATCTTATGTGTGGCAAATTGTTTGGAAGCAAGCCATCTTTTTCTTGCTGTCACCACTAGAATAAATTCAAGATGCTTTCATCTGTAACGGTGTTTCCAAGTCTGCAAAATAGAATTTCCCCACGCAGTTTCCAAAATTGTTGTATAGGAAAAAATTGAGAAAACAGCAACAAAACAATTATAACTGTTCAGTCTGCATTGACAAATAACAACTATCTAATTGCCATCATTCAGTTTGATCAGTACAGAGGCTTTTTAAACAAAGAGAACCAGTTTTACCACTGGCGAATGCTGGCTGTGAAATCCTACTTGCCAGGGCTATAGCTAGATGATTTATTTATGCACAGCTTGCTTGGACGAGTGCAGGTGATTTATCTGTGAAAAATTACAGATAAACATTTGGGGGTTAAATTATGGACATCACCTTTAAGGCACCTTAATCATAATTGTCTTTGTGTCTGCTGATTTTCAAAGCTACAGAGGGTTTCTGATGAGTATCATGGGAAGCCACATTTTCATGCTATTTCCACCTCTAACGTTCTTTTGTGTTTGGGACAACAGACAAATTGTCTGTCAAGACAGCATACCTGGAGAGACATGCCCTTCTGCAAAGTGTATTATATCCTCTTAGGTCAGCAGTAGCCAAAAGTCTTTAGCATCCAAAGGTTTATGATGAAAGAAAGGTTTAATATTAAAGAAATCTGTATCTCAGAGTCAAATCCTAAAAGATGGCTATCCACACAATAAAAATCATTGATCCTGAATATCCTGTAATAGCTGAAGCATAGATACTTAATTTTTTTTTCAATCTGCCTTTTTCAACTGTCAGTACTGTTGTGATCATTGTTTTCATGAGCCAGATACACCTCAAAATAGAAGATAAAGAAACATGCTGAATATGTTCCATCATTACAGACAACAAAATATTTTTGTAGATGTGTCCACAGCTAAATACATCCATTTATTATAGGTTTGATAGTTTGCTCACATTCCAGCTTTTTCTATCCTAGGTTAGTACTGGTTCAGAGAAGGTTTCAAAAAAAATATTTTAAAAGCTTAAAATTCCCTCAGAAAGAAAAAGAAAGAAAAAGTTCATTGTGCCCATAGAGCAAATTTGATTTGAATATTTAATTTGGAATATAGTGATTCAGATAGAGGCATTTGTCTTTAAAAGTCTTAGGTCCCATTCATTTTGACATTACTCATGCTTCCCTCCATTCTCTTAGGTCATGCAATGTTTCACACTTAACAATGAAAATTGTACTGCACAGCACATTAAGTTGCTTATTTTCTATTAAGTGTATTGCTTCTCTTTCAGCTGTGAAATGTTACACTCTATTTCTTCGTACGGATGGAAGAGATGCCATGAGGAAGAAAATATTGACTCTCATCTCTGCAAATGTTTTGAAACACGATCCCTTTGACAAACGTAGAACTGAACTAAAATAATAATTCTCAAAAAGAGCTAGAAGCTCAATGTCACAGATCTTTACTAAAATTAGAAATTTTATTCTTACATTTGTGCAAAATATGCACCATAAAGTTGTTGCAAAACTAGGCTTTAAAACTTACTTATTTAACTGTATTTCACTGTTCTACCATCAAGGTTCCTAAAGGTCAGAACTGACAAACATATAGGTTGTTTGCTAAAACTCTGGAAAAGTCTACTTCAATGAAATGAGAGAATTGGGCATATTGTACTATTGTATAGCTAAATGAAAAAATGTCTGTAGATAACAGTCCAACATGCTTCCTGGAAGTCTCACTGGATGGAGGAAAACTCAGTCCTTAGTTTTAAATGTATCAGACAAAAGTAGCCCCAAGGTGAGATCACACTTTTGGGTTTTGCTTCATCCCTCATTTTATAATAACACAATTGGATGCAGTGTACTAATACAGTGTACTCTAGTGTGTTCTTGGATATGTGTACTTGGCATTTCCAAAATATCTGGAGCTATCTACATGGCTTAGATACAACAATTCTTAGCTATCACCAGTTTAAAAATAGTGCCACTCTAATCACCCCCCTGCTTCCGAAAATTTATTTTAACCTCGTGATTTATGTTAGAATGATTGCCTGTGAAAACTGCTGAGCAGTAGTTTCCACAAGTTATTTCAAGTATCTTGCAAAAATCGGCACTAAATGTAAAAGATGATTACCACAAATTGTGACTTAATGATAGCCTGTCTTTAGAGCAGAAACAAAACAGGGTTTATTTGGGTGGTTCTGTCTTACAATTGTTTATACTTACAATTTTTCAATATATTTACATGGAGCAATAAAAATGAAACCTGACTTGCTGCAGTGTTCCATTTTGATTAAAAACATGGTGATTGTCATGAAATAGGAGTAACGTGAAATCAAAATGACCCTTTCAACAGACTATGGCTCTTCAGATAAAGGCAGCTTTGTTTGCATCCCTGCTTTTCACTCTAAATCTCAGTACTTTATTGTTAGCCTTCATAAGGGACCTCTTTTGAGTAAAGCGATACCCACCATCACTTATTGGTGATTTATAACCCAGGAACTTTTTCAAAACTTCTTTTCTTCATATAGAACTGACCTGAATGGAATTAAACTTCTATTTCACAGCAGCTGAAGTTTTTCACATCTGTTTTCTTTCCTGACTCTAACAAAAATAATTTCTGCAAGCATTTTTAGAAAAAATTGAGTTATGCAGACTGTCTCCTTGCTTTCCTTCTTGACAATTCTTTATTTCTTTATCATTTGTCTATAGCTCATCACTCTGAACTGATACAAAGAACTTCATAAAACCTTCAGATGAAATCCTTTTCAAAATAACTGTGTGGTTGCAAAACCTCATATTGCTATTCTTTTCCCATCCTCCACCTCCACCCTGTCCCCAAGAAATATTTCAAGCATTCTACTAAAGAATAGAGTTGGCCAGAATTTTTGGGTGAATCATTTAATTCCAGTAAAAGACAAAGTATTGAACACGAAAATTTTTTATATTTAAGAGAAAAATAATTATTTTTATAATCATACAGTATTTTATGAGACAAGCATCTATACTTAAACCAGTTCAACTGAAGATATTACAGATTTTAAGTTGATTTCCTTCACACAAAATGTACCCCAGCAGGAAATACTAGGGGAAATGCCTTTCAGCATTTTCATTAATCACTTGGAGGATGGGACAGAGTACATCCTCAACAATTTTGCAGGTGTTTCAAAACTGGGAAGAATGACTGATACACCAAAGGGTTGTGCTGTCATCTAGAATGACTTCAAAAAGCTAAAGAAATGGGCTGACAGAAACCTCATTAAATTTGTCTAGGAGAAGTGCAAAGCCCTGCACCTGAACAGGAATAACTCCACCTACCAGAACAGGCTGGGGACAGGAAGGCTTGAAAGCAACTTTGAACACCAAACCCTGGGATTCCTTGTGAACACAAAGCTGACCATGAGCCAGTGGTGCACGAAGTGTCAAAGAAGGCAAACAGCCTCCTGGACCCCATCAAGGGGAGCACTGCCAGCAGACTGAGGAAGGTGATCACTCTACTCTCATCAGCCCTGTGAGATGCACTGGAATACCGGGTTCAGACCTGAGCTCCTCAGTACATGAGAAGTATGGACCTACTGGAGAGACACTAGTCAAGGGCCTTTAGGATGACTAAGGGATGGGATCATCTCTCCTGTGAGGAAAGGCAGAGAGAACTGGAACTGCTTAGCCGGGAGAAGAGAAGGCTCAGAGCGATCATATCAATATGTGTAAATCCTGATGGGGGTGAGTAAACAATACACAGCCAGACTCTTCCCAGTGGTGCCTGGTGACAGGAGGAGGCAACGGTCACAAACTGAAATATGAGGAATTCCATTTAAACATGACAAGAAACTCTTTCTCTCATTTGGTGATTGAACACTGGCACAGATTTCCCACAGAAGTTGTGGAATCTCAAACACTGACCAGACCCTGTTCTGAACACCCTGCTCTAAATGGATCATCTTTAATTAGAAGGGTTGATCTCCAGAGTCCCATCCAGCCTCATCCATTGCATTTTGCCATGAAAATGAACCATCTTTTGTGTCCAATGCAGTAAGCTGTGTGAATGTCTCCAAACAAAGGTAAAACTTGCAAACAAAGCCCTCTTTCTTTTCATAATGACTTCTGTGTGTTTTCCCTGCTGTTCTCCAAAATTGTACTTTGTAGGAGATTCAGTTGATGAGTGTTGCCTCATCAAGAGGTGAAGATGAATCAAGAGCACGCATTTTTTCCTAAGTAACAGGTTGTTGCTTCTAACTCTTCAATGTCAGCAGAAAAATATTTAGAAAGGAGCCATGGGGCAGGGAGCTAGACCCTTTTGCTCATGTCACTCGTAGGCAATCAGTTCACCAAGAAGTTGTCATCTGAAGTCAATCCACTGGCTTTACAAAGTGCATGCAATCTCAGAATTGTTTTCTCAGATGAGGCTGCATCTAGCAAACAAATTGGAATGAAGCTTATCCACCTGTGGACCATTATAACAGCAGTGCCAATTTTGTAGGGCAAGAAACATACAGGCAATTTAATCTGTAACTAACAGACAGCCTGTTTGGCGTGGGAGAGAAAGGGAAAAAACCAAACCTAAGCAACCCAAGAGATAAGGATTAAAGTCAGAAGAATCCCATACGAAAAGATTTCCTTTTTCTGTCTCTAAGAACACAACCCATTTTTATTTCTGGTGAGGGGTTTCTTTGTGGGTTTTTTTTTTCTTTCCCCCCTTCAAGTGCTCTTTTTTCCTTACCCTATTGAGCTTGCTAAAGGGATTTCCAGTAGTGGTACAAGAGTGTGCACACTCCCTCTTTATTTGCAGGATGTCAAGGTGCATGCAGGTTTCCTTTAGGCTACCTGGAGGGAAAAGGCAATGGCCTGTGCACTAAGCAGACATCCACAGCAATACTTCAGGCCTTCATGATCCCCTTGGAGGGAAGGAAAGCTTCAGGCTCTTTCAGTCTGGAAGAGCAGAGAGGTAGATAGATTCAAGCCTCAGTAGTTCTCTGTTAAATACTATATAGGAAGGGAGATGCTCTGAGAAATGCCAATGGAAATGTAAGAAAAAGGATGAAAATCATTGGAGGAATTGCTATGAATATATATTTGTCCTGGATTACAATCCAAAATATAGCTAGCGATTGTGACATACTGACCAACAGACAGACAGACCATTTTCTATAGACAATCTACTTTCTACAGCGTGTTGCAGAAACCTTGATTAGTGTTCAGCAGTTCTGTGACCAGAATAAGTCTACAGGTATGCTTCCAAATCTTCCTCTTCAGATGTTAACCACTCTGATTTCCCTGGTGAAAAGTCTGCAAGCACTGTTTTGCAGTTATTTCTGGGTAATATGATTTATTTATAATGCAACACAGGCTGTGGTTCTTGCAGAGTGAACCAAGTAAATATATTCTATCCTGCATTAAATGGGATAAAAGAAGTATCACCTATGGCATGAGGTCTGCTTTGGCATATTGCTCTGGCACTTTTTGCACAGGAAGGACCTATTACAAATTTATCCTGTAATCCATCCAACAGAACAGGAATTTTCAATTTCTTTCCACATTCCTTGGATGTTCTCAGATGTGTGTTAAAAATATAAGGTGCATAATTGATGCAACACATAATCACATTTTACTTGTTTTGCTGGCATTTCTTATCTTATACTAACATCAAAGGACAAACATAGCTACAATGGGATAGCCAATGAGATCTTGATACTGAGCAAACTGTTCCCAGCTTGAAGAGGAATCATGAAAAGCATGCTTTACAGTGAAATCACTTCCCCACAGACTGGTGCATGGGAACCTGTTTTGAGAAGGGGATGGTTACAGGTAATACTTTTGTTAAGAGGTTCCAAATTGTTTTCATGCATTCTGATCATAAGCTTTCAAATATCTTTGTTTTCTCCATGTCTCCTTTCACTGAAGAGGACCAAATGAAATGCCCAACGATGCAGCTCAGTAGTGTTTCCATAAAAAATTATTACTTTGGAATGAAATAAGTCTTTTTCATTTCCATTCCCTATCTGCTTTCAAATGAGCAAAAAGTTCTTCCTCTGAGATGCTGTAGCGTATTGTAGGATACAGATTTCCAGACTTCTGGAATGCACAACATCCCACCTACTTTGACCTGGGCTATCTCTGAATCCCATTCTTGCACCATTAGCTACCTACACCATCTCACTGTGAGTTTGCTTTATTTTTCACTGATATCTTGAACTGTTTCCAAAACACATCAAGTATTTGTCATATTGAATAACCACTCTCTTTATTATAGTCTTTCTGCTTATCATAGAATCATAGAATAATTTGGGCTGGAAAGGGCCTTAAAAATCCTATAATTCTAACACCTTCCCCCACCATGGGCGTGGATGTCACCTACTAGAGCCTGGCTCAAGGCCCCATCCAACTCAGCCTTCAACACTTCCAGAGAAAAGGCATCCACAGCTTCTCTGGGGAAACTGTTTCTGTGCCTCACCAGCCTCTGATTAAGGAACTTTTACCTAACACCTAATCTACATCTCTCCTCTTCATTTTAAAATCATTCCCCTTCATCCTATCTTGTCTTCTTCTCTCATACATTTGTTACAATCTAGGATGTGGACTGTTCAGGAAATGTTACAGGAAATATTCAACTTAAAATTTTTGGATTCAGTTGTGTGTTTTGCGGGTAGCATCCCTCATCTCACACTGGATATGTTGTTGGTATAGTTCTGTGGCAGCCTGTTTGTGTTATGCCTTTTGGTGCTTCTGGAGGCTGCTGAGGAAGCACTAACAGCAACTGAGTGAAACATTTAGGTTTTAATGGTATAGAACCTTCCTATATGCCAGACTAAATATCTGCTCAATTATGTTCCTTAACAGCTCTCTACAGTTTTAAATCAAACTATATAATTTAAAAGTAAAGTTTTGCCTGATAATAATAATTTGGAAAATACACATCTTCTTTTTGACTAATAGATACAAATTACCCATAATTTTAAACATGATATTAATACTAATATTGGTATCACAGCACTGAGATGAACTCCCTGTTCATCAAGTGTTATCATTGCAGACATCTGGCAAATTGGTTGTTAACTTCTGACACAATTGATATGCTTTTTAATATTGCAATATTCTGTTTCAGAAAAAGAGTGCCCATTTCCCATTGATGAACCATTTTAATGATTTTATGTAGAAATACAGCTAATGAAAAATAATGTCAAGGGACTTCTAAATTCAGTTTTTTATTTTCCATTCCAGCAGTACTCACTGTAATATCACAAAATTATGTCTTATGAAGACGACACACAGGTACATTTCGCTTTCTGTTTCAGACTGCCTACCATAAATAGGAAAGATTGCACTAGTACCAGGAGAATGTCCTACAATGCTTGGATTGTCCAGCAAATAGAAGCATTAAAATAATTTATTCTTTCTATTACATTTGGCACATGCATTGCCTGAGGCATTCATCTTTCACAGTTACTGTTCTCTTTTACTATGGGCATCCAAATGAGGAAATGAGATCCCTAACTTAGTTTAAATTTTAAAATCAGACTAATACTAGGCTTAAGAATATGCCTATATAGCCCACATATAAGAATATTATAAGATACTAGAAGTACAACCGAAAGCTCATATTATCACTGTCACTCCATTAGATTTCTTTCTTGAGCACCAGTATGTAGCAATTATTGCAAAATACAGTGGAATATAGTAATACATAAATGTTCATGCTTGGTCAGCTCAGTGATCTATTCAGCTCAGTATCCTGTCTTTATTAGCAGTTAATCACAGATGTTTCCAAAATATGAAGACTCTATTATCCTGTAAACTGTTTCCCAGACACCTATTTTTCCACAAGTTCTTTCATTTCAGGGGTTTGATTGTATGCTGAAGTGTGAATGCTTATGGCTCTTTTCTACTTTACCATATCTGCCACAATATGAAAAATTGTTTGACAGTCATAGATGATAGAGGTTCCAACAACTTGACTTCTCTTCAGGTGCAGGTAAGACACAGATTTTGATTTCTAATGCCAGGTTGTCCTATATTATGAAATCTTATTATAATTGGAATAATTTTAATTTTAATTCTTAATAATAATAATAATAATAATAATAATAATAATAAAATGATGTGAAAAAATTGATGGTAAAGCACAAGATGCTGGAAAGAGCTTTATGGCAGTGTGCACCAATCTGACACTGCCTGGTTACAGGTTAAATTACCTACACTCTTCTTAATAAAAGTAATTTGTTGATAGATTTTAAACATACAGATTATTTCCAATAAATATTTTGGCAATCTCAAAGCAAATGATTTTCACAATAATCAGTTTTTGTATGAAAATGCTCTAATTCTAGTATTCAGGCAAATGCACTGACTAGTATTTGTTCCACCTGTAAAAAAATTATACCATGGTTTTTCCAGCAGGTAGGTGATAATTAGCACTTTCATTTATTTCAGCCATTTCAATTGATTCCAAAATACGGTTCAGTGATCTGTTCTCTCTTGGATGAAATCCACATAGTTTCAAAATACAGACACATTTGCCACTTTCCAGTCCCACAGGATGGCAGCTGATTTTAATGAGATTTTTAAACATTTTCCTCATTGGATCCGCATTTATTCTGTTTTGGGGTATTTTCAGAACCCTGCAAAGCATTTAGTCTTCAGAACTTTCAACTTAATTTATCTTTTTGTTCTGGCATGTCTCAATAGAGAGCTTGCAAGACTCTAAACACAGACAGGAAGGAAAAAACAGCCCTGCATGATGATAAAGTCCAGCACTTTGCTGAACAGGCTTGTAAGCGCAATAAAACCTGAAACAAAGCACTCCTAGAACGTGCACAATTTGTCCATGCTCCAGGAGGCACGCACTACAGTCCCAGAGCAGTGCAAGTGGCACACTGTTCTGCACTGAAATAATGTACAAATCTCATAGCAATCTGGTGGGGATTTTGGAAAAGAGGTGGTGGGAGAGTTGTGAATAGAAAAGGAAAATCTAGTGAGGAGTAGAGAGAAAACACAATAAAGTTGCTCTTGCAACACATTATAGATGAAATCCCAATTTGGGGGGCTTGGAAGCAATTAGGTTTTGAGTGGAAATGCTCAGATTTTAAAAGTAATTTCTTAGCACACACAGAGTTGAACTGCATATGCAATTTAAATCAGTACATGACGTTTAAGCAAAATTATTTCTTTCTGGAAATATAAGGGTATGCCGTTTATTTTTATGTTAGTACTGGACAAATCCTTATTGTTAAACTCAATTTTAATAGTAACTAAAGTGTATTTTACTGTGTCATCAGTAACTAGAAGTGTGTGTGGAAATCAGTAATAAACCAATTAATTTTCTCTGCATTGAAAAGTTAATAGACAATTCTATTTTGCAAAATTCAGAAATCAAAGGTTTGTTGGTACAGGGCAAGATTATCATAGAGGTGGCTTTTTACACTTGCCATGACAGAACATAAGACTACCAAAATTAAAATGTGTACTAGATGTCATCTGTTATTCTTTTAATACCATCAACCTATCCCGCCGACTAGCAAGTCCACTAACACTAGATCTAAAATCACACATAAGCTGAAGCAAATACTCTGAAATCTAACCCATAAAAGCTATATGCAATAAATTCTATTAAGCTAAATCATGTTTCTGTGAGGATAAATATCACAACACCATGAATCTTTCACTAAACAGACATTTCAAAATTGCCAAGGAGTCAACATTCTTAATCAGCCGGGACCACATTAGGAATTGTGATACAGTTCATTACTTTTGAGATGTTGCACAGCATTAGAGACTTCCATAGGCTTAATTTGACATTAAGCCATCAAACTGTGTAAAATAAATTATAAGAAAATGAACTTCAAATACATTTACCTTCCAAACAGATCTGAATTTTGAACGCATATTTTCTTCCTGAGACTATAAAGGTAGAATATGAAAAATGCATGGTTTAATATACATTAAACAGTAAATCAACATTAACCTCTGTTTCTTCTTAGCCATTTAACTCACAATTAAGCTTTGGGAAAATAACATTTTAGTATAGCAGCTATTGCTATTGAAAAATGTTAGCACTCTTGCATATTTTTTTTTACACCAAGTTTATACTAAAAAAAGTAATATGTTCTACAATCTATTTGAAGAATTTTGTCTTTTCTGTTATCCATACTTTAAGGCTAAGAATTCAGAATGCTTCAGTCTTTATATAAATGTATCTTAGCATTTAAATTGCTTTCAAATTTTGTTTGAAAGAATTTGGAAGCCTACATTCAAGGTTTATTTTCTCTAAATTTTTAAAGTATGAACTACCTTCTGATAATGTTCAAAGCCACATTAGAGGAAGTTTTTCAGCTCAAAATGTCTCACTTCCCACCCCTGCCAAGATTCAAGAAGGGACCATCATGTCTGTCTTCTTCAGTATTCACTGAAAGACCAAAAGATACACATGGGGCATAGAGACACAGTAATGTCAAAACTACACAGCGAGGCAGCTCTAGGTGAGGAGATGTACAAAGGACAGTGAGTGAAAACAGAGCCTTCCCTAACCTCCCTGCCTGTCACAGACAGCCCCTCTGTGTATTTGGGTAAATGGTACTGCTGATATCCTGGGGAAGGGGAGCAGTGCAACCTGTTGTTCTTAAGAGATGGAAACAGATCATTGTAGTTTAGGATATGTACATAACCTGTTACCTATAAGCCTTTTAAAGTCTTTATTACCAAGCCTTTACTCCTGGATATTTTAACCCCTCACTTTTGTTTCATGCCCCGCTCCTGCAAAATTTTACAAAGCTGCGTTGAATGCTAAGCCTTGTCAGCAGCCTCAGTCAGCTCAGCGGCTCTCTGATCCAAGAAGGGAAATATATTTTTGATCCTCACAGGCCTGAGGCTTTAAGTTTACACAGTCTGAGGCAGGAATTTAATTTATGTTTCCATCTCAGCGTTGCTGTAACCAACCAAAATAAGTAATACCTGTGTATGAGTATGATATAATTAAAACATGTAACTAGCTACATTAAGTGTTAGTCCTGTATTTGAGGTGCTGAAGATTAAAAATGCCCCAAAACAAACAATCCTTCCTGCTGAGCTTGTCGAATGGGACTGATTGTGCCGTTTGTAATGAATAAAAGGGGCAAGGAAGGGTCCATTTCAGGAGATCAGCATAACACAGGACTGGCTGCCTGCAACCAGAGCTCAGGCTATTTGGTTCTGTAGAAATCTATTGCAGATCTCCCTTGCCTTCCAGTACTCTGGGATTTCACCTTCTGAATTAATGGGAATGGAATGAAAGCTAAATGTCCTGCCAGAATCACCATATTCCTATCTGTTCGTCTGACTTTCTGTAGTCTGGAAATAAATTGAAAGAGAAAATTTTTTCAGATAAAGTCTCTGAGACCTGAGGTGAAATTGTTTGCACATGATTTCTAGCTCCCCTTTTGGTGTCATTTGAAGGATAACAGACTGCTGACGTTCTCCTGAATTAATTATTTTCTCCTTTTTCTCCTCTGCAAATGAGTATTCCTTTTGAATAATGAGAATCTGCTTAGGAGCGACAATTTTTATTGCTCTTTCTGACTTGCTATGTCAATGGATACATTGTATTTAATGGAAAAGAATTCTTCACCTTCTACCAGCATTTTTCTTGGTTAGGTTTCTCAGAATGCCATGCCTGGCTTTTGGAAGAGGACTGCTCTGTTCACAGCAGGAATGAGGGGATTGGCCTTCTTTCTGTGCAAGACTCTGCCAACCCGCCACACACATTGTATTAACTTGTCAGGGAGCTGAGGTACAGCAGGATTAGGCGTGCAAACGATCTAAAGAAAGGATATGGAAACCTCTTCCAGTGTCAGCACATGTGCCAAGTCCCATGCTTAGAAAGACCAATCAGCTCTGTGAATGCAAGACTTTGCAAAATAAATGAAGTCTATCTTCTACAGAAACATATCAGGTTACCCCATGAAAATTAGTGTCAACAGCACTGCATTAGTGCAAAAAGGAGAAAAGTTAAACTAGGACATACAAACCAGAGTATATTTTATATAAAGGATGCAGAATATAAACTTCTCTGTCATTTGGTATTGGTAGGACTGGAGCTGAAAGTCTATGGCGACTTTTGGGCACCACTCTTCCAGATAAACATGCATTAATTTGAGTGGAGGTCCAGGGCAGATCAAGAGGAGCAAGTGGTAGTCTAAAAATGCAGCTTCTGAGGAAATTTTGAATAAA
This sequence comes from Melozone crissalis, assembly GCF_028551555.1. Taxonomy (NCBI): domain Eukaryota; kingdom Metazoa; phylum Chordata; class Aves; order Passeriformes; family Passerellidae; genus Melozone; species Melozone crissalis. The sequence goes on along the minus strand of NW_026535782.1, from coordinate 28,319,285 downwards.
TTTTTTCTACTTATTCTGCAAAGTAAAACTGAGGGGCTGTAGAATGATATTCAACAAATCTGTTAGAAGCTTTGAATACTAAGCAGTATTCTGGTCTCCATATCAGTGAGACAAGGACAAGACATAATTGGTGACAAGAAAGATTTTGATAAGTTTTTTGAAAGATTTCCAACTCAGAAGATTGATTAACCAAGGAACAAATCCTGTGAACTTTCCATTGCTGGAAGTTTTGAGTGCTCATATTAGACAGATATCTATCTAGTATGACACAAGTACAGGTAACTTGGAAAAATCTCTCATGTTCTATTCTAAGCATCAATTTGTTTCACCTTTCTCCCTACTGCAGTTCTATAAACTTTGAATACATAATGTAAATGAAAAAGACACAGGCTGGAGCCATAGTCCAGCAAAAAAGAATCTGAGTATTTGTACTTCATGAAGCAAAATGCGCAGGTGCTTACCAGACTTGAGTCTGACAAAAGCAGGGCAAAATAGAAGTCAAGGAGTGATGATAGCACAGCTGACAGATTGGATAACAAAGATGAGTAGCAATTCTCTTTATGTCTACTGACTCAATTATAGCTCTATTACTATCCTTGAATAAATGATTTGTTTTAAAAAAAGCCAAAGGAAATAACATGGAATAATGTGCAAAGGTGCAATGCAATAGTAATTAGGATGTGTTGTGTCTACAGTAAGACATCCAAAATACAATTAATTAAAAAGTGTTTAATTCTAAACCACAATTACAATACCATTCTCTCCACAAACAAAATTGTTTTAAACTAGCAATGGGAGATAATATCATCTTTACTTTGCATTAAAAAAATTTAAATCTATAAGACCTATTCACTTATGTGCCTTTTAAACAGAACCTTGAAAGATATATTCTTTCCTTTTAATGCCTTCTTTTGGTGCAAGCTAAAATTATCTAACTATTATAATACCAAAAAAAATACAAAGATGGTTATTGAGTAATCAATATGATAGTTTTCAAGCTGGGAAGTATTTTGCATTCTTACTTGTAGCACAAATGCTTTATTGCAAAATGACAGACATTTTTTATAGTTCTTGCAAATATGTCTGCCACAAACATAAAATGTCACTAGTCACTTACCACATTTAATTTTAGCTTGCAAAGTGGAGTTTGAAACACTAGATCTGAAATCTTTGAGTGTTAAAGGAAAGAACAATCTCTCAGTTTAAAACACCATTGTCACTTCCCTCAACAAAAACCTCAATTTAGAGTTTGAAAAAGTTTGGAAGCAGCTGAAGATTTAAATGTTACAGACAAGTCTCATCATATATTGACAGCCACTGCATAAAAAATATAGGCTATTATGCAGTAGACAGAATGTATTCTCTTTGACTACATATTATGGAATTTATTTTAAAGTATGTTCATGCAGACAGCAATCATGAAAACAAATAAAATTCAGATATTTCTAAAGGTTCTAGTTCTTTGTACTTTCTAATGCAAAGAATTCATAGATCTCAGGATTAATATTCATTGTCATCTAACATATTACTAATAGGATGCAAATGTGGTCTTACCTTTCATTTTCATAGCAACTAGTGTAAATTGCATACAATTTACATATTTATGGTATGATAATTCACATTAGAACAGTTGATGTCAAAATGCATAAATACATGTATTTTTTATGTTTAGTGATGATAGATACCTTGAAGTATTAGGTATTGACACATATCCCTTTTTACTTACTATTTGATTAGATATACTACATCACGAGGCATAGAAAGGAAAAGACAATTGTAGAGGTGTTCAAATACAGCCACTGTTAGTTTGGAACTGCTTCTGAGGTTTGTATTCAAAATATTCATCTCAGAAAGAGAGCATTCCTTCAGGAGAGATTTTAACTTTTTATAATGGGGAACAATATATCTCTGATGTCCCTGTTGCTTCCATGTATTGCAAGATACATTTAAACTATTAATGGCCTACAAAGAAATAAAAATGCCATTAAAGGGATTATGGCCAGCAGCTGGGAGGCAGTGCTACTGTTTATATTGTTCTAGCAGTGCAAAACATCCTGAAACAAGGATCTTGAGCACAGAGAAATTGCCCCAGCAAGTGTGGCAGATGCCTGGCATGAGGAGCCAGACCAAAAGCCAACCAAGGCAAGGAAAGAAGACTTTTCTGCAACCTGAAAAGAACAGTGAAGATTTACTTTGGTTCAGAAAGCTACTGATGCATTTCAGTTAGGAAAGCCTAAGGAAAAGACCAGCACACAGAAAGCACAGTGTCTGTGAAGAAGTACTTAAATTCCTTTTTTGATGTGGCATCTAACAGATCTGATTTTTCTGAGCTCATAGCATTACTTTTTCTGCCTTATTAATTGTCTTATTAATCTAACAATTTAGAGTGTTAGAAACCTTTTTGATGGCTTCTGGCAAGTCACATCAATAAAATAGAAATTACTGTGTTGTCCAGAAAAATCAGATTCATTATCTGGTGTGCAACCAGCCAATAATGGCTTACACACTCAATAGAGACATTGATTATTTATTTCAGAGTTGCACAAGCCTGGGTGCTTGGTGCTTGGTGGTATTCCACAAATAAAGGACACAACTATCAAAAACTTTTGCTATTTATACATTTTAGCAAACAAAGGAATTAGTGGCTACACACTACATAGTTCTCTTATTAATTAGTATTCTATCTTCTATTGGTTAATGATTTTCTCACCTCTCATGATAATTGGTTCACATGCTCTGTCTTTCTCTTCTTTAGAGTGGGTGGGTATCTTGGCTCAGGGGTCCATGAGTCAGCAGTCACAATCTCCCCCTGTCAGAATTACCTTTTACCCCACTGGAGCTGATTTCCACACCATTGCCAAGTTGGGTTTGTTAGTTTCTTCCATATCTTGGGAGTTCTGCCAAATGAACTTGTGGCCCATAAATTCTGAGCTTTTTGTGTCCACTATCCTTCTTTACAGCTTTTTTAACCTCCCCCTAGGTCTGAGAGCATCAAAACCTGTTCAGCCCTAAATATTAACAAGGCATTTCTACCAGCTTGTAATTTGTTTTTCTTACACATGAACATCACTCAGAGCTTGCTAGCTGCTCTAGGTTTCAGGGATTAGATCTCCCATCTTATTGATTAGTCTCGAGATTATATAAAGATCAAACACTAAAAAAAATTACTTTCTTAAGAAAATTTTACCTATTTTACATTTTGCAACAACTCCAGCCTAGGGCTCTGTGCCAAGAGATGCTTCAGTCACAGGTTCACTTTGCAGGGGACCCTCATTGCCTCATGAAAACCTGGCCCTGTCTCCTGTGCTCAGGAGGAATAGTGTCAGTCTTAAACATTAAAAGTCATGGGGCTGATCCCCAAATTAATAGCATAGTTCAGAAATCATGCAGTTTAAAAGTAAAAGTACATCTCATTCTCTACCGCCAGTTAGTAGACTCGTGGTGTCTATACACACATCTTCATGTTTTTCTGTTAGTTGTTGAGTTCCATATATTTTGTTTTGTTTTTTTTTTTTAAACAGTCGTGATAACTCTATAGCTGCTTTTTTTTTTTTAACAGCTAGGTCTCTAATAAACTTAAAGTCAAATTCTGAGCATTATGAACCTTGATTAATTCTAATTGCTGCTGCTCAAGACTCAAAACTCTCATCAAAAAAATTCCTACTCCATGTGAAAAATAACCGCAGGATTTGTCAAAAGCTTTTTTTACCTAGTGTGTATTTCAAAGAGCAGCTCAGTTCAGAAACTGTAGAAAACATATCTTTTCCCTGTGTGCATACCATGCCACTTCTACTCACTTCAGTTAAGAAAACAAGTGTCTAACACATTTAATTCCTACCAGCCCTGAAAAATTAACCCCTCTGAAACAGCTGGTGTGACTTTTTATTACCTGCGCAGTCACAAATTTTTTGCCCAGTTCTCATGGAGAGATCAAGGGAATAAAAATTAAGATGAAAGAATGGTTGCAACAAAAGATATAATCTTTTTGTGCGGTTTTTAATGGGAATGCCTTGACTTACAAGTTCAGATTGAGTTTGAAGACTCAAAGCTGGAAAAAAATCTTGTTTTTCTTCCACTTAACACAAGCACTTGCAATTTGGAATCAATTCAAAGACAATAAATGCAGAACATTATGATGTTATTTCTACAGAACTGCTTTTGCAGACTTGAACTACATTTCGAAGTCAAATTTGTCAAAACATGTCAAGAAAGTGATGAAGCACCAGTGGAGTCTGTATAGCAGAAACTGAGCATATCCTTCCATTAAGCAACCCTCACTGTCATAAACCTGCACCAACAGTCCTCCCTACCCATGGCAGCTCCTGGGCTCACTTTATCTTGACTTGATGCTCAAGAAGGGGAGTTTGGGCCAGATGACCAAGTGTGGTCCCTTCCAACCTTCCCCATTCTGTGATTCTGTGTTTCTGTGATTCTGTGAATAAAACAGCAAAGTGAGCTGAAGGCCATTTTATGAATGTCATTGCTCTGACTGTGGTAACACTAAAGGAAAGAACCCTCTATTCTCTCATATATTTGATATTATTAAGTGTACAAGAAAGACTCTGATTACAAACAAGATAGAGCTGTTTCTCTTGTTGCTTTGCTGTTTTCTAATATGTTGTCTTTTATAAGTACTGTTCTTACTGAAATAATGGTCTAAAATAAAGAATATAAAAAACCAACAGTGACAAAACCCTAGACAACAAGCACAGCAGCTATGATTGGATAACATATTTCCTTCCCATTGTGACAGAAAAGAAATATATATTGAATTAGATGCAGATTAAACTACTGACAGCTCATCACAGTTGTGCTTAACAACTGCTTAAAGAGATATTAATCAATGGTTTGAAATAATAGCTATGCATTTGAGTAAGAAGCAGACTTATAGTGTGATCTTTTTATTTACTAAATTCAAAAGGTATTTTGTTTTATTTTTATGAGAACATAACCAAAGTCACCCACATAATGAAGAGCTTAATACATTTCAAGCTTCCTTTGCTCACTTGACACAAATTAAAACTAAGATAAGTGCCATTTATCCGTCAGATTTCCTACTTCTAGAACTACTGAACTACTGAAAAAAAGCAGAAGGGGAAAATCCTTTTTATTATTAGGATGTATATTACTTTTGGGTGAAACCATGAACAAACCTGTAAATCTTCATAGAGAAATATGAAAGAAAATAATTATTTTTTCAGGCAGATTTCATAAGTATCACTTCACTGTACGTGTTGATTTTTATTTTAAAAAATATATTCCATGCAATACTAGGAACAATAAATACTAGAAATTGTTATAAAAGAGATTGCTAGTTATTCACCACCTTTTTTTCACCCTTTGTATGGGGAGAAAAGTATTGGTTTAAAGAGGAGATGGCACAGCACAACCCCTCCCAACACTTAGAAATAAAAGGCAATACCATATCTGTCTTCATAATCTCTTCAGAGAAGACAAAAATGAACAGCAGACAAGAAGATGAAGGGTTGAAGCCTTCTTAAAGATTCCATGCTGTAGGCAGGGACGGAGATGCCCTTGCCTGGAAGCTTACAGCCTGAGTGCAAGTGGGGGCACAGCTGCCTGGGTTGAGCATCACCTTCACTGGGCATCCTGTGCATAATGTGCCCTTGGGGGTCCTTGTTCTCTCCCCGTGACTGACAATAGGGAAGACAGTGTAAAGTGGGAGGAAGAAAAGCTTCTCTCACACAACATGGGGTTAAAGATTCAGTTCTGGGGCTGTGCTCGCTCAGTTGATGCAGCTGCTGTAAGCAGGGCAAATACCACGCTTCGTTCCCCTTCTGTCACGATGAGTGCCTCCTGGACAGCCCCGAGCGCAGGCTGACACCACTGCCCTCATCCACCACGGCGCCCTGGGCCCGCACGAGCCCCAGCAAGGGCTGCTCTGGCAGGGCCTGTCACCAAAGTCAGAAGTCTGGAAAACAGAAGGGTCAGAAGTCTGGTCTGAAGGGTCATCATCAGACCTCTCCTTTAGAGACATCCTAGAGATAATCACTTCTTCCTAAATCTGCCTTCATCACTTTCCCATCATGCCATCTCCCAAAGATACAAGAGTTGTATAAATTTGCTTTCATACACAGATCCAAACTTTGGACAGCTGCTACAAGTTCCTCTAGTAATATTATTTACACCACACTCAGCACTGGATGATGAAACAAAGCATAAAAGATTTCCCAGTGTTTGTTTCAGGAACAGGTTTCTCCTGGCAAGTATTCATGGCTTCTGCTTGGATTCCCTGCACCACAGATTTAAAGACTATGATATTACTATATTATATGAATACAGTTAAATATTCATACTGAATATTCTTACATCTCTAGGTAAAAGTGAATGACAATATTGACAATTTAGTTAGCATATATTTTTGAAATGATCACCCTAGCTGGTATTTTATCCTTTTACCTATTGAAGCCTACATTATCTCATGTATTTACATGACAGCAGAGAAGGGTTAGAATCTCCCAGTGAAAGTGTATGAAGGTTTTATAAATTCTACCTTGAAGTTGAAAGCAATAGTATTGTTAATTTTCAGAAAGGTTATCTGTGTGAATCAGATTAGGCTTGCTGTATTTAGCAACTGGGCTATACCACATGCTTCAGAGACAAGTTTTTCCAAATTACTATTTTCTCCAGGAGACCATTCTTTGTGGACATCCATTCTTGCAAAACAATCTAAAAACTTTGTCTCATCTCATTCCATAGTTGTCTTTGAAATTATCACACTGTGAAGATCACACAATTGCCTACAAGATACAAATGCTGGATTTGAAATACAAAGCCCAATTTGCATTGTAGGGTATTTATTTTGAAGAAAAGTTAGAAAAAAAGGGGAAAAGTGTGAAGTCTCAGGTAGCAACTGAATCTGAATATAAAAACATGACAACTCTGTAATATAGTATGTCATTTCATAGCAAGATATCACACCAGTACCCTTCTGCTGTCTGTGATAATAGAAATCATTGCACCTCTTATATTATTTAAGGCCATAACTGAGTTAAAACTTGAGAAAATGCAGTGGGAAGGAAATTGCCTGCATATGTTGATAACACATAGATCTGCTATATTTCATATTTTAAATCTTTTACAAAAGAATTTAATCATGTATCCGGAGTAAACTAACAGTTAGTATAACAGCATGTATTTTAGATTCACTCCAGAACTGTAACAAACACAAAATATAGTGCTGAGATTAAAAAAAAAAAAAAAAAAAGAAAGAAAAAAGAGAAAAAGAAAGAAAAAAAAAGAAAAAAGATAAAAAAAAGATGCATGTACCTGTGAATTAGAGTATTCTATTAATAAACGGATCCAAATGAAAAGAGTTTTTTTTTTCCTGGGTTTTGAACACACATTAAATACAAAATATGTGAAAATAGAGACAGCAAAAACATGACACCTTGCCCCATCACTGCATAGACTGAAAACTGTTTGTGAATGAGTTTAACTTCATGTAGCATGTCTGCATCTTTCTGGATGTAGTTGCACAGCAAATCATTTGTGATCCTGTTGAAACAAGCCAAGCAATGCCAAGAAGTCCAGCAGAGTCAGCACTTGCTGCTCATTACAATGGGCCAAATAGGTAGCTTTAAGCAAGTCTGCTGCATTTACATAACAGCTATTTCTTGTAGGAAAAATGAGAGGCAGCAATGAGGGTCTGGAATTTGCTTACAGGACTTTTAACAGAAATTTGGTATTAGAAATGTATGCTAAATTTATGCTTGGAGGGTGATGGACATGAAAGCCCAGTGCTCCTTCTTCCCAGTTAAATACTAAAGCCATAGGATCAGAGTTAATCTGGCAAGGCAGGCAGGCTCCCTCTCTACAATCCTTGGTTGTGGGTGCCCCACTGCATGCAGGCTGCTCAGAGGGGGAGGGACTATCAACCCCTGGCAAGCCCTGGAGCTGTGACAATTGTCTGCCCCATCTTCCTTTTTTGCAATCAACTTGTAGGTCAATTTCTTTCTACAGGAATATCCCACCTGCCTGATCACTATACAAGGGTAGCAAGCACCAGTAAAAATGATCTTCTTTGTGAATCCCAGGAGGCTGCACTCACCCTTCCTCAGAGATGGGCTCCAGTGACAGATGTTGGGTCATTCTGAACAGGCAAGTTCTTGTCTAATACTAGCTACAAGGCAATTTTCAGAGGAAGAAGTGAGGTATCTATTGAATACAAGCAATACAGGGATAGGCACTTTTTGTATAGTATCTCTTAAACCAGTTTCCAATCCTTCTGAACTTTCACCTTAAATTAATAATGCTTTAAAAACAAAGTATTTGATATCCTGGAAAATATCATGCATTTATAGTGTGTGTTTTCATAATCAACAAAGGAATAAATATACTGCTTGCACAAGATACATTTGAGCAGAATTTTCCATGGCTTTTTTTCTTTTCCTTTAATATAGTCAAGGGAAAAATAGAAAAACCAAAAAAACAACAAAACAACAGCAGCAGCAGCAGCAACAACAAACACAATACCACTCCCAAACCATCACCCGGTGAAACAAGCAAAAAGCACTTGATAAAAACAACTGGTTCTATAAACATTATGTTCACCCAAGGTTTTTGCTGGCATCTAGCCCACATCAAAGACTTTTATTCTTGGAGGTCATTACTTTGATCTTCACTCCTACCTCTTCAAAAACTTATTTTCAGAAACTTTTTGAAAATTACTCTGATTTTTACTATCAAATGTATTTGGGATCAAAGATACTAACAAAAAATTTGGGCAGGAAGTGCCATAGAGGTACACAACACACTCACAAATTTTCATGTCCCTTAGGAGCCAGGCAAAAAAAAATTCCAGAGGTGATCCATTGTGCAAACTTCTTATTTTCTCAGCTGCCTATATTAAATCTTACTTCTGGATTCATTTAATAATTTTTATAGCAGTCTACCTTCAAATTTCTTCCTTTAGAAAAGGGCAGCAGAAAATTTATGGAAAATGAAGATATGCTTAGTTCAGTTTTCTTGTATAGCAGAGGAGTTATTAGTCTTCTATAATATAAATTACAACCAGACTGAATGTTTAATTAAAAAAAAATTGCAAATGGAAAAACACTCATATGACTCTACTCCAGAGATCTTTTGATACAGAGTGTAAAATCTAAAATAAAAAGAAAATTCAATAAAGATCATAATCTTTGACCTGTTTTCACCAAATATTTCACTGTTATTACAGCTTTGTTTTGCTCTCTGAGTTTGTTTGGCAATGCGCAGAACACACATTAACCACATGGAAACTTCTGTCTTTTCAATGAAATAAACATATTTTCTTTGTTTCTCTTTCTCGCATCACTGACAACAGGCTTTTGTGTCCAACTGTGATAATGTCCTGTGTTCAGAACATACACGTCCCTGTATGAATCTAACAACAGGCAATTGACATCTTGGTGGCTTTCTTGTCCTCGATGAGGGATTAACAAACACATGCACATGCAACCCAGGCTTTAATGGACAGAAAAGCTCATTCTGATGAGCAGGGCTTTTCTACACCTGTTACATTTAATACATATGTCAGGTGCCATCTGTTGGAAAGGCTTTTTTCCCTCTTTGTGCTTTCAAAAGACACAAATAAAGTGCTAAAAAGCTCAAGCACTGCAGAGGGAAAGAAATGCCTGTTAATGACTGTCCATCAAGGCCTGGGGTTTCAACATAAAAACCACATTACGGCATAATGAGATCTAAATCAATGGATTGTTCTGTTTTCTGGCTGCTCTCATTACTCACAAAAACCACAATAAATTCACATAATTTTATTTGTGGTGACCTAATAGTGCTGTGACAAAACCCTAATTACTTGAAAATATTATTAGTTAATATTCAGTGGGGAATTGCTGTGAAAATTAGCATTTGTTTTTGAAGAAGTCTTTCTGTTCATTTTCTGATCTATTGATTGATATGAAGTCATCCTTTAATTGTGGGTAATTTTGCAAGCTATTTTCTGTTAAAATACTCCTTCATATTCATCCAACTATGTTGATGATTAGAAAACCTAAAATAAAAATTAAACCATTCTAAATCTAATTATTTTGGAATTTCTTTATGGAGTGCAACTTGTGTCTGCAAATGGATCCATTGTACACAAGCCCTTTTTTAGCTATTTCATTTCTTATTTTGAGTAGATCTAAATAAATCTCCTGTTCTTTTTCTGAAAAGCACTCTATCTAGGTAGCATTTTGAGATGTTTTCCTTCATTTGCAGCTGATCAGTGGATTCAACAATGGAAATTTACTCTGCTTTTCTACAGTCGCTTTACTGTATAGGATTTTCTTGGAGTTAGGTTTGGAATCTGGAAATGTTTTGCGTAGCAGATTACAACTGACCCCTTTTTTGTGAGATAGGGAGATTTCCAGTTGACATCCAAAACAATTGGAACAATTCTCATTACATCTTTATTCCTCCCAAAGACCCAGTTTATTGTTCCTTTTGACTTATAATGTAGTCAGGAGATTACTCGAAGGAAGTCTAAATGGAAAAATTAAGAAAACTGATTTAAAGCAATGTTTTGTTTATATACATATCAAGATACACCAAAATTATGATTATTTCTGAATGCTAATATTGTTATCAAATTGGGTTTTAACTGACTCAGCTAATGCATGAAGTCACAAAAAGTATTACAAGACCAAATTAATTTTGAAAAGTATGTGAAGAATGGTTTTGTTTTAAAATATAGTCCTTCGGGCACTTAAACATAGGCAAAAGTGAGCAATTATTCATCTTAATTTATTTTCTCATCATCTCTGAGAATATTGACTTGTATGACTGCACCCACTGATATACAGAAAAGTGGGAATACATTCAGAGTATAACTGTGGAGAATGGAGGTCTTGCAGATTGGTCTTGCAGTAATAATAGCAAACTGAAATCTACCCAGGAGTATTCCCATTCCAACTAACTACAGAATAATACTTAAACTACAGGAAATTGTTGCATATTCTTGGGTAAAACTACTTTGCTTTGTGGATGCAGCACATATAAAGTAGAGAATTGGCTCAAATAGCATATTTAGGGCTTAACTGCTGTGACAGTTGGAGACAAATAAATGAAACTTTTTAAAAATCAGGACTGTCCCTTTTGGCACATGTGGAGATCTACCTTGCCTCCTAAGATAAATGTTCTTCCAGCTTCCATTACAATTTTCTGAGCCACTATTCATGGTAAAAAATATCTGTTCTGGGTTGTCTGCTTGGATATATTATTCTGATTTAGAGTTTTGTTGTGATTTTAATGTTGGTGGACAACTGCCAAGGCTCTGCATGAGTCCTCAGAGGTACCAAAGATCCCGAGCTCAACCAGTGTTGGCAATGATGTAGGCCGCCTCTCTCCCTTGTAATTAGAGCACTTCCAAAGGAAATGGTGTACCTGTATTCTCAGCATAGCCATCCTAGGAATGTTCCAAGCCAAATTGCTAGTCCAAAGCTCTGCATCACTGTAATTTAGAATGAGAACATTCGACATTTTCTGCTAACATCGAGTCACTCTGCTGCCAAGAAAGTAAAGTTCATGGGACCAAACAGAGCCAGCAGTAAACTCCAGTGTAATGATTAGAGTAATGTCCTACTCTTCTGGGCTCTGCTCCCAGGACTTCCTCTACTATGTTTTTCTTAAAAATGTATGAGAGGATCATGCTAGTACTGGGTGAAAATAACCACTCAAGGGTGTGTTTGAAAAGAATGAAAGCAGGATGCTGCTACAAGATTAGGTTTTTTGTCTTTTTTTTCCTTAAGGTCAAAAGCTCTGCATAGTTCCTCAAAAGTAGGCATATGTGGGACTTGGGTGATGAAAAGAACTAGCTGTCTAGCATTTTCTTTCACAGGTAAATGAGAGATCTATTCCCCTGCTTTGAATGTAAGATGTGATGTCTGGAATTTTTCTCCTGCACCTTTCCAATGGCATTTATTTTAGGATGTCTGGATGCTTCTGGTATTGAGTGCTCAAAACTAGATATATGTGTGTGTCTAAGGAGACTCACTAAAAAATCCAGTAATATTTGTACGTCTCTTTGGGTGAATATTTGCAAATTAACTAAAACAAGGTCTATTAAATACTACCATCACATGAATTTGCTTTTTTTAATGTAAATTAACATAATACACTCTACTTCTCAGCAAACTGTGAGTAGACATGTTTTATTCTTAGCCAAACTGAACCGTCCAGTCTTTTGTGGAAAGCTCTGCAATTATAACCACTTATTTAGACACACTTAATTTTCTTCCTGGGCCCATGTCTACTTCTTTTCTTTTGCTGATAAAAGAAAGGAGTAGCACTCACCTCTCTGTAACCATACCAAGCTCTAAACTTACTAACCTTGTACAACTTCTAGAGACTAATAAGCATGAGACAAAAGTGTATACATATTAATTTCTACCTAAACTTACAGGATAAAAAGAAACAGTGCCCACAAAGAAAAACAAAACAGCAAAAGTCTGCACAATAAAATAAGCCAGTGTGATGCCAAATAAGGAAGGTCTTCTTCTACATTCACAAGTAGGTTTCAGTAGGCTATTTTACTATTTATGTGGTATTTATAGCTTTATACAAAATATTTTTCAAAGAGGCTTAATATAATTTTGGTTGTAGCTAAACATGTTATTTTCAAGGAGTGCTTATTTTAATCAGATGAAATTCCCTAAATATTTCTCTGTTATCACAAACCTCAAGTTGTAGGGATAACAAATGTGAATTTGTATCAGAATGAAAATCATTATTAGAAAAAATGCTTTGCTTACAACTGTGACTACAGCATATCACCATTTCAAAGTCTCTCAAACTTCTGACTTTTGTGCCTACTTTCTTTCTGACCTTTTTCTTACCAAGTGTTTTGGAATTTGGGCAAATATTTTAATTCTGATAATTCTAGAAGTCAAAATACATTTACAGGACACCATAAGTCTTTTTGCAAAATATTCTACGTCCTGAGAGTTTTCTTGAGGAACTGTTAGGTCTAGTCTATATTTTATAAATGTTGAAAACACTGACCTGTGTTCAAAACAGTTACCTTATGTTTTAAAGTTATCACATTTTAAATACACAGAAATTAGTTTTAAAAGGTGGAAAGATGAGTTGCAGGTTACAATTATTTGATATTCAGATTTGCAAAGTGAGTAAAGATAGTGGTATACAGCTTCAAACTGTTTTCTGTCTACGCATTCATTCTTATTTGAGCATAGACACATTTAACCTCTGTGACATGCTACACTTTTAACCCTGTGACTGCTTTAGCTGAGCTGAAGCCTAAACATGTCAGGATTCTCAGGACAGTAATTTTCTTACTGTGACTGAGCCATGCAGAGGCAGGGAGTCTCTCCACCAATCTCCCCTGCTCTTCTGCACTTAAAATGGCCCTTTTATGTCATCTATAATTTATATACCATATTGCTTAAGGCTTCACTCTGGCTACACTTAATTTGATGTAGTTATTTCTGAGAAAAAAAATAGAGATCATACATAGATGGAGATTCAAGCAATTTTGAGTTGGAGAGGGAGAAACTTGGACCAAAGGCCCAGTGGAATAATGATAAGATCAGAGAAGAGGCAGAGGAGTTATGATTTATTAGTTATAGAACAAATGTGTTTCTTCCTGAATAATGTTTGTATAAAGAACTGTTCTGTGCCAATGCGTTTTTTCAGTTCTTCCTTTCTACTTCTTTTGCACCACCACTTGTAAACCAAACTTGATTTCAAGAAAGGTGGAAAATCACCTTTCCCAGTAAATAGAACAACTCATTATGTCACTCGCTGCTACTTGTACACAATGGCAAATCATTAATTCAAGGGAAATAATATGTTTCATCTTAAGCATTTAGGTTGCAGAAGCATGAAGCACATTGGTGCCATTGCTGAGTATTTCAGAGACATCCTGATTGTCAGAATTACTAGAATATCTTGCAAAAACTGGTAGGTAATACATCTGGTAGACAGTGCCCCACCATGGCTAACTTATCATAAAGGTATACATCTGGTCTGTCTGTATGTTGCAAGATTCTGCTCTAGCAAACACATTGAGACAGAAGCTTCAGACACCTCCAGTAAAGATGAAGAACTTTTCTTTTAGGTTGGAGTCCTACTCCTCAGCCAGCCTTTTGCAGAACAAGTTAACTTGTCTCACTTTGAGCTCACTCTGCCACTTGGTCATTAGTTAGCTCATAGTTACCAGACACTGAATGGGGTCAATGATAGCAAGATACTAAAAAGCAGAACTCTTTTTTTTCCTGAAAAAGGTCTCCAAGGAGATGACATTTTCTGGCGGCACTCTAGCCTGAATTAAACCAAAATTTTCATTAACCATCTATTTCTGAAATATTTTCCCCCTTCTATCTATAAACCTGTAAAAGCCAGCACATATATAAATTAAGCAAGCCCTCTATGTTTTTGGTAGGAAATAATTTATGTTACTAAATATGTGTGTGAATAAATAGCCAGCTGTAAATTCAAGAACATGAACAAAGGGAGTTGTTCTATTTAACACTTGGCACAGTAACTGATAGTCAGAAAAAAACCCAACCAAACAACAAAACTAGCACAGAAAGTAGACCAGCCTGTCTCTCAATACATTGTTGTCTGCAGCCTCTCCTTCAAAGTATTAACTTTTACAGCTGCTTCCCAGACTTGGGCAGATGATTATGTATGCCCATAAGGGTGTGACTATGGACAGATCATGTATTCCTTCCTTGTGAATCCTCATCTTCAGCTGTAGCTCGTGTAGCATTATGCTTCTAGAGCTGGCGTTTTATTTTCTTGGTATTTTAGTGTCAATTTTTTCTGCCTACTTTGGGATTCATTTGCATTTACTTAATATTGTGCCTGGATATCCTGCATTGTTGAATTTTCATAAATAATTTTTCAGCTAAATTCCCTCATGTACAAATACTTGGGAGATAACTAAAGATAACAACTTCAAAGCAGAAATTTTAATTGTAAATTAATACATGAAATTTATTATCTTAAGGGGTTAGTGATACAGTACTTTAATGTTGTGCTCCCATTATCTCACCACCTAAGATCTGAATCACTCCTTGAAGTGACTATCTCCATTGTAAATAAAGGTTGCCTAAGGCAAGGAGCTACAAATGTAAGCATTTCAGTTGCATGTCAAATGTTAAATGAACACAGGATCCAGGCTTGGATCTGAGTTTGCCTCACAGATCAGAACAACATAAAATCTTTGGAGTAAAGTTATTTTGTTTTCACATAATCTTTTACCTCTTACTTGGTACATAAGTAAACCTGTAAACCACGGGCCAGCTGCCATGAGATCAATATATCAGTTCACAGAGTTAGGATGGGTCTATCTTGGCTCTTGTCCTCATCTGAGGTGAATGAAATTCATAGCAGGAGGTTTGACTGATTCACTGGCAGGAACAGCTTTGAAAATGGGTTGACACTTTTCACATTTGCCTACCAAATTCTGTAAAGTTTGTAAAAAGATGTGGAGGTAGACAGAATGTTATCAAGTTCAAGAGGACACGTAATGTCTTTTCTAACTTTATAAATTCAAATTAGATGTGATTTTCCAGTTAAAAAAAAATTGATAAATTTTACAGTGGGTTTACTAAGGGTTCATCCTCATGACTATCCTGCAGTTATGTCCCTTTAAAATTAATGAAATAAATAAAACAGAAGGTGCATTGGGAAATTAAGTCACTATGTATATGCTCCTACAAATTCTGTTGTTGTAAAACAATGATATCTGATCACAAGTCCATAAAACCACCAAACAAACAAAAAAAAACCCAAAACAAAACCATCAAAAAATCATATTGCCAATATAATTATTAGACCAACTGCTGCATTATTGTGTAACAAATTAAATCTGTATGAAATATACCTAGCAATGTCTGTGACCAAGGATAAAAATTCCTTATAAAATGAAAAATTCACAGTATTGAAAAGAAAAGTATTTAAATGAATGTATGATTAGTCTTCAGATTTTAGTTCTCAGCCAGCCTCTAGAATATATACCTAACTTAATGCATCAAGTAATATTATTGTCTTTTCAGATTCTGTCACTAAAATCTGCAATGAAATCATGGAGAACTTCAATGAAAGAAATCATGAAGTAGCCTGAATAACTGTGGCACATATTTGCCCATCTTAGATTAAATATTGGTAACTCTGCATGTCTATAAAAATACCTGAGTTCATTGTGCAGTAATAATGAGGTTGACAAGTATGAAGACACATTCACACTTTTGGAGTTCTGAATTTGCCACTTCCTCTGATGAAAGCAACACCAAACTCAAATGCATTAAATTTTCCTGAGTCAAACACACCATAGCTGCTGTCACAAATAGATCAGACTTACCATGCTATAATTATAAAGCTTGTGAAAGCTTTGAAAAGAAATATTCATATCTATAATCCTTAAGAAGCATTGCATTATCATGGAAAAGAATATTCAGGACTGTTTGAAGAGTCTTAATTCTACATACTTACTTTTAAAAAAATGTTTTACTGCTGCTGTGTTTCTTCCTTAATGAATCTCTGTTTACATTTTTAATTGCTTCAACATTTATTATTTCCTCTTTTCTGGTGCAACTCTAATCAGGAGACGTATTTAATAATGGTAAACTCTGACACCAAAATCTTTGATTCATATATGCTTTTATGTGTCCAGTCATCCTGAAGAAAAAGGGTTCAGGGTAAGGCATCCAAAATTAAATTTGCTTGTCACGTAGGCAGCCCCACACATTGGGGTATCTGAAAGAACACCAGTTAACCATGTTTATGCTCCTGATTTTAGTTCAGAGAGAGACGATTCATTCTAGTCTCTACTGTGTCTCAATGGAAACATCCACTCCTTGAATGAGAGTCTCAGAATATGAACCAGTTTTTCCTGTGTGCTGGTTTTGGGTGGGGTGAATTACTTGTCTTCACAGTGGCTGATGTGGGGCTTTGTTTTGGATTTGTGCTGAACACAGTATTGATAACATCAAGAAGCATTTGTTCTTGCTGAGCAGGACTTACACAGAGACAAGGCCTTTCCAGCTTTTTGACTGCCACACTGGCATGGAAACTGAGGGAGCCTAGGAGGCTGGGAGAACACACAGCCAGGACAGGTGACCCCAACTGACCAAAGGGATATTCCAGACCATATGCCATCATGCTTAGTGTATAGAGTAGCAGGAAGAAGGAAAAAGGGGTTGATGTTCAGTGATGATGTTTATCATCCCAAGTAACCATTCCACTTGATGGGGCTCTCCAGGAGATGGTTGAAGACCTGTCTGGAAAGCAAGGAATTGATTCTTTGTTTTAATTTGTGTAAGTGTGCAGGATCTTTGCTTTCCCTGTAAAACTGTCTTTAACTGAACTCATGAGTTTTCCAGCTCATATCCATCCAGTTTTCTCCTTTACTCTGCTGGTGCAAGAGGGAGCAAGCAGCTGCATGGGGTTTGGTTGCCAGCTGGGGTTAAACTCTGACACTCAGAAATGGACATCTAAATTCAGGTGCCTAAATATTGACATTTTACATTTATCTCAAGCCCCATATGAGGCACTTTCACAGATAAGCTTATGATGGGGAACCTGTAGGAGATCACTACTCTTTTCAGGGACCATTAGAGGTGACATGCTTGCCACATGTCTGGGCATTTTACGGGAGTTCTAGAAATAGAGGAGTCTCAGGTTGAACCCAAGCTTGCTAAATCCTCAGATCTTCATTTTTCATTGTCCTGCTTTTTGTGTTGTCTTTATAGGCGTTCTGGATACTGCTGTAAAACACAATTTAAAGAAATCTATAAATACAGCTTGAAAAGTTGGCTAAGATGAACGACCATCCTCTACTGAATATGGGGAGAAACATAGTGAAAAAGGATGAGAAAAATCTTGAGGTACTTAATGCCTTCTTTGCCTTAGTCTTTAGTAGCAAGATCATTTGCATTGGGAATATCCAGCCCTCTGAGATGGAAGGCAGGTACGGGGTGAAGAGCAAAGCCCCCACAGTCCAAGGGGGAATAAATCACAAGTGATCCACTAGGCCATTTAAACAGACACAAGTCTATGGGGCCCATCCATGAGTAATGACTGAGTAGGTGTCAGGTCTCTCTGAGGCACTTTCCATCAGTTACTAGAGGTCCTGATCAACCAAGGAGGTCCCAGTGTACTGGAGTTTCACAAATGTGACACCCGTCTACAAAAAGCGTTGGAAGAGGATCCAGTGAACCATGAGCCTGTCAGCCTTTTCTTAGTGCTGAGGAAGGTCATGGAGCAGATGATCTGCTCCATGTGCCATCACACACCACATGCAGGTCAACAAGGAGACCAGGCTCAGACAGCATGGGTGCATGAAAGGCAGGTCCTGCTTGACCAGCTTGTTCTCCTATTATGGCAAGGTGAGCAGCCAAATGGATTTATGAGAGGCTGTGGCTGTTGTTCACCTGGACGTCAGTACAGATACATGGTTTCCTACATCATTCTCTAGAAGAGAATGCCTTCCCATGTGTATGGTTCACTGGGTAAAAAAAATGTCTGGATGGACAGGCCCAGGAGCTGTTGGTGAATGGAGAGATATCCTGCTGGTGGCCAGTCACTAGTGGTGTTTCTCAGCACTCAGTATACTGGGGCCAGTCCTTTTTAATGTCTTCACTGACAATCTGGATAGTGGGCTCTAGTGCAACCTTGGTCAGTTTGTTGGTGACATCAGACTGGGTTGGAGTGTTGATTGGATGGAGGTTAGGAAGGGTCTGCAGAGGGATCTGAACAGCCTTAATAGATGTGCCAAGGCCAACATGATGAGGTTCAACAAGGCAAAGTGACAAGTCCTGCATCTGGATCACGGTAACCTCATTCAACACTACAGGCTTGAGCTGGAGCATCTGGGAAGCTGCCCAGCAGAAAAGGACCTGAGGATGCTGGTCTACAGGAGGTGTGCTCAGGTGGCCAAGAAGGCCAGCAGCATCTTGAACTGTATCGGCAAGAGCGTGGGCAGCAGGATGAGAGTAGTGATTGTCCCTCTGAATTCAGCACTGGTGAGGCCACACCTCATGTCCTGAGTCCACTTTTAGGTCCCTCACTACAAGAAGGGCATTGAGGTGCTGAAACATGTCCAGAGGACAACAGTGGAGCTGGGAAAGGGCCCGGAGCCCAAGACTTATGAGGAGAAGTTGAGGGAGATGTGATTGTTTAGCCTGGAGATAAGGAGGCTCAGGGGAGATCTTACAGCTCTCTATAACTAACTGCTTGAAATTCAGTTGTAGCCAGTGGGGATCAGTCTCTTCTTCCAAGTAAGGACAAGACAAAATGGCCACAAGTTCCACCAGGGGAGGTTTAGATTGGGTATTATGTAAAAGCTGTTCATGGGAAGGGCTGTCAAGAATTGGACTAGGTTGCCCAGAAAAGTGGTTGAGTCACTATCTCCAATTAGTATCCTGAAAAACAATGGGATTGTGCATGTCAGCACATGCTTAGGTTACTTCAGAAAAGCAATATTGCGAGAGTTCATTTGGCTCATCACAAACGAGTGCACAAATCTTAACAAAGTATGCCTAACGAAGGTAAGTTACTCTCTAAAACTTAATTCCTGATTGGTTTTATCCTTTAGGTACTGAGGCAGAAGGTAGAAAAGCACTCATCTGCATATTTTAGCTTCTGGCTCACGGGAAGTTTTCTTTGCAGATTCTGCTGTTGGAAAAAGAAAAAGGTTAATTGAACTAGCTAGTGTACCTTAATGCAATGAAAAAAAACCCAGCCTCTCCTCTTAAATGTCAGTAGTTCAATAAAGGAGAAGCAACTACTATGGTGGCTTGAATGTAGCTGTTTGATTCTGAAATAATCATGTCCCTGAAATCAAATGTTTCTGATGTTTACATCAGAACACACAGTTTAATCTTTTTAGCTAGCATTTTTATTTGTGAAATTAGGATAGAAAAATCCAATTATTTTCCTTAGTGGAAATGTTCTAGGATTCAATAGTTACTATTAATACAGTACTTTAATTATGTAGAATTCTTGGTAATTGCCAAGAAATATTTATGTGGGGTTTTTTTAAACAGGAAAAAATATTATTTTTGTATTGTCTCCTACTTCTTCAAATGAAAAGAAAAGCATCATGTATGGGAAAAATGGATAACATAATTTCAGAACCAAAATGAAAACCAACAAGAAAACAACTGCGATAAATTGTGAGAAGTAAATGAGTAGACTAAATGAAATGTTGTTTGTTTTGACTTATTTTAACCATACATATCCTTGACAAGACAGACACTGATTGTACAAGCTCACTAACTTGTGTCTGTTGTTTGAGATCTGTTTTCTAGTTCAGGAAGATGTGTTTCATTTTGGAGAAATCAGCTGAAACTGATTTCAGAATTAAGCCAAAAAATCTCTTGATTGAAAAGGACTTTTTTTGGAGCAGGTTTGTCAAACAACTTGGTATTGTCAAAACACTTTCAAAACTCTGAATACCTTCAACAAAGACAAAATTATTGAATAACATGAAGCACACTTAAAAAATAAAAGATGCTGTATCATATTGCCATATGACAGGTTTCTTTTTGTATAATAATTTATGATGAAGCATCTCCAAGATTAAATAATTTGTTTCTTATAGGTATCTGTGTTAATAATCTCCTGTTACATGCTCTCTAGCACTGAAGACAAACAAAATCTCCTCTGTGACTAGTGTGTGAAGGAGGTTAGTGCCAGCTTGTTTAGGTTTTTTTGGAAAGCTATCTTTATATTGAATGGCATCTCTAAAGGAACAGGAAGAGATTAAAGAAATTGAAACACAGGGGTCATCCACTTGTATCAGTTGAACAAGCAGAACACTGTGTTGGGCATCATTAAAAGACTCTGAACTGCCATCCTGTTCAGGAAAGACCAGTGTGGTCCATGTCACACCAGATGTACCTGAAGTTTGCTGTGGTGTGGATAACTAGCAGGGTGCTTCAGACACGGAAACATCACCCTGAAAACCAGCTCACTCAGTCACCTGAAGATCAGAGCTGACAGATTCAGAAAAAAAACAAGCTGTCAAGGCACCCAAAGTAATTTCATCTCTCTACCACCTCCCTATAACAATTGTAATATCAATCACAACCTCTATCCATCCCTTTTATAGAATCAAGTACTGCCTACAATAAACAAATAATAAAATCCTCTGCATATTTACAGAAAGACAAAAAGATATAGCTGACATTCATCATACTACCTCAGCTGAGAAAGAAAGGGCAATAGTTCTTCTTCAGACACAGAAATATGTAAAACACTGCATTCTAACTATGCAGGTGATATCACAACCACAGAGAAGTCTCAGGCTTTCTTACTACTGTATCTTTGTTTATACATAGTCAGACACATGCACACTCACAAAAGTATTTGGCAGCTGTTTGGAACAGATGGAGTCCTATAGATCTCCAGGGGAAGAGCCTGTGGAAATACAGACAAAATATATATTGGCATCCTTAAAATAGTCTATGAAGGAAATAAACTGTTGAAGAGAACTCTTACACACATGTCCTAAGTGAGTCATAGCTCCAAAACAAGCCACCAATACCTTGGAGTCAGATAAAGAGCAGCAAGATCATTTAACTTGTGGTCAGCTGCATAACAAAAGATGTTGCAGATTGTGTGCAATGATCAGATAATAAAACTGGTATTAGGGATGCTGAAGGCATTAGGAATACTTCTTTAAACTGGATTTTGTAAACAGGATTCTTAAAACTTTCTATGATGAAAGAGATTTTTATACGGAGGAGGAAATGAACTTCACATACACTCAATATTTTCCTCGTCCAGGATAAAAAAAATAATCCAGTACCTTTGAGAAGGCTTCATTCTCAGGCAAAACAAAATTATACTAGGAGCACTGACATTGTTGACTTTTGGTATCCACTTAATTCTCTCTCTACAGTCTCAAAAATTCTATCTCGGAGCTTATTTTATTTTTCAACTATATCTCTGTGAATCCAAAATACAGCATCTTTAGAGTTCAAGGAAACCTCCAACATGGATTATAAAGTCTACACAGAAATGCACATTTGCATAAAAAAGTATCTGTCTTGCTCTAATCCTAGTTAAGAAGGAATATTTTTCTTGGAAAATGGTTCAGAATATTATACTGTCAAAATGTAATCAGAGTTGGATCCCTTTTGTCAAGTTTAGTTACTGCATGCAAAAAGATTTCAGAGGAATTTCCTAATTGAGCAAAAGACAGCAGCACCATGGAAAGACTAACTTAGAGATACAAGACCAAACTTAGAGATATAGATCACAGCTTCTAGAAAAATAACTAATGGTAAGGTAAATATCTTCAAGCTGTCAAAAAATGTATCTTAGAGGATTCTGAAGGATTCTAAAAGGTTTTAAATATTAGTGAAAGATTTAAAGATTTTAAAGATTAGTTTTAAAGATTGATTATCATAATTTGTATCTCCATTTGAAAAATGCTATTTATCCAAGCCTATTTGTCTACTTTATAAAAAACCCTCTTCCACATTTCTCTACCCCTGTAAAAAAAAAACCAAACAAAAAACCACTCTGTATTAGGTCTATTTTGTTGCTTTTTGCTTAGATTACTACACTCTTCATTTTTTTTTTCAAGTAATCCAATCAAATATTTAATTCTCTGGCTCATTTCCACCACTTAATAATTTCAGGCTTAGTCCTTGAACATTTTGAACTTGATTCAGTTGCTTGCCCAGAAACCTGTAGTGCCACCTAAGATGCCTTAGGATATCCACATAGAAATGGCAAATGCAACAGAGGGCTTACAGGAGGAGCCTCAGCTGAGGGTTGAGTAGGATGCTGTTATATCTTCAATGGTACAACACCTATACTTGTGGGCAAGAGGCTCAAATGCATCAGATGCAGCCACGTCCTTTCACACACTTTGGTCTGGGCTCTGGGATGGAGATACAGGTTTAATTTCCCTGTATGCCTCCACAAAGCTCCTGTGTAGCCTTGAAAGAAGTCCCTTCCTTCCACTCTTCCCTAATTCCCTATAGATTCCAGAGAGGCAGACAATACTTTTTCATCATGTCTTGTATGGCGACATTCCCAAAAGCATTCAGATGTGAACTGTCCATATATATTTATTCTTTTTCAGTGTAAGATTAAGTTTTCTACAAGAAACTAAGCACCCTAAGTCAGTACTACAGCTCTGATGTTAATTCAGGTAAATGCACATGAGCATTAACAGTCCTGTCAAATTACTGTGCACATTTACAATATGGTACGATGATCGCAAAAGCAAAATTTATTTATTTCTTCAGTCTTCTACTCTTTCCTCTTTCAAAAATCCATCTTTTTGGATCCAGGCCAGGGTATTTATGCAGTGCTTGTGATTTTTACTGGGGACAGGAGACAGAAAGATAATTAAATCACAAGAAATCGTACTAAAAAAGGGTAAATTCTAGCCATACCTACGTAGGTTTATGGAATGAAAACACAAGAAGGTTATGAGCCTAGCAGAAAACAACATGAATGCCAACTTGTTTTCAATAGAACTTTTTGAGTGTCTTAGCAGAGAGAAACACACTTGGTATGCACAGGTTGCAGACAATTAAGTGGCTGTAGGAAGCACTGCTTGTTCCTGCTGTGCACAGCAAACGTGCACACTTTGGCCCAGCTGAGTTCCACTCACTCTTGTGCAGATCCACTGCCTAGCTCATTGTCTGGGGCAAGCAGGATGCATTACACCCCAGAGTGCCTAGTCTGCTTCCCAGTTCCAACAAAGTGAGCCCACATGACTAGTATAGGCTATACTCTGCAGTCTCTAAATAAAAGATGTATATATTTTTTTCTCCATAGAATTTCTGTGAACCCCTTGGCTTTCTGTCTGGATTTGCATTGTGCAAGTGCTGTGACTCAGAAAACAATCTAAACAGATCTTTTGTCTTCCCAGCCTTTCAGTGTCAAGTGGGAATATATTAAATCATGCATTTGCAATATATTTAAAGCTCGAATTCAAAACCCCAATTTTGTTAGCTATTTCCCTACTAACAAAGCAGAAACACTTAAAAGCAAGGAAATTAATAGATGCCTTCACATATTGTCCACTGCTGCCTCAGAAATTAAGGCGAACATCTCATCAAGTGTAATGAAAGGCATATTCCATCACAAGACTGTGACCTTAATGTGGACCCACAGAAAGGTGGGTATTACCAGATTTTGGTTATCTCAATTTCAGTAGCAGAATATTTTCTTTAGAGAAAAGCTCTTACATGGACAATACTAGCAACTAATTATCTATTGACAGCAAAATGCCATAGTAAGATACTTTTGGTGCATTAAGAAGCTGTGTTTATCCTCAAGCAAGGGCAGAAGAATGGTTCTAGTTCACCCGAGATTTATGGATGGATTCTGCCTACTGGCTTTAATTGTATCACATAGATGCTACAATCAATACTTCAAATGCCCTTGCCTGGTCCAATCAAGATGACTCCGATTACCTGAATTACTTGCCTATTGTGCTTACACTCAGAATACAGTCTACAAAAATAAATTTAAAGAGGAGGGAGGCCTGCAGAGTGAATCAGAGTCACATCATCTGTTTTGCCTTGTAATCAAACTTCCCAGTAAAGCCCTTGTGCACTTGCCCCAGCAGTTCTGCCTGAGATGAACCTTCAGTGACCTTGATAGCTCTAAGCTCATATAAGTACTGCTGGCCACTGGCAGGTCAGCCAACCCTCCTTCCATAAATCACTTGGGAGGTTCTCTACCACCTCTCTCCTCCACCACCTTTCAGAGAAAACTGGAACAAGGTTCATTAGCCTAAAAATGTGCCAGCAATAATTGGAACACTGCAAGGTCTAGCTCAGTGCATTTATGTAAAACCTGTAAGACATTTCTGACCTGGGCACCTCCGCAGAATGAGCAATATTAGCATTTGTAAGAACTCAAGACACAAACAAATCTTGACAAACAGTCTGTGTAATTACATTTCATGTTTATTTTTCATAAGAGCTATGATGTATTTACTGTACAAATGCTGGAAAACATACAGCATTTCATATAGATATTTCACTTTGGTTTACAGTTGAAGTGTTGTTTTGCAATAAACTGTCCGTCTCTGCTCTTAGTAGAGTAATACAGCACTGTAGCTGGTAGAAATACCTCTAGCTTAACTAAATTTAGGAACATTGTGTCTGTTCACGTGCATGGAAAAGCAGGTCAAACTTGTTTTCAATTATTCAGGCAGCACCAATTTTAGATTATTCCTAACTATTCTTTTATTTACTCTTAATTGGTTAGGACGTGAAAATGTATGATAGCTGCTGGCCTCAGTGTTTTGCCTAGTAACAAGGAGGACACATTAAATACTGTGTTTGTTTATGTATCTGGCATACTAGAAGGTAGAAAATTTCCTTTTATTTATTATTTTATTTGGAAAGATGAAATAAAACCTGACATATATCTTTGCTTCTTTTCTGTATTCTTTTATTTAGACAAATAAAATAAATGTTGACATACAGTTTTGTTTATCAGTGTTTTAAATATTACCCTTGTTCTGGCAGCACTTGAAGTCATCATAATGGTATGAAATCCCTCCAGTCCTGGCTGCTGCATAAACATGCTAAATTCACTCTCTACTGCCAGAAGAACCCTTCAGCCTAAAGGGACGTGGGGGATAAGGTTGGGCAGAGATTCATATTGGTTATATCGTGTTGCCTAATTTCAACAGTTATCTATATATCTATCTGTGTAAGACAGAGTACAGGGTAAATGTCTTGGTCTTTGCTCTCCTATTCGCCTTCCATTTTTCCTTTTCATGCCAAGTTATCTGTAGCACATGGTAAGAGCAGTGGAAAAACATGAGCGTGAATTATCAATGTTCTTGCATAACTGTACGTAGGAAAGTACTCGGGGAGTGACAGGGGTGAAGGAAGAAGGAAGAGGAGCATGAGGAGCAGAGACCTGAAAACAGCAAGGGGGGCACTTGGCTGGAGTTCTGACTGGTGAGCAACAGCAGGAGACAAACACCTCCCTGGATGTCGTTAACACTGTGCACCGTGACAGCCTTTTGTGGGTTGAGCCTGGCTGGATGCCATACACCCATCAAAGGCCCTCTATCTCTCCTCCCTCTCAACTGGACAGAGGAGAGAAAATGTAATAAAAGGATTGTGTGCCAAGATAAAGACCTGGGGTAGAGATCAGTCCTCCATTACTATCACAGGCAAAACAGATTTGACTTGGGAAGAAATTAATTTAATTCATTATTGTGGGCTTCTACAATTGCTAATTAAATCAGAGTAGGATGAGAAATGAAAACTAAATCTATATACAAAAAGTAACCAATAATAACAAGGAGAACCCAGAACTTTCTAGCAACAATTTACATAATGGAACAGAGGGACCTTGGGAGGGAGCTTTTTGCTCACCACAGCTACAAAGGGTTTTCCTTTGGCCTTAAGGTGAGGTTCTCCTTCCTCTGCTGAACCAACCCCAACACAGTACAATACACATTCCAGTTTTCCACAACTGTTTTCTTGCCCCCAGTGTTGATAAGATTTAATCTGTATCTCTTCTCTGACTCTTTCCTGGATTTTTATTTTTAGCTTTTTGTTTGGACTGTTTATAATATGTTCATTTTTTATATCCTTATGCATTGAAAATCTCTTCTTACACTACTTCTGCACCTCCTTTACCAGCATCATTTCAACCCCCTTTCTTCAGATTTCTCATCCAATTTGTGACACTGTTTGCTTTTCTACTTCTTCATTTTCAAACTTTAATAGCTAACTGCTGATTCTGATCTCATAATCACATGTAGAAAACCAGACCACGAAGGCTGTAGTTAGTGTGGTTTTTATCTTCCTACTAAACTGTTACTGCTGAAAAAATTTTGGAATTTCTTCTCATATGTTCAAAGGAATATGAAAAAATCACCATACTTAACTCAAATGACAGTTTTCTCTCTTTGATCCTGGTTAGGCAAAGTCCTTAAACCATGCCTGCCATTTAGCCTGAGCATAAATCTCATTAAAATCAAGCGCGTGCTTAAGGACCTAAAATAGGTTTTCCAAGCAACAGACATCTGTAGCTAGTTAGAAACTTTTAACCATCCATAACTATCTTTCTGCACTGTGCTCCTGCTTCTTTTGCTGCATTATCAATCTTCATTTCTGTCTCTTTTGCTTGGACAGAAATTGCTTTGGTTCTTGAAAGTCTAACTCACTTGAATTTATTCCGCCTGCCCTTCCTCCTTTTGGTGTATGTAGAAATCTTTCCTTTCTATCAGCAAGCCTTATTGAAAAGCAAATCAAACATACATCCTCTCTCACTGTGACTTTGAACCCCTTTTCCTTTCTCTTTTGTAACTTTTTACCCTAGAACTTCCATGCCCCCCTCGTAAGAAATGTCGACAGTGTGTGATTTTCACTTTTTCAGTTTCAGGTTAATCAGCAAGGTGTTCTGTGGACCACATTAATGGCTTCAACCTCCAAAGTACAAGCTATCAAATAATAAAAAGCTTTCGAAAATACTTGTCTGAAACAGTTTTTTAACCTTTCTTTTTTTTATGAACTACTTCCTGTTGTAGTCAGAAATATTCTCAGATATATTGAAACATGTCTTGTAATATTTTCTCTCCACCATAAGCTTCTATAAAGCTTCAAGCTCGGACTTGTTTCCAGCTCATTTTTTTTTCCCCTTGAGGTTATCTAAATATCTTAATAAACTGTGTGCCATACTTACTATCTCATGTCTAACTTCAAAGGGGATTGCTAACAACAGTTCCTCAGGTTTGCTTTCCTATGCAGGAATTCAATAAAATCCCTTTACACTAAAGCTACTGATGAATTTTTAACTGTCTCTTCTATATAAATCCCATCTTCCTGCTCTATTACTATCCACAACTGAATTTACATTTATGACCCATTGGAATTTCAGAGCAGAGAAAGTTAACCAGGGGATATGTTTTGCAATGTGGCTGATGAGTTAGATTTCATGACAAACAGGGTGCAGAAGGTGGAAACAGAGGTAGGATCTGAAGCCATTACTTCAACACCTTTGATTAGATTTCAAGCTAGTGAAAAGTTTACCTTTTCTGACTTCCAGAAGCTCTCAACTTGGCCCCTAATGCCCCACAGTGAGATGATGTGATGAGAGTGAAATATATTTGTATTAATGCAGGAATAATGTGGCCATTGACTCAAATGTGTTAGAAAAAAAGGAAGCATGCAGACCAAACACCGAATTTTTATAGTTGTTTGGGATTTTTTTAATTACTTAAGCTGAGATCCTTAAACGCATTTAGCATCTTAATTTTCAATTAAAATCAGCAAAATCACTCTATGAAGTGACTGGCTGTTACCCATGTAAATACCATTTAATTCTGGATTTTTGATCTTTAGGCAGCCTTTTTACTGGTCTTCAGAGAGGTCAGTGAAAGTAATGAAAAAACTAACATCAACCATTTTGATTCAGGGTTGAAACGAAGAACCTCAGATTTTCTGGTTGCATGGTATTAGAAAGAAGTGAATCCCTTTCATCTAAATATAGCTCCCCCTCCACCATCTTCATATGTAAAATTCAGAAGCTTAACTTCACCACTAGTATCAGTGAGATGCTTTTCCCAAGCCACTTTCAGAAAAAGCCATCAGAAATTGTTGCTAAATGTCATTTTCAGTATCAGCATTGCAGCTTCTGTCCACTGCAGATTAAATGTCTCTTTCAAGCACCACTTTGAATTAAGCAAATCACAGTGGCACACCAGCTACCCTATAATCTCTGCTGGAACACTTTCAGGCATATTTAGACTACAAATATATTTCTATTAGCACCACAGAAGTCAGGAGACTGTGAAACCTCCTTGCTACAACAAGGCTGAAGAGGAGAATGAAATCTTTTAATTTTAAGCAATCTCTTTAGAGAGTGCAATATTACAGTGGCAGGGATATTTTCCTTTAAGTGCTAGGCAAATCCAAATTGGTAATAAAACAAACTTTTATTCTGTATTATATTTTTCTTATTATCCAGTTTTATTCAAAAATCTCTTCTCTGCAGAATATGTTGTTCAAAGTTCTGGTAACAATTAATACAGTAACAGTATTTCAGTTTATTCATTAAAGAAGAGAGAATTAGTGCATACTAGCTACATGTATTCAATATTAGAAACCAAGAAGCACCTAAGCTGAATTTAGCACATTTCACTGGTTAATGTCTATTGGGGTTTTTCATTCACCACTGCATAAAACAATGTATATTGCTTAGTTAGTATCTTTATGGGACAGACTTAAATGACGCAAATGTTCTGTTTAGAGTACACAGTAGGCACGGCTGTGACGACACACACATGAACACAAAAGATCAAGCTTTATAGCCAGGATTCATGCCCCCATCTTCATCCAGTCACTGTTACCATTCTATGATGTAAATGGAGAAGCAACTCATGAAAGATTCATTCCTTTGGTAATCTAAGTCACCCTCTGCAAGTGATGAACTTGCGTTGGGGTTTATACAGATATTTAATAATTTAAGCCCTTAACCTAACAGCCATTAAAGCCCCTACTTTCTGTTGCAATAAATTTAAAGGGGGCACCTCGGTCTGTCTGCCAGTGTCTAGAGATTGACAAAATCAACCTTGGTAGGATTCAAGCCGCCTAATGTCAAGTGCCTCCAATGCAAGTATAGATAGCTGAACTGGGGATACAGATTCTGATTACAGCAAATGGTTAAAAATAATGAAAACACTCAGTGAAGATTACATACAGTATGATTCCTACATTGGATGGAGATGTTTTCTCTAGAGTGTGGTGCAGTCACCTACAGCAGTGACACTGAAAGTCAGCAGAGCTGAACCCATAGCCTTAATCACACAGAATTTAGCTTCTGCTTAGCCAACACTCTGCTAGGCAGCTGATTGCCATCAAGGAGCTGGTCCTCACAATCCTGTTATATTCCAGTGGAAAATCTCGTCAATTTCAATGAAAGTTGGGTCAGACTCCGACAGTACTTCACACCGCATAGTTATAATATCAATCACTCTATATTGTTATGTCCAAAGAACAATAATATAAGCATGCAGACAGGCAATAGCTGAGGCAAAATTTGACTGCATTTGCTTCTCAACCTAATGTGAGACTTAGTAAAGTCTGATTTGATCTTCGTCCAGCTTCTAGACAAGAGTGACTTTATGGCTACCTCGCAGCATTCTCATTAATGCAGGGCAGAGTTTCTATGCATTACTTGTCTTCTGCATCAATTTTTCATTTGCAGTTTATTCACCGAACTCTTTGCCTGTGCCCTTGAAGAGTCATCTTCTTCAAACTACTGGTCTGATTGCATTACACAAAACGCACCAGTAAAATATTTTTGGGAAGTGAAATATTTTACTCTTTTCAGACTATTCCTGATGTTCTTACTGCCAGCTCCATCACTGGGTAAGAATGCACTATGCGAGCACCATGATTATGGCATTGGCTATCCCTTTGAAAAATTATACATTATGAAATATCATGAGATTGAAAAATAGTGGACAAAATCAAGCTAGAAATAAAATGCCCAGTTTTAACCAAGTGTTAATTAACTGATATTGTATGTTCTCTATCATTCTTATTCTTTATATTAAAATTTTATTTTTCAAAGATGTTATGTGCCTTGATCAGAAGTTGCCGTCTTGTTAAATCTATTATTTGGTGGAATTATGCTTGCACTATGAGAAAAGAGGATGTGTGACCATTGTGGTTCTTTCTGCCCTTAACATCTGAGGATTTTTCTCATTTTGACCTTGAACTAAAGCCCAGTGAATCTGGCAGGAAAATTTCCTTTTGTTTCAAAGGATACCACCCTACAAACAAGAATGCTGCAAAGTGGCCATAAAGTCACTCTTGTCTAGAAGCTGGAGTAAGATCAAATCAGACCTGACTTTACTAAGTTTCATGTTTGGTTGAGAAGCAAATGCATTTTAATTTTGCCTCAACGGTTGCCTCTCTTCATGCTTATGTTATTGGTCTTACTTTGGCCATAACCATAGAGAGTGATTGACACTTAAACCTACGCAGTGTGAACCACTGCCAGAGTATGACCAACTCAGGGAACCCTTCTGGGATCCCACAGGCAGCTCTCTGTTCTCTCTCAATACAATGGCCAGGTTCAGCTTGCAGACAAGCAGGTGGAGGGGTACTGCGGGGGCACTCTCATACATTTTGATGAGATTACTTTCTGAGTAAAGTGTGATTCCATGAGTGTAAAGGTGACCATATCTTGCCCAAAGATATTGCTGTGATGCTCCACTGCATCTCTTTGTATTAGTTTTTCTAATTTTTATGACCTGCATTTGGGATTTTTATTTTTCTTTTATTTTAGATGCTTTTCACATGCAGCAGCATCAGAAGGAGTGATTTTTCTTTCTCTGGAGATTCAAAGGAATTGGATTTCTAGTTCTTCCCTCAGTTCTTAACAGAAGAGAAATAATGTTTGCATTTTACTGACAGCCCTAGGACAGACAATATTTGAGGCAACATTTTAATTTCATCTCCTTTGGATTGCTCTTGCTACAACTGCCATTCATGACATTATCACTCTATCTCTCAAAGAAAATCAGATCTGGTTCCATCTCTGATACGATTCCAACGTACATATAGAATACAAAGATATGTTCATAAAAACAAAACATTAATTTGTTATGAGTTTGTTTTTCTGTTTTTAATTGACATCTAGTGAGGCTTCTTTTCCAAAAATTAAACAGCTTTTTTGTTGTCCAGGGGGAATGCCTTGAAACTACACATCAAAGCTAATGTAATTTCCCTGTTCTACTAACATTGTTCTTTAACTGCTAATATCTAAAGTACAGGTACTTGATTACAATAGGGGTGAACCCATAAAGTTCTCTTTGACCTCACATTTTATTTCACAGCCAATGCTTGTCCAACCACAGGCACTGCCTGAGCAATTTTAGTAATAGACCAGCATTTGATTCTGAGCCAAAAAAACCCACCAACAGATAAGCCTTACATGTGATTTTTTAAGGTCAAACCCTCTTTCAGCCTGAGGAATTCTGCAAAAGCTGTACCCCTAAAGGGAGGGATAAATTAGTGCTGTAATCAAGAAACTTGATGTAATGCATAAATTTAGATAAAACCATGTTAGATGCCTCAAAAACTACATTTCATTCACTTAAATATCATCTAACACACTGCTAGTCCCTTATCTGTTGTCTAATTATAACAGGGTTTTTCTTCTTGGGCATCCTTTTCTTACTGTCTGCATGGAATATTCTCACTTTCCATATACTTAACTCCCTGATTTACTTCAATTATTAAATTCAAATCATCTCTAGTTCTAATCTCCAAGTAAGAGGGCCATAGGACAAGCAAAATGAATGCAGCCAAGATGCAAGCATGCCTCCAATACCACCCATGAGCACGCTTGGCATGCAACTGTACAAATCAGGTCTGTCACACCAAGCCACTCCACACTGGCCAACCAACACCTCCAGAAGTGACAACAACTTGCAAGCACAATGTTCCTTATTCACAAAGCACCAAGGAATTATGGCAATATTATTATGAATAGGTAATAGTGAACTCATTTGCAGTGAATTACAAAGCGCCTAAATAATTTGCTTTTTAATGGTCCTCTTTCCTCTGCCTTTCAGGCTGCATCCAAGGCTGCAAATGCACTGTCTTGGCAGACAGACATACCAGGAATTACAATAATCCAAACTGAGGAGGTAATGAGAAAATGAATCTAATGAATCTAGGCTAATAATTACAGCTCATTTAATTACCTCTGAGATACAGCAGGAGCTGTAATTTTTTTTTATAATTGATGTTCCTGACATCTTTGTACCTTTTAAGTGTATTAGTTGTAAAATCTGCCATGTTAATGTTGAAGTTGATAAAAATGTCACAAAGTGAAGCAGAGATAATGGAACAGGAGAGTCTTTAAATGTCAAATAAGTAGAAAGGTATTGACAGGCAGATATTTTACTGCTTTTATGCTGTACATGAGCTCTTCAATAAACGTACAACATGTGTGAGGAACTGAATCAAGAGCTGCTGGCTGAAATATTGTCAAGACTTTGTTTGGTCAGATTTTCCTAATGTAATTCTAATTTTTCATACTTGCCTTAGGCCATTATCATGAAAGCATGTGCATTAGACTAGACACTTGATGGAAGACTCCACACTCTTTTACAGACATCCACATTAAAATATTGGATAGCTTCAGGCCTCAAACCTGGTAAACTTGTATTTACATGGCAACTATATTCAGGTTAATTGCCTGTTGAAGTTTCATATCTGCCACACTGAGAATTTAGAAAATAGTCCCTTTAAAAATTGGAAAAATAATTCTGCCTCAATAATGTCCTTTTTTCATACAGAATTGGTTATTCTTTCTCCATTGACTGATCCTGGAACTCTGCAACCAATGAGAATTTTAATATCAATGAGAGCTTAACTTCACTACAAACAGGAGCATGTCCTCTGTGCCTAATGAATCTTGAAATTAACACAACTTCTTTATATTTTTGCTTTTGCTCCAGCACTCTCAGTGCCAGCACAGATTTTCAAGAGGTGTTTAGAGCCAGCTCACTTTCCCTCTGCTGGATGTTGTATAGCAGAGGACAAATGGAAGTGAAGGTGAGTCTCACTTGGACGGGAGAGTTTCTTTGTAGCCTTGGCTAGTTGGTTGGTTTTAGAAAGTCATGTTTGCTTCTGTCAATAATTCAGAATCCCTTCTACCTTCACATCTTAGGCAATGCCTTGGTGGCCAGGGGTATGTGTGTGTCCAAAGGGCACAATGGGACAGTCTTACAGAGATCAGCTCTCTTTGCAGTGGGACCTCCAGCAGTGGGCTGAGCACACAGGTGCCTTTTTTCCTTTTCTTGGGGATCTCAGAGCATTGAGATCCCCTTTTCTTGGGGATCTCAGAGCATTGAGATCCCCAAGACACAGCAGCTCAGAAAGCAGCAGCCCTATTCCTACACCATGGTCCAGTTCCTCTCACCATAAGAGGGCTGTCCAGACATCATGGAAAAAGGGGAGGTTTGTGGGGAAGACATAAGATTAAGGTCTAATGCAGATCTACAAAAGTTGTAGGTCTATTAATCTGCAGAATAAGTGGAATAATGTGTACTTTTTCTACCTTAATTTAGGTTAAAAATTCTTTGTAATGGCCTCTGCCCATATTTATTTACCTCCTAGTGCTATTATATTCCTTGGAGCCAATTGTAACTGTACCAGTCATGCCCTTTTACAAAAACAAGAGATTATGAATATTTGCTATTCCTAGCATCATGTGACAGATAGCTGAAGTGAGTTATCCTGCTGCCCTTTGAAACAAAACACAAAAGTATATACACACACACTCACATACTATCCCATATAAAGATACCTAAGCAAACCAGGCCTGATCATGTCTTTCATTACTGGACCATAAAAATAGCCTCATTCATTGTTAAACCATTTTGAAAATGACAACAATAGCTTATCATTTCGACTAACATACTAGTTTATTGTTTCCCTGTCTTTAATTATGTTCATTGCTCAAATTTAAATCATTCATGCATACACAGGAGAAAAGACAAAGCTTCTCTCTATGGTCCAACTAGCTGCTGATAGTCATTCACACTTGTTATTTCAAACAAGGTTTATCTGAAAAACTCCCTTTCTCTCAACAAAAGAGGGACATTTATTAAAAAATCCAATGTGGACACGCAACAGTGATAAGTGGGCAAACAGAGCTCAGGTGTCACCTACAAAAATAACCCTTTTGGAAAGCAGGTTAAGAGGGAACAAGAAATAAAGGCTTTCCCTTCTGCTTCTTTCATCTTGATGACAACAATCAGTTGTAGGAAAAGAAAAGCAAGGTCATCCCTACGGGATACAGCATAAAAAGTGGGAGAATAATGCACTTCCACCCCTCTTAGCAGACTTGTAACACAGTAGTTTTAAAAATTGTAAAATAATAAATAGAAATAAACCATTCAGACTCATCATTTGCTCTAATAATCTCAGAAAATTATTTAAGAAGTAACATTTAAATTGCTTTTTAAATACTTCCAGATAGCTGGATGCAAACTTAAAAATACTATTTTTTATCTTAGTGTAATGAACTAGGGTTGCTGTAAGTTTGGTTATGGTGATATAAGTTTGAAAAAGCAGGGACCAGAAGACCTTGAACCAAAGCAGCAATAATCTTTGTAGCTCCTAAACTACTTCATGATTTCATTTGGTTTTCTTTTTAAGGGTTTTTAACACTTTGAAACAAATCTTCTGTTTATTACTAACTTAAGACCTTCCTAAGAGGAACAACTAAGCCTATGAAAAAAAAAAAACCAACACAGAAACAAGCCTCTTCCATGTGAAAGACCTCATCCCAAATGATTGAATACTCCAGCCCATTCAAATTTCTCAGCCACTGCAAGGTGTGGTCATAGGTAAATTGGGGGATATTTCTTCATCTGAAACTTTCTTAGAAGAGGAAGAAAGTGAAACATGAACAAGTCAAGAAATGAGATGACTAGGAAGAGGAGATGAAATAATACAAAATCAGAAGATATTAGCAACAGGATGGATTTACTGATACTGCTGGTCTCCCAAGCCCAGTCTCACCTAACATCTACACTGCTCACCTGCAGGCACAGATTTCTGTTGTGCCCCACAGCACACCCAGGAGGGAAAGTTAATAGAGCTCATGCAACTGGCAACCCTGATTCTCCAGAGAGAGCAGCTGGAGCTAAGACCCTCCAGGCCTCCACCAGCAGAGCTCCAATACAATTCTCACTGATTCTTCAAGTGACTTTTATCTCAACTAGCTCAGTGTAGACAACAACTGAGCTAATCTCCCTACTTCATGGAGAGAAATTGGTACTTTAGAGACAGGAGCTACCAGATCTAGTTTACATGACTAATTTAAGATCAAATTAAGTGTATGCTGGCAGCATGCTGTCCTGCAAGTTTGATTTAGAGGGAAACCCTTGGAAGAGCTCCTACCTTTGGTGTTACCCCTTGCACAGCATTTGTTCAAATGAATCCATGCAGGGGATATATCTTTATCCAAAGCACAGCTTGGCTTCCGAACTTGTATGAATATAGAAAATTTGTGGTTGTCTGTTTAGCATGTGCTCACATTATCATCATGTCCCATGAAGAAGAGAGTGGCCAAGAAATGGCTGTTGACCATGGTTATGATTGTCTAGATAGCTAGCTAAGAGAGATTTAAGTTTACAGTTAATAGAAGTATAAAACTTATGTGTAAAATACCATGTTGATGATTTCTCTTGCAAGTATTAGGAGAATGCTTGCATCATTCCTTGCAACTGAGCTATTCAGGAGGGTAGGGGAGACAAGCAAGACAGTCAGGAAAAGGCAAAGATTTGGAGACAGACACCAAGTGGGGAGAAATGAAATTAAATCCTGCCAGCTGCAACAATCCATAAGGGACTGGCACCAGAAAGTTTGTCTGTAATACAAGCAACTTAGTCCTGCCTTGTACTTCATCAGAATTGTGAAATTTTAAGGAGGTTCACAACATATTTGTCAAAAAGCATTTCTATTTGCAATTTCCATAGCTATTATCTTTATTTTATACACCAAGATGTGGGTTGTCATCTTTATCTTATTTATCATTTGGACATATATCACACTCACTCTTTGCTTTTAGATGAGCAAGGCTCATCTAATCCTAAGATGGATATCTAAACTGGACAGATCACCTCAGTCCATTTTATTTTAGTTATCATAAGGAGAGACAAGAATTTTGGTTCAGATTTTAGGATCTGCTTTGTAGATATATATAAAGAGCAGTGCAATGAGGACATATTAGTTTGAATCCTGATTCATATCTTAGCTTCAAAAATTTTAAGTGGTTAACTATGTTCAAAGGGAAATTTTTTGTAATGGATGCATAACTAGTGCATCATTACTCTTGTATCTTGCTGTCTACAAATATTTGGTGATGAGTATGTGCAGGTTTTCCTGGAGAGGAATGGTTTCCTGAACCCTGGCCTTAACAATTAAGTGGTAAAAATACCCAACCATGAAGAGCATTTTGCATTTCATTGAAAATAAACCACTTCTGAAATGGACAATACAGTTATTCAGCCATGTACAGCACCATTATCTGATAGTTCATGGTTGAGGGTGCATAACTTCATACTCGGATGAAATTCTCAGAGGCAATTTGATGTAAATGAAATATAGTTTTCTGATACAGAATATAACATCTGTCTTTGCTTAGCATTTTGATTTGCTTTTCTTTCTTTTCTAGACTGAACAAAACATGTTGAAAATCTACATATTAGTACCACAGAAATGTACTTTTCTTGGCATCCCATATCCTGTTTCCTTCTTCCTCAAGTTTGCTGTTCTCAGCTTCCCAAGCACAGCAATCCCCCAGCTGCATCTGATAATTCTCATCTCAGAAGCAACAAAAGAGAAAAATGCAAAACCCTCTGCAAAAATAATAAACTCATTTTCATGCCAAATTTAAAAGAAAAAAAAGGACATGAACAGCTGGACTACAGTAAATGATTTTTGACTAGTTTAAGAGAATTCTATATACAATCTTCTCTAAGTATTTCCTCCCCATCTGCAGCAACCCCTTTTTCCTCCATTTCCTATTCCGTTCTGATTTTGAATTTGAGAATTATGATAACATGGGATCTTAATCATCAGTTAATCTGGGAAAAAAATCCTACATTGTAAGAAACACGGTTAATTATACTTTTTTATTTTGTGCTTTCCTCTTCCTTTTCCTATGATAAAAAACCAAGGCTCTAATGAATTCTTATATCAGAGAAATGAGGGATTTTTCCATGGGGAAATGGTTCATTTTTCAAGAGTACTACAAAAAAAAAATCTTAGTATAAATTGATTCTTTTGTTTGGAGTTTTTTTTTGGTGTTTTTTTTTAACCTCTTTCAAAAATTAGGGAATTTCTTTCCTATTTAAGAGCTGAGAGCAGGGAAAGGACATGACTGGATATACTTTCTGGAAGTATATCCAGAAATAAGCATATCTCAAATGTTTCTCGTCTCCACCAAAAAAAAAAAAAAAAAACCACAAGAAAAACAGAAAAAAAAGAACTACCAACACATGAATGACATTATTTCAACATGTGCATAGGTATGCAAAGTGGAGTTACTTTCATTAAGAGCTATGAAATACATTCTACACATTCCTACAGCCCCTGTTGTGTTACACCATAGAGCCTACCATTTTTCTCCACCAGTAAACCTTGAAATAAATGTTGTTATTACTTAGGCTCTACTAATTTAAATACTTTAAAAAATAAAAATGGGGTTGTCATTTTGGAAATATGCAGAATTTTACTAGAAAAAACACTCTAAATTCTTTTACTAAGATAGCAATGTATATGAAAAACAGATTATTAGATTATTTTTTAAAATGAAAACTCTTTATTCACCTAAAAGACTTGACAGAATGAATTACCTCAAAACCACAGGAGCTATGCACTTCAGAAAATTATAAACCCTGTTATTCACTGAAAAGCTGATGCAACCTCTACTTCTCTTCTACACACTCTGTCACAATATTGCTTGATGAGTATTGTTACTTCTGTTGATTGTTAAATTTCTCAAATAATGACACTGGTGTATCAGCTTCCCTAATTGAACAACTTATCAAGACTGATTGCCTTTTAGGATGAATATTATGAAGGACAGACAAAAACCAGTCAGTTAAAACTGCCTACCTTGTAGGAGGCAAATATTACTAGTTTTCAAGCAAAAAAAAAAAAATAAAACAAAATAAAAGAACCAACAGAGATGTGCTTATCTTCAAATACCATTTGACTGACCGGCATTTCTTCAGGCTTTATTATTCATGTGTCAAGAAGTAAATAAGTAAATTTTACAGACTTTATGATAATTTGCACTTGGCAGTTAATTTACTCTGGCATCATTGCCTTCTGGAGTATTGCAGCAAAATTTCTACAAGGATGATGGTAGCAACCCTCTCACTCCCATTCAATCTTTAACACACAAACACTTTGGGTTCTTCACTTTTCCTGTGATCTCATAGGGTGGAAATTTATTGCAGTACAGTAGATATGAGAGTGCATGCAGATGTCTGTATACAATTTTTGCCATATTTACAGGCCTGAAAATATTGACAGGAATTCACCAGTGGTATCAAGTGAGCTTATCTTTAAGTGGGTTCTGCATGACCAGAAGAATGTAGAACTACAGAATTCTGAAAACAGACAACAAAGCTTAGCCTGCTTTCCCACAGTGTGAGGAATGCAGACATTGCAATTCTCCTGACAAAAGTAGAAGTTATGGCAGTTATTTTTAACATACCAGATATCCTCTAGTTGTTGTTTAGTTCTTAGTAGTCATTCTTTCCTATTGTTTGAAGCCTCTTTTTGCTCTGAAAAGAAGGCTTATTTGTTTTTTCGTTTGTTTTTATAGAAGAGAATGGAGGTGGGGAAACCACACAAACTGTGTTCTCTCCAGTCTAAGGGCAGCAGGAAGCTGGTGGCAGGAGTCCCGCTTGTTTCAATGGGGATGGAGTGCAGTCAGCCCAAAAAGAGCTCACTCACACAGCTCCAGCTCACTACTAAGACGTGTCTAAACATGACTTGGATGCTGCTGGAAACCTGTGGGTCCTGAAAGGGCCTCCCAGCTGTGGAACACCACTTGCTTCTTTTCAATTCTCTGTTTTGTTGGAGTTTTTTGAGGACAGGTTTGGTTGTTTCCTCTGTTTGACTATTGCTTCTGTTTGCTTGTTCTTTTGTTTTGTTTTGTGGGGTTTTTTTGTAAATTTACTTTTGGAAAAAGAAATTGATTTTTGAAAATGCATGAGTTGCTAGACATGAAAAGAATGTTTGATAGGTAAGAAATCACCATTTCGTGAAGATCCTTTTAACTTTCTTTTCAGTCTTGAGTCTTTTCCCCATCTTTTGGCATCTACTGCCTGCAGCAGTTTCCTCCCACCACTTTCTGTAAATTGTCTGAGTCATGAATGATTTCACAGCAAGAGTATTTTTTTGGAAAACACTGGGATTTTTCAGTTTTAAGACATATAAGGTTTCATAAAATATATGAAAATGTCAATAACATTGTCATCAGGATGAAAGCAGGGAACAGTTGTTTTAAAGAGCATCAGAAATCTTATAGTCAATCTTACCTTGCCTTCAGTATTTTATTTGAATTATACTCATAGTACCATCAGGTTCCAGCCATATTCACTACCAGCTGAGTCAATTACCTTTCTTGCTAAAACAATTTTCCAATGTTTCAGGTTTTAAAATACGTGATTTCACCAAGGCAACAGTCCCTGACTTCATAGCAAGAACCTTTTTTAAATTACTACACACTCCATTCACCTCCTCTGTAAAGAAATGCAATTTAGTAAGAGTAAGTTTGTTAAATCAGAGCAGTAGGTGCATCAGACTCTGGTAGGATTCTTTAAATGCTATGTTATGAATCAGTGCAAATGTATGTATACTGGAAAATTGTCTTTAAATCAGAGATAATACAAACATGGAATACAGTCAGGTTTACTCTGTAAGGAAAACTATAAACTGTTTCTCTTATTTTTTTTTTTTTTCATGCAAGGGAGGGAAAAGTTTATATGTAAAGTATTCTAAGTAGAATTGGCAAAACTTTGTAGTACTTTAAAAGATTTTTCACACCTGACATCTTACCTTCCTCTGAATTGGAAGATGCTTAAATCTTCTGATCCTGTGTCCCTTGCTGAGCAGGTCTTTTGAGCAAGCAGAGATTTCTCTGCTTTGCCACATGTCCAGGGATTTTCCTTTTATGTCTCCCTGGCCAAGACTGCCCTCAAAATGTGAATCAAAGTGACACCACTTACATCTGATAGAGAATTCATGCTGTGTCATTTTTCAGTTCTGGCTACTTTCTCAGGTTTGTACATGCAGCCAAAGATTACTCAAATAATTGTTCAGAGCAGTCCCCAACACGAGCACTGGAAGCCATTAAACCAGGGAAAATCTCTGATTTTGTTTGCAGATTGGAAAAGATTCTCTGCACTTGTCTGAGGCAGCACCTCTGCAGCTGGCACTGAAATGATGCCAGTTGACACCATCTGAAGCTCTGGCTTTGACAGGACTTTGTCAGTCACTTCATCTCCCTATGTCAAACCTTAAATCAGAAACAGAAGAGCTGAGAAAACAGCTACGTCTCTATTTCGTTTGACAACCAGGCTACGCAGTGTCAGCCACAACACCTGGTAGATCTCAATTCTGGAAATATTTTTGCTCTTCCCCTCTTTGCAATTGTAAGTTTTACAATGCATTACTGTTTTCTTTATGCGCCATAGTCCAGATTGTGATTTTAAGTAGAGTTTTTTGGAAGGAACAAGATGTGGCTTCAACCCAGAGAATGATATATATGTTCTAAATCTTTCAGTGTCTGGATAAGATATTTTTGTTCACAAAGATCAGGAATATTTTCTTCATTAAAAATAAAAATATTTTATGCTGTCTTTTCTTCACCAGGAGACAGGTGTTAGTGAAGTGTCTATTTGATTTGAGCACCTACTGTCAAAATTATTATCTGAAAACCTTCACATTGCTGCTTTCTAGATGTTCCTAAAGGTCTTCAGGAGCTCATATATCTGACATAAATCTTCCCCAAGGACCTAATTTCTGCTTCAGGAGGATTGACTACAGAGAAAAGGTGTCTGTTAGTAGTCTCCAATCTGACAAGGATCAATTTCACTGGACAGTTTCAGATTCTGGGGACCTATTTCATGCCAGAAATAATTGTGTAAGTGTTTCCAAAAAATAGTTTCCTGAGAACTTCCACTCATGAGACTTACTGGACATTTGTTCAGCTAGGACAGTGGTCTCTCTAGCAGCTCATCTTTCAGCACGCAGGTGAACAGAGTTGCAGCCAGCTGGTGACCAGTCACAAGTGATATTCTCCAGGGCTCAGTACTGAGACCATTTCTGCCTAATATCTTTATCAGCAATCTAGGCCAGGGGGTCAAGTGCACCTTTAACCTCTATGCAGATGACACCAAGGTCATTGGGTGCCATTGTTGGTCTGCCTGAAGAATGGAGTGAGCCAGCCAGGGAAGGCTCTGGCTTCCCTCCAGATGGACTTGCTTTTGCACACAGAGAAGCTCTGGTTGGGTGGTTGCAGGTCATCGGATGGCAGTGGGTTTGAGTCTTGGAGAAGTGAGGAAAGGAATCTGCAGGATCAGTGGGCTGAGATCACTTGCATGGGATTCAACAAGGCATAGATTCAGGGGCTGCACTTGGGCCATGACACCCCATGCAGCTCTACAGACATCTGGGGAAGAATGATTAGAAACCCTGAGGGTGTTGGTCAAGGGTTGGACTCAATGCCCTTAGACATCTTTTCCAACTTTAATGATTCTTTGATTCTGTGGCAGTTAAAAATATAGTAAATGGAAGAACTAATATTTTAGGGGCTGATTTGGGTCAAACCGGAATTTTTTCTCTCAGCAACTTACTGTTTTCTCTTTTTCAGTGGTACTGATTTGCCAGAAAACACAGCAGGCAGAGATATCACTGAGCTTACAGTCATGACACCTGTAAAGCCCACAGTCTACCAACCTACGTGAGGGAAATGTGTCACAGACATTTTTTCACAGAAATCCTTTCTTTGGGGTTGTGTATCTTCTGAGAAGCAAAGGGCCCCAGAAGAAGAATGTAAACAATTGTTATCAGCTGCTGTGCAACGCAATAGGATGCACCTGTGATTGGTTCATGTTCCCATGTTTATAATTAAGGGCCAATCACAGGAGCAAGCTGGGGACAGAGTCCCTGGACACAACTTTGTTAGAGATTCTTTCTGCCTATTCTTAGCTTAGCAGTCTCTGCAACTTCTCTCTTTATTTCCTATTTAGTATAGTTATTATAATGTATTATATATCATATATCAATAAATCCAGCCTTCTGATCAAGAAACAAGATTCTCGTCTTTCTCTCACCACCCCAGCGACCCACTCAGACCACTGTAATAGAAATGTCAGTATTTGGGCAGATTTACTAACACTGGGACAAAATCCCAGCCCTCGGAAAACTGCTTGTAACCCCAAGTTGTTTTTTCTATTACATCATCTAACCTGATCTAATAAGCCATCTGGGCACTCTCTTTACTGCTGTGCACATGTCCAGCCAGCACTAGCATCTAATTGTACATAATGATCTGTCCACTGAAAAGGGACCTGTGCTCTTAACTCATGAAGATTCACTCATTTTAGAATACCAAATTCATAGCCTGAGAATGTGGTACACTCACAAGGTCATTCCTCCGCTAAGAGTGCAGATCATCTTAGCTGATTTACACAAAGACACTGCTCCTCCATTTTTTGCTAATCTTCAGCTGTTAGCAAGTGGAAAAATGAATCTCAAATTCTAATATTAGCACTAACAAGTGAGTCACTCAACTTGGACATTTCCAAATTAATTTCTAATAAGGTTATTTGAATTGCTTTTTTTTTTTCTTGTGTACCACCAGCAACCACAAGTAGCTTTGAAAGCACCAGTGATATAAGGAAGTATTAATGGAATTTGCACCCAGAATGTTTTCTTGCGTTTTTTTATCTACAGAGTAATATGTCGTATTTGGGAAGTGCTCAATTTGTGTTAATCTCACAGCAGGAAGAAAACAAGGTGCATCTACCTTAGTACTTTAATCCAGAAGACGAAGAGATTTGTACAGAAAAACTCCTGAGTATCTCCCCTTTCTCTGTCAAGTTCTTACATGGTTGAACAGTCTCAGAGCATGCAGCCTGGCTGCTGCAGAACTGGAAGATACACTCCAGGAGGTCCTGGCAGTTAATAGCCTCCCGCTTCAAGGGACCAGACTACAGCTAATCCAAAGTTACCCCACCCTTCCCTCCTACTTCTTCAAAACATGGGTAATATAGGTTTCATGCCCTCGGCATCAAACTGCTTTACCAGAAAGATCCAGTCTGTAGGTTGATATTACTTACTAACAGAGATACAGACTCAGCTTTCAGCCAATTTGCCTTCAGCATCTGGCAAATGGGAAGATGAGCAAACAAAATAGCTACAAAGTCACCAAAATGCTGTAAAATAGATTGAAAAAGAGGAAATGTCATCTCCAAAGTGCTATTTACTATGAGATGGTTTTTTCTATAGAGCAGCAGTGGTTTTGTAATTAAGGCATATGTCTTTCTCAGACAATTATTTGAAGTATTATAAAAAATATTAGTACTGTTGCTGTGGTTAGTAATAGTTATTGTTTGGGCGTTTTTAAACTCTTTTAACTGATTGCCAAGTTTGCCTATTGCAGCAGGTTGGGAGGAGAAATAAAAGCATCCTGAAGGTACAGCTCCTTTGAACTGATCTCTGGAGCTTTGATTTGGTGGCAAGCATATCCTGCCATCTGAATTTACTGAAAAATGAGCAAAGCATGCTCTTAATGTATGAAGGTACTTACTTTGCTGCATTACTGACCCAGAACAACTGAGGACAAGGAAATCTGATGGTCTCATCATGTTTAATAGTACTAAGTTTTAGTGGACATGAAAACTTAAGCCTCTATAAGACTGTGAAATTTCATGGCATTTTTATTAGATGTTGGGGGAAAATGCATACCATTTATGCCTGAATACTGCCAGAAGTTTGTGACACATATGCACAACATTTTGGTGTCAGGCTTTTCT
Organism: Melozone crissalis; assembly: GCF_028551555.1. Lineage (NCBI taxonomy): Eukaryota > Metazoa > Chordata > Aves > Passeriformes > Passerellidae > Melozone > Melozone crissalis. Next base: position 28,274,725 of record NW_026535782.1, on the reverse strand, counting down.
GAAATGGCACCCTCTGGGAAATAGGACTACAGTTTTCCACCAGTAAATAAAATTTTCCCTGCCTTTGAGGCCAAGCTGCACAAAATAGGCTGTGTCTATATCTACAGGTTTCCTCAGATTTAGATCAAGGTGCTAATATGTAATAGTCACACAGTCAGAAATGGCTTCAAGAGCTCCCATGAAGTGTTTGGGAATTGGCAAACTTGGGCCAAAACCAGGCTGGGCACAGAGAATATATAGTCAGAGTACAATCTTTAGTCCACTAGTAGAGTCCTGGTTTGAGAGGCTGTCCTTCTCTTTGATAAAGTGAAATATTATGTCATCTTTCCAACATAAACCCCAATAGAAATGTGTGTAAAAGCATAAACGGATATAAAGGTGCCACAGAATTTAATGAAGTGCTCAAATAAAGTACTCAGAAGATGTGCTCTTAACCCCACAGAGATAATTACGAGCCTAATTTGAGCCTGGTAGGAGCTAGAGGTCTAAATGACTTTTAGTGCTAGACCTTATCTCCTCATCAACATACTTTTGAAAATTCTTCCTGAAGCATCCCATTAACAGAGTAGGGAAGAGCAGACACTACATACACTTTGTGTTTGGGTGCCAATACATATTTAGAAGCTGGACCCTAAATGACATCTATACCCGAGAACATAATCAGAGAGCTCTGTCAGAGGGCTGGTGGCCAATCCCTGAAACATACTTCATTTCACTGCAGAAATCATTGTGATTTCTGAAATATCTGCTACACTCCTTGTGCAGGAAAAGCTGGTTGAGTTCTGATGAGAAAGCAAATTTCTAGGCAATGCACAACACCAAAATTTCCCTGCTTGCAGCTGATCTTACAGGTTGTACCAAAACTGTGATCTTGAGTAAAAGATGTTGATGGAGAGTTTCTGCTCTGGATTTTTCATTCTCTAGAGTTTCCTGGCCTTTTGAGCTTCCAGGAGAGGCTGTAGGAGACATCCAGCCCCAGTCATAGCACGGTGCTGAGTTCTCCCAGCTGGCGTGGGGTGCACAGTGCAGGGAGACTCTGCAGGAACCCATGTTGATTGCAGCCAGCTGACAGAGCCAGAGCAGCTGCCCTAAGGCTCACTGCCACGAGTTCAGTCATCACTGACCTGTCAGCTGGAGTGCTCGCAGAACACCCTGCACCCACGGAAAACTTTTCCACACACATGTCCAAGTGAGACCTATAAAAGCAGTGCTGAAGCTCTGCTCTGGTTTACATCTGAAATCTTCAGGGTCCAGGACTAAGCCACTATAATTTATGTAGATACCTTAAAGGATTAGCAGCTGAGGAATTAACTTGAAAATTATGTGATCCCATTCTTTTCAGGAAAATATAACTACTGGATCTTTGGAGAAGAAACAGGACTGAAATAAAACCACCTGTCCTGGTTTGACCGGAAATGGGACATCTGGGATATGTTGTTTTGCTGTGGTTACCAATGGGTGGTCGGATTTTAAGATGAGCACCTGGTTTGACCAGTGGAGCATTTGGATCCGCCTCTTGAGACTACGAACCCAAGGGGTTAAAAGCAGGGCTCTTGGCCTTCAGAGGCCTCTTGGGATTTCCGGCGTGAAGGAGTCTCTCCCCCGGCCCAGTTTCTGGCTGGGCTGGGGGAGGGGAGAGCCACGTGGGCCATCTACGGTAGGCCCGGGTTCGGAGGAAGGGTGGCGGACCCTTGAGCGACCTGTTTATTCCCCCCCCCTTTTGGAGATGGAGCGAATGCAGCCCGTGCTAGAACTGTATACCTTGAAACTTGATATCATGTGCCGGCAGCACAGCTGGAGGAGAAGGCGGGGGGGCCGGGGGGGGGGGGGGGGGGGGGGGGGAGGAGGGTGGCAGCGGGCAGTCCGGCCGCTTCTTTTAACCCTTGTGGAGAGTGAAGGCTTTGCAGAACATTGCCTTTCCTGGGAAAGGGATAGGAGTGGAAGATGAAGGAAGAAACCAGGCCAGTAAGGGGGGTCTGGCAAAGGGAGAAGAGAGATGTTGAAGGAATGGAGGAAGATGGAGTGGCAATTTTTGCTGGACTCTTTTTTGTTGTATATCCATGGACGCTTTCCTGGTGATGCAGAGGCTGCATTGCAGGGGGAAGCGGAGGCTCGGAGTCAAGAGAGTTTGGTTTTGAGACCCCTCGGCCCCAGGGGGTATAGAAGACATGGGGGGGACAAAGGTCCCAGAGATGAGACTGTGCTCTGCTTGGAACGAGACGAGGCATCCTTAAAAGGCCCTGACGGCAGGCCCCTGCCCCATCCCATGCCAGGTGGTGAGAGCACCTCGGCATGGAAAGGAGATGTCACAAGATGAGATAGCAAGACTCCGGGCGGATTGCTGATTGTGACAAGAAGTCCGTGGCACAAGGAAGGACTCCGTCTATCCCTTATGAGCTGAAGATTTGATTTTTCTAAAGGGTGGTGCCAGACCGAGTGTGGATAATTTTGGAAATGTAAATGTACTTGGGAATTTGGTGGGAGGAGGATAAGGAAGTGTTTCTGTGTAGTTTTCATTTTTCTTGTGTTTTTTCCCTTTTTCTTTTGTAGTTTAGTTTTTGTAGTTTAGTTAATAAAGCTTTTTCTCTCTTTTCCTTAAGCAGGAGCCTGCTTTGTTTATTCCTGGGTACCACCTCACAGCAGATGCCAGGGAGGGGGAAATTTTCATGGGGTACTGGCATTGTGCCAGTGTCAAACCAGAACACCACCTCTCCACAAATTTGGAGCAATTATGAAGTATTTGGGAAAGTGAGTCCTTTAAGTCAAAAAATTTAGCCCGGGTCTTCCTTAAGTTTTCATTTCATTGGTACAATCCTGGTTCATAGTAATTTGCTTCCAATTCTAGAAATTTAACCTTTTCAAAATTCACTGCAATGTCATTAGTGACATGGCTTAGTTTTGGACTTGGCTGTTTTAGAGTTATGGCTGGATTTGATGATCATAAAGGTCTTTTCCAACTGTAATGATTCTGTGATTCTATGATTTTTCACAAAACTTACAGTTGTGTGAGGAACAAGCCAAGCCATGTGCATGTCAGTCAAGCAAACCAAACCTAGCATACATGTAGGGAATTTAACAGAGGGCTTCACTTGGCAGATCTGATTCGAAGCTGAGAGCTGTCCTGAATAATTTTGGAAGAAACAATCTCTGAAACTATGACAGCTTCCACACCAAAAAAAAAAAAAAAAAAAGAAAAAAACAATTCAGAAAAAAAGAGAGCTGCAGCACATGATCAGCCTGCTCTTCAGTCATTGACAGGAACAAAATGCTGCAGGGAGGGAGGATGCTTTCTAACCTTATCTCATGCAGTCTCTTCCAAAAAGATGCTGCTGAGGCTGTTTCAGATGCCTGGTTTGTGGTTGCTGGTAACAGTGAAGGTGACTGAGGAAGGGCTAAAAATAAGAATGCCCAGGGGAACATGCTAAGTACTTGCTTTGCCTGTCACTCCAGGGAAGATAGTATCAGTGCTAATTGATCCAAACACTCATGCTGCAAGTGCATGAGATTGAGAGATGCACAGGGTGAGGCAAGATGTCCAGTCAGAGTCTGCCAAAAAACAGTTCAAACTTTGTTTCGGGTGTAAAGCCTGTATTTGCTTCAGAGGTGAGGATCATGATAGAAGCAAAAATATGGGTTGAGGAGAGAGGGAGGAAAGGTGGAGACACAGCTGTGGACACAGTTCCTCACCAGCTAAAGCTCAGGAATGTGCTGCAGGAACGGAGACTTGCCAGCCAGATTGTATGTGCAGGGGAGAGCTATATAACCATTTCACTTCCTCAGCAAGATGGAACTTTCACTTTCTTGGGTGAGAAGGAAAAGGCACCATGTTCTCCCAGGGTGACTCTATGGATGGAGGTATACCCAAACAGGCAGACCATATGGAAAAGGACCAAATCTGAAGAGGCATTTCCAGATGAGAGGTGCTAGATGTTAGCTGCCTTAGCAAGGAATGACTCAACACCCTAGTTGCCTTCTTGCTCAACAGGAAACAAGCCAGGGGCTCATTTCCTAAGGCAGAATCTATTTCCAACAGACATTTACGTCCTTTTGAAAAATTATGTAGATGGAGACTTTATTTATCTGCAGACTTCGATATTTCACTACTCTTGGAACAGATCAGACCATTACTAATATCTAATCTGAATGTCCTGAAGCTACAGTTTAAGGCCATTATTTTTCATCCAGCCACACATGAACAGTAAATTGTTTGTACCAGATTTAAATTAAATGGATTCTTTTGTTTTTCTTTGGAGTTGTCCTTTTCATGTTTGTAATAAGCTTCCCTTCTGACATGATTTGACAGACTAGTGACATGGAAAGTCCTGGCAGAACAGCTTGCATGTACCTGTACTTGAGAAAAGCAGAAAGAAAACATGAGGAATACATAATCAGGTAGAATGTTTATAGTATCTAAGCAGTCAAACATCTTGTGCTCTTTCTGCCTGGTCCTGTTGAAGGCTCATCCTCCAGGTATTAAAGGAGCAGAGCCATTCTACCAAGTCCAACAGGGCTGCATAGAGAACTGCAAAGACTAGTTTGCAGTCAGACAAAAACACTGGAGGCATTTTGTTTACCACAAGTCAATCAGCAGTGACACAGACCTCCAGCCCCACTGAGCAATTGGTGTTCAGACTGCAGAGAGTACAGAGGTAGAACTGCAGCCACCAAAACAGCCCCAGTGAAGACAGAGATGCTTAGGAATCAAAAGTGCCCAACGTGGCACGTAGCACCGTGGCAGTGAAGGTGGAAGAAGCTGATTTTCCAATGCAACAGTGAATAAACAAATTCAATCAAAACTTCTGATTGAGTCAGAATTTGAGCTGGCTGTCTCACAGGCTTGGGAAATTCATCACAATCAGACAATATTTCCCAGGAGCTTTCAAGACAAGGAACATGTTTTTATGAGTCAATGAACTCAAACCTGTTTTAGAAATAGGTTATGGTTCCACCATATTTGGGAAGGGCAAAGGAACAAAAACAACAGAGGAACAATATTCCAAAAAGTGATAGAGAAGTGAAATGCCACTGCCTAAGTAACTCATGGAAGATGAATTAGCATCTAATAAATTCCATTGATAAATTCTTCAGGCGTATCATTAAAGATAAGACAGTTCTTTGCATATCATTAATGGTGCACAAAATTTCAACTCAGGGGCTGGCTTCATCAAAGGCATAACAGGTAGATAGATTTCCATATAATGAATGCATTTCTATTCATTAAATTCTACAAGTAGAGAAATAATGAGTGGTGGAAGTGCTCATTATCAGATACTGATATTTATAGAAAACCACCACATTGGGGGAAAAAAAAAACCCCAAATCAATATTTATGAAGGACTGTTTTCCTATAAAAGGAGAAAAACTTTGCTTTTTTAACATGTGTTCTTTGTTTAATTATCAACTTCTGCATTTTAATCAATACAAATGCACAATGTTTGTTAACAACCAAGTAACAAAAGGACATTACTCATTATTTCTCTGAGGAATTCACTTCATTGTGAGATAACTGCAGTTTCCTCCACATACACATTCTCTCCTGTATTTCCTATTTGCTTTGGTTTTCATCACTTCTTATTTTATCCAAAAAAAAAAAAGAAGCTGTGACATTAATAAAGGGAGCCTGGAGAGATATAGTTTCAGGAAGAAAAAAGGTTTCAACCACATCAGGCTTAAACTTTGTACAATTCTTTTCCAGGGGAAAAAAAAAAGTGGTAACCTTTAGGTAACTAGCTATTGTCATCCAAAGTAAAAACAAGATTATTCAATTAATACTTTATATAGTACAAAAATGTTGGTCCATATCATGGGATTTAAATGCTTTTATTCAGCACACAGAGACTTAATATTCATGCAAGTAAATCCTGTGGGTGAAGAGTAAAAGGCAAATCATGGTATTTAATGAGATTCCCCATCTGAAATATGTGGTTATGGCTAAACCCCCTCTCCCTTACAACAAATCTAATATTTGATTTAGGTTAATGATGCCTCTTCTCAAATTAATCTTGCATCTTTAATTATTAAAATCTTTAGCATTACTGAAACCATTCTAATTATTCCCATTGCTCAGTGGTATTAGCAAAAATTATGCTTAAATTTAAAATCACTTTAATAGGGGCCATATTATTCTCATGCTCATTTGACTGTTTAATATTTCACCTCTGAGACAAAAAAGGTTGACTGCAGCCAACATCTCCTTTATGAAAATTATCTTTTCATTTTTACCAGTAACTTAATAAGAATGACAGTAGATCACTCTTATTATGTTCTGCACCTACCTTTCAACAAGCAAATCCTGCCCCTCATATTAGCCTCTCATCTATGCTTTTTAAAACTTTATGATAATAATATTCTTCTATTATTGTTCAGTTTATCAGTAGTAATGTTTTATATAATTTTTCTGGTGAATCACCATTGAGAAATGAAGACTGCTCTTTATTTCAGCTAAATAAAATTCCATGTAAGACCAAAATATTGAATGATTTTTTCCACTGTTATTTATTATTTACACACTGGAATACACTGTGTAAATATAGATTCTAAATGCAATAGAAGTAGACACAGAAAGAGAAGAGAGGAAAATGTTTTAGAAAAATTCTTATTGCTTTAAACTTAATTAATTCATTTTTATCATCAGAAGCATGCTTGAATTTTAAGATGTGGCATTTCCTTTCAGTATGTTTTATTTTAGTATTTTTTGCCTCATTTCAGGATGTAGCACTGCTTTTAAAAGTCAGGTTCTGTTCTGATTTCTTTGTATTTTAGAGCTGACAGCTAACTCCAAGTAATGAGTAATCCAAAACTTGATTCTGATCACACTTAGACTGAAGACCTATGCAGAAGGAGTCAGTCAGCATTATGGCACTTTTCTGGCATTACAAGACAGATATCCAGAACCTAAGGACTTGTTTTCTGGGATGAGGATGGACCTGAGTGTTTATAGGTGAAATATTTATCAGTACAGTAAAAAACTAACTTTCTTCATGAAAGTGGAACGTGCTCTTGATCAGGATGGAGTTCATGGTTTTCATTGTACATGACAGATTCAAAAGTCAAGCAGGTTTACTGTGGCCAGTCTGAGCTTGCCAATACAGGTAGTACAGCTTATACTCTGACTATCTTTGAAGACGTGGTGTACTGCCATGAAATATTATAAATACAAGAGCACATGTCTGGCAGCTGGGGACACAGGTTAGACACCATCATCTTGAGAAGATGTGAACTAATGTCTGTAGCTGCCTGAAAAGCAGGCACTGGACCAGGATTATTTCTGGGTCAGTCATTACCAAGCCACAGATTTCTCTCTACCGTTTCCTGTTCTTTTCCCTACTTCCCAGCTGACTGTTCCTTGGACAACGCACATTCTTCAGTCTCCTGCATGCTTAACACACATTTTAAGCCATTGTGAAGCCATTTCAACCCCTGTAATTGTGTGTTCTGTTAATGTTAAACTGAACAGGAGGAAAATGGAATTTTCCTTCCCCTGGGCTCAGTCTCTAGGGAGGAGCCCTGGTGGGAGTGTCAGTTGGCACCATCATGATTGAATTTTCAGTAATCGTACCATTATGTGCATGTCCACAGTATCTGGTATTCTGCAAATTAATTAGAAACACATCAGGCTTCAACAAAAGGAGCAAAACCCTCCTCTACTTGCCTCATCATAACCTCTTTCTTAAACAGATTAAATTCCTTCTTAAATAGATCAAATCAAGATAATAACTTTCTGGGAGAGCATTGCCTAGAATAATCAGATTTCTCAGGGGAAAATATTTATAATTAAATATATCAGGGCTGGACCTCTATCTGACATTCACAGTTCTGTAGCTGAAATCCATTGGAATCAGGATAATTCAGCATGTTTCTCAGCTATAGGAATCTTGTTCTAGTAATATTTCATTTGTCTAGACCTTTGGTGGAAGGTTGGTGGGTTTTTTTTGCATTGTCTGCTTGTTTCAAAGATAAGATATACCTTGTTGACAAGAAAAAGTTGACAGCTCTAAACTAATTTCTTAATTACATATTAGACATTGCCTGGTATTTGAGAGCTGAGAAAACATGTAGTGCTGATGTGAATGAGGAAATGATAGTGCTCAGAGCCCACCTGGGACTGTCAAAAAAATATCAGTGCTGCTGCAATAAGGCTAGTCATATAATTTAACATTTGGTCCAAAAATGTTTGGAGGAGCCGCTAAGATCAGACATGAGGCTTTTCCTGGATTTTTCTCGCCTTGGAGCTGGCTACAGCTCACTTCTTGATACCTGTATCTCTAACAACAGGGTAACGCCTTATCTGGTACACATTTAAAATTGCCTTTCATACAGTTCTTAAATGTGGATTATTGATTTGAGAGACTATAATAACCACCCTCGCTGTCTTGTCAATGCATATGTATGGGCTCTGAAGAGAATTATTGATCCTTTAAACTCCAATAGATCTTGCATGCTTATGAACTAGTTCAAACATATCTATTGACCTCTACATCTGCACTTTGTATATTTGAATTATTCTTAGGAAACCTTTAAAACATTAATTCTTGACAACTAAATACATCACTGTAGGACCTCTGGAGATCTCAGCCGCTACTGTCAGAACAATTGCCGTGAATGCAGTGAGAGACTCTCTTTTAGGTCTCATGTATCAATTTTTCAGCAGAAATCTCAAGAATAGGACAACTCCTGCCTACTCAAGATTTGTGGTCTGTCAATGATTTAATGCCCTGTCACATACAAGGGTTTGGTGCAGCTCAGAGCACTAAAAATAACTCAGACATGATCACAGAGAATCACACACTAAGCGTTTAATAACAGTACAAAATTATGTGGCAGTTATCTACACATGGGGGTTAAGAGCAAGCATTTACACCTTTGGCCATGTTCACCCTGCAGGGAGGTTTTGGTAGGGCTTTTGCCCTTAGGGCCCCATGTGCACTGCATTGGTTGCTCTACAGCTGCCTCAGCTGGGACAGTAGCTGCAAAGCCATTCACTCTTCGTATTTTGGGGCAGAAGATTAAAAAAAGCAGACTTCTCTGGAAAGTGTTCTAAGAAAAGAACTGTTATTCTACAGATTGGCAACATTACTTCTTTTTGTTTCTGGTGCTTTCAAGACTTCTTTGGTCCAAATTTTCTTTGTGTGAATGTTACTGGAGTCATGCAATTTCAGCAAGAGCATGCAAAACAGTTCTTTACAACTTATTTCTTATGCATCCAAGTTCAATTCCAGTTTCAAAAAGACCCAGATTTTCATATAAAATTCTGAGCACTAAGTTCTATTTGAACTCCCATGTCAATACAGATTTTCAGTGGGTAAAAAACTGCACAATCTTTCCTGAAATTCACATTTTAAGAAAAGATCAACTCTGAAAACTTTTTATTTAAAGAAAAATCAAATTAAAACCTTTTGATAATGTCCACATTTGTTTAACATAGTGTTTTCACCTTTTGTTTAAAAATTACTTTTGGGAAATCAAGCTGGTTTTATGGAAAAGAACATTAAAAATACAAAAGTACTCCATGATTTAGTTTCTGAATGAAACTCTTTCAACATTTCTGAAGCACATTGTGTGAAACCAAAGCTTTTTGCAATCTTATTTCATGGGAAAAGTCAATTTTGTTTTGTTCAGTTTTTTGACATTTTCCCTCTCTAAAGAAACATAAATGTTAATTATTGCTAATACTTTTGTTAGCACAACAAAAATCTTTTAACCAGTATGCAAAACTGTTCATCCAATGAAGTTCAATACCAGAGGAACAGACTGTATTTTTTCTGTCTCACATTCTCAAAAGGGTGCAACCACCGTGTATATGGCTATTCCTTAAGTTTTGCACATATGATCCACAATTTAGACTCCTTCTGAATATGACCTCCTATATCCAGATTCATGAATGTGCAGAGTCACCTGAGAACTGTGTCCATGAAGATAGCAGGCTGAACAGCATTTTGAGAATGACCAAATCCCTAAAACACAAAACATTCCTCCAGTGCATTGAGGACATGTACTTTTCTCAGGTACACCCAGGGGCAACTTACAGAGCTAATACAGACTCTTCTGACCTCTTGAGACTGAAAGATAAAGCTCTTCCTTTCAAAAAAATGAAGATTGTGAAAAACACAGAGCAGAAGAAAGCAAATCTCACTTTGTGTTAAGCAGTTGACAGTGCCCCCACTCAGAATATAATAGCCTTGTGCTTCGTTGTTCACTTTACTGCCTGAAGAATTTCAAAATCTCTGAGGAGAACATCTTAAGCACTGTGCCAACCCCATTCCAGTGCTTCCTGCTCATTTGAATTCCCCAGCAGCACTTGCACCTTGTGCTGACCTCAGAGATTCACTGTTTCAGATGTGTTAAGCAGCATCCTTTGGGAAGACTTGAGCCTCAACTTTATCTAAGGATAATTTGTTTTAAACTGTGTATAATATTCTGGGCTAGGAACAGAGGTTAGGTCTCCCAGCTCCTATATAAAAGTCCCATTGCTTAGGGTACATCAGAAGCTTTGTCTTCTGGTTCAGTGTCCTTGACAACCCCTAACTCCTGAAAAGTGAACAGATTAGGAAAAAAGTGGGCATCGCTAAACAGTCAATAGCATCCAAGATACAGGTTAGTCCCTCCCGGGAGAAAGCTATGGCCCATTAGGAGAAGGACTAGCCCTATCTCTTCTCTCTTTGATGCCAAGAAACCCATTTAATATTGTAAAAATACAATTATTCTGTATAAAAAGGCCTTGTTTTGAAAGGTGCATTCCATGTAAACTCTAAATCCATGGGGTGCTTGTGGAAAGCAAACATAAACAGAGTCTTCTGTGTGATCTACACAGGAGACCTTAATGTCCTGCCAGATACAGGTAAAAGTCCATTCAAACTTTCATGTTAAAAACTAAAGCACCAAAGTGTCTTCATAAAGCAACACTCAAGGAGAAGACTTTGGATTGCAGTTTTAGAGGTATCCAAATTTTCTATATTCTTGTTCAAACAGATCTGTGTCCTTGCTCTCAGAGAAAAAATATACATTACAGACAAGTGTTATAACTTATTCAGTCCAGATTGAGTCTTTTCATTGAGAATTTGAATCACAACTTAGTTGTATTCATTCACTTGAGATTGGTAGGTCCTGCAGTTTGTGACAGTAATTTAGGTGTTCTCCCCTTCTGACTTTTAAATACATTTAACTGGAAAAAAAATCTTATCTCTTTCATCTCTTATTAAATGTGAGAAATCTGAGATGTTTTTGATCTTCCCAGTAAATATAACTTGGCTTTGGTCAAATGCCAAAACAGTATTGTTTACATGTTTGTTATGACACCTTATGCAGCCTTGGGATTCAGCACCTTCTTTTCACCAGGTGATAAAAAGACCCACTGTAAGACCCCAAACCACAAGCTTTGTTTAGGGGAAAATATTATGGAGTTTGGGTGAGAACAGTCAGAATCTGCTCCTACTATGCCAGTCCCCATCACACAGGACTTGCTCTGCCCATAGCTCCCTTCTGTCCTTTATCACTTATCATATCACTTTGTTCTGTGGCTTCAGAGCAAATTTCTGCGCAAGACAGTGTCTCAAGAGACAGAGAAGCCAGTCTGCATTAGAGGTCTTCATTTACAATTTGCAGATGGAAAAACATAGGGCCAAAGCTTTCATGGAGGGAAATTATTATTCCCATGTAAAGAAAAAAACCTCTGTGAAAGAGACATCCTAGCACCAAAGAGTGCAGCTGGTGTGGAGGTGCTGGCAATGCAGCTGTACCTGCGGCTGCACCGTGAGTCTGGGCCGGTATCAGCAATGGGCAACTTGTGGGTACATCTTGTCCAGCGCTCAGAGAACTGGCTGAGTCCTGGGGAGAAAGGCAAATGACATCTGGAAAGTTATGTGTTTGTGCAGCAAAGGGGGAAAAAAGCAGAAAATGAAGGGAGCTTGTGGTAGGCTGCTGCAGCATGTTCACAAAGCACTGGGCAGAGAGTTACATCCCTTTGCACGTGGGGACCCAAGTCACGGGTACAGCTAACTTAGATTTTAACTCTTACCTCCTTTCCTGTTGCTTTCCAGCAGACAGCAGTGTACTGTAAATCCCTAATTGTGTATGTAAGTAATAAAAATCTATCTGTAGGGTATTTCCTGAGGATTAATGGCCAGCTGGAATGAAACTGATGGCCTGAGGTGAAACCAGAGGCTATTAAAAACACTTGATCATTTAACCACTTGAACGCTGTTTAGCATAGTGTGTCCAAGTGTAGGACACATTATCAGATGCTTTGCTGTGTGCCAGACAAAAGAGAGTTGGGTCTGATACTATAAAGAAATGCTACTGCATCTCCCACAGCAGCCCTGAAACTGTGACAGAGTAGAATAAAGATCCACTGAAAATGCCCTGCGCTATAGTCATTATTGCTGTAATAAAACTCAAGCGCTGGGTAGGGGAATACCTACAGTGGGGCACAGTTACACCGCAGTAAATAGGGTATAACACTGTTAAGATAACACAGTTTCACCACTCTGAGATCAGATTCACCCATTATTGATTTGCTTGGGGATGTCATATTTTCATAATTTGCATTATCTGTGCCTAGATGTCGCAGTCACGGGTCCTGTTGTCCTGGGACATGAACATAGAACAAAAGCCTGGTTCTTGGCCCAGAGGACTTACAGTATAGTTTTAACAATCCTCTGCTGAACATCTCCAAATAATTAATTCACTATAATCTACATTAGCTATTTCAGTTTACCTGAATTATCTTACAGCACTCTGCCTAGCTGATACTCATCATTACCTTTTAGAGTAAAGTGCAACCAGCAGTAACTTTGCTTCATGGAGCTTTGAATAGCTGGAATGTTAAAGACCTTATTAAAAACAAATTGCCAACAGAAAATTATATTCCACACTATCACTTCTGTTAGAAAAAACCCACTATGAAATAGCAATGCATAAAAAAGGAAGATTTACTTTCCTAACGCCTGAGTTTAAGTGGGAAAAAAGGCCATATAATTAAAATTTCAATGCTTCTGGTGGAATATTTAGATCTGAAGTTAGCACAGGAGACAACAAGCTAAATTCTGATCCTAGCTGGTGCTATTTCAAATTCTGAGCATCACCACTGAACTCAGTGTAATCACTCTGGATTTGCACAGGTGATAATTGGGTCATAATCTGGTCCCTATATACACGAGTTGCCTACGTGACATTTCAGAAAACTTTAGAAAGCTTTTTTTAGACTAAGATTAAAGTCCCTGGGGTATCTCTATTTCACATGTCAAAGCTAAATTCTTTCTAGGCTCAGAAGTTATCTGGCATAAATTCAGCCTCAGAGCTAGTGTCTACAGCCATGTTATGAAACTTTGTAAATGATGGGGATGTTAAGGGTGGATAGTGGTTTTCCCATTACAAGAAAAGAGAAGGGAAACCACAAGGTTTGCTACAGAATGATTTTAATCATTTTTCAAAAGGACCCTGCTTTAAACTCATTACTTTGTAAATTCCACTGAATTTTGGCACCTTAATACCAAAGGCATTCTTGCAAACAGAAAATAATAGTCATGTTTAACTTTGCTATTTTGGAACATTTGTAGAATTATTATCAATTTTAGGATCAGCTCTGCCATAACAACTTAATGTCATGTTTATACAGCCATAAGTAGAGTTCCTGCTGTTTACTGTGGTGTACCTATGTGTCTTAGCTCCTTGGATTTCAGCTAATGAAGCTCATCATTGTAAGGACATCACAGTGCCTGTATGTTTGCAGCCATCTACAGCCCAGGCCTAAAGCTGTATGAAAAAGCCAAATGAAAGACAAGACATTTACAATTCCTCCATGCTTTTCCTGTGAAGGGTCCTATTGGGTCACTCTATCCACATCCACACACAGGACTTGTCCCCTAGTACATGACAAAACTGAGATCATCTCATTGCCTTCTCAAAATGAACGGTGCTCTCTGCCCCAGAGATTTTCAAGGTGCTTTCATTCCCCAAACCTCTTCAAAGTTTCTGCTTAGGTCAGGACCCTCTGTGGCCAAGCAGGCTCTCTGTGCTTTGTCCTCATTATAAGCTGTGCCTGATCTGTCACCAGCAAGCTTTCCATTTCCTCAGTGTGGGAACTGTGAATATCCCTGCAACTGTTCTTTCTTTCAGGGATTTTTACCTCTTTGGGGACACATGAAAAAGTAAGGGAAATATTCAGTTTATTTTATTTCAAGAATATCCTTATCATCTCCTCAGAATAGCATTATAATTTGAGGTGCAGCTCTCTGTAGCTGAGACCTACATTTTGGCTTTCTGACCTGATGTATATATACTGGAGAAACTGCTACACATTATATAGCTCCAGTCTCTCCTTGTGATTTTATCCTACAATACTTCACAGTTAGTGTTAAAACTTACAAAATGCATTGAATTGCACTGCAACAGAATTGAAAGACTTAGCAGACTTGAAAATGAAGGGTAGCTATCACCCAAAAACAACATAAATATTGTGAGGCTTCATTTTGCCTTTTTTTTCTGTTTGAGGGGTCTTTTTGTTTCAAATTTCCCTAATGAACCTGCACCAGCTGTCTGAATACTACAGAAACTGAAAGAAAGTAGCCATTTCGCCAGTGTATATGGTGACCTGATACTGTGTTTTAAATCTAGTCAGCATAAGAAATGGTAATTGAAACCACTATAAATTATTTGTTCTGGTTTTAGGCAATACAGTGGAAAATTGTTCTTGGACATAACAGAATAAAGAACAAGTCTCAAAAAAAGGTACAGGTATGTGTACTAAGTCATTTCTCTCTCTTTTCAGGAGAATTATTCATTACCAAGGAAATTTACATTTTTAATCAGTTCTCAGTTCTATATTGTGCTCCACCAGCCATCATAGACAAGCCACAGATATTTACACATATACTTAGTCACAGAGTAGTCTCAAATAGCTTCAGTGGGACCATTCCAGGAAAAACTTTTTCTGCAGAAAAGTACACAGGAGCTTGTCAGAGCTTGCCAGATTGGACCCTCATTTATGGTTAAAGCTTTGGATTCTCTAAAGCAGAGCAGAAATGTTCAACCTACCTCTCCTTGTCTAGAAAAGTCCTGATCACAAAAGACAGATTCTTATACAGGGAAATGATATGGTGTTTCCATTGTTGTCCTCCATAAGACACAACACCACAAACCCCTCAAAATTCTCAAGAAAAAGCTCTTGGAGAGTAAAGTTTTTAATGTTCTGACCCATCACACAAAGTTTGGGCTCTGTGCCTGCCATCTGCAGCCACATCCCCCTCTGCCCCATCCCCACCTGGAAGAAGGCTGAGGCTGTTCACCATCTTCTGCCTAGCAGATACTGAGACTCCAGTCTCACAAAACTGTCCGGTGATTTCCTTCAATAAAAACCAGGGAAAATGCAAGATAAATCCAAACATAAAAGTAAGCTACATGTGTAAATTACTTTGATTCATCAAAATAAGGCTGACAGAGAGCTGCTAAAATTGACCTTCTCAAACCAGCAATTAAAGTTTTATTTTGTGTGCAAACACACTTATTAAAGTATTATGCAAACTACACACATTTTACTGATTATCATGATAGATTACATTACAAATTGTTAGGCTAAAATATCCAACATAGACTCAAAGAGTGGATTAGTTAATCATATTGCTTAAATTTTAGAGATTAATCTCCTGCTATGGTTTTATTTGGAAGTGTAAGGCTAAATTTCCATATCAAAACTTTAGATTTCCGAAGTAAAATAATTATCTCCAAAATAAGGAGGACAATTACATCCCTTCCTTCTTCTTTACTCTTTGTGTCTGAACAAAAAAACAAACAAAAGAAGTTAAATATTTCAGTTCTCTAGGAGAAATGTGTACATTTTCATGAGAAATACATAGCATGTAGAGACAAAGAACAGGTTAAGACAAAAGCTTTAATCAGATGAGATTTGAAATAGTACATTCCAGGTCAATGGGAAATGTTTTACATATGTATGGCTGAATGAATTTTAATAATAGAGAAAAGGGAATAATTTAAATAAGTGAAAATAAAATCATTATTTTACCCATTTACCCATTACTTGACATTATAAAATAATCCTACTGTCTCCTATCCAGGGTGGATGGACCCAGACTCATTTTTGATGCTGGCTTCCTTTTCTGGGATGGTACAGATTGGTCCTCCAGATGAGGAGGATCATGGAGGAGCCTGGAATTATCACTGATTTCCTGTCACTCTCACAAACTATCCCCAAAACTTGATGTGTATTGGTGCTACATGGATGTGCATCTGCTACTTGGGCAGGACATTTAAAGAACATTCTTGCTTTAGGGCATCCTCAGCTGTTTTTCCAGTGTTGCACCATTTGGGATGCACAGGAGGAAGCAGGTCCAGGTGAGCAGCTCTTACTCAAGGCAGCCAGAGGGACACACGCCTTTCTTGGGGCTCTCTCCATGCAAGATGAGACCTCAAATTTGTAAAGGCTAAATTAAAATTGACCTCGTATTCAATTTCATGATCTCGAAACAAAAGTAGGGAGGATCTGAATAGATCACACATTTGCATTTGGCTGGGTAGCATCCACAGGGGTCCTGGATCTGGCAGAGAACAGTGAATGGTATTTTCCTGGCTTGCGGCAATCGCTCTGCCTAATGTTTTGTGATATTTCCTCTGAAATGCTAACAATTAATACCCAGTATCTTTTTATTTTTCCTAGCACTCCTGAATCTGTGAAATAAATGAAACATGAGCCATGAATGCAGTGAAAAGAGAGACACATGCTGTTTGTGGGTTTTGCCAGCACTCTCATCACTTACTACAATTTAACACAGCTGATGGTCTCAGGTTTTGTTTCTTAAGACAGCAACTATTACACTGCAGACTGCACCTTCCTTCTTTCCTTAAAACAGACACCTCAAATGCAATGCGGAAGGCTTTTTGTGTCCATTCCTTCAGTCGAAACTGTCTCCTTTATTAAATATCCCCTTTCCTTTTTCTTTCCTTTTACAACCACTATGTTCAAGAATAGTAGTGTTTTTAAAACCTGAGGAGTTTGTTTGTGATTTTTTAAGCTAATTCTATTAGATCATATTTGCTTTTCTGCATTGAAATTAAAGGTAAGGAGATTGAGAGACATAATTCTGCAGCTCGGTGGTAGAAATCAGTAATTAAAGCACATTAGTTTTAAAACAGGGTAAATTATATGAGAAGCAAGTGCACAAAATGCAGGAGAAGACTTTTTTTCTTAGAAAGAGTCACCAAATAGAGCAGTAGACTTGAAGAAAACATGCTTGATCAAGCTTTCTTCTGAGGACAAAAATATGGTACAGATTTTTAGAGCTGCTTTTAGAATTTTTTCTGCTAATGCCATTGTATTTCATTTCCTGCTAATTAAAAATTGTATCATATATTGAATTTATACTAGTGGCACATGGAACAATAATAAAATGTAACTCAATTCCATCAAGGAAATAAATGAGAACTTGTAGTCTGGATCATATCACGACCTCCAAATTTGCTTTGTATAGATTAAGGGAGTCATTGTTGTTGGCTTGGGTTTTAGAACAGGTGGAATGTTTTGACTTTTTTCTTTTCTGAAAGGCTGATTTTGCATTTGAATGGAAACCAAGCATTTCAGTGCAACCAAACTACCAAGCACTTCAGTACAAACTGCATTGCCTTCTGAAAAGCATTTTATGCCTTATATTTTGAAATACTCTATTTGAGAGGGCTACTCCCAGCTACTGCTCCTAAAGCCAGAAAGCAACTGAGGTGGACACAAAAGGGATGGTTTCCTGAGAGGAAGCCCATTCATAGCCTGGCTGCCTGTTTAATTTGCTCACCTGCAGCTAAACTTGTTCTAAACTCACCCTAACCAGGGTGAGTTTAAGTCAGGTCTATCCTAAATGCCAAACACCCACTTTAGCAGAGTTCTCTGCTCAAACTAATGTGCTCTGTCATGGATTTATGGCCTCAGCAGAAAATGACAGCAAGGTCTGTGGGCTTCTTGTGGTAGATGAATGATGCTACTGAAATTCAGTAATCTATTAGAAAAATGATATAGCAATAGTTCATATTGGTATTCAACCCTCAGCCCTTCATCAATTTGGTATTTTAGTTTTAAAAAAGTCTAATGAAGGAAAAGATTAGGGAAACAGTGAATCATTACCCCTGCTCAGCTGGGTAGGGCCTTAGAAAAAGAAAGTATCCTTGGCTGTACCTTCCTAAAGCAAGGGCAAAACAACTTCCAATCTTTCCAAAGCTATTTAAAATACATTTGGGTTTGTACTTATATGATATTTATTATTTAGATTTAGCACTGCAGTAGCACATGATGATATTAAAGTTCAGAATACCAAAGTGCTCTGCATTGTAACAAATACACCATAGGAGACAGTCCTTTTCTCGAATGGCAGTCCAGGTAGTGTCACAAAAAAAAAAAAAAAAAGAAAAAACAAGGAAAAAAAAAAAGAAAAACATAAGAGGTAAACAGATAAACAGATGTTGGAGAGACTTATCCATGCCCACAGAAGTCAGAAAGTCTGTGGCAGAACCAAAAGACTCTTCAGCTCAGCTGTTGATCCTGTACCTTTTTGAAATTCTTGAAACATTTTTTTGTGCGTTCTTTTTAAGGTTCTACATTTCTTGAGAGTTTAAAGAAAAGGCCTTGCCTGTAGGAGGGTTAAAGACAACAGTCGTACTGTACACACGGCTCCTACTGTTTCCATGGACACACTAGTTAACATTTGACATTTTTTGACAGTGTCTTATTACAAGGTTATTTCAAAGAAAACTGGAAGGGTGACAGGAGAGGAAAGTTGGTACTAGAGAAATACAGGTTCTGTGAAACCCAGAGGAGGTTACTGATTTATATGGGGTATTTACACACCCAAGGAAAAGATAAAATTGCTTTTATATGTTCTAAATATTTTCAGAATTTACCGTTCATCTTTATTGTATTCTGCCAAAGTATTTGATATGAGTGTTCGAGCTCTCAATTAGCTGTGTAAAATGAGATATTATCTTGTCGTCTCATTTTTGATCTCTTTTGATTCTGTAATTTGCAAAGGAAAAGGAATTAGTACCTGAAGTAAGCTCCTGGCAGTGGCTGCAGCCTTTTATGGCCCATGTTCACAGCTATACCCAGCCTCTGATTTCTTCACTGTCATCATTTGCAGCATCAAAGGAACAGTTAGCTCAATTCTGCTCTGTTCAAAAAATCCAAGCAAATTCATTAAATTATATATACGTGTACCTGACAGCGTGTTTCAGATGTCTTACTTTAAAACCCAGTGGAAAGTATCTTGCTTTGATATAAATAGCGCTTAACATGCTCCAAAAAACTAAATGGATATATTTTTATAAAATTGTTTTTTGCATCTCAGAATGAAGTGTGCTGTCATTCCCAAAATGGGCAAAAAATGAACCTTTCACATAACTTTTAAAAATAAATAAAACCTCGCTCACACCGATTTTGTTCCTATAGAGGAAGAGATGATTTATGAGACCTTCAGACACGAGCCTGCTAGGGAGAGCTCAGAGCAGCCTTTCAGTGCCTGCAGGGGACCTACAGAAGAGCTGCAGAGGGACTTTTTTGCAACGACATGTAGTGACAAGACAAGGGGGAATGGCTTTAAAATGAAATATTAGGGTTGGATATAGGAAAAAATTCTTTCCCGTGAAGGAAATGAGATACTGGAACAGGCTGCCCAGGGAAGTTGTGGGTGCCCCATCCCTGGCAGGGTTCAGGGACAGGTTGGATGAGACACTGAGCAACCTGGTCTGGTGGAAGGTATCACTGCTCAGGACAGGAGGATTGAAACTAGACGATCTTTATGGTCCCTTCCAGCCCAAACCATTCTGATTCGATGGTATGGTTCTAAGGCACATAACTCATTGCTCTAATCTGAACAGCCACTGGGAGTAAAAGAAAAGTGAAAGTAAATAAAGTGTCTCCATGGTCACAGATAAATGGAGATCATCTGCTGGAAACAGAACACCAGGAGCTGCTCCTGAGCCATTAATATGAACACACACAAAGTAAAAATCTCAGTCTTAGTGATTGCGTCAAGTCTCATGTGGCTATGGGCTTTAAAATAAAAACTTGACTTGAAATGTAAACATCAAATATGGAGATTTTTCACAAACTACCACTATGGATTTGGGAATCTCTTCTTACTCTTACATCTTAATTCTACTTAGTTCTACTTAGATACATCTACTCTGATGATGTATCTTTTCATTATATCATAGATTTTTCTGGCTGCTATAAGCATCCATATCTGATTTAAACTTTTGGGGGAAAAAGTTAGCAATTTTTCATTAAACAATATAACAGAAATATTTCAGAGCTATTGCCTCACTTCTGCAAAGAAATAGTTAATGTCTACTTCTTATACTGGCATTGTAAAACTCTATATTTGGCTACCTAGATTCAAATAAAAAATGACACATCAAAATGATTAATCTCTTAGGTAAAAATAGTTTTCTTCAAGAAAAGTTTTTACGTAGGGGTCAGTACCTAAAATAATTGTATTTATAAGATCAAAGATTGACATTTTAGGTATCTTTACAGGGCAACAATATCACAACAATGACAGATGGATAATTTTACTTTTTATAATTATTTTTGTCAAGAGTTTTTTCCTTCCTTCAGCCACCTACGCTCCGTATTCCTATTTCTTGCCTGTGATATTCTCTTTTCGTGGCTGCCTGAGGAAATCCTGTCAGCTATCCAGCCTAACCAAGGCCTGGTTTAGGAGTTTGTAGAAAAAGAGAAAACAAAACGACAGTGGTTATGATTTGAAAAAATATCTAAGAACCAGGACATTTCAAAAATATAACAAGACTATGATTTCTTTGTTGGAGTTACACCCCATTCAGGAGCAAAAGTAAAATGTAGAAACCCATTGATGTATGAAGAAAAGGCCCTAGGAAGAAACGACAAGGGCTTTTTATGTTACAAAGACAGATTGCAGGGGTGCAGGAGTACAGTTGGTACTACCTGATTGTTTGACAACTGCTTTTCTAAGTACTTGAAAATTTACATTATAGTTTGCATTATTTTCAGAAATGCTGTGATTTGTAAGACTCCAAGAGGCTTAGTGGTCTAAGCTACAGGTCTTAAGTAGTTTATTTCCAAGGCAGAATACAAAAAACTTTTCCTATTCCCTACCTCCAAACAGTAATGTGTATCTCATAGGTTTATTGCTCTGCTCCTTCATCCTTCTAATTGCTCCTCCCCCATTCTGGCCACATCAAGATCTGTTCCAGCTCAGCTGGTCAGAGCATGGTGCCAATAACACAGAGGGATTGATTCCCATATGGGCCATTTGCTCAAGAGCTGGACTTGATGATCCATGTGGGTGCCTTCCAGCTCAGAATATTCTGTGATGCTTCTGTGCTTCTAGTGAGCCAACTGGCCAGGACACAGCCCCAGTTATTGCCCTGCAAATGCCAGTATAATTTTTCTGTTAAATGCCCCTCTTGACACAGCTTCCACGAGTCTTTCCTGAAACCAGTGCTTTCCCAGACAAGAGACATTAGTAGCCCCAAACTGTTCCCAGTAAGCAGTTTGGCTGAGATGCTCCTGCTTTAGGAAAAATGAATTAGCAGCATGGTACTGGTTATGTCACTTTCACTCTGCACACAGGAGAATGTCCTGGACCAATTTTCTCAGTCACCATCTGAAAAGCCTGAGAAAAAATAGAAGCTGTTGACGTTGAACAATGAGATAAGGGAGTCCCAAACAGCTTTCACTGGCTCTACTCTTTCCCCCCAGGACACCTTCTCTCTGATCATATTTCTGCAAAAATAAGAAAGGGTGACAATATGGAAACTTCATTTCACGTGTTAAAATAATCGGTGCTTTATACTATTTATGTAAAATAGACATTTTTAAATGTCTATTTAAACAGTGAATATAATTTTTTAATACTCCAACAACATAGCAATGCACCCCTCTACTTAAAAATTCAGAAAATATAGAGCAATGGTGCAGCCCTGTACCATAGGTGACCCCATATCCAGGAATTGTTTCATGCCATCCCTTTGAATGAAAATATCAAGCAGCATTTGAAGAACTGTGAGACCATGTCCTCCTCAAGCAGCACAGAGCAGTGGGTGACACCTCACTTGTACGCTGCTGCAGCCACCTTGGCCAAATGCAGCATAAGCAGAAACCATGTCTCTTCTCCATGGCTTCCTTTGGGATAGCTCATTTTGTCACTGCTCATTTTGTCACTGCCCTGCCACCCCTCAGCTGCTTCTCCACAGGTGAAGTGAGCTGCTTGCTCCTCTCCTCGAACACTTCAGGATGGAAACTTGTTTCTCTGTTGTTTTGTGAACAGTGGTGGATTGTCACAAGCAATTTTGTCACGAACCAGGGGAACAGAGAAATGTAAAAGGTATTTCCAAGACTGTCACCCAACTGCATGTGCTGGTGTATGTTCAGAGACTTGCCCCAGGTCTCTGAATTCCTGAAATGGCACCCAAAGCACTGAGCTGTGTACCTTCTCCTCAGCCTTACCTCTGATTCCACACAGTTACAGAGCAATGAAGTTCCCAGCCATTTAGGGATATAGGAGTGATGATCTGGAGCAGTGAGCATCCCTTGCCAAGCATCCAGTGGCAAGTAACTGCAGGTCTCAGCTTTGTCAGGAATCTCAGCTATTGAGAAATGAAACACACAGAGGCAATGAAGATGAACAAAGTCACACCAGGTCAGTCAGAGCTTCAGCCCCCTCCTTCCCCACAAACACTCAAGGTTTGGACATCTGTATAGCTCTCTAGTTAAAATGACAGTGGTTTATTGGGATAGAGTTTACAGGAAACTGAAATATGCCTTAATAGGCTGGTTATGTGTGCTCTACAGACTTGGATAATTAAGAATTCCTAAGAAAGCAAGGCAGAAGGATAATTGCATGACTCTTAATGGAAGATTTGCCAAGAAGAATTGACCTTGCATTTTTTCTGGAAATTTTCAGTTCAGTTTGAAAGTGAAACCAAGTCTATGTATGTTGACTATGAATATTTGTCAACACTGATTTTGGAATGGATAAAATGCTGTGCTTCTTCTCTTACAAATCTCAAACATAGAAGATGAAAAATTAAAATCTGAAACAAGAAACAGTCTGAACAAAGTAATAGGTTTTAATTTTAGTAAATAAGATAGTTTATGGATTTCTATTCTTAACTTTTTTCTTATTGGAACCCATTAGTAGTAAGAATATTGTAACTTAACACTGTTGTTTTACAATAACACTAAAAACTGTTCTTCAAAAAAGACCTTTTTTTTCTGTTGTACCACTGCCTACAACTGAATTCATAGCTATTGCATATGATTAATATTGACCAGTTAAGCAAAAGATTTACTGCATGATAAATTAACATCCTTACCACAGTATTTTATAAAGAGTATTTTGCCTATGTCCAAGATACCTGAATTAATTCCTGTCCTTTGAGAAACAACATGTTTTAAATTTATTGTACTTGTTGCTTACAGATCAATAAACTTTTCAGGAATTTATATGATTGCTGATTGTGACAGATACAATTTTAACCACTGTGATAAATATGAAAAATAGTCACCATAAGAAAAGTGAAAATGTAATGAAAGGCAGACAGACTTGTAATAAAGGAAGAATAGTAAATACCAAAAGATATTCTTATTAGATGCAAAAATAGTGTCACATAAAACTGACTAAGTTAAATGCTTGACCATTACTGTAATTTCAATTCAGAAAATCAAATAAAATTGATAACAGCATCTACTGCTGGAAGGTATAAGATAGCTAATTAATTTAAGCTAGGTAACAGTAATCTTTGAAGTTTACCTGGGGTCCAGTCTTAGTCCCACTGAAGTGACAGCAAGATCAAGCTTTAACAAGGTTCCAAATATCAGTATCCTAATACATTTGCTCAGTTCTAAGAAAGTAAATTTTGAAAGTGATTGGAATTATAACCTTCTCCAAAGCCTGTGTTCATATCTAACCTGAACATGCAGGTACTATCTGCATTACTGCATTGCTAATTACAAGTATGTAAAAAAACATTTCCATCAAAACTATATTTATTATAAACACTATTTTTGGCTAATTGTTTTTAATAAAATGGGTTTGTTTCCTTGGAAATGCATTACTTTAAAAAAAAAAAAAAATTCTAAAAGCAGAAAAGCTCCCTCAGACATCCCTGTGTGTCCCATTTCTCCAAAAGCCACACAATATCCATCAGACTGAATGCAGTTCACCCACAAAAGACTGTGATGCTCATGGGGAGCAGAGGCCAGAGCCCAGCCTGAGGGGCTGGGCCACTGCACCAGTAATTCCCAGGAGACAGTATGGTTAGTTTCACAGACAATTTTCTAGATCTCAGGCGTTGGTGTGGTTGCCATAAAATATATTTAAAGATGAGATCTAAAACAAAAAAAGGATAGTCCTCGTAACAGGAAATGTTGTTCAAGGGCCATATACCCAGCAGACATGAGCTAGACCACATTCTCTTTTATCTCTGCCTCAGCTGCCTCACACTCACAGAAAAGAGATCCACTTCCAACCCAGTAGAAATGTGATGTCCATATTCATAGCAGAGAGGCATTCATTTTCCTGAAGGTAGTTCCACAGAAATGCATTAATCAGCATTCCTACAGAGTGTCCCATCACCAAAACCAAGCAATGATATGTATACAAATCAGGAAAAGATTTAGCAATACTTTATTCTTCTTTGCAGAAATGGTTCCTCTGTCAAAAAATTGTTTTAGTACTGAATATTAGTACTGCAGTAGATCACTGAGGATATGAAATATCTTAGGCTGGTAGTTTTTTGTGGGTTTGGGGCAAAGTATTTTGCATTTCTGAAAGTTAATTAATTCATTATAGAGAAGAAGTTTGGAAGCAAAAGTTTAAGTGAGTGTTTAGCTAGTTACAGAAATTTTCATAAAGGAAGAAGGAAGCTTCTTTTGAAATTTCTCCCAAAAAACATAGGTCAGTGTTATTTCCAAAACCTTGAGGTCTCATTGATTTGTGATAGTTCCACTTTGGTCATACTTTAAAAGGGCAGATAAACATTTAAGAAAAAATGCTTCAGATGCACTTCACACAGTGCTGCTTCTTGAGCAAAATTTTAAAAAAATAAAATTATTTTAAAAAATATGTCACAACAACCAAAACTCAAGGAGTTCACCACCCTCCCTGGCATCTTTGGAGAGACAGAAGAACCACAATGAATGCTGCAAAGACTTTTGCCCATGCTAGAATTAAGTACAGGAATGCACTTTGGGCACCTGAGCTTCCATCCTTTCCCCTTTAAGACCACAAACAGTTACTTTGAATGCTTTTATTGCTCAAGCTGTCAAGTCAGAAGTCAAGTCCTAGGCCATTTAGTACTTCACTAGTCAAAAACACTGTGATCAGGAGAATGTCCAGCTTTGAATACTGACATTATCATAAAATGGGTTAAGGTCAAGGATATTGAATTTTTAGTGTTACTGAAAAATTACTAAGCTACATAAAGCAAATGTAAATGGAAAGTTTTATGTATGTACACATACAGTGCAATAAGCCAGTGATGACACTGATTTCACAATTTTCACATTATATACCTCGTAAACTTCTGTTAATTCTCTTCAAATCTTGCCACATCTTTACATGCCACTGAATTTAAAATAACTATCAGAAGATTTTGCAATAAATCTTAAAGGATTATGAAAATAATGCACTTGATAACCAGGAAATAAGTGTTTCACTATGGTAGAAATTATCAACTTCCTACAAGCTGCAGAAGATTTGTTAGAGTATTTTACTGAAGTATACCTCAATAAAGAGACACACTTGCAATAGAAATTCTAATCAAGAGTGCCCATTAAACAGAACTGAGCATATCCAAAATGCTGAGAACCAAAAATAATGTCTGATTTTATAAATTCACGTATCACCAATTCTGATCAAGCATCTCCCAGGGAAGTAGCCAGTCATTCCAAAAGCTGTATAAAATCGCAGTAGTCAGAAGAAAAAAATGAACAAGCTTATGAAATGACAAGCAGGGTGTCACTAGCCAGAATTTTCTAGTTCACAGCATGTACATCACAAGAGTACAGCACTCGTGTAAAAGCACAGAAGGACCTATATTTCAAACTAATTTACAAATTTATATTAACAATTTACCAAATGTAGTCTACACAAATCTTTTTTACAAAGCAGTGCTACCTGGATTTTTTGACAAGGTTTCTATCTTCATCAATATTTGGAAGTGGTTAACTTCCCTTTAAAAACTGGAAGTTGTTCTCACCTTCCACCAGGAAGTAAATCAGACTGATTCCTCAAACCAGGATAGAAATACTTCATAAAATTGTCCCTCTTGAAGTCTTGGCAGTGGATGCTATAGCACTGAGAGAGCTAATAAGGGAGTTCCCACCAGAAGCCCTTTACTTATTTTTGGAAACCTCTCACAAATTATTGTGCTAATCCTGTGACTGGAACTTGCATTCCCCGAATCAGATTTAAAGTTCTCAACTGGACTTTTTAAAAGCAAAACAACTGTAGATAAATATAAGTAAGTCATGCTGCCCACTGCAGAAAAACCTGGTTAACACAGAAAATACTTTTTGTGTACATATCGAGATTGTGCATGGACACATTTTACTTCTTGATAAAATATTAAAATAATATTCAGGTGAAAAAACTATGTTGTAATTCATATAACATCCACATTTTTGGGCAAGACTCTCATGTCATCTGAGATTCAACTTCTCAAATACACCATTTCCTTCCTTCTCCATATAAAGCAGAGATGCATGAAATGAGGCTCTGACTTAGATTTATTTTTTTTCTTTGCTTGTTTATTATGTCCAGACAGAAGTATTTCACTGGGTCACATGACTTCTACAAACTATTTTGCAGTTTGTTTGGGTTTCTTTTTGGCAGCAGAAATGCAGGAAACAGTTCCAAAAATCACGAACAGAAAAGACTAGATAAAGCACTGATTTCTTCTGTTGCTGATGGACTGTTTCAAATATGAAAGAAACTATTATACAAAAATCAAATGAGAAGGAAATGAGAAAAGATAAAGAGTGAAGTTTGATGAAAATACAGATACTGTAGTAAAAGGGTTGAAAGAAAGTATGATTTTGCAATTACATGCGATTACCTGTGCCTATATACATTAAATTAAAAAGTTACTATTTTCTTACTGTTATAAATCAGACAGGACTTATTTATTAGGAATTTCAATTATGCCTTTACACACCTTTAGTCACACATAGATTGTATATTTCTGCTGTACGGCTTTTTGTAATAGACTTTCCATATGAAATAGTCTATTGGTCATGAACTTAATGGAAAATAAAATATCAATGCCTTGTGAATGTATTCATTCTGCCTTGTAATTGGTATTTACAAGCTAGTGATCATTCTCTTACAGACAAAAAAAATATAATGGCAAACATTAGATGTGTCACAGTTTCTATGCACCTCTCTTTACCACTGTATTCTTCTCTAGTTCAGAATTCAGCAGTCTGAGTAGGGCACTAGATGTTTCAAGTTGTTTTGCATTATATTTTTTTCATGGCCTTTTATTCTTCAGTCACAAATGACTTTTTAAACTTTTTTGCCATGCTTAAGCAAATATTAACTTGTCAGCTTGTACCTGAATTTCACCAAGATTTTGCTACTGCGCTTGATTGTAAAGCACTTTCATGATTAAAACGTGTGTCCCCTGGAAATGAATATTACAAGTACAGAGTAATGTATTCTGACAGTGAATAATGAATAGCTAATAAATGCTATTAAACCAGAAGGATGTCAAAAAGACAGTTTAGCTGTCATTAAAAGATCACACTCTCTTTCCTTCCTCTGCTATGTACAGCATCCTGTAGCCAACAGCACGATTTGGTAACATCATCTTTAAATGTAAAAAGATGCTTCTATTAGATTCATCTCTTTGAGAAAATATTGAAATCCTAGTGAATGCTAAATGTTTCTTTGTGTGGTACAGTAATAATCAAGTGCATTTGTGACAAAAATTATTATTCTCTGCATGGAGAAAGTACATTACTCTGATTATTAAATGACCATTTATTTTCTATCCACATATTTCTATATTCTGGGTACCTAAAAATGTTTAAGACTGTGAAACTAAGAAATGGTCCCTAGAAACTCAGGCCTGAGAGGCTGTAACTACATAGCCTTCACCTGTCTGGGATGAACACCATTTCTGAAAAAAAAGTCAGAATCTTTGGATCTCTTCTATTGGGGTGGTTCTGCCCACTGATATTTGCCCACAGAATTACAACATTTGGCACAGTAAAAATTTCTGATTTCTGTGCTTTACAGAAGAGTACCTTTAATAACACAGGGAAGGGCACAAATCAAAAAGCAGTTTTAGGCTACACAAAGGGTTTTTCACCTTTTTAGAAACTGCATTGTATTCACTTCATGATTCTAGCACTATGTATTCATCTCTACCAATATATCTTAAAAGATATCTTTCAAGTTACTGATAATCAAAATAATTTTTATAAAGAAATCAGCAATTAACAGATGGTATACTGATGTTTACTGGCAGCAAGAAAGAGCATTTAGATCATCCACTGCAATACAGGGGAATCTGGGCTGAGGTCCCTTCATAGCCTGATGGGAGATAAATCTATACCCTCAAAAGATTTCATAATTGGTAGAATATCAGTTATTCTGGGTGAGGTACCCCCAGAGATGATCCTTTCAATATGGTGAACAAAAAGATTTATTCAGTCAGAGGCACACAGGAAGAGAATTTAGAGATGTCCCAAAAACTTCATCCATTTTACCACACTGGGCCGGATCACTCTCAGGAAGAGATGGCTGAGAGGAGACCTCATCAATGTCTATCAGTATCTGAAGGCAGGGTGTCAAGAGGAGGTTTCCAGGCCCTTCTCAGTGGTGCCCAGCCATGGGAGAAGAGGCAATGGGCAGAAACTGATGCACAGGAAGTTCCATCTGAATATGAGGAAGAACATCTTTGCTGTGTGAGTGACTGAGCACTGGAAGAGATTGCCCAGAGAGATTGTGGATTCTCCCTCACTGGAAAGATTCAAGAATAGTCTGGACTCATTCCTGTCCAATGTCATCCAGGTTGACCCTGCTTAAGTAGAGAGGTCGGACCATGTGTCCCACTATGGTCCCTTTGAACCTCATCCATATTGTGATTCTGTGATTCCTGTGGGTTGTTTTTAGACCTCTTTCCCTGCCCTTTTCTAGGCATTTTCCTAGAAACTGCTTGGCAAACTTTGTTTTGAAAGACTCAGCAGCACCTGCTGCTCTCTCCTGCTCTCATGTCTCTCCATGAGACATCCTTTCCCCAGACATCCATTCTGGGGAAAGGATGTCTCAGGGACCATGTCTGTGTGCCTTTTCACAGGCACATCCCTCTCACATCCTGGACTAATCTGCCCCAAATCTGTTCTGGGTGGAACTGCCCTACCCTGGGACAAGCTCTATCTGGAAAGGTCCCGCTCATCCTGGTACAATGACATAGCTCAGGACTTTATCACTTGATATTTTAAATCAAACATATCACCAGAAATATTACTGAAAGTAACAATTACATCTATCAACTTGTCTTGTATTTTCAGGTATTATCTTCCAAAAAATCTTATTAATAATTAATACCACTGACAAAATAACAGAAATAATATTTATACATATTTATAGTTAATAGCTTTGAATCATTTCAGATACACATATTATCATAGCAAAGCTGTGGAATGCTAAAAAAATCTAGTTAAAATGGAAGAGAAAGAATAGTCTATAGAAGTTCAGACTGAGGTTATATTTTTTCATCTCATCTCTCCACAGATGTCACCAGTAACCAGAGTGCATTTCAGTAGGTGTACCAAAATGAATTGGGTTTGGACAAAGCATCTGTTTGTGAAGCACTGTAATTTAGCAACGCTGCTCAAAACAGGCAGCTGAAAGATGATGTTACCTCCATCTCCAGCCGCAGTGCAAAAGACTGATACAAAATAGTTTTGCTAATTAAAGACCACTTATATAACAGCAACACTGCACTCTCCAGACAGCAGTGAAGGTCAACTTCACTGCTGAAGATCAAATCCTGGTAGAAATCTAGAGGCAATAGTTTGGTAGGTGAACAGAAACTAAAACCTGAGGAACATACAGTGAAAGTACAGAGGCAATGATCCAATTGCCACGGTGTTCCATGATGATCCATGGTGATCTCCATCCTGCGAGGGAAAGACAGGTTTAATCTAATAACAATGTCACCAGGGTAGAAGACCTTTAAACAGTGGTCTGAGCATAGGTCTGAGCACAAGTCTGTGTGTGAAGTTGGAGCAGATCTCTGCTATGGTTGTATTTCAGTTTCTTTCCCCTGAGCATAGCAGTATGCACATCTCCCTTTATATTTCCCGAAATAATTGACTTAAACTGGGCCATGTGAAGAAGATGCAAAACCTGGGAAACTTCTCTCTATGAAGCTAATATATTTTAAAAAATCATCTAGGAATTCTACTTTTGTATGAGTGGAAACCTTGAAAACTATCTCAGAGACAAATGCCACTGCAGCCTGTTGCGTGCCATGTAATCTCAAACACTAGAAAAATCCCACTATTGCTACATCCCCTGACATCTGACAGCCTGTCCATTTAGTCTCAGACAGCTTTTCTGTGGTTTCTTACACTCACTTCTGACCCATCCGGATTTCTGAAGGATCAAGTAAAAACTCCTGACCAATTCTGACAGTGTTTTCAGACCTCAAGGAAGCATTTCTCTGTCTGAAGTCTCCTTCAAGTCACTGTAGAGTTTCCTCAGTCCACCATTCTTTCTCACTTGCCAATTCTCAAAAGGCCATAACCTAGGGAAGAAAACAGGAAACTTCTGAAGTTCATCAGCAATTGCCATACAAAAATAGAAATTGTCCAGACTAATAAGTTCCAAAAACTTTTCATTGATCTTGCAAGGTTTGAGCATGTATGAAGACTTTGGTGTTTGAAACTTGAAAGTTTTCAGAGTGATATGTCTCAAGAAATATTAGTTGGGTATATGAATAATTTAAGTCTGAACTTCAAAGCTTCTGTATCTGCAGAAACTACTTCAGGAGAGAAGTACTTATGAGACATTTAAATTATTCCTATAGTACAAATGGACAAAATGAAAACAAGAGAAAAATGTAAAGTAGAGGAAAAAGAGAACAGGATGGATAATAGAAGAAATTAATTATAACATTATTATGGAAGGGACATTATTATTTCTGATTATTATATAACTTCTTATATATAAATATAAATATATAAATATCTGTATTGCTACATTAACATACCACTGTGATAACCTCACCTCCTGAATATACTTATGTACCATGTTTTACTCTGACCTTGTTGCCATTACGTAATTCCCCAAAACACCACTCTAGATGCCTGTGGTAACTTGACATGATTCTGGTCTTCACCAAGTCTGAAGGAAGGATTGCACCCATTCCCTTAGTGTGTTAGACCTATAAAGAGCATCACTAGTGCAAAGTACAACAAAAAATGTGCAGGAACTTCCATTTGATTAAATAGAGTAGAGATGTGCTTATATGGTTCTGTGCAATATGGAGTTGCAAATACTCAGTTTCTTCGGATAGAATCTGATCTGTTTCACAAAGGTGGCTAACAAAGTAAAAAGAAGAGCTGCAAGTTAACAGCATGCAAAAAAAAAGGTTAAAATAGTGGGGTTTTCTACTCTCTGACTAGAATTGTAGCAAGGAGCAGAAACTAGAGCTGAGCATACAGTGTAGAAAATACATGGGGTTTTTTCATCTTGTTTCAACCTAGCTCACACTAAACATTTTGGATAAGACAAAATCTCTTCTGTCAAAAAAGATCATAAAAAGAACAAAAAACAGAGTGGTATGAAAGTCACATAATGACGGGAGATGGTGTAAAAGGAAACACATTTTCCCTCCTAGGACCACTGTAACATAGACATCTGGTAACCAATAATTACCTGGGAAGAACTGATGGGTTGAATATGTGTCCTGAATATGCAAGATAGTGAATCAGTCAGTTAGAAAGAATAAAGAATAATATAAAAAGAATACTGGGGTTTTTTTTTTCCAAAGGTGATGTAGGCTGCTCAGACCTGTGATTAAAACTATATTTTCTCTATGTTTCACTTACAACAATTTCTTCAGGCAATAGCCTTTTTTTTTTTTTTTGCACAGTATCACGGATTCCTTTTTCTCTTCTAGATTTCATTGCATGACACTATTTCACAGAATCACAGAATAAGCTGAGTTGGTAGGATCCCACAAATCCAACTCCAGGCCCTGCATAGCACCATTCCCCAGAATCACAGCACGTGCCCAAGAACATTGTCCTAGCACTTCATCTCTGTCAGGCTGGTGCTGTGAGCACTGCCCCGGGGAGCCTGGTCCAGTGCCCAGCCACTCTCTGGGTGAAGAACCTTTTCCTGATGTCCAGCCTAAACCTCCCCTGACACAACTTCAGGCCATTCCCTGAGTCCCTGTCACTGGTCACCACAGAGAAGAGATCAGTGCCTGCCTCTCCTTTTCCCCTCAAAAGGAAGTTGCCAATGGCAGCAAGGTCTCCCCTCAGTCTCCTCTTCTCCAGGCTGAACAGACCAGATGACCTCAGCCTCTCCTCACATGGCTTCCCCTGAAGACCCTTCACCATCTTTGTTGCCCTCCTTTGGATGCTCTCTAATAGTTTGTCTTTCTTATATTGCAGTGACCAAAACTGCACACAATCAATTTCTTTAGTCCAAAGAGAAAAGATTTCAAGAACCTTTCTTCATCTTTTGCTGCACCATGGGACATAAGCATTCCCAAGCCCAGCTCTGTAGGAGTTGCACGACCATGAGAGATAAGAGAGATCTCTGCCTCACAGCTTTACTCTCAAAGGCTATTGGAGATAGTGAAATGCTCCCCTGTTCATTTTCACACCATTTATGTAGAGAGAAGCATGCAGAAGAAATATTAGCAATCAGTAGAATTGATTGGAAAGTGTACCTTCCCAGAGCAGAGATCTTTTTATTATTTCGGTAGTTTTAAGCTTTACATCATAATTTACGTGTCCATTGCCACAAAACAATGAGATTTATGACCCTCAGAACACCTGAAACAGCATATTCATTTAGGGTGGGAAAAAGTCTAAGCTGAGACACTGAGTTATACTGTCCAGAATAGGAATATAAACCTTGCTTTCATGCATCACAGTTGATAGCTGTTGCCATCAGCCCATGCAAAAAAAAACCGGGGGGCTGCTTAGCATGAAAGTCTCAGCCACAGAAAAGAATTTTTTTCTGACTAAAGTGTCAGTCCATGCTGCTGGGAGCTTAGGTTTCTATGGGCACTGTATTTGATCCTCAGTCAGCTCTAGTGCACCTATATCCATTCTGTTCTGGTACAATAACTTGCAGAGGATTATTAAAGCACTGAGCCAGTCCTTTATACAGTTGTGTTTGAAAGGAAAAAAAAAGTTATTGCCAGTATAGTTTATTTTATCGGGGAAAAATATATAAATTACAGCACAACACCTCCCTTTCCTGGCACAGGCTGTCTACACAGAAAAAGCATTTGCCACTAGAACTGCATCAGCTTAGCGACATCAACAAACCTGTTGTAATATATAAAATGCCTGAGACAGACATAATCACTCTGAAAGCCATTTCTGGTGCAAAGGTGGCCTTCATGTCCTCAACCTCAAAAATATCCCTAATTTAATTACAATTCAGTAGCTATGAAGTAATATATGGCACCACCACAACAGGCAAAATATGTTGAAAAAAAAATCAGTAGTGGTTACCAAAAAACCTAGCATATAAAGTCAAGAACAGGTGAACAAAATGAACAGTCAAGAAGAAATGCATCATTTTTTTTACTGTCTATACCTGTTATTGCATTGCTGGCCTTTGCACATGATTTGGCCTTCGGAGTCTTTCAGTAAGAAAGCAGGTGGAAATAAAAGAAAAAAACAAAAACTAGGAAAAGTAGCTGTGAATGGAACTGAGAAGACAACTGTAGTGTTTTGTACTCTACAGTGTGAGAAAGTGTCTCTCCAAGTTCTGTGTCTGAGCCGTTCAAAGTAAGGAAACTATAAATAAAATTAATGCTTAGTAATTATGTATGAATAAATAAATTATATGTTGGAAAATAAATCTTTTCGATAGTAATTTAGTAGCGCTTTTTTTAATTACATGAGTTCTAGCCAAGAATCAAATTTAAGAATTGTTAATGAAAGTGCTGCATTAAATCTGAACCATAAAAATCAATGTCAGTAGAAATAATTGTGAGGAGAGACATGACACTACACAAAAGTCCAGCTCTGGTATCAGAGTTTTTACAGTAATTAGAGTGCATCATTTCCCTCCATAAAAAGTCATGATTCACAGCTACATGAGCATGCTTTTCAGAGAAAAGGAAGAGTGGTCTCCTCAGTTTGTCAGTCTGTCTGAGTATAAATCAAAAGCAACAAGAACAGCTGCTGCTGCAGCCACAAGAACAACACAAATCTAAATTGATTGGTAATGAAATATTTATTTTGTTTTGTAAAGAAAAAACAGAGTAACCAAATGTTGATATTTTCAGTGTTTTAAAGACGTAGCTTCTTATGCAAGAAATAAACAATTTCTTTTTAAAAGGTTTTTTTTCTCCCTACTTTGAATGAAAGTCAGAGCTTGTCTTCAAGAAGGCTGAGAATGTTGGTCTTCATAATTTTTCCCTCCACCTTAAGTTTACTTGAAAGCCTCAACAGAGAAAACCACGAGCTTACACTGATGTATCTTTGTGCACTGCATTTTTAGAATAGGGAGATTCCTTCCTTCTTTTACCTCATGAAACTACATCTGGTCTTTCTACAGAAGGTCACATAAATACCAAAATGACAACTGAGATCTGAAATCAAAAAAGAAGTAACCTTCTGCTACCCCTTGTTTTTCTGTCAGAAATTTAACAGTTGACAGAAAAACTTATAAAACATTTTCTAATAAATTGTTTTCCAGGGTGTTCCAGGGTGTTGGTTTTGTTTTCATCTAAAAATAATCACAGATTTGAATTTACATTGGGAGGTCAGCTGGTGTTGACAGTTGCTCAAAGGGCCAGCTTTGATTAGGCCAACATCCCATAGCAGTCAATCGACAAGAGGAAAAAAGACAAAATAAGTTTGAAATATGATATGTTACAATTAAAAAACCCCTACAAGAACTAATGAGGAAAACTGCAGAGTTAGTCTCCAGAAGAAAATAAAGAGATTATAAACAGCTATAAAATACATATATTAACAAGATATGAACTATATTTGAATGAGGAAGTTCTACTGAAGCATAATGAAAGACATGTCCAAAGATGCGGTGCAGTATTTCTAAGACTTAAAAGGGTCTTTGTGCAGAAAAACGTAGTATACAACAGGGTCATCCTTCAGCAGCTGGTGGGCAGGCACTGGCACACCACAGTCACATAATAAGCTTGCAACATGTTGTTGCACCTCTAAAGCTCGGGTTTGTAATCTCATTTAAGATAATAGGCGGGTTGGGTTGTTGTCTTGTAAAGGAGGGAGCAGAGCACTTATTACATTCTTCTAAATACAATCTTTTTTTTTTACTGTCCATTAAGTTATTACATTTTGTTCATTTTAAACAATCCACAACAAACAGTGCTCTATGAGGCATCAGGCAATTGAAACCTCCAGTGGCTGGTAAAACCAGCAATTGTAACAAATGTATCAGAGCTATGGCTATGCTAGAAATTTTAAAAATCTTGCAAAATCTACTAAATATTCAGATCCCTTTTTCTTTTTTTTTTTTCCTAAGAGGTTTCATTCATGATCAAAGCAGAATATAAACTTGCAAAACAAGGGAAGGCTGATATTAGAATAGCGTATATGTGTCTGGTAAGTGCTTTTGGTGGAAGATACTAAAAGATGTGGAAAAAGATGTGAAAAAATGCTTAGAACTACGAGGTTGATCTCAGGTCTGGAATGAAAAAAAACCTTGCACTGACAGATTTAGACCATACAATTTGTTGAGTCTGTCAAAAGAAACAGGATCTGGAATTTGATTATAGCATGGAACTGCTTTGAGAGGAAGAAAATAAGTACAAATACCTTTATAATCTGCAGAAAAAGTACATCAAGAAACAGAATTTGGGACTGAAGCTAAACAAATAAACATCTAAATATCCAACATGTATTTTTTCATTTGCCTTCCAAAAGAAAGGAATTGTATTGTGTCTGTCTTGTCTCGCTCTCTCTCTACCTCTTTGTGCTTGAGTCTCTTGATAAATTGCCACCACATTTGGAACATAAGAAGATTCATTATATCAGAAGAACTGCCTTAAAAATTACTACGTCTCTGCAAGATGCAGGAAAATAGGCAACAAGAAGAGGAAGACTGTGTGGATTGTCTCCAAGATGAGAAAGACATGCACTCAGTTCCCTTCAGACTTTAATGAATCTCCACTGGAAGAGCTGCTATCCATGCCCTAAATTTAAGGAAAATTTTCCATTACAGCTAATATGCTACTAACACCCTAAAATCTCAATTAGAGACATAAATCCACAGGAACACAAGATTATTCTACTACTTGCAGAGCTAAACCAGCCAAAAATTAGGAGGGTTAAACTCTAGAGAAAAATAAGAAGGGAAGAAATGCACCCCTTTAATTTATTGCTATTTCCTGTAGGATGTTTATGCACACATGGTAAGAGCTTTTCTCCTGGGCAGTCTCACATCCACACTGACTGGAATATCAAGGGATAGAGGAATGGGGGGGAAAAAGGCATCACAACTGTAGAGTCTATACCATTAGGAAAGGCAGTAGCTGTGCTTCTCTGAAAGGGGTTGGGAAAAACCCAGGACAATGACTATTGCCCAAATCAGTGAGATGTTCTGTGATGCACACCCCAAGACTGTGGCTGAGCTATGGCTCAGGTACTGCCCTCAGTTCTTCAGCATCATCCTAGTCCTAGATTTTATAGATGTCCCTTATGTGTTGTTTTTAGAATGAACTGTGGGGTGAAGTGATCTTAAATATCAAAAGTAGCCAACAGACTTCGTTACAAACACTCACGTGCAGCAATAGCAATGAGGTTTCATTCCTGCTGACCTGGAAGCCCAATATTTTCTTTACAGCACACTTTATCTTTCAATGTGTTTCGCTTACAGTTTCATGGGTCACACGCTGTCAAATAACAAGGAAACATTACTTTTGGAGAACTGTACAATATTAGTAGTAAAAAATCTGAACTGCTATGGGGAAAAAAAATGGACTTTTTAAAGCCTAAAGTGTTTCCTGATTTGAAGTATTGGCTGTCCAGCATTAGTGTGTGGTCATTTGTCTTTGCCAAAGTCCTATGTCAACCAGCTTCTCTCACAAAACCAGTAGAGTACCAAATACTAGTTCTAAGTTTTCCGCACACCCTGATATATATGAAGTAAAGAGAACAAACAGAATATTCATTTGATGCATCATAGAGCTTGAAAGGGAGCACTGCAGAGAAAAACCAAAGAAACACGAAGGCTACAGATGTGAATTCCTGTACATTGCTGGTCCAGGACACTAATAGTGCCATCAAACTAAATGGATTCCATCCAATGGCAGAGTTGCTGGAACACATGGTGTAGAGTTCTCAGTCAGCTGGTTAAGCAGTTTTAGCAATGGTGATTGTTGAATGATAGAGATTGCCATTACAATTGTAAATTGTAAAACTATACAGAGAAGAAAGAAAATTAAAAGTTCTAGTTAGCCACTTCTTTTTTTCCCCAAGTGTCACCTTTTCCCAGATGTTAGCCCAAATTAACCCACTTGGTCCACTGCAATGAACTTTTCAAAAGGCTTACCTGATTTCAAAATGTCAACACAGAGAGGACTCTGCTCCTAAGGATGTCCAACAAAAACTACTGCTGGGATTTCCAGTCACTAAAAACAGCCAGAAGATACTTGGCAAAGCTTTAAATTATTGACTGAAAAGAGATCAGAAACCATTGTGCAGGACTCAGACGGGGCTGGTTAGAAGTATCTGATGAGAATTAGTAAGGGTTAGATCAGGTCCAGTTTGCCTTCGTAGTGTAATCAAAGTCCTACATCAAAGTCTTGTCACAGCTCTTATATGAATGACAGCAACAATCTATTTCCACACAGATTTCTGGCAACGTTGCAGCTGAAATACCAGAGTATTTGGGGCTTGCTTCCTTCTCTGATTGGGAGGCAGCAGTTTTCTTCACAGACTGCTGATTTCTCTGCAACAGTAGCTCCATTAATACCTGTCTCTGGTTAAAAGCTTGCACCCACCCCAGCCAAGAATAAAATCAAACAGAAAAGGGAATAACACTGACGATCCTTCCATATGAATATTCGTCTATGTATTTTTTTTCCTTTACATTAACAATGAAAGAGAACAGCCGAAGCAATTTTTTACTTGCTATCAGTTTGCCCTAATACAAACCAAGTGGTAATGGAAGAAATATAGTATTAGCTATCCAAGCATGCAATCACCTAGTATGGTCACTTGTGTCCTGAAAAATCACAGTGCACAAATGCTCAAATAGCTGCTTGAGAGCTGACAGTATCTCATGTGCACAGATGGGGTGTAACGTGAAGAAAAGCATGCTCAGAAATTCATTCAATATTCTTCTTGTCCCCATTCTCTTGAACACTGGGTTCACAGATGTTTATGAACCTCTCAAAGCAATGCACACAAATACTCACAGCAGAAGCTTTGGTTGCAAGATTTTCAAAGAAATGAGAGTCCTAATATATGGCAGTGTGAATCAGGCCTTACAGCTTTCTGAGGCTTACAGCTTTCTGAGGTTTAAATGTAAGGCACAGTTACAGAAAATGAAAAAGAGAAAGAAAACATTCAGGTAGGGAAGTTAAGATACTCTGAGTCTTATTTTTCTGAATAGAAATACATTCTCTAAATTCACTTTCTTAATTTTTTTCATTGTATAGTATCTCCAGTAACAAAAATTAAGTAAGACTAAATTTATGCCAGAAGGCACATGGCTTTAAGATTGAATTAGAAGGCAATGGAGAATTTTTTTTTATATGTTTTCATGGGAGCATTTTCTCAGGAGGCACTTATGAATTGATATTGAAATCTATTGGTGGATTTGGGAATCACTCAGTGAGGTGACAGAAAGAGCTCTCTGCTATTTCCTATTCTTGGTGTACAGTAATAAGGTAAAACTATTATTGACAAAAGATGCTTAATGTCTGTGATCCCTTCAAAGCATCTTCTCTCTTTCACACAGAAATTGCCAGCTGTCTTTTTGGCTGTTCCTCTCCAGAGTTCTTCAAAATGCAGAGCCAAAGTAGTTAGAGAAAGGACAGGTCTGAACCCTACAAAGCTGCTACCACCTGGTTTCCATGGAACTTTTCCAGGGGTGGAATTTATTGTGCTGTCCATTCCAGATATGACTAAAAGCAAAGACCTTGGAGACCTTGATTCTGCAAGTGGCCTGAAAGTTCTTGGAGACCAGGCTGGTCACACAGAACAGCCCCAGACTGATCCCCTCTTCTTGTGGGATTATGTAAACAGCAATAAAAATGCTTGGCTGACACTATGTGAAAATCCCATAATTTCATTATAGAAATTTACACTGTCTTTACAGGAAATGGAAAAGTGTCCAAGACAATGAAGAATCAGGGTTATTACATTTGGTAATGTTGATTTAGACATTACCAAGATTTATGATGTATAGGGCTTGGTTTGTGCTAGGTTTCTGCTTTTCTTTTTCAGTGTGATGACATTCATCATCACCATTGACGTATAATTTTACTAGAGTTTTATAAATTTTTCAAAATAACATTTCTTTTACTGCTACTTATTTTTAAAGTTTTCACAGAAAGAGATGGGGTTTTGCAAAAATCTTTTCCATTATCCCTATATGTGAAAACATTTTCAGACATTATCCTTTTAATAATTTTCTATTAACCTATGTAGTCACATTAGAATGCTTTTGGTTAGTTATATTGCAGCAAACTGTCTTACCTATGTGATTAAAAAATAAATATTAAGCCGTCTTAGTCCCAAGATATCTTACTATATTATTAATGGTTCTTGTTTGCCTGACCTTATAAAAGATACTTGATTTTGTTGTTCCAAATAAGTATAAATAATTAAAGAAGGTGCTTTTATAAGCAGGTTATTACCTATAAGGATGTAGCTTTTAAGACAGCCTTTAGTATAAAATATGTATAACTGCCACATATATTATTAACAGGTACCCAAAACTGTTAGCACACTACCTTATTACCAGAAAAACAAATAAGAATTCTGGTATGAAATACTGCATCAGAGGAGATGGGTGAAAGTAGACAGGTTTTTTTCTTAAATGCATCTGCTTCCCATTCATGGGAAATGAAACAAACATCACTGTGAGGGCTTCGCGCTGTTTTGTCTCATTGTTATAAGTTTAGAGATAGTAGGAGAAAATAAGAACTTGTCTCACAGAAAAAGGAACACAAAATCATGTCTCAGTGGCAGGGAAAATAAGCATACTTGCCATCGAGAGGACAATCTGCTATTTGACTCCTTCGATGCAGTTCATATTACGATGGTCACAACGTCAGGATTAATTAGACCAGAGAGTGGTGTAAATGCCAAGAGAAGAAGTTGCCGTACATCTGTTCTAATTTATCTCATGGGTGTTCCTTCAGTGAGTAAGGGAGGAGTGTGGCTTGGGCCATCTGTGACCCAGTTAGGGAGAGCAGGATGGCCTGTTGCCTTGCGGGTGCCAGGACAGGAGTTGTGACAGAAAGGTCAAAGACCGGTCTGAGGAGTGCTGGGGAATTTCCACTCCTACACGAGCCTGTGACTGCAGAGAGGCAAGAGAGACTCTCAGATGACCCAAGTGACCTTGAATGGGAAAATAAATGCTGGACCTTCCCAGGCAATCATCTCTAGGTTAATCTTCAGCCTGCTAGCAAAGGAATAGACATAACAGTCCATTTATTGATGCAGAAACAGTGCCAGGAAGAAAGCCAGTCAGGAACCCCATGGGAAGAGACAGAAGTACCCTCTTGCAACATCTTTAACCAGGACTTAGGACACCAAATAGTAAAGAAGCAAAGATGGCAAATGACTATTTAAGTATTCAATAGAAGTTTTATATTAACCTGTACTTTCAGTATAAATTTATAAAAATGAGATGGAGATGCTTCACAACATGATAAAACAAACAATGAGCAAAAACTCTGTGTGTTTGATTGGCTGCCTGTGAATTTGAAAGAAAAGAGCAGAAAATGATTCAGCCAAGATTCCACATTTTGATTTCTACTGTTGGGTCATAGAGAAACAGGGGAATGATGTTAATTTTTTTTTAATCTGGTAAAGACTAATAAAAATCCTGAGAGTCAACACAGAAGAGGACTGGAAAAGAATGAGTTAAAAAATCCCAGACTATGTGAGAGCTGAAAAATTGCTATGTAAACATACAACTGGAGATGAGTTTGTAATAAGCAATAAAGGCCATCAAAAATTC
Organism: Melozone crissalis; assembly: GCF_028551555.1. Taxonomy (NCBI): domain Eukaryota; kingdom Metazoa; phylum Chordata; class Aves; order Passeriformes; family Passerellidae; genus Melozone; species Melozone crissalis. Next base: position 28,233,305 of record NW_026535782.1, on the reverse strand, counting down.
AGTGCAATTTTCTGTTGAATAAGCTAAAGGATCACATCCTGGGGCTTTAGTTTTTCTCCAGGGGCTAGAAGAGAATTTAGAGAGGTGTAATTAAAAATCATGCTTCTACAGGGATTAGCTGAAGAGAAAAAAAGGGTACAAGGATGGAAACGAATTAACTAATAATGCTGTAATTCCAATAGGAGAAAACAAGGTACTCTGGTTTTTGTTTTTTTTTTTTTTAATTTAAAAAGGAAAAGGAAAGAGAAGGGGACAGTTTTTAATGAGGTATCTACATGAAAGAGTATAACTCCAAAGGAACAAGTTTTTAAAAACTCAGGGATGTGAATAAAAATTGAGAAGAGCGGAAGTTATATGAAGCAGCAGGAAATTTAGGGATGAGCATTGTGAGAAAGTGTCCCCCAACTGGAGCCCGTGAAAGTGAAAAACAGCCTCTTCAGGAGCTGCTGAACCGTATGTCTGTAAAAGGCTCCAAAGAAAGCATTAAAAAGACAGTCTGATAGAGCTAACAAGCTTTCATTACAGGTAGCTAAGCTAAATAATACATAACTAGAGGTCATTTCCACCACTACACTCTACTAATTTTCTATAGCACTTCACTTAATTGAACTAATGAAAAGTTGGAACTTTCATTCAAAAGCACATCGAAACAGATAGACTTAAAATTGTTCCAGGAAGTTTCTGCTTAGCTATTAATTTGCTTTGCTGGTTTTACTGAGCAAAAGGATTACCAAAAAAACCTACTCAAGGAGAAAAATGGGAATAATCTCTTGGATCTTGTCACAGACTCCGAGGTAGAAAATAGTCCCAACCTTTTTTCATTAAGGTCTGCAATTCCCTTGAACCCCAGCAGCTCTGAATAACTATGTCTGCTATGCATCAATAGCTATAATGAAGAGCAATTGATAGAAAGCAGAGATTTAGTAACAACTCAGCAATTAAATTGCACAGCTAGTCTTTCTTCTACTGTTCCCTGGTGCATACAGTTCTGTCCATTAATCTGCATGTTGATTATAGCCCCTCTGTGATATTGATCTGTGTTTCTCGGTCCTGTGTTTGCAAGAACATGTACCTGTGATGGGCAGCTGCAGCACTGCATACACATTGCAATATTGCTGAAACATTTAAAGCCAGAAAAAGAAATAAAAACTAGTTGCCCTTGAACTGATTCAAGCTCCTGTACATTTGCTATGACAATTTTCTTCTTCCCTCCAGTTGCTGTTACGAGAAAGAGAAATTAAACAAATTTGCACAAAAGAAGACAACGCAAATCAATCCCTTGAAAATCATTTGACTTGAGGGATCTCCAAAACAGTAGTCTGAAATTTTTCGACCAATTTTATGCCTTTACAACTTATTCCTCTAGATATGTTTGTGTGGACAAGCAAGAAGGCTAATATTTGCCATTTTATTCACTAGTGAAGGCATTTCTCTTCCTTTTGCATCCCAGTTCCACGTTCTGAATCTTCTGTATTTTTATTTGGATTTGCTCTAATGTAACAATATTTTAGTTTATTTTTTGTTTATTTAAAGAATACACACTCATAAAAAATAGTACATCTGTGGATTCATCCATGCTTGAACTGGGCAGTTCAAGCTACCAGATGCCTTCTCTAGACATCTACATCACCAGATACAGGACTAGAGGGGATAGCTCCTGGCTGGAGGAGGCCCTCACATGACACATGGAAGATGATCCAGAGAGTGATATCGAGGGACAAAGTGAAGGACAGGCACTTTAAAGTGATTAAAAATGTGATATAGAAGATTAGCAGGAAAGGGAAAGCCAAATCTTAACACCAAGGCTGCCTGGAGAAAAAAAAAAAAAAAAAAGCTGTACTGTAACAGCATATAATAGCAAAAGAAAAGCAGAACTGATAGTCAGTGTGTGCATCTCAGAAGCCCAATTCGGTCCCTTTGAGAGATGGCTCACTGTGTCAGTAAGTCTCCTCTGGTGAGGCAAAGGAAATACTCCTCGACCATTTTTCTTCCAGATTTCTCTAGTGATGAAAAGGGAATCATTGCAAAGAAGAAAGAAATGTTGCTGAAAGGAGAACAGAAGGAAGAAAAATGAGTGAAAAGAAGAAAACAACTGATGGGGGAAATAAGGAAAATGTGAAATAAATAGAAGCAAAGGACAAAAAACAAAGGAGGCAAAGTAACAACCAGAAGGAAAGGTTTTCTGCAATATGTGTCTGTAAGGATGAAGAGCAAACCAGATGCACTACGTAACCAGTTTGATTATCAATAGGATGTCTATCTAGAGTATGATACTAGCCCAGTCCTGAAACAGTCATGCATGCATTTATGCCAGGGGATTTTTCTGTCCCTTTAAACATTTTTTTTCCAGCCACGAATCAGAAAGAAACTAAGAAATCTTCTTTTATGTTAATTATTTTTTTCAAATTGCTAATAATACCGGTACAGTCAATAACTGCAGTTACAATGCAGGTGTGACAATTTAGCATTTGTCTTCTTGGTTTTAGTGACTTTGTGCAGAGATTTGTACAAGGCTGTTATATATTTATGTGAGTGCCCTATGAATATAGTTCACTTACTATGAGATATTTACACGAATCTCTTTCAGCAGAACTATTTGCAAAGATTATTCAATATCTTCTGTTGGTGCTATTCCATTCTTTATGGATTTAAATTATTTAAAGTATGCACTAGGTCAAGGACTATGTGAAAGCTCTCTCTCACTCGCAATGAAGCTAATAGCTGAGGCGGTTTAAGACCATCTTAATCACTGCTTAACTCGACATTTCACTGGAGATTACAAATCAGGCTTGATTAAACTGAACCCATACCTTGGCCACTGGAGTTCATAGCTTGATGTCTTAATACCAGCAGCCTTTCACAGAGAGACAGAACAGGCAGCTGTGGACAGCAGCTTCCTAAACTGCCAGAGCTGGATCCACCAGAAATTTTCTGACTGAGTATTAATTTTTGACCCAATAGTAATGGTACCCACCTGAGAAGGTCAATCTCAAATTGTATCACCTCCAGAGTTAAGCAGAACAGATATTTATCCCTTGTCTTGCTCAGAGAAGTGTCCTGTGTTTGACAATTTCCAGTTCTGGTTTTCACTAGAACTTCTTGGGGATTATTGAAAATTTTCCCAAAAAAACCCAGTTTGTTGAAATAGATCAAAATCCATGGTGTGTTTACACTTTGGTGAAGCAATGTGTCTTGTTTTCTGCTTTCTGCCCAGCTCCTGAAACACAGAGACACCTCGAGCACAACAACAGACAGCTCTAAATGAGCTGGAGATTCTCTCTGACAATATTTTTGTTATCAAATGTCTGGCTGTACTTATTTTTCATTCACTGACTGCTTGATTCATTGCCAGTGGTTCTCTGCCAGTGGAAACATCCACTCCAGTGGATTGCTAACAGCACTTTGGCTTTAAACTCCAGCCAGATTCCGCAGAGCTTAGCCAGCAGGAGCTGCCTGGATAACACACAGGGTCTAAGGCCAGCACATCCCCTGGGTTCAGCAAGGGTCGTGGCTGGTAGCGCCATAGAGCAGGACCATGCAGGGGTTAGCTGTTCCCAGGAGCTGCCAGGGCATCCCCTCATCAATAATGAGCTTTTTTAATTCAAACCTAGTTTTAGCTGCCACCTACTAATTGCATTTTTCTATTTTTCAAGGTATGATAAGGTATTTCCATGCCTGAGTTTTCTGATTCTATTCTGCCTTTGGTTTAGCCAGTTCCTTCCCTCCTGCTAATTTTCCTATGTCTTCACATCTTCAGGGCATTTTCTTCAGAGGTCATTTCTCTCTGATGTTTTCTATTCAGTCATTCTCATTTGTTGGCCTAATATTTGTTTTATGAGTCTCCATTTGATTTATGGTTTCTTTTCTATTGCCTCCATTTTTTTACTGTTATTGCCTTTTCCATCAGCCTGACCTTACTCTTTGTGCTGCTGCTCAGCCTCTAGAACAACACTTCCTCTTGACTTTCATCCTAAATTATCTCTTTCATGTGAAGCTCATTCAAATGCCGTTTGGAATTCAGATTTCCTGAGCTTGATATGGCAAGCCTTGGAGTAGTTTTTGAGAAAAGAAAGGCCACCTGAGTTTGATTAAAGCCAAAGGGGTTGGACAAGCATGCTACACGTTGTCTGTTCCTGCATGGATGGGCCTGGCTCCCCCAGCTTGGCAGAAGTGCCATGCCATTTTAGTGCTGCTGGGCAGCCTCTGATCCCACTTCCAGAGGCAAACCGCAGGGTAAGGCACTGCCAGTGCCAGGATGGCTGGCAGAGCTGGGCATGCTGTGCTCGGGAACATGCCATCTTCCACCTCGGCTGTCTCCTTGCTCCTGACAGATGCAGCTTCCACTTCCCCACACTTAATCTTAGCTGTGCTCTGTGGTCTGTACTTGCTCATACAGCCTCTCTACGAGGATGCACATCCTTTTATTTATTATTTTAAATCTTTTTCAAAAAGCCCAGCCAGCCTTAGGCCCGGAAGGTTGATTCACCATCTGTTCGAAGTGAAAAACATCAGGGTAAATAAAATTTGGATAAGGAGGCTCACAGTAAACAGACCAAATCTTTTTAAAATGTTGGAGGTAAGAATGCATCTTAGTCATCCAGTTTTCTTGTATCGAGCACAGCCATTTGCTTTGAAGTTTTTCACAGTCCTTAATTTTTGAACCCTTTCTTCCCTTTCAGCTTAGACTACAGCAGACATTAGTTAGACTGGGAGACATGAGGAGGGAGAAAGGAGAGTTAACAAGTTGAAGGAATGAGCTTTACATAAAAGCTAGTGTTACATATTTTTCCACATCAAAACACAAAGAATGGGCACTGAAATAACCTAAATATTTTTTTTACAAATAGGTGCCTTAGGGCTAGTGGATTTTAATCTTGGATGAGTGCTGCATATGGGTTGCCTTGTCTCAGAAAATCTGATGCTCTTAATGCTTGCACATCTGAAGGGCTAATTTTTATACATTTTTCTCGGGTACAGAACTGCCTGGAGTTTGGAAACTAGACCTTAATTTGCAGACTAAAAAAACCAAACCTCAATTTACCCAGAATAGCCTTTCACTTGTTTCCATTTTAAAGGGTTTCAGCCCAGAATTTAGAGGATTAAGTTCATCCCTTAATTATTGCAAGTGACCAGACATTTATCTTCCAGCCTCTAACATATTGAAAATTATGCAATTTACTTGAGAATTTTAAAAAAGAAATCAATGTGTTCCCAAGGTAAACATAGTGTCTCCTTTCTCAAACTGGGGAAGCCAGTCAAGGGAAGTTAATTGCCTAGACCCGTCAGTGCAGAGAACAGCATTAATAAAGGGGGTGTACTGGCTTGTATAAAGGACAGATGTGAGTTTTCTGCTCCACTGTACGATGAATTAATTCTCTCTCTTTTCTACTTTTTCTCAATTTATATATTGCAGTGACCACTGAAGAGCTGTGTTTACAGGCGTTTTGCCAAAGTGTTGCCAGACCTAAATCCTGGACACATCTTGCTTGTGCTGCCTCGCCCCATCCTTATTCTTCAGACCTCATTCCCAGGTCAGATCAGTCTCAAAAAATGCTCAAGCATGAGTTATAAGTGCCATTCAATCTGAAGATGGGAATAGCTGAGCTGTCTGTAATGTATAGACATATTCTCTGTCTCCCCTCTGTATTATTACTTCTTATCCCTGGGGACTAAAATTTCCAAATTATGTTGCCACCCCTATCAAAAATCTTGCTGCAGAGGAAAAGGTAGGATGCAGAAAACATCCAAATGAGGTTTGGCAAGTCAGCTGGTGCTTCAGGCAAGAGCAACTTGGCAAAGGGACTGCAGCACCGTCAGCTGTGCTCTCATCAAACACAGAGCCACTCAGGACTCCTGCCTTTCCACTTGGCTGAGGAAGGGCAAAACAGCACTCATGGCTCTCTGGCTCCCTGGCTTCTGCCCACCAGAGCTTGTGCAGCCACTTATGCAGTTGAAAGAGTCGGGCAATTGAGGTAGCCCAGGGGGAGGAGGGTGCAGGCATGCCTAACAGACTTCCAAGGCTACCACGGCTGGAAGAACAAGAGCTGGAACAGCAAGGCAAGGGATAGCCCCAGCTTCCTAACCCCCTTCAGACAGCTCTCATCCTTGTAGATACACTGCAGACCAATAAAGCTGCACAGAAATGGGAACAGGAAAGGTGTTAACTCAGAGCACTGGTTACTGGTGAAAATTTCCTACCTGGATTTTGTTAGCCAAAGGGGAATACAGAAGAGAGCAAACATCATCGATTGGACAGGGGAGCTTCTGAGCACCTACTGAAGAAGATGCTGTACCATGGCTCTACTGTGCAGTGCTTCTAGGCCCAAAGCCAAAGTGATTATCAGATCCATTACCATATTTTTTTTTTAGGGCCCAAACTTCTTCTTTTAGTAGTCTTTCATAATTTTAAGAGGCATGACTATGAAATATTACTCTCTCCGTGCTTGGGTCACTGATCTGTGCTTCATAGCTTCCACATCAAAGCAGTCAGACACTATTTCAAAATATGTTGTTATAGTAAAATATACTTTTATCAGAAAAAAAGAATTTGTCTAAAGTTATAGGGACCTTTCAATCTGATATGCAGAGGTTTTGTGGAGGCATGGGAGTTATGTAAGTACAAATCACATATCATTAGAGTCATACATATATATATATGCACAGAGTCCATAGTATTTTTAAAAACCCACTCTTTAAATATGTCCTTTTAAAGTTTCTGCTCACTCAGGACAACGTGTACTGTTCAGCTGATAATTTCACTTTGATTTATTTGTTATTCTGCTCCAATCCACTGCTCCTCAATTGCCATGGTATGCCTGTGTGATCCTGCTGTATATCTGCAGGTTAGATAAGTTGTACAGTATATATCTTAAGGCATTCATACCACAGCACTCCTCTAAGATCATACAGCATCTAATCTAAAGTCCAGCAAAATCAGTGGGACTTTTGGCAATTAATTCAGTGAGGTCTGGAACAGGGAATAAATACAAAGGCTCTTTGAAAGATATATTTACAAAGAAATTGCTGAAGACATCCATCATACTGTTTGAAGCCTAGGCAGTGAAAAGATGCAAAACCTGTATGTTTGATGACACAATTAAGAAAAAAAATTGCAAATAATAGAAAGAAACAGGGTATCTAGATTCCTTTAGATTCCTTTTAAGATGAAAACTTTTATTCAAGAGTGCAACTCTATCTAAAGCTATACTGAATCCATAAAATAGAAAACTGTAGTATGCATAATATTTTCATTAAAAATTAACATCTATGTCAAAGGCATTTGGAAAGCATTTAAAAATTACATTGGACTTTCCCGTCATGTCTGCCTTGTATAATGCAACATGTGTCATTTCATTAAAATTAAGCACATAGCCTTCCTCTCCCTGCTTTATCTCCTCCTCTTTGCTCCTACCAGTGTAGCACCACTCATGCTAAGATTTTCTGATCTAAGAGGACTCAAATTCAAACCTCCTTAGGGTATCAAATTAAAGAGCTGTGGTTGTAATTTCTCATTCTACAGGGGAAATAGGATCACTTCGCAAAGAGCATCCTTCTTAGCCTCTCATTAACACGCAAAGAAATACTTACTCACGCTAATACAATTACAAACACTGGCTAATCTGTATTATTGTCTTTCCCTTTCACATCTCCTTTGGGAAAGTCACTGTCTTATTCTATATATTTTTATATCCTGAGGGGTTTTTTTCTATTTAAGAGGAGATTGAGTTCATCTTCTGCACAAACACTTTATTTACAGTGTTTGCTCTCTTAGGAAATTATATTAAATTTAGGCCCTGTAGCTGATTATACACTGTAGAGTGTTGCTTGACGTACGCACATGCACACACTTATACACAAGGAGATCTTGGCTTTGCTACATATTGGTAGAAAAGAAGTAAATATTGACATTCTAGTAATTTCCCAAAGTGTCCAGTGAGGACTGGAAAACTGTTGTGGCTTTCACAGTACAGAAAATAAAATTTAATTGCATCATACAGAAGAAAAATAATAGAGTTATCCCCCATCCTTCGGCATCATATGTGCTGTAACTAAGCAAATACATCACTGGGCTTTTTCATGTTTAATGGTGGAATTGCATCCCATACTCCTAGAAAGCATACAATTATAATATTTTATTTAAAAATCCAAGACATAACAAACAAATGAACAAATAAACCCAACCCCCACAAATAACCAAAAAATTCAAACAAAAACAACAACAACAAAAAAAAACCCCAAACCAAAAGCACCCAAAAACTAGAAAGAACCTCTTTCCAAAACCTGCAGCATTTTTTCTGTATTATGTCAGCCTTTTCCAGTATAAATGCATGGAGTCTTCATAACATGATTTTGCATAATTATATTGCTGTATAAAAGACCATATCTTCTTGCTATGCCCTCCTGCTTTAAATCAAAGCAGAAATTCATCCCATGTACCTCACTTTGATGATATAATTTGTCATAACAGCTGTAACACTGTTGTCCTTCTAAGCATCCACTTCAATTGTTCTCATAATTATCAGCCTTTTTTGTGCATTTTTCTCCTTGCCAAAAGTTATAGAGCTGTCAGATAATTTACCTCCCCAGCTCCCACCCAGGCCCCCAGATCTTGCACAAACTGTATCTCTGTGCCTTAGGTCACTCTTTCCTCCAAGTGAAGTGACTCGGGAGCAGGAGCCAGGTTCATCAGCCTGCAGTTCATCAGCACGATCAGCCAGCTTTGGCTACCTCAGCCCTCAAATGAGGCTACCTGAGCTTTAGCTATCTCAGCTCAAAATGCCTTGCACCCCCTCAAACTCCTCCTGCATCTCCCTGCCATGCCCCAGGGCCCAAAATACACTAATGGGAGCCCGACAGAAAAGAAAATGAGAGTGGCCTGGCAGGCTGGAACAGAATACTCGCATTATTCCAGATGTTTTCCTTGAACAGAACCAAATGAACAAAGCAAGCAAGCAGTTATTTCCTGCAGCCGTAAGCATGCTACCCAGAGTCCAAAGGAGACATGAACCCAGTCTACAGAAAAATGAGAATGACTATAAAAGTAGGTGGGATCTGGCCTGGAAACTAGGCAGCATTCCCTGGTGCAAATGCTTTCACCAGTGTGGACACAGTGTAGACATAGAAGGTGGCTATACTCCATCATCCAAGATGTGAAGTTTTCTTGGAAATCAGGTTGAACTGCTGACTGAGTTATCTCCCACAAGGGCATTTTGAAACAACCTCAGAAGATGGCACATATGAAGAACTGTATGGATTTTCTGCAAGGCCCTCAAACACCAGCAGCTTCAGAAACCCTCAGAGGTAAAATCTTTGGAAAAATTAAGAGCAGTCATGGAAAAGTCACTATTGGCCTTGACATCATTTATTTCTTCCTGAATCCTTTATGAGAAAGCTCCAAAAGGGCTCAGGATCTCATCTCCTCTATGGCCTCCTCCAGGGAGGTATCAGTCATGGAGATTGTTCCTGGTGGTGAATTGAGAGCACCTTCTGACCCAGAGTGAATTGTGGAGGTAATTCCTGAGTGTGTGTGTATATTACGAGAAGATTCAGAACAATCTTATTCCTAATCATATAAAAATAAAGACAAACACTACTTTTGTTATTATTTGAGAGGACCAGCAGCTAAAAAAATAGTTGTTTACATTTTTGCACCTCTCCTTTCAAGTGCCTAACTGAGGGAAAATGGATCTTGGGGTTTATTTTGAAAACTGTGAATAATTAAACAATATTGCAGTAGTTTGAACATAAATGAAATTTTTCTGCCCTCTATAATATTTCCATACTGGTTTAATAACACCCAATGTCAAAAGATGTTGCATAAATAAATGGTGACATAGACGTAGAAATCAAAGGGCCCATTACATTTACACCAAGCAGTGCCTATGTAAAACATATTTATATTCATCAAGGTAAGATCCAATAATATTCTGAACACTTAGGATATTGTAATTGATATTCATCTCCCCTCATATATCTGTATTCATCTGTTCTGTACCTTCCTAATTATCTAGTCTTTTCACACAGGCAAAACATATAAACATATATGAGCACCTGACCTAATTTAGATATCCACATTACAATCAGATGAAAAACACTGAATTTTTCTCATTTAACAATGGAAAGGTTGGATGATTAATTCAATTTTTTTAATTGTCCTGTTTGCATAGTATTAAACTCTAAGTGTGCTAAGCAACTTCACAACACACAGTCACAACAAAAAATCAAAGTTTGATATTAAACTTTCTCTCTATATAAAATCAAAATAAGTTCTAAGACCTTTTTTATTATAAGTTTTAAGGGAGTTTATGTGATTACTTATCCTGTGTAGATTTAGATCCTTAAATTTAAAAATAACTTTTAATTTGTGTTGTTCTTGTTTTGGTAACTATGAAAGTGACAGAATTGTTTTGTGCTCTAATTATCTTGCTAATATGTTGTGCCTTTTATGGTTTTAATTTTTCAAAGCAGTTGCATATGCAAGCAGCCTATGATGAGAGCCCTTTCAAGAGAATTCCCCATCATTTGTCTAAACTTTATTGCTCTTTGATTCATATGAGGGATTCATGTGGGAAAGCTTTCCCTGAATTCCTTCTGGAGAAAACTGAACCAGAAGATGCACTTCAGCAGCTAACAGGTACTTATCCCATGGGAGCAGACCTGAGCTACTCAGAAACAAACTTCCTGCTGCATAGGTCCAATCTCTGTATAGAGCTGCTACTCCTGACACACACCCACACCCCCACACAACTTGTCAGCCTTAGCCAGTGACTCACCATGCCACATTTTAACACTCTATACCTCATGTGATGCAATTCTGGGCCAAATCATTGTTGTTCCTTGTATATGTCCCTGTGATGAACAACTCTTTGGCATTTTAACCTGACAAGAAAGAACTTCAGTTTTGCTTTACCATAAGTAATTTTCTACAATGTAGAATGGAAAAAATAAAAGGATAGCAATCCTTTTATGAGCCCAGAAGCCAGAAGTCAACCTTCATTTTTCTTTGGTTTTTTTTTTTACTCATTTTGTAACATGATGATAAATATTTGCAATGCATTCACACTTCTACCTAAACTTCTGAAACATTTTGCTTCTTCTTGCCCTGTTATCCTCCCAGTAGTGGAACATATTGCCACTGCTGCTGACTGCATTTTTATTCTCTCCTGTCAGGACTCAGATCACTCAAAATGTGGCACACTGCAGCACAAATTGTGTCTCCTTAAAGAAGTTGATCCCTGAAATCTAATTCTGCAAGCTGACACCCTTTTTTCCTATGTTATGCATTTTTAACATGATGGAAAAAATGTGCAGTGCTGTATTTTGACAATATGGAGGTACGTTTATCCCACAGGTGCCTTCCTTTGGCACTTCAGGTTGTAATTTATCTCATTTGATTTCTTCTGCTCCATGTGATGGAGAATGTGAAATTTGATTCTTGAGGTTTAGCATTTTTGTTGCAGACAAGCTTGACAAAGACTGTGTTATTACTTTTAGCTTAGACTACTAAAAGGATTCATGTACAGTACTTCAATCACTTACTATTTTGCCTCACTCTTTTCTTTGATTGATTAAATGTCTAGTATTCAAAAATGTTACATTTTAGGCCTACCACTTATTTTGACTACAATTCATTGTTTGGACTGATCATTTCATAAATATTGATTGAGCAAGATGCTCAGAATTCACAAGTTAGATGGTAGTAGTTTTGTATAACTCTTCTTCCAGAGAAAAAAGAGACATTTATAATTAATTTCATTGGGAAAGAAGTACAACAAGCTTCACAACTTCTTTTGAATATCATGATGGTTTTGGCCAACAAAAGGCAAATAAAGCACTCCCTTGGAAAACTGCTCTCTTAGAGTACCATTATATGGACAAAGAAGGAAGAGAGAATACATTGAGAATCCTGTGGAAAAAACTCTGCAGGATCTGCTCCTGGAGTCCCTGCAATTTATAATAAAAAATGTGTCCATAGGTTCTTGTTTAATTACACCAATAATAGGAAGTAAGATTATAATGCTAAGTGCTGCAAGGCTCAAGATTTCTTTTCATAAAAGTCCTTCTCCAGGGAAGAAGAATATAATTAAAACCTTAGTTTTTACAGAAAGTATGGAGATCTGAAAAACCATGGGAGTTGGAAGGAAAGTCATTATTCTTGATCAAAGTTATTTGATAGAAAATTACAGTCTTCCTTTGCTAAATATGCCTGCTTACGATGTGAGAAAAATGACTATATTAACTTTTACTACGCCATCTTGGCTTAAAAGACAATTGCTTTCTGTGTTGCTTATGATTAAATATTCTAAAATATTACTCCTGGAGGCAGATAATATTCTTTCGGTGAATTGGTTCTGTCTGGTAATGCCAATCACTGGGAACATTTTAATAACTGCAGACATAATATCATCCTCACCTGCAGAGGCAATAAGTCATCAGCTACAATGACATCTACTGACTTTGGGGAGTTTGGATTGCAACACACGGCCTTCACCAGGTGTTTGTTGATGTAGGCTATAAATATCCAATCGGCTCTCTTGGTTCTTTCAAAAAGAAAATGTGGCCTTGGGCTTTTCTGTACTTCACAAAAGGTGAATGAACTTCCTTGAAGACTAGCCCAAAAAACATACCTTTGAATTTACCCTGAAGCAGAAGTGGCATTAATTGAAATGACAATATTTGCATCTGAGTCCTCAAGGACAGTAATTTCTAGCCATGAGTCTTTCCCAGAGACTGGAAAAAAAAGGATTCAATTAAGAACTTGAAAACTACTATAGTATGAAGCTAGAATAGATTATTCTAGAAATATGAGCTAAAGATTGCAAACATCATGTGAGAATTGCCTGTGAGCAGTCTGAAGATCCTTGGTCCCGAGGCAGCAGGCAGAAAAGTATCCACTTATTTGTTCTGCTATGAAAGTGACATAGTTAGCTTAAAGCTATCTATAATAACACTTGTGTAGCTACAGTGTAAGCATACACTTTGATAGGAAGCCAGAAAGAGTTTTTAAATGAGGGAATTATCATAATTTTGATAGTGCTTTGAAGTGTTTCTCTGATCAGGCGGCACTGCTCTTCCCATGAGATCACTAACCACAGAAATTACTGCTGCTTTTTCAAGACACTCTGGCTTGAAAAAGAGAACCTCAACTCTGGAAGAGATGTTCTGCCATTGGATTTCTTTGTGTCTGTCTTTCCCAAGGAAAAATGTACACAGATTTTATAAGTATCTCCCAAAATTGTACTGGTTTCTCTTCTGCTGTAGGGACCAATTAACTCCAGGGAATCACCTGTGCCAAAAACTGCTGAGTAACAGATGAAAGTGTCAAAAAATTACTATTAGCTAAGGTGAACCAGAAAAAAATGTTAACTGCTGTTTCCACTGCAGAAATATACCTCTGCCACCTTTTTTATTGAATTATTTGGCAAATTGCAGAGGTGTCCAGCCCTAAGGCTGGGAAGCCAGTGTGCAGACAGAGAGCCACTAGCTAGCCCAACTCCCCACAGCACCCTGTGTCAATGAAAGACACCAGCTTGTCTGTGTGCACACGCTGCCAAAGGCTCACCTGTCACCAGCAGCAACTGATGGTGGGTACTGCTGGCAGGAGAGAGGAAGAGGAGCCTTGAGAAGGACGGTACCAAAGCAGCTGCTTTTTAATTCCATCTTCTCTCACGGCCTGGTTGGTGCCCTGTGCCTCTCTGAGGATACTGAGCATGAGCTCCCCCCCATCTGCAGCTAAAACTTCTTTTTTCAGGCCTCTTCCAGCAGATGGAAACTGCAGTGGCAGCACTTTTTCCCAGCTTTGACTCTTCCAGAGACATTGCTCAGTGTCCTTCCCATCTTCCTTGTAAGGCACAATGAAAATCCCTCACATTAGAAGGTATCTGGGAAGGTCAACCATCCAAGTCAATTAAACTGTGCCGCAGTCAGCACAGCCACACATAGATCTTGTATGTTCTTCTTTCTGCTAGAGTTACATTCTCCAAGGCTAATGCCTCTGCCAGTGATCAAGCATGTGAATTATTTTCATTTTCTTCAGTGATTTTTATTGCACGTTCTCAAAAAATATATTACCTTTGGTTCAAGCTCTGGATAGAGTGTCAAAGATCACAGACCTTTTACAACAATATTTTGAAACATTAATGCTAAATACTGAATTATTACAAAAAATAAATATGGAGAATATAATTACAAACACAGTCAGGATGTTATTGAGTTCACTCACCACACATCTGTCAACCCCAACTCCATCATGAGTGAGAAATCTCCAGGGCAGCAGCTATTCATCTATCCATCCATTTTCACACTTTCTTTTAGCTTTTGAGCTAGAAACAGCAGCATTAGCATCAGCTGATCAAGACATCATGATGGTGACGGATGGAGTTGCAGAAACTTACACTGGGAATTTGACTGATCTCAGACATTTACATAAATTAAATAAAGAGGCTGTATTCAGCCTGGTGGAGCCAATGTCTTGATTTCCCTTACCAAAAGACTCTCGCTGAACTATGCAGCCATTTATCAGATGATATGGTAATTGAAGTAGTGTCAGCAAGGCATCTTGGCAGTCTTCAATGAGTAGAGTTTGTAAATTTTTGCAGAAATCCTGTTACTGCAGCCAGGAATGCCCACAAAAAGGCTGTACAAACTGGTAGGCAAAAATATAATTTTTATTCAACCTACTGATGGATTTGGAGAAAGTGCCTAAGATTTCTGGCACAAAATCCCTTCTTTAGTTTTGAAAAAGAACAATTAGAGGTAAGTTTAAATTGCTGCTTAACTTAACTGTGCCAATCAGTGAGACTGGGGCAATAGAGCAGTTTGTACCTGTGGGGGAGAAAACAGTACCAGCCACTCAGTCCCTTTGAACAGTGCAGTCCTTAAGCTAACAAACCCATTATAGAGGAGTGGTAAAAAAACAAAACAGGCAGTCAGGCTGTGAGCTGGACTGGAGGGACCACAGTAGTGCACTGTGTCAACAAATGTGCCTCGGAGATCTGGGGATCCCACGAAATCCTTCAAGGACCAGTCATGTCCTGTTGCACTGAGTGCATCCTTTTGGAGAACATTTTGCATGGATATAAAGAGGTTGGGGAGGTGTCAACCTTCTGTTTCAAGGTATCAGTGACAGCTGGATAACAACTGCATCAGTGTCAGCCTTGCCAAGACACAAGGAAATCTCAGCAGAAATGAGCAGGAAATGGCTATTAAGAGTGGTACATAGCAAATCATCCTGCCCATCGCAGCATGTTAAAACAAGAAAATTTTGAATTTGCAAACCAACTTTTAACAAAGACTCTCTGAACTCTTTCCCACCTTTCAACACTCAGATCTCCCAATATCCCTTGGGGGTAAAGTATTATTATGCAAAGACTAAATGACTTGAATTCTGCTAGGGATTAATGATTTGCCTAAAGACAAAGAGCAAATCAGTGGCTTTGATTTATAGCTATGCTCTGCCCTGACTGCAAGGGAAGACTTTTCTGGATTTGCATAGTCTCACTGAAGACTCCAGCCCCAATGGAAAAGAACCAATGCAGGATCAGAATCCAGCAGAGTGTCAATACTCAATTTAGGAGGCAGTGGTCACCTTTTTTCTTGCCCAAAGTTCTGTTTGTGGAGTAAAGCCTGCAATGTATTTGCATTACGCATTTGACAGGAAAATTAAAAGAATATAATGAGAATACTAAGATGTGATAATGTATGTTTATATGCATTGCCACTCTTCTTAAAATTGTGTTTGAGCAATCTAGCTCTAATATTTCTTTTTTTCTATAGAACTCTTTGCTAGCTAATTTTGCAAGTGTGTCTGATCAGGCTCATTTAATTAATCATTTTTGTTTGACTCATTAATCTCTGCCTCTCCTCTGAAAGATAATCTGCATTTAATGACTATGTTATGTAATAGGCAGCAAGCCAGGAATATCTTGCACACTTTCAGAAGGCAATATTGTAGTGTGTCACCAGATTTATCTATGCATCTCGATCTCATTTTTAAGATGCTCAAAGTGCTAGCTACAATCCATTTCCAGTGGCAGATGTCAATCTACACTGCTTTTAGCTAGCAAGCGAATGTGGTTGATGTTTTTCAAACATCTTTTAGAGACACAAACTGACAGCAGATGGGGAAATTTAAAGCTGTGACTGGGCAATAAATCTGACCCACTATTGATTTTGATTTACCTTTTATAATGTTCTTTAGACTGGAGAGGCAATAGCAGGTAGACCACTCACCTGGGTCTGGTATTCGTTTTTTTACCTTTGTCCCATTATTCTTCCTGGAGGATTTGGCCCATCTATTATATTAAATTTTGGACAACTAAGCTATGGGCGCCTCTCCCTTGCCCTTCTTATTGCCCCTAAAGGCCCATGTTATCATAGCAGATGTAAGGATACAAATAGCAAACACACAAATGATCAATGTACTTCAAGATAACGCTGCAAATATTCTTCCTATAGGTATTAGGATTCTTCTTGTCTTCAGATACAGTCATAGAAACTTCCTCCACTTTACTGTACTCATATGCTGTTTTAGTGATTGGTCTTTCATTTAAAATTTTCTAAATTTTCCTATACCTACAGATAAATACATACACATTTTATTTTCATGATCTCTTTGCCAAAGACTGAATTTCATTAAGAAGTTGAGATATGTAATTGGAGGAATCAATTGCCATCCCTTTAAATCTTGTTTTATTTCTCATCCTGAATTCATTCCTATTTCTTAAATTCTTTCTGAGAATGAAAAATTATATCCGATTGTAGTCAAACTAAAATTAGTAGACAAAGATTCCTTGCTCAGTGAAATTATGCTTTACAGTGTGATCTCATAAGGTACTTGCTCATTTTGCTACTACAACTCATTGTACTTGCACTTTCTTTGCTCTGACAGTTCCTCTAGACTGTGTTGCTCTGATACTATTTAGGTTTCTCCATTCTACAGAATAACTAAGTAACTGAGCTTGTAAATGGCTTTTTCCAGGAGAATTAGCCCAAAATTACAGCTGAATCTTATTTCCTGTCCATTATAAAATTCATTACTTAGGGTCCCATAAATTTTCCCCATTCTCACAGTTGTCAACAAGTCCCTCACACTGCACATTTCATTAAAAGACTGGTTTTTTCCTTCCTTTCTGGAAAATCATTAACAAGATATTAAAATTTGAGCAAATCCTCTCCAAAATTTTGAGCATATCCTCTAGATATCACTCCCAAGTCTTACAGATTGACACTCCTCCTTTTCTTTTGTTAACAGTTTTTCAGACAATTTCACTCTGTGTGAACAAGTTCGTTTCCTGGTCAAATTGAATTAATTTGGAAAGCTGCTGTCTAATGCTCTATGAAAATCTAAATACCTGATAGCTATTGGTCTGAATTCATCCAATAATCTCGCATTTTATCCAAAAAAGAACAATCATTCAGTTTATCATGCAAGATCTGTACTTGGTAAATTCACTTAGTAAAAGCTACTTAATGTTCTTGCTTTCATTATCCACCCCAACTCCAGAAATGCCTTTTTCCCCAACACTTTTGATTTAACAACCTAATCATCAATATTAGAGTTATTAAAGGGCAACACTCTGGCTACCTAAGTATACATAATTGTTGTGTATTTCCCCCCACAATTTTCTGAAGCCCAGCAGTAGGTAATAATTGTTTCATTTCTATTCTTTCACTTGTCTACCTTGTTTCAATGGTTTGAAATATGTGTAGAGGCTGTGCAGCCTAAAGCTGCTTTTTCCTTGGACAAAGGCAATAATTTATCTCTATACATAATTTCCAGATTATTGACACTGTATTGTTCCACTTCCATACTTCTGTCTCAGTATCTTTCTTCACTAAGTAGTCAGCTGTCTGGTGCCCTTTTCCTGTATCAGATTACAGTTGCATGCTAATCCATTTAAGTCCAATGCCTTTATTCATCATGATGAGTATTTCTTTTATTTGTTTTATATTCCTACAATATTTTCTTTCTTTTTCTTTCTTTTTTCTTCTTTCTTTTTTGTCTACAGCTACCTTATTCATAACTTATTGCCAGGTGGCCGCACTACAACGAAATCATTGTTTGTGACCACAGAGTGCTTAAATACTACCTAGCTCTCTTTTTATAACACAAGACATTACGAACTGAAAAGACAACACAATATAAAGGATTTTCTGTATCAAATAACATCTTCCCTAGCATGACATCAAAGACGAATGAAAAAATTATATTATTCATGAATAAAGCAAACCAGAGCCTTGCTCAGTGACTGCATCTGCTCTCTGCCCTTGTAGCACTCCTGGAGTTACACTAGTCTGTTCTTGATATACATCATCAGTAAACAGGCAAATCCTAAATACACACTAATCAAGTGAAAAAAAGCAAGTATCTCACATAATAAAAAAGGTTTTAAAAAAATCTGGGTTTAAATCAGATTAAAAGAAAGAATCAATTTTTCTACTCTGCAGCAATTATCCACTCCAGAGGATTGTCATCTGTCAGAACAGACAGTGTCTGTCTTCAAACATATTTTGATTGGGATTTATTGCTTCCTATCTAACGAAGTGACAGAGCTCTATGAAAAAAATCCAAAACTCCTGCTGAGGCTCCCTTAGCTTGATGGTTCGCTTTTTTCATTGAGGTTCTGTCCAACCCCCTGAGCTGGGCTTCAATTATTAATTTAATTAACAGTAAATGCTGTGAAGTTTTTCCCGCAAGCTCATCTTTCACTTCAGGTTATGCCTTAACATTTCCTACGTGCATTATCCTACTACCAAAATTTATTATAGTCAGCATTTCTATCCACCTTACTGCACTAGTTGCATATTTTATGATGAGATTGGTTGGTTTTTTTACAATGTTGGCTAAGGGATCCTCAACAACCAGCTCAGATGCAGGCTGATCTATCTAGTAGACAACTAAGCAAGTCTGACGCACACTGCAGGAACCAGGCTCTTTGGAAGGAGTAGATTGCACTGCATTGTCTCAGCTGTTCAAATCTCTCCAGCTCTGCCAGCATAGGATTAGACAGTACATTAATTGAATCATTACTTTGAGGACACATGGTAGTCCCAGCTGTGCTGTGCTTTCAGACCACTGGATGCAAGTCTTCTGCCACCAACTCTGACACAAATCAGAAGTTACTAGCACAATGCAGAGGAAGTGAATGTACCGACTATTAGGAAGACAAACTCAATCTTGCCCAACTGAAAATGAGTGAGCTCTGTTTATTTGAGCTTATTGCCTTGTCTGTATATACCTGCACTTAGTTTGTTCAAGTTTGTAGAGCAAATTAACGCGATGCACTTCCTTTAATCCCTTTGTTTTAGCCAATCTCTTTGTTTACACCAATTTCTGAAATGTAGCTTCTATATCAGAAGATGCAAGTTCAACATATGTAGAGGGGAAGTAGTAGAATTCTGTCCTTTTGTAAGCCTAGACAAATTATTTAGACCCTTAAAATATTTAGCACCATTTTATACCCAATTACAAAGTACAATTGCTGAATGTAAGTGAAATGCTTTTAAAGTTGCAATTGCATTTGCACACGTAATTTTAAAAATATGACTTTCATTTTCCCACTTATTATGTGTGTAATTTTGATTACTTAGCCTCCATAGAAATTCCATGCAGCTATATCAACTAAATATTTACCCATGTTAATTTATTGTGCACACAAAAATAGTAAAATGCAACCCCCACCCATGCCTTTGAAGTTTTTATAGTAGACAAGGTCACAGAAGAATGAATTATGTACAGAGAGATGCAGAAAGAGCTTTTATGAACCATGATCCTGATATTTTGTCATTAGTTTTTTATTCATCTGACTATTTTTCCCAGGTTGAACTAGGAGTTACTGAAAAATGTGCTCTACAATAAGGAGATTGAAAAAGAACAAAAAAATTCCTGAGTCAACCGTTTATCTCCTACTGAATTGTGTGAACTAAACTTAGTTCAAGCAAGAGCTCTCCCTAAGCAGTTCATATATTTTAATATGGTACAAGCACTCTGGATACATGGCGCAGTTTATGGCTTAATTTGGTTTAAAACTAAAGGGAAAAATCCGCAGCTGTGGTGAAATCCGAACCAAGGCTTCTGGCTCACCAGCCTAAACCAGGCACAATAAGGCACTATGGAAGCCTTCACCTTTTACTGCTTCTCAAACCCTTCACATTTAGCTGTGACAGTCAACCAGCATTTCTCTTAAGCAGAAATAACATCTTACAGCTGATGGTAACTGCAGGAGGAATACTTTTGAAGTGCATGTTTCATTAATCTTGTCCAGTGAAAATCTTGTCCTCTCTCCTGTCATGGTGGAGATTATCATTAATTGGACCTGTTGATGTGAAATAACCCTCTGTAGATAACTTTTAGTCTTTCCATTCAGAATTTAGTTTTAAGTGCCTTCTCTGTAAGCTTTTCCCAGAGCCACAGTCCCCATTCTTGCTTTTTTTGTCTTGGCTTTTTGTTTCTCCTGACTTGTTTTTTTTTTGTCCTCATTTTTGATCGAGATCTTCCTCTGCTTGCCCTTTATAGCTACATAGGTCTTCAGAAATCAAGGAAGAACCCCTACTCAAACTGCCTGTGTTCTCCACGCTGACATGGTCTCCTTTGGAGGAATGCATCCAAAGGAGATGGGGTTGTCTTTGGGGTTACTTACCTGCTGGGTTTAATCTACTTTTGATATCAACCATCTAAAACCCTATAGGCATTTTAAATGGACATAACTGCTCTGATTTCCACTGACATACATATATGAAAATATATGCTGATTTTGTGGTAAGAATTACATAATTCTGTGATCTCCATGAAAATGTATTTGAAACATATCAATTAGCCAAGCAGATGAGTGGGATGAGAAAAAGAAAATCATAACATTTCTTAAAATCATTATTTCATCTTTTTAAGGGCCAGATTCACATTTGTGCTTATGCCTATTGCAACCTTTTGACAGTTTTATTGTTGAAAGACTCAAGGTACATCTCATAATTGTAGCAGGAACATGCATTTATCATTGGCAACAGCTCTGTGCCACATGAAATGAATTACTGTAATAGACATGTCATGTAATAGCATCTTATTATCCTCTCCCTCTTTCTCCTCACCTTCTGCAATGAGCAGGTCAAAAATGACTGTAAGTGGAATAGACAAAATGACTCCTGAAAAAGTTCAGTAAGCAAAATTATGCATGCTAAAAATAATGCTCCAGCAGTACAATGAGTAATTAATTCTAGGTCCAATACACTACATAATGAAAGCCCTAATGCTGCTGCTCAGCCCTAGCAGAGCAGCAGGGAGTGAGGCACTTTGGTGGATCAGGGAATGAAGGCCAGCACCATGGAAGACCAAGGCCCCTTAGATCCTTCTGCCCTGGCTTCCTCACTGCAGCCCTCTTATTACTGCTAAAAGGCAAGGTGATGCAAAGGCAAAACATTACAAAACTCACCTGGGCTCTCTCTGCTGTTCCTACAAGTTGCTGTGGCCTGAGAAGCAGAGCAACAGGACCATGCCAGACAGGCCAGGAGGTGACACATGGAACCTGTGCCACGAGGATCCATTGTCACCATGACCCTGCTGATGCAGTTCTCACTGAGCCTGGCACCATTAGTCTAGGTTCTAATGGGTTAACTTTGGACAAATCGACACAGAGAGGAGTATGGGCTAATTTGCTGCTTCAAACAATAGAGAGGAGTTTCTATAGTTTGGCATCAGCCCCATGAAGCAAACAGCCACTGGTAGGGTGCAGCATGTCTCCTTTTAACCTTTCAGGAAATTTTATTTTAATTCAATTTTGGCCACAGTAAATGGGGATGCTAACTCAAAGACTACATTTCAGCACAGTGAAGCTTTAATTTCCCAAGCATACCCTCATTACTTCACATAACTTACCTTTAATACAGTTTTCTTACAAATATCTTTGTGCTCATTTTCCCATCCCATCTGTTAGACAGCCTCAGTCATGTCACTCTCAATATTGTACCCCTACCATGAGGTTTATGTGCTCAATTCTCAGAAAAGATGGGACTGTCATCAGCTCACTGAATTTCTTCTTTCCATTTTCCTAGCAATATGCAGCAGAGTGCCTCTGATAGCACTGCAACTCTGAGTGGTGGCTTCCACGCTGAAGCTGCTGCTTAAAGGAACTAGATATATTTTTGCTACAAATAGGAGGAAGTAGCAAATCAGCCAGCAAAAGCTGATTTTCTGTTATTAAGATAGCAAATACTCCTAAGTCAATTTACAAGCCAAAGGCTCTAGGCTTCTTTTCCTCCTACACCCTGCAGCTCAGCTGAGGAGCTTTCAAAGAAAATGGGTCCCTTTAAAGTTCTGCTTTTACTGAAGACACTGAGCTGAGAGCAAATAAACAGCTCTTCATTTGGTCATGTATGAAAATGTTCAACTTGAAAGCAGCTCAGCCAGACTGAAGTGCTGCTGATTGCAGTGGCCACACTGGGGAAGAAACAAGCATGTTCTCTCTGATGTTTGATTAGATGTGCTGCCAGTGGGATTTCAGAGGGAAGTGCCATTTCTCTCTCCTCACATCCTTCCAGGGATGCCTCCAAGGTGGTCATGCCTTTTTTCTCAGCTTATTCAACAGTCACAGAGAGAGACATGTAGCAGAAAAGGGAGGGGCAAGGACCTTTCTTCAGGCAGTACATCCTAGCCTCTCATATTTCATCTTACATTCCACTATCTCCTCTCTGCTGGCCCCAAGCCAACTCCTTAGGCCCACTGAACTCCTGATCAAGACCTTAACACAGGGAAAAAAAAAGGGCATGAAAGTTACATTTACATACTCTGCTGAAATACTGGATGTTTGAAATTCTAGCCCCAGCATAATACAGTGAAGTGTTTAAAGGTAGGATACTATAAACACATTAATTTAGGCCAAAGCTCTGCTTACCTCAGTTCCAAGCAACAAAGCTGCCTATTGCGCTTTCTGAAATCAGTACCTTAAAAATTCCCTTCAGCTTTTCAGCAGACTGAGATGTGCAATACAGAAAAAAAACATCTTTATTGCTAAAGAAAAAAGGCATTCTTGCATTGAAAGCTGTATTTTGAAAAATACAGGGCTGGCTTTTACTCCCAGTGATGTCAATGTCAAAGCTCCAATTGACTCCAGTGGGAACATGATTGTATCCAATGGGTAAATAATTGCACATATTTCACATCTCATTGTTACTGAAAACTGTTCTTCAAGAAAGGAAAATAATAGCCTGGATTCAAGGACTCTATTAAAAAGTCATTTGAACTGCATTCTAGTTGAAATCACTTTTACCAATGAAAAGATCTTTTTGTTTATTCAAAATTTACATAATTAGAAAAGCACAAGAGACTTTTCTTTTTTCCCCAGTCAGTCCTGTCAGTCTTGAAGTGCTTAAGAGTATCTCCAAGCCCAGATTTTGCATCTTTCTTTGGTTCTCTGATTTCTACTAGTCCCAGAATTTTAATATGTTTTGAGAAATTCCTCATGTCAAGAAATACCTTCTCTTGCATGGTTTTCATTGTAAAACATCAGCATATCTACTCAGTCATTAAACTGTTACCTGAATGAAATGGGAACACAATCAAAAGGTTGGGCATTATTTATCACAGCTATGTCTCCACGTCAGAAAATTAAGACAGTGATGAATTACACATTACTATACAAAATTTTATTATCAGAGACAAAATTCAAATTTGTTTTGCTTAAAATACAGAAGGATCAAGTTTCTCTTAAAAAGAAATTCCATTTAGTCAGTCCTTAGAGAGGAATAAAAATTCTATGTTGAACACACAGCAGTCCCATATTTATGTAATCATTGTTAAAGGCATGTAACAAAAAACACTGTTCTCATAAATTCATATATTTTATTTGGCTAATGGTTTCCATTTCTGATCACTTCTATATTCACTAATTAGCATTGTAAGAATAATTCTGCTTTTATTCAAAATGCCTAAAAGGCTCCAAAAAAAATGAAAAACTTTGTTCAGTGTGGCATTTTAGATATACTGAAAATCAGTAAACATCTCTCTTCTATATGCAAAATATATCCTTTTCCGTGAAAAAAGAAAAAAGAGAGAGAGTAGTTGGCTCTATATAAAGCTGTGATTCTAAATTCAGCAAAAACATATCACCATATACTGCACCTGAAACCTGTGCAGAAACAGGTTTTAACCTCACATTCCAGAAACACTAGTTCAGTCATATGCAGGAGCGTATGTGAATATACATTAATTTGAAGTGCATGATTAATCCCACAGACATCAGTAGGACTGCCTACAGATTTATATATATATATATATATGGTGGAATCTTGGTCAACACAGACTCACATCATGCCTTACATCCAACTGTTTTGCTGAGTTGAAAATGTTTGGGTAAGATCCATAAATACAAATAACCAATGAATAATCTTTCAGAGCAAAATGTCCAGAACTAAAAGCTATACATGCATGTATACACATGGTATATAGAAAGAGAAATGTGATATTATGCAATCATCTGTATTTTCTCTATATGAAAATGGCATTCGGATCTGGCAAACAGACATTTATGTGAAAACACTGGTGAACTGTATCTAAACAAAGTCAGTTTACATGACACCTCTTACATAACAAAAACCTGAACTCCAAAGAGTACAGACTTGAGAACTGATGGAAAAATATGTTTTTCTAATTACACTATTCAGAATTAATCTAAGATTGAGAGAGAATTAACAGAGGGAGTCATCCATTATAACCAGCATTAACAGCTGCAGGATGACTTCTTTCTTCTGAAGGTGTCAAAAGATCTTACATGTGGAGTCTTTTGGAAAAATAATGAAATTTATCATCAGTCCTTGCTTTTCAATAATAGGATTCATTTATGTCATTGCGTGTGTAGTTAGTTTTTCAGATAACTAGTTTATATTTATCTTCTGCAAAAATACAGCAACACCTTTCAGTAAAACATCAGACAGGGAGATACAATCTGTTTTTATAAGGCTGTATGTTTCACCCACACCAAAGCCTACCGTCTCCCAAACATAACAATAACAGCAAAATTACATTTACACATATAATAAAGCTGTCTTTATACAGGATAGTTATACAGTAATTACAATGATTTTTCCATTAGGAATGGTCGGTTTGTTTTTGCTTCACTGAGTGTCTAAGTCCAGGAAAGTCCATCTCAGCTGAAATCTACTGTTCGCAGGAAAAGGAGGGTAGCAGCCACAGTCTTCCCAGTACAGTATTCTACAGTTCTCCAAAAATATTATAAAGCTTTATCATGTTGGAACTAATCACAAAGTATTATTCTAATGAAAAGACAAAGGAAAATGTAAAACATTTGTCATTCAATATGTGCTACTGAAACCTAGATACAAATACGTAGAATATCCTGTACAGCAGCCGAGGCGCCACCTCCGGGGCTGTCTTGGGGCAGTGGGGAAGATCCTCAGCTGGAATTCACATCAGTCACTTCAACAGATCTACCTCACTGTGCACCAAGAGAGGCTCTGTGGCCACACACGCTCCACCAGTCTGGCTGCAGAGTATTTTGAAATTACAGAAACCAACATATTAAGTGGAGTGAAACATATCACAAAGAACTGAGACTGCATCTTGGTTCCTGGCCTGGTCCATTGTACCATGGCTATCCTGATCAAGCAAATCCAAGTGACACTGTCCAGAAAACACTGGGACACTCTGGCAAGAGCCTCCTGGCACATGACTGCTTGCTGCAGTACAGCCCCTCTGCCCTCACAAAGCTGCTCACCTGTATTCTCTACCAGCTCTGCTGCAATGCTCTTAGGAAATGGTACACATGAAATAAGCAAAGCATTCTGAAATTCTGTTTGGCAAAGTCACACTTACTTCACTAGTTAAAAATCAGTCAAATATAAATGCCTTTTCTTCTGAGAAATTACATTTGGTCTGACTCACAGCACTTCTCATGTGGGTGATTCTCCTTAAACACATCTCAATGAAACTGGCTCCATATGTCTTTTAAATTCCAGCCTCAACTGTGTTACCATATTCCGAGATCAAGCTCAGAATCCCTCTCCACTGTCAGCATGGACACAAGACAGAGCTAAGTTTAACCAGATTCTTCAAAATATACTTGATTTTAAAATTCTGCCCAATGAGGGTATGTGGCCTTACTTAGGCGAAAAATCCTTACTTCTCTTCCTGCCCACTGAAAACAAAATTACTCATGTTAGCATGGACTATTTGCTCAAGTCAGAGTGGTTTCACTGAGTTTCAGAGCTGGTATTAAGACTGGCAGAACCTTGCAGAATTGTATGAGAAACAAAGTGACCAATTTTTTACATTTCGCTATGCAAAAGGGGTGCTGCACCATCAGTGGTGCCATACAGGTTTATGTAGGCATCTGATTGGTGGGGTTTTGGGTTTTTTGGGGGTTTTTTTTGTTTGTTTTTAGGGTTTTTAATGGTATGAGTACAGTTACTATAATAACGGGAACTATTACCACAAATAATTTGTAGTACATCCTTCCAGCCCACCTGTTAGAAAAAAACCCAAGAAATTCTTGTTACACTTTCAAATATTAACAAAAATATCATAAAGAAACAGAGTGTCTGTGTTCCTATTCATACTTGAAAACTAAATATTTGACTGTTTGAAAATACTTCTGAAGAAGGGACACTATAATATTCTAGACCTTTACAAACATTTTGGTCAGTGTTTTTCGGCTGGAGTGGCCAGAGCTCAGGGCTTATGTTTTTTCTGAGCAGTGCAGGTTCATTTAGCACAAGGCAATGGCATTCATCTCTGAAGATCACCCACAACCCATACTCAGACAAAGGACCTTCTGTCTGTTCCATACAGCTGAAAAAAAAGTTGGATGGAGCCCTTCTGCATTTCAGCAGTTCCCAGCTGCTTTCCTAACCCAAGTGGTCTGGCAGCAGTGGCAGGTGATACAGCCAGCAGTGGTCTGACTGCTCCATCCATAGCTGTGCAAACAGACTCTCTTCAGGCTGCTCCACAGCTGGATGGTCCTTTTACTCCTTCATATACAAACTGACACTGTGGCTATATATCCTGCTTAAGGCAGGCAGCCTGATATGGTGAGTACTCATAGCAAGAGGGAGTAAAAGCTGATTATATACATTAGCAGTTTTCAAACCAACATCCATTTTCCTCTAAGAGGAAGCTGCACATTTTCCTAAAAGTCTATTTTCACTATCACTTATGATCATGTGGAAAACCAAAACCTTATTATCCAAGTATCTAAATAAAGGCACCCTCTCCTGCAAATATTAGCTTTGCTTTAGTCTATCCGAATTAGATTTTTATGGGAAAAGTATCTCTATGGAGGATTTTACATACACACACAGAGACACACACACCCCCACACACACCACACACACACTTTTCATTTTTTATTACTTACTACTAAAGACTTAATTGTATGCCTCAGGATCTGTGCTGTGGAAGCGCCCTTTTGCATCAGGGCATGTTTCCTTTGGCACCCTAAAGATCAGTGGAATATCTACAACAGACCAAAATGACACAAAATTCACCTTCAGTTTCCAGTGTAATATCAGAATTTGTGCTATATTCACTGAAAAGATAATCGAAGGTCACAAATTTAGATGCACTTGAGAACACATGCAGTTTTTTTTTAACATAATTAATGTCCAAGTACTCCCAGTAATAGCAGAAATGACATGTCATTTCAGAAGAATGCTTTCACAGTGTTCTGCCCTTGTCACAATTAGTAGCTAGTACCATTTTAACAGCTATTAGCAGTGGATACATGAATAATTCTACCAGCTACAAAGTAATAGGCCAGATACTTGTAGTGGACAATTTTATAAAAAATAATAGCTGTTTCGTTATGCTGGCATAGAATCATGTCTATTCATATGTCTTCCTATATGATTTAGGAAACCAGATCAATTAATAACTACAAAGGATCCTGAGTCATACAAAGGCTGATTACAGATTCTACACTCATCAAATCTCTATAAAATGACACCCATGTCCATGCCCACACAGCATTCACATTTTGCACATTCTCCTCTTGCTAGAAAGGACAAAGTTAAACACTGGATTAGAAAATGCTGAAAAGTATGGAGTACTTGGCTTCCTAATCACAATCCAAATCATAAAAATGAGGACCATCTTTAGACATGGACAAGTAAAGAAAAGGACTGATAAAAGAGAAAGAAAATCAATATGATAAATAGATTTTTCTACTCAGGTTGTATTAGAACATTCCATAAGGAATCAACTATTCTTTAACACACAGCTGTGTGAAACTTCTTTAAAAAAGGTTTCTAAAGACATGTAATAAAACGCAGGATGTTTGAATATTGCAGAAAACAGTTATGGGATTTTTTAGATTTAATCCATTTAAATTTAATCCTGATTCCGTGTGAAACAGCAAAATACAAAACATAAAAAATAAAATAATAGAGAATTATAATGGAAAGGCCAGTTCAACCTTAGAGCAATAATACTAACATTATAAGAATACAACCATTATATAAGCAACACATCAACAGGTATGTATAATGTATACACTAAGGACTTGATATCTGTGGTAGACCAGTTGCTCAAGGCCACTAAAATATCAATTTACATCCAAAACCAGCTAAATGTGCAAGAACTTCAATCCAAATGAGCAAGAGCGGGAATTTCTGTGCACTGTGCAGAACACACAGGCCGTAATGAACTTTTGACTTTGGAATATACTGTTATCAGTGGGAAGACCAGAAACTTTTATGTGCAACTTGCAAGGTATGTGGTTCCATCTGTGGTTCTGGAAAAGAAAAGTCATCAAAGACAATACTGACTAAAATTGTAAAGGTAGAGACCATTTCACACGCTTCTGTTCTCTGAAATCTTCCAAGCAATTCATATTTGAGGGCTTGGCTTTCCGCACACTCTTTGGATATCACAATTTTGGCCTTCATTATAGGGTAGAGGTTATATTAAATAGTATTTGGCTTGCCTTTTTATTATTAAAAAAAAGTCTGCATGTGATTTTTCTCAGTAGAAATTAAAAATGTGACGCTACATACTGGCATTAAGGTTGAGTTTGGTCAACCACATAAAATAACACTTTTCACTTTTAAATGCCTTTCATAAGAAGATATTCAAGTGCTTTGCTAACATTAGTCAAGCCTCACAACAGCCCTGTGAGGTAGGTAAAATACAAAGGAGGAGGAGGATTTCATTCAGCTTTAACACGATAATGTCTCTGGGCAGCAGGTTCACTAGCACTGCAACATAGCACAAAGGTTTAGGGCTTACTGCTATAAGGCAAAGAGTTAACAGTACAAGAGCACAGGATTCCCTCCTCTTTTGGTTATACATGAGTCAAGCTAATGGGCTACACAGCACTGAACAGCTGAACAAATGCCCACACAAAGATTCCATGCACCTAATCCACAAACAACAGCCTCCAAAAGTAAAGGGTACACAATGACAGGTGGAAGATCGGTACAACAGCTCTGTTTTGGGATGGGTCTGCTAGTTTTTGAGGAGCAGAATACCTTGGGAATGAGAGCCCAGAAAACAATACTGTCTCCACATAACTCTGAAAACATCTGAAGATGGTTAGATTTGGTTCTTTTCACACTAACGTTTCAATTCACAACTTACTGGGGATAAGCAACTGCAAGTGTAAAGTATGTTAGTTAATTTCTATGCCTTGTGAGGGCAACAACAAGATAGAATGGCTGCTCTCTGCTTTGGTGGGCCATGTGTTCCCAATGTACACAGCCATGATGTGGTCAGATGGTTGGGATAGCTTGGGACAGGACAAAAAAGCACTGCCCCCATCTACATTATACCTCTGAAGCTGCTGCAATCTGACTCCTGAAAACTATTCTTGTGGCTTTTTCCTCCACAGTGTAGACATGAGAGAGTATTTGGCCCCCACCAGTTTTATGCTCAGCATTTAGCTTCAGAGTGCAGATAGTCATTGTACAATTCCACTGTGTCACTGATCTTTCTGATTAAGGATTGAGAAGAAGCAAGCTTGATTAAGAAAAATGTCATTCGTGAACAATAGTCTACGTGAAGTACAAGGGAACAGAAAGAAAACCATGTTCTTAGTATTAGTCAGTACAAATAAACACATGTACACCCCCCTCACTTTCTCCATATTTCACTTTTCAATGATGGCATAAATAGTACATTCTATATTTGCAAAAGTATTGCCCATATAGAGAATCTGACCTGTCTATCATAATAAATCACTACAAAGACTGGTCTACCACATGAAACACAGCCCTCTTAGGTAATTTTAAGTCTTTGCATGCAAGATATCTCCCTTTTTCCTAATTTTCATTTGAATCTTATGTTTATTTATAACACTTGTGCACTATGAGCTAAAAAACTTACTACTGCACAGGCTGGGTGACCTGGGTGATCCATTGTGAGTTTCAGTGCCTTGTAAAGTAGCTGAGAAGAGGTGGTTCATGGATTCTGTGATATCACTGCAAAGCTCCTGCCCCAGCAGGCGTTCACAGTTGAAACTACACTGTTTCATTGATCAGCAATGAACAAATGCAAATTATTATAAAAAATGTAATGATGATGTCCTTCTCATTTTCTCTCTCTAACCCTGCTCCTGGCCCTTTTCTATTTCTCCTCCCTCGCTATTCTTCTACGCTTATTTAAATAAAGGAATATGGAGACTGCAGATACAGCTGGTAACTTGAAAAATGAACTGGCATCTTTGTAATCATTAAGAGACAATCTGAGTGGTAGACAAACTGGCAGCAAGTGGGAAAGTTGATTTTACATCTCATACTACTGTCCCAAGCTGGAAGCCTTCTGCATTTCTTGTTCCTGGCTTTCCTTTTGTCCATTGAAACAGTGATTGTCGTAGAGTCTTTGTGCTTTGTATAATGCCCAACTTTGATGTAACCAGAACTCACATACAAAATGTGGCTGTTATACATAAGCATGCTAAAATACAGGCAGAGACAGTACAAGCATGCACAAAATAGTCTTTGAAGGATTTTTGTTTGGTTTTTTCCCAACATTTACATGCACCATTTAATATCATGTTTGGTTGTGTACATTGAGGACTGGGTTTCACAAGCATTCATGATCTTCTCTTCTGAAAATCTTCTTGACAATTTAACAAGATTTCAGTGTAAAAAACAAAATCCACAATGAAAAAAACAATAAACCAAAAAATCTTATCCCTGCAATCTGATCTTGTCTTCATGATTTTCATGTTTTAAAATGTCTCCTCTTCCTCTTGCAGTGAGTCATGTTAAATGATTGGCTAAAAAGACAGATTACTGTGTCAAGGATTTTCTTAGCCACTGGAACAGTTCTTCCTTATAAAGCCTTTGCCACCGCACATTGGCTTCCACTGTTTCGACAGCACGAGAGAAAGAGACAGCAGCTCCCCCTTCATAACTCTTTATAAAGTTCTTTAGCTGGAAATACAAGTTAACAGGTTAAATTTGCAGCAACTAAAGAAAGCAAGAATTTCCAGTGCATACAAATAAGTCAGCCATTTAGGACAAACTTCCACAATCAATGTAGAAGCAAATGCAGTATCAGGTAGGAAGATTTAATAGGAAATATATTAAGACAGCAAACTGTCAATTAGATGTGATGCAATTGCTTCACATTGCACTGGAAGATATTGATATGTCAGTGCTGGATCACATTAATATAATTACCTCCTTCCCTCTTGCAGCTCAACTGCTGCACTGCGTAGATGGCTGCTCTAAACTTTTATTTGTACCTAAGAAACCAAACTGGGAACACTGGAATTGCTTCTAATTAAGGTTTATATGCAAATATCAGTAGAAGGCAGTACTGATGCCCTCTGGTTTTATCAAGCTTCAAAACACATTAATTTTATTTTGATGTGCAGATCCCTTTTGGTTATATAATACAGGTCAGTTGCTAAAAAAAGGAAGGGATTTTCCTTTTTTGTGAGAAGAGAATGGCAAAATAGCAAGTAGACATGCGTTTGATAATCTTTGAATGCCTGAAACATACTCTTTTCCTTATATGAAAACTTTGACCTTTTTTTCTGCAGACTGAAAAGGCTCTTTTACTCTTCTCGTGTATACTCAAAGTACAGCACCGGCACTTGGATTATTATAACCAATGGTGCTGGCAGGTTTTCAATTACTGTTGTTCTTTTCAAGTGAAAATTGAAAGGCTGTTTTGCACAATAGTTTGCAGGTTATGTTGACTCATACAAAATTAGATGGCTTTAGCAACACTTACGAATAACTAGTTTATTTTTTTCTCCTGGTGACACCAAACTCATCTTGGTTCCTAAACTCTGACTTCCAGCAACATCTCTGTGCCTCGGCTCAAAACTGAAAAGGTTGATCCTGCAACTGTGTCATTCCCATCACAGTTAAAAGCATGAAAGGGACCTGGAAACTATCAAAATCAGACTTTACTTGATCTCTGTACATTTCATACCAAAATGTTTACAATACCAGTTTCTTTTAGGGAAGTATAACCAGGCAGCTTACCAATCCTGTCATGAAGGTGGAAACTAAGAGTACAGAACACTTCCTTGTGCAGGGCAGTAACTCAAATCTGACAAACAGTGTCATTCCCACCTGAAGGGAGGAAATCATCTGTGGCCGCTCCCTAAGCTACTGAGGCCACTAGACTTGAGTGCAGACAAATGGTTGGATGCAAAACATCAGAGCACAATCAGAGTTCACATATTAGTGGTTGGGCTGCTTAAGAATCACTGTATCCATTTGGAGCAGCATTGTGCTAAACAGGGTGCAGCACAACTGTACAACTACCTCAGCCAGAACCAGTGTTAAGTTAAAATGAGAAATCTTTCCCATCTAAATAAGAAGTACAAATTATTGTGGTGTCATTTGGCCAACATATTCAGTTGGCAGATTTTCTCACATGGAAAATACTCAGAGAAAAACAGAGAACACATGGGCAGCTTCTACTTTCAACACTGATGTTCTCGAGGACTGCCCTCTGCAGCATAAGCTAATGAAGATAGAAACATCTCATCTTCAGTTTCTCAACCAATAGTGAAGAGAAAAAGACAAACCTTCAAATCCAGCCAAGCACAAAAAACTGCCTGCACAGTACACCTCCTGTGACACCAACTCTACACACTTGTGCTTTTGTGATCTGCTCCTCATCCTTGTGCTGCCCAACAGGTTGGTGCTGCACAGGCAATTGAGCCTTCAACTGCAGCAGAGAGAACAGAGTTTCTGGACAACTGTATTATTGTTCCTGCCCTGCTCCCTGCTTGCAATGAACACAGCCTCACATGACAGAAGTAGTTTAAAAATTACCTCTCTTAGTTCTCCTTCAGTATTGAGGAATTCCGTGACCCCACTGACAAGCTTTGAATTCATAAATAATGCTTCTCCATACCTGCAAGGGCAAAAAGAAGATGCACAGAGAGTTACTGCAAGAGCCAGGTCAACTGAAAACTAGGAAGTAATCTTCTGTAATCAAGAGAGAAGGCATAGGACTGATTTTGGGGGATCAAGGGAATAGCACTGGAACAGGGTACTGGTATTTCAGGCTGAAAACCTAAACTGAGACCTTCTTCTAGGCTGACATGTTTGTAATTATTAAGTCAGATGCTATTAAGCAGAATGGCTATAACTACAGGCACAGATGAGTGCTCCAGAGGAGGAGAGGACCAAACCACCTCCTACAAAATGGAACAGAGGGAGGAATTCATGGCAGTCTACAACTTCCCTATGAGGGGAAGAGGAGCGACAGGCACTGATCTCTTCTCTGTGGTGTCCAGTGACAGGACCTGAGGGAATGGCCTGAAGTTGTGTCAGGGGAGGTTTAGGTTGGATATCAGGAAAAAGTTCTTCATCCAGAGAGTGGTTGGGCATCAGAACAGGCTCCCCAGGCAAGTGCTCAAAGCACCAAACCTGTCTGAGTTGAAGCAGTGCTTGGACAATGCTCTTGAGCACACATTGGGAATGGCCCAGTGCAGGACACGGGTTGGACTCAATGATCCTTGTGGATCCCTTCCAACTCAGCTTATTCTGTGATTCTGTTAAATAAAGCTCAAAATACAGGTGCCAATGAAGGGGCAGAGCAGCAACTATGGAGAATTATTCTGAGGAACCCTTCAAGCTGTACCATTAAATCAGACTTTTTGATGTGCTGCAGCCTTCTGTGTATTTTGTATTCATCCATCTCATCTACATTACAAATAGCCTCTCAAAAACTGAACTGCATCAAATTTTCTTGTTCCACTACCTGATAATTAAAATAAATAATGCTGATAGGAATAATACTACTAAAATAATCCCCTGGGCCACAACGCAGCATTTCAAAGAACCAGCCTGGAATGAAAATCTGAAAGCCTGGGCAAGGAATATTTAAAGGATATGCAGAAGCAATCAGGAATGACATTTGGCAGGCAGTTGCTTTGAAACTGGCTGTTCAAATCCTCCTATTCACTTGTTTTTCCACAAGTTTTTCAAACCTCCAAATGAAGCACTATAGCACCACTGACCTAGTGATCACTCCTTAAGTTTTACATTTTATGTTGGAAATAGTTTAGTTTGTGGAGTTTGTTGTTTTGGGGCTTGGGGTATAATTCCACTGGAAACCAGAAGTAAGTCAAGTTAGATGTCATTCAGCATAGTAAGAGGCACTTGACAAATAGTTACCCTTATCTTTATCTGCACGTATGTCCAAAGCAGTATCTAGCTAATCTAAACATGACTGGTTTTAAGATAGCAAATCCAGATCTCCTGTCAGACACGTGCAAGTATTACCAATAGACTTTACTGAAATTATGTTCATCTGGGGGAACAATTCAATTCATCGTCCACTTTTACAGACTGATTTATAGACAGAGTTCAAAATTCAAAGTGAAACGAACCAGCACAGTCACAGCTTTCTGTTCTGCTTCTGTTAATCCCAAATTGATTACCCTCAAATGCTTAGGTACTCTAAGCCACAGTTCTTTCAAAGGGGAGAAAGAAAGAGAAGGAAAATCAAAGCAATAGGTACAGAAAAATCAAGAGGGATCTCTCTGAGAAGATTCTGTTTTAGGGAATGCTCACACTATATTGCTTGTTATCTTGAGCTCTTGTGAGGAGAAACACTGTTAGAGGTATCAAAAATCCTACTCCCTGACCACTAATAAATGAATTAATAATGGCTACTTCAGCAAGTACATATCTTTTCCCAAAATTTCAGTCACACTGGCATATACAGACATCCAGAGGAAAACTATGGGAAGTAGGGATTTCACGGTACTTTAAGTACATTTAGGCTTTCTAACAAAGCCCTTTATTATTACAGTCTCAGACATAACTGACTGTTTGGAAAACAGGAAGCTCCTCTTGATGGGGTATTTTGACAAGGTTACCAATCCACTTTAGACAAGCAACTTCATAAAAACAGCTGCAGGAATTTTATTTTTCTTACAGTCTACTGTAGCCACCACAGTGCAAAAAAGAAGTAACAGAATTCCTTCCACTAAAAATGATACCTTCATGCACCCCTGTGCCGATTACTGCCCATTATGTATACTTGGTAAGAAGTCAGCCATTTACAGCAATTTCTACAGAAGCTCTGCTGATGAAAAAGCTAGAAAATTCACATTCCAAAACAGTATTTTGCAGGTGTGAAACATAAGAATAAATAGGAAAAGTGTTTGGTCTTACAAGCGTCAGTCTTCTCACCCTTCATAGGATAGACAACAGCACAAGAGAACCAGGGCCTCACATGCCTGAACTTCAGGGAAACATTCTGCAGACACAGACTCTCCAGTGCACCTTTCCTTCTGCAGATGTAAACCTTCCAGTGCCCCACGTTTGTACAGGCTTTGCACTTGTGCAATCTCTAGAGGCAGCACAGTCCATTTACTTTGGACAGATATAAATGCCTTCCCAAATACTGTCAAGTTCCCAAATGCTGACAAATGATTCAGCACTTGAGAATGAAGGAATTCTTATAGGCATCTGATGTATTAAATTTTCACACACTGACACGTGCTCACAGGATGAAAATGTTTTAGGAGACAAGGTAGTGCATGCTCAGGTAACATGAAGTCAAGCATAGTATTTTCAATTCTCTTTTTCAGAGTTGTAGCACAGATTAGTCCCACAGATTTCTTACTAAAAACTTGTTTAGCCACCTCAATTTTTAGGTCACCTGTGTAAATTATACGAGTGAATTTGAAGACATTATACATCATCAATATGCTCTGGAAAATGTGAATACAAGCATACTGGAAAATATGAAGGATTAAAAATATTTTGTGGCAATTCTAACTCCCTGACATGCTATGTTTAAAAGAGGAAATAGAGTTGTAATTTAATCCCCCTCAGCTATTTCACTTTACTATCTGAAACATCAACACTTTTTACACTAAATTAAATGGAAAATACCACTGAGATATCACCTTATTAAATTAATGTTTTATACAAAGTATTTTAAATGTGAATCAAATTAAATAATAAATTATAATCATAGAGAAAAGGATGTCTTGGGACAAAGTCTTCTTGAATCATAGAATCCTAGAATGGTTGGGGTTGCAAATAAAATCCAGCTCCAATCCCCTTGCTATGGGCAGGGACACCTTTCACTAGACCAGGTTGCCCAAAGTCCTATCCAACAAGACCTCACCACTCTCACAGTAAAAGAACTCTTCCTACTATCTGATTTAAACCTGCCCTCCTTCAGTTTGTAGCTTTTTCCCCTTGCCTTTTACATGCCCTTGTAAAAATCCCTCTTCAGCTTTCCTGTAAGGACCGTTTAGGTATTGGAAGGTGCTATAAGGTCTCTCCAGAGCCTTCTCTTCCTCAGTCTGTACATTCCCAACTCTCTCTCTCTTCATAGGTCAGATACATCAGGCATCATATCACCTTTGTGACTGTCCTTGGCCCTTGCTCCAAGAAGTGCATGTTCTTCTTGAACCATAATTCCACAATAAAGCTTGTATTTTTAAAATGCAAATGAGCTGTGGTGAGCTCATGTCAGAAACCTAATCACAGAATCACAGAACATTAAGGGATTAGAATGAACCCTAAAGATCATCCAGTTCCAACCCCCACCCTTCCATGTGCAGGGACACCTCCTGCTAGACCAGGCTCCTCAAGGCCTTATCCAATCTGGCTTTGAACCTTGCCAAGGGATGGTTGTCCAACCTCCCCGGACAACCAGTTCCAGTGTCTCATCACCCTCACAGTAAAAATTTCTCCCTAATATCTAACTTATTTCTTCTATTTGTACCCATTCCTCCCTGTCCTATCACTACAGTTCCTGATGAAGACTCCCCCTCTGGCTCCATGGTAGGCTCCCTTCAAATACTGGAAAGCTGCTATTAGGTCTCCAGACAGCCTTCTCTTCTCTGGACTGAACAACTCCAAGTTCCTCAGCCTGTCTTTGTAGGAGAGGTGCTCCAGTCCTCTTACCAACTTTATGGCCTTCTCTGAACTTGCTGCAACAGCTCCATCATACTCTGGAGAGGTGCTGCAGTCCTTCATACTCTGGGGACACTTGAACAGTACACAGCTCTCCAGGCAGGGTCTCATCAGAGCAGAGTAGAGGGGCAGAATCCCCTGCCTTGCCCTGCTTTGGGTGCAGCCCAGGGTTGGCTTTCTGGGCTGTGAATGGACATGGCCAGGTCATGTTGAGGTTTTTCCTCAACATCACCCTCAAGTCCTTCTCTTCAGGGCTGCTCTCAAATCACTTCTCTGCCCACCCAGGGTGTGGGTGTTCCTGGGATTGCCATGACCTTGCATGCTATCGTGTCACTGTTTCCCTGAACAGTTAAGGGGCAAGGTATTAACTAGACTCTACTCTCTCAAAGTCTCATCTAAAATGTTCTAATCTATGATTACAAACAACATTACTTTTAATATATAACATGTATGTACAGCTTGCATTAACTGTTTCATTTCACTGCACTGAATCTTTTGGTCATCAAAAGAAATTCAAGTGGATGTCATATTTAGAAAAAGCAACAGCTACAATCTTTTTGGTGGCTCTGACTTGTGTTTGGAAATCAAACTGAATGAAGGTAACACAAAGAGAGTGTCGAGCAATAAGACAAACTCTGTTATTTTCATTTAAAAAAGGACAGTAACAGGTCTTTTATTAGGTCTTACTGATTGTTATGAATCCAGATTACACAATGATGCATCCCAAACAAGCAAAATAAGTACAATTCAAATTCTAGGTGAAGTTAAGCTATTTTAAATTATAACCCAAAAGATTTGGCATGTGGCAGTTTGTTAAATATTTTCTATTTGTGTACATTGCTTAACATTGTCCATATCTAAAAACACAGGTGTTAGCCAGGTTGTCAGATAAATATACTTACTAAAGCAGGACACAACTACAGCATATGTGTTTGTAGCAATACAAATTGTGATGGCTTTATGCCTAAACTCTGGATAAATCCCTGGAGGAACCTGAAAAATTATTTGCTATCTGAACTGGCTTGTGTAATAGTAATACATCTGCCATCCAGTTTCTATCTAAAAGTACAGTTCCTGGAATAATCACACCAAAAGCAGAGAATTCTTAATTTTTAAACTCTTCAGCACTCTTAGAGCTTTTTTGGAAATGGCTTTCAAGAAGTATGCTTCTGCAATATGAATTTCCAAAACCAATTCCAGCTCAAACCTATTTTCCAAGATGAACTTCTAAAATCTCACTATACTACTAAGTATTATCCAAAACGGCATGAACAATATTCTGAATTTTTAGGAAAACTAAACTCAGTGTCTGAGTTTCTTTGACACTTACTTTGATGCTGGAAAACCTGTAGGAAGTTTGCACCTGTATTCATCAGGCACTGGGATTTAGTTGCTTAAATACACCACTTTAAATATACCATTTCAAATATTCTGTGGTACAATAGTTGGCTCCTCACAAGTCCAGAATGGAAAAGATCTGCAATGCCTTTCCTGCCAACACCAAAGGTGTGACCTGGCATGGGAGGCCTTAAAATCTTGGACACCTGCCTTTCAGAATCTGAATCTCATCCAAGCTGTGATCCTTTTTAACCTGTCAGTATCAGATGAGCTGCTGTGCAATCATTCAGGCCCTCAGGCTGTCCCTACAGAACTACAGAATTTTGTGATTCATTGAATTAATATCAAAATCTTCATCAAAAAGGATTTTAAAATGTTGACTGGGCTTCAGAGTAGGCGCATGTAGCACTTGTTCAAAGAGAAAGAGAAACAGGTGTAAGGAGCAATCTTGTCTCCTTTCTGTTCATCTATTTTTAATTCAAAATGTTGCTCCTTTATTACATGAAACTCACCTAAAACACAGAGTGGAAAGAAAGGGGAGGACACTATATTAACATCCTTTTGAAAATGGAAATGTTTCAAAATGTGTATTTTTTCCACAACTGAAATAATATTTTTGAAAAGAGTATTTTTTCTATCCGACTTTAAATCAGAAAAATTTCTTGGGAACTGCTGTTTTTTCTCCGTATAGAAATAGGACTGCAGCACTTGACATATAGATAAAATTCATTATCATAAGCACAGACACAATACACTAGTATACATACAGATGATTGCCAAGAGACAAATGTCTCTATGCATGTGTGTGATAATCCATGAATAAATGCATTTATGACTCATATGTAGCTATTTCATATTTAGAGACATCTCTATTCATGGATTAAAAGAGAATGGACTAGATCCAGGAACTTACAGAAATACACACCTACACACAATACTTACACATATTATATAAAGATAAGAAAATAAAAATAAATTAAGAATTTTTATCTATACCTAGCATTCAGTATTTTCCATTTCTCTCTGAAAAACTTCCAAGCAAGATCCCTTCCATGTGGATTTCGAGCTACATGGATTATCACATCAATTGCATCCTGATCCAGGACAACTTCGGAGTTGAGAGACAAATTCAAAAGTCTAGTGGGAGAAACAAGAACATTTAATTTCACAAACACATTGTCCAACGTCAGTGCATCAGAAAACTTTTGGAAAAAGAAGATCTCTGCTGAATTGTTTAAGTCTCCAAGTGAGTTCAGTGGATAATTTCTATGATTCCA
This sequence comes from Melozone crissalis, assembly GCF_028551555.1. NCBI lineage: Eukaryota > Metazoa > Chordata > Aves > Passeriformes > Passerellidae > Melozone > Melozone crissalis. The sequence continues at coordinate 28,193,334 of NW_026535782.1, read as the reverse complement.
AAGACTGGACACATTTAGGAATCAGAAAAATCTTGATGTAAAAAGATTTCAGGAAAAGCTGAGTGCAACTTTACATGTGCATTTTTACTGATCTGTAAGATCAGATTGGTCAAGACATGGTAAATAAAGGACACAGTAACAAAAAAATACCCACAATTATTACAGGATTTAAAACATTTCCAATGAAGAAAGGAAAATCTGGAACTGAAATATGTGTCAGTTTTCATATGCATTAATGCAAAAGTGTAAGATGGTTTAAACAGACAGTAAGCCTGTACTTGAAAAGCAAATTTCTGTCCTTTAGATGAAAGGTCAAATGATGATCTATAACTGTTGAAATTATTATTAGTAACAGATCCAAATATTGAATATTTTTTACCTGTTAAGCAAGTTTCTGTCATCACTGCAAGTTAAGGCTTCTAATAGTATTTTCTTCTCAGACACTGCTGTGGTAGAATGAAATTTCATCCAAATGAATTCCCATACATCTTCATCCATCAGTGAAACTCCTGTACAGTAGACAATGTCTCTCACATTGAGAGGGATTCTACAAGAGAAATCAGTATTAGCATTTTGGTAAACAAGCAGCCTCCTGATATTGGATACAAAGGAGGACCATTTCGGAGATTTCAAATTTACTGTCCAATAGTAATGGGCTTTTTAGAAAATTACATTTGCTTCTCTTTACTGCTGCCAACACTTTCCAGGCCATCCTAATGGGCTTTCTAAAGGGTAGCATTTTCTTCATAACACCATCACATTGTCAGAAGACTATAAAACATGGTCATGGAGTTCATCAACTTATAATGTGCCACATAACCTACAGGTAACATAAGCTCTCCAAATTAGTACGGAGATTATCACTGCTGCTGGGCTCTGTGCCAAATCTGCTCTTCCTGTCTTTTCGACTGTTTTACAACAGGACCTGAGCAGCCAGAAACTCCTTCTTGCTTGGGCTGGAAAGGGCTTCATCTTCATATAGTAACATACAAGTAAGAAAGGATGTGCTGTGACAATGATACTAAAACATGATATTGTCAGGAAGAAAGATTTGGGTGTTTTTTTTAGCATATAATACCAGTACAGAACAAACTGTGCCATAGAGAACTGTAATTACTGCTAAATTAGTGTCAACTTAAACTACAGTTAAATTACCAAATTCAGACCTAGTGTATATACAGTATGTGCATATGTACAGTGTTCTTCTAAAAAGGTCTCATCTGGGCTTTCAATTTCCTACCTTGCTTATGTTTCCTATACAAGCATAGAAGCTGAAACATTTGTACCATTGACCCATTAATTCAGGTAGGAACGGTGGGCTGGAAGGACTGTCACTCTGTGTTTGGCTAGTACAGACACAGCAGCAGATGTACCAGAAGTGGATGTCTAACCCCAGAATAGATAGCACTCCTCACTTTCAAAATTTACAGCAAAATGTATCAATTCAATGGGCTTTCCTAGCTAGCCATTTTTTACATTCTAAGGGTCAACACCAGCAATTTTAGCAGCGGTGTAGTCAGTAAGCACAGGATCATTGGCATCTCTGGAAAGGAACGAGACCTTAAGACAAGGGATGGAGCTGATCCCATGATCATAGCCTAGATGTCACCACTTTCCTTGCTAAGAAAACTCTATTGCCACCAAATCAGTAATATTATACTTGCAGTGCTGCAGCAGATCTAATCAAAATCATCCAACCAACTGCTCCAGGGAAAGTTTTAGGTCTGTACCTATAAGCTAAGTAATTAGAAAGATGTGAAAAAACTTAGCCCTTACAAACCAAGACATCGAACACAAATACTGCTTTTAAAAGGCTTACTTTCAGAAACTACAAAATGTACTGCTATGAAACACTACCAACTTCTCCTGTGAGAGGCTTGCAATCAGCACTGTAGACAGGGGGGTTCCTTTTGTGGAAATGAAAATTGCTTATGAAAGTGAAAATGTCCCCAAAGTAATTTCTCTTTAACTATTGCTCCTACAGAGAGTCCTCTAATTGAATTTTGTCCATTTGTGGGGATTTTTGCTTTCTCACTCGTCCAGTCATTTTGGGCATGCATTCTATCATTATCTACATATCTGAAATCTCTTCAGTCTACAGGTTTTTTAGTATTATAGATTCCTGGAAAATTGCAGTTCCAAGGCACTAGATCAGCATGTGGATGTTTGTCCCTTGTATTAACCGAATCAAGCGGATAAAATTACCATTATTTTGGTACTGCTTGGGTCGTAACACTGCAGAACACATCCTGTTGTTAGTGAAACCTCATCTGTGCATTCAAGGCTGCTCTTTTTTTTTAAAGAGCTAATATGATTGATGGATACTTCAGAAGAATAAAAATAAACGTTTAAGAGCATCACTTTAAATGGCTTTAATTGGAATACTGATCTAATTTATTAAACTTTCTTTTTCTTGCATTAGAGATATGATGGTGAGAATGAAATGTGTAGTTAGTCAAGCTCATTTAAAAATTAAACACTTTAGGAGAAAAAGTTAAAAATTAAACAGTTAGGAAAAAATGAACTAAAATCGTGCTATGCCTTTACAGGAATTTCTTTCTTTCAAGAATGAATTATAAAGCTCTACAATGAGCTAAGAATAATGTTCTAAGTCATAATTAGCTGGTACATATTTGCTCCTATTTAAAGTATGTTCTAACAATTGAAGATACACTTATAAATTTGGACCATAATTATTTATCTTCTGGGGAAATTGTGTTCTAATTTTTTAAATGTAAATGCACGCAGATTAGACAGTTCTTTGATTAAGTAACAAGTTTCAACATCATTTAGGGTTCTATTTGACAAAGAAAATTAATCAGGACCATTATTCTTATTTTTGCAACAATTTAACATTTAACTTAAGCCTATTTTTCTTGATGACTATATTTATAATCTTGTTTAATAGGTTACAAGGCTCAGATAAGAAACAAGAATGAAGTGTTAATACTTTGTTGGCAGATCTGTAATACAGATTCTATTATAAAAAAGAGCACCATACAGCTTATTTTTAAAAACTTCAATCCCAAATCTTGTACTCCCATTCTCTATTACAAACTCCAGGAGTCATGCTGCTGGCACCATTGTGCAGAAGGAGGAGGAGATGATCCTCTGCCATAGCACATACCCAGTCTATAGAGAGAGGGCAGAACTTTCCCTTGAAAACTGCGGTACAGAGCTGTGATGGGCTCGACAATCAGGCGCCTGTCCCACCTAGAATTCAGGGGACATTAACTGAGGATGTGGCTGCTCAAGGTGTCTGGGGCAAAGCTATGCACAGTCCCTGTCCTGCGCTCCCAAGTTTCAGGTATCACATGGGTCTGACAGAGGCAGGCAGAGAATACATCATCCCTCAAGGGATGGTTACTGCTACTGCTCCTTCCCATTCCTACTGCAGATCCCCCACAAGTGAACATGCAACCAGCATAGTCAAGCTCTTCAACACTGACTTTAATAACTGAGTGATGAGTTAAGTACTTCTTTCTGGCACCAGTCCCTAAGTAGATATGTCTTTGTCCATTCTGGACAGTTTTTGCAACAAAAATATGGTCGTTTCTGATCATAAAAAAAATAATGGTCATTTTCCAAAGTTGTGGAGACATCATCCCTGAATGAGAAAACTGGAAGCTAATCTATCGAAATTTTAAAGATTTCAAATTAATTACTGCTAATCCATAATCACTACATATAGGGTCATTTTACTGTGGTGACACACAGAAGTCAGAAGACAAAAAATACTGCCTGAATCAGCTGCCCCATAATGCCCTGCTTCACCTTTTACAAGGTGAAGTCCTCTTTCTATTTAGACCCAGATGGTCTTCCAGAGTGCTAAGCCCTTGATTAACTCATGCACTCAACAGTGGGTTTTTCCTCCTTAAGTTTTATTGACTTGAGTGCAAGATTCTACTCAAATGTTGTAACAACCTATTAATTACTAAATCACTTCAGCAACATTGGCTCACATTAGCTGGCAAAGCTCCAGAAACATTTCAAAATGCATGAATAGCTATGCCTGATTTTTTTTCAGTAATTAAAGCTTCTAGGGGTTGCAAACACAGAAGAAGGGATTCACTTCATTTTTTTACATTTATCAGACACTCATGTGTGAAAAACATTAAAATAACTCTCATTTTTTCATGTTTGCTGCTAACAACTTCCAAAAATAGCTGCTAGGCATCAATCCCTTGAAAGAACCCAGTGCCTCTTCCAAGAAAATAACAAAAGTAATTAACCTGTTGGCCATGTTCTCACAAATACTTATGTAGGCGGTTAAACTCAAGTATATTTCTAAGTTGTTGCAAGACAGTAGCACTACTATGTCCATGTGAAACACAGAAATAAAATTATCTATCACAAGTAATTACATAGAGAAATAAAGGAGAAAGAAAAGGAAAGAAAAAAACGGTTGTTTGGAAAAACTTTTGATTTTCTATCACCTAAGCCAGACTTCATTGAAATTACTTCAATTAATGACTGGTAATTTACTACTCCCTCAGATCTATGGGGAGTTTTGTTTATAGATATGCAACACACTCCTATACATGCCTGCAATTGCTTTTCTGGTGGCATTTCCACTGAGTTGTTAGAGGTGAAGGCAATTAAGCACACTGCCAGCTCAGGCAGGTGGATTGATATGAATCCATTATTCCTTGTAGAGGAAACACAAAATTTCCATGAACAAGTGTGGAGGTTCACAATGCCCAAATTTGGCTTACTGGTTATCACTGTCCTTCAAATTATGTGATGGAAGACATTTACTTCACTATTTACACCTTTCTTAAGATGATAAAGAATTAACCATCACAGCAGCATGACAGAAGTGAAATGGTGAACAGTAGGCACTGAAAAAGTCCATATCTACATTATTACACTTTAAAAGAAGAGATGAGGTTGTTTAGTATTAGTGTGCAGAGATGTAAGATCCTGTCTTCATTACTTAGTAACCAAAAGTGGTTCATTTGTAATTCAAACAACACACAGATGTGTTCTGACTTGAAACCCACAGACAGAACAGGAAAGTTCATCTCTTCTTCTCTTTTCAGGGATCTCTGGCCTGTAGCAGGGCACCTTGCCCCCCCACAAGAGCTTATCTGTTGCTTGTTAACCAGTCAGGTAACTGAAACAGGAATAGTTGTCTTGTAGTGAGTCCTTTTGGATCACAGGGTTAACACGGGTCCAGCAACTCACAACTGACACCTTAATGTTGATGTGAGATCCAGAAGATAAGTTAGATTTTCACTGACAGACACCTCACTTTACAAACTATATAAACTACACCAAACTCACAAGGCAGAAATCCTCTGCACATTTCATGGAAATGTATGGGGTTTTTCCCATGAGAAGGGATGCATGCTTCCCTATTACTCCCACTGAGACTGAGTGAAGGAATCTGTGTACATTATCATTATTTCAGTGGTAAGTTACATTTGACTCCTAATCAATACTGTATCTTTTGCTAGCTTTATTATAGGTACCTTGATGTCATGCACTGGCTTATATCATGCTGTAATCTACTAGTAGTTCCTTTTAGTTTTATACTGTGTAGTAACTCTGATTAAGATCATTTGTCTTTTATCTCCTGTCTGTTCAATAAATAATTAATTTTATTAAAATAGATCTGATCTGCCATCCTTAGTACTTGCGGGCCAGAATAATTTCTAAATTGAAACTGTTGCCAAAACCTGAGGCTAAAACAGGACCTGTCTGAAGCTCCCACTGGTCCTGTGACATGGCCCCCCCTCAGCACTCCAAGATTTCTCAGAACAGTCTGGATGATTAGACCAGAACAGTTTTAAAAGGTCTGCATTTGCATTCAGAATGGTCCATCAGTCTCTGCTTCTTCCTCATTCACAAAGACAGACAAATGCAAACTTCATTAACCCATGTGTTACTGAATGGATGCTGGCTTAGCCTAATTCAGTGCAACAGCTTGCACTCCTCACTGCAAACATCATCAGAACTGATCAGAGTGATTGTGACAGAAGATTAATTGTACAAATAGTGAAAAATGCATTAAAGCTAAAATTACCCCAAAATCATATGACATCAGCATCAGTGAAATGCACTTACCCTAAGTTTTCTAGGGGTATTAAGGCAATTAATTAAGGTACTTTGTTTCCATATAAATGACAGCAATAAATAGCAATGGTTATGTTTCTAAAGAAGTTAAAAATCAGAGCAAAGCAAAATGGCTATGACTAGCTGGGGCTTTCCAATAGGTCTGGTATCATCTCACAGAACATGTGCACATAACTGTGTCCCATGCAATACTATCATCTCCCACTGTTCAGTGCTGCATGTCAGCACAAGAACAGTGTCACCACAGCCCTACTAACAGAACCAGCACTCCTTTTTCTGCTGAAGGCAAAATCAGCTGTCTCAAATTGAAGCAGCGCTCTCATATATTCATGTTTACATCATCCTGTTTAACTTTGCCCCAAGCAAGCATACATCCACAGGCAAATTTGCCAGCAAAAATGTATATGTGGCAACCTGTAGCTGATGTATGGTAAGAGTAGCTGGGAGGTAACTGTGCCTGCACCCACAGAGATGTTTGTAAAAACAGCCTCATGTCTATGGGTAAGTTATGCTTCAAGCCATCGTGGTGTGTATTTGAGTATTAACCCCTGTTATCACCTGTCAGGACTTTATATATTGCAGCTCTCCATGCATTCTTTCCTGAACTTCAAAAATACATGTTTACTCAACCTATCCAAAGGAAGTAGTCTGAAAATGCTAATCCTCTTAGAAACATGTTTTTCTTTCAGAATAGATGCAGTGAAGGTTAAAGGGGTTAACAAGGCTGATTATTAAGCTCAGGCAGGCATTGAATGGTAATTTTGTTAATTTTTTAGGCTGAACCACAATGCTGCTATATCTAAGGAGTGTGAATAATGTATTTCTTCACACATGAAAGCTCCACAGGGATGAGCTCAGTTAAATGAAGGTAGAAGCAAACATCTTTATTTTCAGCCAACAGTAGCTTCTCTTGTACAACATTCTGCTCTTGACTGGATCTCAGTAACTTTACATTCTCAAACTACAAGGGAAATTTCAACATGGTTATATGGTTTCTACTCTGTATTCTTCTGAACATCAGCATGGAAGTTTCAAGGGTTTCCATTGTTCCAGTACAGGAGCAGCATATATCCCAATTTAAGAGAGTGAAAATGATTGTTTTAAGATCACCATCAAGTCAGAAGTAAATACACCCCTTCAAGCAATTTAATTTTAAAAAAAGAGTAAAACTACTTAAATTCATTGATTACAACACTGCAAGACCTACTTTGAGGTCTAACCCCAGATCTTCAGTAGAAAGAAATAATGACTATTTTTTAACAACTGCAAGGATTAAAACATACCAACTCCTAAACCAGCAAAACAAGATGTGTCCTTACAATCTCTTCTGCTTCTGATGCTATGTGTTTGCCTTGCTCCTTGTACAAACAAACTTCTTTCTCAGACTTCTTTTTTTTTCCATTGCATTTTGCCCTGAAAAAGTGACCATAAGCAATACCACCTAAAGTCCCTTGCACACTAAGTATTTCTGGTATTTCAGGTACTGAAGCTCCTTGTCCTTCAGATGAATGCTCTCTCATCTTTAGACTGGAGAGCTGTATCATTTCTCTTGCTAATGAAATAAATTCCAGAGGCTGAGCTGAAGCCACAAGAGGAAAGTGTGTTGCAGTATCTTAACACTGTCCCAAACACCTCGCAGAAAGGTCGTCAGGCTTGCTTTCTGCATTGGCAGGTGCAGGGCTGAGGTATAAACCAAAGCACAGCAAACTGCTGGAATCTCAGCACTACTGCTTGAAATGGTGTTGAAGAGCAGTTGTGCTGGAAAAGAAAAGGAGCAGTCCTTTTCCTGCTCTAGTGACAACATTGAAAGGCATCTTTTGCAAGGACCCCACACTCTACGATTGCCATTTATGTATTCATTTGATATAGGTATCCTTCCTACTACCTGTAGTGCTGGACCCTAAGAGGGCCCACTCACACTTCAGAATCTCATGTTAAGAGGCTCTTCACAGCACAGTGGCTGCTGCCAGCTGCACTTCAGAGGCCCCTAAATCCCCCTGTAGGAAGCATAACTCTGAGCATCTGATTCTGCTCTATGAGCCAAGCATCCAAAAATGAATACCTAAGTCACTTTAAAAATTCCAGTCTTCACAGCCTCTCAGCTGACTTCCACCTTCATTCATAGAGGCTAATGTTGTAGATCACACATAAATTGGGATTTTTCACTATTTCCAGAAGAAAATCTGCAGCACTATACTTGGAAATCTAAGTACTATTTTTCAAACAGTACTGAAAATACAAGAAGACCTCTGCTCTTGCACCAAGAATGACCATTATTTTATTTGGTGAACAGTGGCAAATTATTTGCACAGTAAAGAATATATAATTACAAAATGCTAACAGTATCTGACATCACGATTACTTCACTTTCTTATTGTGAAGAGTAGATGGTAATTCATTTCTGGACCTACCAGATTGAATGTAATTACTAAAAATCACAGCAATTGTAAGCATATGCCAGTAAAACACACATGTTACTGTACTACCTGACACTTCATCCAAAACCAAATATTACAAGTAAAACATTTCAAAAGGACATCTAAAAAGTCATAGATTATTAATGTGGCTAAAAAAGTTATGAATGTTAGGATTTCTTCAGTATTATTAATAGCACATTCTCTGTTATAGTTATTTCAGCTTTAATTGCAGTAACTGCCAGGGAATCAAAAACCTCCCTTATATGATTTACTGATTGTGCATTTATGTGGTATTTAATATCATATTTTAATTTGATACTCACTTAATTTTCACTTGATTAAAATCTTGAGACACAAACCTAATTTCACTGTCTCTACTGCTTTGAAAAATTTCTGTCATCTTCCAGAATAAAGTTTCTGGGCGGGAGGACGGGTGGTAATGTTGCAAATTAAGCTTTATTTTTACTGTCACAGTGACACTCAAATTGTTTCTATATATAAAATATCTCTGAGCTCTCTGGAACTCTGTTTTTGCACTCTGGCTATTCAAACCCACCAAAACCAGGCTTTCTGTAACCATCAATTACATGGTCTTGTTTTAGAAAAGGGAATGGCAAACCCAACATTATCTGCTGACAAGGAATCAAATAGGCAAGGATACACAGAGTTTCTGTATCTGTCACCAACTTTTCTCACCAGTTGTCAGAAAAGTCTGGAGAAAGAGGACAGTGAGTTTCCCCTTCTTTGTAAGGAAGCAAGGTCTGAGGGAATCTTACAGGTTCTGAGGAGGCTGTTTGCAACAAATTCACAAGCAGCTGTTAAGGGCATCAAACTGAGCAAAACACTTGACTGATGACAAAGAATACAAACTAGTACCTCTTAGATATGCTCTATGCATATATTTTGGACTTATCTTGCCCTTTGCACTTGAGCTAGTTATTGCCTCTAAAGTGCTAAAAGAGGCAGAAGCATGACTCAAACACCATGCTAATTAAATTCTGATTGTGGAATCATTGGTTTCTTAGTAAAAAAGCAGAAAAAAGAGCCCTTGCTTTACTTTCAGGTTTCAGTCTGAGTTAGCTTAAACTGAGTAAAGGTGCTGTGGGATAGTTCTGATTCAACAGGATCTGAACATTCCTGAGAACACTGACATACCCTTTGAATGTTGTTCATTGTGTGAAACACAAGTTGATTTTATGTTTACTGAGCTGCTATTACTAGTGGTGTTTGTAATGTTGTTTCAATGTAAGTAGATAGGAAATAATTTTTGTTCATATATTAGTTGCATTCAGGATGTGAGACTGTTCTGAGAAAACTGGGAAATTCTGGAGCGCATGACAGAACAAATCCTACAATTTAAAAAAAATAAATAAAAGCGTGTCTCTATCTTTGCCAGTTGTGCCCCTATTTATGAGCTGACTGTCAATCTCTATTCTGTAATTACATTATTTGCTGCAGCCATTTTTCAAAACTGTGCAGTTCCTTTGAGAAACACATTGCTTTAACTTAGTAGCTATTCTCCTCTGCCCTGCTGTGGTGCTTTTATCATAATACTCATCATATGCTGGCAACCACAATCTTCTGCTACCAAAAATGGCCCCATTGAAAGGCTAAGATGAATCTTCAGACAGCTCCTTAAATTTATTCCCTTTCTCTCTTGCTACTGTTAGTAAAGCAGTAAGCTTGTGTTTTGTTATGTTTTTCTTTTCTGATGCCTCCTTTCTTAATCCTATTAGAAAGACACAGGCAGGTACCTTTGCAGGGTGACAGCTTTTTAAACAGCGAATAATCTACTGCTGTGCATGCTAATAGGTAATGCTAGGTTTGATTAACTAATTTTGCAAATGAATATCTAAGTAAATTACTTTTGCAGACTGTTTCCAATGATTCTTTCTCTATAATTGCCTCTTTAAATAGCTTCATACTGATTGTTGCTGCTTATGATAAGAATTCATATAAAACCCTGGGGTATATATTTCATAGTAAATATATCTGGTGTCACCTTACACAAGAAAACCCTCCACCTCACACACATCTTACTTAAAGGTATCCAGTAACAGTTTCAAGCTACTATTTTTCCAGAAGTTTCAAAGTCATGTAGGAAAGTAATTTCCTTTCCTGGCTGGTTTTGAAAGACACTTGGACACTTATGTTACTGAGTATGCCCATACAGGATTTTTAAAGACTACAAAGACAGACAGAGATAAGTTAATTGCAAACAAACACTAATAAGTCCAAGAAATCTCTGAAAAATCCTGCTTACTGGTATGGCTAGAGAGATCTGATTCTTTTGCCAAGCTAATACAAGACTGTGACTAAAAATGAGAGACTTTTTCTCTTATCTTTTTCTTTTCTATTTGAAAGTATAATATTCTTTTTAAAACCAAAATATTATGTCACTTATAAATGCATACAGTGTAAATATTTCACATCATCAGAAAATCCACTATTCTTTCTAAAGAAGTCGTGATCTTAACCTATACTCTGCACCGATCTCATTGTCCATAGACCACTACTTACTTAAATATTTGAAATTTCAGTTATGTCATATTTCTTAGATGCTTGCCTTTAAAAGATAAACTTCATACACAATCCATGGCCCATGCTCCTTTGCCTCAGCTGAATAAACCTGTGTCTTGGCAGCCTAACTTACACATTTGTTGTCAAACCACTACAGTGCTGCTTATGCTAAAGGCATCAGCTGTAATATTATCTGCCCTCTGAAACCTTCCACAAGCTTTTCCATGTATTCCTCAATAACATTAGTTTTCAAGTCTTCACCCTTAAATATCTTCTAACATTTCCCTCCAAAACATCTCCTTCCTTACTTCTCAGTCCTTCTGTCTCTAACTCCCATCACTTCTTTAAATGTTTAGCACCTTCTGCTCTCTTACCTCAACACAGGTTTCATGTTTGTCTGACAACAAGGTGTTCACTCATCTTTCTTCCTTTAAATCACCCTTAAAACTTGCCTTCTCATCTTCTAGCACAGAATTATCCAACAGTAATTTACCAGGAGTGGGCAGAATCCCATATATGCAAAGTCAAATAATTCGTTCTGAAACCCCACAGACATTTTTAAATGACAGCCAGCAACCTCTGCTTCCTCCAGTAATAAACTTTGCAAAAGAGGGCACAGCAGAGAAGGCAGGCAGGAAAGGAAGAGCTGCACTGCCTTTCAGTAGGAGAGTTGTGAGATACACATGTCAGCTCCACTTACCGGTTCCTATTGCTGGAAATCCAGTCTGAGATTAACGTTGCAGCCTGCTGGTGACAGTGTTTGTTCCCGAAGCTGCAGGCCAACATGATGACTTCCCGACGCAGCTCTCTGGCCAAATTAAAGAAAGCAATAAGGTTACTTTAACAAATGTGTTTGAGTGTTTGCAAAAAATACTTCTTATAACAAGTGACAGCAAGCAGTAGTTGGGCAACATATCAAAGACAATCTGGCTTTAGAAATCTCAGTGTCAGTTTAATGCCTGCAACAAATAAAGAAAGGTCACGGATCAAAACCAGCCCCCATTTACACTTAGGCACTCTTCCCGACCTCTGTGGACACATAAGTACAAGTTCTTAGAAATCCACAGCAATCAGATATTAAGCTGGGGCTTAGGAAATCATGTTCTCCCAACTTAAGAAAGAAGAATTCATCTTACAGCATGTTTCTACTTTCCCTGCAACCCAGAATAGAAAAAAACAGAGGGGTGACAGAGCTAAGGAATTACGATTGATTTATGCTACACATTACTAATTTTTAGGAGGGTGCATTTCTATAACTATATTTCTCAATTAATCAATAAAAAATTAAATATAACAGTACTCATGTTGGTATGATGCTTGAACAAGTGATTTGTTTAAATTGTTTGTGGGCCATCCAAGCTTCAGATACATTGATGCCACTTGTCTTAAAATATACTCCTGAGGAGAAAAAGAAAAGTATATTTAACATTAAAAATAATTCATTTTACTTGAAACTGAAATATTGCTAACTAGTGAGGTTTGGTCTCTGTTTGTACCCTCACATAATGTCCAACTCCAAAGACTTAGCAAAGCTACCTGTCCACTTACAATCTTCCTTCACTGCTATAGTAAGAAGCAGTCTCTAGATGAGCTACTTGATTAGATGCCTATTATAAGACAATTTATTGTTATAAAATCCATGAATTTCAAAAGTTTATCACATGCTACTTTGAACTCATAATGCACAGCTGAAAAATTACAAGGGTGTCAATAGCTTAATTTCTACTTTGTGGCCAATCTTGACTACACCTAGCATGTTCACTATTAAAAGAACACTGTTTTAATATCCATAACCGTGGTCAAAACATTATGTGAGTACAGTCAATTGACTTCAGAATATGCAACAATGTGGCTGCAAATAAGCTCTGTAAACTTAATGACACTATGCTTTAAGTTTAGGCTCCTGGTGTGCTTAAGGAACAAAACAAGCACAAGATATATTTTAGCAACTTCTACTTTTTACACAGACGACATATTTACATATTCTGACCAGTTTTGAAGAAAACCATTGTCTGTGTATTCAGTGTAATCTTTTTCCAGTGGAATTCACCAATTTGAAAAAGAGAACCAAGATATACAGAACTGCATAGGAGAGCATCTATTTTATTATTACAGATGCATAGGCATGTATATATGTCAACACAAAAGAAGATTCATACTGCAGCTTTCTCTAGCAGATATGTTATTCTGTGACTAAAAAGACTTTTTATTTTCTCTGCTATCAGCTCAGCTTTCGAAACTCCCATCAGTAGTGATAAAACATAACCCAGCTGTGAATTTTACTGGTTTTATTTATTAAAATTGTGTTTTCTTTATACAACCATGTTTAAAAGTGAAATAGCAATGGCAGACTCCCAAGAATTTTTCTTTACAGTTAACAGCAGACTAAATATGCAAATTATTTCAACTGCATTTTACATTAAGGCTCTGGTTTATATGTAGGCCTTAGCATATGTTTCACAGAAATAATCTTCCCTGTCATCAGGTAACTCTGTGTATATGTATGGGGTGTGTGCATGTCTGTTTATCTACATATCTATATATCTACATTTGTATTAACATCTACATATATACATACAGTCACTTGTAATTTTCTTCTCTCTAAGCATGGTGTCTATGGTCACATACATACAAACAAATATGCATTTAAGAAGCAAAAAGCATCCTTAGGCATTTCAGGCTTTAAAAAGCTCCTTCATTTGAAGGCTTTACAACATTACATAAAGCTACCGTATGCTGGCTGTTGAAAATATGTAGACTACATAAAATTCATAGTGAATAAAAACCCCAAGAGTTCATAATTGTCACTGGCTGTAGTCAAATCTGTGTACTTCATAAACCATGCTTCAGTGTAGCTACAGCTAAATGTTAAAATATTTGCCATGTCTATCTTAATTATCTACTATGAGCTGCTACTGCTGTCCCTTTGGACACAATTATGAATGGGCTTTTGACTCCACGGTGATCTAATTCTTGTTAATTAAGGTAACTGCATTGAATTCACCATGGATTTTGGGATGAAATAATGACTACAAATCTTTGCTTCAGTTGCGTGTATTCTGCTCAGTTGTGCCTATATTTGCTGTTCTTGCTGATCTTGGGCATCCACCTAAATATCACCATGGGGCTCCTCAAAAGAAAAAATCTGGCAATAGAATACTTTGACTCTTGTAAGTGAAATACTTTATTTGTCATAACATTTTACACGAGGGATAATTACCTTTCCTTCTTCTAGTCATATATGCCTCAAACAACAGTTATCACTGTTCAATTGCAAATGAACCAAAGCTTGATAATCGCTATGTTTAAATAAAGAGTAATTAAGATGAAAGTTAATATCCCTAGGTCATTAACAGTATCTGCCTGGGGAACAGTTCAAATCTTGGCAATAATATGAGAGAATAAGAGGCAAAAGGAAGAAAGCCAGGAAGGACAGACAGACAGAGAGAGTAAGTGGAAGAAAGACAGGAAGAACTGGAGGAAGAAAGAAAGGAAGACTGTATCTCTTACATTGAAGATATTGTAGTTTTCTGTACGGTCCAACAATTTATCTAGAGGATAAAGAGCTCGGCTGGCAGCATGCCAAGGCAGAAAATCCTTTTCCTCTGAAAGGTACCTCATAATCTCCAAAGGAATATTCTGAGGCAAATAACCAGCTCTGCACAATAAAAGAAGTTAGTATTAAATTGGTTTTCAGAAGATGGAGCATAAACAATTTTTTTCTGAAATGAAATTAAAATGAAGAAAAACATAATAAACTCATTACATTTTAATGACATAAAAATCAACTTTATAAAATACCAGCAACTTGCAGTCTCTCCCAACACAGAGAAGCATACTGACTTGATGAAGTAAGGTATGAACATACATGAAAGAAAACCAGACAAGCTATCCCTACTTTGAACCAATTCCTGTGGCTATGAAAGACATGAATGAAAAGTAATTGCCTTTAAGGAAAAGAAATCAAAAAATATCCAAAACAAAAGGAAGGTGCTACATTGTTGATTTGTAAGACAGAAAACTGTCTGCATAAAATCAACAACCAAAGGCATTTTGCTTGAGAAAACATTTCTACTGACCATCAGCAATTGAAAATAACTGGGGCTGAAGAAGAAGCTTTAGTGTTATTCTCCTCACTCTTTTCTCTCTCCTTTAGAACCTCCTTGTCTTTTGTCCACCTTAAGTCACTTTGGAAGGACTTATCCAGTGACATCACTTTGGTTCAGGATGTTCCAGCACTTTGCATACAAATTACGGATTTTTTTTTAGGTGTTTATAAATAAAACAGCTAAAATTTTGTCTCACTTTTGCAATCATAAAAGACCTCCCCCTGCATGGGAAAGAGTGTACAGGGGAGATACAGGAAGGGTTCTGAAGTAATAAGTAATAGCATTACATGTAAAATGCAATACAGACACAAGAATTTGAAAGGTACTTTAAAAAGCAAATACAGAAAATGCCTAGCTTTAGCTTTTGCTCTCACTTTTTTTTTTCAGAACAGCACTTTTTTCTTAATTATCCAGACTGCAGAAACAAAGTGCAACCCTGTGGGTGTGAACCTTCCAGAAACAAGTTGTCTATTCTTCTCCTAATGCAGGTGTTTAAATCCAAAAGGAGTTAACCATCTGCCTAGAGAGGAGATATTGATTCTCTTTTCATTAAATAGTTAAAATCAGCAAGGTAGATTCCACAAAGTTCAATTTATTAGGCTACAGTATGATATAGCTTCATAGACTAGGTTTTCTCCTTCACTGCACATGTTCCCTTAATTTCCATCAATGTGGAAAATATGCAAGCATATAGCAAACAAATAATATTACACACATTAATACAGAAATTAACCATTTCATACATGTTAATATAATTTTTTATCTCTGCTGTAATAACATGTAAAAACTGCCTCACTGCTTGAAATAGTTTGTTTCCTTGCAATGTGCACCACATCTTGCAGACCTTCATTTTTTACACTCTCTGTTGGAAGAATTACACTCTGTTCCCTTCATGTTCTCTCTCAGGAAAAAAGTGAGTTCATGTAACAGATTTCAAAAGTATCTATCCCACCCTCCAGTCTGCTTTATGTCATTTTTGTCCACATTTTATCAGCTCTGTTTTCAACTCTGGTTCCAGCACATACTCAAGCATGAAAAACAAGATCACTTGAGGCGCCCACTGTGCCAAGTGAGAAACTGAGCAGATATGAAATTAAAATGGTAAAGCATCTAGAGTAGAGAGTGGACAAAGTCCAATGCATCTGAAGACAGAAGGCTACTCCATTTTATAGGTCTTGTTTCTGAATCAGCAGAGCATCATTAAGAGGAGTTCTATGTCTTCATACTTTGTAAAGATTTCTAAACGTAATTAATGGAGCCAGAAGCGTATTGGACTGACTGCATTTAAAAATCTTCTAGGTAATGTTAGCAAAGAGGTACACTAGCCTAAAGTTGCATATACATCATTAGTTTCTAACAGAATTTCTGATTATTTTTACTGATGATGTAGTTTACATTAAAAAGTGTGGAGCAAGGAACAAGAGAAATAGCTCTAGAAAACATGCTGCTTAAGGAATAAATAGATTAATGTTTATCATAGCTGCACTAATGGACATTTAAATTCATGTTTTGAAACTAAATTTATCTACACTAAGTACAGAAAGGAAATCAACATTGCAAAACAAACAGATTATTTCTTTTTAAGCTTAACTTCTCCATAAAGACATGAGTGAAGTCGGAGATTGATCTCTTATTCCTGAGCTCCGAGTTTCCTGGTGAGTTTCAAAATCATGATTCTTGGATGACGATAGTCACCCATCCACTTCACAACACCTGTTACTCTCATCTCTCACTCACTTCTTCTAACTTCCAAATTTATCAGACTATTCAATTATGTCTGTCTCACCCCATGACACTCACTTTTCCTATTGTTTCCATGAGAGTATTGTGCAACTTACTTGAACAGACTGTGGCAAAGTTAGGTTTTTTCCCTGTTTATTCCTGACCCTCCTTTCCTTTCTGGGTATGACCCTAGAAGAGCTTATGCCCAGCGTCATCAGGATCACCCTCTCAACCACACATCAACCAATTGGTCCTAAGAGAAGGGATGGGGATGAAGGGAGATGAAGGATTCTTGGGGATGAAGGAAGATTCTTGTCATTATTAAATAAATGACAACAAATTCATCGCTTCAGATAATGGTTTAGAGGAAAAGTGGTGATGGCTGCTCAACTGATGTTAAACTCTTCAGTCAGCACATGCTGGGCAGTCCAGATGCTAAGATGAACCTTTGAGAGAACTTTAGCAGAGACATTCCTCAAATCCTTTTACGGTGGCAGTTAAGACAGCAACTTTCCTGAAGAAAACATAAGTGCTTCAGGAACATTGCCTTGGCAGAATGTTCTTTGTATTTTCCACTATTTTATTTCATGGATGCCCACGGAAAACCATGATAGCCCTATTCTTTTACCCTAGTCACTAAGCCACGTTTATGAACTTTTTACTCCAAATACACTGCACTCCTAGACTATTTGGCATTAAATAGCTTCTGTCAAGGGGTAGTACGTACATTTATTGTTTCACCTTTTTCATAAAAAGTGGTATATAATGTGTATGTTATAAATTATTAACGATATACTACAGTTTTCATAACTTGAGGAGTATTTTCATTCAAAAAAAAATCTAAAAAACCAAAAAGGAAAGATTTTAGTAAGGGTAAGGCCAAAACACTAAGGCTGCTAATTTTTACATTCATAGTTGAGAAAATAGGATATAAAGAGAAACTCTCACCCTAAACCATAAAAGATATAAACCATGTATAAGAAGTCCAAAAATTCAGATCACAGATCTAGGACCTGTGGAAAGCATCCCGGGAGGTAACATGACTACCATGACAACCAGGTCAGCAGAAGACAGAACCTCAATAAAGCAGTGTGACTGTGTTGTCACGGAATATTAGAGCTATGCTCTAATATTCTGCATCTTCACAAAGCATAACAACTGGTTTCTTAAATTCTGTATTTTAGTACAGTCACACTCTCAGTTTACACTAAAAGCTTGTCCAGTCCTAAGAGAAACTTCAAGACTCCTCTTTCCCAGGGAATACTGCATTCAGCAAGATGCACTGGGCTCACTTGAACTGTGGCAAACCAGACAAACGATGCTGGCATGATTCTAGGATTCCCCTTCACTAGCCTCGAAAAGCTAGGTTCAAAGATGGTTATATAGGATCTGGTCAGCAAAAGCATTTCTGGAGTAGGACAATAACCAAAATGAGGGAAAAAGGCAGAACAGAAAATGAGCCTGTTCTACGTCTCTCTGTGAAATCTGTTTGAAAAACACTGATCTGTGGAAATGTTAAACAGAAATGTTTCACAATGATTTTAGCAATAATAAAAAAACTAAAAATAGCAACCTTCCCATCAAAAGCAAAACTGTAAAATAATTTCCCTGACACATAATTGCCTAGAAATATTCACTCAAAAGTACTACAGAGTGTAAGTTTAGTACATACTGTACACATGCAGCTTGACTTATTACTCTCTCTTTCAAGAAAGTTGCTGGAAGGTCAATGATAGAAATCCTTATTTTTCTTGTGTCTTTTTAGCCATCAATCATATTGCTATCTTTAAGTCCAGCAAAATTACTATCAGATATTGCCTGTCAAAGTCCAAATGCATAAGAGACAGGGCTAAGAGAGAAGGTTCTTTTCTAGCCTAGCCATCTCGGAGAAAAATTGAAATATTGTCTGTCATTAGGGGAAGAACTGATTATGAGCTATACTGAAACGAGGTGACAAGCATAAATGTCACAGAAATGCTGTGATGTCCAATCTTATGTCTAGTCTGAAACAGGCTCAGTTTTTTGTAGGTATGTCTACAGTAGCCAACTGGGAATCTTAGCAAGCATGTATCTCTTCCTTAAAAAAATTACATAGAGGAAGAACCTGGGATAATTTTGGCAAGCATTTTAACAGATAAATTAGTTAATCAAACATTGTTGATACATAAAGAGTGGCTGAAAGCATACTGATGTTCAGGTAAAACACTTCTCAAGGGCAAGGTTAAAAGGTTTACAAAATTTCATCTATAGTGCCTGGAATTAAAAGAGCCTTAAGAACTCATCTAGTGTCTCCCTACCCAAAGCAGATTCATACCAGTGCCATTCCTGACAGATTTTTATTTTTTTATATAGACCTCTAGCAATGGATATCTTAGGAACACTACTATTTCAGTACTGTTCTGTCATGAGGAGATAAGAATATCATAGCTCTGCTCTTTTGCCCTGTAAATATTCATAGAAGAGTACCAACAGATCTATTTCATGTTATATATAAAATGATTTGTGGTTTACATATCTTCAGTATAAACTATGAAAAGCAGACATCCCTCTTAACAGTATTTCAAATTAGAGAGTTTTGATCTGACATCATGGGTCATGCAGAAAGCAGCCTAGACTTAAAACAGCCTCTACAAGCCCTCTCTAATCCAACTTTCCCCATACTGAGTCATTTGAAACACATGACTACAAAAGCAAAATTTAACCAAAAAGATCACATTTTGATATGCTTCATTGCTTTATCAATTTCTACGTAACTGTCCTAACTCCATCAGTTCACCACCACGTGAATCATTCTGTAGCCACCACAACACACGAGAACATGTGTTAGAAACATGGCACCACATGAGTTTTGTCTTGCTATCTAAGTTCCTGATTTCACAGTTGCCTGCCAAACCGAACAGGAGAACAGGAACGTGGACTGGCAAAAAGATTTGGTTTAGTTATTAGACAGATTACCTCTATATAAACATCCTGGTTTAGCAGGTTTTTCATGCCAAAGGAGACTGCTGATGAACTGTATTGAAAATGTGGTCTATCATTTTTATGGAAGGACAGAGGTGGAAAAAGATTTTCCAGAACTTATATTTAAGTATTATGTGGTTTATGAGATCATATCATATATTATCATAAGCACCAGTGCTTAGCAAGGTGCTATCCTGCTTACACTGAAGAAGTTGCTACAGTGGCCATTGCTAAAGAGAAAAGTGGCAATGAAGAGAAAAAGAAAGTACTGAACATGGTAGTGGAATATCCCTCACAAATAATTCCCAATAAAAATTTCATGGCAATCAAAAATAGTCTTTAAATTACATGAGGTTTTAATGAGTCAGATAAAACTAGAAGATCTAGATTATATTATGAAACATCAGTGTGTACTCAACTGCATTCTGACCTTGATTTGTTCTTTACACTGAGCCACTGAACTTATGGACAGATCCCAGCACATTCATTTTCCCCTTAGGGACAAAGTACCAAATGGTAGTGTAATTGCCAAGGGAAAATTATTACTCTGTTCTGAATTATTTCTATCATAAATCCAGCAGCAGTCAAACAGACTCCGTCACAAAAACGACAGGGTTGCCGTACAGTGATGACAGTCCCACATACAAGGGCACCATAAATCCTTTAGTCCCACCACCCAACAAAGACATTATAAGTCATGTGTTTAAATCAAAATTAGAAAATCCAAGCTGGCAGCAAACTGGTCTGCATTACAGAAACAATGGAAATGAGGTGATTTACTTGCTGCTGGTTTAAAACTCACCCTGCCTTGTCTGTTTCTCAGAAATGTGTAAAACATGACTAGCTTTTTGTCTGGGTAATTTTGAAGGGGTAAAATGCAGCTCTTCAGAACACAGATGTGCAACTCAGATTAACATCAGTTCTGTTTCTGTGCATGTGCAATATATGAATAATTAGAATATGAACTCATTAACTCCTAGAGACAGTTTAAAGCAAGTTAGGATTCTTAACAGTTGATTCATTCTTTTATCTTAACAGTCAAGCGTGTGGAATAGAATAACTCAGAGAAACTTGGCACCAATGAACATCCACATATAACTTTATCTGCCTTTTTCATTTTTTCAGGACCTATCAAGGACTAGTGTCTCTACCAATGTATTCAGGATATTCTTTTCCACAGCACCAATTCCTTGATAGCTGAGTAAGAACATGTACGTTGAACCTTGACATGTCAAAAAAGCTTTGGGCAAGGCAACTCATAGAGCTGGGAAATTAACTCTTGTAGTCACAGACATCCCCTTCAACTCCAGCAGGGCTAGAAGTCAACGATTTAAAAAACTTAAGATGACTGGCACCATGTTCAAACACAGAAGCTGCAGAAAGAATGTTTTATCATAGAAATGGACAATCTGTAAAAAAGGCCCTGTGATCTCCAGTATCAAAGAATAATCTGCCTCATACTTCCCTCCCAGGATTGAGCTGACTTTACATCAGGACCATGTAAGGACTTTATTTTTCTAAGATGCCAAAGTGACTTGATGGAGACATTATGATCTGTACCAGCTATGGACCTCCACATAAACAGGAGAGGAATGCATATCTGCTCTTTGATGAACACAACAGCAATTTTTGGCTTACAAGATCATTTTAAGAACTACTTTTAATTAGCATTCAATGTCTCCAACATTAAAAGATTCAGAGAGTCACACAGTTTGAAGTGAAGCCTGCTTCTTATTATGTTTTCTCACATGCTAAATATTTAAGGACTCTTCAAGTGACATTCAACTCCACACAAGTGCATTTGAAGCATCCTACAAAGAATAGTTCAAATTCAATGCAATTATCAGAGTATTATGTGGCTTAAATTATCTTGCACAGTTTTAGAGTTGCCACATAAGCAAAGACTAATATTAATTTGAATTACTCACCTCTGTTGAAAACAGAAGAAAACCTCAAATTTAAACCCCTCTATGCTTGTAAAAAATTCCTTCTAATTGTAGTTCACAATCTCTCCTTTCCTCTTCTTCCCCATATGAAAGAAAAATGAATTTAAAAGGAGTAATAAAGGAAGAAAAGGAATAATCTAGCTGCTAAAAATTAAGGCTATGCAATAAGGTATGTCATGTTTTTCATCATCATGAAACCATGATTTTTGAGAAGTATGTAATTCACAGGGTTACATTAAGTAAAGAAAATTGAATCTATTTCAGGGGCTAATAGACATCAATTTCAGATGACTCAATTATTATAAATGTTATTTATTTTCTTTCTCGGTGATTTTTGTTGGGAAGGGTAGAATGAAACAGCTCTTCTATTCATTAAGTTGTCAACAGGTGATGATATCTATGAGAGCATGTTTGAGTAGAATCAAAATTGAATTAGTTTATTACTATGCAGAATACTTTTTCATCACTCCCTGTTTGCCTGGTCTAATGTTTATAATTTGCATATCAGTCACCCAAGTGAAATATGTGTTTAAAAGCTAGAAACTTCATATGGACAGCACAGAATTCCGATCCTGAAAACACACACATACAATCCATATTTTGTTTGCCACAATATCTGCAGAATTGGATATTCCTTTTCTAAAAGCAATTCCCAATAAACATATTTATAATAAAAGATTCTCTGAAATTCTCTTAAATCCTCACCTATTCTCTTATCTCCACTTTGCAGAGAGGAAGAAGACACAAACAATTTAAGTTATTTTACTAAGATCACCTAGGAAGACTACAGCAGAAACAGCATCCCAGGTTACTTCAGTCCCTGTGCCTTAGGCATAACACAGTCCTTCCTGTCATTTATTGCTTGATTTCTGGATAGAGGAAAACACACTTCCAGCCAGACAGGAAGGAGCTAATCTATTACAACATTGCAGGAGACAGAGCATACATGAAGACCAGACCTCCTCTAGACAACAATCTTGGTCAACAGCTATCAGATAAGCTCAAAGAGCAGGATAATTTCTGAGAGGCAATGGTGCAGTCAGATCAAAACAGGAGGCAAAGCAGTGACTAGCCTGTGACAGCATACGACTTTATGCCAGTGGGGCATCAGTCTTGTCTTTTATAACTACAAAAGTTGGCTTATGCCTTCATTCATATACCCGTTGCTGATGCCAGGAAAGTCAAGGTATTTAGATCAGCACCTCCAGCTTCTCAGAGTGCCTTGATTTTGCTACCTTGACCAATGTAGCAGAAGGATCTTTTGCTCTCCACATTAGGGAGAAATTTCCACTGTAGGTCTGTCAGACTCATAGAAAGGAAAGTAATCAGGTTCTGGGGTAAGGGGTCAAAAAAGCTCCTTGTGTTGAGAGGATAGCTGAAGGAGGTAGAGACTAGGGCTGATCAGACAGCTGTGGGGAAGAAAAAGGGCTATGTAAATGATATGAAGTCCCAGGGAATGGATGTGTGCTTGCTATGAGAAGATTGGGTTCCCAAAGAATACCACAGGTTTTGAGGCTGTACAAAAACTTCCCCCTACCCCACCCACACATATTCCTCAAGCCAAGCCATATTTGCAGTTCTTAGCTCTGTTTCCAGTACTTGAAGTTGCAAAGAAGCCTTCAGCAAGCTCCACTCATTAATTCCTCTTCTTCTTTAACCTCAGACTCCAGTGTTTTTTGAAGCATAATTCAGCATAATTCAGCATAATTCTGGTTCAATTAATACTCACAAAACAAATTTCAGATACTGATCCCTTGCACTCTCACTACACAGCAGCCCCTGGCAGCTGCACTGCAAAAGGATACATCCATACCAAGCTGACTCCAGAGACCAGCTTGAACTCTGAGACTAAGACTATGTGGTAAAAAGAGAATGAGTTAACACCATTAGCTAAAAATAACTCTGTCACTCCCTTGAAACCAGAGTCAAGTCTTCCTGACAGTTCATTCTGGGTTTGGCTAAGAATAGAGTTAATGTAGCTTACAGGACAAAACAATTACTGCTATAATTAATCAGAAGTACCAGAAATGATTTTGGCAAATTTTGCTGGCATATGACTAGACCAAGACCTTCCCTCTGCACTAAACACTTTGCAGTGAGATCTACGGGATTGGTTTTTAGTACATGCTGAAGAGTCTTCAACTTCTTCCCTGACTCTCAGCAGGTATTTGTATCTTTCAAGACACTCTCACACCAACAGCACCAACGCTTTCCTGGAATGTGCTGTACAATTTGCTTTACTGCCTTTAGCTATGTAACAGGATCAGATGCACAAATTACACACATACTACAAAAGCAGAATTGGCTTTTAGTGGGCTTAGTTGCAGGAATTGCTTTGGTTCCTCTTGTTACAAACACATGCAAATGTTAGCTGAAATATGTATGTCCACATAAAGCAGATACCAATGCTGTGATATGTCACAAAATATACGGACTGACATGCAGCATATGGAATGAATTATGGCTACCTTAAAATAATTGAAACTTTCTATTTTCTCTAAAAAAGGCACATCTACTTTGGCCCATTGAGAGAGTATTTATGTCAAAAGAAACCAAACAACTTCTGTTGGAAACCATATGTAAATCAATTGCTAGTGAACCATCACCAAAATTTGCCTGACAGTGAATGAGAGTTACTATGGCATCTGCTGAAATAATTCAGATGAGGCCTCATTTATTAAAACAGTAAATCTATACCTCTATTAATCAAGCGTGATACAAAGTATTGATCTATAACTCCCTTAGCTGATACTCAGAGGCACTAATTAAGGGAGCTGCATAACACATCTTGTTTTCCTCAGAGTTGAACTATTAGAAAATGCAATCAGGAGTAAAGACAAAGGCTAGAGTAGAACTGCAGTAGAACTGACTAATTTAAATGGATCCTATATGACTGTTTCTGAATAGCCCAACAAAACAAAGTCAACAACCCTGAATGCGGCTGTTGAAATTTTGAAGCATTTTGAAGCACATTAATT
Source organism: Melozone crissalis (assembly GCF_028551555.1). Classification (NCBI taxonomy): domain Eukaryota; kingdom Metazoa; phylum Chordata; class Aves; order Passeriformes; family Passerellidae; genus Melozone; species Melozone crissalis. Next base: position 28,168,603 of record NW_026535782.1, on the reverse strand, counting down.
GCAATGAGAATTTCTATCTTTGTCACCTACTTATTATCCAGACCCAGAATTTCACATGGACCCTCAAATGCCTTGACTTCTCCCGGCATTACACTGAACAGAACTTGAAGTAGCACAAACAAGCGTAACATGGAACCAATTAGCCCACGTATTTTGGAAGACTTAAAATGCTACAAGAAATGAAATCTTAATCTCTATGAAGGGAAACAGCAAGGAAGATCATTTCAATTCCATAATTTAATTTTGCAATACATGTATTTCCACCAGACATTTCAAGAATAATTCTGGATTTTTTATGGAAGTATATGAACTGCAGTCCCAGTGATGAGTTAACTATCATTTTCCAGAAATAAGAACAGCTAATCATTATGTGGGTTGGTGCTGCCTCAGGTAGCTGAATGGATAATTTTTTTTCCTCAGTGTCAAGACTCCACAGCCAGAAATCAATTTTTTAAGAAACAATAAAATAGGGGGTACTAAAGACATGATTTTCCAGATCCAAAAACTATACTTGATTAAGCAAGACTTACTTTTTAAATTAATTTCTCTCTAAAAGCTGGTGAGAAAGTGATCTGGAGTCACCATTAGCTTACTTCAGTATTTTACTTCTGGAATCAATCTTGGAGTCAAATGCACCAGCTGTTAAAGATACATTTATGTGAAGGGAGATAACCTTGATTTATATTTTGAAAACTAGGTTGGCACTGCCTTTTCTCTTGCCTGCAGACACGGGTTTTATAGAGTCAGCAGAACTCACAGCTTGGAAAGAAACAAGCCACAAAGAATTGTTTAACAACAGGAAAACAATCATCATAATTCACCATTTATCTATTTGCACCAGGATCCTGGTTTTGGTCTGATGTAGGAAATTCTGACAGAACACTTATGAAGGCCATCTACAGCATGGAAGTCACTTAGTTCACAGAAAATTCTGAAGGTACATTTTTTTCTTGTTGCTCATTTCTGATACAGCTCTCCATATTTGTGAAGCCTACAGGGGCTCTTTCATTGAAGAGAGTATAGCTCAATCTGCCCTCAATCTGTGCATGGCAATGGACAGCACTCCAACACAGTCATCCATCCTTGGAGCCTAAGAACAATTACCAACAACACCACTTTGTGCTTTCTCATTCAGTGCTTACAGAACTGGAAACAACAACAGTGGTTTTAGATGACAGTAAAAGAGATATTCACAGCCACATCTGATTCAACACTGATTAACATTAAACATTAGCCAGGCCTATTTCTTTCACATAATACTAGACCAAGGCAACCAGTTTATTGAGAGAAATCTTTTATGAAGATTTAGAGCCCATCAAGGAAGAACCAGGGGTGACACAACACTCGTAACATTAAGTGAGTACTTTATCTTATGTGGTTAAGTGGTTTTGAAAGGTCAGGTGTATGTTTCTTTCCATTAACTGTCAGTGCACTACAAGGTGAGAATGTCAAATTTACAGGTCTATTTTCGGAATGCCTAAAGTAAATTGGGAGGCATCCCACCTCACATACTCACTAACTGACCCCTTATCTTAAGGAAAGAGAAAGATATAAGAAGTTGACAAAGTTATTCACACTCTTATGAAACAGTGAAACTTTTGTTAATTATTGTGGTGCTGCTTATTGGAGCTACCAGACTTGCCCTCTGCTCTGTCTAAACTTAGATGAGAACCCCAGTTCTGTTTGTCTTCTCATGGCTTCTGGGCTTTTTCAGTCAATGTTTACTAGTATCATTTACTAGAATTAACAAATTTTTAAATTCTACTGAAACCTCATGCAAACAGAAAGATAAAGAATCTTCAAGAAGAAGGGAAGAGGGAGTGTCAAGGTGCTATTCTATGTTCTGCCAAGGATACAGCTTTTTATATTGTAAGGGTATGTGCATGCACTACAGCCAAGAATTACGCTTAAAAATCTGAAAAACAAACAAATTGTAACTTTCTTTTGTTGTTATTATTCCACTCAACTCTCCTCGAAGAATGTTATATAAACCAAAATACAGCAAGAAGGAAGATGAAGGAATGCATTTCCATATAAAATGGACCCAAAAAAATGCAATTAAAAGCTACAGAGTTTTAAATATTCCTTGGTAGTATCATTTTATTTATGTTGTTGATTTTCAAGAAATCACTATGCTGGTCAGTAGAAGGATAATAAACATTTCAGAGGAATGAAATCAAAGACACCTTTAAAAAATAAAATGTGCCATTCCAAAACAATTTATATGAGCACTTTCTTTCACTTTTCTCTAGTTTTAAATATTATTAAATTTAACTAAAGAGAAGAGTGGCACTTGTTCCACAAACAAATCAATTAGCTGTATAATGACACAGAAATAATCATATTAGGACAGACAATATTATAATAGTGGAAAAATTCAGTCAAAACCTTTTGTTATTATCTGTACCAGTAGGAAGTACTTTGGAAGTTTCTAAGAAGGACAGGGTATTTTGAAGAAATACAGTCTCCACAGGACAGTAAGAAAAACCTGCTTACATTAGAAACAATTTTTGAAAGGGCCAGTATGAATTTAAGAAATTATGTTTTAATTTTTACATTATTTAGTATTAAAAATAATAGCTAGGGATTAGAATTAAAGTATGTATTCCACAGTTCTCTTTCCTCTCTCTCAAAAAAAATATGTTTATAGTTGTAGACTACAAGGAAATGCATCACTGCAACTAGGGACCAAAACTGAGGACTGAATTACTGTTAAAAACAGCCAGTCTTCTCAGAAATCAGATCTGAACTACCAAGCCAATCATAATAACTTCAGCATCATTATAATTGTTTTTGGTTTTTTTAAATAGGAAGATGATAGATTGCCTTAGGTTGAAAGACGCAGCTGGAGGTGTGTATTCTATTTGCCATTTGTTAGAGGTGGAGCAGTTATCTTCTGTTAATTGGGCAGTTTTCTTTGTCTCTTCCACAAACCAATCCTCCCTCCAGGAAGCAGCTTCTGTTAATGGGCCACTGAGTGTCACTGCATGACTGATAAAATGATATCATCCCATTGGGAGATGCTCCACCCAGGGGGAGGAGCCAAGCATTCCTGCCTACTATATAACCTGAGATTTGGAACACCACAGGCAGCCTTTTCCCACCAGATTCCCAGAGGAGCAGTTGTCTTCCCCACTGGATTCCCAGAGGAAAACCAGGCCCATCTACACCACCGCTGGACCTTCAGAGGAAAACTCCACCCTTCTACAGCATCACTGCTTCAACAGAACCACATCTGTCACAGCAGGAGGACTGCAGCCACCATTGAATGGGACTGCTACCAACACCCTGACCAAGTGTCAGGTTGTATTCTGACTCTGTCAATGTTTTTTTTTTTTTCATTTGTATTATTGCATTTGGGGCTTTTTAGTTTTCCTAGTAAAGGACTGTTATTCCTATTCCCATATCATTGCCTGAGAGCCTCCTAATTTCAAAATTACAGTAATTTGGAGCGAGGAGGTTCACATTTTCCATTTCAAGAGAGGCTCCTGCCTTCCTTAACAGACACCTGTCTTTTCAAACCAAGACAGATTAACAATGTAATAAAGATCAACAAGAAGTATACCCTACATGGCAAGTTTAGCCAGGTCCACATATCTTATTGCTACTCTTGAACTACAGACCATAAATCTACTGTTTGCAAACAGATCCTTCCTCCAAACTGGCTTGTAAGGCACATACTCAAGGTAACACTATTGACAGGACTCTGGAAACAGGAGTCTAGCTGCATATCCCTATTGGAAGAATATTTCCTCTTAAGTGATACGCATGTATGCACATGTGTCTAGACATACATTTATAGCTCCACTACTTTTTTCCACAGTGCATGATAAGACCATCATTAACAAAACAAAGTCAAGGGTTTTTTTAACGTGAAATCTTGTGAAAGACTTCATAAGGTTCTAGTGTAGTTACCTCTGAAAAAGGTGCCAGCTCAAGTATCCCCATAAAAGTACTTCAGAAAATTAGTGGGGAAAGCATTACTCATCTAATGTTCTGAGTGATTTTTAGGTAGATGAAACTTGGTCAGACAATGCAGGTTGGGTCTTTAATCAAGACCTCATCTTAATACTCTATGAACAAGACTGAGAGCACTGGCTCAATACTGACTCAGAAGAAAAACACTCACCTACAAAAACTGGCTCAAGAAACAGCTTTTTTTAAGGATCTAGACTTTCAGGGAAGTCTAGACACATCTGACTGCATTAAGTGCATGGAAAAAGAAGGCGATGTACTGGCTCTGTGTAACTGCATACTACTTCTCTGAGGTTTCAAAATCAAATAAAATTTGAATAGATTATGAATTTACTCAACATCCGGTAGTTCTAATAGTCTAAATATTTCAGAATAATTTGCAATAGTCTTCTAGTCAGAGAGTAGACAAATCATGACCTATTGAATAGGTCAAATAATGACCTATTTGTAGTTTTTACTGTTACCAATGGGAAGATGTCACAAAGCAAGAAAGATGGGCCATGCCAAAAGCAAATGGATACACCTCTCCCCACAATACCTCCTTCCCTACTACATTTCTGGATTGTTAACTAAGGGCTAATCACTATATGTCAGCAGCAGGAACAGAGAGGCAGGGCACACAACTTTGTTTTTACTGCAGTGATGCTAGAACATCACTGAGCTGCGACACTGTGACTGAAGCCCAAACACCTCCAGTGACCATTTGTAGTTAAATGTAAAGACACTAGTATCAGCAATTCTTTTCATGCTCCGTTTGACATGACAGTGCAAGTAAAATCACATTATTTGCAATTTTACAATTAAATCTGTTATTATGCAATCAAAACCCTATACTAATGCTATGTTCCCAGTACCTCAAAATCAAAAAGCTACAAATGTTCTACTACTTTCCTCCATTTTACACTGTCACTATCAACATAATGGCTTTCAAAATAGGGACCAATACATTGCCTCCATTTGTAAAGAAGGAACTACCTAACCAGCACTGTATGTGTTAATTATTAGCTCTCATCACAATAAAAAAAAAAATGTTGCATTAATTCCAGAAATGCTCAATGGAACTGCTTTTCCATTATGTTTGAAAAGCACCACAGAGGAAAAAAGGGGTCTGTTCTAGCAGATTATAGAAAAAAAAAAGATACAGGAAAAATGATATAATAGTACAAGTTAGGGCAAAAAAATTACTGAAGCTTGAAGGTGCCTTCCATCTCAAATTAAATACAGCACAAGGATCAGTGGTAAAAGAAAGGAGAGGTGGGACATCTGGGAGAAACGGAAGAAGAAACCCTCAGTCATTAGAGAAAGAGGAAAGAGATTATTTATCTGCAAAGTGTTAAATTGAACTTGCTGCAAAATTGATCAAATCTCTTCAGACTCGGAAATACCCTACGGCAATTATTGATCAAGAGCAGTGAATGTGCTACAGAGCATTTTTATGACCTATACAAAAAAAAGACAGGCGAGGGAAACTAAAGTGTGTTTAAAACATACTTAACTTTGAAACACACTCAACTGCTAAGTTAATGGTTGCATGAGTTATCGCAGCAATGTGTATGAGGATAGATGATCTTCAGGAAAACATACCTGGCTAGATTGAATGCATCATCAATCAAGCCTGCTCGATTACTGACAGAGATAACCTGTGAGGGGCAAGCACAAAAATTGAACAATTTAAGGTGATGAAACAGTGAAGGTTCATCGATGAAAGCAGATTTTAGGGATGAGAAGAGGATCTTACCTCATGGTTCCTTGTTAGCTGGTTAATTAGCAGCTTCCAGTTCCTAATATCATAATTAACTCTGAAGTAGCCAGTCTGGTTGATGTTCCCCAGCAACCAACTTGCCTCTTCCAAAGCAGGAATTCTGTGGTGTTCTGGAAACAAAGAAGAAGAAGGGAAGGTTTCAAATTTAAAAATTCTAAAGGTGCATCTGTTACATTTTCTCCTTCTTTAAATATACGTGAAGGCAGTAAAATTAATTCAAAGACTAACAAAAATACTGTGTTAGATTAATAATTTCTTTCATCTGTTCTGATGTAGAGAGATGCCAACTGACATTCCCATGGGGACCATTTACACACACAGACCTTCAAGTGTGCTTTTTCTTTCCTGGCAAGTATTATTTTTATGAGAGGTACTCGCTTTAAGTCTGGTACCCTTATTCTGACCATGCTTAAATAGTTTTCTACAATTGTAACTCAAAAATTCAATGAATGTGCTATAGAGAGAAGAGTAAACCTGTGATTAAAAAAATTGATTCTTAAGTGTTTCTGCATGTATTTGATTAAGTTTTTACATTGGATTTTAAATTAAAGTACTTCCAGTTGAACAGCTTCCACCTACTAAGCACTGAGAGCTTCCTCTTTAGAGCTAGACCAATTAACCTTATATCCCCTAAGCTGTTCTTCATCTTTCCCCTTGTTTTAAGTAATCACTTTAGGGCTGAAAGTCTAAATTTATTACTGTTTTTCTGCAGTCAGGCACTCCACAACAATTTGCAGAAATAGAGATTTCAAAATTTCAGCAACAGAAATGCCCTGAACTCACAACATGCCCTTCTTTTTTATCAGGCACAAAGCATCAGGCTTCAACACCCCTGGAAGAAGTCTTCAATATAATAAATGATTTTGACAAAACTAACCATGAACAAGAACTCACTAAAAATTCAGAAACACTTTTTTCTACCAATAAAATTATTTTTTACACTGTTGAAGGAGTAGTCTTGACATTCATTTTAAAAAAATAAATAAATACATAAAAATTGTTATAAAATGCAATTCCATTAGAAAATTTCTTAGTGTGCTTGAACTCCCTGAAGGTAACAAATGGGAAAAAAGTTAGGAGTAAGGTCTTCACAATTCACTCATACTATCTAGTACATAGCCTTCCCAAAGAAATTTATTTGTTTTAGTCCTTCTTGTATAAAAGTAATTTCTGAGGAAATTATAGTTAACTAGGGCTACAGATAAAAGTTGTGCTTCTCCCTTGACTAACAGGAAGCCCACAAATAACTACTACTTTAAAGTGCAATAAGTACAAAGCTCAGCAAGACCCGAATCTTAAAAACACATAATTATATGTTTAAATTCATGGACCTTCATTATGCATATGGATTCAGATAAAAAACTGCAGGATTAAAATAGATAGTCCTCTTTTCCCCTAGGTAGTTCTGAAACCATTAAAATCTCTGGAAAATACACTTATTAAAAATATTAAGCCCAGAAAAATTCCATTGTTGCCTGTTCCATTCAACTGTTATTGCTCTTTTATCTGTGCTAAAGCACCAAGCAGACACATTCTTTAGGATCCAATATATCCTGCAGAAATAGAACTGAGGAAATCTGAATTGAGTCCTACAACTCTGTGGACTTCCCAGGTGTTCATACTGTCAAAGTACCTAAGATGCTTCTGCCAGACAATCTGATTTGGAACAAGGCTGTAACACTTGTGTGTCCTTTCTTCCACAAAGGGCAGTACCAATCAGTCCTAAGCAAATTCTCTTAGACTTGCTTGCTGCTCTATTTAAATCCTTTTTTCCATGGGTCCAAGTCAGATCCAACCCATTTCTCCATCCTATTAAGAGAAGACTTGAATCCTGTTCCTCAGTAACCTTGTACCACCTTAATGCAGTACAGCTTTCTGCCCATGCTCTTTGGTTGCAAACTAACCTTTAAATGCCACCAGTCCTGAAAGCAGCTGCTTGAAACTAGCTAATCTTTGCACCTCTACAATGCTACCTAAAAGCATACCAAATTGGCTATCAGCACACATTAAAAAACATTTGGGTAAATAAACACATTAAATGGAAATTTTCAAAATCTTATGCAATTAAAAAATACATGCACCTTTTCTCCTTTGGGCATTTGTATTACATTTTCACCTCCGAAGTGTGGAAATTACTTATGCTTCAACAGAGTATTGAATGATACTTCCCAGTCAAATATGACAAGTTCAGAATAAGCTATTTCACATGTAACAGCTATGCAACACCCCCAGTATGTATCACTATAAAGGAAGAGAGTATCTATCCAAATCACAATGGCATTATTGCTGTTTCAGTCAGTTTAAATGCAACCATAACCTCCTGCTATTATTTTTCAATAAGACCCACTCATGTATTGACCTTCTCCTGAAATAAAGGACAGAAATCTTTCACACTTTCCCAACTTACATAAAGAGGTGGCTATTTTATAGGACTGCCTGATACATGTTCTTCATACAGTTCTATATAATTTACTAGAATTTGATATTTGTGTCTGTCAGTTCTCATGCTTTCCTACAAAAGAAGTTATTTATTTTGGTAATTACAGGCACTAAACATTTCTATACCTGGGTAATGTTTCCACTCACAACAAACACTTTTATTAGTTTTCTGTTAAAAGTATTATAGTTAGCAAAAAGGTAGTAACTCAGTGTTAAACCCTACATTAAACCATTCATTACTTTCTAAACAACAACAAAGATTTCATTTGGAATGAAATCCATCTTTGAAGGTTTTAGTTCACCTCTCAAAAGTCAATCAAAAATATATATCCCATTATATGTGAGATTAAAGGGCATTTTTTTAAATCTTCTTCCATCAGAAAGTGTTTTTCCATGGTCATGATTTGTCTGGATGCCTCAGAAAATAACAAGGCTCTAAAACTTCTAGTTTTGCCGCATACTTCTAGGAAATATTTAGGAGGAAACGTTTCAACTTATTTGTTTTGAGGTAAAAAAATCAGTTAGGGTCTCATTTTTCTCCCCAGTTTGTCTGCTCACAAAGTGTGAGATAGTTCCTCCAGCAGGTGCACCTAGCTTGAAGTTCTGAGCTCTCCCAACAATTTCAATTCCATTAAAACCAGCATGTGGGGCAGTTGTGGGAGAAGGGCACCTTTCTGCAAGAGAGTACTGCCAAAAGTATGGGCTAAAAACACAGTTCCAGTACCATTTCAAGTCTTTTGACTCACAGTTGTTATTTTAACTCTTTACCTTATACAACCCCTAGCATACTAAGAAATTGGTTTAAACTAGTAGAATCCCTACTGGGGAAATTAACTCCATTTTGCTGCAAAAAACAACTGCACAAGTATAGCACAATTTCTTGACAACAACAGCAAGCAAAATTTTGCTGACAAAAAAGTTTTCCATGAGGACTTTCATAATAATTTATACTGGCTTTACTAAATCCTGCATATCTTCTTGCAATAACTTTTCATACAGGGAGAAGGCATCCAGAAGAAAACATTCTATCTATCTCACTTGCCATGTTGACATAGCTTCATGCTGAAAGAAAATATTTTGGTATAGAGATTAGGACAATAAATGGAGCACATCAGGAAATATGATCATGTTCCATCTCACAAAACTCTTTCTTCAAATTACCCTTCTATCCATTAATATACCTATATGATGGAACTGCTAATGACTAAGGTGATACACAATGTAAGCAGCGGTCTTCTGCTAGGATCCTCAGCTGTCAGAATAAGGGGAATGATTCTGACTCATTCTGTCAAAATTACACAAGATTCCAAGTCCTGTATCTCTGGTCCTAACTACAGCTGGCTGAGGCTCAAAACAGGACCTGTATGTTGATCTTTTTTCACAGTGCTTCCCTTCTTCCTACTTTTGAAAGATGAAGGAGTGGAGTCTGGAAGCAACACAGGTAAATCTCAGCAGCTGAGTTTCAGAAAAGAAAAGAAAGGGTATTTTTCTAAAGCTGCAGCTAATGCTCTGCTCCCCAGCAGGCAGCCAGCAAACCCCAGCTCAGAAGCATCTGACTTCAACAAAACACTTCCTGGAGGAGAATCTGACTGTTGAGTGGCTTAAAGTAGAGATTGTCTAGTAGGAGGTGGCAAAGTAAATTGGGACTTGCTGTTGGAAGGGAATTACCCTGTTGAACTTTCTTTCCCCCATCTCATGGCAATCCTGAGGAGATGATAGGAGCAATCTGAACAGCAGTCACTTAAACTGCGGTAGGGAGGTCTATCTAAGGAGTGTTTCCTTGTAACATAACAAATCAGTTAATAAACAGGAGGCGGGGATGGAAAGGGCAGGGGCTAAAGCTGTGTCAGCTAGCTCAGCAGCACTTGCGGAGTTGCGTGGAAATGTTTCCTATTTGGAGACTGAGCACCAGAAAAATGATTTCCAGGGAACAGCAAGTATGTCTTTTTCCAAAGCCCTGCTCACCTATTGGAAATGGATGCTAGCTAAACCTCCTCACTTGAGGTTAAGGTCGGTTCTAGATTTGGAGAAACATGCACAGGTAAGCCTGTGCTTCCACACCTAGTACAGCTTCATCAGAAATCACCAACACATTCCCACAAGCCCTGCTTAGCAGTCATAAGCATGGAATGGGTCCAAAGCTGGTTCCTGGCTTTCTACCCACTACTGATTTTGGACTGACCCCAAAACGCTATGGATACATGTTCACTGATCATTATAGCAGCTACAAAAGAGGCAACTTATCTAGGAGAAATAGAAACAAGCCCTGGAATATGACAGAGCAGACGTTTGTAACACCAGTGATTTCCACAATGCCAGTAAAATTTATCATTCAGCAGACCTGCAAGATTGAGGCACAAAGAGCGCTGCAGCCATCTTAGCATGATGTTTCCAACCTCAGCATGGATAGGAAGATCTAGCACAAGATTTTCCCTTTGTGACTGGTTCACAGTTACTTGAAGCAGAACAACCTCATCTATGGCCATGGGGAGAGAACAGGGAAAAGGTGGTGGTGACCTTTGTGCAGCACTCTGAGAGCAAATGAGACAGTTCCACTTCACACACCAGACAAACTGAACCCAGTAAAAGGACCATCATCTGATGGCTGGTATATGAACTGATGAGAAGAAATACAGTTACATAAATGATATGGTTCATTGGGTAAGGAGAAGAGAGACTGGCAGAAGCACTTGCCAAATGAAAAGCTTTCAAAACTATGCCTACATTGTGCCTTCCACAAACAGGTGGGAAGAGCTATATTAGATTTGAAACATCTTGGATATTATGCACTGTGGATGCGACAGCCTGGTCAGAGAACAAGAAAACTAGATAAGTTTTCCCAGAATCGGCTTGTGAAACTTTAGGCAGTTGAAGATAAATGATGATAGCTTATTATTATAAAAAACCTGCAGGTGTTGTTTTCCTACTCTCTGTTTCCCTATTTTTCTCAAAGATTGTTTATAAGAAAAGTGTTTTGTTAATTAACCAATCAAGTGAAAAGTATTAATTAATTGACCAATCTAGTCTATCTGTATCAGAACAATGTGTAAAAAAAGAGAATCCAAAGTAAAAAAACTATGCTTGGCAACAACTGGCAAACCAGCCTTCTAGTAAGTGTGTGTTATTTCTTACTCAACAGCGACAACACACCTTGTCAAACAAGTTGCCAAGGCCTGGCACTGTCCTCTCTACAGGATTTCCTGCAAAGGGCAATGAACTGCAACTCAAAAAGACACTGTGCAGCTGTAATTTCCAGTGTGTTCCTTCACTTCAGTGCTGTGAAGAATGGACAAACCTAGCATTGTTGCCAGCAACTGTGGTGAGATGCAGTTATCTGAACTGATCCTGCCCAGCATATTGAACAATCAGTGATCTGCATGCTCACTACCCCTGGCATGTAGCCAGAGACAGACAAGATGAGGAAAGAGCAGCAACTCAATCATCCTAAATTCATGTCAGTCTCACAGAGCTGGAGAGCAGCCTCATATCCTTTTGTTCATGAAAATACCAACAGGTATCCAAAAACATCTTGATGAGATCACAGACACAATGGCAGAGAGGATGCAAAAATCAACAATTCTTGCTTTTGTCTTGCTGGATGCACATGAAGGAAAAGCCTCTTACATCAGCAAATAACCATTCTTGGTGAACTAGGGCAAGGCACAGGGTTAACTCCTGATGGATACTGTTATTCGAAATATCACAAAAAAAAAAAAAAAAGAAGGAACATGTTTTGATGTATTTCTATATGTAGCTATTTCAAAACTGCTGTGGTTTCATTTCTATCAGGTAACCCACAGACAAGGTTAATTTTATTGGAAGATTTAAGTGATATGCCAAGATATCACAGTGGTAGTCATCAACTTGAATCCTTTTCCCTATGGGCAGCTGAAATTAGGTCTGTGATCAGTAATAATGACTATGTTGGGTTTGCATGGGCAGGTTTGGTAGCAGAGGGGAGGCTAGAGAAATGCCATAGAGGCGTGAGAAGCTGTCAGAAGCTTTTCCATGTCCAGCAGAGGCAATACCAGCTGGGTCCAAGACGGACATGCTGCTTGCCAAAGCTGGGCCAACCACAATTGGTAGTAATGCCTCTGTGACAACAGATTTAAGAACAAGAAGAAGGAAAAAAGAAGTTATTGCTCAGATGTAACTGTGGCTAGAGAAGAGCGGGGTGAGAACGTGTGAGAGGAACAACCCTGCAGACACCAAGGTCAGTGGAGAAGGAGGGGCAGGAGGTGCTCCAGGCACCAGAGCTGGGATTCCTCTGCAGCCCATGGTGCAGCCCATGGTGAGGCAGCTGTGCCCATGCAGCCCATGGAGATCCACAGGGATGCAGAGATCCACCTGCAGCCCATGGAGGAGACCCACACCAGAGAAGGTGGATGCCTGAGAGGAGGCTGTGACTCTGAGGGAGGGACAGTGGGAGAAACAACATGTGATGAACTGGCCATAAGCCCCATTCGCTTATCCCGGCACTGCTGGGGGAGAGGAGGCAGAGCTAGGAAACAGGGAGGGGTGGAGAGGGGGGGAAGGCATTTTAAGGTCTGGTTTTACTTCTCATTATCCTGCTCCCATTTAGAGTCTGTTTTACTGAGAAAGTACTTGGTGAGGGGTCTCTAACTCGGGCTTTATTAAAGATCCATGAACACTTTTTTATATTCTGTCTCCCGTGTCTAGCTTCAGAGGGGAGTGATAAAGTGAGTTTGGTGGGTGCCTGGTGGCCAGCCAGAGTCAACAGATCCCTGAGTCAACAGAGAGCTGTTCATTAGCTCCTGTCCACTCTTCCAGTCACACTGGAAGCTCCTTCAGCACAACAGTTTAGTCAACAAGAAGGAATTGCCTACTCTTTCCTAAAAAGGGCACAGAAAACACCCTCATGAATAGCATTTATTCCAAAGTTGATTTGCATATCTGCATTTAACTACACGCACTTGAAGAACAATGTGACCTCTTCCAATCTTCCAAATATCCTCTACAGCAGCTTGTTTCACCTCCAGCTTGCAGACTTTTTCCAAGACTACCCACTGGGACAATACTGAAACTGTCCTCTATACAACAGAAAGTCTTCAAGATTCTTCCAGTCCACAAGAATCAAACCTGGAAATTCTCATTTGAAGTCTCAGAATTCCTCCCTCATCCCCATGAAACAAACGTACTAGCTGCAGAAAAACTCCCAGGAATCATGTGTACCAGCCTCAATACATAGCAGCCTAGACCACAATAAGTAGAAGAGGAGGACATTCTTGCTGTAGTCATAAGTTTACAGTCTCATTTTCAATGAGGCACAGCAAGTGAATAAGTGAGTGAAAGTAATGAGGAAGAACAAGGATAATGACAACAGATCACAGTGTCATTGATTTGCTACACAGGAGACTGATGACTCGGAAAGGTTCCTCTTTAATTTCTATATAGTAGCCAGCCCAAAATAATTGCTCACACTGGCCATCATTAATTTGTTGATTTCTTGAAAGCAATCCAACAGAAGCAGTAGATCTTAAAAGAGTGGGTAGCAGTTTTATGGACTTGTTCCTCCACAGCACCCTGCAAGTAAAAGGCAGTGAGGAAGCATCTATGTAGATAATAGTAACATGCTGAACTTTGGAGGGAGTGAAAGGAGGGAGGCATGCATGGGCAACCTAATGAGATGGGATGATAACTAGCTCTGAAGTTAGTGGGAACCTTCCTACTAACTTCAATGAGGGTTCAATCAAGCCCTAAAGGACAAAAGTAGAACAGGTCATTAAGGCAGACTCTGAAAGTGCAAACAGGTCTTGAAGTATTCTGGAAATGCTAATGTTAAAAAGTATAGCCAAAATAGTAAGTTCTGAAAAGTAAGAGAGAACCTATATGCTTTGATGAGAGCATGTTCCCCAGGTATGAAAACTGCTCTGGCTGCAGGCACACTGCTAGATCTTTCTATCATGGGAGCAGCATAAAACATGTTACTTTCTCATAGGCTGCAAATGATCTGGGTAACAACACATACCTTGTACCACTAGAAGGTTGGGGTACTCAGATTTCGGCTGATCATTTCCAGTCCTTCTGGCTGCTAAGCTCTATGCTCTATGTGACTAACATATTTTAGTAACTTAGGAAAGAGAAAAAACATCTCACACGGGTTTGACTCTCCTCTCTCCCATTAATTTTCTATTAGAGGGAAATCTCTTTATCTTTCTAATTATACAAGAAAGGGTCAGTTCTCCCTCTACAGTCCCCATGTCAAGGGGATGCATGCATCCTTCTTTTCCTTCTATATAATAATTCCATTCAAGTTCCCACATGTCTTCCCTCACTCTCTTTAATTCTAGTCCAAAACTCTCAGACAATGTAGCATGAAGTGCTAAGAAAATAGATAAATATTTCATGAAATTTCTTTGGTGGGCTTCTTTTCTTAGGTGATAAAAAACTACTGGCATCTAGCACTCACTCTCCTCCAGACAGTAACTAATACTGTTACAATCATCCAGGAACTGAGGAGGAAGAAAATAATGTAATAAGCACAACATTAAACTTTTGAATTCCAGCATATGGTTTTCTAATAGAGAGAACAAATATATTTTATAGATCAATAAGGACAATTTTAATGACAGCAACCATTTCTTAGGCCTGGTTGAGACTATGGATCAAGTTAAAAATGCTAGAATTCTGTATGTTCCAAACCATACTCATCATATCTGCTTTATTATACAATATTACATTTAACTTTCACCCATCAATAAAGTGAATTGCATTCATCAGTGATTTGATATGTTTTGCCAAATATAAAATACTTAGCACTTTACGTTTCTTTGTAAAAGCTTTACATTATACTGTCTAAATTCTGCAATATTATAAATCTAGATTGTTGCTTATCCTTCATCCTCCTCCCTCCCTTCCCAGCTCTGCTTTTTTCACAATCCATTTTAAGCAGTTAAAACTGGGTGCAGAGCAACTAAACAATTATCTAGGATCAATTCCAAAGATACATTTGAGGAAAACACAAGTATGCTTTATGAGATTCCACTGGGAGGAAAGTTTATTTTTACCTGATTTGTTAGACACCCATATAATTGCCTCTGATGAGATGTGGCTGGTATTTCCTACTGCAATTGTTAATGGAATCTGCCACAAGTAGCTGCAAGACAAAGGAGGGGGAATCTAAGAACAAAAATACTGAACTGATTCTTCTTACAGCAATCAGGGATCATGTCAAAGAAATCAAAACACAATCTCAGTAGCAGTGTAAAGATCTGTGGATTCTAACAAGTTACTTTGATTTTGAAATGCATTCGCATTAGCAATAAAACAAAGAAATATAATTGATTTTAAAAAAAACCCCAACCTAGATTATATTTCCCATTTTTTCACAGTCTATCATCATATGAGGACTTTTTAACAAAGCTTTTCCTAGTTTAAAAGTGCTTTACAAAAGAGGAAATAATGATTAGTCATAAAAATAAAAACACTTTTTTACATTTACTTAGAAAAAACCTCCACATAAGACATGATTTGATTTATAGGGACTTCAAAGTTAAAAATACCATACTCTTCTAGCAACTTCTTAAAAAGCTACAATGGGATTTAACTGCTGCTGGTTTAAAAAAACAAAATGAATGGGACAGATCTCCACTTCTTAGCACCATTTATGACCACCTATGCATATGCAAACTGAGCAAAACACATTACATGTGGGTTTGGTGATACACTGGTATAATCAGACCCCATCTTCCCTATAGAGTACTACAAATTGTTTCTCATTAGAAGTAAATGTTATAAATAACATCTTTATCCGAATAAACAGAAATTGACTGTATGAAGTGAATATTTTTTAGGGACAGATGGAAAGGATTATTTCCTTCATGTCTTCATCATCACCTCTACTTCTTAACTCTCAAAAGTAGCATTTCACCAGTCAGTGAAAAAGTAGATGTTTCCCTCACAGGCCTGCCGTGTCATTTTGTAAATCAGTAAAATCAGTAAAGGGGAAGCACTCAGTAATGGTACAGGTGGTCCCTTTGCCTTAGGTGCCTTACAGATGGTCCCTTGGTAGGTGGTCAGTGGTATTATGTGTGCAGTTAAGCAAGGCAGCATGGCAAGAGACTGACCCCAACTCAGATATCACCATATAGCACCACTTTGATACCAAGAATATAATTTTAGACTGATTGCATTAAAATGTTGCAAAGATGAGTGCGGGCCAGTTCTCTCCTGCTAGAACACAGCATTGCAAAACTAGCCCACTGTACTGAAGAAAAAAATTAGGTTTGTTCCTTTCCACTCACCCAGAAGCCTGCGCCATTTAACTACAAACACCACCCAAATATTCCACAGCCACAGTCAACATGGGCTGGCTTCCAAGGGTTGCCTTGCTGGCATGACTTGGGAAGCTGGGGGAGGGACAGAGCCCTGCCCCGCCACCACAGCTGGCTCACAGCTCCCCACCCATTTGCAAAGAGCCCCCAGGACACACAGGACTATGCATTGCTTAGAACACAATTGTGTGCAGGGAAACACTTGTCCATACAGCAGAGATTCAGCAAAGATGGGAGGTATTTGGACAACCATACAGCTGGAAGAGCTATGAGTGACACTAGAAATAAAACGTGGCATTTACTGCCATATGAAAGAAGAAAACACTTTCCATGTCATTTTACGTTCTCTGAATGTTAGTACCATGACACGAGGAAAATAATTAGCTCTACTGCACTGAATATGAGCTCCACATAAGCACATACTCTGGCAGACACTTTGTTCTGTGTCATAATTAAGCTATGTCATTTGAAGATTCTCTTGGCTTTATCAGTCTGCCCATTTCTTGTGCTGGATATTATCACACTCCACAGCACAGCCAGCAGAAAAGGATGTCCACTGGTGCATTAGTGCAGCAGAAAAGGATGTCCATTGGTGCCAGTTCCCAGTCTGGGGATGTTACCTTCATTTTTGGCTTAACTAATATTCTGGACAGCGAACTGGATTCTTGAGATACAGTGTGTGCTGTGTCCTGCTGCTTCAGCTGTGGCAGCAGTAACTCCTGGGTTCAACAGGTGAGGGCAGTCAGGAAACGCTGTGAAGTGATGCACTGAATTGTATTCACTACTGCCCTAAATGCCTTATACCTTACTAGACACACTAAAACCCTCCAGTGTTTTAGGGTCTGTCCATAAAAACCTCCTAGTCAATACATTGCCTTTAGAAACACACCCAGGTCTAAATACTTGTCTCTCCAGAATGAAAAAGATCTTAGCAAACTATGATTGAGAAAAATAAGGCAAAATTTAGCATGGAGTTTCTACATTATGCGAAAAAAAAAATTAAAAATGTATTTGCATGGAATTTTTATGACTCCTCAACTCCTACTGAAAAAGCTAAACTGCAAAAAAAGAAAGATGCTGTGAGCTGCCTATGTAGCTGATTTAAGCACATATATACACACCCACAAATATTCATGTATGAACACATTCATGGACACCTGTTATTTTGAGAAGGAGCTTCACAGAATGGTATTCTGTACACTGTAATATCTACACAGAGAATAATTTTATACTTCCTTATAATATTTTATATTGCCTCCAATTGAGGTAAATCCTGCTGAAGTGAAGACTTATTCTTCTCTGAAAGGGGATCTAGCTGAAGAACAAGTGTCACAAAATCTACCCACCAGAAAACATGTTGGATTTAGTTGGGAATATTAGTACTGGCAAATGTAATTTTTATCTACCCAACATAAGAGACCTCCTGACATTCTTAGTGCTTTTCAGAACCTCCAAATCTCACTCTCTTGGTTAATGGTTTCCCAGAGGAACCTCAGGTGTCCTTTTAGCAGACATCCAGGAAAAAATAAACATTTTTTCCTACTTAACTGCTGCTGTTTTCTCTGTTTATTGATCGGTCTTCTCCTTCTATTCTTCTTCATTCTCAGAGAAACTTCTGCTGCTGTTGCAGAAGAAGCTGTAGCTAACTTCTGTGTATGTGAGGGCTGGGAGCATCTGGCTCACCTTCCAAAAAGGTGCCTTCCATTCATTGTCTCTGCATGATCTGTATGGACTGTGTTCTCCAGGTATGACTAAGAAGAAGCAAACTTTTCTTGTGCTTTTCTGTCAGGGGTCTTCTAATTTACAGAGCAAAGAGGAAAAAGGGGGCCCACTCTCCTGTTTTCCTCCTGCTTTGTCTGAGAGTTGTGTAGACCATTTATTTATTCCTTATATATTGAGAGCACCACCAACATGCTCTCAGTATGTATCTAACTGGGGAAAAAAGCATCCCATTCCGCCTGGCCACCTGCTGCCTGCTGTGACAAACCAGCTGCAGTGACAATAAGAATCCAGCCTTGAGGGCCCAGTGACCAGGGCAGCAAGGCTTGAAACAACCCATTTAGTCCTCTTACTGTCACGATTATGTCTGCAGGACTCAGATGCCTGTACAGATAGCCCACTCAGTCCCTGGGTGAAATTATGCTAATGAACTGTGTGCTCAGTCTGCCTGAGATGCTGCTCAGCTGCAGAGGTGTCCCTCATAATGCCTCTCCACAATCAAACCTGATCACTTTGACGGGCAGCTAAAGGCAAACCTCTTATTGGGGAAAAACTAAGGGCTATTTCAGGAATTTTAAAAAAAAAATCTCTGAAGCTGAGGAGGAGAGCCACCTAAAACTAGAACAGACATGCTAACATGAACTGTGCTAAACATAACATTGTTCGATCTTCAAGAAATGTAAGGAAAGGGGAATCTTGTTGAAAGGTAGTATAAATATACCTTTTTTTTTGCTGATCCACAAGTGAGAAACTGCTCATGTGAAATAGTTAAACTTAAGTTGACAGGATAATGCACGAGGGAATGCACTGGTGGATTTTTTTGTAGCACTATATCTATGCATAATACTGAAGCTTATTCATTCTGCTTAAAGATTAATCAGAAGGACTTGTTTCACAAAGTATCAGAATCTTGCATCAGTCAAGGTACATGCAATACTAGAAACTAGCTAATGCAATACTAGAAGTAATTATGCACTGTGTGGATTATATAGATTTTTTTTTTGTCTTAAGCATTACATAATGACTAGGCAGGCAGTATTAGTATACTTTATCTCACTTGCAAAATTATCATATTTGTGATGATTACTTACTTACGACTTGATTTTCAGCAAAAAAAGAACTGAGATCCCTTTGTGGGCGAATCCTGAGACCATAAAACACTAAACAATCCCGATGTCTCACACTATTGCCTCTGATTAATAGTAATATTGTAGTAACATTGGGTTTTCAGTGGCTTCTTTGCAAAGAGCTATGCAAAGCCAGAAAAGGGGCAGTAGTTTACTTCCTCTACTTACAAAATAAAGATCTCAGGTAATTAAAAACAAAAAGGTAAGGTTCCTAGCATTTCAGAGTTTGCACACCTTTTCAACTATTTTTTCATATTAATGAAATGTGAAATGTTTTTGCTGGGATGTAAATCCATACAATTTCAAAATTCATCTTCCCAGTAGCCATAATGTACCAGGCTTCCACACACTGCCAGCAGTGAATACCACATTCTTCCAGTGGCATTTCTCCCTTCTCCCCTAGATTCAAAACTAAACAAAGAAGTAGATTTATTCCTAGTCATTACTCACAGAACAATGAAGGTACCTGCTAAATATTCAGAGGCTTATTATCCTGCATTATAAGGAGTATACAAGCAATGTGGCTGCTTCACATAAAATGACAGAACATCTGTAACTGAAGTACCACTGTAAAGTTCAGCTAACCTACATTTGAATGGCAGAGAAAGTGAACAACCACAGTCCTCTTTTATTCTGCTTTTACAGATCTCTGGCTTAAAGACTTCTAATCTATCCTGCTGTTCTTTACAAAGAAATTGTGCCTAATCCTTCTTATTGTCCACCTCTGTATTTTTTTCTACCTATTATTTCAGGTTAGAAAACCAAGCCTTGCTTCAGTGCTTTGAAGGCATATCTACCAGGGATTAAAACTGGCATAATTCTTTTCTTTTCTACACACTTTATCCTTTTAAAAATGCTCCTTTTTTACTAATCCTTACTGTCCTATTTACTTGCTTGACCATGTCTGGACAGTGAGCTGATGTTTACACAATATTATCTACCACAGTTCCAAGATCTCCTCCTGAGAGAAAATAGTTTCTTCAGAACTCACCACTGAGTATCTGAGTTAGAACTGCTTTCCCCACATGTATCACCTCATTATCAACATTAAGCTCCATCTGCCTTTTTATTACCATGTCAACTAGCACTAAGGAATATTTCTGTCATCTTGGTAAGTAATACTTGTTTTTATTACACTCACAAAACTCCTATTACCAGAAAACTCTTGACACCTAACTCTTCCACACCCTTTATCACATAGTTTAATAAGGAAAAAATTTAAAGCAGGTTTCTCAAGAATTTAATGGGCTGTGACCTTCCACTAAGAAATTCAACCATCTAATTTTTCACTTTTTGCTTGTATTTCTAAAAAGTTCTTCTCACTTTTCCTGGTACAGATTAATTTCTTTAGGAATACCTAAGAAGGAAGCTGGACATCAAAAACCACATAAAAACCCAGTTAAATTACAAGAAGCTACATACATCTAGATTTAGAAGACATCTATTAATAGTCTTTGATTATATATTTAGCCAGGAAATCAAAGGAGGAGAACTATGGCAAGGCAGAAGAATAGAACAATGCACAGATTTAAGTAAAAAAATTACTTATTTAGTACATCTAACAACAGAAAAATGAGGGACAAAATTAAAAAGCTTTGCACAAAAGCAAATTAAGTGATTTGGCTCTTAGCAGGATATAAGGATAATTAATTTAAAGTGTAGTGGCAATCATAAACTTGAATTATAGAATGATTTAGGTGGGAAGAGACTAGAGATAAAGCCTTCTGCTCTAATGTGATCAGAGCACAGGAAAACAAGTCTCACTGTAGGTAGAACATGATATCAGAGGAGGATATACAGGCTGTACATTCAATGGCATCACACAAAATCAATCAAGTCAATTGAGGCAAATTATTTGCCATCTGCTTTTTTTCCTAATCTCTTCCACTGCAAAGCTGCTACACAATTACTTTCAGGAAATCTTAACACCAAAAGCTGTATGTATTTTCAAATACCTCAGCAGGCTGAGAAATGAAATTGTGAGTTATCTTGGGCTGGAAGAACAGCAGTCATGTACCCATCAGCTGGCACAGGTGAAATCCCAACCACCACTCTTCCATGACTCAGTTTCTCTGGGATAAATTCAGTTGTTCAAGGTGATGGCAAATGAGAGGGCAGGGTACTTGAGACCTCTGCTATGGTCTGTAAGACAATAAGGATGCTCTCGCTGGTTGGCAGCACAAGGTAAAGTAAGATACCTGATGGCACCTTGAATGGCACCAGTCACACATGCAAGCAACTACATGGGCCTTTCCATCACTCAGAGTTGACAAAGAGACATTCCATAATTAAACATGAGCTTCCCTATGAATTTTTTTCATTTCTAAGTGAAAAAGGCAAATTTTCAAAACCAAGCTGCTTGTAAGAAAAAGAAGGATTCAGCACAGATTTTTGAACACAGCATTTAAAAAAGGCACTGCTGCAACATTTTATAAGTACTGTTTTAAAGAAGAACTTTCAGTTTGCTGATTCAAAAAATTGCAGGGAGAAGTTGGAATTATTGAAACTAAAATATAAGGTAGTTAAATTACAGAATTGAAATTAATGTTCTAAATCAATTTTCCCCCAATTTTTGCTTTGAGTTTTGTCCTGATTCAGTGCAGGTAAATGTTTTGATATGTTGAAAATTTCTGTGGGATGGGAATCCATTTCTTGTTCATTGGTAACACTTACTAATCGTTGTTAAGTATTTTGAGAGCATAACAATCTGAAATCTCTTATCACTGAGGGATATGATTAAAGCTATTTAACACAGAGAGGAAGTGAGGCATAAAAATAGTTTTAAGAGTAAAAACCATAAAAAAGAAAATCCAAGATTAAAACTGACTGGTTAAGACACCTATCTCCTTATTTTAACCCACTTAATACCCAAAATGCTAACACTGTCTCTTTAGTTAAAGACAACAACGTGGTACATCCAGAGTGGCTGAAGATCAGAAACAACTCCTTGGCATTAGTTTCCTGTTCTCAGCTCTCTCCAGATGGAAATCCTGAAGTCTCATACATAAACACATATGCTCAGCTGAGCAGCCCTGAGTCTGAGAAGGGAACAGTTTCCCAGTGTGGCCCTTGCAAACACTGGTGATTCCCTGAACAGGTTAGGATGCTGACATCAGCATTTCTTATCAAGGGAATATATTGCTATGAGTCATCTGCATGAACTCATGTGCTTTGATTTCAGACATAAAAAAAGCCACAAAAGCAAAGTAATGAGAAAATCTGAGCTTTTGAAAGTAAGTAAATTTCACAGAACAAAAACTAAGATTTAAAGACTTGTATTTTTACTTCAGTTAAATACCTGGCTGATCCTGGCAGATATATTTGTATATCTGAGACATATACAAATAGTGGCAAGTAAAAGAAGCATTTAGATGGATGGCTGCAGACGTTTCTGGCTAATGACCTTAATGCTTATTACAAATTAAAAGGCACAGAAAAGTTGGTAACAAACTAAATAAAGGATTGTATGATATTTGGATATTAAATCGGTACAGAAGGCAGACAGTAGAGATCTCTCACTTTTCTTGCCAAGACAAGTACAGTTTCTATTAGCAAGATTAGCAAGGTTTGGGGTCCTACTTCGTAGTAGCTGGTATGGAGCTATTTTTTTGACTGTTACTGAAAACAGTTTTGATAAAAAAGGGATGCTTTAGCTATTTCTGAGCAGTACTTACACAGCACCAAGGCCTTTCCTGTATCTCACCCCACCCTACCAGCAAGGAGGTTTGGGGCGCACAAGAAGCTGTGAGGACGCATGGCTGGGACAACAGACCCCAAGTGACCGAAGGAATGCTCCATACCACGTGACTTCATGCTCAGTATATAAAGCTGAGGGAAGAAGAAGGAGGAGAGACATCACAGCGTTTGTCTGTCTACAGTCCCAAGTAACTGTCAAGTATGATGCAGCCTGGCTTTCCTGGGAATTGCTGAAAATCTCCCTGCCCATGGAAAGCAGTGACTAAAATCCTTGTTTTGCTTTGTTTGTGCACATAGCTTTTGCTTTCCCTTTTAAGCTGATTATTTCTCAAGCAATTTTGTCTCAAAGTTTTCTCACTTCTCCAATTCTCTCCCCCATCCCAACACAGGGAGTGAGCAAGTGGCTGTGTAGGGCTTAGATGATGGCTGAGGACGAACCACAACACAAGCCAAAAGAAAGCCTTTGTTTTCACTGTTAAGATTGTGAAAGTTCAAAGATAAATTGTTAACAAAAAACCTTAAGATGTATTCAACTAATCTATAAAATCACGAGCCTTGTTGCAGTGATACCTGGAAGCGTTTCATCCTAGGCTGAGAGCACAAGCACGTGTAAGGTGATCAGTGGAATATGAGTGAAAGCTGTTGAACAGTAGAACAGCTTCAGAGCTTCCTACTACAGAAAAAGATTGTACAAGAAGCAGAACTCAGTAGGATACAATTTTGTAAGCCACACTTTCTTGAAAGATTGTGTTGGGAAAGATAATTTAAAAGTATCATAGAGATTTTCCCAGGTTATTATATAGTATAGTATCTCATTCAGTAAGGAGTAATTCAGGTTCCAGGGAAAGCTCATGTGAGTATCACAGGAAATCACACATTTTTATTAAGTGCAATTCTACAAGAGTGTTAGTTCAGTTTAATGTATAAGGAGCTGACAATATATTCATGTTGTGAGCATCATTCTCAAAAGACCGAAGAACACTGAGATTTCATTAGATTTAATACATGCCAGTAAAGTGATTGCAGGCTGTGCCCAGAGGCATAACACAACAGAAGATGTTATTCCCTCTTTCACAATTATTACACTTCCTACACTGAGACAGTGTGTCAAGGGATTCCTTGTACCCTGCGAGCATGGAAGATGGCAGATAGGAAGGGAAGACTTCACTAACTTTGTAGCAAAGGCAAATACAAATGAAAAATGGATAAAAAAGAACAATTTGAAATAACTGAGATCCCCTGAACATAGCTTGAGGTATTCACTGGTCATCTGCATATGTCCAGTGCGACCTTAATTCCTGAGTTCAAACTGAGAACAAGGAGTTTAATACAAAGAACAGTGAGAAACACTGGTAAAGGCAACTGACTAACCCAAATTCCCCTACAAGGAGCATGAAAAAGCAGTCAACACCAGACTTTTTCATCAAGGAAAAAGTTGCAGTCAGCTAACTTGAAACCAGAAAGGACAGTATTTTAGTTATATAAACAGAAGAAGGCCTCCTGATGTCTGAAATGGACAGGACTTTCACAAATCCTGTAGATATACAATTTCTGCCTGCAACACTGTGTGCAGTGCAGAAATGAAACAGCAGGGCACAGTAATAGTGACACACACCACATTAATTGTAGGATCCACAGTTTGCTGGGTTTAAGCAAAATGAGGAAAGGAAATGCTGCTGACATCAGGATTCTGGGGTTACAGGGGTTCTGCCCTCACCCAAGACTAACAGACTGGTCAACAATAAAAAGGTCAGCTAAGGGGGGGAAAAAAAAAGAGAGAGAGAGAAATTAATAACACCGACTACATGAGCAACTGGAAAAAGACTGGAAGAAAAAGGTTGCGGAAATGCTTATTCTAAGATTATTCTACACTATGCCGGTCAGGAGTTTTGTGCTCCTTTACAAAATTTTGGTGGACTTTGATGGACTCTGAATTAAAGACAGAGCTCCAGCATTGTCTTTAAGGAGCTCTATCTGGCTGTAATACAGACTAATTTTTTCAGTCAAGAGTCCAGATACAGTGAATGTAAGGTGCAATATAATACGCTTACACTATTGTGTAAGCAGGTAACAAAATTCCAAGTGAGGCACACATTATTACTCAGAAATTATTGGTCTTCTTGTTACTATCTAAGCCAAACACAGTCAAAATCTACCTCAGTTTTTTGTATCAGTTCTTCTCTTCTTCGTCCCTAATGCCCCAACTATGGAGGTGATTAAATTTTTCAGCCAGACCAATCTACCACCCAGAACAACCCAACAGGGTCGGGTCATGATAGGTGCTGCCAGGCAGATAACGGCTCCACCACCAGGTGGCTCTGAATGGGATTCACCGCTGATGTGTCAGATTTTGAAGAGCATTTCAGGTTTTTAATAGAAGTGAACTCAGAAGATGTCTCATGGATGAACAGTAATCAATTTGTAGAGTAGTCTTGCCTCTTAACTACTAAGATTTACCTACTTTGTCTAAGGCTTTGATTGGATGGGCACTTGAATGTAGCTAATGTATACTTCAGAGGGAAGCAAAACTCTGGGATTTGGAAGGTATTTGGAATTGTGAACCTATAATAATTTTGAACACAAATTATACTTAGCTGCACACATGAAGGAAACTATGAATAATCTTTATGGTTTGGAGAAATATTTAAAATTGCATGAGAGCGACTAGAAAGATTATATTCTAATCTCAAGAGAGGCTAGCACATCTAGGATGACTTGCTTCTGATTTTAAACTTCTTTATTTGCAGGTCTGCCTCAATACAGCTGCTAATTTTATATCTTTGTCTATTACATATGCTTTCATTTAGAAACATATTAAAAAATGCAATCATATTAGTATACTCTAAAGGAAAGGTTGACAGCTGCTTCTAAGAGCAACTACTTATACAATGGATGATGGATTGTTTGGGTTTTTTTCTGTATTTGGACCTAAATACAAATATATAGAGAGAAAATATGTCCAATGTCAGTACAGGATTGCTGGAATGTATTTTAGAGGAATGAATTTTAGAAGCATTTATTTTAAAACAATAATTGACACTATAATTCATCTGTAGTCATAACAGTGATTAACATGTTTAACAGCAATGTATTAAAGATGCAGATTTTGTGGTTTTCCTTTACTCTGCCAGAGTCCTAATTCCTCCTGGATTTTGCAAGAGTCTTTGGAATAATTTTTGGCAATAAGTAAATCCTAGAGCAGGAAAAGGGAAAAAATTTACATTTTCCAGGAGTATTATGCAAAATACAATGCCCTTACCAATGTAACGACAACACAAAGTTTCAGACATAAAAAAGATTCACTGCTGTAGCAGCAGCCCTAGCTTGAAAGAGCACCTGTGTGGCTCTGCACTGTGGGTCTGCCTTAAGATGACAACCTGCATATTCTGTTAGAAAACAGCTGCATGTCTTCAGCCATCCTGTCTAAACTTCATTATCCTTTTTTTTTTAAAGGTAGACACAAGGTAATTTAAATGACTAAATTTGATTTAAATTACCAAATTTGAAGGAAAAGAAAAAAAACGTTGTCTGATAATAACATAACATAGCATAGCTAATATAATTATCTGATTACTAAACCTTCTATAAAATTTTGTTTAATATTAGCTAAATATTTCATCCAAAAATAAATTATAAATGAGACTATTATGAATATTGTGAAGCCATCTAAAACTGACTCATTTCAGTGCCAGTGCTGGCAGCGTACCTTACCAAATTTAGAAAAATGATGCAGGCAAAGAACCAATACTACAAATTCTTTGTTAGCACACACTTTTTCCTCCCTGCCTAACAGTACCTTTTACACTAAAACACAAAAGGCTTCATTTTCAGAAGTGACAAGCAGCTCTGGGTGCTGAATCATAGATGGACACAAAGAAGCTTTAGCAGTGTTAAGTGTCTGTCCCAACAGCTGCCGCTTTACCCGGGAATAAAGGCTCTCAATCTCTTCAACATCCTCTGTTCTGCCTTCAACCAGTGCAAAACACCCTTGCAGAATTGCACACAAAGTGCTGATCATGCAAACCCCATGTCTGTGCCGTCCTTCACCCACAAGCATAACCCCCTGACTAGAGCACAGATCTGAGATTTCTCTGAGCAGAGCACAAGGATGTGTTATGGACTGAGAAGGATCCACAGGAGTAAGAGACAGCACTTCAGCTATGTTTATAGTCCTCCAGTATGTTCTCAGACACTTAGTACCAAATTTTTTCAACATATTCCAGTGCTCAGTTCTGATTTTTCCTTTGAATACTGTGAATTTAAGCAAGATTAAAATATAATTCCTATGATGTTTTCTCTTTCCTCAGTAAACTTCCTAAGAGTCCCCTACCAAAGTATCTCCTCCTTAAAACCCAAGATTCTAATATTGAGTGTAAAGGCTCATGCAAAGGGATAAGAAAAGAAAGCCATTATCAGTAACTTCAAAAAGCAAGAGGAAGAAGATATAAAAAATGGAGCATGTTAGAAGTTTTATCCTCTGATCTACAATGGTGAACTCACATCTCAGATTTTTCCAAAGCCAACAAAATACGCCATTTATCCAACCTCATCCCTCCTATAAAACTTCTCTCTGCCAATGCTGTCTGAGTCTTCCCCAATCTGGTCTTTCCCTCACTAAAGCCCTCACTTTAAATCCCTTTTCCATTTCCCTATTCCATATTTGCCTATTCCAGCCACATAACTTTAATGCTCCAACTTTGGCTCACACTTGCACCCTACCATGCCACGTTACCTCTCCTACCCCCTACATGTTAAGCAGCTCCTTCCAAGCACCTCTATCCTTATTCTCCTCTTCATCTCCCGAAGACTCCACTCTATACTAAAACAGCACTGCCCTCAAGTACATGCTCCTTTCCTCAGCATGAAATTGATTTAATTAATGTGAGTCAATTAACTAGATTGGGTATCCAGCAATTCCTGAGAGTTAATGTTAGCAAATAAGAAGAGGAAAGCGGCACACTCTGCAGTGACAATAAAATACAACAGCAGCTTTTCTCTGTCAGCCTAACTTCTATCAGGATATAAGTGCGGCCACCACACAGGAAGCAATGACACAATACACTACTTTTGTCTTCTTTAGCATTCTGCAAATTCTAACACTGAAAGTTGCCTGTATACTGCACACCAGAGTGTCCTGGAAGTTTCCCAGTGAGAAGATGTTCTTGCAAATAGAAGCTGTGAAATGGTTTTGGAAATGAAGTGTTAAATTATAATTGGCATTTCTGCTGTCTTTGATAGCAGCATAATCTTGCTGGAGAAACTACCACAGATATGTACTGGAAGAGATTTTAAGAGTATTTTCTATTCTGATTTTTTTAAAAATGCAACAATCAGAAAAGCCTCTAAAAATGAAAAAGCAGGACAAAAAACCAGGATGTTCTAGTGACTTTTGCAGGAAAGAAAAAGCCCTATTGCAACAGGGAGCACACAGCATAAGAGCTGGGCTAGCAAACACAGCAATGTTCCATCACGTGCCCAAGGCAGGCAGGCTTGCTCCAGGTCACTCACCAAGGCAGCCCCTGTGCCTGTTCCTATGGAGAAGCAGCACAGAGCACAGCACTGTCCTCTCTCAGGCTGCTGGGTTTAAGGACTGTCCTTATGCACATCAAAGGACAAGATCTATTGGTGTCACAGAGCTGGCCTCTACTCCAGTGTGCATTTCAAGAGAGGGAACACCCCACGCTTTCCCACTCTTCTGCAAGAACAAGTATTTTCAAGTCCCTACTTGACTAGCTAAAAAAAAAAATGTTAAATCAATATCTGGCAGTGTTCAGACACAGTTTTGTGATCCACTGAGGACTCTTGATTTTTTTCATATCATTCCTGTTAACTCCATTTTCTCTGTGCCTAATACACTGGTACCTTTCTTTCCTGGAGCCTGTTCCCTTCATCATCTTTACAGCAGACAGAGAGACATTTAGGTCACTCCAGGTGAACTAGGGGTACCACACCCACTCCCTAGGTAACAACACAATAGTTGTTTCTCTTAGAAACACTGAGTTTATAAGAAAATATACAGGCACAATTTCAGGTATAGTAAAGATGAAAGGCATAACAAGAGAACACTCAAAGGACCCAGGAAAATGGAAGATGAGAGGATATTTCTCAGAGATAGGGAGGTAAATGAGCACTTTGCTTTCTATTTATATTTTGTTAGCCCTCTTTTCTCAGTTTATGGAACAATATTTGTCCATATTATGGTCCTTTTTTATTACATAATTAATACTACATATGCTACATTAATCTGCAATTGCTCTAAGAACATAGCAAAGATACTAATCAGCATTGTGCTCCCTTGTGCTCCTAACATTTTGGTTTGTGTTTAACCAGCTCCTTAGCTGGTAAGTGGACAGAGTAAGTTCCCCATCACTGCTCAAATAATAATGCTATACAACTATGTAAGAAGACACATGGCAATATCCAAGCACAGCAATGCTTTTACTATGAAAATCATTATCAGTAAAGGGACAAGCACAGCCCTTTTTCTGCAAAGCCTGAATAAATAAAGGAGCTTTGTCTAGGAAATTCAGAAGAGACTTGAAGGGAAATAAATTCTGCAGTTAATCATTCATCTTGGAGTGTCTGCTGAGCAGCTCTGCAGCCCACTCTAAAGCCTTTCAGCTGTGGCAATTATTACAGGGTGTTAGACCCAGGGGTCTGTACAGCTCTGGTTTTGCTGGTCATGTCCGTGGCTTGCACTGTTCAACTGAATTTTCCCCAGCACAGCTACACAGAGAAAGGCACTCAGGATTACCATGCCACAGCATGCATGCATATCCTGTCTATATCCCAATCTGTACATCTTCCTGTTTTTTCTCTTTCCACATCTAACTGTCTTCAGTGCCTAGCAAGACATTCCCCTTCAGGATATTGTCCTGAACAAGCAAAGATTAGCTATGGAAACTGCATGCATGATAAGGACACCATATAAATTAATATTATTCCAGCAACATTAACTTAATTATTTTGATAACATTGGAAAGGTTATGTCTCAACTTTTACAGAGACAAGCCCTGTATATTTTTAGAGGGCAAAACAACCAGAAATCTTTGGTCTGCTCTTCAATATAGTATATAAAAGGTTTATGGATTTCATCAAAACTGGTTAGTTTATTGTCTAGACCACAGATTATTTTTCATAAGATTTTTGTCATATCTGTGAGCTGTTTTGTAATGATGGATGAGACTACTGCCTTAAAATCATCATTTTCTGTAAGCAGGGAAACCCACTGAACCCTGTCAGATGGAATATCGCCTTCCCCCCTGGAGCCTTATAAACTAAGGGCATAATCTGTTCTCACATGGGTATACAGGAGTCCAGGACCAAACTACACTTAACTAAAGGGTTTTTATACAGGAATAGAATATGAATTATACAGCTATAATAGGAGTTTCAAAGTTTTGCTTGCATAAGCTGAAATTGTTACTGAAACATTATACCAACCACAGGCTTTGGCACTCAAATCAAAGTTGGTGATTTCAGCCCTTCTAAGGAATGCTGTTTCTAGAAACAGTGTCTGTCGTCATTAGTTTTGTTTTTTCATAAAATAGGAACAATGGATCATGTGAAGGCGTAAGTGTCAAGTAAAATCTATGCTCAGTTTACAAAGAAGCGGAATTGTGTCCTTTCTATAATTTCAGTCCAAATGTTAGAGCTTAGCAAGCCATACAGTCAATTATATGCACAGAAATAAATCACAGTTTCTACATGTATGGCTCTTGAAACACATTTTTCTTCAGGTATAATGACAAGGAGCACAAATATACAGGAGATTGGAAAACATGTAATCACTCTCTTCTGTAGAAAAATTAAAAACACTTATAGTAATGGACTAGGCATCAACCACTGCCAAAGGTATCAACAATTTTCACTTTTATCATTTATCACTTAGAAAAATCTGCTTGCTGCTTCTGTCTTACTCTACATGACTTCAGAGTTAAAAATTAAATATGCAGCTTCACATTTCATTTTTAACAGTTAATTGCTACATAAATACACAGCAAAAAGCAAAGCAAAGACACTTTATAAAACCAGAATGGTTCCAAAATATTCAGTTGCATCTTTATTTACATTTCTTATGCAGTAGATATATTTGAAAGACCTACTCTGAAGTGACTCTTTCTACAGTAAGGCAAAAAATTTAAACTCCTCATCATTTTGAAAGCAATAGAATTCACATTTATTGCTGTGCCATACCAAACTACAGCCCCACCTCTGGATAACAAAAGACTACAGGGTAGATGGACGCTTTAAGAGCCTTCCCTGGAGCCCTCCAGTGTGTACTGTGTTGTCTGTTTAGATTATAAACTCCTGAAAATGCCTGGACCTGAACATTTTTTCTGTGTTTTGTGCAGATCTACTTCTTATGGTGTTTAGAATGATCATCACGATTAATCCATAGATAAACTACCCTAAGGAAGCCAATGCTGCCTGCCCTGCAAGAGCACGGCCTCAGATGTGGCATAAATACCATTTGCTCTCCGTTATTTACAGCGCCTGTTATGGCTCTCCAGGGAGACATGAGTCCAACGCCCAAATTCATGGGTCATGCCGGGGAGGCAAGCACCAACTTTATTAGACTGTGAATTAGGCCACTGATCTGTAACACCCACAGAGCTTGCATGCTGATGAGATCTATATATATATATATATAGATCTCATCAGCAGACATCAGTAAACCCTTGCCAACTGTCCTGACCAAAGCCAGCCACAGAACAAGCCAGAACACTGCACTGCACAGCAGTGCTATCTCTCCCCTTGGTGAATCTGTAGAAAAACTGAGTCATGTCATACCAAGTTCAGCCCTTTCAATATTAAAAACCAAGATAGCGTAATGCATCTCAAATTATCTAATGACCACACACTAATGTGATTTTCCCTGTCTACTGCTTTCACAATAACTGAAGCAATAGTCACTTCAGCAATGGGAAAAAAAAAAGAAATAAAATAGCCAAACAACTAAAATATATCTAGGTCACTACCAACTAAAAGATTAACTTTATTCTTAGTATCTCAACCTTTTTTTTAGTTAATTTGATGGTATGAAATGACATTATTGACACATGGCCATCGTGCATACCCAGCCACATGTGCCTGTGGGCAGTGCATGGACGAATTGCATGGCCAGTGTTATAACACTCAGACACCAACTTACAACTAAGCCATAGGACTTTAGTGTAAGTTGATGGATGATTTTTGAAAGGTGAATGGCAGAGGTAAGTTTCCCCTTTTGCTAAATATATATGGTTCCTGTTCTTTGGTATTTATACTTCTGGAACATGACTTTCAAATAACTTCACCTGGGAAGCAGCAAATTAGCTCTGTCTGCTAACTGGCTGGAATAAACAATCCATCTGTAAAGCTTTCCTTGAGCAAGGGGTTTCTTTTCTGTTTGTGCTTAAAAGGAAATGGAAGCATAGAAAAAAAACAATCCAAAGGGGGAAGAGACCTGCCAAAGGAGATACAGATGTGTATTGTACTGACTGTTAGGGTACTAAATTCCTGGCAGGGCTCACATGGATGTCTTTCTCTGTGCTCTCTCTAGCACTAAATCTTATTTCCAATGTTTAAAAACAAGAATTGTAATATAATTTGTGAATAAAATCTCCTAAGAAACCCAGCAGAATTTTCCCTGGTGGTATTGCCCTGGCCATTCCACATATGACAACATACAGTTTGAATTAAAAATTAATGTCATGTATGAAAATAAAACTAAGTCTAATTCTCACCTGTATTGGGTTTGCATGGCAAGGTTTTGGTGTGTTACAGGGGTGGCTTCTGTGAGAAGCTAACAGGACCTTCCCCCATGTTCAGCAAAGCCAATGCCAGCCCCAGGAGAGACCCACTGCTGGCCAAGGCCAAGCCCTATCAGTCAGAGTCAACTCACCATATCACCCTGGTACCATTTACACACCCAGCAGTCTTTACTCATACATTACAGTAACAGTTACTTCAATCAGTACTGAATACCTAAGAAATCTATTTTTAAAAGTCTCTACAATACTTAGAAGGCTTAACATATCTGTTTTAGTAAATAAAAAAAAATAATAATTGCTGTTCTGAGTAGTAAAATCCACTCACATTACATTACACATATATAAACTTGCACAAAAGAAATTTTCAAGAGAGGAAGGGAGAATTTCTCTCCCGCTGCAGAGCTGTGAGTCATGAACACTTCCAATAGTCCACATTCAGTTGTTTAATCTCTTTTTCACAAAGGAACTAATTTCAGCCCAGAATTTAGACAGATGCTTAATGCCCTGTTAGGTTGTTCCAATACAGCTAGAAAAACAACTATTTACTCTGTGTCATGTTTGAGTTCCATAGTATTCATGTTCTAGAAAAAGATAATGAACTTCTAAACACTTTCCAGTAAATGTTACTATAATTTTAGGCCTTCCTCAACAGGAATATTCTACAAGCTCCAGATATGTCAACCAAAATTTTGTATTAAATTTTATTTTTCAACAATTTAAATCTACTGAACTAACACAGAATATTCCAGGTTAATAGTATGCCCTCTTTCACACTGAGCATGAACAGGTCAATACAGAAACTTCAAAGGCCATCTTGAAATTCTCTAGCATCAGCTAGTAAGAGCCATTCTTGGCCTTAAAATATGATGCCAAAACTGCTCGAAACAATAAGGATTCCTCAGGATCAATCAGGAATGTTATCTTATCTTTGGGATAAAGGAAGCATATAGACTCAGATGGAAGGAGGAACAAAACAATCTAATAAATGAAAAGGCATAGAGACAGGGACGCTGATTTCAGACAGTGTAACAGTTCCTATAGGACCAGTTCAGCTGCCTCCAAAAATGAAAGAGCTGGAACCCCCCTGCCTTCTACAGAGGTCCAGTTCAGCTCCTGACTCCTTCCCAAGTCAAGCAAGGTCTGTAGCTGATATATATTTACATCTGCCTACTCAGTGTATGAGTGTCAAGAGGTTCATTCCACAAAATTTCTTAAGAGCTATCAGACCTACCAATCACATTCCAAATTACTTCATGGAATGTGACAAAATCAAAAGAAAAGAGGAGGAAATAGATGAGTGATGCAAGACACTGCCACAGAGAATTGTCAGAATGCAACTGGGGATTTTTTTTCCAATTCTTTTAATTAGCCTCAACTTTACTACAGTTCAAATTAAAGTATCACCACAGGCTATTGATCCCAAGCAAAGCTCAGATTTCTAAAAAAAAACATTTTCATAAAACTACACATATAAAATACTTACTTAAACAACTACGGCATCTTGAAAGACAGTAATTGAGAATTACAAGTACCTGTTGTCCCCACGGGCAGGATCCTTGGGTTTAGTATCACTGTCATAAACAAAACGCTCTTGGGAGATGACTATGATGTTGTCTGTAGTTTCATTTCCCAAGATAGTGATAACAGGATAACCCATCTGTAGTGTCCACTGATCCATTACCTCTTGGATATTTACAGATTTTCCAACCCTTTTTAAAGCCTTGGAAAAAAAAGAAAAGTTTCAATACACTGAAGCAGTATCAATATGTAAAACCTTTTTTTTTTTTGTCCCAGGATCAAAACTGTTTTTGGAGGGTAAAATAACCATCACACATGTATGCAGATACACACACACACACTTACACCCAACACACAGACACTACATAATTGAACTTAAGGCTCTGTGTATCTTTAAAATAAATGTTGGGTAATCTTAACAGAGAGGAGAGTGACAGTCAGCAAGTCATGTTTTCCACATCATTCAAGTACTTCTGCTGAAACAGAAGAAATAACCTGCTTTACAGGATTTTTACAAGGGCCACAGAAATACAGGGTAGCTATTCTTAACCAGCTAAGGTAAAAAAAGACACAATGTTAGTTGATCTAGGCACTTAAAATAAGGCATATTTGAAGGGCCTTAATTTCTAAAAATATAGTGCTTCTCTGTTCTGAAAATCAAAATGACTAGTTATTTGAAAATACTGTCCCTTATATCCAAAGTGAGGCTATGTATACCAAGATATCCCCTGCTGCTTCATAAACTGCACCTGTTAGAACACATGGAGGACTAATGTGTTCATATTTGATTCCATATGTCAATAAAAATGCTGTTTTACAAGTGGATTTTTGTCTGAAACACAAAGAGATACTACAGCATCGTGGGAGATGAGTCTGCATATGAGGAGAAAGAGGCATCATTTGTTCTGCAGCGACAGACATGCTCCTAGCTGTCGAACAGTCCAAGATCACAGACTGAGCAATCTCTGATGAATACAAGCAGAAGATGTCTTCAGAACTGAAGCTGCAGTTGCACTGCCCTAGGAACAAAGGGGCTGGCAACAAATGCATTTACAACTGAGGCAAACAGAATTATTAGCTGCAACAGTAGATATAAGCATACAGTATAGCTACAGTGGTTATGGACCAGAATACAGTCTCATTTTTGTTCCACTTCATTAGCTGCAGATTCTGCTGTTCTTTCAAGACAACATTCATTCCTCTGACCTCCCATGGCCCAGAACTGTCCCCAAGGCTTTAACAGAGGCTGGAAAGAAAGATTTCTTGTGGTGACATTCAGCTACAGATTAAGACATAGATTTAAAAGCCTGACTGTATGTTACTTGTCTCAACTCTCATTAGCAGTCAGTACAGACATAGGACTTGGTTCAATTGCCCACATGTATGTGAATAATGACATTTGACCTTTACCAGCCACTTCAGAAGAGCAGAGATTTCCCCATATATCTGATGCTAAATTGGTTAGACACACATGAATGTCTTAAACATCCTACTGCACCTAATCTGGCACTAGTTGCCTATATTTGAACAATTATCTCAAGTCTCTAGACAACAGTCAGTGGTTCAGGTTTATTATAAAATAATCATGTAGTGGTTAGCCAACTGAATTACTTTCTAAGCTCTGCTGACTATATTGACTAGATTTCTGGGAGTCCAGTTGTTCCTGTTCACTAGTGTCAAATGACATGTCCTAAAACACTCAACACATTCTTTCAGAACCATTGTATCTACAACAGATGTGCTTCTCAGGTGGCAGCTGGAAGCCAGGTAGAATAAATTAAGGTAAAAGCTGTTAAAAGTCTGTGAATCAGCAACTGAAGACTCAGTGAGAAGAACAGGATCTCGGACATCTAGTTTACATGTATACACCTGCTTGTCTAGATGTCTTGACCTCCAGCTAAATCCTAGTTTTGGTGTCAACAGTTAAAACTAGATTGTCATGTTTTGTATGGCTTGAATTGGT
The DNA here is from genome assembly GCF_028551555.1 of Melozone crissalis. Lineage (NCBI taxonomy): Eukaryota > Metazoa > Chordata > Aves > Passeriformes > Passerellidae > Melozone > Melozone crissalis. The sequence continues at coordinate 28,132,355 of NW_026535782.1, read as the reverse complement.
ACCTGTGCCAAAACTCTCTGACTGTACTCCACATTGTCCTCCACTCAGTCTATTTCTGGGGAAGACTCAGACTAGGGGAGAAATTCAGGGACACTTTGTTCATCTTACAAATGATGAGCCATTGTGGAGCACTAGGCCAGATTCTAGAACTCAAGCCAAGCCTGGATATATAAGTCTCTACAGCATGCCAAATATTACAGTAAATAGTTCTCTGTTTACATCATACTTTGAAGCTTTAATATTTTTGTCCTTCATAAAAATCTTAACTCCATACAAAATCACAGACACGTGTGATGGAAATGCCAAAGCTCAGCACTTTCATGTGTTTCATACATTCTAACATAACAAAGAATAGAAATGCTGCAGATCTCATCTTTTTAATATGGTTTCCTAGTTTAACTCAAATGAAATTTCTTTGCATCAGTTTTGATATTTGCTCTGTGGTTTGAAGATCTCAGTATGCACTATTCACTCCTGATCTCACCAAGAAAAACACCATAGCAAATTCCTATTTCTCCCGCAGTGCAAGAGATTAAAGCATTTTACCTTTGACAATGTGTTCCAGAGATCATTTCTGGCTGCACTGCCATACTTGTGAATGGTTAAATAGTCCTACAGAAATAAAATAAAAATAAAAATCAGTATTAAAATACATAGGCCAAACAACTAGAGCTGTGCAACACTGCTATTAGGAGTTAAATCACATCAATGTTTGCATTTGTTAGAAATCTAGAAATACACAATATGTTTATCCTAAGGGAATAAATAAACAGTTTCTTAAGCTACTTTGCAATGCAAAAATTGTTGCTAAAAATTAAATGCTCTTCCTTTTCTGTGTAAGTCATTTTATAAGCTAAATATCTTTAATATATATAATATAAAGCTAAATATCTTTAATATATATCTTTAGAATACGTGTCTAATCTGGGGAAAGGTTCCTAGGTAATTTTCAGCAATGAAAGGAGAAGCTGCTAAAAGACAGTTCCAGTTGCTATTTTAGCTGGTCATTCTGCTTTGTCTAGTATCAAAAATTTGTGCACTTGGATGACAGTTGGATTAATTACAGAAGATTTAACTGAGCAATAGTCCATCTGAACTCAAAACTCTTATCTAGGGAGATCCTGGCCCCTCAGTGTCAAAACACATAATGCTGGCGGCTAGGGCTGCAACAGGTTATCACAAAGGCTCTCCACAACAGGGAGCAGTGGAGAACATATGACAGGAATCTGACTCCATGCTTGTGCACAGGAACTTACATGTGTGTTTTCAAGCCACCTGTGACTCAGAGCCTGAGGAGGTTCTAAACTGAATGCTTTCACTTATTCCACCACAGTTTCAATAGCTGAAGGTCCATTGTTCTCCCAAGAAAGATAATTCTCAGTAAGCTTCCATCATATTACAATAACTTCCAAAATTAATAGTTTAAGCATACTACCAGCTTGGGTCTAGGTCTTTCACGCATAAAATGCTTGCTTTTTAAAATGACTTCTGGAGAGACAACACTGTTGTTTCCCACTATCCCATGTCCCTTGATAACAGTTCATTCATTTACAAAAGTGAAATTCAGCAGTGATTATTTGAATAATATACATTTCAAGCATTTGATTGGGAGAATTAAGTGAAAAACACAGATCAGAGGTTGTACATCAACTGGCTCTCCTACAATTGAATTTCTACCATCTTCACTTTACACAATGGTAGAAGACAAACCCTAATTTACTGCACAATGATAAAACTAGGACAAATTTGCTGACTGTGTTATCTGTGCTTTGTGTGAAGTAAGATACTTTGGGAATAATTAGTATTTGGAAAGCAAATTTTCTGATACACAAATTGTAGCACCTGTGACAGATTTAGCTTTTGTCAGCCAACTTATAGTGAAACAAACAACAACTCCCATTTAATCACAGACTAAGAAGGCTAAATGAGAACACTGACTCTTTAAATGCAGTGCTGAGTCTTAACAATGTCATGAGACTAACTCAGAAAAAAGACAATATTATACAGGCTGCCCCTATAGCACACTGTGTTTCCATTTTGTCTAAAAATACAGAACCATTTAAGGCACAGTGAAACATTCAATAGCTTCCAAGGCTAAAAAAGCTGAATTGCAAATTAGAAAGCTAAAATGGGAATAAACAAAAGTGGGACAAGGTAAATAAATAACAACAGATATACAATCCACATTTTAAGCAATACTAGAAAATGCTGCATATATTGGTCCTTCAGAGAGATGCTGTTAGAATCATTACAGAGCAAAAAAAAATGGGTGGAATACTTGAGGACTTCATCCAGGCAATAATCCTGCTTACCACTCTACCATTAGACATTATATTTGACTTCTACATTTTGTGTTCAGAAAGACTGCAGAGTTTAAATGCTTCTTCCTTTTCTTTAGGGTTTGGTTTTGTTTGGTTTTTTTCCTCCCAACACATGGATTGGGCAGTTCAAATGTGGCTTGTCACTCAGTTAAAAATTTATTATCCTCCAATCTAACATGTTTAGCTCACAAAGAAAAACAAAAGCAATCCTAACCTTTACCATGAAATAAGAATACACAATAAGAAACACAATGTCTTGGTATGATCCTTGTACCATACAGCCTAATCATCAATTTTGTCATTATTTCATGAAAGTTTCATCAAGAGCATAAACACAACATAAAACTAGGAGTGTATCAAACATATGCACAAAAATCAGTCCTAAGTGACAGTGTGTATCAACACAGGCTTTCATTAGTAAACCGACATTGCAATCTCAAATCTGAGTGTGCTTTCGAAAGCCACAAGAGCATAAGGCTTCTGAAACAGGTCTCATCAAATATCCTCTTATTCATAGCCTCATATATATTTTTTTCAACAATAACCCGTAGAAAACACCTGAAAATAGTATAAAACTAGAAAAGCATACAGTGGTACCTCCCACAACTGCTCTTCCATCACCCAGCACTTCACAGAACCAGAAATCCTAAGCAGATAAGTATCCTTGCATTTAATAGTTATCTTCTGTGAATTCAGCTGGTTGCTTTCTGAACAAATCAGCATTTGCAATACCTTATGAAAAAGCATTTCTCACTTCAGTGATCTGTTCTGTGATACCTGTTCCAAATACCTGCCTGTCTGCTGGTTTCATCTGCTGCTTCCTACTTCTAGCATTAGAAGACACAGTGCATTACTGTTCCCCACTTCACTCTCCCCAAGCCACTCGTGTTTTTACAGATCTTTATGGAATGTGTACAGCCTTTATATTGAGAACTCTGCCAGACCCAACCACTCCCAGCTCTGCTGCAAAGTTATAGTGCCACCCGAGCTTCTGACTCCAAAGGTAGTTTGGATAGCTTCTGACCCTGCCTGAACTTTCATTACCAGATGATGAGTCTCACTTCCTCTTCCACTGACAGGCATTCAGCTTAAAAAGGAAAAGACATATCAGCATCAAATACACATCAGGAAATAGTAAAATAGGAGCCAAAGATCTATACATACCCTGCTTGTCTATTCTAAGGATGGAACAAGCAGGAATAGAATCCATTTTTCCTCCTGGGGACACATATCTAAGGCTTAAGCAGCTTGCAGAGGGGCAGAATACACGCTCTTATTCACTGTAATTCTCCAGGGCTGGATTATTAGCCACCCCTTTGCCTGTACATTTAGTAGAAAAACCAAAGCAAACAGAACAGAGATGCAAGCCACAGAACAGAAAAGGAGGATGACACTGAAAACACAGCTGTCTGAATCTAAGCTGTGCTCAGCACAGCTCCAAAGGAGGCAAAGTGACTTAAAGCCACTTATTCATAAACACATATGCCCAAAACCATCTGGCTGCAAGGCTGCTTCCCGTCATAAACTTGCAAGTCTACCACTGACAAAAGCTGTTCCATTGACTGCAGTATGCTGGAGCATGAAGATATGCATTAGCCACCTCCCTGTCAGCTATAGCCCTACAGTGTATGCGAGCACAAAGATGGCAGGCAAATCTCTTTAACAACTCAAAGACTCAAAGACTTCTACAACTCTTCCATTCTCCTTCACTGTAATGCTGCCTCTAAAGTTTTTCATTGTCATGAAGAAAGTAGGAAGAAGTCACAGACCCTAGGGCACTGTCACATAACATGAAAATTAATCAAAAACACATAACCAAACATAATTAGTTGGGTTTACATTTTCAGCACGCTTCCTCTTGTGATAGTCTTCCTCATATTTTCACTTTAAAACATGAAGCCACTCTTTGCCAAAAAAAAAAAAGGAATGTGATCCATTCACATCTATCAATAAAAAATTAATCAGACAATGCAGTTTTCTAACATGTTTTAGCAAGTCTTAACATTAAGGAAATAAATAAATAAATAAGCAACTAAGTATCCTGACTCTGTGATACCATGAAAACAAAGTCCATTTATTGCACAACCAAAGGATAAGATCCTTCCAAAAATCCCAACAGATTTAGACTACAGTATAATGTGTTATCAAACAGTAATCCTAACCCCCCCCAAAAAGAATTAAAAAGCTCAATGCTTTTGAAATTATTTCTTGTAAACTGGAGAAGATAGATTGAACAGTAGTAGGAACAGTGAAAAATGCTAAAATATTTTGAAAGATGGTTTCAGTAATGCTGTACTGATTAAGCTTTCAGATATTGAATGTATTAGATATTTTTAAGAAAAGGAGATTATTTAAAAGGGAAAAGTCTTTCATTTCTTTGCAATATTGCCTATTAAAAAAGCCTCTTGGTTGCAAAATAAATTAACTACCCCACTATCCAAACATGATAATGCTCACAACTAACAAAAGGCAGTGACTGATAAATACAAAACAGTTAATACCAAAAAGTTAAGCAAGTATAAAGGAGGAGTAAGTCTCCAAACATGTGCCTTAGTTTCAGGGGAGATTTTACATCTATAAACAGAAACCAAAATATCAGACCTAGGACTAAATTCCTTTCTCAGTTAATCTGCATGAAGCTGACTGCTCAGCTGAAGGAACAGCTCCAGACTCACATGAGTGATGCAGAGATCTGAAATAGATTGAGAAACTTCATTTTTCTCCTAAAGAAAACTGTAAAATTCCACTATATGAGGGAGGGAAATGTAGCAAACTATTTTCATCCCCAGTTCTTGTGGCTATTTTTCTCCTTTCCCAAGGCTCAGGTAACGCAGACCTGCCTCTACCTCCTGTTTTTTGTATTTCATTCCTACTCCTCAGTACACATCCTCCTCCCTTTGGCCTACAATATGTTCTTGTTCAGTGCTTTGATACATGACTGCTGTAAATCACTGAAGATTTAACACTACAAATAAAAACATTTACTTCAGGTAGAAGTCAGTCTCTAAGGCTCCAGGTATCAAATCCAGCATGTTTGTTTTCCTAGAAATTTATATACCTAACCTTAAGCCAACAGACACCATCTGACAGATGCTGACTCTGACTATAACATGACCCTTTTTCCTCCCTTCCTTCACACTGCTAAAATCAAATCTGCTATCACACATTATCTTAACATTGTCTAACATTCAAATAAAAAAGCTTGGGCCAGGATCAGAGTAGTGCACATGGCCGCAAAGGTGAGCAACAAACAAGAGGGAGTGAGAACCAGTGGTAAAGGACTACCAGCAAGATACAAAACTCTGAACATTCCCATAAGAGAGGAAGACTACTGAATAGGAAAGTTAAAATAGCCAACTACATTTGCAGTATTTTTCAGCTTTACAAGAGACTAATCCTGAAGAAACAGCCATAAGGAAGAGAAGTGATCACCCTCTCGGCTGGGCAGTCAGCCAAGCAACAAAGGAGTAGGTAAATTCACCTTACTGGTCATGGTCAACACTGTGTAAGGCAAATTAGTTGGGGGTTAACTCTATTTGTGTCAAGAATTAATTTGTACAGTGAGTCAAGCTGCAGAGGTACCTCCAAACTGAAAGAACAGCTGTTATCAGACCAGTTGTCAAAGCACTACTGCAATGCCAGCTAAGAAAAAAACTGGAAAACAGGTTTTTCCTGGACAAGTAAGCCAAACAACTGCTTCACTTTCAACATGGTCTTACTAGAAGTGTCCAAAACTGCTTTCAGGCAGTCTAGTAAGAAACTGCCAACATACAGAATATACTAGAGTCATAGAATACATTTTCATCATAGCTTCCACCAGAGGATCAAAAATGTTGATTTTCTTCCTATCCTCTAATCTATAATGGCATTAAAATGTTCTTCCTATGAAAACTGAAGTTACTCAAAAGCCAAGAATTTAACTAACTAAAAAACATTTCAACTCAAAATAACAAAAAGGCAGCATCAAAATTATATTGAAATAGCAAGCACATAAGGAATATAAGGTAATGTCTGCAGATAGCAGGCCTGACTATGTAGATAGCCCTTACCTAGTATTAAAATTATCACATCTGTTACAATCACAGCATAAAATGCATTCCTGTATCTGCCTTGAGCATCACAGTTTGATGATACTTTAGTGGTACAGCCAGACTAAGCAGGTCTCACAATCTTTGCTGTTCCTTGGAACCATGCCCCTGTTTCTGATGCTACTTTTCAGATTAGAACTCCAAAATGGCCTATATAGGAGTGAATCTAGCATTCCCCACCAAGGACGCCTTCCTTCCTTGATCAAGTTTACCAAGGAGGACTCCAAACTCCACAGGAATAAATGAAGTGGTGTTGGGGGGCCATGAATGGAGGAGAACAAGCAGCTGGAGGCAGCATTGAGGAAAACAGAACAGTGGTTTCCTAAGCCAGTGGCCTGTCCAAGTATGTGCCAAGTATTATGAAAGAGACTGGACAGAAAGATACACAGTGGTGATTTCAGAATATAGCTAAGAGAAATATTATCAGTGCATCACATTTAAGAGGAACAAAATTTCATTTTGAAGTGTATTTCTCTAAAAGTGATGCTCAAATGTCCTTTTCAAATGTTTAAGTAACAGTTGGTAGTGTCATTTCTCATCAATAAGCTAATTTTTATAGTGAATTAGTTAACCTTCATTAGAAATCATGTGTGGACGCTGCATTCAAAACTGAAGTAGACTAAACTCAGAAACTTAATAAAAACACTACAATCAGAAATCAAAGAAATCAAAGAAAGGAAATAACATTTAACTTCAGTTTTTAAAGTGTTCACATGGGGCTACCATGAGGTTCAACTAATCCAATTATAATTCCCACCCTCTGCAGCTTTGAATGAACTTTTGTATTACCCTGTTTAAAATGTCTACTACCAGGAGCTTCTTAGCCAGCTTCTAGTTCAAACTCACAAATAGGTAAAAAGAAGCTTAAAAAAAGCCCAAAAGGTGTGCAACATACTTCAAATCCATCATACAAAAGTTCACTTCAGCTGTGTTTTGCCTTCTCTTTGGGTCACTATTTCAGGGAACACATAAAATCCTAGGGAAGAAACTCAGTGGAATCCTATCACTGTACATCAGCTGAAATTCCAGCCCTTAATTTCCAAAAGGTGCATTTAGACTTTTTTCACGTACAACCATGATATCATGCTGACAAACCAGCAGCAAGTGGAAAATATCCAGTCAACATGTAATATCTACAATTAAATCATTATGTCTAAACAGCAAGCTATAACTACTAATCAGAAAGAGTGAAACTGGAACCACACATGGAAATAAATCTTAATTCTCTCTGGAGCCAACAATGCTGAATGGGCCACATAATTATAGCATTTTATTTTGTCCTTTTTCCTTTGTAATTCATGATACTCCCATTGATGCTAACAATAATCAGATCAGCAGAACTGACATTTCTGGCATTATAAGGGCCAAAGGGAGTTTTAGCATTGATTTTGTGGGAGAAAAATTAGGGCAATGTTGAGAATATCTCATCCATTGTATTAGAAGTATAACATTCATTTAGAGGATCCAGACAGGACCTGTGCCCTGTTATATGCAGGCTGAGATACAGGAGAAGCCAATAAAAGAAAGCAGGCAAGAGCCATCGTTAAGTCAATGGGATTGCTTTCTTTGCTCTACTCACTGCTGGTTGATAAGAAACCAGTATTATAAATTAGAAATAAGCCAACTAAAATCAACATGGCCCTTCATTTTCATTCCAACACAAGAAGAAAAACTTCAAGTGACTGTAAAGAGTTCAATTTTTCAATTAATAATCTTCTGTAGTGCAACTCCATGAACCCAATGTAAATGGGGCATCTGAAACTGAATAAAAATCTGTATTCCAGCAAATTTACAGCTACTTTAAAATATATCCTGCTTTGCTGAGAATCCTTGATAATATGAGAAATATTAAATTGAGAGGTTTATTTCCCTTGTAAAATTCAACTTCACCTTTTAGCTATGAATATGAAGAGGAGGGTGGTTCCATTTTGAAACACAGCAGCAGCAGTTGCAGTGTGGTGGCAAAGCAGTTTGTAAGTGAAGTCTAAAGGGAACAGTTAGAAGGATTGCAAAGTTAGTGCATGGCAGAGTCTGATGGTATCTGCTGTGCAGGGAGAAACCTGCTAGTATATGAAGCTTGGCTTTAAAGAAAAATGTATTTGATATATTATTTGGTAGCAGTACTAAAATACTGAGCTAAGGACAAATCCTACAGAATAAAGCACTCTCTGAAATCAAACTGCATACATTTGACTGAATTTGTACATTCATTTAATTCTGTCTTGTCTGGTTGTATAATACACTTTAACCTAAAACCACACATTGCTCAAAAATTATATTCTTAGTGCACACAAAAAAAAAAGATGGAAAGTTTTCCAGAGATATTTAGATGGCACATGCTAATAGTGACAGGTTGGCTGCTCATTCCTCTGCATTAATCTGAACTATGACCAAGAATTGCTAACCAGGCAAAATCTCTGCTGTACTTTTCTGTAATAATTTTCTCTATATAAACACCAGACTTGGAAAAAATTTATTGCTCCTTATTATGAAAAGGTGTCCATAAACCAATCAAGAAGACTTACTGCAAGCATGTCACCGTGTCTAGACCATAAGGACCTGCAACACTCGCACATTAACAGTGAATAACAGATAGAGAAGCAATGAGCAAATGTTTCTCATTTTGCAAAACACCTTTACACAATTCAGTACCTAGAGCTGCACCTTTTTTTGTCCAAAATATAGACACCTTAAAAATCATTAGCCTTTACATCTGGAGACATGTGTGTCAAGCTAGCCACAGTAACTTAGCTTTAAACACATGTAGGGGAAGGAAAAGGAAGAGGAAGGAGAAGAGAAAAAAGGGAGGAGGAAGAGAAGAAAGTGATGATAAAGAAGAGGAGAAAGTTTTCACAACAGCATGTTTTGTCCAGCATAGATTCAGGATATTTTTTTCTGAATGTCCTCCACTAGACTGAAGTAGATTGATCTATTTATTTAATTTCCAATATATATAACGTGTTAACTAGGAGTTCAATCCTGCTGTATTTGTTCTGAAAATATCCCCACTGACTTCTAAAGAGCTAATGGAAATTCTGATTGCATAAGAGCAGCAAAATCACGCACAAAATTATTCCCTTCCAGTGCCCTGTAAAATCCACTGAGCTGCCTCATAACAACAGAGGTAAGGCTGGCACTGAGCTGCTATCAGGAAAACAGTGTAATTCTATTCCAAAAGAAAACATTTTTGTAAATAGCTGCTGAGCCTGCTGACATTATCTGGAAATTCCTACCTATCACTCTTTCTCTTAATAATTCCTATAATAAAAATGAAAGAGAAAACAGTCATAACTGAATTTCATATGCAACAAAAAGAAGCTCACTGAAGGCACACCAAGTGAATAGCTATGCAGTATCTGTAACATGACTGACTCTAACATTGCCATAAAGGGCAATGCTGTTCCAAGAAAACAAACTTGGTTTATACACAGTGTGTATACTAATTTTTTCTTTTTGTAAAAGCTTTATCGGCACAGCAAATTAACATTTTATCCTAGCTGAAGAACACCATGACTTCCTCCTAATGCAGGCAATACCATCCATAACCTTGCTCTGAACCCAGGCACTAGGGACACTGCTGGCTTTTGAGGTTCAGCAGCAGCCACCCTCACCACATTTTATGTTCTTTGCTGGACCTACAATGTGCGCAAAGTGTAACTGTGTGAACTGAAATCCTGTCTTCAAAGAGTACATCTTAGACAGAATTCCTCTCCAAAATTTTAGTCAACACCAGAAAGTACTGAAAAATACCACTTCTTTTTTTTTTTTTTTTAATCAGCGTGTGCTTCCATCTGCTGACCCCATGCACTGGAGCACAGCTCTAAAGGTCAGATGGAAAATGATCTTGTTTCAGGAAAATGCTTTTTCCTAGCACTGATCACTTAGATATCCCAGCAGCAACAGAGACCCTCTCTCTCCCTGCACCGACCTCTCACAGCTGCTTACACTCAGAGGGAGACTCAGGCCCTGAAGCAGAAAGCAAAGAGCCCATGTCTCCCTTCTCCTGGCAACTCCCACAACTCGGGAAGAAAACTGTCTGATCCAAATGCTCCAGGAACATAAAGCAGAGCAGAAAGATGGAAAGGAGATAATATAACCTAACAGGAATATTCTGCTAATGCACCATTTCAGGAAAAAGCTCCCTTTGCAGAGCACCAACGTTATATGGGGCAAAAATCCACCAGCACACGTGATGTGTGGCTGCTAAAATTGTGGGTGCATTATGTTCAGCCTTGCCAATGTTCTGCTTTCAAAAAGGTAACAGTTAAACTGTAGAACTGTAGATAAACCAAATACCCTCACTGCGTCTGTAGATCAGCTTGTTGCATACCAGGACAGCACTGTGGTCTCATTTGTAGCAGAGCTGGACTCTGTGACTGATCCTGATGTGACATCTGTTCTGTATATCTCAAGTGGTTTATAGTGCTAAACATTTTAACAGAATATCTTCTTGGGTTTCAAAATAGATATCCAAATTTCATGGCTCTTTTTCATTTTACTCACATTGGTCCAATTTCCCTTCAGATGTACAGGCACACCATTCTCATTAATCTCTTTAAAGAAATATTAGTTGAATGATCAACATTTTCTGGAGGCTCACCTTGGTGTCTTCACAGGCAGAGCAGCTGCCACACAGCTGACAATGATGGCAGTAGAAGCTGTGCTTTGAACACATAAATTCTTCTGACCCCTAACTGCTAAGACTTGGGAGTTTTGCATACTTCACACCTATGTAAATTTTAACTTCAATTTCTCTGTGCCTAGATCTCCACCCTAGCACCATGCCTTTCTTCCCTATGAGGTTTCTGTCCTCTACATTAACTGTTGGTGATACACCCTGACACCACACTGGATGACATTTAAGAAAATTGAATGTAGCAATTAGGAACTGGGCTACAAAGCAAATGAGAAGCATATGAAACTACTGAACAAAAGAACAATTCAGTTAGCATGGTCCACCTTGTGAACTGAATCAGATATTGTCCCATGTAGAAAACACTGGGTACTTGCATAATTTAAAAAAGCGATAAAGGTGCACACACAGGAAAAAGTAAAAAAAGAATGGAAAAATAAAATTAACTTTAGCATTTCTCAAAAACTTTACATTTAAATTATGCAACTTCAAACACAATTTTCCTTTAAGCATTAGCATTTTGCTACACACACTATACTCAAATACCCTTGGAGTCAGAGGAAGAATTTCCATTTTTGGAGTGATACCCAAGTCTGGCCCTTACTATGCTATAAGTCTTTAACATTTTGAAAGGAAAAAAATGTTGCAACACAAAAACTTATGGAAGTTTCTTATGCAAGAAACAGACCTACTGTCTTTTACTGACCTGTGTAAGTCAAAGTCTATAGGAATTCAGTTCATAACGCTGAATTCATTTAACAAATGTAAACTAAAATCCAGAGTGATGTAAATTAGACGCAAAAGACATACTGAGGGGGGAAAAAAGGTGAAAGATGCTAACAATCTCACAGGACATGCACTGTGGAAAAAGTGATGTCAGCTCCTATGAGATTTCCCATGATTTCTGAAGTCCTCCCTTTAACATGCTCAAGTTCTTCATCTGACAATTCTCAAAAGGGACTGGTAACAACTACTTCAGACAGTTAATTGCCAGAACATCTATGGTGATACTTTGATGTTCACTAAGGTCATACACTCTGCTTTTCTAAACCAGAGGAGGTGGGTGCAGAATCAGCTGAAAAGTACTTTACTCAACATCTAGTAAATGCACCAGCTATAACACCAGAGGTACTGTAGATGTTAAGAGACTCCTCCTGGGTGGCAAAAAGTTACACCCTTTGACTGAGCAAAAGATTCCAGGTAGTTCCATGTGCACTGTTGATCTGCAGGTAGCATTGCAGTTTACTGCTTCACTGACCTTGATCCTAAGATGCCTGATTTTTTGTTTGTCTTTGTAGATTTTTTATGTTTTTACAGAAAAGTCTTGAAAAGAAGTCTCTAATGATGTCTCATTAAAGATAGCAAACAACTAACTGTAATGAATTGGTAATAAAGATATAATAAATAGGTATTATTTGGGTACACTGTTTAATACACTATGTAAAAAACAGATTATCATATAATACCATGGAAATAGATGAAAATATTCCATGCATGACTATTTCGTGCACATGGTAGGTGTCTAAAAAACAGGAAAAAGCAGTGTGGATGAAAGGAAGGTTACATAGCCAGCAATGTGATACTAGGAAGTGACTGAGATCTGAACCTTGCTGTATTTAATAGCCTGAACACCACACTTCCCCACACAGTTCCTGTGAAAGGCCAACTAATTTGTTCCAATACAGTGGCCATTCTACAGCACCAAAAGAGACAGTGTCTATCCAAAGCACTGTATGAAAATCCCTCCAAATGTACAATGTGAAGCCTAAAAAGTAGTTAATTTATCACAGAAGCAGAGATTCCTACAGTAACTAATTCAAACTGCTGATGATGCACTAAATCAGAGTGAATGATGAACACATACATAGCAGCAAGTGAAGTTCAAAAGGATACAGATCTATGTGATCAATGAGCTGTCACACAGCAAATGAAATGCAGTGTTGACAAACGTACAGTAATAGAGATGAAGCTCCAAAATAATCAAACAAAATATAAGAAAATAAACCAGTGCAGAAATATATCTCATTACAGCACTGGAAGTGCCTTTTAAAAAATATCTACCAAACATTCAAATCACTGGTACTTCTCTCTCTATTTAATTTGAAAAAAATAAAAACCAAGCACTGATTACTTGAAGAGATGCATTGTCGTAACGCAGTAAAATCTTCCCAAAAATGTAATCCAGTGACACCAGACATGTAAGAAACCATTTGTTTCAGGCACAGAGTTGGAACAACAACCTACAGAAGAAAATCTCACACAGACCTAGTATCGTATTGCACGTTACCACCCTGAGTGACGACTGAATGATAAAGCCTACTTCCTCTATCAATTTTTACAGATCAGAAACATAATCAGAACAAGTGGTGCTGACCAAGCCTCTTCATATACTAACCAACTTCTTACCTGATTAATAGCTTTTTGACTGAAAAGCAACACCATTTTGTAAGAAGCGTACTGGCATTCAGTGATGTGCACTTCTTGAATTTTCCTGGGGCATAAGAAACTACACATCATGAAAGATGCCAGAGCCTTTACAAAGACATAAATCACCTGCTGTGAGAAGGAAGGATTTATTAGACATTTTCTACAAAAATAATAGCTGTAACTTTCTCATATGCAAGTGTTACCAGCTGTGGCTACTACTGTCATTATTCAATTATTCATTACAGCCAATAGAAATATATTCTCTTTTGCTTTTGCCTACAGAGTGGTACAGTGAGAATTTTCTGTCTGTAACTAAATCTCCTGTTTGAAATGCCATATAATTCAAGACATCATATCTTTGAAGGGCTTTTCAAAAATCCTGCCTTCACTAGTCTCTTGGATGCAGCTTTATTGTATAATCAAATGCCCTTTCAAGTATATTTACCATCATAGGAACAGTCCAGTTATTTTTGACAGATATGAATCTCTACAAAGACATCTACACTGTAAAAATAAGCACTTCTACCAGAATTTTACTTCCTTTCAGACTCCTTAACAGAACAGTTTGCTAAACTGTTACAGATCACATGCACATTTGTACATTTCCATCAGATTATATTTATTGGTAAAAAATATCCACCAAAGAATCTCATTCTCCTCCATCAACTTTTCTCTGCTTTTTAATGCAATTGATTGTTTTCTTCGACAAATAAGGGATTGTTCACCCCCAGCCTGTCTCCACCTGCTATTTAAAAAGTCCACATGCCAAGTGAGTAAGAAAAAACAAGCAATTAACAAATAAGGTAGCAATCCTATTTGCTTCTTGTTCTAAACCTTATTTTTTCCTCTCCCTAACCCAAAGTTAAGTTACACCTTGTCTGTTGTAGTGTCTCCTATATTAAAGCCCTAATTCTTTAGCTCTTAATAATATGATGAATCATGCCTTGATTTGGATGAAACCACAAACAAATCCAACACAAATAAAGAACTACACATTTTTGTTTATGCTACTTTATAAGACCTCAGAATTACTCTTTTTTATCATCTGTTAAACACTTAAGGACATAGCTAACACATTAAAAAGAATCGAAATAATACTGGAAATCTAATAGAGTGGAGAGGTAACAATAGAGAAGGTTCCTGGAGTGTGTGGAAGTTAACTTCCAGACCGAGCCGCTGAGCAAGACAACTAAAAAAGCAGCCCCGCAGGAGCTCTTGTTTGTGAACAAAGACTGGTGGGTGACGTGATGATTGGAAGGCATCTTGGGCTCAGCAGTTATGAAATGACAGAGTTTGAGTTTTCAATTCTTGGAGAAATTAGGAGAGGGGTCAGCAGAACTTCTACCTTGGCCTGTTTATGACACTCTTTGAGAGAGCCCCTTGGGTTTTTGCCTGAAGAGCAAAGGAGTCCAGGAATGCTGAACATATTTAAGAAATCCTAAAGGTGCTGGAGCTGGCCATCCCCACATACTGAAAGACAAGCCAGAGGGGAAGAACATCAGCCTGGCTGCACAGAGAGCTTTGTCTGGAGCTCAGATAACAAAAACAAGTTTATGACCTTTGGAAGAAGGGGCAAGCAACTCAGGAGGACTACAAGGGCATTGTGAGGTTATGCAGGCAGAAAACCTGAAGAGTCAAAGCCAAAGTAGAACTTTATCTAGACACTGCTGTAAAACACATTAAAAATACGTTTCTATAAATACATTAGCAAGAGAAGGAGGGCTAAGAATCTCCATTCTTGGCAGAATATGGGGAATAACATTGTGACAAAGAATGAGGAAAAGGCTGGGGCACTTAATGCCTTCTTCGTCTCAGTCTTTCATAGTAAGACCAATTGTTCATTGGGTACCCAGCCCCCTGAGCTGGACAACAGAGACAGAGAGCAGAATTAAAGCACCAAACATCTGAGGGAAAATGGTTGGTAGTCTTTTACACCACTTAGATACACAGAAGTCTATTGGAAAGAACAGGATCCATCCAAGGGTCCAGAGGGAGCTGGCAGCAGTGCCCCACCAAGTCACTTTCCATCATTTACCAGTAGTTCTGGCTCACTGGGTAAATCCTAGATAACCAGAGGTGGGCAATGTGACACCCATTTACAAGAAAGGCTGGAAGGATGTTCTGAGGAATGACAGGCCCATCAGCCTGACCTCAGTGCCAGGGAAGGTCATGGAGCAGATTGTCTTGAGTGCCACCAAATGGCAGATGCAAGACAACCAGGGCATCAGGCCCAGCCAGCATGCTGTAAGAAAGGCCCTGTTTGACCTCCCTGACCCCTTCCTGTGACCTGCTTTGTGGATGAGGGAAGGCCGTGGATTTTGTCTACCTAAACTTACTAAAGCTTTTGACACCTTTTCCCACAGCATTCTCCTGGAAAAACTGGCTGGGTAGGTCTTTTAGAACTCAGTTACTCAGCAAGCCATTAGAATGACACAGGAGGAATGAACCATCAAGTGCATTTTTAGAATATTTGTTATCTGAAGAGATTTACAAATAGTAGTAGTATTCAATTTTGCTATTCTACAGAAATGACATTTAGTTGAATATTAGAGTTCCATGTTAAAACAGGATTCAAGGCAACATAATTCAAAAACCCAAATGATGGTACCAAGCTAAAGAGCTAAAATGCCTAAACCAGTGCATACCCCAGAAAGGGTAAATTAATCCTCCGGTTTCCCTTGTCATTAGCAAAGATATGGCCCCCGAAATATATAGTGCAGGAACAGTATTTTGTTAGATTTGCAAAATGCAAAAAATTAAATGACTGACAGATATTTCCCACTGTATAATTTGTAGCTTATGAAAAACTTATGAACTTCATGTTTTATTTTGTTCAGCTTGAAAACATACACATGGAAAATCTCTATCTGGATTTCAAACTGGAATCTATCTAAAATCTATCAGGATTTCAAACTGATTTTAGTTAAAATTATCATCTTCCTACTGAACTGATGACAAGACTTGTACTAGTCAGACTTTCACAGTTAGATTTTTCATAGACTTTCATTCGTAAACAGAATGGTTTCTATTCAGAGCCAAACTAGTGAAAAGCAGAAATAATAAGAAACCATTCAAATCAAAAACCAAAGCTCCATTACAACTTTATGGTAATTATGATTAATCCCTGCATAGCTATTCTTTGATCTGAGCTTTTTTCTCAGTCTATTTCAAGATAACTTGCACACTGTTATTTCTCAGGCAAATGTAGAAGAAAACAGGAAAACACAGTTTAAGATGTACACACTAAAACTTTTCCTTTCTAAAACCCTGAGTGACATACTCCACTGGGAAAAAGTGCTACTGAAATCTTCTATGAACGGATCTGTCCAAACAGAAGTTTCTGGCTGGAATATGGAGTTTGCTAGACTAAGGACAGAAGTCTTACTGTGTTAAATGACATGATGGTTTTACCCTTGACATACACAAGACTTTATGAAGGAAACTTCTGATTTAAAAAGTTCTCATCTCATCTGAACTGGTGTTAAAACTAATCAAATGATCAAGGTGGTCCTATGAGTAAGTTATGCTACAAACCCTGATTGTACTGTAAATTCTCCAAAAAGCTGCATTTCCTCAGCAAGTTTCCTTTCATTGCCTTTGCACAGAAAATATCTCTCTGACATGACCAATGCATTCATTTAATTTTTGGTTTATATTTTATCTTCCAATTTATTTTGGTTAGAGGTAGAATTATTCTGTTAAAAAATGACCTGATCCTAGATGTAGTTTATTTAAATTTCAAAATGAAAAGCTTACTAAGAACAGATAAGATTGATTACTCCTTCCAACTTAGCATAATTGTATTTCAGGTGAACATCAATTTACTTTAAAGGACACTTCTAAGTAGCAGGCTGTATCATACATAATTCATCAATCACAGCTGCCTGTAACATGATTTACTCAAGCAGATTTCAATGGAATAGAGGGAATTGCATTGTTTTTTATGCTTTGGCTTGTTTGTTTTTAAATAGTTTACGAAACACTCCTTTGTCCTGAATTATTGCTGAAAGGAGTTCATCCTTGGTAATCAGCATGTTGAATTTCTTTCTCTTTCCATAGAAATGTTACCTCTTTAAATTTCTTTCAAAAGACAGAGTGAGTTTTCAAAACATCGTTAAGGCAGAGAGCACTCCATGCTTATTGAAGGTAAAAATAAAGCTCAAGAATTTTGCTACGGAGGAAAGCATGGCAAAATATTTATCTGAAAAGCATTATTCATTTTAGGGCTGTTTATTTGCCAGCTGGCTTATATTGTTATTATTCGTTAGACCAGCAGTGAAACGCAGGTGAAGAGAAGTAGTTACTTCCTCAGCTAGTCCTTCACATATTTGTCATATGGATAAAGTGGCTTTTATGTGGCACTCTACACAAAACTGTGTACCAGTTGAAGTACAATCACTTCATACATCAAGAAATACAGGTGAAACTGCATCTTCAATCAAATTCAGCTTCAGGGACATGGTGGTACTTCAGATGGTCCTAAGGTAAAGAAACATTTCCAGAAATTGATGCAAATATAGCTTCAAAAGAAAAAAGAGGGAGCAAGAGAAACTGCTAGAAATACACATCTACAGAAAGATGGAAATGCCTTTACTTACTTGTAAGCCCATTTGAAACACAGAGTGACCCATAAAGCCAGCCAACATTCGAATCAGAGCTGCACCCTATGGGAAATAATAGAGAAATAAAGTTACCAGTTTTGAATTCCAATATAACACAATAAATACACTCAGAAGCAGGCATTTCCACCCAACACTCATATGCCTGAAACCTGTAACTTATACAATCTTTATTTCTGCTAGAATGAAAGAGAGAGAGAGGGAGAGAGAGAGAGAGAGAGAGAGATAAGATAATGCAAATGCTTACTAGGAAAAGTGAGGAGGCAAAGTGATAATAAGTGTTAATAAGTGATAATAAGCATTAATATCCTGCCCCATATGTTGAATAAGGCACAGGTCAAACAACACACTCTCCCTACTGCTGGAGCATGCCTGTGTCAGTTCCACTGGTGACTGACCCCAGCCCTTCTATGCACTCAACAGAAAGGCCCAGTTTTAACTGAGAGCAAATAAATAGTGTCAACTGCAAATTCTATCTCAGTGATTATCCACAATACTTTTATCTCCATTACACTATTGTACATCAGGATTCAGTGATACTACTTCCCTTTGTAACACCTTCAAGATCTGGGGACTAAAAGCAAATAATTTCCATTAGAATTTTATAAGATGTGGATATATATTTTTGACCTATTAATAGGTTATTTTCTAGACTATCGTGCAAAGATACTTGTACAGCACTCTTTCCCTACTTTTAGCAGTTCTTAGCCTCTTCCTCTTCAGGCAAAGCATAGAGATCTAAAAGACAAGTGATTCTAAATCCCAGTACTTACTGCAAGAAGCAGACAGATACTTGCAAGAGCAGCTTTTTATAACCATCCTTGTGTCTTCTCACACACTCTCAGAAACACAGTTGCTGTGTATTTTCCCTTTGCCCAAGTGCTCTATTTCAAGCAGAAATAACTTTGCAGATGTGATCATTTGGCTATAATATCTGATGTGACCATTTAGCTATAATATCCCACTTTACAATATCATTTCAAGGCAACCAGTCTTCCAATCCCAATATATAAATGTTTTACTTAGTACTGATCACCATACAAGAGGGAGGACACTTGTGATTGCAAATCCATGAATTAAAGGCTTTAAGAAAACATGATGCTAGAACTCAACCACCTCATCTAGAGATGAAGGTCCATAAATTAGGTTAACACTCAATCAGACAATAATAAAGAGATGAAGGTCCATAAATTAGGTTAACACTCAATCAGACAATAATAAAGAAAGAGGGAAGATTACATATATTCAAAAATCTACAGATTCTAAAGCCAAAATGACTTATATAAAATTTGTTCTGCAATAATTTAGTTATTTAGGCAAAAAACCCTATGGTTTTTCTTTCTATTTTAGAAAATTCAAGATCTGAATAATGTTTCAGAGTACTATCTAATGTGTCACAACTACTGTTTACTCTCACAGTGAAACTACACACCTCTTTACTAATTGGAAGATATCTAGTTTCATTTACTTGAATTTATCTAGCTTCAGCTTTCAAAACAAAACTATGTCTTTTCCTGCTAAATTAAAGTTCAGGATAGTCTGGAAATTTAACTTTTGTCCAATTTTTAGACCATTTTACACATGTTCCACTGATTTTTTTTTAATACAGTGAGTATTTTTAAATACTGAATGGATCTGTAATAAACAACACTTGAAATAATGACATAAATCAAAAATATTTGTAAATTATTAGTAAGTTGTAAGAAAACAAAGTCCTTCATATAGGCAGCAAAACCAAACACTATATAGGTTGCAGAGTAACTGAGCTGCTTTTAGGAATTGAATAGTGAATAAACCAAAACAGGATTTTTGTACTATTAACACTAGGGTATGTTATTATGGTGGTATATAATCTTACTGGAACACAAATCATGTCTGGAACACATTGCAGAATAGGAAGTAACACCTTTCAAAACAGATTATTACCTGTGCAGACAATACCATAGGTCAGGAAACATTATTGCCCTTATATTACTAGAGAAACAGATTGAGTGAAGTTCTCAGAGACATTTAAGTAGATAAACAGTAGATAAATCTGTTTAAGCAGATAAAGATTTTTTTAATCTCATAAATAGGTAAATCCTACTTATTCTGTAAGTAACTTGGTCAGGGCAATCCAAAACATCTGTAGCAGAAACAAAAAACCCATGAAACATACCAGACAAAATCCACAACAAAATGACATTTTTCCATTCATCGCACATCTTTTTTCCTACTCACTATTTAATATTCCAGGATGCCCTGGTTTCTTCCTCACAGTTAAACTTCACATAGTAATGAAAGACATATATAAGCACTTGACTCTACTGACTTCTGTAAAAAGTAAGCAAGCTAATAGAGTCCTTTTTTCTATCCAGAGACCAAGAACTATAATGTACATGTAAAGAAATTACAGAATTCTCCTCACAGGTAACATTTAGACACATGTTGGATGGCTGGTCATATTATACAGCAGACAAAATAAAACAGCAAGTAAAAACTGAATGGAGGCACAAACACAGGACTATTCTCTCAAGATAGACCTCTTTTCACAGCTACTTTAGAAGTACTTTCTACCAATTAATTACCTTCAGGAAACTCAGAAACCCTACTTAGAGCTTACAGAACAATAGGCTTGTCACAATTCTGCCATCTTCCCCACTCAGGGAAAGCAAATGCTTTCTCGACTTGTTTCAGGAAGGGAATGGATTCAAAAAAGCAAGGGAACCTTAAGAGGGGCAAAAGTGTCTTCGAGAGATGGGAGAAGAAACAAGAGCAAATGAAGCCCTTGGTGTGGAGAGCAAAGAAATGGGAGGAAACCATTCATTTCATCTTTCCTGAACTTTTGAGAGTAGGCAGAACAGAGAACCATAATACATTCATAAGAAGCACAGAAGCTCTCCAGACTTTCACAGCTCTGGAAAGCAGAGCAGGATAAGGCAGCAAACACTGGCACTCTGACTAGGGAGGAAGCAAAACAGGTTTGCAGGCAGAAGTACAAAAAGCAAGAGGTATAGAGAGTAACTGGCATAAAGAAGAGTGGCTTACTGAAAGGAGAAGCTTGGAAGATGACCCTAAACAGAGGGAGGTGGGAGGTGCAGAAGGTATGTGCAGTAAGTTCAGTTATAGGAAAAACAGAATACATAGATGGAGTGCCACACCTTCTAAAAGCTTCTTGACCTAGACCTAAACCTACAGAAAAATCCCAACAAATCTGTCCTGCTGGAGTTGATGCTCTTTGGAACCTATCAGCATCACTCTCTGAACACCCTGACATGCAAGGAGCCTGCTCCCCACTTGAATCTCAGAGCCACTTCTGTTTCGCCAACCTTTGTCCAATAGAGGACCAAACAACACAGGATGTCTTGAGAAGCGAACTTGCCTCTCCTGCTGGGCAGGATGACTGTTTATTGATGATTTAAGTGCTTTCCTCCAGGCAGTGGATGACTCAGTACCTTGTCAAGAGGTAAAGCACACTGGTTTAAGAGGTCTAGTGGAAAGCAATTCTTTCCTATTCAAAAAACGTACCTAGTTCCTGTCAGTGTAAAATCTGACTTGCCTTAAGCCATTGTACCCTATCTTAATTTGTCTACCCAGACAAATACACTAGTTATTCATCCAATGATTAATGGCACTACCTGGGTCTGGTGAAGCACTGCTCATTAGCAGATCTCACTAAGATTAATGCCAATATTCTGCAAATTAAAAGGAAACTGTGGCACACCCTAGTGAAATCACTTGCCAAAGATCACCCAGATCCTCATATAACCTATACGCTCCTTGTATAACCTATGATACAGCTGAAGCTTTCTCAGCCTCAGCATTGATATTCCACTGCTATAGGAAAGGAAAGTAGAACATGTTGGCTACTTCAAGGAAATTAGGTACATAGAGCCCTTTTTTGCAAAGTGCTCTTGGGAAAAGTCTCACTCATGGACAGTTAGCCAACACTGCCTGAAGGGATGAAAGTTTATGCACTTTCTTCCCCTGAAGAAACTTGGATACTCACAACCTGGTAAAGACAAGCTATAACCAAACTTAGAAGAATTCCTCTGTACGCAAACTGAACATGTCTTTGAAATCTAAAAAATGCAGAGCTGAGCTAAGGTATTCAGTCCAATTTTCTCCATGTAGCCTAATTCTCTCCATGCCAACACAAAATGATGTGATTTTATCCTTGATCCCAGATTAGTTTTAACTAATTTTTAAAGACCCACTTCTACATCTTGATCCTCTTATGTCGTTACAGATCACAATTACTGTAAGTCAATTTAATTCTACAACTTATTGAATATCTCAATTTTATTATACTTGAAATTCCTTAATTAATTGTTTCACTTGCAACTTGAATCTTGTAAAAGTTTTTTAATGCAAAAGATAGTACTGAATGGAATTTTATTTAACAAGAAACAAACTAAGTCTTATGCATGAACCCACAAGAACATGACTACTACTACTACTACAATACAGTACTGTGACAGAGCCACACAGGAAGTGATACACTTGATTCAATGCAGGTATTTGTAGCACCTGTGACTATAATCACTTTAGCTGTTTAGACTTCCCTTACAGTTGATGGGCTTTACGAGTCACCTCTGGATGCACTTTAGCTAATCTTAAAGTAAACCTCAGGTGGGGGGAATTGTACTCTAAAAGCACTCACCTCTTGTAATTCACTCCAAAAGCAGGCTTGAGTGACTAGCTCATATGTACACATCTGTGCCGCAGACATCTAAAGTGCAGTGAGATTCATTCAACTGCATTGTCCAAAAAGACCATACAGAGATTGATTCCCTGTTCTGGGGGAACTCCTGAATTGTGGAGGTACAAAACCAGTGTGATCCTTTCATACATGTAGTCAAATAACAAATATCATCTCTCGCTTTATTGTACACAACATACACTTTTGCTTAAGAAGACTAGCAAGGGTAGGTATTCAACAGAAAGCCCTGGAGAGAGGGCAGAGTGCCTCCTAGCTGAAGGTAGATGCTCTATCCTGAACAGAAAGCAAAGAAGAGCACTTGAAATAAAGAACTGGTGAAGCAGTTGCAGGGAAGGGAACAATAAAAAAATCAGCAAACCAGCACATAGGGTTATGCAGAAGGCAAGAGGCAGGGACAAGAGGCCAAATGTGAAGAGATACTAAGCTAGAAACTCCTTCAGCATTATTCTTTGAAGAACCAAAAATTATGTGATTATTTTAAAAAGTTCTCATGTGAGAAAAATGTCAGCAACACAAACCAGAAACCGTGAACTACCGCTGATTTTTCTTTGTAAGGGCAAAATAATTGATTGCTCTGAAAATGCATTAGAGTGGGGGAAGGAAAAGAGCTCATAATAGGATGACCTGGAAAACACACAGCTCTTCCATCCTTCTTTCCACAAAATTTTTCATTTTTTCCTTCAATATCAACTTCTATTTCTTTTTAGTTGTGCTTTTGTGTGCTTCATTGTTTTTGTTTTAACCATAGGATTGAGATTCATCTATCTGAGTGCAAATACCTACATTGTAGCTAAGTGGTGCTTACTCAGTTGTACACAGCTGAGGCAGCTGCCTAGACCTCCTTTAAAGGCAAAGGAGAGAGAAGCAAGAACTTCAGTTCATCCTGATTCATCCAAAGACATACAGCTAAAATAGGACAGATGAATTTCACCCTGAAGGTGCCTGTTAATCTTCACTGATGATACAGGGAGATGGGGGCTACTCAGTTGCAGGTGTCTACAGGGTGACCATCTCAAGTGAGATGACATCAATCTCTCTTAAGATATTTTACCCTGTAAATCACAAAACATTAAAAATCATGAAGAAGTTAACAGTGGGAAAACACCTCCTCGAGTTTGCGAGGGCCAATACAGCATCATGCAGGCTTCCCTTTCAATTATCGCATGTAACACCAAGTATCAATCATAGTAATTACACAGACCTCAATTTATCTCTTCTTCACTGAATGCCCACCTTGCCACCCTTCTTTAGGAATTAAAGCTGTTTGATTTAGTTCATAAAAATACATTTGTGACAAAAAAACTAAAATCAGGAAGAATCCTGTTAGAAAACCATCCCCATGGCATCCAAGGTGCAAGCAGGGAGTGAGATGCTGAGGAGGGGAACATTGGACTACCAGAAAAAATTACATGACTGAGGTTCTAAA
Source organism: Melozone crissalis (assembly GCF_028551555.1). NCBI lineage: Eukaryota > Metazoa > Chordata > Aves > Passeriformes > Passerellidae > Melozone > Melozone crissalis. The sequence continues at coordinate 28,108,139 of NW_026535782.1, read as the reverse complement.
CCAGAAATTTAATACATCAATTTTCCACAAAATCTCTACCCATCCATTTTGCTTCCTCTTCTCATTAAATAAACATAACCAAAAACTAAATACAGGTGATTTATTAACTTTCTTCTATTGTGCAGTAGTCAATTCAAAATCAGTCTTGATTAACATGTAATAACACCACCTGTTTTTCAAATTCAGTGGGACACAAACAGAAGACCTACAATTATTTTTCTGTGTGCTGATAAACCCGCAGTTCAGGATTAAGGTTACCTTCCCTCTAGCTAAGAGAAATAACTATAAATAACTATAACTAATTCTCTATAACTATAGAGAATGACTCTATGTTCTGCCTCAATTACACTAAATTTTATTCATACTGTTAGAGCTATTGTTATCAATAGTAAGTTCTTATAATCAGCTTCCTTTTCACTGATTAAGACTCAGACCACACACAGGCACACACAAAGGTATAATTCTTTCATAAAGACCTTCTGATTTAAGATGAGAATTAATATACAAAATTTCATGGCTAGTACTATATACCTGATATATACTAGTATTAGTGTTTTTTAATTAATCAGCCACAGTACACACACTTTAAATAGTTCTTTCCTTAAATGATTCACCCTGAGCTATAGGTGGTGTGACTTGTCAAAAACTTTTTTAAAATCCATTGTCTTCTTACTCTCCCCTCCAGAACTCCAGCTGGATAGTAAGAACAAATTCCCCTTTGCAGCAGTGATGACTAGTCAAGACCAACATATTAATCCATGTCCTCACTTATCTTACCCTTTATATGCTATAGAGTTCCCATTTCACTGGAAGACCAACTCACCAGCCTACAGCTCCCAAGCAATCCTCTGGCATGGCAACTATTTGTTAGGATGGTCTACATCCCACTGCCAGAAGTTCTGCAGCTCCATCTCTGGTTACCCTCAGAAGGTGCAAGTGGATGCCACTTAGATCTGCAGACTTTCTAACAACGAACAGTTCTTTTAGCTAGTGTTTCCCACACAGCTACCTCAAACTGGTGGTTTCTGCAACCTGTTACAAAGAATCAACGGAGCATGGGAATTAACCTGTTCTTCAGCAGGAAGATCCAGCACGAAAAATTCATTGCACTCCCCTGGTAGATCCTTAAAAATCTCAGTCTCCATTTTACACTTTGACCATCATATGGTCCCTCACTACATAAGCCAGAGCTTACAAACAGCTTTATAAACCTGCTGCATACAGTCAGTCAGGCCTACACTAGCACACCAGAATCACCTCAGAACACAGAAAAACTTCCAAATTTTGGCTAATGTGTTTACAGACGGAGACATATCTTCTCTTCATGAAATACACAAAGAAGAGTTTTCTTTTAGAACTGTGAATGTAATAGAAGCAGCATACAGGTTGTGTTTTTTTCTTTTAAATGTTGAACATATTTTTACAGTTCTCTGTCAAATAGAAGCCTAAGGATATCCACAATCAAATCAGCTTCTAAGTGAGTGAGTATCATTTCATTTCAGCTTAAATTTCTTAAATTCATACATTATTCTTTAGTTCTCAAAATCTGGGGCAATTCTGTGAGTCTAAGTTCATTTAAAATATTAGAAGAGCACATTACCAAGCACTTATACAAAGAATGCATATTTGCACTTTAATTTTGCAATGTGAACACTAGCCAACAAGTAATATCCAAGTCACATTTTTCAAAACAATCATTCTTTGTTGGTACTAAGCAACCACAGCTGGAAACCCCATGAAATTTAGCTTATTGGGAAAAAACACAGCATGAATTAAAGCAAAAGAATAATATACATCAAACACATAGCAAAAATGTGACATTTTAAAAAATACTTACTTTAAAAAAAAAAAAAAATTAAATGTGCTGCATCTTGGAGATATCTAACAGAAAAGAATTATGTTTTGACTAAGTCACACCCGTGGAATTTGCTCAAAGAAGAGCAGAGAGGTAGACAGAGGTACATGTATGTAAATGAATTATTTAAAAATTTGGTTAACTGATGTAGGTAGTGTAACGTGTCACACTACATGCAGTGCACTGAATTTACTGAATTCTCCTGTATGAACTGAACACTGGGTCCACTTTCAAACACAGGTATTGCATTTCAGCTGCATTTCCTTAAGCAAACACATTCACTGTATGCTCTCCTTTTTTTTATTTTCCCACAAAGGGAGAAGTTCAGCAATTCCTCAGCTCCCACTCAGAAGGTTATGCTGAAATGTATTTTACTTTCCTACCTTTATCACCTGAACAGTCTTTTATCTTATGTGGCCTTACTCTGACAATTATGGAACAAGAGTGTCCTATTCATGGCATCAGTTACAACATGATCCTGTTGCAGGCTCCAGAGAGATCTTTGCTAAAGCACTTGTATCAAGCTGTAACAGCAGAGATAATTGCAAAGGCTTCTCTGGAATTCTTCAGCTGTCTCTATCAAAACTATCTCATCTCTGAGAACTGCGTAAGTACCCACTGAGAAATTCTTTTCAGGGAATTAATTAGATTGTATCATGAGTCACCAACACTAAATTCCTCTTTCATTTTCAGAAACTGAGCACTGTAATACAACAGCGTAGCTATCTTCTGTATTCTCCAATGGCACCTCCAAATATTACAAGAAAAAATGAAGCTTAATGCAAGTGAATTTGATACATGCAAATGCTTCCTTATTCCATTAGGGTAACAGAACATACTTGTTTAAATGAGTAAACATGTGCTTATGATTTCCTCCCTGTGACAGAAATGTAAAATGTTTAACTTAATTCCAGAGGCTTTGTCTCTGGATAACCCACATAAAAGCCAAGGGAAGAAGTACAGAAGGAGATAGGTATATGCAGATCATGCAGCATACTGGTACCAAATGTCACAATATGAGACTATCCTGAAGGTCTTCACCCAGGCAATCATTCAGTGATGCACTGAAGTACCTTAAGCACACAAGCAACCCAAACAAATTCCACAGCCCTACACACATAAAGTTGAACATCTATGTCCTTGGCTGATTGTGGCACTCATTGGTTTCCCTGCACTCAGCAACACTTGTTAAACATTAAGGGACTATAAGGGATGAAACAAAACCATCTGTACTTGATTTTAATGATACAGACTAGAAAAAAAATCAGTCATTTAATTAATCTTCTTTACTTTTTAAAGCAACAGAATTTCCAATTGATATTTACTTATCAGGCAGTGCACACTCACAAATTAACATCTGTTTATATTCAGCAATAAAACCAGGATATGTTTTAATAAAAAAAATAAACTTAAATGGCTTTTAAAACTTCATTAATAGCATGGGTAAACCACTATTTTTCAAATCAGCAAGTATACCTGCAAACCTGTAATGTTTTTTTTAAATCCTCAAAGATGCATAAAAGCACCTTACAGAATGAATTTTACAGAATGAAAGGCCATTTATCTGATGCCAAAACATCACTGAAAAAGCAACATTATATTCAAGGAGAGCTTCTCACTTGGAAATCATAATCATTTTCTATTCTGACAAACACAGCTGTTCTAGGGCTGGATAATACCAAAATGGTCGGACAGTAATATGGCTTTGGCAAAATACTTGTCTTAGTCACAAATTTGATCACAAATTTTAGGAACATGACACAAATAAGAAAATTCAGGGGTATATGACCATAACTACTCATATTCTTCAGCTGGATATTGTCACATAATTTTCCTTGAATAATAAAATATTATCCATTGCCCAGAGAAAATGCTATCGTGACTCAACTTACAACAGGAGTTTTACTTGGCCTCAGCACCAAAATCCCTCTTACATGTTCTGACACCAGTGACAAGGACAAAGGAACATTACACTTTTTTATTAATTGCCTTTATATAAAAATCTTCAAGAAAAATTATAATTTTTAGTTCACTAAATACCACATAAGAATCTCAATCCATTTGCCTAAGACTGATTTGCAACTATCTATAACTAAACCTGCCATTCTAATTTCTCTTTTTTGATACCTTCTTTAAGCTCCATAAGTTATCCAGTCAAGATCAACATATATTTATCATATCTTTAAACATATCTTAAACATATCTTTAAAAAGAACAGCAACAACAACAAAACAGTGTTCCAGAGGTTTTTCTGAAGAGTCCCCTTTTGAATAGAAATCTTACAGGATCATATTTTGATCAAAATATTGACCATATTCTTATGTCAAGTTTTTTTTTTCCTTTTGTTCTATTTCACTAACTCAAATTTATTTTCTATTTCTAATTCTTACAATTTCTTCCAAGTTACTTTAACACATGTAACTTGCTCTTCTGTTTATTGATCTAAACCAGGACATGTATCAGCAAAATCAGCCCTTGTCTGTACATGGGCATTTTCTTTTGGACTCCTTCAGGGCAAAAAAAGAAAATACCTGTAACTTTCTGCTTTGCCCTTTGCTGAAAATGATCATTACAAAGCAGAAACAGAAAGGCAGAAAAGGGAAGCGCATGTCAAGTGCAAGTGCAACTACTTCCATGTACACCTGTCTTTATGAACACTATTTTAAGTCATGAAAACATCTGAGACACAGATGCACTATTTTGTTCCTTCTAATGGCTTTTGGGGAAGGAAGGACGGTAGGACGTGGTGTCTAGACCTACTGTCGCCATTTCTGCTTTGATAATCTCCTCCAGCCCTTAGGAGCTGCCATTTACCACAGCCTTTCCATGGGAAACAGGCAGAAGGCTTGGACCACAACAGGTTGTATCCTCCCGAAATCTCTGCCTTCATGGAGTGGTCTAGTCCAATGAGCTATTCTTTAAAATAAAATGCTTTTATTAACATTTGTGCTCCATCTTTATTATTTCCAGTCAAACCCATATGCAATTGTCCTGGCATGTGGAATACATAACATTCCTGAAGCACTGTCCATGTGTAGCTGCTTATATAGCACACACTGTAGTTTCCATGTTTCTTCTTCAGAAAATAATAACTAGAATACACTAACCAGTGTAAAGGGTTAAAGACCATTTGCTCCTGTTTGAGCCAGGATGGTAGGAAGATGAGTTAAGATAAGTATTTCAAGTATCTTGAAGCACCTGTCTGAATTTAAGCATTGGCAGCCACCAGCTAAACTGGGACAGCCTCCATACTTCAGGACAAGCACTCTCGGAGCTGCTCTGAACTTGAACCTGTTTGTTTCACTGACTGCATTTCAATGACTTTCATACAGGAAGCAGTAACAACCTACAGCCTTTTTATCTGAACAGAAAGACATTATTTTCATTACAAGATACCTCCTCTGTTACAATGCATTACGAACAAATGGCTCCTGAAAGCATCTTCTGCAATCTGGGCACTGACCTGTTGCACTCACAAGTCATGGAAGAAAAATCAGCATCACACAAATGTGCACCCTCTGGACTTAATGGCATCCACAGACAACAGTACAGCTAAAATAGGGAAAACCAAAAGCTTTTCCTTTGTACCGTGGCAAGTGAAGGGGTTCCAAAGCCATCTCTATTGTATTGTAGACTTTCAACTAGTCTGATATCACCTTATGCTACCAATTCAACTAAATAAAAAATAAAACCTATTGTACAATTTTTAGGGATTTATCTAGCATTTCTTTCATTGTTAATGAGCTACTCCCACTCTTTTGTCACATTCAGAGATGCACATCATCACAACTTCATTGCACTCATGAACTGGTTTTCTTATAAACTACTATTCCTGAACAGAATATGGGGTAGTGGTTTGGAGTTTTTGTTTTGGTTTGGTTTTATTTTGTTATTTCATTGTGATTGTGCTTCCCAGTGTCTGAGGAACAGAAGTAAAAAAATGAAGTTTTTAGAGAGCCTTTCCAGTGACTGTATTAGCCCTCCTGTTCTTCCACATTCTTGCAGAACATGCTACATTGTAAATTTTCAAAGAGAATTACACCCAAAAGGGTGAGCGAGCCACTGCTTTCAATTTCTTAAATTCTCCTTTGCCAGAATGCAGGGAAGCTGTGCATTTTTCTTTGTGTAAAGTTTTAGTTGAACTGATCTCCTAATGCAGAATGTTGCTTTTGAGGGGAAGCAGGAAGCATGGTTTCCCTTTATTACTATCAGAAATAAATCTTCCTTCTATCACCTGACACTGAAAGAAGAAAAAGGAAATTTTAAAGATGTGGAATAGAGTTAAAAAGGAAAAGGAAGTTATACATACAAGGGTTTAGGAAATAATTAATTGTTTGCATTATAAAGTCAGGGTCAGTAGCAGGTCTCACTGCTGAGGTTAATTTAGCTTACATGGAAGGAAAAAATGAATATTCTTCCCTATTCCAGTCATCCTCTTCCTTGTTTTGATTATTGTTTGTCACTTCCCAAGGCATATTCTTTTGGGGGTACTTCTATAGCTACACTCCATCATAATGGTCTTGCCTGCACTGATTGCTGCCAGAATCTCCAACCAGCACACTTCAAAGCGTGCAGCAGGCTGACTGAACTGACTTCAGATATCTGGCTCCCTAGATGTCCTTTCATCCCTTCTCTTGTCTGGCTGCAGCTGCTCATCTAGGGCTATGACTCCTTTAGTTCTGTCTGAGATGGCACTCCCTCAGGTTGCTCTGGCTCTGGCTGTTGCCTTTGAGATGCAGCTGCCTTGTTTCTCCATTTTATTAGAGTCGGTTTTTCCATGCTGACTGCTGCTCCTCGTGTTATTCTTGCTGCACTCTCTCCTCCTCTGATGCTGCAGCTCTCTCCAGGGCAATGATTCCTGCTGTCAGTTATTTCTGGTGTGGAAAGGCTGTCACGCTTTTTGCTTTGATTTAACAATTCTCAGTTCTACTCTTGTGTTCAACAGGCTATATTTTCTACTGCGCTTGGGATATAACCACTTTTCCCGTCATCGTGGGAGGACACTATCTCACTTCCAGCTGCACTGGGAAGACATATGCACTCTCTGATGCAACTTGAGAGCCTTGAATCATCTACCAGTACTGTTTATTAATGAACTATCACGACTTCTCATTTTTTCTCTACTTATTTGTGGCCCTAGTGGAGGATGACATGCTTCAATCTGAAGAATGACTAGCATGACGCTTTTCAAAGAGGCAAGCTTTACCCTCAACCATTTAAGTGGAAAAACATTGTGTGCTGCCAAGCTGTAGTGTCTGCTTCACTCTGCTTGTGGGATTACCTGAATGCCATGGGGTTTATGTCCTGGATTTCTTCACACATGCAATCACCAAGGATGAGAAAGTAGAAATGAAAAATATATTCAACTGTGAGGCAACTAAATAGCACATTTTCAATGGTCATTTCTGAAGTGTGCAGAAAAAGGCATGACTTTAGAATGACAGCTAAGTGTCTAGCAGAGATGGGTACTTTAATGGTGTCTGATTTATACCATATTGATGACAGTAAAGACAATGAAATAACAAGAATATTCTATGACTGTCATTTCACTGAACAAAACTTATATCAGAGAAATTTTCATCATTTCAATATCTTGTAGAAAATTGCGAAGAGAGAATAGAGATCACATGGGCAATCCAAGCACTCAGGGAGCACAAGATGGACATTTAAATAAAAAGTTAAAAGACAATGAAAAAAAGTCTAAAATGCAGGGAATGGATGCTGCACATAGTGGTAAACTCTTTAAAAATATTTTATTTAAGACAGTAGAAAAGTCCTCACTGATGGTCCTGACCCAAAGTTTAGTAGAGTCAAGAGAAAAAAATTTCTGACAGCCTAATGATTTACAGCAATTTAAAAATTCACTCAACCAAAGACAACCAAAAAGTCATCCCAGAAACACCATTAATAATTTTCCTCCAGCAGGGCTCGTTGTGTGTCAAGGGCTTTGTGGCACCTGAAAATATTTGAGCCCACACCTGACCAGGTGAGAGCCTTCAGTGTAATTTTACAGTTTGGATTTTACCGCCATACTATTCACCACAGCATTTACACTAGTAGACACTAGAGAGCTAGAGGAATAGGCTCTATTCTGGGTATCTAATAAATAAACTTATTTCCAAAGCTGATTTTCAGTGTAAGCAATGAATGCATGCATACAAGATTTTCTAGGAAAGAAACGATGTAAGATAAGTTAAATTTGCTCTAATTTATCCTCAGAAGGAACAGTGTAAGGTTTTTCAAGGAAGGTACTGAAAAGAACAGCTACAAAATAAGTCAGGAAAGTTTCTTCCTATTAAACAATAGGCATGTATGCTGTTAATGAAACTTTTATGCTTCCTATTATATAATTAAGCTTGTATCTTAAACCAAAAGGATAAACAGCTACAGAGAATAGCAGACAGACAAATTATCAGACAGGAAAAAAAAAGACCTCGTAGGTGAAAGAGTGGTTATTTTAATCTCCCCACCTATGAAAGTGTGTAAGTAAATACTGCTACTGCCATTTCCTAAGGTAGTTTGCTAGATTTGGTAACTGGGCTCAAAATTTACAGGATCATGCTCTGGTATGAACACATCCAATGTCACCTAAGGGGAACTGGCCACCAGAGCAGCTAAGTGGAGAGATGCTGCTGTATCCACTGGGCATGGCCACTGTTACTTAAAAAGGAACATTTACACAGGTAGATACAAGACAAATTTTGTACTGTAATCTCCACAAAAAACAGACTGATCCTATTAGCCTGCATAAAACAGCTGTCAGTATACAGATGTGTCCTATTGTCCTATTTGTCATTTCAATGTAAATGAAAATTACTCGATGGTTGCAGTGTTCATAAAATTGTCAGGTACTACAGTTAACTGTAAGATAGTGCTATTACTGTATAAATTAGCAAAAATAATTAGATTGAAATATGAAGATGCTCATGTAAGATAAGCCTCTGAACCTATCAAGGTCTAGCTATCACCAGAAAGCATATGATTGAAAGATTTAAACAATGGGAATATTCAGTATGTTAAAAGCTGCTGCCTGTTATAGCTTAATTGACCTAGAGCAATATTTTCCAACATACCTAAGGGATTTTTGAAAATGTTACTTGGGCTCTTGAGCAACTGCAGCACTTTAATATCTTGTCATAAGTAATTTGTGGTTTTATATTCCATCATAGGTACTTATTACATGGTCACATATACCCACACATACACACACACTGATTCGCCCATCCTTACAGACGTATGATCCTTTCATGGAAGAAGACCAAGGTGAAGTTATTGCAGTCTAGGAATAGTTTATGACTACAAGAGAGGATAACACCTCTTTTTCATCCCAGAATGAGCAGGTTTAGTCACCAAGTCAGTTCTATGCTGCTTTGCTACAGTCTCATGTTAGGCAGAAAATGATGCAGAAGAAAAGATAATTTGACACAAAGGTCACAGTCAAAAGACTCTTGCAACTGAATCATCATCAGAGAGCTCCTGTACAGTAAGGCTGCAGGCAGCAGCCACTGTGTCACACAGCAAACACATATGGCCATGATACACAATTTTATATGTCATAGCCTGTAGCAGAGAATAAGCAATATGGTATGGTGGGAAACACCAGCTTTCAGGCCATGTGCTAACAGCAAGCCCAGTCATGTTATGGAGGAGGGAAAACCCTCTCACTCCTGCACAGAAGCTGCTGAATCCAGAAACTGGCCAGAAGACTTCCAAATCATTGAAATGCAATTCAAAATTGATTGAATTTAATATCTGTTCTTTCACCAGACCAGAAGGCAGTTTCTCCACTCCCAGTGTTCAGCAATGACTTCAGAGTTTTCACTAGCTGACAGTAAAACTCTTATGCATAGAAAAAACTTTACATTTAGATTTAGCCCTTGGTAAATTTTCTAGAGAGTTTCAATAGGACAAAAACTACATATCCTTTTGCTTTTTAAAGCATCTAACACAATTCAGACCCTGTCAAAAAAAATACATAGTAATAAAAAGCCCTAAATCTTGTTAGTGAATTTTGACAGCCTCCCAAGTTTATTTATAGCATTTACTAACACTTGATATGTTGAATGTAATTGGCTATAATCACTTTAGAACATTCCAAATGCATTCCACACAGATTAGTTTCCCATAAATAGTTTAACAATGGTATTTCTTTTACAGGTGGAACATGATCTTCTTATAGCTCCTGACTTATCTGTATCATATAGATAAGCTTAGTTAGTCTCACCTTTTTATAGGCAATCCAGTCAAACACCCTGTCGATGTCTGAGGCTTGCTGCACTTCCTGGGATACTGGATGTGAACTGGCCAACCCATCCAGCAGCATCACTTCATGTAGGACATCTGTCAGAAATCTCTGCTTTTCCTGAAATACAGCATATGCAGTAGTATCACAGACAAATACATATTTACAGAAATTCAGAAATGATGCACAGTTGCCAGAGGCAGTTGGCTACCATTACAGTTGACTAAAATCAGACCTTCTGCTTTGAATGTAAACCACCATGACCTCCTACAGTCTTGAACAGGTATTTGGAATAGACTCAGACTTGCGATCCTTTGCTGCAGGGAAACTTGACTGAAATTAAAGAGCATTAAATGAATCAAAATGCATCCATATGTGCACACTGGAATTCTGATTATGATTATTCATACACACAAGGAGTGGGGAGAGAGGAAACTAGCAAAATCTTCAATCACAAAAATAGCTGTCCTTGAGCTCATTGCATATGCAGGGACAAAAATTTTTGACAAAGATGGGTAAATACAATTACTATTTTTTATTTAGTGAAGTTTAAGTTATTTGGCTCTTAGTGACAAGTTCACTTAGCAGATTAGTGTGGGACAGTACAATTAAGAGAGCTCACAGCAGTGTCACAGCAGATGCTTGCACTCTTTCATGACTCTAGTACAGAAATCCTTCCTCCTGAAGAGCTTGAGCCATCTACAGACTTTGTAACTTCCATCTGAAGAAAACCATTATCATGTCTCTTCACAAGTGGGAAAAGAGCTGCATGCAGTTTAAATGACATAGTCAAAGTCACAGCTACATCAGAGGCAGGTACAAACCCAAGCAACATCCAACACAAGCATTTGTTTGATTACCTTCTATAAATATGGATAGCAGAGGCATTTCAAAACGGCTGCCTATTTACTCTGGCAGCAACACTAATGAAATGTTCATGTATACTCTATGCATTGTGCTGCAGTCATTTGTACAGTACAACTAGATGGGGCTTTTTCAGCTGAGAAATTACATGCCCTCCTCATATTGCATTCACATAGATGTCTTTTATCCAAAAAACTTTGTCAGGAAAGAAGAGCTTTATTTACTTGCTTTTTCAAGTCACAAATAAATGCAAAGAATGAATTAAAAATTATATAAGGATTAAATAAGCTTTTTCACCTGAAATGGCATATCTCAAACTTTATCTAAATTATAACAATTCCTGAATCAATGTCAACCTACAGCCATGATATAAAGAAACTGGGGAATGCAGCATTTTTCAAATGCCACCTTGATGTCATTAGGTAAAATACACACACAATTGCATAATAAATTCTATGTTTAATTTCTTGGGTGGCAAGGTTTTGGTATCAATGTGTTACTTTAAATTATTTTTATAAGACAGCTGAAAAACTCTCCCAGTGTGGATCTATCTAGAAATAAACCTTTATGTTAAAATTCATTAGAGCACAAGAAATGTACCTTGAGCTGACTGCATATCCAGGCAATTAAAAACACAGGGTGCAGGAAAGCCAATTACCTACACACTCTTAGTGTTCTCATCTGGCTGCATGAGGTAAGGTTTGTAAAACAAAAACTAATGTCTTTTTCATATCATTGTTAATTTTCTTAGGCATAAGCAGTTAGTAACTGTCCTTTTTTAATGGGAAAAAAAAGTGTAGAGAAACAATTATAATGACAGTTCTACTCTGGAGGAAATTGCTGAGGTGTAAAAATTGTAGATATTTTTGTTACACTTCACTCACATTCTTTATCAGTCAGTTACAAAGCCCCAGTTTCATCAAATGTATGATATGTAACAGATACAGGTGGAACACACCTGTCTCCAAATTCAGGTTTGGATCCCAAAAGACAAACAATTGTGTGAGTAGATTGTTACTGTTTGGAATTAACTCATTAAAAGGACCTTGGATAATCACAAATTAATATCTTAAATACAGAACCAGAATCAAGAAAATCAGCACATGACAAACAAAGCGAAGATGCAAGAAAAAAACTATGCATTTGAAAAGAACAGGATACATTTTGGTTTTCTCTTTGTTTCTTTGGTTATGTCCTGAAGGACTGAAAAGGAGAACTTCAGATTCATGACCATTCATTCAAGTTACGTAGCTGAAAAAAATTCCTTGAAATTCACAGCGAACTGTCACACTGCGATACAAATGGAATAGTTAGTATGCCTCCGAAAATGCAAACCTACAGTTTACTCAGAATTAAGAAGGCTTTTGACCTATAAAGCTAAATTTCTTGAACTAAAACGATTTCCACAACATTCCCAGCCCTTCCCTTTAGAATAAAGCCCCTGAGAGCAGACTGGAGAAGCAGACTCCCAGGAGGCACAGACAGACTGCTGGTTGACAAGGGACCTACACCTTGAACAGGTAACAAGCAGCAAACGTGCAGAAAGAAACTGAAACTGCCTTAATTATGTTGACAAAACACTACTTAAGCTCTTGAAGTCCTAATATCACATTAAGGGGAAAAGGTCAATATGCGTGACCAAACTGCTTATACAGATGGAAGAAGGGCTTCTATTCCCTAGTTATTTTACCCTGTGCATACAGTGGAATTGATCTGTTCTAACTGACACCTACAGAAGTAAAGAAACACTCATGACAGAAATGGTAAAGGAAATCAATCTTGGAATGTGTTTAATGAGACCAGCAAGCCGGCAACATGATAGGTGTCAGGTTTGCAGCTACACATTGAAACAATGACAAAATGCTGTTAAAGATGACCCTTCCCTGAGGGAGTTCAACTGCCAGAAAAAAGGCGAAGACTGTGATCCAGCTGTGAGGAAAAGAGGGCTTCAGGGGAGTCCTGCAGCCTTGCTTGGGAAGTGTCAGTAGCCACATGCAAGTGCCACGCGAACATAGGGCCAGGGCTCTGAGCAGGAAGGATATCACAGCAGCACAAGGTGAGTCTGAAATAAGGACAGAGCTGCTCCCACACAAATTTGTGTCTCACTTTAAAGACAAAGAGGAAGCTCCTCCACTCCCTGTCTTCCTATTGCGCACTTGGAATCCCAACTCTCCATCTCTTCTCCTCAGAGCTTTTCTTGAACTGTGTATAGTCAAAGTCTGAGACACCAGACCTTTGTTGAAAATAAAACATATGACAATCATATCTGGTGGTTCTCTTTCTTATTCTTTAGAATGCTTCCAGGTGCAGGGACTGAAGTGCTGTTATCAGATGAACATGTCTTTAAAATATCTACATTTTCTGACTATTCCCAAACATCTGTGGTCACTAGACTCAAGTATTTGTCTATTCATAGGAATGATTTCTTTCAGTCTTCACCAGTAAGACCTTCTCTGCTTTGCACAAGATTTCCATGAAAGACTTGTCCTTTTTCTGTGCTGTCCCCTCCCTAGCCAACACTCAAATTCACCTTGTTCTGAGATAGTGGCCACTCTTCATGTATAAATGTCCTGTACCTCCAAGAAGCATTTACCTTCAAGAAAAATGTATTGTGTATAACAGGGTAACAATGATGTAATGGAGAGAGGTTGCGGCTGGTGATTTTACAATATCATATTGAGGTATAATGTAAGAGCAAAAGCATGACAATAATGTAATACTTAAAGACAGTCACGTAATTTTTAATTTCTAAAAATTAATATGAAATACTAAGGAAAAGAACTAAAATGAAAGAAAAAAAAAAAGGAATTAAAGAAGCACCATAATGAAAGCCCAAACTGATAATTAGTACGCAAAAGAGATCAAAGGCCTCAATATTAAAGGCATTGCCTTTGTTCTGGGACAGCCATTTGAACACTTTATGGACTGCGAAATCTACATGAATAAAGCTTAACATTGGTGTGCAAATCTGAAAATGACCTTGCTGACAAATTTTCTGAAAATATCATCTCCACAAGAGCTTTAGTAGCCACCAAGAATACAAAGAAGATAAGTGATCTTTCATGCCTAAGAGAACAAGCATTTGCAAGACACAAATATTTGGGTTTACGTGGAAAGTGCACCCTAGGGAAAAAGAAACAGGGGCAAATTTTTAAAGCAACCAAAGAACACCAGCATATAGACTACCAGCAGTTGAGTTCTAACAAAATGTATTACAGGATGAAGCTTAAAAAACAGAGGAATATAATCTATGAGGAAATCTAAGGTTTGGTAAAATACATTAGGGCCAGGTAAGATCCACTGAGAGCCAAAATCAAGTTCTTTCTGTCTACATGCTTACAAATCCTAAGTTGTCATAGCACAGGAAGTCTCCTGAGTACCTGCAAATGACAGCAATGTTTCCTTCTTGCTTTCCAATAGTAATCTTTTGTAAATACCTTGAGCAATTGAAAAACTGGGGTTTTTTTAAGTTTGCATCTCTGATGTGTGCCTCAATTATGTGTATAATTTACTGAAGGAGGTCTGGAACACATTCTACATTGATCACCTGTAAACATGTCACAGTTCCATATCTACCTTCATAACCTTCTTTTCTGCATTTCCTATCAAACATCTTGCAAAATTTATTGAGAAATTTTCACGCTGACTGACAAAAAGGCCTATTTCATTCTCCAAGATCATGTTTTGCCACCATATATGTAGTAGCCTTCACTGAAATAGAGTCATTAAGCAAACAGATGAACAGAGTTTTCCTCATGCATTTGTCTTTAGAGCATTTTAAAATATTAGGCAACAAAGTATGAAGCTTATCCTCTAATTCAAACACCACAGAGGAAATTTGTAAAGGAAAATCACCTCAATTCAAGAAACAGTAAATAATGCTTAAATGAAAAGTGGCTTTATGATGTAGTTGGCATACTGAGTCAACTTGCAGCAACTACTGTCAGAGGCTACCATTCATGAAAATACTTTTCAGGTATTGCACACCTAGACTGTGCTTCAATCTGAAAGTGATGAGATTCAACAAGTTAAGTCCTGAAGGAAGCAAAGATGTTATGCAGACACACCAAAAATTACTCACCAGTTTGTGCTCCAAGTAGCTGCACACTGCCACAAATTTAAAATTAAGTGGTAGCACATTCAGGATTGCTGAAAATTTGAGAATCGGTCTTTCAGTTAAGAATGCCCTCAAAAATACAACTGAACTTTTCTACTGAATTTCCCATATCAACCATACTTTCTGATGAAGTGCATATTCTTGTTTCAGCAGGGAAACCCTGTAATGAGTCCTTGCTTTGAGGCAAAAGTTGCTGCAAAGTTTCTCATCTTTACTGAAGATGAAGTGTCTACTGATTCAAAATTATGTGAAATTCAGACAGCTGAGTGAAGTTTTTTTCTGAAATGAAAGCTTCATCTAAACCCTGAACTCAGAAGGTTTGAACTCACATTACTCCAAAGCTCCCATCATAATGTCATTTAAACTGCTGTCTCAAGATGAGCAGAAAATGACACGAAGCTAGGAGAGAGACTGACATGCTCCAAACCCCTACTTAATCTCCTGAATAAATGTTTCATCTAAATGTTGATCTTCACTTATGTCTGATCTCTAACTGTTAAGAGTTAACTACTTAAAGAATTCCCTATATTAAACTACTTTGCCAGAGCATTAAAAAAATGCAAACCTGTCTTTAGGAAGTAAACATGGAAATGGAAATTCTTTTCTTAGTTATAAGCAAAATTTAGTATAAGGATTTCTTACCTGGTATGCTTAAAAAGGGCTAGTAATTAGGAATCAGATCATGCACCTTACCTTTACAATCTCTTTTTTTCCCGCCAAAGTCAATTATACATGAGATTCTAGTTAATTTTACACTGAAAGCTTCCCCCGTAGTCAAGTAAAAACAAAAAATCATACAAGGATTGACTTCACTGAGCAGTTACTGGAGGAAAAACACTCCATGTGGTATTAATTAAAGCCTTACTTTACACCAGCATGGGGAGCCTTTAACCAAAAAAAGAAAAGATGAAAGTAGTTTTAAAAAACGAGAGGCTGAATCCTTCTCCCTTAATGCTGAGCCAGCATGATATTTATGTTGGGTTAGAAGGATCAAGCAGGCTATAGCTCAGGTCTGAAATGCCAAAATAATAATGAAATAAATCAAAAAGGTCCATATCTTAAGTCTACTTCAAAACTTGTAATGATTTTCTGGGTTTTCTATGAATCCAACAATGGCTTAGAAATTTCTACTGATGGAGGCAAATGCATTAGGAGGCATGTGAGACAAAGCACTTTAAAGATATGCATGTGTCCAGTGGCTGAATTCACTCATTATTCCAACCAAGCCAATGAGAAAGACGGGCAATTAAGATCATTTATCTATTTCTTACTTATTATGATAGAGACACGTTGATACACAACCTCATTATTACTTTCAGCTGTCTCTAGTAATAGCAGGATTGTCCAGACTGTGGAACCTAGTAGTGTAAGGGAAGCACAGCTCACTTAAGGAAGGAGGAAAGATACCCTTCTATACAGGTTAAAAGTTTTCAATTTAATAAGAAAAACTAATTTAAAATTTCATTTTTAAGAAAAATTCTGGCAGATATGACCATCCTTAATTATAAAAGTAGTAAGCAAATAAGAAAGTAGAAAATCCTATCCCAAGGCAATGGGATCAAGAATGGATCAAGAAGACATAGGATCCAAAGCTATTGCTGGTATGCTACACCTTGACTCAGCCAGTGAAGTTGTCAGCAAAGCTAACTTTTATATAATAAAAAAAGGGAGAAGGCAGCTGTGAAATGCTTTCTCAGCACCAAGTCAGGCACTGACTGCTAAAGTATTTGATGCTCATTTGATGGATGCATGGTCAAATTACATGCCAGTAATTCCTGCTGTCATAGTCCTCAAAATCTAACCCAGTACCAGAGACATTCAAGGACAAACATGATGGTTCCTTCTACCAGAAAATATGGAGGGAAAAGATCAGCCAATAAATTTCTGGATCTGCAAGCCTCAGCTGAATTCCTTCCTTTACAAAGCCACATGCAAAGGACTTCAGGATATGAGAGAAACAAGCCAAGAGAAAGATGGAATATACAGCTGCAAACAGGCCTCTGAGAGGAGGAAGGAGAGCATGGTAGATGAGAAAAGACAGAGCGCTGAAGTGGAAATTACCATCATGGAGTTTTCCACTGTAATTTTCTCTGATTCTAAAACCAGCAAAGGCCCCTTCCACAGAAGTGAGATTACCTTGTATTGGTCATAAGATCTTACAGCTCAAGAACTCACATCCAGCTGTGGTTGCTTTTTGATGACACGGAGAAACAGCCATAGAGGAAGCCTCTAAAACAGAAATCTTGCCTTTTTCTAAATCATGAAATAGCAACAGCCAGGGAATTCACATGCAGATGACTATTCTGAGCACACATGATCAAGCAAAATTTCCCGATCTCAGAGGAACACTTTGCAAACACAGCTTTCTTTTTAAAATCATCCTGACAACATAGAAACAACTGTTTAAAGTTCCCAGACCTTTAAGAATGAAATCTAGCAGTAAGAATTTGAGGCATTTCAGAATTAGAATTTAAAAAAACTCCTCATTTGGGAGACAGGCAAGGCAAGAGGATGAAATGGGAAGAATGGTGAATTCCTTCCCATGGCAAATGTCTAATCACTGTATAGCAGAGAGAGCTTTCCTGCAAAATTAAACATAGCTTCATCTTCACAAGGTAAAAAGTAACATGCAGGGCCTTCTTTTTTTAGCTAAAGGAAGGAAATGAGAAACTCTAGCTTTAATCTGAAGCGACTTAGCTTTGGAAAAGGATATTAAGACACTGAGATAACGATTAAGAATCTCAGCACAGAAAGCTCATCTTCCTGTTTTAAAACCAGCAAAACTTCATTCCCTTCCTTGGGAAAGTTCTGATGTATTTTACATTAATTGCAATGGATAATGGACACTTCCATCAGAATGCCTCTTCATGCTCTTTTTCACCCAAAATTTTAATCACAGAATAATCTGAGCCGAAAGGGACCCACAAGGATCACCGAGTCCAAGTCCTGGCTCTGGAGAGGACCATCACTAAGAGTCACACCATGTGTCCAAGAGCACTGTCCAAACACTGCTTCAACTCAGTTGGACTTGGTGCTGTGACCACTTCCCTGGGGAGCCTGTTCCAGTGCCCAGCCACCCTCTGGATGAAGAACCTTTTCCTAAGAGCTAACTTCAACCTCCCCAGATATCTTCAGGCCACTCCCTCAGGTCATCAGGCATTACAGATCAGTGCCTGCCCTTCCTCTTCCCCTCATGAGGAAGTGGTAGATTGCCATGAGGTCCCCTCAGTCTGCTCTCCTCTGGGCTGAACAGACCAAGTGACCTCAGCTAGAGGATCCAGGACATAAGGACAGCAAGGGTTTAATAAGGACTGGATTTCCTTTCTCATTAAGATTATGCAAGCATGATGAAGTATGGCAGTAGATGCCTTCTGGACAACACAAGAAATTCCTGACATGCTGGAATGCTCAATAAAGTGTTACAGCTCCATGGTAGTTGGCACTGTTATCCATTCATCTTTCCTATTGTAAAATAGTCTAGAAGACAATTAAAGAAAAACTGATAAAATGAAAAATGGCAGGGGGAAGAAATATTTAAGAAAGCTAAAGAACCTGGAGAAGAAGGAAAAGCCAAGACATAGGTTTCAGACAAGAATCATAGATCCCTGTTTTGTGCAGAACTGGGTGCCTTTGGTTTGTATTGGTATGAACATGCCTAAAAGACAGCTCTTCTCAAGAGTCTCAGGTTCAGCCACACCAAGGCTGTGAATGCCTGATAAGATGGAAACTGAAAAATGCTCAGCTCTGCTAAAAGAGAAACATTTTCAGAGAAGTCATATCAAAACTTTAGTGGTTTATAAGCCTTAATGGTGAAAGCTTACATTCCTGTAGCCTATAAATATCAACAACTTAGAGAGGAAGCTGCGGATAGATACCATTTTTTCAGGTGTATCCATTGCCCAAGTTGCATTTCCAGACAAAAGTGCTTTTTCTGGAATGGACTACCAGTCTTCTGCTTCTACAATTATCCAAAAAAGAATGTGACAAAAAGTCTTTAGTAAGCTAAAAATAAGCTGATTTTGACATTTTAATCCATGGGCATCTTGAGCAAACCTTCAAGGTTAACATTTCAAAATTATGAGGGAAATAAGTTAGCTATCTAACTTTCCCAATTCTTTAGAAATAAAGAGGATTTTAGTTTATCACTGTTTTCCTGACACAAAGAGCTGTGGTAACATACATCATACATTTTTTTATTTATAATTCATAGGTGTGAATTACTACTGACAAAACACGAAACAGAATACTGGAATATTGCACTATTTGGCCATCATGACAGAAAATAAGGTTTCTAGTTCTTGTTTTTGCAACTTGTACTTCATCCTTCTCTTGTAAAAAACACTAAGTTGCTTGGAACAGTTTCTCTTTTTACACATGATTGCTTTAATTTTTTCAAGTTTACAAATGCCAGTCAATATGTTTAAACAGCAAATGCATTTTATAGCAATAACAAAATTTTCAGCAAGACAAATTTCAGTAACTGTAACTCTTGCTTCCTCTTCCTACAATCTGTGTAATCAACATGCTGAAACACAACAGTATTGATTCCTACTCTAGTAGTCTGCAAAAGAATGAAGTATGATTAAGCCATTTTGAGTTTCATCTCATTTTGTCATCATTTAAATATGTCAATATGATCATTTTTATATCAAAGGTCAAAGATATCCAAAGCCTTATGAACAATATATGTCTCTCTTTTTTTTTTAATTTAAGGAAAAACTTGATAGATTAATACTTTTTCAGGCACAGCAATATTACGTAGTTAATTCTAATTTATGCAGCACATTTCTGATTTCCCAGTTTAACTGCCATCCCCTGCTCAATCCACTCTTCTTGGTTGTATTCTGCTAAAATGCCAAGATTTCACATGATGGGCATGTTATTTGCATAACAGTGAACATTATATTCATTCCACAGAAATTTCAAGCAAATATACTATATTCCAAATGACTTCTTAAGCATAGTAATTCTGAATTTGTTAGACTGATTATGTGAAGAACAAATGACTGATGATTTGAAGATAAAATTCAGTGTATAAATGTTGTCATCTATGACACTTCACTATGCTAAAAACACAAAGGCCTGCCAGAATTCATTGCATTCATAATTAGAATCATCACATTGTAATTCAGGTTGTGTTCTTTATAAAGATGAATAGAATGAGTTTTAATATAGCCAAACCCAGGGAAACCCAACAAGCCTACCTATGCAACAAAGTTGTCAATTCAAATAAAGGTTTGTTTTCCTTTTCATAATGCAATTATAAATCATAATTGACACCTGAAAGAAAAAATTAAAATACTACAAAGAATTCAAATTTCACAAGAAGCATAACTAACTCAAGAGTAACCTGTATACAACTATTTTTTTAAAAGTTGGTTTTAACTCATAATTATAGCATCTTCATTTTATGGTGCCATAAGTTAATGGGATAAGTATACTCAAGAAAGCACATAGAAATGGAAAAAATATTCAGACATTAGTTTTTAAGAGCTTAAGCAAAACATTCAAGCCCCAAAAAATCTGTCAGACAATCATGACCTATAATAAATATTTTGCCCCATAATCAAACATATATGAGCACAAAAGGTTAGCAAACATTAGCACGCATCCAAAGGACAATAAAAATCTCTATTGAAACCTTCAACATGGTCTCATTTATGATTTCCTTGTACTGAGGTCTCATCTCTCTTATTTTTCTTACAAATATAATGTAGCTAGACTACAGCAATTCATAAAAATTCTGCCAAGAAACAATATGATATAACAGAAGGACTCCAAAATAATGTCCCATTATGGAATTCCCAGTTCCCTCAGAGAGTTCCTGTATTTGCACACTGGTTGAAAAAGCATGTCCCACTGTGTACAGCGACAAAACACACCAAAACATAACTTCTCAATTTATGCAACCTATGTTAATTTAACATTTACTTTAGATATGCAAACAATACCAGGAAGATTAAAAGAGTATATTTAGGGAGACAAGAACAGAATACTGTAAGAAAAAATATGCTCATTTTCATAGAATGTTTTAGCCAAACATTTCTTTCCAATTTATCTTGTGGATAAAATTCAATGTTCTCAATGTTTTAAAAAATAGTCCATGTTAAATCATAACTGCTTTAATCAAAAATATTTCTAAGCAGAGAGACAGTAGCTATTTTAATGCTGGGTTACGATAGACACGACATTATTTCTTTTGCAATAAATTGCAGATTACACTTTTGCAATGCTGTAAAATTACTTCACACCTAGCAATTTTGCTTCATTTGACATCTGATACTTGCATACATCATTTGGTACTTTTCAGCAGTCCCTGTCTAACAGCAGAGCAACGTTTCTGTGGAGTCTCCACACTAACAAAATAGAACTGACTTACCATGTTCCACCCTGGGTAGAGGTAGTCTGTCCCAACAAACTCAAAATAGTGAGCAAAACCTTCTTTCAACCACACATCCTCCCACCAAACTGGAGTCACAAGGTCACCAAACCACTGGAAAAACAAAAAGTTCACATGAACAACTTTAACAACCTTTAGGAAACCATGTTTGCATATATTTCACCTAGACAAACGCATTCTCCACTTGTATTAATAAAACAGTAGTTTTTACCTCACACTGAAATTCACTAACCGTATTTCTCCTGTTAATTAATACAACATTACAGGATGAACAAGTTAATGAAGTAAAACATTAGAAAAGAACAAGCAGGGCGAAAGAAGCATTGAGGACAGTATTCACAGTGTCAAGTTTAGTTCTCTGAAGTAGATGTTCACCTAGGTTTAACAGACTAACATACACATTGGACAGAAAAAGGCTTCTAACTCAAGTAATCTGATCCATTACATGGGAATTTCATGATGCATAGTGTGAATAACAAAAAACATATATATGAAAATGGGAACACATTCTCCACCCCAGACCTAAATTTTAGCATTTCTTTCTCCCTGCTCTCTGCCCACTAACATCTACCATACTACTGATGCTCCTCTCCTTGGCAGGTTTCTTAAAGAAAGCAGCTTTACACAACAATGCCAGCTTTCTGTGGGTAGGACTCAGAAGCTAAAAAGCAGGAAGTTGATGGCATTTAGAGAAGATACTAGGGTATGTGAGATACTCACAAAGGCCCAGGAAATTTCATACATGACTTAAAGAACATGAGCAGCCTTCACAAACAGCAACCAGAAGCAGAGGTATCTGAAATGGCACAGCCTACCTGTGTATATTCAAAGGAGCCCTACTTGAGCTGCCTGCCTTTCCCATTTCCTCCAGATGATTCTTCAACATCCCCACTGACTTCAATCTAATTTATCATGGACAGAAATCTCAAGGATAACTAAACTCCATAAACTCCACAAGTAAATAAAGATCATCAGCTGAAAAGAGGATAAGGGCCTGAGCTGAAGGCAAGGCAGGAACACAACCATTATGTACTCTGCTCACAGAGTACACTTCAACAGACACAAATCTCATAGTACAGGACATGTAGGTGTCAGAGGGATTTTACACAGAGCTAGGATGATCACTGGAAAACAGATGAGGACTGGAATTCACAGGAAACCAGATGTCATATATTCTATCTGCTGATGGATGATCCTGTTTAAATTATTATTTAAATGCTTGTAATATGTAACCTGAATAATGTTACACCAGTGGTAAGAACAAAAACATTGACAGTATTATGAAAACCTATTTCATACTCTCTGTAGCATCTCTTCTGCCAAAAAAATAACAAAACTTTGTTGAAGTAACATTATCTTCCAGTTTTCTCTTAATATTTATAAAAATTAGTTACAATCTAGAGAGATAATTTTGAGCTTTCATGTGTAAGCAAGCTCTAAAAATACAGAGAGGGAGCAGAAAGTATTCTAGAGGGAAAAACTCAGGTCAGAGCAGAGGAACTGATGCTGAAGTGTAATGAGAGTGAGGAAAGAGTGAAAGCAGAGATGGCCCATAAGCAGTCTGATTTCATGACAGCTGGCTTGTTTGAAGGGTTTGTCTGGGACCTGAATGAAAGATGTCACTTCTGAGCATGTCTTTGTGGACTGAGAATGACATGCACAGAAGGATCCGTAGTGACGTGAACACTGGAGCTTCAAAGGACAGACTAGCAAGCAAAGACCAGACTAGCTGGAAGATTATCAGAAATCCACATAAGGTTCAGCAAACAGAATTCAAATGAAAACAATGAAGAAAAAAATGGCAATGAATGTCTCTGAAGACCACCTTAAGAATTTAGAGAGAAAAGATGAGGTTGCTAGAAGTCCTGTTCATACACTATGTGAAGCTAAACTTAATGCACACTCAGTATGCATAATGTAGTTGAAGGCTATCAATAAATTAACTCTCTACAAAGCCACTAAACATAGATCCTGATCGTAAGAACATTTAACTGAAAAGACAAAGAAATGCTAGAAATATATTCATATAGCTTCTGCAGAATTTAAAACAATAAAATGAATATAACTTTCATTTACCAAGAAGTATGGAAGCTAAATTCATACCAGAGTAGGCTGCTTAAATGATTTCTAATGACTAAACATAACAGCATTTATTATAACAGAGTTTATTTCCTGAATTACAGGAGTACTACTGAACAAATATGAAACCAGTGGTACAACTGTCATTTTGAACTATGACTAGTCAGAGAGACTTTCAGAAAATAAAGGTTTTAAAGTCCATAATACCTCATCCTGTAATTTGAATTAATAACATTAATTTATGGTGCTACAAAAGAGAATTTCTTCTACTCCTTTTTGAGTTTTATGGGTTCATTTGTTAAGGATACAATTAAAATCATTTGTTTAATTATCCACCTAAAGAAAGAATTGTTTTAAAGGCATTAAACCAGTATGTGATATCAATATGACAATGTAGGGAATTCACTTAACTACTTTTGAACAGTATCAGAGAGAGCTATGGATGTCAGAGACAGAGCAGTACCCAGAGGCTGTAAGCAAGAAAGCCAAATTTTCCAGCAGAAAGGTGCTATTATCTTCCTAGGTGTTACATGTCTCAAAGGAAAACTGTAATTAAATTTCTTTAAGTAATTATTTATTTATTTGTGTATTTAACTATAGGCTCTATTTCCCTGGAGTGAAGACCATCACTCATTTTGAAATGTATTGATCACATAAATTTCTATTCTCCTTCAGGTATTATGTTCAACCTGATATGCAGAAAGTACTTAATTTACAGATACACTGAAAGGACACTCTTTTCTATACATTTTTTTAGAGATTATTAAAATAAAATGTTGATTTAGAAGTTTTTAATTTTCTTTCTACTTTCATGCTTCTGTAACTCAATCTGTCACACCAAGTTTTGTGCTCAGGTGGGAAAACTATCATGATGCATAAATTCAAATGACTCTTTCTTCAAAGGCTATAGGTGGAACTGATCTATGATATGCAAATAAAACTGATTACTACCTTAAAAGAATTATTTTAATAAATTATGGTAATTATTTCAGGCTATCAAATTAAGCTGGTGGAAATACATGTGTTTTGACCAACTCATCTTTTGGAGCTCAGAGGACAAGATTTTATGCCAAAACACTTATGACCAATTTTCTTTTTAATTAAACAAATAAATATTCTGAAAGAACACTCAAGCTGAAATATCAAAAAATAGCACCCTACAAAACCACTGAACCAACACTACTGAAGTAACTTTAATGCATCTCTCCCAACACGTGTACCTAAAATACCTGGTCAAATATGAGAAGTCAGCTATGAAGAAACTGGACATGAAATCCTTTCTTACACACTTTTTACTTGGCTTTTAGCAACCACTGAATTTTTCCTTTTGTAGCGCTGTCTCTCATTTTTATCTGTCTTGAGGACTGTGCTCAAGCATTAATACAGAGCAGGTTTGGTAATTACAATTTTTAAAAAGTCAAATCTAAAGGCAAGAATCCAGATTTTTAATATTAATCTGGTTTCTCTAATCTTGGAAACATTAGCAAAGAAATTGCTGTGTTACTGTAAGTAACAGGTCTCTCATACAGATCAGTTTACTACATACTCAGATATGTTCCATAAATCTTGAAGTCATGGATTTAAAGTCAGGGAACCTGGACAATGACACAATTAAAATAAAATTTAAAAAAAAATCCACACACATTTTAAAAGAATTTCATTTTCCCCTTCCCTGAAATCTAAAAAAAAAACCCAATAAATAAAAACCAAAACTGGCAATGTGGATTCCAGTTTTGCTTGCACCAGAGAGAATTTGGTTAATTTTTGTTATTCTATGTGTAAAAATGAGTGAAGGGGAAGAATATTAATGCATCACCACAGGCTAACAGGTGATATGATGCACAGCCAAAGACAATGAAAAATGCAGTGAATAAATAACAATTAAACAGCAGAGGCAAGAGATCCTGGACCTAACCTGGTCTTGGTTCAGTACATTTTCATCTAAGATTGTATCATTTAGAGTTTCTTGAGGGGCTTCTGAGTATGGTAAGATAAAGACAGAAAAAAGGGCTAAATAAAGACAATGTGATGGAGATACTAGACAGTGGTTTTTATGTTATAATTTTTTTAGTTTTCTCCCTTTAAACTTTATTTGCAGGCGAATAATCCATATTCTGTGTGACAATTCTGCATCCAAAAAGTAGAAAAAATGGTCCTTTAACTTCAATTTTTTCTGTCTTGTCTAGCTACCCAGTGAAGTAGCTGAGCAAATACCTAATCTGCATGGTACTGAAACAGAACCAGCAGCAACAGGAATAGAGGAAGTTACTTTTAATTAAGCAAACAGCGCTGGAAGTAATATCAACATGGACATCAAGTAAATCTCCTCATCTGCAATTTTACGGTCACTTAAATGCACTTTATGATCATATTTCTACCTTAAAATAAATTTGCCTATAGTTTTTGCTCACTTCATGATCCTCTAAAATTCCCACAACAATGTAAAAAGGCTTCAGTGTCTATGAGAATTAAATAAACAAACTTGGCCAGTTACTGATGTGATTATTGCCCATATCTGAAGTACAAATTGCTCTGGAAGCAGAGGAAATTATCAAAGCAGTGCAAAGAATAAATGGAAGTAATGAAACTATTTCAGAAAAACCAAGACTTAAGGTGAACACTTGGGAATAGTTACTTACTATCAGATTTAATCAAAAGCTTTTAAGGGAAGCCATATAACCCTGTAATCAGGAGCACAGAACCCGGCACTACAAACACATCACGTGGAAAAATCCAATACTCACAGGAGCTGGGACTTGATGACCTAATGTATGTTTTCCACACATGGTTCCTAAGGCACTGTAATTTTTCTAGCTGAACTGTGTACTACTCTATTGCACTGCACAGTGAAGAGCGTATAGCAAAATCAGGTGATAGTATCAAGATCAAACTAGCAGTAACTTTCAATAAAAATTTCCTGTTTTAGTTGAGGATTTCATATTCATTTACCAATGAGGATTATTTTCAGGTTCATCTCCCAAAACACCATTTCAATTACTTCCTTTCACATGGTACTTTTTATTTGCAGAAAGTGTTAAGAATTTGCATCGCCTTTAAAGAATACTGTGTAAATTCACAGATGTAAGCCATGGTGATTACACAGTAGGATTTCATTCATTTTAACCTGAAGGCTATGATTATGCCTCTTATGAGTGTAAGAAAGCGTTTCCTGCCCCTGTAGCAAATTTCTTCAATAACATTTGCATTCAATTCAATATTACTAACACTTGTAATGTGTTTAGCTTGAGATAAGAAGATGGGAAAAGTGTAAAATAAATTGTAATACGGGTTTATTATTTTAAGTTTTCTTACTGACACAATAGTTTCTGTACACATAAAGACTCACTTATCCACTGTTGGTGAACAGAGAGGGTCAAT
Organism: Melozone crissalis; assembly: GCF_028551555.1. Lineage (NCBI taxonomy): Eukaryota > Metazoa > Chordata > Aves > Passeriformes > Passerellidae > Melozone > Melozone crissalis. The sequence continues at coordinate 28,081,204 of NW_026535782.1, read as the reverse complement.
ACCAAACTGGGAAAAAAAACTAAGAAAGAGAAAATGGATATATGTATATACCACAGAAGACAAAGACTACTACTAAATTGATTTCAGCCAAAATATTTTTTGACATGAACATGAAACTTAGCATGAATCTCCTATCAACAAGTTTATTCTACATACCAGTAACAAATACAGTGACACACAAACACACAGAATATACTGCTACGGAAGACAGAGAAGCTGTTTATTGCTACCAGTTTTCTCTTCTAACCCCATTTTGAGTCTTCACAGTTTCTGTGTCGGAGGGATTTGTCTTACAGACCTCCACATTCCATGGATTCCAGCTACAATAGAATTCACAACCATTCATATGTACAATACAAATTCATTTTCAGTTCTGAAAAGCACATGCTTTCTGACATTAAGCTCAAATATGTGAACACCTTAAATACCTGATGACATAGCTCATGTACAATGACCATGGTGACATCCAGTAGGTATAAAATAGAAGAAATGCTTGGATCCAGCAGTATCCTTTGCTCCACGAAAACACTCAGTCCCCAGTTTTCCATAGCAGCATATGGATGCTTAGGCACAGCCAACAGATCTAGAAATAGAAAATATATATGTTAACTCCTTCTGGGAGCTACTATGCTGAAGAGCTATTGTAAGAAGGACCACAAATCATCACTAAAAGCATTTTATATAACATACATGGGGGAAAAAAAAAAAAGCACTCTGGTAATATTTCTTAGGAAACATTAATAAAGTATTCATTTTTATCTTATGCCACTATCTGCTCACAAATGATAACCATGTTATTGATGTAATACAGTACTAAGTATTTCTAACGAAGCTTTTTATACAGAATCCAGCTTATTTACAACACCTTGTTGATTTACTTCTGAGTTTGATACTGCTTCAAATGTTTACTATACCATATCAGCACAGTAACACAGACTCCTACTACAAGCATTTTTTTATCTTTTCATTAAAGCAACTCCTTTATGAACATCTTACACATCAAACTGTATGTAATGACTGACATTTAGGGGTGCACTGAAGAAATATCGTTTCATAACATCAAGAAAAATGGCAAACTGTTCAGAATCCCCAGTTCTTACTGAACAAGGCATTTTACAATGTACACAGTTGTTAGCATGCATCCTCTGGGAGCAAGACTGCTGACAGCCACCTCTCAGCCCTGCCAGCTAGAACAATGGAACCATATGCAACTTAAGGAACTTTAGTTCTGTTTTGTATTTATTAAGTGAGAAAATATTAGGGACAATATGGGACAGTCCTTCATCGCGTAAAAAAAAGCACCAAGGAATCTGTCCCAGTGGCATGAGGCTGAAAAACTCAATACTACAATACATGTCTTATAAAAATCTTACTGCCAAGATTGAAAAGGAACTAAATTGACTACCAGTCTGGAAAGAAAACTAAAATTGCAGTAAATTTCCTTAGGTTCAATATAGGTTCATAAACGAACCAATACACAATTCTGCTTCATGGCAAAAAATTTCTGAAAGAGCCCAGAAACAACTTGCTTGTCTATTTGAAGCCCAGTACAACCCGTGTGCAAATCAGACAGCATTTTGGAAGCTGCAATGTGACATCAGCATGGTGCTCCCTCCAGTCAAACTAATTAGCCTGACTTCTTAATTAATTAGCCTGGCTGCCACACTCCTCCCTCATTTGCCTCTACTACTTCTGCTTCCAAAGCTAGTTCATTGGCAGTTATCACAAGTCTGTCTAGGTGGTCCTTCACTGGGTGACTTCCTAACATGAACAAGTGAAATTCTGACCTAATTATTCTAAATAACACTGTAAATTGTATTACAGCATTGAGACTTCTCCTAGGTTTGTCTGTTTTGGCTTGCTGATGCATGTGCTGGAATTGGCTTGGAGAACAAACAGACTGCAGAAGTCCTGCTCCAAGATTCAAAGGAAATTGCCACTGAAATACCGGGAAATGAGAATTTGGGCATATTCTGGCATTCCTAAAAAGGGCCTGCTTTAAGAAGCATAAAAATACCAGCCTCCTAGTGAATTCAAGGCAAGTCTAGTAGCTACTTCCCAATACATGCAGAAAACATCCAAATCACAGAGACACACTTCAAATGTTAAAAAACAAATATTTTATAGAAAAGCAAACACTAGAACACAAGCCTAATTAAAGAAAAAAAGGAAAAATCCAAAACATGGTGCTCAAAATAAGGGACATGAGTAAATTCGAAACTAGATGTTTTCCTTTTCTTCTTCAGTTGAAGCTTGAACTGTACTATTTTTTTAGAATAACTGCAATTTTTTATACATTACATGCAAAATGAAAAGCTCCTGTCTGCTATACAAAGAAGGAATAGGGATGGGGGTGAAAAAAAAGACACAAACATTACCACGTGGAATCACTGAAGTTAATGGTAAGTTTTCATTAACATTAAACAGGGATCTCTCCCATTCTCAACTCTGTAAAGGAAGCCATAACTTCTCTTACACCAATTAAACTTTCCCCCAAAAGGTGTCTTCAGAAGATAAATACTGTTCTTATTTACCCCAATTAAGTTTCCAGCACTTCCCTTTAAACACAGAACAGAACAAGCACAAAAGTAAAACCAAGTCCCTATTTTTCACTGGTCCTTTCAACTCTTTATTCTCCTTTTGGTGCATTTGTAGTTTTTGGTCTTTCTTTCCAGCCAAAATGGATAGATTTTGTCAGTGTCATCCAGTAATAAACTGGAATAACTCTTGCAGAACTGGGAAACAAGGGTGAGGTCTCACACTAAACACATTTATAGGCTAATTACAGACTGTCTTTCACTGTTTGTGTCATTGTTATTGCTTTTCTGGTTTGGACTGATACTTTACAGCACTGACACACCAACAAAACCTTCCAATCTGATGGACAGATAAGTGCCTTGCAGGAAGGCAGCCACAGAGGGATATTTTAAATCACTTTCATCCAACATAGCCCCATTTCTCTGCAAGCCTGAAAAGTCCTTTCACACACTGGCTACTGCTGAAAGGGCTTTTTTGAGAGAGAAAACAAAACATATTAGATAACCCTGTCAGATTTCCAGAATGGTAATCCCTGCAGGTGACATGAGCATACCAATAATGTTGAGTGAATATGAGCACACTATCATTTCCTAGTACAGAGACTGATACACTACACTTTAATGCCAAAGAGACTTTCTTAATCTCCACTGACTGACAGAATGGTCTCTGAAAATACTCATCGTCATGAAATTTTTTGCTTCTTATTGTCTACATCTCAATTCTGAATATCCAAGTCTCAATGTTAATTTTTCAGTGGCTGGTCTTTGATAGCTTCAAAAATTACTACAACCTTTAAATAAAATTCCAACCACGTCTAATTTTGTGGTAAAAGACACAGTAATCTATATCTTTCTCTGGGGAGTAATAAACGCTTCATTTCAGAGGAACAATGTGTGATGTTCAAGTCTCAACATGAGAATTTGTATTTCCCTGTTTATCACACCATTAGAGCCCTGAGCAAGGTATCCTATGATTCTGGAGGTGACATCTGTTAAGGTTTTAGTGTCATTTTTAAGGAGTAAGGTACAAAGGGAGGAGTGGTAATGCACATTTTGATGGAAATATCATTCAACATATTACTGCACAAAAGTGTTCTGCACTAACTGCAAATTGGGAACTACTGAATATCTAACAGCTTGTGTACATGCTGCATCCAGTCACTCTGCACACTATTTAATTAAATTCTTTGTAAAGCACTTGTGAATGTTTGATTATGTGGATATTGCTGGGGAAATAGAAATGCGTGTTATTGCTTGCAGAGAGTAATATCCTCATGCGTCATAAAACTGTTACTTGAGATTTCCTGATACAGCAGTGCAGAGTCCCATGCAGTGCTGGAATAATAAAGGGTTTCTACCTCCTGGCCTCCACAGAAACTAAATTCATGACCAACAAGTAAAAATTATACATCTAAAATAAAATCACAAGACAAAAATGTGTTGGAGCTTCACACTAACATGCTATACTGGTACAATTATTTGAATAGAAGGACAGCATTTGGATTAGATTAATAGATTTAATAAATTTTTAAAAATCTATTTCTGTGTGACTTTCATGAAAAAGAAATTAAGTTACAAAAATTGTACATAGCTCAACAACTTGTTTTATTTCCAAACATTTAATTAAGGCATCATAACTATGTGAGCTTACATCAAAATATAATCCTCTGATATTATCAGCAAGCTATCATCATACTGCAAAATAGAAATTAGCAATTTCACACCTAAGTTGGCCACAAAGAAAATACACATTTGATGGGGATTTTTTTATCTATGAACTCAGTATCTGTGCAATTTGTACAAATGATACTGTTTTTCAATCTTTGCCACTCAGTCACAGTATCTTCTAGGTTCTGTTAAAAACCATTATATTCCCCAAAGCACAAACTGGGAACATCACTCTTACTTTAAATGATAGCAAGGTTAGAACAGAAAAGGATTAAATGCAAAAAGATCCAGCTCTCTCATGCAGAGTGCCATGGATCTATGGGGCCTTCCCCCCTCTTTACCATCCTACTCTCTTGCAAACATCAAAGCATCTCCTTCATCACGGTGATTCTACTACATTTAACCACCTCCATCTGAAGCTGGACAAGGATATTGCACCCATGCACACATCCTCACTCTACATATAAATATGAGTGCATGAATATACACCAACAGACATGCACATTTACTAACATTATGCAATGCAATATTATTTGTTTTAGCTGTTGGTTGTAATGTAACCAAGGGCTAGATACTCCAGAACATATGACAGTATTAAATTTCTAATACTCATGACAGAAGTTAAAAAGCACTAAAGGGGAAAAAAAACTAGATGTATGAATTATTTCTGCACATTTTCTGTTAGCATACAGGACAAGTCTCCCAAATAAATAGCTGAGACCCTTGAAACAACACAAGTTGTAAATGAGAACGAAGTGAGAGACAAGAATTTTCTGTCAAGTGTCTTTACACATACATTTTCCTTAATAAACCCAGGAGGCATGCAGGGATAAACTATTCACTCCATGAACTCCATGTTTTTTCCTTATAATCCCTATTTTATTACAAAAAATGACACTACAAAAATAATTTGAATTTATCTATGTGCCTCTCACAATGTTATTTTCATTCATTTCTTCAAAAACTTTCTTCAGGATATTGGTGCAGGTATCTTGCTCTTGGGATTTCCACTTTTTTGGCAGCAAATTCAACGAGTTAAGAGGAAGCATGGACTAATATCAGTTTATTTAAGTCATGCCATAAGTATGGTTTTTGCCCTTTCCTAGTACTGCATAATGCAATCAATAGCTTTATTAAAGCTCTCTAAAGGCCTTGCGCAATTTCCTAAATGAATGCTACTGTACCAATAGGAAAAAAAAAAAAGAACTGTTTACCAGAAGAGTGTATATTTCTGCCACTCAGATTCCTTAATCAAAGTAATTTGTTTTACTAAGTAGAAGATGCTTTTCTGTAGCACAATACCATTTCATGATTTATACAGATTTTTAAGGAACAAGCCAAATACAAAAAGTGACAGATCTCATTAAAAAACATGAAGTCAAACAGTAGTTATTGTAAGAAATATTCAAATTTTCTACTGATAAAGAACTACTGATAATGGTACTTATAAGAAATATATAAATTAGCTGCTTTTTTTTTTTTTTTTCTGCACTGTTTGATTAGTATATGTCAAAGAAGTTTGTTCTGGAAATCCAAGTCACTTCATTATACAATTTCATCCCCTAAAAATATGTGAGGGAGGGAGGAGGCAGGCAGGGGAATGATACAATGGGACGACACACCAAAAAACCAAACATCCCAGGGTTGGTAAAAGCTCTCTCAAGCCCATATTTACCTTGAGACAGTTTGAAACACCCTATTTTCAGAAGATACTAAGTGCATGTTTCCTGAAAACTAAATCAATTCCGTATTTCACTTTTGGCAGTTAGGACCTAAATATCCTGAATTAGCTGTCTTTAAACTTAATAGTATTGCTCTGCCTTGTCCCAGTACACGTGAAGTATTCAAACACACAGAAGCCACAAACAACCTGGATGACACTCCCACAGGAAAGCTTCAATGAATGCTTCTGTTCAGTCAAATGCTTATTCTGGCACCCATCAGTTTTTTTTCTCCAGGACTATACCACCACCACCCTTCTGTAAGCTTGACACTTAACAACCCACATGGACACTGGCCTGCAGAGTTAATGGAAAGGTCTAAAAATGTTTGCTGTTATTCTGGTCAAATCAAATGGCTTGCTGCAGGCCCTGGGGAGAAATCACTACCACACAGCAGTTTATTGCTGGGGCTTTTATTGCTTCTTATTGCTGTACAAAGCATTACTTAACATTAACTGATATAAACAATGGATGAATACTCAGAGTATTTGATACGTATAGCAGATGTTTAATGCAATGTGAATATTAAAGGATCCAAGAGGGAAAAAATGTGGGAGAGAAAGCTGTGGAGGGAAAGGAGAAAGAATATGCAGAAACACGGAAAGAAAAACTGATATGTTTTCAAGCAACTGAGCCTTGACACTGGGTGACAGCTAGTTTATAGTTTCAGAAAGTAAAATAGAAATCTGTTGATTTTATTTGACTTGCATATCATTAAATTTCCTTCAATTTTGATACCCCAGTCCATAGATCATTGCTTTGTTATTTCAAAGTATATCAAATGATTCAATGTTAAAATGAAAAATGAATGCAATTGCCCATTGAGGATGAATTGTGCATCATCCAGGTTGTATCGATTTGCACAGGAGCAATACTTTTCTTTTAAAATAATACCTGGACAGATCATTATGAATTTCTGCTCAGTATTAAACAAGGAAAAAAAATCTTTCACAAAGTTTCTTTATAAATATAAACTTTTTTCCTCAGTTTCAGCCTTATGTGGGAATTCAAACAGGGAGCTGTATGGCTCAAACTGGAACACAGGCTGAAATGAGCTCAGGTTTCTGTCACTCCAGGTAACAGGGGTAGTACTGTATATGCATCCTCTACAGGATGTAAACAACAGACAAACAGAGAAAATACATTCCCATTCTCAACACGGAAATATCCAGAGAGAGGAAAAAACAAGAAATACTTTTGTTGCCTTCATAAATACTGTTTCTAACGTAAATACTAAGAGCACTGACATGATGGAAAATTGCCAACAGCCATTTTCCTACCACCAGAGTTAATAGAGCATGAGGATTCTATGGTTGAAAACAACACGACACTGATTACTGAGCACTATCAGTATGAATGCTGCTGCAAAGAAAATGATCAAGTGCCACTGCCATATTCCTTCTCTTTGCTGCAAAATCAAGGTGCAGGTACACAGAAAACTCCAGAACTCCATTCTACTTAAGAGTAGTAATGAGATTTATTTTTTTTCATCTGGCACACATTAAACTGATTTGCACCACAGTAATAAAGAGATGAATGTCTGCATATGTACAACACTCTATATACCAAGATTTACCTCTTTTACGTTTGCTTTAAAGTGAGATCACATTCACAGGTGATGGGCACAGTTTAATAGGGAAAGCAGAAATAGGAATTTTGCAAAGACAGGCAGTTATTTAGCATTAGCAGTATCTTACATTTCACCTGGAGATAAAATTACAATGTACCTAATCATATTCAGTAAATCTGAAGGCAATGTTTTTGTGAGGACTGTATCTATTTATTTTCTTTTCCAGAGTAAGATGAAGAAATGCAAATGGACTGTGCTGTATAGCTCCTGAGATACTGTTTTTAGATCTTGCTGTGTATCCTAAGTCCTAGAATAGAGTTTATCTTACATTCTTATGCAAATCCTTTCAATATAGTAGATCAGGACAAAACTTTACTATCTCAACACTAAAAATAGTAATCCATTCATCACTTTATTTATTAAATTATGTTAATAAAAGAATTAGTATCTTTCTATGACATATCACAATAAAAACCTATCACCTTTAATTTTAAAGAAACACAAGTAACAGAGGACTCACTTTGTCCTCATGCAAGTCCAAACTCTCTCCTTCCCACTCACAGCTAAAGATGCAACCATATAAACTGTCTTATCACAGAATCCATATTCACAAGAGGCTCAAATAACACCCTGATGAATTAGAATACAGAAGTCCAAGGTGAACTCCTTTATGCATTTAGATTTCCTAGAGAGATTTAACTAAGTGATTCACTACTTCACTCTGTTACCTATCAGCATGGGCACAGCCTGCCAACCTTGTACTGTGCAGCTACTCACGACAGGCCAAAAAGTCACAGTTAAAAATCACGTATGCAAGACTGTGACAGAAAAAAAAAATCATACCTCTGCACAGTCGCCCTGCATTTCCCACAGTAAAACGCAGCACCAAGATCTGAACCATCAAGAAGCTTCACTTTCCTGCTGCTGGAGAGCTGAGTGGTGGGCTCCACCCTGTACCCACGCTGCTATGCAGAGGCAGGCAGTAACATGTCTCCAAATAAAGAGGGTCTGTGCTTAAGCATCTGGGCCCAGACTTAACCCCACATGGTTATCTGAGGGGGAGGGGGAAATAATTAAAAGAAATCAAAGAAATTAGCAAGATGGAAAAGCAGAATAGCTTCACCACAGCTGAAAATCTCTCTGAGCATGAAAAACAATGGGAAGAGATGAAAATGGTGCTTCATTCTGCACCTGGAAGCAACTGATACTAGTGACAATAAAGGCAGCAATTAGAAAGTAGCCTTTTTTCTGACAGTTGTGGTTCCAGACACACTGCAAGTGTTTAATAGTTTCAGTTAACTCAGAGAGTAGAACCCAAACATGAAAACCTGTCACAAAAAAGGAATACTGCAAACTGTAAAAATAAAATACCCTAGGAAAGACATATTTGTTATCTGAAGTTACAAAAGAATAGTGACATACTAAAGAGTGACCAATACCAAATGAACTGTACTACTTAAGTTTGGCAAGGAGCTAACCAGAACTGACAACAAAAGAGACAGGGACAGACCTGGGACAAGTATTTCAGTCAGACTCCTGACTGCCTCAGAAAAAAAGGAAAAGCAGAGCCTGGCAAACAACAGGAACCATCTAGTCCAGAACGAAGTTTACCAAGATCAGTCAGGTCTCTGACACAGAGAGTAAGACTGATAATCCAATATCCGACCAGAAAATAAATTCAAGACAGAAAATCATCCACCAATATCCCACCAGAAAATAAATTCAAGACAGAAAATCGTCCAGAGCTCAGAGACATGTGGAGCTGCACACAGGAACAGTCTGGACCAGCAACAATCTCATCAGAGTGGGGGAAGAAATTCTGAAAAGGTGATGGATTACAGCTCTCCACTCCACCAACAGAGTGACTATACTGACAAGGGGGATGATGACAGCAACACTTACTCCTATTAGTATTTCCTTTTTACTTTCATGATACATAAATGCCCTAGGGTATTGCACTGCTATATTTTTATATTAAGCATGCCTTCTTTGTTCCCTTAAATCACATTTAAATTCAGGTAAAAAAATCAGTCAGACATTTTATCATTAACTTTCAAATCTGACAACACTGCTGAATGCTTACTAAAGTTACCACCAAACAGACAAAATCTATGTTTAATGTAGTTACACTGATCTGTACCTACATCCACATTGAGCTGGCACTGACAAGGAGGTAATCACAGCTCAGGTCCTTGTGCACACCTTATGTTTCACATTTTCCCTATCATCAAAAAATTATTCACAAGTTCTGGTCTGAGAATTCATCTGCAAATGATGAATGTCTCACTGAGTACCTTCAGGTGCACTCCTCCATTCCCTCTGAGATCTTCATACTCCTTTGTCAGTTAAATCACAACAGGCTTTGATATGTTCCTGGGATCTAAATGGATTTACATCTTTCATCCTCACTCCTTCTGTTTCCTCCATTTTTGAGACGAAGCCTGTCCATTTTTCTTAACAGTGCTTGTTCACTTCCTTAGATATGCAAATATCTGTTTATTAGACTAAAAGACATCTTCCCTGCTAAACTGGCTAGTAAGCAGCTTCTTACTTCAGTGGGGGATAACAACATTTTCCTCTCACTCTCGTAATTCATTTGCATTTTTTCAGTGTCTAATGTGGCCTCCACCAGAGTTTACATTCTGTACCAATCTCTCCTTGCATTATCCAAAGATCTAAACAAACACAATGTACACAGCTCATTGCTGACTGAGACCAATAATCCCAACACACTCGTAACAAACCACTATGGGATAACAGTGGGCTTGCAGCAACTGAATCCCACTGCAGCCTTGCTGTTCTCAAATTTACAGCAGAGTAAGACAACTGCAGAATATAACAAATAAGAAAATAAAGTAGCTACATCATCCCTTGCTTTTGAACAAGGATGAATCCACTTAAAATTGGAACTTTTTTACTGCCTACAAAAGGAAGTAATTTGAGAGGCCATTGATATCAGGTATTCCTGTGTTAGATGAATGTGCAAAATTCAGGCAGATGCCATTTGAAAAGGTTATGCATTCATCTTATGATGGCACAGACAGGGTATCAAGTTTTACAGAGTAACATTTCCTATGGGAAAAAACAGGAAGAGAGAGCAGCAAAAGGCATTCAACAACTTTGGAAAGATTGGGAAAAGGCCAAGCTAAAACTAAACACACAAAAAAAAAAGAAAAAAAAAAGCATAATGGATATACATTGGAAGTATTGTATTGGGAGTACAGAGAGCTGTTAGTGCATTGAGATGTGCAGGTAGAGTACAAAAGCATTATCATCATGTCTAGCCAACAGAAGAGATACTGAGATTCCTTGGAATAATGAATTATATAACCAAATTTCTGCCAGATGTAGGGGGTTTTTAATCAGCAATTACTGTAACCATTACTGAGAAATCCTGTTTACAGACATCATAGAAGTCTGAAAAGGCAACAAGAACTGAGATAAAGAGATCTCCCTGTAATCCCACAGCCAATTCAGAAACAGGATGACAGAAAACATAAAGCTAAATTTTTGAAGTACCTTTAGCATGGCATCAGGGCAGTCCTCTAACAGATTCACACAATGGTTGGGTCTGGAAGGAACCATCAAGGGCCATCAAGACCCAGGGTACCGAAGACTATATCCAGATGGCTTTTGAGTATTTCTAAGGACTGAGACACCACAATCTCTGTGCTCCCTGGGGTTTAGCAGATTATCTTTCCAAGTTTAGTAGTCTGTCATTCTTTAAGACTTCGTCAAACAGTTTGAATATTACCTCAAATTTAAATTAGCAGAATAGAACAAAGATCAATCAGGCCTACATAAATCCACTACAATTTACAATTTTAGTTCAAAAGAGAGTACTTTATGCTAAAGTCTGATTTAAAATATGTTTTAAATAACAGCATTTTGTACACTTTTACTAATTTATTTCCCGTAAAGTATTTTTCTGTTAGTGTCCGTGTTTTACTTAGAATACTACTCTGTGTAAACAGAGAACTCTTGTCATGGCCAAATGAAATAACTATTTTCAGTACTCAAGAGGCAGAAGAATTGCAGACAAAGAAGTATATCTACTTTTTTTTCACATATTTTGCATTTCACGAATTGCAGGGTGATGACCTTAACAATTCTATGAAACAGCTATGAAACAGCTTTACATGGTGCAGTTGAATTTGAGAGCAAACTATTTACACAAAATGCAGTGACATAGAGAATTGAATGACCACATGAGTATCAAAGATGTGGAAGGAATAACAGCAGTTAAGCTGAACAAGTAAAAGAAGCCATAAAAAGAAGTTTGAATAAAGTGAACATAAACCAGACAGATATTCAGTTCAATCAGTTGCATCTGACAGGTACAGAAGCTGAGAACCTTCCTGATCAGCCCCTGGCAACAAGAAAGATACCAAAACAGATGTAGCACGTTCTTCTCCTGAAATAGCACTATTTGTCCAAGTACAATCTTGTTTATGCCCCATGTTATACCATGGCATTACAAAGTCATGGAGATAGATGTCTTCTCCCAGTACTACTAGCCCAATGAATATATAAACTTTTCCAATTATACAGAAATCAGAATTGCTTCCCTGAGTAGAATTCCATTCTCTGCATCACAGATTTAAACATTAAAGTTATATTAAAGTTATATTAAAGAATCATAACAAAGTTAGGTTCACAAACCTCATCAAAACTTGATAACCAATGAATAATTTACATTAAGATAATACAGGTCTCATTTTAAAATGTTTCTATTATGACTTTTCTCTGTTAGAATCGTAATTTTCCCAAACCATCCTGCTTCATTATTATTTACAGAAAACACAATTTCTGATCATTCCTCTTAAAAGTAAAAATCCAATTAAAGATTTTGCTGCATCAGTGATGTTTGATGTTTGACTGAGCATACAGGCTTTTCTTTTCGGAAAATGTAAGAATAACTTGCACAAAACAAGTATTGTAATGTCTGCTAGAAGAAAGAGAATAAATTGCTAGATCTTCAGTATAATGAAAGGCACAAAAGAATGCCTAGTATGGAATGAGAATTTAAGAGTCCCTGAATTTAGGAAGTCTTTTTGTTCTGACTCCTACCTACACAGGGTACACAGCTAATTCAATGTGCACTATAGAAGCATTCCTAAAGATCTTAGTAATATTATGCAGAGGACCATTGCAGTTCTGTAGTGAACCTAGTAAGCCAGGACACCAAGTCATCAAATCACCTGCACTGGAAGTATGCGAAATTCACACGGAAGACTTTGAACCAAGTTCTCCTTCACACCAAAGGCAGGACCTTTTCCTCCTAAAAGACAGGCTATTAAACAGCCTGAATGAAACACTGTTTACAAGTGGATCATGGGCCCTTTTCAACACTGGAACAATATAAATCAGATGCTAGTTCAAATGTAAAACAGATTCTAAAGGACTAAGACTTGCTTAAAGCGAATTATTAAGTATGTGAAAGATCAAAGTCAGCGCCCTACTGGCATCTGAGAATGCAAATGAGAGATGCAGACGAGGCTGAAGAAAAACAAAGGAGAACTGAGCGATTCTTTCTTGGTGCAAGCATTAAAAATCTACTGGTTTAAATTAAACAGTAACAATTATATCAGTGGAGGAATCCTCTCCTTATCTCATCGCTTTACTTGATGGAAGGCACATTACAGGTATTTCAATAAGAGGCCAATTTGGTTTGCTTTTTCGCGCTAGTATTTTGATACTTCTCAACATCTTTTACTCCTTAGGCCAGTTTTGTTCTCTCGCTTTTAGTAAACACTGATTTACCCCCCCCCCCCCCCCCCCCGTCTGCATTTCAAATAGAGCTAAAACAAGCAAGGGTGGTTTTGCTTAACACGTTCAAAGGTGCTGAACCTCCTCTGGCTAGGTACAATAAAAATCCACAGCTGTAACCAGCTCTTTATGGATACCCCAATCCAAATATCTTCTTTAAAGCTTCAAAACTGTTTAAAGTAAGTCCAGTGCATTCTTCTTCAAAGGTAACAGGAATGGTACTGTATTTTGTATGACCATACATAATCTCAGTACATTCCTTGCTGTCTGCGCTGACTGGGAGTTCAGCTTGATGTCAGCTTGAAGGTATGGCAGAGATGGCCAAAGACAGTCATCTACAGAGACAAATTACTAGGGCCTCCAAGAATACCAGCTATCCTGCCAGCAAGAAAAAAATTAAACACATATTTATTAAAAACCACTTTTGCCTCTTGCCACAGCTATACGCTGCACAAGGAACTGCTATTTCATTTACAAGTGAAGAGTCAGTGTTGCAGTGACAATGAAAACTTCGGTGAATGGAGTACTATGCTTGACTAAGTGATGAGGTACAAGATTATTACCTGTCCTTTCAAACTTCAGCACTTGAAGTAACCAATGGAAAACTTTAGAAGCATCAGACAAAAGATAAAAAATCCCAACCATCACTTTAGGATCTAGAGGATCACATCCTTCCATTTCGTATTTAACATTCTATATACTCAGCTTTTTCCACAGACATTGCCTCATCATTTTACAGTAACTATTTTTTATAAAATACTAAACTATTTCATTTATTTTTGTAATAAAAAAATATTTTTGTAATAAAATAGCTTCAATTGAAAACAAATGTCTAAACACAATGAATTAATTGTATGCAACTGTATGCAATACAGAGAAATGCATAATTATAGAAATATATTCTAGCAACTAACAAAGAAAGACAAAGAACCCTGATGATGAAAGTTATCACAGAATTCTGCTACTTAGTCTATAGAGTATTAGTCCTTCTGACACTAGCAAAGTGTCATTCCTAGAGATTTCAGCTCTTGAAGTGTTTTTCTATAGTCAGAGAATTGACTTGCATCAGCATGCCATCTGATTTACAAAAGTACTGTTGAAATCACAGCTAAGAGAGCACATCTCCAGGCACATGAATTCCAGTAATGACTTGGCCTGGTGAAAATCCAGGCATTCTGGCCTCCACATAACTGTCACTGTCAATTCAGCATACCTCTTCTGCCTCATTATATTTGTTAACTTGTCTTGTCTCCTCTCCTAGTACTGTAATGATGTCTCCCTTCCTCTTGATCAAAACTCTTTATCTTCTTTCTGACTATATTACATTACTGCCTTTCACATCCTTAGGTACATTTGCAATTTTCTGTGTTTGGATGCTGCAAAGGAGTAAGAAAAACTCAAGAGAGAACTGAATCTCATGTGACACCCCAAGAAAGAAAAGTAATTGTGTCATGAATCCTTGAAATTCTTTGGGTGCATGTAATCAAAGACCAGAAAGAATATCTTCACCAGCCTTCCTTATGCAGAATCAGCAATTCTACCTTTTTGACACCCTGTTAGCGTCTCACATTGACATCCCAGAAACTTTCCCCTGCACCACAGTGGTACAGATCCATACTTATACTGGTCTAGTCTGTGCAGTAATACATGGTCAGCTTACCAAGCTCATACAGGAAATTTTGTTTAACGTATTTCCAAGTACCATGAAAATTTAGACCTCTTGGTCTCCTCTGTTTTCTTTCCAAATTTGAGGCTTTAACTTTTGTACTAAAAGTTTTAAGGATGCTGCAAACAGTGGTGCAGTATTTTGTGGCTCTTTCTGAACTAAATTACTATTAAGTAGGCATCTGCAATTGAAGGTGACCAGATTTTGTTTTTCAATTGTTTTCTTGCAAGTCTGGTAATTTTCTATCCCTCCCTTTCCCACCAGCACAGTATATCAGAAAACCCTATCTGTATATCTCTGTGATCAGATCTGAGGTTGAAGGTAACATACTGATGTCCATATAAAATTGTAATAACCTGGTACTTTCTAGACTTCATACTCTGTTCAGGTCCACATTGTTTTCAGCCCACTACTGACTGAATTTGCAGGAGTCTGTTACGTTGGCTGAAGCAGGACCACTGATCCTCTTGCTTGCAACAGAATGCAAGAGGAAGAACAGATCTGCTGCAATGTGTTTTTTCTTGACTATGTCAAGGTTCTGTATGGGTATATGAACAAAGATAGTGCTGGTAAAGCATAAAATGCTCAGGAAAAACACCAACTTAGAGCATACCTGAAGCAGCATTCTTCTGCACAGCTCCAGACTACATCTATCTTCCTTTGCCACTTGATGCAAAGCTGTGTCTGCCAGCCCAAATAGGAAATATGTTCGAGGTGATTGAATGGCTCACCCAAATATGCTGAAGTGGCACACACTGCCACCTCACTGTAATTTTGCACCAATAAATCAACAGTTAAAAGGCATATAATACAAGGTGACTTGAAGTGACTGTCATTAATTATGTTCTATCTTTTGCTTAGTAACCACCACAACACAGCCTTCAATAAAACTAATCCTAATTACAGTCTGACAAGTTTCCCAAATTATGCTTATGATTTATTTTAGCATGACAGTTTTGGAAACTGCAGGAGCTGTTCACTTCCTTTTTATTTCACAAGTATATCCAGCAGTTACAGTCAGAGATAAACAATTATGTAAAAAGTGACATTTCAACATCCAGGAAGCAGCAAAGTCAGTGACAGAAGATGCTAGTGTACCCTGAAAATACTAAAAATTAAACTTTTAGTAACGACAGTATCAGTTTCAGAAACTGATAAAAAGGTGGCAACTTCCATCCAATTCCTTACTGGAGCAAATTAATCAAAAATTCTCTCTTGCACTTCATTAAAGACTTAAAAAGTACTTTCTTCTATCTATTTCAAACCAATCTCCTACCACTTTTGATGAGCATGAGAGGTAGTAGTGTCCCTTGCAGGACCTGATGAACTATAGTTCTGCATGAATTCATTTACAATTTTATCCTTCTCTTTAATAAACTCTCTGTGAAAAACCCTCTTAATAACATATTTTTTACTCTCAAAGCCAAACTGTTTTGGATAAAAATAGGGGAGACTAGAAAGAAGGGAGAAAGAGAGAAATTTTTAATTTTTAATTCCACCTCTCAGAATAATTCTCATCCAAATAATTTCAACATTGTGAAATACATTTTTCTTCGTTGTTACCCTCCTTTTCTCCTGAAAACAAGGAAATAAAAAAAAATGTTACTGTTTTTGCCCACTTTACAAAGAAAATTCAGGATGAAATGCTACAACAGGGGAAAAAAAAATCAGCCTTCACTACTGAAACTTGTAGCCAAATTCAAAGAGCTGTCTTTATGTAACATGGCTTTATAAACTTTTAATAGGTATCCTATCAGCTAGCTTTCTATACCCCTATAACCAGGACAGGAACCTTCACTTCTGCCACAATGGCAGTCAGAATTAAATTTAAATTCATGTGTTACAGGAAGGATTTTATAATCACCCTTCAAATCATGAGTACGCAGCTAACAAAGGAAGTGTCATATCTCCCATACTCTCAAGTCCCTCATACCTGAACTGTTTGCAGGAAAGGCAGAATCCTTGAATTGGCCACACCTGTTCCACCTCAGCTTTGGTGAAAAATGGGTTAGTTAATAAAAAATGAAAGATCGAATATCTTCTCTGCCTTCAGTATGAAGAGTACATGCACCAGCCTTTGCTATACATTTTTCCCTTTAGCTGACATTAGTCCTAGAGTGGAATATACTAGAAAAAATTACATAGCACTGGTAGCATAACTTTAACCCTAAAACTGATTTCAGAGAGGTACCAGCCTCAAAGAACACTAATGCTCTTACTGCCTTGCTTGCAAGACCAGGCTTCTTTTTTCAGAAATCCGTTCATACCAGTGCAAAGACTCCAGGTGTTGCTCCATGCTCTGTCTGCATTGATTCTCGGCTGATAGCTGGGACACTGCACATAATGCCAATTATAGGGGTCTCGGACACTGTCAGCATTTATAGAAGAGCCTCTGCTTGATCTCACTCCCAGCACAAGGAGGCTGGCACACCTCGTGATCCAGAGTGAAGCAACAGATGGGAAGGAGGGGAGAAGAAAGAGACTCAAAGCTGTTTCATGCTTTTTGCTCAGAGGTTGCCAAAACAGGCACTGACAGCAAGTAGCCATAGGGAATCCAGGCGAGCTTAAATTCTAATTTCTCAGCAGGTGCAAAGCAAGGAGATAGCATTTTAAAACAACCCCCTAGGAAACCCTATCTTTTTCCCTCTATCCCTTCCTTTCTTCTTTCTTTTCTCCTAAACAGTTTCATCCTCTAACAAACAAAATTGCCAGTGGCTTTCAACTTACAGCAACAACCTGGAGGCAACTCATGAGTACTTTGTCAACAAAGAAAAAAGACTTCCATTTACAGTTTAAAAAAATAGAAAATAGTTGTTTACTCTGCAAAACAGGCCTAGGAAATGTAAACTGATACAATCAGGTCCCTAGGGCATTCCACAATACAAGTTCCGCCTCTCTTCCAGCACTGCAGATCTGTCTTTCTCTGTCTCGCTCTCTTACACATCCACATTTCTATTATATTACACTTACTCTTGTATTTATGTCACAGAAATCACACAGAATGACTCTGTATGCTCTGGTGTGCAGACATTCACTTAACACACATTAGCAACCACATGGCAAAGACTTTCCCTCATTATCACTAGAGGACACTTCTCCAAATCAATGAATTAAAAACTATTCAATGCCACCAAAGGGGAGAAGTAGCTTCTTTTTATGCCCTTGAATTTAGAAGCAGGATATTTAGTTAATATAGTACTCCAACATTCCATTTTTAAAGAGCATTACAAGCAACAGGAAGCATATTAAAGTGAACTAGTTATTTTTAAATCAGCTCTAAATTGAGTTAAAGTGAAGCAAACATACTCGTGTCCTAAACACAAACAGCAGCCTGCAGTTAAAAAGAAAAGTATGATAATTTGGAGAGAAGGAAGAACTTTGAACTTCAACCAGCTTTAGAAGTTTCTACCACACTGTATTATTTAATTAGTAAACCAGTAGTTTTGCCAACTAAGAACTGTTATTTTCACCATATCTCCTTCACCTACCCCTGACCAAAAAGGAGTCCAAATAACAAGACATTTTTCCTCCTATGACCCAGATCTGTAATTCTAATTCTTCACTTTTCAGTCTCTTTCACTTCCACACCTTCTGTCAGAAAAACTCTTATTTGTATGCATCAATCCAGGCTGAAAGAAATTTAGTATTTTCACCTATCTTACTGGCATATTCTGCCTTGGTAGTGCTAATGTGAGAGGTGACACCCAAACAGTGCCTGGACTGACAACAAGTGAACTTTCAACAAGTTATTGTCTACAAGGCATGAGACTCATTACACTGAAGACTATACATTCCATATTCATAGCCTGACACTGACTGAAACACATTAGTCTCTTATTTTATAGAGAGGTACACAGAGCACATGTGTGACTCACATAAAAAGCAACACAGTCTTTTTACTGAGAGCTACTATGGTGGAAACAAGTGTCTTTGGGATGATAATAATTTTGAGATGAACTGATCTCAATCCTGTCTGGAAGGGAACATAGATAGCCTAAAAAATAACTTAAAGTGACTTTGCACCCAGAATTAGAAAATACAATCTCTCATCCCCTCCAGTAACCATGTAACCTTTGCATCTTAATTAACCCAAATGCTTTAGTAAGTAGCACCACTGCGAATGAAGAGCTGTAAAAAGCCTACAGCACAACCTGATCCTTTTTCTCATTTGTTAGCCTCTCTCTCTCTTCTGCCCTTCCATCTCTGTCAATCAGCAGGTATATTATGTGCTAGAGCAAGAGGGTTTACATATCTCAAAAAGTCTCAGATAATCTACTGTAAATTAATACTTTTATTCATCTGACTCTTCCTTTTCACAAGACCTGCAAGGTTCTGGCCTTGATGAGAACTGGAAACACCAGGTTTTACAAATTAATCTGCCTCCCCAGGCACAGTGGGGATTTTCTAAGACCCGGATCTGGGAAAGAACTGTCTGAGTAAAGCCAGACATGGCCCCTTATCAATACATGAAATAGAAAGAAACTGAATGGATTTAGGAAATATATAGAAGTGACAGCTTGAAAAAGAGAAATAATAGCCATATGATAGTATCCCACAAAACAGAAACAACATAAATGATCCAGTTACTGTTACTTCTGGACCTCAGAAGCAGCATCTGACAAAAGGGCCAAACCCAGGACATCCAGATTTTCCATTCTTCATCTTTTGTGAAGTAGCTAGGGGTCCTAAGAGGAAACAGGGTATCTAAGAGGAAACAGGGTCGTGCCTAAATTGTCAGACCTTCCCTTGATTACAATGAGCCCTTTTTCTCTGACTTGTTTCTCCTCTCTGCTCCAGGCCTAAGGTATGACAAAAAGTCAAAATGCTTTCTTTCAAAGCAATGAACTACACATAAGATCTAGATTCAGTCTTTCCTACTTGCACATTTTCCTTACTGCATACTCTTTATAGACCAATGAAATCTATCAAGTCCAAGAAGGACACAGCTATTTGTTAATAGACAGTTCACTCCTTCCTTTACCAGGTCAGGACACATTTACTGTGGAAGAAACAAAAAAACTTTAATGTTCTATATGGCAGGCTTTAAAATCAATGTTTTCATTTTCTTCTGAAAAGTAGTGTAAAATGAAGCATTTGGCCACCACAACCAGAATTCAGACTTCATGATCTGCAATTCTTTCAAGAAATTCTGAATCCAGAACATTTTCTGGTATGAGTATTGGAATCAGAAGACTCTAGACATATTTAAACTGAAGTCTGATGAGTTGCTGACATAGCTGGTTGTCAAACACAGAAGTAGGACTGGGTGCAACAACTCAGGAGGTCCTTTTCCAGGCTATGTCCCCAGCTACATGATGCACTCTCTTAACTTGGCTCTAACAAACGCTGCATTTTCTCCTCTTCAGCGTGGTCCCACCACAAGACATTTTTACTACTGTGAAAATATTTATAGTAAGTGTACAAGTTATCTTTCTGGGGCTGTCGTCCAACAGCATTTTAGAAGAAAAGTCAGACTGGAGAAAGAAAAAAGCAACTAGTGGCACTCAGAGATATGTAGCTATTTCTGTTTGCCTGCGCTTCTTTCTTGGTCACTTAGTTGTAGGATGCCATTATCACTTGTGTGCCAAGCAAGAGTTAATTGAAGACATTTTTAGCCCTTTCAGAAGCCTGACACCAAAAGAACAGTTCTGTATGTTTCTTTTAAAGTACAATACAAAAAGTAACAGCTTTGATTCTGAAAAGTCTGATCCACAAAACAACCAGCATACATATACCACATGTATGCTATGAAAGAACACATGGAAAGCAGACAGAAATATGACTTAAATATGTTTCTATCACTTGACATTTCCCACAATGGAGATGGAGAAAAAATAAGTCCCTTCATCCCTGAGAGAGAGCTTGGGATGCTTATGCAAGCACCACAGAAGTGAAATATCAATAGCCAAAGTAAACTCTACTTTTGCCTTTTTTTCAATTCTTTTCTTTGCTGTCCTCCAAAAGGACACCACACTGAAGGAAATATACTCCTTGGTGTTCAGAGTGAAGTGTTAGCTAGGAGGAAGAACTTACTCACTCAGCACTTCTCCAGATCACACAACATTTGACCAACATTCCTTCTAGAAATGCTGATTCACCAATGAGTGGGATAACTGAGCAACAACAGCAGTGATGTACACATCATGGGCTTCATCTCCCACAGTTCAAGAAACACAAAAGACTACCAAGAGTCATGCTGTTGTAGTGTCATTCTTGTCCCCATTTCCTCAGATCAGCCTGTAGCCAGAACATGCAGGTGATGCCATGGAAGAAAAAGTAGTGATGCCATGAAAGAAAAAGTAGCGATGCCTATGTATCTGAAACCAAGGGAAGCCTTGCTGCCAATCTCCTACAGAAACCAGGTGTGAAGTTCAGCTCCTTGCCTTGAAACAGTGAGTAGAGTCTTGCCTGTATGCAACTCAACAACTTGACTGGGGCACATGATCAGCAAAAGATCTATGCTGCAGACAGATTTCTATGTATTTACTTTAGCCATGCAGAAACCTGCAAGCTTCTTCTCCAGTCCAGAAGGGAATACAAATTCACAGCTGCTAATCTACAAACTTAAATCTGCAGTAGATTTTTAGTGAACAGAAATTCAGTAAAATTTGAAGAAGCTTCTGCTGTGTGCCATATGATCTAGCCACGTTTCAAATTCTGTCTTTAACATTGAAAGCAAAATATCAGTTCCTCTCTCAGTAGCGACCAGGCACCTCACTTCTGCAATGCTGCAAGCCTGTCTAAAACAAAAAGGTGCAACAAACCTCCTTCACATCAACAACATCACTGGTTTAGGAAGACCATCCACCAGAGCATCCCACCAGAGTGTGTATCTACTCTCAGGAAAAGACATATATTCATTCTGCTACTGCACAGAGACACTGCTGTCTTGAGAATCTTGCCTTATGGTTTTGACACAGGAGGAAACAATCTATATAAAGAGACAGCTTCTTTCTAGAGATTTAGGTAGTGTTTCCTTGCAATAAAGATTCTTTCTAGACATAAAGGAAAGCAAGAAAGGTCAGGGAACATCCTTTGGTCCAAAGCCTAGAATTAAGGGATGGATTAGAGCTTGTGAAGAAATTCTGAGTTTATAAAATTGCTTGATAAAAGCACAATATAGCTCTTTACATCCAGAGGAGGGACAAGAAATGAGGGGCAAGAAATTGGCTTCCTGATTCTGCCAGCTCAAACCTTTGAATCGATATCTGTGGAAACCATTCCAGATTTCTCCCCTTGGCTCCTTTGGGCATGGAATTATGCTTCAAACAACCTGTATAGCTGAGGCTCCAATTATTTTGCTGTATCTGAAGATTATCCCTTGGGCTTTTCTCTGTGATTATTTTCTTCAGATGCTTTTATTCTATTTTAGAAATCATTTAACAAATAATGTAAATTGTCCACAACATGATAGAAAAGACAATTTGCTTTGTCAACCAGTAAAAAGTCAATGCAAATGATTCTGTCTCTTTTTACATAATTTACTTGGGTTATAGCATCTCAAGATGCCAGTGTACAGGGCTCCCTGTACTAGTTCTTCAAGGGAATACAGCCCTGTACTTCTCAATAACCTTTTTCACTACTGTCTTGTCAACATGAGCTTGACAAAAGATCTCAGAGAAAGAGAAAGAAACAAAAACAGAGGTAGAGCAATTCTTACCCGATTAACAACTTTTTAGCAACAGTAACAATCTGCCCCAAACCTCTCCAGCTACTTTTAACATGATCCCTGAGACACTGAAAACTGATGACTCTCTTCAGCCTCATTTGCAAAGGCAAAAAGAAATTTTTAGCTGCCCAAGAAACTTATGAAAACTACAGAAAACCCGCTGAAAGCTAATAAAATATTAGCTTGTTGGCAGAAAGCAAAATTAAACAAACCAATCACAGGAAAAATATGACTCTTATAATAGGGTCAAAAAAAGAACCACACAATGATTATACATCTGGTTTAGAGAAATGCTGACTTCTGTCCATTGCTTTTGCATTTTGAATAAGTGATTCTGGGCACTCTTTCATGAGATATTCCCTCATATTAATATACAAGATACTGGGAGGGGTAGGTATTAATTATTAGATGTAAAGTGTCTTCTCCCTTCATGTATCTTTTAAAAACTGAATGTTTATCTCCTTAAAAGATCCCAGGGTCCAGGAGAATCCTTCCTAGCAGCTTATTTTTACTTGAGTCATTTCAATAGGCTGATTGACAGCAATATTTAATAACCATTTTAATGGCCCATGAGTGGAGAAAGCGTGAACAAGTCATAACAGTCAGAGGTGCTTCATAATCCAGACTTTTCTGGCAGCTGTCAATGTATGGTATAATTACATTCCAAAATAAAATCTGAGAGGACCCAACAAGGCAAACTTCCCAGTTTTGTGGACACAAAAAGAGACCACGGATTCAAAAGCACAAGTGAAGAGTACTTCTGGAAAGAAAACTGATTTTTCTTTAATTTGAATTTACATTTGAGTAACCTAACATTTGGTCCTTAAGGCAGCAGTTTCAAGGAAACCCGAGTGGCATTGAAAAGGCTTACTGCTCTGTTACTCTTGCTACTGATATTTGCACTTCCAGGATGGGAAAATCCTAATGCAGTGCTGTATGGAGCCATACTACACTGAAGTGTTGCCCAAATGAGCCAGAGATTCCTCAGGCAGATGATGGGTGAGAAGGTGACTCCAAGCAGTTGAACCATGTGCCAGCATGAATGTTAGTACTCCTGGAAATCTAACAGTATGATATATCAATTAGAAGAACACCTTTTCATGAACTGTACATGCACTTTAATATAATTTGTAGTTTACTTGTCATGCAGGCAGTGCAGGAAATCAGCTACAAATTTGAGACGAAAGGATTACTTACAACTGAAAATCTAGGACTGAAAATCCATAGCAAAAATTCCATCAAACCTAAATGAAAGCAGACTTTGTTTGAAGCACCTTCCATTAACTGAAATATTCCAAAAAATTCTTCTTTCCTATTGAAGAAATTTGAAAAATGGTTTCTTCTGCAACCAGGTATCAGAAAAAAGGTGTTTGAAAATTTGTTCTAAATACTGGTCATATTTTTGCCATGAAAGCTTATTTTAGCCAATTGCAAACCGTTACTTACCACCTGAGGTTTTTTCCATTCTTATGAATTATAAACCTCAGCACAGTCAATGCTGAAAAGGTCAGTTTACATGTTTGTTCAAAAGTAAAGTCTCTAGCAAGTAAAAAATATGTATTGCATCTAGTTCAGCTTTTTCTTCATTTATATTTTATTATATGAATCTTAAACATTTATTCTGTAAGCACATTGATATTGACATCTGTTAACTACCAAACATTCTCACGTTTAATACCACTACAGACACAAATCACCTGTTAGCATCCCCCCGTTATGTATTGAAAAGTTCAGGGGAATGAGGTACTTAATTATGTTAGGTTTGAGTCAGCAAAAAATAATCATGTACTTAAATTCAAAAATGACTTGTTCAATAGCTCCTGGATTGAAATCTCCATTGAGAAATTATTCATTTGAATCTATAGGGCTGCACAACTCTTCTTCTTCTATTATGTTCTTACTGAAAAAAAAGCTATTTTCTATGTCCATTGAGGGCATGCCAGTTAACAGGCCTAAAACACTGGATACATTTTAAAACCACCATTCTTCCAAAAATGTTTACTGCTATTTGAAAAACAAAAATCATTAGCATTATTTTTAACCACAAAATACAATAATTTTTTAATAATTCCAATTATTATTCAGTGGGAATGTTTTTAACATGTTTGGATATCACTCTACACTCTAATGTTGCCTATTCCAGAAAATCCCTTTAGCAACACCGTTAATCTTTTTATAAATCTAATTTTCAAGCCCTTATAAAATCTGCAATCTCACAGCCATTGTACTTTATAATGCCAAATATTTCTGGTCACAAAAATATTCTTCTGTCCTTACGCATCACCATATGAAAATATATACAGCATGTAATTTATTCTGACATTTATAGTACGACACAAGGCTTTCATTTCATACTCTATGCTATATATATTCAAGAGACAACATACAGAAATTACGGGCATCTGACAATAATATTTCATTGAAGAAAAAGTAAGAATACAAATTATATCTTATCTGAACTATAGAATTTAGTGGATAATGAGTGATGACAGATTTTATAGCACTTCAATAGTGACTTAATCACTTATTATTCTGAAGTGGTTTTGGTTTAACGGGGTTTTAGTTGTGGGAGAATCATTGACACAGAAACACAATTTACACTATGGAGAAATTTCACCAAATGTAACTATCCGTATGTATACTGCACCAAATGGGAAACTATTTTAAGGCATTGACACGGTGAAGGATTTCTTTGGGTTTATTTCATCCTACTGCAAAAGAAGAATTGACTTGGTCAGAAGCAGAACATCAACTGAATTAAAAGACTGTATTCCCAACGAGACAGCCTCTATACAAACTCTGGTCATGCCTAGCCATGTTTGATTGATGATAGCTGATGGGATTACAGCCTAGCTGAGGCAGCCAACAATACACAAATGTGCTATTAGTAGTATCATACATTAATCAATAGCGATGAGTACAAAAAAATATTTAACTACTCTGATCTCAATATGTTTTACTTAGTCTTTATATGCAGTAATGGGAAACTTAAGCACAAGCCCATATGCACTGATTGTATGCTATACCTTAACTGCATATTCAAAACTCCTGTTTTAAAAAGTTTTTGTCTACATAAATACAGCCTACAAAAACTCCCCAATCTCATCTTCTAAAATTGTACTATATTTTTGCTTTGGACAGAAACAAGAAAGGAAAAGAAATCAACTTTTGTTAATTATATCAACATCAATAAGAAGCATAAAGGAAGACAAAGTCTGATCCAATTGAATAAAATGTCTTAACTAAAAACATTCTAAATCAGATTTATGATAAACTCAAGGCCTAAATGAGGTATCACCTTTTAAAAGCAAGCACACAGAACATTATATTTATGTCTGAAATCATCTTCTTAAAGTATATATTTTGGTGCCATCCCATTTAGAAAATAACTTAAGTATGCACACTGAGTAGCAAGGACAACCAGTTAGTAGCCCACAGTCAGGCAGTCAGGCAGTTCATATTGATTCTTAAATCTGCAACTCATCCCAGCTCCTGGCAGCTCTCCAACCATATACTGAATTTCTAGTCTAACTGCACCTGGGATTCCCCATCTCAGTGCTCATCGCAATGTATAAAAACATGAAAGGAAGATGTCAAGCAAAGATTGCTGTAATAGAGTTTTAAAGATGGAGAGATGGGTTCAATGTTAGAACAGCTCCAGTGGACATAAAAATAATGTCAAGAGCAGAGAAGGTAAACAAAAAGTTATTTATATGCTGTTAAGTACTACAACTGTACTGCATTCACAATCATGTTGGCAGGGATGCAGAAGTTAACACAGCAGTGTAGAGAAGCTAGTATGCACAGATTCAGCTGTCCAGTCCACCTCACAAACCAAACTTTCCAAATGAAGTCTAAGTAAATCCATAATCCCAAATGTCATAACATGTGACTTCAGGTGACATAAATAAAGAGGGAAAAATCCTTTTTCATCTCTATTTTAACTGATACAGAAAAAAATCTTCTTCAAGAACACAAATCTTACTATGCTGCTAAAATCCATCACATTTCATTACATGCAATTTTTAAACCTGAAGTAAATCTCAGAGGGTAGTTTTAAGCAATCAGGTACAGGATTCAGCTTCAGCTGCTTGCTAACTGAGTCTGGAAAACACAGTACACCACCGAGGCATGTGATGTACAAATAAGAAAACAGTTTGACTCAAAGGCCACTGCCATCAAAAATGGCACACACAGAAAGACCAGAAAAGGATAACAAAGGCAATTAGCACTATAATAATGATACTCAGCACTCAGTCTACACAGTCAATCCTCCCCAAGACAGCAAAAATGAGAAAATATTATTATTAGATTTTGAAGTAAAACTCAATGATCAGCATAAAGAAAAGTGTAAGCCAAAGGTTCTAATATTTCTTTATTATAAAATCCAATGTGTGCATCTGCTCTTCCATTTTTCACTAAGTCTGCTAAGACAAGAAAGAAAAAAAGTTGCACCAATGAAGATTCTAATATGGATTATACCAAAAATGCAACTTATTCATGCTGAAAGAAATGCAACATGGTCTATGCTTTTGAGAATGTGTCCCCTCTAAGAGATTTGTGAGAGGATGAAGATGCCTTTCCTTTACTGAGGTATTTCACACACACCTCTAGACAAGTGTCAGTCATTGGAAAAGAAGGAACTGTATATGAGATTAATGCACTCATACAATTTCTCCATCAGAGCATGAGACAGAGAGCTACTGACAAAAAAATCATAAACATGTATTGAGAGAACAACACCAACAAATGGAAATTTACTACCTTTCTACAACACATGTTTCACTAGTATGCTTAGTTTAGGAAGAACAAGTTGCTAGAATATTAGGATAAAGGAAAGATGTCTTACTGAAGAGACCCCATCTGCATGTGAATGTTTTTCTAAATCCAGTTCTATACAGATCTGCATAACAAATGAGGCTTTAGCAACTTGAAGAAAGGCATTATCCCTTGCAGGTGATGATAGATGGATAAAGACATTCAAAAAAGCTTTTAAATATACCTGAGTGGTTCTGCATTTTAATACCATGAACCAATCAGAATTTTCCATCTTCACACAAAGATGGAATAACACTGTGCCACCTCGACTTGCTCATAATCCCTAGGTCAAAATGCCTTGATCCTGGATGTGCAGGGAAGGCAAAATCCCAGCTGGGAGTTTTAAAATGAGTTTCAGTGAAGCTCACCAGTCTCACAGATCAAAGAATATGCTGTCAAAAGACTAGTTCTGCATGGAATTACCTTCCAAAATATAAAACAGCTTGCTTGTCAAGTCAAAAGTTTTGATATGAAGAAAGACATTTATATTATCTCTCGTCTTATTACCTCTCTATAGGAGCCCCATTCCTAAATGTGAATATTGAAGGGAAATTTTACAGCTTCTCTGTCTGTCAACTTTTACTTATAGACCACTTGAATAATGGAAATAAGCTGCTAGTGGTAGAGTATAAGACAGTTCTTTATCTCTAGGTGGGTTGACTCTGCCACCTTTATGTTGCTGACAGACATCAGGGGCTTTCTGATGCTGAGGTCCCTGATTTTGATAACCCACACAACATACACTAGAATGTTACAAGCTACTTTGGAATTACACTTAGCTTTATGCTGCTGTACCATCTGTGACTATAATCTTCCAGGGTTACAGATTCATGCATACTGGCAGCAGACCTGACTCAAGAAGTTCTGGATAGCCCAGCCAGCAGCAGCTTCTCAGCACTGCAGCTGAACTGTGGGACCAGCCAGAAAAACAGTTCTCTAGAAAGAGCTGGTTAAAAATAATCCCCAAAAAATCAAAGGGAAGAAAACTACTTTACACCACTGAAGTTAATGTCTTATAAAACTGCATGTAGGACAGTCTGCTTGCCTGATCCTTCTTGAGTCTGATGAAAAAGAACTGCAGTGATGATTTCTAAGTGGAGGAGGCAACTGAAAAGAGGTCAGGAGACTTCTGAAATGAGGGACAACTAGTTCACAACCAGTAAACAGGACCCAGCTTCTCCATGGAACCCACAAGACAAAAGCCTGAAAACTGCCACAATGTCAAGCCCAAGCAGCAGCCAAGCACCACAGAGTAGCTCACTCCCCCACCAGTGATATCGGGGAGAGAATCAGAAAAATAAAAGCTGGAAAACTTGTGTGTTTAGATAAAGACACTTTAATAGGGAAAACAGGCGCTGTGCACACAAGCAAAGCACAACAAGGAATGAACTCATCACTTCCCATGGGCAGGGAGGTGTCCAGCCATCTCCAGGACAGCCCCATCAGGACCTGGGATGACAAACACCCTCACTCCACACATCACTCCCTTGCTCCTGCTTTCCCCCACTTGATACACTGAGCATGATGTCAGATGATCTGGAATGCCTCTTTGCCCAGTTTGGGTGACATGTTCTGGCTGTGTCTCCTCCCAACCTCCGAGGCATCCCCAGCTCCCTCACCAGTGTGGCAGCATGAAAAGCAGCAAAGGCCTTGGCCCGGTGTAAGCCCTGCCCAGCAATCACACAAACATCTCTGTGTTCTGAACCCTGTGTTCAGCACAAATCCAAAACACAGCCCCACATCAGCCACCAAAAGAAAATTAACTCTACGCCAACAAAAACCAGCATGTCCAATCTTCTCATTATCCACATTTCCAAAGTCATTACATGCTTGTAAGACTGTCTGTTCCCAGATTCCTTATCCCATGTGCACATTCCTTGGTTCCATGATCAGACTTACACCTCTTACATATGACAGCAGAAAGGTAGGAACTATAATCTGGGAGAGTCTCCATAAAAGTCTGGCATCTGCTGACTGAAATTTTATCTACAGATGTGTTCTCACAGTCTTTATAGGCCTACCATTGTAAAGTACAGCCAGGATATATGGTTGGACAGACAGATTAATATTAAAGGAACATCCAAAGACAAGTATATGTAAAATTTCAAGAGGTTAGAACTACTTGTAGGAAGATTTGTTTTTAATGTTTAAAATTACATTTTACTCACTTGTAATGTAATTTTTTTTTTTGCACTTCACTATTGAAACATTAAATTATCCTTCAGCTGTGTACTCAGATTTGACCATTTTATACTCCACATCAAAGCTGTCACACCGCGGTTGTATTTTGATTGCAAAGAGCAAGTTTTTTTTTTGTTTTTTTTTCAAGTAACAGACTGACAAAGATAAAACAGTGAATTTTTCTGGGCTGGACTTCTATCCAGCTGCCCCCAAATACAATAAAAGTATTACAAAAAGCTGTCTGTTCACTATTACTCTGAATGACTTAGAGCAATTTCAAATATCCTTCAGTATCACTTGTCAACATTCTTTCTTTGGCAGGTTTTATTAAGAGTTACATAAGATCACTGTGTTATCAGTCATAACTCGTACAATTCAGAGACCCTTTTAATCACTTGGAAACTGCTGTAGGTTTCTACAGAAAATCCTGGAGATATGGCATGAGGCATAAAACTGCATTTCTAATGCATCCATTTGATACTGAGTAACAGCCAAATAAACAGCCAGTAAAATTAAATTCTCTATGATTACCTTAAAAGAGGAAGCAAAGCTTAAAACACTTCAAGAATATGGAGAAAAGATGCCTTGGAATCAATTTTTACATTACTAGTGAAAAGACATATAATGCATTTTTCTATGTATCTAAGTTAGGGCTGACAGTTTTGTGAAGCTTTATATATTTCCACACCTGAGAATTAGCACCCTAGGAAGAACACCTCTCAGACCAACCTTAAAGCAGGAAAGATTGTAGTCACTTGTATGTCCACCTGTCTCAATGCATATTCAAATTCTATCTCGCAGATAGAATTTATATTATTATATAAATTATATCATTAGAAAAATTATATCTCTATCTCTGAACATTTTATACACATCTGACCAGCAAAACATCATCTGCCTGCCCTCACTCTTTGGCTTTCAGCTGAGCATCTATATAGGACAACAGAACTGTGGTGTGGAAAAATCTCACATAATTTCTTATGAGGAATTCCACATAATTTCTTATGAGGAATTCAACCACTGACCTCTGTTACTGTTTGGGAGTCACATCATAAAGAGTCATGCATTAAGTTTTGTCAAATTACCTGTGCTTTTGCAACATGACTTCAAAAGGAAACCTAGTGTCATAGTGGTGGTGACAGACCAAAGCCCCTGATAAATAAAAAACCTATCAGGACCTCTTTTGACATGATCCATTCCACTGGTTTCCTCTTGATGCAGAGCTCAGGATCAATTACAAAGACACAAACTCAAGCACTATTTGGAAAAAGTTTCTAAAGATTTATCTAAGCCTCCCAGAGAGACAGCAATAGCTGCAGAAACTTCCAACAAGAGTCTCCAAAGTACACACCTAAGTTCTTGTGTGCACTTGTCCCTTCCCTCCCACTCCCACCCACTTCAGGATTGAACTGGCCAGTACTTACAAAAGCAGAACAACGTGTAGCAGTGCTAAACACTCCAAGAAGAAAAATCAACTGGATTTTTTTAGACTACAATGTTGCCCAAGTTTAATTTCGGTAAGCAGTAGCATATGACAAGGAACATATTTTTTAGTTGAACAGTGGGAGTTGTTTTAGCTTAATACACTTCCTGAAGTGTGCTATCACTATGACAAATATGCATCTTCACAAGGACAGCTTTGTTAGAAGTGTTACTGATAAGAATCAGAGAGAGCGACAGAAATCACAGTCTTCACAGAGCTGATCCTGAATCTGGAAATGTTATGGTTTAAATACATAAGCAGATGGCAAATAAATAAATTAGAATAAAAGGAGAATTCACATACAACAAGAGAGAACAGAGAAAGCAAGTTTAGCAGTACCTACCAAAGATCTCCACCAAATTTTAATTTAGTGATTCTTTCAATGTCCATATACCATTTTAAGAAGCTTGCTAGCACCCAGGAAGCAAGGTGGGGCAAGGGGAAAACGCACAATGGTAATTCACTTGTTTAATTTAAAGTTGTTCAGCCATCTTAATATTTTCATTGTTACACTGAAAATCATGGGTTTCCATAATGTAAAAATTAAGTTGCTTCAGGCATGGAACTGCAAAAGTAGCATAATTCATTGTGTTAGGATATTTTTCAGTTACAATATCCTTAGCAAAAGCAATAAAAGGTGAGCACATATATCCCTTTGAATTTCAGTAGCTTACAGAAACTAGCTAGTACAGGTGGAAGGTTTATAACTAAGCCAGCAGAATCTAGCCAGCAGCAATAGGTTTATTCAGCTCAGTAGCTATACACTTTCTTACATCTTTTGTATGAACTGAAACCTCTGCCCTACTTAAATCCCACTTTAATGTGTTACAATCTTTTCAAGACACTGTAATAATCTCTTGAAAGAAACTTTGTGTGCTCTGTGCTGATACATGAAAATGTATCTATCTTCTTTACATCTGTATCTATAGGGTTTTTTTACAGTTCATAAATAAGATGTGAAAGCTCATTTTCAAACATCTACATAAAGATTTTTAGCTGTGTCTAATACTCAGGATATTTGGAGTAAGTGGTAACTTTTTTCCAACTCTCACTGCATCAGTGATGCATACCTTTTAGATTTAGTAGGAAGAACATTAATTATATTATTTTGAGTTACTCTGTCTGTGTGTGCGTGTACTTCCCTCATCTATTTTCTTTATGGCACAAGGTTCATAGTGAAGAAGAATGCTCTTAGTAGGGAAAATTACAGAGTTTTCATGATGTTGGCATTTCATTATGTCTGAATGGATAACATTTTAGAATACATCGATTCTTATTTCAAAACAAACAAAAGAAAATAAGCAAAGCCAAATACAAATCAGTTTCAGTGAGGCAGTGGGCAAAGTGCTTCATCATCAGTTTTGCCTAGTGAAATTTCTGTTTCTCAATGTAATATATTTGCTGCCCTCAAATCAGCATCTAATGGAAAGTGAACTTTGTCACAATACCATCTGCAGAGCATAACGAACTACCCCAAAGAAGCACAATCCTAAAACTGAAAACATGGAGAGTTAACAGGAACACTTCTTCAGTGCTGCAGGGGAAAAAAAAAAGAAAACAAAAAACCAAAACCGATTGTTCTTCTTCTCGCTCACTTTTAGCAATGATACTGATATGAAAAATAAATAAATTCACACACTCCTAAGGTCTCCTAAGGTAATTCACACCTCCTAAAGGTCCTAATAGCCAGCCTGAAACTGATGGCAGGACTTTTGAAATTGCTGTGAAAAAAAATTGCTACCTATGCAAAAGGAACAACACAACACAAGTATTGTTAAAATCTTCTTTTAGTCTTTCTGCATGGAAGTTTTCATCTCAGCCATTCAGAGACTTTGAATAAGTGACAGAAGGTACAGATTAGCTCTGAAATTAAACATCCTTAATCAGTTTGCTAACTCCTCAAACAGCAGGCTTACCCCCTAAAGGAAGGCAGGCAAGGAGTTATGCAAACCCCAACAACTCTAAGTGCCTCCTGTGAGCGAGAGATGCAGGACAAATATCTTTTAAGGCTTTCTTGCCTGTCTTGACCAAGGAAATAGGATATAATACAACTTTCAGGCTAAATAAAATTGTGCTTCTGAAACACAACTCTGAACAGACTTCTGAAAAAAGACATTATCATAACATTACCTCTTCCAGGGCTGGAGATCCAATACAGTAACCACAGGGTTCAGCAAGCAAAACACTAGGGCTAAAACTGGTACAGAACACATTTTCAGACAGGAATGGAAAAACAGATTCCATTGTATTGATTTTTATTTCCTCTTAGACTCATTTGAACTTGTTTCTGAGTCCGGCCAGACACTGAGCTGTCTTCACTTTTCAAATCAAATGTGGGAGGCCAAAAACCACAATCCTGAATGAGAAGAAAATACTAGTGGAGGTTATTGCTGCTGTTGCTACTGAAGTATGTAAAACTACCTGTCTCAATCAATTCACACTAAAAATTCTTAAAAAAATAATGGAATTGACCTGTACTCAAACTGCACATGTTAAACAAAAAGTCTGAGTGAACTGTGTCAGTGTTTGATGTGGACAGTCCTATAATCTGCCTTTTTGGTTTTTTTTTCTCACCAGCGCAACACTTTGATTTTGCTGAGTTTCACTCTTCAGGACATCTTCTACTTCACATGCTAAGACAGAAAAACAGGAGTCACCATAGTATCCTTGTTCACCCTCCTTCCATTTGAAACTGCAAGGTTAAATGAAAACCAGAACCTTAATGAATTGAACTTGAAATCATTTCAAGTTTGTCATATGACTATGAATCAAAATTACACATAAGCAAGTCAGCTGTAAACTTTCATATTTACTAAAATACTCTCATTATGAACACATTAGTCCATTACATACTATTCCATTAGCTCTGTTTGTAAATATACAGTTCTCTTGAAGGTGCTGTTTAAATAATGCCCAGTATATAAGACTGCATAGGGGGACTACATGTTTCAGTAAGTCAACAACAGCCATTTCCTTTTCCACCCCAGGACAACATACTTGAGTAGATTGTGTAACACTTCCATCTTATTTAGAAATAGATGGTGTCAGGTTTCTACCTCAATTTTGAGAGAAAAGGCCATTACTTTCTCCTCGGTATTCTAATTGATGTAGATCAACAGCATTACCTACTTCATTCAAACTAAATGCTATAGGTACAATTTTCAAAAGAAAAAAAAATCATGGTTTAGCAGATTCTACTGCAATCCAATCTTCCTGAACACTGCCCAAGGATTCACACATCCCTTTTCTTGAGCACCATCTAAATCTACCACAGTATCCTCAGTGATATAATTTATCTTTTATCCAAACCCTTTTGTATTTGTTTTCCTGCCACGTAGCTCTGAGCTTTGCATGGCAACTTTCATAGTGTCACACCATGCACAGTATCCTAATGACATATAGACCCTGTCCTATAATAAAAACTACCATTCATAATGCCTATACAAACATGAAGTTCATTGTGGACCAAAGACCTAAGTTTTTCCTTTAAACTAAGCTGTACTCCTTTAAACTAAAGCTACAGTTACTGGTATAAAAGATCTCAACTACTGGTCAGTCTCTGATGAACCCTCTTGACTCTCCAACAGGTTATTAAAATTTTTCTGTAGCCTCTCTTAAAAATAAAATTAGTTCAAGAGCTGGACATGGTCAATCAGGTATGAGAGCTCTGCTCAGGCAAGTGAAAGGAACTATAATGAAAACTACTCCAGTCACAGCTATGTAAAAAGCATTTTGGATTCATGTGCTTTTTAGGCATTTAACCATCTCATACCAGGTAGAAGTTTAAACAGTTTTCTGGTGATTCCCATAATTTCTATGGGGTTTCTGTGTGTCCAAGATCTTACTCCATTTCATAAATCCTACAGAAGTATTCACTTCATCTTTTATCAATCTAAAAATCAGAGATCAAATTTAAACTATCCAGATTAGCCTCCTCTCTGTGTAGCCAAAAGAGATACCTTTACTGGTACCTTCTCAGCCAAAATTTTCCTAACTCACCATAAAATGTATCATTTTCTGAAGGCATCTGTGTTTTTCACAAGGTAGAGAACTAAGAATAGACACTGCTGAAATTCAGTGCACCCACTTCTTCACTGGTACTAACTGTTCAAATTACACATACTGAAGAGTAGCTTGGGAAAAATCTATTTACATTCAGATGAAGGATTCTCCTGGCTCAAAAACAGCCCTGACATTTCCAGGGAATCTCCCACAATCCCACATGCTATTACCCTCTCATAATAGCATCACTCTCAGGTGTTGTTTTTTTTCTTTTTTTCTCTTTTTTTTTGATTACTCATTTAAAAACCAAGCTGATTTAGCCAAGTAGCCAGTGGGGACACTGTCAGACTGAGTCACCTTCTTTTTACTCTGGGATGACTGAATTGCTACTGGCAATAATACTCCTGGACACTTTCCTTATCTGAGAGGTATGGCTTCTATTCGTGTCACAGTTAAGAGGGAAGGGAAACCACAACATAATGAAAACATTCCATTCAGGACAGGATTATTTCCACCAGGGCCCATTCATCTTTATTCTATATAAGGCTACTTTATTCCTATATGTAACTTTTCCCATCTCTTGCAAACAGTATCACACTTGCTACACTAATGCAACAGAGAGAGATCAGGTACCCCTTAACAAACTTCCAAACCTGTTCGAATGCCCATTGTGAGCCATATTAAACTCACTAATGGAAATAATTAGTTTATCATTTGAAATAGTTTAGAGCAATATAGTAAGTTGTAAGTGATGACTATTTTTTCCCTTCTTTGTTAACATTATACTATGGATTGATTTCCTACGTGGTTTGTTTCAGTTTAGTAATTCACAGTTCCTCTTCTATATCAGTGCATTGTTCTGAGAAAACACATTGCTTTTCCCTATGGCTGGAGCTGAAATTTTTCACCCTGGTGTCCTGACCAGTTTCTGTTTTGAAGTGCTCACAGCTGAGAAATTTAAAAAAGGGGGGGGGGGAATAAAAAAGCCCTCACATGCCAAAACCACACCCCAAAGGGACTAAGTGACACAGTTTCTCTGTGTAGGAATGATCTGTATTGACAAATAGTCCTCCATGTGCAGAAGCATTATGCTTTCTTCAAGTAGTTGGTCGAAGAAAATAGCAGGCTTCAACTGTGATGCCTAAACATGGGTGATAGCCCTAACTGATATTTTCAAAGCTATTAAAAGGCAATAAATCCATGTTAAACTGTCAGGTATGGGCCAGTCATGGCCCAATAGAATTTCATCTGAAAGCCAGCAGGACATTAGCTAAGAGCTTTCACGATACCCCATGGCATTTAACAGTACCAGTTAACTCTGTTTGGGCACATGAATCAAGTTTTTAGTGCCTGCTATACTAATTAATGCTTTAATTTTATAGACAGAGAAGAAAAAACAAGCTATCATACTTGGTGTTGTACAATAATTCCAGTTCAGAGCTGGTCAGGCAGCAGGAAGCCTTGCCTTGCTAGACAGAAAGCATGAGGGTATAATTGTGAAACATTTAGCATAACTTTAGCAGAGAATGCAGGTAACAACGTAGAGGTTCACCCTACAAAGAGCAGCAGAGACAGAAGGAAGGACGAACAAAGGGAAAGAAAGCAGTAGCACAAGAAGTGCTGATGAAGATGATGGAAGATCATCTTCATCATCATCAAGTAGGGCAGAAGGCAACATTGCAATGAATAGGTCAGGAGCATGTCCAAGAGTCAAGCTAATAGTACTTAAGCACTTAAATCAAAAGGAACAGTTAATCACTAGCGCTCCCAGCAAGTCAGCTGGCTAACATAACAACATCTCAACACATTTTCTCTGGCCTGCAATGACTCACACTGCATGAGGCAGCAGCAGTTCTCTCTCACCAAAATGTTCACTGTCAACCATCAGGGAATGGAACAGAGGTACATGAGTTTCTCTTTAAAATCAGAACGGAAACATTCCCCTGCTGAACTTCTTCATTCTAATGCCTGAGTTATTTTCTATCTCATAAGAAAGAGTTTAAATTCTTCAGTGACATACTTTAAAAACTGAATCCTCCCAAAATACTGCATGAGCAAATGTTAATGGTCAAATCTAGTCTTCCATTGTGCAGCATGTTCACTAAATCCCTTTGAAAATCATCTTCTGAGACCTTGCATTCACAATATCAAAGTGTTTTATGCAGCATAATGAAAAAAACCATAAAATTTTTGTATGAAGTACGTAATTAGTACCTCAACTACAACTCTAAAGGAAAAAAATCCCACTAAACAATAACCACATAAAATATATCAGATGGAACTACCAAGTTTACTATACAGCAAATCTAGAGAAAAATACTTTCAGAAGTCAGAAAATATATTTCACTTAGGGGTGTTGGTGGAGGAGAGGCTGGACAGGAGCCAATCTGGGCTGTATCAAAAGCAGTGTGACCAGTGGGGTGAGGGAGGGGGGGAAGGGGATTCTGTCTCTCTACTCCACGCTCATGTGACCCCTCATGAAGTGGAGTCTCGGTTGGAAAAATCAGTCAGCCCCTCCACCTCAAACCATTTACAACTAAAGAATCACAGCTGTCCACATAGCAAGAGGGCTTGATTATATTTTCATTCCCCATAGTGTGACTCTGACCTTTGAAACCTCTCTTTTAAGGTGGTTTTTCTGTTTGTTTGGGTTTTTTTTTTTTTCTTTTTAAATTTCTAAGCTCTGTGCACTTCAAAACATTAACTGGTCAGGGCTTCAGGGGGAAAAATTCAAGACCTCTCCAGTCTAAAGACCCTCATAAGGAAAAGCTCTATGCATACAAAGCAGTTTTTCGTGCAATGCAAACAGGATTAAAAACAACTATGTCACATAAATACAGAAATATTTTGTATTCACTAGTCATAAGAATATAATTAAAAATCCTTCTGCATATCTTTTTAGATCAAATAAAATTCCATAGTTTAGCCTGCACCACGTTAACCAATGTTTACAATGATAGTATTATAGTCTTGGGAAAATCTAGGTTTTGTTTAAAAGACACGATTTATTTTTCATAAATGAAATTCATATACAAATTATTGGTTTAAAACCTTACACAAGCACCTTCCAGTTCAGAGTATGAACTGGAGAATAGAAAAAAAAGCTACATGCTATGTAGAACTTTTAACTGCGGAAATTGTTAATTCCAGTCAGAGAAATTCCCAATTCATATTCATTACCAGAATTCATATCAATGGGAAAACAAATCTACTTCTCCAGTGCATTCAGAAGGCAGTACAGATCATATAGGATGTAAAAAACCTTAGCCACAGCCATCTGATTGCATGCAAGCACAGGAAAAAACCCTGGTCACCACCAGTGAGGTATTCAAGAGCAACAGGAGGAATTGGTTCCTGTAGAGAACACGGGCTGATGTATTACAAACTCAAGTAAGGAGCACTAGTTTCAAATGCCTTGGAAATGGACCCCAATGACTCAGAAGAGAAAAAATGAAGAGAGACCTTCCTGATACATCTAAAGAGCCTAAATGTCCTCAGATACTCCTACCATATAGAGAGCTCAAATGGATGACCACACAGATGACAAAGTGCTTTGTGGGTGGCAGGTCCCTTGTCCAGGGAGAACCACCTGTAGTTCCAACTCTAAAACACAGACAGCCCCACAGACAGCACCGACACCAAAAATGTATCACCCAATAGCCAGTACAGCACCTCCGTAGTCAACTGGTCAGTATTTCAACAAAATTATTTTGTAAATATAAACTGCACTTTCAACAAAAATAATTACATTTGGTTAAGTTTCTTCTTGTTAGAACTGAAAGTACGTGAAACATTTTTTTTAAATCTGTTTGAAACAGAACATTTTCCATAAAATTGTTGACATTAAAAAGCTTTCCAAAGTACATTCCTCATTTTTCACTCCCACTTTCACATTTAGAAGTGAAATTAAAGACTTCTGAAATGCCCTGCTGAAGAAAACATGCTCATTTTTCTTAAAACCATAATAAAGTACTCAATCCTTTGCAGTGCTGACAGCAGTAAATCAGATGAGTCCTAAGCTTTTGGAGAGCCCAGGCGCATTTTTAGTATCAACACATCTACCTGATGCACATGCTTTTTCCATTGCTGTCATTAATGCTCTTTTGTCTTTTCAGTTGGGAAATTCTTCAATACTACTGCAAAATCCCTATCATAGACAGATGACATTATTATCATTTTTAGTCCTTCTATTCACCCATCAGACTACTGTCCCTAATTTCTAAACTTTGATTTTTTTTTTACAAGTTTAAAGCAAAAATAAAAATTCAGCATTTTTTCAGGTTAAAGACACCAGTGCATTCTTAAACATAGTAATCAGTGTTTGGTTGAACTGGAACAAATATACCTGTATTAATATGCAAATAAAATTCTTAAAAATATTTACATCACTGAGTTAAGAAATTTTTCTTCCTATATTTACATTAAATAAATTCAACCTTACTATATTATAAAAAATTATTCTCTATAGTAATTATTTTCTTGTACCACTACTGAATGGCTAAAGTCTTCGCATAATATTTCCTATTAACAATTTTACTGCAAATATTTGATGAAAAAATACAACTTTACATGTGACTGTTCTTCCTGTTCTGTTCCAAAAAGATCCAAACTGGAATATATTCACTTACAATTAGATATTTTTAAAAGATATGCCACAGCACAATGACAATGGATATAGCATGTTGGTTTTGAAGACCATATGCTACGGTTCCGAAAGATACTCCGAAGCAGATACAGTTACTAGCACTGCTGCCAGCTGGCATTCTCAATAAACTACCTGAAGTAATGATGTTTGGATGTTTAGATGACCTTTAAGATCCCTTCCAACCAAAACCATTCTATGTTCATCTTTTCTATTCAACAAGTTCTTGATTATATTTTCTCCCTCTGAATTTATGCCCCCTGTAAGCCTAGTATATCCTTTACAAAGCTTTGTTAATATGTTTGAAGACATAAATGAAAGTATACACAGAAAATTTGTGTATATCTAAATAGGCCTTATGCCTGTAACCTGTTATTAAAAGACACCAAGAAATAAATGCCACAACATACTTAGAAAAATATTCATCAATACCCTCATCTAGAAACATCAATTACATTATCTATCTCCTACACCATTAGCTGTAAGTCCAATAAACCTACTCAGCAGGTAAGGGATTTAATGAAATAAACCCTGACTTCCTGGGAGGATCACCTGTGGTTCCAGCTCTAATACTTCTGATCAAATACATGCTCTCTTCCTGCTGCTGAGCAACAGGCTCTTCTGAATCTTTATCAAACAT
Source organism: Melozone crissalis (assembly GCF_028551555.1). Taxonomy (NCBI): domain Eukaryota; kingdom Metazoa; phylum Chordata; class Aves; order Passeriformes; family Passerellidae; genus Melozone; species Melozone crissalis. The sequence goes on along the minus strand of NW_026535782.1, from coordinate 28,040,838 downwards.
GCTCCAAAGGAGGGAGGGTGTAATACTGTGGAAAGTATTTAAACGAGTAGGAGACCAACTGATTGTGGTGAAAGGGAGGATGAGAATAAGCTATATTTTAAAAATAATATAAATTTATGGGGTTTACATTTAAAAGATCACAGTAAAACAAAATCACAGCACTTTTTTCAACAAACAACAAGACAATAAGCTTCTCTACTAATCATTATTAATGAGCCATATAAGCCATAGAATCAAAAAAGAAAAAAAACAGGCCCACAGTCTTGCACTGCTACAGGTTGCCAGTTTCCACAAATATTTTCACTTCTGTTCCCCATTTAAGGCTAAGGCACCAAGGTACAAGTATTACAGAACAAACATCTTCCAGTGGCTATCTCAGAGGAGTAAGGACCAAAACTGACAACATCAAAAAAAACAAAGAAAAACTGAGCCCACTTATCAGTGAAAGGTCTCAGGTTCTCTACCCATTGTCTAACAAATGTAAATACTGACTGCTTCCTGCTCCTTTCATTTCCAGGTTGGAGAAAGCATATTTTGGTTTCCCTTCCTCCGCAAGGAAAAATTTCTTACTTACTGATCCTCCTAAATTAACCCAAACATTTAACTTGAAATCCAATACATTACATTCCTTTAGCTGACTTAATCCCTCATTTCTGGGTTAACTTCACATTCTTTGGGAAATCTTACCCAATTTTGGCAGGGAATAGGGCACTTTAAAATAATCTTCATAAAACTCAATGAGTCTCCTTGTAATATTTAGAGCATAGTCCCCTGATCCTCTTCGGATTGCATCAGGCCTTGCATATAATCGTACCTGTTAAAAAACAAAGCAAAAGTCCAATTTCAGCATCTGCCTTTTACACCTATCCTACCAGAAGAGGTGAATTAATTACTCTATGGTTGCTATAAGGTGGCAGGATTATTCCCTTAAAGCCAAATATGATTGTCATACATTTGTCAAATCATATCATAGTTGAAAACCAGAACTACCACAATTAAAGTTACAAAGTTCAGAAGTCACAATCTCCTACTTATTTGTGTTGCCAAGTAAAAAACTTGCACTCCTTGTATCAAAATAAATATTCGAAGAAAATACATGTGTTTGTTAGAGATATGATGGAAGAGTGGATTAGTATAATGGTTCTCTGCCTACACTGAATGTAGGCAGGATGCAGTGACTCAGTAGGAGAGAAGTTCATGGTTTGTTAAAGGCACATTATATCAAGCCCTGGAAATATTAGTAGACTGTGAAGAAAAAAAATAATCGTTCTCTTTTCTCCTCTCCAGCAGTGACACTGTTACCCTCGATGAGCTATGGGAAGACTGCAAAAACGACCATTTCTAAGCTCATTCATGTACACAAACAATTAACATTCCTGAAACCTCCATGACTGCTTCAGGCTTCTGTTTCCAGAAAGCAGTAAATTAAAGCTGTTTGTATAAGCCACAGACTGCTCTGTTCAGTACAACACAGCTCACACATTTTAATACCTGGAGTGAACCAAGTGAACAGAACTCACCTTCATAATTCAGCATTCAAGTGTGACCCTGATTAGGGACATAGCAGAAATTACTGCCAGGTTATTACTTCTTCCTTGTCCTTACAGTCTGTAGCAATTCCTTCATGCAAAGATGACACAGAGCCTACAACTGCTAATCGAGATGGGGACAGAAAGGAGAACCACTTTTTCTTCTCTCTCCTCATACCCTGCCTGATGGAAGCAGCATGTCCTTTGTCTCTAGTGACTGTGACAGAAGGTCTCTCCCCGCAGCTCATAATGACCTGATGTAAATGAGACTGTCCCAAAGGTCAATCCTAATAATAATATCTGACTCGCCAGTACTTTCTGTGGTAGGATTAAATCCCAGCCAGGGCTCCCAAGGAAAGCAGTAGTGCAGAAATCAGAAAGTATCAATGCAAACATGAAGGAGAAATACCAGCTTTGGAATGTTTCTAAATGCTCTACTCTGGATTAAGAAAAGCCAATGGGATTTTTGGCTTCAGTGAAAGTATTACCAAGTATTGCTTTACTGCTCTTTTTCTGAAGCTATCCTGAACTAGCCTGGATAGCTAGTTCAGCTATCCAAGTGGAAACCAGATATCAAGCCTAAGTACAGTGTACCTGCAATTCTCTTTAAACCCACTGCCTCTTGAGTTTCAGTATGGAGACACATTATTTGCTTCATTACAATGTCCATCTTCATATTTAATCTTTGTGTTGTATTAGACTCAATGTACAATCAACCATATAGTTATCATTCATAACATAAAATAGGTAATGGTGTAACCTGATGAGATATGTAATAAAGCAGACTCCTTATAATCACTACCTGAAAGCACATAGATCATCATCTGCACTCCTCCAAATACTATTTTTATTTATTACTTCCTTTCAAAGTTAACAGTAACGTGTACATTGAAATGTTCCCTTATCTACTAAACTAAATACAGGTTTTAAAACAAAACACGTATTAACCACAGAGTTTATGGAAGGATGTTAAGAATCACAATTAGATTTGTGATGAACACTGTTTTGTATCATTAAACCTTTATACACAATTTTGCATAATTGCTTTACTGGCACAGTTGACTGTATCAGCAAATTAGGGAAAAGAAGAGTCAACCAAGTATGCAAAAAATCATTCAATTTGACAGTGGCCAAATCTGTCCATAATAAGAAAGAAGACAACAGAAGGGAAGAAAATAATAAGGAAACAGAAGAAAAATCAAGGTTCAACTTACTGCATTACAATGAATGTCTCCTGGCAAATATAGAAAAGGCATTTAATGGTGTCTGAGATGGAGCCAAGGTACAAAAGCTGCAATGCTGCAAACTCTCATTTGTCTCCTGCCTAATGCTGAATGTAGTTTTATTTTGCCCATAAAGTTTCGCTATGTGCCCCTCTGCCTGCCCAGAATAGCTCTGGACTGCCAGGCCTCCATGGCTCACACCAAGGTCACCTGTAAGCTGGAACACAGTTCAGAAACTACCCACACCTTTGTCCAGGTCTCTCAGGGGCTTTGAGGCAATAGATATTGTCAAAGCAGTCAACCATCTTCAAACACTGGGTCTTGCTTCTGCCTTTCACCCAGCAACCACCAAGCATGAAATGTATGGAGAACCTTGGACACACCACTACAGACCTACCCCGGCCTCAGAAATTCCCTCTTGGTCAGCAGAGGGCTACCACAGGGAACAGTCTGTGACACTCTGCCTACCTGGCACATTCTGGTCACATTAGGCGCCATCACAAAGTGAGGAGCTTGGTCCAGAATTCAGTCTAAAGGTTGGCACCTATAAGTTTGAAACTGAAGCCCCTAACTTTCACACACTGATGTTTCTTTAATGTGTTTGGGCTTATTTTGACCATATCTCACTTCCAAAGCCATCAAATAGGGACTATATTATTTCCTTAGTTAATAAGAAGATTTTGAGTCAAAAGTAATAAAGTTTTTTGTATTCTGCTCCAAAGAGGAACTTAAGTAAAACAGAATGACAATTAAGTAAAACAGAATGACAATTAAGACATGAGATTTGTTTACAATAATTTGTTTGCTTCCTACTTGCATTTCAAAAGACAAGTGGGTAGTGTTACTTTAAAACTGCATTGGACAGAACAACAATGCCGAATTTTTATTTATTTTCCCACAGGCTGTTTGGCCACTGTCCTAAGATCTTGATTTTACAGTAATTTACATAAGAGAAAAAACAAAGTTTTCCGCAGAGTCGGCCTAAATATATAACTACAAAAGGCAAACAGGTTTCCAGTATAAGTGCATCATTCATCACTCACCACAATGGCACCTACTGCCCTGCAAATATTATTAATGCTCTCTTCATAATCTTTGCAAGATTAGGTTAGACTATTATTTTCATGTGAGAAAGTGGAGACCAAAGAGAGACTAAGAGTAATTCTGGGTGCCTATCTTGACACCTCTCAATGTCAAGTCTATTTAACAGTTTTATTGCACTTAAAGCACTGTTCCCATTATATCTTACTGCAGTGGTGAACACTTTATCAAAGTTTTGGCCACAGGTGCTTTAGTTTGGGCATTCATGAAATCAGCAATACATGATTAATGACTAAATGAGACTCTGTCAGTTTATGTGATTTACTTGGCATCCCACAGCAACTCTGGTGGCAGAGGCAGGGAGGGAATTCAAAGCAGGCATTCATCCTTGTGACCACTTAACAACCTGCACCAAGTACCTTCCACATCTGGGAATTAATAAGGTAGGTTCTGTTTGGACAACAGGTATATGAACAGAACACTGCTGGTCTTCTGATGCAGTCATAAGCATCCATTGAAAAATATCAGAAAAATGTTATGAAGGATCATATTTGTAATGACACTGCAATAATACCTAAAAATATAACAAAGTTTACACAGTTAACTCAAATTCTGAGGGTTTTTCTTAGCTCTCTCACATCTATATTTGCAACCACTACCAATTTTTCAACAGGAGTTTTGACTACAAAGAAAAAAACCCCAGCCCTCTCATTTCTCCCTCAAATGGAACCAAACTGACTGTCTCCTTCCTATCACAAGTTTGAGCAACTAGGTTTGTGCCTGCAGCCCTGCAAACCAGATCTCCTCTTTATAAGATACTTGTAAATAACTGAAAGTTATTAGACATTCTAAATGAAATCTCGGCAACATAAATTTCCTCATTCTTTTCTAAAGTGGGCAAAAATGCGAGTTGTTTCCCCTTGTTTGCCTTCCAGAGGCCTGGAGTGGTTTCATAATAACTTTAAATAAACTCAATATCAGCCACACTCAGACAATATCTAAAAAAAAATTCATTGTGAAGTATTACTTTAAAAACATTAGTAACCTTACTCAGGTTCTTAGAATTATTTTGGCAGCATTAGCAGAAAAAGTACTAAAATATTCCTGAAACTTGTATGATAAATTCCTTGTATTTCTTATAAGTGATCAACAGCCTACTCCTCTATAGTTAGTCAAAATTATTTGCTATAAAACAGCATACTTTTACAAACAATTTGTAAATATTGCAACATTTTCTCTAGTCTGTCTCAGTATTTCAGCATCTGCTACATAAAATAAGTCGAAGAAATTTTAAAATATTGGTAATACCAGGTTGCCAGAACAGATAAATGTGGTTGTAAAATAAAAACTGTTTCCCACAGAGAGTCATGATATATGCTAAGAAATGTGCAACATACTTAAAACAAATCTCATCTAACTGAAGTCAGGTTATTACAGAGCATGAGAAAAATCTTCCTATCTACAACAGGTAAAAATTATCCATCAAAAAGAAAGCTAGCACTTGAAAAGAAAAGAGAGATTTTCTTGTCTTATTACCTCAGAGCACTTCCAAAAAATGTGAACTAGTAACTATCTACACTGGGTAAAATTCTGAGAAGTACAACTCTAGACAGCAACACACACCTTAATTTCTAGAGAATAGCAGGCTCACCAAAATTGTTTCTGGTGTACCAAAGACTAGTGATAATTTTACCATGTAAAAAAACAGAGGAACAGAATAAAAAGAAATAGAATTGTTCTATTTTGAAATTTTAAAATCACTACTTTTCTCTTGCTCTTTTTTTTTTTTTTTTGCATTAAAAGTTAAGTGAAAAGGAGCAGAGGATTAAACAGATGACAAATGGTAAGGAAAAACCTGCAGTAATTTTTTCACACTATGTGAAATACTTTGGATCAAACCAAAGGGTTTGTACAGTTCTGTAGGTAGAAAGAATATGGAATACGTTCAGCATTTTGATCACAGCAACAAAAAGGGAAAATCCATTATTTACATGTGTCTAATTGCAGAAAGACTGTGTTCCAACATTCTCCCATACATGAATTCACTGCAGATAAAGGAAGACCGGAGAGAACTGCACAATGTTCTTCCTCTGGCACTAGAGGATACCTTTGCCGCAAGCCTGCCAACCTGCTTTCCCAGGGAATTAAGGAAGTTGACAACCAGGCAGAAATCAGGATGTCACAGTAAGAAGTTTGCATGCCTGAAGCACACCATACACCCCACCCCTTACTGTAGAATTAAATATGCACATCTTTGAAACCTCTGTTTTTGCAATGGTGCTATGTTTTTAGGGGAGCATCACCTTGCTTCATATCAAGACATTTGTATTCTTTTATTTATTGTTATAGTAAAGTTTACTGATCACAATAATCCTCTATAATAGTCTGCATTCATTCTGCAAGGCATCTTTTCTTTAAATATTTAGCCATCTTTTCCATGTCTTATGACCACTCCAATTGCCATCACTGTCATCCCCTATGCCCTGGGGGGAATCACAGCTCACTGGATGAAAAATCCTGCTCCAAGGAAATAAAGTGGACCTCTATTTTAGCAAGGAAAGGCTTGTGAAAGCAGATGGCTCATTGGGCTCTGAAGAGCTAAAACAACATCTGCTGACTTCAACTGAATGACTCCTGTTAACTACAGGGGCTTTCAGACATTATGGAGACATGACTGGTCCAGCCTCTGGGCTAGGGACACTTCTACCAAGGCAAACTTCACCAACAGCATCTGCCATGTGTACATCCCTGTTTTTAGATCACCACTCAAGCAGTCCTTGTTAGTCAGTTGCACAGTAAGAAAAAAAAGGGAAAAAAAAAGTCTTTACATACAGGACTGTGCTTTGGCTGTGGCCACTGATAGTTCAGATCATGCAAAGCAGGACTGGATCTCACACTTCTATCTCATGCTATAAACAGCTCTCTGAGTCTTGAAAACAGCCTGATGCAGGATTTACACAGGGGTAACTACTGCTGTACCTCTGTCACAGAATCAGGTACAACAAGGTCAGTTTTGAGGCCGACATGGGGAGAAGAGGCATGTATAATCCTAACCCTTGGATGACACCATCAGAATTCACAGATATTGCCAACCATCTCACCACACAAAACCACTCGCAAAGGTACCCACATGGAGAGCCTTTTCCCATCCCTGAATGCTGTCACATCACATGAGCATGTGGAAGCAAAAGAGACTTGAGCCTTGCTCTCATTTAGCTTCCTGCTATTGAAGAGATACTGATCTCTCCAAGCAAACACAGCTAATGCTCCAAGGCTAGCACATCCCTGTTTTGCTAATGTCTAGGTGTCCTCTTCTCCCTTCTCCTGTCTTTGATCCATTTTGCTACATGTACTTAAGTCTGAACAGACAGAGCAAATGCGAGTATGGAAACTGAGCCTAAGTCTGGTAACAACCATAAATCTTGTTTTCTCAGGCAAGCACAGATTAGGTAACCTTGTATCACCATAGGAATCCACTTCACAATTAAGGATAGTTATCCCTCCCACCTACTTCCCACAGAATTAAAAGTAACTTTGTCAGGTGTTTTAAAGGAGCTTGGAGTGCTTTCCCATTATGAAACATGTTTCTGCTCATCAACTGGTGTCGGCAAAGCCATCCTGGGAATAATGTCTCTTCTTTAATCCCTTCCTCAAAGCCAGGAGGCTCCACACAAAGCACTGCTCTTGGGAGGCCCCTCCAGATAAACTCCAATTCTCTGTGTGACTACACCCTCAGGCTTAGTCCAGAGCTGGTACATTTGGGATATTAAAATGATTTTAAAATCTCAGTTCAGAAAGGGCTTATGTGTTAGTTTAATTTCAAATAGGTGTTTAACCTCAGACATACCTTTACGTGTTATAGATACAGAAGGCCCTAATATTACAACAGAGCAGCACTTTCAAATGTTATAAAGGCAGATTAATAGTGTGTTGCTCTTTATTTCATCTTCAGCATCTTCAGCAGTGACACTCTCAGCTAAAAAACACATGCATTGCCTCTGTACTTAAGTGCTTCAATTTACTTGATAATCTGAAATCTTTTATAGTTATTTTGCTCACTGACTATTTTAGGCACAGGTATTGTTTTTACCACTGTTACAGAGATAAAGATAGGGTCACATCACACATTCAATACAGCAGACATACGTCTGGATCCAACAGCCATGGCTGTGAACTCCCTGGATCACTTCTGCAACCAAGGCATTGCATCTCAAATGGGCTTTTAAATGTGATAAATTCAAAATAAATAACAGTTCACTACACACACAAATAAGCTACAGGCCAGGTTCCACAAAGAATGTGTATGAATTGTTTCACATGTGCATGCACATACCTCCACAAGTTTTGTGCAGTGCAAATACAATAAATTTTATAACACTGATAAGTAATGGGGAGAGAGAGAGAGGTAGCTGTATTGAAATATCAATTCTGCAGTAGTGAACATAGTTAGATGTGATAATGGGAAGAAATTACAGAAGAATGCCTTTTTTCAATCTCCTATTCATTATTCATCATGGGCAATACTGAAAAAAGACTGCACGATAATGAAAAGTGCTTACTGAATACCGAAGGAACAGCTCACCTTTAAAAGATGATTTTACTCCAAATGAGCAGTCACTCACAGCACTGCATTGAGCCTTTTTTGAATATAAATAAAACAAAACATGTTTAAGAATTTGAAGAATTGTCTTAGAGTTAGCTGAAATCAATGAGCATTTGATGACCTGATACTTAGGAAACACCTCTGCAAGAGACTGGATGGAACTCTTTTTTTATAGTAAGCAAATATCGTCTTGGAATCCTCATTCCAGATTCAGTTAACAGACCAGTTAAAATAAGAGAAGCCATTACTAAAGATAAAGTGTAAATGAAAGAAATGGTCACTGAGGGAATTACAGTGGTGGAGAGATGTCTCAGGGAACTATATGCAAGCATTAGGGGGGCCAGAACATTGTTGCAGGGCAAGGGAAAGAGGCTTTGAACAGAAATAATTGATATTCCTGGACAAAAACTTGTAGTATGACCCTGAAGGAGAAAGAAGTGAGACAAACTTCAGGAGTTCCAGGTGACGGTGAGCAAATGAGGAATATTAAGCAAAAAGACTGCCAGGTATTTTCAGAGTTGTGAAAGAGGGAGAATAGTTTTGTGCAGTCCCTTTCTAAGTAAACATGACCACATGGGACAAGCATCTAGTTGCCTCATCAATTCCTCATCTGAACCACAACAAATGCAACTGCTTCAGCCAAAGGTGCAACAGTGTATTCTACCAGGAGGCAAAACTGTCATGCAGACATGCAGCAATTTCTAACTTGAGATCATAAAACACTTTGGAAAGTTAATGAGCTGCACTCACATATAAATCCAACCAGTGCTCAGCTGGCATACAATAAAATACTGGCTATGTCACTGACCACAGTGCCATTAAGATTAATTTAGAGCACTTAGAATCTCTATCATCTTGTTGAAATGGCTCAGGGACAGAAAGTGAACATGTTAACAACTAATGTAGAACAAATGTAATTACAGACACAAATTCATAGCCATTTCAGCCAACTAAGACTGCCACAATCTCACCACCACATACTCAGTCATTTGGGCTCAACTCTTCCATCAGCACTGGACTATATCTCCTCTCACATGAGGAGATCTCTCATCTCTCAGATGAGTCAGCTAACTATGCCAGGTAGGTAGTGTCCACGTAGCTCAGCTTACTCACCTGGTCACCACAAGTTCAGTGCTAGAAAAAGCATGAGAAAGCATTTGTGGAGAGAAGAGAGGACCATGACAGACTGCTTACAGATTAATTCAAATTATTACAGAACTTCAACCTACAAACAAGGTTCAAGTTCTTCCAAAGTGCTACTGTAGGGAATTCAGTGTCTAAACTGTTGAGATTCACTGTGGTGAATCAGTGATTCACAGTGGTTAAAGCTCCTTCCAGTCCTTTGTAGTTGGTGAAAAATCAGCATAGATTCAGTTAACAAAGCACAAAGATTTACATTTTTTACATATTACACAAAGTTCCATATCACAAACCCAGTAGTAAGATGATGTGAGAATGGCTTTTTCTTCCAGAAAAACATATTTGCAGTAGACGTATCCAAAAAGTTAACACCTATTTTGATTTCCATTTGTTGGCCAGGCACTGACTGAATTGTCTTATTTCAAGTACTATTTATTCCCTCTTTTATAGTCAAAGCATTAGTATCACACATCATTCACAGATACTATTTCACCTACTCTTGGTTAAAAAAAGAAGAGCTTAAGAAGAATACAAGTTTAAAGAAAATGCTAACAGGTGGCCTACAATGTTCAGCAGCCCTATAGCCCAATTTCACCTGGCTAGAGACTGCTTTGTCACAAGCACACATATGTTACCTTAGAGTAATTCCATTTGAAATGATAATATGAAAACCGTAAGTGCTTATTTATATTTTGGCATTGCCTAGAGACTGTCAATATGACAGCACAATCCTTTAGTCAACTCAGTGCTTAGTCAACTACATAAATAGAAGAGATGTTTGTTATTGTCAGTCTCTCTGCCTAAAGAGTAACAAGCAAAACATGGGGAAAATGAACTGTTATCATCTTCATTTTATAAATGAAAGTTACAGAAAGATGAGCTTAATATCAGGAAGAAAGTCTAAAAAAGAGACAGAAATAGAACTTGAATATCACTTCCCTAAACTGATGAAACATCTTTTCATCATAAATCAACAACTTACTATTCCCAAAACACATTTTCTGAAAAATACTGCCTTTTCCACCACAAATTTAAAAAAAAAAATTAAATTCTATTTTTAGATTCCTTGGTCACAACATTTGTTTTTCAAAAACCAAACCTAAACTTCATTCCAAACTGCAGACCTGTATCCCTGAAATTGCTTAACTTAGAAGCATTCTGAACACTGGTTTCTCACACTAACTCATGTCTAAAAGTAACCATCCCACTCCCATAACACCTTTTGTCAAGTGGCTACTATGCTGAGACTTATTTAGGTTTGTTTAAAGGCAAAGGTTATTTTATTATTCACTTAAAAGTAATTACTTCAAAAGATGTCAATATAGTGGTCCCCTACAAAACGGCTACTGAGTAAAGTGATGTACCTGTCCAGAGCATAACAAAAAAAGACAGGACGAGACAGAGAGAGATTGCTCATGACAAACCAAAGATGAATGCAAGGACATGTCAATACTCTCCTGCTCCACATAAATTCTGCACAACCATAGTGGAAACCCAGGTCTGGTATATATCTACTTCACCCTACTCATCGTATGTTTGCAGTAATCCTGACCAGTATTAGGAAAAAAAATAAATAAATAAGGTGTGGTAAATAAAGAGAAACACTGACAAAATGCAACCACAAGAAAAGCAAAGGAGAAGGACAGCTCACCTGTGACCTCAAGAGCATTTACTGAATGCATCGCTTTGTAACAGCGGCAATAAGCAAGAGGAACACAGCAAAGTATCTTGTGAGCTACATGTAGACTTAATAGAAAAACTGCTTGCAAGGTAAACAGATCAAAGCTATAAGGTGCTAAATTTTAAAGTATCCTTTAGAGTTTGTTGGCATTGAGGAAACACAGTACTTTGTAGACAAGTCTGTACTGTGCGGGATTGAGCTGGAGATTTTGTGAAAAATTGCATGTAGCTCTTAGAAGGGAGAAAAATATGCACATGGGAAATTTTGTGCTCTGGCTGGTACAAAAGCCGTAACACAACCAAAAACAGGTTACACCAATAAGAGCAACAACCATATTAACAGTGAGAGCTCCTTCAGGCTAAAAGTAGCAAAGAGACAAGCAATTAGGCCAGTGAAAACAAAAGCCATAAACCATGAAATAGGGAATCAAGAAATCAAACTTTTTGTATAAAGGCACACTAAAATCCACTAAAAAGCTTCATTAGGAGCTCTGGTTCTCACTCTCAATTAATGTTTCAAATCTTTTTTTTAATCTACAAATTGACAGAACAATATAAAAATAAAATTCAAGCTAAATGCACTAATAATATTCAAACACTTTTGCTCAACTAGCCTCTGACAAAACCATGGGCAAATTAGGAGAGAGGTAGTTATCTGTCATTAACATCTCCAACTGGAAGTATTTCAGCCCCCTTCTGAGAACACCAATCTCAGTGTAAAACATGAAAACCAACAGAGGAAAAAAAATTCAAAGGCAAATTACAATTGTAAATAGAGAAAACAAAATAGAGGAGTGAATCAATTAGAACATTATTCCTGTGTCAGGACTCCCATCTGAGAAAGATGAAAGCCACAACCAGGAAAGAAAGTGCCTCACCACCTAACCACTAGCCAGGACACACAGATAAGTACCAAACTGAAGATTGGCACCTTAAGACAGAAGAAGCTGAAAAATTTAAGTACTCTGACACATACAAACTTAAGCAAGTAAAGATGACTCTGAAGTATGCTGGTTTTAGTCTACAACATACACATTAATGTAACATGAATTGTTTAAATTAAAGTAGTATAAAATGTTTTACCACAGGGTTATTAATCAAATCCCTTTGATTAAATAAATTTCATATATTTCCAATATATGAAATACTCAGATGATTACGAAAAATATTTTTGTACACTTACACTTTATCATTCAAATTACTTTCCTCACCTTAAAAATTGCACTACTCAGGACATATGTCCTGTCAGGAAGACATGAGTTAATCAACAATGTCCTCTGCATGCCTATGAAAAAGGTCAATTTGCTAATGCTTGCTCATCAGTCACAGCTCAAACACCACATCTGGTTTACATCCAAACAGCCAGCCAGTCAGCTAAGCAGCTGAGGTTAAACTAGGTCTGGGTGACTACCATAGAAGTTTCCTAAAACAAAACAATTTGCTGAGAGCTGACCTCTTCATTCATATAAATGTGCTGGCTGCCATTAGATTAAAATGAAGTGTTTAAGACAGGATCAATTATAAGAAGAAACCCTTCCTTACAAAAAAGTCAAGGCCACTCCTTTCCCAGGAAGGTAACTAGCACAAAGCAACAATATGGTTCAATGGATTATGGGAAGATGGAAAGAAGAGAAAATTTTCTGACACCTGGTATCAAGCACAGTGACATCTCAGGCAAAACTGAACTTGCACTAAAGGTTTAAGTCTTAAACAGCATGTCAATTAGGGAAATAGGAATACAAAAACATTTTTACCACCATCATTACTTCAGTTCCTAGCATAAAAAATAGACTGCACAAATATGTTTCTTTGCTGACAGTGGAGCAGATCACTGTTACTTGAACAGTCCTTCCTTCTCTTTTTTCTAGCTGATGAAGAATGCTATTCCCTTGCTTAGCTTCCAGCTGACATTCACATCAATAGAACAGCTTCATTAGTCTCTCTAACACTTTCTTATAGCCTAAGATAGCATCTCCTCTCATGAGATACCCTGACTGCACAGTGCAAGGTAAACCTTTAAAATGGCAGCCTTTATTTGCTCCTCTCGTATCTCTACCCATAGCATAAACTGTGTCTACAACTAGAGGATCTGCAGATTACAACAATTACTGCAGCAATATCAACAATGTATCATTACAAACAATTACTGCAGCAATATCAACAGTGCATGGGCAAAATCAGCATTAGTGCACTTAAGCAAGTAGACGCCAAAAAATACAAAATTTTTTGGAAGCTTCCATAGGATAAAAGCACTAGAAAGGATAAAACGGGGCCTTGCAAGGAAGGTTCCTCTTAGGTTTAACATATCAGAACAGCACATCAAATAGCCCTTTTCCCCAAAGTTTCTGGTGTTCGGGTGTTATTGGCAGGATAATGAAAGACAAGACCCGTCCCACAGTTCATGTACTCTTAACATGTGCAACAAAGTATCAGTGAGGACTGGAATCCCTGAGCTCGAAAATTTGATTTCCATAAGAAACAAACTGTCACTAACACCACACGTAAAAGACTATTAGGAACAAAAGCAGACCAAAGGAGCTAGGCTGAGAAAATTAAACTAATAAAAATTTGAGAGTCTTCAGATCAGTCTACAAAGTGAAGGAAACTGCTACCAGAAGCTGCTATGAAAAACATTAGTATAAATATCATTGACTAATATTCAGCTGCCAGTTTTGCCTAAAGCCCTCAACCAGAGGCTACTGCCTCTAAAGTATCTACTATACTTTTCCCATGAGAGTGTTTAAAGCTGCCATTTTCTATTAGGCAGAGCAAGGAGGGAGGAAAAAAAAGATGGGAAATAAGAAAGAAATCCCAGGGAGAAGTATTGCTGCTGGATTGCCTGCTCACAGTGCTGACTGACTCATTCTTAAATGGAAGGCCAAAGCTTAAAATGTTCCCTGGTTCAAAGACCAGTCAATCTCATTAACCCAACCCAAGGGATTAAGGCTATGAGACAGCCAACTTTAGCTGCTGTACTTCAGGGCCTCCCAAATGCTACCCAGCCCATGCACCTCCATGCATTACAGCTACAAATCCATACAGGTCTCCTGACTTTTACTGTATTTTACCATTGCCCAGCTTGTTCATGAAAAAAATAAAAAAGGTCAGTAGTCACAGATTATGTTAAACAGTTCTTAGAAAACTTTACCTCTGTTTTTTCCGTAATAAAATGAAAGGGTCTGATTCACTCACAAAAAAAGAGAAAGCTAAACTAACCACAAGATCACTGCAGGCCTCTAGGTGGTGAGCTCATAAAATGGTACGCTTTTGAAAGAGAAGATACACAGAGATGAGAGCAACTTCAGCAACTTCAACTGACCTTATCAGTGAGGAGAGCTCCTCTAAAGAGCAGAGCATGGCACAAAGAGCTGGCAGGCACACCAGCATCACCGGGCATGACAATCCAGCACCACTCAAAGACACGGGCATGGCAGAGGCAGAGCCGTGCCTGAGCTAATAAATCCTGACTTGCAACACAGCAAATGACCTGGGACACGATGCTCTGCTGACAACGCTATCCCACTTTCTATTCTAGATCCCATTAAGGGATCCTCATGCTTGTACTTGCACTGTACTCCACTGAGAATTACTCATCTCTCCCTAAAAAGAGCACATGAGCTTCATTCATTTTATGCCAACACAGGAATGGGGTCAAGTATGGGCCGTGAAATAGCTGTAAGTCAACTGAACAGCCATCATTCTCCACACTCTTCTCCATTGTTTTCTGTATCTGGACACTGTAACACAGCAGCCAAGGCCACTCCAATGATCTTCTCTGAACCAAGTTTCACTGATGCACATTCTGCAAAGCACACTCAAGACTGAGAAATGAGTCTTGTTCAAATGTTGATTTTCACTGCCATTTGTGCTGAAATGGCTAAAGGCCTTTCAGACTCTTGAGCAATAGGCATCCTGAAAGCTCTAGAATGTTAAAAAAAGAACAGTCTAATAGGTGGTGGCCTCTGAGTTCATAAAAATGAAAGCATCTTCATCATACTCACAGAAGTGCAGATATTTTGGAACAAACTCCAACTCCTAGGTCACTGAAGGCTTGGGAATTATGGAAACAGATCAATTTACAAGGTTGCTCGCATAAGAAAGCCAGCAAGCACAGTAAGCAAAAAATGTGGTAGCATTTCCTGCCATTTTGGTCCTGTAGCTTCAGAAGAAAACTGAGATAAGAGAGCAAATACAAATTTAAGAGTTTGTCTACATTGAACACTACAGTGTTTTAGGAGCTGATCTGCAGTGCATTCAGTCCCACATTACACAGCATCGTCACAATTATACAGTCTCTCCAATTAAATTAGTGGTATTTCTAGACCTGACCTTAGTGGGTATGTTACCCAGCCCTGCTAGTTTATATAACAGCAGCTTTCCTAGCAGTACATTGCCCTGCATTCATATGAACATATTCAGGATTTAAAACTTACAACAATCAATATCAACACAAAGATTTAGAAAGTTAAGGAATGGATGAAACAACAACACCCTGTGAACATTTCTGACTCATTTAACTCCTGTGATAAGAAAAAAATTAAATCATTCTGTGGACACAAAACTAGAGTTCTGAATAGGTTTGTATATTGTAATCTAATCTGAAAAGAAAGAGAACTCTGGTTAAAAAGTTTCCTGTACACTTGTGGATTCCAAGATTCATTTATTGAAATGAAGAAGCTGGAAAAGAACAACCTAGAAAACAAATGTATTTTCAGCTGTACAAGGTGTTTAGAGGGCATTTGCAGTAATTTTGAGTCATCATAAACAGCCAATAGCACATTATACTACTATGAAATGCTACCCAGAATGTTGAATTTTAACTGGGAGGAAAGAGATTTCATTGTTGCTATTATTATGATTATTATATTACTATACTGCAAATAGGTACTGTGGAGACACAGCATCCATGATTACAGAGCCTGTGATTCCACAGTCAGCTGTGGAATTCAAGAAGAAAATTCTAGCTTGCAAACAGTTTGCAGATGTTCAAGACTTCATTAAAAATACATTGTCAGACCCAATTGGGAACAAAATGCAAGTTTGCAGAAGTCTTTCAGAGTTGTTGCGGATTCCTTTCTGTGTTTTGATTCCAGTGTAGGCATATTCCCAAATGAATTCTGTTTCCATTGTGACTTTACCACAAACAGTACTGCACTGTGCTAATGTATAATAACTTGAAACATTTTATTTGGAAATAAAACATAAAATGCACTTTCATTATTTCTTTTGACAAAATGAAACGGTAAGTTAGCAAAAATTAATTATTTTACTACTACTACAACTACATTCAATTCCAATGTAACTTGGTCATGTAGATATCACCACTACAGCCTATAACCCTAAGTGGTAGCTCTGCTTTCACAACCCAGAGGTTCAGCTGCCTGCCCACTCAGGTCCATTTCTGGTATTGCCTAGCTCTATAACTACTGAAAAAGAGTTAAAGGAAGTCTGGAAGGAGATAAGAGTTACAGACTGTTGTCAGTACAGAAAGTTACAGACTTTAAGATTATTGAGACACCATCATTAGGTCAAGGATTCAAGAAGGAAGTACCAACACAAAGGTATAAAATCATAGAGCATGGTTAGCTGGTCCCATTGGGAATCATCAGCTCCAGTCATCACCATCGACAGTGTTGACAGAGCGAGTGGAAGACGGCAGCTCAGCAACACCGATTCTATAGAAAGGAGCCACACTGGACAATCCTGTCCAGCCAGTGCCTGCCAGGCCAGCATGGATTGTGAGCAGTGGGGAGCACAGTAAAACAGAACCTAGCAGCTCATTAACTCCTAGATATCTTGTGTATGCATTATCAAACAAATAATTCCTTTACACTTTTAAGATGAATGTATCCTATGTACAGAATCCTTTTATACCCTGCCAAAACAACGTAACAGTGGTTGAAACAGGCTTTGCCAGTAATGGAATTTTGTTGTTGCCAAGGTAAAGCCTAACTAAAAAAAACTAAAGAGGCTCTAAACATGTAAGTCATACTCATTCTTAGGATTTTACAGAATCAGGGCATCTATTTCCCCTGCAATCAACTAATAATGAAGTAATTTTTCTTTATATCAATACAAGAATAAAATACAAAAGGCATGTACTTTAAAACATGGTCTGGGGTTAGCCATACCAAGCAATTGTGCGTTGCCAGGCACTGATTTGATTTTCATTATACTGCACTGACGGCAAAGTCATTTATCTTTTCTGCTCCCAGTCTCCTTTTATCTTTTCCGTATGCTTCTGTACTTTTCCTCTATCCTGCAGGGTTGCTGAATGCTGATGAGCAGAAAATGGTACAAAGCCACAGACAGCCTCTTTCAGATTAAAAGTTCAGGTATGGAAGGTCCAACTTTTTCCATTTTGGGGTTTCCAAAGAAGCTGTATATTTGGCATTGTCAGATTTATAAAGATCAATTAAATACTTCACTGGCAGTCATTCTCTAGAACAGACAGACTTTCAAACAATGAATGATGTTTCACTCATAGTTCTAGTATCTTTGCCATTAAAAACAGAAATTGTACTCTTGTCACTGTAGCCTTGGATATTTAAACAAATAATGAAACAAATGAAAATTAAGAAAAAAAAAAAGAAAACAAAAGCAGTTTTCCACATACCAGAACGATGATTTTTTAACTTTTTTTTTCCATTCAACTTGTTATATTCTTAGATTACTAGCATTCCATAAAAGTCAGGAAATATGGCAATATAAAGAAAAGTATCTTCCTAGCCTTATGGTACTTATCCTTTACGTGTTAGGATCTCACCAGCGATGTGCATACAACTGACAACTGTCAACTCACCAGCTGAACTTGTCATTATTGGTTTGTTAGTACCGAATCAGGACTGCTGTAATCCTGTTTCTCACCAAAACAAAACCTAAGTGTATAATGTCATGAGAGACAATACATCCCTCTTGAAATAAGGTGGAATGAAAATTTGTTCAAACAGAATTACAGTCAGAACTCGATAGCTGATGCTTGACAAAGCAGACACTTCAGTTGCATTTCAGATCCCAAAGGTCTCTATGCTGTTCATGTCTGTACACAAGATGGTATCTGTACCTCTACTGTCAGGCAGTGGCAGTCTGTTCAACTGAGTTAATAGCACCTAAAGGAGGATTCAGAATACTCCTGAACAGATACACAGGCTAAAATGCACTCAGAAGAGTTGAAGATGTTGGTCAATCTCAGCACAATTTTCACTGCTAATGTTATCAGACTTCTCACATAGCAGTGACCCGAAGCATAACTACCCATGACTTCTAACAACCATCACCTTTATATTCTCTATTCACCTGATTAGGCATATATATATTATCACACTATCTGCACCTTTTTCAGCAAGACATTTTAGTCACCTTCCATACAAGTTCCCTGCCACAAAGGAGAACACGCAACTGCCATTTTCTTGTCAGTCATGAACTCTTCTGAGTGCCATGAACCCTGCCACAGCAGCAGAGATAAGCAATAAGGAATGTGTCCAGAACTGATGTGGACAAATAGAAGAAAAGCGTTCAGTCTATACAGAATTATTCAGACAGTCATATATACAAAATGCTGCAGGTGAATCTCATGGCAGCAAGTGGCTGGTTGGTAAAACAGTGGAAGAAATTTAACATCAGTAAGTGCAAAGAAATGTAAACAGAAAAACATAACCCTGACTATGCATACACATTAGCAGTCTACATTAGCTATAGCTCAGGGAAGAATTCTTGGGAATCTCTGTGGCCAGCTCTCTGAAAACATCAGCTCAGTGCTCAACAGATATTCAACAGACAAACACAAAGTTACAATTGATTAAGGAAAGGAAAAAAACCCAAAAAATTATTATGCCACAGAACAAACAAAAGCATATCAACTTTGAGCATTGTAAGCAGTTGCGACACCACCCCTCTCTCTTGTTCATTGTTTCAAACAGACACTATAGAACTTAAAATGCACAGAGAAAGGTGAAAAGAATAGAAAGAGACGGGAAGTGAATTCCGTGCAAAGAGAGATTAAGTAATTTTGAGTTCTGAAAAAGAACAGCTAAACTATCTATACACTCAGGACTGGTACATAGCAAATGGAAAACAATCAGTCTCTGATCATCTCAGAAAAAAGAGAGAGACGACAATGAAAATGTGGAATAAATGCATTTAAGTAAATGAGACGTAAGTAAAATAAGATCTTGTTGCCACCAATTGTCAGAGTGTGAAGTTCAACAGCTTCCAATCCAGATAATGCACATTCACAGAGAGCAAGTCCTTTGGCCAGCGCCCATGTACAACTCCAGGACAGGGTCACTGACAAACTAGAGTTTAGAGTAATACTCCACTGACTGTCTTCTCTAAACTGGTCTCCATATAGGGCAGAGGAAAATATTTTCCTCTGTATCGGCTTTTACATTCGTTGTGTTGTGTTTTTTAATAAATACTGGGGAAAAAAATATTGTGTAAATTACTACGACTCAAAGACCAGCTCTGGCTGTGGGTCCTTTAAACAGACCTCTTCCTTGGATAACAGGACTTTCTCCTTCAATATTATGACCAACACAGCTAGATTCCAGAAAATAAATGATAACGGGTTCTTAATAATCAGGAAGGTGAGGTACAGATAAAGGAACAGTAACATCTCACTCTTCTGAATGAGCTTGCTTGTAATGCCAAACACTGGCATTAACTTCTCCACCTGGGCAACAGCTTGGTTGTCATTGATTGTCATCCCTCATGGTTAGAGGGATGCTTCACGAAATTAGAGAGTTATGATTAGTCATATTTCTCAATGACACCTCCACGAGTCATCAAGAGTGGCAAAGTATCTTCATAGAGTTTTATATTGTTCTTTCTCCACATTTATGACAGCATATCACTAAAAAGGACAGTTGTGCACTTCCTTCTCCTCCCAAATTAGATCCACAGACAATCCACATGTTGGATGAGATGGTTCAGTCAAAAGGGGTCATTAAATTTTTTTTTAGTTTCTCATTAGACAATTTCAGGCTCACTGTCCAACCACAGATCACTAGATTTGACAGAAATTATACAGCAAAGTGTGCAGGCAAAGGACAGGAAGGAACAACACAAGTCTGTTCAGTAGTAACTTTCAGTTATGCTGCTTCACTCACAATGGTGAAATGCAATCCATGGTGTTGGAGTCCTGGATGCTGAGAATTTGAGACTTACTGTGCTGACAGACTCTGACTCCCAGGAGGGCACTGCATTTGACCTCCCCAAGCGTGGAGAAGGCTTCCAAAATTGACTGATAGCACTGGGACTACGGGTAGTTTGATTAGAAGTGTGTAATATCACAGGGTGGAAAACTTAGAGTTTAAGGTTTGAGAATATAGTAATATTTATAGAGCAAGATGGATGTTTTAGGCTGGAGGCTGGTCCTTCTTTACCTTCTTCTTCCTTCTTCATGGGTTTGGGTGGTATTTTGTAATTGGACAGAAAAGTCTGCATTGCGGACTTTGAGTGATTAGTTATTGCGTTAAAAGTGAAAATAATTTAGGTGTCATTTCTTAACTGGATAGTTTAGCCTTAAAAGACCTTGTAACAAAAGATAGCTATTTTGTACCTTGTTAGTGAACTATTGCAGAACTCACTTCCCATGAGACTGTAGCATATATAAGAAAATAAACATCTAAGCCTAAACATGAAATATTATCTCGAGAGTTTCTATCCCAACCTTGACAGAGATAGAGAAAAGAAGCTGAAAACCAGCACTGTGTTTAAGCAGCACTATTTGAACTTGGTCTGCTGAATGGAAAACACAATGCCTTGGACCTGAAAGATGGTGAGCCTGAAGTGACTAGAAACCACAAAGCAGTCAACAAAAAATCAAGAAAAGGTGGTAAGATCTGTGGTTAGAGGATGTTAGATAAAGCAGAGCTTGTTCAAGTTCAGGTGACAGAACTCTAAAAATATGAAAAACACTTCAACTTGTAATTGTAATTACAACAACAGCTCAACTTAATGAAAACATCCCAGCATCAGTAAATCATGACTGCCTTTAAGAGGAAGTATCTTTCAGAGCAGATAGATTCTGCTGGGAAATCAGTTTTGTTCTTTTCTGGACTTCCTCATGTAGGTACTGCAAGGTGTAACTGTACTGGTGAGATCAGTTACGGAACAGAATGTATAATTAAATGTATTTAAATACTTCAAATTCTGCTAAAGCACAAATGTACATACAAAACAGCACTCAGGATATTTCTTCAGAGCCATCAACCCTGAATAACAGAACTGTGAAGCCAGGCAACTCTACACTACCAGCTGCACTGTGATTCAGAGATCCTTTTTATCCTCACAATACTTCATGGTAGCATAATCATTCCTAGTCATGTGTGATTCATCAAAGTATTTTGTAGTAAAGACAAATGTTATAATACGCCCTATTGTAACCATGCAAATTACTGATGTTCATTTCCATACCTAAATTATGCTTTCGCTGAACTTTTTCTGCAGCTTAAGCAGCTCTCGTGTTCCAAGCTAGTTCAGCGTTTCAAAGTTGCTTCATAGCAAGGAGTCCCAAGTTTTCTAAGAGATGGCCTTCTTCATCCCCTTTCACTTTCCCAAGCCTCTTTATGCTTTACACATCACTGTTTTGAAGAGGTTTGCACTAGGATCTTAACTCTAAGCTATCACCCAATCTCCTCTGTATGCCTCACATGTTTCCTGTGGACAGAAGTTACGTAAGCTCACTTGGCAGACAAACTATACAGTACTTGCCTCAGCAACTGGGAATGACAGGTGTTCTGTACATCATCACAAGCCAAGCAACACAGAGACACAGGGAAAAGTTTCAACCCTCCTTTTTTTACATAATGATACATCTTCACAAAGGATTCATCTTTCGGCTCTCCTGGGGCTTATTAACTTAAATATACTCATTGCTATGCTGTCCACAAGAGATGTAATATTTTTAAGTAGGAAAGTTAATACAGTCTATTTCCTAATTCTCCGCCTATTAAAGCTTTTTTTTTTTTAAGTGATCATCAGGGTCAGCAGGTGACTGCAAAGCTATTTTAGAATGGCTCATATTAACTGCCTAAATTTCCACTTCAGACCTGATGGTCTTGGCTTAAGAATAAACATTCAACAGCCCCAGAGGAAGTCAAATAGAACACAAGTACAAACCACCACTCCATATTCTACAGTTATAACAAGAAATCACAATAAAGATCGAATACAACCTGAGCATGGCATGATAGGAGACTTCCAAAGAAAGGCAGAATGCTACTACAGTAAGTTACCTCTCCTGGTGCTTACTGCAGGAAGGTTGTACAGTAAAAATATTGTGGACTGAAACAAATCAGATATTCCCTGTGATCACTCTGTTCTTTTACTTAAGAAGTGCATATTTAACATTTTAAACATATAAAATTTCTAAGGAATAAACAGCAAAGGTTAATGATAAGAAGAAAAGCAAGGTTGAGCATCACACACAGAATCACACAGAAGGACAAGGCTGGAAGAGACCTTCAAGATCACCAAGTCCAACCCACACCTTATGCACCTTAACTAAACCATGGCACCAAGTGCCATATCCAGTCTTTTTTTGAACACATCCAGGGATGGTGACTCCACCACCTCCCCAGGCAGACCATTCCAATATTTTAGCACTCTTTCTGTGAAAAACTTCTTCCTAATATCCAACCTATATTTCCCTTGATGCAGCCTGAGACTGTGTCCTCTCATTCTGACAGTTGCTGCCCGGAGAAAGAGACCGGCCCCTACCTGACTTTTCATCCCCCAAATCCTGTTAGTACAATTTCAGTAAGAAACTGAGAGAAGATTGAGAAGAACTATTCATTTAGTTTTGTGAGAGGGAAAAAAAACCCCACTGTATGTCATCTCTGATTCAGCAGTGGCCAAAAATCTATTTATGAATGCATACACATTCATATATATGACTTTGAATAAAGCAATACATCTTATCACTCACTGACATTCCCACATGCAGATTTGGGCTTCTACCTGAAAAACAGACATCCAACTATCAGACAAAAAAACTAAAACTATCAAACTTCCTCATCAGGTATAAACCCTTTTCTCCATGGTATTTAAAGTGCAACAATGAACTTACAACAACATTATCAAATTTCAAACATATAGGAACACTTTCCAGTAAAACAAAACACAGCGTGATCTTATTTATTGTTCAACAATGGTCTGTGATTTAATTAGCCAGGGGATTGAAGAGCTACAAGAAATGCATGTCGTATGCAAATGATTCAGTAGGTGTACTTTCTTTGAAATTATTCTCTAGGAATCCATTTCCCTTCTTCCTCCTCCACCTTTTATTTCCTTTTACCTTTATTAACTGAAGTACTGCTTGCCATCCTGAGGATATGCAGGAAACTCTTAACTGAGGTTCCAAGCTGCTGTGACTACCAAACTATCACCATGCTTGGGAAAAGGGAGGTGAGAGGGGGAAAAAAAAAAGTGTGAGTAACCCCAGAGGTAAATGCTAATAATCACCTTTTGCTTCTTATCCTCTCTGCCACCCAGTAATTTCAAATAAATAAAATATTAGTCTTCTTGTTCTGTCCCACACTGCCGCACAGCGCCACTGCATGCTATGAAACAAAATGCATTGCTAAACATTTTCATGATAATCCACTGTGGGATAACTTTTTAATAAACTTTAGGTCATTTACCCTTCAAAGAGAAACATAATCTGCTTTCAAAGTATGCTGTTCCAAATACAAAGATAACATGCTCAGTTCTCATTTCTAACTGCTCTTGCTAGGTCTCAACAGCATGCAGCAGCCAGAAAGCTGCCAGGCAGGAGCAGCAGAGGATCTCCTAGGGGTACCACTCAGTGGAACCAGGCCAACAGAGCTGGTTCTCTGGCACCTGTCCCCACCTAAGTGTATGAGAGGCATGCGCCGAGCTCGAGCAGTTGGACAGTCACAGCAACCACTATGAGCTGGAGTAACTTGAGAATGAGAGCATTGCCTACAAGGCAGTCAGTCAGCCTCGCTATTTCCACTGCAGCAGTTTGCCCTGTGCAAACAGCACCCCTGGAGAATAGCAGGAAAGGACATGTCAAGCCATGGAGGCTAGACCCTGGAAAAGCACATTTACAGATTCACAGAATATTCTGAGTTGGAAAGGATCCATCAGGATCATCGAGTCCAACTCCGGGCCCTGCACAGCACCATCTCCTAGAATCACTCCATGTGCCTGAAAGCATTGTCCAAATGCTTCTTGAACTCTTGACAGGTTTGGTGCTATGACCACTTCCCTGGGGAGCCTGTTCCAGTGTTCAAGCACACTCTGGGGGAAAAACCTTTTCCTGATATCCAGCCTAAATCTCCCTGACTCAGCTTCATGCCATCTCCTTGAGTCCTGTCACTGGTCACAAGAGTGAAGAGATCCATACCTGCTTCCCCTCAAAAGAATGCTGAAGACACAATGAGATATCTCCTCAGTCTCCTCTTCTCCAGGCTGAACAGACCAAGTGACCTCAGCCACTCCTCACAAGGCTTGCCCTCAAGGCCCTTCACCATCCTCATGGCTCTTTTCTGAACACTCTCTAATAATTTAATATCTTTTTGATATTGTGGCACCCAGAACTGCCCCCAGCACTCGAGGTGGGGCTGCCCCAGTGCAGAGCAGAGCAGGACAATCCCCTCCCTTGCCCGGCTGTGATGCTGTGCCTGATGCATCCCGGGACAGGGCTGGCCTCTCCTGGCTGCCAGGACACTGCAGCCTATGAACTGACCTGTGTTCAGCCATCAACCAGGATCCCAAAGTCACTTTCTGCAGCACTGTTCTCCAGCATCTCATTCCATTCCAGCACCTGATTAAAAAAAACTTTGAAAAAAGGTACCCGAAGCGTGAAAGCACCCCACTGTAAAACAGCTCTGTAAACCCTACAATACCTTAGAAGAAAATCGAATTGACTAGGTATTCTACTAGTAAAAATGGGGGCAAATACCATAAACCTTCAGGCAGCAAAAAATACTGGGACAAAGGCAAAAAATAAGGTGGCATTTGTGCAGGTTTTCCAACACAAAAACAATAGGTCAAGGCAAGCCTAAAAAGTGAACATTACAGACATCTGACTGTCTGTCCTCAAAAAGGAGGCTTGGACCAGCAACAGGCATGAATTTCCAAAATGAGAGGTTACTTTCTCACCATTGGCTATAAAAACTGGGAACAAACAGGCTAAGTTTCTCATTCCTGTAAGAAAAACACAATTTAAATTTACCTAAACCCTGGAGGAGACACTGGTCTATAAATAAATATAAGCACACATCACTCTGCTCCATCAATGAGCACTGTATCTGTCACTCAACTAGATGTCAGCTAAGTCTGTAATCCATTTTCACTGCATAGAGCACAGTTACTACAGTAGGCACGCAGGAAAGCAGTGGCTTGACTGACAGATGTTCAGGCTGGTGCAGGAATGTGTTCACCTTTACGTTGTTCTGGCGTGAGATACCTCCTACAGATTATTTGGCACATCACTTTTGCTTTTATAGCAAGAGTATGACTCTTACAGAAAGACACTGACAGACTTGTGCTACTTCTTTGGATGTCAGAGAGCAGTATTCATGTTGATTCTAAGGACAGACGAATAAGTTAATGAAATAAAATATGACAGCACAACATAAGAAGCATAAGGAGACATGAAACAACACAGTACATAAAGCAGAGTGCAGCTTGAGTGCTCAGTCTTGGCTATGAGTTGCATTGTCACAGCACATGCTACTAAGCATATGTTCATTAGCACATGAAAGGGAAGTCTTCTCTTACATCTCCCTCCTTTCCTTGCTTGTAATGTGGGAAGTAGGAGGAACTGCACGCACTTCACTCTACTCTCCTCTGGGCAAATGGCAGGGAAGGAGTGGGAAATACTGTCTCAGACCTTTCTTTTCCTTCATTAGCCAGCAGAGACCCCAGATGAAGCGCTACAGGCTGAACTGCTCTTGAATGTACAGAATTACAATTAGGAAGCTGCTCTGACAACCATCAGGCCAGGAATCATGTGCTGCCTCTCCCTCCTCACTGTAATTGCAAGCAAGCCATAAACCTACAAAATAGCTACAAATTAATGTGCTTTTTGACAGTGTTCTTGCTACTATATATGAAGTACACCACTGCCCCCAGATACTGACAGGTGATCTTCCTAGCCTAAACCAAAATAAAACAATGCTTCCAAACTCAAGTTTTTCAATTTAATAGCATTATTTGCAGAGTGCACCTGGGCATTGACATTAGTAAAACAAATATCACATTTAAACACAGCATGTACTACAAGTGCTGACAGAGAGAAATTTTTAAAGGAGTAAGCACAATAAATGTACAGTGTTTTCCTAGTGCATTCGACTTGCAAATTCAACCAGAAATCAATAACAGTGGATTGCAAGTTTGCAATTTATGTTTTTAACAAATTCCCTGGAATATTCAGTTTAGCATGGATGCTGATCACATAGGTTTTTCTTTGTTTGTATCATGTTTTGTAGCTACAGTATTTAAAAATTAATAAACTAGAAGTTATTTTCAATATACAAATCTGAAATAGAATGGGTAAACACATACTGATGCAGTGAATCTGAAAAAGCTACAATTTCTTTGGATTCCTATTGTATTATAATACAGCTTCCCACTTAAAGTAATTCACACTAGTAAGCACTGAAGTGAGTAAAAGATACTTGCAGAATCAGCCTATTGTTACTACAGAGAAACACTCGCGAAGAAAGCACAAACACACCTATCTATATCCATGTGTGCTTTTCTAGCTCAACTTAATTGCATACTTTCCAATACACTCTTTCCAACATGCATTTTATTTTTAACTGATGAAAGCTGTTCTGAAGATGGCAAGTGTGGGACATCAGTGGGAAAAAGCAAAAACGAATGTGCATCATTGTAAGATTCATGGACATATAAGGATTAAATATTACAAGTCTGCATTGTACCAGGCTTCACAATTATGCCTGGTGTTTCCTGTGTTAGCTGTTACCTGTTTATCAGATAAACGTGTGGCCTCCCAGTGGTAAGTGATGGGCTAACAAAAGTTACTTTGCAGGGCTTCAAAAGTAGAGCACAACTCTGGAGCTGGACTTAAATTCAGGCTGCAGAGGAAGAAAATTCTAATTGAAGACAAGTTCTACTTTTGATAGCAGTAGCATTCTGCTGTAACCAATATGCTCACCCACAAAGAATTATATCACATATAATTACTTTAATACTGATGAATAAATAATAACTGATGAAGAGACTTTGCTGGCAGTTACTACCATCAACTGAAGAGAGGGCCTAAGGAAGAGCCTCAGGCCTTTAACCCAGCTAGTCATCAGCTGACAGAAATTGTCTGGTCTTGAGGTCATTCCTGTTATTAGACAAAAGTATTAATACATTTTTCAAATACAAAATAATTTTATAAAAGCTACTAACCGACTTGCATAGTAAGTGCATGGTTATTTTTAACAAGACTGATATTTTCCGTTTTTTCTAATGACTAGCAAATGACAAAATTCACTAGGAAAAAGTTATTCTGCTGATCAACATCAGGTTTTTTCTTTTTCTTATACTATTACTGAAAGTCAGCTCTTTAGTCTCCTCAGACTGATCACCACACTTCAGGTAAGGGAATGCCCAACACAGCGGTCCAGCTGGAAGCACTGCACTATATCCAGTCATCTTGTCTTAAGGACATGAATAAAACCATGGTCCCATGCTGGAACTAAATGAACATGAGCTGCTGGACATGTACTGATCCTGACCTAAATCTGCTAATGTGACTCTGTTCATTAGCTCTTCCTGGAAAAAATAACTTTTCACTTTTGCAGATCAAGCAATTATTACTACACAGATCCCATTCTTGAGATCACTAGGCCTTTCTTAGTTATATTAAGCCAAACTGAGTGAGCCCCCCAGGCACATGTCTGAGGGAATTCAATGCCAGGACTTCTATACAGGCTCTCTGCAAGGCAGAAAGCACAACAGAAATGCTAATTATCTTACTTTCCTTTAGCCAGATTATTAGAGCTCCTCCTCATTGGTCAGGGTAAGACTTAAATGTACTGTACAGCTTGTGAACATTAATTACATCTTAGATAAAGCAATATCAAAACAAAAGCAGCAAGGTTGACTTTATTCTGGTGTAATTCTAATAGTAAGAGCTTTCTTAGCCTTAAAATCTCTGTATCACAACAAAGTACTCAGCACTGATGGCACTACAATAACACTTAATACAGCTGAAACCAAGATGCACCTGGTCATAAAGGTGTCTTTAGAAAGGAACGTGCATGGGTTCAGTCAGTGGAGGTCCTACCCAGAGCAGCTGAACCAGCTATGGTCAGGCAGACACTGCCAGCCCTGCAAAATGTGCTGCCATCACTTTGGAAAAGAAGTAGGGGTAGGAAAAGTGAAACCACACAAAATTCTTCTTTGGGTACTGTCTTCCCTCAGCATTTCTCCTCCCACTCACCACCACCCAGCTAGATAGCCACTTTCTTTCACAGCTGCTCATCCCATCTGCTCTGGTACTGTCTGCACTTGTCTCTTTAACCCCTGCACCCACAATTGCTCCTGACTTCACTTCTTTCCATACACTTTCTTTTTCTGTTTTGAGCAGATACTCCCCCAGACAAAAGAAACACTTCAGTGTTGCCAGTTGGCATTTTATTTCCATACCTATCTCCACATCCCATCCACAGCAAAAAGGAAGAATAGAAGATGAATCTCCCAGAAACATCTTTGCCAGGCATACATTCATCTCCACTGATACACTGTGTGCTCCCTCCTTCCAATAATTCAAAAACAGAAAGAATTTACAGGGGGAAAAATGAATTAACTTATGAGACACTGAAAAGCCATGCAGGAAATAGCGAGTTTTCCGTGTTCACCTGACAAAGGAATGAGAAACAGAGGGTTTAGAGAACAGAAGCACTAATCCAAGCAGGGGAAAAAATAAAGCAACAATAGTTGGAAAAGGCCTGGTGGATTGAAAGCAAAAATAAAGACACCAATGAAGGAAAGAAACACAGAGATGATGTGACAGACAATACAATCCAACCAGCAATATTTTGCTTTTAAGAATAAGTTCTTTAACAAAGAAATTATGATGCATGATTAGGAAATGCAAAATAAGACAGCAAGCATGTGGAGGTAAGTGGAGTTTGCTGGATTATTGTACTGTGCAAAGATGACAGTATACAGATCCCATGATTTCCCCCAACTGCAGCTGGTACAACTGCTAGAGCCATACACTGATCAGCTAAGCCTGCTTGCAAGGGCCCCCCTCCTCCCTCAAAATAACATTACCTCAGGCATCACCCGCATAGAACTACACTGCTCCCTAGTCCATAGCAGCACAGATGACTGCACCACTGTCCTTTACACAGCAATAAAGTCCCTGCCTGAAGACAAAGGCAGTTGCTGTGATCTTCTGTAATCCCAGCTGAATCTGAACTACATATTATATACCTGTAATACATATAAAAAATCAGGTCTGCTTTTAAATTACCTAATCTGGAAGGGATATGGATCAAACCCACATGGACTTCAGAGTTATGCCTGTGATAGTGATTCACATCTACTATAGGATGTTCCTAAAAATAGCTGCTTGTCTTAATTCCCTTTTTCCAAATAATTTTAATGAAATACAAAACATCTTCATGCAAGAATTATATATGCTATAGCCACATAAGTATTTTGATTGGCTACCTAAGCTTTCCAAAAGGCAGTTTCTATTTAAAACTTGACTTGTATTGAATGTCATGCTTAAGTTTAAACTAATTTGGAGGTCAGTCACATACTTTGAGAAAAAATGAAAAGTCAAGATTTAAGCAAGTTTGACCAAAAAATCTGCTTTTCATCTCACAGCTAGTTCTATTCCTCAGAGTTTATCTTCCTTTGACCACAGTATTTTATTAATACTGCTCAGCTGGAAAAGAAGTGATATTATAATCATTAGCATGCTGTCAAAATTTGAAAGGACAGCCCACTCCCCCCAAAATGTTTTGTGAACTACAGTGAGGTTCACAGAACTGCCAAAAGAAAAGCATAAGTATATGCAAGCTGTGGTCTTTTAGGTGTCTACTAACAAATACAGTACACACTGCATTAACTAAAATGAAGATTCACCAAGACAAGAAAGAGCCTATCAAGATGCTTATGCTGAAGGTTTGGGTAATTTTCATGAAAATCCATTCATTTTTATAAGCAAATTTACTTTAATTATACATTTAACTTAACTGCCATGGATATGAGGATAACTGTATTTTAGTAAAAAATGGCTTTGAAGGAAACGAAGAAATTTGAAATTCCATGTACAAGGATTCCAATGATTTCAAATTCACTCAGTAGCGTCCACGAACTCCTGGCACTGCAATATAAAAGACTCAAAAAGATGGATTACCTCAGCAATTCATCTGAAAGAATGCAGCTCTGAACTGAAGTACTTGCCATGAGTTCATACCTTAAAACACACTCTTTCAACAAAACTGAACCATGATAAAAGATGATCAGATCCCAAATGGAACTGAAAAACAGCAAGATATATTTAACCAATAACCCAGTGCAAACTACTTCAGTATTCCTGGGCGTTATTATAGCTCTGTGATAAGGGCTTTATAAAAAAACAAGAGCTAAAACTCTAGACTAACCAAGTAATTTTACAGGGTAACACACTATCTCAATTTATGTAGGATTTTGGTCTCAAAGTTTTCACGAAGATTAGCCTACTAATTTTCATAACTGTTGGCAAAGTTCTGTCCAGTGGTACAAGCTGGTCGGATATAGATGTGTATCTCCTACATGTGCTGAACCAATAGACTTAAGCATAACTACAAGGCCCTAGTAATCAATAATTCCTAATTCCTAACAAAAGAAAGCAGTTGAAAGCAGTTTTGAAAAAAAAAAAAAACACAAGAACAGCAGAAAGCTATCTGTTGTTCTACAAGACATAAGTGTGCCTCTGTTTTCAAGGCATCAAATGTATTCAAGCAGCAAAAGTCTACAGGATATCAGCTCTAAACAATACTAAAATAAAATGAGTTATGAAGGAAGTAGGTTGCATGTTTCAAATTGATGGTCCTGAGTTCCATCCCCAACCTTTCAAATATCTGGTTATGCCAATAGTGGTGATAAGATGAGAAGTAACAGTTTCAAAACAAAAGGGGGCAGGTTCAGATTAGGTGTTATGAAGAAATTCTTTACTCTGAGGGTGGTGAGATACGGGAACAGGTTGCTCAGAAAAGCTATAGATGACCCATCCCTGGAAGTGCTCAAGGCCAGGTTGGATGTGGTTTTTGAGTAACCTGGTCTAGTGGAAGGTGTGCTTGCCTGTGGCACAGGGGTTCAGAACTAGATGGTCTTTATGGTCCTTTCCAACCCAAACTGTTCTATGATCCTATGACGATTACTTAAGTCTCAGCTGTTCCCATATCATTACAGGTTAAAGCACCTCAGGAGAACCACTTCCTAGTCATACTTCCTCCTTGTGTGGTGCCAGAGAGTACTGTCACAGTCTGCTGGTCACGGCAGAAAAGGGCTGAAGAAAGGCCTCCAGTGTCCTACTCAACTGTTCCAATAACAAAAACAAGACTTGTTTATTGATCCCTTCAGAACAGCCTAAATGAGCCTAAATGCCAGTGCTTTCTGGGTCTGCCTTCCATCAGCACAGCCTCAAATCCATGCTAGGACTCTGGTAGCAGCACAAAAAGCCAGATCAGTGAACTGTTTTGGCTGAAATTTCACCACATTTCTGGTTATTTTTCAGGTCAGTTTTCAGCCAGATCATATGGCTGTACAGAGCTGATGGCTGGCACAAGGAAGGCCAAGAACACCTTTGGCTCAGAGAAGGTGGATCAGCTCCCTCCATTACAGCACAATGCTCAGGCTGGCTCAAAGTGTTTAAGGAGATATTTCCTGATATGAACAGTCTGCAGCTCTTCCTCAAGCCCCCAGGCTACAGCACAAAATCATAGAGCATTTGCTGGAGTATAATGTGAACACTCCTTTGTCCAGGCTCACAGCTCAAACTGTTGTCTGGTCCTCTACTTCCAGAACTGGCTCTGTTTTGTTATTCACAGTAACTAAGTAGGAAGGCTTTCTCTGTATGTTCACCTGAAAATCAAGATGACAGCGCTGTAAAATATTCTATTAAGCTGACAGCATTTCTCATGTATGTTTTGGCTTGTTATACAGTTCTGAGCTTGATATTTGTACACAAAACCAAAACTGACATAAATAAATAAAGGATTTTCTCTCTTGTTTTTTTTTTTTCAAGGCATAACTCCTGGAATCATGCCATAGTTGCAAAAAACACCTTCAGAAACTTAGGACTTCCATCAGCCTCAGGAAGCAGATCGGTTGCAAAGTCCTGTTCCTGGGCAAAAGATCTAAGAGAGAAATTACTGTATCAGCCTTCTGAGCTACTATACAGCACACCAAGGGACACGTCAGTAGCAAAGGAAGGAGACTGGAAACCTTACCAGTATTGCCACTTGAATAATCTCATGAACGCTGATAATGAAAAGGCTACAGGAAAAACAAGAAAAAACTTCCCAAAAAAAACCAAAGTGTAGTTTAACAGCATATTTAAAAGTTTGAAACTTCATCAGATAACCACACCTACTAAGCTAACCATGTACAAAAGGCACAAGACAAACTAAAAATGTTAGACAAACCTCCAGGAAAGGTCCCAACAATACACATAATCATTAAATAGACAAGCAAAATTTTAAAATATTAATCAAGAATATATTTTAAATATTTGCTGGTACAATCCCTTTAGGGTTTTCAAAGCAATGAAATGTTTTTGGTACGTTAGAAATACTTACAACTACTCCACTCTTGGTGACAGTTTCCCGGTATGTAAAATTGCACACTGCCCAAGCCAGGTAATAGGTGGACATGAGAGGGGTCTGTGAAAAGTGATCTGTAACCCATCCATCTTCTTCAAAAACAGAAGTTTCAACTGGCATGTTGGACAAAGATAAGTAAGTAGCTTGATGTCTGATGCTGATTTTGAATGTGGCCTTGTAGATGGGCTCGTCAAAGCAAGGAAAGGCTTTTCTGGCATGAGTAGGAGAAAACTGTGTAACACCAAGAAACCTAGAAAAGCAGAAAACAAAAATAAAAATTGATTATTAATTGTGCCTAGCACTTGATTCACAGACATACCAAATAAGACACTGCTTGACCATTGTGGTTTAAAGGAGGAAATAATTACAACTGTAATACACAAAATATATAGTGTTTGAACACTGCTTGATCATTTTCTTACTACATCTACTGCAATGCAATAGATACAAATTAACGGTCTACAAATTTCATGTAAATTTATAGACACCACACTAACACTAAAGAAATCAACCCTCGCCTTGCATCAAACTTCAGGTTCTCAAAGTATTGCTCATCAATATGTGGGGGAAAAAGCAAGCCACTGTTGGCTACACAATGCAAAACAAGCAACTCAGTTCAAACCAGGATTTAAGAGCCTTCAGGGAATTCACTCTGCCCTGAGACACTGACAGGGCTCTTTACCTTTCTCTGGGCATGAGAACTTACGGTCACACAGCGCACTCAGGAGAGTCATTGTTTTCCACAGCTGATTACTTCTCTACCAGCTGCATGTAGGCCTGGGACACAGTACTACATATCACTGCTGTGTCTGTGCACCTCCAAAAAAACCATTCTGTGAGCTTAGCAGAATCACAAATGAAAGCAAATTATTAAACCTGCATAAAGTATTTCACCATTCTTCTACACATGTTTTTTTTTTTTCCTGGTGTACTTTATAGAGAGCGATCCATGTTCTCAGTAAATGGGCCAAATTTTGGAAAGATCTTTGAAGGAGGTAAAGGTATTTATTAAGCATGAATGGGAAGAATGGGAAGGCTTCAGCTTGACAATAAAACCTGTAACTTTTTTTTTTTTCTTTAACTAAATAAATTTTGATCCAGATACAGAATAGGAAGCCTTCTGAATGGAGACATGTATTTACACATCTGGAAAAAAAACATGATCTTTTTGTAGAAAAAATAAGCTAAACTTAAAAGGTTGAAATATGGAGTTTGGTAAGAGTATTTTCTGGAGGCATGTAGAATAAGAAAATTACCATGGGCCAACCATGTAAATATGAAGGTAGCATGCATGTAGGCTTTTTGATTCATGTCTCACCTTCCAAGGTTTCATCTGTGGAAATAACTGCGCAATTTTAGATACCAGGCAAACATTTATCAAGATTTTAGAGGCTGGCTGTTATTCAGCTGTTATTCCTCTGAGGGAAAAAGATGGGTGAATAGCTTTGATGTAATGAAAATGGTGATACCTATTATTAATCAGAATATAACTATTAATCTCCAATATGATACTCTAACATTGATAAAACAAAAACATAGGCACTCCATAGGGAAAAAAAAAGTATCATTAACTTTTTTTAAAACTTTTTGGATTTTACACATATTTTGGAGGCAATGAAGAAATAATTTTATTGAAACATTACACCTTTTTCTTGTTAGAGTGCCTGATAGAACTAGATATATGTTTTCAATCAGGATAACTTTTTTAAAACTTGAAAAAATTTTCCACCACTGAAGCAGTTACCATTGGTCTTCTTTCTAAAATAAAAAGCCTTTTTTGGCTAATAATTATTGAAGGTATTCACATTTTCCTTGCCTCATGAAAAAACATGGATTATTAAAACCAGCATTTTGGATAAGACTGCTAAATCTAAAGTAAAAAGTTAGTGCCAGATATCTCAGTGTTAATCCAAAAAACTCCCATATCAATGGATTTGTACTACTGCAACAAAGCCAAATCAGCCAATTAAATGAAGCAAAGCAACTTAATTTCTATGCAAAGTATTTCAAGTGGACCTGATTCTGCATTCTAGGCACACTCTAAACA
Organism: Melozone crissalis; assembly: GCF_028551555.1. NCBI lineage: Eukaryota > Metazoa > Chordata > Aves > Passeriformes > Passerellidae > Melozone > Melozone crissalis. The sequence goes on along the minus strand of NW_026535782.1, from coordinate 28,005,763 downwards.
GCTACAGACATCAACAGAGGCTTCAAGTGAGCACGGAAAACTGTACTGGCCTGTTATTAACAAAGCGAGAATGATGAACTTTCCTCTGCAATTAACGATTTTAATGAGCTCCGACACACACGTAAATGCGTACTTAGGAAATATTGGTCATACTGTGATACCCTCTAAATAAGGAAGCTTTCCCGTGCCCTCTCTCCACATCTTCACCCCACTTCTCAGAGACCTTATCAGCCATCTTTTAATACATATTAGGCCACTGAAACAATCCCTTCATCAGGCTAATAAACCCTGGTAAACTATTCATCTTCTGTGTTTTCGCAGAGAGACAGATATATCCACATAGACATAACTGGGCAAACACAGAGCAGTCAATATTTCATACTAAAAATACACCAACTACCAATAATAGTGATATCTACAACATGTGCATTACTATCAAACATCGATTTGCTTGTTGCGCCACAAAGCAAAACAAACAAAATCTTAAAACTGCTTTAAAAAAAACCCCTAACCATTTAAAGAAAACAAACAAGCTAAACCTAAAACATTATTTATCTATTTCAATCTGTGTTCAAGTAAAACAAGCAGACTTCTACAGCGTGCCAAAAGTGAAGGGCAGTTTGACTATTTCATCCTTCCCTTTACACAGCTCTCTGGGTACCAACACTCTTACCTCCTGTTGCCAAAAAACCACCACCACAAAAGGTTGTACACTTAAGGGCATGATGGGCTCACACGGTCTCCTCAGAATACCCATGGCAGTAACTTGCAGGTGTTTTAACTCTATCTTGTCTATTAAAGGAAGATGTGTTTCCTCAATAACCTATTCTGACATCTTAGTTGTTAGAAGATTAAAGAATACGTCTTTGTTTTCTCTGCATGATATAAGAATTTTTTTCCTTTTCACTTCCAAACTTTGATGTTCATTTATATTATGCCTGCATACTCCTCCTGTAGCTCTGTATTATATTGCTGTTGATTATTGTCAGTAAATTCTAGCACATAATGCAAAGTAAATTTGTAGCATATCACTTGCATTTTACATTTCAAGTACAGTAAGAAAGATTTCAGTCCAAAAATAAACACTTGAACAGCGCTTTTACCTTTCAGGCTGATTTACAACATTCACCTGTGAAGGCCAGAGAAACTAACTTTTGGGGAAAAAAATCATAAAGTGAAGGCATTAATATGTTTCTGGTGCCTCCCAGCAGTTATTTGCTCCTCATGTACAACAAAAGTGAAAAATGATGGTTTGGACCCTTTTACAGCAAGTACTACTCCAATGAGGCTGATGTACTTTAATTGAATACAAAGTTGTCAAAAAATCAAAGCCCTGCTGGAACAGCAAGGTCTCCCAGAGCATGCAAGTCTGTCTGTCTATCATAACAGAAGCTGTCTGTGTTTGAGGACTAAAAACAGTTATATGTATCATATTAAAAAATGGTTTATTAATCGGAATGCAAATTGTTACTGTAAGAGCACTCTCTGATCAAAAAAGTTCCCTGGTTTAGAATGGGTATTATTCACTGAGTCATTAAGCCTCTGACAGATGAAAAGGAAAAACACTTTTTCTATTTAACACCTTAAACTACAACCAAGCAATGACTACAGTTATAAAATTGTTTTACTGAAGGAAATATCAGTGAGCTGGTGTAAAGGAAAAACATGCCACTGATTTCAATATAGCAATGCTACCTTATGTAAGGTAAGTAATTTGCCCATGACTATACTTAAGTGTATTAAAAACAAAGTAATTTATATCTGAAAACTTACACACGGAGCACTGCGAAAAACATTTTACCATCACCTTCCACTCTGTGTCTTAAACTATCCTGATGATTGAAGCAGTGAATAGACCTTTTTTCTGTTGGTGATGGTTTCTAAATCTCAACTAGGGGATCAGTATTGAAGTGTAGTACAGTAGCTCTGGAGAAATGTCACTGCCACACCTATTTGACAGTTCAATTATTCCTACACAAAGTCAAAGTACACGAGAATAATAACTGCTTAAATAACTTCTCAGATTTGTAAAGTGAATTATACCCCCTGCTGTTAACAGTATTTTGTTTTCTCATTTGCCCATTTCAATAGAGGTTTGTAAGAACTCCCTATTACCCCAACCATTCAGTCAACTGTGACAAAAGGCATTTTATCTGCATCTTTTCTTACAACTGTGCTTTTTCAAATTTCCTTTTTACTTCACTCTGATGACAAATTGCAAAAACTTAATTTCAATCCTGCTTGAGGTTCTAATATCAGGCTTTTGAAAATTGTCAGTAATCATAGTAATGAAAATATGTTTTAATAAAAGGGCTTTTGACTTAATTGAGTTGGTGAGGATGCTTTTCATGTCTTAATATTTTTGCCCGGTTCTACCAACTATAAAATCTTTGTTTCATTTAAATTGTTTCCACAATCTAAAACACTAAGATTCAGGAAAAGAAAACCTGTCACTGCACAGATATTTCAAGAAAGGACAGCTTAAAAAGAATCCAATTCCAAAATTATAAACCATGCCAGAACTATCAAGAAGTCCATCCTTGCCTTTCTTTTCCATTACAAAGCCTCAATGTGGTGAGAAAACACCTTCTTTAAAAAGAAAGCCTCTGTAACTGAACGGAGCCCTCCACAGTAACCCTGCCCACCAGAACAAGGGCCCAGACAAGGACCCAAGGGGCTTTAACTACGTGAGTAAATACAGATCAAGTCTGAATCTTGCTCTGCCCGCAAATGAAGCAGGTTTGTCGGGTCACGGGGTATAAATCTGCCGCGACCCAGCTGTACTGTAAACGCATTCAGCGTATGTGAAAACTCATCCCATCACGTTTTTTGCTTTACCAAACAGAATAAAAGCAAAACAGAAGTCTCGCTGCCCTACACGCTGCTATTTGTAACCTGACGAGGCTCTGTCATACCAGGGCACACGGCAGCCGAACACAGTGTCTTTGTGTGAAACAGACCCGGAGCCTCTGCCTTGACAAGGACCTAGCGGACGTTCTGCCCCACTGGCGGCACCCTCGCAAGTTTGCTCCTTGCCACCGTCCGTCCCCAAGCTGCGCCGGGCCATCTCCCGCCCCGCGGCCGCTCCCCGCAGCCCTGCCCGCGCAGGCGGGGCGTGCAGGGTGCAGGCGGAGCGCTCCGCTCACCGGCGGCGGCCCCGGCTAACCCCGGCCCGGCCTCCGCACGGCCCAGCCCGCACCGCCCCGCGGCAGCTCCGCCCGCCCCCGCTCGCTCCCGCGCAGTCCCGCAGCCTCGGCCGCCCTGCAGCCGCTCTCACGGCTGGCTCACGACACCGGCCGGTGGCTTGGAGCGAGCAAGGGCTCGCGGTCCCCGAGAACGCCCGCATCTCTGCTCTGACAGCCGAGCGCTACGGAGATGACCTGACAGAGGTGGCGGGGGGATGCGAGGCCTGGCCTGCGCTCAGCAACCGGCCGGCCTTGGCGGCCGTTCCCCCGCCCGGGCAGCCGGCCGAGCCCCGCATCCTTCGGCGGGGCCGCCGGGGCCGAGCAGCGCGGAGTCAGCGGCATCACCCGCCTGGCGGCGCCGCGGCCGCCGGGTCCTAGCGCCGCCCTAGCCGAAGTTGGCGCGGGGGCCGCCAACTTCGGACAGAGTTGGGTTTGAGGCGACGCGGCCCGTCCGCTACCTTCGCTCGCCGTGGAGGACGTAGGAGCTGCGGAAAAAGCCCAGCAGCTCGTTCTCGATGAGGGCGTTGTAGATGATCTTAAGGTTGTAACTTTTCTGCACCTCCAGGCTCCGGTTGAGGACCACGACGAACACCTGGGTCTGGGGGTAGAAGAAGGTGCGGGCCACCCGCACTCCGCCGGCCAGCTTGTCCTCGGCCACGCGGACCGCCTCGATGTGCATGCGGTGGGCGTGCAGCACGATGTAGCGGCTGGCGTTACGCACCTCCAGCTGCACGTTCACCTCCCCGCTGAAGGTGAAGTTCTCCATGAAGGCGGTCAGCATCAGGTTGTAGTGCAGCGGCCGCAGGTGCCGCGGCAGCCGCGGCCGGGCCCAGGGCGGCAGCTCCCGCCGCCGCTGCCACTCCTCCTCCTCCTCCTCCTCCTCCTCTTCCTCCGCCGCTTCTCCGCCCCGCGCATCCTCCTCCGGCCGGCCGGGGGGTTGCCCCGCACCGTGCGGCTGCCGGGCTACCCCCGAGAGGCTCCCGTTGCCGCCGGCCCGCGGCGGACCGTCGGCGGCGGCGCCGCACTCCTCGAAGCGGACGCTGAGCAGCACGGCAATCATGGTCACTGCCAGCAGCGCTAGGATGGAGACAGCGAAGCCCAGCACCAGGCGCTTGTGCACGGCGATGTGCCGCTCCGTGGTGCGGGGTCTTGGCCCCGCCGCCTCGGCCCAAGGTCCCGGCGGCAGCCCCCGGCTGCCGTTCCGCAAGGCGGCCTCCTCCTCGATCATCATGGGGGTGACGGGCGGGCGCTTCTCACGCTTCTCCTCCAGGGCCATCACGGCAGCGCCGCCCCCGCCTCCCGCGGGGCCGCCGCCACCCGAGGGGGCCTCGACAGCATGGGAGACTCCGAGGCAAGGGGCCCTCGGCCCGCGTGGGACGCACGGTCTCTCACTTCCCAACGAGCCGCATCACCCTGGCCGCCGGGAGCCCCGCGTTGGAGCAGCCCTCAGGGAGGGGAACGGGACGAGGTCGGGTCGGGTCAGGCAAGAGGCGGCGGGCGCTCCCCGCCGTCCGGCCGCCGGGCCACGGCGCGCTGGCAACTTGTGCGGCTTCTGCGGGGCACTTCAGCACATGCCGCCGAGCGCACCTCGGCGCCAGGGGGGAGGGCTCTGCCGCCCCGGCCCCCTGCTAGCGCCGCCGTCCGCAGGGAGCTCTCTTTCCCCCGCGTCCCGAGCCGCCGAGGCCGGGGTCGGGCTCCTCGCCCGGCCCCGGCAGCGCCCGAGCCATGCGCGCCCCCGGGGCGCCGCCGCGCAGGTCGGCCCGTCCCAGCGGGGCTCGCCCGGCACCGGGGGCGGTGGCGCCGGACAGCGGCGCGGGCCGGGCCCGTCCTCCTCTTCCTGATAGCGGGTCAGGCTCCTGAGAGTCGCTTCTCTTATTTTCTCTTTCCTGTCTCCTGCAGGTACAGAGCAATCTCCCGGCTGGCTCGAGCAGAGGCGGCTATATATAGGCACCGGGGAGAGGCGAGGGAAGGGAAGGGAAAGGATGGGAAGGGGGGAGAGGCGGGCAAGCCCCGCCGCCCCTCGGCTTCAGCGGCTGCTCCGGCTGCCGGCGGTGACGGCGGCGCCCCGGGGGAGCGGGCGGGGGCGGGAGGCGGGGGCGACGCGGGGACGAGGGAGGCTTTTCTCCGGTGTGTCACACGCGGCGGCTCCGGGGGAGGTCGCTGAGGCGGCGGAGGGAGCCCCGGCCGGGGCGGGCGGAGGGCGAGGGCCAGGCTGCGCCGGGAGTGGGGAGGCTGCAAAGCCTCCGAGCCGCAGGACTGCCCGGGATTACACGCGAATGCGTGTGCTCTCCACATAAATATTGAATGCCCTTACTGTGCCATATTTATAGAGACTTAATAAAGAGCCGCCGACTACGTGTTTGAACGACAATAGTGCTGTCATACTAACGTGAGGATGGAGCTCAGAAAAGGATAAATACTCCTACTTAAATCGATGGGATTAATATGCCCGGGAAAAAATCGTGCCGTAAGCGTTGGCTGGTACTTTCAGAAATCCCCCTGCCGTAACTCCGCGGCCCCAGGACTTTCTCTCTTGCTCTCCTTGTTGTCAGTGCTGAACCTCCACCCCTCAGCTGGAGGGATTTAAAGATGTGTTAAATGCTGCCTGCGATAATACAGCAACACTTGGCTTGAGTACCCCTAGGAGTGAGTCCCTGTCTGGAAAGCCGAATCAGCCTACTTTTTCCAATTGCACCCAAACTTTTGTACATAGGATCTGCAAACACACAGAATTAATATATTAAACAGCAAGGATCTAGATCAATGTCTGAGAGCATCTCTGTTCCCCTTATTTTGCTTGCATACTTCAAAAACTATCTCTGTTCATTTTCTCTTTTGAAGCTCTTCAGCTGCAATCTTGTAAGCAGTCACAGATGTGTCTATCTTTGGCATTCAGTCCTGTGGAATCTATGGGAATATATGCTGTACATCAAGTTAAATGCATACATAACAATTCACAGGATAAATGCCTTACTTTCCATAGTGAAGAGAAAAGAACAAAAAATCAAGTCCTGCACTTCTTTCATAAGCAAAGTAAATCTGAAGAGTTTCATTAAATGTGATATATTAGCCATTTTACTTCAAGAGGAAATGCCTAATCTTTCTTTGTCCTGAATCTTCGACATCTTCAAGAAGCGTTACATCACTTTGCATACTGTTGCAGAATACAAATGATCATTTATTGACACTTAAACCAGATTAAGGATTACCAGTTTCAGTATAAGGAGTTTGCTAGCTTCCTTATATATTCCTATAGAAGGATTGTATTCAGGTCTACTGTCTCTGGAAAGAAATGAGCCTTTATTTTTATCTTGCAGCACAGTCTAAAAAAGGTTTTTAATCTTAACAAATTTTAATTAGAGGTATGTTGATACACTTTCTCATTGTGTTTCTATGTCCTAGGAGGCCTAAGATTTTGCTCAATAATGAGTGTTGCCCTGTATTTCCTGTGGTGATATTTGGCTGCCCACCTGTTAGAACAGGTCAAAGAACAGAAACATTTTATTATCTGAAAAGAGCCTTCATTATTTGTTGACTGAAGTGTGAAGCAGAAAGGTAGAAAACTATTGCTATGTGGTTTGGAAAAAAAAAGAAGAAACTGACATGGCAAAATAACATCCAAAGCTACAGGTTTAAAATGTCAGTTTCTATATGTTTCATTAAACCCTTTAAAAGTGGGCACAAAAGGAAGTGCCTGAGTGCTTTTAAGATTTTGTGTGCAGGCTGTCAGTATCAGGCATTAGTAAAATAGGCAGTGTTTTCCTCTGTCGCTCTCTGAACTGCACTTTCAGTTATGTTTGTTCTTGTCAGCAGTGCAGGGAGATGTTCAGGCAAAGATGTAATTCAAGAGTAGAAGTAACCTGGAATAAAGTAGTACATTATGTCCTATTTATAAACATTTCTGACTTTTAATAATTTCAATTAAGTACAGTTCAATAGTTACAAGTTTCACGGGTTAAGGTTTTTGTGAAGCCTTTTCAGAAAAGCAGTGAGTAGCAGGTAGTTGGGCTAACCAGGTCTGCCACTTTTAGAGAGGAAGATACAAGTGTGTGTGTGTATGAGAACACAGGAGCATGATTCCGGCCATCTTGATGTACAGATAACAAATACATAACTCTCCAGGCTGAAATCTTCCAAGCCCTGCCAAGGGAGTCAGTCGTGCAATTTAGCTTCAACAATAATAGGCTATAAATTGTAGGGTCAGTATGAGAGAGCGTATGTAAAAGGTTTAAGTTGCATCCTTATGAAGAGCCATGAGGCTGATTCCTTTTAAGCCAAGTTGGAATAGCACTCCAAAAACTGGCACAAGGCATGAGTGGTGGGAATTAAGGCTGTCTAGATTCACCTCCAAATTTCATCATTGCAGAAAGAAAATATTGAGAAGTTTGTGACCCCTCCTCTTTGGGCTTGTCAGTCTGGAGACTTACAATAAGAAGGTGCAGCTAGGTATTGTGTTAAATAGCTCATGAGCCTTAACTCATCCATCATTCTGAAACTTCATATTACCAGATTAACCTCTTCTTCATATTAGTAATGACAGGTTTCTAAAATATAGCTTGACCAGATACAGGTCAAAGAAGGTATTAACTTGGTAATTTGTTCTCAAATGCTGCTCTCTGCAAGTAGTTTAGTGTACAGACTGTTACATATAGCCATTTTGCTGAAGAAAATACAAAGGCATGCGGCTCCCAAAAAAACTTGTGTGTACATCTGGGAAAAATTCTTGTTTTTTCATCTGTCCACGGTTATAAACATAGACATGGATTTCATGCATTTTGCCTCTGAAGCTTGCGACTCCTTTGTTCTTTCTGCATAGGCTGTTTGAAAATATACCAGATCATGGTTCATTTTTTCCAGCAAAGTCCTGATATTGACTTCCTGTTGTTCAAAACTTCCCCTAGGCCATCAACCTCTTGTATGCAATCTCATTTTATGAGCTTATAGCCTGGGTTTTCAGGTATTCATACAAAATAAAAGAGAATGTCTCACCTTAACTCAATTTCTATGGAGATGGCCCTACCTAGACAAGTATCAGAAGAAACATGGATAAACTTCAGATAGCACAATTTCCAATTCTGTACCAGCTTATAGCATGGCTCCCAAAGAGCTGATGAGGGACCCACATAAAGCTGTAGTTTATGTTACATTAAGATTGCACACAACACCTCTCAGTATTCACACTGGTGCTTTACAGTCTTGGAAGAAAAGCACTATAAATGAGTAACTTCATTGTATATCATGCAGTTGGGTACAGTTCATCCAACCCAAAGATTGGCACATTATATTTTTCTGAGTCTGCCTAAATATGGCTGCTTTTTAATCCAAGTGATCCATCCTTCATTCATCTGTATATAGCAGAAGTTTACAGACAGACTTTATCATACTGACACTACTCACAAAAAAAAAAAAAAAAAAAAAAAAGGAGGTTCAGAAAATGTCCTTCTATGCAAAGCCCAAAATCAACAATTTATATTGGGAAAAATTACAGGGGAAAAAAGACTGCATCAGCCCCTATCAGTCAGTGCTCCGCTGACCCTTTCAGCCTCAGTCAGGCATTTCTCTGGTCATAGCTGGATTCTCCTTGCGTACTTTAAAGTCAAGGATACCCATAGGTCTTAATCCCTCCTGTTTAAGTTCTAAAATGGACTACACTTCATACCCTACTAATATACTGGCAAAAAAACATCAACAAGGTGACCCCTCAGAGTGTTATGAACTACTCACTCCCCACAGACACAGCTTCTGTCTAGCTGTTACTTACAAGACCAAGTGGGGGATGACTGTTTCCAGCCACACAGGTTTCCAGTGAAGCAAAAGAGGAAATTATCAGTCTATCATCCACTGACTTTTCAGTTATGACTAATTCCTCAAAGAATTGATACTGCTTAATGGGATAGCTGTGTGCTCTTGAGGCTTACAAGTAGGCCAAAGAGAGTGGAGTGGGACAGTGGTCCTATATTTAGTGGTTTTTTAGTTGGTTTTGTTTTGCTTTGTTTTTTCCAAAAGACATTTTCAGTAACATGTCAGGTTTAACATATGGCACTGGGGAATACACCTTCTGTTTAGTTTAAAAATTGCTGCTAAGAAAAATGCTAAGGGAAAGACTTTCTAATTAAAAGTGAAAACACTGGATTGTAAAACAAGCTGACACACGGTGATTTGTGCTGGCTTAAACATCCCAAGAAAAGGAACATGTTTTCCATTGTTTTCTGCTCCTTCACCCTCATGTCATCTGTATAAATGACCTTTCTTACTTGAGCTCATTGACAGTAAGCACTATTTATGTTTAGTTTATAGCTAGAGATGTCCAGATGTCTAGGTATGGCTTTATCATGGACAAGTTTTATGTTTCCTTTTTTTAAAGGAGTAGATGCATGAGGAAGGGGCTTGGTGCTGTGGGCAAGGTCCTATGGAGTGAGAAGATAGAAGCTTGCCACAGGACAGAGGCTCTGTAGTAATCTCGATCCTTCTCTTCCACTCCTTTTTTCTCTTATCATCACCTCTTGCTTTCCTGTCACCTCTGGAGCTGGAAGGAGCATCAGAGAGCATCAATAGAGCATTGTCTGGGCACCACCAGGCCCCAGTGACCACCTGCTGCTTTCCATTCGCCTTGTGCCTTGAAATCATACCATCGCCACCCTTTGTTGGGGAATTTACTTTCTTTATATTCCAGTCCTTTTAAACTACTCAGTCCTACCCTCCAAAGTCATAATACTTTTTCATTTTTCAAAAGTCAGCATTTTCTTTCTCAAGTTTTAGGACTAGAGTATCTACTTTCATATGAGACTTAAATATTTTAAATTTTCAATTTGTGTGAATGAAATGTATTCTTTTCCCCAGATATTCTGTTTTCATATTTATCCACATCTAATCAGATTTTTCTTTTTCTTCCTTCCATTTCTTTTTCTTAATTACAGCAGTAATTTAAGAAGGAAAATAAGTGTCCTCATTCTCCACTAGCAAATTTTAGTTAAAGTATATTCCAACTTATCTATAAGGGGTTTTTTCCTCAGTGTTTTTAAACATAGCTTCTTGAAGATACCTTTTTTCCAAGCATGAACCATTTCAATTCCACAAGTTCAATAATGCCATGGTTTTAGTAGTGGAATGTAGAGCATAGATATAATAGTGTTTGTTTCTTTCACTGAATAATTACACTTAAAACTGGCTAATTGGAATCAATTAGTAGTAAGAAGTTAGTCTCAGGGGGACAAGAAGAATTATTTGTGGAAACTCCAGATTGTGTTAAGAACCAACATTTACATGTCTAGATTGTGTCTTATCTACTGAACCTTTTTCATTAAAAATACAAGGAACATTGTAGTGGGCAAGGCAAGGGTTTACTTCCATTAAAATTTAGACTAATCCCCATTTTTAAAAACATCTGTGGATAATCTCTTCATCCTTTAAACTCTACAATAAATATTCACACTTCTGGAATTGGATTTCAAGACATTTTGTAACATTACAGTAATTATAAACATAATATGCTCTTTTGTTTCTTTCTATGTCCCATTTCCATTTTACAAGGCAAAAATAGGGATATTTCCTTGTGGGTCTCCTGATTCAGCTTATCTAGATAGTCCCACCTTATGCAAGAATACTTGTGCTTTACCATCGCCTGCCTCAGGCCCCATATTTGTGTCTAGTAGACATTATATGAGAATATGAACGTATTTTGTCAGCTCCACTATAATCTTACGTATCCTGCTATGAGCTCCCTGAGAAAGGATATGTGCACTGATGCTCACCTCAGCCTTCAATGATCACCTCCCTTGATCTTCACAATCTAAATACCTTAGAGATCTTTGATTTGCCAAATGTCCAGCATAAGCATAAAATAGGCAATATTTTCAGAAATGTGGCCAAAATTTTACAGCTGAGGAAGATCAGCCCACAATAGTCCTTCAGGAAGAATGATCTGCTAGAACAATCACCAGCATCTACAAACAGAAGCATTGTGAGATCCCTCATTCTAAATGCTGATTTATCACAAATTTTCTCTGAATAAGGACTGCAAGGAAAAAAGTCAGTGTGTTTATGGTTGCTGTGATTTTATAATTCATTCCAAGAAAGCACTTTGGTACCTTCCAGAACATGACTTTCTTTTGGTTGGCCTTTAAAATGGAGCAAGTGCAGAAGAAGAGTCATAAACAGGGGACACAAATTATGAAAGGGAAGATGAGTTCAGTGACTGGGCAAGATTGTTTGCTCTTTTTAGCCCAAATTATTCTGAGTTTGATTTTACTGGGATCCTGAGGATTAGATGATTCAATTTTCTCACAAAATGAATAATGTGAATGAATCAAACAAGGTCTTTGAATGTAGAATACCAGTTATTGATTTTTAAAAAATGAAACCAAAAACAAAATAAGTAACTACTTGTAGTGATAAAACTATTCTAAATGCAGCAGCAGCAGCACTGATAATTTAACCAACATTTTAAATACTTTAAAATATCCTACTTAGTAATAATTCTAGATTCAAGCCTTTCAAACTACATATAGGTGACTCCTGATTTCCAGGGTGGTTGTAAAGTTGCAATTTCATTAAGGATCAAAATACATTACCAATATATCTGATCATTTCATGGGCCTCAGAGCCCACTACCAGGTATTCTGTAACTCTGCTCAATTCAGAGAAAAGTACTTCATAATAGTTTAAGGATTTTCTTCTTAATGCATTAGTACTATTTTGAGTTTGTTTCTGCAAGTAAACTCCTGCCCCCTATCGCCCATAGTAGTGCTGATACCATAGGCACGCATCTCAGGAAAATTCAAAATATTATAACTAGTCTGGTTTTAAAGGTCTAAAATTGACTCAGATATAACTTTTTCATTATTTTATAAGCTTCACATCAGCATTCTACAGAGTAGTCTACAGCAGTCATGGCTCCTACTTTCTTGTTAGAAAAGTGCTAATCTAACTACTCACGTAAAACTTGGATCTCAAAAAGAGTTTTACTAATAAGATGGTTTTGGTGCAGATTCATTTTCGTCATCAAAGTGGCAAAATTTAACCCCTGTTGGTATATAATTCCTGATCACAGAACCCAATACTTCAAATAATTTGCTTATGAGGTAAGACCAGAGCACTTAACAACAAAGCCACAAAAATTAAACAATCAAAACATTCCAGAAGAAAATGCATTTACATTGCAGGCAATACACAATTCCTGATATCATACCTCTTACCAATATGACTAATGACTCAAAAGTTTTCAGGTTGTAATTCATTTGAATTCCTTATTCCCTAGAGAAGAAAATTAATTAAACTACATTTTGATCACAATCACCTTAAGATTCTGGAGCTGTGATAAGCAGACAGCCTCTGTCTTGCTCATTCTTTTAAAAACTTAACTTTTGATGTGGGATGGGGGCAATGAACCATCCTTGCTGCTGTATAGCTTTAAGGCTTTTCAGAAAATAAAATTTAACTGACAATAAAGGAACTATGCTCCTAATTAAAATAATATTGATTCAGCATATGGTATTTTGCCTTTGGTTTTCACTTTTTATTAGCCAAGTTGTCACTTTTCTCTTTAGTGCCACCTTGTGGGTCAGCCAGTTATAAAAGCACAGAAATATCTCCTGCACTAAGAATAGTCTGGATCTGGCATTCAGCACATCATAGGGAATGGGGAGGTTTGGTTTAAGAGTTTAGGTCATCTCTTTTTTTAATAAAAAAACCCAATAATTTATGGTGAAAATGTTTGCTATTCATTTATAATAGGTATGCAAGAAGACAGAACAATCTCTCTGGATTGAAAATAATGGGATCTACAGAAAAAAAATCAATGTTCATTTAAAGGATAATCATCAAACTTACCCTGGAAAATGTAAGTGGCAAACTCTGACTTGTGTGATTTTTGCCACAAGAAAAATGGTTTTGTATCTTAGTGACATTAATTTTGCAACACCTTTTCAAGAGAAGTAAAGCTAGATAATTGTAAACTCCCACTAATCCCACTTTTGGAGAAGATGAATGATCAGATACAGCATCATAGCATACTTGCCTAAATTCAGTGTGGATTTGCACACACCAGCTTTTCATTCTGCTGATAAAACACAGAAATTAAAATGCATTTATAAAAATTAAAAGTGTCAGTGGATATGTACTGCAAAGGACATTCAGATGAAAACTTAGCTGGACTGTGGTCACAATAGGCATTGTTTAATACAACACTAGTGACTTAGCTGTCCCCTCACCTTACAGAACAGCTCAAACTCTCCTCATTCATTACTTGGACAACTGTGGACAGTGAAATTATGGTCAGTCTGTCTTCTTGAAAGGAGCAGGGAGAATGTTTCTGGTGCTTCTAATTTTTAAAGAGCCCTTTTTGTTACTTTCATTTATCCTTTTTGTTACTTTTCCCAATGCTGACAGTTTTGGAAGCTACAAGAAAAATAATTTTTTGTACATTATAGGCCCTCATTTTGTTCTGCATTAAAACCACTCGAAGCTTGCAGATTCTGGTTTTTATCTAGCCAGCTCCTTTGCATTCTTTCTTACTAAAATACAGGCTTATAAAGAAAAATAATTCCTCCCTGAAAATCTCTTCAATTTAATCAAGCAATCACATATCAGGTAATCTTTCTGGTAAGGAGAGGGGTTATTTTAAATAGTAGCCTTGGGTTTTACTGACATTAGGTATCATCCTTAAAACACATGATCAGAACAAATGACAAAAAATATAACACAGAAGAAAATGTAGTTTCCCATGATCAGATATAGCTATTTCTTAGATGGAAAGAGACTAAGGATGTTCACAGAAGCATATGCCACAGCAGGCATTGAAGTTTAAGGAAACTTCCCAAGCATGAAAAGCCCAGTAAACTCCCCTACCAACAAGTAGGTGGGTGTCCAGCAGTTTCTCTGAGCCTTACATAAATTCAAACACAGTAAGTTAAGGTCAAGCAATAGAAAGGATGGTCCAACAGCTGGTTCTCTAGCCCAGACTGGAGAAAACTCAGCAGCTGACTTCTGAATACAGCCACAGCCTTTTTCTATAGCCTCTTTGCTATCTTCACCCCTCCAAACTCTGGAAAAGCTTTTGAGGAAAAGAGCTATTGATGACTGTATGGTGCCTAGATGCTGCACCCCATGGAAACACTGAAATAGCAACGTCTGGAATAGCTGATCATGTTCCAAAATTCTCTGTGAGTTGAACAGCCACCCACTGCAAAACACCAATGGGAAAATGCTTCTCTACTGAGAAGACAGGAGGAAGGAAAGGAGTTACAATGAGGTTGAGCAAAGAATGGCACACAGCAAGGGAGAGAGCTTTCACCCTGTGCTCACATTTCAGCAGTAGAAGAGGATACAGCTACAGAGAGAGCCATCTCTGCATGACTCCACCATGCACAAGTTCGTATCACTTTTTCCCCATTTTTCCTCCCCAAACCCCAGACTATGAGTACCAGGTGCTTCTACATAATTACCAGCACTAGGAGACAGACTGGCAACCTGCCTGTTGGAACATTGCACTTACTGTACTGAGAAATGGCTGCATGCTTAAAAATGAGATATGAATATATGTTTGGGGTGGGGGGGTTACAGACTTGAAATCCTGGCATTCTGAAAAAGTATCAATGATGTTTAAATGGTGGGAGTGAGAGTAATGGCACAAAACAAGTAGTCTAAAGAAAAAGTAGTGGGATACCCAGGACTGCAACATCGTAAGTCCTTCTGTAATTTTCAGGAAGTACTTAATAGAACTGAGTTCCATTTCTTATGAGGGGTTTCAGCTTCTGCTTTATCAGAAAGAACAGGCATACACCACAAGCTATGCTTCTGCCAGGTCAGTCTCCTGCCAAACACACCAAGCATGATGCCCTTCAGCCCCAGCTGGGTGCACTCTGACCTTCTCACTGGCAGCTGTGCTCACATATAGCCAGGTTCGAGTCAGACAGTGACAGAATACATACCCCAGTTTTGCAGGGATGTGGCCTTCTAGCCTGCCCCCCTCCTGAGACAATTTTCATGTAGCTCCCTTCCTAAAAAAGCTGCTCAATTTGCTTTTGAAAAGTTACGTACATAAGTAATTTCCCATGGTTTTATTTGAAGTGTAAGTTCTTCAGACCCCAGGAAATTCCAATTCTAAGATTATATGAATATGCAGACGGCAAACTTAATTTTCCAAGTCTGCAGGATAGAGAAGACTAGTAGTGTCACCCTATTTCAGCAAACCCCAGAGCCTTGCTTTTGCAATATTTTTACTCTATCTATATAGCACAGCATCACCTGGAAGAGCTGTGATCCAGCTGGGGTTAAGAGGTTTAGCTGTTTTAAACACTGTGCTGTTCAGACTGCTCCAACGTGTTTTCCAGCAAGATCACCTGTGAAAGAGCAAGCAGGACAAAGTTGTCACACAGTGCTGCTGTCAGAGGTAGCCTCAGGGTCTCTGCACAGCACTGAGCTGTATTGTACAGCTGAATCTCCACCAAGACAGCAGAAGCCTGCTGTACATGCTTGCAGCAAAGACAAGCATCCCCATTCCATGCCACCCTACCCAATCATAAGAGCACCACCCTGTGACCGTGTACAAGGGCTTGCAAACTCAGTTATGAGCCCTTGCTTTAACTTCAAACACCCTAGGCCATTCAGGTGGGACGTCCAGAGATGCTCTTTCCTGACAGCTTTAGAGCAAGCAATAGCAGATCACCCTTCCCTACCTCTCCTTCTTCTGTTGCATCTTCCTATCTCCCTGCTTGGCAGTTTTTCTCTCCACATAGCTTTTTCTACCACTCCTGTCAGCCTGTATCTCTGAAGCCTCCAGGGCAGCCTGCAGCTTCACCATTTGCTGCTCCATAATGCCCAGGCAGCTGTCTCTTACAGCAGCTGGTTCAGATCCTCAGCTTGATCTCAGCTAGAGGAGGTAATTAAACCATTAACCCTTCCTTGGGCTTTGGGCAGGCACAGTGTACCTACTCCATCTCAGAAACTGTGGGTGCAGTAGCATCTCTGGGTTAGCATCCTGCATATGAGCCAGCACTAAGGAGCCCAGGTGCCAATCAGCTTTACAGAAACATTTTCAGCAATAGCAAAAAGGTTAAATCTGTGTGAGAGTTTGGAAAGAATGTGTTCTTTTATGAATATCCTTCTGTCCTCCCCTCCTCTCCAAAACTGATGCTTTTTGCTTCAACCACTTCATTCTACTTTAACTCCCTTGTCAATCCCCAGACATCTTGCCTCGGTTTTAGTCTCCATTCCTCAGGCTCCTCATCACAGCATCAATCTCTTGGAACACCTCAGTACTGAAAATCCTGACATGACATTTATAAATACAGTTTTTATGTGAGATTGCCAATAAGGTCTCAGATTTCACCATGAGGCCTAACAGTCTTTGTACAGCTAAAATTTAGCAAAGCAAATTTTCATTCCATAGTTTTGGTTCTGAAATGCATCACAGCAGAGTACAGATTAAATATAAATAGAAAACAGTGCTCAGTTGTAAAGTCTTTCCAAATTAACTTCCTCAAGAAATATTTTTAAGGCTGACAAATCATATGCAAGGTCTTTTCCCACAAGAGAATTTTTCTTGGATTCATTTAGTAGTTGAAGGTTGTGTCATATGTCACTGGAAAGGTAATTTTTCCTAGTTTATGAAAAATGCCTTGAATTTGACTTTGCTGTCACAGGGGAATAATGATATCTCTACAGGTAATAAACTGGCACACAGAGATTGCTATTGGTATCTTTGCAAGAGGTGTACTATCTTATGGAGGATGATATAAAGTAACAGGGTAAATTAATATCAAATATGCAATTTATTTCTATAATGTCTACATGACTCAGGTTACCAGCATTTGTAATATTCTTTTAAATATTAATGTGTAAAGCATAACAAACACAAGATCATTTTAGAGGAGCTAATGCACAACTCTGTAAATTCAGTAAGCGATGGCCATTAATGTTCTCTTTTGTCTTCCAGACAGAAAATCAAAGCTATTTAAATTAAAGGATGTGTATAAAATCAATGTATGTTGATAAGGTGTGCACATTAACTATAATGTTTGCAAACATTCTTTGTAACTTGTATATATAATCTTTTTCTGGATAGGAAGCACATTAGCTAGCATAATCAGGAGCTCTTTAAATTAATTTCTTCCTTTATTTTTTTTACATTATTAATTTTAAGCCTGTATGGTTGCAGCCTAAGGGAGGCTGTAGTGGTGCAGGTGTTATGGTGACACAACTGCCTATATTCTTGGATGAGTGAGATGTTCCCATACAGCCTTTTTGCCCAGGCTGAGGCTGGAAGCCAAGGAAGCTGGTTTGTGGTGAGCTTGGATTTGGACCCAGGCAAGCCCTGCAGCTGAGGTCAGCCAACCTTGGCCCCTCTGCCAGCTCCTGCCTCCCAGCTGAGATCCCCACCAGCCCAGGGGATGATTCCCAACACAGCACCCTTCAGCAGCTGTGACCCATTGGCTTTGCTGGAGGCAGCTGGTCACTGTTCATATGACATGCAATTCCAATGGCACAAGCACAGGACATTTTGTTTCCTAAGCTGGATTGAGTCCAGAATGAGGGGAGCAAAGCGTAGGTGCTAACTGGGTGGAAAAGCAGGCAATTAAGAGTCTAACTACAGGCTGAGATTAAGATCAAATGTGCAAAATAGGCTTAGCTTTAGCTTAGGAAGTGATTATTGAAATCCTGAACACGCAGCTTTGGTACATGACAGCTACAGAGATTTAACACAATAAAAAGAACAAGAATAAAATGGTGTCTATTTTCAAATTATTATCTGTGCATTCATCACATCCACACTTGCATCCACATTTTGTAATTAAAACTAGTTAGAGAAGGTTCCATGTAATCACTACTTATTTCACGTGGTATGGTCCAGCTAAATATTGTAGCTGGTTGCATAAACCTCAGCCTTAACATTCACCGCTTAGCTGTGATCTATATAGGTATAAAATTCGCCCCACACCAACCTGCAACCATAGAGGCCAAGCTTCCAATGCAGAACATTTATGCCTAGGCCTTCTGCTAGCAAAAATGTCTTGGAAAGGATGAAAATAGAGTGAGATGGCCTTTTGTTCCTGGAAGTCACTGAATCAGAAGAGATCAAAAATGACTTGGCAAGGCAGCTCGACAGAATCAAAACAAAGGCCATACAAGGCATCGTTCCGTGAGAAAAGGAGCTCCGTTGGCTGTGGGCAATGGAACTGCAGGATGTCATTTCTGGGGTGTGCACAGAAAGGCACTGGCACTGAGATAGCTCCTCAGAGCAAGGAACATCCTAACAGGTTTTGAGGAGGGCTGCAGCCCAAATATGTAAAAGATAAAGACACCAGATATAATCATACTTCTGCATGGGCTGAAACCCTTTTACTCCAAAGCAAATGGTTTGGAGTAAAAGGGTTTCAGCCCATGCAGAAGTTTTTCCCCAAACAAAAACCATCAGAATTGATCTTCTGAAAAGCTTTTTTATATGAATAATTACACCTTAAGAAAACCATGGCAGGTCTATTTATCTATGGTCAAATTTACTGGAAATATTTGAAACACAATATATTTTTCAGTAAGAGATGCAGGAACAAAACCCCGTGTTCCAATGTCAACCTTAAAGTTTCAGAATTTTATTTCTGGAATAACCAGGAGCGCTCTGTTGCCTTCCAAACTTGAGCCCAGACACATGAGCAAAATATCAGATCTCCCTTTCAAAGGTGCCACTTTAAAAGAGACTGTTTGACAGGAAAGTTGAATCAGCCTTTCTCTCCTTGGCAAAGTGCCTAATGAGGTACAGAAAAAAAGGGTTACACCTGTTTAGAAGCCAAAAGCCTTTTTACAGAAGAGAAAGGGATGCTCAATAAGAATGAGAACCTGAATCATTACTGTCAGGAGCTTGACTGGGTGGCAGGAACAGGGGTACAATGGAAAAGTCACAGCCGCATAATCAATGCCACATCTAAGGCATACCACAGACTGTGGTTTATTTTATTGCCATCTTCTTGTACTACCTTCCCAAACTGAAGATAAATGTAATCATCATCATCAAAAGAGTATATTATCCAGTGCCAAATTTTGAAAAGAGTTCCTTACAAATGGCTTTTTGCTCAATAAAAATTAATTAAGCAAATTAGGTAAAAAATATATCCTTGGGTAGAATATGTTCAATACAATGAAAACAATCCATCCTTTAGAACAGAATCTGTTGGCAATAATCCTCAACACCACTATTCCCAGCAGATGTAAGACCTGTCACTTACACAGTAGCCGCTATAGGAAGTTGCAGATTTGTCCATCATCTGTTAATATGTAGATGTAAAGTTCAAAATCAGTTTGAGCTTTGCCAGTGCCAAAGTGAACAGTCATGCACATAACTTCATATGATTACTTTTAAAGTGTGCACAGGTACATACATCTTACATCCACTTTAAATCTTGTATTTAAAAGGAGTTGAGGAAAAATATTAAGTATTTCATATATTTTTCCAAGACTGCTGCAAGAAATTGTGGACACTTTAAAGTTAAAACAAATTATTAGATGATTTTATTCACAAACCAGGAAATTATTCACATCATGTGAATATGTCTATGGACAAAGCAATATTATTGTGATGATTATTGTATTTAGCATGCAGTTACAATTTGTGTGCTTTTTACCCTGAGTACACTGTATAAATGGATATTTTTGGGAAGGAGGGAGAAGAAGGGAGAATCAGACTGAGTCAGATTTAGTATATATAAAGGATTAGACCAAAAATGTTTCCAGTTCTGGTCAGTACTTATTTGAGCTAGTGTATGCATGTATGTAAGTTAATAATGCTAAGGAATAAGAAAGCAAACCTATAGTACCATTCATTTTCTCTTCATATATTGAAGCATTTCCTCTCCAGTTCTTTTGAATTTGGTTTTTCATACACCTGTTCTGAATATCTGAGTGGATTATCTGTGTCCATTAATTTTCTAATTTTATCTGTCAAATATGCTCTCCAATTTCCTTTGCTTTTTAATAAGACTGTGCACGAAAACATGGCTTACTGGAAATCGCTTCTGGAGAATGCTATAATAGATGCTTGTCAGGTATATTATATAGGAAAGGCTTTGTTTATTTCTCCATGTAATCTGACACAATTAGGATATAACCAATTAGAATACAATTCATATCCTGTGTTTCATGAGGTCCTTTGAAGGAGCTGAATACTATGTAACTCTTTACTTTCCCCTAAACACAGACTCTGCCATTTTTTTCTGAAAGAAGTCATTACATCTTGATTATTGAAAAATAATACAGGACAAGTATTTTTTCCTCAACAGGGTTAAACCTTATTAGCCTTTGGCAATGCTATTTTCTAAAGGGTAATTAATGTGTGACCAGCAGCTGCTCCACGGAAAACTGGACAGTGTTTTTTATGAATAATTGCAAAAAAAGAACCTTTATCTTTGTGAGCAGGTTTCTCATCAGTGTGCATTTCACTAACTCTCAGCACCCCAGACATGTCAGTGGGCCATCAATCATCCTCTAGCACAGGTTATCTGAGGCCCTTAAGATGGAAAACCTCAATAGAGCTGTTTTAAAAATCCAAAATTGTGATTATTAAAATCTTACAGATTTCAGTAATATGAGTCACAAAGTGGTAGGATCTGGGATCAACCACCCTTGAGCAGTAGAAGGGATAAGTGACAAAAATTAAGTCTTTCTGCATAGCTGCTTTGTCCAAAACTTCCTGTGTCAGAGGAGAATTATTAGAAACTGATCATTGTTTCTTTGCTCTGGGATTAATTTTGTTGGCATGGCCAGCTGTAGGAGGGCAAGCATGAGTCACGGGTTGAACTCACCAAATTACAGGGCTCAGTGCTTAGTCTGGCCAACGAGGAGTGAAGGTCAAAACTGTGCTCAGCATGGCTGACTCCCAGGTCAGGTGTTTGGGAAAAGGATGACATCTTATGGAGGGCAACCCTGCTCATTCATCTGGGCTACCAAAGCTTCATATGCCCCTGAAGACATTGACAAAGAGCCACAGGGGCTTACTCTTTGCTTTACTTTTGTTACTTCGATCCACAAAACTGGATGAAAATTGATAGTAGGTTTCTTTTACTTTCCAGATGAAAAGTCTATGTAATTATGTTGGCATCCTTGAAAAGTAATGCTTCAGTGTTATACACTATTTCAGAAATCTGAGGGTTTGAGTCAGTTGGACCTTTACAACACCCACACTCACCTACCCTGTTATCTGCTTGATAGAGTAGCTGCAAAGCAGTGTAGGAAGATAGAAACAATTGCTATTTATTCTGCTTACTCTTAATTGATTTTTTCTTCTTTATTCTCTGTGTCTTACAAATGAGTCCTTTATGATTCTGGGATATGATAATCTAGTTTTACAACTTTATGTTACCTCACGCCTTCATCCTGTTTCCCCCCCGCTTTGTAATATATGTATCACACAAATAATGTGCATTGCAGAATATTAGACAATTCTCTCTTTCCTTGCTAGGTTAAAGAATAATATACTTTTTCAATTTATTTTCAATGAAACTTAGGAAATGACAGCTATATTTGGCTTTTATTATGTAAAGTGAATGATAGTGGCTCACCAACTTATTTATTTATTTCTGTTCTTTCCACACTGTGCTACAATTGTAAAATACTAGTCTGGTTTAGCTTGGAAGAACGATACTTGACTATAATGAGTCCTTTGCTTTTGAAATTTAAAAATATATAAATGAATGTTAGTAATTCTGGGCAGAATAAACTCTCACAAGGGCCTTAAATCTACACAGAATTATCCTAATTATTCTTTACAGATCCCTGAGAGCAAGGATGCAGCGAAAGAGGTGTTTTACAGGGGTTACAAGACTACAGAGAGGTTGCTCATCTTTCTTCAAATATATAGGCATTATTAAAAGGAGCTAAACTATTCCTTTATGTTTAAGAAATGGTTTAGAATTTTCTCTGTAATTGCCTTAATGTCAATCAAAATGATGTAAAAGTCTTGAAAGGAAAAATGTATACGATCTATTAAAACAACTCCATTTATAATGTATGGGTTGACAGAAGAGGACATGAGGAGGTTGAGGAGGGACATTACAATTTCTCATCAAAAACTCTTCCTGCACACAGTTATATTTTTCTTGTCATATACCAAAAGTTCCTTCTCTTCAACACCAGAAGAGGTGTCAAAGGAGGTAAGACAAGTATACTACAGTCAAAACCATAGATTTGCTGCAGTACTGCTATATCAGCTTAGCAACTTTGCCATCTCTGTATTCATCGGACTCTGGCCTGGGTACCCACAAGGTAATTAAAGTGCAGCCTATATGCTTATACTCAAAATTTCGATGCTAAATGCTGCTCTGAAGCAGGTGTTGTCCAAAAAATGTTTAGGTCCGTATCTCCCAAAATAAATCATAACAATATAAGAATATTCTCTCCTTGCTTATGAAGACAATACCTTCAAAGGGAGGAGTGTTAGCCCTCTGTTTCACACCTTGGCTGGAGACTCTATCCTTTTTTTTTTTTTTTTTTTTTTAGTTTTTAGTGTTTAGTTTTTGGTTTTAAGAAAAATAATGATCGACAGAGCCATGTGATGTAAGACATGTGCCATTTGGACTGCCCTCTCCTGCCCAATTCCTCACTTGCTAACTCCACATTCTAACCTGTTTTCCATGAGGTCCTCTCTAGTTGCTGAGAGCTTATCCTTTTTATATTGGCCTGAGCATCTATCCAGAGCATTTGTGTAAACAGATATTTGTAAAGAGGCAATACTTCTCTGTATTAGTTTTATGGCAATTTCAAGATATGATACACAGATCATGAAATATTCCAAATTTCAAGGGACCCACACAATCATCAAGCCGAGCCCTTAGCTGAATGGCCTGTACAGGGATCAAACCCACTGCCTTAGTGCTATTAGCACCATGCTCTAAACAGCTGAGCTAATCTCAGGGTCACTTTTATCCCTAACTATTTTCTACTTATCACTGAGTGGTTGCACATACATTATTGTCAATTCCTTAGCGTTTTTGTGAATTAGAAGTTGGTGAACATTGCTGATCCCTATTTGCCAGAAAAGTTTTCATTAGTCTTCCCCTCACTCAGGTGACAATGTGGTTCCGTTTAAAAATGTAAAAAGGGCTCCATGATCAATACTGAATGCAAAGAATAATCAGAAAAACAAACTCATGCTCAGGAAATGATAGCTAAACACAATTATTCTCAGATGTGTAAATAAAGCACAGAGTTTACTGTTGTAAGTATGCCAATACTCTTTCAGTGATGATATAAACATTGTTCATGTGATGTGATAACATACAAAAATACCTTGAAACCATCTCACAGAGTTAAGTACTTCAGGAACAAGCTGCTCCAGCCTGAGTCCCTCACAGTTTCACTAGTCATGCTAGCAAACCTGCTCTGCTGTGGGCTCCTCTTTCCACAGGGTCATGGGTCCTGCCAGGACCCTGCTCCAGCGTGGGCTTCCCACTAGGTCACAGCCTCCATCAGGCCTCTGCCTGCTCCACTGTGGGGTTTTCCGTGGGCTGCAGGTGGATATCTGCTCCCCTGTGGACCTTCAGTGAGGACAGTGAGACAGCCTGTCTTGCCATGGGCTGCACCACAGGCTGCAGGGGAATCTCTGCTTCAGTGCCTGGAGCACCTCTTCCCTCCTTCTTCTCTGATTGTGGTGTCTACAGGGCTCTTGCTCTCACATTTCCTCACCCTTGTCTCTGGATGATGATGCACAGGCTTTGTTTCCCCCCTTATTAAATGTGTTACCACCCTCACTGATGTGCTGGGCCTTGGTCCATCCTGGAGCTGGCTGACATTGGCTCTGCTGGACACAGGGGAAGCTCCTGGCAGCTTCTCACAGAAGTCAGCCCTACAGACACCCACTACCAAAACCTTTCCATGCAAACCAAATACACTGTTGGTCAAGAAATATGTGCTAAAACCTGTGCTATCAAGAACGCCTTTGCACCACCACAGGTTTCATCCATGTTCCTTCAGAGATGTTGTGTGACTTGGGCTATACAAGGAAAGGGATACAGAAGGAGTGAAAATTCAGCACATATTCCTTTCAGGTCTCCCAAATACAACAAGAAAGACTTCAGAGAGTATTTAGAAGAGCTGCCAATGCTGTTCTGCCCCCATGGTCTCTGCAGCCCTTGCCCAGAGGGATGCAACCCCCATTCTGCCCCACAGACTGGTGCCTGCTCTGACTTGGCTCCTTGAGCTTAGACTTTAAGCAGTAGCTGGCTACCATTATCTTCATCAGGCTGCTGATAACTGACACAAACTCCCTGTAAGGTGAACAAATCCCACAGAAGAAAATGAAGAGACCAGAGATTCCAACTGGATAGCCAAATTCCAGTCATGTTCCCAACCCAAATTAATCACAGTGGCCACTTCACAGATGTAATAATTGAAGAATAGGCTGCATAAATATAAAGGTGTGTGATTTTTATATTTGCCATTTTAAAAACCAGTGATAGCCTCACAGCGAGGAAAATGCTGCATTTTATGAGTCATTAGCCCCCTTTATGAGATACATTTTGGACTGTATATCACTGTATTGCAAGAGAAAGTATTTCAATAAGATTAATTAGCTGATGTTTGTAAAACATTTTGAATCTGGGAAGCATCATATAAATGTGAACTATTATTATTGTTATTTATTATAAGGGAGATGCAAATCCTCTCTAACTGTTGACTAAAGCCTTGCAATTTTTATGGTCACAACTTTGTCAAAAAGATTTTTATCTTCCTAGCAGCAATGCGCTCCCAAAGATGTTGAGTCTTTAATCAACAGCTGTGATACCTCAAGCAAGTTATGAATTTTACTTGATTTACAGCAATTGGGTCTTTTAAAATTTATTTTAGGGATGGGGCGGGGAGAAGTGTGTCCTTTTCAAAACATGTAACATAAGGCCAAAAGCTCCTTGGAGGAAAACCACGTCCACCACAGCGAGGGTATTAAATCCATGTTCAGGCACTCAGTGAATGACCTGATTTTCATGGCACGAAGGAGGTAATGATTCCCTCTGAACCTGCCAGGAGCTGTTCCGGGATCATACACCCTAAACAGCATCACTTACTTTCTTGCCTAGGTCTGGCAGGATCCTCTGTTTAGACATGACTAGATTGTTTTTTGATTGTTTTTTCTGTTTGTAGCTACCTGCTTGTTTGCTTTAAATCCTGGTCCTTCATACAGAGAGAGCTGTGCAAATACCAAGGGAGCTTTTCAACAGTTGAAAAGGGAAAGGACAACTCCCCCACAACTTCCCCAGAGCCCTGATAATTATTCCACATGGTAAGAATTCCTGAGGGAATCCCTAAGGGGAGTTGTCAGCAGCATTTTTATACTCTCTTAACCTGATGCAGACAGCAACACATGTGTAAGCCAAGGACAGATAGAAACTGACTCTTCTGTCAGATTCTCCCTCAGGGTGTCATCATGGGCGAAGTTTACTTTGGACACTGAGGCCACTTGTATGAAGAAAAGCTATTCTCTACATTAGTATTATTGAAAAAACACCTGGAAGAAGCAAAGGATGAAATTTGTGGTATTCAACCAATAGGATCACTTAGAAAGGAGTTCTGGGAAACTGTGATTCTCCTAGAACTGATGGCAGTGTTTCACATTTTTCACATGCATACATGCAACCTACTCTTTCAGGTATGCACTTGGATCAGAAAAGTTTTAAAACACTGCCTTTTTGCACACCTGCAGTGTGGCATTTGCAATACTACAGGCTTGATGCAGAGTGGCTGGGGAGTTGCCTGGCAGAAAAGGACCTTGGAGCAGTGGTTCACAGCAGCTGAACATGAGCCAGCGTGTGCCTGGGTGGCCAAGAAGGCCAATGGCATCCTGGCCTGTATCAGCAATAGTGAGGCCAGCAGGACCAGGGCAGTGACTGTCCCCTGTACTTGGCACTGGTGAGGCCACACCTCGAATATTGTGTTGGACCCCTCACTGCAAGAGGGGCATCAAGGTGCTGAAGCAAGTCCAGAGAAGGGCAACAAAGCTGGTGAGGGGTCAGGAGCACAAGTCTGATGAGAGGCAGCTGAGGGAGATGGGGGTGTTTAATCTGGAGGAAAGGAGGCTCAGGAGAGAACCTATCACTCTCTACAATTGCCTGAAAGGAGGTTGTAGCCAGGTGGGGATTGGCTCCTTCTCCCTGACGACAAGTGACAGGACATGAGGAAATGGTCTCAAGCTGCATTAGGTAGATTTAGATTGGATATTAGGAAAAATTTAATAAGAGACAGGATTGTCAATCACTGGAACTGGCTGCTCAGGGGAGTGGTTAAATCCCCAAATCTGGATGTATTTACAAGATGTTTAGATGTGGCACTTGAAGCCATGGTCTGTTGGTGGACTCAGCTGTGCTGGATTGATGGTTGGATGCCAGGATCCTAAAGGTCTTTTCCAAACTAAATGATGCTGTGATCATTTTCTGGGGAAGATGCTGTGATTATTGTCCAGGGAAGATGTACATCATACATGATACATGAAATCAACTTTAAATTGTGAGCCACACATATACTTTCCAATCATATCTGGTTTTCTGCATAACAAACATTTCTGTCCAGCAATTCTCTTTAAAGACATCAGTGGAGAACTTCACCAGATTATTGCTGGAACAGGTTAGGTCACTGAGAGGGCCACATCTCTTACAAATGCCAGCCAAATCCACCGTCTTATCAGTGAAATACTGCGTTTTAATAATAATATTTAAATCAATATTAATCACTATTACATTTATTTTATCATTTGGAACATTCAGTGTCAGGGATATGTGTGCAGCCTTCCGTTTGCCTTTACAACATGAGTCCACCAGGAGGTCCATCTCCCACTAATAGAATCTTCTGTAGACCCATGGTAACCTCAATCCTGATCCAAAGCTCCATGAACCCTAATAAGTCATCTGTCCACAACTGAGTGCAAGTTACAGGCGCCTACTTACACACAGGCAGGTTATTGCACCAACTGTTTTGGGCCAAACCCTGCAAATCTCTTATATGCATGAATTTAACTCAGTGGCAGTAAAATGCAGGTATAAGGTAAGGCAGAAAAGGTTTTGTTGCTGGTTTTATATTGAAAGAAAATTAAAGCTTTTTTAATGAAATTACGTGAATATGTGGATCAACCAGCCATTCCCCACGGGAGAAAAGAAGGTGGCATTGAGAGATAGAGGAGTCACATGTGGATATTACTTTCTTCTCCCATCCCACAGCACAAACTCCTCATCCACAGGGATCTCCTCTAGTGCTTCTTGAATTTGACCCATAAATAGTACTTCAAAGCATACACACAGTAAAGGTGAACTTCAAAATTCTGTTGCCTTATTTATTTTGCCTACATAGTGTAGCACTGGCATATGAGGACAGATGCTTTTTTTTTGTTTTTTTTTTCAAAAATAAGCATATTTTAATTAAATCCTACAGTAAATAATTACAATTTAACTCCAGGGCTGTCAAATATTTAATTTAAAAATCAACGTAAAATAAATACTTCTATTGAAAATGTTGTTTTTCCTTAACTCCAGTTTGCCTCTATATCCATACTGAAAGACACGAATATTTCTCTCTGACATGTATTTAGCTGAGAGGGTTATATTTTGCTCTAAGTGTTTCCCACTAAACATTGTGACAAAGTTATGTGGATGTTGCATGGCAATTTGATGTTTCAACTGAAATTTAAAAGCTGCTGTATATGCATACCTTTATGCTTCACTAGATTGTGACACGAAAGCCCTCAGTATTCTATTGAATCCACAGCTACCTTAAATTTGTAGACATTGTTATCCCTGCATAAGAATCACCCATTAAAATTGGGATGATTGGAGAACTATTTTTGGGCTTTTCAGAGATTAACCAGACTTTACTTCCCACCATTGAAAATGTTTCTGCGACATGCTGTGCATTGGCAATGGAATAAGATTTTGACAGGTGCAAAAAATTGCTATGTCCCCTCAGATGTTCATTGGGCTTTTACAAGATGAGCTCTCAGAAAGCTGCTGGGTACTGCTGTATGGGAGCAGTTACTGTGAGTACTAGAGAAACGTGTTAACTAGGCAATCTGCATATACTTAGCAGTAGGGACTCCAAGGGAATGGAGCTTCTCCAACAAATCTCAAGGAACAGAGTGTGCTGTTCCCATCCCACAAACCCGGGTGTGCAGGATAGGGGAAGAGGCAGGGAAGAACTGAGCCACTGTCGTTTCTTCTTCATCCCCCTCATCCCATTCAAGTTCATGATAGTTTAAGGAATGGGAATGAGTTTGGTAGAAGCAAAAGCTTCCCTTCTGAAGCTAAACTCATCTTACACAGTCAGATATTCTGTGTTTAACAATACAGTCATGCAGTGACTGGAAGAAAGGTTTTCTGTGCTGGACAGGCACACACAGCTAATTTATCTGTGAAGATAGCCAGCCTCACTGCATACAACCTTGCCAGAGGTGCACTGAATGAGTCCCTGCACATATTTTGTACCTCTCAGTATTGACATTCAGGTAGAAGAATACAAGCATGTATTCTTCCAAGATAACATCTTTTGCATTTCTTTTTAAATTATAAAAATACCTTTGCTGAACATAAACAGTGTGTTCACATGATGTGTTGTGTGCTCAAAATTTTTATTGGCATCCGCTGTGCTGCAGAAAAGTCTTGCACTGAAGGAACCAGCTCTTTTCTCAAAACGCTTGTGTGACTCTGTGCTGAGACTGTGACCCAGGTCAGGATAGCCCTTGCATGTAACTGATTATTTCCCATAAGGTCTGGGCTTGCAATGCAATTTCTTGCATTCACAGCCATGAGTCCCAGGCAGCCTACTTAGATCACACCTGCCTGAGTAACCCCTCTTTTCCCAATTCCCCCTGACCACCTGCTTCAGCACCATGTCTGCTTCGAGTACCCAAGAACAGAAGAGGGAAAGAGCAGGGAAGAAATAGTCCTTCTGATTCCCCTCTTTTTCCTGGACCTCAGAAGGGGTCAGGGACACATCTTCATCAGCAGAGATACTAAGAAATTGGCTGGACGAAATCCTGAGCAGCATGATTTCAATGGACCTGCATCAATTCAGGGCTTGGACAAGATAACCAAATGATTCACCACAGGTGAACTGAACTACCCTATTGCACTCTGACCTCCAAGGGCACTGAAATAAGGGCAGATGCCACGTATGCTGGGTAGATTTACTGCTTTATACAAATTTCAAGACCCAGATTGGAGTTATCACTTGGGTTTTATGTCTGATGAGGACGTGCCTCGGCAAGCATCCCAAACTCATGCTGATAAAGGTTTGCATGCATTTGTTCTATAGCTATCTATCTGTCAGAAGACTTATGTGGTAATTTAATGCTTGATGGCAAGTGTCTGATAGTAAATGAAGCAATCAAAACCCACCAAATATTCTGCTAGGCAGTAACAGGGAAGAGTTACCAGGGTCTTGTGTCTCATTATCTCCCCCACTGATCCTTTGGGATTTCTTTTTACCATTTCTGTCTCCATAGCAAAAACATTGTCCTCTTCCTACTATTCACTTCATTAGTTACCACTGCACCGTCACAGCACTTGACTATAACAAAATTAGGAAAGCAACCTTGTCCCCCTGAATGTCATTGTGCTAGTACAACCTCCTTCTGCAAGCAGGATGACCTTACTTCCTATGCTTGTGATCCTAAAGCCATCAAAGTATGCAGAGACGAGTCATTATTTCCTTTCAATGACATACCACTGGAACAAAACACCAAGCATTTGTTTGTCATAGGAAATGCACCTATCCACAATGAATTAAATAGCAATTTACTCAATAAATTGCAGGGATTAATGGAAACCTCAAAACAAATGTAAATGGTCCTGGTGGGAAAACAAAAATCTGGAAATCACATTGCCTTCAGTTAATTCAAATCTATCAGCATAGACAGAAAAACATGTGCAAATATGCATCACTTAAGTAAATTCATCCTTCTCGACTAAAATCTATCAATCACAGGAACAATTAATATCTCTAGATGACGGCATTTTGAATGTTGAGTGCATTTTGTACTAATTGTAGTATTTTATTATGTCATCAAGTGAAGGAAAACTGCCAGTATCCTCAATAGCTGTACACAATAAATGCCTGAGAGATTGTTGCCATGAGTATTATCTGTCAAGCAAATATCTGTGCCTCAATTACAGTTTCCCTTCAGCAAATATAGAATCAACCCACGAAGAGTGACAGTGGAAGAGCACTGTCACATTTATAGTTCTGTAGCTCTGCCAGGGAATGATTGAGCCAAATACCCATATGGTGTGAATCAACACAGCTCCAGAATTCTTCAGAATTAAACTACTTTAGACCATCCAAAAACATGGCCCATGGAAATCACCAGTAGGTCTTCCAGTCACACAAGTGTGGAATTGTCCACTGCACTCTCAGCATTCCAGCCTCTCTTAGACTTAGCCTAAATCTCCCTCCATCAGTGCCACCATTGACAGGGAATCTCAGCATCCTTGGGAAAAAATAATATGCTGTTGGTAGCCTAAATGCTTGAAGAAGCTTGATATAAGATTTTTTTTAATCATAAGTAATAATAAAAAAGAACATAAATCAAAAGATGAATAAAATGGGAATTTTTAGCTAGAGATATTGTCTCAGAGTTTGTAAACCACATCTCCTCATTTTTCGGGCATTACACAGCCCTGCTAATATGTTTTGATTGGTTAAGATAGTAAGACAAAAAATACTGCTGCTTTCCCATTTTCTGCAAGAAACCAACATGTAATTGAACCTCTTCCTTCTTCAGGATGTTTTTCCTGACGGTGTCATAATTTTCTTCTTCACAATTTCTCTTCTCTAAGCAATTGGGAGCATTTCAGATTTCAGGCACTTGATATTACCTTTTGTTTGAGATTCTCTTTTGGAAGTTGATTGCAGTCCATTTATTGGAAAAATGGACCAAGAAAGGAAGTGCATTCAAGAAAAAACTTCCATGTCCAGAGTTTTGCAGAGCTACAAATGCATCATCCACACAGACATATAACTTAATCCTCCCTTGTAATGATTGCAGTAGCTGGTAGTACCGATCCACTTTAAACTCTATCCATTTTCAAAATCTCTATGACTTTCTTCTATGTGCAATATCCCCTTTCACAAAGTCTTCAATTTTGATCAAGTTGTGTTTACAAAAAGAGAGATGGCTCCTAAAATCAGGAAACCGCTTTTTGAAGTAAATTCCTCTGTCCTCCTCCTCCTACATAGGCTACAATAAAACAGCCTTAGCAGGGTCGATTCCTACTGAAATACATAGGAGAAAATGTAAAGCACTGAGAGGGCATTATGAAATTCTGGTAAATCTGTTGCCCCACATGGATAAGTTTGCAAGATGGCTTTGCAATAGTTTGTCTCAGTAAAAAGTTCTTTGACATGTTAAAGAGCCATTGTTGTCTATTTCAGTGGTTTTCTGCCGTGTTATAATTAATGACTTTCTGTGCTGATTCATTTTTTCTGTATTCATTAAAATGATACAATCAAGTCATTTGGGCAAAATATTTAATAAAGTTTTTTGAAAGGGAATTTAGTCTTTAATATTCATGCTATTGAATAATTACAGAGAAAAAATCAAATAAAAGCTTGTTCACATGAAAAATTAGAACAGCTATTTCACTTTAAAGTCATGTCCTTCCTTAAGCCTAAATAACTCTCAAAAAAGCCTAATTTAGGGATTGAGTAGAACAATGAACTTATGCCTGTGTAACTTGGTTTATACACAGGACCTAAATTGCCTCCATTTGTAAATTTTAGTGAAATGCTATTACAAATAGGAGATTTTCTAGGCATGTGCTCCCAGCCATGTGCAGGCCCATCCCATCACCATTTTTTCACTCCTATCCTAGCACACTGTGCCTTTGTATATATGTGTGAGTATACATAGAGCATTCCTATTGCCTCAGATGCCTGGTATGCACTTTATATATCTGACTGTTGCTAGATATGGGGCACCATACTGTGGCAGCTAATGAATTTTTTCCTGGTCAAGGGATTGTGGGGTCTTCTCCAGCAGCAGATTTTGTGCTAACCTAGGTTATGCTAATACCACAAAAAACTAGATGAAAGACTCGGTCACTGTATTTCAAGTATTTCAAGAATACCTTGGAATACCTTTGCACATTCTTTCTCCCTTTAATGTATTTAAATTTCTGTCCTGAATGATTCAAGAGCAACTTCTGAATTCAATTGTATCCTTTCAATTGATTCCCAGTGTATTTCCAACCCTGCTTGAGGTCAAGTTCAAATAATGGGCCAACAGAAGCCTTATGAAATTCAAAAAGGACAAATGCAGTGTGGTTCTCCTGGGAGGAAGAAGTCCTTGCGACAAGGTAGTCTGGGGAGCAGCTCTGCACAGGAGCTCCTGGGCACACCAGGGGTCAGCCCAGGCCAGCACTGCCCTGGGCTCCACCGGCAGGAGCACAGCCAGCAGATCAAGGAAAGGGATTCTTCCCTGTACCCAGCAGCTGTTGGACCACATCTGGAGCCCTGTGTCCAGTTTGGGGCTCCACAGTGCGGGAAAGGCATCGACAAACTGGAGCAAGCAAACTGGACGCTGTGGTGGGCAGGGATGGAGCATGTGCCCTGAGAGGACAAGCTGTGAGGAACCAAGGCGTGCTCACCCAGAGAGGAAATGTCTCTGAGGGCACCACAGAAAAGGCCCCAGCACCAGTGAGGAGCTTGTCAAGGACATGGAGCCAGGTTTCTCCCAGTGGCATTTGTCCGGAGAATGAGAGGCAAAGGACATTAAGTGAAACTGTAGAAGTTCAGAACAGACAGAAGAAATATTTCCTGTGAGGACAACCAAGCAGAGGAGCCAGGTTTCCAAAAGAGATCTGCAGTCTCTCTCCCTGGAGGTTTTAAAGTGCACACTCTTGTACAGTCCAGAGCAATCTGTTCTGAACTTTCGACCATGGGGTTGCACTAGAGACCTCGTGAGGCCCCTTCCAGTCCAAATTACCCTGTAATCCAACATGGGCCAAAGAGGAATTAAGCTATGCAATATATTCCCTTTGTGATTAGGGCAATATGAAATGTCACCAATGTTCTTCTCCCCCTCAAGACATGCATTGTTTCAAATTCTGCAGGCATGTCACAAAGCTTACCTAAGCAAGCCTAGGAAATAAGATGAAAAAATTCTTCCTTTTTTTTTTTTATTCTGAAAGTTATGAAACATGAGAATAAGATGAAATAATGCATTGCTAAAACCAGAATAATTTGCAGCAGCATTCAATCAGATAGTTTAGAGGAAATAAAGCCCTAGTATTAGGTTATGCTAAATATAAAGAGCCAAACTAAGTCTGGATGTAACTCTTTAGGGTTTTGATTCAATAATTTGATACCTGAATGGAATATGAAAATACTTTTGAGTTTTTCACATAGCTAATGCCCTGATGGCCTGGAAAAGGGATTAGAAATTCAAAGACATAAGAAGAATTGTGTCAGAGCAAGAATTTGGTGGTAGGGAAACCTCAGAGTATCTCATAGATGCTTTCACTTAGTGATTTGCCTATGACTAAATGTCTCCCCCAAACATAAAGAGCAGAGAGGACATTGCATTAAGTATAAATTATTAGAAGTATTATCTGGCTGACCTGACTTGGATTTTTAGACTGAAAATTTCAAACCAGTCAAAAAGTGAATTATTATTTATTTTTATTACTTATTAAATATTATTAATTATTATGCATTATTAGCATCCTACAATGCTACTATTAATTCTTATCTTTTGAACTTTAGATGTCTTTTACCTAGCAAGACTTCTGACTCTCCACATCATTGAGAAGGCATGTAAACAGAGCTATGTACTTATACTATAAAATCATCTCTATACTTCATTAGCAAAGAAATAATTCAGTGTAAGCTATTGGAAGCAGAGACCCTTTCCTGTTAGTACCATTAGTATTGCTACTACTTAGAAAAATATTAAAACAAATATAGAAGTACCTTGGCCTGAAGTGAGAAAAAAAATGATACTTAACAAAAAGCAATCTTCTCAGGTTCTTGACATGTCAAAAATAGTTAACTGCTCAGCAGTCCCAGCCCTAACTTCTAATGGGATAAATCTAAAACCTTTGTCAATTAACTTATCCCCACATCTCAAATTAAGAAATCAAATAAAGATAAACATGTAATTTTCTTTTCTTCCATGCTTCAGTTCCCAAAAGTAATGCAAGCACATTTTCCATGAACAGCCTTAAATGATTCAAATGATGCAAAAGGTACAGTAGATAAATACAGACAGAAATAAACCCCTGAAATGCTGTTCTCTATTTGTTTAGAAGAAAAAAAGAGGAAGTGTTGAAGTACAGAGGTGTTCAAAAGTAGGTGAATAAGACTCTGCCTCTGAAAACTGACTGCAAAATTCCCAGTGAAGTTTCTATCTGCACAGAAAAGGAAGCAGATACAGAGGACCCTCTAGTGCCTGCTTAATAAAATGTCAAATGGGGCTCTTCCTCCTGTTCATTTCTAACAAAAAGATAAAGAGACACTTATTATCCTCTTCTTCAAAATCCTTATCAACTTAGGATGTCCTTACCCAGAAGTGACTTGTGTCCACATCTGCTGCAAGAGTCCAAACCAACAGTTTTCCGGGGGGGATCACAAAATGTAATGAACCTGGGACATTTTCACTTAAAAAGGAGGAAAATAAGTGTTGCTATCAGTGGATGTTCTGCTGCTCTTCTCACGCAGATAGGTGTGTCATGGAGCCAGCGGGAAGAACTGCAGGGCGTGGCAGTCACAGGGATCTTTATGGTGGTGCAGCTCCGTCCAGTCTGTAGCTCTGTGCTTGGGACCTTCAGTCCAGAGAGGCCATTAGTTGGACTTCTGATTCTGGGCTTTCTCCTTTACACAAATGTCTCTTGTTAATTCCAAATTTCAAGGAAAGAGAATTGTTAGTCCCATTCGTTGATCAAATGGGTGTCAGAGAAGACAGGCAGATTTAGGCTGAGAATGGTGGTGCACTTCTATCACCTTGAGTTCAGCACTGGAGCTCCAGACTGATGTGGGAAAAGCAATTTTGGATGGGTTCCTCTTGTATAATTCTGAACTAGTTCCTGTGAGCAATTGCTTGGTTTTCCA
Source organism: Melozone crissalis (assembly GCF_028551555.1). Taxonomy (NCBI): domain Eukaryota; kingdom Metazoa; phylum Chordata; class Aves; order Passeriformes; family Passerellidae; genus Melozone; species Melozone crissalis. Next base: position 27,970,514 of record NW_026535782.1, on the reverse strand, counting down.
CTTTAGTGGAGGGATCTTCATTTACCACTACACAGCACATGGCATAGGAGAGTTCACTTTGGGAGCTGGTAATCAGATACCCAAAAAGTTGCATCTTGGCAAGTGACTCTTTACTGGTCATGTCCGCTGCTGGCAAGAATATACCCTTATTCATATCCTCCATATGAATTCTGTCCCTAAAACATAAGGATCCTAATTTGACACTGGGGAGTTCAAATGCTGTGATTTATTTTTTTTTTTTTTCCCTAAGACAAAAAGAAAGATTGTGGAAAGGAAAAGTATGGGGGAAAGGTACTTGCTTATGAATTAATGGATAATCAAACAGAATGTGTTTGAATGTGAAAATACAGCTGAAATAAATAAATTCTTAATCTATCTAGTTTTAACAAGATGATAGTAGGTTTTATAGGTTTCTTTTGTCTTCAGGGAGTCCATTTGCCATTTCTTCTGCACACCAGAAGCCTCCATCAACCAGTGGTTGTTCTTGAGATATCGCACTATCTCAGAGAAAACCCTTGTTGCAATTTAAGTCATCTTGTCTAACACACAGATAACAAATCTGAAGGTGAGACTCTTCTATTTCTCAGTGTAAGATAAGGATGCAACTAATTCATGTCAGCAGTCACTATATAAAACAGAAATTATTTCAGATTATTTTAGGAATTCTTTAAGCCTAAGCCTATCAGCCCAGCAAGGTATTTGGGCATCTCAGCTTAAAGCATATGAGCTACCCTAGGATTTCATGTGATTAAGATAACTTGAGTTCATTTACTGAATCAGTTTTGCATGAAACACTAATCCTTCTCTTGCCTCCCTCTGACATGTATTACTGTGGATGGCAGGTACTCCAGTTTCAGAACTGGGCACACAATTTCAACAGTAGTTGTGGGTTTGGGGGAAATAGCATTAAAAATTATGCCCAGGAACAGTTTTACCTGTTACTGTATTCCAAAAAGGTGACATACAATTATAGAATTTATACCTAGTGTAAAATTGTACATGCATTAAATGTTTATAGAAGAGATCATGCTTTCTAGGTATTCAACAATGACTCATATCAAAAGCCCTGCCACCCAGTGTGAACAGACTCCCTCAAGTTTTCCAATGAGAGAGCTTCAGTTTATGGCAGAAATTACTCTTAAGGCCCCACTATCTTGACAGATCCCATAGACTACAGCCCTACCACAATTTTCCTTTGCATTTTCTTTTTTGTTTTGTGTTTTGGGTTGGTTTTTTTTTTGTTTCATTTGTTTGATGAGATTTGTTTGTTGGTTTGTTTTGTTGGGGTTTTTTTCTTGCGTTGTTTTGGGTTTGTTGGGGCTTGGAGTGGCTGGGTTGGTTGGGGTTTTTGTGGTTCCAATTATGTCCCAAGGCATAATACTGCGGATATACCTACAGAAAGAAGCTGTGATGATGGACACATTGGACACAGCCTGTGTGTTTCTTCAGGCACAGCATGCCTGGAGAACTTGGCTGATGTCTAAAAGATGAATGAAGCTGCCATCTGGGAGACTGTTGCTTCCCCTCCCGGCCTGGGGATCAGACAGGCTCTTCTGGGTGCTCAGGCTGGCACAGGCCAGGTAAGCAAAGGTGCAGTTAAGCAGGGAGACATTTTGTGCAGGGAGTGGGTGGCCCTCACTTATCTCCATATCTAGACACCCATTTCTACAAAAAAATGGGTTTTGATTGTAGCCTGTGCCTACCTGAAGGTGTGATCTGCAGGACATTTTTGATGTCATTAATGATAGATTTGCTTGTGTTGGCTTACACCAATATACTCACCCCACATACTACCATGTTGATATAAATCTGGAACACATGCCAACTAAGGGTCTCCGTGTGTAAAGTTTTCTATTATGTTTATCATAGGAAAAGGCAAGCTGCACCTGACAGGTACATTGGAGATAGCAACCTCCAGTTCCTATGAATGATCTGTTTTAATGCAAAAACTGAATCTAGCCCAAGACCTGATCCCATCCCTTCTCTTGGGATATTGAATTGTTTTGCCAGCCCTGCTGTCCTCTTTGCTCATGGCCCTGTGCCATGTCTTCACTAGGCCAAAAGGAAACACCTTCACCACATAACCAAAACACCACGGCTGGCTGGCAGGTGCCAGCTCTGTGAGATCTCTGTGGCCCGTACTGTGTGGGGGCAGGGGTGGCGTCCCCTCATCTGGCTGGAAACGCAACACTCCTGTAATGAGAGTACATGGCTGAGGTTGGGGACCTTCCTGTCATATGGGCAATGATGACCAATCTGCCCACATGATGGAAACACATCCTGGCCTGTGATAACAAGGGGCTGGATTACTCCACTAGGAAACCTTATCCAACCTGCTCCAGTTGAAATATTCCTGCCAATGATGCACATCCTGATGCATTTTTTATTATTTTGTCAGCTCCTTCTAAGCCACTGCTTATCACATACTAAGTGTGTCTTTAGGGGCTTGATCCTGCACTGAAAAGCCCATTTTTATGCTAAAATCCTTGTTTAGTCACATGAGAATCAGGCGCGTGCTCAGGTCATTGTGTGAATGAGATCAGGTTGTTAAGAGAGCAGAATGACCAAATCCTACAGAATTATATGCCCAAGCCACCCTTTCCAGCCTTCTCTCCACAGAAAGGAGAATGCATATTTGCACTACAAGTCAACGGGCACACGTCTTTTCATCAATGGACCCAGTTCTTAGGCAGAATTCAGCACAGACCACAGGCTTCACACCATTCCTTTAACAAGTACAGCCACTTAATCTGGGAGTTTTAAGGATCAAGCAACTGAAGCAAATTTATTGAAGTGAAGGCACAAAAATTTCAATTAATGATGGTTGACATCACACAAATTGCTCCTTTTATGAAATACACGTTAGAAAGTGTCTTCAAAGGAATTATTTGACAGTTTCATTAATACATTTCTATGATTATAGCTCCCAGACTTATCTCTCAACTTACTTTCTTTCCATTCACAACAAAAAAAAATTAAAAGGTTGTAGGGGTTTTATTTTTTGCAGAGGAGTAGAGTTTATATCTTGGAGTGTGTTTTGACAGAATAAAAATCAGGGTAAGCCTAGTAAACAATATAAAAGAGTCTTGGTTTTTGTTCATAGGAGAGGAGGTTCCACTTGCTAAAAAGTGGCAATTATACGCCACATGAATAAATTGACTCTGGATACACCATGTCATATACATCTCCTTGTCAGATACAAGTAAGTGCTTACTTCTTCATGCACATGAAAATCTTAAAACATTCACTTTTAGTGAAAGAAAATAATCTTGCTTCTAAAGCAGGTGGGTTGGGGTAGCCTAAAGTAATCTGCAAAGCAGAAAATGCCTCGGGGTATTAAGTATTTTGTTATTCAATGCATGTGCATTGTTCAATATAGAATCATAGACTATCTCATATGTACTAAGCACATAAATATTTATTATAGTTTTATAATTGCACTTTTACTGCCTGGTTCACTGACACAGGGCTTAGAAATTTTCTCTGTTTCCTAGTTTTGCATTTAATAAAATGTACGCCAAAGTCCAATTCTCATATCGAATAGTGCTGAGTGAACTGAGATGTACAGACACTTATGTCTGGCTCTCTGTGCACTACATAAAATTGCCAAAGTGTATTTACAAGACAGAAAGAGAGCATCTCAGAGGAACTACTCTCACGCCTTCTAACAACACTGCAGATTTGTTTCAAGTTGAAATCCTTCTTGCTGGCTACTTCTTCTAGAACTGTAAATATAAACAAACATGTTTAGTAATGACAAATGCTGCCTTCCACATACCAATCATATCTGTTGTTAGTTACTGCAATTTCTACCAAAAAAAAAAGTGCCCACAAACCATTGCAGCTATATAGACACTTATTATTTTTAAGACCTGGAGTAAAGCCAGTCACTTGAATTGTGGATATGTCCATTCCAAGTATATTTTCTGTAGTGATCATTGCTGACTCGTCATCAAAATCTAATGGCCTTCTCCAGTTTCTTTACTGCTGAAAAATAATTTTATTTTTCAGTATTTAAGCTCTTCCTTTTATAAGCTTTCTGCTTTTGTTCACAATATTATTTAAGTTGTTCTCCTAAATAAATCTGGAGGAACCTTTGCTCAAAATCACAATGCCAATTTTATCTCCTTTAGCATCCTTTCAGCTTTCAGACTGAGTCAAATTCCCAAGTTTTCATGGCACATTGAACTGTAAGTTCTTAATTAATCTCTTCAACAGCAAGTGAAAAAAGAACTTTAATGCAATCCACTCTGACACATATTCAGAGAATAGTGTGCACTCAGCTCAGAACTGGTCTGAAAAGGGAATCAGCAGTTTTCAATCTTTATACCCGAGTCCGACAGTTCGTGATTAATGATAAGCTGCAGAAAGGCCTCTGCTTTGCATCTGCACAATGACAGCAAGAAGGGAGGTGTCCAGGCATCTGGCCATCACTGCAGCATCATGAATACCTGCCCTTACAAGCAAGTTAAAAATCACTGAGCACTGAAATCCTCAAAATACTCAGTGAACAAGAAAAAGGATGAGAAAATGGAAGCAGTCACTGTGGCCCTTACACTTGGGATCCATATGAATGTTTAAAAATGCAAGGCTTACATTTGCTGTAAGGCAAACCTGTGCATAGAAATTGCTATTTGCCAAATACAATAAATATATCTTCAGCCTCTGCCTTAGTTTTCTTTTAAATTAATGGAATGTTTCAAGAGAAAAAGAAGTCTTAGCGGCAGAATAGATACACTTTATCCAGAATGCCCTTAAAAGCTGAGATATACCAAGTCCAAAATCACAGCAAAGGACAGCAACAAAAATTCTCCAACTCATTTTGAAAACATTATTGACCACAGTACATCTTTTGAAGAGATACACCTGCTTGAGAGGGGATCTATGTCAGTGAAGGAACCATCTTCTTTTGACTAGATAGCTATATTCTTGATAACAGTGTATCAAAGAACTTCACTTCCTCAACTTCCTTTTAACATTTTTTTATACATAGATTAATATTTAGTCACTGAGAAAGCAAAAGCGACACATACAAGCAAAGCACGACAAGGAATGGGTTCATCACTTCCCATGGCCAGGCTGGTGTTCAGCCATCTCCAGGACAGCAAGGCCCCATCACCTGTGACAGTTACTTGGAAAGACAAAAGCCACCACTCCAAATATCACCCTCTTTCTCCTTCTTTCCCCCACTTTATAGACTGAGCATGATGTCAGGTGGTCAGAAGTATCCCTTGGTCAGCTGGGATCACCTGTCCTGGCTGTGTCTCCTCCCAATCTCCTACACATCCTCAGTCTCCTCACCAGTATGGCAGTATGAAAACCTGGAAAGGCCTTGGCTCTGTAAAAGCTTTTTGTGTTATGATCACTGTGTTCAGCATAAATCCAAAATACAGCCCCATACCATTCACTGTGAAGAAAATTAACTCTACGCCAGCCTAAACCAGCACAGCACGATCTACAAACTGCTACCCCCTCTCCTCTGCACGTGGGTGGAGAATAGCAAGTGGACCAAATAACACGTCAAAAAAACATCAAAAAGGGAAGGTACACGATTTTCTCTTCCTTCAGAAATTTGTAAACCCAGACAGTGACTGTGGATCTCCAGGAGATTATTCATTAAATCAGACTACAGCCATTAGCACAGCTTAAATAGACTCCAAGCAAGTTCAGTGTAAACAAAGAATAAAGGATTGAATACAAACACAGGAATTCAGCTGCCATCAGATAAGAAAGGGAGCACAGCTCCTGCAGTGACTCAGCTCTGAGTGGGGAGTGAGACACAGCAGCTGGATCTCCTTTTCACTGACAATACTTATAACAGTTTGCTATGCTAATTTCCCGCAGGTCCGCCTGGATTTTATCAGCTTGTATATTTTGCCAAAAAACAGTTTTTACTTTATCTGCTTTACGAACATTGTGATTTACAGCAAGTGGCTTTGTTTCAGTCTAGGGATTTCTTAAGCCTTAACTTTTCATGCTTCCTCAAATAAAGATTCAGTTCTCCAACCAAATAAACATATAAATAGTACAGCTTGTGGTCTGGTGATTGCGTTGTCACAAAACTATTTCTAAAGAAAACAAGGAATCATTGAAAATCATCTTTTCCCTTTAGAACCAATTATTTTTTTAGCTCTGCTCATCCCAGCAAAGAAAGCCCTTTTATTTAAGACAAATCACATGCAAACAGCATGATCTGCCCATGCTATGTTTTTAACTGGAAAGTGTTTACAGAGAGTATTTTCATCCCTCTCTTCCTTCCTTAGTGTTCTTTAGCAGTCTTGTCCAAAACTAGCACCAACTTTAGTAACTCACTATACTGAGAAGTAAATGAGAGTCCCACTCAGCAGTAGAAAATTGATGTGCAATCCCATCTGACACGTTTATAGCAGCATTTAATTATTTAATCAATTTAATAACAGAATATTTGAACCACCATTAAAAAAAATCACTGGGCATAACCAATTCAGACTATAAATCAGACATTTTGCTCTCTATTTTCATTCTCCAATTACATTCTGTGAACTAATCGGCAGCAGTTGATGGGAATATAGGATGTAGACAGACTATAACAGGTGGAGCAATCAGCTCTTCACAAGAAATTAATTTGTACAGCCACTATTACTCTCTCATACACACAAATTCTGATTTGCACACATAGCCAAGCAAATAGCCCTGAGTACTGCTAATTGTGATTACAGCCAAAAGTCGTAAAACACATTTCATTACATTCAGGAGAACGATAGCTGTGCTCATTCATTTATCTTTCTGTTATCTTTGAAGTTATTTTTGTAATCATCAGATATACTTTTTTATTTTCTTCCCCATTTTTGAGCAAAATAATTGTTTTGTATCCCAGTATTCATACTGGGTTTATTTGAACTTCATTAAAACCACACTGTTAATTTCTGAATTGAATAAAAAGTATGTCAAAAAGTATAATAATGGTTCTCTTGAGACTTGATGAGCCACTTCAGTGCAAAAAGCAATAAAATGTTTATAACAATATTCCATCAAGGCATTTCTTTTTTCCCCATCATGTATCCTCATTCCAACCAGCTAAAATTCTTACTTTTATTAAAGCAAGAATTTCTGGCCCTGGGAAACACTCTTAGACATTAAGATTATCTCTCTGGGTGGGGTGCATCCTTTCTGAAGCCCCCAGGTGCCTCTTCATTCTCATAGCACGTCTGCTGCTTGGCCCTTCCAGCAGGAGCTGGTGCCTTGCCCGTGGGCTGGACCTCCTCCAGCAAACATCAAAACCTGGCAGGCACTGGCCTGTAAACACTGCTTGAGAGGCTTCAGCAGCTCAGAAAAAAGCCTCTTGCAAGGCAAACTGCAATTGAACCTCTTTTTCAGAAAGCTGTTAAAAACAGCATACAAAAGACAGCGCTGCATGCAAGGTGTCCTGTGCTGGGTTTGCTGTTCCCAGGAACTCACACTTCATGAGCGCTACTGGGATTTTAAGAATTGTCTGGGAAATTTAAATTTTAGGGATGACTTGAGGAATAAAGTGGTTAGTCAAATAACCTCGTGTGGATTGGCTCCTCAGAACTTCAGCACAATAATCTGCCAGCCAGCCATTCAGTATGGAATTATATGGGAATGCTTAAATCTCTGTTTTGGATAAAAGCTAGATATCTCCTTCATGCAGCACCACTATGCTGGTGCAGGGCTGCTGCAGAACCCTTGAGAACCTTATAGAAAAGAACAGATACAAGATGTACATTTGTAGCCCAGACAAAAGGGCTGGAAACCACTTGTGGTTTCTAACTCCCACCATCTCTTGGGCTCCTGGCATCCCTTCTCAGCTCAGCCACACCACACCTCTCCATTCCCAGAGGGGCTCTCTAACAGAAGGGCTCGCTGGGACTTTTGGACATCTGAAGGGACAAAATCCTTTGCAACCCGTGTTTGAATAGTGCCTGGCCCTCTGCATCACCCAAACACATCATCTCTCCAATTTATCATCACTGTACAAGGAAGAGGGAAACATTTACCTTATAATCAGCTGACTGGATAATAAAGAGTCACATCAGTCATCAGTTTTGTATCTTGCATTTCCACAAATTTCAAGTTGTAAGACAGCTGAGTGCCCAGAGACTCTTGGTTGGGGCTTATCTTTCATTCTTTCAACCTACCATTAAGAAAAAGAAAATAGGAGAATATTTTTGTCATCATTAAGTCAAGAATGATACAGACCCCCAGTGAGAAGGCTAAGAGACTAAAAGCCCCACCTTTATTGAAACTCCTTTTATACCCTGGTGTGATAGCGGTGGACCTGATTGGTCATTTAATCAACACATTTCACATGATTGGCTAATTAAGACACCCTTTGGGGTAAAACATCTTACAAGAAACAATTTGTTGCAAATACCACCTGCAGATTGTTTACAATTCTTTCTCTCCAGCTCCCTAAAGCCTCCCAGACCAATTCATGGAAAAGCTTATTTAGCTTTCTCTCTCTCTGACCAGACTGTCATATCCACATATTCTAATATTCTGTGGGTAAAAGGAGAACAAGGAATAAACCAGAAAGTGACCAAGACTCTTCTGACACAACAGGAAGAATGGGAAACAATGCTCAACAGAGCTGCAGAAGAAAAAAGCTTCTTGCCATGACTATGTGTCTATCTGAAATCCCAGCAGAGCAGGGACATGTTATCAGGAAAGTTGTGTCAAGGGGTGCATTCTCTGAAACCTGTGCATGTAGGTAGTAGTAGCTCACATTCAGCCTAAGGTTTGTTATAGCTGTAGCTCAGCAGGATGCTCTGTCTTCCTCTCCCATTTTGGCTGACATTACTGACATTTCCAAAGTAGTCAGAAGTACAGATAGAGCCTGGCTGGCAGTCAGCTCCAGTTCCAAGAGATGCCTTTGTGCTGAGCATGGTCTCCCAGAGGGCCCTTCCAGCAGGGCCCTCTCAACATTGAACGTCACTCTCCCATCGTTTGGTAGTCAATAGTTCATAGTTCTCCAAAGCATAAGGAGAAACCCATATGTCTGCTGTCAGGGGGGAAAAATGCCAGAATTCTCTCATAATACCACCCAGATCAAATCCATCCTCATGGCTATGTTACAATACATGCAGCTTATTTGTTAAGAAGTAATCAGTTTTTACAACCAGGTCTGTACACAAGTGCTGGAGCACCTATAGCAGAGAACTGAGGCTGCCTGTTTCCATTTTATGAGTGTGCAAATACAAAAAAACATATTTGAGACCCAAATTTACAGCAGCTGCAATAAAGGCCTTTTGTTTTCACTTTCAACTAAGCTCAACAGGGGACAGAGCACAGTCAAGCTAACTTACTAAAATAACTATTGCACTTAATTAGTAGAAAACAGAGTGGCTGCAAGTGATAAATCATCTAGACCCAGGGATGCAGAGTGAAGTCTGACATGGTGTCTCTGCTTCACACCATTAAGTTTTTGTCACAGCTTTGGGGGTTAGAGACAGAGATTCAGTCTTAGCTCTAAAATAGAAAATATATCTCATTCTTTCCATTGTTTCAGTTTAGCCTTTATATTTAACTGTAGATTACCCTTCTCATGCAGAGAGCTTATTACAGTTTTCATTTTCTCTTGCTTTCATATCAATTTTTTCTCACCATTCTGCAATTTAGAGGATGTTCAATGACACTAATGTTAATGGCATATATTACACTTCTGTTCCACAACAGTACATGTTTTTTAAAAACATGAAGTGCCCATTGTGCAGATGCTCCAACAATTTCATACTTTTATCCCTGCCTCCACTCTGCAGTTATAAAGAATCTTGACTTAACCAAAAGGATGTCAAAAGATCAGAAATGCCTCAATTAATTCCATCCAAGATCTCTCACAATCTCACTGCTCAGATGGAGGGTGGATGTGGAAGAGCAGCTGTCAACAGGAGGAATTGTCTCCCAGTTTATCATTGAAGAACTCTCCAGTGTCAGGATGTCATTGGAGATCACAGCAGAGCCACGGAGAGAATAAGATGCAGGCAGAGCATCTGCCTTCATAGCTTAACACCCCGGCAAGTCCAGGTGGGAAAGGCTATAGAGTTTTCAATAAGGAGATTAAAGTCTTCACCACCCAACCTGAGTTGAGTATTCTCCCTAAACAAGTCTGTGAAAACAAAGAGATTAAAATCCCACTGTGCTTTATACCTCAGAGTGAGAGCTTTTCTTAAGAACTCACAATGGCTTTCTGAGAAGCCCTTTCAGGAAAGATCCTCATTTCACAGGATTTTTTGAAACTTCTGTGTGAGGCCAATACAAAGACTCTACCCAGTGGATGAACAGGAGAGCTGTAGCTATTCTTGCTGCTGAACACCAAGATTAGATCTGGTCACACTGAGAAACTATCCAGAACCTATTCCAAGGTAAACAGATGTTCACTTTTATTGCTCTTTTACATAGCAGTGGTCATATCTGATGGCTGTGGTTGTTGTTCCTTCATAGAAACTGAAGTTCCCACATAGGTGTGTGCAAAAGGACTTGGGAGGGAAATGTTAGGGGCTTTTGTGGGAAGAACGTGTCATAAAACTGCTTCTTATTACAAAGTTAAAATCCTAAACAATGAAATATTTTGTATCCAAAACTAAGAAATAATAGGTCTGTTCTTCTTCTAATGCCTTTCATAATGTCCCCTTTATCCTTATCTTTTCAATGTGTATGCGTATATGTATTCCTCCCCTGCCCTTATAAGCTCATCAGAATAAGTGAGTTCACAAGAGACTGATTTATTCCTTCACATAGGAGATGGGCTGCAGTTTTCCCACTCCTGCACCTTAGAAACCATTTGCAAATATCTTTTGTGCATGTCACATGGGGTATTTTGGATAATAGATTCTACTGGCTCTCTCAGGAATATAAATTTTTTCCCCATTTTTGAGGAAAACTAGTGGACTACATCAGTGGTTCAGACCATGATGTATATAACACTGTGAGGAAAGGGATACAGTGTGCGTGGATGGACCAAATGTTCTCCAGAGGCTTGATCTTACCTCTCATTAATGAAAATACAAGATCCCAGCTGTGCTAGCACTGACCAGGTCAAACAGGAGAAATGCTATTTGCTGGTTTACTGGTTCAGTGGCAGATTTTTCAAGGTATTGCTAAAGTATGAACAGCTGCTTACACACATTCACAGCGGGCTTGTCCCTGTTTCTCACTTTTCCAACCTGCCTGCAGCTGTGGAGACACAAACTACAGGTTTTTCTGTTATTTTGCACTAACCTTCCCCATTTCATCCAGGCAGTTTCTCCCTTTTATTTATTTTTTTAATTAGTTTAGAGTTGGTGAGGCCCATTAGAGGCAATAATTAAGGCAGTCTTATTTTAAGGTTACGCCAGATACAGGTAACTGTAACTGGCAGAGCTTTAGTTCTTTTAAAATGAAATTTAATCCCTCATACTACTACCATTGAAAAAAACATTTGCTATCCCAATTTTTTTCAAATTCCCATTTTTTTTCTTGCAAAACTACCAAAGGCAAAGACAGCAAAGTGATATACTGTGGTCCACACACTGCAGCAAGATACAAACACTTGATTGTGTCCGACCGACCAGGCTATTTTAGGCTTTAATTATATGAGTTGTCCTTGCTCATTAGCCATATACTACTGAAGTGCAACAAAAATAAGTGATTCATTGCTGACACATGGCATTTCATGAGCAGTCATTAATTAGCAAAGTAGCACTTGTATATAAATTGGTGAAGAGCATCAGCAAATGGAACTTTAATCAGAGATCACCCTTAACCCTCCTCTTCGTGTGCACCTCCGTGGCATCCAGAGGCTGATCTCCAGCGGAAGCACAGCACAGCCCCCAGCAGCAGAGCAGTCCTTGCAAATCATCACCAGTGCTGTGAGCTCCAGCTGCAGCTATGTTCACAGACACCAGTCAGCGCCAACACCTGCTGGAATGGGGCAAGCCCACCAAGCAGGAAAGGGAGTGTTTTCTTTCTGAAATCAAGAAGAAAGGAAATTTGCTCCTAGTCAAGGGCTTGCCTGCTGCATGCAGTCCTTTCCTTCTCTGCAATCCTTCTGAAGACTGGCAAACATGTTCATTCAGCATTGATGTATTTGCATTTTTGACATAAAGTGCATTGAGTGTAATGGAAAAGAAGCAGCAGAAGGCATCACAGTAAACCACTCTAGGTTCTTTACAGGATACACAAAGCAGGCTCCTCTGCCTAAGTGGGGGTAAAACAGCTCAAACTTTACCCTATTTGCATCAGTGGACATAGAAGGGAGGTCATGCTGCTTTTGCTGTTGAAGAATGCTGAGGCCAGACTGAAAACAACCCCAAAGTTAAACACTTTGAGAATGTGAAAAACAATGTATCCTGACAGGAACTTTCACTGGTGAGGATGTGGCAGAAAAAGTTCCTGATAAAGGAACCAACAAGTGATAGTAGTGATAACTTATCTAAAGCTGCTGAGCTAAAGGCTGCAGAGCTGATGTAGCTGGCCAAGAAATACATGAATGACGGTCAATCACTTCATATAATTAAGGCACAGTCCCACTTTTTAACAGCAAGGACTTCTAGCATACTCCTGTTAGGAGTGCATGTGGAGATTGCTCCCTTGGGAGGGGATGTTCCTCAAGGTTACACCTCGAGGCTGAATGAAAGATATTTGACCACAGTCATTGGTCGTGGTAAATCAGTCTCTCTTAATAATTATTTTGCTAGCTTAGAAATTATTTATTTAATTAATAGTTTACTATTACTATCTATACTGTGGTAACTTATTCAGACTAAAGTCTTTTAGTCAAATCATTATTATCATCAATTTAAATAAACAATTCATTGGTTTGCCATCCTTAATCCTGAAGGATGAAGTAGTATAAAGGCTCAGTTATGCCTATATAATCCTTTAGACATAAATCATTGACCAAGTCTGGGACTAGAACTGGATCCAGCCACACATAGATTCCACTCTGAGAAGGAGTTCAGAAAGCCAGGGGGTGCTTTCTGCACCTCATGACTCAACAGGAGTTTCTCACTGATAATCTATGTCTGAAGCTTCTGTGAACAAGACAATATGTAACAGTGCTTTAAAAAGAACAAATAAATAAAGTGAAAGTATAAAAGCAAAAGCATGAGAAGAGACCTTTCAATGCCATGGCTTTGCTAATACAAATGGACTTCTGTCTGATAAATTTCACTACCATGGAATTAATGCTTCGTCAATTCTGCCAGAAGGCTAGGACAAGTCTCTATTCTATTTTCCAGTCCCAAGAATTGGAAAATCAAACCTTTACAACACCAGAGCTTTGTCGTCCCCTCACAGTTAGTGAAAGAGGCATTTATCCAGATGACATTACAAAACTGGAGAATGCAGTTTACTCAAAATAACTATACTTTCAGAGTTTGTAAGTTCATGCAGTGATTTGGTGTATTGCAGTTGGGCAACCAGCCTTTGTAGGAATTGTATTTACAAGAGAGATATGAAAACTGTGCTGGTTTCAGCGTAGGCTGATTATGTATTCAGGATATATTTGCAGATACCTAAGGCTACTGGGTATTGAACCAGAAGAGTATAAAAATCAAATCCTCTTCTAAAAGTTACTGTTATTTTTCTCAGCTGGAACATCAATTTAAAATTTATGGGGAACTGCTTTCTTTTTAAAGTGATGCTGCGAAGAGAAATTTCCACTGGTAGGTGACTGAGAACAATTTATTCATCCTGTTGTAGCTATGCTAAGTTCTATCATAGATGAAGAGTTATTAGACAGCAGAACAAGGCAACCCCCTTCCTGCAATGGTCCTAGTCTCTCTGCAGGAACTTATCACATAGAAAACCTCAGGGAGATTTTTTAGAGGAGCTGTGAGGAGCAGGCATTCCTTTAGAAAAAACTATAGGTTCCACTAAAACAACTACAAAACAAGGAGAGATCTTATAATGTAAGTAGGGAATTTTGGTGGTTCCTGCCCTGAGCTGACTTTTAAAGTGTTAATCTGGACTAACAGAGGAGAGAAGATGTTTACAGATGCCACAGCCTACTAAGTCTACAGGTAAACAGTTTGTTATTTGAGAATTCATACTTGTAACATCATGACTATATACATGAACAGTGGAATCTAAAGCAGAGACACCTGAAAAGGATCCATGCAGTAGGCACTGGCTCATGGGTTTCAACCAAGGCAGCCCCAGGTGCAGTTTGGAGAATAGCCAGTCTATCCTGACAGGGAGGACCAGGAAAGGTCAGAGGCATGAGGTCCAGCTCCCTCAGCTACATCAATTCAGATCCATAGCAAAGTTTACCCATCACAATGAGATGTGGCTCAGCTGGGGGGATCAGGGGATCAATAAGCAAATGCAAACCCCTTTACTCTCAAACAACCAGTTAAATTCTTTTTCTAAACATTGTCATCACTTGACCCAAGCCTTTCATTTGCTTTCTGAGCCAGAGTGAGGGTGTTTTGAATTCAGTTTCACAGACAGATGCAATGCCATGGCTGCAGACCCTGAATGGCAATAGTAAGACCGAGACCAATGATTTAACAAGCACAAAAACACTTCACTTTCTGTGGTGGATAATGAAAAATAAAGGTGATGCTTATAGAGTCAGGCATGGATTCAAATTTGGCTTCCTTGCACAGACACCCTTCTTTTCCAAACTGCCTCACAGTACAATTCCTCTTTTACAAATGTGGAGAACAAACAGACCTGCATTTCCAACTCTCCAGTATTCCCTACAAAAGCCAAAGCTATACAAGAAACACTGGTATGGAACTCTGCAATATTTTTATTCAAAACAAACTGCCTGAGGAGTGAAATTTAATTGCTGCACTTGCGGCAATGATTCATCAAATGGTTGCTACTTACTTCTGTGCAAGAAAAAAATCTTTTTACTGTGTGTTATTATCCTTTAAAACTAAATAGCTTGCAAGAAAAAGATACTTTTTTTTTTCTCCAACATAATGATCAATCCTGTAAAAACCCAGGGAGGGCTACTATTGAAGTTTCACACTAAATGAAAAGTATACTGTCTTTTGATACAACTTGAGGCACATTTACCTCACCATTAAAATGGACCAGGAGTACTATCAGGTCAGTAATTATTTAGACAAAATAATAAGCAGTATAGAACTTAGTAGCCATTAGGTCAGTTCTAAATTTTGCACTAAAATTTTAGCATACAGCTAAGTTCAACCCTTGTGTTTCCTGAAGACATAGGTCAGCCTCTGCAAATTAATAAGAAATACACTTCATACTCAGTACATTTTTGTGCATATAAAGTTTGTTAGTTTATGAATGTCTCATTTAAAATCATGCTTAGAACACCTCTAAGAACATTACTATTATTCTGACAAACAAATCAATTCCAGGCCTTCTAGAGGTATCAACTGACCTACCTAGTTTGTATGGGCTTCTAATGCATGCTGCTTAATTGTATTTGTGATTTGGTTTATGATCTAGGTATTTCCGTGTAACAAGAAATTGAAGACATTTTATAAAATGAAGACCAGGGAAATTCAGCGCCTCAACCTGTAATTGAGGCTAAGCAAATATCACAATTCAAAACTTATTTCTCTGTGAGTTTTTAAGGGTGTTACTTTAAGATCATGTAGATCTCTATTTGAGACTCAGATGCAATATCACATGGAAGCCAAGTCCTGCACATGTTTGATACAGAATTGCTTCACCTGCTTTTAAAGCACAAAAGACAGGACATAGGACTGTAAATCTATATTTAGATATATTCTTATATATCTATATTTTCCTATATTATTATGATTCTCGGAAACTCATTAATGGTTTCCGTAAATGCATTGTATTACCATGTTGTAAACTAGTGTTCAAACACACACATGCTAAACCGCAAGTACCCTCAAATTTTGTTCTGGTTGGTTGCTGGCAATCACAGACATATATCTAAAAATCTACCAAAGAAATTCACTGCAGCTCCTGTGCCTGCTGAAATACCACATATGACTTTAGAGAACTCACTTACTGCATCTCAGTTATCGTGGACTTTTGTGAGACTGAGCAGAACACCCCACCCAGATGCCTGGAGACTGCACTCACTCACATGCTGTGCTTATTGTGAGTATAACCAAGAAACAGGGAATGGATAGATTTCAGTATGACAGCTTGTCCAGATCTAAGCATGACACTTAGGTGAGTACCTAAGCCATTGCAGCCACACTCCTGAGCTTTGCTGCTCACAAACAGGCAGGCAGACAACAGGCAGGCAGAACGAGTGCACCTGAACAGGCAGATGGACTGATACACTTGTAAGAGCCACAAACAGTTTAAAACAACAACCTCTTAAAAAAACTTTGAGAACCATGACACACATCTTTGTTGAAGAAATGGGCCAAACTCCTTGTACTCTGTGTCACCATGCCCCCCCCCCCCCCCACCACCTCATGGAGGATGGAATTATATATTATCTTAGCACTTGTCATGTCTCAAACGCGGTGAACTCTGCAGCTGCTCAGCCACAAAACACAGCAGGCAGAGGAGGAGACTGAAATTGTGAAACAGGACAAAAATACAACATGAGCAAAAATTGTGCCAAGAGCTCTGACTCTGAAATGCTCCTTGTCCCTGCATCTGAGCTAACAATGGTGAGTTTCAAAGAGAACAGCATGGCTACTATGGAATGACATCAAACCCCAGAGAAAGGAAATATGAGACCAATGCTGATACATCCTAGATATATCTATTTTATTTCTCTGATGGAAAGCTGTATTCCCTGAATGTATGAAGTATTTTCTAACTCTCTTCAGACAACTGATTTGAATTATACAGAGGTCTCAGGGGTATATGTATTGTTTCTCTTCTTTATTTTTGATGCATATATCCTTATTTTCATCTGTGATATAGGATCTATTGTTCCAAGAAGGCAGATTTGCCACTAAGTCTCTACATATTTACTAGTCATATCCTAAGAAACTAGCATACATTCCCCCAGTTGCATATTTAAGAGAGATTGAGTGTGTATTGTTATTCATTGGTCCATTTTAGATTTTTTTCTTTTGCCTATTTTTATGACATTTCATTGTTAAAAGAAAAAGAAAAAAAGATACAACTACCAGTAAATCATCTGTTACCATTTACATATACATAGCATAGCTGCAGATAAGTCTTTCTTTTCCTTCTGGATTTCAGATTTTATCTTTCTATAACATCTGTACATCCTGAATTCAAAATATAACATGACCTTTATTTTCTTAGTCAGCTCCAACCTCTGGGATAGAACCAATAGCCTTTTTTTTATAAAAGCCAATTCAGATGTTAATTGAGCTGGATCCAGCAATTGGCTGATTCATATTAGTGAAGTGAACATACAAAGCTCTCAGTCAGACCCATTTTATGAGTTTACAAAAGAAAAAAATACTGAAAAAATTATACACATCTATTATTGAAACCAGAACTGCATTCATGAAAATGAGTACAGTTAACAGATTGGATCCTAGGTTTAAGAAGAATCCAGATCTAGACCCACCAGACATGACAATCTGGAAGCTCTCACCACTGCCCCACAAAAAAACTGACAGATGCTCATCAGAATCGTTACAAAATGTTCTGGCTAATCCCTAACAATTTCAAAACAGATGCTTAAGTCCCTACTTTAACTCAAGCTGAATCCAGCAACTGAGGACATAATGAAACTGGATCAGGTGGGTTTTTAAAAGTATAAATCATAAAATGGTATGTCAAAGGGCTGTTTTCCTAGTGATAAGAGAGTAGGGAAATATAATAGTGGATAAATGGTCTGTGTGGGAAGAAGATATAATACATTGTAGCCAGCTTCGCGTTGATGTTAAAAATGAAGGGCATTGAATTTAAAGGAGAGGCAGGAGAAAATACATCTTACAGGATTTAAATGGCACATTCCAGAGACCATTTCATTAGCAGTTTTGAATAATATGACACTCATTTGCCAAAGTTTATGACTAAAAAAAATCAAAATAATTTATGAAACCATTATTAAAACATTTCAGCTTCTGAAAGCTTCTTTTACAGGGTATCTCTTTTTCTTTTATTAAACCATAAATATGTCAATGCAATTTCATTAAAGCCATAATGAAAGACATTACTAGCAACGGTGGGAAATGGATTCATTTGACAATTTGCAAAACAAGAACTGTCAGTATTCCTCTTGCTTTTCCTAATGACACTTAAGGTATTTGGACTACTTTTCCAGGGGAAAAAGCAGATAAAATGAATAAATGGCTTCCCCCAAGTACTGTGAGAGTGTGTTGAATGGCTTTGTGACTGGGCGCTTTCTAGGAGCAGGCATTTGGCACTGTGGAAGGCAACAACCTCTTCTGAAATAAATCAGGCCAGATTCAGGCCCCAAAAGGGGCTTAAAACCTGCCTTCTCTCCATGTGGCTCCCCTTCAAGGGGGAAGCACAGCAGCTCATTTCCAAAGGCACAAGGAGCTCTTGGGTAGAGGAGTTCCACGTGGGCAGAGGAAAGAGGGGTTGGTGAGTGACAAAGGACACAAAAGGCCAACACGCACCCCCAGATCAGCTCCCCAGGGAGGAGAGGGGCTCCCCCCAGAGAGGCTGAGCACCAGGAGCTGGGCCACCAGAGCTGCGTGCTGGCAAGCTCTCTAGGGGTCTGCCCAGCTTCTTTTGCTCTCTCCCTGAGGTCTCACTGACAGCCAACAGCAGGAACAAGCTATTTAGCACTCTTCATTTCTCACAGGACCATGGCTTGGTAAGGCAAACTGTTAATTTTTCCATCCCCGAATCCAGAAACTGTAGGACATGGCAAAAGCAGCACAGAATTGCTAGAAAACATTTTTTAAATAATCTCTACTGAATCCAGTGCATTTTAGGGGTCTTGTTTTGACCAAAATGCTCTTAAAATCTTGACAAACCATCTCCTTTTCTAAATATACTTCTTCTTCCCACTTCCCCTACATCCCAAGGGGGAAACAGTCTAGGATATTAAATGACATGGACTGAAGCTACATTATAGATATAATTTTTCCTACCAGCAGAGAGAAATTAGAGGAAAAGAGAGGAACACATATTAATTCACGATTCCCTTAGGAGAAATAGCTCCAGCCTCAGCCTCCCCCATATATACTATTACTCCAAGGGTTGCCTTCATTAAAGAATATTCCAAGGGTAAACAAGTCTCTATTTCCTCAATATTGAAAAAACACATTTTAGCTCTGATTCATCTGAATTCTTCTGGCCTCTTCTAACCTAAGGAAAATCAAGCAAGAAAGCAGCAAACAAACACACCATACTTCTGCCATCTTCACACTGTGCATTTTAATCTTACAATCACTAAATACTTGAAACCTGTCACATCATGAAGCACTACAAAAAGCCCAGCAGAATGAAAATACTGTGTCACTAGAGATACACAGCTCAAGCTCAGGCTCATGAAGGAAAATATTTTTACGTCTTTTCCTGAAAAATTAGACTTAATTGGATAGCCCCTATAGTGGAGTTGCCTCTTTCTCTGCTGGGACTGAACAAACCACTTGCTGCAAGGGATGACTTAGTGTCTGGCAGTGGGATTAGCAATACCCTCTCTGTGTGCTGTGACTGAGATTGGAAATGGCCTTTGTGTTAACACATCCTGTGTTTGAGCTCCTGCAGTCCACATGCAGGCAGTTTTTGTGATGGAATTCATTCACAGGAAAGCATAGTCTGGGACAGTTAAGGGTTTGCTTTATGAAAGTTCTCTATTACCACTTACTATGAAATATATAGAAATTGCCTCAGTGCTGGTCAGACCATTTAAGAATTGACTGTTCTTTTTCCATGAATTCAAGAGTGGAACCATTTTTGAAAGGTTTTCTGATCACATACAGGCAAGATATTAAATTAAATTGGAGAATACTCCAAAGGGCCAGCAAGGAGGTAACATGAGCACTTAGATTGTGGGAAATCTTCAGAATTGTTTGAAGACATTGTCAAAACACATATTAGTCCAAAAATACCACCCTCTGCAACCCAAAATGTGCCAGACACACATTTCAAGCTATTGCTTAATCCAAGGCAGTCCTCAGAGATCAGTCATCCTGACTACTGGCACACCTGCCCCAGAATGGAGATGCTGGAAGCTGTGTGGTCCCTCAGCTGGAGTCAGTCTGCTGGTGGATTCCCTCAGAGTCCCTTTTGGAGGCAGATGCCAGCAGCTGCAGAGGGAAATTGGCATTGCTGCCCATTTGTGCTGGAGGTGGCAGTAAAAATGACAAGAACATCAGTCTCAGTGAGCCGAAATGCCCTGTCCTGGGAGCTTGTCATTTGGCACAAGTTTCAAAATCAGAAAATTGCTTCTACCCCAAATAATACTCAGATTAAACTCAGAGGGGGAGGGAAGGGGAGGTTATTTCATATTATGGAAGCTTCTCTTTTAGGTTAGAACCTCTCAGAGGTCGCAAATATCTCTACAGTACCTGTAGTTTGCAAACACACCCTTTACCTGGCTCCAAAACTGCCACGCCATCTTTCAGTTCCCCCCTGCTTGCCTCCTCCAAGGAGTAAAGAGCTTTCCAACTCATCCCAATTAATTTGGACGCGATGAATTTCTATCAAAAAAAGCTTCCAAAAATACATTTTTAACACTTCTGATTGAACAATGCAATGAGTAGAAATGGTCAGGAGGACTGACAGAGACCTACTTGGGGAATTTCTCCTGCAAAGGAAATAACTAGAAGGTTGTTAGGTACTTTTGAAGTGCATAACCAGTTTGCAATGCTAGCATCCCCAGACAGTGATATGTGTACAGAGGGTGCTGCATTTGGGATCATTACTCCTCGCTGGCAAAAGCTGCAGCAGCATCTTTCTGACACCAGTTTCCTGCAAGAGACCCAGAGGACGGAACAGCAGTAGATTATAAAATTGCTGTGAGCATACAGTTATTGTCCTCTCTCCAGAGTCTGACCTCCACAAGCAAAAGGTCCTGAAGGTGTAGTTAATAAACTTCAGATCTCTGTCCTGCCAGTGAGAATGCTGTCCTGGAAAAGAAGACTTGGATCCTACTCCAACTCCAAGGATCATCCACACATTTTACATTAAACAGTCATTGGGTAAAACAAACAGAATGACAAGGTGCTGCCAGCCAGGAATTCCCAGAAGTCCACTCTCTTCTCTGTGCATCTCCCTCCTGCCCTGCAGAGTCCCCAGTGCACTCTCCTTATTTTAGTACCAGATTGTAGCCTTCTCCACTCTGGAAAGGTCTCTCCTGATATTGCACCCTGTTGTGCTGGGCTCCTCCAGGAGGAGAATGAGGCACTCACTGTGAATATGCTGAGTAGGAAAAGAATTTTTTTGCTGTAGCACAGCCTGAGATTTCAAAACAGAACCTCGTTCTGTAGCAGAGTTAAAGCAAAGACTGGAGGATTTTTGTGGTGCAAGTTCCTCTACGAAGTGGAAAGCACAGAATGGGTAGGAGCTGGGTCCAAGTCTTTCACCATCATGCAGAAAAATAAAACCTCCACAACAATATTCCAGATCTATGATGTCATTTTCCTACATTTGCAAACTGCTCCCACTTCATGGCATTTGAACCATGTCTGTCTTCATTACAGAGACTTCCAATCTTCCACATCAATACATTTAATTGTATTGTGTTCTGGTGTCAGCAAGGACATTGTTTAGAACTGTTATGAAACAAGTCAGTAAAACATATGCCCATTACATAAATTTCTATGAATGCAGCAGAACTAAAACTGTGCCATTATGCCAATACATTATGCTAATAGAAAACATCTATCTATATGTATATGAATAGATATATGTATGTGTGAATAGCTATAAAGTGTATGTGTGAAATCCAGCCTACTGCTTCCAGTAGCAAAATTCCTGGTGGATCCAAATTGCATAGAATTTCATCTTACTTCTAATAAATACATTTACAGGTATCCTAGCTGAGATTTTGAAGACCACTGGGAGGAACTGGCATCCAAATTCCATATGGAATTTCAATAGTCTTTTCTTTGCTTTAAAAATTTGTGTCTGTGTAGTCAACTGCAAAGATCAGTTGTCCTATTCAACTCCAGGTTGCTGTCAAATTATTGTTCAGTAGCTGCAAAGAATTTCATGTGCACATTTGTATGAATTTTACTTATGAACATGTTTTCCCAAGAAGCACAGCTGTGAGTGCAAATGTGCACATCCTGTCCTGACAATTTGGTCCTCATCTTGGACCTGCAATTTAGCCCCTCAAAAAAAAACCACAGCAAACAAACAAAAAAGAATTTAAAAGCCTTTCCTCAGAGTTCCCCTGGAGTAATATCCAAAATGTACTGTTGGGTTTATCTCTGATGAAATCTCAAAACAAAACAAGAAAATCCCTTAGATGAACTCCCTGGGCCTGAGCAGATTTAGTTTAATTTGCCACAGTCCTTTGTGGAGCTGCTGTTCCCAGGGAAGCAGCAGGTCTTGATCTTGGCCTCTAACAGATGGCCCCAGCAATATGACAGTAATAGCATCTGACATGTGTTGTTCCAATGATCTCCCTAACTCTCGGAGAAGTATGCAAGCGTTACATACCGTGTGCTGCTTCAGATTGCTATTTTTGGCATGCTTCTGCTGGCATATGTTATGATGAACCATTCACAACATCTTACATTTCCATCATAAAATAAAGGGGAAATAAGAGAGTAGGTCCATAAGCCTATCATTTAACCTTGTTCCCAAGGTAACCTTTCCTTCACATAAGGATCAGCGCCACCAAAGCAAAACCTAAACTGCATTTTGAGGGGTTACCTGTATTGCAGAAGTGGAATCTGGGGGGTGGAAGAGACAGAGGTTGATGGAAATATTTATGGCCCAGCTCTTTCAGCATTTCACAGTGAAATATAATCAGAGTTTCCTACAACACATATTAAATAGTGACAATCTACAATCTGAATGGCACCTAGTGATTAAGGAGCTGTGAGGAAGGTAACTAGAGGGGACTGAGTACCCTGTCAAGATTAAGTCTTCCTGCTAATTACAAGGGTAATGAACACATCCCTTTAAAAGCCTAGAGGATTTTCTTAAGGAACTTTTGATTTTACTGATTGCCAGGTTTAACAAAATAGGATTTAAGACAGGGAAATTCTTTCAGCTCTGAGCAGAAAAACCTAGCTAAAGGAGAAATATCAAGTATTTTCACTGAGTGTAAGTCACTGAAATGTCTTAGCATCATAAACTACTCTTCAGTGCTTTTTTCACAAATGAGCTGCTGCCAAATAGAGGACAGACGGCAACAGGGAAACCCATCTCAGCTGCTTTCCTCCTCAATTTGCAGTTACACCCCCTACCATTTTTCTCCTTAAAAGCATATCTAACTCCTCATAAAATTATTTATTGTTATTGCCATGTGGGTTATTTATTGGGTCAATGAAGGACAGGTTCCAATAGCCCTCCCTTCCCTATTCCTCCAGGCCCTTACCTCTCCTTGACTTCAGCTGATGCTGCCTCTTCGTCTGCTTTGAGTCAGCCTTGCTCAGCTCCATAGCCCCATCTCCCCCTCATAGTCCTGTGCCTTTTTAACAACCTCTTATCCAAAGAAGTAGGAACTCCTTTTAGTGCTTCTGAAGGAGTTCTTCAGTGGAGAGGTGTGAAAAAGCTACAGCACAGAGGGAGAGGAGGAAAAAATCATGGGGTTTGGTTGTTAGCCTTAAAAGAAGAAAGAAAAACAGTTTGTAGCATAGCCTTGAATTTTTCTGTCATGCATCCAGAACAAAGTACCAAAGCTGGAGCACACAAAGTTACAATATTCACCACCTGAAGCATTAGAGAAGAGACTAGATTATGTAGTCACTTTTATAATTCTGGGTATAGCCCAAGTGAACAGCTTAGAAAAAAGTGGAAACTAAAAGCAAAGGATCCCATTCAAGTGACATGGAGAAGATTGTCTGACTGCCGTGTATTGAAAACTCTCAGGAAAAAGGTGAGGGCAAACTCAGAGGAGAGTGGGGAAGGGGAGGTTTTCTGTAGAAGAACCCGGGCAGGAAAGGAGCCACTGTGATGGAGACACTGGCAAATGCAGACTGCTCTTTGGATACAGGGAAGACTGAAGACTTGAGCCTCCAGGGAGCTGCTGGGTGTCACTACCAACACCTCTGGTTAACAGCACTCAGGGTATTCACAATACTCACTGATGCTACTTTCTATGATGGCTCAAATTACAGCAGCAGAAAGAGTGGGACAAGGCAGAAGGGCAAGAGACAACCAGCCCAGATTGCAGGAAGGATGATCTCAGCTGATGTTGGGGAAAGATTTCTACCTTTAACAGCAGTGGAATATGTGAAGGGGCTGCTCTGAGGGGAGGTTGTGATGGATGAGCTGGTCAGAGCTCCAGCCCCCATTTGTTCTACTGTCACCAGAGGGGCTTAATCCATCAACCACATGTGGAGGATGGCTGCATGGATGGTCTTCCTTTCCATGGCATTGCTCTTCTTTCCCTCCCTGCATGCCCCTCTAAACCATCAGATAAAACACCCAGCAATACAAGTGGCACAGATACTGAGTGAAACCAGTTGAGTGAGAGGTTGATACTCCACTGAGATGAATGGTCAGGAAAGGTTCGCCCTTTTCTGATGAGGCTGTCTGCAGACTCAGACAGCATTATGTTAGAATACGGGAAGATTATCTTGGCAAACAAAATGGTTAGAAATTCACTTGTTTTAACAGAAACTTAGGTTTGGTGCTCTGATGCAGTCATGTCAGCCTTGCTAACTCGTCAAATGGCTGATGGACACATTGGAGTTAGAACATCCAGAAATTGTTAATTTTTTTAATCAGGGAAAGATAATGTCCATGTTAATTCAAATTCCCACTGTACTTCTGGGAGGAATATTCACTCTAAACAGTGATAGTTAAGGTCAAGCAGAAGTAAAATTCAAGTAACTCTGTCCGTACATCAGAATTCAACTTGCTCCCTCCAGTTCTTAATCCACAGAGCCCAAGTGCAGGGCAGAGATTGGTGGCTGGGATCCCCAGCCCAGATACGCAGAGCTGGGTTCTCCTCCTTTAGGCAGAAAGCTTCTTATGCCTTTGGTCAATTCTGCTTCCAGACTGCTACTGTATTCAGAGGAGGAGGGAGATTTTTCCTCACCTGAGTTTTAAAAAGGAACACATTCCTAATTTTGTGAAGTTGGTACTCCTGTTCCAATCAAGTCATTCATGACTTTCAGGAGACTTGCTAAGGGAGAAGCCTGACTGGAAACCCCACTTGAACCTAAGCAATTTCCTAGTCCTAATAATGAGACTTCTGGGTTTTTCCAGAGATTTAGGCATTGGAAAATACCTAAAGAGTCAAGCCTTAGGACCCTTAGGGAATTCAAACACCTTCAGTGGGTAAATTTGAAAGGAGGTGGCATTTTCCATGCTTTTTGACTTAGGTGTCTACACTTCACTTAAACTACACTTTTGCATCCTCTGTTTTGACATTGATGAGTAAGTTCAGGGAAAGTCCTGTTGAAGAAACAGCTGTTCTCCTACAAATGGGCTGCCACTTTAACTCTTACATGAACAGAACATTGACAGCCTGAGATGTCAATGCTATTGATATTAAGTATGTGTTTCCCTGTTCCATAATGAGATTGGAACTTCACTGCCTCATAAAAGCAATGACCAGCAAGATTGGGCTGATGGAAGATGAAAATTTATTGGTAGAAGCAATCAAGAAACATTATACACAGTCTTTGAGTAGCAGGAAGATTACTTTGGTTTGCAACTGAAAGGCCTGGTTAGCTGCTCAGCCAGCACCTGACAATCATGTAAGTGTATTAGCTAGCATGGGGTCTTTCTACTCCAGCTGGTCAGGAGCTTGCAAAACTACTGTCCATTACAATTATTATCTCCTGATTATTCTATTTACAAGATGCTCTCCCCAGGGGCCCCCTGGACAAGCTGCTGCAGAAGCACTGAATGCAGCAGTTGTGCTGGGAAGGCTCCTACTGTAAGCACACGCCTTGGGCACTCAAGAATCTGCACTGGCAAGCTGTTAGTTTTCACCTATAATTACTAAAATGGCTTGGGATCTGCCTGTCTGTAAGACACTACTCTCCCCAGGTGATGAGACTGTCACAGTGGCACTCAGAGGATGAGCTCAAGCTGTCACCATACCAATTTAAGAAAGGGCAGGACCTGCTTGCAATGATTTTGCTGAAAAGGGCTGCAAGCTTTGATATATTTTACCTTAGCTTGAATAGAAAGGTAAAATTCTCTGGAATCTCTTGACTTTTACAAATACCCCATAAAATCTAACAAAGCTTTTGTCAAGAAGTTCTAAAGAGCAGCAGCAGTAAAGAGGAGGCATGCAAAACAGTACCTGTGTGTTGGGCAGATTATTGTTTACCTACATTTCTCTAGTCAACACCTAGTCTGTAAATAAAAAGAACATCACTGGATTAGGCACCCAAATTGGTGAAACTGAAGGCCTAAATCTTTTTGCAGAATTTGAGGGAGAGTTGATAAGGAAGGAAAAAGAGAGCGTTGAAAGAAATAAATCTAATCAATGGTAAGACTTGCACAGGCAAAGATTTTACATTTAAGAGTGGGACAAAAGAGGCCTCCACATTTTCATTAACAAAAGAACTCATCATCTACTATTTCCAAACAATCTGCCCACATGCAGACACAGACCAAACACTCAAACTATCAACACAATGAGAAGAAAAAAATTAGCTTGAGCTTAATTTGGTTCAATTTTTTCCTTTGTAAATCACCACACATCTTAGCCTGATATTCGTTTTGCCTACAGCTCTCTACCTAATTTACAGTCACATGCCAATATACCTGCTATCAAATTTGCTCACACCATTTCCTTGCAGACCCCAAGAGCTGAGCACAGAAAGTTAATGTTGGTAGTTTAATACCCTGAGAAGGGGAATTAAAAGCTGTTCTCCTGTTCTCCAAATTAACCCCAGGTTGTTTGAATATAAGCAAGGGGTGTGTCCCTTGATCCTTATCAGATGGATGAAATATGCCCACATTTAGAGAGATTGAGATTAGCATGAATTTACATAAACCAATATGGCCCTCTGTGGAAGTGTGGGCTGTAGGAGGGAATATAAGCACACACACACTACCCACAGGCAGTTGCTATTCAGTGGGAGCAGTCACATTCCTGCCATGTGATCCATGAACAGCAGAGGGACTGGCTTGTTCCAAAAACTGTGTTTTGAAACAGACTGGCTTTGGAACAGACTTTTGAAATTAGCTGAAGTCTAAATAATGGGGTTAAACAGATTGAGGATATATGAACTTACTGACTTCAGATAATAATTTTTTCATCAATAAAGCCATATCCTTGCTGTATGTCCTGCTTCACCACCTCCAGAACTTCAGGAGAATGAGGTTCCATCTCTGGCTTTCTGGAAGCTCTGCTTATCCAAGAGATTTGAACTATCTCAGAGCAGGACAAAGTGACCTGGCCTTTGGACTTCGGGCTTTAACACACAAAGCACTAAGAAAATTCTTCTGAACTTTTTCACAGTGGGAGAATTTTCACAGGATATCCTTGCTAAGCTGAAGGGGTTGTTAGACTCTCAACTCAAAGCTGCAGTGCACTCTTAGGAATAAACTAGCACCAGCCCTATAAACTTAATGAGCTCTGACTTGCTGTTTTCTTCTGCAAAATTTTACTGTTCCACACAAAATTTTGTTTCAAATAAATTTAAGTTTTCCCACATCCCCATGAGAAGGAGGAAAGAAGAGAGATGTCCTGGCACCACCTTGAGCTGTAGCATCTCCTGCCCACTCCTGCCCAAGCAGACCAGACAGGGAGCAGGAATTAAAAGGCCACCCACCCTTTGTGCAGTTATGGTTGTATTTGATGGTTTCACAATAGCAAAATACAGCCTCCTTACACCTTCACACATGCATCAGCCCTGTTCAGTCAGCTAAATATTTTCCTCTGAGGATTCCCATGGGGAGAGCTCCCTGTACACAACCCAAGGACATGAGCCGCTCTCTGTCATCAGTGGTTCCCTCAGGTTAATTACCTCCTTTAACATAGAGCTCTAAGATCTTCAGGATTATATAAACAATGCCTCTCTCCTTATCTATTGAAGTTCCAATCTAGCCTCTCATCACCGTACTTTCCCAGGCTGTAATTGTAACACTATTATTGGTTATCGCTCCTCTGTGAAGTAAAGTAATCTTGACTGCACCAGTTAATCAATACTTGGACCAATGAGCTGAGCCTTTTCTCTGGGCTAGGACAGCAATTGTAATTATGACACAATCAGCTGGCAAAGAATGGTTACCAACACTTGCATCTGACAGAGAAGTGCAGTTTTAAATATCTGTCTGAAGACTCTGGTTTCACAGAGACAGTATTTCTTTAAGTCTAGTTAACTACTTGTCAGAAACCATTAGCTTTAGCTGATCAGTTACCATCCTTCTGAGGAATGACAAGCACAGTCTAGTGGGTTGGCTCTTGAGATTCCTTGTTGGCACCACCGTCCATCTGTCCAAGAGCACTGAGCAGAAGGCATTGCATTTGCAGTGAGGTCACAGGGCATCAAAGGGAAAAGCATCAGAAGGCAGAGTGGAGACAGACCAAAGAAAACTGTATTTTACTACAAGTCTTGAACACTTTGAGGCATCTGGTAGTCAATATGGGTTAGTTACATTATGTTTGCTCTGTTTTCTGCACGAGAACCACGCGTGCAGCTTCTTAGAACCCTGCACAGCAATTGAGACATAGGAGAACATGGAAAAATCTACTCAGAAATAATCTGGCCTCTTTTTATTTTACATGTACATACATACACACACTGAAAAAATATATTGCCTAGCCAAGGAGCCACACACAAGATTAATTAGGGCAAATGGCAATTTAAACACTGAAGGAAAAGAGATCAGCAAAATATCAGCTTGTTTGTTTGCTTTAATCTTCTGAAAAGACCAAAATAGATTAGTTTTGTTGAGGATTTTACATGTCCCAGAACTGTGAAATGTCCGAGAATGAAGCACTTAGGCAAATGTGTGAAAGTAGATGTACTGGTATCTTACCAAACAACTTTTTTACAAATCTGTGAGAAAGAAAGGCCCTTTCTGCAGTACCAAAATGAAACCATCTTTTGAAAAGGAAACACAAGTCACCTTGCACCACGCTCCAGGCAACTGAAAATAAGGTTGCTACAGGGAATCACAGGAAACAAGTGCTGTCTACACCAGCTTCTGAGGTGAGAGTGCCAGGGAAGTGGAGCAGTCAGTCTCTTGAACTTGCTGATGCTGAAAAGGGAAGTTTTCTGTTTGCACCAGTTGCTTACCAAGAGAGGGGAAACATTTTTTCCCCAGTTTGTGATTTCTGGCCTTATACCATGCTCAGTAGAAAGCCGACACTCAGGAATTCAAGCGAATCCAGAGAAATCTGCTGTAGCTCCTAAGTCACAGCAATGGTTTTGTGCAAATTCTGCCCAGACAGCTTCAGAGTCACCATAATATATGCTTTTAGCCTCAAAGAGTTACTGCCAAAGACTACCACAGATTTCTTTGGGCAGATTTCTCCTGCTCCTCCATATATGTGATTTATTTCAGAGCTAACCAAATGGCTGATTTCACTTAAATTCAGACAACTGCCAAGCTTTGCCTGGAACCTGATAAAGTCAGAAAGATACAGAGTGAGAGCCAACCAACTGAATGGAGGCACAAACTAATGTTACATTTGCAGGAGCTGTACCCAGGACTAACTTTACAGAGAAAAACACTCACAGGTTACGTTCCTTTTCACCCTGTAGTAAACATCTAATTCAAATTTGTTCCTGTTGCCCCATATTCAATCCTGTAATTCAAGAAGAGTGCTGAATTTCTCTGTTTTGCAGGGAGCAGATTATTGTGCAGTGCAAATCTCACCCATGAAGCCAGCACTGCTGGCTTGCCCAGCAAACCCAGACCCAGAGCAGTGCTTCCAGAAAGAACAGCAGAAAACTCACACAGAGACTCAGCAGACATTGAACCCAACACCTCTCTCCCCTCTTGCCCAGTGTCATTGAGGGAGCTCTGGAACTGGGGATACTCACTCCTCCTGTGCATAGACACTGGTACTCACAGCTTAGGACTTGCAAGGAATTTTTAAGGATTTATAAGGATTTTTTAAATGAGGATTTTCTTTTCCTTAATAGGCTAGGATTAGGGAACTCTTCTGCTATTGATAATCTTAAATTTCTCTCCCCTACCAAAGTTATGCAGGACTGTCTGTCCCTTTTCTGTTATACCCAAAAAGCAGATACTTTCTGCCTTGTTGTAGTGTGTTCGGTTAGTTTATTCAATTGCTCCCCCATGTTTTCTAATGGTTCTGCCCTCAATTGTTTTTCCCGCCACTGTTATGTCAGTTATAATGTTGCCTTAGTTACCCCCGCCTCATGTTATGTCAATCCCCTGGTTATGTAAGCTCTCCTCCCCTTGCTTCCCTATATGGGAGCATACTCCTCCCTCCCTGGGCCCAGTCAGTCACTCCCTCTTCCACCCTTCTTTCCAGAGAGTTCTCCACTCTGGGGGCTATGATTGGCTGTGGTGCCGGGGCCCCTCCCTGACTGTGTAACTATTGGCTTTCCTTGTATGTCTGTTAGTCCAAGTTCACTCCCTCACCTCCCTTGATTGGTCCTTTGTGGACCCCACCCCTGGATTCCTCCCTCCTTTATAATTCTCTGTAACTTGTTACTCTTGGTCACTCCCTGTTGGATATATGTTGAGTTCAGGCTGGGATCACTCCCTGGCTGACCTCCACCAATAAACCTGACAGTCCCCAGAGGGTGTCTGGCTCTTTCCTCGTCTTCCCTAGCAGCGATCTCTGCAGCCCGAGGCCACTGCTGCCAAGGGGCATTCGTAGGAGCAACCCTGGGGCCCTGCCACCGCTGCAGCTGCCCGCTGGCCGCCTTCAGCTAGCCGGACGAACCACCTACAAAGGCCGCCTCGCTGCACTCCCTGTTATACAAAGTTCCCTCCTGAGTCTCCAGGAACACTGTGCAAAACAGTAGTATGAAATTCCTGCACTTTAGGGGCTCTGAAAGCACTAGTGGAGATGCCATTCCCAACAAAGGCAGCTGCCCACTGCTACCCACCCTACATCTTCAGCCAGATCCCAGACTTCAGCCCCCATGTTAACTGCTGCTGCTGCCACCAATTTAAGTGGCTCTCAGACTAACAGCATTTTTAGCATCAACTTTCTATTCATATTTTATGCTAAGCAAAAGCCACAGACTCAGGTTCTTCCATGAAGTGACAGTCTCGTCACCATCTGTCCAAAGGGACTACAATAGGTAATTGCTGCTACTGACGTCTAATTTTTCTCTATTTTACCTATGCAATTTGAAATAAGACTCCTAAATCCTCAAATTTTCATCCTGTAATCCTTATTAATAGCTTTTATACTCATTTTTATGGCCATTATCTTTTTTTCACCAACCCCTTTTCACTGACTAGATTTTAAAAGCTCTACTGAATTGGTATTTTGGGACTTTGAAAATATATTTCTCCAGAATATCCTTCCAAATAGCCTTGATAAACACTGATAGATCATAAATAATCAAACTTAACAAGTAACTAATTATGCTCTTCTGGAGGCTGCTCCATTCAAACACATTGATCCCATGAGCAAGAGGTGTGCAGCCAGGGCTGGCTCACAAACATTTTGAGATTAAAAACTGAAACTCCTCATAGTCCAAGTGATTTCTATTCTCAATAAAACTGGGGTTAAAGGCAGAAAAATGTCATCCTGTCTTGTAAAGCAGCTTAGCACATTTACTAAATGCCTCTGGGAGAAGCATCCCTTTTTCACCAGAGTTTTATGTGACCAATTCAGCTGTAACAGTTCTGGCTACTTTACTATCGACAATTTGACAAGTGGACTCAAACGAGAAATATTTTGTGATTTCCTTTCACAAACCTAGATGGGGGAAACATTAAATAGAAATTGAAAACCAAGTTCCATTGGCATTTTTCTTTTGGACCTATTTTCCCTGGGAATTTAACTTTATTTTTAGAGGAATGTTCCAATAGACTGCAGGAAAGATAACACTTGCTTCATTTCCCTTCCCTCCAGCCTTAAACATTCAGGATTTATACAGTTATTTTTATTCTTTTCAGATCCTGAAGCCTTGCCTGCTTACAAAGTGTAAGAGGTAGACAGATAATTGTACTATTTCACTAGTAAACAGGGAGCTGAACATGAAACTGAGCTCAGAATTGGAAACCCTGTCAAAGTGTTGGTGAATCATTGTATGAAATAAATTGTTCACTTTCTGTTCAGTCCATTAGCTACAAGGATGGAAAGAATTGCTCTCACAACGCATAATGCTGCAATTTCCTATATTCACTTAGCACTTCCCCTTTCTCTTCTGCAAATCAGAGGCATTACATTTGAGGTTTAATTTGCTGCCTCTAACCATGTTTTCATTCCTAACTTTGACAGACCAAGCTATCACTCAGGGAAAATGCTCCAGCTTTTACATAGCATTCATGAGTACAGTGCTCTTCCTCCCCACTGGAAATAAGGTAATGGCAAGAAAACAGAGAATTAAATAGAGGTCCCTGTGCCTGTCCAGCTGCAAACAGACTGCCTTTTGTTTCTCCTGAGCTTTTTGAGAGACAGTGTAACAAAACTGAATCCACATGAATCCCACATCATCTGTATGCCAGATTTTGTGATGGCATTCTGATGAGAAAATCAATACTTGCCTATAGGTACCACACAGTTGCCCATGCCCTTTTGTTATAAGTCTGAGGACGCCACTGGCTTTTTTTTAACAGTCCCAAGTGTTAGGCTTCCTAAGCAACTGCTTATTTAAAGCAGTTCTGCCTTTGAAATGGGGCAAGGGAGATTGTGTTGGCCCCACTGAGCATCCTGAGTACCCTGGAAAGCTTCACTCCAGCAGTGAGGCTGGGCTTAGCACCTCAGAGCTGTGCACCACCACACTGTGCTCATGTAACTCCCCCATGGAGCCGCACAAGGCTGCCTAGCTCCGCACAGCTGATGAGAAGGGACAGTCAAGAATGATGCCCTTCAGAACACCTGCCCAAGGACCACAGTGGGAAGGGGGCATAGATGGATGATGCTGGTGGGCCTCTATTTCGCTTGTTTTTTTAAAAAGCATTAGCCAGGTATGAGATTATTTGAAAAGAAGAGCTATGGAATAAAATTTTTGGAACTTCCCAACCTCTCTCTACTACTTTCCCTGTACATATGACAGTATGTGTTAAGCGATCCCGCTACAGAGACACCCACAGACAAAGCCTGAGGAGCTACTCTGTACAAACAAGTCACAGAAGACAAGCAGTGGCCTTCTGAGGCCTCAGGAGCAGCTCAGAGCAGGAACTCTTCTCTGGGATTAAGACAGCTTCGTAACTCCTGCCCCTGTCAATTAGCTCAGGCCAAGACTTCCCTTGGGTGCATGAACTGTGATGACCAGCATTGGGAAGGAGCAGTGAATGACATCTCAGAAAACAGCAGACTGTGTTGCCTCTTCACCTTCTGTCCACTGCATTTTTATTCTGAAGACAACATTTTCTTTTTAAAAAATGTCTGCAAATTAAGTAAGGAACAGGCTTTGCATGTTTGACTTAACAGCTCTAGCTCCTGTTCCAGCAGACATGGATCTGTCTCAGAAAACAGTGGCTGGATTGAGACCTGCAGGTAAAATGTAGCTTTTCAGTTCAGCAACTAGAAAATCTATTTTGAGCAAATTCCAATTGAACTGACTGATGCTGGCACTAAAACATCGCTTGGAACATGTGCTGGCTTTGCAGCAGTTGAGATTTTGGTTCCTATCTGATGAGAGACGCTTGCTTTTTCAAAACTCCACCTTCAAATGATCTAGAGGGGTAATCATTAAAAGGGAACTCAACCAAATAGTTCCTCCTGAGAAATTCTGCTGGAGTGGCAAATCCACTGTGTGTATAACCTTAAACTCATTTACCATTAACTGACCTTATTCACATCTCTGAGGTTTGCAATTCACTGCAAGGAGGGTGCTGAAGGAGGGTAGCACTAGGCGTAGCCATCAATTGTAAAGCCCTGGGAAATGCAGCATCACATCTTCAGCATTACTCTACTTTCACATAAAGGAGCAAGACTGGGTAGGGAGTTTGGTGACAGCTAGAAAAGTTCAAGGCAGAAAAGAGCATCAACCATTTCATAATTAACATATCTCTTTATAATTCTTATCAAAAATGAAATAGTACCATATTCTAAAACATTTTATAAGAAATAAAAGTGATTTTATTTGTGTCATGCTGGTCTTAAATCACCCACATTTTCTCCTGTGGGAAAACAGGGCTGTTTGGCTCTAGGGTGCTTTATTGCAGTTCTGTTACCAGGATTGTATTCACACAGGAGCTCACACACAGCCAGTGATGTAGGCACATTTGGGTTGTGTTTCAGGTCATGGGCCAGTTTAACGTGGACTGAAATCTCCCTCCTGCTGCTTCACAAACTCAACTCCTTACCTCCAAAGATGGAGTGTGGCAAGGGCAGCTTCCTCTCCATTATTTTTTCTGGACATTTGAGATTTCTGACTACATTAAAAAAATGTCCACCAGAATATCCATCACCCACTTACATCTCAAAATATGGGACTGTATAACCCATTTCACACTTATTCCACCTGAATAGTCCCATGTGGCCCAAATTCCAAGTAGATGCCAGCACTTATTTTCAGTCTTACCTTAACATCTCAGCAGTTGGCAAGGAAACATGAATTCTTACTCTAAGGTGTTGGAGGGTCTTTTTAAACTAAATATAGTTGTTTTGAATAGATATTACTAAATTCTGATTTTTTTTTTGTCTACGTACCTTTTCTAGAGAACCACAAACAAAATATATCAACAGAGATTTCATAGAGCATTTCAATTGAGGATTTCATTGTTTAGCCTTTAAGATCATTTAAATTACAGGAAATTACCAATAAGAATGCCATGGACATCTCTACAGCCTTTGGTATGACAACTGGAGGTACTCATTTTTAGTAACTTATTTCCTGAGATGTATATTTTTAATAGCTAATAATTTCTAGTATAACCAAGACTTTTCTCTTAGAATCCTGTCTCAAACACACTTTGAAGCCCACAAGAGGAATCTGTCATTGTTGTCCAACTCTTCACTGAGAAGGCAAGAATTTGTCCATGAAATATCTCCAGAGCTGGAGTGACTGATACCACGGAGCATGGCCATTATATAAATATTGCAGAATTACTCCCTTCACAAATGATCTGGAAACATGATCATGGGTCCTACTGAGATACAAGGGAAGCTGTCATAATTCTAAAAAGACATAGACTGTTCTGATAAAACAAGAAGAAAAGTTTCCAGGCTGAGAAAGCTCGTTTCCTGAGTAGAAGAGCATTGCACTGATCCTTACCTAGCTCTTAATGAGACACTAGGCTGGACAGCAGGTGCAATCCCCAAGTTTCCTGGGAAACTACAGCAGGGGCCTAGACCAAAGTTCCCTTCTGGACTAGAGCAGTGGGTTTCTTTTCCTTGGCAATCAGGTACTTAGGGAGAGCAGCCTGCTCTGTGTCCAGCTTCCACCAAGACACAAGGCTGATATCTGGCTAGAGCACTCAAGTTCAGCAGCTTGGGAGAGCTCCAAGTTTGCTAGTGTTCAAGGGAACACAGTGTTCCTGACAAATTCAGGCACAGACAGAATGAAATACAATATTCTATTTTGCTTATGAAGATGAGCAGCTTTAAGCCTTGTTTGTAAAAACTACAAATGTTGGTTGCTCACTCTTGGTCTTCTGCCTCTGGCAGCTGTAACTAGCAGGTGAGTCACACACAGAGCTCTCCCAAATGGCTGATGAACTTGAAATAGAGTACTACAGTGATCATATATAGGGCTACACTCAGACCATGGATCCTATTCATTCTCTAAGGAAAGACAGAAAGATGAAGAGCCACTCTTTAGGGTTGGTGAAAGACTGAAGTAGGAGGCAAAAGTGTGGTTGACATATAAATACTCCACAGTGGTGGCTGTTGGTCATTACTGCTGTTCTGAGCTGTCTGAAACCTTTTCCAGGCTGGGACTTCAAGATATTGTATGGCCTCTCCTCTGGTCTCAAGATGGGACTGAGTGTGCCAGTCTCTCTCCTGAGAGACAGCAGCCTGAACTGTTCTCTTGAAAAATTATGGAGGCTCTGCAGCTTCCCCAGGCAATGTCCCCCACATTTCACTGTTACATAACTGAATGCTCCTTTCCTGCAAGTTAAGTCCATTAGTTCTTGAAGTTGGAGAACAGCTTGTCCCTTCCATTTTGCAGCTATTTCTATGTGTTTGAAAAAGGTTATTGCATCTCCCCTCAGCCTCCTCGACTCCAAACTATGCAATCACAGCCTCCCAGTTGATCACACAGAAGCCAAGCTGCTGCTGGCTGGTGATAGCTTTCAGTAACTGCTGACTGGACTGGATTTGTACCAGCAGCCTGTAGGTGAAAGCCTTCAGCATCTTAAGCCCTCTGAGCCAGGCTGTCCTTTCAAAGATGTGAAACTTTTTTCCGCAATCCATTATAGCACGTCACTAAATACTTACTACAGTACAATAAATTTCTGGAATTTTTTCCATCACATTAGGATATCCTAACAAGAGGAAAGGAAAAGACACCTTATTTCATGAAAGCACATTTTAGGGCCAAACTTAAAACAGGATTCCCAACAGGTCTTGAAGAGTGGAGAGGGAAAACACAATATTTTATGTTAACACCTTCTGCATTCCACCCCCTTTACTGAGCAAATTAAATGAAACGCATGAACCATGTCTTGGTTTGCAATTGAAACTTGGTATTTGTATTTGCTGTCATGTCTCAGAGTGTTGTTTTTCATTTTAGGCTTTGCATGGTAGTAAACACTGCAACGGTTTACATTCATTAAGCTCGGGCCCATTTACTCTGTGCAGGCAAAGCAAGTGCATATATCTCAGACCCATAAAGCATCAGTTCAGAATTACACAGGAAATAAATGAGACTAAGCCAGAAGTCCAATTTCCAGAGTCCAGCTCACTAAAGCTAAACAAGTATCATATATAAATACGGCCTTTTCCAAATAAAATGTTAGTGTAATTTGATAACTGTCAATAATTCCCTCATTATGCCTAAATGAGCTTGTCATCCAAGGAGATTGCTGCATGGCTGATCTTAATTTGCTAATAAAAACCACAGAGAAGAATTTCAGCTAAGCTGAAACTATGTGATTCATAAAAGTGCAACAGTGCACTTTTTAAAGCATTCCTTCCTAGTCCTGGCTCCTGACTGGCTGAAGCCCAAAGCCAGTTTGCTCTGCAGCCTGTAAGATGGCAGCTTTGCTATGTAACAACAATGAGTGATTGTCTCTCTAAATCACTATTATTCCTTGGCCCATTATAGTTAATTTATTTTTAATCATGTTGTATAATAGAAATAAAATCATTGGATTAAGCATATATCTAGCAGTGGGAGCCCATTATCTTTTGACAATGTTCTGTGTCATTGACATTATATCTTCACTGTAGACAGTTTCCTTGCCATCATTAGTCCTAGAATGACTATTGGATTTCAAGGGTTTCTCCCTAATCCATAATGAGATTTACTTGCTAACAGCACAAAACAAAACAAAGATATGCTTCTGTTGTTTTACTGCTATGGAATCCTTATTTTAAGCTATTCAGAAAAGTCAAATATAAATCCAGATATTATAAGTATTTAAAGTTTTCTTGCATAATTCTGATTCAAGGGAAAGCCTTGGTAACTTTGCAAGCTTTGAATCTTTGTTGCTTATTGTGGCTTTATTTTACTTAAGCAAGCAACAATACCTTGCCAGTTCTTGAACTAAGTAAGAGTTACTATTTCTTGCAGAATGATTTTTTCAGACTGGTTAAAGCAAATCTCAGTACAGTCCATTTTCTACAGAAGGGGCTACAAGGGGTTCATCTGATTCCATGGAAAGAAAGAGGGAGAAAGTTTCCTGCTAAGGTTGTCAGCAATTCCTCTGTGTTAAGGGCTAGCTAACAGTCAGCACTAATGTTGGGAGGTTAAAAACTCCTCCAGCATGCTGATCCCCATGGGATAACTCATCAGCTCTTCGTTTGTACCAACGCAGTCACTGTTGAATCTAAAAGTAGATTTTTCCACACCCTATTAACAGCAGCATTAGAATGCAGCAGGGACCATCCACAGAAAAAAGCCTTTTCTGTTATCTCACAGTTATCTTTGAGGAGGTGGCAGACATCCCTGTGAAAATTATCCTTATAGCTTGCCTCTTATTTAAGGATATGCTGGTACTATCAAGTGGTGCCTTTTTAATGCTGAAATTGCTAGCAATATTTAAGAGTCTCTGCACGACTCTTTCAGCTGGGAGAGCAGCTTCAATA
Organism: Melozone crissalis; assembly: GCF_028551555.1. NCBI lineage: Eukaryota > Metazoa > Chordata > Aves > Passeriformes > Passerellidae > Melozone > Melozone crissalis. The sequence continues at coordinate 27,932,266 of NW_026535782.1, read as the reverse complement.
GTTACCTATTTTCCATATATGTAGACAAGCTGTGACACTTTCACCCTTATTGACATGATCTGCATAAGCCATGTGGTTTCCATTAAGAAGGGTCCACACAATATAGTCAACTCTCCATTATCTTGGCTAATAGGAGAATAGAATAACCCAGATAAAGGAAAGACATGCATAATTATTACTTCCAGATAAGAACAGAAATATTTCTGCACTGTGCTCCCCAGACAGAGCTTGTACTTCTGTCAGAGCTTGCCAGCTTAGAGTTTATTAAGTCAGGCATTACCTGCATCCATCTGATACAAGCAAGGCAGCTTGGGTGTTCCTGTGATTTAATCACACCACAAATACTCTAGTAACTGAAAATCATCTCAGCCATAATTAAATAACAACTTCCTTATTCACCCTTTTATATGTTCTGATACTGGCACAGTGCAGACCCAGTCAAGCATGGCCAAGTCAAGGTTGACTGTAGAATAATGAGGGAAGGCAAACTATGCCTGAAACACAAGAGGAGTTAAGTTCAGGACACAAGGGAATGCAGAAGACATACAAGGATGTAGAAGGACTTTGGATTCACATGTAACAGTGACATTAAAACAAGTGCTTAATCTCTTATTTGCAGATAGCAATCTCAGAGGAAGCACTCTCGGGACTGTCACAGGTAACACATGTGAACTACAACTACCTTTCTACATGAACTGTCAGAGGTTTCTCTTTTTAGTGTCTTGCAATTGCTCAGCCACATTGAACATTTGTGGGTTCTAATTATGTATAATCTTCACAGACCTCTTGATATGTACCAATACATATCCTTCCTGATCTCTGGTAACTACTGGCACACAAATTGTATTGTTCAGTCACAAGAGACAAAGTTCTGTAACAGATATAGGGACAACAGAGTGTCTTTACCATTAGAGAAAGAAATAATGTTTTCTTACAGAGAAAATTAAAATCAGGCAAACAATTTTTTTCCGGATTCTTATGGAAGGGAAGGGATAATGAAGGGATAATGAAGAAATAAACTCAGGCCTAATGAAATCAGCAACACCATTTCTTAAACATTGAAGTGAATCATTTTGTGGAAACCAAACTGTTGCCAGGAAAGTTTTTTAATGGTATACTTGTACATGACATTGTGCTGAAGAATTGATGATTACATTCTGCCACATTCCATGTTTCATTACAAATTAGCATTGCCTTGGTTTGTCTGCACATTACAGTTAGACAGAGCTACACAATAATGCAAGCCACAGGCCAAGCTGTAAAGGGAAAACTGATGGCTCTGATAAATTAGCCATCTCATGTAACTGGTTACAGAAAGAGCAACTGACAGCAAATCACAGTGCCAAACATATCAAATCCCTAAATATCTGTTCATTTTGCTTAAAGCATCACATACAGTGTTTAGATCACTGCGGAGGTCCTGGACAACATTTTCTATACTCCTGGTATCCTTCAGAATCTCAATGCTTTGCGTATATGGATTGAAATACACAGAGAAGGGACGATTGATTGATTTGGCGAAGTCCCTGAAAGGAAAAAGAGAAAATTAACCCCTTTTTTTTCCCCAGCTACTAAAGAAGAGAAAATCAGATTTTTGAGTCAGGGAAAATAATTTACCTCATCTTTTCTTTGGCCTCTTCAAAACTCTCTGAAACAAAGTAAACTTCCTGGAAAGTAGTGATAAGGCATTCTTGCAAACAGGTTGTCTTTGGATCAAATGTTTTCACATTGGCCTTGTCAGAGAGAGCATGCTGCAAAATATACCACAGAATCTGTTAAACTGGATTTTGATTATGCTGTGTATCTACATCAGCTGCTCACATATACAGCTTTTATATCACTGTCCTGTATGTTTCCCACTAATTGGTAGCTCATCTTATTTTACATATAGCATTTTTTCCGTTTGAACAGTCAACAGAATTTGTTATTTAAAAGGCTCTTACTATGGGAGATGGTTTTTCCCCTTAATAATAAAATAATAAAGAGGGTGTTAGAAATGCACCTGCCATGAACATATACAAATATAAATGTTCAGATGGAAAAAGAAAAATCATCAAATAACCATTTTTGAAAAATTATCTATACAATTACAAACATATATTGTCCCCAAAATCTCATTTAACTAGCAAAATTCATCTTCTTCTTGGTGGGTAAATTGGGTCTGACTAAACCATTCATGTAATTTGTACTTAACATTTTCAAGTTAAAATCATATAGTATTTTCCTGACAGCAAAAGTGAAACTACATATCTGAAAACCCATTCAATAATGGCAATGTATTGCAAGACAATGAAATACATTACTCTTCTGCCACACAACCTGAGCAATAATGCTTCACATAGTACTGCAAAGAAAAAATAACTAAACAGATATAGATAAGTACAAGAGACATTGGGCAGATAAGGCAAATGCTACACAAAGTAGAGATTTCTGATCAGCCTTTCTCTTTATATGACTTTCACAAGTCACTAGAAAAGAGAGGTTCAGAACTGAAAATCAGGTACCATTTTTCCAGGAAACATTTTTCCAGAGACATTTTTCCAGGAAAATGTTTTCTTACTCCCCTTTCAAGTTGAATACTTGGGTTGGCTTTTGCATCTATCTTATCTTCTAGAACACACATATTTTCATTCTCAGTCCTCTGTTACAGTAGTATAAGGTAAGAAAGCAGAGCATATTTAGGTCACCTTTCAACCTTCTTTAGTCCCCTGATACCTATATAGAGTGAAGATGTGAAAAGCATAAAGAAATGACAGGGAGGAAGAAGATCCCTGAGGTCCGAAGGTGTCTCTGATTTCTTTACTTTCCATCTGCATGGACGTTCTTTATAGTGGAGTAAAGTACTAACCTTAAGGTATTCACAACTTTTACCCTTGCTCTTGCTTATACTCATTCCTAAATCCCTTTGAAAGGCTCTGAAAATATCACACTAACTCTCAACCTGAAGTCTCCAAATAGCAGGACAGAAAACTGGAACAAGAGCCTCTTCCTCCCACCTCCTCTCTCTCCAAAAATAAATACATGAAAAATTAATGCATGGAATCTTAAAATGTCAGGGAATTAACTTTCTTTAGTACATGTATATTTTCCTTCTCTCAAAACACAAGGTTTGCTGTTTCTAGCCAGCCATAAGTCAAACAGGTTTGAAAACAAATATAAACAATAGTCTCTCAACCATCATCTTCTTCTAAAAGGACTGCAGGAACAGACTCACCTTATTAGGTCCCTGTCTATATCCCTGTTGTCACTTTCTCTTTGCAGAACCATGGCGTGGTTGAATGCTTATAAATTAAGGCATTTACCTCCTTTTCTTGAAATGAATTTGCCTTTTCTCACTTGGAATTATAATAGATTCCCTGGGAGGGTATCTATAGATAAAAATCTCCTCTTAAGGTGCCTTTGTGCTTCCAGGTGAGACTTGGTGGCTTAGATGTCTAAAGCACAAAGTTTCAAAACTCTGAGTGGACTGAGTGAGGTTGATTCCTTGCAGGGAATGAAGATGATGATAGAGGCCATGATTCCATAGGAACTGACTACTTCTGGCTCATGGATTCTTTGCTGTACTGTGAAAGGTTCAACAGAAAGGGGGATGCTGTTAACTTCTCTACTTACTAATGGCCTCTGATGGGCCAGGTCTAGTCCTTGGGACTGAAGTTATCAGCATCAAGAAGGGATCCAGCCTGTGGATCCAACATTGTGAACAACTGTTCTAGTCACTGAACCCTAATTCTATAAAAGGAGAAACTTTAAAGAGAAGGAAAGGCTTATGCTATCACAGGGGATGGCCCCTGAGAAAGCCTTTCTAGTTATTCTCCTTAGATAATCCATATGAAATGACTGATTCTTTCTGGATCCCAGTTTAGTTATACATTAACAGAGCTGCTGTTTCACAAAGCAACTCTGCAGAGAGTGGAATGTGAGGACAGCAGCACATGTGCACTCTGGAAACCAAGGGTAAAGTATTCAGACATGCCTACAAAATTAGGTGACAACAGATCAGTTATTCTTAGGATTACAGTTTGGAAACAAAAGATGTAAATTCTGGTGAATTCCCACCCAAGATCCCTGTCTCTGTCTCCCCTCCAAGTTCTTTTGGCTCTTAGATCAAGTAGGAATTGTCTTGGCTACCAAAGCAATGTTTCCATCTTTGCAAGTCTGGATGGCGTCTTCAAATTGCACAGCCTGGCATCTGTAACATCTGCAATTGAGGTGATATTCTGATGCCAGTAATGCCAGAGATCAGCAATTGAAATGAGCCTACAGACAAACCTTCAGAGAGACCATAATCTCATGTGAAATAGCATGGTCAAGACACTGACTCAAAGCTGACCAGAGCATTTATCAGAAACTTTACAGTGCTGTAAAATGCTGGTCCTGGCAATGTCAACATTTTGAAGTACATAAAAAAACAAAAAAAAATTGTCTGGTGAGTCCAAAAGCTTTCAGCTTCCAGCCTGTGTTTTTTAAATACATGCTATTCACTTATGGTTTGGTTGGACATTCAGTTCTTTAGTGAACTCAAATGAATAAGTACCCAATATGTATTTCGCCATGAGAGACCTCTATGTTATCCACCTCCAATGAGATGTTAGGGCTAGCACTCATGGAAAATAGCTTTTGGTAAAATAGGGCATCTCACCATCATGTGGATCTGTGGTAATGGTCTCTAACAGCCCATTCATACAGACTGTACTGCTAATGCTTGTAGTATTGGTGAGTCTTCTTCAGTTCAAGAAATAAAAATTTGGAGTGAAACTTTGAAATGAATCATCACTGATTCTCAGGCAAAGTAGCACTATCAGACAGATTAAGAAGTAGACAATCATTTGTACTGAAAATAAGCATAACAATAAAGAAATGCCTCCACTTCCTGCCAGATGAAAGCTTCAAAGAGTGATTGAGGTGCCTAACAACAGGTGCTTAAGGCCTAGGCTGCCTGATGTATTATACTGAGAATGGAAGATACAGCACAGGATCTAAAGAAGCCTTTTACACATTTCTGTGGTGGCGGCTGGTCAGAAATACTAGGGCATGTCAGATGGCAGATATGCATTTACACTGCACAACTGTGAATCATTTCCTAAGTGACCACTATCACTGACACATGAAAAAAGAGTTTGGTCTTGTAATTCCTCCTTTGAGTATAAAAATGGATTGCAATAATACAACTCAGACCTTTTCAGGTTTGAGAAAGAAAATAAATGAAACAAAACCCAAAAAGTAAAATCTTCAGCTAGCAAGGGGAAAACTTGAGATGAGTTATAAATACTGCACTGTCTGAGAAGTACAGGAGGGCAGAATAGGAACACAGGTGAGAAGCTGTGTGAGTGCCAGTACTGATTTTATCACCTTGTTTTCCCAGGGGGAGTGCATAGAGTCTTGAAAAACCTGCTCTTAAATGTTTTCCTGCTTGTCTGCAAAATGTGTTGTGAATCTGACAGTGTCCTGTATTACCAGAAAATTTTGTTCAATTGTGTAATTTTATAGAAATTCTAGAAAAATATGGAAAATCTCTCTATTGAAAGATTCTAAAAATTAACACCTGGGATCCAGCAGTTGTCTTCTTCATCCTCTTCAGAAAACAGAGCCAAATTTTTTTTTTAAATTTTTTTTTTATGAAGTCCAATGCCGGCACTTCTTAAATTATCATTAAAAAAATACAATTGGATACTGTACTTGACTTTAAAAATTTATAGAGAGATTTTAAGTCTACCTCTCTGTTCAGTATAGAAGCATACAACAGGGATGTATGACTTGATCTACAGCCAACTGAAGTTGATAGGAGACTCCTTTAATGAAAGAGTTCAAGAGAGCATCATACAAATTAAATGGATTAAAGTTTCCAAAGACATTTGAACTGCTTTTTAGAAACAGTTTTAATAATTGAAATGTACATTATTTCCGCCTTATCTCTAAGCCCCAAATACATACTGTGTAATAGTGTTAGCTAGAGTTAACCTGACTATATTAGGCAGAACATTTTATAACTACTTACTGTATTATTCTATTCCCCCCAGGCTTCATTTTTAATCTTCTCTTTCTCGTTATTTTGTTGTGCTTTTAATTTTTATTTTTTTTTTACTTGATGCTTTCATAGCATGCACATAAGGAGAGGCATTTTTCATTATCTGAAATTTTAGGTCTAAATACTGAGTGGGGAAAAAGATTTTATGGGAATCCTATAGCGATGGGCTGCTGCACACATTTCTCTAGCTGTTTTTTTTTTTATTTGTTACTAGAATTGTTGACCAGATTTGTGAAGTGGAGCAGTGTAATACAGAAACAGGGATGACTGAACAAGCCATTCAGTCCTCCAAACAACCCAAATATTGCTTGCCATTTCTGCCCTGCAAACAGACTCATGTACTTCTAGAAATTTATACAAATTATACGTAAAATTGGCCACCATTTTATTTCCTGTGCATACTGCCGCATTGAAAAGAGAGCTGATAGGGACAGAAGCTGGAGAAAGGCTTTTCTTCTTGCTCGCAAAAGGACATTAATAAAATATGCCAGTGCAGTCTCAAGGGCACCCTCAGTAAATTTGCTGAGAACACCAATTTGGGCAGGAGCACTGTTCTAATGGAGAACAGGAAGGCTCTGCAGAGGATCTGGACAGGATGGATCAATGGACGGAGGCCAGTGGTTGAGGTTCAACAAGCCCAAGTGCCAGGTTCTGCACTTGGGTGCCATCAAGCCCAAGCAGCAAGGAGTGGCTGGAAAGTATCACATCAGAAAAGGACACAAGGGTGCTAGTCAACAGCAGAACATGAGCCAGCAGTGTGCCCAAGTGGCCAAGAAGGCCAATGGCATCCTGGTCTGTATCTGCAATGGTGTGGCCAGCAGGAGCAGGGCAGTGACCCTCAGTGCTGGTGAGGCTATACCTCAAATCCTTGTCCAGTTTTGGGCCTCTCAGTCAAAGAAAAACATTGAGGCTCTGGAGGGTGTCCAGAGAAGGGTAGTGGAGCTGGGGAAGGGTCTGGAGCACAATGATGAGGAGCAGCTGAGGGAACTGGGTTTGTTTGGCCTGGAGAAAAGGGATCTCAGGGGAGACCTTTTCACTCCCTATAGTTACCTACAAGGAGATTGTAGCCAGGTGGGGGTTGGTCTCTTGTCCCAAGTGAAAAGTGGCAGGAGAAGTAGAAATGTCTTCAAGTTGTGCCAGGGGAGGTTTAGATGGGACATTAAGAAACATTTCTTCACCAAAATGGTTGCCAAACATTGGAGTAGGCTGCCCAGGAAAGTGGTTGAGTTACCATCCCTGGAAGTATTTAAATGATGTGTGGATATGGCACTTGAGGGCATAACCTAGTGGCATATGTGGCAGTGCTGGGTTAACAATTGGACTTGGTCATCTTAGAGAACTTTTCCAACCTAAACTAGTCTATGACTCTAAACTCAAGTTAGCAAAACTCAACATTTCAAGATCTGCCTTCCTAGTGGGAGGGATACATAAGTATTTGAGCTTCTATGGACCACAGCCATCCCCATCTAAAGCATGGCAGAAGTTATTTCTGAAAGGATGTCTTCACTCTGACGCCTGTGAGAAGTATGAGTGTTGCACACATGACAGGGACGTGTCATGGCCATGCACACTGAGTCTCCTCCTCCTCCCCACTCACCAATGCTGAAATAGCCAGCATTGTTCTCATCATTTTCAGAGCAATTGCTGCCATCAATAAGGATTTCAGTTACAATCAGGATCTCAACAACAGTCTATTAGCATGACCTTCCTTCAGGTCAAGGAAGAAAATTGCCCTCCCAGTAGAAGCTAGCAGGGAGATTGTTTTCTCAAAAAACAGGAGAAAGTGACAATGGCTTGATGCAAGGCTGTGCACCAAAGTCATGGGTGCCCAGACATTCTCCTTCCCAAACACCTCCCTGATAATATTTTGTTGGCAAGAAGCACATTCATGCCAGGATTACAGTCCAGAAATGGCTTCTCCCATGGTCATTTTATCAGAAAACTTAGTCATTTTTTAAATTTTTTTCCTTAACTTTTACCTTGCTTTCTACCCTGGAGCATATTTCCACAGACTTTTCAATATTTTTCACCTTATCAGTCCCTTCATGGAGACTATGTCTACTTTTGGTATGCTGCTGTTGTGTTCACACAGCACAAAAGTGCTTAGTTTATCAGTAACTGAAATTTCTAACTTAAGATCAGTATATGCAAGATCTAGTGAAATTTAGTACCTTATGATACACAAGAGGTCAAATCAGATGATCTAGTAGTCCCTTCTGGCATCATATCTACAAAATATATATGTAGTGTAACAGAAAATTGTATAATATTATTGACTTAGAGCAAAATTATTATGATATATATCTGGCCATAACACTGTGCAGATCAATATAGTCCGTTAATGTGCAGATTATTTAGCTTTTAGCATTGCTTTTCAAAGTGATTATTTTTTGTGTTTATACTCTGAGTTTACTGCTGAGCAAAGAACCCAGATCTGGGGTCACAAATGTGTGGTACCAAATATGCACACTTGACAAGAATAATGCATTTGTTTATGACATTGATGGTAGAAGATTTATTATGTTCTAGACTATCCATTTCTTCTTTTTATGCCCTTAGATTTTGTAAATGATATGGTAGGTATTTTCAGGGTCATCACATAGCAACCTTAACTGTTAGTTTAAATAAAAGGTCTGATTCTTTAGAGAATCCTGCAGAGTTTGGGGCATAGCACTGAAAGTTGCTGAGCCAAAGCAAAACACGTGGGGCATCTTCATCTCTTTTCATTCAAACAACTTTGCACTGTGAGTATAAAATATTGCCAGGCAGATATGGAATGTTTCAGTGGCTGGAGTATGCACAGAACTGAGAGCAACTCTAATGCAATCAAAGAAAAAGCACTAGAGAAGGTAAATTTCTTCAACATTGTTTACTACTGGAAGTATAGCAGTTTCACTAATGAGCTTCACCCCAAATATTCACAGTTACAAGCAAAACAAATAGCAGAAAGAGACTGAGATACTTCTATTAAACTGCCAAGTAGCTCACTGAAAGCCAGCCGTGGAGGGTGGGAAGATGTGGAAACCCAAATAAACAATGCTGCAAAATAGTTTTCAATACTCTTCCATATGTGCCTTCTAAGTCCAAATGTTTACCTGCAAAGCCACTGAGAGTTCATTTGGGTCTCTGAAGGTGGTACTCCTCCCTCTCTTTACCCTTCCCTTCCCCCTTGCTGAGAGATGTATTATGTCCCAAAATACTACAGCTGTGACAAAATACCTTTTGCCCATTCCCCGTGTTTTCTAGGCATTAAAAGAGGCAATAAATTATCCACTTCAACTACTCACACCATGCAAGGTTAAACACTTTCACCCTTAAAAGAATAGGGCTCTAGGTATTGTGACATAGGCAAGTTCAATGTGAGTTCATATGCATTCCTTAATTTTAAATATGACTAATCATATCAGGACCTTAATGAATGCTGTTCTTTTCATATCAATAATGAATCCACTCAAGTACACTGGATTACTTAGACCAGAATCATGTCTGATTTCTAGCACTTTTTTGTGGGTATTAAAAATACGTGCTCCACATCCAAACAAAGCTTTTAGAGCCCAAGGCACTCTTACCTGCTAGAACCCTTGAGCCCCCTTTGACAAGAAATAAAAATTCAAACAGAAATCAGTTTTTTAGTTTATGGTTGCTTTGGTACTTTGGGCCTTACAAGTCCATTTCATGCTTCAAGTGCCAGCTGATATTTCAAACAAAGCTTTTAGGTCAATACTGTATTTTAAATACAAGCTTTTTATCTTGAGAATTTTAACTGTTATTTGAAAGTCAATATATTTATATACACCTATTTTTTTGTTAAGATTAAAATTTTACTATGCTTTAAGGATACATACCTTTAACTCTCCAATAGAAGACAGAAGTCCTGCCCCATAAGCACGCAGTTGTCCTTCTTGCTTGCAAAGGCCAAATTCAATGGTAAAGAAATAGCACTGTAAAATATACAGATATTCAGTACAAATAGTATAGTTGCAAACAGGCACTTCAGCAATAACAATCATACCATATTCACTTGCCTGTCCCACTTCTTTAGAATTACCTACTTTGAACATAATCTCAGATAACGTGTATTGTTGCTGCTAAGTAATTTAAATGTCATGTTCAGCAGTAAGGAAGCTTTGCACAAAAATTTGGGATTTTGTTCTTTGTCTGGGTACACAAGCAGTTCACAGGAATGGCCAGTTAGGAACAGACAAGCAAGATCATTTTTAGGTATCAAAGGTACTGACAGTAACCTACAGAGGTTTTTGAAACCTTCAGAAATAAATGAGATGCCTCAAAACAGAATCCTGCAAGGCAGTTGGTCTGACTGTCTAGGAGCATTTGAAGATCTCTAAGATGTAGTTCAGAGCACTTAGTTTTAAGCTCAAGGTGATATCACTTTAAAGTCTGAAACATACTTGAGTTGAATTAAAATTAATTTACTTATATGTATGTGCTTAAGAGCATTCCTGAGTTGAGGCCTTAGTCTTCACTAGATTTTATTCTGTCATAACTAAAGAATGAATATGGCATTTGGCTTCTTAAATTCCAGAAAGAAAATTATATTCAGTCAAATGAATTCACTTGATCAATGAATTCATTTGAACAATAACATAGTTTTTTAGGTCTGCATTCCATCTGGTAATGTATCTGACCTGTAAAAGTGATGACAAGCTGCAAAAAGAGATCTGTTAAATCAATATCGTACAGTATCGTATCTAATTTTGCTGTACCCACCTAACAAAGTTAAATGTTAGGAAGACCATAAGAAGTACTGACAGCCTACTGTCCACTAAATGCTAAAGATCACAGTCACTTCTGCTCTTAGGGTACTGGATTTTACTTTGTTTTTTACAACACATCACATGCTTTTTGATATTGGATCAAACATTTGAGATTAAGATGGTAACTATTCCATATTGTAAACATATGAAGGTTTTAGGAAGTTGAGATCTAAGTTATGCAAAAATATTGCACGTATATATACACATATCCCTATATATATTTGTTTTTATTACATCATCTGACAATTTCAAGCTTTGCACAAAGAGGCATAACTCCGCTGTACCTAGAAGATTTATATGTCTTTGCAGGAGATATAAATTTAGGATAAGAAATTATCCAATATTTTGTAGTAAATTTTAATCTTTTTAAGTAACTTCAGAATACATTCTAATACAATGTTGGTTTTTTTCCATTCACTTCCTCCTTAATCCCAACTGGTTTTCATATTAAATATAGAAGACTCCAAATTAACAGCTCTTTTAAGTTCAACCAATCTTTAGAAATTCAAAAATTATTAGTTGCTTAGCCTCATAAAAGTTTCTGTACAGCTAGTGATTCATACAGCATAGCACTATGCAGAAGGGTATAATAAAAAAAAGAATAAAAACTGATGAGCCCCATGTCTGATCCAAACCTGTTCAGTCAGCTGAGAAGAAGGAACCAGCGGCAGAGACTTCAAACATCTCAAGTCTGATTCCATCACAGTAGTCAAATGCAGAGATATCCATAAAGGAAGGTGAAAGCACATCATCATCAAATAAAACAAAACAAAGAAACAAACCCAAAAAAATCAAATTTCCACCTCTGGCTTTGGTATTGACTCAGGGAAATCAAGCTGGCATAAAATTTTTCAGTACATCAATTGATATCACCACTTAGAAGGTAGGTGATATCAGACAACTGGTTTCTAAAAATATTGTGTCAGGGACAAACAGCCAATAAGACAAAATGACAAAGGCATCACAGAAGTAATGAGAGAAGCTGAGAGACCTATCACAAAGAGTACCAATTTTGCTTCCCTGCCTGAATATTTTGCCAAAGCAGCTATCAGTAAGCCACAGTCCTGCTTGTATACATGCTGACACAGCTAGAAACTAACTACTCAGCTTTACACTTAATTCCTGCTAGTATCTTTGAATTTGTCCCCTCTCCCTCAGGGTTCCATAGAGGAATCTATCAGGTAGTAGTTCTTATGCTACAAACATTAACATTCTGACAGACATACAGCAGGATTAGACTCCTGATAAAACACAGTGATCATGCTCATTTTCGTTTTTAAAGCCAACAGCAGCTAAACAGGAGTCTGGTGTTTGTATGTTTTAGATCCGTAAGAGCTGCACTTAGTGCCCACATGTGGGGCACCTCTACTGTTGACCTTTCTTAGGCTGAAGACGACCAAACCAATGTCATGCTGCTCCCAGGAGAAAGTCAAATGCCCATTTAGCAATCTATAGGGCCAGCAGAGGGAAGGAGCAGAAACGTTCTCCACTCCTCCGAGGATGTGCACTCTGGGGGCTGGGAAGCACAGAAGGCAGAGGAGCCAACACAGGCACTGGACAGAGCAATCCCTGCTGTCCAGGGTGAGCAGTACCCACAAGATAGGTAGGACTTGATTCCACTTCCTCCCTGATGGATAGACAATACTTAAAGAAGGAGCTTCTTTTGCATTGGTTCAAAAAATATTATAATTGTTACTGTAATAAAAGGGAGTCATATTTATGAGCTAGGGCTTGCTGGTGAGAGCCAATCTTTACTAAGACTTGTACTCTCAGTATAACTAAATAAAACACAGAAATGGCAATGTGTCTGCCTACTACTAACTTGTGATATCTAACTGCAGCATTAAGAAAAGCCTTTCAAATTAGAAGCTGATTTATAAATTTGCCACATGCAACAACTACAATTTAGTATTTAAGAGTGCCCTGCTTAGCCAAGAAAGTGCAAAGCTCACCCAATGCTGCCATCTTCAGATCGGTACTCAGCAATACACGATTCCCCCCACAGGTCTACTCACACCTGAAAGGTGGCTCAGTGCACTAGAGTTTGCAGGCTTTGGTAAGTTGTGTTCTCAAGCCTACAAACATCGAGGCAAACTGATAAGGAGTTTAAATATTAACTGTAAAGCGACACTTTTTATTGACCAGACACATAGATACCCCAGTAAATGTCTCTTTGTATGGTAAACTACAATTGTGATATTCTATATTTCACACAGGATAAGTGCCCTGGAGTGGGAATGACTGAACAAAGCAATGGCTGTTGAGATGAATATATCTTTTGAAGCCTCACCTGAAGACAAATTTGATTATTACACTGCTGTTACATGTAGGCTGGTGCAGGCACAAACAGGATGGTCCAGGCTCTCCTGGTCTGATTTGAAATCTTGGACTTGTCTCTGGCATACTCCCTAGACCGTGGCCCCAGATATTTGGTTCCTCTACAAACCACAGCAATATCTGTACTTTACTTTCAGCTCCACTTCACCTTTGGGGTGAAGTGTGTGTTTGCTACAATTATAGATAGGCTCTTGAAGTAGAAAATGTGGCTTTCCATGTTGTATAAATGCTGAAGTTCTCAAAGACACTTACAGTAAAACGCTGCTCTGTTAGTCAAATCAGCAAAATGAGACGAAAAATCAAAATGCCAAATGAGGGATTAGAAATAATTTTTATACCAAGTGACATCAATCAACACTGTGCCAGGAGCACAAGACTGTCTTTAGTATCATTTAATTATATTTCTCTTATTTATTCAAAAATATATGAGATACTTTACAGACATGCTCATGAAACATTATCTAATGGGTTCAAAATTATTCAACAGATGCATGGAAGAAAACCCAATTAAGGGCTATAAAATACTAATATAGCAGATTTCTTCTTTCAAAGCCCTTGAATCAAAAGTCATTGGCAAGTAAAGCAGCATATCAGGAAAATACCACAATATGGCTTTGGACATATGCTGTCCTACAGACGTCTGCAATTGCCTGGGTCACAGACAAGATACTGGGGTACCTCGTCTGGCCAAGTGTATATGTGATTTAAGGAGTCAGATCAGTTGTCCTGCTATTGATAGGAAAGATATAAAGAACGTCAAGCCCTGGCAAACTCCAAACCTGGTCTCCAGGGTAAACATAGTGTCTCTTCTTTGTATTCAGATACTGCCCTGCATTATAAACTGGACTACCATAAGAAAAAGAAAAAATCAGTGACAGCTATGACAGCTAACAGAAAAAATCGTTATTTGAGGATGCTTAGATATTTTCAAAGGCAGGAAAAAAGGTCTGATAGGCTCAATTCTCCTCACCTGTCTGGTTTCTAAGCCTTTGAAAATCCCTTCTCACACCACATCCTTTTGCATTTGAGAATCTCCCTCTTGGGATCTGTGCAAAAAACTTGTGCATAGTGTTGAGTCCTAGTGTCCCAGAGTCAGTAGAAAATCTGACTTGTTCATAAAAAGGCCTTTCAAGCCATTCCACTTTGCTTCATTTTCTTATGGTATAGCTGGAGACTGATACTTACATCACTTGGCAATTTTCAGCACAAAGTATAGCATGAGATTTTATCTGTTTTCTGAAAGTACCTTATAAAAATGTTGCCAGGATGAGTCCTGAGAACACCAAGCATGTAAAGAGCTAATTCACTTGTGCTCCCTTGTGCCACAAGTGGGGAAGAATGAGAAATTCGTGTAATTGCACGACTGCAGTCCTGGTACATGGGCAGAAGACTCACCACTGCATGAACTGCCAACATCATGGGCCTACAGCTCCAAACTGATGTGTAATAGCACAAGCAATCATTTTATATGTGTATAAAATTAGTTGCCCTGAAGACAATACAACTTTTAATACATGTAAGTACTTGAAAGACCAGCGCCAAATAAATACCCTTAAGAAAATATATTTACCTTGTTTCTACAGGATGTCAGATTTCAAAGGATATTTGACTGTACCACTCAATTCAAATGCATGTGATATGTTCACAATATGCAGAGATTAATTCCTTTTTCTTTAGGAGTCCTTTGGTATTTTTGCTCTAAAAATATTCACCTAGAGATTAAATCTCTCATATAGCTGTAATTATCTCATAAATAAATAATTATATACCACTGAAAGACTTTTAAATATCCCATTGTTAGAAATTAATCCTAAGAATTAATGAAATAAAAGTGTTTTCATTCCCCCTGTGAAAGGTGCTCAAATTGCAAGCAACTCTCAACTCAGAAATATATGTGACTCTCATTTGTGCTTTCTTTCTTCATTCAGAGCTGATGCAAATAAATTTTTGAATAGTTGTTTATTTTTCAATCTCAAAAATATCAATAGTCACAAAAAAATAAACCAAAACACAGCTGGCATTTCACATTTGACTGAATTATTCAAAATTCAGTGTGTTGACTAGTATCAGGAATGCTCTACTACAAGAAACAGATAGATGTAACAAAGGTAACCCAGGCAACTGGCCAATACAGCCCAGTGTTGGAGCCCAGACCTCAAGCAATAGCAGCTATTTGACAGCTATTCATGCGGGAACATTACTGAGCAGAAATGCAGGGAGATTTTTGAACAACAAATAAATCTCATTATGAGCTTGTGAATAGATCAAAAGCAGAGGAGTAAAATTCGATAGCCAAGTCTCATTATAGGTGATTCACTTACCTCCAACAAAGGCAGTGACCCTATTCACAACCAACAGCATTTCTAAATAAAAAAACAAAGTTTAATTCTTCAGATTTACCTTCTTGAAGAATTTTTTTTTAGTCTGCCACTTTGAAAAGCATTTAGGCTCAGTGAAATGAGGTTTCCTTGAGGGATTGCAAAGTGAATATATTTAACAATGGCCTTCCTTTTCCCCTCATCTCGCTTCTTCGCATTCAGACCTTTCACTAAGGGTGAATGCTTGGAACAATTTCTTTCTAAACAATAGTTTGAGTGGATGTGGTGCTGCTCATTAGAGCACTCTGGGACACACACACCAGCCTTCGCATTTCTGACAGTCACAGCACACAGCATCACTACATGCAAATTCCTCTAATGCAAGGCTTGACATACTCAGAGAAAGCATGGCCTATAGTGAGCTCTGGGAGGCTTAACCGCTCGTGAATATTTTGAAATTATGCTTGTTTTTTCAGGAGTTTCTGCAGAAAAACTCATAATGGTACCCAAAATAAAATCACCATCATGCATTGTTTAGGGAGCAGAAAATGTACTGACCTCAAGCAGCACAAGTAAAGAGGTAACACTATACTTCCAACACTGGGGAGCCCAGCCAAGACAAGACAATGTGTATGGCAGCTGCCAACTTTACAGGTGCAATATGACTTCCAGAATAAGACCTGGAGAACACTCCTACTAACAATTTTGTGTCTCTTGAGAGAATATTTCTGTTGTTCATTCTCACATGAAGGAGGCCCTCTTGCTGCTCTAAAGAGCAAGCAGAGAGAGAGGAGGAGGATGAAGCACTTCTGGGATTTTTCTGCTGTTGCAAAAGTTACTTCCCACATAGCTGAAGTCACATAATATCCCACTCCATGTTTGAATTACTTCAGAATAATCTGAACTTAGGTTTGCTCTGTGCAAAGATGATGTCTGTCCAGCCCACTCATTTTATCTCAGTCAAAAACTCTGGAGCTCTTTGAGGGTGAAGAATCAGGAACTTATGCAGAAAATCTGGTGTTTCCTGGCAAGGCAGCAATTCCCTTTCACCAAAGCTAGTGGTCACAGAGATGGTGCAAAAAACCAATCCCACAAAAAGCACACTTGCTCAACACTGCCAGAAAAAGAACTCCTAGGTTTTTTCAACATAATTAACTAACAGTGCTGAAGCTTAGTATGCAGCTAAGAAGATGAGATCACTGAAACTAGAAACTGCTGCTTAGATAATTGTTAAACATAAGTCATTGAAGCCCTAATGCTTTGCCCTTCCTATTTCTCCTTCCCTGTCATTAGATTCTTATCTAGAACAACTTCTAAAACATGGGGGTTTAAGGTTTATTAATTTCATGTGGAGTTATTAAGAAAAAATGATGTGCAATAATGAGCCATTTCCTTTCCACTGTATTTTACAACATATAACATGAATTCACATTCAGTGCTCCTATTTTAGCTGAAGAGAGTATTTGCTCATTTCTTTTTCAAGCTGCTGGTTCAAATTTCAGTCATCCAGAGATTTCACACAGGTAACATAACAGGGACAGTGAGGGGTTTTGACATGTTAGCTGGGACTACATGAGATGGGGTCCTCTGAAAGTGGATTTAAAAAATAAAAAGCTGAGCATATCACAGCTGTTCACACTCTTCAGTCTGTGCTGCCTCATATGACACATTGGTTCATTAAGATCCTTCAAAATTCACAGGCTGCAAGAAGGGACTGTCTTTACCGCTTTTCCATTCCTATTTTACCCCTCTTTTTCCTGCTACTCTTACAGATGAGGACTTGGCACTAACACAAACAAAGCAAGTACGGCCCTGATTTGTTAGGATGCAGGGGCCAGGGCTAGCACTCCACAGTGTTCTCCTCAGCCTTGTGGCTTATGCTACAGCTTGGGGAGTATGATTCCTCCAGCAAAGAGCCAGGGACTTGAACAGTGACAGGAGGCATCACAAAAGTGAGAGAAAATTTGAAACAAATACACATACAAAGAGATTTGTTAGGATGCAGGGGCCAGGGCTAGCACTCCACAGTGTTCTCCTCAGCCTTGTGGCTTATGCTACAGCTTGGGGAGTATGATTCCTCCAGCAAAGAGCCAGGGACTTGAACAGTGACAGGAGGCATCACAAAAGTGAGAGAAAATTTGAAACAAATACACATACAAAGAGATCATTTGTCAGTCCTTTGCCTGACAGCATACTCATTTTATGGGCCAATGACCCTAGGACTGTTACCCCAAATTGTGAACTGCCTTGCTTAGAAGAATATCCAGAGAATACACAAGAACCACCTCAGACATTTTTCTTCCCCCAGCATCCAGAGCCAGAAGCTCTACAGAAGCTTAGCTCAGTTCTCAGGACATATTTACCACAGTTACTTGTAGACCTCAGCCCCAGTCCAACATTTTTTGTCCTTCTCTAAAAAGGCCATTTTCCACTCCACAGCAAGCATGCTAAGCAGGCAACTCAGAAGAGAAAGCATAAACTTGCAGCACTCCATGAAATACTCTTCAGGATGGGGAGGGAGAGTTCATCCTTTTGAAAATGCTGCAATGCTCCAAGGAAACCACAAAAGGGGAAAACTGGCAGAGGATTCTCTTGTGCTTATCCTGGGAGAAGCTTTAGACAGACTGGCAAAGTAAATCCAGAGATTATCAAGTCGCAAAGGTGAAGCAACTAATCACAGCACAGGCTACCCTCACTTTTTTTATAAGCAGAGAGTTTACTGAACCACTGCCCTGTGCCAGTGCACTGTCAGAATGCATTACTCTGAGCTGTGAGGCCTCTTTAGAAGCCACCCTGGGCCAGCCCAGAGACAGAGCCCCGGTGTCCCCCCTAACAGGCGTCCCCCTGGGGAGGGCACCGGGCTCGTGTGGGGCTTCTCCCGATGCCATCCCCTGAAGCAGGCTGTGTCCTCGCTAATTGCCAGCCCAATTACTGCCTGTGACAGTTGTGCTGCAGGGAGTGATGCAGGAGAGCCACTGAGCCTCCCATGTCATTTTGGCCAAGGAGGGGTATGGGCTTCTTGGGTACAGGAACAGCTGCAAAACTCCTAATGTACCTACTAATGAGGGGAGGCTGTATCTTCAGAAAGGGGAGCAGCCTCCTGGGGCTGAAAGGATGTCAGACCTTTTTCAAGTTCTGTAACTGGGGGGCGCAAAAATGTATTGAGAGAAGAAACAGGAACAACTGACCAGTGAAGTTTTAAAATTCTAATTTCAAGGGGAAAATGCACTATTTCTTCACAGTCATTAATTTCAAATTTATTTCTGAAAAGCAAAAAAGAGGTAGGATTTCATTCCAAAATTACCACCATCCACATTAATTTTCTAAACATTTTAAAAAGAAAATTAAGTTATTGTACCTATTTACTGAAAACTGATTTAATAGCTGACTTGTTTTCAAACATCACAGTTTCTAACAGCAACACTGCATTTGAACTCAGTGTTCTTTTAATCACATAAATGCTAAGGGACTCCCAAAAGCTTTTGTGACTCTTACTGCATTAACTCAACTTGCTTTGCAAAAAAGAAGCAAAAAAGATAGTAGGCATAAGCACAAAAGTGTAAGTTCTATTCATGTCAAGCTGACAGACAGATCAAAGAAGAAAAGTAGCTCAGGAAATTTTAAATATCTATTAATTTTGCTACTAAAAATATATCCAAATTGAAGATGTTTTTCACAGCCCCAAACAAAATCTTTTTCAAGTATAGTTGAGCACCTTCTTGCAGAACTCTGATTTTCAGTGGTGAGGGCATATAAAATGAATCTATCATAACCACAGAGTAGTCAACTGAGTCACCACTGACTTACTTGCCATCAGTGTGTAAACACAAAGCAAATCACATGAACATATATTCAGCAAGGTGGAAAAAATATACTGAGCCAATACCTGTGAGCAGAGAGGTTGTTGCTATTCACTGTACCAAAATCAAAGTAATTTGCAGTAGTTTTTGGTCTGGAAGTGACTTACCAAATGTGAAGATCACTCCAAAATTGTCACTAGTGATCAGATTCCCATGGATATGGAAGAATTCTATGCTGTTATAGATCCTAAATTAATTGCAGACATATAGTATATAGCTGTCTATAAGCTAATACGCTTATTCAAAGATGAAAAATTAATCCTATAAAGGTGTTTACATTTGAGAGATGGAAAATGTCTTGTTAAACTGTAATTTTAGCTACTTTTATGTAGTCAAACTATATAATTATTACAATTACAGCCCACTGATTCAAGGTAGAGAACAAAAATCTCTAGGGGAAAAAGAAGAGTAGTACACTTTACAGGGAAAAAAATCATAATCTGTGAGTACCTACTCTTTCGAGCATGTCTTGAAAAAGCACTGAGCTCAAACTGCTTTATCTAATGCTATTAGATGCCATCTTTATGAATGTCTATAAGGTAAAAATATATAAAACTTACAGCTGACAACAAGGTTCTTCAGTCTAAACTAAAGCTATGTCTGATGCAAAAGCAAATTAAGAGAATAAGACAGTGCAGGGTTTGTTCAAAGGTGCCTGAGTGAGCACCACCATGTTGAAATTCTGTTGACCTTGCACTGCAACAATTGCAGCCACAGCTGGAATCAAACCAAAACAACCAGAATTGACAGTCACAAGGCCCTTCTCTGTAACCTTGTCTTTGGCTTCAACAATGCTTTCAGGTTTACAGTACTTGCTTTAACTTTCAAAAATCATCCACAAGTAAAGTAAAAACCTTTATGCAATAAGCTCAGAAGGCCTGCTAGCTCTAAGAAGTAGCTAACAGAATTTGTTGCATGCTGTACCACACAAGTTTGGACAAAGGAAGAGACACAACTGCAAAATCATGTGTCCTGCAGAATCAATTCAATCCTCGCAGAAACCCTCATTTCTAAATAAGATGTTTTGGAAAGTAAATGATAAAAATTTATTTTACAGCAGCAAATTCTACTTTCATTTGCATGTGCACAACTCTACATCTTCTAAGAGATAGTACATGTGGAAATGAGGTTAACATTTAGCTCACAGACCTAGCTTATTGAAAGCAATGGCAAACTTGCCCCCCGGCCCTCTGTAGCAGCAACATTGGACTTATAAATATAAAATTAAGCTATACTTGCAAAATTATTTTGGTAGATCACCCAAAAGTATACCAAAATTAAAAATTTATGGGACCATATTCCATCCAGCACTTTGATGCCATTTGATAGAAAGGTGATGACAGCCATAAGAGCCGCTTCCGAAGTTGCAGCATTAAGGAATAAAGCCTCTGGCATAGTTATGGATGCCAGAAATATTTTGTCTTACTTCCATGCTTTAATCTGTGCGTACAAAGAAAGCACTCAAACATGCTGGGTGAGATAATTAGACTGAACACATGAGGTATGTCCAGTCCTGTGGTTGTGAACATTAAGCTGGCATCTGTTCAGCTCTGTCCAGGTATGTAGTTTAAGACTCTTTCCGTATGGTACTATTTGGGTTATGCATAACAGCTACATGTATGAATATCCTTTTGGAAGCAAAATTACTTACTGAAATATCCCAGAAAATAAAAAGAATAGTTTGAGGACATCAGTGAGGCAGCTCCTGGAGTGCTGTGTCCAGTTTTGGGTTCCCAGCATGAGAGAGAGATGGAGTTCCTGGAGCAAGTTCAGCAAAGGCTTTGAAGATAACTCAGGGGCTCAAGTGCATCTCTGTTACGAGGAGAGACTGAGGGAGCTGGGCCTGTTCAGCCTTGAAAGGAAATGGCTGAGATGGGACCTCATCAATGTCTGTCAGTATCTGAAGGCAGGGTGTCAAGAGGAGCTTTCCAGGCTCCTCTCAGTGGTGCCCAGCACTAGGAGAAGAGGCAATGGGCAGAAACTGATGCATAGGAAGCTCCATCTGAATATGAGGAAGAACTTCACTGTGGAGTTAACTGGGCACTGAACCACATTGCCTAGAGAGGTCATGGAGTCTCCCTCCATGGGACACATTCAAAAACCATCTAGAACACAACTTTGTGCAATGTGATCCAGGATGACCCCTCTTGAGCAGGGAGGTTGGACCAGATGATCCATTGTGGTCCCTCCCAACCCAACACATTCTGTGATACTTTGGCTCTGTGATTACACATAACTGTTTTGGTTTCTACCTGAGTGCAGAATCTCCCGGCTTCCTTCTCCTGATGGTGTCACTGACCCCTGAAATGAGGGTTGGGTATGCAGGGCAGCAGCCATGGTTGCATAGCACAATGCACAGGATGCACATATCCCTGAGCTAAGGGAGCCTGGAGCTGTGGGTCCCAGCACCACTGTGGGTCCCAGCCAGGTAACCAGAGAGCTGCATTCAGGGAGCTGCTCCTAAGAGAGCCCTCCCTGCAATCACCAAAGCTATTTTTGCCCAGCACTCCTCCACAGCTCTGGCTCCATGGAAAGCATGGGTAAAGCCACATGCCAGTGTTGAACCCACATTCCCTCAGTCCTAAGCAAGACCTAGACATGGCTGAAAGGAGCTGCCACACGCTGAGCTCCTTTACTTCCCCATATACCTGTGTGCTGCTGCTAGAGGGTGTCCATGTCTTGTACTAATGCCTTAAATAATGTGTTACAGTGTGAACAATGCCTACACAGAGCCCAGGATTCTCGCTTTCCTTCTGCATACTGGTGAAAGCACAGGGACAGTCAGGAACAGCAGCCGCAATATATTCCAAACCTTTCCTTTATTGCTCCTTTCCCCCCGATATTTAAACCTTTATTCCTGTAACTTATGATTTATTTGCTAGTAGTTGTTATCCAAAATGTTTGTCTTATTGTTGCTCACTGGAAGCTTATGCTGGATACTTCCCTTTTTCCTGGTTACATATGTTCTATAAAGGACACTTTTTATCTTTTTGCCAATACATTATCAACTCTGGGTCAAAAGAGAAAACAAATATGCAAAAAATCTTATCAAAATTCATAGACTCCTTTCAACCATTCCTCAGCCTTTCTCAACTGGATCCAACACTGAATTGGAAGATGCTCGCCACATGCGTGCACTCCTAAATTCCACCATTTTTTCTAAGCTATTTTTCAGGCTCACTTTCATTACTACTGTAGCAGAGCAAATGTTCAGAGTGTGAGCTATTGAACTACTGGCAAAGATTACTATTGCAGAATCTGCAATTTCTTAATGAAAATGAAGTTGCTTCTGAAAATAAACAAACGTAATTAGCAAGCCAGTGCTGTGTGAAATTTGCACCATTCTCTTGTTAACCTCTATGTCAAAATGTATTACTTGTGTGCATGAAAATTTGCATTTGCAGTTCAGTAACCTCACAGATTATGATCTAACCACTTTTGGAAACAAAATGCTACAAGAAATAAAAGCAAACCCAATCTCTGGGTGCAATTTGTTATTTTAATAGAGCCTTTATCTTAAGCGTTTCTAACTGCTTAGGGCTTGATCTTCATAAATCACATCCTGTCTAAAATGAACTATATTATTTCTACAGTAAAGTTTCTAATTTCTTCCCTGCTCCCAATTAAGTCAAATTAGCTCTCTCGTACATCTAGCTTCCTCATTACAGGGCTGGGTCCAAGGATACATATTTATTAGTACTTTACAGAACAACACTATTTCTAGTTATTTGTGAGCACAAAATTTTGTCTGTCAGGGCAACATGAGATCCTTTCAAGAAAAAGGTTCCTGAGTTGACCAACTGAGCACCCTTGTAACAACAAGTGAGCCCTCTCTCATCTTCTCAGCTTTGAGGGACTCAGCATAAAGCATGAGATGTTTCTTTCCAAGAGTAACACATCCTATGTTAACCTACTCCTTTCTGATCACATGCTGGAGGGATTCATATCCTTGTACAGTGATGCAAGATGGATCCACTGAATCCTACTTTCCTTCTGCATCCAGCCTATTTCTTTCATCCCTAAGCAACAACTTGTGTCAACTCTACAACACCAGGTCCAGCCTTCCTATCATACAAAAGGTCCCCACTTCTACAGCAAGCACGCCCAAAACTGACTTGACTCCACAGCGCTACTCCTAATCAAAACTCTAGTAACTGATGTATCCTTTCCCTTTTCCAGTTCCAGCTGGAAAGGATTCAGGGGAGGAATAACACCCTCAATAGCATGAGGAGTGACTAAACAAACAATTGGTTTCCTATCCAGGAAAAGAGAGACCTAAGCAAGAAAATATGTTCTGTAGTCATGATGGCATACAGAAAACCTCCAGGGATGATTTGACCATTCTCTCTTCATATACAAAAAACCTAGTAGGAATCAGGTTAAAAGCAACAAAATGAGACAGCTCACCAGACAGCTCACCAGTAGAGCCATAGAGCTCATTGACAAAGTTACTGCAAATGGTACTAAAAATGTGTGTGTCTTCAAACATAAACAGCTGTCTCTGGACAAAAATCCTTTCAAGATAATTAGATACATAGAAGCCACATTTGTGATAACAAGAGCTCTTCAAGTTCCTGATTGGTGAGAGTCTTGGAAAACACTGAAAAATAATCAGATGTGCTCATCCTGTTCTTCCATCACCCCTAAGCAGCTATTTATGATGGGCACCAGTCACCAGCCATGGCCCTGACCAGCACAGCAATTCCTACAGACACAAACCTGGAAACAGACGCTCCATACCCAGAAAAAAGGCCTTAGCAGACTGCCACAAATCCTGCAGAAAATATTGAGCATTAGCTCCCAATTCCAGGAATAGAAGTCTTCAATCTGGAGTGCTAGTTTAAAGCTAGTTAAGTATCTCTGCTGATATTTTTCTTCTTGGGCCACAAATGTCTGACAGAATCACTGTAAAAATGCACTCCAAGAGACCACTGCAGTATTCTAAAATATTAAATATTGATCCCTGGGATCTACAGTTGTTTTTTTTCCCCCTTAGTCCTCTTTTGTAACATATGTACTATCTTCTCTGCTCACCTTTTTGATTATGCATAACGTAGGAAGCACTTCAATTCAGTGCTTCAGCTACTTTATTGAAAAGCATTGCTGAAACAAATCCTTAAAAATGGAGAGCATTACTTTGTATTAATTCCTTTAGAACATTTTTCAGAGCGAGCCCACAAATTACGGAATGGTTTTAGAGCAGCAGTCAGTGAGACCAGCAGCACCTCACCAAAGAAAGTAATTCATTAATAAGTTATCCTTTACTCCTTATTCAAACACACCTCTCTGACTTTATAATGGTCAAGAAAGCCACAAAATTTCATCTGCTTCTGTTTCTTGTTAAAGTTTCAGGTTTCACACTTGGGCGATTTCCAAATGCATCTCTATACAGGTGGTTTTGCCTGGTTGAAGTCAGGAACAGAAACATTGTCCAGGCCACCTACTGATGAACAGTACAGATCATAGCATAATAGGACAATGTCTGTCTACATGTAATCTATCATATCTGATTTCAGCTTTATTGTCCTAGCTTTTACCCTGGGAATTGATTCATCTCCCTTAAGTGACATGCAGCCCAAATCAGAGTAATTTTATGTGTCTCCTGTAAGCACATCAAAATTTACTCAAGCAGTTTTAAGTTGTATTCAATCCCAGCCACTCTTCTGCTCCTTTATTCACTAAGTACAGGTATGGCTGGAAGTAACACTTTTGCAAGAAACTCCATTATGCCATCACTGGATTTAAGGTACTCACTGTGCCCACTCTTGGCATCTGTCACACATACAGGGCATGCAACTGGGATACAGAAAAGACTAAGCAAAGATTTGAATGTTAAATTTCAATATGCTCAGTGACTGCCATAGCTTCTGGGTTATTATACCAGGTTTCAGTTGGCCAATGCATAACTGTTTTTATATGTCAGAATAGCTTCAGCAGGGGAACTGGTCACAGAATTACAATGATGGTTAGTTCCCTATGAATCATTTCACAACTACAAATGAGAAACACACAGGCGGCCTTGATTTTTTAGATGTACAGTGGAAATGTTCGAAATCTCAAATTTTCCTCTCAGCTCCACTTGCTCATCCATGGAGGAAGACAGCAAGCCAGTTCACAAAATGTACTTTCAGCCTAGCAGTACTAAATAGCCCCTATGGGAAATCTAATCTGTTATTTGTGAAGACAAGAGGCTATTCTATCTAGTGAGACCACGAATGTTGAGTCTTCCCTAAGTTACCAAATACTATTCAGCCTTTATCTGAAATGCTCCCGTTTCTTCCATTCTGGTTATCTCCTCAGCAAACATAATGGAGAATTGTTCTGAATTATGTGTCAGATCTTCAGTGTAGGAAAAGGACTTGAATGATGTCAACAAGACCAGAAAATTCTGAGGGAAGACAGGCAGGTAAAGTCACAAGAATTACCACAACCCAGAGAGGTGGTTCTGAATGCTGTTTTTAAGCCAGTATATAATTTTAAAACAATTTTTTTTGTGATACATACGCTGATAAATTAAATTTAGCTTTAGAAATGAACTGTTGGTCTGAGTCACCATCCAGGCAAGGTAAAATTTTTAGATTCATAACAAGCCTGAAATACATTTATAAGATCTCATCACATAAAATTCCTTCAAATTTAAAAGCAATTTTTGTGGCTCTCCATGTAAAGGACAGCCAGAAGTAAAGAAATATCTTGATTTCTACTCTCCCATGCTGTTAAAATACAAGATCAAATATTATCAAGAAAGATGAAAAGGTGGAAGTTTTACAGTTCTAAAGAACTGAATGTTTAAATGTAACTTCCAGTGAGAAATTACTGGGAAAAAACTTAGTGCACCTAATTAGGCCCTAATGACCAAATTCTTAGGCGGAAAGATTTGGTGATGAACCGCATGAAAATGACACTCTGCTAACTCCTTTTCTGAACTGCCACCCACTGAATTTCACCTGCACGAGGACATCCTATACATATTGCATCTTGAAAGGGCAACCTGAGCTGTGTTGAAACAACTTAGCAGGAGTCAGGAGTGATTTCTGCCATTAGCAAGACAGGCAGGCTCCTGCTTAGCAACTTGCAGCTTTACAAAGACAGCTCCCAAGTCCACAAATTACAAGTTAACACTAAAATGTAAATTTTTTGGTATTATTTTCCTGAAAAAATCTTATTTTATGTGCTGTTAAATGTTGTAAATTATATGCTATATAAATTAGTTGAAACACCTCATGTCAAGTCCTTTCTACAGTTTATGGTTTGATAGGTAAGCAGAAAAGACAGCCTTTTTTATTTCTGTACTATGTGAAAATACAAAGACCAGACATGCTGAAAAATCAGCTCAAAAGCAGTTTTAGAAAATCAATCAGAACAGGACAAGATATGAGTAACAATGATGATAATAATTAGAACCAAGACATGTATGGCCAATATTGTATTTCCTCAACCAGGAACTGCATCATACAACACCCCATGAAAAGAAGTGGCTGGTGCAAATATTTTGCCTGGTTTCAGTAACATAATCTCCATCAGCTTTTTTTGTCTGTGTCTTTCCTCTTTCTTACTCTGCTAAAAGATTGTAAATAAAAATGGAATCTCTCACCAAACCGCTACAAAGACAGTCTTTCGGCTCTTTCAGTATTCCACTCTCATGACAAAGCAGAAACAATTCCTTTATTCTTTCCCACATCTGACTACAAGACCCCAAGAGGATGAAGGGGACTTGCATGCTGCCTTTTCAGCTCTCTTCCCCTGCAGCCACTCTCCTCCCTCCAGCTGGCCAGCACCAGGGCCCCTGCAATGCTCTCCCATTTAATTCCTACCCTCAATGGGGCTGCACAGACATGACTAATTGCAATTTACAAAACACTTCTAGTCTGCCCAGGCACCAGGCTCCAGCTTGCTCTACATCCAGCGTGTCAGCCCTGCAGAGACAAAAATATCAGACATTTCCTTTGCAGCTCATGGCAGGGCACAAAGAGCAGATCTATCAAAGCTGATACACGGTGTTTTTTGAGAGCAGAATGGAGCAAAAGATTATGAAATCACCTGTAATAATTCTTCTCTTTCTGGTCTGAATTCCTAAGAGGTGTTTTCCTCTCTTCCTAATGCAATTGTCCTCCCTGTAATGGCTCAGCACTTAATGTCACTATCTTTTGAAACAGGTCAGGCTAATGGCAAGCTTGCTTTGGGCATATTGATTCAAGCTCATTAATATGCATACTCTCTCTCCATTCGTTTCTCTATTTACTTTGAAGTCTCCTCTCTGGAACCTGCAATGCTTTTCTGTGTTAAGACTCTTGGTTGGCATTTCTCAGCTTGCTGCGTCTGGTTTTTATCTAGGATGGAAATGAGACTGAATGCTGCAAAAGTTAGTCAATGGCACCTCAGGTGACATTTGGTGCCCAGCTGAATGAATTTCTTGGCCTCCTCACCCTCACCACTGAGAGGTATTCTTTCTACTTGCTCTCAAGTTGGCTGTTTACATTGCACATTTTAGGGCAAGTAACATCTCCCCATTTGTCAAGCATCTGCCCGAGGGGAGCACAGCCCCTCACTGTGCTCCTACAAAGAGAAACACCGCCAGACTCTTTCTAAATGTTTCTTCCACCTGAAAGAGCTATTTCCAGCATGGGGGGAGAAATCAGCTTTCACTCAGATATCAGATTCTCAGTGTGATAAGGGAAAGTGATTCAGCTGTCTTCTTTTATTTTTTGCTTTATGATTCAGAAGCAGCTCATTGTTCAGATGACACAGTCAGTCATAACTGGGAACTTCTGTGAGGGGGAGGAGTACAAGCATTTATATAATATTCAGAGGCCACTTTATATTAATATCTCTACCCAAACAGGCCAGTACCAACATTTTCCACTGCAACAGGCCCATGTCATCCGAGGTTATTTGGGGCTGAAATATTTGGGCATACCACTTTCTTCAAAATACTTACAGGGACAGCCAGCTAGGTAGCTTCTCCTGAGACTGCATGGCAAGGTGGGTCAGTTTCCTACTAAGGCCCACCCAAGTACATGTGGAAATACACACTCAGCTTTCATGATTCCTCCATACAAACAACAGTGTCTTCTCCACAGACATCCATTAGAAAAACAAGGAACACACACGGAATTGTATGAGAGGTGCTGGCCATGATCAAGACACAGAGGCTGTCTAACTAAGGACTGAACACAGTTTGATTAAATTTAGTGGCTTCTTCTGGAAGGACCGAGAAGATTCAAATCAAACAGGATTCAAATCAAACAGGATTCAAATCAAACAAAGGGGTACAAACACCTTTTTTAGCAGATAGGACTGCAAGCCTCTTCTAAGACTGTGCACCAAAACTTCTGCAGTTTAATTGAACCTAATTTGACTCCATATCCAACAATTCTTTCCAAGCCTTTAAATCCCCACTGTACTTGTATAGAAGAGCAGCAGTATGCTGCAAGATTTTAAAGTAACCAATTCCCCTGCTCAATCTCTCAGAATTTTTCAGAAGATAAAATGTTTAAATGTGGAGCATTATAGATATGGAGTTTTTTAATCCAATGTAGTTCTTTAAATTATTTGCCACATTCATTTTAACAGGAACCACCAAAGGAAATATGCAGTAAGTCAAAACAACTGAACAAAGCAAGTGGTAAAGACCAGTGGTCACTAATCCATGTCACGATGCAAAGAATTACATGCCAGTTACTGGAATATGGCAATAGAGCAGGGCTGACAGGTGCTCAGGGGCAGAGAGTCATCACAGCTTGACAGGGTTCCTCTCACAAAGGTCATGAAGGCTCCAGTCTCAGCAGCACCTAACAGCTTTAGCACACAGACAGCTCACACTGTCTGCTGGCTTGTGGCTCACTTGATGCAAGAGAGAATCCATCTCCCAGCTGCTGGCTGAGGCACTTGGTCTTGATCTAGATCTACTGCTGCACAACCTTGGCTCAGTAACTACATATTCTCCAAGGGGAGCAGCAGGCAAGGATGCAATGTCATCTTAAAATCCATCACACACTGGAATACAATTAAGAGCTGCATAACTGAACAGTGAGTACAGAAATATCAGTGCCAAGAGCCAGAGTGGCCACCTGTGGAGGAGCTAACAGTCTAGAGATCAGAGTGCACATCAAAATGTTTTATGGTTTGTTTTTTTTCCAAGTTTACCTTTCTTACTCATTTCCAGCACCTTAAAGCAGAAAAAATTCATCTCAGCTAGACCTGAAAATTGGTGATTATGGAAAATAAAAATTGAAACGGATTACTTAGTGTGATCAGCTTTGGTCTTCTTAAAAGTAGTGGGAAAACACCTAAAGCTCTGTGATTGTCAAACCACAGTCATCTGGAACCTGAAAATGTAGTCAGCTCTAATGTGACAATGCAGATCAGTTCATTGGCTAAAAAGGAGGAGAGATGAGAGACCATGGCACAAAAAGATTTTGACTCACAGTGGCTAATTTCTGAACATCTTCATCAGATGCTCCCAGTGAAGCAAGTCCTATCTCTTGTGAAAACTGTGCAAATTTGGGATCAGCAAGTAGAGGCACATGTCCCAAGAGTTCATGGCATGTATCCCTAAGGGAATGGAAATGAAAAGAGAGTCATTACAGAAATTAATACCATAATAATTCCATAATTAATTTAACATAAGGCATTTTACAGGGGTCTGACTCCTACCTTACAATGAAACATGGTTTTTACAGTGTAGTTCTTCCCTGTGTATACAGTTTCTATGTGTAGGTAGAAACACACACATTTGCTTCTGTTAAATAGATTATACATCATTTAACCCCAGCTGTTCTGTGATTTGCTCATCATTTCCAGATTGAGTGGAAGAGCCTGATCACTACAATCTTTCAGACTTGGTGACATGAAGACTGAACTGCCCACAGGAAAGCCAGCTGTCCCACAAGTACAGTTTTCAGCTTTTCTGTCTACATTAATCAAAATCCAACACATTCCCTCTTCCTCTTGTCCATTCCTCTTTCTGTAATTGGGTAGCACTCCACATCAAACATTTTGCCACTTGTCCTCAGAAATATGGCGCAGTATTTACAGAGGTTTCTGTGTGCCTAATTTCTCACTTAGTCATGAAATCCTTCTGCAATTACTGGGTACTTTTGTTATGCAGTCTACTTTTCAGCAAGCAGATTTCAGAAAAAGCAGAGAATGCAAGTCATTTCAAAAAGAACAGCTGTTCACATCTGTAAGTGCATTGTTAGTCATGACAAAGTGCAGACATAAGTGTACAAAAAACTGCTAACGGAAGTGCACATGCATCATCTACAAAAGCTTTCAAACAATTTTGAAAGTTTTGCTGCGTTTGTTCACAGGAAATAATGGACTTGGTAGTAAAGTTCACTTTAAAAATCCAATCTGACATTTCCTTTGCTTTTGTCTCTTTCAAGACATACCTCTGGTTTTTGTTTTGTTTTTTTTTATCCTAAGCTGTAAACAAATGCTTTAAAGGCAGGGAGAAAACATCAAGTTTTCTGCCTTCTACCCAAAATCATCCAGTTTGTCTTTTATAAACTATTTTTGTTTGAAAAGTCACAGAATATGACATTTCAGATAAATCATGAACAGAAAAACAACCCTCTATATAATTTAAAGTCTTCTTACTCAGTATCGTCACCAAGAAGTCTGAACCAATAATAGTAGTAAATAGAAGTTGGTGGTTTGCATCACTTGACTGGATAATCATCAAAGCTAATTAATTAATTCTTTAATCAATTCCATTCCAATCACAACAATTTTTTCTGTATTCTCCTACAAGATTTAGGTCATTAACAATGCAAAGGGCAGCTGGGAAACGTAGTTTGCAGTCTGACAGACACACCACTTCACAGCACCAAGCAATTCACTGGCGGAACCTGATTTCTCCTACCATCAACTTCCAACATAAAAACGGGTCACAAAGCCCATTCTGTGGAAGCCCAGCGCACCAATTCTTACTTCCACCAAGCAGGCTGACACTGATTGCTGAGCATCTGTGCTACACTCCACCAGTTCAGCTATACTTAGCTTTGTATCAGTAGTTCAAGCAGAAGCAAACAATGAAGCTGGCTCCAAGTTCCTGGCTCCAGGTAAGCACACTCATCTGCCGGCAGGTTTCTACAGCAGCACCACTACTAGTGACACCTGAGCTAGTGCCTACCTCTCTATTTTCCTGTGCTGAAGCCACAAGTCCCAGAAAGAAATAAGCAAAGATGACTTATTCCCAGTTCTGCACTGGGACACATGGCCTTTGTTATGTCCACTCTTGCAGACAAAATGAGAACAGACAAAGCCTAATCCCATTAACTTGTCTCTCTTGGCAAGGGGAAAGGAATGAGGAGGCAGAAGATATTTCTCTCATGCCTTTAGTTTGTAGATTCTTCCATTAAAGCTATGCAAAGTAGTATTTTGAATGTGTAGTTACAAAGAGGGGAGCTTAAAGCAAAAAGAATATGAACAAAAAAACCCCAAAACCACAAAATCTCTCAGGCAGAAACATGAACCAGTACTTGGGATTGTCATTGGAGTCTTTTAGACTTCCCTGCCAGTCTGGTCCTTTATAGATAGTCTAAACAATATAATTCTTTGCTTAACTACCAAAGCTGATTCTTTTATTTTGTCTTATTCTGAAAATAATTAAGTTCCTTTAATTTATTCACACACATTGCTCAGAGAAAATAAGATATTTGTAATGCACTTTTCACAGCAAAAGATTTTTCTTGAAGTAAATTAGTTAGTAAAGCAGAAGAAATCTACATAGCTCTGTGAATGTAGTAGAAACATAATTAAAATCAGGAAGAAATATGTCTTAAAATGCACATGGTAGTGATACAGATCAAACCAAATGAACTCTCTTAATTTGTATCTAGCTCTGTAGCCCAGGTGTTAAATCTGATGGAAAGCCCACTGAAGTCAAAGGGAGCCTTTTTACCTGGTTTATATCATTGAAATGCAACATTCACCAGCCAGGACCGGCAGCAAAGCTCATTATGGCCCCATATATCAACCAGAAGATCTCAGGGCATTGCAGCTACTGCAGAAGATGAAGAGCTGTCCCCACTCAAGTCAATTTAATTTTGGCATTGATTTAAAAAAGCACTACACTTTCACTCTACACTTCTGGTAACACTGTGTGTTCTATGTTATGTAAAGAAACCTAAACACATTTTAAAAGGGATTGTCAATATTTTCCTATGGAGTTCCTGGTAGTCAGTACACATTACTCAACTAATGTGAACCCGTAGGTTGAGACTATAACCTGTATTTTTAAGTTCAGCCCAAATAAGGAATAAAAATCTTCATTCTAATTCAACTGTTATTATTACTCAGTGACTTCCCAGACAGTATGACCAGAAAGGCTACCCAAGAAGCAGCTGCCATTACTACTAAGGATCAGCTATGATCTACTGCATAATTCTGAGCGTAAGCAGCATCCTGAAAATTGCAGGGCTCTCAAATACACAAATCAATGAACCAGGGAACATCACAAAAAGCACAGACACAAGTAATTGCTTCCTGGAAGATGTTATTGCCTTTATCCTGTTGAAGTTATGTACCTAAATCTCTTATCAGTAGACGAAAATGTTCTTCTAGTTTGTACTAAGTTAATAAACATCATCATTCTTTTGCTGAACACTGGTACATGCTGCAGCCTGAAACACTGGCTTCCCACAGAAAGGAAATCATCGATGCAAAGCCTGGTACTTCCCTTGCATCATTTTTTTTTTAAATATCTACAGATATTTTTAAACAGACCCGAAGAAGTTCAGCCCTTCCTTCCATCCAAGCCCTCCTTTCAAAATTTTCCATTCTATCAATTTTCCTACAAATTTAAGAGATTTAAGTTCTAATTACAGAGGTTATAGAAGTGACTGAATTCCTTCAGGGATCACCAGCTCCTTTCCAAAAGGAACACGCACACAAAGCTAGCCTCAGAGCACTTCTGCAAGGCAAGTACTTTGCCACGTTCAGATGCTGAGGAGAAAGGTAGAGAAGTGTCTAACAGCACCATCTGGTGACTCCTGCCAGAATAAAGCTACCACGTTTTTAGATACAGCTTAGTATGCAGCACCATTAAACCTTTTATGTCCAAAAATATTACTCCATGGTTTTGGCAGTCAATTCATGAAATCAAACTTAGGCACGAGTCCAAATGTTTACAGTACTGGAGCTGAATATATATGTATTAATCCTTTGTGTAAATTTGGAAAAAATCAAACAAGTAGTCCAAGCGGAATAAACCAGAGCTACAATCTCATGCTAACTGCCTGATGAATGATTCACTGCAAAAAATGTCACTCCTGTGGTTACAGGATCAGAAGATACCTTTGGTAAAACTACCTCCATATTATCTAAATTACAGGTATTGTTCTGCTATTACTGCACAGAACAACATATATAACACAAGACAAGAGCTACAATCTCTTTGATCTTCTTTTTCCCCACTTCTAATCAAAAGACCATATACCAAAATATTTCATACTAACTTGCAATGTTGTGTTTTGGAAAAGCTGCAATGCTGTTCCATAAAAGTCATAATTAAAGTGTTTCTTATTTCTGTCATAATTTCCCTGTAACATATCTAATATTCTCTCTTGGTAAAAGAATAGTGCTCCATGTCTTGCTTGTGTTGTGTTATAGGAGAGAAATGAAGTTCAGCTGTGCAACCTGCTCCAAAGAAATAAAAATGGGAAGACAGAAGATCAAATTAAAATTCTGAAAGCAGATTTTTTGCAAAATATTCAGGGTTTTGGGTTTTTTCACTACTTCTTTCTAGCTGTCCCAGCAGAAAATAAAATTGTAGAAACTTTTTAAAAATTTTTAGGTGAAAACTCCATTTTCCACTGAAATTTAATTGAAATAGTATTTCTGACCCACTGTATAAATAATCCAGTTATTTAAGACCCTTGTAAAAAGTCAACAAAAAAGTCTTTGAACTAAATTCTGACTCGCCGATGTGCAGGATTTTGTCATCAACAGTGTAAGAAGAATTTCACATTTTGTAAAAAGGTTCCTCTTTTCAATCTTGCCAGATTGAGTTGGTTCCTTTAAGAAAGTGGTGAGTATATTTTTTCAGTGCTAGAGCAAAGGCAGCACTTACGGTTCCGGTGTGTAGAGGGGATCGGAGCCGTGCCGGATGTACTGCGTGCAGTGAAACACTCGGTAGGCTAAGCCAGCTAAAAAGTCCCGGGGAGACAGATATCCAGCAACTGGTCTCACTGTGAAGCCAGACCTCTCTAAAGGGAGAGAGATAATAAAAGGCCACATTACATTGATCTCTGTATCACTTTCTGGTGACAGATCTGTTGCTAATTATTCTACCAGAAGCATGACACAAAGAATCTTGATGATCATCACACATAATTTTCAATTATTACATGCAAGAAGTATTTTGCATTGCTAGCATATGTATAATGAAAACAGCTTGAGTTATTTCAAAGCTGGTGTGAATAGCTTTGTCTAGAAAAAAATGCTAAAGTACCATAAGTGATGTCCTTAAAATTTTAAGAACAAAAATTTTTGTCTGGTACCAAATGGGAGAGAAGTTTGCATATTGGAAAATATGTAAAATACGTTTAAAAACTAACAGAACAGAATAGGATTAAAACAAATCTGTCCTTATTTTTTACACATAAAACATTATTTGTGTCAATAAAACATTGATTTTTATAGTTAAGATCCTCATTGAGATATTAAACTGTGTTCTTTTTTCAGATTAGTCCCAGAGTGAAACAGTTTCAGATTCAGTGACTTCAAAAAGTATGTTTCTCTCAAAGATTAATTCTTTATTCTTTCAAAGTTTTTACAGGACAATGTTTCAAATTTTTCTGCAACAGGTACTACTACCTGCTTTATGTAGTCTGAAAACATATTTCTGAAACAAGTGTGAGATTTTGAATTTCTAGCTAGGGAGAAAAAATCTGTACAATTTGGTATCATTCCTTAGCAACTGTAACACAATACATGAGAGACCCAGAAGGACACAATCAAATTCAAAGAATGATGAGTCAGCTATTAGCAAATGCAGGTTTTCACAGACAAGAATTATGGACGAAGTGCAGGCTGAGGAAAGTAAGCTTGTCGTTATAAATTCTTTATTTCCTTTAGCTTGTCCATATATATATATATTTGGATAAAATGCTTGGCTAATTATTCTCTAACCAGCACATAAGTTGGTTTATTTTTTTTTCAAACACCTGCCTTTATAATATTTTAGTTCCTGAGTAAAAAGTTTAAGAAACAAATATATGTAGCTGAAGGGACCTTTGAGGAGAAATTAAACTCTTAAATTAACTCTTTGGTGGCTTTTCCTCCAGAGCTAAAAACATCTCCATGTCTACCACGTTGTCCATATGGGCTGCATTTCCATTACAAATTTACATTTACATTCCAATTTACAAATTAAAAATAAGAATTTATTTTTGAACTTAAACATACAATACACTGATCCTTAAAAAATGAAAGAGAAGCACCACATCACTTACTGTGTCCAACACATCTTTTTCACATACAAATAAAAGGATTAGCTTCATGAGGTCTCGAGCACTCAGGAAAGCTTCATATTCATCAGGCTACACAACAGTGTGTCAAACCTGCCCTCCTCTTTAAACTCAGTTATCTTGGCATTTGGCTCCCCCTTTTTTCCTGCCTAGATTTTTGGGGGATGCCCAGTGCAGTTATGAGAAGCCCCCATCTGTCACTAACTCAGATTTTCTTTCCACCAAACCAAAGGGGTTTTGCCCTGTACAAGATAACATCATGCTTTCACATGTGCAGCTGATTAATTTCTCTCCGTTTCATACTTGCAAATATCTACATAAAACTGTCTTGACTCCAAAAACACTGCCACAGAGAACACCAAAACCAGAATGATACTTCAGTCTAAACTGAAGGCCACTGACAGTGCTCCGAGTCTTTTCGCTCAATGTGCTTTGTACTCCATACTAACAAAAAAGTGTTTTCATGAAACCATATCTATTGATAAACCAAATATGAATCTTACCTTTAAGAAAAATAGAAACATCTTCCAACTGAGGCACATTATCTTCTCTGTATCCACAGTACTTGCTCAGCAGAGGAAAGTTTTTTAAATATTCACGACAAGCATGGGTGGGATAGAGTTTACTGAGTTCCCTAAATACCACTCCCCAAGTTTTAACTTCTTCAGCTGTGTACTCCACTCTTGGAATGGGTTGACCACTATTGGAAAAAAAAATACAAAATACATCCGAATACAAGCAGACTGTAGGCAGATTGTAAATAGCAATATTTCCACAAAAAGTATTATTTAAATAAAGGCAAATGACACTATTAAAACTATTTGAATTATTTTTAATTGACATCTTGGCGCTTCTTCCTTAGAATTATTTCTTCATGTTACAATGTACGTATTCTATCATTTCCTTAAGAATTGTTTCTCTCTAAGCAATCTCATTGCTTCTTAATCTTTTTACGTGTCATAGTAGAAAGATGGATTTCTTATATACCATGCTCCTATACCAGACTAATATTTCTCCACTTACTGCCACTGGTACCTTTGCAAGTGGATGGCTGTAGATCCTGATTCAGTCTAACACGTAGATTGAGTAAGACCTTCAACAGACTGCATTTTCTATCCATTCCTTAAAATACGTAATATTCACAGGGCATCAAATGTTGGGTCAAAATTAGGCAATTACATAGATGCTTAGAAATGTATGGATCCAATTTTAAAAATGTGTATTTATTGCTTAGACAGTTGCTTACATATCCAGATATGTTTAGAACCCTAAATTCATGCAGGATTATATTAGGAGAAAGCTCATCTCAGAGCCAGCAGCTCAGCCTAGAGGAAAACTTTAAATACATCTCTCCTTTTGTTTTGATTCTGCCTTGTTCTTCTGCCTCCTCTTGCTTGCACAGATGTACAGACATTGGAAAGCAGGAGCCTTCCAGGATACCTGCAAATCTGACAGCCAAGATTTGCCTTGAATAGCTACAGTTAATTCAAAACTGACTGATAGTGTGAACATTGCTAAGAGATCCTTCCAACTTGCACTGCCTTGTATTTAGCTGTAAGGAATTTCCCATTACATGCCATGGGCCATCACCTCATGTCACTGATTGCCCCTTGAAATGTTTTAGTGCTCCTCTGGAATTAATATTCACAATCTAGAATGTGTAATCTCCGCAGTCTGCCTTGTCCTCAGGCATCTTCTCTGGCACTGTAACAACAAATAGATTGGCAGAGGGATTCACAGCATCTGCCTCCACTCCATCAGTCATTATCTCTCACTCTCCTGCCACAGGGTTGGCAATGCGGGCACTCCCTGCCCAGTGCTGCAGCTCCCCCAGTACCACAGACAGCTGCCCCAGTGCCACAGACAGCTCCCCCAGTGCCACAGACAGCTGCCCCAGCGCCACAGACAGCTGCCCCAGCGCCACAGACAGCAGCTGAACAGGCACATCAGGCACGGGCAGCTCCATTGCAGCAGGAGAACCGCAGTGCTGGCCTCTTGCTGGCAGCTGCTGCGCAATTCATAATCCTGTCTCCACTGTACGAGGTAACAAGGAATAAGCCCTCATGTCACATTTGATTGCTGCTATGCAGTCCCTACATGCACAAGAGAGGATCATCTGCCCTACATTCATTGTGGTTGTCCCCTCATCTTTATTGAAAACTTACCATTTAATCCCCTTGCCTTTCATGATATCAAAGGATTTTGATCCATGGCAGTTATCTGTCAGTCAAAGGCGACTTTGTATGAGGTGCTTGTACTTGGTAGGGACTGCTGAATATCCAATACATGCCCTAGTTCCCTGTCAGCCACTTTTGCAGACATGACAAGAATTGCAACACTTTTAGTGAAGTATTTCTCATCCACAGGAGCTGCACCGGGTCTGTGCCCATCCTGCAGTGGGAGAGAGTCCTTCAGGTCTAGTGTCTGTCTTCCCCCTTAACAGTTCATCAGCCTTAAGCTGCCTGCTAGCGCGTGGAAAACATAGCATAGCTATTCTGAATTGCACTGTACACAACAGATACAAGCAGGTTGCTACTCCATGCATTTGCTTCTGCCAGAATACCCAGCCTCATCCCTTCTCCTTGTGGGAGGATCTATGCATTTTTCCCTCACCTCTGCAAACTTGATGTTTCTTACCTTCTTATTTCAACATGCAAGACCCACCTCGCACTCACACATTTCAATAAATCATGGAAATGGCCAATCTGCATAGCCAGTTTCCTTGTGGTTAAGATGACTCTACAAGCTAACCTAATCTGAATTTTTATTTCTCCTTATTAAAATAGGGTCCTTCCATTTTGCCACGGTCATGAGCTATCAACTCATATTATTAATTCCCTCTTAAACATCGTATGTTTCCTACAGATTTAATTTTTGCAACACTTTTTCAAACCTTAATCAGTCTCAAAGGACTAATTAGCAAGATTAACACATTTTCACTCTCTTTAGGATAGAAGCTAAGTGAAGGAGGGAGGAATATGTTTTTTTATGGCTTTTTTGGTCCATTTATTTCACACAACTGATCTTCACTGCTGTACTCTATTAACATGTCTTTTCCCTTAACAGCCAGCTCCAGCAAACACCTGCTCCTTCAAGTTCACTTGGTAATGCTTTTCTCTCTCTCTCTCTTCATTAGGGACACCCCTTCATGTTCAAGCAAAGCAAAGTATCTACCACTATAGAACAGTAGAAATTCAAAAAGGAAATGCTGATCTGGGATTTTCAACTCAACTTTTTATGGAGCCAGTTCCTTGCAGCCAGATCTCTGGGGTTTTTTAAGGAAACAAAAGTGGGTTGTTGGTTTTTTTAAAATGGAAAATGAAAAGCAGAAACATATCGAGCCTCAGTAAGTGATTAGGAAAGTCACTTGCCTGGAAGACACTGAGAGATGTTTATCCACAAGGAGGGCAGCCTTTGTAAAAGAGAGTGTCACAAGACTTTGATGTAGTGTCAAGACACCTATAGTAACTCTCAGCTCCCCAGTGTGGGTAGCAGAAACAGCCCAGCTGTAGCAGCACAGCTTTCCCTGAGCTGATTTGCCTTTCCTCAGCATGGTTTGGGCTGTGCTGCAACAGGATACTGAGGCTGTGTCCCTGGGCTGCCTCTCCATGGATACCCAGAGACAGACTGACTGTACAGACCAGTAGACACAGCACATCCCTGGGGGTGAGGAAAACCAGTACAGGAGACCTGAAGTATGAATGAGATTTTGACACATGTTAGATAACTGCCCTAAGCACTGGTCTCCCAGTTTTTCTGGTGCCTGTCTAAGAGTATTTGAAGCCTCTTCTTCTCTTTCTTCTTATAATAATAGGACAAGTTTGCAATCTTTTAAAGGTTTGAAAAGATGAGTGGAATGAAGGAGTATATTTGACAAGTTTTGCTGAAGTACAAGATCTGGTCCTCAAATAACCTCTGGTTTGGACTCTGTCATTTTTGTAACGTGCCTGCAAAAATTTTCTTAAGCCTTCAAAATCTAAAGAAGGAAAAGGTTTTCCTTTCCTTGATTTGTTTTATTTTCTGGAAATAGGCAGGATTACTTTCTGTTATTTTGCAAAAAGGTGTTTCTCTTCTGGTTTCAGGGTGGAAAAAAAGGCCACACTTTGAAGCAAAAGACCAACTACTGCTTAGTAAGCCAGCTGCATCACCTTTCCAGCACTTAGGCAGCTGAGAGGGAGAAGGAAGGAAGATCTTACCAGCAAGTTAGCAGCTGTGAAATGCCCAGCAGTACTGCCACCATCATGGATAAATGGAGAGCTATGCCACTTACTGAAAGAGCCTAAGAGCACACACAGCCTGCCCTCACCCACAGGGATCCACTTGACATTTCACACTGCAGTAAATGACAAGAAGCACTGACTTCACTGCAAGCATTAGACTAAAAGAAAGATAATAAATCAATCAGCTTTAAACAAACATTCTAAGAAAAAAGCTATCTCAATTTACATTTGAAAGCTGGCTAGACTCAGGGCTTACCTGGGCAGCCTGGAGAGCTTCTCTACTAATAAACACCTGCCCCACAGCTCAGTGTGCTGGATGGATGCTGTGAGCACCCAGCTAAACAAATACCACTGTGGGCAGAAAGAAAGGGGAAAGAACACTGGCACCTACACGTGTGTAAGACTGGTCATAGCTTAATTACTGCCTCGGGACAACAGTAGAGGAAAAATATAATCAGAATTATATGGTCAAAAGCAGACTTAATCCTTCTGTCTCCCCAGCCTCCAGCAGGATGTATAATAGCCTTATACTGAAAAACCTTCAGAAATTCAGTTTTGACTTGATTCCTGACAGGATGTGCCTCCTATAAGTGGGGAAAAAATTGCACGTTTCATATTCTTAAACCACGTAGGTAGAAATCTCAAAGGAGAAAAAATGAAAAACCTAAAGAAGTGTAGAAAAGAAAATGGAAAAGAGCATGAAATTAATATGTTCTTTCCCTTGAGAATGAGGGTTTAAACCTGTTGCAAATAAAACCTAAAGTAGGATTAGAACTAGTTGAGTGCTTCTGTGACAAGAAAATTGCAACACAGTAGGTGTTTGTAGGTAGAACAGCAAGTTTCCTAACTTCCAGAGACTGTAGCAAATTGAAAATACTGACTTGAAATGGGGGGGAAAAAAACAGAATGAGAAAACACTTGCAGTGTACTTGTGCAGACAAGCCACCAGCTTCTCTAACTACACAGAAATGCACTGACTAAATTCAAAGAAATTTAGAGCTATATTGGCAAAACCGATAAATGGCATTTTGCAGCATCCAGTAGAATCATAGAATGACAAAATTCTAAGGTTGGAAAAGACCTGTAAGATTGCCAAGTCCAACTGTTAACTCAATGCTACTATGTTCACCACTAAACCTTGTCCCAAAATGCCACATCCAAACACCTTTTGAACACTTCCAGGGGTGGTAATCCCACCGCTTCCCTGGGCAGCCTACTCCAATGCCCAACCACCCTTTCAATAAAAAAGTTTCCTAATAACCAGTCTAAACCCCTGTGCAGCTTGATGCCATTTCTTCTCATCCTGTCACTTGTTATCTGAGAGAAGAGGCCAGCCCCCACCTCACACAACCTTCTTACAGGCACTTGTAGAGTAATAAGGTCTTCCTTGAGCCTCCTTTTCTCCAGGCTAAACAACCACAGCTCCCTCAGCCACTCCTCATCAGACCTGAGTTCCAGCCCCTTCACCATCTCTATTGCCATTCTCTGGATACACTCCAGCACCTCAGTGTCCTTTTTACAGTGAGGGGCCAAAAACTGGACACAGGACTGAAGGTGTGGCTGCACCAGTGCTGAGTACACGGGGAGAATCCCTGCCCTGGTCCTGCTGAACACACCATTTCTGATAAAGGCCAGGATGCCATTGGCCTTCTTGGCCCCCTGGATACGCTGCTGGCTCATGGTCAGAGGCTGCTGACCAGCACCTCCAGATCCTTTTCCACTGAGCAGCTTTCAGCCAATTTTCTCCCAGCCTGCAGCACTGCAGGTTGTTGAGACCAAAGTGCAGGACCTGGCACCTGGTCTGTTGAACCTCATGCAATTGTCCTCAGCCCAATATAGTACATGCATCAAAAAAAAAAAATTATTTTGGGGTTTAGTGAGCTCTTCCAACTATGTAGGGATGCTAGATATGTGTGATTTAGCAGTGCATCAGCTTGTCAGTAAGGCATGCAAATATCCGTAAAATATTTTCCGAAGTTTGAGCTGCTGGGAATAAAATGCTAAAAGAGAGAGTGCTTGCTTTTCAAATGCTTCGTTTGCCTGTAGCTGTATCAAAAATAAAAGGGGATTCTAAGCATCAGGTTCATAATTTATAGCCTACACTAAACTAGTCAAAGTTTAGAGGATGACTTTTTCTACTGTTAAACTTCATCCTACAGAATTAAGTAGAGCATGAATTCTAACTAGTCAGCAGCATAGGGAAGAATTATGCCAGTACTTACTATTTATAGCTCATGGCAACATCCACAAAGTACTTTCTTCTCTGTCGATAGACATTGTCTTTAAATCCCTTAAGCAAGGAAGAAGAGAGTAATTTACAATAAGAACATAAAATTAGCTGTAAGAATTATAAAATAAATCATTGAAATGTTTCTTTAGTACTTAATTGCATTGTATTTTGATTTACACTGTCTACTGGACTGCAAGAGAAAATAAGGATTTTTCTTTTCTTTCTTTTCTTTTTTTCTTTTTTTCTTTTTTTTTCTTCACCAGAGTTCCACAGGAGTTCTTTCAAGAGAGTTTTGTGCATAAGTACAGTCATTCATTCATTCAAGATGTTGAAAAGCAGAACTTTTTTCCTGTCATTTTATCTCACTCATGTTTTCTATGACCTGAACTGAGATCTACACACAGGTGGATAGCACAATAATCTACATGCACTCTATAATCTTTCTTCACTAGAATCAAGCATCTAAAGATCATATGCAACTCATTTTGAAGATTCTTTTTTCAGCAGTTGCCATCTTAACCAACACATTGGGAACTGAACCATCAGCTCCCAGCACCAGTTTGAGTTACAAAGGGAGGGCTCTACCTCATGGACTATGGTAGGTTCACACCTTTTCCACATTAAGAGCAAAAAGAGCTGTATAACACATACATGCTGACCAGTTACAGCTCTTTGAGCTACTCAAAATTAGAACAAGATCTCTTCTATATCCATAAAATATAAAGATACTTCAGGTTTGAACTACAAGAAGAATAAACTATTTTCAAAGTAGAACTGCCAACCCCTTGAAGACAAAAAAGAATTAGAGTTATCTATGTTACCCAGTTAGTAGCCCAGAAAGTGCATTTAAGATTCCCCCTGAAAATTAAAATGCTGAAAATTAAAATGTCTTTCTTCCTTAGTGCTCACATAGACATGCAAAACACCGAAACAAATTAAAAGATAGCATTGCTTGATTTGAAATACTTGTATGAGCTTCCATAAAACTCAGGAGACATTTTATTGTCCCATAACCAAAGCTGTGCTGCTGGGACAGAGTATGAGAGGGTTTCACAGGACTACAGAAAGCCTTCAAACCTCCACTCCTGCACAGAAAAGCTTCTTTGACTTGCAAAACGTTGCTGTAATCTGGGGGAGCCTCTTTGTCTCCTTAATACCTATTGAGGCAAATGTTGAGTTACTCAGCTGAAGACCATTCAAGAGACCTGGGAAGTGATGGAAGACAGCACAGGGGACTTAAAAACCTGTCAAGTGTAATGAAACTGAGATTGAAATCATTAACAATTATCGAGTGAGTTAAGGCTAAGCTGTTGAATTGGTGCTATCCTTACAGGTTCTGTAACAGGATAATTCTCTTTGGTCCCCTGGCACATCCATGCCGCTGCTAAGGAACAGGGCA
This sequence comes from Melozone crissalis, assembly GCF_028551555.1. Lineage (NCBI taxonomy): Eukaryota > Metazoa > Chordata > Aves > Passeriformes > Passerellidae > Melozone > Melozone crissalis. The sequence goes on along the minus strand of NW_026535782.1, from coordinate 27,888,627 downwards.
GGAAACTGGAGTGGCCTTTCAAAGGCCAGTCACAGATTTAAGGGTCTTACCCCATTTCTAACATCTAGCATGCTGCATTGGCTAACAAATGGTGTGTAAATTATTGTGTTTGTAAGAGTCCTCCCAAGTATAAAATATATATTCATATAATGCAAATGTCTTTTTTTGTTTTCTGTAAAACAGTAGGCAAATTTTCAGCAGAGTGCTCAAGTATTTAATAAAGGTACCAGCTCAGAACATAAAACAGCATCTAATGGCCTGTCAGAGCCATAAACTCAAAGCTGGAATGAGCTGTCTCTACAGTGTCTGTTTGAACCAAATTATGGTAAATGGTTGAAGATAATCAACAGTCTTTTCCTTTTGGAGAAAATGTGAATTAAATCCCAGTTTGTCATCAAAAAGTACAGGGCAGAAACCAGGATTCAGGAAGGTGCTCCCTGACTATGGGCCCTCAGTATGGGAAGGGCTACCACGTGATAGAGGAGGCTGAGAACCAGCAAGGTGATGGTGGTGATGATGATGATGATTATGATCATGGCTGGTATGTGGACAGGTGACACCATGGCAGTGGGGCTGCCATGGATCTTTGTGATGATTTCCATTTGGCTTGTGTGCACAGGGGTGAGGATCTGTGCCTGAGCTCCCACCAGAGCACAAAATGTGTGCAACAAAAAACAAAGGAAACTAACATCTACAGCTAGAGTTTAATCTGGTTCTATTACAAGACATTCTTATGGTCAGATATCTTAGTTTGCTGCCTACTTCCTTTTAGCTGGAAATTTCTGACAGTACCAGTTTAATCAAGCCTATTTTAGGAATTAATATAACTGTCTACCACCAGTATCTTTCAGTCAAGTCATTCAGAGGTAGAAACTTGGATTTTTAGAAAGGGAAAGTATTTTAACACAAATGCTTGCAATCATCTGCCATCTAAAGACTCAGAGGTTAAACATTTATAGCCATTAGCGAAAAGAAATAAAACAATGACAAACCCCTTTTTTCTGTCTTTTTCATTGAGCATTTGACACTACTACAGATACCATTTGTGCATGCAGGCTTGTCTCCTGCCACCAAAGTCAGGAGATTTTGAGAAACAATGAGAGACACCTTTCCATTTGCTGCATTCACCAAAAACAGGAACATGTTTCTCTGTTTTATCTTGTAATTACCGCCTGAGTGCCAAATAATTCCTTCATAATTCTTTCTTCTCTATTGACAATAGCAATTCTTACCCAAGAGCTACTTCTGGCAGAACTGAAGGTCATATTGATCTAAATTCTAAAGTTTGAAATCTTTCTATCAACCAATTACATCTTTTTGTTTTTAAATGCAAGCAGTACAAAAGGGGATATACTTGCTAAACAATGAATAAGTTTAGTGGAGGACCTGAATTTTGTGTATCTTTCTACAGAAAAGGAAAATTAATTCACTGAAACTACCAAAGAGAAACCAGTCCTCATCTTCTGAAAAAAATCAGCACTCAATAGGCTTTTTAATGGACTGGCAAATAACCCGACAAATCATCTGCAGGACAGTTTTGTGTTACACTTACAGGGTGATCAGCATCCAGCTCAGATCCATACATCAAAACTCTCTGAGAGCATTTGTCTAACTCAGAGATCTTCCTGGGGAACCAAGGGACACAATCGAGATCTGCAGGAGACAGAATGCAAATTGAATGCACTGGAGTGTAAGATCATGGAGATACCTGTGCAAAACATCTGTCAGCATCTAAACCAAGTGGCACACAAACAGCCTTGCCTTCTTCATCAGTCCAGATGTTTTCCGGTGGATTGAGAGATACTATATTAGTTTGAAACTTGAGCAACTGTATCAGTTCATTAAATTCTTTCTTACTGCAGTCACAGTCCACAAAAATTTCCACCTCTGAATTCCTTCTCTTTGATTTTCGTGATTCAATATGAACCATACTCACGTGTTTTTCCTGTGGAAAGATGAAACAGCAAATGAAATACAGACATACATAGAAGAGCAATACTGGCACATTCCTCAGGAAAGTTTTTCCAGTTATTAAAAGGCCTTATTATTGAAAGTACTCCCTTTTTCTATTTACAGGATTAGTTAGTGACACATACTAAATATTGATGACAAAAAACTTAACATGGAAAGTAAAAATAAAATTATTATTTTTAATGAAGAAAACCAAGTAATGATTTCATTTTGTCTACAAAAACAATCTCTTACAGAGGACAGTATAACACTTTTTTTTTATTTAATGCAAATTTATATTTATCTTTGCTATAAATATTAAATTCTAATGCAATTTTAATTAGAAATTTGCATAATAATAATGTTAATTTAAATACAATTGAATGTTCTTCTTTAAACAGATGTTATTAAACATACTACTTGATGTACCTAACTACATGAGGAAGAAAATATTTTTATGAGAATAGACACATATCAATCCTCACCTATCTACTATGCAATTATCAATAACAGCAAGTGTTAACAGCACTATAATTAAAATCTAACTCAATTTATTCTCTATTTCAATGTCCTTATCAAACACAAATCATGCAACAAACATCACAGTGTAAATACTTCTAGCATGAAAATTTTCCTATGGGGTCTCTTTCTCACCACAACTACTGGTCTGCCAAGGGTATCATGCAGAGACAGATAACCATGATGTGCCATGGCTGACCTGATCTAGAGCGACAGCCTTGCTTCAAAACAGGAGGTTGGATTAGATGGCTGTTCTTAACATTAGTGACCTCCTATGGACTCTGATTTTTCCTTTTCCTTGCTAGACAGAAACTATCTGTTACTTTTCACAATTATTCCTGCGCTTACTCAGTGAAGCCAATAAAACATTTGTTGACTTCCAAATGGGAAGAAATTCATGTCTGTATTTCCAATTGCCTGCTGTATTTTACATAAATGTCCATTGCAGGTGGAGGGGTCCTCTGGCAGAGCCAACAAGCAGTGTCTGTTTTTACACTTCTGGATATACAGACATAGTTCTTTCACTAGCATGCTCCATAAATGTGTATGCAGTGTAGCAACTCAAGCACATAACAAATTCAATTTTGTTTTCCCTAAGTTAAGTTGAGAACAAAACCTGCACTGCCTCGCGCAATACTGAAATCATTAAGTGACTACATGGATGGGGGTGGAGATCCTTGCCACATCTTCCAGAGTGCATTCTATGCTTATTCCCAGGAAGCAGATGTTTAAATCCAGAATTTCAGCTATGAACCCATACCAGCATTTTAGCCAGAGCTGCACCTGGACACTTAATCCTTAGAGAACAGCTGCATTGAAAACACAGCTGCTACTACAATTTCTGTTGACTCACTTAGGTTTCCCCTCTTTTTGTCAAACACCCTGCTTCCTGGCAGGCTCCCTCCTGTGGGTCAAACTCACCTCTTTTTCTTGGCTGGAGAATCTATGTGTGTAACCTACAGCAGCCTTGGGAACCTGTTCCCAGAGCCAGCTGCTGTGAGTGAGGGTGGTAGCACCCAGTGGTCCCACACTCACATGCCTCTGATGGTTTGGCCTGAGAGGCAGGCTCCTAGCCACCTCCTAACGTTCTCTTCACTGCACAGACTGAACAACTTACGACTTTTATCATGCTCAGACACATCTCCAAGCATTCTGACCAGGAGTCTGACTGACAAGCACTGATTGCATGGAGATGTATGTGGGAACCAACACCTCACACTTTGCATCCCAGTTAGACACATAAAACCCTGACCCTGCAAACACTTAAAGGTCTCTCTAATTTCAAAACCAAGCAAGGCTGCCACCAGCATCACCTGGTTGTATTAGATTCCAAACTGCTCTCTGAGCGTGTCTCCTTTCATTGTGGCCTGCACAGACAACTTCAAATCTAATTTACAGTGTTGAGAACCACGTCAGAAACCTAAAGTGAACCATGTGAAAATCAGCATCACTGTCAAATTTTATTTCAGAAAATCCTTCACAAGCCCAAAATCCTTTGTTCAATGATCCATAAAATTTGAAGTTACTTTTATTCAGTTCTGCAGAGCGAGTGTAGCTGCGCTCCATTCCTCCTGCCACGGTCCATTAGATTGATATCAACAAAGAGCCTGACCTCAGTAGCTGTCCTCAGTCCAGCCAGCATAAATGATTTGTGAGCGTTACCTGGAAGAGTCTGAGAGCTTTCACCAATCCACCAACTTCATTCTTCAAGGAAAACACCACAGCTGTCTTTCCACCTTCAGATGCAGATTCACCTTTCCCATTTCCCTTATTCCCTTTCTTCTCCTCATGTTTCCCAGAACTCGATCTGTTTAGCTACAAACAGATACAAAACACGGTCATCTCAAATGAAAATAAGCAAGAGAAATTTCCCACAAGAGAAATTTTTGTTTAAAAATAGCTGAACAGAACTCATCCTGGCTTCATTTGAAGGAAAAGGTTGTGCGTTTACTTGAAGTCAGAATCAGGTTAAAGGCAGCTGCTAGAGAAGATTGTATAAGAGGCCATACAAAAAAGTTTTTAAAAGCCTAAGAAAAAGCATAAATGGGATACATATATAATGGCATTATTTGGGCAATGCTATCATTAGAAGTAAATGTGAAGCAAATGAGGACAGTCTGAATTACTGGCAAAGCCTGCAGATCAGTTATTGAAACCTGAATATTGCTGCAAAATCCCAGGGATGCTATCCTACCTAACCTGTACCAGTCAATTTATGAAGATGTGCACTGGTCTGTACTTTTGTATTGACCATTGTTATATTTAAAGCCAAAATTTCACATTCTCCGTCATAGTACAATTAATGTTATCATGTAATGCAATTCATCCTGAGAAAACAAAATTTCTGCTGCTTATACAAACAGTAACAGAAATGCTTAGACTGCAACACAGACTACCAAGTTGGAAGGGACCTCAAGGATCAGCTGGTCCAACTTTTCTTGGCAAAAGCATCGTCTGGTCAAGATGACCCTTGTCACGCCACATCTTATAACTGTCCAGTGCTGGGGAATCCACTCCTTCTTTCAGGAGATTATTCCAATGGCTGATTGCTCTCATTGTGAAAAAGATGAGTTAGCTGAGGAGCTCAAAAAATACAGAAAATTGCAACATCCTTGGCCACTCTTACATTCTTAGAATTTGTGAGTCCAAGACTGTTTTAAGTGAAATTTCAGTCATCATTTTCAAAAAAATGTTATTTTATCAGCTTAAATCTTGTTGAAATTCCAACAGTACAGCCTTTATAGACAATTTTTATATCATTGACCATGATTTTCAAAAAGCACCCTGCATTTTCCAATACTTAGGCTGTTACTCCTGAAGAAATTAAGTCTCCAGTGAGATGCTAACTGCTTTGTTATAATCCATAAAAAATATGCAGATACACATTAAAAACATATACTATTTCAATGTTTCAACTGGATTAAATCGTACTTCAGTAAATTCTAAAGCAGCTTACAGAAAATAACCAGAAAATTCAGCTTTTTAAACAGATCTTTAACACTATTTAATGGCACAGGTGAAATCAGCCACATTTAAACCAGGTACAGGACATGCTAAGTCCCTGTGGTCTTTTCTCACCATTTAATAGAACACAAGGAAACAATCTGGAAAGCAAATTTGTCTGCAGAATGATATATGAATGGCTTCACACATGTTTATTTTTTGGCAATTGAACTTATATGAGTCTGCTCCTACCTGATATGGTAGGAAGGTTGCCCAGGGGTAGTTATGGGGAAGGTCACTTTTGTTTTAACTTCAGTAATATCTAGGATTTGGATACAATCTTTTCACATACATCAAGCACACAACCTCCAGATGAAGTGACAAAGGTGCTGCTTTTACAGCATCTGTGGTTTTTCCAGAATCTCAATACTGTCAGTTCCTCTGGAAAGCAAAGGCACTCAGCACTTTCCAAGCCCGTCACAGGTTCCCTGATACTCTCAAGAGAGCATTACCCAAAGTGATGGCTGAATGACCCTCTCAAGCATTTGAAAACTAAAATGAACACCTATTTGTTATGAGCCCAGTAGAAGACGATGAACTTGAATTTTATTAGCCACGTTCATTAGTACACTTTTAGTACACTTCATAATTAAACAATGACTAACAGACCAACTTTCCTAATGAAAATTAATTATCTGGAGCAAGTGGAAGTCCTCAGGAAAAGAAATCATTTACAGTAGAACTCAGTGAAGAAAGTAAACATAAACATAAATACAGTAAAACAAATTTATTTCCTTTACTTCAATGTATTTAATAGAAACTGAGCATGTAGAAATAGGGATATTTCACATTTTACTATGGAGAGTCAGCCAATTTTAAACTGGTACAAACCCCTGTACTCTGCTGGTTTTACCCAAGTGATAAAAATCGTCATCTGTTGCAAAATTTTATTGGAGTCACAGTCTTTATAATCCTAAATACTTCGTGTATTCAGAGCAGGTTGCTTTATTTAATCACACATACGTTTACCTGTTAGCATACAGAAGTTTGTACCATGCTTGAAACCACCCAAGCACCTGTTGCACCCATGTCATCGCCTTGCAGGGAACCATTTCCGTCTCCTGACACGGCGATTCCACCTCACGCAGTGCCCTGGCACGATGTCCCCACGTGTCCCTGCACCCCTGCCCGCCGGCAGAAGCGGGAGCACAGCAGCAAATCCACCGGCACCAGCGCAGAGTGGGTGCACGGCATTCGTGTCTTGCCAAAGACGCTTCACAGACCGTGCTGTGAGCCCTACGAGCGCCCTGAAAAGGCAGTCCCTGCTGATGTGTACAAGGGCTTTCAAAAATCCAAGCATTTAAAACCATCTGAGCTGGACCCGATGCTTTTTTCTACTATTCCAGTAGCAATACGGTTCATTTCTGCAGTAAGGCTTCTATCGGTCATGAAACTTTTTCTGTTACTAATGACACTTTTAAGGCAACGTTTAGAACGGGGCCCGATTCGACAGCAAAGTTAGTTTCACAGGCCCCTGCAGCTGCCGAGGGACCGCTGACCGGTCCGTGAAGCGAGGGGCATGCACGGCTGCCCAGCAGCGGCCCCGGCGGAACCCGACCCCCCGGCGGAACCCGACCCCCCAGCCCGGCCCCGGCACTTACGGCGAGGCTGCCGGCGCCGGGGCGCTCCTCCGGCAGGGCCGAGTCCAGCGAGAAGCCCCGGCGCGCCCAGTACTTGCTGGAGAACATCATCATGGCGGGCTGCATGGGGCCGGCCGCGGCGGGGGCAGCGCCGCGCTCTGCCCGCCTCGCCGCGCCCGCTGCCTTTATACGCCCCCGCCGGGCTGATGGAAGCACGATATAGGGACACCCGTCTCCGGGTGACGAGAGCCGCCGGCAGGCGGACGCCCACGGTCCCCGCTCACCTCAGCAGCCGGGGCGGGACAGCGCAGCGCGGGGAGCGACCCCGCCGCCTCACGCCGGCAGCAGCCCGGGCAGGTCCCGCTCGGAGCCGCCGTCCCCACCCGCCCTGGGGCTGCTCCTGCGCCCTCCCCTCACACCCGCGCCTGCCGGGCCGGCCTGCGTCCCCGCCGCGGCACCAAGGCACGGCACGGCACGGCTCGCGGCCCCGGGAGCAACAGGCTCGAGAGCGTGGGGACAGCACGGCAGAGAACTGCAGGAGCTGAGCTTCAGCACAGGGGAGTTGTGCAGAGATAGCGAGAAATGCTCTGGTGTACAAATCCATCTCTCTCCGTTTAAGTGAGCAGAAGGAAACTGCTGAAACTGTAACTTGACCGCAGGGTCAGGAACCCCAAGGAACCCCATCTCCCAAATCTACTTGCGAAATTTAGGATTTCTAACTTCTCTTTCATTGTAACATTCATTTTGTGACGTGCCACCGTCACCTGCCATCCCAGCTCCTCCTCATTCTTTCATCTTCCAAAACCTCTCCACGACATCCTTAGAATACATAGGTTACCTAACAGCATGTAGCACTGAACAGCACATCTGAATTGGGAGAACTATGTCAGTTTCCCTCAAATACCTACTCAGCTTTTCTCAGTTCCAACATGCCAGGCAGGGGAAACTTACCACTTCCCCTTGAAAAGCACCATGAGTGACTTGCCCTGAGCCTCCCAAAAGAGAGGCAAGCTAGCTGAGTGCAACAGCTGGCTGCACATGGCCGCACGTGTTATTAGCTCAGTCTCATATCCTAAGTTATCAAGAGATGTTCCCTGTCCTGTTTTCTCATTACTTTTGATAATAGAAGAGCAAGCTGGTGTCTTTGGACTTTGATATTCCTATCTGCTGTGCGTGAGACACACAGACACAGTTCTTGCAGTTGAACAATTTATGAGGGAGGTTGCTTAGCACTTTCTGAATGCTCCAGTGACAAAACCAAACATGACTGGGCTGCCTTCCCACCTACAGGCAGGACAGAGCATGATTTTATCTGGTGTTAGATCCTGGCTCTGCAGCTGGGACATCACACGAATCAATGACCCTGCTGCTCTGGAGCCTTGTTATTGTTGCCCCTCCGTGCAGTAACCAGAGCACAGCAAAGGTTTAGTCCCTCATAACCTCTTCAGCAAGACTCCTGAATGCAAAACAACCAAAGGTGCATTGTGTTAATATCTGTTAATAACAGACAGGAGGACTCCAGCTGTTTTACCCATGCTGTCTGCCCATGTGTCCCACAGAGAGATTCTTCTCCCTAGAAGGGAGCTCTTCTTTGGCAACTTGTACTTTGCAGGTGGACTTTGCCATACCAGCACCAGATTAAAAGACATTTATGGACTGAAAATGTTTATTTCTTCTTTGTTCTGGTATATGGCTCTGGGTATATTGCTAAACTAGAAATTTTGTTAAAGTAACTATTCAAAAGTACCTGTTCTAGAGCATGTCAGTGTCACTCAGCAGCACTATTTCATCTTGGAAAACAGAGTTAATGCTGACAGTAAGAAATGGATAAGCTTTCTCTTGTTACTAAAAGGTACCTCATCACCTATAATCAGAATTCAGAAACTGCAAAGTCCTCTTTACTTTATACACACTTTCTTTTTTTCTCTCGTGAGATAGCAGAGTCACTGTTGCCTGAAGTCCTCAGCTATGCACTTTTTAAGCTTAAAAATTTGCAGAATTCTCAAGTGGAAATTGAAATCTGAAGAAAATCTGTGAGATGTTTTCAATGTTTGAGCCATTTTATCCCCAGTTCAGGGGGATATCAACTGCCATATTTCAGCATATTTTCCTGAAAAATATCTGTAACATTTACCATAGCTTGATTTAACTGGAGGGTGAAATTAACAGGGCAGAGCAGCTAGTATTGGCCAAAAAACTATTCAAATTTAGCCCTGGCTCTCCCAGATCACCAAGTGTTTGTCTCAAGGCACACTACAGCAGGAAAAAGAACTCTCAAGTCATCATGGGGCAGAACAGAAAGAAATGAAATTATGAAAAGGTATCAAAAAAGCATAGAGAAAAATGGCCTCCACAAGGATCTAAAATGTAAATATTATTCACTGACAGGTCAAAAAGGCAGGGCAGAGAACAGATGTGCTGATTATTAATGTAAGAGATGTTGACACAAGCAGAAAATAGAAGTCCCAATACCCTTTCAAATCACAATTTTGTTGGTAAAACAAGGACTTTGTGAAACAACTGACAAGTGGACTAACCAAAGGAGACTTTCCAACAAAGAAAGATGTACAATCTCTCTGTTTACTAGAGATACACACACACACACACATATACACAGTCTCCTAAGTCCAACTCTCTGAGCAATCTAGGTCTGCTGAAAAATCTATGATGACAATGTACACTTAATTTTTAAGTCATGAAGATATGGATTTTCAAGCAACCATCAAAACTATCCTCTTTTAACACTGAGGGGATTTTAACCAACTATCAACCATTGGGCAAGGATATCTACCAAAAGATAAACTGGCTAGGAAGACCTGGGAACATAGGTGATATAATGAACATGAAACAAATTCACAATTTTCAGCAAAAAAAGGTTCTGAGAAAAAGGCAGAAACTATTTCAGGAGAAAAAATGAAAAGGATTTCAATAAATTCAGTTATTACAAGAACCAAGAAGAGGGAACCTAGAGCAGAAAGACAGTTCTTTCCCTGTTCCAGTGAAAACATGGTTTAATCAGGAAACTATTTCATTACAGAGGAAGTGCCATCTTCTACTACACTTTTACTAGTAGTAGCATAAGTCCTTAGTTCATCATTAGCTTTAATTCAGAAGAGGAACTTATAGGAGATGCAAACAAGGACCAAGCTACCAAATACAGGTAGAATAGCACATAGATGAAAGCTGTGGTACAAAATTCAAAGTCATTAATATAGGACATCAAAAGCAACTTTTAAAAAAATTACTGCATATAATAAGAAGTGAACTATCAGACCAGTGAACACAAGGAAAGGACAAAACAAAGAAAGCCCTTAAAATTAGCTAGGTATTCAAGGTACTTTTTTTACATCAGTCTTTGTTAAAGAATCAACTGTGACCAGATGTCTATCGTAACTAATAGCAAGGGCAGAGAGATAAGCTCTTTGCTTTTAACAGCATGAAACAATGTTGAAGAATACTCATGATGAGTCCGATCATAGCAAATGAGAGCACAGAAACCACTTACAGAGGAGACTCATTAAACCTCTGCCATCAATAACTGTTTTAAGAACTATGGGGAAGAACAAGTGACAAAAGACTGGGAAAAGGCCAAAATTATGTCAATCTCCAAGAAGATAATGGGGAGGAAGAAGGGCTGAAGAATTACAGACCAGTCTGTTTTCTCAAACAAATGAAATTAGAAGTAACAAAATTATTTGTAAAGATCCAGAAGATAACAGATGATTAAACAGTCAGGACAGATTTGCTGAGAACAAATTGAGTCAAGCAAATTTCATTTCCTCTTATGACAGTCCTGTAGACAAGGCAAAACAATGCACGTCATTCATCTTGATGGTAGCACAGCATTTGGCATAATTTCTCATAACATTCTCACAAGAGAGATAAGGAAAACAGGTGCAGATGAAAGTAACAAATCATACAAAGGGGTGGGTTCAGTTAAATGGAAGGGTGCAGAGAACAGGAGAGCTTCAAGTACCTACCTTCACACCTAAACTATTTAGTAGAAGCCTTACATGAGCACTTAGAGTCCAGCTGTAAATTCCCAGACTGTACCTACCTCAGAAATGCTGTAATGGTTACAAATTTTAAACAGATGCTGGGGCAGAGAGGGCTGCTTGCAGATAAGCAGCTGCACAGTCACCAGGGGAGGCTGACCTCATGTGAGGGAAGTCAGAAGTTACAGAAAGTCTCCAGCTGCATGCAATCACTCTATCTGCACTGGAAATCCACAAACACCTGAAACTTGTTTGCATGATAGAGTGCAGGATCTCCAAAGGTGTCCTGCAAATGGATTAGACAGGCATCCAGCACAAGACATACCTTCCAACAGGAGATACTGTAGCTAGTCAATTATTGACAAGTTTTTAAAAATGCCTTGCAATATGACAAATCAGGAATTTTAACAAACTTGTTGTATGCATATATACAGGCATTCACCACATGATGATAAAACATGGTATGATTTATCTGGCTAAGATAATTTTGGCCTGAAATTTATCAGCTCCTTTATGTTGTTCACCATATGCTGCACAAGTTAATCACAATGGCATAAAAAGTGCAGCAGCCCAGGGCAGAGCACAAAGAGCTGGGATTGCCGCTTTTGGTCACAATAGTAGTACTGTTTGTTGCTTGAGGAATTATTAAGTCCCTGAACCCAATATTTTGGACTTTAAAGACTTCCTTGTTCTCCTGCATCACTTACTGGAGCAGTAAAACCAGAGGAGTGGGTAGAAGCTCTCCCAGACCAATGCCCAAAAGTAGCATGTACTGTTGGAACCTAAAGGTCATCTGGACCAATTCATACACCAAGAGTGCTTTGGAAAAAATCTAGTGTTGCATCTCACAGAGTTTTGGCAAGCAAAACAGAACATCTCCACACCAGTCATATGTAGTACAACTTTTTTGCACCAGATCTGGATGGGTGCTTAAAAAGTGTCCTCTTCAATATAGCAAGGAGTTTTTCCTAACATGATCTCACTCATCATCAAGAATCATCACACCCAAGGGGTCAGGCCAGGATGGAGTTCACTCTCCTCATAGCAGCCTGTATGGTGATGTGTTTGGTTTGTGCCTGGGTCAGTGTGGTAACACAGCAGGGTTTAGCTGCTGCTGAACACTGCACAGTGCTGAGGTTCTCTGGCTGCTTCCCAGGGGTGGGCACGAGCCCCAGAGCAGTCACAGCCAGGACAGCTGACCCAAAGGCACATCCCACACCACATGCCATTGTGCTCTGTAATAACAGCTCAGGGAAGGGAGGAGGAAGCAGGTCATGGCATTTCATTTATGATCATGGCCTTTATCTTTCCAAGGAATCTGTGATGAGATCTTGCTCTCCAGGAGGTGCATCAACACCTGCCTGCTGATGGCCAGTAGTGCATGAAATCCTCTTTGTGCTTTCCTTGTGGGAGCAGCATTTGCTTTTCCTGTTACACTTTCATTGCCTCAGTCCATGAGCCTTCCTGCCTTCCTTTTATTTTCTCCCCATCCCATGGAAGAGGGACAAGGCAAGGGGCTGGGTGAGTGCATGGCTGCTGGCCAGGGTCAGCTGCAACACTCTGAGAGGACACAAGTGACCAGCCTTTGCTGAACTGCTCTAGCCTGGGCAGCAGTTTCAGCCCTGCACACAGGGCTCTGCAGGGGTTGGTTATTAAAAATAAACACCTGCAGAAACAGTCTAAGAGGCAATGTTAAGGTAGGGTATGAGGCATGAGCCTGTATAATCAAAATATATACTATAATTGAATTCTTTCAAAAAATAACCCCATCTAGAAGAATGGAAGAATGGAATTACTAGAATTCATCTATTTGAATTACACAGAAAGTCTGAAATATATATTTGATTCAATAGTGAAATTGATTTTGGATGAGGTAAAAATTGACATCCTACAATATATCTTTTGTTTGCAATTCATCAGAAAAATTCGATTTTGGCCAAAGATATTGTGATTTAACATGAAAAAATAGCACATTCTCTAAAAATGTTTAAGAATAAAATCCTCAGTTGAATGAAAATTTAAATTCAAGCTTCGTTTATACAAGGCCTGCATTGCAATAATATCACTTATTTGAATAGCACATTTTGAAGACCCACTAAACATGAAGCACATCTTATCTTTTAACACCATGAAAAAACCCCAAAACCATTTGAAAGCTTTTTAAAATCAAATATAGTATCACACATATATGAAATCTGTCTGTTAAGTGCTCAGTTATGTATCTGTGTCTCATCACCTTATCAGTGCTCACATACAAAGCTCATGGTCACACCAACTACCAAGCTAGACGTAATTGCATAGATAGAACCAAGGGTTAGGATTTCCAGCTTTAAACTCAGCTACCATACAGCAGCTCATGGAATTTTTCTTGTAAGAACAAGCACTGACTTCTGTCACCATGCTTCTTTCACACAGAGATGGCACTGGCCACTGAACAAATACTCAGAAAAAAAAATTGAAAAATATATTTTAAGATATTTAGCCAGCCACAGGTAAAACTTTTATCAGTCACTCTTCTGCAGCCCAAACTTCAGTTTTAAATTGCATCAATGCAATTACTAAAATCGAGTCAGAGGCACATTTAACATATAAGCAAATTATTAATCCTTACTCAGCCCACTTAATTGCTTTTTTCCAATTATATTTGTAACATTAATCAATTCACAGATGCACTTTTAAAACAATGCTAACCTCTTCAGCATTGTCATCTCTGCTGTCCAACAGGGAATGTTTTGAGGAAAACATAGCTTCCACCTACAGAAATTCAGCTCCATACTTGGTATGGCTTCATTAACATCACAGTAGTATACACAAATCATGCTAGTCATACCAAAACTAGTTCATAATCCAAATTCTTAATGCTAAATTATTTAAAATTAAATCTTTTTTTCAAGTTAGGCACTGTCTTGTAACAAAAAATGATTTAGACAAGTGAGGAACAAGTGCCTCACATATTTTGAACAAAAATATTATCTCAACAAGTTGAAGCTAGAAGAACACTTACAGGTTTCTGAAAAGTTTCAACAGTGGAGCTTTAATTTGGCATTCAAGAATGTATTTGAAAGTAATGAGGAAACCAGTTCCTCACTGTTTGGCTGACTGGGGCCAAGGAATTTTGTCAAGTAATGTGTAAGGAAAAACTAAAGAGAATAATTAATGAGGCACCAGCAGCATTTTAAAACTGTCCACTATAAAAATTTAAAGGTTTTAAGAAAAATCTTGTTAGCAACAAAACTGGGCTCCGTTGAACACTAACACCTTAATTTGAATTAAACTATGGATCAAAACAAAAACATTGCTAATACAATGTATTAGCAGTGATTTTGTTTTGACCTGTAGCTAAATTATCACAGTATTTCTACATCTGATTCTCAAAGCAATCAGGACCTGTTGTAACATATATATAGCTTTGAATTCCTTATGAAGATTACCTGCAACAACCAAAACAAAACCTCCAAACCCAACACAGGATTGAAGGCCAATGGTTACAACATTCACTGAGTGCCAACAGTCACTAGCTGAACAGGACAGGCACTATTCAATATAACTGAAGCTTTAAGTGATAACTGTGGGTAACTTAGGGTCATCTTTTTACAGTTTTTAACTTCCCAGTATCAAAACCATTTCATAAACATTCACATCAGTCCACATTTCCAAGAAACTTCCACCTCCATTTTGTAAGCTATTTCCATTTCTCTGTTTTGTAAGCTACCATCTTTCCCACAAATAGTAGAAAATAACTTCAAGAATGTAATTTCAAAATGAATAAGATTTCCCAAAAAGGTAAAATAAGAAAAAATGTATTTAAAGAACTTCATCAATATAATTTTACCTTGGAACAGATAACACTGGAAAACTGCCGTGACTAAAAAATATGAACCTCATCCACTGAAGATAATTATCTTCAAGTGTCAAGCATTAAAAAACAAAACAGGTTTGCAAGAATTAAACCAGTATTGCCTCTTTTATGGTCTGACAACTGTGGCCAAACTGTGTTCTGGTTTAGTTCACATTTATTAATTCTAAGCAATCCAAGTTATTCAAATACAAAATAAATTTAAACATTCTGAGCTGTCAACCCAAAGCATTTTAGCCATCATGATCCCGATTAAATCTTCTCACAATGTTTTTGAAGTCTCCACTAAGACTAAAACAATCAGGAATAGCTTGGTGAAGGATGAGGTTCCTCCTGCAACTCTTTGCAAGGCTGCCTGTCAGCAGGAGGGAAACTACAGATAATGAATACTGCAAGGGGCCTTTTATCTTATTGCTGGGAAGCTGAGCAAGCCTACCTACCCTGAGCCCTCCACAGCAGCTGCTCACTGTTAGCACACAAGCAACCTTCTCATCTTTGACATCCAAGTGCTGAATACAAAGGGAAAAGATGAACAATTATACCCAAAAAGGAAAGGCAAACTTTACTTTATGGGCTGGTAGATTTTCTGAGCAGCCATAGCTATAATTCTAAGAAATCACAGAATTCCACTTAAATATGTCTTTCCCAAACATTTGACTATTCGTGTTCAGTCAGTTATGGCATTCTTCAAGATCTTAGTATCTTGAATAGTTTTCTTGTGGCTGCACATCCTAAATAACTAAGAACCACGCACAGTTAACTGACAGCTTGCCCACTGCATTCCTGTCCTAGACATTTTCTCTCCTCCTACCATAGCTGCACTGAACATAATTTTTGATGAAAAACATGTTGCAAGTACACTTCAAAGTGAACTAGGTGCTCCAAAAAATACTGAAACTAACTTGCTTAATATCTTTGAACCAAAGTGTTGAATATCTAAGTTCTAATGCCTTTCTGTATTCTATGTCACATTAAATTAGCTGCCAAGAAGTACAATGCTCACCAAGGAACAAAGGCATGATGCTTCACAGTAATTTCCTGGGCAGGAAATGAAAGGCTACAGATAACACTGAGCTGTGCATCCTTGACTTTCATGGCATAGGACTCAAGTTCTTATTAACTGATGAAAGATAGCACATTGACAATATTAAAACCAAAATCTGAACTGATTCAGCTGTCCAGTGTTTGCTGACAACTGGTGAGAGAAGTTGAATCAACTTCCAAATTATTTTAACAACTTGATTTATCTATGAAAGCCTATTGTATTACTTGTATTTGCTTAAGATGGCACAAATAACATTTGTAAAAGTAAACTGCTCCACAAGAAAAGAAAGCCTGCTATACCCCACACTTCAACTACCTAGAGAGGAAAGGCGTGTTTTGCTCTGTACTAACAAGCAGAAACCCCACAGCCCTCCATTACCAACAAAATATGCCATATCCATGGACTAAGCACTAGCTCTCCCCTCTGTCTCATGTTCTTACATTAACAACCAGACAAATAGATTTTTTCTCTAAATATGATTTAATTAAAAACACTAAATCAGCTTTGACTTTTATTTTATATATGTACAATAGTTACCAAATAATGAATACACTTAATCAGTTATGTTAAATTTCACATAATGTCAAAGGACATCAGCATGGCATGGAATAAACTCACTGCCTTTTGCAGATACAAAAAAATGCATAAATGTTAATTGTGATTACTATTTTAGTGTGTGATTTGTTGGTTGGCTTTTTTATAACCTGCTTATCAATTCTCCAAATAATGTTGCCATAAAAACAGTGTAAGTGGTTAATTGATCAGTTAATATATTAACAAGTATGAAGATTAGTAAAGTTTGCAAGGTATCGATTGCAAAATTACATCGAGTGTAGGACAGAATGTATTCACATGAAAGTTAGCTTCAGTTAGAAAAGTTTTGAAAAAGAGCCCAGGTTGGAGCTGTGCATTAATTTGGTCAAACTGATTCATATGAATGAACAGTCAAGTTTATTTAGATATTGAAAATACAACTATCCTTTTTAGTATTCACAAACAATTGTGTATATAGTGTGTGTATGTGTGTAAATATATATATGTATATATAAAGTGAAGATATGTTAATGTAAAAATATACTGTTCATCCACTCCCAATTACACAAAATTCAGTATTTGGACATTAAACTGTGCAAGTATGAATGTCCATTTCAAATCTACATTCAACCAGCAACAAATACTTGGAAGTATTTTGTAAACATTTGAGATAGGGAAAATCCATTTACAAAAGAATCCTCCTTTAGCACATCAGCATCACTTCAGCTTGAAAATTTTGTACAGCAGCTTCAGCTGGCATATTGTGAATCTGCTTAAATCAAAGAGCTCACACTGTCTTAAATCAGTATGTGTGAAAGCTCAGTAAAAGCAGAAATTTCTTTCATTCTTAATCACCATCCATTTCCAGTTTACCAGCAAAAAGAAAATGCACTTGGCTACAAAAATATTAAGGAATGTTATTGAAAACAAAAGGCTATTTTGGTAGAAGAAACTACAAAAATAGTTAAGTTGAGTCATGTTGTAAAGCTTTAATGCAAAAGCATTACAGTACAGATTTTCTTTACAACTTTCTTTAAAGCTTAATCAACACCAAATTTAAATATCCATCTCTCAAGTGCTTGAACAAAATGTGCTCAGTGAAAGTCTCTCTCCAAGGGGACCAAGGGTAATTAGGCAGGTGCCAGGCCCTGGGTCTCAGCCACCTGTTGAGCGCTGTCCCTCGTCCCGTTGGCAGCAATCATAGGGGTTGAGATACTCTGATACAGTGACGGTGGACAACTCAACTCAGCTGCACTTTCATCCTCTCCAGTATCTGAATCCGGTGTTACCGAACTGTTCTCTATCCCCAGGATCTCACTGACTGTTTGAGGCAATTCCTAGAAAGGGAGCAGCAGGGGAAATGTTAAAAATCATTGTAATTAAATGCAAAAAGTTAACAGGTTAACAACAAAGTCCCCTCTGTCCATCCTGCATTCCCAGGACTCATTCATGTGAGAAATCATTCATCTGAATTTAGCTGCACTGAAAGCATCTCTCTCAGCAATACTTCCATTAGAGTTAACATTTTCTGTAGCTGCTCTTCAAGAAGACAGCAAAGGGAAAACACTCAGGAATTGATTCCTGATTAATACAATCTTCATTACAAAAGTTAAAGTCTAATCAACTATTACAATTACACTTCATGTTATTGAAATTAGTTTTATTGAATGATCCACTAGTTTTTGCCTAACAAGTCTGGCATGCTTTCAATGCAATGCACCTTTCAACTAGTTTTTGTCAAGCGCACCAAACATCAAATTTCTTGGAGTGAGGTTACCTTGTGAGAGTTGAGAAATCACAACCAAAAAGCACAATTCAACTTTCTCCCAGTGAACAGTATTACTCTATAAATTCAATTATTCTTGCTTACAGACTTCTCAAATATAGGCACTGCACAGCTACACAACACGCTTTACTGTACCCAGACATTCAGTTCTTTCACAGGTCATACATGAACACTTACACCTAACTACATACTTTTCCTGTCTATAAACATTCACAGTAGATTGATATCTTTACCTTGCAATTCATCATCTGCATAGAAATTGCTTCTGCTTTGCAGAGTATATATTCCACATCGATTTTCATAGACAGTTCATTGATATGCTAAAAATAGATTCACAAGTTATAGTGAGATAAATTATAACTTTGTTTCACCCAAAATACATTAATACTGCACTGCACTGCTAGTAAGTATCACCTTATTAACCTGCCTCTCAAGCTATGAAATGCTAGACATAGTCTATAAGCTTTGAGAAATGGCTACTCAAAGATACAGTATGGGACAGCTGCTTTTCACCAGCATCCAAGGTCTGCAAGAGGAATCCACAGTGCCTCTAAATGTGACAAACTATCTGGCCCTCCTACATACTTCCCCCTGCAGCTCACATTTTCAGAGATGACAAAGTAGATCATAGAAGATAAAGCAAAGCTTAGTATTAAATATAATAACTCATCTGAGGAGAGAACAATTTCTGATCTATTAATGATCTTATCACTAAACACAGACATCCAATAAACCATTTTGAAAGCCTGCAGGATAGACACTTAACCCTTCAGAAAATGGTATGCATCTTTCCCTCCCCCAGTACAAACCACAATCATACTGCACAATTAACTAAAAAGTTAACTAATATTTTAACTTAGTGCCCATAAGACAGCCCCATACTAGCCACTGGGAAGATAATTCTACTGCAGCCAAAACCAGCACAATAATGCATAAGAATTTGGTACCTTTAATATTTCATTAAAGCCATAGTGCTTGTCCATTATTTGCTGTTTTTCAGATTCTAGGATAGCACAACAAAGGAGAAGATGAAAATTCTGACAAGGCAATTCCGTCCACATGACCTGTTAAAATATAAAAGCCCCACATTTTAAATGCTCATATTTTTCTGCAAAAAAGAAAAGCAGTTCTTAAAATATAAGTCCTCCAGCCAAATCATTTAACTAACAATAAGCTGGTTTTGAAAGCAACTAAGTATTTGTAAAATTATTTGGAATTTTACTTTTGGCCCTTTAGAGATAACTGCAAGTCTGAGTCACCAAATGTTTATCTGCTTCTTAAGCCACTGTCCACTATATCCTACTAAACTGCTTGAGCTTGTGGTCTTGTGAATGTTGGCTCTGCCTCGCTCGTGTGAAACAGAAGTAAGTGAAGCTAACAAATTATCTGCTTAGAGTATCTGCATTAAGTGTGAATTGGCAGAAGAGTGTCATGCCCAGCAACAGCTAAAAAGGCTCTAGTGTTTATAAATAAGGTGCTAAAGTTATTCCCTTACAACTGCAGACACATCAGCTTTTGGTCCCATGGAGGACACAATTATTCCTGAGTTCACTGGGACTGAAATGGGTAACCTCAGTACTAATACCCTATTTTAGTACATTCACAAAAACCTTTAAAAAAAAGTATTTGAAAAGAACATGTATGGTGGGCAGAAAGCTGGAGAACAATTTTGCCAACAAAATCAGAAAGAAGCAAAAGTCTGCTTGCACAAATGCCCTGACAGATAAATGGATTTAAAACAATGGATTTACTCTCAAAAAAGGCAGGCAAGAAATCAGACTACTGAAAATTTTTTACTTCATTAGAAAAAAATTGTTTTCATCATTATTGATGGAATAAAGCCTTACAGCTGAGCAAGAGCTTATACTTGAACTTTCATTACTAGTACATGTAACCTGTAAACTGAGTTGCATAAATCCCAAAGATACCCAAAGAAAGTTCACCCAAAATAGAGTGCAATTAAACTTGAATCTTTCAATTAAGATCCAGTTCATAAATTAAATTTTGCATCTTTATCAGACAACCAATATTCTGTTAAAGCATTCTCTCACTCCAGTAGAAAGACTGGAATGCAAGTAAGCTGATAAAAAATAACAATTGAATGAAAATGCCTGTAATCTACCAATCACAGTCTGCCTACACAGTTGTGCACTGATTTGCTTTAACATCAAGTTGCTGCCAAAAAAAATCCATACAGTTTGCTACCGTTTCTGATAAACCTTTCCAAGTCTGGAGCAGAGCATGCACTGAAGGTTATGTATGTAAATGTGTAACAGCAGCATCACAACATGCTGCAAGGATGGAAGAAAAAGCGGCATTTAAACTTAAACTATAAGTAGGAAACTAAAACTATAAAAATAAGGAGCAGTAACTTTTTTTCTTTCTGATACAGCTACACAAATAAAGCTCGTTTGTCCCAGCACTACCTCAGCAGCCATGAATATTTGTAACCAAGGTATGTAAAGTAACTTATTACCAACTCATACTGGCTTTATGTAACGGACTGATACTAGAATAACACTAAAGCTAGATATGAATTAGTTGTAATTTTGTTACAAAATCTTTCTTCTGGGTTCCTTCTAAACCACCCACTGTGCAAACAAAAGATGAAGAACTGGCTGGAATTACCAGGTGATATTGCCTGTCTCTCCAGTGTCAAGGAGGGACTGAACTACTTTCAGTTTTGGGGCAGCTAGGAAGTGGGTCAATAGGCTATCTGGGTTGTGTTTAAGAGGCTCTACTAAAATGTGCTAAAGTTAACCCAGAGCAGTTTAACCCACACACAAAAGCCATTGCATGTAACAGGAAATAACTGCACTCACATAACATGTCTCAGCTTATCCACACATGGTGGAATGTCACCTCTCTATCACACACAACTCTGTCACACAGCAATGAAACAATCACATTTTCTACCACAATGGTTATGGCTCTTACTCAGGAAGTGCAAAGGCTGGGAGTTAGCCTCTACTCCAGATTATAAGAACCAATATCTCTCATTTCCAAGGTGAATGGAGATGGGAGAAACCAGACAAGTGAAGAATCTTTTGATTCCTTTTTTTTGTGATAAAACACTACAAATCATGAAGCCAGTGGGAACAGGGAAAAAGTGTCTGATGCTTACTAAGTGGTTCATACGAGTCACAGGACAGAAACAGAGATTCAGAAATATCCTGAAATTAACAGATTAGACAGAAAAAGTCCCAGAATTCCTGGAACCTTGGACTAGAATTTCAGATGGTACCTCTCCTTCATCCCATCCTACGCTCTGCAAGAGTATGTTATAGGGTAATGTTGCCTTCAAATGGATTTCCTCAATTCATGTGCTACTACAAAACTGAACATGAGGTTTGCTCAGCCAAATACCCAGAAAAGTAGTTAATTTCTCTATAAAGGGAAAAGGCCTCCTCTGCCTATAGCTTGCCTTTGTAAATCCCACATACTTCACTGATACCAGTGGAGCTGCATGGCTATGCACTGGAGAAAAAACAACCCACTGTAAGATGGACTGATCAAAGGTGACTCTAGCCTGCACATAAAAACATTAACATAATGCCTGAATTACTTTGTTTTAAAAAGGAAAACAAGATATTCCCTTTCCCATTCCCTATCTCCTAGCAAGGAAATTGAATACTTGTAGTAAACTTACATTATGATGTGCTATAAGAAACCTACAAGACTATCATATATCAAAAAGTTTCCACCATCTTTCTAAGAGAGGAAAAAAAATACTTGAGAGAGAAATATAGTGTGTTTCTTTCCTGTATGTACACATATATATATGCCTTAAAGTAGAGGTGATAAAAACATGCTAGCCAGGGACTATAAACTATAAATAAAAATACTGTTGTCATCTACTTAAAAAGAAAAATTAGTCTTTAAAAAATACTGAGAAAACAGCACAATACTGAGGGGAAGAGATGAGTGCATCTCCCCTCCCAAATCATTATCATTTATACCTTTGAATAAGAGAATTCTTATAGCTTTTTACATATTGGTTTCCTTATTTATGGATGTTATCCATAAACTTTTTTGTCCTCTGGTTGAAATACCACCTCAATACTCTATGCTAGTGAATTCCACCAACTGATGATAAAAAGCTAAAAAGATTTACTTTAGACAGTTTAAATACTGGTCCTCCTCTTTATGTGACTCCTTTTTCATTAGTGGAAAAAGTGAATAAAAGTATCAACATTATTTTTCATCACACCAGAAACAACATTATTTTTCATTATAGTACAAACTTTATGCATCTCAGCCCTGTTCTTTTCATTACCCCTCTGTTCCTCAGCACATATGCTGTTATGTCCTATAAAATACTCCCTCCATTCATCTGAACGTTTATTCTGTTCTTCTGAGTTCTCAGTGAATATTGTGCCCACATTTTCAACAATAAACCTGAACTGTTGACAGACTTCTCAATTTTCCCAGAACGAAAAATTAAATATAAAATATTGGTAAATCTTAATTATTTCATCTGATCCCAAGATCACCTAAATCAAAAAAACATCTCATTAACCCAGAAAGTTCAGAACTTCAACATTTTGATTTACATAATGTTGTGTGGCATCACAAGGCCTTATCATCAAGATTAACAATCTTCTGACATCATCCTCTTCATGGCTTTGGCTAACACAAACTACCCTGACAGTGCTTCATTCAACCTAATCTACAAAGAATCACCAATACCACGAATTAATCAAACAAATGCTCTTTCTTTTATCATGAGTTGTTTTCCATTAACAGTTAACTGCTACCCTCCACTTACTACTTTCACTTAAGAGTATCAGTTGAAGGCTCCTGTCCTAGAATTTTTTACAGCCAATTTATCCAAACCAGCTCTAATAAGTATTTTTTCATGAATTTCACAAGTTGTTCTTTAGGCTAAAAAGACAAGAAATGCTCACTTGTCCTCAGGTCATTGTACAAAATCCTTTTTTTTTTTAAAATTTATCAGAGTATTAAACATTTTGCAAAATGATCCATGCTTTTTGTTCTAAAGTCCAAAAACTGCTGGAGTTTGTATGATGAAATATTTCCTTACCTCCCAGAGTCGAAGAATATCTTGAAAACTAAATTCCCTTTTAAATCTGATAAGAAGCCACCGGAAGCAAAAATAAAGGTAGCCTGAGTCTTGAGATTCTAGGAATAAGAATGTGACATTTCAGAAGCATCAAATTTGGTTCAGACAACAGGTGAAAAAAAAAACCCTACACTTTACAGGTACATGCTTACACCACTAACTTTTAAGATGGTGGGACCTTTTTAGAATCAAGATATTTGTAAGAGTACAGCATATTTTTAAAATTGGTAACAGGATGACCCTGTCTTTTCAATAAGCATGGAGTAATTACTTAAAAATTTTAGGCATTATAAAGTTACAAGTCCTATATTCACATAGTATTGGAATTATATTTACACTTGTGAGGAAATATAGAATGCAGGAAGCTGTTTCAGTTACTGTGCATAAATAATACACCTACCTAAATAACTGCAAAATCCACTGTCTAGTAAACGAAGCAAGTGACTCAGCTGAATAAGTTGTGTCTTCATACCCTGCATCTGTTCTTCAAAATTCTGATGCTGTATGGAATAAAACATTAGCACTGTCACTTTTATTAACTCAATTTTGAGATTTGCAGCTATTTTAAAAGAAGTTTTGTTATTTCAACAGTGGTTCTCTCCCTTTAGGTATTTAATATATAGGCATTTAACTGTACTTCTGTCTAATGAAATGTCTGCCTTTTACTGAGAAGTTTAACTGAAGCACTGAACTGTATTTCTTTGCTAACATTTTCGTATGCAGTAAATGACAGTTTAAATCTGATTAAGCTCTGTACTTCCCAGCAGCATGACTGCACTCAAACAAAAAAATATTGTCTTTTACTTTCCTATCTGTCACACAGTCTTTTGCCACATGCACAACTCATAAAAGCTTCAGTTTGTGGGAAGTCTAAACTGCATTTAACAAAACCCAAAAGGCAGGTATATAATGAAATCATTATTGTGAACAAAATCATGCTTGAGGACTCCTGATAAATACAAATTTGTCTGTGATGGTAACTCTGGAATTCTTAAGGAGCCAAATATGCCTGTACTGTACAACAATACTATTGCAAACCCACCACAACATCAATCAACAAAAGCAATTGACTTCAAACATAAAATGACTGCTTTATAAGAATTCAAAAAACCCAGTGAACTTTATAAAGTAAAATTAACCCCAAATACTATCTGTAGCTTATCTGTTTATGTGAGCTAAAAAAAGCCTTATTTTACCATTTGATCCATGTATGATACAAAGCACCAAAAGGCATCTACTTCATTCTCCATAACATACAAGACAGGTGACAGCAAGTCGCTCATCCCCTGCACATAACCTTGATGGAGAAAAACCAGAGGGGGGAAAAAGCAAAAAGAAATTTCAACTCAGCAGTTAAACAGTAATTTTTCAAGTGTGATGAATGACTGAGTGAAACAAATACTAGCACATGCAGATACTATAATTCTCCAATTCAACCAGTAAAGATAAATTTGTATTAATAGGCACCAACATCCTGTAGATCTGATAAGATTTACAAGCCATTTCTGCCAAACTAAAGAGAACATAAAGCAAACACATTGTTCCAGTAGCTGTTAAAAGATGTACAAACTGAGTTTGTACACAACTTATTTTTAGTAAAAATGCTCCTATTTAGAATTCAGGAGCATATATAGATATTTTTAAGATTAAGTCTCTACCTTGCACTATCACAAATACAAACTTGTATATAATTTCCTTTCTATTTGTACTTGATTACTTTCTTCTACACATTTAAAAATTCTGAGTATCTTTGCACTGCCCCACTCACTCCCTTAATGAAGATTTTCTACTCAAATTCAATAAATTCATTTAAAGAGATATTGAGTTGCAATTCCAGAAAAACATAATGCAACAGTCCTTATGAAGACAATTTGCATTTTACACTTCTTTTTTTTCTGTCACTGAATATGCTTTAAGATTCCTTAATTTAAGGAAGTTGGGACTGTTCTGCTTGGACAGTACTTTAAATACACCCAAGCCTAAGACCATCTGTGTAACCAAGCAGACAACAATAAAGAATTTAGCTTATCAAAGTGAGAATTAATAGTAATTAATTAGTAAAGTATTGCTTGCAAGAAGCACAAAAGCAACACATGTCTAGATCTGATTCAAGGACGTCCTTTTATGTTTTGTGCCTAGAACTGGTGAATAAAGTTCATACCACCTAAGAAATACTCACACGATTTCAAGAAAAGCTTTCATTTAACTGGAGAACGAAATGCCCACTAAAGCATATCATTTTTACAAACAGCTATACAATTTTAGTTGTATAAAAAAAGTTTTTCAAGTTTTTAGGTTTTAAATGGTTCTTCCAGCTTTCTTGTTTGTAATTGACAGTCCGCTTAAGCAGAGCATAATGATTTCTACAGGTAATTTTTCCCCTTCTTCCCAACTCTTCCAAATACCAATGATGCTAGTGTCAGCTTATCTATTGCCCAATTGTTGCTGACCTCCCTTAATAAGAGAACACAATTAATGTGTGTATCTATCATCAATGATTGGTTCAACATAACATTTCTCAGTTGGCTGACTTTATTTCATAATGATGTAATTGTAACTCTGTAACTGAAAAGAGGTTTAGAGTCAGTAACTGAAAATATGGAGCAGCTGTGAGAAGAAAAATAAAATAAGTAATAGCAAACAGGTAAATAATTAAAAGGTCAAAAGAAAAAAGTTTTGTTCCCCACATATTAAATACTACAGCTAACTAAAAATAAATGCAGAGAAAATTCTGTCTAAGACAGTTTAAAAGTCCATTTAATAATAAAGCGAATTTCATTAATGCAGACTTAAGGAATTAATTCAGAAAAATATTCTATTAACAGCTGTTCTGTCCCCTCCCTCATATGGCAGCTTGTGGCATTATTCAGACCCCTCTAAAGCTGCTGTCAAAAGATTAAGAGCAGCACTGCACCAATGTGTTGAAGCCTTGGACAGTTACTATGTCAAATTTACTGTATTTCCATTATTCCTGCTTGTTTATAAAACAAAAGACTTATGCAGCATGCACATTTAAGCCATCTCAACCATGTTTTTAACAGAGTGGGTGGTGAATCTGGTTTACGGTCACCTATAATGTCACTGTGCATTAATGACTGTTGAAATGTGGAAAGAGATGAAACAGAGCTACATGTTTTAACTATCAGTTTCAGTTTTCTCTTATTTCAAGCCAAAGATCAAGACTCTCTTTCAGAGAGAATGAAAACTGACAAGAACTATAGCCCTGCAGCATGTTTACTACAGGTTAAAGATTTAATCTTACTTTTTGTTTTCAAAATCTGGCACAAAGTGGGCTTTTAGAATCCCAAAACTTTTCTGATACAGAATACGCAAAAAAAACTCCAAAGTATACAACAGCCAAATGTCATGCCAGGGGTGAAGGGGGAACCAACTGCAAGTATCTTTTCCCTTCCTCCCAAGACAATTAACAAGAAAACAAGACTTAGCCATCACATTAACAGTGCAATTAAAGAAAGATGTTATATGCTCTTCTCTCTGCAGCAGATGCATGCACTAAAATGTAATTTTTGACAGATTGCTAAGTGCACTTCTCAAGAACCAGCTTTTAACATATTCACAAGAACACCATGTTTACAAACAGCTGGTTCAGCACACTGAGCTTTAATTACAGCAGTGGCAGCTGGCTTATCATTTTTATGATATTATCAGTCTTAAAAACATATATAACACTCAAGCTGCAAAGACCCAAACCCATTTAAAACTCTGAAAAGCAAGACTGCTTCAATTCTTTTTAAAAAGTTAAGTCACAAAAACCTAAACCACAAAAACCTAAACCACAAAAACCCCAAAAACAACAAAAGAGCCCCACAACAGTAGGTCTGTAGTGAAGACAAACTACCACTTAATTTCCAATCCCACCACAATTGATGAGTTCAGATGCCTAAGACGGACACCAAATTGAAAAGAGAAAGAAAAACTGAACAAAGTTATCTACATTATTGAACACTACAAACTATTAAATCTTTTCTAAAACATGTACAAAAAGCACTGCAATCAATACAAGTTCAATTCTATTAACAGGACTTTGCATAAGCAAAGCTGCATATCAGAAGCCAAGAAGGCTTTTACATTCAGAGGGACACAACTTACCTAAGTCAAAGTCATACATGCAATAGGTCATCAAAATATCATGAAGTAAAATCAGTCCTGGATTATCTTCACCTTCATAGAACTTATTTGTTCGATCTGTCCTGTTAACATCTTTTTCTAAGAAAACAGTCCAGATTTAAAAACGCTTTCAAAACCAGTTGTACAAAGACAGTATCAAATTAATTCAGAATATCTAAGCTGATGATTTCTTCCTCAAACACTGTTGCAAAGCTTTGAAGTGTTTAGGCATAACTGAATGTCATTTCAAATAAAGAATGTTTTAAAATAAATAAAATCCTTCCTATCTCCAATGAAAGTATTTGCTTACAAACACATTTTAAAGCTTTCTGCCTCTTCTTTGATAATACATTTTATGGAAAAAATCCTGATTATAATTCAGCAAAAATGTTTTTGATTTAAGAGGATTAAAAACAATTTTATGTGAGCTAACTCTACAATGCCATTTATGAATACTGATGCGACACAGCATAATCCATAGCTGGAAAGTTCCCACATGACCATCTCAAAGACACTGTGACAGTTCATAACAGCATTTTATAAATACTGTGTAACAAGCTCCTGTAACTCAGAGCAGATGAAACTGCCTCTTTCATCAGGTAGTTTTGATGTCTGAAACACACCAAGCACACAGCATATTCCATAATAAGGTGACATTCAAGACCAATATATTTCGAAATTTTGCAAAATTTTTGAATGCAATTTGATAAAAGGAGTATTTTGTAGATTTGAATCCATTTTACTACATAACTCTAATACTGCCACATACATTTCAAATGCTTAAAAATTAAAATAATTGTCTCAACAGAAACAAACACCTGGCCTTTTTTAAACTCAGAATATATTTTTTTCTGTTATCATTCTCTAAAAATATAGTTTATTAGACTACCAAGAAAAAGACTACTTTGACCCTTTCAGCTTGCTTGTTGAATAACTGCCTGAAATAAGTTTAGTCTTTCTCTCAGAATAACAAAGAAATCTTGGCCTGACTCCTGAAAAAATATTTAGTAATCCACAACACTGGTGCCCAAATCTCACTACCAAATGAAATGAGAATACAAACTGCTAATACTCAGCATAATTTGATGAAATTTTTAGAAGTAGGTGTAAAACCCCAGAAATGAGAATCCACATACACAAATCCCTATAAGAAATTATAAAATATGAACAGACACATTTTCACATTCTTATTGTATGTCATTATTTTAACATTTCCAGCAGAAACACATTATGATATAACACAAAATGAAGAGTCTTTTGTTATTGAGTAAAGGAAGTTTAAAAATCCAGCCAAAAATCAGTTTGTAACACTAACACGTAAAGCTCTGAGTCACTCTACTTGAGAAAGTTTTAATATTAAGTATATAACCAAGTTTAGACACCTCTGAAAAGAGTAACATTTCATTTTTAGTGCCTCTTCATGCAGGCTCTTCAATTTCACATAAGCTTTTAAAAGTATGTGTGCATTTAGGTATGTGTCTAAACATGAATTTACCTATAAGACTCCGGTAATCTCTTAATCTTGAGTTTCGCTTTTCCTGTTCCTCACTGACAGATTTCCACTGCAGTTTCATCCTGAAATATTCATCCCTGAAGAAGAATGACAATTTTGAAACCAAACTTCCACATTTCCCTTTTTTCAATTTAAGCATTCATTCATTCCATGTATTCTTTGAGATAAATGGAATAACAACACCCTGTTTATGTAATGTTTTTAGTAAAACAATTTTTAAGAAAATGTCACAGGTTCTTGCATTCAACAGTTTTAGCAGCTGTCTTTCAAAGGGCTTTCTACATCACTATGTCTTAAAAAAGATGCACCTTTAAAATTTCTTTTGTAAGAAAAAAGTCACTGTACTCACGTTTTCCTTTTTTGCAGATTTGCTCTCTCTTCTTTAGTGCTATTCCAAGGAAAATATCCCAAAAGAAATTTCCATGCCTCTTTTCTTAAAGTATGGCAGAGACCCTAAGGAAAAATGGGTATGATGCATCAACAAAACTATTATCACACTGTGAGGAAACATTCCTAGATTGATATAACACTTCCCAAAGTAGCAACTTCAAGTTGGTTTCTTTTTACATTGTAGCCAAGTCTCATGTGCTACCTAGGTCTCACACTGGGAGGAAGCAGGAGGAAAAGAGAATGACTTAGCAGAATACTGTGGAAGCACTGGATCCACACTTAGGTAAGAAAAGAAACTTTAGAAAATAATTTTCTTCCTATATTTTTGCTTCACTGCTAAAAATAAAGAACTTACAAGGCATCACAAACTTTAAGAAGTAAAAAAAGTACCTTTAAAAATGTATAAAAATATAATGCTGGTTCTGGTTACAGTTGCCAAATTTCTGGTCTTGCCATAAAGTGACCTTGAGGACTAGTCTTCCATTTATTTCTTTTTTTTAAACAAATATTTTCATCTCACAAGACATAGCCAACCTTCAATTAATCTTTCAGTCAAAAATACTAGTATCCATTCAAGAAACCTGCTTATCAAAAATCTTCCCAAGTAATGCTCAACATTTTTAGATGACAAAATATATGGAGCTGAATCATATCCTGCTCTCATCAAGAGTTTCTTGTAACTCCTGTAGTACAGTCATAAGAATAAGGAACTTTTGCTATCAGAGTCCCCACTTTGGGGAATCTTGAGTCATAAATAAAATTGAGCACTCAGTCCCCTGGTAATGGGCAGAGATTGACAGGAAAGTAGGCTACAGAAGAAAAGGTTTGTAGTCATTTTCATGATTGTGGAAGGGTCCTTAACTGAGCACATCAGGCACAAAAACATTAAGGAACAGTGCTATCATTCCCTACTTCTGCTTGCATCAAGAAACCTGCATCAGCAGGCACAAAATGAATGCATGAAGGGAGCTGCATTCCCACCAAAACATAGAAATACTGAAGTAACATTAGGTAGAAAAGCTACAGAACACAATTAGTTTTCAAAATTTCCATCACTAAGACTAAATTCACATTCATATTGCAAAACCCCTCAGTTCAATTAAAAATACCAGCAAAAGTGTTTAGCACTGCTCTGCTAGACAGGGTCAAATCCCAGCAAACAGCTGGGCAAAACCAGAAGCTTCTGCTAGAGATGGATAGGAAAAAACATTGTAAGAGAAAAGAATAAACCAAATATCCTAACACTGAAATACTGGTCTTTTCCTGAAAGTCACTTTCATTTGTTTTGTCACTTAAGCTTCTGTATTTCCAACTCATTTCCTTTAGTCAGCCACAACAAGATCTCTCTCCTTTTAGAGCACTTCATATAGCACTTCAGCAAGACTGCTGAGGGATTTGACTGGCATGAAACCATGCTTTATGAAGTCTCCCAATAAAGACAGTCTGGGTCATGCTCAAAGTTCTGCATGAAACATTACAAGTTAATGAAAACAGCATATCCACAGTTTGGGAAGGAAAGAAAAAGCCAGAATCAAGCCATAGGTCTTGCTGAATTTAGAAAAACTATTTACCCCTTTGAATATCAATCGTTTTATGTAGTCAACATCTAAAATTCTTCCTTCAGAGTCCATATTCTTAGCCCATTCTTCAGCTGACACAGGCTCTCTTCTACTAACTTCAGGCTGTTTCCCTAGGTCGATCTGAAACACACACAAATGCCTTATATGAATCCCAATGAAGTGCTTCAGTAGTTGCAAACAACTGCACAAATGGTACTAAGCCTGCCAGTTTCTAATAGTCAGTGCAATTACATTTCCACATGCACATACCTCAGCAGCTCTAAGGATCTAAGGCTGCACCCATGTGAGCAAGTCAAGTGGGCCAACACAAGCAGATCTTTAGAGTAAGACACTCAGTGCTGAGGACCTGACTATACATGTTAATATTTCAGATTTTGGAGGATGTATGTGTGTTTTAAACAACCTTCTAATTCCACAAACACCTCTGAGCTAGCATCCTATGAATTAATGCAACACAGCAAACAAGGACAATTGTGAGCTTCACCTCAAAAACACATTCCTGATACACGAGTGCATCTTACAAGAGAACTGACCACCAGCTTGGGTTTAGAGATACTATCCCTACATAGACTGTACAATGTGACTGGAAAGATCAGTTTTGGTACACAGCCTCTTAAAAATACCAAGTATGTATGAACTTTCAGAATTTATAACACCCATGAAAAGTTTCAGTTTGTACTTAGTCTCAGTTCAGAAATTCCATGTACAGGAGAATTCAGCAGAAAGCAAATTGTTACTTTCTAAAAACATTTGTATGATAGCAACGCCCAAATCAATTTGTATTTCAACTCTTTATAAGTCCAAGGCATTTGTCAGATTAAGACATATAGGTCAATGTCAATTTCTATATATAGCATTGGTTACACTTTTTCTCATTGACAAATTAATTAAGTGCTAGGCAGCAACTTCTTAGAATTATATTGTTCATGCAGCTACTGCTGAGATATTAACACTAGCTTGAACTCAAAAAATCCCCCATATAAAACAGTTTAATATTTTAAAAATATGTAAGCTTCTCAAATAATAATCACAAGCATTTAAAAATAAGCCTTTTCCATATATCTGTAAAAGACTCCAACAGGTGTCCACAGTGATTCATGATCCAATTATAAGTTCATTCTAGCTTTC
The DNA here is from genome assembly GCF_028551555.1 of Melozone crissalis. Taxonomy (NCBI): domain Eukaryota; kingdom Metazoa; phylum Chordata; class Aves; order Passeriformes; family Passerellidae; genus Melozone; species Melozone crissalis. The sequence goes on along the minus strand of NW_026535782.1, from coordinate 27,856,537 downwards.
ATTCAAATCATGCATATATCTGTAATTTAAACACCCTAGACATTAATCATCCAATTAAATAGTTTTTTTAATCTCAAAAGAAACTGAGATGTTAGGAGCGATTAGCCAAGACAGTTGGTTATTAGCCTGCATGCTCCAATTTTACTTAACGGAGCTCTAATTGACCTCAGAGGAAACACTGAACATAAAATCAGTCACCTTTTAAGGTAGTGCCTCTAACATAACTATAGTCACCATTTCATTAATTACAAACTTCCCTTCAAAGAAAACTCGCATTTGCAGGCATAAAAATGAAATATTCAAAAGTAACCGATGATGATCTTAACTCCTGAGAATAAATGGTAATATGCCGCAATTGCATAAACAGTATAACTCATCACGCTTCAAGTCCTACCATTCTTCTGAAGGAGCACATAAAAACAAACAGCGCATCCATATCATTAATTTATAGACTCACTCGTGTAATGACTTCAAATCCTGGCTCTTCCTGCTGATTTATCTTCAGCCCTGGAATGGTGTCATTGAAAAAGTCTGCCATTTCTGACGGTGGTCGCCTCTGATTTGACTGATCGCTTGAACGTAAAGTACCAACAATATAGTTTGTGACTTTGGAAAATTTTCCCATTGTTACTACATATGGATCTTTCTTCCATTTCTGTTATAACATGGAAAACAAGAAAAACACAAATATCTGTGTTTATAATATATTTGTTTTATATATATACATACACTTGTAATTTTTGTACTCAAAGGAAAACATCAGGAAAGGTACTGTAGATCTCAAAATTATTTAAGTTTCATGTATTGGTAGTAATACAGAACAGTCATCACACGATCAAAAAACACATCTTAAGTATGAAGATAATACTGCTAATTGATTTGAAAGATTGGATTGCAGTGTTCTCAGTAAGCCTGACCTACACATAGAAGTGGATCAGATCCACTGTTTGCTGTCAGTGATTCATGGCACAAAAGAGAAACCTTACACCCAGTTTCCCTACCCTCACAGTAAAAACAGTCTGAACAATCATGTACTCTGCTAGGAATTTCACACAAATTTTTATTTGACAACTAAATCCAGAAACTAACGCAATTAATTAATGAAGAATTTCTTTAAATCAACACATCAGTGGATCAACCCTCTGGCCTCATTTTAGTCACCCAAGTTTTGCTCCTGACTTTCACAAGTCCATAAGCGCCACCAAATGATAAGCCATTGTAGGATTAAAAACCCCATATTTTTAGCCAACACTGTCCTCTTTGCTGCTGTATTTCCATTATCTCTTCAAAAGCCTCAGAAAATATCAATGAAAAGAATACTTAGTCAAGGAAAACTTAGAAAATTATCATTAATATGTTGTGATAACCCCTAAAGTATTTCCTTTCCCCACTAATACTAAGGCAAATGTCTGAATCACAGAGAACATGAACTTGAATAGGTTTGAAATAACACCACAGGAAAGTTAATAAGTTATTACATCACAGAAAACATACAATTAAGTATACTTTCTACAGTAAGCATTTAGTTTAGGATATAGTTAATGCTTCTACAATGGCATTAAATCATTACTCAGCAAATGTTCCTGCGACATGGAAGGGTGCATTTTTTCAATATATGTCTTCAGAATAAAAAATTTGAAGATAATACATACTTGTAATAAGCCATATGATGGTTCATCAAAGAGATTTTCAAAAGACTGAGACAGTGACTTCTGAGTCTTCACAAGAAGAACCCGTTCATCATGTGGAGATCTGCAATAAAATTAAAAAAGGGTGTCTGGGTGCAAATGTTTTTTCTGTTAAGTCCTCAGAACATTTACTGGTTTTATGAAGTGACATTTCAGGTTTTGTGCAAAAAATAAAAGATTTCATGCAAGACCATTTATATGATGCAAGATCAGTCCTTAACACGAGGTAGACAACTAATGGTACATAAAACAAAACCTTCATGTTTCAAAAGATTGTGTTATTTTCATATTAATTCTGAATTGTACTATTTCATTCCCTGAAAAATGAAGCTTTAGAAAACTTTTTGAGAAATTATTCTGGAAGATAACTCCATTTACATGTATGTAAGTGACAAAATTCTCTTCAGTACATTTTTCTAGTTTTGACAATGGACAAAAAAATGTGACACAGGAAATGTAGTGAGACACAGCCAGCCTCAACACAATATATGCTGAAACTCCCTTAACATAATAGAGGAAATGAAAAGAGCCTATGTCACCCATACAGTTAAGGAATTCTTTCTACCAGTTAGTAAATCTTACATTATGGCACCCTGTAAAACATTACATTAAGGAATACAAACTGCTTTTCAATGTATGAAAGCACATCGACAAATTTCTAACCAATAGTACTACAAGAGATCCTGTCAGAATAATTCTAAGATTCATACTGATAGGAGCTTAAATGACACCAGAGCCATTGTACTGCAAAACAGAACCATCTCAGTACAGCCCTGCAAATATATTTCTGTGTAGACTCCAGAAGCTTAATGAATACAAACCTGACTTGGTCTAACTCACTGTATTTGTACACTCCTGCTCAACACATTTGCTACTCAATAGGGTTCCACAGGCAGATGAAAATAGTGACAACAAAGGCACTGAAACCATGCTGCTCCCAGTAATGAATCTGTTCTTTTGCTCTAACACCTACCCCCCCTGCAACATCCCATTTTGCCCCCTTCTTCAGCACAGGCACCCCATTACTTCCTTAAGCAGCTGCTGAATCACCAATTTACTGCTCAGTAGGTGACAGAAGAGAGAAGAGCTCAGAAAGCAGGCTGACATTCAAGCCTCAGTTTGTATCCAGGCAAGAGAAAGCCAAGCACTTTGCCATCTGACCCTAATCCATTGCACAGACTTACATTTATAAAATACCTCTCTATTGCTCTGTCACGAAGTTTAAATCCACTATTTCTAGTTTTTGAAAGAAAAATTACTTTTCTTTTTATTAGCACCTGCATCATCTGCCATGTTATTAAAGTCAAAGATAAGAACTTTAATAAGCCTTATCTCTTTCCCATTCCAACAGGACAGGACACTGTAAACACTGACGGATATGAAATGCAACAAGAGATCTTCTTTTGAGACAGCCAGACATCACAGTCATAGTTCTGAGGCACCAACAGTTAATGAAGCTCAACTGGCTTTTTCTAAAGAGCAGCACAGGGGCAAAGGCTGAGTCATGTATTATGTTTCTCTTAACTAAAAGAATTAAAACTTTGTACCACACCTCCCTTTTAATTAAACACACTTTCTGGACAGTCAGGGGGACTGATATGTAATTTTTGAACATTACCTGATGTGCATCAACACATTAGGTAATGTTCAAAAATTTGTGAGCTACACATTTTCTGAAACTTCCTCATAGTCCTGTGACTTAGAACGTGTCATCTGTGCACATGATATTTTCTCACTATTAGACTAGTGCAATTAAACTAGAAGGCACCTAATCCTAAGGACAACAAATTACAACTACTTTGTATAACTTTAGCTGCTTCATGCTGATTTCAGCAATGATGTGGTATTTATAAAGAATGGTGTTAGAGAAGAACAAAATCTTTTGAGGTAATAGGAACATAAAAAAATGCCAATAATATAAAGATAATATATACATAAGATAAAATTTCTGCCTTAATATCAATATCAATATCCCATGTTTATGAAATACAAGTTGTGATAACAAGTAATTACACTGACAAATATTTGCTTGTGGCATCCAGACAGCTGAGTAAACATCTTTTACTAAATGAGGTTGTGAGCTGAGATACATTATGTACTAAAGAATGAATAATCATTAGGAAACAACAAAAACATACAGATTGACTCTGTCATTTCCATAACTTGGATGGCCTATTTGTTCTTTTCTCTTTCCTTAGAAAAAAATAATGGTCATAATTCAAGACCAAGGAACAGAAGAGAATTTGGTGACAGAAGACACCTTAACTGAATAAGAAAACTAAAACTTGAAATTCCTGCTCAGGTCAATGCTTAAGGCCATCCAAACTGAATTTCTGTAGCTATCATTGCTTTTTACTTTAAAGTTCCTGAAGTATCTGCTCTTGCATTCGTTAATGCTTACAACTGTTCAAGGTGGCAATACAATACAGCAATATAGCTCACCCTCCAAGCTTGAACATCACCTCAAGTTTTGATGTTTTATCCTAGAAATCAGTTAGAAAATTTCAAATATGTTGCTGCAGTCCATAGGTAACAGATTACATAGATCTGATATAAAGCTTTCTGTAACTCACCATAGAACACAGTCTTTTTCCAGAGTTTGCTACATCAGTTGCTCCTAAAACCTGCTCCAGCTTACCAGCAGCTAGTCAGAAGGTATCCACAAATAACTAAACACAGTATGCTCAAAAAGGAACAGTTTCTTTGGGGAAAAAGGAAGAGAGGGGGATGGCAGGACAACAATGTTTCCCTATTCCTGCAGAGGCTGGGAAATTATGAAACTAAATGAGGATGTTTAAGGAAGGGAACCTAGAGAAAAAAAACCCTCAGGATTTAAGATGAAGTTTTGATTCAGGATTTTCTTATCTATAGTTTTACAGAGAATATTCCTATTTACAAGTTCATCTTGTCCCCCTGCTAGCCCTTCCTTTGCTCTTCCTGACTTTTCCCTTTACAAAGCTCACATACAATGCTACAGCCAGTGGCATTCCACCAACTGGACACACTGACCATGCTACCTTCTCCAAGCAGGTGAAAATTTCTGATTATCACAAAGCCTCTCACAAATCAATTCCATAAATATACAACCACTCTTGTCCTACTGACTTGCTCTCCAGTAAAATTTTCCTTAGTATTACTCAGCATCAGCCTGCTCTAGTTGTTGAAGGCATCTCTGGCCCCAGTGATGCTACTAATGTAAGAAGAGCCCTCTGTAAGAATTCCTACAGCCATTTCACTATCCACCTTCAAATCTGTCATCACACTATTATGCTGCAAGTGACAACAGCAAAACACTTTTGAAAACAGATTACATGCTACACTAATATTACAGCTGTTATAGGTATCATGTTATATCACTTTTTTTTCTTCATATTCTATCTAACCTTATTTACCTGTTGGCTTCTTCAACTATATTTATGCCTACATGGTGAGTGCAGAAAATTTTATTTTATTCTACACTCATGCATGCTGATCAAAAAGGCTATCCAAGTAAAAACCTTGGGAGGTAGCACAATATAACTACACAACAACACCAAATTATTTAACAGAATGATAGGATCTTAACTATATTTACACTCAGATAGTGGATTTGTGTGGTAAAGATCAAGAGTGAAAAGTGAAACACTGACCAGGCAAGAAATTACAAGGGAATAGAACTGTGGGGGAAAACATTTATATACTAATTGATTTAGCTGACAGTACTGTAAGTTACCTTGCACACTCACATAAAAACTCATGCATATTTTGCACAAAGGAGAGCATCTCAAATTGTAACACAAATTATCCCATTTTATAGGAGTAGCTCATGAAGGATTTAACTTTTAACACTGCATGTTCGTAACAAGCTTCTGCATCCACTAGAGGGAGCAACTGAGGCATTTGGAGCTGGTAACACTTCAGATTCTAAAATACTTTATAAATCAATCCAATAATTTTTAAACTTCAGCTTACATCCCAAATGCATATGTGAAACCACAGTTTCAGTCACCTTGAAAACTATTTCTACTAATAAAAAAAGGAATGGAATAACAATCAGGAAGTATTACTCTGAAATTCATTATGTGGTTTAAGTAAACCAATAATCTGTATTTTACAGAACTAAGAGTTGTCTGATACTTACTCATTCAGTGCAACATGCTTTTCAAGACATTTAATCAATGATTTGCTATCTCCATGATGAAAGTGAAGAGCTGGAAGTTTCACATCATCCTTCAGACAGAACACCAAATAAGACCATCCCATGCCTTCTTTGTTTTGTTTGATTGATTTCAGATCTGTCAAACTGAACAGGAACGACCACTTGCTTTCTCTGTTTGCATGAGTTGTAGCATCTTAAAAACAAAATTAGCACATTATTTCAGTTTGACTTTCAGTGTTAGCAACTATAAATACATCATATCTGTCACTGTTCCTAAAAAAACAAACTCAAAACATAAACACCAGCATTGGTTCTAATAATAAAACACACACTGTAACTACTATTTCTGCATTTTCCTTTGAGTCTCCTTGTCTTCTATGGACTGGTAAAACAATCAACAAGTCCATCAGGCTACTCCCCTAAAACTGTACCTACAGTTTATAGAAAAAGGTTTTTCACCCAGAGGATGGCTGGGCACCGGAACAGGCTCCCAGGGAAGCTAAATGTTTAAGTTTAAGCATTAAACTTAACCAGAGTTCAAGAAGCATTTTTGACAATACTCTCAGGTACATGGTGGGATTCTTGGGGTTGGCCTGTGCAGGACCAAGAGCTGGACTTTATTTATCCCTGTGGGTTAGCCGCAACTCAAGTTGAACTGTGATCCTACAACAGAAGTGATCAAGCAGTTAAATGTACATCTGATGTATCAAATTCCAGCAGTAAGCTAAACCCAACCTTAACCTCCACCAGGTAGGGCTAGTTACCCAAACTAAACATCATATGTGCTACAATCCTGTAACCTATATATTACCCACAGTTACTAGCCACATGCCATGTAAGGCTGCTGCTGAAGTAAGGGTAAAGGATTTGGAAATCTCCCCCTCACCCTTTCCTCCCGTAGCGTGCCAGCTTGCATACATGCTGTGCAAAACTCCATATATTCAAGGAGAAGGGATTAAAGTGTACTTTACCAGAGGGCACAAAATTGCCAGCATGTCCAGAAGGAATTTGAGACACCCCCTGGCTTGCTCCCATCAAATTACAGCAATTGGAAATAATCAAGAAGTGGCAAAGAGCATAATCAAAGTAATCCTCAGCGACAATCACTATGGATGAAGGCATGCCCTGCTGACTGGAGATGAAAATTCAATATAAACTAGTGATGTGGTAAACCATATTTACCCAACAGAGATGCTGTGTGTGTGTGTATGTGTGTGTATATATAAAAGCCAAGGACTGTGTTTTACTCAAAAGCATTCGTAATCTGACATCCAAACCCTGTAGATGACAGACATGACATTTAAAACCATTATAAAGATGGTAAAACAAGCACAATAATCCCCAGTTACAGGATGTGAAATACTACATGGAAAACAAGTATTATTAAAGAAGAAACACTATGTGAGAATCAGAGAAAAAAAGATTACTCAAGAATCACTGTTCTTTCATCACAACTTGTTTTTCAACATCTCTACTGCGACACTATAACAAAAATGTTGTAGCTATAGAATTATTTTGCCCACGTAAAAAAGACCATATTAAAGACCCATGTATGTCATAACTGCACATTCCATCTCCCCCTGCTGCTGCAGTATGGAAAGACATTTGAGTAGCAAACCACTTATTTTTCCATTTTCATTTCTATCATGACACCTAGTTTGAATTCCACTTGTTTTAAAGAATGCAAGTGCAGATAAAACTGCTACTACATCTAATGATGAAGCAAGAAGTTAGATTTAATGTTCTTTTTCAATAGAATTCTCTACCAAATTAAGGAAAAAAACAGAGGCAGATGACAGCTATTCCACTTGTGAATTTTTTTCCACACCCAGAGATTCATCTCTTACCACAAATGAATCCCAGCCTTTCAAAAAAGCTATTCTTAAAGGCAATTCTTTAGTTAGAAGTTACCATCATGGAAGAAAACCAAAACACTGTACACATAAAAAGCCCTCCATATTGTTTTTAAGTACCTCCATTTGAATGAGGTCTCTTCTTAAAAGAGACTGTGGTGACCATGTCCCATTCTGCTTCATAACTACTCGGACGATCTGCTCCTCGGGAACATTTTTCTTTCGGAGTTTGAGTCCACTCCACAACAGAACTGGAATCCTGAGATAAAACAACAAAAGCAACTATTAAAAAACACAAGACATGAAAATTGACGTCGTTTCTCAGATACAGTTCAACACAGGAAATTTGGACTTATGACTAAGACTATGTGGTTTTACTTAGTAAATTCCAATATCCTAAAATATCTTTGCCTCTCTTGCAGACTTTATGAGCATAACAATTCATTTAAGTGTAAAACTTGATTCTTTTTTAGTCACATACTCTTAGTACTGATTAAATACCACATATCACTGCATCTTGGAACCCCCACAGACTTCTATTTTTATTTTGCATTAGAACAGCACCTCTCACTTTTGTATCTAACTATGAAGAGTGAATCACCAAACTACAACACAGTAGATGCAGAGGGACTGGTGACTGTGATATATTTACACTCATTTGGTCTTTACTATTCATAGTTAGTCCTCTACTATTTTATTTGTGAACCAAGTAAAAACTGAACACAGTCAGCCTACACATGTATTCTAATAACCTGAACTGGCCTGCAGTCTGCAAATAAGATTCCTACATATAGCTATTACTACCAATAATAAATAAGCTTTGCTTCCAGTTACGAAATCACCTATACATTAGTTAACACAAAATAAAATCCCTAGAGAAACATAATGAAGAACACTGATAACTAACAAACAAACCTTTCCAGCACAGAGGATATTAGAAGTATCCAAAGTCTCATCCAGTGGTCTCCAGTCTACTACCACTTCATTTTCCTACAATACAAATCACAAAAAATTCAACACTACACAGCAAGGTATTTATTGCCATATATAGTCACCGTGTGTCTACGTTAAAACTTACATATACATATAGATGATGACAATGTCAAACACAATGTGATGTTTGTTCATGTACAAAATCCTACACTTTAAAAAGGCATTTAAGATTTGCCAAACTTGTTATGTGTTTTGCCAACAAATACAGAAGTTCAGTAAGTGTATTATGTACATACCTTTTCTATGACACGCAGTATTCCTGCTATTAAGTTGTCCTGGTCATCATTTTTTCCACAGGAGGAGTGAATGAAAACTCCTTCTTGCTCATATACAACCTATAACAAAATGAGTAATGAAATTTAAGAAACAATGTTTTAAAATCCTTAAAATTGTTTATCCCCCTATGGTACTTATTATCATTTTGACTCACTGAGAGAAGTTGAAATAAACACTTCTATCTTGTTAGGGATTTTGTTACAAAGAGTCCAAGATCCCAGTCTTTCACTTACCTAAATCAATAAACATTAGGAAATGGAACTAATCAAAGTTACTCTCTAAGCAACATGCTGATTAGTACTACTTTGTTAAAACACCACAAGAAAATGCATTCAATACTAATTATTTTTAAATCAGCAGGTACAGGTTCAGTGAAAGTCCTAAACAGCTTTTAAAACATTAAAAGGCTTTCTTAAATAGCCTGCCTTTCTGCCACCTGCCATTAAGCATGTTGAAATTATAAAACTAATTTAAATTAGTGCAAAATACTGTAAAAATATGAACTCCAGAGAAATAAAAAACTATACCCTGAAATTAAATTCAGGGCCAGTGGCAAAGATTCTATCTGAAAGGCAGAATATGTAACAGTTGGATAAGAAGGGCTTGTAGGAGTGCACATGGCCCACATAACTTTTGCATTCAAGCATTTGCAAAACCCTTCACAGTATTCTGATCATGCTCTCAAAAAAAAAATTAAAAGAAAATCAAAGAACCCTTGGCTGTCAAAATTTAGCAGGCTTTTGAAAGCTACATACACAGACTCTTAAAAGCTCTGTAATGACTGTAAATGGGTCCTATTTTACACATGTCTAAGAGTGAAAAGTCCCTTCAATTCTGTGAAAGTGAAATAAATCAAACAGTAACAGTAATTGTTTGAGAACCATTTTCATTTTCACACCAAACTGCAAACACTGCCTTAAGAAACATATTTTTAAAGGCAAAGCTTAGAAATGTTTAGCTATTCAGAGACAGATAATGTATTTCTTTGGTTCTAAAATAACAGGAGCTATTTTTCTCATTTATCTGCTTTCTAAAATCATGACACTTGTAGTCAGGCCAGTAAACTAAAAGGTTAGTTTTGCCTGTCTGTTTCAAAAGGTTAGGTGTGCAAGCTTAACTAGCTAGATGAGAAAACATGGCTTAAAAAGAGCCATAAAATTCACTTAATTCATCCTTTCTGTTTTAGTTTTGCTGCAATTTCTCTATCTTTAACACAAGGAAGAAATTTCAGAAGTGCTCTAGTTAAGCAGAAATATCACTTGGAAGAAATCTCTAAAGGTCACTTAGCACATCTCCTGCTTGAAGGACTATTAACATCATTGCCTTTCAAACACTGGAAGTCTTCTTTCCTGTTCTCTATTAAAGTTTTTTTCTCTTTTCTATCAAAAAACCCCACCCTAATTACTCTCCAACATGATACAAAAGAAATAACCAGAATTCTGCAAAGAATAAAACAAAATGCAGATCATCACTGGTGCAATTATCTGTTTTCAAATTCAGTTCTGTTCAAACAAGGCAACCTTGATGCTTATTTAAATTTTACCTTCTAGCTATTTGGACCTGATCTATCATGAAAACTGTCAGAAATATTAATCAATCATCACCCCTTTGGACAGCTGCTCCAGAAAAAAAAAAAATAAAATCTATTTGTATCAGAGTTATACTGGTAGAAGTGCACTTCTGCCAAAAATGTATCATAAAGTATACCTTCTCAGCCTAGAAGGTACGCCATCTAATAACTGGTTTTATTTTTCTTCTCTCCATTAATCTCTCAGAAGGACAAACACTTCCTTTCATGGAAAAAGAAAATGTGTTTCTAATGCCACAGTTGTCATGCAACTGAAAAATCTTACACTGCTCTTTGTAACACCTCCAGCTCCCTGTGCCATGCTCCACCAAAAAACCCAAAGCACACACTCAGAACTTCAGAGAGTGTCTGCAAAACAGAGCACTGGTCACAAAGCACCTTATTCCCCTCATACTGTTATTTAAGAGAAAATCTTCTACAAGTTTGAAAGGCCAGAAGGCCAAGCTGCTGAGATTGTTCTTTTCCAATCACAAGCATGATGTACTTACAGATTTTTTCCAACTGCTAACTAGAACTGTAACTAATTTGAAGAAAGAGATAACATTATTGTACAAAAGAGAATCTAGATGTTTTTTCACAGTTAATTCCTTTGCAAAACATTTTGGGAGTTACCATATTGAATTCTTAAAAATACTGAGCCACTCTATTCAGCAGTACTTTATAAGGTAACTCCATAAATGCATTTGAAGAAACTGAGTTTGGGAATGTAATTCTATAGTGGTAGCACCTGAAAATTAGCTACATTGAGTGGCTATATTTCACACAGTGTTCTTAGCAAGCTGAAAATTCAAAAATGTTATTAGGCATTCTTACAGTACTTTACAGTAAAACATAGTTTGTTACAGATTTTTGTTTTCTGGTACTGCAACACTGACAAGCTATTCAAAATCAATTTAAAGAAGAAAAGTAATGTTAAATTACATGTACATGTAATTAGTACTAAGGAAAGTATCAAACCAAAAGACAGTATACCAATACTTAGATTTGAACAAAACCCCATCCATCACTACAACCACTAGATGTGGTTGTAGTAGTAGACAACCACTACTACACTTAGCAGCTCAATCTCACACACCATGTGGCCTACAAAGGTTTTTGCCCAGGGCCTCTGCAGCCCAGCACTCAGGGAAATGCCTGGTGAGTCAGCACACTTGGACCTCTTAAGCATTCAGGAAAACAGATTGCAAAACTAAATAATGGCCTCACACACTGACTCTTGCCTAAGCAGTAGGTTACTGCAGAACATGCAAAAAGACAGCAGATGTTAGAGGATTACCTGAAGCATCAGTAAAATACCAGGGACTTGTGTAAGGTCTGCATGCAACAACTGCATAGTGAGATCCTGCTACATATGGAGAGAGCAGAAGGAACTATATACAGGCAGGGCAAGATAATGAGACTGATGCCCCTCATTAGCTGTTGAAGTAACTATAACCCCTCCAAACCCAACCCAAACCTGCTTCTGTACTACCTGTCAACGCCCTCAGCACAGGAAAGCAACCTAAGCTCCTTGAAATCTTGATAATCTTTAGCCTTTAGTGAACTAGGAAGGCCTCATTACCCACTGTGTGAAAGAATTCAAGAGTTTTAAAGAATTATTGAAAGAATTATCTGCTCAGTTAGTCCATTATGCTTTTTGTATTACAAGACAGGAAAATACACTGCTGGCTCACCTTGGTTTTGCACTATTTATTATTTTACATATGGGCTCCTCCATATTTCACATGGGCTCCTTTACAGAAGTAAGAAGGTGGAGACAAGCTCAATCTTTTGGTTTGTTTTCATATGATTAGAGCCATCACTCTTCCCCTAAATCTACACAAAATCACTAAGCCCATCATAAAAAAAAGACAAGTTGATGTTAATAAGTGCATACCACAGGTCACTAGATAAGTTGACATGTCCCTAGGATTACAATAAAATCCCAAAAGTATCCCCCACCCCAGTATTACAGCCCTTCCACCCACCCAGCTAATAAGAATTCTGTGTTCTGCAGCCCATCCACTGGTCCCTGAAACAGAACCTCAGGGAAGAAAAGCCGCCTGTGTTGCTCAGATGCTCGAGGCCAAAACAGCTGTCCAGCAATGACAGACCTCACTACAGATTTAAACAGTGATTGTTCTGTTCTCTTCTGTACCTGTTTGCAAACATCTGCTGAACTGCCCACAGAGAAGCATATGTCACAGGTTTAGATGTTATTACCTACATGAAAGCCAGACTCTGTTGGTTCCACAACAAAAACACAAATTAAAAAAAAGAAGAGCGTTTATCAAAAGCACACACCAATGCAACCAAAGCAAATGAAGATGTAATGTGACAGGAGCTGAACAACTTTGAAAATAACTTGACTTCAAACAAATTTTAATTATATCTTGTGGCTATACATTGGAATTACTGAAAGATTTTCAGACATTTTACTAGCTTAAAGCTAGTTCTGTGCAGACCAGATTTATCCATCCTTGGTATCCTTAAGTTCCTAGAATACTTCAAATCATAAGCATTACTTAAGGCAACTTAAGACTGTAAAAGGATTCAGCTGGCAACTTTTTTCTCTAGGAAAATCATGGAGACAGTAGGAAAAAAGTTAGTATGATTTAAGTATCACTTGTTAATAATCCTAAAGTTTCAAGTTTGAAATAAGATGTACCTGAGAAGCTTATTGGCATAAAGTCTTTCCTGCTTATCAAGCAGCCCGTGCTGGCAGCGTACAAGCACAATTCACAGCATATTTATTTGTCCAGTTCTACTGAATGAAAACTACACCCATTGCCTGACTGTTTCAGAATCCCACCAAAAGCTGAAAGTTGATGCAAGTTCCCAAATGCTAGTGAGCCATTCTGACCTGATTCTTTTTTTCCATGGGTGCTACAGAGGTTAAAGGCAAATTCACAATTCATCTGATCAGTCATTGAAAGCACTGTACCACACAGACAACAGCTATTCCTACTCGTATCCTGAGTGAGGGTCTACAGAAACAGGGAACCACAGCAGAAAATTCAGGAAAGCTGCACAAAGCAATAGCTGCCTACCCACCTACTATTAAAAAAACCAGATGGAAGCAGCAGGATGTAGGCTCAGTTTACATGTCATGGCATATGCTAGTTAAGGTTCTGGAAAACTCTTCAAGTATTTATAGTCTGTGTCCAGCAAAAAATAGGTTTCTGCAGTCCCACCATTGCCCCAGTAACATTTTCTGAGAAATAAATGGTATCATTCTTAATAACATAAGGACACAGCATGGACAATGCATATCTCCATATTTCTATTGTTCTGCTTACACTGAGCAGCAAACAGGCAATGTCTGCAGCATTTTTATTGCTAAAGACATGTGTGACCAGGAGGCCTTGGGATGCTACAGCACCACCAACAATATATGAGAGAATACAAGCAAAGCCTTGTGATTTAATGCTTGCCATTTGATAGCGATTTACAGCCCTGTGCTACCCGCTAGTGAAAGATGACAACATTGCACCCTAAAACAATGAAGTACAGACAACAAATAAAAGGAGAGCTAAGATCTGGGGCTGCCACAGAACAGGATGGTCCTGCCATCCTCACCCATGTATTTTCCACCCTGCCTGTGCTGAGCACCTAAGTATTGGCTGTCACCAGGTGTACTGATTGTTGTATCTCCTGTTCCTAGGTCTGTACCATACCAACAACCTGTCAAACACAGAACAGCTGACAGAAGGAGAAGCTGCAACTCTCCCAGGCAGTTTGTCCCATGTTTCAGACGCTTCATATTCTCACCCTGTGTTCCTGGAGAGTGTGTTCCACTCACTCCCCTTTTCTGCCACCGAGTACAGCTCAAGGCCAGCACTGCTCTGCCAAAATGCCATCCAGCATCTCATAACAGAGTCTGAAGCTCTTACATAGTCAATGAGCCACTGCTCTGGAGTAAGTAACTAATTATGGTATGTGTAAATACTGGTATTAACAACTTTTCAATAGCAGTTACTTCATTTTTTGCCTCATGTTAGGGAATCAGGTAGAGGACCTCACCAAGGGTTCAACAGCTGAAACAGCAAGTGGGAATGCTCACAGAAAGTGACTGAGTAGAAAAGTCTGAATGTTCTGAAAACTTCAAATTAAGGAAAAATGACTGTCCACAAACATCAACAACAGATATAGCAGCTGTGCAGCACTTTATTTTCAGATTCTGATGGAAACAGAACAAAAATGTTACACTGTAAGGAAACAATTACAGGCCAATAAAATTAATTCAATTCAGAGAATGGTTGGCCTAAGTGACCTCACACCCACAAAAGAAAGCATCTTAGTTTAGAACTATGCTTTAAGTAAAAAGAAATATAATTCAATATAAAAGTCTGTACTACATTGCTTGAATTTCCATGTTCCTCTTTGGAATAGCTGATGTTTGCCCAAAGCTTACTCACATATCCACTGCTAAGGTGCCACTGGGCACAGTGAAGTACCTACAACATCTAGAGTCTGTTTCCAAGGACTAGGTGCCAATACTCAGTGTTGCACAAAGCATCAAGCCAACATTAACTTGGTCAACATACTCTTCTGCTCCACAGAAGACATGCTACAATATCTGGCATTCAGCTTGTAATAAAATGCAAATCACAGAATGGTTTGGGTTGGAGGGGACCCTAAAGATCACCTAGCTGCAAGCCCCCCACAATGGGCAGGCAACATTCCATTAGACCAGGTTACTCACAGCCCCATCCAGCCTGGTCTTGAACACCTCCAGAGACAGGGAGCGGCAACCTCTCTGGGCAATCTGCTTCAGGGTCTCACCACACTCAGAGCAAAGAACTTCTTCCTGACACCCAATGTAAACCTATGCTCCCCTTTCAGCTGAAGGCTATGACCCCTCATCCTATCACTACATTCCTCTGGAAAAAATCCCTCTCCAGCTCTCTTGTAAGCCCCCTTTACGTACTGGAGGGTGCTCCAGGGTGTCCCTGGAGCCTTCTCTTCTCCAGACTGAAAAACCCCCAACTCTCAGCCTTCCTTCATAGGAGAGGTGCTCCAGCTCTCTGACCATCTTCATAGCCCTCTTTAATACATTGGATCTATGCCTATGGTGGGGACTCCAGAGATGGACACAGTGTCCACGTGGTGTCCTATGAGGGCACAGGAGAGGGGGAAAATCCTCTCCCATGATCTGCTGACCACACTGCCTTTGATATGGCCCAAAACAGAGTTGGCCGAGCTGCAGGAGGACATTTGAGTGATACTGAGCTCTTCACGCGCAAACACCCTCACGTTTTTCTCCCTGAGCTCATCTCAATCCATTCTCCACTCAGACTGTACTTGTGCTTGGGACTGCCCCACATTTGGCCTTGTTGAACCTTATATGCCTTTTGCTTGCTGGGCCTGTGGCTCAACTTTTTTCCCAAGAAAGTAAAATTTCACACCTGCTAGTCTTAAAGATGCCCAATTTCTAAGTAGGGAAGGGGTGGAGAGGGACAGAACCCCACAAATGTTGCTCATGTTGTGACATATATGAGAAAGCTCTCAACACCTACTACATAAGGAACTACATAAGAAAAGTCTCCTACTTGACCACAGTACATATTTCAAGCTCTGCCTCGCGCTCTGAAGATTTCTTGAACCACAAGTATTTCTGCTACTCATGCAACAACACCAGGGTATCAGTGAAATTGTAAGTCTGTTCAGGGTACTGAGAACAAAAGCTTCAGGTAGTAACCCACTGGTCCCATTGTAAGCACTTCTGCAAAGAGAAATCCTTAATGAATAGAAAAAAGAAAGACAATATAGAAATTTCAGAAATATTACTGAACTCCTATACCTTCAAGCATAATAAAGCCTTAAATAAATTCAAGAGAGATAGTTTTCTGTTCACAAAGAAAACCCACAAAGTACAGTATAATAAAAAAGAATTGTGATTGCATTCATAGTAAATTATAAAGGCAGAAAAAGATATAACAAATGTTTTAAATCAAATGCTTAATAAAGTGGCACAACAATGCACAGTACAGGAGTTTTGTGCACTTACATTTAACTAGTAGAAGGTGGAGCAAGACACTGCCTATCCCACAGAATAGATATACACCTAAAATAATTCACTGTATCTATGCCAACAAAATACCTAAAGGATGCAAAGTTAATTTGAACATACCAAATTTAAAAAAAAAAACAAAAAAAAACCTTCCACTGCAAACACAAATCCCCTCCCCAAACATACAGCACTAACACCACTATTTAGCAATAGCTGCAGTGCTCCTTGGACACTTCTAGTTGCTGAACTGGCCAGACATCTGAGCTTAGAGATAAAGCTCAGATGTTTGGCCAGTTAACACTCTGAAACTTTAACTCCAAGAGCAAGAGCACAAGCAAGTGAAAAATAACTTATCTGACAGCCCATGTGTCAATTGGTAACCTGAGAAAGATTTAATAGCCCATGTGCTGAAGGTACTCTGAACTCCAAGAACATGAAAGAAGTATCATTACTGTCTTTAGATCAGCTGCAATAGTCAGCTGTATACTGACAGACTGAAATTGAAGCTTGTACTTCTCCCCATACACAACTTTCTAGCTCATTTTCTGACATGGTTTTCTGTTGTAAGGGTGAATCCAGAGTAGGTTCTCCAAATACAATAAGCGAACTGCCATTTGCTAAGCAACAAAAAGACAGAAAATGTACCAGTTTTCATAAAGTATAATATATAAATATACCTGTTTGCATAAAGTCAAAAGCTCTGAAAACAAATGACCTTATTACCAAGTTACTTCTAGGGAAAAACTGGCAACTCTAAGAAAGGGCAAAAATCTGAAGCTCACAGTGTTCTAGGGCAGACAGTCATTTATAAAGAATGAGTCATGACTCCAGAATTCAACAGCAGTAACTTTTCCTGAACAGAGTTAACTATCCATATAGAGAAAAACACTGATAAGAACCTCGTGAGAAGTTCCAGCAAGAAAAAAAAAAAATCACAGGACAAAAGTCCGAGTAAAGTAGTACATAAGATAACCACATTTATAATTCATATCCCATTATTGTATGGAGCAGAAACCAGAGACTACATGAAATAGCAGGATTCTGAATCTACTGATATTAATAAGGTCTGGGAAATAAAATTAAAAATAAAAACAAACACAACAAAAAACAAACACAACAACAACAAAAAAAACAAAACAAAAAACAAACAAAAGCCCCCCCCAAAAGCCCAAAAATAGAGAAGAGAAAGGCAAACAGGGTAAAAATGCAATAGAAACCACAATCTTTTATGGTTTGCTGAAACAAATTTTTGTAAAAGCTGAAACAATGCAGGTTATCCCAGCTGCTTAATCCACTGGCACGAGCTTTCCATGGGAATCACTTTGTGTAATATTTTGCAGAAAAGAACACATACATTAAAATACATTACTTTCATGTGGTAAGATCTGCCACATGAGAATAAAGTACTCCACAAACTAATGCCTACTGATCCTTCAGAAGGCCCCCACCTGAAACACCCCATTACAACAAATTGCAGAGCCAGAAGGAACACTGCAGTTAACTTATGACATCTACAGCTTGTGCAGACACAGAAGTGCAAAAGGCCTGAAGCGAGAATGCTGGGTCTGTACCAACCTACACTGCATTTATTCTACCTGGAGTGAAATTTCATTAGTTTGTAAGCCCTCCCAAAATCCTGCAGCCACTCAAAGGAACAATTTGTGGTCCAATGTGCTCCCAACAGAAAACTAACCCAGACAAAAGTAAGCACAGTTGTATGTATTATTTCAGCTTGCTAGATCTAATTACTGACAGATCAAATGAGTACAGTATCCAAGAAAGCAACAGTGCAACACACAGGTGGGGAAATACAGAGAAGGATGGAACTGCTCCTGAGAGCAGTGAAACGTCAAACCAGCCCAGCCACTTCATGAAATTTGAGAAAACACAACTGTCATTTTTCCTCTGTGTTAAAAGAGACACAGCAAAGAATGTTACTGAATTAGAGGTTGCATTAACAAATTGCATTAGGACTGTGGACGTGGCATAACTGAAACAGTTTTGCAACATCTTGGAGATTTAATCTCAGGCAAACATGGCTCTTGGAAAGGAACAATGAATACACAGCAAATTTACAAACAACTAATCGACAATCATTCTAGCATCTCATATAATCCATCATAATACAGCTGCTTTCACAAGAGACATCCTGAAGAAGATCCTGATAAAAACCTAAGTGGAAAACCAAAAACAACCTGAAAAATTAAAATATTCAAATATTTACCAAAAAAATTAAAATATTTCCCTTCATCCAATAAACTTCTGTATTGATACTAAAATGGGTAAAACTAAAAAAGGAACTTTTCTGTATACATAAAAATTGGATGTGCATAGCTAGAAACAGCTGGGAGAACACTACGGCTATCTTTATATTTACACACCTAACAACAGTAAAGAACATAAAAATAAAATTGCAAAAACTCGAGCTGCACAAATTGCCTGCTCCAACAATTCTGGTTGAAACGGATTTGCTTTCAACACCTGGACGGAATTTCGGTGCTATAGCTAAGGGCACTCCTCAGCACCCGCGGGGAAGCGCAGACGTGGCTAATTACGGGTGTTCTCTCGCGCCGAGATCAGCATGAACTGAAACCATCATCCTCCGGCCCGGGCTGGAACAGTGAAACCCCACACTATCACACGCTCACCATGGCTGCTACATACAATCGGACACCGCACCGAGATTTTAAATCCTAAAGAAAGGATCCACGTGCTCGAGAACACCGCGCTGCAAAGCAACGCTTTCATAAGAAAGAGTAATGAAATAAAACTATTTTTAAAAAAAAACCAATACGGACACAATTCGTATGTGTTGGCGGGGGCGGAGGGAAACAGTGGGTGTTGCTTGTACCTCCCCCTCCTGCGAGCTCAGTCCCTGTCAAGCAATAATGTTTCGCTCCGGAACGTTCGGCAAGAATCCGCGGCGCAACAAAATTTTTAAACTACTAAACTATGGGACTGACAGGGCTTTGTACGCACGCCGGGGGCAGCTTCCCACACGCTACCAGCGCGCAAGCCCGGGGAAAGGCCGCTACCGTCCCTGAGGGCCTCCGGGACGTTCGGACACGTAGACGGGACAAGCGGCGTTCCTCAGCCTCAGCCTGAGGCGGGGAGCCAGCGCGGCCGCGGGGCCGCCCGCCCCTGCGGAGAGCGGCCTCCCGCCACCCCGGGGCCGGGGCCGAGCTGCCGCGGAGGCGCGGGGCGCTGCCCGGCCGGCAGGTGCGGGAAGGGCCCGAGTCCCACCCGAGGCCGAGACCGCCTCCGGCGCAGAGGGTCCGCGGCCGCTGCCAGCACCCGGCGCGGCGCGCCCGGGGCCAGGACGGCACCCGGAGACGCGGCCCCGGGAGGCGACACCCGCAGGCTGCGGAAAAGGCGCCCGGCCATTCAGCGGCCCAACCGCCCTTCCCCCCCTTCCCCGCGACTCCCGCCAGCGGGGCCGACCCAGCGCCCGACACGGCGTGTCCCGCGGAGGGAGAGGACGGCCCCGCCGCCGCCCGCCGCCCGCCGCCCGCCCCCGTTACCTTGCCGCTCGGCGGCGCCGCCATGTTGCCCACGAGTGTTTATGGTGACGTCGCACTCCTCACGTGCTTCCCCGCCGCGCCACAACAACAGCGTCACTGCTGCGAGCCGCGCATGCGCATGGCGCGGGGCCCAGGCCCGGGAAAGGCTGCAGCCGGGAGCGGGAGCGGGGGCTGGCTGCGTTGTGCTGTGCCACAGGCTGCGGCCGGGACGTGGAGCGAGGGCTGGGGCTGCGCTGTGCTGTGCCACAGACTGCGGCCGGGACAGGGAGCGAGGGCTGGGGCTGCGCTGTGCTGTGCCACAGGCTGTGGCCGGGCCATGGATCGAGGGCTGGAGCTGCGCTGTGCCAAAGGCTGCCGCCGGGATAGGGAGCGAGGGCTGGGGCTGCGCTGTTCCACAGGTTGCGGCCCGGGACAGGGAGCGAGGGCTGGGGCTGCGCTGTTCCACAGGTTGCGGCCCGGGACAGGGAGCGAGGGCTGGGGCTGCGCTGTTCCACAGGTTGCGGCCCGGGACAGGGAGCGAGGGCTGGCCGCGCTGTGCTGCTCCCGACGGTGGCCGCGGTCCCGTCGCTTCTGTTGAATCCCTGTCCCGGCCGCAGCCCTCCGGGAGCTTGCCCAGTGTGCAGCCGCGGGCCCCGTGGCGGCCGGGGCAGCGGTGAGCGCTCCACAGCGCGGCGAGGAGGAAAGGGGATTGTTGTTCTTTTTATTTATTTTTTTTTTCTTTTAACCACTCTCACCCTTTTTCAGAGCTCCCTGAGATTGCAGTTGTAATTTGAGCAATGTTATATAGTTGATATAAAGCACACATCATACTCTCTCAAACTGTTTTCTTTTTCTTGACGCTGTTGTCCAGTCACAGAATCATAGAATAGTTTGGGTTGGAAGGGACCTTAAAGATCATTTAGTTCCAACCACCCTGCCATGGCCAGGGACACCTTCCACTGGACCAGGTTGGTCAAAGCCCCATCCCACCTGGCCTTGAGCACTGCCAGGAATGGTCATCCAGAACTCCTCTTTACAACTCGTCCCAGCGCCTCACCACCCACACAGCGAAGAATTTCTCTAATATCTGTTCTGAACACACCCTCTGCCTGCTTGAAGCCGTTCCCCCTTGTCTTACTGTTCCATTCCCTTGCAAACAGTCTCTCTCCAGCTGTCTTGCAGACCCCCTTTAGGTACTGGAAGGTTCTGTAAGATCTCAATGTCACAGCACCCACAGGCACTACTAAGCTGCCCCAATACTCATATACCAGATCTTTAATGTTAGTGAAAAATACACTGCTTTCAATATGGCAGTTTTTAACACATAAGGCATTCAACACATCAAGGGACAAAAGTAGATCTTAATTACAATCTCATCCATCTTAGCAAATATTCAGCTTTCATACATGTACAAATTTATAAAGCCTGAAAGAATTCTGCAAAAGTCAATGGATTTTGATTGGTCTTCTTTATCTGGAAAAGTATATTATGTGTGGTATTACTTTTAAAAAATTGGCTTTCACGTAATGTCTGAAACATAATGAAGATGGTTTTTAACACATTGGTTGGTTATATTCCAACAATATCATAAAATATTTTGAGCAAACAGTATATCCCCAAATAGTGTTTATTTGAAACAGACAAACGAGATGTGTGCAGGGAAGTGATTTGCTTCTCTGAACTAGCAAAGGTAATTTGAGTTCTGGAGTGGGTTGGTTGGGGGGTTTTATTTCTGTCATAAAGTGGCATTATAATTCCCTTCTGACTTTTTGAATTAAAACCCCATTTAGTTAGATTAATACCCATACCCTACTTACCTTGGAAAACCAGATTTCCAAATTTCAAGACAAATACTGATCTGCTTCAAAGTTGGAAAAGCCTGTTGTGACTCTCTGTATATAAACATGCATAAAGATGAGAAAATTAAATAAAAACACAGATCACAAGTTCTTGTAGTAATCTCTAGGTCTGGAAAGTGTAGCAAAAACGGACACCTTAACTTTGGGGGTCCTTTTGTTTAAGAACACAATGTCACGATGAGTACAAAGGAGAAGGCTACACTAAAAATGCATCACTCATCACCATAAATTAATTGCTTTGAGGGGTGCGAGTGTTTTACCTATTATCCATATTGGTTTAATCTCATTTGGTTGGAACACTTGGTATCCCATGTGTTCCTTTTAATCCTTTCCTTTTCCTACCCTTTTCCTTTATTTCTTACTCCTTGCAATATAACCATACATTACTTTCACACCATCTGTAATCCTGTTCCCTCTGCACTTCCTTTTCATCTCTAACCTCCCTGAAATTTGCAATGAACACTGAGGACTTCCTTTGATTGGTTCCGTTGCATCCCCTCGTTCTGGCTCTTCAATGAAACTGCTTTGTCAAGGTTTCTTTCCTAGGAGAAGCTCAAAATTGAGATTCAGATTTCAACTCTGTTAGTCAAGCCACAATCTACAGTGACTCCTCGAGGTCTGCTCTCTTTACTACCATGATTGCCAGTTTCTAGTTCTCCTGTCTCTTGAACTTGATCATTAGCATATTGAATCAAAGCCTCTGTTTCTTTGTAGGAAATTGTGTCAATAAATACATATTTATCTCATGACTCATTGCCATATTTCTACCATAGCCATCAATTCTGATCCAAATTAAAATCTGTTTTTATCATTGCAGATAGCTAACAGACAAAATGGTTTTATTTTCCTCCAGATTCTCTTGGCAGTCATCTCTCTCTCTTCAATATCAATAACCATATGTCTCCAGGGCCCACAGCTTGGTTGATGCCTTAATCTTAGACAACTCTCAGGACTCTGTCTTTACATGCTTTACCCAACTCCCTTGCTGGCATTTTCTAGTACAACAGCACTAAATCACAGCTTTCCCCATCTATCCACACAGCTGAATATTTTCTCTTGTAACATTCTGTTTGCTGACAGTGACCCACACCATTGTGATACATCCAGACTTCTGCAGAATGTTTTAGTCATTCATCCAGCCCATATTATTTTAATCCTCTCATCTTAATTCCTCCTGTTCATCTACCCACTCCCACCCTTCTACAGGGCCCAAGATAAAATGCCATTATTCATTTTGAGGGCAATTACCACCCACTCTTACTCACTGCCAAAGGTCCTGCTTCTGTCAAGTCAGCTCAGTGCTAGACTTTGCCTATTATTTGTAAAATTTGCACACAAGTTGTGTGAAAGGGTTTTTCCTCAAGCTGACATTCGTGGAGCTGTCCACTAAGTAAAAAATGAAAAGATAAATCCCATTTGTGCTGCTCTCAGCGTGCCAGTCACCATTACCTCAGTGTCAAGAAGGCCAGTATGTTTCAAAGAACTCAGTCACACAGACCAATCTACTCCATGAGATATATGTGACCATCTTCCAGCTACTTACCCAATCTTCTAGACATCCATCTTGGGCCTTCTCCCTTGTTCTTTAGCAAATTTTCATTGTATAACAATGTGTATATTGTTACTTGGGGAGCAGAATTACTGTTTGTTATCAGGCTGCTGTATCAAAGGACTGCTGAAAGGTTGAAGTTGGCAGGAATCTTTCGAGTTCATCTAATCCAACCCTTCTGCCCAGAGCAAACCCCAAATGATTGCTCAGAGCTTTATAAAGTTTGAGGTTTGAGAATCTTCAAGAATATACATACCACAACCTCCTCGGTCCAGCTCTTTCATCAGTGTTTAGTTGCTTTTGGAAAGCCAAAGGTTTTTCTTATGCTTAAATGGAATTTCTTGTATTTTGGTTTGAGTCCATTTTGTCATTGAATACCACTGAAGATACCAGTGCCTTCTTTACTTCCTCTCATAATCTATATTTAGATATTGAAAAGATCCTCTGAGCCTTCTAGAGACAACAGTCTCACATCTGTCAGCATCTCTTTGTGTGACAGATGGTCCAGTCTCCTAATTGCCTTTGATTGCCCTTCACAGGTCTCACTCCAGGCTGTCAGTGTCTCCATTCTACCAGGGAATCCAGCACTAGACCCAGCATTCCAGAACTCTCTCATGAGGGCTGAGGAAGCATCATCACTCCTCAGCTTGCTGGCAGTGTTCTTCCTGATGGAGCCCAGGATGGCTTTATTTTCTGGCTCAAGATTGATTATGTTGTGCAGAGTTTTTGACACTCAGATACCTTTGTGCAAGGCTGCTTCCCAGCCTACATTATTGGTGTGTTACATTATTGTACTTTGCAAACCTGAATGATACACAACAGCAAGTTCCATGGGCTGACATGGTGCTAGCAGGTTCCTCTCCCTCCTCCATAAGCCCCTTCAGGAAACAATGGGACACTCTGTAGCTCTGTGCTGAAGTCCAACCTTTCACACACTACACAGATGGGAGTCTAAGGAGGAGGGTATCTGTAGCCTGGGGGCCCACTCTTTGTTGGATTTTAATTAACCATCTGCTCTAACACTTCTGTCACATAAAAGGTGGTCACAGCACAGCAGCCAGCACTGAGTGTGCAGCCAGAGTGTTCCTGGCTTTCCCGTGGCTTCTGTTGCTGTCACAGCTGCAAGCATAGCTATTACTGCTGTGCCAAAAGCTGCAGCAGCTGCTATTGTTGTTGTTCACACAGCTATTTCAGCAGAGTTCCAAGATACTTTCCTGTATTCAGAAGTGTCAGCTGCCCACATGCTCAACCACATGAAAACCTGGCCCACACAAGACAAGTGCGGGTTCTGTCAAGTCCTTCCATCACAGGCTTAATTTGTACAAACAACCCCTCAGCAGAGGAACAAAGAAAAACAGTACCAAAAATAAAAATATCTTTCCCTTTGATCTTTATTTCTCCTCAAAGGAAATGGATGTATTCCAAGCCTTGCATGGACAGATGCAACCCACAATTTTTCTAGGCTATTCCAGTTTATCACAGACCACAATGAGATAGTAAATGGGGTGCTGTCCTGGACTCTGGATGCAGCAAGTCACCCAGGAGAGAGCTGCAGACTAGGCTTTTCAAGTTCCTCATATTTTAAGAGGTACCCTTCCTCGGCATTAGTTGTACTGTAGACAATAAATGAAATATCCAAGGATTTAGCTGTGAAATGCTCTTATTTTCCCCATGCAAGAGGAAAAGATTTTTTTAAAATTCCTCCCATTCCATTCCACAATTAGGAGAACAGGAGGGAGATCAGTCCCTGCCCACATCCATACAGGTCAACCAAGAAAGCCCCTGGGGTACACTCAGCCTTTGCATTTTATTATTAGTTTGCTCTTTTATGTAATTATGGACCATACCACTTACGGTTTCTCAGGCTAATACATAGAGATGAGGTTGGGGACAGCACAGCCACTGCAAGCTGGCAGCATGCAAATATGATTTAAAGGGCAGAAGAGGACTAAAGCACCTGGATTAAAGCTGCGTTGTGCCATCTGCTCTCAAGGCCAGAGCTCCTTATGCACTCTGGCCTAATTTATTTGCCAGAAAATGTAGCCTCTGGGACCACTTAGGACCTTCTCTACTTACCAATTGTTTCTACCTCAAAGCAGAAACTGAGAGATAAAGATAGGATAGCCTTTCTAACCTGTTCCTCAAAGAAAACATAAAAAGCCCACTAACCTGAACAAGTAGAGCATGCAGATAGAGCACTGTTCCATGCTTAGCTACCTTCTGCAACAAGGTTAGACAAGAATGGAGACAAGCTAAGTATACATAGACCAAAATTAAAAGGAAGGAAATGCCATACCCCAGTGGCATTTATTTGTATTTACAGTGTGAAGGCATGGAGATGTAACAAGACATGAAGGCATGTATGCAGGGTGATGAGATTTCTTGAAGCATTTGCAGCATCACATTTTGAATATCCTTAAGCACAGCACTGAGCTCATGTTTGTGAACTTGATTTTTTATCTGTGTATCAATACAATTCCAGAATATGAATCAACCCAAAACATATAGAAGTTGTCACATAAGAAAACATTGTGGTTGGTGTAACCGACCATCACTTTACAATAGCTTTTTTCTCTCAGTGGGGTATAAAACTGTGGGGCTTGTAAATACAAAAGAAGCAGAGCAGATACTAACATGAATGCTCTGCATTTGTCATGCAAGGAGAAATTCATGATTGCATCAGCCTCCACAGAGGGTAGCTGGAAGCTATCCGACAGCGATGACTAAACAGAAACTGATCTGTTGTTTGCCATTGGCACACCAGTATTGCCAGAGCTAGGAATGCAGCACGGGAGACAAATTGTTGTAACCCTATCACTTCTACATATACATCATAATAGCAACAAACAACATTTCCTGGAAAGAGCAGAGAAGTAAGAGAACAATTAAGGGCAGTCAATGTTTACTTCTTGATCTTAATTTGCTACCATTATCATCTCCAGAGATCACTTCATTACCCATACAGGCTGAAATCCCCAAGTATCTGAAAAAGAAAAGGTGCACATAGTGCTAAACACTGCAGTTTTCACATGCTGAAAGGATTCCTTGCAGGCCATTGATTGGAGCCATTTTAAGCCCCGATCCAACTTCAGGATGGACACAGCTTACAGCTGAGGATTGTTTTGCAATTACTCTACATCACAAAACAGTGGGAGAGTAGATGGACTTCAGAGGTATATCAGATACTGTGCTGCCTCTTGCTATTTGAAATATTCACCCTAGGACTCTGATTGCAGGGTGTAACTACAAGTAGTACACTTGCTCTTCACCACTTAACATAGCCCCTTTAGAGAAATGCTGACATATTTTGAAAAACAAATTGTGAAGGAACGTTTACTCTAAAAAACTCTGGATTTTAGTTTTTTGAACAACAACAAAAAAACTCTCACTTACTAGAAAATACACCTTTTTTGAGAGAGGTTGTGGAGACTCCCTTACTGGAGATACTAAAGAACTGCCTGGACAATTCCCTGTAATGTACTCTAGGATGATCCTGCTTGAGCAGGGAGGCTGGACCAGATGACCCACTGTGGTCCCTTCCAACCTGACCCATTCAGTGATTCTATGACAAGAAGATAGTAGGATAAAATTGCTGACTTAGAACTGCAAGTGAAAGGGCTAAGAACAGCTAAAGCAGAAACATGCCAATTGCTGTCATCTTGCTGTGCTTTTCCTGTTGCTTGCTGCTCTCACTCACAATGTCCACCCAGTTCAAATCCACAGCATCAGCCAGCCAGCAGTTTTCACTAGGGAAGCATGAACGAGCACTCATGGTGGAGACAGGACAGCAGCATGTTACAGCTCGTGGAAAATCCCCACCCTAGCCTTGGTTCCATGTTTGACTTTGTTTTGCTGCACAGAGGCAGCATCCCTGAGGCTACTATTAAACATAAATGTGGTTCAACAGCAACTGCTCCTTCCTCTGTTCTGAGATGCCAAAGACCAGTGTTGAGAGTCAAAGCTTTATTTTACTGGGATATGCTCACACTACAGTCTCTGGGGTATATGCTAGGATAATTTACAGTAACCTCAGTGAGCCTGGTTTGACATCTTAAAGCCATCTTTTGACAGATCATGCTCAGGTGAGTTCAGAAATATTATATGTGTAACATAAAAAAACCTCTGGTCTCAGTCACTGCCCCCAGTTTCCAATAACTTTCAGTGCCACTTTATTATACACTGTCATCAAATTTTAAATTCTGTAACATTCTGTAAATGTAAGAAGTGACAATATTTTCTTTCTGCATTGATTTTCAGTACACTTTTCCCCCCTATTGATCCATTTCCATGCATTTTCACTTTAATATGAGCATTGATCAAGCAGCAGTCATGACAAAAGAATCCTTGTTTTTATAGTTAATTGACCATTTGGCATTAATTTATCACAGGACTATCTTCTTGTAAATGCACTGGTATATAAAATATATCAAGATGTATTTAAGAACTCCAGAAATGCAGAAATGCACTGTGAAAGTTAACATTCGTGAAGCCTCTGCAAGATATTTTTAGTATATTTTAACAAAATTTCTTTTATCCACAAACGCCAAATAGATTATTCTTGTAACATCCGACAATGTTAAGTTACTCAACTTTAAAAATGCTACATCCTTTTCAGCATTGGATTTGCCCTGCTAATGTTTTCTTTCTATTTGAGTATGACTGATAAGCTTAATGAGCTTATCTGATGAGAAAAATCTAGTAAGACAATGATTATAATGCCTGTATGATCAAACAGCACTGACAGCACTTAAAGATTTAGGTATCAAATGGTTTTTCTCTTTTTACTAAAACAGGCCTGATTAGTCAGTTTAAAGTTTCCTATTCTGAAAAAGAAAATACTTGTTCTCTTCCACTGCAAGTCCCAAATTTGTTGACTTTTCAAAATGGAGCGATGGTTAACTTGAAGAAGGACCTGCAATTTAACAATTTCAACAGTTCAAAAAAACCATGAGTTTGGATCTGTCACATGATATCAATAATTTGCATCTGATGAGGAAGTCCTCGCTCTCTCAAATCCTCTCAACTGAGATTTCTTATAAGTCACTTCTAATATTCAAGAATCAGGAGTCAGATACAGAGCAAGGACTCACTATTAAACTTTGAATATTCTCTCTTTGTTGTTTTAGAGATGGGATATGGCAAATTGTCAGAGAAGACTGCTGCAAAATTGCTACTCATTATCCTTCCTTGTAATGCTTTCAAATTAAACATCTTTTAGGTAAATGACAATAAAGTATTAAAATCCTTTGAAGGGATCGGTGAGACTAGATACACAAAAAGAATGATTTGTCAAGATGTAAGAAAAGCTCCACTTGAGGAAAAAAAGGGTTATCCAACTGAGAGGAACTGGGTATAACTGCTATAGTGCCTATCACTGTCTACAGGAGCTAGAGAAGCAAGGAGCAAACCTGCACTTCCTTTCTTGCACAGCACTGTTTCCTGTAGGAGGAATTTAGCAACATAGATCAATGCAGCCAAGAAGCAGGAAAAGAAAGAGAAGTCCCCTTTTCACAGTGACCCTGCAGCTGCATCACATCCATGTTACTTGCCTGAATGCACAAAGCAGTGGAAATAGACTGAAAAATAGTTTAAATCTATATTTTAACATCCTGGTATTGAATAAACACAATCTTAGATCTAAACTGGCCAGTGGAACATGAACAAGTATGCTGTTCTTCCCAACAATCAAAGTTTAGTTTACAGCTGTATAAATGGCACTCAATTTAAGGCTTTGGCCAAGTTAAGTAAACCTAAAAAAAAATTAAGACTAGAGAGATCAGCTTGAAATAAGTTTTCACTTTAGAAGTAGAGCAATTTATCATTTTGAACATATT
Organism: Melozone crissalis; assembly: GCF_028551555.1. NCBI lineage: Eukaryota > Metazoa > Chordata > Aves > Passeriformes > Passerellidae > Melozone > Melozone crissalis. The sequence continues at coordinate 27,827,267 of NW_026535782.1, read as the reverse complement.
ACAGCAAAAATTTATCTGAGCCAAACTATTTTCTGTTATCTTGGGCAGAATAATACTTCGTCATAATGTTGACTTTTTCATGGACTCTCACTTTTCAAGCCATCTCAAGACAAGAAACATTCCATATTCTCCACAACTCTCAAAATCATCTCCATCTCATTCTGATCACTACAGGGGCCAATGACAGCCCCAAAAAACGCAGGAGCAAAGAGTATACATTGTTATTTGATAGAAAAAGCCTAAATTTAATAGACAGCTACATCATTGAGATGCACAGGCTTGCCTGTATGGAGGGAAAAACCTGGTGTTGAGCAGAATCCTCCAAAGAATAGCAGAAGCAAGTGCCCAGCACTGTTAAGAGCTAGTGAGCTAGTTTGGGGACCTTGTTGAGCTTGCACAGCAAGTAATGCAAAGGATCTTGGTCATCATCTGCAACTCCTTGACACAACTGCAGTGAAAGTTATCCTCATGGCATAATGTACTTCCCAACTTCTCAAGAAAAACTCCTAGGATATGATGGATGCAGACTAAGATTAACAAAGTCAGTGAAATGTAAATAGTTAAAAAATTAGCATATTCTAATTTAAAGTATTTTAAGCATGTTAGTACTGTGCCTGAAAGCCTGCTCAAAGTTAGTTGCATTCTCTTTAATGAAGGAAGAAGAGTATTTCACAGAAGCAGGAACAACCCAAGTAGTGCTATCAGAAGTCCTGAGTACGATATTGCCATTCCTGAGACTCTCTAGCAACTCAAAGGTTAACTCGGCATCTTACTCAGCAGCCTACCACCACCAACCTCAGTTTTTCCAACATTCCTTTTTTTTCCTACTTCTCCTTTTCATTCCACTAAAAGCAGAAGAATGGGATGTGGCTGGCTCCAACTCTTATTCCCATACTCTACTATTCATATAACTTAACTGCTTTCAGCTTATGGAGATTCCTGACCTGCATTTTTACATTTTTCATTTTGAGAGCATCCAACATTTTTTGAGAACTCCATTTGGGATCTAACCACTTTCCATAATTCATACCTTTTTGCAAAGTCTTTTTCATCTTGTTTGGAAACTAAAGTAGAAATTTCATCACTAAGTTCTTTAAGAACTGCAGGCAGTTTTCTATGTGGTAGAATGCAAAAATACCTGTCCACAAAATGTGTGAACACTGAAGGAAAACATGTAATATAATCAAGGCAACACTCAATTACTTGACTGCTTCAAAGGACCATCTCATACAGTTAATCTGGCCATTGGATACCTCCATTCTGGAACCATGTGTAAGATCACTGTTAGCCAGATGAAGCCATCTCTCCCAGTCTTTGCAGCTAGTTACAGTCATGTCCAAATATGATACATCTGAATTTGTGTGTCCTTGTCTGAATCAGTCTATCCCATCTTTTATAGCTTCTGAAGTAAAGTCTAAGTGCAGTATACAGTGTCCATAAATAACAACCAGCAGAGAGACATACTGCTGCATTAAAGCTGTTGGACTTTGGCTTGTTGGATTTTATTTCAGCAAGTGATAAAGTTTCATAGGCAGCTCATGTATTCATAGTAGCAGCATCAAGACTGTGAGCAAGCACTTAAAAGTTGTTTTAGAAAGGTATTGTACAAAGTTACATTTTATTTTATTATGTATGTGAGTAATCTCTGTCAAGATACACCCTGAGAAGTGTGCTCAGTGTTGATTTACACATGCTATAGTGGGTGTCTGGCTATCTGCCCCACAACAGAGGTACTTCCCAAAGACAGGCAGCCTCTTCTCTTTCACTTCTCAGAAGAATGAAAAATAGCTTACTTGTTTACAGCCACAGAAATCAGCAACAAGAAAACAGTTCTCCTTCAGACGTACAAACCAGGCAATCTAGATCAAATGCAAGATTCAAGACTCTTGAAAAACAACTCACATACTAGTTACCAGGTTACTTGAGTAAGATTCTGCTCAAATATAGCAAACCAAGCTATTTGTGCTTTTCTGTATATCAAGTGCAAAGAACACTCTTGGTATCTTTGACAAAGATGCTTTCTCCTGGAACTGTTGTATTTTGTCTGCTAACAATGAATAGTTGAAGTCCTATGTAAATTAGTCCAAACAATTCACGTTTTCAACTTCTGTCTAGTCTTCAACCAGCTTCCCTGACTTCACAAAGCTATACTTTCATCCAGTTATACAATGATACCCTGCAAACACAGGTTTTAAGTTTCATAAATCAAGTCCAACCAAACCACAGCTTAGACAGGAAGGTTTCCAGTGAATATTTATGTTGTAGCTTAAGTAAGAAAAGTAACTTGAGAATTTTAAAAATATTTCACTAATAGCAACCAGAACCTTTTTAGTATTACAAAATTGTAGACTTCTTTATCCCCACCTAAGTTTTCAGTAGTAATAGTTTTAATTCTATAAGAGACGTAACAGCTAGTATCAACATGCCTTCATTAGTTTTGTAATTGACAGAAGTCACATGGGATGCCCCTACCACGCAATACACTAAAAAACTCCTTAGCTGCAGGCAGAAAGATACATTCTACACACTGCTTCAACTATGTCTAGTTGAAGTTGGGCTGTTCAGAGTTTTATTTGCAGAAATGGAAAAAAATTAAATTTGAATAAAAAAAACTGAAACTCCTATTCTGAGGCAATTCCATTTTTGAAGATCAAGACTTCACAATTTCACTCTTCATATATTGTATCACAAGGCTGATTGTCAGATACCAGCGTTAGACCAAACTGATCTGGTTTTCAACTTTGTCAGAGCTCACTGTTGTTAGATATGTGAAAGGTAACACATGTTGCTACATGTTGACACATATAATCACAGATTTTAGGCTCACACCAAAGCTCTGCACAGCCAAGAAACTTGATCTTCACTACCAGGAACAGACCACCTTTCTCCATCATGCACACAAACACGTCAGAAGAACACAGCAATGGTGGTCTAAGAAAAAGTATCTACACTACAGTTAAGGCAGAAAAGGAGAAAATGCACCGGGATCAGTCTGTATCAAAGCCCTCTAGTATTTCAGAGAAAATAAAAATCAGATTGAAGACAGCACACTTCTTACACAGACTAATTCATTACTACTACTTTTTTGTCTATCAGAACATACCCACACCATTCAGTGCATTCATATGCAATACTAAATCTACCTTTCAGAAAAAGGAAGGCCAAGGATATTCTACTTTGTCATAGACATCACCTTTACTGTTTTTCCAAGCATGACAACTTAAGTAAAAAAAGTCAGAGCACAAAACATTTCGAAATTTCAGCTACCACCACTTGTGGTTTTTTTGTGACAGTAGTTCACACTTTTTTTTTTTTCTGAAAACCCTCCCCCTGAAACTTAAATGGGCTTTTTCAAAACACTTTACAAGAGAAAGAGCAAGTTAGGAATAAGTTCAATTCTGCCTGGAATCCCCTTAGATACAGCTACATCTGGCAAGTTTCACATCTTCAATTTAATGACTCCAAATTAGAAGTTCTAGTTAATGTCAATTAATTGTTCACTCAAGCCCTACAGGGAAGAAAAATATGCTCATGAATAGTTTATAATGCTGTCTTTGGAAACAAATGTATTAGAGCAGCTAAAGAGTTTCCCATGCATCTGGTTTACTGGCTACCAGACAGATGAGGGCTAAGGTTGCTTTGACTTTCTGGGGATCTTCTGAGAGAACAAAGTAACTGCAGAGGCAAGGTATGTGCATGCACCAACTGTTTTAGCTGCAAGTCAAACACCTCAATGCATTCTCTTCCAGTAAGGGGATGCTCTAAATACTGCTGCTTGCCAGAAATGGATTAAAGAATTGCTGTAGCTATGGATGTACCCAAAACAAAGCTGTTTTCAGGTAGGGGAATAGAATGAGCAATTTAACAGTGCACATGAAAAGCTTGCATCTTTCACTGACTTATTCACTTCACGATCACAGACAAGACTGATGTACATATTTCTGCACCTGCAACTGTAAAAGCAGATAAAATATTTAATATGTAATTTACAATGTATTTTATCAGCTTGGCATACAGATGAACAGAATATATCAAAGTAGTTGAGTTATAGGCTTGTAGAGGCCCTGCAAAAATATTAATTCAGATATCTGCTAATTTAAAAAAAAATCAATTTGCATTTTAGAAGTGATACAATTCCATCTACCACAAAGTACAAAGAGCTGCAAAAACGTATACCATTCCAACAACAATGTATATAAGTTATTAAATAATGATCTGATTTAAAAGAATATAAATGAAGCCTTTAAGTAGGTCTTTTCTACATGCATATTATTCCTCATTAAAGAAAAATATGTAAAAAGGCCATTGGTAATTGCTTTGTTAACCACTGTAGAAAACGCCAATTCTCTGGTCACAGGCGCCACTAGTTTAGCACTTAAGGTCTCTGCAGTGTTACATGTGATTATTTTTAAATACTGTTAATTCTATTACTCCATTGGTAAAGAATGTGTGACTTGGAATATGGCAGTCTTCATATTGAGAGGGCAGTGATGCACAGTTTTATAATTATCCAGAAGAACAGCACCCTCCGCTGCTCTGTACTTGTGGCTCATCATCAATGATCTGTACACCTCGCCTTGCTGTTCCTGACTGACTGGAGCCATTGCCTCTTGCTCTTTCATCCACTTGAGCAGTTTCTATCATTCCTGTAAAGAAAGATGTATATGAGATGACATTCCATTGTACTTTTACATTAAGACTCTGCTATCTTAATCTCTCTGAACTATATGCACAGAGAGAAAAGTTCAGCAAGAGTGGTTCTCCTATTTGTTATGCAGAACTAAGTACTCAGGTATCACATGGTATAACAGCAAGAATATATTAAATCTGTTTTCTAAAGCACCCAACATACACAAGCTCCTGGTACCTAAGGGAGACCGTAGTGATCCTCAGGTGTCCTGGAGTTAGCGACTTGAAAAGCTAGATTTACACACCCTCATCAGTAACACTGTTAAAAAAAACCCAACCAAACAAGCAAGAAATTCCAGCCCCCCAAAACACCCCAAACAACTACTTCTTCAGAAATGCACAAGACCTCTTCCTTAAATTCTTTTATCTCATAAATACAACTAATAGGATGATTTGCTTATGTTGGATTTTCATCCCACATACCATGATCTTTACCATTTGTTGAGATTTCTGCGTAAAATCTGCATTGTTAGAGCTTTATGATTTGTAATTGACATAATTTAAGAAAATTTTTGAAAGAGTTTGAAACAGAGGATTTAAAGCAAGCAGTGGTGAGACCAGGAACATAAAGTTTGATTTGGGTTACTATTTATGCGTGGTAAGTAGAACAGCAGTCAGTGCTCCAACAACAGACCAAGACATTTTTGGAGTAGAGCAGGAATTTGCAGTATTGTAAGCATCCATACACAAAGCTTCCAGAGCTGTTACAGAACACAAGTGGTTTGGAGTAGACTGAAATGAAGTCAGTTGCAAGTAGCACTTACCACTCAAACTTTCTATATGGCCTGAAAAACATTTCTGAAGCCTGAAGCATTTTATGAATTAGCTCCTTACCAACAAACTACATAATACTTACTTTTGCAAAGGTCAAGAAACAGTTCTTCAATTCCTTTGTTCTGTTTAGCTGACGTATGATAATGTTTTGCTCCAACAGATTCAGCATACCTGTAGAAATTAAGTTATGGAGCCTCATTATAGTAAAGGACTCAATCTTTCTAAGCCACTTTACATGAAGGAATAAGATGATCACAAGAGGTTTTATTCTGACCTCAGAGTTAATGTACACATGCTTATTTAATACAAAAAAAGGAGTTGTGTTTAAAACTGCCACAACTGATGCAGCACACTAGTTGAAATTGAGAAAACTTCATGTCTAGAAAGGGATTTAAACTGTAAATGTTGACTTTAATCACAAACAACTCTCAAAGTACAGTTTGGCCAGCCAGGACACCCTGTGACTCAGTCACTAACAGAACACTCAACAACTGGCAGGCATAAGCCAGCAGTGCCTAGCTGGCTGCTATGTTAACAGCATCACGAGTTTATTACTCCAGCATAATTCTGCAATGACTGTTTCTGTTAGTAATAGGTGTGACTTACATTTCTGCTTCTTGCACTGAAACATGTCTCTCTTTTTCCAAGTCTATTTTGTTACCTGTTGGAAACAAGTTAATCTTTTAAGTCTTTGTACTCTAAAATTACCCAAAAAGAAAGACATGTAATCATGGTATTCCATTTTCTCAAGTAAGTCCCAGTAAAGAGCAGCTCTTACACAGGTCTCACTTTCAAGAACACTATGATTTGAGAATCTCCTTTCACCAAGCATTTGCATGCTATAAGGTGCTAGTTCTGTAGAGGAATCAGGACAGCAAAATGCCTCCACCCAATTCAGCCTTTTGCACTTTTTTGTGATTTATTAGTGCCTTCCACGTGCTGCAGAGGTAATTTTTGTAGAATGTCCAGATATGTAACCTCATGGAAGTGTTTTAATAATTAGATCAGATTTAAATCTAAACCCAGCACTTCTGTTGCATTCCATTTGCATTAAAATTTCCAATATTTAAGACTCACTCCAACCTGCAAGCACTTAATTATCAAAACAGACAAGCATCTAGTCTATGTCACTGAGAAAAGACATGAGTTAAAGTAATTGAAAGAAGGAAAATGTAAATTTTTTTGTTAAACTACAGTCTGCAGGTATCTGTACCATGCACTTCTAATAGTGTATAATTAAACAGGTTATTTTTTTCAATCAAACTCTTCTTTTCCTCCATATGATCTACTGAAACTTCTAGCTCCAGTTTAATTTTAAATATCTAACATAAGCTTCACCCCTTCACATGCACAAGCTGTCAAAGCAGCATTTGGAAGATGCTATTGATCAAGAGATGTTTCCATTTCAGTCATGTTGAAAAAGACTTACCTACTATACATAAACAGATTTCATTTCCCAACATTTTTCTTAATTCCTTAACCCAGTTTTTTACCTGCAAAAAGAACAGAGGTGAGTTTGTTTTCACTCAATATGCTATTATCTTGGGCAGTGTGGAACCACCCCATTTCCTTAACCATCTACTCTAAACTTAAAACAAAAATGTTTAGAGCAACACAGATGAGAAAATATTATTTAGATTGCTACATATGGCCCTTGTTCAGCAGGTTTTATTTCACAGCTGAAATTAATAGCAAATTACTTAGATAAAATGGTTCAATTACTCCAAAAATATAACTCACCACACTCAAAATAGCAAGTTCACTGCATGGGCCACTTTAGGTCAGACATGAGATCTTTTATCAACAGGCACTTACTGACAGACCACAAATGGTACTTTAGAGGTAGAGGCACCTAAAGTAAGTTTTTCAGGTTAGATTACAACAGATGTTTATTTCATGAGAGAGCAAATGGGACAAGCATGTTGAGTCAGCTGATGGTAAGGTATCTGTTAACAAATCTGTTGTCATGAAAAGTTTGAAAGTGGTATGATCACTGCATTGACTTAGGAACTGCTATTTTAAGGGAATAGTTGTGAAGAGAGACAGTCACTTCAAGAATCTAAAAATAAGTTAGGCTACATGATCCAGTAGTACTTCTGCAGTAACTTCTGTAAATCAGCTTTCCCTCTTTTTCTGCACATTTAAATGTTTTGGTATCACAGGGTTTTACTATGTAGGACTCAGCATGAAAAGGCACAAGTTGAAGTAGCACCCACAAGTCACCATCATTCTGCAGGTGGCCACAAATGTCAAACTGCTAGCACAAGTGTTTTACTTGCTCTATACCAGACTATTTAAATTAGATAAACTGTTGTGGATCTGCACCCTTACACTATTTCCATCACTGCTAACCCAAGCCCTGCCCATGCAACCACACTTTTTCACTTCTCTCTACACAGAACTCTGACTAGTTTTGCTGAAAATCAGAGACAAACTTGCTTAAAAGAGTGTCACCAGTTTTCAGCTGAAAAATCCTATAGAGGGGTAGCACAGAGTGACACAGGGTGGAAAAAGCTCACCTGATCAAACTGATCAACTAATAGAGCCATTAAATAACTAGCCATCAAATTAGAAATTTTGATGAGGATTTGACAACAAATAACTTATCACAGAGGAGATAATGGCTCCACTATCACGTATTGCAATTTCAAAGTTCTCAGATCTGTAAAAGGTCACGTCACTTAGTATCTTCTAGTAATTTGGTTTATACACTAAAGACCAGTATGACATACTATGACAACAGTCCATGTTTATGTTTACAGGTAACTTGCACAGCTACAGTCCAGGTTTATGTCATAGGTAACTTGCACAGCTACATCACAGATTATTTTGAGCTGAAGGGGATCCACAAGGATCATGAAGCGCAATTGTTGAATGAATGGCCCATACAGGGATCAAACCCACAACTTTGGCATTATTTGCACTGCGCTCCAAGAAACTGAGGTAATGCTTTGGTGTTCTTTGAATAACCTGATAGCAGGGAAGGCAGTCTTCAAAAGAACACCAATAAACTGTATACTTCCATTACATGATCTACATTTGCAAATATTATATATATTGCTGAAAACAGAAGAGTTCTGTTTACACAAATCACACATTAGCTTTCAAGCAGTTCACAGTTCAGATGTAAAAGCTGCCCAGTACCTTTTGAAAAGAGTCTTCATCTGTTATATCATATACTAGAATAGCGCCATTAGAGTCCCTGTAGTAGATAGGCCCCAATGCATGAAATCTTTCTTGCCCAGCTGTATCCTGCATTCAAAATACACTTGTTAGCATTTACGACAAAGCAAACAATACTTCAAAGAACTCCAAATACTTCATTAAGAAATGCTTAACACTTGTGATATAGTAAGCCCAAGTATCTTTTTTTTTAGAAAAACATTCTAATTAGCCAAGAAATAAAAAAACAGAAACATACCCATATTGCAAGGTTTACTCTTTTTCCACCAATATTCAGTTTCTTCGTAAGAAAAGATGCCTGGAAAGCAAAACAGATTAGAGTTAAGTTTTATGCACCAAACACATAATTTGACTTGAAAATAATTAATAAAGCATCAGAATCAATAAAAGACAAATTTCCAGATCAAAAAACTCCAAGCAAGAAGGCTAAGTCAATATTAAGCCGGTTAGTAATTTCACTGTAGTTTGCCAGCAGACTATTCTAAATAAATTTGAGTTAAGCCAATCATTTACTACATCTCTTTGCAGTTGTTCTGAATGATTTGGGAAGGATGAGCTGTGTGGAAAGACTCTGAACTCACAACACTGATAAATCTAAGCTGAACTCAAAGCATTTCACAAGAATCTGTGAAGTTCAGGTAGGAACAAGCCTAACAGAATTTTTAAGCTGTAGGAATTAAGGAAAGTAGTTCACTATTACTAAGATACTAGAACCATAAACAATTGTTTTATTTTAACAGTAAATATCTTGGAACATGAGAATTTCACAAGTTTCCTTGTCTGTAGCTTTTCCCTTTTTTTGCTGAAGTGAGCCTACAACTCACCCTCATCTGTTTTTTGGTTCTGTATTTCTGTTTGTTTGAGCTGAGATATCTCAGAATAAGCATAAAAGCTGCTTTAGAATTCTACTACTTTAACTTCTGGAAATATTTTACAGGACCAGAGCACATTGCAAGGTTAAATCTAATTTCAGTAACTTGAGTAGGTCTAGTTTCCTCCAAACTTACATGAACCACCCCTGTTACCAGGTTTGTAATTTGACAGCTAAAAAGGGAACATAATTTAACATAAGTTTAATGGACCAGAACAGGGTCTCAAGGTGTTGATGCATTAGGAACTTGCTCTCTACATTCTGAAGACCAGCAGTAACATGTTATTCAGTCACCAAGGGCTAACTTTTTTCTTCTGCCTTAAATTATAGTGAGTTTTCATTTCAGTTTTACCTCAGTTTGCATTTGGGTTCAAACAAGTACTCAGTGGTATTTTATGACCCATTCATCACAGATTATCTTAGGCTGGATTGCAGTAGCTCCAGAGGAGTTCTTGGTACAAGCACTGACCAGCCACAGAATCGAGTCACGTGTGTGCAAAGTGTCATGGGCCAGATGAGCTGCTTGAACCAGCTTGCTGCTTAACTACACAAGCAACCAGAATGCACACAGGAGACCACAGCAGTTCAATGCACACCAGCCTAAACCACTGTCAAAGTCTCTTTCTGGAGTGCTGCCTATGTTACAGTTAAGTCACTCAACATTCAGTTGTTGGAGCAGCTCCTGCTCTTCAGCTACTTCCCTGGCATCTGTATGACCCAAGATGAGATGATTAAAAAAATCCTTTCCATCTTTAAGTTGTACCTTCCCCCAAACCTTTCCACAAAGTCTGATAAAAAGAACAAAGACAGAGAGAGAACAAACCAGAAGAAAAACACTTTCCAAGAACAGATAGCAAAGAACTGATCACTACAACCCTTGTGTTCTACATACCTAAAGCATTATCACTACACTACCCTCTCAGTCTTGCAGTGAGGAGACTCACTGTAATGTCAAAAGTCTGGAAAATTTCCAGACAGCACATTAAATGGATTTGGCCCTCTAAGCAACCTGGAACAAACAGCTTAACAGAAGAGTAACGAATCTTCAACATCAGAAAACTTTTCATTCTTTAATTAAAAACCCTAGAGAAGGTAGTTGATGGCTTTCAAACAGCTGTCCCTGAGGATTAACTCATCAGTAGTCATCACTTGTTGTGTTACACCACAGTTTAAAAGCCAGAAGCTTGGAGGCAACGTCAGAAGTTTTAATTCACCAACACTTGGGCCACAGGGAGAGAAGCTATTGTAGGCACAATGAATCAAGCTTACCTGACAATATTTTATTGATCTGCTGTACTATAGTACTCAATATGCTACAGCAAATCTCAAAGGAAAAGCTCATCTGAGCAATGTTTGCTTTTGTCATAACACCAACAATCCAAACCCGCTTAGTTGATGTGAATTCCACATAAGTGTTTGAGAATCAATTTCTGAGCAGAAAAATCTTTCACAGAAAGGGGATTTACATTTAAAAACACAGAGAACTCAGTATCCATAAAGATATATCATTGTACCTTTAGACAACGACCCAGTTAATATCACAAGTATATCTCCTATCTGACAAAGCAAAAACTAAAGTAGGTTTATCTACATAGGTAAGTTTTGCTTCAGTATAACCTGTTCTTCAGGTACTACAGCTTTTGCTAGGAATACTGCCTTTTATCATTCAGATATAGATTTTCATTTTTTATATAGCCCAGCACTAAAATACTATTACATGCATGCTTTTTTGTACTGCAAAAACATCCACAACCACAGGAGACTGCGGCAAGGGCATTTACCATTGGGCTATCATACTTGCTCTTGTATTAAAATTTGATGAATTTGTAATGATTAAGTTTTAGTCTATCTAAAGTCTGAGGCCCATAATCAAAAAAGGAGAGACAGTATCCTCTATCAGATACCCTGATAACAATCAGGTTTGTCTGATAACAAGATTGGAACTTGGTATTTGAAGCAGTCATGTTTAGTAATGAGCAGAAAGCTTTGTGAACATGCTGGAGGAAGCCATCAATACTATACTACAGATTTAATTCTTCATTCTTCTTAATTGTCTTCATATACTTGAAGAATCCAGTTAGCAGGCTCTGCTCATTAATTAGTAGGTATGGGTAAGTTTGGTGCATTTACTATCAATAAAACATTTTTACATCCACAGTGGCAAAAACACAAAGACAAATCAACTAATATCTTTTAACCTTTCAACTCACATATAGCCCTCCCCAAGCCATTCTGAGGTTAGTGAGGGAGAAAAAAAAAACCAAAAATAAAGAATAGCAGGACTGTGCAGTTTTTAGAAATTTGGGAAAACCCAACACATAAGCAAGAGTCCCAGCTTCTATTTTGAGATACTTTTGAGAAAAAGTCAGTTGCCAAGATTTTAAAGTTTGTCAAGCTTCAAAATCAAAGCCTTTGACTACCTACAGGGCATTAGGTAATTACACATAGAAAAAGCTTCAACATTTTCTCTAATCTCCAAAAAAATTACTGAATTGAGTACTACAAGTACTCAAGTCTGAGCTGTGACTCAATTTACAATCAGTAGCTATTCTCCATATTACTTTAATTACTATGACAGTTCATTTTTGCTAGGACTTTCAAAAACTCACAGGAACATGGTTAATTCCAATATAAGTAATTTCAAACAACTCTTTGAAGCTTCTAATCTTCATATTTTGACTCTACTGTCTTATGACTGGTTTGAAAAATACTTAGGCGCTTAGAAAAGAATAATGCAATTATAAGAGCTAAAACTCCCATCTTTTGATGTGGCTGTAGGAAATATTTTCGTTCTTTTAATTTTCTTCTATGACCTCAGTTTTGTATGTGCACCAGGCCGTGCCAGGAGCTGAAAAAGGGGCTTGAGTAGAACACAAGGAAGACACAGCTGGAAGAGAGTCTCCCAAAAGTCACTGAACAAAAGCAGGTGTGTGGCACCCGCCCTTGAGTGCTTCATGTTCAACAGAAGCAGGTCAGGCATACAAACTCTGCACATAGCACTGAACTTCCTTACACCGCCTTTCACTCACCCCCCAGCTATCCTGATAACCAAGACAGCTTTTCCAGGTTATGCCAAGTCCATCAAAGCAATCAGCAGCTCTCTTGCGTTGGATACTCTGCAATCCTCCACACATTTAAGAGAGCAGTATTCAGAAGTTGTATTTACCCTGAGTAATTAAATTATAAAAAGGATTTACCAAATTAAAAAGCCCAATAGTTTGACAGTAGGTTTATTATTAGAGCAATTCCAGCACAGTTCACTTGATATCAATTTATATCTTTATAATTACTGTATGAAGATGAGGGCACTTACTTCAGTATTTCAAACAATGGGAACCAATTTTAACTGCCCCACCAGGTCTGCCTACAAGTTATGAATTATAATAATTGTGTGCAAAAACCCCTACTTTTCCTGCATCAGCTTTTCTACAATGTTCTAAGTAGATGCTTTCTTCTGTGAATCAGTAGCTACCTTCACTTCAACAGGCAGGTCATAAACAACTTAAGTACATGATTGATACTAACACAACTGCAGCAACACATCCCGGCAGCCCCCTAGATCAGAGGGGGTTCCAGTGCACTCCATTGGCACTGAGAGAGGGGAGCAGGCAGGGAGGAGAAACTGCTCCCTTTTAGTCCAAGTCTTCTGTTACTAGCACCAAAGAAGCTTACCTATCTGGGTATAAAATGAATTACTTCACAGTAGAATAACATCACTAGGTGATGTTTCCAGAAGGTTACAGTCTCACTACCCGTTTTTTGCTGCAAACATACTGGAAGAAAGCACTATGCAATACTTTCTTTTTTAAGTTATTGTGGATGGAGAGCCTCTTGTCTCAATATCTAGTGATCTCTTCATATGATTTATCATTGTCACTCCTTTGCTGGACCAGGAGCAAAGTATTTATCTAATTTTGACTTTACTGGAACAAAAGGAATTTGGTGCATTACTTTGAACTGTTGCCATGAAACAAAGTAACCTTATCAGATTAAGACTTTTATCTCCCAAAAAAAAAAAAAAATCAACAAAGGATGCTTTGCAAACATGTTACTTCACTGCTTAATCAGATACCCTAGTTTCTCTTCATGTTATTTTTAAACTATCTTTTAATTTGATAGCAGAAGAACTCACTTCATTTTTTTTTCCAGAACAGTAAGATGTAGGGAAATAAAAATAATAAAGATAATAATTAACAAGTGCACATGATGCACGGCAAGATTCAACGGCAATTGACATTGGATTTTACATATACATCAGTTAGACGCACATGTGGCCAAGGAGGCTCAGAACAGAAAAGCAAACGACTTGATAAACAATGAGCAGTCAGTTAAACGACACAGGCAGCAACCACAAACCTGGTTAGGGTGGAGAAACAAAAGCTCAGTAGGAACTGCAAGCACGTGCTTCCACTCCTCAACATACCCCTCTGCAGACACGCAAAACCAAAAGCTCTGCAGCCACACTATCTACAGACATTTCTTATCAGCATTTTGGAGCAATTTAAAAGTGTGTTTTATGATATTTGTGGCCCAAGTCTGTATTCCAACCCAGTTTTTGCTCATAATTTCAGGCTTTCCACTACAGATTTAAAGAACAAAAAAACCCAAACAACAAACATAAGCATCACCACATAACAATCTACTTGGACCTACTCTTAAAACACGGGATATGAGAATTCAGCGACACGTGACCATTTTGATGCACTTTAACTGACTGTTTGCTCAATGCTGCACTTCTGCTGCACCTCTGACACCTACAAGCTACCAGGTATCTCTGTGGCATACCAAGCATCAATTGTGGCATGACAGCTTCAACTAGCTTCCTATAGATACCTTGCCTAGCAAACCCACCAACAGCTTAACCCAAAACCTCAGTATGAACACAGGATAACAAAGTCTAAATCATGTTCTTTTTACCTCTTCACAGCAAAAATGGAGTTATGTTATTTGTTTATTAAACATGTCCTGTACTGCCTCTAGTGCATGTATAATGCTGCTTTCATTTTAGGGGAAAGTTTCACTTATCAATTCCTTCTGAGATACACAATTCAAGAAGCTTCCCCTAAATGCATGGGAATAGCACATAACTACGTTAAAACTCTTTTCTTTTTAACACCACCTGCTATTAGTTCTGTACTTCAGGAAATTCAAAATTAGTCCAAAACCCACTACTGGTCCACCAAAGGACGTGGTTTGTTTCTTTCTTTTAAAAAAGAAATATTAAGAGTGGCATACATTGAATCCACACTTCCAACTATGCAAGGCGAGACTTAACATACCACTCACAAAAAAAACTCCAAGACATGTTTTCTGAGACCACTGAGAGTACAAGCAGTTCATTTCGTACCAGGGCATACATGCCATCCATCACTAACTAGTAGGCCATGAAAAAACCCATTACTTTCCAGCAGGCAGCCTGTCACATCTCATGTGTGGAACATCACTTTGTAGCTCTTTATAACAACAGACAGTACTACTGAGAATCCAGCCAAAATTCAGGGAGCTGTCGTGACAAGCAGTTCAGCTTTAAGAACCTTTCCCATTATTAAATCATAAGCCCTAATCTCATAAACCATTTTGTGTAAGCTGTTCTCCTTAAACAGAAACGTTTAGATAGTGCTAATGCTAGGATTTGAGAACACGAGGAAGACCATGATTAACATAAACGCAGCACGTATGAAACACTTAGTCATCAGTCCGCTAACAACGATTACAATAACAACATTACTTTTGCATCATACTTTCCACGATTCAAATGAAGACATTCATATACGTAATTGGAAAAAACGGAGCAGTTAGTATGCAGAGTAGAAACGAGGCCTAAACATACTGAAAGCTTGAATCTGAGCCGTGAAAATAAAGAGAAAACTGGCTTCCAGCAAACTGGGCAGGGGACAGGCACCATGAGCGAGCGAGCAGTGCCTCGGGCTGCCCCTGAAGCGGCAGAGCAGACACGGCCCGCAGTGCGCGGAGAGGCGCACGGTGAGGGGAGAACAACAGCGGGACCCCCACACCAGCACCAGCACAGCCCCCCGGCCCGGCCCGCACCTGCAGGGTGGTGATGTGCTTATCGTTGAACTTGTTCTCGCAGTAGCGCAGCACCAGCGAGGTTTTGCCCACGCAGCCCTCCCCGAGCAGCACCACCTTGAAGGAGAAGCTGCGGCCCCCGGCCGCCGCGCCGGCCCCCGCCGCCATCCGCGCCCCGCCGCCGAGCCGCGCCTCACATCAACGGGCCGCACCGCGGCGCCGCCGCCGCCCACCGGGACGAGGGCCCGCGGGGGGGGAAGTGCCGGCGGGGATGGGAAGGCACCGGTGAGGCCGCGGAGACAGAGGCTGGAGAGGGACACGGCAACCGAACGCACCCGGCGGCCGCGGCCCCGCTGCCCCTAATGGCGGCTTCTTCCTCCTACGTCACGCACCGCCCGGTCACGCGCAGCCCCCGCCGCCAATGGGAGGGGGGGAAGCGGCGGCGGCGGGAGGCCCCGCCCTCTCCGCGGCTGCTGGGCGGGTCCGGGGGCGGGGCTTGTGCGGGCAGGGGGCGGGGCCAGACAGGGATCCCGCGCCCGTGGGGATCTGTCCCTAAATCCCGTGCCCAAGGCTCCTCCTGCAGCGCACGCACCCGCCGAGCGCTGCCCGGGATACAGAGAGCCCCTAATAAACACCGGCGCGGATTTTGTGTGACTTTCGTTCCTGTGAACTAAGCTACACTAGTCTCTAAATGTTTGCAAAATAAAAGTCCGTAATAAAGTACTTTAAAACACGGATGTGGGAGCAGGTGAAGAAAAAGGCAGGAGAAAAACGTTCTCGCGTCGAGTTCCTTGCTAGCAGGGGTCCAGCAGAGTTTCATACATAAGAATTGGATAACTGCCTTGTAAAACTGGGTATCATTCCTCAATTAAAAGCAATCTTCACAAACCAATCCAAACGACTGCTAGGCAACCTCTCTCTAGTGATCATTTAATGGTAAGAAAAATAATGGCTGTGAAAAGACTTCATAGTGCGATTTCCTCTTTCTCTGTCAGTATTAATGCTGTGTTGTATGAGAAAGAAAAGAGGAAAGAGCAGAGAATGCATCCAGGAGAACAAGGACTGGATTTCCTGGAGAAAGAAGCCTCGTCACTGAACAGTATTAAATTCACACCGAATTGATTGGTTTCATTTCCTCCAGAGGTAAGGAAAGCAAACCTCTGCCATGGTGCAGAGTCAAACAATGCATTTCCCACTGACAGTAGACTGCTGCAGGTAACTACAGTATTCCATCCTTTCTGTTCTCTCTGTGACTACTGATTTTGTTGTATGAGATGTCCTGTACTTTCAAAACTTCACTCATCAGTATTAAATAAAACTAAAAGGCTGATCTGGCTGAGAACAGAAATTCTCTCAGAGCTACCTGAAGTTTCACTGCAATCTCATATACAACTTTGTAAAATCTGAAGGTTTAATTATCTGGGACTGTTACCAAGTTATTTTTATGGTGTTAATTTGGGAAGTGTTTATTTTGTTTCATAGAATTTGAGAAGAGAATGGCTCTTTTATCTTCAATTTATTTTGCTTCCCCTTTTTACACAGCTTCCTAAAAACACTTGTAACAGACCTTTTGTGTTATTTGTGTTGCTGAACACATCTGCATGAGAAATGCCTTTCAATGTATTTTATATTTAATGAAGATACTACAATACTTTGTATGTTATTAAACCAAAACAAATGGTACTACTGTATGCATGGTAATGACCTTTGACCATTTCTCTGAAGACTACTCAAGTGTTTTATTTCACAGGTGGTGTCATCTCTAAAAGTGAAAATAATGCTCTTCTTTCAGCTTGCATTATCAGATCTCCTTACAAAAATTTTAAATGTGTTAATTCCACTGTGAACTTAAGTGAATGCAGTAGCTGTCAGTGGAGATACTTAAGCTGGTTAAACCTACAACAGCATAAACAGCACCCCCCAAGCTTCCAACACACAACTCATTTCTGGGACCATTATGTGTTGAATATTATAAAGGTAGGAGTTGATTTGCAGATAATGTCAGTCTTTTTTTCTATTTTTTTCCTTTGGAGAATATTTCTTAGCATAATTTGATACACTTGCAGAAAAATGTTCTGAATTTATTTGATTTCCTTGGAAAATAATCATAATACAAAATCTTAGCCAAATTGTGTACAGTCGTATAACATCAATGTCAATAAGAGTACAAGATGTCCAAAAAGGCAAGAAATCAGACCAGGGGAAAAACCCCAACCTAATAATAACAACAAAAACCCACTTAAAATGAACTTAATAATATTGTCTAAAAGAAGGATTCAGATTCAGAAGACAAAGAAGAGGAAAGAATAAAGGTGAAAAGCAAAGCGGGAAGGGAAGGAAAGGGAAGGGAAGGGAAATTTTCTGATTTATAGAAATAAATAAAACATAGAATCTGTTTTGTACCTAAGAAACCATGCCAGCAAGGAACAATGTTAGTTTTTATTGTAAAGAGAAAGAGTATTATTTTCTAAAAGTTCAATTCTCCATCTTGAAGCAGCATTGTCTGCAAATGTCATTTCCCCCCAGGATAAGCAGTTATGAATTCTTTGCCACTTTGCATTATGGTTTTCATACACGCACAGCAATGCTGAACACCATCCCCATGCAATCCAGGCAGATCCCCTTCCTGAGAAGCAGCATCCTGGATGTATGCTGAGAACAGCAAACATGCTGCTCTACCATTAATTGACCCCTTGCTATTGGTGTTTCTACGTTCAGGAGCAAAGGCATTGTTCCAGCTGCAAAGGAGAGGCCCTAACCCTCTAAGAGAGGGTAAACCAATGGCTTATAAAGGTAATAAAGTGTCAAAGTTACAACAGACAAAACTTCCCTTCTGCAGGAGTCTGTTTACTAGATGTATGCTATAAGAGTATTAAGAATGAAAGCATTAAAAAAAGACCAAAAAAGAAAAAAAAAAAAAAAAGAAAAAAAAAAGAAAAAAAAAGAAGAAGACACAGAAATGAAGATTTTAAGCTCAAATTGCCAGACCAGGGAAATTCCAGAGGAAGGCAGAACTGGTTAAAATTAAAAAAGTAAAAATAGTACCAGTCACTGGCAAACCTTGTCTAAACAGTCATGCCAATGTTTTCAAACACAGAAGCAAGCAGGTTCAAGAACAGACCAACAGGGCTGTACTCACTTAATGGGACATATAAAGAATGGAATTTGCACCAGAATAACTTGCTGCTGTGTGGTACAGCAGGAGATGGGGAGATCAGTGGCACTGCAGGCTTCCTCAGACTCTGCTCAGGGTGGGAGAGAAGTGCAGCCAAGATCTTGCAGGATGCTGACTGTGGGCCACAGCAGTAATAGCAAAAGGGAAGTTTTCATTTACTGGCTGATAAGCCAGCAGATTTTCCAAGAGCTTCTACAAAGGAATGGAAACAGAAAGGAAGCATGAGTGTCAAAAGGGTTCCTCAGGGACATCCTAAAACCCACCAGTTCCAGCGTAACCGAGCTTCAGCTAAGCAGTGAGGAGAGGATAGAAATGAGCTGCTGTGAGCAAAATGGGCCTGTTTGGAATCATAGAAAGTTTACTCAATCACCTATTCGTCAAAATCATCTTCTGTGTAACAGCAACCAGCCTGTCCACAGACCTACTCTTTGGCAATGGTAATTGCCAGTTGCAGGCAGGCTTGCACAGCCTTCTGTACACACAAAAGCCCTGATCCACCCATCTTCACCATGGCAGTCACACCTTCAGCTGTGGGGAGGAGCAGATGATGACACAAAGAAAAGTAATGACACAAAAGAAAAACTAGTAATTAAATGAAGCATTCAAATGTTATGTGTGCCAGTCAACAGAATCTAATGGAAAATTAGGTCTCATCAGAGAAACCTAAGATGGCATTACAGTCTTTGGCTGTTCAAAGGTAAGGCCATAGCTGTACTGATTTTTTCAGGAGCTTGACTTAGTACCCACATGCTAACAATGGGAAAAAATTATTTTTTTATGCAATGAAAGACAAATTCATTGCATCAAGAACTAGATGAGCAGTTCAGAGTAGTTATTGGTGAGACAGGTTGTCTTTGAAAACTGATGTTTCCTTCAGGTCCTTTTGGGTTTCCTAAATGGCCTGTAAAGTAAATATAAAATCAATGCTAATCAAACTTGAAGCAATATGACACTGTCAGTGTGATACACAGTGACAAGAATGGGGTATCCAGCAAAAACTGTATAAAAAGCTGTCATCTGAAAATGAAAAGTGGAAACACTGTAAGGAATACAAAAGTGTTACCTTCATAGTCAATGTAACAAATTAGATAGTAAAAACCTAGCAGGTATCTAAGTATATGACTGCAGCAAAAGGACAGAGGTAATTCCTGGATATGAAATAAGGAAGTAATGAAGTTTTTAATCTCAGTGCATGGCACTGATAAAACTGCAATTTGGCCCACAGCTTAAAAATAGGGCAGAGAAAAGAAAAGGGCTCACTTTGGTCACCTCATCAGTGCAGTAGCAGGAACAGGCACAAGGAAAGAACTAATAGCAGGAATCTAAAGCCAGACACATTCAGATTCAAAATGAAACACAAGTTTTTAAAGACCAATTACCAAGTGAAACAATTAATTCCTTATTTTCTGACAGTTTTGCTTGAGGGGTGCTGGGTAGCCTGGTGACATGAATTTGGCCAGATACAGATTGCATTAATTTGGCCAGATACAGATTGCATTTCAGGCAGGCCTCAGGCCCAGTTCACAGGAGATTGACTATCTCTACCAGCTCTCACATCTAACAGCAATTTCAAATAATTTTATTTTTTCAATATTGTATTAATCATATTCAGTGCTGAAAAAAGACAGAATTAATAATGGCCCAAATGAGAACCACATCTCACTAAATGTAGGTCCTTCAACTAAGCCTTCTAAAATTTAGAAGAAAACTTGTATTCTGAAAATATACTTCATGGGAATTAATGGAGAAATCCCAAGATTATGCCGTATGGTTTAAATTGAAGCAAGTTATCCTAAAGTAGCCTTTAAAAAAAGGAAAATACTTAATAAACCTTTTTTAATGTTATCATTCAACTCCTACCATTGATATAAAATATATTGCTGTGCTCTTAAAATACATATGCATTTGCAGACGCTTTCCTTTGTGAAGGGTTCCTTGAAGTATCTTGCTCAGCAGACATTGGTGATGAGCAGGTAAACAAACCAGCAACAACAATTACATTGTCAATTATCACCCTTGCTCAGTCCCGCATTTTAAAATATTGTCTAAAGGACAAGTGACTGGACACCGGGATGATCGTGTAAACTCTTAAAGCAAGTGCTTTCCTTTCTGTGACTGAACAAATGGAATTGAATCAGCTAGCCTATTCCTTTATTCATAATTTCTTCCATTAGAAATTTCGAATTAAAGCCAGTGCTTCTTTTAATTACACCAAGTAACCCAGTTTCAAGAAAGTCACATAGACAAAATGCAAAGAAGACTTTATCAAGGTCAAGTGCATATTATTTTCAGCAGAATACTTCCCCTAAAACCAACACATTCTTGCTGCTTTGACCAATGAAATATTTTCTTTTAAAATGTTTGTATTTTGTTGTTAGAAATGGAGAGCTGTAGTGATAGAAATATTGGTCACACTTTCTGTATAGAAAAATGCTTATGTATGTATGACTCCTGCCCCCATGCCTGAAGCAGGTGATGCCCCAGGGCATTGTGAGGGGCTGGGGGGTTATCCACATCTTTTCAATTCTGCAGGAAAAAAGAAATCTGTGCTGTCAAGAGATTCTGAACATGAATGGTCCCATGGGGTCGCACATTGCCTGATTAGATTAGGATTACATTTTTGAGAGCGATGTTGTAACAAGCAGCAGCAGTGATGTGTTTCTGGCCAAAGCCTCCTGGGAGTGAGAGCACTACACCAAGTTGCATTGTACCCCTGAATGGGCTGTCTGCCAACATGGGGTTATTTTTCTGCTTTTCAGCTTTCCTGTCTGAAAAAAAATTGGGAAGAAAGCTCTTCTAGGTACTCTTGGGTATAGTAATAAAATAATACTGGTGTGCATCTGTCTCCATTGTATCTTGATATGGCCTCACACAGAACTGATGCTGGGATTCTGGGGAAGACACTGAGCTGATTTTTTTAGAACTGCCTTCTAACCTTAATGTAAATTCTGCATTAAACTCTCATATATATATCAGGATACCATAGCACTCCTCAGAATCCTTAATGCAAAAGTGGAGCTCAGATTTCTGCAACTTTCAGCCATAGCTGCCAGTTTTTGTGGGTTTACATTTCACTTCTCCCTAAACCTGGATGGGAAGGGAAACATTATAGGTCCCAGAGGACATAAAATAGTAGTTTTATATGACTATTTGCACTAGCAAAGAAAAATAATTGCACAAAATAGATCAGTTCTGTGTCATGCCCAGAACAGACACTGACTTTGTACCTGCTGCTATGAAAAGAGATATTGTTCTGTGGTTCCTCTTACTCACAGTCAGGATCAAAGCAGAGCTGTGGACTCCAGTCCAGGAGTTGGGGTGGTAAAACAGAGAAAGAGATAAACAAAACTGGAATTAAACCCAACCTGCTTATTTTAAATAATGGCAGAAAACAAACACGAGAGGATATTTAACAATTGTGAAAGACCTTTAATGATTACAATTGCCAAGAACTAGAGACAAAAATCCCAAAATCTCCTGCATACGTGCAGGAGTGATTTTTGGACTTGCAGACTCCATGACATGGGCACAGACTGATATGTAGGCATCCATTTTTTTGCCACTGAGGAAAAAACCCAAAATATATTATAAAAAATTTTCTTCATTAGAGAGAGGAAAGAAAAAGATAAGGCATACAAATTTAACATCTAGATTACATTCTTATTTCAGATGAATTTTGAACCCAAGGGAAACATTTGTTAATCTACTCCACACCAAACCTGCTTGAATGTAAGTGGTTTATTACTCAAATCTGCAGGCAAAAAATGTGAGAATAATTTTGTTCATTTAACTTAAAACTCTAAAGAACAGTAAATAACATTACACTTCTTTTTTGTCTTGTGATAAGGGCTTTGAGCACTTTCTATGGTTTGGTTGATGTGGGATGCTTTTTTTTCTGGCATAGCTTGGCACAAGCTAAATAAATCCACTACAGAGCTCCTCAAGTAGACACCGCCGAGTGCAATGGTCAGACGCTGACACCCATGTCTTTGTTTTCTTATGGCACCTACCAAAGACAGAGTTTCCAGAATGCAGAGGTGCGTAACACTCATGCTCCTCATCCCAATGCATCATGAATCAGCTCCTTTCACTTTTTCATTTAAAATTATATTAGGATGGGACACTTAATGGAATGAGATGATGTGCACCTGTTGGGAGCACCATAACCAGGACATTTGGCAGTTTAAGGCAGACTGAGACTGCTGCTGCTTTGGGTGACCATTCTATTGCAGCAGCTTTTGACAGTGGAATGAATTCAGGACTTAGGAAGTCAACAAGTGAAACAATGAAATATCAGGAAAACAAGTAATAGTGACAAAAAGAGTAGGATGACAGAAGTTGTTGCTTGTCTAGTACTGGGCTGAACTCTGCATAAGCCAATGCAGCAAGAGCCCTTTATCAAGAAACATCAGAACACAGTCACACAATTTTTTTATGGTGTCCTTCTACTTTCCCAGCTTTGCAGCTAGGGCTGCAGCTGCAAAGACCTTACAAAAATAGTTACTGAAGATACTAAAGGGTATTAACAAATGAGCACCAGAAAACTTCTTACTACTTTCTACTGATGCTTCCTCTAATTGCAGGACGCATTGTTTTTTTAAACCACTGTCATCCTTGCTAATGGTGTGGATTTGAACCTCCAAGACCAATTTGGACAGTGATCACATTGCAGTATTTAACTCTGCTTTATGCTTGTTTGAACAAAGCCACAAAAAGGCAGCCACCAGACAAGAGAGGTGCAAACAAGTTATGCAAGGCTTCCCAGGTGACTCAGCAGGTCCAGCCAGGTAGCTCCCTGCAAACAGGCAGCTGTTTCCATACTGGTGCAGTTCTCGTTCCCTCAGCATAGCTCAGGCTGGTTCCTCCACATGTTGGTGAATCCAGTCTTCACTTCTTGAATTTCACCTGAATTAGCAAACACTTGTCTTTGCTCTAAAATGGCAAATCCCAGAACAGCACTGAGCAAGCAATGCTGCTGGTTGGTCTGTTGTAGGAGGATACATTTATTATGAAGATATTTTCAAAATGATATCATGTATGACACTTGCTTCATACCATCAGTCAGTCACAAAATGTTTCCTGATCAGAAATCATAATGGTGATCATCTACTTCCCTATGCATCCACCTTATTGTGTTTCAAGGAAAACTCTGATGTGTAATGATGTGGTAGAGTGCGCATCATCAAAGGTATTTAAAATGTGATTGGACAGATTGATTACTGCTAGATAATCTCACCAAAGGTCCCTTGCCCACAAAAGGTTGGACCAGATGATCTCGCAAAAGTCCCTTCTAACCTGGGCCGTTCTGTGATTCTATGATTTAATTAGTGGTTGTAGCGGGTAGAGATTAAAATTGACTTTGTGAGAGGAACGTTGTAGAAAAGCTACTGAATATTCCTGGTGGAATTTCTTTGCTTGGAATCAAGCTTTACAGACTTGGGAGTACCCAAGTACAGGCTGCCATTTTCTCAGTAGCTTTGTTTCCACATTTCTGTATTCATCCTCATTTGGTATTGGCATTAATATTTACTGAGGGTGGCTGTAGGCTTGGGAGTGCTTGGGACCCACATAGTCTGAGTGAATTCATGTACCTTCTCTGATTTATGCATTACAACAGGCATATAATTGTATCCCAGAGCTGCACCTTATCCCCCAACAGAAGCAGTGTTTAAATTAAAAATTATTATCCAGTTATAGCAATAGCCAGAAGCATACCTACAAAGCTTTACAGGGAATAAATTTCCTGTAAAACAGGTTAACTCCTGCTTGAAGAAAAGTGACTTAATGCCAATTCAAAATGTTAGATAATGAGATGTAAATAAAAGGCTGCATGGGGACCAAAGCACTGCTGGAAGAAATGCAGGGAAAACAAATGCCACTTACAAATCTGAGATGCCCGCTCCTAACAGATTGCAATGTGAATAGTGTCCAAGTTGGTTGTGTAAAACACCAACAGAATTTCATGACATTTCAGCCCTTCACTGTCAGAAAAAGTCAATCTGCGGAATCAGCTTGTTCTAATACCCAAGACAGGCGGTATACCCCCTTTGTTTTTTACACCACTTTATTCTGCTGTCCCAGGAAACTGGGTAATGATGGACCACTCAAATGCAGCATGTGCAGACCCAAGACAATCTGCAGCTGTAACAATGAAATAGAAATTTAAAATAGATACTGGTGATTCTGACACCAGTATACTTCAACAATCACAGCACCAAGTCTGGGTGACACCTGGCTACAGATTTCTCGCATGCAATTATGTCAAAATTTTACTTAAACATCTATCACATCCACCAATCAAGCCAAGCATGAGGACCTGTAAGTCACAATTGTAACTGCTTCAATTAAAAGGTTTTTGAGTGTATTGCCTTGGTGCTGTGGAAATATTGATGCCACTTAATTATTAATGCAAAATCAGTGACAGAGGGTACCGATGGTTCTGGAGCTAAAGAATAGTTCTAGAGTTTAAAGAATGGAATTAAATTTGTTAACTGCAGTCACTTATTTTCCAATTTCCAGTTGATCAACTTCCTGGTTGTCTCTTAACTCCCCCTTTTTCTTTTTACTTCCTGCATTTTTGTCTCTCCAAGCAGCACTTGGACAGGGGCTATCCATCTGCTGCCTTGTGAGCCCAGAAACTGCTTAGTGACCCACACCAAGTTACAGGCAGTTTGTCACATTCTGCCATTGCGCACCACCTTCGCCCAGAGCTTGTCAGTTTACAGCTACTGAGTAGTTAAATGTAACAATATCTGCCTAAGCTACAGTCAATACACCTGAAGTTAATGCTGTCCTTTTCAGAGTTTAAGTGTGCTCAGATCTTTCTGTATACTGGAAACTTATGAGTGGAAATTTCAAAAGCAACTCAAGTATCATAACTAAGACATGACAAAAAAATTTCCAAAATAATGGCCTTTGAAGATGCTAACTACAGGAATTCAGTGAGATCACATTTGTTCATATGATCACAGATCAAAGCATTTCATGCTGCTATGAATATGAAATCAGATGTCTTCTCACCATGGTAAGCTGGTTTTCAAATGGACTCATAAAAAATAGTGAAAAAAGCTGACCATGTCCACTTCAGTGCTTGAAAGTACAATTCACTTCAGGAAACAAAAGAACATACGAGTAAGACATTTATCTGAAAAAAAAGTATCTTACAAAAATTTACTTGCTCAATTCTAAAAACCACAAAAGGATTAATAAAATCATAGAAGAAGAACTAATTCAGTGTTTATTTAGAAGCAGCATAAGTCCATACAGTGCATAAAATTCCCAAGTGTTTATTGTTACAGTTTAAGTGCATACATTACTTCCATAATTTTGTGCCCTTCCACAGGAACAGACATAGAGCAGCTACACAATTTGTTCTTTTCAAAAAGCTTTTACTACTTTGAGATCTCATCTTTATAACAGGGTAATACAGTGAAGTAGTTCCAGTGATGAATTCCAGATCTATACAGACTAGACTTCTAAAGAGTAAACTCAGTATGGAAGGTGCTAAAGTTTTTTAATATTCCCATAAAAGGTGACAAAATAAAAAAGTCAATTGAATTAGGACAGGCAATATACACAAGACACTTGTAAAAAAACCCAGTTGTTCAACACAAAACATTAATCTATCTTTAACAAAAAAGGAAAAGCTTTTCATAAGTTAAAAGTATGGGGCCACACTTCTGAATGTCACCGCAGAGAAGTTATGAAGGTATCTCTAAAGTTTAAATACAATCTGTACTGGCTACATTACTTCTGCAACTTTTATAAATGAATGATGGAAGACAGAATTACCTAACACAGGAACCTGAGCATCAAAAATGAAATCTCTATTTTTAAATGGTTTATATGTGTGATTTCCCCCATTTGCAACAAGGATAATGTCTGTAGTCTCTTTGGCTGAGGCCATCATCTCTAAATAGAAGCCCCAGACAAAATGGGAAACATTTCCACTGTTAATAAAATAGAGAAATAACCAAGGAGCATAGTTTGGTTAGAATGCCAAACACTATGGAACAATTCTATACTTATAGAAAAAAACCCATTAACTTGCTAAAGAGATGACTGTGAATCCACAACTGTCATATTTAATTTTAAAGTATTTGATAAGTACCACAGTATTGACAAACCTTCATAAATATCATTATTTTTGAAATAAAAATTTCAAAAAAGCACAGAAAATTTTATTATTCTCACTGGAACAGGTTAAAGTTTCTACTTTAAATTTAGATTTTTGTTTCCAATGTTATGTATGGATCATTTTTATCAAACCTGTTCTCAGGGAAGTGGAGATAGTATCAGGATAGAGAATAGGCAATAAGGCTGAATTCTTTCTTCCCTGCCCAAATACTTCCAAAAGACCTTAAAAACTGTAGTTAATGAGAAATACCAGAATTCACCCACTCCACCCATGTTACCATTGCCTATATAAAGCTGCAGTGTATTTTGTGTCTAACTTGAATAACAGTCACAAGGCTCCATCACACTGATTGAGGTGGATTAGACCTCTATTTCCAGCTTCCTGCCTTTCCAGATGCTGGGAACTGGAGAGAATAGACACCAACACTTCAGCTCCATAAATGGAGGATAAATGAATCAAGTGCTTCACCTCACTTGGCAATGACCTACATCCACCTGAGGAGCAGCAAGAGCATTATTGACAAAGCACCTTCCTGAGAGATGCTGATTGCCACATGAGGTTTACAGCCTTAACAAGTTGAGATGGAAAGTCCTTCGGCTCTTTGAACTTTTCAGATCCATCTCTTACAGAGTTCAACTGGAACTCCATGGAGTCTCTGAGCAGGACTGAACATAAATTTGCATGCAGAAGACCTTAAACCATTTCAACGTCTTGGCCAGAAAAACCATGACATGCCTGGAAGCACCAGAGCAATGATTACAGAAGAAAAAAGATTTACGGCGTTGTTGTCTAATATAGGTTTTCCAGATATGTGCTTGGAGTCTTTTGTTTGGTGGTTAACAACCATGCCAATTGTCTGGTCAAAACCTGGAAAAAGATAAAAAACTTCATTTTACAAAGCCAACTGAGATGAAGAGAAACTTAATAACCAAGTATACATACCTTCCTAAATTTATTTTACTATAACAGTGTTAAATCTCTGTAAGAAGACATCATCAGACTAAGCTAAATTACAGTTAGTTTAATTTGGTACCTTCAAAGAATGGAGTATAAATGCAGTATTTTACATTAGAAGTTACTTCTTTTGAGAAGTTACACTTCTGTCAAGTCTTCTCTCTTTATGTAGTTTCACAGCAAAGAAAGGAATGAAACAAGTTAAATTAGAATAGGAAAAAGCTGCTCCAAGTCACTCTAAAGCAAAGGATGCTGTTTTAAACAAAAACAACTTATTAGCAACATGTTTTCTGGCAGGAAGACATGTTTGTTTAAAAAAAAATATGGAAACACCATTATTACTTAATCTGATAGAAAACAAGCTCCTCACAAAGGCTAAATTTATAAATTCTATTTACACAGCAATTTTATACTACCAGCAGCTAGAGTTTTTTCTGTAGTACTTAGGTAATTTCTTGCTCTGCCTTTGTATTATTAATACTTTAATATTACTTTATTAGGTATTACTGTATAGACACCATTATCCTATGTTTTGTCCAGCTGGACCATTCTGTATGCTGATAAAACCACACCAATCTAGAACGCTTGATCTTAACTCACACTGTAGTGAAGTGTAACTGGGTACATGCACATGCAAGCTTTTAAGGTTGGAACATTCCAAATGAAATCAGCATATTTTATATTAATTTTTTTTCTTCTTAGATTTTACTTTCAACACTCACAACCTGTCAATTTCAAAGAAAGCTGCTACTTTATTACAAATAAACTCTGCATCTCAGACAAAACTTAAAAAATCCCCCACTACAAACCTCCCTGGCAGGGATTTAGTTGATAATACTGTTTTGAAACATACATTTAAACCTGGCCCTAAATAATGCAAAACAGCTACGGAAAAATCAAACTTCAAAGTCTAATAGCTTAACTCTCAACACTTGCTATGTTTAGAGAGTAGTACTTTCTTTGAGGAAAAACTGGAATTATCTTTTTCTAAGTATATGCCTCAATTGTACATCAAGTGTATATTCCAATAATGAACAAGTAGGTAAAGTAACAGTCCTTTTGTTAGCTCTGTTATTTACAGAATAAGTATAGACTGATAACATGGGCAAATTTGAATCTTACTCTTCACAGCTATTCAAAGTTTGAATTAATAACTGTGCAGGCAGGAGTGGATTTTCTTTCAGAAACAGTGGGTATCACAAGCTATTAGCTACACCACATCTAGGAATATCACCAAAAGAAAAAACATTGACAGAAAGGATTAGCAGCATACTGTTTAAAAAAAAAAAAGAGACAATTCTTTATTCCCACTGCCATATTTATTGTTTTTCAAGATGCTGCAGAAACTAGAGTATTCCTTCTGAGTCCACACTGAAAAGGGAACAAAAAAGTGGGCTAAAGGAGACACAAATGAGCAGCACAGTTTTGCCTGTTTCACATCACATATATATCACAGCATGTACATGCACAACATGGTGTACGTACTCCAGCAATGCTTTTGAATTTGTAAAAGAAACTGTGTAACTTGCACGCTGTCCCTGCTGCAGCTAAAAAGGTAAGTTGCTGAGCATGGAAAAAATACACGAAATGAAGAAGAAATAGATGCTGATAAATGCAGGCATGCATTAGCTAGGTTTACTCCATTCTCTTAATGCATCTGCCTCTTTAGGAGCTTGCAACATTGTCTGAGTGCTTAAGTGTTTCTTGCTCAGGACAGAAATATCTAAAACTTCATCAAATAGTTAAACACTCCATTGTATTTTGAACTTCAATGGAATTACAAAGAATAGAGCTGTATATAAATAAAAAATGCTGTATAGCCAAATCCAGAGCATCAACAAGAGTTGGCAGATCTCACTGTAAAGCCAGACCTAAAGGATTTGTGTCTCTGAGGCAGTTCATCTGCACATTCACACCTTGACTTCCAATTAATAAGTATACCAACAATGAAACCTGGAAACTTAAGTTCTCTCTGTAAACAAGCTGGTAAACACAACAGTGTCACATATGGTCTCTAAATAATTTTGAAACATAGGATAAGTTTAAAGCTTGGCCTAAAGGTTGTCTGTAGTGTTTATTCACAGGCAATGAGTAAACACTGAAATAATTTAGAACCAGCCGGTCAACATATTTTTTTTAAAATGCATCTTGTCTTTTTATTTAAAGTCACAGCTAGTTTGTGATAAGCTTAACTTATAGGAAACAGTGCTCTGTATTGCAGAGATTCTACAGGAAGCAGAGAAAAAAACAGAAGGTAAACTATTTTTCACTTTTTCTTACTTAATTCTTACATTTGAGCCTATTGCTAAGACTTCAAAATTAGGAATGGAGCTTCTGCAGTGACAACTTAATCCAACTAAATGGATAATATTAAACTGACATTCTTTCTTATAAAATACTGTAATTAGACATATAGAAAAGGAGAGGGCAGCAATTGCTTCTTCCAAGGTAACTTGTTGGGTATCTGTCTCTTTCAGTCATCAGCATGACAATAAGCTACAATGAACAAATCAAAATGTGGAAAAGGGCCAACCACCCTTACTCCTTTTCATTTCTATGTCCCTTTGCTCCCTTTGTCGTTTATGCTGCTATTTCTGTAATCTTGCCATTTAAAAATCATATCCCCAGCCCTTCTTGAAGCTCAAGTCAAATTTTAGGTTACACTGGGAGAAAGGGAAAAAAAAAAAAAGAAAAAAAGAAGACTCTTACCACTGTATTGCATTGTAGCTCCCAAATACGAATCAACAATTGATCCCAGTAGGCCAGCTGCTGCACCAAACACTATGATGGGCCATTGTGGAGCAGATATTTCCAGATCACTCACAAAAAGGAGTTGAGTTATAAAGTAGGCTATACCTACTGTCATGCCTCCAAGCAAACTTGAGATCAGGCCCACTAAAGTAACTGCTCCATTAGTACCTAAGTCAAATAAAGTATAGCTGATTTACAAACTGGTTTTAAAAGACTTGTGATAATTTAAATATTTTACATGAAATCCAAACTGCCCATAGTAAGCTTCTCCCCTTACATCTACTGCAGCTTTTTACAATTCCCATTATGCTGTTGAGCAGCTCAGCCTGCACCATTACTGCCTGTTACTACTCCTTTCCCATCTCTAGGGCTAGTTCTCTAGAAATATTCACCAGCATTAAATTAAATAAAACTAAACAGCACACACCTCTCAATGTCACCTGGTATTTGCCTGCTCTAGGAGGTGGTGGGGTAATACAAGAAGAGATTTGCTCAAGAAAAACAAACCTTGAGATGTGCACATTAAAGCAATGCCCTCTTCCAGAAGTAGTATACTACAACATGTTTTACCAGCACATTTAAAAATAAAAGAACTAAATCCATAAACAGAGAAGTTTGAGAGCTCATTGAATAAAAATCTGAAGAGTGCATATAAAGAAAAAAAATTCCCATACATTTCACTCCTATCCAACAAGATCTGTGCCTCTGATCAATTTGTCAGCAAGACTCTAAAAAGGTATATTGCTTTAAAGCAGCAATGACACCCACCATGGAGACAACGTTTGACAGACAGAAAGTTCACTTTATTCACCCTTGGTAGGATATTAAAGGAAATTAGTGATTTGGTTATGAAGTGAATTTTCTGTACTGTCTCTGTTGAATATATATGTATATTACTGATTGAAATAATGCCTGAAAAATATCAGTTGATAACTTGCATTATTCATACTAGGAGTATAAACTCTTTTACTATTGTCAGAGATTAGAAGTGACAGCATTCAGAATGATTTTAGCTCCGTGGCTGCTATGCTTATGCATCTCATCAACAAGATCGGAAGAAATACAGTTGACTATATTCCATTTCAGAGAATGCATTCCTAGTAACCTTTTCAAATCCCAGATTTCTAATATTTATTTTTCTATGTCTTTCTTGGAACTTTACAAGTTGGATGTATAATTCAATACAGACTAACAAAATATTAAAAACATGTAGAAGAGGTAACACCTTACCTACTGGAACCTGTTCCCAGGTTGTTATCAATCTTGGTTTGCTTTTACTCACAACACTGCCAATCTCTGAAGCCCATGTATCACCAGCAGAGCATGCCAAAGCTCCCAAAAGGGATAAGCACATCCATGATGCTGTGTATTCCTTTGAAAAGTCAATAGGAATTTCACCTGGTCCATTTTCTATCATATATAAGAGAGCCAGCTCAGTAGGAACACCACCATTACAGAATACCTGAACCCAATTCCTCTGGCCACCTGAAGTACAGAAACTGAATTTTAGTAATTTCAGGCAACAGCATGAGGCAAAACCAAAATAACGCTTCTCTAAAGTTAAATTTAAAAAGACAAACATTTAAAACAGAAACTTTATGGAAATTTATTTAACAGAACAGAAGCAAAAGCAAAGTGGCTTGCTAATATTCACAGGGATAGGGTCAAAGGGAGTTTCAAGAGTGTTCCCTATTCTAGATGTTATATCTCATCTGACTCTTTGAAAGGAACAAGAAACATGCAGTATTTATTCTCTAAAAGGGATCTAAAAGAATTAAAGTATTTTGGCTTACCTTCTTTGTATTCTGAATCTATTTGTTTCTTTATATCTTTTTTCCACTTGGTAAGTTTTGAAGAAGTTACAAAAAATACAAACAAAGAAGAGAAGAAACTATAATTTGCGACTGTAAGGATAAATCCAACCACCAGTCCTGTGAAGAAAAAAAGAAGCATATAAAGTTCCTTCATGTAACAAAGGTTGTTTTGCAAAGCAATTAAGTACTTCAAATTTTCTGAATATGAAGAGTATCTTCCTGATAAACCTAATACAATCATACAATAAGGGATTCTGTTGAAAATTACTAATTTTATTCTAACTGGTGAAGCATGTGATTTTTAAGACCTTTTGCCACAAATCAGTTATACTATGCAAAAATAAAAGAGAAGCAATAAAACCCCCAGAATCCAAAGAAAATATAATTGCAATTCAAGTACTCTGCCTGAAGAATATTATTACTTTTATAAGGAGCAATATATATCTGTGGCTGTGCCTCTATCAGCAAGTTTATCATCAGTTTAGGTATTGAATCCCACATCCAAGGTCTCCAAGATCACCTGTAAAACCCCTCTCCAAATCTTAGCAGATGCTATTTCTCTATTCTTTCCTTTGTTAGTTTCTGATTTTTATTACACGTCTTTGTTTCTGTAATTTTTTAAAGTATTTGATCTCCTTGACGCAATTCACTTTTATGTCCCCTTTCACAGGGGAGGCCTAATTTCACTCCTCACCATGAGATTACAGTTCTAAAGGACTGAAAGAAAAATGGTTGCATTTAAGAGCAAACGCCAGTATAAATCGGCTAGCAGAGCTGTTAAGAGGTCAGAACATAAAAGTCAGAAAGATTTTTGTCAGTGTAGAAAATGCTTCCCTTAACTCTCACAGACAGAAGATTTGCAAAATGGGTGACAAGGGAAGGAAAGATTTGAGGCCCTGTTTTACTCCACTGAACATCAATTCAGGCAATGTCACAAGACAAGGGTGAATCACCTCACCCTGAAACGTTGCATCAGATTTCAATAAACACTATTGTACACTACGCTGGGCTTTTCATCATGTGGTCTAGAAAAACTTTTCAGAAACAGTCATTTGTTCTTATTGAAGTACAGATTTAATTTTCTTATTTTTGCCAGGCCAAAAAATGCCTAGAACTGCTTCTATTACTGAAAGGGGAAGCATACAGAAAAGAGAACTGATTTCCCTCCAAGCAGGAAGGCTGCTGACGTGATCAGTTTAGGGTCTTTCTTTACCACTACCTCTGCCATTTCCTTGTTTCTCTGTGAATCCTTCTGTATGTTAAACCAAACCATGTAATTTAACTTCATACTGTACTGAAGTTTAAAAGAATCTTCAAGGTTTATATAACTATAATAGCATTAATCAAATCAATTATGAACAGTAGCACAGGGTTACTTGACTGTTTAAACAGGCATGAGAAAAAAAACCCTGTATGAATCTGGGGTATGTATGCTTACATTTATATTTTATTACAATAGAACTTTGTGAAGTCTTAAACTGCAAACAATAAAAAGGACCTTTAGTTTACCAAATGTTCAGCTTAAGTCTCAGAAAAAACATACCTCCCAATGCACCACTGTGATCTAGACTCTTCTTCTTAAACCCTTGCATAGCAATAATTAGTGGAACCAAGACTGAAAAAAGCCAGCGCCATGGAGAAATGGGTCGTAAAGTACCTGATAAATCAAATAACAGGGTTGGGTTACACATGATCCTCATAAAGCCTTTATGTCTTCATGTCTGAAAAGTCATTATTTCCTGATACATACTTAAATTTTGATCTTAATAGAGATTAAAACTTTTTATTCTTCAGAAGAAAGACATTCATGTGGACAGAAGGACAATATATCTGCAATTATCTACTCAATTTTTCCATTCAGCTATCAAAAGAAAATATATTTCATGAACTGAAATTAATTACCAAAAAAATAGCAAAATGTGACAAGAAATAAATATGGTGATATTTTCCATTCTAAAAGGGATTTATGAAGCTCAAAAACTAACATCTGAATTTACTGACAAAATTCCACTACCAAAAAAAGCCAAGCAAGACAGTCTGCTAGGTGAAAGTAGTGTGACCACTTTATGAAACACCAGCCCTGTCAGTTCTTCTGAAAGATGATGTAATGGTCTCGATGAAAGGCTCTTTAAAATACACTTCGAGCTGATTACTTTCTCAGCAAGATTTGAAGTGACAGTTTCAGTTTGAAACACACACAAACTTCTAAAAGCTAAAGCAAATAGTTAATATAGGTTTTGGAAAAAAAAAAATCTTGAGAAGTTATTATATCTCCTATACAAATACAAGACATCACAAATCTTGCACTCAAGTAAGTCTCAATCTGGTAAAACAAAGATTTCACAGAGGGTACACAGAGGCTTGTCTTGCTGGAAAGATAAACACGATGGTTTTCAGCAAGAACTTTCGTGTCATCAGTACCCCAACCTCTGCACAAACACTGGCACCCTGGTGCAAAGCAGGACACAGTAAAACACTCATTGGAATGTAAAGATTCACAAGAAAAAAAATCTCTTCTGTGTACTGAAAAGCCCCAAAGCCATAGTAGGTGAGCAAGGGGACTCTTGCAGCCCAGGCTGAGTCAGAAACTCTGAAGATGAACACCAGCTGTGTACTAAGAGCCCTCCAGTGCTGTAGCCTGGTATTGCTCGTCACAAACCAAGGCAGCTCTTAGTGATGCAAACTTGAGTGTAAGTAGTACTGTAACACAAAGGGGTTCCTTTTCTTTGGCTAACAAACAGAATTTTCATTTCTTCAAGGTCATTTTTAAACGAAACCTTTTGGATTTGCTTGTAGGAGAGAAAAGTATTTGTATTAAATTACTACTAAGTAAGACCAAGTTAGGATCTATAATAAAACAATGAATATGCTCTTCAACATTCTGGCTTCACTAACATCTGGCCCATTGTTTGGAGCTTAAGAAATATTATAAACACTACATTAATAAAAGTATGTTTGCAGTATTTTTATATTTATATTACAGACTGTGAATTTTACCACTTTTATAGGCTGAACCATTTAAAGCCCATTAACTACTGTATGTTTCATTCACCTTCTTGAAAAGCCTTTCCAGTCTCAGGCAAATGAATGACAGAAGTTTTATGTCCTTCTTGTTCCATAACCATTCCCTACAGAAAGGAGGATTTGTCCATAGTTTTCTCCTTTCTATCAGGCCCTGTACTGATTTAGCTGGTAGCAGGTCTCTCCATGTTATAGTGTAAATTTCCACTCACTTATAAGAACAAGGACTAGAATATCCTAATTGTCAGAAAAGCTATACCTTTGGAGAGCAGACACACATGAATGAAGTTGCATGTTTAAATTTCACTTGGGTAGTGATAAATGACACAAATAAAACCTGGTTGTGAAGCCTGCTTCTGCATACCTTCTACACATCTGGCATCTCACTACAAGCCAAACCAGAAGTATGCAGACAACACAGATTTAATGCTGTACCAGAAGTAACCCATCCTAAAGCACTGAAAAACACTGAGCAGAGACATGCAACTGCCTCTACAAAAGTCAGCTTATACTGGTGGGGTATTTATTGTTGTTTCTTCTGGACCCAGGGTGTTACTAGGCAGTTGAAGGTGCTCATACTCTAACTCTACACACTTTCAGCAATACTGCAATGACACTGGACCTCTTCCAGCATCAAACCAGCTGGGGTCTGAATGGTAAGTCTCTACCCGTCTCAGAAACACAGCTGAATTTTTCTAGGCATAAACTGATACTGCAGGCAGTATCAGCTGCTTTGCACAATGCTATAAGAGTGGCCCTAGAGCCAAAAAGAGAGACTACAGAGAGGACTTGTGTCCCTGCAACTGCACACAACTAAGTCACAACCAGCCTGAGCAGAACGCTGAGCTGACAGTACACACCTCAGCCAGCCACTCCATCCATACATCCCTGTCTTCTCATAGCATTTCCCGTTTCTCTGTTCCTCGACTAAGGAAGTCTTCCTGCATGACCTGTTCTGCACGTTGCAGATGTTGCCGACTCCTAAAACAGTTTTGAAAGCAGGCACACGCTTCCCATGCTGTCACGTACTTCCCCTGATGCAGAAACACCACTGCCAGCTCAGCTTTTCCTTTCACTTCTTAATTTTTATTTGCTTTCTTTTGGAGAAAGACATCACAAAGGACACCAACATTTTAAGTTGCACATAATCCCTGGGCAGAGCTGCAAGTAAGCTGCTGTCAGCATCTTCTAAAGCACCATCACCTACTGTGAGAGCTGAGTTACCAGCTCTACTGACGAAGGAAGGAAGGGGCTGCGCACACCCCTCCTCCCATTTCTGTCCCCTGCCTAGAGGCCGGAGGGGAGGGTTCGCCCGTGGCCGTGCCATGTCAGCCTCTCCCGGCCTTTGGACTCACCGTAGTACGTACTTGCAGTCATCGACACGATCCAGAACGCCAGCGAAATACAAATAAGCAAATTCAAGATGACCATATTCGCCATCATCTTGAGGTATTCTCTGAAGAAATCCTCCTGGTAATAGGACATGGGAATCAAGAAGGACAACACCTGCTGGGAAAACACAACGCGCAGGGCATCAACGACACGGCCACCGCCACCACCTCCACCTCCTTCTTCTCCTCCTTCTCCTCCCGCCCGGCCGGAGCTGCGGCCGCGCCCGGCCCGCACCGCCCCCGGGGCGCTGCCGGGAGGCACCGAGGCGCTCATGGAGAGGCTGCTGCGGCCACCTCGGCCGGCCCACCCCGGGCTGCGCTGCGCGGTACCGGGCGACCGGAGGCGCTCGTAGCGCCCGGCCCCGTCACCGACCTGCTCCCTGGGGCCGCGGGCGCCGCCGCCATCCCGCCCCGCGGCCTCCCCGCGCATGCTCCGCCGGCAACAGCGCGGGCCCGCCCGCGCCTGCGCCGCGGCGAGGGGGCGCTGCAGCTGCGGCTGCGGCCGGGCCCGCGCCGTGAGGCGCTCTCGCTGCCCTCGGGCGGGGATGGGGTCGCGCCCCTCCGAAAGACGCTGCCAGTGGAGATCCAGTTTGCGAAATAAAACCAGGCACGACACGCCTGTGAAAGGCATGAAGTCTGTGGATAATTAGTGAGACCAATGAGTACCTGGATGAGGTTTGAAACTTGTTGGAGCACTTCGAAGTTCATTAACAGCAGAAGAAAGAGACTTGAAACGTTTCCTAAAGTTGACTTGGGATGAAAACATGCCAAACCTGCCTGGTGGCTTTTCTTGGGGCACGTCAGAATGCCTCCCAAAACACTCGAGTTGAAAACAAGCTGACTTTAGCTACGGGACAGACTGCACAGCTCCCACTTCCACACATCAGAGCTTTGTCAACAAAGCACAGTAAGAGGTGAAACTAAACAACTTCCCAAAAACCCATTGTTTTGAGGCAGCAGCCTCAAAATAAACGAGAAATAAATGAAATAAATAAGACTTCAGGCATCCCAGGAGATAATGCTGAAGAAGCATTTAAGCATTCAGCGCTTGATCAGTGGAACATAGACCAAAACCTTCAAGTGGTACAGATGAGTCCCCTCATGAACATCAATAAATAACATCAGGTGCTTCTTTCCTATGGACTTGTAGCAGCAGCAACAGAACAGAATATTTATTTAAATATTCAGCAAGAGGCAGAGTAATACAAAAAAGGACAGGAAAATATCTTTGATACACAAGAGAAGTAGTTTTAAAGCTAGAAAATTCAAGTGAGCCATCTTGATTTAGGAGATGATAATTTCCTTACTGAATTTGGGAATAATTCTGGCTTGTGAAACCAATTTATTTTTGAGGCATGTTCTCTTATTTTCCATTCAGTATCTGGAGTAGCTTTCTATCAAGGTGTGAACACAGTCCATGTGTTCTTTTTCTCTCAGAAAAAGAACATGATTCATTTCTCTCATAAACTTGGATATGTTTTCATGTTGTTGTGAAAGAAATACTCAGTTATGACTCAGAGCTGCTTCTTCAAATGTTGTCTAAACTAAGAAACTTACTCCTTAAAGATTTACCTGATTTTAGCTGAAGAAATAGGCCTATTCCAGAGGCTAAGTTAATACTTGGGTGTTTACAATGTATTTTCTCCAGGCAATTACAGACAAAACTTGGATCAGGTGCCTTAGACAAGGCTTTATCTTATTTTCTGCTATATTTATTGGTAACAAATACTGGTAACACCCATAATTATCTCAAGTAGAGATACCTAAAACAGTAATACTAATGTAGGAGTACTGATTTTGATATATCTAGTCTTCTCTCTTACCTCCCAAATTTTCATTAATTATCCAGGTCTGAGGTCTGAATTTGAGATCTAACAATCAGACACTCAGTAGCTGGGCTGCTTTGTAAGAACAGGACACCTTTCAAGAATAGCACTGACATGACATTGCTTAGGCTCTTCTGCAAAAATCTAACTAGTTGAGATTTTCAACCAGAACAAGATCAACTCTACTTAAACTGGTGGCTGAACAAGCAGCTGCTTGTTCTGGTACAATGAACTCCCATAAACGTACTCATTCAAATACATCCTTAACTGTAATAAGTTGTTTTATTGAATTTATTGCTTACTTTTTGTTTTCTAAACTGTAACAGACTGATACTGGAATTTCTGGTGGAGAAACAAACATTCCTGCAGCAATCCTAGAGCCCTGGCTGTTATGTGTGGTTCTGTAAAACTGTGGGATTGTGATTAATGGTAACACACAGGCTGGTGTGAAGAGGGGGCAGGTTTGAGGAGCTCTGAAGGACTCTTCATCTTCCTTCATAGATCCCATCCCCATGTGAAGTAGCACTTGGCACTGATTTAGGGACATACCAGATTGCGCTGGTTTATCTACAGACCTTGTCTCTTGGCTTAAAGCCAAAGGTGCTGCTGCTGCTGGAGTTTACCTGAGCAAGAACACCAAAAGGGACCACAGCTCTCCACTCCTGGTGTGAGAAAGGTGGTTCTGGTCAGGAAATGTCTAACAACCAGTGCATGAATAATGTTGGCTTTGACTCCTTTTTCAGCTCTGAGTATTTTGCTAAATGTGGCTTCAAACATCTTTCTTCCAGTGTTTCTGATTGCCAACAAATTTTCCTGCAGTAGCTTGGTACACATTAAATGTTGCAAGTAGATTAGAAAACAAGGAAGAAAGGCACACAAAATTAGACTTCTTTCTACATTTGGAAGCTGAAAGAAATAGCTACAGTTTTGAAAGTAATGTCTACAACAGCTCTGTAATTGCCCCATATATTGTGTTTAAAATATTCTTTTCTAGATGTTGCCCTTTTTTCACTAGGTCCTGTAATAATGGTAATAATAACAACAACACCACCACCAACATCACTTTTAATTAGTAAAAGCTGGGTTTTTAAAAAACTTAAATTGCCATCTTGCTTGCAATATTGTGAATACAGAATGAACGTATTTAAAAAGCCACCCTGAAACAGTCAGAAAAGCATTATGTATATTAAATACATGCAATACATTCATTTCATAGTCAGTTTTTACTTATAACCCTCCCCCCATTCCTTATTCACACCTAATAGTAGTGATAAGATTGAGAATTAAAAAAAACAAGAAACAGTTGTTTACAACAAATAGATCTGAAAGCTTTTCCTCACACTTTCTCATCCAAATTCATATGTGGAATAAGAAAAACTTGAAAAGTTTGAATTAAAAAAAAATGGAATTATAAGGCACCCAATATTTAGAAGAAGAGTTTCTTCTTACCTTTTACCTAAATGTATAGGATGCAAAGCACTGCCAGTGCAGTCTCTAGGAGAAAAAAAAAAAGAAAAAAGTAAGATTTAATAAGAGGCAGGAATGTGAGATTATTAAAAGCAGAGCAACAGAAAGATAAGAAGATGTTACTGTACACAGCATGCTAATAAGTCTTTTACACTCATTCTTTTCCTAGGAATTTAGTAGATTTGCCATAATACAGCATAACATTTCTAAACTTTTATGGCAATTTTAGAAGTAGATTTCGGACTTATTTTTCTGTATCTCGGAGATAGAACTTTCCAGTTGTCTTCACTGCTTAAAATATTATTCACACTTATGCTTGATAGAGTGCATTATGAATAATATAGCTTGAAAGTTAAATACTAATTTAAACATCTTTTATTCTCCTTTGTTAATCTTGTTTTCTTAATAGAACAACAACAAATAATCTTGTTTTCTCAATTGTTTCTTCTTTGATTGAAGACAAAATACTGTTCAATACATGAAATTAAAAATCTGTAAAAATTGTTAACATTGTATTAAGTATAGTTGTTCACAAGGGCCTTGAATAATATTCACACTCTTAGAAAAGAAAACATAGGAAGACTGTAAAATTTTATGCTGATAGTGTATTCAGATAGTTACAGAAAACAGAAGGGGAAAAGTTATACTGCAGATAAATATTCATCTTAAGTAGAGCCTTCATAATTAGTAGCCACCTGTGAAAATACCAACCAAATTGCAAACAGTCATTTTCACACTGAAGGAGTTGCTGTACAGATGAATTCCTAACATTTTTGAGGCAGTTAAAAATGTCAGGGTTTAAGACTATAACAAAACTATTCATACCAGGATTTGGATTGTGGACTACAAAGCGGCAAATGAAGAATAAATATCCAAATCGCTTACCAAAAAAGAACAGAACCTAGAATGAAGCTTTAAGTATTAAATTATTAAATATGTGTGGATAGGCTTTTGCATTGTGTTAAATGAATGTATCCAAGGACAATGACACCAATTAAAATTATTCCTAGTAGCCTAATTGTCCTTTTCCCGGTCATTTATTACAAATGACCCAGCTTTTTACTATGTGTTTATGCTGTGTTTTTCTACTTTATCAAGTAGATAAAGGAAAGAGCCAACATATTGAAAGAAGCATATTTTCAAGATTGTGATATCTCTAGTATATTTGCATTCTACAGAGAATGAAGTTAAAGAATTAAACTAGAGTGCAAAAATATGTTAATGGAAAAAAAAAGGGTTCAGCAGTGGGTAATTCAGTAATGGGGAAGGGTAACAGTAAGCAAGACAGGTAAAGATCTAAAAGGACTAGGCACAAGGAATGACCATCTTCAGTCACAGACTTGCCAAGATGGTCAAGAGGGTTTGAATTTGCCAGGGGAGGAGAACCTCCTTTCATCCCAGTCCCACTGGTTTGATGCCAGTGCCCCCACAAGAGATGCCCAGACCCTGGAGGATTATAGTGATGCCTAAAGACTTTTCGCTTCTTGATGTATTTGTAGCTTTGTAGATTTTAATATGTAGCTGTATAGTTTCTAGCACTTTCTTACACTTTAGAACAGTAGTTACCCTTTCTCACACATTATGTCACCTTCTTGAAATGCTGTTTGGTCTTATTTTCAAGGAAAAGGATTTCCAACAAGGACATAACAAGATGCAGGGCTAAGAACCCCTTGGAGTGACTCCAGTGGGGCAGGTCCAAGGGTGGGTTACCAGGACAACCAGTCTCCCATTGGATGTACTAGCTAGATATACTAATTAGTTAAACTTCTAAAAACTGTGAAAATTTGATGCTGCATGTGCACATAAGCTTTCATTGAAAGACTGCTCTTTATGCTATCTATTCTAATATTGTTTGGAAAGTTTTTCTTCTGATTTTAGGCAGCAATAGGTTAGCAGGAGAGCACCTGAAGAGCAGCACAAAGGAATTCCAGCCACTCCAGCCAGTGAGTTGGTTTCATTGGGGGTCCCAACTTAAATGGCTCTATGAAAACACACACAGCATGGGGAATAAACAGCAAGGAGTCAGAGATGCACATGGCTGCAGGGCCACACTCTTACTGGAACCATGGAGATGGTGGGATGGTGTTAGAACGAAGTCATACCAGAAGGATGCATCTCTTCAGCAACAGATAGGAGCACCCTCATATTCACAAGCCCTCACCTTCCCAAGGGACTTCAACCATAACCATATCTATTGGAAGGACAACACAGCAGGCCATAAGCAATACAGGAGGTTCCTGAAGTGTGTTGATGATAACTTCTTTCTCCAAGTGACACAGAAGCCAACAAGGAGAGGTTCTTTCTCTGTTCTCGGCCTGTTGTCTCTGCCCGGTTAGGCGTAGAATGGCCTTGGGACAGCCCGCGCTCCAAAGGACGAGTGCACTCTTCAGATTTTTTGGTCTTCAATATTGTTTATTAATTCTTATCTACAAAGTTGTCTCCCAGCCTGACAGAGGTCTGCCCAGCAAGACAGCCATGGGCACACTGACCTCCCACTGGGCGGTCATCTATTTTTATACTAAAAACTACGTATAAGATATTTACCTTTACCTTCCAATACCTTTTACCCTTATTAACAAGTGCAGATTTAATGTGGACCAATCCCAAAGTGCCAACATCACCATCAAAGATGGATGACAAGAAGAAGAGGAGAAGGACAAGACACGCCCTAATTCCTCCATCTTGTCTCCTAAAACCCCCCCTGTACCAAAATCCCAAAACCTGTATTTTCACCCTGTGAATAATCAATTCCTTCACCACTTATCCCCAAGTGATCCTCTTGTCCTCATACAGGTGGCACATCCCATGCAGGGTCAAAATCCAACCACCAAGCACTTCTGGCAACATTCCAGGATTTCCGAGCCCCCCAGGGGTTATCTCGGCAACTCTGGACATCAGGAGTGATGTGCTGAGTTCCCACAGTTCTTTGCTGGGCCTCGTCTCACCAACAAGGAGGGGCTGCTACAGCACATGATGCTCAAGGGCAGCTTTGGCTGTGAGTGACCATGGAATGGTGGCTTTCAAGATACTTGGGGCAGTGATGAAGGTGCAGAACAAGCTCACTGCCCTGGTCTTCAAGAGAGGAAGCTGGTCTCCAAGGGTTGGCTTGGTAGAGTACCACTGACTGGCATCAGAGGTGCATCTCTGCTGTATGGTGTTAGTCATGTTATTGCCTGTGCAGAATTATGGCTATGCAGAGAACAGGACTGGCTGGATTTCAGATTGAGATAACTTCTAAATTATTCAGAATCATTATGTTATATACATTTTTATCCTGTGAAAACTCATGTCTTCCACATCTGTCACAGCAAGTAGGTGTAACTTGTCATACATAATGATTCAAATCAGCAGTTTAACTTGTTTAGGCAGACTGAGAAGCAGTGATGGAACTATGCAATATATATTTTTCCCACACTGGTCATAGTTAGATTTTAGGGTCTTGTTGGGGTTTAAACCCAGTTGGCAACTAAGAACCCCACAGTCACTCACCTCCTCCCCACCCTGGTGGAATGGGGAGGAGAGTCAAAAGCAAAACCTGTAAATTGAGATAAGAACAGATGAATAATTGAAATAAAAGAAAAAAAATAATAATGACAGAAAGAAAGAAAACCAAGTGATGAACAAAGCAATTGCTCACCATCTGCTCACTGATGCCAGACACCATCCCTGAACCCCTGTTAGCCCCTCTTACAGGTAACTCCATCAGTTTATGTAACAGGGCAGGATGCTTTACAGTGTGGAATATCCCTTTTGCCAGTTCAGATAAGCTGCTCAAGCTATGCTCCCTCACAGTTGTTTTGGGTTTTCTTGTTGTCATTGTTTTTTTTTGGGGGGGTTTTTTTGGGTTTTGTTTTTGTTTGGGTGGAGGTTTTTAGTTGTGTTTTTTGGGGTTTTTTTTGTTTTGGTTTTTTTGGTCTGTTTATGGTTTTTTGTTTTGGTTTTGGGTTATTTTTTTTTGTTTGTGTTTTGTTTAGGCTTTTGTACCACCTCACTGTCAGAGCAAGAGACCAAGAAAGTCCTTGGATAAATACAGCTTAGCAACAACGAAAACACCAGGGTGTTATCAACATTATTCTCATACCGAATCCAAAACACAGCAATGCACCACTACCAAGAAGAAATTAACTCTATCCCAGCCTAAATCAGGACAGATCTTTGGCTCAAGAACTCTGTCATATGTACATTTAGGTTCTTTAGCAGAAAATTCTAGTAAATACTGCTAAAGATTTAAGATTACTAACTTTCATTGTGCTTAAAATAATTTGTAAGAGATACTGGGAGGTGAGGGGGTCAACCAAAGCTACATCTACACAT
This sequence comes from Melozone crissalis, assembly GCF_028551555.1. NCBI lineage: Eukaryota > Metazoa > Chordata > Aves > Passeriformes > Passerellidae > Melozone > Melozone crissalis. The sequence continues at coordinate 27,782,873 of NW_026535782.1, read as the reverse complement.
GGAATAAAATCTTAATAAAAAAGTATTACCTCCAGATTGTTAGTGACCAGGCCTGGATTCTTACAAGCTTGCCAAATATTTAAAAAAAATTTTTGTGTCTTCTTGTTATCAAGATTGAATGTAATGAGCTCAAAAAGAGATATCTGAATGCAGACATGATAGTTTTACCAATGACTTGGAAATCACTGAGCATGTAGATGAACAATGCTTACTAGTCTTGGCTTGCCAGAACTAAGCAGAACAAAGATGGAAATTTGATTTACTATTTTTAACTGACTATTCCAACCAGCAGACTAATGGATTTCCTAGGGGATGTCTGTATTACAAGAGTTTTGTTTGTATTCTGTACTGACTTTAGAAGCTCTCCAACAAAAAAACCCAAACAAACAAAAAATGTATAACAAACAAAAATAAGCAAACAAAACAAAACAAAAAAAAATCAGATACAACTGGCATGTTTTGATACTAGCTCAGCAGCACTAAGCAAAAGGAAAAAAATAATTGTAATATTTCTAAACATTTCCTAATAAAGAAACCACATGAACATGCTATCAAGTCCAACTATTTGTGAATTTATATTTATATTTTATTGTGATTTTTTATTTATAGTTCAAAGCGTAGACCACACTGAGCCAGGTGAGCCACTGGAAGATGAAGAGCAATGGAAATGTGTGGCTCATTTCAAAAATAATCTCCTTAATGGGATGGTAAATTACCCTTTCTTTGAACAATGGCTCAAGTACCCAGATGCTGTGTCTATGTGAATAGTTTGTGACTGAGACTTTCCAAGCAGTTGCTCAAAATGTCTTTATCTGCATCTGAAATAAAAGGGCACTAAACCACACAATGGCTGTCTGAAGGGCAAACTCTGCCAGTATAATCAATAGGTGATAGTGTTTCATCTGTTGGGTCTCCAGTCAGGACATACTTTCTATCTTCCCCACTGCCTTTTCCTAATATTGTTTTCAGTTGCTCTAGGCCATAGTGACTCCAGCTCTCTGCCTTTTCCCTGTGAAGAGAGTGGGATGCTTTTGTAACAAAACAGACCTTGCATTCTGGAGTGGCTGTATGATGCTGCAATGCCATGCAAGTCAGGGAATATGTGGTGATACAATGAGAAGACTGACCCAAAAACTCAAGGGAGATTATATCAACACCATCAAATGGATGAAACCATATAATGAATACTGATGGGAGAAATACAGTAACATCACTTCATCAACTTGAATGTAGTCCTCATTTATATCTATTTCAGTTGATTAATACTAGAGGCACAGCAGAGGTTACTGCATATGTACTTAATTCAGTTCTGGCTAGGGAAGTATAGAAAAATATTTGCTATACCTCTTTTCTGCAGTTATATTTCTTATTTTACATTTATAATCCATTATATGCAATCTACTAAGGCATGTAAAATGCCTCTTAAATCACTTTCAACTTTATTTAATCTTTTTATGTTACTAAAAGCATGGAATAGTTGAAAGTGAAGTATCAAAATTAATATGAATACTAAAACTGAATAAAGGCACTATTAGTGTCTTTATTATTATAGGGTGTTATATACAGATGGGAGGCACAAGCATCAGCTATGAAGACACAGCTTAAATACTGAAGATATTGTGTCTCTCTGAATCAGCAACAAGTACTTTATGTTTCTATAGCAGTTAATCATAAGAAGTTAAAAATCTTCACAAATGGGCAAAGTTTAAGGAAGGGAAGTAATATCAGTCAATGCCTTGTTCCAGATCACATGAAAAACTTAACAACAACATAAAACCAGATGATCTGCCATTTTTTTTATACACAGTGAAACATTTTATTGATGATTTTATTAAAGGTTTGTAAAAATTGCCTTCAGTCCTAAGCAGAATCTCTGGATCCTATAATAAGATAAATAATAAAATAATTTTTCTATTGTTACTCATTTAACAACTATAAGGAAAATTCATGAGGGAAATATTCAGCTGTGGGTTGAATGCAAATTCAAATCCATAGCATAATGGGACCTTCCTCATTTATTACAATGTAGAAATCTTGTACTGATTTGGTCTGGTGCCACAGAAGACCCTACGCTTTAGTAGTAGCCTATTAAAAACTACTATGGACAGCAGTGGTGTCTTATGTTTTTGAAGAGAATTATTTTTCTTACTTACACTGCAGCAATTATGGTGAAGCTTTATATTATAAAACTCATAATTCTTAGATTTACTGCAGATTGTAAATTTGTATTTGTAAGGCTGTATCTGAAAAATTATACATTGTGTCTTACCTGGGCAAATGTTCAGTTTTTTGTAAAACCAGGTAATTATTACTTCCTCAGAGAGACAAATATTGGAGGATAATGCACTTGCCAAGTGCACTACAGATTTAGCTGTATTTTGCAGATAGACAAAAGCAGCAAGTACTCTGTGATCAATAAACTGGATTTTGGGAAATATACTTTGTAATAAAGAATGAGCTTTTTATCATTGAATATTTATTAAAAAAATAACTCGTATAAATACAATATTTTGACTTTGGCAGTAGAGAATTTTGGTCCTGGTTCACGCAGGGCAAATACCCACGCATCCAACTTCAAACACTGCTATGGAACTGAAGACTTTTTCAGTTTAGAAACTGGATAATTTAGTATGAAATATGAAAATATCCTGGAAAACTAAGACTACAGAATAAGGAAGGAAAGTTTTACTGAAAAGAGGTGGCTATAACAACACATGTTCAAAAGTTAAGCAGAAATATCCCTTACCGTTTTCTCTTCAGTCCAGATTCAGCAGACTGGTGCAGAAAAAGTATTTCAAAGCTAAGATGAGTTTAAGTCCTATGACAAAGAGTTGCAGATTCCCAATGTTTTCAGCAACTGAAGTTTCTCATCAGAAAGACTATTGCACTGCTTATTCTGCCTCTTTGCTGTGATAATTTATTCTGATTCTTTGAGTCAACAACAGTAAAGTGATGCCACAGGAAATCATTCCGTCCTGAAGCAGATTAAAAATGGAGAAGTCAAGACACTGACAAACAGGGCGGAGCCCAATCCACTCTTCTCATGCCAAAACAGTGCCAATTAAAGATTTATTTTCTTGTTCTCCTGACTTCAGAGATCCACCCAGTGTCAGAAATTGGTATTGAAGTCCCAGAACATCCTGTCGCTGTACACAACACTCAAAGGTAGCACTGGTTTTAATCTCTGAAAAAAAAGTTTTGACAAGCTGGAGGTGGGTGGGGGGATTTGTGGGAGGGTGTGTGTGGAAGTATCTTCTTCATCTGTGAAAGGAATCTGCATTTATGCCTTATTTATGCCTTTCTCATAACAAACATAAACAAAACTTGGTGCTCTGCTTTTCAAGATACTAAATTCTTCAGTTCTGTGAACTCTAGAACATCACTATAACAACAGGAGGTTATCTCCCAGCTGCCAAGTCTTGCAAGTCATTTATTTTTTCTTGATGACATGGACATTTGATAATATAGATGCAGAAATGAGAATGACTAGGATTCAAACAAAATCTTCTCAGAAGAAATCTCAATAAATAAATAAAAAGTGAACATTTTAAACATTCATTATTATTTTAGTAGAATGGCTCATGACTTTTTTAAAATATATTTTGCAGACTTTTGGCTTGAGACTTTACCAACCTGCTTTTATGTTAATATTTGAGACTTCCACCTGTAAATATGTCCAACTATCTGGAATTCATCTTATACGTTTAATTTCTCTTATGTCAGACACTGATTTAGGTGTCAGCCTTAAGTACACTGGAGCTGGTTTTTTTTTCCCTTCCCCTAAAGATTCAAACCCAAAAGAACATTTGTCAAAGACTGTGAAAACAAGAAACTTGAGAACTCTTCCAGAGTCAGAACAGAGAGATTCTGAATTTGTTATTCTTTTTTCCTGAAAACTGATCTTACAGTTTTACTAGAAAAGGCTCACATGCAAATATAGCTAGTAATGAAAAATTTTCTGTACAATAATCAGGCCACTAGTAGCTGCTGGCTGACAGAAGGTACTGAAACTTTTACAGAAATGGCTCATGACATGATGTTCAAGAATTGCCTTAGGACATTTGCATATATACAGTCAATTTGAGCCTATGGATGTCACTCTCCTCCTACTAATTAACAGGAGATTCCTGCAATATATCACCTCTCTGAAGTCTGTTACCTCAGGGGAACTGAAACAAACAGCAAAGAAACTTTTCTTTCTGCATTAACTAAGAGAGAAGACTTTGATTATATATTTATACTGCTAAATGAAAAAAAAAAAAAAAAAGTAGCTGCGTGCAGTTGAAACACTGACCTCTCAGTAATTGTCACTGCTTAACTGTACAGCTACTCTGCAGACGTATTTGGACTGCTCTGAGGAGATGATTCCAGGAAGTCCCTAGAGAGTGGGCTACTCCTAAGCACCAGCTGCTCTTGAAGGATTGAATCTGCGCCCACCTACTTAGCAAAGCAGGCAAAGTCAAATATCAGCCCTCTGTGCCTTTGTGACTACCATCCCTTTCAACTTGTTTCCTTGCCAAGTTAAGGTTCCTGAGTTCTCCTGAAAATAGCGTAAAGAAAAGTTGTTTGGAGCTGGACAAAACATTTAAAATTCTTTAATTTTCTTACATATTCATAGTTCAGATTACATTTAAAAATAACAGTGAAGTGCTTCAAGAAAAGCTGAGAAATTGTCCTGGTATTGAGGGTCACATCACACCTCTTCATTTATCAGTTTAATTCTCTGGGCCTGCAGTCCCAACACTTCACGGCTACCAACTGAGAAGTAATATGCATACTCCTTTTTTGTAATATCACTTTTATTAGCCATTCATTTTTTAAAGTCTGGCTCCCTTGTTGGAATGTTTAATAGTATAAATAATCAGGCAACCTGGTGGCACAGTCCAATGGGATGTCTTTTTCAGCTAGTATGAAAAGACATCAAATGGGAAAAAATTAAATAAAATTTAAACAAAAGAAATTATGAAAAGTCATTGCAGCTGGTTTTTTAATTTAAAAAAAACCTCCCACCCTGATACTCTAGTTCTAGGATATGCCCTAACTGTTGCTGTTCCCAACCCTGTTGCAGCCCTTTTTTAAAGGGGAAAACTGCATATTTCCAACTAGCACTGACACATTTTCCAACAAAAACTCCTGCCAACAGCAAGGACTGACTCTTGCTGTTCTGTCCCTAACCCTGTAGCATTACATCATGGCCCTACCTGTGGAGATTGCCATGACTGCCCTGCTGCCATAGAACTCCCTTAGCACCCTTCCATGACATCAGAGATTTTCTCCTACAGAAGTCAGACATAATCCCTCTTATAGATGGCTCCCTGTGGCTCCACAGGCCATCCATGGAGTCATAGAATGGTCTGTGTTGGAAGCAACCTTAAAGACCATCTACTTCCAACCAACCTACCATGGGCAGAGACACTTTCCACTCAATCAGGTTGCCCAGAGCCCCCTCCAACCTGGCTTTGAACACTTCTAGGGATGGAGCATCCATGAATTCCCTGGGCAACCTGTTCCAGTGCCTCTCCACTCTCACACTAAAGAATCTCTTCCTAGTATTGCTTCTAAACTGACCCTCTTTTAGTTTTAAAGCCATCTCCCCTTTTCCTATCATTACACACCCTTGTAAAAAGTCCCTCTCCAGCTCTCTTGTCAGCCCCTTTAGGTACGGGAAGGTGCTAAAAGGTCTCCCTGTACCTTCTCTTCTCCAGGCTGAACTGACACAACTCTCTCAGCCTTTCTTCATAGGAGAGGTGTTCCAGCCCTCTGATGCAGCTCCAGGATGTGATGTCTGTACTTCCACCAAAGGACTGGAAGCTTATTACTGCTCTCCAGTACAAACTGATTAGCACTTCTGTACTTGCACAAGAGCCATGGGCTTTCCTTAGCCATGTGTTACACCGATTCCTGATATACCTTTGGGGCTATGCACAGTTGTGGATAACTTTGAAAGCAACTCAGCTTCTTAACATCCCTTTGCACTCCAATGCAAGTGCCTTGCTCCTATTTTGAAGCTCTTCTGCAAGCATTAGTACTGCCTGCTCTTAGCAATAGCAAAATACTACACTCATGTTTTTCCTTATGATGATTCCAAACAAGAAATGGCCTTAATTGATCAATCAGCAAGGACAGTGGGTCTTTCTGGCTGGCACACTCCTGTAAATGCTCTCATCAGCCTTTCTACACAGCAGTCACCATCTGCTTCTCTTTCAGAACTGTTTTGCAGGACTCAGCCCTAGGAGATGAAAACATTGCCTGACTGTGCCAGGAGTGCCAGTTACACCTAGAGTCCTCATGGCTGTCCCCAGATGACCACCTTGTTGCACCTCAGCTCCTCCTCACTTTGCTGGTGTGACTTACCTGATGGCTCACCCTGGCAAGGGGGTGTGATTGCATCAGTACAAGCTTGGTTTGCCCTAAATTTTCTGTAAGAGCACAGCAGTACTGCAGCACTTGTCCAATTTGTTTGGTCCATAACATCAGATGAAGGGGCAAAGCCAAAGATGCAGCACACCTAGACACATGGGTTTCCTTTGTAAATTTGCAAGTGGATTTTATGCAGATGTCCAAACAACACAACCACAAATACACTTATTTAATCATAAACTTTTTCTCAGGATGGGTAGAGCTCTGTCCATGTAGAAATGCTGATGCTACTATTGTCACTAAGAAACTTTTCAGACAATGCATCATTTTGGAATACTCACTGTACCACACAGTGACCAGGAGACTCATTTCACAGGACCTGTTGTCCAGAGGACCTGTCAAGCCCTAGGAACCCAAGGGCATTTACACTTTGAAGGGGCTGAAAGGAAGAAATCTGTTTAAGAATTATACTGGCCAAACTTTGTGAATAACCAGCCTAAAAGGCACAAATGCTTTCTCTTTGGCCATAATATACATCAAGATCACTATGAATAAAAACACACACTATGTCCATGGGAAATTGCAACAGGTAAGCCCATAAGGTTACTGAATAGCTCACCTAATCTACCACATACATCCAAGCTACAGGTGAGCTCTAATAGTGGCAAGACTATTCACTCACAGGTTGAAAAAAAAAACCTGTTCCAGAACTTGCCTCTGAATGTACCACCATTGTGGACCCCAGACCTGAGTCTACACAAAAGTGACACACACAGGACTCAATATCAACACCATATACACACTCTGCCCCTAAACAGTTGAAAATTTTTGTATCTTTACATAACCTATTAAAATATCTTTCTTCAGTTGGCCTACCATTATGCTAAAGACTTAAATATTTCAAAATGCTGGGTGTGTTTCAATATCCCTCTTCACTCTAGTGAAAGTGTCATCATGCTTCCCATAGCATGTAATTTGTCAGTAAAACATCCAATCTGGAAAACCCTGAAGGCAGAAATTCCTTGTCCAAGGCCACAGATGGGAACTGATCCAAGTTGATCCAATAGAGATATGCATGAAGCTCCAACTCCTACCCATCACCTGGGATTAGTTGCACCTGGGAACACTTTTTATTTGAAAGCAAATGCAACATGGCACATGGGAAAGAGTAATTCTCAAAATTGCAGGACATGATAGGATATTGCTTCTATATGTTTCTACAGTATTTTTAACAAAAAGAAAGGTATCATAGCTTCCATACATAGATGACAATGCTACATTATAATTTCAGAAAAAAAATCCCAGGAAATTATTGTGAAATTTATTTCTTCACTTCTTTCTCCCTCCATCATTCTCTGTGGAACCAAATCCATTGCAGTATTTACCTGTCAAATAGAAAAGTTACAATTGCTTAAATTATTTTGAATCATGCTAATTTGAGCTTTTAGTTTCAGAGTTTATGTTTTGAGGAATATCTGAAGTATTTAAAAATCACTGAGGAAAATACCAAAATAGTTGAAGTGCTGCATGTAATCTACTATGTATGTACTTGCATATCTACCCAAGCATAAAAAATTACCACAGACACTCGATCTGTTAAATACCTCTAACTTGCCTGCAGCATCTGCATTCTACAAATAACACTATAAATAACTATGATCAACCCTGTCTGTACACAATTTGAAGAATTAAGGAACAACAAACATGCCATCAAAGGGCAAAAAAACCAAAACATTACACACTCACGGCAGTCTGGGGTTAATCCTGGGTTAGGTGTCCAATACAAGTACAAACTCAACAGAAAAAGCCTACAGTCTTCTTTGCCCTAAAGAGGACATGACTTCTGTGGTTCAGTTTTAGACCTTGGTTGCACACTTCTCTTCAACATGTTGCCCACTTCTAGGAGTCCTTGCTCAAAAGCTTGTGTAGGTCTCAAGTAGCAATGCAGGATCCTCAGTTGAAAACCTCTGAGGATACAGGAAAGGGTGCTGAGGTTCCTGAGAGGAAATTTGCATTCTTTTAGCAACATCTAGCAGGAGGAAGTTAACTGCTACTAGAGTGTGTTTCATCTGAAGTTATCTGCAGTGATTATTTTATGTTCCTAAAAATAAAATCTCTTGCAAAAGAAAAAAGCTTCTTGTGTGCAAGAGTTCTCTCTTTTGGGAAGACAGAACTCTTAGAATCAGCTCTTCCATCAGACTATTAATACCTGAGGTGAAAACCTAAAATTACATTTTGACATCTTCCAGATTTTAAAAACATCTTTTTTAGTAACTGATAGGTATTGAATAATTGCCGTCATAAAAAGGAGATTTTTCTCATCACCAAGTGCATGTCTGAGAACATAGCAATGTGACTGATTTGTATTTTACCATTAATTCACCATAAATACCAAAATAAAAATTACAGACTACTTTTTTTATTTAAAAAGCTTTTATGAATAGTCTTCTGTAAAATATAAACATTTCATACTTTTACCTCATCCAAGGGAAGATTTCTTTAGGTATTTAATATAATTTGCTCAGATATATCTCTTGGTAAATTATTAATTAATTTCAAGCATGTCACGAGGTGAGTATTTAATTCTATCATTATGCAGCTCTGCCTGCTATTTGAATGTGATTCTTTGTTCTTTTTTCAATCTTACAGTCTCCTCTAATTTTTACTTCTTTTTACTTTCATATATATATTGAAGGCATTTTGTTCAAAACATTTTGAAGGCATTATGTTCAGACTATGTTCAGTAAGAACTTACCTGCACTTACTGCTTATTTTGAAGTTGGATGTTCCTAATTGGATAGAAACTGCTTTCTTCTTTGGAAGATTTCACACAGCTTTCTGTTTAAAAAAAAAAAACAAAACCAAAACAAAAAAAATACAGAAGAAATGAGTTAAGAAACAGAACAACAAAATTATGTCAAATTGTGCAACAGTGTCAAATTGTGGATTGACTGGACATTGTGTCAGCTGGCACAGGCAGAACACAGGAAAAACTACAAAACTGTGGAAGAAATGCTAAGAATATATTTATCTTTGTTACCTCACCAACTAGGGGATCTACCCAGAACCTATGATGGTAATTGACACTTACAAAGCAAGAAGAGCAAAAATAATGTTACTTTCAGCCAAATATTATAGTACCAAAAATACTGAATGTCTTGTATGTCTGATCAAGTTCTTATAACTCAGACTGTGCTTCTGTAAAAACAAAAACCACTTTACTTTTTATAATTGAATTTAATTTATATGGTAAACATGTAACTAATTTCCTGCCTCAAACTTTGAAACAAGTTAAATTCTGTGCTCCTGTACTAAAATGTACTATCTTCTGTATTTTAAATAATTTTATTTGTCCTTTTCAGAAAAAATATATTCACTATTTAATAAATTTTTTTCTCCAGCAGCAATATAATCTGTTTTACAGGCATGAAGTCAAATGCAGCTAAAATAAAATTTCTTTCTTTTTTCTCTTAAGTTCACACATTTCAATGAAATCTCACAAAAAAATTATTTATTTATTACTCATGTCATAAGCAAGGAAGTTTCTTCATGTTTTCTATTTGAATGGCATCTCCCTTGCAGTTTTCAAATGTTTATGGCCTTTTTTCAAATGTGTAGGTAGCAAAACCATCAGAAAAACACATTCTTTTTACACATGCCTTTTTATTCCCTTTACAGAAAAGAATTTAACACTATCAATTTCTCTATTTAATAACTGTGGTGAATCTGCTTGTTTCTGAAAATTTAAAATTACTCATGTGATAACCCTAGATGATAGCAAAAAGCTAGGAATATCAGATGACTGAAATGAAAGAAGGGACATATGATACCACAGGATATACAAAACTACTGGAAGATTCTCAGGGTATTCTTTTACAGGTGGTTAAGTACAGATGGTTAAGTTTTCTCTTAGACAGAAGTTTGTAATACAGATCATATAGCATTTTTTAATAAATTCAGCACAGTTGTTGGATGTACAGTAAGCAAACATACAATAAAAATCAACAGAGTAGGAATACCCATGTCAGGGTAATTTCCCACAAAAGAGCTGATGTTTTGCCAATATTTTACAGTTCTAGAAATGTTTTCCTTTTCTGTCTAAAAGACACTGATAGTAATTTCCTACTGGTGTGTGAACAAACTTAAAAATCAAGGTAACTGTTCAAATGCACCTGGAATCAGATATATGCAAAGCTCTGAGATGCCCAAATAAGCACATGTGCTGGGAGGGAAATTTCTGCAGCTTACATGTAGTGATACTGAAACTGCTTTGTAACTACAGTGGGTTAGATTTCAGACATGGACATAGGCATCTAGCAATGTTTAAAAACCTGCAATGTTTAAAACCCTAAAAACCATCTGCTACTTGAGAAAGTTTTCAGTATGTCCTATGTAATATTTGCATGTTTTTAGTCCTGTGGGATATGTAAAATAACTCAAGCCTGATTCCTAGAGACACCAACAATTTGAGTAGAAGAACTGACACAAACAGCATACTAATGTAGAATGCTGTATACGTGGGCTGGGGAGGGGGAGTGAAACAGCAAGCCTTTAACTTGCTTCCCTGTAAACATCTTCAAAGAATGCATAATGTTTTAAACAGAAAAAAATTTGAGAAACTTCGGATATAATAGACATCTTCCATTACTCTATCCTGTTTTGTATGAAGTCACTGCAATGCTATCTATTTTGACTCATATAGTTTGTCCTGTTAGATCAAAAAAAAGAGGGTGAAAAGTGTTTTGAACAAAGAAAAGTAAGCTTGTTTGGCACAACATTTTGGACCTTACGAAGCATATGCTTTATCCACTCTCTCTATTCTTGCTGGATTTAAACAAAGTCCAGAGAGGAAGGCAAGGGGAAATAAATAGCAACATGATACTGAGTTTTATTTTGGTGCTTGTGATTTCATAGCACATTACTCACTAAAAAAATACCCTACAAAACATCTTAATAATTCGCTCTCACGGAAAGCATAAAGATGCAGCCATCCTTCTCCAAGTTTGAAAACCATGGCAAATCTGCAAAGTCATTTAGCGTGCATAATTCAAAGGAACCTCTTGGGTTTCTCAGTTTTTAAAGTCAGGGTTTGTGAGTTTTACAGGAGACACCATTCTGACTTAGAAAAGTTTTATTTAAAATGAGTTTTTTTCTTCACAAGCAAGTCATTATTGCTCTCCAGTCAGCAGTCTTGGTAGGATGCTGCATCCCTCAACAACCAACCAGGTAGAAACTTAGACATACCAAAATAAAACAAATTATTGAAGTTGTTTAGGAAGTTTTACCTTCTCTGATGCTCACTTGGCACTTTTATCACTGAAGGCATTAGGGCATTTCACTTCTGGGCAATTACAGCTCTGGAAGGCTTTGCAGAAACCTCCTTCCTAAAGATTTCAACATTAGTTTAGCTACTAGGAGGGTTCTGGGGGTTAATGCCTGAACACTCGCTGCGTTCCCTTCTCTAGCAGCCTGCGCACTGTTGGGGGGAGCAGCAGGGCACAGGCCGCATCAACAGAGAAATGGCACCCAGCACTCACAATCAGCACCCAGGAGGCACAAGCCCCGCAGCCTGGACGGCACTAAAGGGAGCTGCCACTCATTATCCTGCGCCGGAGGGCAGGGCAGGGCAGGGCAGGGCATGGCAGCCCGCCGCCATGCCACCGCTCCATTCCCACGCAACGCCATGCCCTTCGATAAGATGGCGGCCTTCTCCTCCTCCCCACCCGCTCCCCTACCAACATGGAGGGCCGTGCGCCCATTGGCGCTCGCCGCCCGCCGCCGCTGCGCGATTGGCTGAGGCGCCGGCGTCCCCCGGCCGTGCTTTGCACGGGCTCGCCCCGAGTGGAGAACTACATTACCCAGGATACCCCGCAATAGGGGCGTCGCCCGGAGCCGTTTCTTCTCTTACGCATCTCGGTTCTGTCTCCTCCCAGACGGGAGGGACGGGGCGTGGTCTCGCGAGAGTCCGCGCGGGCCAGCCGAGGGGCCGCAGGGCGCGCCGAGACCGTTGTCGTGGGCCCATGGCGGCCGCGGAGGCGGCGGCCGCGCCCGACCCCAGCGGGCTCTCCCCGAAGGAGGAAGGGGAGCTGGAGGATGGCGAGATCAGCGACGATGACAACAACGGCTTCGGGCCCTATGGCGGCGGCTCCGAGCATGCCGGCGTCCTCGGTAGCGGCGGTAGCAGCAGCAGCAGTAGCAGGCCGTACTCGAGGCGCCGGCCGCCCCCCGGGCTCCACGGGAGCGGCTCCATGTCCTCCCCCGGGCGGCCCTTCCCGCGCTCGCGGCACCAGCCTCCGCCCGACACGGGACACGTGCACGGCCACGGCGGCTACCGGCCTAAGGACTCGTTCCGCTCCCACCCGCCGGCGTCGCGGATGCCGCCTGGCTCGCACTCCGACACGGGCCCCCGGCTCTCCTTCTGGGAGCGCAGCCACAACGCCCTGGATCGGTTCCGCTTCCGAGGCCGGCCCTACCGGGGCGGTGGGCGCTGGGGCCGGAGCCGAGGCTGCAGCGATCGGCCGGGCAACCCTCCCGGGAGGCCGCCCGGAGGCGGAGGCGGTGCCGGGTTCAGCAGCAGCCAGGGCTGGAGGGAGCCCTCGCCTCGGAAATGTATCCTTGAGACGTGAGCGGGGCGGGGGGCCCGTGCTGCTGCGGTGGGCCTGGGTGTGGCCGCGCCGCGCTACGTGGCCGTGGGAAGGGACGCGGTTCCCTCCGCGCTGGCAGCGGGATTCCCGCAGCGCTAACGGAGAGGGAAGCTCCAAAGCTAATCCTGGGGATTGGCCGGGGCAGCCGGCCCTGCTTAAGGAGAGGCTGCTGGGAAGTCGGATTACAGCCGTGGCCTAGCTGGCGGCTTGGCCGATCCGCCGGGGGTAGGGAAAAAGCAAAAGCATAGCCTGAAAGGAAGCTTTTGTCGGTTGGATTCGGGCGGCTGCTTTTCTAGCCCCGAGTGCGAATATTGCGAAGTGGGGTCAGTCTTTGGTGCGGCAATTTTAATGTGTATAATTAGTGTCACAATTGTAAAGATAGAACCTTAAGCTTGTTAATTTACTGTGTTGGGCAATGAAGGATCTAGTGTTTTTTTCATTTTCACTTTCATCCCTTCAGAGGCTATTACACATAGGTTTAGCTTTAGTCAGTTTTAGCTAAACTGGAGTGGATCTGCACACACAAATTGTAGTTTGTATGGGCATTCAGATGAAAGCCATACCCACCATTTCTTGTAGAATGTTCGCCACTGATTGCTCTTAAGAGTTTAGGTGATTCATTACAAGAATTCTGATATTTTGTGCTTTTCAGAGCAGGAATTGCAAAAGTGGTGGGAAAAGCTTGCCTAATTTTTCTTTTCTGCTAGAGGAAGTAAAGTAAAGAACTGATGCTGAGTGTAGCTCGGGGCACCTCGGTTACTTGATGTGACTGCATTGTTGTCTTCCTGAAAATGTAGATGAGTGTAAAAGCAGTGAGCAGGAGAGATAGTGGTTAAATCCTATTCTCCAGAATTTTGCAGTGTTCTATTGTCCTTCATGTCAATGGATGTGTTTTTGCTAGAACCAACTGCATGGGCTGATTTCTTGGGTCTCTTGAATCTTGTTTTAGATACAAGATTATTATTTGTGTCATTAATATTTATTTGTTTAAATATAGATGGAATGTGTAAATTAGCAATGGAGATGATTTTATTTAGTCTCAAATTATGGCATTATTGGAGCCTTTCATTGAAGCGTTTTATCGTGAGAGGCAAGTGAAGATGTCATTTGCCCAAGGTTTCACAGTAAGACTATTCTAATGCTGAAAATAGATTTCAACTCTCTTTGTAGTGTTGCTCTGAGTACCTGGAGGTTGTTACTTTCTGTATAAGGAGTTTAGCAGGACAAATGTGGAGATTGTCCAAAACAGAACTTGTAATGTTTCTTAATGAGACTGATGCAGTCTCCTTCTCTCTTTTAATTAAAAGAGATTCTGAAATGAATAATTCCATTTTCAAATCAAAAGCAGAAAATGACGATGTTGGAAGAGTTCTTATTCTTGGCACTTAAGATTTACACATCTGTTGAAATGTGGTAGATGGAGGATGTTCTATTACTCTTGCTCTTTAGTAAGTGACCATTCAATTGTTTATGGATCACATAGTTAAGGAAGGTCCATGATTTTCCCTCAATATGAGTTACTTTCTGTTTTTTTAAACTTCCTTGCCACCTAATACAGTCAACTTTAGAGAATTAATAAATACTAAGGTACCTCCATGTTGGTAACATTACTGGAGTACCACTGTAGTTCATTGGCATGTGACTTCAGAGGAGACTTTCATATCAACTGGTACAAGGAGACTTGTGGCCTGGAATGGTATCTGAAGTTCCCTCTGGAAAATAAAATGTTTTAAGTGTCTTGAGTCCTGATTTTGGCCTTCTTAGTAGCTGGTACAGTGTGGTGTTTTGGGTGTGAGAATAATGTTGATAATACACTGAGAAGTGTGTTAGGCTGAGAAGTGCCTGCACTAAGTCATGGACTTGCAGTGTCCCATGCTGTGCCGGTGAGGAGCTGCACAAGAAGCTGGTAGTGTGCAAAACAGACCCAAACTTGGCCAAAGTGATGTTGCATCCCACAGAAAGCCATGCCCGGTGTATAGACTGTGGGGAGCTAGCTGAGAGCCACTGATTGCTGCCTGGGGCTGGGCATCTCTCAGTGGCTAGTGAGCAGTTGTATTGTGTATCACCCTCCTTCCTTGGGCGTTATTCTACTCTTTTTGTTATCTCCATTTTCATTATTGTTACTATTTTACTTGCTTTTCATTATTAAATTGTTCTTTTATCAGTCCATGTTCCCTCAACCCACATTTCCCATTTCCAAGTTCTTTCCCCATTCCACCATGGAAGGGAGGGAGGAGTGAGAGTGTGAGGTAATAAGTTGCTGACAGGGGTAAACCATGACAGTCTGGTAAGACAGGGATTGTTTACTTGATTTATCCTTGGAACTTGTGCTTTGCACCATGTTTTATAGGAATATATATGTAAATGGAATAAGAGACATTCTTTAAGATAGAGCACTTAAAGAATTCCTGTTACTCCTTTTGGATGTTAGCTTTTATTTGGCTTTTCCCTTTCAATTCTTGGCAACTTTAATGTTAAGCTGTTATATAGTAATTCTTCAGGAATTCTTGCATAGAGAATTGTGGAATTTGAGTCTGAAATACAGAACCGTTATGGGACTTCCTGTTTCCATTGAATTTTGAATTCTTTGCAGTGTACATGTTTCTTCATTTCTAACTCCCAGTTTCTTCTTTTTGATTCTTGGATGAAGTTTCTCTTGAGTTGGTTGAAGCACAGTTGTTTCAATTTGTACATGCTTGTCTGCCTTTCACAGCACTTAAAGGAGTCTTGCATTCTATGTGTAGAAGCGCTAAAAAAATTTTTTCTACATATGTGAACCACAGAATTTCTGGTGGGAGCTTCTAGCAATTGTATAATCCTGAGTACAAAAAAAAAATATCAAAACTGTCTTGTTATCCATCTCCAGATGACTTTGGAAGCTATTTAAGTATTCCAATAGCAAATAGCAGTTAGACTTATTAGCTTCAAAATTCCTTGTGACTTACGAAATTACTAATGTAGCTGGTTCTTTGGAAGTAGATACGTGTTGGAAGGGAATTCAGCAGATATTCTTGTTGCATAATTTGGTGTTATACTGCATACAGCTTTTAGCATTTTAAACATATTTATAGACTGTTTTGATTGCTTTTTGGATTTTATGTAGTTTATCTTTGCTGGTTTCTGCTTTTTGTGCTGACACTTGAGAAAGCACTGTAAAGCAGAACATTTCCTGGTATTACGGAAGTAGCTTTTGCAGGATACTTACAGAGATTCTTCATACTAATGTTAGAATTTAACACAGAGAAACATCCAAGTAGTCGATGCTTGTTGAGAGCAGAAGACAAGTATGTTTTCTTCCTTTGGATTCAGTATGTCTGCATTCAGAGGACACCTATTTTAGCCTCTGGTTTCACTCTGTTTACTGTTTTAAGAGATGATGATGTTCAAAAAGCGTTTTGTGTAACTGAGTGTGTGAGTCAGCTGTTATCACAGTGGGGTTGATACTGTGAGTCAAATGAGTAAAACCTGACTTGGTACCCTGAAAGATTTCCCCTTGAGCATGATTATTTTACATGATCGTTTTCGAGGGTCAGCTTAAGGTGAGAGGAGTTGATAGTGACAAAATAGTGGCAACTTTTGTTATGGATGGCGGTGCCTAAGACTTATTTCCACTGCTTGCCTTGAACATTCATAGGTAAACTTTTCTGAGTAATTAGTAGTTGTCAGTTGTCTTCAGCATTTCTGAATGTTTTGGTTTCAAGTCTTTGTTACTTTTTTAATTCCCTTCAGTTGTTCATTGATTCTTTTGTGTCTTACCTGATTTGCTGAACTGTATTTACTGCAGTGTGTAATTGTGCTATGGCCTGACTTAGTTTTGGCTAGATGTAGCATTTTATGGAAGTCTAAAATAAATAAGAAAGAATTTAACCTGTCTTTTTCAGAATGTCAGATGGCAAGTCAGTACTACAAATTCTGGAAGTTTGACTTTCCATGATAGAGAACCATCTCAGCATTATAGCTGTTGTTTCCAGGAGGGTGGTGTAAGAGATGAGACTTCTCAGCAGTTCATGAGCTTCTTGTCCTAAGTAGGATATTGTTGGTTTGAGAAAATGTTTGTCAATATGTAATAATGGCTACAGCTTTTGCATGCTGGTTGTATTTATTCATAATATTTTTCAAACTAGCCTTAAGGTAAAATATATGAGAATGGTCATAAGTTACATTTGTCTTACTTGGTCTTCGGTGGTAATATTGATCCTGTTTTAAGATTATACAAGTTCTTGTCTTGAATTTCTTGACCCGTATTTCAGCTAAAACTTTTGGAAGGTCCCCATCTAGAAAGCAGAACCACTCTTCTAAAAATGAAAGCTCTGTGGAAGAAAGTTTTGAGGATCTGCTCTTGAAGTATAAGCAGATACAATTAGAACTTGAACACATTAATAAAGATGAAAGACTGGCTTTGAGCAACAGGGAAGAAAATGAAAAACAAGATGGTGAAAAAACAGTGGACACTGAGGACCAAAAAACTGTAGAAAATGACAGTATTAAAACAGACTCTGTAAAAGAAGGACCTCCTGAGGAGAAAAATCCAGTTATGGGCTTTCAGGCATTTGAACTGAAACCTCTCAGACAAAAACTGCCTACTCCAGCTGAGAGGAGCAGATTGAAAAAAGGCAAAGAAGGAATGAAGCAGTCCTCGCAAAAATCTGAAGCAACAGAATCTGGCCAAGGTAAAGAAATACTTGTAAAGTTATTTTAGCTGTTGATGCCTTGTGAGGCTACCTAGAACAGAGGCTAGACAGTATTAAAGGAATAAAGTAGGTATTTATTAAAAAGGCCTTCAAAGGGTACACTTTAGGCAGTACAAGAGCCAGGCTGTGGCTCCACCTAAGACGCTTGGTCCCGAGTGTTAACAGTTTTATTTTTGGTCCATTTATGAATTGGGGTTAATTGTCCAATTACAGGTTCAGATTTTGAAGTCCCATCCTCCTAGATTGCTCTGCTCAATTTGCTGTTGTTTACACTTTTTGGGCCTGAAGCTGCAATGGTGTTCTTGGGTCTCAAGCTGGAAAAGGATTGTTTTGTCTAACTGAACTGTGACGACAACTTGGTAACACTTTATATGAAGTTCACAGTTGCACCCTAAGGCAGTACAGAATCTGAAAAATATGAAAGCTAAAAACTTAAGGCATTGCTGTTACCTATTGTATTTATTAGGTGTTGGGGAAAACTTTAATTAAAATGTTAGAAGTTACAAGTTAAAGATTTAATGTACTTAACTCTTGTTTTTTAATTCATTGAATTACATAAACGTGTTTGGAAGCATGCTTTTGCTTTGGATTTGTATTTTAAGCAATGTGTTTTCTTAGACTGATTGTTTAGCAAAAAGCATGAGGACAAGAGTTGAAGATTTTAAGTGCTGCTCACAGCAGAAATCATTGACTGTCTACTGAAAGTTTTACTTCTGCTTTTGCCTTGTTTCTTTTCTGCAGAAGCAAAATGTGGGGGTTTTTTAGCTAAAAAGAGAACATTTAGAGACCCCTTTTTCTGCATTTCACCTTTTTTGTGTTTTCTTAAGTGTAAGATGAAGATCATGGAGTATTCTGAGTTGGAAGGCAAGGATCATCAAGTCTGACTCTTAATGTCCCACACAGGGATCAAACCCACAGCCTTGGTGTTATTAACACCATAAGATATCTTCACAAGAATTACTTTGATCATTGTTGGTGTTCACGAGTAGTCAAGAAATCATAGGCCAGAAATGGAAAGGATTTGTAGACAAAATGAAGCTCAAGGGTAGAATATTAATGTCTTGTCTAAGATAGTTCTGGGCTGCTGACTAAAAAGGGTAATTGCTGAGATGCATTAGCCAGTTACTGAAAAACAAGTGATCATGTCCACCTGGCCTGTACTAAGAGCACTTGAGCTTACTTCTAAGTCTGCAGCAAAATAAGGCAGCTGACATACGCTTCCTACTTTAAAGGCAGCATGTCGTTCTAATAAGTGATTGCTGTGGTTGAGGGTGGTGCTTGGGGCTATCACTTGTCATCTGGTGTTCACTAATTTGCCAGTGTGTGTAAACTGTCAATTTGAGTGGGAAGAGACAAAGTAGTTAATGGATTGAATAAGAGTGCAGGTGAGTAATTGGCAGGAATATGGAATATGAAGAAAGGTAGGACTAGGAGCACTAAAAGTCAGAATGATTTATGTATGACTTCAGAAACAAGACAGGTCTTGTAAAGAAAACAAAAGAGAAAACTGATGATTATTAGTCAAACCACCTCATTCTGGGTAGTTTCTCCCCCTTGTGTGTTTCTCATTAATAATAGGTTTTTTTTGTGCTCTTTAAGAGGTCATACAGGTTTTATTGACACATATGAATAAAACTAATTTTGGTTATAAAAGAAAAACTAGTAGTCTGTGGAAGAGTACATAGCCCAACAGGAGTAAAACAGCTGTGTAAAAAGCAAAATAGTCTCAAAAATCCAGTTTCCAAACTTAAAAAGCACTGAAGTTGATAATACAGTTGATATGATAGTGAAAACTAGATGCTGTAATATGCATATTAAAAGCATTTAATTTTTGCATGATATTCAAATCTATGATATATGAATGATCTGAAAGCAGACAGATTATGTGTGAGTGAATGTGTATGACAACAAGACAGGCTTCCAAAGAAAAATTCAGCTAATTAGAGTTATTGCAGATTCATATGCATTAAGTGAATATATGCTACCTTAATCTCTTTACTGTCACAATACCTGCTACATGTATTGGGAAATAAGCAAAATTTGGTTTTCACGTTTTATGTTTTTTTAAATACTGTACTAGGTGTTTCTGCAGGCTTGCAAAAGTTGAGGAAATTGTCTTAAAACTTAGGAAAGTTTCAGTCTGTCATATTAATTCTCTGTGGTTCTCTGAACCTTGTGGTTCAGGTGCTCTGACAGGCTTCACAATATTCTCTACTTTACTTCCCGTGTTGCGCATTAGCCTGTTGTGTTCATGTTGTCCCCTTCTGTTTTGAAAGAGCATTTGTACTTGTATAGAATGTCCCTTCGTGTGCTTGCATAAAAAAACCTGTACTATCTGTCTTCCCACTATCATCCTGTGAAGTGGATGGTTAGGAACTTCACATAACTATACTAACTTTTTAAAAGTTTTTCTATAGTTCATATCGGTATTAGATATTACTCTTCTTTTTTTTTTTCTTTTTTTGTAAGTGGATTTTTAAAAAATGCGTGCTTGTGCAAAGAGGAAGACCTTCAGCATTTTTTAAGTTTCATTTTTGTTTACGTATAAGGTGTTGGTGTACTTTAAATAGTGCCTTTCTGAATGTAATTTTTATGAAATGCTAGGGAGGGTTAAAGCTGTACAGAATCGGAATTTATTTTTCACCATTTTGAATAGTGGGAAGGAATCTTCCTTTGAAGAAAGAAAATTTAGAGAAGCTTGGAGTTCTTTTGCTGTATTGCTCTTTCTCTGAAGTTTTTCCTTTGTCTGATACTTATAAGCATGGATGGTTATATAAAAATGCATAACTTTTTTCAGCCAATTATATTACTGACTATTTGCTATAATAAATTATGTAATACTGCAATATGTACAGCATTATATATACATGTGTAAAATATAGTATGTCAATATATGTGTTTATATGTACATTATGAAAATTGGATATATTTTGTGACATCTAAGAAATTAATATTTTAGCACCTAAATATTTATGGAAAAACAGTGCTGTACTATTCATTTCCACTATTCATTCCACAATATCTTTTTTCTGTTTGCCTTTGCTGTGAAATGGAGTAAGTGTGTTCTTACTGCAGCTTTGGGCCTTCATATTTAATTCTGCAAAAGAATGACCAGTTACTCAAAATAGCTGCCAGGGAAATATGAGATGCTCAGGACAGCAGCTGATATGAGATGGGGTATAAAACACATGACAAGAAGTCTTCTTTTCCCCTTGTTTGCAAATCTGTTTTTCTGTTTCTTGACAAAGTACATGTGAACCTTAAGATAGATTAACTAAGAAATGACAAGTCTTGCCTTAGGCTTATGGAGTCATGATTTTGTCAGACATGCCAAATTTATATGAATGTTTGTTCATGTGATCTTGCATGTACCACTGCTATTGTTTTATACTGTGTATCAGTGACACTGATAAAATATGGTTGTATGTAGATTAAAATTCATGTATCATTTTAATGTAGCTCTGTCTGAGGAGAAACAGCTTGTTCAAAAATATGGTATTTTTCTCTTGGAAGGTACAGAAGACAAAGAGCAAACATCAGTGCGAAAGCTTAGCAGCTCAGATGTTGCATCTGAAAAGGTAAGAAAATATTCCTCTATAGATGAGGCATGATTGCAATATTGTACTTGATAGCTTTTCCAAATGGCAGTCCAGAAGCATTCCAGTAATAGGAACTGTCAATTTTTAATAAATGACACCAGTAAAGTAGGATTTTGAGCTTTCTTTTAGTAAAAATATTGGGGAAAGATTTCAAAAGACCTTGCAAAGAAAAAGTTGCTGAATTATGTTTCTTGACTTTTTGTCTTGTCCTTTCTTCTGTTTTCTTCTCAAGAAGCTGCTTGATGATGAGGAGGAGATGTCTGAATTGCAACTTAGGCTTCTTGCACTTCAGTCTGCTAGTAAAAAATGGCAGCAAAAAGAACAACAGGTGATGAAGGAAAGCAAGGAAAAATTAACAAAAACGAAAAGTGTAACACAGAAAATCAAAACCAGTACAAAAGCACATTCAACAAAAAAACCTAGTACTACAGGTAATAAGTTTGATGTTACTGAAATGACTGTCAATGGCATGGCCTTAAAAAAAAAGCAAATGTGAGCAATGAGCCTTTAGTCATTCTAAACTCTCTCACATTTACCCAGAGCTCTTGAAGAATCTAGGATTAAGTGGAACCAATTAGGTAAGATGGTGTTAATCACAAACTTTTTTATTTAAAGGCAAGCAAACTTTGAGGAAGCAACAGACAAAGACCTCAAAGAAGATGCAGCAGCAAAAGGAACTAGACAGGCGGCAGAAAGAGGAAGACCAGAGGAAACAAGAAGAAGAGGAGGAGAGAAGAAAGAGAGAAGAAGAAATAAGAAAAATTAGGGACCTCTCAAATCAAGAAGAGCAGTACAATCGATTTATGAAGCTAGTTGGAGGAAAGAGGAGATCAAGAAGCAGGGTAAGAAATTTCTTACATGGTGTTCTGGTGTTGCATTTAGGATTCATGAATGATTTGTCTTGCTTCACCTGGTTTTGTGTCACTATCCTTTCTGAATCCCCCTGTTCTTCTCCCTGCTTCCCCCACCCCTAGAATGATCAAAATACAGCAATGAAAGAAAAGCTCAGTGTACTGCAGTGTTTACAGTGCTTTAATCCCATCCTAGAGAAGCATTCCTCTTGGATTTGGAAAATCAGTGTTCTATGAGTTGTACCTTTGCAAGTCAATGATAAAGCATTTTTCTTCTAAAGACATTTTGAACATAGTGATCAAAGAGCAGCCTGTAATTTAACAATAACCAATTAGTGAAACTTCTTTGGCTTTTTTCTTTTAGATTTCAAGGTTTTCTTCTCCACACTTTTAGACTTTTTCTGTGTATACAACTTCAGTGAGTTGCTTCTTTCAAAATGTCAATGTTGCTCTGTAGTATTTTTTCAATGTAATATTTAATCTATTTTGTTGAGACATAAGATACACCACGACAAAAGATAATTAGTTTTACTTTGCATAGTGTCAAATTGATGAAGTAATAGAGTTAGTGCAGTGGTCATCGTGCTATCGTCGTGGCTGTTCTTGTTCTCTCCTGTTGAGATTAGCAAAAGGCACTTGAGTAACTAATGCCTGTCTCTAAAACATTGGTACATTACAGAAAAAAATTACTGTTTCTATAGCATTCATTCTTTCAGCCTTGAAGCAGTACAGCCACTGGAGCTGCTGTGTGCTTCATGTGCTTGGAGCCACTAGTGCTGTGAGAAGAAACAGCATCTAAAGGAATTGAGGCTCCCTGTTTGAGGTCATGTTGTAGAAGAATCATACTTATATTAATACTGAGTGGGAAATGGAGACTGAAAATGTTTGACTGCAAACAGTTGATATTCTAGAAGCTACCAAAATGTCTTCTGTATGCCTCTGAAAGATACAAGTTAAGGAGTCTGAGAAGTCATACTTAGGTGTTTTGCCTGTTTTCAGTCCTGAGCATTGATTGGCATCCATACAGTGTTAGGAGATCTTTAAACAATCTGATTTATGAGTTGACAGTCTCTGGGTTTGTCTCAGTGTGGCATGTGGGTCCTTCTGGGACAGTAAAAAGTTTCTTCACCTGAGAGTTGTTTCTGGCAAGGGTAGTTCAAGCATTCTTGCTAGTCATCATGGCAGATTACCAGAAATAATAAAGCATTTAATTCACTTGCAATCTTCAGAAATATATAACCACGTCCATTTACCAGATATATGATAACCTAAAAGGTATTTAAAAATTTCTTCTATGTATCATAACACCCCTCACCCCGTCATCCTGGAAGAGACACAGTTTTAAAACTGCCTGTGGATTTGTCTAGTTGCTACTTGCAGCGGATTTGATTAAAAAGTAATATTCAGTTTCTTCTTCTTGTACAAGATAAGTAAATTGTATTTATAAATCAATTAGAAGAAAAAATTCTAAGGGCCTTCTTTCAGAATTTATTTCTTAGTAGTTTACTCTGAAATAATGATGTAAGACCAGGTAAATAAAATACATTTTTGTGTGTTTAGTCATCAGATACAGACTTGAGATGGTCTTTGGATAAGCAATCTACAGAGAGTGCAGGAGGCATATATCAGTATGATAATTATGATGAAGTTGCTATGGATACAGACAGTGAAACTAACTCACCAGGTAAGACTTACAATTTTCTTATATGGTGGTTGGTAAAAATAGGTAAAATGTAGGAAATAAGCCACTGTTCTAGAAAGTGTTTTGAGCTGTCTGCATTATAGAACTAACATTTTAAGGTGAGCTAATTGTGTTAACACTGACTCTTTCCATCTCTGCTGTAGTGGGATTTTTAAGGTCTTCAGGGTATATTTTTCTCATGGCAGTACTGTAGGTTTATGCTTGTATCTTCCTATTCCATGCAGGGTGTTGACTGGACAGACAGCAGCAAAAAAAGGGCCTGGGGGTCCCAGTGGACATTGAGTGACAAATGGGTCGGCAGTATGGCTTTGGGTGACAGGCGAGCCATAGCTTGGGTTGTGGCACTGTGACTGTTGTGGGTCACTGTCTGGAGGGGCCTGTTAATCACTGATGAGATTGCCAGTTTTCTGGTTTCACAGTAGGAGAGAGTGACATTCTGCAATGAGCCTAGCAAAAGACCTTTTTGACTAAGGAAAACTGTTTCAGGCTTGTTTTTGATAAAGTTCATCAAGACACTGGAGCACTTGGCTTACAGAAAGAGACTGAGAAAGCTGCATTTGTGTTAAGAAGGCTATGGAAGGATTTTGCTCCTGTCTTCAACTACTTAGTGGGTAGTTGCAGACAGGACAGAGCCAAACTTGTCTGTCAAATGGCAACAGAAGGACAGGTAGCAACACTTAAATTGTAACAAAACAATTCTGCTTAGAGAGAAGATAGTCAAACACTAGCACAGGTATAAATGTTGTGGAATCTCCATGGTCAAATATACCTGGAACTTGACAACCTGACTTTGGGGGCAGCCCTGCTTTGGGCACTTGTGCTGGGTCATACACCTTCCAGAAGTCTCTTCCAGCCTAAATGATTTATTGACTCTTGAGTCTGAGGTGCATTTAAGGTAGTTGGGTTTCTGTGTTCCATGTCATCATATGGAGAGTTGAGAAAACTTCATTAAGCATAGTACTTGATTGGATACTTTTTTCTCTTGCCTTTCATCTTCCACCCTTTTTTCTTTTTTTTGCTTCTTTTTTCTCCTTTCTTGTCCGCCTTCCTTATACATTACTTTGTTAAAATACTACGCTTGCTATTTTGTATGTGCAAGCTACACAAATCTCTCTTGATAAAGCATCTCAATTTCTTGTTCAATGTTTCAGAACTTATCAGTAGTGCTTTGGGTCTGCTTCTGTCCTACCTTGTGTTGTGTTTTGGTAGCCTGTAACCAGGCTACTGAGATAGCTTGTTTGAGAAGGTAAGTTCTTGCAATTTAAATGAGGCCTGCATTACCTTAGCAGTACTGGTTGGCTGTACTTATATTTTGTATGTAAAACAGAAAAAGAAAATGTAACTACGCTTTTTAAAAAATACACATACATGTAAAAAAAGGCACTGTGCTGTGCCTGGTGTTGCCTTTGAAATTAGTGCATTGTGAAAATGTTTCTCTTTCTGCTCCATTAGATCAGTTGAAGTATAAAGCATGAGTTGTTGTTTAATAAATACCTGTCAGATATCTTACATTCAGTATTTTAATTACAGCTTCTTCCCCAGTTCAACCTCCTTTCTTTGAGTGTCCAATAGGAGGATATTATCCACCTCCAGTACCACCAATTTCCTTGCCGCTACCTCCTCCAATTCCAGTAAGTAACCTTGATAATTCTCATTTTGTATCCAATTTCTAATGCTAAAGCTAGGATTAAATTTAGATTCTGGTTTGGGTACTATACTCTGTTTAATGATTCTCTTGAACTATCTCTTAGACTTGTGGTTGCTTTTCAAAGAAAAGTCTTTATTTCAGCTGCCTCTTGGCTGATGCAGTTGTTGGTTAATGGAGGTTTTCCCTATTGAATTGAAATTCACTTCATTGCTAGAGCTGTGCTTTTTCATACAAAAACAAAATTGTCTGAAGCACATAATGAAGAAGAATGAATTGGAACTATTAGCACAAGGCAACTTTGCCCGTTATCTCTAGGCCATGTAGGTAGGTAGATCGGCTTGATCCCTGACTTGTTACCTAGAGGGTGGAAAAGCCAAGACATACAGCTCATCAGTCATTCTAACTTTGTGCCTTTAGACTGTGTTTTCTGTTTTCTCACCTAAGAGTCCACACGAAGTTCAATTAGTGCAGAGTTTTTTTCATTACCATTTTTTTTCAGTGTATGATTATTACTCTTGTCAGAAGAGCGATAGAAAGGCACCATTTCTTCTCATGACAGCTTCTGAACTTTTGACTAAGGGAAATTGTAATTGTGTTAGCTAAGACACTTCCATAAAACTGTTTAAAGAGTGCTGGTCAACTATATTTCTCTGGCTAAATGACCTCTGGTTCAGAGTCTCATTTACATTTAGTTTGTATTTCTCCACAGCTTCTGCTATCTAAATCTAAGTTTATTGCTTCCATTAACCTCTGTGAGAAATAACTTACTGTTCAATCACAGCCTTTGACAGGGATGTAAGTGTAGTTTGAATGTTAATTAAAAGCACACAGTTTAAATTACTTCTAAATCGTGGAATGATCTTAGTCTTAACCTCTGCTAAATAATCATAAAGGGGTAGTAATTTCCACATTTCAAAGCTTTGTTTTATTTTCTTTTCTCAGCCTGTACCATCTTTGAGCCATCTTTACATGGAGGGTATTCCTTGTGTTTCTCTTGAGCCACCTCCACCTCTTCCCCCTCTTCCCCCTGAAGAGCCGGAACAGCCACCAAAGCCTCCCTTTGCTGATGAGGAAGAGGAGGAGGAGATGCTCTTAAGAGAAGAGTTACTCAAGTCTCTAGCCAACAAGCGTGCTTTCAGAGCTGAGGTACTCTATTGTTTTTTGAATGTAAGCCCCTAGATGGCAGTCCTGACCAAAATTTCAGTGTGACCTGCTGTAAGTGAGGCTTATCAGGGGTATTACGCTGCATTTCTAGAGGCTGAACAATCAACAAGAACCATTCTGGAATTGTAAATTGCACCTTTTTTTTATTTCTGAAGGAATTATGAAACTTCAAGGTACTGAAAATGGAGTAAGTCGAAGGAATGAGGGTTTTCTGCCATAAAATGTTTATTACTTTTGAGCTTTTCATTTAGAAAGTAAGACAAGTAACTTTGTTTCAGCCGCTTAGGAAAAGATGTTGGAAGAGGTTCACTACTTTTTGTTGTTGTTTTGAGGGTTTCTCTTGGAGTGAGAAGCTAAGCTTGTGATTTTGGAAAAAATGTATTAGTTTTGACCTTTCTTAAAGGGTCTTTGGCAGTTGACCTTTGAATAACTGGCCTACTCTTGTGTGCCTTTTTGATATTACTGCAGAATTGCAACATTTGTCTAGTACATTTCAGTAGTCTGGCTAACTCACATTTTCATATTCCAAGACATGTATGAAACAGTTGCATTTATACTGATGCTTTTAAAAGCAGCTATGTATAATGTGCATTTTTAAGACCATAATTTGTTCTCTTTTTTAGGAAACATCAAGTAACAGTGGTCCACCTTCCCCTCCTGTTCCAGACAACTTGCAGCCTGTGCCAAGAAGTAATCTGTCAGCTGTCAGTATTAATACTGTGTCTCAGCCACGAGTGCAAAGTACAAAGTTTGTTAGGGTACCGAGGCTTCCACGAGCAGTGATCACAGTAAGGAAATATTGGTGCTTCCTACTAATAAGGCTATGAGTTGAAACTGAGCTCAGTTTAAGTGAAGAGCAGACTTAGATTTTCTAGTGAGACAGCACAGAAGAGTGAAGCTTCAGTTAAGCATTTGAATTATTAGTCACCTTGACAATCCATATGCTCTTCTAGAAAGACTTTGAGGCTCAAAGACTTTGAGCGTCAAGATATGCCATCATACAGTGAACTAAGAGATTGTAGATCTAGTTCAATTATTTTCTTATCCAGGCTAGCACAGACACCACTGCCAAAACAGAAGTAGTCTTGCTTTTCCTCCTGCACTTGGCCAGTTGGTGTCTTCCTTCCTTTAAAGGGGGTCTGGAACATGAGTCCCATTGCTGAACATACTTAACATGCTAAATTGGTTAGAAAACTAACTTCTGTGGGGAAAAAGTAATTTTCCTTCTAGGAGTTGTTGAATTTTTTCAGTGAATAGTGTGTACATCAGTTAGCATGTCTGTGAGTGTGACTGGAAGAGAGTGTTTGTGAGGAGTGTTTATGCACCAACATAAACTGGAACTTCACCTGCCTATCCTGTTGTGGTGAGAAATTGATGCAACTGGAGTATGTTCAGCAGTAGTAGATAAAACCCATATCTTGAGAATTGCCCAGAGTATCAAAAAGAACTGGTTGTGGAAATTTGAGTATTTTTCATTTAAAAAAATGGTGGCTTTTTAATGGGGTTAATGCTTTAAAAGACACCTAGAGTTTTGACAAGGTTCTGTTCTGAGATGAAGGGTAATGTATAGCTATAGTTG
The DNA here is from genome assembly GCF_028551555.1 of Melozone crissalis. Lineage (NCBI taxonomy): Eukaryota > Metazoa > Chordata > Aves > Passeriformes > Passerellidae > Melozone > Melozone crissalis. The sequence continues at coordinate 27,754,635 of NW_026535782.1, read as the reverse complement.
TCCAGATCTACAGTGGGAGATCAGAAGAGCAGTCCTGGAAATGTGAAAAAAGTTACTTTTTTCTAAGCTGTAACTCCAGAGCATTTGAGGTTAATCTTGGTTGTGTGCTTGTTTCTGCATTTTCCTTTGTGCTGGAATTGGCAGTCACCTGACCTTCAGTGAGCTTTTTAAATTTGTGTTGGCAAAAGGTGATTAATCATGATTTCATCTCTTCATTACGTTCTGTTGGTGTTCTCCAATTAAACTGCCTGAGCAGCTCACTGCAAGACCAACTAAGTAGAACTGTGGGACAAGTGACATCTCAGCTGTGTAGCAGAAAGATGAGGGAGTTTGGGCCTGTCTGCCACACCAATTCTAATGCAGATTTGATTGGCTGTTACCTCTCAGTTACTTAAAAAAAATCCTTGCAAATGACAGATGATAATTTTAAGTGCAATTAAATGAATTAATCAAGTACAGTAGTTAGATGCTTGAGATTTGTATACTCTGACCATGAACCAATAAATGTGCTGCAGATACTTGGGAGTAGGTTGAAAATGTTGGAGTAACTTTCATGTTACAATATCAAGACTATGTGTAATATTACGGTCTTGTGGAGATGTACAAATACTTATTTTTTTCTTACAATGTGGGATTGATATGTGTGGTAACAAAAGGAGTTAACCTTTTTTCTCTTCTTGTAAGTATGTCTTCTGTTATACCTGTGTCTCTAACTTTGTTTTCTTACTGTAAAACTTTTTGCATTCTCACCCCAGCTTCCAAAACACAAGTCCGTTGTCGTTACATTAAATGACTCAGATGACAGTGAGTCTGATGGAGAGCCCTCTAACTCAACTAGCAGTGTGTTTGGAGGACTAGAATCTATGATAAAAGAAGCAAGGAGAAATGTTGAGGTAAATGCTGTCAAAATTTTAAAAACTTTAATTATTTTTCTTTATATATGGATTTTAAACTTTAGAATTCAGTCAAGAAATACTGAATTGCATTAGAAGGGGGTAAGAGTCCCATCTGGAGAACTACATTGTAATTTGGACTGCAGAAGCTAGCAAAATTTTTTTGTTGAAGGTGCCATCCTGAGGATAGAACTTGGAATATATTTCGGTTTGATTTTTTTCAATTAAAATTCAATGCATTGTTAGGCAAAAACATAGTGGCTTAAAAGATCTTACTAGCCTTGAACAGCTGTGTTAGGGCTGAAATTCCTCTTATAAATATTATTTGGTAGCTTTATTTTAATCTAGCGTGACTGGTACTGACTTGAGTCTAATTGTAACAGGCATCAAAAATCAAAGCCCCTCCAAAATCAGAAAAAGAGAATGATCCAATGAGAACTCCAGAGGCTCTGCCAGAAGATAAGAAAATAGAATACAGACTTCTGAAAGAAGAGATTGCCAGGTAATCTTAGTTTAATTGTTAATGTAAAATGTGTTTTTTTTTTAGCCCTTTGCTAACTAGTCTACTTTTGTAACCTGAAGGAAGACGTGAGTTTAAAAACCTTGCCATCACCTTCTGGTTTTTCCCCCCATGCAGTTTTTTGGTAAGACTACATAGAGGTCTAAAGGAAATCCTGGGATTTGAACTGACTTAGAGTAACTGATTGCAGTTGTGGAAAGTACTTTTTCTTTTAACTTGAAATCTTGTCCTGCTACTATTTCCAAAAATTTAAAAACTCATGGGTGTACGCATGAAAATGATTGTTGAAGCTACTTAACAGCTTTGTTTTTGACATTTGTTTCAGTCGTGAGAAACAGCGCCTAATTAAGTCTGATCCAGTGAAGAACAATTTGTCCCCTGCAAATTCTGATGGTGAAGTTGATGGAATTGGGAGAATAGCAGTAGTGACCAAACAAGTCACAGAAGCAGAAGCAAAGCTGAAGAAAAACAGGTATGAATTTTACTGTCCTAAGTCCTACCTTTTGCTTAACAGGATGAAGAGAAAATATTTTCAAATGTGTAGCATTTAAAGAACAAGGAATGATTTTTCCTGTTGTCTTGGAACTATTCAGCCTTTAATTCTATTGCTGTGCAGAAGGAATTGTGTTGTATTGCCAGTGAGGTGTTTGATAACTTTTATGTATGATTTGTCATACTAAGTGTTTTCAGCTGTATTTGTGTTCAGTGACAAGATTATGATTTGTGCCACCTAATATGGCTTTTCTCTTCTGGCATGCCTCTTCCATGTTTCTCACCTTAATTTCAAATTACAAAGTAATTGGAAGTAGAAGTGCTTTGCATCCTCTTCTCAGCTTCTTTTTCCACTTGATTATTTCTGTAGGGTCTTGTGAACTAACTAGGTTGCGATCAGTCATCAACTGAAGAATAGTCTTCCATCCTCTCTTTATCCACACCCATCTAAGTGTTTATCTTCCCTTGATGCATAGCTTTTTGTAATTTGTCTACTCTGTTGCTGTGCCGTAATATTATGGCTTGTGATCTTGAAGTGTGTGTGTATGTGCCCTAAGATGGACGTAGGTTGTTACTTAACAGAAAGCAAGAATGTGTGTTTTGGTTGTCATTTTATTAAAAACAGTCTTAAAGATAGAGCATTTGCTTACCTTCCCCTGTCCTTGTAACTAGAATGTTTTTTTCTGCATTGTACTTGGATGCTGAACTTGAGATGCTGAAATGTGCTGTATATATTGACAGTATTTACTGTCTTATGAATATTAGGACCGTTTGGAGAGGCTTAATTTGTAGTCTTTTTGTGAGTTAGGAGAGCTGTGTTCTTAAATAACTGGGGTTTTGGAGGAGCAGCAATTGCCCTAAGTAGTTTACCTTTGGAAAAAAATGTGTACATTCCTTTTTTATTTCAGAATGCTGTTGATAAAGGATGAGTCTGTCTTGAAAAATTTATTGCAACAACAGGCCAAGAAGAGAGAGAACGTTCGAATTGCTGAAAATAAAATTAGCAAACTGGCTGAACAGCTACAAGCAACAGAGAAGATCTTGAATGCTAACAAGGCATTTCTCAAGAGGCTTCAGGAACATGTAATTGGCACTCTGAAATACTTGTTTCCTAGAGTTGGAAATGTTAAAATGGGATGCCTGATTTTTGGTGGCAGTAGACTTTTCTTGGAGTTACTTACTAATTCCCACCTAGTTATATTATATCTCGTTAATTCCATGTAATTATATTTGATTATGTGATCGTATCTGTAAATTTGCATCTTGCTGTAGTATTTAGTTTTTATTTTTATTTTTTCAGATACATAAAGTTCAACAACGAGTTACAGTAAAAAAAGCTCTGGCATTAAAATACGGAGAAGAACTTGCTCGAGCAAAAGCGGTAGCAAGTAAGGAAATTGGGAAACGAAAGCTAGAGCACGATCATCTTGGTGTAAGTCAGCATGCTTTTAAACCAAACCACTTGGAAAAGATTATCAATTTTAGTTAACAAAGTTCAAGTGGAATTTCAGGAAAACATTTCAGAAACAATGTAGGGAATATTCTTATTGGTTTTGTTCATTTTTGAGAATTCAAAAAAAAGGCATTAATGATTTAAGGAAGAAAACTCTTCAAAGCCTACATTTCAATGTTAGGGGAGTGGCATTCATAAATAAGCAATAAGAGGAGCCGTGTGGCTGTGAAAAACGAAAATTCTGTCAGTAGACGTCAGCGATTGTGTTAAACTATCAAGCTAAGTTGCTGCAGAGTGGATCTGATACTGTTTTGAAAAACAAAATATACAAAAACAAGACTAAAATATTTTTCTAAATTTTAGTCCTCCTACTCCCAACATCACTGTATGTACTTGTTTTATAGCTCAACTTTTAATTTGGGCCAGAACTTCTGTTGAAAGCCTTCCCTCCCTGTACATGATAGAGGGTAATTTTTATCGCAAAACCTGCAAATCTGCCACTTGAGTTGTGGCAAACCTTTGTTGTTTTTCTGCTGTTTGTTGAAATCTTCAGGCAAGAGTTTAAAATACATTTTTATAAACTCTGAGTTAAGTATTTTGGCTATGTTTTTCCTTCCCGTCAATAGATCAGTAGATGACAAAATTGAAATAGATTTTTTTTTTCTTTTTAGCCAAGCAAAATGTTGAAATTGGATACCTCCCCTGCATCAAGTCCAAAAAAGCCTTCAGCAGAATTGATTGCACTAGAGAAAAAACGACTGCAGCAACTAGAATATGAATATGCTCTAAAGATTCAGAAGTTGAAGGAGGCCCGTGCACTTCAAACCAAGGAACAATCAAATACTACACCTCAAGTAGAAGAGGAATCTGAATTTGCATTACCTCAGCCATCACTTCATGATCTTACACAGGACAAATTGACTTTGGACAGTGAAGAAAATTACTTTGATGATGAAGTTTTGTCTAATTCTAACAGAGAACGAAGGAGATCTTTCAGAGAATCAAATTCTTTTACAAAGCCAAATCTAAAACACATGGACACTCCAAAACAAGAAACTGTAAACAAACTTTCTAAAAAGGCTTCCGAGGAGCCCGAGCTGTTTCTTGGATTGAATATTGATGAACTGAAAAAACTTTATGCTAAAGCTGACAGCTTGAAAGAGCTGCTAATGAAAAGTACTGCCTGTATTGTGCCTAAGGAAGATCTCTTGTGTGGTCAGGTAAATGTTGTACAATTAAACATGAAGCTTGTTGTTATTAGGTGCTCCTGCAGCTGCTGTATATCTGTTTATCTGTCTCCTAGGAAATTTCAGTGGATGTGGATATTTTTACGTCACAAAGTAAACAAGCTGAAGTGAAACCATTTCCGTTTGGACCATATCGTAGTCCTCTTCTGCTATTTAAATCCTACAGGTATGAAGACTGTAGCAGCTTTTTGACTTATGTGTTCTTGTTCATATGGTCTTCAGTGCTCTTCCTTGATACCCAGATGTGTACAGGAAGACAAGTCCTAGTGAGAAACTTGACTATCCCTAAACAATATTGCCTGGTTTAGAAAATATAATTATTTTATTCAGTTTTTTTTTCTGCTATGCACATGTCCCTTGGTTTTGTGCAATATGCTGCTTTTACATTGTATTGTGCATTGTTTGATACAACTAAACTAAAAACATGGTGAAGTGTTTGAAAACAGGACTTTTATATCTAGTATGAAACAATGTAAATCCAAGAAGCATATTTCAGTTATGCAGTCTTTGAACTTGGCTAGAATTTACATAATCTGAGTCAAAATTGGCTCATTCATCTATTTTTGGATTCCTCCTCACTGGAAAGAGGCATAATCGCAGTGATTCATCTTGACTTGACAGTAATAGCTGCAAGTGTAATCAATTTGGCACATCTGTCTTTTGACTAAAGAGAACTCTGTTCCTACATGTCAAATTGTAGACAACAAAAGTTGAATTTAAACTGGAGAAGTTGTATCCTACCATGTGCTTCAGCTTTTTTATTGCTATGGACTTAAGCAGTAGAAGATGGAGGAAACCATCTTTACAGGAATATTCATTTTAACTTGTAGGTTATGATGTCAATTCCTGAAGGAGCTAGAAATCCCAAAATTGATGTAGTCAAACTTGAGCTAAAGATTTAAAACAAGTGTTAGTCTGCTAGACTAAGACTGGTTTTGTTTGTTTATGTGTTCTAAGGCTGAAATGTTTTCCTTCCTACTGTTTCTTCAAGTTAGTCTTTAACAGTTATCTTTACACTTCTATTTGATGTTGGTCTTAATGCTGATTAGACCGTGAGATTTTCTATAAACTACTGAAATCCACTTTGAGTATTTTGCTTTCCATACTGGGTTTTTACTCCACTCCTGTTCTCATATTAATGAAGTTCTGCACCTAAAGGAGATGAGAATGCTAGAGGAAAACTTAATTAGGTTGAGAAGTATTCCATTGTTCCCTTCCTCTTGCTCTTGTTTTTGCCTTGTTCGTAGCCTGTAGGTTAATGATGCTTTTGGTTCGTAGCAGGGATTTGGAAATAATGAGATTTAATACTGTGAGTGGTTTTAATGACTTTTTTTAGAGAACGGATGTCTTGCCTTGTGTACTTTTTGCCCATAATTTGCTGTTTCATTTTAGGTTTAGTCCTTATTTCCGTACGAAGGAGAAGCTGTACCTCAGTTCAATAACGTATAGCAATATGATTGAGCCAAAACAGTGTTTCTGCCGCTTTGATTTAACAGGCACCTGTAATGATGATGACTGTCAGTGGTAAGTTCTTCTTTATTTTCGTGGCTTAAACAAAACCTCTCTTCTAGATGTCTGCCTTTGAGTCTGAAATAAGTACTGTTTTCTTTTCTTTGAAAGGTCTGGATATGTGATCCTATGCACAGGTTCTAAACAAGGTTATTTTTAATACTCTATTACAGATACTTAGTTGGAAGAAAAACCCCTTTCAGCTAAGCCATGAAGAAGGAGGAGGCTCTTTAGATGTGAATTTAGAAAAATAGTGCGGCCTGTTAGAGAATATCTAACATTTTTCTAGTAATTCCAATGGATCTGGTTATATACAACTTCAACATAACTTCAACTCCTAGAACCTCACATAGTGGTTGAAACTGTTAAGCACCCTTGATTTGAAAAGTGCATACCAAATCAATGATTAAGTGAAAAATCAATAATATTGTAGTGTAATTCTAATTTCCTGGAAAAGTACTAGCTAAGTTTGTTTCTTTAAAGGCTGGTGTTAAATTGTATTAAAAAATAACTTGTTTACCAATCTTCTGCAGTATATTTAAAAGTGGATATGAATTGGCTAGGAATGTACTCAATATGGAAACCTAACTACTGGTAAAACTGGACTGCACTTTATTCTGGATCAGCTTTTAGCTGCTGTCATCAGACCATTGTTTGACTCGTTAAGATTTAAAGTGATATCTAATTCTTATAATTACTTTATTTGAACTGGAAAGTTCTAAATACTGTGCTGTAGGCTTAAGTTTAGAAAAAGCCTAGAAGAAAGTTTAGAAAAAGCCTAGAAAGAAAAGTTTAGAAAAGTTTCATGTAGAAATACATTTAACCAACTTTGATTTAACCAACTTTCAAAGCAAACAATACTTTTTCTGTGGGTATTGTTTTCTTTATGCCTCACCCAAGTGTATACTAAAACTTTCTTAATATTTTGTTGCTATGATAAATGTATTAATTGTTAATTTATTTGTTTTAGGCAGCACATGAAAGATTGCACTCTTAGCCGTAAGCAGCTCTTTCAGGATATTCTGTCTTACAATTTAGAACTGATTGGCTGTTCAGAAAAAAGCACTGATGAGGAAATCAGCACTGCCACAGGTTATTGAGTCTTTTGTTCTCTTTTGTATCTAAAAATTATTTTCTGAAGGGAATGAATTTCATTAAAAGCTCTAGGTGCAAGGACTTCCATGTGAAGCAATATATTAAGATAGAGCTATATGAAGTTTCTTTGGTTGTCCATTTCAGTCCTTTGTAGTGGATAGTTACCTTGGTGTCTTACAGGAAGAAAAGAATCACTGGTCTGAGGAACATTTCATTAAAAAAAAAAGTATTTCTGGGATTCAGGGTGTTGGGGAGCAGTGAACATGGAATCTTTACCTCTCTCCTTCCTCAGTTCTTTCTGTAACTACTGGACGGACCTGCTTCAGTGGAGCTGGAATTTTATAACAATGCCTTTGCCATATAGGCAAGTGGCCATACAGAACTTGCTTATTTTTAATTTTTTTTGTGCTAGGATGTTAAATTACCATGCCTCTTACAGCAGTCATGTTTCATAAATTTATCATAGATTGTGTTAAATTGCTGTTAAGTTATTTAATTGTTTAATCTATATGCTTACCTAAGCTGCACATATTCTTGTTTCAGAAAAATATGTTGAAAAACTTTTTGGTATAAACCGAGATCGTATGTCAGTGGATCAGATGGCTGTTCTTCTGGCCAGCAACGTCAATGAGAGTAAAAGTCACAGTAAGTGGCTTGGTAGATTAAATACAATATATATAAGTGGGTAAAAACTATATAAGTACCTTGATGATTTTGTAAACCAAGAATATATTTTAATATAATTTATTTATCTCAGTATTAGAAATTCTGATTGTGGTGACGAAGTCTACAGAGTTTAAGGCAATAATACAATAGTTTTGAAGTTCCATTTGTAGAATTTATTTATGCACTTAAGCACAATAAATTTCAAGTAAGTAGTATTGAAATTTATGCACTTCTTTCTGTTGAACTCACAGAATCTTTTTATCTAAAATCCTTATTAGGAAAAATATTTTACTCTTGAATACAGAAAAGTGAAAGAATTTTTACTACTTTGTTTACAGCCCCTCCACACACAACTTGGAAAGAGAAAAGGAAATGGAGACCAAAGTACTGGAGAAAACCTCTGTTAGATAGTAGCAGCAGTGAAGAGGAACAGTTTGCTGGACCTATTAAATATGGTAATCTCGATGTGTGGCACCCTTTAAATGAGTACTAGAGGAAAAAACTCACCCATCTCTTTCTAACACTTGATTTTTAAAGGGTTTTTTGAGAAAACCAGGGCTTTATTTAATAGCTTTCTTTACTTTCTACTTCCTGTATGCAGACTTTATTTTGCATAAATTTTGGGTAAAGTTTTGACCTACACATGTAATTCTATTAGATTTTTTTCTTTAATGTGACTGTAAGTTAGAGTGGAATGTCTAATTACCTGTTCTTAAAAGGAGCAAAAGGAACTGTTTCTCTAGAATGTTTCAGCCTTGCTCATATACCATTAGGATTTAAAAAAAAAATTATTTTGCTTCAACAGCCCTGCTTTCTCCTTCCCCCTCCCCCGAACTTTAAATAATAAAACATCAGTGTTCAGTTACCTTACATTTGTACAGAATTTGTATTTGGTGTGAGGTCAGGAGTTAAAAAAAGCTGTAGTTAAGCAGCATTTGAGACTTGGAAGCTGCTAGAGCATCAGTAACCTGATAGCATTTCACATGTGACTGTTGCAGGTAGGAGCTTTAGGATTTGTTAGCAAATCTCTAAAAAGGATTTTTTGAGACATAGTTGAGATAAATTTTTCTTTGTCAAATATGGCTAGTTTGTAATGCTGCCTGATGAACTGCCTTAGTTGGTGTCTGTTGATCAAGGCAAACTGTACAGCTAATTCTTTCATTCCTTCACATTTGGACTATAACCAGTTCTCTACAAGCAATACAGTTTGAAGAATGCTGACATAATGCCATTTAGTTGTGATCAATGGGAGTACTTGAAATATGTAAATGCCACCTCTTGTGAGAGTTACTGGTCACTACTGTTTTCAAAAAGGAAATTTTCTTTTTAAAAAATTTGTCTATTATTTACAGCCCATCCCTCAGAACATAAAAAAAGAGTTCCAGTGCTTGATACTGTGGTGACTCCAGATGATGTCCGGTATTTTACAAGTGAGACTGATGACATTTCCAACTTGGAAGCAAGTGTCCAAGAAAACCCCTGTGATGTACAGCTTTGGATTAAACTTGCATATAAATACTTGAATCAAAATGAAGGGTATGTCTGTTACATATGAGACCTTGCTACCTTTGCCCTTGCTGCTATGATCAAGTTTCCTGTTTGATATTAAAGAACTTTCTTCAACAATGCCACAAATAATGCATTACTTTAAGCAGGTTAAAAAATAGATTCTATTTAGTGCAGTATATGAGTAATAAATTACTGATGGTTTATCTTTGGGTAGGTTCTTTTTCAGAATGGAAGTTGAAGGAAAGTAGTGTGGGAGAAGTAATTGTTCATGTTTGAAAAGTGCTCTGTGTAAGATGACAGTGGAGTGTTGTACTTCCAGCAGTAAAAGTGGGCCAATGAACTCAAATCATTCTCCCCTACAGACTGAATGGTTGCAATAATTTTTGAAATTACTTTCATCAGCCATCTTTCTTAAAAGGACGGTTTTGATAGTTGGTTTTATCCCTGTAGAAATCATCCACTTGAGCACTTGGTTTCTTATTTTGTGATATTTTTTTTAAATTTCAGTTTCCTGAGTTTCAATTGCTTCTCTTCCTAAAAATTATGCTGCAGAGTACCAAGTTTCTGTTGGCAATCAGATCACTTCAATTAGAATTCTGTCATGATGGTTTCATCCATTATGATGATTGACTTCAGTTTTGATAGTGAGGTACAGCTGAGCAACTGTAGCAGGAAGCCAGGGGAATGGAGAGGAGCAGCTCTGCTTTAAAAGCCTTGTTTAAACTGTGAACAGTGGGAAATTAGGAAACAAATCAGTTTAACTGTATCAGTAGGTGCCTGAACAATAGAAGGGGTAGAACTGGGAAGGCCAGTAATCAAAGTATTGCTGGCAAGTAGCAGCATGAGAAGAGCATGCCTTCTGAATATAAGTGTAGTTGGGAAACAATCAAGAAAAGGAAGAGACCCTAGTGGAAGATATGTGCATCCTTTTCTTAAAACAGCCACCACTCCTATTCCTACTTCTTCAGTACTCTGAAGAAATTTGACTGCTCTAGTAAGTGAAAGTAGCGGGATTGGGAAGTCTTCAGATTTATGCATGATTAACTGTGTTAGGTTTTTTTTGAGACTTGTGCATTTCTTCTCATACATGTCCATGCAAAATAATTTCTAAAGATGTTTTCAGAATAAGTGGGACCTCAGAAACATTCTGTGGTTTTATGGAAGATGTGTTTATGAATTAAAGCTTGTCTCTGTGGCTTGCAGTATGGTCAGTTATTTCAGCTAATTTCATATTACTTGGTGGGTATCATCTCATGATTTTTTTATTTCAAAAAATAAAATTTCAGGTTTTTTCATGTCTTAGAGACAAAACCTTTATGATATGCTGAAATAAAGGCTTATATATAATCACTGTAGAAAGTAAATTAAATATTTAACGAAAATGTAACTTACTTTAATACACCTCTGAAGTATATACTTAAGTTCTTAAACTTCTGTGATGTAAATGCCTTTATATCCTGATTGCTTAGAGATTAATCTTACCAATTTTCAGTTAATTTGGACTCTTTTATTTGAATTGGCAGTCTTCATAGAATACTTACTTCTGTGCACTATAACAATTGTACCTTCTAACCTCTGAAATTTGAAAACTTGCTGAAGCTTTGATAGTGAAGGACAATGTTTAAGAAAAGATACTGTGTGTGATTTCCATTCTAATTAAAAACATCCATTTTCATATTTGATACAGTGGAAGTCATAATACCAGCACAGCTGATGTGAGTCCTTTTTTCAATATTTAATTTTTACAGCTCGTCATCTGAGTGTTTAGATTCTACTTTAAATGTTTTGGCTCGAGCCCTGGAGAGCAACAAAGAAAATCCTGAAATTTGGTGTCATTACCTCAGACTTTTCTCAAAAAGAGGAACCAAGGAGGAGATACAGGAAATGTGTGAAACAGCAGTGGAATATGCTCCCTCTTATCAAATTTGGTGGACAGTAAGTAAAAATTCCAAACTAGATATTAAATATTCCTGTAAGTGTGTGTTTTCTACTCTATAAAGTCAGCGTGCGTGACAGGAAAGTGTCAAATGAAAAGTACTGTTTTTGAAACCTCAAAAGTTGAAAATGAAACTATTAAGGTTCTTGCAGGTTATTTCTAGAAATCATCGGTTTTCCTCAGGTAGTAAAAATTATTTAAAATCAATGTGTTAAATTGATTGCAAAACATGGGTGTTCTTGTACTATTAAAAGCAGTATCTTAAGAGGTTTAATATGAAAATTTGGTGTGATAAGATAGCAAAAGGCATTATTTGAAGTTTGTGATCTGTGTGATTTTTAAACCTTAACCTAGAAGCTTTACTTGCATTTTGATTGTTGTTACTATTATTTCTCTCTAGTTTTTGAATTTGGAGAATTCCTTCGATGGAAAAGACTATGTATGTGGGAGGATGCTACAGTTCTTAATGGAAGTGACAGGAGGAGGAGAAAACCCAAATCTTGTGTCCTTTCAGTTGCTGGAGACACTCCTCTACAGGGTTCATTTAAGCCTCTTTACAGGAAGACATCAGAATGCTCTTGTTCTGCTGCAGGTAACTTCCAAGTTACCACCCCAGGAGTGTTTTCATAGCTTCACCTTTTTAATTTGTGTGACTGTGGTAGTTTGAACTTTAGTGGAACTGTGCCTTCCTTTAGGAGAATTTCTACAGCAAGTAGAGACTTCTGCTTTGAGCTATGATGCTGTTGTAAAAGCTGGATGTAGCTTTGAGGGTTTTGTTGCCTACTTTTTTTTTGTTTGTGTAGCTAATAGCCTAGACTACTAGGTCTCAAAATAATTCCCAGGGAGATACTTTATTTTTTGGTTTCTTGTAAACTATAGATCAGGTTTTTGCAGTGAAAGGTCTGAGAGTATTGCCTCAGGTATTCAAAATTGCTACAGAAATTATCAAACCAGTAGTTCTTGGGAAAGAACATAGTAGCTATCTAACTGTATTGCCCTAGACTGTTAAATTAGATTTTATTGCTCCTGTCAACCCTGAAGTCACTGAGTTATCTCAGGCCAGAACTATGACTGTAGAAGTAATTTAGGTGACTGGTAGCTCTTGTGTTGATGATAAAAGTGGTGGCTGAGGGTGAGAAATGGACATCGCCCTCTCCCAGAGTGGGAGCTCTGTCCTTTCAGTAGCAGGTTGTTTCATTCCTGCCAGTAGGTGCCACTTGCTGCTTGCTGCAGCCTGTCACTGCCCTCAGAGTTTGAGAACCTCAGGCTTTTGTCTGGCTCCAGTTGGAATGAGAAAGCACAGTGCTGTGCTGGCTTTCTCCAAATGTACTGAGAAATGTAACTCTGAATGCATAAAAAGAGCAGGGCTCTGGAGAAAAAACTGTTTGTGTCAAATCAACATGGAAATGCAGCGAGAATTACACTGGTTGGTTACCCTCACCTTTCTTCAAAGCATCATCACAAAGTCATACTTTTTTTTTCCAAATGAATCTGAAATGTGTAGTTCAAAAGAATGGCTTGGCAAGAGATTATTTAATTGTATTTCAGAGAGAATAATTTTGGAGTAACTGCTACTTCAGAGTAAATAGCAGTGTGTATTGGAAAACTTGAAAGCGATTTTTTTCAAGTATTTTGTGGACTTATTTTTCAAGTATTAAGTGAAATGCTTTTGTAACACCAGTTTTCACCAACTTCAGGACATGTGTTCTGCTGAATTTTGCATAAATTTGCAAGTATATTCATTCTCTTGAAAAATGTATTCTTTGATCATACTGTGTTTGTGCAGAAAAATGTTGGCACATTGGTAGTCATGAGGTTCTGTTGTGTTTTAGAAAGAAATTATGTTTAGACTTTATTTAATTGCATGCCCTAATTATTTTATTTAGTATCTGCTAGATTAACTGGACTATTCTATCTTTGCATATGACTAGTAGAAAAATTTCAAGTAGTATCCTTGTTCTCAGTGAGGTTTCCAAAACATTTTTTAAAGCATGTCTAGAGATGGTGGACTTCAATAGGTGTAACTTAGTAGTTTTATAACAAGAATTTAATAAATAAAAACCCCAAGCCAAACAGACAGCCCCAGATGCACAAGACCTAGTAGGATATAGCAAGTTGAATCCAAATTGTAGATGGGTTGTATCTAGAGCTACTGTATTACTTCTTATGGAACTGGAAGTAATAGGAGAATAAAGCAGGAAAATAGAAAGAACACATGTTGGGAGATGTGTGTTTTCAAAGTGTCTCTTCACTTTTTGTAATAGCAATCTTCTGTGGTTTTTCTTGAACCTTTTACTACAAACTATGCATAAGGTGAATAACCACACATTCACATAAGCTGAATATGATTCTGATTTACATAACAAATTAGTTCCTGTCTACTCTCTGGAAAAGTTTTGAGAATATTAAAACCTATTCTTCCTGTTTTCTTTTCCTGTTCTTAAATCTTAGACTCTTTGACTGAAATGTGATCTATTTCTTTCATCCTTTACAGAATGCTTTAAAATCAGCAAATGAAAAGATGATATCAGAGCACCTTACTGCAAGTGACCGTTGCTTGGCTTGGCTGGCTTATATACATCTAATTGAGTTTGGTGTTCTCCCAGTCAAGTTCTATGATCCAGCTAATGTCAGTCCTTCAAGGATTGTGCACAAAGAGCCATTTTTAATACCATGGCAGACAGTTCAAGATGTGAAGACTGATCCTGATACACTTTTAGCTATGTTTGAAGGTAAGATTAAGGTGATAAATACTTAATATGTTCTTCACATGTTGTAATTCAAGAAGTATTATCCAACTTCAGAATTTCAAGTCAGTGTTGATGACTATATTAAGCCAGTGAATTAATCCAGTGAATATTGCATTTTGATTTAACCAGAATGGTGAGGAAAATCCATGTTCTTGGATGCTTAACCAACACTCTTGAGTTTTTCATCTGAGGTTTCAGCTCAGCTTTATCTTGCTAGAATATGATAGTTCAGAGAAAAAGACCAGTCAGTGGCTTGTGGTTGTATGACATTGCTAGTTTTCTTGGGCTTATGCAAGCATAAAACCAAACTTCAGCTGTCATTCTTTCTTACCCTTTTTCCCCTCAGGTAGGATATGTGTATTGGGAAGTTACTTTCCTGGAATATTAGTGTATTTCCTTGAAAGAGACAGAACAATGCATTTGTTTATCTTAATTCACAGTTCAGGTAAATTGAATATTTTTTTTAAATGAAAAATGAAGATAGAAGAAATAAAATTCTTAGCTTATGGTAGTGCTGCCAGAGGTGGACTACATAGTAGCAGACAAATACTGTTATATAGTATTTCTAAATGTCAGTATTAAGTGGTTAGCCAGCAGCAGTATGGAGTTGCCACTGAGAAAATATTTATGCTGCTGTTGGCAATGCAGTGTTGAAATACTCAAGGATTAATGGAGTAGCCCAGCTATGTGAGTGAAGGCAGTCTAGCTGTGGTAATAGGGTTTTATTATGCTGAGGAGAAAAAGAATATCCTTGCATTAGCTTTTGCCTCAATAGCTTTCAGCAGCTATGCTGAAAATCCTGGAATATGATTTTAAATCTAGGGATATACTTCTGTCTGTAACATTGCTTTAGTGTTTCATTGGTAGGATGGTTCCTGTTTTTAAAAGGAGTAAGAGATGAAACTGAAAGCTTTGTCTTTGCACTGTGGTGATAAGTAATGAGAGAAGATGACAATCTACTTCTAAGAATTTGCAAAAAAAGCACTCTCAGAAATATCATTTCACACTTACGTGTTTTCCTTATGTTCAAGGAGACATTATGTTAAGGCTTCACATAACTTTGACACTGTTTCAGGTATAAAGGCTTTGTTTTTTACTTTTGTTTTGTAGATGCAGTCAAAACATGTACTGATGAAAGCCTTGAGGCTGACAAAAGAGTAGCTACCTGCTTTCCTCTCTATAGGAACATGATAGCTTTGCTGAAACTTCTTGAAAGGTAAGCTGTTAGTTGTTTCAAGACATTCTTAACTGGAGTACTTGACCTTTTTTCTTTTTTTTTTTTTTTTTTTTGTTAAACTTGACCTTTACTTTTCTTTAAGGTGGGAGTCTGCTGCAGAGCTTTGTAGGTCTTTATTGGAGCTCTGCCCTAACAACTGTCAGCTCTTGGAGAGTTTGGCCACCTTGTATGTGCAGATGAAGCAGAGCGAAAATGCCCACAGGGTATGGATTGGAGCTTTTGAGAAGAATCCTCAGAATGCAGAAATTTTTTATCGGTTGTGTAAATTTCTTGTTTCACAGGTAATACTCCACTTCAAAACTTACTTGCTGGTCTGCTAGCTCTGCAAAGTTTGGGCTTAGTGTGTTGTTTAAAAATCTTACAAAATTGATTCAACTTAGTGATATTTTTGTAATGTCTAGTACACCTTCCTATAAATAGGAAAAGTATAATTAGCAAGACAAGTGACATGATAAAAGATAATCTTAGCAATTACATAAAACCATAGATTTATAATTGATGTTGTTCTAATTCAGTGTTAGTAATATCCTTAAGAAAGAAAACAGGAAGTAAAAGCACACCCCGTAATATTTTTTCCGCTTCTTTCTACTGCTGACTGTCCCATTTAAACTTCATTTGTGAGAAAATGATGACAGTGGAGCATTGCAGAGATAGACACACCACTTGTAATTTATTTTGCTTATATTAGTCTCACCATATTCAGGTTGATGTTTGCTTATATTAGTCTCACCATATTCAGGTTGATGTTTGATTTTTTTTTCATTAAAAAAAAACAACAACAACAACAAAACAGGAAAGGTCAAGCAGTATTCTTCCACTGTTGCAAGATTTCGTGGCAGCTTTCTTTGAGAATACATGCCAAGAGCATGGTCCCATGGATCTCTTAAGGTATGTTTAGAGTAATATTTTAATTTAAATTTTGAAAATATTGGCATTTTCTTGAATTACATGATTATCTAGAACTTTTAAACTCGTGTTTTTTAGCATGGCATGTTTTGCCAAAACTTCAGCTAATAGTGATTTGGGCATAAGGTTTACACTTGTTATTGCACAGACACTAATTTGTAGAGCCATGAATATCTAAAAATTAAACAGTAAAAATGTTGAGTGTCTGGATTTGGGTAATGAAAATCAATCATAAATATACCAAAGTTGGTTTTGGTTTTTTTTTTTCCCCCCTAAAGCTAGGTGCCTAAAATTACATATCTAAAATAACACTGTTTAGGCACTTGAAAAAGACCTTCATCAAGAGGTCCAGCATGTTATTAATTAGATTATTGTTGAGAAGATACAGGTTTCATATGTAGTCTGATGACTTCCCCCTGGAAATTTAGCACCTAGTTGAAAGACAGAAGTTTTGAAATCTGCCAAGTTCCCTATGATGCTTGTGAAGGTCTTCAAAGCAAAAGCTTTCCATGCTAAAGCTTATTCAGATGAGCTTTTGAAATGTTTTTATCTCTAAGTTAGATGTTAGATTTTATTCTTGCTTGCATTTGTTTATGTACTTGATGCATTTTATGAAGGAAGAGGAGAGTCTGTCATACAGGGCAACATTTAACTTCATATATAGTGAAAGAGTGAATGCCTTCTTTATTAATGACTTCTATACTTCTGTGAAATGCTTTCTGTACAGATTTTATCTGGGTAGAATTGAACTGAAATCTAGAAGTGCATTTTTTTAGTATTTTTCATGAACTGGACTTTGTAACTGTGTGTTACACCTACATAGGATTCTTCCATGTAGAAGGCTATTCTTGTTTACTACTACTTCTTTCTCTTGTAGATATCTCTTGAATTTTCCAATGCCAATTGAATTTACATCACCTCTCTATAAAGAACATCTCACAGATGATGTTGTTAACCAGCAAATCCCGTATCTGTGGCAGATCTACTGGTGAGATTTTCCCAGGAATTTCTGAGAAAGAGCTATTGTGTCTGAGTAAAATTGCGTTTTCAAAAGCAGAGTA
The DNA here is from genome assembly GCF_028551555.1 of Melozone crissalis. Taxonomy (NCBI): domain Eukaryota; kingdom Metazoa; phylum Chordata; class Aves; order Passeriformes; family Passerellidae; genus Melozone; species Melozone crissalis. The sequence goes on along the minus strand of NW_026535782.1, from coordinate 27,737,361 downwards.
TTCATTACTTGCCTGAGGGTGTATCACTTTGGATTCTCTGAATAAATGATTGGCCAGTCCTTAGAGAACATACTGGCCTGCTGCACAATGGAGATAATTTTATGAAACTGAGTTGCACCTCAGCTTAAATTTTCCACTTGAGAAATCTTTCAGAAATTCTGACCTACAGGAATGGTAATAGGTGTGTTCATCTCAAAATGTTTTTTTGTTTTACTTTTGGTTTAGGTTGCTGCTACTAGCAGTGTTTTTCTTTGTCTTGGCTTTCAGTTGTCTCCCTTTTATTTTACAAGAGTTTACTTTATTTAAGTTTCCATTCTGTTTAGTCCTCATCTCCCCAGCTTCTTGACTCATTGTTTTAGCTGTTCATGGAGAAGCTCCACAGCAAAGTAATGCAGGAGGGTGACTTATTCCTCCATAAGAGGTTGTAAAGGTTATAATGGAATATGTCTTTGTCATGTATACACAATCTTTTTTCTTTTGCTGTTTTTTCTATTTCTTCCATCATTCCTTTTGATAGCAGCAGTATACAGGATTGCCAGAGACCACATTATTAGCTGTCTGTAACTTACACCAGTTACTTAACTGTGGTTACTGAGGTGCTGGCTTACACTGTTTAAGAAGTCTACCATTTCATGGTCTGGGTTTGTCAGTCTTCACAAGTAACTATTTGGCCTTTCAGATAAGTAAAAGGGCAAGGATGATACTGTTTCACATAATGAGTGAAAATCCACAGTACTTCTTCAACACTATTGCTTATTGTTTTTAATTGGTGGACAACTTACAGGTAAAATGTATAGTTTTCAAGAAAATTTGATCAAAACCTTATTTAAAGATTATCATTATGGGATTTTTTTTTGCACTGTCTATTACTGTCAACTTAAATGCTTCTTAATTTTGATTTTTAGCAAAATATCTCTTGACAAGCTCACTTTTGGGTTCACCACTCATACAATAGAAGCATTGTTACTAAGACACTTTAGGTCACTATTTAGTCATAAAGTATCTGACTTAAGTTCAGATTCTCCTGTATTTTAGCACCCTCCTCTAGGAGGGAGTACCTAAATTACTTTCAGAGCTAATAATTGAGTATTTCTCATTTTGAGTTTTGCTGCAGTAAGTATCTAGGTACCTGGGCCTGTGTTACCTATATTACCTTTCTTTACGTATGGAGGACCAAAAACATAAAAGTTGACTTTTACCAAGTGAAAATAGATTGAAATCTGCAAAGCCTTAAAGGTCTAAAACAGTGTTTTACTTGGAAAGACCATTTGTGTGCACGCATGTTTGCACACTAATGCATACACACACTATTTTAGAAAGGGTAGCAAACAGGTGATTTAGTTAATAATTCCTGGGGAAAGCAGGAGTAGAATCACCCACAGATTCTGTAACTTTAGTCAAGAGGGCTTGGTAGCAAGGTCAGCCCTATTTACACTTTATATATTTCTGTGTACTCCTTTATGAGGTTGTTAGATTTTTCCCCCTCATTACTTATTGCAAGCCTTAATTTTTTTTTTTTTTCATTCTTATGTTACACTTTGGAATATGGAGTTTTTACTGTGTCTTGATCTAAGAATGTGTCAGCTCCTGTCTTTGATTGGGTCTTGTGTGTTGGTCTAACTGTATGTTTCTTGGAGAAACTGTTGAAGAAAATTTAGGAGGGGTTTTTTGACCTTTCTTGTCAGTTTTTTTTTTTCCCCTCTGACACAATCAGTATATTTCTACCCCAGATCCTGGTAATATTTGTTTCAAAATACTAGCGTTGCTGCCAGCGACTGATGCTGTTTCTCAAGTGGCTTTAATTGGACTTCAAAATGTATTGTTCTGGGGCTCTCGAAATGGAAACTCAAGACTTGTCTCCGTATTCTGCAGCAATTACAGCATTCCTATTAGTATTAGTAAAGGGTACTTTACAGGAGTAGAAGACAGTTTGTAATACTTATTTTTAAGGGTTGTATTTCAAACTTCATGGTATTCCTTGTTACCTGCTTTTGAGACTTAACCATTCTAATAAATTGACTGATAAATTAGTCCATGATACATTTAAGCTGAAAACACTGGGTTTTTTTGTTGCATCTGAGAATGCAAAATTCTTAATTGTGTCATTGTTACATACAACAGTTTTTATCTTTTATTATAAACAGTTTGTGCCAGTCTCTTCATGCAAGTGTTGGTGAAGCACTGGATGCTTATGAAGCAGCTCTGGGGGCAGTGATGCAGCAGGAAACTGTTCAGAACATTTGGTTGGAGTAAGTTCTTAAGGGAAGAAAGTTAATTAGTCTCAACCATTAAATGAACACTACCAGAACCATCTTTTTTCTTTTTTTTTTTCTTCCAGTTACCTTGTTTTTCTCAATAGCAAAGTTGTTGAGTCCAGCAACAAAGTTCAAGAATTCAAGCTTTTTACTGATCTAGTGAACAGATGTCTGGTGACAGTCCCCACACAATATCCAATTCCATTTAGTACTGCTGATTATTGGACCAATTATGAGTTTCATAATAAGGTAAAAATGTGTCTGTGGGCAGTTTTAGTTAAACAAAGTGGCTGATGACCTGTTTGCAGGTACCTGTAATCTATTTGTTCAAGTCCAGCACCAGTATATGAAGACTAAGAGCTAGCAAAACAAGGAAGTGTCTGAGTGTAGTAGTGTTTTGAGCAGAAGAGTATCTGGCAGTCACCTTTTCAAATAAAGGTCCTGTAATGCAAAGAGAAACTTTATGACATGGCAATGCAAAATTATCTTTTTCTGGAGAAAAGAGAAAATTGGTGAGGGAAGGAAGATATGGTTACACAAGAGGGGTCTGCAGTTGGAAAGAGTTTTGATTGTAGAAGTTATAATGGTTGAGAAATAGAAGAAATTAAGTAGGAGGGAGAAGTTGAGCACTTATACAGACAGAATAAAGCTTACAGAAATCTTGGATCCCTTTTTGCTAGCAAGCAGTGCATTTATCTTTATGTATTAAATGCAGGCTAGAAAGACTAAAATAGGTGGCGCTAGTAACTTGACACTGAAGTAATATTATTCAAATTGATTTATGTATTCTTGAGGGATAAGGTTTGAAGGTGGCAACTCATTTTAGTCATAGTGTTCAGTTTGTCATACCATTATTCTTAGCAGAATAAGACTATAAAGTGGATTAATGTTTATAATTCAAATTCTACAGGTAATTCTTTTTTATTTGAGCTGCATTCCAAAATCTCAGCATTCCAAAACCTTGGAACGGTTTTGTTCTACCATGCCTACTAATCCTGGACTTGCACTGAGGTATGTAAAAATACTTTCAATTAAGGCAGGTGATTAACAACTATTGTTTTTTGTGCAAGATATGCATGATTTGCTTTCTACTACAGAAGTAAAACTATTCCTCTATAATTGCATGTTGCTTGAGGCATATTGTGCCTTCTGACATCACCTCAATCTTAGATTTGACAATGTTCTGTTCTATCTACAGACAGGTTATAATTATACAGAAATTAACTCTGCATTGTACATGATGACTTCAAATGGTCAAAATTGCAAGTGGGTAGAGAAACATCAGATATATACTAAAATATTTTTGTTACTTGATGATCTATTACAAGTATAGTTCCAGAACAGATAAAAAATGGATATACCAGTCTATAACAGTGCTTGCTTAAGGCATAATTTGACATTTATTTTGCAGTGATAAATCATAATTTAAAGGAAATCTGATGGGAAACAACCAGTTAATGTAAGCATTACACTGGCTCTTGAACAGTGTTTCAAAATATGCTCTGCCAGGATGAGAGTCCATATTTTACTGTGTTCAGGTGCAGTGAACGCATGAATATTTTAGTAATATTGAGAAGTCCCAAAACACTGTTCATCTTCAACAGTGACCCCTAAAGAACTCAGAGCAAGGCTCACGTGTGGTTGTGGGCATGGGGAGAGTGTGACACACCTGCCTTAGGCACGTGAAGTTGAATGGCTTAATTTTAAACCAAGTTGCGATTCTGTCTAGATGGAACTTGCAGCTCCCTTAGACAGTGTTGATACTGCATGAAATGGGTGAGCAGAACTGACTGAATATTATCCCTAGCCCCATTAATATAAAGCTAATTTGTCTCTTTTCAAATGTGTAGTTACCTTGTGCATGCTAACAGTGAATCCACTTGTGATATGCCAAGATCATGTTTTCTCTCTGATTTCACACTTTTTAGTTATTCTCTGAAAGTGTATCTTAACTTGTTTTGTTCTGAGGAAAATACCAAATTTGTATATGGTGGCTTGGGCTTTTTCCTACTTGCAACTCTTGACTCAGATTAGGTGTAATGTATTTTGTGTAATGTGTTTCTATCTTTGAATAGCTTTTCTATTCCAAGTGATTAGAGCACTGGTCCTTTCTCATGAATGCCTTTTACAGACTGCTTCTGCGATACTGGGAGGAGAGCAATGTTCAGATTCTGAAACTACAAGCCAAGATGTTTACATATAATATCCCAACTTGCCTGGCCATCTGGAAAATGTAATGCAACAGTCATACATCTGTTTTCATAGCTATTGCTTTTGTTTGTAAGGTTTACTTCACAAAGGTAAATCTGAAATGTCCTTCTAATTGGGCTTGTACTCGAAGCTTCTCTTTCATAAGCTTATTTTGAGAGTAACTTCGTTACAGCAGACAGAGGTACTGTCACTTCTTTAAAATGAGAAATGAAATTTCCCTCTTGGGGAAACTTAACTGAATGGATATTATGCAGATAAATATGAATTATGTATTTAAAAGTTGCCTTTTAAAATTCAACTATTGACTTCTGTCTCCCCCTCTCTACCCCTCCCCTTTATATATCACAATAGCAGTATTCTCCATTATCCAGTGATGCTGAACTGATCTTTTTCTTCAGTGTTTGTTCATAATGGGGAACCACTGAAATGTCTTGCTCATGTAAGGTTGTTTTTAAAAAATGGCTATTTTTCTATTTTCACAATAGATTAATCTCATTGGAAGTTAGTTTCTTCTCAAGGAATTAGTAATTCCATTCCACAGTCAGTATTCTGCCATTAATGGCATTTAAAATAATTCAAGAATAAATGTTTTTATATATTTCTTTTCCTCAGAGCCATTGCTGCCGAATGCTTTCTAATGGGACAAAGAGAAGTAAGTCAACACAGTGTACTAAAATGAGTAATTATGAAATTCTCATTCCTTGGCTTTATCCAAAACAATGATAATCTTGTAAATCCAAGATTTCTAGTTAGTTGAAATAATCTTGTTTATAGACACCAAAACATGTGCCTCAGGTGCGAGAAATGTTTTTGACAGTTGAGGTAGAGTGGATTATATAATGAGTGCATGCTCTTTCTGTGTATCTTTCCCATACTGGGAAGGCTATATTCTTCTCCCATTTTTTTTTTTTGCTTTTTACCTGGAGGAGATTGTTATATTTTAAGTTCTAGCAGAGGGAAGCAAGACTCATCTGGAAGATGATAGTGACTATCTTTACAAGTGGACAAGAGAGCTGGAGAGAAACTTTTTGCAAGGGCATGTCATACTAGGGTGAGAGGGTATAGCTTCAAACTGAGAGATAGAGTGGGTAGATTAGAAAAACCAGCTTTATTTTGAAGTGGTGGGACACGAACAGGTTGCCCAGAGAAGTTGTAGATTGCTTCCAGGGATGAGGTTTCTAGGCCAGACTGGGTGGGGTTTTGAGCAACCTGGTCTAGTTCAGTGGAAGATGTCTCTACCCATGGCAGGGGGTTTGTTATCTAGATGATCTGTAAGATTCCTTCCAACCCGAACCATTCTTTTATTCTGTGAAGTAGTTGGAAGGGTGGGGTCTGCCAAACTAGTGTATGAAAAGAGTTTCCATAGTTCCTGACCACGCACAAGAGTCCAGTTCCTTTTTTCCAAAATAATAGGTTTACTTACTAGTACGTAGAGTAGGGAAATATCTCTCTGTGTAGAAACACAAAAGAGGTTTTTTGGCACAGCAACTGCATCACTTTTCAAATAGAATTATTTTCCTGGTATTGTTGCTGTCACCTTCAAAATACTCTTCCATCTGTGAACAGATGCTGTGTATTTGGGGGTGGGGACTATCATGGAGCCCTTGATTTGTGATTCATCTCTTGCTTGTGGTAGTTGAGCTACTTCTCTGCTGTATTTGGTTTTGTGTCATCTTAATAGTGACTTACTCTTAGCATCCTTCTTTTTTGTCAGTGGTCATCTGAATCAATGTTAAAGCTTTAACTGATCCATTAAGGGTAGCATGGCTGTGGTTAGACTCACATATGAAATGTTTTCTTTCCTTCTCTATGGTCTCCTCGAATGTTTAAGAAGAACATCCCCTAAGCAGAATTACTTTATTTGTTAGATCAAATAGCTCAAAGTCAGGAGATATCAAAGGCTGAATTGCCTATTCAACCTTAATTCTGTCTCTGTTGATGGTTTGGTGTAATCTGTAATTAATCACAGATCCCTGCTTCAGTCATTGTATTAGATGGACTACATCTTAGAACACTGCCTGTAGTAAGGCTGGTGACTGAAAAGAGCTCTGATTTGTTTGGTTAGAAAAATATATGTCAAATGCATAAAAAGAGGGCCCTTAAAGAAAATGAACCAGTTAAAATGAAGGCATATGTGAAACACTGTAGCTGGATTACACCCAGAAGAAATCTTATGGTTTTCTTCTGCAACCACCTCACTAATTATACTGTATATGGTAAAATCACTTAAGTAGTCACACACAGTGCAGTTGGGTTTTTGTGGGGGTCTTTGGTCTGGGATGTAGTGAGCACTTAAAACTGTTTACACAAATCAGTGATTGTTCCAGATAACTGGATATTCTAGTAAGCAAGTAGGATATTGGTTTAAAATTGAATTGTGATTCAGATTCTGGATTTCCTGTTCCTGGAGAACCTGTCATTTATTTCCTTCAGAGGTCATGTAAAGGTTTGTTAAAAGAATATGAAAATGGGTACAAGTATTTAAAATGCCAACAAATACCTCCCTTAGTGACTCTGATTGAAGTTGGGACTTAAGATACCAGTAGTTGAAGGACATTTGAGTAAGTACTAGTATTAAATATTTTGGTCCTCTATTTTGAACAGTAAAATGGTAAAACCAATTTTTTTGAGAGTTGCAAAGACTCATACTGATTGTTGAAGCATAGATAGATAGATGCTGAAGGAAAAAAGCCCATGAAACAGTCATTTTCATTGCAGGATTGTGATGATATGCAATAAACAAGACTTGAGACTACATATTGAGTGGTGAAAGAAATACTCAGTAAGCTGCTTCCTTCCCTGAATGTGTTCCATCCTGTGCAATGAATGAGGCAAGAATCTTGTGAAGAAAAATAGCAAGTCCTCATGTAACTAATCATATTCATACAAGGGTCAGAATTAAGGTCAGACATAAACTTGCCTTTGCTTTTAGTACCAGTTTAATGCTTCACTTCAAAACTATTTAAAAAAATATTGCAAGAGATTTTTGTGCTTCAAATAATTCATTTTGCATGCATGAAATTGTGCTGACTTTTAATACTTGCCTTTGTTTTACAGGTCCATCATTTATATCAGAGAGCCCTTCAGAAGTTACCTCTATGTGCAACACTGTGGAAAGATGTAATGTTTTCTCCTTATGATTAAGTTTGAGGTTTCATATAAATTCTCTGCATATCCCATATCCATAGATGTGGTGATGCTCAGGCTCTGGCTAAATCTTATATCTGCTTCCCCATCTCTTTCAGCAACTCTTGTTTGAAGCATCAGGAGGAGGTAAAACTGATAACCTGAGAAAACTAGTTTCCAAGTGCCAAGAGGTTGGAGTCAGCCTAGATGAGCTTTTAAATTTAAACACTTACAGAACAGAAAACAAGAATCTCTGAACACTGGGTATGGTCAGCCATAAGTCCTATAAAATGCCAAAATCAGTTGAATGATTCTTCAGGCTGATCCATGCCCTAGCATCTGTGTAAGGCAGATGAGTATTGCTGAGCATATCAAGTCTCAAGTCTGCTTTCCTTGAACCTGGAAACAATTAACATGACCTTCCTCTGGAAACATGAACTCCCTGTCTGGCCTTGCTTCTGGGCCCTGCCAGATTCTCATAACATCATCTACGTAAGTATAGTTAATCAAAATGACAGACTTTATTTTTTTATGTTTTCTTTTTATTTACTATTTTCTTTGTTTTGCTGTTCCTGATTCACTTGACACTCTCGCTGATGCCTGAGAGATCTGTGTTTGGGATTAATTTACTGGGCTGTGTTTACAGTAAAAAGCAACTAGTCCATTTTGGGTTTTTTTCCTTTTTTAAACCTTTTTTGAGACTTTTTCATTACAGGATTTAAAACAAAAGCAGCCGCTCTTAAGGAAAGTGTAACTGCCGTGGCCACAAGTATGCTTCTTGCACTTGAAGGCTCTAAGAGGGTTGCATACTGCCCTTTTCTGCATTGGACTCATGGCAGAGACTATTAAACTTGAAGATTAAAGAAACTTTTGCAAATGCCAGTGCATCAGAACCTAAGAGTGGTCAATTATGTGCAATTTTTTGTAAAGAAATTTTAATTTATAATAAAGTTTAACAGTTTAAAGAAAAAGAATATTTATCTGTTTTGTTTTGGTACTACCTTACACTATTACAGGTGTTTTTACAGAGATTTTCAATACAAGCTGACCTTGAAAAAGAAAAAAATCTTTTGTCTTTTATCATTTTGATCAAGAGATAAGCAAATGTGGTCGAGCTGCCTATTGTGGATATAGAATAACTATCCCCTTGGGGGTTTTTCATCCCCTTGCCTCAGGTACACACCTGTTTGTCCCATAACAGCTATTCCTATCAACAATACCACTTCAGTAAAGGAAAATGCATTTTATATTGTCTTTTTTGCCCTTAACGAAAGGAGGCCCACTTTCTGAAGTTGATACATGTACACTGTAGAGAGAGATGAAATATGTGTCAAGTTATATCAAAAGGTGGCTGTAGTACCTGTTGCATAGGTGTTTCATTAAGATGCCAGTAAATGAGTGGTCTTTGTGGTAGAGAATGGGGCAAAGTAGTTAGACATATCATTTCCAGTAGCTTTCAAACCCCTTAGTTTATCTGAAGCTGAACATGAAGCAGCTCTCTTAAAGGAGGAAAAAGTGGAAAATACTGGTTTTCATCCAGGGGAATGGAGAGTATTTCTGCACCTTAAGTCCTTTTAAACAATTCATACTTAATTTTGTAATTCTTGCTTAAGTATAAAACTTCAAGTACTCAGTTTATGGCCAAGTTTTCTTGCAGACTATACAATCAGTATTCAAAAACTGACTCAAACCTGTTCTTTACTGAGGTAGGGCGGTGTCCTGATTTTTTTCACACTTATGCAGTGTGGCACACTCCACACAAGTGCAGTGTTCAATTTTTCTACTGAAAACCCCCTGAAGTTTGATGAATTCTATTTTACATAGATTAGCCAAATATTTTCTCATAGTTTGTCCTTAAAATTTTCCAGATAAGTAGTTGATATTTTTCTGCAGCAGTGTTTTTTTTACTGGGATACAATTTTACCTATTCCACTGTTAAAAATGGAAAAGCTGTCAAGGGCTAGAGCGCTTGCAATGCTGCCGTGTGTGATCCTTACCTTAGTCTCATATTGCACTTAGGGCTGTTACTTTGTGACCTTTCTTCCTTTGCTGTATAGCAACTTTATAGCAGAAGACCTTTATAAATGAGACATTAAACTTTACATTTTCATCAGGCATTAATCATGTATACTCTGCCTTAATGGCTTCTCAACATACTTGGAGGTAGGGAAGTGGAAACCAAAAGCCCACAATGTTCTGATTTCCATTGGCCTTGATCCATATTGTTCTGATTAAAGCACTCATGATTGATGCATGTGGCCTTTGACCCAATCCTAGTCTTACTTGATGTATATATAAAAGTGGCCGATTGTAATAGGAATTGTTAGTTTAGAAACTGAAATGAAAGAGTATGAAGAAGCTGTATGGTCTTCAGAGCAGCACCAACATTCATTTTTTTTTTTTATCAAGAAAGAAGAAAAATGCACTGCTGGGTAATGTAGAAGTTCCAGGAAAGAGCTAGTGCTTCCACAGATCTGGACTTAGGATGGAATTGTCTCCAGGCTCTGATAGTCTAGTACGAGGGCTTTCTGTTCCAGAAACTAGGGGGTTTCTAGCTATCATTTACAAAACTTAATTAACTATTTAGCAAGGGTATTAATTTAATCTACATACTAGTCTTTCAATTTAGTGATCTTTCCTAAGTTCTACAAGCAACTTTTGATTACAGGCAATGGTGGTGAAGAATTGTGAATAAAGGATAGTTCTAGTTAATCAAGCGAACTGCTAGTTGCTCAAGAGGAAAAATAAGGGGAAAACACAGTAACTTGTTGCATAAAAAGTTATGCTGCTACATATTCTGTGCTCAGAATGGCTACTTTATGAAGGGTGGTTTGATTATTTGGTATTTAGTTTAAGTCTCTATGGAAATAGAGTGTACATCTTTAACAGCACTGGACCAAACTACTCCCGCTACAGTATTTTTCATTTCCTGGCTCTTGCAAAGGCACATTAGTATGAGCAAAACATTTAGATGCATTTTTTAGGAAGAATAAATGGAAATTAGTGCTTCTTTTGTTTGTCTTCATGTAGGTCTACATTAACTCTAGTAATCTCATTTGGTGTTGGTTATTTTAGTGCTTGCTAATTCCCATGGGACCGGTGGTGCTCTTACAGCAGCTGTGGCAAGGGCCATTACCCCCTCTGTATTCCATTAGGTAAAACATGGCCAGCAGGCCCAGGCACGTGATCCTTCTCATCTGCACTGGCAAAGCCATTCCTGCAGCCATGCATCCTAGTCTGGCTTCCTGGTTCAAAAGAGGTATGGAGTTACTGGAGAGAGCTACTGAGTGGCCACGCAGATGAGCATCCCACATATATGGAAAGGCTGCAAGAGGTGGGACTTTTCAGCCTGAAAAAACCTTGGGAAGAGCTTCTCAATGTGTACAAAAGGAGGATGTAAAGAGCCAAGCTCTTAAGCTCTTCTTAGTGGTGCCCAGTGGCAGAGCTGGAACCATTTGGCATAAACTGAAATGTGGAAGGTTTCGGGTAAACGTCAGGAGACACTTCTAACTGTGAAAGTGAGCACTGGTGCAGGTGGCCAGAGAGGTAGTGGAAACATTAAAAGCTGCCTGGATGTGGTTCTGGACAATGGGCTCTAGATGTCCCTAGGGGGTTGAGTAGGGGTTTGGAGCAGGTGATTTCCAGAGAGCCCTTCCAGCTGCAGTGATTTTGTGGTGCTGTCACGTTCCTGGTGTCCATAAACCCATGTGCTTTCACCACCTTTTTCTTATCAACCTCACCTTCCACCCTGGTTATCTCCATGCTCCTTTAGTCAAGGGCAGAAAGCCCAGGGCCAGGCCAGCGGTGTTGGTCCTTTCTGAGCATCTCTGGCTGAGGCAGAGCTGTGAGTGTGTGATCTTTTACATTGTCTAACTTTGTAAATACTTCTTGCCTTAGTATATACAGGAGCTGAAGAAGTAGCTATGGATTTCATAATGTCCTTAATGTTTTTACTGAGGTGTTCTCCCACTGCACCTTTTGTTTGATATAGTCAGTGCACTCATTGCAGTTACTGATGGAGGCTTCACTCCTGGCTTTATTTGGGATGAAAGTTATATTTTAGGGTTTTTAAAATTTAATTTTATGTAGGTTTTTGTTAAGATGATTGTCAGAAATTGAAGAATGGATGGTTTAAATTGAGACAACTAAGGGAGTTGTGTTGATCTTGTGCAGCGGGTGAGACCTTGCCTCATCTCTGGGAGGGGAAGGTGTAGGACAGGCTTGCTTTCAAAATCCTTCAGGCATATTCCTTGTGCACCTGTACTGCTACTGCTGTGCTCAGTAACTACAACTCAAAGGGGTAGCTAGTTTTGCAAAGTGGCAATATCCCACCAAACATTAGAAATTCACATAATCTTCAGACTGGCCATGTGAAAAGTGCCTGTGAAAACCTCCACATCCTGCAGCTTCCCTGAAGAGCCCAGTACAGCCTAGACTCCCATACATTCACTGGTCTGTGCTGCTGTTCTGCATGTATGCTGTGTCCACCTGGATGCTTGGATCCAATTTCGCAATATACCCAAGGTCAAGATTGTGTTGATCACGAAAGAGGATGTTTTTCCTTGCCTCCCTTTCTCTTGCATTTTGCTATAAATGTTCTGTGAGATGAGTTTTTTTCTGCGAGGCTCCAAAGAGCTCACATTGAATTGTTAAGGTTGAAAAAGATCTGCAAAATCAAGTTCAACCTTTGCCCTGATACCTCATGCCCACTGAACTGTATCACCAACTGCCAGGTCCACTCATTTTTTTGAACACTTCCAGGGATGGTGACTTCCAGGGATGGTGACTCCACCACTTCCCTTGGGAGCTTGAATCTCTTGTTATGCTGATCAGACCTTGACTAAGCCCTTTCCTCCTCACAGGTAATTTCAGTTCACATCCCATTAAATGTCATTCAGAATTACAGGGCGGTGAGCTGCATCTTACCTGGGGAGTCTAGACTGTGTCCTTACATGACCTGCCATTTCACCTGAGACTGGGAAGCATCCTAGCATTTTAAGGAGCAGTCAAAAAGGAGGTGAGAGCAGAAAAGGTTTGTTTTCCAGAACAGAGCAGGAGTGTCAGCTTATCCTTATCTGTAAGGTAGCTTTAGCTTTGCGAGGAGCCCAAGATCAAAATTGAGCTTAAAAGAGGATATAAATGTTAACTGCTGCTTTTTTATTGCAACTATTTGTTATTGTCCTACCAGAGTAGCAGATAATAAAGCAGAGTATGGCCTGTAACTGAAACTTAAACCTTGTAAAGCTGTTAGCAGTGAATTACCAATGTGTCTGTTTGTTCTCTGTTAATGGGAGCATAAAATGCCACCATAAAGTTTGCACTGCTGCACCTGGGGTACTGGCAGCAGTGACTGTATGATGGCTCTGTAAAATGTTGACAAAGATTAAATGGGAAGAAGCCTTTCAGTGCAGTCAGGAAGGCTTGATCTAGCAGAAAATAACAGAAAATACAGTGATGCTGTTATATAAGTGACTTGCTTCAGAGTGAGCTGGGGAAAACTCTATCTGTGGAAAAGGTGATGATTTAAGTGATTTCTCAGTGCTGCCACAGCATGTGATGGCTACAGGTGATCTGAGGAACTCTTCCATAAGATATTAATCCTTATTGATTTCTATCTCTGTTTATTTTCATGACTCTCAATCTGGCTTCCATTTGTAACCCTTGGAGTTAGGTTTTCTGGTCAGTTTGAGAAAACTGTGTGGCTGAGGAATAGTGGTTGAGGAACTTTTAAGAATGGCAGTGCCATCAGGGCAGTGATATTTTCTCTTGTATTCACCCGAGTTAATATACAGCATGAGTAGGAAGACAGAAGAACTGCTTCTACTAGCTTCCAGTAGGAAGTTTTAGTTGTGATTTTATGTGATGTTGAAATAGCCCATATATTTTCAGCACCTATCTGTAATCACATTAGCTCTCACCTTTCCCACCTGAGGCTTTCTTTGCCCTCTGTGTTGTGGTTTAACCCCAGTCAGCAACCAAGTACCACACAGCCACTTGCTAATACTGCTCCCTTTTCCATTGAGTTGGGGAGAAAAATGGGAAAGAAGGTAAAATCCATGGGTTGAGATAAGAAATGTTTAATAATAAATAATAGCTTTTAGTATTTTCCTTCCTTTCTCAAAAGATTCTGCTGTTTGGTGCCTCACACGATGACATTATCAATATATTACAGGTGTTCCAGAGCTTAGAAGGTGATCCCAGCTGCTTGTTTTCCCTATCCTCTAATTGCAGAGGAATTCTAATTTCCCTATCCTTCTAATTGTAACTCCTAGCCCTGTTCCCCAGCATCCCAGCAGTCAGGTGATCACCTGGGTGATGGCTGAAATCTCTTTGCATATCCCACAGCTCTCTCAGGGACAGGGACTGAGTGGTTCCCTCTTGTTCCACCTCTTCCTCCTGCTCTTGTGAGGGCCCTGCTTTGTTCTCCTTTGCTAAACAAACTCCCTTGTGTCCATTTCTCCTGGTGAGAAGGAGTGACTGATGCCAGCAGCGCTGGTTCTCTGGGGCAGCTGCAGGGCCTGGGCCAGGGTTGGAGCAGCTGCAGGGCCTGTCACTGCCATCAAATCCAGGCAGATTCTTTTCCCTTGGGGACCCTGAATTAGTGTTGAACTGGGCCCATGGGCCAGGGCCCAGCACACTGCAGTGATGTATGTCTCTCTGAAACTGCCAGGCTGGTGGCATCATCTTCCAAGTGTTTTCCTAGTTTTTCTGAATCCTACACTTGTTCAGGGGGACGTTCCAAAATGCTGGAATACCCAGTGTCCTAGGCAGTTGCCCACACTATCCCATCTCAGAGCAGATCTCTGGGGAGTTTTCTTAAGTAGGTGTTCAACAAGACCTGGAGCACAGTCAGAAGACATAACAATAAAACTGTGCTGGTTTGAACATCCCAAGCATATTTGACATTTGCAAGAGCTGCAGTAACTAGCCTGGAGGAGAAGAGGAAGACAGGTGGAGATGTTTCTCCCATGGATTTGCTCTCTGAGGAGAAAAGGTAAAAGATATCATGAATAGTTTCCAGTAGACGGCTCACAAAGTACACAGATGACAGCAGTGCTGAGTACAACGGATTTGTTTCATAACCAGCAATTCTGTCCTATCACACACCAGCATTAAAGTACAATGTGATGCAACTCAGATAACAAGCACAACAGCTCTGAGAGCAAGTAAATCAACACTGTGATCAGTGACTTAATAATGAATGTTTATAACTGGTTTGTTCTAACATGCTATAATCATACTTGTTGTTATCTCAACCCTTCATTGCCCCATGTTGGGCACCAAAAAAAGGACTGTTGTGGTTTAACACCGGCCAGCAGCTCAGTACCACACAACTGCTCACTCACACCCTCTCTCTCCCTGGTGTGAGGAGGAGGAGAGTCAGGAAGAAGGTAAAATGCATGGGTTGGTGCAAGAACAGTTGAAGTTTAGGAACATATTAATAATTTAAATGTAAGATGCTAACAATTACAATGGCAGTTATAATGAAAAGGGAGAAAACAAAAATAACCCACTTGCTCCAAAAACCCTCACCCACGCTGCCAGTGATGTACAGTGCAGTTACTCATCACCCACTGACTGATGCCTAGCTCATCCTTGAGCAGGGATCCCCTTATCCTGAACAGTTATAGTTTTATTGTTCAGCATGATACCATAGGGTCTAGAATATCCATTTGGCCAGTTTGGGTCAGCTGTCCTGGCTGACCATGAGAGGCTGAAAAGTATTTGACTTATAGGCATTACATGGCAATAACCAAAAAAACCCCAGTGTTATCAACATTATTCTCATACTATGTCCAAAACACACCACCATACCAGCTACTAGGAAGAAAATTAACTCTACCCCAGCTGAAATCAGAACTTTGAAAGAGTCTGTGATCTTCCTTTGTCTTCTAGAAGAGGCCTTAAGGCACCTTTCTCTGCCAGGATAGATTGGATAGATTTCAGTAGGGAGATTAACACCATGAATTGCACTGTTCAAAACTGTGCAGTCAAGAGAAGTCAAACTTTGAAAACCCTTGTTGGGACAGCAGGAAAGAGTGGCAGTACATTCTTTACATCACCATAAAGATGTAAAGACCAAAAAGACTGAAGAGTGCTTTCAAAAGGACAGTGGTTCCAAACTGTGCAATTACAGGTATGATGCCATCATTTCTAAACAGATTGAGAGAGGATCAACTAAGAATCTCTCTACTCAGAGGACAAACTCCATGGTTTAAAAAAATATTATCACAAAAGTCGTAAGATGGCTGAGGCTATGTGTAAAGACTGCCATGCAATGTGTGCAGAGGGTTTGATGATGGATGCAGAAGATGGTGCATAGCTAGACCAAGTCCTGTAGCAGGTGCCTACTATGGTGCTGTGTTGTCAGAAGCCAAATGTAGGGGACTTGCATAAAGGCAAAGACTGAATTTTGGGTAACAGTCTTGTTCAGACTGCAAAGAACTTGGTTTTAGAGTGCATCTGTTTGCTTCAGCTGAGAAATGCTGAGGAGGACTGGCATGTGGTGCTTGTGCACCAGCCCAGTGGAGTAGTTTTGACTCTGTTAGTAGGAACTCCTGCTCCTTCCATATATTTTCTGGCTGTAAAGCCTCAGCATAATCTCATGGGTTGTCTGGAGATTACTGTGGAGAGAGAAAGATGCCACACCATATATAATGTAAGCGGCTTTACAATTACATGGTAGGAAAATGACCAGTGGAATTCGTCTAGGAGGCAAAAAGTAAGTGTTTTTTGTCTGAAATCAGCACATGAGAGGGTCAGGGTCTGTAAAGTGCCAATAAAAATAAGGCATGTGCTTTTATCATTTGTTCAGCATAATCCTTCCAGAGTTCTATATTGAGTTATTTTTGAAGGCCTTGTGCCAGGGCTTTATCAGATGAACTGAGATCAAAGGTTAGGCTTGATTATTTTTTTGTGTCTTTCTGCCTCTTTTTCTGCCCAATTCTACCAAGCAGTCCAGAGGCTTTTTGTAATGAAAAGCTTTTGTGGAAATGGAGCAATAAAACCTTTCAGCCTGGTCTTCTGAGCTAGCACTAAGAGGGGCACAGGACATGCAGGTACAATGCCGGGATTTGCTCACTCTGTGTACTGAACACTGATTTTTGATGTAGTGGAATTCCTAAGCTATAATATGTAGAAATGGCTGCACAATCATCCATAGAATCCTGGAGTCAAGAAGCCTTGATCCAGTCACAAAGCACCCACTGATGAGGCTGGTTACTGGGCCTCATCCAGTACTGGGTTTTGTGTTTCCTAGACTGCAGGCAACTGGACAATGGAGTGGACTGGAAAGTCTCTAAGCAAAGTAAAGAAATACACCGAGTTTCCTTGGATATACTGCATCTAGTTCTGCTGGACACACTGGTACAATACTAAACCTGCACCCTGGGCTCCATCCCTGGGAACCATTGGATTTGTGCCAGAAACTCCAGAAAGATTGGTTGTATTAATGTGGCTGGGCAAGGTACAGACTTAAGCTGAGGCTAATAGTTCAGCCTGCTGTTAGCAGGCTCCATGGCATGGTTTGGGCCCATAGAGCATCTGCCCCAGTTTTGTTTGGTGAATTAAGGTGTGGATCAAACACTGTTCCTGAAACAGTTTATGGACAATACCATTCTGTTTTTGGGGAAAGAGGGATTGGAGTGAGTGCGTGTCACTACACCTGGATGATGATTTGAGGGCAGGCAATATCCCCAGGCAGTTTAATTCACAGTACAGAAGTAGCCACTGTTTCTGTCTAGAGGTAGGTGGCAAGTTGTGTGCTGGGACTCTGGAGCCAGAGGAGCTCACAGAACCAAGCACACTGACTGAAGGCTCCTGGCTTTTTGCTGGATGGAACTGGGGCCCTGGAAGCCTTGAGTGCCCATGTCAACCTTCCCAGGATTGTAGGGTTTAAAAACAAGTCTATAAAGAGTTATACAGGGTGAAAGAAGGGATGCTTTCTTAATAAAATGATTATTTTTCCATAAAGCCTGTAGAAACTGTGGTGGTGGAGGTGATGGCAATAAAATTCCAACTTGACTGAGCAGTCAAATGTGGAGGTACTTTCAAGGACATTTCTGCTTTTGAGGAGTGGTCCTACATCCTTACAGTGATTTGCCCACTTGCACACTTGTTGGGGTGCAAGAATTTAGGTTGTGCACATGGGGGCAAAGTCAGCTGCAGTATTGATCATCTCTTTGACTTCTCCAGCACACTTTCTAATGTCCCACCTGCTGTATGATTTTGGAATCATGAACTGTAAGACATAATAGATTCAGGACATCTCTGTCCTATCTTCAGCCTTCCAAATACTCTGGATTTAAAGCTTACCTTTTTAGATAGCTGAAGAAAACAGGAATATGGGCCTTTCATAAATAATAAACACACAGATGTGAATAGCAGTGTCAATACACTTAGTTTCCTTGATTTCCTGACCATTCTTCTGTATGGACATGGGAGTCCTTTGCACATGATTTCTTAGCCACTGCTTTCCCAGACCTGCTTAGCTGGGGTCTGTTTTCTTTGCCTTTGACTTTCCTGATGTAATTTTCCTTGTGCTGCTGATGAGATCCTTTTCTCTTATAACACTGGAGTCCTTTGATCAGTTTATCAATTGATCTATTCTTTGATGGTTTCCTTTCTGCATGCAAAAGGTTTTGCTGTGACTTGCAACCACCTTGCTGATCAAGGATGCTGTTTCAGACTGGGAAACGATTGAAGCTGAAGGGCTTCCATCGCCAGCCTTTTGTCCATCTCCACCACCACCAAGGCTGAAGAGGCTGGAAAGGTGCCTTCTGCCAGAATTCCTCAAATTTGCACAGGGAGTTTTCTCAAACTGTCCCTCTGAGCCTTTCAGAAAAGGGAGGACTCTGACCAGAAACTGTAGAGTGTTTCCCAGTGGCAGTGAGGCGCGCTTGGGCACATGGTGGCACTAAAGCCTGGCAAAAAAGGCTGATGTTCTCCATCCACCCTGACTGCCCACGGCCTCAGAGCTGCTGATGCAAGAGGCAAAAGGCTGAGTATTGCAGAGCAACACAAAGTGAGAAATCTAAGCTTCCAGTAGGATGTCTGGGAACACTCTCTTAGCAAGTGTCTTCCTCTGTCTGTCATCTGTCCTGCGAATTCTGCTTCTGGTCATATTACACCCTCAAATCCCCCGGGAAGCTTTTCCTGGAGTGTTTTCTCATGTCTCCCTTGCAAATAAAGCCAGGGCACATTTCTGCTACCTTAATAAAACATCTATGACATTTACTGAAAATCTCACTCACATTTTAAAAATACATTATTTTTAGAATGTGATGGCTTACTTTTTAGTCTGAATCTTTCTTCTGAATCTTTTAATGGCTGGTTAACATCACATTGGCAACCTAAACTTCTGAGCCATAAAAAGTTAAACTTTAAATTTTTTTCCTTATGACAGAGGTATTTGGGGTAGAAGATCTGAATGACACAAAAGGAGAAATTTGCCAGGGAGCTCTAAGGGGGAAATAGAGCTGAACAATCTTTTTCTAATTATTGTAATAAGAGTGCCATTATCAGAAATGCTCTGTGCTCTATTGGGAAAGAGAGCTGTGCTAATAGGAAACAAAGATATTTGATCCTTCATAGATCAAAGCACTTTTAAGGTGCTGCTGTCATTATGAAAGGCTCTTGGTGTAAGAATGGTACTTAGTGGACAATAGCTCTATTGTTTGTCCTTTAAGAAAAAATAATAAAAATCAGACCTAATGTTTTATTTATGAGGGCCCAGATTTGAAGAGAAGTGCTTCACTACCATAAAGCAACAGTTTTTAGGACTATGCTGTAATTCACTGCCTACAAACATGAGAAATTCCACTGTGCAAATAGGAATATTTGGTATGGGAATAAACATTTGCTGAAATCCACTGAAGTGAAGAAATCCCTTGGAAAGCTTCTGAATTCTATGCCGCAAAGGTCTGTGGGCTTTTTTACCCAATTTTCTTCTTTCCATTTTTGCTCACTTGTGTTCAGGATATAGCTCTGAGACCTTCCAACTAGTATTTTGCTTTTTGTGTTTTTGCAGTGCTTAGAGCAGTCAGATTCTGGTCTGAAACCAAAGCTCCAAAGGGCTCTCCTAATACATAGAATAATAAAAGAAGAGAGAAACTGATACTGAGAACTGATACTGAGTTCATCTATGGCTCACAAAATGGATTTCTCACTGTTAAATCCTTTGGGGGTTGGGGGGAAATTGCTTAAAGACCTGGAAAGTCCTACATTCACCCATAGTCAACATACACCCACAGTCTTGTATAAAGAACAGTGTCAAAAGAATGGGAAAAAGAGAGATTTTTTTTTGAAGGGAAAGCAAATCAGTTTTTGTAGGTAGAAAAGCAGTATTCAGGGATAGAAAAAAAATTATAAATACTGATATTTTACTTTGACCTGCATTTAATTTCTGTCCAAACTGGTATTACCTATTCCTATTTAAGTGGAGTGAATAGAAGTGTAAAGCTATTTGAATTTTGAATAGTCTGTCAGTTCACCAAACTTAACACTTGATGAACCCAATAAAACACAATTATTTATTGTTTTGTTTGTTTTGTACTGTTTCTGTAATACCAATAAAGGGTGTAGTACAACCCTCCCCTGTGTCCAGCACATGGGGCCATACACAGTCTGCCCACTGTCATTTTGGTTTCTCTTTGCTGCTTTTTTGAATGAGAAATTTGATGATTATAAGATTTTCTTAAGTGCTTTTGCTCCAGCATCTTCAAAGCTCTTTTCTTGTGTTTTTTCCCCACAAAAAGAAACTCAATCTCTATACAACCTCTCTATGTTTGCTCACCTAGAGATGGGCAAACTTATGTTAAATGCTTTGCTTGTGGTACTTTTAAGCCCAGAGCTCATGACTTTCAGCTGCAGAGCAGCTTGTTTTGTTTCAGGAAGCCATATAGGCTGCTTTCAGTTCCAGAGGTGGCATTTCCTGAGGCAGATATTTTGGCACCACTCACTGCACAGACAGAAACCTCTACTGGAGAGCTTGGGCAGCAGAGCTGGGGCACTTTCTCTGAAGAAAACTCCAAAAGAATATTTTTCTGATATGAAGTCTCTATTTATCTAAGGTAATTGCACAAGCTTTCTGACCCATGGTGATCCTCCAGAGTTTCCAGTCTGCTCGGACTTTGCCTCCTGCCAAGTGGAAGTGTATTTTTCTCTGAGAGAGCACATTGACTCCTTGTCTTTGTGGCAATGAACACATGCCAAACCCTGCTGTCAGTGTTCCTAGCTTCCATCCTGTGTGCTTTATTGCCTTATTTCAGCTCAGCAAGAATGTCACTGTCCCCTGGAGATATATTCTTCAATGTCTCAGGACTTGGTGTCTTTTAGCTGTCCAAGTCCTGCAGAACAGGATGGAGAAGGTCTCCTGGGTGCCCAGGTTGAGCAGGACTGTGTGTCCAGGGGAGTACAGGCTTTTTCTGTAATATGTCCTGTTGTCCAAACCTACCAAAAACACAGAAAAAACACAAACTCCAGCAAAACCCCTCTAACAAAAAACCCATGGGAAATTCCAACAATTTTAACAATTTGGAGCATTATCTGCACACTGGGACAAATATATATCAAATAAAGCAAATTTCCTCATACTTTGCATTCAGAGTAAGGCATTCTGTTATGTCAGGAAACTGTTTTCCCACTTCATGCATTAAAATGTTATGCTGCAATCCACTCCATGGGTTTAGAGGAATGTTGTTGGATCCACTCTGGATGATGCACAGAAGAAACAACAAAATTCTCAGGAGGTTGAATTACAAGCATTTGCTTGAAAACTTTAGAACATTAAGGCAGACTAAGGTACTTGTCACATTTTAAAACCAGATCCAGACAAAGTAATGAATTTCACAAGATTTAGCTTTGAAAACTTAAGTGTAGCCACCTTTAACTTACCCAGACATAAAAAGGCACTTACTGAGGCACTGACTACAAGGTTTTAGTCTGGCTTACAATATATTTTGAGAAGAAGAAGTTGGGAGAATAAAGGGAGAAAAAGAGAAAGAAGATAGGAAGAAAAAGGAAGGAGAAAGGTATACCGTCACCATCCTTGGATGCAGTGATGAGGTTTGATTCTTGCAATTTAGAGGCCTGCTGGTCGAGGTGATGGTGGCAGCCTTGATCTGCCTGGGGAAGCCCATGAAGCACAAAGTCCAATGTGTTAATATATGCTCAGGCTCAGTGGGAACGCCCAGGCACCTCCTCTGACAGGGCAGTTTTACACAGTCTGATGCAACACTGTGGATCATGTGGCACTTCAGGGGTCTTTGATGGTTTATGACACCTTCTAAGATATGACACCTGCCTCTCACATCAGCACAGTTGAGCCAATTATACCCCATCACAAGGGATGAGCCTTCAGACCTACCTGTAAATGTCCCTGTGTCTCCCTCAGAGGTAAGTTTTACACCTGAGCCAGTTATGTAATGTAGGATTCTAGGATGATAAAAAGCACTATCTCATCTCCCAAGATCTGCTTCTTCTCTTCCCTTATCTGGCTCAAACCCCTGTTTGTAGCCTCTGGTGGAGAGTGTGCACCCCCTCTGCACCTGGGCTCTCCTTTTGCATGCCTTTGTCAGCAAAGCACCTGCTGCTTTTGCAAATGGCCAATTGTTTGACCCATTCACCACCTGCATTTCAGTGTCTCACTCTGAAGCACTGATTTCATATTCCAGAATTCATTCTCTGGCCGCACAAAGCTCTCTGGAGTTCATTTCCATAGCCAACCAGTAAAGAGGCCTAGGAGGACATCCCAGAGGGCTGTGGTACTTCCTATGAGAGATGAAACACCTGTTTTGAGCAGAACAGTCTCCCTATTACTTTTTTCTTAGAAGGCTGGGAGAGCTCCTTCCTCCAGGAATAGGTTAGTTCATGAATGGGAAATGCTGAGCATAACTGCAGTGACCTCTGTAGATAGTCCTGAGAAGCTGTTGCTATGTATGGAACTGAATTAATAACTGCAGACACCTGTCTAAACAGTGATTGCATATAGAGAATGACACCAGATGCAGAAGGAGATGTTTGAAACTTCCGTCAAGAATTAGTTTTGGAGTCCTGAGACCTTCAAGGCTGCCTGCAGAAGACTCTGGTACGTGCATGCATAAAACATAGTGGAAGTATTTAGATTCACAGATGAACAGTTTCCCTGTTGTAAACAAAGCATATTTTTTACTTGACAAGTGGAAGTAAAGGTGACAAGTTGCCACCTGTGAAATAGGGATTTTAAGTGGACTCTTTGTCTGTGGCTAAGTTTTTTAGAAATCCTGGCTATGGGCCAGCTCTCAAGAGGAATATTCGTAATGTTTGGTTTCTCTTATGACTGAGATTGGATCTTTAGATAATTTTGAAAATGCCACAACAAATTTTTTTAT
This sequence comes from Melozone crissalis, assembly GCF_028551555.1. Taxonomy (NCBI): domain Eukaryota; kingdom Metazoa; phylum Chordata; class Aves; order Passeriformes; family Passerellidae; genus Melozone; species Melozone crissalis. The sequence continues at coordinate 27,714,401 of NW_026535782.1, read as the reverse complement.
GGAGAGAACATAATCATGTTTCCTTTATCTCCAGAGTCACTGGAGCACGTCTGTGATTCTCATTATATAAACAAGATGTTCCTAATGTTGATACTGCCTTTTCTTTCCAGTATATTTGCCAGGGTTAGGTATAACACATGGAATCTCTTCTGCCTTATATATTAGCACGGGTAAATTTGCATTTTCCTTTAAAATTTCTAATAACATGTAGCTGGGATTCTGTTGAGGCAAAGATATATAAAGTGTTCAATCAGTTTTCTAGGCTTAGCTTCACATTATTTTTCACAATAACATTGTTGCAGAAGGACAGACTTATCCCTTGTTTGGCACATGTTAATGAAAGAGAACATGAAGTATTTATTATGGCTGGTGGAGGCCCTGGTCCCTCCCTTGCTGGTGGAAGCAGTACAGCTCTCCTGGATTGTGAGAGTTGTCCTCTGCAGCACCTGAGCATCTGCACAATTACTCTGATCCATGGATCTGGAAAGAATTTTCTGACACGCTTGCTGCTGCTGTTGTGATCCTATTTCTGTTTTTGTATTGTCAGCTTTTTGTATCCATGTTCTTTCTCTTCTGTCTCCAATACCTTGTCTTCCAGTGGCTTCCTAAGGAAAACATTACTTTTACTACATTTCAAATTATTTGAGCCCTTCTTAAGTGTTTGATCAATGAAATTTTCAGTGGCTTACCTTTCATATAGCACCCTAAACTACGACAGAGAAATGTCTGATTACGATATTTTTATTACAGTTTTACACAACAGTCAGAGGAAAACAGTGGTGCCCCTAATAAGCCAAAATTCCTGTTAGAGGTGATTTGGAAGGAGATAGTTTGGTACCTGACATGGCAGCAGCTTTCTCACTGCCTAGTATACATAGGTCACTACTACTGTCTAGTACATGTAGGTCACAGAGGGATGAAGCAAATATGGAGCAGCAGCACAGCAAGGACTGCACAAGGGGCTGGTCTCCATTTGAGATCAGTTATGATCACCAGATTAGTCAGGGATATTCTCCCCTCCTTTGGGGGCCGAGACTGAAGGTGCATGCCCACCTGGTACAGCACTGCTTATGTGGTGTCACTCTCTGTGCTTCTCTGCTGGTGTCTGCTGAGGCTTGGCCTTTATCCCCAAACATTATTTTACAGGTGATCCCATCTTCTTTATGGCTTTCCCTGTATCTCTGACTGGCTCTTTTTTCTTGGCCATCTGCAACTTCTCTGGGGACTGAGTTCCCAAATAGAGCTGAGTGATGTATCTAGTGAGCCTGAGTGGAGGCATGCTCTGCCTGGCCTCCCTAAATAACCCATTGCACAAGCCTGCAATAAACTCTCCTTCAGTGGTTACTGCAGAGAACACTGCAGGGCTGTGGATGAGTGCTTCCAGCCAGAGAGACGTCCCCTGTGCATGTGTGCTAGCACATTGCTCAGAACACTGAAGCTGCGACCTCAGGCACTACTGCTCACTATTTGATACATAGTTAATAAAAGTCCTTCTTCCATATATCAAGATGTATAACCACAGTGCCTGTTTTTCCATTCTGCATTGAGGCTTTCACCAACCAGCTCATTTTTCCTTTGTGGGTATTCTCTTTCTCTTCATTACTCAAGCTGTACTATCTTCCTCCTAAAATAATGCAATTTCATTCTTCTTCCTTATGGTTCCTGTAGTGTTTACACTGCCTAGTGCACACTTGCATGTGAAATTGTCTTTACTTGCTTGTTTTCTCACCATTTCTATGTCCTTAGCCATCACAACACTTCCATCTTTTTGTATACACTCTCAGCTCCTCATTCTTCACAAAACTCCATCATGCTTCTTAATATCTCATAAATATTCATTAATATCTCATAAAATTCCACCCATTTGTATCCTGTCTCCTGAAGGCCTCTGTCCTCCCTGAGTTATGCATTCCCCTATGCTCTTTGTCATATTTCTGGTTTTTGCTCCTAAAGATAATTAATGACTTATTCCCATTCTCTGTTGGTCCTGTCCTACCCCAATAAGACAATTGTAAAACTGACCCAACAAACTTCTTCTGCACTGGCCCTTCTGGTGAAATGACCTTCCCCAATGTAGCCTCATCTATCCTGAAAGACAGGAGATGAGGCTAGTCTAGCATGTCTAAAATCCATTTAAATATAGGAGAATTCTACTTTTTTTTTTTTTTAATCTTTATAATTCATTACTTGCCACATGAATTCCTGACTAAACAATTGCTTTCTGAGAGTTTTTGCTTCATTGGCATTTTACTTCCTTCTTTCAAGTACGTCACAGGAATGACCCACAATCACCATTTCCAAAAACCAAGCAGGTGTAACTGTTGCATGGTGCAGTCTCTCTTAACAAGAATGTATGCACTGTTCCACCTGTTCTTGTTGCCTACCAGGTGACAACAAGCTGTGCTCAGCTGCTGCCTGCCTTTAATTCAGCTGAGCTGGAAGTTCTGGTGCAGCCTGAGCAACCTCTCTTAAGCCCCACTTTTCATTTTCCCTCAGCACCTGCATCCATTTCACACCTGATGGAGCTGCTGTCCCCTGTCACACATCAGATGAGCCCTGCAGCTGTTTGGTTATCCCCTCACTGGCTTCACCTGCCAGGTTGGGAGCTGGAGAGAAAATAAGGAATGATGTGGGAGAATTTGCTGTCTTATTAGAAGCAGCAGGATCAGAAGTGCAGCTGAGTTGCACCTCTCTTGTGCAGGGTCTGCAGGTTGTGGGTCACTGGTGCCACACCCTTGTCACACAGCTGGAGGTGCTGGTGTCACCTGTGGCAATTGTGAGAGGTCACGGTGCACAGGCAGTGGGATCTGCTCATAAGGGTCTGTGAGGGAAGTTTTGGTAAAAGATTTAGTCTGTGTTGAAATGAAACACTACTATTCTTTTTTTTTTTTCCTACACTATTCTTCCTTTTTTTTTTTCTTTTTTTTTTTTTTTATGGCACACAACCTGTAACTCACATTTTATCAAGAATTTCAAACACCTAGGGAGGTTAATGTAAGTATTGCAATAAATTGGAAAGGATTAATTGAGAAAGCACACCATTTTGTGAGGTGTTAGGTCGTGATTAAATGTTCTTTACTGTGTAGTCACATTTTATTACAACTGACATGTTCAGAACACTAAAAGAAAAGAAAGCATGTCACCTATTTACAATCACTACACATTTACATTATATTATTTACAGATAATGAATCCAGTAACATATATGAGCAGAAAATATAGCAAATATCAATATGAAACTGTACAGGGCTTAATCTCATGTCCTTTACTGTACTTGCATTTCACTGTAATAATAAATACAGTTCTATATTTACACATTTTACTTTAAAAATCTGTTAAATGAATTTTAACAATTTCAAGTTAAAAATATCTGATCAAAATATTTCAAACATGCTTATAAAAATAAGTCACAAAGCCTTTAGAACCTTCTGCAAGCTAGAAAAGTTCTGATAAAAGAAGCTTTTTTAAACTAGCCTTCAGAATTACAACATTATTTTGCTTCTCAAATTTCTTTACAAACTTCTTAAATACAGCAAGCTGAAAGGAACCTCACTGACATTAAGCAGAGCAGCACAGATGGACCCCAGTTAAATTAAAGCTAAGTAAACATGGTAATAGGTATTGTGCAATGGTTGACTGATCCTCTGTTTAATCCAAAGTGGTTTCAGGCATCGTTTCTGCAGCTGTGTGCTGCACTGCTTCAAAAGCCACAACAGATAAAGGATTAAGATAAGTACCCAGCTGACTTTATCATACATAATTTCCGAATTGGTTCATTTTCTTTCCCTGAAGGATGAACATGTCAGCCAAAGTCAACTGATGCCATCTGTAACTGCAAAACTAAAAATATGCCAGTGTGAATGGACAAGAAAATTAAGGCATTTGCACTGTTGGCAGCAAATTCTTCATTGTGAAAATCCGTCCCTGGAGTCACAGGAAGTTTTATATACAGGAACAGATGAACAACAGAGATCATCTGTAACAGATTACCTTAATTGCTGGGCCTAGCCTAACCTTCCTAATGTTAAAAAATCAGTCTCATTCACCTGGAGGCTGAGTGGCCATTAACTGAACAGTGAATACTGGGCTATTAAATGTTACTCCTCAGGGAGCTCTTTTTAACAACAACATAAATAGGTAAATTTGTGCATTTTTCTGTCTCAAATGATGAGTTTACTTAAGCAAAAACTGCCAGCTCTGAGAAAACAATACTGGGATATCCCCTGATGGCTTAGATGAGGTCAAAGAATTACATTCTAGGCGGCTCTGTTGTCTGAGATATTTTAACAGTAGACTTGGCAAGGACTGAAGTCTCTTCTTTCTAACTTGGATGCTTCTGATGTGTAAACATACATGCCTTGATTCAGCAAAGTATTAACAGATTTAAAGTCAGAGAAGTCTGTTAATCTAATCAAGCGTTTTCCTAAACTAAAGCCATCAGAAGTCCCTGGATTTCAACAGCTGCTCCAGTATCTTTTTTGGCAATACATCCACTATGAATTTAGAAATTTTTGGTGACAGTAATTTCACTAGCTAATGACCATCTCTATCAACAATTTTCACCTTTATTTCTATGCTGCATGTCCCTAATGTCAATTTCCAGTTAAGCATACCAGATTCTCCTCTCAGATGAGTAGTCCTCTGCCTTCAAACTTCTGTGTCCCAGAAGCAGCTACTTATAAACGGTGATAAAATCACCTATTTCTTAAGTTCTTTTAAATTTATGATATTCATATCCTTTCCAATTTCACAATTTCTTTACAACATGTGAATGCAATAAGTGTTTGAAATATCCCAGGAGTGCTTGCATCAGTGCTAAGAACACAGATCACACAACCTCTTCACTCCTACTTGATATTGCCTTGGCTAAGGATATTGGCTATCCTTATCCAAAAGGACATGGTGGCCTCTAAACCTTCAACTGACTAGTGACTAAGAACTAGCAGCTTTCTAGAATCACTATTTCATGAGACAGAGATCATGCCATGAGCAGGATTACAGTTTTTGTTCCTAGACAAATTACCTTAAATTAACATTTCTGTCTGAGTGCCTTTGGTGTCCTTTAAAAATTCTCAGCATGCCAATTTTTTATATTGATGACTTTCTATGCTTTCTATGTAGTATTTTCCACCTTCTGATAAAACAAAGAATCTGTCAATTTTATCATCAGTAATTCTGGGAGTAATTCTACTGGCATGAAAGCAATTCAGGACTGAACTGTGTAGAACCTCATTAGAAAAATACCCATCTGACAATGTGTTGCCATTTACAATTACATTTTAAATGCTTGACAGGATTTTGATTAACTTCTTTCACATCATGTTAATTTTTAGCTTTTGCTGACAATTAAAAATGTTTTGTCAAGTTAGATGACTTCCAAAATCCAAACCCAGTGCCAGTTAAACCATTTAATCAACTTTATCAAACATGGAACTTCATTAAAGGGTATTCTGCAGAAACATCAATGACTTGAACAGGACTACTCTTCCATTTAGATACCTTGCTGAACAAATGCCATACACAAATGCTTAGAAAAAATCATGGCACTGAAAAACTATTATTAAAACCAAATTACAACAAACAGGAAAAAAATAACCTTACCCCTGAAAACATAGGTGATGCTTTGAAAAAATATTACAACTTTAATATGCTATTTTTGTCCTTGACCAACTGATGCCCTTTCTGAGTAGTGCTACTTTAAAAGAGAGCAGCTGACATAACTGCACAAACTTTTCCAGCTTTCATTTCCTCTCTTCATCCCAGCATTTCAGGAGCAGGCTGAGCAGGCTCAAGTATTGCATTTTCAGCCGGCCGCAAGTTTTGTCATTGTCTGTTTTCTGAGGTGTGTTGTAATAATTTAGAGGCACTCTACACTCTTATGCACACATTCACACTTACTTTTGGGATTAAAAATTTTGTAAACAGAGGTATTTTCTGTCCTGTTTCTGCAACTAGCGGCAGGGTACAAACGCTACTGACGAAAGACTGCAGCCTTCTGTCATTTGATAAGAGGGTTGCATTAGGGAACTGCTGGTGGGCATATCATATGATATGCTGGCACTTGTGAAGGTTACCAATGCCTGTGTTGAGTCACAAGATTGTTTTTCGATGTCTTCTGAATTCACAGAGATCAGACTGGCATGTTTTGATCTCCTCCATATCAAAGTTTGCTTTCGCAGACTTCCCAAATCCTCCTTAAAATGTGGATTGAAAAGTATATAAAGCAGTGGGTTTAGGCATGCTGGCAGTGGGACAATCACTAGAAGTATTGACTTAATCACTTCTGGGCTGATAAAAGTGAGGTTTAGTAAGGAGGAAAAGGATAAGAAGGCCACAGGGCAATAAAGAATGCAATTAGTAAAAAGTAGCAGGGCTATATGTTTGACCATAGAGCAATCCCAAATGTTGTCTAGTTCTCCCTTTTCTAAACTACAGTAGAGCTTTGTATAAGCAACAGTCATTACCAGAAAGCAAAGGGAGTTCAGCAATACCAGTGCCACCATGTAGCCCATAGCAGTGGACTCTCCAAAGGGGAGAGGCAAACAAAGTGGAGAAACCCCATAATCACTTCCAGTGAGAAGGGGTATCACTGCAATGATTAGTGCCAACATGAAGCAAAAGGAAATGGCGATTTTTATGCTAGCAGTGGAGGATTTTGTTTCAAACTTTGTAGCATGCTTTGCAGAGAATGCACGTTCGAGGGCAGCTAGGGTAAGGAGGAATATGGAAGCCTCTGAAGCAAAAATGGAGAGAAGGCCAGTTATTTGGCAACCAATTCCACTTTCCCATTGTGCTCCATACTGAGCAAAGCTACCAAAAGTGGCTGCATCCACACCAGCCAGCACCCCGCTGGCCAGGCCCATCAGGGCATTCACAATGGCCATTAAACCAATCAAAAGTTTTATGGAGGACATATACAATGGAGACCTGAAAACTGTAGCAGACACCAGTGCATTGCAAATAAAGGTCAAACCCACGATGGTCCACACTCCAATTCTGATCAGCCAGCTACCAAACAGATGGTCACATGGTTTGAAGGGACCTGAAATGCCAAAATAAAAAGGGTAAAGGAAGCCCATGTAAACAAAAAACCTCTTGTGCTTTCTAAGACCCTAGAGCTCATGCTTCTAGCAGATTCTCAGCCCAGCCAAAGAGTGAATTTTAGTATAAAAAGGGAGCTGGAAATTTGCTCTTTCTCTGGAGAAATCTGAGACCTTGATAACTTGCTGCTAAATGTGTGATGCATATTGCATTAGTGGTGCACATGAGTCTTTGTCCTTCATCACAGTAGCTTTTGTGCCTGGCAGTACTACTGCAATGTGAATGTCAACTCTTGCAGTTTCAAGAAATGCTGTGATATTTGTCAGTGTGTGAAAAAAGCTGAAAATGTTACCTCTAACTAAATTAAAACAGGTTCCTGATGAGTCCTGGTGATGTAATGGATATGGACAGATGTACTTCGGCTACCTTAAAACATGTCATTACACAGTCCAATAAAATTGTGTAATTGTCCAAGAAAATTGTGTCTCTCTTTGCATTTGGGAGTGCTGCCTTTTTGGATATCCTGTGTCTGAAGTCAGGTCATTATGACTGAAGCTGCTCAACACTTGAAGTATTCTCTATATACTGAGGTGCATATGCTGTGCAGTTGAAGCTGAACGCTCTGCAGCCAGAGAAACATTACATGCCTTGAGATGAGCCAGCTAGGCAAACCCCTCACAGTGGCCTGTGCTTTTCCATGAAGACATAAACCCCGCAGCTGAAATGACCTCCCTATAACTACAGCTGTGGCCATTAAGTAAGCATAAGGACCTAGCATCAGTTTGCAAGTTTTCCTAAGATACTATTTGAAAAATCCAAGCTAAAGTTTCTCTCAGGTCTGGCGATAACTTACCTTGAAGACAAATGTTTTAATGAACTCAGAACTCATCTTAAGGCCATTGGAGAATATGTGGCAGTCAAATAACTCTATTCTTTGACTTCCTGCCTTTTCTATTCCTCCTTATATAACTTAAAAAAATTTACTATTAGTTGCTGTTGCAAACAAGAATCATGGCTTAAAATGAATGCTGAAGTACAAGTTGTCACTTGGGGTTTTTTGTTCATGTTTCACAGTGAAAGAATGGCTAGTGATATGGCTCAGTGTTTGCTGAATCAAACAATCAAAACTTATGACCATGGCTGGCTACATTCTACAAAGAACAATAACAGTGCTGGGTGTCCTTTGTGAGGGACTGTGCACACCAGTGCAGTAGTGATTGGTATTTCCTAGACATGGACCTAAACTGTGTGTTGTTCAAGTTGCTCATGTGTAAAATAACTCTGTGACGTTCAGAAGAATTACTTCAGCTTTGCAAAAGACTGAGAGAGCAAAGATTCTGCTGCCTTTATCATGTGTATCTTAGTAGAAGAGTCTTTCTCATTTTATTGATTGGGTATCAATTCTGGTGAAAAGGGGCCCACAGCTTGGTGACTGTGCAAAGCTTGCTACATTCATAGTGGCTGAATAGTTTTGTAGAATTCAATGCAAAACTGTATATCATAGTGCTATGTATTTGTATTACACTCATCAAATTACTGCACATCATGTGACTGTCCTAGTATCTAATTCACAGTTTGTTCTGCATCTCAAACATCTACTAACACTGTCTTTGAATTCTTATCTGTCTGGCAGTTTCATACCTGGAGAAGGTGAGCATTGCACTGAATGATGAGATTTCAAATCTTCTTCAAAGTCAAGAAAAAAGTCCTCAAAATCACGTTCATCTATTGGGGAGAGAAAAACCCAGAATTGTTACTGCAATTTTCAGGAAAAGTTTTTTTAGTAAAAGTTGCAAAAATGCCTGTGGTATTTAAGGTCTGGTCTTATCTCTTTCCCTGATGAACCGTGAGCAGAAGCAGACATACGCCTACTTGATTTTGAATTAATGTACTCAGGATTGTTTTCTGTAAAAATAATCATGTACAGGTACATTCTCTATTGCCTAATTTCAGTGTGATGACTGCCTAGGAAGGAGTTTAAAAAATGAATTCTGCTGTTGTGCCATACTACTAAGAATTATCAAGCATTCTGTGTTTCTTTTGCCATCACTAGCACATATTCTTGGCTCTATTCTTGCTGAACTCTGAGACTTACTGGTTTGCAGGGGCAGAGACAGCACAGAAAGCAACAGGGTGGTGTCAATGGATGTGTGCCCCTACATAAGAGATCCAGTAACAGACCTGGTGCTGAAGGGGAAGAAAAATGCAGTAGCCTTGTGTTCTGCAGAACAAATGCCCTCTCTGGCAACCTAGTTATGTGCATGAATTGGGGAACAAGAGGCTGGAGAGCAGCCCTGCAGAAAGGGACCAGGGGCTAATGGACCATGGCAAGTTGAACATGAGCCAGCAGTGCCCTGGCAGCCAGGAGAGGCCAGCTCTGTCCTGGGTCCATCAGGCCCAGCATCACAGCCGGGCAAGGGAGGGGATTGTCCTGCCCTGCTCTGCACTGGGGCAGCCCCACCTCAAGTGCTGGGGGCAGATGTGGGTGCCACAATATAAGAAAGATATAAAGCTGAAGATATTAGAGAGCTTCCAAAGGAGGGCCAAGAGGTTGGTGAAGGGCCTTGAGGGGAAGGTGTATGAGGAGCTGAGGTTACTTGGTCTGTTCAGCCTCAAGAAGAGGAGACTGAGGGGAGTCTCAGTGTGTCTGCAACATCCTCACAAGGGGAGGCAGAGGTGCAGGTACCAAACTCTTCCTCTCATGACCAGGGACAGGACTCAAGGAAACGACATGAAGCTGAGCCATGTGTAGGTTGGATATAAAGAAAAGGTTTTTCACTCAGAGGGTGATGGGGCACTGGAAGAGGCTCCAAAGGAAAGTGGTCACAGCACCAAGCCTGCCAGAGATCAAGAAGTGTTTGAAGAATGCTCCCAGACACATGGAGTGATTACTGGGGCTGTCCTGCACATGGTCAGGAGCTGAACTGGGTGATCCTTGTGGGTCCTTCTAATTCAGCATATTCTATGATTCTATAAGACAATATGCCAAAGTAGCCACATATTTTGGCTATTACTCATCCTGAAGTCTGTGGGTAAGCCTAGGATGTGTTCCATTTTGAGGCTTGCAAGAAACTACATCTTTGCTGGCCTGCTCTTGTATGGAGTTACATACCAGCTCAACTACCTTTTCTCTCATATAAAGGGAAGATTTAATTTACCACATTATTATAGCTATTATTTGGATGAAAAAATGAGTGCATAAGTAAGTGAGATTTTTGAATGGCAGACCTAAAATAATGAGTTTGCTAAGCACAGGAATACTTTAATAACATATTACTAAGCAAGAGACAGGGAGAGGCCATGTCTATGACTGTAAAGACTTTTGGATTTATTTAAAAACACAGGTTGCTCAGATAGTCACAGATAGACTTAAAAGCCTAAGATGATGATTACCTTGAATTTGTAATAGTCCAGAATCCTTTCTATGAAAGTCCTCAAGGCTGCTATTATCATCTTTGCTCCACTGGCTGGAGATTCTGTAGTGGTTCTCACAAGCTCCAAAGGCACAGCACTGATAGGCATAAGGCATTTCCATGACCCTGCAGAGGAATTAGGCAGCATACCATGAGAGTGGTTAAGCACCAGAGTTACTGGATTGTACTGATCCTCCACAGTTAACACAAAGGAAATAGTTTAAATATCCACAACTGAAAGCAAAACCATCTCTGAGTAAAAATTAGTCACGATAATGCAAAATGAGAATTCACAAATAAAATTCCTCATTGGAAATGCAGATGGTTTCTAGGCTAATTTTAGAAAAAGCATACTGAAGTTTTCTTATGTGTTTTCATAGGAGATATGAAAGTGGGAGATCTATTTCTTGCTGTTGAGTGAATGTTACTCAGAACTGTATTTCTGCTTTTATGATTTTCAATTATTTTACTGTGCAAATCAACAGTTTCTCAAACAGTTACTTTCTTAATGGTTTCTTTTAAAAAAAGGCACATCCAAAGATCACAAAGCTTTATTCACCTCTCTCCACCTTCAACTCATTTCACAGTAAGATGGCAAAAAGGAGATTGTTTCTTGATCTTCTGCACAAGAAACAGTGTTCTAAACCAAAAGGTGAGTGAATCAGGCACTGTGTGGGAAATGTCACTGAGAACAAGGTTTTACTTTATTAATTATCTTAAAGAGGAGAACAGTCATTGCAGGACACAGGATACTCATTCTTAATTATTTTAAGACAGTGTTTATTTCTAACACTAATATACGTCAGTGAGTTCCAATGTTTATGAAGGCTCCTGTTGTCAGAAAAGTGCACATTTCTGCTATGCTGTGAATTTAATTCCTTTGCAGATGTACAAATTCCGGGGAGTGTGGAAGAACTACTTTCTGAGTTCTTTAGACTACTTCTATTCTATAGATATATTTTATGCTTTGGAAGCAAAACTATTTAATTTGCACAGTTCACCAACAGCACATAGCAAAACCAAATAACTCACCTTAATTCCCAAAGCCCAATATAGCAAAAAGTTCAAAGATAAAGAGGTGATTAGAAGTTATTCTGAACTAACTTAAAAGGAATAAAGTAGAACTAGATCCTCCTATCAGATTACTTTCAACAGGTTAATCATGTAAATTAACATAATGAGTGTAATAAGCAGCCTCTAACCCCCTGGGAAATCTGCGGAGAAATCAAGCTGAATCAGGCCCAGTGCCAACAGGACTTAGACTTGTGCACTGGCCAAAAACTTGGTACAAAGGGGAACAAACGGAATCTTAAGTTCTAAAGTGATTTTCTAAATTAGTGCATTTAGGAGCACTTAGGTTATATAACCTTACATTTCTGTTGGAAATTAACCACAATAATCTGTACTCTTGTACCCATTACAAAATTTTTAGGGTACTCAATAAAAGTTCAAGATAACCAAGATCCAACTGTCAAGCAACAACAGGCCAGCAGATTTAAATATTTAATTTCTAATGCATTCATCTGCATGCCATCCTTTAACATAAGGAGATTATCTTGATTAAACATTTTTGAACACATTTCCCACAAGCCCTTCTTAAATAAACTAGTATTAAACCCATTGATTACTAGACTAACCCATAGCTAATCATCTGGGATAAAAACAATCCCAATCCCCAAATAGAAATTCCCTTTGTTTTGGAACAACAAAAACAATTATCAAAAGTAACGCTGGCAGTTCTGCGAGGTGATCCCTGCAACTTGTGGCTTCAGACCTTTGGAAGGACATTGATATAGCTGGGGGAATGAACAGTGAGTGGACATTTTAGGCACAAGAGACCGACAGAAATGTATTTTATTCTCTGATTATTCAAGCAGCTCTATGACAGATTTCCACATCTTGTGCTCCTCCCAGCCTGCTGGCCTGTCATACACTGGAAATGTGGACTTCCCACATTGTATTGGTCCACTACTTTGATCATGTAGCCAAAAAATCTATGGCTTTTAAATGATATATAAAGACCAAGACTACCATTTCTTATCCTCTCTGTAGGTATTTCTAACATCCATTCTTAAATCTGGACAGTTTATGTTTGTTTTTCCCCCAGTCTGTGCTATTAAGATATACACATAATCCTTAAATTAGCAAATGCTGCTTAATCTGTGTGCAAAGCCCAACTGCACACAATGGCTGCAACCCAGAACACAGAGGACAAAACATAATTTACAAAGCAGGGAAATAAGTATGAGATCTTCTTGGTGACAGAGGAGTTGTTTTTTTCCTCACAAAAGCTACATTTAACACACACAAAAAAAAGAAAAATAAAAAGAAAAAAGAAGGAACTTTCAGGTGTACAGTGCTGGAGGCAGTGCTTTTTATGGCTGGTGCTTATTTGATGTGGGTGATTAGATTTGGACTTTGTCAAATTAAACTCTTAGAAACACTGCCTAACTTATTTTTATATACTCCTTATCTTACTAATGATATCTCTATCCTTGATAATTTTTTTTCTCTAGCGAGGAATGCCTCTTTTTTCTGTTTTTAGATTAAGCAGCAGAGAACACAAGGTCATTTTCTCCCTCACAAAGGTGTGGAGTTAATGGTGAACAGGAAGGCACAGATCTGATGAATGGAGCAAAGCCCTGGGTTCTTTTCAGCACTGAATCAAAGTGTCAGATAAAGAAGGAAGGAGTGGCTGGCAGCCTGACTTTGCCTCCTAAGGCTCACTGCAATAGGCTGGGCTCAGCTCTGCAGAGTATGCTAGTGCTATTGCTGATGATGGGGAAGGGGATGCTCAGCTCTTTGATGTGTCTGTTTTAATAAATTTAGATGAGTATGAAGTTTTTATACAGGAATTTGTCTTTAACGTAACTACTGGTTAGTTACAACAATTGCAAATGGTGAAATTCCATTTTGTTTTAGATCGCTGTTTAGGTTTGGTGCTTGGTGCGTTTTCTGTGCAGTGATCCTGTGTGAAATCTTGATCTCATTTTGATTTATGGTAAAAGTCATGCAGATTTTACCATAATTTTACCCTATTCTCTCCTGACTGGGTATAATTTGTTCTTATGGATGTTAATTAACTCTAGATATCATACTTTAAATACATTTTAAAAAAGAATTAAGTTAGTTGGACACATCCTTGTTAACAATTTGCCCAGATGAAATACACTGTACTTTCATTTGAGTAATGTACAAAATTTTGCTGAAGGGAAATTCATATAGAGTATAATTTTGAGAAAAGAATTAAAAAAAAAATCTTGTATTATTCTAGGACTACTGCAGCACCTCTTATGCCTCTAGGTCAAGGTATATTCATCACTATATATTTGCCAGGTTGGAGTAACCACTTTTATTGTGTTTACATTCTTTAAAAGAAATTTCAATAATTTTAGAATTGTCACTTGCCTCAGCATTTGGGCAAAGCCAATGAGAGAAGAAAAAGCATGACATAATCTTAGTCATGATTTTTATGGTACTTGCTTCTTGGCCTCTGAGACCTGTCTCAAGATCTGTAATGTAAAAGAGGTTTAAGGCCTTTAGTACTTTGAATGCTAATGTTATAGTTTCATGCTCATGATGAAGTGACTGCCTATTTTCCCCTGTGACAAACTACCATTTTTGGATTTATTAAGACCTTTAAGGCATTGTTTCCTGACTGGAACCATTTTTTGCAGCTCTTATCTCAGTTTGTGTTATGCCATCACAGAAGTGTTCTAGGGTGGATCCCTCCAGTGTTGCACACAGAGCCTTAATCAGCTCCACACTTCTATTCATCATTCCCTTCCTGAGAACTCCAAACACTCCAGCCCCTTTCACTAATGCTCACATCTTGAGCTGTCTGCCTGCTCAGACTCTTGGGCCTTTTCCAGTGCAAAAGGCAAATCTAGTGAAAACCTAAGGATGGGCTCTCCATCTTCAGAGATACTCCAAAGCTCTCTGGGTGTGGTCTTGGGCAACAGGCTCCAGGTGCTCCTGCCTGAGCAGATGGCTAGACAAGACAGCCTCAAAGGTCCCTTGCAACCTCAACCACTCTGTGATTTTCTAACTGTGTGCATACTGTTTAGCTGCTTCATATTTTCTGATACCAAACGTTTTACAGGAAAACATGATAAAGTATATGCTGCACTTGGCATCTTCTAATTAAAATATAAAAATGAAAGGAGAGTTAAGGAAAACTCCCAAATACTCTGAAGTCAGAGACAAAACGCTCTTTGCTGTGACCCTGAAATTAGTTATAGCATTGTGCTAATAATGCCAAGGTCATGGGTTCAAGCTCCATACAGGCCATGGTCATCCAGTGAGTGGAAGAGCTGCAAATGATCTTTAGAGGACACTTCCTTCCTGTAGCACAGAGGACCCACAGAAATTATTAGTATCAAAGGGTGTTAGTAATACTGGGAAAACATTATCTGAATCTTAATCAAAAGATTCATTATCTGAATCTTAATCAAAAATAATGTTCAAACATAAGAGGTGAAATCTTTTGGTCTTTCAGCAGTGTATTCTTCCCTTGTATTTGCTGTGTTCTCATGATGTTTAATGGGAGTTCTGTGAGCACAGTCCCATAGAAGAAGGACATATCACTAAGCTGCCAGCGATTTTGTTTTAACAGCTTTTGAAACGTATCACCAGGAAGCAGATGTGGCTCGTACTAAGCAAGTACTGGGGTTAATATTTCAAAACCTTCATAGTTTCTTCAGTTGAAAGTGAGCATAATAAAAGAAGTCTATCATTTTTATCATATTTGCTTTAGTTTTAATGGCACAGATCAAAGACTGACAATACGAAGTAACATGCGTTACACACTGACACACCTTCCATTGCACATGAACACAAATGTGGCTTATTAGTTTTAATGATATACTCACTTGAGTTCTGGAAAATTTTCAGATGTTATCAAACTTTGTAGGGCATGATTTCCTGTTAATTTTAAATGAGTTAAACCATGTAGCCCCGTCACAGGAAAAGAGGACAAAAGGTTGGATGACACATCCCTGCGTAACAGCAAATAAAAATCAGCTTATGGTTTTCATTTTTTTTTTTCAACACTAGAAGTGTCACATTGAAAAAATAGGTTAAAGTTTTCTAACTCAATAAAAAAATGACTGTATTAAACAGAGGCCCCCAGTGAATGCAGCAAAGCTGCAGCACTGCTCAGGAGTACTCACCTTTATGTCTAGCAGAAACCTAACAGTAACATCTAGCAGTCAGTTGGGTCTCTGTTCCCAAATTTTAACTCAAAGCATTCATAGCGACAGTTTTGAGACTAGCAAATGAATTTAAAACCTTCTCCCTAGACTGTTTGAATTCAAAGGAGCTGAAGAGCTTCCCACATTTGAAGAGATTCAGTGGGATGATACAGGGCATTTTCAGGCATAGCTGCCCTGAAAGCTGCCCAAGGAGCAGGTCAGGTGTGTGGGGAAGATGTGCATTTCAGGAAGGGATAGGTCTGGGCTGGAGCAGAGGGAGATGACATTTCCAAGCTGGTTTGTCTGAGTGGCTGAGGGAAGACAGAATAGGGCAGATGAACACAGACAGGTAACTTGGAGAAGACAAAACAGGTGAATGAAAAAGTGGTAAGTGATGAAGGCAATACGGCAAAGTAGTGAAAGAGGGGAAGTCCAGAGGTATTGTTTTCTATTTTGCTCTCTCTCTCTCCCATTTATTCAATGAGTCTTTTCAGTCCTCCTCACAATTATCTACTCTCTATACTTCAGATGGGCAACAGCCAAAGAGGAAGAAGCAAAGTCTGATGCAGTTGAAATGCTTTTATGTACAGGAAAGTCTGGATTATACACTGAAATCTAAGGCCTAGGCATAAAATAAGGTATGTTGATGGACTGGGCTTCTACCTTCCTGTTTAGTGTGTGTCTTCTTGCACACAGCACCCTTAAAGACCAAAGGTGAAATTCAGGTCCTACTGCAATGCTAAAAGTGACCACTGACTTGAGGGGGACCAAGGCTAGAGACTCCCATTTCAGGAATCACTGGTACACTGTGTTACTGTTTGTGTTCAAGGGCTTTTTTCTTTAACCCCCTCTGACTGCTGTATGTTATTGTCCAAAGCTGCAATTTTCTGCTCACCTCACAGAGTAGGTAAGTTCTGAGAAGGGCCCCAAAAGGGATATTATAGACAAAATTGTCTGTGTGGGCATTTGTCAGTGCACCATTCAGAGGGCTTTGCACATCAACAGAAATGAATACGTCTCCAAATTTAGGTTTAGTAGCTACCAGATTATCTGTGAGCAAATGCCCAGCATCATATTTTTGTGTCAACCATGTAGCAAGATGACTCCAGAGGAATTTTTTATCATATCTTCCCCGTACAGCCAATGCCTCAGTGATTCATATCAAAAGAGCATTACTGTGACAGTTGGAAGTAGGAAAAAAAAATTAGTATGCACTGAGAAGTGCTTGTGAACAAGGCCTGCAAAACTGACTGCTGATGTTTTGACCACTAGCTGCTCTGGCTGAACTTACTAAAGAGGAAAAACTATTTCATCAAATGAGGAACAACGAAATAGAGATGAATTCTGGAAAAAAGTTTCTTATTTAATTTTTAATCCAATTCCTGAGGTCCGAAGCACAAATAACAGAAAATCTTTACCACTGCTACAACAAATTAACTGCTAATAAATTGAATGATAAGAGACAGATGCACTGATAATCTTCATGGACCTCAAATGACTACACAGTGTTGTTTGCAGCTTTGCTGTAATACCTATGTGAATTGGGGAAGGACAAGAGAGCAGGCATTTAGAAAAGGATTCAACGGACTGGATGATTAGAATAGAGAAACCCTCAATTTCTGCTGGGGCACCAAGTTATTAAACTTTTGCATGCTCTTGGAAGAAAAATGCAAAAATTTGAATGTATAAGATATTCAAATACTTACAGTTTGATCAGAGAAGGTAAAGAGGAGAAAGCGTTGGGGTGAATAGTTTTAATTTTGTTCCAAGCTAAATCCCTACAAGAAAAGTGAGTAGAAAATTACATACCCACTGAGTGAATATGGAAGTTTTCAAACACTTGATTAGAAGGCCTAAATATAAAAAAGGTATCAATTACATGCCAATATTTTCAATAAGCTCCTGTATATCTCATATTGCAAAGTAGTTTTAAACTTTTTATTAGTCAGTTATGGTGTTATTAAACTGGCAGCTTAAAATGTCTCAATTCCTGCCACAGCCCAAGGCATTTCAGTCTGCTTCACAGCCTCCTAATGCAGCAGAAAAAAAGGTGGGTTATATGGACTAAGTCTTCTAAAACATTCTCATGTGACTAAGAGCAGCAACCCATGGTCAATAGGCTTAACTTCATAATCTCAATTTTCACCACCCCTAAAAAGTCGAAGAGATTGAAAGCATCTCTTAAAAAAATTCTGCAAAAAATTCCAACCATGAGTAATTTCTTGACAAAATCACTCCTCTAGCACATAGTCTGTGTGAAAACTGGAAACCTGCACATGACTGGACTCTACATCTTAAGATGCTGCTCTCTGTAAAAAGACTTCCCACTCCCTAGAGCTGATTATATCGTGAACCTGCCAACAGATACTAGCTCTGGCCCAGTCAGTCTCTCTAATTCCACCAGAAACATTTAGAAATGACAGTTTCTATGGCTATAAGCTTAAATATTTTAATTCATTGCTGCAGGTGCTAAACCTCCCAAAGTTTGCTCTTCTTTCCCAGTTATGAACTCACGGTGAAAGACCATATGAGGAAAAACTGAAATAAGGATCTTTTGGGGTACATCACGAGCAGACATGATGCAGCCCATGTTTTTGAGAACCTGTGTGAATGTCTGTCAGGGGGTACTCACAGAGAGCGAAGAGCAGCCAGCTGCCGAAACGTGTCTGCTTTGATTTCAGCAATTTCGTTGTGATGCAAGTCACTGAAATAGCAATAAGGATCTCCTCAGTTTCAAAGACACTTGGAAGGCACTTTGGGGTGTTTTGGATTGTGCTTATGATCCACTTCAATAAAGTGTATCTGGGGTATGTCAAATCAGCCAGCAATAACCAAGTTAATTATAATCAAACACACATAGATGAATCTTTTTAAGCTTTTCACAGTGGTTTAGCACTTACATTTTTTGGAGTTTTTTACATGCAGTAAAACAGGGTAAATCTTCCAGTAGGTTATAAGACAGATCCCTGAATTATACAAGAAACAAATAGATTAACATCAAAAGAATGTTAAAAGAAAAAATAGCTTTCATTGTATACCTTCATGCTCAATTAAAAATAATTCCTTTCTATCCACAGTCACAGAAGTGTACAAACTCACTTATTTCTCATCTGTCACATTTTGATTTCTAACTGAAGAGGAGAGAGGAGGAGAAAAGGCAAGATTTATTAACTCCATATCCACATTTGCAAATTCCTTTCATTGTCTGAAGATTTCCTGCTTGAAGTGTAGACTTCTGTTGAGTGTTTTACAGCAATGATATTGTTGACTTCTGTTTGAGTTTTACAGTAATGATATTGGCCATCTGGATTTATACCACAGATTTCATATATATGTTTAAATTCTGATAAATACTTTAAAAATTTTAAATAATCTACTAAGCATATATACTCATATTTTTTTAGAGAAGGTCCTGTATTTTTCTGATGAGAGTCACAATCATCTTCCCATTCTACACTTTTAATTAAGCAGTATTGCCTCTGATCCTTAGACTGCTACATCTTATAACTGAAGGAAATGGTCAAAAAATATTGGAACTGACTTTGAAATCAATCACTACATGGGAAGAAAAAAAAATCTTAAAAAGACTTGAGCCAAAACTCAACAAATTACAGAATAACTGAAACATCTGGACTGATTTACAGTATAATATAACTAAT
The DNA here is from genome assembly GCF_028551555.1 of Melozone crissalis. Classification (NCBI taxonomy): domain Eukaryota; kingdom Metazoa; phylum Chordata; class Aves; order Passeriformes; family Passerellidae; genus Melozone; species Melozone crissalis. The sequence continues at coordinate 27,695,096 of NW_026535782.1, read as the reverse complement.
CAAAACCAAGCCCAGGCAATTTGCAGAAACTGAAGGGGGAAAAAAAAAAGCAACCAGACACCAGCCCCCACCACCCAAGAGTCACATCCAATATATATATATATATATGTGTGTGTGTGTGTGTGTGTGTGTGTGTGTGTGTGTTGTTCAGGGAAAACAAAATGGGACATTTGCATGTGAAAGAATAGAGAAAAAAGCTTATGCCTAGAATTAGAAAAAAAAAAAAAATGTCCTTTTTCACAGTTATCCAGTATTATCACATTAAAGAGATTCACTTTTCACTATCTGAAATTCTTCTCACTTCTCAAATTCCCTAAAACTGGTTCACCTCCACCTATTTAATCCCTTGGTAAAACTGTAGTTTCACTGTTATTTTTCCAAGAGGGGCACTTGGACTATTTTATATTTGATTAGAGGAAGCAGTGCAAGTAATGACTGCGTGTGTCTTTAAGGTATTCTACTCAGATTTTACTCTGTACAAAGGCAAATATCAGTATGTTTGGGGTGTGGGGTTTTTTGTTTGGTTGGTTGGTTGGTTTTTGTTTGTTTTGGTTTGGTTTTATGTGTGTACAAATCAGACATTACAGAGTAGGGTTCAAGTGAGCTAGAGACTTTTAGGCCAAGGTAAAGGATGTTTTGTATGTGTGGCAGACACTGGCTATTCTGTCATCCACAGGTTTATCACTTAGGTCTTCTTAAAAATATGTTACCAGCTTGAATTTTGTACATACTGACATCCCCTCCTCACACATGGAAAAAATCCCTGAACTTTACACCCTTCAGTTTCTGTCAGAACTCCAGGAAATATTTTACTTGTTTATTTTTAAGGTCTTTTTTCCCACTTTCTTAATAGATGAGGCTCTTGGCAGCAGCAGAGGGCAAGTGGCTTTGTTCCCTATGCCCAGCTGTGCTGAGGGAGCCTTTCCAGGCTGCTGGGGTTGTGCTCTCACAGGCACCTTTCCTGCAGGTGAGCACACATCCAGGGAGCCTCGAGCACATTCACCTCAGTAGGATGCACAAACTGCCTTCCAAAGCCCTTGGATGTGAGTTGAGTGCATTTGTTTGTGTGTGTGAGCCAGGGAGCCCCTGCAAGGTCACACACAAGGCATGGGTGGTGGGTTCAGTGCACCAATGTCCTCCATGGCACAGCCAGAACTGATGTGCAAGGCAAAATGGGAACTCAGCAGGCTCATTCCAGGCTGGCAGCAATGGGGAAAGAGCAGCTCTTGAGTACCTGAAATTGCTGATAAATCAGTTCCCTCCTCTTTTAAGTATTAGCTTGAATTATATAAGGTAATACTCAAAAATAAAAAATGGGCATTTCCAATGGACAGTCCTACTCTACTATGAACTCTGTAAGCTATTGATTGCTGTATTATTTGTTTGCACTCTGTTTTGAGATTATTTATTGTTTTTTAATGTTGCAGGACATATTTAAACTTAATTCTGTGTGCAGACTTTTTTTTCTGGCAGGAGACTGTCTTTTTTCATTCTGGAAATGGTTATATTGAGTCCATTAACTAAAACTTAATTTTTTCTGGAAATGCTCTTGACATTCACTCTGGTATTCAAATAATGCATTATAATTAGTGCTACTTCAATGTTGGCCAGAGAATTAATACCAAATAGATTCTTAGTGATGTAATACACAGAGGAAAGTGCTTTTGGCTCATTCTCAAAGAAGTGGACACAATGATTACTTTCATTAGTGATTAAGCAAACTCCAAGGAAATTTCCAAGCTAAAATAATATTGTGTATTTAGTATACCAATATGGCCAGCTATGTCAAAGAATAGTCTGTTAAAACTTCAGCCAGCTACTTATGTCTGGTTGGGAAAGAAACTAAAAAAGGAACATAGCAAGTACTCAAAACTGCTCTCCTTACTTATATTTTCTATTTACTTCAATGAATTATTTGCCTTAGTGAGAAAAAAAATCCCAAACTACTGTAAGAGAGACAGAATGAATGAAAATAAGGTAGGTGTGTCTTTTTTTAAACAAAATCAAGAACCTTTTTATCTTTTCCTAAAAATATACCAAGTAAATTTCTTTCTCAGCAATGTATGAGAAATCCTGATTGGTAAGTAGGTTGTAAACTTTTTAAATAACACAGGGGTCAACTCCCTGAGCTGAGTTCCTAAGAAGTAATGTGATATACAGAAATAGTAGTAATTGGGTAATTTTGAGATCATAATAGTTTCATTTGTCTATTAATCTCTTGCATTAATGTCATGTTAATAATCTTACTGAAACGTACAGCACTTGGAGATTAGGTAACTGGTCACAAGCTGATTTGGGGAGAGAGGTGATCTGTGCTCCTGTGAGTGTCCTGTAGAAAGAATTTATGAAAAACAATTACTTTTTGAAGACTGAAAATCAAAATTTTTTCAGCACATGCTTTACAATAAGTCAGTATACAAGAAAATAAAACAAAGCAGAAATACTTCTCTAGCACTTACAAACTCTCCAGACTTGTAGTCCCTGTCAGATCAGGAAACTCTGTTAACTGTGAAGCACCATTTAGAGTCCTAAAATTAAAAAAAAACAATTTCAATAAAATTAGGGTGATGGAAGTGTGGGACAATTCTAGTATTATAATATAAAAAGAAAACTAAAATAAAAAGTAAACACATACAGAGTTCTTAGTTCTGGTAAGTGTTGAAAAGCAGATTTTCCAACAAGCTGGATAGGGTTATCATAAAAATGTCTGAAAAAAAAAAGGATAAAAAGACATTTAATGAAAAATATTTTAAAATATTCTAAATATATTATTATACTATAATCAAATGAGTAAACTCTCTATGATGAATCACAGACTGTGCCCTCTGGTTGTAGCAGAGGTCACTTCTGAGCTTTTCTCACTCTCTAATCTATATTCACCAGCCACATGACACATTTTGAACATTCAATTAGTCGTTGTTTTTCTGTTTTAATGCCAGAAGCTGGTCAACAAAATATTCTCTCTTCCTCCCAGGTTTGCGAAGATAAAATTTCACATATGAAGAATTTTGTTATGACCTGAGACGAATGTAAGGATAGCACTTGCAGAAGTCAGAACTTCCCCTGTTGAGAAGAGATTCCTTTGCCCTCTTGAAGTCATGCTGCTTTTGGTCATGGAATATTACTCGAGATGATCATTATTTTTCTTACACTTATTTTGCAATTTCTTAATTTGAAGTTGTCCATTAAGTTCATTTTCATGTCAGATGATGGGAATTCAGAATGGAGTCCATCAAGAGTAATTTTTACCAGCTTTTATGTTGCCAATAATGCTAAGAGATTTAGAAGTAACCATTCAAATAAAAGGTCAAAGGCCAGAGACCACTACTTGCTTCCCTTAATCAGTGCTTGAAAACTGCCATTCTTTCCCCGAAGCTGGAAAGATATGAGCTTGTTTGCTTGTATGGTGACGTGCTATTAAGTGTACTCACAAAAAAATCTATTGACAATTAGCCACAAATATGATACTTAGTTCCACAGTCTCCAATACAAAGAGTCATTGAAAAGATTCTTATCACTTACATTGTAATAAGTGAAGGATTACCCACAAATGCACGCTCAGGTATTGACTTGATGTTATTGCTATGAAATCCCCTACAGAGAAAAAAACGTTTATATATCAAGGAAAAAAAAGTGAAGAAGTGAAGAAGTGAAGTTTCAGTCTGTCATCACAATGCACAGTGATGGTTTTCTGTTTGTAGAAAGAAAAGTGTCTATATGTAAAGGTAAATCCTTGTTTTCTGGAATAATACAGAACTGAAAAAAACAAAAGCAAAGGAAAAAGAGAGAAGAGAGAAGAGAGAAGAGAAGAGAGAAGAGAAGAGAAGAGAAGAGAAGAGAAGAGAAGAGAAGAGAAGAGAGAAGAGAAGGGAAGAGAAGAGAAGAGAAGAGAAGAGAAGAGAAGAGAAGAGAAGAGAGAAGAGAAGAGAAGAGAAGAGAAGAGAAGAGAAGAGAAGAGACAGCAAAATTGCTGAAATTCTGCACTTCTCTAAATGAACAAAACTATTCAGATGAAGAAAACTTCAAAATGGCATTTTAAAATTCAGGGTATATGCATGTCTGTATATTGATATAATGTAAATATATACAAGTATATGAACTAAGAACATCAATATTTAGATATTAATAATTAAATAGATAACAATATATTTCACCCTGTGCTTGTTAAACTTCAACATTCTTTTGCTGGATGGCACAAGTTTACGAAGGAAATTATTTTATACACTATATTGTAATGTTGATCCTCCCACAACCACCTTTTTGTTGAGATATTTTAAATGCGGACACAAACAAAATGTAATTGTGCCTGCTGGATAGAGAGCCAAATCTTTGTCTCATCATTAATTACTGGATTTCATTCATATGAGTAATTCTCCATTGTGAAAAACAAAAGGAACAACTAAGATTTCAAAAGAACAATGATGATTTGTGTGGGAAACTCCCATTAGTTCAGTCGGGTATGAAGAAGGCTTCCCAGCTTAAATTTATGCATTACTAAGCCTCCAATTGTTCACTGAGGCAAGCACTCTTGGCCATTACTTGAACAGGTCCCACATTATTGGTTTTAGCTGTTTAGGCATTGTGCTACTGGTGATGAGCTGCAGAGCAAGGCTTTACATCCCTGCTTGCTTTGCATACTCTAAGCAGAATGAGCACCTCATCTAGAACCAGTAATCAGATTGGTTTTGAATGGGATCCCTTGCATGGCAGAAAAAACCCAAGGAAATGGCACGACTACCTCCCAGAGCAATATCTGCTACTAGCTGTGCACAAACAGGTCACAGTTTGTGTTTCCAGCACAAACTGTGAGAGAGACACGAGGTCCCAGCCAGAACCAGCCTTCAAAGGTGGCCCTGCAATGAGCTGAGCCTTGGTGGGGCTGCGCTCCCACGAGGGTCTGTGGAACACATCCCCTCCTTACAGGACCAGCTCCCAGGGCCACACAAAGCACAGAACCACATGGTCTCATGTCTGTGCTGCATTTGGCATGGCAGGTTGCAATTTCAGACCCCAAACGTTTCTTGCACATAGCTGATACTCAGAGGTGAAATCCTGTGGGGGCCATAGTAACCTCAGGCACATCAGGCAGTTTGCTGGTGCATTTGGTATAAACCGAGTTACCCATTTTTGGCTGCTGACTCCAGAGGTCATCAAAAAGGCAATCCTTTGAGGTCACTGGAATTCATACCAATTATTTTATGGCCTATACAGCAGCTGAGAACATTTGGGCTGGGAAACTCATAGCCCTGCTGCCTCTTGCAGAGCTGCATTCTGGCAACACTGGAGATGCTGAGCTGGAGTCTACAGTATCTGGGGGTACCTGCTCTGGAAAAAATCTCAGGTGGCTAGTTAAAGTTGGCTTTTAGATCAGTTTGTGATGCAGCAGGGGTAAAACCATGTCCCACTAGTATGTGATGACTTATTTTTGTTAAAAATCTACGCTGATAGTACCATTAACATGGTAAATAAGTCAAAGGAAAGAGTTCTGGGCATATGCAATAATGTGTACATTGTGTGTATGATGTATGAACAAAATGTAATTACTTTCAGTTTTTTATAATTCATCTGTTTTTCAAAATAAATTTGAATAATTTAATTTCATTGTTGATTTTCCTGATGTAAACTATGCTTGTATATACAAAAGTGTTTTATTCACAATATTACAAAGAAATGACTATATATATAGAAAATAAATTGCTTTTAATTTAATAGAGGTGAGGGAGGGAAGTTGGAAAAATTTAATTAAACCTGATGGACTAATAAGGTTGTCATGCCTTCATAGCTAGAAGACTAATACACTGGATAGTTTGCAAAATCTAACTCTTGTGTTTAGGATTAAAAGTGAATTAATTATGTTTGTTGTTTACTGTATTCCAGAAAGGAAGTTCCTGGAAAAGACCAACTGCACAAGGCAACATAAAAGTAAAAGTTGTCAGAATTTGAATGGCCTAAACTGAACATTGAAAATTATTTTTTATGTATGTTGGCATGCTTATTAGTTTTTCCTAGGATATCAGTTTTAAAGAATTACTGATAAAATCACCAGCATTAAAAAAAAAAATAAAGAAATCACATACTAGACAAAACATCCTTCTTTCTAATATGAGCTCTGTACTTACAGCTCTTTTAGGTTTGTTAGTGTCCTGATAGCTGTGGGGAATTCGTCCAGACTGTTGTAATTTAAATCTCTGTGTGAAAATAGATATTATTATTTCAGTTATGCACTGCATAACAGATAACATAACATTGTTGGCATTTGTAATGAACTATCATCTTCTATGCATTGAATAAATATATACAGTAAAAAGACAGGAAATCCTCAAAAGTGTATGGATATTTTCCAACAAAGTCTATTTAGAGCACATTATTGTTCCTATTTTTATCTGCATTCTATTTTTAGTTACATTTTAGCTACTCTGTAATAAGAAAAGAAAGTAAATTCAAGTACTACTAAGGGATTTGTTGTTTTATAAATTGTCCACCCTTAGCATTGTATTAACAGGGAAAAAAGTCTTTCAAAATAATATTCAACCGTTTTGGTGATCTGTACTTTACATGCCTAATACATTTCTCTATAAATATTTCTAGATGTATTGTTAATTTTAAGACTTGATAACAGTCAAGAGAATATTTCTAACCACACAAATTGTAAAAAAGATAGTGTAGCTACCATAGTGACCTCTGCTTTAAGAAATGCTCATGCTGTAGCAGTAATTAGACTTTATTCTGGTAGGCTGAATGGATTATAATCCTACTTCTGCCCTCAGCATGACCTAAGTATGCTTTAGCATTTAGAAGATGGCTGAAACTAAAATCGAGATATGCCAGTTTACTGTGATGCTCTCTGGCAACACTTTGTGAGGAAAACAGTCTGAAAAACTGGAGCAAAAGCCTTTTTAAACAGGCAGGCAAAACCCAAGCCACAGTTTACAATAGATTGAAATTGAAATAGTATCAGGCTGAAGTAATGCAGGCAGGAAACTGCTGTCTGAACTCAACAAGGCTTTCCTTCCTGCTTGTAAATCTCTCCTGCTTATTGACAAAAAGAGATTACAGGCATGTACGGTTTGGTTTTGCCCTCTAGTGATATGTGATTTCCAGACCTACGCCTCAATGCAAACAAATGATCTTAAGGCTGGCGTCCATCATTTACACCAAGATCTCTTCAGATTATCTTGAGACTATCTGGGAACTGGTCTGTACATTATGCAATTACTGTGCTTGAGGCAAGTGCCACACTGTCCTGTTGCAGGGAAGTGGCTGCACCTACATTTATTCCCGGGTTTGTGATTGTCCTCTGTGTTTTCATCTCTCTCATGCCAGGTGGCTGGGACTGAGTTTGCAATTACTTATTCCATTGTTCTGTTTTTCCCCATTTGTGACCAAGTGCCATGTGAATATCAGTTAAATAAACAAAACAAACCATTACATATTCCCTCTTCCTTTCCCGTCCCCCTTTCCGGTGCTACACTAAGGGACTTCCTCTCAACTCACAGGCGGCCAAAAGTCCAAATTGTAAAACTGCAATTCAGTGGCAAGGGATCAATGCAATCAAACTGGTGATAAAAAACCCCAAGAAGCCCAAACCTCCTTGCCTCCTAATCTCAATGACAGATGAAAGTGGGCAGTAAACAGGTTTGTGGATGGGAAAGCAAATAGTCACTTTTAGACTAGCAATATCCATGTCTAAAACAATTTGTTTCTCATAACTGGGTTTTTAACCTCTGTCCTGGTTGGATATAACATCCAAAATGCCTGAAAATGATGCAGCTGACTGCGGCAGGTGCGAGAAGAAGCACATGCAAAGTTTTACTGTCCCTGTGGCATTTCTGGGGTCTGGATGACTCCAGCAGACAACATCTGTATTTGACTAACTGTAGCAAAATAATTCCTGCTAACAATTAGCACCGCATTCCTGTTTGGTATTTTATGTAGATTATGTTTTTGCTGGAAAGCTCAAAAATTTTTGAATTGATCTAAACAGAATTACAGTGGAAAGTTGAGGAAGTTTCAGTCTTTACCAGTGCTATTCTTTATCAGAGCTCTCTAAAGATGAGAACTTGGATACAATTGAAATATTTCTCCCACTTGTAAAGCACATGCATAATTTGACTACCTAGAACTTTTGCTTTTTACAGATATAAAAAAATAAACCCATCTAATTTTATAACTCTCCTCTGTGGTAAGATAGTTTCTTAGTGTTAAAGCTTTTCACTGTGAAAATTTCCAATCTAGCTATTAGCTTTATTGATTGAACCAGACAAATAAATAGTACTAAACTAGGCAACCATAAGTTCATGAATAGTCATTCCTTTTTCTATGCTCAACACAGTTTTCAGCTGTCTTTCAAACAATTTATCAATTGACAATGCTTATTAAAAAGGCAAACTAATTTTATAGTCAAAAATAGGATTTACTACACAGAGTCATTGTGAACTATCACTTAGATCCTGTAGCGATTAGGCAAGCCAAAACCCACATTTGGCTTTTGGGTTATTTTTATTCTTTCAGAATACTAATGAAAACACTCTAAAAAAAAAAAAAAAGAAACAAATAAGAGGTCAACTCACAATGTCTCTAGGCTGTGGAGCCCATCAAAGCATTTCTTTCCCAGGGAATAGATTCTATTGTTATGGAGATGTCTGCAGGGGAACATTAAGCACACAGTCAGGAAAGTACACTGCACACAGTGGACTAAAGCAAAACATTTTGATAGTTAAATCAAAATTAACTTATTTTCAGGCATGCATTGATCATATGCAATCATGCTTTTGCAGGAGCATGTATAGGTGACACCTCTACCACCCACCACCCATTCTCCCAATAGCTCTCCATTTGGTTTCACAGAAGGGATCTGTTTTAAAATCACCTGGACTGTTCAAAAGTGTTGTATCCTGTAGTTCCAGGCTGGGGTTTGCATAATGAATAGACATATTCTCAATGATTGCTAATTAGTTAGGTAACATGCCTGAAAAACTGTATGTGGGGTGTGAGATGTATATTTGAAAGATTTGTATTCAGAGAGTGTTAGAGGGTATGGCCCAAAAGAGCAGCCATTGAGGAGATGGATAACACAGCGGACAGGTAAGGGACATTAGGCTTGCAGAATGCAAAAAGGCACAAAGCAATAACACAAAAAGTTGTAACTTCCCTTAAATGAGTAAACCAAGTAATCTTAGAAGTGCTGTAACTTGCCTTTCTTTGAAATTATGAAAATCAGTAGCTACTTCCTAAAATATTTAGCACTTGACAGTAATTTTTATATTTTTAACCAATTCTAATCCCTTCTCCCTGCCACCCATCTCAAGTCTCTGAGTTCTACCTATTTCTGTCTTTCAGATTGACATGGAAAAAAAACCCACTCTGAGTGAAGCTCATTAATGTGAGTAGATTCAACTTGTAGCCACTTCAGGTCATTTAATTTAAAAAGAATGCCTTTTCCCCAGATTTTTCCTTTTATTTTGTCCTCAAAATCCTACCCCTGTAGTAGAAGGAAACTAAGGGAGAAGGGCACTAAGAGAAAAGAAAGGCTGTGAATGAGTGGCTGCCAGGGCCTTCATTATATTCTGAAAATATTGTTAAAGATCAGAGGCTCTCTAATGTTCTACAGAACCTAGAGAAATTGAGTTTACCTGTCTATCAAAGGCAGGGATTCTGACAGCAAAATAAAAATGTTCTGTGGGTTTTTTCTTTTCTAGGAAGAAACCCAATCAGCTCTATATTTTTAATGACTACTCTGACCTTTAATGCTTTAGTTAGCATGAAGAGTGCATCTTCAAATTTCAATTATGTTTGGATCTTTAATTATAAAGGTTTTCACTTGCTCCAATTGACCATGCACTTTTCCACTGTGTAGAAAGTTTGCCATACTGTATAGAGTAGTAACCCAATGAAAGCAGAACCACACACAAAGATTTTGATAAGCCAAAAAGATCAGCTATTTTGGCTGATCTTTTTGGTTGTGAGAAATGATTCAACTATTAACCACTTCAAAGCCCAGATTATTAGAAATAAGCAAGGCAGAGCTTAAATAAGGAAACCTAACTGAGCAGAAGCAAGCACGGCATGAAAAGAAATTATTTTCTCCTGCATTTCTTAACTGTCCTCTTACCACTACATTTCTGGTAGGGGTCTAGAGAACAATGTTCAAGACAGCCTCTTGTCTTTTCCATTGCTGACATAAGTCTAGAAGGTCAATCAATCACAAGTCCATCCATTCTTTAACTTGAAAGGGATTGATGTTTAATGTAAAGAGAAGGCAAAGGCATTGCAGCACAAGTCAGGTGTTTATCCCCAATTCTGGGGCCCCATGGAGGCCGAGATAATGACTATAGCTGCCAATGAAGAACCCTGATGCGTGCCAGGTTCAATGCTTACACTGGGGCTAGAGTATGCTACCACATGCTAAGTGTCTTACATGGTTTCTGACAGCCTCTGTAGCTTGATTATATAATTCTCTCTTTAATAATGTTAATGTTTTCCAAAGCATCCTGAAATTACTTCTCCATTAAGTTTCTCCAGCCAGTCTAGATTTTTTCCATTTGGTACATTCCCAGAAGGTAAGAAGCTGAAACCATGATTCATAGTATGCCTTCCCGATTTTGGTGCCAGCCATGCATGTTTCAGTTAGTGGAACCGGTATGCAAATGTAACCGAATACACAACTACATATACTTTCTATGACAGGAAATCCATATTTTTTCTACTGGATGGCATTCTTTCCAAGTTCCCCAGAAAGATTTCCATTCATTTCCTGTTTCTAATCTTCTCTCTTTCAATCTTAGACAACAAATAATGCGCCCCTTCCTGTTTGTTTTGCTGACCAGATAGGGTGATTTTTAATTCCTTTGAATATTTTATTGAGATGGAAACTTTGAAGCTAGATCAAAACAAGTGGTTTAGCAAATGCTAGTCAAACTGTACCAAGATGCAAAAAATAATCTGTTTCTCCAAGAGGCCAAAGCCCTTCAAGAAGACACTGTGTATAAAAAGAAATCAATAAAGCTTACAGAACTACCAAGCTGGAGAGGTTTCCAAAGGCATAGTCCGGTATGTAATGAATTTTATTCAGTGCCAATGTCATTGCCTGAAGTGCTGGTAAACTTCTAAAAGCTTGGACAGGAATTTCTGTCAAGGAATTATCATCTAGCCACAGGTGTCTAAGGGAGACCAAGCCATTGAAGCAGTTGGGGGGTACATAGTTGATGTGGTTGGCATCCAGACGCCTAGGAGAAGAAGAAACAGAGAAAATTGACTTCAAGAAAAGAAAAGTGTCTTTGCACAACAGCTATAAGAAGTTGTTACCATGAACATAACCCCAAAGGATGGGCATGGATTGCCACTTCCAGTTTTCATTTTCTGGAGATTCCACATTCCCATCTTGCTTGCATCCTCATCGTTGAGATCTAAAATCATGTTTAAATGTCTGCTTGTCATCTGGCTCTGCAGAGACAACAGCTCTCCTTTGGAGCCATCAACTCACTGAGAGCACACACTGATCATTTTTGAGCAGAGTCTCTCTAAAGACCGGGTATGACTTTGTTTCCTTTTGCAATTGTTTGAAACCATAGAACAAAAAAGTGCACGAAAATCATCCAGAGACTCTCTTCCAGAATCTACAAATCACCGAGCTGCAAGATATTTTGGATTTCCAAATGCTAAACACCCTTCCAAAACCCATAAATAGAACTCACTTCTGAGTCTCTGGAGGTTCCTGCTTTACCTTTCCTTTAATATTACGGAGTTATAGAATCACAGAATGAGCTGTGTTGGAAGGGACCCACAAGGATCACTGAGCCTCACTCGTGGCCCTGCACAGGACCATCCCCAAGAGTCCCATCATGTATCCAATAGCATTGTCCAAACACTTCTTGAACTCTGTTAGCCTTGCTGCTGTGAACACTTCCCTTGGGAGCCTGTTTCACTGCAAATATTGTTTATCCTAATAATTCTAATGAGAACTGAAGTTCACATTTTTTTAGTAGCAGCATAATGTTTTTTACCTAGAGATTCCTATTGCCAATGTGATGTATTTGTGTTGAAAAAGAAGTTGCTAAATGCACTTCAGCTGCTGCAGAGCCAACAGAGGGAGCTCAACTGCACGTTGTACCTTTGCAGAGTCTGCAGGTGATGCTTTGTTCTTACACTTGTGTAATTAAGGATTAAAGCTAGCAAGCCTTTTCAGATGTGGTGCTGCAAATACAACGTCCTCTATTCACCGGCTTTTGTTTTTGCTGTGTTTTGCTTTTTCATTGTGAATCTTTCAGGGAAAGATTTAAAAGTGCACTTCAGATTTCTGAAAATTTGTGAAACACCCAGTTGGGGATGTGGGCCCTGATAAACTTTTTCTACTTTTAATGTATTGCAGTGACTTTACCTTTTCCATAACATGAAAGCTGTGCTCTAAAAATTTTCATGAAATGTTTAGAGAAGAGTAATTAAGTGAATGGTAAAGCAGAAATAAATTTAAATAGATGTTTGAAAATAGTACAGAACAAACAGCCACACCTGGGGTACAAAGAAGTAATTCTGTACAACCTAAATTTGGTCTCTTTGAGAGAAATGCAATACTCTTTGTGGTGGGCATACTAATCTCTTTATTTAAAGCTGCTTCCTCATTTACAGTCATGTAAAATGTCAGGTCCATTCTATCTCGTGTTCCATGCTGGCCCTACCTTCTTCATGAGAACAAATAATGACTGCTAAGGCTCCGTGCCAGGCTGGCAAATAACTGAGACAAGGTCAGTTGGAACAAATTTATAAGGTTCAGTGTCAAAGCCCTTGTACAATTAAATTTTCAATATAATAACTGACATGTCAGGCAGCAGAGACAGAGCTTCCAAAATAACTCAGTGGTCTGTCAACAAATGGGTAAGGCTGGAAATGTTTAGAAATACTCATGTTTTTCTTCCTCCTTTCCTCAGGCAACACCATGTTATGCCTGTGTTTTCAAATAAGGTATAATTTGAATGAGTAGATGAGATTTCTTTGTGTTCAGTCAGAAGTAAATTTCTTCCCTGGGTGATGGTGGTATGTAAACTAAGAAGTTACAGTTGCCTTAGTTTGACAGTTTCCCTGATTAAAGAATGGAGGCTTTATTCAAACTCCATGTGCTGCAGTATTGCAGTTAACATCTCAGTGTTCAATAGGAAGGCTGCCTGGGCAGCCCTGGTGTCCCTGCTCACTCCATGGGAGTCACTCCCAGCATGGCAGGCTGTGTGGAGAAGCCAACAGTTACTTGTTTGTATGTGACCCTGTGGCTGAAATGGCAATATTTCTGCTGTCGTCAGTGAGACCAGGATTTTTATCTTACCAATATTTCGTAGCAAATCAAGGAACAGAATTTTTTTTTAATAACTGAAGTTTCCAAATATAAACCCACCACTGGCTATGTAAATAAAACCCACAGAACAGAAAGAAAAACAGAACTGCTGTACTGTAAATGAAATCCCAGATAGTTGAATTATTGTTTAAATAAAGCTTGGAAGAAACAAAAAAGCTGCAATGATTTGTGCTTCAGGTTCTGTAACTGGGTTACATATCCAGCAAGTACTTATAAGAAGTACTGCCTCAAGTGCTCTTTCGTTATCTAATCTTTTTTAAATTTCCAAGCACCGTTTTCCCTCTTGCAGATATTAAAAGGTTTCAGTAGTGGTTATGTTTCCTGTCATACTGTAGGTAATGCACATTGATGTATAAAGGACTGATCAAAATCACCCTTTTCAGCCAATTGTTTTACATGTGTTGATCAAAGTTTTGGCACTTTCAGAACTAAACCCATTAACTCACAAACATGACCCTATTTATAACTGAAAAATATATGTAGATAACATGTGGTGAGTTTGAAAGCTGCTATTATATTCCAGAGAGAGCTAATTTAGGGAAACAGAAATACTTGATCTCTTCTGATAGGCAGCATGTAAATAAAGCAGCCACTATGAAATTCACCATGAGCTCACTTAAAATGTCTAAACTCTTCAAAGCAAAAGCCTGAGATATGTGGACTGTAACCCACTAGTGTTTCCTGTGACACACTGAGAATTCTGCGACCATGCTCAAAAATTATGAAAAGATATTGTCCATGTAAAATGAAACCCTCATTTACTGGTACAGACAAAGGCAGTTGTTTGAAAAAGACTTGATTTGCATTTCTTAATCAATTTAATATGAATGGATGCTAAGTTTCATAGAAGTGGTAGGTTTCTAAGGGAATATATTTTTTTCCCCCCATTTTCTGTATCTTTTCTCAAAAACAGCTACAACCTGGGTATATTCCACAACCAAGAAATTCCTTAATATCTTGTTGGAGTGCCTTGCTTATTCATTTAGGTTTAAATCAAATGCTAGATAGGAGATCAGGAAGGAGATTTCTCCCAAGCCATTTTTCCCTCTGAAATGAACAGCTATTACATGGATTGCCTCATTTTGAATGGATGAGGGCCAGAACACAATGAAAGGTCTGCAGAAGAGGGAAGCCACAAGGAAGTCAGGGATAAAGTGCTTCTTTTGATGTTTAAGTTTAAAGTAGGAGAGGTAAGACCAAAGGAAAAGGGACTGTACCTAAGAGGTAGGGGGAGGCAGAGAAGTGGGAGCACAGGAGACTGATGTTGGTCATGGTGGATTAAAGGAGGCGGCACTTGTCCCTCTTGTATCACCTTCCTCTTCTCCTGATTCAGCTCTGTAATGCAGGGAGCCTCAGTCAAGTTTCTCCATGAAGTATGGAGCAGTGATGGACAGGGCCTGTCTGGGGACGGCACAAAGGCCAGGAGAGGGCCACTTGCAGCCCGCCATCTTTGTTAGTGTGTTGGCACACAGACTCTTTCAGGGGCTTGTTCACAGGATTGACTAAAGTACCACTTAGGTAATGGCAAGTGACATCTAAACCAGCTTTGAAAAGTGGATGTAATAAAAATAGAGCTGGCTGTTGTGAGCCATGTTTTTCAAACCTGGTCTTTTAAGCAGGATATCCCCTTCGGTCCACAGGGGAAAATGCTAGGACTATTGTAAAAAGCTTAATTACAACACAACAGTCCAGCAGTTCTCATATCTCAGTTTTACAGGACTGATACAAAGAACCCTGCATGGCAACAAGAAGACCAAAACGAACAAATAACAAGCCACAGTTTAGGAGCATTGGTTTCTGTCCCACTGCTCAGCCTTACATGAGGAGGTTGCTGCAGCCCTGGGAGTTTCTCAATCCATAGTGTTTCTCTTCACATTCAGATGTGCTGCTCAGGGGTGTTGGTAAACCTGCATTCAAGATGATGGATGCTGTCTTGCTGCATACAGACAAGAGACCAACTGCATTGCTACGTTTATACAAAGATAAAAACCTTGGCTCTGGTACTGGGTACTTTCAATCCCCACAACTGAGGAAAAGTGGGGGCTAGCAGCTGTTGGGTTATCCCAGGAACCTGGCTACAGACTCAGATCATGACCCCACCGACAGACAGACATGTTTGATGTGTCTGGGAGCACCCTCAAATCCTCAGCCAAATGGCTTGGAGTGACCTTTCCTAGCCTCCCAAGCAAGCTGTCACCTGTTGAGGACAGTCCCAGGGGCATGTGATCTACCAGATGAACCCCAGGAATACATTCCCCAGTTCAGGGGAATGTTCTTTGGCATGGGTCAAAAGCATGCCAAGGACTCTGTTAAGAGTGCAGCTGGGCAAGGGGCCACAGCCAGAGCCTGGGAGTGCTCTGAAGCACTGCCTGCCCTGCTTGTGATTACCACAGTGGCCACTGCATGACCCCAGGACCTGACTGGAAACCTGCTGTAAGCCCCTGTGCTGCCAAACACTCCAAAAGCAGCCTCTTGCCTCCCACATACCCTGGCGGGCTTCAGCCATGCAGGATGAGTTCTGAGGATGAGAAATTTGTCTGTCTTAGAGATGTGATAAATCTCCACTCTTCTGAGATTACTCATAAGACAGGAAAGAGTCAGATGCCTGGTGGCTCCTATTAGATGAAAGAATACATCACCAGCTGGCCTGGAACTGCTGATACAGTCTCTTTACACCTCACTTTGAGAGCAACTGACTGGTTGAGTTAGAGGCTGCACATTAAAAAAAAAAAACAGTAGCAAATGCATTTTAGGTAACCTTGCACCTCTATCTTCCTCTCCTTGGTTATCAGTCCAGAAAAATGTCTGTGACTGAGAGGGGTGGTCTGATACTCTACTACTGCTTGGTGTTTCAATCTCTCTTCTGCTACCCACTGCCTCGGGGCTGCAGCAGACGGATGGTGAAGGTGTGCAATAAACCAAGGAGACTGCAACAGCGAATTTTGAGACATCTTTGTGTATGCGTAGACATCTGCATGGGTACAAACAACCTCAATTTCAAATGTGGGAAATTCCTCCTCTGAGAGTTTGTGGGTACCCGTTGAGGTACCAGCTTTCTTGAGAAGGATAATACCTTCTGTAGCCTTCATTATCATGGGGTGTGACATGGAAAACCACAACTAAGGCTCCTGTCTTTTCATGAAAACAGTTCTTGGGAGAGAATGTAGCTTCATCAAAGTTGTTTGGTCTTTCAATTAAAAAGCAGGATTATTAACAGATGCATCAAAGTGGAAAATAATTGTTCAAATTTAACATTTCTGGGGAAAAAAAGTGTTGGGTTTTAATTTTAAGCCTGAACTGGAAGAGCTGCAGAACTATGTGTCCTCAAAGTCTTCCAGTGCTTTTTCAGGCTAGGCATGGAAACTTCTCTTGAAATGTCAAATATTTGGGAGAGTAGGGGGACATTGAAAAATCCATTTGCTGACCTGTTCCAGACAGGCAACTACTGAGAATATCTGAGATGAATTCTAGATAATATTTTGCATCAAACCAAGTGTCAGCATCAGGTGGTCTATAAATGCTGAAGTACCCAATAATTAAAATATAAGAAATCCACAAATTATGTGGGAAAATGCTAAAAAAAATTCATTGACACTACTTTGCTGTTACTTGTAAAGTCGAATCACTTTACTTCACTAAATTGTAGCTTTGCAGGTTGTTAAGGGAGAAAAGATGATTTATTTTTTCCATCTGTCAACTGTTTAAAGTGCTTTGTATGCTATTCTGCCCTATTTTCCACTATCAAAGCAAAAGTCCTTTAAATGTCACAGGAATGAGAGTAAGTGATACAGTAAATAATACTGCTTTGAAATGTTCTGCATGACTGGTGTGACATGGGCAGTGAGATAGCACCCGACCTGTTCTTAATTTTGACTATTTGTGTGTCTGACAATGCAGCAGTCAGAGCTGTTTAGACATCATTAACAATGATATCTAAACAAGAAAATAAATAGAATGGAAGTTTCATCTATAGTATTCACTGCAAAGGGTTGTGTTACAATAATTCAAATAAAAGAATAGCAAAAGCTTTTCCATATGCAATGACAATTACCCTTTCCTCCTTTATTTGGGAACATTTGAAAATGAAGATCTGCAGCTTTTCCAGTGGCTAGTAATATCAAAGATTAACATATTTGGGAAAAATCAAATATTAACATATTTGGGAAAAAAGTAAAAAATATTAATGATATGTCATTGCCAGTTTTTGACCATGCCCTGCTTGTTCAAACATACTGAAATTATATATAAATTCCATTATATAAATGGTGAAATTAAAAATAACGTGATTGTACTAGAGAAACAAAGTTACCTATTTAAACAAATACCTGCATTAAATGAAAAAAAGTTTGAAAATAAGCTGCTAATTAAAAATGACACTTGAAAAACACATCAATATACATATGTGAGAAGTTATTGAACTATACATAAATATTAAAAATCACTAAAAGTTTTCTTGATTTAAACACAGAATGGAGATATTGATGATGTGTGAAACACAAAATCAAGAGTTTTCCTTCTTATAGTCTGTTCTAAAGAAATAAATTTGCTCAAGGTGACTAATAGAGATGAGAGCATTCAAGTGACTCTTTCAACCCTGCTGCCAAGTACTAAGTTGTGACACATCAGTGGTTGTGTGTTCCTCCCTTTCAATCAAGGTATCTACACACTCTGTTGTGCTTGACAGAAATAAATGCCATTTCAATTGTTAGGACCAGCAACCTGGATAATTTGAGCTCACACTAGATTTCTGAGGAAAAATTATGGACTATCCAATAATACAGAAACCCTTCTGCTCAAAACTACGTCTCAAAATCAGCATGTACTCATTACTTCCTTGATCCTCCTGCCACACAGGGAACCAGAGTCCTATGGAAACATTGCCCAAGCTCTGGTAGCTGAACTCATTTATTAACCAAAGCAGCACATCGCTGGTTTTGACTACTGAACTACAAAGACTTTTATAAAACTAGAGAATATTTTAATATTGTTTCAATCTTATTTTTTTGCTTCAGTGTCAGAAAAAAATTGTCATTCATTTGTTTAGGTTTTCTCATGGATTTTTCTTGTCAAAGGTGAAATTCACAAACCTTACGTGTTTTGGGTTAACTTTTGTGCCTATTTCTCATTTTATAGTAATTATTGAGTAATATCGGCTGTCTGAATAAGATTGATCCGTTCTAGAGGTAAGTCAAGACTTAAGAAATTTATGAATATTTCTCACTCAAACTTGTCATATCATTCTACATGCTGGCAATGCAACTTGGACAATAAAGTGAAAGAAATTGTTGCTTGTTCCTGCAACACATCAGCTCTTATTCTCCGTACCACAGGTGATTTAACATCAACTAATGGTTCTATCAATATTGACACCTATACTGTCATTTTTTAGGCTGTAACTGGATAACAGGGAGAGGATATCATCCAGAAATACCCTGGATGCAAAAATTTGTGACAAATTTGTATTATGAGTGAATGTGGAATATTAGTGTGTGCATATGTACATATTGTGCACACATGCACAATTAAACATGGATACTTCTATAAAAAGGATTTTAACATAATCCTCTTCACATTTATTAAGGTATCAAGGCAGTTGCTATGGTTTGCCCCTTTGCATGACTGTCTTTCTTGAGGAAAAACCACAAAAGGAAGATATTTGAGTCCCAACACTGGCTATTTTTCCCCCACATATATGCTAACTAAAGCAAAGGGTTAGTGAGGCTTTGAGAAATCGTGCCACCTGCACACCTAAACATAATAAAAAGAAGAAGTTGTTATCTTATAGAAACTGCTCTTGAGAAGGCTTTTAACCTCTTAATTACACTCTTGAAAAGACTCCTGCTATTTCAAAGGCTTCAAGAAATAATTCCTATTGTAAATCAGAAACCAATGCACAACAACCTTGTGAACAGAAAATTCCTAGACTATACGAAACAAGAAACTGAATCTGTGCACACCTTTATCTGGCAGGCACAACCCCTTTTAAGCAAACAAAAGAATAATAGTTTTCTTTTCCTCAAAGAGGTCTCTTTTGCTAGTGATCGTTTTTCAGGTGATAGTAGTTATTCTGTACAAACCCCTATCATTCCATCTTGGGTCTGCTAGGCAGCTGTCCAAAGGTTTCTACTGACCATTCCTTTTCTCCCTCTGTTTTAATTCAGTCCTTTAAATAGACTGCACAAATTCCACTTTACTTCTTCAACTTCTTCACCCAAGGAAAAAAATATCTGCAACAAAGCCTGAGTGAGACTGTCATTTTGTTTAGCAACTGTACTGAAAATTCAACAATCTCTTTCAGAGTAACAAAGGAACTCTTGTTGGCTTGGCTTATCATGTTTGGGTCCAGAATGTGTATAGAGTGATGTGATCTCAGCAAGATTTTTTTGTTTGTTTAGCAGAAACAAAACCTAATATAGTCACTAGACCAGCATTTTCTCATGACTTTTTCAAAGATCAAAGGAAAGAACTGTAACCTCAAAAGTATATGGCTGAGATATTTCTGTCTGTGTCTGGTCAATAAAGAAAAAAAGCACTGACCAAATAACAATTATAAGATAATTAATTCTTAGGGCTGTTTCACCTTTAGAAACCTTAACAAATGCTTTGTTTATTAAGGAGGCAAATGTAGTTCAAGACAGGTATAAGAACATGGGAGCTATTACAGTATAATGTGTGTCTGTGTAGTGCTAAGTTATACAAGATGACATGATTTTTTTGCAAATAAACTAATTTCATTAATTTTGATCTTCAGATTTTGGCTGAACAATATGTATATAAAATATATTAACCTTTTGGTGGAACTTCTTTACCTACACAAAAAAAATATAAATAGTTTGTTCAACATAGCACATTTCTCAACCAACACATCTTAACTCTAACCAGATTGGTACAGATGCTCATTCTATCCCTGCCAATGTCAGACTTTGACTTGTGATGTTGGTGATCAGTGCACATTGTAGCAACATTTCTTGTGAAAGCTATTTGAACTTCCAGATTGAATTCTCTATTTGGATCTTGTAACATTTTAGGAAAATAGTTTTATTTGCAAGTAATTCCGTGACAATATAAGGTGGTCAGCTAAAGCATAGAGAAGAGTAATTTGACATTTTCCTCTGAGCAAAAAAATGCTTTTCTGTTTTCAATCATCTAGATATGTCATGCTGCAGATTCAAAATCAGTAGCTTCTTTAGAAAATTTTGTGATTTATTTTTGTATCAGGTGGCAACACAATTTTGTGGATAGTTCAGAAACTGACTCAATTTACTGCATCCTCTGTTTAGATAGCAAAAACATCTTAGTGGTTTCAAAAAATGAAGTGCAAATGCAGCAGAAGAAACTCTTGATGCCCAAGTGCATGAACAGGAACATGGCAGATGAAGCCCAGTGTCAAGAGCGGTCAAGAGGGAAAAGGCAATTCCAACTTTACAGGACAAGTTCTTGAGTAGCTACTAACATGCTAGAAAGAAGTCCTGCAGTTGCAATAAGAATGAAAATAACAGCTTAGCATTCAGTAAAGGTTAAAAAAATTACACAAACCAAAGTTTTAAATTAGTAGGAAAGCAAGCAAAAACTCATCAATTTTTGCCCTCTATAAACCCGTGGTGCCAAGCTCTTTAAACATTCTGTACAGGGCTTATCTCTCCTTCACTCATCTCAGATCAAATACATGAGAACTGAAAAAGAGTTCAGCAACATGACAAGGATGACAGAGGAATGGAAAAGCTTCCACATGACAGACAATCCTAACAGATTGCATCTGAAAAATTGACTAATAGAGATACAAGAGAGGTATATAAATGTGGTGTACATGAATACCAAACTGCTGTTTCCACCTTCTCCAGATGCTGCAGAGAACATCAAATGTAGTGAAAAGTTCCAAGTACATATCAGAAGGTACCTCACCATGCTAGCTCATCAGCAGACATGCAGACACAAAAGTTTCACTGGCTCAAACTACAATTGTACAAACCCATAGAAGAAAACCGTTTATCTATCAAAGCCACAACAGACTCAGTGAGTCCCTGAGTGCAAATCTTTGGCTGCTGGAACAGTTTACCAAAGCAGTATTGTACTCTTTGCTGGACCTTCCTGTTTTCATTTGGCACCTGTTATTGCAGGCTGGATGCTGGGCTAGGTCAGCTTTTAGCTCAACTTGATACAACCATTCTTTTAGGGCAGAAGCACACCAAAATAATTTCATTCATACCACGAAGCAGCCAATGGTCTGCACTTCACTCTTGGTCCAGCACTTCTGGCAGCAGTCCTGTTAAAACTGAAGCTTGTGGACTGAGTCAGCATGGACAGTCAAGAGTATAAATACAGAGGCCTGCCTGAAGCACAGAATATAATTAACTATCCTCTAGTACATTTTGTTTCATGAGTTATTAGTGTTTTCCATAGTGCTTAAAAAAAAATTACACCAAATGAAAAAAAAGAAGGGAGTAATTTGAGATTCCTTCTCTCCCCTGGTAAAGAATACTAACAAGAAGTCATGTTTTTGACAGAAAGCATTGCAAGCCAATGAGTGTCTTCTCAGATGTTGAATCAGTCTATAATGCTGCAAAGAGGCTGTCAGTGTAATGAAATTACTGGATTGAAATCAATTGCTTTTGATGTTTAATTGACAGTACAATTCTCTTGAATAGCAGCTCAAAGAGAATTAAAAGAAAAAGTTGATTCAGCACATTACAAAGCAATATTAACAGATAATTATTGGGTAATTGTATATTACTGCTCATGCAGGGTTGGAAATTGATTACCCAGGGATACTCACAGGGACTGCAGGCTGCGCAGGTTCTGGAGCGCCTCGGTAGGAACCTGCCGTAGCTGGTTATTCTGCAGCATCCTGCATTGGGAGTAGCACAAAAGCCACAATCAACACAGTAAAGAGCATTTCTTTCTACTGCAAATTTCCTTCCAAGCTTACCTTCATTGTACTGGTCTTACTTCAAGATTACAAAGAAAGTTACACAAACAGTTCATTCCCCTGCCCCTGTCAAAGGCCTGCTCTCTTCAAGGCAAACAAATACCTGTAGCATATTAGGTTTGTTAACAGCTAGACATCAGCTCTGAGCACGATTTTCAAAGCAGCTAAGGAAGCTAAAAGAATAAATCTGATTTGCTTTCAGTAGGGCTTGTAACTTCCTAATTGCCTCCAGTGATTCTGAAATTTTCATTCTCATGCACTGATATTGTTCCCCTTCTGAAGTGATTCTATTCTGATAAAGCTGTGGAGGACTGACTCTTGAGATCCTTACTCAGGAAAATGCAACAATGGCAAATCAACTCTTAACTGTGTGAGACATTTATGATTTAGTTTGAATAAAATTTTATCTCTATAATTAAACTGCTAATTTGTTTTCAGTTAAATAAATTTTCCCAAACCAAAGGTTGCTAGCAATGACTTGACAAATATTTTTTCTCAAATATCACATCATTTACCTTGCAAAGACTGAAAAATCACTTTCCACTCCTAAAGAATATTCCTTCTTTTGAATATGGTTTCATTCATACTACCTAACACCCTTGTTTGGACCAACTCCTACATATATAAATATTCTATGTGGATAAGTCCAAAGTAGTACATGCTGCCTTCAAAAGGAGGCATATTCAATGGGACATTGTAAATGAAATAATTTCTGGCAGGCCTAAATCTGCTTGGGCCAATAAGAGCTAGAGCTTGCCAACTTAGAAGTAGGTGGAGCAGGAATCTCTTCATACTTCTTTTCCTGCTAAGTGTTTTTTCAGTAGAGATTTGTACAGTAGCACCAGGCTGGGCTTGACACTGTTTAAGAGGCTGGTGCTCTTGCTAATAATACAGTTTCTGTGAACTTTACATGGGCAAAGATCCCCTCTAGTGTAAACACTGTGAGATGTATCCTGCTAGTAATTTTAGTAACTGTATGTACTGTCTCATTACTCCAAATGACACAATTTTGTAATATTTTTAATAATTTATGTAATAGTCATTACAATGCAAAGAAAAATATATGAAATGTGAACTGTTTTAAATTACATTGTGTTGTATACAATAACGTTTTCCCCCCCATGTCTCTCAAGAAAAGGAAATCCCCAGTTTTTTGTGATGATGAAAAATTCAGCTCAAATCAGGACTTTTGAGATAATTAAAGAAACTATTAACTGAATCAATTTTTACCTTTGATATTGTACAGAGACATCTACAACTTGATGAGCAAGTTGTTTTTAGAAGGCTATTAATGTTTTCCAACTTTTGTTTAGGATACTTTCTATGTGAAAAAACAAAGATTTAATGATGTTCACATGTATCTTCAATTGAATTGTTCAAAATGAGCTGATCAAAATATGTAATTTACTTGATCAAAACTTCACTGTTTAATTAGTTCCCTAGAGCATTTAGGAAATCAGAAATATATCAAACAACACACAGTTTACTTACAGCACTTTAAGACTGAAAAGGCCAGCAAACGCTCCCTTAGGAATGTATGTCAAGCCATTTCCTGCAAGACGTCTGCAAAGTTTGAAAAAGGAAAAGAGTGAATAGCTTTTCTCTTCATGTGGAATTAATTTGGATGCTAAAAAGTGCAACACAGCTATGTTTGAGCAACTGATGCCAGAGGCAGTAGTTTAAGAGCCTAGTTTTTTCATTAATACACTTTAAAAAACCCCCAACAAACCCCTCTCACCCCAAACAACAAAACAAAAACAAAACAAATCCCCAAAAAGACAACAACAAAAAAAGAGAAGTCTGTAACTGCACTGTTGATTCACTGAGAGCTGGACTGCAGCAAAAAAATTCAATTTCATTGCAAATTTATGATTGAATTACTCATATTCTTTTCAGGGCTTAGAACAACCCCAGCAAGTATAATACAGACATAGTGACAACCATTAGCATCATAGGATTTACAGGCATGGACTTTTGGAATTGTGCATGTATGATTTCTGTGAACATTTCACTCATTTGCACAAATATAAAAATATATCCACGTACCAATGATTAGAGTTCATTCTGAAATAACTACATGTAAAACTACTGTACTGGTGGAATAACAGGTTTCTCTGTGAGCACATGTATAATAGGTTGGCAAAAAGTATATTTGTTAAAATTTGTAGGGCTTTTCCCCCCCTATTTCTACTGCATCTTGCTCTCAGATTGCCTGAAGGTATTTTACAGACCTGGGTAAACAGAGCTAGGTTACACCAAATAACTCTGTAAAGCATATTACTGACTGCATCGTTCTGCTGTAAGGTGTCTAAGAAAGAGAATCTATTTGAAATGAAATAATGGCATTTCCATGTCCAGTTCCCCATCAGTGCAACTCAAGAGGATCCTGGAAATTACTCAGAGCCAGGTTGGATGGAGTTTTGAGCAACATGGTATAGTGGAAGGTATCCCTGCCCATGGCAAGGAGTTGAAATTAGATGGTCTTTAAAGCCCCTTCCAACCCAACCCACTCTATGATCTTGCATTCAGCCTTCTGACATCACAACTCAGCCTGAATTTGCTGTGATACCTGTACCCTACCTGGAGATCTCACTGGTGAGGGACAACTTCCTAGTAAAGTTCCTTTGAGTCAGTAGGGCCCCAGTGTACACTCCTGGCTGACAAAACCCATAAACTGATATGATGTAACCCCTTTGCAGAACAAGTTAAGCCAAGTGGAACTGTATGTCCCATCAGCCAAGATACTGCACACCAGGATTGCAGAGCCCAGCTGATGTGATACCAGAGCTGGCATTTGATTCAGCCCCTGGCCCCTCAGTAAAGAGCTCAGGACTAGTTCCAGGAACTTCCTTAGGTACCAAGCTGCAAGAGAGGAACCTACAGTGCTGAAATAGGCACCAGATTTGCTAATACTGTTCATGGAGAAGGCCAAGTACTTTTGACTGGAGTCCCAAAGATCCAGCACTGACTGGCCCTTAAATGTTGTTTTCTTTTGGGATTGAGTTTTCCTGGAGCTAACCACAGGGTCCTGTGCACGCGTTGTTTTTAGCCACTGCTTTCATACAGAAAATAAAAAGATACATTTGGCTACATGTTGAAAAATAAAAAGAAAGAAAAAAAAAAAAGAAAGGAAAAGAAAAATAAAAGATCTAGATCCTAGCTCCAGAGATTTTTCAGGAATTTTCAGTCAGTGGAAGAGGTTCTTTCCTGTACAGACATCCCTGCTGAACTACGTAACCTGCAATGCTGAGCTAGCTCTCTCTGTTACACAAAGGTGATTGTGCTCTGCAATGACAATCAGCATCAGGCAGAGCTGCTGGGCTTGTCTCTCACTGCAGACTGTAGGGGAGTCTGATCTCCACGCATCTGAGAACTGGGCACATGCAGCTGAATTCCTGCAGGCAGATGTGTAAAGCAATCTGGTTTGCTCTTGCTCCAAGATGAGGCACTTACAGGTTCGGAAGTGAGGGCCTTTTTTCAGATGTGTGAGGGCCCTCTGCAAGCTTCAGCTTTCATTCTCAACACAAATGGCAATGACTTTTGGGTTGTTCTTGGATCAAGCAGGCATGCATTAGGTTAGGAACAACAGATTGTGCTCCTGGAAGTAAATGCCTTTTGTGGATCACTAACCAGTAGAGGCTGAGACCTGTCTAATTCTGATTTCAGTTCTTGTGATATGATTGTTTAAAAGAAAACCTAAAGAGTACTTCATCCCTACAGCACCTTTTTGCTCTGCCATTTTGACAACTTGATTGGACACAATTCTGGACTTGAGCTCAGCATGAGCCAGAAAGTTACGGGTTTCCAAAACCTTATTGGAAAAAAACGAAGGTGCAGGTATTGAGATTTTCACTTGGATTACTGTTGTGAGTGTCATATGGAAAACTTGGTAAAGAGCAGAGAACTAAACCCACCTGTCTGAAGACTCAAGAGCATGCTCTTTCAGGCCTCCACCCCTTCTTCACTCACAATTGAGGCAAAGCAAACTGCCCAATGTACTACATCCTAATACCCCCTGTTTGGACTTAATACTCTCTACAAAGAGGGCTAGCTGAGAAAATCAGACCTATTTAAGAGCTCCTGGAGGAGGGCTGTGCCAATTACCAGGCATGCATCACCTGAACTGTAAATGCAGGACTGTGGCAATGACACTGTGCAGCTTTAAATTTTCATTTCAATGGCTAAATACTTGTTTTTCCCAGCTTTGGAGCATCTTAGTGGCTCTCCACAGCAAGCCTTAATGTTCGGTGTTTTTTGAAAATGTACAGCTATGCTCCTGAGCTGTTCTGAGTGGTAGTTACCCAAACTGTTAAACCAAAATGTAATTTTTGATACTTGGGGTTTTTTCCAGACTCCAACCCTTTTAAAAATTTTTGCTTCTTTTCCTTTTAGATCACTACTTAATTATTCAAAATGTCTTACAAACAATTTAGATAGATGTAGAAAAAACATGTTAAACTCTTTGGTAGGCACAACTTCCGTATTTACTCCTTGTGAGTATTTTTCAACCTCAGGTCGTTCTTGAAGTTCTGCTTAGAATATTTTTCAATTTGGAAAGAGCTCTCACTAATTTTACAGACATTAATTAGTGCTATCTTATATGATATTCCTCTGCTGATGCAGCAGCAGATGATGCTCTTCATGTACAACCCCACGTACTTCAGCACAGGGTTACATCAAGTATATCACAAATGCCATGTATAGATATGTATGTTGTTGCAGTTGTCTCACCAAACAGCCTGACAGCATCAGGAAAGGCAGACATCTGGCAACAATTACTTTTGATGTAACAATGTTGTCTGGACTCATTTACCATGCTAAACCCTTTTCCATTATGCACTTTTCATGATTGTCTCTG
Organism: Melozone crissalis; assembly: GCF_028551555.1. Taxonomy (NCBI): domain Eukaryota; kingdom Metazoa; phylum Chordata; class Aves; order Passeriformes; family Passerellidae; genus Melozone; species Melozone crissalis. Next base: position 27,667,970 of record NW_026535782.1, on the reverse strand, counting down.
GAACAAGTTCAGCAAAAGCACCTATCTGTCCCCAAGACACACTGTGAAACCACTTCTGGCACAATAGTAGCATCTTCCCGGCCCATTAGAATTCCCCATCACTGCAGTATTTGGTAAAAATCAGCAAAAATTATTCATTTGGATGGTTGTCTAATTCTTTTAGTATTCTTGGATAAAAGTTAGCATATCAGTCGTTTATGGCATGCCTCAAAGCTCAGGAAATTTGGTTTATTTGTTCCTGATAATTTTTAATGTCTTCCTTTTAGCATTTTCTTACTATTACTGTGTTTCTACTCTCAGCCTTGGAATAAGGGAAAATTCATCCTATTGTTGACACTACAGTATGTATCAAGTGTCTACACTCTTCTCTACTTCAGCTATTTTGTTTTCTATTACCTAAATTACCTCAGGGAAGCTGCTCAGTATTTTAATGAATTTTGGATGTACTTCAGATAGTAATTTTAGTCTGAATGGGTAAGCATAATTTTCCCTGAATGAATGAAAATGGACACAGTACATGTTTCTATAGCTGAGTATTTAGTTAATAACTTCTGAGCACGGGAATGAAATCAGTTGTTTTTAGAACTTACATAACCAAATGGTTTACTCTTTTTGTTTGAACAATTTTGAACATCCATTTTAAAAAGTTCTTTTATTTTAAGCACATCTGACATTAGTTTAAAAATCTCTCATATTAGAGATATCTCATTAAGTACATTTAGGCTTAAATATATCACATCTCTTTAATGAAAAAGTAATCCAAAAGGATCCTATTTTTTGCCTTATGTTGTTTCAGATTTAGATTTTGCTTGCACTGCTTTGAGTAATCTTGCAAACTAATGGAGGCTGGAAAGGTTTGCAGAGAAGAGCCGCCACATATTTCCTTCAGTACCTGTTACTTGCTACACTTGGAGTCAGAATACTTTTGGCTTAGGCATAGTTTTTATACTACTGCAAGTTTCTTTCTAAAAGATGTAAAATAAGTGAGCTGTGATACCTGTACCCTGACAGGTACACAGAAAAGCAAGTGACCTCCATACTTTTAAATGACAGTAGTTTATAAAATATCTTCAGTGCCACAGAGCTGCCACTGGCAATCAGTGCTCACTGTTGGAATAGTTGTAGTGTTGGAGGTCATGTTCATGGCCTATGGGCTGATCTAAGAAAAGATGTGTCTGGCTCTCCTTTGAGTGCTCCCCATCTGTTGACCCCTTTGACATATTCTGACCTCTTCTGCAGTGTCATAGTTCTGAGAAATGGTGGTCATCCAGTCAAAAGAATATTCCCAGACAGGAGAACTAAAGCTCCAAAAATTATCAGAAACTTTGTTCTCATTTTCCTTTGATTGTCTGAAAAGAAAAAACTTCATTCATCAGAAGGAAGCAAATAAATATGAGTTATGACTGAGAACAGTCAACTTTACATTTCTAGTACAATAATTTTTCTTTGCCAGCTCTAAACAGCTTTTTGTGTGGATGTTTTCTGTACCAGGACAAACTTTACCTGGTACCAAGCATCTCCTCTATAACTGCTGGGATGAAGGTGAACTTGAAACACTACAAAATCTTCTCTACAGATAAAAAACTGTGGAATTTAATAAAGACAACACATTTCCACTAACTGTAGGAAGAACCTGTGGGAAATCTAACCCATCTACTTCTCAGTCTGCAGAAGACATTGACAGTACAATATTGGTAGTGGCTGCTTTCCTTCTCTGCTTAAGATCTAGTCCAGCAAATGCTGATCAGGCATCTGTGGAGTGTATTTCCAAATCTAGTAGTATCAAAACTAAAGAAAAGACATGAAAGGGAGGCAACTGTCTCCTTGGGAAAAAGCATATATTAACATTGATCAATATTCATGTGTTCTAAGAGGATTAGCACAATGGAGTTTTCTGGGACAAGTTACTTATCAAATATTGCAAGGTGTTGAAACAGGAGAATAGATGACACTGGATCTCAGTGTCACTCAACATGTAATGGTAATAAAAAATCTAAAAGGAGTCAAGATTCACTATTGCAAAGTGAAACTGTTGTATTTCAGAACAGATACAATTACGTAGAAATTAATCACACTCAAATTTCTGATAAATATATTTGACTCATAGTATTTGTCAGTAAACTATGATATGAATACCAGACTGACTCATGCCAGTGCATGCCCTTTAATACAGATTAGATTATATGTCATTGCATCACTTGTGTTGCATTATATTTAATCAGTTCCCATGTAGTGCAATATCTTATACAGAATGGAATGGTGAGTGCAATCTGAAATCTTCAACTGTGCGAAGATACAGAGGCATTTCTACAAGAATAATTCTGTGAACTAAAATCCTTTCTGTATGTCTCTGACTCTGCATTTTACTTCTGTTCACTAATTGGTTTGTTGATTTTATTTAAGGAATAAGAGCAAAGACTGCACATGCTAAGACAATGTTATCATGGATAGGTCTACATCCACATATGCATTTCTGTACCTATATCTATATGACTAGGTTAATATCAACAGAGTCACAATCCAGTCAGCTTTATGTGTTTTTTTGGAAAACAGATGTTCCACTCATCGCTTACTCCATTATATGCTCCAGCTAACAACCTCTCCAGACAGAAAATTGAAAAGAAATTACATAGAAGAATCTTCTTTTTGTGAATATAAATTGAAAATTCAGAAGGCCTGAGGCAGTGAAAAAACCCCAAAAGATGGGCCTGTTCTGCTGTATGTGGTACCTTCCTGAATTTGGTGCTAAAACACTAGTATGTAGAAAATTCCATTAAAATTAATGTAATCATGGACTGTGTCTTTTATACCTTGTGTACAGATAAGAAACTCTCTTTTGTAATTTGAAACTTCTTTCTTAAAAGCCTGCTCTGCCTCCTCCAACTGCCATAATTGTTCTGAATACCTGATAAAGATCCATGGTGAAATATCAGTCTCATTGAAGTCAGGGGAAAAATTTGTGCTGACACAAGTAGAAGTGGGGCTCTCATTTGCATCCTGTCACAGTATCATATTTGCCAGTAATTTACTTCTCTCTGAGGAGCTGCACCAATAACACTTCTATTAATCCTTAACCTACAACCCAATTTCTAATGGAGGAAATGGCTACTTGGGGAGGAACAACATGGAAGTATAACAAGAAAATATAAATTTTGAAATATTTTTCTAGAACAACTTGTTCCAGTATAAAAAATTGCCTTTATTCAAGGAAGAATTTACCAATTTTGAATCTTGCCTCAATTTTGTTTCCTGTCGAATTTTGTTAGAGGTACACAAGCACATGACTACACATACATTTACTCCACTTATATAAATATGTAGCCAATATGTAATTTATATATTTTTATTTCTAATTTTCTTCAGCTTACATATACGTCGATAAATAGGTAACGTGAAACGTTCCTGCTGCTTACATCAAAAAAGCTTTGGCAATATGGATATTCATATAGCACTTAACCAAAGTCAACTAAAACGTTAAGAGTTTGATTTGAAATGTATTAATGATTATTCTCAGGCCAATGCAATAGAAATGTATTAATTAATAAATGATTATTTGCAGTGTTACTAATTCACAGATGATATCAGCACCTATTTCAAAATGTTTTTTAAGAGTTACTTTGCTAGCCTAGGAATTTAAATGTTAGTGTGTATTTTAATTATCTTTTTATATTTCTATCTGTCATGTTAATTAAAACTATAAAATTAGAGTAATATAAAAAGAAATGTGAGTCAAATGATCTATTAAAAATTGAATGGTCAGAGAGATCAAAGAAGAAAATGTAAAAATATTCTCCTTTCTTTAAAGAAGGGGAGAAGGGTGTGCAAGTCATAATTGTGCTGCATGTTACGTTTATTGCTACTTAGAATTTAGTTGGAAATTCAAATACAACACAGTCTGCTTTTGCTTTAGGGCCTAATTGCCTTTTAAAATGCATGTGCCAAATTCTCATAGGGTGTAAACTGGAATAACTCCAACAGACCTAAAGCAGTTGGAATGAAATCAGTGTGTATTTGATCTTGAACTGGCTTTGATGAAACAGATCATAGATTTTTGTCAGTTAAGAATATGGTTCAAAACATACGGTTTCTTTCTCCACTTAAAAAAGGCACAGACTCTTTCTGCATCTGGCATGGTTGTGATCCAATCACTGCTAAAGAAAACTGATCTGTCTCTTTGTGAAGCTGTCCCCAGCCAGCACTGACAGCAGCAGCTCCTTCTGCTGAGCAGGTATCCAAGTACCTGCCTTCCAACCACAGCAAGGACAACTGTCAGGAGGGACTCCAGCACGGCCAGGACATCCCACACTGCTCCCAGCTGTGGATCTCATGGATACAATCATTAAGAGGCAGTACCTCTATGGTTGAAGAATGTTGTAATCAAATCACAACCCTCAGAATGATCTTAAAATTTCTTTCTCAGTATTTAAATGCTACAGCAAGATGGACCAATAAATGGTGGATCATATACAAAATACTTCCTAGGCTGGGTCTCCCAAGTGTCATTTACACTTCTGATGCTGGTTTTGGTTTTATCCCAGTAGTGTCAGTATCATCAGAAAAGGCAGGAAATAATAATCATTAATAGCAGGAACTGGCTGAAGTGTACTGCAGCACCCTGCAGTATGATCAAACTGAAAATAATGAAAAATGTATCAGCTGTTTAGTCATTTCAGTGTGATAGGCAAAGAACACAAATTGTGTAGATCCAGGTTTTGAGATTGCTGCTGTTTTCTGAGTGGTTCAATGAGGCAACAGCAATTAATTACTGGAGGAATTCCGTCTACTTCTCTTTGAAAATTCAAATAAACAACTTAGAGGGAAGAATTTGGTTCTACTGTGCTCGAGAACCTATTAGATATAAATGTGATGTGGTCTGAATTCCTTACCCATCATCCTAAGCAAGTGAAAAAAATTGACAAATGTAGGTACCAAAAGTTCTCACTGCACTGAAATTAAGCAGTCTACAAACAGGCTGAACTTCCACTGACAAAAAGAAGGAAATTATTTCTGCATACTTGCTACGGCAGCACAAACAGCATGTGTAAGACTTAAATTAAAATCCTGCCTCAGGATCTACAGATATATAGCACGCTTCACCCTAGTTTAATTAAGTGTAATGTCACTATCTGTATTGATCACAAAACACAATAAGCACTTCCAATGACTCTTTTTGATGTTCTAAACTAGTTCCTAATGAATATTGCTGGATAATAAATTACAAGTACCAGAAAGCACTTATAAGCGACAAGCCAAAACCAAACTTCAACAGACACTCAATAAGGGTAATGCAGCAGCACTGACAAGGTTTCTTGGATTTCAACCTAGAACATTTATTGCTTCTGCTTGCAAGCATATCTGAATGGTTTTGGTTTTCTTTTATCTTTTCCCTATCCCACCATCTCCCCTTCTTCCCCTTTACCCCACAGATGCAGAGCAGTTTCAGTGTCAAGGTTGCTCTGTGCAATTTGCATTAACATTTCCAGAATAATTATCTGTCAGCACAAGCTATACAATAAGCAATGCAAGCAGCTCTGATTTAGTAAGGCATTTGCTCTGTTCTTTTTCTCTCTCCCTCTTTTTTTTTTTCCCTATTCATCATCTTGTTATTCTTGATAAGATGGCAAAAAGGGCAGTTTGGAGGATGTCAGGCTGACACATCCACATGGGCGAGTTCTTTGCTGCTACTTGCTTTGGTGGCATCAAAGGGATGGCATCAAAGGCAGTGAGAGCTCCAGAACACCAGGGCCCTTTCTTTGTGGATGTAAAGGTTACAAGTTGTTAGCTCATACAGTAGGAATCCTCTGTGCTTGGGTTTGTTCTTTTTTAGTAAACCTAAACTGTGCATGCAAAAACTAGGGGAGAAAACTTGTAATTCTTTCCAACTGATTAACTAGGCAAACATCTCCTTACTGTTTTTACCAACTTATTTCAAGACAACTGGTGCACTTCCCTCTGTCAGGACTTTGGGTGCAGCTCTATATTAAAGCAATGTTGGGAAACCACAGTCCTCAGGTATGAGCAAAATCTGTCTTGCAGCAACAGAATTTACAGTGTGCCATGGGCCATTTGCTGGGCTGGTGACAGATATTTCTCACTGACAAACACCATGTATTGAACACAGTGACACAGTCTGATCTGCATGATGCACACATGAAGTGAAGAAACCAAATTTGCAATTTATGTGAAGAAGCTGAATTCACAACTTAGGTGTTAGATTGCGAATGGCTCTGAAATTATCTGGGGGATCACAAGTCATTTAGCAGTAACAGTTTTTGAAACTTTAGCTGATGGAGGTGACACAAACCAATTTCCACCAGGACCAGCTCTGCTAAACCCTGCTGTGCAAAAACTGTAAAACTGTTTTTATTGAAGTGACATTGGAATGTGTGGATAGTTTGAGACCACTAGATGATACTCTCTTTTTATTTTAGCTCTGCATGCCTGTTGCCAGAATTTTTACTCTTGCCTTAGGGGTTTTTAAATGTATGCAGATTAACCTTTAGGAAATATTTTAGCATTTAATGTTAATGTTCCAAGATTGTTGAAGTAAATTACATGATTCTCCCACTTTCTGAAAAGAGTTTTGGACTACGGCTGCAGCACTTTCATCATGTTTTCTACCAGCTCATGTTATAGTTTAAAGAACAGAATCTGTTTTCAATGCTAGTCCTAATATGCCTACACCAGTACAAAACGAAAGACTGTTTAGGACTCCAAGAGCAAATGCTTTCAGTCTTCAAAAATGTACATGAGATCTCAGTCCCACGACTCAGAGTCAGTGAGGAAAAGAACACCTAGTTCCCATTAACCCTTTGAAAACCTCTTTGCAGCAAGAAAGAGCGAATGGAGGGAGAAGTGAAAAAAAAAAACAAAAACCAACCAGCTCATAACAGATCATGCCTGGTAATTTAGGACTTTTTCACAAATACAGTGGCTTCTTGACAACTTTTGGAGTGTAAAGGGATTTCAACACAAATCATGGTAAGATTCACATAATACATCTCTTATGTACTGTATTTGCAGTTTTGTACTTCTGTATTAGAGTAAATTGTGTTTTAAAGGCACTTTTGCCTGAGAGATCACTATTATAGTGCCAAGATCAATCTAAAAACTTTGTAGATATATTTATTTGTTTTCAAGATTATTTTAAAATAACCATATGTGTCAGAAAACATTCTTGCAGTGCAGGTAGATTGCAGATTATTTGGGGTGACTTCATTACTTGATTTTGTAGAAAAGAGGTTATTTGGGACTGTACTGCTCTGTAGTAAAATAATTGTAATACAACAGCCTTTTGTTGCTCTTTTACTAAAACACCCAATTGAAGTTGCTGAAAAATAGCAATTTACTAAATATCACTTGAAGGTTTGCTTATCTGTGGAATGTTCCTGGGTTTAAAATTAAAATTAAAGCTTTATATATGTGCGCGTGTGGGTGTCTGTGCATATATTTATGCATATTTATTTATATGTGGATATATATCTAGTTGAAGAGATTTTGTAGGTAGGTCTGATTCAAATAGTTTTAAATCATTATTGGCTTTCTTCCTCATGTTTCATTGAGACATTAATTTCTAAAATAAAATAGTTTCAGGCACTGCTTTGAAGTGCAAGTAATCACAAAATACTAGGTCTCCAGTCAGATGTAGTTGCCTCTAAAACTGTTGAGTCCCACCCTTTAGATTTTTTTAAAAAATCTTTTTTCCATTCATTACTCTAATTCACCACTCTATTAGAACAGGCATTCTATGCATCCTGTATAATGACATATGTCTAGAAATAATCCACATGAGAGTGAGTCTTGGATTCGGTCAGACTGATAAATATCTGCAGTTATTTTGAATTTATAATGAAGAATTTGACTTAATAGTGTTGTACAAGTTCATGCAGAGCAACTTGCTGATAATCAAGCAGCTGAAACATACTTCTTTCTTGGTGGGAGTTCTGTCATATATGCTTTAAGAGAAAATTAAATCTGAAAGGCCCATCATTTTCACAAATAGAAGATTTGCTCAGAATTCATTATTTTGAGAGTTAGAAAGTCTCAAGTACTTCAATGTTTTCCAAAATTTTTGGAGGAACATGCACCCAAAAACACTTTCAATATGTTTTACTTTAGTGATCATAGTCTTTGATTAAGAATAAGTACCAGTCATGATCATCAGGTTTGCAAGAATGCTGCATGGAGAGGTGTCTAACCTTGGCTGTAAAAGTGGACCAGACTTAGCCTGGAAGGTCAGAACTGGCTAAACAGATCTGTCTTATATGCCACTGTTTTGGAATCAAAACAATTAGTTTAACTGCTTTAACAAAACCTCAGTTCTTTCAGGATAATCACTTAATAGTATTGCTAAACCAGGCAGTAAGGATGCAACATCTAAGCTAAAATTCAGCGTTCAGTCACGAGCTTTTATCAGATATTTGAACCAGATCTCTAATAAAGGGATTAATGAGACCTTTTTCAGTACCAGAAAAACCCTAAAATCTGCATTTCAAGCACCTGCTGTTGTGTACTTCAAAGAACAGATGAACATTTCTAAGATGGATTTTAATTTTATGAAACATTGCTTTAGTAAAGATCATATAAAATCTTACTTCAACAATGTCTGAATTGTGGGCTAAGTTTTTTTTTCAAGAGTACCTTTTAACTGAGCCACACAAACAAAGCACAGATTTCTCAGGTAAACTGGAAAAAAATCACATGGATGAGAAAAAAAAATTCCTATGTATAATCACTGCTCAAAAATTAATATAGGGGAGCATGAGAACTACAATGGCTGTTCTCCCTCACTTCAAAACTGAATAAAATCAAAAATTCCTTTTCTATTGTCTATACATTTTTCTATATAATACTAGGCTGAATTGCCTTGCATGCCTCTGAACACCAAACAATCTCTCAGCACAATGAGAAGTTGCCTCACATCAGTTGCCTTCCATCTTCCAAGGCTTCTGTTTTTTAAGCTTATTTTAAAAGTGAATACAAACTAGAAGGAATTAATGAAACAGCACTAAACTAATGAGAAATAGAAGTGATTGTCTGGTGCGAAACAAATGGAAGAGTTGAATATGTATATGCAGAACAAAACATAGTAAAAATATAAATACCTTGCTGGTATTACCAGCAGGTGAAAGACTGGAATTACTTAATTTGGAGCAGAGGCTTGTAAGAATAAAGGTTTAATATTTCCAGTGAAAAAGGTAGGCCCAGCATGAGGAGAAGGCAAGAACACTTTCAAAGGTCTTGATTAGGAAGCTGATATACACCACACAACAATTCCCCAGGCAGTGACTTAACTCTTACAATTTGGGCCATTTACCTGCCCAGGGAGGTGGACTCATCATCTCTGGAGGTGTTTAAAAATAATAATGCATGTGGCACTCACTGCCATGGTTTAATTGATAAGGCGGTGTTAGGTCATAGGTTGGACTTGATGATCTCAAAAGTCTTTTCCAACCCCGCTGATTCTGTGATTCTGTGATCTAACCGTAAAATAAAATAGTGAAGGTAACCAGGATGTATTAGAATTTCCTTCCAGGAAAAGCCCAAACTTTCATTTAATTTCTTTCCTTTAATGGCCAGAAAGCAATTGGGTTGGCTGGTTTTAGTAGGGTTATTACAACTGACAGGAGATTGGACAAGCAAACAAGAACATGATGAAGAACTCCACAAGCAGGGGCTTTGAGGCATGATTCACCCCATATGCAACTAATATTGTTAACACTTGGTATGTGACATCCCTCTCTGTTGTATTCCTGTTTGTTACATTATTTGAAAGTTGCACTAATGGCAATACAGATATTGATAACCAAAGAAAAGGAGTAAGTAAAGGAAGAGAGACAGAATAAAATGAAATAAAGCTTTCCATATAGAAGTACTGAGAGTAATAGAAATAAGACAGGAAAGGAAAACCTGCTTGCAAATAGGGTATTGTTTGAAGTTAGCATACAAAATGGTTTCAATTTTTTTGTTTGGTTTGGTCAGTTGTTGCTTTTTTTGGGTTTTTTTGGTTTTTTTTGGTAGATTCTGACTGGAAAGACCAAGTGGCAAAATTCAATTGAGAGTAAGCTAGGACACTGAAAATTGTCAGTGCAATACCCACCTAAATTGCAGTGCAATACCCACCTAAATTGTACACATTTCATAGCTTAAAACAGATAACATCTTTGCAAGAAGGGTAGCACCATGACTTTGCAACATCTTATATGGATTTAATGGCATGTTAGCAGCTAAGTGCGCTAAAAAAAAAGGTTTTCAGTTCTAAAAACTTAAAAGCCACATTCAATAAAAGGCTTTTAATCAATATTTAGAGGTACTCAGGCAAATACAGGTGCCAGCTTTTTTTCACAAGATCTATGGTGCATCGTTTATGGAGTCTCCATCACTCCTCAGAAACCTAAATTTTCTTTTAAGCTCCGGCCATTATAACTAGAGTCACTGCCAAATCCAGGTCTCATGAATGCACAATACTTTTCACTTTTGGTTAGTCACAATCACTTCAAGCCAACATTCCTCTTTTGATGTTGTGCTTGATCAGCTAGTTTTCCCAATGCACTTTTTTCCCCACGGTGAATGTAGTAGATAGCGTAACTAAGCTCTTTGCAGGATTCTGTACTCCACAGTCAGCCTTCAGGGATGCTAAGTTTAAGAGTAAGGAAACAGTAATTAAAAGTGATTAGGACAAGAAGCCTCCATACTATGAAATGTGGACTCAATTGTCCTTGACACCAGCAGAACAAGGCAGCAGGTTTTGGTTTTGATTACAGCTTTACTTGGGATTTTAATAAACATGAGCCAGTATTCAAACTTTTAATATCCTGCTGCTTAACTGTTTCCAAAAAGCAATCCAGCTCTTTTAAACAGTCCTTGTTTAAAAATTTTAATTTGTTTGGCTATGTCTCTGCTTAGAGAAGTGTAGCCTCATGGTAACTCTTTTATAAGTTCATTTCCAGAATCACAGCAATTGTTTTTTTTTCAACTAAGTGTTTCCGCATGTGCCAAAAGTGTCAGGCTGACAGCTTTCCTGCACCGTTTTATCTGGTTCCCACAGTAAGCAGGAGAGACAAACACAGGAATGTGTCTAGCGCTGACTAGGCCCATCAAGGATACAATGATACTCACAGCTCTTCCAGGAAGCGCAGATTGTGCACAGGGTTTGAGGGCAGCTTAGTAATGTTGTTCATACTGAGATCACTGTAGGGGAAAACAGACAGAGACTTAATATGGCAAGCCACAACTGTGGCATCCAGCTGTTCATTCCACACATTTTTAAGTACTGCATTAATAAAAATTAGTTCCTCTGCCAGAATTGATGAATCATTATCTACTTAACACATTAAACACTCCTTTTTCATATGTCAGACCAATACAGGCTGTAGCATGTTCCTCATTTCCAGAGATTTTGGAATGTTTTATCACGGTCTATAAATCAGCTAGAACACTACACAACACTTTCAGTTGACATAATTTTAATAAACTACTGTACTATATTAAAATGTACTTGGAGTGGTAAGGGAAAATTACTATGCTTTTTGTTGTTGTAGCACTGTAGTATACTTGGTTTACTACAGTAGACAGACAAAAGCAAATATATACAAAGGAACTGCATCATCCTTAAAATTTCATGAATATGGAAACGCTTTGCTTTTGCCATACAGCCTGTTGCATGGTCATACTGATCTGCCTTGCCTCACACAGGCACATCAAGTGTCCCCAAAACCCAACTTGACTTACAGAAATGACATATTTCCAAATAATAAACATTCCCTTTTTGAGTGCTCTTTTGTTACAGGTACTCAAATTGCATTAAATAAGTGAAACGAACCATAAAACAAGGGTGTAATGTGATCCTGCTCTGTAACACACTTCCTGGTGGGGTTCCATGGTAGTTCCTGGTACAGGAAACTACCAGCAATATCAGCTCTGTCAGAGCTCATTCAAGCTATGTTTTAGACTAAATTTCATATAATACCCTTTTATTCTTATCTTGCCTATCCATTGTTTTCCACTGTCTTCCCCATGCCCTACAGTATCATTATAATTGCTTTTCACTGAGCACCAGGACTGTAAACAAATTGCATAATAAAATTCTGTGTGGACAATACAACTTCCACAACTGTATCAAAATTTCTGTAGATTCTTAAAACAAAATTAGGAGACCTGCATATTTTATGCAAGCATTATACAGTAATTTAAAACTCCCCACTATTTAAACATATCTACACATTTTTAGCAGTGCTTATAGTTTCCAGCTACTTTGGGTACTATTTAGATAACTTTATTTCTTCCAGCTGTTGAGAGCTTACAAGGTAAATAAGTTATCTGTACTTTGGTGGGTAGGCATCCTATTCCTACTCCATCTAGTTCTTATTACTCACAGTCTGTTTCACATTACAGAATATATGCTTTTAGTCAGCATAGTTAATTTAGATGTTTGATCTTTTGGTGAATTTTAAAACGCATAATTTAAAAACATACTTCACATAGAGATTTTAAAATAAAGGAAATGTGTTAATACTTTACAACAATTATCAAATCAATGTTGAGTAAGGTTTCTGCATTCACTTCAAAAATCAAAGTATAATTTGAGAAACGTGTACTTATTAAATTCATTTTTTATTGTAACACTTTATCACCTAATTCTTTCGTACTGTGTAGCAGGTTATTGCCCTTTCACTTTGATAAAGGCTCAAAGGATTTATTCTGGCAAAGGAACAAAAACATGGATTTATTTGGCAAAAGAAAAACTCATCCAGGTAGTGAATTACATACTACTGAATATTAAGATAAACCCAATATTTTAACAAGATCATTTTGATTATGATATTTTCAACACATGTCTTAATGGGTTTTTGAAAATATGCCAAATCACATTTTAGACTTAAAAAGCCAGCCCTGGTGGAAGATGGGAATGATTCGTCTTCAGACACACATGTATTTAGGGCATTCTACAAACCCAGCATTAACCAGTGCTCTGGCTGATGAGACAAACCTGAAGCCTGCTTTTCTAGCATATTAACTTCTGTTACTAGCAGGCAGTACTTGTCTGCTTGTATCACCCACAGGACCCCCTGATGAACCAGTCAGAAGCAGCCTGCCCAGACCCTAATATCTTAAGAGGATTAGAACAAGAGATGGTGGCTTTCATTATGTGCTTTGATGACCAAAGAGAAAAGCAACAATAAGTGCATTTTCCTTAATAACATCTTTAGACCCCAGAGTGGATTTGCCAACAGTGAACTGCTAGGTCCTATTCTCCTTTTCGAACTCCACTCATGTGGTAAAGGATGTGTACCACATCATATGATGGAGGAGAACCTCTCCTTTTTCCCAGTGTACGCTGCAGCAATTTCTAACTCTTTTTAAACCTACCAGTTAAATAATTTCCTTCTGTTAGATTGGTTAATTTTTTGCCCCACATGATTCTTTTCTTGGAACATAGCATACAAAGGTGTTTTTGTGCAACTGAACTGCTAAACATTACCTATGCATATTTCACAGAATCATGGAATTGTTTGGGTTGGAAAAGACCCTTCAGGTCATCCAGTCCAATCTTCAACCCAGCACTGCCATGTGTTTATTACTAAACCATGTCCCTAAGTGCCCCGTCTACGTATCTCTTAAATATTTTAAGGGATGGGGGAGGTAACAGGAATTATTTCCCAAGCTAACTCAATAACCTCTTTTTAAAGTAGTTTTTAAGATACCAGCAACTAATACACAGGGCATTACAGTTTGTGTTGGCAATGTGCTATTCTTGTAGCTGTAATGGTTTAAGAATATAAGGCAGACTATGGTAGTGAGAGGTAATATATTTGATGAGGCTAGCTGACACAGTTGGAAAAACTGAGAAACTTTCAGGCACAGGAATCAAAGTTCTCTACTTCCAGCTGTACCAGTTAGCTAAATAGGTGACATTATTTCTCCCAAAAAACCCACACATCCCTTACTCTGGCAAAGGAGTAGTTCATCTGTGCTCACAGTTTTTAGATTCAGAATATTCTTTTGTTTCAGAATTACCATGAATGCATTTAATCACATTTTTGTTCACTGGAATGAGTGAGAGAAGAGAGAGAAGTGCCATGGCACAAAGTTATTTCTGGGGGGATGCACAGAGAGGTGAGATAAACAAGAGGTAATGCAATGCAATCAGTCACTAGGTCTTGTGTGAACAATGCTGTAAAATTTGGGCTTCTGAACAGAAATTCCCCACAGTGCTCTAGAGACAAATAAAGGAGGTTCTCAGAATTTTGGTTCGCTAGCATTTTACACCTGCCAAGAAGACATGGTTAGGATGAGATTTACAGCCATTAGCTAGATCAAGCACAGCTAACAGCCAGAAACAGCTAGGTGGTAAACTCTAGGGTTACATATCATCACTGTGAAAACCAATAACAATTGCAGAGAATATGTCTTATGTCCTGCACAGTGATGGTTTCTTTCCTTCAAATGGGTTTTCTGATTTCTCCTTTCAGTGCTGGCCTGTAAAAACTAGCAATTTGCTCTCTCTAGGAAAGAGAAGGGCATGAAAGCTGGCTTGCACATCAGCATTTGCAACGTAGTGCTTAAAAATATTAAAATCAAGGTATTGGAACTTCAACTATCCTCAGTGGAATGGTTCTGATTTTCTATCAAATCTTGGTAGTCTCTTACAAACTACAGTGATGAAAAACTTAGAAGTATTTGAATACGCAAAGCCTTTAAATAACAGTGTAACAGAACTACACCCATCTTCCAGCATCACAGCACATACAAATTCCACTGATGACAGCAGGAGCAAAATGGTAAGAAGATATCATAAATTTACAAGTACTCTGAATAGAGACAGCCATAGCCCCACCTTGGTGAAAACCACCATGAGCTGCCATATCATACTGAAAAGGTAATATGCTATTTTGAACAGTGAGATGAATGCGTTGTCCCTTCTCTCATCAGCATTCCTGCAGCCTGATTCCAGCTGCTGACTATAAAGGCAACACACCTTCAAATGAAACTTTCATCTTTTCAAAAGATAAGGAGATTTGCTTTAGTGACTGCTTTGGCAACATGGCTCACTACAATGATATCTTATTTATACTCTGTACCAATCAATCACCATGCAGTGTCTCTGGTGACTTGTTAAAGGAATCCTAGCTCTGATTAAATCTTTGAAGACCAGAAAATATTGAAAACTGCACCATGCATCTACCTGTTTTTTTTTCTGGGTGAGTGGATGAGTAAATGAGCATTTGCAAAACAGCATCCAAGAAGGCAAATATGGCAGGTCTTTGTTTCCCCCAGTTTTATTGTCCATGAACAAACACACTGAAAAAACATCCAGTTACCATCTTAAAAGTGAGTAGTTCACAATGAATTCCAGAAAGCCAGTAAAACAAGTTAAGTGAAATTAGTTCTTAACATATAATAGATGAGACTGCAGGCCACATTACTAAGCTTTTATTAACTGTTATTACAAGAGATGTTTCAGTGACCATTAATCATAGAAGATTGGTTTTTCACATTATATTTATGTCTTTTAAAGGAGAACAAAAGTATGCCTAGGGATACATGCTAAACTTCTACTAAGCTAAATGTCTATTATACTGAATGGTACTAACTTGTCTATCCATTCCAGATCTAAAACAAAAATCCAATATTAAAGATAATTAGTTTTATAGCCAAATTATATAAAGAGTTGCAACCTGTTTGATTAAAAAAATATCAAGACTTATTATTGATTTTGATTCTTCTAAGCTTGCCTCATCCAACATGTATTAACAATTCCTTTTATGGAAGCCTTTGAATGATAAAGCACTCTCATAAAATACTGTCAATAGACTGAATGTTGTCCCTTAGTTGTTGCCAGTTGAGAACAGTTTCTAAACTAAGACAATTTCCTTAATTAGTTTAGAACAAAATTTGACACTAGCTTACATGTAGTGACACAAAATAATGAAAACAGGTGAATCCTACATCTGCTCTTCCCTTGCTCTGCCTATCCTTCCAACACAGCACTCCTGTCTCTAGCACTGGCAGGATATAGGCAGCATTAGCTCCATGGTACGATGGAAGAACATGTTGGCCATTGACTGCATGGCATCTACTAATGCAAATGCTTCACCCTGTATGGAAAATATCCTCATATGCTAGAGCTACATTAAGGACATAAATCCATTTGCCAACACTGTAGTAACAGAAGTTCCTGTTTCTTACAAATAAATTGCTATAGACGTTTTCATTTGAGAATATCAATAATAAATAGAATAATAATTACTATCATTTTACAGAAAGGAAACTAAGACATCTAATGCTAAGTGACATATTCACAGTCAAACAGATGTTTATACAACATAGAGGAAAATGACACTGATGATGAGTTGTCCAGCACTGTTTTCATTAGATCACACTGTCCAATCATGACATTTACACCAATTTCCCAAAGTTCAATGCATAAGCTGTCAATAGATTAAGAAAAAAAAGACTATATTTTCATTTTAATGTTCCTAGATTACATTATCTTTCAAAGTCAACATGAAAATTGCTAGTTATGTGTTTGCATGTGTAATACATCCATACAGAGCAGCACAGGACAGAGTATGAGCATGCATAAATAAGCACTGTAAGTGTTTTCTGACATTAAACCATAGCACTTTTCATAATTAGCTTCAAATTTCATCTGTGATTCTTTGAAGGATGCTATAGCAAACTATGATTAAGATACAAATTTCCACTAAATGATTCACATTTGAAGAGTACATCTTTGTATTTGGAAAAATCTTCTGGAAGAAGAAGTAGTACATTAGTAGGAAGAAGCAGTAGAGAGAGCCATTATGGACATTACACAGAATAGGAAATCTCACAATCAAGGTATTCAAGGTAAATAACAAGTGACAATATAATGGATATTTCTGCCCTTCTGCATATTGATAATGACAAATGCCATTATTAAATATTTAAGAATCCTTTACTCTGTATAATATTATTTGCAATAGCCAATTAACAGCTACAGATCCCACACCACAGGTTTACATGGAAGGGGCGTAAGGCCAAAAGAGGATTGATTGCTTGCCACACATTTGTTACAGAAAATTTTGTTACTTGACATTGAAGCTCACTCCTTCCAGAGTGTGCTTCAACTCCTTTGTATTAAAACATGCCCTGCAACCAGCAAACAATGCTGTGCGGTCACATGCAGTGAGCCTGTGTGCCTGCACACCTCGCAGGGTTTCATGCCAGTAAAGGGACAGTACTCCCTCTGTCCATCTCACACCCTTCCTAGTCACACCTGTGGTGCTGGCTCCAGCCACCAGAATTGTAAATACATATATATGGTAAGGATCAAGCACCTTGAATTTAGGGAAACCTCAAAGGTGATTCAGTAAGGTCAGGAGGGCTCTGTCTACATCTCTTCTGTGCTGTTGTGTGGCTCATATAATACTGGATCCTGGCAAACAGGCTGATAGGTCACATCTGGATTCAACACAAAGTAACAAAATGCTCTGGCCAGACTTTTGCATTCCCAACACCTGTCACTGAGTTCCTCTGATGTCACAGAGAGCAAAATTTGGCTTATTACCGCAGAAGCTCTGTAACACAGTGATTTTAAACACCATGCATTATTCCTGAACACAGGCAATTCTTCCATATAAACAACCATCAAAGTCTTACTTATATCTGGACTGCAGAACATTTGTAAAGCAAACAGTATGTGCATGATTAATCTTTTCAGGAAACAATTTTGCCATTCAGTTTATCCAAGACTCCAGCAGAGGGAGCAGGTCAGAGCAAACAATTAGGGTCAAAAAAAGAAAGTAAAGATCAAAGATGCACACCCAGTGCTGAATTAATCTGACAAGTACCTGATATATCATTTTAGGTAACAAGATTCTGGCTGTCTGTTTTTATTTTTCCTAATATCAAATTCATGGTGCCCACTAGATAACATTAACCATTTCATTTCAAAGCTGATTCATGGCTGTTCATATGAGGTTGAAGAGTCAGTTTGCTAAGGAGTAATTACCAGGGTAATTTACAAAAACATTCCAAGATGCCAATCATTTGCTGTACTTAGCTCACATATTGAAAAACTTCAATAACTAAAGGAGTATTTCATAATACAGAAGCCAGCAGAGACAGTTAAAAGAGGACTGGATGGAATTCGTCTTCCACCCATGCCCACAGATTGTATTAGTACATTTTTACTTTGTGAGTTACTGCTTGTTTCTGCTGCACTAGGTCAAACACATTATATGAGTACTGCATACATGATTAATCTTGTTCAAATACTGAAACAATATACAACAGGAAAATAATAACAGTTTTTATTGTAATTTATGAAGACAACTACTGGCATGTTTATTGTGCTGTTCATTACTTGTTTGTTTTTCAAGTACTGTTTATCTTATTTTGATGAAGAATAGCACAATTAAATTGACAATAGATATATATTAGATGTAACCAAGTCTGGGGAAAAGAAATCCTTGGTTTCACGATATTTTCTGCCACTCCAGATGTTGCTTATTTTTGCAACTATTTGTTACATAAATGACAAAAATACATTTTTTTTTCTTTTTATTATTTTTTTCTTCTTCAGAATGATTGGACACATTCATAACAGGGTGTCCAGTTTTCTTCTAATTCCCTGTCTATAATTTCATCCTTCTGGTTTCAATGAGGGTGTTTCTAAATTATGGTTATTTATATGAGAAGAGAACATGTACAAAAAGCAGAGCATAGTTTGATTATTGACATGCTATACCTTGTCTACAGGAGAAACTAATTCAAAATATATCTGGGTGTAAACAAAGATTCAAAATATAACCCAAAAGTTATAAAGTGCAAATTCCTAAATTAACTATTATGGCTCACCAGTAGTGAATTGGTCTGAATAGCTAACCATAAATTATGTACATCACAGATTATATGTTATTTAAACAAATTTAAAAACTCATCTTCACCAAAATACTCAAGATAACTTCTGTGAGCCTGCCGAGAGTGAAAATTAATTATTATTAGCCTGATTTCATTTGTAATAAGATACAGTGTAAGTAACTTATTTTGTGCATCCTAACTTGCCTCAACTCAATTCCACAGCACGAATTTGAAGAATTTAAACCCAAGGAGCTTTGAGACCATCTACTATAAACACATTTCAACAGTGATGATGTAAGCATGAGTATACGAAGATCTGTGTACAACAGATCTGTGCATCAGGGCAGGAAATACATCTACATTGCACAGTGCAAAGGTCCCCAAGGTCCAGCTGAGTGAGCTGGGTCCAGAGCTGGAAGATGCATTATCACGTTAGGTATCTTCAGAGAGACTAATTATCCCAGGTACAGCAGGATGATGCTATGGCTGTTCCAATTGTACAGCACCAGATCTCTGCACAATGTCACCCTGTGTGACATAATGTAGCAGGTGTCATGGATATATACACTGGGTATTCCCAAAACAGCTCACTGCAAAATACACACACTCTGGGTGAAATTCTGGTTTAGTAAAGGAGATAGCAAAAATAAAAGCCAGCATGAGTCCATGCCTTTAATCTCAACTGCTCTTTTTTTTTCTTTTTTCAGATGATTTAGCAGTAAAATGCTGGTAAGTTTCTTTGCTACTCTTATCCTACAAGTTTCCATTTTCCTATGCATTGGTGCTGAATCACAGACTCAGAATCAGAACTGTTTAGGTTGGAGAACACCATTAATATTGTGATGTCCAATCATTTTAGCTTTTACTATGGCTTAGTTGTACCTTGTGTTGTTGAACAGTAATTGAAGAGTTCCAGCAAAGGAACTGATGCTATGCTACGTTACACCTACCAGAGTTCTATTTTGAAGTACTGATTTGATCATTTTTATGCTGTTGCTTAGCTGAAATAATTATCTACAGAATCTTCTCTTTATTGCATGGACAAACCAATGGATGTCATATCATTAACATATTTAGTTTCATTCAATGTTGCTACCAAAAGAATTTCTCCTGATCTCTCCCCTAATGAGAACTGTTCATTCTTTGTAAAGATGCTGTTTAACCAGAGATGGCAACTGATCTATATTTAAAAAAATATACAGCAGGAAAAAAAATGGGTTTTAATTGAAATCAGTTTCCTGAATTGGTTCACTATTTTGAATTGGTTGGTGTTTGTGCCTCCACAAGTGCAAATACAGAGAAGAAACACAAGAAAGGTGAAGCAGAACTGGTTTATTTCAGTTGTAAGTTTTGGCTTGGACTAATGCAGACTGATCTTATACCTAGGATGTAAATATTGTAAACATTCCTCAGACATAGGAAGTTGTGGATTTTTTTTATATGCACATCTTCCCTTTATGTCTCTGACAGAGCTTGTTTGCTGAAACACAAAAAGCATTTACATGTGCCAGCTCCTGGCAGTCTCTTCCAACACTTCCTATAGAGCTCAGAGGAATGACAAAGCTGTCAGATCTTTCCCTGACTGGTTGAACTTCCACATTTCTGCAACAGTAAGTGCCAAGAAATATGTAGCTTGATTCTCACAAAGATAATGCACATAAAACCACTGTATTTCTCCATCAGGTAATGATTTATTTTTTTCTTAAGTAATAAAAATTCATTTTCATCATGAGATACCTTCACATGGACTCGTATAAAACAGTCTTAATATAAATAAATACCAGATCCTTAATTTTATACTGACATTACTTGTATCTAGTCTCCACACATTTTCTTTGCTCGTAACTGATCAGCTGCCCTTCAGATAGGCAGACTACTGAAATACCTGAGCTAGCTTTAAACAATCAGGTCAAGGAGCAGGGTTGAGATGTTTCAAGCCACCCTAACAAGGAGAAATCTCCAGTAGAGAGACTTCATGTTTTGTATTGGGCTGGCACATATTTTTCATGTGCTTATACCAGCATAATCATACTGGAAAGACCTGTACTCTTTCTAGTATAAAAATGTGTTCTCTTTTGAGAAATTATTTCCTTTTACAACTTAAATTAATGGGATCAGAGCTTTACAATTAATATATGGAGGTAAAATACTTCAGAACTATTTCTATTGAGCTCAGTTCGGCTGTTCAGGGGATAAGCCAGTATTTAGTAGGAGCAGAGGCAGCACCTTGATCCAGAAAAAGTGATCCCTGTTTCCTTCCTTTTATTCACAGAGCTTACATAGTCCACTGTTTGGCAACCTCATTTTGAGGGCAATGACCCACACTTCTTGTGATTGTTATGATGATCAACAGAAAATCTTTTCAGGGCAAGCAACTAACTGGTGCTGTTCAGCCTAATCCTCTGCCCTGTCTCTGATTCAGGCTTCAAATATGAGTCTTGGATCTTCCTGGAGACAATATCACAAAACATCAGTAGCCAAAACAAACCTTTACCAAATGTAAACTGTTGCTGCCAACCGTATTGCACCTGTGTGCACATGTGAAATAGTGTGTCCTTAACTGCACCTGTCTGGTCTGCCTATTTTGCTCACAAAATGAACTTTCCAAGATCTCTTTTTCTATTCCAAATTATAAAAATGTTGAAAACAATCAGTTGCCCTGTTATTTACAAGTCTTAATACCTCTAATACAGCAAGTCAATGTCAGCCCTAGAACAGTGCCTGGGGGTAAACACCTGGCTCCACTGGCAGCAAAACTCCCAGTGACTCCCATGGATGGGAGACATCCTCCCAGGCCTACCAGTTCCTAATGCCAGGTTCTACCCAATAGGCAGTATTTCATGGTTGTGAAAATTATGCAACAGCATACTGGCTTGCCTGAAATAGTGCATGTAGTACTCATAGGTTCACAGGGAATTTTTCAATGTATTTTTTTTTAGCCATTTTATAATTTCTAAAATCTGTTGAAGGCAAGATGTCACGTAGGTCACTAAGGAATGAAAAGTGTAGCACTTTCAGCTGTTAGAGCCTTTCTTTTTTTCTGTTTGGTTGTCTTGCGTGATCCAATTTTTTTTGGTACTTAACTTTTCATTCCTGGTGTTTTTTTCAAAGTGATGAGCTGATTCTGGTCAATATTCCTTTCTCACCCTCTCTTTTCCATAGTCTTTGCTCAATTTTTCTTTAACATCAAGTTCAGGTTTCCAATCAGCTCCATCAAGAAACCAGTAGGATTATTCAGAATTATGTACATTGTGATGGAGTGAGAGACTGAAATGTTAATGGTTAAAGGCTCAAACAATTGGCCATTTGCAAAAAGCAGTGGGTGTTTTGCTGACAGTGTGCAAGGTAACAGCCCAGGTGCAGTGGGTGTGAGCACCAGAGGATGACCACCACAAATCAACCTTTGTTAGCAAGAAGCTGGGGTTTGAGCCAGGAAGAGGCTGATAAGCAGCAGATCATGGGAAGTGGGGTAGTGCTTTTTATCATGTCCTTCTTTATGCAACTGGCTCATGTGTAAACCTTCCCTCTAGGGGAGAGATACCGGGATATTCACATGTAGGTCTGAAGGTGTTTATCTCCTCTGATGGGCATAATTGGCTCAACTACTCTACGAAGAGGCAATTGTCATGTCTTAGGTGTCATAAACCATCAAAGACCGCCAAAGCACCCCCAGATTAATTTCTAGGTCTTCCACCAGAAGACTGCACAGTGATCCACAGTGTTGCATGCAACAGTGTTGCATCCGACAGTGTAAAATTCCATTCCCGCCTCCCCCTTCCCAGAGGAGGTACCTGGGCATTCCCACTTGAACCTCACCATTTCTTAACCCATTGAACTTTGTGTTTCATGGGCTTCCCCCATCCCTGGCAGACCAAGACTGTGACAGTCTAAGGCTTCTAGTTCTTAAAAAAGGATGGAGCATCTTCACCCAGAAAGAACCATCTGTTACATCCCACTCCTCTCCACAGGTTAAGGGAAATGTCATCACTTCGATCAGTAGACATCTACATTGCAACAACCAAGTTTCATTGCTGGATCCACACATGGTAATATCTTTTTACTCTTACACTTTCTTGCTCTCTTTTTTCTAACTTCTCAAAATATATTGTAAGCTAGACAAAAAAATTTCATTCAATGCCTTGTAAGTGCCTCTTATCCATATCTGGATAAGTTCAAGTTGCCTAAGTTAATTTAAAATTTGCCAAGTACCTTATTCTACCTTAATGTTCTAAAGTTTGCAAGTAAAAGTTTGGTACTGAATGTCTGGAGAATTGTTTTCTCCTGTGCATCACGTAAAGTGACTCAAACAACATTCCCCTTAACCTGTGGAGAGGAGTGGGATGTAACAGATGGTTCTTTCTGGGTGAAGATGCACCATCCTTTTTTAAGAACTAAAAGCCTTAGACAATCTGGGAGCTCTTCTATAGGTTTCATTTGCTTTGCAATGAACAAGTAGCATAGATGAACACCACAACACCCAATTGCTACGTGATATTGGCTTTTTATGACACCGATCACCTCACATGAGATAGTACCTGCCACACGCTGCTACTGCTGCTCTCCTTCTCCAGATGGTGGCAAAATGGATGCCAGCATCAAAATGGTGCAGATAGAAAAGAAATATGGGACAGAAATCAAAGCACTAAGCAGAAGCAGGTCTTCTGCTGAGAAGTATTGTCCTATTTTCCACATTCTGCAGAATCCAGTCAGCCTTCCTTTCCCTTCATGAGGAGTTTGGAGTTGGTGGGATGCACAATGATGTTCTTCACATCATATACTGGGTATAAAGAGACTACAGAAGCTCACATCCTGGCTTTGTTCTCCTGTCCTATGTGGGGAGTGATGTCAAGATTAGAGGTGAAGAATGCCCGCTCAGTCATGGCCTTGGCATTTCAATCTCAATTTTCACATACTTGTGACAGACTGGAAGACAGCACCACAGTTTTACATGAATAAATACTGTTGCTATTAAAAGGAACACAGAGGGGATTTTGTGGGCATTTGTTCTGACTGAAAACCACAAATCTCTCAGGAACCTAATGGATAAAGCCCCAGTATATCCTTGCATAATCCACAAGAGATTCTGAGATCCCTTTTTCCAGAACTGTGCAGCAGGTTCCACCACTTTTCATTTGTACAATTTCATTAAGATTTTCAGAATTTTCATCTTGAATCCTGCTGATTCTGAACAGCATGGGCAAAAGCAAGGACTTCATGCCATCTCAATCTTAAATTACAAATCCTTTAACTAAAACATGATCATCTAAGGTTCATCATCTTTTTTTCCTAACTCAATCCCATAATGGATATTTTTAAAAATAAAAACATATGGTTTGAAAATGAATTTTTAAATGACCAAAGAAAAGAAATAATATAGAAACAGGTTTTAGAATTTCTGTGGATTAAAGGACATTATTTAAAAAAATTGAACTCAGGTGATTTGTCTTGTCACATGTATAATGTATGAAGTTCCTTTTCTTTGAAAGCCACTACCAGAGAAGGATATGGTTGCATGGTTAACAAATGCTATAGGGCACAGAGACTTTCTTGGGCAATTTTTCAATTCACTAGAATTTTCAAACTCGTATTTCACCATTTCCAGCTCCCATATTAAAAATCTATTAGCAGAAAGCCCATTGAAAAACTGACCATGAGCACAAGAGACTTTTTCTGGAAACACTTCTATTCAGTTCTCATGCCTGAACAAAAGCAGATTGGCACATTCAGTTACATACAAACGCCTTTCAAAGGGGCCACCCCCCCTTTCCCATAGCCACGCGTTTCAGGGCTCTATATGCTGAAGGAAGCCAGTGAAAGGTTTAAAGGGGTGGGGAGACCAAGGGCTTCCACCGAGATCCTTCAAAGTCCTCGTTCTCTATAGTGGGAGGATTTCCCTCTAAATCCCGTTCAATAGCATATTGATGGCTTTGAAAGCTTAAATGGCATTTGTAAACCATCAGTAAATCTTGAAAACTGTTTCTGCAAATAGCCCAACTCCAAGTCTCAGATTTTCTCATTAATCTGTACGTAAGGCCACTGA
The DNA here is from genome assembly GCF_028551555.1 of Melozone crissalis. NCBI lineage: Eukaryota > Metazoa > Chordata > Aves > Passeriformes > Passerellidae > Melozone > Melozone crissalis. The sequence continues at coordinate 27,643,084 of NW_026535782.1, read as the reverse complement.
AGACTTTTTCAGAGCCTAGATAATGCCTGGATTAAAAGGTCCATTCAGAAGGGAAAACTTTAGCATTCACCTTGTGTACATAGCCATTTCACCAGTGGTATTCATGGGTTGTTATTTCAACTCCACATTTGTCCTGCAAACAAGACATTTTGCCACAAAGACTTGGTAGAGACATTCTTCAGTGAATTACTGAAACCTAGCCCCACCATTTGTCATGGTTTGTTATTTTTATCAAGTGTAATCAGTTCAAACAGAAACCGTAGACTGACAACTTTACAATTATGTTACTATTTTAAGACTGGAAGGTATGTTTCTTTGAATTCAACAAAGAAATTGATTAAAGCACAACTTGAATACTTTATCCAAAGAAACAATCTAAAATTTCCCTTAAGCAGAAGTTTTTTGTTTGTTGTATATTTAAAGTACAGACAAGAAATTTATATTAATCCTTATTAAGCATTCATAATTTATGATATTTTCCAAAAACTTTATATAATTAAAAGTTTTAATAATTTCTAACATGTTACATACTGCTTTGTGTTTCTTTAGGACAATGCAGTTTTAATGTAACTTTCTTCAACTAAAGCTAAGGGACAGGCTTTAAACCTTCAAAACCTGTGCTGCTTTCACACACAAACATTTTTTAAGCTGCTCTTACATCCCAGGGAATTTTTTTTCTTTTTTAGCATTTTGTATCCAATAGCTTAAACCAGAGCCAAGGTATGACCTACTTTGACGGGCCCAAGGCTTATTATTATTGTTATTATTACCATCATTATTATTATTATTGAAATAGTATGGTCAAAATGTTTAGGCACCAAAGAAAAGAGAAAAACAGAACAACATCACGCATTGGAGACCCTAGGCATAGTTTGAGATACCAGTAATGCAATGCTAGTCAAATTTTTTTATATTAAAAGAAAAAAAATTCAGACCTCTGTCAAATTTCCCCCAATCCAGACAGATCTCGTTGTTTGAACAAATAGACTTGTCTGCTGTATTAGAAAATTTACTGTGAATGTCAAGAACACATAGACTGGGGATCACTGGATTACCCTCACCAGGATACACAAAGATTATCCTTCTCACTAGTGGTTTTGGAAAGGAGAAGCTTAGTCAAGTCTTCCCTTCCCTTCCCTTCCCTTCCCTTCCCTTCCCTTCCCTTCCCTTCCCTTCCCTTCCCTTCCCTTCCATTCCCTTCCCTTCCCTTCCCTTCCATGTCACAATGTCCCACACTTTTTTCACTATCAAAGGAAGAAACCTTGTAATTTAAATTTGAAAACTCTCTGCAACATGGATATGGCATCACAGATCATCCACCCTCAGCCCAGCTCACTCTAAACCTCATATGAAGCCTGTCACACAAATTGAAAAAGGTGTTTTCTACTCCAAATCTCCCCCTTCACACAGGTTGCTGTGTTAACAATACTGCAATTCTCTGTGTGTCTTTAAGATTGCTGGGGGAGCCATGCCATGGCTCTGGGCTGACTAAAAGTAAACTAAAGTGCCAGATTGTTTTAGCTGTGGTTCATCACTTGGGATCGCTTGCCTGGCTCCCAACCAACGCTGCTTGCACAGTAGAGGATGCCCTTCCTGTAGAGCGCATATCATGTGAATCCCATGGAGACATCCCAGATAACCTGGAGTGCCTTAAATAGCTTAAGGCAGGTATGGGTGACCGATTAAATTAGAAGAAAAAATGTATGCACAATATTTATACTAGTGGTAGAACAAGGAAAATAAATGAAGAAACATGAATCCTAATTTGCACCAATACAAGTTTTCCGACATCAGAAGTATACTGTAATACCTGGTTGGTTATTCAAGCTTTTCTTTTAGTGAAAGAAACTAGTTTTCTTCACACGGAAAAGTGAGAAGCTGTCTTTACTTTTGCCAGGACAAAGTAAAGACTTTTAACACTTGTGACTTGATTGTTGGGCTTTCTTTTATAAAATATAAATAGGTAGATCTTTCTAGAAATACAGAAAACAGTAAGGAGAACTTAATAAAAATCAGTAAAACCCTAATGAAGGTGAATGCGATTTAGGCTGTAAGAACAATTGAAACAGTTTTGAAATCTTTGATCTCTGTAAATCAGAATGTGTTTCCTGAAAGCAGAGCTTAGAGAGTCTGGTTTCATGTAGGTTTCAATTTTGTATCCAGACTCCTTTAGGCTCAATGAGGTGGAACAAGTTTTTCTCCCATGCAGTTTCTTAGGTGTCTCCAGATAAAAACCATCCTTTTTGGTAAGGTTAGTGCTCAGGTAAGGTCAGGCTCAGTGCTTTGCTGATGGTTTCCAGATGGCTCAGAACAAGGGCAGAGCTCACACATATCTTCCTACAAAAGTCTACATAGATCTGACTTCATGTGTGTGTGGAGCTCTTTAGGACTAGGAGTGATATTGCAAAATTGTGAAACTTGTGAAACTGTTTTTCTGCACCATTTTGACAATTGTCTATTTCCATATTAGCACAAGAAAGTGGTAACAGCTCAGCCTCACAATGAACAGAACACTATGGAAAAAAGAAATTCATAATTAGAGTCAGTGTTTTCCTCCTGTAAGAGCTACAGATAATCTGATTTCCTCATGCTTTTCATGTCAAAAAACTCTAAGGATTTAGGAAACTAATTTCTGTGCACCTCAAAAAGAGGCACAAAAGCAGTCTCCAGTCCTTCCTCAGGTTTAAGAATTACAGCTGTAGGAATCTAAACTCTAGCTCACATCCCACAGAAAAAGTGATGTAATTCAAAAGCCTGAAACAGAATTGCTATGTCTTCTCTTGAGAGGGCCAGGGGAGCAACTTCTGCCCACCCATATGCAAGAAGGATGTTTATTGCCAGCAGGTGGGGGGAATTATGTGCTTGCTGTCTTTTCCCTGCTGCACTTTTTGTACAACAATATTGAATTATGCAATACTTTGCAAGGAACAGCACAAAGAGTTAACTGCTAAGTAGGAGTTGAGGAGATTGTAGAGTGGGAGACAATTTAGCTGTGACACTAAGCAATGCAATAAGGAAATGAAAATATAGGTTTGAATATCAAATCAATGCTTTATCTGTGACGCAGTGCTGCCTCCTTAAGCAAAACAAATAAATATTCCCAGGCTAAACACAACTCTCAGTGCTATTTCAATGAATACTTCTACTTTTTTTATAATTCTTACATCAGTTTTAATTTTTTGGTACCATGTTTTCACATGGAAACTAGCATAGCTTTTGCCATCATATATTGGAATACAAACACTGCAGATTATTACAATGTCGACCTATTACAGGATGTAGAAAGACAACTGAAAAATTTGTTATATACTTCAGTTTAAGCCTGCTATCATATGGGAACAGAGCTTTTATTTTTCCTCTAAATACTATTCAATGCATCTTGCTGGCAGGGGAAATTAATTTTCCAAACTCTGTCTTTAAAGGATATTATTTTTTTAATAGGAGCGTCTTTGAGATAGAACACATGCCCCTGTTTCTCTATCCACACCATAAAATGTTTTTCCCATTCATCACCAATAGCTGCTTTTCTTTTTTTCTTTCCTATGAAAGCTTTTATAGAGCCTGCCCCTATACTTTAGCTGTTCCTGACATAGTGGATCCACAATCCCAATTATGGTTGTGGACTGCAATACAACAGTAACATAAATGATAAGTAGAGTCCTTAAGCTAATCTGACTTTTCAAATAAAACTTTGAAAATACAGAGAGGTAGGTGGACAGAATTACTAAGCAAGCTGGTTGTTGAACTAATCAATTCATATAAAGATGAGTAAATGTAGGGGAAGACAGATATTAAAAATGAGAGATTTTGCAGCCTATGGAATTCAGTAAGATCTGAATGAGCCGTTTGCCTGGATAAAGATGGCATGCCATTGTGTCTGCATATTAAGGGGTTTACTGCGAAACTTTTGCAAGACATCTTGATTTATACTGAAGTAGAATGGCCAAAGCCAAGGAGGAGTGACAGCTCCCAGGAAACTCAGCTGAGGCATACTACAGCACAGCACATTTGTCAGGCTACCAGTCACAGCTCAGGCCCACAGAACCATGCAAATGTTACCTAATAGAATCAAGAGACTGGGATATCCAGTAATTTGACTTTGGCTATGGTTACAGTTTTTGATTTCACTATTATGGCCTCAGAAACCTTCATCTTGAAGTTTTATGGCAGTCACCAGATCTAGACATTAATAAACCACTGAATTATTCTAATGTAATTGTGGAAAAAGACATTAAAATGCCTTGCGAAATCAAACACCATCCTCTCAGAATGGCAGATGTACTGTTTATATGGAATATGCTTTTTCCATAAAAGAGAACAGAAGCTAAATATACTAAAAGTCATGTGAAATTAGTCTTCAGAAATACGCAGCTGTGTAACATTATAGATCCTGTTGAACAATGATATCCCAGCCCAAAAAGGCACCTTAATCAGGGCCTCTCTCCTATGGCACCATCCTATTTTCAGTTAACAATGTTTTCAGATGAGCCGAAAAGGGGTACTTTGCTCCCACCATTATAATTTCTGCTATTCTTTTCTTTACCCTTTACAAAAGCATGAAAGCATTGGATTGCTAATTACTTCTATCTAGCCTATAGGAAAATTAGTTTATCTTCCTGATCAAAGCAAATTAGGCAGATCATGGCTGATTAGAATGCAACAGTAAAATCTCCATACTTTCTATTCCACCCCCTTTTCTCTCAGAAATGGGGCCTGTGTCAAATATGTAGGTATTTCCCACGACCAGTCTGGACTCGGTTTCCAACGGGCTCTGGGGCTGGGACAATGGTTCTTACACAGACACTGAAGTTCTTTAGTTCAGTCATTGTGCAAGGAAAGAACTGGTAACCCCTTAGCTAGCATTAGATGAAACATCTAGATTTACATATTTCCCTAATTGCTTTTTTTGAATGTGAGTGAGATTTATCTGACGAGAGTTAAACATCTCCTTCATTATACTACTGAAAATACAAGCCTATGCTTTTCAGGCAGAGCTGCACTTGGTTCTAACCCTGGCATTAAAACACTGGTTTCCTCTACACTGGGACAAAGGGATGTCTACCTTTACTTCTCAAAGCACTATCTAAAGAAGGCTTGAATACTTGTTTCCAAGGTGGCTGCTGCATCACATTGCAAAACTGAATACCCTTGCTCCTTCTAAGTAACTGCATTTTTCATCACTCTACTATTTTACTCTTCACTTTTTACCCTTCATAACTGATTCCCCTTCAGCTTGTGTTCTACGGCTTTCTTAGATGAAAGCCAAGCTATATGGCCACTTTATTTATAACCAATTACTATAAATTAACAGTAAATCTCACATTTAGCTCCATTTAAACATCACTATGCAGCTGCCCATTTGAAAATAAAATGGTTGCCTTCTTTCACTTCAGTGGGCACAATACAAAACATCCATTGAGCTTCTCCTTTATTGCAGCTGCCAATGCCCAGCCGACTTTTAACAAACCAACCAAGCGGAATAACAATGCAGCTGCAACATTTTATGGTATTTCTGTTAGTTCTCCTTTGAGACTGAAGGTGTTAATTAGGAATCAAAGAATACAACCCTGCCGGCTTTCTTTCACAAACTATACTCTGGCCATTTCAGTTTTCAGAAGGAAAATAAATCTAATAAAAGGACAAAAATGTTGTTTGTCACACCAGTAACGTGTATTTAAGATCCTTTGATCACAAGCTTTTTATGTAGTCTTGTCAGACAGGCTGAAAATATTTTTTCCTCTCTTTTCTCCTTTCTTCAAGCTTTTCTGAATACTGATTTCAGGATTGTCTGAAAAACGATAGAAACTGGAATGCTTAATGGGTTAAAATGGGTTTGCTGAGAAAGCCAGCTTTAGATCAAATAAAATAATTTCTCACTTTTCTGATTCAGGTGTAAGTTGTTTTGAAATACAAATGAGCTGTTCCTGTTACAGAGTTTAGTAATTCCTTAATTAAAAAGTATCATTTAATATTTCAAGCCATTAGATATTATGCAGATGCTTTAATATTAGTACATCAATTCTTTTGTGGAATCTCACTTTAAACCACAAAATATTGAAAAATATCTGAAACATACATATAGTCACACGTACCATACAATAAATATTTGATGTTTTAGTTACACTTATTAACCATAATCATGTTAGATGCATTTAAAGGTAGAAGTATGTGTCACTATCTTTAATCTTTTGTCAAAGTTAAAACCTTAAAATAGGTTTATGAAGTTAGCACAACTGAGAATTAGTCAAGCTTGCTAGCTTACCCAGCAAGAGCTTTCACTGTTAAATACACAAATGATGCCAAAATCCATTAATCCTGCCAGGGAATGGCAGAAAGAAGATCTGGTTGTTGATTTAATGATAATGAATTGAGCAGGCTCTTAAGGTTACCTGCAGAGTTTGCTAAACTGTAAAACAAAGTCAATTTTAATAAACACTTTTTACAGAAGCATATATAAGGGTTTTTTTGCCTTAAACACCACATAAGAGAAACATCCAGCTGTACTTACCTGGTTAAACATTTAATATAGTTTCTTATAATGTTAAGTATATATAGAGGGCGGTGATTCTAAAACATATCTGAGGGCTTTGATATTTGATAATCCAGAAATACAGAACTTCCTTAAAAATGTTAAAATACAAATCTTAGCAAGAAAAATAAGTTCTGATGAATGTTATATGACATGTAAAGTGCAGTTTCTAGCTACTGTGAGAGACTCATATTGACATGATTCAGTTATAAAGGTACATGTTCTTTAGTGTCCCAAGAGTACCATTTCTTGCATTCTGGAATTTTAGAAAAGCAAAACATAAAATTGGAAGATTTAGGGGATTTTTGTAAAAAACAAATACGTTTGCCTTTTTTTTTTTTTTTAAGGGATAATATAAGATGATAGCCTATTAATTTGGTTGGTTGCTGTAATTTTATCTGTTTTACTTGTTGAGCATTGGTTGTGGATGTAGAATTTGGTTGATTTTCACAGCAAGCAATGGCAGCTGGAAGACAGAAGAGACTACTGTCTTTCTGCATATAGAATTTGGTAAAACCAGCAAATATATTTGAAATTGGCTGCTGCAATCACTTCTTACAATGCTTTTGTTCTGTTGTTGCAGCATAATAGTGCTATGGTAGCCAAAGGAATGGAATTAGTTTTGTAGCAAGATATCAAGTATCTATACATAAACCATACTTCTTTCTATAGAGTTAATAATTATTATCAATGTTAATAATTTGTTCTGGATGATATATTTCATGTCTTTTTCAGAGTGAGGTGACATTTTCAATGGTAAGGTCATATCTAATGAATCTCTCACTTTCTTAAATGTGGCCTTGTGTGCTCTACAAGCTTTTTACCCAGTCATTATTTTGAAATTATCTGTGTATATATATCTGAAATTTGGTGTATATACTTGCCATTTACTAGACTCACAAATTCAAGAACTGTGAGTATTCAAGACTTTTAGAGACATGTGTGGATGAAAATTTTTCTCTCGTTTGACTACTAAATTGAAGCACTGTGAATGAACTCAGATTCTCTGAGAATGTTTAGATGCTCAGTTTTGCTAAATTCTAGATCCATCTGGAATACTCTGAAGAATTTATATTGTGTCTGTTATAAGCATCGCCAATGAAATTTTTACAAAATATTGTTCATCAACTATACCAAATTAATCAAAGGAAAAGACTTTTTGTCAATGAGCACATGACGACAACTAAATCAAAGATAAGAAAATTCTGTCCTTATGGTTTTCTGTAGGGTGATTTTTGCATAGCAACCTGGAATGGTGCAAGGGCACTTGAAAAGTTTTCCAATCCCCTACATCAGCTCACTGAGCTCCCAATCTGTTGTCTCTGTCTGTCCATTTAGCTCCACTGGGCTGGCTGTTTCTGTGGTCACATTCTAAAGTGCATCAGTGAAATGAGATATATACTTTTCAACCAGAAATGTGTTTCTTTTTAAACTAGATTTCACAGAACTGGTTAGGAGCACAGTCCAACAAACAGCTGAGTCAGCACAGCTGAAAGAGATGAAGCCTAGAGCAGGAGTGGGGGAACAACTGGCTCCAAGGGGAGGAGAAGCCAATATAAATGTCTAAACAAGTCTCTTTTTCAGAGAGACTCTTAATATGGAAGCACATTTTTTCCTGAGTTTCCTCTTCCAACTCCAATCTTCCAGAAAACTTTGAGCACTGTCTTCTTCCATTTCTGTGAATGCAGAAACTTAACTAGCAAAGACAAGTAACTCCTACACAGGGAATTCTGCTGCAGAAAGCAAGTTCTTTTCCCAGTGCCCTGCCCTGCTAAGCAAAATCATCAACGGCACTTGAGCCAGGACTCAGGAGTCAGCACACATGCTGGCACCTTGGAAGTTCACTTTTGGTGGTCTACATTTTCAAAGCTTTTTCTCCTCACAGATCTAGCCAGTCCTAAATCTGTTTCCTTTCACAGCTTGGAGAAAGAGCCCCTTTTGGTTTCTTCTGTTTTTGAAAGATGAAATTCTGTCCTTGTGGGACCAAAAGTGAAAGCATATAGATTAAACATATCAGAAAATGAAGCATACAAATCACCCTTTTCCTGCCCTCCTTTTCCTATCTTTCACTAAAGCACTAATACTGCAAGATTGCATTACATATTCTCAAGTGCAATCCTTGGTCTGAACCCTACATGTCCTCAAGGTCTTCATTCTGTTGTTCTTTCAGGCAGAGTAATTAGAGTAAAGAACAAATTGGCTCTCAAAGGTAGCTTCTGCAATGATGGCACTGATTTCAATTACTCTGTATTTTTTTTCCGTTTGGTAAGTAAATAACTTTTTAAAAAATATATTTGCTAGACACTCACTACCTATTTTGAGAACTTTAATTTAAAGGAATTTTAAAAATCCCAAACAATTAATTAAGTAAGAGAATACAACAAAATAAATATTATAAGGCTCAAACATATGCCAAGAAGCTCTTTCCAAGCCTGTATACAGGCACACACAAGATCTCTATATATTCCATCAAGCGCAACTTAGAAAGGAAATAGTGTTTATTTTCTCAGGTAATGTCTAAAAAATAAGACATCTAATTCAGATTCAGATTCAGATACAAAAATCTTTGGAAAAGTCCCTTCATAGATCTGGAGTAGTAATCTGAGAAGCTTGAAAAAGCTTTGTTATCTGGTGTAAGGCATTAAAGATTGTAAGGATAAAGGTCATAAAATCTGTGTAAAATCTCATAAACTTTGAGATGCAAAGGGCAAACAGACATACTAGGAAGGGAGCAGAAGGTATGGGGGTAATTGTCTCACAGCTGACTGCCTGATGTCACCCCAGTCACAGCACAATCCATCTTTCCTTCCAGACACAAACCAGCTAGGTCAACAGCTGTATCCAAAATGTCACTGCCAGACTCCCCTGAACTCAGGATATCTTTGTAACCAAGGAAAAATTTAATGTACAGCTAGCTGAGCAGTATTTCCACTTTGACAGAATGAAGGATTCAGATACTGAGGAAAAAATACCTTAATTTTTGTATCTTAACATATTTTACACTTGCAAGATAGGATTTAAAGGGTGTGTGGAGGCACTGCACTATAGAGAAGCACTGCAACTGAAACCATTATCCAGAAGATGCACACAGTGGCATTAGCCTACACTTATGTCTCCAGAAAACATAGTATGTATAACAAATCAAATAATTTTACTGGTGAGATTTACATAGAGTTAGCAAAGCTTGTAGTTATACTGTCAGGTCTTCTGCATGTGATAGTTAAGAACATAGAGTAATTTTTTTTAAGATCCAAGAACAGCCAAGGACTCAAACAGCTGAACTAAACTCATAGTCCTGACAGACTGTCATTTTTAACAGAACTGAGGAGGACTGGATCAGTCTGAACGGCCCTCATCCACCTCCAGCCCCCTTGGGACAAGACAGTGGTATATGGCAAACTTCCTCAGAAGCCAGACAAAGACATTTTAAATTCTCTGTTTGACAGTTCTGATTAGTGGAACAATTCCCTATCTATACATGAGCTGACTGCTTTTCTAAGAAGCAGTGTAAGGCCTTTCTTTGTGAGCTGTGTCGCTGTCTTAAGTAACCTATAGAGAAAGATATTTTAAAATAGTGAAATATACCTCAAGCCACCCCTTCCCTGAATTTCAGAAGCAGCATAAACTCTACTCCAATATCCCTTGCTGAATTCTTCTTTGTAAGTAGCACAGCCAACAGCATCACATGCTCTGTGAAGTACTGATAGAGTAGCATGAGGGACAGAACAGGTATTCAAACTGGTAATCAGCCTTTTATTCATTTTAATATCACTCAGCCTTATGTATATACTTACCCAGTGACATCCCAGACTTGTTTCTCTACAGCAGGAATCTTGCATTTTATTAATTTATTCACAGAAAACTGCACATTTATTTAATGTCATATGGTTGAAGATATTATTCCATTGGTATAACATGCACTTTCATTTGTCCAGTGTTGCAGTGTGATATTCCAATAGTCCAGTTTGAATATTTCTCCATCAATACTGTGTCTCATGTTAATTAATATGTTAATACTCAAAACATTATGTTAATTTATTTTCTTAGTGCTTGAAAATAATTTTAAAGTTAGTTTATGATGTCATGCTAGCAGTAAATAAAACAATTATCTTCTTATCAAAACATTTAATTGCGTATTTTTTACTAAAACTGGCAGTCAGAGACAACTGCATGAACAAGACTATTATGAAAAAAGAAATAAAACCAATATTCAAAGGAAATAAAACTCTTGATTTTACACGTTCTGTATCATCTATTTTGGTGGATGATACAAAAGAAAACATAAATTAATGTTGTTGGGGTTTCTTTCTGTACTTTTAAAACAAAGTGTTACTGAAATCAATCCCGTAGTTCTTTCTTTATACTTCCCCTGACACAGAACAAAACATTCAATATGTCTTTTTTAACTACAAGTGAAGAGATACATAGAGTATATAATTAAAATACTAGCTCAAGAATTACATGCTCTGAAGCAGCACTGCAGAATCATCTTATGATGCAACTTCAAAGCTTCTATCTCCTACTCAAACTACTGAAAAATTCCACCTCATATTTCATCTTCATCAATAACTGTGCCATAGCGTATAAAGAAAAAATTTGAACTCCCTTTGTCCTCTGTCATTCTTCCACTTGATGCAGCCCTGTTTGTTTTGGGTCAGCTTGCACAGCCTTGGACCGTGCATTCCCAAAGTGCACCCAGGGTCACTGCAGGAGCAACAGGCCTGCTCTAATTGCACCTGAAGGGACTGACTTGGGCATTTGCTTGTCACTCTGCTTGAAGATTTCAGTTTGCCCAATGATCCAGGAGCAGCTCTGAGAGTTAAACAGCGTACAGATACACCAGCCGCTTCGTCCACTCCTTAGACCCATCTTCTAAAGTGTCCCATTGGTTAGTGCTGGCCCAAGGCATTTCATTGCAAACAGACTCAGCAGCATAGAAGAACACTCAGTTAATGTCTGAACCTCCTAATAAATGTAAAATTACTAAGTCCTTTAATTTATGGAATTTTTTCTGATAAGCTATTTACAGGTAGAGAAAAAACATTTATTTATAACACTAGCAGTGATATTACGAACTGAAAAAACATAGACATAATCCTTTGCTGATAAGGTGTATTTTTTTCCTGTATGTCTTTCTGTTAAAATTCTCCTGCAGCTGGGACATCCATTCATTCACCAAAATCATATTGTTAAATGTCGATTCACAGATTTCTTATTTTCATTTGGTCATAATTGAACAACCATCTTAATACTGCTCTATAAAAAATGTGAATACAACTTAATGGAAGCTCTCCATGCCAAGATAATCCAAACCACTAATGAATGTCATTAACAATTAATTACTATCATTGATACTTTGGTAATTACTCATTCACTAAATACTAAAAAAACCTGCTTGTCTACTCAACATATGGAGATATTTGGATAAAGAGTGAGTAATTTCCCTTAGATTAGACTCATCACGTCCCAGCAGAATCCTCTACAATAAACTAACTGTGACATACCAGGGATTCCATCCACATCATTGAAAGAAGCTTCAGTTCTAGCTTCATTGGAGACCAAACTGGCTCATAATTAGTTTTCATAAATCCTTATCAGAAGGGATTAAACCAGCAGCACATTGAGAGCAGGGAGCATTTCCTTATAGACTTCCCACACAGAGATACAACACTGCAAATAATATCATCCAGTAAATCTGGATATTACAAATTCCTTGTGAAATCTGATGCTCTTCCAGCACTGCATTATGGAAAGACAGGCAGGAACATAGAGCTGCATGACTACAAGACAACATATCCATGATTGATGACAAATGTAGAAAACAGACCACATCTGGACTCAGGTTTATGGGATTCTTCACAAATTGACCAGAGACAGCCATTGAAGGCAGAACAGCTGAGGCACCAATATGTACAGGAATGTGATTCTGATAACTCTATTTGGTATGACAGTTGTTTCTAACTATGATTGTAATGAATGTACTACAGCACTGTGTAAGCATCCTCCAAAAAACCCTGTTGCTCTCTTCACTTAATGCTATCAACAATGGCTGCAAAATAACTGAAAAACAAAAGAAATTCCTTCCTTCCTGAAACTCCTGCAAAATTTGTACAGTTGACACAACTCCCTGACACAACACAACTCACATGCCAGAGTCTGCACCCTGATGCAAACAAGGCAATAAGGATGATCACTCAATGGTATGCCAAAAATCTTTTTTTCAAAAGAAAAAACTGACTTTTGTTTATTTAAAAAAGATGGACAGTGTGCATACTAATGATACAAGAGAAGCTTTTCTGTCAAGAGTTGGTACTTTAAAACCAAAGCAAATGCCTAAATTTAATTATATTAATTAATACTTTTCAAAATCTTTAAAATTTTCGAATTCAGTTTATTTTAGCAGTACCAGTTCCGCACAATTAAGTTAGTTCCATTAGTATAAGCATAGCAGAAGCTACATGATGTCTTCCTTGGCATAAATCTACTAATTTACCTACATGGAATGGCACACAGAAATCTGTGTCATGAATGGGTGTCTTAGGTTGTTCAAAGAATCACTAGCAAAAAGCAGGTTTAACATTAAAGTGAAAGCATGACAAAGCTCATTGGCAAGGCTCACTCTACTGCTAACTAGATGGTTAAAGCACAGAGAGAAAAATCAGACTAAAACCTAAAAATCTACAAAAATTATCTCTGTGAAGGCTGAGGATGAAAAAAAGGGTAAGGATTAAAAGGAGTAACAGAGACTCTTCCTCTTAGTCCCAAAGTTTAGAGCAAATTTGCCTGCCAAACTTAGCCCTAGACTTGACCAATGGCTTGCACCTGAAGATTTTAACCACGTTTAAATTTAGCAGCACTTAATAGCCTAATTTAAACAACTTGTCAAAAGATTCAATAGAATTTGCTATAACCACAATACCAACTCATTTATAGAGGTACCTTATGAATTTGACCCACTTAAAAATCTAAGGGAGAAACATTCACAACACATTTGCTATAGCACAGGCACACTCACACAAACACCTAAAGGATTATGGACAAGGCATAGATGTGTGAAAAATTCCTGTTCAAGTGCAGCACTCATATCAGATGCCTTTGCATCTTCTCTACAGGTGAAGGTTTGAGCCTCAAGGAGTGGGGATATTGACCCAGGTTCTAAGGGTGGCACTTGGCAGTGATCTTCCAAGTATAGCAAACTTGGGAGTTTGCTGGCTCTGAGCGGTGTCCCACACAGAGGGAATTTCCTGATCAGAGCCTGCTGTGAACATGGAGAGCTCAAAGGGTCTTACTTAGGACTGCTGTTTATGGGTCGTAAGGGAGCTGGCTTTAGTCACTTCAGTAATTGCTTTAGTTGGATTTAGTAATTTTCTGTTGTGGTCAAAATGTGCATCGGTAACTTTCTTTAAAAGTTTGATAGCAAAATGTTGTTCCACTTGAATTGTCATTCAAGCAAGAAAAATAAATTTCATGGCTGTTCATTAAAACACAGGAGCTCATTAGACAGAACTAGTTCCTGGGAGCAGACAGGGTTTCTGATAAGAAAAAAAAGGTTAGCCCAGGTGCTGTTCATCAAGGCCATGAGCTAACAAGCATCTCTGAGATCATAGTGCATATTCAGTAAACTTTTTTTTATTCTAAAAACACATACCTCAAGATTCCAAGAATGTGTTTAACTATGTTCTGTACTGTCTCTGGCCTTCAGGTAGTTAGCATGTTCCAAAGGGGTTGTCCTGGTCTTTCTTTTCACATCTTCTGTCTTGGCCAGAAGGAAGTAAAGCTCTGGCACTTGACAGTTCACACTACTTTATATGTGCAGGTATGAGACACAGTGAAGCCTCCATACGCTGAGGAGCTAACAGTCTTCTTCCCAGATGCTATTCTTTGATCAAGAGCTTTCACATTTTCCCTTTTCAGTCCTAGGCCTAAAAAAGACCACGAGACCCATTTCCTGCTACCAATTACTCTTCCACAGTGCCTCACACTCAAGTTTTAAAAACACCCACCAGCAACACTGCACACCTTTACTCTTCACCCCACCACAACTATATCCTCATGTCTTATCTCCACTAAGGAAACAAACATTTCTGATAATAACTCTGTCACAGTAACTGTACACTACAAAGTCTTACTTTATACACATGGCACAAATGTGAATTATGAATTTAGAATTTAGTGCTAGACTAGCGTGCCACTTCTCCTGAGGGTTTAAAATGTTTAGAATTGGTTGAGCTGCCTGATGAGAGGTACAAGTCACTACTCTATGGCACCGATACAGGCAGATTCCCAAGCAACCTGCTGTCCCTTTGTTCTCCATCTACTTTCTGTTGCTTTGTTAAGCTTCCTGTAATTGTGTGTGCCTGTTGCAGGTTACAGCCAATACAGTGAGGCTTTATGCAGGGACACTCTAGGACAGGAATGTACTCCCTGAGACCCTTGCAGGTCACAAAGTTGAACCTGGACCTCTTTTGGATTGCTTCCAGTTCCTTGTCTTTGCACAACTTCAGCACAACTGCAGGCAATACTTTCATATTGCACCACATTTATGGATCCTGTATTTCCTTGTCAGCAGGTCAAATATTACTCTCAGATGCCTGCAAAGACTTTACTTATTCCAATAAGAAACTTATATATCACAGAATTCAGGTCACATAGACAGCCAGGAGCAAAACTGAAAGGCAGGCATATATCCTTTTGAAGAGAAGAAATTTTCTTGGGATCTCCCTTATTTTGCCATGTCATACTCACAATTAGCTCATAATTAAGTATTCTTAATCTACAGATCTCCAGCTTTTTTCAGCCACCACCAACTTAGTCAAATTCACATGTAGGTAGTTGTCCCAGCCATCGCATATAAGGAGTAAGACTAGAGAAAAGCTGCATGATTTACTTGAATCCATAAATTACTATATCCACGAGCAGAAAGACTTAAAGGTCTCTTTACCTGGATCCCAGTTATGGCTAACTGATTACAGTCCTTGTTCCCAGAAGCAGTTTCTGTCTTTTTCTCATGCTCCCAAAATGACAATCTCTTGAATTAGGGTGCTTAATAAACTTTGGTTGTCGGGTCTTCATAAGGATAAATCTTATTTCTGGACACAGGAAAACTTGGAGGGTCTCACCCTCCACTACAAACATAAATGCAGCCTCATCATATGTGAGACCAACAGGAGAAATATTTAATTTCTGAGGCAGCCTCCACACCAAGCTGATTAGGGATCAAGCTCAAAGGCAAGTTACTCATCAAGGTGGTTCAGAACATATAACTTTCAATCGTGGATGAGAGAGAACCTTGTCTTATCTTACTTGCTTCCTTTGCCAGCTGTGACCTTCTCCCCTCAGGGTACACAGAGACTCATTTACAAACTCAGTGAATGCCAAATCAGTGCAGCTATACTTCCCTTGATGCTGACATCATCTCACATCTGTTCTTTCATTCACTTACACTAGCATTTTTATTATCACAGGATCCAGAAGGCATGGTACAACTGGCATTGTAAGATGCCTACTGCTGCATAAACGAGGGCTAGGAAAGTCTTATTTCTGTGTAATATCAGTGCCCTAACTGTTCTATCCTCAAACAAAACTGGCTGAAGTGTTAGGTGAAGAAACGAACAGAATAAAAAAAAAAAGACAAGTAGTAGTACCGAACACCAGCTTTACTTTTCTACCTCCTACCTCCCCTTCATAAATAACAGCATCAAATTATTGTACACTTTTCATGGGAAAATCTGTATGACACAAGCACAAAAAAAGGGTTAAGTTCATTCACAATCATTATGCACATTAAGTCTCAACCCAAAAAATACTTCTGCATTACTTAAGTAATTAGTACGCAAGTTTAGTAATTTCACTAAGCATGGTTACTCTCAACAAAATAGAAAACATTTAATCAAGTGTTTTTAATCAAAAGCAGGGAGAGATTTTGTACAGTGGGAATTATAGTTGTTTGTGTTGCTTTAGACTGATAGATATTTTTAAAAATTTGTCTGACATCTGTCTATGCACAGACATTACCATGCACACAATACTATATCACCTGTACAAAGCCAACTATACTTCTGAAGTATAATGCAAAAGGTTTCAGCAGTTTTTAATCAAAATATGCCCTTAAAATTATTTCACTGCAACTACATAATTTAATACCATTGGAGAATGGTGCATTCCAGATAAAAATAAATATTCAAATCAGTCAATTTTTGAAAACAATGGTATTAAATGATTTATGATATGCATAATGCTTTAGGCTGTGCAATGAGACAGTGGTGGAGAACAGCTTAATGAAACTATTCCCCACAAACCAGCTGACATGTGGGAAAGGGATAATTGTTTTAGAATTATTAAAGGCCTTGATCAACAAACATTTACACATGTGATTTCAGTGGAACCATTCCTGACACTGAAGTTAAGTATCTGGATAAGTATTTGCAGGACTGAAGCCAAATCATACAATAGGACCCAAACTAAGAGCCCATTTGTTACCAATAAAATCCCAGTTTGGGAGTGGCTGATTATTATAATTATCATTGTTGGATAACACTACACTTCAGATTAATTATTTTTTTCAGCAGCGACTAGACATGAAAATATAGCTTGTCCTTTCAGGGAATGACCTCAGTGCTGTGGCCACAGCCCCTAAAACCCAAAGCTCATAGCGAAAAATCAGTAAAACACAGCAAAATAATAAATCTAGAAGGTGATACAGAATGTATTGTCTGAGCAAAGCTGGATAAAAGGCACCAGTTCCTGGGAACTTGCTTTGCAATCCCATTTCATTACTGCTTAGAGATCCGGGGATTGCTGGTGCTTAGTATAATATGAGCCGGCTGGGGGTCTTTTCCACCTAAATGGCAAAGACATTCCAGGACAGTATTTCTGCTTGGGTGCTGCTGCTTCTTTAATACTCATTCTAAGGTCTCTAATTCAAAAATTACCAGATATTGCCTGTAGACTTCCAGGAAACAAAAAAGCACTAGGACAAAGTCAGGGGTACCATGAGCTGCCGCCCTATACAGCTGAAACAGTTCCGCCCTATACAGCTGAAACAGTTCACTATCTTTGCACTTTTTTTTGTTTGAACCTCAATTCTGAAAGACAGAAAAAGGTAGCACTCCTTCAGCAAGTGTCAGTAACATCATTTCAGGCCCTGCCTCTCCCCAACCATATTTATGTCTTTTATGGTTCTCCAGGTGATAAATTTCTCACATCTGATCAGTAAAATTGTACAGAAGATTCTCAGGTTTTCTCAGCAAACATTACAGAGAATAAAGCATATGGATTTGCCACATGAATTGCTAAATCTCTGAGGAGTAAGCATGCTTTGATCACATCTTTTTTTTTTTAAAGATGTTAGGGTATTTTCTTCTAACCAAAGTCTAAAGCTGTTCTGGTATGTCAAAAACACCACATCATGTTCTGCCTTCAATCAGCTTACTTGGAGCCAAAGGAACCACACCTTATTTACCATGATTCTTCCTGGGAAAAGAAGCAGATCTCCTGGACAGTTCAAGTACGGAAATAAGGGACAACACAATAAATTTTATTAATCATGACTACTTAAATAGCCAACAGAGAATTAAGAAAGCAGTGCACACAGACGAAATATTATCTTGGCCAAGGCACAGAATAAAAGAAAGTGATCTGCGCTACTGAAAGATTGGTAGCAATTTGAAGCATTTGAAAGACAAATGACATTGCAGAAAAAGCTGGGTTAACAAGGGAGCACTTGAGGGAAGCCTAATCTCTGCTGGCATGCTGGCTGGGAAGGTCAGCCCAGTGCACGCGTTCTCAGCTGGAGTCAGGCTCCCTCTGCCCGGCCAATTGTCCGCTGTGCTTCAGACACCAACCCAAGCAAAGGTGCCTTCGCTCTGTCAGCGCCTTGTGCTCTCCCAGCTTCAAAACAGCTTCTTTTTCCCTTCAATTTATGCAGTGTTTCCACAGAGCAAATGCTAAAGGAGAGAGGTAATGTGTGAGAGCCTTTTTTTCTTTCAGAGCAGCAAAAGGCTCTTTAGGAAGCAGTGTAAAGAGTTATTTTTAACACAGTATTCTCAAGTGAGAAGAATGATAGTTCAAAAAACGTTTTTGATTGAAATTTTTCTCAAAGAAACTGACTTTGACTTGACACACTATGTTTTGAAATTTAAAGCAAATCTCTTGAAAACTGGCAAACATGATACTTTGCATAGTTTGTTACTTCAGTTTTTGTTTACCTCTAATTTATTGTCAGGTATATTTCACCTTTGCATATGTGCTATTGCCATGAGTAGAGAGGAAATGTTATGTTTCCTTTTCAAAAGGGAGATTTAGCACCAAATTCTAAATCCAGAACTGGATTCACCTTCATCCTCAATCAGGACAAGATTCAGATTACTAACTGAAACCACATGACAATTAATTAATTTAAGGTCTATAAAGTTTGTAGCTGTGTAAAGAAGTACTTCCTAAGAAAAGACAGACATTTTATGAAATATCTAACTCCTAAATCTTGTCAAGGGATCTGGAAGGTGTAAGAGACTTTATAACTCATGCTGCTGTTTGATCTCTTTGAAAAACCATGGTCATTCCCAAAATACCTCTGATGAAGACACAGACAAGACCTGAATTTGCACTGTGAGATCAGAATGACTAAAAGGATGCAAATTTACCCCAAAGGATTGTTCTTAATGATTTGGGGTATTCCTGACACAAAATTTGCTATATTTCTTATTTCATAAGCATTGTCAATTTCTGGGAATATACCTCTTTACCTTCAAAATAGTAAACAACCTTTTCATTCATGTTCATTGCAATTTTTTTTTCCTTTTCATTTTTTTATGTTTAGTCATCTTAAACACTTTCAGAGTCTTTTTTGACTGTGCTCTACAGGAACAGTTATCATTAAATACAATAGCATAGAAATGAATGAAGTAGAAGGACAAAATTTATTTGAAGATGGAGAGATTTGAAACCTTATAACAGGCATTGATATCTTCTTCATAGGTTCTACTGTAATAATATCAATGTTATCAATGTTTTGAGAAATATTTTTTCTTAATAAATTATTTCTATGAAAATTTAAAAATTATATTAATTGTATTTCACCAAGTGTTAGCACACATATTTACAATACACCTAAATTAAGACTTTTTAAGTAAACTATAATGTAAAAGGCAACATGCTGCAATATTTATATTCATGCATATCTCTGTCAATCCATGATGCTAATATTTTGCAAACATTCTGCTTATCATTGACAGGTTTTGATCACAAACACAGTATACAAATTGTTGGACAGCCCTGGCAATTAAAATAAATTTACTTTTTTGTATTGTCCAGGCCCAAAACAACCTAAAAATCTGTAAGTATTGTCTTCTATATTGTCATCAGAAAAGATTGGAAAGAAAATCTGTTTTCATTACTTGTCATACTAAATATTCTTGAACAGAAGTTTCAAAATTTCACACAATTTTAAAGGAGTAATAAATAATTAGGGTTATTCTAGGGTTATATAAGTAAAGTAGGACAAGCCTGTGGTTAAACAGGTTAGAATTTCTTTAACGGCTGGCTTGTCATAAACTTTACCTCTAACTTTGAGCAAGCCCTTCTCCACTTCAATTTTCCACATCACAGCAAATGGTAACAATATTTCACTAACTCATGGGTTTGGTTTGAGAATTAATGAGGGTCCCATGTGCAAAAGACCCATAGATTCTGTCTTCTTCTTTCCACTGTGATCTGATAGGAAAGTGACCTGTTCTTAATTTGAAACAGAGACTCAGTCCTGCCCTTCATCAGCACATGGAATTCTCATTTATGTCAACAGGAGTTGCATTGAATACACCAAATACATTACTTAGCCTAAAAGTAAATGAAGAAAAAGGAATGGAAAGAAACTCATGGATTCTCCTTGCCTGCTCTTAAAAAGTCTAACAGTTCATGGCAGCAGACACATAATCATAAATAAAAATATTTTTGATGGGAGGAAAGAATTGCTGCCTGGGATTATAAATGAGAATGGGGAAAATTGTAGCAGGTCCATCTGTAGAGTACATTTAGCTCTGCTGCAAGAGCACCATCATAAAAAAAATGATGGTACATGTAAAATTCAGTCACCATAATACATCATGCTGTATAGACATTTGTCTCAAAATAAAACAAATCTTTAATGGCCTCAGCATTTCAGCTTAGCTTTTCCCACTATCTCCGGTGCACACCAAGAAAACCTTTTCTCATATGTGAGTGTTAAACTCAGATAAAAAGATCAGAAATTAAAAAAAAAAAAAACCAAAAACAAAAACCAAAACAACCCAAAGCTTTAAAAACTAAAACTTAATCCAAGGTAGTACTAAACACTGGTTTTGGTCAGATGTATCTATGGTGCAAGAACATAATTGACTGAAGAAGATTATTTTTTCTTGAAAGAGATTAACTGTGAGTACACAATTTTAATCTCTTGGTTCGATCTGAGGTAAACGTTGTCACAGCATAAAAAGATATCTTTGAGGTTTTTGGGAGGAAAAAAAAAAACAAAACAGAAAGGAGAATAATCAAGAAGCAGCTGATTGGCCATTACCAAGCTCAGGGAGGCAAACATGCCTATAACAAGCAGGCATGTTTTAAAATTTGCCATTGCTTAGCCATCTACAGACAATGAGACCTGACAGTTCTTTACGGAAGGCAGGCAGGAGCCATAGTTCTGCATAATTAGGCAATAATTAATCAATCCAAGGATAGCAGCCTTGTAAATTTGGAAAATGGAAAGTGTAGCTGCCTATGTGTATAAATTGGTCTTTTATCCTTTATAGTGCCTGCATGCAGTTCTGGTCATTTAAAAGTCTGCCTATCCAAATAACATTTTTTCACTTCAGGGTGTATGTTACTGAACAACAGAGGATTTTTGACTGGAGAAAGACATTCCTTCTGAAGGACAGAAGGATTTAGAAACAAAAGGGCAGACTAGATCACAATCCTCCCATGAAGCAGGTTACCAGAGGCAGAAGAACCCCAGCAATGGTATTTTGACATTGCCACACATATGCTCTCTTTTTTTTCATAAAACAGTCAAACAGTCTCATGTTTTTCTGGTTTTAGCATTCCTCCAAGCAGTGAGGAATTCAGGGTCTCTACTTCTCAACACAGGATGTGTACAGCTTAAGTATGCCTTTATACCATCCCTGTCTACCCTTCTGCTTATGGCTTTCCAAAGCACCAGAAAACATTGTATCTTATGTACACCCAAAATCAGGACCTGCTACTTCTGGAACTAGTGACAGACCTTGTACGTGTCTTAGGACTGCACCTTTATCACAAATAGCGAAAGTTTTGCTCTCCTGTGAGTGGTCGTTCAGTAATGCTGACTGCTGACTCCTGCCTCCTAACATTATCAATAGCTTTGTTTTGAAACGTTTCTGATAAAATAAGCTAAAAATAGTCTTAAGAAAAATTTCAAAACAGTATTTACATGCATAGTATATATAAAAAAGGACTTTCAGCTGCTCACCTTTGTTATGAATGTATGTTATTTTCTTTAAATTAGGTTTTCCCCTAATATATACTTAGATTTGGTTGATTGCACTTAATTTCCACCTTGTCCACGTTGACATGTTTATACTTTGCATAGAAATCAATTTCTAGCTTACTTTATTCTGTCTTTCAGATGTAAGATATGTTTTATGTCCTTTGAAGCATGGTACTAACAGAGAAGTGTGCTCAGAATGATTACCTTAGTATGCCAGACACAGAATGCTGTGAAAGCATCTTCACATTAACTATAGTAGCAAGCACGTTTACAGCATGTCAAAATATGGAGACTGTACAAACACGTTCAAAACCAGACATACTTTATGTTGGGCACGAAGAATAAGCTGTAAATGAACAACCACAAAAACTATGCAATCAGTAAGGGGAACAGCAAAGGAATACTTAGAGCACCAGCACTTTCAAGACACGACACCACGAGAAGCCAAATGACGAACACTGAGCCCCAAAAAAGCGCAAGCAAACAAAGTTTCACCACGGTTTTGGGTGGATTTTTTTGCTAATGCAGAGTTTCTCGGTTCTCGCCGGCTCTGTTCCTACACGCTGCAGCTCAGCGCGCCCGGGATGCAGCGCAGCCCGTGCCGGCGGGGATGCCCTGTCGGGCGGGCGCGGCGAGGCCCGGGGAGCCTCCCGAGGGGCGGGGTGCGCCGGCCGGAGCCCGGATCTGGGCACCGGCACCTGCGTCCGGACACCGGCACTGCGGTCCCCGAGCGCTGCCCGCCCCCCGGGAGCGCGCTTTATTCACTCACTGCCTTCGCTCCACCCGAGGGGAGATCTGTTAACGATTAAATCGGCAGCTGCCGCAGTTCAAAGCCCGGTCCCGGGAAGCAAAGGTGAAGATAACGTCCCGGAGGATCGCATCGAGTTTCTGCTGTTGCAATCGCTTTTAATTACCCTCCAAACGGCACATCACACAGCGATCCTCCGGGCGCCGGAGCGGGCACCGCGATAGCCAGACAACTATAAACGCTTTACAGCGCGCCCGCTGATTAAAAAGCGATTAGAAACTTATTTGAAGTCGGGTGTTCTCTCCGGGCACGGAGCGCCTCCTGTCAGCGCCGGAGGCCGGCCCGAGCCCTCCCGCCGCCGCCGCCGGTGCGCCCTGGCCGGCCGGCCCGCACTTACAGGTAGGAGGTGAAGACGCTGAGGTTGGCGGGCACGGCGGTGAGCCCGCGGTCGGAGCAGTCGGCGCGGAGCAGCACTCCGTCCAGCTCGCAGCGGCACGGCGCCGGACAGCCCCGCGGGCGCTGCCCGCCGCCCCGCGCCCCCCGCTGCAGCCCCGGCGGGCACAGCAGCAGCAGCAGCAGCAGTAGCAAGGCGCGGGGAGCGCGGGTCGTCGCCATGGGGCCCGGGGGGTACCTAGAGCCGCGGGGCGGCCGCTCTCATGACCCGGGGCGCGGCGGGGGCGAAAGGAGGGCGCCCGTCTGGGCTGGAGGAGCTCCTGCGGCCGCCGCCGCCGCGCCGCTGTCTGTGGTAGCATCTCAGCTTACACGCTGCTTTAAAGCCCTGGAGCCGGCACCGCGCGCCCGCTGACGCCGCCCCAGCCTTGCCCGCCGTAGCGCAGCGGGCCCTGCCCGCGCCGCCGTGCGAGAGAGCGGGCGGGCGGGGGCGGCCGCGGGCCCGGCGGGCGGGCGGGAGGGAGGAGGGAGCGGGGGAACGCCGCCCTCAGCCTGCCCTCCGTGCGGGCCGCGCCTCGGCGCTCGCCCCGGGCCCTCATCTCACATTCGCGGAGCGGGTCAGGCTGCGGCGCACCGCCGTGGGTCACCCTGCCCAGGCAGGCATCCCAGAGCGCATGCCACAGGATTGCACCCCGGCAGTTCCTGAGTACCTCCAGTGAGGGATACTCCACAACCTGTTCCAATGAGTGATCCTCTGCTCCGTAAAGTTCTTCCTCATAATCATGTGGAACTTCCTGTGCATCATACAATCACAGAACCATACAATAACTGAGTTGGAAGGGACCCCTTGGGATCATCGAGGCCTATTTCTGGCCTTGCACAAGGCACCGCAAGGATCACACATTGTCCAACTTCTGCCCATTGCCTTGTGTCCTAGTGGTTGGCACCTGTGCGAAAAGCCTGCCTTCACTTTCTTGGCGCTCCCTTCTGCCCACTGGGTATTTATACACATTTATGCAGTGCCCTCTCAGTCCTTTCTTCTTGAGGGGGAATCCGCCCTCAGAGCAGGGATGCACGTGGTGGACATTTCTAGAAGGTGGGAGGCCGGCAGTTGTGGAAGTGGGGGCATGGTCCTGAGGCCATGAGGTGAGGGGTGGGTCTCTGGGGTGGTGGGATAAAGGATTGGGTGCTCTAGTGGGCCAGATCTGTTGGGAGATCTCATCTTTCAAGACCTTATTTAGTTGGTGGTCCCACGCAGACCATGGGTCATGGTCAGTGATGGGGATCCACTCTCTTCCCTCACCACATAGTTCAATCACAGGCTTGCCAAGAGGCAACACTTTTCTAAAGGACACTGGCTGCTGAGGAAAACTGAGTTCACAGTGAGGCTTCCATTGAAAGCTCTTGAGATATCCCTCACAGCTTCTTGCCAGAGGTTCTCCTCAGGTAGTGCACAAACTTGCCTTTGTGCTACGTGTCTGTGAATGAGTGAGGAAAAGATGAGGATAGCAAGGTTTTTAAAACCTTTTTCCTCCAAATCACTTTTCAGTATGAACAAAGTTGGCCACAAACTCCAAATTTGAGACTAGCTGTGAGTGCTAGAACCCAGTCCCAGCACAATTCCTGTTTAGACTGGTAACTAAATTGTTGGTCAGGCTACTCAATATGCTTTGGAGAACATTAGTTAAAGGTTTTCTGCTATACTCTCTTTGAATCTACAATTAAGTCTGAAATGAGAGCCTAATGAAAAGGCCAGAAAAATACATGCTTTTATATTTTACCCAGTTTATAACACCTGTTTTCACCTCTGGATTACAATCTGGTGTAATCTGAGTTGAAGAATGACCTTGTACTGGAACTCAAGTGCTTTATTTGAAATAGTATAAAAGGAATCTGCTGTCTGGCTAGTTAGGCCAGAATGTTTTGGCCTATGGGGCTACTGTGAAACTTTTCCCCAAGCATCACCTTGTCCTAAAGATAATAAAAACAGTGGTTGAAAGCATAAAGTTCCTGTGAGAAGTGCCCAAAGAGAAAAATTCTCCAGGAAGAGGATTTTTCATTCTGTGTCATGGTATGTGTCCAGGAGACCTCTTTCCCCAAAAGCTTTTGCCCATGTCTATAAGTTTATATTTTTCATAAGTGTAGTGAAGCAGTATTTATGTAACTTGAGGCTTTTCTACACTTTTTATTGTTGTTGTTGTTCTAGAAAGCCAAGAGTATATTGTTTCTTCATTTTCTGTTGTGGATTTATCAGCTTGTACAAGATACCTGAAATTAGACAGACATACATTAATTAGTAGTGACGGTTCAACTGCAAAAGTCATCCTCTGTATGTTGTTTTGCATAAATATATTTGTTGGGCCAGTAGCTTTCTTTAAAATACTTAATGTACTTCTATACACTTTTACTTAAGGATTTTTTGAAAGTAAAGTAACTTGAAGATTTGGAGGAGGATTTTGTAGGAACAAAATGTATATGGATAATTCCTACCTTTGTACAGATAAACTAGGCTGTACAGTTTTTTTCCTTTTCATGTTTCTCACAGGTCTCTGGTTCTCCATGAAGGAAAAAAGGAAAACAAGAGCCTGTTTGGTGACATCTCTGGGAGGTGCTGTTACTGTTCCAAAGGGCCATTGGGACTGTAAGATTTCCTGCAGGTTCCATCATCTCACCATAATGTCCTGGTCACTTGAAGTGACATCCATGGTACAGCCATCAATGGTCTTCGCTTTCATCAAGACAACAATCAAAATCCCTCAGGGGTCTCAGCAGAATGTTCTCTTGAACCTGCCTTCCTGATACTCAGGCAAAACCCCCAATCTTCTGAATATGATGTAAGATGTGGTGATGCTCTAGCCTAAGGTTTACCAGTACAAAAAGTATCTTAATGAAGTATTACCTAGAAGTAAACAAAATTATGTGTTGTGTTATATATTCTTAGCACACAAAAAGTGTAACAATTCATATGTTAAGAATGCACAGCAGCTATATATTTTTATATATATATATTTATTTGTATGTGTATATTTAACATCATTACTTACAGCATGACATATTTTAGACTTATGTGAAATTTGGGTTTAAAATACAGGACTGCAAAAAGAAAACTGCCCATCTAAACTGATCCCTGCTACTTCCATATTGTAAAATTAATAAAATAATTTTTTAAAAATTATTTTGGCTAAAACATTTGATAATGGAAAATTATGCTTAATCCTGAAATGATTGGTTGTCCCAGTCAAAATGGAGTTTATATCAGAAGTGTTAACAGATCTTGCACTAGCAAAGGAGCAGCTAGTTTAAATATTAAGGCAAGTCCAATACAGAGCCAAAGTAAAAAGCACAGCAGCAAAGAAAACAGTAGTTGATAGCTGACTGTAGCATGTTTTTTCCTTTCCTGCCTATGGATGAAGGGTAGGTTCCTAGAAGGCAGTAAGTACAATTGTGTGTTCAGACTGTGGAGAAAACAAAGGTCCTGTGCAAGGTGGGAATTCTTTTTCTGCTTATTGGGATAAGAAGTTATTCATCAAACGTATTGAGGTCCTTACATTGAAAGGGTCCAGCGCGCAAGTGTGCAGCTCCACAGCCCTGAGGCTGTTTTGCTGGTGAACAGTACAGCAACTGCTCCGTGATCTGAGCAGAAGGATCCTTTCCTCCTTGCAGAACACCTTCTTTGTCCTTTTATGCCAGCTAGCCTTGGAGAATGATGCCTTAAGTTTTATTGCTATAGAGGCTTTTTAGACATTCAGCAGCAGGGTATTTATGTGCTGTGTTCAGTTGGTCCCATATTTACCTATTGGTGTATGTTCCTGTTCATTTGCATCCCATTATCTGTCCCATTTCATGGAGGACCTTGAACTAACACAAGTATTTACATCCCTTTATTAAGCCATACAATGCTCTTCACACCAAGGCAGATGGCACTGTTTCTGTTTTACATAGTGATAAGAGCTGGTACCTGAAATGTAGGGTGGTTTGGGTAGAGTTGCTCTTTGAAGCAGAATGTAAACAGGATTTTTAGTTGCCCTGGCTCAATATACCACCTGGCTACAGCTTTTCAGTCACAATAATATTGTGAACCGTTTTATTTTTTCATTACGGATTTGATTTTTTAGGTTTTCATGCTATTTAAAACATACTATATCATGCCTTATTAGAAATAGTCAATTTCATATTGATTCTTTAATTTGGCACACTGCCATCTAGCTGCACACTTTCCTCAGCAGTTCTGTACTCAGTGTGGTGGAAGAGCTGTGGTGAAACATCTGACAGCAAAGATTCACTTGGATTCATCTGAAATATGCTTCAATAGTTGAATTTCTAATGGGAAGAAGGGACAAAACTAGAAAAAAGGTATTTTTACTGTTGCAATTCATATGGTGACAGCTGTCTTATATGTATAAATTTGAAGCACACGCTGGCATGAACATTAGTCTGAAAATATCTGATAGCAAAGTTGGCAATGTTAGTGCAAAAGTCGGGATTACCCAGACACATTTTAATAGTTAGAAATTCAAGAAAGAAACAAGGGGAAAATGTAAATATGAAGGCTGAAGATTAAGTGAAGGTTTTTTGGAGGAAATGAAAGCTAATTGTTGCAGTAATTCTTTGTTTAGCAAAAAAAAATATGTGTGTTAAGGTGAAAATGTGAAAATAAGGTATATGAAAAGAACCTCCTATTATTTTGAGTTGGAGTGGATGTGACATCATTCAAAGAATCACAGCCAGGCTGAAAAAGCATTAAGTGAGTATTTCACCAACACAGAAACTATGTGCTTTAAACTTTACTTTAAATGAAGCTTTTAAACTCTAGTACTTACTGGTCTGTTACTTTGTCCTTGTATGTCTCAAGTAAAGCCAGAAGAAGGAGGAGAACAACATGGTAGTTGTGTCTAAAGATGCATGAAGAATGGCGGGCATTAAGTAAGATTTTTTACCAGAACAACTAATCTTTGAAAACAAACAAGAGCTCCCTTTTTGGCTCACTAAATCTTATTTTATCAAAATATACCTAACTGCCCATTCAGAGATTGTCTCACTTGTAACCGCAGACAATCTCTGTCCTGAATTGCATAGCCTTGGGTCTCTAGTTTCTCACCCCACAAAAGTAATCAATAACTACCTGTTCCTTATTATAGCAAGTGTCAGAACCAAACATTTAGAAACACACTACTGTGCATTTTAGCACTGTAGTTTAAGTTCAAAGAGCTCTGCATTCTGTGGTATTTATCAGCTGGGCTTTGAGGGATGTCTTTAAAGCATTGCTCACTTAATGCAGCAGAAGTTCATCCCATGGAAAGTCAATCCCTCCACTTCTGTGAGGAAGTTGACTCCAGTTCACAGAGGGTTGCAGGATTGCTTTTGTTTTCCTTAAATGCTTGTAAAATGTCAAACCTTTGAATATGTGTGAGTGTGGAGAGGCATGATGTATTACTGTGTCCTGTGTGTGCTGTGTTCATCTGCACTCTCCTCTGGGTGAAAGACCAGAGTACATGTGGATGAATAATTTTTTAATTTAGCACCTATAGAAATTCTGTCCAATTCTTTCCTCCTTCTCCCTCTGTGTCTGTGTGGCAAACACCCTGGGGTTCCTGTGGTTTTGAAGTGTATTTGCATGATACTGTATAATGAGTGATTACATTGTTTTGTAGTTGTTTGAAGGAGGTCACAATAATATTTTTTGTACTTCTTTTTCTTTTTTGTGGTGGTTGTAATAGCTTTAGTCATTCTGGGATCAGCTGCCTTGCAAAAGGAAGAAATGTATGTAGGAAAGAATCACCTAATTGTGACAAATTGTCAGAAGGCTTTAGATGTGGTGTAGTGTTGTGTTTTCCTGTAAATTTCTCTGCAGAAGGAGGGAGACGCCTGTATTTTTATTTCTTTCTCTTTGTCATCTGAGGTGTAAGCACAGAAAAAGCAAATTTTTTTTTTCAGAGAGGGAAGTCAAGATCTTTTTTTGATGAGTAAGACCAAAAGATTTCAAACATCTCTGTCCTCTTGACAGCAGAGATTTTTCTGTCATTGACTGGAACTCTGGAATCAATCAGATGGAAAGCCTAATGGGACTCCATTTTTCAAGAAGATTTTGGAAACTATTTGCATACTTCCCAGTGCAAAATTAATTCCCAAAGCTTTATAGTTAATCAGAACAATTGTTGAAACATCCTTGTTTCTGTGGCTCACGTGCTTCATCCACTTTGTACCATGGTGATTAACTGTCAGGATACTTTGTCAACCTCTGCTGAGTCTCTGAAGTTGATCCAGTCCCATCTGCAATTGTGTAAAATGACATAAAGGTGGGGGGAAGGAGCAAAATACAGATCTGTGACCTTCAACATGTCCAC
This sequence comes from Melozone crissalis, assembly GCF_028551555.1. Classification (NCBI taxonomy): domain Eukaryota; kingdom Metazoa; phylum Chordata; class Aves; order Passeriformes; family Passerellidae; genus Melozone; species Melozone crissalis. The sequence goes on along the minus strand of NW_026535782.1, from coordinate 27,613,580 downwards.
AAAGCCTCCACCAGTGCCTGCCAGAGTTACATGGATGTACAAGGAATGCTATTTCTTCTGCATGGCTGGCAATCATACAAAGCCTTTACTGTAGGTGGAGGAAGGAAGCTGGTTAAGGATCTGAATAGACCAAAAATCAGAAAGCTGCCAAGAAGCTGTAGAGATAAGGAGCCTTATGAAGGGGGGAATGAAGCAAAGGGAAGAAGAATGATTGCAGCACAGATGTTGATAGGAAGATGAGAGTGAGTGCAATGAACTCTTGTATTTGGAAAAAAGAAAATGGGGACACTCAGAGCAAATGGGAGTTTTAGAGCAGGGGAATGAGAGGGAGATCTTTACAGAGAAGAGGAGGGAAGGTGCAAGGGAAAGAGGCAAAAGGCTTTGTTATCTGCAGTAAATTCAGTCAGCTGAAACACACAACTCTCAAGTTTCTATGATCTTCTACAAAACTACCCCAATAGTGTTACTACTCTATGAATTGCTATGTATTTGGGCTAAACTTTTTTGAAAGATGTAGAGATATATTTCTGGACTGAATGTCAGAATCAGGGCCTTACACAACATCAACATGTTTATAACATGCTTTGCATTGCATTGCTCTTCTGTTCCTTGGCAAGGTTGGTTAGCTGACTTCAGGGCAGGCACATTTGTTTTGGGATGAGTTTGTTTTTGAAGCAAGCTACTTATTTGAGAGAGTTTTATATTTATGAATCCCATGTCAACAGAGAGCCAGCACAGACCCATGACACTAACATCTCCACAAAACAGAGAACAGGATGTGGCTTCATTTGTCTTCATCTGTGATCATTGAAGACAAAGAGCTACCTGCTCAAGGCAGTTTCTGGCTTCTGGCTTCAAGCTGGGAGAACCCTTTTCTCTGTCCATTGAGATCTCCCAAGGAACCTTACAGGCTCTTCAAGGCTATTACAGTGTCCTATGCTTGGATGGTTTGGATATCCCTCCAATTGCCGGCATGAGAATTGAAATTTCCTAATGCCTAGTTGCTGCAGGAGTTTTATTTTAAAAGACTGCCTGGAACAAATCCAAATTTATATGGACGTGGACCACGGAAGCCAGAGTATTTATTTCTGTTAACAGCTTGGGCCTCTGAGGGTTTGGCTACATTTCTTTAACAATTAATGGAGACAGTAGGATATGAGGAGAAAATGTTTGTACCACCCAAGTTTAATCTCCCAGGCATCTTTCTGAAGCTGATTAAGTGTAATAGACTCCTCCAGAAAGTGGTTCAAAGCACCTACATTAATGATTTCATGTATTTGTGGATAGTTAAATCACCACGCAAAAGTATCCTGGCATTGGTTACAATTAGTGTTACTGCTGCAAAAGGATCACAACCCGGCGAAGTTACATGCATGAAACACTGACAAACAAGGACTACTATGAAAAGCTCAGGTTTAGTGTGTTCTGTTTATGCATAGTTTTTGATCTGCATTTGCATTTTGAACTGCATCAGGCCATACTCTATTATGCTAATTTTAATTTACGTCTGTGGAAATTTTAACTCATGAGCCCCTGAGACTGGTGAAACAAAAGATTGAAAGTAAATCAGTACTTATCATTTTTGTCTAATGCCACTTGGAATCTGGCAGGAGCAGCAGTGCTATAGAAAGGAGCAGTTGGTCAGGTTTAATTTTTCTCTGAAATATTTCTGTGAACTATGGTAAAAACAGATGGGATTGAGAATTGGAAAAGAGAAAGAAAATGACAAAAGAAGAGAACAATGCATGGTATTGAAAAGTAATTACTTTTCACTTTGGCCCCTTGGAATGGATTTTGAATGCAACAAGTTAAAAACAATGTATTTGTATGTTTCCACTTTCATTTCCACTCTAAGTTTTCCTTTTCAGGAAACATATCTTTATGTGTAAAACAAAGAGATACTCAATGCACTAATGATAACAACAACAACTATCACTACTACTACTAGTACACATCCAGATTTTTAGTAAATTTTATTACAGAAAAAAATAGGATTTTTCAGGTCTGTTGGCTAATGATCTTAGGAATTATTTCTTTGGGCATGGGCACTTATTACGGTTGAAATGATTTGGAAGGAGAGGAAGACTGCAGGAGGGGCATTGTGTTGCTTGTGGCCATGCAACAGAATTTGACTATCCTATTATTTTCCTTCAGACTTCTATTCCCTCAACAGTTTACAGGTTGACCCATTTGTAACAGAGAGCAAAATTTGCCCCTTCTATACAGTGTCAGAGGTCAAGGATAAACGGTCCAATTATGCATTATAATATGTATATATATTAACATTTACATTGTGTTAAACTTTATTTAGGGCTGAAGCATATTATTTACAGGTGAATTTAGAGGTGAATTTGAATACAAGTTTCAAATCAGACATCACTCTTTAGTAATGCTCATGTGTGCTCAGAAATCTTCTGAGTGTGGTATTTCTATTTATTTGGACTTTTAAAATCTAACTGCTAATTTTGACAGTTTTTGCTTTCTAACTTTGAACAACTTAATTAAAAATTGAGAACAACTTCAAAAGAGTTTCAAAAGTTAGACTAAGTAAAGGTATTTTGAAATCCTACATTCAGATTTGCTGCACTGATTGAATTAGATTACTTATGATGTATTTTATTTTGGAGCTTTAATAGTTAAAATTTCCTCCTGTTTTACAGTTGTCCAGCAGTATATCTGCAAACTTTTTCCAAAAGCATTTTTAAAGAGAAGCTTCTTCCATGCAGTAAGAACTGTTAATTTATATTTTTTTGAGAATATGTATTTAAGGGACTGCATTAAATTTAACACTAAGTTAATGCTATCATAAAATTATTTTGATGTGTAGGAGTTTGGAGTAATGTGAGTTATTTCGTCTCTTACAGCTGCTTTGAGCTGACAGATACAAAGAAAATGTTATAACAGGTAGGTAGATGTTTCTCAAATACAACTTACTATTTACTGCAGTCTGTCTAAATTAAAGAGGCTTTTGTGGTAGTGCCATAAGGTTTGGTGTGCAAAGCTAATCTTTCTGTCTCAGTACCTTGCCAGAGTAAAACCTAGCAAGTTTAGAATTGTGTTTAAGTGAATTGACACTGTTCAGATAAATCTCTGTAAAAGCATACCCATAATACATGAGAAGTATGTTTATTGTTGCTTTCACACAAAGATTGTGTTGCAAAAGGGGTATTTGAAAAAAACCCAACCAACTTAAAACCAAACAGCACAAACAATTAGATTTCAGTAACGCCTTACAAGGATGAACTAGTTTTTGGGCAAGTCACAGGTATCTATTATAAATCTGTTTCTTGGACATTATATGACTTCTTTGGGAATCCTCATATGGACAATGTAAGTGCACAGATTTGCTTGCAGCACTGGAGTCTAAAGCTGTGGTTGAACTGAAGAAGTTGGAGCAGTAGCTGAAGTCATTAGTTTGACTTTTGAAAAAGAAGTGACAGATGAAAAGGCACATGAGGCCAAGGGCTAATAAATAGATTCCAACCATATCCCCAAGCTTATCCACGAAGAAGTTGAATGGTTTCCCATATGTTTGTGCATTCATACAAATTAATTTTTTAAACTGCTTATTACTGGAAGCTGTGGATTTTATTTATTGTTTTGCCAAAATCACACACACCCAAGATACTCCTGCTTGAATTAAAAAGCAATTTAGCTACCATCTCTTATCAAAACTTGAGTTTATCTGTACGGAATCTGTGCGCTTGATGTTGCCTTCACGCTGCTCCCGCCGTCAGCGAGACAAGACCAAGCCAAAAGCTTGAGCTCCCTCTCCTGGTTGCTGCTGGAGCTCTGAGGCCCTCACCTCCAGGCATTCCGGGCAGTAGAATTGAGAAGATTCGAGTTGCAGCTTATTTCAACCAATTACACTTTGAAGCAAAAATACAGGTGTCTATTAAAATCCATTAGATATAATCTTCAAAATGCATTAGAAATATAAAACTTGCATTTGAAATGCTCAGGCACTCTGAAGTAACAGTAGCATTATGGTGAAAGAGCATCAGATAGACCAGAAAAGAAAATACTAGATAGAAACAAGTTTTTACTTTCTGTGATTTCAGGTAATCACTAAAAGAGAGGAGAGAGAAGTGGAGAAGTGAGGATGCAGATTAACTAATCCTAGTTCTTTTGTAAAACTCAGCTGTAAACTAATATTCCTCTCTCACTTCTTTTTAGCCACCCTCAAATTTCAGGCAAAATTTATCTCATGATGCATTGATTCATTGATTTTTTTTTTAGATTTCAACTGAATAATCTATGAGAAACCTAATCCAAATTTGGTCCTTGAGCTGGAGATTAAACAAGGTAACCTCTTTAAGTCCTTCCAGCCTACGTTGCTCTGTGTTTCTGTTCTATATGTGAGATAAAGATTAAACTTTTGAAAATGAGTTTGTATAATATAGCTTTTAACCCCATTTTCATCTTGAAAGGCCTTTCAGATTCCAGGGTAAAAAATGGTATTCTGATTGTGTAAAGAAAAAGCCCGGGTTCCGCTTCTGCTCTTTGACCCTTTACATACCAGCAGGCCTTTCCTAGAGGAGAGGTGTGATACAAGTGCAGAGGACAAGGCTGCAGACCGGGCACCTCCCTGGGCATTAAGGAAAATGGCTGCATGTCCCCTGTACTAACTACTATCTATTCATAAATCTGTGGAAAACCACATACAGCGCATTTTAAAATCAATCTTACACATCATCTCTTAGACAGAGTGGTAGTGGTCTCTGACATGCTTCTACACTGAGCAAAGGCATCACAGTCAAGATGACAAGGAATGGTTTTAGCACCCTTCATGGTGACCAACAGTTATCACAGAGCTGCTTGACACAACTGTTACCTGTATGGGAGAGAGAGCAGACCCTTACTCCCCCAAAACTGTGAACAGAAGTACATAATTTGAAAGAGAAGTTTTCAGTGTCAGAGGAAAGCAGGGCAGCATAGAATACACCAAGAGTGAGAAGATAGCACAGAGTAGAAGCTGTTATCTAGGCATTCTTGATATTTCCCTCCCATACAGCTCAACTACTCCTATTAACAATGGAATTAGTTTGAAAGTCTGGTCTTTGAAGGCCAAACTTAACCTTTGTGAATGTTTCCTTCCCTTCTCTCACTCCAGTGTCCATTGTGATTTCCTCATTTCTTTAGGCCATGGGTGGAGATGGAGTTTGTTTTTCACCTGATGAGTTTGAATGACATGTGAAAAAGCAGTGAGATCATCTTGACCCAATAGATTCCTATTATTCTGCCATGGACATGTCAGGTTACAGATGTGTTTGGGCCTGTACTGTGATTTCCATTAAGGGTAACTGTCAAAGACAGGACATGCTTTTTAAACTAATCTTCTGGAAAACTTCTTTTACAAACATGATGCCAGAGTTATTATGGGATGTATTTCAAGATGGGTTTTTTGGGGAGTTACTAAAGCCCAGTCTACAAGGGGCAATTCTGAAGGAACCCTCTGAATTTTTAAGAAACTGGGTGACTAAATCTGTCACATATTAGCAGTGATGAACCCAGCTACAAGATAAGCAGATATGAGAAGGAAGGTTAGAAAACACCCTGGTAGTTCTATGATGACAGTCCTGATGAGAACACTGTATCCTCAGATAGCCTGGTCACAATACCTTTGTTTTACTGGATGGTTTTTCAGAAAATAGAAAAAAATCACAATCAGAAGATACAGAGGTAATTTGGAGAGACCTCATGAGATTATTTTTCCAAGTTACCCCTCTATTTACCTGGAGGAACTGGCATTGCAAATATCATTTGTAAGGCTGGCTTTGAAGTCAGTGTATGTTTTACAGGTTGCTTTGTTCAGGGATACTTGTTGAAAATGCAGAACCTACAATGTAGTCTGCAGGATTTATGGTAGTTCTGGCCCCAGATGGAGCCTGTCAGAAGAGTGAAGAAAGGTGTGCAGCTGATATTACCACTTCCAGATGCTGTTGTAACACCTGCCACAACAGTTCTTGGATTGACTTTGTAGTATAATGTAAATGCACTAAAAATCATTTTAGTTATAATAGCACATCTGTAAATTTTTGTCCTTTTGATACTTAAATTGGCATGATAGCAGTTGATAGTACACAGAAACCAGAGAATACTGCTTCAGGTTTACAAACCACCTGCATCTTCAATATCTCAGCAGGCACCCAGATGTTGCCAGGACAAAGAATTATAGATATAGTTAGTCTGCGTATTTCTTATATGTATATATGGATTTAGTAAACTGGAGATTTTTAGAACTCATTGCTGCTTAGAAGCTTCCCACATAAACAGCATTTATTAGATAGCTGTGCATGATTCACTTACATTCAAACCCTTAAGGCACCATTTACCACTCTAAGCTCTATGCAGGCAATGAATGGAGAAAAAAATCTGCTTTGAAAGCACCCTCACCTCAGGTACTTCTCTGCCATTATACCTGGCTTTGAGACACATGATGGAAAATACTGGAATTTGAAGGGTGAGGTTTCAAGGTTTTGTTTTTCTGTCACCAAAGGGAAAAAATGTAATAATTGAGGTGGGTTGTAGTTATGAATGGTAGAGCTCACATTGAGAAAAATGCAAGTTCAGGGAATCATTTCCTTCCATAGTTTTCTTAACTCTAAAACTGTAGGTGTCAGTCTTTCAGGCCATACTCTATTATGCTAATTTTAATTTACATTTGTGGGAATTTTAACTCATAAAGGCTGTATTATGACACAGAATAGAGGTGTTTACATGCCTCTATATTTCTATATTGAAATATCTGAGCTGGCTTTGAGCTGACAAATGCAAAACTGAGCTAACTCATACCATAGAATCATAGAATCATTTAGATTGCAAAACACTCTTAAAATCATTAAGTCTAACTATTAACCTAACATTGCCAAGTCCCACTAAATGATGTCCCTAAGCACCACATCCACAAGATGTGCAAATTGCCAAGTGGCTGCATTGAATAGTTCTGCAGAGTGGAGACGCACTTGAAAAATCAAAGACATTGCTTTCTGAAACAAGAAAAGGAGCACAGCTTTAGCCATTAGATTTATTTGGCTTTTTATTTTCTGGCACATTTTTGATGTACTGCAGAACACCATACTCTGTTGACATGAATCCTGGGTTTTCAAGATGTGCTGTAAAAATATGAATATTATTACCCTACTCTCAGTTCTATCTGTGTTTTAGCATATTTGATCCTACCACAAAATGCAAAAGGAAGAAGTATTCCATATGCTGCCTGAAAAAAAATCCTGTGAGAAGCATGCACTGTTCATTAAAATACATTCTACATTCTATGAAATCTAGGTTTTTTCTAGCTTCATTTTATATTAGGTGTATCTGCTTTGCCATCGTAAATTCTTTTGAAATAATTTCTTTTGCACATTGTGTTTGTCGGCTGTAATAATAACATGGGATAATGTTTGCTGAAATATACTGAATCCCAGCCAGTAGCTTGTGCCTTTACAGTCATCAAGTAGGTGTTCCAAATTATGAATAATAGGTTTTATGGAAGAAGGCAGGTGTACCAACACCACTGGCTTTCCTAAGTAACTTTTTTCAGAAGAGAAAGAAAGACCACATTTGAAGGTTGAAAGTGTGCACTGCCTCCTTCAGCCAAGACATGGAGAACCAGCCAGCTTCTCAGAGATACCTTACTCAAATTATTTAAATAGAAATACAAATAACATGTTTTTTAAGTTGTAAGTAGCATGGATAGAGTTACTTACAAAGTTGCTTTATTATTGTTTCCAGATGTAAATTTTTAAATTCAGAAAGGGCAGTTAGCATTTGAGTTCATTAAAAGTGATGTAGTTCAGGACTCATGCAGCCTCATGCTCTCTTTTGGATGAGAAAGGGAAGGCAGGAATGAGAATTTAGTACAGTTGAAGGCTCTAGGCATGGATGGAGTCCTAATGTGGAGCTTGGGTAGGATGTGTTACTTGAAAAGCAGCATCTGGATACATACACACACAGCAGAAGTAATTGACAGTAATCTACGGCCAAAAAGAAATTGGAAAAAAAAGTTCTTTCAAGCTGACTTTTTTCCTTGCTGCATCAAAACTAATGTACAGAGAGCCATTTTCAAAGGAGGCAAAGGGAGACACAGCTTCCCATTTCCCACTGAAATTCAGAGCCTACTTCTCTGCATGTAAGCAATTCTGAGGAAAATGACTGTGAAAAAACTCAAATTCTCAGCAATTGTGCACTAAAAATTATTCATTTTTCCTCCGATTGTTTGCCTCTGTTATCTGCTGAGCTTTGCCAGCTTGCTGTGCTGATGTTAAGGATGAGTGTGGTCCCTAGAGGGTCATTCTCATGTAAGCCAGAGGGCCACAACAGTCATGCTCTATAGTTATGGACTTCTTCAGGGTTTGTGAAGGCATGGAAGCACCGATTAAGGAGCCCTGCAGCCCAAAATGACACACAAAGCAGGCCAGAGCAGGGCAGAATACAAGCTGAGGCACCACCAGGCAGGCCCTGGTAAGCAGCCTGCAGCAGATCCTTCTGCAGCCATTTGTGAGCAGAGGTGCTTGCAGCTGTTCCAAAGGTAGCACAGCCCTTGCCAGTATCTTTTAGGTGCCTTTTTTTTTTTTTTTTTTTTTTTTTCTGAAGACACAACAAACTTAGTGAGAGGGATTTGATTTATTTTCAGTCTTGATGACTAGCATTTCTAATGGAGCATCAGCTGTGAAACATCTTCTACTGGTGATACTGATGAGTACAAACTTAAGAAAATCTATTTTGACTTTTACATTTCAGGCCTAGTTTAGAGGGGTGCCATTTACAAAAGGAAGCACAAACATATTTAACTTGTAAACTGAATAAAATTGGTACAAAATCTACAAGGTCTTTGTGAAATAAAAACACTCAACGACCAGAGTTTTACAGGGAGTATTTTAGTAAAGGACTGCATAGTGAGATATGTTTTATCCTGTGAATTCCTTCAGGACACTGGCTGTTTATATCTTTATCACTAAGGAATATATGCAATATTCCTAATTCTGTGACTGTAGACTCACAATTGCTGTAGTTGTCAAGGGGGTGCCACATGTGGAACTGAGTAACTCAAATTATAGGATTGTTATAAAAAGATCTCTATTGAAGAGTTCCAGCTTTTAAAGCTTGTCCCTTGTTTCAGCACATAAATTTCTATGAAGGCAGATTTTGTCTGTAAATGGATGCAGCCAAATGTGTAGCATGTGTACATATATATACGTTACTTAACCAAAATAAAATTTTCATGAGTAGAATTTACTTTGGCTTTTCTTTATCCTGATAGTGTTACTGGTTTAAAAATATTTAACCAAAATGCACAAACTGCACTTCACATGAAACCCTCAGAAAATGCAATAATGCACCACAGGAAAAAGAAAATGAAAATAATAAATTAATAATTCATAACATTTAGGTTGCTAAAGCCATATCTGCTATGAAATTAATAGAAAAACCGACTCTACAAAAAAAATAACAAAAATGTTATGCCAGCACTGCCTCTCCTGAAATCATTCTTGGATGACCTTCAGTGTAGGATTTTCACAAAGCAAGCCAGACATCCTGACATATCTGACTCCATCCTTTTGTTGTTTGTTTTATGCAAGTGTCTACAGAAATCTTTAATTTCTTAATAAAAATATGATTTTACTGTTGACATTAATCCTACTGAAGTTGGTGGAAATGTTCATATTGAGTTCAATAAGACCTCACTAGTCCTTCAGTCATACAAATATCCATGTGTTTTCTCGAAATAAACATGTATTTAAGGATGCAATTGTAGTGTTTTCTGATGCAAAAGTTAGGCTCATAAAATATATGGCTATCAAGCTTCACCTTATGAAAATCTAGCCTGCAGTGCAAAGGGATAGGGAAACTTAAAGGCACTAAATACTTAAAGGCACTTCTGGTTTAAAGATGGCCATGCATTACTCATTTGTGGCTTTACTTCATTCAACACCCTGCCCTTTTATGCATAAAGTCATCCAAGAGTCACAGCTAAAAGGGACATATTCTAGGGGCCACAATTCCTTTGACACATCTTTAAAATGATACGATAAATATAAATTGCAACTGAGAGGATCTGGTAAACCTGAAGCAAAAATATCTAGACTTCCACACTCTCTTAAGTACCTTCAGATGGCAATAGGCATTTCTGGAACTAAATATTTCTAAGCTAAGCTATTTTGCATTACCACCACTTAGTTCCCTAAGCTGAAGATTGCTGAAACTGCATTAAATGAGGTGTCTAGTTCCTGAAGAAGCAGCCAAAAAAGCTATTTTGCACCATTACCACCATTACATCTCGTGCTGCTTAATATTCTTCAGTGTGACCCTGATTGTCTTGAAGTTGCCACCAGGCTCATGCAGAAGTGCCCCCCAGTGTGGGTGGGAGTTTGCCCCATCTGAGTTCTGCTGGCTTGCAGGGCTTTGGAATTCCTGCCTCATACAAAGCCACCCTTCCATTGACACTCAGTGGTTGCACCCTGCCCTTTTGTCCTCTAGAGCAACACCAGTTGCTCTGTCCTGTTTGCTCACAGTATTCTGCCAGGAGGGGAGAAAGAGGAGCTGCAGGCTCTCTGGAGTCATTGGCTGTCACTTCCCCTGGGAGTGCTCCTGTGCTCCTGGGGATGCAAGAGATTGCATCCAAGGGGAACCATAAAGCATCACTTCGCAGCTTGCCAAGCTGGGGAGACCAGATCTCCTCAATCAGGAGAGCACACACTGATTAATGCTAGGCTTGGAATAACTGCTTTGTCTGATGGAGGCAGCAAATTGTCAGATTATACAAGAGCTGCATATCCTTTGTTTGGCAAAGACATGTTTAGCAAGAGAAATAAGAATGCTTCTGTACCATATGCTTTCAACTATTTTGTTAATTCAGATTATGTTTGGATTTAAGAGAACAAATAGTCTCTCCTTTTAGAGAACGATTGATGTGATATGACATGATATGATATGATATGATATGATATGAAAATTAACTTAATTGTTTCATATAACTTAAAATTATTTTCCATCCTGGGAAGATTTTCAAGATGGTGATGGTTCTGTTCATCCATTATTAGGGCACTATGTTGAAATTGCAGAATGGTTGTGAACTTAAATATTATTGTGACATGAATTGTTCTTTTTGATTGTTTCTAAATATATAATTCCATTTTAAAGACAGTATTTCAGCTATTGCTGCCATACATTTTAAGATGATAGCTTAGAAAGGAAGACTGAACTAACAGAAAATGAGTTAGAAAATAGTCTAAATAACTATTCTCAATACTTTTGAAATGCTTTCCTTTTTTAATATGAAATTCAGAGCCTTTGGCTCATCTCCCCCAGACAATTTCAGTTTAAATCATTTTGTATCTTGTGGTAAAAGCAGCTTTCTTAAATTTTCCATTCAGCAGCATTCTTAGTCCTGGAGGAGTAGGAGCTCATTATTATTTCTTCTGATGTGATGATGGATAGGCAGTCTACTTTTGTACTTTTAAAATGTTATCTGATGGTTAGAAACATCAACATAATACAATATCTTGAAACCCACAAATGCCTTTGTTATTTAATAGAAGAATGAAACAAAAATATAGTTTGTTTTCTTTTTCCAGCATTGAGACCATGCATGTCACATTATAGAGATTACATAGTATTTACACTAGTGATATCACATAAGTATCTGTATCAATACTAGTTTCCAAGGTAATTGATTTTTAGGTCTCTTTTAAACATCAGAGATCTGTTAATCTCAGTCTTATAATAAAAATGTTAAAAAATCCACTAGGTGAAAAAAAAGACTTATACTGAGATGAAACATGCTCAGTTTTTCGGTTTGTAGAGAATGCTTCAAGCATTTTATGTTTTACAAACATTGTTAAAATCCCATCTGGTGTTTGTGAAGCATTTTACTATCTCCTGCTGGGCCAGGCAGACATTGGTTTTCATGTCTGTATGTTTCCAAAACATGAGGAAAAAAAATTGAATGGACCTGGACCAAGCACAGCATAATGATAGAATACTATATTTCCATTCTTCTGCATTTGGGAACAGAGACAAATGTCCTTGATTCCAGAAAAGATCCATCAGTTCCAATAATGCAACTTCATATGAAAAATGCAAAGGAGTAAATTTCTCTAAGTAGTTCAACATTCAACATCTTGCACATGATATATTTTTGTGAGCAATAAATATATAATTTCTATTTCAATTATGTATTTCTTTTTCAAGGGAATCAATTTAGAAAACATAAAACCCAGATGAAAATGTGTTCCATTTTTATTAATGCATTTTTTCTTTATGTAGCTGATTTTACTAGTGAATTCTGTGTGAAAAATAAATAAATATGAAAGCAGAAATGCAAAGTCCTTCCTATTTTTTATTCCTGGAGCCAGCATCATGCATACTGATGTTCCACTTTCTCTAAAGTCAATGGGAATAGATCCATTTCTTGTCTTACACTGCCTCTAAAACTGGTATAGCTTTTAATTATTTCAATTTAGTTACTGAAGCAGTAAGAGAGGAGAAAAGGGAATTAGTTCAGAAGGGAGAAGGGTCAATGGGTCTGCTCTAGCTGTTATTTGTAGAAAGAAGATAATTATCTAAAATGACATGGCAGTGATAGCATAGCTACTGCTTACAACTGCATTTTAATGGCTTAAGAAATATAAGTATTTCCAAACACATTTGTTGCACTGAAGGTCTTAGAAAGCCTTTCCCACATTCACTGATAATTCATAGAAAATGTAGATACATTGCCAAAACAAATAAAAAAATCTTAGGCGAACAGAAGTACAAAAATAGACTGATTGCTTTTTAAGATGCAGCAGTCATAACATTGGAATACCAGATGGAATTTTCCATAGACACTTTTGTGGCTTTTACCTGATAAATGGCTGGCATTGTATCAGAAAACCTTTTCTCTGTGTGCTTTTGATTGTATATTTGCTATTTTCTCAAAAGACAGACTGTTGGTAGGAGTGTAATTCTTGCTGCATTTGTTCATCCTTCATTCCTCCACACAGAAGTTGCACACTCTGGGCCCATCTTCCTGCCAGGAAATGTGGGGAGCAGGTCTACATGCAGACACACATTTCATATAAACTTGATGTGTGAACAGCCCAAGGGATTGATTGTGTGTGCAGATAGTCAGTAGGCACATCCCCCCTTAGCTGCAGTCTTGACACTTGTGAAGCACATTGTCCCTCTCATTCCAAGTCCTCTGGTCTCCCTCTTTGCAGTTATATCCGTTCTTACAGCCAAAGACTGTGTGCAAGTGAAAGACATCTTCTGATGTGTGCATAAAAAACTTGGAAATTAGATTGTTCTCTGCTTCTCACTCTTGCTGACCAGTGTAGAAACCCACTTGCGTTGCTATTTAAAATGGCATTTTCAAATTGTTACAGCAATTGTAAATGTCGTGATAATCAGAATTTGGGATAAAAGGCATTTATTTCTATTTGAGGCACTTTGCTTTGTCTGTATACATGGTGTGAGATAGCAGCTTTATGCTTAGCCACAAATCTGCACTGTTAACACTCTGGGAAACAGAATGGAGGAGTGGACAAGCTCAGCCAAGCTATTTGCTGTCTCCTCCATAAGGCAGATGTGCAATATAGGCATTTGTTCCACAAAGATCTGAATCTGTGATAAAATGGAACTGAAGGAAGAATTGGAGAAAGGTAAAAAGCTGAGAGTAAGAATTGCTTAAGTCTGTATCAGCAAGGAATCAATTGTCTCTTCCAACCCCTTTACTGTCTTTTGGGGGGATATGGTGGTCAGTGGCTAGCTGGTGATCAACTGTGGAGGTGGAGGTGGGGGTGGGAGGAGTGAGGGGAGGAGTGATGGTAGAAAGGAGGCCAACTGCAGCTTCCCAGCAGGTGGGAATGATTACAGAAAGAATGACGACCTGTACTGTACAAATTATTGATGGTACTTCCCAGAGGAGCTGAGTTAATAAAGCTGCAGCCAAAATAAACCACATCCCTTGCATCTTGTCTTTCTTCCTGCATGTCCGGAACAAAGCAATGAGAGACTATTGCCTCCTCTTCTCCCCATGCCTTCTCCAACATGATCTACTCTGTTCCACACAGCTGTATCATGAAGGGATTTAACTCTTGTTTTCTTTTCAAAGAACAGAAAGATGAAGACTGAATAGATTCTAGTTCTACTTCTTTAAAAGGCAGTATGTGCTCAAAGTGAGAAAAGGAGTAGAAAGCAAATAAGAAGAAATACTACCTACCTAATTTAACAGTGTGTTGGTTTTGCCTTTAGCATCTATTCCTAGATCTGTGCTGAGCTGCATTTCTCAAGACTGGATGAAAATTACAGTGTTTGCATGGTATGATCTGTGAGTGGAGCTGACATCCAGCCTCCAGGTGATGGTCTTTGGGAGTCATTGTGCTTTTTAATAGTATGGACGTGTAGAAAAGGAGTTGTTCTGAACAAGAACAGTTGTAGGATGGAACTCATTCAAGGGCTGAATAGAAATCCAAATTCCAGCCTTCTCAGTGTTTCCAGTTGATTGATAGCTATTTTTTTTAGTGTCTTTCTTGTAAAAGTTTATATACTGTCCATTTTATAGATAAAGTTACTTTTGAAATATTTTCCACAACAAACAGCATATGACAATCTCGATCCTACATCACATATTTCCATTTGCTTTTACAACTCCAGTCTGAATTTTCCTTATTTCCACCACTGATGCTAATTGGCTTTGTTTGCTATAACTTGGGTTCCAAGTCCCATCAGTATGGAAGAACATTTGAACTAGTGAGGACTGAATGACTGGCTTCAACACCATGTTTGTATTTAATAGGTTTGGCTTGCTATTCCTTTAAAATTTGGTTTGTCTCCTTCCAAGCCCATCACAGGAGCTGCACATGCCAGAATACTGTTTTATTTAGACATCAAACCCTGATGCTGTTGCCCTGGATATGATTTTTTTTTTCACAATTATTTCTACAGTCCATCTAGCCCACTACTGAAGTATCAAAGTTCTTCATGAGTATTTAGAAATAAAAATATCTGTGACAATATAAGCTTCTCCTTTTTTCCTTTTACTTGGTCCAGGATGTAGGAAAAGGATCCTTATTTTATAGATTGGCCAAATGAACATTTGAGTATCTGCATATGAAGTTACATGTGTCTGTATTTATGCTGAGAACTCAAAGTGAAAGGTATATTGACTATACAGCTATTTCTGAAGGTGGTGACACTTCTGCTCAGTCTTCTAGAAGTCTTACAATCAAGGTTAGTGTTTCCCAGACAGGGAAGCTGTATCATTCATGGGGAGTGATCTGCCAGAATTGGGTTTATTGTCCTGAAATTAGGTGTGCTGAAAAAGAAAGCTTGGGAGTCACTTATATGGGTCAAACTATGGTTAAACAACATTTGAATGGAAGATAATATTTATAGGAAGCTTTATTGGTTTATTAGTAAAGAATCTTCTTTTAAGCTCAGGAGGCAAGGAGTTGAAAATTGAGAGCTGAAAATAATAGGCAAGGGCTGCACAGCTGTTTGCTTGCAAGTCAGGAGTTTTGTATGTAGGCCTTTGTTGCTATTTGGGCATCTGTTGTTACTGTAAAATCTTTACATCTTCCTGTAACAGTACTTAGTCTTTTAAAAGCTGAGCTCATTTCCAAAGTGAAATCAATCGATCTCATTGCTTTTTCATGAGCTTTTTACTTCAAACACCTCAGCATATTTATATTCTGTTTTTTCCTTATTATATGCCATTTTATACTGTTTACACTCAGAATCACTGGGTTAAGAATTCCTTCTAAGGTACTTTTTCATTTTTACTTGCATTAGTAGTGAAATAGTGAGCAGTACTGGCATTAGAATCTCTTGCATTTGGTGGATTTAGTGCATGTCTAGGAATAAGAGCTGCAGGTACATCCTTCTGACCCAATTGCTCCCCTTTTTTGCAGGCACCTATCACAACCACAAGAGTTAGAGCTTTGATTTTTAATAATGTCTTCTTAGACTCTGTTAGGAGAGTTGCCCACCAAAGTTAGTCTATTTCCTAAGGAATGGTCTACATAATGAGAAATGTTCTGTAATTACTGACTTAATGGTAAGCAAGTGAAAAATTCTTTTCACAGATAAGAACTAGAGCTTTTAGAAAGATAAAACATTTTGCAGACTGCAGAAGTTTTGCAGTCTTGATGATAATCTTGGATAAAGTTAAAAGGAGTTCTATTGATTGAATTCCAACATTTATTTAGACCTAATTGTACATAGCTCTAAATATCTTGATCTCTATTTCCCAGTAAGGGGTGCAAAATTTCCTTTAAGTCCCTCTTGTTACCCTAGGTTTTACCAGATGTGCAAATGTAGGAGTCTATGATAAGAAAGCCTTTAGGGAGGGGGTCACATCTATGTTCTGTGATGTGTGATTGGATAACTAAAGCTTTAGTTATCAAAAGTTTTGAATTTGTTGTTGCCCAGTTTTTCCTACCAGCTACTGATCCTCAGTATGTAGGAAGTTTGGCTAGTGGATCAGTGACTGGGGATAAGGGAGCAGGCCCGATGTGGATCCTTGCCACCCTGTCTCAATCTCCAAATTTTCTTAGGAAATAATAAAAAAACACAGCATGGATGTGTACCAGTGAAGGATCTGTTGCTGTCTGTATACAGCAAGATCTGCCCCTGCATTAATAACCACAGTAGAGACCAACATTCATTTCAGCAATTGTTTTTAAGCAACTGGGTCAATGATATTTTTGACAATGTGAATGGCAAGCATTAAAATTGCTTTCACAAAAGCGGTTAGCACATTGTACCACTAATTATATGATTACAGGGGAGCTATTTATCAATTTACTTTTACAGGAACTGTTTATTTTGGACTTAGTCTTTGAGTTTTGCTGTAGTTTGAACCAGAGCCTTTCACAGAAGGAAGCTGTTAGTAGTGACTAGTTTATAGAGTTTGGGGCCCAACAAAAATACCTCAGAATCATCCAAGGCCAGACGAGGTTTTATGAAAGTCTCCTAATTCCACACATGAAACTTGAGTTTAGTTTCAGTTAAAAAGTGAGCAGATTTTTTATTTCTATTTATTTTTTTATTTCTATCCTAAATTTGCATTTCAGATCATGCAAGCATAGGGTGACAACTGGTGACACATATAAGAGGATGTGTCCTTTGCTATATCCACCTTAGTTCCCTTCTCATATAGCCACCTATTCTTTGGTGAAATAAAGACTGTCCACTTTGGGCCTGCTTTCTGGCACATAATGGCTTTCAGTGTAAAGACTTTGATAGGGACAGGGCAATAAACCAAGTTGTCTTTCCTTAGGACTATGAATCAGGGCCATAATACCTCCAGATCTCCTGGTAGGCCTGCTAGTGATGGCAGGGGCAATTTTGCACGATACGTGAAATATGAATGTTGCACCAAAACTGAGCATGCCCAGTGCTCAAGTGAATTAAGAGTGCAGAGCAATGAGGGATTAGAGGGAACAGCATGTACTAAACTCATAGCCAGAATGGCATTAACCAACACTGGCTGCCTTTTTTGCTAGCCAATTTGGGATTATATGGAATGGACTGTTCTCAAACCTGGGATCTTATGCCCTGTGCTCCCTTTGGAGAAGTCTGTATATGCAGAATAAATGCAGGGCAGTGTGCCCTGTGCTTGTAGAAACAAGTTGCATTGGTTTAACTTAAATTTTAAAATAGATTTCAGATAAGAACTCTGTGAGGATATTTCCCTTAGTTTAAGTATTAGATAGGTTCCTGACTTTGTGACCTGAAATAGCAAGGTTTTCAAAGCTTTTTGTATAAGAAGTCTCACAGAGTACTGTGAACACTACCTAGTTAAGCCAAAACAAAAGAGCATTGAATTTATCCACAGGTTCTTATTTAAAGAGCATCTTTGAACACACTTATACTTTCATGAGAGGTAATAATTGGTTCGGCCCAGAGACTAAGGGCTAGCCCTTTTAAAGATTGCTTAAAAATTAGGCACTTATAAATTAGGCACTCTAGACTGTATCCCACATCCTGTGCTAAGTGCTAAGGTTAGCTGTGCTAAGCATGGGGAGAAGGGATAAACCAAAAAAAAAAATCTGCAAGAGGCCTGTACAGGCAGCTTTCTGCAGAGGGCCAGAAGGAAACATTAGAAATCTTGGGTTTCTTCTGAAGGAACAAGTCTGACTTACAGCTTCAAAGGGTTTATATTTGTAACCCTGGATGCCTGTCTAGTACCCTTTTCATGAAAGACTCTCAAATTTCAGCATATTTGATTACTTATTTATTGATAGTGTGACAGCCATCTGCTTCTCTTAATTGGCTGACAGCTTAAGGACTAACAATCTGAGGACTTGAAAGAGTTGAGATCACAGCCGTTGTCTTTTGAACATTCAAAAAACATCACAGCCACTGTCATTTGTCAGAGAGGCAAATCTGCATGCAGGCAAGTGGATTCTGAAATGAACATTGCACTCTTGGTCTCTTTGTGATCTCATCAGGAACTTGGCCATAACACACAGAGGTTTGAGTTCAGGCTGTCCTCATCCGTTTTGTTGTGACAGGCAGACATGGAGGTGGTGGTGTAGAGCTGCAGTTTGTTCCACTTTGGGTTGTTGATGTCGGAGGGCATTTACAGAGAGCCAGGAGTTCCATATAACCAAGGGCAGGAAACGATAATTTCGTACTTCCCACAAAATACATTTAAACTACACCCTGCCTATACTACTGAAGTTGTGACACCATCCAGAAGAGTACTCAAAGTATTTGATCCAAAAAAGCCAAGAAGAAACTTGTTTGTGTGCTTCCTCTTTACATACATCACAGTGATAATTCTGGATTTTTGTCCTTATTCCAACGTCAGGAGCAAATACCAGAAAAAATAAGCGTGATGTCTCACAACTCCTGTGTCTAGAAAGCTCAGTTCCATGAATATGTGTTAAATGTCTCTCTGAATGTCTGTTGCATTTAGTTACTTAGAGGTTTTAAGCTAGTGGAACACGTTTTTCCTGGATCCTGACCATAAATTGGCTGGAAACACCAGAAAAAGCACTGGATCAGTCATATATTATATATATATATATATATATATATATATATATATATATATATATATATATATATATATATATATATACACTGGGTAAATTTAGGCAACTTAGTCAACTTCAAGAGTAGGCAACAGTTGAAAGAATTGCTGAGTCTTATTTGGATTCCAGTTTTAGTCTCAGGGTCTCAGGTCCAACTTCAGCCTTGTTTTAAATGCCTGCATCCTTCCTGAATATAACACAAAGGCTTTAGAGAACACTAGTGCCTCTGTTCAAGTGTGCTTTTGCATGAGGAAAAGATTATATTCTTTAGTGTTCCTCAGGCTCTGTACTATGGTGTGTGTGGTGTCTTTTTCACTTTTGACTAAAAAAGCCTGATAAGTTTTTGGTGGTCTGTACAGATCTCAAATGTAATCAGTTTTCTCCTTCCTCTACGCTTAGGGATCAGCTACTCTGAAGAAAATGTTTGGAGGTCTTTGGTTTCTCCAATGTGATTTTGTTCAGGTCTCATTATTGCTTTTGTGAAGTAAGGTATCAGTTAGAAGAGTGTATAATATGTGTTTTTGTGTATGTAAATTTTATTTGTCCAAGATAATTAATCTAATTTCAAATACCACAAAATCCTCATCTCTTAGCATTTACTAACCTGAGATTTGTAGAGTGAATGAAGTGAAAAGAAAGGGCAGTTGTTACAAAAATACACAGGGACCTTCTTTTGAATAATGTTGACCTAGAAGCTGTGTACACATATTTCTTTTGTTAGAAGAAATGTTCTAAAAGGTGAATACAATAGTTCTGTACTTTCTCAGGGGAAACTTCAAGTAACAATTATATTACTACTATTCAAAATTATCTGTATATATATTAAATGGAAAATGTGTTACATTCAGTAACTTGAAAAGAATATTCTTGCTCCTAAAACTTCCCTTAAATCTCTCCCACCTTTCAAAGCAAAGAACCTGCAGTTAATCTGTGAGGAACACTAAAGCTTTAGACAGCTATCATCAACCTTTAGGTTGCTGTCAAACTCCAAACATTGAAATGGTGAAAGTAGCTGATTTGGGTTTAAGAGCTTACAGCTCAGGGTCATTTTATAAAACACAGAAAATAAAAAGGTAGCTGTTGCCTGTTGGCAATTATTCTATGAGAAATTTCAGCCTGTAAAATACAAGTAATAAAGGAACAGATATTTGAGTAATAGAAAAGAATGCAAAAAGATAGGTACCTTTTTTCAATCACCCATTCTGAGGGAGTGTGTCTGATACTTATGTTAGTTTACATCCATTCATTTCCAACCCAAAATTAAAATTCACTTTAATGTGAATTAAGTACTCTGTCAAGAGGACTTGCCTGTTGTATATCCATAAAAACCTGTGCCAAAGAATTCATCTCTGACATGGCTTTCCAGCAGCTCACAGGGGTGATAAGGCAGAAATCTGTGACTGGCAATCTTTTGCTGGAAGCACTGCCTAGCTTGCAGCACTGAGGGCAGAGAAGCTGTTGTTGATTGCCGTGCTGCTGCTCACAGTCTGGCTGGTGGTGCTGAGAGCAGCTGGGGGCACTGGATTCCCAGGCCCACAGCAGCATCAAGCATAGTGATGCTTTCCTTCATTTAGAGGGAGGAAAAGGGAGAGTTAATTTTGGTCTAACATGCAAAACTTGTCTTTTTGTGTAGTGCGTGAAGCATAAACTCAGTGGGAGGTCCATGAAACAGAGCCTGGCTCTGCCCCATTAGCATTCTGGTCATACTTTAGAACAGCATAAGCAGACTTACAGCTTTTAAAAATGCTGTTTTGCCCTCATCTGCCCCACAGCTGAATTCTCTGTAGAGAAGGGGTGTTGTGCCATGCTAAGGCTGGGGGTATTTAAATTTCTTAGCTGTGTATTTTCTAGTAATTATTCTTTTCTTCCCCCCCTGAGCCCTGTGCCTTCCCCCCAGCTTTTAGAAATCAATGAGAAAAATTAAAGGCCATAAATTCATTTCAGGATTTACTTCTACCAAGTAATTTCCCAGCCTATGTTCATATTTACAATTTTTTTTTTAATAAATACAATTTATAGTAGCTTGAAAAAATTGTGAGTTTAGTGTCTGCTCATGAACATGGTCATAGGAAACTTCACTGACCTCCCTGGCTTCCTCTGCAAAGAGGGAAAAAGAGTTGTGCCTGTAACTTCCATCCTCACAAGCTGAAACAGGCTGTGATGAGCCCAGCCATCTGCCCAGGTGAAGTCTGTATCTGGCAAAGCCAGGGTCCCTAAGCAGGACAGGGCATGTTTTAAAGAAACCCTCGTAATGGAAGCCAGCTCAATCCAAATGACCCCTACTGCAGGTTCGTTTAAAATTATGAATTATTTCTCTTCTGTAGTGATGACACTTCTATATTTTTTAGTTTCTGAATGTTTCAGGAAATGTATCGCATTGACTGAATTGATTGATTGACTGAAGGAACTGAAATGGTTTTCTGCTGTTTTGATTAGAAGGCATGGAGTAATGTGTTTCGTAGTAACAGTTTATTTTGTTTAATTCTTTTTGCAGGCAACTTGAACTTAGTTTTCAAATTCCTTAGATAGGTTTTTTTTTTCTTTCAGGCAAAACTATTAATGCAATTTGGTTTGCACTAAGCAGAAAATAAAATATTCCAACCTGTTTTGGGCTTATGCCCTCTAGAACCACAATTATGTCTCTAAACAAAGTTGATTTTGAAATAAGCTGCAGGTTTTAATAATTCTCAATGTTCCCTTCAGGTTCCCATTCTGTGTAGGGAGTGTTGTAACTAATCACATCTCAGATCAAGGCAGAAGTACATTAAATATGGATCAGAATTGGATCTGGCTGTAAAGACTGGCTCTACACTCTCACAAAGCTCTGGAGGGTTCAGATCTTGGAACCTGATTTTGGTCAGGATTGTTCTTTGATATCCTCAGATGAAAGGGAGACTATAAACGTGAAGAGCAAATTCTTCTGCCTTGGTTACACCAGTATTACTGAGTTAGTGCCAATGTGGTCACATGCTGCAGCAGGGTGGAAAATTTAGCCAAGACTGTTTATTGTAAGTAGCAACAAGGAAAAGAAACCTATTGAAGAGAAGAAACACAAAACTGTAAATGGCCAGGCAAAAGGCCTCATGCTAACTTTATTTGCCAAACTGGTGGTTTACTCCAACATTAACATTTTATGCAACCAAGCCAAATTCCCTGTGTAAAACATTTTATTGACTCTCCTGCCCTTTGCCTTTTCTAAGTGATTGAAGGGCACACATAAACTGCTAAAAGACCCAAAATTGTTTAGCTATCTGTATTCAGTATCCCTACAGGCTTAGTTACTACATAAAGAGCAAAGAAAACCAGCTAAATATTTTAAAAGGATAGAGAAGTTTTAATTGAAAAATATCCAGGGGCTTTATTGTAGTCTTATGAGTCTGCACTACAGATTTCTAATAGCAAACAATAGAAGTGAAAAATAAGAGGGTTTAATGCATTAGTTATGGGTTGGCAATGGACAAATATGTGGTGCTTATTCTCTGCCTAGCATGGCATGGCATCAGCCCTGGGTCCCCACTAAAACAAAAAAGCGGAAAGTCAAACAACAGTCATGTCAAATTAAACCTCTTTTTGTTTAATTTTTCAAAGTGATTCATTTAGCTGGTTGGCAGAGAGTCAAACTGATAGCTAACAATAGTTCATTTATTTAATGCTGCTTTCAGTACCCTGTGGCCACTCGACTGCATCAGAACTTATCTTCTGTAGTTCTCTTTGAGCTGTGAAGATAGGCCAGGAAACTGGAGTAGGTCAGGTGTGCAGGAAGGCACAGCTCACATGGGGGGGGCAGTTTGTGTTTCATGAACCATAGGATTGGGAATGGATTTTCAAGAACAGTTAAAGCTTCCTTTTAATCTGAAAAGTGAATAAAACTGATATCCTTATGTTTCATGTTTGCTGAGCCCCAAAAGTCCAAAAATAAAAGAGCTCAGTTTATAAAGTAAAAAAAAAAAGCGTTGTGTAAACTGCCAAAGCTGCAAATTGTGAGAGCAAACAATGAAAATGAGATCTTTCTTGACTACATTTTCTCAACATTTATTAAAAAGTGGATAAGTTAGTCTCTTGGTGATTTCTATTTAATTCTATTTTCTTAATAGAATTGAAAAACCTGAGTCTGATTAGAACAAACAAGCAACTCTTTAGTTTTGTACAAATGTGAGTAAATGTAGTAATAAGCACTTTTTAGGTTTGTGTGGCTTATAGAAATAAAATTAAGCAAAGATTTTATGTCAATAAAGTCAGTTGATACCAACCTAATGATCAGACGGGAAGCAGATCAGTTGAGTAAGAAGACAATATTTATACTAAGTGTGAGTGTTGATAGCAAAGTTTTTTCTGTTCTGTTTAATAGAATTTTGTGTGACTGTTGAATGGTGTTTGAGCAAGGAGTTCTGGCACAGGTTGTTCACCTAATGAAAACAAGAGTAGTGTATGACAGCTCCCTGGCATATTAGAATTGTATATCATGCACCACAACTGCATACAGAAACACTGTAGGGAGTGGGAAAATATGAGCAGTCTCCACATGTAAGACATCTGTTTAAATCCCATGTATAATTTTTGTTTATTTGTTTGTTTGTTATAAAAACTGGATGAGTTTAATATTCCATTTCAATTTTTACATTTTTCATCTATTTTTTCCATATATTCATGCTCACACAAGGGGAGCCGTAAAAAAATATAACATCTCTAAGCATAGGAACCATGGATTGCATATTAAATAAAATTTTCTATTATTCAAGTCTGGTGAGGATTACCTATGCTTGCAAGGAACAAGTTTTCCCAAAAGCCGAGTAATCCTTTCAGTCCTATTCCTATAACTATGTTCTATCCATGCCAAAAGCTCTTGTGCCTGTGGTTCATGTCTAGTTTTATGAGTGTCTTTTACCACAGGCAGTTATTTCAGAATAATTTTCAAATGCTGTTTTTGCTTTAAGAAACATATTTACCTGTTATTCAACTTATATTTAGTAAAATAAATCCTTCTGATAGAATAAAAGCTTTCTTTGTTTGTTTTCATAAAATACGTATTGCTTTTGCTAAGTAGAAGGATTCTGTAAAAAAAAAAGACTGGAGAAAAAGCACTGCCTGTCGTCCCTGATTCTCTGGGTCTGTCTTTATGTGATCCTTGTGTTCAAACCTGTAATTTTTCCTCTCTGAATTACATTTTATTATTTTATATTTATTATTTGCTGTATCTTTAATGCATTGAAGAGGGCTTGTGTTCTCTGTTATCATGGTGAGCCAAGCCCATGAGAATTTTTGGTAAGTAGGAATCCGCAGTCAGTCAAATCAAGAGGCAATTGCCATCAAAAGGAACCCTTCAGTCTGACAGGGAAAAGAAACAATCTTTTCTCAAGAAGGATGTACATTGTAGAAACAATTCAATGTCCATTAAAAAGTACTTTACTTATTTCTGGTGGGTTTTACAGTGATGTGAAATATAATGGAGTAAGCCAAATTCTAAATGTGTATTACTCACCACACTGCAGTGAATGCATCATGAGCACTCCTCCACTCCAGTGAGAGTGCTGGAAAGGCTGCTGGTATTGAGAACACGCCCATTATGATGAGGGTCAAGAAGCATTCTGCTGTAATAGAGGCCTGCACTGCAGAGGGCTTTAAAACAGAAAACCACTTCAGAAATGTAAAATCAATACAGCATTGGTTAGGGCTAACATAACAGCAATGTAAAAAGCAAACCAAACATAATTGTATTGTTATTTATTACCAGTGTTGTTTCTACCAATGTAGATGTTATGTAGATAGAATTATAAATAAGATTTCCTCCCAAAATTTAAAACTAAATGCCTGTGTACAGAAAAAGCAAACCCACAGGAAGGGAGGGGCCAGAGTTATTCATGCCAATGTAAAAATGTCCTACTATTTGGGGTGCTGGTTGTGTTGGCATGGGATTTACAGGACATTTTATACTGTTGAAGTGTATATTTTGAAAATATAACCAGAGGCTAAAATCCAGTCATGAAATTGAGTTTTGCCTTTGACATCAAAAGGGCCATGGTTTCACTCAGGTAGGTACTTTTGTCAAAGTATGAAAAAATGCATGCCTGCGGAGAGTATTAGTCAATAACTGAGAGGCAACTAATAAAGTTTTATAGTTAATTATAGATGTTCTTTTAGTTCTGGAAATAAACAGAAACCAGTATCAAGGTTATGCTTAAAAATTGCAGCCCAAAGTGTGTTTCACCTCCTGCACTAGAAATGTGCAGAATGTTTGGTTGACTTTTGTTCTGGAATCACTTCACTTAAATAAAAGGCAGGGAGAGATCACAAGAGGAGATCACAAGGAATTTTATTCAAAACTTCAGAGTTTTGAGTTCCACAGACTCCACATACAAGAATGCAAAGGTGACAAAAGGAAGTATTTACTAAAAGGAGGCAGCTTCTAGACTGGATTATAGTTTGTGTTCTTTATTCAGTGCAATGTGATATCTCCTGGATACTACTGGGGTCAAAACATTTAGAAAACTGCATGTAAGGCAATCATTTCCCCAACAGTGTGAGAATTTTTTCATAGTTCCCATAATTCTGAATAAAAGTGCAAGGAATAATGGGTTCTAGTGCTCTTACTTGCAGGAAAATATTGTTTTCTCAAATAATCTGGTTCATTACGCATGCTAGAGAAAGAAATTTAAGCGGGAATATGTCATTATGACAGACTTTCATTTTACATTTCATTTAGTTGTATTTTAGAAAATACCATTCTGAAGACAGAATCACATCTCTGTGCTGTTACTGCACTGTTACACATTTCTTCACCAACAATTTCTGACACAACTGGAGAGCATTTGAAAGAGTTAATAAATTTGTAAGTAGATGGTGCAGTTTGCATTTAAGGAAGGCATTATAAAAAATAACTTTAAACTGGGCAATTGGAAAATTGGTTAGAAGGATGCAAAGATTTAGATCTTTATGTGGAATTAGTATTTCAAAAGGCCAGAGTCTGTCAAGTCATAAAGAACATACCTTTAGTGAACACCAACAGCTATACAAGTGACCACCTGTCATCTGAAGCACAGAAATTATCTGTAAACATACCTCAGTCATGAAAAACACACTAGCTCAAGCCTCACTGGAAGTAATCAACTGCCTTTCATTTAACCACCAGATGGGCATAGATGACCACAGAGAAGCAGTGGACAAACTGTAGGTTAAAAAGATGATTACTTTGCAGCAATTCTTCACTGTGTTCATGCACTAAACAGAAGGATAGAGACACCTAGGGATGAAGAAAAGCTAAAAACCTAAAATAATTAGCTGAATGGTAAAAAGGTTAAAGAAACCATAGCTATTGACACAAAACAAAAGAGTAATTTGCACTGCTTTTCAGTAAATTGATTATTACTGGCAACAGGAGAAAAATAAAGTGTAAACAGGATTGAAATAGTGAAAATAACTATAACAGAAATAAAAAAAATATTATAGGTGATTTTACTAAAAGGGCAGCAAATACAGCAGTGGCTATCCTTTTAGAGAACTTACACCAAAATACAGACCTAGTAGTAACTATTAGAAATCAAGCTTACTGAATTAGTGATAGTACCAGGTCCAAAGACAAGAGCTTTGCGTGTGTGTAAGAAGAGGAAGCTGCTGTGTGCAACTGCAGATTTGTCAGTCTGGCTCAGTAATGCATGTAGTTTTAAAACAGGTTTTGAAGGGAAAGACCATGAAAGCTACAGATTAAAGGGAAGTGGAATATTGGTTTACCACAGCAGGATGTGCCGAACTAACTTAATCTGTTCTGTTTTCTTTCTTTCTTTTTTTTCTTTTAAATAGATTTACTTCATTTTCTAGAGAAAGGAAATAAAGGGGGCATATTCTGTATGTCCTTTTACAAAGCACTCATTATGCTGTTGAAAAGAAAACTGCTTACTTGCTTGGAGAAAGTGATATTTAAGAGCACAACTGTGAGATGACCATGGTAGGTGATTTAGGAAACTATTATCTGTATTAAGAGAAATCTTTTCCCTGATAGTCATAAAAGAAAAGTGGGAATGGAGTATTCTGATAGTATAGTATTGGGAAGCTTAGATCATCAGGATGGCAAATGAAAATAACTGCATTGCCTTGAGAACCCAGGGAACTACACAGGCATTTCAGCAGTAAGAGCTGCAAATCACTTCAGAAGGGTACTATAGAGAAAATATAATATGTTGTTGTAAGCTGAAAAGTCACCAGCTGGAAATGGAGATTATGAGAACCCTGATTTCTGTTAATCAAAATACTATATGGCTGGAAAACTCCATTCACCATTTTCAGTATAACCTTTGGATCTTATTATGCCTTCCTTTGCTGAGCTAAAAATTGATTTGTTACCAAAAATCTCTTCCCCACATGGATATTTGTAGAATATGATCTAGTCACTTTCTTAATTAACTAAATGAACAGAGCTTCTGCCACTCTCTCACTGCAAATAAACTATTCCCAGACCATTTTCTGTTCTTGTAGTTATTTTCTGACACCCTGCCACTAAGATTCATTTAGAAGTGCAGACAGCAGTGTGTTTCAGCAATGATCTAATTAATACTGTATTACTCGGAAATTACCACTCTAACACTTATGCATCCCTCTGTTCAAGGACTGTGTTCTCTGTATACACTGCACTGGAAATGGACATTAGTCAATAATCATGATTTTGACAAATCTTCCAGTGATGCTGTGGTTTAGGATAATAACCTTGTTCTTTTCAATTTGACTTGCTGTCTTCGTTCCTCATATCTCTCTCCTTGTATTTAGTCATACTAAACCATTTGTTTGTTTATGAAGCAATAAAGAGCAGTCTGTAGAGATGGTTCGATCCTACTCTTACAGGTTATTCCTGTACTAAGTGGAAGATTATTTGCAATAAGATGTGAAAATGAAGTGCCAGCTTGGATTAAAAGGCATTTTTCTTGGCTTTGTTAGAAATTGACCCTACTGGTGACAAAGTAAGGGTCCAAAATTGCTGATATCTTTATGAACAAATAGTATATATATGTCAGCATCTTTTGTATGTGTATCTACACATATAAATGGCTATGTCTTTATATATTTTATGCATACATAATTAAAAAACAGTGTTGATATGTGTAAGTCTTCATAGACACCACCATTATAAAGCACCGAGATCAAGAGATTTTGATCTTGTTTATTAGCCAATCCCTAGTATTAAAAATTATAAGCCTCAATAATGGGATTAATTAATAGATCCTTAAAAAGTAAGTCCAGTAAATTAATCCTACAGAAATTTAAAAAATAGAGTAAGTTATTATGAACTGATGTTAAGGCTAGAATAGCAAGAACTATACACCATGCAGAAACAGAAATCTTGCCCTCAAAAGTAAACCTATATACTTCTACCACTTAAAAATCTGTTTTACTGTATGGCAGTGCAACAAGAAGGTGCATGAAAGCTGCTGCTACCTGAACTCCACTTCTCTATAAACCATAGCTCTAGGCTGGCTCTGGTACATTTAGACCAGTGCCCAAAAATTAATCACAAGTGAAAGGCTCTGGAGACAGATGAAATGGAAAATGAGAGGAAGCCGAAATGCAATTAACGTCTTAGCAGGGCAAGAATTGGCTTGAAATACCTTTTGCTGCACTGCCCAGAGTACCCCTGGAAAGAGGACACCTTTGCTGTTTGCTGCTCCAAAGGGAAGTGGAAGTGACCTGGGCCGGGTAGTAGTGATAGAGCCATTGAGCCATTGACCTTTTACAGGTCTTCTTGCTGGCACAGGAAATAAGGCGGTTTTCTCTGCCCAGATTTTTCTTAGTGCCCCAATTCCTCCCAGGAATACAGAGAAGGTAAAGAATAAGGCTGACACTGTCCTTCCACTCCCTGAAACTCATGCCATGTCCAACAACCTACATGATCTGTGCCTAAGCCCAACATTTTTCCTGCAAGAAGCAACTCAGACAAAAGATAGGTTATACCAAAAAAAAGGGGGAGACGACCATTAAAAGGGAAGATGGAGAACAAAAGATTGTCACAGGGAAGTGAGAATGAAGGGCTCATGTTTCACAGTGGACAAGGAGGCACAGCTAACCAATTCCCTGTAAGTCAAATGCCACTGTATGCTCTGTGTCTGTGATTCAGCATTTATACATTTCTCCTAAATATGCCACATTCTATCAACATGAATGACCATTACAAGGTTAGACTAATAAAATATGGTACTCTTTAGGACATCAAATTGGAGCTCTAAGTCATTATGTGGGTTAGGCCCTTCATTTTTATGTAATTGTGTACATTTCATGTAATGCATGATTGAGTAACTTATTATCTCTTATGCCAAGCAACAGATTCTTGGAAAAACAATCCAACTTTTCCATGTCATTAAAATGGGAAACAGTCACAACAAAGACTTAGCTTCAGAAAAACAGTTTTACTGGCAATTTGCACTGTGAGATGTATACCTTAGTTAGACAATTAAAAATGTTTTGAACTGGTGTCCAAAAACGACTTTGGAAATAATTTTCTATGTTAAAGGTAAAAGTACTAAGCAGCTCATTATTGCCAAAGTAATGACAATACAGATGTCCTTGATTCTAATTCATATCTCCTGAGTGATGTATTTATGAGAACATGCATGTGAAGTGTCCATTTCTAAGCATCCCTGTAAGCCATCTGCAGCAGGAACACTTCGTGGAACTTTCCACCGCGTGTTGCTTTCCTACTCTCCCGGTGATTTCTTTCATGTCGTTCTGCCTCAGTGGCTGTTAGGTGAGGGAACTGGATACAATGCTGGTGCTCTAATTAGACTGTGGTGATCAGTCAGTGGAAATTGCTTTGCTTTTCTTGCACTGCTTCATTTACCTTCCTGTTTGAAGTTCTAAATCTTTTTTGTCAGCCTCTGCATTCCATCTTTCCATGTACTTTAGTAGTTGAGTTTGGGATGTGGATTACTGTCTCCAAAACTGCCTGGGTACCCAAAGCTTTTTTCTTTTTTTCTCTTTAAAAAGTACCACATTTTGCTAAGAAAACATTGTAAGAGATTATTTGTATTTTGCTGGTCTTTACTGAGGACAATATGCACTGATGGTGATAAAATCTCACACAATCTAAGATCCCTTGGCCCCAAATAATTTCCTCTACCATAATCCTTAGGAGTGAATGAGTTTTCAAATTAGTTGCCATTATGTGATCAAGATTCCTCCAGATTAAACTGCTTTGCTGCTCAAAAGAGCTTGAATCCAACCTTTCAATCATATGCTTTTCAAACTTGTAGTTTTGCATATACAGTTTTTGTGCCAACTCTTGATATTCTTGATTTTTTTCCACCATCTTTCTTATTGAAACAAAATCCAATTGAACATTTCAGAATAAGCCCTGGTATTACCAAACTTCATATTTACATGAACATGAATCACACTCAAATCAAATAAAGCTGCTGGACATGACACCACAGACTACAGATCTGACCAACGGTGTACAAAACAGGGACCTGTTATACATCCTTTCTGTAAACTAATTTTATGCAACACTTTTCAAGTGAGGAACACTTGCATATTCAGTGCCTTTACATGCATAAATATGAGGAACCATTGAGCTCTTCTGTCTTTTAGTGACTTTAATGCTAGGTATGGAGAGGATTAAGCCCTTTGGTGAAAGCCATTTCTACCGGCATAATATTTTAAGTACAAGCTATCAAACTAGAGATAATTTTAAAACAAGGAACACAGATCTGATGTGGCATATTTGTAAATCATATGTATCAAAGAAAAAACCTGCCAAGCTGTGTATCATAATATAAGCCTGGGGATATTTCAAATAGAGATGCCTGCAGTTTTAAAATATTTTTTAGAATATGATACCAGTTTGTAATTAAAAAATGTGTATGAGGAAAACTTTTATTATTATTTCTGGAACTAACAAAGAGTGCTGTTTTTTTATTGTAAATATTTCATATATTGAAGTCAATTTTAGCTGCTTGCTTTCTGCCACTGACTTCAGCCTGTATTAACAGGCCCAGAAGGAAACTTTTTTTTTTGCTAAATTATTTGGATATTGAAGAATAAATATTCTATAGACAACTTCTGTAAATTTTTGTACAAAAACCCTCATGCTGAGTTACACTTAAAAATGCTGAAAACAAAATTAATGCTAGATTGCTTACTTGATTAGAAGTAGAACTTGAGATTTTTTTACTTGAGTCTACAGAGGAAAGGAAAGGTAAATAAAAATTATCAAATGAAGAATAAGTTAGGGAAGTTACTGAAATATTCAGGAAAAACACAAAAAATTACCCCGTGGTAATGTGAATTTTATGAATTATTTCTTTCTCTCTGATGATTTCCCTAATGATTGTAATAAATTTAAGTCTTGTATGGAGCTGGCTATCAGCACTAATAGCTAATCAGGAAAGGAAGCAGAGTCCCCGATGGTCATCCTCTGTAATTTCACTGCAAAGGGCTTTTGCAGTTGTTAATGTTTCTAATCAAAGTTTGTCAAGCAATGCTGCAGGATACAGTTGGGAAGAGCACCCTGTAAAACTTGCAAAACCAAGCTCCTTTATGTTTTCTCTTTCACAGCTCTCTTCAAAACGATGCCTGCAAAAGCCATCGGTGGGTAGACTATGGTTGCTAGGGTGCAACCATAACTATGGGGCAGGCGAAGATTCATTTCACCACTTATCACCATTGGAAATATTTTCAAGCCTTTTTAAAATCTCTATCACTTTTCTCATTCTTTTACAGTAAGGTTTTAGAGGAGAGACTGTGTTTCTGTTGCTTTCTACAGACATGATCCATGGATTCCTAGGGTTCCTATTTGTTAAGTTAATCTAAGTGGAACTTTTTTATGCATTCTACTCCCTGAGAAGATATGTCACATTTGCTCACATATGCTAAATATCTTACTTTTCTTTGCCAATGAGGCTTCAGGTGGCACCCTGAAATAGTATTTTTTTCCCCAAAGATAAGTAAATGAGCTTTAGCAAGGCATGTGAGCAGACTGCACTTCAAGTGTGTATAGCATGTCACTACTAGGAATCAGTCCAATATATGTTTCAGTGCATAGTTATGTGTTGTGCTAAGCTGTGATACCAGACATCTGCTAAAATTCAGCATGGTTTCAGAACTTCACTGCCATGGGGTCTTACTATGCTTAAAAGCCATTAAAATCCTATGATGTAAAAGGGTACTATCCATTCAGGCCCTTTACCGACAAGACATTATGCAATAAGTATATTTTTCCCTGGAAAAGATGGAGAAACAGGGCACTGGATTCATAACAAAGGAAAATATATTTGTCAGGCAAATTGAGACCAACCACTAAGTATGGAAAGAAAATGCAAGCTGTTTGCTTCGTCTTTCCAAAGTGCATCTGAGTGCATGGATGAAATCTCTGGACTTCAGGGATCTTGAAAAGGGTTTGATTCTTCAAGCATTTCTAAATGTAGGTCGCCTGAGAATGTAGCCAGGCAAGGAAATGTCCCACTTCAACTACTGTTGAAGATTCTTGTGTGCTACCATTGTGAAATTTTGTGGGCATATGCTCTTGTCTTATGTGCATGTCGCATGATTAAAAAGGCTGGAGCACTTTCTACACTTCATAAAATCTTTTAAATTTTTTCTTCTTTCTTTTCTTAAAATACACTTCTGGTTCCTAAAGTAGAGTAAGGAAAAATAAGTATGAGATAATCCATCAAATGGATATAAAACAGTGAGTTGTACTTCTAGTTTCTTTCAACAGTTGGAGAAAAAACTTATTCTTTTAATAATGAAATCCTGAAGTCTGCATCACAAGACTGATTAGTCTTCCTGATCATAAACCTCAGCAGTAAAATTATGACCTCAGGGAGTTAGCAAATGTCCTCATGCAGGGCATAATCCCAAATATCATTCATATGTAGTCACATCTGATTAACCTAGGTGAATGGTAAGCTCATTTTATATTTAAATTACAGAAGTAATAAAAAATGTCTGAAGGCAAGAGATTGAGAACAGGGGGCTGCAGGCAAGTGAAAGAGGAAAAAATTCCATACTCTATTTTTCAGAATGTATTTGGAGTGTGCAAAACAAGTCTGAATGCTCGCATACATTATCTGTCTTTAGAATCAAACATACATAAACTTGCCATTGGTAAAAAGAACGGCCCAAAAAGTTGATTCAATAAACATTGAATACTGCCTTTGATTTAGAGAATGAATCTGTACTTTTGCAATCCTGATGAAGCTCTTGCTGATCATTGACATGAGTGTGAAAAGAGTAAGTAATGGAAGCAATGTGTTTGTACAACTTTTTTTAATATACAGATTTTAATAGACTGTAAAGTGAACTAACACAAATTGCTGAGAAGGTACAGTACAGCATAAAGATGTATGAAAGGGAGAACAATCTGGAAGAATCAGAGATGAGGTCTTGTTTCTTCCTGCATGAGGACTTTTTCCCTATTATTTTTCATCCTCAAAAGAAATATGGTGTTTTAAAAGATAGTCAAATCATCAAGGAGGAGAGGCATGGAACAGTACTGAAGAAACTGGAAGCTTTAAGAAATAAGACCTAGACACTGGTGACATCATTAATGAAAGTCTATATTAACTATTTAAAAATAAAATTATATTTGGTAATTATATCTCATTGTGGATCCAGTACCAGGTTGCACAATGCAATTTCCCAATAACTTCAAGAGATGACCGTTTTTTTCGGGAAAAAAAGAATTTTAGACTCCTTAGGGGTAGAAAAGACCTGCAAGTTCATCAACACCACCACCATGTTCACCACTAAACCATGTCCTCAAATGCCATATCTGCAAGTTTTTTGAGCACGTCAGGAATGGTGACTCAACCATTTCCTTGGAAAACCTCTTCCAATGCTTGAAAACATCTGCCATGAAGAAATTTTTCTAATATCTAATGTAAACCTCCCCTTGTGCAACCTGGGGCCACTTCTCATCCTGTCACTTCTTATCTGGAGCAGAGACTGACTCCCAACTCACACAATCTCCTTTTAGGTAGGTGTAGAGGGCAATAAAGTCTTCCCCGAGCTTCCTTTTCTTACACTAAAGAACCCCAGCTTCCTCACCTACTCATCATCAGACTTGTGCTCCAGACCCTTAACCAGCTCTGTTGCCCTTCTCTGGACTGGCTCCAGCACCTCAATTTGTTTTCTGCAGTGTGAGGCCCAAAACTGAACAGGACTCAATCTGGAACCTCATCAGTGCTGAGTACAGGGAGATGATCACTTGCCTAGTTCTACTGGCCACGCTATTTCTGGTACAAATCATTAATTTTGTACTATATCATCGGTATTGCTCGTGTTTGAATGTTACCAGTCAAATTTTGCTAGTTTTGCTTGGAAAAAATAACTGGTTTTTTTCCCCCTGGTTGGCTTTGGTCTGTTCTTTTTCCACAGCATTAGAAGAGGTTGCAAAATAACCACTAGAAAATTTGTGTATAGTAATTTTGCAGTCTTTTTTTTCAGTGTTTATATTTCTCTTTCATCCTGTTATTCATCATCAGTATTTATTATTCATGAAACTAGTAGTTTGGAGTTCATCTAAATGTACATTTACATAATGTCAGGAAAGACCTAAGTACAAAGACAAAAAATTCAGTAGACTTAACTCCATAGAGAGGGTGTGAAAGGACCTGTAAAAGGCCCAGCAAAAAATGTGAGATTTCTTCAAAGAAGGGGAAAGGTGAGACAGATATCCATTCCTAAGACACAGTTGTGCAGACCTGACTATGCGCAGTAGATGTTCAGTCACTGAGAAGGTAACTTCAAGACTCTGAATCAAATTCCATGCAATTATCTCTATGCAGCCAGAGGTAAGCCTATGGCTGCAAATCTCACTGCTTCTGCGCTTTCTTGGAAATTATGACCAGACTTCTGAATACCCTTCAGAGAGTACTCAAAAGTTAGTTCCTGAAGTACTTAAAGCTTATGTTTGGTATAGGAAAGCACATCCTGTCAATGGCACTTTCTTGTGGTGGTAGGACTTGGGAGGAGTAAAATGATGTAATGTCATGGACCAGGTTGATAGTTATCACATTTAGTTAGCCTATTGGATGATGTCTTTAAAGAAATGTCACTTTATCTATATAGATAGATAGATAGATATAGATAAATATATATATGCATACTGTTTCTAGTATTTATGGTTGGCAGTCCACAGATAGAAGCTGAAGGTTATTTTAATTATAATTCACTTTTAAGGGCCTGCTTTTGCAGGAATTATGTCAAGAAAAGTGTTGGCAAGTTCACAACTGCAAGATTGGGCAATAAGGGAATTTAAAAGATTTGTAAAAAAACCCAGTGACTAAGTGCCTATTTCACTGCCTGTTGTATCCTGTTATATCCAGAGAATGGAAAAAGGAAATTCCATATTGACTAGATTGAGCTGTACTTGCCATCTCAGTAATGAAACCATCATGCAATTCCTTCAAATGAAATCTCAGTTAAACTGCACAACTGTTTCTTTTTACTTTCACACTGTAAAAATCCAGAACAGCAAGTGCCCAGGAAAATACATTCATTGGAAAGAAGCTACCAAAGTCGCTGCTTTTGACTGTCATCTGCAGCTTATTTCACACACCCCCCCAAAAGCAAAAAGTCAAAAATGGAAACTGCATGGGTGGTTTATTACTCAGCATTGGGCTCCAAGTGAGTCTTCTTGCTGCAATTGTCTTCCTGATAGAAAACAGATTGATAATTTGCTTCTCAAGCCCATAATTATTTGAACTCATTAGATTTCAGAAAATTTGAAAATGTTTCAGATTGTGCATATACTTTCACGTTTCTGTATTTAATGTTTGGGTCTGGGTCCCCTCTTCATGGTAACCGATATAGTAATTTACAGCTCAGAAGGTGTAAGGAGGTGTACTAGGTAAATGAACAGATTCTGATTTGCATAGATTGTCTGTTACAATGAATTTGGAATATTTTTGCCAATATGAGACCTGAATACTTAAATTTCCAGTTAAGTTATTTTCCATTGTTGTTACTGTCTAATGCAGTTTTTCTGTAAATGTTCAATGTAGTGATGTTAATAGCAACAATTTCCCTTGAAAGAAGGTAATTTCTTTATTTCACTCTCTTTTTAGAGGGATCTGTCTGCTCAGTTTCTGTGCCACTACAGTTCCTGTGAAGAGTTTTGCAACCAAAGGCAGCTATTCTATTCACACAAAGAATGTTGGACAGGTTAATACCATTGTGCAATATTGTGCAATATTAATGCATCATGCTATAACCAGCACAAGATCCTGAACATAATTCTGCCTGAAAAATATAATTTTGATGCCTTGCTAAATAGCATTTTCTACTCTCAGGATTTGTGTGTGTGAAAAAAAAAAGATTCTGGATATAATAAGAAAAAACAAGCAAAAGTGAGCAAACATAACTAAAAAAAAGGCCCTCTAGACTTCTTTTTCACCACTTTTCTCCAGAAATTTGATTTTAAGTTTTACTAGATTATTAGCTTTGTACAGAAGTTTAGTAACTCACATTGGAAGTCAGGAGTCAATGACTGACTATGCTGGGGAGAAGGAAAGATGGAGAGGATTGATGGTTACACTTACATAGTCTTTCCTGGAGTTCTCTTGATTCTGTATAGCTGCTTATCCCTCAATATTAGCAGTAAAGACCATTCCAGACTTCACAAAATAATGTCCAAGTATCTGTTTTTGAGTAGGTCATTAATTTTCAGGGACATGCCAGCTACACAGTAGGTGGGAAAAAAATGTGGTGGTGCTTGGGTGTGATGCCAACAATAACTAGCTATTCACAGCTCTGATTTCTCACCAAGTAATTATAACTTTGCTTTACTAGGGGAAAGAAAATAATACTAAGAATGAATTTTTTAAACACATTTACTCATTACCAAGTCGTTCTGAAGTTTTCTTTGGGGAAAGGCCCTAGTAGCCCTTCTTATTGGGTGGAAATTTCCACTAACTTTCTTGGGAACTCCAGACATGCTAAAAATACAGTGTCTATAAACCTCTGTGGCAAGGATTATCCCCTTTTCCTAGTAGGATGCTTTCTCTATATAACGTAGACATCTCACCGCTGTATCATGGTGTTTATGGTCTTTTTGGCACTGTTTGCTTCCCAATTACACTTTGGGAACTCCTGAAGGTGTCTGTTCCAATATTCGGTAAATTTTCTCCTGAAAATGTCACTCCTTCTTCACATCATAATGAGGTATTGCTAATATAATGCTATTTGTGTCAATTTATCATAGCTGCCTTTGTCTGGTCAAGGATCATGTGGATACAGTGATAATCAGGTTCATACAATATTTCATTTCCCTATAAACTGCAGTTTCAACTACTGCTAGACTGTATAATTAACTTGCAGTCCTTGTAAATGCAGAGCTTCCCAGTAATATTATAGAAGTGAATTTTGCATTTTTTTGATCTGTGTTTTCCTACAAGTCCTTTCTATACCTGTCCATTGTTGCAGGCACTTCTTCACTTCCACATTTTATATGGACGATGTTTATTCTTTTAAGTTATAAGGATTTTGGCACATAGTCTTTGGTCAAGATTTGTTTTGAAGTGCCTAAAGTAAAGTCCTGAAGTCTCCATTTTGCTCCAGTTCAGTCACTAGGAAATGTGGACAGCCATGCATTTAGGAAATTGAAGCCATTGTCCAAATACAGACTTGGAAGTTTAAATTCCTATTTTTGAAAATTTTGACCAAATTAATTACAGATTTTGATTTATGCAGAGGGACCACTCCATGTCCTTGCTCTTCTAGATAATGGAAAATGTGCAAAAACATTGAAGACGATACAGGAAAAGATTGCGTGTTGAGGTCTGCATTTTGCCCTAATATTTTGCTAATGCTATGGGTTGGGAATGCAAGATGTTAGTGCCTCAAGTAAGAGAGAAGACAAAGATTACCAGCTGCAGAATTTGTGGGATGAGTAGTATCTTCCAGAGTACTCATGGCAGAAGGTCAAAACTTTTGGCCAAAAAGTTACACTCCTTGAAGAGAACTTGGGACTACTAGAAGAGCAACCATAAGTCAAGTCCAGCACCAGGGAAGGGACATGATGGAGCAGGAGAATGTGTGTGGCACAAGAAATTGCAGAGGTGCAGATAACTTCTGATGATGCAGATGTAAAAAACAGAGTTTAGTGAAAAGGAAGATCCAAAGAAACATCCAACAACAAGTAGCAGAAGAGAAAGAGGATATCAAAAGAGATATAGGGTAACAGAATACAGCTGCTACAGAAAAGAAAACATGAAAGGTGGAACAAAAAGGCAGAAGAGAGGAAGAGAGTGCTGATGCAAGAAAATAACATATGAGTATGAAGTATGGGTGTGGATTAGAACTCAATGGAGAAAATGGACAATGCATATCTGATTTGAAAGACAGTTATAGATGAGATGAAATAAGTTTCAAACAAGTAGAAGAACCCTCTTTAGACCCTCG
The DNA here is from genome assembly GCF_028551555.1 of Melozone crissalis. NCBI lineage: Eukaryota > Metazoa > Chordata > Aves > Passeriformes > Passerellidae > Melozone > Melozone crissalis. The sequence goes on along the minus strand of NW_026535782.1, from coordinate 27,575,175 downwards.
TGGAAAATGAATGGTGTGATTGCTACTCCCCACTGAGAAAAATCAATGGGCTTTTCTCCTGAACAGGCCCAGAAGACAGAAAGGCATATTGATTTTCAGGCGCTGGGATGCATTACTGTATTTGCACTAGACCAGACAGGTAGCATTTTAAGAGAAGCAAACCAGGGAATGCAATAGCATTGCTATATTTTCCAATGAGACAGAAAAAAGAAATGATAATATAAAGAACTAGGATACTGAGGTGGTTTGTGGGTTCCAGTTTATAGTTGTGGTAGTAGTTGTAGTTCCAGTTTGTAGTTTGTAGTTATTAGTTGGTAATTCATAAGGAAAGTTTTAAACAAATGGATGACAATGTTGGGAGACAACTGCATAATCTCCAAAGAAAACTCTTGTTTTATTTCACAGCAACAGTGAAATTAGGTAAAGAGTAGAAAAAATACAACAAAAGGGTAGGAAATTTAGGAATAAAAAGAAATTATTAAAGAGTAGAGTCACAGTCAAGTAACTGCAGCTGCAGCTAAAATAATGTAATTTAGCCAGAGAATTGAATGAAATCAGAAAGAAAGAATTGAAACAGGTAAAGACTGAAAGAACTAAGGTAAAGAACCTAAAGCTCAAAGTGAAGGAATATGAACAGTCGATACATTACATGAATTTAAGTATTATAGAGAAAAAAGGATTGTAATAGAAGAGCCAGAAGGCTGAGAAATACCTGTTGAAGGATTTACAGTACTTAGAGAAGAGAGCAAATGCACCAGGCAGGCATGACACATGCTTAGATGTAGAATGCTGAAAAATAATGTGATAAAGGAACATACATAGAAGACATTAGATATTCAATCTGGGGAAGAAATTAAGAGAATTGTTTTATGAACAGATCTTGAAGGTCAGTTTTATATGTTGCGAGTGTTCCCTTTAACATTAATGTACAAATGATTTTGCTGGGCGTTGTGTTGGGGGATATTAATCTCCAAATTGGAGAGCAAATGCTATTGGTAATTGTGAGACCACCAGCAGTGCTGAGAAGAGAACAATGCAGCACATTTGGGGACAGATTTTATTTAGCAGTTTCACTGTAGAAAGTGGTACATAAGCCTGGAGGATGATCATGAGGTTTCGTGATGCTATAAAGGGAAGACGTATTGCCAATATTCAGCACGATCAGACTATCATATGAGAAGCATTGAAATACTTTGAGAATTACAATGATAGATAGAAATGGGTGTATATTCCAAGGAAAATGTGCAAGTGTTTCTTAAACACTTGAACCAGGGATTCATTAGTTGAAGACAACAGACATTGAAAGATGTGGAAATGCTAACTTAGGGCTGAGAAGAATCAGGAACACTGGCTGATCACAGGACCACCCTGGAATGCAGAAGTTGGAGAAGACACATGTGACCATAGGTCATGCTATTTCTGAGAGGGCAAGCAAGGCAATCCCAGGCTGAGCAACTGCCCTCACACATGCCTGTGGAAGTGAGCTTCCCCAAAACAGAAGGGTGTTTTATTGACAGGGGCCGAGATTCTGCTTAGAAGAAAATTTAAAATAAATTCTAAAGAGGAAGAAGACTGAAAGAAAATGTCATGGTAAATACACTGTGTGTTCAAATCAAACTGGGAAGGAAAAAGAAGCATTTTGGTCACAAAATTGCAAGATTGTGGAGCAGTCCTGCTAGTGCAACAGGCAAGATGCTAACAGTTTTAAGAGGAGCTTAATGAATGGAAGATGTCTGCCGCATAGGGGACTCAGTGACCCAGATGTTCCTGTCCCTCAGTGGTCAGCCAGCACTCCAGATCCACCACCTGGGACCCAAGGCTGACTGTGGCCATGCTGCCAGCAGCCCTGTGGCCAGCCCAGGCTCTGCAGAGCCTGGTGGGGCTGTCGGGTGGAGTCTAGCCCTGCTGCCTTCCCTCACTGTCCCCAGTGATGGTCAGGTGGGTGGCAATGCTGTCCCTGCCACCACCACCAACCTGCTTTGGGGGCTGCAGAGCTTCACCCAGCAGAAGACACCTGCCTGGACTGTGTGTGCATGGTGGATGCAGCTCCTGACTCGCCTGAGGGGGCTCTTCACCAGTCCATGGTGATTCCATCCTCTGGGGCATTCCTAGAACAAGGCAAACCTGTCATCTAAGCCAAGGAGTGTTACAAAGCCTATGAAAATATTGATCCAGATCCAAAAATTCTAATAAAAGTGACAATTACAAAGTAATTATTCACTGTGGGTTGTGCTAACATTTTCTGTAATTCCCTGGTTGTAATTTCTTCACTGGCTTCATGGCCATTCTAAAGAGATCAATAGCAGTGCACATATTTTCTGGTTGGAGAAACAGCAGCCAGGAACTCAGAGGCCCCCCAGCAAAGTGGGGACAGAGGCTGAAGCAGAACTGAGCTCTTCCCGAGGAGCTGATCTGGGGGACTGTACAACATCTGCTTAGAGAGACTATGAGAGAGATACTCCATTTCTTAGGGTAGCCTGTTCCACAGAGGGTGAAAACCAGGCCTGGAGACTGTGTTAATGCTTTGTCCAGGGCCCAACATGCTAAATAACCATATAAATAATAATGTCATTGACATCAGATTTAAGTTTTTGATGGCAATGCCTAGATTGGAAGAAAAATAATACTTGTGTTGGTAATAAAAATGTCCTTTAGAAAGTTTAGAAAAATCAGTCATTGAGCTAATTGCCAAATTGGTCTGGGGGGCCTCAGGAAAAGAATCTATTCCCTGTATTTGGCTGAAACTCCTTAGAATGCTTATTTCTTTTGCCTTTTCCTGAAGGCAACACTTTTTCCTGTCCCTTGCAGGAAATAAAGTCTCTTGCAGTGCTGTAATAGAGGATTGTAAAACCCTCCATCAGAACATGTGATGGGAACCAGGCATCTATCCTATTGCACGACACAGCATATCATCTGTGTCTTGCATGCACTTAAAAGTAAGAGCTATATCCATTAATTTTCTTGTTGATACTTCCCTGGCAGTATGACTCAGTGCTGGGGAACACATTCCCTGGATTACATTTTTAAAAAATCTGATCAGAACTTTCTGTACAAGGACTCAGTTGATTCAGTTTTCCATTTTTTAAATGAGCTGAATATCATATCCTTTGATAATTAAAATGAGTGTAGCTTTTGGAATGGCCTGTGCCAGCTGAGGATATGCCTCCATCTCTCCTAGCAACACCTAACCTCAGCTCACTCTGGTATTCCATGCTTTATCTAGAACAGGCTCGGCTAAATTCTTCTGCCTGCTTATATAGTACAAAATGATTTTAAAATTGCTGGAGTAACCAGCAGAACTTTTCCAGTTGCAGTAGAGTTCTCTGCCTGCAGAGTGATCATGGCATTATGGAAGCATTTTGTGCATTGGTCATGTTTCCACCCTTGAAATAAATAAAAGCCATTTGCCTTATGTGAACAGTAGATCAGGCTAACACTGAGGTATATTTGTTGAGGCTCTTCATGCAGTGGAAAATAAAAGGAGCTACTTCTAAATCCAGATCTCCTGGAATTAAGGAATTAAAATCAGCTTTTTTATTTTTTCCACCCTTTTCTCTACCATCTCCAAATATAGACCAGTTAGAGTGGAAAATCTAACTCTTAGTGCAAATATATTGAGTACACAAAATTGGTATGTGTCTATATATTGGTAGGTTAACCACTTTTCATGCCCTACTGGGACTTCTAGACACATGTACTCAGACAGCTATTTATGTGCTGGGATTTCTCACATAATTTAGGGGTATGCAAGTTCATACAGCCAGTTTAAAATATAAATTCATTTATATAAACATGTGCAGCCAATACAAAATTCTGTACATGTGACAGCACTGAAATAATAAGTTAACCAAATGAGATGAACAAAGTTAAGTCTGAGAGTGTATAAACTCAGCAGGATTCTGGACAAAAAGCACCAGAGACTTTAAAATAAAAATGGAAATGTTTATGTTGGATGATATTGAAAGTGTAAGCAATACCAGCATCGTCAGTTCCTTCATTCTATAGTGCCCATGAACATCCCAAATTCTCTATGATATCTAGCCATGTGTCATTTTAAAACAAAATTACCCTCCCATAATTACTCACTTTTTTACTATTAATATGTTCTCTCAAGCACATATTTGCATTTAGATGTAGAGAGATATCACTGACCTCTCTTTTAAATTTTGCTAATAATTTAAAATACAAGAATTCAAATTCATCTGTGTTTGTCTCCTTTGTTAAAATAGTTAGCTACTCAAATATCTGAATGCTGTAGCTTTTAAAAAGCTGTATGAAACTTACACATCGTGTGACCACACTTGCTGTCTGATGAACAAAGATTGTGGTGTTTGTACAAAGAGTTTTTATGATAGTTTTAAGAATTTTGGAATGGCCTTGTGGTCCTCATTCTGCTTGTTAAAACTAAGAGGCATTTGGGATGAATGATAATGCTACAGGAGCAAGTTTACTCAGATGTCATTTACCCTCAGGGGGTATTTTGCTGGCATACATGACGATTTGGATTATCACTGCCTTGTAGCATGTAAATTCTGAAATTATAATTTGCATAGAAAATAGGGGTTTTTGCAGGATTAATGCAAGAATAATGTTAAAGATGGAGGAAAGAGTAGGCTCTCTGCTGTATTCCTACTCCCTTGCATCTGGAAATTTTTAAATTTCACACATTGATAGTGTTTGTGGCATAGTTTTTACAAAGTGTTAATGGTGGAAGAAGGTTTTCTGAATGAGGAAGTAAGACAGGGCACAGAGAACCCTAAAGTCCAGAAAGCCTAGTATAAAGCCCCTTGTCTGTTGAAATAACTGCTATTTGCAGCTGAGAATGCTCATCAGGTTCCAAATATTTGGCTGCAGTTCTCTTTCCATAAACATTGGAGTCACATCATACATGTCTACAGGGCTCAGCCTCACCTCTTCTGCCTTTGCCTGCCTGCCTCTAGTGGTGCAGCCAACACTACAGTCCAGACTACTCTCCTTATCATTCTTAGTTCCTCCTTTTAAACCTTTAAACATTTGTTCTGGGCCTTCAGCAGGCCATCTTTCCCCCACCTCTCTCCAATTTGGAATTGCTGACCTCTTTGTACATTGGCAAACCAGGTCCTACTTATGCTTTATGTGACTCTGATCTTAACCTACATGTTGATAGAAATAGCTGGGGCCGTTTTAACTTTCAAGAACAGTTTGAAGCTTTAAGAGCTATCTCCACCCTGCTGACCTATTTAATCCAAACAGATTGCCAAAACTTTGGAGACGCCAAAGGTTGTGCTAGTGAGTTCCATTTGGGTCTCCCACCCAAATGAAAGGGTGGAGAAATCCAGATACAATGCCATTCAGGAAGGCCAAAAGCACTGTAAGACTCCATGAAAAATATTTATTTTTCGTTTTTAAATCAAAACCAGAATAAACAGCACCACATCTTTTTTGCCTTAAACTCAAGCACAAAAGAAATTTGGACCACCACTGAAGGTGGAAATTCTACATACCTGACCTTATTGTCATATTTTTAAGCAGAAAAACAATGGTTTTAGTGAAGTGTTTTGCTTAAAACAGAGGACTGTTTAGCACTTGGGAAGTTTTGATTGTTTGCATTTAAATGTGCATGATAAAATATTTTTACAGCTCTTTGCTTGCATGTTGACAACCTATGTGCAGGTGGTGTTACATGTGAAAAGCAAATCCTGGGAGGTACCTGCTTGAACCTGCCCATGGCAAGAATGCTTTCTCACTTCTGTGCATTTTATGTATAGTATAAATGGATAGATAGATGGATGGATGGATGGATGGATGGATGGATGGATGGATAGATAGATAGATAGATAGATAGATAGATAGATAGATAGACAGACGATCACTAAACAGCTTGCCACCAGTGCTAGCTGACAGGTTTTGCCAAAATCGACTGTTCTCATTCCTTTCCCCAATAGCTGTTGGAGGAATTGTAGAAAGGGCTTCCTTATGCCATAGATATCCTGACCAGAAATGTAGCTACAAAATTTCTTTAGAGCATTATGTAGATGGCGCCTACTGGTTATCTGTTGGAGGTTTTCAGTATTCTGATTGGTACTGGGTTTGGTTGGGAGAGAGTTAAATTGATTCATAGAGGATGGAGGGGGGTTGTGGTTTGGATTTCTGATGAAAATGGTGTTGATACTATCGGGATGTTTTGGTTACTGTTGAGTGATTACACAGGGTCAGGGCCTTTTCTTCTTCTCAGACTGCCCCACCTGTGAGTAGGCTGGGAATGTACAAGAATTTGGGAAGGGACACAGCCAGGACAGCCAATCCCAGGTGACCAAAGGGATTTTCCAGACCATATGGCATCACCCTCAGCAATAAAAGCTGGGGGGTGGAAGTAATGGCAGCCCTTACTACAGTGCTGGCTGGGCATCATTAGATTGGAGGCATGCAATTATGTTTCTTTTGTGTCATATCTTTTTTTTTCAGTTGTCAATTTTTCCCTACAGTTTTTCAAATAATTAAACTGTCTTTATCTGAACACATATTTTCTCACCTTTACCCTTCTGAGTCTCCCTCCACCTTGCTGTGAGGGCATGAGCGAGTGACTGCATGGAACTTAGCTGTCTATCATGGGTAAGCCATGACAAGAACTGAACTGCCATAGGAGCCCATTAGCTTCTCCTGAATTCCTGGAAATCAGAGTTCAGAATGTGGTTTGGGAAATTGTCATGAATGGGCATCTACAGTGCTTAATTTGCCTTGTTTCTGCTCTGCTGCACTCCTAAACAGTATTCTAATAGCAGTGGAGAAAAAAAAGAGATGAGATTCATCTGACTAAATATAAACATCTACAATAAAAATAATCACTTCTGGCTGCCTTTGTAGTCAATGGAGGGAAACAAACATTTATAAAGTATGATTCATCTCATTCTGAGGTAGGTGTCTATGCTGGTTTTGGCTGGCGTAGAGTTAATTTTCTTCACAGTGGCCGGTGTGGGGCTGTGTTTTGGATTTGTGCTGAACACAGGGTTGATAATATAGAGAAGTTTTTGCTATTGCTAAGCAGGGCTTACACAGAACCAAGGGCTTTTCCTTCTCCTTTTGAACTGCTGCACAGGTGAGGGGATTGGAGGTGTGTGGAAGGATGGGAGGAGACAGGGAGCCAGGACAGGTGATGCCAGTCAACCAAAGGGATATTCCGGACCATATGACATAAAGTGGATGGAAGAAGAAGGAGGAGATCTTTGGAGTGATGGTGTGGGGCTGGCTTCTGGCCGGGGTTAAACCATGACAGTGTCTAAACTAGTTTGCATGAATCATGTCCTAAAAATGCTCCATTCTCAACATAATAGGAGCTTCTGATGACAGCTTCAGGTGTAGGTTTCTTCACTTTAGAAATCCTTATCCAAAGGAAGATGAAGTGAATCTCACATAAGGAGATGCTAAAAAGAGGTAAACTACCACATGAGGCCAGACCATCTAGCTTAGTGCCACCAGAGCCTGATGCCTGAGACAAGATACTTAAAGAATAATGCAAGACCAAGGCAAGTATTATCTTTCTTTATTGTGCTCTCCCAATTTCTGGTAGTCAGCAGATTACAGCCTCCATGTGCCAGAAGTTTCCCTCTGAATAATTTCTTATTATGATGTCTTCTATGCATTTATTTAGACCAGTGAATTAATGCGTCCTACTGGCCTTCCCCATCAAACTGTCCTCTGAGGCTTCAGGATTCTTGTCCAGGATTAAAAGTGTTTTACTACTCCTAATCTGCCCACATACGGAAACTGTTTCAGTCTAATTCCTCTGCACTTTCTCTATTTCTATTATTGTATTCAGTACATATGTGCAGCATGGATCATATTGATTTATTTTATTCTTATTTTTTTTCCTGATATTTCCTAAAGTCCTAGCTGTCTTTTTGACCACTACAGTGTATTACAGTATTTTTGTAGGTAATTATTCACTATTACTACAGAACTGGGTTCCTTAATAGTGGCGATTAATAAATAAATGAACAATAAAGTATTTTTTGCCTGTGTGCATTGTTTTATACTTGTCAAATAAACTCCAAATTCTATTTTGTCCCTTAGCCTTAGATGATTCTTCTTCAATTATTTGCATTTATCTTGATTATGGCTACTCTGGTCCATTTTATATGGTCTGCAAATACTGCTGCCTTCTTGTTCATCCAGTTCCTGTATAAATATGTTAAACAGGACAGATTCCAGAACAGTTTGACATAGGACAACAGAGATATACTTCTATGAAAAGTGACCTCTTAGCCTCAATCTTTGCTTTGTGTATTTGAAGCAGTTATTTATAGTACAACAGCTGAGGTTTTTTAGAAATTCTTTAATAGAGGACCTCACCATAGTCTGTTAAATTTTATGGTGAGCATTTTCAAGTTAGGGATGGAAAGAAGTTTTACTAAAGAGGGATAAAGTGAATTGTAAAATATACGTTGTATTAGAGAGAGATAATACGTTGTATTAGAGAACTGGGGCTTTAGGTAGTGGAGAAAAAGCACAGAAGATCATCTTCTAATAAGTAACAGAGGAACTGTGTGAAAAGAGAGAAGACTGGGAAAAAAAAGAGAATTGCTTTCATTATAAAATAAATTAGTTTCAATAAGTTACAATACTAGTACTTGGAAGGGCAAGGTTCTAAGGAGGAATCTTTCCTCTGCCTGTTTCAAGCCTGCTTCTTTAGAGCCTGCCTGCCTGCTTCTACTGTGAAGCTGTAGCACACCCTGTGAAGTATAAATATGGATTCCTTTAGAGGTTTGATGACATTTTGTTGGAAGACACAAACATGTTTCTTGCAGATTTGTGATCTGCAAGAATTCAGCGTGTGCCAGTACACTGGGGACTGTGCCATAGATCACAGTCCAAAACTGCCAGTTCACTCTATTTATTTACCTGGGTTAATAGAAACAAAAGAATATTGAATTGCAATTAAGCTGAACTTGGAAAAGGATTTATGAAACCTTGTCAGCTGTGTTATCCAACACAATACCATTTGTGGGAGAACAAAGATTGTTCATTTAGAATATGTTGAAACCGTAAGTGAAATCACCTTACAAATATTTTTTCTCCTTGAACGGATAACATCTGACGGAGGGGAAAGCAATGCCTAACCCACTATTAAACATTACCAGGTTACCATTATAGTTAATTAGTAAGGCATTACCCATAATCCTCTGAAGACAATCACTTTCTGGCTGTCACCCAGGCCTGCTGCAGTATAGGCTCGCTGACTCCAGAAAACTGACAAAAGTTGTTTTTCTGCAAGAAGCATGTTGTGAAAGAAGTCTGGTGAAGGTGAAACACGTGTTGTTACTTTGTCTATGAGAGACCAGTTTGATCACAGCATTTCTGATGCTCATTTCAATGTCGGGGAAATTTTTGCATCAATTTTTAAAGTATAACTCTATGTATTAATTGCTTTTTCTCTTTGGCAGATACTTAACTTTAACTAGAAACTTATTTTAAGCTTATGCCATAGTTGATAATTCATGAATAGAATATGAAAATCAGATCACAGTTTGAAAAACTGCAAGGTTTTTTCACCCTATGAAGTGAAGAACTTCTCTGTAGATCTGGGTGTATCCAGAGTGTATCCTCAAGTTCATTCATGGTATAAAACCAGGAAGAGTGGCTGATAGACCGGGCTTATTGGACTTCTCTACACGGATGTCCTGAAAGTAATGCTGAACGTGTTTGTGTGGGACATGTGTGTTAGCTCTTTGGATTGTGCCATTATGGCCCACTTCCTGACCAGGAAAGTGCCAGCATGACTGTGGCTACAGCCCGTTCAGCTGCTGAAATTAATGGAATGCCATGCTTTAATCCATAATGAACATCCTGGCATTTAAGCCCCCACATTTTCAAGGTGAATTTTCAATGACCTTTGAAAAGATCTCTTGCCTTTCCATTTCTTTAATACTTTTATTTTAATGTTATTCTAGCTGGTGATGCCAGAAGATGTCAAGGTCAGGAAAAACCCCATAAACCATTACTCAGCAATCTTGTTGCTCAGCTGTGGCCTGCATTCTCCACAAAGTGCATTCAGTACTTTGCTCATTGAAACACCAGTGTGCTGGTTGCCTAGCCCAGAACACATGTTGCATCATAGCATCTCTGCCAGGGGGATATCGGATAAGACCTCACGTAACAGGCATGGGGACTTAGCACGTTCCTTTTGTGGAGCACAATTTATAGAACAGAGGGCATGTAAAATAGGCTAATTCACCAAGGCTTCATGGCTTTGTACTGGTGACAAACGACTCCTGTTTGAATCTTCTTGTTCAGCTGCTGATGGTCATTTGGCACTCCACATTGCTACATGGGTCAGGGGTGGTAAGGGACAGAAATGGAGAATGTATGAGAGAAGTATGAGAGAAGACTACCTCAGTAAAGTAAGTAGCCTTGGCCAGATGTTGTGCAAAAGCTTGCCTGGGGTTCAGAACTTTGCCACCTCCTCACCCAAAGAGCCCTGAGACACTTCATCTGGAAAGCAGGATCTACTCAAAAGGTATGAACAAAGGCATTCCTCACAGAATTATTTTGTGAGTGGCACCCTCATCATCAAGCTAGAGCATGAAGTCACCCTTCCCATCCTCCTCCACATAGCAATGCAATGGTGTGAGCCTTCAGCTTTGAGGTGTAGGAAATCTGGATTCAGACCCTCTTCATCCTAAAGACATGAAGATTCAGATCTCCCACTTGAGTGCCTTAAACCCTGGCTATGGGGAAGCAAAGGAAAGAGAACTTAGTTCATTTTGTCAAAGCAAATGCAAAAACAGAGAGCTGAGACCTATAGGCAATTTCCTGAAGGAGAGAGTCCTGGACTTTTGATCTGTACTTTCAGATAACTATTCCTGTTTATTATATCAAGAAGTCACTGCTTAAAAAGAACTGAATTAAAAAAAACCCCAAACCAAATCCTTTTCAGGGCCCTAAGTATTTTTGAATCTAACCATAGGTCCTTTCATTGCTAACTTTCATGGTGCTCTATCTCTTTGGCGCCCCCGCAGTGAATTCCCTTGGTTTTACTGCAGCAAGCACGGTGGCCTGTTACTGTAACTTTCTGAGAACATGACTGTAAGCTGTGTGTGTACATACAGAATATGTGGTGCGTGCTTTAGCCTCACTTCCCAGAGCAGAGGTATTATTCTTACTTTGGCTTACTTAGTAATTTCACTAATGGCTGGGAGAAGAATAATGGAAACCTGGAGATTTGGCTCATGAGATACAGCTGCTGTGCCGTAAAGCCCCCTTTGGAGATATCGTTTGGGGCCAATTTCCTTATTCTGTAGTCAGGCAAAACTCCCATTGACGTCAATAGGAGTTTTCCTTCCATAAAAAATGGGGACTCAGGTTTGGCCCTGATTGTTTTGTCAGCTTGGACCACTTTGGATAATGCCATTATTCTAAACACCCATTGATGGGCAGAATGCCTCTGTAATGTATTTAAGATATCCTCAGGTTGCATAAAGAGGTAAAATAAGGAAAAAATAGTCATCAGCAGCCTTTTTTTCAGTCTTCCCTAATGCATCTTGTATGAATTGTTGGACATTCTCATATGCATAAAGATAGCAGGAATTTTGAATTTAATCTTTCATGATGCATTTTAAATCAGACATATGGTAATAGCTTGTAAGTAGAAATGTTAATAAAAATGCATCACATTCAGGGAAATTCATAAATGTGAATCTGCTTACTCCACCCCAAGCTGAGGAAAAGTAAATGTTATCCATTTTCACATAGGTTTTTAGCCAAAGTCTTTTAAGCATATAACTTTACAGCTTTCATAAAAAGGGCATAAAAACGAAAAATGTGTTTTGCAATGAATCTGCCACTGATATGAATGTTCAATTAAATGGACCATGCAAGAAAAGAGGAAAGATTTGCTACTGGGGTATTGCCAGCGATATCCTTTGACACTTCTATGGTCTCATGTGTTCCCGATCAAGCAGTACAGAGCACTGGAAAATCCCAAACCAATTAGCTTGAAACTAGAGCAGTCTGTATACATTTGATATGCAGTCAGAGGACTCTGGTTTGAAATGATTGGCACTGAACTATGGCCTTTCTATTAACTTACCTTAAACCATTTTTCCCCTTTTGTTGACACAGAAATTCACCAACTCTATTTATACCCTGGAAAATTGCATGTTTCTGCTTAGACAACAGATTCAAACTGTGTTTTTACTAGTGGCAGCCATTTGGAATTCTTTCCTACCACACTGTATTCCATTTCACTTTAAATCTTCTCTTCTGGACGCGCACAAGATTCATACTTCTGTAAAATCTAGTTACCAAATCTGGTAATTTATCATTGACATTACCCAGCAAAATATGTAGCTGGTTCTAGTCCAGCTCTTAAATTTGTTGTATTTTTTGCTCCCATCACATAAATTTCAGTTTTCCTGGTGCCGTTTGGTGCAGTTCCCGGTGTAAGATACAGGCTGCCATACGTGTTGTACTGCGTGTGCAGAGACAAGGTTGTCAGCTGTGCTGTCCTGTCCTTCGGCCTCAGCCCTCCCTCCTGTCCTTCTGTGCAGCTGGTTTGAGGACAGATGACTATGAAATAAGGACTGTTAGCTGATCCATTTGGGCCATTGTCTAAACCCTTGGAGCTGGTGGATGCTGAGATTGCCACAGCTCATAAAGTTGCACCTTTGTGGTGCAGGTTCCCAGGAAGAACCAGGAAGGGAAGTTCCAGGGAAGAATAGACACACTCTCCTGGTGGCAAAAAAGCTGCCTGCAATCTGACCTGGGAACCAATGCTGTGTTCCCATGGTTTCTCTACCTGTAATCTTTTGATTTTGGTGCAACACCCCAAATACCAGATAGCGAGAGAGCTGTTGGTTTGGGGAGACATTCCTCTGCTGTCCAAGCACTCATTCTGACTGAAGAAAGAAAAGGAAACACTAAGGAAAGGGTACGTAAATATTTCCATCCTCTACGCCGTCACATGCTTATACACATAGAAGGGTGTATTTAGAGCATAGTAGAAGCTTTTCATGAAGTGTGAAAAACAGAATGCCCCAGAGACTACTTTTCCTTGTGAAGTGAAAAAGTGGAAATGCATCATGAATATATTTGCATTTTTGCTACCCACTGGCTTACCTTCCATGAAGCTGAAATCTTCCTTTTCCAGTGCTACAAATCTGGAACCACTCATAATTATTATAAATTCCCTTAAAGAAAAATAAGAAAAAAAGAACTATTTATTGTGGCCGAGGAATGCACAAACTACTGGAAGAAAAATTTTATAGCTGTTTAACACACTATAACAGAGACATTATGCCAGTCTTCAGAGTAAAAAATATAGTCCCATGAGGAATTCAGCTTCTTGCTGTCTTATGTAATTTTATTCTCCTCTATATAGATACTCTTTAGTTTTCCGTATAAAATTATTTTCAGATTTGTTTTTCATATGCAAGAAATTCCATTTCCATCAGTTCAAGTTTAATCTGCTATGACTGAATTTGTGTTCTTGGGCATAAGTAAAGATACTTAGATAATTTTTCAAATAACTGACATGTAAAGGACCTGCCCCTACTCTTCCAGACATGTCCAATTCAGATGCACCTTGGTCTTTGCTGGTAGAGAATGCAGTTCAAGTTCTCTTTGTGGCAACTCACTTAAGTTTCCTCTTTGGCTGCACTGACCGCTGCATGCTGAGCAGGCACATGGACTCCCTGCCCTGCATATGGACAGCAGACCCCTACAGCAGAGAAAATGTCACAGATGGCAAACGCAGGGACAAGTGCCATGGCAGACTTTGTGATTGCTAAAAATGCTTTTTTCTCAGAACAGGGCAACCTTGTCTATACTCCTCCTGGGAAAAGTCTATGCCCAGTGCTAACCTCTTTGCACTCTTTGTGAGAGTATTAATTGTCTCATGTCAAAACTGGGAAGTATTCTAACAATTACATTTAACAGACCATCCTGGGAAGATGTTCAAACTGATGTCCCAACTGTAATTGTTTTACTTGCATAAACATAGTCCAAAATATCTCCAGTCCACCCCATTAAACTAAGGAGTACACTTGAACTGGTTTGCATGGCACGCACAAACCCTAGTGTGGTATGAGTTCTCATTGGTCTTTCTGACTTTAACTGAAGCCTCACTCAATATTGCCTGTTAGTGGTAATTTGGGAACAGAGGAAAAATGGCGACGACAAGTAAGAACAGCATTAAGAAATAAACTGAAGCCTTTGAAAATGTTTAATAAATGTATCTATGTAGCTTTTAAAACAACTGATGGACATCTCTCAAGACTGCTGAAATAATATTATCCCTTCATTTTTTTCCCATAACTTTATTCCTTTGTCTAACCAGGAATAATTCAGTACAGCTGAAATTTGGGAGCTGAATTGAAATTCAATGGGGACTAATCCCAGTAAAGTTACTTGCCTCATGCCAGCTATTGACTTCAGCACAATGAGTAATTTTAATTACATCATGAGTGTCTGAAACACCTTCTATTCAACAGACCTCTTGGAAAAGTGAAGGCTTCTTATTGGGATAAATCCTTTTTCTTTCTTTCTTTTTTACAGTGTGTGAGGACTTAAAATGAACTTAATCATCAAACTCCAGACTAAATGGACAGTAGTGTTCAGAACAAAGCAAGAGGACTGGAAAACATGCAACTCTCTTTATAATTAATTTTCAGTCCCCATGGGAAAATGAACAAATTCCATTAAAATCTAAAAGAAAAGTAACTATATTTTGCATATCGCAACATAAATGCCTTCAGAAGTGCAAGTTTGGCATTCTCACACTTGTTGAAACAAAGATAAAATCCAAATTTATACTTGCAACTGTATTATTTTTTCTTATTATTTCAGACCTTTCATCTATTGTATCATGAACTTTTTTACAGAGAAAAACAAACAATCCAAGAATAAAATTGGTGTAATTTCATGGTTTTAACTTCCTTTCTTGTGAAGTGGTCAAAAAGGGCATGTTTATTCTATTTTCACTACAGAACATTTTGGCAAAAACCTAATTTTGGAATAATTTCCTTGACATTCCACTTATGAGTGTAAAGAAGAATGAAGAGGGGCAAAGAAGAATTCCCACCTGGAAGCATTTTCTTTGATGCTGCCATTATTCTGTGACAACCAGCAGCTTCTCAAAATCTTCCTCAGTTACAAGAGAAAATTATATTTGCATGTTAATAATATATGTTATGTTATGTTATGTTATGTTATGTTATGTTATGTTATGTAATTTTTTACAGTATGGTTTGTTTGCATGCTTTGAGGTAACAGCTCACAGTCATCCTAAGACATTTTGTTTGATGAATCATTTAAAACTGCTCCTAATCTGTGTGAGATATAGGCTTTAGAAACTAAAAAGAACTTCAGGAACTCACCAGTTCTGAAGAAGGTCTTTGCAGTATCAGGATCAAAGCAAAAGTGTTCCTGGAACTCCTTCTCAGCAGAAGATAGTGTTTCAGGAAATCATCACTGGGTCAAAAACATGTATGGTACATTGATGTACAACATCCCTGAACACTGTGTCTGTATCACATTAAATTCCACATTAGCCCAGTATAATGTGTGTGATGTATAGGCTTGACTACGCCTCTGCACAGTTAAAATAGATTTATAGATCAGTGTTTTCCTTATGTGTCAGGAGACCTGTTGAAAAAAAGTACCTCATAATATCAGGAAGTGGGAAAAAACTGGGAATGAGGTTGCATGTAAGGATAGAAACTCCTAGTAAACACTGTACCCTGAAACTGAAAGACCATGGAGCAGTTATTAAGCCCATTAAAGCTGACAGGAGCAGTTCTGACCATGAGAATTAATACAATTCACATACAGACTTGGGTTCTCTGAAGAAGTTTGCATAAAACAAGAGCAAACCTGAAACCTTGTAAAAAAAGAAAAAAAACCCCAAACCAAACTTGAACTGAACCAAGCCTTTTCCTGAGGGTTGGAAAAATTTTGATTAATTGTTTAATTTTCACATTCCTCATCTTTTCCATTTTCGGCTGGGAGAAAAAGGGGACGAGAGAGCATTTTGTGGTATTTTTACTGGCCTGACTGAAGCTGAAGAGGTATTAGAGGTAATCTCATGAGAAAGTTTGACCTTGCAAGATTTCCGATTGATTTCCAAAGCCAAAAGATTCAGATACATTTGGATAGGCTTTGAACAAACATCCAAACTTCAGCATGCCTGCCTGAAATGAATAACCAAATGTTTTTATAGACCTTCCTTCCCCTCCTTGATGAGCACACATTTATATTGTGTGCACATTTGGATGTGTTATTTTTGATACTTGGGAAAATACATGTACATTCAAGTTCTTGTCAGAGGGATTTCGGGGTTGAAGTGCTAATTCATTACTTAAAATAAAAGCTGATATGAAACATAAGTGCTAAGTACTCCAGAAAGTACATTATGAAAAAATAGTTGAGCTATATGCAGTCTTCAGTCTCATTAGGAAGTGAGAAAGAGATGGAATGGAAAAAATTAACTTGTCAACATAGACATATATAATTTTCAAAGAGCTCAATGTGAGCACAAGATGTTGCACTGGCCATTGAAATAAATCAAAAAGCTGTGAATTGTTTCAGAGATTTATTGATTTAATTACCAATCATAACACAATGTGTTTGTTCTAAAGTAATCTTAAAAAAAAAGAAAAACGTATTTATGCAGCTCTTGAACTGAGAAGCAGATCCTTTGAAATGGGTGAGTTACAGACAATGTGTAAGTCTCTCATTTACTATGCAAAGCTTTAAAAAGCTTTCTATAGAGAAGTGTAGCATCAGCAGAACATTCTAAATATTAGAGATTCCAATTGAGATCTTTTGGCCTCAGAGTACCTGAAGATTTCTCTATGATCTTAGCCACTACTGAAACCTGGAAAAGGAAAGGAGTCCACTGACCAAGAAGATGATTTAGCATGGAAAATCACTGGCACTTTTCAGTTTTATATGCAGGCAGCACCTAAAAATAACTACCCTGAAACACTTGCACCAAGGGAGCAGGAGCCTGAAGAAAATTACCTGGTACTTCTGTCTGGATATTTTCCAGCATTTCAGTGTTTGAATATCCTGATCCATTACAGTTAAGCACAAGCTGAAATCTGCTGGGGCAGTTCTCAGGCTGAAGGTTAGTGTGAAAGCGCTGTCCTGGGACAGGTCTGCATACATATGGAAGCCAGTATACCACAGGAGAATGGGAAACAGGAGCAAACAAACTGACATAATTATGGATAGGGAGAAAAATGGACATATATACACAGCGTAATGATGAATTTCACTGTCTTATGATGGATCCCTTTGTTGAGGTCAGAATTTCCTCATCAGAACATTCTGCTGAAAAACCTTTGTTGGACTGAAGAACTTTGTTGGGGTTGTCCAAAGAACCCACGAGGCATGGGACAGACCTTTTTTCCATAACAGCACAACACAGTTTATACATTTATTTGAACAATATTTGTAATCCAGTAATTTACAAGGTTTTAATTTTCAGGGACTTAGTTCTTCCCAAATGGGACCAGAGTAAACTTGTGTGTTCAAAGTGAGCAATCAGGGTACAAGGCCCTGTGAAATGGAAAGTGAAGTAAGTGAATTCAACTTAGTGTTTTAGACTAAAAAGCATCTCATCCTATAAGGAATTGAGAACAACACAAGGATTCCCTTCTATTTCACTTTTGGTACATTTTTGCATTCAAGGGGATGAAATGAAACATAAATTAATATTATTTCTTTGGGACAAAATTTTATTTTCCAGGCTATCCGCTGGCAAAATTGACCTCTAAACTAAATCTCTGAGTTTTAATTTGGACCTGATTTTTGTTGGTCATTAAGTAACATCAAAAGTAAGTAATGTCTAAAATAGTATAACCTACATCTCCCTCAGAGCTGGAAAAAACAAAAAATTTAACCGTCTATTAAGTTTTATGAGTGGCTGAACTTTAGTCAACAGTGTTCCAGTGGGATTTCTAGAAACATCAAAAGAATTAAATGTCCAAATATAACACCATTCCACTTTGGTGGCTAGGAATTAATAAAGTTAAATCCTCTTCCAAAGCCTGTCATGTAACTCCATATCATAATTCTTAGTTCCACTAAGGTTCATTGCCAAGAATTCATAGTAGTAGAAGCAGCAAATGAAAAATGGCCAGAAAAAGCTCAGTTTTGTTAGGCAACACAGTCCAGGTACAAGATTTTGGCTTCTGTGAAATAAGGGGAGGTGGCCAAAACTACTTGAGTGTAACAGCCTCCTGATATAATGCAATTATGTAACAATGAGTCTAGTCATTAATATCCATTTTAGCTGTCTCAAAGTCCTGAGCACTCCAATGCCATAACCTCTCCCACAGTGCATCAAGTCAATAGCCCAAAGAGGTTCCCAAGACCTAAGCAAGCAGAATAATAATGATAGCTGAGAATAAACACCTTTGTTCAGTAAAATTAATCGTTGCAATGCTAGAGTCTGTGACCAGGTCACTACCTTAAAGGCAGGTCTCGATGTGGCAGCTGAGCAACCATGATGAAAAAGCTCAGATGCAGAGGGCATGAAACTGTTCTTTCCTAGCTCATAACTAGGCCAAGGGAGGAAGACCTTATGAGTGAAAATGTGAGCTAGATCTGGCCAGCATGTCAGTGGTGTAGGCAGGAATACTGGTATGGCTATAAGATACTGCCATTAGCTAGAGCTTGTGTTCACTAACTGGCAGGGGAAGAGATGAGAAGGTAAAGACAATATATGGAGACAGACAAAATGGATGAAGCAGCAGAGGCTAACTCAGCAGTGACCCAGAAACTGAGCTTCCCTTGCTGGGAAGAGGCGCAGTTAGAGGGAACCCCTTGCACTGTAGTTCAGTGTAGGCAGAGCTGACCACCCACACTCTCTGCTGCAGACATTTGAGGCTTGAGGCCTCAAAGACATATCTGCAGAGCTGGAGGGAGGACACTGTCTAGTTTCTATGAAGTTCCTATAAAATTTGTTACTGATTTCCACAGGTTAGGCATCTAAACATTAGGTTAGGCACCTAATACCTTTCATGGACATGGCCCCTTATCCTTACAAAAATAAGATGACTTGGACTCCTTATTAGCAATTCCAAAGAGAGATTCCTCACAGTCACTGATAACACTTTTAAAAGTAGAAAGGGCTCCCATGTGATGTGCAGGTCAGAGGCAGGTAGCAAAAGCTACAACTCTTTTGAACATCAGTCGTCGTGAATGAGCTCGGTGTGAGTTAGATGAAAGTATACAACAAGTACACATTGAGCAGGATTTAGCAGGCAGGCTGAAATCCCAGCTTTGCCTTTGCTGGACCAGCGCAGGAAGGGAGTTACAGAGTTTATTTGTCTGTCCCCAGATAAAGAAGCCTGCAAGGGAGGTGAAATTAAGTATTTTCTATAGTACTTCTATAAGTATTCCTGTTGCAGGGGATGGGCAGATGAAAGCATAGAGGGGACTAAGGAAGAAGCAGAAGTGGTGATCAAGGCTGTCATTTTTGCCAGATCACAGGCAGAAGCTGACAGTTTGATAGGCCAATATATTTGACAATTAGGGTGAAGCTAAATGTGAAGGATCTTAAAGGCAAAGGTAAGTTGTTGTGTTCAAAAATGCGAAACCACTGCAAGGACACAAGGAAAGTGGTGATGCAGCCAAAGCCATGAGCTGGGAACAGGGTACTAATCCTGCTATTTTAGGTTGCAATGAAGGCAGAAATAGTGCTGAAACATGGCTGGAGACCAGATTATTACAGACAAAAGACAAAAAAGATGCAATGCTGCTACAAGCCTTAGCTGGCTGCTGCAAGAAAGGATGAATCTGTGAGCTATTATGTTAGAGGCGACAAATTGACATGGCTCATACAGTGACTGAAAGAGGGAGCAGAATCTAAGATTTTCCCTGATCATGGACTAGAGGAAGTACGAGGATAAGAACAGTGAAAAAATTGGGAAAAATTTATCATGGATTTAGTTTTAGACATTAATGATTGTCAGAGATGTGGAAGTGAACTGCTAGAATGAGGATTACATAGAGGAAGAGAGAGAGAGATTTGCAGACGTAAATTTTTAGGAGACAGGCACCTACGAATGGGATAGAGCTAAGATCTTTAAAGAAATCTTTCTGCCTCCTCAACTTCTCCTGCTGTCTAGGTGGCTGGAAAAGTCATGGGCATCACCAAGTATTTGCTTACTAAATTTTTAAAGTTTTTCTCAGTTCTACAACAGGCTGTGCATTGGTTACATGGCAAATTGACTCCAGGTTTTAACTCCACCAAAGAGTTTCAACAACATTCTCACAGATTTTTTCTGAGAAACCTCACAGAAGCTATTTGAAGAGATAGTAGTAATTATTTCTTCCCACAAAAAAATTATTGACAATGTCTAAAAATCAGAGTGATGGCTGGAGTGCTGAGACTGACAAACAGAACATGTTACCAACCTTTTTGGCTTAAGAGAAAAAGAAAAGAGGCAAGTCTTTGTATATCTGAAATAATTATTAAGAGTTTTTATTAGGAAGAGACCAAACTTGTTCAGCTTCTTTTATAGCAAACACAACTGGTGGGTTGAGGTAGGGGAGGAAAAATCATGCATACTTTTTATTCAGTCTGGTTGAATAGCTGGCAAGTGCACCTGTAGGGCATATGTGAATGTATAAACCCACACATGTTCACTTAAAAGGACACCGTCAGCTTGCTTCAGAGTTTTTGTTTGCTCTTTAATCTGCATTAATACCCTCTTAGAAGCTTAAAACCTATTATTTATTTCCCTATTGATTTCCTTCTTCTCTTTCCCCTTGTCAAACCCTTTCTGTATGCGTTTGTTTTGCTTTGTTCTGAGTGGAGATAAAATTAACACAGCTGGTCTTATTTAGCAACCCAAAAAACTGCAATTTGTGCCACACTTTATCAGGGCAGTGAGAGCAAGGACAAGAGCGTCAGCAGGCAGAATGCTGGGTGGGCACACCAGGGGAGTGCTGCTTCGTGGTGCTGTACTTAGGCTGGCCTTGGACAGGGCACCAAGGCAATGCAGCTCCTGTTTTGGTCACCTGGACCTGTGAGGGAGGACAGGCACATTAAAGAGGTTTAGTGCCTCTAAAAATGAGTAGCCGCTTGCTGCTCCTTCTTGAGCAAAATGAATTAAAAACCAGCAGTGGCCTTTGTCTTAGTCTGTGCAGTCGGGTTAACACCAATCCCATTGTGTGAGGGGGTGTGGTGTAAGTGCTGCTAAGTTTGAGCACTTCTGTTTTCAATTCTTGGTGCTGTTGTGAGCCTGGGTCTGTTTGCAGGGATGCAGCTCCATGAAGAGCCCTGGGGGCAGAGGCTGCCTGTACTTGCCATCACCTCGGGGTGCTGCAGGCAGCAGCAGCACACCATAAGAGGCAGCCAGTAAAAGTCCTGTGCTCCTTGTCCTCTCCATATGTGGGCAAAAAGGTGCAAAGAAGAGCTTGCCAGAAAAGCAGTGATGGCAGTGAGTCATTCAGAGTACTGGGCTTTCCAGGTAGATTGAAGTGGGGAGAAAGTAAAGAGCAGAGAAGCAGGTAAAGGAGAGTCTCCTAGTCAATCCACTCTGAAATAGGTCAGTGCTGCGACTTACAGCTACCTTTGCAGATTTATCTGTGGTCATTGCTCACTTAGACATCGCTGTAGGATCTGTTCCAGAACAGATTAGTATAGCTGCTGACTCTCATTTTAAAGTATTTGATCAAGTGACGAGACTGGAGAGAGAGCAGCCGATGTTCAAGGATCAAATAATGTTTCTGTCTTCATCTTTGCAGCATGGTCAAAATCCAGTAACTCCCCTTTAAAGTTCCTTGTGGATGAAAGGATTTTGTGGTTTCAGTAAATTTTCACTCTAAAGGCAGGAGCATTGCCTTTGACAGGTTGCTTAACACTGAATGAAGGCCAGCAGGACTGGCACTAGCCCTGTGCAGGTGCTCTCTCTGATGCTGTGTTTGGACCAGTTCGCCAATGAACCCTTGCAAGCAAAGAGTGCATGAAGATATATTGAACAAAGTACTTGGCTATAACATATAAAATAAGCCATGCAAGAGATCCAAATCTGGTGTTTCATCTCTTTTTGAGATTTTAGAGGACTATTGTCCTTTGGAACATGACTCTCCAAAGATTGCCATAGAAGACCAAATTCGGATCTCAGCAATTGCTACAAAAGCAGAGCAAAATAACCAGGTGAAAAGAGAAATTCACACCTAGTGTATTACTGGATTAAGTGTTTATATTCCTACTCAGTTTTCAGCTTGTTCTGTGATCAGAAAACCCAAAAATCCCACTGATTGCTCCAGCCTTTAAGCCACTAATTGATAACACGGGTTTTCCTGTTCCTTTCACCTGCTACTGAGGGGTAATACACAAAGGCAAAGAAAACACTCTAAATATGCCAAGATGAAAAGCCATCCTCACAAGGAGGTCAGACGTGGCTGTTTTGTCCTCTGCTGATTCTCTCCCGGCAGGGCTTTCCCACCTGGACTGGTGTGGGATGCCAGTTCAGGGCTTCCTTCTGCCATCTCCTGCCCCTTGGCAGTACTGCGAGCTGGGGACAGACGGCCCAGCCTCAGGCACAGCCCTTTGGTCTGTGGCAGCCGGACCTGGGCTTTTGCTCAAGGTTAGATGATCTGATCATAGTCACACATCAGGAAATAGTCAGAAATAACCTGTTTGCAGTAGTAATTATGCTTTATGGGAGTGATGCTCTGAAGTGCCTTTAGGCACCCCAGTCTGAACATTTGCATTAAGAGAATAGCCCATATATAAGAAAATGTTTTTTCACCTAGAAATACCTATGGTGCTAGCTGTCCCCACTCCTGTAGAGGAAGGAGGTTCATCCATCCCAGTGAGGTTAGATACCCAGCATTTTTGCAAGACAACCAAGGCAGCATTCAAAGAAGAAAACAAGAAACCACCTACTTTCACAGAGTTTGTAAATGGCTGCAGACTCCTGTAGATGCTCAGATGCTTTACTTCCTCATAAAAAATGAGCTTCCTTTGCCCCACTTTCTTTTAAACTTCCAGACTGAAGGATAACATTCAGAAAGGACTAAGGCTACTAAATAGATACCTCCCAAGACTGTCCCCACCTCAGCACAATTAGTCCCTGTTGTGGCTGGGTGGGTTATGAATATTTGAAAATATTTTGCATAAACAAACAAGGCATTATTTAGTTTCTGCTGTATCCACCCACCATACTGCCAGTTATCTTACAGCATCCAGGTTTTCCATTGGCATTCTGCTGCATTTCTTTTCTTATCAATTAGTAAGTAATGTTTTCACCTTTTGAGAAAACCTCAGCTACAATCTATATTTACACATATATTTTGTAAGGCATTTATTGCTGGCATTTAAACACAGATAACTGTGACAGCTACCAATTTATGTTCCTGCTACTTGGGTCTAAGATACAACACTGCCTGAGAAGGAGGAGTTCAGTTATTTTCTGTTTTTTCCTAAGAAGTCAATTTATATTTTCTCATATGTTTTTCTTCATCCTATTTTGGCCCTGGATGTGTCTCTTTCTAGTCTCTTTACAAATATTTTCTCAGAAGTATAAGGTTAAAACACCATTCGCCTCTGACTTGGAGTTATGGACATGGAAATCCCTTCCCTGCCAATTTCTATGAACTGCTTCTAAAAGCTCAAATGACGGCTTTCCTGGCAAAATGCTGCTTCTCATTTCCCTTCTTTTGTTACATTTTTGTCCTTCACAAAATAATTATGCTTTCTGTTCTGCTTTTTCTTACCTTCCACCACTCTTTGTTTAATTTTTGACTTTGTAAATTTGCTTTGGAATAGATAGATCTTTCTCTTAGCTCTTTCTAGCAACCTTGTGTACTACATTTTATGAATGGTTGTGACTTTTACAGACTACAGCTTATTTGTGTGTGTGCTTTTGCAGTGCTAAGGTTTCCAGTAAAATTATTCTCACCACAGATGTTTAGCTAAGTAAAAAGCTGACCTTTTTTTCCAGTTCTGCTTGGGGTTGCTTTCATATGTTGTTAAGCACATCGAATTAACATGGGCACATTAATTTTGTCGTAAGAGTGGAGACAATAAAAGCTAAGTAAACCTTGATTAAGATCTCAAAATACAGAGAGGTCTTGGTTGGTTTTTTTTGTTGTTGTTGTTTTGAGGTTTTTTGCTTGTTTGTTTGATGGTTTTGTTTGGGGGTTTTTTTTGTCATCTTAGTGTAGTTTATTTTAACAGAAAATAATTTACTTGACCAAATCTTTTGGGGCATTCTTAAACTGTAAGGATTATTTCCTTGCTTATGAATTGAATACAAATACTTACTATTCCAAGCAAAGCTCTGCCTACAGAACTGGGAGTTAAGCAGGGCTCTGACACAGCACAAGTCCAAGACATTTTCAGGGCCAAAATCTGAAGTAATTAAAAAAAAAATTAAAAAACACAAGTAAAATGATGCTACTTACACACTGAAGAATAAGATGTATTCAACAGACAAAACCCTCCAAGAAACCAATGAAAAGGTGTAAAACATTATTAAAAAGTTATGTTTAGTTTACAATTTCTGGAACAATACTATCTTACTAAAATTTGCTAAAAGATGCAGTATCAATTTCACCTTAGTAAAGAAACTGAGCATATCCAGGAAAATGAGAGTTTAGTAAAAGAATTTTTTTTGCTGCATTGTACCTTTTCCTTCCTGTTTCTTCAGTTTCTTCTGCAACTGTGTATATTACAGTACACACCATATTTTAATTAGTAATATTAGTAATTTAGTAATGAGCAATATTAGTAATTTTAGTAATTAGTAATATGCCAGGCACCAACAGTTACACGTCTTTACACACAAGTTCTTATCATCCCTTGAGGTGTGTTAGTACATAATGTGCAACGTATATGCGAGCAAAGTCTCCAACAGTACATGAGTGTCACATACCAGTTATTGTTATCTACAAAAATTATTTATTAACAGAATAAGGAGGAAAAAGGCTGGGTGCAGTTTTAAATTAGGGTTTCATTCACTTCACTTCACTTCCGGTTACATGATTCACAAACGGAGGGTGTGATTGTGTGTCTAAAGCTGTGTTTAATTTGTCTGTCTCTGTTCTCTGCTCATGATTTACTGTGTAACACAGCCCTTGTATAGCCTCCATCTCTCTTTATTTCCCCTGCCCTAAGTAGCCCACAATATTCTTCCTTCCCCTGATTTCCCCAGTATTTCCCTGTGATTGACTCTGCCCTGTTCTCCCCCTTATTCCCGGTGCTGGAGCCGAGCATTTGGTCTGGAGAAGTGTCAGGATTGCAAAAGCTTGCTTTGAGTGCAGCACTCAGGGTCGGTGTTGCTTGGCCTTGCCCCAGAAGGCTTTCTGTAACCAGAGCTGGAGCCAAAGCAGTTATACCAATTTGGCAAATGCGGAGGATTCCTCTGTGCACCGAGTACACTGGGATTGCTCTTTAACTGCCTTTAAGTTTTCTCATGAAATCTGCAGTGACGCCCAAACAAGCCTAATGTGGTTAAGAACTCAGTCCAATGATCTCACATCCTCCACTGCAGTTGAAGGCTCATAAACACATTTTGTCTGTATTGGTATGTTGTCATAATTTGGGAGACACATTGCCTGGAAACACAATAGTTGGTTATGAAAGTCTAGTTTGATGCTGAGAGATCACAGCCAGATGTTACATTCCGGTAATCAAAAATGAGTTATTGCAGGAACAAATAAAAAGTAGTGAAATGCTAATTTTATATAGCTCTTTTTTTTTTTTCTTAAAAACATTATTTATTTTTGTCTTTAAAAGGAGGGACTACTCAGAGGAGACAATGGTGACTAGGAAATTACTAGGAGAAGAAATCCAAAGAACTATAGAATAAGTAGAGCTAGTTAGGGGAGACATTTCATATTATTCATTAATTTAGGATTTATCTGATCACAGAAGGTATATCTGATTACATGCATTAAGCATAACAGAGGTCCAAGAAATGACCAATAGACTGTACAATCAACTGGTGCAGAAATAAAGATGTGTATTTGAAGATACAGTAGATAAAATATTTCACAGAAAATTCAGAATTTGCAGGTACCTGCTGCACAAGGCAATCTCAAGGCCATTCTTCCAGATAAATTGCAGAATAAATGAAGAAATGCAAGAGCTGTTTTCTATCCCACCTCTATAAAGCATGTGATGGGATACCTGGGGAATAACTGTTAAACCAGTGAAAATCGAGATCTACAGAAGTATTTTGTGGTGGGTAAGGAGATGCTTAAAATAGAGATGTAATCAGATAGTGCTGAAAAGGAAGATGCTGTCATTGAAGGAAATTAGTTTACAGAGGATCAGAGCAGAAACAGCAAAGAAGCAGACTTGGAGCTTTATTTTTTACTATTTTTTCTGTAGTGTGGAGAATGGGAGAACTCGATTGGAAATGATAGTGACACAAAGGGTTGAGAGATGATCAAGACATGAACAATCAAGATATAGAGAAAAAGCTGAATGGCTTGAGGCCTTGAGAATTAGAATGGGATTAATTTCTGAAAACTATAATGTCAAGTATTTATCTTGGACAATGATAAGAAAAAGCCTTGTGTAATAAACCATAAACTAATCTGGTAAAATCTGGTTATGAGGATGAGGACCTTGGACATATTATAAGAGGGATGGCTATTGCAGTTTTTCAGACCTCATCTGGAATTCCATATCCTTCATGGGACTCCCTTATTCAGGAAAGATGAACTCAAATGGAAGTGATGCAGAGTGACAGCATAAGGCTCGGCATTTTTGTGAGGAGAAACTAGGAGAATGTGGCATCTTTTGGACAAAGCAGTTTTCCAGTTCATAAAGTTGTTACAGAAAGAAAATAACTATTTAGGCTAAAAGACATAGTTGTAAGAAAAGACAGAAATCAAGTGTAAATGTAAACTGGCCACGTGCAAGTTTTAGAATGGAAGTTAGAAGAATGTTCCTACTGAGAATAAGAACAGGAGCAGAAGAAGTGAAGAAAACAACAGCTAAAATGGAAGATAATAAAAAAGGATATAATATGATATCTGCACTAACAAGAGAACACAAGAGTACTCCCTGAGCTCAAAGGCCAATTTCTTAAATCAAAAATTATATTTTTATAGTTCATGAAATCATTATAGTGGTGGCAATGTCAGTCTAGCTAAATGAGACTGGATTCTTATGTTCAGGTGAGAAGAGAGCATTAAGGTCATCCATCCTGAAATTTAATGTAATACAGCCCATAGAAACCTACTCATTCATTTTTTGCTCCAGGCTCAATGCCTCTCTTTGATCTAAAGCACATCTTTTCAGAAAGGTATTCAGATTTAATTTAAGTGCTTCAAGTGAAGTAGAATCCACCACATTTAACAGCAACTCCTATTGAAACTGCAATGCAGATGGTTTGAGAGAAGAGCTTTTGACCTTCAAGATTTTTTTTGCCATTGTTGACAGGCTTTATGAGGAAATACATCAGACAGATCGTTGTGGAAGATATTAAACTTCCTACATCTATTCTGATCTGATGATCTCCTTTTCAATATTTTCAGGAGTTAATGGCCTGTGGTATGTTTCTTCTGCTACTAAGACCAACTTTAAAATCAGTGAAGTTATTCCCATTT
The DNA here is from genome assembly GCF_028551555.1 of Melozone crissalis. Lineage (NCBI taxonomy): Eukaryota > Metazoa > Chordata > Aves > Passeriformes > Passerellidae > Melozone > Melozone crissalis. The sequence continues at coordinate 27,547,617 of NW_026535782.1, read as the reverse complement.
ATACCAGGTAAAAATACGATTCTTTATGTATATGATTAACAGACTTCCTGGGATGAGTAAATGTTTTCTAAGTAATCCAACAGAGTGGAAAATAGCTTATCTATAAACCATGTATCTTATATCTATATCTTATATATAGCTATTGTTATATAGCTATCCATCTTATCTCTGAGCAAAGCCAGCCGACTTTGGTTTATGGTATGATTTGTGTAATGCACAGCATTTAAATTCTTGCACAGAAAGAAAGATTTTAGTGTAATACCTATTTCCTTTAATACCACCTTCTTAAATTTGACATATCATCTGAAATACCCCTTTAAAGTCAGTTTAAAGATTTTATCTCTAAAAAAAATATTCTTGCCAGCAATAACAATCTCACCTGTTTTATGTACTTAGGATGGATCACCTTTAGGTTAGAAAACTAACTTTCAAGATTAATTGAAAGGGATCATATTTAAAAAGTATGGAAAAGAAATATCCTCGTGACAGGGTGTTCTGGGTGGCTGTCACAGAAAAAAATTGGAGTAGTGCATGGGTAAGACTGAATCAACCAACACAGCAGTTCTTGAATGCAAACAGACATCTGATTTCTGTGGGATTGAGTGAAAGGACGGGGGGAAAAGCCTTTCAGGTCTGTGAATAAATTTGAGTCATGAAGAACTGTGCAACTCAAAACCCAAGAATGGAGCTAAATCCAAGCATAGTTAAATAGTGATTCAAATCATAGTTATCTCTTGCAACATTTTTGTTTGGTGGTAGTACTTCCCTGACACCCATTCTAGAGCTCTCGGGCGCCATGGAGCAGAGTCCTGTGCACCAAGCAGTGTGTGTCCTGGAGGATGCTTGCACTATGGCTGACATCTGTAGCAGCAAGCTTATTGTGTGTAACACTGTGGTTAGGCCTTATTTTTAGTAACCAAAGACTCTTTCAAAAGCAAAATATCTTTGATGCAAGGTTTTGAACTAAAACCAAAATCAAAATCCCTGTGTAATCAAAATCCTTGCATAAAAGGCCTTTTTTTAAGGTATCGTTAGCACACTGTTAAGTACGTCTTTTGTAAGGGTAGTTTGAATATGATTAATCTGTACTATGGTGCTATGAAAAGAAAGAAAATGTGTCCAAACTCTGCTTTTAGCTACAGCAGTCAGCATAGACATCTGGAGGTCAAGTATTTTTAGAGGTCTGACTTGGATTAGAGTCTGACCCGCATGCACATGAATCATCACAAGGATTAATGAAGTGTATAAAGTGTGTGTGCTTGTTAATCTCATCTATAGACACGAAAAAGGAAGAAATTCTTCACTTAGAGGGAGTAAATGGTTTACCAAAAAGAAGATACAAAGCCTACCCTTAAGCTGATGTGAAGCCTACAGCTTAATGGAAGAATGTCTTTTATTATCTTAACTGCATCAACTGTGTTCCAAAGAGGTATAACATGAAAATAATCCTCTTTTACTTTTAGTTGTGAAGTTTTGTCCCTTTCCTTTTTGTTTTCTCACCTCTGTTTTAAATATTACCTATGAAAAACATTCTATTTTAAATTTAAACTAGAGTTTCATAATTTTCATTTATTTTAGTTCACACTTTCTGTAAGTTCCTCTGGCTCATGACATGAATATAAATATGGTTGCTCAAGATTTGGCTTTGGCCAAATACCTTCAAAGAGGCAAGTAGCTCTCATAGCAATTCAGGTGACATAAAATAAGGAGTATATTGCCTGAATTTTCTCTTGAGTTTTTCCATCAGCTTTCTAACTGAAAGAGCTCTCTGCCATTCCAGCTCAGGAAAGATACTTCAAGGCAGAGTAGTTCCCTAAAGATTGTCTTGCCTTTGCTGGCAGAGGAGGATTTTAAATGTTCTGAGTCAGCTCTAAGACTGACTCTACGCAGAGCTTTGAAATCATTCATGGATGGCATCAATAAAAGGTTTGTCTTCAGATGCTCCTCCCTTGTGGTACTGTAGTGTTTGTCAGAGAATGAGTCAAGGGGGTCAGAGAGCAAGTGAGGAAGCACATCACAACCTACAAAACCCTGAGCTGGTCTCTAAGAACTTCTACAGCTACAAAAGCCCCAGGCTTATTCCAGCATGTATATTTTTTCTTCCTATCTCTGTAAAGGAAGGTCTTGGACACCTCTTGTAGCACTGAAGAGACCCATCTTTATGCAACAGCCAGGATTATCCCACTTCCATGTGTTTGTCTGATCAGAGGGAGGTAATCCCAGATAATTTGTGAAAGATGAAAAAAAGAGGAACTATTTTTACAGTAGTGGTTAACATTTGAAGCTTAGCACTGGATGGTTCTGAGATTCCTCTGAAAGGAAAGTTCACCACTCTCAGCTCTGATTACAGGCTTGGGAGGCCAATGGTCCCTCAGCATGGGCTCCTTAGCTTTTCTGAGGAGGAACAGGCTCTTTACAGCATCTTTCTTCAATGGCTTCAGAAGGAAATTAGTTTTTAGTGCAAATGTAAATTGCACATGTGCAAGTTATAATTCTGGATCATTGCCAGTAGGTAAAGTCTCTAACTCTGCTATTTGGTAGTTACTATAAAGTTTTCAGTAATACTCTTCAGTTCTCTTCCTGTCCTTTCAGCTACAGAAAAAACATTTGGAAAGAAAAGAGTCTTTTTATGTATAGAGGGGATAAATGAATTGCACTTGCGGGACAAAGATGAATGGAAATTGAAATAAGAGTTTTTTCAACAAATGTTTATAGTCTGCAAATGACAGAATTTTTATATTCAAGTTTTGTGAAAAACAGCACTCAGGGGTAGAAATTAGAGTTTTGTGTGTGAGGGGATTAAACTGAAAAAGCAATACAACTATCTGAAGCAGAAAAGACCCCAGTGCCCACAAAGTGCTGCAAGGAAGCAGAGTTTAATGTCAGTGGGATTGCGAAGGTCAGTGAGCAGATGAGGGTTGATGGAAACTCCTCTCTGGACTGTGAAAAGATCATACACATCTGGTAGAATACTCCCAGAGGATCTCTAAGTTCCAGGGGGTTGTGAAGCCTGTAGCTCACTTGCTGTGCTGTGTTATTTTGATAGCATCACTTTGTCTACAGCAACTATAGAAAAATAAAGAAGCTCCCATTCAATTTTCAGAGCATGGATATTTTATCTCAAATGAAACTTAAGAAATTAATAATGTTGAAAGCTAAAACTAACTTACATTTGTTTTTAATTTTTTTAAATGTGTTTAGTTTTTACTTTGCCAAACAGAGGTATGCCTCACTGAAAGAGGGGATTGAGTGTCACATTATCCTAAAATAGAAGAAATACACTTGTCAAAATAAATATCAAATCTGCATTTTTTGAGCAAAATTTCATGGCAGATATTATGGACTTCCTGTGTACCAATTCGAAACATAACTAGTGACCACATTGCCTGCTTGCCTGTATTATGCAGAATTTTCATATAAAGCATTAAGAATGCATTTTGATAGGGAACAATATGATTATAGTTACATAACTCATGTCTATAAAGCAACAACAGAATGACCTGGTTCTCATTTTCTAACTGGTAAGTATCTGGCTTTGGATCACAAAATGACCATATACCTCTCTGGGCCTCATATCATTGGGATACTTCCCACCCATGGGTGGAGGGCAGCAGGGAAAATTCAGAGAGAAAGTGTCACATTTCTCTAACAGGTTTATTCTTTTTCCTCAGAAAAAATATGGCAGGAGAGCAGTTAGATATATTATTTCAAATTTGCACTCACAGTGACTTGCCTTATAAACTTTTTTTGATTTACATAGTCATAAACAAAATTAGAATTGTTTTCTGGTGTTTAGACCAGAATATTAAATATGCATGTCTTCTCCAGGAGAAACCCTCCTAGATCTGCTCCCCGCTACTTGAAAAAGAAGACAATATTCTAAAAATGCATGTGAAATCTTTTGATTCTTCATTGACACAGGCTGTTCTCTGCATTTTTAAGGCATCTTTCTTCACAGCAATCTGTACTTTATAACACGGACATTTTCAAGATATGCTGATAATGACAGGGGTCAAAAATACCATCCCTTATGTAAGTCACAGCTCCCATTCATGGAGCCCTGCCTATATAGTACAAGCCTACAGGAAACCTTTTCAGTACGTGTTCTTTACCAAGCTTTTTTTTTTTAAGATATTAGACTTAATCATAAACTTACTAATAATAGACTATATCTACAGGCTAGATGTGACGCCCTTACTGACACTGATTATCATTTAATCTGTGATAAATTAAATTTGAAATTACCAAAAGATTTTAAACTTGGAGACATACAGTTTAAATGAATCCTGAACAGGTGCTGGGAAAGACGAAATCCCTGACAAAGAGCTCTGACATAAAAGAAGAGCTTAGTTGGTCAAGTAGAAAAATGAGCTAAATTACATAAAGCAGCAGTAAACAAGAAGATCTGTTGGGAGGGTGTAAAGAGAAATATTTGGATTAGGTATGTGAGTTTATTCATACTTAAGGACTTTAATAATAGCCAAGTATCACTCAAAGTTTAAAGATGTGTATTTCAGAGAGTTTTCAGATGAAAGGCTCAGAAGAAAACCAGTGGTGCATGGGAAGAGAAGGCTGTGCCCTTTGGGAGGCAGAGTGCATCACAAGCTGCTTGAGGTTTGTTTTCTGGAAGAGTTGTTACTTTAGGGGAAGTGAGAGTGTTTGAGACACCAGACCTTGCTAAAACAGGAACATATGGGTGTTGCTGGCACCAGGCCATGGAGAGCCTGGGTAGGAGTTTAGCACAGAGCTGGATGGGGATTTTCTGGTGAAACTTTTGTCAGAATAGGAACTTTTTGTGAAGACATATCCCCATTTAAACTCTCTCACTGGGGACAAGCTGTACACGGCTCATGTGAAAAGTGTGGTCAGAGGGAAGGTGTGACACACCTCTGACCAGCACCCTTAGGGCCAACAAACCCGCCTGGTCTGGAGAAATGCCCGTGCCCTCTGAGGGCCTCTTTTGGTATGAGGGATATTACACATCCACACTGCCTTTCTCTCAGCCTCTGAGGAGAGGACAGCATCAGGATAACCCAGATATACATTTTTCAGCCCAGAGCTGAGGCTAACAAGGCAGACAATAGGATCTGCCTGCTCCTGTGTGCATGGACATGTCCTGGAAATCCAGGTTTGTAGTGATGATTAGGCCCCTGCCTCTTGTGAGCTGGGCTGTTCAAGAACTTAGTTTGGGCTATATCTTTATATAAACAGTTTGTGTATCTCTTGGCTGGAGTGCAGATGATCATCATCAGTAATCATGAAAGAAATGTTTACATTGCTAATGGTTACAAGCACCTTTTATCTAAAAATGAATGTAAAATCCCTAACAGACAAGAAACCCATTCCCAGTGGCACACTAACAGGAGCCCATTCACTCTTGTAGCCCACAGGAAATGGAGAGGCTTCAGATGCTGTTCTGAGACACAACTCTGCTCATCATTGTACAGTTCAGGGTGTGGTAGAGGAAAAGAAAGGAAGGAAGGCAGTAGCAGTATCTGGCAGAGAGAGGTCACACCAGATAGCTTTCTGGGTGGATTACAGCTTGTTCTGAACTGTGACTGGGGTGGGGCTGGGGTCAAAGAACTGCTGAGCTGTAATCAGCCAGTGCCTCTGAAAGCCCAGGCTTGCAGCTTTGGGCTACACCCCCTTGCTGTGGCAGCTACACAGCTTTGGGTCAGGGCACATCCATCTCATGGCAAAGCTTCTGCACACATGCCCACAGTGCAACATAGCTGAGACCAGATCCTCATTTCCTGTGTTTTTTTCCCCACAATTTTGGCATCACTTTAACAGAACAAAGAAGTTCTATAACCAAAAGACACATGCTCATCCTTTAGAGAAGTTTAAGAGCAAAAGGTGCCTGCTGTGGAATAGAGATGCTGTTCAAGGGCACAGTTCACCTGTCCTGTTTTCATGCCTATTTTAGGATAAGCTTAATCCCTCCTTAGCAGTGTCCACTCCTTGGAAGAAGCTGTGAAGGCACACTAGACAGCTGATAGAGCTGATACCCGTATACATGTCTAACACTGGTTGAAAACACTTCTACAGCTTTTCATGTGGTCAATTGCAGTATCAGCCTTTACTATCACTCAACCATTACTACCTAAACCCTGTGAGGTATGGAAGTTTCCAAAAAGTTTATGCACTCATAAATTACAAATCAGCCACATAAAATAATGAAAATGGATTAAGGTGCATAATTAAATGCAATAGTGCTGTCTTCTTTCTTCTAGCTTTTTATTCAGCCTTTGGAGTTTTGGGGTATATTTTTGTCATGTTTTCCACTCTCATCCTTCAACTCAAGGCTTAAATAAAAGGATAGTTTAAAATGAGGGCAGGGAGTCTTGTAGTTGTTTGACTGTGGGATTTGAGTATAAACTCAAACTCAGCTGTCATGGCAGGGCCACATATCAAAAATAAGATCAGTTAGGAAACTGTAGTATTTTGCTAAGAATCAGACATAATAATATTCTTCAGTTTTACAATTGAATTATTACAGGCTTTTACAATATTGCAATGAGATGTAATTGCTAAGGTTGTAACTCAACTTGAACTGTAGCAAACTAAGTACGAGCTGAGTCAGACCTTGCGTTGCAAGTACAGTCAAGGGCAAGAAGAGATACTAAAATTTTGCTCTGTTTTAAAGGTGTGTGTCCCACTGTTTGCACTGCAAACATGCCTTTGTTAGGCAGCACACCCTGTTTAGGTGACTGCAGAAATGCTGAAAGGGCTAATGCCACTCAACATTTATTTCACCTGGCATTATGAGTAAACAATTTACTGTGAAAGCATGAGAAAGCTCTTGTAAGTAGCACTTTTTTTTAGACAAGAGTTTAATTAGGAAATACAGACACTTGTATTGAGACCTCAGAGCAATAAGAGTTTGCAAGAGGTCAAGAATCCCTTTGGCTGAAAGACAAATGCAGTGACAGCCTGAAATCCATCTCTGCATGCCTTATATAAGCTGAATCTACTGATTCAGCTGATCCTGAGATCTACTGATCTCTTTGAAGCTTCAGCCTCCACTCTGAATATGGTTCTTACCCATCTTCTCTGTGGTGCATTTATCACTGAAATGGGCAAAATCCCTTTTATTCTCCACTATTCACACCCCACCATTTGAGGACTTCACTGTTATCCAGGACAAATCAATTTTTCAGGTCTGAACCTGAATGTGTGACGAGTTGTGCAGTGAATCATCTGATATGGGGCTTTGGTCACAGCCTGACCTTGTGGAGGCACCTCACAAGAGAAAAGGGAGGTTGTAAAACAAGATGAAAAAGACTCAGAGTGAGGAAGGCTCAGAGGTGAAGGAAGATAAAAACTGTAAAATCAACTGTAACTGCTTGGGATGTTTTAAAGGGGGGATGCTTTACTCCAGGTTCATTACACAAATACTGGCTTATTCTCTTTTTGGCTAAAATATGTCTCTCCAGTATTTTGTGTGAGCTTGTTTTCAGAGCTCCCCTGTTGTGGTGGGAGCTGTGTGTTGTGTCAGAGACTCTCACCCTGTGCTGCACTCAGGCTCTGCACTGAAAACTCTCCTCTTCTAATCTGTAGAGGAGCAGTAACTAAATGGATTTTCACAAATTCTTTGCTGAGAAAAGCTTTTGAGTAGTTTGTGGCTTAGGCTTTGTTATTGGTAGGGTATAGCTGATTATCTAAACAGTTAGTGGAGGGGTAGTGGAACCAATTTCATATGCAGACAAATAGCAGCAATATTTTTCATGCCATCCCTGTGATTTATAAGCCTCTGCAATATCTGCATGACCTTCGTACTTGTAGGTGCAACTAAGAACGTAATCTGTGCCATAATTGTAGCCTTTTCCTTCTCCAAGGCATAAAGAACCCTGTGTAGCCAGGAAATAAGAATTAGGCAAACATATGGAAGATTTAAGCTGAAAATCTGTCACTTATTGGAAACTGCTTGTTTGTTTCTAAATTTAGATTGCATATTTTTGCTTTAGATGCAATTAAATATAGATATGAAACGTGTAGGAATTGTAGCAAAGTCAGATACTGAGTTTCTGTTCAGCAGCTGTAATTTAGCATGTTGTAAGCTGGGATCTTACTAGAACTTGCTTGTGGTTATGTTCAATAGGTTTATTAAAAAAAAACTCCAAGTCTTCAAAACCCCCTAAAAATCCCAAAACCCCCAACCCGCACTAAGAAACCTCCCCAAAACTCACCAAAACCAAACCCAAGAAAACAGCAGAAGTTCTGGGCATGTCAAAGGTCCTTGCACACTGTCCTGTTTTGAAGAGCCAGTGTGAATGCTCATGCTTGCCTCCTATATTATTATTTCATCAGCACATTTTCCCTCAACCATGTCTGACTGAATGCCTGGGCTAAGCATCTCATAGACAGCAGTGCTATGGCTCAAGCCTTCCCTAATCAGTGTCTACTTTGTGTGAAGATTTACAGCAGGGTCGTTTTTGAAACATTGTGCAATTTCCAAACTCCACTATAAAAAACTTTTCTGCAATTGTATGGTCTGATTGCAGACTTATCTGTTCAAATCCTGTATCATCTGTAATTCCCTTACTACCCTTCATGGTCCTTTTCATACATTTTTATATGACTGTTTAAACTTTTCTCATGATTCATATCTGTGGCTATGGCATCCCTCCATAAAGACACCCACATTTCTCAATTTACTCCTTTGTGGAGTGTGTTAGATGGAAACCATACCCCACAGTTGTTTCTCCCAATCCTTACAAGATCTGTATTTCATGAGTGCAATTACTTTTAGGAACATTTTCAGATTTAGGGTGAATATTTGAAATAAGGTAGTCAGACAGTTGATCTCCTAGAGCTATAACAAAGAGTATTACCTCAGAAAGGAGCACAGGAAGTCTGAGACAGGTACAGATACACTCCTGAAAATGGGAAAGCTAGCTAAGAGAGCAGCTGGAGGGAAATATTTTAGATGTAGAGTACTTGTGGGTTTTTTTTTGTGGATCCTACAAAAGCCAGATTCTAATTTACATCTTTTTGTCACCATCTATAAGTGTTATGTACTAACACTTCCCCTTTTTTTCAAATACAGAGACCGGAACTGAGGAACAGGAATTGACATTGAAGACTGAAACTGGGTTTGGGCCAAGTGGACTTCATAAATCAGTTCAGATCAATGTTCCCTCAATCTCTCACACTGTGTTCACCCTCAAAATTAAGCCTTCTTTTTGTTAATGACAAACTCAGAGAAACCTGTCTGACTCTTGTTTCTACAAGCACTGCTGTATGGGGCTTCTTCAGAAAATAGGCTGATAGAAAAAACCAGCAAAAATACCTCTATTTTTGCCTCAGGATTCTTAGTTGGAGGGACACAGAAGAAAGCAAACAAGACAAAGCCCAAACCCAATGAAATAGGCTTTCTGCCTTGCTTACTAGCAGGAATTAGTCTAGCTCCTGTTGCTGAGAGGGATCCTGCACCTAGTGCCAGAACTAGGGTTGCTGTGCTGGGGTTCAAAATGCTTCTGTAAACCTGCACAGTGGGACTTTTGTGCACCCCAATGCTCAGGTTCCTGGGGTCCTGACTTGCAGGGGAAGAGGAAAAGGATCTGAAGCAGATACTCAAAGGGAGAAAATGTTGGCAGATTCCTTATCCTTCCTCTCCTGGGATAAAGCAGACTCATCCCTTCACGCTGGTTGAACATCTGAAGTGGAAGTGTGAACACAACTGAATGAGTGCTGACAGCAAACATTAGTCAGTGAGAGAGTGAACCCTGCAACGCAAAGGATTGAGAAATGCAATCATCTCAACTTCCTCTTAAAAGCAGGTCTGTAAAATATTTTTATGTTCACCTCTCAAAACTAACTTCTGCTTCATTATTTACTTTTGAGGCGTAGGACAAGTCATAGGATTATTAAAAGAAGTACCAATCACAAGACACAGTAAGAACCTGGAGACTTGGTGGTAACAACTGGTAGTGTTCCCTAATGCTTGGTTAATATTTACCTGTGATAAAGCAACTATTTAAGCAAATGTGGATGACTTGGTCTTAACATTTGCTTTCAGGGGCAGAGCACGGAGTATTTGACGTGCTTTGAGAAGTTTTCTGAAGACACAAGAACAACTTTTATATCGAGGTCAAACTCTTAGGAAAGCTTCTTTTGCAGCACTTGTTTTTGTCTCAGCTTGTTGAAAATGGCGGGTGTAAGCAAATGCATGAAGTACTCCATGTTCATCTTCAACTTTTTCTTTTGGGTAAGTTAGTGTTTAAACTGTTATTAATGATGTAGGAAATGTGTTCCCCATTATCTGAATGCTGCAGTTAGAGAAATTGTAAAGAAAATAGAGCATAAGTGGAACCAGAGTATGATTCTAAATCAGGGAGGGGAGAATGTATTTAACTTTTGCCTTCCCTTTGTCTTTTTCCATCTAAACACCTTTCCCTCTGCCTTTAAAAGTAGACAAGATACAAATGTGTCTCCCTGTTCATCTTGTGCCCCTCATGACAAGGGACATTACTCATCTCAGTCAGAAGATAACAGACTCTGCAATAACAATGCACAGTTGTTTTCCTTTTATTGTTGTTTGCATGCAAGATCCTGAAAATGCAGTTGCAATAGAAAATATGGAAAACTTACTTGAATTTTTAGCCTCCTAATTGATAAATGGTTTTCATAGCCTTCTTTGTGGTTCTTTGCTTTACATTTAGTGCATAATTAGTTTCTGATGGTGGGCAGTAAATGTTTCTAAGAATGTGTGTGCTGGCAGTACTGCCCCAGCTGTACCAAGGCTGATACAGCACAGCAGGCAGGTTTCTAGGTGTTATTTAAACCGCATTTGTCTGCTTACCACATCTCAGCTGGGTTGCAAGAATTTCATGTCTTGAAAGCTCTGGAAAGGTTTGAGTTAAAGAACACTTCTGTCATGCTTTAGCCTCACAGTCAGATTTCCTGACAGAGCTTTGTCAGGTTCACCAGGGGTTCACTGAAACCAGAAGTGGAACTCCTAGCCATATTATGGGCTTTGCCTCGAGGGATTTTTTTCAAGTGTAAAGGTGATACCATTCAAAAGGGACCACAAACAGTAGCCTTGGAAAATTTGTGGCTAGCCCAAATTCTTTGATTGCTTATGGACCTCACAAAGAAATTCCTGACAGACCAGTGATGGTTTGGACTGTCTCCTCCAGTTCCTTCCTTCAGTTTGATGAAGGCAGATTGAAGGTTTTTGACATTTGTGTTGGAGTTTTTATGCAACAGTATTTACAGGAATCTGTAAGTTTCTGAATTTGACTTCCTGTTCCTCAGGAAGTTTTTTCCTGTTTTTGGGGGTTTGACCCCCACCAGCAATGAAGTACCACACAGAAACTCACTCACTCCCCCACCAGCAGGATTGGAGAGAGAATTGAAGGCATAAAAGCTGGAAAATTCTTGAGTTTACATATAGACAGTTTAATAGGGAAAGCAAAAGCCATTAATGGAAACAAAACAAAACAAATAGTTAATTTCCTGCTTCACATGGGCAGGCAGGTATTCAGCTATCTCCATGGGGGCAGGTCCTTGTTATGTGAAGTGTTTACTTGTGAACACAAATTCTATGACTCCAAACGTCCTTTCTCCATCTTTCTGCCAGCTTTATCTACTGAGCATGATGTCAAATGGTCTGGAACATCCCTTTGGTCAGCTGGGGTCACCTATCCTGGCTGTGTCTCCTCCCAACCTCCCATGCACCCTCAGTCTCCTCTCCAGAGTAGCAGTATGAAAGGAGAAAGAAAACTTGATGTAAGCCCTGCGCAGCAATAGCAGAAACTTCTCTATATTATCAACCCTGTGTTCAGCACAAATCCAAAACACAGCCCTATACCAGCCACTGTGAAGAAAGTTACCCCAGCCAAAACCAGCACACCTGTTCACATTCATCTGTGTTTACTGTGAGCTAAAACATGGACAAATGTCTTAGACTAGCATGAGGAAAGCTCCAAACTACTTCTAGAATGAACATTGGACTAATGTCCTGTGCCTCCAGTGACAGTATGAATTTCCTAGGGAGAAAGAAGGGGTGGGATCCTGGGGAAGTCTTGAAACAAGCATGTGTGAAACAAACTTCCTCCTTTCTTTACACCAAAGTTGAAAAACCCATAATGTTTTCTAAGGAAGGAAATGCTGAGAGCATTCACTGTGCATGTGCCTGCCTCGATGGAACAGAGAAGGACAGGAATGCAACTGTAGTTAACTGTTTTAGGGAAGGTGTTTATCACTATTAAGAGAGGGAAGAATGAAACAGAGAAGGACAGGAATGCAGCTATAGTTAATTATTTTTAGGCAGATGTTTAGTTTAGCCTGATCAAGATAGGGAAGAACAGTATGGCCTGACAGAAATATAATGAAACGGAACTTTTTGGTTCACATTCCTGTCTCTAATTCATGGAAATCACCAAACCGCAACAGTAAGGTTGAGGGAACAGAGATGACTTTACAGCCACTCATTCCACAGCTGCTCTCTCTACTACTAAGACAATTGAGAAGTGGAAAGTTACTGATACTGGGAAATGAAGGTGACTTTAACCTAAAGAGATAAGAATGACTGTTGTGAATTTACCTGGTGTTCTCATTTTACACCCTTTGCAATCTCTCAGGGAGTGTCCTCTCTTAAAAGACTCAGGAATGAGCTTTCTAGGCTTCTGATGACATTTTCTAAGCAGCTCATGCAGCATCACACTAAGTGTGTAAGCCCTGGAACAGTCCAAGATAGCTCTGGAAATTGACTATGGATGGCTTCACTACATGATGCATGTCCCCCGGGCATCTTCATGCCCATGAGCCCCATGCTGGGTTCCAGCACACAAATAGTGCTTTTCATCTTCCCAGTTAGCTGACGGACAGCAGACTGGTTTTTGAAGATCTGTGCGTGTGACCTGGGTGCCTACATGGACTGTTAGAAAATATATGGAGTTTCTAACAGTCCTTAAATTAATCCTTGTCAGTTTTGTGCATTAAACCTAACACATGTCAGATTTTTCTTCTTTCCCTTCTTTGGAGTTTGCAGGATATCTAGTCTCACCTGTTGTCCTCATTGCGCCAACTTCTGCTCCTCCACATCATGCAAAACTGGAGGATTAGCTATTTTTTTCACTGATTACTGACATCTGATGCTTGTTTGAAGCAACATGGTTGGTGACAGAGATCTTTGATCAGCTGTTAATACCAGACTTGCTGGTATTAGCAAGTCCCACCAGACTTGATGGGACTTGCAGTCCCATCTACAAAGTGGCCCCTTCCCTGAACCTTAATGTGAACATCTCAGTCCCTGAAGTAGCAAGACAAGCTGAGCAGGTTTGCTGAGCCAGAGGCCACATTCTCTGTAGGACCTGCCTAGAATTGTCATTTCAGGTGTCTCAAGGAAATATGCCAGTCAAATATTTTCTTTAACAAAAGCAACCTTCTGTTGTTGCAAAAGTTCCTCCTGATACACTTGAACTTACTGTTTGAAAAGGGTGTGCCAGTGGAGGAAATCTCCCACGAATTTGGTATTTGTGTGTATGAGAATTGCAGAGTCTTAATATACTGTTTGTTCAGCACTATGTCAGGCTCATCTGAGGTAGTATTGATTTAACCCACTGAGCTGTATTTCCATCTCACACCAAATTTGAAAGCTTGAGAAGGACCAACCAAATGTGAGGGACAGCAGTATTCTTGCAGCTCAATTTATGAGACTGAGATAAGATCACTGATCCTTTATCAAGGATTGTGGCAAAAATAAGATAGCCATCTAATTTTGGGAAAATGGGTGAAGACATTTTTAAAGAAGCTAATTTTATTCCATCAGAAAACACTAGCAGTTCATTAAAAATGAAATTTCCTGGAATGAAAGTTTATTTAATTGAAATTTTATTTTAAGAATACTTTAAGATGGAGTATTGCAGCAAACTTGACATGTTCAACTTGGACTCCTTGGGAACAGGCCATTTTTATTTGCTATTTCAAAACTTTTCTTTATGTGTTTTTGTACACTTTGCATATTATGAAAATAACTAGAAACAAACGATTATGATTTTACTGAAATGTAGCATTTTTTTATCAACCTAAACCAACTCTATTTTAAAAATTAAAATATGTACACATCTTACTAAATTTTTGATTTATAGACAGCGTTTTTATTTTTACATTGAGAAAATATTGTAGTATTCCCATTTGATTGATGTGTTCCTGTACATTTAGCTAAATTTGCTTCTACTACTCTGCTGTATTGTAATGGGAGGTCCTATGTAACAAAAAAACTCTCTTTGGATTTGTAGCAATAGATGCTTCAGTGGAAACTTTCACATTAGCAAGCCCACGTTATCTAGTGAATAGCCACATCACTCACACAGTGCTGCTGAACAAGACTGAAATGTACAATCATATGATATACCATCAGTTTCTAGGAAAATTCAGCAGGATTCAGAAGGTTTCAGTGGGAAGTTCTAGCTTAATTTGATAATATGTTATAGCTGTCATTGATTGTACAACTTTTTTTTTCATGTTTAAAATGTACTTATAGGAACTTTACTTAGAGCAGGAAAATGTGTGGTACCCATGTCTGAGTGCTGACCCTATTCCATATTCAATGATCTGCTGAGGTCATTAATGTCTTTGATACTGAATATTATATGAAAACTTCTGTGGGAAAAGTTTTTTTAAAGAAAAAATATCTAAACCATGTAAAAAAGAACTATTTTAATTTCAATAGTCCCACTCTTCAAGGGAAATTCATAGCAACATTTCAGGGCCATTTATGACTTGAGTATTAGCGGCACATGGAGATAATTATAAATCTGACTAGTCCCTGGTCCTCAGTGAGGTCTCTCTCTTACCAGTCATCTCAGTAGGCACAATCCTCACACCTGAGTAGCCTCTTGGTTACCTATGTCCAACAGCTAATAAAGAGGAATTCTGTGTGAGATTAATCAACAACAAGGTTAGGAATAGACTGACTGGCACACAGGGGAACAGTACCTCATTGATTGATGAAATAACACCACTAGAAATGAAGGAATGTATCTGGACCTGTGATTCATCTTTCCTGGCTTCAACATCTTAAGGAAAGTCATGCTGGTCAAACATTCCCATGTACAAGCTCAAGTTGTACTTGTCTGTTTTCTGTAAAATTGTAATGGGAACATATACTCTAGGCCTTTTATGAGACCTGTTCTAAGGATTGGATTGCTGCATTTGAATCAGCAAAAAGAATTTATTTAAAACTTTTCCTGTTAGGGTTACCATGGAGAATGTCTCCAGATATGTGTCCTGAATAAGGCTAGAAACAGCAGATAGGCAAACATCCCTTATCAAATCTCATGTTTCCATTATTCAAGAAACAACATTCTTTACAGACACGTTTTATAGTTACAATAGCAATTTATATTTCTCTCTCATCTGACGGAATTTCTGTGTGCTTCCCAAACACATGTATAAATCATCATGTAAATGCTTAGTCCTCTGGGGTGGAAACATCAGGGATTTGGTGCATACCTGAAGATTTAACTACACTTACAAATTTTCCTGGAAATGAATCAATATTCTCTGCTCCAGGAATTCGTGTTTCTTTTGCTTTGCCAAACAAGTGATTTCAGAAGTTTGGACAGCATATGGCGCAATTTGGATACTGAATGTTAGTAAAAAAGTTGCTGACCTTTCTAACTTGTCTTTTTTTTCTCCCACAGGTGTGTGGTTGTATTATTTTGGGATTCTCTATATGGATACGTGTTAGCAGTGCTCAGCAGGTAAATGCATGCAGCCATAACAGCACCATGTGAAATATGGAAACTACTGCATATACTTTAATTTCCCATCTTCATTTCCACAAATTTTCAATGTTTTTGTTGAGGTGGTTTGTGTGGGTGAAGAGGAATGCATTTTACGATGTTAAGATGAAACATCATGGTGCAGGTAGTCAGATAAAGAGATCGATGCAAGCAGAGATACGTGACTATGAGAAGTAGCTGCCAGTGTTATTATGTAGTTCCCTGCAAATGCACGCAGATTTCTGTTTGAAAATGTGTCTCTCACCTCTAGTGAAAAATAATTATGCTTTTGTTAATGATTTTGGTGTTAGAATAATGTGGAGATGTGTAGATCATAGTCTTTTCCATGTTTTTCCCTCTTAGAATAGCATAGTCATATCTATTCCTAGGGTTACTTCTTATGTTTATGGGGAATAATTTTATCTTTCTCACTATGTTCAATAACACAATTCTCATTTCCCCAGTAACTGAAACTTTGAAAGGGAGAAAGGAGTTTTCTGTTCAATTTTCAATAGCTCTTTAGAAACACCTTATCCTTTTCTTCTCATATTTACATACAAAGAGTTTTAAACACCCAAGAATCTAGGATTCCAATGTCCTAAAACTCCTCCTGGAGGGTAGAAAAAAGACCCTGAGTTGCCCTCATGGATTTTTTGTATGGGTTGTTAAATAATTTCCGATATTATTACTTTTATTTTCTGCAAAGCTAGGGAAAATAGAATTTTGAGGAGCTCTTAATTCTGCAGACATGCAGCAGAGGTTGGTCCTGTTCTTTCAAAGACCCCATGGTCCTGTGGACCCTTTTGCCCAGTGAGTGCTATTGGCACTGACTCTAAGGTTTAAGCAGTACCTTCTTTCAAATAAATTTGGGACATAGAAATGCAAATTAATTTGAAAGCTTAATTTGCATTCTTCTATTTCTAAAAAGACTTCTTGGTTAGAGAAGTGAAAAACAACCAGGTGTCACACAGAAGCATATTTTTTTCAGCTTTCAGATTGAGCCTTTAGTATAGATTACATTGCAATTCTTCAGATGACTCCCCTGTTGCTGTAGCACAGTCTGTCAGTTATGAAAACAACTTTAAACCATATTTTTATTTTCCCAGCTGGAAATAAAAATATGGTCAAGGTAAGAGATAGCTTTGTACATTCCCTGACATTTGGCTGATGGCACTTTACCCTTCGCCAGTCCCAGGTGTCTCATGTCTGGCACAGCATGGATGCAAGAGAACTTGGTTCAAGATGACACCATGTCATTGGGTAAACAGGTCAGGGTGGAGAGCTCTGCCATTCTCTTCTCTGGAAGAGGAAGAATCACAGCTTTCACTCTTCAATCAACATTTTACTAAAAGCTAAAACTGCCATACTTAACACTGAACAGTCTCTGGTATGATGGCTCAAATGATGCAATGGAGCTTGGAAAACCAAAACCACTACCAAATCTTATTTTTTAAGAGATTTCCTATTCAGAAAAGAATATTTAAATGTGTGTCAAATTACTTTCCTGAAGCAACACTTAGTATTCTCCAAAAACCTATGAATTAAGAGCCAGGACCAAAATTGAAAGCATTTTCTCACATTTTACCTCCAGGCATGCAAAGTTCCCATTCAAAACCAATGTATGTTTCGCCTCAGTAATAATTGAGCAGACCATAAGGATTTGGCTGTAGATGAATAGAGCTTTCTAAGAATAAATAACAGCAGGTTCAGTCCAACTTGGAAAGGGAAAGAACAACACATTCTTCAAATTATACTTGTCTATATACCTTTGCAATTTCCATCAGAAGATAAATGTGACAACTTCCAGACATTTTTGCTAATCTTGGCACCAGTATCACTGGAAAATATTCTTTGAACATTTTTCTCTCTTTAGGCCTTTGGCCTTAGTTAGTCCTGTGGGAACTGAATAATTTGATATTTAATAATATTGAGGTATATGAATTGTTTAGTTGAATGCCCCACACATCAAAATAAAGTTCTCATCTCTGAGGATAATATTAGAGATCAAGCCTGGGAGAAAACAACAAAAGAAAGGAAAAAAAAATCTGCCTTGGAAAGTACATCTAACTATTTCTCAAATATATGCAGCATCACTCTGAGAAGTATTCTCACAGGAACAGTCATAGAGTATGTTCCTGGTCTCCTAATGACAAACAGAGATTTTTTTCTTTAACATTGGGTTAATGTAGGAGAGGTTTTGAGGTAATCAAGTCTCCTACTTCCAGTAAAAAGCAAAGATTCATTGACTGAAAACCAACTAAAAAGCCACTTTAAAGACAGAAGATCTATATTTATTCAATTACTCTGTAAAGTTGATTTTCATCTTCTGCAGAAACAAAGGTTGTGAAAAACCAGATATTATAAAGTTCTCCACCACAACATTTGTGAAGGGAGCATTAGAGCTTTGTTTATTTGTGGATCACAATTTCTCCATAGTTGCTACTCAGTATATTTATCAGTTACAAAATAATTATCTTCTTTTGGGGAATACAGATGCTTTTAGGAGGACCCTCTTGCAGCTGAAAGATTTTCATCTCTCTTTCCAGGGGGTAGACAGCAGCCTGCTTGGAGGAGTTAATCTCCTGATAGCCGTAGGTGCCATCATCATGATCCTGGGGTTCCTCGGGTGCTGCGGCGCTGTCAAGGAGAGCCGGTGCATGCTGATGCTGGTAGGAAGGAAAAGCATCTCTCTGCCTTTAACAGGCCACAGCTGCAAATGATGGATGGAGTCTTTGCAAGTAGCGTCAAATGAGGATGGGCATCTTTTAATTTAACCAAAAGCATGATTATAATCCTGTGTTTTCTTTGCTCGCCTTGAGTTTGGACCCCTTCTAAATTCTGTTGTGATAAAAATTGTGGTTGGTCTCATCAGCAAAAAGACAGGGTCCAGAGAGACTTGAGCGTGTTACTCACTAGCTTTTTTCCAATCCAGCCATCATCAAAGTTCCCTCCATCAGCTTTCACCCATGACCTATTCTACTTAATTTTCTAAATTCCCAGCCCTTTCTTTGCTGGTTCACCTGGAATGTCCTCCCTGTCCTCCTGCCCAACTCTCACCTACACACTGTTACCATGACAGTGCTCTGGTGTGTGCCTTGCTTTGATCCCCAGCTGTTCTGATCACTGGTACGCTGTCTTGAGCACCAGTTTTTCTTATAATCAAAGAAGAAATAGTTGGAGCAGCTCTGACTGGAAAATCATTCTACCTACATGGTTATTCAAGCACCTGAAAGATAAATATTAACTTAAAAGAAATTATATCACCTAGGTCAGAAGTAATACAGTTTTCTACTCCTTTTGTTTTTCCCCAGTTTTTTATTGCACTGCTTCTGATACTGATTCTTCAAGTGGCAGCAGGTGTTTTAGGAGCAGTGTACAAACCTCAGGTACAGTATTATTCTATATTTTCATTGATGTCTTCATATAGTTTTATTTCTTCTCAAAAAATTAGTAATATATTTTAACTTGCAGGTTGAAGAAGTCTTTAGCCTTACTCTGAGCGAAGGTGTGAATGCACTGCAAAGTACTACAGGAGAATATAAAGAGTATCAGGAAGAGTTCCAGAAGCTGGAGAAAATGGTAATTAAGCAGTAACAAAACATAGGGGTTGTTGCTATTTGTCTCATCTTTGGTATCTGTCTTTGCTTCATTTTATGACTACTCTGCTGCAGATTTGAATTTTGTTCCCTGGAGTGGGAAAGGGTCTGACTTAAAGGCAAGATGAAACACCACAGAAGGGACTTCTGTTCTCTTGATAGGACAGGGTCTTCCTTGATGATTTCTTTGTGCAATAGTGCTGCCTATAAGAGCAATGAAGCAAGGACACACAACATGCAAGTAAGACCAACATTTAGGTAAACTCTTTTGGGAGAGGACTGCGCGGCCCTTTCTTACAGCTTTCCCTTCTGAAGGAACATTGATCTTTCACCATACCCCATATAAGAACTCTCCAGTACTTTTAAGGAAACTACCCAGGGGATTAGGAAAACATCAGGAGTGTATTTAATTTGGAATATCCTACTGCTATGAAGTCATTAAATGCCACACTTCACTGTGTTAGAAGAGGAAAGGAAATAGGATGAGAAGTTTATTTTTATTGTGTTTGCCCTTTTCCTGGTGCCCCCATCCCGCAAGACCCCAGATGGCAGATGCTTAGTGTGAGCTTGCTCCTGGGTATCTCACAGAGAACACCCTGGAATCTCATTGATGACATTGACATCACACACCCCTCCCCTCCCACAGGCACAGCAGGCCTCCTGCTCTGGTTTTTTAGTCCCTAATGGATGATTGCTTTTATGGATTGATATAAAGTTAATTTTTATGTTTTTAAAGACTGCTGTATGAAAGAAAACCAAACAAGGAACAATATTTAGGTCTCTTATGTTACTTCCACTTCTCCTTCCCCATTCCATCTCCAGCCTTGTCCTCTGCTTCTGAGACAGCTTATTTCTTCTGATATAATAAGCCCTCTGGAGAGATGAGCAAAATGAAAAATCCCCTAATTACTGCATTAATTTTTAAAAGTAACAGGACTGCTCTATTATGTCCCACAGCTTTTGCTTTTATACAAAATTATGTGAACATTTCCAGCTGCTTTTTAATAGAGGGAGGACCTCAAACCCAAGTTTGCGCCTCTGAGCTTTAGTGGTTTGAAAATAGTGGAACATGAAGTGAAACTGCACCTGGTTTAGGTTTCACAAACCCCAAACGGAGCCTTGGTCTCCTCAGTCCATTTCCAATTTAAAGAGATAACCATCATTCAAAGAGGTTTTTTTTATAGATTTCAGAGTTTTATGTGCTTGAATTTCACATTTCTATCATGGCTTTTCAAGATGTGAAATGTGGATGTTACTGGAGCTGGCAACTTATCTTCTTCAAATACAACATACAGAAGAAGGCTTGATTTTAAAAAAATAGTATACCTAGGGTTCTAGTTCCGTTGTAGCACTGATAATTACTAGCTTTATAGTATGTTAATGTTTTTTGAGCATCTTATACTGAAAATCTGGTCTTTTTTTCTCCTATCTCTTCTTTAAAAAAATCAAACAACTGTATGCACTTACATTCATGGTATAAAAATGTAAAGGGTATTTGAGACGTATCAATTTGGGACAACTTCCACATTGAAAAAGGTGAAATAAAATTTGTTTTTTGTTGTTCCTATCAGCTCCCTCACCTGCTCTCTTTAAACTGAAAATCACCTATTTTTTAACTCTTCTCCACATTTACTCCTTTCTTGCAGTACCAATGTTGTGGATTGAGGGATGGACCTAAAGACTGGGGACAAAATTTTGACAAACAAACAGACATCTGTCGATGTGAAGTAGAGAAGCCATCATCATCAGACCTCTGCACCACCTATAAAGGCAGATTCGTCTATAAAAAAGTGAGAAAATATTCACTCCTCTTTCCAAAGCGCCAAGTTTTAACCCAAGGTTATCTCTGGTGACTGGCCTGGTCAGGAGTTCTGTATCTTTCTGAAAAGGCAAAGTTTTGCTTTCTCTTTCTTAGCCAGAATTACCCCCATGTCATCTGCTAAGAAATGACTGTTCATAACTCTGCTCCTTCCTCTTCTTTGAGTTTAGGCCCTTAGCAATCTGTATGGGCTGTTGATGCAAATTATTGACTTTGGGGCCAGGGTATGACCCTGGGTCAGAGCTGCACATCAGCTACCCTTTGGCTCTCATTCCTCTCTCTGAAGGCTATGCTCCCATCCAGGCTCATTTTGCTAGTAGACATGTTGACTTTGAGACTTTCAAAATGCTAAGGTATATTGAAAATCAAACACATTAAATGCAATACCTTTGGGGTTTTATAATTCTTTAATTAAAAAATCCACACTGATTCTGCAGGATCTGCTGGAAAGAAACCTTACATTTTGTGGAATTCATGGCAGAATATTCAAAGAGTGATTTCTTACAACTACAGCCTTTTGAAAATTTTAATTAATGCAATAAGGCAAAATATCTGGTGACAGGCAAAAAGGAAGTACACTTAGAAGAGTACCATCTTACAGACAGTAGAGATCTCAAATAACAAATTTCATAGTTTGTTTGTCTCATTATAAGGAAATCTGGACTCTATGGATATGCAAAAAATATTTAAAAAGAAATGCACAAAATAATTGAATAACACAAAGTAATTGAAGTTTTAGAATGTTGGTGGTGAAAAATTTTTCCAGTATGCACCTAGCACTAAGCAGATTTTAGCAAATATCCATTCTGGTTGTATAATTCTCTAATTGCACAGCTCCTTAATCAGGTCCTGCCTGACCAGTAATTTCCTCCCCACATAGTGCCACAGAAGCAAATACTAAAATATTATTTTAAAGCAATGAAACAATCTGGTTAAGTAGAGGATACCATAATCCAATCTGGAAACAAGATGTGTACAAAGAGGGTGTTTTGGTCACACTTTAATGTCTTTTTGGCCTCAGGCAAGCCCTCAAAGGACACATGAGAAGCCATCTGTGAAATTACTGCAGGTGCAAGATATTGCTCATATGAACACACATTTCATGGTGATGTGAGATGCTAGTAGAGACACCCAACTCTTCTGATATGGGAAAAAATATTTGAAATCCAGTGCAGTTATGAGTCAGCTTAACTGAGAGATTTTTAGAAGAACTAGAAGACCCATGTGTTTATTGTGAGAGAGGATATATGGTGAAAAAATACAACTATATCTGGGAGGGAAGACAGTTGTAGTGTTGTTACAGTAATGTAATTTGGATGTATTTCAGCTGTACTTGGCTTTCCCTCCTGTTTGCAGAAGGAGGATTGTCAGTGCCTAGAGAAGATGTAGTCACTGTAAGAACAGACATATGCAAATATTCAAAAGGAGTGTGGCTCTGCACAGAACTTCAGCTGTACAATCATAGAATAGGCTGAGTCGGAAGGGACCCATCAGGATCACTGAGTCCAGTTCCTGGCCCTGCATATGACAGCCCCAAGAATCACATCATGTGCATGAAAGCATTGTCCAAATGCTTCTTGAACTCTGTCAGGTTTGGTGCTGTGATCACTGCCCTGGGGAGCCTGTTCCTATGCCCAGCCACGCTCTGGGTGAAGAACCTTTTCCTGATATCCAAGCTAAGTCTCCCCTGACTCAGCTTCATGATATTTCCTTCGGTCCTTTCACTGTTCATGAAAGTGGAGAGATCAGTACCTGCCCCTCTGCTTCTCCTCATGAGGATGCTGAAGACTCAAATGAGGTCTCCGCTCAGTCTCCTCTTCTCCAGGTTGAATAGAGCAAGTGTCCTCAGCCACTCCTCATATGCTTTCCCCTAAAGGCCCTTCACATGGCCCTGCTTTGGACAATCTCTAGTAGCTTTATAGCTTTCATGTGTTATGATGCCCAAACCTGCCCCCAGCACTCAAGGTCAAGCCATCCCAGTGCAGAGCAGAGCAGGACAATCCCCTCCCTTGCCCGGCTGTGATGCTGGACCTGATGCACCCCAGGACAGGGCTGGCTCTCCTGGCTGCCAGGGCACTACGGGCTCACATTCAGCTTGCCATGGACCAGGACCCCCAGGTCCCTTTTTGCAGGGCTGCTCTCAGGCATTTTGTTTCCAAGTCAAACCCCAACATAACCAGGATTGCAAAATCTGGCACCTGACCTTGTTAAACTTTATATGATTGGTGATTGCCCATCTCTCTGTTTTGCTCTATCTCTAGGGCCTCTTTTCCCTCAAGGAAGTCAACAGCTCCTCCTAGTTTAGTGTTGCTGGCAAACTTCCTTAGTATTCCTTTGAGTCCTGCATTCAACTGGTTAAGGAACGTGTTGAAGAGGATTGGACTGAGGATGGAGCCCTGCAGAATCCCACTACTAACTAGCCTCAGATTGATGTTACCTCACTTACTATAACCCCTTGTGCCTGACCCACGAGCCAGTTGCTCACCTAAGGCATAACATGGCCATATGCTGGACATTTTGTCCAGAAGGATACTGCGAGTGACAGCACAAAAATCTTTGCTGAAGTTCAAAAATTTTACATCTATTGGCTTTCCAAGACCATTAGGTGGGCTACCCTGTCATAGAAGGAGTCAAGTTCAACAGGCAGGACCCTGTTTCCCCTCATGAAGCCATGCTGGTTACTCTCTTCCTTCCAGCTCTAGCCTAAGACCACCAAACATTGGACAAAATTAATTTTGAAGATAGGTTTTATAACCAAATATTTTTAGTTAATCCCAAGTCTAATAATAAATCTTAAAGTTTCAAATCCAAACATTGGTGGGAAAAAAGCTTCCTCTCAGACATGGTCATGGCTGGCTGCATTGACTCTTTCCTAGCAGCAAATGATTATCAAATGGAAGTAAGAACAAACACTTCTTTCCTTGTTGACTGAAAATAAGGCAAACATTAGGCACTACAGATGTATGTCTTCCTTTAAAAGCTTGCTATGGTCAGCTACTAAATCTTCATACTTGGGAAGGCAAAGAGTTTTGCAGAGCATAAAGTACACATAGCTGTGTGTTTTGTGTTCATTAGCAACAAGCCAGAGTGAATTCAAATAGCCCTTTTTTAGCCCAGAGCTAAAGAGAAAGAGAGTTGGAGAGTTATTTTAGAAGATGCATTCCTATATTTTCCTATATATTCCTATTATTCCTATATCCTATAGGATAATATTGCTTACCTGTAATTAATAATTTTGTTTTCTTTTTCAGTCCTGTGGAGAAGTGATTATGCAACAAATTAAAGACAATCTGGTCATAGTTATGGGGATCGCCTTTGGACTGGCTGCTGTTGAGGTACACTGTTAAACTGTACACTTACTTTTAAACTTACTTACTGTTAAAACACTTAGTAGCTGACAAGCAATATGTTCTACTTGGAAATACATTGGGAATGGGATTAAAACACATGGCTTGCTCAATTAATAGACTAGGGAAAAGCACCTCTCACCTTAGCTATAACCTTACTGTTATTCATATAAACATATTTCATTAAAGTATGTGGCTGCTGAGCTGCAGACTTCAGGTGAGATCAGACCACCCTGCTGCCTGTATGAGGGTATCACATGGGAGATCTTCTTCAAAAAATTGCCAGTCCTGAAGCTGGGCTGTGTCTTGACACTGAGCCCTGTGTTCAGAGATGTGCGTGAATAAACAGCGCCAGAAGACGTGAGGAAGAATAGACAGATTTTTCCTCCTCTTTCTCATCTTTTCTTGAGGAAAAAGTAATGTCCTAATAAAACTTAGCCCCTAGAGTACATATTTTTATCATTAAGAAGTTTTGGTACAAAATTATAATTCGGAGGCATTAAAACTTTAAGCATCAAGATGATGCATGAATGTGCCTGAGCGCACCCATGTGATGCTCCATATATTCCTGTGTAAAAAAAAAAACCAGAATATGTGAACTGTTTTTCTTAATTTCCTCACCATACACTGAAGAATAACATGCAAGATTTTCTCTGAAGAGAGGAAGAAAAGAAGTAAGGCTATCCAGTCAGCTCGTTGATTTTGATTTGAATAGGAGAAAATGATAAAGAAACAGGGGATTTCATCATGATGCTTTCTTCAGTAATTTTTTTTTTTCTTTTCCCTCTTTCTCCTTGGTTTTCCTCCACCCTTGCTCTCCACTAGTGGATGTTTGAGGGAAAAACAGAAATGACAAACATTGCTGTGGAAAGTTCAGTTTGTTATTCAAAGCAAATACTTCTTAACATCATTGGCAGAGGATTGCTTCTCATGACAGAAGAGTGGGCAAGAGCCCCAGTCCAAAACTGTGTTTCCAGGAAAATAGTAATAAGTGGGGAGGAATTATGCAGCTGCAGCACTGGAGGTATAGAGGCCACCAACTTCTTACTCAGCACAGGCTTTCTGGTATTTAAGGAGCTATATGTAGACAGTCAGGTCTCTCACACATATTACTTTGAGGGAAAAATAGGTGAAATGCACTGCTATAATAATAGTCTTAAAATATAATTGAAGTGTAAACTTGCATCTGTATCCCTAAACAAATTATAAGTCACTTTGCTCTAGTTATTGCAGTTATGTGGGTTGTAGCCCTTAGTTCATTGGCCATCATTCTTTCCTGTTCTCCAGCTGGCATTTTCTGTGCTGGATGCCTTTCCCAGTCATAAAAGGATTAGAAGACAACATGAATAAACAATATGAGACTTAGCGCAAATTGTCAGATAGCAATCTACACTTGATAAACATTTAGCCTTTCCATATTAACTCAAGCAATTGCAAATTAAAGGCCACTTGCTTAACCACCTCTCTGCTCTAGGAAATCCCAGATAAAAAGAGGTGCTCTTCTCCCCTCTGCCTGCTTCATTATGCCACTTGTTACTGCTTTCAGTTCACCCTACTAGTGAAAATTATATAGATAAGAAGGGCCCAGTTTCATTTGGGTGCAAGTGCAAATGTGGGCATAGTATGTCAGGGAAGCCTTGTCAGTTTATTCCAGGTGTGAGGCCATCCCTTTGCCTTAGCTGTACCTCTGTCCTACATGTGCTCTTCTGTGCCTCTTCCTTAAGTAAATAAAGTATGTCAGTGTTTGTGGCTTCAAAGGTGTCAGCTGGGCGCTTTCCACTTTTGTGGAACACCTTCACAGACTGGTTAACTTTAAATTCAGAAGGAAGGTTTCTGATCTGAGCTCACCAGCTGTCTGCCACACGTCATGGAACATGTAACCCAGTAATTCCCAACACAGAAGGTG
The DNA here is from genome assembly GCF_028551555.1 of Melozone crissalis. Classification (NCBI taxonomy): domain Eukaryota; kingdom Metazoa; phylum Chordata; class Aves; order Passeriformes; family Passerellidae; genus Melozone; species Melozone crissalis. The sequence continues at coordinate 27,521,215 of NW_026535782.1, read as the reverse complement.
ACTCTATTGAATTTTCTATTTCATGTAACAGTTTCTTCAGTGAATTCACTATTGTTTCTATCCCAAGTGCATTACTGATAAATATAAAATACTTGTTGCATGATCATTTGCAACTCAAAACAGGTAGGTTTATGGATGTATACCTGCATACAGTATACACATGGATATGTTTACTTGTATACATACACTTCACACATATGGTTACACAGAAGAGAGTGACAGTGGAAGAGAGATTTCAAAAGGAGACAACCATTAGAATACACAGTGAACATTCCTCTACCTTTATCAGAAAAGAAAATGCTCAATTTTTGTCCAGATTTCTTGAACTTCTCTGTAATTGCTGCTCCATTACAGCTAACAACTGCATTTTTAAATACATAGAGATACAGGGATCCTCATGCACAGAGGCAATCCATCTTTTAAACAAATGAAACCTCTCCACAATATCTGCAGTCTTACCTGTGGTATATACTGACTTCATTAAATGTCTCTATTCTGTAAGAGGCACATTGGAAAAAATCTTCTGCATGGCAGATTTAGCCTGCATGTAAATCCAAGACATTTGCAAACAAAATATTCCCATTGTGTATCAGTTGATTTCCAGAATTACCAAGTAATACCAGAAATATCTTTGTTTTCCAGATTCTTGGTTTGGTGTTTTCTATGACCCTCTACTGCCAGATCGGGAGAAAATGAAACTGTGAAAATGTCAGGATGATGTCACCAGTCAAATCAAGATCTTTCTAGAAAGAGGGCTAGAAATTTGGCTGGCCACATTCAGATAAATATATGCATGTCCCAGGCAGCTGTTCTGATGAAAATGGCAGCTCTTGTGCCCTTGGATGCTTAACAACTTACAAAATGACCTCTTTATATTTCATAAGACTTAATGATGTGAATATGATTTTTTATTTGCAATAAACATCTTTGTTTGTGTTTCTGAGGTGTTTATTTTGTCTGAAGACAGCAATTATGTCATGTTGAGAGTGAGTTCACCATGTGGTGTGCCCTCATGAGTGTTAAACCACCCACAGCAGAGTCACCATAAACAGCTGCAAACCATCATGCAACGGCTGACTGCTCCCGGGAACTCAGGTCCCTGGGAACCTCTGCTTGTGGAGTCGGGTGTCTTCATTAAGAGAGTCATGAGTTAGGGTTTTGTTACCTGTGGGAAGGGCAACTAACTTGGAACCAAGTAGGAAAGTCGCACTTCCTTTCAGGGATGTTTAAATCAGTATCTTGGTGGCTGAGATGGTTGCTCTTGGGCCCAAATGATACTTAGGTTGGATAAATGAGCTGGATTTAGTGGCATGTGTTTTGCAGATAAACATCAATGGTGAAATCCAAGCCCATGTGGAGGCAAGGCATGGACAGAAGTTGTGCAGGTAGGGCTTTGCCCAGAGCAGCTAAGGCGAGTGGGTGGACAAACACAACAGCAGCCATAAAAGCCTGCCTGCCTTTGGACTGACCAGTGCATGTGAGTGTTTGGGCCCTGAGGTACTGACAGCCCCGATTGTCCCTGCCCAGCCACCCCAGTTTCCCTGCACATTGCCCATGGCAAGGACACCACATCAGCGTCCTGCGCCAGTTGGTCCCTGCCCCACCAGTGTCACAGTAGGGCTGGTCTCCACCTCCCTGCCTGGTCATGGAGTCCCACCAAGCTGGGCCTGCCTCTTTATCCTGGTGTGGCCTCAGCCCAACCCCAGGAAGTGCGTGATGCCAGGGGCTGGGGCTGCCCTGGTGCCCTGCACTGCCCCACTCCTGACCCAGATGGAGAGATGGGCCAGGCTCGGCCTTGCCACCCCAGTGGAACCCCATGTGGTCCCAAGCCCTGGGGACCTGCTGGCCTAGGTTTCCCTCTAATAGGAATGGCATCAAGGACAAGATTTTTAAGGTATGAGGGTGTCTAATGATGCCTACAGGGACCTGCAGGGGTTTTATACAGCAGGCTGATGGCTTCCCTGCTGTGTGTTGGGATTAGCTGATTTATCCAGCTCCACTGGACCCCCATCTTCATAAAAGCAACTTTAAACACCTCACACAGTTACTCTTAAGAGATAACCATGTTTCATGCTCCTCTTCTTAAAGACCCCTTGAGTGCCCTCAACTGTCTCAAAGCACACCTTGACTGCTCCCATCTTGACAAAGCAATGCAATTTGCTTACAAATGCATTAAAAGCTTCCCTTGAGCAGAGACCTTTGTCCGTGTCTTACTCCAGCAGTACTGGGTTCAGGTAAAATTCATCTGCAGCAATGAGGTTTTTTTTAAACTGAACCAGAGGAAATTTCTGTCCCATCCACCATCCTTCTCCAGCACCCAGAGCATTAGGCCAAGAAGTGATGCTGCTTTCAGTAATACATGTGCCTCCCAGGAAAGTCATCTAGCTACCAGACAGTTTTGGCACTTGTCCTTCCCCCTGCTGAACTTCAGAAGCTGTGCCAGAAGAATTCAAACTTTGTTGGACCAGAGAAGAGCCATGACTCCATAACACAGCTGTACTAACTGGAAAAAGAAATGCTGGATTCTAGTTCCTCCTCCTCCCCAGAGTGTTTTTTTCTGTGCATATCTTATCCGTGATCTGAAGTCCTGGGAGCTGAACCTGAATCACCCAGATCATGGCATGGCAGCTGGAGTTCTGGATTATCACTACAGAAAAATATTTGGAATATAAGGACAACATGAAGAAAGAATTGCACCTTTCTCTTTTTCCTCCTCCTTCCCATTAGAAGGGCTCTTCTCCTATTTGAATGAAGGACAAGAGGGACTCCCATAGAGAGGGGTCTTGAGGCTAATGGATGGATATGATGGAGAAATTATAGCTCATTCTTGCTGCCAGGAGGAGTCAACTTCAGGCAGCAGTAAACTTGAGTAATACTGGCATGAATTTGTAATGAGCATTGAGATGAGACTGACAATGTGTGCTGACTCAGACACCAGTCTGGTTCTGTATGCTGCTCTGGGGATCCAGATGTGTAAAACCAAGCTCTAATACATCTAAATTTTGGTTGTCTACTGCCTGGTATTGGATATAATCCTCAAAATAATCTTTGCTTGCATCAAAATAATGATGTATGATACATTAGACATTTGTTAAAAGTTAAAACTGTTGATATTAAAATCAGCATCAAAATTTTGTCTTCAGGAAGGAACGTTGACACAGGAGTTTTATCTAGAGTTAAGGTGAACAGTTGCTCTGTTGATTTATGCAATCTGTCTCTATTACGTAAAGCTCTAAGGAATAAAAGTAAAGCACAATGATTACGTGCTACCATGACTGTTAAAATGGGATTGAGCCAATGGAGTAAATGGAATATTATCAGCTTGCTGGTGAAGTGGGTTTGCCACGAAAACATGCCCATTGCCTTTCTTCTGATGTTCTGTAGCTTCCCGAGTTCTTCTACCTCATTCTTTCAATGGTAGCAGCAAAATGCTAATCATGAAACAAAAAGAAATCTCTCTGGATAAGATTCATTTGGCCATTTGCCAAACTACAGAGTAGAAATTTGTATCTTGGAATTGTGAAATGGTTTGGATTGGAAGGTACCTTTAAAGACCATCAAGTCCACCCCCACTGCCATATCTGAGCTAGGAGTTTGAACTCTCCCTGTAATCAACAAAGAGAAAAAACACATCTAGGATTTGAGCCATCTGATTCTAAAATAAATGTCCAAAGAGGTAAGGAGAGTGATTTTCATTGCAAATAGGTGGAATTGAAGGCATGAATGATTGAAATGAATCCCACCCCGCAATACTGAACTTGTTGAGAACTTTAGAATCACTGATCAGTCAGGAAAGAGCATTAGTATAAAATTCCATGAAGGTGCATTGATTATTCATTGATTCATTGACATTTTTGCTCAGTCATAATCCAGCCTGCTAGGAAATGAGCCCTGCCTGCTCTCTAGGCTGGTAGGATAAGATTCATCTGGTCTGCGCAATGTTGTAACAGAGATCCCAGCACCATTCCTTCATGAATTCCCCTCTGTATTCTTATCAAAGAGCATTTATGGTTAGCTGTTGACTCAAAATAGCAATGGGACACTTTTCTGAGCCCAAAAACACTTTTTAATCCTGATGTCTGGAATTGCTGAAATGGAATTTGACAATAAATCCTTGACAGAACAATAAAACCATAAGGGTTTTCTTTTGTGGGGTGTTGGGGTAGGTTGTTTTTGGTTTTTCACAACCATCTCATGCAAGGTTATGTTCATCTCAGTGTTACCCAATAAAATAGAACATACAGAGGAAAGACACATGTTCAAGGCCTTAGTTCTTTAAAATATCAAAGGGAGAGAAAGCATTTATCATTATAGTCTCAAATGGAATAAAAAAAGAGTGGTAGGAAGAAAGACAATGTGTCCCTGTCTTTGCCAGTGGAGCTAACTTCCACCTTAAAACCAAGTCTATTTAAAACACACTGGTGTTAACCAAACATCTATTTAATGGCAACAGATAAGACATCATACCTGGGCCAAAATTTCTCCAAATAAGAATTTGTTACATCATTTCAGGGATTTGGAGGGGGGAACATATTTTTCTCAGAAAGGATTTTATTTGCGGGGAAATGCAGCCCAAATAGAAAAAGAAAAATGTCATAATTTATGGCAAAATATGAGTCAGTAAAGCAGTGTCAGAAACAATGAAGGGAACATTATTAAGCCTGTTATTGGAAACAAAAAATAAGAAGGAGAAAGACAGAGGCAGATAGACAAAAAGAGAAATGATTTTTAAAAAATGAAAGAAGAATGAAGCAAAACAGGAGAGGTCAACTTGAAAGAAAGAAAAAATTAAATATTATCAAGATCCAAGAATTTGCTGCGCTCTATTCAACATGAGGAGAATTTGGCCCCAGTCCACCTTTGTGTCCTGGATGCCATGTTGAAAGCCAGTTCAACCTGTTTTCAAATCAGTGTCAAATCTGCCCCAAATCTGTCTGGCTATCCAGGCCTTTGAGAAGCTGGGGCTCATCACAGAGTAGCTGGCAGCCAAAGGGTACACCAAGACACAGCTGTGGTAGTTGTATGGCGTCTGGGCGTGCCTGGAGAATGAAACCAAGGAGGTGAAACAGCTGACTTTCCCTCTGGATAGGACACCAGGAAACTGTGGATGCGGCCAAAGTATTTTTGGAGACACGATTAAGTGAGGCAGCAGGGTTTGTTTTTAAATTAAGATAGAGGGCTATCAGTTTAAGTTTTGAAATAGGATTGAAACCACAGAATTAAAAGCCAGTACTTTGGCTCTGCTGTAAGACCTGTCTTAACTGCTTAGACCAAGGTTTTCTGGCATGGGAGGAACTCAGCTCATTTAGACTGGATTCAGCCCTCCTGAGCTGAGGGGATGTTTGACTTTGGGTTGTTTGGGGAGGTCTGTTAGAGAGCAAACACCTAATAACGTTCCAGGCCAGAATCAAAACCTACCCCTGCAAAGATTCAGGCTGGAGAATCTGCCTGGACATTTTTCCTCCAGGAGGGAACTGGGATGTGCTGATATGGGGGAATGTTACATTAGGATTCCATTCAGGGACCAAAGGGAGGCTTGGATCTCTTTTGGCTTTATCCATGGCAATTTGATTATTCTTAATATGAAGTAAACTGGTACATTTTCTCCCCACCCCTGTCAATAGCAATATTCTCATCCTTTCACTGAAAGACTCTTTTTTTGGTGCAGTGGTTTGGATTAAATTCCCTTTTGTTCTTTTCAAGTACTTCTTTTTTGAACTGAAAGCTGACCCCTTGGTGTGTTTTGCCAAATGCTCAACCTGCTTGGGTTTCTATGGGAGAGAAAAGGGTGATGTCATTCACCACTTGATAAGGCTGAATCCTTTATCTGTTTGAACTTGGACACTGGGGAGGAATGGGAAAATCATTCCTCTTCCTTTCTGTCTCAAATCCACTTACAATTCTTTTTTTTCTTTGTAGAGAAATACAAGTCTCCACTTACTCCTAGACTTTATAACATTTGCTTCAGCAGTCCAGAATTCTTTAAAGGACAGGAAACAGAGACATAGAAATGGCATGGAGGAATAAGAGGCAAACGAGGTCCTTGTGCATCAAGAGGGATAAGAGACATATAATACTCTTCTTTTCTAATCTGTGAGAAGCTCAAATTCAGCTAATACAAGTCATTAGAAAGACTCCAGTTTCTTAATCTGCATTAACCTGTGAAAGACTGGAAAAGACTGCCCTATTTTTTCATGAAAATTAGAGTAAACTGTGCTAATGGACTTGCACACTCAAGGCTATGGAAGAAACTGGTTAAAACGACCATACAAAAACTATGGACAAACACAAGGGCACTCTCAGACAACTTAATAAAACAATTTCAAGGCATTTCAGTCCACCAGCCCTTTACACTGAAAGTCTGTGACCTTGCTAACATAAGATTAATTAGTGGTTTACAGGGGTTGCAGTAAAAGGTCCGAAGTGTCAGTATACTGTTTCACATCTGCTATTAAGTGAACATAATGTGTTTCCAAACTACTTCAAACTGTGTTTTTATGTTGTTTGTTATCTACAAGATTTGTAAGATCAGCTAGACCCAGGCTGATATATGAATATTGACTATTTCACTGCTGTATTTTCTTGCTAAAGTTTCAGCTGAATATATTACTTTGCTTTAATACAAATGTTTCCTAAACCCTATTTCATTCTGCCAATGAGTTAAAGTAGCAGCAACTCTCTGAAATATTGAGTCTATCATTATTCAACCTGACACTAAGTTTTTTACTATTACAGTTAATTCAGACCAGGGAGGATCTTTTGTAGTTGATTTGTTGGGGAAGAGAAATAATTTGAATGTACTTTCTACTGTCTCTGTTAAAAAAATATCTTTTAGAATGTACTTAATTTTGTTGAAAAAGTGTTTTCATCAATGGTTTTCTGTCAAAACCACTGATACCATATCTTCATAGCTCTGTCAAAGTTAATTACCTTTATCATTGATTAGAAGTGCATTAAGAGTAACAAATATTAGGAAGTGGAGCCATGGAAATGAATGTGTCATGTTCATTGGGACCTCCAGTATTTACTTCTGTTTTTGCTTGGGTGAGTGTCTGCTGTAAAGACTGTTGGGATCCTTTGGAACAGGATTAAAATGGACACTTACAAGAAAAGCCAGTGACTGAAGCGGATGTTTACTAGAAGGTGTATAGTAATGGTGTGAACAGGAATAGAGATGCATATACCAAAGCAATGTACAGCACTGCAATGATGTGTAGGAAGGGAATTACAATCACTTCTCCCATTGCTGTAGGAATGGAGTTGGAAGCACACTGCCTTGGTATCCTGGCCATTGCATTTCTGTACATGTTTATACACAGTTAAACAGATGGGGCAGAGTAAGGATCATGTGGAAACAAGGCTCAGAACATCAGAAACAAAAGTGAATGAAAACAACACTAGCTGAAAGGGGCAGGTGAGACACAAACTGAGATAGTTTGGGAGAATAGGGAATGGCCTCAGGTTGTGCCAGGGGCCATTTAGATTGGATATTAGGAAACATTCACGGAAAGGGTTGTCAAGCAACAAGAATCTTTCCACAGAAATGGCTGAGTCATCATCCCTGAAGATTTTTAAAAGATGAGTAGGCTCAAGGACAATGCTTAGTGGTGGATTGGCAGTATGGGTTTATCACTGCACTCAATGATCTTGAATATATTTTCCAACCAAAATGATTTTATTATTTTATTTATTCCATGATTTTAAAACATACTTAATTGCAACTGGGAGAGGAATTCAGGGAGCCGGAATGTGTATTACATGAGCTGGAGTGCAATAGGAGTGACAAGTTTGCAACCCAACTTCAATCAGGATCGATGCGATGGATCCCTGCAGCCTCACGCCAACTGATCGGGAATGGGATGTTTGTCAGCACAGATGAGAAATTACAGACTGCTGAACACAAAAGAGTGTGCTGAAAGACGAAGGAAAGAAACAAAGACTTGTTTTATCATGGTTGGATTACAAAATGGTCTTTTGCTCTAACAGACATTCCAAATTGTATAAGGGGTTCATCACATTAGATACAGGAAATTGTCTGTCAGACATGGGTTTGGGTACTGTGGTCAAGGTATAAAATATCCAGATGCACTATCTCTGATATGCTTAATACCCTGTAGCACAATTATGGTGAATTACCTTCTGCCTGTGATTTAAGATTCTACTCTCATTCTACACATGGACTGTTACAGTGACGCAGGGTACTTCCTGCTATTACCTTTCTCATATTCCTCATATTCTCATTCCTCAGTCTTTCAGCCAGGGGAAAAAGGATTTGTAGCAACAGAATAAAGAGGCCATTCTAGAGTACATGGTGATGAACTTGTTAAAACATAATTTTTAAAATATATACACAAGGAAATACACAAACCATCTGAGAAAACGAATTGCCTGTGGCTTTAACATAAGAGATGTGCTACAGATGAGAAAAGCTGTGGACAAAAGACTTCAAGAGCAGTTTTTTCAAGCTGAAATTGGCTCTGCTTCAAATATTCTTGAAATACTAATTTTCTTTGAATGGTAGTGACCATAAGTTGATGTTAATAATGCAAGTCAATTCTAATAATATGTGGCTTTAACTGCAATAACCACAACAATATTATGTAAAAGGAGCAACTGCCATGAACTTCTTACTGGTGTGGAGAATTTTGTTTGCAGGTGGAGTGGATTTTATATTTTCCATGAGGGACACTTGAGGTATTTCTGGTCATATGGCAGCCATTCCTGAGGCTTGAAATGATAGGTGAGAAAGTTACTAAAAACCTTCTGTTCTTGTAGATTCATGATATGAATTTATGCCTGTTGTCTGATGGCTATCACTTTGAGTTATATTGAAATATAAATGTATTAGAAAACCTGGAACTATGTAGGCAGAAATTAAAAATGTGCACAAAGAGATGAAAACAGAAATTAATATTGCCATTTTCCTCAAGAAATGTAAGATACCAGACTGAATATTTAGGGAGTATTTCAAAGGGCAGCAAAGTTCATATACTGGATATTGCAGATCCTGACTATCACATCACAAACACCTTAGTCTCCACAAAAAATAAATATAGATGTTATCTGTTCTGAATTTCAGTGGATTTGTTTATTGAATTAAGATTGGAAAATTAAGGGGGATTCAATAGCTTAGCAATGCATTTTGTGTCTTCTAGACTTGTGCTTGGGCATCCACTGCCACTTGATTATGAGACCATGTATATTCTCTGTCCTGTGTTACATCTGGCAGCCCTCCATGGGCTTCTTCCCCACCTTAGCAGAACTGAAATGAGACAATTTACTTTAACATTCTTTATTTGATCTCTTTCTCCCTAGAAAATATTTTCTATCACTTGACTACTAGTTATGAGCGTTGTTACAACAGGCTGCCTACAAGGAAAAAGCAGAACTCTAGAATTTATGCTGGAAAGAAAATGATTGTGTCAAACTGTTGCTGTGGGTCAGATACCCAGGTGGCCTACTGTTATGAATGCTAATGGAGCTACAGTGACTTCACAGTGTGCTGGAAATAAGACAGAGGATAATGCCTGCATTCTGAAGTAGCTGATCCAACTGCGAGAAGGAAAAGTCACAAAAAAGCCCTTGTGGACCTTGTGGACTTCGTGTTTTGTTCACATGAAGGAGTGACACAGAATCAGCAAAGCCACAGGCATTATGATTAAATTAATTTCATAGGTGGCAGAAAGGAAAAGAAAGCTGCAAGGAAGGGAATAACTAAAATGCTTTAAGGCTGCAAAATGCAGTTCAGTTACAATTCCTCTTCTGAGACTTCATCATGCACCTGGGAGCAAAGTGATATTGGTATGGAAAATGTTGGGCACTCTAAAACAGGGGTGATAGGAGAAAGCAAGGCAGCAACCACCACCTTAATTATGGTTCATGGGTTGTCCTGAGGCTTGTCCACATGCTAGGGACAGTTTTCTCAGGCATTAGATCTGCAGAACACACAAAAATCGTGGCCCCAGGATACTACTTTCAGTTGCCTCTCCAGGGAGTATGTTTAGCGTTTATTTTGTATGTCACATGTGTCTTATTGCTCTGGCCAATGTGTGGCTACACATTTTGCAGAGCTTGGGGGTCACACATGGCCCAGCACATGACAAATTCTGGCAGGAATTTGTACAGTTATGAAGGCCCAGATGCCTGAAAAGCGTGCAAGGCATGACTGGGATATGGGTTACAGCAGCCTCCGTGTCAGCACCTGCTGGCAAGCACAAGACACAGCTCAGCATCTGAGCCACACTTTGAAGTTTAGCATTTGCCTGCAGCCAAGAAATATCCACCCCGCTGGAGTATGGATTAGCACAGTGCATGGAAAATAAGCTTTCACAGTCAGTTTATAACTTATCATTTTTACTTTTCTGTAAGATTTTGTAAATGTTAGAGAGCAGAACTAAGGAACTCTGGGGGAGGCAGGTGAGGTGGTAGCAGATGATGTAGATTTGTAGAACAACAGCGAACTAATAAGATAACAGCATGTTTTCACAGATTTTTAAACCATGTTGTTATTTTAAACCACCTGGTTATTCTATGCTGAAAGTGAGGAATTGTGCAGAGGATGGTACTTGCTAGCTATAAACACTTAAATTGCTAAACCACCAAGCTTCTGAAAAATATATCTATTTTTTCTAACAAAAATTGAAGAGTATCAGGCTGGTGACCAGACAACATTCACAAACAGGAGTCAGTGTTCAAGCAGATATAGTGAATTTGTGCAAGCTCAGAGTAGCAAGAAAGAGTACCACATCAAAACCTTAGAAAACAGAAAACTGTTTTCTTCTATTTACCCTGATTTAAACAAAGGAATCTTTGGGAATCAACAGATTACAAAAGCAAGTTAGTGTTTAGGGCAACAGAGCTGTGTCATTTGTGGAGTAATAATGTTCTCTTTAACACCAAAAATCTTATTTACCCAGGAGACAAAACAAGGCCAAATCCTCATCTGATGTCAATCAGCATGATTCCTTTGCTATTAGCATGGATTCAATGTGTTTGGTGGAGCAATAGCAATTTACTTGTGCTGAGGGCTTTGCCCTTGTGTCTCATAGCTCAAAGAAATTAAGCTGCCCTCCAAGTTTTCTGACCGAAGCTGTGTAGAGTTTAAAACTTGTTGCAAAAAGCCTGCTCAGATGTGTTTTTTTCCTTTCTGTTTCAAATGATTTTGCATATTCATCAAATGAATTTAATGTAATATGTCTAATTTTCATCAAACCATGGCAAACTGAAAAATGTTCACAGGTTATGCCAATGACCCATTTTGCTGAGAAAATAAAAATGCACTTAGGCTAAATTTATGCTGTTAAAAGGGTTTCTTTTTTTTTCCTTGTTTTTAAATTTGCAATGAAATGTGAAGACAGTTAGCATATAAGACATTTTACATCTCATTAATAACATTTTGACAGTTCTGCTTTGAAAGCCTACTCAAAATAATGCAAAAATCCAAGAAAGTTATGCCAATATTATTTTAAGTTAGAAAAGCTCCCTTTCTCATTTTTCTTTTTCTATGGTCATGTTTAAAGTGGCCTTTCTTAAATTTGCAAAACACCATAAATTCAGAGTTAGAGATATGCTTTTGTCCTTACTGAAATTAACAGGAAAATCACTACAATTTTCCATGTTTCATAGTGGGAACATCCAACACAGACTTTAATGGTAGCTGCGATCAGGAGTGCTGCAAACATCCTCTTGCTATAAGTTTTGCAGTTATTTTTCATACCTAGAGTCAACTTTTTTATTAAGTGAGGTATTGGGTAGGTTTATGCGTTCATTTCATTCCAAATCTCGCAGTCTTTCACATGTGCGCTTCACCTGCAACAGGCTGCTTCCTCAGTGGTGAATTCACTCAGGAGGTGAATGTTGCTGAAGACCAACAAGCAAGATTTGTGTGGAGCTTGCGAGAGAAGGAAAGGAGTGGTTGGTCAGCCCCTGTGGTGAGGAAGACCTGCCCATGAAGGGCTTAAGTTCCAATGGAAGGAGGCTTTGAGGGACTCGGTATCACCAACAGGGAGTCAGGTCCCTGTTGGTGATACTGAACTGGGGGTCTGAATGCCAAAGATCTTCCATAGGAGAAAGGAAACAAAAAATAGTGCCAGTAGTTTGGAGATATTCAGATACCAGTGCATGAAGTGGTGTGCTGAATTATTTGAGAGAGAGGGACATGAGAGAGGATCAAACCGCTTAGAGCAGATCTACTTAAAGAGGAAGCTCCTGGTTTCAAATTTCCCTGCACCTTTGTAATCTTTTCTTATCAACCCTGTGGCCATGGCAGGAAGCCTCCTTATAGCCTGAGCTGTGTGACCCTGCAATCAGAAGACATGACTCCATGCACCTAATCATGTCACTTGGGACTGCCACCATGAATGCGAAGGGGAGAAAGGTCAGAGTGGGTGAGGGCATATGGTGAGTCCTGGTCTGCCTGGGCCTAGAAGGATCTGATGGCACGTCTAAAGAAAGTAGAAAAATAGAGAGCGTTCCTCAAAAGAACTACACAAGATGACCAAAACAAGCTGTTTCCATGCAGATCCTTGGAAACAGCTAGGGCATTGCTGGCATGACTTTGTCAGCAAGTCTGGAAACTCCTAACTGAAGCACAGGTCCGGCAGCCAGGCTTTAGTGCAGATCAGGATTCCAAAAGGGCCAGGATGCTCTGATGCATAATTTCCAATGCAGGTCCGGCTAGATTAGGATGTGTTTTTCATTTGAAGTTGAGCTACTCTAACCCAGTTCCCTCCCTCCAAACAAACAACTGAACGAGCAAGCAAACAACCCCGTGGGAGGGATGGCTTATTCGAGCACAGCGGGGAGCAAAGTGGGGTGGGAACCAACTGGCTCCAAGTGCCGGCGCTGGCCTTGTTTTCTCCTATGACTTTCATCCTGTTTGTCACTGTTACCAGGGGCTTGCAAACTCAGAGCAAACATCTGGTATGGTTTAATACCAACAAGAAAGAAAACTAGATATTAATTTTGATATGACAGTAAAGCAGTTTGATAGTGCTCACGCTGACAGAGCCACCACACCATTTACAATCTCTAAAACTAAATTGGTTTTCATAAAACCCTTGCGAGATCATATTAAGATTGACAATTAAAATTATAATGCAGCCAAGCCTACTAAGGAGCAGTAAATTTTCTGGGAATTTGGTCAGTTGGTTACATTGATTTTATATTAAGTTGGAGAAAATTTTGTTCATGAAAAGGCAAAAGCAGTTCAAATCTGTTTCATACATTGCAGCAGGGTCTCACTGATTAAAAATACCTGGGCCTGTTCCAAACCTGTCGTCATATTGGCTACATGACTGTTATAAGCAAACCCCTGCAAACAGAAAGTTCTGAAAGTTCAAAGCTTATTTAACTCAAGAGTGCTTGTAAAAGGGAAAAAATGCCATTTCTGTATGGAATAATGGCTCGTAACTTTTCCAACATTATTTTTTTCATTAATATCACCTGAATCTGATATGCATGTTTCACAGCAGACTCTAAATAAGAAATCTGGTACCTTTTGGCATGTTATTCCTGTACCATCTGGCTAACAGGTACTGTACTGTTCCTGCAGTGTGACGCACCAAATAAAAAAGTCAGATCTTTTTAAAGTCACAATAAATTTCCCCAATGAGTTTGTGTGAAATGTTAAAAAGCAGAAGATAGAGGTTTTGGGTTACATTGCCTCTAATTTGAAAGGGGGATAAGTGGAGCCAGGTGGGCTACTTAGCCAATACCTGCCTGTTCCAGCTTTTTGAATCTGTGAACATTACACCCGGATACAGATGGAAATTGGAAACAATAAATGATTATTACAGAGATTTTATCATCCTGTAGCTTGTGAAAAAAAAGATGAACCACTCTTAAGGACACTTTGAAAGTGTGCTGCTTAGGCATGTATCCGGACAGATGTGGAGGAGTAGGAACGTGCCATATATCAAGTAAGAGGAACAAGATTTCTTAATTCCACTGTGACAAGCACAAGCATCTTCTAAAAAATAAACCTCCCCTTCTCAGTATTAATCCATTTTCTTTCTGATGTCTCTTTTTTTGTTTAGGACGAGCATCTCCCACTTCCAGAAATCTGTTAGTCCACAGATGGAAATGGGAGATGGTAGAAGCAGACAAATAGAAAAAAGGGAGTCACAATTGGAGTCACAGCTACAAGTCATAAAGGCAAGCTCAGGCAGTTAAGTTCTTCACTCCCACTGGCCACATCAGACTTATAGGTCCGTATTCCCATTAATTTTCCAAAAAAGTTGCATTTCAGGACAACAGCTGCAAATAAAAACAGATCAGAACATACTCAATTACATATTTCTTCATTGACTGCTCACAGACAAAACTTTCCACATGGATAGCCTGAATTTTCTTGGGAATGGCTGGGAAGCAGAAAAATTTCCATCACAAAATCTCTCACTTTCTTCCAACTCATTTGGCAGGGGCCAATTACCCTGTGGCCTGTGGTCCCTGCTGCTGGCTCCCTGCCAGTTGTTGGGAGCAAAGGCCGAAGGAAATCATGGCTCTAGAAGCTTTGGCAACAGCTCAGCTCAGATCCATCCCAACCTCAGGTAAGCCAAATGTCTCTGCAGAAGTGTCTGTCTTTTCCCATTAATGACGAAGGCAGGAGCTCAGTGCTTTCTTTCCTTTGGAAGTCTTGAGATGGTGACAAAATGAATGCTGAGAGATGAAAAACCTCAGCAGGGGAGGATGAGCCTCTCTGCACATCTCTATATAATCAGCTGGCAGGCTCTTCCTTTGGGATGGAGATCACAGACAGCACAAGTCCTGATAAAGCTTGTAAGTACTGGGCAGGTCTTCCTACATCTGCCTCTGAATCTCACCCCTGTGAAAAGGTTCTCTAATTCTTTTTGGGACAAGTGCCCCAAGGGGCTGAGCATCACCATGCTGTGCCAGGGTCTGGGGTGAAGAGCACTGCAGAAACCCAAGGCAGGGGTCCCAGTGAGCTGTACCCTGAGTGGAGCAGGAGGGCTGTAAGGGCATGGATGGCCGCAGCCCATGCGGTATCCCGGTGGGACAGCAGGGGACACCATGGCCCTGCAGAGGAATCCTGCTTGCACAGGCGGGATTCAGAGTCCAAGAGCTCTACTCAGGAGCCTAAGGCACGCTTCTTTTTAAGGGACAGGTTTTGTTCTTTCACAGTATTGCAAGGCTTTCTTAAAGGTCACTGAGCAAAGTGCACGCACTTTGGGTTAGAAAGGAGAGAGCAGAGGACTCACTGCGCTGGACTTTGGTGATTAAGTTTGCTCATGGCTTTTTTCTGTCTCTCAACCTCATGCATTACCATTTTTCATATTGTCTACTGTTGTCAGCCTTTTTTCCTTTATGATTGTCAGCTCACTTCAGCTCCTTGTCAAGCATCACCAGGCTGTGCAACACAGTAATTAGTTAAAGGGTAGATAGGGAAAATAAAACACGAGCTGGAACAGCAGGACTGCATTTAAAAGAAAAACAAAAACCTCTTTCAAAATACGTCCATGCATAAGAATGGCAAATTATTCCTTGGAATTGGATCAAATCAAGGTATTCCACAAGATATAAGGCACCAATAAGGAGGAACCACTGGGTTGAAACACAGTGCTGAGCCTAACACCATCTCAATTTAAAATTAAAAAAAACCCCTATTGTACGAGAAATAAAGCAATATTTTCAACATTTATATTAATTCTGAATTATTGGAAATGCCACAAAGACGGTAATTCTTTGGCCTAGCATGGAAAATGCCAGTTTCATAACAGCAGTATATGTTAACATACTTGTTCCCTTTGGGGTATTTGTATGTTTTACCAGCTTAAATAGCACCACTACTTATAAACTAATACACAAACGCCTAACAGATGTACAAGTTCACACAAAAAGAAATAAAAAATGCACAAAACCCCTCACTCTTTCACAACTAATCTGCTTTAATGTAGCAAACACAGCCCACTTGCTCTTCCTTCACTTTGAATGCTTTCTTACTCTGTGAGATCCCTGAATCCCAGCCTACCCTTTGTTCTTTCATATTTGAAATAGTTGTTGGACTTTTAGAAGCACTCTGTAAGACTTTTTTAATTGTCTCATGAGACTCAACGCTCTGAACAAGCATAAATAAATGTCTTTCAAAACTCTGAGAAGGATTTACTGGGAGGGTTGAGGTGGGTACATTGCCCCTTACATAACAGCAGATGAGCTGTAACTCTCAGGGCTTCTTTTCTCCCCTTATCCACAATTGTGAGGCATTCATCTCTGAACAGTTTGATTGTCATTTAATTGGCCCATTAGCCTTTTTCTAAACAGTTTTGAACTCCTAGTTATTCTTCTTTCTAGTTCCTCTCCTGTTGTGATTTTGAGCCAGAGCTGTCTGGCACTGATGCTTCTTCCTCCATTCTTCTTTTTCCTAACCCCCTGTTTGCTGTGTCCTTTCTCCAGGAGAGCATGTACATTTAGGATATTTCTGAGATGTCCCACAGTGTGTTCCCACAAAGAGATGGCCTGAGAAAGCTTTGTGTTACCAAGAACAGGCAACACAGCACAGAGGTCTTTGTAAAATAAATCAGCCTGCAGTGTTTCCCTGAAGATAAATTTATCTTTCGAAGTACAATAAAATAGTCTCCCTGAACTGCAGTATTAATTGGACTTCACTACTTCTACTGTCCAAGCTAGCTTGCTTATGTTCGGGGCAGATTGTTCATATGGCAGTGATTTGTGTGACACCAACTACATGACTCAAATTCGGCTCAGCAGTGGAGGATGTTTGGACTCATCAGTCACTCAAGTGAGTTTCTCCAAATGCTGCACAGGGCATATGATCTTGTGTGCTGTATGACACCAAAATACTTGTTATGCTATTAAGCAATGTAGTTTCTGAAAGAAATGAGAGAAGAATGTTTCTAGACCAATTATTAATCTGTGCTTGCAGGAGCATAAACGAGGAATACATTCCTATCTCTTTGGAAGCACTCAGTGCTCTGCTGAGCATCCATTACCTTTATGGTCATCAAGCTTAACTGGGTGACAGTTAAAAGATTGCAAATGCTGTATCCTGAGCAGTGCCGTGAATCTTTCTGGTTTACTGTCACCAGTGAGACCTAGATCATCTGGCATTTCCCCCACGTTCTTTGCTGTAGATCCTGCCTATGGCTTTTGGGTTAGCTCTTCTCCTTTGTCAAGAGAAGCAGTAAATAAGCTGGTAAATCTGTCCTCTGCATTGTCAAACTGTAAAGTTACACCGCATCTGTACTTTCTTCTTCGTTTTGTTTTTTAATAATCTATTGGGTTTGTTTGTTCAAGTTAATGAAAATGGTATGTTATTGTTATGTAGTTATGCCAAAACACTTCACCAGAAATTTCATAAATGTTTTCTGGTGCATTGCCCGGTTTCATGTGGTTTCATTTTTTCCCTTCATATAGAAGAAAAGCACATGGAAGATAAAGATCTTATGGTTACTAAAGCTAGAAAAAGCCCTGGGAAGATTCCCTTAAACAGCAAAAAAGGAGTTAAAGAAAAATCAAGTACAAATGAATTATTGTCTGGCTGGCTAACAGTAAAGCTTTAAGGCCTCAATCACAGCTTTTATTTGCAACGGTACGCATTTATTCTTAGCAGGAGTCCAGCCAACTTTTGGGGGGACCATTTGTGTGAGAAAGCACACATCACCACAGGGAGAGGTTTTGCCACCTAACTCTTGCAGCTTCACAAAGTTTCAAAATTGTCCCTTGCTCATAGTAGCATTTCTTTTGGGCTAATGAGTTTCCATACAGTTAAAAGGAGACGGCCTTTGCCTCCAGGGATTTCACAGCTGAAGGTCAAAAAATCCAAAGGGAATCAGACAAAGTTTGGGGTTTCATTTTTTCTGCAAATCAGCAGAATGCTACAAAATAGCGTTTCTCTAGCATGTCTCTTAGGGTGTCTCTGACTTGTTGTGTTAGTACAGAGAGGCAATTTTCCCAGAACACATCCATTATCTGTGCATGCCTGTTTTGGAGATGGCACCTGAGAAGTTCTAGAACCGTGAGAAGGAAATTATAAAAAGACAAAACCTAACAAACTGTAGTTCGTTCTGATACACAGTGCAAAATTTGGGTGCAATAGACTTCCAAGCAGGAATATGTGTTAAAGTATAGAATTATTTATATTTGCCCCACTGATGGTAACATATCTACTAATTTAATTTGGAAGTCTGGATTCTTATAAATCAGCTTTGTATCCCATCTTTTCATCCTGTCTGTATACATCTACTGAAGTTTTGAGCTGTGGAACTTCCTAGATATTTTTAAGAAGCAAAATATTCTCATTTCTGATTTCTCTGTTGTTCATGTTAAATTTAATGGAAAGCACTCTATGATTTTATTCAAGTGGGATCAAACTCTCAAACATAATTTAAGACCTCAGCCAGTTCCAATTGCAGCAACCAGGTCCAAAAGCTAACAGCTAGACTTGAATATGCAGATTGCCAAATGGAAGGAAAACAGGCTGAAAGAAGCATAAATACAAAGGGCACTGAAAATAAATTTATTGGAAATGAACACTGAGTCTGAATTAAAACCTGAATTGCTTTCAAATCTGTTTCAAAGTACTGATACAGAATGGAAAGGCCTTCTTAGCCAGTATTATGTCCCTTACCTCAGATAAACTAACCTACTAATGATGTATGGTGGAGTCACATATTTTTCTTTGATGCATCTGCCAAATATCTATATGTGCAAGTGAATTCACAGATCCTGGATTGCTTTCAGAGGCAGGAATGTAGACATATAAGTTCCCAAGTCTAAGTAATGTGACCTTCTCTGTAGCTAGATACCTTTTCCCCTCAAGTTTCACGTACACTAGTACAAATTTCCCCAAGACCAGTCACATCTGCGTGGAGTTATGTGAGGAGGCACATGTACTTTGATGAACCACATGATAAGGGCACAGATTCTGAATATGGGGTCCAGGTTACACCACTGGGCCACAGCCTTTCCCCTGCACTAGGACACCTCAGGCCTGAGTAGCAAATTGGGCAGATTTAGGGTCAAGCCAACCAGCTGGATTTGACATTTAATTACCAGAAAGTTAAACACAGAAGAAATGAAACAAAGAAAAAAGAACACAGAGTCTTACATGGTGAGATGGTACATGGTGGTAAACTGCCCCATGTTATTTCTCAGTCTTGCCCACCACAAGTTCTCACCTCTTCTCACCCAGTGCTCTTCTGCTCACATTTTCAACCCCACCCCTCCTGCACTTTTCCATATGCAGGTTTCTATCCCCTTTCACTCCTTCCCATCTGTAAACCGTCCTGGACTCTGGTATTTCCAGACCTCCTTGTGCCTGCTCTCCTACTGCCCATGCATGTCCCAACGTAAAGCCAGCTTGTTTTTGGGATGAAATCCCATCCTTCCCCTTAGACTTGTTCCATCCCCACCCCTGTCCACATCCACTACTTCTCTTCCATCCTGGCTATGTCAAATCTATATCCTGATTGTCCCAGGAGAAACAGTGGAACTTTACGAACCTGGTCACAGTCTGCAGCCATGAAGAGCCCTCCAGAGCTGCACCACGAGGGTGCAAGGTGTCATAGAAAGACATTATTTTGCCTTGGATCAAAAACTGGGAAGATGTCATGGCTCTCCCAACATGTCAGGTACCAGTTTCATGGGGGAGGAACATGAAGCAGGAACCAGTTACAAGGGTGTGCATTATCTGTGACTTGAGTCCACCATCAAAGAACTAGTAGTTGTTCATCAAACTTGCAATAAATTGTTAATAGTAAGTTGTTACCAAACTTACAATAAATATAACAATGTCTAGGGCAGCTGGGGTTAGGAGAACAAAATATGGAGCTACAAGCCTTTTGTGGAGCCACAGAATAAATTCAGCAAATTTCCTCTCACACACATAGACAAATTTTTTCCATGAATATGAGTCTGTCTTGTCCTCTTCCTCCACATTTCCCCCCTCTTTCTCCACCAGTAGAGATGCAACAATAAAGCAGATTTTCTTTTTCTGTCCTTGGAAAAACCCACTGCACATTAGTAACTTCCTATTTGAAATCTAAACTGAAAAATTATGTGCACTAGCATACCATACTGTTATTATTCTTGAAGCCAAGCTCCCCTTGGGTATCTATACAGCTTAAAAAATCAGTGACAGGATATATAGCTGGACAGAGGATTTCCAGTGGAGCCACTGTCCAATGGACAGTGACATTTGGTGGACTGTGTTGATTCTGCCAGAATCTGTCCTGGGAGCCAGTCTGGTAAGCAGGTGGGTGGTCAGAACCACAATATATATTCCATTGTACATTTTTTTTGACCTTCTGACTTTTCCTTCCAAATTAAAATAAAAAATAAATCAAATCTGGAAATGGTAATTTTTCTGTGGAGCAGGAATTCCTAAGCCTTAACCAAAGAACAAACTATTTGCTTATTTTTCCATTTGGCTCTTCCTCTCTGTTTCTCTGGCTTGTCTCACTCAGCTACCCTTCCCGTTCGCCTTTTTGTTCCTTCTGCTCATTTTTCCCCTTTCACTGTTCCATTTCTCAACTGAACTGCTCTCTCTCTCCTGGCTTTGTAATCTATTTCACAGCTGATCCTTGGCTGAGCATGAACTCAGTAACACTGGAGGTGAACTTTCACACTTGTGTCGATTCAGAGGATTAGGGTAGACAGGCTTGCCCCTCTTTATGAAGTAAGTAAGGTTAATGTATAAACTTCCTCTCTCTCTGCTTTATAGTCTCCTCAGTTTTATAATCTTGACTTGCCATTTTGTTTTAAACCCCTGACCCATATCTAAACACAACCTCATGTGAACTACCTGGCCACCACCACCACCACTTCACTGTAGCCTGGCTCCCCTCTTTGAGTATTAGAGTTGCCACTTGAAACAGGACTTTAAATTAGAAATGACTTCAGCATTCAGTGCAGTCCCTCCAGTAATGGAGTTCGCTAATGGAGTTCCTGCTATAGGCGCCTTTTTCTCCTCAGCCTGAGAAAAGTTTTACCTCCCTTATTAGTTTCACTAGCAGTAGCACAGGTTGTTTTAATATTCTACGCTGCCTGTAACATGTTGCAGATGTACCTGTGTAAAATGGTCTCTTGTTATTGGAATGCAATAAAAAGAAAACAAGCTTCTCAAGAGGAAAGAAGGTAAAAGAAAAAAGTTAACCCAGTTTGAGCCTGAAATTCCTCAAATTTTATACTAACATTAATGTTTATAATACAGCTATTAAATTACACATAGAAGTGCATTTAAAAGGGCTCTGGGCTAAATTCCATATTCCTTCTTTTACTCAGTCCCTATGTCTGTTGCTGAAGCAGTAATAGAGCTTGCCTGATTAAGGCAGAAAAGTAATATTTGCAAAATCATGGTAGTGATTCTAGGACCTCTTCCCTGAAATTCAGAAGCCTAAGGTTACACTTGTGTCATGCCACACAGAGTGATGAGCAGACACCTGAAACAGAGGAAAGCACATCATTTCAGCAGCAGCAGGAGCCTGAGCGTCTCATCTGTGCTGTACCCCAGCCCAGGGCAGAGCATTTCAGCATTTCAACTCAGCTGCACCTTGCTGACCTGGTTGCTGTATGCTGGAGTCTGGGGCTGGTGTTTACAGGTTTCTGCACTGTAGCTTGAGTACTGGTTTTGTTCCCTGTGTACTGTGTGTTCTTGAATGGTGTAGATCGACTGTGAGTCAGTTTTTAAATGAGACCTAGTCTCCTGAGTGAGTGGGAAATTTGCAAAATGTCCATGGAAAACACGAGGGCGAAATGTTTTCCCTTGAAGGAGAGCCCTCATCTGGTATGGTTCTGACACACTGTACTTTCTCTCATTATGCATGCAATGTGTTAGGATACTTCAAATGAGGCAAGCTATATCATATATATGTACGTGAAACAAGTTGTATTAAGCATATACTTGTTGTCCCTAAAGGGAAAGGGCCAAGAAATCTTCTTCCAGTAGAAAAGCATCCATGCTGATCTGAAGTATGTTTAATGCAGCACAAAACTGGTAACAGGATCAAATTAAGTGCCTGTGCACTTGTTCTGTGCACCCATGGCACTCTAAAGGGTTTTTGGATCACCGGAGCTGGCAGATGAACTCATTCTCTAATTCTAAATGCACCTTCAAATTGCTTGCATGAGTGCGTAGATATCTCCAACAAGTAACTTGAAGCCAGTACAAGCATTTTCATTTGTTTTAATTCATTGCCTCTGTGAAATGAGACCAAGGCAGAATGTCCCTCTCTTCCTCCGAAGACAGAGAATTGTGTCAGTGCATTTCTCAAGGCAAGCTGTGTTTTTTCACACCAATTTACTCCAAGTTCGGAAAGAGATCCTTGCAAACACTGGTGTTCACCCAGGGTTTGTTTTTTCAAGTGTAGTGTTTATAATGGATCCCTAATAGTTTGAGTGCTTTATTACCCATTGATGGCAGAGCTAGAAATAGGAATGTTTTTTGGCATGAGAACATCATCTGTGATTTCAATGGACTCTGTGTAGTAAAAGGTGAGGGTTGATTGCAAATGTGTGGTTGTTGGTCTCATGCCAAACCAGATCTCACTGAAAATGAGCCCAAGTCAACATAGCTGGGGATTCTGACTTAGGTTTGGGTAAATCTACGAGTTTGGTGATCTAAAACTAGGGGATAAAACTGTAACTGGCCCTCTGTATGTTGAGAGATGAACAGTGAGAAAGAAACAGTATTATTGCAGTGGAAAGGAAAGAAAACATTGTGCAGCAGTTGTTTGCAATGTGCTAGTTCATCAGGATGATTGGTTTGACAAAACTCTCCTGCCTTCAGTGAAGCTGCCCCATTTTATACCACCGGAAGACCTGTCTTGGTGTAATTTATCATTACTGTCAGGAGTCCCTGTAATTTTAATCTTATAGCACCTATGAAGACCAATGTGTTATGCATACCTAAGGGAATCCTAAGGGAATCATAAGCCTTTTAGTAATCGTGGATAATCCCTGAAGCTATGAGTCACTAGAAGCAGAGGCCCTTCATGCATCGTTTGAACTCCTAATCACCCAACACGTGTGGGTGAAAAGTGAGAGGCAACAGCAGGGCCAGAAGCAGCCAGAAAACACTGGATGAGCAATTTTGAAGGGGACTTCCTTCCCATTAATATAAACAACCTTCTTTCCTTCCTAATGGTGCACCTGTTAGCAAATATATTCCTGTAGAGCTGCTCTCATGCATCTGCTTACAACTTTGCAGAGGAAGTAGCTAATTGACATTAGGGGACTTTGAGGTGTTTCTTGACTATAAACGTGCAGTATTTAACACTGCTTTATAGAGCACAATGCTCAAAACACTGCCAAAAACTCCAGAGCCCTGTGTAAAACATGCAAGAAGCAAAAGGTTTCCATATCCAGAACAGTGACCTAGGATTTAATCTGTTTCCAGGTAGAATTAATAGCAGTCTGGCACGCAGCCCAGTCTCTTTCTCTGCACAGAATGAGTCCTGATGAGAATTTTTTCCTCTCTGAGTGACTAACCGCATCTCTTTTCAAAGAAACATGATTCCCTTGATCATTCTCTGTTCCTTGGGGTGGAAAAAAATCAGATCTATTGAAGAGAAATCTGAGAATCTGCAAGAACATTTTAGAAGCAGGGTGCAGGCAGTGGCGGCAGCAGGTCTCACGTTGTGCCAGGCTCAGCACATGCTGCACAGCAGGAAGGGAGCTTTCAGCCCCTTGGATGCCTGCAGCTTGAAATCACTTGTGGGGGACACTGCCCAGGTGGGGTAATGCTCTTACCTGCAGCCTATGGATGTACAAATGAACAAAGAGTTGCAATGAGAATGAAATCTTTTGAATATAGTTTTTGATTCATTCAAAGGGAAACATTTTCAACCAATTTTTGGAAGGAACACAGTTAGTAATCTTGCTCATTAGGCATTGTTTGTTCCCTATCTTTTGAATGTTTTGGTTGATTTCAGCGCTATTGAGGGCTTAAAAATCTTTGAGAGTTCACAAGGAGACAGATTTATGACTGCCCCAAGTGTGTAAAAAGCTGCAGCAGAACCCACATCTTCATAAACACAGGAGCCAACCAATCGTGTGGTGCAAGCAAAAGGCGGCTCCATTAGCTGAGATGCTCCTTTAATTTAAATACTCCTTCTGCTGCATTTAGAGTCAACTGCATGACAGAACTGGAGGAGTTTCTCATGAGATGTGTGGGGCCTTAGACAGTAGTAATAGACAGGATCATCAGTCAGTGGTGTTACTTCTGGTCATTGCTCAAGGCAAAAGTGGGCATTTCTACTTCAAGTGCGAAACTTCAGAGGGGAACAGGCTGCTGAAAGTTCAACCAGCAGGAAGGTAGAGAGAATTGAGACTCTGTACTTGCTACAAAGCTGTTGCTGCCTTTAGGACATCTATAAATCAGGTCTGTCTATTTGGTGTCTCAGATTAGGTAGAATTATTTGGGCCATTGCCAAAGAACTGCCTCTTTAAATCTCCGTCAGCCCAATACTGGTTAACGTGGTGGAATGTCAGAGGTACTACTCTGTCCCTCAAAGGTATGTTCAAATTTGCCCCAGGGGCTGCAAAGCACAGCTGGATGGTGAAAATGCTATGGATTTGGCTAAGGGCTTGTTACAGAAATTATTGCAAGAGAACAATGTGAAGTTACAATCTATTGCATTTCTGGGAATAAGTTTTTCATCTCACTATAGCTGGAGGTTTTGCTCTTTTTGTTACTTTAAGTTTAGCTTGGCTAATCTGTTCCTCTCTGTCTTTTTTTTCTCCTTTTAGGAAATTCATTTGTAAGTAACTTCAAAAATGGAAAATATTTTAAAAACTATAAACAATTTCTTTTGTTTTCTTGTGGGGGTCTGTTAGCTGGCACTGGTCTAAAGAAGAAATCCCACAGCTCTCACAGCCAATTTGCTTTGGTTTTCTCCCTTGGTTTATTTTATAGTTACAGAGGCCGGATGGGTGGAGATCAAATCAGTATCATTGCAATCCCTGTTATATCTGTCATTCCACAAGCCTGTCTGCTTTCCAGAAATGATTGGTGTTGATTGCAGCAGTTCTATCAGCTAGTATACTGTGCTATTCAGTGCTTCTCTTGCCAAAACGCACCTATGGCATCCAAAGGCAGGAAAAAGAAAGTTACTTTTCCATAGCCTGTGTGTACATCAAGAAAGCTCTAGCACATCTCTGAAAGTTGTGAAACAGCCTCGCCTTTTTTGTGTATAATTTTTCTATTTACTAAATAGCTCTGACTTCCTCTTCACCTGCTGGTATGACTGTCTCTGTGCAGAAGAGGCAGCCAAAATTCCATTTTTATTATTTAAAAAAACATCTCCCAAGCCCCAAATCCTTTGTTCTATTGAAGACACTGGAAGCAGCTCTGGGCTGACGGAAATCAGCAACAATGTTGACATGTTCTTCACAGGGTCCAGGCTTTTCTTCAGTAATATTATGCCAGAGTGTAGATCTTCAAAGAATTTTCTCACTAGAGAGTTTCTCAACCTCTACTTTCTTACACAGAGTCAAGCTGGGAATAGATGCTTCCTTGTTAATTTAAATTGTACTTGTCTAGATGCCTTAAATCAAGACAGTATTGCTTTTGTCACTGTACCACTGTGCATATGGGAATCCCCAGAAGATACAGACACTGGCACCACAGAAAATAGGTAACAGAGAAGACTGAGATACTTTATTTGTCTTGCAGGCAAGAAACCAGACCAGCTGCCTTGATCTTTGTCAAATGGGAAAGGGCATTAATCAGAATGAAAAGAAACCCAAAACCCAGTTGTCTTCATTTGCTCATTCTAGTACTCAGCTCTTAAGTAGAGGTATAAAACACTTCTGGGCATATTTAAACTATTCTGTTTTTCAACAGACTTTAATTGATTTAATTTATACCCACTGCTCATGAGAGAGAGACATCAGCAATATGCAATAGCTCAGGACATGCAGTAGGAATCTACATTAGGACAGTGGTGGTGCTTAAGACTAAGAGAGGCACAGGCCAGCCACAGAAGAGTCAGAGCCAAAGTTAATGCTAATTTAAATAGTATATCAGTTCCAAGTAGTTATGAATCCGAAACTCTGCAGGAAAGGGTGTTATGGAAAACTCATATGGTTTTGATCTTCAGGAACTGTAAATAAAAAATAAAAGCCAATAGAATGGAAGAAAGGGGTCTATAACAACCAACAGAGATGATAAAAAGTAATATGAACAAAAAAATATCGCCTAATACAACACTAGCATTGCAGGTTCATTCTACCAGGTACTGCAACACATCTGAGAGTGGTATTTGAAAGCAAGAAATGACTTTTACAGAGAAATAAGACTGATGTTTAGGCTATTTGCATATACTTATGTCATTCCAGACTGTTGGTGGAATCAAAGCTGTAGGTATAAAATATAAGCTGCTTTCAGCTTAAGTTGGTTGATTTAGTATTTGACCAGAGGAAATAAAGTTGTTGATCTGTTACT
This sequence comes from Melozone crissalis, assembly GCF_028551555.1. Classification (NCBI taxonomy): domain Eukaryota; kingdom Metazoa; phylum Chordata; class Aves; order Passeriformes; family Passerellidae; genus Melozone; species Melozone crissalis. The sequence continues at coordinate 27,494,796 of NW_026535782.1, read as the reverse complement.
CTTCAGTTGCACTGCATTAAAGTATGCTCAGAAGGCTTGATAAAGTATTTTTCATAGAACCTTTATTGTGTGGCTGATTTATGTAGCTACTTTGATGGTAAGGAAGTTTAATTAGTAATAGTTGCAGCTCTTGAAGAGAATTTTAACAAGGTGGCTGGCATATGAAAAGTACAAAAGTCTCTTTGTTCTGAACAACCTCTAGGAGGGTGTGTAAGGAGACTTTTCCTCACTCCACTCATTCTAATAAATTAGTGGGCTGCTTTGAGCAAGTAAGCAGAACAAGATCACAATACCATCAAGTCTTGGCCCGCTGAGTGTACAGTTGTGCCATCGCTAAACTGCTGCAAAAGATTTATCCCAACATCAATGCTGGGATTTCCTTCCTTACCTCAACAAAAAGGAGCTTCAAACTCCAGAGATCCTTTTCTATCTGTGTCAAGCTTGGTGTCAAAACCTAAGCTATTTCCCCCCTGAATGCAGAGAAATTGGTATGTATTGGAAGTGGGTCACCACATCTAAACTCTGGAGCTTAGGATAAGTCAATTCAATTGCTGTAATCAAATCTGCTGAAAACTATCTTCTACACTTCCTGTTATGAAAAAAAGGTGAGGCTGGTATTGCAGTGTCCCACTTATTCAGGCTGTGTGTCCATCTGAAGAACATAATGTATTCTCGTGTAACTTTTAATAAATATTTTGGTGTTGTCTGAAAGGCAGTGCCTATGCCACCAACCAAAGGCAGCCAGAGATCACTCTGTACTGTAGGCATGGCATTGGTGCCCTCCGCAGACCTGAAGCCCATGCTCTCTCAAAACAGAAATGTGAGGCAGCTTTGCAGGACAGGTCCCTGGCAGGCACCAGGCTGGAGCACGGCCTGGGGCAGCACTAAAGGGCACTGGCCACAAAGGGACAGGAGTGTGCTGCTTGTCTCATCACAGTTGTGAACCAGGGTGTGAGGTGTGCCCTGCCTGCTTCTTGTTTATTAGAACAGACCCCATCAAGAAGCTTTATCCTGAAAAATACAGTTAATACTGAAAGCACTTCTTTTAGCAGCAAAAGACCAGAGGCTCAAAAGTGACAGCTAGGGCAAGGTGGTATTTTCATGTTGGGAAGACTTGCAGACAATTTCCTATGTTTGTGGATATAATTTCATCTGTTTTTTAAGAGAAGTCCCCAGAGGAAAAGCTGCATTGCCTGTATGGTCTCTAAGTGAGGCCGGATCAATGGATTTTTGATCATTTTAGCTACATCAGATAGAGTATCTGAGAGTGTCTCAAATCCTTCTCTGTATGCAGAGGTGGTGCCTCATATATTTCATAGATGTTCTGAAAACTTCCAACAGTTTGGCAAGAAAGTAGTGGAATAGAATAATCATTTTTTTCTGGTCCTTTAAATGTATGACTCATGAAGGAAAAAAATTGGCTAAGCATTTATCAAACATCAGGGCTTATGATAAGACTAAGAGAGGTCAAGAATACAATCTTCAATTCCTTCTTTTTGGAATACAATCTTCAATTCCTTCACCTTTTTGGTGAAGTGCTTTAAAATTCTGAGGTCTCAGACAGGTCAGAGGACCTCAGTTTCAAGGGGCTAAGGAACTACAGCGAACAAAACCTCTCTCTGCAGCATTGTGAACAAACTCTTTCTAGCTCTGAGGAATCCAAGGGGAATTGTGCTAAGGAGTTAACTTACTCTCATAAGAATTGAAAAGAAGACAAATGGACACAAGAGAGGAACTATAACCAGAAACTATACAACACTTCCCAGTGTCTAGAGTTAAACTGAATTTCTGAATGACTGTGACATATTTTAGAATTTAGATTTTGTGATGGAGTCTCTTATTTGCCATAGGGATATGTGATGTCATAAATTGTGAAATTTATGTATGTAGAATTGGGAAGTTAATTTGTGACACTTTTGTCTTCAGCAAGTGAAGTCCTGTGATTCTTTACAACTCTTACATTTAACTCAAAGGAGTAAGTTATTAATAATGATAATGATCCTCTACAGTGGGGACAAATGGGTGAGTTCCTAGGTTTACTTGTATTATATTGTCATATAAAACCAAATCTCTGACAACTGCCAACAGGTTAAGAAATATTGGTTACAGAATACACCACCCATTCCTAAGCATGCATTTCCAATGGTTGTACAAGCACAGGCTTTAAAGCAAAGAGGTAGTTCTCACTGTGGCAATCTGTGCACTTTGGAAAAATTTATTGCACAGACTCAAGTAGGATTTTTTTTGTCTTGGATATATTTAATTGCAAAGACAATAGGATTCAAATTTGCTATTAGAAAAGCAAAAATAAAACAAACCACATATATTTCTTTAGTGGCCTGAGATAAAGAGCTGAATGTGTCCTGTCTATTTGAAACATCTCAAAACCAGACGTAGGGCTTTTTAATACTGCAGTGCTGCTAATATCTAACAGCTCTGCAAAGTAAGGAAGCAGACAATGTCTCTTGTTCTTCAGCCATGCTGCTGCAATATCAGTGCAGATGGTGGCTGGAGCAAAAGTTTCTCATAATGCAAACAGTTATTGTCTCTGCCACTGAGAAGCCCTCAGTCAGAATCTGTGGCACACTGCAGGGCTGATGAGGAAGGAAGGATTAGAAAAATAAGAAGAGCACGTAGGACAGTTCATTGTGGTGGACAGCACTGCAGCCTGGGTCTGCAATGAGCGATACAGACCTCTTGTGGTGGTCAGACCTCAGTGTGTTTCAGCTACTTAACTGCTGTGCATTTCACAAAAATTAGCTGGCATTTTGTACATACATTATAACAGTTATATTCAGTTTCAGAAATTAAAAAAAATTCTTTGTAGCTTTCTATTATTTCTCAAATATCTCTGTTTCTAAAAACAGTCTCTTGCATGAATTTTTACTTGTGTGTTTTACAAACCCTGAAATTGGTGGCAATTTTTCCTTCAAAATGTAACAATTTAATTTAACAATCAGAGACCTCCAATTCTATTAACACAGGTCTTTTTAGTGCATTTCCTGTCATACACACTTCAAAGTGTCCCAGGGAAATCAACTAACTGGGAGAAGTCTATAGAAGTCAGAACGGTTACAAGACAAACAGGGAAAACCAAGAGGAATTATGCAATAAATAACGAATATATTAGAGTCAGTTGAATTCTTCTCTCTTGCAGGTGGCTTTTCTTTGATGAGGTCCTGCTGTGAGACCCTCCTGTGAGAGAGGCAGGTGCTCCTGGTAGCAGTGCTTTTGGTCTCATAAGCACAGTGGCTCCATGCTTCACAGGTACTATCAAGTCTTTAAAAAAAAATCTCACCAAATGTCTTGAGCTTTGGGGTGAACACCTTATTCAAGTTGTCCTTGGGGAGAGCTGCTAATGGAGGAGTCACAGGGACAGTGTAAGGGAGCACACCCTTACCCTTGAGGGTACCTGAGCATCTGAACCAGAGGTTTCCTTCTCAGCAATCCCATTTTATTATGGATTCCACAAGGTATTGTCCAAGACTAAGGCCCCCATAGCCATTGGAGTCACAAGAGCCTGTGGAAACCACCAACACCTTTAGAGAGTGTAGCTTCTTCATATAGCTGGCTTTTCCTCATTTTTCTCTCTGAAGCACACACTGGGAGAAAACACATGACTTCCCAAAATCTGCTACTGCTGGGCACTTCTGCACTTCCGAGCAGCTACACCAGCACCAGATGTTCAACAATTCACTGGAGCCTGAACTAGCACACTTCCACACAAGTGGAAGAAAACTCTACTCTGAAGAAAATCTCTTCACAGAGAAATAGGAGATTTTGTGTAATATTATTCCATTTTTTTCCTAGCAAAGAGAACACGCTAAGATGGAGAGTGACATTTAATAAGAAATTGCTTAAGGGAAGGAGACTGCTCTGTTGAAGCTGAACTCGGGATGTAAACCAGACAGTAGCACTTGGTTATCTGCAGGGCTGTAATTATTCTAACTCTCCACTGGATGTCAATACTGTGTAATACAAATGCTGGCTCTAAATTCACTGCTTAGAGCAGAGCAAGCCCTCTTTTTAGGTGTGATTATTGTTAAAGAACATAATTAAGTAAGGAATGTAATTATAGCAAGTGAACCTCACCCATTTGGTGGTATAAATAAAAATAACCTTTTATTAAAGGCACTGCTTTCTCCTTTCCCTGAAAAGTTTGCAATTATGCTTCTATTACATAGATGATGCTTTCTGCCCTGAAGTCTTTGTCAGAATTGGGAACTCAATGTCTAAAATTTCTACTAAATACAAAAAAGTATTCTAAATAAAATCACTTCAACACTACTTTCCAATTTTTAGAGAAAGGAGAGACCTACAGAATTCAGGCACTTGAAATCTGATGCCCAATAATTTTAATTGAAAAAAATTCTAAGACCACTGGGCTAGAGTTTGATTGGCTTGAACAGCTAAACTCTGAAATTCCAAGGCTTTATATACCTTTTTTTGTCCACCTAAAACCAATCCCCTGGTGCAGAGTTTTGCTCTGCAAAGAAGAGGCAGGGTGGAAGCAATAAAGGAAGAGCCAACTGCAAAAGCAGGACAGGCCATGGCATGAAGGTAAGGAGAAAGAAGGAATAAAATTCACTGTTCTGCAGATATAGAGATTTAGAGGATAACATATATTTCTTTTGAAAACCCAGTGAACACTCCCTGGTAAAAATTCCACTAAATGAGTGGTGCAAGCACAGGGGAGTTGAATGATCTCTATGATCCTCCTGCTGCTGCCAGCACACATGAGAACATGGTGCCCCTTTTTTACAGTCTGGTTCTTAAAATCTTGAGAAATGCCTCTACCTGAATTAAAGTGCAAGTGATACCATAAGTCAAAGTCAATAGTATGGATTTTATTTCACAGTAAATGTGTGTGTGAGAGAGAGTGAAAGAGAGAGGAAGAAAGAGAAAAGAGGTGGGAGGGGACAGAAAGAGAAGTGAGAGAAACAGATAAAAGAAAATATCACCACTCCGTGGATCCCACCAGCATCCTGGTCTTCTTGGGGATGAGGGTCCTCTTGGAAAACATAGAATCCAATGGATGAATGTATGTCGAGGCCAGGTGGGAATGCCCAGGTGCCTCTCTCAGGTGGATCTTGGATGGATTCTGACCCCCCTCAGCTGCCTCTCACGGGAATGTCCCGTGGATGTGGCCTTCCCAGGGCTGGGGGTGTCACTGCTGGGTGGGTCTGTGTAAGGGAGGGTGGGTGTTCACTGCCTCTGACCAGAGCTTACACCACACACCCAAAACTCTCCTCCTCCCTGTTTGTTGGGGCTTGGGGGGCAGTCCGTGCAAACCTGGCCTCTGTGGGCTAAGGCCTCCCCACCCCAAACCCAGCCAGGGACGATTTTCTGCTGGGTTTGGCTTCCTTGTGGATGCATTTCTCTCCCTGAGCCTTGTTTAGTTCTCCCTTGACCTGAGATGATTGAACGACAGTGCCTCCTTTATGTTATCTAGGCAGCTCAACTCACAGTGCAAAGGCATCTTCAGGGAGGGGTGGTTTTTGGTGGTTGTAGCTTCCTTACACAGTTTTTGCTGTATGAAGCAAACTCCTTCATAACAATGATTAAGGAATTAACCATTTCAGTCTCTGACACGCTTGAAGTGGAGAGGGAAACCTGCTGATCACAAAATCTGAATCTGCGTTAGCAGAGTATAGTTTTTAAATTAAAAGCTTTTTTTTTTTTAGGTAACTGAAAGACAGGCAGCTTAATATGGTACTTTAGCCAAAGCAGGGGTGTTCAGGTGGTTTCCTTTCCCTTCCTTTTTTTTTACTTTTCCCCCACTTCAATATGTAGCAAATTAGCACCAACTAAATGTGGAGAACAAGATGAACAGAAATGGGGTTTCTATGACTGAGCTCCCAAAGCTGAGCTGATGCCAGTGGTACTCCATCCTTCTGTGATTATGTCTAATGATGCCTGTGGTATTTAACTTTCATAAGGATTTAATATTTGACACTGTGACAAGATTTTTTCCAAGCATGCATGGAGTGTTTTTATACTCTTTATTTGGCATATTTATTCAAAATGTACTATATTTAAGATTGCTGTAATCACATACACACATTGGCTACTGGCCACAATGTTCAAGCTATTAATCATACCTCAGAATCTATGGCAGATGTAAAAATTAAGTTTTATTTATCAAAGTTACTCATTGGAAATGTCAGACCAAGAAATTTACTCCTTAGGATTTTGACTTTTCTTACATACATCTGGCAGTGAGTTAAAGGTTTTAGAAAGGTGTAAATCATATTTTTGCTCCATCCAGATTGTGTTGGCACAAAACTAAAATTATACTTCCAGAAATGCAAACCCTTTTGTTTGGATGGCCTTTATTTTTCTGCCAAATTATACCACCAGTGCTATTTCTTTAGTCTAATAGTATTTTCCACTATAATCCCATCTTTTAAGAAACAAACCAAAGCCTCTATCCTTGCAGAAGTTTCAATCTCACAGATAGAACTACCTTTCAACTGAATTGGGAAAGTGGTCTCCAGCGACAGGCTTGGAGGATTCTGGTTACTTTTTCTGTAAATAACTAGATGAAAAGCCAATAACCTGACAGAGAAAAACAGGTTCAGGGGAAATATTGTTTTTGTGTTATGACCCACAAAAGCTCAGACTCTGAAAACCTTAGCAGTGTATGAGTTTATTTTCATAAGACAGTGTATTTTAAAATAACCAGCATAAATTTAAACTGACAGGCCCAAAATAATTGTGATGCTCTTTCTGTTGTTTGCTACAATGGGAAAATGGTGATACAAATTCAAAGTACTTATTATTTATTTGTTCTTAAACACTCCTCTCAGGGTTGGTTTTTTTTTTGGTAAGTTTTCCTAGATTCCTCCTACTTCAATGTCTTCTTGTTTGCCAGCATCCTACTTGTACTCAAAATGTATTGCATTTGTTTTCCAGAATGTCAGTGTTTCCAGGTGTCAATTTTTGTTCTATTTCAGATGCAGAAGTGCCAGCAGAGGGTTGGCTCTCTTTTTCTGTCTCACTGTACATAAGTTCAACATTTCCTGAAAAAGTTTTGTGCTTCAGAACAACTAATGGAAAAAAAAAATCAACAACAATAAAAAACCCAACAAGAAAAACTCCAATTAAAAAACCCCAACAAACTCACCCAAGGCCCCAAAACAAGACGGTTGAAGGAAGGAAAAGCTCTTGACTGCAGGCTGAAAGTTCTTCAAGAGGGGGAAGGCAAAGGGCTGAAAGAACATACAGTTCTCATCCGTGCCCCTTCTTTGTGCCAACATATTTCTTCCTTCCAACTTTTGATCACAAATTAGTAGTTCAGAAACTCACCATGTAGTGTTTGTGTTTTTGACTATTATTCTAGGTCTGCTTTCACCTAAATAACAACCATCTGGCAGCGTCTCAAATCAGATTCATGTGATGAACTGTATATAACAACCAGTTCAAGGATTGTCAGGGAAAGGGTTAACACTCCTGCCCTGAGCAGAAGGACTGCAGCTGCATGCTGTAAACTCTGCACAAAGACTGTCAGAAAGAAGGGCTGGGTCAGCTGTAAAGAATTAAGCAAATCCCCCTACTACAAGAAAGGGGAAGAAGAGTTGAATTAAGAAATCCTTTTCTGTTCTTGTCTTTTGTTCATAGTAAAATAGAAAACTGGGAACATTTGAAGCATACCTTGACCCTTAGCTTCTGTACAATTTTTCCTTATGGAAGGCCTTGCTCCTTGCTCTCACAGAGCCTGAGTAATTAATCTTCCATTCCAGTGATGTCCGAGGTTTGCACAAGGTGTGTGGAAAACAGATCACATGCAAACCTGCAAACTCACTTGTTATTTGTCTGGAAATACATACCCCTGTTCTCAATCCGATGTTACATCCCTAACAGGAAAGGTGGAGGGCTTACTCTATGCTGAAATGCTCCCTGCACAAATCGTTCTTTAAGGGTGTGATTGAATGTGCCTTGTTTCTCCCAAAGTGTTAAAAGCCTACTTCAGTACAAACAGAATGTCCAAAATGCAGTTCCCTGGAAGGTTTATCACAGGGATACTAAGAAGTGGCAGTTCTTCCTGCTACAGTGAATCATGGGGCAGCAGGGAACAAAATACATGCCACAGGATGTTAGAGATGGAAAGAAAAATAACAAAGGCTGGTTGATTTTGTGTATCCAAAGGCTCTTTTGTGGAGAGAAGGAATTTGAAATGCTGGAGCCTGTTGCAGAAAGGAGGCTTTCACAAAAAGCTGTGTTTGAGGATGCTACTACAGCCTAGGACCATGGTAATGGTACACTCAAAACTTCTCACGATTCGTGGGGAGGCCACATTCTGCTCTGTTGTTGCTTTCTGCTTTCTTAAGTTGAGTTTGTTGGAGTGTCAAGGGTTAACAGGCTTTGGGCTTTTTGTTTGCTCCTTTGTAGTTGTGGTTTGAGAAACAATTTCCCTCTATGTATCCATGTGAATGTAGCTTATGTAGTATATACAGAACCAGAATATGTGTATGGATCTAAATATATGAACATACATACATCTGAAAACTTCTTTAGGAGTAAAGCTGTTTGTACACTGAGTTGTGCAAAAGCACAGCCACATGCTTATGCCTGAAATCAGTGAGCTTTTCGGCAGCAATAGCAGATGCGTGGGGCACGTTTTGGCAGCTGAGAGTACAGAATGACTCTTTTTTTAGCTCAAATCCAGGCACTTGCTGTTTGTCAGAAGGCTGCTGCACCTCTGGTGTCTTTGGGGGAACTGCCTAAGGGAGCAGGAACCTGCCTGAACTTTTGCTCCTGCCTTCTCTGACTTGTGCGATCTGATGCTTTTTGAACTTGTTTTCTCAGTAACCATTGCTGCACTGCATGTGACTGAAGCTGCTGTCCACCCGTGAGATTTACAGCAAGACTTGATTGTAGGTACTATGGACGATGGAAAAAAGCAGATTTTTTTTCTGGCTTTTTTGGGGGAGTGGGGGGAGGGGAGAAGGTAAGACTATATTTCATGAAGTGAAAACATTTCTCAAAATAATTAGATCTCTCCCTCTGTGATTTGATTTGTTGGGTGGAAGGAGGGGGATGTGGAAGGAAAAAACCTATTGTAGAATGTTTTTCAGTATAACAGTGAAAACCAAGACTCCAGAACAACAAACACTTACACATGTGCTTAGCTTTAAATCTGCATTAGACCCACAGGACCTATATTTGTATTTGATTAATGACGATTATTTGAAGAAAGATGGACTGGCTGGGAACAACTGGAAAAATATGTAGTTATAAAAATGTATGCTTACTGTAAACTATTTTTATACTGTGTCAGTTCTATTATATTCTTTTATCTTGCATATTTGGCACACATTTTTAGGTTTCTAGCATAAGGAAAAGTTTGCGCTGTCAAGTTCTGTTTCATTCTAACAGAAGCGTATAAGTAAATCCCCATTTGCTAACAGAAGCGCAAGCAGAAACCCCACTAGCATTAGGGAGCTTGGTTGCAGAATTGGGACCTTAGCTTGAAAGAGCTCCAGGGATTAATCTCCCATTCTTCCTTCATCTGGTGAGTTCAGCAGTCTAGTCCTACTTGTTTAGTTATGAGGCTTAGTTTATAGTAGGGTAGCAGGAATACTTTGTTAGCAATTCCCTTAATCCCCAGATGTGTTTTATCTTGTCTGTACACAAACCTGGCAGTCTGCAACCAGGTATTTGAGAGCAAAGTTAGAAAGTCATTTTACCATGTTAAGTGTGCTCTGAGGAAGCTGGCTGTCTCAAATGATCTGAAGAACCACCTCACTGCATTTCAGAGACTGGACACAGAAAGGTCAAGTCAGATGATAAAGGTGCTTCCACTCAAGTTCCTTTGTGAAGCTGCCACATGGCTATACCTCTGAAACCAAACTTTCTGGAGGGTTAATATATCTTGAGTCTAAACTACTGCTCCAACCTCAGCCTGAAAACATCTTCCTATCTGAATAGTTTGATACTGCTGTGCATTTTTAAACTAATGCAGATCTCCACTCCTGAGGGACATGCTGCCTTGTAATGGGTGAAGTCTTGCAAACACAAACACAGTTTTGTGTACATAAATGGAATCTCCCTGGATAAAAGGTGGCCTATAGACAGAAGATCATTATTGCTGTGCAGTGACAGTTTTACATCTAAACCTCATTAGCTCTATGCTTGAGACAGATTTTTATCTTCTCTTTGGTACTAATGCCTAAATGGAAACCACCAAGACTGGGGTAAAACATCTACACAAGACTTAGCCATTCAGATTGCCCCGTTCTAATCAAAGGGTCATATTCTGAAAATATGTCTATTTTCTTCCAAACCGACTAAGAGAGATGGTCCAACCTACATCAGGTTGAGTGAGGCTCATGGGCAAACACAAGGTAACAGAAATTATCTTGTTTCTATCTCTAGTGCATGAAGTTTTTAGACAAAGAAAGTTTATCCACAACTTAATACAATGAATTCCGTGTATACAACAACAGATGCAACAAACCCCAGACTTGCAGCAAAAAGCTTTTGCAGTCCCTTGGGACTTCAGGTCAAGAGTTCCCAGTCTCTCTTCCTTTTGCTGCCGGTGTGGTACAATTTCTGTGAGAGCACAGGGCTGGAACTACTGCTGGAGTGATGTACCAAGAGAGAGGTTTGCCTTCCTAGAGCCTGTAATTCTGTGCTATAATCAAACACAAATATCCTCCAGAGATTTTTGACAAACTGGGAAGGCACAGGAGCCATGGAGCCATTTAGTAGAAACTGCTGTGTTTGATATGTCTGTGGGGTTATTGCAGTACAGTGAGGTTTTGGGTTTTATTTTCTATCAAAGTGTGTTTTACATGCCTTTAAAGACTCTAAAGCAAACAAATGGAGCAGTGCTTGAGTAGCCTAATGTAGTTGCTGTTATGCCAGTTATTTAGAAATATTCTCATATTTAACAACGCATTCCAGTGTTGAACAAGGAAGCACATTCTAGCACTGTAGCATAGATACATAGTTTCAATATATAAACTATTAATTCAAATGAACCAAGTGCATGTGTTATGGCAAATTAAATTTTACATAAATTATCAAGTGGAAGTAATTATTGGGCCCTATTGAGGGAAAACTTTCTACAGTAGGCTATGATGACAAGTTATGGAAAAGTAGATTTTTGACTATCAGACATCGTATCATTTTCTGGCTTTTGGACCTGCACATCTTCATGCTTGGTGAGTAGAACCTGGGCTGGAGCAAGGGTTTTAGCCCCAGACCCCCCACATTTTAGGAGACCACTGTGAGAGCTAGATTTTTGGCTATTTGGGGGAGGACCTCTGTCTGTAGTTCTGACAAGAAGTTTCATCCTTGGGCAGAAAACACTTTCCCAATCACTGTTTCACTGAATCTGGCACACACTGTACAAAGCTGTATTTTGGGTAAGTCAGCACTTTCCAAGTAAAATCCACCCTGTCAGAAAACTGGCTACTAGCTTTCACCCTGAGCTAGCTGCACAAATCTCCTGAAAGGAAAAAAACCTAGCTGAATAGAATGTTCCAGCTGTGGGAGCTGAAGTCTGGCAGGTGACATAACTGGTCTTTTCCATTCCTTCCCACAGATCCATCTGACCAAGTGCTGTGTCTTTCCTGTGCTTTCCTAGCCAGCAGCCTGATCTCTGCTTCACAGGGGGGGATTGAGAATAAAGACCCATGACAAGACCAATGCTTGCTTAAAGGCAGGACACACGAGGGTGTGCTGAGAGTGGTGAAAAGGAGGATAATCCTGCACAAAACAAATTAGGCAAGAACTTAATACGAGATCATGCTGTTGTTAAAGCAAAGATTTCTGTAGAGTACTAAGTATTACAAGAGAGATCAGGATCTTACCAATCTGTAGCATAAAGCCCCTGTTGTTCTCCAATATAGATGTTTCACTTTTGTTTCATTTTGTTGGTGTTTTTTAGTAACTAAAATAAAATAAAATACAAAAGCTGTGTATTTTTATGTATAGCTCAATACAAATGTTACAAAAGTCAATGCAAAAAATCATTAGAAGGACAATTGCATGTGAACAACTGAAACTTTTAAATAGAGTTTAAAGTTAGGAAATGCCTTTAGGAAAGGCATTTATGGAAGAAAGAGGGGAGGAAATACTTAAACTTATGAATAGTTAAGCAGTGCTATCAGAGGGAGTAACTGCTTTTGAACACCAAGAAATATCAGAAACATGACAGAGCTGAGCAACCTGCTTCATATATGTGAAAATCAGGCAAAACGAGAATATATATAAAATCTGGGAGCAACAGGTCTTGCTATTTTTGGTTGGTTGGTTGGTTGGTTGGTTGGCTGGCTGGTTGGGGGTGGGGGGTTTGTTTGTTTGCTTTTCTCTGCAGATGATGACAAAGAAAGATGATGACAGTACTTTCAGTAGGAGATGGTTTGTTCTGTCCCAAAGGGTTAACTACAGTTCAGCTGTGGGGGTGGAAAGTATCTCACAGCAGTGGGACTGAAGAAGACAGGGAAAAGGCCTGAGTAGCAGGAAAGTGGTGTTGTGCAATTTTCCTTCTTTCTTCTCTCCCCTCCCTTCAAAAGGAGGATTAAACATCCACCACAAAAAAAAAAAAAGATCCTGTAATCTGAACAATCATTTTTTAAATTTGAAGACTCTTCATATACAACCTAAAGATTGGGTTGAATTAGGCTACAGTCCACAAGCTACTCTACCTCATTCTGAGTGGTATGAAAGATGAGGATCAGTAGTCAATATTACCTTATAATAAATTATTCTGATCAAGATCAGCCTGATAACAATGTATATATATTCGTTTTTTCTATAGTCCATCTTGAAGACCACTTGCCTAATCAGTTAAGATGAGAAATGCAGTGTATCTATGTTATTCTACTGCCTTCATTCATAAATATATTTCCTTGATCAGGGTGGAAAGTTCAACTGACAACACATTTCCAACAGCAATGACATATTCTCCTCATGTCATAAGGCCTCTTTACTTTCATCAGAGAAGAACACTAAATACTGTATTTTTAGCTATGAGTGAGAGAAATATTTATGTTGTAGATAAGTGTGAATTTTCGTGGAATCTCGCTGCAAGAATATTTCATCAGAATGACCCTGCTGTGCACATTCAGGGAACATATAATGGGATACCACACAAATGAGTGGAAAAAAAGTAATCACAGCACTTTGAAAGGGAAATAATACCATTTTATTACCCATTTGGGCAGCATGAAGCAACACAATTTCTAGCCTCTTTAGTGTTGCTAACAAATTTCACTTAGTTTAATAAAAATATAATTATTTTACTTAAACTCAACTCTAAGTTGTTATTAGAACTGGGCAGAAAAAGGAAATTCCATTTCATGTAGTACTTTGCCATTTCAAATTTGATTACTCTGATTTGGCAATGATAACAAGTAAATGTGAGCTTTCTCCAAGAGCGGAATGGAAGGTTGGCCAAAAATGCTGAAGGTTGGCCAAAACTGTTGGACCCACCTGGCTGAATGTTGAGGAGCCAAAGCAGAAGGCAGTAGAAAAGATTAAGTTCTTCTCCTGTAACCATCTTTGTTTTTCCGACACAAGCTTAGCCTTTAGTGTATGTATAAGCACCACTGACTTTACTGGGATTAAGCCCATGTTTAAGTAGAATACAAGAGAGTTCATCAACCCTCTCCTGTGAGTTAGGCAGCTGATGGCTGGCAGCCAACACAGCTGTACTGGTGGTGTTCCCCAAGTATGCACAAGGACGTGCTAGGCCTGCCAACCATAGAAACCACAGGTTCCTCCTGCTTGAAAAGGGTCAGCTGGAGTTTGGAAACTCCACCTCACCATTGCACACTCCTACAAAGCAGGACTGATGCACTGGTGCTGTGCAGCAAACAGGGGAGCTACTTCTCAATGTGGAAGCTTGCACATAACCTGGTTATAGATGACGAAGATTGCTTAGGAGGGAGATGAGAGTTTGTGATGTCCCATCACTGTATTTCTTGGCATTTTAAGACCTATCAATTGCATGGTTATGTTAGAAAGAGGAAAGAAGAGATTAGGATGACCTTTTCCCATCTCTCATCAACACTGAGCAATGTACCCCTTGAATCTGCTTACTCGGAGCTGACTGGAGGCCTGGGAACTAAAGCCTTCACTGGAAGCTCAACAGCCACTGCCTCACGGCCATCTTGGCTGAGTGAAACTTATTTTTATTAGCAACTAATCTATTGCATAATCTAACATAGCCAGCAGGAGGATCTTTCAAAAACAAAGAAAGAAATTTAAAAAGGTAACAAAATATGCTTTTTAGATAAATTATGAACAGAAAGAGATTTGAATCATCTTTAGGCTGAGGCATAATACCCCTAGTCCTGCAAAGTGGCTACTTCTTCATCTAAGTTTATTAAGGTGATCAAGAAGCAAATGTGGTTTTGCTTACATATGAAAATCAAAGCCACAATATACTTCAGGTCATGAAAATTCTGTGTTTACAACTATAATGGTCAGGAATTTACTTTGATTTCATGTTAGAATGTGATATAATTTAAAAACTGTCAAAAGCATGTGAGAATGTAATTCCCATAAGAGAATGGGGGAAAAAGGCTATATACTAAATAAAAATTAAATGCGCATAAATTCTTGTCAATCTTTGTGAATTACAAAGTATTAGGAGCCTCTCAAATGTTGGAAAAATATTTCCTATCTTTAACTTCCTTAAATATAAACACACAAGGTATTTAGCAGACCAATTAAAAGTACAGTTTGGATTAACTATATCTATTCACAGATTTCTGCTGACAAATGTTGTTGTTCAAAACTATAGAAAAACAAAACAGAGGATTTTAACAAGACACTATACTGTATTTTCTATTTCTTGTACCCCATTTTTGTATTACTATTATTTGCATTTGAAAAAATGTTTCTCAAAATTTTCTCAAAATCCTGAATTTTTTTTTTTTTTATTTCAGAGTGCAAACTAAGGAATCTGATTTACATGGCAAATTTTATGTTTGCTGCTGGAATTATTTTAGATGAAAGTCAGGAGTTGGTGTTGAATTATATTATTGATGAAAAGTGCAAGAGAAACTGTGAACTTTTGCTTGATAAAACATGCCCACATTGAATGGTATTGAGAGTGTTGATCAAAACCAGAGGACATCTGGACAATGGAATAAGAGAAAAGTAGTGTGACTTACCCCTTCTCCTGACTATGGCTCATTCCCCCAGCTGAGCTGTCTTCTGGCCTTGCACTGCAGCCTGGAGGACTGGTGAGGTGGTGGACTATCCTGCATTCCAGGAGATGTAGTCTCAGATACAGAGAAGGTGAAATCACACAGCCTCCCTGGCATAAATATATACATAAATAGTATTACATAGCTTTTTTTTTCTCCTTTTAGAAATGTTCTCTTGTAAATTGGGTGATTGGGTCAATACAAAGCTCTGACCAGTTCAGTGTTGTCACTGCTTTCTTGGGCATATGCCTCATGCAAACTTAGAGCGTATTAAGTTTTACTCCTAAAGAATTTATATTTAATCAAAGATTCTCATGCAGGCAGTCTGTAAACTCTAAGTGTAGTGGCACCTTACATGCATGGCTTCTGATCTAATCTGTTTCCCAAAAAAAACTACAGTTTTTTAATTGCCAGAGTTGTGAAAGCCCAGTTTCCAATCACTGTACTCTTACAGCTGACTAAATGTTCCAATAAGTTACATGAAAAAAAAGCTCATACTTTATTACTCACTGGGGAATTCATATTGACTATCATCAGTCACAATATAATGATCTTTTTTTCCTACATCTGGCAACATATTCTGGTATCTTTTAAAATCTTTATCTTAATATAAGATTAGGTTAGAACTGGTTTGAACACCCTAGGGAAAGAAATGAAGAAGACTGAATGAACCTGGGAACAATGCCTCCCTTAGGAAATCAGCCAAGGATAGGCAAATTTTATATTTCCATTAGCATGATGGAATTTTGTGGTGGAGTAATTTGAATCCCATATTCTCATTTTCTTCTTCACCTTGTAAAATATTCAGTTGTCATGCCATTTTACCAGAGCTTTTTGAAAGGAAAAACCAGAGATACACAACTTGAAAATACGAAGCCTGCCTTTGTCAAAAGGGCCAGTGGTTTGTAGTGCGGGGAACTCCTGTGTAGCTGAGGTCAAAAGTGAATTAAAGCCAGGAAGTGTAGCTTTATTTAGTACTGAGACATCAGGTGTGAATACTTGTCTGGCTGAAAGAAGCCTCATTTGTGGCTAGGTTTGCTGACCATAAATCTGAAGTAAGGCAAGGCAGAAGGCTGAGCTGGCATCCCAAAATACTTATGCTTGTAAAAGCCCCAAATATTCTGTGTGCCCTGAAATGTTGACACCTGTCTGACTGAAACCAGTCACCCTCTCTGACTGCTTTTGACATGGACAACTGCACACGGAATAGGAAGCCAAAGCTCTGAGGGGCAGTTTATTCTGCTGTCTGCAGTTGTATGTGCTTCAAAGCTTCAATTAGCGCTTTTTCTCCGTGATGGTGATTTCATTAAAACCAAAATGTTTTGTAAAACTTATTGGAATTCTCTGAAAATTTTATGATTGAGCTTCTTGGGTTCAGGGGAGAGAGAGAAAAGCATCTACCTGAAAGAAGGGAAGCTTAAAGTTAACTTCTTCACTGACTGGTTCCTTGCTGAGCATCAAGTTTGGCTCTTTTTTGGCCTAAGGCAAGTAACCAATCTGTAGGTTATAGATAATATTCCAGCTTGTCTCCTGGGTTAGATTTCTTTCCTTCCTCCTAATTTAAAAGAAGGTAGTGGTTTTGTTCCTGTTAGAACAAGCTTTGAAACCTCAGTGTGTTTCATGAGATGGAATTACTCTTTTTCAGCCAGCCCTTTGGTTTTTACTATGCTCAGGGGTAGTTATTGAGGTATTGTTTAATAGGTTTCTGGTAAACCCTCAGGAAAGTTTAGCAAGGAGGAGATAAAAGTAGCAGCAGAGACAGCAATGCTTTCCTTGTTTTAATGTCTTGTTCAGAGCTAAAAGATTGAGACTGCAGTTATGATGTTTATTCTGGTCATAGAAAATAGAGAAAAATATATACTTAAGCAGACCAGGAAAACAAAAGATATATATTTATTTAATAATGTAAATAAAGGGATATAATAATATAATATTTTGAGGTTTTTCTGTGCCAATGCATGGTCAGCAGGGCTGGCTGAAAAAAATTTGGTACTAATTTACAGGCCAAATAAATTGAAGAGGCCTAGAATAAAGGTGAAGGGTTCACTGAAGACCTGTCTGAACCAAGAGTTCAACTTGCCAAACCCCAGTGACTTGAAGATCACCACTGTGCTTAAGGAGAGGCCCAAGGGAGTTGATATCTGTCTACAAAGTAGTTCTGCAAATACCACAGATCTGTCCTGTGGTCAGTGACTGAGCTTGTCACACCATATACAGGCAACAGCTCACCACAAATAAGCATCCAAAATGCAACATCCCTTTAAAATGACTGCATGGAACAATGTTTTACTCTGTTGCTCATTCCACTGAGTAGCAGATCTTTATGGTTTGTGATAGGGATGCTGCTGCCTGTCCTGTTTCCATCAACAGTCATTAATCCAAGGGTGCATACTACCAGCCAAGACCGGGGTTACACACAGTCTATTTGTCCATATTAGCTGGAAAAAAATAGGCCTCATTGGCAGAAGAATTATTTAGGAAGAATTTAAAATCTTTTAAATGATGTTTGATCTAGTTGTCTTCATTTTATGTGAACAAACATTGGGCATAAATGGAAAGGAACACTAAGTAGGACTATAGGCATAAAATAGATGCTGTTGGGAGCTTCTTCCTTAAAAACAGCATTATCAGTTAGATACTGTGCAGTATTTCCAGCCTACAACAGATGTGTCACAGCCATGCTGCTGCTGCTTGTTTTACCAGCATCTTTTCTGAAACTATCAAAATTCTCTCTCTCCCCCACTCCAACCCTTGAAGTCATGAACTGGTCCTGTTTTACTTAAAATATTTTGCATTATCTTCACTAAATGAGACAGAAGCTTCAAGTAGCAGTAGCACCATTCAGTCATTGGGCAGTTAAGATGAATAGGATGGCAACATTTTCATTTTAAAAATTAATACATTCTCTTTTTGCTTGGTGACCCTTTTAAAAAATCTTTACTAGCTATATTAAATACATTTTCTTTAACTAGATTTTTCCCAGTTGAGTGACATAGGCTGCTAGAAAAGCATTTGCTTTATCTGATTGAATTTTTAAATGTTAAAAAGTTAAGTTATACGTTTATATATAGACAAAACTGTGAATCTCAGCATGCATTGTTTATGTTTCATTGCACACTGGATTCTTTTAGCTACACAGTCTACACACACTGAAATATAATTCCTTCAAAAATTTGTGCATCATCCTAAATAATTATAGAGAAAAGCCGTTTATGCCTTTGGTATTTTTCCCGGAAATGGGAAAAGTAGAAAATATAAATTCAACCTCAAAGAATTTCATTTCTACTATTGTCTCTTTAGAGAGATATTTTTGGAAAATTGAGGTCTGAGCAGTATTTTAGCACAAGATTTCTTTCTGTGGATGAAAAGCATTGTTAAAGTGCAATGATTATTAATTACACGATAACCAGGATTTTTAATGTTTCTTGGAGATTTATATGTGTGTGTATATATATCTTTAGGTGGAAGAGAATTTTTCATCCCTAAATTTTGGTCTATCTTGTTTGAAAATACCTAAATATCTGCAATCTGGAGTGTATATCTATTGTCTAAATCGTTCACCTACACTCCCACCATAGGTGAAAAAAAGGCAGAATCTCCTGAAGGCAGCTTATTCCACCTCAGAGACATCTGCTTTAGGATGGGATGAATTACTCTTTGGAAACATTTCTCCACTGATCAAGGAAGGAGTCTGTGTGATGGTCTTAAAATCAGCCCTCCAACTTTTCAATATCTAAAATGAGGAGACCTGAGTCTTATTCACAGACAATGTGCTACAATACGCCTGCGATAGGCTTTGTACTGCCAAACACCAAATTTTGGCCACCCACATCTGACAAAATCCCTGGAAGCTCCCAGTCTGAGGTGCCATTCCTTCATTCTGCAGTGATCACTTAGAACAGGTTGGAGGAGTTACCTAATTCCATAAACCCACACAGGCGACATTTTCTGGAAACAATCTTCCTGGAAAGGTTGTGAAATCTCCATAGAATCATAGAATTGCAGAAGAGTTTGTGTTAGAAGAGGCCTTAAAGATCATCAAGTTCCAATCCCCTACCCGATAAGGGCAGGGACACCTGCTGCTAGCCTGCGTTTCTCAAAGTCCCATCCAACCTAGCCTTGCATTCCTGGGATTTTTCAAGACAAAAGCAACAGTAGTGCTGAACTAGACAGTCATTCCCTGCAGAGAACTTCCAACCTATATTTCTGCATTGAGTTGGGTTCTTATTTTTCCCACTGGTGACAAAACAAGTCCAGATATTGAGCTTTGACACAGGCATTGATGATTAGGTCAGATGAATGCCAACTCTGGTCTGGGCCTGCTTTTCTAAAAAGGGGAGGGGTTGAAATTTGCCTTTTTACTTTTCATTATAATTTAAACCTCTCACCACATCCTTTCTTTAATTTAATTTGTTTCCCAATAAATTAAAGTTCTCATTGGAAACAGGAACATTTCAGACAAATTGTTTTTCCAACCAACACTTTTTTTAGTAAGTAAAACACTGAATGTGATCTTGCTGTATAGGAGTTAGGGTTTGGGATTTGCTCTTGGGTAATGAAAGCATCCAGAAGAGGAGATGGGACTGATAACTTTTAAGGAATAGTAGGCAGTAAAACCCTAGTCTGCAGTAGAGGAGAGCATCAATGACAGTGAAGACACTGGTGCAGATCACAGCAGTAGTGTTGTTACTATTATTGGAGCATTGCACACTAGCTACATAAGAGACCCATCAGTGTCTGATCTTTGAAGATATCATCATTCTAACATTTCAAGAGCATGTAATTATTTGTGGGAGATGTTGTTGTGCTGGTTTTTTGATTTCTGAGTTTAGACAACTTCTGTACCCCTAACTCCTTTCCTCCACTGAAGTTCAGCACAAATCTTATTTTAGAAACATTGCTGTCAGCCATGGTATTACCTGAACCCTTTCCATGTAATTTAGAGGGCAACAGTGAAATCTACGACAGACCTCATGGATGTTCTGTCTCTTCTCCTTTTCTGTTCCATTAAACTCTCTTTGCTATGAAATGTTCTTTAGGAAAAGAATGAAAGAAGTTCTGGTAATGATAAAATGTACTCTATCAAATAAATGGGACTGGCAAAATTTCTAAAGTGTGGTTAGACTCTAGATTAATTTAATCTCCTCTGAAACTTTATTCCATATTTTCTTTCTGCAAACACACATGAAGAACTAGATTTTCATCTGTTTTAAGTCAATGTAACATCACTGACATCAGCTCTGTGTTTCCCAGGATAATCTGGGTGTTACAGCACCCTGGCATGAAGAAACCTAGACAGTGTGATAGTTTCCAGCCCTGAGCTGGTTCACACAGGACCACCTTGAGCCTTCCTGCACTGGACTGGCCTACCAATCAGCATTTCTTCGTGTGCTGAACCATGTGAACAAGAGAGACTTGTGAGTGTTGAATCAGCCCAAGTTGTTGCTGTGCCCAAGTTACCAGAACTTTCCAGGCATGGATGTGCTAAAAACGGTGGAGGCATTGAAGAAGCAACCCAGCAGAGTCCAGTAAGGCTGGCATAAGTTGGAAGTGTGAGTAGAACAAGCTTGTTTTCCAGAAGTGGGAAGTCTTTTCAAGGGTTGGATCAGTGAGAGAGGCTCAACACTTAGCTGTGGTCCTTGGCTGCCAAAACCCTGCCAAGTGGTAGATTGCTTCAGTGAAAAAAATTCAAAAGTGTCTTTTCACAAGGGCACTGTGTATTTCAAAGCCTATCTACCCCTCTAGACTGTCCATGCAATCTATTCATATATAGTGGAGAGCGATCTGTTGGTCTGTAAGAGTCAGAGATCCAGTCCAAAGGATTTGGCTAAAGTTATGTTCGCCTTCTTCTCTAATATTTGAGTTGGTGTCATCTTTCCTTCATAAATAGAAGCTAGATGTTTAACATCCTTGAGAAAATACTTTTCAGTTTCTTACTGTGAGATTTTCAGAAGAGAACACATTTAAAGAATCGGCTGCCAAAACATCGGTGTCTTGTGCTCATTTGGCTCCTCAAGGATATCCTGTTTAGCCTGAAGGTGAGTAAGAATCTTCTACAGGTGCTGACATCCTCAAGTGACTGTTTTACAGCAACCTAGACAGCACTATGCCTTTTTTTAGTCAAGTGAAGCTGCTCACTGAATCTGTGTTTGACTTGCTGGGTTATAGCTTCTGCAAGCAGTGGTCAAAGAAGGCAATCCACCAGAGAGTCCAGTAACTCTTGCACAGCACTGGCAGCCATGTCATATTAGCTGTGTTTGGAAAGGCCAAGGTATTTAGGAAGAACCACAAATAGACCATGAATAGTGAACAACATAGGCAAACTCAAGAATGTGACCATGAATGCTGAATACTGCCTCTTAAATTTCAGTGTAGGGAAAAAACCCCCACATTATTTATGAAAACAACAAGTAGCGTCAAAAGTAAAGGTCTCTGACCTTTGTTTTCCTTTCTTCTTCTTGACTTTTTCTGGAAAGCACACTAATCAATCCTACTATACAGTCCTTCAACTTCCTGGAGGTATCCCTCTCATAGTGCTTCATAAACATATCCACTGTCCATCAAAACCCTGCAGCTCACTGTTCCTGAAGTGGGACCCAGAGTCTCTGGAAAGAAAATACTAAGAGGCTAAAACGGATCCTGTGGATCCAAAAGAAGGATAGCTAACACTCAGCAAACACAAAAATTGCATGGCTTTAATTTGAGAAAAAAAAAATCATATTTGCTTCCAATTTTATACTACTTTTGACATGCTAGCAAGTACTTGAATAAATGTAGCCTCTTACATTTAAAAATTGCAACCCAAAGGGAGGCAGCAATAATTTAGCACACAAAAACCATAGGGCTATTTCTCATTGAGTTGCCGGAGAAGCCTTCCCATATCCTCAGAAGAAATGAAAACAGATGAAGTCCTGCATAGTCCATTCTCTAATAGGAAGTAAATCATATTTCTCACATCTGTTATCTGCATGGCTGATCTGCTCTGCTCCTATCAGAGGGATGGTCAGGATCAATGATTTGAGGTTTTGTGTATTTAGGAGTTATACTTCTCACCTTGTTATATTCTTTGTTAATTTTACAGCACTTTGATGCTATGAAGGAGCTCCTACTATTCTGTCAATAGTACAATGTCACTCTACCAGTGTAAGATAATACATCCCCATCTTGTGTGCTTCAGGCATTTGAGTAGATTAATTTTGTTCTAGTAAAATGTAGTGATGCATCTTTCCTTCCTTCTTTTATGTGGATAGTCAGGCCAATGCTAATATCAAAAGTAACTTCATGTTGTGATAATATATTACATTTAAAAACCTCAGATAATGTAAAGATCTGAATGTAAAATGTCATAATACTTCTGGGAAAGTACTTTTTTCTCCTTTTAAGAACTATACAAATGTTGGATGATGGAAGCAACTTAAAATTTTGATCTACTTGCCAGCTTGCCAATATGCAGCAAGAGAGAGTGTACAAACAGGTTGACAGGCATTCATACTTGGAAGCCATGGAGAAAAAACACTCAGGAATAAAATTGAAGGACTACAGATCACCTGAAGTTTTCCAAATTATTTTAAACTCTAGAAAATGCAGCCTGAAACACTTCTGAAATATAAAAGTCTTTCTCAAATTCAAAGAGCTAGCCATTTATGGTGAAAGCTTTGGATGTATTAAGTATATTTAGTCTCACATGTTTTAGAAATGGAAATTGCCAGAATAAGTCTTATGTTCTTGTGAATCTCATACACTAATAAAATCTCATCTTTTTTGCTCCTACTTTTCTGAAAGGTTTATAGGACAGAATAATATTTAATCATAGTAAGGTACCAATTACAGAAAACCTTCACAGGCTTTTATAATGAAGTAGTAAATAGTGAAATCTGTTCATTTATAGAAATTCAGAAAAGAATGAGCTTACATAAAATATGTGCAGAAAAACTGGGAGATAACTAAAGACTGGATACAACCATACTTTTTGCTTGTATTTTACACGGATGAAGACCAAGAGAATTACCAGCAGAGCAAGTTCACAATGATGAACATCAGCTATCATTTAAATAAATGCTGAAATATTTATGATGCACATCTAAGAGAAGAATATAGAGGGGAAAAAATTCAAAGGTGGCATCGCCCTGATGATTTTACAGTCACCTGAGAAATTGCAAATGATAACATGGATCAAACACACAAGAGTTTAAAGAGTAAAAATCTGCCACTTTCTGCTCTGTATAAAAGCTTGCTAAATATTTCAGGGTGAACTGTCAGAAAGAGACAAAATTTGCCATGGAATATCTCAGGAACCAAAGATTGGAAAGCATGTTTCTGGTGGATAACTTGAAAAAATCAATCTCTGAGAATGGCAGAAGCATCTATTCCTACTCAAATATGTGTCACAAAAATGCATGCCATTAAAGGATACACATAGAGGCAGCAATTTGGACAGTTGGTAAGAAAATTACACCTTGTATGTGAAAGCTACACAGGTAAAAAAGAAAGTGGGAGCAACTGCCACTGCATGATGAGTTTCATTTAATTTATTAGGTTAATACACACAACTAATTTCTGCTTTTATTGGGAAGAAAAAGTGTGTACCCATGTCAAGGTAAAGAATTATATGGACTTTTGGTTTTGAATCAGAACATCATGTAAGGGTTAAAATGCTTTTTTCTTCCAAGTGATTAAAAAAAACCCTCAGAATCTTAATTTGAGTTTTAACTTTTGGATGTCAAATGCATTTTTAATTAGGATATTCTTTCTACTATGATTAGTATTCTTAGCAGATGCTTTTGCTCAAAAATCAAGACCATTGGAAACCAATATGTTTCTTAAACTAGTTATGTTTTTTCTCAGTTCTCTCAGAGAATTTTGATCTAATTGGCATGTGTAATAAAGGGATTTCCTGCTCTAAATATAATGATTTCCTCAACTGTTGTGACTACGTGTAACATATGTCTCCAAACCGAGTATCCTCAATTACCAGTGCTCCAGAGTTTAACTTGTGGACTCAAAGATCTTATACAGTTTCAACAGTTTCAAAATTTAATTCTAAAGTTCTGAGTTCAGTGGGATTTCAGGGCATTTATGACCTTTCATGACATGCTCAATATGTTGCAGGATCAGGCCCTTAAGTAATGCCACAAGGAAGTATTCAGAATATGAATTTCTGGATTTTGTCATTTGGGATGTCATAGAATTGGCTCAACAACCACTAAAACATTCAGAACATCTGGAAGACATCACATTTCATACTGATGGTACCTACTAGATTTAAGCAGAAAAGCCCCAGTGTAAGTTTTTTTTTAATGCTAGCCCTTTTTGAAAGAAGTTGATACACACATAGCTAAGTTCTTAAAAATGTAGAAAATCTCACCAGATCTGAATAAAGGTTTAACAGGAGGATTTAGAACAGACTATCATGACAGTCTTGGGCATGTCATAAATTGGCCAGATTTGATATAGCAGAACAGATAGAAGGCAAAAGAACCAAGATTTGCAGAAGAACTGGAGTTTTAACAAGAAGTATGAAGTGGAATATGAAATATTACATCCATATGCTAGAAAAACCACATGTCGAACAGAAGGAATGGTAGGCTATCAAAGCAGTGACTTAAAATTTGTTGAGTTTGGCAAAGCAAGTCATAATCAGTACAATAAACAGAACACTCAAATACTTAAATAACCTTGAAGAAATGTTGTAACTGCAAACAATAGTTCCCTCTTGATTAAAAAAAAAAAAAAGCAGCACCAATTCTGTTAAGCAGTATTATATTTTAGGTTTTTCAAAATTTGAGGGTATGCAGCATTACTACATTTTGTTTTTATAGTAAGTACAACTCTCTTGTGAAAACATTAACACTTATTAAATATTGCATGAAAAATATCTACACCTTCATGTGCAGTAAGGAAAAACAAGTACAGTATATACAGCAGCAAACTGCAGGTGACTGGAAGGATCATAGGTTCTACCTTACAGTATTTTTTCATGAAAAGTCTCACACGTTATTTATGGATTTGCCTCACTCAGTGCAACACTGGAAGCTTTATCCATTCTTTTAGAACTCCTGAGGACACCACAGTATCTCCAAAACTCTGTTTTCTTTCAGCTATTACAGTATGCCACACTAACCAAGATGCTACCTGCAGCGAGCAGTTTAAATTGATCCTCTTCTTTTTGCTGTAATGTAAACTAAAGCTAACATAGTTCATAGATTTCAGCAGATGTTACAAAACAACACAAATTACTTTAAAAGTCTCTACAATGGGTGATCATTTACACTAACTGCATATGACTCTAAGAATTTTTACTAGTACTTACAAGCAGGTATTACCTGAGCCATAGGATGGTAGCCCTGCAAATTACAGTGTACAGGATGTACCTTTCATCTCTGAAGCTAACAACTCATTAAGAATATTTCTTGTTTCCTTTCGAGGAGTCTAATGCTCAGGTTTACAGCAATTTATGTTTGCTGAATTTTATGTTTTTTTCACCTACCTTTCTATATGCTAAAATAAAAAATCACACAAATCAGCCACAGACCTGTAAACACAAAATGTCCAAAACCAGTTTTTCAGTAATGATTCCAAGTAAACTACAGTGATAGCCTGAAATAAAAAAAGGGAAATGTTGAATGCACTGTAAGATTTCTTCCACTTTTACAGAGAAAAAAAGCATTGGATCTTGACTCCAAAGATCCAAAATACCTCTGTTCTACCTTGTCAGACAACAGGGTGTACCAAACAAGAAAGTGCTGATTGTGATCCAGCCATTGTTTCCAGATAGAATATACACAAACACAATTATGAATTTTTTTATTTGGAATGCCGAGAATACATGGATTTCCTTGTTCACATTGAAGAGGTATGTCCCTCAGGGAAAGGGCACATGATCTTGCTGTAGGATCCTCACAAGAATCCTGATTCATGTCTGAACATTAGGGTTCATGGTAGACTGAAGGCGAAGTGCCTGAAACACATTTGATGGGATTTATAAGAAACTTGGGCATTAAAACAATATAATTTCTGTTTATCAGACACTGTTTCAAGGCATTTTATTCTGAAGTAGTCCCATCACACACAGCAACCTTCTGCAGCATGGGAGAACTCCTATGCACTTGTGTGCTTGTTCTTATGGGCAGGTTATCAGCGAGTGAAGCAGCAGAGTTATCCCTGTGTTTACACCATATTTGAAAGAAGAAGGGGCAGGATTCTCAAGACAAGAGAATTTAAGTGCAAGGGCAGGGCTCCATAGAAGTGTTCATCACTCAGTTGTGATGTGCAGGACCAGCTGTACTTACAGGGAGAGTGGGTACGTCAGAGGTTGCTTGCAGCTCCCTCTGCTTGAACTGAACAGTGCATAACTCTAACGCCTTTTGCGATGGCTGCCCTGGTCACATAGAATTAAAGGGTGCAATTAAAGGGTAACATTATTCAGCAATTTCCTTCTACAGTAGTCATGCAACCCTTTCAGCAAATCTAGGTATTTTACTCTTCTGTTTTCCCATGGAATTACAGAAGGAAACTGCAGTGGCATCCTGTGCTAGGCTTTCATCTCTATTTCCAACTCCCATGGGTGCATCAGCACAAGCTCTGCCCTGCCCATTACTCAGAGGGCATCCCTCCTGAGCAAAAGGCTGAGAAAGAGGACATGGCTCCATTTAAATAAAGAAATTAGGAAGAAAGTCAAGAGGTAGAAGAAAGAGTTTAATCTCTAAGGCTAGCGCATTTCAAATGAGATTAAAGTTTCAGTTTGGTAACTGGAGCACAGATTTTTCTTTTTAAATTAAAATTGACAAGTGTGTAATTAATGCATTGTAAATATTAAAAATAATAAGTTTTGCTGTAATCTTACATTCAAGATTTTTTTGATCCCAGTCTGGGGATATTTACAAGTGATGCCTGTTTACTAGGGGTGATTTCCAATGGATGCAAAGCACCCATCAATGTCTGTAAAGCAATTTTCTCACCCTCTTTGGGTATTTTTTTTCCTTTTTACAGCAGTATAATAATCTTGGCTTACTTCAGCTATCATTAACGATAGTACCATTGCTAGCAGAGGGCAATTAAGAATTCCTTAAGGGAAAAAAGGAACTTCTTCAATCCTATTGCTTACTATAATTTACATTACCAGAAAGTTTAAGCCTGCAAATCTAGTTTAAAACATATCAAATTGGTTTACCGGGGGTTGTACATCCCAAAAGCTAGATCATTTATTTTATCCATTCTGCCCTGAAAATCTCCTGTGTTTCTTGATCCCCTGACCACAGGCCAAATCACGGCAGTGAAGGCAGAAGCTCATTTCTGCCTCCTGCTTCATTGTGGAATGGCCCATTTTTGGGACCCAAAGGAGCCAATGGCGCTGATGGCATAACAAATAAATTTTATGGTGTCCAGTATCTTCTCCACTGATGTGCTGGGAAATTTTCTCCATCACCTTATCACTTTTTATCAGTTCAGTTCAAGGAACACTGACTCAAAAGTCAAAAATCATTCAATCAAAATCAAATGTCTGATTAATTTTTGCTGGGTTGCAAAGACCCACAAAATACATATGGTTATTCATCTGCAAGTCTGAGCCAGGCAACGAAGCCAAAGACTAAAGGAACATTAAGCATGGTGAGCTGCTAAGGAAAGCTCTTCCTCAGTTTATCCATTCTGGGGTCACTTATGCTTTCTATAGGGCTTTAAATGCTAAGTCTGTAGCTGGCCTTCAGCCAGGCCCATTGCTGGCGCCAGAGAGACTCATCATTTTATCAGTCTTGCCTCTGTTTCATGAACATTAAATTGTTTGTGGGATATTCTTAGAACACAGAAATGATAGATCTTTCTGGCATTCAAATCAATTCATTAATTTGATTTATTTGTTTTCCCTAATAGCACAAGATGTTTCAGCTGAGTATTTATTTGGAAGGACTTGTACATACAGAAATGTGAGGAAAAACAAATGTTTTTGTTCCATTCAGATTAGCTGGCTGTAGTGCACATGGAGAATACACAGCCCATGTAGATGCAAAAGAAAAGCCAGTATAAATGTTTACTTTACAGTATTCAATAAGAACTGCTAGAGGCATAACTTGTTCCTGGGGAAAACTGCTTGAGCTCTGTTTTCAGTGTTAGCCACACATCTTTCTGTGTTTCAGGCTGGGTATCTTCCTTTGACAATAATCTCCAAGAACAGGGTACCACTCCAGCACATGCAGAATATAGGCAGAGCAAATGTACTCATGCATGTTCACTCTTAAGAAAGGATAGGATTATTATTTCCACTTTATTTGAGAGAATGAAGGCTTAGCAGGGTGTATGCAGATGGCCCCCATGCCCGACTTACCATATACCTTACCTTACAGTAACATGGATTTTGCATTAAAGAGAACAAAGAGTAACTCAAACTTTCCACTCTCCAGGGCATCACATTTGGATCCTTGTGCAAGTGAGGAGTGGGAGATGAGAGAGGTAACACAGCAAGGCAGGACAATCTAGGCCCTTATAACTCCTGTAGTCCAATCCTTCTAATTAGATGTGGATGCTTCTCTCCATTGGCTCCATAGACAAGCACTGACTCATGGCGTTGATGAGAAGCCAGGTTTACAAATTTGCTGCTGCTCTGAAAGAAGCCACCCCAGGAGCTTTGAAAACTAAATGACGACTCATTAAGGTGGCTGACTGCTGCAGAGGCAGTGCGGAAAATTGCCCAGCATCATGTTGTTGAGCCAGTGACCTGACAGAAAACTGTGCTGTGGTCTCCTAAATCTGGCTGCATAGTTCTCCCAACAAGAACCAGCACAGACCCGAATGACAGGCACTGCACAGCCTGTGGTCATATCCTATCATGAAGTTGACAGTGCCTATCGCTAGTGTAAATGATGGCAATGGGAAAGGAAAGAGGACAATGTATTGCCCTTCTCCATTGCATATCTACACCTGACCCCATGGCAATTGTTCTTTCAGAGCAATATTGAAGTGCAGTAATGGAGGGTTATATGAAGGTTGAGAAATGCTCTGGATCTCATTGATATGGAAAATTCTTCTGATTTAAACAGACTGTTATCATGAAAGCGAAAATGTCAGTTTTATTTTTAAAAATCAACCTCAAAATATCATGCACATAGATAGGAAAATATTTACCCATATGGCTTGCTCCTGGAAAATACATCATTATCATCATATTATCATCATCATGCATTAATGATTATTGCTTAGAGAAAATAATTTCCACTTTCCTATTTTAATAAATTTGAAAAGTTAATCTGGACTTCAAAGTATTTAAGTATTTCAACACTTTCAGAATGAAATATGCCTGTGTTTTCATACCTACTTTTATTTTTCTTTAGATATTATATTCCAAAACACTTTTTAATAATTTAATGGTTCTGTGTTTAATGGTTTTTTTTTGTGTGTTGAGGATAGAAATTCCATTTATGAATAGCTCTAGTTGTTGAGGAAAGATGGAAAAAAAAGATCATGTCAGGCTCAAAAACCAGAAGACCAATAAAAAGAAACAAAAAATGTAGTATTTCTTAATATTTGGATTTTATACCAATGCCATGAATGTTGGTGGTCTGACACTGTGGTTTGGCAGTCCTACATTCATTCAAATGCTAAATATTTTTCGGCTCAGTTGTGCTCTCAGACATTTGTGCATATGAACAATTTGCTTACGGACAAGGCATCTGTGCAGAGACGAGCCCATTTGTTCTTAGCCGTAGTTATTCACATCTGATTATTTATTATTCAGTCACATATGAATAGCAACACATTCTGGAAATGGTATTGTTCCAGAAATGCTATACAAACAGGACTTCACCAGTTCCCAAACTGAACATCAAATATTTGTTGTGATAAAAACTATAACTCAGGTCTTGAAGACTATCACAGTGATAAGGCATGATAGTTACAGAAATGGAGAACTGAGGCACAGAGCAGTGAAGTGACTTCTGAAGCACTGAAATAGATCAGTGAGAGAGTTCTTTATGCATTCAGTCAGACATCTCAACCTTGGCTTCTCAGAATACTCTGTTCTTCTGGTAGTGTTAAAGCACTGAAATGATTCAATGGACATTTTCTTGGACAAATTGTTCTGTGTGTACTTGTCCAAAGTGGGTAACTATTGACTTATACTGCTGGACTCACATGGAATAGATTAATTTTTAAGCTGCCGTTTTTCACAACCAAAATGTTCTTTGAGTAATAGAGGAGTAGATATAACTGTTAATACAGCAAATATCATTAGGAGAATATTTTAATTTAGCCAAGACTTTCTTGCAATACATCCAGAACTCTTTTTATTCTGCCCTATATACTGTAATTCATTATTATTTTCCTATTTTGATTCCTATATTTTTCTTCTTCTTGCATGTTGTCCTGGTTGACACCAGAAGATTTGTGCTATGCCAAGATTTCATTTAATTCAAAATTTGAGATTATCTCTCAATGGACCAATGACAATCAAAATAGTTACTATTTATAATCTAGAATTATGCATATGTGGGATTCAGGGTAAAAAAGATATGTCCCATCACTGATTTTGAATATTATCTATCTATCTGTCTATCTATCTAGCTATCTAGATATAGATATATCGATATATAGAGATATATATATTGTTAGTTTCTAAGACAGCACAGTCAAGACAACTCTTATTAAATAATGTGGAAGGAACTACTATTGTAACAGGTTTTCTTACATATTTATTTCAAAAATTCTTATGTAAATTTCTAGGCAAGTGTTGGAATAAAGCAATGTGAAATTAAGACTAATTTTTGCTGATCTTTAACTAAATAGAAAGTGAAATTGTCTCTTCGCATCAGGCTGGCAACACCAATGCACTTTTGATGAGACAACAGCTGAAAGAGGTTTCAGAAGGGTTCTGCATGCTGTCACTTACACATTAGGGATAATCTTTTCAGACTATTGGCAAAGCGAGTTGGCCACAATCAGGTTGAGGTTTAAAATTTACATAATTCATTATGCAGTTGTCTTCTGGTTTGGATTTGGTTTTGAAGAGCAAGTAGGCACCATTTAAAAAAATATTCATATCTTTTGGGCTGCCAGGGGACACTTACGATCAAAATTTGTCTTTCCAAGTGATACGATTCATAAGAAATCTGGTGATGGTATACAATTTTCACATTAGTAACAGTCAGTTTGTTTCCATCAGAATTTTAGGTTTTTTTTCTGCCTGCTGGTATGTTACAGCATTCACACCTGCCAGAAAATGTCAGAATGTTTATTCCAAGAATAAAAATGTGGGCAGACATCCGCCTCCCAAAATAAATAGCACAGCAGATATATTCTGTAGCGCCTCCAATACTCACAGGTCGGAGTTAGTCATTCTTCCTGTGAGAGGGTGGCCATCAATCACTGTCAAAGGAAGCCTTCAGTCTGGAGTCAAGAGCAGGGGTACTTAGATCAATGGATGAGGAGCACAAGGAGCCTGTAGGGAGAGAATATGCCTTTTCATATTTGTGAGACAGCACTGTAAAGTCTTAAAAGCATCTGGGCTTGAAGAAGGAAAAATTGCAGTATGGAGAGTCGGCTCATTTGCCAAGCAAATCATCTTTCAGTCACAACCTTCTCCTCCCAAAAGACCAAAGTATGAATAATTTTATAATAAAATGGAAATGCCAACGGAACATATTCAGCAATCATCTGCATTGATTCACTGGGAAAAAAAGAAATCTTTGTTCTATTGTGAAGTAGTACCATGATTTTAAAATGGTAAATGCATAAGAAACACCAAAATTGATATTCAGAAACTAATTTAGTCTGTCCAACTTACTCTTTTCAGATGAGTTCTGATAAATGAGTCTACTCTCAAAATCTTCCATTTAAGTGATATAAAAATAAAAGAGAAGAGATCAAGAAAGCTTTATAGGGAAAGGTGAGATTGCCTCATATTAAAACTGCTGAAATAGGCTTTGCATTGCCTAAATATCTGTCTCAGTCACAGACTCCTTGGGTGACCCTGGATGAGTTATTAAATCTTACTTTGCTTCAATACTTACAGAGAAAAAAATACCCCCTTTGAACTTGTTGTGTTACAAGTATTGAGGGGGAGCTAATGTGATGTAGATTCTCATTGGACAGAGAATCTAAGTGAGCAAAATGGTTGTTTTAAGCTCTCTCTACAGTCAGAGCAGGAGAATAAGAGGCTCCTTTACATTTAATGTTGCCCAGCTATGGCCAGAAGAGTTGTTTATCAGTAGCTGTTTTCATGCATTCATAGCAGAGGAAACTTAGGGTGACCAAACTCCGTATATGCCATTTGACTTGCCTGGTTGGCCAAATATTATCTCTCTTCCCCCTTGCCTCCCATCCTGATATGACCTCCTCCAGAAGAGTTGGTAACTTCTTCCTTTGTATTTCATGGGTTAAGCTCTGTAGCTAGACTATTTTCCAAGAACTAGTGTAGGAAAAACACCTCTTACGCACGACATCATCTGAATACAAGAAGACCATAAAGCCTTAAAGGCCCTATATCTACAGTTCTCACAAATTCAGCGTTCTCTGTATTTTTTCTAAAATGTTTTTTATGAGATGTCTGAAGCAATATTTTTGTCAAGGTTCTGCCAGTAACAACCTCTCAAGTTTCTGAACCGCACCTTAGATGACAAGTTGAAAACAAGCAGGAACTCCTTGGCTGCTAAACAGCTACTTATTCACACAGCAACTCAGTCCTCAGCATTTCTTCAAAAAAAAGGTTTGTAAAGCAAAGTGTACAAAGGTCTGACTAAAGGCAGTCTAAGAACGGACAGGAAACTCTGGTAAGAAACATAATTGGAATACTCACACCATTTATATATTTTATTATGCTGAACTGAAAAGAATTTAAAAAAAACCATCAAATATTTTGTTTGCAAAAGAGGGCCTAGAGAGGTGCACTCATGAAAAGTGCAGTATTTTTACAGAAAGAACCTAAAAGAGAGGAAAGATAACCTTGGTTACGGCACTGTCTGGAGAAATTGAAGAATTTGGACCAAATTCCTGATGGGAATGAAAACCAAAGGGAGTTAGATCATGACCTTCACATCCTGACTGACATTTTAAGACCACCCTGCTTTCTGTCTTACTTCTTTTTCTCCAGATTCTCTGTTCCAGTCCTATGAACTCTGGCAAATCTTGACACAATTTTACATTTCTATCAATTTCCTGCACTCTCCAGCCTCCTGAATATGAGAAAGTTTCCAGCACTCTAAGAATAAATAAGAGTAGGGTAATAAAGAAAAACCATCCATTTCCTTTGAATGTGAGCCACAGTCAGAAACTATATTGTCTTCCACCCTTCCTTAAGCCTATTTATTGAGTGCCTTCTAGTTCATTAGATATAGTTTTATATGAATGCAGTGATTTCAGCGCAGGGAAACCAGAAATGGCTTACTTGAAAAAAAAAACCCCAGAATTTATTTGATTTTTAGCCTTCTTAAATGCAGGCAAGGATAAATACCTCCATCACAGACCACAGAGTTATAAGTCTCTGGCAAATACCTGTGTGCCTTCAAAACCTCTGAATTTGGCATTTATTTCTCAGCAATGGAGGGTAACCAAGGAGACATACTGACCTAGACTGAATATCTTTAAGTAGCATAGGCTCCCAGATATGGATAAGAAGAGTAGAGAATTGTTTATTTGTAGCCTATCAATTAATGCTACTGTGAATATGTGATCTTAGAAACCAGCATCCGGCAGACAAAACCTAGAGGTGGTTACTTCTATGGAAGTAAAGAATCAATCTCCCATAGTACTTGGCACTTTGTAGTGCAAAAGACTATCCATGAAAGGTTCTGGTAGGGTGTCAAGACTGACATGAATTTTGAGGTTAAAATGAGAGCAGTTGACAAGCTGAGGTAAGTAGTAACGACTCCAGAGTTTAGTTGACATATATACACTTCACATACAAGTCATATACAAGTTTGAAGAGGTTTTTTTGGTTGTTTGGTTTTTTGTTTGGGTTTTTGTTTTTCACTTTGGTCATCTAACACGAAACAGTTTGATCTTTGGAAATTGAATTAGACAAGCTCTTAATGAAGACTAATTGCTTTGCATAATTCAAAATATGTAGAGAGAAGTCCCTTGATCTACGCAAGCTGTACTTGGTTAGAACTGAGGCTTAAAAAAGGAAGATAACTCCAAGCCATTAGCGATCTTCCCAGTTTTTAACCAAAGTGGGAGCCAAGATGGCCCTGAGAAACTGTTGCGACTCAGAAAATTGCATCACTGCTCTTTTAGTCTTCCCTGCGATACAGCTTAGCTGAGCTTTAATGTTTTGCTCACAAGGGAATATGATTGTCTGTTCCACCCCCTCCCACCCTCTCTCCATTGACAGAAACCCTTCCCACGCTGTACTGAGGAAAGACTTGTTACCTCATTAGAGCCAGGAGCCAGAATCTGCCCCGGAAGCTTTGCTTTTCAGGAGGTGTGTTTGGGACAAGGACTGCACGGAGAGGAGTCTGCAAGGCCAGGTTGGATGGGGCTTTAAGCAACCTGGTCAAGTACAGGGTGTCCCTGACCATGGCAGTGGGGCTGGAACTGCATGATCTTTAAGGACCCTGTCAATGTGGACCATTCCATGATTCTGTGAGTGAGAGTGGAGCTCCCATTGCCTGGCACAGACTGATTCAGGTATCTCCTTAAGGGGGAAGGACCCCAGCAGTGTGAACAAACCCAAGCCACGAGGACTTGGGTCTTCTTCTGTCATCCCGGTGGCACATCATCAGGTTACCCCTTCGCTAGCAATGTGGTCAAACATCACATCTCTTTCAGGGACCTTATTCAAGGTAGAAAACTACTGTGATTTTTTCTTCTGGATGGATTTCTTTAGAGAGCCAAATCACCACCTACCAGACATGAGGGAGAAAGAGCAGGAATGTACAGCTGGAGGTGGAGGTGGGATTTGCCACACCACTGATTTAGATCAGCTTAAAATGCTGTTGAACTGCACTCTTGAGGACGATTCACAGCCTAGTTTCTCTATATAAAAAATAAAGGAGTCACTGGAGAGCAGTAGGCTCTGCATGAGGCAGTTGGAGCACCTAAGCTAACTGCTTCAAGTCAGCAGCCTGACCCCCCACGTTGAAACATGCTGTTGTGCAGTAATGATGTTCTGGACACACTTGGGTGACTTTTGGTGGGTTGGGCTTTTTTTCTGAAATGTTTATTGATTTAGCAAATGTGAAGAAAGGAGTGCCAAATCTGGCAATTATTAGTGACTCCATGCTGTAGCCTGCTTGCAAACATACAGTGCTCTGAAATATTTTCCAAAGAGCCTAGCTTAACACAGAGTGATTCACTACATTATCCTCTTCACAGATGATTACCTCTCTAGTAACTCATCTGTCTTTTCTTCCTACCTGTTTTCTTGCTCATAGCATAATTTCTAATTTAAAATACATGGATACAACACACTCCAGTATGTCTGGGGGCATTCACACTGGCAAATTTTAATCATGGAACTTTATGTCCTCAGGTAAAGAAAACCAGCTTCCTCTGAGCTGCAGATGTTCTCAACAGGAAAAAGAAAAGGTCCTTTCAGAAGGATGTGAATTGTGCTTCCTTTCTGAACCACAGAAGGTGACACAGTTACCCTCTAATCATCATATAAGAAGCCTAAGAAAAATATCTTATAATTTAGACATAGGAAATTGAGAGCCCAGAATTAAGTACTCGGAGAAAAGTGTCATCAAAAATATTTTCCTTATCTTCAGAGTGAAAAAAATGTTAAGAACACAAGCAGCCATGCAGTGTAAAAGGCTGCACTGCTCATTTTGAGATCACTCCATTTCTAAAGTCATAAAGTATGGTTAGGTATTATAAAAACTGAAAAATGTCAGGATCCCTCTATTCAAATTTAAGAGAAGTTGTTCTTTGTTTACTCTGAGATTAGTGAGTGGAAAATCAGACAGTGCAAATGAAGTAAGGAGTTTGGAGAACCTTTTGCTGTACTATGGAAGTTTTTTAGATGAGCTCAGTTTCTGAAAATATGAATTGCTGCACATGGCTAAAGACCCAGCATACTCGCAGGCAGAAAAAAGCGCTCACACGATTATTTCTGGAGAACAGTGACACCTAGTGAGCATCCTGATCGAAACTGAGCATTCCCTGGGGTCTTTAAGACTGAGCCTTCTACTTGGATTTATCTTCTTTTTCTACTATTTGAACTTCACAATTCCTGGAGTCAGAACTGCATGTGCTGTTCATCTCTGGCAAGGTCTAATGAACATGAACAGCAAAGTAGCTGTGACACAGCATGGTGAGGGAGTGGGGTGACTTTGAAGAGCATGGCAAGGAATGGGTATGTGGCCTGGGACAGATTTGCTGCAGCAGAGGAATTATGGTGGTAGCAGAGTTGCCTAGGCAACAAGCATCAAGCTGTCAGTCAAAGGTCAGGAGCTGTTTCAGCCAGAAACCACAAAGTGCAAGTGGTTCATTATTTCAGCACTTTGCTGGTAGATTTTCTGTTTCTGGACTCCTGGGAAGATCCCAGCAGAGTTCATACCAGCTTTCTCATCCCGGAGATCCCAGGGCAAGTAGCCATACTCACTTCCACTTGTAGCCAGATGGACTTCCCCAGACACCAGTCTGAATCCATCCATGATGGAAAGCCTGCACTCTTATCCTGGGGTTCAGCCCAGGACCATGATAGTGTGTGGACACATCCACAAAGGAGCAAAGATGTTAGAGCTTTGAAATAAAATGCTTTTGGAACTGAAAGTTCCATTCATTTTACATTGTAGCACTGTGAATAAGTGAGGAGATGGATGACACTCCAAGGACCTGTGGACAGAGGAAAGGGAGTCAAAAGGAATTAGAAATGTCACTATGAAGGAAAAAATCTCAAAGATTGCAGCAAATCACACTATGATATTGGGGTTTACAAATTGTTTTGAGGTACACATACACGAAACTGGAAGTTTTCAGCACTTCATTAGCATCAAGAGACGTGACCTTTCACCTGTGTGATAAATGACCATTACACCAAATCCTACCTGCCCAGTCTGTAAAATTCCATTTTATTACATAAATTACATATGTTTTATTAGTATTACGAAGAATACTGAGTCAGATTCAGCAGTTTTTCTTAAATCAATCTAAGAAATATGTTTTCTGTAATTATGCTGCTTTAAAAAGGCACAATCCTTTCACACCTAGATTATTATATCCCATATATTCACCTGCCAACATTTGAAGAAACTCAGAAATTATGATAAGGCCTAGACTGGTGGAAAACTAAAGGTGATTAAATCTTTACCTTATGTGCTATGTAGTTTCTAAAGCTGGAGGATGAGAAGTTTATTTTACACAAATGTCTTATTATATGCTACTTCAATAGAATAAATTCCCACTGCAATGTGATTTTTTGACCACTTTCTGTGTCATGGCATTTACAGTGCCGGGTTTTTTCTTTTCTTTTTTCTTTTCTTTCCCTCATTGTAAATGCTGAAAGTGTGACACATCTGAGGAAAACTTGGGCAAATATCTCAAATGTCAAGAAAGGAATCTGAACACTACTCCATTGTGTTACAGCTCTTCTTGTTTCATCTCAAAGAAAAGCACAGTATCTGGACATCTCAAGGAATCTGCATCTTATTAGATAGGCACAACTGGACTTAGAAGAGGACTGCTGACTGTCATAACCACACTGCCACCAACACAGACACCGGCTCTCAAGTTTTTCCTGGCTCCTCTTGGAACAAGGGTTTTCTGCAGAGATCTGATGAAGTTTGCTATAAGGAGGGAATGAACTGTTACACATCACTGGAAACATGACACAGGAGTCAGACTGTGTGGCAGCCAGGAAATGGGGGTCCAGCCAGTCAGAGTTTGGAGGACAGAGCAAGCAAAATTGATTTTTTAACATAAGATCCATTTGCTACAATCCTGCTGCCATGGACAGGGACACCTTCGACTAGACCAGGTTGCTCAGAGCCTCATCCAAACTGGCCTAGAACATCTCCATGGATGGAGCCACCACAAATTCTCTGGGCAACCTGTTCCAGTGCCTCACTACACAGCAATTTCTTCATATCTAACCTAAAGCTATTTTTTTCAGTCTGAAGCCATTCCCCCTTGCTCTATCACCACTTGCCCTAGTAAAAAGTCCCTCTTTGGCTCTGTTATGTCCTCTTAGCCCCTGTTAGGTACTAAAAGGCTGCTCTGAAGTCTCCTTGGACCCTTCTGTTCTTGAGGGTGAGCGACCTCAGGTCTCTCAACATGTGCTCAAAGAAGAGGTGCTCCAGTGCCGTGATCATCTTTGTGACCTTCCTCTGGACTTGCTCCTACTGATCCATATTCTCCTGA
Source organism: Melozone crissalis (assembly GCF_028551555.1). Lineage (NCBI taxonomy): Eukaryota > Metazoa > Chordata > Aves > Passeriformes > Passerellidae > Melozone > Melozone crissalis. The sequence goes on along the minus strand of NW_026535782.1, from coordinate 27,456,346 downwards.
GCAGGATACAGTACTCCAGCTGGGGGTCTCACAATGTGGAGTCTCACCAGAGCAGAGCACAGGGGAAGAATCAGATTCTCATACCTGATGACCACACTTCTTTTGATGCAGCCCAGGATATGGCTGGCTTCCTGGGCTGCACTGGGCTTCTTGTCAACAGCACCTTCAAGTCATTCGCCTCAGGGTCACTGGCAATCCATCTTCTACCCAGCCTGTATTTATGCTTGGAATTGCCCTGATTCAGGTGCAGTGCTTTGCACTCGGCCTTGTTGAACTTCACAAGGTTTGCACAGTCCCACAGGTTCTCAAGCCTGTCAAGGTCCCTCTGGGTGGCATCCCATCCCTCCAGCATGGTGACCACACCATACAGCTCAGCCTTGCCAGCAACTTTGCTGAAGGTGCACTCAATCGCACTGTCCATGTCACCACTGATGACGTTAAACAGCACTAATTCCAATTCCAAACCACCAGGAATGCCATTGGTCACTGATCTCCATTTGGACATTGAACCATTGACTCAGCTCCTTGAGTTGACAATCCAGACAATTTCTTATCCACTGATATACCTACTTTAAATTACCTACCAGGATACTGATTTACTATTTAAATTTCAATATTAAGGGTAACTGAGAACATTAGAGAGACTAATTTTTTTATATTCATAGGACTAGTGAGATATATCTGTGTGATTATTATTTGTGACAAGGTCATGTTTTAGGAATGGCACTCTCCAATTTCATACTGCCACTAAAAAGAAAACCACAAGCCACTCCCCTCCTCTCCCTCCAGTGGGAGACAAAAGGCAGAGATTATGTGTTGAGATAAGAGCAATTTAATGGAAACAGCCATGAGATAGGAAACAAACAGTAACAGCAACAATACTAATAACAAAAGTGTACAAATAAAGGGTGATTTCCATGCACATATGCTCACCAGACCCAGAACAATGAAACACAATGTTCTGTACACCACACTTTTCCCCGATTGCAAGCCACACTCACTTCTCAGAAGCTAGAGTCCCTAATTTCTGCTCCCCAGCAATGACATGAGGTGGTACAGAATAACTGCCTAGACATGCCCACACAGCTCCAGGTTTGCTTCTTCAGAGCAACTGTGGACAAATTAACTCTGGCTGAAACCAAGACAGACAACTACCCAAGTAACTTGTTTTTACAGAACCACTTTTCAGATTTTGCAAGATGCAAAGTTTCTATCCGTTGTTCATCTATAACCCTACAGGTTAGGTTGTCTGTGATACATTAAACAGATCTGACCAATCCTTAGCTGGAATTGCTGATCCATAAGCTATGAACTATCTTTGTTACTTATGTAAAGAAAAGAGTTGTTCCTACTCGGAAGAAGTAGATATTCTCCATATGGTTAGACCACACACAGTGACGCAGTCTTCACTAAATCCTTTCCAAAAAATTATAAATAAAAACAATTAAAATGAAATAGCTGTTCCTTTTGTTTGTGCTCTGTTTTTAATTTGTCTTTTCCTCTTTTTATCGATTCAAAAAATCATGGTTAATAAGCACAATTATTTTCCTTGCCTTTAATCATTGTGTCCCCTAGGTGCTGGTGAGGGAGCCCATGTGACTGGGAGAGGAGGACTGGAGTCCCTGAAGTAGCATTAAGAGAAATAATTACTAAATGTTGGCCTCTCATTTTTATTTCTCCAGATTATAAATTGCAGAGGGGAGTTTCATTTACTTCTTGGTTTGAATTAAATTATTTGCTGCTCAGCAAATTGGAACATGTTTTTTCAACCCACAAAGTATTTGGCATTCTTTTCCAAATGAGAATGTTTACTCTACTGTCCACAGGCCCTCATTCTTCTATTGCCATCTCCTCCTGTTTCCCTGACCACTTTTTGTCTAATCTCATGTTCTCCCCCTTTGACTGCTGTACTTCAGTTTTTCTTTTTGCAGTCAGACTGAATCAGGGTATTAAAGCCTGTTCTGTCTCATGTTACTTTACTAATATTTTTCTTTTCACTCATACCTGTTTCAATATTTCTTTTTGAGCTTCCCTTTTAGACAGGGAAGAGGAAGTTCCCTGTATTCCATCCTGACACATTATGACTCCCTGCTGCTAAGAACAGAAGTTCTAAGGAAGCCCTCCTACTTTTGCAATAAATCATACACTTTTGATCTGATGGAATGGCCCATGAGCATTCCAGCCAGCAACTAGAATGGAATAGCAATCAGGGCAGATTAAATTTTGAGAGAATTTTGCTTCCAACTCAAAACAAACAGCAGTCACTGCCTCCAGAAACCCTCCAGATCACACAGCCAAAATTTTAGTTCTTACAACTTTGTCAAATTTGGATCGACATTTTACAGTAACAACAACAGATACATGGTGACATCAGAATGGTTCTTACATTCCATTGAGAACTTGGATATATTTGAGACAGTATCATTTCAATGGGTACCACTTGGCATTACTAGGTAGAGTCAAGTGTATCGCAATAAAATTAGACAAACTCTTTAAAAGAAACATGGAAAATTTAATATCGAATACCAATTTAAAAAAAATATAGGCCTTAGGAGAAGCTGGAGAAGAAAAGCACTCTCTAGTGGAGGATGGCAGGAAATCTTAGACACTTAGAAATTGCAGATGTTCTAAAATTTTTATTTGTGCTCTCTTACTTAAAGAAGAAATTGTGTTTTATTTCTGAATCATAATGCTTCCAACTCTCAACAAAACTATGTGCACTTGGGTATCTAAGCTTGCTATGAAATTGTCATACAGTCCTCATAATTCATAAAAAGACTTCCAAAACTGTAGATTGAAACTTGAATAATGTTTTGCTATAAATAATTTTTTTAAATGCACACAGTAGAGTTTTATCTCTGATGATTCCTTTATTGCTTTCTTTAAAAGCACATTTAGCTGTAAACATTATTTAAATATTATATTATACATATTTTATATGTATTATTGAAGTGAGATATTAATTTATTACAGCCTGCTGCTTTCCAGTTTATACTTCTAAAAAAAGCAGGCAAACCCCTCCCTGAACCCCCAAATCCCCAAGAACCCAAACCAACAAACCACTACCCAAGAAACAGTATTTTTAATAAGAAAATATGTGCCTTCATTAAAGATTAAGGAGTATGCTGCAGGTTCATAAACCTGCAGCATACTGTTCAGCTTATACCAATTCAGTGATGTGAGACTGGTCTTTCTTCCAGAATCATATTAAGCAACCTAGCTAGCATCTTCCTGATATTATTCATTTACCCATCTTCTGTCCCAGAGGGAAATTGTTTAAAAGAGATTTTCGAACAAATATTATGTGCATTATTCTGTGGGCTCATCCTGGATAAAGGAAGGTGGAAAAAATATGCCTTAGACTTGGAATGAAAGTAAATTAGCTTTTGCTCTAAAATGGCTCTTAATCCCTGTGGAATTTCATCCCATGATTTTGACTGGGCAATAAAAAAGATTGTTTTTAGGGCACCCATGAACTTCAGGGGGTTGTCTGTGTATAAGGAACTGTGTGAGTAGAAAGGTGAAGATCTGATACTTCAGAATAACTATGAATATTTTAAAAAAATATCCAGAGATGGACAGAATTTATCCAGAGATTTAATCAGGCCCAACTTGAGATGTCTTGGGGTTATCATGTAGCTTCTCCCTTAGCAAAGGCATGTATAATGTCACTGGACATGAACAGATAACAGAGTCCTACCAATTATCTCAACTTTCCAGCTAGAGCAATTACTTTGATCTTACAATTATGGTATGTCATGTGCCTAATAAAAAATTAATCAAATGATACACTAAAGAAAAATAATTAATGAAAAAATTCTTCTACCCACTGAATCTCCGAACAGTGTTGGGCTGAATATTAATTACACAAGATGTTTACTTGTTATTTGCTGAGGACAACTGCTATGACTCCTGTCCCTTAATGTTACGTGAATGTCAATTAGATTCTGACAGATGACAGTCTCCTGTTCATGTTCTTGTCTTCCAGTTGGAGGTGCTGCAGTTTCTGATGCACTGAAACTTCTTCTCCTGTTGCAAATATATTCTAGCAACATTGTGTGAAAAGCCAACGGGCAACTAAGTGAGGCAAATAAAAAATCAATAAAAACTTTATCATTTAACAGAATATTAAATCAGTCTGAGAGAGATGACTAGCATTTTGGTCTTGACCTAGGATAAGAAAGACAACTTTGCACAAAATTGCATATTCAATTAATAAGATTTTGACTGATTTCTCTTTTATTTACTATTTCAAGCAAAGCTACTCTTCTTGAAATAGAACATCAAAGTAAATAATCTGAGGCTAATATTGAAAATAGTCAAATGCCCAGATTCCCTCATCTTATCTGAACTTGACTTTAACCTAAAGCTGACATCCATGGGTTTGATCAGAGTTGCCCAAGTTTTGATTCATTTATCTTCATACAATTTAGTTACTTCTGTGTTGAGAAGTTTACATTTAGCATAGAAATAGTCCTGTGAAATTTACTTTAATTCCTGCATCATTTAGAGACGTACTGCATAGTTATTAGTAACCAAGGGTAACTTGCCCTCCATATTTAAATGTGTATTAGTGTACACATAGGCACATATGTGGGTATTTTACCAGTATTTCATGAGAAAGCCATATCATATCAAATTACTTTGACAGTAAATAACTGACTATACAAATAAGTATATTTCAAGAGTATATTTGACTAAAGGTCTTTTAAGGATAATCTGAAACTTCTTTTTATCTCTTTATAGCTGTGTTGTAATTGAAAGCACCTGACTTTATGAATCCTGATGCCCCTGTAGAATATTGGAGGATGATAATTTCACTACCCTATGGTAGGAAAAGCATAAAACGGAGAAAAACTTGAAATCTGAGAAAATGATGACATGGTACCTGGCCTGCTGCACATACTTGCTTTGAATGGACCTGGACATTGAGCGATGGCTAAATCCATTTGCAAGTACTCATGTATTTGTTAGATACTCAGTACTGGTTAGGACTATACCAGCCCCATAATGGTCTCATTTAGTACTTACCTGCTCATGCTGCAGATTAAGAGTTGTCTGCCTTGTGTCTTTAACAGGCAGATTTTAGTCAGGTATGGCTGAATCCATTTGATTCTTTCCCAACAGCCCTGCCAAACAGGATTGAATTGTTTCCATCCGAGCTATAGTCAACATCTTAAGTAAAATTTTTGAAAAAGGTATATAAAAATTATTATATGGTCTTGCAAAATTCTGAATAGTGGTCTTGAAGTTTCAGTTCTACACACATAGTCACAAATTAGTAGCTCAGAGACTAAAATATCCTTGCACCCTCTCTTCCCCCCTCCTCCTTGCTATCCAAGTTTTTGTACTCGCAGCTGAGTCAGTGTCAATTTTGCATGTCTATATTAGAGATTATGCCAAAAATACATTGGAGGGTCTCAGACCACTTTAGAAGGCTGTAATCCTATATTGACAGTACTCATTAGGGAATATGATACATTTGCATCGGTGCAATTATGACTTTGCCCACTGGCAGTCTCCCAGGACACAAGCTATTCCCTGACACATTTCCTGTAGCAGTTACCTTTCTGCACTGTGTAAAAAGAAGCCCTCTTCCCATCCTGGCAACATCATTTAGTGTGAGACCTAACTGTACATGCCATGAGCTTTCCTCTGCTGAGACTGCTGTATATTCACAAATGCACTCACCAAAAAGTACTTATTTTTCTGATTTGCATTAATATCTCAAAAGAATGCTTTGATCTACGTATATAACCTCCTCTTCACCCCTCCTCCTCCTTCTACAACCTGTTTCTACAACCTGTTTTCATTTATTAAAAAACACTGCTTCAGTTTTTATGCTGGAGCTTGTCAAGGGACAAGAGATATGAGGATCCTTATTATTCACGTCAGACCAATTATTCTTTCTCCTTCAGATATATTCCCTACTTGATAATCTGCGTATTGCTGCTTCTTAAACTAAAGATCAGTTTTGAATTTGGCTTTCACTGTTTTAGCTGCCTCTAAAAGCAATTTGTCAATGAAAGCCTAGTGCAAAATGGCTCCCAGACAAGGAAGATGGTCTAGTCGATGTGACAGGAGGAAAACAGCAAGAACTTTAACACTTAGACCAATCTCTTTTAATTGTATCTCAGCATGTTCAACAGGTCATATCAGAGATGAAGGTACTAGGAAAAAAATATTGGAAAGAACTGGTCACATCCCACACCATTTATCTCATTTAGAATTATTGGTAATATTCAGCTGAACATTTAATTCGGCTCTACACTTAATACACTTTAACTAAGTCATTCACTAATGATCTCCACTCTGTTAATATAGTGTTCTACATGTGGAAATAAATTTAAAAATCAGTGAAGCTAGAGAATTCAAACTGATGCAACATGTTTTAGTTTACTTTCTGTGTAACAACTTCCCACTCCATAGTAATGCTTCCATTTTGCATTGACAAGACTGTCTTTTAAAAGGATGCATTGATACAAAATTCAGCAAATTATTTAGTCTACTCTTAGCTTCCCGCTGAACTCAGCTTATGCATGAGTTGGATGTTTTATGTTTATGGAGTTTAAATGCTTTCTTGGATGTGGGCTCAAAACAGTATCTTAAGACTTTTCCCCAGTGGAAAATAATTTCCTTAACAGGGTAGTGGTGAGTCATCTGGTCTTTGCGCCTTAGGGCTCTGCAAGTGAGGTGAGTAGATATTGCTACAGCACTCAATCATATGAAACCACAGCTGCCTCATCTGTAACCACATGGAGACAAATCAATACCATTAGCTTCAGTGAAGTTATCCTCTTGACATATTTGACCCTAAATCCTTACCTGGAACACACAAGGGTGAGGACTTGTGGACAAAAAAATACAAAACATCAGAGGACTGAAAGTAAATTTTTCTTTAATCTCTTCCTGGGAGTTGGCTAAATTGTAATTGGTATTGTACAAAAGTACCTCTGAGGCTGGGGCATGCAGGAACTGGAGCTGTAGGGGCACAAGTGTGGTGCACCATACAGACAAGACTTCTTTCACTTCTTTTAGCTTTCGCTTCAACTAGTCAGGACTAAAAGGATTAAAGTGGAACAGGATGTGCTATAATTTGTATATACCCACAGCAAATTATCATCACAGCAGAGGAAGCAGCAGAAATCTCATGGCTTAGCAGGACATCTGAGGCACAATACTTACAAAAGATATGACTGAAATGACAGGGCTAAAATACCATTCCTTGTTCAAAAATCCCCTTGATCATATTATTTCCCCGTTTCCGGCAGAGCTCATGACTGAGAGCTGTCTTCCAACCCAAGCCTTTTCTCACTTACATTGCTGTCAAGCCAGGGACCTGACTGCCTTTACGTGCGTGAACAGCCGTGTGGGGGCTGGCAAAGGAAGCTCGTTTGCATATGTACAGTCACACTTGCAATTCCATCTAGATATCAGGGCCTGCGCAGCCCTTCCCATCTCTGTATGAAGAATATTTCCGCAGAAAGGCTTATCCAAAGCCAGTTAAAGCCAAGCAAGCTCTGTTAATTTCCTTTGCTGTTTTTCACTTGGGGCACATCACTTCAGTTTCAGACCTGACCATGACTGTACATTGCCTGCCATGCCAGTAACAGACTCCTGTAGATGGATTGCTTGCTGGGTGACACATCTGCCACTAGCTCTCATGGTTGCTCTCCAGAAAATCTTTTGATCAATTAAACTCAACTTCAGAAAATTACCTTGTTACAGGACTGCTTCATATTTGGCCTCTTTGCATTGCTCTCTGATACCCGTGTAATCAAATTCACTAAGTGCTTCTTGAGGAGGTGTTGCATCAGCCTGGTCCGAACCACTGCCTGGAGTTCAGCGGTTCTTCCTTTATTTATGTATCAGCCGTGATTTCTCACAATGCAGTTTTTGCAAACTGCTTATTTTACAACACGTGTTTCAAACACACTGAAGAGGAGGATTACCTGTACCTCAAGCATAAACCCACACATAGTCGAAGTCCTCCCAGACATGCCCAAACTCCCGAGATCGCCTCCTCGGCGCTGCAAGATTGGGGAGATGCAATCACCCCCGTGCCGCCGCAGCAGGAGCCCCGAATGCTGCTCCAGCTGGAAACCCAGGAGGAAATCACCCCCCGCCACCCATTCTCGCCTCCTCCCCGAACAAGCCACTGGAACGGAGATCTCTCTTTTTGCCTCTCCTATTGGACCCTGCGGTTCCCCGCGGCTACTGCGCGCCCCGATCTCCCGCTGTCAGCCGCCGCCCATGCCGCCCGTGCCGCCACCGGTGCCGGCCCCTCGGCTCACCCCGCGCCAGGAGGGGAGGCAGGTGAGGGCGGCCGCCCGCCCGCGCGCCCGCGCGGCGTTGCGCATGCGCAGCGCTGTCCCAGGCATGCTCACTGCCGGGGGCGGGGGGAGCGGGACGCGGTGTGGCGGCGCTGCCCGGCTGCCCTCGGCTCTCCTCGGCTCCCCGCGGCTCCCCGCGCTCGGCTGCCCTCGGCTCGCACCATGCGGCGGCGGGCGGCCGCCTGCCTCCGGGCGCTCTGCCTCCTGCTCCACCTCCGCGCCGCAGGTGAGCGGGGGCGGCCGCGGCCGGACGGCGGGGCGGGCGGGACGGCGGTGGGGACCCGCTTGCGCCCGGCGGCGCACCTGTTGGGCGGGAGGCGGGAGGCGGCGGCTGCCCGGGTCCGGCGGCGGCTGCCCGGGTCCGGCGGCGGTTGCCCGGGTCCGGAGCCCGGCAGCCCCGGAGGCGGCAGGAGCGCCCGTCAGCACCGCGGACAGCGGCGGCCCCGGGCGGGCGGGCGGGCGGGCGAGTCCCACGCTGCGCGCCCCGCGGAGCGGCCGCGCTTCGGCCCCGGAACGCGAGGACCTGGCCGGAGGCTACGGCAGCGAGGGGAAATCGGGACTCCCTGTATTCCTCCTTCTTATTTTATTTATTTATTTATTTTTAGATACTGGTGAGGAGGCGTCGCTACTTGTATGTGCTCGTGGCAGCAGTGGTTTTAGAAAGGGAAATTTCAGCTGCGACAGCAGCAGGCGTTTCGGCTGTTAGCGATGCTAATAAATCCTGTCTCTGCTTTGCTGGCAAAACGTGTGCCTCATTCAGAAATGCAGTGAGCGATCGGCGCCCTAGTATGTACGTGAAGTTCCACTGCCAGTTTCCTTCCAGTAGTCAGAGCTTATATTTCTGGTGTAAATCTCAGGCTTCCTTTAAGCCGTGAAAAACTGCTCATCGTTCAGAGCCTCCGTTTATCCTGTGCAGACTTCAGCATATATTATCTAAGGAAGGAAATAAAATCTGGGGTAACTGTATAATTGAATTAAGTTCTCAATTAGTAAAGTTGAAGAGTTTCTTTGTTTTGTCATTTATGACAAGCTTAGCCACTTCTGAAGTAGTAAACGCTTGCAAGTTCCGTTAAGTTTAATTAGGAACTACAATTAAATGCACAGGTACTGATTCTTTCGGTCCTGGGAATGTTATTTTTAGGAAAGATTTTTAAGCTGCGACAAATTTGCGTTGTCTTACTGCAGAATCATTGAAAGGAACAATTGAACTTCATGTGTCTTAATATAGAAGAGCTGTATGAACATCCCAAATAAGATCTATTATGAAAATAACTGCTTTACTGCCTTTTTTTTTTTTTACAGTTGTCAGGAGAAATAACTTTGTCTCAGTTATTGGTATTTTATTACCCTGTAATATTAGGCTACACTTCATAAAATTTATGGAGCCTCTTTCCTGTAAATCTATAGTTAGGATGCTCATGCTGTTTTGGCTTGTATTCATATGTGCAAAAGATTATTGACTGAAAGATGGGAGCATTTCATGATCTGTTTTAATAAAAGCCTTAAGCTGCTTTTAAACTGTTCTTTTACAACATGTATTAAATTTACCATCTGTACAAAATTAGAGTAAAGCCTCTATTTGACATAACATGCCATCTAATCTCAGTATATCCTCTATTAACAGTGGAATTTACATTAGTTTTGTTGTGCTTCATTTTTCTATCCTGCTAATGGAAACTGGGTATATATTGTGCCAGTAAGCTGTTCACTTTCCTTACTAAGTTCAGCTTGTTCCATTAAGTTACTGGGAATTCTTGCAAAGAGATCTTGTCTTTATTATGCAAATGTCTCTAATCATAAGAAACAGAGAGGAAAATGGATGTTTATATGGTGCTACTGTTTTTGCCTGAGTAATCATGGAAAAGAATTGTTTCAGAGAAGACAAGGGGGAGGATGTACAGGAGCTGAACTCAACCTTTGCACAGTTGGGCATGGTTCGCACAGAACACAAGAGCAGTGCTTCCTCTGAGGCAGGGCTGCATACAACTTGCTCTTGTTGGAAGTCATTGAACATGTCACAACAGTGAAATAACAAAGGGAGCTTACCATCCTAAGATATCTCTGTTTCATCTGATGCAAGTAGAAAATTTGGTCTTACACAGGCTACCACTATGGACATCTTTTATGTATAGCCTAGACCTTAGGATTATTTATGGTGATTTTGAAGCTTTGGTTCATGTGAAATCACAAGATGCATTCTGCTTGCTATGTCACAAATTATATCCCAAATGTCAATTTTTGTGTAATGTGTTGGAAACTGCTTGGCTTTTTGTTCTGAAGCTGAATTTCTATGAGACATGTTTCTGGAGAATGCTTAAGACACCATCACTATGTATTAGGAAAATCTCTCTTGATATCAGTTGGTGGTAATAGATTTTAGAGAAAACATAAGTCTACATTTACTTCAGCTAATGCTACAGCAAAAAGAGTTAATGTGTTTAAGTAGAGCTCATATAGCAAATCCAGTTTCCTTTTGTAGAAAGTAGAAAATACAATTCTACTACTATTGTAGTAAAATTTTCTACAATAAAAAGGAAATGTTCTTGTCAAAAATGTGATCAGAGATTTTCATGTGCTCAGTAAGGTACCATTTTACTGAGTTGACTTAGATACTGATTCCAATACAGCATGAAAGTCATGTTATCAGAAAATGAAATATGATTGTGCTGTTGGTATATGCATACATTTCTACCTAAAATAAGACACTTGTGTGTGCATCTCTGAAAACAGAATTAGGCCCTTCTGCTGAGTGCAGCAGGTGAAGTAATCAACCTATATAGAGCTTGCTGTTGTAGGAAGACCTAAATTTGTAGAAAGTGATTACAGGTCAGCATGAACCTTCCACTTACATTATGCATTGCATGAGAGAGTGCACGACAGTGTAGGTTATACTCTCTTTTAGTATGTATGATCTAATACACATGTTCTTGCAATAAAAACCTGGTGTATCCCAAGGTGACTAGGAGGCACTGTCTCCTTGTAAAAGAATGGCAGATAGTAGGAAAAACACAAAGCAATGCATTAGACTAACTTGTAATTAGAGAGCCATATGAGTCATGCACATTACTCAATTAATTACCTCTTTCACCTAATTTTATTTTTTAGCAAATTTTAAAAATAAAATTAAAATATTTGTATTCAGTTACTGGAGATTTGTGATTCTGTGAAATAGAGTAGGAAAACCAACCTGACTGGTTAGTACTCCAGATCTTAACAGCTATCAATCACAGTCTCAATGCATCACCTACCTTGCATTAAAAACCTCTCTTGGAGAAAGCATTTTTGCAGAATTTGCTTTTAGGATAAACAAATCCTGGTTCTGCAGAAGCAGAAAGTTAACAACTGATTATTTGATCAGGTCATCTACGTCATGGTTTTTTGAGAAAGGTCTTACACTATCTTGCTAAGAGCTTCTATTACCTCATTTTATTATTCTCTCCAGCAGTGAAGACATGCATTGCCAGCCTTTAATCAATATGAACCAATGCTTTGCTGCTGGCCTTGTCAGAGAGGAAGTGTGTAGATCCTTGTCTCCACCTCTTGATGGATCCGTTCTTCCAGACCTTCAGAGGAATCACATTTTATCTTTTTTGGGCAATGCTGTAGTAGCAGGAGGTTTGCTTATATCAAAACTGAAGTTTCTTTGACCACAAACTAACACTCCTTTGGGTAGAATTTGCTAGGTAGAAGTGTATGTTATAAATATGCTAGACTGGTTCTCACACAGCTCACAGGGTGTCCTGACTAAGTTCTGCTGAGTTCAGCTTTCCTGGTCACACATGCACTGTGTGATATTGTCATGGTTGGAAATTGATCGAGGACACTGCAGTTTCTACTTAGGTGTTGGGCGGGCCTATTTTCTCTAAAATGCACAAGCTCTGAACAAAAGTAAAAGAATCTAGAGACTGTACTTTTAGGGTTGAGGTGAGATCTGCATAAAACGCATTTGCCATCAGATCCATTTCAATAATCTCATACTAATGAATGAATAATTCTAGGTTCCAAATACATTTAGAGTGAAAGTGAAGGAGCTATTGATTTAAAAAATGAATAACATTACACTAACATAATCGAAATGAAGCTGGTTCTTATAATTGCCTTCTTTAAAAACACATTGCTGGCCATGAGTGGGTGTTTTTACTAGAAGAGTCTTTTCTGTCTTTTATTAGTAGGACTCATGGATAATCAGAGGGTAGTCATCTGTCTCTTCAAAGATTCTGTTGGGGGAAAAACAGTTTTATAATTCATTATCTGACTTCATATTTTTGAGGAAGTATTTGGTTGGAAAAGAGGCTTATCATATTTTTACATGTGGAAATTCTTGCTATTCATAATTTTAAAAGGCATCATCTTCCATGAGAGATTTATGTTCAGTACATCCATTAGGAAATTATCGAAGTTTGTGGTCTTGGAATCTCTGACTAATTCCATTTGTTGTACTATAAGGATGACTAAAGCATCTTAGACAGTGAATGCTTGTTTGAGCTTCTCTGGAGAGCAAAGTGGGAGAGTTGCTGAAAGTCCATGAATTAGGCTCTTGGGGGACTGTCTCTCTAGAAGGAGGCCAATGACGTAACTTTGTGGCTCTATTTGGTGGCAGGCCCCCCTCCACTGGGGTGTTACATTGATTGCTGTGGGGAATTATATGGAAGCATAGGGCTCTTACTCCAGAAAGCACTGTCATTGTGCTGTAGGATTTTCAGCATGGCTTCAGAATAAATACTTGGGGAAGTTAACAAGATCTGCTCAGAAATCCTCAGTAGGATTTTTTAGAACAATACTGCTGTAAAAGAAAGCCAAAACTTTAAGACTGGAGTTGACTTTGCTTCACAACAGCTATAGATTTCCATGGAAATACAATTTATTTCCTTGAAATGCCATGTATTTACATCCATCTTATGCAGAGCAGTATTTATCTATAACCTTCATTGGAAAAATGACAGTAATCACAAAATTAGAAAATTATTGCATCAGTTTCTTGCACCTTCTGGAAAAAAATTCTGACAGGAGTCTATGTGGTACATTAGTGCCAGGCATAAGTATGGCAGAATACTTAAGTGCCTTTGGGACCACTAGCTCATCTCTTAATTCACATGAGTAGACCTAGTGAAATCAATGGTCTATGGTATCTAGTTGCAGTATTGATGGATCAGGCAGCAGGCCCATGAAATGAGATGCAAAGTGTCTTTTTGAAAAAGATACCACTCATATGCTTAATTGTGATTCACTATAGCTGTGGATATTTTTGGCCAGGGCATTTTTTTTCCTACAGAAAAGAACAAATTTAGCAAAAATAAATTTCCAGTTGTTTCTATTTTCAGCAGATTGCTTATTAGAAAAGCAAAAAAATCCTTGCAATCATCTCTCACCCTCCCTCTCTCCTTTCCTGCTTCTCTTGTGGGTACTCCCACCCTCACCACACGTGCATGTGTGTGTGCCCTTTCTTGCTCTCACAGCTACAAACACACGCATAAAGAATCATTTATATTCCTGCTCACATAGATACATACATTTTGTACTACTTGAATTTGTCTGAAATTTTTGGTCAAAAAATTGTTTTTAGCAGCAAACCAAAATGTGTTTCAATGTTTACAATTGTCCTATCCTGTTCTTGCTTAGCTCTGGTGTACTTTATTTGCTCTGAATTTTGACTTATCATGGGTACTGTGCCTCTGCTGGAAAAGGCCTGGCCTTTGGTTACTGGACCTAGCTAGGAAAGCATGGGAACCCTTCCCATGTAGGAATGTGACCTAGTAGTTCTGTAATGGAATGTAGCCATTGCTAGTAGCAAAGCTGTAAGTTTTGTCCCAATTTTGCGAGGCCTTGTGATTAGTATTTGACATATTTAATATTAAATCTGACTTTTGCTCATACCTTTGCTGGTGATTTTTGATCAATCTCAAGCACGATCATTTGGGACACCTGGTCTGTCCAAACTTTCCTTGACCTGCTTGTTTTGCTTGGGTTAGCTCTGACAGCAGGTTTTCTACTTAAGCAAGCATTTGTATCTGTTTTGATCTTTTTTTTAGGGTGTGTGGTACAACTGTAGTATACACAGGAGCAGTAACAAAGGCTTGGTAGAACAGCAGAGGCTTGAGGAGTGGAGGCACAGGATGTTTTGTTAGACGAGTGCGGGTGTGGGATGATAAGAGAGCACAATCTTGGCGCTGAAGACTCCATGGTAGAAAAAGCTCAGTAAAAGGTAAAAATGCAGACCTGGAGCTTGAGAAACCGGTTTTGGGCATTAATGAAGAGAACTAAGAGATTGTATCTAACATACATATGTGGCACCTTTTATAGCAAGTTCAGATATAACCTGGAGCTGCAGACCAACTGAAGACCAACTGAAGAAAGAGGAAGTATAAATGCATATTAGAAAACATAGATATATGTAGCTTCCTAAGAGGAAGGAAGAAGAGAGGAGGAAGAAAAATCCATCAGCATTAACATCATATCACTCCTGATGAAAGACTCCAGGTGCTGACAACTCCTCATAACAATGCCCATCACTAACACCAGTGGGAAACAATTGATCTGAGGACCCAGAGAAGCATGGAGTTATAGTAATACCAGGGAAAGGAATAGACAATTTAATTGTGCTGTTCCTGCAATTGTGACTTTTTCTCTATTCATTGTTTTTCTATAAAAGTTAGATCTAGACTAACAACACTTCTTGAATTAGTTCGTTAAGATTTTCACTATGCTAACTATAAACTCTTGGCTTCACTTACATAGTGTAAGGTGTGCTTCATCTTTGTTTATAAAAAAGACTTGGAAAGTAACAGAGGAGTTAATCTACCCAAAGGAGGCTGTGAGAAGCTATACAGCAGCATGCCTGATCATTAGGTCTAGCAGCTACTTTGAGTAAAGAATGGCTTCATTTGTATTGCACGACAGGTTTTGGCTAAAGACAAAGCAGTGGTGTTTTGGTATAAGTCTCTGCATGATGGGAACAGTCACAGCATGCAAGTCCCTCTGTTATTTATGGAAAGTAGTTTCCTAAGTGAATTCTTTTGTCAATTCAAAACTTCATGTATTACCAAAGCAGCAAGTAGATTTGGTTTTTTCCCTTTTCAGATTTTCTTGGTGTACCTCACAAAAGCACTTATGAAAGTGTGTTCTGTTGCCCCACTAATGTTCAAGTAGTACTTTAGCCACTGTTTTAACTGAATTTTATTGGCAATAATTTTTGGTGCACCATGCTAAAGCTCAACAGTAGTTTATGTTTGGCTAAAAGTGCCTAACTTTATCCAGATGAGATTTAGATTTGATTGATGTACTATTTTGCTGACAGCGAGATATATTGTTAGGTAGACAGTACAGATGCAAAGCATATTGCCTCCAGACAGCTTTTGTTGTCATTTTTGTTTTCAACATAATTTAAAACCTTTACATTTTCCACCAGATATGTTGACTCCTTTTAGTATGTTTGTTGGTTTGTTTGCGTTTTTTCTTTTCTCTTGGTAATGTAGATGAAATAGGGATAAAGCAATAGATTTTCTGTGTTTTGAAGGCAAAGCCAAAGGAAGGTCCTGTTGCATGCACCAGAAGAGACAACTTTCACAGTCCAGAACAGACAGAAGTCTTCTAAACCTGTAGCAGTGTTTGTGCTATGTCTAGAATTACCAACAGTTAGCATTTTCCTCAGGATCATTGCTGTTGTAACTCCTGAGGGTTAGAACCATGCTTATAAATGGTCAGCATGATAATAAGCATTTTGGCACTTAAGCATTTTTTTTCTCCTTTCTGTGGGAGAAGACCTCCTTGGTCCTTGTATAGACAAGAGAGAACTGCAAACTCTGCTCTGAATGGGAGTCCATTTCTATCTCGATGTTCTAAAAAGAGGCAGGGAATGAATCTCCCAGCTGTGAGAACTTTGGTGTTACTGGAGAGGATTGATCATTGGTCTGCATAAGTACATTGACCTGCATCTCACAGTGACTAGGATAGCTGCTCAACAGGTAATAAACCATGGTGCAAGAGATGATAAAGCCAAGCCTGTCCAGTCTGGGCCCCATTTATAGGTTTGAAGGAAGTTTGTATGGGACAGAGAGCTTCTTTCAGAGTGGTGAGCCAAGCAGAAAGGAAAAAAGCATGGGGAGCTCAGGGTACAAAATTTAATTCCTGAAATTTGGTAAGTATTTTTGTTACTGAAAATGAGAAATTACTTGGCAACAGCCTTAAGTACTGTAACTCAAATTGCATTTGAATTAAATTTATCTTTGAAAGCAATCCATCAAGTTTCAGCATGTTGTTCCCTTATGAAATGAGTCTGTATTTTATGCTTTTTTCCATTCAATTTCCAGCTTTTAGCATAGAAACCTCAAGCTGTGTAATATACCAAGTTCTTTTTACTATAAAAAGACTTCAGTGTTGTTATAGTGCTAGTGTGTTAAGTGTGAGTATTAGGTACTATTGTGCATTTAAAATATATGCACTAGGTATCTACATTCATTTGTGCATTTCATTTACTGGTCAGATACAGCACAGCACTTTTGCCAGTGGGTTTGGGGTGGCTGCACCGCTTACAAGTAGCAAATTTAGAGTATGTATCTCATTATAGAAAAATGTGACTTTTCAGGAGCATAACTTAACCAAATTTGTTCGGATTAAGATAAATAACAAGATTTAAGAAATGACCTCAAGTTGTTTTTCCAGATATACATCATTACTTTAGACACCATTATCGTGGCCCTATCAGGTTTATGTTATGTCCCATTGGGACTTTTCCTTTTCCAGTCAAATAAATTTCTAGTTTGTGGCTGTAGAGGATGTTAAGGGGGAGGCACCCGGCTTGAGTGGCTTTTGTGTTGTTGTATCATGGTAAAATTATTTAAAGGAACTAGAGGTCTGAGACTCTGCTGTGGGAAACCTGGGGCTGAGCTGGCAAGGAAAGCTTCTTTGACTGAGTGGGGTGAGTAGGGAGGCATAATTTCCTTAACAAGGATGTTAGATAAAATATCTGTAAAGCTGTGATATTTTTATGTTTTAAGAAGATAAAAAACATGCTGCTGTGTTACTGGCTGATTAATGGATCTTTACTATCTTGAAGTTTTTTATCTGTCTGTTCTAGCAAAAGTGAAGATATTTGGGAATTGGGAGTCTAAGAATTTTCTGACAGGTTGCTTTGAGATAAAATGTCAATTGTCTTAAACTATTTAGAGAGTCAAGACAGTCTAAAGAAATCTTGGGTTTTCCTCTATCTGGCAGAGGCCAACTGGAACAGTCAAAAGTTCAAAATCCAATTCAGCACATTGGATTTACTATTTATTATAGGCTTTCTTTTCTGCATATATAATGCAACTTTGTAGACAGGCTCATAAGAATGTGCTATCTAACATTCCTGGGATTTACGCATCTGTTTTCATGAGGAAATTTTGTGCTGTCCATATACTGTAATGATGTGTATATTTGATATGGAATTCTACTGTCCCATTCTCCATCAGTCTTCTGTAGATTAGATTTTTTTTCCCTCTTTTTAGTTTATGATAGAAATAGTTTTATCTTGTATGTTTCTGCAGACAACTAAAAAGATCAAGTGAACACATATTTTGAACTATTAAGCAGAACAGCTGGATTCTGCAGAACAGGGAATTTCTTAGGCATCTGTCCAATTTTCCTTTCAGGAGGATGGCAAATGGTGGCAGTGATAGAAATACTGAAACTAGTACAAGTAATGAAGATGTTCAGATTTAGAAAGTATGCATTCTACATCAGCCTGGAGCTTCTTGTTGCACTTTAATCGATGTAGTGTTATACTTGGTAGAGGTTCTAGAAGCACAGCTCCAGGGATTGGAAATGTAACTAAATCTGAGAATATCTGTAAAAAGAATACTGTTGTACAGGAGCAGCTAAATTAAAGAAGGGACTTAAAGTGGATAAACATGGAAGCAAGATCAAGACAGGCTTTTTTGTTAAAAAAAAATCTAAAGGAAAGCAGTGGCATTGTGGAGCTGCAAGGAAGGAAAAGTTAACCTACAGGTAAAGAGCAGAGAAAGAAATAGCAATATTCATCAGGAGCTAAAATCTAGCAAAGAGTGGTGCCCAGTCACTACATTGTACAGAGCAGAACTGGAGGGTGGAATGAGCAGTTCAGATCAGTGGAGAATCACAGTGCAGCTTCTGTTACTAAAGGAAGCTGCAATGGTTATTACTTGATAAGTAATAACCATTGCATTGAGGAAAGGACCGGTTGTTTTCTAGGAGCAAAACAGACCTGCTACTCATAAAGGTCTGGTGTGGGTTTGAAATTAACCATTGATTATTGTTCACTTTGGAATAAAATTTCTCTTGACATGAAGATGGCTACATTGAGCTGAGAGATAGGTGAAGACTCAGCATTTTTTTGGATAGAAGAAATAGCATGGAATCGCAATCTAACATCTAGTCTGTTCTCAGTGCTGAGGCAGAATAAACCATAATTCTTTGTAAATACACTTGAGGGGAGACAATTTTAGGAGAAGGAATAAAATTATTATAGTTAATAGATAATAGCAGCATTATATTTCAAGTGAGTGAATATTTCAAATGAGTCATAAATAACTCTACATCCTGAAGTAGAGTTCAAACAGGGTAGTGTGAAGAGAATATCAGAACATAATTGTGGATGAAGTTTGCTAAGCTTATTGAAGAGAAACCTCTGGGAATTATATTTTTGAACCTTTTCCTAAACCATATTTACTGAATTTTTGTGTGTGTTGGAATATCTGAAGCTTAAAAGGCACCAAAATCAGTTCCTCATAGCTTCTGACAGTTTCCCTGGTGGCTGCAGAGAAGCATATTCTTTTTTTGTAGAAGTGCATAGTTTGATATAGGAATCCCAGTCTTTTCTCCCTCGAGGGCTGGAGAGTGGAAATATTTGAAGGTGTTATGTAGCAGAAGTACTGGTATTTCTAACTCCTTAATTCTCCAAGTGTCTGGTTGGTGCCTAATTGTTTGTGTTTGGGGCTGAAGTCTGGAGGGTCGAGAAGGAATATATTATCACTTCATCAAATTGAGAGGAAATTTAGGTGTTTAGGTTCCCCTGTAGTACCAAGGGTGGCCATTTCTGCGGGTCACCCGAGGCATCCATGGCAGTCTGGGAGCCAGAGTCTGGTAGTCATTAGGGCCTTATACATAGTCATCCAAGTGTAGTGGAGTTTTTCACACGGGGCACTGTGGATGCTTGTAACCTACTTAAGGTACTGGGGCTATGTGGACTTCTCAGATAAACAAATTCAGTGTGGTAATTTTTTTGGAACATATTTGAACATCTGAATGCTTAGCTGATGAAAATAAAATTGCGTGAGTATAAAGTGTAATGTTATGTAATTAGACATTAATTTCTCATTACTACAGGTTAAACAATATATTTCATTGTCCATCTTGAAAATCTACTACAATGAACCTTGTTTGACTGCAGGGCCTGGTGCTACTGATGTGATATTTAGCATTCTAATGGAAGCAAGTCTGGGATTTAGAAGCAAATGGTGATTCTGCTGTTAAAAGTATTGAGATTCAAGGACAAATGAGCTTTTTCAGTAGTTCCTTAAACTATTTTTTCAGTCAAAAATATTCAGGGGAGAATTTAAGCTGATAGTTAATTGTATTTTTTTTCTGCTCCATTCAGTGAAAATAATGAAATAAAAAAGGAAAGTTGGAATACTGAAGTGGGTAGAAAATGCCACACAAAGAATTGAAGAAGAATCACAGTTGGTTTGATACTCTCAGAAACAAAGGAGCAGGAATGAAGGAAGCAAAGAAGACTCACCAAATGTGTTGGTGGTTACATTCCTTTGTCTTATCTATGATCAGTTTTGAAATACTGGTTTTCTGTGAAGGAGACATGAAAATAAATACTGGAAAGAGATGACTGTGAGAAGTAGGTGACAATGAGAAGTGCTGATGCTTCTTTTTTTTTTTATTTTGTCACTGACAACTCTCTAAATTGCTGTTTAAGACCAGCCCTTAGGATTTTATCAATGAAGCCAACACCCACAAAGCTTAATAGGAACCCAGCAAGTTTAACAAGTTTTGAAGTTCAGCTCTCTTTAAGACTATAGTCTGCAGTTTCTCTTTTTTTTCTTCTGCTTTCAGATGTCTTTGCAATCAAAACCTGACGAGAGCTGAAAACGTGACCTCAGTAGTTATCTAGGAGATTTTGTTTGTTTCAGCCATTTGAAAGAGTAGTCTTAGATTTAGCATTTTTCTTTATAATAGAGGATCTGTGTTCTGTCTTTTTACTATTGATTTTCTGTTCATGTACATTATAAATTGCTTCACTGCCTACTGACAGGGACCCACTTATTCCAGAGAATGCATTTCTCAATGATGCAAAGCAATACTATAGCACAGATATGGTATTGTCCTTGATTTCCCTGACTGAAATTTCATGAGGAAATTAGGTCAACAGAATGTAATTACCTACACTGAAACCTCCTAAGGGCACTGGGTAGAGCTGTGCAAATGACTGATTATTTTGATTTGTTTACAGGAGCAAAAAAAATCAGAGGAAAAATTCAGTTTGAATAGAACAAATTGATTTCTTGTTCACCCTGAATTGAAATGTTGTTGGTGCTAAGCTGGTCTTCATAGCTCATTATGAGAATTAAAATAAGATTGATTTTATATTTTTTAACTAAAAATCATCTCTCAAATTTAACATTGCCATTAAGTCCAGCAGCATCTGAAGAGGAAATTCCAGGCTGATCAGAGTGAGCTCTCTGGGTGCACTTCTCTCAGAACACAAAGTCCCTTTTCTACCACGCTGGGTTTCTTAGAGTTTTTTCTGGAGGTGACTAATGCAGCTTCAGTTACTTTTTATCTGTGAGGCAGCTGAGCCTTGCCTGTTTTTCTGGTCACATAGACTGCTTTCCAGACTGAGAGCCCAACTGTAGCTTTTCTGTTCAGCATAAAGGCACTGAAGATTCACTATTTTTTATCCATGAAAAAAAAAAGGAAAAAAACCCCAGAAAACCAAATAAAAATTTAGTCTTTGTTCCTCTTATAAAGGCATCATCAGGAAGTATTTTGTCCTTCAAAAGATATCTTTTTTTTTTTACTAACACATAATTAGTTAAACCCATGTAATTACAGAATCGCAGAATGGGTAGGGTTGGAAGGGACCAGTGGAATCATATGGTCCAACCTCCCTGCTCAAGCAGGGTCATCTGAGAGCACTTTGCACAGGATTTCATCCAGACTGTTCTTGAGCATCTCCAGTCAGGGAGACTCCACAATCTCTCTGGGCAATCTCTTCCAGTGCTCAGTCACTCACACAGCAAAGATGTTCTTCCTCATATTCAGATGGAACTTCCTTGTCCTTCAGTTTCTGCCCATTGCTTCTTCTCCCATGGCTGAGCACCACTGAGAAGAGCCTGGAAACCTCCTCTTGACACCCTGCCTTCAAATACTGATAGACATTGATGAGGTCTCCTCTCAGCCATCTCGTCTCAAGGCTGAGCAGGCCCAACTCTCTCTAACTCCTCGTTAGCAATGCTCAGGTCCCCTGTCTCCAGTTCCCTAATGTAAGGGACAAAGAGAGTTCTTTTTGCCCAGCTCCAAGGTGTGCAAGGTATGGCCACACACCAGTGTTCTCCTCTGCAGACAGCCAGATGCTCCACTGGCTGGCCAGGCAATCCTCGAGTGAAGTTTGGGTCATAACAAGAGTTGGCATATGGAGCTAAAAGATCTCCTGATATAAGCAGCTGAGCAAATAATGTAGAATTGGGATTATGGACTCATCTGAATTTTAAATTTGATTTTTTGATCAGGTTCTTTAGCTCTTCTCCTAAGTGCCCATTTATAACATGATCACTGCTATTCTCATCTTTGGTATTACTGGGTGGCAAAATGTATCAGTAAGTTGACTCCATAAGTTTTGTGATTGAAGTTAATATCAATACAGAAGTTGAACTTGGCTCAGCATGTGTTCTGCTTTTGTATATAATTTTTTTAACTGTACCCATGGCTGGAAATATAAATAACATTTTTAAAGCCCTGTGGGAATGAGCTTAAGAATGTGGTACACTTCACATACTTAATAGACTGTAATCTTGTTAATCTATTGCTATAGAAAACACATTGTAAGATGTTAAGTGAATTCTTGTATTCCAAAAATATTTTTCTGAATTTCTCAGAATGCAAAGGTCTCATTGAATTTCCAGTGCCATGTACATAATAGCCAAGAGAGACATTCTAAACTTACTCTTCTCTTTCCACAGGCTGCTTTTCTGGAGACAGTGATCACTTTTTGGCAATTCATCAGCGAAAGAGTGGAAAACCTGTGTTTATTTATCATCATGTGGAGAGTGTGGAGAAAAGTTTGGATACAGACAGCTATAAGGATTCCAAACAAAATTTCCGTTCTTCTTCCCACACCAAAATAAGCAAGTTGCACCCTGCAATAATTGTTAAATCAGCCTTCCCCAGGTCTGTTTATGACCCATCCCTCAATCTCTTAGCAATGACTGGTCAAGATTTGGAAGTGGAGAATCTTCCCATTCCTACAACGAATGTGATTATTGTGGTAAGTGACTTTTTATGGGTTTTGGAGGGGTTTTTTAGAATAAATTTTTATTTTTTAGAATAAATATGCCTGTATTTAAATAAAGACAGATTGCAACTTTGGGTAGCCTGACTGATCATCTAAATCCAAATAATGACCTCTTATCTTGAATTTCTTCACTTTGGTGGAATTTGCGTTTATATAATCACACTCTGATTAACAAACAATCTGGTGGACCAGTGCAGAAAATGGCCTCTCTGTAGGTAAAGATCTTACCTTTCCTCAAATGCTGTTGATCCTCTTGTCTTGACTGATGTTTGCACATTTTTTTCTGGATAGGCTTTAAACTTATTCTGCATAGGTCACAAGAAAATGTACTTCAGAGAACTATTCTATAGAGGCAGTGAGGTTTTTAAAGGGTGACATAAAGGTTTCATTCACTTCTGTTCCTCAAAAAAAAAAATCCTGTTTCTTGCAAAGAGTAAGAGCTTTGTTGGTGTATGCACTTCTTCTGGGACATATGGATTGGGGACCCTCCAGTGTCAGTTAACTCTGTGTGTGTGACCTTTCCCATTCTGAGGATGGTGATGGCAGTGCTCCCTCCTGCAGTGAAGGGCCTGTCAGTTTACCCATATCCTGGTGCTGCCCTGCTGCATCCTCACCCTTCAGGCCACTGGAGCAGCCTGCTATCAGGAGAGCTGTCCTTGGTGGGGTGCACGGTACAGTCTGTATGTGTTCTGCACAGACACTGCTTTCCTCACCCCCATGCGTGGGCAGCTCTCCTTGATTGCTGGAGGGAAGAAGAGCCACTTGTGCACTCATTAGAGGGAACTAAAAAAGATTAAAGTGAAATCTGTAAATTGCTTGTTTCAGAGGAAGATGAGAGATTAAAAGAGAATGGACTTTACAAACAAGGAAAAAGAACACAGAACATAAGAGCACGTTAGCATAGCAAGTGTTTCAGAATCCCATACGAGTTCCCTGTATGGTACTCTAGAGATCTGCCCTCATGAATGCTCCAAGTGCAATAGAGTAGTGACAATGAAAAGAATAATCAGGGCAAAAAAAAAGATGGTAGTAGTTTTATTTGCCCATTATTAGTTTTAGCAGATAAAAAGTACTGTCAGGGAACTAGGCTCAAAAAGCTGTGCCCTGGACTTGTTGCATCCCATACAAAGAAGACCACCTCACCTGAGTTTATATGGCTAGCACTGTTAGTGTACTAGCTGTGTGGAAGTATCCATATCAGAGCAAAATAAGGGACTGTCAGTCTTGCCTTGCTGTGGACAGGCCAACTGCAAACAGAGTCCCAATACTGAATGGTATTGATCAAAGGAAGGAGATGCCAAGCAACTGGAGGTATCTATCCTCAAAGCTAGCCTAAGCCAGCAGGGCTGACTCTGTAGTGAAGGTACCTGCTCCCTTCTTTCCAGTGCAAGCATTATCTCACTTCTACTCAAGGTGTAGAAGTTCCTTTCTATTAGTGCAAGGAACTCAGAATAGGCATGGCCCTGCTTTTTTTTCATTAGATGACATTGTTATCTATGAATTGTTGTTTTACTAGGGTTTTGCACAGTTTTGGAGTCCCATGGTCCTCAAGTCGTAATGGAAGAATCCTGCAAAATATTCTAGGGCTACCCTGATTTTAGCTGACTGGCTCTGTGCCTGCATTAAAAGCTAAATGAGGCAGATTTTCAATTGGCAGATAAATTCACATTAAAAAAAAGGTCCATTAAATCTGTATTAAGTTCTCATTAAGTGGCTTTGGTCTGAGGCTTTGCTACTGCATTTCTAGGATGGAACTGCTGCTCTGAAGCCTTCTGTTCTGGCTGAGAACCATATGTGCTTTAAGGGGAGGTATAACAGCATGAGCTAATCATGACATGAAAGCTGTTTATTGCTTGGGTTCTTCAGCTTTCTCTGGATGTGCTGAAGGACAGTGGTTTTGGTTTGTTTCTAATGTCATCCTTTCAGAAAAAGCCTTTGGGGAAGCATATGTTTGAGGCCAAAGTGCTGTGAGTCAGGCAGTGCATTGGACTATTCCCACCATCAGAATTTTGAAGATGCCTTCTTTAAAAGGGCAGCTGTCCCACAGCAGAGTGGTTGCCATCATCCAAGCACAGCTCTGCTCTTTCCAGGCTTCTGTATTTCAACATTCTGTTGCTCCCTCTTGAATGTCACCTGAAGTAGATTGTAGTGTTAATGTAATTACCAAGGGAAGCTGGTTTGTTTTGAATTGCATGTGTATTGCTCCCTCTTTGTTTTGAATTAGCACTTACTGCCTGTTGCTGCTTTCTGGTTTTTAATATGTAGGGCAAGTGTGAGTGTTTGTTGTTTTGCCCTGGCTGACCCCTTTTGTTTCAGCCTTTAGCAATGTTGCTGGTTGCTCAACTTGAAAGAGCAGTTGCTACTGTTGGTGCTTCCTGTAATCCAGTTACATGATTGGTGCACATTGTGATTTAGTATGAAAGCCAGCAACTTTTTTTTTTTTAATAAATCTATGCTCTGTTAGCTCTGTGGAGGAGAGGAAACTGAATTCAAGCTAATTTCAGTGACTTAAGGTCCATTTTCTTCATGATTAAAGTGGAAAGGCAGGGTAGATGGATGCCTAGTGCATATTACAAGGTGGCATTTTGTACTAAGGACTAAACCATCTGACAAGGAAAATGTTGCCAATGCCCAGCAGAGTGCTGTGAAGCCAAGAATTCTGCAGGTATTTTGTCAAAAAGCGATGTTTTGTGACTAACAATAAAGAACATATTAAGAAGTAATTTTACTGAAACTGGGGATAGTGTAGTTCTTGTTTGCCTAAGTGAGGAAGAGGAGGTATTTATTTTCCAGGAGGGAGTTTTATATAATGAAAGGCAATCACATTACCTGATATTAAGTTCCTTTGTTTGTGTGTGTGTGTGTGTGTGTGTGTGTTGGTGTTCAGTTCACCTTGTTTATTGTAGGAAGTAAGGACAATTCAGAGCTTTTAGAGGCATTTTGACTGTTCTATAAATGCCTTAGTGCTTACCCATATGTTCTGTTTAGCTGTCTCTCTAGATGATGTGAGACTAAGTCATCTGAAAATTGCTTGGATAACATACAGAGTTACATAATTTTTTGTAATACTTGAATTTTCTATTTGAAAGCTTTTATTTCAGAATTATTTTATCTGCATTTCAGAAACCATATACTCATTGAAGGTATTAGAGAATTATTAGTGCAGTGAACAAGTTCTCAAAATGTTTATTTATGTTTATTCCAAGTCTTTCCAGTTCTGAATATAAGAACCACAAAGGTCAAGACAGTACATGGAAAGTGGGAACAGAATGTGGATAATCACTTATGATAGAAAATACCGTCTAACATACTTATTAAAAAAAAGCCAAAATGCAGACATATAAAAACTTGAGAGAAAAGCAGTAGGAAAGGTTTCAGCTCAGACTAGGTCTAAATTATCACCTCATGGATTGCTAAAGCATTATCCCTTGTAACCTGATGTAGTTTGGTCTGTCCAAAGCCTCTCAGGCACACAAGTGTATTGGACCAAGATTGGACCAAGGTACTCAGATGCTTTTTTCACTTGCATCCTGTGAAGTGTTTCGGAAATGTAAAGGTAATACACTTGCTCAATATATCAAAATTTTCCCTTTCACACACCTCATTCTTACTGTACACCTTCTTATATAAACATGAAATCTGTTGCTTAGAAATTCCACAGTGCTGTACTGTAGCTAAAATTCAGCTCATCTCTTAATTTTTTGTTTGATTTTCATGAGTGTTACTGAACTGAATTGATCTAATTAGTTTCTTTCAGTTAATGGCAATGGCACGTATGATTCACAGACAGCCATACAGAGCTTTTCTTTGCCTTTTCTATGGCGTTTTGTGTAGGGTTGTATTCCTCAGAGCTATAGCTTTCCCATATCATCACATTTATTTTGTCTCAGTATTTGAACTATTTATTTTCAAACATGCTGAAGAGCACAAGTAAGAACTTCAGGTGCTGCTACTTTGAGAGAGGATTCAGTGGAAGAATAAAGCACAGCAACATATGTATCTGTAATAGATATTCATGTGGAAACCAGATATTTGGGCTGGTATCTATTAAGATATCTAGCATGTTTCTAAACACTTTCTGGATTACTAGGGAGTTAATAAAGGTGGGAGACCATATCCAATAGGCAGACTAGATGTGATCATACTGATCCGGAGATTAGTGCTGACATGAACCATTTCCACATCAGTTTTCTCACAGCAAGAGAGCAGTACCAGATGCATTTAATCTCCTAGTATAATACAGCCTAGATATCTGCTTCAGGGTGAGTTCCCTAATTCCAAATGGCTGTAGTGACAAGATTCATATTGATGATAATAGGTGCTTAGGCAGAGCTGCACACTGACTACCTATTTGTATATACTCATACACACACACAGACATTTAGTGACATCTTAATCTGGAGTTGATCCCAGCTTAAACAACACATTTTATGTTGAAATAATGTGGAAATCCTTTCCAAATCTGGGCACAGTTCAAGTAGGTGGGCTTCTTCTGGGTGGTTTGGGTATCTGAAAACCATGTGGCTGTGAAACCACAGCAGAACTGCTTTTACACTTACGTCACGTTCATCCCACAAGTACTGCTGTATTTCTCTTATATAACTTCATACTACATACTCAGAAAAGATGCATCTTTTGCTCCCTTGATGACATGGCCTTAGATGTATAAGTTTATTTCTCCTTTAATTTCCCATATCCTGATGTGTCAGGTTTAGTTTCCAGTGTCAAAGCCCAGAATTTGTCTATATTATTTGTTACAAAATTTTATTTCATCTTCCCACACCTCTTTTCTGCTGGAAATGTGTCTTTTTCTAATACTTTGTACTCTTTATGAAGTCATGGCTTCCATGTGAAATGTCGTCTCTAAGTTCCTCTAGGAGCCCACAAGGCATCCACTTGCTCCTTCCTTGAAAAGACCAGTGAGACAAGAGGAGCCACACTACTATATTCCCTTTCTGCTGAGCATTGCAGTTCTCTCCACTGACTGGTTTTGTTTGGAGGCCATAAGAAGAACTCTATTAAAAGAACCTGATAAAAAGGTGGGGGCATCCAATGCTTACAATTATTTTCAGTCCAAAAAATGTTTTCCCTAGTGCGGCCTCTTTTGTGAAGACATTTAATGTAGATTTCCTTTCATGAACAAAGAGCACTATGGAATTTCCATAATTTTGTGGAATTTATTTTTTACTTTTCTTTAAATGAAAAATGGATGTTTCTTCTCACTGGCAGTTTGGTAATACAAGATGCCTTCTTTTTCAAGGCTAAGTCACTGAGTCTTACTGACTGAGAGGAGTAGGATAGAGAGAGCCCTCTGAGTCACAGCGCTGAGTTGTCTGTGATCTTTCTGCATGCCAGAAGCTAAGTGACCTTCTGAGAATCCCTTGCAAGACAATAAGATGCTCTGATAATGTTTTTTTACTTACAGCTTTTTTCACTTTTTCCCCAGCTGTCCACTTTACTGACTGCTTTTTCAGAATCTCTTTTTTATTCTTTTTCCTGAATACCATGCCTTGACATAAGAGGAAGTCTCTTCCTTTATTCAGTTCTCTTTGTTAGGAACTCTGCCACCCCTCGTGTCAGCATCTGCTGTCTCAACATCCACCCAGTTAAGTGGCCCAGTAAGGCCATGCTGAACAATCAGTAAAGGTATCTTGAAATGTTACAGTCTCAGTCTGATAAATATGCATAGGAGTCTGTGAGAAGTGTCGATAGCTAAGCATGATCCATTTGACAGAAATTTAGGAGTACTTTTAGGATACCACAGAATAAAAGTAATTTTCTTTGGGACCTATAGAAGGGAAGAGGATTGGGGGTGTTCTTAAAAAAGAAGAGGCACAGTTTCTGAACCAAATGATTTGATGCTTTGCATCATGTGTTGCATGATATGTTATACTACGGTCAATTTGAAAGTTATTCAAAATGGTAGGTTTATCATCCCATCAATCCTGTACAGTAATGCCCTGATTTTCACTGGCATAGATGTAAACATATGTACATGTAGTTCTATGCATTTCTAGATGTGATTATGCTATATTGCAATAATAGAAGTGACTAAGGAGCTGCTTTTTTGAATACTATGCCTGACCCTGGGGTCTCAGCCTCAAGTCTGTCAAATTCTGACTCAAAAAACCCCATTTTCCTGTGTGTGTGGACAGATCACGCACAGTTTGGTGCTGCAACTCAGAGGGCTCTCTGCATCCTACTCCTCCTGGCTAGTAAGAGTACCCTAAGCTCAGTCCCTCTGTAGACCTTGTGAAGAGATGGTCAAAATACTTTTGAAAGTACATTAAGCTAAAACAATGGATTGAAAATAAGGCAAAAAATATGAGTGAGGAGAACAAGTAGTCCATAAATGACAGGTCAATCAGTGCTGGGGCAAACAGTCAAGCTAACTATCTATGAAATATAACGAAAAGTCAAATGTCATGTTTTGTCACTGAACATCTGTTATTGCTGGCCTAGGAAAGGGGTTGGCACTAGCCCAGGCCAAGGAGGCATAAATAGAAAATCATGTCTCTGCAGTAACTTCTCAAAGGAGCTTTCTGAGGTGTAAGATCTTAGAACCTAGTGAAGTATCAGCTGTATCCATCTCCCTTTCCAGGTCATGTATTTGTGCAATACTTGGAATAGCAGAGGATGAGTGCCATGCTGTTAGTGAAATTTTAAGATCTTATTATAATTACAGCGCTGAATTGTTAACAAGCTCTAAATGTTAGTCACACGTTTCAGGAGTGGGCAGTATCAGCCAATACACTTAGTGTGATTGTTCTAATCACTGTTGTGTCTTTTTACATTGTGACCCCAAATATCAGGTCTTCACAGTATTTTGCTTCTGGACTCAAGTCCACCTTCTTGTGAGAGATTGATGCTCGCCATTACTCCTTAAGTTATTATACTCGACATAACATATCTGTAGCAAGCCCTGCAAATAGACCTAGTAGCCTGCAGCTCTGTCATTCTGGATTTTGTTTGCACAAAGAAATCTAGAGAGTCTGCATTAGTTGGCCTCATTTGCTTTCTGCTTCCCTCTGTGCACTTCAGCAGGGATAATTGCATACTGAACCATTAGCATGGTATTGTGTTTGCTGTCAGTCTTTGTGGAAAACAGGAATGATTGCATTAGGTTGGTTGTAACATGCTCTAAAACCTCCTTAAGGCACTTCTTTCCATCTGATTTGCAAAATGTTAAAAGAATGTTAGTAGGATATTCAGCAACCTAGTGCTTTGATTGATTATCTTACTGAAGGCAACTTTGGGGGTGCTTTTATAACATTCAGTGGGATGTTGCACAAAAGCTGTTCATATCTTTCACAAATTGCCCATATCCTCTTCAGTCACTGCGTTCCTTTTCCTGCATTTTTAGTGAAGGGAAGATGTTTCTTGAAGTAATTTAATTTTTTTTTCCAAAAGCTGCACTGTTTAAATCAAAAGGGGATTTCAGGAGCAGGCATGTTATATGTTTTTAAACTAAAGCCTAAACTGTCATTGACAGTTAGCCTTGGGCAGTTTCTCTAAAGGAAATGTCAGCTGTTCCATATTTCTTTCAAGTGTGTATTCATGTTACTGGCCAATCCCAGCTATAAATTAAATACCAGTGTGTAGCAGAGCAGAATCTGCTTATGTTATCCCATTCTTCAAATATGTGAATTTTGTCCTCTAGGAAAAATCTTTATTAATTGATAATTTTAAATTTTTTTAAAGCATTTCTATGACATTAAATTCAGATACAGTTGCAGCCAAAGCAAAGATCTTCAGTGTTACTTAGGCTCTTTACCCAGGTGTAGGAGAGCTGCCTTAAAGGCTTGTTTTAAAGGAGGTAGGGGAGAAAACTGAATTTGAGCTGTTTCTCATTTCACATGATTTAGTTGCTGTGCTAAGGGGTAGAGAGCACCACTTTTCTCATACTGTCAGATGAAATTATTTGTTTGCCCAAATCACATTGTTTCAAGTAACTGAAAATTCAGGGAAATATTGTTCTTGAGCTGATCCAGTACAAATATCTTGTATGTGTTTTGATTTGTTCTCCAAAAGAGGCAACCCTTCCCGCCCCCAAACAAAGCCCCCCAAGATCCCCCAGCCTTGTTTCTTACATGGCCCCGTTTATTCCTCTGATTGAACAAGGCTTCTATACTGTTTCTGTGCCATGCTGTACTGGATTCCAGAAGAAGACACAGAGATTTAGACAATAGTGGAAAGTCTTTGCCTTTTTTATGACAGTGTCCAAACTGCACTTTGGTTGTTTTGGCATTTGAGTTCAGAGTACTCCTCAGTGCTTGGAATTGCACTGACTTCATTACCTAGAACTGTACAGACAGGCTTGGACTTCAGACGTTCAGGAGGTTGCTCTACCTCTATCAATGTTCTCTTTTCCTCTTACAAGTGAGTGGAAACCTATTACTGCCTAAATTGGACTAAGGAAAGGGGAAGTTTCCTGGCATACAGAGTTACAGGTGCCGTCCCTATATTCACACATTTTTATGTTCAAAATCATAAATAAGCTAGATGGCCCTATTGGGATCATGAGACCCACCAATAGAAAATCGGTGACTACTACCCACAATAAATCTATGCATCGTGTTGATAATGTTCAGGAATAAAGAATCCAGAAGCATTTAAAAATTCTTTTAGCACCCTCAGAGAACTATTTTTGTGAAAACTCAAGTCCCCTACAGAAATATTTAAAAGGCAGATAAAGGGCACTCAGATAAAAGACAGCAAGACAGCATGTGTTTCCTTATCAGTCAATGTTTTGTTGGATCTGGCAGTTCAGTCTCTGGAATAATCCTTCTGGTTCTTCACTTCTAACTTTGTTGTTAGGAAAAGTGACAGCTTCTATAAAGTTCCTTAATAGATGGTTCATAATGTGCTCCTATGTGTAACCCATTAAATATTAAGCCTTCTAAAAACTGCTTTTGAAAAATAATTTAAAACACATTATTTTTCTATCATTATGACATTAATATGTGATATTTTAAAACACAGTTTTAAATTTTTGAATAAGCCAAACAATACCAAACAATATTTTGGAGCAGAAGATGATCATCTGAATTTACTTTTTAAAATGCTTCCTAGGTCTAGCATTTCTGCACTTTGGCATCTCTTTTGTAAAGAATAAATATTGGATTCTGAAATTAAATGCACAGGCTCAGATGATACTAGGGTTTAAATGTGATAGCATAGCTCTCAGGTGAAGGATGTTTTTTCAGTCACCTCAATATCAAACTGGTACGTGGAAAGGGAAGTAAGCAGAGAGATACAAATTCTTCTGTCTTTTGTCTTGTTGCTGAAAGCATTAAAGTGGTGTTCACTGTCCTCCCTTTGAAAGTCAGCCATGACTGACGATTTGTAATGGAGCTAATTCCTACTTGTCTCTGCACCACAATGAACTGGTGGACAATACTTTTAGTGGTTACAGTGCTTTAAATTAAGTATAGGATAGATGCATCATGAAGAATGTCTGGCTGTATATGAGGACTGCTAAAATAATAGTGTTTCATAGTGTAGAAAGGTGGTTGACTGGATATGTTATGTCAATGCTTATTTAAGCATGAATTGTAACAGATTTAGATTTGAACCTTTTTTAGCTGTTGGAGAATAATAGTGGAACATCTGCTTTGTACAAATTTGGATGGGATCACATGTTCTCCTTGGGAATAGTCATTGTTAATAAACAATGCATAGACATCAATGACAATGTAAATGAATTTTTTTCATTTAAAATATACTAAACTAAATTTATACAATGTCACAGATTGAATTGAACTTAATGTTTTTCCCCATTTTTCTGTTGGTACTTTCAAAAGTACCTAGAGCACATCCAGAGGAGGGCAACAAGGCTGGTGAGGGGCTTGGAACACAAGCCCTGTGAGAAACAGCTGAGGGAGCTGGGGGTGTTTAACCTGGAGAAAAGGAGACTCAGGGGTGACCTTATCACTCTCTGCAACTCCCTGAAAGGTGGCTGTGGTCAGGGGGTTGGTCTCTTTCTCCAGGCAGCAACTGACAGAGCCAGAGGACACAGGCTTAGGCTGCGCCAAGGAAAATATAGGTTGGATATTAGGAAATAGTTTTTTACAGAAAGAGTGAACTGTCTGCCTGAGGAGATGGGGGAGTCACCATCCCTGGGTGTGTTTAAAAAAAGACTGGATGTGGCACACAGTGCCATGATCCAGTTGAGGTGTTAGGGCTGGGTTGGGTTCAATGATCTTGAAGTTCTCTTCCAGCCTAGTCATTCTGTGTGTGATTCTGTGTGTGAATAAAGGTTATCTTTTTGCTGGTACTAATTGTACCAGTAATCTTGTTTTCTTTTTGAAAACACACTCAGGGGAGTAAGGATCACTTCTTGTATGGTCCTGTGGTGTTCTGGCAGTGCTTACAGCTTTCTGCTTTGTTTAGCCAAATTGTTGCTGACACGCTTTCTTTGTGCAACACATGGTATGTTGTCTAATTAAGAACACAGCTCTGGAGGCTACTCTTTACAAATGTATGTGATATTTCAATTTCATGTTTTAACAGTTTACTTTCAGGTACTGTAACATGTAGTCTTAGAGTAGTGCCGTTTTCTGAGCTGTCAGTCCTTTAAAACGTAAATGTTTTGGATGAGTGGAAGAATGACCTTAAATACTGCACTCTTAGAACCTTTCTATTCTTTAGGCAAAGTAAAGTTACAGCAGTGTAGAAATTATATTCCTTATTTTAGCTGAAGATGAAAAATAAGCAGACATTGTCCCCAAAACCTTTCTCACAGACTTTCTCTGAAATGGGGTTACAGGATGCTGTGGCTCTGCCTAGTTAGCTGCAATAAAAGTGTGTTCATGCAATAGAAATTAACTTGAAAATTAAAAATACTCCCCTTCCCCCCCTCCTTTCTGTTTAAACTGTAGCTACATTAATTAAAGACCTCTCCCCTTTCTCCCTTGGCTACTCTGACATATACTTAATTTTAAGGGCATCTGGACTGACCCTGGTAGAATTCCTGTTAAAGGGAGGCTGTGGTGGGAGAAGGGAGGGTGGTTAATAGCTGTAGGAACAGCCCTCTGGCATGCTGTATACGTTTGTGGTTGGGAACAAATGACTGGAGTTGGGCAAAAAGGGAATGATAAACTGCATCTGTAAAAGACCACACAAATAATGAAATAGCAAGAAATCTCTAGAATGCTGATCAATATATTAATCTAAAACAAAACAAAACAACAGCAACTGACAACAGGTAATAGAGCAATAATTTAATAGATAGATATCTGATTTGAAATCCATAGACTAAATAAAAAATCTGATTGAGGCTTAAATTTTTTAATATACTTTGTAAGAATCTTCCTGAAAATGGATATAAACTTTAATGAAATAACTGTAATGTGATGCTTTTGGTAATGAATGAATTAGAAAACCATGTGGATGCATTAAGTAGAATAATTAATGTACCATACACAAAAGTAGGACATCCATAAATCATTTATGATGTCCTCTTCATCAGTTCTTGTCTCTTTGAGTCTTAATTGAAATCCAGGGTAGCTGGATATTAGAAAAACTAGATTTTCTAGTCAGATAACAGACAACTTTCATTAAAACATTAATTAATTTTAGAAGGCTGAGGGCCTGATCCATTAAAAATACTTGCAAAACAGTGCTACTTTAGTAATGTTTGGGGTTTTTTTTCTATTTTAATTACGCTCTTCCTCTGGTCAATGCAAGTTGTGTTCTACTTTAACTTGCTCAGAAAGCATGATGGAATACTACTGTGTTTGTAGAATTAACTGTTGAATTTCCCAGACAATTCCAAATGCTTCTACTGACTGTATGGTAAAGTTACAAAACTAAGGTAATCTATTGTTTACAGTGACTGTCAGTGAGCCTGCTCTTCCAAAGGCAGAGATTCTGAGGACCCTTTTTAGGCAGTTCATTCTATGCCCACTCCTTCATGACAGTAGGAGCAAGGGAACACTAAAGAAAATACCTTTTTGTGGGTTTTTTTCACTTTTCTTGTTTTTAAACATAATAATTTAAACTCTCATTTTATAATCTTTAATAGTGATCTAATTTCATTACTAAAATGGCCAAACTAAATGTTTTGTATTACAAAATGAGAACATTTTATAAATGCTGAAATCAATGTGGGACTTGAGCTATAAGCTTATTCTGCCAAAGAGGTACAACTATGGCAAAATGATCAGGATTGTTTTGATAAAATACTTAAAGAAAAATTTTAACCAGGAAATGGATTTACACTATTGGTCCTAAAAATATACAAGATTCAGTCTGACAATAATATTATATAGTTAGAATAGTACATCTTTGTTGTGGTGATAAATATGCTACAAAAAAGTAGAGATAGGCAGTTTATTTTCAAGTGCCATATTTATTTATGTGCAGGTGTTATGAGTAGGATGTTTTTATATTCAATTTTTCTTTATTCAAAGTAAGGGACTAAAGAATGTTGTAGATAATGAAAAAAAAGCTCTTATAGTGTCATGTAAAACTATGATAGAATATATTAAGACCATTACAGAATTACCTGGGCTGGAAAAGAGCTCTGAGATCATCAAGTCCAACCTATGACATAACACCACCTTGTCAACCAGACCATGGCACTGAGTGCCACATCCAGTCTTTTCTTAAACACCTCGAGGGACAGTGAGTCCACCACCACCCTGGACAGTACATTCCAGTGCCCAGGCACCCTTTCTGTGAAGAATTTTTTCCTAATGTCCAGCGTAACCTTGCTCTGGTACAGCTTGAGTCTGTGTCCTCTTGTCCTGTTGCCTGGGAGAAGAGACTGACCTCCACCTGGTTACAGCCTCCTTTCAGGTGGGTGTAGAGAGTGAGGAGCATGAAGTAGATGTCCTGGGCACAGAGTTAGGTCACATCTTTCAGGGCTTGCTATCTAAGGCATAGCACAAGAGCACAGAGCTGGCCGTCTCTAACAAAAAAATCCCTTAGAGTTCCAGTGCTGGAAAGTGTATTGCAGAGCATGAGGAGCATCAATATCAATACTGAGTTATGGAATCCCTCTGACTCTGAGCTGCTAATGCCTAAGGGCAACTTTGGTGTCTCCATATTCATGTGCCATTAAACTGATGATCAAGGACAGCTTGAACACTGACTGTATTTCCAAGCCAGACCTGAATGTTCCCAGCTGTCAATGCCACAGTCAAGCCCTTTCTCTTGTTCTCATGTAATTGATATTTCTTCTTCTGCAATGCCACCAGTTTATTTGGCTGACCAGCCAAGTTTGTTCAATGTTTCTCAAGGCTTTCTCTTGGGCCTCATCAAATTCACTTTTGCTTTCTACCATTATCTTTTAGTGAGTTGTAAATTAGGCTTAGCATAAAGCTGCAGGGTGTTCCAGGGGCTAGTCAGAATTTCCTTGCATCCCCTGTTTGACTCATGGGGTGCCACTTGTCCAGACTTCTGTTATGAGCACAGCCCTTTAAATTAATTTCATTAAAGGTAAGAGACTTTAAACAAAAAACCAGTGCTTTTGGCATGCTGCATATTCATATTTTCTGATCAATCACTGAAGAAATTAAATGCTTCAGAAAGACATGTCTGATAGTTAAAAGGACAGTTCAATCAATGTGGCCTCATTAATATCTCATGTGTTGCCAGTCCCAGTGATCCTAGCCTTTGTCAAGCAAAGTTTGGCAAATGCTGCTAGCTCTTCTTTGTCATAATGTTGTTATAACCCTTGCCATCCAATGGTCTTCTGCTATTGATCTTTGCTCTTTTGGCCATGTTACTACAATTGTATTTTCTTTAATTGTAATAGAAAGGAATTTGCTATAATCTTTGGCTCCAATACATAGCAATTTATTCTCTTGGCTTGTCTACAATGTTAAGTCTCTTCAACATAGACACTTCATCTTTGCTTTCCTAAATGTTATTCTGCCTGGAGGCTGGCTGACTCTTTCTTTTTCTTGCCCTTTTCTTTAATTGTGGATTTCTTTCAAAATTACTTTGATGGTGAGGCAATGCAAAAATACCTTCACTTTCATATCACATCAACTGTGAAACAGCTCTCTAACAGCTCATTAGTAATAGAGGGGATCACACATTCCTTGTAGCAATTGAGCTGTATGAGCTGCTGATCAAGAACCACTGAAATGAGTGAAGTCTTCTGAGTCAAAAAACTCAAGGCAGAGCTGAAAATTAATTCCCTTTTTAGAGAATTTTGAGGTAAAAAAAAAACCTCACTGGGATAAAATGAAAATATTTAAATCCTTTAACTTGGAGGTAAGGAGGGAATGAAAGTCATGTATCACAAAAATCCCAAGGCTCAAGGCTACAATGAGTGCTCAGGTTCCAGCGCCTCTTTTGTCACATCCTGGTAGGAACTGAGAGTCACAGGGGAAATTGGTTAAACCATCCAAGTCAGGTTATTTGGTGTCCTTTATTTACATTGTAGGATGGAGGTGAGATAGGCTGATGGAGGGGGAATTTTCAGTGCCTTTGAGATTGGCCTTCAATATATGGGGGTTGCAAGGCCAAGTCTCTTTTACACTCTGAAATGTTGTGCTCTTCTTTCCAGATTAGATTTTATTGAATTAGTTCAGCTGAGTGGAATCTGTAGTGTTGTTGGAAAAAGGTTTGTCTGGAAGTCTAGTCATTCAATTTATCATGTGGCATATAAGGACAAAGCAATAACTCTTCATCCTGAAGGACATACAGATCAGGGGCCTGAGCTGGGGTCTCCCACATGCAATATAAAGCTCTACCACATATCTGTTGCTTATTCTGAAATAAATCAATCTTCTTAAGATCTTCAGTATGTTGTTCCTTAGTGAGATTATCAGCAATATATTATTTCTTAGCAGTATAAAACTAAAAACCTGACAAGAAATTCTGGGGACAGGAACAGGAGAAAGAAGCTATTCTTAGCTGTTCTTTTGCTAACAGTCTGTACAAAATCAGGAGGCAGTGTATCAGCACAAGTCTCAACACAGATTATCCTGATAATTGTGATTATACTGAGTTGCTCATGCAAGATATTGATAGTAAGGAGTTTCTGCACCTTTGCTAAAGAAAAACCAAAATTAATAAAACACCGTAAAGTAAAAATTCAGACACGTGTTTTTGTACAGGGAGGCAAGATCACATGCAGTCCATGTGCTTTCTCTGGTGAAGTGGAAAGGCAGAAATTGTTTTTCAGAGGCAATACCAGATAAATTACATAAACAGAAAGGAATGAATAAAACTTTACTATTTAAATTTTTTACACTCTGTTATTGTCTACTTTTTAGAAATTGAATGTATATTCAGGAGTAATTTAGTTAAAATCATTGTCAACTAGACAATCATTTCAGCCAAACTTGCATTACATTACTTCTGCATTGTTCATTCTTTCCTGAATGATATTTTCTACTGGGACTTACAACTTAATACTGCTGATGTGAATTGATGTGAAACTTATGAAAATAAGAGTCCTAACTGCTTGAAACTGCTTTGTGTTGCCCAGCATAAAACTTGTATTTTTCTCCAGTTAATCAGGCATGTAATGTATTCAAAAACAATGGTTCAGAACATTGCTGCATTTTTCATACATCCTTTTTTATTTCATTCTTTTCTGTTTTAGCCAACCATTTGGTGCTTCCCAAGCAGTATTCTCTACTCCTTTTTACCCTTCTCTTTCATTCCTGTAATAAGTTTGCTGGAGTTCTTGTCCCCAGACTATCTAGTCTGTAGTGCCTCCTTAAAACTTTTGTCTCACCATCCCTTCACCTAGTCCCCAGTGATTCTGTTCCTTCATCTGCTCTCTCTCTCACTGCTGCGTGCAAGTCATATCCTTTCCTCAGCCAACACTTCTATTGTCTTTTTTTTTTTTTAACATGTTTTTGGGTTTCAGGCTATGATAAGGCAAATATCTAATCTTATGCAAAATCTTTCATAATAGATTCAAACTTGGAAAAATGCCTTAAATGGCACATTTCCTTGGTCATGCCCTCATATAGCCACTGGAATTTTAGGTCTTCTTTCCTTCTTGGAATGCCTTACTGGTCTTCTGCACACTTCTGTCTGTAAACTCATCTCTTTTTCTCACACATTCTCATTCTTTTCATGCTCTACTCTTTTAACTTCTGTAAGTGTGGTCCCTTTCCTCAGGCTGTTACCAGGGTCTTGGCTTGCCTTTGCTTCTTAATCACCCTCTACTTCTGTCTTTCTTTTCACCTTTGTCTTTTGGTCCTTCCTTTAGTCTTGTAGTCTCAAACCACTCTACTGTTTTCCTCTCAATTTTCACATATTTTGTAGCCTACACTTCTCTCTCTTCTCCCAGTAATACATGTCAAAAAACTATTTTAAAAAGCTATTTAAATTATTTCTATTAAAACCTACTCTTTGTTTAAAAAAAAACACCCTTTCAACACATTTCCTCCTAAATTTATCCTAAACCTATACAGTTCCCTTGGTAGTTTTCTCCTTTACTGGGAATGCGCCTTTTTGCCCAGAGCTGTTCTGTTACTGGATCTCTGACAATGCTGTGGATATTGGAAATTTTCTTGAACTGTAATGTCCATTTTCTCACCCTATACTAAGGCAATATGGCAGGTGTTCTCAACTCTGATATGAATTAGGGTTTTTTTGGTCTGGTGGGGTTTTGGTTTTCTTGTTGGTTTGTTTGTTTGTGGTTTTGTAGTTGAGTTTTTTTGGGTTTATTTGTCTTGTTTATGGCAGATAACTGCTTTGGTTCATTGTGAGTGCACCTGTTTTCTTATTTGTTTGTGTTAAGCTGAAATAAACAATTATAGAATATTCCTGCTTTTGGTATAGGGTTGCTTTGCTTTTGCAGTGTTGCATGGACTTTTGGATTCCAGTTGCTGAAGGAATTATTGCAAAGCACTTACATCCAAGTACTCACAGACCAGGAATTAAATTATTGTATAACCAATTGCTGAAAAATCCTATTTAAACTCATGACCAAAATGTACTTTGAAGTCCAAGATAAAATTTTGCTGGTCTTGACAAAATGTTACAGAAAAAATATATTTTCACTTTGAGAAGGATGATGTTTGCCACATGAATTGTGACTAACCAAAGCTAACTTGGTGCTTGCTCAAAGACAACAAAAAAGTTATCTCAGCTAAATGAAATATTAGTTTAAGATTAATTTGTTGTAAGGTGTACATGTCAAAGGCTACTTCGCAACATAAAAGTATGCAGTATAAGTGTAGGCATTGAATGGGTTGAATTTGTACTCAGTAGAGTTTTGGAGGAAAAATGTCTAGTGAAAATACATCAAGTAACAATGTTGTCCACCAGATGTCCCTGTACTCATAGGTGGTAATGGACAATATTCATTCACCTAATTGCTTTTATTAAATGCAATTTTCACATAGCGTATGCATTTCCCAAATCTCTGTTAACCTTGTATAATAAGACCGTGAATAACTGGCAATTTTATTAGTAGTAATTGAGACCTGTAATTATGAAAATAAATTACAAGAATTCACTGTGAAGTTTCTACTTGCCACTCAGTTTTGTGTGATTTTTTCTTCTTTTGGAAAATAGTCTACCTTTATCATGCGTTGCATGGTAAAAATAATAACTATTGATCTCTTATATTTGTCATTTATATAAATTTATACATTTAAATACATTAGTCATATAATTATTGCCAAGGAATATGTTTTCATCTATCTGCCTATCAATAAAAGACTTTAAGTAACTAGAACTGAAGAACTAGTGAGTTGAAGGGTTGTGGCTTTTGTGGAGATTCCTTTTAACTTTGGTAGCTATTGGAGCAGACTTTGGTCATGGCACCTGCATTCATGCAGTGTGTTTCATTTCTGTCAGCTGCTCCCTTGGCTTGCTGTGCAGCATGTTCCAGCCAAATGCTTGGCTACCAGCTGTCCATGCATGTTTAGTGGCTATAGCAGGACTGTGAGGTATCCCTTCACTAGTGGGGACTTGGGCTGCTGCCCTCCAGTCTGTCAATAACCATATACCTGACCATACCTATGGTGGGACCTGGGCGGGTCTGCCAGTGCCTGTGTGCTTTAAGCATGGTGGATGATTTGAAGACATAACTTGAATTTTTAGTGAAACCACAATACGGAAAGGACACCTTGTCCTCTTTCTCCCTGGCATAACTAAGCTGCCAGAAGGGCATCTGAATCCATGCTGGGAGCAGGGACCTGGCATGACTGAGAGATCCCACCCCAGACGTTCCCTCTGTCAGGTCTACATGGGGAGAAATCCTTGGACAGAGAGGCATCAAACACTGGTGGCAGAATCTATGTCCAAGTCTTCCTTTAGTTTTCTCTGTTTTAAGTTAACTCAAATTATAGAGATTAAATGTTACCAAATTATTATTTTATAGTTGTAATTGTGACCCACCAGATGTTTCTGTGTTTGGCAACGTATTACTTCATTAGAATGTTTAATTGTAATGATGGTCCTATAACCAATCTTCTGCTTTTCAGTTGTAGTTAGAAAGTTTTGCAAGATGCAGAGCCTTTAAGATTTCTGTTGAATGTGCATAAATGTATTTATGGGTATTTCTGTTTTTATCTTTTGCTTCTTTAAAAAAAATGATACCTAAAAATTCCTTATCAAAACTGGGTAAATTTGTATTGCCTCTTAATAGTGCCTTCTGATAATGATTGTAGAGCAAATGATACAGTTTTTTGGGTTTTTTTGTTTTTCAATGTGTTTGTGATTCCTCCTTTTATTATATGCATGTTTCCTGACCAGTGAGCAGTTATATGAGTTGTCATACAAAATACATAGATTGATGTTATGGTCCAGTTCTTAAAATTATGAGAGATGGCTCTGCTCAAATTAAGGTGTAAATGAGACCATATGCCATGTAAGGGTTTTATTTAACACTAAATGTGAGAGAGACAGAGAGAGAGAATGAAAGAGAAAAGAGGTGGGGGGGACAGAAAGAGAGTGACAAAGACAGATAAAATATCACCATTCTGTGGATCCCACCAGCATCCTGATGATCCTCTCCATCTGGTCTTCTTGGGGATGAGAGTCCTCTTGAAAAACATAGAATCCAATGGATGAATGTATGTCGAGGCCAGGTGGGAATGCCCAGGTGCCTCTCTCAGGTGGATCTTGGATGGATTCTGACCCCCCTCAGCTGCCTCTCACAGGAATGTCCCGTGGATGTGGCCTTCCCAGGGCTGGGGGTGTCACTGCTGGGTGGGTCTGTGTAAGGGAGGGTGGGTGTTCACTGCCTCTGACCACAGCTTACACCACACACCCAAAACTCTCCTCCTCCCTGTTTGTTGGGGCTTGGGGGGCAGTCCGTGCAAACCTGGCCTCTGTGGGCTAAGGCCTCCCCACCCCAAACCCAGCCAGGGACGATTTTCTGCTGGGTTTGGCTTCCTTGTGGATGCATTTCTCTCCCTGAGCCTTGTTTAGTTCTCCCTTGACCTGAGATGATTGAACGACAGTGCCTCCTTTATGTTATCTAGGCAGCTCAACTCACAGTGCAAAGGCATCTTCAGGGAGGGATGGGCGATAGTTTTTTGCTATTATGAGCAAAACTCCTTCATAACAATCTTGAAAGCATCAACCATGCCAGTCTCTGACAATTGATTAATCACTAGGAATTCTGTCTTAGGAGTTCTGCTGTCTGGTGCCTAAGCACTGTGAGCTTTACAAAGTAAAGCAAAACCAGTAGGAGCCAAGGAGGCAGGAAGGGAGTGTCATAGAACAAAGTTCTAACTAATTTGGAGAAAACAAGGCACTTCTGAAAGAAGCATGAATCCTTATCTTGGTGGATGTGCCAAGAGTTTGCCTTTCCTGTATTAAGACATCAACTACCACTTCATATTTATTACTTGAAAATATATCTTATATTTATGTATATTTGTGTGTATGTATGTCAAGATGGTGTATTGCATGGAAATTAAAGTATTTTCTTTTGACTTCCTAGTTGCTAAGTTTTCTGTTTCTGTGAGGCATTATTATCTCTGATGAACTGCTATCAAACAAAAGAACAAGAAAAAGTGTTTACTGCAATAGCCTGGTAAACAAGGCATGAAAGATTATTCCAAGTCTGAGTATTAGAAAATGCTACTCTGATTTCCAATTCCATAGACCAATTGAAATGTAATTTATTTTTTAAATCCATTTTTTCCATTCTAGATATATTTATTTTTGTTAACGTAATTTCAGTTTGTGATATACTATTTGTAAAATTGATGTAAAGAAGCTTTCAGAAATAAGGTTTAGTGAAAGTAAAAGCTTTTACATGCATTTCAGCCCAACAGAGTAAGTTAAATTCTTTTCCACTGGGCTAACTATAACTTAATCTTGTTGGGGTTTTTTTTGGCAGTTTTCTGGATTACCTCTAGCTCTTTAATTTCATGAAATATTGTCCTTACTAAACTGCTTGCATGTGTTCAGGAAAGCTTTGGCTGAAAAAGAAGTAGAGATGATTTCTTGCACAGCTTTATTAATTTGAATGTAGGAATGTACACCCCCTACTGTAAAGGCAGTAATGAAGTCTGATTATTTTAGTACTTGTAATTGTTTAATAGATTTTGTGCTCAAAACCAGAATGAATGGTGTAAAATAGGCAAAGGTATAATAACCAAGTTGTGACTTAGCTCTATTTTAAAAATATGTTGTTAATGCTGCAATAGAATGACTCTTGACTGCTCATTACATCTCGTTCTTTTAATGACCTAAATTGCAGTTTACAGACAATGTAGCGCTGGTTATTTCTACAGTGATAGTCAAGAAATATTACAATACTTGTGCTGAACTTCTATGAAGTATATTTCATACAAATATGGATACGTTTTGTTCAGGAATGGCCATTTTAAATACCATTTCTTCCTTAACAATTTTTTTTAGAGAAGTCAAAATCCTCCTACTGTGACATCTATGAATTGTGTTTACTGACAGTAACACCTGTCTATATATTTGTGTGTGTGTGCGTGTATGTTCATAAATGCATTTGCTCAACACTATTTTATGTACTATTTTAAAGTCAAACTATGGCTAGAAGAAATGTGGAACGATTCAGCAGCTCTGAAGTATTATCTGTAAGATAATGTGTAAGATAATTTGTAAAATGCAAAAAAGATCTTAGATAATGTTTACACTATTACTTCTTTTTTTCATGCTTAGTGTACTTCCATGACTGTATGTTTTTTCTATTTCCTTGGTGTGGATGATGTTTTTCTATTTCCTTAGTGTGGGGTGATGTTTCCTTGGCAGGTGTGTGAAAGATGCCTGTGCATTCCTTGGGCTTGTAGTGTTTCTGTTCTAGGTTGTACCCAGACCTGCTCTGTGTCTGTGGGGATCTGTTGAAATGTTTGGCATCTATTTGCCTGTCTCACTGAAGGAGGGAGCCAAAGGTCCCTATGGACAAAGGAGCCTATGGTCACTTGTTCAAACTGAACAGACCTTAGACAAATTGCTTCACAGGATATAGCACTGTGTTCATTTCTACTTTGGTGAGAAATGGGTCAAGTTTAGTGTAAATTTCTGCCTGGAGAGGATGGAGATGTCAGGATGTAGGAAAATGACAGCTCCCATCCTGCAGTGTACTATTGCAGCACAGCAAATGCATGAGGAATGTAGAAGGGACTGAATGAGTCCTGTCTGCTTATGCCTTGTCATCTTGAG
Organism: Melozone crissalis; assembly: GCF_028551555.1. NCBI lineage: Eukaryota > Metazoa > Chordata > Aves > Passeriformes > Passerellidae > Melozone > Melozone crissalis. Next base: position 27,411,901 of record NW_026535782.1, on the reverse strand, counting down.
TCTTATTGATATGACCATGAGTATGTCATCTTGAAGCTTTCAGGTTTCAGTGAGCATGGACAGCTACATTTTTGTTTTGAATAGCTGTCGAGTTTACATCTGTGGTTCCAGAATACTTTTCTGGTAGTTACAGTACTTGCTGTTAGTCAGTGTGACACTGAGCTCTGCCTGAGACACTGAGCTCTGCCTGAGACCTCCCTGACTGAGATTTCAGACCACTGGAGCTGCCCAGAATGCAACTATACTTTGTTTCACGTCCTGTCCTTTGCTTCTTCCCATGTGGGCCTATAACACTCATGATATCCTTTTTTTTTTTGAGGACAAACCTAACTCCTGAGTGATTTTCAGAGAACTAATCTGTTTACATTTGGCTTGGCTTCATCAATGACAAACAGCATTAGGTCTGTTAAATTGTACTTTGGTATTTTAGAGAGCATTTGTGCATAAGTTTTACAAAACAGTGCTTGAAGGTTGTTTACACAATAAAAAAGGCAATTCTCCTAACTTAGCATATTAGTTATTTCTCTAAGCATTTGTGTTGCAGTCCAGGATAGATGTAATACATTCACAAAGGCAAAGATCCAGGAAAAAACTTTCCTTCAGCAGAGTAGCATAAATGTACAAAATGTTCCTGATTCTTTAATTGCTTTTCTTTCTATGACTTGCCATATCACATAATAACATTAAATACAACAAAAGCGCATCTGTCTGATCTTGTAACACTCATTCAAGCTTAACTCCCACATACTTCAATTTTAACCTTTTCTTTTTGATTGTGCTTCTCTTGCTAGAATAGTAGAGGTGGAATACCTGTGACAGAAGTAGTACCAGAGAGGGTGGCATGTTGTAAGAGAGGAAGAACAGTAGTTTACCTAGATAAACATGGCCATGTCAAACTGCTTGTTTGATTCAGCCTGGGGAGTAGGCTGGGAGAAGAATGACCTTTGGAGAGGGTCAAAGCTCTGTGCTGGAATCTTCTGCCTTTGGAGCAAGGCAGCTTCCCAACACCCATTTTTTTTCTGACCACAACCACAAATATGCCAAGGTGCACTCATCTTTAAGAAACTATCACACTCTTAGACATTTCCATGTTTTCAGCCTCTATAAAGAGCATTCTCATGAGCATCTGATTTCTGTCTTGATCACATAGCCCTCTTGGAAACCAGAGATGCAAATAAGGACATGTCTACAGTACATATCATGAAGAACTGACTATAAATGAGCCAGATCAAGTATTGGAAACAGTGTGCCATCATCACATAGTAGCCATAACCACGGTCAGCTTGTAAGCTTCAGGGAGCTCTTTGGGTTTCTCTACACTGCACCTCAAAATGCCATGACTTAGGAGGTGACATCTGTAGGCATTTGATGAACAGGAAGGGACCATGTGGCCATAAAACTCTTCTGGCTCCTTAGACCAAGTGTGAATGGTGCCCAACAAATGAACTCTGAAATTTAAGATCATAAAATAGTTGACAAAATAAGGCCTCTGTCATAAACATTATGTCGAATTTGGTGCATTGTATATATGCTGAGTGATGTATGTTAATTAATAATCATGAACTAGAGTAAAATTAATTCCTCGTTCCCTGAAATTAACAGATGGAATGAAATTCTTTTAAGGAACTTCAGCATAAAATGAGATTAGGTACTCAGTGGGAGATTTTTTTTTTTGCTTTTAAATGAATATGAGTAGTTTTTAAATCTGTTTAGTTATAATTTTCTAAAAGAATTACTAATTGTTGGTAGCTAAGTAAAAAATACTAAATACTGGTATGATTATATATTTGCTAGATTAAAACCAGGGAAAAGAAGACAGGACTTGCCTCCTCCTGTGCCTAAAGCAGTCACTAAATTGCAGAGTCACAGTCACTTTTGTTCTTTATCTCTTCCCTCAAAAGTCTGAGCTTCTCTACACTTAACTGGCTTCAATAGGGTAGATGGAGAATGCTGGAAGTTCTGGAATGAACTCAGGCTTGTTAGACAACACTTATTCCTAGGAAATCTTGTTTGAAGTTTCCTTTTAAAATAGAGAATATTTGACCCATATCTTTTTACTTTTAATTACTTCCCTAATCTCAAAATTACTAGAAGGGGGGAGTGAGGATATGGTAAGTCTTGTATTGTCTTGGGTATGAAAGTGGGCTAAGTGTAAGTAAACTGAGTTCTGCCCCAGACCTCTGGACTAGGAGTTAGACCAGTCACTGCCCACAGTGATCTTGGTTTAGTCATCAGCTCCAATATGGGTTTTGTGCATGTCTATGCCTTGGTTTCCCCTCCTTTTAGGTAGGGTATTAGTTGATTTTCACACACACTGAGATAGCTGCAAATATACATTCATTATACACAGGATATCTCCTTAAAGCTGTAACACTGAAAACACAAAAAATCAAAATACAGGTTTGTTGGTATTATGTCATAGGTAACACATTCACTAGTTTTGATCTAGCTTTATCTACTAAACATGGATAATTTCTTACTAATTTTTTACTAATCCATCTCTTACAAATACTCCCATGGCATTTATATAATCATAAAGAATCTGACACAATGTGATAGGGGGATATGTATCTAGTAGAAACAAATCTGCATTTACTTGTATGACAATGCAAATAAATAGTTTTAGTGAAACTATCAGTGAATCTGTGAATCAGTCTATAAATATGTTTGGGGTTTTTTTGAGTGAAAGGCCTAATTTGCAGATGAGGTGCTGCATGCAGATGTGGCAGGTAAGGTAAAAGCAGTGCAAGAAATTACAGGTTTCCATCTATTTCAACAAATTTTTTTAGTTCTTCAAATCGAAACTTAAAAGTCAGGATTAATGTGTGGTGCTCAGTGTGAACTGTCGAATGACAAACTGTTCAGCACTAAATTCTGCTTCTTCAAACAGGGCAGATCAGGTAGGTCAGTGTTTATTTTTTGTAGTCCTACGCGGGCAGGGAAATCCTTCTCCTCATTCTTAGTACCTTGATTTCAGAAAGCTTGCATCATCTCCAGTATGTTTTCTTTGGAAAGAGAAGGCTGTGAGAAAGGGATGATTGGTAAGGCTCTATTTGTGTTATTACATGTCTTTCAGTATTTTGCAGAGGTTGGTGGTTAACACTGCAGGTAATCATCCTAAACTGTAGAAACTCTGTAAGCCATAGTGGTAGTAAATTGTGACAATTCTCTTGCAAAGGATATTAGTTCTAAAGGTAATAGGGCATGCTTTTAAACTCCTGTACATATTTCCATTTTTCTTTTTCAATTATTTTCCTATTTAAATGAAAGAAATGGAAATTTCTTCCTTTTATTATTCTCCAACACTGCATATTGTATAGAAAATTATATAAATTAATTAGATCAAAATTCATTTTTCTTAGTTTTCAACACCCCTTCCAGTTTTACGTATCTTCTTATTTTTCTCTTTTGCTGTTTTGTTTTTCATTAAGTTAATTGTACCTTTGCTTTTCTTCATGGTTGTTCTTTATTCATCTTTTTTTCATTTTGCATTCTGTAATTCTTAAAAACTTGATGTGATTTGGATAATTTAAATAAGCAGTGACAAAAAATAGCACACACACACACAAAATAGGAAAACTGGAAAGGAAATGAAAATAAATAGCAAAGCTGGAAATAATTTATTCTCTTCCAGTAGATGGCAAAAAACTTGGATCGGGGGCGAAGACTTAGAGGGGGAAAAAGGTGTATCATACCTTTTGTTTTCCAAAATGGAATTGGTGTAGGAATTCCAAGGGGAATAATGTCAAATTTTCAGATGTGTTTGTTGGGTGGGTGTTACTAAAAAATTTAAGAACATTCAAATGTTGCTTTCTTTGATAAAAAATAAGACAGTGTTATTTTCCAGTGGGTAAACTTTCAGACAGAATATGTCATTCGGTCCTTCTGATGCTGATAGCTCTTTTGCTCTTGTGGATTACAGTCATGATTTGGAAAAGTTTAGGAGCTGTTCTCTTTGCAGTGATCTCAGAAGCATCCCCAAACTGCCAAGGATCAAGTGGCAGTTCTGAGAGGTTACAAATGGCAATGCCAACAGTCTATTGATCATCAGCTGAGTCAGCTGGGCAAAAGGAATTTCCAGGTTTCATTTCACGAGAGGACACAGACTTAAGCTGCACCAAGGGAAATGTAGGTTGGATATTAGGAAAAAAAGGTTTTTATGGAAAGAGCGATAAAGTACTGGAATGGTCTGCCCAGGGAGGTGGTGGACTCACCATCCCTGGATGTGTTTAAAAAGACTGGATGTGGCACTCGGTGCCATGGTTTATTTAAGGTGTTAGGGCATGGGTTGGACTTGATGATCTTGAAGGTCTCTTCCAGCCTTGTGATGCTGTGAATTCTGTATGTGATTTACATTGTTGTGCATTGCCCCCTGATTTTATGTAGATGATGCATTCTTCAGGACTAAAAATTAAATCTCCCTTAGTAAGAAAATTTTCTCCTCTATATCAAGCTTTGAAATATTAGACTTTGTATGCTGTCTTATATGAAAGAAAGAAGTATCCTACAAGAAAACACACTTTAAAGTATAGCTTATCTTGCTGAGTCTGTTGTGGAGAAACCAATGAAGTTTTAAGTCTCCCAGCAGCTCTTTCTACCTTTCCCAAGAACTATTAATTTTATCTACCATGTTGTTAACTCTACATCCCTGCAGTAACAATATGAGGGTGAAGAAGGGCAGTGCTAGGGTGAGGTTTTACAAGTGAAAGGGCAGCCCTGTGAAGTTACAGACTGGCGTGTGGCCACTGAGGGATCTGCACTGGCTGATTGTGTACTTGGGGTATTGCTCTGCAGGTTGTCTTCACATGAATGATTCAGGTCAATATCCTTGGGCAAAAAGTTTGTAGTGAAAAGGAAGTTTTGATTTTTTTTTTTAATGCACATATTTATGTTTTAGAGTAGCAGATGTTCTCATTAATATTTTTCATTTTCTTCTTGTTGTTGTTAATAGCCTTGTTATCCTATTTCTAATTCTCTAACAGAATGGTAAGAAATTAAAAGTGGATTAAATTAAAAGTACATCTTCAGAGAAAAGAATTCTCTCAGAAACAGAGGAAGTCACATTATCTTGTTTAACCCCTGACCTTGCCTTGGTAACTGGATGAAAGAATTTGAATCAAAGCTAGTCTCCCCACAGGGTATTCTCTACTTTAGAGTTTCTCTATCTTATAAATTATACCAAATGTATTTAATACTTTCAAAGCATGCAGTTGCTTTCTAGTTTTACCTGTGCATGTGTGTGTATCTGATTTACAACATAATCACCTCAAGCTGGAAGAGCATAATTAGAAAAGGTCAGTGTGCCTGAAAAACAGGCATGCTGGAATAATAAAAGTACAGTTTCCAGTGTTCTAGGGGAAAGAGTTCATCATTCAAAGCAATTCAGACAATGTTTAATATGTTCTGTTCTACTATGCATACATACATGCACATGGTATCATTCAGTGGTACCACCCATTTTGAAACCATTCTCCAAAGTTTCCCATATGTATGGTTTGACAGCTTGTTTTCTTCAAAGTAGCACAAAGTCTCAATGCAGAAAATAGCACCTAATTGTCCTGGCCCATGTAGCTCCCCAGATACACATGTATGTATATATAGCTATGCACATTATATATATATATATATATATATATATATATATATTGCTGTGGTACAAATCTCTAAAATAATAAATAATAAATTATTAATAAACTTAATTTTCATAAAAGAAGTCTGTCAAATCAGATTTCAAACTGCCTAATTATTTAGGGGTAGAGAATTTTACAGCCACAATTCTCAATGAGTAGTGATCATTTTAAAAACCTATTGCTGTGTATGTGCTTCAAATATACGCTGCAGAATTGCACCGAAGTAAAAACTGAGTTATTTCTATGGTACTCCTTGTTTATCGTGTTAAAAACCATGGTGTATTCTTCCCTGGGTGCACACATGTAGCTCCCATTACCATTACAGCAAGTATCACACAAGCACCAAGGAGATAGGAGAGTTCCCCAAGGCCTTTATGTTATCCTCCATGCATTAAATCATGTGGAGTGAAACAGAATAATCTGAAAATATGAATGCTTTTGATCTAGGGCTATTGAATTGTGTTATCCATGCTGCAGTAATTTCAGAGGATGGCAGCAGCAGCAGAGCTGATCTAGACAAAGTCCCCCTCTCGAAAGCATACAGATATTTTTTCTACTCTTCTTGAGGGCAGTGAGGGACAATAGAGTACTCTGCTCTTGTAGATATAATTGGCAAGTTGCAGAAAAACTGGAAACAATGCCTTTTATCTATGCACAGATAAAAGGTATTGATGACTGAGGTCTCCAAATAGGTAATGAAAAATAAAGTTATTAATCTTCTTCAACCTTAAAGCTGGTGGAAGCATGAAATTGTCAGTCTGAATAAAGAATTATGTCTCTATAATATTAAGAGTTTTAGGTAATTGCAGTGGGGGAAAGGGGGGAATCTACTAAAGCCTTTCGTAATAGTGACTTATTATGTCAGAGAGTCTTGACAAAAATTTTAGGTTGCTTTTTGACCAAAACTAGGACAAAAATGTAGCAAAATCTTTTGGCTAGTAGCTAAACTAGCTCTAAATCTCCTACTCTTGGCATGCAGTTTCTATCCTCCGAGATGAGTCAAACTGTTCTTCCACAAGTTCTTTGAAGAAAATGTAAAGAAAGCTAAAAATTCTAGTGAAAATCTTTCTTAGGAGACAAAAAATTTCTTTGAATTTTTTAAAAAACATTTGTATATGTATTGCAAATATCTTTGTGGAAGACATGCTTAGAGCTTTCCTAGCCTATTCTGAATGAAGTTAACAGCCTCATGGGTAATTTAGTTCTATTAATGTATGATCTCCATTGCCATGCCTTTATGTGTTTGAAGTTCGTATGTCTTCAGGGTTGTCATCATGAACTCTTATGCAGCAACCATAAGAGTCTCAGCAAACAGTTGTTCACTTATTGCTGGTTGTCCTTTTTACCTGTAATAAAACTAAATAAACAGCTACAGACAGTATATGCTTATCTTGTTGGTAGGTTGATAAATCAGAGTGAATAATTATTTGGAAAACAGACTGCTTCAGAACAAAGAAAACCACCCAGCTTGTGTTATCATAGAAACTTTAAATATATTAGAAGAATATTGGCTGGGAAGGCCAGACTGATCCAAATTAGTAGGATGTTAACATTTATTTGTAATGTAAAGAGACATAGTAAAAGGTCATGGAAAAATTTCATTACTGTAAGTCTGCCAAAGATTTAACTTCTCCCTGATATGAGACAAACTGTTCTGTAAAAAGTGCATTTACAAATCTCATTTTTATAGGCTTTGTCTCATTACTCTCTGAATTCAGCGGGAAATGTCCTGATGGCATTAGTAGCATACAATTACTGTCCTGCAAGGTATGCTGGTCTCTTGCACCTTTGGGATTTTATTTAGCAATTCACCACTCCACTGATGTTTGAGGAGATCGTACCCACATTAGTTTAGTTGGTTTTGTGTTACTCATTGTTGATTAAAGATCACTTCTTTCTATTCCTTTTCCCATGTTACATTTCATCTTATGTGGTTTTTTGCTGCCTCATTTCATTCCTCTTTTCTACTCATTTCATAGGGCATGGGGGAGGGGAAAGGGAATAGTGGATATTTCTAGTAGTATTTCTCCTTGACTTTAGATTTATTCATGTGACTCATTCATTCTGCTTCCCTAATGATTAATACTACATTTCTACATCTTCCACTTTACCACAGAGATTAACAGCTGAGAGTCAATGAGTGGAGGTAGTCAGTCATCCTCCTTTTCCAAAAGTCATTAATTGTATCCCTTCTTTCTTCTGTCTGGAAGACCTTTTCTGAGGAAGCTTGCTTCTTCCTTTGCTGATATCACAGGAAGACATATTTGAGAAATCCAGTCTTCAGTTTTCCCCATTTACCCCTGTGAAAAAAGCTTCCGTTATCATTCCAAATTGCGTCATGATTGGACTGTCTGTTGTTTCCATCAAATATTGTGTGTCAGACTATTGAAAAGTGTAGTCCTGCACTCACCACTGTGTTCTCTTTATACTTTTTTCATAAAAATTTTGTAAGAACCTGTCAGATGAATTACTTTAGTGCTTCCATGTATATATATATATCCTAAAACTGTGTGAAGGCAGACAGTCAAGGAGATCACATGAAGAATCATCTTCAAACAGGGTTTTTCTCTACTCTTCTTCCTACTCAGCTCTCCAGTGAGCTGGGGAAGATATTTCTCCAAAATGGTGTAATTTTTTATGAAGCTTTAGAAAGGTGCAATAGTTATATTAACTGCTAGGAGAAGAGAGCCCAACTGGGCATGTAACACTATTATTGGAGCCTATTTTAGCAGGAAAAAATTGTCTTTAAAATTTGTCTTAAAATTTTTCTTTAAAAGTTGTCTTAGCCTCCCAGCACAAACTGAGTTGTTCTCACTTGTAACTGAACTTAGCATGACTGCATGGAAGCGGAAATGAAAAGAGTAAATAAACCTTGAATCTCCTCTTCCATTAATAGTTAATTGTTAACTGAATAATGTCTTACTTAGAAGACATTACATAGAGAGGACAGAAAATCTTCTTTATTGCATGTGCTGGATATTATTGGAGAAAAAGGAAAAAAATCCTGGGAAAAAATGTGCCAATAAATGTGGTCCTCTGAGAAATAAATCCTTCTGAATTTTTTCTTCTTACTGTAAAACACTGAAGATGGCCATAAGAATCTGACAAAGGGTACATCTAGGAAATTAAATCAATTATAGTATTTCCTTAAAAGAAAAAAGGAGCTCAGATGTTTTTAAAAGGTTTTTGGTTTTGTATTGGTTGTGTTAATGAAGTTCATTCTCTATAGATGATGTAATGCCACATGCAAATGCTTCCTGCATTAGTGAATGAATTCTCTTTTCTCTTGTGGCAGGGCAAGTCTCTGGTGAGAAACCAAATTCACTATGAGATATAGGTCAGTATCTCCCATCTGACTGGTGCAATCCTCCCACCAGCCTTCAGATAATGTGGGTGGTAATAAGAAGGGCACAGGTATTATCAGAGAATAAAGTAAATGAAATGAGCTCTACTTGTTAGCAAATTATCAGTTATTCTAGTCTTGCAAACCTGATAAATAAATAATATGAACATCTCTGATGATACTGTATAAAATGGAAAGTGAAGAAGTCATCAGCTTTTCTGCTTTGGCACATAGTTCATGCTGTGCCTGAGAGTGTTGTTCGACAGAAAGAAAGAAAAAATCCTTTAAGGGCAGATGTCCATTTCCTGACTTGCTTGTGGCCTTCTGGCTCTTCCAGAGCTGACAGCTTCAAAAATCAGAGGATTATACAAATGAGCTAGTCTGAACTTGTCTGGAAGTTGCTGATTGGGCTGCTGTCAGAAGTGGGAAAGGTGATCCCATGCAGAAGAAAACATCAGGCACTCAGCTGTAATTATATCATGTTTGAGATGACGATGATGAGAAGAAAAAGACATGTTGATGAGAAACAGAGATTCTGATTACCCTTCACAACATCTTCCAGCTCTGAGGCAGTAGCCTTGAACTGCCTGTCCTTCAGCATCTTATTTGATTTATATTATAACCATTTCTAAACCTGGTTTCTTCTGAGATTATAAGGGATTTAAGCCTTTCCAAGAACTTTCCAAATTTGCAGAAGTCAAGAGTTGTAAGGAAGCATTTTTAAGACAAGGAACTTTTATCAGTGATCCTTTCCTAGCAGTGGAAAGATTATTTCTATGTGAATACTTTATTTTCTAGGGTTCTTTATTAAATAATATGGGCAAACATTCTAACACATATTTCCATTTCTAGCAAAGAATAGTTACTTCACGAAACTATGAAGAACTGTGATGAGATGCTGCATAGGGATACTATTAGATTATTAGAGTGCCTCTCTGTCTGTTCAGTAATTATTGATCTGTTACCTCATACTCTTCTTAGTGTTGATATTACTGGCTGCAGCCCAACTGTCAGAGTGTATTTCAATTAGCCTTGATTCCCTTACCAAAAAAGGCCTGCAAAATTGGCACAGAGGTGCTTTTGTCTCCCTGTTTCAAGGAAAAAATACAATTAAGCAGCAGATGGGAGAGGGAATGCATACGGCAAAGATGTCATTAAAAAATTAGATAGATCTGGAAGAGTAGGGATCATCATAGCTGGAGATAAGGAGAGGAAATAGTTAAATTTCTCTCTGACAGGAATAGGGTTTTATGGTTCATAAGGCAACCTTAAAAATTAAAACACCCTGATTTATGCAGAAAATCAGTGCTATGATACACTCTGGTTTATTGGAAACTTTTTTTGCCAGTGAGCAGCTGGCAATAGTATGTTTTTTTAATTGTCATGTTTAATTGTCATATTATCCTTCTTAAATACAAAAATTTTAAAAGATACATGAAGGATGCATGGAAAGCTTTTTTTTTCTGACACATTTCAATAGTTACTTAGTTGGGATAGTTTACTGCTTTATGCTAGAAAGAGCTTAAAAAATCTACTGTTCTATCATTTGCCAGTGTGTAAGTAAGAGCTAGATGACTGTGCCTGCTCATTTGCCAGTCTTGTGTTTTCCTATTGAGGACAATAGGTAGAACCATTTTTTATGAACTGCCACTACCATCTAGTGTCATGACAAATGCTAAAGAGGATTTTTTGTTTTTGTACTGAATTAATATTCCTGGCTACTTCAGCATAATTGCTGCAGCAGTACACATAGCCTTTCAGTGAAGTATTTGTTGTTACAGATTTCTGATTTTGTGACAGGAAATAGGAAAATAACCAAAAATAGTTTCAGGGCAGATCTGGTTTGCAACTACACCATATGCCCACCACGCACAATATGTCTGATCATTCCAAAAAACGAAGTGTAGATGGTAAAATATGATGAATGAATTATGTGTCTGTACAGCACCGTTGACTGCAGAGACGTTGCACTAGCAACAAAACAAGCCCAGTGGCCTAACAGGTACATCTATTTTCAGACACCTATTTGTACTTGTTTATCATTTCAGTATGGTTCACTGTTATATCAGTGCAGTGGAGGGGTTCTTTTCTGCTCCTAGAGAGCTTCCAGCTGATTCTGCAACTAATTGAAAAATCACTCCTCTGTTTTTTCCTCTCAGTTTATGAAGAAATTGAGCTTATCTGGTATATAACTCTTTCATAATAGCATCCTCTGTGGGGTTTTAATTGAATCTAGCAAGATGTTCTGAGTTTCTGCTTGCTGTCTCATAAGTAAAACTGTCCTTTTATTCTCAGGGACACTGCTTTTATTAAGTCACTGTTAAGGGTATTAGAGAAAAGCCTCTGCTCATTCCTCTAAAATCTATATTTAGATACTATTTTTATGTTATATGTATCACCCCTGCACAGATTCTGCCCCATTAGGCTACATGAGGACATGGAGCTTAACATCATCCACCAACAGCTTTATTCCAACTTATTCCTTAGCTCATGAACCAATACACTTCAGGAGGCCTACGCAAAAGTGATTTAAATTCTAAATTAGAGCTGTCACTAAACAACCCCACACATTGCCCACAAAGCAGCCCACAGAAGTGGCAGCTTGAGACAGGCACTTGCAGCTGAAAAAGAAGGGATATCTAAAGTTATGGGGTAAGACCAGAGAGGAAATGCACAGTGAATAACGTTGAAATAAATGAACCAATTACTCAGGGACCCATGTTTGACCTTACCATACTTGACAAATCTTTCACACTTTCCTTTAGAACGCTCTCTGATCTTCATTTTAATGCCTTTTATTAAATCAACACTGATAGATTTAATTATGGAGCTGTCCAGAATGAAGGAAGAAAGTATTTTGCACACTGACCTAGAACTAGCTTTTGGAGTCTAGATGAGGCAGAGGAGCCATGTGGGACACTGAGATGGTCTGTGCTTTAGCATGACTGAAGAAAACAGAATTTCCCAGTGTAAATCAGCAAGCTCTGATGAATGGTTCCATGTCCATTTTCATTATCCAACGATCAGGCCAAATGATCTGAGCAGATTTAATAAGTCATGGAGGAAAGGATGGTTTGGTTCTTTTTTTTCAATCTCATCTTTCAAGCTCAGTGTAGCCAAAGTGGCAGATAATGTGTGGAAAGCCAGTGGCAAGGCTAGAGTCTGCGTCACATTATGAAAGCAAGCAGACAGCTCTGGAACTCTACCGCCAGATTTTTTAAGATGCATTTTTCTTCAGTAAGGATAAAATTATCATCACAACATCATCTCTGTTGTTTTCATTTAAATTTCTTTCTGTTTAAGTCATTCTCATTTTTTACATGGAGAAGTTTAAGAATGTTGTGTAGACTTGTCTCAGAGTTTATGGAACAGCTAGAGGGAAGAATGGGCTTTGGCATCTAAAATACATGCAGAAACATGGGCATGTTGATTTTGAGGTATTAGCAAGAAAGTAAAATTTTAGCAGTACTGAATTATATTGATAATGACTATTCAGTTCTAGAAAAGATAAATGTAGCAGTTAATGTTTCCCGAAGAAATAGTAGTGTTTGCAAGATTCAGGAAGACAACTGTGAAAGATTTGAAGTTCATTCATGTTTGAGAGGGATTGTTTTTAACCTTGTAAGTCCAAAAAGTATATTTAAAAAAAAAAAGTCAAAAGGGAAGAAATAATTGCAGGAAGTGGTTTTAATGAACTGACAGCTAAGCACAGGTACTGTTTTAGAGACTCTTCTTCAATATCACCAGAATTTCCCAGGCTAATAATTTAAATGAGCCAGGCAATTAAAGAAAATAGATAAAAGTAGCATGCAAATGTAAAGGGACATTTCTTGCTGAGATAATAATGTAGGAGCTAAGTAACAACTGAGAAGTCAATATATTCTAGATTAAGGTCTTATTCAGAGACCTTTTATAATTCACCTGAAGGGAGTATTTAAGTTAGCAGCACCATCTTGAAATGAAGTAAAAATTTTGTAGCAAAAGCTAGTTGTTTAAATGCAGATCTTTCTTTTGTTTTTTTTTCTTTCGTGCAAGTTCAATCCTTCTGATATTAAACTGATTTGTGTTCTAGAATTGAATATTTAAGTTAGTGCCTGTTTTTCTGGGTTTCTGCATTGTATGTTTTCATTGCCTTACCTCGACAATTTTTTACCCAATCTGAGCTAATTGGCAATTTGCTAGAGTAGCTGCTGCAGCATTCAGGCATGGGTAGTGTCCTAACCACTAGGCTAGACTGTGTTTCTCTACCTTTTACTGACTGAATGTGCTTTATATAAAATGTGTTTCTGAAGTGTTTCTGAAAGAGAAATCAGGATTTCCTTTGCTAAGAGTGCCAACTGACCCCGTGGGGGTCCCTTCCTCCTACAGGCTGGAGATGGCAATTAGTTCCTCCAGCCATGAGGGTGGCAGAGTGGCAGATCTTACATCCTGTAATTCCCATGGAGACTTCTGACTGCCATGCTCTTTCTGCAGAGGTGGAAACATTGACCAAATCTACTTTTTTATTGTCTTTATTTTTTTTCTGTATGTGCCCAAATGTGAAATGCCAAGGGAAAAATGTCAGTTAGTAGCAATTGATTTTTATTTTTTTGGAGCTTCATTTCATTTCAATGGAAAGTCAAAATTTCCAGCTTTGCTTCATTTATGAAGTTTGTCAGAGAGATGAAAGCACTGAGTATTTCTGCAGCCATACAGTCAGTAAGGGCTGGAAAATAAATACTGACTTCCAAAATGTACATCTCTTCCACCTGAGCAGGAAGGATAACTGCTGTCATGGTATCAATAACAGCAGGCATCCATTATTTGGTGGCAGAAAGCAAACTGGGGGGATGTGGCAAACAGTTTGTCATTTGTTACTTGTAATGTGTCAGAAAAGAGGGCAGCTCATACGCCTGCTGAGCTCTGTTTTGCAGAACTTAAACATCCTGCCTTTATTGCAAGTCATTATTCACCATGACCATTAGAAAAAGAGAAGGCTCACTGGAAAACCAGAGGGTGGGTTTGTGACAACGGAGGTGAGAGGACATGTACTTTGAATTCCCTGCCTTCATTACTTGTTCTGTTTCTCCCCCTAATAACTGAATTTCTGTGTAAAATGGCAGAATTTTGTATAATTAATGCTGTGTATAGTTTGTGAATCAGTTTGTAATGTACCTAAACATCCTTTTAGATGAAAGGCACTCACCATTATCTCTGTGAATCACAGGCTTCTGTCACAGTGAGGCAGAAACTTCTTGCCATAAATCACTTTCCTCCCACGCCTTGCAGTTTTAGAAAAACAAGGCATCTCGGGAGTTCTATTAAATTTTTATATCATTAAATCAAGACTTTATATCATTAAACCTCTCACTATTTTAATAATTTTCCTTGTCTTTCTTTTCCTCACTCCGCATCTGTCATGTTAGTTTAAATGGTGGATGGTCTGTACCACTGCTAAAAAAAGAATGTCTCAGCTCTTCTTCCTGCTCAGATTTTATGATTTGATCAACTAATTTCTGAAGATTGTCTCTCTCAAACCTTGTGTTTTTGCCACCAAGATACTGACAGAAGGAAAAAACCCCATTTGTTATGGAGATTAATTTATTAGTGTATGTTCCATATATCTCATACAGAGAGACAGCTGAGCAGTAGGAGTTAAGTGATAATAAATCCATAACAAAGATACATGCTAATGATGGAGTGCTGTTATCAAACACCATCAAACCAAACAAATTTTTGACATTACTTCAGCTTATGTAGAGGAGGATAAAACACATCTTATCCAGTCCATGTTATGATTTTTAAAAAGATGTTGCTATAGTTGTGAATATGTTTCTACACATTTAAAGCATGAGTGATTTCCCACAGCAATCAGCATTACCCTAATAAATTCCTGTTGCAAAGGCTCTATGTACCATGCCAAGCAAAGTACTCTGCAGCCCTCAGCCTGAGTGAATGAAGTAATTAATGGTCTTCTATTTTATTTTATGTCATTTAAACTTTATTTATTCAGTACTGAATGGCTGACAAAACTTTTATCAGCCCTGATGCTGCAAAGACACTGTGTTGTAGTGGACAAAATGTAGTTGTCACCTTTATCTCTCTGAAATAGCTTGCAGTTATGTGAAAATATGGATGACTAAATTGTACATAAAAGTATTATATCCTTTTCTGAGGACTTTGAACATGCAAAGTTAGTGCATGGGTAATTTTTAAATTATTCTTAAGATACAGAAATGTTATTTTGAAAGATGCCTCTTATGTCATTAGAGGCTGTAAAGGATATGGAGGGTGAGGATAGACAACATCAGACACTACAGCTCTGTTATCATCTCCTAGCCAAGATTTTCCACTCCATTGTGCCATTTGTCAATCTTGCAATGGCTGCTAATTAAATTCTAACAATGTGGTATTTGACTTATCAGTTGAATGACTAAAGTGACTGTTTTTTTGGATATCATGTTGTCATATGTTTGAATTACCCTATTCTTAACATGATTTGGGGTTGGAGGTATTTTTGGTTTTCTATGTGTGAAATGGTTTGGATGCATTTCACATACAGAAAAATAACAGCTGGTGAGGGGGCAAGGAAGAGTAAGATGAAGCTACCAAAATAAAGGGATAGCTTGTATCATATGTGGAGAATTCTTGTCTTCAAACCACATCCTCAGTGACTCTTCATCCTTTATCTAAAAGTTCTGTGTGCCTAGATCTGTCCTTTCCAGAAGGAAAAAATACATTTGTGTTCTGCCTTGCAGTGATAGTAACTCTGCTGCAACAAAGCAGACTTAGTGTAATGATTGAATTAGAATAAGCATCAGCATAGGCAATTGTCTTTAGCATCCTGGGTCTAGGTTCAATTTCATATTTCATGAACTATAAAGGGAAGGGACTTGATCAGAAAGAATCAAGCAGGAAAACTCTAAAGCCATGTACTTGCATGGCACCTTTATGGCCCTGCCATTAGGAAACACTGGGCAGGTGAGAAGGCACCCAGAAACACTGGGTAAAGTTTAAATCCTATTTAGACTCAGAAACGTATCCAAAACTGACAGCTTCTGCCATAGTGCTTTGATCTCTAGCAAGTTCTGTGGGGTGAAAAAAAGGGACTTTTTTAATACCTATACCTAAGAAGGTAGCCTTCCTACATCTTCTATATGCTCTCCTGCTATTCCTACTGAATGAAGCAAGGTTTAGGGTTGAAGCCTGTACTACAGAAGCTGCTGGGGGCGCTGCTATTGAGGTCAGCATCTGCAAACTCACATAATTTGCATATTGCTTCCCTGTCCTGTCACTGGGCAGTTCTGAGAGGAGCCTGGAGCTGTCTTTCTTCTCTGCTCCCTCCCATCAGATGTTTATGTACCTGTGCCTCCTCTTCTCCAATCTAAGCAATCCCACATCCAGTTCTAGCTACTTCTTTGGAGCCATTGTCTCCACAGTGGTGATGTTTTGGTGCTTGTGTGAGCAGCAGTGGGTCCCTGATCACAGGTCTCCATCTGTTTGAAGTTCATTGGGAATGCCAATCCGTCACCCACCATCACAGTCTTCTCAGTTCAGCAGAAGCCTCGAGCTTTTCCCCAAATCAAACCTCTGCCACTTCCAAAGGCATCTACGCTTCTTCCCCCGGTCAGGCTTATTTCAGGCTCAACAGAAACCTGGAGCAATTGCTGATGTACAGTGTCTAGCCTCTAGGGTGTAAGGGCAAGAGCTAACCTGAGAAACCTAGTTCATCTTGATGACATAGAAGACAGTATAGTCCTGTAGGCATAGACCTCGTTCCCAGGCTTCCCATGTTATATAACCATAGGATTGAAAGTAGAGCTTTTCCTGGCACAGATACTCACTTCAGTATTCAGGGTATGCATGTATGGACTATGCCTAACAGCTCTGGAGCCAGAACTGTGATGTGCTCATTAGCTGCAGGTGGGTGAAACAGGATCCAAAGTAAAACAGACATGGAAACCCTGAGCAGCTACTGTGCACTTCAGCCTCTTCAGTGTACATCTGTGTACAGTACCAAAAGGTACCTGATACTCCAGGGCTGAACTCACTGCTTAGCACACTCTGCATCTTTACATTGTTCTCTAGGAAAACACATTCTGAGACTTCTGCAGAGCAGAACAATTTTTATTATGTCATTGTATCCTGGGTCTACTGACACTAGACAGAAGTAGGAATAATCATGTAATGTGAGGAACTATTAAGCTTATCTAGCAGAGACACAGCATAAAAAATGTTTTGGTTACATTATTTTTATATTTTGAAATCATTTATCCTTGGCATGTAATTTAGAAAATAGGGTTTAATGGCTGTTGGTAATTGCCTGTATGTTCTGAGATCAGTATGTGTGGTGTTCAAAATTGATGTTACTAATTAAATAACAGAAACAGGAACCAAGAGTTAATTGCAGTCTGTGCAGGTTGCCCCTCAGGTGTTTTTGTGTCACTGGTAAGTCTCAGCTCATTAGTAGAAACAAAGTCAATAAGTGTTTACAGAACTGGAAGCAGCTGGAGAATTGCAAAATCATTACATCCCATAGAAGCTGTGTGCTGTGAATGTGTGCAGTCATGGTCATGGTCCTGCTCCTGATCACCACCACGAGCAAGGCATTAATGAATTGAAAGTGGTAGAAAATGACAGCATGCATGTAATTCTTTCTGTTGATTACCGAGATAAAAGATACAATAAATGAATTTTACCACCTCCCTGATGTGGCTGTACACCATTCAGTCAGTTCAGAGGTTAAATAGGGATTGTATTCATATAACCCCTCCATGCTTTCCTGGAGTATCTGTTTGTTTGTTTATTGGATATGAACCCTGACTCACTTCATGAATCACTCCTTTTAAAAATACATTTCTTTGAAGGTTAACTACATAGGTTGTCCCAAAATTTTTATTATCATGAGCTTAGTCATACTGAGTACATGATGTTCAGGTGAACTTCCCCTGCATTACCCCATGTGTCTGACCTACCTAATTACCCCCTGATCCCTGATTCTGAGTTATCTCCAAGCTTCTGCATTATCATCACATTTCTGTATGACTTTGTGTGACTCAATGGACATCTAATAAACATGTTGACTGGCATTTTTTTGCTACAGTTTTTTGAAAGAGATCATCTGTTCCAGCATATTTGCAGGTTTACCCTTCTATTTGGTCTTCCAACATCCAGTATGATTACTTCTGGAGTAGAATACATACATCAAATTACTATCACCCATAATTTCTTATCCCTCAAATGGTACTTAGAATCTCCTTCTTTCTTTTCTTTATAAGTATGAAAATTTTGCCATCTCAATGTGTATCCCTGTTTGATATTTATACAAAAGTACCGTACAAATACTTAAGTCTGTTGGCCCTAGATACTCATTGCTAGTTTTTCTTCCTTTAGGCATTGCCAACCGTTCATGTTGCTTTCTTTTTTTATATAGGCTTTACAGGACATCATGTATTTATATAGTATTTACATGGTTATCTAAAGCAATAAGAATTATCCTTCTTTGCAGCAGCATAATTTCTATTATTCCGTTTCTAGTCTTTTCACAAACTTCACAGTTTTCTGCACGAGGAAGCACTTTGGGTTTTCATGAATGAGGAATGTCTAGATGTCAGGATTTGAAAGGAGGGCAACAGGCTTCCTGGAGGGCCAGACTGTATTTGTAGGTCACAAAGTATTTATCTGTTTCTCCTAAAGGCTTTTTTTTTTCTTTCATTTGTGGCCATACTCAGCAGAACCTCTTACAAGGTGGAGCTGTCATGGGCAGACTGCCTTTTCCAGATCTGCAGAATATGTAAGACAAGAGCCTTAGGCTGGGGTAGCACTGCCGCTGCCATGGTCACTGTTGTCAGAGTTCCAAGCAGCCTGCAGATGGGTTTGCACTGCAGATAGGTGTGCAGCCCCAGCTTAAGGTCATATTCATTATAAGGCTCTTTAGGAAACACTGATTTACAACCTTTTTATGAAAGCAAATTCATGTCCAAAAAAACCCAAATTAAAGGCACTACAGAAGTACAGTATCACTCTGAAATGATGCCTTTCATCAAGTTTACCTAATGGAATTTGAATGTTTGAGTGTAAAATTCCCATGGGGGATACAAACTGATTGATAACATTAAGTCTGTATTCCCAATTCTCTTTCTGCTTTTCCAAGTTTCTAAGGCCATCTGTTATTGCATGTTAGTACCAGCTCTCATCACATACCTTTATTTCATCTTTGGACCAAGAATGGCACTGCAGCTTCTCTTTACTACCAGATGTAATACTTCTTCAGTCTAAACAGCTACATCCTCTACTAACAATTAAAGCTCTACTTGTGTTTAATTGTACTTGAAGTTTGAATACACAGGTGTGCATAAATATCTTAAGGATATGACCTTAAAAGTCTCATATGTACAAAGATTCATCTTCCTTAAGGACATAAGCTGTCAGCTAGCAGCTTCTTTCTTGCATGAAAGACATGTGAAAAATGTCTTTAAATAACAAAAATGGTTGGTTTTTCCATGTAGATAAAAAAAACCACCATTCAACTGACATGATGAAGTTCCCATCTCATTCAGGTTATGCAAATAATTTAAATGCTTGTCTTGTGTTTTGTATATTAGCTGTATAATATATTATTATGTCAATTAACTGTAAAAGTAGTTCTTAATAAAACAGAAGAATCTTTATACAACACATGCTGCAGACAGAAAGAAGCACACATGGCGAAGTACAAAATAACAGCTTTGAGTTCCCAACACAGGAAGGACACCAATCTGTTGGAGTGAGTCTAGCATAGAGAGCCACCAAATTGATCAGAGGGATGGAGCACCTTTCCTATGAGGGAAGCCTGGGAGAATTGGGATTGTTCAGCCTGAAAGAGAGAAGATTTTGGGGTGACCTTCCAGGACCTGAAGGGAGCCCACAAAAAGGATGGAGAGAAACTTTTTTTGCAAGGCCATGTAGTGAAAGGATAAGGGGGAATGGCTTCAAGCTGAAAGAGAGGAGCTTTAAATTAGATACCAAAATAAAAACTCTTTTCTGTGTGGCACAGGAACAGGTTGCCCAGGAACAGGTTGCAAATGTTCAAGGAGAGGTTGGATGAGACTCTGAGCAACCTAGGGGGAAGTGTCCCTGCCTATGGCAGGGGGTTGATTCTGTATTGATTGATTCTGTGATCCCTTCCAACTCAAGCTATTCTATGACTCAATGAACTCAGGAGGTATTACATAAAAAGAACTTAGATAACCCAAACTTTGTTAGGTTAGAACACTAAGATTTTCTGACATAAAATATAAAGAATATCTTCAAAAACCCAGAAAAAGAGATAGTGAGGCATATTGGCCAGAATACAGTGTTGGGTGCCCAAATCTACTTACAGCATTGACATGATGTACTTTTTCATGTTTCAAAGATGGACAGCACTTGGCCTTGGTGTACTTTTGGTTATTCAGACCTAATGAATATTTGTAGTCCCCTGTTAGTAGAACCTTGAAAGTAAGTACATGTCCACATGAAAAGAACTACAAATGTAAACTCAGAATTACTGGTTTTTGCTAAAGTTTTCCTTGTTCCTGTATTCTTGCTCTCTCTGTCACCCAGCATGACATAAACCTTCACGGTGTTGTTGAAATTGTTTAGAAAAAATAGAAGCAGCTCTGCCTTTAACAGATGAGACAGCAGCATCCTGGACCATGTTGTACCTGCCTGACATAAAAGACCCAACCCAAGAAATAAGATCACCATATGGATGACCAAGAGATGATTCTACAAATAATAACAATTCTGTCTATTAGAAACCCATGTTGCTGGTTATGCCAGTGTAGCAGCTGTCCAAAATACCTCAGAAGAAATACATTCCAAGGAATTCAGCAGGAGTTTCATCAGTCCTCATGGGGCTAAGTGAGCTCTTGCTGAACACAGGTCCTACTGTTTCCCCTTCACACATTTAGTCAGGCAATTTCTGTAAGTTTTTCTGGGAATTTTATATTTAATGGGGAAAAGATTGTAGAAAAGAGAAGCTGAATAGCCATTTAGTTAATCTTCATTTTTTTGTTCATCCCAGTGAATGAACAAAGTGGAGTTATGGAGTTAATTCCTTTAATGGTCCATTATTTTTGTTCAGCATTGTTTTGGGTAGTGAAATGAATATTCCTCCACTACTACAGACACAATATAATGATGAGGCTGGTAAGGCAGGTTTGTTTGTTTTAGTTGTAACTCAAAGAAAAGGCAAAAGAGGGATTAGTTGGCAGGCTGAGGATGAGCCCTGCCAACCCTAATGGCGTTGGCAATCCAAAACTCCATTTGCAGTAACCTATCCCATTTTTCATTGAGGTAACATGATACCCTGCTGCTTTGTAGTGTAATGGTGGTTTCTGCATATAGGGCAATTTGCTGTATGCAAATCCATGATAGTAAAATTATGGAAGAGATGGTGCTGATCCCATTGCTGTACGTACACCTCTGGTACTCTGTCTTGCCATCCTGTTGGGTGGTGAAGTGGGACTGCAGCCTCATATTGAGCTGTATGATAAGGGCTCTGCTGTGCAGGGCTGGCAAGAGAGGGGATGAATGGATATAATATATACATTTAGACTGCTGTGCAACACTGTGATATCTCTGTCTTTTGGAGGAGTAAAAGATGGGACACATAAACTGTCCAAAATACATGATTTGCCAGCATGGTGTGAGGAGAAGATAAAACACAGCAGGGAAGTGGGAAGTGAGGATAGTGCAGGAAATAAAGCTCTTTAAAGCTCTCCAGGAAATTCACATCTACATCTTTGAAAATACAGTGTATGTTTAATCCAACATGGATTGGATCCATTGAGTTTGCTCCTGTGCACTGACCAGAGGCTGTGCAGACCCGGCACATCTGTGTTCTGCTGTGTGCAGCCAGTGTCTCTCTGGAAGTCATGAGTTTCAGTGGGATAATTTTCCCAGAAATTATCAGTGGATTTTTTTCCCAGAAACCTTTGCTGATTCAGACCATTTGCAAAATGGATTTCTGTCTTATGGTAGCAAACAGCAACAAGATCTTTAAAGGATAAATCATTGAGATATTTTTTCAAAACAAGTTAAAGATCAGTTGGACATTATGTATAAAACATAGACAACAATAACCATAGTCTCCAATGAAATTCCTGTCTTTATCTGCAAGATACTGTGAAAAAAAGGGTAACATGAATATGCAAATTTAAGTAATGCTCTTCCACTTTTCCTGAAGCTTTGTAGCTTTTGGTTTCATTTTATTTTTCCAGTTAACTTCTGGACTTGTTTAAGTAACACAGCTCCCTAACCTATGGTAGGTTAGGCCATAAATTTTATCTGTATACCAACTGAGATAGAAGCCTTTTATTAACAAGCATAGATGCTATTGTTGTCTCTTTCCTTGGATATAAGGTAGATGTCCTGTTTGTTGGGTTTTTTAATGAGGTACAGAAGTCCTCTTGCCATCATTTGCCGGACTTTTGTTTTGAGATGACAGGTAGGAAACAGATACTGCACTGGATCAGAGCCATGCACTCAGTATCTGAGAAGTTGAGTGTTTGTTCCCAGGCATCTCTTCCTGCCCACATGGAACAGCAGCCACAAAACCACTGGGAATCTCCTGGGTTTCCAGAGTGCAGGAAAGAGGTAGGAAGTGTACACAAAGGTACACTTGTGGCATTCATACAGGGGAGCCGACCCTCTCTCAAACACAAATGGCATTGCTTGTGATCACTTGGGGGAATCTGGGAGATTACTTCTGGTATGTTTAAAGAATAGAGGAGAGGAGAGGAGAGGAGAGGAGAGGAGAGGAGAGGAAAGGAAAGGAAAGGAAAGGAAAGGAAAGGAAAGGAAAGGAAAGGAAAGGAAAGGAAAGGAAAGGAAAGGAAAGGAAAGGAAAGGAAAGGAAAGGAAAGGGAAGGGGAAGGGAAGGGGAAGGGGAAGGGAAGGGGAAGGAGAGGGGAAGGAAAGGGGAAGGAAAAGGGAAAGGGGACCTCCAAATTTGTAACTGCTATTTCTCACTGAAAGAATTACAGATTGTTTTGCTTTTGTGTATGTGTGAGAATGAGAGGACTATATGCAAATACTTTTCAATACTCTCTATTAAGGGTGATCAATTCTAGGAGTAAAAGGAAAAAATGCATTTTTCTCATTCTAAACATCTGAGCTTGGCTTTGACAGATGTGTTGCCTGTTTAAAAAAAATGAACACAGAATGATCTTCTGACCTGAATATAAAGGAGAGAGATTAAAGATCCATGAATTAGGCCCTGTCTTCCTGTCATTTTAGAAATGTAACATCCAATAGTACAGGGCAGCACAGCTTCTTCATATTTGACCTCATTTCTTCATTTTGACCTCACAAGTGGAATCCCCTCTAAAGAAAAAGTCCCCCAAATTAGCCTGAAAGCCATTTTAGAAAACTTTTTTCTCTAATAGTTAAGTCAGAAATCTTGTCCTGTATTAGGACATTTGGGTCACAGTGTGTGCACAGCATTATCAAAGCCAGAAACCTGCTAGTCAAAAATACAATATTGTTATTAATATTAATAGGAACTGTCGAGGTAAAACTCTCCTTAAATCTTTGAAAATTTGGTGTTAATGTTTTCCCTTCACCCGCACCTCCTCTC
Organism: Melozone crissalis; assembly: GCF_028551555.1. Lineage (NCBI taxonomy): Eukaryota > Metazoa > Chordata > Aves > Passeriformes > Passerellidae > Melozone > Melozone crissalis. The sequence goes on along the minus strand of NW_026535782.1, from coordinate 27,388,347 downwards.
TTTAGTACTAGACAGAAGAGGAAAATCCAATCTGCTCAGCTGATCATGGGAAAGCAAATTTTTGCCTAAAAGCTTCTGAAATACATTCAGTATTAGCATCAGGTCGAAGTTCCTGAGATAGCTGCCAAAATCATGAGACTGTCTTTTCATCAGCTTTCTTGTTTCTGAACTTAAAATGACAGTTTTGCTAAAACTTGGGACAAAGGGACGTGTTCAGTCCTCTGATTCCATCAGTCATGTGATTCCATGACAGAATAAAACCCAAAGTAATTCAGTTTTTATCTAAGAGAAAATAGCAGGCCTCCAAGGGTTTTGCTTCATTTTGCTTAACTTTCTTTAAAGCGCAAAATGGTAAAAGGAACTTAAGTCCAGAGTTACACGGTTGTCTTGTATTGTCTGTCCTTGGTTCGTGTTGGTTTGGAGTGCTAAAGTAGGAGGGGTAAAATCAGTAATACAAGCTTCATTTCAATAATTTGTGATTATGGTGATGATAATGTCTATAAACAGACTTCTTTGAGCTAAAAGGCTGAAAGCTGATAAGGATCCAAAACATACCAATGAATTGCATCATGCTAAACAGCCCTTGTTACTGGATATTTGTTTCCTGAAAATGGGATTCTGCTCTCTCAAAGAGTTGAAGGCTAAGGAATCACTTATTACTTTCAAAGTCTTGGCTGTGCTGGACCATTAATCCAGACTGCCCTGGTACATGAAATTTATTCAGGAATCTCACAAGAACAGCCATTATGTAAATACCTCAATTCCAGTTGAGTTAATGAATTTTGAGACTCTTTTGGTTTTTTTCTTCCAGATGTATTTCAAATTTTCCTCTTCCTGTGCCCAGGAGCTGCAGAGAGATGATTATGAGAGAAAAAGGGAAAGCATTTGACTCTTTTTATGATATTCCCATTGTTTCTGAGTTCAGGTAGATTTTGTTCATCTGAAACTAGCAATAAAAATTGTCTCTGAAAATAAATGCATGAGAAAGATAGGATGTCAGCAGTACTGAAATCTTACTTTGATTTTCAAAGCAGAGAGAAAGATTATGAACAAGTCAGTGGGAGTCTTTTGGCCACATCAGTTCCTGAAAGATGTGAAAGTTGCTGTTTATGTTTCTACTTTTGTTCTTCATTAGTTTGTAAGCTTATATATGGGTTTATATCCATGCCTGCTACAAATGAAATTTAAAATCTGAAGATATAAAGGATGGTTTTGGGGTGGAGTTTTATGTCTGCTATTTTATTTTAGAAGGCATTTTGTTTGTCTTTTGTGTTAAGGATCATTATACAAAGTTGTAATGGGAATTCAAACTTCAGTAACTAAAAATCCTTTAGTAAAAAAATAACTGAAATTATGGTTTTACAAAAAGAGCAAGAAGAAACAATACTGGCTTTCTGGCATTTAGAACTTTACCCTGGCTCTACCCAGAGGTTTAATAATTGGACAGAATTAGTAGTTGAAATGAGGGTTTTACAAAAAGAGCAAGAAGAAACAATACTGGGTTTCTGGCAATTAGGACTTTACACTGGCTTTACCTAGAAGTTTAATAATTAGCAGAAAAACCAAACATATTCTAAAGTGCTGTGCTGAACAGACTCAAAAGGATCTGTTTGCTCTGAGGATTACAGCTGGCATTGTGATGATGAAATAGGATGTGACTGGTACAATCACGCTGTGCATAAAAGTTGTACTGCACATAATAGCACCATGAGTTTCTTTTGCAATGCAGGGAATAAATTTTTTGCCAATATTGAATAAGGACCGATAGGACAATTTTATGGAGCTCATTATACATGCCTCTCAAAGAACAAAAAGGTTGAAATAGTGTTCAGCTGAGCTCTCCCTGCTCTCTTTGTGTTTCCAAATCCCTGAATTGTCTTGTGCTTTTCCATCATCTTGTCCTTTGCAACTGTCTGCCATAAGGGAGGAGGGCAGGGAGAGGTGGATGGATGCAGGAAAAAGTCTAGAAAACTATCAGAGCTTTGAAATGAACTTCAACTGTTATTTTAAGAAAACTAAAATATTTTGTGATTAAGAAAATCCCAGTCCTTGAAGGTACGCAGATCCTAATTAAAACAAAGACAGAAGGTAACTTTTGGGGGCAACATTAAAATTGTCTGTGAAAGAAGCTGAAAAGTTGTATTCTACGTATCTGACCTCCATCTTTTTCAAATAGAAAAAATCCTGAGAAGAGTCAAATTCTCTTATTCCCATTTATAGGCATAGAACTGAAGCAGTACAACTGAGGCAGACTTGCTAAGGCCGGAGGCATAGCAACATTTCAGCCTCTCATCCATACTAGTAATCAATTGGCAGTAACTGCAAGCACTCCCAGTTTAATATTTTTTAAAATAGCTGTCAAACTTTTAAAAATAGCCATGAAGAACAAGAGAACTGCTGCAGCCTCCTGCTCCTGTTCCTTTCCCCTTCCCAAGGGCTCCCACAGTACAGAGAGCTGCTGGTATTGGTATTATTTAATGGTGAGGCTGCATCAAACTGGTGTCCCATGGACAGCAGATAACTTTTCCTTCTCCTCTCCTACAGCCCCTCAACAATGACAGGCATGCATCCTCTGGGCATTTAGGATATGGGATTCTGCAACACTCTTACTCAAAACATGTGCTATTAACTTTACTGGGCTTTGAATAAGATTATTCCTCTGCTGAGTTGTAGGACCTATGGAGCAGCAGTTTCTCAAAATCTGCAGTGCATTCAGTGTTTGGAACCTTGTACATACCTTCTGACTTCCAACTATGTGGTTAATGATTGATGCATTAATGACACCACAGGAAGGAGGTAAAGGTACAATGAGCATTGTGAGGACAGGGTGACACATGGTTTCAGACTTGCCCCACTAACTGCCTCACATTGTGGTACAGGAATGACCCACACAACTCAGAAGCCAGGAGAATGAAATAATATACATTTTGAGGTTTCCTTTGGAATAAAGAAAACTATTCTGTGTCTTCTCATTAGGTGAAATCAGTCAAACCACATTACCTTGTGGCACCACACTGGAAGAGCTGCCTCTTATCTTTTCTTAGAGACTGCAAGCCCAGAGGTTAATGCAAAACACAGGACTGATAGAAATCAAAGTGCACCTCTTGAAGACACAAACCTTATCCTTAGTGGGCTGAATTTCATTCTTGTACACTTCAATCATCAATGATGGTCATAAAGTCTTCCTATAGCTGACTGACTCACTGCCCAAGTGCAAGTAAGCTCAGTGAGGGAATTGAGGGAATTGTGGCCAAGAGCCAGACCTCACAGATGGAACATTTCTCACTCTTATGTTGATGCTTCCTACAGAATTGATCAAATCAGCCCCAAATCAGCTGATCTCATTTGAGAAATTAGTTCTTCTCCCTGGAAAAAGAAATGTAAATCTGTCACACAGCTGAGAAAACCAGTTTAGTCATATCATGCACCCACCTCCAGGAAAGTTTTGCCAGTCTGAGCAGTGAGTGCCAGTGGAGTGCCCTGGCATCACCTCAACAGCTGGTTTGGTGTCTTCAACCTGTGCGATGCAGCAGTCTCTAGGATCATCTTGAGCCGGTTACCTGCCTGTGCAAACAGGACTAGAATGGAACCCAGTTTCTAACCCAGGATGGTGGGCAGCACTCAGACCTCACAACAGCAGACTGAGAATTTCTTCTGTTGTTGCACTAGGGTTCATCTTAGTTTCTCAGAGTATGAGAGCCAACTGTATGACAAAGCTCATAGTATGCCTTCTGTACAGTTTCCAGGGACATTTGTGACTTTCAATGTCCATATAAGCATTCAGCCCTATTCCTACCTCATATTCAGTCTTTGCCCTCTGCAACTTCCTGTGGTAGAGTCTGCGGATTAATTGCAGTGTGGAAAAGACTGCTTTGATCCATACATTTTCACTTTCTCATATTTTAATTAACATTCACTTGAAAATCACTTTGAGGGGAGACCATACAGCTATCTGGACTAATTGGATTAACCCTATATTTCTCATCAGTGTTACTTCTGTCTTATTCCATAGAGCTCATAACATGTATAAATATTTAAATGTATATGCTTTCATGAAAAGTTGATCAAGAGCCAAAATTGCTATTTAATACTATATGAGAAATGCATAATTCCAAGAAACAGTATGCTTACTTTAAACAAAGATTTTTCATAAGAGATGTGGGTTGGGTTTTTTTCCTAGCAAAAATATGAGTGAAATTTTACATTGTCACATCTTGAAAAGCAACATACAAAGATGCTAAACTTCCCTGGACTAATCAAGACTTGAAGCAATCAAAGTAACCTATTGCTATCATGTCTTTCCTAATACTTATACAGAAGCAACTTAGAGCTCTATTTTCATATCACCCAAATACTATTTGGACAAGCATGTATATTTTTGCAGTCTACATATGATTTTTTGGATTGTTTGGCAGATTTGAATATTCTGCAGCCTCAGTGTCTCCTCAATAGAAAATGGATGACTTAAACAGAAGCATGTTCCAGGTCGAGAATGTTTCTCATTGCTTTTCACTGATTCTTATAAACTCAAGTGTATGCCTGTAATTTTTCTACTATTCCTGGTGATTTTCACTACACTTTATTCAGTAATTTTTCCCTGACATTGGAAGTATTTAAATGTCCCAAGATTGATTTTTCTAGTCATGTTGTATTTTAGCAGAAATATATTATGTATGAAAGTTTGAGTAGGTCACTGCAGACAACTGCTGATACAGAGAAATATGAAGCTACTTTAATTAATCACTAAGAATAATTGATTTTATACTCATGAGAATTTTATCTTAGTTTACAGACATAATTCAAAGTTTAATGTAGACCTCATAAAAGGGCGGGTCTTTCCTCTTGCAGAAGATCATATGGCAGTGGGAGAGGCAAATGGGAGAGGAGTGAATGCATGTCAGATACCAGTTTGGCATAGGGCAAAGTTCCTTTGGAGTGGCACTTGGCAGAATGCATTGTTGTAGTTGCATAATTCTGGCTAGGGATGTACTGCCTTCCAGGTGGTTCAGGGACTACCTGAGACACTAAAGTTGCTGTGACACATGACTCACAGAATTTTAGAAAGCCAAAATCTTCTGTGAGTGTGTATCAGGCACCTGAGCCAGCCAAAGGGGCTCACCTGATGCCCAGTGCAGCTGCAATTTCAAATATTGAGCAGTGACAGGAAGGAAAATCTAATGTGTTTAGGGGGAGAAAAAGAAAGAAAATACAGGTATTTTCACAGGTTTTTGATATATTTGTTGTAGTCCTGCACCAAAGCTGTAGAAATAAATCTGCAACACTTTCAGCTTGCCTCCTGATAAATACATCCTTATTTTGGTTGTATAGCTGATGAGGGTGACAGGGTGAAACACTGTGGCACTGATGAACTGTGCAGGCAGCAGATTAGGGTGCTCAGATAGAGGGACCCACACCTTGGCCATAGTGCAATATTTGCTTTGATGCATAAAACCCTCCCATTTCATTGCATTTTTGTTGAATTTTTAAAACCATATATAAATAACTGGAGCACGGGCAGATAAGAAAACTCTTCTCTGAGCTCTCTCACTTGTTTGGCTTAACTAAATAAGAGTGTTTATTTTTATTTTTGTTTTAGCACAAAATAGAATTCACTACCCAGTGGCCCTTAAGTATGTAAAATTCCTAGCATGTGTAATTTGTTGATTTAGTTTTCATCTTTTTTCATAAAAGTGTTGTTAAGATGTATACTTTCACCTTTAATCTTCTTTATCTTTGATTATTTTTGTTCCGTATAATCAGTTTAGCTGGAGGTTTGAGAAAACATCTGTGGTGGTAGGACCAGAAGGAGTTTTGGGGGTAGCAACAATGCAAAGAAATGGAATTGTATATTTGAAGCTCATTGCAGAAAGGATATTATTGATGATAAGGAAAATGTAAAGAGGTGGTTCTACTCTGAATTTTTCTTAAGCAGCAGAACACGACCTGGCAAATTAAGGTTTATTGTAATATCCTAAAAGTATTATTTCAGACTTCAGACATATTCAGAAAGGGAATATGTGTCACATGTTCCCTTTCATGTTAGAGATTTTCTTTGTCCCTTTAACATAAAGATCTTTATTTAAAAGCCCCTGTAGGATGTCAGTTGTGCATGATCTTTGGTGGGCTTCTGTGCTGAGTTTCCCTTTCTGGAACTCTGTCTTCCCAAGTTTTCCACTACAAGCAGAAAATCCTTCAGTTCAAGCTACCTTTTTTCCTTGGATCAGAGGAACCTAGAAACCGTCGCCACAGTTGCAATATCCAGGTGGGTAATTGCTCAGGAAAATGAGCCATCCAGGGTTCGCCTCTGGGCTCAACAAGTCGCTATTGCCAACAGAGGCAGCTGATTCCAAATCATAACCTCCTTGGGGAGGTGGTTGCAGTCCATGATAAACACTGCAGATGAGCAAAGGTAAAGGATTTGTGCTGTCTTACTGGGATGTTTCAGCCCTTTCTTTTCCAAAGCAAAAGGAGCAGCTAGAGGAACACAGTAAGACATAACTTGTGTATCTATGTTAATGCTTTGTTTTATTTATTTAGATGGATTACTTTACAGAGGTTAATTTCACTTTTTTTTGTGGGTGGTATTAGTACTCATGGATTTAATTTTTGTAATTATAACCTGTAAATGGCTTGTCAGGTTTCTATTGTACAAGTGATTCTCTTAATAATGACATGTCATATTGTTTGTCTGAGTACAGGTATTATTGCAGTTGTACTTCATCCATTAGCAGTTTCCTGTCCTAATCTCTAACTTTTGTGGGCTATAGTGAAAACAGTATCTAGGCATGCCATCAGAATGGCACAATAATATTAAAATATTTAAATATTAATAACATTTTGAAAATTTTCTGATAGTAGCCTTTCCTTTCTCTCTTCTATATTCTTTCTTTTTTCTTTTTTTTTCTCTTACTAAGTTTTCTTAACAAAAAATTGTTTTACTTAAGAATTTGCAGGAAGGCAATTTTATACCTTCAGGTCAGACTTAAATTTCAGTCACCTCCAGGAGGCACATGCTAGAGCCAAGAATATAATGCCCCCAAGTGTTGCCTTCATCCCAGACCAGTCTGGTAACGTTTTTTTTTATTGAGGAGACCTGATGCCTGTGCTGAATAGACATAAATTAGCTGTGATCTTGTCAGAAGGAACTTGGGAAAAGACTTTAATCTTGCCCTGTTCCTGTCACTTACTGTAAGCGCCCACAGTTCGCCACAGTGTAATGAATTGATACATCTCCAATCTAGTCCAGTGCTGCTTTATGCTTTTATGAATACAGTACCAAAAAAGGGATAATAGAGAGCACAGAGCACATTTGTGATGTTCTCCTCACTCTAAAGTAGGTGCTCTTGGGATTCCATCAAGCATTTATGTAAATTACCTTTCACTGATTGAGTTAGAAATTCCATTCCTAAAGTGACAGATTCTGGATTGCTTGCTTTCCTTTTGACAGGAAGAGTCAAATGCTCTCCGTTGTGCTGTCTGAAGTAGAAAAAGGTGACCTGTAATTCTCTTACTTAATTTTTTGCTATAATTGCCGAGGAGCTAAGATTCACACTGACAGCAGAAAAGGAGAAGCAGATCCCTTCAGTGAACAGCAAAACAAGGTTCTTATAATCAATGTGAGATGCTTCTTCTTTAGATATTTTTGAGCTTTTTTGGGATGAAAAGTCAAAAAAAAATAAAAGAAGAAAATCTTTATAGCAAATCTTTATAGCTGCAGAAGATGCATCCTGAGATAAGGCGTAAGAGCAAATTTCTAAGGAAGTTTTCTAAAAGGATGCTGTAATCTCTGTGTGCAAGGCCAGGTGAGATTTTTAAGCAGGCTGATGCCAGACTGACAGAGCTGGGGTCCTCAGGCTTCCCCCAGGACCACAGAGGACAATGTAGCTGTTACAGACACACACACACACTCTGCAGCCATGGATGAATACTTGTTAAAGGAGACAGTGGACTGAATTCAGACCTGGTAGGTGGAAATGTGACTCTCTTGAAGATAATGGACTTTCACCACATTTTACTGTGCCTGGCACAATCCCAGCATACTAAATCTGTGAGAATTTATTACCTTTTTCTAGGCTCTTTAAGGTCTTCTGTTTCTTCTGAAACTAGATATTTTTCTGGCTGTTTCATTTCTGTGTCTTTATAAGTGAGATTTTAACACACTATTTAATAATATCTCTATAATGTGTTATGATACCTGGATCAAGTATGTTTAAATGAATGTATTTTGATTTTATGCCTGCTAATTTTGCTCAGTAACAACAGTTATTAATAACCCCATAACTCAGGGTCACTAGCTTGGACACTCTTTATGCCATCCTAATGTATCTCCAGGGACCCTCATGACAGCCTTTCTATTTCAGGAGCAACTCCCTTTCTCATTTACTCAAGACCTCCAGACCAGGCTGTCTCAGTGTAGTCACAGCTTCAAAGCTCCAAACCAATTCTTGTCAGGTATTCCATGAGTCTGTCTGAGGTACAGAAGAAAAAGTGCTCACGTCTGTTAGACCTTCACATGTCCCCTCTCAAGACATCTCTCTATTTCAGTGATGAAGTTGGAGCAGTTTTGTAACCATTGAGGATGTCTGTCAAATTCAAGAAAAAGTAAAGAGAAGAAGACTTTGCATTTTGAAAATGCCAGGGTAGAAAGGGTATTTTAAGTGGAAAAATCTTGTATACTTCTAACTGAATTAAAGCTCAGTTGTGCGGTAAGAGCAAATCTCATGCATCAAGACCTGGCAATCCCAGTAGTGTAAAACAATGAGAAAAAGGGAGGAAAAGAAAGAAAACCACTCAGTACTGACAGAAAAATCAAATCGATGGTGGAAAAGGAAAGCAAATATTTTATGGTTTTATGTTGCAGCTTATAAACACTGATAAAGAACAACATTCAAAATGTGTGATGTTGCTTTTCTTTAAGATAAATGTTTCCTTTCTTTCTGAACCATAACCATATTCCCAGTGGGATATTTGACCCGCAGATATTTAATTCTCTTTATGCAGCTCTGGTTAGGAAGGAAGAATACCTGCTTGGTTCCCAGAGCAGGAAGCTGGCCCATGGCTCTAAATAGGAAATTTAAAATAAAAATCTTTTTTATCTTGAGTCAACTGGCTCAGGCAGAACTTGGTAACTTCCTAAGTCAGAAGTTGCCAGAAGCATTGGAATCCTGTGGCCATCTGACATAGCCATCTTTCCTCTCTTCTCCACTGCATGTTGTCTGCAAAAGGGATATGAAAACAAAGAAGCAGACTCTGAAGTATCACTGGGAGGTACTATCAGGCATCATGTGAAGACCCAATATCTGGGTCTTCTTGGACACAGAAGATTTGAGCCTAAATTATTTCTATGGTAAAATTCCACTGACTTCACAAAAAGGATCTGAACTTGAGGAAACTTCTAAATTTCACTAAAATTCTAACACAGGGAAAGAAAATGCTTCAGTGCTATAGTTTGTCCCATCCTGGGACATGGATGAGGAAGCTTTAGGAAATTCAAACATGGGGAATGTATCCAGAATGTTTAATTTCTGATCTCAGAAACTGCTGATCAAAATTAAAATTGTATGATTTCACTATGTGTGACTCATTCTTCACCTTCAGGGAGACATGCTAAGACAATATTCCAAAGGAATCTTCATTGTGCAAACTCAACATCTCATTCTTTAAGGATGCATTGATGTTTAATGCTTAACTTTCATTTCTAAGGTAGTAATTGTGTTATCTTTAACACTGTGACTTGTCCAAGGAATTAAGCCAAAACCATCCGGAACCCATTCTGAGTGTACTTGGGCAAAGGTGGTACTTTGCTAATGAATAGCATTTAAGGTACTGAAATGTACCTTTAGACCTATTATATATTGTGATATACATAGATTACACAGATTATTGTTACAGGGAAAAAGCCCAACAACAATTAGTGAAAAGCCTCAGAGATCAGTCATCTTGAGAATTAAATGTCTTGGACAAAGAGTTCATTTGAACTGATTTTGTTTTCCAGACACTGCAAATGGATGTAAACAAGCTGAATATCACATTGCTTCGGATATTTCGCCAAGGAGTGGCAGCAGCACTGGGACTCTTACCTCAGCAAGTTCATATCAACAGACTCATTGTAAGTACCAAAAGTCTGTGTGTATTAAAGTGTACCTGTTTATTTAAACTCTCTTATATTAATTTTCCTGTCACTATGGAAGAGTGCAATTAAATGGGACAGAAAAATATTTATTATTCCATTTCTTCAACTGCACTATAGAAAAATAGATTCCCATTACAAAATGATTTAAATTCTTCTTTGAAAATACACCATTCTCAGCTAAGCCAGATAAATCTCTTTTTTGTCCTGTTCATAAGCAGATTGCTTATCCCTTAGTTTTCATTCCAATGCGGTTCTTTTTCATGTTCACACCTTATCCATGTTTTGTTTCTCGAAGGTTGAATATTGCTCAAAGAATACATGTGATTCATCCTTTCAAAGGCATCTTCACAATTTATCCTGAGACTTTCCATTAGTAAATTAAATGTCATCTACAATATTAATATTCATGCTTTGTTATTCTGCTATAATAATCTGTCCTCAGAAATTACCTTGTAGACTATGGTATCCTACTGACTAAAGATGGTGATAAATTTGCTTCCAGCAAAAAGGACTTTTTAAAATCAACTGTCATTGTATGGTTTTTGGGTATGCATACTTAATAACACTGTTGTCTTTTTATGACAATTTTACCATGAAGCAAGAAAATCCAACATCATCTATGTATTGCTCGACTTCACTTTGCAGAGGGAAGAAGATGTTTTTATGCTACGTGCAGGTTGAATATTAGGGAAGAAAACTGACAGGTTCAGCATAAAAGTATTTTCTGCCTTGAAAGCTTGATAGGATTGTATACATCAAAAAGGATTATAAAACTCCTTCAAGAAATGTCTCTGTGAGAAAAGATCTCACAAGAAATACAGCAAGAAAGATCAATAGGAATGCACTGCCGCTCTTTCCCTGTTCTTCATGAATCTCACTCATTCATGACAAGTGATGCTAAATTTCATTTGTCTCCTGCATTGACCAGAATGAAAAGTTTAAAGATATATTCAGAGAAAAACACAATTAAATGTGAAATGTTTTGGAATCTGAGATGTATATTTCAATATACTGAATCACGTAGTAGCTTTCTTACTATGCTCCTTAGAAATTATGTAAATAAACAGAAGAAATATGCTGTTTATTTTCCTGCTGGCTCCACGGCTTTTTTCTTTCTCCTCTCATTTATGATTTAAGGGAAGACATAATGTCATTTTGCACATGCATATAGCCCAGAATACAGTAAGCACTATTTTTTAATTAGTCTTTTCAACACCTGTAAAGGTTCTTCTATGTGTCAATATTTCAGCTCTATAAGAAAGCAAGCAAACTTTTCCTCTATTTGCTCTAAAAATCACACACAGCCAAAATTCACAAGGAAGACGAATACATCTTAGAAGACATTATTCCCACTTTTCATCCTTCTAACATGAGACAGTTCCTCTCACACAGAGTGCTGGCAAGCAAGCAGAGCAAATCAAAACTCATCTTGCCTTGTTTTAGTGTGTTGTTTCTAAACTACTCATCTAGGTTCCCTGTAAAAGCAGTAGAGGATGGTAACTGCAGGAGAAGAGGCATTGAGATCCATCCCGATTATATTAGGATGGATTGAGAGATGCCAGTCCCTCTCTGCTGGCTTTCAAAGGTAGGTGACTGAAGTGAGGTGAAGTGAGCAGCTCTCAGAAGTGACCAGGAGTCTGGAAGCCAGGATGTGGATGGGCACAGAGGGAGCAGACAGCCTGCTAACCTCTTACATGTTACACAGATGCCAGGAAAAATTAACTCACTATTTCCAGTGTCTCCTTAGCCTTTCCGGTACATCCTCCTCCCATAAAGTCCCTTTAATGGGATAGAGAAACTCATAAACAGAGGAGGCACAAAACACTGGGAATGCTGCATGCCTGCTAAGCCTTGCCTGGTGCCTGTGACCTGCACACAGCAGCAGTCCCCTTCCCATGTCAGAGACTGACTACATCCCCAGGCTCTAACCAGTTTCTTCAGCTCCCACTGGTAGCCATTGTCCTTACCATTGTTATTGAGCAGATGGACCAGCAGCACATGTGAGAGCACAGAGGACAGATTTAGGGCAAACATGTTTGAAAGAGTCCCTTTCTGTGCAGCTCAATTTTGAATGCAAGGAATATTTTATGCAAAGGATATTTCATGCAAATGTATTTTAAGAAAAGCAAAAGATGGCTTTTTCTTCACTTCAGCAGAGATAATGATACTCATTCAATGTGATGGGAAGGAGACAGGGGAAATCAGGATTATCCCTGTTTGAACTGCTCTCTCCCATCCCATAATGATGAATAGCAAATAACCAGATTGTTGAGGTTCTTGCCTGTCCAGGCAGCAATGTAAGGAACAGCTCCATGTGTGGGGGATCCCCCAGGTCTGGAATCTGCTCCACACTCTCAGCTACACCGGCCACAGCCCTGGGGAGATAGGGTTCCCACATCCTGTTTGGACATCAGAGTTGTCTCACATGCTTTTCAAGTCTATCACAGCAGAGAAAGTCTCTTTCCTTTTGCTACCTTGAAACAGAGTGGGCATCGCTGACATTTCTAATATAGAACCTCTTAGGCTGCCAGGACTGCATCAAAGACCCCAGGGCAAGAATTAATAGATAAGGGAGTGGACATTCTCAGATCACCCACTAAGTGCTAACAAAACTTCACTGGTCCTTTAATTTTGTTGGACCATACTAAATTGCACTGCAGTCAAGTAAGAGGACTTTGTTGTGGTATGTGTCTGCCATATGTTGAGAAGGGACTAGAAAGTATTGTCCAAATATCACAGCATTGTGCTAAGCATTCCTATTTCATCTCAGCTCAGATGAACTGTCTGCTAAAATCCCTGCTGGCACATTGCCATTGACCCCTTCCCATGGCTCCTCCTACCACTATGTTGTATTGATTGCTTAATGATACTAAACTTAGGAAAAGTCTACCTTGTCAATATTGATTGAGACAAAGCACTCATGCCCATGTATAGGATTTGCATTTTCTTCTACAGTCTGCTGAGATTTACAGACAGGCAAAAGTTATGCTGTGCTCACAGAGCAGGTTGCAACCTTTATACTCCATGCTTTTGCCTCTGGAATTATAGTTGCAATCTACAGAGAGCAGAGATTAATGCCAGACCCCTCCTATGATTTTGCTTCTTTTTTTTTTTTTTCCCCTAGGGAAAGAAGAACTGTGTGGAACTGTTTGTGTCCCCACTGAACACGAAGCCAGGAATTTCTGAGGCACTCCCATCTGAAGAAGTGCTGCGTTCCCTTAATATCAACATTTTGCATCAGAGTTTATCCCAGTTTGGAATAACAGAGGTCTCCCCTGAGGTTAGTTATCAATCTTCTAACCTGTATTATTTTGATACAGATTAGGCACTTACTTCCTTGGTAGTATTCCAGCTGAGGTTCTCAAGCATGAGGCAGAAAATGTATGGGCTTAGAGAGCATCACTAGTGTAAGGCAATTATCCTAGAATCCTCAAATAGTGAGGCTTGGAAAGGATTTTAAAGATCACCTAGTTCCAACCCCTCTCCCATGGACTGCACCTTTCACTAGACCAGATTGCTCAGAGCCCCTCTCTGTTAAATTACTTTAGTAGTGCTTTATTAGGCTATTTATCCTTTAACATCTGCATCCTCCTCACACAGATGAGCTACCATTGAAATCAGAGTCTAGATCCTAAGCATGCACTATTTGCCTTAAAGGAAATGGACATAAGGAATTCCAGTCTATGAATGGGGGTAGGAAGACATAACAATTTCAATAGAGAGATAAATGGAATGCAGATACTGTGTGTCACCATTACTACCCATGGAACTTTTGTCCGACATGATTTTGAAAAACTGAATCTGTACATTACACCTATGCTTCTTTTTATTTTTAACATCATCAAGAGATTTATTTTCTTTATGTGCTCCAAAAAGAGGGTAAAAATAAAACTTGTAGCTATTATTTGTATGACTTCATCCATTTTTTGGAAGAAAAAAAATCAATTTCCAAGTAGAGATAACATTGTCATCTCCACAGCTTGTCTGAGACATTATCAGTGAGATGGATATCTGATTCTGGGTCAACCATTTAAAATGTGCCCAGAAAATGAAATAAAGTAAAAGCCTTAAGGGTAAAAAGCCAGTGAGCTCATGGACACGGCCATATCACACTGCATTTTATTTAGTGTCTTACCTGAAGCTCTTACATAGATATAAAGACCCTCAGAACACAGTTTGGGGCCAAACCCCTTCAATCATGTTGTTAAGAATCAAGATTTTCAGTGGAAACTCCCAGTTTGGCAGAGGAAGTGTCCTTGTCCAAAAAAATGGGAAAAAATTTAAATACTCTGATGAGCTGTGTTTCCTTCCATGGGTAGAAAGTTCCTGGGGTTTTTTATATCCAAACCTGTGTTTGAGACACTGCTGTTTGAGCCATTGGGCTGTTATGCCTACCTGTATTTCTAGTGATTGGAAATTGTTTCTCTCACTTTAAGTATTCTAAGAATCTAGATGTCTTTGTTACAAAAAAAAAAAAAAAAAAAAAGAAATATGAAACAAGGCCAATTCATGTTCTACTACAGCAACCTACCACAATCAAAATTCAGATTCCCAAGTTTTTGCTGTTCTAATACAAAACATAGCAAAGCAGTGGATTCCAAATAAATCAAGTCTTTATATCACCCATCAACAAACTGAGTGAAGCTTCCTTTAGGTGAGAATTTCCTTTGTATCTGAAGCACATGAGTCTGACAGTTGGGATAGAGGCAATTATCTATTCCTAGTACTACAAATAACACTTGAGGTAGACATGGGGCAAGAACTCATATGAATAATATATGAACGGAGAAATGTCATCAAGCTGTGAAGAGATGCTGGAAAAAAATCAAGCCTTGAACTCAAGAGCTCATCTTGAGTTAGATACATTTCAATAATCTAGAGTGTTCTGATATATGAAAAAAAATATAGGTAATCATTTAAAACAGGATTATTAGAATGAAAGCTGTGCAGTCTCTAACTCCTAATACTGTTGGAGACACAAGAGATTATTTTAATATTTCAATTGATAGCAGATTATACAGTTAAGGCATTGATCCTGAAAAATAATGCAGCTTTACACTAATATGTAATACACTAATTACATATTCCTTGTGGATCTCAATAAATAATTTACATGTATAAGACTACAGAGAAAAGAACATCAAAAAACCAATATACAGTCTTTACTTGGTCAGCTGCCAACCATTTATGTTCCCTTCCACTTGCTCTAGGAACAAATTGCTCCAAACAAAGTAACAGCAAACCAAAACAAAACAGGCAAACCTTTGAAGGAAGGTATAATTATACAAAGCCTTACATAGCTGTGATGCATGATTTACCCATTGTAAAATGCTGTGTGTGTGTGTTTGCTGCTGAGCTACCAATCCTGATTAAATCATGAGCTAAAATTATACACTCTTCTACCAAAAGTATGAATGCTTCACAAGCAGTATTGTATGTGCAATATCAGTGTATCTGTGCACAAAGGAAGCAGTACTCTCATCTTTCTAGGTGGGTGGCAGACACAGTGGTGTTAGGGCTGAAATTTGTTTCCTTTTTCAGCTGTATTTCAGTAAGAGCTGCCTAAGGCTCTCTCTCTATGGTAAACAAAAAGAGATATGTTTGACAGGCAGTTCATCCCATCTGTGACACACCTCTCCTGAGACTGCTTTTTAACAAGGTTTAGTGTAACCTAGACCCCCAGAGGGTTAATTCTGTGGGAGATTATCCTGTCCAAAGAAATTTTACCAAGATTATGTAGGAAAACCCACATGGAAAACTGCTCTGCTCAAAGTTTCAGCCCATACTATACCATAAACAGCAAAAGTCCCAGTGGATGTCAGTACTTGGAACTACATTTCCATTCATTACAGAAATAATTTGCTTGTTCACATCTGCTGATGCATTGATCACTGCTTGATCTATTTTCAAGTAAATTGCCTGTCTCAAAATTATATCCCTGTTTCTTATTCTGCAGTTGCGGAAAGAGCAGTTTCCCTATATGTCTTTCTGTAGGAACCATGAGAGTACTTTACTGCCTGGTGTAAAATGAGATGTGTACCAGTGGAAATGTGTAAATTTAAAGGTGTCTTTGCCATTTCAGGGGTCTAGGACAATGTCTATACCTTTCATATCTCCTTGATTTTCCAATGCCTTATCGTAGTTGTAGCATTTGTTCTTTTATTGTGGTCTAAAGTGGGATTTCAGACTGCGTTCTGCTTCATGGGATGTACCACAGTCAGGAGCAGAATTCTCCAGAACAAAGTACCAAATTGTGCATGATGGTAGGACTATATTCAATGACTTAGGCAGTCTGTTATTATGGTGTGGGAATCCTGGCTTCCTAAAGCCTTTAAATTACTTGGATTTCAGAATTTACTAGATTTCAGAATTTAATAGAAGAGAACTTGAAGTGATTTTGAATGACAAAAATAACTGAAGTTACACTACATAAGATAAGGGTTACTATGTTTTGAGAGCTAAGCTAACTGCCAGTTGGAAATGTGTCACTGAAGGAGAAATTTCCAGAGTTCATACCAATATTATGCAATCCCAAAATGAAGCATTAAAGCCTCCTTGCACAAAGAGGTTGCCTTTGAAGTATGTGATATTAACATATTAGAGAAGAAATCAAAGGAAGCAATCATGCACTTAAAGTATACAGAAACTGTGAGTCGCTGTAAGGACAAGTGATCAAAACCAATATCTTAGAAATTACAACAGCCTGGACTGATAGAGGCACCTGGGAACAAAGCAGGGCACAAGGACATGCTCCTGTGATCAGGCAAGGCAGCTGTAGTGTAAAACCTGCACGGTGCACCCACAGCACCCAACAGAAACAGGAGTCCTGCAGGCTGCCAGTGTGGATGTGGAATCACAGCACTTCATCACACATCTACCCAAAGTAGAGCCTTTGGGGTGTATTTTTCATGGGAGGCATGGTTAAGTGGTTATTATCCAGTGTCCTGTGAGCCTGAGAGGTCGCACACATTCCTACATGTTTTCACTGGGGGTGGAAATGATTTCTTGGCAGCCTTTCCTAATGTGCCTCAGCTAACATAGTTAAAATAGCAGAAAAAACAAAGCTATTCAGTGTGAACTTCCATGAACCCTTTTTGATCTTGAGCTCTACCCCCAGCTCCCTGTAAGCTTTCCTCTGAGCTCAGAACTACAGCTTGCTATGCTCTCATTAGTGTTGCAGCCCAAGAGACTAATTGGGGTTAACTGACCCAATTTGCAAATTCACCTGTTTTCCACTGAAAATTTACCTTCTCTGGCAGGTCCTGATACTGCAGCAGAATCTTTCCATGTCAGATTTTACACTGACTACTTCAGGTTAATGTCTATCTTGTTATTATCAAAAGCTGGCTGCTTATTTTACTTGCTTGTAGAAATACTCCACTATTTTTCCCATAATAAGACCATAAAAGTCAGAATGGATTTTTAGTATCTTAAAAAAAAAAAAGTTTATAAAAATTGTTTAGAAAAAACACATTTGTTCCAGTTTAGCAGATACCCTTCTGTGCAGGCACTCTTCAGTAAGGTTAGTGATTGAATGCCATTGTAAGACTACATTTGATTCTTCCACACATTGAATTATGCTGAATTCAAATAGTTTAAATTAACCTGGTTCATTCTGCCTGAAAAACTCACCTTATTGGAGACTCGTTAGGGAATGGAAATGCTAGGAAATTATTCCTTCCTCCCTGTTTGCTCTAGGATCTGGTGCTCCCTGAGCTCCTGAAATTCCCTTGCCACTCCATCTGCTCTGATATTCCCCCACTTTTATTAGCTGCAGATGTTTGCAGATTATTCTGAGTATATCCTCAAGCCTATTCCTCAGAAACTATCTGAAGGACAAGAATCCTCTCATTTCTGCCTTGCATTTGGCCATCCTATTAGCTTTTTTCCTGGGTGTCAGCAATTTGTAGTGAGCGTGGCAGTTGCTATCCCTCTTATCAGTTTTCCCAGACAAAGGAACAAAGTTCTGAATGATCTGCATTGACGTTTCAAAAAGCAGTTCCTTATCATGGGTGTGAGATGACTCAGTTACTGGAGGTCACAGCTTCTTCTGTCATTAGGAAGCAGCTTAAGCAATGATTTTGCTCTCCACCAGCTAGATCTGGGAGAGAGATTTACCTGAGTAGGTGAAGGTACTACTAAGGTGTTTCAAAATGGTGTGTCAAGTAAGTTTAAGTCGTGGTATACTTTTTTACCCTTTTTACAGCATTTGTTAATATTCTTTGAACATTATTGTTAGAAAGACAAGTCAGGCAAAAACATGTCCTGAGCATACATAGCACTAGACAGACATCCTAGAGATTAATTCTCTTAAAGTCTTCCCTTGTTTTATTCTCTTCAGTCTGTTATATGTATGAAGTCTATTATAAAATATTTTAAAAGTTTTGTAGCATCATTGAATTAAAGTTTATATAAGTCTCTCATCCACTGGGACTAAAAATCCCATTAGCTTTTCATTTACTTTTTTGTGTATTTGTCCATTCAGTAAAGAGGTATTAAACCATCCCATTTACTCACTTACAAAAGCTCAGCATGGCCAATTCTCCTTTAGCTCCTGCTTTGTATCTAAATTTCCTCCTGAGAGATATGAAACACTGGAAAGCCATCAGGTAACCAACCCACTCAGGGTCAGACATTGAGTTCATAGCTAATAGGCCACAGCTGCAGCTGGTGCTGTCACCATGGGATTCCCATGGAGCTCAACAGGAGCAGTGTTGGATGTGCAGCAGCTGCAGGTTTGGGCTCTGAGCCAGTATTGGGACCCAAGTCCTGTGCCATGAGCGCAGCAGAGTGACCTTGCTGTGCTGAGGTAGCAGATTGCACAGAGAGCTGTACCCCACTACAGTAGCCACAGTGTTTAAATGTCTAGGAACAATTTTTGCAGTAATATTTGGTAAGGTTTCCAGGTTCTTTTTGAAAGCCCTGAGTTTTAAGTTGCTCATTAAACATCTGACTGACACTTTATAAGCCTTTTTAAACTGTTAATACCTGCAACATTTTAGAGCTGAGACCATGATGCATGTTTACACTGACACACAAATATACTAATTTTACAAGATTGGTTTCTATAGTTGTGCTGAAGGATTTCCATTCTGGCACCCAGGACTATTGCTTCCAAAGAAAACTCTTCTGTATTACACTTTCAGTTCTAAAGCAGTCAACTCCCAGTTAAACACAAGCATTTCTTCAAGCAAGCAAGTCTCTGTAAATTAGCCATGCTACCAAATTTCTCTCAAAATGTTTGCATTTTGTGGTAATTGTATCTGTGAATTGTCTCGCATTATCCTCTTTTCAAAACCAGCAGTGCCTAATGCTGTGCTGAAAGGAGGACCATGAGAACTATATCAGGATCCAGCACCCAGCATTCTTTGTCAGCTTGTTCTCTTCCTCAGGCCATGAGCTCCCACTCCTCAGGAAGCTTTCCCGCATGAATTCATCATCATCCAGACTTTCTGTGTGTGGGAGGCTAAAGAAGTTTGGTTTTGGGAGGCTTTGCTTTTTGGAAGACAAAGTTGTCTTGATACATTAGCTGTGCAAAAGAGCAGGCTAATGGGTGGCTAAGCAAAAGTGTTGGAGCATCCCTGCAGTTCTACAGGCCCATTGAGCAGCCACTCATGTTTGTATGGAGGAACTCTTTCCTCTGTGATAACCTCTGTGATAAACACAACATCCCCAGAGAGGAGAAGAGGCCACATTGGGATGGGAAGAGAGCTCAGTATTTAAACTAGAGGTTTATTTAAAGCCATTAGAGAATTTCAGCAAGAGGGAAACACAAAGACCTTGACCATTTACGATGGAACCGGAATTTTAGAAAGTTGATTTAACTCAGTCTGAGAACTCTACTGAAAAGACACAATTAAGAAAATAAAAGCAAGTAGCTAAAAATTGGCAATGTCTACTGAACTGTGGTCCCAGAAGCATCAGACAACATACTTTATTCTAAAATATTGCAGTTAGACTAAGGGTGCATGTACTTTGTTTCTGCTACAAAATCTATATTTGGAAACACAGTGAAATTCTGGTAATTTAATAGTCCGACCAAGTCCCACTGCTGCAATAAAGACAAAAATAAATGCTTTTACAATCATTATTATTTCATAATTCCCAGGAGTTCCCTAGGAGTTCTGGAAATTTTAGTGTGCGCAGCTGTTACAGAAATGTTCTATCAGCAGGAAGCCAAAGATAATGAGATTAAGCATAATCAGAATTACAGATAAACAGATAATGAGATTATTTTCGGCAAAATCAATATTTTTTACGCATTTGTGTGTGTAATCTAGAGGTGACAGTGTGAGGGCTTCCTGGCTCACGAAGGCAGACAGGCAAGTCACCTGCTCTTTGCTCCGTGTCAGGTGTAGACACTGGGAAGGCTGGCGTGTGCGTGCTGGGGCTGGAGATAAGTGCTGGGAAGAAAGGCAGGGCAAGCACTTCCCAAAGGCCGTGTGGGAGCACAGCCTTTGACCTGAGCAGCCAGGTGGTTTCCAAGAGTGGTGCTGGGCCTTGTTTGCTTTACCTTCAGGCAGCCTGTGCCGGCTGGGGAGAGTTCCCTGGGCTGCAGATCCCGGCGCGGCGCTGGGAGCGCGGGGTGTGCCTGCTCCATGGACTGGGCGTGGGCAGGGGTGCCAATAGCAGCGCTCCAAGTCATGCCATGTGCTGTGGAATTCAGCACTGACAAAGCTCAGGAGAGTGATTAATGCCCAAGGAGAGCTATTTAATCTGCACATGCCACTCTATAACCTTTTTTTCTCTTTCTGTTTCTGTTTCATTGCTTAAAAAAGAAAAATGTCTTGCAAGGCCAGCACGAAGCAGACAAAATCTGGAGCAAAGAAGGATTTTATGCAGTTGTTATATTTCTCAGCATCTTTGTCATTCTAGTGACTTGTTTAATGGTAAGTTTCCCTTTTACCTTTATTTTGTTTTTTATTTCATGCTTTTCTTAGTCTGAAGGATAGGGTCACAAATTCTTTACATGATGGGTGTTTTCTCAAGGCTAATGGAAACTCAACTACGAGGTAAGAATCACTCACTCTCGTAATGCTGGGAAACCAAAGTTTGAAGAATCACATTTCTTGATGCATTTTGAGTTGAATGAAGAATGTAACTAGAAGGAAGCTGAAGAAATAAATAACAGGTTCTTAAATCTACAGGGTAACTGTGTAGGGACATGAGTGATGACTTCTCAACCTTCTTAGTTCCCAGGATCCCTGAAGTCCTCTTACCTGCCTTTATTTCAGTTTTATTTGATAGTAAAAGCAACACCACATTGATAGAATGTTGTCAGTGCACAGTTGTTAGAGTGTGTGTTGGTATTTGTGTATCAAATGCACAAATAATAAACGGAAATAACTAGTAAGAATGTGAGGGAATAGTAATATTTTTGAGCAGGCTTGCCATTCACATTGCATGAGCTCAGTGGCTAGGTTTCTGAGCATTAGGCACAATTCTAATATATTGAATATGAGAAGTGCAGTGGTCACACAGAAGATGAAGAACACTATACCACTACTGACTTTTGTAGCGTAATTTTTGCATTTTTTTCCAACGTTGTATCTTATACATTTTCCTTCTTTAAATTGTGTGATACTTCTACAGTGCACACATAAAGTGCTAACTGAATTCTCTGACAATTGTCAGCATTTATGAATACACATTATCTTGGGGTCCTTTTGAGATATTTTGTTCTCAAACGCATTTAATTTTCTTTAGCCACTTACAACCTTAAGATGGAAAGCATGTTTAATCTGAAGTTATTTAAAAATGTTCACAGTTATACAAATGTTCACAAAAATTTAGAACAAAATGTTATTTCATCTTTTAAGGTCTCCCTAAGATTTGAAAAGTACTTGTTTTATCACAGGAAATTGTTGCTTTATTTAATTTCTACTTTCTTGTTGTCTCCATATCTCCATGCCATTTCACTCAAAAGGAGGAGGATAACTCTAGAAATCTCTTCTTCTCTACTCTGTGTTTTGGAGAAGAGATATTTTGGTCATTACTGACTATTTAACTGGAAGAGTATAGAAAATGCTGGCTCTTCTTGTCCTGGTACTACACAATATTTTCATTAATGACCTGAAATGCATCAACAATATTGGAAATTAAAAGCATTCTGTATGACTTCAGTATCAGAACTTCAAATATTCTTCAGGTGCCAGAGAAAAGATGGGAAAGAACAACAATGCTGCTTGGCAGTGACAAGAGCTGTAATCATGTGCATCAATACAATGCAGGAGATATGTGGCAAAACAACAGTTCTGTAGGAAAGGTTCCAGCAGTATCACAGAACAGTATTACAGAAGTAGATAAGGAGATAAGCAACATCAATGTTGCAAAAATACACTTCTTACCCTGGGATATATAAATGAGGATATGATCTCTAAGATCTGAATTCAGCTCTGCTATGGTAATTTGGTTGTCATGTCTTACTCATTTTCTATTGTCTCTGTCCACCACATTTGCTTAAAATTTCAGGCAATTATAGGAGGAAGGAGATGCAAGAGTGATCAGAGACACAGAGGACATGAAATAATTGGTTTATTTATGACAGGGAAAAGGAGTAAGCAGAAACATGATAGTTCTCAAACATGGAAAGATTTCAAAGGCTATTGTAAGGAAGAAGATAATACTTTCTCCATTGGGGACTGGAAAAGAGAAAAATTTTTACAAGGTGATTTGGCTGACTCATTAGAAAGATCTTTGCTATCACATGTGTCACCAGACCCTGCATTGCATTGCTTGGGGAAGCTTGGGAGTTTTCCCCCATTAAGATTTTAGGCAAACATCAGAAATAGTTGGAATAGGGTGTAGCTGAATTTACACCCTATTTCAGGGTGTGAAGTTAGGGCAGAGGTCAATAGTCAGTAGTAGACTCCTTGAATTCCTTTCAGATGGAATTGCTGTTATTCTGTGGTCTTTTCTGCAGGGATTCCCCTTTCTGTTCCTCCCAGGTCCAACCTGTATCTTTAGATGTGCTACTGTTTAAACTGCAAATGGACACTGTCTCAGATTTTGCCAGGATCTGATAATATATAGGTATGTCCAATCTGTAAAGCTAACAAACAAATCATGTTTGTTTTTTATCCCATTTAATGTGTGTCAGAGTGGCAGATTGGGTTGGTCACTATATTTTTGGCCATTTCTGGATTTTTTACTTTACCTTCATTAAAACTCTTATAGCCCTGTAACACTTTCTGAGGAAAAGTGTTAGTGCTTAGATCAAATGCTGTTGGTTAGATTTTTTTCAGTTTCTGCTAGGGTCAAGCTATCTTTTTTTTCCTAGAGTCTTAATAATAGATTATTAAATAGTATATTAAATAATACTTGTCCACACTTTAGAAGTCAAAACCATAATTCCTTGGGTCCTCAAGAAGTGAAACTATATCAAAACACATTAGTGACAAGAAGGTATGGTGAGCATTGTCATGGCCATGAGTCTGTGAGCTGCTTATCTGCTGGTTATCAGAAACAAATTACCTGAAAGCACTCACTAGAGAAAAAGACAGTAAAAATATTTCAAGTCCCTCTTTATTGGTACCAGTGCCCTTGCTTCACAGGTACCCCTGAGAGGACTTCTTTTTCTGCAAAATTATGGGAAAGAAATCTTATCCTAGTAATTCTAAACCCTTCAGAATGAACAGATGGTTTACCTAGCCAAGTCTTGTTTTTGTGTATTGCTAACATGTGTATTGCTAATGACATTAAGTCAGTTCCCAGCTAAACCAGTAATGCTAATCCTTGAACAAACAAACCCATCAGATATATCTAGCCATCACTGGAAAGCTAAGGAATGATATATCTTAATGTGGTGCTAGCAGGGGCAACAGCTGTCAATGAATTAGCTTGCAGAGAAAAAAATGTTCTGGTCTAGGTTTTCTCTTACTCAAGGATCCAAATCAAATGCTTTACAGGAACAGATAAAGCAAAGTGGAAAGTACAAGGGTATCTGCAGACACCTTCCAAAAACTGTGTAAGTGCCTTCCATCTCCACTCACAATATTTACAATTCTTATAAATTTCATAGCTGGTAAGGCGTGTTTTGAAAATGGAACAGCTATAGCTCAGAAATTGTTTTTTGCATTGCCCTCCAAAGAAATAAGATATGTTAAACAGGTGCAACATGGGTACCTCTGGAGTGACATTACTGAGCACAAGCCACCTGCTTGCCCTCACCAAGCCAGGGTTCAGCAACATCAGTGTAGAGTTTGATGGAAGATGATCAGTACAACTTCTGCTTTTGTTGCACATTCCAGATGTTCACATTCATAAGCAATATGTGGACAGATAATCCTGGTATTACAGTGTGTTCAGAAATCAATTTCTTGGTGATTGTAAAGCACACTTTTCTGAACGGATGGTTAAATAACTTCATAGGCCACTCATCACTTCAGCTTTATTTCAGAACAGTTAATGTTTCTCTCAGGATATTGGAGCCTGTCCCTACCTGGAGGAGTATTTCAGAGTAACAGCAGCCTACTGTTACCAAAGTGACCTAGTAAAGTTACCCTGTTCAACCACCAGCTCTATGCCAGATGAGTAAGGGCTTCTAAAACATCTGCTCTAAAACAAATTGAGGCTGCTGTAATTAGAGACTTGTATCTGGCTAAATCATAAACATCTATTTTATTTTGTGTCATTGTCTCTTGTGTTAAAATGCTTAAAATTTCTTCTACAGTTACTGTATTTATCAGTATTTCCTTCTTCACAATATCTTCTGTAACTAATCTCCATTCTGTGTTATTTGCTCTTTAAATAATACTACTGCAGGTATTGCAAATAAGTACTAACTCACAGTGAGAACTGTTAAAATCCCTGCTGCCCACGTGTACACTGCAGTTTATGTAATGGAAATGCTTATCTTGTTGTGGGAAATGCTGTGAAAACACAACTTGTGACTTACCTTCTAGGAATGAAAGTCACCTATGGCAATCTTCTCCAGCATTTGTGATACCTTCCTTGCCTTGTTTACCAGGCAATTGAGATTGAGCTGTCCTCTTTATTTCTGTAGGTTCTATACAGATTAAAGGAGAAGATCCAGTTGTCACTAAGGCAAGAGAAGGAAAAGAAGCAGGAGATCCACCTGTCACCCCTTCCCCTGCAGACATCTCAGACTGAGTACAAGACCACCAACAGCATGGTCCAGCCTCAACAGGCTCCAAAGGTTATCAATGTTGTAGTGGACCCTCAAGGCCAATGTGTTCCTGAGCTTAAACCTCCCCTGTGTGCCAGTCCATCTCCTTTCAGAATGAAACCTGTGGGACTCCAGGAAAGGTAGGATGGTGCCTGGTGTGCTCAGGATTAATTCTGCTTTTTTATACTTGTCCTTCATGATTTCATATGTTTCTCTTCTGTCAGTGAATGGGAGACTTTGCCATATGGACATCTGAGAAATGGGATTTTGGTGTGTTAACATCTATCTCCTAGGTATTCTCTCCTTTCCTATTCTTTATATATGACCAAAGATTCAGGTAATGTGAAAATGTTCAGGTTTAGGCTGAGATTAACTGCATTGGTGGCATTCTTTTTGCTGATTATATTTTTCCCATACTCCAAAGAAATATTTTTTTTATTTTTCATTGGTTTTGCCTATTTTGATCCTGGAGATCCTGGAAGATAGTTCAAGGGCTGGTTATGTATTGTCAGCAAAGGACATTCTCATTCTCAGGGAGCCCGTAGCACCTGGAAAACTTAGAAAGAAGTATTTACACCAACTAAGTGCATTTAGCAATCTCATACAGTGTTTCCATTATCACCTTTGGACATATTTTTTCCTTAAATGCAGCTTTTCATGGTGGTCAGGCTTTACAAAAAGGAAGAAGTGATGAGTAATGAAACCAACTCTTGTGTGCAGTTCCTCAGAAATGCTTGGGCACCAAACCCTGCCATTCATTGCACCTTTCAAAAACTGGGCCAGTGCTCTTTTTATAAAACTAGTTATTCTTCCCATAAGAGAATGCACACTGACATCTGTCTCTCCTCTGTTAGAAACCTGTATAATTTCTTGTCTGATGGCTGCAGGCTGCTTTCATAAAGCATCAGTGCTCTGAATAGCTCACATAGCATGCAGCTGTGCAAGTGAACTCTGCTGCCCCGGCACAGACGATAAATGAAAGAACAGACGCCATGCAGAGACCAAGCAGAGCCTCATCTGTGAGGGCTCTCAGCTGAGCTGTAACCCTGATTCAGCTTCAGCCATGGGGATTTCAATGGCAGAGATTTTATCAATGGATTTATGACAGACAGAGCTCAGGGAGGGGGATTGATTCTTCTGTGACTGAAAGAGGCTTAAAGGCAAAGCTGTCATAAAATATGTAGTGATATCATTGCAAAAAAAAAAAAAAAAGGAATGAAGGAAGCAAGTAAATACATTTTGATAGTTCCTCTCATTCCAGAAGAGCCTTAAAATAAACCCAAAAGCATAAGAATCACATAGCTAATTTATAATACTTAATATCTAGCATAGCATATGCAATACTTGAAAGGGATTGAGGGAAAGGAATTTGCAGAGGGATTTTGTACCTAAGGACAAGAAACTTTTTGTACATAAGGAGAAGAAACTTTTCCATTTCTCAAGCAAAGAAAGTAAAAACCATTGATTTAGGATATTAAGTTCCACTACAGATAGGAATTTTACATTTAATTCTCCTAAACCTAATTGCATCTTTTGGAAGGACAAAGTTCTGAGTCAGATTATGACAAAATGGACAGCTGAGATACAAAGAGAAACAACTAAACCTGATGTTTGACCAAATAAACCAGACATTTAGGTTATTACTAAGGAAAAAGAAGTTAAAGGAATTGAGCACTTCAGTTTCCACTGTAAAAGAACACTAACAGACTGTTGTGAAACAGCAAAATCCATTGTGATAACATCCCATTGTGCAGCTCTTTTTTGCCATGTTTAACACAGACTCTATCACTCCAAGTCCACTCCTAAGAAATGGTTGTTTATTTCAAGGTCAATGTACAAAGTTCTGGGGATATGAGGGAGAGAACTTTAGGGAATAGTTTATCTTCTGTTCCTCTGACATAAGCAGCTATTATTATGTCTATTTCTTATTTATTTACTATAACCTTTACTATGAACAAATCTATATGCGTTCTAACACTCAGCAGTGTTGGAAGCAAAAAGTAATAATGCACTGACACGTTCTGCCTCAGATTTTATCTAGTGACTAGATAACTGGTCAGTTGAAAACTCCTCTCCACCTTTCTGCCCCAAAAAAACCTTGCACTAGGTAACCCAGGTAATCCTCATTACCTTTGGGAGGAGTGGACCTTACAGTATGGATCTGCCCACTGCAAACCATGCTCAAAACAGTCTACTGGCAGCCCTTCTTCTGTTAGTATGGAGTGAATCAAACCTGGAGGTCCTGTACTACTCATGGCACAGCTTTAGGACACCCTTTCAATAATTTTTGCTATGCTGATTTTGGTTTCTGCGTGGGGAAGAAGCTCTTGGCAGGCTAGAGTGGATATGGGGGCTCCTTGACAAAATTAGCATGGAGATTCCTTTGGTCACATGGTTTGGCAGTGGTTCCTGAGCTGTATTTTCTAACCATCCAGACTACTCCCTGGTTTGATTCCTTAAGAGCGATCCATAGTCCTGAAATGTCTCGTGTGATCCAGACCAAACTGTTCCTGGTTTGGGCCATGGTTCATTGATTTCTCTTTGCGCACATTGTGAGCTGTGCATAGTCATCTAGGTGGAAGTTTGTGACAATCTCTCTGAAGGATGGGACAGAAAAGTTGGATAATGCAACCTGATCTAGTTGAAGATGTCTCTACTCGTTGCAGGGGGGTTTGATTAGATGACCTTAATAGATCCCTTCTAGACAAAACTATTCCATTAATCTGTGCCTGCCTCTCAAGTTCTCTTTCCTTTGTACGCTAGGTCCTTTGAGGAACATACCCTCGGCAGGACAGGGGGTGGTGATTTTAAACTAAAGGAGGGTAGATTTAGATTAGATATAAGGAAGATTTTTTTTTTGCAATGAGAATGAAACACTGACACAGTGTGCCCAGGGAGGTAGCTGATGCCCCATCCCTGGAAACATTCATGGTCAGATTGGACAGGGCTCTGAGCAACGTGATCTAATTGAAGCTGTCTCTGCCCATGGCAGGGGAATGGGACTATGTGACCTTTAAAGGTCCCTTCCATCCCAAACTATTCTATGATTCTATGATCTAAATGCAAAAATATAGCAGAACTGATTTTTCACAAAGCACCACATCAGCCTCTGGCTCTCTGAACTTTTCCATTTTTATTTGGAATAGCACTGGCCAGTAGAGAGGCAAAAAAATTGTTAATGGACTACTGTGATGGATAAAAATATTTCTGGGAGTTTGTCCAGCTTCTTAAAACATGTTGTGCTTCTGAATACTTGAGCTAAGTCCATGAACATATTTTTCTGTGTATGTGGAAATGCTGTTACTCAGCTATTTCTATAAGACACAGCTTCCCGGTAGATTATTTGCACTATCAAATGTGTGAGATGCCGCAGTTTTTCTGCCGCCTACGCAGACGCGGCGGGGCCGGTGCCTTGCGGGATGAGGCTGTGCCGGAGCGCGGGGACAGTGACGCCTAGAGACGGCGGGCAGCGCGGGGACAGTGACGCCTAGAGACGGCGGGCAGCGCGGGGACAGTGACAGCTAGAGCCGGCAGGCAGCGCGGGGACAGTGACAGCTAGAGCCGGCGGGCAGTGCGGGGACAGTGACGCCTAGAGACGGCGGGCAGCGCTGGGACGGTGACACCTAGAGCCGGCAGGCAGTGCGGGGACAGTGACAGCTAGAGCCGGCGGGCAGTGCGGGGACAGTGACGCCTAGAGCCGGCGGGCAGCGCGGGGACAGTGACACCTAGAGCCGGCGGGCAGCGCGGTCACCCCGCAGCTGCTGCAGCTCCCGCGGCCGGGCAGGCGCTCACAGCCGGGAGTGACGGGCACAGCGGCGGTGGGAGGCGAGGCTGCTCCCGTGCTCCGTGCTCCGCTCCCGTGAGACTCCACCCGGAGTGCTGCATCCAGCCCCAGTGCCCCCAGCGTGAGAAGGACGCTGAGCTGTTGGAGCAAGGAAGGCCAGGAAATGATGAGGTGGCTGCAGCGCCTCCCCCATGAGGACAGGCTGAGGGAGTTGGGGTTGTTCAGGCTGGAGAAGAGGAGGCTCCAGGGAGACCTTACTGCAGCCTCTTGATACTTGAAGAGGGCCTATAAAAAAGATGGGGGCAGACTTTCTGTTCAGGCATGTTGCAATCGGATAAGGGCTAATGGCTTCAAACTGAAGGAGGCTAGGTTTAGATTAGTTATGAGGAAGTAGTTTTTGAACATTTGAGGTCAGGTTGAACAGGACTCTAAACAACCTATTCTAATTGAAGCTTTCCTTATCCATGGAAAGTGAGTGGGACTAGATGACCCTTAAAGGTCTTTTCCAATTCAAACTGTTCTCTGATTCTATGATTTTCCTAGATGCTGCTCATGGATGTATGCTCACATGCAGCATGTAGTTTGGAAAGTGGTGGCCAAGAGTAGAGGGTGGACTCAAGGTGTGGAGGTGACGGGGCTGTCAGAACAGAGGCGCTGACCCCTTTCTATTACAATTGCTGAGGCATGCCAGTGAAAGGCTATTTCTTCACAGCCTCTGTGCATCTCCTGGATCATTCAGTGCAGAATGCTTTGAAGTTGTTTTCTTTTCATGTGCCCACAACTGCTGCTCCTTTGCAGCAAAGACCTTCTCCCCTGGCAGCCCACATTGTTCTGTTGCTGACCAAAGGAGCAGGAGAGCTGCTGTTCTCCTATGGGTGTCTGTGGTGATGAGCTGTCACAGTATCACAGTGCCAGCACCTGACTTTCAGATGCAAATAATTATTTTCTCTACCGTGAGCACATCTGTGAATACTGCATCAGTGTCTACTTTTCTACTTAGGCTTTTATAGGTTAATATGAATAATATATACTCTTCCTTCAGCAGAATAATGTTTCCTTTTATTCTGTTTCTCGGCCCAAAATTCATGTTGATATGAATGGTCCCCACCAGAATCTGGTGAAGTGGAATGTGGTATTTTAGATTTCATTCTGACATATCAAGCATTGAAAATTCTTAGTGCAAGCAGTGAGTTGTTAAATTACAATCATGGTAGATATAAATACAATTGTTACCACACCAGCACAGTATTACAACAGGGTTTACATTTTCTGTGGCCACTGCAGCTGTGAGTTTTAGTTCCAGTGTTGTTTGTGAATAAGACAACTGCATTTCAACTAACTAGTGGACAAGATGATGTTTTGTTCAAATTAGTTACTGGGCAAAGATACATGGAAGAAAAGAAAATGTGGAAAATGTCTCCTCTACTGTGTGTTGAAAACAAACAGTGTTTTGGAAAAATTTCTCAAGCACTTGTATTCCATTCTAACCACAAAATCCTAAAACTGGCTATTATATTTAAGTAATCAGAGGGGAAAATCACAGCTCTGTGTTTTCTTAGTGTTTTACATATTCATCAGAAACTTATTTTGTCTAAAAGGAAGAGCTCCTCATGATCACTATCATAGACTCTCCCCAGTGAGATTTCTCTTACCGTCCTGAAGGTCCCTGTAAACTGGCAGCAGAATTCTTTCACCAGTTCTAGGAAGTGTTCACTAGACATGCAGTGAGTACAGCTCCCTGTAAGTATAATGAAACAAAGTTAATATAACATGCATTATAAAGCTAAGTGCACTTCTCTGTCCACTTCCTTGTAACATGAGAAAGAGAGATATTCTAGTGGGAAAGAAAGGCAATATATTTCTTTATAATATGAAAAAAAAAAGATTCAGATAACCCATAGGAGTCTGTGGAACTCAGTGCCAAAAGGTAAATTTTTAAAAGGCAATGTATTAGCAAAAAGTGCATGCACAAATAATGAGAGCAATTATTATTCTCTTTCTGTCTTCAGCATCCTTCCTCAGAAACATCTTGTATTTTACATCTTTACAAAGAAAATCTTGTATAATTTAGGCTTCAGGTTTGGAGGTGGAAACAAATTGCTTTTAATATTGAAAAGTATTCTCTTTTATTACTCATTCTGCATAGACACACAAATTATTAAACTCTAGCTTCAGTGTCTTAGGCAATTTCTGTACACTGTAAATTGCCATCTGGATGACAAATACCACAGATGACAAATACCACAAAAACTAACTCTAATACCTGTTTTCCTTATTTTAGAAAGGCAGCATTCATTAAAATGAATCATTATCTTAACAATACAGTATCCTGAATAAAACCTCATAAGAAACATTGGAGCCAGGGTAAAGAACCTGATGTGCTCTTTTCTTCATTAATATAACCTCAGCTGCACCTCAGGATATCACTGTTCAAGCACATCCCTGCTCTAATAGATGAGAAAATTTTCCAACAATTCTCTCTGTTCTGATTTTTAGATCACAGAGCACAGTTGCTGCAAATACAGTTATGGTGTTGCTGATCCATTATGATTTTACAAAACTATCCATTATGAGTCATAATTTCAAGTAATGCTCAGAGGGTAGCACCTTGCAGTTGGGCTACTGTAAACATGCCAGATTTTGTAGTTTATTGCACAAACATGGGAGCTTACTTAACATATTTACAGGAAGGGGCCTTGGATTTCCTGGCTAAAATAAAGTAGCTTTGCATAGATTTGGAGGATAAATTTTCCCTATTGTGTGGCGCTGAATATGCTTTCTGCATTCTTCGTTTAAATCGTAGGGATTGTTTTAGGAAAATGTCAGTGTAATTGTTTGAAGCAAAGCTATGTGCCAACATGGAAGTGCAAGCTGTGGAATGGTTTTAAGGTGATATCCTATCAGAAGGAATTTGCAAAGCACCAGGCACCAGTAAACTGAGTTTGAGGTGGGAGGCAGGAATTTCTGTGCTCTGATCTGTCTCTTCTACCATCTCCTTAGAGCACTTTGGGCATGGCACATAAATCTCCAGACATATTCCTAACCACTGGATTGAGGATGGCTGGATGTTGTGTCCATCTGAAGAGATGTAACAAAGATAAGAACAGTAGAAGTCCTACTTGCTACTATTTGTTCACATCATTTAAGAAGAGTGAGAGAATACAATTACAACCCCCTCATACACACACTTTCTGAAAGACCTAAAAATACATTTCTCTCATTTGGCACCTATATTCCATTCTGGTCTGTAAGATCATAGAATCATAAAATGGCTTGGGTTGGAAGGGACTTTGAAAGACATCTAGTTCCAGCCCCACTGTCAAGAGCAGGGTCACTTTCCACTTTGTCAGGTTGCTCAAAACCCCATCCAGCCTGACCATGAACACCTCCAGGGGTGGGCATCCTCTTATAAATTCAATGTACCCAGATACACTTATAGCACTAAGGCTGTGTAGCAGAGATTGGTTTGTGTCCATATTGCTAAGCTCTCTGCCGCTAGAGAAGCAGGGCCTGGATGCAGACTTCCTCCTGGGAATGGTTTGTGCATGTGCTCATTCCCAAACCATAAATTGCTTTGGAGTGCTCTTGTTGTCAAAGGCTAAAAACAAAACAGGGCTGCAATGATTGATATGTAGCACTGTCATTCAGTGCCTGGGATTGTTTCCCTGGCACTGTGATTTTTTTTCCCAAGATGTAGCTTGCACATGTAGTGTGCAGTGGGTGTACAAGGGGATCAATCCTGATTGAAGCAGTTGCTTATTGCCTTTTAGGTAATTGTCTTTTCAGTGCAGGGTCTCCCTGAAGCCCTGCATTGTGGCTTCCCTCCTTCTCAGGCCATCTCAATTAGCTGAAAGCCATGCTGATTTCTGGCACCTGAAGTCTGGGTGAAGAGTAAAAGCAAGGACCTTGGGCTACTGAGTGGGAGAAACTGCTCTAAGTAATGGGGAGTATGAGATGGGATCCAGCTTCCAGGGTCTCCTGCTCAATGCCCAAGAGGTCTGTGCTGGCCCATGGATTCATCACTAGAGAGAGAATAATGCTGTGCCCCCAGCCTGCATTTGTGGAACATTTCTGTGAGTGCACAGAAACTCTAAAACTTTCTGCAAGTGCCAGATCTTTGAGCTGCATGAACGTCTGTTCTGTCCAACCCATTACAGACGTCTTTGCTTATCTACAGTGTAGGAAGAGGGCAGGAATGTGAATTGTCCCCTTTCTCTGGAGAGGAAGTGAACTCAGTCACCAGCCTAACAAAGACCCTCTAAAACCTGTATTTTAACTATTTGACTCCTGGCTGGTTGAGAAGATGTTTTGGTTGTGTTTAGAGCTCTTTGAAGCAAAACTCTGTGGGAGTTGTAATCTCAATAAATAAATGCAAATAACTCTGTACCATTGCCCAAACTTACACCCACAGTTCATTTCTCTGTGTCTGTGGCACATCTTAAAATTACTTCAGATTAGTGTGGGTGGATGGTGGGTTTCCACTCCTATTTCCATCTCTGTTTTCAATTGTCCCACATCCCTTTTTTCTTCCCTTGCAAAAAATAAGCTTTCCAAGGCACATGACTCTCACTTTTGGCGAGTGGTTAATTTAGGCAAATTAGCCTACCCTTGTTTAGAGAAATTCTTGTGATGCAGCTTCATGGCCCTCTGCTCTCATGTACAGAGGAATGCTCTGTTTAGCATATGCACTCTGTGCTTACCCTTGGTTTTGCCTTTACTGTCCTCTGGGGTTTAGTCAGGAATTTTATGATAATTTTATTGTATTCCCAGATCTCTCATCTGGCGTTTATTCTTGTTACTCCAGTTGCTACTGGTTTTAGCTTGTACACAGGAAACCACAGTGCCAATCAGTGTCGTTCCCAAGGTGACAGGAAACCCTATTTGGTCGGATGTTGATTGTGCTTGTCTTTGCGGCTCCACCCATCACATTTTCTTCCTTTTTGGCTTAAGTTAAGACAAATTAATCAGTGGCTGCCATCTGGTAGACAGTTTTGGTGGGTTTGCAGGGATTTGTCCAGCTGATCTTTTGAAAAGTCACACAAGGGAAAATATCCATGTTAATATTTAAGTGCTTCTTGAGCCTGGAATTTACAGGGACTGCTGTTGCCCTGAGCACATGAGTAATTTGAGTTGTGTGAATGATCCCCTTGTCTTTTTGAGCAGCAGTTTCGGATCTTTAAGTGCTGTTTGGAAATCAGAGAGTTAGACTCTGATGCAGCTTTCCAGTGACTGATTTCCTCAGCTCCTCTCTGCCTCTAATTTGTTTCTGTGCTTGACCATCCAGGCATGGTTTCTCTGATGTGATGTGATTTCTAATGTGCAAGCAGAGTGGGACATCTGGGAAAATGAGGAGATGCACATTAGCTGGACTTGAATGCTCTGAGCACCTTGTCTCAGCCCTTAGCAGGATGTGTCCATCTGTGACATTTGCAACCTAATATATCACCTTTTCACAGTGGTAGGTTGGAAGTGCTGTGCTAAGGGACAAAGGCACCAGCTTCTTTATGGGATTGGTTTGTGAGCAGGAAGCATCTCCTGAGCCCTTCAATAGTACCCACAAGTACTGGTTTCAGCCAAACAACATAGAAGGAAGCATCTGTATCAGATATACAGCATTCTGATATTTAGAAGGAAGGTTGATTTTTCACATTTGGGGTTTGTATAGAAAAGTTTCCTTGAGTGTCCACATTAAGGTCTGGAAAAGACTAATGCTTTTAGCTTAAACAAAAATATTCCCCTTTCCTCTTGTTTTGGAATGCATTTATCTCTGTTCATGATATTTCTTTTACAGGTCAGCCTAATGCTGAACAAAGTTCAATTCTCCTTAATTTAAAATGTTAGGAACAGACAGGGAAAACACTTAAAGAAAGAAAAGAAAAAAATCAAAGTGCCTCCAAAACTGCAGTGTAAGATATCCAAGTATTTATTTGAATTGCAAGAATCCATGTGCTGGGCAGTGATTACATCCATCTTATCTTGTAGCTATCAGTTAACAGTCCAGGCCATGAATCTCTTCTTTGAGTGCAATCATAATTAATTTTACTTCTATGCTGTGCTAGGAGAACTCTTCATAATTATGAGAGTTGACTAATTATAGTACTTCTTTTTTGAAAAATCCAGTTCTGGATATTCAGCAGAGATCTCTTGCATAGTCAGAGCTAGTATGTACAGAAAGCTTAACATTAGTAGCTAGCAGAAATGTCTCCTGTGTGCACATACACCTTTGCTCAAGGAATACTGCATGTAAATTTCTGGGCCAGGGTATTTCTCAGCTCTTGCTGGAAATTCTCTTTAGCATTCTCTCTGAGAGCCTTGGTCACAGATCAGGATCCCTCTGTGCAAGACTCCATATGTACACAAAAATGCAATGTTCCTCTGTCCAAGAGACTTACATTCTAGACATCAGACAAAGTAGTAAATCCATGCAGGCAATCAGGTGTGCCTCAGCAAACAGAGAAGCAACAGCATCATGGCAGAGATGAGGATGCCCAAAGTATACCATGAGAATGGCTCAGCCAAAGAAATACTGCCCAGAGGCAGAGCTGATTCCATGCAACACTGACATTTCAGCCAGGCTCTTGCTAGAATTGTCTGCTTTGATACCATCACATCCAAGCTAATGCAACCATTTGGTCAGGCTTTGAATCCTAGCTGAGTTTCTAAGACATTTCAGGAACTCTTTTTGTGATTTTCCTACTAAGACAAGCGGGACATTCATCGGTTAAGTGTTGCAACATGTGTTGCAAATCAGTGCCTATCTTCATGAGATACCTTATCTTTGAACTCTCCGTTCATTTCTCTAACCAGAGGAGTCTGTAAGAAGCTACAGAAGTGATATTTCTTTCTGGGACTTTTCCTTATGCTCTCTATCAAAGAATGTACTTTGATGCTTAGCAAACAGAGAGTATTGTTATTAATTTATGGTATCTATAATTATCCTTGTTATGTTAATATTGTGATTTGATAACAGGAGCAAAACAGAGCACAGCAACTTCAAATGACCGCTCAAATATGCGATAGGCATCAGAAAGGGAAGTAGTGTATATAATTCCCACACAGAAAAATGTCGTTAAGTACAATGTTTCTCTAGGGAATTCAGTCCCAGTGCTTCAGGATGACCAATGGCAGCTCCCTGGAAAACTGCTGCCAGCAAGAGATGGGGCTGGTGCTGGGCAGGAGGCAGCTGAGTTTTCCCCTCTGCCAGGGCTGACAGACTCTTCTGCTTCCCACCATCCCCTGACAGCGGCATCTCCTGTTTTTGAGATGTCTCAAATCCTTCCTGAGTCATAAAAAATTCCCCTGAGAGACTGCTGCATAGTCCAGAGGCTTTCAGTTCCTTTCCCTAGATTTGATAGTGGATCTAAAAGCACAGTCTTACATTAAGAGAAAACAATCAGAATGGCAGAAAAGTACACAACGGTTAAAAAATGCAATTTGCATGGGCTTGTTTCACTCCAGACTCTGTTTAGCTTGTTTGGTCTCAGTGGATTTATAGACGTATCTGGGAAGAGAGTTTGGCCCACAGAACACAATACTGAATGGGTTTGCAAAAGAAGGCAGCATTGTGAAAAGCAGAAAGCTGGTATTGTAATTAATCCTCAAGTTAATCCTGTAGCTACAGAGAATGCATTTGCAATTTACTGATAAGATTATAATGAAATACTTTTTTTCTTCTTCATCACAAGGATTTTCACAAAGGTAGATGGTTTCAACAACCCTCTAGTCCCCATGTATAATGTTTACTATTGCCTGGCTCCCAGCTACAGAGCTCATCATCCAGGGTCAGTGCAGAGGTCATAAGGTGGGCTAAGAATACTGGAAAAACTACAGAAGGGAAACACCAGCCACAAAGATGGGAAAGCACCCTTTGGTTCAGAACATTCTAAAGTACAGATTGGCAGAAGATGGAGAACATACTGAAAATAAGTAACAGTATTAATGAAGTAGTCAATAATTCCTGCTTGCTTTGTTCTTACATTCTTTCCCTAAAATTCCTCTTTCTATTGAAAACAGGATACTGATCAACCTTTAGCTTTACAGAATATACCAAATTTATGTTTCTACATTGCTTCAATGTATGTCAGCCTGACCTATATTACATCATCAGCCATATGAAGCTCTGTGTGTTGGAAGCATTTGTGCTGAGATAGATGGAGAGGAGGTCAGGTTGGGAGTGACTTCAGTTTATCTTTCAGATATGACTTCTCTCCTTTCTCTTTATTTCAGAATGCAATGTACATTTAGAGGAACACTGCTTTTGTCAGGATCCTCATTTTTCTCTCCTTTATTCAAATTCATAGAAGTAAATTTAAATCAAGCTGTTTAAGTTTCTAAATGCTGTGAGTCCTTTGCTAATAGAGGACTGACTGTGAATCTGAAGCAATTGTTATTATGTCACTCCAAAATTTTTAATCTGTGATGGTGCATATGAGAAAGAGTAGATCAGAAAGCCTTTGCTCTGGCCTTCATCTCTGGGCACAGGTACAGATGCATTTCCCTGTTCCAGAGTCCTGCCTGTGCAGCCCCCTATAGGAATATCTCTGATGAAGGCAGATGGTCCAAGGCCATGGATTTCAAGGGATCTGCTGAGCTCTGTAGAAAAGAGCTCCAGATCACTTACCTGTCAGTTCCTCATCAGATTTTCAGCCCTAAATGGGACTGCACAGTTTGGCAATATTTTCTTAAAGCTCTACCTAACCTCTGAAGTGCCAGATAAAGTACACCTTGGCATGCAGACATTTGCAGCTCTCTTAAAAGCATTTAAACGTTGCTCTGTTTCAAATTGCAAGCCTAAGTGGATTTCCTAAACTTTATTTTCAAAGGGAATGCAGGCACTTTTCACATTAATACACTTGTTTGAGCAAGCCTTCCCATAGAAATCAAGGCCAGAAAGCCAGACTATGCCAGTGGATCAAGGAAAAAAAGCTGGAAAGAGAAAGGTTTATATGTAAAGCTTAGGTGTCAGGTCTGGAGACTTTAGAAGCAGCTAAAGAAAGGGCAGATCTAAGAGCACATATACGGGTCCTGTCTCTAAGAGTTTAAACCCCATCAGTTCATTGTACAGCTTAGGTTCATTAGTCACCCTGGGAATGGAGCTGTGTTCCAAAGTGGATGTGCTCCAGGATTTGGGCTGTGCGCAGGCAGGCTCAGGTGCTTTGCCCGCTGTGTGACCCAGCGGAGCCGCTCTGCCGGCTCCCTTTGGGAGCGTCCGTAGGTGGCGCAGCTCTGCTGAGCAGCGTCGTGGCTCTGGGGCTTTTGCATTCCTCAGAAACTGCTGCTGCTGTTCAGTCATTTCTTCAAAGTGCACTAACAATTCATTTGTCTGCTTAGAAATCTTCCGTGTGACACTTGCAGTAGTTTAAAGATAATGAGGACCAAGTCAAATAAACAAGGAATGTGCTTTTTTATTATCTTAAGGTTGACAGGGTGTAGTAAACGCCTCTTTTCCCAGATGTTCCTTCCTGTCTTTCCCAAATGGCGAACTCACCAGGAAAGAACTCATTGTACTGATTAGCCTTCAAGTCACAATAAAAAATAATTTTCTCCTACTGATACTGTCTGAAGATACTGCCCATTTACATTTAGAATATTCCCACCTATGTCTTTTTCCAGGTCAGCTGGTTTTGGTTAAAGTCTCAAAAGAGTACTGAAGGACATCAATATGCAAATTGATTATATATTTGCCTGTTTGGATGTAAGGGTTGTAGATTATATTCCTTAAATGAGCAGCGGTTGCAGAATGGAAGTAGAATTTGTGCTTAAGAGATGAATTCTTATGGAATACATGAAGCTAAATTGATTTATCTAAGGCTCCTCCTACGAAAAAAAAACAAACAAACTTTTTTTTAATCTAAAATATCAAAAATCTAAGATCCATATTTCATTTATTTAATTATAGACCAACTGAATAGCAGAAAATGTCAGTTAAGTAGTCTTAATAAAACACTTCCTTGAAGCTATTTGCTGTAGTGTTGCACCTCTCCATCCTCACTGATTAGTTCCGTTTTCCTAGATAGGCTGTTCTCTGTATAATGCAGACAAGCACCCTCTGGGCATCATGTAGTGCTCAGGAGGAAGTGAGCCTTGCATGTTCTGTAATCTGGCTTTGCACCTGGATAAGAGATCTAAATTGGCAATGGTGGCACATAGCTACAGCTTCTCCAAGGTCTCACAGAGGTACTTAAGAACTGGAAGCATAGAGGGGAAACTTGTACAAGTATGAAAAAAAAAATTTTGCAAATTGCTTTTTTTCTTAATCTTTAAACAAAATATACAACAGACAAAATATGTGAGGTTTTTTTAACAGTCCATGCTGGCTTACCCTAAATAAGTGCATTATCTGAGCTCCTTAAGTTGTGCATTTATTTAATATCTGCAGACCTGGCAGTCAATTATTATTACTCCCCATTCTCTTTTAATTTTTCCTATTCTTTTAACTCCTTTTGCCTATATTCATTGTAGCTTGGTTTAAATTAGCATGTGCATTAATCACAGAGAGAACAGGTCATCCAGTAAATTTGTGCAATGAGGCCTCCTGTATGAAATAGAGCAATGCTGCAATGCAAGCAGATAAGAATAGTAATAAACAATACCACATTCAATTAAAACTCTACCATGTAAAGAAAATTAACCACTAATTGGTAAACATTTGTTCAGCTTTTGGAATAAACAGCTCAAATAAGCACGACAAATTAGCATCTTTATTTATTTTTGCTTCTGAACATTGAATTCAATTTTCACTCATGCTGCAGACGCATATATGTGACTATGAAGCAGAAACAGAGCTTTATGTTGCCATTCAAATTTTATTGAAGATGTAAGTTTGCGTGACAAAATGCAATTTGACTGTAGAAATAATCTACAGGAAAAGACGGGAGGCTGTTTAAGCTTTGCATTTTTGAACAGTCAGTTCCCGTGGCTGAGCAGCATTGCCTTATCGAGGGCAGAACAGGAGTGAATTGGCAGAACATTAGAAAGCCTGATTAAAAGAGGGAAAGTTGAAACTACACTCATGTCAGCTGTTTTCCTCTACAGGATATTGAGCCATTCCTGTCCTAACCAGATACTGATTGCTTAAAACTTAATCCAGAAGTACTTGTCAAAACCGTTTCCTCAGCTCATTTTGACCTGCTGAGCTGTGAGTAGATCCTGAGAATTGTTTGCAATTTAGTGCTAGATGTATTGGCCTCCTTTCCCTCATGCCTGTGGGAACAAGATCAGACCCTCTGGAGAGAGCATGCACTGCCTCCAGGTCTCAAAAAAACTATTTAAACTTCATAACTGAGGCTCCAGGTCTGTTTCTGGGGACTCAGAGAGATGGAATATGCTGCCAGGTGATTTCTTATAGCTGGGAGGCCACAGAGGACTGGAAGTCTTGCCTCACAGCAGCCATATATCCCTCTTCTTCTTCCAGTAGGTACACAGCTTACTGTCATCATTTCCAGACCCCTTCCTCAGAATCAGAAAACATCAGTTAGATGTTTTCTCTGTTATCAAAGTAGAGAAAAATAAAAATACAACACTGGAATACTGCGAGGAGAGCTGTGTGACAGAGCAAACATGAACAGAAACAGCAGACATTCTCCTCAAGAAGATGCATACTTCATATTATTGCCTTTCTTAGAGTCCTGAGCTTAAATATATTCCATCTCTGGCTTTCAGGTGATAGGTATTAACTTCAGTGTTATATCCAATTAGCCTCTGTAAATTAGGTCCTTGGTTTGGTGAGATGGGGCTGCTAGATCAATGGCTACAGGATTTATCTCAGGTACAGATATCTGCAAGGCAGAGTAGAAATACTATAAATATCAGTGTTATTAGCCATTTAATAATAGCATATTTGTGGAAAGTTGGACTAATACCTGTCTGTCCAGGATCTCCTCTCTGGAGAGGAAAAATCAGAGCCAGAAGAATGTTTATCTGTGAGAGGAATAAGGTTTTGGAAATGAGGCCAGGAACCCATAGAAAAAGAGAGGTTTACCATTCCCATGCACGGTAAGAAGTCAATAGGTAACTTCTGGTGGTTTAAGTAGCACTGCTATGTCAGGGGATAGCAGGAGAGTGGGGAAGGTCAGGTTTTGACCTACTGCACACCCAAGTGCTGAAGGTGGAACTAAAGTCCTGAACTTTTTATTTTTATGCATAATAAAGGAACTGTAAAATAACCAGACACGAGCTGAGCAAAATAGATTCTTCAAGGTATCAGATTCTATCAATTTAGACTAATTGGTCATAATGCAAAGTAAATTCTGGTTTGGCCTTGTTAGTTGGTTGATCTCAACTTCTGATTTTTGAGTACTTCAGTTTGGGGTGTGATACAGGCTTGGTTTGTTGAAAATGTTGATAACCTCGGATCAGAGTGGTTCCTAAAAGCCGCAGCTCTTGTTCAAGTAAAACCCAGAACTGTTAGCAGGTAAAGCAGAGAGCATTTGGGAAGCTGAGTTTTCATCGTGGGTCTGCCAAGCATCTGTATATCAGTGCTTTATAGGGCACCTGGGAGTGTAAAAATTAAAATTACAGTATGGGCAATAAATACTAAGTGCAAATATTTGTGTTAGGATGACATTCACACACTTACGTAAATATTTTTAGTTCATTATTTTCTCAAACTAATACTGATGATATTGATTAACCTTTGTGGAAAGGAAGAGTAAATAGGAGGATAATTACATTAATGGGTATTGTATATTATCAGAACTCATGGGGTTTTGTATTAGAATATTCTTTAATATGTGCTGCAACGCAACAGAAAATTGAAAGTTATGAGCTCTACATTTCAAGGAAAGAATGTAAATGTAAGAAAAATGAATCTTCATATTTCAAATTGGGATGTTCAATAATGGAATTTTATTGTATTCTTAGAAGACTTGTTTGAGGTATTATGCTGATGCTCAGAAGAAAATCAAGAGATTATCATACCCATTAATGTAACCATACTCATTCACCCCTACTTTCCCAAGATATCCAGTAATATCAGCAGTACATGTTGGATATATATTTCAGTCTGGCAAGTACAGAGCAAGAATCATACATATGGATTTTGGAAAAAAATAGAAATTGTTCTTATGCATTAGAAGCAACTACTTAATAGTACTGTAAATGTTACTTTAAAACTTATCAAATTATTGCTTCAAATGAGAGTCATCTCTTAACCTTCTCAGGACTATTTGTAATGGATATTATAAATCTTCATTTGTGAAGAAATGTCTCAGTTGTTTATTAGATAATCCATATTACTATTTGCCCAAGGCAGGAAGAAAACAGCAATATCTTCAGTCATTTGAAAAAAATTTTTTTAGCCTCTTTGTCCTTCTGCTTTTCTACTTTCCCTTTTTTCAATGCTGATTTTTCTTGATGAAGTCAGAGTTTCCTAT
Organism: Melozone crissalis; assembly: GCF_028551555.1. Classification (NCBI taxonomy): domain Eukaryota; kingdom Metazoa; phylum Chordata; class Aves; order Passeriformes; family Passerellidae; genus Melozone; species Melozone crissalis. The sequence continues at coordinate 27,345,931 of NW_026535782.1, read as the reverse complement.
TTTTATTTATTTTCTATTGGTATAGAAGATTAATAACAATCCTTTTCTAATTTACTGTACCTTTTATACTTCACTGGCATTTTACATATCACATTAGTTCATCTACATGACCATGTTTTCTTTTAGCTATTTTGCTAAAAGCAGAAAGAAAGCCGAGAACTGTATTTTTCCCATTATTCTTTTTTCCAAATATAGATTTTTTTCCCTTTGAATTGCTCTGCTGAAACATGAAACTAGGTATGCAGGTGGAGTCTGGCAGGAGTAAGTGCTGGAAAGGCTGTACCTAGTTGTGCTCTCCCAGCACAATTCCAGCAGAGCAAACCCCACCTGCGGGCAGGGAATTTGCTGGTGAGGTGGACTGACAGACTCAGGATCCATGGCTAGGCCTAATCCCTGAGCACCAGAGGAACAAAAGGCACGGGGGGATTGTGGTGCTTTTCCCTTCAGCAAAACGCAGGGAGAGCAGCCCTGTGGATCCCTGGTGCGAGCGGGATCTGAGGACCCAGAGCAAACTGCATCCAGCTGTGCTCGCCATGCTAATTGATGGCGTTATTCACCACACAGCTGGCCCAGCTCCTCCTGGGCTGCAGGGCAGCTCGCCCGGGGGTGGCACAGAGGAGGCACCTCCCGTGTGTGTCCCTGGTGCTGGCTCACAGGGCAATGACTCCGAGAGGGCAGCAGCCATCGCCGCTGCCTCCGGAACGGGACACAATGGGAGGCCGAGGCTCAGGAATCTGGGTGTTGCATTTTTCACAAGTGCTGAATAAACTTGTGTGTTTAAAGGAATTATTCAGCTCAAATAAACAACTGGGAAAGCGTGTGGGGTAATTGGATTTCTGTAATCAAATCTATGGCCTAATTTTAGGGTCAGGCAAGACTGGAAATGACCTCACTAATGTTTAATAGGGCTTTAGTAACCTGGTGTCCCTCC